>NC_071985.2:196095000-200895000 GCF_028885655.2 Pongo abelii
ATGTTGCAATGTTCTCAAGCTCTTCTCAAACTCCCAGGCTCAAGTGATCCTCCTGCTTTGGCCTCCCAAAGTTCTGGGATTACAGGCATAAGCCACTGCATCCAGCCTACAATGCATGTTAAAAGGTTAAGCACAGGAGGAAACAGAGTAAAACAGGGTGAGGGGGATTGGGAGCGTGTGACGGGGTATTGGGTCAGAGTTGCATCATTGGGAAGACATTCGATAGTCTTGAAGGAGGTGAATTGTATTGGGAGGAAGGGTTCCAGATGGGTCAGAGTACATCAGTTATGTCTGAGGTCAGAGTGAGTGAGGGGGATGGGTAGTGGGAGAAGAACATGACCTCGGAGGCCATTTTAAGAACTTAGGTTTAACTCCAAGTGAGATGAGAAACCATGGTAAGATTTTGAGCATAGAAATGACATGATCTGACTTTTGTTTTATTTTTATTTATTTATTTATTTTTTGAGACAGAGTCTCACTCTGTCACCCAGGCTGGAGTGCAATGGCACAATCTCGGGTCACTGCAACCTCCGCCTCCTGGGTTCAAGCAATTATCCTGCCTCAGCCTCCCGAGTAGCTGGGACTACAGGCACGCACCACCATGCTTGGCTAATTTTGTATTTTTAATAGAGGCGGGGTTTCACCATGTTGGTCAGGCTGGTCTTGAATTCCTGACCTCAGGTGATCCACCCGCCTTGGCCTCCCAAGGTGTGGGAATTACAAGCATGAGCCACTGCACCCGGCCTGACTTATGTTTTAAAGGATTCACATTGGTCTGTGTGTTGAGAATAAATTGAAGAGGGGTTGGAGAGGCAGGGACAGAAACAGGGAGACCAGTTAGAAGGCTGCCACAGTAATCCTGGGTCACGGGTACTGTGGTTCCAGTGGCTGGTGGATCATTACAGCACAGAGCCTGGCCCCTACCCAACCTCCTCAGCAAATCTTCTACCTCTACCCCAGCTGTCATCTGCTTGAGGGGAAGCTTGGAAGAGAACCACTGTTACTGAGGACCTACTATGTGCCAGGCATTGTTTTAGGTGCCTTGTGTTGATGACCTCATTTAATTTTCAAAGAGACTTGTGAAGAAGTGGTTGTTCCACAGACATTTCAAAGCCCATGCTATGGACTGAATTGTGACCTCCCTAAATTCCTAAGTTGAGGCTCTAATCCCCAGTGTATTTGGAGATGGGGCCTTTGGGGTATAATTAGGTTTAGATGAGCTCAGGAGGGGGTCCCTCGTGATGGGATTACTGTCCTTATAAGAATAAACACCCTGGAGACTCCCATCCCCCACCATATGAGGACACAGCGAGAAGGCAGCTGTCTGCAAGCAAGGAAGAGAGCCCTCCCCAGGGACTGAATCTGTTGGCACTTTGCTCTTGGACTTCCCAGCCTCCAGAACTGTGAGCAATAAATGTCTGTTGTTTAAACCCCCCAGTCTGTGGTATTAGTTATAGTAGTTGGAGCTGACTAATAGAGCCCATTTTACAGATAAGGAAACTGAGGCTCTGAGGTGTTAGGTGATCTGACCACTCAGTTGGGGGGTGGCAGAGCATTGGGCTGGGCTGTGATGGGAGACTTGGGAGTCAGAGAGATTAGGGCTTGAGGGAGACCTGCCCTGGCATTGAGGAGTTGCAGAGGGACAAGGCCAAGTCTCAGGGGTGTCTGGGCCTGGTGGACTCCTGCCTGGGGTGGGGGATGGGAAGGAGGAAATATCTGGGAAAGAAAGCTTCGATCTGGGTGGTTTTGGGGGCAGTTCCTGCCTCAGCCTCTCTGTGCAGTTTCCCAGGGCCTGGCTCTAGCTTTTCCAGGCATGTGGGGGGTCTGCCTGGGGCCTACTGAGGCCCTTCCTGCTGCCTCTCAGCCTTGCTGCTGGCTCGAGCTGTCCAGGCTTGTGGTCCTGGAGGTGGCAGGTGGTGGTGGTGGGGGATGGAAGGGGAGGAGGGAGGCACTAGGGGTTCAATCATGACTCTCTGGGGCCTGTTCATTGCTCACTCTCAGAGAAGGTGGTGAAGAGGGCAGAGTGTTAATGACAGTAATTGCTTTAATTATTTTTTTGGTTTGGAGAGTCATAAAATGCGGCAGCTCGCTTAGTGCTAATCATGGTAATTAGGAGGGGCTGGGGGCTGTGCTTGGACTGCGATTGTTAACTAGGGGGAAGTAACAGCCTGCAAAGACACAGAAGTAAATGCTCAGTCCTCCTTTCTCCTCTGCCCCTTTCCCTCCTACCCCTCTCCTTTCAGCCTTTTATCTCCCCACCTTGCTTCCCTCCTTCTCCCTCTGCCATGCCTCCTCCACCCCGCCCCTTCAGAGGGAGGCCTCTTTGATGGTGGTGGCAGTGGGCAGCTGTAGGGATCCAGGGACTGACCTCAGGTCTGGGGAGAGTAGCTGTTCTGGGGAGAAGGGGAGAATCAGTCTCAAGCAGAAGCCTGTTCTCCCCTGGGCAGCCTCCTGCAGAGCTCCTCTAGGTCTGAGGAGCCTGCGACAGACCAAGTGTCTGTGCCCTTCCAGATGAGCCAGGAGAGACAGCAGAGCTGCTCCCTTGGGCACAACTGGGAGCAGACTCAGGGAATGAATGGATGGATGTTGGGCTACCCTCTTGCTTCCCTTTACCCATCGACAACCAAGAAGCACACACTGAGCCACTTCCTGAATACCTACTGTGTGCCAGGGTGGAGATTCTTTGGGGGAATCGGACTCTGCCTTGTCCTCAAGGAGCTGGTATGGAAGAAGTAATGACCATCCAGGGTGGCATCAGAGGCACAGAGCCCAGGCTGATGGTGTCAACCTTGGTAAGTCAGGGAAGGCTTCCTGGAGGAGGTGGCAGGGCCATCAGGGGAGACTTCCCAGAGGAAGCAAGGTTGTGCAAGGTGAATAGTGGTTTCCTGGATGTGAAGGGTAGGGATTGGGGTGGAGGGAACAGCATAGGCAAAGGACTGGAAGGAGGGTACAGGAGAGAGGAGAATGGGAGATACAGCAGGAGAAATGGCTTTAGGCTAGATTGTGAGGGGCCTCAAAGACCCCACCATGGGATCTGGGCTTGACATGCTTGCTTCTGAGACTCTATTTGCCTAGGGTTTGGGGAAGGGTTGGAGTCAGGAAGCTTTTTTTATGAGGAGTGAATGAAAACATGTAGTCAAAGCACAAAGTGGGTGCTCTGTGGATGATGTTGACAATGATAACAAGGTGATCAGCCAAGGATAGTGTTCCAGGGATATGTGGATACGCTCCTGCAGAGACACAAGTAGACACAGACATGGGAGCTACCATTACACAAAGCACAGAGACAAACACACACCTATCCTCACCCCAGGGACATGTACAAAGTCAGGCTTGACACACCAGATCCACAACTGTGAGTTCATCTTTGAGGGGCTTGCTAAGGCCAGAGGTGTGCCCCAACTCTTTGACCTTGTAACTTTGCTCCCTGGGACTGTGGGCTGCATGGCTGGGGCCGAGTCAGGGAGAACATCCTCTGCAGGTCACCCCAGCATTCCCTCTGCTCTGTCAGAACATGACCCTTGGCACTGCAGCTAGAAAGCCTGAGGCCAGCTATCAATAAGAACTGTCCAGCTGAGAAGCCAGTGGTGGGGCAGCTTTCTGCAGTTAGGCTGCCACTTACACCCCAGGCCTGAGTGACTGGTGAGGCAGACACACCTGGTTTGGGGCAGGGAGCTGTTCCACCCCAGGCTGAACTCTTATCCTCTCCCAAGACCAGGGTCTCGGAGTCACCAGGGGCCCTCCCCTGGTGTGCTTAGACAGAGGAGATGCGAGCTCAGTGTGATGTCTATTATGGGTGGTGCATGTGAATATCTGCTGTGGATGATAAGTGCCTTGCAACGGGAGGGATAGTGGTTAGACCTCAGGGGCTACTTCTAGATTGTTAGGGGGTATGAGGAACAACAGAGGAGTAAAGGGAACAGCAGCAAAGAGGATCCTGGGATTTGGTGAGGGGCTACATTCCTGGGAGATGTGGGAGAAGGAGCTTGCTGTGTGCCAGGCACGATTCCAAAGCATGTTACATGTGTTAACTCCATTAATCCTTCTAACACTCAGTGAAGCAGGTGTCTTGAGCATCCCATTTTACAGACGCAGAATTTAAATACTTTGTGCAATTCACACAGCTTGGAAGTGGCGGAAGCTGATAGGAGCCCAGACAGATGGGCCTCAGAATCTGCTCCATCACTGCACTCACTGATGGTCTGGCCCTGTCCGTTTCTCCAGACTGGGAGCTCCGTGAGTACAATGCCAGTGACTCCTTCTCCCTCGTGTTCCCAGGAGTCAGCACGGGGGGAGTACCTGGTAGTTGCTCACCACGTCTGGAAGGAAGAAAGGAAGGACATAAGGAAGGGAAGAAGAGAGGGAGAGAGGAAGGAAGAAAGTATTGGAGGGCCGGACGTGGTGGCTCATGCCTGTAATCCCAGAACTTTGGGAGGCCGAGGTGGGCAGATCACTTAAGGTTGGGAGTTGGAGACCAGCCTGACCAACATGGTGAAATCCCATCTCTACTAAAAATACAAAAATTAGCCGGGCGTGGTGGCGTGCACCTGTAATCCCAGCTACTCGGGAGGCTGAGGCAGGAGAATCACTTGAACCCGGGTAGGGGGAGGCTGCAGTGAGCTGAGATCGTGCCATTGCACTCCAGACTGGGCAACAGAGTAAGACTCCATCTTAAAAAAAAAAAAGTATCAGAGGCAGGGGCTTGTCCAGAGGGTCTTGGGGCATTTCAGACCTCCCATCCTGTCCCTGTATGCATTCCCTGCCTGTTGGGAGCCCTCCTGTGCGTGCCACCACCCCTGGATCCTCCAGGTCTCCCGAAGCTCAGCTGCCTGCTTGTCCAATTTCATTTTCCCACCAGACAAATGAGGGGCTGGATCCGCCTTTCCATTCACACAGGCAGTTGTCAGCTGCAGTGGCATCTGTTCTTGTTGGAAAAATTAAGAAGGAAGTGAAAGAAGCCACAGCCCTAGAGCTGCTGGCTAGGGAATCTGGGTCTGGCCTCTCCTGCTAAGACCCTTCCTGTCTCCCATAGGAGGTGCCTGGGAGGCAGCTCAGGGCCGCAATGGACATGGGTTCTCCACCAACATTCTCTTCCCTTGAGAGGGAAGTGTGGGCCGGAGGCAGTGGCTCACATCAGTAATTCCAGCACCTTGAGAGGCCATGGCGGGTGATTGGGTGGATCATTTGATCCTAGGAGTGGGACCAGCCTGGGCAACATGGCAAAACCCTGTCTCTACAAGAAAATTAGCCGGGCGTGGTGGCACGCACCTGTAGACCCAGCTACTCAGGAAGCTGAGGTGGAGGATCGATTGAGGCCTGGGAGGTGGAGGCTGCAGTGAGCCACTGTGCCACTGTACTCCAGCCTGGGCAACAGAGTGAGACCCTGTCTCAAAAAGAAAACAATGACAACAAAGAAAGAAAGAAACAAACAAAAAACCGAGAAATGTGGTTAACATGATTAGCAGTATGGCCTCTGCAGCCAACTCCTGGGCAGGATCCCAGCTCTAGACTAACAGCTGTATGTTTGCTTGGGGAAGTTATCTAACCTCTCCGTACCTTAGGTTTCCCATCTAGCTCATAATAATGTTGTGAGGGTTAAATGAATTGATATATGTAAAGCACGTGGAATCGAATACACATCTGGCACCTAGTAAGCATATGCTTTAGTAGTGTCGTAGCTGTTATTATTTCTCTTCCTTGCCCTAGGGATTGCTCCTCTGAGTGAGGCACTCAGCCTACTGGTGTGGTGCAGCCACTGGGCAGGTTGGAGACGGATTCATTAATTCTATAGACCTTTAATGATCCCAGGCCCCTGGACCCCCCACTGCCCCACTGGGAACCCCCAGTCTAGAGGGGAGGGAGGCAGACACATAAACAAAGAATTAGGATAAGAGGCAAGTATATAATGTTCAGGGGAAAAGAGGAGGAAGTGGCTAATGGGTATGAAGGCTAGTGGAGGGAGGAGATCAGAGAAGGCTTCCTGGAGGAGGTGGCATAAGTAGAAAGTGGAACTGCGAATGACAGTTTGCCAGGCAGTCCCGGGGTGGAAGGCCTTCCAGGAGACTGAGAAGAGATGTGTACTGGGCAGCAGGAGCCAGGCTGTGAGGAGCCCGGGCTTTATCCTAAGGGCAGGAGGGAGCACCAAGGGCTGTGGAGTAGCAAGGACATAGGCAGCTGGAGGAAGGTGGCTTGGGCAGCTGTTGGAAGATGGCTGGGCATGAGAGGACTTGTCAGTTCCCTTCCTTATTTATCTGTGCAGCCCCACCTGCCAGGACTGGTCAGTCCAGCACAGCATTACTGGCTACAACTGAGTAGATGAACAAAGGAAAATACCTGTGATCATCTAAGCCTGAGATGGCTGGGACCAGAAAGGTAGGTGGGGCTTGGCAGGAAGGTGCAGAGCTGACGGTTTGTGGACTCCTGGAGAGGGTGTGGGGACTTCTTTTGAGGGCCATGTGCTTCTGGCTCCCCCTAACAGCTCAGCCTGGGGCTGCCCTGTATGGGAGAGGCAGGTCAGGCCAGCAGCTGGGCACGACCCGCTCTGTCCAGCAGGGGGCAGCCGCAGTGCGCAGATGGGTGCACCCGGCACGTTTTCTAAGTGCCACCAGCACGAAGAAAAGGGTCTTCGTGGTGGGCGGGTCGGACCTAGTGTGGCAAGGGCTTCCTTGATGAGCTAAAGGGCAGAGAGGGGGCACCTTCATGCCCTCAGGATCTTGTCGATTGGGGCAGTCCTGCGGAGACCAGGGATGCCCGCAAGACCCTGGGAGGCCAGATTGGTTGCTTCAGTAATTTGCAACCCTGGGAACACATTAGAGTAGTCTGGGGAGTGTTAAAAACCCACCCAAGCCTGGTGTCCTCTCCAGATCCATGGATCAGAGTCTGAGGGTGGGGCTCAGGCATCAGTCATTAAAAAAAAAAAATCTCTGCTGGCCGGGTGCGGTGGCTCACGCCCATAATCCTAACACTTTGGGAGGACGAGGCTGGCGGATTACCTGAGGGCAGGAGTTCAAGACCAGCCTGGTCAACATGATGAAACCCTCTCTCTACTAAAAATACAAAAAATTCGCCGGGCGCAATGGCTCATGCTTGTAATCCCAGCACTTTGGGAGGCCGAGGCGGGCAGATCATGAGGTCAGGAGATCGAGACCATCCTGGCTAACACAATGAAACCTCGTCTCTACTAAAAATACAAAACAATTAGCTGGGTGTGGCAGCGTGCTGAGGCAGCTGGGCTGAGGCAGGAGAATGGCGTGAACCCGGGAGGCGGAGCTTGCAGTGAGCCGACATCGCGCCACCACACTCCAGCCTGGGTGACAGAGCAAGACTCCGTCTCAAAAAAAAAAAAAAAAAATTAGCTGGGTGCACTGGCGGGTGCCTGTAATCCCAGCTACTTGGGAGGCTGAGGCAGGAGAATCGCTTGAACTCGGGAGGTGGAGGTTGTGGTGAGCCAAGATCGCGGCCACTGCACTCCAGCCTGGGTGACAAGAGCAAGACCCCGTCTCAAAAAAAAAAAAAAAAAAAAAAAGAAAGAAAAATCTCCCCTGGCAATTCTTTTTTGTTTGTTTCTTTTTTTTCTTTTACTTTATTTTTTAAATTGAGATGGGGTCTCACTCTGTCACCCAGGCTGGAGTGCAGTGGCACGATCCCTTGGCAATTCCAGTACAGACTGAATTGCCCGGTGGCAGGGTTTTGAGAGGAGTGAGCCAACAAATGTCAGGGCCTTCTTTTCCCTCCTGTGGGGTAGGTCTGGGTCATTTAGATCTCATGCCCATGAGCGTCACAACAGGGGGTCTGAGGGCCCTTGGCCCCTGCCCTCAAGGCTGAGAGAAGGTGGGGAGCAGGGTCGCCTGCAAGGAGACACCTGCTCCCACCTGCCAAGGACGAGGCGTTCAGAGTGGCTGTGGGGTGTGCTCGGGAGTGTGTCTCAGCACCCCTGCGCGTGCGGGGTCACATTCCCGTGTGCAGGTGCTGAGTACCTACGTGCATGCCAGTGTGTCTCTCCGGCATGTGCAGGGGCTTTTGGGGCTGTTTCTGTCTGCCTGGCATGCTGGCTTTTGCCTCTGTGCTTTGTGTATGTGTTGGGACACGAGTGTTGCTCTGCACCAGTGGCTGTGAGCTGTCTCTGTCTGCAGGTTGTCTCTGCACACACGTTTGCCTTTGTGTCCTTTGTGTGTCATGGTGTGTGGCTATCTCACGGCTGGCCTGTGCACATCTGTGTTCTTGGGTCTTTTAGAGCCAACGACGAATTTGAAGCTCTGCTGTTTGAAGGTGTTTTTTCTCTTTCTTTCTCTCTTTCCAGCCTGATCGATATGCTGCTCCCGTGCAGCCTCCCCAAAGACCACACACAGGCAAGTTCTGTGTGGACAGAGTCAAGTGTGGGCTTAGAAAGATCCACCACAGCCCCTCCAGGAGTAATACCTCCAGTCAGCCTCCCTCTAGGTGTGCAGCTGGTCTTGCTGGCCAGAGCCTCCTAGCGGCTGATGCAGCCAGCACCAGGCACCGCGGGCCCACCGAGCATGCCAGGCCCACCGCCCCTCCCTGCCCACCATGTTAGAAAGGCCGTAGGAGGGATCTGAGCTAAGCAGGGCCAGATGGAGACAGAAAGACCTCCCAAGCAGGCCAATTTGATGCCACTTTATGTCAATATTCTCTAAATATTTGTCCAACATTTATTTAGTGAGAAGGTAAAATGATATTCTGTTAGTTAAAAAAAACCCCAGTATATCTGCTTATGATAAAAAATGGAATTTATTGCATGCACCAAGCATCACATACATGTTAACTTAGCCTTTGATATCAGAGTTTTCCCATCATTTATAATCAGATGTACATTGTCATTCACTAAGGATGGAGGTAACTATTACATAGATGTGGATACACAGTTTGTTCCCAGAGACATAACTCTTATTTTTTGAGATGGAGTCTCGTACCGTTGCCCAGGCTGGAGTGCAGTGGCGCAGTCTCGGCTCACTGCAATGTCTGCCTCCCGGGTTCAAGTGATTCTCCTGCCTCAGCCTCCCGAGTAGCTGGGATTACAGGTGCCTGTCACCAGGCCCAGATAATTTTTGTATTTTTAGTAGAGACGGGGTTTCACCATGTTGGCCAGGCTGGTCTCGAACTCCTGACCTCAGGTCTTCTGCCCACCTTGGCATCTCAGTGCTGGAATTACAGGCGTGAGCCACCGCACCCAGCCCCAGAGACAGAAGTCTTTATCAGGCATTGTTTGGTTTGAAAATTTCAGCCAGCTCTGCAACGCCATGTTTACCCTAAACCAGTACTGCCTTTTTGTGAGTCAGACAAAGGTGCCTTGTTCAGGCAGCTCCAGCCCCGTGGACATGGACATGTAGGCTTGGGAGTGGAGGCTGGCTGGGACCTCAGCCCTGTGTGTGGTGTGTAAGGGGCACCTGCCTGTGTGTGTGTGGTGGGCAGGCCAGCTTAGATGTAGGAGGGTGGGTGGTGTGTACTGGTTTTTGTGTTTTCATGGTGTGTCTGATGTTTGAGTACAAGGAACGTATGTTGTTTTGGGTGGTGTGGGTCTGGGTGGGGTGTGTGTTGCATGGAGTGTGTGATGTCTGGGTGTTTCAGGGGTAGTGAAGAATGGGTTTTGTGTGAGTGGTGATCATTTTTGGGGACATGGAGGTCAGTATGATATGAGTATCCAGCTGGTGGGATGTCAAGTGTGTGCAAGGCAGGTGCCACGTGTGTGATTGTGGTATATGCCTTCTATTGGGTCAGGTGAATTGGGTGTGCCTGTATGTGTGAGGGTGTGTGGTGTGTAATGCATGCCTGTGTGCATGGCTATGAATGGGATTCCCTGGGACAGGTTCAAGGTCTCAGCCCTCCAGTCTAGCATTTGCAAGCCTTGGCCAGGCCTCCCCAGGGCCCCTCCCAGCCTCGGGCTGCCGCTGAGGTGGGGTGGGCTCTGAACTGCTGCTGCCCCAACCATACTGCCCTTGGGAGGCCAGCAAGGTCCTGTCTGTGGGCTTGAAGGAAGTAGTCCTCTAGAGTGGAGGGACAGTTGGATGGCAGTTTGCACAGGAGCTGTGCCCTGGCCCAGGAGACCACCTGGCCAGGGCACACCTCCTGTGCCTATCTGGCGAGCCCAGTTGAGATTCTACTTCCCCACCCCTTACCCCAGACCGTTTTCTGGGTCACCACCACCTGAATGATTGCAGTCACTTTTAATTTGGCCTCCTTGCCTCTCCCCTGCACCCCTTCCCCTCCTTCTCCTATCCACTCTGCTAGCCACCCTGTGGCCAGTATGGTTTTTCAACACTCAAATCTGGGCACAGCCTCTTCACTTAAAACCCTTCTGTGGCCTCCCTACTGCCCACAGGATGAAGGCCAAGCTCCTTGGCTGGGCATTCAAGGCCCCTACAACTGGCCCTCATCTGCCTGTCCTAACTCCTCCCTCCACCCACACCCTGCCCATGATGCTAAGGGCCACCTGGCACCATCTCCTTGGATGCCAGTGCAAGGTCCAGCCTCCAGCTCTTTCCTGCGCTGAGGCTCCTACCCCTCTGGCTGGTGCCCTGTCCTCACCTGGCTTGGCCAAGCCCACAGATTCCATCCTCGGAAGCCTCCCCTGCCCTTTCCAGGTGGAGCTGCTGGCTCCTTACCCAGAGCTAGCTTCAATCCTGGATGGAAGCCGCCCGCTGTGCATAGTCACAGTCAGCTGGGGTGTGTGTCCTCACTGAACGCTGGCCTCCTCTGGGGCTATCTCAGGGATGCACCTGGGTCAGCCTAGCCCCTCAGAATCTGACTCCAGATTCTCGGGGATCCACCCTGAGTGGGGCTCCAGGGCCCACTCGCACACTGGTGAGGGCAATGCTTGGAGATGGTGACGTTTTCTCTCTTGTCTCCGTTCAGGCAGGCGGCTGGCCTGAGCTGCCTTGAGACTGGAAGAGACTTTGTCTGCAAGACACTTCTCCATTCAGGTTTTATTTCCCTAAAGCTGAAGCCTCCCCTGGGAATTAAGCTGTGTGATCTGGTAGGAAAAGTGAGGGAACATTGAAAAGAGGAGGGATCCCCCTGACTGCAGGGAGGACTGTTACAGACTCCGGAGACTGGGAGGGAAGGAATATCTGGCATTGCCCAGGCAGAGGGGCTTGTGTCTGTTCCCTGGCAGGGCCTTGGAGGAGGTAGGATTTCCAAGGGGCTCTTTGGGTCCCAGCCTTGCCGATATGCTAAAGTAGCCCTGGCGTTCGGGGTCAGTGGGTGTCTCTCTCAGTCCATTTGCATTGCTATAAAGGAATACCTGAGGCAGGGTAATTTTAAAGTAAAGAGGTTTACTTGGCTCATGGTTCTTCAGGCTGTACTGGAAGCATGGTGATGGCACAGGTGCTACCCCAGGTGAGGGCTTCAGGATGCTTCCACTCATGGCAGAAAGTAGATGGGGCCTGTGTGCAGAGATAACATGTGTAGACAGAGAGAGAGGGAGAGGGGGAGGGAGGGAGAGAGAGAAAGGGAGAGAGGGAGGGAGGGAGGCAGAGAAGGAGGGAGGGAGAGAGAGGAGGGGGAGGGAGAGAGAGGGAGAGAGGGGTGAGAGAGATGGGGGAGAGACAGAGAGGGAAGGGGGAGAGAGAAGAAAGGGGGAGAGAGAGAGGAAAGGGGGAGAGAGAGAGGAAAGGGGGAGAAAGAGAGAGGGAAGGGGGAGAGAGAGAGGAAAGGGGGAGAAAGAGGGAAGGGGGAGAGAGAGAGGAAAGGGGGAGAAAGAGGGAAGGGGGAGAGAGAGAAGGAGAAGGGGAGAGGGAGAGAGAGAGCGGGAGAGAAGAGGGAAAGGGAGAGAGAGAGGGGGAGAGAAGGGGGAGAGAAGAGGGAGAGGGAGCGAGAGGGGAAGAGAGATAGGGAGGGAGAAGAGGAGATGCTAGATTCTTTTCAACAACTAGTTCTCAGGGGAACTAAGAGTGAGAACTCACTCACTCCCACAAGAATGGCACCAAGCCTCACGACCCAAACACCTCCCACCAGGTCCCACCTCCAACACTGCGGATGAAACTTGGTGGGGCCAAACAAACCCTATTTAAGCCATAGCAGCGTCTCACAGCATCATTGTTGAGCAATGGCCACCATAAGCAAGTCCTCCCCACCCTGAGCCCTGGCACGACACTGGCAATTCTTGAAACCCAGGGTGCAGTGGTGACGGCAGCTGCGTATGGCGGGAAGTAGGCTGTGAGCAAGTCACGGTGCCCCATCTGTAAAACAGAGATAAGAATACGATCTGCCTCTTGATGTCAAGATTAATGAGATAATAATGGTCATCTCTTAAAAGATTGTATCTACCAAGGACTGTTCACAGAATAACACATCTAATCCTCTTCACAATCCTATGTGGTAGTTGCTATTATTACCCATTTTATAGAAGAGGAAGCTGAGGTATTGACTCATTCAAGTCTTAAGTGGGGGATTGGATACAGGTGGTCTGGCCCCGAGCCTGGATTCTTAACCACTGCCTCTCTGGTTGAGGGAGGCAGAATCCTTAAACATAGTAAGTGCACAAGAAGTGTTAGCACCGGGCAAGGGAGAACATCCATTTTCAGCAGCACTCGCCTATGATGGATCAAAGCCGAGGGCTGTTGTCACCATGTGACATGTGCCAGATCCTTTCTGGACTGAAATGGAGACCCCGGACCTACGAGCAATGGGATTTGCTGTGTCCAGCTGTGTATAACCACTGGACTCATCCTCCATCCCGCCCTTGGTAGAGTGCTAGTTTTCATCTATGAGTAAAAGAACCACAATAAACTGTCTTCACCCTTTCTGGCATTAAAAAACCTTCAGTTTTCCCCTTCAGTGAACTACTTGGTGAATATCTTCACTGGCACATGAACTTCTGGTACATTAAAATACTCAGGGTTTTTTTTTTTTTTTTTGGTTGTTATTTTTTGAGATGGAGTCTCGCTTTGTCACTCAGGCTGGAGTGCAGTGGCATGATCTCAGCTCACTGCAACCTCCACCTCCCGGGTTCAGGCAATTCTCCTGCCTCAGCCTCCCGAGCAGGTGGGATTACAAGCGCACACCACCACACCTGGCTAATTTTTGTATTTTTAGTAGAGATGGGGATTCATCATGTTGGCCGGGTTGGTCTCGAACTCCTGACCTCCTGATCCACCTGCCTTGGCCTCCCAAAGTGCTGGGATTACAGGTGTGAGCCACCGTGCCCAGCCTGGTTTTTGTTGTTGTTGTTGTTGTTTGTTTTTTTAAAAAATGGAGTCTCACTGTGTTTGCCCAGGCTGACGTGCAGTGGCACAACTGTAGCTCACTGTAACCTCGAACTCCTGGGCTCCAGAGATCCTCCTGCCTCAGCCTCCCAAGTAGCTGGAACTATAGGCACATGCCACCACACACAGCTCATTTTTAAAAACACTTTTGGTAGAGACAGGATCTTGCTATGTTGTCCAGGCTGGTCTTGAACTCCTGGCCTCAAGCAGTTCTTCTGCTTTGCCCTCCCGAAGCTCTGGGATTACAGGTCTGCACCACCATGCCCACCCTTTCAGATTTTGTTTTATTTTGTTATTATTTAATTTAGTTCTGCTGGTCTTTGTTTTGCTCCTTGATGTTTCTCAATAAATGTTAGCTATGGTATAGGAATCTCAATCTGCATACTTACGTATGTAAGAAATACCATATTTTTTTTGCCTCTTTCTTTTCTTTTCTCTTTCTATCCTTCTTTCTTTCTTTCTTCTTTCTTTCTGTCTCTCTCCCTTCCTTCCCTCCCTCTTTCTTTTCTTTTTTTCTTTCTTTCTTCTTCTTTCTTTCTTTCTCTCTCTCTCCCCCCTCCTTCTTTCCTTCCTTCCTTCCTTCTTCCTTTCCTTTCCTCTCCTCTCCTTTCCCTCTTTCTCTTTCTTTCTTTCTTTCCTTCCTTCCTTCTCTCTCTCTCTTTCCTTCTCTCTCTCTTTCCTTCTTTCCTTCTTTCTTTCTTTCCTCCCTCCCTCCCTGCCTCCCTCCCTCCCTCCCTCCTTTCTTTCTTTCTTTCTTTCTTTCTTTCTTTCTTTCTTTCTTTCTTTCTTTCTTTCTTTCTTTCTTTCTTTCTTTCTTTCTTTCTTTCTTTCTTTCTTTCTTTCTTTCTTTCTTTCTCTCTCTCTCTCTCTCTCTCTTTCTTTCTTTTTCTTTCCTTGATGGAGTCTTGCTCCATCACCCAGGCTGGAGTGCAGTGCTACGATCTTGCCACACTTCAACCTCCACCTCCTGCCTCAGCCTCCTGAGTGGCTGCGATTACAGGTGTCCGCCACCAAGCCTGGCTAATTTTTTGTATTTTTAGTAGAGACGGGGTTTCACCATGTTGGCCAGGCTGGTCTCAAACTCTTGACCTTGTGATCCGCCAGCCTTGGCCTCCCAAAGTGCTGGGATTACAGGCGTGAGCCACCACGCCCGGCGTTTTTGCTCCTTTCAAACCAATTTTACAATCTAATATTGAACCCCCATTTCTTCCTCTAGGAATGTGTGAAATTCAGCCTCAGACCCTCTTGGGGCTAAGTCAGAGATGTGTGTGTGTGTGTGAGAAAGAGGTGCAGGTCGGGGTTCCTGTAATAGAAGTAGTGTGAAGCTGGGAGCGGACAGGCACCCGAGGCTAGGGATTACTGAGGGTGCCCCCTTAGGAGGGTGGAGTAGATAGACAAGAAGCAGTGAGTTGGTGTAAGGCATGCCACTGAGTGGGAGCTGCTGAGTTCGTGATCCCGAGCCTCATGAATTGTCCCACTAAGGAAGGTGTGGCTTGGTGTTTCTCCTTGGGGATGTGTCTAGGACGCTTCTCCAGACTCGTCCATCAGAAGCACCCTGCCCTACTCTGACCCCCTCAGAGGACTCTATTTGGGCCTCTGTAGGGGCACTGACCACAGCCTTGGTTAGTGTCTTGGGCTGTGGTGTTTATTCTATTTAATTCAATTCAATTCCGTTTGATTCAATTCAATTCAACAGTGCTAGACTCTGTGCCAGACACTGAATTAGACTCGATTCCTGCCTTATGGGGCCTGTAGTTAAGTGGGGCTCTAGGTAGGTAGACACAGGATTACCATGCACAGTACTGTCATGAGAGTGGGGTACCAGGAGCATCGGGCAAGGGTTTCTAACCCAGGCTGGGGGTCAATGAAGTCAGTGAAGATGCCAGATAGATGTGGTGCCTCAGCCAAGACCCAAGGGATGAAGGGGAGAAGGCTGTGGGTGACGAAGGTGTTTCAGGTATTTCAGGCAGGGATGGTGTGTAGCGGAGATTGGAGGCCAGAGAGTGTGGGGCCTGGAGATAACTTCTCTGGGTCACAGAAGGATCTGGAAGGTCATGGGGAGATGGTGAAGGAGGAAGTCAGAGGGTTGGGCTGGGGCCTTGGCATGGGAGGCTTTGGAGGCCTTACATTTAAGAGTTTGGGGTATACTTGGGGGCAATGCAGAACCCTTGAGGGAGAGTGATACATTTGTAGTCTTTAAAGAGCACCTTGTGGCTGGGCATGGTGGCTCATGCCTGTAATCCCAGCACTTTGGGAGGCTGAGGTGGGCAGATCATCTGAGGTCAGGAGTTTGAGACCAGCTTGGCCAACATGGTGAAACCCCATCTCTACTAAAAATATAAAAATTAACCAGGCGTGGTGGTGCACGCCTGTAGTCCCAGCTACTGGGGAGACTGAAGCAGGAGGATCATTTGAACCCAGGAGGTGGAGGCTACAGTGAGCTGAGATTGCATCACTGTAATCCAGCCTGGGCTACAGAGTGAGACACCGTCTCAAAAGCAAAAAAAAAGCACCTTGTGTGTAGTGTGAAGGGTGGGTGTGAGGGTGTGCTGGTAAATGTCTAACAATGGTCACTTCAGAAAAAAAGCCTTTTGGCCAATTGCTGTGGTGTAAAATACTCCCACTGTGACTGATCTTGAGCTATCAATGTGATGTTGCTGAACACAGAGTTGGGATGAGATGATAATGGTCTGATCTCCTGAGCTGGCACAAGCTGGCTTCAGCACACCGCTGGTTGGAGTGGAGCAGGGAGGCCTTATCTATTTCCCTAGAGTGAGAGAGTGAGGGAGCTCTTCTCTCATTCCCTGTCTCCTCTCCCAGCAGCGACCATAAGCCCTGCACAGAGTTAGCACTGAGGCCAGAAATATTATGGAAGGACAAACAGTGGAGAAGAGCCCTCAGGAACGTCCTATCCCATTTCCTGATGGGATTCCTGAGAACTGGCTCTCGGGAGGAAGTCAGAGGCAGGAAAGGGTGTCCATGTGATCAGATTTCAGGGCTGAGGACGGGAGGAGGGCATGCTGGGATGGGAAGCTGATGAGCTGATGATAATAATTATGACAATTATGCAAAATACACAAATAATAATTACAGAAAATCATGATTATTATTTGTGGGTGTGAGATGTCTCCAGCTTTTTGGAACTGCACAGAAATGTTGGATGCCCCTTTTCTTGTGGGTGTGTGAGTGTCACAGTCAAGCTTGCGCTGTCTGGCAGGAGCTGGGGTTTCCATCCCTCTCCAGACAGCTGTCTCCTGCCCTGGGTCTTGGTGGGATCCAACCTTCTTCACACAGTGCCAGGCCTGAGTGAGCCAGATCAAGTTCAGGAAAGGCAGGGCCTCCTACTTCTAGTTCCCACTTCAGAACCTCACTGAGGACACAGCCATGGGAGGGCTGAACAGGGATAAGGCAATGTTTAACCTAGAAGAATAATTCAAAGGCTCAGGAGCCATGTGTCTCCCTGATGAGCTGGTCTCATGATTCATGGCTGATTAGATATCTGACCCAAATAGTGTCAATTAGACTCTCTTTTCTGGAAATATAGAGCTGGGACTGGGAGAGAGCAGGGTTTGTCTGTGAGTGATTGCATCTCTCACTGGGAGGCTGGGATTGGGCAGGTTCTACCCAGCAACCAAGTGGACTGTGGAGTGGGAGAGAGAAAGGACTGACATTCCTGCTGGCCTTCTGCATTTTAGCTCCAGTCCTCTTCCACGAAGTTCCTTGTATCTTTGTAGTAAGAGCCCCAGTGATGTCAGCTTGAGGGGGTGTCTGTTACTTGCAGCTAAGATTCTAAGCAGGGATGTATTGCAAAGAGCCTTGCATGTTTTGGTTTTATGGATCAGAGGTCCTCTCAAGCTAGCTCACTCGAGACACTAGTGGCATAATAAGGGCACTTATGTGGAAATCCTACAAGAGAAACTGTCAGGGCTGGGGCCCACAGGAAACTGAGGCAGACTGGATTTAAGATGGCGCCAGGACCTCAGCATTGGGAGGGAATTTATTAACTCTATTAACACAACTTGTGGTCAATTCCTTGTGGCTGCGTTTCCTGTCCTGCTAACAGTTTACCAACTCTTCTCTTTTTCCTTCTATTTAACCACCTGAGAGAAGACATTCAGTTGGCTCAGCTGATGACTATTGTCTCTTTGTGGAGCCTTTTGTGTCAGGCCATGTGATAGGCTATGAGATAGCCTATGGATGGGCTGCCCTTGTTTCAGGTGCTCATTCATGGTCCAATCAGATGCTGTCTCTGAGCTGGCTGTCTTGGGCGGGGTAGTTTTAAACGGAAGTTGATTTTGTCAGCGTGGAGGCTGGTGAGTTCTGTGTGAATTCCAGGCTTGGTACGTAATTCAGTAGGTGATGGTGAGTCCTCTAAGGTTCTTGAGGATGTGATATGGTCAAAGCTGAGACTTGTGAATATTATCTGGTTGCAGGGAAGAGGTTGGTTGGAGGGTGAGAGGACAGACAGGGAGGCAAGGTAGGTGGTTGCTGACTTAGTCCAGTGAGAGGAGATGTGCTGAGCTCGCCTGATCTAGAGGGTGGGCCAGGCCAGGACCAGGGTGGGCACGTGAGGCTCTGGGGACACCACATTTAAGTGGCCCCGCTCCCTCTCAGGGCCAGCCCTTGCAGGAGCCTCCTGAATTTTGCTTCACTCACCCCATCCTAGACCTGGCCCTGGGCAGGGTGATGAAGACACCTGAATGTATGGGCTTAATAACTGGTGGGTTGCAGGTGGTGAGGAGAGGGACCTTCCTTTCTCTGGGAATGCTGAGGCTTTTGGTGGTGTGGGCTGGACATCAGGAGGCCAGGCCCAGAGATGGGGAAGCAGGAGGAGGGAATTTGGGTTTGTGGAGGAGGATGGTAAGTTCACTTTGGGGTCTGAGGAGTTTGCGATGCCTGTGGGAGGTTGAGGGCAGGGTTTCTAGTAGACAGATGGGAATGTGGGTCTGAAGCTTGGAGAAAAGTCAGAGCAGTAGAGGTGGGCTTTGGCAGTGTCAGCATGGAGTTGATCATGAAGCACTATGTGCAGAGTACTGGGCACTGTACCTGGCACAAAGCATGTGCTCAGGAAATGTTTCATAAGTAATATGGGAAGTCATGGGAATCCACTTGATCCTTTGGGGAGTGTTGTAGGGAGGAATGGATCTCTAATGGTGAAATGTCAGACAGCTGACAATAGCTTCTGGGTTAGGGGGCATTTGTGAGTAGGAGGGGATTCTTTTGGAGCTCGTTACATGACCCCATGCTTGTATCCACGGATGCACCCTGTTCTCAAGGATCCCTGGAGCACAAATACCTGGCTGAAGGGCTGAGGACTGATATGGTTTGGCTCTGTGTTCCCACCCAGATCTCATGTCGAATTGTAATCCCCAGTGTTGGAGGAGGGGCTTGGTGGGATGTGATTGGATCATGGGGTCCCCTTGCAGTTCTCGTGATAGTGAGTGAGTTCTCACGAGATCTGGTTGTTTAAAAGTGTGTAGCACCTCCCCCTTTGCTCTCTCTCTTCCTCCTGCTGTGTAGATGTGCCTGCTTTCCCTTCGCCTTCTACCATAATTGTAATTTTCCTGAGGCCTCCTAAGCAGCATGGAATCATGAGCCCATTAAACCCCTTTTCTCTATAAATTACCCAGTCTCAGGTAGTTTTTTATAGCATTGCAAGAACAGACTAATACAAGGACCAAGAATCAGGGGACCTCCACCTTTGTCTCTGACTGTGACGGTTGCTGCTTCTTTAGGAAGTGGCTTCCTGGTAATTACCCAGAGGTTATGCCTGGTCATCAGTGGAACTGGTAGCATAAACCCCCACACTTGTGTGAAGTCTTAGGTTTTTTTTTTTTTTTTTCCCCAGGGTGGTTTCACATTCATGAATTCATTTGAGATCTATTACTCTCTTGTGAAGGAGAAAGCCCAGGGCTCATCATCCCCATTTCACAGGTGAAGCAACTGAGGCTCCAAGAGGTTAAGTGGCTAGCTGAGAGCCACAAAGCTCTGGTCAGCGAAAGCTGGCTTGGAATCTAGGTCTGCTTAAAAAAATACAATCTCCTGAATCTAGAAGTCATTATGTACTCTAGGCTTTCCTTAGATATATAATAATAAGATAACATTGGAGTTACATAAATGGCTAATGTTTATTAGAGACTTAAATGATGGGTACTGTATTTTACATTTAAACTTCACAACAATTCTATGGGATAGGCACTATCATCCATCTATTGGCAAGAATGCAAAAAGAATGTCCAGTTCTGGTCATGATGTGGGAAGAGAGCTTTTGCATCCATCGCTGGGGATTGAGAATTGCCGTGAGTGCTAGGGAACAAAATCAGCCGTGGCAATTAAAATTTAAAGTACGAACACCCTTGATTCACAAATTGCTCTTTGGGGAATCTAGCCTGCGGGAATAAAAGCATCAGAACATAAGGATAAATGCACAAAGACATTTACTACTGCACCATTTGTAGTCATGAATGAAACAGTCGAACATCTATCAGGAGGGAAATGGTTAACTGATGGCTGCAGATGGTGACCCAGCTAATGACAGGAGGGAGAACCTTCCAGATGCTCTGACCTCAAGGGTGGTTCATGATGTGTTAAGTGAACAAACCAAGTTTGGAGTAATGTGAATCCTATTTTTATTAGATACATAAATAGAAATTTATTTTTTATTTTTTTTTTGAGAAACAGTCTCCCTCTGTTGCCCAGGCTGGAGTGCAGTGGCTCGATCTCGGCTCACTGCAACCTCCACCTCCTGGGTTCAAGCGATTCTCATGCTTCAGCCTCCCAAGTAGCTGGGCTTACAGGTTGTGTGCCACCACACCCAACTAATTTTTTGTATATTTTTTAGTAGAGACGGGGTTTCACCATGTTGTCCAGGCTGGTCTCGACAAGTGATCCACCTGCCTTGGCTTCCCAAAGTGCTGGGATTACAGGCATGAGCCTCTGTGCCTGGCCAATAAATAGAAATTTAAAAAGCCCACATTTTTTTTTTTTTGTGTCTGTAAGGGTCTAGAAAATTACAGCTGGCCCTCTGCATCAGGGGGTTCTGTATCCATAGATTCATTCAACCAACTACAGCTCAAAAATGTAAAAAAAGAAAAAATATTTAACAGTAAAAATTAATACAAATAAAAATACAGTATAGCTACATAGCATTTACATTGCATTAGGTATTATAAGTAATCTAGAGATGATCAAAAGTATATGGGTGGGTATGTGTAGGTTAGTTGCAAGTACAATACCATTTTATATTAGGAACTTGAACATCTGCAGATTTTGATATCTGGGGGGGTCCTAGAACGAATCTCCCTGTGGATACTGAGGGATGACGGTATATGAAAAGATGTGTCATCTGTTGTGACCTCAGGGAGATGAGGTTGAAGTCAGGGAGGAGAAGGAAATGAACTTTTCCCACATATCTGCATTACTCAACTGGTATAGCTGAGTATACCAGCTATACCAGTATAGAGTATAACTGGTATAGAGACTCTCTATACCAGTTATACTATACTATACTATAGAGTATAACTGGTATAGAGAGTCATTGGCGGCTCCATAGAGGTGGTGACATTTGAGTTGAGTGTTGAAGAATGGATGGGAGTTTGCCAGCCAGTGAGGCTGGGAATGAGGGTAGGGAATGGCATTTTAGGCAGAGGCACAGAGATGTGGAAGCACATGAGTGGAGAAAGGACAGCAGTGTTGTGTGGCTGCTCACTCATGAAGAATGTTGCTATGAAGATTAAAATGAGAGAATGCAGGCCAGGTGCATTGGCTCAAACCCGTAATCCCAGCACTTTGGGAGGCTGAGGTGGGTGGATCGCTTGAGCCCAGGAGTTCGAGACCAGCCTGGGAAACGTGGTGGAACTCCATCTCTACAAAAAATACAAAAATTAGCCAGGTGTGACGGTGTGTGCCTATAGTCCCAGCTACTCAGGAGGTTGAGGTGGGAGGATCGCTTGAGCCTGGGAGGTTGAGGCTGCAGTGAGCCGTGATCGTACCACTGCACTCCAGCCTGGGCAACAGAATGGGATCTTGTTTCAAAAAAAAAAAAAAAAAAAAAAATGCATATGCAACCCCTCGGAAAAGCCACTGGATCTTAGTTCTTGCTCCTGTGAAGCAGTCTAATTCCTGTCATATATTGGAATATGGATTAAGGATCATGTGTGGCAAATGCACATTAGGTATGGAGTGGGGTGGAGGGGGGTATGTGGGCCTCCTCTTCCTTTGTCTCCTTCTTTATTCCTTTCTCCTCTCCTTTAACTTGTTTGTTTTCTCCCTCAATCCCCTCTTCCTTATTTCTCTCTCCTACAATTCCCTTTCCCTCCCTCCCTTTTGCTATCTTTTTTTTTTTTTTGAGACGGAGTCTTGCTCTGTTGCCAGGCTGGAGTGCAGTGGTGTGATCTCAGCTTACTGAAACCTCTGCCTCCTGGGTTCAAGTGATTCTCCTGCCTCAGCCTCCCGAGTAGCTGGGACTACAGGCACTTGCCACCAAGCCAAGCTAATTTTTGTATTTTTAGTAGAGACGGGGTTTCACCATGTTGGCCAGGATGGTCTCGATCTCTTGACTTTATGATCTGCCTGCCTTAGCCTCCCAAAGTCCTGGGATTACAGGCGTCAGCCACCGTGCCTGGCCCCTTTTGCTGTCTTAAGTCCACTCCCCTCAGGTGCCTCTGTAGGGAGAGGATCACAGTGGAGGGAATGTCTTGCTGCGGAACAGTCAGCTGGGCATGCTGTGACCCTTCTCAATCCCTCTGATCTGGCAACTCAGGCAGGACCACAGGCTGTGATGCCAGATCAACCTAGGTTTAAATCCCAGCCCTACCACTTACTAGCTGTGTGACCTCAGGCAAGTGATTCAATGTCTCTGAGCCACTGCTTCTACATTTATAAAATGCACGTAATGATTCTCTCATAAGGTCGTTGTCAAGATTAACTGAGAAAAGGTTTACATATAGCATTTTCAAAGATCTAGAGACAAAAATATTTTCTTATTTCTTCATCTCCTTTTAGCTAGAGATGATTCTGGCAAACTCTTTGAACCTCTGATGTTTTGTTTCAGGGACTTCCTTCCTTCCTGCCTAGTACTGGACCTTGAATTGTGGATTAGCCATAGTCAGTGTTCAATTCTCTGCATGTTGCAGGCTGCTTCTGCCCTTTCTTCCACTCTAACCCAAAGAAGCATGTGAATCAAAATAACTCCAGGCAGCAGAGCCAAGATGGAGGAGGACAGCTCTGAGATGGCTAGGGCCCGGGCCATCTCCCTGGGGTGGATAAAGGGGGGTGACTGCAGGGGCTGGGGCAGACAGCTGAGGATTTGGAGGCACCACTCTCTGATAAGGGGGTTGTTTCCCCAGCACTCAGAGGGGTCCCTTCCTGGCTCTGTGTGTATGTTATGAGGGACATACACACTGGAGAAGGCCCCTTTGTGGTGATAGAAAGAGTTATGAGTTATTAATGGTGTTTGTATCTGTAAGCGCCGCTAACGACCATAATCATGTGCATTGTAATAATGTGTGTAATGAAAGCTCCAGCAATGAATTAATAGATCCATCATGACTTTGATGACCATGTGAGCGTAAGCTAGTGTACGACTTTATGTTAACAGGCCCGGTACAACCTGGCAGGGAGACGGGTGGTTGAGGGAAAGAAAGGGCCTGGGGCTAAGAGGCAGTCCTGGAATGGGCAGACCCAGGCGTGCATCTCTGCTCAGTATCTTCAGAGCTGTGTGACGTGGCACACCTCTGAGCCTCAGTTTTCTCATCTAAATTAGAGATGATAATATTCCATCTCCTACAGAGGTGTGATGGTTAAATGAGATAATGCACCTGAAATAGGCAACACCTCCTAGCACCTCCCTTGCTTACTCTCTCCAGCTAGGCTGGTTGCATTGCTGCTCTGAGGAATGGCACCTGTGCACCTGCTGCAGGCCCTTTGCACTGGTTGTTCCCTCAACCTGGCATGCTCTCCCCACAGTCACAGTCATGGGTTGCTTAGTGATGGGGATGGATTCTTTTTTTTCTTTTTTCTTTCTTTTTTTTTATGTTTTGAGACAGCGTTTCACTCTGTCGCCCAGGCTGGAGTGCAGTGGCGCTATCTTGGCTCACTGCAACCTCCGCATCAACTGATTCTCCTGCCTCAGCCTCCTGAGTAGCTGGGATTACAGGCATGCGCTACCACGCCCGGCTAATTTTTGTATTTTTAATAGAGACGGGGTTTCGCCATGTTGGCCAGGCTGGTCTCAAACTCCTGACCTCAAGTGATCTGTCCCCCTCGGCCTTCCCATGTGCTGGGAATTATAGGTGTGAGCCACTGCGCCCGGCCCACTACTGTAGACTTTATAAACACCGTACACTTAGGCTACACTAAATTCATAAACTTTTTTCTTTTCTTCAGTAATAAAAATGTAACATTTTTACTTTTTTTTTGATTTGTAAAAACTTTTGGACTCTTGTAATAACACATAGCTTAAAACATAGACATATACAGCTATATAAAATTATTTTCTTTGTTTATATCCTTATTCTATATAAGATGTTTTTCTTTTCATATATACCTTTTGTAAAAACTGTCAATATAAGCTTTTTTCTATTATAAAATTATTTCCTTTTCTTTTTTTTCTTTTTAGACTTTTTTATTAAAAATGAAGACACAAACACACACATTAGCCTAGGCCTACCTAGGGTCAGGATCATCAATATCACTGTCTTCCATCTCCACATCTTGTCCCACTGGAAGGTCTTCAGGGGCAATAGCACACATAGAGCTGTCATCTCTTCTGATAACAATGTCTTCTGGAATAGCTCCTGAAGGACCTGCCTAAGGCTGTTTTACAGTTTTTTTTTTTTTTTTCATAAGTAGCAGGAGTACACATTGAAATAACAATAAAAAGCATAGCATAGTAAATACATAAGTCAGTAACATTGTCATTTATTATCAAGTATTATGTACTTGTACATAATTGTATGTGCTGGACTCTTTTATTTATTTATTTTTTTTGAGACAGAGTTTCGCTCTTGCTGCCCAGGCTGGAGTGCAGTGGTGCGATCTCGGCTCACTGCAACCTTCGCTTTTGGTGTTCAAGCGATTCTCGTGCCTCAGCCTTGCAAGTAGCTGGGATTACAGGCATGTGCCACCACGCCTGGCTAATTTTGTATTTTTAGTAGAGATGGGGGTTCACCATGTTGGCCAGGCTGGTCTCGAACTCCTGACCTCAAGTGATCTGCCCTCTTTGGCCTCCCAAAGTGCTGGGATTACAGGTGTGAGCCACCACATCCCACCCATTGTGCTAGACTTTTACACAACTGTGGCAGCGCAGTAGGTTTGCTTACACCAGTCCTACCGTAAAGGCATGAGTAATCTGTTGTGCTATGACATTCCCGCAGCTTGACGTTATGACAGCTACCGTGTCACTAGCAATAGGACATTTTTAGGTCCATTATAGGCTTACGGGATCACTGTTTGTGTATGTGGTCCGTGGATGACCGAAACGCTGTTATGTGACACAGGGCTGTATTTACATGGCTTGCTTCGCCTTCTGGCAGGTCACTCCTTAAATGTCACCTTATCAGGGAGAACTTTCTGACCTCCTTGTCTAAAACAGCAACCCACGCTCTGTTCTCTCTGCTTTATTTTTATTCATAGCTCTTACATATTTATATGTGGTGGTTTATGACTTTCTGGTTGGTCTCTGCCTGTAGACTGTATCACAAGAACAGGGACTATGTTTTGCTTATGGTGGAATCTCGAGCACCCAAAACAGCACCCAGGGTATGGGAGGCACCCAGGAAATATTGAGTCAAGGAAGGGATATCTCCATGACAGGCATAGGTTAAGTGCTCAATAAATGGCGACTGGGGTAAAGCCGTGTGAGCAAATGAACAGACACCATCGCAAAGGAGAAGCTATGAGGAAGCTCCTCTGCAAAGGCTGCCTCTGCACAGGAAAGCCCAAGGCATCTGATTGTCTGCCCTTCTCTCCTCGCTTGCCTCCTTTGCAATCGTTGAGAGAACTGTAAAGCTGCCAGTGATCTTGGACGAGGCTTCCTCCTACACCACAGGGTAGGTATGCCAGTCGTGGGAGTTGTAGAGTGGTAGTGCAGAGGTTTCTGAAGAATGAGGTTCCTGGCCCTGAGCAGCGAGGAGAAGGGGTCTTAGGGTCCTCCTGCCTGGATTCTGTCTAAAGTGTCTCCAAAACTGGTGTGTGCTTGTGTGTGACTGTGGGAGAGTGTGATGAGTCACCATGCGGATGCTGGGCTGTGTGTGTATAAGTCTGTATCCTGCGTTTGGTTCCTTGTACAAGTGTGTGGCTGTTTAGCATGTGCTTGCTTATATGTGTTGGGTGAACAATCGTGTGTGTAACTGTACATATGTGCTGGGTGCAGGCCTGTATAGAAGGTATGACAGGGTGTGAGGGTGCATGGGTGAGTATGTGTGCCTTGAGGCACAGCTTAAGGGTGAGCTGTGGGTGTGTGTGCATGAAGTTCATGGAGAGGCGTGTGTTTCTGTGTGAGCAGGTATGAACATGTTTTATATGTGTATTCTAGTTGTGAGAGGGTGTTGACAACCAAGTTTGCACACATGGATTGTGTGTGAACTTACCTATGAATGAAACTCTGTGACTGATGGATGAAGGGTTTCTGGGGCCAGGGGTAGTTTGTCCATAAGGACTTGGCTACTGAAGACACCAGTTGTATCATTTTGCTTGTGCTTGTGTTTCTTTTCTTTCTTTTTTTTTTTTTTTTTTTTTTTTTTCTGAGACAGAGTCTCGTTCTGTCCCCCAGGCTGGAGTGCAGTGGCGCGATCTCGGCTCACTGCAACCTCCACCTCCAGGGTCAAGTGATTCTCCTGCCTCAGCTTCTCAAGTAGCTGGGATTATAGGTGCATACCACCATGTCTGGGTAATTTTTGTATTTTTAGTAGAGACAGGGTTTCACCATGTTGTCCAGGCTGGTCTCAAACTGCCGACCTCAAGTGATCCACCTACCTTGGCCTCCCAAAGTCCTGGGATTAGAGGCGTGAGCCACAAGCTATCCTGACACAGGGCCGTAGAAAGAGGAGTGGATCTCTTGGGAATATCTCTGCTGATTGCCATCATTTCATTAGAAACACAATTATTTCATAAGGCTGGGCTAACGGTGTTGGAAATAGCCAAGTGCAGTGCTGGAGTGACAGGGACCACATCCCATTTGATACTAATTGGTTTGATGATGGTAATTGTTGTATTGCAGACAGTTGTGACTATCTCCTAATTTAATATAATCAATAAGGTAACAACAGCTCAATGCAAATGAGATGTGGGGACCCATGGGGCCATTTGTAAGTTATGTTCTTAATGCATTTTCCTAATTAGCTGTAGTAGATTCCCCCCTCCCCCACCTTCTCTGGAGTGTGAGAGAAGTGATCATCAGAGATGCCATGCCTCGCTTTCTCCAAACTTTCACTTTCAGAGAGGCTCAGGGAGAGCTCATCCTGGAGCTCCCAGGAACCCCAAAGGCTTTCTTAGGACCAGCTGAAATGGAGTCCGGGAGTCAACAGTTCAATAGGATACTTCCCTTCAGATTCATGACATCCCCCAGCTTGAACCTATGTAGTTTCTCTGCTTCTTCCATCTGATTGGAAGGTTCTCCAAGATAGGGGTTGTACTTCTTCCCATCAGACTGGCCACTTTGTCACTCAGGGATCCATGTCTGTTTCACTGAATAAAGGCTCCAAATGCTGCTGCTGGTGTTTTATTCATGACAAGCCCTCATGGATGTGCATGTGTGCATGTATGTATATTGCAGTGTAGCCCAGATAGTGTGTCAGGAATGCAGCATGCCAGCAGGGATGTAACTTAGGTAGTGGTTAAGAGAGACTCTGGGCCAGGTGTGGTAGCCTACACCTGTAATCCCAGTGCTTTGGGAGGCCGAAGTGGGAGGATCATTTGAGCATAGCAGTTTGAGACCAGCCTGGGAAACATAATGGGACTCCATCTCTACAAAAAATTAAAAAATTAGCTGGGCATGGTGGCGTGCACCTGTGGTCCCAGCTACTCAGGCTGAGGTGGGCCTGGGAGGTTGAGGCTGTAGTAAGCCATGATTGCGCCACTACACTTTGACCTGGGCAACAGAATGAGACCCTGTCTAAAAAAAAAAAAAAAAAAAAAAGAGTGGTTCCAGACTGCCTGGGTTCAATTCTCAGCTCTACCTTTTACTAGCCAGAGTGACCTTGGACAAGTTACTTGCCCTCTGTGCCTCAGCTTCCTCATTCTATAAATGGGGAAAATAATAGTACCTACTGATAGATCTCTTGTGAGATTTAAATGAGTTAATATATTAACTAATTTTAGTGTTTATTAAAGTTAAAAAAAGTTCCTTAGTCTCATTAGCCATATATAAAGTGCTCAATACCCACATGTGGGCAGTGACTAGAGTCTTAGAGCAGATAAAGAATATCTCCATCATGGCAGAAAGTTCTATTGCACAGTGCTGCTGTAGACCTTTGAAGTGGAATGGGTTGAACTCCAAGGAGGTCCCACACTTCTCTAGATTTGGGTATGGATGCACCTGTGCTTTCCCCAAATTCTTATTCAGTGTGTTGCACAAACTCCTTTCCTGTTGGCAGAAAGAGCCCAGCTCTGTGCCACCTCTTGTCACGTTCCCTGCACCTGATGCCCAGGTCTGGAGCCCCAGTTGCTGTTGTACCAGATGGCCCAGGAGTTATTAATGAGAGACTGTGTGTATGTTCCTGTGCTGGATCTGTGTGCTGTGATCATCATTTTGGGGCTTTCCTTGGGGAAGTAACAAATGGCATCCCTGCCCAGGAGTCCTCTGGCAGGGACCACCTCATAAATCAGTGTGAAACGCTTCTAGTCCCTGTGGAGTCATCCCACAGCCCCACAGCTAAGTGACCCAAAGACTCTGTGGCTGCCATGGCTTCACTTCCTACCACTGCCTCCCCAGATGTCTGGGCCTCTTGGGCACTGGGCTGCCTTGACTGTCAGCAGCCCCAGGCCCCAGTCCTGGTTCTACCATTAACCAGTGGCCTGACCTTGGAGGAGTCTCGTTTGCTCTCTAGGCCCCAACTTTCTCATCTGTAAAGTGGAAGAAGGGAAGGACCACTACATGACCTCTGTAATGCAGAACAGTGACAGTGAGAGCTGCCTCACATGAGGGTGATACCTGCCCCCTGAGAAGTATAGTATTTGGGATCCATAATCAGTGCAAACTTCCAGCCCAGAGAAAAGACCACAGGCCTGAGAGTCCAGGGCAGCATGGACCACCTGTTTTGGAATAACTTTCTTAAAAATCCAGATTTCTGGGCCCCTCTGTGGATCTGCTGACTCAGGATCTCTGTGGATGATGACTGCATTTTCATTGCATTGCCCCAGTAATTCTTGTGCATTGTAATGTTTGAGAACCTTTGGCCTAAGGGCACATACTGCATCTCCAGTGCCCTTGCTTCTGGGGAGGGAAGGGCTGGAGCACATCACTGGGTGGAGGGTTGAAGGGAGAGACTGGATGGGGGAGGGGTGGTGAGGAAAGCTGTGTCTTCAAGGGGGGCCTAGTCTAAAGCCACATTCCAGCCAGTTTGGCAAACTGGGGTCAGGTCTGGCTCAGAACAGAGCACAAGCCAGTAGGTCTGATCTGAGGGGACAAGTGGGAGCAGAGGCCTTCTTTTGAGGTGGGGTTGCTTCTCTGGGTTTTTGGAAACAAGATCTGGCCCTGATGGGGTGGGCTGCAGTAACTAGGCAAGAGGGAGGTTGGTTAGTGTAATGGTCAAAATGCACAGTTTTGGGAGCTACACAGCATTTGGTTCAGATCCGGGCTAGGTAGCATCTTAGCAGTGTGGCCTTGGGCAGGCCACTTAACCTCATCTGTGGAATGGTGACAGTGACATCTGCCTCACTGGATTAAATAAGACAACATTCAGAGAAGCCCTAGGCACATTGAAATACTTAACTGTTCTTCTGTTTCCCCAGCCAGCCTCCTGAATCCCCCTTGACAAGGATCAGAGTAACATGGATACCTGGGTAGGATTTAGATAGTAATGATAACTGCCCCTTGCACCACATTCTAGAACTTACCAAGTACTTTCCTGTCCTTTATCTCATGATAGTGTGGGGCAACCCTGATGGGAAAACTGAGGTTCAGAGAAATTTAGCGAGTTGCTCAAAGTCACTCACTGGGACATAGGAAAGGGTAGGGGTATACTTCTGCCCTGAGACCCACTGTGCCAACTGATTGCTGCTGGTGACAAAGCCTTCTGTGTTAGCCCATTTTGCATTACTATAAAGGAATACCGGAGACTGGGTAATTTATAAAGAAAACAGGTTTATTTGGCTCACAGTTCTGCAAGCTGTACAAGAAGTGTAGTGCCAGCATCTGCTTTTGGTGAGGCCTCAGGAATCTTCCAATCATGGCAGAAGGCAGAGGGGGAGCTGGCATGTCACACGGCGAAAGAAGGAGCAAGTGAGGGGGGAGATGCTATCTCTTTTAAACAGCCAGCTCTCTCATGAATGAATAGACTGAGAACTTACTCATTACTATGGGGACAGCACCAAGCTATTTATTAGGGATCTGCCCCCATGACCCAAACACCTCCCACTAGGCCCACCTCCAACACTGGAGGTCGTATTTCAACATGAAATTTGGAGGGGACAAAACATCCCAACCGTATCTCCTCCCAAACCGCTTAAAGACAGAATTTGTGAGCCCACGTGTGGTGGGGTGGAGCAATAAGGAGACTACCAGGGAATTTCTGCTTGGTCTGGGCTCCTATTTAGCTAGCTGATGTGTAGGCAAGGATTTCTGGACTGGGAAGCTGTTCTCTGCCATCCTGTTTAGGGTGCAGTGGTCAGGGCGGGTGTGGAGGGGTGGCTCTGTTTCTCCTGCATCTGACCTTTTGGCCCGGCCTCCTGGGTGCCCAGCCAAGGCCCAGTGCCCCTCCCTGTGGCTGATTCACCACCTCCAGCTGTGTTTTTGGGAAATGAATGGAGAATCAGGCTGCCAGGCTGGGAAGGACTGGGGCAAATAGACCACACATGTAGGTAGCAGTTAGCATAACTGGCCTCATGGTTCTGGGCAGGCAGCTGGCAGAGGTGTTAGGCCAGGGCAGTCATGAATTGGGGCAGGCTGGGGGGAGTCCTGGTCAGGCAGGAAGTGGAGCTGGGCAGGCAGCTGGCTCTGCAGTTGGTTGAGGTCGGAGAGGACATAGTGTGGGCTGACAGCTGGTGTGGTGGATGGAGGCGGTCGGGAGCCAGCCTCAGGGAAAGGCTCCAGCACCACGGACAGCTCTGGGGAGGCGGCGTTCTGTTGTTCAGATCCCGCCGCAGTTTGAGACCTTTATCTGAGAGTCACTTAAGCCCCTATATTTCTGTGGTTGTTCAAGAGCCTTTGCACACCTCCTTCTTAGCGTGGTCTTTAAGAAGTCACTCTAACAGCTCCCCAGCTCTGTTTCCAGAGGAATGCCCATGACTTTGACCTATTTGGGGTTTCCCTGAGGGGTTCACATCTTTCAAGAGTCCAGTTTGTTGGTGAGTGATCCTGTCATCCTCTGGGGTGCACATATTTTAGGGCCAGGGCCTAGCCAGGGACCCAATCTTGATTGTAAGCAGGCCAGCGAAGTTTGACCTGGGTTGGGGGAGGGATTCTCTGCTTCCCCTCAGCCCAGTCATGGTCCCCACTTCCATCATGTCCCCAGTGCCCCATACACGTGAATCGCCCCCAGCTCCTCTTTTTCCTCTCCTTTTGCTTGTGACTGCTTGGGTGAATCAGGGCTGAAGATCAGAAGTCCCCAGTCAAGGAGCTTTCCCCACTAATGAGCTCTCCGAGGGCCTCAGACAGCCCCTCCCTTTGCCCCGCCCCACCCTGTTCATTTATTTATAACACAGGGCACCATCCCCCACATCGCCAGAGGAGAAAGGGCCAATCAGCTTGCAGTGCTGCCAATCAACGTGAGAATGGGGGAGGGCAGAAGAGGATGACTCAGAGAACTCGCGTGGGGGCAAAGTGAGAAGTACTATAGGCTCTATAATTTATCTCAGCATAATATCTAGCCCAAGCCTCTCACATTGCAGATGAGGTGTCTGAGGCCCAGAGCAGTAAAGTGACTTCTTAAATCCACACAGCCAGTGATGACCAAGCCAAGAACTGGAACCTGGGTGTGTTGATTCCCAGTCCAGCACGATTTCCACTACAGAACGTCTTTAGAATGCATTTATCTTGAAGACTGAAGTGAGGTCTGTGTTTCAATTGACAGCTTGGCATTTTTCTGTCTGTCAACACTTTGATAAATTTAGAAGAAATGGACTTATGTTGGCACATCTGTGAACTAGCGAAAAGATCAAGATTGTCACTGTGATGGTATCTTCACTCTACCACGTTGGAACAAAATAGCAGGTGACATGAACATTTTCAAGGTGACATGGTGTCTTTAAGTTGTAACAGATTCCAACATAATTTGACTTGTGGGTAGAAGTTACCATGGATATGCCTGTATTGAGTTGACCTGTAGATCAGAGTCACTATTCCTTACATAAGGTGCATAGCTTTTCCCACTATTGACAAGACACTTGGAGGAGGTGGAGAAGTCAGTCTGTGCTTTGAGGGGTTATCATTGTCATTTATAATGGTGGATAGAGAGGCATTTGGTGGTTAGTGTTCTAGTTGGACATAGGCCAGGAGAAGCAGAATATGGCACAGTCTATATAAGCCTGACATCCTAGGCCTTCAAAATCTCCTTTTCCATCCATGGATGCATTTCCCTTTCACCATCAAACACTGGAGGACTGGAGATACCCAACTGTCCTAGGCCTGAAGAGTCTACTGGGGCTATTTGAAGATGATATTGATCCAATTTCCTGTACTAATTTTTTCCCCCTACATAATCCCAAAGGCCAAAGGGTAGGAGCCTTGGGGGCTGCCTCTGGGGGTTTCTCTGGTGGATTAGTGCCCATGATCCTGGCAGGAATTGAGGAGGGAGCCGAAGGGGTCTGAGTTTAGCAGCCTGAGTGCTGGAGTACAGACCACTTGAGTGGAGAGGACTTAGAGGGTGGCTTTTTCTTACACCGTTTCCTTACATCTGAGAGCAGAACTGACTTTCCCCAGCAAGATTAAGCCCACTGAAATCTTCCTCCTGAACTCAGGCTCTCCTACTGGACACCCCCATGCAGATGTCCACATCATGTCTCAAAATCAGCTCATTTTCCTCTAACCTTGCTCTTACCCTTGTGAACCAAAACAAACAAACAAACAATAAAACCAACCAACCAACCAAACAAAAAACAATCACTCTTGTCCAGGCCTGGTCAGTACCCTGGATGGATTTGTTTAAGGTGCTATGGGTGAGCCACTGGTACCTTAGAAGATGACATTGAAGCCCCCATTTCTCACTTTTAGCTTTTAGCCCCCTTGTTACCCTCTGTATCCCTTTGCCTTTTATCTAGATTCTCCATGTATTTTTTTAAGTTTCTTTGACTTGTTGCCTAGTGCTTACAATGTGTCAGGTACTATCTAAGTGCTATAGATGTATCAATTCATTTAATCTTCGTAGTAGCTCTATGAAGCGGGAACTATTATCTCTATTTTACAGATGAGAAAACTGAGACAGAGAGGTTAAATATTTTGCCTAGGGTCATACACTAAATAAGCAAAGTCTGCAAACTCTGTTCTCTGAGCACTATACTACATTGCCTCCCAAATGCCAAACCCATGAGCCATTTGGTTTAGTTTTTTTTGTTTAGATTCTGCCTTTCAGATGGATGACCTTGGCTTGCCCAGCCACCCACCCACCCATCCATCCATTCATCCATTCATCTATCCATTCAGCTACCCAGTTCTTCATTCAACAAATATTTATTGAATATATCTACTCTGTGCCCAAGATTCTGCCAGGTGACAGTGGAAGCAAAATCAGACACAGTCCTTCCTGTGCTAGAGCTGACAGACTTATGGGGCAGACAGATAGTACATTAACACACCAATGAGTGTGTATTTATAAGTAGATGTAAGTGCTCTGAAGGACAGGGTTGCAGCGCCTTTGCATCACCGCTAAGGCTGCCGACCCAGGCCATGCATCCCATTTCCCAACTTTTTTAATTTTTTTTATTTTTTTTAATGACAAGGTCTCTCTCTGTCTGTCACCCAGGCTGGGGTGCAATGGTGTAATATAGCTCACTATAACTTCAAACCCCTGGGCTCAGGCAATCCTCTGGTTTCAGCCTCCCAAGTAGCTGGTACTACGCATGTGTGCCACCACGCCTAGCTCATTTTAAAACTTTTATAGAGATGAGGTCATGCTATGTTGCTCAGGCTGGTCTCCTGGCCTCAAGTGATCCTCCCGACTTGGCCTCCCAAAGTGTTGGGATTACAGGCATGAGCCACTGCATCCAGCCCTATTTTCCAATCATGACCCACATCTCTGAACTTTCGTCAGATGCAATTTCCTAAGCCTAATAGTTTTCAGGAGCTTCCACTAGTCCAGGATCCCAATGTAATATCCAAAGTATCTTCCTTACCTGCCAGTTTCCTTGGGATGAATAGTGTCTTCAGGTGTGGCCAATCCTAGCTCTTCTCCCAGCTCAAGGGAGGTAAAGTTTTATTGCCACAAACCTCCGTGGTTATTTGATCATAGATAGCATTGTTTTCCACTTTGAGCAGTGGTAGAAGCTTTTTTTTTTTTTTTTTTTTTTTTTTGGCACGAATCTCTTTGAGAGATTACCAAAAAGTAAGAACATTCTTTGAGGAAAAAATGCCTTCCTGGATTCCCAAGCTAGTCAAAAGTAGCCCCAAGTTTGCATCCCAGATTTTAGGACACTTTTTCTTTTTTTTTTTTTTGGAGTCAGGGTCTCACTCTGGAGAGTGCAGTGGTGCGATCTTTAGCTCACTACAGCCTCAACCTCCTGGGCTCAAGCGATCCTCCTGCCTCAGCCTCCTGAATAGCTGGGACCACAGGTTTGTACTACTATGCCTGGCTAATTAAAAATTTTTTTTTTTTTTTTTTTTTTTTTTTGTAGAGACAGGATCTTGCCATGTTGCCCAGGCTAGTCTTGAACTCCTGGACTCAAGTGGTCTGGAGGACACTTTTTAAGGCTAAGTGGATTGTGCTGGCTGTGTAATCAGCTGACACCCCTGGAAGTTCACCTCCTGTTGAGATACAGGTGCTTCACCTCCCTCACCTTAGCAGAATTCACTAGTGTTACTTCATCTTGAGTGGCGATTAAAATCATTTATTGTGGGGCAGGGATCTCTTTGAGAGACTGACAAAAATGCACATACTTAGAACAACTTGTGCATGATTTTGAGGGGTTTACAGACCTCCTGTAGCTTATCCATGGATCCTAGGTAAAGAATTTCCAACCTGAGTTTTTCTGGCTTCTACCTCTTGACACAACTTCTGTACCCTTGGGCAGTATCCATGCTCAAGTAGCTGGTCAGTGTCTGGGGCATTGTGTGGGTTTCCCAGGAGGTTCTCTAAGATACCATTCAGGATGCCAGGGACCAGTCATGCAAGGGCCAGCACTGATTCTCAGGGATGGAGATGCCACCTGGTACTCCTATAGACTCCACTAGCTGGAGGTCCAGATAACATGGCTATCAGCTTCATGTCTTCCAGCATAGCTGCTCATCTCCTGTGTGCATCTGCTGCTCTCTGTTAACTGGGCTGATTGAAAGACACCCAAGACTAATCTGGCTAATTCTCACCAGGCAGTCTGAGTATGCAGTACAGGGAAAGCAAGCATGAGATACATGTACTACCCCTCCCGACCCAGCACCCATGACACTCTGCTAATCAATCACAGCGTTCATCCCCACTGGGCCCAGATATGGTCTTATAATCCTTCTCAAATAGTAATTTAGGTAGACACCACCAATCCATCACAGTTGGCATGTAGGATGAAATATATTTGCCATCCTGGCTGCAGGTGATACGGGTTGGGCTCTAGGCCCATCCCTTGCCAGTCTCAGATCCCACATCCTAGCTGGCCTAGAATGCCAGGCCTCTCTGTTGGTCTTGGAGAATCCTCAGACACCATCCATCTGGTTAGCTAAGATGTACCCCTGAGGGTGATCCTAGGTCTCCTTCTTTATTCCCCCATACTAATTTGCCCATTCTTCAGCTAAAATGTCTGCAGCATCTTTGTTCTCATCCTAGGCTCACTTTAGGGATCCCAGATCAGACCCTTATTACCTCTAGTCTGGAACTGTCAAGAGTCTCTTAACTATTTCTTGTCTCCATTCTTACAACCCTTCTAATCCATGCACTGTACTTCCTCAAACATACAATGCAACATATTACACCCCTTTTTGAAAACCTTCGTCCTTTAAAAGAGGAAATCCATATAGATTAGATGAAAACCATGGCATAGATAGCCGTTTGCAGTCTGGCCCTGACTTCTTTTCCAGTCTCACTCCTTACCATTCCCCTGTGCTCTAACAAGATCTTGCAATGCACCATTTCCTGATATTCCAGGCTTTCCCAGGCAATCTTGTCCTGGTGCATGTGGTTTCTTCTGTCTAGAATGCCTCATCTACTTCCCTCTCCCAGCCTTTTTCTCTGCCTGGTGGACTCTTCTTTCAAGACCTTTCTCAAATGCTTTCTGCTCTGTGAAATTCTATCTGTTCCATGTTGGGTTTGGGATTTCCACTGCCCCCTCCCTCACTCCACCAGCTTCCTGTGCATGTCTCTATCCTGAAACCTTTAACTCTGTTTTACTCTGTCTAGTAATTACCTGTTTACTCGTGCAACAGAGTTCGATGCATCCCTGCTTCTTAGCACCCAACCTAAGACAAGTCACAAAGCAGGGAACTTGCTGACATGCACTGTGTGTAACTTGCAGTGGGTGAAGACCTCCAGCCCCCTCTCCCTACCCTAAGGCAGCATTTGCTCTATCATCATATCTTGTCAAGTGAAAGCAGCCTTCACCTTTTAAACGATGGCTTTTCTCCTCCCCACAGAAAGGGTTCCTCATTGAAATTCACCAGGAATGGGCAGTTTCTGACAGAGTCTCCTGGCTGGCCCGTGATATAGCTGCCAACACCCAGCACTCCTGGAAGGAGAAGGGCTTTTGTTTATAAGCCACAAGCATACCTTTTACCACTTCCTGAGATCCCAGGGGAAAAATAATCCTTCCCCTTTTTCCATTGGCCTCTCCAAGGCCCCTCTGGCTTCCCTTTTCTTGGCTGGGAAAATGAAGGGTCTGGGGGGACCCCCAATGATGGTGGAAATGGGGGTGTGTGAGAGGCCTGTTCAAAGTTGGGGTTGGGGAAAGAGCTGGTGGACTGGGAGGGGTTGGGGACTTCAATTTAGACCAGGGGACCCCAACCTACTGGTCCATGGCCTATTAGGAACCGGGCCACACAGCAGGAGGTAAATGGTGGGTAAGTGAGCATTACTGCCTGAGCTCCACCTCCTGTCAGATCAGTGGTGGCAGTACATTCTCATAGAAACACAAACCCTATTGTGAACTGTACATGTGAGGGATCTAGGTTGCACGCTCCTTATGAGAATCTAATGCCTGACAATCTGAGGTGGAACAGTTTCATCCCGAAACCATCATTCCCACCCCAAGTCCATGGAAAAATTGTCTTCCACAAAACCAGTCCCTGGTGCCAAAAAGGTTGGAGACCACTGATTTAGATGGAGCTCATGCAGGGCAGGAGAGTCATCTGCATTATTTGACATAGACAATGGGATCCTCGGTGAGCCTAAGTGGTCTGCCGGATTATGGTAAGATGGTGCTCTTGGAGATAATAACATTATTAAAAATGATATATCATCCATATAGCCCTGACTCTGAATGCTTTTCAGAGTGCTGCTGCTCTGCATGCTTTCCATGTATTAACTCCTTTAGGTCCTTAGTGCCAACCTTTGTAGTAGGTTTGAGCATTATCCCCCTCTTACAGATGAGAAAGTGAAGGCCACAAAGAGATTACCGTATGCTAATCTTTCTCAGGGTAAATGGGGAAACTGAGGCTGACACCGCTGGAGGGAGGTTGTGGATGAGACTGTATTGTGAGCGTAGGAAGAAGAGGAGGAGTGTTGGAAACCTTGGCAGCCTGGCTGTAGCTTTGAGAAAGTCACTTCTGTAAACCTATGTTTTCTACTATGCAGTAGGGTAATTATGCCTTCTTGGAAGGCTTAACATAAGGATTGGATGAACTCATATAAGTAAAATGCCTAGCACATTAAAGATAATCAATAAACCATAGTTGCCATTAATCACCTAATTGCTCCCTCCTTAGTGCCCTTTCTGTTTCATACACTTCTCTTCTAGAAGCTTATTAGACTATTTTAATTGTCTTGCTGGTATTCTCTGAGCATGTCTATCTTGCTGGTATTCTCTGAGCCTCTCTCAAAGGCAATGACCAGCTCTTATCTACCTCTGGGCTCTCTAGCTGGCAGATGGAGGTTTCATATGAGAAAATAGGCCTGGAAAGGAAGCCATTTGCCCAAGTGGACAAGCTGGGAAGTGTCAGGACCCAGGTCCTGCTGCAAGATGCTGCGCAGACTATTTCCTGATCCACGGTTGGTGGGGCAGGAGGTGGAGGATCCCATTCCAGGGCCTGGGAATGCCTGGGTGGGAAGCCCCAGGTCCTTGGCACCTTCCAGAGGGGAAAATGGGAATGAGAGTCAATGAGCCCTGTTAGGCCCAGGGAGGAGAAGGCTGATAGAGGCTGGATGAGACAGGGCTTAGTGAATGATCAGATGTGAGAGGGAGGGAGAGGGAGGAGTCGAGTTTGACTGCCAGGTTGCCTTGGAATACAGGACACAGATACAGGAGTTTGTGGAGTGGAGGAGAAGATGATGAATTAGGTTTTGGAAATGCTCGGGGGAAACAGTTCATGGGGCAGGCCCTTAAGGGTCTCTAGCAGGCATTTGACTCTGAGGGGGTGCTGAGGTTGGCACCGACATCTGTCCCAACCTGTGATCCTATGATGTAGTGCTGCACTGAGCTGGGTGAAGTATAGCACTGAAGTTGGATTGTAGGACTTAAATCCTGGCTCTATGTTAACATACTATCTGTGTGACCTTGAGCAAGTTACTTAACCTCTCTGAGCCTTAGTTTTATTTTTCTGTAAACGGGGTGATTAGAAATTACCTCCTAGCATGTTATTGTGAAGGCCAAATGAGATAAAATGGGTCAATGATGGTGCACAGTAAGAGTTCAATATGTAATGTCCATTGTTATTATTATTATTGACAGTGTCTTGCTCTGTTGCCCAGGCTGGAGTGCAGTGGTGTGATCTCGACTCACTGCAGCTGCAACCTCCCAGGTTCAAGTGATCCTCCCACCTCCACCTCCTGAGTAGCTGGGACTATGGGCACCTGCCACCGTGCCTGGCTAGTTTTTCATATTTTTTACAGAGATGGGGTTTCACTGTGTTGCCCAGGCTGGTCTTGAACTCCTGGGCTCAAGCAATCCACCTGCCTTGGCCTCTCAAAATGCTAAGATTACAGGTGTGAGCCACCATGGCTGGCCAGTTTTTTTTTTTTTTTGATTTTTAGTAGAGATGAGGTCTTGCTATGTTGCCCAGGCTGGTCTTGAACTCCTGCCTTGGCCTCCCAAAATGCTGACATTATAGGTGTGAGCCACCACACCTGGCAGTGTTCATTACTATTATTAGCTGCTTCTGCTGCCAGAATGCTGACTTTCTCACCATTGGCACTCTTTTCCATTTCAATCTCTCCTATCCCACCAGCACTAGGTGCCCAGAGGCCCATAATAGGTGCTCTCAACCTCTTCTTCTTTCATTGTCCTTAAAACATTGCCTCTGGCCCTTTTGGGCAACTGACCAAGGAGGAGCAGAGAGTTGTTATTGTCCTCTTCCAATGAGATGTCACTTGAGTTTTAACTGTGCCTTCATGCCTTGACCCACAGGTGTGACTAATGGTGTGAATGAAGCTATTTCAAGGGCAGAGGGGTCTTTCTGGTACTGGTCAGACAAACATATCCAGAAGTTGTCTACTATGCCTTCGTGTGTAGACACTGATGATGAGTATAAAACTCAGACTAAGAGAAGATCTGGAACTTCTCACTTGGGATTAAGAGTGGGGTGCTTTATGCTCCTTTGGTTGAGAGGTCTTTTGGGGAGGTCTGCAGTTCTCACAATAGGATTAGGGTACCCAGGCATTGTTCCATCTCTCCCTCTCTCCTGCCCCCAGGTTCTGAGAATGCAGGGAGACAATGGACAACTGCCTGATGCATAGCACGTGTTTAGTAAATGTGGAAGAGAGTAAGGAGAAAGCCATTACCTGAGGATCAGGAAGCCCACATTCAAGTCCTGCCCCTGCCTTTACCAGGCGTCTGCTCTTAGACAAGTGACTTCTCTTCTCTGGGCCTCAGTTATCTATAATATGAGGATGATAATACTTGACTCCTTTAGCGGACCAAACGTAGACCAGTATGTTTACTTGGTTAATGCAGAAATAGAAGCCCAGACTGCAGAAGGGGCTTGTTCTGGGTCATGAAGCCACAGTTTAGCTGCAAAGTCAGTTATGTGGAAAAGCCTAGTCAAGTGTTACAAGAGAATAGGGATCACCTATCAAAGTGCTTAGGCTTTTGGACCCAGGGAAGGGAAGGAAAATCACCCTCTGTTAGATGACTTACAGCTATACTTTCAAAGCCAGTGGGAGTTTCTGAAGGTGGCTGTAAGGCTCAGGGAACCTGATGGCGTGTATGTGTCTCAGGGGTCACAAGCCCTGGTCATATTAAAGATGTAGGCTACCTTTGTAGCTCTTCTCAGTGACTCTCTTGCAAAGTTTTAGGTCTCAACTCAGCTGCAAAATGAATGAACTGCTCATCTCGCCAGCACAGAGCACATTTGGGCCAAACTCCTCGCTCAGTTTTATGGGGCCAATACATCTGCAGAATCACTTACCCGTCACTCTGCAGACGGAATGCATGATTTCGGAAAACTTTCTTTTCCCTTTTCCCAAAAAAACTTTTATTCCCTGGCGGAAATGGTTTATCAACGTCTTTAAAAAACTGCTCAGATCTTCTTGGCAACCCCTGATACCATAAAAGAGTGGCTGTACGAATGCAAATGAATTGGAGGGCATTAAAAAACTCTCTTGCTTCGGCAGCTGAAGTGGAGAAGGGCCGGATGATGGATAGCACGCGGCTTTCTGCTGAGTGATTTTGCTCTTTTTACGCCTGCCAATGGCTGATGTATTTCATCTTTTGTTTCCTTTACTGCTGCTTAAGCAACCACCCTCAGGCTGGAGGTATGCCCCTACGCACCCACTTGTTTCACCCCCCGGGGAGGACTCCAGCCAGCTGTTCTGCATTCACCCCTGATTCAGGGAAGGCAGGGATGGCCCAGCTGGAGGGGGCCTTGAGGGAGCACCCCTCCTGGAACTGCTGAGCTCGGTAGAAGAGGCTGCTGAAGAGGCGGAAATCCTTTCTGCTTTCTCAAGGGACATATGCCTCATTCCACGCCACCCCACTCCTGTTTATTGAGGCCTACTTTGTGCTAGGCACTGTGCTGGGCTCTTTGAGGATACCAAGAAGTGAAGGACACAGCCCTACCCTCCATGATCTTACCATCACTTTAGAGAGGAAACTCACCCCAGTTATACACATGGGCATGCACGTAGTGCAGCCTTCCCACGGGGACCCACACTTACCCCCATGTGCACAGGCACGTGCTCACACTCATCCACACACCATACAAATGCATGTGGATACCCCACCCCACACAGGAAAATAAGTGCACACATCTGAGCATGCATAGAAACACAGACCCAACAGCTCTCAAACCTGTGTGCATTCATACGCATGCACACAAACACACACATGCTCTTGCATACCCAGAGATGAGGAAGTTAAGCAATAAAACAAAATTATGTGTGATTCAAAGCTGGAATGAGTGGGCAGATGAGAAAGGATTCAGGGAGCCTTGCAGAGGAAATAATGCTGCTGTGGGAAATTTAGTCTCAGTTTAGTCTGTTGGTACCTGTGTGGCCTTGATCAAGTCTCTTAGCCTCTCCGAGTCTCAATTTCCTTATTTGAAACTGAGGTCCTTCCAAATGCAAGACCCCATGACTTCGTGAAGTCGATTCAGAAGTCAGTGTGGGTTGCTGTAATAGTAATAGTAATAATGACAGCTAATCTGTATTGAGTACTCACCAAGTGCCACATCCTGTGTTAAGCACTTTATGTACACTATTTTTTTTTTTAAATCCTCACAGCAATCCTAGAAGATGAGTACTTTTATTAGCTGTGTTTTACTGGTGAGAAACTGGGACTCAGAAAGGTGTAGTTACTAGCCTATGGTTACACAGCAAATAGAGGTAGAGTCTGTATTTGAACACGGACAGGTTGGCTCCAGGGCCTGAACTTCTAGCTTTGTTGAACATACACTGAGTTGAACTTGTGCTGGCACTGGGGACCAGGAGATGAACAACATACAGTCCCAGCTCAGCAGAGGCCCACAGTCCAGTGTGGAGGTGGCTGCCTACCAGACTGTCAGCATGAGCTGCGTGGCTTCATGCTGGGGAAGCTTGAGCTCCTGGAGACTCATCTCTCCCTGAGCCATGTGACAGAGGCTTATTCTGCCCATCCAGGTGATAGGGCAGCTGCCTCAAGGAAAGAAGGTGATGGGGAAAGGCTATGTAACTGGGGCTTTTGCCCTGGCCTCAGTCTAAGCAGCTGGGTGCTCCCTGGACAGACTCCAGAGTGCTGGGATCTGGCCCTACCTTGGGGGACCAGACAGGTTCCTGCGTTTTCCTGGTGTTTTTATGACAAAGTCTTCCCAGACAAGGGGATTGTAAGGAACACCCTGTGATTGCTCTTTGAGTGATAATCGCCTCCTCTGGATCAATAGGTTCTCTCTGCGCAAACTCTCCTTGACCCTCTCTGATGCTGGGCAAAGCCAACCGGTTCCCCTCCCCAGGCTCTGTTCCCCCTTGCTCAGTTTCCCAGGTGAAGATGATGTGGCTGACTCTCCTCGCTTCCCTGAACATCCTTCTACCTGCCAGTCCCCATAGCCTTCTCGCCATGTGGTCTCTTTCTTGCTGTCTCTCCATAGCCTGCTGACCAATGATCCTGACCAGTCCCCCTGTGTGGGTGCCTGTAGTCTCAGCTACTGGGGAGGCTGAGGCAGGGGAATCACTTGAACCTGGAAGGTGGAGGTTGCAGTGAGCCAAGATTGCACCACTGCACTCCAGGCTGGTGATAGAGCAACACTCCTTCTTAAAAAAAAAAAAAAAAAGTTTATTGAGGTGGAACTCACACAATATAAAATTAACCATTTTAAGGTGAATGATTCAGTGCTATTTTGTATTCACAATGTACAACCATCACCTCTATCTACTGCAAAACATGTAAGCCGCCGTCACCCCAGAAGAGAATCCCATACCCATTAAGCAGTTTCTCCACATTCTCCCCTCCTCACAGTCTCTGGCAACCACTACTCTGCTTCCTGTCCCCATGGATTTGACTTGTCAATCCCATCCTAAACCCACCTGGCATTCCTCATTACTTCCTGGTGATGATTTTCTTTTTGAGATGGAGTCTCACTCTGTTGCCCAGGCTGGAGTGCGGTGGTGCAATCTCGGCTCACTGCCACCTCCGATTCTCTTGCCCCGGGTAGCTGGGATCACAAGCATGCACCCTGATGGTGGTTTTCTAACACCTAACTGAATAACTGGAAATTTAATATGTCAAATGTACAAAAGAGAAAAGGGTCGGCTCAGATGATGCAGGAACCAGGGGCTTCAGCCCAGCTGCCCAGCATCTTCTTGCTCTGCAGAGCCACTTGAAACCTTTGAAACCACTGGTCTAGAATGAGCCCCATGTTACATGGAAGGGGATCTGAAGCCAAGAGAGGGAAGGGACTTGGCTATGGTCACCTAGTGACTTAGTGACATAGCGAGGACTGGAACCAAAATATTTTGGCTCCCTGGCTCCCTATAAAGTGCTCTTCTTTTTTCCTAAGGAAAATTTACACACGTGATATATTCTTGCCGTAATAAATTCAAACAGTAAAGAAATATAAAGTAAAAACTGAAAATTTCTCTATCGTCTACCCCAGCCTCTAGAGACAATCAGTGTGAAAAGTTTGACTGTGTCCTTCAAGACTTTTTTCTCTGTGCATGCACACACACCCACCCACTCACTCACCTATACACATACACACCTACATGAGTTTTTTGTTTGCTTGTTTGTTTTTCAAAAATGCCATTGTACTAGATTTACTGTTCTGTGATTTGCTTTTTATGGTAGTTCTTGAAGTTTGGAAGGACCCATCACTTGCCTTTGAGAGCTTACAACTGGAGTGATATGCCATGGAAAAATGAAAGTATCTCAATCACATTTATGTACGCAAAGAAAGGAACATGGGCCTAGAGAGCCTGAAGGCTGGGCAGGGTTTGTACAGGTGCAGGTAGCATTCCAGGTGAGCACCAGCTGAGCAAAGGCTTTGCAGTGGTGACAAGTGAGCTGAGATGGATTGAAGAGCTTGAGTCAGGGAGGCTGGGCTGAGAGAAGGGGCCAAACTATGAAGGGCCTTGAATGCCAGGGAGAGAAAACAGCAAGGTGTCAACTAAGCAGCAGGGAGCCACTGGGAGAGAAAAATGGAAGTGGTGCTTCTGGGAGAAGGAGTATAGATCTCTAATGTGCATGTGTGTGCCTGTGTGTGCAAGTGTGCACATGCATTGGAGATGACAGGGTTTTTTTTTTTTTTTTTTTTTTGAGACTGAGTCTCGCACTGTCACCCAGGCTGGAGTGCAGTGGTGCAATCTTGGCTGACTGCAACATCCACCTCCCGGATTCAAGCAATTCTCCTGCCTTAGCCTCCTGAGTAGCTGGGATTACAGGCATCTGCCACCATGCCTGGCTAATTTTTGTATTTTTAGTGGAGATGGGGTTTTACCATGTTGACCAGGCTGGTCTCGAACTCCTGACCTCAAGTGATCCACCCACCTCGGCCTCCCAAAGTGCTGGGATTACAGGCGTGAGCCACGGCGCCCAGCAGATGGCAGGGTTTTGGGTGGAGTTTAGATAGCACTGGCAGGAAGGAGCCAGGCAGGAGGCTGTGGCCCAGTCATGGGTGGTCTAGGCAGAGGCTATGAGAATGGATTCAGAGATGACCTGGAGGAACCCTCTGGACTGGTGGCCAGTTGGCTGCAGAGAAAGAGAACCAGACTGATGTTAGGACCTGATCTTGTATAAATGGCAGCAGGGGTGGCGTCACTGGGCCACTGGAAGTCATGACTGGGTAGCGTCTTGGGGATGTGGCGTGGAGAGGGGAGCTGGGGGTTTTGGATCTGTTTGCCCCAGGTGGAGGTGAAGGGAAGCCAGGGTCAGCTGCCCCTGGGGCACAGAATCACATCTCCATGACTGAAAGGGGCAGGGCCAAGATGGGCTGACTTGAGAGGCTCTCAGCCTGCCCACTCTCTCCCTCTGCCCCCAGTTTTGAGAGGGATTTTTCTTCTCACTCTGCTTCCCCACCTGTGCTCTCTAAGGACTTACTCTGGCCTTGCCAGCCTGGTTTTCAGGACTCTGTGAGCCCGAGTGGGAAACCAAGCAGAGACAGGACTGGAGGGTGACACAGGGGTGGAGGTTCTAGCTGCAGAGTCCATTTCAGGGCTGTCTTTTGCTGTGGACAGTGGAAGTACGAGGGAAATTAGAGAACAAAAGAGCCCCAAGCCTCAAACGTTTACATCAAGAATTGCTGAGAAAGAGGAGGAGAGGGGAAGAAACCAAGTGCTGGGTGAGAGGGGCAAGAATTTTAAGGTTTGGAGGATGTGAGGCTCTGGGGAAAGGAAGAGAATAGAGGAAAGGGTCTTTATCGAAGAGTCTATGGGGTTTTAACTGGATCCTTTTTACACTTTGAGAGATTCAAGCGAAGATTGGAATTTCCTAATTGCTTTTAGCCATCAGACTTTCTTTGTGTGTAGTACCAAGGCAAGACTGGGCCACATGGGGCAGAGGAATTCATTTGGATTAAATAAGAAGTATTCCCCGCCCCTTTCACGTTTCGTTTCTGAAGATGGGATGCATGTCAAACAGATGTACGCATTGTTAGTAAATGAATGATGGAATTTAGGATTAGTAGTGTCAGAGATAGCAAGAAACATACCAGTTAGCATCTTGGTTGAAGGAACAGGAAACCACTTAAAGTAGCTCAGTTGTAAGGGGAACTTGGCTGTAAGGACATTGAATGTTTCCTGGAGGGATGTGGCAGGTCCTTGGGAAAGGGCTGGACCTGGCTGCTGGAGATGCGCTGTCTCCTCTGTCTCTGCTCCTCACTGCCTGTCTTCACATCTGTGTCTTGCTTCTCTCCTTCTCTGCAGTCCAGCTTCCTTTACTACTCTAGTCCACGTGGCAGGGAACTCAGCCCCTTCAGCTCTGGGAGCTACATGGAATAACACCAGTGTCTCAGGAGGAGCGGAATGTTTCCCTCTGTTCCAATCCCGGGTTCTTGAAGGATGATGCTGATTGGCTCTGGCAGGGTGAGATGCCCCAATCCCCACCCCTGTGGCTGGTGAGGTGAAGGGGGCAGGATTACTGGGAGCCCAAGTGGCTGCAGGAACCTCTAGCTGCAGCCCCAGGACAGGCAGCGAAGAGGAGTCCTTAGAGACTGCTAGGGCTATGCAGGCAACTAGTGGCTGCTTTCTGAGATAGTGCTCCTTTCTTGAGTGCTTAATTACCATCCCAGTCAAGAATGACTATACAAAATCTGATTTTCCCTGCACTTGAAGACAGAGCTAAGTCCCCTGGGTTTCATCTGCGGCTCTGAAGGGGACCCAGGTGGCAGGCAGAAAATAGAGCCCCCTTTGGCTCCAGCCCTGCCGTTTCTCTTCTCAGCCCCACCTGCTGGCTTGGGTGCCAAGTGTGGTCCCAGCCAGGAAGGATTTAAGCCCTCGTCCGCTTGAGCCTCTCTCTGCGTCCTTTTCTCTTCCTTGCTGCTTCTGTGCTTTCTCTGACAAATGAATCCAGACCCCGCCCCTGTGGTGTGGACCTGCTGGCCCTAAAGTGTGTCTAGGAGGGGCTTGGTTACTGCCTTTCCTTGCCCTTTCTCAGTGACTAGACACTAACTCCAGGCCCTGGGGGCTCTGCTGATGCTCCCCCACCCATGCTCCTTGTAGCCATGGCTCTGGCACAGTGCCAGGTGCTGGCCTCAGAGGGTCGTGGTGGCGCTGGCGCTGTCTGGGGAAATGACCTTAGTCCTCTTCATGCTCCTTGCTGGGGGCTGGGTTACTCATGACAAACCTGAGCCCATGCCGAGGGCAGCCACAAGTGGGGGCACCAGAAAAGGTAAAACACTTGGCATCAATGAACTTACCCAGAATTTTGCAATCTAAAAACCTAGAAAGCAGGTATTTTAATTTCAAGAGTCATAATAATAATAACATTTAATAGGCTTTCCCTCTGTGACAGGTTTTGCTCTCAGTACTTAATTTATATTATCCTTAATCGTCACAAACACCTGCAGAAGTAATCTGGCATCATCACTTCCTTTAAAGATGAGGACACTGAGGCACAGTAAGGTCAAGTGACTTGCCCAAGGCCAGGATTTAAATCCAGCCAGCCGGGCTCCAGAGTCCACAACCCTGATCACTGCACAGGGATTACAGTAGCTTTTGTAATTCCTGTAACTTTTGTATCATTTCAAAAAAATCAAATTTTATTTTGAAATTTATAGTAGGGGAGGGGGAGGGAATGGTACCAAATTCTTTTCAGTTTTTAGGGCATCTAAAGATCCGACCTTGATCTTATCTGCTTTAAGCTGATTTGTTAGTTTTGGTTAGAGGGACGTATGGGTTCCACTTCTGGCTCCCCCAATCCAGAATTTTCCTGTCCTGGTACGAAGCTCTGGCCAGGGTTCTGTCCCCTTCTGCTGAGGACCTGGACTTGGCCTCCCCCGTGTGGTGCTGACAGCTCATGTCTCACTGAGGGATCTTACAAGTGGGTAGGGGAAGAGGTCTGACACGGCTGTGCCCTTCTTCCCATTCCTGCCCTGCTTCAAGGAGCACAAAACCCTTTCACACCCTGCCCCTGTTCCTCGCTGGCTCCCAACAGCTCTGGGCTAGTGGCAGATGGCTCAGCCTCTAGATGGAAGAGCCTGCTCCTAGGAGGCCCCGACACATCAAAAGCAGATTGGACTCCAGACTTTCGCAGCTGAGAGGCGAGTGTCTTCAGGAGGGATGTGTGTTTATTAAACACCTCTGGAGCCAGCAGCTCAGGTGAGGCTTCTGTGTAGGGAAAGTGCTGAGGCCCAGAGAACAGGGGTTGGGTCCTGACTGCCCCAGAGTGGTGGGACTTTTGTGGCAAGCTGTCCCTGGCCTCAACTCCTCATCCGAATGATGGGGACAGTGGTCCTGGAGGAAGCAGGGAGGGCGAGAGCCATGCCCAGGAATGACAATAATGGTGATGAAGATGATAATAATAGCTGACACGTATTGGATGCTTGCCATGTATAAACTCAGTGCTAAGAGCTGTACAGGCGTTATCCACTCAACAGATCTTTATTGAATGTCTGCATGATGGCAGGCATTGTTGGAAGTGTTTGGGATAATGCCACAACCTTAGTAAACAGTGCTTACTATGAGCAGGCACCATTCCAAGCACTTAATGTATAATACATTCTTTAATCCTCACAACAGCCCTAAAGGTAGGTACTATTATTATCCCAATTTTACAGCTGTGGAAAACTGAGACACAGAGAGGTTGAGTAATTAACCCAAGGTCACACGGTTGGTAGGTGTTGGCATCACGATTTGAACTCGGCAAGTTGAGCTCTGGTGTTTGTGCTCTTTAATCTCAAATGCTCTAGATGTGAATAAAGTTGCCCTCAAGGATCTGATAGCCATGTAGAAGGAGGTGTGTGTTAAGCAGCTATATATATCTATAAAATGTATTTTCAGATTGTTGTAATTGCCCTCAAGGAAATATATTAATACACTGAGAGGAACTATTTTTTATTTTTATTTTTGAGATAGGGTCTTGCTCTGTTGCCCAGGCTGGATTGCAGTGGTGTGATCATGGCTCACTGCAGTCTTGAATTTCTGGGATCAAGCAATCCTCCCACCTCAGCCTCCCCAGTAGCTGGGACTACAGGCACATGTCACTACGCCAGGCTATTTTTTTTTTCTTTCGTGGAGACGAGGTCTTGCTATGTTGCCCAGGCTGGTCTCAAACTCCTGGGCTCGAGAAATCTTCCCTCCTCAGCCTCCCAAAGTGTTGGGATTACAGGCGTGAGCCACCGTGCCCAGACGAGAGAGATTGTTTTAGATAATTTGGTCAGAACATTCAGTCCTCTCCAGAACTTTATGGTGGGTTCGTTTGCTGTCCCATTTTCCAGATGAGTATGGTGAGGCTTTGAGGGATTAAATAGGGAGCCAGAAAAGAGCCAAGCAGTAACTCAGATTCAGGGCACTGGCCTCTAATACCTGTAGTCCTGGTCACTGTTGTGAGGCTCCCTGTGCTGTGCTTTGGCCAGGCAAAAGAGCTTTCTATAGGGCTTGGGGTGGGTGAGGTCTGTGGGTCTCTCCCAGAGGATCCACCCTGTTCTTTGTTGCAAAGCATCAGGAGGAAATCTCCCGTGTCTCTGACCCCCTTGCTGTCAGCCTTCAGGGCCTGGTGTGTGCACATGTGTGGCCTGTGTACCCGTGTGGGGTGTGCGTGTGCATGTGCATCCCTGCACTCGCTCATGTGTGATTGTGTGTCTGTCTCTCTCCTTCCCTGCAGGCTTCTGCTTCACAGACCATCCTGACCTTTTATTAGGTCACTTTATAATTGATTGAAATGTCCCAGGTACCTTCTCTTAACTCCAGGGTGATTATGACAATTATGATGATTATCAAGTAAAAAAATAAAAAAGAGCAAGAGAGGAAGGGGGCTGGGGACTGGGGGTTGGGAATTGCTGGAGAGCTAGGCAGTGCTGTCATTAAGCGACATTGTGTGAGATTGTTCGCCTTCAAAAGGCCTCTGTGAAAAGGAGAGAGTGTCTTTAAAAACAAGGCCCATTATGCAGGTGGCACGGGGTGCACGGTGCTGGCGGGAGGACCGTGGGGTGTAATTAGGGCAGTGACAGCTGGAATTACACAGTGTCTCCGCAGTGGTGCAGCCTCTTGGTGGTGGGGGGGTGGGGTTGGGGAGGGTGGTTGGAGGAGGGGACAGGTAATGGCTGGCAAGTTCTGGATCTTTGCCAGGAGCTAGAGTCCTTTGGCGAGCCAGGGTGACCTGGGATTGGGCAGAAGGGGCAGGGAGCGCGGGGCTGCCAGAGCCATTTATCTCTACCAGGAAGGCAGCCTCTTATTTTTGGAAGCCTTTTATGATGGCTCACCGCCCCTTCTAGGCTTTCTGAGCATTCCCACCCCTACAGGGAGTTGGCAAAGGAAAGCCAACTGTGTGGAACAGAGGATGCAGATAAATAATCTCCCAGCCCCCTCTGCACAGGAGTGCAACAGCCTCCACTCAGCTGTTCTATGAGGAAGGGAAGCTGCACGTCCTGCTGGCCTGCCTGGTCCCTGTGGGGCGGGCTGGTGCTTATCTGCAGGGCTTGCTCCAGTCTCACCATTCCAAACCACAGGGTGGGATTAAGCAGCATTCCCATGGCAGGTGGAAATGTCGGATGCCTCAAACCCTTCCAATCTGCAACAGAATGGGGGTTAATGAGTGACCTAGTCTCTCCTCTTTTTCCTTCCAACACGGGGCCCCTCTAGAGCATCCTCCAGACCTGTGGTCCGATAGCCTCTGCTTGTACAACCCCCAGCCCAGGGGACTTACTCCGTATCCAAGAGGCTCTGGAGCCTGACTGTTTGGGCTTAAATCCTGCCATTTATTATCAATGTGACCTTGGGTGAGTGGTGAGTTCTGTCACCTCTTTGTGCCTCAGTTTCATGAAGATAATAATACTCATCTTTATGCCATAGGGCTGTTGTGAGGACTATCCAAGACACTTGATATCAAGGACTTAACCCAGTGCCTGCCACACAATGAGGCCTCGATAAATGTTCTTCCAAGGTAGCTTAAGCAAATTTTACTGGAAGATAATTCTTTTCTTGCAGTGAGCTAAAATCTGGAAGTTTTTCTGTTGATCCTGGCTCTGCATCCTAGGGCCATGCAGTTGGTCATTCATTAATTTATTCATTCAATAAATGCATATTGAGTGTCTATGATGTCAGGCCTTGTGCTGGTGAGGTCCTTGTCTGCAGAAAGTTGAGATGGAATTCCTGGTCTGTGCTTCTCCAGCCCCTTGTCCCCTGCTCTGCAAAGACACTGTGGTCTGTACAAACCCAGTGGGAGGGGCCAGGCCACAACTCTGGTTATGACCTGACGTAAGAGTGCATGGAGAGGCAGGGGTGTTTGGGGGTGGGAGGGGCAGTGACAGCCCAAGGCCTGGGGCTTTTCCCTCTCTCAGAGCCACTAGGAGAGGGGTCCTTAGCACCCCTCAACCCCAGGAACCCAGGCAGCTACAGATGGGCTATTGGCCTTGGAAAAGGCCGAACGTCCCCAGCCCTGGGTCAATCCCCTGATGCTGTAAACATTCCTGCTCTGAGCAAGCTGCAGCCAATGGACTAAGGGGTCACCACTACCTACTGGAGGGGATGTTTATGTTATTATTACTTTTTTTGACTCTTAACGAGGAAAGTCAGAACCTCTGTTTCCTGGAACTCCTCGCGCTGTTGTTTAGATAAGTTTAAATGAGCTGTGATTAAGCTAATTTTGAGGTAATTAACTTGGGGAAGGAATCCTTCACTTCTTAAAATTCTAAGTGACTGTTCATTAGAAGAGGGGGCACTCGCAGAGGAGCCACGCGGCTTTCAGGAGCCCCGCTTAATTAAAACATAAGGAACTCAGCCGCAGAGCAAGGGTTTACCGTCATTAATGAAAAATGAATATTCTTTATCTAATTACACAGCATAATTAATTGGAGTCTCCAACCACGGAGGTGGAGGCGGGCAGAGGAAGCCACAGGAAGGCAGAGGCTCCTGTTCTCACAGACCCCAGGAAGGGTTGGAGCCAGACTCTGGGATCCTCTCGAGGTCTCCTCACAGCTTAGGGCCCAGGCCAACCCTGGCCCAGGATGCAGAAGGGCCGGGTGGGGAGCAGACTCGGCCCCATCTTTGATGCCCCACAGCCGTGGGAGCAGGTTCCTGCCCGGCCCCAGAGGTCTCTTCAGTGGCAGTTTGAGCCTGTGTCAGCCAATCTGCGTCCTAGCGTTTGATTCTGTATTCAGTAAATTTATCTGGCACCTCGTATGTGCCAGACTGTGAATGAAACAGATCTAAGCCCTGCCCTTAGGAAGGGCATGGGTTTGAATCCTGGCTCTGCTGCTTTTTCACTGCAGTGATCTTGGGCAAGTTCCTTCATTTTCTATGTCTCAGCTTGCTCATCTGTAAAATGGGATGAACCATAACACATAACTCAGAGGGTTGTTATGAGGATTGAGGGAATTAATATTCATAAAGCACTTAGAACAGTGCCCGGCACATATAAGTGCTCTGTAATAAATGGTTGTTTTCTAAATAAGAAAAAAAATCGGGATGGGTGCTATGAGGAAAAAGAACAGGATGTATTAAATAGCAAGACAGAAGAACACAAGAGGACTGGCTTTAGAAGTGGCATTCAGAGGGAGGGTGAGAAGGGGATGTGGCTGCCTGACTGTGCCCCCTCCCCACCTGCCAACCCCACTGTTGCCACCAGGTCCGGATATGCACCTTCTGGTGTCTCTACCTTCCTCTCCATCTTCCTTCTGGGGACTTCCTTGGTCAGCAGCACATTTTGACTCACCCTCTGAGTGCCCCCAAAACATTTTGCCCAGGCAGGGAGTTCTGTCAAGGCCCAGCTGCCTACAGGTGAGGCCAGCACAGAGCACATGTGAGAAGGCATCTTGGAGACGGTGTCATCAATCCATTTTATTGGTGAGGAGACTGAGGCCCAGGGGACACTGTCAGGGGGCTGGCTAGTGGGGCTGGCTTTCTGATTCCCAGCCCACTACTCTCAATCTCTGTCCAGGGTCAGCCAGCATCTTGCTTCTCTCAGTCTGGCTGGGCTGGCCATCCCCCTGAGTCCAAACCTGATCCAGGATCCTTTTGTCTGGTGCCTGAGGAATCTGCATTGCCCCGCGATTCAGTTTTCTGAGCTCTGGCTCAACGTGCTTTCCAAGAATTTCTTTCTCTTTCTGATTTCCTATCTCTTTTCACCTCTCCCTCTCTCTCCATCATTGCACAGAGCCAGGCACAGAGGCAGCTATTGGGGTTAAAAGATAAATGAGGTCGGCCAGGTGCGGTGGTTCACGCCTGTAATCCCAGCACTTTGGGAGGCTGAGGCAGGTGGATCACCTGAGGTTGGGAGTTCGAGACCAGCCTGACCAACATGGAGAAACCCCATCTCTACTAAAAATACAAAATTAGCTGGGCGTGGTGGCACATGCCTGTAATCCCAGCTACTCGAGAGGCTGAGGCAGGAGAATCGCTTGAACCCAGGAGGCAGAGGTTGCAGTGAGCCAAGATCGTGCCATTGCACTCCAGCCTGGGCAACAAGAGTGAAACTCTGTCCTGAAAAAAAAAAAGATAAATGAGGTCTCACCCCGTTTCTGGGCAGGTGCATCCAATCTAGTCACATTCTCTCTCTGCATCCTTTGCAACCACCAGGCCCCACTTCTGTCTCCCTTTTGTTTAATCTGGTTTTGAGGGGAGCAATGGGGATGCTTTTGCCTATTGCAAGCTGCTGTGGGCATGGGCTTTAGGCCATGCCCACATCGCAGACCAGGCAAAGCAGTGCAGGTAGCATGGGGAGGGCAGTCACCAGGAGGTTACCTGTCACCTGTCTCTAGGGAGGTTACCTGTCTCCAGGCAGGTCACTTGTTTCCAAGCAGGCTGCCTTCTAGACCCGCATACTGGTGACTCTTCAGAGTTCTCAGGGTAATTTTGTTCCCTGAAAAGGAGGCCATCCCTGGGACTGCCAGGCCGCTGCTCTGGGGCCTTGCCCTCTGGTTCTCCTGCCCATTTGGGAGAGGGTCTTTGTCACAGGAGCTATGACAAAGGGGGTGCAGGAGGCTTCTGGCTGAGCTAAACTGATCATATTCAGGATACAGATTTCAGTTAATCTCCGAGGTGTTTTGAGGTTGTCCCTGGGGAAGAGGGAGAAGTAGGCCTGGGGAGGAGCTAGGTGGCAAGAGAGAAAAGAGAGTGTATCAGGAGGGGCCTTTTAAAGATAGACAGATGATAGCTATGGAGAAGAGGCTGATGGGAGAGTGTTGTTAGCTGTCCCTGAGGATTCACTGCTCCAAAAAGAGAATTTGGAATGCCTGCAGCATTTTGGAAAGTCCTTTGTTCCTCCCTTTCTGGGGGAGCCAGAGCCTTCCCAGGGGATTCACTGGGACCAGGTCTCAGATGGGCCAGGAGAGGGGACAAGGGGATGAGAGTGCACTAGTGGCTGCTGTGCAGAAACAAAGCCAGGATGAGGACATGTCCATAGCTCCTCCTGTTTTGATAAAGCGCCTCCCAGGAGTCTGGGTCCCGTTCTGGCACAGTGCTGTGCAAACTGGTCGCTTCCCCAAAGCCATGGCCCCTTTCCTGCCCCAGTTAACTGCAGAAAATGCATGAATTTATTTCTGCAAAGCTAACCTGAAACAAAAAACATTATATTGGCTGGAAGGAGAAACTTTCTGGGCGGGAGAGGTGGAAAGTCACTGCTTCTGGCCCGTGGGGATCCCAGCCTCTTCAGAACCAGCTGCATACAGCCAGAAGCTGGGGCTGAAACAGCCTCTCTGGTTCCTTATTAGCTCCAGCTTCTCCTTAATCTGATGATTCTTGAGATAGCAGGAAGCTCTTAGTTCCCCTCTCACAAGGGCAGGTTTGAGTGAAATCAAATAGACTTCTAGCATCGTTTCAATCACCTGCCTGAAAGGCTCGATTTAGCTCTCTGGTCAGAAAGATGGGATTCAATCAATATTCATCCAAAAAAGCACATTCTTCGTAAAAAATTACTTTGCATATTATTAAACAGCGACACTCCCATCTCCCAGGGAGCCCCAGCTTCCATTTTGAGAAGAGGCACACACAACACATGGGAAAGTTGTGATTTATTTCTTCACTTTCTTTCAGATTCATTTCATGGCTTTTTTGGCAGATGGGACAAGTGGCATTTGACTTTCCTTTTTTTTATGTTTTGAGACAGGGTCCTGCTCTGTTGCTGGAGTACAGTGGTGCAATCATAGCTCACTGTAGCCTCTAGCTGTTGGGCTCAAGTGATCCTTCTGCCTCAGCCTCCCAAGCTGGATGACTACAGGCATGTACCACCATGCCCAGCTAAGTTTTTGTTTTTTGTAGAGATGGGGTCTCACTATATTTCCCAGGCTGGTCTCTTGGGCTCAAATGATCCTCCTGTCTCAGCCTCCCTAAATGCTGGGATTACAGGTGTGAGTAACTGTGCTTGGCCGACTTTCCTGAAGGGAGAAGGGGAAGGTACTGGTGGCAGGACTAGGGAGGCAGGGCGGTGGGGCTACTGGTCAGGCCTGATGGCGTGAAGGTACACCCTGTCACAAAGACACATGCACCAAAGTGGTTTTCATGAAACAAGCCCAGTCTGCACTGACTGGCAGGTCTTTCCCTTGGGAGACAGCCCTGGCTTTGGAATTGGTCAGAATCCTGGCTGTGTGGCCTAGAGCAAGCCACTTTGGCCTCTGAACCTCAGTCTCCTTAATTGTCAAATGGGGAGAATAGCACCAATGTGGTGGGGTTGTGTGAGGAATAAATGGGACAACACACGTGCAGTTGCTGGCTCATGACAGGCGCTCAGCTAATTTGAGTTCCTTTTTTGGAAGGTTGCTGATAACGTCTTTTTCATTTCTGTATATTGAATGTGGAGAAGGCATTTACTAATTTGTTGAATAAATGGAATTTTTATAAAAAAGAAATTTGTTTAGCTCTGAAATTTTACTTCCGTTAGCTAGAGATGTGAATTATGAGCTTAAATGGCGCGGTGGCTCATGCCTGTAATCCCAGCACTTTGGGAGGCAGAGGCGGGTGGATCACCTGAGGTCAGGAGTTTGAGACCAGCCTAGCCAACATGGTGAAACCCTGTCTCTACTAACAATATAAAAAAAATTAGCCGGGCGTGTGTTGGTGGGCACCTGTAATCCCAGCTACTTGGGAGGCTGAGGCAGGAGAATTGCTTGAACCCAGGAGATGGAGGTTGCAGTGAGCTGATACGGTGCCACTGCACTCCAGCCTGGGCAACCGAGTGAGACTCCATCTCAAAAAAAAAGTGCATGTTGCGGGCTGGGCGCGGTGGCTGACACCTATAATCCCAGCACTTTGGGAGGCTGAGGTAGGCGGATCACCTGAGGTTAGGAGTTCGAGAACAACCTGGCCAACGTGGTGAAACCCTGTCTCTACTAAAAGTACAAGAATTAGGCCGGGCGCGGTGGTTCATGCCTGTAATCCTAGCACTCTGGGAGGCTGAGGCGAGTGAATCACCTGAGGTCAGGAGTTCGAGACCAGCCTGGTCAACATGGTGAAACCCCGTCTCTACTAAAAATACAAAAAATTAGCTGGATGTAGGGGTGCGCGCCTGTAATCCCAGCTACTCGGGAGGCTGAGGCAGGAGAATTGCTTGAACCCGGGAGGCAGAGGTTGCAGTGAGCCGAGATTGCGCCATTGCACTCCAGCCTGGGCAGCAAGAGTGATACTCCATCTCAAGAAAAAGAAAACAAAAACACAAAAATTAGCTGGGTGTGGTGGTGTGTGCCTGTAATCCCAGCTACTAGGGAGGCTGAGGCAGGAGAATCACTTGAACCTGGGAGGTGGAGGTTGCAGTGAGCTGTGGTAGTGCCACTGCACTTCAGCCTTGGCAACAGAGCGAGACTCTGTCTCAAAAAAAAAAAAAAGTGCATGCTTTGACATGGGTACCTTCGCTGAGGTTGTGGGTGGGGAAACTACAGCTCACAGGCCACACCTGCCCGTTTTTTGTAAGTAATATCACTACATCCGTTTGTTTGTGTATCATCTGTGACTGCTTTCACACAACAACTACAGAGTTCAGAGGTTGCAACAGGGACCATCTGACCCACAAAGCCTAAAATGTTTACTATCTTGTCCTTTATAGAAAAAAAGTTTTCTGAATTCTGGCTTGGGCCAGTGGTTCTCGAACTTCAGTCTACATCAGAATCATCTAAAGAGCTTGTTAAAACAAATATTGTTGGGCCCCTCCCCCAGAGATCGTGATTTAAAAGATCTGTGGCAGAGCCTAAGAATGTGCATTTCTTTCTTTCTTTTTTATTTTTGAGACAAAGTCTCACTCTGCTGCCCAAGCTGGAGTGTAGTGGCGCTATCTCAGCTCACTGCAACATCCACCTCCTGGGTTCAAGCGATTTTCCTGCCTCAGCCTCCCGAGTAGCTGGGACTACAGGCGTGCACCACCATGGCCGGCTAATTTTTGTATTTTTAGTAGAGATGAGATTTCACTATGTTGGCCAGGCTGGTCTTGAACTCCTGACCTCGTGATCTGCCCTCACTGGCCTCCCAAAGTGCTAGGATTACAGGTGTGAGCCACTGTGCTTGGCCAAGAATATGCATTTCTAACAAGTTCCTAGGTGATGCTGATGCCCATGCTGCTGATCTGCGGCCACACATTGAGAACAACTGGCTTAAGGCTGTTTCTTATGCCTGGAATGCCCTTTCTCCAACTGCCTTTTAAATTGCAGCCGTTTTGAAAGGTCAGCTCAAATGCAACCTCAATGACGCTTTATGAACTGGGCACCTGCTATATGCCAGACACTGTAAAGGCATTGAGGATACAATCTGTGGACAAAACAGACACATTGTCATTCTTTGTGAAGCTTTCAGTCTAGTGGGGACATGGACAATGAACAATTAAAAAATATAAGTACAGATTGTGATGGGTATGATGAAGGGCATCATGAGAAAATTAAAAGTGGAGTCTACTCTACTTGGGGGGTTAGGAAAAGCATCTCTAAGGAGAGACATTTTAGCTGACATCAGGATAAGAGAAAGTCATCCTGGAAAGAACGAGGAAAAGATTCTTTCAGGCAGAGGGAAGAATTGTGCAAAAGCCTTGGAGTAGGAAAGAGTGTGTTGCATTTAAGGGGTGAAGAAAGGCCAGTGTTGTTGGAGCGAAGGAAGAGGACATGGTACAAGGTGAGTATGGTGATGTAGGTAGAGGATAGGTCACAGATTGCATTGTTGGCCCCAACTCCTAACCTCTCCCTGCATTCACAGCCTTGCCTCAGTGTCATTGTGGGTATAGACACCTGTCCTTTGCCTTTGGGCTTGGCCACAGGATTTACTTTGACCAACTGATATTCCTATAGAAGTTCCAGCCTAGGCCTTGAGAGGATTCATATGTTTTAAATTGCTATCTTGTTTCTGCCAGCATCACCAGCAAAACACGTCAAGGCTAATGTGCTGGTCCAAAGCGTGCAGAATGGTCGTTAGCCTAAATCAGCTGATCCAGCTGACAGATGGACATGTGATAATATGTTACTGTTGTTGTTAGCCCACTGTGTTTTGGAATGGCTTGTTTTGGGGATGTTTTGTTACACAATAGTAGCTGACTAAGACTAACAATGAGAAATTTGAGCTTTAGTCTAAGTACAATGGGATGTCATTGAAAGTGTTTAACTAGAAGAGTGACATGATCTGGTTTATGATTGCAAATGATCTCTCTGGCTGCTGTGAGGAGGGTAAGGTGTATGGAGGAGGCAAGAGACCACCCTAAGGCATGTGTCCAGACTCAGAGTCCAGCACAGTACCTGGCATAGTAGAGGTGCTCAGGAGCTGTTGTTCAGCCCTCCGTAGCCAGAATGAACCCACCCTTCCCTGTATCCCCCAGTACTCTCTTTGGGCCCTCTTACCTGTGACTTGGTGGTAACGGTGCTCATTATACTCCTGCTGGATTTGGGATTCTTGAGGGTAGAGACCTAGGTCCTTCTATTTGTCTCCTGGGCCCCTGTATGCTCAGCTCAGAGCAGAAGTCAATAACCTCCCTGAAATGAATTAATATAAAGGGTTTTTCTACAGCTGCTACAAGTTGGATTTTCACTTCAGTGGTCTCTAATGGATCCAGACACTTAAGTGACTTCTACCAGGTCATGGGGTGGCTTCCTTTAAAACCTCATCAGCAAAGAGGGACTGCTTGAGTGGTTCCCCTTTAGTCCTAAGATGCGTGGAAGTGGATACTGCAGAGAGAGAGAGAGCTCTGAGGCAAGGAGCAACTCCTCTACGAAGGCTTGAAGAACTGGGCAGGAAAGCCAGCTGGAGCCTATTTACAAACCTTTCCTAAAAAACTAACAAACATGAGTAAACCCACTGTGGCAGGAACACCTGTTCTGTGGGGATGTTTCCTAACATTTTACTTCAAAATATCTGGAAAGCAAAGGCAGCCTGTACATACACTCTCAAACTTAAATAAGCAAATCTACTTTTTTTGGACGAATTTTGACTACCCTGGTTCTCACACTATTTACCCATGAGGCTCAGAGTATTTAACCAAAAAATTTTATGGCTTACACTAGGATTATATCTCCAAAGAGCAGGCCAAAAATGGGGATAGACTGGATCCTTCTATTCCTGGAAATTTTATAAAAGACAAAAGCTTTTTTGTCTCATATTAGTTGGTCTGGCTCAAAGGCAGAAACATTCCCCAGATAGCCTCTGTTGAGCTGCCTGTTTCAGGAAACGAGCTTTAACTAGTTCAATAGTTCAACCCAGTGCATCAGAATTTGCTGAGCATCTAATATGCATCCCTTCCTGGGCTAGGCAGTGATGGGTGGCAAAGATGCCTAAATGCCATTTTGGCCTCAGCAGTCTTAAGCTTGATAAGGCAATACATTCATTTTTAGAGGAATTATTTAATTAGAGTCAGTTTCTCTGACTAGGTTGAGCAGGGACTGGGTGTGTTTTTTCTACAGCATGGCATTACCAATGCCTAATACAATGTCTGGCAGCACTTAGTAGGTGCTCACTAAAATTTGTTTTATAATCAAGGTATAATCTACATATGGTGAAATGGACAGATCTTATATCCATAAGATATTCCTGATGAGTTTTGGCAAATGTGCAACCAACACCCTAATCAAGATCTACAGCAGCAATGTCCCACTGAAACATAGTGTGAGCCACACAGGTAATTAAAATTTTTAAATTTTTCTAGCAGCCTCATTACAAAAGCAAAAAAAGGCCAGACACAGTGGCTCATGCCTGTAATCCCAGCACTTTGGGAGGCAGAGGTGGGAGGATGATGTTTAGGTCAGGAGTTTGAGACCAGTCTGGCCAATATGGTGAGACCCTGTCTCTACTAAAAATACAAAAATTAACTGAAGGTGGTGGTACACACCTGTAATCCCAGCTACTCAAGAGGCTGAGGCAGGAGAATCACTTGAACCTGGAAGGCAGAGGTAACAGTGAGCTGAGATCACGCCACTGTACTGCAGCCTGGGCAACAGAGCGAGACTCTGTCTTTTTAAAAAAAAAAAAAAAGTAAAAAGAAACAGGTGAAATTAATTTAGTAACATTTAAGTGATCCATTCCAAGATGGCCAACTAGGAACAGCTCAGGTCTGCAGCTCCCAGCATGATTGACGCAGAAGATGGGTGATTTCTGCATTTCCAACTGAGGTACCTGGTTCATCTCATTGAGACTGGTTGGACAGTGGGTGCAGCCCACAGGGGGTGAGCCAAAGCAGGGTGGGGCTTTGCCTCACCCAGGAAGCACTAGGGGTCAGGGGATTTCCCTTTCCTAGCCAAGGGAAGCTGTGACAGATGGTACCTGGAAAAACGGGACACTTCTGTCCAAATACTGCGCTTTCCCCACGGTCTTAGCAACTGGTAGACCAGGAGATTCTCTCCCGTGCCAGGCTCGGCAGGTCCCACACCCACGGAGCCTTGCTCACTGCTAGCGCAGCAGTCTGAGATTGACCTGCAAGGCAGCAGCCTGGTGGGAGGAGGGGTGTCTGCCATTGCTGAGGCTTGAGTAGGTAAACAGAGCAGCCAGGAAGCTCAAACTGGGCGGAGCCCACTGCATGTCAGTAAGGCCTACTGTCTCTGTAGACTCCAACTCTGTGGGCAGGGCATAGCTGAACAGAAGGGAGCAGAAACTTCTGAAGAGCTAAATGTCCCTGTCTGACAGCTCTGAAGAGAGCAGTGGTTCTCCCAGCATGGTGTTTGAGCGCTGAGAATGGCCAGACTGCCTCCTCAAGTGGGTCCCTGACCCCCATGTAGCCTAACTGGGAGACGCCTCCCAGTAGGGGCTGACAGACACCTCATACAGGCAGGTGCCCCTCTAGGACGAAGCTTCCAGAGGAAGGATCAGGCAGCAATAATTGCTATTCTGCAGTATTTGCTGTTCTGCAGCCTCCACTGGTGATACCCAGGCAAACAGGGTCTGGAGTGGACCTCCAGAAAACTCCAATAGACCTGCAGCTGAGGGACCTGACTGTTAGAAGGAAAACGAACAAACAGAAAGGAATAGCATCAACATCAACAAAAAGGACATCCACACCAAAAACCCATCTGTAGGTCACCAACATCAAAGACTAAAGGTAGATAAAACCACAAAAATGGGGAGAAACCAGAGCAGAAAAGCTGAAAATTCTAAAAACCAGAGTGTCTCTTCTCCTCCAAAGGATCACAGCTCCTCGCCAGCAACAGAACAAAGCTGGATGGAGAATGACTTTGATGAGTTGACAGAAGTAGGCTTCAGAAGGTTGGTAATAACAAACTTCTTCAAGCTAAAGGAGTATGTTCTAACCCATCACAAGGAAGCTAAAAACCTTGAAAAAATGTTAGATGAATGGCTAACTAGAATCAACAGTGTAGAGAAGACCTTAAATGACCTGATGGAGCTGAAAAACATGGCATGAGAACTTCGTGACACATGCACAAGCTTCAATAGCCAATTCGATCAAGTGGAAGAAAGGATATCAGTGATTGAAGATCAAATTAATGAAATAAAGCAAGAAGACAGATTTAGAGAAAAAAGAGTAAAAAGAAACAAACAAAGCCTCCAAGAAATATGGGACTATGTGAAAAGACCAAACCTACATTGGATTGGTGTACCTGAAAGTGACGGGGAGAACGGAACCAAGTCAGAAAACACTCTTCAGGATATTATGCAGGAGAACTTCCCCAATCTAGCAAGGCAGGCCAACATTAAAATTCAGGAAATACAGAGAACACCACAAAGATACTCCTTGAGAAGAGCAACCGCAAGACACATAATTGTCAGATTCACCAAGGTTGAAATGAAGGAAAAAATGTTAAGGGCAGCCAGAGAGAAAGGTTGGGTTACCCACAAAGGGAAGCCCATCAGACTAACAGTGGATCTCTCAGTGGAAACCTTACAAACCAGAAGAGTGTGGGGGCCAATATTCGACATTCTTAAAGAAAACAATTTTCAACCCAGAATTTCATATCCAGCCAAACTAAACTTCATAAGTGAAGGAGAAATAAAATCCTTTACAGACAAGCAAATGCTGAGAGATTTTGTCACCACTAGGCCTGCCTTACAAGAGCTCCTGAAGGATGCACTAAACATGGAAAGGAACATCTGGTACCAGCCACTGCAAAAACATGCCAAATTGTAAAGACCATCGATGCTATGAAGAAACTGCATCAATTAATGGGCAAAATAACCAGCTAACATCATAATGACAGCATCAAATTCACACATAACAATATTAACCTTAAGTGTAAATGGGCTAAATGCCCCAATTAAAAGATACAGACTGACAAATTGGATAAAGAGTCAAGACCCATCAGTGTGCTGTATTCAGGAGACCCACCTCATGTGCAGAGACACACATAGGCTCAAAATAAAGAGATGGAGGAAGATCTGCCAAGTAAATGGAAAGAAAAAAAAAGACAAAAAGAAAAAAAAAGTAAGGGTTGCAATCCTAGTCTCTGATAAAACAGCCTTTAAACCAACAAAGATCAAAAGAGACAAAGAAGGCCATTACATAATGATAAAGGGATCAATTCAACAAGAAGAGCTAATTATCCTCAATATCTATGCACCCAATACAGGAGCATGCAGATTCATAAAGCAAGTCCTTAGAGACCTACAAAGAGACTTAGACTCCCACACAATAATAATGGGAGACTTTAACACCCCACTGTCAATATTAGACAGATCAAAGAGACAGAAGGTTAACAAGGATATCCAGGAACTGAACTCAGCTCTGCACCAAGCCGACCTAATTGACATCTACAGAACTCTCCAAATCAACAGAATATACATTCTTCTCAGCACCACATCACACTTATTCTAAAATTGACCCATAATTGGAAGTAAAGCACTCCTCAGCAAATGTAAAAGAACAGAAATAACAACAAACAGTCTCTCAGACCACAGTGCAATCAAATTAGAACTCAGGATTAAGAAACTCACTCAAAACTGCACAACTACATGGAAACTGAACAACCTGCTCCTGAATGACTACTGGGTAAATAACAAAATGAAGGCATAAATAAAGATGTTCTTTGAAACCAATGAGAACAAAGACACAACATACCAGAATCTCTGGGACACACTTAAAGCAGTGTGTAGAGGGAAATTTATAGCACTAAATGCCCACAAGAGAAAGCAGGAAAGATCCAAAATCAAAACCCTAACATCACAATTAAAAGAACTAGAGAAGCAAGAGCAAACAAATTCAAAAGCTAGCAGAAGGCAAGAAATAACTAAGATCAGAGCAGAACTGAAGGAGATAGAGACACAAAAAACCCTTCAAAAAAATCAATGAATCCAGGAGCTGGTTTTTTGAAAGGATCAACAAAATTGATAGACCACTAGCAAGACTAATAAAGAAGAAAAGAGAGAAGAATCAAATAGATGTGATAAAAAATGATAAAGGGGATATCACCACTGATCCCACAGAAATACAAACTACCATCAGAGAATACTATAACACCACTATGCAAATAAACTAGAAAATCTAGAAGAAATGGATAAATTCCTGGACACATACACCCTCCCAAGACTAAACCAAGAAGAAGTTGAATCTCTGAATAGACCAATAGCAGGCTCTGAAATTGAGGCATAATTAATAGCCTACCAACCAAAAAAAGTCCAGGACCAGATGGATTCACAGCCGAATTCAGCCAGAGATACAAAGAGGAGCTGGTACCATTCCTTCTGAAACTATTCCAATCAATAGAAAAAGAGGGAATACTCCCTAACTCATTTTATGAGGCCAGGATCATCCTGATATCAAAGCCTGGCAGAGACACAACAAAAAAAGAGAATTTTAGACCAATATCCCTGATGAACATCGATGCGAAAATCCTCAGTAAAATACTTGCAAACCGAATCCAGCAGCACATCAAAAAACTTATCCACCATGATCAAGTTGGCTTCATCCCTGGGATGCAAGGCTGGTTCAACATACACAAATCAATAAACATAATCCATCACATGAACAGAACCAATGACAAAAACCACATGATTATCTCAGTAGATGCAGAAAAGGCCTTTGACAAAATTCAACAGCCCTTCATGTTAAAAACTCTCAATAAACTAGGTATTGATGGAATGTATCTCAAAATAATAAGAACTATTTATGATAAACCCACAGCCAATATCATACTGAATGGGAAGAACTGGAAGTATTCCCTTTGAAAACGCATAAGACAAGGATGCCCTCTCTCACCACTCCGATTCAACATGGCGTTGGAAGTTCTGGCCAGGGCAATCAGTCAAGAGAAAGAAATAAAGGGTATTCAGTTAGGAAAAAAGGAAGTCAAATTGTCCCTGTTTGCAGATGACATGGTGGTATATTTAGAAAACCCCATCGTCTCAGCCCAAAATCTCCTTAGGCTGATAAGCAACTTCAGCAAAGTCTCAGGATACAAAATCAATGTGCAAAAATCACAAGCATTCCTATACACCAATAACAGACAAACAGCCAAATCATGAGTGAACTCCCATTCATAATTGCTGCAAAGAGAATAAAATACCTAGGAATCCAACTTATGAGGGATGTGAAGGACCTCTTCAAGGAGAACTACAAACCACTGCTCAACGAAATAAAAGAGGACACTAACAAATGGAAGAACATTCCATGCTCATGGATAGGAAGAATCAATATTGTGAAAATGGCCATACTGCCCAAGGTAATTTATAGATTCGGTGGCATCCCCATCAAGCTACCAATGACTTTCTTCACAGAATTGGAAAAAACTATTTTAAAGTTCATATGGAACCAAAAAAGAGCCCACATAGCCAAGACAATCCTAAGCAAAAAGAACAAAGCTAGGGGCATCATGCTACCTGACTTCAAACTATACTACAAGGCTACAGTAACCAAAACAGCATGGTACTGGCACCAAAACAGATACATAGACCAATGGAACAGAACAGAGGCCTCAGAAATAACACCACACATCTACAACCATCTGATCTTTGACAAACCTGACAAAAACAAGAAATGGGGAAATGATCCCCTATTTAATAAGTGGTGCTGGGAGAACTGGTTAGCCATCTGTAGAAAGCTGAAACTGCATCCCTTCCTTACACCTTATACAAAAATTAATTCAAGATGAAGTAAAGATTTAAATGTTAGACCTAAAACCATAAAAACCCTAGAAGAAAACCTAGGCAATATCATTCAGGACATAGGCATGAGCAAGGACTTCATGACTAAAACACCAAAAGCAATGGCAACAAAAGCCAAAATAGACAAATGGGATCTAATTAAACTAAAGAGCTTCTGCATGGCAAGAGAAACTACCATCAGAGTGAACAGGCAACCTACAGAATGGTAGAAAATTTTTGCAATCTACCCATCTGACAAAGGGCTAATATCCAGAATCTACAAAGAACTTAAACAAATTTACAAGAAAAAAACAAAAAAACCCATCAAAAAGTGGGCAAAGGATATGAACAGACACTTCTCAAAAGAAGACATTTATGCAGCCAACAGACACATGAAAAAATGCTCATCATCACTGGTCATCAGAGAAATGCAAATCAAAACCACAATGAGATACCATCTCACACCGGTTAGAATGGCAATCATTAAAAAGTCAGGAAACAACACATGCTGGAGAGGATGTGGAGAAATAGGAATGCTTTTACACTATTGTTGGGAGTGTAAATTAGTTCAACCATTGTGGAAGATAGTGTGGCAGTTCCTCAAGGATCCAGACCTAGAAATACCATTTGACCCAGTGATCCCATTACTGGGTATATACCCAAAGGATTATAAATCATGCTGCTATAAAGACACATGCACACGTATGTTTATTGTGACACTATTCACAATTACAAAGACTTGGAACCAACCCAAATATCCATCAATGATAGACTGGATTAAGAAAATGTGGCACATATACACCATGGAATACTATGCAGCCATGAAAAAGGATGAGTTCATGTCCTTTGCAGGGACATGGATGAAGCTGGAAATCATCATTCTCAGCAAACCATCGCAAGGACAGAAAACCAAACACCGCATGTTCTCACTCATAGGTGGGAATTGAACAATGAGAACACTTGGACACAGGACGGGGAACATCATACACCAGGGCCTGTCACGGGGTGGGGGGATTGGGGAAGGATAGCATTAGGAGAAATACCTAATGTAAATGATGAGTTGATGGGTGCAGCAAACCAACATGGCACATGTATACCTATGTAACAAACCCGCACGTTATGCACATGTACTCTAGAACTTAAAGTATAATAAAGAAAAAAATTACCTAACCTAATATGTCCAAAATATGGTCATTTCAATATGTAAGCAATGTAAAATTTATGAATGCGATGTTTTATATATTTTGCCTATCCTAAGTCTTTGGAAACCAGGTTTTATACTTAAAGCACATTTCAATTCAGACTAGCCATATTTTAAGTGCTGAATAGCCACATGTGGTTAGTGCCTACTGTGTTGGACAACACAGAATCAGAACCTTTTCATCACCCTAGGAAATTCTGATTTCTGCATGCCCCTGTGAGTCAATCCCCTTGTTACCAGATGCAACTGCTTTTCTAATTTCTATCACCATAGATTAGTTTTGCCTGTTCTTGAACTTGTAAAGAGCTCAAACTCATGTGTTTGGTTTCTTTTACTCTACATAATATTTTCGAGATCCATGTTGTGTTTATCAGTAATTTGTTCCCTTTTCATTGCAGAGTGGTGTTCCACTGTATGACTATGCCATGTTTGTATATCCACTTTTAATAAATACTTGTTTTTGAATGAATGTCAGTGCAACATGGTAAGCTACATAAGGAGCCCTGTGCAAAGGACAAAGTGTTCTGTGGATTCAGGGTGGCAGGATGACAAGAATTCAGGGGGTTGGATGGTCTATGGTAGTGTTCTAGAAAAGGGGAGCATTTGGATTGGACTTAAGGAGATACTTAGAGTCTCGATAGGTGGAGGGGAGGCATTCTACATGGAGGAAGTGTCTGGAGCAAAGGCCTGGACCTGGGTGGTCAGGACTGGATTTGGAAAATGAAAGTCTAGAAGAATGAAGGTAGGCTGGGGCCAGATCTGGAGGTCTTGAATGATGCCATAAAGGAGTCTGATCCTTCCAGTAGTACGTTCAATTGCTGCTCTGGAACAGGGACGCAGCCCTAGGTAAGAAAGATCTTCCTGGAAGAGGAGACGCTTGGCACAGGTCTTGACAGATGAGACAGGGTTTCACTATGTTGCTCAAGCTGGTCTTGAACTCCTGGACTCAAACAATCTTCTGGCCTCGGCCTCCCAAAGTACTGGGATTACAGGTGTGAGCCACTGTCTCCGGCCTGGATGAGCTTTTCTGTGATTTTCCCAGCATCCCTTTTGCTGCTCACCTTTTTGCTTTGGTCCAGGTTGCTGCCTCTATCCAGACCATCCTTCAAGCATCTTCCAGGAGGAAAGCTTCCTGTCACTTCCCTGGCCCTCATCCCTGTGACGTGGTTTCCTCCAAGTCAATCTCATGCTAATGTTTTTCCATTACAGCATCGTATTAACCAGCAGCTGCATTTACCTGGACCATACATCAGCCTGAGCCTGTCTCCAGTGAAGAGTTGGGTCGTGCTGGAGGGACCATTCATCACACCTGCCCAGCTTCTGGAGGCTCTCCTGGGCTTTGGTGTCTTAGGCCAGAGCTGTCACAAACATCCCACATTCACCTTGTCCCTGTGAGGGGAGGGAGCTCCAAGTACTCTCTGGGCTTGAGAAATGGCCCCTGATATTCCATTGCTTCAGCTATGACATCTCTGTAGCATCACAATCTATGCAACTTGGATAGAGAGAGGCTATGGGTCACACCATCAAATCTGATTGAAATTCATCTTCAACCAATCATGTTGATGTTGTATCTGGAGCTGACCTGGAAGCCTGAATATACCTGGTCTTATTTACTTCTCACACCAACCCAGCTATCCCCATTTCAGGGATTACAAAATGGAGCACTGACTTGCTCAGGGTTACTTATGCTGCAGAAAAGGGGCAGATCCAGGGTAGGAACTTGGGTCTCTTGACTCCAACTCCAGTGCTCGTGCCACAAAGCCAGCTGCCTCAGTGAGTGGCTTCCTGGCTGGATGCCTGGTTTCTCAGGGTACTGACTTGCTTTGAATGTCCTTTCTCCCTTTGCCTCCCCAGAGGGCGGCTTATTTCTTTAAGCTCAAGAAGAGGAAAAAGAAAAAAAGGAGACGGTGAAATAAATTTATTGCCATGTTAGAAACATTGGATTGAAGAATTGATCCCTACGGCTAAGTAATTTCCCTCTTTCATGCAAAATATAAATAAATCTGTATGGCTTGCACTGAATGAGAGCCCGGGCCGCTGGCTGGATTTCACGGCACGAAATGCCCTTCAGAGTCTTGGGCTTCCTCTGCTTGACCCCACCAATGAGCTGTTCTAAATGGCCCTTGTGTTCTCCCCGAAGGAGGGATGTTGGCAGCTCCCTCGTCTTGCCTGCTACAGTTGGGCAGACTTAGGGACGTCTCGCAGAGTCCTTCCACAGCTCAGCTCGACCCTGGCAGGTGTGGCCCAGAATGGCTGATTTCCAGAACCGTAAATAGACCAGCTTAATTATTACTGTTATTCTTTTTTCTAGGCAAAGGGGGAGGAGTGGAGGGTGGGGGGTTCGTATCTCAAGTGTGTGATTATGTAATACAGAGCACTCCTTTTCCCTAAAGGTTTCATCTAATTTCTGGTAAGAGATGGCCAGTGTGGTGTGTCCAAATTAATCACGGGGGGATGTTTTAGTCATCCTGCTCTCATTGTGGTTTAATTTTAGCATGTTTCCCTGGGGTAGCCCTCCTTCCCAGCCTCTACCTAGTCTTAGGTAATTACAAGCCTGGAAAGAAAGAGGGAGTGTTGGCTGGCAGATGCCACCCGCTCCCTGGCTGGCTCAGAGACACAACTTGGCCTCTGTACTCTCCTTCTGCCAAGTGGGCTCCTCTGGGCTTGGAGTGTCAGGAGAGGATTTTATAAGGTGTAGGAGTTTCCCAGGAGACAGATGTCCTGGCCTCTTTGTGTGGTTTTCCATCTTGGAAGGGCCCAGGAGTGCAGATAGACAGCCTCTAAGGAGTTAGGAACTTAGGACCTGAGGAAGAGGATGAAGTCTGGCTTCATGCTGGGGAACTTGTGGTTGCCTCCCAGAAGTCTTGATGTGGGACTTCAAGTAAAGAAGCAGGAACTTCCAGGGTATGTTGGGGTCAGGCTGTGGGGTGGGGGCCAGTCTCTCTTTGCCTGCTTATTCTTTAGGACAAAGTCTCTGCAACTTTTGTCTTCAGGCCCTGCAAGACTGGCCATCCTGGGGGAAGGGAGACAGCTCAGCTCATCACTTGGATTCTGCTGATGGCTTTGACTTTCCGTCCCCATCAGGAATGAGTGTGGAGGGTCTGGCCAGATGGGACACTCAAGTCCCACTCTTTGCTGCTGGCAGTTTATGAGGATCCTGGGTCCAACCCCCATCACTCCTGGTCTTGTATTTACTGCTTCCTAAAACTAAGAGGGCCTTGACAAGGATAGAAATTGGTACCAGGAGCTGGGTTGTATGAAACCACCTGCAGTGGGCATACACCATACTTACTGGTCTTTTTAAGCATCAGAACCACCTTTCCATGTGTATTAGTCAGGGTTCTCTTAGAGGGACAGAACTAATAGGATATGTATATATCCATATATGTGTGTGTGTGTGTGTGCATATATATATGTAGGGGAGTTTATTAAGTATTAACTTACATGATCACAAGGTCCCACAATAGGCTGTCTGCAAGCTGAGAAGCAAGGAGAACCAGTCTGAGTCCCAAAACTGAAGAATTTGGAGTCTGATGTTTGAGGGCAGGAAGCATCCAGCACAGGAGAAAGATGTAGGCTGGGATTTTCACGTTTTTCTGCCTGCTTTATATTCACTGGAAGCTGAATAGATTGTGCCCACCAGATTAAGGGTGAATCTGCCTTCTGACACAAATGTTAATTTCTTTTGGCAACACCCACACAGACACATCCAGGATCAATACTTTGTATCCTCAATCCAATCATGTTGACACTAAATATTAACTGTCACAAGTCCACCCCTTGTCAACTTGAACCCATACGCACCTCCTGAGATCATACATAATCTTCAAATAAAGACAATAACAAGGTCGTAATTATGGCTAACATAATACAACTATCCTTCGTACAACTGGAAATGTACCAATCCCCAACCCAAATGCTATTACATAAAGTTAACAATACTTACATGCTGATATGAAGTCAATAAATCTTACGTCACATTATAAAGGAAAAAGGAAATAAAATGAATTTTTTTTGGTAGAAGTGTATACATGCATAAACATGTTTTTAACAAAAGAGGAAATACTCATGACAGTTACAGTCTTTGTTTCTGCAGCTGGTCATGCAGTTGTAGCTGGTATTGACTACTGCCTTCTACTGCTACTCATTCTGTATTCCCTTTGCCTTCAGCAAGCACCTCAGCAGGTCGTGTGTGTGTGTGTGTGTGTGTGTGTGTGTGTGTGTGTGTGTTTTGTTTTTTTTCCCTGGTGGGGAGTGACCCAGACCTTCATTCCTGAAGGGTCTGGGCCATCTGTAGTCCTGCCTGGATTTGGCTGTTGTAGTTTCCCATTGACCTTAATCACAGGGCATGGTAATACTAAGAGACACCCTAATGGTCTCCTGTATTCCATGCATACTCTTCCTTACCTCTGTTGTGGAGTAGTAGACTGATCTCATCTTGATAGTCGGGGTCAATCACCCCAGCCAACACTGTAACTCCCTTCTTAGCCTGTTGACTTAAAGGTAGGAGGAGCCCGAAGTGTCCAGGTAGCAATCTTAACTTCCAGTTTAATGAGATCATTGTTGTGTCTCCTGGTAGCAGCATTCCTCCCTGGTAGCAGCATCCCAGCAGAATGAAATGTTGCAGGAACAGGAAGCAAAAATTTTGCTAGTGGATCACTAGGGGTGATGGTGAGTGGTGCCACTTCCACTTCCACCCCTTGATTCCTGGACCTGTGAATCCTGACTATGGGAAAAATAGTGCCATATATTGGACACTGATTCAGAGCATACACAACCTTCTGGAGAACTTTGGCCCAGCCCTGAGAAATATTGTCACCTAGTTGGTGTTGTAATTGATACTTCAAAAGGCCACTCCACCATTCTATCAATCCAGCTGCTTCAGGATAATGGGGAACATGGTAAGACCAGTGAATTCCATGGGCATGAGCCCGCTGCTGCACTTCTTTAGCCATAAAGTGAGTGCCTTGGTCAGAGGCAATGCTGTGTGGAATATCATGATGGTGGATAAGGCATTTTGTGAGTCCATGGATGGTAGTCTTGGCAGAAGCATTGTGTGCAGGATAGGCAAGCCCATATCTGGAGTAAGTGTCTATTCCAGTGAGGACAAACCTCTGCCCTTTCCATGATGGAAGAGGTCCAATATAATCAACCTGTCACCAGGTGGCTGGCTGATCACCCCGAAGAATGGTGCCATACCGAGGGCTCAGTGTTGGTCTCTGTTGCTCGCATATTAGGCACTCAGCAATGGCTGTAGCCAGGTCAGCCTTGGTGAGTGGAAGTCCATGTTGCTGAGGCCATGTGTAACCTCCATCCCTGCCACCATGGCTACTTTGTTCATGGTCCCCTGCCACCATGGCTACTTTGTTCATGGTCCCAGTGGGCGATGGCAGGGTGGCTGGGGAAAGAGGCCGAGTGGTGTCCACAGAACAGGCCATCCTATCCACTTGATTATTAAAATTCTTCTCCATTGAGGTCACTCTTTGGTGAGCACTCACATGGGATACAAATATCTTCATAGTTTTTCACTACTCAGAGAGGTCCATCCATATACCTCTTCCTCAAATTTCTTTGTCACCAACTTTCCAAACATGCTTCTTCCAATTCCCTGACCATTCAGCCAAACCATTGGCTATAGTCCATGAATCAGTACATAATCACAGATCTGGCCATTTCTCCTTCCATGCAAGGTGGACAACCAGGTGCACTGCTTGAAGTTCTGCTCACTGGGAAGATTTCCCTTCCCCGTTGTCCTTCAGGGATGTCCTAGCAAGGGGCTGTAGTGTTGCAGCTGCCCACTTTTGGGTGGTGCCTGCATATTGTGCAGAACCATCTGTGAACCAGGCCCTAGTCTTCTCTTCCTCTTTCAAGTGATCATAGGGAACTCCCCACGAGGCTATCGGTGCAGCCTGGGGGAGAGAAGGCAGGGTGGCAGGAGTGGAGACCATGGGCATTTGAGCCACTTCCTCATGTAACTTACTTGTGCTTTCAGGATCTGCTTGAGGCCGATCACATATATACCACTTCCATTTGATGATGGAATGCTGCTGTGCACGACCCACTTTATGGCTACATGGGTCAGAAAGCACCCAGTTCAGGATAGGCAGTTCAGGTCACGTGGTAACTTGACTCATAGTCAAACATTCAGTTTCCACCAAAGCCCAGTAACAGGCCAAGAGCTGTCAAAAGGAGAGTAGTTATCTGCAGAAGATGGCAGGGCTTTGCTCCAAAATCCTAGAGGCTTCCTCTGTGGTTCACCTATGGGAGCCTGCCAAAGACTCTAAACAGCATCCCTATCTCCCACTGACATCTCAAGCACCATTGGATCTGCTGGGTCATATGGCCCAAGTGGCAGAGCAGCTTGCACAGTAGCCTGGACCTGTTGCAGAGCTGTCTCCTGTTCTGGATCCCACTCAAAACTGGCAGCCTCTTGGGTCACTCAATAAGTGGGCTGGAGTAACACACAAAAATGAGGAATGTGTTTCTTCCAAAATCCAAATAGGCACACTAGGCATTGTGCCTCTTTCTTGGCTGTAGGAGGCACAAAGTGCAGCAACTTACCCTTCACCTTAGAAGGAATATCTCGACAAGCCCCACACCACTGGATCCCTAGAAATTTTACTGAGGTAGAAGTTCCCTCAATTTTAGTCAGATTTATTTCCCATCCTCTGACACACAAACCTCACCAGTAAGTCCAGCGTGTTTGCTACTTCCTGCTCACCAGATGCAATCAGCATAATGTCATCCATGTAATAGACTAGTGTGATATCTTGCAGAAGTGAAAATGATCAAGGTCTCTCTGAATAAGTCTGTGACACAAAGCCAGAAAGTTGATATACCCCTGAGGTAGGATAGTAAAGGTATATTGCTGGCCTTACCAGCTGAAGGCAAGTTGCTTCTGGTGGGCCTTATGGACAGCAGTGGAGAAAAAGGCATTTTCCAAGTCGATGGCTGCGTACCAGGTACCAGGAGATGTGTTAATTTGCTCAAGCAAAGAAACCACATCTGGTACAGCAGCTGCAATTGAAGTCACCACTTGGTTAAGCTTACGATAATCCGCTGTCATTCTCCAAGAGCTATCTGTCTTCTGCACAGGCCAAATGGGGGAGTTGAACGGGGATGTGGTGGAATCCCCACCCCTGTGTCCTTCAAGTCCTTGATGGTGGCACTGATCTCCACAATCCCTCCAGGGATGTGATGCTGTTTTTGATTTACTATTTTTCTAGGTAAAGCCAGCCCTAATGGCTTCCATTTGGCCTTTCCCACCATAATAGCCCTCACCCTACCAGTCAGGGAGCGAATGTGGGGGTTCTGCCAGCTGCTAAGTATGCCTATGCCAATTATTCTGGCACTGGGAAAATGACCACAGGATGAGTCCAGGGACTCACTGGACCCACTGTAAGTCAGATCTGAGCTCAAATTCCATTAATTACCTCCACAAGCCCCTACTTTAACTGGAGGACCACAATGACGTTTTGGGTCCCTTGGAATCAACGTCAGCTCAGAGCCAGTGTTCAGTAGTTCCTGAAGTGTCTGATTATTTCTCTCTACCCAGTGCACAGTTACCCTGGTAAAAGGCTGGAGGTCTCCTTGGGGAAAGATGGGAGAAAGATTCACTACATAAATTGTCAGTAATGTAGTGGGGTCCTTCCTCAAGGGGACCTGGCCTCCCCTTCATTCAGGGGGGTTCTGGGTCTCTAAACTGGCTCAAGTCTGGAAATTGATTGAGGGGCTGTGATTCTCTGTTTCTATAATTCAAATTAGTCTTTTGTCCATTTGACCTAGAAGTTTTCTGCTTATATAAATTAAGTAGGAAAGCAGGAGGCTTCCTATCAATTTCACTTCTAGGAACACCATGATTAATTAGCCAATGCCAGAGCTCTACATGAATCAGACTATTCTGATTGCAGCTTTGCCTCTGCTGTCCATTACGGTAGCTATGCCCACCTTGCCTTTGATGGTTGAGTGCTGCCACTTGGTCCCTGTCACCTCGAGATCCAATTACTACCATTGTATTTAAATTTTGTAGTTGAGTGACTGTGGTTCCCACCATTAGTTCTGACATACAAAGAAGAGCAATTACAGGGCTCTTCAAAGATGCAGGTGCTGCCCTCACAAATCTATTTTGCAAGGCATTGGTCAAGGGTTTATCTTCTGGACTTTCCCAGCTGGGATGAGTAGGTCTAAATTGACTAATCCACTCCACCATCCCAATCTCCCTAAGCCTTTGGATGCCTTCCTCTACATTAAACAAAGGGAGATCAGGCATTTCCAGCTCACTCACAGTGGCCATCTTTTAATCCATAGTTCAGCTAACCATGCAAATAAACTATTAGAACTTTTTTTTTTAACTCCCCAAGCTGCAACATTAAATGCAGAGTCCCTACTTAGTGGACCCAATCAATAAATTCAGCTTGATCCAACTCTATGTTCCTTCCACCATTATCTCATACTCTTAATATCCATTCCCGTGCCTGTTCTCTGGATTACCGTTTATATAAATTAGAAAACTCAAACAGTTCTTTTCGAGTGTAGCACACCTCCTCATGGATCACACTCTCAACCTCATTTCCAGGGGCTCACCGGGACTTTAGTGTGGTTTTAGGTCTAGAAGAAAACAGGGGTGTTGGGGGTGGCTCCTGAAGAGAATCGACATTATTTTGCCTGGCAACTGCCTCAGGGGAGGCCATCACTGTTGCCTTAGGCAGCACAGAGTTTATTTCCTCAGGCAAAGGTGGAAAGGCTGATGGCAGCATGGGTCTGGGAGGGGATGTTGCCACTACTGGGGATGAGAAAGCTGTTCCTTTTGGCAAAAAACGTTCATCAGAGTTCACAAACTCAGTGTCCCCAGCTTCATCAGGGTCCTCCCACATGTTCCCATTCCAAGTTTCAGAGTCCCATTCTTTTCTAATCAATGCCCTCACTTTAACAGTAAACACCTGGTGAGGCTATGCATGCACCTTTCATTGCAGGTCAGCCACTTACATGATAAGAGCTTGTGTCTGTTTTTCCACAATTTCAGCTCTTTCTCTACAGGAGATAAGACTCTCACTGAGGGCAACCTTAGCAGATTTGAGGCTTAGTATCTGCTTTTGAAGCCAGGAGACAGAATCCCTGATTTCATCATTTTCTTTCATCACTTTGTCAACTGAACTTAGGAGCAGCCAACTAGCTTCATTATATTCCTTGGTTCTCCACATATAGTCAAAGGTATTATGTATAGAGTCACTAAACTCCTTGCCTTTCACGAGTGGTGAATCAGGAGTGTCAAATGCATTTATTTTGCATAACTCTCTAAACAGTTCATGCCAAGGACTATCAGTGTTCTCCATACTATTAGAAGTAGAGTCCTTAGCATTTTTGGATCTAATCATATTAAGCAGTCACCTCCAGAAACCCCAAAACCAACAAAGGAACTCCATCCTTAATATTCTGTTCCTTTAGAACCACTCCTGGTACCAAAATCTGTATTAGGTCCTCTTAGAGGGACAGAAATAATAGGATATCTATATAGATATAGATATATATGGATATATATATCCATATTTCAGCTAACCAAATATATATATATATATATATATATATGAGTTTATTAAGTATTAACTTACACAATCACAAGGTCCCACAATAGGCTGTCTGCAAGCTGAGGAGCAAGGAGAGCCAGTCTGAGTCCCAAAACTGAAGAACTTGGAGTCTGATGTTCGAAGGCAGGAAGCGTCCAGCACAGAAGAAAGATGTAGGCTGGGAGGCTAAGCCTGTCTCTCCTTTTCACATTTTTCTGACTGCTTTATATTCACTGGAAGCTGATTAGATTATGCCCACCAGATTAAAAGTGGATCTGCCTTCCCCAGCCCATTGCCTCAAATGTTAATCTCTTTTGGCAATACCCACACAGTCACACCAGGATTAATACTTTGTATCCCTGAATCCAATCAAGTTGACAGTCAGTATTAGCCATCATACCATGTTTGGGAATTCTTCCAACTTTTAATTCTTGGTGGGAACCAGACAGCCTCAGTAGAGAATATGAAAACTCACTTGCCTAACCTTCCTTGAAGTCGGGGCCTAGGCTTGAAACCTTGGTTCTGCCGAGCAGACATACCCATCCTAGACTTTGACTAGGGAGTCAAGAAACAGGTACCTACAGAAGCCATTCCCGTGAGATGGCAGCAAAAGCAGCAGCTGCAACTTATTTCTGGAGGCATCCATGGAGGAGGTTCTAGGAAACCTGAAATATGGAAATATGAAAATCGGGGCTGCTGGTGGTAGTGTGGGGCAGAGGGCAGTGGGACTCTCCTCCACATCCAGCGATGAAAGGATCACATCTGTGCTTCACTGCAGTGAGGCACCTAAGAAGTGATCCCTAGGAACCCGGATGTGTACCCACCATGGGGTGGCCAGAGACTTGGCAATGTACTCCGTAGGAAGAGTGAAGCAAGTGGTTACTTCTTTGACTTTAAGAGAAGTACAGCAAGAAAGGGATGAGCTCTGGCCCCAGTTTTCTGCAGGGTGAGGCAAAAAAAGTAGAAATCGTGTAATTCTGCTGCAGAAAGCTTTTCCTGCCAGCTGCTGGTTCTCTGAGATCCCTGAGGGCCAGGTCTAAAAGAGAATGCAGGTTGTTCAATGACAGCTTTGGCTAAGTTCTCGTGGGCTCTGTTGCCAGGGTCAAGGCTCAGGGGATCCCCACTTCCTGCTCCTTTAAAGCTCTTCCAATGCAGTGTTCCTACTGGCCATGGAAGAATTGTTCTCTCTCTCTCTCTCTCTCTCTCTCTCTCTCTCTCTCTCTCTCTCTCTCGTCTAGGACTTTAGCCCAGTATGGGTCTCTGCCCAATATGCAACGACAGGACAGATTAGGGCTTCCCATTGCTCTTAGGGGTAAAACCCAAACTCTGTATGACCCAAAAAACCCTGTGGCTTTGGTTATTACTCACTTCTCCAGCCTTAAGTCTGGCTACAATTTACTTTCTCTCCTTAAGCCACACTGGCCTTTCTCACAGGCCTTTAGAAAGAGTTAGGATTTGTCCTGCAGATGCTTTACATATATTTTCCTGCTGTCTGGAACACTCTTCCTCCCCTTTCACTGGCTAACTCCAGGCCTTTCTCCATTCTTAAGACCTCTGCACAAAATCCAGTTTGTCTTTCTGAACCCAATTCTTTGACTGTGCCATTCTCTGTACGTTGAACAGATCTATTACCTCCTTTTGTGTAGGTGCTCTACCTCTATTAATGCAGCCTCTGAGCACTAAATTATTTTTGGCAGTAGGTTCATGGGATTGACTCAGCTATCCTTATAGATGTTTGATGTCCCTGGAACTGTCCTCTCTTTCAAGGGCTATGAATTCAAGTTTGCTCATGTGCAGCTCATCTCTGAAAACAGCTGGATCTGGCTTCAAGGCTGGTCCCCATCCTGCTTGCTCTTATTCCAGGCTCTTTGGCTTCTCAAATGCAAAGCTGCTGTTTTGTGCTTCTTGCAGCTTACTCTGGCTCTCCTTGTGAATATAATTGAAATTTCACAGTCATCAGTTTTTAAAATGATTTTCTGCGGTTTGGAAGTCAGTGCGAGTCACAAAATGTCTTCAGAATATTCTCAAAGCTTCTTGCAGAAGTGAGTCTGTTTTCTTCCTGCCTTTCCACAAGCATTTGCTAAGCCCCTACTGTGTGTCAGGCTCTGAGCTCAGTGCCTGGAGGAGGAGGGGGATGGGAGGCAAAGGAGGATGGGGCAGGGCCCCGCCCTTGCTGCAGTCTAGTGGGGAACTCAGACAAGCACGCTTGCATCCAGGAGCAGAGGCAGCTGTGATAAATACCAGGCAGAGTGTCCAAGTGCAGCGGGAGCACAGAGACTGGCAGACGGTGGGTGGGGGAAGTGTGGGATGCTCTGCTGGCTTGATCTTGCCCCTGTCTGGAAACCATTGCTCTGAGTTTCTAGGTTACAGATATGGAGATGTTTTCAAGGGATTGGGAAAGTTTTAGAATCATTCTGCTTGGAGACAGGGAGATGGCTATCATGACCTTTGTGTGATTTTAGTCCAGCCACTGCCTTCTTATCTAGACCTTGTCCATGCTCTCGTCTCCTTGTGAGTGTGTACACGCTGGTGCTGGTTCCCCTGCTTGGAGTAGATGTCCCTCCCTGTCACCTGTACAGATCCCTCCTTAGTCCCGCTGTCTCTGGGAAGCCTTTCTTGGCAGCTCCAACTATAGGGAGAATGCCTTTCCTGATGCTCTGGGTGCCCTGGGGGGCCACTGGCCCTTTAGCCCCACCTTGGACAGCTCCAGAATCCTTTTTCTCTGGGCTCTGTACTGGAATCCCCTGTTCTGCCAGGCATCATTCTTTTCCAGCATCAGTGACATTGACTGAGAGTCATTGGAGTGTGGTGGTTAAAAGCAAATGCAGTCAGATAGTCACTCCACAGTGGAGAGACCTAGAAACACCAGCTTAACCACGTGGTCAAGGTGACAAATCATGCTGGTGTCATGTGGCCCCTGATACGATGTGAGGAGAAGGGTGCCACACCTCTGTGGTACACTTCCCCAAATCTTTAACCTCAGACTATTCATGAGAACATATCCATCAAATCTAGACTAACGAATATCCTGTAAGATACCTGATGCTGCTCTTTAAAAGTGTCAGGGTGGTTGGGCGTGGTGGCTCGTGCCTGTAATCCCAGCACTTTGGGAGGCTGAGGTGGGTGGATCACCTGAGGTCAGGAGTTTGAGACCAGCCTGATCAACATGGTGAAATCCCATCTCTACTAAAAAAATAAAAAGTAAAAAAAATACAAAATTAATTGAGCGTAGTGGTACATGCCTGTAATCCCAGCTACTCTGGAGGCTGAGGCAGGAGAATCGCTTGAACCTGGGAGACAGAGGTTGCAGTGAGCCGAGATCGCACCACTGCACTCCAGCCTGGGCAACAAGAGCGAAACTCTGTTAAAAAAATAAAAGCGTCAGGGTCATGAAAGACAATGAAAGACTGACAAATGGTCACAGATCAGAGGAGACGAAGAGACAGGATGACTAAATGCAATGCGGGATGCTGGATTAGGTCCTGAAACAGAAAAAGGACGTGAGTGGAAAAACTGGGAAAATCCTAATAATGTCTGTAGTTTGGTTAATAATAGTGTGCCATGTTAATTTTTAAATTTTGATAAACATACCATGGCTAGGTGAGACCTAAATATTAGAGGAAAAGGGTGAAGAGTATATGAGAACTCTCTGCTCCATCTTTGTAACTTTTCCTTAAACTTAAAATTATTTTAAAATAAAAAGCTAAAAAAGGACAAGTGTTCTGAACTAGAACACATGGTCTCAAATCCAGCCCCTCCACTTCCTGGCTGCTGGACTTTAGACATGAAACTCAACTCCCTGAGCCTCAGTTTCCTCATCAGGAAAACAAAGGCCTATTTTTCCTCATTTGGAAAACAGTGCTTATCTCAGTAGGCTTGTTGAAAGGATTAACTGAGCTAATTATGAGGTACGCACCTAGAAAGTGCCTGGCACAAGAAGTAATCAATAAGGTTTCACTATTATTATTGTTATTGATGAAGGAGGAGTTCCGACTTCTACAAGGTAGGAGGGATGGGGAATATGCTGGGTGACATAATTCAATAAAGTATGAATAATTTAACATGATTCAATTAAATAAATATCTACGGACTTTGTCTGTGTGCCAGGCTTTGCACTGAGGAGAGAGAAGTCAGACCTGGTCCTTGCCTTGGCGGGGCTCAGACGTGAGTTTGGGGAGTCAGACCCGGATGCAGATGATGACACTCTGGGGTACGTGGAGTCAATCAGAGGCAGGTTGAAGTGGCCATGAGGTCAGAGGCAGGAGCTCTTTTGGAGTCTGAGACTGGGTGAGGAATCCGAGAAGGCTTCATGGATGTGGTAGCACTTGAACCAGGTTTTGATATATGAATAGGAATTTTCTAGCGATACGGATGTGGGCGTAGAGTCCTAGTAAGTACATTATGGGTAACTTAAGGCATATGCTTGATGATTGACCCAAGTTATTTCAAATCCTCTTCACTATGCTGCAAAGTGGGTACTTTTATTACCCATTTATGATGGGGAGCAGAAGCCCAGGGAGGGAATTGGGTTTCTCCAGGTTATAGACCACTAGTTGGCATAATTCAGATTCCAGCCCCATCTGTCTGACTCCCAAGCCACCTGCCATGAGGAAGGAGCAGTGTGCCCCAAAGTGTGGCACCACTAGGAGAACAAGTGCTGGGGGTGTTGTGTGATGTCGTCTTCCAGGTATGGAGGAGGAGGAGGGAGACAGGCTGGTGAGATGGGGCTGGGCAGTGCCTGGGGGACCCTCACTATTCCCAGGAGTTTGACTCTCTGATAGGTCCAGGGAGCCACAGAAGGGTTTACCCGGGGGCACAGGGTGGCCAGATCTGTGTTTTAGGCAGCACACCCTGGCTTCAGTGTGGTGTGCCAGGGGGCAGAGTGAAGGCAGGGACCCTAGGAGAAGAAGGGGAGGGAGCTGATGGAGAGGAACAGGCGATGAGAAGGCAGCATCCCAAGAGACCCACCAAAGTGAAATGAAGGAATGTGAGAAAAATGTGGCTTTACAAAAACAACCGTGAAAAAACACAGGGGTCCTAGTAGACCGTGACCTTTGTGTGATCCAGCTGAGTGATGTGGCTGCCACCAGGCAGAGGGACCTCTCATAAACAGAGAAGCAGAAAGGTGCCAGTCCCCCGTTCTTGTCACAGGCCACTCCTAGCTCTTGAGCTCAGTGCATCTGGCTGTACTCCAAAGGGCCCAGAGACACAATGGGGGCTATTTCACATGAGGGTGGCCTTCTGAATCATACCCAGGAAAGGGCAGTTGAAGAACCTAAGTGTTCAAACCAGAAGAGAAACAACTTAGCAGAAACAGAGCAGGGGGGCCTGTGAGCCCCAGAGGACAAGCAAGGGGCATGACAGTGAGTCTGATTTGGGATTTCCCTGAACTCACCTCTGTTCCTTCTGCTTCATGCTGCTTTCTCTGAAGCTAGAAGTCCTTTGCTTCTGTGGTCCACAGGGTGGGTGGAAGAGGCCCCATCCCACAGTTTCTGAGCTCCAGTTGCCCAGTGGGACTTGATCTCCACCCCGCTCCACCTCCAGTTTCCCACAGTCCTCAGGGAAGGGACTCATCGGTGCAGCTGGAAACGAGGCTGGACAGAACCCAGTAGGTGTGGCATAGCTCACCTATCTGAACCCCTCTATCTGGGCTCTTCCTGAGTTCATAAAGTCTTATTCACCAACCTGAAGTGGTTTTGGAGGAGGAGGTCTGGAAGCAGAGGGTACGTCATTCCCTGAAGATCTGTCCTGCCTAGAGAAGCTGGGACTTCTCTCATTCCAGATCAACATTAGATCACATTTGCTCATTATTTGCTCATTTTCCACAACTGGAGACATTTCCGATGTTTGAACACTGAGATTCTGTGCCCCTAGAGTCAGGGCTTATGTTTGGGGAGCCACCCTAAGCCACAGCCTCTGTGGCTCCTGTGCCCCTGGACTCTCCAGGGTATGGGGTTGTGATGCTAATTAACTATAAAGAGTGGGCATGAAATTGGAATTTTTCTGGGCTCCAGGTCCCTGGTCATAGCAGCGGATGCTCATTAAACCACAGGTCAATGAATTGGCTCTGTGGATGCTGACTGTGCAACCTTAGGGAGGTGGCAGCAGCAGCTGGGATTCCAGTTCCGTGAGGTGCTGACAACACAGTGGACAGAGTCGCTGGCACAGGTGTTGGCATGGTTTCGTGGTCTCATGCAATGGGCCCAGATCCCAACCTCTCTCTGTTTCTCCTCCCCTGCCACCCCCAGCCCCCAGCACACACTACACACACACAATCCTGGGAACCGGGCATGAGGGATCCTGGCTCTCACTCCTCTCTAGCTAACTAGCTGTGTGACCTTGGGCAGCCTAAACTCTCAGGGCTTCAGTTTCTACAAGATGAGGAGTTGGATGGGAGGATTCCAGAGCCTTCTTAGCATAGGGTTTCCATGAGATAGAGATGCCAAACATCGGATCAATCGTGTGGAGGAGGTTCTAGAACCCGAACCATCCAGACTGTACCAGCTGGGGAACACAGCCACCATATTATTAGTCTTTGATTGTAAGAGCAGCAAGCTCTATCTGCTTTTTGTGAGGGCTCCCCTTCCACCTGAAGTCTCCCCTGGTTGGATAAGGTTGCTCTGTTGGGTTGCTGGGGGCAGCAGGCTCTCTGATCTATGCCTTTTCTTTAACTCTGTTCTTCCTGGGGAAGCCCTCTGTGCACTGTCATTTGCAGGTGGTAATTGGTCACTGCTGCGCGGCTCACTTCTCAGTGTGAAGACCACTTCCTGGGCACTCTGCCTGGCACAGCTGGCCCTGCTTCTGCTTCATCCCTGCTCCATGTCCCTTAAACCCTGCCGCAGGGCACCAGAGCTGGGGTGGAGAGAAGGCCCACCTCTCCTTCTTCCTCCTGTGTCAAACCTGGCTGTGTGGGCACCAAAGCAGCTTAGCCTGGGCCCAAAGTCTCACACAGTCCTTTGTGAAAACAGCTCCTTCATCTTCTGGGCTTTACCCCCTCCACTGACCTCAGCCCAGCAGGTTGAGCTAGGGCAACAGATGCCATCTTACCCCATGCCTCTGCTGTTATCTCAAACTTCGATGCAGAAAAACTTTACCCCCTCCACTGACCTCAGCCCAGCAGGTTGAGCTAGGGCAACAGATGCCATCTTACCCCATGCCTCTGCTGTTTTCTCAAACTTCGATGCAGAAAAACACTAGAAGCTCCCAAGCAGATTAGCCAGCGGTGGGTAAAGAGGAAGTGATCACCTGAGCTGCTCCACTCGCTGGAAGCATCCAGTATCCTGCCCCAGCCCAGCCCTGCCCGGTCACTGCCAGTCTCTCTATTCGATTTCTGTCCCAGTGTTTACATCAATCAGAATTAACCAGTGTTTACCAAGTGCTTATTGTGTAGCCAGCATGGGGGAAATTACTCTTTTCTTAAAAAAAAACAAAACAAAAAACTTTTCTTCTCTCTGATTTTTTTTCTCCCAGATCTCTCAGCCTTTTGGAAAGGCTGCCTTGAATTATTCAACCTGCAGTACAGATCTCTGGAGAACATAGCCTCACAGCTACTTTAATCACTAGAAAGGTTCGGAGTCAGTTATAATCAGCTGGAGTCAACGTGGAAATGCTCATCTCTGGCTTGAAAATAAGATCAAAAGGAAGACCAAGGAGGAGATAAAATCTGAGATGAGAAATGGATGTTGGTTTCCAGAAGCTCTTAGGTCTTTCTCCTATTTCCAAAGGGGGTCACAGATCTGAAGCCCCAGCCCCTGGGAACTCTGCTTCCCTTGAGGCGCACTACTGTGGATTTCTCTGACCTTTTCTTATGTCATTGGGAAGCCAGTCACACCTGTGCCAATTCAGGGACAAGTTGAGTGAGACGGGACCTCTCTGATGGAGGTTTGGTGGACAGCTGTTATCTTCTAAGCATGTGTGAGTAGACGGAGGTGGAGATGAAGATGGGGATGAGCAGGGGAGGGCTCTTTGTACCTTGAGCTAACCTGGGATTGGGCATGTTCAGGCAAGGGCTGGGGGAATGGAGGGGCAGAGGGCTGGCTGGAGGGAATCTGGAGACATCACTAGGGTGGGAAAGCATCCCAAGGGAGGGGAGAGTGGGGTCTGCCAGCTTGCTCTTAGGGGAGAGGCAATTCTGGGTGCTCACCTGAGTTCCTGCCTGAGTCCTTGGAAAGTGATGGGGGAGAGGACTGCAAGGAGAAACAAGGAAGTGTGTATTAGTCTGTTTTTACACTGCTATAAAGACGTACCCAAGACTGGGTAATTTATAAAGAAAAGAGGTTTAGTTGACTTACATTTACGTATGGCTGGAGTGGCCTCAGGAAACTTACAATCATGGTGGAAGGGGAAGAGGCATGTCTTACATGGTGGCAGGCGAGAGAGCTAGCAAGAGCAGGGGAAACTGGCTTATAAAACCATCAGATCTTGTGAAAACTCCCTCACTATCATGAGAACAGCACGGGAAAAACCACCTCCATGACCTAATTACCTTCCACTGGGTCCCTCCCTCAACACGTGGGGATTATGGCGATTACAATTCAAGATAAGATTTGGGTGGGGACATAGCCAAACCATATTGAGGTATTTTTGGTAAAATCTCTTAGGCTCAGGATGGTCCCACTTGTGTCATCTGTGTCTGAGACTGTGGGGGCCGTGGTCCCCAGCTTATCTCGAGGACTTCAGAGAATGCAGAGCAGTGCTGGTGGGTTGAGGGCCCAAGTTTTTTGTCCCACTGATGGCTTAAGGTGACAGGCCCTCACCTGCAGCAGCTGGGGGGCACTGAGGCAGCTCAGGTGGGACTCAAGGAGACCTCTTCCCCTCTCCCCCGTTGCCCACCATACTCTGCCTGAAGATGGGTCAGCATTGAGGGCAAGAAACTGTGCCCCCTCGCCACCTCCAAAGGAGGAAGGATGCTTGTTGCCTAAGTGAAGGAGCCCCTGGAGGCCACAGCTAGGGCTGGTGGGTGTGCCCTCCTCTCTCTTGCAGCCCTTGCAGGAGATAGGATGGAGTGTTGGGCAGGGCTGTTTCCAGTGGAAGATCCAGTTCTCTGCCTGTGTTTCTTTTCCCTCCACTCTTCCAACTAGTAGGCCTTGCGGGGGTGGAGTGAGGGCACTCTCCTTTACCCCCATCTCACTGCTGCTTTCTCTCTGGTCCTTGAGGGCAGGGTGGGGGTTGGGCTTGTGCTGGAGCCAGGTCTTGTCTCATAGTGATGAGGCCTGAGGTCAGGTTGGGAAGCGGGTGACTTAGCCTAGCTTAGGGAAAGAGGTCCTGGGTGGGTCCAGCCCAGTGTGTTTGTATTAAGGGTTGGGACTGGAGCCCAGCTAAGAAGGTGCTGGCCCTGGGTCTTCCTTGGTACATCTCTTTTCCCTAAGGGCCTTTCAGGAGGAGGGAGGTAGCTGGGCCAAGGCAGGATTTGGGAATTCTGGAATGGCTTCAATGTCATCCTAACAATTCAATCTCAGTAGCACTCCAGTCATAAAACCCCAACCCAGTGGTGGTGGAGGGTGCTGGCAGCCTTGAGAGCCTGGGGCAGCAGCATTCTCGGCCCCCATATCTGTGCCCTCTGTAGTGGGTACTGGCCATGGCCACAGGAGCATGGGCAGCAGAGGCTGTGGCATCAGCTCTCACTGATGGAATCAGATCAGGAAAGGTGGCAAATGTCAGCTGTAAGGTGGCAGCTGAGAGGGTGTGTTTATGGGCACATGTGAGTCGCCCATGGGGTGCCCAGGCTGTCTGGGGTCAGTCTCACTGAGCTCTGTCTCTGACCAGCTGTGTATCTCTATCCTCTCAATGCCTCAGTCTCTTCACCTGTAAAGTGGATAGAAGATTGGACTCAGGATTAACAAGCAAATGCATGCGAAAGCACTTGGTGAAGTGCCTGGGATGTAGAAAACCCTCAGTGAACAGCTCTTCATTCTCAGTTGTGTCTCTGTGTCCTCTTAGAGACTGGAAGTCCTGCAGCAGCACATGGAAGTTATAGCCAGAGGAATGCTGCTTGTTGCTGTGATTGTAAACTCCTTCATACCCCACAGGATTGGGGGTTAGCTAGAAAATATTGGGTAATTAGAAAAACATTTTTTTCATTTGCAGAGCAGTGAAGCCACGGCAAACGGATGGGCCTTGCCTTCAGCATTTCCCCATTTCAATAGAATCAGCAAAAAAGTCAATTACATCCTATTATAAACATGTACTGCACAAATGAAAAAAATGAACGCTACAGAAGGGTATAGATTCCTCCAGCCCTGGGGGGCTGTTGGCAGTTTGATGCATTCCCTTCAGACCTACCCTTACATGTATGCAAACGTATGTCATATGCAATCACCATGCTTCTGTCCCTCCTCCTTTCCCTCCCTCCTTCCTCCTTTCCCTCCCTCCTTCCTCCTTTCCCTCCCTCCTTCCTCCTTTCCCTCCCTCCTTCCTCCTTTCTCTCCCTCCTTCCTCCTTTCTCTCCCTCTCTCTTTCCCTCCTTCTGTCGCTTTCTTTCTCTCTTCCCCTTTCTCTTCTTTCAGAGAAGAATCATACCACAAACATATTATTGACATTGCTTAGTACTGTGCTTCCCCCCCATTATTGTGTCAGGCACATCTTATATCAATACATATATTTCTATCAAAATTACCCCCACCCCCACCATATTCTCAGAAGATTTAAGGAATAAAAAGGGACAAAAGCTTTTCTTAGGGTTCAGGGGACAATCTAAGAAAGAAATCACTTTTATAAAAGCCTTTAAAAATTATTTTCCCTGGTTAAAACATTAATGTACTTTTAACCCTCCTCCTGGAAAAACCATTATGTATCTCATAATCTCACTACTCATACATAATCATTGTTAACATTTTGGTACAGTTCTTTCTAGTCTTTTTTCTATGTTCACTTTTTTTGTGTGCTTGTGTGTGTGTGTGTGTATTTAAACAAAGTAGAATCACACCATAACATTTGTAATTTGTGTTTTCTACTTAACATTATTTCATAGATGTTTTCTCTCACAGCTATGTATTATATGGGCCCAAATATCTGGTAGCCAAGCATATAAGGGCCCAATTTTCCCATCTGGAAGATGTAATTAAAAGTTTTGGGGCCAACTTGAGTATACAAATATTTAGGGGTAGAGCTGAAATCATCAAATGTTAACTGACAATGTTTAATTGACAAATTCAGTTACACATAGACATTTAAACCACATAAAAGTATGTTAAATTTAGAAAGATTCATTTTTCCATTTCACATTTCACCAACTCTGCCAGCATCTTTGACATCTGTGCTTCCATCTTCCCTGGGGCTGCTTTATGAATTACCCAACATAGCTGTCCGGAGCACATCATTTTCCCTTTTGTCTAACTTGTTCGAGATTAAGATGCAATGCTTTTAAAATCTGTGTACAATGTTGTCTCTGGCAATTGTATTTTAAGCCACGAGTACCTATTTGCATAACATTAGGGCAGTCTTTTCATTTGTCCCATAAGTGTGTATTCGTGATACCCACAACATAACTGCTTACTGGATTGCTTCTCAAAGTGATCTTTAAAGGCTTGTTTACAATGACAGCCAACACTTGCAATTGTGAGGTTGTAACCCTGAGAATAATTACTAAATCTCTTAAATTCCTTTGCCTCCTTTTTGCCAATTCCCGCAGGTAACCCCTATAAACATCCCCAACTAGCATTGATTGAGGTCAGGTACGGCTAATGTGATTTTCCCAAACAGTACTTTGTTGTTTAAAATAAAGTAACTAAGAAAGAGTATGCTTAATAGGAAAGTCATTGTAAGAATTTGAATTTAAAGAGATTTTCTTTTTTCTAAGATAATTGTGGGAAAAATCCCCATGTTACGTTTGGAAATACATGATGTATTTTTAAAGACAAGATTAATAGAAGCATGGCTTTCCATCTTTTGACTGCATCCTAATTTATTTAATCATTCCTCTATTGTTGGACAGTTCAATTATTTCCACTTTTTTGCTATTATAAACAACAAGGCACATTACAGATTATTTCCTCAGGACAAATTCCCACAGGGTCAAATGGTGTGGATATTTTTTAAGAATCTTGATACATTATGCCAAATTGCCCTTCAGAAAGGTTGCATCAATTTATAATCCCACCAGCAGTGAATAGTGGTGGGCATTTTATAATAAACATGGAACATTTCTGAAATTAATGGGAAAATGCTTCTTCATAAACTCATTGGGCTTTTCTGTAGAGTCAATTTATTGGAACAATAGGAGTCTTTAGAATTTACCTGGTCCAACTGGTTTTCCAATATGCTTGCATACGTCTTGCAAGGGGAAACTCTTTACTCCAAAGGAGCCCTTGCTAGAATTGGATGGTTATGACCTTCTTTAGTTCAGCCAAAGTATGCTTCTCTATAGCTTGCACAATTAAACAGATATTTACTGTGCTCCTCCAATGTGCACCCAGCCTAGCTCAATGTTGGACACACCCACTCATTGGAGTTGGGGGATAGGGAAATTGAGTCTAATGGGTGCCAACTCTGAAGCCAGGCACCACAGCAGGCACAACTCCATGAAGCTGAGGTTATTGTGCCATATTTTAGAGATAGACAAATTAAGGTTCAGGGAGGTTGGGCAACTTGTCCAAACTCACACAGCTAGTAAGCTGATGGGCTGGGATTAAACCCAGATCTGTCTTATTTTCTAAGACCCCATATTGGCTTTCCTAGGTCTTCTGTTCTGGAGCTGCTGAAAACAAGTTTGCCCTACAGGATAGTCTCCTTACCCGCCATTCCCTGCCATATCCAGACAGCGTACATGCCACGGTTGTCAGGACAGCCCTGATTTCAAATCTCCTGTCTTGTTGTCCCATAAGCACTCCCACTGTGGTGGTTTGCAATGAGTCAACTTGGTTAATCTGAAATTCTGCTTTCCTGTGTGGACTCAGGTTAGAGCTGGGCAAAGAGGAAGCTGCCCAGGATTGGAAGGTGGGAGAGAAGCAGCAGCCATCACTCTCTGAGGTCACCACAGTCAGATGGAGTGACAGATAAAGAGATGCCTGGTGGGTCCCAGCTTGTCCTCACTCTTCTCCCTTTGCCTCCAGCTCTTCTCCCTGGCTACCTACCCTGTTGGCCAATGGCGGCTCATGCTCATCACCAGGCATGTGGCTGCAGACACACAGAGCTGGGAGCCATGCAGAGGCACCGGCTCTTCATGACCGTCTCTGCCAGCACCCGTTTCATGGTCCTCCTTTGATGTTGGGTGTGCTTGGCTTCTCCAAGTGACAGGTTAGTGGCTCCTCTGGGCCTCCAACTGATCTTCCAGACCTTTGCTTCCACAGCTTCCTGCAACTGTGCAAATTCTAGGTCTGATTCCTAGAATAAATACTGTATCTCAAAGCACTCACAGGATTCTGCTCCCCTGGCTGAACTCTGGCGGAAGTGATGTCATGTAACTTCAAAACTAGGCCTTAAGAGGCCTTGCAGTTTTCCCTGTCCTGAGGTCACATCATGCTGTGAAAAAACCCAACTTAGCAGAGGCTGAGAAGTTACACGGAGGAGAATGGAAGAGCCCTGGCCGATACACACAATTGTGAAAAAAATAACTCACTGTAGACATTTTTTTTAGGCTGAGAAAATATTTTTCTATTATTTGGTTGATCTGTCATTATATTCCATTGCATAGTCAGTGAAAATATACTAAGTAAAGTTTAGTGTAACCATATTAGAATAATCTAAATTTGAAGATATTTATTAGCTTTATTAACTTATACAAAATAAAATTCACTGCCTTTTTATCGTGGTAAAATATAGACAACATACAATTGACCATTTCAGCTACTTTTGGGTGTGCAGGTCGGTGCATTAGGTACAGTCACATTGTTGTATAACCATCATCTCTATCCACCTCCAGAACTTTTTCATCATTCCAGACAGAAACTCTGTAGCCATTACACAAAAATTCCCCATTCCCCCACCCCTTAGTGTAGGTTTTTTTTTCCCTTTTTTTTTTTTTTTTTGAGACAGGGTCTCACTCTGTCACCTAGGCTGGAGTGCAGTGGCAGGATCATGCTTACTGTAACCTCCAACTCCTGGGTTCAAGTGATCCTCCCACCTCAGCCTCCTGAGCAGCTAGGACTACAGATGTGTGCCACCAAGCCTAGCTTTTTGTTTTATTTTTTGTAGAGATGGGAGGGAGGCTGGCTATGTTGCCCAGGTACCCTCAGTGTAGTTTTAGGCCACTAAATTTTGGGTTACATTGTTATACAGCCGTAGATAACTGAACATTCATACTTGGTGAGGTCATATGCTCTAATTTTCTAGTTTGAAAAATAGTTTCTCAGGCAAAACTATGGAGACAGTAAAAAGATTTGTGTTTGCCAGGGGTTCTTGGGGTGAGTGTGGGAAGGTATGAGTAGGTAGAGCATAGATCTTTAGGGCAGTGAAAATGCTCTGTATGATACTATAATGGGGATACCCAGAGTGAACCATGATGCAAACTATGGACTGTGGACTCTGGGTGGTGATGATGTTTCATTGTAGGTTCATCAATGGTAACAAATTCCTTTATACCAAATGAGTTACAGAGGAATGCTGGTCTAACAGAGGAGAAAGGTGCCCAGAGAGAGGGTCCTAGGAAAAGCATCTGCAGAGGGAGTTGGGTCCAGCCGTCTTAGCTTTGGGAGGACAAGATAAGTAAACACAAGGATTCACTAACCCATTCATTCACCATTGCTATTCACATTCATTCACCATTCACAAGGATCCACTAACCCATTCATTCACCATTGCCTTGCACGATGTTTGTTTCATTCTTGGCTATTTGCAGGGTACTTACTGAGCTCAGAGTCTCCTGGTGCTCTAGTGGGGGGCATTGATAATGGGGGAGGCCAGGCATGTGTGGGGCAGAAGGCATATGGGAAATCTCTGTACCTTCCTCTCAACTTGGCTGTGAATCTAAAAAAAAAAAAAAAGGTCTTAAAAAATAACAACACCCAAAACATAGTGCCCAAACTCTGTGTCTCCTCTTCACCAGCCCAAATAGCACTGGAATATTTTCTTCAGCTACTTCTCACGTGGCGAGCTTTCAGATCCTCTCCACCCTGGTGAGTCGGCCCTGGGTCCTGGGCCTCACCTGTTTGCCTTAAAGTGGGGCCTGCAGAAAGAACATGAGCCTCTAAGGATCATGTGTTGGAGCAGCACAGTCCAGGGTAGAGTTTGTAAACTGATGGCCTGATGCCTCATCAAGCCCCCAGATACGTTTTATTTAGCACAGACTATTGACATGCATAATGGTTGAAAATAATTTGAAATTGTTTTTAATGTTTAAAATTCTAGAGATTCACCTACAAATCTGGATTTCTGGTTTCTCTCAAAAATAAGAAGATTGGGCCACACTGGACCACATTCCCATGAGACAGAGCTCTTGGCTGGCTGAGTAGAGGTGGCCCCTATTGGGGGCAGAGTTGTGCCCTCTAGCCTTTTATAATCCAGACCAGGACCAGCTGTGCTGACTTCCCAACCCCCTTACACCAGCCCCTTTACTCATGTGCTCTACGTGCTGCTAGGCACTTGGGCATTTGAGCTTCAACATCTAGTCTAGAGAAATAGCCACCTCCCATGAGTGGGCGTATGCTTCTGTTAATATGGCCTTAGGGTTCTAGCTGTTTGGCCTCTACACTCTGAGTTCAGAGTCTCCTAACCCTCTGAGCTTTTCTTGGGAACTTGTCCTATGACATCTTGGGCACTGTATTAGTCCATTTTCATGCTACTGATAAAGACATACCTGAGACTGGGCAATTTACTAAAGAAAGAGGTTTATTGGACTTACAGTTCCACGTGGCTGGGGAGGCCTCACAATTACGGTGGAAGGTGAAATGCACATCTTACATGGCGGTGGTAAGAGACAGAATGAGAGCCACGTGAAATAGGTTTCCCCTTATCAAACCACCAGCTCTCATGAGACATATTCACTACCATGAGAACAGTATGGGGGAAACTGCCGCTGTGATTCAGTTATCTCCCACACATGGGAATTATGGGAATACAATTCAAGATGAATTGATGTATTGAATTGATGTATTGAATTATGGGGGTACAATTCAATATGAGATTTGGGTGGGAACACAGAGCCAAACCATATCAGGCACGATGCTTAAGGGAGGACATAGGGGCGTTGGCGAGGTTTCCACATTTTCTTGGAACTGAGGGAGAAAAAGAGATTGTGGCAAGCAAGTGCCTGGCTGAAGTTTTGTGATGAAGGCAGGGGTTTGATTTCAGGACCAGACTCTGGCCTAGATCCTGGCCTGACAGCTCCTCCCACAGCGTGGAATTACTATTACCACGTCCAGGGCTCCCCGACTGGCCATTGCACTGTGAGCTCCAGGAGGGCAGAATGGTGATTTCCTAGATTTCCTAGAGGCTGGCAGCACAGTTTTTTTTGTTTGTTTGTTTTTTGTTTTTTAGATGGAGTCTGTTTCTGTCACCCAGGCCGAGTGCAGTGGCATGATCTCAGCTCACTGCAACCTCTGCCTCCTGGGTTCAAGAGATTCTCCTGCCTCAGCCTCCTGATAGCTGGGATTACAGGCATGTACCACCACACCCAGCTAATTTTTGTATTTTTAGTAGAGATGGGGTTTCACTACATTGGCCAGACTGGTCTCAAACTCCTGACCTTAAGTGATCTGCCCACCTTGGCCTCCCAAAGTGCTGGGATTACAGGCGTGAGCCACCATGCTCGGCTGTAGTAGAGTTTTAATAAGTGTCCGAGTAACACGTTCAAAGGGGGGAACACCTGAAAAATTATAGAAGAATGCTGGCATGATAGGAGAACAGTGCCCAGAGAGGAGACCCCAGGGTGAGCATCTGCAAAGGGAACTGGCTGCAGTTCTCTTAGCCTTGGGGAGGTCGGGATACACAGATGAACCTGGGACGTAAACACAGGATTCACGAACCCATTCCTGCATTTGTTCTCAGCTACGTGCAGGGTCACTGCTGGTTCTGCATGTGGTCACTGACACTCAGTGATGGGGCAGGGAAGGTCCACTTTGACTGAAATAAAAGGTCTGATGGAGCAGGAGGCTCCAAACCCATGGAAATGCTCACACCTTCTCTTGGGAGCTTAGGGCATTGGTGGGCATCTAGCCAAGTGTTCTCAGTCCTGCCTTCAGAGTTAAACAGTCATGAATCCATGTTCTGCCACTTTTTAGCTGTGTGACATTTGGCAAATCCATGAGCCACAGTTTCCTCACCTGTAAAATGGAGAAAGTACCCACTTTCTGGGTAATTGGGATGATTTTCTGAGATATTTATTTGAAACACTCTGCAGAGTACCTGGCTTGCCCCAGCCCTTCCATGAATGATGGCTTTTTTTTTTTTTTCCTGCTGTCATTAGAAGGCAGGGGGAAGATGCTGAGGGACCATGGCTGAGTGGTGGGTCCCAGCCTCCTGGGGAAGATGAAGGATGTGTCCTGGTGCAAATCATCACACAAGCCCAAAGGTGGGCAACCAGCAGATGGGAACAGCAAAGCCCTGGCCACTTGCTGGACATCTCATTCAGATGGACAATGAGGCCTGAAGCGGTCTTGCCTGTTTTTGGTTTCTCTGAGAGGAGAGGGAGGCCAGGGGGAACTGGGTCTAATTCTATCCAAGATGAGTGGAATTAGTGACGTGGAAAAGACACAAACTTGGAAAAACATGAACAAGTCAAAGTGGCGCTTGGAAAGGGGAAAGTCAGACTCTCTGGAAGTTGGAGGGGGGCTGCTGGGAAGTTCAGAGACAGGTTGCATGAAAGTCTAAGGCTGAGGCACGAGAGGGAGGACCAAGTGAGACAGCAGGTGGGTCAAGAATGGGATTCCGGGCTGGGCGTGGTGGCACGTGCCTGTGGTCTCAGCTACTCGGGAGGCTGAGTTGGGAGGATGGCTTCAGCCCAGGAGATTGAGGGTGCAGTGAGCCATGATTGCATCACTGCACTCCAGCCTGGGTGACAGAGCGAGACCCTGTCTCTATTTTAAAAAAACGGGATTTTGCCCACACAATGGAGGATGATCTCATAAATGTCAGGGTGACCAGTGGTGCCCCTGCCATGGGGCTCATCTATCGCTTGTTACTGACCTCTGGTGGGTGCTGCTCAGTGGGGCATATGTGCAGCAGGCCTCACTATGTGGACCTCTGGGCCTCTCCAGAGCGCATTCCCATTTACACAGCTGGAGGGAGATCACCAATAATCCTGTTGCTCAGCACCGCCTTAATCTGCACCTGCTGGTCCCAAAGCCCTCTCCAAGTGGGCACTTTGATCAGGCACAGCTCAGGACCCATTCATGCGGAGAAAGCATGGTTCTAGGCCTGCCTTCCTCACCAAGCAGGCATTCACTCCTCAGGTTTGTGGAAACTCTGGCACCAGGGCTGGCATTTCCAAGATGAGGCACATGAAGAAGGACTAGAGCTGGGGTTGTCCTCTCTTCCTCCCAGGATGACTTTTTTTCATATTTTTCTAAATTGCATTTTAAAATCTTATTTATGTTATTATACATTTGCATCATAAATTCTTTAAAAAATTTTTTTTTTATTTTCACAGTTTTGTGAGGAACAGGTGGTATTTGGTTTCATGAATAAGTTATTTAGTGGTGATTTGTGAGATTTTTGGTGCACCCATTACCCGAGCAGTATACACTGAACCCAAAGCATAAGAATGATACAATGGACTCTGAGGACTCAGGGGAAAGGGTGGTTAGGGGTGAGGGATAAAAGACCAGGATGGCCTTCTACAGAGTGTGGCACCTACTGTTTGGGAAATGAAGGAAGTACTCAAGCAGGGTGTCCAGCCATCTCCCTGCACTCAGGAACTCTGCAGGGGCCTCTCCTGTCCCTCCACCTTCTCAGTGGGTCCTGCCAGCTGTCAGTAGCTGTGTCTGCCTCTTTCCTTGCTCCCATCACCTGCCTCAGGCCCCCTTTATACAGGGACGAGGAGCAGGTGTTCATAGTAGAAATCGTGATGTTTGTGTGTCTTCCCTCTCTGGCCCTGCAGAGCACAGCCTCTCTTCCATGCTGATCTCCCGATTGTCTCAGGGCCCTACTAACCTGGGGGAAGAGTAGCCAGGCTGCTCATTGAGCAGATTCTTCATTAGTGGCTGCAGGACGTCTCCCCGCCCTCCTTTTCTTGACTGTGGAGTTTGGCAGCTGAGGCACGGTGTTCCTAGTCTGATCCTGCTCTGTGTTGGACCCTGTGGCTTAGCTCTTGGGGATGAGCTTGGATAGTTCCAGTCCCAGGAGCCATGTGGATATGACCTCAATGGATGGGCAAAGTTATATGAATCCCTATGCCGAGGCCTGGGCCAGGCCTTCCTGCTGACTCTCTTTCCAAGCCATTATGCCAGCTCCTTCCTGCCCTCCTCCCTAATTAACGCCATTAGCAGTGAGAATGGAGGAGGTCCTCCTGGCCTTCTCTGTAGCCTGATCGTCCACAGCAGCTTTTCATTGCAACCCCCTTCCACCCCACCCCACATTCTCTTCTTGCTTCAGCCTAGACAATTCTGCCGGTCTTCCTGCTAAATACAGTAAGGATGCTACGGTTTTCTCCTGCCTTTTGATGCATTTTCAGAAATTCAACTTCCATGTCTCTGCTACTATCCACAAGAAAAAAATACCCATTCAGGTGCTCTAAAGCAGCTGCCACAGGTCAGGAGGAAGTGGCCTTGAGCCCACGGGTAGGCTCTGCTCCAGAGTTTGAGAGAATTTCTTTTATTTCCACCAATTCTCAATCTCAGGGACTCACTCCTCTTATATCAGGGTGCATAGTGGGGACTTCCTGTTCTAGGGATTGTCAGCCTCTGTTACGAGTACACTTAGCTTTCATTACCTTTGGGTGCCATTGTGGCCTTATTATTTCTCTCTCTCTCTTTTTTTTTTTTTTTTTGAGACAGAGTCTTGCTCTGTCACCCAGGCTGGAGTGCAGGGCGTGATCTTGGCTCACTGAAACCTCCGCCTCCTGGGTTCAAGCAATTCTCTGCCTCAGACTCCTGAGTAGCTGGGATTACAGGCACCCACCACCATGCCCAGCTAATTTTTGTATTTGTAGTAGAGACAGGGTTTCACCATCTTGGCCAGGCCGGTCTTGAATTCCTGACCTCGTGATCCACCTGCCTTGGCCTCCCAAAGTGTTGGGATTACAGGTGTGAGCCACCGTGCCTGGCCTATTTCTCTTTCTGGAGTCTCTCTCTGGGTCCAAACCCATAAAATGTATGACACCAAATCAAGTCTCTTTCTGGACTTTTTCTGGAGTCTTCCCATCACCCTGGGGAGAGTCAGTCATCTGAGCATCTGGCCTGCATCCCTGTCTCCATACTCTCTGGTGGTGCCTCTGGAATTCTCTCTTCTCCTTCGTCAGCACCAACACCCACCACCCCTGTGAATTCTTTCCTGAAGAAGGCCCACTCATGCTCCTGTTTTCTTTCAACCTTCTGAGATCACAAGACTCTAATGCTGCCCTCTTTCCCCATTAATCTCTCCATCCCCTGCACATAGCCTTTTGGCTCCAGTGTGTACCCCTAAATCTCACCCCCCAACTTAAAAAAAATAGAGACAGAGTCTTGCTGTGTCACCCAGGATGGAGTGCAGTGGTGTAATCATAGTTCATGGCAGCCTTGAACTCCTGGGCTCCAGCAATCCTCCTGCCTCATCCTCCCATGTAGCTAGGACTACAGGTATGCACCACCACACCTAGCTAATTAAAAAAGGTTTTTTTTTTGTTTGTTTGTTTGTTTTGGTAGAGACAAAGTCTCATTATGTTGCCCAAGTTGGTCTCCAACTCCTGGCTTCAAGCAGTTCTCTTGCCTCGAACCCCCAGAGAGCTGGAGTTGTAGGCGTGAGCCACTGCGCTTGGCTCTAAATACCTTTTTAATCACCAAGTTCAAATTCCGCCAGAGATGACTGTAGCCAGCTCCTAGGATGACTGGCTAGCCAATGGAGTCAGATGTTTCCTCTTTGACCAAACATCTGTGGCTAGGTGGTGATGGGGTCATGTGATACAGAACATGGCTGGTCCCACTCAGTAGAAGCATGGGAGGCCAATGATGATGAATACCTTTAGTAAAGGAACACAGGCCAAATATGCCCTCCAAAACCCACCAAACAGTCAGGGCACATCCTGGCACCTGTCCCCTTCCTACTTACAGGGACAGGGCCTTAACACCTCCATGCTCCCAAGATAGGATGGTAGCAAAGCTGAGCAGCTAGCTGCCCATTCAGAAGGATCAGGTGGGGCACCCCCAGGGCTCAGAAGGGAACATGGAGGAGTGATTCCAGGAGATCCTGAGCATATTCACCCCTGCAGACAGGGACTTTCTCGTAGGCTCGCGGCCGTGGGCTTCCAGTGTTTGTGCAGAGCACCTGCAAAGGCCCAGTGGCTGATTTAGTCCTGAAAACTGGAGGTGCCTACTGAGAGGCCTGGGGAGAAAAGGGCTGGCTTCTGGAATGGACTTTAAGAAAGTGGAGACTGTCTTATTTGCTGAGTAGGGTTGAATTGCAGAGCCGATGACCCACCTAGATCTCCTCCTGCGGCGTCTCTAGGAATGGAGATGTCTGACAAAAGGCAGCAATGATTCCCTCCCACACGTCCCACTTTCTAGTAACCATTTCCTTCTACAGAGCGGCTGAGGCAGATCCCAGCCCTTAGGGCAACTGAGCGGGAACTCCAGGTTGGCTGTGGAATAGGACATTCCAGGCTTTGCTTATTCCAGGCCTGGTTTTCTTAATATAACTCACAAGGCTATTGGAATACTTTTTACATTTCTAAGATATTCTTGGAATGTGACCTGTGGGTGCATAAAGAAAACCTTGGTCTGAGAAACACAGACATGGGTTCTAGTCCCTGGTCTTTCAACTTGCTGTGTGATCTTGGGCAAGTCCGTTCCTCTCTCTGAGCTTCCATTTTCCCATCTGGATAATGAAGGGATTGGAGGAGATAATCTGTAAGAACCTCGCTAGCTCTCAAGTGAGCATCATCACAAAATCATTCGTGTTTATTGAATGTTTCCATGTGCTATGTATGTGCTTACCTACCTTATCTTACTGAATCCTATAATTATTTGCCCATCTTTTTTCAGAGGAGACAATGACAGCTCAGAGATGTTAGGTAACACACCTAGGATCACACAGCTGGGACATGGTGGGGCCTGTCTGATTCCAGAACCTCGGTGGACCCTTCTAGAGGAAAGGGACTGAAGACCAGATTCTCACTCTCGAAGGCATCAACAGCTTTTGGGGCTGCTTATTGGGCACCAGTGCTGTCCTTGCTACTTACAGTAGGATGGAGTCAGTGTGTTTATTAAAACTCTGTGGGGTTTGAATCATCTTGCCCTGTGGTCAGGTAATGGATAGTCCACAGGCCTGACGGTCAGACGTCATGCCGTCCCTGAACCTCATTTATGTCCTCTAAATGCCAGATCTGGATGAGGTCCTATTTCTTTCATGGGAAGGCCCAGCATCCTAAGGAACTGAAGTCAGATGAGTCTTTTTCAGGCAGCACTTTCTTCATAACCCTCCAACATGTGAAATGGCCCTTTCACCACATGCCGGTGCTGGGGATTTTTTCTTAAATTAAGAATTTGATACATTCCTTCAGTTCCCCTCTAGGGGTTACAGAGAGCAGAGAAAGTGATGCCTTGAGTTAATGTGCAGGTGTGGTTATGCATTTTGAAGGAGCTCTTGACAATCTCCAAGAAAAAAAAAATGTCCCTAAATGACCCTCGGTTTTTAGTGAGAATTGCTAACTTGTATAAGTGCTGAAGGGAAGTCCAAAGCCTTTCTCTTTGAGGGTCAAACGAAAAAGTGGAAGCATGTGTGTGTGTGTGTTTGTGCACATCCATGTCTGTGTGTATATGTGTGTGTGACTGAGTGTATTAATAAATGTACATGAGTGTGTTCTTGTGTATATATGTGTATGCACATGTGTACACACAAATGCATGTGTTTGCAAGCTTGTGTGTGTATTGGAGGGTGTAGTGGCATTGGGACTGAGCTATTCCTAGTGAGTGCTCTGCAGAGGAGGGGGCACTACACAGACAGTCTGTTTTGCTGGGTGACCTTGCAGCCTCCCACAGGGCTGTTGTGAGCCTTCTTTGCCATGGCTCACGTGCAGAGGTGTCTGCCACACAGTACCCTGCTGGCTGTTCCGGGCTGGGGAATCAGTCACCCTTCCTTGGTGAGGGCAAACATTCAGGGAAGGTAGAAGGAGCAGGTCCTGGGAAGGGGGAGTGGCAGGAAGTAAAACAAACGGGAGCTTTATCCTGGCTTTGGCAACTTATGTGGCCTCTTCGTGCCTCAGTTTCCTCATCTGAAAATAGGATGTCATTAGTCCCTACAACAAGGTTGTTAGGAAGATTAAGTGAGTGCTGATGGAAGTGTCTGGTGCATGGCAAAATTATTATTAATTTTTTCCATGCATGAGTTTTTATTGAAACTATACATATATATGAATTAATAGGCTTTATTTTTTAGAATGTTTTTAGGTTTATAGACAAATTGATCAGAAAGTAAGGAGAGTTCTCATATATCCCCTTCCCTTCAGTTTCTCCTACTATTCACATCTCATATTAGTATAGTACATTTGTTACAACTGATGAACCAAGATTGATACTCTGTTATTAACTCAAGTCCTTAGTTTACACTAGGGTTCACTCTTGGCGTTGCACATTCTACAGGTTTTGACAAATGCATAATGCCATGTCTCCACCATTACGGTTCCACTGCCTTAAACATCCTCTGTGTCCTTTGTAAATCCAGGCAGCCTGAAAAAATAAGGAAAACAGAAAAATGAGAATAAAAATCTTCTGTGCTCTGCCTATGTGTTCCTCCTTGCCTCCAACCCTTGTAACCCTTGGCAACCACTGATCTTTCTACTATCTCATAGTTTTGCCTTTTCCAGAATGCCATAGAGTTGGAAACATGCAGTATGTAGCTGGTTGGGATTGGCTTCTTTCACTTAGTAGTGTGCATTTAAGCTTCCTCCATGTCTTTTCATGGCTCAATAGCTCATTTGTCTCTATCGTTGAGTAATATTCCATTGTATAGATGTACAATGGTTTATTTATCCCTTCACACCAAAGGACATGTTGACTGCTCCAAGTTTTGTCATTATTAATTTTGTAACACCTGGCAGGCCAGTGTCCTGGTTTGAGGGCAGGGACTTTAAAATCGGACTGAATGTCTCCACACTCTGCCTGTGCCACTAGTTGGGTGATCTAGGGAGTTACTTAATCCTTTTGACTTCCTCCCTCTGAAAAATGGGGATATGATAAGGCTACACTGCTGTTACACAGACACCTATACTGTGATGGTTCAAGCTAGATGGACATTTTTCTCTCTCAGGTAATAGTACAGGTGGGGTGGGCTTCAGGTCAGCAGGGGGCACTGCCCACACTGGGTCAATTCAGGGACCCCCACCCTATGTTTCAGCATCAGGCTTCCACAGTAGCTCTAATGGTCGCAGTCCCAGCCAGAGGGCAGGAGGTAGAGGGTAGGGAATTCACCCACTCTCTCAGCTGCCCTTGCCTGGAAGTGGTGGACATCACCCTTGCTCACATGCTTTGGGCAGAACTTGGTTGCATGGCCTCACCACACTGCAAAGGAAGCTAGGCAATGTAGTCATGTGTTCAGCTTTAATTGTAATTAAAGGAAAGAGAGAGTAGTGTTTGGTGGGCAGCTGGCGGCCTCTGCCATGTAATAAAACCTACTTTGTAGGTTTGTGATGAGAATTAAAAGAGGGAATTTGTATAAAGCCCTTAGTTTAGTGCCTGGTGCATAGTTAATACTCAATACGTGTTTTTTCTATGATTATTCGCTAGGAATTAAAGGGCCACAGCATTTCTGAGCTGGGGGCCTGTTTTAGTCTGCTCAGGCTGCTATGACAGAATACAGATACTCCTTGACTTATGATAGGGTTTTGCCCTGATAAATCCATTGTAAGTTGAAAATATCATAAGTTGAAAATGCATTTAATACCCCAACCTACTGAACAGCATCGCTTAGCCTAGCCAACCTTAAACGTGCTCAGAACATTTACGTTTGCCTATAGTTGAGCAAAATCATCTAACACAAAGCCGATTTTATTAAAAAGTGTCGAATATCTCATGTAATTTATTGAATACTGCACTGAAAGTGAAAACCGGAATGGTTGTACAGGTACTCAAGTAGAGTTTCTACTGAATGCATATTGCTTTTGTGGCATTGTAAAGTCGAAAAATAATAAGTTGAACCCTTGTAAGTTGGGGACTGCCTGTATCCTAGACTGGGTGGCTTATATACAACAGAAGGTTATTTCTCACAGTTCTGGAGGCTGGGAAGTCCAATATCAAGGCACTGGCAGATTCAGTGTCTGGTGAGGGCCCACCTCCTGGTTTCTAGATGGCACCCTTTTGCTGTATCTTCACATGGTGGAAGGGGTAGGGATCTCTATAGGGTCTCTTTTATAAGGGCACTGATCCCTTTTATGAGGGCTCTGCACAAACATTCAGTCTATTGGGGTCTTTTGAAGTGATCTAGCCTGGTGGGTTTCACACTATGTTCAGATGACCCCTTATAGACCTCTCAGAGACACCCTGGGGGGTGCTGGAAGAACAGTGAGAGTCCAGCCCCCACCTGGTTTCAACCAGAGATGCTCCTACCTTACCTATTTCACACACTAGGTTCTGTGTAAGATTTAAATGAAAGAAAAGGGTCTGCAGCTTAAAAAAATGTTAAAACTAGAAATACCATTTGACCCAGCCATCCCATTACTGGGTATATACTGAAAGGATTATAAATCATGCTGCTATAAAGACACATGCACACATATGTTTATTGCGGCACTATTCACAATAGCAAAGACTTGGAACCAACCCAAATGTCCATCAATGATAGACTGGATTAAGAAAATGTGGCACATATACACCATGGAATACTATGCAGCCATAAAAAAGGATGAGTCCATGTCTTTTGCAGGGACATGGATGAAGCTGGAAACCATCATTCTGAGCAAACTATCACAAGGACAGAAAACCAAACACTGCGTGTTCTCACTGATAGGTGAGAATTGAACTATGAGAACACTTGGACACAGGGTGGGGAACATCACACACCGGGGCCTGTCATGGGGTCGGGGGAGGGGGGAGGGATAGCATTAGGAGATATACTTAATGTAAATGATGAGTTAATGGGTGCAGCACACTAACATGGCACATATATACATATGTAACAAACCTGCACGTTGTGCACATGTACCCTAGAACTTAACGTATAATTTAAAAAATAGAAAAAAAGAAAAAAAGAAAATGTAAAAACACTGGCCTAGGGCAATTTTTGGAAGTTACACAGTGGGCTCTCCCACCTCCTGTGAGCCCCAGCCTCACTTCAACCTTGCCTCTTGGTTGGGATGGTTAAGGGCTGGCTCCAGATTCATCAGGACCACCAGAGGAGACATGAGTGGGGACAGTGATGAGGACAGAAGAGACAGGAGAACAACAGTCCTCCAAGGCTGCAAGCTGAAGTCAGCCTGGGTTCATCTCCGGTTACCAGCTGCCCAGCCCCACAAGTGGGATGAGGACTTCTTAATCTGATTCTCCTGGCCCAGGGCCCAGGCGGGTAGGCCCAGGTTCTGGAAGCTGCAGAGTGCTCAAGGCCATGGGTAAGCCACACATCTCCTGCCTGTCCTTGGGCAGGGTTTTGCTCCCAAGTCCAGGACTTCACATCTGTGCCTGATGCATTCTGCCCTAGCATGCTGGCCCCATGCCCAGGGTACCAGCCTATCCAGATGGCTTGAATCAGCCCTATTGTCCTGAGTATTTGCTTTGTCTTCCGGCCTCATGGCATCTGTGAAAGTGATGAACTTGCCTCCCTGTCATCTGTGCTAACCAGACAGCCGTGGGGCACAGTAGTTAGGATCATGGGCTTTGGGGTCACGCAGACACCATTTCAAATTCTGGCTTGTCCACCTATTTGTGTGTGTGACCCTAGGCCTTCAATTCCTAGTCTGGGAAATGGGGGTAACACTACCTTTCCCAGAGGGTTCATGCGAGATTAAATGAGATAACCCATATGAAGCCTTTGGAGTAAGTGCTCAATAAATGGCAGCTATTGTCAGTGATTTATGAGCCTTGCCAAGAGAGAAGGCTTAACATACTAAAAAATATATTATAATAAAAATACAGACTTGCTGTAAAAGATACCCAGAGGATATAAGTAAAAGTCTCATCCCTGTCTTGTCTTTTCTTATCCACCCACCTCCGCATCCCTCTCCAGAGGTTACACTTCTTAAATCATCTTTAATGAGCCACAAACCCCTCGGTGACTGTCAAAGAACCTTGTTACACTTTACCTTATAAACTCCCTCACCTCTGGCCCTGAGCTTCCTTTCCTCTCTCACCTCCTGCCAATCCTGTCCCCTCTCCCCTCCTTCTCCTCCTTCAAGTTCCAGCTACATTGAACTGCTGGTCCAGATGCCATGTCTTTGCATGTGCTGTTTCCTCTGCTTAAAGTGCCTGTTCTCCCTTTCTTTTCATCAAACTCCTAATCACTCTTCAAAACCCAGTCCATGTGTCTCCTCCTCTTTGTGAAACCATTCTTCACCTCCCTTAGGCCCCACACCATCCTGTTCTGGAATGGTCCAATATAGTCCTCTTGACCCCAACTTGGCCAAGGGCTGCTCCAAGGCAGGGAGCTGGGTCTAAGCCTCTTCCCTTCTCCAGCTTGGAGCCGACCCAGAGGAGATAATCAGGGATAGCCTTCGAAGGACTAATTTTCTTGAGGTTTATGTTTACATACTAACCAAAAGCCTTGTTGGGTTCAGCTTTGTAGTTCTAATTTCCCTTTTGTTGGAGGGACCTCTGAGCTAGGGCCAGCCCCAGCCCTGTGGCTGTGATGGAGCCAGTTCTTCCTGGAGATGGATTAGGGTAAATTTAGTGAAGTTAATGGCCAGGGAGATATAAAGGGCTTTGCCCCACAGAACAACCAGAGTGTGGACTCTGTCTCTGTGATGAATGGAGGACCCCCTTCAGTGGAGCCATGGGGAGAGAAAGGGAATGCTGGTATTTCTCCTTCCATTGCTGTGGGCCTCTCAGTAGGCTCAGTTGGGTGGGGCTCAGGCTCCTTGTTGCCCTGGCCCTTAGGATGGGACTTGTGCTTGTGACTCTGGAGTTTGGAAGCAGTGTGAGAAGGTGCAAAGGTCTAGAACTTTCTGCCAGAGACCCTGAGGGCTCAGTTGCAGCTGATGTCTCCCCTGCAGCCCCTCTTACCTGGGTCTGGAGAAAGCCAGGTAGGCACATCCCAGGTTGGTCTGGGTATCTTGGCTGAATGCCTGTGCTCTGTTAGCTTGTCTCACCTTGACAACTCTTTGGCCCTGGGACAGTTAGCTTGCCATCTGTTGCACTCTTCCCTTCTAAGTCATTCCTGCCATTTCTGCATGTCCAAATCCAGCTCATATTTCAAGACCCACTTCAAACAGTCTCCACTGTGAAGGCTTCCCTGATTTCCCTCTCTCCCCATACTGGGATAGTTTTTTCCTTCTATCAATTCTCAGGACACTACACTTTGGGCATTTATGACCTCAAATCTACTTATTTTTTTAAGTTATAAAATTAATGCCTACTTATTTAAAAGGTCAAACAAAATAGAGATTTATACAATGCATTTTCTCCTCCCACTTCTGCCTCTTCAATTCCCCACTCTTCACCCAAGTCCCCAATAACCCTTGTTAAGGATTTTGAGTGTTCCTTACATGTCTTTCTCCATGATTCACATGCATGTGCACACTCTCAAGCATACACACACACACACACGCACTCAGACACGCACACTTGCGCACACACACACTGTGACTAGCAGCTTCTGATGTGGCTCTCAGAGATTCCCACCTCCTGGTATTCATCCTCTTGTGTTATCCCCTCATCTCACATGTCAGCTGGACCTAGTGACTTGCTTCTAAGGAACAGAACACAGCAAAATCAACAGGATGTCACCTCTGTGATTAGGTTACAAAAGACTGTGACTTCTGTCATCTTGGTGTCTTCTCCCTGGCTCTTCTCATGTGCTTACTCTGACAGAGAGGGCTACTTGGCAAGGAGCTGATGGTGGCCTGAAGCCAACCATCAGTGAGGAACTGAGGACTTCCATCCGAAGGCCCTTGAAGAGCTGAATCCTGCTATCAACCACGTGAGTGAGCCTGGAATCAGATCCTTCCCCAGTCAAGCCTTCAGATGACTGCAGCCCCAACAGACATGTTGAATGCAGCCTGTGAGAGACCCTGAGCCAGGGCACTCAGCTAAGCTGTGCCTGGATTCCTTACCCACAGAAGTCAGGAGATAATAAATGCGTGTTGTTCCAAGCTGCCAAGCTTTGTGTGTGTGTGTGTGAGTCTGTGTGAGACAGGGTCTCATTCTATCACCCAGGCTGGAGTGCAGTGGTGTGATCTTGACCCACCTCAACCTCTGCCTCCTAGGCTTAAGAGATCCTCCCACCTCAGCCTCCCAAATAGCTGGGACTATAGGCATCTGCCACCGTGCCTGGCTAATTTTTGTATTTTTTGGGTAGAGACAGGGTTTCACCAGGTTGCCTATGGTGGTCTCGAACTCCTGGGCTCAAGTGATCCTCCTGCCTCAGCCTCCAAAGTGATGGAATTACAGGTGTGAGCCATCATACTAGGTCTGGGTGATTTATTAAGCAACAATAGATTACTATTATACCTTCTATGCTGGTGCTTTTATTTCTATAGGATAAATTCATAACAGTGGGATTGAAGAGTCAACAGGTATATACATTCTGTTAACAGATGGGATGATATTTCCTTCCAAAAATTGTAGCAATTTCTGTTTTCACCAGTTCATGCCTTTACATCTTCATCAAAACAGAATATTATCAATCTTTCATGCTTTTTGCTAATCCAGTGGGTTTCATGGCACCTTATCATTGTAGTTTGAACTTCCCTTACTACTAGGGAATTTGAACATTGGGAGCATAGAGAGATGGACAATAATTTTTTTCTTGTATTTTTTGTCCATATATATATATTTTTTCTTTTTCTTTCTAAAAAAAAACAAGATGCATGTGCAGAACGTGCAGGTTTACAAGATGCACATGCAGAACATGCAGGTTTGTTGCATAGGTATATGTGTGTCATGGTGGTTTGCTGCACCTATTGACCCATCCTCTAAATTCCCTCCCCTCACCCCCCACCCCCAACAGGCCGTGGTGTGTGTTTTTCCCCTCTCTGTGTCCATGTGTTCTCAATATTCAGCTCCCATTTATGAGTGAGAACATGTGGTGTTTGGTTTTCCGTTCCTGTGTTAGTTTGCTGAGGATGATGGTTTCCAGCTTCATCCATGTCTTTGCAAAGGACATGATCTCATTCCTTTTTATGGCTGCATAGTATTCCATGGTGTATATGCACCACATTTTCTTTATCCAGTCTATCATTGATGGGCATTTGGGTTGGTGTCCAACTATATTTTATTAGACAAACATTTGTTGAGCCCTTACTGTGTGCCAGGTACTGTTATATAGTTGAGATATTAATAAGACATGGACCTTGCCCTCAAAGCTTAATGGGAAAGATGAACATATAAAAATATATGAAATATCATAATAAGCACTGAAATAAACATTTGCACCCACTGTTTTGGGAACACAGAAGTCAAAAAGACCAAAAATTTCTGGGGTTGCTTAAGAAGATAGGTGGAAGGGTGGGCATTTGAACAGGGTACTGAGGGAAATGTAGGAGTCTGTCAAATGGGGAAGAATTCAGAGCATGGGCAAAGACCCAGAGGCATGAACATGTTGGTGTTCAGCAAGGCTGGAATAGAGGAGGCAGAGTGATGGAGCAGGTCAGTTAGGGCTGATGGGGAGAGGATCTGGATGCTATGCTCAGGGATTTGAATACTGTCATAAAGATTATAGGGAGCCCCTGAAGATTGTTCAGCAGAAGAGTGACATGACGGATTGACACAACTTGGGTTTATTTGCGCACGTGCCACATCTCACTGACTGAAGGACGTGCGCATCCTGTTCTCTTCCTCCCTCCAGGGTCTACATCGGTTTTACCTCTGTCTCTCCCAGCACACAGCAGGCATCTGCACAGGTTTATGGACTGAATGAAGAATCAGGTCCTGACCCATGGATGGGACTGTCCAATGCAGGCTGAAAACATCGGTGTGGCTAAGAGTGAAGAGCCATAAGCTGGGACATGAGGGATTCTGGAAGCAAGAAAAGGAGTCCGAAACCAAAAAATGGTGGAGAGTCTGGAAACCCTCAGTCATCCAGGTCTCACGTGAGTCTCCTGCAGCTGACCACAGGCTGGAGCACTCTTGCTGCTTTTCACATGCACATGCATGGGCTTCTCTCCTTGGAGCTCCTTAGAGGTGTCCTGAGGTCTTGGCCTCAACAGACAGATGACTTCCTCCTTCTTCTCCTTTGCCTTGGCATCTTCTCTCCCTAACCAGCCCTGATGAAGGTGGGAACCATCCTCCTTGTTATATCTTTAATAAGACTAGATGTTCTCAAGGAGGAAAGAGGATGAGCTGAAAGAAGCTCTTCACATTTCTCTGTTGCAAAAATCCTCCCCTGACAAATATAGTTCTTTCCCCTGTACATGAACCCCAATCGATTTTCCCGTCATCAGAATCCCTCAGGCGTTGCCAGCCTCCTCATGGTAACTGCTGAGGACACACTGGACTCCTGTTGTTAGCGGGACTGCCAGTGGTCATGGCTGTGTCTGTGACCTACCACTGCAGGATTAGAACAATTCTGCCAACAAAGAAAAAACCTTTTATTTCTCGAGCGCCTACTGTGTGCCGGGCACTGTGCTCAGTGCTTTACATTGGTGATCTGGTTTGGTCTTCTTGATAGTCCTGAAACACTTGCATTATGATGATCAGCACTCCCACTTCACAGGGGAGGAAAGAGAGGTGCAGGGAAGTTAAGTAACTAGGCCAAGGTGATGCTGCTACCGGCAAGTGGGCCAGGACCTGCGCTGACAATGTCACCTTGCTGTATGGGAGCCCAGTGCTCTGTAGATTCACACAGAGGCGTTAACCAATTCAAACCCTCCATGGTGGGTTCTCATCAGTGCCTTAAAGGAATATGTTTGCAGATGGTACCAAGCTGGCCATTGGTGCATTGTTTCTGCATGAGTCTCCCCTTACAGGGACCAGGGGCAAGGGATTGGCTTCCTTCCCTGGTGTTTTGTCTAGAGACAGATGAGCGAAAGGGGTTGGTCTGAGACAACAGCCCTGATGGTCACTCTACCCTTCAGCGAGAGGCAGGATGGGATTGTGATCCAGAGGGTTAGCTGAGCCTTAGACATCAGAAGGAAGCTGGGGTCCCAGAGGAGTGAGCTGCAGGCGGGAGAGCAGGGTCTGGGGTGAGTCCTGGAATCACAGTCAGGGGTCTGTCCGGGGCAGTGGGCACTGATGAGGGCTTACAGATCCTGGGTTGGAGGAGCAGCCCAGAGCATCTTGTGGGGCATTTATCTTCGTCTTCATGTTTCTGATTTAGCTTTTTTTTTTTTTTTTCTCCTTCTGTCCTCCTCTTTGCTCTCTTCGTCCTCCTCCTCTTCTTCTTTCAATATGGAAATATGATTGCTTTTCTGAAGATAAAAGTTCATGCTCTTTGTAAAAAAAAATCCAGACAGTATAAAAGTTTAAAGACAAATGTAAAAATAATCCATACTCCCCACCATCCAGAAATAGGCCCCATGACATTTGGGTGTGCAGTCATTCAGACTTTTCCTGTTTGCCAGAATGGTGTCAGATCATACAAACTGGATTCCGTCCTAGCTTCTCACTTTGCAACAGACCATGATTGCCCCAGCAGTATCTGTAGAGGTACCTTGTCATTCCATGCTGTATGGGCTTCCATTTTTGAGTGCATCATTGTTCATTTAGATCTTATTGGTTGTACTTCTTTTCTAAAATACAGATGTGTGTGTTTCAAGGGACTTGGTATGGAAAATACTCATGTCCTCCGGCCACACATGTTTCTTCCTCCTCCTCTCTGAACTGCCCCTGGATAGAGGTCCCCAGGGCTCGAGATGGACAAAGAGAGGAGGGAGAGGCTCAGTGTCTTCAGAGAGCAGGGGAGTGAGATAATGAGAGAGAGAGAGAAAGTATTCCGGGCACCCAGCTGGCAGGATGACTGGATGTAGGCGAGGGGGACATCGGGACGCGTTACTTGAGTGGGCAGCAGAGCTGGGGCGATGCCTGGGCTTTCTTGGGCAACTTGACATTCTAGATGAAAAAAAATCCCTGGGCCATGAGAGAATGAGATGCCAAACTTCACTTCATCCGTCAAATATGCCTCTACATCCATCCTGTGTGCCAGGCTCAGTGCCAGGCACCAGAGATATGGAATCGAATAAATCATGGTCTGTGCAAAGTGCTGCATGGGAGTGGAGAGAAGGGATGAACTGTGGCCTCCGTGGGGTGTTAGGGAGGACAGCATTTGAAGGAAGGCGCAGAGTGGAGAGGGCTGGAAATTCCAGACTAGAAGAATAGCCTAGACTGGCAGTTAGGTGGAAAAGCAGAGCTCATGACAGACATGTGGGTGAGGGTGAGGAGGAGGAGAGTAGCGGATGGCAATTAATCAATTGAGGCTGATTAGGACCAGGTCTTGAAGAGCTTTAAGTGTCATGCTAAGGGATTTATTCTGTTGGCCTAAGGAAGACTTTGGAGGATTTGGAGCATGCAAAAGATGTGATCCCTCTTGCCACCCGTGTGGAAGATGGTTGTAGGGAGGAAACTGGGGCCAGGGGACCAGGCTCATGGCTCTGCATGGCCTTCAGGAGACAGTGAAGGATTGGAACCCAGGCACATGCTTTGGGGGTAGAGAAAATGGGGCCAATGTATGAGAAGATAGTGAGATAGAGGGGACTGGTTTTGGTGACTGAGCAGATGTGGGGGGCAGGGAGGGGGATGGGGAGGATGCAGGCAGGACAGATCTTTGACTTTCCAGCATAGGAGTCTCCTTGAGCTAAGACAGATTGCTGGGTGGTGTTCCAGAGACATGGCAGCAGGGATTTTGCTGTTCTCTCTCATGCGCCACCCAGGGTGGTAGGAGTCAGCAAATGGCCCGTCTTGGTTTGTGTTTTGCTTTCACGGTGGCTCACGCCTGTAATCCCAGCACTTTGGGAGGCCGAGGCAGGCGGATCACTTGAGGTCAGGAGTTCCAGACCAGCCTGACCAACATGGTGAAACCCCATCTCTACTAAAAAAAATGCAAAATTAGCCGGGCGTGGTGGCGCATGCCTGTAATCCCAGCGACATGGGAGGCTGAGACAGGAGAATCACTTGAATCTGGGAGATGGAGGTTGCAGTGAACCAAGATCACGCCATTGCACTCCAGCCTGGGCAATAAGAGCGGAACTCCATCTCAAAAAAAAAAAAAAAAAATTTTATGTACAAAGAGCTAGCATGATTTCTTTCCTTGAGTGGGTGCCTTGGCTAATCTACTCAAGCCCAGCTTCATGAAGACTACCTACATCCTCCAACAGAAACATAGCTGCACACATGGAGGCCATATTTCTGGATCAGACCCTGCCGGTTTGAGCAGACGTGACAAGAGCAAGAACCCTGGCCGAATTTTTGTTGGTGGCTCCAGTAAAGCTGCTGGTGACCCATCTTGCTTTCAGAAGTGCAACGAGGCAAAAGGAAAAGGTGCATTTTTTTCCTGTTCCTCATAGACTCAGAGGCTCACTATCAAGGGGGCATTGGAGTTCACCCCTTCATCTTACGGATGAGGAAACTGAGACCCAGAGAGGGAAGTGATGGGCCCAAGGTCACATAGCAAGTCACTGGAAAAGCTGGGGTCACATCCCAGGCACTGTGATTCCTGGGACAGGCTGGTTCCAGCTCACAGGCTGGTGCCATGACCAGCTGCAGCAGTAGCTGTGGGTTCTGGAGCCAGATGCACCTGGCTCAGATCTGGGCTCTGGGCTTACTAGCTGGCAACCTTGGGCAAGTGCATTACTCCTTCCCCTCTGAGCTTCAGTTTCCTCACCCTTCGGGTAAAAGTAGCAATTCTCATCTTACAGCATAATCATGAGGACTGAACAGGACACGGTAAAAAGATGCCTTGTATTGCACCAGCCCTTAGTAAGTGCTCAGGAAATGTTTTGCATCTCTTCTCCTTTCCCCTCTTCAAGGCTTGGCCTCAACGTTCCCAATCCCCCATTTCGGGGCCAACCTTTTCACTTTTAACCAAGATCTTACAAAGTCTTCTGAAATGGCCAGGTTTTGAGTTACCTTAAACTGCATATCTTCAGGTGAGCTTCTTTATTTTTACTAATTAATTAATTAATTAATTTTTGAGATGGAATCTTGCTCTGTCACCCAGGCTGGAGCGCAGTGGCACGATCTCGGCTCACTGCAACTTCTGCCTCCCAGGTTCAAGCAATTCTACCTCAGCCTCCCAAGTACCTGGGATCACAGGCATGCACCACCACACACAGGCAATATTTTGTATTTTTAGTAGAGATGGGGTTTCACCATGTTGGCCAGGCTGGTCTTGAACTCCTGACCTCAGGTGATCCCCCCACCTCAGCCTCCCAAAGTGCTGGGATTACAGGCGTGAGCCACCACGCCCGGCCCAGGCGAGCTTCTTAAATTCTCTGGGACTCAGTATTTTTATCTCTAAAATGGGGAAAATAATCCCTACTTCCCAGGATTTTTTTGGAATTAAACAAGACAACACAGATGAGATACCTAGCGTGACGCCTAGCCTGTGGTAAGTGCTTTGTGAGCAGCAGACATCTCTGAGTAGTGATAATTTAAACTCCCAGGAGGCAGAGGTGAACCCATGTATGCCCTTGGTGGGGCCACACCTGCATCAGAAATCCTGACAAGCATGTGCCTGGCATTTCATGGGACCCTCCAGGGTGCCCTGCAGCAGTTTAAAAAGGCTGATTTAGGGGAATATTCTCCTCTGCTGGGTCTCTTTTTTTTAACTTATTTTGCTTTGATTTCTCCATTTGCTACTAACCATATATGAGTTACCTGCCTCTGTGATCTGTACATTAAATACAACTGTTTGGTGTGAGGAGGAGGCTGTGTTCATTCATAGTTTTTTTTTCTTTCTAATAATAAAAACAGAGCTTTTAACATCCTTTGGGCTACTGTGCAATCTATTTTTTTTTTTCTGTCTCAATAGAATTGGAAGGGACTTTGGGGTGGTCAGTGACCTTGGACACTCTGGACTCCTTTGGACTCTGGATTATCATGTTTGAATTTCATACTGTGATTGACATCTCCTATTCTGTCTGCTCTAAAGAGCCATCTACCCTCTCACACTGAGAATAAAAGCCAAAGTCCTCAGCCTGTTCTGTTCTCAGGGCCTTTGCATGTGCTCATCCCTCTGCCAGGAATGCCATTCACTCAGATATAATCCTATAACCAGCTTCTTTATTTCTTAATAAATATTATATGTAATATTACATATTATTTATAAAATTATATTGTAAATGTTATTTATAATAAGACATATTTTCCTATTTTTTTATTAGTGAGGCCTCTCCTAACCACCTTATGTACACCACCTCTCCCATCTCTCTCCCCTTCCCCTGGTTTACCCTGACAGTGTGCTTACCACTGCCTGTCATCCCATTGTGTATTTATTTATTGTCTTCCTCTAGACTCTGAGTCTGTGAGCACAGGAACCGTGCCTGGTTTTGCTCACCATGCTATCCTCCATGCTCCAGCCAATTTCTGGCCCAGAGTAGATGCTCATTAAATCATTGTTGAACGAATGCTCAGCTGTGGGACTGGGGGTTGGGTGGCTGAGGAATGGCACCTGGGAGGGGTTGCTGAGGAGGCTGTGGGCCCTGGTGATTTCTCATTAATCCTTTTCTCACTCAATCCCTGGGTCTTGGAGAGATGGGAAGTGTCAGTTGACTCTGGGGCAGCTGTTTAAGTCTGACATAGCAGGAGCCAGAAAAAAAGGTGGCCGTGCATGGGCGGCTGTCCTATCTGCCAGTCAGAGACTCTCTGCTGCAAGGGCGGGGAGTCGGGGAGGGTCCTTGGGGCCACCCTACCTTCCCTCGTCCTCCGTTTTACTATAATAACATCTCACCTTCAGCGAGCACTGACTGGGTCCAGGCGAAGTTCTTTTTTTTTTTTTTTGAGATGGAGTCTGTCACCCAGGCTGGAGTGCAATGGGGTGATCTCCATTCACTGCAGCCTCTGCCTCCCGGGTTCAAGCAATTCTCCTGCCTCAGTTACCCGAGTAGCTGGGACCACAGGCACCTACCACCATGCCTGGCAAATTTTTGTATTTTTAGTAGAGACGGGGGTTTCACCATATTGGCCAGGCTGGTCTCGAACTCCTGACCTCAAATGATCCGCCCGCCTCAGCCTCCCAGAGTGCTGGGATTACAGGCGCGAGCCACCTCGCCTGGCCCAGGCACAGTTCTAATTGCCTTATGTGGATTAACTCACTTAACCCTCGCAACGAGCCTTTGAGGGTAAGCACACATAGCATCCCCCACTTATAGGTGAGGAGACTGAGGCACAGGCACTTAAGTAACATACCCAAGACCACACAGCTAGTTCATGGAAAAACTGGAATTTGAAGCCAGGTAGCTCTGGCTTCAGAACCCCTGAGCTCAATCACTGTGCTGGAGCGAGCCCCGCTGTGCCAGAGCCAGAGGGAGGAGGGCCTGAGCTTCTTTTGGAGAAACTGGGCTAGAACTTAGGCCTCCTGACTCTGGGAAGGGACTCCTACCATAACGTCACAGAGGGTGGCTGAGTGGGAAGGGCGCGGGGTTTTCAATTCTGTCCCAGCCAATTCAGCAGCAGACTCTAGAATCCTGCTGGGCCCAGAGGGCTGCAAGCTGGAGCCCCTGCCCTGACAGCAATGGGCACTGAGGACGAGGCCAGGGCCACCCATGTTCCCTGGGTCCACCCTTTGTCCTTTGAGTCTTACTAGAAAGAACTGGGACACAACCCCAGCTTCTCTGTCTTCAGCCTCTGAGCTTGGGGAAGGGGATGGCAGAGTTGACAGTGGCTTATCTAGGTGACATCAGAACTGCAGCCACCTGGGCTTAGGCTTCCCAGACTTGAAGCATCTGCTTGTCTGTGAGTTTTGAAGCTGCCCCAGCCCTGGCCACCCTGCTACCTGTCTCCAGGGTCTTCTTGCCTCGGGAAGTTCAAGGCACCTGGCGATACCTTGCTATGGAATGAGTATCCTGCCTGGAGCCAGAATAGCTGGATAGACATTAGGCTCTGACACCTGCTTGCTAGGTGACCCAGGGCAAGTTGCTCAGCATCTCTGAGTCCCTATTTTTCCATCTCTAAAACTGTTTAGCTTTTTAAAGGGCTGTTGTGAGAATTTTCTTTCTTTCTTTCTTTCTTTCTTTCTTTCTTTCTTTCTTTCTTTCTTTCTTTCTTTCTTTCTTTCTTTCTTTCTTTCTTTCTTCCTTCCTTCCTTCCTTCCTTCCTTCCTTCCTTCCTTCCTTCCTTCCTTCCTTTCTTTCTTTCCTTTCTTTCTTTCTCTCTCTCTCTCTCTCTCTCTCTCTCTTTCTTTCTTTCTTTCTTTTCTTTCTTTTTTTGAGATAGAGTCTTGCTCTGTTGCCCAGGCTGGAGTGCAGTGGTGCGGTCTTGGCTCACTGCAACCTCCACCTCCCAGGTTCAAGCGATTCTCCTACCTTAGCCTCCCAAGTAGCTGGGATTACAGGCGCCTGCCACCACGTCTGGCTAATTTTTGTATTTTTGGTAGAGAGGGTTTCACCATGTTGGCCAAGCTGGTCTGGAACTTCTGACCTCAGGTGATCTGCCTGCCTCGGCCTCCCAAAGTGCTGGGATTACAGGCGTGAGCCACCATGCCTGGCCTATTTTGAGAATTTTATGTGATAAATTAAGTCAGAGCTTCTCCAGCTTTTCCACTAAAGCAAAACCTAATGGCAAAAGAGAGTAAGCTGTATCCTGGGGGTTTGAAGGCATAGCTTAAAGCAGATAGCCACAAGCTCAGAATTTATCTGAAGTCTTACTGTAGCTTAAAAATTCAGGTGTGTTTTGCATTCTGCTCCATAATGTATCCATGTTGTTTCTTTTAACACAAAGACAGTGTTTTAAGTTACTTATTATTGGGTAATTTCAATGCCAGCAAGATGGGCCGTGTTTGCCATGTGGCTCTGCATGCTCCCTGGCCCACGGGTGGGAGCCCCTAAGGGTTGCGTGTATTCAGTTGAAGAAGCATTCGTGTAAGTAAAAGTGCTCTAGAAAGAACAGAGAAAAAACGACATAAAGATCAGAGTTTTAATGTGAATGTTGGCAGTAATGGAAGCACGTCCTGTCAGTTAGCAAGATGGATGAATGGAAGATGAGAAGGAGAAGGCAAGGGGAGAGGTGGGAATAGAAGTGGGATGGGGTAGTAATCAGGTGGTGAATGCAAATCCCAAATGGGCCAGGCTTGCCTCTAGGCAAAGGGGGAAGATCCAGAGGCGGGGGTGGGTTGAGGCCCGGGACACTGGTTAGCAGACACTAGGGCTTCCTGGCCTGTCTGTTATGCCATTCACTAGGGCTTCCTGGCCTGTCTGTTATGCCATTGAGGAGGCCATTGGTTTCTACTGTTACACTGAGTCATGTACTTACTTTTTTGGCTTAGGGGTAGCTTATCCTACAAGCCTTACCCTCCCTACTCCTCCCCAGGGTGTTCTTTTAGCACCAGGGGTTGTCTCTCTATATTCCTTTCATGGCCATGGGGCTTGGTACGCAAGGTCCCTCCAGCAACCTCCCAAAGTCCTCCTTGCTTGGAGACCCTTTGTGTCAATGCTTACCTGGAGACCCTTCATGTCAGTGCTCACCGGAGGGCTATGGCAACGTCCCATAATTCTTCAGGTGGGTATGCAGATTAGGCTCTGCTGTGACCTGGGCACAGGTGCAAACCTTTAGTCTCCTTTCTGCTCCTTTTGGTATCTTTTTAAAAATTACAAAGCTTCCATGCAGAAATGTGCACACGTCACAATATTATAAAATGTCTGAAAGCAAATATTTCCCAAAGAATTGTGGGAACACAAGCAAATACCTTTCTTTCTTTCTCTGTTATTTCTGGATGAAAGCAGATAATGAGTCACCCTTTTCACAATCAATGTTCAGTGAATTTTTGGCTACATTTTTCGGAGCAAATATAAACAGGGTAAGTTAAAGGCATGGATTATTGCAAAATAAAATTGGGATACATGAAGCTTAAAAGTCTTAATTTTAAAACTACTCCTCACAATAGACCAGAACTTGATCCTCTCTAATTCTTTGCAAACAGCGTTTGCATTTTATTATCGAATGTGTCTTATATCAGCGTAGGATGAGATTTGGCTCATGTTTTTGCATAAATATAATAAAAGGAGGCTTCCCAGTGAACATAGATTTGGGAAATAGTGTTTACTTATTTCTCTCAATTCAAAAGAGTGTGAACTGGAAATTTTTTGTTTCAGTAATTTTTTCTTTTGAACACAAAGGCTGTGTATTGTTTCTTTCTACAAAGAACACAAGCCAATCTGGGGACAATTATGGTTTTGTATTTCTCTCTGGGGAGCACAGGCTCATACCGTGACCTTGCCAATCAGCAAACCAGGCTCCATGCCACCAGATAGGACGTGAACTTGGCATGGGGATGACCAAAGTCCTGGGATCCAGGCTCAGGACAGGCAGCTAGCCTCCCCTGGGGCAGGCAGGGACCAGAAGAGCCTCCAGAGGGTCTTGTAGAACAGAGGCAGAGGAGGAGAGGACAGAAAGGACAGGGAGACAACCAAGGTATGAGGTGGGAAGTTCTAACATTCTTCTTTGTGCTATTCGGTGCTTCTAGGAATTACAGGTAGGGGAGATGCTGGTTTTGGGTGAGCTCTGGAATTTCAAAGAGGTTACCTTGGGTCTAGAGCAGATAGGAAACTATAGAGAAACAGTGAAGGGCCTGGAGTCAGCCAGACATAAGCCAGACCTGAGTCCTTTCTCTGCTGCTCATGGTAACTCTTGACCATGGGCACTTGATGTCAACTCTTTGAGCCTCCATTTCCTTGTCCTGTAGAATGGGGTAATAATAGGACTTTAGAAGATTGTTGTGAAGGTTTACTGGAGAAAAGAAAAATGTGTAAGAAACACTTTACTTGGTGCCTGGTCCATATTTGCCAGCTTTTGATTGTTAGTTCTAGCTGAGCAGAAGCACCCACATGCAGAAGGATTTGGCAGTTCTGGACCTGGGCCTCAGTCTACTTTGCATTAGAGTAAATTATGTATGTCTGTCGCGATTATAGTTAGAAGCTCCCAGAGGGTTGGAAACTCCAAGCTCAGATACCTCAAATACTAGGTAATTGTGTTTTGAGTTGCACTAAATTTAATTCCTCCTTTAAACCAGTAATTTCAGCTCCACTGTTTACCTTCCTTTTTTTTTTTTTTTTTTTTTTTGAGACGGAGTCTTGCCTTGTCACCCAGGCTGAAGTGCAATGGTGCAGTCTCGGCTCACTGCAACCTCCGCCTCCTGGGTTCAAACAATTCTCCTGCGTCAGCCTCCTGAGTAGCTTGGATTACAGGCACCTGCCACCATGCCCAGCTAATTTTTGTGTTTTTAGTAGAGATGGGGTTTCACCATATTGGCCAGGCTGGTCTCGAACTCTTGACCTCGCGATCTGCCTGCCTCGGCTTCCCAAAGTGCTGGGACTACAGGCGTGAACCATTGCGCCCGGCCCCCTTTTCAGGGTTATTTCTGGCAGGGGAGGGTCCAGGTTCTTGACCATTTGTTTTCTTTTTAGTACACTCTTCCTGCAATATGCACTCATTGTCACCAGGTGGCAGTAGAGCCCCAGGCCGCGTTGGGGAGCCGGGCCATAGCAAAGAGGATTTCCATCCTTGGCAGACGTTTAAAAATGGATTTCTACTTATTAAACCAGTTCAATGAGATTAACCTACTTACCACCCTCAACTTTAAGCATGGCAAGCATCAGAGCAGCTAATGAGACAAAATACAAAGTGTTTGGTACACTCAATTATCTTTTCTTGACTAATCCCTAAAGAGCGTCTAATCCGGTGCTCCCATTCCTTAGGGAAGGCTTTCTCTTCTCTCAACACTCAGGTTCACTCCACTTGTTGTCACCGCTCCCTGTAGCTTCCTTTTGCTCTGGCTTTTGTTCACTCGTTCAGCCAACCTTGAAGTGCATCTGCTCCGTGTGGACCCCATGCAGGGGAGTGCTCAGCCTGGGGAGGGAAGGGGAAGGGCTATGGAAACAGAGAGGGGGGTCAGAAACCCAAGTGCCTTCCATGGCCAGGGTGGTAATGGAGATGGATGAATTGGGTCTGGGTAAGAAGAACAGGGAGCTGGGGAGGGGCAACCTGGAGACTTGGGGCCCCATCTAGAGGGTGGCAGCTGCCACTCAGTTCCACCTGATTGTTGCAAGCTGGGAATGTGGTACAACACTGCCATATCTTCCTATTCTTCAAAATAAATTAAATGTTTAGGTTTTAAAAATATATATATAACATCTCTTACTTTAAAATTGTGGGCCTGGTTTGGCTCTCGTGCTGTGAGTTTGAGACTCCGAAATAGACGCTTATGGCACAGTATGATAGAGTGGTAAAGAAGCTGTGTCCAGAAAACTGTGGGAGCCCAGAGGAGGGAGCCCCAACTCTGTCTGGAGCATTCATTCATTATTCATTCAGTAAATATTTACTGCATTCCTATTGTGTACAGAATGCCTGGGATTCGTAGGTGAACAAGATACACAGAATCCTTACCTCTGTGGCGTGCACAGCCCAGTAGGGAAGGCAAATACCGAACACTGAATGATGTTATGTATGATTCGGTTGGATATTGTATAGAATAATCTGAGGGACAAATGTACAGTGCAATGAGAGTCCGCGGGTGGGTCAGGGAGGCCTTCCCTGAGGAAGTGATGTTTGGTCTGAGATCTGAAGGATGAATAGAAGTATAACTTGTCCATTGACCAGGCCAGCCACTGGCCATTTAGTTCCAGAAATGAGCTAAATGCCCACTGCGGAGGGTATAACTCAGAAAGGGCCATGATCTGGAGAAGAGGACACTTGCTAGGAAGGTGTCCCAGATGGTCAAATTTGGACCCTTTTCCTCCATAGAATGTGCAGGACAGAGCAGAAATCCACTGGGGATGAGAGGAGGGAGCAGAGCAGCTTCCCTGCTTCCTTCCACCCAGAGCATGTGCTGTGAGAGCAGTGGGTGCCCAGGCCAGCAAAGGAGAGGCTTTGGGAGGGTCTGGGGAGAGCGGACAGCTCCTTCAAAGACCAGACAGAGGGTCTCAGGCTAGCATTTTGGGAAGGAAAATTGGGGCAGAGAATGGAGGTCCCCGGCTCTCAGGGCAACAAGATTCCAAGTTCCATCGGAAGAATGAGCAGTGCTCACAGGGGAGCTGAAGGCTGAGGACTCTGGGGCTGAGGAGGCTCTGGGCCCACAGTTACAGCAGGAAGGCTTGGAAGTCAGGTGCACAAAGTTTGACGTATAAGGGAACAAGCTCTCCTGATCTCATTTTGTATTCTGTTTCCCTGCTGATGAACTGCGTGATCTTAAGCAACTTACTTAAACTGTCTGAGCTTCAGCATTGTCATTTGTGGGATGGACATTTTCTGTCTGCTTTGTGGATGGGGTGATTAAATGGAATTAGGAAGGTAAGGGCCTAGCACTGTGCCTGACTCGCAGTTGATGTTCAATAAATTTGTGTTCCATTCCTCTGTCTCCTGCTCCTCTTCCAAGTAGAATAATTGCTCCCAGGAAACTCCCGTCTTCTGTTGCTCTCACATCCACCAACCCCAGGGCACAGCCCCCAGGACCTCAAAGTCACAGGTCCCCACTCCTGCCTGTGTCTCCTCTCCATCCTCTGCTTCATCCGGGGCTCACCCTGGCCACTCCTTTTGCACATACCTTTTTATAAAATAGACTACACTTTCAACAGCAGACACAATCATACGTTTCCAGAATATCCTCTTTGGAACAGAGGAAAATAAGTCATGCTCTCCCCAGTCCTGGATCTCTAAGAGCATGGGTGGGGAAGGAGAGTTGTGTGTGGGCACCATCATACACAGGAAGGTGAAACACTTTACAGATGCTACTGTTTTTATTTTGCAGGATGTTTTCTGATATGAATACTGAGATCAGGAGGTTTTCCTTAGCACTTATTACTTTTTTCTATTAAGTGGAGGACTTGGGTGGTTTCCACCCACAGACCTGACTGATGAATGAATTTAACAGTCTCCATCAGTCTGCAAGCAAGTGCACCCTGGCTTTGCCATCTGCTCAGCTGATGTGAGGCTCCAGGGTGAGAGGCAGGCAAAGGAGATATTCTTACCAGAACCTTCCCTCAAGGAGCCTTCTGGAAGGCAGGCCACAGTTCTAATGCTGGATCCTCTGCTGGTTGGCGGTGGGACCCAAAGCACTTGGCTGCCTGGCCCTGACCCTCACCTTCCTCAGGGAGGACTTCATGCTGTTATAGACATAATGCTCACATTAGGGGCTCAATCAGCCGTTGGCTATTGCTATTACTATTTATATAATGAGATCATGTGTGTGAATCACATGCACATACTTTGCACAGAATAAGGAGTCAATTTGTGGTAGCAATTTATTTATTTATTCCATACCCCTCACTTGTCCCCTTCCTGACCTCAGGTAACCACTAATATACTCTTTATCTTCATGAGATCCCCTTCTTAAGCTGCCACCTATGAGTGAGAACATGTGCTATTTGTCTTTCTGTGCCTGATTGATTTCACTTAACATCATGGCCTCCAGTTCCATCCATGTTGCTGCAAATGACAGGATTTTATTCTTTTTTTTTATGACTGAATAATATTCCATAGTGTATGTATTCCACATTCTCTTTATCCATTCATCTCTTGATGGGCGCTTAGGTTGATTCCGTCTCTCAGCTACTGTGAAGAGTGCTGCAATGAACACAGGAGTGCAGATTATCTCTTTGATGTATTGATTTCCTTTCTTTTGGATCTATACCCAGTAGTGGGATTGCTGATCATATGGTGGTTCTATTTTGAGTTTTTTGAGGAACCTCCATACTGTGCTGCATAGTGGCTGTACTAATATGCATTCGCACCAACATCTAGTGATAGCTATTTATAATAATCATGCTCATAATCATAATAAATAATGTACTCAAAGTCCTTGATGGGCACAGAATGGGTCCCTGTCAGTAAAGATTCTTAAGAAAAATCCAGGGGGATTCTGAGTGTAGACCCCTTGCTACAGTGCCTGTGCCTGCTGGTGGTGAGTGCATGGTGGTATCAATACTGATGATCATGAAATGAGACCAAGTTTGTAAAGCACTTCCTACACGGTGGGGCACATGCTGGGTACTCGGTGCATGTTTCTTTCCATCTCCCTCCAGGACCAGGTGCGCATTCCTCAGACCAGAAAACTGCAGAGCCCTAGGCTGCAGCGTCCCTTTTAGTAACTCTGGGGCACAAGGCAGCCACCCTTCTCCTGCATCCTGGCTGTCTCTCTGTCTGGCTCTTCTGGCCCTGGCAGACTCTAGGCTGGTCAGGCGGCTTGAGCACTACCAGTAGCTACGTGGGCTGCCCCAGGGTTGCCCTACTTCTCCCACCCCGTGGCCATCCTCAGATGGACATGACTCTTGTAGGCTTTAGTGTCAACCTGGAACTGAGTGCCCCTTCTGAGAGGGGGATCTTGAGATCCTCTGGAGCCCTGACTCTACACCCAGAATCTAGGCTGGAAGGAGAGGATCTCTGGGCACTGATGCCCCCTTCCTCATTCCCAGTCCCCAGTTCAGGGTGTATCCCCAGCCTCCCAGGAACCTCCTAGGTGTTGGGACAACCTTGGCGTGAACTATGAGGACCTAAGGGCCTGTGCTTAGGGCCACACCCACATTTTCAGGAGGCCTTGGGGACTGCAAGAAAGTAATCACTGGTGGGGCCTGGGGAAGCTGGTTTTGTCAGTTAGACTCACTCTGTCCCTCTTCAGGTAGACACGTGAATGATCACATACATGCCACACACATACCCTCTCTATCATGCGCACAGGAATGTATGCCCAGGTCTTTCCCTAGACACATCCCACATACCCAGGCCCTCACCCAGGCGCGCACACACACACACATACACACACCCAGGCCCTTACCCAGAGACACACACACACCCAGGCCCTTACCCAGGGACACAAACACCCCCTCAGGCCCTCACCCAGGGATATACACATACCCAGGACCTCACCCAGAGACACACACACATATACCCAGAGACACACGCACACCTAGGCCCTCACCCAGGGACACACACACACACACCCAGAGACACACACACCCAGGCCCTCACTCAGGGATACACACACACCTAGACACACATACACCCAGGCCCTCACCCAGACACATACACACGCACACCCCCAACAGACAGGCACACACACTCACTCAGGCCCTCACCCAGGGACACACACACACACACCTAGACACACATACACCCAGGACCTCACCCAGACCCATACACAGGCAAACCCCCAACAGACAGGCACATGCACACTTAGGCACACCCACAGACACTTGGGCCCTCAGCCAGGGACACACACACCCAGAGACACACACCTAGACCCTTACGCAAGCACACACACTCACACACCTCTACTCTTACACGCTTGTAGAAGCTCCAGGATCCTGAACAGGTATCTGAACCCCACCACCTCGCACTTATCTCCTCACACGTTGTAGATATTAACATCTGCCTCCTGCCCTTGCTCACGGACACACACGTGCACTCACACATATGAGCACACGTGGACACCTCTACACCCTCCCAGACGCCTCCACACCCTCCCGAAGCGCAGGCACATGAAGGCACACCCCCACACGCCTGTGTGAACCCACACACTCATCTCGAACCCACACACCATGGGCACACCCCTCCTCCCAGCGGCAGCTCTGGACCTGCCTGTGCCCACCCCCGCCGTCGTCCCCCGTAAATGTGCAGCCATCCCGCGTCCCCGCGCTGCCGCAGCCCCTCACTCGGGGCCCTCAAAGAGCACGCTTATAAAAACATTCTTCCCGTGATGGAGTGCTTCCTTTGGGCTTCTTCGGCTTGTAACAGATTAAAGGCGAAGAGGCATTTGTCACGGGGAAGTGTACCCAGTTGTGCTGGAAAATGGACTTTTCGATGAGCGTGAGAGCTTGAACCTGTCACAGAGGGGAGAGCCTGTGTTATTGCAGCCTGCCGGGCCGCGGTGGCCGCTGCGGCTTATCGGCTGTGGCAGGCACCACCTACGACTGAAAGGATCCCATTACGGTAAGTAATGGCTTAATCACAGCCAGTTTGTAATGGAGATGACCTCTCCGCGTCCCGCTGGCCTTTTCGGATGGATTGCATCTCTCCACACCGTGACTAACAGCACTCCGTTCTGCTCTCCTGAGAAAGGGCCACGGGGCTCAGCCGGACACGACGCAGACGGCTCCCGGGAGGCTGCAGCGAGGGGGGAGCGAGGGCAAGGGCACCGGGAGGAGGAAGGGCCCGGGCCCTGGGCACCACCGGGCCCAATGTCTCACGCAGGCGGGAAGCTGAGACGGGGAGAGGGCAGGATGCCACACGCGGCCCCCGTCTTTTCAAGAGTGATAGTGACAGTGAGAGCTGCCATTGGATAGGTGCCAAGAGAGTGTTTGTGTTTCCCAGGCTTTATCTTGCTCCAGTCATGGGAAGTAGAGTATTACAGTTCCCTCTTTACAGATGAGGCAACGGAGGCTCAGGAAGAACAAGTGACTAGTGCAGGATCATGGAACAGACAATAATGGAACTGGGGCTCAGCTTGGGGCCGGGCATCCTTGGAGCCAATGTTCTTGGCCATTGTATCCAGAGAGAATCCATTCTGCTTTTGGGTGGGGGACCTCTTGCCACCTTCCTTCTTCAGCAGGGCTGTAGCTGAACTTTCCTCGTCGGTGTGCTCTTGTACAGGGAAGCTTCACTTTCTGCCTGTTTATTTTGTGTGTGCCACATGTTTGAGTATCCTTCTGCAGCTGGCCATTGGTGGGGGTTGAAGGCCACTGCAGCCTCAGCCCAAGATCAGGAGGTCAGGCGCTCCATGGTGAGCACAGGAAGTCTGTCTTTGGATATCGCTAGACCTTGTGTCCCAGGGGTTGACCTGGGGGGATCCTGGAACTCGTTAACGGCCCCATCCTCTTTCCTCCACTAAGTCCTGCTCCTGCCACTGTAGCAATGATGCACCAGGGCACAAGGCAAAACATCTGGGGACTTAGTGGAAGAGTAAAAGGACTCTCTTCTTTCCTGTTTTGTTCATTTCCTCAGAATCATGTTTAGCTCCTGAAGAAGAGGGTGGAGCTTAGAAAGATTTGGAGCCGAGTCCAGGCTCCACCAGTGGCCAGCAGCATGACCTTGAACAAGTCCTGCACCTCCCTGAGGCTTGACTTCCTCACTTGCACAATTCCTAAACCAACTCGTAGAGACATGAGGCTTAGATGCCATCGTGTGTGTGAAGTATCTGAAAGTGAACCTGCTACCTGGTTGAGACCAAGGTGAAACACCTTTACCAAAGCTTGCTGGAGAGAGGAGAGGAAGCAGTGGAGTTGGGTCCCAGGCATGTGGTCTATGTGTGGTCTTGATACTCTACCACAGAAGATGGTAACCACAATGGTAATTAACATTTGATGAGACCTCACTGCGGAACAAACACTAGTGCTTCCCATGGATTTCTCATCTAATTCTCCCGAAACTCTAGGTGATAATGAACATTCTTATGATTCTCATTTTATGGATGAGTCAAATAAGATCAAAGATCCTGCCAATGTCACATAGTTAGGAAATGGAGCTCCTGGATACAAACCCAGGCTGTCTGGCTAAGTGTCAGTGCATTTACTACTGCACTTACCTGTGTTTGGGATTATTCAGAAAATCCCAAAGTTCTGCTCCCTTTGCTTTTGGAATACAATGTGAGCACTTCTCCCATTGCCTATGAACTCCAATGTGTCCCACATTCCAGTCCAGGGCAGGGGCAGGAGACTGGGCGCAGCTGGAGGGACAGGGCTGAACCCAAGCTATGTTCAGGAAGGCACTGGGCCACAGAGAAGAAGGAACATTGGTGGGATACCCTGACTCTAAGGCAGAAGGCAGAGAGAGCTGGGCTCGGAAATTCATGAAATGGTGTCTGCACATGGGGTCTGCAGAGACCACTTTGTTTTGCAGACTGATTTTTGCCGCTATGCTTATCTGCAAGGCTTCCTGAGACAAGGCTGCTGCCCTGTGACAGGAGGGAAGTGGCTGCTGAGTTTCGTTTACCTAGCAATATCTATTCAACGAATATTTATTAAGTGCCTACTATGTACCAGGCACTGGGCCAAGCAGCCATCGAGTTTCCTTTGCTTAACAACATTTATTCAATAAATATTTATTAAGTGCCCACCCTGTACTGGGCCAGGCACTAGGGATTCAGTGGTGAGAAAGACAGACACAATTCCTTCCTACCTGGAGGTTGGCCAAGGAGATGCAAAGAAATCCCAGCTCAGCACCCTCGGGAGCATTTATCAAGGATGTACTCTATGCCAAAGACTGGTACATCACCCTATGTCATCCCTCATAACAACTCCATAAAGAAGTACTACCGTGATGTCCACTTTTTCAAATGAGAAAGCTGAGTTGCAGAGAGCTTTAGTGACTTGCCCGGGGTTGCACAGCTGATAAGTGACAGAACTGAGCCTTAAACCCAGGTCTGTTGAAAGCCTATGTTTTAACCAATGTGACTCTGCTATCTTGTCTACTGGCAATATCCCTGCAGATCTGAGACCTTCGTGGGATGTGGAGTGGAGGAGGGGGACAGGGCTCGCCCTCTTCACCTGGAAGGCTGCTTTCTTACTTCTCTTCCTCACACCCCTCCTCCAACCCAGCTTTCCCCAACCCCCAATGCCTAGGCCTTGCCTTCTCTGCAGTTGGGGAGAGCTTATTCTCATGCTAATTGCAAAACTAATTGTTCTTATTGCAAAATCCATTATATAGTATATTTATATTGCAGATAATGAGCTGTTTGGATTAAATAGCTCACTAAAAGTCAATAAAAAGAAATTTGCTTTCCTGTTCCTCCCCTCATTTTTCACCAGCACCGTTAACACAGCCGTCGTTCTCCCTGAAGGCTGGAATTCATTAAAGCGCCTGGAGCTGCAAGGGGGTGTCGCTGTGTGGTTTTTCCCTTTCCCTTTGAAAAGGCCTTTGGAGGAGAGAGTTGGGAGACAAGAAGCAGGTTCTTTCCCCTGGTTTTAGTGATGCAGGGGTGACTAACCAAGTAGAGTGCATCTTAATTTCTAGCAGAATCGAAGAACATGATTTCTCCAGAACAAAAGCCAGAGCTCGGGGTGGGGGGGGTGGGGGCATGTGATGGGGGAGTGGGCGTGGACCCCGGAGTGAACTGACAGCCACTGCCACCCTCAAAGGAGGGGAGAAATATCCAAGGTCCTCGGCGCTGGGCTCTTTGCCCCCAAAGGGCTTGGGGACTGGAATGAGGCAGGGAGAGGACAATCCAAGGACATGCTTTGGGAGAGTGAATATCAGATTTAAAGCTAAGGGTCTGGATTTCCAGGTTTTGGCCCTTTCCAGCATCACTTATGGGCTTCTAGAATTTTCCTGGTCTACCCATTTCTCTCTGGTCTTGGTTCTAAACCTAAAGGTGGTTTGTGCAAGCTGAGACCTACCAGGAAGAGGGCTGGTTTGTGAAGTTCTGGGTTTATTGGCACAGGTCTTCTGGAATTACTGTTTTATTTCATAGAGTGTGGATTTTTCGGGAGCAGCTGACATCAAGACTTGAACCCAAGTCTGTGCACTTGACCTTCCATGGCACTGCTCTGTGTAATCAAAGTGGGGCTGAGAAGAGGGGCTGTTTCTTATTTTTTTTCTTAGGAGACAATCTCGTGTTTGGTCTGATAAAATGGCATGATTGGAGTGTTAAGATGACCTGGATGGGGGCTACTAGCTTTGTCAAACCCACAGCGATTAGCCTTTTCTCAGCCATTCATTCATTCATTCATTCATTCATTCATTCATTCATTCCATCCATCAATAATATGTATTGAGTGCCCATGAGGGTCAATGTGGTGTGTTAGCCCCTGGTGACGACTCTGAATAAAATCAGGCAAGATCTTTTCTCTGTCTCGTGGAAATGTGGGGGCAGATACTAGCCAAATAGTCACACAGATAAGTGACTAATTAAAACCAAAGCATGTGCTTTGAAGGAAAGGAGAACACTTCTAAGAAAGTAATCCTAGGAAGACCTAACCTGGATGGTGGGGCCAGAGAAAGCTTCCTGCAGGCTGTGCTAGGTGGGCTGAGCTCTGCGGGGTGAATTCCTCAGACAATGAGGGAGGAGGAGAACATTTGAGCAAAAGTCCACCCCAGAGAGCGAGCCAGGGGCAGTAATGGGACAGCAAAGAGGGTCAGTAGGACAAGGTTTGGATCCCAGCACATGTGAAGCAGTTTAGGAGTTTAATTCTTTACTGTGGAAGCAATGGTAAAACATTGAAGGGTTTAAGGCAGAGGAGTGGTGTGATTTGTGCTTTAAAAAGTTTTGTCTGGTTTCCAGTGACATTATCAGAGGTAGCATTGGGAGCATTAAGCTGCAAAGAAGGGTGGAGGAGCCTGTAGAGAGAGGGGAGAGGAGAGAGGAGGAAGGGAGGGAGGGAGGGGGAGAGAGAGAGAGGGAGAGAAAGAGAGATGGAGAGAGAGAGAGAAAGAGAGAGAAAGAGAGAGAGAGGAGGAAGGACCTTGGTAAGGATGGAGAAGAGGTAATTTGCCTAGAGAAAATCAAAGTTGTATTAGAAAGAAGAAAGAGATGCTGGCCATCTTCCCATTCAGTGCAGTACTGAGCAGACCATAATTTGGGGCACTGATTTTAAACTCTCAGATGACAGTGATGTGGCACCTCACTCCAGTGGAGAGCTCCTCAAACCATTCATGGAAACTTTGGGAGCCTTTGTTACATCCCCAGGGATGCTCAGCTTAGTGCTTGGAGAGCTGGCAAAGTCATTGTAGAGCTGTCTCATGGGAGCAAGGCAAACAAAGACATGGTGGGTCATTACTGCATGAATGCCCTGGACTTGTGGAAGGGAGAAGCCTTAGCATTGGCCAGCCTGGAACAGGGGCTTCAGGAACCTCCAGATGGAACAGACAGGCTAGTGGCAAAAGGAAGGCAGCCTGAGAAGGTCTCACTCCAGGCAGCTGTAATGGCTGTAATCTACAGCCATCTTTACTTAAGGACTTCAAAGGGAGATGAGAAGAGCGAGAGAGGCAGTTAGATGCTGAAGCAGCTTGAATGTGACGGAGATCAAAGGCAATGGAAGGTGGTTCTGTGCACTTCCCCAACCCTCTGCCCCAGCCTAAGCATCCACAGAGATGCTGGGATGGAGGGATCCCTAGGAAGGAAAAAGAGGCACCAGGAAACTGAGTCCAGCAGAAGGGGCACAAGAAGCCCCCCATAGGCCAGACAGCCCCTCCTGGGGTGGGGGTCTGAGGAGCTTAGGGTTCCTACATTCTGGGGCCCCCTCCTCCAGGCAGATAATCAAGGACTCCTAGGAGGAAATAACGACCCCTTTGAGCCACAGTGGTGTCCCCTGTGTGGGTTTGTGCGTGCCCCTAGATTCCCCTGCAGTCCTTCAGAAAGTTATGAAGTTGTCGTGGCAGTTGGTATGTGGCATGTAAGTGGGGAACCAAATCGACATGGTCAGGAAGGGCTGGTTATTTTTGCTGCGTCTCTGGGGTGGGTTAAGAGATGGAGGTTGTTTGGGGGTTGCTCCCCTCTGCTTGGCAGACTTGGGATCCATTGTTCTTGGGAATAGGGGCATGGACCAGATGGCCCCTGATTGCAAGTTTTTCTTCCTAGGTCTTTTAAAAAATTTATTTATATTTTGTGTAGAGACAGAGTCTCACTATGTTGCCCAGGCTGGTCTCAAACTCCTGAGCTCAAGTGATCCTCCCACCTTGTCCTCCTAAAGTTCTGGGATTATAGGCATGAGCCACTGTGCCTGGCCTCTTCTTAAGTCTTGATGGTGCCCCTGGATCTGGGCAGAAGTCATTGCCTGTTGACCCTGCAGCCAGCAGTGACCTGTTCCTATTTCGAGTCATCTCTCTGCTCTTAGATCTGGCTCTTCTGTGAGTGCCTGGGTCTCCATGGACAGCAAGCTCCATGAGGCAGAGTCCCTGGAAGAGGCACTGACCATCCTTTCGGATACAGCTCGCAGCCAATAATGAGAGTTTAAGTGAATGAGTAATGACTGACATTTTGATGGTGCTATGACAGGTGCAGTTCAGGAGAAACTCCCTTCTGGGAGTAGGTAGGGATCTGGATACCTAGGTTTCTGGGCTTTGGGGAGGGAGAGACATTTAAGGGGTTTAGTTTCTAATAACCAGAATCCAGGATGGAGGCTTGGAGGAAGGTCAAGGGCTAGGTTTCTGTTAGCACAAGGTAAAAACTCCGTGTTTATGCAGATGACTGGGATAGGGAGTATAGGGGAACTTGTGGGAAAGGAGGGCTTAGGAGAGTGAACAGGGCAGAAGCTGAGAGTCTTCAAGTGCTATTGAGGCAGAAGGGAGCAGCTCAGGATAGCTCCAAAGGCTTCAGTGAACACAGGGCACTCACATAGCCTGTGGGTCTGGAGGCTGCAGGACTGTGTGTGTGTGTGTGTGTGTGTGTGTGTGTGATAACAGCTCTGAACTTCGGAGAAATGCACGAAGGTTCTGGGCCTGGGACCCCAACAGGTATTTGTGGGGGTCTTTGGGAGATGCTGTGAGAACTTGGAGTAGAGGGCATGGTCCCACAAGGTGAGGAGGTGCCTCGGGGTGCCTGGAGTTCCAGGTAGGGCAGACAGGGCCTCCGGGAGGGCAGATGCAGGGGCCTCTGGGATGTTGGGGAAGAGGCATTCCTTTGAGCCCTATCTTCCCAGCACTAATTGGAGTGGCTGGCCAGGGAAAGGCTGGGCTTAGGGCTTTTCCCCCTTCAGTTGGGATGTAAGAGAATTTCCTCCTCAGCAACTCTGCATACTATAGAAAGCAACTCACAGAGCACATGTGAAACCACGTATACCCAACTTGTAAGGCCAGCAGAGGTAACTGGGGGAACCCACCCTCAGCTCACCTTGGCCTTCCCCTCAGCCATTCACCTGCAATGTCGGGGACCCAACACAAGAAATAGATGAACAGGCACCTGCCTTATGGGGCATGGGGCTGAACTCACTGGGGTGGGAGACGGGCCTCTGGGGAGAAGCTCAGGGCCTGGTAGAGTTGGACCTCCGGGAGGGTCTGAGAAGTGGTTTTTCTCCCCTGAGAAAAAGAAGTGAGTGCTCAGAGCCCTGACCTCAGTCCTGGAGGAGCTCACAGCTCTGTAAGGAAGACAGATGGGAGCTTGAGAATAAGGTGAGCAAGTAAAGGCAATGAGAGCAGATTTGTGAGTGTGTGTGTGTCACAGCAAGTGTGCACCTTTGTGTGTGTATGAGTAAGTGTGCACCTTTGTGTGTATAAGAATGAGTTCTGGGCACGGTGGCTCACGCCTGTAATCCCAGCACTTTGGGAGGCTGAGGCAAGCGGATCACAAGGTCAGATCGAGAAGATCCTGGCTAACACGGTGAAACCCCGTCTCCACTAAAAATACAAAAAATTAGCCAGGCGCGTTGGCGGGCGCCTGTAGTCCCAGCTACTCGGGAGGCTGAGGCAGGAGAATGGTGTGAACCCGGGAGGTGGAGCTTGCAGCGAGCTGAGATAAAACCACTGCACTCCGGCCTGGGCGAAAGAGCGAGACTCTGTCTCAAAAAAAAAAAAAAAAAAGTGAGTTCCTCGGTGTGTAAGAGTAAGTATAGGTCTCTAAGTGTGCAGCTCTGTGTGTGTATAAGGGTAAGTGTGCACTCTCACTCTGTGTAGAGGAGTATGTGTGTACTTCGCTGTGTGTGTCAGAGTCAGTGTACACCTGCACGCCGGCCCATGTGCATGTGTGTGTATCCTAGGCGGGGTGATAGGGAAGATGTGAAGGAAGATTCGGTGCAGAGTACTTGTTTGTGTATTTGAGGGTTTTTGTGATGCACAAACGTGCATGAAGTGTCTGTGAATGTGTCTGGGATGCTTGGGGTGTGTATGTTTGTGTGTGTGTGGGCCCCTGCTGCATGGTCCAAGGGCAGTGTGAGTTGTGCTTCTTTGGTGTGAACGGGGAGACCTGGGTAGGGAAGAAGTATGTGGGTGTGTGTGTGCGTGTGTGTGTGTGTGTGAGTGTGTGTGTGTGTGTGAGAGAGAGAGAGCGCGCGCGAGCATGCCGAGTGGCAGGAATGACAAATGATTAATCTATAGAAATCTATATTCTATTCTTCCACGCGTCCACTCCGCCCTTCTCACGCGCCCATGCATCACCTCCGGAAATCTATCACCCGACTCCCAGCCAAGGACAGGCTGCGAGGAGCGAGTGCCTGCCTTATTGATGGACTTGCCTGGTGCTTTTTACACATTTGGATATGTGGAGAAGGAAAGCTCACTCTGGCTGTGTCGTTAATGCTCTTATTCACTTATTCATTCATTCAGTCAGTCGTTCATCCAGCAAATAGTTCTGGAGTGCCTACTGTGCGCCAGGAATGGTCCTGGGTGCTCAGGGTGTGATGATGAATAGGGATTTCTGGCATTAAGGGCCAGTGGGGGTCCCAGACAGCACATAGGCCACTTTGGTAGAATGTGCAGGGGGCTCTGGAATAATACAGGGGGTTTGGAAATTAACCTCGGGGCAGGGGGCGGTTCACAGAGGCTCCTGAAGGAGGTAACATCTATGGGAGCTCTGAAGGGTGATACAACCGAAGGGGAGGGAGAGGACAGGGTGCACCAGGCAAAGAGATTAGCATCTGCAAAGGCCCAGAAGCAAAGAGAGCTTGCCTGTTGGGGAAAGCTCAGAGTGATTCAGATGGCTGGGGTTGGAGTGTGAGGAAGAAGTGGTAAGAGATGATGCTACAGAGGTGGCTGGTGACTGAGGGGCGTCCAGTGCCCTGTGAAGGAAGCTGGATTTCATCCCAAGGGGAGCCACTGAAGGGTCTAAGCAGGCGTCATGTGGTGTTGCATTTTAGAAAGTGACCTCTGGCTGATGGTGGGGAGGCCGGACTGGAGGCAGGGAGGCCAGTTAGGAGGCTGTCATGGCAATGCCAGGGAGGGATAGTGGTGGCTTGGATTTCAGTGGTGGCAATGGGGGTGGAGAGGTGTGGCAGAGTCCAGAGGTATTTTGGAGGTGGAACTAAGGGCTTGGTGACGGGGGGGTGTTGGCATGAGAGAGTGGCAAGCATGACTCTAGGTTTTGGGGCAAGTCACTCGACCTTGCTGAGCCTCCATTTCCCCATCTCTAAAATGAGGAGAACAATTCCTGCTTTTTAGGGTTGCTGTGAGGCCATTTGGTTCACACTCAATGGACCACCGTTGGAATCCACCTTGGAACGAAACGTCTAATCTTCCCCTCCCATTACATGAGCCACCTCCAGGTCTGCTCTTCTCCAGAAAGGTTTGGGCTGATCTACCCCCCAGTGGCTGTTTCTTAAACCACACTTTGGGCAACCCCTGGACTGTGGTGCTAGTCCCAAAAGCCCACTGCTTTGAACCCCTGAGGGAGACTTGGAGGTTGTCCAAGCCAGCTTCCTGTTCCAAGATGGGCAGCCAGGCACTCAGAGAAGGAGAGGACCTTCTCAAGGTCACCCAGCGTGCCATTTAAACTTGCTGGTGTTCAAGAAGCCACAGGCCATCCTCAGGCAGGCTGACCCCCTAAAGGTCATCATGTCCCACCTCCTGCCTTCAGACCCAAAGTATCTCCGACCAGCAGGTGGCCTGCCTGTTCTTGGAGGTTGCTAGGGAGCTGAGCTTCCTTGGCTGAGGCATGTGATTCCTGGCTGTCCTCAGGGAAAGGGCACTGGCCAAAGTCCCAAGGAGGCTCCCAGAGTGGGTCATTTTTCAACTCGTCCTTGTGGGGTGCGAGGAGACGTCCAGACACAAGTGTTTACTTCAACTCCCAGGGCAGCCAGACAACTTCTGATCTTGGAAGCCTCCTCGCTTCAATCTACTGCTTCTGTACATTTGGATAATGTTCCATTTTGCAAAACAACAAGTTCTCTTTAGACGCAGGCAGAGCTGACAGTTATCACAGCAAAAGCATTATTTTGTTTCTCTTTCCTCCCCCTCCCTCGCTCCCTCCTGAGCGAGCTTGCATGATGGTATTAGAATACTGCAGTGCAAAGGCGTCTGTTCGTCTCTTCGGAGTGTGGCATGAGAGGCGCTGCCGCGTGGGGGGCCACGGGAGGGCGTCTTGGCCAGCATTCCCGCCTGGGCCTTTCATGCACTGCTGCATTTGCGGAGGAAAAGACACTGGTGACAAAAGCGGACCCGGCTCTTCTCGAAAAGAGTTGAAAAGTGCCAAGGAGAAGGCCCTGCACACTTAGAATATTTTCAAATTAAGTGACAGCGGGCACAACACGATGGGGGAGACGGCTTGTGTTTCTTTGGAGCATTCAGTCACAATTCATCATTATCCAATTTTTTTTTCCCTTGAGTTTTCTCTCTCACACATTTTTTATCCCAATCTGACAGCTAAATGAGGAATCACACTGCCTACGTTATGTGTTTTGTTCAGGAATTAACCCGTCGTCAAACACGGGCTGCCAAGTGGTTGATGTGAGCAGAGAGTGACTGCACCGGCCCTAGATGGCCCGTGTCAGACGGGGCCCGTCCAGCTGGCCATCCTCAGGACGTGCTTGGAAAAGGTGGCTGGCAGGAGACATACCAGCTTCTCAAGAAGGGCTGAAGCCCAACATGGAGCTCTGCATGTCCCCTAGCTCCAGCCACAGGCTTCTCAATCAGAAGAACTCTCCAGGTGCCTTGGCCTGATCCTTTGTCAAGTTCATGGTGTCATCAGATATGAGGTCATTCTGCCCCTCCATCTGCCTCTGGCAGCCTTGAGAAGAGAGGCATCAACCCCTGACCTCTATGAAAGGGTTAATTCAGCTAAGCTGATAGCTCTCCTTTTGGGAAATCCTTGAAATACTTGACTCTTTCCTACTGCAGTGGGTCTACTTGCTTTACCTTCTCAGTCTGTTTCTGGGTACCAACTCAAGCTTCAGCTCAGAGCAAGAGGGAAGCGAGGGATCTTTGGGGGTGCATCTGGTCTTTCAAAAATGGCCAAGTTTCTTCCCTTCTTCCCTTCTACCTTGTTCTTCCTTCTCCCCAATTTCTTTTCTTCCCAACTTCACCTTCTTTCCTTCCCTCCTTTCCTTTCCCCCTCCTGTCCTTTTTACTCTCCTCCTTCTTTCCTCCTCCCCAATTTTTTTTCTACTCCAGTGATGAATAAGATCCTGCGTTGGATAAGACAGACCCGGTCTTTGCAATCAGATAGTTGCCAATGGGGTGAGTTTTCAGAAGGCGAGGCGCAGGGCACTCCCTGACTGTGTGTTGGGCAGCCCCTGCTGAAGACAGCTGCAGGAAGCTAGGTGATGGACAGGCAAGGCTTGGAGACTGGGGAAGCCCAGGCAAGGGCACGCTCTCCAGGACCTCAGCTCTGCTGGCAGGCACACCTCACCCACAGACTGTTAGTTGAGTGAGAGATGAACCATGCCTGGCTTTGTTCATCCACGTAGCCCAGCTCCTAGCACAGACCAGGTGGAGGTGCTCAGTAGGCACACTAGGCATGAGGTCAATGAAGACACAGGAGAGTGGTGGTGGCCATGAGCTGTGGTGCTGACCAATCCAACATCCCCAGTTTCCTTGGTGGCTGGCAATTTCTAGCCAATAACTGGTGCTCCCAAAATCTCGTCACCTTGAATGACCCCCAGCTTGTGTTGAGGAGGGGAAGATTATTGTATGCTGGAGAGACGGCAGTCCAAACAGCTAAAAGCACAGGCCCTGAGCCATGTGGTGTGGCTCAAGTCCAGGTCCTGCTACTTCCTGTTTGTGAGGCTTTGGCAAGACCTGTAATCCCACTGAGCCTCAGTTTTCTCCTCTGTAAAATGCAGATAATGAGAAGAGGCTCTGTCTCTCAGAGATGAGATGAGGATTAAATGAGATGATGTGCAGCTGGTTTGACACACACCTGCCGTTTTCACCTATTTTAACAGGGGTGCTGAGAAATTTGCCCCAGCCTCCTCTCTCTCACTCTGGGCTCCAGGGTGTTCTTGTCCTTGTCCTTCTCTGGCCAGCACAGTGACCTACCTGTCCACGTGTTCTCTCCTTACTTCCAGCTTGGCTATGTGGGGATGCTGCTGAAGAAGCAGATGGCAGCCGGGGCTGAGTGTGACGGTGATGGCACTGTGAAAGGGTGGTAATTTATTCTGTTCAGCCTTGACTCGGAGTTGGAAGGAGAAATCTATTACTTCTGAAAGGCAAGACTGAGGGTGACCTCCCTTTCTGACCTCTAACAGGCAGCCGGCCCTTGGTCTCCTGGCTCCTGAAGAACAGGCCTGGAAGGCCCCCTGGGGGCCCATCCCTGAGCAGGGACTTACGGCAAGGATTGGGAAGTGAGGAGCAGGCTGCAGGTTCAGCCCCAGAGAGAGGAGGCTGGGAGGCAGCAGAGCTCTGGCCCCATGCGGCAGGGATGCCAGGTGCAGGAGCAGTGCTCTAAGTGTCTTTGACTTGGCCGGGCACTGGGCTGGGCCTGGCCTGCATGTGGGTCTTTTCCTCATTCATCCACTCGTCTTTCTTGTGAGTGGCGGGTGTCTTCCAAGCAGTGGGGAGAAAGATGTAAAACTAATCCCCACTCTAATAAAAACAGTCTCCCGATTAAATATGTATGAACACATATTGATTTGGGGATTAAACAGAAAAGAAAATCGAGCCTGTAATTGAGCCAGGGAACATCCACGGGGTGAGACTTGGGATGTGCTTCTCCAAACACACCTGCTGGGGCTGGGCTGGGGCTGCCCGGGCATAGGAAAGGTGCTGGGAAGCCTCCAGCACCCGCTGGGTTCTCCTCTGCATGAGGGGCCAGGCCAGCCTCCACCTGCTTTGGAGGAGCCTCTGCCCTTTTCCTAATTTGGGGAAATTTCCAACATTCCAAAGCAATTTGGAGGAATGGGAGGGCTGTACTATTCCTACAGATGTCTGAGTATGAATCTTTAGCTGGTGGGCAGCTGAAGAGGCAGGCTTCCATCCTGTCTTAAGGAAACATGGATTATTGCTCACCTGTTACATGCAGGTCCTGAGGAAATGGAAGAAGCTGAGCCAGGGTTCCGCCTACAATCTTTGGACTCTAAATCCAAGGTTGTGTTTACTATAGGCCAGGGCTGGGCAGTCCAGCGACATCAGAACCTGCAGTCATAGGATTGTGCATCCTCCAAGCTGCAAGGGCTTTGGCCTTGAGTTCAGCTCCTTGCCTGAAATTTGTCACCTTCTTTCACTAATAAAAGGAAAGTGACCAATTTTTATCACAAAGTCATCTAACTTCTCCTTGGATGTCTTCAGGGTTGGAGAGCTCCCTACTTTTCAAAGGAAGCTGGGAGCTCTAGGATGGAACCAAAGCCTATCTTCCTACTATGCCTATCTGTAGGCTCCACACCTGTTCCTCGGTCAGAAAAAGAAGGGAAGGTGAGAATAGATTGTTGAGCACCTGCTGCGCATAAGGCCCTGTGCTTGGTAGTCTCAGGTAGACTATGACCTTTTAGCATTCCAAGAATACTGTGACATAGATCTGATTATTTTCACTTTATAGTCTAGGAAGTAGACTCAGAGATATTTGCTAATCATAGTCATCATCATGATAACAATGGAAACCATTTATTTAGCACCTGCTGTATGTCAGGCACTTTACATCCATTTTACCAACCCCCACCATGACCTTGTAAAGTAGATCTATTATCTCCATAGTACAGATAGGAAACCAAGGCTCAGAGGGCAAGAGATGTGGCCATTGCAGTGCACAGCCCAGCCACAGCTTGCCTGACCATGGCCACTTCTTGCATTGTCCTGGAGGAGTGTGGTCTCCAGGTACTCACTGTTAACTCCCCAGGTTGCCCCTGCTCCAGCCCTGTGTGGTCCAGCCAGAGTGCCTCTCTGTCCCAGAGCTGGGCTCCTGCCTCACGGATATCTGCATGCTTCTTCCCCAGGAATGTGCAGGCACCCATTCATCATTTCCCAGCCCACACCCTCTCCCCCTGTTCTTCCCTGATGCTCCCCAGCCCCTGCCATGATGTTTGCTGGAATCTGACTTTTCCCACAGGCCCACTTATCCTCAACGTACACCAAACTTTACAATTGACAGAGCATTTGCACATTTATTGTCTCATTCGAGGTTCACAATAACCTGATATCCTGTATGACAGATGAAGAATTTGAGGCACAGAAAAGTCAGGCAATTTACCTCAACTCTCAGAGCTAGTGAGTAACAATGGCAGGTCTGTCTTCCCAGGTGAGATGGCACTTGTCCCCAGAACAGGTGCCTTTGTGGGACCCAGGAAGACACACTGACACCATGTGATGAGGTAAGAGGAATATACTGTGTTGGGTTTAAGGTTTACACAGACTTGGGTTCCAGATCCTGTGCCCCCTCTAGCTGGTTGTGTGCTCCTGGGCAAGTAATGTTACCTCTCTGAGCAGTGTTTTTTTTTTTTTCAAGCTTCTCTTGAACACTTCTCTGGGTTTGGAGCCAGAACCCCATAGCAGCATACCTTTTAGAAGTGCCCTCAGGACTCAAGGTTTGCCCACATGGCTAATTGTCAGAGAAACACCTGGAAAGCCAGCTATCTCCTTTGGTGTGGCCCTGGGAGAAAAGGAGAAAGGCATCAGATGTGAAGTGGAGAAATTGGAGTGCCTGGTATCCCATGGCAGTGCCCAGCTCATCAAGACCCATGGGGAGTGCTGAGAGCTCACATGCTCCCAGCTGCAGCCATCTCTGCCCTGTGGTTATTAAAGCAATGACTTAATTTTAACGAGGGTCTAAGTGTTCTTCAGGAAGCTGCTTCAGCCCTGATTAAAGGAATGAATCAGGCAGGATCCAGCCTCTGCCTAGTGAGTCTGGGAACGGGAGCATTGGGCTATAATAATGGAGGTGGAGAGTTGTGGAACCCAGAGTCATCTGAGCTCTTTTTTGGAGACTCCAGCATTTGCTGAGGGAACCCAGGCTTTGGGGCTGCATCGTTCTCCTCTTAGATAGGAGGTCTGGTGGTGGAGGGCCAAGGCTTTGACCGCCAGTGGCCTGGGCTTGCCTCCTGGCTCTACTGCTGACCAGCTTGCAGGACTGGGGCAAGGGACGTAGTCTCCCTGAGCCTCAGTTTCTTCCTCTGTGAAATGGATCAGGCTCCTGCTGAGAAAATGTGAAAAAGAACATCAGGTGCATTTGCAGAGCCAGGGCCTGGCTCATGGGCAGGTCAGACGAGGAGCTGTGACATGATATCCCATGTTATCAGTTTTCTCTCTCTTGCCTTAAAACCATGTTTGCGTGCACCTGTATGATTAGAACCCCAGGCTTCTGATTCCAAGTCTAGGGATTTTCTTGACTCCAACATTCAAGCTACAAGAAATTCAGCCCCCAGATTCTTCTGGAGGTCCTGTAGAATCTTATTCTGGAAGTCCTATTGATTTGCAAATTCCAAGCACCTGTAGAACCTGCGGGGGTCTGGAGTTTGTCCTCCTGTGCTGGTGCCCTGACCACTTCCACAGATGAGTACACAAGTTGAGATGAGTACACAAAGCGGGGACAAGTTGCTCCCTTTCTTCTGCTTCTCTGTCTTAACCCTCATGATGGTTGGGAGAAGGGAATGTGTGGGCAGCTTTCCAAAACCACCTCTCCCACTTCTCAGCCTGGCAAAGCTGGGTCTGGGAGGGTTTCTGTCTCCTCCTCCGCCTCTCCTCGGTAGCTCAGCAGGAGCCCCTCAAGGAAAGCCTCGGGCATTTTCTGATTTCTGAAGGCTGCCTACCTGGTGGAGGGAAACCAAATCCCATTGCATCTAGGGTGGTCCTGTGTGCCACACTCATGGGGTGCAGGGCCCAGTGAGTTTGCCTCCCATGGGCTGGGGCCCCTGGGCTCTCTGAGATGGTTGGTCGCGGGGCCTGGGCTCCCCAGGAGGTGCTCCCAGCTTCCTTCTGTCTCCCAACCAGCATCACCACATGCTTCTGGGAGATGTCTGGTCCAGGCTGTCATGAGCAGAGCCCATTGTCACCTCCCTGTGGATGGAGGTAAAGGGTCCAGATGTGATTTTTGTCACTCTCCTTCCCAGTGTTTTCCCACTTGCCATGACTTTCAAGGTGTGACATGATCTGGGGGCTGGAGATTTCCCATTTCTCTCTCAAGATCCAGGCTCCCTCCTTCTCGTCCTGCTCTAGGCTTCGGGAGGGTGACCCATATGGGCATTCTCTGGCTCCTGAGTGGCACTGGCGAGTGGGTGTCACCATAAGGAGGCTGGGGACAGGGTGGAGAGCTGGGTTGGGACATTGGTTTCTCTGATGCTTTCCCGTAGGGCCACCGCAGCTTACGTGTGGTTCTTGAGGGAAGGTCCCAGCTTTTTTCAAGGCAGCCCCCTCTTCACAACTCTGTCTGCATCTAGTAACGGCACTCTCCCCTCACCCTCTTGCATGGGATTGTTATAGTCCTGCAGTTCTGCCTCACCTTTGAGTCTTCTTCATCCACACTTGTGTCAAGTGCCCCTTTATTAAACTCTCCTCACCTGCCTCCTCACCTGGCTGTGTGGTCCTGGGTAAGTCACATAACCTCTTTGAGCTGTATTTTTTTTTCAGGCTTCTCTTGAACACTTCTCTGGGTCTGGAGCCAGAACCCATAGCAGCATACCTTTTAGAAGTGCCCCCAGAACTCAAGGTTTGCCCACATGGCTAATTGTCAGAGAAACACCTGGCAAGCCAGCTATCTCCTTTGGTGTGGCCCTGGGAGAAAAGGAGAAAGGCATCAGTTATGAAGTGGAGAAACTGCATGGAGAAATTGCAAGTGGAGCTTGCATGAGTCATTGGTGTCTACGGGACCCTGGCCGGTGCACCCCTGACTGCCTCTCTGATCACCCAGGATGCTAGTGCAGCAGGCGCAATGGCCGATTACAACTGGGTCCCTTCTGACTGGGCAGCGCCTGTGCCAAGCCAGTTGTTAACTATTTTGAATTTCATCCCAACTTTATTCCCTCATTCACTGCTTTCCAGACATGCTGGCCAGCTTTCTGTTCCTTAACAACCCAAGCCTGACCATGCCCTGTCTCCCAGCACATCCTATGCCACTTACCTGTGTTATCAGTCAGGGGCACAGCAGGAATAGCAGGGCACACTTGGCTGGGAATCTGAAGACTGTGGACAAGGATAAGGGACCCTGCAGCTAGCAACTGTGGGAAGATGCTAGCCCCTGGGGTCTGAGGAGGCGCTGGGAGGAAATGTGCTATCAGAACCTGAAGAGGGCTGAGCCAGAGTCACAGAAAGTTGCAGCCACTGCTAGAAGCTGGGCAACATAGAAAGGAGGGGCAGGAGAAGACAGGCATGAACTTCTCTCTCCTCCAGTGCTCTGACTTTCTGCTGGGGTCTTCCATTGCCTGAACCCAAGTAGAAGCCAGCCAGAGGCAAGGGAGCCCAGGGGTGCATTCCACAGGGCTCAGCCCCAGGGCATGGAGCAGATCAGAGCAGGGAAAAGAACTGAAAGGAAGCCAGGGGAATAAACTGAGAAAAGCCAGCACAACTTTATGTTGTCTTTGTTGTACTTCTCACCACCTAAAATATTCATACTCATTTGGTTGGTTGATAGTTGATTGGCTTTCTTCTCTACTAGAACGTCAGGTCCACAAGGGCAGGGACCTGGTCAGCTTGGCCCACTGTGAGATCCCCAAGGCTGAGTGTGTGCCTGGCATGTAGCAGGTCCTCAAGAACTCCACCAAATGGAAGAATAGACGAAGAATGAGGATATACATTAGGCTCTAGGTACAGCCCAGCGGCTCTGTTGCTCAGGGCTCCCCTGGGCCATCTTGGTCCTCCCCTGGGTTCAGGCTGGAGAGGGCTGGCAGTAGGCACCCCCGGACAGGGAGGTGGTATGTGTGGGCTCTGTCAGATTGGAATCTGGCATTGGCTCCAGCAGGCTCCACAGCCACTGTAGCTGGGATGGGGTTTGTCCTGGTGGGTGGGTGGAAGCCAGAGCTCTAGCTTCCCCATATCCTTTGCTCTGAGCTGCGGGCCCAGCTTTTGAAAGATTGCGGGGAGTGAACAGCCTGGGCTCTGGGAAGCTCAGGCTTGGTGAGAGGCTCCAGCATGAAACAGGAGAACTTTCTTTGTTTTCCTTCCAGCCACAAAACCAGACTGAAAGAGGAGACAGAGGGTGAGCAAGAGAGAGAGAGAGAAAGAAAGAAATAGAGAGAGAGAGAGAGAGATGGAATTGGTCCCTCTAATTGGGTCAGATGACCCATTTCCATTGCATCTGTGGTTCCTGATGTCTGGGGCAGGCCCTGGGGGCAGTGCTGGGAGGAGTCCTTGGCAATGTTGGGTCCCATCACTCAGTGTATCTGGGCACAGTGTTATTCACTCAGTTCATTTATCCATTTGCTTAGCAAATATTCACTGAGCATCTACTATTCAGTAAGCCCTGGAGATAACTTGAACAAGTCATGGGTCTGCCTTTTCTGCACATTGCCTACATTGCAAAGCCCCCAACAGTGGTATTACTCACATCCCCCAGCCCTTCCAAGATAGCAAGCTACTCCCTGAAACCTAACTTGACGGCAATATTCCCAACCTGCAGTGGACCATACCATGGACATTTTTCCACATTACTGTATCATAACAGTTCCTCGTGGGAGCCTAATTCTGGCAGTGTGTGTGTTACTCAGCGAATCCCAACGCAACCATTCCTTATCTTACTTGGTGCAGCCTCCCAGAGGCATCACTCACACTTCTCGCTCCACCCTAGCGGTGTGCGTCTCCCAGGACCCTGCCTGGACCATGCACACTCTTTACACCATCGAGTCCCTCCAGGGGAAAGTTACTCTGCTCAACTCCACCTGGATCTCCCAAACCTACAGAGAAGTATTGTCTGTGGCTGCTGGTGGCAGTGGAAGGGGACAATGTAAAGGGCAGGAGACCGAGCAGAAAAGACAGAAGCCAAAGCCCAGATGCTCCTGGAGCAGGAAGAGACTTTGCAAAATGGCTGCAGCTCCTTGCAAATGATGTATGAAACGAGGAGCATATGCCAGGAGCAATTTGTGTGCAGGAGCTTGGCTTGGCTCCCCGGTCCCTCCTGGCAGTGCTGTCTGCTAAGGCCCTGCGCTCCCAGCCCCCAGCATTCTGGGAGTCCTCTGAAGGTGGGCTCCAGACTCCTCCTCCCTCCCTCTTCCCAAGACAAGGTGCTGTACACAGTAGGTGCCCAAGCTGTGTGGCAGACGGATCATTTCTGCCTGTCCTGGTTCTCTGAAGACAGAACAGGAGGGAGGAGGGCTGAGTGAGTCTGAGATCATCAAGCCCAATCTTGGCATTTCCCAGATGGGGAAGTGGAGTGCAGAGAGGAGGATGAGCTCCCAAGGTCACACAAGGAGCCAGTGTCTTTTGACCTCCAGCCGAGATGTTCCTAATGTCACCTACAGGCAAAAGACTTACTTTCTCCTGGGTGGTTCCAAGTCTATTTCTAATTGCGTGGCTTTGGGCAGGCCCCATAGCTTCTCTGAGCCTCTATTTCTTCGTCTGTAAAATGGGAGCAGTGACACTAATCTGACAAAGCTTTCCAGTGCTTAGCAACACAGTACATGTGAGCTTCACCCTGTGCTTGGCTTATTGAAAGCACATATTATCTGGGAGCTCTGGTTTCCCTCCAAGGCTCCAATCCCACGTTTCCAGCAGCTGGTGCCTCAAATTAAAAAGGAAAAGGCATACTCAGTTGAGTCTGTGCTTCCCATGATTGAGGCTGCTATCCTCCCCAGCTCCTGGGGAGGTGATCCCAGAGTCCTCTTTGTTACATCTCGAGGCCCCACTCTCTGCTGCATCCAGTCGGGCACTTTCCTATCCTTCCCCTATCTGTCCCTTCCTCTCTACTTCCTACCTTGCTACCTCTGGCCTGTTGGTTAGTCTCTGAATTACTCAATATTTAAAAAAAAAAATTCCAAGTGATAAACCCTCGTTCAACTGGGCTTAAGCATAAAAGCAATTTATTGGTTTACAGAAGCTCCGTTTTTCCAGTTTCTCAGGCCAGCGTCTGTGGCATCATCCTTGACTCCTTTCATGCCATTATACTCAACATTTAATCCCTTAGCAAACCCCGTTGGCTCCATCTGCAGAATATACCTGCAGTCCATACTCTTCTTCCACCTTCATTGCTACTCTTCTGGTCCAAGCCACCACAACTTTTTACCTGGACTGGTGCAGTAGCCTCTCAGCAGGTTCTCCTGCTCCTGCCCTTGGACCCTCTGGGTGGTCTCTGCACAGTACCCAGAGCTGTCCTTCTAGAACCAAAGTCAGATCAATTCCTCCCTCTGCTCACAACCCTCCAATGGCTTCCTCTCTCACACAGAGTCAACTCTAAAGTCTTCAACACTGGGCCCCCCACCTCTCTGACCCACCTTCTCCACTGCCCTCTCACCCCAACCTCTAGGAACATGCTATGCACAGACCAGCCTCTGGGCTTCTGCAGTTACTGATCCTGCTGTGTGGAATGCTGTTCCCTTCAGTGTTTGTGCATCTCATCCTCTCGCTTCCTCCCAGGCTCTGCTCAAATGTCACCTCTAAGAGAATTCCCGAACATCAGCTCAAAAGTTGGCACACCCTGTTCTCTTTTTCTTCTCACACTCATCATCACCAGACATAGGTTTGTTTATTGTATGTGCTCCTCCACTAGAATGAAGCTTCCATGCAAACAGGGATGCTGTCGGTGCTTGGCACATAATACATATTCAATAAACACTTTTGAATAAGTGGAAGAATAAGTGCCAAGTCTTGTGCTAGGTGCTGGGCATACAATGGTAAACAAGACAGAGTATCTACAGAGTTATACTTTATAGCTTGCTGTCCCATGGAGGTGATAAATACCAAGTAATAACACAAACAATGATTTAACTACTATTGAGAAATGTGCTACAGGGGCATAGCACAGGCTGATATGAAAGTGAATTAACTGAGAGTCCTGAAGCAGAGGAAAGGGTGTAGGGAGAAGGTGTATCTGGGAGGGCTTCTTTGAGGAGGTGGTACCTCAGGTGAGACTTGACGGACAGGGAGTGGTCCCAGTGAACGGTGGGAGGAAAAGCATTCCAGGGAAGAGGCTGTTCAAAGTCTGTGATTGGAAAGAAAATTCAGTGCTTTTATGGAGCAAGAGGAAGCAGGTGGCCATGGCAGAATGGAGGTGGGAGGTTGGAGGGAGAATGAGCTCAGATGGGAGTGAGGCATTGAGTTCCCAGAGGCAGGTACTGCTGCTCATGTTTTGTGTACTTCTAACCTGAGCTGGGTCCTGGCACATCTCTGTCAATGTGATGCTGTTTGAAGGGCAATGGACAAGGAGTCTGGTAGACCTGGAGTCTAACCCTTACTTGCTGTGTGTCCTTGAGCAAGTCCCATTGCTTATCTGAGTTCGTCTGTTCCTCACCTGCCACTGTAGGGATCAGTGGCCGCACCACTGTCTCCAGGAACATGCTCTATATCCCGTGATGCCCGTGCAGGTACACAAGGTTTTCTGCAGTGATGGTATGAGGCTGGTACGCGGGGCCACCATTGCTGCTGCAACCAAGGAGCAGAGGCTCCTGGAGACATTTGAAACTTCAGAAATGTCCTCTCTGGGCATCTTCCACCATCCTTTGATGGAGCTGGGGTTCCCATATCCACAGACAGAATCGAAAGCAAAACCAAACACCCTTCAGACCAAGTCACCTCTGATTCATTCTCATTGTCTGTGACTTGGAAAGTCAGGGAACCGCGTCATATTTGGTCCCTTCCCGTTTCCCCGAGAGGGATCTGTCTAAGTGTGCAGGCTGTCTCGGACATGGTTTGTGTCCCCTGCCTAAACTGTGACGCTTACAGTGAAATGAGATGCTTGCAGCTTGCAAGGCTCGATCATAAAGGATGGCAGTGCCAGGCCCGAAGCAATAGGTCATGTTGATGTTTTCACATTCGTTTCTATTCTTATTACATTTTGATGGATGGAGAGAGTGGGGATTTTATCGTAATCTCATTCCTGTCTTAAACTGCTAATTCATGCCTGAGTTCCCTCTTCCATTTTGTTTCTACAAATTCAGTCAAGTGCTGATGGGATGAAGATTTAATATGCAGCTGCAAGAAGAGGCACGCTGATAGGAAAGATACTAGCTGGGGAGCAGTGTTTTTAAGAGAACGGTCTAATCAAGTCATTTTGTTATGAGAGCACCTTGTTGCCCTGGGAGATTGGGGCTGCCTGTGTATATAGTAATAAATACATAATAGTAAAACAATATCTCATATTCAATATGGTGCTTTTAATTTTTCAAAGTGATTCATTCAAACATTTTTGTTTTTTTTTCAATCCTCCGAATAGCCCTGTGAGGCTTGGAGGGTATTATGATTCCAATTTTATAGATGAAGAAACTGAGACTTGGAGAAGGGAAAGGACTTAGATCAATGCCTTTTAAACTTGAGCATACAGATGAATCATCAGGAGGTCTGGGGCAGAGTCTGTATTTCTAGCCAGCTCTCAGGTGATGCACGCTTCGAGGAGCAAGGGCTGGATGCCCTTTGTGTATGCATCTGTGATGTTATGGGTCTTTGTGGATATTCTGTGACTCCCTTTTGCCTGTTCTCCCCTGTCCTACACACTCAGGCAGCTAAAACCTCCCACTTACTCCTTCCCCAGGATCCTAGGCTATTGACAGGTCCCCTTCCCTAGGGTCACCTGGCTCTCCTCATTCTGTCTCACCTGCTTCCTGCCACTCTGTCCTTGGTTTTTCCTTTCCCTTAGGGTGATCCAGTCAAAACCTTGTCTCAGCCCTGTTCACAAAACTGTACTCATCCTGACTCTCCTGTTACCTCTCTTCTCAGCAGCACCCACCCCGCCACTCCACCAAAACTCTCACCAGGGCCTCCTGCCCTGCTCTCCTCTTTTGGGGCTGTGTGGGCTGGGGATGCATTCCACAGGCTGCAGAAGGCCAGAAAGCTGTGTGTGGTTGGAAGGAACTCTTCAAATCAGGGGACAAAGTAGAGACCCAGGTGTAAGAATCCTGGAACGTTCAGGGCCTTATGTGCTCACAGCCCTCTACAGTTACAAAACGCCCTGGCATCCATGCACACCAGACTCTCACAGCCACCCCCAGAAGGTCCCTCTTCAGACACATAAATAAACGGAGGCTCTGAGAATTTCTGTGACCTTGCCCAAGGTCACAAGCCACTCTAGGCAGAGCCTGAACTCAAAGCTGGGTCTTCTGATCCCAAGTTCAGTGCTCTCTGTAGAGACCACCAGGATTGCATTGAAATACGCCCTAGGTAGCTCTTTCTGGGGCATTTACACAGTTTCCCACATTTTAGACCTATGGTGGAAGTCACACTGCAAAGCCGTTTCTGCCATTTCTGGCTGCTTCCTGCCGGCTTCTTGTGGCAGGTAGCATGAATTCCGTACATGCTGGCAAAGTATATGGATGGACAGAGGCATGTGTGGCACGAGCCCCGCAGTCATTCCCCAGCTCGCCGCCCCTCTTCCAGGCGTCTCCGGCATTCTCACTCCCTTTCAACCGCGCTCCTCTCCTGCTGCTCTCTCTGTTTCTCTCTTTCTCTCTCCTTGTCTCTCTCTCTTTTCGGGGAATAAAAATGACTGGACTTGGCATTATCTGCTGGTTTCCATGGTAATAAAATCTGTTTCTGATAATGGCCCTTCCCTGGTGTGGTTAGTTTTGGTAATTTTAGCAACACTGTTGCACAGGCCACCTGCATTTCAATACCATGCAAGCTGGATTCGACTGCCGCTTTCAGGTTGAATAGAAATAAGGGAAAGTGCTTGCTCGAAAGTTTCTAGGCTGGATAAATGCTCGAGAAGAAAAGGAAAAGTTACATAAACTGCCCAGACTTCGATGTGCATGCAGCCTAAGACTGGAGTGTGATCGTGTCACTCCTGCTTGAAACCCTTCTCACGACCGAACTTAACGCGTGCAGCGTGAGTCCAGACCCTCCTGTGGCCGGAGTTAGGGCCTCCCTTAACCTGGATTCCTATCACTCTCTATGGCTCTGGACATATGGTGCTGTTTCCTGCCTTTGAGTCTCTGTATTGATCGTTCTGTCTACCCGCAATGGCTTTTCTGCTTCAACTGCCTGGTGAGCTCCTACTCAGTCTTCAAAGTCCATCCCAGCATTACTGCATCCCACAACCAAGGTCTTCCTTCTTTGCGCCTCCCCCACAACCCTGATTTGTACATTCTTCTGCTATGCAAATGTATCCTGTCACACTGGCAGCATTTTAGTTTACCTGTTCTTCTCTCCCATGTCACAGTGAACTCTTTGGGAACAGAGATGCTGGCCGGATTCATCACTGTGGCTCCAGGGTCTGGCATATGGCATGTAATCATGAATTAAAAAATACATATCCTAACAGCTAGCAAGAATGGCTCACTTGGCCAGGTGCGGTGGCTCATGCCTGTAATCCCAGCAGTTTGGGAGGCCAAGGTAGGCAGATCACCTGAGGTCGGGAGTTGGAGACCAGGCTCACCAACATGGTGAAACCCCATCTCTACTAAAAATACAAAATTAGCTGGGCATGGTGGTGCTTGCCTGTAATCCCAGCTACTTGGGAGGCTGAGGCAGGAGAATTGCTTGAACCCGGGAGGCGGAGTTAGCAGTGAGCCAAGATTGCATCATTGCACTCCGGCCTGAGCAACAAAAGTGAAACTCAGCCCCTAAAAAAAAAAAAAAAAAAAAAAAAAAAAGGCTCACTTTCTCTATGTGTGGGGCACTCGGCTAAACACTTTATTTGCATCTTTTCATTGCTTCTTCCTCACCCTAGTAGGTAGCTTTGACTATTCTTCCCGTTTTACAGATGAAGACATTGAGGCTCACAGGGGTCAGACACACACTGGCCCCAGATTACAGAGTTGGCTGATGGAATGGGTGTGAGTTCTCTGAATGTGCAGACGAATCAATTCAGGTGGAAAATTTGAACGACTGGCACTGAGCTCATGGCCTCCTTTTGAATCTGCCAGAAGATTTTCCTGTAAATCTTTAGGGGGAGCTGTGACGGTGCTGCCTACAGGCAGAAACAGTTCTTCTCTTGTCTGGCTCACTGGGGAGGAGAGGGTGGTGGGAGGGCTGGAAGGAGGGGGATGAAGGGGGGGATCACACAGATGTGAGGGGCTGCACACACAGATTTTGCCGAGGCTGCAAACTTCTAGGGGAGAGTGTCAAGAAGACCTGGGAATGGCAGGCTGGAGCCTCCAGCAGCCCAGCCTGAGTATGGGCCCAGTGCTAGCCCTTGAGCCAGCTTGCCTCCCCTGAAGGTGTAGGAGAAGATGTAATGTGGGGCCCTGGCCCCTATGAAGACTTAAGACCTGTGAGCCCTGTCAAGCAGCTCAGGAAGGCTGGAAGAGAAAGAATGCAGGGAAGGATGTGCCCAGCCTCTTTCCCCAAAGCTGTCACTGCTACTCTGGCCACCTGGGCCACCCCGCTCTGATCTGTGTGCAAGCCCAGCCTGAGACTCCCCAAGGACTGGCTCTGGTGGCGGCATCTGTACTTGGAGCTGAAACGGTTCTGCAGAGGCGTTTATTCTGGCCTGGGCCAAGGAGGGGGATAGCGGGGGCACTCAGACCTTCGGGTTTTCTTAAACAAGTCGCCCCCCACTCTGTTCCTTCCAAGCCTATGGGATTGTGGCAGGAATTTGCTACAAGGCACAGAGCCCGTGGCAAGGCAGAGCCCTAAGCTTTTATTCCTCCCATTCAGGGTCAACCAGGATAGGGCCCCCAGGGTCTTTCCACAGATCAAGCTCTGCGGGGAACAGAGGGCAGTAGACAAGGGTCCTCCCCAGCCTCTGGCTCCACAAGTGCAGGAGTTGAGCCAGACCCCCCAGCTCAACCTCTGACGCGATGCAGCATAACAACAGAGAGCAGCCTAATGTTCCCCCCTCATTTGACTTCATGTGAAATTGGGTAAACTGCCTTCTGAGCTCTGAAAGTAGGCAGGACTAGAGACGGTTATTAGTAATAACAGCTGACATTTTATAGCGCGATATGACAATGAAGTTGGTCCTAATATCATTCCCATTTTAAGGTCAGAAAACTGAGACACAATAAAAATAAATAAACAAAAAAGAAAACCGAGGCCCAGAGAACTTAAGGACTTTGCCCAAGTTCTCATACATCCACGGTAGAACCAGGATGTGAATCCAGGTACCTGTTCTTGTAAGTATCAGTCAGGGACTGGTGGAAACACAACTGACACCTGGAAGAACATTCTTTCCTTCCTTTTCTTCCTGCTTACATTTTGTAAGCACCATCAGTGGCCCAAGCCCCGGCTCCTCTGCGATGGTGGGAGGGCAGGATGATAGAAGAGGAGGGGCTGGTCCCAGCCTCTAAGGATGCTTGCTTGGGCTGTGCCCACCTTGGTGTTGCTGTGGGCTGATGGGGCTGGGAGCCTAGGGAGGAGCCTCAGCTGGGTTTTGGGATCATGAACCAGGGCTTGACTTCCAGCTCGGCTGCCTCCTAGATGCATGGTCTTGGGCAAGAGACCAGGACACCTTGCAGCCCAGGTTCTGCTATCCTTCAAACGGGCAGTGCACGCTTCACACTGGCTCTCCTGCAGGCTGGCCTGTGTTTCTATGAGATGATAAATGGCTTAGTGTTTTACAAATTTAAACATCTCCCCTGGGGTGAGGTGGTTTTAGAAAATATGTGTTCTAGAAGGAATAGCCTACTTTTCTACTATGTGGGGACCTTGACTGGGGACGTCTCAGGGGCATGCTCTGTTCCAGACATTGCTCCTCTTCCCCCAACCAACCTTCTTCCTGGTTGTGCATCGAGAGTGACTTCCCTGCTTTACACATAGCAATGTCAATAACTATGGAATTGAGGCATGAGCTTGGAGATAGGGCAATTGTCAAATGGCTTCTGGCAGACACAGTCTGGGACTTCTCAGATTCAATTTAGATAGACTTTTCTGGCATCAAAAGAGCTGCAAAAAGTTCCTCCTCATTACTCCCATTTTGCAGAAAGCAAAACTGAGGTATCTGGAAGACCTGCCCAGCCAGTTCTAGGTCCAGAACATCTGGCTTGCAACATGGAACTGACACACCTCTGTTTATGCTTCAGATTTTGTCTCAAGCCAGGATCTTTTCCTGGGAAGGAGTTGATTCGAACTAGAACAGACCCATGTGTCACCCCAAGGACAAGGAGCCAGATGCTGTCCTGACTGACTCTCAGACCCTTTCCCCTGTGCTGGCCTTCCCGCTATTGGGACCATGCTCCCTGCTGGGCAGATGTCCTGAAATACTCTGCCCAACTGCCTCCCCACATAGGACCTCCACATAGTAAAGGTCAGAGCCAGAAGGGCCTTGTAGGATAAAGGGGGAAACTGGAGCCCAGAGGGAAAGAGGCTTTGCCCAAGGCTACTCTCCCAGTGTCCTCGGTGAGATCATGCTTCTCCTGGATTTCCTAAGCTGATCTTTCTGGAAGGATCACAGCACCCTAATTCCTTTTCCCGTCAGGCAGTAACTGTCTTGTTTAAACTGTCTCTAGGATTAGTCAAACAGTCAGAGATCACAGCCAACAGCTGCCCTGTTCTCTCATTACCGGGTGCCTATAATTAATATTTATAAACCAAGAGGGTGCTTGTCTTTCTTTGCTGAAAAAGAATTCAGTATTTCCAGTCAGTGGCTGCAAACATACAGCCTCTTGTTACCCCATCATGGAAAAAGAGCTTGACTACTTCAGCAGATGCACTTGTAATTGTAGCTGGCAGAGAACAGAGCCCGGGGTGGGCGCGGGGAGGACACTGGACAGGAACCTAGGGTGGAGGGTACAAAGAGGGAGGAAGGGGAGACAGACTGGGAGAGAGAGACAGAGATATGGAGGGTGGTAGGGTCACAGACACAAAGAGACACAGAGAGAGAAGAAAATGAGAACACGAGCAAGAGAGAGAAGAATCATACAACCCCAGAGAGAAAAGGGGGTTCATCCAGATACCAAGAGAAAGAGGTGGGAGACTAGAGAGAGACATACATACAGGAAGCAGGAACAGAGATGCAAAGAGAGCAAGAGACACAGAAAGGCTCAGAGGCAGAAAGAGGCTGCCAATTAGAGGGGTTCGAAGGAGGGCACAGTGACTATCAGGGAGACAGAGGTGGTCAGAGTATTTCAGCCACTGGCCGTCAAGTGAGTGGCACTTGGCATAGAACCTGCACATAGTAAGCACTCAATCAATCCATGGCCTGGCCCTTGTTGGCACTCAAAGTTGCCCACCCAGCATAGATCCTGGCATAAGCTCCCCACTATGGGAATTGACATCCAATAGATCTGCCCCCTACCTCCTAGCCCTAGCACAAAACCTGGCCTATGGTGGATGTCCCTTGCCTGCGGGTGATCTGGATATGGTGTTGAATGAATCCGCACCTCCAGCCTCCAAACCTTTGCTTGTGCTCTTCCCTGCTTGTGACCAGCCTGGTGCCGGGGAATGAGCACTGGGCTGAGAGTCAGGAAATCTGGTTCCTGACTCTGCCACTGAATGGTTGGGCAAGTCTCTTTACTTCTGTGTGCCTCAGTTTGCCCATATGTTAGGTGAGAAATGGTCTCAAATGGTCTTTGAAGTTCCCTCCAGCCTTAGAATTCCATGACCTCAGGTTCTGACTCACTTCTGTTCACACCCTGGCCAAATGGGCACCCTGTATTCCAAATCCAGCCCAGCTGCCCTCCCTGATCTCACCTGGGATGTGGGGCAGGGCAGTCCTGGCAAGGACAGGCTCTTCTTGGGCCATCAGGGGATCTCTGATTTGCACATCAGAACCCAAGAAGGGCTTTTAGCTGTTCATGCCCCCGGGCCGTGGTGAAGCAGGCAAAGCGGAAGCCACTGAAGAGGTGTCTTAAAAGTGGGGCTCATGGGAGCCATGAACTTGGCCCCTGGAAGTGGATGCCGCATGGTTATTTATGAGGGCTGAGGCAAAGGCAGAGCGTGTGAGAAGGGGAAGCCATTTTTCAGGAAGGCAGAAGAGGTAGGACTGAAAAGTTGGGAGCTGCCAGGTTTAGAGAAAAACCAGAGACCTTTAGGGGAGATGCTTCAACTAGCGGCCCCTTAATTTTACAGGTGGAGAAGAATGCTACCTAACAATCCACTCCCCAAACTCTATGTCCTAAAACAGCAATCATTCATTTCCATTGATCTGTGGGTCAGCAGATGTAGACTGGGGTTGGCTGGGGGTGGCTTTGCTTCACATGCCCCTTCTCCTTCACCTCCTGAGACCAGTGGGATGGCCTAGGCATGTCCTCTTCATGGCTGTGGCAGTGGTGGCAGAGAGCAAGCGGAAATACACAAGGCCTCCAGAGGCCTGGGCTTAGAGCTAGCACACCATTGCTTCACCTCATTCGATTGGTCAGAGCAGGTCACATGGCCAAACTCAAAAGGAGAAGTGAGAAATACACCCACCCACATGAGAGGGCACTGCAAAGTTCATGGCAAAAAGCATGAATACAGGAAGAGGCAAGCATCTGCCACGTGCCAGGTACTGTGCCCGGAGATAGGGATTTACAGTAAACAGGACAGACGAGGTCACTGACCCCATGGAACTTGAAATAAAGATGTAAACACATGAATGAATAATAGTCATAGATCATGAAATTGCAGTAAAGGAAATCATGGGGTGGTGTGGCAGGGAGAAACTGAGACATCCACTTTGATGCAATAATCTGGAACAGCCTCTCTGAGGAGGTGGTCTTTGAACAGAGCTGTAAGTGAGAATAAAGAGAGGGAGGAATAGCTTCTCGGGCTGAAGGAGCAGCAGGTGTAGACTCCAAATCCAGTGCTCTTTCCAAATGATCCTGATGCCTCTTGAGGAGGGAGCTCCAGGGATCTTTGGGGTGTCACCTTTTTCTCTATCAGTGGCCACTGCCCTCATAACTAAGTCCTCCAACCAGGTTCTCACATGCCTCTGTCCTTCCAACCAGTCCATCTCCCATCACAGAGTCCTTTGCAAACCATGATTCTGACTATGTCCTGCCCCTGCTCAAAACCTCACAAAGGCCCCTGAGAGTCTACAGAATGAAGTCCAAGCCCCTGAGCCTCATATTCTAGGATCTGTAGAGACCAGTCCCAGCCTCCTCCCCATCTTCGTCACCTGTCCCATTCTCTTTGCTCCCTTCTCTCCAGCCAGGTCAAGACAGTGCTAGAGGCAGCAGGAGAGCATGGGCATCCAGACTCTGAGTTCAGTGTTTTTCTATCATTCTGTGCTGCCTCTGGGATGGGGGGACCCAGGATGGTTTGGATGGCCCCTGTGCTTCATCCTCAATACCATAGTCTATGTCTGCAAGTAGACTATGAGTTATTTGAGGGTAGTGGACATGTCTTCATCATCACTATGTCGCTGTTCCAGCCATCCCAAGGGTCTGCCAATTTTGGTGAGACTATATGAAGGCATTGGTGTATCCTGGGGTAACACCATGACCTGCCCAGAGGAAACTCTTCAACTTTTCTCCAACTGCAGAAAAATCTGCACTCTGTCCTCTATGTCCTTGTCTTGGTGGTAGGCAGGGACTTGGGGTGGGGAGGGGGAGAAAGGTAGGGCTCTTAGAGGAATCAAAGAGGCCTGCCGGGCTTCCTCTTGCCTTCAAGTCTTGGGCAACAGGATTCCCAGCCATGGCCATGCATATGGGATCAAAGCTGAGTCTTCGGTCAGCTTTAGGGACAAAATTTCCAGGGAGCAGCAGAAGGCCTGGCATGTAGTAGGGCTCCATGACTTGCTGAATCACTTGTAGGAAGATCCATGGATCCTTCTGAGCCTGAAATCTGGTCCTCAACCCTGACATTAGAATCACCTGGGGTGCTTTTACAACACGTTGGTGTCTGGGTTCCATCCCCGATCAATTAAGTCAGAATCGGGGTTGGGACTCAGGCATGCCTTTTTTCAAAAACTCCTATATTAATTAAGGTCATCTTAGTGGCTATAACGGATAAACCTTTAAATCTTAGAGGCCTCACTCAGGAGAAGGATTTCTTGCTTACATAGTCTATTGTGCCCTGGGCTGATTATGTTCCACACAGTCATTCAGGACCAGTGGATGGAAGCTCTGTTGTCTTCAACACGCGGCTTCCAAGGTGAGCTGGGTTTCTAGTCAGCAGATGGGGAAAGAGAGAGTGAAGGGTTTCTTGGGAGGATTTTTACCGGCCAGGCCTAGAAGTGAGGCACACCACGTCTACCCACACTACATTGGCCTGAGCTCCATCGATGGGCCCATCTATATGCAAGAGAAGTAGGGAAATCTAATCCTTGGCAGGGAAGCCACTTTCAAGCAATGCTAGGAGGGAATCATAAATCTTTGGTGGCCAGCTGGACACTCTGTCACAGCTTCCCTGGTGATTCTAATGTGTGGGCAGACTTGAGAACCACTGGTCTAGAGCGTCACAGCTTGATTGGAAGTTTGTTCCAATTTCTCACCGCCCAATCTCTAGTGCTGTGGGGGCTCCGGATGAGCCTCCTTGGCTGCCATGCCTTCCTGTTTCATGTTTCTGACAGCCCAATCTGTAGGATGGGTGGGAACCCACAGGGAGTCTCAGTACAGTAGCCTCTTCCTGCTGGAAAGGTTTGTACAAGGGAGTCATGGGACTTGAGGCTGGAACAGATGGAGTCAGACCCTGCATGGCCTTAGAAGCCAGCCTGGGAGGCTTGGCCTCTGTTTGGAAGCCATTAGAGGGTTGAAAGTAGGCAAGTGACAGCATGGTAATGAGCTACAGGAGGGTTAATCTGGTAGAGGGTTGTGCAGAATTCTGGAGTGCGGGGAAGGCCACCAGGCTGTGAGGTTCAGCTCTCATTTTCTTCTCCAGACAGATCAAGCTTTATATATGGCCCTGCCTGGTCTTGGGGGTGGGCGGGGGGTCTGCTCAGTGCCCAAAGGAAAAGATGGTGCTTAAATCCTACCTCACTTCCCACACTCCTTCCAGGAGATCTTCCTTTCACACTTCTTGATTGGCCACCCTTGAAACTATTCAGAATAATATATTCTAGACTCTGGAAACAATTCCACAAAAGAAATTCCCAACATTTTATGCCATGGGGATCCTATTGTAAAAACTATTTATAGTCTCCCAAGGGGATGCCTTTGTGGGGCAACACTTTTTTCTGTTTACAAGGTCTGTTCTGTTTCGTTTGTAAGGAAAAATCAATACTTTACAGGTGAATTCATTCATTCATTCATCCAACAAATATTTTTGAAGCCCAGGTCCTATGCCAGGCACTGTGGACACAACAGTGAACAGGACGGGCATAGAGGTCCCTGCCCTCATGGAGCTTGTGGTTTTACCCCCTTGCCTATACTCAGAAATGTGTCCGTTGGCAGATGAGCATTCTTGTTTCCAAATGCCCCATTACTAAGCCCCATTTAGGGCTTTTCAAATCCAAGTGATACACTGGCATTCTTTGATAAAAGCCTAATCAGAACACAGACACAGTACCTTTACAGCATGTGGAGTAAACAAAATAATTTCTTCTCAAGAAAGTGTAAGGTATTCAGGCTTAGAAAATCGTGCCTGAAGATGTTGAAAGTTGAAGAACTAGTTTCTGTTCAGACAATAGTTTATTTGTAATACTCAATTTCAGTTAGACCTCATAGTCCTAGTAGTTTAAAAAAATATTTATTGTGTTTCTGATTATAAAAGTAATGTATGAACGTTGTAGAACATTCGGGAAACAAAAGTAGGAGGAAGAAAATAATGATCACCCATAATCTTATCACTGAGAAATAACCAGTGGTAACATTTGGATGTTTTTCTCTCCAATTTTTCTTTTAATGCTTACATTAAATAAAGTTGCTATCAAAACACTACATTATAAAAATTTTCTTATTTATAGTATTAACATTTATCACAAGCATATATGTTTATCACAAGCATATTTATCAAAAGCATGCAGTCTTTGAATATATACTTGTATCATAATTTATCTAATTCTCTATACGATAAACATTTACGTTGTTTCTAGTTTTTTGCTTTTACAAGCAGTGCTGTGCTGCCCATCTTCATGCATGAAGTTTTGTCTGCTTCTCTGATTACTTTCTTAGTATTGATTCTTTTAGAAATTAAGGTGTCCAATTAAAATATGAGCAAACAATTTGAAGAGGCATTTCATAAAACAACATATGCAGATGGACATAAGCACATAATGATACACTGTTCAGTATCATTACTCACCATAGAAAGTACATTAAAGTCACAAAGAGATCCCACTAAACATTAGATGGGTAAAATGAAAAAGACCAACAGTATTAAGCGTTGGTGAAAATACGGAGCAACTGGATCTCTCATATGTTGCTGGTGCAGTTGAAAATGATACAACCACTTTGGAAAATGGTTTCTACTGAAGCTGAACACACACCTACGCTATAACCCAGCAATTTCACATCTAGGTATATGCCCAAGAGAAATGAGTGCACAGGTCCATAACAGAATATTCATATATTCTATTCATCATAGCGCCAAGGTAGAAATAATCTAAATACTCATCAATATGTAAGAGGATAAATAAATTATAGTAGTTTCATAAAAATGGAATACTACACAGCAACAAAAGAGGAAGGACTATTGGTAGATGCAGTTATATGGATGAATTTCACAGGTATTATGTTGAGTGAAAAAGCCAGAAAAAAATATGTTCCATATGTTCTCATTTATAGGAAGTTCAAGAACAGGCACAATGAATCCATGTTTGTTAAAATCAGGACAATGGTTACTTCTGGGGGGAGATACAGACTAAGAAGATGCAGGATGGCTGTACGATGATGCCAGCAATGTTCCTTTTCTTGATCTTGGTGGTAATTACATGAGTGTATAGAAAAGTAAAAAAGTGATCAAGCCATATAATGAAAACAAATATGCTTTTTATGTTTCACTCTGTGTAGGTTATCTTTCAATTAAAAAGAAATTCAGGTGGGATTTGGATGACATCAGAAAGTTTTACTGCCAGGAATTCAGAAATTCGAAGATCCATTCTTCCTGGTTACTGATCACCTGCCTTTGAGATTTTAAAGAAGTGATACGTAAGGAACAATAGCAGAACTGGAATGCAGGTACCTCTTTATTAATAGTCATCCAAGTGTGACCCAATGTCCCCAATTCAGAACTGAAGTACAAGGCTGAGTTGCAGTGCATGCCTTAGCTTGAGGCTCAAGCGGGTGCAACATTCCTTCTCCTTCTTGACAGCAGCATACCCAGGTGTGCCCTCGAGCTCTGTCCATGAGATAGAGGCAGGAAGTACCAGCAAGAGCACTCCCTGGAGATGCTGACCTTTTGAATATGGACTGATGGGTGCCTCACACTCCGATCAGTCAGATGGCTATTTCTCCTTCTTTGTGAGGGCGGCAGGGAGTCCTAAAGGGATTGGGCAGGGGACATCTGGCATAAGGAGTATAGCTGAAGCATTTCTCCTCTCTCCTGATTTCCAGAAGGGAAAAGGGAATGAAGATTTTGTTTTTTGTCAAGTTACCCTCCAGAGAGTTTGCATCATTTTCCACTCTCACCAATAGCACACAAGAAAGTCAATTTCACCACATCCTTGCAAGACTGAGTGTTACCATTTTATCAGGCAGGATATGGAGCCTCAGCATGCTTGCCTTTGACACTTTGAACAGAAGTTGTTCTTTGCTGCCTAAGTCGCTCTGACTCTGAGGCATGCCTGGGTGAAACTAGTGGTCTACACTGGATTAGACCTGGAATTGGTCCAAGAGCCCCAGACAAGACCTAAGGATGGCCCTGAGGATGGAGCCAGTGTATTGGAGCCCAGGGGAGGGGCTCCTTGTTGGATGGAGAACCCATCAAGTCCTCTTTCTGGGTAACATTCAGGGGGACACAAACAAACCGAAGGCACTGGCTGGAGCTCAGCTGCATCCCGGAGCAGGCTGAGCGACCGCTTTCTGTTTCCACTAGACTGTGTGCTAACAGCCCCCAAAGAGATGGTTCCCCTGTGACCTGTTTCTCCCAGGTATCTTGATGATAAACTCCATCAGCAAAGAAATCTTCCCAGGATCTCACCCCTGCCTCCCTAAAGGCCCAGGTCAATATGAATATTTTTTCCCTCAAAACCTTTTCTAATTTGTCCACAAAAAATGGTGCCATGGTTGTAATTAGCACTGACTGCAAGTGAGGTTGAACCTTTCTTTCTAGGTTTATTGGACATTTGTACCTCCATTCCTGTGAACTTGCTGTTTATGTCTTTGGCCAATTTCTCCCCTGGGATTTTTCTGATGGCTTTGGCTGGTCTCAAGAGCTTCCTCTCCTTTTTCAGGGTGGGGTAGATGTCTCTGGCAGTACAGGCTTCTTGGGTCTTGAGCCATTATGAGTGTGTATGGATGTATTTTTGTTGTTGTTGGTAGCACTTGGCATTTTTTGTCTACAAGTACTTTCCCGGGAAGCTGTGTCAGCCCTGCAATTAGCTCCCTCAATCAGGAAAGCGGCTCATCGTGAGATTAGACACATCTCAGTGGCTGATTGCCTGGAATTTGGGAGCAAGCTGGCGGGCGATAATCTCCCACTTTCTCCTTTTCTCTGGGTCTCTTTTCCTTTTTCCATTTTAAATAACTGCTTGATTGTAAAGAGGGATGATTCACTACTCGAGATTTCTTCTGCAACTTTGTGGGGAGATTAAGAAAAAAGAACTGCCTCCTCCACTTCCCCTCCCCTCACCAAGTCCCAAATCTCTCCTGTGCCAGTTGTTCCCACAGAAAGGAAGGGAGAGGGAAAAAAGAATGCAGATCTGGCTACTTTCCCACACTGCCCAGGAAAGGCCAGATGTCCTCCTTCACTTTGACCACCGCTCTGGGAACCCACTTCCTAAATGCAAATCCCCTCCTACCCCCAGCTTCCTGCTCTACTACCTTACATCTCTCAGTGTCAAAAAATACTCCCCTATGTCTAACTCCAATTCCTCTTACTGAATTTCATTTTGTTTGGCCTTTGGAGCAGTTATTCTCTATCCTGTCTGATGCCTTCTTCACCATGTACTTTCCAGCCTCCCCATCCCCTTCCCTCCCCTCCCCTCCCCTCCCTTCCCCTCCTTTCCCCTCCCTTCCCTTCCTCTTCCCTCCCAAACTCACTCACTCACTCCCTTCCTTCCTTCCTTCCTTCCTTTCTTCCTTCCCTCCTCTTTCTCTCCCTCCCTCCCTCCAATATTTGTTGAGAACCTAGCATGTGTCATACATGCTGTAGGCACAGAAGCCAAGCACTGAACAAAGTAGATACAGCTCCTGCCTTCTTGGAGCTTACATTCTACTTGGGGGACCAGACAATTAAAAAATATACAAATACTTTTATAATGTAATGGCGGGTAGTGATCAACTTAATGAAAAAAAGTAGGGCAGGAAGGGATGCTCTGTTGCAGTGGGTAGTGATGGCCTCTCTTAGCAGAGAGATGAGTGAGGTGAGGAAGGCCATCACATAGACATCTGGGGAAAGAGTGTTCCAGATGCAGGGAGCAGCAAGTGCAAAGGCCCTGGGGCAGGAGTGTCCAGGTGTATTGTGATCACAGCATCAGTCAGAGGTGAAGGGCAGAGAGTTGGTAATGAGGTCACAGACGTGAGCGAGGACCAGATTATGCAGGGCCTGGGAGGCCATGATGGAGGCTTAGTTTTTATTGTAAGTAGGATGGGAAGCTATTGACAGTGTTTGAAGAGAGGACAGATGTGATGTGACTTAGGTTTTTGAAGCCTCATCTGGTTGTCCCATGCTGATTAGATGGTAGACGGGCAAGAGTGGAAGCAGAGAAATAACCCAAATAACCCTCCTCCCTCTCGGTGAAATAACCCCCTCCCTACAGCTGACAGCAGGGAGCAAATTCAGCTGGAAGTGTCACAGGCAACTCGGTGACTGTGCAGTGAGCCAGAGCCCAGAAGCCACTAAGGTGTAATTTATCTTTTACAAAGAGAGGAGTTAAAAGGACAGATTACAAAATTCAGCCCAGTGTTTTGTTTTTTAAATATGAGCATCTACTGTTTTTTTTTTCTCTTTTAGAGTTTTGTTGATCAAATTATATTCTTGACATGTTGGGGACCTTCTACATTTCCCCAAATGCTGCCTAATGATGCCACAGTGCAATTAAGACTAATTTGTTGGCAGAAATAGTAGGAAGTTGTTCAGTTCTACAAAAGAACAAACCTCAGTGTTCTTATTATTATCCTTATTATTGAGGCCATTATTATTGCTAGAAACACGTGTCAAGCTGAAAGAAGCAGGAGGGAAGATGAAAAACATTTGGGAAGGGAAAAGAGGTGCCTCTGAGGAAGTTAGAACATTTGGAGCCAAAATTCCAGAGTTTGTATCTCGCCTGCACTACTGGCTCTTTGTGTAAGCTTGAACAAGGGACTTAACCTCACCAAGCCTCAATCTCCTCATCTGTAAATTGGATATATCAATATTATCTACATCACTGGATTGTTGATGAGTAAATGAGATGAGATATGTAAACTATTTCCTGAAATATAGAGTATTGTATCATTTAGGATTAAGTTTGGTTGTGACAAACATACTCAAAATAACAGTGGCTTACTTAAGTGGATGTTTATTTCTCTTTCATCTACAGAACTGATTTAGGCAGTGCAAAGTGGGTGCTGAATCTATTCTATCATGTCTCTAGGGACCCAGGTTCCTATTGTTCCCTGGTCTAAAATAGTGGCCAAAGCTCTATTCATCATGGTTACTGTCCAGGCAGCAAGGTGGGGAAAGAGTGACAAAGAAGGGGCCAAAGGGCACATGCCAGCTGCATTTAAGTAAGCTATCCCCTGACACATTCATTTACATCTCATTGGCTAGAGCTTAGGCACATGGCTGTATCTAGCTGCAAGGGATGCAGGGAAGTGTAGCCTTTATTCCAGGAGGCCTTTTTGTCCAGCCCCAAACTGAGCATTCCAATACAATGGAAGAAAGGAAGATTGCATTATAAGAGGCTGCACATTAAGAGATAAGTGGAAGCCTCTCCAAAGGTGGCCCTAGAGGAAGGAGAAAGAAGGGAGAAGAGTTAGAATTATATTCTCATAGACACCAACCCAAATATCATATTTTGTCTCTTTTTCTCCCTCTCGCTCCTACCAGTCAACTACCAAGTCCTGCTGTCTCTACATCCTAAAATTCTCTTATATGCCCTTTCTCTTCCCAGTCTCCATGAAAACAGCCCTAGTTCAGACTTAATCATTGCTCACTAGGACCATTGCAAATGCTCCTCACTGTCTCTCTTCCCAATCTGTGGTCTCTCTTCTTTACTAATCCCAGTCTGTGACTGAGACACAATGGAGTCCCACACTTCTTACAGGATGATATCCAACCCCTGAGCTCAGCCTTTTAGGCCCTACAGGATGGTCCCCAATCTCCTGTTGGCTCTGCTTATATGCCTTCCTGGCAGCCAGGCAGAATATTTTGCTGTTAGTTGAATAAGCCACATCCTCTGCACTTCCCTGTCTTTGAACCTGCTCTTTCCTGTACCATTCTCCTCTTTCTTGATTGGAAAATTCCCATTCAAGCTTTAAAACCCACATCAAATGTACCCTCCTCTTAAGTCTTTAGTGCTGTGACACTCATTTGGCTGTTTGCCTTCAAACCCATCTCCTACTCTTCCCCTTCTCCACTCTGCCACGGGGGTGTTGTGGAGGTGAAAGTGACTCCTGCAGAGTCACTTTCTCTGGCTGAGTTTAGTCAATAAGAGGCACTGGTGGGAGACTGGAGGATGGAAGGAAGAAGGAAGCCAGGGCATTTCTCCTCTTTTTCTTTGCCTGGGGTAGCATCTCTGGCAGTAAGTACATCTCTTGCCAGACAATGGCCCCCTCTGTGGTTTCAGATTCAGCTGAGCAGGCTTCCCTGTAGTCTAGCTCCTTGCAGGACAACCCCAGCTCTGAGATAGAGTAGAACCATCTCTTTTCACTGTCCTTTCATTTCCAAAGGAGCTGGTGGCTTTCGGCTATTGCCAAGTTTTTGGTGGTGCTAATTTGGCCTCTCAGCTCTTCCATCATCTGCATAACCAGCTCCCTGCATTAAATTTCCACTGTGTGAAATACCTAGAATGGTTTCTCTTTTCTTAACCAGACCCTAACTGATTCAAGTGCCTGGCAGTACTGATTCAAGTACTTGGCACAGAGTATGTGTTCAATAAATAGCTGTTGAGTAAATACATGATGAATTGAGCTTCTCTTCCAACCATGGTTCCCCAACTTGCAGGTGATTTATTTATTATAGCATGCATTGCATTTGTTTGTTGATGCATCTCTCTCCTCCTCCATGGTAGTTGGGGATGTAGACACAACAATCTATGCAACCTGACTCCTGAAAAGCATTTCTTTCATTTTCTGCAGCTGGGAGTTGGGAAGGAAAGGAGAAGAAAATAGAAAGGAAAGGGGTGGAAGGTTCTCTATGGGTCTTTCTGCCTTTCTTATTTTAAATACAGGGCCTTGCTTCTGGGTTCAGGCAAGAACTTATGAGCGTATTTAGGCAGCAACACAAGGGGACCTTTGGCAAGAAATGTTCCCTGTCACACTCTGACCACCTACAAAGGGAGGCAGCTGAAAACATCAGAAGGGAGATAGATTTTCTCAAACTCATAGAGGCTCCCAGCCCAACCCCCGCCACTCCTTTAAATGTCACCTGGAAATGGTTGGGGGAAGAGGGGAAGCTGGGATGGTGATTTGGTGGAGAGGAAATACCATAAGTGTTCTCAGATTTTAGTCTGCTCTGAAGACAGAGCAAGGCATTGAGGTTTCACTTGCAGTTAGAAGGATTTGTATTAGACATTGGAAGGAACTGTCAGTCACCTCTTCCCTGATGGTAATGTGCGGTAACTCAGGTGCAGAACCTCATTAACATGATCTCCTACCGGTCTCCCAGTCCTGTCTGCTCTAGCCAGGCTGGTCTTCATTCTGTCCCCTGAACGTGTCTCAGGACCTTTGCACTTACTGTTCTCTCTGCCTTGCCTGCCCTTCCCCCTCATTATTGGATCCTTCTTGTTATTCAGATCTCAGTTCAAACACCACCTCCTCAGGGAGGCTTCCCTGACTGCCCCATCTGAAGTGTCTGCAACCTAGCCATTGCCTGGTTTCATTTCGTGATTCATTTGTCACTATCTGTAACCATCATATTTCTTTATGTCCATACCTGTTTATTTTCTGTCTAAACCCACTAGATTATAAGCCTCTTGGGGGGCAGGAATCCTTTCTATTTTTTTCCCCCATTCATACCTGATACCCAGAACCAGTGCCTGGCGTATGGTAAGCACCCAGTAAATAATTTTTTGAATGGGGTAGTAAATTAGTGGCTTTAGGAATGCCTAAGAAAACTAGTTATTGCCAGGTGCTGTGACTCATGCCTATAATCCCAGCACTTTGGGAGGCCGAAGTGGGAAGACCACTTGAGGCCAGGAGGTTGAGGCCAGCCTGGGTAATATAGCAGGACCCAGTCTCTACAAAAAATAAAAAATAAATTTAGCTGGGCATGGTAACACTACTTGGGAGGCTGAGGCAGAAGAATTGCTTGAGCCCAGGAGTTTGAGGCACAGTGAACTATGATTGCACCATTGCACTCCAGCAAGACCATGTCTCAAAAAAAGAAAAGAAAAGAAAATGAATTATCATAGCTCAGGGGTGACCTGGTGGGCTTAGCTGAGATAAGTCTGAAAGGTCTTGTTTGTAGAGGAAGGGAGAGAATGGGCATAATCCTGGACTCACATACCTGCAGAGCACTTAGCACGAGGTCTGGTGCATAATCAACGGCTCTGTGAATGCCGGCAGCTGAAGGTCCAGATGCGCCCCCTGCCCCTCCACATGGAGACCCTCTTGAATGCTGGGCGGGGGGTGGTGTCTGGGCTCTCTGGGCTGAAGATGGGCTCAGTACAAGCGCTGGGTTTGAAGTTGCCTGAGGTAGCACTACTGTGGAGGCTGCTGAGCTAGAGGCCAGGAGGCAGTTGTTCTCTAGGGCCTGGAAAGACTGTCAGCACCATCACTGAGCCTCCAAGGACCCTGTGCCCAGGCATGTAAAACAGTTGCTGAGTGAGTGGACTCTGGAGTCAGATACCTGAATTTGAATCTTGGCTCTCCTGTTTACTAGATGGGAAGGTAGCTTAACCTCCCTGTATGTCATTTTTCCCATCTAAGGAGTTGGGATGGTAATGATAGTTGCCTAATAGTACCTGCTCAAGTCTGTGAGGGTTTAGTGAGTGTATGTAAGCACTTAGACCTGTGCCTAGAATAGAGTAAGTGCCATATATGTGTTAGCTATCCAACAACAATGATAACTATTGTTATTAGTTCTCTGAGGGTTTTTGGCTGAATTGTGTCCCCTCAAGTTCATATGTTGAAACCCTCACCCCTAATAGCTCAGATTGGGAGATAGAGTCTTCAAGGAGGTGATTAAGTTAAAAGAAGATGTTAGGGTGGGCCCTAATTTAATCTGACTGGCTTTCTTATAAAAGGAAATTTGGACACACAGAGAGACACCAGGGGTGCATGTGCACAGAGAAAAGGCCAAGAGAACAGAGAGAAGGTCCCATCTGCAAGCCAGAGAGAGAGGCCTCAGGAGAAGCAAAATCTGCCAACACCTTGCTTTTGGAATTCTAGCTTCCAGAACTCGAAAGCTAGAAGATATGTTTCTGTTATTTTATTTTAGTATTTAAACTGTCTGTGGTCTTTTGTAATGGCAGCCCCAGTGGACTAATACACTGGGTAAAGAAATTCAGAGGCCCAGAGAATGGGGCTGAGTATCTTCTTCACCCTCATGGGACATCTGCATTGTAGAAGCAGCTACAGCACAACCTCAGGCCTCCCTCGGCCTGCACCTTCCTGAGTAACTCACAGCCCTAGGCTCCACCCCTTCCTCCTGCCTGGTAGTCATCACCAGTGCATCCTTAGTCTATCACTAGGCCTGTCTGTGACTTGCTCAGTGGGTCGGGGCAGTGCTAAGGAGGCCAAAGCCAGCCTTCTTGAGACCTGTTCTTGTATATGAAAAAAGCAAACAGAAAAGGTGACCCCCTGCCTGGACACCTCAGCAAACATGAACTGTTGACAATCAGTCTGTGGGCCAGGGACAAGCTTGGGTTTTTCCAAGAACGTTATCAGTTTGTTTTACTTCTGTCACAGGAGGCCCTGAAGAGACTGAATGGGAGAGTGTGACTGCTCCCTGCAAACCCTCCCCATGTCTGGACTGAGGAAATAGCTCGAAGCACCATCCCTCTCCTGGTGGAGCAGCAGCAGCAGCGTCCAGAGTAAGGACTCCTTAGACTGAGAGACTCAAAAAGAGCCAGTCTGGAGGGTGGTTAGAGACACACTTATATTATTGATGGAGAAATTGAGGTCCCAAGAGTGCTGGGACCCACGGACTCCTGCTCAGCTCCCATTTACAGCAACACCAGGCATTTCCAGGGCTATCTCCCCCATGTGTGGTCCTGTCACTTCCTCTCCCAATCTACTCTGACCCCAGGCTCATCCTCCACCCTGATGGTTACAACATACAGGGAGTACTTATTAGCTTTCAGGGTAGTGACAAACTGGAGAGTGTTCAGAGGTGGAGGGTAGGATGGGAAATGGGCTTGAAACTCTGTCTTGGGAGAGTCAAGTGAAGACACATGCAGGTCAGCCCAGAGAAGGTCCAACAATTCAGAAGGGGTGCTGAGGGATGGAGAATGCCAGGCCATAAGGAAGGAGCAGGAAGAACAGCAGGATGATCCACAAAATGTCAGAGCCTGACTCAGTATAAGGGAGTCCCTTTCACAAAATAATCATAAACTTAGACTCCAGTAGTCTCCAACCCCTTCTATTCCATCTCACCCCCAACTCCCAACTCTGCCTCGACCCTTGGAGTCTTATATCCCTCCTCTTCAGTCAGAGCCAATCCCAGTGAAGCAGGCAGAAATGGGCCCACCTGATTGCAGCAAGGGAGGTCTAAAGGCGGGTCCAAGTGGTTGACTGACTGGAAGGGCAGCTTGTCTTGGCTAGGGCTGTGGCTGCAGGGAGAGGATGGGCACTTTGCTGGAGGGCAGAGTGGGCAGAGGCTCCAGAGCAGCTGGTCAGCCGGGGGCCTTTGGCAGTGGCAGTAGCTCTGCTCAGCTGGTGAAGTGATGTTCTCCTCTGATTGAGCTAATTATGCTGATTGAATTTCCTCCTTCTCCCTTCAGTGCCTCCCGCCTCCTCCTCTCTCCTGTCTCTTCCCCACCCCTCCCTTTAGAGAGAAAGGGAAAGGTTTCCTTAGTGTGACTGGTAATTGTTACGCACACAGTGTCAGATGTTAATACAGACCCTGATTGACAGCTAATCAGCCCATCAGCTGTACAAAAAGAGTGAATAACTCGGTAATTTGATTTCCCCTGATTCCCCTGCGTGGGATGGCAGGAAAGTCTAAATTAGCAATCAGGGAGCCCGTGGCAGATCCTGGAGGGTGGTGGTGGGGACCGAGGGGCTGCAGTGCAGCTGCAGCCCTGTAAGGCCCGGTATCCATGGTGGGGAGAGCCCCTATTGGCCTCGCTTTGAGTGGTAGAGGAGCTTTGTGAGCCACATAGGCTAAATGTGGGGGGTAGCAGAGTAAAGTCCCCATCCAGCGGGTGACTCTTCCTTCCTTGGTGGTGGCAGGGGAGGTGGCAGGCTGGCCTCTGGGAGAGGGAGGCAGCCTGGGAGTGTCCTCACCTCCTGTTGTCTAGGGGACCTCACGGTGGAGGTGGGAGGGATGTGGCAGCTTCCTCCCCACCCTCCGGCCCTTTCGGAGCTGGTTGCCAGGGTTTCTACCATGTGACCCAAATTCTTCTAATTTAGCGAAATAGGAGTCCCCTCACTCAGCTTTTGGCAGATTTCATTCAGGTAAAATGAAACACAGGAGAAGCACCTGTGGATTATTTGGTCCCAAATGAAACCGTTTCCAGCCTTCTTGGGCAGACAATAGTAGCTGGTCACAGTTGGCATTTGCTGGGGACTCGCTGTGGCCTGGGGACTGTGCCGAGTGTTGTCTGTATCCATTGCATAGAGGAAGAAGGATTGAACACCTGGCTCAAAGTTCCACAGCGAGAAAGTGGTGGATATGGGATTCGAACCCAGGGCAGCTCCAGCTTCTCGGCTATGGCCAGGGAGGCGGGATTAGCGGTAGTTTCCACCAGGGCCTAGCCTGGGGAGCCATCTTCTCATCAGAAGACTGTCCCACTCCCCATGAGTTCCTGCCCTAGAGACCTCTAGCCAGGGAAGTGTCTGTGTGTGTCTGTAGACCACAGAACTGTGTGTGAATGTTTGTCCTTTTACAGATGGGGAAACTGAGGCCGAGGAGGGTAAAGGCTTGCCTAAGGCAATGTAAAGAGCTAATACCCAGCCTGGGCTGGAACCCAGCTCTCCTGCTCCTGCCCAGCAGTGCCCAGCGTGGACCTCCTCTCCTGCCCTATCTCTCTCCTTACTCCTAGCCCCCTCCCCCTATTTCACCCCAACTGTGGGAGCTAGTGGTGGGGGCGGGGGGCTGGAGCTGGGCAGCCAGCAGGGCCTAGAGATGCCAGGGGAGGACTCTAGGTGGCAACAATACATTGTTGAGCAGCAGCATCTCCACTTGCAGAGGAGGTGGCTGCTGAGGAGGGAAGGGCTTTTGCTTTGCCCCCCTCAGCGTTGTAAGAACATGGTGGCCTGAGCCTGGGAGCTGGAAGGGCTGCCTGTGGTGTGGTCCGTGTGTGTGCACTTAAGTGTATCCCACCTGTGTTCACACTGCATGCCCTGGCCCATCTGTGGGGGGCCAGGACCAGCCCATCAGGCCCCAGGGTCCATCTCTCCCCGAGCTCTTCTGCCACCACCACCAACTCCAGGTAGATCAGGCATCTGGATGCTGAGAGTGGGTGAGGGGTCTAGGGAGAGACTTGAGACAGGAGCCATGGTCTTGTCCTCAGGTGGCTTGGGAGGCTGGGCTTATAGAGAGCAACAGCCAGAAGAAGCAGGGGTTGAATGCGAAGCCCGGGGATGGGGCGTGCTCTTGTGTGCGCGTGGTAGGGGAGGAGGTGTGCGATGGGAATGACAATGCCAGCGGTAATGCTCTTGCTCTTGTTGATTGAGCTCTTATTTGGTGCCAGGCTCTGATTAAGCACTAGACATTTATTAACTAATTTAATCCTCACAACAGCCCCATAAGGGGAGCCCTTATTCTCCCCATTTTACAGACGTTAAGTAACTTGCCCTAGGCACCCAGCTAAGCAGTAGGAGAACTGGCTTCTGAATCTAGGCTGTTTGTGTGCTGGGAAAGAAGAACCAAGGGACTGCTGAGGATGCTGAGCATCTCCAGGGCTTTACCATGCACCTAGCACTGGGGACTTTGCAAAGCACTTGCTGTTCATCATGCCATTTCATCCTCCCTGCAACGCTGGAAGGCGGGTTAGGATCCCATCCTCCAGAAGAGGCCAGTGCAGCTCAGAGGATGTCATGCAGCTTGTGAACCCCCAAGCTGACTCCCTGAGCTCCCTGCTCCCACTGAGGGGGCTGCAGGTGCCAGCTTCTGAGCTGTTGAGGCTGCCCAGTCCTATCCTTACCCTCAGTCCTCTGGGAGGCCCTTAGGAAGCAGACCTTGCTGGCCACCAGCTCTGAGGTCTGAGCAACATTTCTGTGGTCTGGCTGCTCCGGCCTGTGGGCTGTCACCTGGGACCATCTGCCACTTGGAAGGGCAGGGCGGTAGGGCCTTCACTGTTAGAGGTGTTTAGATTCAGGCCCCTGAACATGTCCCTGCCACTTCTTGCCCTTATCACCAGCGGCCGCCCCCACACTCTACCAAAGCAGCTGGCTGGGGAGAGGCTTCTGCCCTGTGTCTCCTTGCAGACCCCTGATCCCCCAGGGAAGCTGAGGTTCTGGGGTCCCAGACCCATGGCACCCATCTCTCGACTACTGCTCAGCTCCCATTTGGAGCCTTGGTGGTCCCATGAGGGCCAGCTCCCCAGTAGCACCAGGCATTTCCAGGGCTATCTCACCCACGAGCAGTCCTGTCACTTCCTCTCCCAAGCCACCCTGACCTCACGCTCATCCTCTACCCTGCTGGCATCAGAGAAGTCCCTGCTAACCCACACAGTGTCCATGGCATGTTACTGTTCTTATGATCTCTTCTGACCCCACAGCATGTCTGGAAGTTGGTGCCACATATCCATATTATCAATGAATAAACTGACACCTGGGGAGTGGGGCTGGGGGCTGAGGCTCTTTGTTTCCAACAAGCTCCTAGGTGATGGATGCTGCTGGCAGGTGCACCACACTGAGCTGCAAGACTCGTTCCTCCAGGCACCCCCTTCACACGTTCAGCATCCTTGCCTTAGGTAAGAAGCATTCTTGCCTTAGGTAAGAAGTAGAGTGGACTTTCTGTGATCCAGAGTCCATGTTCTGGGCACAGAAAGATTGGCTGTCCCCTTGCCTCCTAGCCCACCTCCCTTGGACACAGACTGATTGGAATCCCCAGACCAGGGCCAAGCTCACCCAGAAGGCACGGGGCACTCTTGTTCCACTGCCAAGACTGGATGGCTGGTAGGGGGTGGGTAGGGGAGAGGTATTTAGGATAAATTCAGCCAAAGGCCAGGCACATGGGGACTAGGCTAGGTCAGGACCATGAGCTAGAGGACAAAAAGGCAGAAGGAGAGGGGCTGTCCTGCACCAGCAGTGTGGCCTGGAGGCTGGTCAGTGTTGCTAGAGAGCCTTTGCCCACAGAGGGGCTGTAGTGGGTAGGTCTGGGTGGAGGAGAAAACCACTGCGGCTCCTGCCCTTGTCCCGTCTCCTGCCCACTTTCACTTGGGAATGGGGGCAGGGAACAGAGGTGTCTTGTAGGCTGCCTGAGGCCACACGGGCAGAAAAGTCAGTCAGGAATAAGGCTCCAGGTGCCCTGGGTCAGCCCAGGGACACCTGACAGGCCCAGAGGACCCTTCTTTTCCAGGGTCAGTCATCGAAGGCAAGTGAGGCTGGGCCTGGGGGAACTGCAAAGCACAAGGTCCCATTTGCTGATGGTCAAGGGCTGTGCAAGGTGGGGAGGCTGGCCACAACAGCTGCAGCCTTGCCTGCAGAAACATTCCCACAGCCACCCATGCTCCCACGTGGATGCATCCCACAAACACACACACACCTCACACATTTACACAGCTCACACATGACCATGAGCATGACCAATGATGTCACAAATCATAGATGTAGACAACCACACCCAGGTGTGCGTGCACACACACACACAGCACAACCAGGCGAGCTGGAAGCCAGGCACCTGGGGCTCTGTGCTTGTGTTTTGTCCTTGCTGTATGACCTTCAACAACTCTGGGCCTTATTATTATTATTATTTTGAGATGGAGTTCGCTCTTGTTGCTCAGGCTGGAATACAATGGCACGATCTTGGCTCACTGCAATCTCCACCTCCTGGGTTCAAGCTATTCTCATGCCTCAGCCTCCTGAGTAGCTGGGATTACAGGTGCACACCACTACCGCCCAGCTAATTTTTGTATTTTTAGTAGAGATGGGGTTTCACCATATTGGCCAGGCTGGTCTCAAACTCCTGACCTCAGGTAATCCACCTGCCTCTGCCTCCCAAAGTGCTGGGATCACAGGCATGAGCCACCGTGCCTGGCCAGCTCTGGGCCTTATTTTAGAGCTCTTTCTGGTGGTTCTCCTGCCTCACTCTCCCCCAGAACTGACCACCCCACATTGCACTGCCTCCTATTGGCACTCGGAGCTTCTTTTTATGCTGCTTGCCTATTTAGGAGTCTGCTGCCCCTACCAGAGTGGAAATTCCTCCAAAGGGGGTTCTGGGACCTGACAACAGGTAGGTGCTCAGCTGGTGCCCTCCAAACAGGTGACTGAGTCACTTCCCTTTTGATAGGGTTTTACTTCACCCCCAGCCTCTAGCCCAGTGCTTCTCACCTAAGGATCTTGTTAAAATGTGTATTCTGATTTTTAGGGCTGGGGGCTGAGGCTCTTTGTTTCCAACAAGCTCCTAGGTGATGGATGCTGCTGGCAGGTGCACTACACTGAGCTGCAAGACTCGTTCCTCCAGGCACCCCCTTCACACGTTCAGCATCCTCGCTGCCATCTCCTCACAAATGCTGTGAGCCTTGGCTTCATCGCCTTTCATGGCAGGAATGTCGCTCTCCTTAGGGTGAGGCTCCTTTACAATACAATTCCTGGCACTCAAATCCTTCTTCCTTCATGAAGCTGAGCTCCATCTCCCGGGAGCCTTCAGGGATTGCAAAGGTCAGGGTCTCTGGATTTGCTCTCCTCCTGGCTGACAGCAACAGTTCCTGCAGTGGGTCTGGGAATGTCTCATTTGTATATTCAAAAGTTGGTGAGAAGCTGGGTGTGGTGGCTCACGCTTGTAATCCCAGCACTTTGGGGGGCCGAGGTGGACAGATCACCTGGGGTCAGGAATTCGAGACCAGCCTGGCCAACATGGTGAAACCCTGTCTCTACTAAAAATATAAAAATTAGCCAGGCATGGTGGCATGCACCTGTAATCCCAGCCACTCGGGAGGCTGAGGCAAGAGAATTGCTTGAACTCAGAAGGTGGAGGTTGCAGTGAGCCAAGATCGCACCACTGCATTCCAGCCTGGGTGACAGAGTGAGATTCTGTTTTAAAAAAAAAAGTTGGTGAGGTGCCCCTAAAGTGTGGTAAGGACTACATGCAACACTCCAGGGAAGTGTGGCCCGGGAAGGTGCAGTGAGTCAATCGTCTCCCTTAATCTATACACTGTACTCCTATTGATAAAGCCTAAGACTGAACTAAATTTCTTTAGCAGCTGCCTCACTTTGCTGGCCCGTATTTGCCTTGTGGTCACCTAAGAACACTAGCACTTTGCCCTCGCTAGTTCCTGTAACAGTCTTAATAAGTGACAATTCTGTGACACAACAATCCTAAAGGATGCAATTTTTTTTTTAAGTTTTTTTGTTTCCATAGGTTTTTAGGGAACAGGTGAAGTATTTGGTGACATGAGTAATTTCCTTAGTGGTGATTTGTGAGATTTTGGTGCATTCATCGCCTAAGCAGTATACCCTGAACTCAATTTGTAGTCTTTTATCCCTCACCCCTCTTCCCACCCTTTCCCCTTGAGTCCCCAAAGTACATTGAGTCATTCTTATGCCTTTGCATCCTCATAGCTTAGCTCCCACTTATGGCTGAGAACATAGGATGTTTGGTTTTCCGTTCCTGAGTTACTTCACTTAAAATAATAGTCTCCAATCCCATCCAGGTTGCTGCGAATGCCATTAATTAATTCGTTTTTATGGCTGGGTAGTATTCCATAGTATATATATACCACAGTTTCTTTATCCACTCGTTGATTGATGGGCATTTGGGCTGGTTCCACATTTTAGCAATTGGGAATTGTGCTGCTATAAACATGCGTTATTAGCTGCCACCAAACTCCGGTGTGCAAGTATCTTTTTCGTATAATGACTTCTTTCCTAAAGGATGCAATTTGTGCTCCATAAGAGGAGTCCTTCCTTTTTTCCCCCTGACCATGTACAGACTTAGAGGTCCTGCAGTTTCCTTGCTGGCTGGCCCATGGGCATAGTCTCTTAGCTGGTTCAATACTCCTCCTGCATTTTTGTTCTGCCTATCCCCCTACAGCCCACTGCAGTTCAGGAACTACAGACAAATTCATTGCCTTTGTCTCCCTTGCCCTTCTAGAACCAGCTGTAGCAGGAGAAGTTTTGTTTTTTTTTTAATTTATTTTTGAGATGGGATCTCAGTCTGTCATTCAGGTTGGAGTGCAGTGGTGTGATCTTGGCTCACTGCAACCTCCGCCTCCCAAACTCAAATGATCCTCCCACCTCGGCCTCCTGAGTAGCTGGGACCATAGGCACACGCACCACACACGGCTAATTTTTTTTTCTTTTTTGTATTTTTTTAAATAGAGACAGGCTTTCTCCATGTTGCCCATGCTCATCTCGAACTCCTGAGCTCAGGCAATCCACCTGCCTCGGCCTCCCAAAGTGCTGGGATTACAGGCATGAGCCACTGTGCCCAGCCTTAGGAGGAGGTTTAAATTGGGAAACCTGATACAAATGCTATCCTGTCTTGACAAGGAGTCACTTCAGTACCCAGGCCTTGAAGAACTGTTCCCCAAAAACCTATATGCCATGCAGTGCATCCTACAGAAAAGGAGCAGGAGGAGGTGGAACAGATTGGAGCACTTCATTCATGCATTCAGTCACTCAGCCAATACATACATGTTGAGTACCCTTGCTTGCGTGGCGCTGCTGTAGGTGTTGGGGAAGCAGGAGAGAGGAAGACAGACAAAGCTCCTGTCCTCATGGACTAATGGTGTCATTAAGGGGCAGGGGGGAGAGGCAGACAAAAAAAAAAAAAAAAACAAATAAAGGTAGAGGAGAAGAAGCCAGGGAGGAAGACGGGGACAGGGTGTTGCTCCAGGCAGCATAGTACAGTGGTTAAGGACCTGAACTCTGAAGCCAGAATACCTGTGTTCAAACCTGAACTCTGGTTGTGTGGCCCTGGGCAAGTTACTAGCTCTGTGCCTCCATTTTCTCACTCCCCAGCTTTTATAAAGTACCTGTGCAGTGCCTGGCATGTAGTGAGTGCTTCCCATTAGGTGAGGTGATCCAGAGAGTCATCTTTGAAGAGGCGATATTCAAGGTTGAATAGGAGCCAGCCATGGACAGACCAGGAGAAAGGGAAACAGCAAGTGCAAAGGGTCTGAAGCAGGAAAAAGCTTGGCTTCTTGGGGCATCCAAAGAAGGCCCACGTGGCTGGTGAGGGAGAGTGGAAGAAGACGAGGCCGGAGATTCAGGGGGAGCTGTTGGGTGGTCAGCTTAGAGGTCACTGCCAGTGGTTGGAATTATAAACTAAAGCCAGTGAGGCATCACTGAAGAGTCGTAAGTGGCGACACCATCTGATTTGCTTTTCCAGGCTCCTGTGTGCCATGCTGGGGTGGCTTGCAGGGAGGCAGGAGGAGTGGGCAGCCGAGGACTAGAGTCTCAACCCTAGGCTTGGCTCTGAGCCAAGCCCATAAACCCAGCCTGGCACTCTGGCCAATAAAGGTAGTGGGAGAAGTGCCTCCCCACTGTTCCAGAATCTTCTTAATCCACCAGAGCCTTGAAGGGAGAAGCAAAGAAGCCTGGAGGGGAGCTTTTGAGGGATGTTATTTTGCATCTTAATTGCATGCTAAGTAGGCCCGTGGGCAGGGCCAGCTGCAGAGCATTAGCTGCCACCAAACTCTGGTGACTCAGGCCACACAGCCTTAAAATATTTATTTTTCTCTGCATTTGGAATTCAGCATCTGCACAGGAGCTGCTGGCAGGAAGCGGAAGTGGGAACCTGTTGGTAACAGCAATCTGGAGACAATGCAGGGCTGCACAGGTCCCGCTTCCTAAGCAGCCAGCATCGCTCCTCTGTGGGGGCTGCTGTCCGTGCCTTGCTGGCTTGCTGGGCTCTCCCAGGTACCTCTGGGACAGCATGGCTTCCTCCATTACAAATTGATTTTCCGCTTTACAGCCTAGGCCTAGAGTTTGCAACCTGAATCTCACATTCCTTTTGGGTCCATTTGAGGAAACATTCTCGCTTTGAGTCCTGAGCACATGAGGATGTGCATGGGTATACTCAGGGAGTGCATGTGTACCGCTGCATTAACATAACTGTCGGTCTTTTCCCAGGGGTGGGTGCCTGTGTGGGGGAGGTGGGGGAAGCAGGGGTGCCCAGGAGCAGAGTGGTTTAGGTGGTGGGGGTGTTGCTATTTACTCCCACCACTTACCAGCACTAGGTGTACCTCTCTGCCCTTCATCTGAAAAATGAGACTAAAGCTCCTTCCCATCGTGAGCTTAAATGAGGTCATTCATGCCGAGCTCCTGGCCTAGTGAGCACCTGGCTTAGTGCTTGGCTGATTCTGAGTCTCCCTGAAGGAGGGTATTGTTATGATTGGTTCCTCTGTGGGGCACAGACTCTGCTCAGGGCCTAACTCCCTTAGGACATAAGAGGAAGCTGGCTGTGGGCTCTTGGGCACCTGGAGACTGGGGGGGAGGGGCTCAGGCTGGGGAGGAGGCCCAGGGAAGTGGGAGGACACGCAGTATCACCTGCTCCTCGCAGGCCTGGCTGCTGGCGGGGGCAGCGGTAGGGGAACTGAAATGTTCGATGACTCCGATCCAGCTCTTTTATTTTGGAGAGTCTGCTGAGGCTGGAGCTGGGCTGGATTACCATGAAGTGCTCCTGATTTGCACAGAGATAAGGAGCTCATCATAACTGAGAGAGGGAGGGACTGCTGTTCCCGAGCAGCTGCTGCACTAGTCCTAGGTGAGCCATAATCTCTGGCTGGGGGTGGGGAGCTGAGCTCAACCTGCCTGGGTGGCCCTGAATACCTCACCATGGCAGGAGGTGGCAGGGAGGAACAGACCCTCCCAGGCAGAGGGGCTTGGGAGAGACACATGGACATAAAGAAGCCTAAACTTGTATTTCAGAAAATTGAATTAGCCATTGAGCTCTGTGAATGCCTATCCCTGCCCAAGGGAGGCACAGCTGTACACGGGAAGCTGGGGACCGTCATTTCTTTTTCTCCTCTCCCCACTGCCTCCAGCTCAAATGCCTTTAATCACTGGGGCTTGCTCAGCTGGGGGCCTGGGCTCTGACTGCTGGGAAGACACAGAAGAGCTGGGGCAGAACCTTCTGAAGGAGCATCCACAGGGGTCTGTGCAGTCCTGGCTTCAGGAGGCTTTTAGGGAGAGGCCTCTGCCCAATGCCCCCTTTCCTGCCCTGAGCCTTGGCCTTGGGAAGTTGACCGATCCTGAACAGTAGGGAGAAGTTGCTGAACTTTCTCATTATCGGACGGAAGTCCAGTGGGCAGCAGAGAGGTCTAGGGGACTTCATTCTGGTGGGGCAAATTTCTCATATCCAAGCAAGGAAGGGTTTCACAGACATGTCTTATGGGCTTCTCACAGCCATCTGAGAAGAAGGAATCATCATCCACATTCTACAGAGAAGGACACTGAGGCACAGAGAGGGCAGTGGCAGAAGGAGAAAGCTAGGATGGGAATGCTGCTCTTCAGACATGGAGTCTGAGTGCTGCCTCATCGGGCTGTGGATTGGCCTTGGGGCTGCTGGGCCGGGCTTTATGCTCCTGCCTGCTATAGCCTCAAGGAGAGGAGGCACCTCCAGGTGGTCAGAGTGGGGTCTTCCTTGGCTGCAAGAAGGACAGCTCTGTAGGGCTGGGGGTCCTGGAACTGAAAGACTGTGCAGCAAGGGGGGCTCCTGGAGCTCATGGGAGCTGCCTCCCTGCAGATCAGTTCTGCACTCTTGTGGGCGCTACAGAGTGGGCAAGGGTGGGGAGAGTGCAGAGAGGGAAGAGCACTGGATTAGTCTTGGGTCCTGGGCAGGAATCCAACCTCCATTCATTCAACAAACATTTATTGAATGCCTTGGTATCATCCCTCTCAATCCTTTAACAACAGCTTTGTGAAGCAGACACTCTTTCTGTATTTCTTTAATTATATGATGTACTCTTAGAAATGGTCAACATCTTACTATTGATGGGGTTATAACTGATAGCAATTTTTCTTTCTTAGTGGTCTATACAATAGAACACACGGTTTTAAAGCCAGTGGACAGTTCCGTGAAATATAGAACTAGCCCAATTTAAAAAAATGGAAATAATAATCATGATAACAGTATTAGTAGATAATATTTGTTAACTGTTGACCATATGCCAGGCACTAGATTCAGAATTTTGTCACTATTTTGATTGTTATTCCCATTTTGCAGACAGAAGACTGAGACTAGTCTATAATTATACCACCCTGCACATACCCAATCTTGCCTGATCTTGGAAGCTGAGAGTTAGGGTCAGGACTGGTTAGTACTTGGATGAGAGAAAACTGAGGCTTAAGAGGTTTCTCAAGGTCACATAGCACAAATGGTGGAGCAGGGGTTGGAACCCAGTCTGGCTGACTCCAGCTCCTTGGGTTCTGGACCCCTGGAGGATGCCACCTTCCTGCTGCTCTGGGTTAGGCCTGTGCTCAGTCCTGGGGAAAGAGCCATGAGCCAGGCACAGGAGGTCCTGTCCTACTCAGACCTGCAGCAAAGTGTTGTGGGTGGGGTGGCAATGGGGCTGAGACCACTGGAGGCTTTGAGGAGCTGCTGATGAGGATGGGACTAGGAAAGGTGGGTAGAGAGGGTGCCAGGAAAAGTCTGAGAATGTGGAAGGAGGCTCTTTACAAACAACCTCCACATTTTCCTCCCCTGTCTCTTTCTTTGCCACTGTTTCTTGTATATCACCATCTTCTCCAGGCAAGGAGGAAGGGCAGTGTGTCCACCCAAGGTGGACCCAGAAGTCATGGGACTCTATGTGCCTCCACTGGCTCTCACCAAGGACTGACCGAAGCCTCAAAATCCAATAAAGCCAAGCCCCTGAACAGGAGGGCTGTGGACAGGAGGCTAAGGGGCTGATGGTGGAGTCTCACAGCCTGTGATTGGGAGGCCAGTTGGCTTCTGTAGTGTTGGGCTCCAGAGAGGGGGAGGGTGCTTGGTGGATAGAAACATGGGCTTTGGAGTCAGGCGAACTTTGGTTGTAATGTGGGCTCCTCCATTTACTCGCTGTGTGGTCCAGGCAAGCTTAGTAAATTCACTGAGCTTTGATTTCCTCATCCACAAACTGAGAATAATAATTGTTTTAGTTACCTATTGCTGAGTAACAAATATCCCCAAAATTTAGTAGCTGAAAGCAATACACATTGATTATCTCACAGTTTCTGTGAGTCAGGAATCTGGACACAGCTTGGATGGGTCCTCTACTCAGGCTGTCTCACAGGACTGCAGTCAAGGTGTCACTGGGGCTGTAGTCTTATCTGAAGGCTCCACTGGAGAAGGATCTGCTTCCAAACCCATGCACGTGTTATTGGCAGGATTCAGTTCCTCAAGGGCTATTGGACTAAGTGTCTCAGTCTCCTGCCTGGAGGCTGACCTCAGTTCTTACCAAGTGGGCCTCTCCAGCTTGTTTCTTCAGAATAAGTACATGAAGAGCCAGAAAGACAGACAGATAGACAGACTGGAAGACACACAATACACACCTACAGAAAGAGAGAGAGAGAGGGAGAGAGAGATAAGAGCAAACAAAACTGAAGTTACAGTCTTTTATAACCTACTCTTGGAAGCGGCATCCCATCAATTTTGTCATATTCTTTTCTTTAGAAGCAAGTCACTAGGTCTGGGATCATCAGGAGCCATGTCAGAATGCAATATTTATTTTGTGGGTAAGTCATGGGGATTAAATGAGATACTAGGTGTGAGTACCTAAAATGGTGCCTAAGCTAAGTTGGGCTATATGCTGAACAAATGGACTATTATTATTGCTGATGTTGTTGTTATTCTCAAAGCGAGGCTGGCCTGGGGCTGAGATAGGACAGAATCCAACAACTAGCCTCAGTTTCCATTGGCTTGACATCATGAGAGTGTCACGGACTATAACAAACCCACCCAACTCCATCTCCATCTAGTCAAATCCTGCCTATTTCCCTGGGTTCACTTGGTTGCCTTCTACTCTAGGAAGCTTTTCTCCAGCTGGATGATGTGAGCTGTGTTTCTCTGAATGACCCCCCTTTGTTCACAGGGAAGGGAGCTGCCATCCCAGGCTGGGCTAACTCTCATGAGGACACCACTAACATTGTCTGCGTTTCATTTACCTTAGACAGGCCGGTCTACGATGTTTGAAGTTTACAGATTTCTTGGATATAGCAGTGAAAGGTTTGTATTTTTTATCTGTAAGGAAAAATTGTGAAGTTTACATCATTGCAAAATAAACAGAACTGTGACTTCTGTTTCACAATTGGCGTAGTTCTTTTGTGTGCTTTTGACAGTTCTAGCATGTTACTGACAGTTACAAGATTTTTTCTCCCTCTGGAAAATTGAGGGAGGGGTCACGTGACACCTTCCCACTCTGAATGCTGTGCTTATGTTAAAGATGCAGAAACTATGACTCAGGGTGGTTAGGTGACTGGCCCAAGATCACAAAACAGTTGAAGCAGGAACTGAGGCCAGTTATCTGATCCCAAGACCCATGGTCTTTGTATTATATTCATTCATTCATTCAATAAATATTCTGTAGTCCTTGCTATGTGCTAGCCTTTGTGCCAGGTACTAGGGATTGAGTGACACATGAGCAGGTCCTTGTCCCAGCCCTAAAGAGCTTTTACATTCCCCTTCTCGCCTGACTCCCACTGGATTACGACTTTGTCCAAATAGACACCCACTTTCTCAGTACCCCTCCTTCATTGTGTCTGTCTACTATGGGGCTTTGAATTTGAACTGGAGACTGCATTTCAGGAGGGGTTCTATCAGCCATTGGTGTGGGTGGAAACGTAGCAGGAAATGGCCTTAAAGTCCCAAGAGAGGACTTTAAGATAAAGTCCTCTTTATCTTAAAGATATCTTATCAAGGATCTGATAAGATAAAGAAGTTGGATGGAAGGTGGTCAAACGGAAGCCCCCATGGAAAATGGAGAATGAGGTTTACAGATTAAAGCAACTGATTGACTTTTAACAGCAGATTCTTCTCCACCTCCCTTGCTAGCCCCAGGTCGATTTCCTGTCCCATGCATGGCACTTCAGGAGTTAAACCCAAGCCACTGCCTTCCTGCCCAGTGAGCCAGGTGATGGGATTGCAGTTAATGGTAATTTGAACAAGTTTGGTCAACTAGAAATACATAAGGAGATTGAAACATGAAAATGCCCTCGGAATTTATACAATTGATATATTGTAGCTCAGCCAGCTGTCAACTCCATTGTATGAGAGATGGCAGAAATAATTTGCCATGAACCTGATATTTGTTTACTGAACCTTTACAAAGGAGAACAAGAAGGAGTGGGAGGTGTTACTAGGAATACCTCCCCCCACTGCCATCGTCCCCCGCTGCCCCCTTAGCAATCCCTCAGCCAGTTATGAATCACTGCTCAGCGGGATGTTTGTGTGCCAGGCATTCTACTAGGCACTGGGCATGAGGTAGTGAACAAGAGGGATAGAGTTCCTGTCTTCCTAGATTTTACTTTCTGGTGGGAGAGACAGACTGTAACAGATAAACATATGAGTAATAGAGCTATGGAGAAGAGGAGGCAAGGTAATTGAAAAAGATGGGGGAGGTTCCGGGGGTGGGAAGCAGAGGTCTTCCGGATGGGTAACTAGGGTCTTATGTAACTCTGGAGGTGTGTGCCTAGCTATCTGCTCTACCACTTCTTATTCTGTTACTAGCTGTGTGTCTTTGGGAAAGTAACTTAACCTCTCTGAACTTCAGGTGCTTCATCTGTAAAGTGGAAATACTAATACCTGTCACAGGATTATTTGAGAGAAAATGTATCAAAGCTCATTGTCAGCTGTAAAGCATTCTATTTATGTGAGTTGTTAAGATGGAATTACAGTGCAAGGTCACCCATTCGTTTATTAGTTTTCTTTTCTTTCCTTCACCAAACATCTATCAAGTGCCCTCTACGTGTGTTAAGGGGCACCCTGTTCCTGATTTGTTATTCTGGCCCAAGCATGAAAAGTCTGGCCTTGCTGAGAATGGGCTGGAATAGTTAAACGACACTTTACCAGGGGCTTGAGTATGACAACAGGAATAAACACAGTGCCACTTGTACATTACGTGTAAATGAAGATGCTCACATGTCTGTGTCCCTGAGTGTGCACATATTTGTGTTTCTGTGTATCTGTGTATGCGTGTATGTGTGTTAGGGGATCATGCTTTATCCCCTTGGGGAAGGAACGTGGCTTTGTCCTACTTGGGGTTTGAAATATTTCCAAACCTCTTAACACACCAACACCCCACGGCGGGGGACATCACAGGGGCTGCTGTTCCCATTTGGGAGATGAGGACATGAGGCTGCTCAGAATCTCTGGATTACAGAAACCAGTGCCACACAGTGCACAGCTCCTGCCTAGTCTATGTCACACGGCATCTTATGTCTCCCCCTCAATCTTCTGGGGCTCCAAAGACCCCATAGATTATATTTCTCTGAGGTGGGTGGGGGCCAGGCCTAGCAGGAGGTTGGTGCAGCTTTTCCTCCATTAGAGTGCCTGCTGTTCCTGGCCTCAGTCCTGGGCACATATAGCCCCCCACAGGGCAGCATGGCCCTTAGCCTAGGCCCATGGAAAGAGTTTGCAGTCAGACCCTGGCAGGGACCATGGGAGGGTTTTTTGAGCTCATCAAGCCTCAGTTTTCTCATCTTGAATGTGTCTATAAACTGCCCATGACTTGTAGGGCCATTGTTGGGCATAAAGAGATGATGGTGTGAAGCTACCTCATGGGCCCAGCCTCTAGTAGTTGTTCAGAGAATACCCATTCACATCTCCCCCAAATACAGCCACCCATTCCCAGTCCGAGGGCTCTTTGGTTCTGATTCTGATGTTCCAGGACAACAACCCAGTCCTAAACATTGGCCCAGGAGGGTATGGCCCCAGCATGTCTGCCCAGTTCTTGCCAGGCCCCTCTTTCCTGGGGGTAGGGCCACGCCCTGTCCTGGGCACCTGGCAACTGGCTGGGGTCCTGACTGTGTTCAGCTGGGGCTGCCTTGACCCCTGACACTCTGACTTGCCCATCCAGCTCTGAGTGTTGCTTCTGCCCAGAGATGCTGCTTTCACTGCCTCTAACCCCCATCCGACTCCCCGGTGGGCAGAAATCCTGGGGATATGGCTGACTCCTTTACAAAAGTTCAGTAAACAAATATAAGGTTGCTTGCAAATTATTTCCACCTCTGTGTGGGTCTTTCTGGTTGTCCGATCCCTTGGCACTGTGCTTCAATTGCTAATACCCTCCACAGAGAAGCCAGCCCTTGGCTCACTGTTGATCCACTTTATGCCCATCCTTCACTGGTCCACCAGGGTTCCAGCAAAAGGATTCCAAGATATCAGGACAAAAGCTTCCACCCACCCTTACTTGTTTTGTTCTCTATAGTCACACAAAATAAACAGCATCCCTATTTACCTGTGCCATCCCTCTAGGCAGTGTTTCTCAGCCTTGGCTGCACCTTAGGATCACCTGGGGGGCCTTTAAAAATATTAATATTTGAGTCCACCCCAGATCAATGGAATAAAAATTTTGGGGGAGGAGGCCTGGGCATTAGTATTTCCTAAAGATTCCCCAGATGATTCTAAGAAGGAGCCAGGGTCGAGAACCACTATTTTAGAGAATAAACGATCCTTAGCTTTGCCACACCCATCCTCATCTCCTGCTGAATTCTCCCAGGAGCTACCTGCAACCGTCATACAATTCAGTTTTCAGACCTCTCATCATTCTAGTCACTGTCCACTTCATGTAGTCCATCAGGTTAATGCACTTGGGAAATGTGACTTCCTATACTGAACTGGACTGTCTAGGACAAGACGATCACCTCCTTTACTCATGGTATTATACCTCTATTAATATGACCACAAATCAAATGAGCTCTTTCTGTCTATACCCCACTCTTAACTTACTTAAGGCCAACCAGCCTCTTCCCTTCAATAGCTCCTTCTCCATTTTCCTACTCTGTTTCCACCAACATAAGAAAGCCTCCTCAAGTAGGTTGTAAGGTTAATTCCACAAACACATGCAATTCCAGGAAAACCTTTTAGGACTCACTGCAACTTTCCACAAGGTTCAGAGTGGTCATTGGCTCTCTATCTGTTTCAACAGGTCCATTCTGAGGTTGGCTCCATCCATCGCCCCTGATTTGAGAGGCTCATAACAGGTATCTAACTCCTACCTACATCTGATACCTGCTGTTCTTAAACTTAAATAACAGTTTCCATTAAAAGAGCATTAGCATGACACTCCCGTAATTAATCTTCTCTGGATAGCTAATAGTTCAGAAGGCACGCGGAGAAGCAAGGGCATCATACACCACTAAGCTCATTTATCCTAATTGATTTATCTAAGAATTGCTGGGGCGGCTTGCCGTGTGCCTGTTGACCTGTGGCGGAGGCCCCATGGGTGCCTGGAATTGGGGGAAAGGAGCAGGGTGGATGGACGGAGCCGGAGCTAGCTGGGGCTAGCTTCATCCTGGTCACAAGGCAGCAAATAACATAATGGGTTGGCCTCAGAGGCGGGCCAGCCCAGGAAGCTTTTAGAGGCTCTCAGCAGCCCTCGTAGCGCACCCAGATTACACACGCAGCTATTTCGCATCATTAAACCTCCCTATTTTGTCCCCGGGTGCCGCACGCTCTCTCTGCATCAGGCTGGGCTTCAAAGTAGGTGCTTTGCCAAAGCAGGTGTAGCCACTGTGGCAGGCTGACCCTGGGGCACCGGGACACATTTGCTGGCTGTTTGTTTGTTTGCCTGCTGGTCTCCCAGCCCTGGGGGCTGGGGCTGATGTGCATCTGCTCAGCCTCAGCCTGCCTGTTTAGATTCCCACTGCTGTCCGTGCTGGGGCTGGAGAGTGGGCATCACTGGGCTCCCAGACCCTTGGAGACCACTGTGGTGATGATCTCCTTGCTCTCCCCTCCAGCCCCAGACCCATCCTTTCTCAGTCTGCCTGCCAATAGGTGGGCACTGAGAATGATCCTCTAGTGGAAGACAATCCTGGGCTTTGTTTGACCCTGAAGCTATTTTCCTTCCAAAGAAGGAACCAGAGCTTCAGTGAGGCAGCTCAGAGCCCCAGGGGACAGACCCCTGTGCTGGGTGATACCCTCTCTGGCCTCTGGCTCTCTTCTGGTAGGTGCTCTGCACTAATGCTGATCCTTGCTCAGGCTCATCTGCTCTATCTCATAGCCTCTTGTCTGGAGTTTTCCTGATGTCCAATCCACAGTGTGTGCTTGATCCTCCCCTTGAACCTACCCCCAGGTGGTGTCTGTGCCCTGCCTCCTCTGCCTCCAGGCTCTAGCCCATCCTGGTCTCCATTTTTTCAGATTCTATCCTTCCTAGCTCCTGCCTGGACCAGCCTCCAGACAGGTACAGGCTGGGTGGACTCCTGGACTGCAATCTCCACTGCCAGCCCCCGTCTTATTGCCTTGGTTTATGTGCTGCCTTCTGCATGGATTTCCCGGTTGTGTCCCCCAGGTCCTAGCTGGAAATAGAGTCCTGCCCAGCATACCAGCCCATCTGTCTGGAACTCTCATTTGCCCAGTTCCCATCCAGCTTTTCCAGCTTTGTCCTCTCTTCCAGGCCGAATCCTGTTCTCTGTGTCCCTGGCCAAACCTGACATACCACAAGAAATTATTATGTTGCCATCCTCTACTCCATGTGCCTGTCCACTAGATCTGACAGATTCGTGGATACTGGACCAAGGCCACCCCTCCTGGAAACTAAAAATGCTGGATCCAGTTTTTGCCCTTCCCCCACCTTTTCCTGATCTGGTCCTAAATTGTAGGAAGGCTGCAGAATGAGGGACATCTGCAAACTTACTGCCTTGTGCCTGTGTGACCTTGGGCAATTCCCTTTCTTTCTTTGAGTTTCCATTCCTTTATCTGAGAGACGAGAGGGTTGGGAATAATGATTCCCAGGGGTCCTTTTACCTTTGAAATATAATGGAAAACAAGAGACCCTGAAGACAAAGGGTATTAATACGGTGGTCAAATCAAGCTGGATCTTCTCTCCCCTCTGCCGGGAGCCTCCACATCATGCAGGACTTGGCAGTGGATTTACAGAAGACTCGGCACAAGGGCCCTGGGCTCTCACCTTTAGAAAATGGTGCAATTTAATGGTAATGCAATTACAGATGTGCTGAGATTGAAACAGCCCATCTTATCTCAAACTCGTCTTCCCCACCAAGTATCGGGGCAGGTGCTGATCCCTAATAGCTGCTGAAATGAATTCACCAGGCAGCTGGGGGCTCCTAGGGAGGAGAGCTGTGTGCAGAGAAAGACAGGAGAGAGGGGGAGGAGACATGGAGAGAAGGAGGACGGGAGCAGGGAGGGAGTGAGAGAAAGAGAGAGGGAGAGAGGGGGAGGCAGGTGGGAGAGAGAGAGAGAGAATGAGACAAAGCAGAGAGAGAAGGAGGGAGCCAGTAAGAGTGAGGGAGGAAAATAGAGGAAGGAGCAAATAGGGAGAGAGGAAAAGAGAGGGCAAAAGAGAAGGAGAAATGAAGAGATAAAGCGATGGAAAGAATGAAAGATACCATGAGGAAGACAGATGGAAGAGGGAAGCCAGGAATGGAGGAAGAGAGGTGAAGTAGGCAAGGCAGGGATTCCTAAGAAGTTGGAGATCATGGGAGAAGAGAGTAAAGTGGGGAGAGAAGAGGGATAGAAAGAGAAAATGAAGGGAGAAGATGAAGGAAGGGGTGAGAGAGGGAGCATGTGCAAATGTGAGCACTATGGAGGGAAGAGGGGAGAAGAGAGAGGAAGAAAGGAAAGAAAGAGAGATTGAGAGAGTGCCAAGGAGAAAGGAGGCGGTAGGGAAGGAAGAGCCAAGGAAAGAAGGAAAGGGATGTAGAGAGGGAGGGGAGGGGAGGAGCAAGGGCGGAGGAGTGGGGGACGGGGGGCGGTGGACCTGATGATTCAACAGAGAGAAATTGAGTGAGAGGAAGAGTGAAAAAAGGGAGCAGAGTAGGGTCCGTGTTTCCTAAATACTGAGCTTCTCAGACCCACTAGAGCCTCTGTGCCATCCTGAGGACAAGTCCAGATAAAAAAGAAAAGAACAACAACAACAACAACAGCAACAACAACAGAGAAACCCATGAAGTGGCTGGTAGGAATGAGCCCCTCACGACGAAAGCAGATGACAGACAGGGCAAGAACGGGAGAAAGCACTTGAAGAAGTGGGCCCAGAACTAATTGGGAGCTCTGGAAAGAAGGAAAATGTAATGATCCAAGACCCTAGAAGAGGCACAGCTCCCCAAACAGTCAGCCAGTTCCATTAGCCAACGTTCATTGGTACTGCCTGGCAATCCTGGGATAGCTTGGGTACAGCACCACGGACACCCGCCCCCACCACCGACCCGCAGAGACTGATCTCTCCTGCAGCTCCCTCCCACGTGGGCCCCTGGCTTCCCCCGAAAATGGCTCCTTTGGGCAGCTGGAATGCAGGCCTGTGAGCTGCTGAAATAGATCAATTATTTTTCAGAACACGGTTTTGATCCCGATGTTACTTCACTGGATCGCTGAGTGGAAAGGGCTCGCAGAGAAAATGGCATTTTTTATAACCCTGGCAAAATGCTCCCGCACTGATGAGATGAGCCACCCAGCGAGCGCGCGCGCACATATGATACATAACTAACCAGAAGCATAATCTTCTAAATTGAAAGCCATAATGTTTGCTGTTGGAGCTAAATATTAACAGGGCGTTGTCTCCCAATGACCCTCGGGAGGCAGCTGGCTTAGCGGGAGGCTGTCCTCATATTGAAGCAATTCGATTAAATTCTTTTCTGCCATCAGAATTAAGAAATGAATAGTTTTATGAGAGTCATGCCACAGAGGACAGGAAAATAAAATGCTCAGGAAACGGAGCGGGGCCAGGTGCTTGCCAGTACCTGCCTTGTCCTTCTGGAGGGAGTGATACCAGCCTTCCAGGATGGGGCTAGCTCAGGACTGCAGATGGACCATTGGGTGATAGGCGCTCTCTCCTCCCTCCAGGCATCCCTGCCAACCTATCTTTTCAGCCTTCTCCCAGTTCACCTGAGAGGCCAGTAGATACACAGGGTCCTTTTCAGGAAGCCTCTCAATTATTCATACAGGAGCCAGTAAAATGTAGTGGCTTAAGTCATGGCCTCTGGAGCTAGACTATCTGGGTTCAAACCCTAGCTCTGCCTCTCAGTAGTTGTGTGATCTCAGTCAAGGCACTTAACCTCTCTGTGCTTAAGTTTCTTTGGCTACAAAATAAGTTTATAGTAGTATCTACTTTGCAGAGTTGTTGTGAGGATTTAATGAGCACTAAAATCCTTAGAACAGGGCTTAGTGTATAGTAAGCACTATATAAGCATTACTCCTATCTGATTTAGGTTGAACTGTATAAAATCGCTGTTTTGTAGGTAAAAAGAATCAGATATTAATATCTTAATATGAAGTTTATACAGTAAGATTTTTAGCAGCTGTGGCCACTTTCCTGCCCTGTGGCCCTCATAGCCCAGCACTATTCTAAATGTTCTTGTACTTAAAGAGGTACTAACAATATGCTATGTTTGTATTCAGAAAAAATTCATCTTTTATTAGAAAAATTCCAGTTAACCACAGACTCAGAAAGTTTCATCTGTGTTTCCATTGGAAGGGGGAAGGCAAAAGGAGTTATTTGTTGACTGCCCTACTAAGCGTCATGCACCATGCCAGCTGTGTTGCAATATTACGCTTGTTTAATCCTCTCAATAATCCTATGAGGTGAGTATCAGGTCCCATTTTATAGATAATCCTATGAGGTGAGTATCAGGTCCCATTTTATAGATGAAGAAACTGAGGTTCAGGGAGGTAAAGTGATTTTATAAACATTATACAGCTATGGAGGCAGAATAAGAATTCAAACCCACTATATCACTCTAGAGAAAGAGGGCAGGATAGACATGTCTGATGAACCTCCATCCTTCTCTCTGTGTTTCTCCTCCAGCATTCCTCTCAAACAACCCCTTCTGTTTGTGTCTGTATCTCCAACATAGGCTTCTTCCTTTTGTCTCTTGTAAAGTAATAAAAATATAAGATCAGGGACAAGACTGAGAACAGCCCCACTGCCTGTGCAGAAGACCTACTCTAAATTTTAACAACCTGGTCCTAGGAAGAGCCACCTCTGGGACACCTGCTCCTGAAAGCAAAACCCTGTCCATAGTAAATAGTCCAGAAAGAATTGGGAGGTTGTGGGAATTTACAGAAACTGAGGGAGTAGGCTGGTGGGATTGGGCACCTGGAAAACAGCTGCCTGAAACATCATTACTATTGGAAAAGAAAAAGTCATGGAGAATGGGAGGCAATGCATGAAATTCCATTTTTTCTTGCTTTGAGTCCATGTTGAGACTCAAAGTGGGCAGTGAGAAGTGGGCAGAGAGCATTCTGTTCTGACCATTAAAATATCAGGTGAGCTTGACTTGGAAAACAATCTTTAGTTGTTCTTAAGAGGATGAGAGAGGCTGGAGAAGGACAAGTGCCCTATACAACCTTGGGGTGGTGGTGGGGTCAGTGGGGGGCCTGGCTTTCTATTTAGAAGAGTGCTCAGCCGCAGTGGCTCATGCCTGTAATCCCAGCACTTTGGGAGGCCAAGGCAGGCGGATCACGAGGTCAGGAGATCGAGACCATCCTGGCTAACATGATGAAACCCCATCTCTACTAAAAATACAAAAAAATTAGTCGGGCGTGGTGGTGGGCTCCTGTAGTCCAAGCTACTCGGGAGGCTGAGGCAGGAGAATGGTGTGAACCTGGGAGGCAGAGCTTGCAGTGAGCTGAGATCACACCACTGCACTCCAGCCTGGGCAACAGAATGAGACCTCATCTCAAAAAAAAAAAAAAGAAGGGTGCTCAGCCTAGGAGGGCCTGACCTTAGGAGGCATGCTAGGGGCAGTTGGGGACTTAGATGTGGGAAGAGAAAGAGACAAGTAGTATCATTGATGCTTTCGCATCTTTATTTAATGCTTTTCATAACTCCATGAGGTTGGTGTTATTATCTCTATTTCACACAGCAACTATGAATCAAATAGTAATAGCAGCAGTGGGGTAGTGGTGGTGACAGTAGTAGTAACAGCAGCCACTGTAAGTACTTGCTGAGCATGTCCTGTCTGCCCAAGGTATTTCTATAAGCCTCTGTGGTCTGCAACAGACATAACCAGGTGGTCTGTCCACCATGGGGTTGTGCTCCCCTTCCATACTGTAGGGTTGTGCCTGGCAGTGTTGCCCAGCCTGGGTCTATTTCTATTCCTAACCCCCTCACATCTAAATGGTGCCCACGGCTTGGTCTCATTCATGGAACATGAGGAAGATGATGCATGTTCCACCTGGGTAAAGGTGGGTAAAAATAAGGGAAGTCCTCTCCAACTTCGTGCTTCTGTTTATTGGCTAGATGCAGAGGGCTCTGTGCCCCTAGAGGATGGCAGAGACAGAGGATGGAAGGAGCCTGGGCTCCCAAATCACTGTGCAAAAGACAGCCACCAACTAAGAAGAAACAATCTCATTCAACTACTGTGTAAATGAGAAATACACTTCTATTGTGAAAAGCTCCTGAAATAGTGAAGCTTATTTGTTATAGCAGCTACCATTATTCTAACTAACATATGGATATTATCTCATTTAATCTTCACAACAACTTTTAGGGGACAGGTATCAATAACCCATCTTAAAGATGAAGAAATCTAAACTCAGATGTTAAGTGATTTGTCTAAGGCTGCACAACAAGTCAGTGCTATAGCCAGAATTTGGAACCAGATCCCTCTGACTCTAGGTCTACAGCGCCAGTTGCCTCACTGTGACCTTAGAGAGAGGAGTGAGAACAGAAAGGGTGAGGGATTTTGGGGATTGAACTGTGGCAGAAAGGCTGTCCTTGCCCCAGAATGAGAACCAGCCTTGAGTGTAGATCTGAGAACAACCTTCTGACTAATGAGCACAGACCACGTGCTGGGCTTAGGTCAGGAAAAGGAAGGCAGGGAAAAGAGGGTGTTTTGTGTGTCCTGAACCTATGGAGCAGGCTAAAGGGACATCCAGGAGGCTAATGTAAGGGCTTGAAACCAAGAGCATGAACCTGTCGTTTCTCCTCCAGGCCCCTTCCCCTGAGACATGGAAACAAGAATAACCAGCACCATCATTATAACAGGAGATATCATAGCAGGTATAGTGGGAAGTGGTACTTACATAGCACTTACTTTGTGCCAGGCACTCTTGTAAGTTCTTTACATATGTAAATGTAAACTTCAACATAGCCCCATGAGGTAGATACTATTATTATACCCATTTTACAGAGGGGCAAACAAAAACACAAAGGCACTAGTAACTTGCTAAAGTCACAAAGCTGTTAAGAGGATGGAGCTTGTTACAGGAATATGACTGGGGCCAGCACTGTCTGGAGAGAGGGATCCAGGCCTGGCCTCAAGCAAGGCCACCTCAAAAGACCAGTGAGAAGGTTTGGTGTCAGTGCACCTGGGGTTAGATAAAGCTGACCTCAGTGACTGCCTAGATTTGCCTCTGGGCCTTCCAAACTCCAGCTTAATTTTGTTGGGCAATTGTTTCTGAAATCCTGACTGACTTCATGTGGGGTCTCTACAGGGGCAAAGAGAGGAGAGCACATCAGTAATTGGGATTTACTAGGAAAGAGTGTTTATGGAGTATGAGAGGGTGGATGAAGAAATACACCTTCTATATGTCCTGAGAACAGAGCTTCAGAACTCAGCAAGGCCAAATATTTGGGGTGGAGAAATTGCCCAGGCTGGATCAGGGCTTGGGAATAGCAGAGTCTGAGAGGGTGTGGGCCTGACTGTGTATGGAAACACTCCCTGCCAACAGCCCTCCTACAGTGAGGAGTGGAATGCTCTGTTACTCCCTGTATCAATGTCTTAGTCTATCCAGCTGCTGTAAAAAATGTCCTGCAGACTGGGTAGCTTACAAACAGCAGAAATTTATTTCTCACCATTCTGTAGGCTGGAAAATACCAGACCAAGGTGCTGGCAGATTGGATGTCTGGTGAGGGATGTCTTCCTGGTTCGTAGACAGCTGTGTTCTCACAGTGTCCTCACTAGTGGAAGGTGAAGGAGGCTCCCTTGGGACTCTTTTATAAGGGTGCTAATACCACTGATGAAGGCTCTGCCCTCACGATCTAATCACCTCCCAAAGGATCCACCTACAAGTACTGTCACACTGGGGGTTAGGTTTTAACATGAAAATTTGGGGGGACATATACACTCAGTCCATAGCAATCAGTTACGGTTAGTTTTGTAGTGTAACAAACCATCCTGGCTCTTAGGGGCAGCTGAGTGACTCTATGGCCTGGGCTCAGCATGGCTGATCTCAGCTGAGTCACTTGTGTGTTGGCTGGTCTGGATGGACTCCAGTGGCCTCACACACGGATCTGGTGGCTGATGAGCTGTTGGCCAGGGTGATGAGGGTGACTGACCCATGTGTCCCACATCCTCCAATAGGCCAGCCTGAGCTTACTCACATGGTAGTTGAAGGAATCCAAGAACAGCATGAGGCATGCACTTTGCAAGTGTCTGTTTGTGACGTGTTTCCTATACTGTGCCACTGATGAAAGCAAGTCACATGGCCAATCCTAGAATCAGTGTGCAATGGGGAGTACCCAAGGGTGCAGATACAGGGAGACATGAACACATTGGGCCATTATATTTCTGTGTTTCAGTATCTACATCTGTGGTAGACACTATGCAGTTAAGACCAGGGGAGCTCTTAGGGAGACCATCCCTGAAGAGCTTTGCAGTCAGAGGATGTAGGGTGGAGTCCTGGCTTTATTCCTAAATGTCCTAAGAAAAGCAATCTCAGTTTCTCTGCCTGTATAGTGGGTGACAGGGTTATTGTAAAGATCAAATGAGATGCTTGAAGAAGTCCTTTGCAAGCTTCAAAACACTGTAAAAAATGCAATTTGCTGCTACTCTTCCCCCCAAGTAATGTAGGTGGGTCTTAATAATTTCTCAACTTGGAATTGTCTACTTCATGACAAAATCTCAACTTCCAGGATGACTTCCTGGCCCACCTCTGGAGCAGCTTCGCTCAACACCAGTGTGCTTGGGGAATGCAAAATCACTTTAATATTGGCTGGAGACAAACGTAATTAGGAAGCTAAATCTGCTGAAAAAATAATCATATTATGCAAATGTGATTAGCAATGACTTTTGGGTTCTTTGTTATTTGAGAGTTTCTGTTCCTTGGCATGCATGTGGAGAGGTGGCTGCTCTGTGCGTGGGGTGTCTCTTAGTAGGTGCTCAGGAAATGGGAGCTTGTGAACACAAAAGTGGGGAGAGGAGCATTGGGAAGGGACTCCTCCATCAGTTCCCAAGGAGAATCTGTTGGTCCCTCAAGGTTCTGAGCTGATTCCTGTCAAGGAGGTCCAGTGAGTAGACCCCAATTGATGACAAGGGTCCCTAAGAGGGGAAGGGGCTTTCTTCTTCCAGGCTGGGGCTGGACTTGAAGAAAAATCACCTGGAGCTGTGGTCCAGGGGACAGCGTGCTCTGGCAATGGGGCTTCCTTTATTGAGAGGCTGGTGGGTTTGGGGGTGGGACCTGGCTCTGCCTTTATGGGCTACCAGGAGGTGGTCAGAACCTGGAGAAATTTCATGCCTTGTTGGGGTCTGGTGTATTAATTTATAGCAGGAATGGTCCTTCCCAGTGTTGGAACCAACAATGGTCTCTGATAGAATCAAGAGTTTTCCTCTGGTCATGGCTGGAAGGTCACACGTTCTGGCTTTTGTAGCCCCTTTGATAATAGTGGTGATGGTAAAAAAAATTATAAATAAGAGCCACCCACTTAGTGAGTGATTGTTAAGTTCTAGATGCTGTGCTAAGTGCTTCACATAATTACCTCATTTAATTTTCCTAACAATTTTATGAGGTAGGTACTATTATTCTCATTTCTATTTTACAGAGTAAGAAACTGAGGCAGAGTGGTTAAGTGATTTTCTCAAGGTCACCTATATCAGTAGCAATTTTCTCAAGGTCACCTGTGTCAGTGGCAGAGTCAGGATTTGGACACAGATCTAGCTTGATTCTGAAGTCTATGCTGCCGCCCAGCAGGCCATGGAAACCCCAACCTTCCCTGCAGGACACAGCACGAATGATTCTGTTGCCATTGTCTTTGCTGCGTGCACTTTGCAGTCTTGCCTGTGCACACCCCTGGCCATGCTCAGTTCACTCCAAGAAGACCCCAATGTGCCTAGGCTTCTTCACAAATTTCTGGAAGCTGGCACCCTCCTGCTTCACCCTTGGTGAGTGACCTGGTCTCTACTCCTGGGGTTTCTATGCACTTACCACAGCCAACCAGTCCAGGCAATTGGGACATCTGGGTCTGGAGTGGGTGAGCCTCCTGGGAAAACTGAGATGGCTTTGGAGGCCCCTGAGGCATAGGGGATACTCTTGAATCCCCCTTCTTTATGACTTCTCTCTAGATTTCTAGGAACCCAAGATCTCTTCCTGTACCCCCATTTCTCTCTTGGCCCTTTGGAGGCCGGGGGGACCCTCTCTGTGACTCCCTCTACAACTTCTGAAAGGACTGCAAAGCTTCAGGGAAGTTCTCAGAAGAATCACTCCTGCCCCAGGGCCATGCCAGTACTGACCAGAGCAAGTAAAGGGTTGGTGGTGGTGGTGGTGGTGGGGAGGATATGATGAAGTCAGCACCACCTCTTAGGGCCAGGGCAAAAGTTCTGGGATGGGAAAAACCTCACTGCCCCGGCCCAGCCCAGCCCAGCCCAGTCCACAGTTCCCACCGAGGCACAGACAGGTTCTTCCCAGACCTTCATTCCCAACAACCACTTGGCCATCCTCTTCCCCTGGGCATCTCCATGTCTGACAGACCTGACATGTACAAAGCTGGCTACTGCTTTGCCCATGAACCTGGTCTTTGTCAGTGTTTCCTACTCAGGGATGGCATCCGTGACCCGCTCCTTGGTCTTCACCCTTACATCTAATCACCAGCTACGGTCCCACATGGAAACGCTGCCAAATCTCTCCCATGCTTGCTGCTCCCTCACCCCCACTCCATCCACATTGCCTCCAATTAACTCACCATCTTGCTCCTGTATTTACTGCAGAGACCCCACACTGGCTCAGCACACCCAGCTCCAGTCTAATCCTGGTTCACGATCATGCTGCTACCATAATCATCGAACGCACACTATCGATTGGCTCTCCATTGCCTATGAGTGACATCAAAGCCCTTGGGCAGCATCCAAGGCCTGCCAGGATTGGCCTCACTCTCCAGGCCTTCTCCCCTGGTGCCCCTCATAGCATGCTAGGTACCAATCTGCCTTCCCTTATAATGGGCTCCCTATGTCTTCAATGCCCCCCTACCACTTCCTCCTGGGACAATATGAGGCTGCATCCCATGCTGTCTCTGCCATCTCTGCTGGCTCCTGTCTGCTTCCTCATTACAGCCCGGATTGCATTGCCGTTACTGGTTTACACTCCTGTCTCCCAATTGGCCATCAATTCCTGGAGGGCCAGAACACTGGCTCATTTATTGCTGAATCCTCATCCCAGCAGAGGGCCTGGCACATAGTAGGCGCTCAATTAGTGTTGGTTGAATTGAATTCCCTCACAACTCACAGAATTGATTCGATTTGGAAATGACATTGTATCCAGAGAATTGACTTTTGTCTCTCTCAAGGGCTTGTGATGATACAATTCACCTCCTCATTGGCTGCTCTTTTTGAAGAAAACAAAACTCCGATTTCTGGATGGAATTGAGCTTGTGGTCCACATGGGAGGGGTGAGAGGCCTTACAGTGGAGCAGACTTTGCTTTTCTCAATGATGGTGTGTGGTAGGTGAGGCACGTTGTCGTGCTGTGGAGATGAAAGAGTGGGGGCCACTGTATTATTTTCTGCATTTGAGCCAGAGGCTAAACGTAGCCTTCCTTCCTCTTGGCTGATAAATAGGAAAATAAATTACCAGGGCACTAAAAGTTGCATTAGGCAAATCAACATTTCGGCAAGAATTATATGTGACATTCAAGAGAAAGCAAATAAACCCTAAGTTATGGGGACCTGTCAAAGCTCTAGGAGAATTAAGTAACTAAAAATTGTTAGTAGCGTCTTCGACAGCTCTTAAACCTTCCCTGGCTCCCGCCTCTGCTCCAGGAGGTCTGAGTGTTCCCTGTCTTGTGTCTTCAGAGAAATCCTCAGTTTCCTGGGGCCTCAGATCTAGAGGAACCTCAGAAACCTTCCAGGCCAGTGCTTTCAAACACTGTTCTGTGGAACCCTGGGGTGCGTGGGGGCGCCGCAGAGGCAGCACAGCATACGTGGGGAAGGGGCAGTTCCGAGGGCTTGGGGCCCATCCTGCCCAAACAGAGAAGCTCCTCTTTGATCTGTATGGCATTAATAGGGGATTAATTAGAGTAGAGTGAGAAATTCTCTTCTGGGAGAAGAATTCTGCTAAGTGATTTGAAAACCATTGTCCTGGAGCAAACACACACCTGATAAAGAAATCTCCTCTAGAACACCATGGTAAATAATCGTCCAACCTCTTCTTGAACACCTCCAGTGACAGGGAACTCATTCCAGGATTTCCACTCAGCCCCAGTGTTCTGCATGACATTCCCATCCCAGGACTCTGCTGCCAGAAGGCTTGAGCTCTAGTTCAGGCTCTGCCATTTACTCACTGGTGAATGCTGGGCAGTAACTGAAGCCCTCTGAGTCTCAGGTTTCCTATCTGTATAAAGGAGATGATATGGGTCCTGGAGCTGTGGCTCATGCCTGTAATCCCAGCACGTTGGGAGGCTGAGGCGGGAAGATCACTTGAGCCCAGGAGTTCAAGACCAGCTTGGGTCTTGAACTTGTCTCTACCAAAAAAAAACCAAAAAACAAAAAACAAAAAACAAAAATTAGCCTGGCATGGTGGTGCACGCCTGTGGTCCCAGCTACTAGGGAGGCTGAGGTGGGAGAATTGCTTGAGCCTGGGAGGCAGAAGTTGCAGTGAGCTGTGATCATGCGACTGCACTCCAGCCTGGGCAACAAAAAGCAGAGAGCCTGTCTCAAAAAAAAAAAAAAAAAAAGGAGATGATATATATTTTTCCTGCTGCTGTGACAAATTACAACAAACTTAGTGCCTTAAAATGACACAAATGCATTATCTTCCAGGTGTCAGAAGTCTGAAATGAGTCTTAAGGGGCTAAAATAAAGGTGGCACCAGGCATCAGGGTTATGTTCCTTCTGGAGGCTCTAGGGGAGAACACTTGGTTTTCTAAAAGCCACCTTCATTCTTTGTCTCATGGCCCCTTCTCCCATTTTCAAGGCACATTTCTCTAGTCTCTCCTGTCATCGCATCTCCTCTGACTTGGACCCTCCTGTCTCCCTCTTACAAGAATCCTTGTGATGACGTTGGGTCCGCCCAGACCATCAGAGCCTCTTTCCATCTCAGGATCCTTGGCTTCATCACACCTGCAGAGTCTCTTTTGCCATGTTAGGGAACATATCCCAGGTTTGGGGGTTGGAATGTGGCCATCTTCAGGGGTCATTCTTCTGCCTCCCGCATAATGACAGTGCCTACCTCAGGGGACATTTGTGAAGCTGAACTGCAAAACCATAGTATTCACAGGACAGAAGAAGAGTATTCCATGATGGAAGAGCTGCAGGTGGGGCTGGGAGAAGGCTGAAAATGCAGCCCCCACATCTATTCCCAGAGGTACTTCATTCATAGCTGCACACCTGGGACCACACTCAGGAATAACAGAAGTAATCCATCCATTTGTGTGGCGCTTTACTGCTTCATCAACAACATCACATTATTGTGTTTCATCTGCATAACCAGCTTGTTCTGGAGGAGTATATTCTTTGGCTTTAAACATGAGGATGCTGAAGCTCACAGAAGCCCAGAGACCTGCTTGAGGCCCACAGCTGGTGGGATCTGAGCAGAGATTTGAACCCCCATCTCCTGACTGCCAGGGATCGGGGGCTTTCCCACAGACCCCCGTAGACTCAGAGATGACTTGTCTGCAGCAGGGAGGTGTTCTTCAACTAAGCGTTGGTGAGGCTGAGATTTAGCTTTGCTTTCAGGCCAGTGCACAGGGCTGGGTGCAGAGCCTTCCTTGGGAATCCAGGAAACAGATGGGAAGCTCTATGGGGCCCAGGGTATCTTTGGAGGCTGGGTTGTACAGGGATGGGGATTCCAACTTTAGATCTAAGAACTTTTCCTTTTTCAGAGGAAAAGAAAGTCCCACATTTCTCACTTAGATGTCTCATCAAAGATACACCCACTGGGCCCTGACAGTGAGAACTGATTTAGAAACCTCAGATGGGATCTCAAGACAGGGTCCTCAACAGGGCTGGCCTCCAGACTTTCAGAATCTCATAGCAACTAGCATGTAGGTGGCACCTACTATGTGCCAGGTTCTGTTCTCAGAAATTTACGTGGAACAGCTTGTTGAATCCTCACAGCAGCCTTGGGAGGAAGGCACCAACTTACAGATGCGGAAATTGAAGCCCCAATTCCAATCCCTGGAATTGGGATTCTAGCCTGGATGGAGTTCACGCTATTAACCACCATGATACTGCCTGTCTGTGACAAGACGGGAGGGTGGACCCTAGACCTGAGGTCTCAGGTGTACTAGTTGCTGGACCCCCTGCTTCCCTCCAAGGTGATGGGGGTGGAGAGGTAGGAGGCAGGACCACCCCAGCTCACATGTTCCTTGCCTTGGTTGGCCCCATCTTGCACTTTTGCTCCCACAAGGCAATGGGGGTCATAGGAGGCTGGGCCAGCATTGGGCTGAGCTGCTACTCCCTCTGGCATGCATGACAGTGGGGTGAAGCCAGGGAGGGTGGGGTGAACCACGCAGCCATTTTACTCAGACATGTCTGGGTACAAATCCCAGCTCTGTGAGACCACTTGGCATGCAGTATCTCATTCAACCTTCACAGCAGCCCTGCAAAGATGTCATGGTCCCCTCTATGGACGAAGACACTGAGGTCCAGACAGGCAGAGTAACTTTTCCTAAGGTCACTCAGCTTATATGTCGAAGAGTGAGGCCTGGACCCCAGGGTGTGTGACATGAAGCCAGAGCTACTCCATGGCACTGGGCTCTTACCAGTGACCTGGGTGTCTTGCCGGGCACATGGTGGCCACTCAGCCCTCGGGCCCTTCCCTTTCCTTTGGCTCAACCTTCCTTTGGGAGAGGATTTTGCCTCCTCGGAGTCTTTCCTACCAGGAGTCACAGGCCTTCTGTTATAAGTTAAAGGAGGTCTGAAGATGGGACGAGAGGGAGAACGACCCCGTGACCTCCCCTCCACTGTTCTGCAGCCCAGCCTGGGGGCCTCCCCATCCCCATCAGCATCTTTGCCAGCTTCCAATGAATTCAGAGCACTCTGCAGCGGGGGATCTAAATTTAGACCCTGTGCTCTGTTAACTCGGTGAATAATGCTAATTAGCATAACAATTCTTCCTGCAATTAAGTTGGGGAGGGGGATGAGGTGGTGGTACTTGGTCCAAGACGAAATTACACAGGGAGGCTTCCTATTGCTGGTTTTCAGAGGACTCACTTGAGGTGTCTACTTGGTTTAGCTCTCTTCTTGGATGGCTGGATCCAGAAAGTGCCTATTTGGAATGGAGGGAGTGCCTGTCTCTAACCTTATTGTGATATGTTATTGGTGCATGTATTAAAGTGCAGCTCCAAGCCCTGCATGGGAATAAATCAGGTTTTGTAAGCAAGCTGTCACCTGCTCTGAAAGGTGTGAAAAAATTATGAACTGCATTGTCCTGGAAACCACAAAATAGCACTTCCTCCCTGAAGTAAACACAAAAGTTTGGGATATGAAGTTGAAATGAAGTTATATTCGGAATTTAGATATATTTGTTTAGGGAGATTTGCCAATTCTATTGTTTGACCCAGCAATGTGAAGTTACTTCCCTGTGCCGTTTGGATAACCCTTCAAGCCAGAAGCCATCAGTTTGGGCCCTAAGATGCCACCTGTGGCTTTTAGCCTTCCCTGCGGCAGGTCAGGAAGTCTGACATCTCCACTGGATGGGGTGTGATGGGGCGGCCATAATGCCGTGGGCTGGGGAAGGTGGAGGTGTGAAAGGGGCCCAGAGAAAGGCTGCCCTAGGCTCCCCTCCATTACCTCTGATGACCCTCAGGTCATTAACAGACAGCTCCTGCGCTCTGAGGCTCCTCTCCCGGGTTTTCTTGAATACTTTCATGGCACACATCTTTCAGGCTCTACCTCCATTCAGGCCACTCCTTTCGGGGCATTCTTTCTGAGTCGTACAGAACAGAGAGGGACTCTCTCCTCCATTTATCTGGTCATAATACCTCTATTGATGCAGCCTAACTAGGTCACTTTTCTGTAAGTGGCCATATAACTCTGTTAGCTCATGTGGAGCTTCTGGGCAGCCAAAATGGTAATGAGTGATTGAGTTCGTTTATTCATTTATTCCCTATCTATCTGTGTTAGGCATTATGCTAGTCTCTGGGGATGTGTGTGAGAGATGAGTCAAATGCAGTCTCAGCCCCAGGGAAGGCACAGTCTACCTGGCGAGAGAGAGGGAGAATGGGAATAGGATCCAGTATGAGAGGCACTAGGATGAAAGCATGTATAAAAGGGGAGTCTCGGAAAGGCTTCACCTAGGAGGGAAGAGATCATCTGGTCCTTGAAGGATGTATAGGAGTTTGTCAACTTGTGTTCACAAGAACTTCTGCCAATTCAGTTCCCTTCATCTTTTGTGCTTGAGTCTCTGGCATTTGAAAGTAGGGAAAGGATGTTAGATTTATGTTAGATATAATCTCTAAACTTGGTGCTGGCCTGTCAGTGGTGAGCCTGAGATATGCCATTCAAATAAATGAGCTCCCTTTTCTTGTCTTGAGTCATTCACAGAATTGATCCAGGTGCTTTACTGTGTTCTCACTTGTGTCACTCAAGAACATGGTACAGAGGAGAGGGTCAAACTCTGAGACTCTGTAGCAAGTTATTTCAGCAGCTGAGTTGCACAGGCTGACTTCTATGCCCCATCCTGGTGCCCACATGACCTCCTATCTGTCCTCTCACCAGGGACTACCAGAGCCCCCCTTTGCCTGCTGTCCTGACCCACTGTCCCCCAAGATGCATATTTATCTAGCTGGCCCCTGTGCTCAGGGACTCAACAATGCCATGTGTTACTCTGTCTAGGCCCTCCACCCAGTGCCTGGTTGACGCAAATCCCCTAGAGGCAGGTATCATTCTTTCCATTTTTCAGCAAAGGAAACAAACTGAAGTTCAACCATTAGCCCAGGGTTCCACAGTTGGGAAGTGGGAGAGCTGAGATTTGGTACCACAGACCCCGAGGATGGAGATTTCACGTTACCTAATCAGTTCCATGGCTTTAATTGCTGGACATCAAGCGGGGACTCGTGTCCTGACAGGTGGTCTGAGCCATATCCTCGTGTGTGGCCCGATGGGTGGTCTGACCTGTGTTCTGACCCACATGGCCTGCCAAGAAGCCTGGTGCCTGGCCTGCCATTAGGTTGACACTCTGTCTGACCTGCTTGCCACACGGCCTAACATGTGGATAAATGGACACAGTGGCTAAAGTTCTGCCCACCCCAGGAGCCATGAGCTGTCTGGTCATCTCTCCTTCCTGGAACTAAAGCCTAGGCTGAGGCAGGCAGGCTGAGAGGCAAGACCATGTCCCTCCTTGTGAGACGAGGCCCATCAAGGCCCACCAGGCAGATGGGATGGTGCTATGGGCACACACACACACACCACACACACACACATATGCGCACACACACGGCGAGGGCTGGAATCCTCCGCAAGCACTCTCCTGGTCCCTCCATCGCTGTGTGGAGCAAGCTGCCGGCTCTCTGTGATGATGGATGTGCCTCCTTGTGTTGCCCAGCTCTGCCTCCCCCAACATTCTGCGCGCAGGACTCGCTGAGTAAACGACTCCGCCTGGCTGCCTGGGGAGAGTGGTTGATGGAGGGGTCGGGGGAGGGACGGAGGAGCAGAGCCATTTGTCTGGAGCACCAGAAGGGGAGTTGGCCACTTACGGCTGTGATGGATGGCGATTTGGCTCTGCCATCTGTTGGAGCTGGCAGGCTGCTTAGCACAGCACTGCACACCTGGCTGGGGCATCCCTGTGGAGCGGGACCCGCCCATGTGGGGGCCAAGGGACCCGTCTCCCAACACACTAGGGCAGGAGGCTGGCAGGGAGGTGAAGGAAAGATTGTACATACGCCCCAAAGACAGTCTGGTGGGCCTCTCACCTGTTTTCCTTACTCATCAGCCCAGGACCTCTGTGAAGGGATGCTGGGACATGCCTGGGCATTGCTGAGCCAGGAAGAGCCCATTACAACTTAGCCACCCAACTTTTTTGGCAAAGAATATGTGCAAAGCCCTTGGCACAATATCTGGCACACTCGTGCTCAATAAAAGCAAAGCAAGTTGGACCATACTTCTCTGTCATCCTGGCTGGCTCCTGGGGGCGTGGGGGCATGAAGACGCTCTCAAGGTCACCTAGCTGCTTGGGTGGGGGCCGGGAGGGAGTGACACTTTCTTAGGTGTTTTGGCCCTGCTAGCCACACCTTCATCTGTGCTGTGCCCACCCTCCCTGTACGATCCTAGAATGTCAGCATTGCAAGGATCCCTGAGAGCCACATACTCAGAACTGTCTAATTCACAGATGAACATTGAGGTCCAGAGAGGAGAGAGGCCAAGCTCAATGGCTTGCAGCACTCTGTCTTTCTTCCCAAACCCTCTCTTCCCTCCCCAGAGGGGTCTCTCTTGGGCTTGGGACTGCACCAGGCCCTACCCTAGTACTTGGGCTTAAATGGATGCCCCCTCATCAGGGCTCTGCTGCTCTATCCCATAACTTCATCTCTTGGGCTTACCCCGTCCTCTTTTGCATGCTCTTCTGCATGGGTCCTAGTCTCTTTCTGGGAGCTTCCTCAGTGTCCAGGTCACAAAGCCCAAACTTCATGCTCTGGGGCCTTCTTCTCCAGGACAAATTTTCTCCAGGGAGGCACCTTGGGGCCTATGGCATCAGCTGCTCTCAACTGTTCCAAGATGTGCTGATTTCCACATCAGCCCCTCTGCCTCAGCTTGCAGTCAAGTTTAGATTGGGCCAAAGAAAAACACAAAGTGGGGCATCATCCACACACCTGAATCTGCAGCTGCAAAGCCATAGCTGATCTGGGTAGGGGAGCTTATCCATTTTCAAGTGGAGTTGGGGGTGCTCCGACGAGAAGAAACAGCGTGAGTAAAGGCCCGGAGGAAAGTCAGCTAAAATCACAACGAATTCTGTTTGGCTGAAATAGAAATTGCAAAGAAGCATCACGATTTTTCCCTGCTGTCATGGTATTTTGTTATTTTGGAGAGGGAAAATGTGGGCATACGTTACTATAATAGGGAGTAAAGTTCCCATAATTCACAGGGAATTAAGAAGAGGTGATGGTATAGCTGCAATCTGGCAGGGCTTCTTGGAGGAGGTGACATTTTAACTTCCAAATCTTGCTGGAACTCCTTTTTCCATCCTATGACTCCAGGGGAATGAGACAAAAGGAGGAGAAGTGCCATCAGGGCTCTGGCAGGAAACAGATGGTCTTCCGTGTTAGGATAATTGGAGAACGGCTTGGTAATGGGACCATTTATAAAGGTGTGGGCAGGGGATGGGAACCACATAGCATGCAGCATCCTGGGGCTGGTGACAGCTGAGCTGAAGCTGAGCCTGACATCCCTAGGCCTAAAGGGATGAGGAAAGGGAGCAGTTGCCAGGTCTGGATGAGAGTCTAGGGTAGCCCACTGAAGGTGCTGAACTTCAGTGAAAGGACTCAGTCAGCATGAGGCCACCCCACAGGGAGGGGGTGATACATACATGACCTCACACTCCACCCTCCCGCTGAGTTCATCCGGGGGCTCCCTGTAGTCAAACTCAAGGGAACCAGAGGTCACGGGAATTCTCGGAGGTGCCTCATGGGAGTGACTCAGCCTCTCAGGGAAGAGGGCAGGGGAGGAGGAGTGGAGCTGGATCTGCAGGATAAAGCGAACAGTCCTAGCACCCCCTCCCCAAGATGGCCCAGAACATTTTCTGGGCCCCAGAGGGCGTGAACACAGGAAGGTAAACCCTGCTGGCTGAACCCACAGTGTGCTGAGCCGGTGGGGGTGCGTTCTAGACTGATCACATCCTCACATTCTCAGGACAACCTTGGGAAAGGTGCTATTGTTTCCACTTGGCAGCTGAAGAATTGAGGCTCAGAGAGGTGAAGTGATATGGCCAAGGCCACACAGCAAGGAGACGGCAGAGTGGGGACTGCGTGGCTGGGGGTCTGTCTGACTCTAAAGACAGTGTGTATTTTTCTGGCACTATTAACACGCCATGGGGGACCCAGCTCCTAGCAGGTACGTGGAGCTGCCTGTGGAGAGGTTGGTGCAGCGGGTGGCATTGGCTGCGGGAGGTGAGTGTTGAAATGCCAAACCTACTTCTAGATGTGACAGCTGCTCTTTGTTTGCCAGGCAGCTGTGGGCTGTAGCTTTCTGTGAGCTGGGGAAGACTGGCTCCCCGAAAAAAGCAGGAGCATAATTTGGCTCCTCTTAATTGATTTACAAATGTACTGAAGAATTGTGGTAATTCCTTTAAATTTTACTCCCATTCAAATTTTGGAGGTAAACATAATGAGAAAGGAAAGTCAGCTCCATGTAATGCAGCAAGAAAAAGGTCTAGCATTTTATTTTATTTTTACCCTGGGCATAAGGAAAGCAAACTCACTATGAATACCTCATTATTTGAATTTCAAGTATTTCTCTCGAGTTGAACACAAAAGGAAACTTAAAAAAATATTAACACTCACTCACACATACATACCCTGAACCATTTCTGCTTTTGAATATGTGACTCAGAATGTCCTAGTTTAGGTTGTAATAGCACAATTGCAAGAATCAATCAGCCTTAGATAGATGTGTTTACTCAGAAGTGCTTAGAAAGGAGACCAGTCAAAAGAACATTAATATCTTAAAACATTGAAATTATCTTTACCAAAGAACATTAGCTATGAGCATTAATATTTGGGAATTCTTTTTTGCTTGCAAAGCGTCTACATTCAGCTGAGCCCTGAGGTCAGGTTGTGGAGGAAAGTGAGTAGGTAGTTACTCAGATAAAAGCAAAGCATGCTGGAAAGAGCTCAAGAACTGAAGTCCTTCATTTATTCACTCACTTATTCACACAGCAGTTATTAAGCAATAAAGAGTATGGGCTTTGCAGTCAACAGACATAGGTGAAAGTCTCTGCTCTATCATTTTTATTAACTGTGCCACCTGAGCGAGTTATTTAACTGCTCAGAGCATCTGCTTTTACATCTGTAAAATGGGATTGATTATAGTGTAGTACTATCAAGCGTTGAGGCAAAGAATGACGTTTAAATGAACTCAGCCCAGTACTAGTACAAGGTAAAGTCCTCAACCAATGATACTGATTTCATGACCTTTTCCATTGAGTGTTCCTATGTCCCAGACATTGCCAAATATGCGGACAAAGAGGTAAACCAAACGGACATGCTACCTCTCTTCACTGAGCCTACAATCAAGGAGGGGGACTGGGGCAATTACAATGTCACGTTGCACCAAAGATGAGGTTTGGATGCTGGTTGAACTCACTTCTTAGCTGTGTGACCTGAGCAAGTCACTTCACCATGCTCATTCTGATTCCTCATCTGGGAAATGGTGATGAAACTTTCTGCCTTTCAGGGAGGTTGTGAAAACCAAGGAGATAAAGCACAAGAAAAACTTTTGGAAAGGCTGAAGAGTCTTGTTATCGCACTGTGAGATAATTGCAAGGGAGGGTTTTGTTCTGGTGTGTTTAACCCTTCCAGGTTTAGAACCCTGGTAGAATCAGGAATGAACACTAAAAGGTTCTGCTACGGCTTGAATGTTTGTGCCCTCCAAAACTCATGTTGAGACAATCTCCAATGTGGCAGCATACAGAGGTGAAGGCTTTAAGAGGTGATTGGATCATAAGGACTCTGCCCTCATGAGTGGATTAATCTATTTATGGATTCACTGGTTATCTTGGGTGTGGGACTGGTGGCTTTACAGGAAGAGGAAGAGAGACCTGCACTAGTACCCTCAGTCCCCTGTTCATGTGATGTCCTGTGCCCCCTTAGGACTGCAGAGAATTCCCACCAGTAGGAAGGGCCTCACCAGATGCAGTCCCTCGATCTTGGACTTCTCAGCCTCCATAACTATAAGAAATAAATTCCTTTTCTTTATAAATTACTCAGTTTTGGATTATAAGCAACAGAAAACGAACTAAGACAAGTTTTCCTCCTTCTGGATCAGGTTTCCCAGGATTCTCTGGCTATGACTGAATGGCCTTTGTGGCCCATCCACGTAGGAGTGTGTACATTATCCTGAGGACAATGCGAGGGCCAGTGCAGGGTGTCAAGTGGGAAAGCAATAACATCAGTACTGAGTTTTGGGCAAATTTTGACTGTGTATGAGCCTGGACCAGAGGAGTGAGCCTGGAGGCAGAGGACCCAGATACGACTGACAGGGACTCCCTCCTTGACCAAACTTTAGTCAGGCTCCTTTAAGCCTTCTTCTCAATTAGGCTTCATCCTTAACCTGCAGAACCTAGTTTTAGCAAGAATCCCACCAAGCCATGTTAGCAAGAATCCCTCCCGGGTCCTTGCTCTGAACCAAGTTCCTCTTAGTAATTTCCTATTCATTCACTCTCTCACCCTCCCCTTTAGCTATAAATCCCCAGTTGCCCCTACTGTGTTTGGAGATGAGTTCAATCCTGCATGAAGTGTCTCTCCCCCAGTGCAGTAGCCCAAATAAAATCTGTGTTGCCATTAAAAAAAAAAAAAAAAAAAACATGTCTGGTGCAATTTTACCTTGACATGGGGAAATTGCCAAGCATAAGCCAATGAGGACTAGAAGGATGGGAAAGAGAGGACATGCTTTGAAGGTAGAGACAAATGGTTGATTCTGGGGTGCAGAGAGCAGGGAGTGGAGGAGCCATTCCAGGCTTCCAGGTGGAGCAACAGAGATGTGGGAGAATCCAGGAGGGACTGTGGCTTTCGAGAAGAGGACACCAAATTTGATTTGGGACTATTGGACTCAGCCCAGTTTGCCTTTGATGCAATCCCTTTGGTGTTTTCCTTCCCAATGCCACCCCTTCGGGCTTCCCCATCCCATTCTCAAGACAACAACTGAGTTCCCTGTGGCCCTGCTGTTTCTTGGCAGTTCCCCTTCCCCTTATCAAAACTGACGTTACTCATTCCTTGAAGAATCTGCTTTCCCTGGTGTCAGGTGCCTCATTTAAACAGCAAATCTGGGCTAAGGGATGCCTTTGCTCCTCCACTCTGCAGATATATTTGCATTTTAATGAGGACATTTCAGAGGTAACCCCTTTACCCCAAAGACAAGGAAATCAGGTTTCAGAGGCCACAGTCTAATGGTGAAGGAGAGCTTTTGAGAGTGCAAAGAATATGGGCTCTGGAATCAGACAAAGTTGAGTTCAAATCCAGCCTCAGAGGAGTCTTTACTTGTAGCTTGGCTGCTTCTAAGAGGGAACTGTTACCTCCTTTTAGGAGCTAACCTGATATAACTTGAGCATGCTTGATCCTTCAGTTTCCTCACCATTTGAGGCCTCAGTTTCATCATGTGTTGGGGGATGATCGTGCCTCCCTCACGAGCAGGTGCACAGAGCTTCGCATCCCAGTGAGTGCTCCCTCATTCCCACCCTCCAGCACAAACACTCTGGTGCTTTCCTTTGTGAGTTTGAAGTCTCCCCGCCCCCACTCCCACCTTCCTCTCCCTTGACCTTTGTGTGTGCTGGGTGTGTGGTCTGAATCCCCAGTGCAGGAGAATTCCAGCTGGAAAGGTTGTTGTTTCTAAAAATGGGTGGAGAGGCCCACCCTTGTTGCATCATGAGCCAGGAGCAGCGGAAGCCAGGCCTCGCAGAAGGCGGCCCTATAATTAATCCCCCAGCATTCTCGCCACCATTGTCTCTTCCCTGTTGAGATCAGCCAATTAGCAGTTCCACACTCCTCTGCATGGCAGCCACTTATTAGCGAAGACAAAGGCAGCATTGATTCCAATTTGTGCTGCATTTGGCTGTCTCTGAAGTTAAAGATTGCATTTGGGTAGCGGTGCTGGGGAAGAAACACAGGGGCAATGTAGAAAGAGCTCCTAAAATTAGTTGAAATAATTTTAGCTCTATTGTGAATGGCTAAACCAAATATAAACAGAAGAGAGAAGAAAAATCTTCGTAATGTTAATTACCATAAGCATTAAGTACCCCAAAATGAGGCTTACAATTTGTTCGGTGACACTCCGATAATTAAATCATTTTCTCCCATTGAGGCTCCTGGCAAGTTTGTGAGGAGCCTGGCTCTTCCTAAGTGGTTTTCTCTGGCCCCAAGGGATCCTCAAAATTCTACACCCCAGGTTTCTGAGTCCACAGTTTCTTTCCAGTCCGGGTGAGCTGTGCTATGTTACTGTTCACTTGAGTGATTGCCTGGGTTTTGTGCCAGCCTGAGATACTCGGGGAGGAGCTAGGTTGAAGTCTGGGCTGAAGTGGACAGGAAGATTGCCCACTGCCCATCCATCTGTTCGTCTGTCCATCCATATTCATGTACTTTTGCATTGATGCATTCACCGTGTATCTTCTGAACACTTCTTTTGTGCAAGGCATTGAGGGTACAGAGATAAATAAGATACAGTTCTTGCCCTCAAAGAATCTAGCCCAGGGGTGAGGCAGTGTATGTATAAAGAATTACTTATAATACAGTGTCAAAATGGCTTATAATGGAGGTATAAGCAAAGTGCTTTGAGAGCAATAAAACACCTAGGGAGTCAGGGAACACATTTCCGAGGAGGTGACATTAGAATCAAGACTAAAAAGGAGCAGGAAATTGGGAGGAGGGACAACCCCACCAAAGAGGACCAAGCAGAGACATAGGCACAGCATTTCCAAGAGCCCTGGCAGGCTTGGGTGAGGGTGAGAAGGCCAATTTAGGGGAGGCCAAGGGTGAATAGAAGGAATGACTGAAGAGGCAGAACACTCAAATGTATTTATTAAGCACTTACTATGTACCTGCACTGTGCCCAGTGTCTTATCCAAGCTACCTGATTTGATCCTCACTCTACCTCCACCCTGAGATGATTATCCCCACCTTGTGCAGATAGGGATTCTGGGGCCCAGAAACTTGACATAGCTGGGAAATCATGGCTGATGACTCAGAGCTGCTCTTAGTCATGATGCAATTTTGCAAGGCTGTGGGCCAGACTGGAGAGAGCTTAGATGCTGGGATGAGGAGCTGGGCTTGATCCTACAGTCAGTGTGGATGTATATCCAGGGGAAGGCCCTGACCTTGAGTGACTCGCCTGATCTAGTTAAGAAGACTTCATCTTCTGTGGGGATGGGAAGGTGGGTTTTGTTGCCTGTTCACTCCTCCTCTTGGCTCTAGGGTGTCTTGTGTGCCATGCACTTGCCCTTTATATCCATAGCCCCAACAAAGGCATTGATACTGCCAGGGTGATATTGTCAGGGTGAGGGGCATGTATTGTTATTGTACACTTAGCTATGTGTCCCTCACACATATAGGAGCCCTTTCTCTATGCAATCTCTTCTTGCAAAATGTCTGTTATTGTCCTATTAATACCGAGAAGCACAAGTCTCAGATGTGGTGTGCAGCTTGCTCAAGGTCATCTGGCCAGTGTGTCGTGGTCCCGGACTTCTATTTGGCTCTAAGGCAAAAGTGACACACTCTTCCAATATTATCTTTTCTCCACTGTAAAACCTACCTATCCTATGTCCTTAGGGAGATGACATGGTTTGTAAAAGAGTTGTTTTAATGATTCTTCCCAATTTCTCCTGTCTCTATAGGATGTGGGGCCTGAAAATGAAAGAAGAATGATCTCAAAGGGGCCTGATTGGGACTGAGCCAAGTGGGGAATGGTCAGTTACTGCTTCCCAAGTGGCACCATTCTTGTTCCAGCACCCACTCCATTTACTTTGTTCCTTCGCAAGACCAAACCTTCTCAAAAGACTGTCTTTGGTTGCTGACTCCAATTCTTCACCTTCCATCGTCTTTTTAATGCGCTCCACCCAAACTTTGTTCTCAATCACTCCGGGTCATCATTTTCATCCGTCTCATTCATGACCTCCGTGTTCATCCCTCACTCTCATGTTACCCCTTTTGGGAGCCTCGCTGTGCCGAACCCTTTCTTCCCTGGCTTCCACGATTTTATGCTCATCTGCCTTTTCCCTCCCTTCTGCCGCTCTGGTCACTTCTTTTGGTCTGGATCTTTTTCTCCTGCAGAATTCTCAGTGCCATGATTCTCCCCATAGTTTACTGTATTCCAGAGACCAGCTTTTCCCTGTTCTTCTCTTACAGTGGATTTCTTTTTTTTAAAACCACAATTCACAGTAAGAAATGCATTTTACATTCTACCCAGTTAACTACCCCTATATGCAACTCAAATAAAAGTGTCACAAAATAATATTAATCTTTACTGGACACAATGTACCTTGTTCTGTTCTATTTTATTTCATTTTTTAAAAATGCTGTTCTTACCTGTGGACCCTTCCTCCATAGACCCCAGCACCAGGCCTGTACCCATGGACCCCAGCTCCAGGCTGGCGCCTGTGGCCCTAAGCACCAGGCCAGCCTCATGGATACAGGCCCCAGGCACACCCAATGCTAGGCCAGTCCCTGCAGCCCTATAATCCAGGAGCCCCAGGGTCCAAGCGTACTGCAGTAGACTATGATGTTGAACTGGTCCCTGTGCATCCAGCCTCCAGTCCTGCCAAAGTGTTAGGCTGGCCACTGTGGTCCCGAGCTCTAGGACAGGCCCTGAAGACACATCCTCAAGGCAAGACCCTGCAGGCCAGGAACCAGGCTAGCATCCATGGATCCAGACTCCAGGCCTTCTTTAGCTCCAGGCCAGATACAGGCCCCAGGCTGGTCCCCAAGGCCCTAGGTTCCAGTGAACCCAGGGTCCAGGCCTGCTATTTTGGACTCAGGGTCCAGAGCTGTTTCAGTCCCCATGGACCCAGATTCTAGGCCAGTCCCACTCTAAGCCTGCTCCAGCACCCTGCTGGGCCCGGCAGACTCAAGTTTAAAGCCTATTCCAATGGACCTGCACACCAGGCCTATCCTGGTGTCAGGTCAGCCCCCAAAGATCCAGTTTGCAGGTCCTCCTTAGTGGATCCTGGAGCCAGACTGTCCTCTGTGGATCCAGGCTCCAGGTCAGCTTCTGAGGATCCAGGTTCTTGGCCCGTGCACTTGCTGACTCAGGTACCAGGCCAGTCTTCTCAAGGGCTCCAGCAGCAAACCTGCCTGCAGACACTACCAGACAGCCAACCTAAAATCTCTGGACCAGTAGACCAGTGAAGGGCTTTCCCTACCAAACCCAGTCTATAAAGACTGTCATAGGTACCCGCTTTTCAAATGCACAGAAACCAATACATGACCACAAGGATTACAAATAATCCAAGAAATATGACACCGTCAAAGAAATAAAATAAGAGACCATAAAGAAATGAAAAGTTATGAGCTCCCTGACAAAGAATTCAAAATAATCGTCCTAATGAAGCTTAGTCAGCTCAAGAGAACATAGATAGACAACTAAGCGAAATCAGGAAAACAATACATGAACAAAATTAGAAATTTAAGAAAGGTATAGAAGTTATAAAAAAGAACTGAACTATATGAAACTGAACTATATGAAAAAGAAATCAAGAAAACAATTCCATTTATAATAGCTACAAAAGTAAATACAATACTTAGGAATAAGTTTAACCAAGGAAGTGAAAGATCTGTACATTGAAAACTATAAAACATAGATGAAAGAAATTAAGGAAGGTACAAATAAACGAAAAGATATCCCATGTTCGTGGATTGGAAGAATTAATATTGTTAAAATGTCCATACTGTTCAAAGTGATCTACAGATTCAATGCAATCCCCATCAAAATCCAGTGACATTTTTCACAGAAATAGAAAAAATCCTGAAATTTATATAAAACCACAAAGACACTGAATAGCTAAAACAATTGTGAGAAAAAAGAACAAAACTGGAGGTATCACACTACCTAGTTTCAAATTACACTACAAAGTTATAGTAATTCAAACAGCATAGTATTGGCATAAAAATGAACATATAGACCAATGGAACAGAGTAAATAGCCCAGAAATAAATTCATTCATTTAGTCAGTTGATCTTCAACAAAAGTGCCAGGAACACATGATGGGAAAACGACAGTTTCTTCAATAAATGGTGTTGGGAAAACTAGATAACCAAATGCAGAAGAATGAATTGGACTTTTATCTCACATCATACACAAAAACCAACTCAAATGGATTAAGGACTTAAATATAAGACCTAAAAGGTAAAACTACTAGAAGAAAACATAGAGAAAAAGCTTTATGACATTGGTCTGGGCAATTATTTTTTTTTTTTTTTGACCCTAAAAGCACAGGCAACAAAAGCAAACATAGACAAACGGGATTGCATCAAACTAAAATCCTTATGTGCAGCAAAGGAAACAATCAGTAGAGTGAAGATACAACCTAAGGAATGACAGACTATATACGCAAATCATATATCTGATATACATGTATCCAGATATATATCTTATAACAAAATATATAAGGAAATTACACAACTCAATAGCAAAAAAAAACCCTAATTTAAAAATGGGCAAAAGACTTAAATAGATATTTCTCAAAAGAAGACATGCAAATGGCCAACAGGTAATATGAAAAAATATCAACATTGCTAATCATCATGGAAATGCAAATCAAAATCACAATAAATATCACCTCACACATGTTATAATGACTATTACAAAAAAGACAATAATAAGTGTTGGAGAGTATGTAGAGAAAAGGGAACCCTTGCACAATGTTGGTGGGAATGTAAATTAGTACAGCCATTATGGAAAACAGTATGGAGGTTCCTAAAAAATTAAAAAAATAGAACTACAGCAATCCCACTTCTGGGTATCTACCCAAAGGAAATGGAATGAGTATATCAAAGAGATATCTGCATTTCCATGTTCACTGCAGCATTATTCACAGTAGCCAAGATATAAAAATAACCTAAATGTCCATCAATGAGTGAATGGATTAAAAATGTGGCGTGTGCATGCATGTGCATACACACAGACACAACACAACTCAGTTTTACAAAAGAAGGAAATTCTGTCATTTGTGACAACATGGCTGAACCTGGAAGAATATGCTGTTAAATAAGCCAGGCACAGAAAGACAAATACTGCATGATCTCACTTATATGTCAAAGCTAAAAATGTCAATCTCATAGAAGCAGAGAGTACACTGGTGGTTGCCAGGGGCTGGGGTTGGGGGATGGAGAGATATTGGTCAAAGAGTGCAAAGTTTCAGTTGGACAGGATAAAATAAGTTCTGGAGATCTGTTGTATAGCATGGTGACTGATATAGTTTGGCTGTGTCCCCACCCAAATCTCATCTTGAATTGTACTCCCACAATTCCCACGTGTTGTGGCAAGGGCCCTGTGGGAGATCATTTGAATCATGGGGGCGGTTCCCCCATACTGTCCTCGTGGTAGTGAATAAGTCTCATGAGATCTGATGGTTTTATCAGGTGTTTCGCTTTTGCATCTTCCTCATTTTCTCTTGCCGCAGCCACATAAGAAGTGCCTTTCGCCTCCTGCCATGATTCTGAGGCCTCTCCAGCCATATGGAACTGTAAGTCCAATTAAACCCAACCTCTTTTGCTTCCCAGTCTCGGGTATGTCTTTATCAGCAGCGTGAAAATGGACTAATACAGTGACTATAGTTAATGTATTGTATACTTGCAAATCGCTAAGGGAGTAGATCTTGAATGTCCTCATCACAAAAAATAAGCATATAAGGTGATGGATATGTTAACTTGCTTGATGTAATAATTTAACATGTTTATATGCATCAAAAACATCATATTGTATACCACAAATGTATACAATTTTTGTCCATTGAAAACACTTTTAAAAAAGAAAAAACCTAACATCCTTAAAAAATGCTGATCTTGACCCATTACCTCAATTTTGCAAACCACCAGTGGGCTTTGGACCATTATTTGAAAAACACTGTTCTAATGTGTCAAATTACTTCCCACTGAGGGGCCTTTGCACTTGCTGTTCCTATCACATGGAATTTTCTTTCTCTAGGGAGTCTCATAGTTTTTTCCTTTTTTCTTTCATGTTTCAGTTCAGACATCTTTTCCTCAAAAGGTACTTCCTTGACTACCCTGTCTAAAATAACTCTATTAGTCCATCTTTCTCTCTCACTTTACCCTGCTCGTCTTCTTTGCACCTTTTATTATTTGAAATTATATTGTTTATTGTTATATGTTTATTATCTATCTCTAAAGGAGATAATTTATCTAATTTGTTCATGGATGTGGCCTCAGTGCCCAGAATAGGCCTGGCAAACAGTGGGTACTTAATAAATGAGTGACAGCTTCATTTGGGTAGCTGTTGGCCATACTAGCTCTTTCAGCAGTTGGATCAGGGCATTGATTCACATCCACGGAACACCCAGGTCTTCTGCTGTTAATCAATCTGCCTGTTTGTATATATATCTTTTTCCTTTTAGTCTCATTCAACATAAGATTTTTAGTGACCTGCAAAAATACTTAAAATTCAGAATGATAGAACATTAGCTTGAGAGATGAAGTTCAAAGACAAAAAGAGGTGGATAAATAATAAAGCCAGCATGTGTCAGTCAGGCTGGTTCTAGCTGTAAGTGTTAAACAATTAGCTCATTTATTATCTTTTATTGTCTTACGTAACAGGATGTCTTAGTCTGTTTTCTGTTGCTATAACTGAATACCTGAAACTGGGTAATTTATAAACAAAAGAAGTTTATTTTGGTTTATGGTTCTGGCAGCTGGAAATTCGAAGACTGGGCAGTGGCATCTGGTGAGGGTCTTGCTAGTGGGCAGAGTCCCAAGGTGACCCAGGGCATCACATAGCAAAGGGGTTCACAAAAGAGCTAACCAGGCTTTTATAACAGACCCATTCTCAAGATCCCTTCTGTGACAACCCATTCATAATAACTCCCATGATAACTCATTACTCCATTAACCAATTAGTGCATTAAAGCACACCAACTCCAGGGGGATGGCTCAGGAACCCAGGTTTCTTCTATCTCTGCTCTGTCATTTTTTTCTTTATCCTCAGGCTGGCAGCATTTCTAGGGATCATATGCCAGCATCATGATGCCTAAAGGAAGGAAAAAGACCACCTTTTCTCAGGAAAAAGAAACTTCCCAGATGCCCCAAGCAGACTTTCCTTCACTAATTCTTATTGGCCAGGAATGGGCCCCTTTTCCACTCCCAAACCTAATATGGACAAGGGGAATGGACTTCCCATGGCTGGCTTAGATTAATCATGGGGGCTGAAATGAATAATGGAGCATCTACTATAATGCCTGTGACACCTGGGGCAAAGTGACTTATATACCGTGAAATACCCAGAAATACAGAGACCACGTGGTCTAGTAGAGTTGCTAGAGGTGGGCTGCAAATTTAGCTCTGAGTTTCCCATAATCCAAAGCAAAAAAGGGAAACCAAATGTTAAAAATGTACAGTGCTCATCCATTTTTAAATAAATCAATTGTTTAGGATCATCCCAGCATATTCTGATACTGAGATCTGAAAATTTCTCCCATTGGTCTTCATCAGTAAGACACTGTGGCGCACGGCTTCCATGCCATACCTCCATGTTCAGTGTAGTAGCAGGTATCATATAGCTGTTTCTTATAATGTCCCAATGCAAGCCAAAGAGAAAATCCCAAAGCCCTAGCACCAACGCACAATTTAAAAAGTGGTTTGGCACTTTGGGAGGCCGAGGCAGGCAGATTACAAAGTTAGGAGATGGAGACCATCCTAGCCAACATGGTGAAACCCTGTCTCTACTAAAAATACAAAAATTAGTGGGGTGTGGTGGTGTGCGCCTGTAATCCCAGCTATTCAGGAGGCTGAGGCAGGATAATCGCTTGAACCAGGGAGTTGGAGGTTGCAGTAAGCTGAGATCATGCCACTGCATTCCAGCCTGGTGACAGAGCAAGACTCCATTTCAAAAAAAAAAAAAAAAAAAAAAAAGGTGATTTGGGGTAAGAGAAGGAGATGGTGGGAGAGGGGGCTGGAACAAACAGTGCAAGTTCCATACTGGCTTTCTGATAAACTGCACTGAATTTTATCCAAGAGGAGAATTTAGACTATCTAAAAGAATGGATGGATTATTCATCCTTCAGGCAGCCCATCATGAATATCATTTCTTTCAGTAAAGTTTTTGATAAAGAAGGGCAGCAGAGAGTTTGAGGTTGTGTTTTCTGGAAAGAACCTGCTGTGCAGATTTTCTCAAATATTCATATATTTTGACAGTTGGCAGAGTAGATGAGACATTTTTTAAATAAAAATTGAGGCTCTCAACCAGAACATGTACCTGAATGGATGTCACAGTTGTGGGTGCTGTTACACTCAGCTTCTCCATGCTCATGAAATTGATATTTTAAACCCATATTCAAGGCTTTATACCTATCAAGGGTGACCATGTTCCAGACATTTCATTTTTAGTTGTGCCCTTTTTATTCTTAAATGTGACCCATTTTGTAAATAAATTATATGGCCACTCTGTACTCATCTCAACTGGAGTTCATCTTTTTGGCCATCCAACCCAGCAGAACCTTGAAATCTTGAGTCTGTTGCAAAATGCATTTGCTCTTCCACCCACAAACTGATCATATACTGTGTCATCCCTGTCTTATTTCAAGGGCCACATTTGAGAAGTTGGATAAGGATGTATAGAACATAGGCTGTTGGTGTGTGTGTCTATGAGTGCATGGGCACTGTCAGTGTGAAGTTGAGGGCATGTGCAAATTGTGTGTGTGTGTGAAGGTGAATATCTTAGCATTTATGTGTCCCAGTTGTGTGGGTCTATGTGTTTGATGGCATGGCATTCACGTTTGAGTATTTGTGCGAATCCTGCCTTTTTAGATAATCTGCAATTTTCCAAGGCCAAGTGATGTTAGAATAGCTATAGCAAACTGAGGTTCAAAGGGGCTACACAACCTAGTGAGCAATTTGCAGCATCACTGTCATTTTAGAACGACAAGCATCCTCAGAGAACTGTATTTCAACTTCCTCTCTGTACACATAGGGAAATCAAGGGCCAGAAATTTAAGTGTGTACTCAAGGTTACACAGTGGGTTAAGCAATGGAAATAAACCCCTTTGAATCCATCTCTTTAGTTTTCGACACTTATCTGGCATAACTCAAATGAAACTTGATTAATACACCCTGAATTTCAAAACTTAGGACAAAACTCTCCCTATCCTCGTATGTTGACAGTTTGTGCCCAAACTCTTGTAGACCGTTTGGGTGTGAGCACTGATCTTCTTTAATTCCCCATTCTTCTTCATCTCACCTCCCCCATGTGTCTTTTTGATTTTAGCTGAAGGGGGGAAGTTCGACTAGGACTTGTCACAGCTCCTACTTGGTTAGAAGTTTCCAGGCCTGATCCTTGGTATCCCCTAGGGTCCCCTCACTTACTGAAGGAAAGCAGAACAAAGCCCAGCTAGGTAGCAGTGTATGGCTAACTGGCTGTGGGCACCCTCTCCTAACCTGACAGTCTTTCCCCAAGCCCCAGATTCCCTGCTGGGCAGCTACTGTGCCTTTGAAGCTAGAGCCTGTGTTACTGCTCATTTGAAAAATGACAAATCTTAAAGCAATAAAATTTACACTTCATCCTGGCTACTCTAGCTATGGCTTCCACAACCTTCCAGCTTGCTTGCAAGTCACCTTTTTAAGGGGAGCTTCCATTTTCTCCAAGCTCAGTGGAACATTGCCTCTAAAACACATTTGCAAGGAATATATTGTGGGTTGGAAGGAAATGCAAAGCAATACTCTACTAAATAACCTTCAGGTCAAAGAGGTAATCACAATGGAAATCACAATGGAACTGAACAAAAATGAGAATAGGAACACATCAAAAACTTGTGGGATGCAGCTAAAACAGTCCTCAGCCCTAGCGTTCTTAACCTCAGGTAAGAATCCAGAGATCTTGTGAACTTGGCTGGGAAAAAGATACAAATCTGTTTTAAGTAACCTGGAGCAGAAATTTAGCATTTCCTTCAATTAGAAATATAAGTAGCAGACCACAATTTTATTAGTGGTATGGGTTACTTTGTTGCCAATAGATGACACATATATTGAATTGACACTGCCCATCAATTTCAAGATTGAGGCAATTTATTTTCTCTGCCTTGGCCTCACAATGTGCACTCAGGCTTGCATACATACAGGGGCAGAAATGACAACAGTTTATGTTTTTTTATTGCTTTATGAGCTATGTCAGCATAAGCTCCAAGGAAAGATGCCCATAATTTTGCCAAAGAGGTGGCATGGGCAAGATTTTCAGGTTACCATTACAAGGAAACATCTGTAGGTGTATCTTGTGAAGAGGCCAATTCACCAGACATATACAGCAGTCTGAAAAGGTCTCAGATACACTATCCAAATTATTTATTTTTCTAAAAACCTTTTAAAATATTGAAATATAGATTTTCAGGATGTTGCAAAGATAAAAGAGAGAGGTCTAGGGGACCCTTCACCCAGTTTTTCCCATTGGTTGCATCTTATGTAACTATGGTACAATATCAAAACCAGGATATAGCCGTCGATCTATTAATATATACAATTTTATGTATTTACTTTATCACACGTGTAGCTCTGTGTAACCACCACCACCATCAAGATACATAACCATCACTACAAAGGTCTCCTTCATGCTACCCCTTTATGATTACTCCCCTCAACCCTGCCCATGACCCTTCCTAACCTCTGGCAACCACTGATCCATTCTCTGTCTTTATAATTTTGTTTTTGCAAGAATACCATACAAGTGGAATCATCTGTTCTGAGACTTTTGAGATTAGCATCTTTTTTCATTCAGATAGTGTCCTTGAGATCCACCCAAGTTGTAGTGTGTATTAATATTTAGTTCCTTTTTATTGCTGCATGGGATTTCAAGGTATGAATGTACTAACTTGACCATTCACTGATTGCAGAACATTTCAGTTGTTTCTAATTTTTGACTATGAACAATTGTGTACATGTTTTTGTGTGGCTATGCTTCATTTCTCTGGGATAAATGCCCAGTAGTATGAATGCTGAATTGTATGGTTTAAATGTACGTTTAGTTTTTAAAGAATCTTCCAAACCATTTTCCAGAGTACTATACCATCTTACATCCCCATCAGCAATGTATGACAAGTCAGATTTATCTGCATCTTCAGCATTTGGCATTGTCACTCTTTTAATTTTAACTATTAGATGTGTAGTGATATTTCCTTCTGGTTTAATTTGCATTCCCCAATGGCTTGTGATGTTGAAGTTTCATGTGCTTATTTGTTACCTTATGGTCTCTTGGGTGAAATGTCTCCTCATATATTTTTTTAAAATCTATTTTCTGCTTGGCTTGTTTGTTTGTGATACTGTTGAGTTTTTTAAACATTATGGTAAACGACACATTACATAAAATTTACCATCTTAATCAGTTTTAGGTGTATAATTCATTAGTATTAAGTATATTCACATTGTTGTGCAACCAATCTCCAGAATTTTTTTATCTTGCAAAACAGAAACTCCATACCCATTAAACCAGGGGTTCCCAACCCCTAGGCCATGGACCAGTACCAGTCTGTGGCCTATCAAGAACTGGGGCTGCACAGCAGGAGGTGAGCAGCGGGCAAGCAAGGATTACCGCCAGAGTTCTGCCTCCTGTCAGATCAGGGGCAGCATTAGATTCTCATAGGAGTGTGAACCTTATTGCGAACTGTGCATGTGAGGGATCTAGGTTATGTGCTCCTTAAATTATGAGAATCTAATTTCTGATGATCTGAGGTGCAACAGTTTCATGGCAAAACCATGCCCCTGCCCAGGTCCTTGGAAAAATTGTCTTCCATGAAACTGGTCCCTGGTGCCAAAAATGTTGGGGACTGCTGCATTAAACAACCATTACCCATTTTTCCCTACACTTGTCCCTGATAACCACCACTCTACTATTTGTTTCTATGAATTTGACTACTCTAGATACTTCATATAAGTAGAATCATACAGTATTTTTCTTTTTGTGACTGGATTATTTCACTTAGCATAATGTCCTTAAGGTTCATCCATGTTGTGGTATGTGGTATGTGTCAGAATTTCATTCTTTTTTAAGGCTGAAGAATATTCCACTGTGTGGGTATTATACATACTGAGTGTGTATAATATGTTTTGTTTATCCATTCATCCATTGATGAACACTTGGGTTCCTTCCACCTCTTGGCTATTTTGAATAATGTTGCCATAACATGCATGGGTTTACAAATATTTGTTCAAGATTCTGCTTTCAGTTTTTTTTGGGATACATAACCAGAAGTAGAATTTCTGCATCATCTGATAATTCTATTTTTATTTTTTTGATGCAATGTATGTTTGCTCCATACTGTTTTCCATACAGGCTGCACCACATTACCACCACTAATAATATATAAGGGCTCCAAATTCTCTACATCCTTGACAACACTTATTTTATGTTTTTTGTTTGTCTGTTGGTTGGTTGGTTGGTTGGTTTGTTTAAATAGTAGCTATCCTAATGAGTATGAGGTGATACACTGTTGAGTTTTGAGAGTTTTGAAATATGTCCTGGATACTAGTCCTTTATCAGGTAGTTTGAAAATATTTTCTCTCAGTCTGTAGCTTGCCTTTTTATCCTGTAAATATGGTCATTTTCAGAGAAAATTTTATATTTTTGATAAAGTTCAATTTATTACATTTTTTCCTGTATAGATTGTGCTTTTGGTATCATATTAAATTTGATGAGTTCTTCATCAAGCCCTAGGTCCAGAACATTTTCTCCTGTTTTCCTCTAAAAGTGTTTATAGTTTTATGTTTTACATTTAAGTCTAGGATATATTTGAGTCAATTTTTATACGTTAGGTTTAGGTCAAGTTTCCTTTTTTAAGCCTATGAATATCCTATTACTCCAACATCATTTGTTGAAAATAATATTGTATTTATTTATTTAGCCTGTTAATATGGTGAATTACGTTGATTGATTTGCAAATATTGAATCAGTCCAACATCCTGAAATAAATTCCATTTGATTGTGATATATGATTCCTTTTATATATTGCATCACATATTTTGCAGTTTTTTTGTTTGGTGCATATACATTCAGAATTCCTATGTCTTCTTGGTGGATTGATCCTTTTATTATTATATAATGTCTATTCCCATTTTTGGTAATTTTCTTTGTTCTGATTGTGTTTTATCTGATATTTGTATAGCCATTCCTTTCCTTTGATTAATGTTTGCATGATATCTCTTTTTCCATCTTTTCACTTTCAACTTGCTTATATTGTTATTGTTGAAGTGAGTTCCTCATAGACATTACATAGTCGGGTCACTAAAAAAAGTCATTTTGCCAATCTCCATCCATTTTGCCAATCTCCATCTCTTACTTGGTGTATTTAGATCACTTACATTTAATGTAATTATTAATATGTTAGGACTAAAGTCTGCCATTTTAGTTTTGTGTTCTTTTTGTTTTGTTTTCTTTTTCTTACCTTTCTGTAGTTTACTTTAACATTTTTAATAATTCTTTTTTTTTTTTTTTAGATGGAGTCTCGCTCTGTTGCCAGGCTGGAGTGCAGTCGCATGATCTCGGCTCACTGCAACCTCCACCTCCTGGGTTTGAGCGATTCTCCTGCCTCAGCCTCCCGAGTAGCTGGGACTACAGGCACGGGCCACCATGCCTAGCTAATTTTTGTATTTTTAGTAGAGATGGGGTTTCACCATGTTGGCCACAGTCTTGATCTCCTGGCTTTGTGATCTGCCCGCCTCAGCCTCCCAAAGTGCCGGGATTACAGGTGTGAGCCACCACGCCCGGTCAAGAATTCATTTTGAATTATTGTAGTATTTTGAGTATATCTCCTTGTGTAGGTTTTTAAAAAAGTGGTTGTTCTAGGTATTACATTATACATACATAACATCACAATCTATTGGTACCAACATTTGTCAATTTGAGTGGTAAGAAACCTTATCTCCCTTCATATTCCTTTATCTTCCACAGTTTATAATTTGTAATATAATTGTCTTAAATATTTCCTGTACATACAGTGAGAACCACATCAGAGAGGGTTATAATTCTTCCTTCAACCACCAAACATAATTTAGAAAACTCAAGAGGAGAAAGTCTATTTGGTTTGCCCATATTTTTACTCTTTTCATTGTTCTTTCTGCTTTCCTGATATCCCAAGATTCCTTATTGCACAATTTCCTTTCTACATTTCCTTATTATTCTATCTTCAAGTTTAAGTTCATTTAACAATTTTTTTAGGGTAGGCCAATTGGCTGTCGATTGGCTACAATATGTCTTAGTTTTTAAAATCTGAGAATATCTTGATTTCCTCTTTCTTTCTTTCTTTTTTTTTTTCTTTTTTTTTTTTGTGACAGGGTCTGGCTCTGTGGCTCAGGCTGGAGTGCAGTGGTGTGATCTCGGTTCACTGTAATCTCTGCCTCCTGGGCTTAAGCCATCCTCCCACCTCAGCCTCCTGAGCAGCTGGGACTACAGGTATATGCCACTACACCTGGCTAATTTTTGTAATTTTTGTAGAGACAAAGTTTCGCCATGTTTCCCAGGCTGGTCTCAAACTTTTGAGCTCAAGTGATCTGCCCACCGCAGCCTACAAAAGTGTTGGGATTACAGGCGTGAGCCACTGTGCCCGGCCTCCTCTTTATTCCTGATGAATGTTTTTGGTGGATATAGATTTCTTGTTTGACAGCTGTTTTCTTTCAGCACTTGAAAAATATTGTGCCACTTTCTTCTGGCATTCATGGTTTCTAATGAGAAATCACTATCATTTGAATTGTTTTACTCCTGCAGGTAAGGTATCTCTCTGCTTAAAGTATTTTCTTTGTCTTCAGTTTATGGAATTTGGACTATAATTTGTTTTGGTGTGGGTTTCTTTGAGTTTATCCCATTTGGGATTCACTGGGTTTCTTAAATTCATAATTTTGTGTCTTTTGCAAAATTCAAGATATTTTCAGCCATTACTTGTTTGAATACTTTTTCAGCCCATCCTCTTTTTCCTCTCCTTCTATGACTCTGATGGCATGAATGTTAGATCTTTTATTAAAATTCCACACTCTCCTGAGATCCTGTTCATTTTTTTTCCAGTCAATTTTCTCTCTGGTGTTTAGAGCTAGTTATTTTCTATTGTTCAGCAAGTTCACTGGCTCTTTTATCTGTGTTCTCCTTTTTCTATTGATATAGTCGTTTGAGTTTTAAATTTTTGGTTATCATATTTTTCAGTTTTAAAATTTCCATTTAGTTCTCCTTCACATCTTCTATTTTGTCAATTTTTTGGCAGAATTTGTTTCAAATGTGTTCATAATTGTTTGACAAAGCATTTTTATGATGGTTGCTTTAAAATCCTTGTCAGGTAATTCTAACATCTAATGTCATCTCAGTGCTGGCAGCTGTTGATGTTTTTTTCTCATTCAAGTTGAAATTTCCCTGGTTCTTGGTATGGTGAGTGATTTTAGACTGAAACCTGGACATTTTAGGTATATTGTTATAAGACTCTGTATTTTCTTTTCCTTTTATTTTTTTTTTTTCTTTTTTCTGAGGCAGAGTCTCACTCTGTCACCCAGGCTGGAGTGCAATGGCACAATCTTGGCTCACTGCAACTTCTGCCTCCTGGGTTTAAGTGATTCTCCTGCCTCAGCCTCCTGAGTAGCTGGGAGTACAGGTGCCTTCCACCATGCCTGGCTAATTTTGGTATTTTTAGTAGAGATGGGGTTTCACCATGCTGTCCAGGCTGGTCTCAAACTCGTGACCTCAAGTCAAGTGGTCCATCCACCTTGGCCTCCCAAGTGCTGGGGTTACAGGTGTGAGCCACCACACCCAGCCTGTATCTTATTTCAGTCAACTGTTTTAATAAGCTTCTTCTGGCATTGTTCTGGTGGAGAAAAGAGAATGGCGTATCATTCCTGTAAGGTGGGAATGAAAGTCCAGTTTCCCATCATTCTCAGCAAACTATCACAAGGACAAAAAACCAAACACTGCATGTTGTCACTCATAGGTGGGAATTGAACAATGAGAACACTTGGACACAGGAAGGGGAACATCACACACTGGGGCCTGTTGTGGGGTGGGGGGAGGGGGGAGGGATAGCATTAGGAGATATACCCAATGTAAATGACGAGTTAATGGGTGCTGCACACCAACATGGCACATGTATACATATGTAACAAACAGGCACGTTGTGCACATGTACCCTAGAACTTAAAGTATAATAAAAAATACATACATAAATAAAATTTAAAAAAAAAAGAAAGTCCAGTTTCCTTATTCAGCCGTAATTGACATTGTAGTGGGGCAAGAACTGCTTGTTACTGCTCTGTTGGAGTAGGAGTTCGGGTTCTACACTAGGCCTCTACTGATACCATCTAAGCGGGAAGAGGGAGAAATACTTTGTTTCCAGATGGCCTCCACTAACATAACAGGGGTAATGATAGTGGAGTGGCCTCATTAACTGGGTGGTGGTGAAAATCCTGACTCTCCACTAGGCCTCCTCTGATACCACTTAAGTGGGAAGAGGGAGGAGCACCTTGATACCACTGGGCAGGGATGGACGTCCAGGCTTCCCATGTTATCTCTACTGACACCACACAGAGAAGTCTCATTAACAGTTGGCAGAGATAGAAGTCCCAGATCTCTACTTGGCCTTTTCTGACACCACACTAGTGGAGGATAGGACACCTCATTACAGTCTGGTGAAAATGGAAGTCTAGGCTCCCCACTCAGTCTTGGTGCTGGTAGGGGTGGAAGTGGGACCACAGTTTTTCTGTGATATGCGACTGGAATACAGAGAAGTTATTTTCTAGAGTTTTCTGTTTTGCTAAGCTGCTCCTTTGTCTAGAGGGAGCAGGCTTTGACTTAGAGATTTTTTTTTTTCTCTCTACGTTCATCGACATTTCCAGGTTGTTGGCTTCTCCAGCACACAGTGGGACATATGAGGCAAAGAGAAAATTCAAAGAGCTCCCTGCTGAGTCATTCCTTGGGTCCTGAAGTCTCCAGCCAGTTTGTCTTCTTCTCACCACCTTTCAGAGACTTATGTTTGTTTTATAAATAATTTTCAGGGTTTGTAGCTATACTTAGCAGGAAGACTAGTGTAAAGCACACCTACTCTATCTTTCTGGAAGCAGAAGTCCAGTCTTATGTACTAAGACAATGGAAGAAAGAACAACAACAACAAAATCAAGCTTTTTGTAGATGTTGGAGCACTTTGATTATTTTGTCTGAAGGCAATGTCAGCAAATTGAAGAGTCAGTTTGCCTGAACTCTTGGGCATCACCATAATTAATATCAGGCCTTGGTGTGGTTATTAATAATATATCTCAACTGTTTTATTTTACAGATTTTGATTGAGTGTATTCAACCTTGAAAGAAGAAACTTGCTAAATAAGCTGGTTTTGTGAGTCACTTCATCGTTAAGGTGAACAACAAATTTATTCAGCTCATTGATGTTTTTACACTTAGTTTTGATGTCTCAAAACCACTGGCTAACATCTCTCCTTGCAAAACCAGTGTATGTTAGTGAGATAGAACCAGCTTTTCAAGGCACTTTCCATAGGATAACAATTCAAAACACATCTTATTACAAAATTTACCCACTTTAGTTCCCTATTGAAAACACTAACAAAATCAGGAGGCAGACACTTTCAGGTGAAGCATTCTAGGGTAAGTGAGGCAATGATTCCAGCTATATCCAGTGTGTGCCTGAGGCCAGCTACTGCCATTCCTGCAGTTGTGCCTGTCAGAATTCTAGCTCCATCTGCTCACTTTCTCCAATTGATACCATGGTTTTCCCTGGAACTCATATTATCTCGTTGAAATTTCCTTAACCACTTATTTTACTATCAAGAAATTTGCATTTAATGTCTTATAGGCATCATCATTATAAACATAGTAAACATAGATCCATAAAATGCCCTCCACATCAACATCTGTTCAGTCACATGACTGTAAGGTAAAGAATCCACTTAACCTAGGTCTCCCAACTGGTTGCTCAAATATGCTTTTCAAACACATTAAAATGCATTATTTTATAGTTGAGTCTGGAAGAGCAACTTTTCCAGCGTGGCTGCTTCTTTTTGCTCCAAAACATTCTGCCATATCTACACCCCGGTTCCTCAACTTCTCTCCCCCGACTTGGAAGGGCTTTTCTTTCCAAGGTGATTTTTTGAAAAATTGTGATAAAATATACATAACATAAAATTTATCATTTTGACCATTCTGAAGTGTACGGTTTAGTGGCATTAAGTACATTCACATTGTTATGGAACTATCACCACCATCCCTCTCCAAAACTGTTTCATCTTTGCTAACTGAAACTTTATGCTCATTAAACAATAATTCTCCATTCCTCCCTCCCCTCCAGCCACTGGCAACTACCACTCTACTTTCTGTTTCTCTGAATTTGACTGCTGTGGGTATTGCCTATAAGTGAAATTATACAGTATTTGTACTTTTGTGACTGGCTTACATAACTTAGCATAATGCCCTCAAAGTTTATTGATGTTATAGAATGTGTCAAAATGTCCTTATTTTTAAATTGAAGTTCCTTATTAAAATTTTAAAACATTTTAAATTGTTTTTAATTGAAAAATAATTTTGTGTGTTTATTGGGTTACAATGTGATTTTTATTTTTTTGGAGACTGAATATCAAGTTTTCACTATGTTGCCCAGGCTAGTAATGAATTCCTGGGCTCAAATGATCCTCTCATCTTAGCCTCCTGAGTAGCTGGGATTAAAGTGGGCACCACCATGCCTGGCTACAATGTGATGTTTTGATCTATGTATACATTATAGAGCGATCCAATCAAGCTAATTAACATATCCATCGCCTTATCAACATTTCTTTTTGTGTGGAGAACATTAGAAATCTATTATTTTTTGCAACTTTGAAATATATGATACATTTATTAACTGTGATCACTATGCAGTACAATAGATTACTAAAATTTATTCCTGTCTAACTGAAACTTTGTACCATTTGATCAACATCTTTCCTTTTCCCATCCCTTCCACCCGCCGACAGCCTCTGGTAACAACCTTTTAACTCTCTGCTTTTATAAGATCAACTTTTTAAGATTCCACCAACAGGTGAAACCATACAATATTTTTCTTCTTTGCCTGGCTTATTTCACTTAGCATAATGTCCTGCAGGTCCATTCATGTTGTCATGAATGACACAATTTTCTTCTTTTTAAAGGCTGTGTAGTATTCCATTGTGTATATATATACACCACATATTCTTTATCCATTTATCTGTTTATGGACCCTTAAGTTGCTTCCCTAGCTTGGTTATCTTGAATAATGCTGAAATAAACATGAGAGTGCAGACATCTCTTCAACATACTGATTTCAATTTCTTTGGACATATAACCAGAATTTGGATTACTGGATCATATGGTAATTCTATTTTTAGTTTTTTAAGGAACCTCCATACCACTTCCCCAAGTTGCTGTACTAATTTACATTCCCACCAATAGTGTGCAAGTGTTCTCTTTTCTCCATATTCTCTCCAAAACTTGTTGTCACTCATCTTTTTCATAATTGCCATTCTAACAGATGTAAGGTGACATCTCATTGTAGTTTTTTTTTCTCTTTTTAAATTTTATTTTATTATTATTATACTTTAAGTTTTAGTGTACATGTGCACAATGTGCAGGTTAGTTACATATGTATACATGTGCCATGCTGGTGTGCTGCACCCATTAACTCATCCATTTAGCATTAGGTATATCTCCTAATGCTATCCCTCCCCCACCCCCCACCCCACAACAGTCCCCAGAGTGTGATGTTCCCCTTCCTGTGTCCATGTGTTCTCACTGTTCAATTCCCACCTATGAGTGAGAACATGTGGTGTTTGGTTTCTTGTCCTTGCGATAGTTTACTGAGAATGATGATTTCCAGTTTCATCCATGTCCCTACAGAGGACATGAACTCATCATTTTTTACGGCTGCATAGTATTCCATGGTGTATATGTGCCACATTTTCTTAATCCAGTCTATCGTTGTTGGACATTTGGGTTGGTTCCAAGTCTTTGCTATTGTGAATAGTGCCGCAATAAACATACGTGTGCATGTGTCTTTATAGCAGCGTGATTTATAATCCTTTGGGTACATACCCAGTAATGGGATGGCTGGGTCAAATGGTATTTCTAGCTCTAGATCCCTGAGGAATCGCCACACTGACTTCCACAATGGTTGAACTAGTTTACAGTCCCACCAACAGTGTAAAAGTGTTCCTATTTCTCCACATCCTCTCCAGCACCTGTTGTTTCCTGACTTTTCAATGATTGCCATTCTAACTGGTGTGAGATGGTATCTCATTGTGGTTTTGATTTGCATTTCTCTGATGGCCAGTGATGGTGAGCACTTTTTCATGTGTTTTTTGGCTGCATAAATGTCTTCTTTTGAGAAGTGTCTGTTTATGCCCTTCACCCACTTTTTGATGGGGTTTTTTGTTTTTTTCTTGTAAATTTGTTTGAGTTCACTGTAGATTCTGGATATTAGCCCTTTGTCAGATGAGTAGGTTGCAAAAATTTTCTCCCATTCTGTAGGTTGCCTGTTCACTCTGATGGTAGTTTCTTTTGCTGTGCAGAAGCTCTTTAGTTTAATTAGATCCCATTTGTCAATTTTGGCTTTTGTTGCCATTGCTTTTGGTGTTTTAGACATGAAGTCCTTGCCCATGCCTATGTCCTGAATGGTAATGCCTAGGTTTGCTTCTAGGGTTTTTATGGTTTTAGGTCTAATGTTTAAGTCTTTAATCCATCTTGAATTAATTTTTGTATAAGGTGTAAGGAAGGGATCCAGTTTCAGCTTTCTACATATGGCTAGCCAGTTTTCCCAGCACCATTTATTAAATAGGGAATCCTTTCCCCATTGCTTGTTTTTCTCAGGTTTGTCAAAGATCAGATAGTTGTAGATATGTGACCTTATTTCTGAGGGCTCTGTTCTGTTCCATTGATCTATATCTCTGTTTTGGTACCAGTAGCATGCTGTTTTGGTGACTGTAGCCTTGTAGTATAGTTTGAAGTCAGGTAGCGTGATGTCTCCAGCTTTGTTCTTTTGGCTTAGGATTGAGTTGGCGATGCGGGCTCTTTTTTGGTTCCATATGAACTTTAAAGTAGTTTTTTCCAGTTCTGTGAAGAAAGTCATTGGTAGCTTGATGGGGATGGCATTATATCTATAAATTACCTTGGGCAGTATGGCCATTTTCACGATATTGATTCTTCCTACCTATGCGTGTGGAATGTTCTTCCATTTGTTTGTATCCTCTTTTATTTCATTGAGCAGTGGTTTGTAGTTCTCCTTGAAGAGGTCCTTCACGTCTCTTGTAAGTTGGATTCCTTGGTATTTTATTCTCTTTGAAGCAATTGTGAATGGGAGTTCACTCATGATTTGGCTCTCTGTTTGTCTGTTATTGGTGTATAAGAATGCTTGTGATTTTTGTACATTGATTTTGTATCCTGAGACTTTACTGAAGTTGCTTATCAGCTTAAGGAGATTTTGGGCTGAGACAATGGGGTTTTCTAGATATACAATCATGTCATCTGCAAACAGGGACAATTTGACTTCCTCTTTTCCTAATTGAATACTCTTTATTTCCTTCTCCTGCCTAATTGCCCTGGCCAGAACTTCCAACACTATGTTGAATAGGAGTGGTGAGAGAGGGCATCCCTGTCTTGTGCCAGTTTTCAAAGGGAATGCTTCCAGTTTTTGCCCATTCAGTATGATATTGGCTGTGGGGTTGTCATAGATAGCTCTTATTATTTTGAGATACGTCCCATCAATACCCAATTTATTGAGAGTTTTTAGCATGAAGGTTGTTGAATTTTGTCAAAGGCCTTTTCTGCATCTATTGAGATAATCATGTGGTTTTTGTCTTTGGTTCTGTTTATATGCTGGATTACATTTATTGATTTTCATATATTGAACCACCCTTGCATCCCAGGGATGAAGCCCACTTGATCATGGTGGATAAGCTTTTTGATGTGCTGCTGAATTTGGTTTGCCAGTATTTTATTGAGGATTTTTGCATCAATGTTCATCAAGGAGATTGGTCTAAAATTCTCTTTTTTGGTTGTGTCTCTGCCCGGCTTTGGTATCAGGATGATGCTGGCCTTATAAAATGAGTTAGGGAGTATTCCCTCTTTTTCTATTGATTGGAATAGTTTCAGAAGGAATGGTACCAATTCCTCCTTGTACCTTTGGTAGAATTCGGCTGTGAATCCATCTGGTCCTGGACACTTTTTGGTTGGTAAGCTATTGATTATTGCCACAATTTCAGAGCCTGTTATTGGTCTATTCAGAGATTCAACTTCTTCCTGGTTTAGTCTTGGGAGGATGTATGTGTTGAGGAATTTATCCATTTCTTTCAGATTTTCTAGTTTATTTGCGTAGAGGTGTTTGTAGTATTCTCTGATTGTAGTTTGTATTTCTGTGGAATTGGTGGTGATATCCCCTTTATCATTTTTCATTGCATCTATTTGATTCTTCTCTCTTTTCTTCTTTATTAGTCTTGCTAGAGGTCTATCGATTTTGTTGATCCTTTCAAAAAACCAGCTCCTGGATTCATTAATTTTTTTGAAGGGTTTTTTGTGTCTCTATTTCCTTCAGTTCTGCTCTGATTTTAGTTATTTCTTGCCTTCTGCTAGCTTTTGAATGTGTTTGCTCTTGCTTTTCTAGTTCTTTTAATTGTGATGTTAGGGTGTCAATTTTGGATCTTTCCTGCTTTCTCTTGTGGGCATTTAGTGTTACAAATTTCCCTCTACACACTGCTTTGAATGTGTCGCAGAGATGCTGGTATGATGTGTCTTTGTTCTCATTGGTTTCAAAGAACATCTTTATTTCTGCCTTATTTCATTATGTATCCAGTAGTCATTCAGGAGCAGCTTGTTCAGTTTCCATGTAGTTGAGTGGTTTTGAGTGAGTTTCTTAATCCTGAGTTCTAGTTTGATTGCACTGTGGTCTGAGAGACAGTTTGTTACAATTTCTGTTCTTTTACATTTGCTGAGGAGAGCTTTACTTCCAACTATGTGGTCAGTTTTGGAATAGGTGTGGTGTGGTGCTGAGAAGAATGTATATTCTGTTGATTTGGAGAGTTCTGTAGATGTCTATTAGGTCCGCTTGGTGCAGAGCTGCATTCAATTCCTGGGTATCCTTGTTAACTTTCTGTCTTGTTGATCTGTCTAATGTTGACAGTGGGGTGTTAAAGTCTCCCATTATTATTGTGTGGGAGTCTAAGTCTCTTTGTAGGTCACTCAGGACTTGCTTTATGAATCTGGGTGCTCCTGTATTGGGTGCATATATATTTAGGATAGTTAGCTCTTCTTGTTGAATTGATCCCTTTACCATTATGTAATGGCCTTCTTTGTCTCTTTTGATCTTTGTTGGTTTAAAGTCTGTTTTATCAGAGACTAGGATTGCAACCTCCGCCTTTTTTTGTTTTCCATTTGCTTGGTAGATCTTCCTCCATCCTTTTATTTTGAGCCTATGTGTGTCTCTGCACGTGAGATGGGTTTCCTGGATACAGCACACTGATGGGTCTTGAATCTTTATCCAATTTGCCAGTCTTTGGCTTTTAGTTGGAGCATTTAGTCCATTTACACTTAAAGTTAATATTGTTATGTGTGAATTTGATTCTGTCACTATGATGTTAGCTGGTCATTTTGCTCGTTAGTTGATGCAGTTTCTTCCTAGCCTCGATGGTCTTTACAATTTGGCATGATTTTGTAGTGGCTGGTACCGGTTGTTCCTTTCCATGTTTAGTGCTTCCTTCAGGAGCTCTTTTAGGGCAGGCCTGGTGGTGACAAAATCTCTCAGCATTTGCTTGTCTGTAAAGGATTTTATTTCTCCTTCACTTATGAAGCTTAGTTTGGCTGGATATGAAATTCTGGGTTGAAAATTGTTTTCTTTAAGAATGTTGAATATTGGCCCCACTCTCTTCTGGCTTGTAGAGTTTCTGCCAAGAGATCCGCTGTTAGTCTGATGGGCTTCCCTTTGTGGGTAACCCGACCTTTCTCTCTGGCTGCCCTTAACATTTTTTCCTTCACTTCAACTTTGGTGAATCTGACAATTATGTATCTTGGAGTTGCTCTTCTCGAGGAGTATCTTTGTGGCGTTCTCTGTATTTCCTGAATCTGAATGTTGGCCTGCCTTGCTAGATTGGGGAAGTTCTGCTGGATAATATCCTGCAGAGTGTTTTCCAACTTGGTTCCATTCTCCCCATCACTTTCAGGTACACCAATCAGACGTAGATTTGGTCTTTTCACATAGTCCCATATTTCTTGGAGGCTTTGCTCATTTCTTTTTATTCTTTTTTCTCTAAACTTCCCTTCTCGCTTCATTTCATTCATTTCATCTTCCATCACGATACCCTTTCTTCCAGTTGATCGCATTGGCTCCTGAGGCTTCTGCATTCTTCACGTAGTTCTTGAGCCTTGGCTTTCAGCTCCATCAGCTCCTTTAAGCACTTCTCTGTATTGGTTATTCTAGTTATACATTTGTCTAAATTTTTTTCAAAGTTTTTAACTTCTTTGCCTTTGGTTTGAATTTCCTCCTGTAGCTCGGATTAGTTTGATCATCTGAAGCCTTCTTCTCTCAACTCGTCAAAGTCATTCTCCATCCAGCTTTGTTCCGTTGCTGGTGAGGAACTGCGTTCCCTTGGAGGAGGAGAGGTGCTCTGCTTTTTAGAGTTTCCAATTTTTCTGCTCTGTTTTTTCCCCATCTTTGTGGTTTTATCTACTTTTGGTCTTTGATGATGGTAATGTACAGATGGATTTTTGGTGTGGATGTCCTTTCTGTTTGTTAGTTTTCCTTCTAACAGACAGGACTCTCAGCTGCAGATCTGTTGGAGTTTGCTAGAGGTCCAATCCAGACCCTGTTTGCCTGGGTATCAGCAGCAGTGGCTGCAGAACAGCGGATTTTCGTGAACCACAAATGCTGCTGTCTGATCGTTCCTCTGGAAGTTTTGTCTCAGAGGAGTACCCGGCCGTGTGAGGTGTCAGTCTGCCCCTACTGGGGGGTGCCTCCCAGTTAGGCTGCTCAGGGGTCGGGGGTCAGGGACCCACTTGAGGAGGCAGTCTGCCCACTCTCAGATCTCCAGCTGCGTGCTGGGAGAACCACTGCTCTCTTCAAAGCTGTCAGACAGGGACATTTAAGTCTGCAGAGGTTACTGCTGTCTTTTTGTTTGTCTGTGCCCTGCCCCCAGAGGTGGAGCCTACAGAGGCAGGCAGGCCTCCTTGAACTGTGGTGGGGTCCACCCAGTTCGAGCTTCCTGGCTGCTTTGTTTACCTAAGCGAGCCTGGGCAATGGTGGGCACCCCTCCCCCAGCCTCACTGCCGCCTTGCAGTTTGATCTCAGACTGCTGTGCTAGCAATCAGCGAGACTGCATGGGTTTAGTACCCTCCGAGCCAGGTGCAGGATATAATCTCCTGGTGTGCCGTTTTTTAAGCCCGTCGGAAAAGCGCAGTATTAGGGAGGGAGTGACCCGATTTTCCAGGTGCCGTCTGTCACCCCTTTCTTTGACTAGGAAAGGGAACTCCCTGACCCCTTGTGCTCCCCGAGTGAGGCAATGCCTCGCCCTGCTTCGGCTTGCACACGGTGCCCTGTACCCACTGTCCTGCGCCCACTGTCTGGAACTCCCTAGTGAGATGAACCTGGTATCTCAGATGGAAATGCAGAAATTACCCATCTTCTGCGTCGCTCACACTGGGAGCTGTAGACCAGAGCTGTTCCTATTCGGCCATCTTGGCTGCCAGATCTCATTGTAGTTTTAATTTTCATTTCTGTGATGTTTAGAGATGTTGGTATTTTTCATATGTCTCTTGGCCATTCATATGTCTTCTTTTGAGAAGTGTCTGTTCCTATACTTTGCCCATTTTAAAATCAGGTTATTTGTTTTCTTACTATGGAGTTGTTTGAATTTCTTATATATTTTGGATATTAGCCACTTATAAGATGTGTGGTTTGCAAATATTTTCTCCCAATCCGTGGGTTGTCTCTCCACTCTGTGAATTGCTTCCCTTGCTGTGCAGAAGCTTTTTAGTTTGATGCAATCCCATTTGTCTATTTTTGCTTTTGTTGCCTGTGCTTTTGGAATCCTGTCCAAGACATCATTGCCCAGACAAATGTCATGAAGTTTTTCCGCTATGTTTTCTTTTAGTAGTCTTACAGTTTCAGGTCTTACTTTTAAGTCTTTAATCCATTTTTTTTTTTTTTTTTGAGATGGAGTCTTGCTCTGTTGCCCATGCTGTAGTGCAGTGGCATGATCTCAGCTCACTGCAACCTCTGCCTCCAGGGTTTAAACGATTCTCCTGCCTCAGCCTCTCCAGTAGCTGGGATTACAGGCAACTGCCACCACGCCCAGCTAATTTTAGTATAATTCATTTTGAATTGATTCTTGTATAAAGGGTGAGATATGAGTTCATTTTCATTCTTCTGCATGTGTATATTCAGTTTTTCCAGCACCATTTATTGAAGATACTGTCCTTTCTCCAATTTTGTTCTTGGCACCTTTGTCAAAAGCCAATTGACTGAAAATACTTGGGACTACTTCTGTGCTTTCTATCCTGTTTAATTGGTCAATGTGTCAGTTTTTATTATTTTTAAATTATGCTGTTTTGATTACAATAGCTTTTTAATATATTTTGAAATTAGGGAGTGTGATGCCTCCAGCTTTGTTCTTTTTGCTCAATATTGCTTTGGTTATTCATGGTCTTTTCTGGTTCCATACAAATTTAAGATTATTTTTTCTATTTCTGTAAAAAATGACATTGAAATTTTGATATAAATTGTATTGAAACTGTAGATCATTTGGAGCAGTATGGATGTTTTAACAATATTAATTGCTCCAATCCATGGATATAGGTATCTTTCCATTTATGTGTGTCTTCTTTAATTTCTGTCGATTATTATTATTATTTAAAAAAATTTTTTAGAGGCAGAGTCTTATTCTGTCACCCTGGCTGGAGTGCAGTGGTAAGATCATAGCTCACTGCAGCCTTGACCTCCTGGGCTCAAGTGATCCTCCCACCTCAGCCTCTCAAGTAGCTAGGACTACAGGCATGCACCACCATATCCAGCTAATTTTAAAAATGTAAAGATGAGGTCTCACTTTGTTGCCCAGGCTGGTCTCAAACTCCTGGCCTCAAGAGATCCTCCCATCTTGGTCTCCTAAACAGCTGTGATTACAGGCATGAGCCATCACACCTGGGCTTTTCATCAGGTTTTAGGTGTTTTTTTTTTTTAAATAGTTTTCAGCATGCAGGTCTTTTAACTCCTTGGTTAAATTTACTCCTAAGTATTTTATTTTTTTGATGCTATTATGTGTGAGACTGTTTTCTTAATTTTTTTGAATAGTTCCTTGACAGTGTATAGAAATTCTATGAATTTTTGTGTATTGATTTTGTAACCTGCAACTTGATTGAATTTGTTTATCAATTCTAACAGATTTTTGGTGAAGTCTTCAGGATTTTCTATATATAAGAGATCATGTCATCAGCAAACAGATAATTTCATTTTTTTCCTTTCCTATATAGATGCATTTTATTTATTTTTCTTGCCTTATTGTTTTGGCTAGGACTTCCAGCACTATGTTAAATAGAATAGTGAGAGTAAGCATTCTTGTCTTCCTCCTTATCTTAGAGGAACAGCTTTCAACTTTTCACAGTTGAGTATGATGTTAGCTGTGGGCTTGTCATATATGACCTTTATTATGTTGAGGTACATTCCTTGTATATCTGTTTTTTTTTTCTTTTTTAGAGTTTTTAACATGAACAGATGTTAATTTTGTCAAATGCTTTCTTGCATCTCTTGAGATAATCATGTAGTTTTTGTCCTTCATTTGTTAATATGGTGTATTATATTTATTGATTTACATATATAGAACCATCCTTTCATTCCTGAGATAAATCACTTGATCATGGTGAATAATTTGTTTTATTATTGAATTTGGTTTGCTAGTATTTTGTTGAGGACTTTTGCATCTGTGTTCATCAGGGATATTGGCCTGTACTTTTCTTTTCTTATAGTGTCCTTGTCTGGCTTTGATATCAGGGCAATACTGACCCTATAAAATGAGCTTGGCAGTATTCCCACCTCTTTAATTTTTTGGGAAGAGTTTGAGAATAATTGATATTACTTCTCCTTTAAATATTTGGCAGAATTTATCAGTGAAGCCATCAGGTTCCGGGCTTTGCTTTGATAAAAGACTTTTACTAGTCAATCTTTCTCGATTGGTCTGTTCGGATTTCCTATTTCTTCTTGATTTAGCCTTGGTAGGTTGCATGCTTCTAGGAATTACTCCATTTCTTTTAGGTTATATAATTTTTTAGGTTTAGTTGTTCATAGTAGTTTTTTATGATCTTTTGTATTTCTATGGTATCTGCTGTAATTTTCCCTCTTTCATATCTGATTTTATTTGTATGTCTTCTCTTTTTTATTTAGTCTAGCTAAACATTTGTCAGTTTTGTTTATCTCTTAAGAAAACTACTTGGTTTTATTGATTTTTAAAATATTTCTTTTCTAGTCTCTACTTTGTCATTTCTAGTTTGATCTTTGTTATCTTCTTCCTTCTGCTATGTTTGGGCTTACCTTGTCCTTCTTGTTCTTCCTCTTGTATTACACCTTGAGGTGTAATATTATGCTGTTTATTTGAGATCTTTATTCTTTTTTGATACAGGCATTTTTTTTTGCTATAAACTTTCCTCTAAAGACTGCTTTTGCTGCATCCCGTAAGTTTTGATAAGTTATGTTTTCATTTTTGTTTGTCTTGAAATATTTTAAATTTTCCTTTTAATTTCTTCTTTGACTCATTGTTTGCTCAGGAGAATGTTGTTTAATTTTCACATATTGGTGATTTTTCCAAGATTCCTCCTATTATTGATATCTAATTTCATGACACTGTTTTCCAAAAGGATACTTAGTATGATTTCAATCTTTTAAAATTTGTTAAGACTTGTTTTGTAGCCTAACATATGATCTATCCTGGAGAATGTTCTGTGTGAACTTGAAAAGAATGTGTGTTCTGTTGTTATTAGCTAGATTTTTCTATAAATATCTATTAGATCCATTTGGTCTAAAGTGTTCAAGTCCAATGTTTCCATGTTGATTTTCTGTCTAGATGATCCATCCAATGTTGAAGTGAAGTATTGCAGTCTCCTACTATTAATTGCATTGCAGTCTATCTGTCCCTTCAGATTTATTATTTGCTTTACATATTTAGGTGACCCAATGTTCGTTGCATATATATTTACAATTGTTATATCTTCTTAATAAATTTGCCCCTTCATTATAATAGAATAAACTTCTCTGTCTCTTTTAGAGTTTTGACTTCAAGTCTTTTTTTTTTTTTTTCTGGTATAAGTATAGCTACTCCCACTCGCTTTTTTTTCTTTCTGTTTGCAGGACATCTTTTTGCATCCCTTAACTTTCAGTCGACATGTGTTCTTAGTGGTGAGATCCATCTCTTGTAGGCAGCACACCGTTGGGTCTTTTTTCTTTTTTAAAATCCATTTAGCCACTTGTTATCTTTTGATTAAAGAATTTTACCCACTTACATTTAAATTAGTTATAAATAGGCAAGGACTTACTATTGACATTTTGTTAATTGTTTTCTGGTTACTCTGTAGATTGGTTGTTTTTATCTTCCTCTATTACTGTCTTCCTTTATGGTTTGATGATTTTCTGTAGTGGTATGCTTTGAATTCTTTCTTTTTATTTTTTTGTATATCTACTAAGGATTTTTTATTTGTACTTACCATGAGGCTTACATAAAATATTTTATACTGATAACAACTTAATTTTGGTCACTTGTACAAATTCTACACTTTTACTCTCCCATCCAATTTGTTTTTGTTGACATGTCTTTTATCTTTTGTAATTTGTTTTCCTTAACAAAGTATTGTAGCTACAGTTGTTTTTAATAGTTTTGCCTTTAACCTTCATACTAAAGATATAATTGATTTTCACACCACCGCTGCAATATAAGAATGTTCTGAATTTGACTGTATGCTTATATTTACTAGTGAGTTTTATATTTTCATGTTGCCACTTAACAATCTCCCTGCAGCTTGAAGGACTACTTTTAGCATTTCTTGTAAGGCAGGTGTAGTGGTGATAAATTTCCTCAGGTTTTGTTTGTCTTAGAAAGTTTTTATCATCCCTTCATTTGGAAGAACAGAATTGCTGTTACAGTATTTTTGGCTGGCAGATTTTAATTTTTTTCCAGCTTAAAAATATATAATTTCATTTTCTTGTTGCCTGCAAGGGTTTCTTTTGAAAAATTTGCTAATAGTCTTATGAAAGGTTTTCTTGTATTTAACAAGTTGCTTATCCATGGCAGTTTTCAATATTTTCTCTTTGTTTTTAACTTTTGACAATTTGATTTTAATATGTCTTGGGGTTGATCTCTTTGGATTTGTTCTGCTAGGTATCTATTGAGCCTCCTGGGTGTACAAATGTCTCTTGGAGACCCTGCTTTCAACCCTTATGTGTATATTCCCAGAAGTAGAATTGCTAGATCACAAGGTAATTCTATTTTTTTTTTTTTTTTTTGGAGAAACTGCCATGCTATTTTCCATAGCAGATATACCAGAAATATGAAACATTTCATGAATTTTTGGGTTATCCTTGAGCAGGAGCCATGCTTATCTTCTCTATAGTTTTTCAATTTTAGTATATGTGCTGCCAAAGCAAGCACCCAAGGTGATTTTAAACCAACATTAAAGGAGGCTTTAGACACTTCTTTACAGATTTATTTAGGTATAATTTACAAATAAAAATTTTATATATTTGAAGTGTACAACTTGATGTTTTAGTATATGTATACATTGTGAAATGACCACCACAATCAAGTTAATTAACATGCATCACCTCACCTACTTACCATTTTCATTTCTTTCTTTCTCTCTTTTTCATTTCTATTTTTCTTTCTTTTCCTTCCTTCCTTCTTTCCTTTTTTTCTTTCTCTCTAATTTCTGTTTTCCCTTTCTTTCTCTCTGTTTTTTTCTTCTTTTTTGTGAGTGCACTTAAGATCTACCATTTTAGCAATTTCAAATATATCATGTAGACATTGTAGACATTCCCTGACTTATGATTGTTTAACTTATAATTTTTCAAGTTTATGATGGTGCAGAAACAATATGCATTCCAATATAAATCATGCTTTGGATTCTGAATTTTGATCTTTTCCTGGGCTAGCAAAATGTGCTATGATATTCTCTTGTGATGCTGGGTAGTGACAGCAAGCTGCACCTCCCAGCCAACCACCCAATAACAAGGGGAAACAACCAATACACTACAGTGTACTGTTGCCAGCATTTTTGAATATTATGTTTTGTATCAAATTAGGTCTACAAAACACTCATTTTTGACATACAATATTTTAAACTTATGATGGGTTTATTGAGACATAACCCCATCATAAGTTGAGAAGCATTTTTACACTTTTTTTTAACTTTAGTCACAATGTTGTACATTAGATCTCCAGAACTTATTTATCTTGCATAACTGAAACTTTGTACTCATTGACCAACATCTTCCCATTTCTCTGTTCCTCAGGCCCTGGCAACCACCATTCTACTCTCTGCTTCTATGAGTTTGACTATTTTAGATTCAGTACATGAGAGATCATGTATTATTTGTCTTTCTGTGACTGGCTTATTTCACCTAGTGTAATGTCGTTTGGGTTTATCCTTGTTGTAAATAGCAGGATTTCCTTATTTTTATACACCACATTTTATTTATCCATTCATTTGTTGAGGAACATTTAGGTTATTTTAATATCTTGGCTATTGTGGATAATGCTACAGTGAACACGGGAGTGCAGATACCTCTTTGAGATACTTACTCCATTTCCTTTGGATATATATATCCAGGAATGTGATTGCTGGATCATATTTAATTTTTAAAGAAAACTCCATACTGTTTTCCATAATGGCTGTACCAATTTACATTCTTACCAAGAGTGTGCAAGGATTACCTCTTCTCTATATCCTTGTCAAAGCCTATCTTTTGTCTTTGATAATAGCCGTTCTAACAAGTGAAGTGATATCTGATTGTGGTTTTGATTTGCATTTACATGATGAGTAGTGATGTTTAGCATCTTTTCATATATCTATTAATCATTTTTATATCTTCTTTTGAGAAATATCTATTTAGGTCCTTTGCCCATTTTCAAATTGGGTTGTTTGCTTTTTTGCTCTTGAGTTGTATGAGTTCCTTATAACCCTTTATCAGACACATGGTTTGCAAATATTGTCTCCCATTCATAGGTCGTGTCTTCTCTCTATTGTTCCCTTTGTTGTGCAGATGTATTTAGTTTGATGCAATCCCACTTGTCAAGTTTTGCTTTTATTGCCTGTGCTTTTGGAGTGAAATCCAAAAAATCATTGCTCAGAACAACGTCAGTAAGCATTTTCTCTATGTTTTCTTTCAGTAGTTTTATAGTTTCAGGTCTTACACATAAGTCTTTAATCCATTTCAAGTTGATTTATTTATTTTTGGCACGTGGTATGAGATAAGGTCCAATTTTATTCTTCTGCACATGTATATCCAATTTTCCCAACCCCATTTATTTAAGATACTTTTTTATTGTGTCATTGGCACTCTGTAAATGCATGGATTTATTTCTGGGCTTTCTATTCTATTTCATATTGGTCTATGTTTGTTTATATTCCAGTACTATATTGTTTTTATTACTGTAGCTTTGTAATATATTTTGCAATTAGGGAGTGTGATGTTCCAGCTTTGTTCTTCTTGCTCTAAATATTGCTGTGACTATTTAGACTATTTTGTGGTTCCACGTGAATTTTAGGATTTTTCCCCATTTCTGTGAAGAATGCCATTGCAATTTTGATAAGGATTGCATTGAATCTATAGGTCACTTTGGGTAGCATGGATATTTAACAATGCTAATCTTTCTGATCCATGAATATGGGCTGTCTTTCTATTTATCTGTGTGCTTAAAATTTTTTCATAATTAATGTTTTATAATTTTCAGTGTACAAGTCTTTCACCTCTTTTTTTAAATTTTATTTTTCCATAAGTTATTGGGGTACAGGTGGTATGTGGTTACATGAGTAAGTTCTTTAGTGGAGATTTGTGAGAAGTGCACCCATCACCTGAGCAGTATACACTGCACCATATTTGTTGGCTTTTATCCCTTGCCCCCTCCCACTCTTCCCCCCAAGTCCCCAAAGTCCATTGTATAATTCTTATCCCTTTGCATCCTCATAGCTTAGCTCCCACGTATCAGTGAGAACATATGATGTTTGGTTTTCCATTCCTGAGTTACTTCACTTAGAATAATAGTCTCTAATCTAATCCAGGTCATTGCAAGTGCTGTTAATTCATTCCCTTGTATGGCTTCATAGTATTCCATCATACATATATATATATGCCATAGTATTCCATCATATACATATACATGTATATGTATATATATACGTATATGTATATGTATATATATACATATACATGTATATGTATATATATACATATACATGTATATGTGTATATATATATATATATATATGCCAGAGTTTCTTTATCCACTCTTTGATTGATGGGCATTTGGGTTGGTTCCACAATTTTGCTATTGTGAATTGTGCTGCTATAAACATGTGTGTGCAAGTATCTTTTTTGAACAATGACTTCTTGCTTAAGTTTATTTCTAAGTATTTTATTTTTTTGATGCTGGTGTAAATGAGATTATTTTCTTAATTTCCTCTTTAGGTAGTTTATTGTTAGTTTGTAGAAACACCACTAATTTTCATATGTTGAATTTGTATCCTGCAACTTTATTGAATTTATTAGGCCTAACAGTTTTTTCATTGAGTCTTTAGGATTTTCTACATATCTAATCATATCCTTTGTGAACAGAAACAATTTTACTTCTCCCTTTCTGGTTTAGATGCCTTGTGTTTACTTTTCTCCTCCTAATGCTCTGGCTAGGACTTATAGTACTATGTTGAATAGTAGTGGTGAGATGGCATCCTTGCATTATACTAGACATTAGAGGAAAATCTTTCAGTTTCCTCCCATTGACTATGATGTTAGCTGTGGGCTTGTCATGTTTGGCCTTTATTATGTTGAGGTACATTCATTATATTGTTGAAAGTTTTTTTGTTTGTTTTGTGATAGAATCTCACCTTGTCATCAAGGCTGGAGTGCAGTGGCACAGTTGTAGCTCACTGCAGCCTTGAACTCCTGGGCTCAAATGATCCTCCTGCCTCAACCTCCTGAGTAGCTAAGGCTATAGGCATGCACCACCACGCCTGGCCAATTTTTAATTTTTTTTTTTTTGTGGAGACAAAGTCTTGTGGTATTTCCCAGGCTGCTCTTCAGCTCCTGGCTTCAAATGATCCTCCCACCTTGGCCTCCTAAAGTGCTGGGATTACAGGCATAAGCCACTGCACCTGTCTGAGTTTTTCTTTTAAATCAGAAATGAATATTGAATTTTGTCAAATGTTTTTCTGATCTATTGAGGTAGTCATATGTTTTGTCCTTTATTCCATTAATATGGTATTATCACATTTATAGATTTGCATATGTTGAACCATCCTTGCATCCTTGGGATAAATCCCACTTGGTCATGGGCTATAATCCTTTTAATGTGCTATTGAATATGGTTTGCTAGTATTTTATTGAAGATTTTTGCATCTATAATAATCAATTAGGAATATTGGCCTGTAATTTTCTTTTCTTGTGGTGTCTTGTGGTGTCTGTCTGGATTTGGTATTGGGTAATGTTGGTTTCATAAAATGAGTAAGGAAGTCTTCCTTTATTTATTTATTTATTTGAGAAGAGTTTAAGAAGGAATGGTATAATATTTGATAGAATTCAGCAGTGAAGCCATCTGGTCTTTGGCTTTTCTTTGTTGCCAAGCTTTTGGTTACTTATTTATTTATTTATTTATTTATCTATTTATTTTTCTCTTTTTATATATTTGTTTATTTTATAGTCATGGAAGGAGCATTTCTTGAACAAAAGTAGTTATTCATTATGATAAAAGGGGCAATATTATTCTAAAAAGAACTGTGTTGGCAATATTGAGGCAGCGTGAAACAATATTGGAATTATTTAAAATATTAAAAAATACAAAGGAGATGATATTCAAGAAACTCTAACGTCACAAAATTGGGTAAGGAATTAAAGGAAGATTGCCTGGAACTTGATAAATTAAATTAAAAAGTTGTTATTTATGTTGTTCCTTTTTCCTACTATAATTTCACTGGTTACTTATTTAATCTCTTAACTTGTTATTAATCTTTTCAGGCTTTCTAATTCCTGTTGATTCAGTGTTGGCAGGTTGTATATTTCTAGGAATTTATCTACTTCTAGGTTATCCAATTTGTTGGTGCATACATGTTCATAATAGTCCCTTATGATTTTTAAAAAATTTCTGAAGTATTCATTGTAATGTCTCTTCTTTCATTTCTGAGTTTATTTGAGCCTTCTTTCTTTTTTTCTTATTCTGTCTAGCTAAGGGCTTGCCAATTCTGTCTAGGTTTTCAATAAACCAAATCTTAGTTTTGAGAATTTGTTTCTATTGTTTTTCTATTCTCGATTTGATTTATTTCTGCTCTAATCTTTATTATTTCCTTCCTTATGCTAACTTTGGACTTAATTTATTCTTGTTTTTCTAGTTCCCCGATGTTTAAATTTAGGTTGTTTGTTTGAGATCCTTATATTTTTTAATGTAGGCAATTTATCTATTATATAGAACCAAAGGTGTGTATCCAGTTCGTGGCAATTTTATCACATGTATTGATTCATATAACCACAATTGTAATCATGATGCAGACCTGTTCCATCAACACAAAGATTACTTGTGCTACCCTTTTAAAGTCACACCCACCTTCCTGCCTACACCTTTTCCCCTCTCTAACCCCTGGCATCCACAAATATGTTCTTCACCTATATAATTTTGTTACTTTTAGAATTTTGTACAAATAGAATCATACAGTACGTGACCTTTGGGGATTTTTTTTTTCCACTCAGCATAATTTTTTGAGAACCATCCAGGTTGTTGTGTGTATTGACAGTTTTAACCATTCACAGATTGTAGGACATTTTGGTTGTGTCCAGTTTCTGGCTATTACAAATAATCCTGCTATGAAAAACCAGGTACAAGTTTTTGTGTGGACATAAGTTTCATTTATCTGAGATAAATGCCTAGGAATGTGATTGCTGCTATCAACGGTCAGTAAATGCTTAATGTTTTAAGAAGTTGATAAACTATTTTTCAGAGTGGCTGTGCCATTTGCTTTCCTACCAGTAATGTAAGAGAAATCCAGTTTCAGTGCTGAATTTGGTTGTTGGTATTGATACCATTTTTTTGGCATTGTCTCTATTGGTTTTTCATATTATTACTATTTTATAATTTAACTCCCCTAATAGATTGTATATTAGGTTTAAAATATCCCTTCAAGAATGATAGTTTCACACAGCTATTGCTCCAGGTTTTTCTGAAATGGAGATGCTAGTTTAGGCTCAGTTGTAGTCCACAACAATAAAACTTGTATTTTAAATAAGCTTTTGGCCATCCTGCCCTTCTGCCAATTGCTGCTACATTGTGGTAGTATCTTCATTCTCAAATCTTTGTGGGAAACTTCAGTGACTAGGATAAGGATATGACGCCCTTGATACTTTAGAGTTCTGAGTTTTGATCATTATGTGGGTGGCATTTTCCTACTAATTTCAAATTTTACTTCAGATTTCCTATTTTAACTACTGATCCATGGTCCTATTTGAACATGCAATTTAAAAATGATTGCATTATGAAATGATATAAGAATAATGAAACTCAGACCACAAGATGCCAGGAATCCATTGTGGCCAGATGTTGAAATAAGTGTATTTCCACATTTTGTAAATAAAATACGTAATGAAGTGCATTTTTGTTAGGATTTTGAATGATTTGTACAAAAAACTTTTTTTGTGTCAAAAGTTAAAAGAAAAGATGATACATTTACTTTGAAAAATCTAGGTCTGCATTTTTGTGTGACCTCTGTGGAAATTCCACCCTACCCCGTTTTTAGTCTGGTGGCCTGGCCTAGCTGTGTGGGCAGCAATATCACTGTCATTTGTGCTTTCTGCAGTCTTGGCACATTCTCTGATCATTGGCTCTAATCCTAGTTCTAACTATACTGTTAATACAACTGAGCTCCGGGAAACACAAAAGTACTTGTTTTTTCAATCACTGTCTGCATATAGAAAAGGTTTTAGAAAACTCCAGTTAAAATAATGGATTGACCATGCACATTTATCTTTTTTCTTCTCATTTAAAAATGACTAATAAAATTTGAAAAATGAATAAAATAGTCATGAACTCACAAGGACAAAACAAAAATGGGAGAGGGGGCATCAGTGGATGAGAAATTTCAATAAATCTTCAGAAGACACAAATTGATGGAAGAAGGGCAACTGATCCATCATGACACAAAAGGCCCCTGTATTCAGTATGTGCAGAGTAGGATGTGGATGAGAAGTGAGCTGATCCATCCCCACAGGATTTTAGAAAGACCTAGGAGGCAGAGATACTGGTTACTGAGCAGGCTTTGGGTGATGGGTAGAGCTACAAACTGGTGGATTTGTTGGAAGACTCTGTAGTGGAAGAGTTGAACCCCTCTCCAAACCCTATTTCCCAGTTCTGTGTACTCAATGCCAGAAGACAGACATCCTTCTTATATGATCCTCTAACCCCAAGAAGGAAACTGAAAGTTGATTCTCTGTACAAGTTCAGCCCAAGAAGTTTGGAAATGAGATGGGGCATGGAGATGGAGACAATAAATCTACAGATGAAATAATTATACCAGGGGTGTCCAGTCTTTTGGCTTCCTTGGGCCACATTGGAAGAAAAAGAATTGTCTTGGGCCACACATAAAATATACTAACACTAACAATAGCTGATGAGCTAAAAAAATTGCAAAAAAATCTCATAATGTTTTAAGAAAGTTTACGAATGTGTATTGGGGTGCATTTAAAGCCATCCTGGGATGCATGCAGTCTGCAGGTTGCAGGTTGGACACGCTTGAGTTGTACTGTCAGCCTCCCTTCCCTCTGCTTTCCCCACCCTTAACAAAGTAGAAAGACAGAATGTTTTTCTCTGCAGAAACTGAGTTACCCCAGAAAAAGACCTCCACACAATGATTTATTTTATTCTATTTTTCGTTAAAAATACTTATATATATTTATGGGGTACAATGTGATGTTTTAATACATGTGTACTTTGTGGAATGATCATATCAAGCTAACCAACACATCCATCACCTAAAATAGTTATCATTTCTTTTTGGTAAAAGCATTCAAAGTCCACTCTTTTAGTTATATGAACTATGTGGTACATAATTATGAACTATAGTCACCATGATGTGCAATAGAGCATCAGAACCTACTCCCCCTCTCAAACTGGAACTTCGTACCCTTTGACCAATATCTCCTCTTTACCTGCCCACCACCTCTTTCTCCTAGGCCCTGGCAACCACCATGCTACTCTTTTCTTCTATGAGTTCAATTTCTTTAGATTCCACATATAACTGAGATCATGCAGTATTTGTCTTTCTGTGCCTGGCTGGCTTATTTCATTTAGCATAATGTCCTCTAGGTTCATCCTTGTTGTCACAAATGACAGAATTTCCTGCTTTTTAAAGGTTGAATAATATTTCATAGTGTATGCATACCACATTTTGAAAATGTATTCATCCATTGATGAGCACTTTAGTTGTTTCCGTGTCTTGGCTATTGCTGCAATGAATACAGGAGTGCAGATATCTTTTCAACATACTGATTTCATTCCCTTTGGGTGTATAACCAGAAGTGAGATTGTCGGATTTTCTTACTCCACTTGTGTTGCTATAAAGGAGTACCTAGGCTGAGTAATTTATAAAGAAAAGAGATTTATTTGGCTTACAGTTTTGCAGGTTGTACACAAAGCATGGCTCCAGCACCTGCTTCTGACAGGGCCTCAGGAAGCCTCCATTCATGGTAGAAGGCAAAGAGGAGCCAGTGTGTGCAGATCACATGGTGAGAGAGAATGAAAGAGAGAGGGGAAAGTGGGAGGCTCTTTTTAAGAACCAGGTCTTTAAGGCCGGGCGTGGTAGCTCACACCTGTAATCCCGGCACTTTGGGAGGCCAAGGTAGGAGGCTCACTTAAGCCCAGGAGTTTCAAGATCCTCTTGGACAACATAGTGAGACCTCATCTCTACTAAAAATAAAAAATTAGGTAGGCATGGTGGCACACACCTGTGGTCCCAGCTACTCAGGAGGCTGAGGTAAGAGGATCACTTGAGGCTGGGAAGCAGATGTTGCCACTGCACTGCAGCCTGGGCAACAAAGCAAGACCACAAGAACCAGCTCTTGGGGCCTCTTGTGGGAACTAAGAGAGTGAGAACTTTCTTGTTACCAGTAAGAGGGCACCAAACCATTCATGAAGGATCCACCCCCAAGACTCAAACATCCCCCATTAGGCCTTACCTCCAACATTGGGGATCAAATTTTAGCATGAGGTTTGGAGGGTCAAATATCTATACTATAGCATGGATCACATGGTAATTCTATTTTTAGCTTTTTGAGGAACCCCCCCATACTTTTTCCCAAAATTGCTGTACTAATTTACAACACCACTAACAGTGTACAAGTGTTCTCTTTTCTCCACATCCTTGCCAATACTTGTTATCATTCATCTTTATGATAATAGTCATTCTAACAGGTGTGAGTTGCTATCTCATTGTGATTTTAATTTGCATTTCCCTGAGGATTAGAGATGTTGGGCATTTTTTTCATTTACTTGTTGGCCATTTGTATGTCTTCTTTTGAGAAATGTCTGTTTAGGTACTTTGCCCATTTTAAAAATTGGGTTATTTGTTTTTTGTTGTTGTTGTTGTTGTTGAGTAATTTTAGTTCCTTGCACATTTTGGATATGAGCCCCTTATCCAACGTATGATTTATAAATATTTTCTTCCAGTTAGTGGTTGTCTCTTCACTATGTTAATTGTTTCTTTTGCTATGCAGAAGCTTCTTCATTTGATGCAATCCCATTTGTCTGTTTTTGCTTTTGTTTCCTGTGCTTTTTGGGTCACATTCACAAAGTCATTGCCCAGGCCAGTGTCATGGAGCTTTCTTTCTATGTCTTCTTATGTTTAAGTTTTTAATCCATTTTGAATTGATTCTTGTGTAAAGATGAGATATGAGTCCATTTTCATTCCTCTGCATGCGGATATTCAGTTTTCCCAACACCATTTATTGAAGACTGTCCTTTCCCTATTGTGTGTTCTTGACACCTTTGTCAAAAATCAGTTGATTGAGGACAGGTGCGGTGGCTCATGCCTGTAATCCTAGCACTTTGGGAGGTCAAGGTGAGAGGATCGCTTGAGCTCAGGAGTTCGAAACCAGCCTGGGCAACATAGTGGGACCTCATCTCTATTTAAAGAAAAACGATCAATTGATTGTAGAAGTGTGGGTTTATTTCTGGGCTCTCTGTCCTATTCCATTGATAGATTTGTCTGTTTTTATGCCAGCACCATGCTGTTTGATTACTATAGCTTTGTAATATATTTTGAAATCCTGTAGTCACTCACTGATATTTTGTGCATCCACCAATGAGATGGCTGTCATCATTCCTTACCACCCTAACATAAGTCCAGCTTACATGAACCTTGCCCAGGCCTCTGAGTTTTCGGCTATTTCTTAGATGCAGGCAGATGGTCAAAAGTCACAAGACAATTGATAAAAGTCTTTGATAAAAGAAAATGAAAAAAAAAAAACAAAAACCCACAGAGATAATATAGGGAAAAGAAAAAACTTCCAAAATAACTACCACCTCAATTCTAATAAATATTCTCAGAGGACTGTAATAAAGTATTGCATCTATAAAACAAGAACAAGATACCACAATGAGCTTGTGGAAATAAAAATAATAGCTAAATTTTAAAAATGGAAGACAAAATCAAGGAAATATAAGGCAGAAAAAAAGATAAAGAGTTGAAAAATATAAGAATGATGAGGAGAGACATGAAGAATAAAGCCTAGAAATTCCACATCTGGATAATAAGATTCCAGACAGAAGATAATAAAGAAAGAAGAAAAAAAAAGAAAGAAGACTGGAAACATAGGGACAGAAACAGATGAAATAATCTAAGAACATTTTTTTTTCCAAAATGAAGAACACCAACCAGGCTATGTATTGAAGGGCCCATAGTGGACACATCCCAGTGAGAATTAAAAAATGCCACATTGAGGTATATCATAGAGAGGATTTAAAGCCAAGAACTAGGTCCCTAAAAGCTCCCAAAGAGCAAAATAATGCAAAAGATGTCACATATAAAAGAATATAATTAGAAAGACACCAGACTTCTCAGTAGCAACACTGAATACCAGAAAGCAATTGAACAATAGCATCAAAAATCTTACAGAATATAATTCTCAACTGGGAATTTTACACCCTGCCAGGCTAACAGTCAAGTGTGAGGTCAAAGTTAAGACATCTTCATTCATTCATAGACAATTTGGCACTTTTTCATAGGAAGCTTTGAGAAAACGTTCCAGTAAATCCTGAGTAATCTAAAAAATAAGTCATGGGATCCAGGAATAGGTGGATTTAACTCAGGAGAGTGGTGAAGAGAAGGCTCAGGCTGACAGCTCAGAGGCCACTAGTGGAGCATGAAGAAGGAGGTTGGAGATGAGTATGGGGAAACAATTAAGGATATGCATATGGAAAATTTTGCAAGTAAAAATAATGATTAGTTTTTTAAGACCATCAGAATGCTGCACATGAAAGGAATTGTAATCATACACCAATTAACTCCACAATGAAATAATAAATAATTTGTTGTGTATCATATTGTTATAAACCCTTATGTTGGTAAGGAATATTTTCCTTGCAAGTAACTAAAAACTCAAAGTGGCTTAAACCATAAAGGAAATTACAGTATTTCTGTTGCATACTTGACAGAAGGCAGTTTAGCCTACAGATGAGGTGTGATTCAGGGGCTCTCTGAAATCTTTTAATTTCTCCTCTTGGCCTTCTGCAGTATCTATTTAAAGTAAGACTGGCTTTCCCCAGGGTTGCAAGGTGGTTTCCAGCACTTAGGGACCTTAATTTTCCTCATTCATGTCCATCAGGGAAAGAATATTTCTCCAGTTCTGCAGAAAAACAAGGAAATGCATGCTCTCACTTTCCTCCAGCAGACCCGTCATTGGTTGATGTTGGGTAACCTGCCTTTTCTTGAACCAGTCACTATAGCTTGAGGGATGGGGTTCAGCCAATCAGAACCCACCCTTGTGGATGGAGACGGGGTCAGCTCTTCAAGAAAGTTTCCACTGACTAGGGAAATGGGTGGGTTTCCATTCCAAATGGGAATCAAGGTACAGTTCCAAGAGGAAAGAAAATGGATGTTAGGTGGCTACCAGTCAATGTCTATTTTACAGCATAAATTATTTAACAAAAAATAGTAGTGAAATTGCTGTAAGAGGGAATGCAGATTGGGAGAATGAAAGAGCCAAACCCATATCCATCATAATTCAAAATAAATAGAGAAGGTCAAATGCATGGATCAATAAACAGCAGTTTAAGCATATTATTTGGAAACATAGAGCTAACTAGTAGAAAAGTTATAAAGAATGATAAATAATTACCTCAGGGGAAGGGAGGCTGGGGGATGGGTGGGTTGGGGGACATGATGATTTCTCATGAGAAGTTTTTTATATGATTATATTTTAAAACTGTTCATGAATTACTTTGATGAAAACTTCAAAAGTAAACTTCAATCTTTCATAAAAAAGGAAACATGAAATTAGATGAAAAGGAAAAGCAGAAGGCTGATGACTTTTCCTTGTGACAAAGTTGTGTAAAAAAGTCCAAAATGGCACACACTCTGCCCCCAGGCCATTGTTTTAATTAAATCCACATGCCATGAATATGTGGTATTCTGTGGCTTCATGTACGCTCTAGCACACAGCTCCATTCCCCTGGCGAGTAGGAAAATGTGTCCCAGTTTGAGAAGCATAGATTAAGACACATCCGGGCAAGGAGCTTGAAATATTTTCAAAAGAGAAAACTCAAAACATTTCCCAGAGACACCAAAGCCAAGGCTTCCTGTGAACAAAACACAATGCAATGATACAAAGATGAGTTTCAGAAGTTGCTGGCTTTGGGGTGCTGTCAAGAGGTCTGCCCTGGCTCTCCTCTTTCCACATGAGCTAAACCATACTGATTGTCTTTCCTTTTGTCACAGTCTCACTGCCAATGTTGTTGCTCCTTTTCTCTCCTTGGACCACAAATGCTGCCTCCAGCAGCACTCAAAGGCTTTTCCTCTAGTTTACCTATCCAACCTGATGCAAAACTCCCCATTCCTCCAGGCATCCTGTACCTCGCAGGGAATTACTGAGCACGAAGGCATTTTTGGGGCACAGGGCAAAAACATAGGATGTCCCCCTTGGGGAAACAGGTACAAAAGGACAGACCATAAAGAGAATGTGGCTTAGGCACCGCAGGTCCTTCTCAGCTGCTGGGCCTGGAGATAACTTCCAAATCATAAAGGCAGACCTTAATGTTGATGGCTAGAAGTGGCAGGAGAAGGAGCTGTTTTCAAAACTGATGACTTCCTGTTTCTCCAAGCGGGGAGATTTGTATCTTACTTATGGGAAAATTATATCTTAAGACAAATAGTTTAATGAGACTTTGGTTTAACAACTGTAAGCCAAAAACGTTCTTTTCTGAAATGGAATTTGCAGGGCAGTGAAGAATGAAACCTCTCTTCATCGTGATGTTAACAGTGTGTCTCCACTTTGGGCTGAATTAGCTGTTTGCAGTTCATGGGAAGCAGAGACTGGAACTTTTTCTCTGTTGCTGGACCCCACAGAAGACTGGGATGGGGAGGAGGATCTACACTCATGTTGGGAAGATAGAGACAAAGCAATTCTATGTGCACAGTGTCAGGCTGGAGCCCAGAGAGAGAGAGAGAGAGACGGAGAGATAGAGAGAGTGAGAGAGAGAGCCAGCACTCCGCACTGCAATCCCGGTCTGTTCCCCATGCACCTTCAGTAAAATTGTGCTAAATGTTACAACCTGGTTTTCACTGTTCTCTGGAGGAATTTAGGATGGGACTTTTAAGAGAGCACAAATAATCCAGAGAAATGCAACACAGGGATGAAGGTATAGGTTGTCCAAAAGCCAGGCAGCTCCTTGATGTTGAAGTGATGATCAGGGCTGCTTTGTGAGACACAGAAGCGTTCCTTGGGGGATTTCCAGAGATCTCAGGGGGAGACAAACCTGATAAACAGCCAGGCTTTCTTTCAGGTAAGCCGTCTGGGGACTTGGACTATCACTATCTAGCTTCTAAGGAGAAGGTTGATTTTGGAAGGCTGTAGAACCCGGGGTCATGGGGAGATATTTTAGGGCAGTGAGTAAAGTTCTAGTGCTAATTCTATTGTTTCAGCCATTTATTACTGTAGTTTTGGTGTTTCTTCAAACTCTTATCAGAGAAACATAGCCAATGAAGGATCTCAACCAAAACAAATGCCCGCTAACTGAAATCCACATTGCACTAGGACACATTCACTCAGACAGTTCAAACTGGACAATTCCCATGAGCTCATGCCTCATTCCTAATATTTCAGCTGAAATCCCACACCTGTTAGAGCTTCCAATTCCTCATTCATGTTACATTCACTAACTTCCATCTTAAATTACTACAAACAATTTTCATGAATTCCTGAGGAAATCTTGGAGTCCTTTTTTAAGAAAAAAAAAATACAGAAACAGGAAACACAGGGAATTATAGACTAGCAATCCTTTCTTATTTCTAACCTCCATCCTAAATTACTACAAGCAATTCTCATAAATTCCTGGGGAAATCTCGGAGTCCTTTTTTAAGGAAAACAAAAAACAAAAAACAAAAAACAAACAGGAAACAGAGAATTGTAGACTAGCAGCCCTTCCTTATTTCTCCATAAATTTTGCTTCAGTTGGAATATCAGATTCTTTGCATGAGCCACACGTTCAATGCCTACATTGGAACTTTGCATTCTGTGTTGACAGCACACCCCATCACAGCACATTGGGTAAAATATTTAGTTACTGATAACAATTTAAATCCTACAGAAATAACCAAACTCACACAAAAATTTTGACTCAAATTATTACCATAAAACAAGAAAATCCCTAAACAAAGGATTATGCCCAATTAGAATTATATTCATGGAGCCTCAAATTTGTGTTCCCATTTTCACTTATTGAAACCCTCAGTTTTCAGCCATTAGCTGACAAACAGAGTGCTGGCCCCAAAGTGGGCTAAGTTTTCAGGGAAGTGGTCCCAGCCACCTGGAGTGCTCCCAGCCAGGAGCCCTCTCCTGGAGGCTTCTGAGCAGCTGCTCTGAGCTCTCCAGGAAGCAGTTCCTCTCCATGGGCTGGGAGCCCCTTGCAGATGGTGTTTTCTCTTTCCCTCTCTTGGTTAGAGCAGTGAGTTTCCCCGAGGTTACCAGCTCTCTAGCAGCTGTCCTTTGGAACTTGGTCTCCGTTTTTTCTCTCTGGCCCTCCAGGCCACAAACTCCCAGCTCTTCCCTGTGGCCCCCAAATGTATAAATCCTTTGTCCAGGTGTTTGGTGAGAAGCGAGAGGTGAGAGAGTACAATGCTTGAGCAGTGCCTTTGGTGTTACAGAGCTTGACGTCAGATCCTAACTCAAGTGCTTACCCTCTGTGTGGGCTTGTACAAGTGATTCCAACTGGGATCTGAAATATGGGGGTAATACAGCCCTAGCTCATGGGGTTGTTGTGACGATTAATGAGACGATGCATGTGCAGTACTTGGCACAGTGCCTGGCACGTGGTAGACATCCAATAAATGGCAGCTATTAATATCCCTTTCTACTTGAAAGTAAGGAAAAGATAAATTGCTTATTTGAGTCTAAAATAGAAAGTCAGTACTTTTTTTTTTTTTTTTTTACAGAGTCTCGCTCTGTCGCCCAGGCTGGAGGGCAGTGGCACAATTTCAGCTCACTGTAACCTCTGCCTCCCAGGTTCAAAGTGATCCCCCTGCCTCAGCCTCCCTAGTAGCTTAAATTACAGGCACATGCCACCATGCCCAGCTAATTTTAGTAGAGACTGGGTTTCGCTATGTTGGCCAGGCTAGTCTTGAACTCCTGACCTCAATGGATCTGCTTGCCTCGGCCTCTCAAAGTGCTGGGATTACAGGCATGAGCCACCACACCCAGCCAGAAAGTTGGGACTTTCATATAAAAGTCAATTCATAGCAGCAATTGTTAGACCAAGGCCCTCATAGTTCTTATTTTTTGGTTTGTCCTAGAGCAGCAACAGAATAAATAAACAAGGCTGAATTGTTTAAGAACATATCAACTCCTAGTTAGTCAATGATAACTAAGGTATTCTTTGAAGCAGGACTGAAGGGCAAAGTAGACATTTGTCTGGCAGGTGAGGGACCAGTCAGGATGGCAAATGTATGGCTGGTGTCCTGTCACTCCCTCCACCTCCACCCCAACTGCCTCTCCCCTGCCTGTGGTAGATATTATTTCTCAATCTGAGCATCTCATCTTGTTGAGCCTGGATTCTGCTTTATGATAGTTTTTCTTTCCTTTTTGTTTTTCTGTACTAAAGTGTTTGAAAACAAATTTCAGATATTGTGTACTGACACTCTAGCAGCATATATCTCTAAAAAATATGGATGTTTTCTTACACAACGACAGTGATATTATCACACCTAACAAAATTAACAATAAATCCTTTCTATTTTCTAATAACCCAGTCCCTAATCAAATTTCCCTGACTGTCTCAAAATATTTAAGTTATGTTCAACACAGCTGTGGAGACCCTCTACCCATGGTCAGAGGTTTAAGCAGGAGAAATGATGTTTTCAGACGTATGAGTCAGAAGCGTCTGCAGGCTGTCTTTTGGGGAATGGAATAAAAGCGTGTCTCCTACCTCAGCATGACTTGGTAATTTCAAGGGCTTTTTCTTAGATAGGGCATCCATTGTCTACCTTCCTTTCTCAGAGTTCTAGTCCCCTGAATCTTTGTCCTTCCTGGAAGCAAAGGGACCCTCCTGCAAACAGGACTCTGGAACTCAGGGTCATAGGGATGTGACCTGGGATGTTTCCTGGGATGACCCCAGCAATAGGGCCCTGTCCTGCCCTGCACAGCAGTGAGTGGGTGGGTGATATAAGTAGAGTGGTTAAGGGGGCCCTCAGACCCCAGGGAGATGCTAATCCTCCTACCCTGGAGAACTGGTCATGGGAGCTAGACCTCTCCCAGGCTGGCCCAGGTCATCTGTCCCCTCTCCCCCCGGGGAGTAGGCACCCAGTGTGCTTTGGAATCAATTGTCAATGTGCCTCCGGGAACTGGCATAGATTTTCCATTTCCTGTGCATGTCTACAAGGAAATTGGAAGCTCAATTTCAGGATGCCTGGGCCTGCACAAAGGCAGTGATGATGGCTATTGTCTGGAAAATGGCTCATTGTGGAGATGGGGTTGGGGGTGGGGGTAGCAAATTAAGGTAAGAGCCTTTGATCAATGACTGTGCATTCCTTTCTCAGGCAGCTGAGATTGTGCTCTGGCAGACAAAAGTCTGATTTAGTGCAGGACACACTGAAGTCTAGAGAGAGGAGGTTGTCCTTACAGGAAGCAGAAGAGGATTTTGACCGAGATCTCATGGTCCTCAGAGGGTTCTGCTGCTCAGCTACTGGGCTTCATAGAGAGGTCAGGAGCTCAGGTGGCAGGGAAGAAATAGGGCTAGGGCAGCCTAGCAAGGGGTTTCAGGAGTTATTAGGAAATTTTGGGATGGCAAAAGAGACCCGAGGGTTTGTATTTTTGACCTCATGCTCTTTATGACATTGCCTTAGCTCTTCTAGGGAAAGTAGAAAATGTATCCCTCCCTCCTTTCTTCCATTCCTTTCTATTCTTCCCTCATTCATTCGTTTATTTGCTCCTTTATCCAATGACCAACTACAAGGGCACTCCGACATGTCAGCCACTGTATCCAAGGCTTAGGATAAGATGATGAAAAACACAGACATGGTTTCTTTCATGCGTGTCCATGTGAAGAGACCACCAAACAGGCTCTGTGAGAGCAGCATGGCTGTTTATTTCACCTGGGTGCAGGCGGGCTGAGTCCGAAAAGAAAGTCAGCAAAGGGCGATAAGGGTGGGGCCGTTTTGCAGGATTTGGGTAGGTAAAGGAAAATTACAGTCAAAGGGGGTTTGTTCTCTGGCGGGCAGGAGTGGGGGTCACAAGGTACTCAGTGGGGGAGATTTTTGAGCCAGGATGAGCCAGGAAAAGGACTTTCACAAGGTAATGTCATCACTTAAGGCAAGGACCAGCCATTTACACTTCTTTTGTGGTGGAATGTCATCAGTTAAGGTGGGGCAGGGCATATTCACTTCTTTTGTGATTCTTCAGTTGCTTCAGACCATGTAGGCATATACGAGCAAGTCACAGGGGATGCGATGGCTTGGCTTGGGCTCAGAGGCCTGACATTCCTGCTTTCTTATATTAATAAGAAAAATAAAACAAAATAGTGTTGAAGTGTTGGGGCAGTGAAAATTTTTGGGGGGTGGTATGGAGAGAGAATGGGCGATGTTTCTCAGGGCTGCTTCAAGCGGGATTAGGGGCGGCGTGGGAACCTAAAGTGGGAGAGATTAAACTGAAGGAAGATTTTGTGGTAAGGGGTGATATTGTAGGGTTGTTAGAAGAAACATTTTTTGTACAGAATGATTGGTGGTGGCCTGGATATGGTTTTGGATGAATTGAGAAACTAAATGGAATAACAGAAGGAGAAAAACAGGTATAAAAGGTCTAAGAATTGGGATGACTCAGGATATCTGATTAGAGAGTGCCTAAGGAGATTCAGCATAGTCCTGCCAGCAAAGATTATTTATTTACTTCAAGAGTTAAGAGTGGCAGTTTGGGGATAGCATGAGGAGATATCAGCTGTGATGGCTTGGAAAAACAGTGTAAACCAGCAGTGTAAACAAGAGCAGGGCATGTATGAGTAGTTGAGAATGGTGAATAGGAGTATGACTAGGCAGAAGATAGTAGGGATGACCAGTTTTTTTGGGGCACAGTCTAAGTTGGGCTGGTGTCTGGAATGAGACTGGGGTGTAATAAAAAGGAGCATCTATACAGGAGCTTAAATGGGCTGTACCTTGTAGCATTCTGAGGACAGGTCTGACTTCTGAGAAGGGAAAGTGGTAAAAGTATTGTCCAGTCCTTTTTAAGTTGGTGGCTGAGCTTGGTGAGGTGTGTTTTTAATAAACCATTAGTCTGTCGCTGAACACTAAGAGCCTGAAAAAGTGCTTGGCTGATTTGACTAATAAAGGCTGGTCTGTTATCAGACTGTATAGAGGTGGGAAGGCTAAACTGAGGAATTATGTCTGACAGAAGGGAAGAAATGACTGCGTGGCCTTCTCAGACCCTGTAGGAAAGGCCTCTACTTATCTAGTGAAAGTGTCTACTTAGACTAAGAGGTATTTTAGTTTCCTGACTTGGGGCATGTTGAGTAAAGCTAATTTGCCAGTCCTGGGTGGGGGCAAATCTTCAAGCTTGATGTGTAGGGAAGGGAGGGAGCCTGAATAATCCTTGAGGAGTAGTAGAATAGCAGATGGAACACTGAGAAGTTATTTCCTTGAGGATAGATTTCCATGATGGAAAGGAAGTGAGAGGTTCTGAGAGGTGGGCTAGTGGCTTGTACTATAGGATAGCCTGCCTTTGCTGGTGTGTGGCGATTAGGCCTGGTGGAACTTCCATCAATAAATCAAGCGTGATCAGGGTGAGGAACAGGAAAGAAGGAAATATGGGGAAATGGGGTGAATATCAGATGAATCAGAGAGATACAGTCATGGGGGTCAGGTGTGGTATCAGGAATAATGTGAGAGGCCAGATTGAAGTCCGGGCCAGGAACAATGGTAATTGTGGGACTTAATAAAGTGAGTACAGCTGAAGGAGCCGGGGAGCACAAAGTATATGCATCAGGTATGAGGAAGAAAATAGATTTTGGAAGTTATGAGAAATGTAGAGAGCGAGTTGAGCATAATTTGTGATTTTTAGGGCCTCTAAAAGTATTAAAGCAGCAGCAGCCACTGCACGCAGACATGAGGGCTAGGCTAAAACAGTAAGGTCAAGTTGTTTGCACAGAAAGGCTACAGGGTGCGGTCCTGGCTCTTGTGTAAGAATTCTGACCACACTAACTATGCCTAGGAAGGAAAGGAGTTGTTTTGTAAGGGATTGAGGTTTGGGAGATTAATCAGACACGATCAGCAGGGAAAGCACGTGTGTTTTTATGAGAATTATGCTGAGATAGGTAACAGATGAGGATGAAATTTGGGCTTGATGAAGTAATGGGGGCTGTCTGTGAAGCCTTGCGGTAATACAGCCTAGGTAATTTGCTGAGCTTGATGGGTGTCAGGGTCAGTCCAAGTGAAAGCGAAGAGAGGCTGGGATTAAGGGTGCAAAGGAATAGTAAAGAAAGCATGTTTGAGATCTAGAACAGAATAATGGGTTGCAGAGGCAGGTATTGAGGATAGGAGAGTATATGGGTTTGGCACCACGGGGTGGATAGGCAAAACAATTTGGTTGATAAGGCGCAGATCCTGAACTAACTTGTAAGGCTTGTCTGGTTTTAGGACAGGTAAAATGGGGGAATTGTAAGGAGAGTTTATAGGCTTTAAAAGGCCATGCTGTAGCAGGCGAGTGATAACAGGCTTTAATCTTTTTAAAGCGTGCTGCGGGATGGGATATTGACGTTGAGTGGGGTAAGGGTGATTAGGTTTTAATGAGATGGTAAGGGGTGCACGATCGGTCGCCAAGGAGGGAGTAGAGGTATCTTATACTTGTGGGTTAAGGTGGGGGGATACAAGAGGAGGATGCAAAGGAGGCTTTGGATTGGGAAGAAGGGTGGCAATGAGATATAGCTGTAGTCCAGGAATAGTCAGGGAAGCAGATAATTTAGTTAAAGTGTCTCAGCCTAATAAGGGAACTGGGCAGGTGGGTATAACTAAAAAGGAGTGCTTAAAAGGGTATTCTCCAAATTGGCACCAGAGTTGGGGAGTTTTAAGAGGTTTAGAAGCCTGGCCGTCAATACCTACAGCAGTTATGGAGGCAAGGGAAACAGGCCCTTGAAAAGAAGGTAATGTGGAGTGGGTAGCCTCCATATTGACTAAGAAGGGGACAGACTTACCCTCCACTGTGAGAGTTACCTGAAGCTCGGCATCCGTGATGGTCTAGGGGGCTTCCAAGGTGATTGGGCAGCATCAGTCTTCAGCTGCTAAGCCGAGAAGATCTGGGAAGGAGTCAGAGAGCCTTGGGCCAGAGTTCCAGGGGCTCTGGAAGTGGCTACCAGGTGAGTTGAACAGTCTGATTTTCCATGGGGTCCCACACAGATGGGACACAGCTTAGGAGGAATCCCGGGCTGCAGGCATTCCTTGGTTCAGTGGCCAGATTTTTGGCACTTGCAGCAATCTCCTGGGAGGAGGTTCTGGAGGAATGCCTGGCCACTGCAGTTCAGGCATTTGGAATTTCTTGTGTGCTGGAGATGTGGCTGGTGCTTGTCTCACAGTGGAGGCAAGGAATTGCCACTCAGAAATACATTGCTACTTGGCTGCCTCTACTGTATTATTGTACACCTTGAAGGCAAGGTTAACTAAGTCCTGTTGTGGGGTTTGAGGGCCAGATTCTAATTTTTGGAGTTTTATTTAATGTCGGGAGCAGATTGGGTAATAAAATGTATATTGAGAATAAGATGGCCTTTTGACCTTTTAGGGTCTAGGGCTGTAAAGCGTCTCAGGATTGCTGCCGAATGAGCCATGAACTGGGCTGGGTTTTTATATTTGATGAAAAAGAGCCTAAACACTTCTGATTTGGGATAAAGAAAAAGGAGCATTAACCTTGACTATGCCTTTGGCTCCAGCCACCTTTTTAAGAGTAAATTGCTGGGCAGGTGGGGGAGGGCTAGTCACGGAACGAAACTGTAAGCCGGACCAGGTGTGAGGAGGGGAGGTGATAAAAGGATTATAGGGTGGAGGAGCAGAGGCTGAGGAAGAATTGGGACTTAGCTCGGCCTGGCGAGGAGCAGCCTGGGGAGGAAGGGAGAGGTCAGATGGGTCTGTAGAAAAGGAAGATTAGAAAGACTCAGCGACTCTTGGGGTTGGGACTGAGGGGACAGGCGGGAGGGAAAGAAGGAAGATTTGGGATGAGTTGCACTGGGCACAGAGACTAGGAAGGGACTGATGTGTAAAACAATGCCTGGACGTCAGGCACCTCAGACCGTTTGCCTATTTTATGACAAGAATTATTTAGATCTTGCAGGATGGAAAAATTCAAAGTGCCATTTTCTGGCTATTTGGAACTACTGTCGAGTTTGTATTGGGGTCAAGCGGCATTGCAGAAGAAAATAAGGCATTTAGGTTTTAGGTCAGGTGTGGGTTGAAAAGGTTTTAAGTTTTTGAGAACACAGGCCAAGGCAGTAGAAGGAGGAATGGAGGGTGGAAGGTTGCCCATAGTGAAGGAAGCGAGCCTAGAGAAGAGAGTAGAGAAACGGAGGGAAGGGGTTTGGGGGTTCTTACCTTCCAGAAAAGTGGGAAAAGGGGTTGGGGTACAGAGATAAGAGGTTGGGGTGCAGAAATAAGGGATGGGGCACAGAAATAAGGGGTTGGGGCATGGAAATAAGGGGTCGGGGCATGGAAATAAGGGGTCAGGGCATGGAAATAAGGGATTGGGGTGCAGAGATAAGAGGTTGGGGCATGGAAATAAGGGATTAGGGTGCAGAGATATAAGAGGTTGGGGTATTGCCCCTCTAGAAAAGCGGGACTTGCTGCTAAGAGTGAAGGAGAAGCGGTTGAGGGATACTTGCCCCTCCCCCAGAAAAGCAGGACTTGCCACTAAGGGTGAAGGAGAAGGGGTTGAGGGGTACTTGCCCCCTCCCAGAAAAGCAGAGAAGGGGTAGAGACAAGGAGAGAAGGGGTTGGGGTACTTGCCCTGTCCCCAGAAAAGCAGAGAAGGGGTAGAGACAAGGAGAGAAGGGGTTGGGGTACTTGCCCTGTCCCCAGAAAAGCAGAGAAGGGGTAGAGACAAGGAGAGAAGGGGTTGGGGTACTTGCCCTGTCCCCAGAAAAGCAGAGAAGGGATAGAGACAAGGAGAGAAGGGGTTGGGGTACTTGCCCCTTCCCCAGAAAAGCAGGACTTGCCACTAAGGGTGAAGGACCAAGGCAGGCGTCCCTGCGTGGTCTGACACCTTTGAAACGTGGGTGAATAATCAGAGAGGCGTCCCTGCAATGATTCAACACCAAGGGAAGGCTGCCTTCCCAGTCCGTGACCGGCGCCGGAGTTTTGGGTCCACAGATAAAACGTGTCTCCTTTGTCTCTCCCAGAAAATGAAAGGAATTGAAATTAAGAGAAGGGAGAGATTGAAGAGCGGAAAGGAGAAAGCTGTTGAGGGACAGTGAGAGAGGTTGGAGAAGAGAGTAAGAAGCCGCTTACCTGATTTAAAATTGGTGAGATGTTCCTTGGGCTGGTCGGTCTGAGGACCTGAGGTCATAGGTGGATCTTTCTCATGGAGCAAAGAACAGGAGGACAGGGGATGGATCTCCCAAGGGAGGTCCCCTGATCCGAGTCATGGCACCAAATTTCATGTGCGTCCATGTGAAGAGACCACCAAACAGGCTTTGTGTGAGCAACATGGCTGTTTATTTCACCTGGGTGCAGGCAGGCTGAGTCTGAAAAGAGAGTCAGTGAAGGGAGATAAGGGTGGGGCTGTTTTATAGGATTTGGGTAGGTAAAGGAAAATTACAATCAAAGGGGGTTTGTTCTCTGGTGGGCAGGAGTGGGGGTTGCAAGGTGCTCAGTGGGGGTGCTTTTTGAGCCAGGATGAGTCAGGAAAAGGACTTTCACAAGCTAATGTCATCACTTAAGGCAAGGACCGACCATTTACACTTCTTTTGTGGTGGAATGTCATCAGTTAAGGTGAGGCAGGGCATATTCACTTCTTTTGTGATTCTTCAGTTGCTTCAGGCCATGTGGGCATATACGAGCAAGTCACAGGGGATGCGATGGCTTGGCTTGGGCTCAGAGGCCTGACAGTTTCTGCCCTCATGGGATTTATAGACCCAGGGTGAGACAGACACTAAATCATGAACACATGGATAGATGCAATGATTACAAACTGTAGTTAACTATTATGAAGAAAACAAAAATGCTGAAACAGGAAATTAGATAATCTATTCTTTGCTCCCTCCCACATGTTATCTACCAGCCTATGGAGGGGGTTGAGCACTGTCTGGCACCCTGCCCTGCTTATCTCTCACCTGTGACTATTCGCTCTGTCCTGACCCAGCTGCCAGCTCTCCCTGGTATCAGGCAGGAGGCATTTGAGAGCTCTGGCCCAACCCTCTGAGACTGTGTCAAGATGGTGGCTGATTAGGCCTTGACCTTAAGCCCTAGACCTATTCCTGAGACAGAGAGCCTGTCTTTTTTTTTTTTTAAACTTCTACAAATATATACTTTATTTTTTATTAAGATATAAATTACATGAAGTGAAGCACACAGGTCTTCTGTCAGTTTTTCTTCATCATTTTGAAACTCTGTTATTAGATACATCCACATTTAGGATTGTTCTGTCTTCTTGCTTAATTGACTCTTTTCTCATATGAAGTGTCCCTTCTTGTTTTCTTTTATTATATGTTAAGTTTTAGGGTACATGTGCACAACGTGCAGGTTAGTTACATATGTATACATGTGCCATGTTGGTGTGCTGCACCTATTAACTCATCATTTAACATTAGGTATATCTCCAGTGCTATCCCTCCCCCCTCCCCCCACCCCACAACAGGCCCCAGTGTGTGATGTTCCCCTTCCTGTGTCCATGTGTTCTCACTGTTCAATTCCCACCTATGAGTGAGAACATGCGGTGTTTGGTTTTTTTGTTCTTGTGATAGTTTGCTGAGAATGATGGTTTCCAGCTTCATCCATGTCCCTACAAAGGACATGAACTCATCATTTTTTATGGCTGCATAGTATTCCATGGTATATATGTGCCACATTTTCTTAATCCAGTCTATCATTGTTGGACATTTGGGTTGGTTCCAAGTCTTTGCTATTGTGAATAGGGCCGCAATAAACATACGTGTGCATGTGTCTTTATAGCAGCATGATTTATAATCCTTTGGATATATACCCAGTAATGGGATGGCTGGGTCAAATGGTATTTCTAGCTCTAGATCCCTGAGGAATCGCCACACTGACTTCCACAATGGTTGAACTAGTTTACAGTCCCACCAACAGTGTAAAAGTGTTCCTATTTCTCCACATCCTCTCCAGCACCTGTTGTTTCCTGACTTTTTAATGATTGCCATTCTAATCATTAAAATGTGAGATAGTATCTCATTATGGTTTTGATTTGCATTGCTCTGATTGCCAGTGATGATGAGCATTTTTTCGTGTGTCTTTTGGCTGCATAAATGTTTTCTTTTGAGAAGTGTCTGTTCATATCCTTCACCCACTTTTTGATGGGGTTATTTGCTTTTTTCCTGTAAATTCGTTTGAGTTCATTGTAGATTCTGGATATCAGCCCTTTGTCAGATGAGTAGATTGCAAAAATTTTCTCCCTTCTTATCTCTAGTAATAGTTCTTGTGTTGAATCTACTTTGTCTTTCACCACATATCTTCTATTTATCCTTTTACTTTTAACCTCTCTGTATTTTTACATTTAAAGTGGGTATCTTATAAATAGGATAAAATTGAGTGTTATTTCTTTAAGAGATCAATTTTTGCCTTTTAATTGGAGTGTTTAGTCCACTTACATTTAATGTAATTATTGATTTTGTTGGGTTGAAATGTACCATTTTGCAATTTGATATCTATTTTTCCCCTTTTATTTATTTTTCTTTTCTTCTTTTCTGCCTTCTTTAAATTCATGGGAATTTCTAACATTATATTTTTTATCTCATCTACTAGCATTTTATGTACATCTCTTTTTAGATGGTTACTCTAGGAATTGCAATATGCACTCTTAAATTAACAAAGCCTACCTTGAATTAATATTATTCCACTTTACATACAATGTAATAATCTTACAACAGTATACTTCCATTTCCTCCCTCCTTTGCTCTATTTTTGACATTTATTTTATTTTTACGTATGTTAACTCCCACAGTGCAATGCTATTATTTTTGCTCTAAACAGTCATTTTTCTTTTAAATAAATTAAAAATTAAGGAAAAAGTATTTTACATTTACTCATATATACTACCATTTTTGGTGTTGTTTATTCCTTGATGAGGATCTTATCTTCCATCTGGTACCATTCTTCTTTAGCTTGGTGATGAATTCTCTCAGCTTTTATTTATTTCAAAATTTCTCTATTTCACCTTCATTTTTGAATGATTTCTGAATACCGACTTAGGGTGATGGGTTGTTTTTCTTTTAGCACTTTAAGGTCTCCATTGCCTTCTGGCTTGCATTGTATTTAGTGGTAAATCAGTGATCATTCTTATCCTTTTATTTTAATTCCCCTACCTATATGCATCTTTTTTTGGTCATTTTGGGATTTTCTCTTTGTTTTCCAAAAATTTTATTGTTATGTGTTTTGGTGATGGTGGTAAAGGCAGAGGTGTGTGTGTGTGTGTGTGTGTGTGTGTGTTTATATTGCTTGGGATTTGCTAAGCTTCTGGATTTGTGGGTTGACATTGTCATCACATTTGAAACATTTTAAGTCTTTTAAAAAATCAGTAGACTTTACTTTTTAGGGAAGTTATAGGTTCACAGCAAAATTTAGTAGAAAGTACAGACTTCTGATATACCCCTTTACCTCTCACACATATAGCCTCCTCCACCATCAACATCCCACATCAGTGTGGTACATGTATTATAACCACTGAACCAACATCAACACATTATTATCAACCAAAGTCCATAGTTTACAATAGAGTTCACTCTTGTTGTTATACATTCTATGGATTTTGACAACTGTGTAGTGACATGTGCCCATCATTCCGGCATCATACAAAATTATTTTCCTGCTCAAAACATCTTCTGTGTTCCACATTAATTCCTCTTTCTTTTTCCCTTGAATTCCTGGCAACCACTGGTCTTTTAACTGTCTTCATATTTTATCTTCTCTAGAATGTCATATAATTGAAATCATATACAATTTTCAGGTTGTTTTCTTTTACTTAGCAATATGCCTTTAAGATTCCCCCATGTCTTCTCAGGGCTTAATAGCTCATTTCCTTTTAGTGATGAATAATATCCTATTGTATGGATGGTGCCACAGTATGTTTATTTATTCATTTATTAAAGGACATCTCACTTGCTTCCAAGTTTTGGCAATTATAAATGAAATTGCTATAAACATTCCTGTGCAGGTTTTTGAGTGGAAATAAATTTTCAACTCATTTGGGTAAATACTAAGGGGAGTGATTGCTGGATTGTATAGTAAGGGTATATTTAGTTTTATAAAAGAACGAAAGAAACTGCCAAACTGTCTTCCAAAGTGACTGCACCATTTGCGTACCCACCAATAATAGATGAGGCATTCCTGTTGTTTGCATTTGGTGTTGTCAGTGTTTTAAATTTTGGCCATTCTAATAGGTGTGTAGTGGTATCTCATTTTTTTCATTCATAATTCCCTAATGATGTATGATATTGAGCATTTTTTCATATGCTTTTTTTTCATATGCTTATTTGCCATCTTTCATTTATGAAAGCCCATCTTTCATATGGTTGTTTTCCATCTGTATTAAGTATCTGTTCATATACTTGGTTCACTTTAAATTGGGTTGCTTATTTTCGGAATTGTTGAGTTTCAAGAATTCTTTGTATATTTTGAATAAGAGTCCCATATCAGATATGTCTTTTGCAACTATTTTTTCCAGTCTGTGGCTTGTCTTTTCATTCTCTTGACTATCATTATTTCTTTCAAATTTTTTTCTGCCCCAATCTCTCTCCTTTTTTGTTTGAGCTCTAATTTTATTTATGTTACAATCCTTGGTATTGTCCCACAGGTCACTGATATTCTGTTCCTTTTTCTCCGTGTACTTTAGCTTTCATGGTTTCATGGGTTGTTTTCAAATTCATTGCTCTTTTCTTTTTAGTTTCCAATCTATTGTTAAGCTCATCTAGTTAATTTTTCATTCCAAGTATTGCATTTTTCAGTTCTATAATTTTTACTTGATTCTTTTCATAGTTTCCATTTTTCTGTTGAGGTTCCCCTTTGTTTCACTCATTTCATACATATTCTCCTTTACATCCTTAAACTTTATTTATAATAGATGTTTTAAAGTTTTGTACTGCTAATTCCAGCACACACATCACCTCTAGGTAAATTTTTCTCCTGGTTATAGGTTATATTTTCCTGCTTTGCATTTTTGGCATTTTAAAAATTGTATGCTAGACAATGTGAATGTTGTGTTATGGAGATATTAATTTTTATTGTCCTCTTTGAAAGAGTATTGTGTTTTTGTTGCGGTAAGCAGTTAATTTGCTGGTGAGTCAGCTTGACTGTGTCATGAATTAATTTTAGGCTTTCTTAGGGTGAGTGTAGAGTAGTCCCTAATGCATAGCCTTCTTGGAGTCTACCAAATGCCAAGGGCATTCAGCAAGATCTCCACTCTGGCTGGTCATAACTCTACTATCTCCCAGCACTGTGTGATCTCTAACAAAGTAGTTTGGCTTGCTGCAGGCTAGGAGCTGTTTTCTGCCAGGCAGCACAGTCTCACCCTGTCCATGCATGGCTTACTATCAGGGCAAATACTATATATATTCCTGGTGCTCCTTCTCTATGCATCTTTCAACTGTCCTGCAACCTGCTTCACAAATTCCAGCTGCCTCACACTTCAGTCTCTGATTCCTTCAAGCAGTAAGACCTCTTTTCTCTCTTTCCAAATCTGTGCTCCAGGTTTGGAAAGGGCCCACTGGCAGGAAGCTGGGGTGAATGTCAAACTCACCTGCTGTGTTTCCCTTTCTCAAGGATCACAGCCAGTTAGGAATTAGAATCTTGCGGACCTACGAGCCAGAATAAACCATGAAATCTTGTTGCAGCTCCACCTCCCTTTTCCATCCACCCTGCTGCCCTTGGCTGTCCTGTGGCCATTCTCCTGGGGGGTGGGGAGGTAGGAGAGGAGCAGCGGCTCAATAGGGGAGCCCAGAGAAGGCAGTCAGGGCATTGCCTGATACATTTTGTTTATAACTCCCTGGGGGAGCCCCAAAGAGGGAGGCAGCTGTGTCCTATTGAGCTTGTTGAAGAGGCAGGGAGGGAGGGGCTGCTGGGGAGTGCAATTAGCCGACGGTTTGAGACTGATGAAGTGGATAATGAGAGGTGCTAGGAGAGATTTTTGTGCTAAAAAGAAAAAAAGAGGGAGAGAGACTTTGCACATTAATGTGCTCAGGCCTGACTCATCAGCAACCTACTCCCTGCTGAGAGGCCAGGGATTGGAGGGCACCTCCTTCCCAGGCAGCCTCCTTGGGGATTGTCATCACCATCCTCACCATCACTAACATTCACCAAGCTCACGTGGGCCAAGCCCTATGCTAACCATGTTTTTGTACTTTCCCTCATTCAGTCCCTAAAACAACTCTATAAAATCAGTTTTATTATCACCCATTTTACAGCTGAACAAACTGAGGTGCAAGATGATGGAACATTCCTCTGTTACATTGTTAGTAGGTTGTGGAGCTGAGTTTCTTGCCATGGTTGGACACCAGAGCCTAAGAGATGCAGTCTCAGTCTTGGTCTCATGATGCAGGTTTATTTGGCTTTGGTGATTGTCCTTAAAAATATAGGAGCCTGGCCAATATGGTGAAACCCTGTCTCTACTAAAAATACAAAAATTAGCTGGGCATGGTGGTGGGTGTCTGTAATCCCAGCTACTTGGGAGGTTGAGACAGGAGAATCGCTTGAACCAGGGAGGTGGAGGTTGCAGTGGGCTGAGATCGCACCACTGCACTCCAGCCTGGGTGACAGAGCAAGACTCTTTCAAAAAAAAAAAAAAAGGGAACAATGCATCTCCCAGAACCTACCCTGTGAGAGGCTCTGTGCTAAACTCTGAACCAGGCATGTTACATTTCTTCATTTTAGCTTTGCTTTGTTTTTCAATCATTCCAGATAATATGTATTGGGGAAAGTACTGCTATTTAACTATTTTACCCCCATTTAACATATGAAGATACAGTTTTAGAGCAATAAAATAGCTTGTCCAAAGAACCACAACTTACCAGTTGTGGAACAGTGTTAGAATTTATTAAACTTCTATACATTTGCCAAGCTCATGTGGGCTAATATATATTGTTATATATATGCCAGGACTTATTCTAGGTACTCAAGATTTAGCAGTAAATAAAACAGATAAGATCCCTGCCCTGGTGGAGCTTACATTCTAGTGGAGAGCCAATGAGCAATAAACAAACAGACTGAGGGAGGTGAATAATAGAGGAAAATAATGCAGCGGACTGGGAAGGCAGAGGGTGATGTGGAGGTTGGAATTTTGCATAAACTGGCAGGAAGGGCTCACTGAGAATGACTTCTGAGCGAAATTGTGAAGGGGCCGAGGGATCCAGCTCACAGATATCTTGTGGAAGGGCATCTAAGGAGAAGGGAACAGCTAGTACAAGCATCCAGAGGCACGGAGTTGCCGGGCTGTGCAACTCATGGACAGCATTCATGAAGGCAGCAAGGAGAGGGTTTATCCTGGGGGTTTGCGGCAAGGTGGGAGGCGGGCACTGTGTGGGCAGGGGGTGATGTGGCTGAGCAGAGTGATGGAGGGGAGAAGAGAGGCCTTGAGTCAGAGGGTAACTGCAGCCTGAGTGTGCGAGGCCTTTCTGGTCATTATGTGGATGTGGGCTTTAGGCTAGTGAAAATGAGGAATTGGAGGGTTTTGAGCCAAGAAGCTGCCTGTTAAGTGGACCTCTCTGGCTGAGTAGGACAGCAGGGCCAAGGTGAGCAGACCAGTTGGTGCAAGAGATAATGGTGGTCTTCGGCCCAGTCGGTAGCAGCAGAAGTGGGGAGAATTGATAAGATACTATTTATATTTTGAAAGAAAAGCCAACAGTGTTTACTAGTGGATTGGATATTGAGTGTGAGAAAAATAAGTCAGGGATGGCTTAAGTTTTCTTTCTGAGCATCTGGGGGCCTGGGGCTGTATTTTACTAACGTGAGGAACAGGCTTTGGGGGGAAGATGAGGACTGTGCCATACTGGAGATGCTAGGGCCGTCTGTGAGAAGTCACAGTGGAGAAGTGGAGCAGACTGGGGGTCAGGCAAGAGGCATGGGTGGGTCCAGGTCCCCAGCTCTTTCTATTGCAGGGGAGAAGCACCCTTTTTCAGACACAAAGTCTTCCCTGATTTGAACACAGAAGAGGTCCGAGAGATGATTCCCAGACAGGTGCACTCAGCCACCTTAACAACCTCCAACTGGCTTCTGAGTTTTGCCTTCCCCTTGGGTTCTGCCACTCTGATGCCACCTGCCCCATGGCTGAAGTGATCTTACTTTTTTTTTTTTAATCCCTAAATTGTCCCACTAGCTCGCTCTCTTACTCCAGGTGAGACTGCCTGATATGGTGCAAAGAACTTGCCAAAACCACATAAGTGAAGAAGAAATACTACTTACCTACTGTGTGACTTTGGGCTGGCGGTTACCTCTCTGGGCTTCTTTCCTCCATCTGTTGAGTGGAGACTGTAGAAGTACCCACCTTAGAGTTCATCTGTAAGCCTTAAATGAGGCCATGCCCATCATGGTAGCCACAGGTGGAAGTCATTCTCTCACTGCTACACCAGAGCCCAGCCCTGTGATGCATAACAGTCCCCTCCTCTTCTCCTGGGCTCCCACTGCTGGGAGTTCCTCCCCCTTTCTCTCCACACTTCCACATCTTAAGTGCCAAATTTGAGGTCCCCTAAGAAGTTTCCTCATGTCTCCCCCATTCTCACTAATTAACATCTCCATGGTACCCTGGCCATTTCCTGGAAAGGAAAGAAGGGATTTTGGCACTGGACAGGCCTGAATTCCTAGCTTGACTCTGCCTCTGCCTCTTGGTGATTTTAGAAGAATCACTGGATCACTTAAAGCCTCAGTTTCCTCATTTGTAGAATAGAACCAGAATTAAATAAGATGATGCAAGAAAAGCCTTTAGCACAATGGACTCAAATCAATGTTATAAGCACTTCAGCACAGATCCCACAACTTGGCTGCAAATTGTGGGATCTGTGTCCACCTGAAGTTTATTTAGACCAGAGGCCAGCAAACTTCTTCTGTAGAGAGCCAGAGAGTAAACATTTCAGGCTGTGCAGGCTAGAAGGTCTCTGTTGCAGCTATTCAGCTCTGCCATTGTGCAAAATCAGCTATAGACAATACACAAATGGGAGAGGCTATGTTCCAATAAAACCTCATTTAATAAAATAGGTGATGGGCTTGTTTTTATCCTTCAGCCATAGTTTTCCAACCCCTAATCTAGGCCAATCTTCTCACTTAACAAAAAGAGGAGAAAGAATCTCAGAGCTAGCAGGCTACCTACCTCAGGCGCTTGAGCCGCCTACTGAGAGGGGGCAGGCAGGAAGGAAGCCCAGTTCTGAGGACTCCGTGCTGAATTCTTCTCTTCTTGTTCCAAGTGGGTTAACGTTCTTTCCTTCATTGATTTGTCAGTTGCACACATGCTAGTTACTCATTAAATATTAATTTTATTGGTTTAATATCACAATACATCTTTGATCCCATCTTGGAAGCTTCTGGATTTGTTCTTTGGAAAGAGCTCTGAAATAAGAGGCAAAGAAGGGATCATGAGCTGGCCCAAAGTCCCTGGTGAGTCAGGAGTTCCCAGTTCCCAGTCCTGGAGGATATTGTCAGCATGACTAGGACAGTCTTACAGCACCAGCCACTAGTGTGGCCACGCTCTGCAGCCATGAAATTCTTCCTTTGGTTTCTCCAAGAAAAGAATCCTCTAAAAAGAATCTCATCTATTAATGTGATTATTAATCTGGAAAAAAAAGCCCACTTCTCAGTAAAATGAATCTATGACAAGACAGATGTAATAAACCTGGTTAGGATTTATGATGTGCCCAGGCAGCATTTTGCAAAAGATAATGTTCCCCTGTAATGTTGATTTGCTGGATCAGAACCATGTAATTTATTCTATCAATGTACATAAGAAATATTATCTGTGTGGGGAATGACTGATGGCCTCATGAAAGCTGGCAGGGAAACAAATAAAACAATTTGGGCCTTAAAAATATAATCACCTAATGATCACATCCCCCTGTTGGTGACGTGGAGTGCAGGGCTGGGAGCTGTGGCTGTTGTGAATTTGTCACCCAGAAAAGGAGCCATTTACCCTTGAGCCTGGCACCAGAGGGCAGCAGGGAGCCCCAAGAGTCTCTTATGAAGGTGCAAGTTCTTCCCTCTGGGCCTTTTCTCAGGCTGTTCCCTCCTCCTGGATGTTCTTCCAGGCCTGGCTCACGGGTCTCTCCTCCACGGCAAGCTTCTGTGTCTGCAGCTTTCCAAGCCCAAACTATGGCGACAGCAGGGTTTTTGCCTCCTGAGGACGTTTGCAGCCACTCTCTGGCTCCTTTTTATGCCACTTGGTACTTGCTCCCATGGATTCAGTGATTGATGTAATTTTCTCTTTGAGACTAGACCTCATCTTGTTTCAGCATCTTCTGTAGAAAGGATCATTTCATGCGTGCACCTGAGTGTTCTCTGAGTGAATGAATTCTCAGAGGCGTAGCTACTATCTGTTGAGCTTGTCAAGTGTGGCATGCACTGTGCTAGGTGCTTTACAACATGGTCATGTGAATACAACCACCCCAAAAGGCACCACTGTTGTTTGCTTTTACGTAGTAGAAACTGAGGCTCCCACTTGAACTGCCGTCCAAGGTTATCTACGCGGCAAGTGGAGGAGCCAGGATCCAAATCTTGCCTGCAAAGGCCATTGTGATTCCATATTGCACAAGCCCTCTGTGCCAGTCACCCTCCCATGCTGACTGCCCCCCTCCTGAGACCCTTCTTCCCTTGGTTTCCATGCAGCAACCTCTCCTGTTTTCCCTCTCACTTCTCTTACCACCCCTTCTAATTCTTTCCAAAACCTTCTTTCTTAAATGTTGGTGTCCATCAGCTCTGTGCTCAGCCTTTCTTCCTCTCTCAGCAGCACTTCTTATTCCCCGCTTTGGCTTTCACATGGAGGTTTTGACTCCCAGCTCTCTCCCTGTGTCCCAAGTCCCTCCAGGAACATTCCCAAGGCACTTCAGAACTGAGTTCACCATTGCTGCGCCCACCCCTAGCTGCTCCCACCCCTAGCTGCTCCCCACATCCACTCCTTCTGTGTTCCTATTCTCAGAGGCTGGCACCTCTCCCATCCACCCACCTAAATGACCTGACAGCCACCTTGATTAGCTCGCCTACCCTGCCCTCAAGGGCAGACATGTCACCAATAGCCTCTTGTTAGCCACTTCTGGAGCATTTCATCTGCCACCTACAACTGTGCCCACTCTAGTCCAGGCCACTCTTATCCACCAGATCTTTGAGCCTCAGCAGAGACATCACCTCCCTAAGGAAGCTTTCTGTAAACTTTCCAGACAAGCCTTAGCACTCTCCAGCCTGCTCCCATTGGACTTTAGTGTGCTTGTCATTCTCCAAGGTAATGATGTGCCTTTAGAGCTTTCCCCTCTAGATTGTGAGCTTTCTGAGGGCAGGGGGCCTGGTCTGATGGACTTAGGAACCCTGTGTGCCACATAAGGCTGGGCCTGGTACACAGGAAATGCTCAGAGACTCTCTGCTGAGTGAGTGAGTCAGGGAGTGACACAGGCTGGGGGAAGCCTAGCCAGAGCCCTGCCCCAGAGTGTGCTGAAGAGATAAGAAAGACCTCAGGCAGATGCACCTCTGGTCACTGAGCATGGCCCAGAATCCTTGGGAAGGGCAGAAAGCAAAGATAGCTAGAGGGAATACCTTGGACATGCCCTGGGGCACTGGTTGAAGAGTCCATGGGCAGGGCCATCAAAGGGTACGGAAAGTACACAAGAGGGAGTATGTCTGAGCCAAGGCCAGCATGGAGGCCAGATCACAAGGACATGAGGCTGGCTCTGGCCTTGACAACATGAGGAGAGGCCAAAGTACAGGCTGGGGACCAGGCAAAGCCTCTCATCAGGACAAGGCCAGGGCTGGGAAGTGACAGGGCTACCAGAGACAGGGCAGGGGAGCCTGTATGTCAAACATACGCAGGCCCAAGGTCCTGTAGAGAATCTTATCTCTGGAAGTGCAGCATGAGGCTTAGACACACAGCTTAAGGTAAGCCACCATGGCTGGGACATTGAACCTTGAGTCTGAGGAAGGTGATTGTATCATTCAAGGCCTGGCAAGAAACAGAATACCCACCAGATGATTCAAATGAAGAAAGGTAAATGGAGGGACTGCTTATAGAGGTGTAGGCAGAATAACGGGAATCAACAAATGATCACCCAAAGAGTCACAGCAGCAGAGAGCTGTTAGTCCTCTGAGGATCAAAGAGAAAAAGGGCCCAGTAAGAACTGGAGCCAGGAAGGAGGTCTGGGGAGAGCTGTTAGCCACAGAGGGGTATAGCTACTGCCAGAAACATGGTGCCAAAGCAAGAAGGGGGCGGAGAAGAAATGACCCAACCTCTCCTTCTGCCTGCTGGTGACTCCCATTGGCTGAACCCAGCAGTGAGGTCAAATTCCCGGGTCATGGAGCAGATTAGAAAAGGAAACAGAGTTGGTCTGGGGGGAAGTGAGGATCAACTGGCATGGTGACTCATTGTTAAGTCTCCCAGCTGATATGCTAAGGCTGAATCCGGAATCTCACTGCAGAATTGACCTGTCTGCTAGCTGGTCTACAGGCAGGGCCATGAGGGAATCTAGCTTCGGGATTTGGGGAGGCAGAGGCAGAAAGAATGTGAGCAGCTCTGCATGAAAATGGAGGCCTCCCTAGTTGGTCCTTTGTTCTTATCATGTGCGAACCTTGAGCCAGGTTTAAACATGGGGTCTAGACTGTGCTAAGGCTGAGACCATGACTGTAGGACTTAGTTTCCCTAAGGGTAGAGTGACAACATTAGATCAAAGCAACAATTCTCAAATGGTGTTCCAAGGAGCTCTAGAGCTTGGTGGAGATGCCTCAGGGGTTAGTAGGTATATGGAGGAGGAGGCCAAGAGAGTTGGGGAGGGGGCCTAATAAATGCTAATCAGGCCAGCTAGTTAATGAAAAAAGCCTTTCTTGCACTTGGCTTCGAGAGAGCAGCTCAAATGAGTTGGACTTGGAGCATTTCAGCCTGGATGTGGGTACTGCCAGAGAAGGAGGGATGGTAACTGCCAATGCTTTTGGCAGTCCTAGGGTCTGGTCTATGGTCCAAGAGGCAAGATATTGGAAGGCAGTTAGGGTGGGTCCCAGGCATGTCCTGAGAGATGCTATGGACCAAACTGGGGAGCCAGAGGGAGAGAGAAGATAAAATCCAAGCATCATTCAATGGGGAGAGAAGATCAAAACACGTCTGACCAAGTGAATGTCTATGGGGATCTTCTGGATGATTCCTAAGTCTGCTTGTCAGATATGATTATTTCTTCAGATACAGAGGGAAAAACCTTCCAGGTGGGTAGACGAGGAAAAGTTCTGATGAAATTCTTTGATGCGTAGAAATACTACTCTCAGAGGGCCCCCCTGCCAGCCAGTCCCCAGCCTCCCAGGCCCCTTGGCACACACCCTGGTCCAGAATAAGGCCCTGTTTAGATTTCCCACTAATGGCTAGAATCTTCTGGTCTCTACTTGTTTGTGCTAGAGTCCTGAGAAGCCCAACTCAGCAATTGTGGCTTCTGCCAGCCTGTCTCTGGCCTCCCTCTCTTGAGTTCTTCCTTCTGCCTTATTCTGTAATCTCTCCCAAGGCTGACACCTTCCCTGGGATTCTGCCCTGAGGGATACTGGCCCCAGTTTATAAGATCTCATCTCTGGCCCCAGGTGTTAGGCCCTCCCCATACCCTACCTAAGTCTGCTCCACCTACCAGGACTCATCTAGTTCTTAGCACAGGCTCCCGGTCACAATCGCAAAGGGATCTGATCTGCTCTTGCTGCAATGTGCATGGAAAGAAAGTTGCAAGAAAATGTCATCAACACTTTTATAAAACAAGGTAGTTTAATCTGAATACATGTAGCTTACAGTCATAACAAATGGCTAACATTTATTGAACAATTCCAAAGTTCCAATTCCACTGTGCTAAGTTCTTCACACACATGATTTCAATTAAGCCACACCACGGCTCTCTGATAGTGTGCTTTTGTTATCCTCAATATATACAGATGAAGAAACTGAGGCTCACAGAAGAAATGCCTTCCCCAAGCTCCCACAGCTAAGAAGAGATGGAGCCTGTGTGTGTAACAACTCCACTCACCATCATTTTGGGGTTGGGAAGAGAAATGAAGTCTTCTACAAACCTCTGAAAGGGCCATTCTCAGCCACAAATTGAGGAAACAGCACAAAAATACAGACAAACAACACAAAAAGGCTGAACAATAAGCACCATCTCCAAGAAGCAGAGCAATTAGGGGAGAAAATGAAATAGCTTTCCTGTCTCTAAAATAATAGGCTTCTATTAATTCTAAAATATTTTGACTTTGTTGTTTATGATAAGAAATCCAAGTTTGATTCCTTCTGCTTGAATCATCTCTCCTCACTTTATTGTGTAGTCAGCCTTTTCCCATCCTTCAGGTCTCAGTTTTTATATCACCTCCTCAGAGAAGCCTTCTGTGACCGTACAAACATAAATTGGCCCTGTGATTTTCTGCTGGACCCCTCACCTATTTCTTCACAGCGCTGATCTGCTCAGCACCATTTGCAATTGTGTGTATGTGCACGTATGGTGTGTGCGCATGTGAGCTTTTTCTTCTGTCCCCTCACCCCTAGACTATAAGCTTGGTGAGGCTAGCGACCACCTCCTATGCATTCATCCCTCTAGAACCCACACCCAGCCTAAGGCATATCAGATGCCCACCCAGTAAGCTGGTGTATAAAAGACAAATGAATAAATGTGGTGTACTTTTGTTTATCATCCTTCAGAAATCCATTTTTATATTCTCTGATCTTATTTAATAACATATCACTTAAGAACAATTTGATATCCGTTGCAGTATGTAGACTGGGAAATCATGTAAATGTGGTTATTACTTTCTGGCTATCAGCGATGCTTTTGTATTGTTGGAAGGAAGAGAAACAGGATAACAGAAACAGCATGCATGGGCAGTTGTGAAATCTGGGTATGAGCCTTGGCTTTGCTGCTTACCAGCTGTGTGAGCTTGGGCATGACCTTTTCCCTCTCTGGTCCTGAGTTTTCTCAGCTATAAAATGAGCTTAGACCAGGGACTCTCTGGGGCTCTTTCAGCTGTAAGAGCTGAGACTCTGAGAATTATATAAACTGAACTTGTATGTGGTTAAAATGATTGGATTTGGGGTATCAAAGCCTGTTTTGAGCTGCACTAGAACTAGAATGGCATTTTGTTGAGATGCAGTCCTGCCCTAAAGTCCGGACGACTTCTCATGTCACCTGTGTTGTTGCAGAACCTCCCCATTATCCATGTGTGCTGCTGGGAGTGCTGGTGGAAGGCAGAGCTACACCTTTTCCTCTCTTATAGGCGTGTTCTTTGTCTTTCTCATCCTGAGAAGCTCTGGAAACTGAAGCCTGGTAAGAAAGAAGCTGCAAAAAGAAAAAAAAAAAACAAACACCTTTTTTATCTCCCACTTCTATCTTCTCATCCTCAGACCATAAAGCATCCAATCACTACTCAGCGACTGGGCTGGAATGAAAGTCAGAGGAGATGTGACTGAGTTCCAGGCGCTGCAGCCTGAGCAGCCAGGAGGAGCCCAGGGGGTCACAGGGTCTGCCAGGGCCAGTGTCGCAGTGCGTATTAATCGGTGTTTAAGTGCGTTCATCAGCGCGGAGCGGCTGCCGCCACTGCTGAGCTCAGCCCGGGCCCAAGGAGCTGGGAGCTGGGTTAATAACACCTTATTTAGCAGAAAATTCCACTCCACTGGAGCATGTTTCAGAAGGAGTTTGATTTGAATGAGGATTGATGTCAATCCTGCAAGGCAAAAGCGCCTGAAGCTGCTGCCGCAGCCATGGCTATAAAACAGGCCATTTGTGGTGCCCGCAGGAAGGCATGGAGAGTGCAGGAGCACCCATGTCTCTATACCCCACACCCCCGTGGGATGGGCAATCCTGAGGGGACTGGCTAGTGGGAGCCCTGGTGCCCTGAACATTCTTGGGCATCTTTTAGCTTTGGACCCAGTAGACCAGGGCTTAAATGGGCCCCACATATTTATTCAACAGACCAGGGCTCAAATTTGGAACTGCCAGTTCTCAAATGTGTGATCTCAGGCAACTTGTGTAACCTCTCAAAGTCTTGGTTAACTCTTCTCCACAGTAGAGATATTAAAACCTGCCTTGGAGAGTTGATGTGAGGCTTAAGGGAGCTTGTGTACAGTGGGTTACAGAACAACCATAATTTCTGGCATGGAGGTGGCCCTAAATCAGTTTGAAATCCCATTTCACTTCTGTCCCAGGTCAAGGCGAGGATGTGTGGGGTGGGAAAAGGAGTGTGGGTTAGAAAAGGTTCTTACACCTCCCCTACATGGGGTGCCATTTGAGTGTGACTTGTCTCCAAGATTTTTGCCCTGCCTGTGGTTTATTTGGACAGCTTGGACTGAAAATCTAGTGAAAAATCAGACCCTGTCTGCCTTCAACTTCTGTATATCTTTTACCCAAAAGTGTGGCTGGCAGGCCCTAATGGCTCCAGGTCCAGGGGAGGCCTCAGAGTTCCAGATTAGAGATAATATGGTCAGGTTGGTTCATCTCCACAGATCTGTCTGATAACAGCAATAAGGAATGAAATCTCTTTTTCTTTAGTTTCTTTCTTTTCCTTCTGCTGGTGCTGTGATTCTCCATTCCCATTTGGCAGCCCCTGTGTATGCAGTGTGCACTGGGAGGAAGAGATGGAGATGGGAAGCAGGAGGCCTGCATCCTAACCTTTCCTATACCTGTCTCACCATGACTAAGTACTCCCCATGCTGGCCTCAGGAACACTGCCAGGGACCTGAAGCTTTGGTTTCGAACAGCTGTAATGTTCCTAGATATTAAGTCTGAGCAGAAGAAGCTCTGAGTCACTGTCCTCACAGCTCTGGCAGGAGACATGGTTCCCTCTTCAAGGAGGAGTCAAGAGCCACAGCCACATGTTTTCCAGTTGCAGAGGATGAGGCAGTGAGAATGGGTGCACCCAGCACTATTGTGTCTCCACTGAAGGGCTTTGCGAGTGCCTCGGAACAGGGCCTAAAGCAGCTTTCATGTTTATTTTTAAATCTTTTTGGGCTCGCTGTTCTTGGCGATGCTGATTTTAATTCTTCTCTTTCTCCAGCCCTTTCAGACGAGAGCTGGTTGACAAGGCATAGGCACGACTGTGTTTGCCCAAGTGCAGATAATATCAGATGTGGCAGATCCGCTGAGCCCCAGCTTCCAAAGAGAAATAGAACATAATAAACAGGTACCAGAGGGAGGATAAATAGGGAGGATTAAATCTGAACAAAGGCGGGAACATCTGGGACATACAAAAGCTTGTTTGGAGAATTGCTTGGGAGAGAAAGGAATGAAGAAGAAAGCAGCCCACTTCACCCCGCACCCGGCTCTGCTTCTGGGCTCTAGCAGGCACACAGTGAACACAGGGCAGCCTCTGGAGAGGGGTGGATGAGGCTGGAGCAGAGTGGAGTCTGTGTTTCTGGAGGATCCCAAAAGGCAAAGCTCTGGTTGCCCCCCTAGCTGTCCCTGAGGCAGAGGCCAGGGAACACACAGGCCCTCATCCCCTTGTGTCAGCCCTTGTTGTCCCTCCCTTAGCCTACTTTACCCTCCATTGAGGTCCTGAATCTCCTCTCTCATAAAGTCATCTTTGGCTTCCCTGAGATAAGCAGGCAACCTCTGCTCTTCCTTGCATTGTGTCTGGGCTCTTTCCCTCTGGACCAGCTTGTCTGATGGAGCGTGGGCCTTATTTCAGCGACTGGTTGAAGTGCTTAAGTGGTTGGGGGAAAGAATTTAGTTTTCAAAAGTGCCTTAGATGAGTCTCCTGCACAATCCTCTTTTCTGAAGCCCTGGTGACCACCACTTCTCCCCAGCATGGTTCTCTTAACTGTCTTCTTGCCTCTTGCCTCATCCTTCTACTCTGTTCTCAATGCTGTGACTGGACCAATCCTAACAAAAAGGGCCCCAGTTAAAATCCTGCATGGAAGGGAAGCACTTCCAGAATGGCAGAGGAACAATCTTCAACAATCTACTCCTGCGTGAAAGCAATGAGAACACTGGAAACACTGTCGGAATCAACATTTTTAGAACTCTGGAAATTAATCAAAGGCTCACAACAATCAAAAGAGTGTTTATTCAAGAAAAATGGCTTGGTTTCATCAAGTGCAGTGAGCTTTGTGGCATTTAAACTTGTCTTATTCTCATGCCTCTGTCCCTAGCGCTGTGTTAGCCTTGAAAACCAGCAGCCTCACAATCACAACAGCTGTGGAAACCAGTAGCCCAACAATCATGGGATGGGGAAGAACAGGTTTAGAGCCTCAAACAAAAGTTTTATTTCAAGAGAAATGTAACTATTTGATCTGTCTGGCAGTTCCCTGGAAAAACCCCATCACAGGCCTTGCCTTCATTTGACCTAACTAGAAGCTTGTTTAGTGAGACACTCTGTCTGCAGATCATTTGTTCAAAACAATCACAGGCAATTGTTTAATATCACACAGTTAACTGTGTTGAGGATACCTGCTGGGGTGAACAAGAGGCTGGCCAAAAAACTTAAATCTGGTGAATGAGATATTGAAGGGAGCTTTGAAGTGCTCTGAAATATTCCTGTGAATCTAGAAGGCCCATATGTGTAGGGCTGTACACATGCTCAAGAAAGACCTGAGAATGCCCTAATCTCTCACCTCTGACCCTGGAACTCTGCACAAGCAGGAGATGAAGGCTTGGGCAGCATCATTAATTTTCAGAGCCCTGAAGGTGTGTCTTAACCACACATGGATCCCCCCTCAGCAAAGGATGGGAGGCTTATTGGTACTGGTTGAAGTTATTTAAGGAAATCTCTGTTCAATCATTAGATAATCACTAAGGTAACTGAGCAGAGACCTCAATGGCTGCACATAAAAAGGAATACAGACTTTACAGAATTAGATCAGAAAAGTCACTAAATAAACAGCAATAACAACAACAAATCCAGAGGAGGGGGGAAATCTGATTTTCAGAGTTGCCACAATATATTATTTAAAATGTTTAGTTTCCAACCAAAAATTATGAAACATGCAAAGAAACAGGAAAATATGGCTCATACATAAAGGAAAAAAGTAGTCATAAGAAACTACACCAAGTTTCTTAAGAGGAAGCTGAGATGTTGGGCTTACTAGAAAGACTTCAGATTAACTATGACAAATGTTTTTAGAACTAAAAGAAAGGACATCCAAATAATTAAATTAAAGTATAACAGCAATGTCTCACTAAATAGAGACTATCACTGAAGAGATAAATATTTTATATATATATATGAACCAAATAGGAACTATGGAGTTTTAAAGTATGATAACTGAAGTGAAAATTTTGCTAGATAATCTCAACAGCAGGTTTGAACTGGCAGAAAAAGGACTAGCAAACTTGAAAATAAGTCAATTGAGGTTACCTAGTCTGAGAAACAGAAAAAAAGGAAAAAATGAGCAGAGCCTCAGAGACCAATTGGATGTCATGAAGCATACTAAGATATGCATAATGGAAGTCTGAGAAAGACAGAAGAGAGAGAAAGCTGCAAAAAGAATATTTGAAGAAATAATGGCCTAAAATGTCCTAAATTTGATGAAAAACTTTACATATTCAAGAAGCTCAATAAATTTCATGTAGAATAAAGTCAAAGAGATCCACACTTAAATGTATCATAGTCAAATGGTCAAAAGCCGAAGACAAAAAGATAATCCTAAAATCAACAAGAGGAAAATTACTCATCACATACAAGAGATCCTCAAAAAGATTAAGAGCTGACACTTCATCAGAAACCAGGGAAGCCAGAGGCTGTGTAATGACATATCCAAGATGCTGAAAGAAAAAGAAGGTTAACCAAAACACTCCAGCTCATCATCACTGATCATTAGAGAAATGCAAATCAAAACCACAATGAGATACTATCTCCTGCCAGTTAGAATGGTGATTAAAAAGGCCGGAAACAACAGATGCTGGCAATGATGTGGAGAAATAGGAACACTTTTACACTGTTGGTGGGAATGTAAATTAATTCAACCATTGTGGAAGACAGTGTGGCAATTCCTCAAGGATCTAGAACCAGAAATACCATCTGACTCAGCAATCCCATTACTGGGTATATACTCAAAGGATTATAAATCATTCTGCTATAAAGACACATGCACATGTATGTTTATTTCAGCACTATTTACAATAGCAAAGACTTGGAACCAACCCAAATGCCCATCTGGATAAAGAAAATGTGGCACACATACACCATGGAATACCATGCAGTCATAAAAAAGAATGAGTTCATGTCCTTTGCAGCACATAGATGAAACTGGAAACCATCATCCTCAACGAACTAACACAGGAACAGAAAACCAAACACTGCATCTTCTCACTCATAAGTGGGAGTTGAACAATGAGAACACATGGACAAAGGGAGGGGAACATCACACACTGGGACCTGGCAGGGGGTGGGCAAAAAAGGGGACGGAGATCATTAGGACAAATACCTAATGCACGTGGGGATTAGAACCTAGATGACGGGTTGATAGGTGCAGCAAACCACCATGACACATGTATACCTATGTAACAAACCTGCACGTTCAGCACATGTATCCCAGAAGTTAAAGTTAAAAAACAAAAACAAAAGCCTCAAAAACAAAGGAGGTATTAACACATTTTCAGATAAACAAAAACCAAGAATTTGTTGGTAACAGGTTTGCCCTACAAAAGATATTAATGGGAGTCTCTCAAGTTTAAATGAAAGGACAAAGCAGTCATTTGAATCCACACAAAGAAATAAAAAGCACAAGTCACAGTAACATAGGTAAATATAAAAAAATAGTATAAGTACATTTTTGTTTGTAATGATTTTCTTTTCCTATTTCACTTAAAACACAATTGCATAAAGCAATAATTACAAAATTGTGTTGAGGAGCTGATAATGTATAAAGACCTAATTTGTATAAAAATCAACAAAGGAGGAGGAAACAAAGATATATTAGAACAAAGTTTTTTGCATATTATTGAAATTATGTTGGCATTATCCAAACTAAATTAAGAAATTAATTATAACTCCCAGAGAAACCACTAAGACAAGAACTAAAAAACAAACCATGGTAATGAAACAACAGAGAATTAAAATAATACACTAGAAAGTATCTAGCATATACAAATGAAGGCAGTAATGGAAGGGTAGAGGAACAACAACAACAACAACAATAACAACAATAAAAACCCATGCCATATAGAAAACAAATACCAAATATCAGATATAATTTCTACCTTATCAGCAATTACATTAAATGTGAATGAACTAAACATTCCAATCAAAAGGCTGAGATTGGCAAAATAGAAAAAAACCCATAATCCAACTATATGCTATCTACAAGAGGCACACATTAGATTCAAAGACACAAATAGAGTAAAAGTAAAAGGATAAAGAAAAATATACTGTGCAAAGAGTAAACAAATAAGAGCTGGAGAGGCTACACTAATCAGACAAGTAGACTTTAAGATTAAAAACTGTCACTAGAGACAAAGAACATTTTATAATGATGAAAAATCTATTGGAAATGCATAGCAATTAAATATATACATTCACTTAGCAAGGCCCCAACATCTATGAAGCAAAAGCTGATAGAACTGAGAGAGACATAGAATATCCAATAATAATAGTTGGAGACTTCTACTCCAGTTTCAATAATGAATGGAACAACAAGGTTGAAGATCAACAAGGAAATAGAAGACTTGAACAACATTATAAAGCAGACATTATGCAGAATATTTCACCTAATAATGCGGAATACACATTTTTCTCAAGTGCACATAAAACATTCTCCAGGATAGACCATGTTAGACCATAAGACAAGCCTCAATAAATCTAAAAGAACTAAAATTATGCAAAGTATGCTCTTTGACTGCTATGGAATAAAATTAGAAATCAATAACAAGAAAAAGTGAGAAATTCACAAATATGTGCAAATTAAACAGTACATTCCTAAATAAAAAATGGATTAAAAGAAAAAAATCACGAGGTAATTAGAAAATACTCTGAGATAAATGAAAATGAAAATGTAAACACAATATACCAAAATGTATGGGACACAGCAAAAGCAGTACTGAGAGAACTTTATAGCTATCAGCACCTATGTTAAATAAAAAGGCAGATCTCAAATCAATGACCTACACTTCCACCTTACAAAACTAGTAAAAGAAGAGAAAAGTAAACCAAAATCAAGCATAAGGTAGAAAATAATAAAGATTAGAGTAGAAATAAATAAAATAGAGAATAAAAAAAGAGAAATTTAATGAAAACCAAAAGTCAGTTTTTGTTTTGTTTTGTTTTTGAGATGGAGTCTCGCTCTATCACCCAGGCTGGAGTGCAGTGGCATGATCTCAGCTCACTGCAAGCTCCGCCTCCTGGGTTCATGCCATTCTCCTGCCTCAGCCTCCCGAGTAGCTGGAAGTACAGGCGTCTGCCACCATGCCAGGCTAATTTTTTGTATTTTTAGTAGAGACGGGGTTTCACCGTGTTAGCCAGGATGGTCTGGATCTCCTGACCTTGTGATCTGCCTGACTCAGCCTCCCAAAGTGCTGGGATTACAGGCGTGAGCCACTGCACCCGGCCAAAAGTCAGTTTTTTAAAATATCAACAAATTGACAAATCCTTTAGGAAAACTGTCCAAGAAAAAGAGAGAAGACTCAAACTATTAAAATCAGCAATGAAAGAGGTGACATCACTACAGATCTTATAGAAATAAAAAGGATTATCTGCTAATACTATGAATAACTGTATGCCAACAAATTAGGTAATATAGATGAAAGGAACAAATTCCTAGACAGATGTAAACTACTGAAACTGGCTCAAGAAGAAATATAGAAAACTGAATATATCCATTACAAGAGATTGAATTAATAAAAACCAAAACAACAACAATAAAAGATTTCCAACAAAGAAAAGCCCAGGCACAGATGTCTTTACTGGTGAATTCTACCCAACATGTAAAGAATTTATACCAATTTTTCATGAATCCTTCAAAGAAATAGAAGAGGAAGAAATGCTTCTCAGTGAATTCTACAAGCCCAGTATTACCTTAATACCAAAACCAGATAAAAATAACAAGAAAATAAATCTATAGTCCTTATTAATATAGACACAAAATTCTCAACAAAATACTGGTGAAATGAATCAAGGAAATATAAAAATAATTGTACGCCATTACCAAGTAGAATTTATTCCAGGAATGTAAAGTTCTTTTAACATCTGTAGAAACAACTAATATGATATACCATACTAATAGAAAAAGGAACAAAATCTACATGATAATTTCAATAGATGCAGAAAAAGTATTTGACAAAATCCAACTCCCTCTCAAGATAAAAGCACTCAATAAAATAAAAATAGAAGGTATTTTCCTCAGCTTAATAAAACTCATCTATGAAAAAACCCACAGCTAATACACTGGTGAAAGACTGATTGCTTTTCCTCAAAGATTAGGAGCAAGACAAATATATTCAGTCTCACTATTTATATTTAACATTGTAATGGAGTTTCTAGTCAGGGCAATTGGGCAAGTAAGGGAAATAAAAGACACCCAGGTTAGAAAGGAAGAAGTAAAATTATGTCTATTTGCAGATGACATGATCTTATGTATAGTAAATACTAAAGAATACACACAAACACACATACACGCACACACACACAAACTATTAGAACAAGTCCAGTATGGTTGCAGAATATAAGATTAATATACAGAAGTAAATTATATTTCTATATAGTATCAATAAAAAATCCAAACATGAAATTAAGAAAACTATTCTATTTACAATAGCATAAATCATACAAAATTATCAGGAATACATTTAACAGGAGTGTAAGACTTGTATAACCAAAAATACAGTTGAAAAATATTGTTGAAAAAGTTAAAGAAGACCTAGATAAATGGAAAGACATTTCATATTCATGATCAGAAGCTTTGTTAAGCTGGAAATACTCCCTAAATTGATCCACAGATTAAATGCAATCCCTGTTAGAATCCAAGCTGACTTCTTTGTAGAAATTCACAAGCTAATTCTAAAGTTCATATGAAATGTAAAGGGACTCAGAATGACCAAAATAATCTTGAAAGGCAATAACAAAGTATGAGTACTCTTACTTCTTGGTATCAAAACTTACTACAAAAAAAAAAAAAAAAAAAACACCCGGTAATCAAGACAGTACAGGGCTGGCATAAGGATAGACATGTATATCAATGGAATGGAATTGAGTTGATACATAAACCCATACATCTATGGTCAATTGATTATTAACAAGGTTGCCAAGACAATTCAATGAAGGAAAGAACAGTCTTCAACAAATGGTGCTGGACACTGGATAGCCACTTGCCAAAAGAAAGTAGTAGAACCCTACCTCACATCATATACAAAAATCAGCTAAAAATGGATCAAAGACCTAAACATAGGAACTAAAACTATAACACTTCTAGAAGAAAATGCAGGAGAAATCTTTATAACCTTGGATTGGACAATGGATTCTTAGATTTGATGCTAAAACACAAGTGACAAAACAAACAAAAAATAGATAAACTGGACTTCATCAAAATTAAAACTTTCATGCTTCAAACAACACCATCAAGAAAGTGAAAAGACAAACCCACAAAATGGGATAAAATATATGCAAATTATATATCTGATAAGGGTATTGTTTTCAGGATATATAAAGAATTCTTACAACTCAATAATAAAAGAAAAGTAACTCAATTTTTAAAATGGGCAAATAATTTGAACAGAAATTTCTCCAAAGAAGATACACAATTGTCCAATAAGCACAGGAAAAGATGCTTAATATCATCAGTCATTAGAGAAATGCAAATTAAAACCACTATGAGATACCACTTTACATACACTGGAATAGCTAAAATAAAAAAGACACACAATAACAAAGATTGACAGGTACATGCAGAAATTGTAACCCTGATACATTGCTAATCAAATTGTACAATGGTACAGCCACTTTTGAATAATTTGGTAGTTCCTCAAAAAGTTAAACATAGAGTTAACTATAATATAATAGAACATTTCCACTCCTAGATATATATCCAAGAGAAATTAAGACCTATCTTCACCTAAATGCTTGTACATAAGTGTTCATGGCAGCGTTATTCATGATAGCCAAAAAGTGGAAACAACACCAATGACCATCAACTGATCAATGGATAAATAAAATGTGGTATATCAATACAATGGAATATTACGTGACTATAAAAAGGAGTGAAGTACACACTACGACATGGATGAACCTTGAAAACATTATGCTAAGGGAAAGAAGCCAGTCAGAAAAGATCACACATTGTATGACTGCATTTATATGAAACGTCATGCATAGGCAAATCCACTGAGAAAGAAAGTGCGTTAGTGGTTGCCAGGGACTGTCAAACAAGGGGGAATGAGGAATGACTGCTAATTAGTATGGGATTTATTTTGGAAGTGATGATGAAATGTTCTAAAATTAGATAGGCTACACAACTCTGTGGCTATACTGAAGAATCACTGAATGTTATACTTTAAAAGGGTACATTTTATGGTGTGTGGACCACAGCTCAATAAAAATGTTATTTGAAAAGACTTCATGGCTTCCCCATTGCTCTCAGGATGAATTTTCACCTCCTGTAGGATGAGACTCCTGCTGATCCCTCCAGGCTCATCTTTTGTTCCCCCAACACCCAAGCATTCAGTGTTCCAGCCTCATGACAGATCCCTCAACATGCTCCCAAGTCCTTATCTCTGCACCTTCAAGCTTGCTGTATATACAATGTAGAGGGTATGACCAAGGGCTTGGGAGTCACATCCTAGCATCGCAGACTACTGCTTCCAGCATAATGCTGCCTCTTTGCCCTAAAAATGGCCAGACCAATACTGACTCCACCTCTGAACACTGAAGGATGCTCTATAAAATTCAATGACCTCTTACATTAGATGGCTCCATGGCCCACCTTTCCCACAGGCTTTCCTGGAGATTCCAGTTTTTCTAGTTACTGGGAACTTAATCTAGTAGACACAGAAACTGCTCTCCTAGTTGGTGGTAGGCTCTCAAGTTGAAAAGCCAGGTGAGATCAGGGGTAGGGGCACTGGACTAAACCAGATATTGGGTGAGCATATGGAAGCAGCTGACCAGGAGAAAGGGAGAACATGCAAGAATGTCAGTGAGAGAGAGAGAAAAGAGTCTACACAGCCCTGGGGGATGAACAGAGAAGGCCCAGGTTCAGCTGCACTTCTGAGCTTTTGTTCTGTGAGATGCCTGTATCTTTTTCATAATGTGCCCTCTTTATGTGAGCTAACTTGAATGGTTTTCTGTTTCTTGCAAATCAAGCATGTCACCCTCCTTTAATGCCGAAAATGTCCCTTTCTGCCCTTTAAGACCCCAATAGGTCTCTTCCATCCAGGTGTGTATTTAGCCTTTCCTGCCTGGACCAATGACAGGTTCTGTGGCTTGGTCCCAGCATGCAGCAATGCACATCCTGTTATTATTCATTACACTTTCTCTTTGAGCTTATAAGATCTGGGGTTGGACAGACAATTTTTAAGTTTCAGCTTTTCTGCTGGAGAACTCTCCTAGATGACAGTCTGAAGCTTTAAATCCTGTATGTCCCACAATGAACTTCTCATCTTTCTCTTACAGATTTCTCTAAACCAGCCGCCTGCTATCATGCTGTACTTTGGGGTTGTCACCACTGGCCTGACAATACCGAGGCAAGAAGAGTCAGCCTGACTCTGTTCTGTCACTCAGCTCCTAGTAGCTCATCCACAGGTCTCTCCTGCCTGGCTGCCTCTTCACTGGACTCCCTGCCTCCAGCCTCTCTCTTCTTCCTATTTCTCTGCATACATTTGCTGTATGATGCTCCCCAAAATACTGCCATGACATCAGCTAAGACAACTAACACGTGTCACATATCTACTGCGGATTTGTATACTGTGCCAAGAACTTTAAATTTTAATTTATTTTACAATTAATCTCAAGAGGGAGCTTTTAGTTTCTCCATTTTATAAATGAGAAATTTGAAGCACAAAGAGGTTCAGCAACTTTCCACTCTATGCCTAACTCCATACAACAAGTCGTGATTTAAAGTCAGGTCTGTCTGACTCTTGCTCTTTCAAGTAAACTGGATTGGGTCAGGTTATTCCCCCATTCAGAGACCTTCCACATGACTATTTCCCAGAGACAAAGTCCAAAGTCTTTTTTTTTTTTTTTTTTTTTGACATTCAAGGCCCTCCGTGAGCTGGCCCCAACCTGGACCTCCAAGTGTATTAGTCTGTTCTCACACTGCTAATAAAGACACACACAAGACTGGTAATTGACAAAGGAAAGACGTTTAATTGACTCACAGTTCAGCATGGCTGGGGAGGCCTCAGGAAATTTACAATCGCGGCAGAGGGCGAAAGGGAAGCAAGGCACCTTCTTCACAAGATGGCAGGAAGGAGAAGTGCAAGCAGGGGAAATGCCAGATGCTTATAAAACCATCAGATCTCTTGAGACTCACTTATTATCACAAGACTAGCATGGGGGAAACTGCCCTCATGATTCAATTTGATTCAATTACCTCCACCTGGTCCCTCCCTTGAGATGTGGGGATTATGGGGATTGCAATTCAAGATGAGATTTGGGTGGGGACACAGAGCCAAGCCATATCACCAAGTAAACTGACCAGCTGAACGTTCTTATAGTCATCTTTTTATTTGTTCCTCTGAATTTTCATTTGGATTGTTCACCTCACATGGAAAAGTCCTTCTTCTTCTAGGAGGAACATGTAATCCTCTGATGTATTGTCGTTGTGGGCTTTCCCTGAAAACACAGAGAATAGCCTCCCTTTTGCTCTGCAATAGAAGGGTTTTAGCAAATTCAGTATGTGCTGCTTGGGTAGGAGGAGCAGAAAATAAGAAAAGGAGAGAAAACAGGACATATGAGCCCCAAAATTATTATTGAGAATTATTAAGGTGTCTCTATAATTGATGATCTAAACCAAAATAAGTTTGAGAGTAAAAAGGGTGCTATTCATCATTATATGGAACAACAGACAAAATCTGAGACTCTCCTAAGACACCAGGATGGATGGCTGCCTTGGTAATTACCCCATTATGAATCTCATCTCCCCAAGACAGGAGTCAGAACTCACTTTCCCAGCCTCCCTTGCAGCTACTGGTAGGCATGTGACCTGGGCTCCTCCAATCAGCTGCATCTATGAGAGCCTTCCAGTCAGAAGAGAACACCTTGAGGCAGAAGGCTCTGTGTGGATGCTGAGCTGTTGGCAAAGGGGTGGAGGGTGGTAGAGAGCCATCAAGCTTTTGGAGGCAGCAGTGATGTCCTGGGAAGGGTATTCCATGCTCCAGGCCCACAAAGCAGTATCTCTCACCTGCAATAGTGACTAAAGTCAAGACTCTCTGCTGGCTATTTCATTTCTACTGAACTAGGTATTGTATTTGCTCTGTTATTACCTTGCTGCCCTGACAATCCTACAATCTACACAGCAGCCAAAGCGATCTTTTGAAAAGAATGCAAAATCAAATCAGATCATGTCACTCTCTTGCTTAAAGCCGGCCGATTCACCGTCCCTGCAAACCATGATACTCAGAATCAAATGCAGATTCCTTGCTATGGCTTAAATATTCTCTGCTTCTCTAACCTCATCTCCTATGGTGCTGCAGCTACATTTGTTCCTACTTCAGTCTTTGTACCTGGCTGTTCCCTCTGCCTGGTTTGCTCTTCTTCCCTCTTGTTATTTAGAGCTCAGCTTAAATGTCAACTCAAAGGTATCTTCCCTGACCATTGAAACTAAAATGCCCCTCACCCACACATGTGTCATTCCATTGTACCACTCTGATTAATGTCTTTATAACACTGATCAACATCTGAAAGTATTTTGCTTAATTATTTACTTACTCATTTTTTTCTCCTTTTTCCCCACTAGAATATAAATTTGAGGAGGACATGGACCTTTTCTATCTTGCCTACCCTCATATCCCAGTAACAAGTGCCTAGCAGAGTACCTGACACATCATGGATGCTCAAAAAATATTTCTTGACTGACTGGATGAATAAATGAGAGAATCATCATCAGGATTGCTGCTGGTGAACCCCTCCTCTTGCAGCTACCTGCCTTTGAATTTGCCCTCAGAATTCCCAGCTAGTTTCTTCTTTAGCCTTTCTGACCCATCGTTCCTTCCATAGAGTTCAAGGCAACCTTGCTCCTCCTGTGAACCAAAAGAAAGTGCCAGCAGCTGTTGGTGACAAAGCTCTTCTTTTCTAGGCAATAAAGCCCCGTCTAGTTGTAGCAGTTTTCTCTGGAATGGTAAGTCCCTGAGATCTGGGAGTTAATTGTTACTGTGGCAGAGCCCAGGCCACCCTGACTGATAGAAGACCTTTTGGGAGATTCTCCTTTCCCTGGATGAGGTTGTACCCTGTTTATGATGGATAAACAACTCAAAACCAGTAGCATAGAATGTTAGTGCCAGAGGGGAACTGAGAGACTAACATGTTTTCCTTTTGCAAATGAGGAAACTGAGGCAGAGAGCAGGGAGGGAAATTGATTAAGGCCTTTGCCTTATTGGTTCATTCCTTTGATCGCTGTGATGGATGTTTCCCTGTCTTTTTAACCCCCCTGGCTTGTGTACCCTGTTCCAAGGAATTTTCCAACTCATGACTCTCCAACTTATGATGGGAAACAGAGCCCACCTCCCACTCAAGAAAAAAACAATGCTTGCAGCAGTATTCACAATAGCAAAGACATGGAATCAACCCAAATGCCCATCAGTGATAGGCTGGATAAAGAAAATGTGGTACTTATACACCATGGAATAATATGCAGTCATAAAAAGGAGGAATGGGATCATGTCCTTTACAGGGACATGGATGAAGCTGGAAGCCATTATCCTCAGCAAACTAATGCAGGAACAGAAAACCAAACATCACACGTTCTCACTTATAAGTCGGAGCTGAGCAATGAGAACACATGGACACAGGGAGGAGACCAACACACTCTGGGGTCTGTAGGGGGACAGGGAGAAAGCATCAGGAAAAATAGCTAATGCATGCTATGCTTATTACCTAGGTGATGGGTTGATAGGTGCAGCAAACCACCATGGCACACGTTTACCTATGTAACAAACCTGTGTATCCTGTACATGTACCCCAGAACTTAAAAAAAAAAGGCAATGCTGAGTACTCCCTTTCCAAGGCTCCCTTGCAGCTAGGATGTGGGTGTGTGAGCAGGAGGGTGTGCAAGGCTGGCAGCTCTCCCTAACAGTCAGGGTTTGAGTTTGGGGGTGGGGCAGCACTGCTGTGGGAGGGTCAAGGGTCAGTGCTTGGTGATGGTGGTGGTCTCAGCTGCAGGGGCTTGCAGCTAGCTGGGAATGGTAGTGGTGTCCTCCCCAAATAAGTCTGGCTGTGTGGCTTAGGCCACTGTTCTGCTGTGGGGTCCTGGTGCCCTAGAACTTGCTCTGATTCAGTGTGCTGTTCAGTAACCCTCTAAGAAATTGCTTTTTCCCTTGAACCAGGCATGGCTAGTTTCTCTTGCTTGCAACTAAGAATCCTGACTGATTTGTTTCTTCATTCACTTATGCAGCATATTCTTTTAAAACACCGACAGTGTGTCAAGCACTATGTTAAGTGCTAGAGAAACAATGGTGAGCAGGACAGATGAGTGCAGCCCTCATGAAGCTCACATTGGAGATTGTTAGATGATTGGACAGGAAAAGCACATTAAATTGCAACACACACTCCACTAGGAAACACCCACAGTGACATGGGAGCATTTTAGCAACCTGACCTCATCTAGGGGTGATGACAATAGAATACTTCCTGGAGGAGGTGACATTTAGGCTGAAGGAGGAGAAAGGTTTTCTGGGCAAAGAGGGAGGAAAAAGACAGCTTTAGGCTGAGGGAATGACATTGAAGAGGGCCAGAGGCAGGAGAGAGAACATGACCTTCAGAGGAACAAGCAGAAGTTGTTGTGGCTGGAGCAGAGCTTTCAAGAGAACAGTGATACATGACAAGGTGGGAGAAGTGGCCTAGGCCTGATGGTGCAGGATCTTGTCCCCCATCTTACAGCATTTGGAAATGTTCTTAGGGGCACAGGAGCCACTGAAGGTTTTCAAACAGGTTTGTGACAAAGCTGGGAGTGGGACCCAGTATCCTTCCTCCTAGTCAGTTATTTTCCCTGCATCACCTGCCTTCAACTCTTCTGCAAAATGGAGTCTCAGGTCTGCAAGACCCAGCGAAAGCAATCCAGCAAAAAAGTGGTGAGTCACACACATAGCTCTTCACAATAGTCTCAGAGGAAATGCAATTTCTCTGCCTCTTTTTCCCAGTGACCCTAAGACTGCTTGTGCCTTTGCAATCCAAGGGGACTCTGCCTGTGCTGAGGGTGTGGTGACATCTGAGGGATGAGGTGGCTTAGCTTGGAGGGAGGGAGACTGAGGGGCACTGTGGCTGCCTCTGAAGGATTGTCTAGGCAGTGACTGGGAGCTGCCATCCTCCCTGCCCACTCAGGGACCCAGAGAACAAGGTGGGTGGGGCCCTGCAGAGGACATGGGGGCGGGTGGGGCCCTGCGGAGGACATGCGGGCAGGTGAAATATCCCCAGCCTTGGGCCAGAGACTCACCAGGACCTCTTTCACAGAGCTGGGGGATGCTGGGGGAGTGGGGTCTGAGAAAAGTGGGCCCTGAAGGGGCAATCGCACCACCGAAGACCTTGAATCTTCATGCTGTGTGGCAAGTTTGAACTTAGTTCTGGGAATATCAGTGTAAAACAAAGGCTTTGGAGTCAATCTACCCTATGTTCAAATTCCAGCACAGCTACGACTTACTGTGTGACTTTGGGCAAATCATGTAGCCCCTCTTTTCTTCACTTTCCTCATCTATAAAATGGGTATAATAATAATAACACCCACTTCAAAGGGTTGTGGTGCAGTTTAAATGAAATCTGTCCATGAAGTACTTAGCTTTTTGCTGTTGTGACCTAGAGGGTGAGGCAAAGCAGCAAGAGTCCAGGGACCCAGGTGTCTAGCCCTCCAGAGTTCAAGGCAGGGAGCATCAGTATCTTGGCTGTGGTCAAGCCCAGTCCATGTGCAACCAGCACTTGGCCCTGTGGGTACCAGGACTCAGATGTCCCCTCTGCCAGAGGAAAGGGGACAGAAAAGGGATGGGTAGGTACCAGAGCCAAAGTTGGGAAGGGCAGAATTTGGGGCAGGCAGGCTCCTGGTCTAATTATAGACACTGAAGTAGAGACTGAGCAAGCATTGCGGTAGGTGCGGAGGACTGAACCGCATGCTGGGCCTGGGCTGACGAACCACAGCCAGTCATTTCTTCATTCCTTCATTCACTCAGAACCAGTGGATTCAGCCCGTGCTCTGTACCAGTGTCTGAGCCGGGCATTGGAGGGATGGCAGTGAGAGACATGGCTCTTGCCCTTGTGTAACTTCCAGTCCAGCAGAGAAGACAGACTTACAGAGTCATTCCAATGACACTCAATGACAGGTGTGTCAAGGGAAGTAAAAGGTGCTGCAGACCACACGACAGGGGACCCAATAGGATGGGAGGTAAGGGAAGGCTTCCTGGAGGAAGCAATGTATTAGCTGAGTGTTGAAGGAGGAGTAGAGTTTACCAAGGTGGGAAGGGAGGAATGAAGGGAGGAGGGAAGGGAGGAGAGTGCTCCAGGTAGAGAGCATGGCATGGGGGAAGACGTGGTCAGAGAGAACACACTTCTGTGGAAAAAGAATATGAGTTCAGTGGGTCCAGAGCTAGACATAAGGGGATAAAGCTTGAGGTGGCTGGAGATGAATGCTAGGCTGGGCCCTGGAAGGTGCCTGGAGGAACTTGGACTTCACTTGCCGGCAATGGGGAGTTGTCAGGAACTTACTTTAAATAGCAGGTGAGCAGCACCAATGGGACGGATTCCCCAGCATTGTGCAGTGAGGAACCAGAACAACTGGACATGGTGGTCCTAAGTGACCCAATGGGGCAGAGGCTCAGAGTGTCCCTCCTGCCTGGGACAGGATGTGCTCAGGGCATGGGAGTGGCTGGAAGGGCAGTGAAAAATCTCCTTGGACCCTCACAGAGGAGGGTCTGAGGCAGCCAAACAAGACAGAGGATGGTCCTCAGGGGCCCTTTTGAAAAGATCTGGAAGGTCCCTCTCCTTGAGACCATCACTGCTGGGTTGGAGGTGGGGCAGAAGCCAGGAGAGGGGAGGCTGTGAGTCCCCTGTCTGCCTGGTGATGTGGCCTGGGGAGGAAGGGGAAGGTAGCTGCTCTGAGTGGGACATCAGCCCCGCTGGCACAGAGCCCCTTGTCAGCCGTACAGTGGTGCCAGTGGAAGTTACTATGACGTCCCAGGTGATTGACTTCTGGGATCAAGACATTTCTCAGTTTGAAACCCAGTTTAAAAAAAATCAATGTTTCGTATTCAGTGGTGTTTGGTTAAAAAAAGAAAAATAGCTGCAGCTTGTGCTTTAACGGCAGAAAAGACGGAGCCCCATCAATTATGACGGGGAAAACAACAGTGTCTTGTTGCGGTTTTGTTCCTTCTACTCCAAAAATATTAAGTCATTTAGCCCTACAAGCCATCCACTTGGCAAGTGGCAATGTCTTCATTTGAAAAGCAGGGGCCCTGGAGCCTTAAGGGGTAGTGTGATTTCTCCCAAACCAGGACTGCCGGGGAGCCCGGGAGTCTCACTGCTGGGGACCTGCCGATTGCTTGACCCGTGAGCCCCTCTGAGGGAACTCTGCAGCATCCTACAAGGCCTGCCCTCATGCCCCTCATCTGAGAGGCCTCCCAGGCTATTTGACCCCAGACCCTGAGAGGCACCCCCCTCTGTGTCCCACAGCATTGAGTGCCAACTTCAAGCAGAGCCCTTATGAAATGGCAAGTTCCTCTGTTTCTTCAAGCTCAGCCTGGGTTCATCCATGGCTCACATCTGCATTTTCAGCCCCAGCCGCACATTGGAATCACGTGAGCTGTTTAAAGCTGCAATACTCAGAGCATACCCCAGGCCAATTAAATCACAATATCTGAGGCCAACACCCCCGTATCAGTGTTTTTTAAAAAGCTTTTCAGGTGAGTCCAATATGTAGTAAGGTCAAGAACCACACAACAATGTGGAAAGCTCTCAAAGGGCCTGTTCTGAGTCAAGTTCCCTCGTTTTATATGCTCCAGTTGTTCCTTCTCCCAAACCCTGTTTGCCCTGTTAAAGTTGAAAATGTGATATGAGAGTCAACGGCGAGAAGTGGCTATTCTGGATGGGTCTCAATAGGGGCCATACTTCAACAGGGATACCGGGGTTCAGCCCTGCAGGTCCATATACTCAAGATGCCTGCAGAGAATGAGATGTAGGAAACTGACTCAAACTGACTAGACTCACAGAAGCCTGATGTACAAGCCAATTGCCACCTATTTCAGGTGAGACTGTTTATTTCTACGACCAAATTTAATTTCACCATTTGGAGAAAATTCTTTCTTGGGGAAAAAAAAATCCCTGCAAAACAAAACCAAATTTCTATGTGTTTTCTTATCTTTATATTTCCCATATATGTATATTTTTTAAAGTGCAGTGAAACCATTCTCATGATTTATTCATTCTTGTGATTTATTCAATCTTAAGTGATCTTCTGTGTAACTGTATCATATTCATAATCATCTTGCAAAAAGACCCATCAAGGAATGATACCACAGTTTACTGAGCCGTTTCCTTTTGTTAAACTTCCAGCTATTTTATGATTTTCACTATTTTAAATCGTGTAACATCGTCATCCACATCACCATTTCCACATTAAGCACTCCTTTCTTAGGCCGATCCCCCGAGGTGGGATGCCTGAGTCACAGATGTGAGCATCTCTGGGACAGCTCAGCCTCTCAATCCTCCACCATTGTGCTGTGCGTGGGATCTATTTGACTAGATCAATAATTTCCTAATGCTCCAGAAGGTGTAAATGGAACAAGGGAAGTTCCACGGTCCAAGTTGGATTAAACAACATTAAACCACATTTTTTAAAAAGCAGGACTGAGGTGAAAATAAAAGTCGAGTCAAACAATGTAAAGGTAGAAACTCCTTTTACATCAGGACCTCTGTGAGCCTTTATTAAGCTGGGAGGGCTTCAGCACTGGGAGGGTTTCAGCACACCACATTTACAAAGCTAACTTGACCTTAGACGCTTTGCTAATAGAGCCTCTTATGGGGCCAGTTTTCCAGGGAAGGCATTTTGGGAGAAGCTGGACTAGGAGATCTTGAAGATTTCTTTACGCTCTGAGGTTCCGAGGTTTTCGATCTAAGTAACAAAGCCAGCTGCTGCTGCCGCTTTGAAACTCCAGGGCTCATTCTTCCAGTTCATTTCCTCTGACATTGGCCTATGCCAGGCCTTCGTTTTCTCACTTGAATGACTCCAGCAACCTTCCACCAGGCCTCCTGCCTGCCACCTCTTCCCCACTGCTCCACCTTCTGCAGCCTGTCAGACCCACTTCTTCAAACTCTGGTGCTGTCACTCTCTGCTCCCGGGATCGTGTCCCACCTCCTCCTCCAGCCTTCCTCAATGTGCCTGCTCTGACCAAGTCTGCCTTGTTCCCATGACACACTCAATCAACACATGAGCCTGTGTGCTGCAGCAGGACCTCTATGCAAAGGGGACCTGGGTTTTGGCTACCCAGAGAAATCCTTGAGGTAAGCAGAGGGCAGTGAGTTGGCATTGGGAAACAGGATGGGAGAAGTGCAAAGTCCTCACCTCCATGTCTTCTTCAATTGAATAAAATCAAGAGGTGCACCATGTTGGCCAGGATGGTCTTGATCTCCTGACCTCGTGATCCACCCGCCTAAAATACAAAAATTAGCTGGGTGTGGTGGTGCGTGCCTGTAATCCCAGCTACTGGGGAGGCTGAAGCAGGAGAATCTCTTGAACCAGGGAGTTGGAGGTTGAAGTGAGCCGAGATGGTGCCACTGCACTCCAGCCTGGAGGCAGAGCGAGACTCCATCTCAAAAAAAATAAATAAAAAATAAAAAATCAAGAGGTGCAGATGCTGCCTCTAGTGGAGAGACCAATGCCTTGAGCCCAGGCTCCCTTGTCTCCATGGCAACAAATGATGGAATTGCCAGCCAGGGGTCTGGGGTCTACACCCCTCTTCTCCCAGAAACTTGAGTGCCTGAGGGCTTCTAGGGCCTGACTGGCATTTATGCCTCCCTCCTTCCCCTATCTCCCTGTTCTCTCTCTCTTTCTTTCTACATGTATCCACTTATGTAATTATCGAGCCTCTTTGAGTGTGGTTCTCAGACTTGAAGATCAGAAAATGGTGTAGGCCTTATATCCAAATTTCAGCTCAGCATTTATCAGGGGCTGTCATCACACATGTAAGGCACAGCAGTAATCATGAAGTCTGTTTATTGCATCCCTACCATGGCCCAAGCCCCTTTCGTATACATTGTTTCATTTACTCATAAATCATGAAATGTCAGAGCTGGAAGGGGCATCAAGGATGATTACTCCATTTAGCAATCAACTTTTTTTTTCTACGTGAAAATTTTCTGCAGAAGTTCTACATACAAGCAGATAGAATTGGTGCTAGTTTGGTTGAAGTGGGGCTGGCTCAACTGCTTTAGCCTCACCCCTTGTTTCGTGAGAAATGAGGTTCAGAGAAGGGAGGTCACTTCTAAACTCACAGTGAGTTAAGGGTGCCTGGACTTGGCCCTGCAACTCCTGGCCCACAGTGCTGTGCATTTGGTGCTTTTCCACCCTGACTGGGGATGTGTGCTAACGTGGATGGAGCTCTGGCAGCCTCTGACTGGCTGCAGAGGAAGAGGCCATGCCTTCTGTTTACACTGTGGCCCAGTCATATGCAAGATGGAGAGATTCCCATTGAGCAGGTGGTGTGGGGAGCCCCTGCAGATGCCATTGGGTGTGATTGGATATGTGGGCACCAGATGCCCTCACAGGACAGGCTCTTGTACTATTGAGAGCCACACAATCTAAGGCTATAGCACCTCTGAACATTTCTAGCACCTCTGGAGGCAAACAAGCATTCCTCATTTCCCTAGCATAAGCAGGCTTGCTTTATGTAAGAACAGGAAGTAGCAGCTCTATTTTCTGGAAGTGGCTGATCCTGGAGGACTTGCAGACTATTGGGAAATCCAGGTTTGCCAGCACCCAACCCTGGGGGAAGCCTGCACAGCAGGAGCCTCCCTTGCCTGTCTGAGCCAACACACTCACCAGGTCTCCCGCAGAAAAACATCAGCTGGCCATGCATGTTGACAGCAGAGTGCCTGGAAGTGTCAGAGTAGGAGGGAGGTGGATCCTTTGCTCATCTTGAGGCAACAGCTTTCTTCTCAGGCTCTTCCAAAGGGTGCCCATGCCATGTATGTGGGAGCAGGGAGGGCGGCCAGACCTGATTCTGCTACAAGGCTGACACCTGTTTGCATTAAATAAGATTTGACTTGGCTATAGAGATGGGATGATTGTGGCTGAAAGGGTGGAGAGGTGATGACAACAGTGCTGGAAATGTGAGGAGAAGCATTCCTTAGTCACTCCAAAAGCATTACTAGACAAGCTTCTGTGTGCCAGACACTGCAAGGACTAGGAAAAAAGATAGACATAGACACCCCCACAAGGGGCTTCCTTGGAGATGTCCCTGGCCCCCAGGTCAGGTCAAGACCAGTGTTATTTGCTTCCTGGGGCCCCTGTGGTTTTCTTTCATAGCACTTGTCATAGTGTGCAATAGGTGTTTCTGTGATTATTTGATTTCTGCCTGTGTCTACCTCTAAACTATATGCTTTGCCCACTCTGTATACTTAGGCCAAGGACAGAGTCCAGTAGGTACTCATAAAATATTTACCAGATGAATAAAAAGAGAGTCACTTTTGGCAATCTCAGTAGACTTCCTTCAAAGTCCAAGAATTTACCCTTCAGCACAGGAAGGGTTCTATGCGACAGATTAGGCACTGTACATGGCAGATCAGTGGCAAGGAAGTGAAGACATTTTTGGCTTAGTCTTAAAGGAAATAAAATGCTTGAATGTTGCTGGGTGGGGTGGGCCAGGCTGGCATTGATGGCAGAGTGGAGTGGGAGTTAAACAGGATGGGAGGAGAAGGCTCTGGGCTTTATTCTAATGGAATCCCCAGCTTATCTTCTGTCCCCAGTTAGAGCCTCAGTGAGTGGATCAGGGCAGGAATAGGATGTGCCCATGTCAGGAAATCATGGAAAGCCACCCTGCTCATTTGGACTCGAAGGGACAGTTGGAGAGACTGAGGTCTTAACCCAGCAGATCATGCCCATTGGTGTCCAGATTCCGGGGGGTGAGTGGGTATAGAGTTGGCACCAATAGGCAGCATCATAACCACCACAGCAGGGAGCAAGAACTCCTCCCATGCATGGAGGAGAGGCTAGAGGCCAGATGCCTTCAGTGTCCACTGCTGTGCCTGGCTCCAGAACCTTCCTCCTCAGGCAGCTCCATGGGCTGGGGAACCTCTCACCACTGGAACCTGCAGAGAAGACCACTGTGAGGATGGGTGGAGGAGTTCTCCTCAGGTGGTTCTTGGCAGCGACTTCCTAACCCCGGCAGCTCAAGGAAGCATTGAGACAGACACTTTGAGAGGAAGTGTGACACCTGGATATTGCACAATGTGATGGAACCAGCCAAGTGGTAAATGTAGCTTTTAAATAGGTTTTGTATTCCCCATTAACTGCCCTGATGTTGATTAGCCCTGACAGCCAAGGAGAAGGGGCTGGTCAGCAACTTTCCCCTGACAAGGCCTCCCTGCTCCCCAGGGTGATGAGAGCTCAGACTATAGTTCAGTCGTGTTCTGGAGCTGCATGGAGGGGAGTGGGTTGTGGTGGGGTGCCTCGAGGACGGCCAGCTCCCTGGAAGGGCTCTGGTGGGTGGCCTCAGCCCTAGGCTTCCATTCTGTCTCCACTCCATGCTCTACCCCCTCCATCCCAAGTAGAGTTGCCCATGGCGGCTTGGAGGTAGGTCAGATGAAGATCTCCCTTACCATGAAGGTATGGACAAGGGGCCACACTAATGAAGGATTGCTGCATCTGCAGGTCCCCTGAGAACAGAATTACCCACTGGAGTTGGAAACACTCGGATGGTCAAGTGGTTCTGATCTGCTTATCAGCCTTCTCTAGATGCATCTTCAGACTGAACATGTAGGCTTACATAGGTCTTGCAGTCAGATGGACATGGATCAGAATCCAAGGTCTAGTATTATTAGCTGCATGAACCTGGGCTCAGCCCAGATCAAGCAAGAGTCAAAGAGAATGCATGGAGATTGTCTAAGAGCCCAGGTGGTCCTCTCATCAGGATGCCAGAAGGAAGGATAATGACTGAAACCATGGAAGATTCTAGAAATCTGGTAATTCTCAGGCTTATCTACCCTCATGGAGCGGCATAAAAGATGACCATAAAGGGACCTGTGGGCTTGTCCTTGGGGAGAAAGAGGCAGGAGGAGCTGGGGATATTGAATCCTGACTGTTAGCTATGATCAGTGTTCATAGGAGTGCTGGTAGCTCCAGAAGATGGAGGCAGCAGGATGTGCCCTTGGGCTTTCAGGAAGGAAGAACAAGCCCAGAGAAAGTTGTCTGGGACAGAGAAGTGACTCCAGGGTTTTAAGCCTCAAGGTGTTGAGTCCAGAGGAATGGGGATGAGGTGTTTCTCTGCCTCCTACTCTCATCATACCTCATTGAAGAAGACTTCTGGCAGCTGATCTCCTATTTATATTGCCCATCTCAGGCCCTGGGTCCAAAGTTTTTGCCAAAGGAGAAACATCCCCTTTGTGTGCCTTCCTTCCTCTGGGTAAAATGCTTTTGTTCAGCTCTGGGCTTGAGGAGGCAAAGTTGTAAAGTCACAGTTTGTAATCAGTAGCTCCACCTGCCTTTTGCATCTCTCTCTGTAGGTTGCCTGATTTAGCCTCACCCTTACCCCTCTGTTCTGGCAGTGTCCACTTTCCCTGGCCTTCTCCCCAAGACAAAACCTCTGAGAAGTCATTCAACACACTCAAGTTACACTGTTGAGTGGTTTTAGCTCTCTTCTGTCTGACTCCAAAGCTCATGCTCTTTCAATCACCCCATGTGGTTTTCACATAAAAATTCTCATCATAGCACAAATCTCTGAAATAAAAAAACTGGAAATAACCTAAATGTTCAACAATTAGGGGGTTGTTTAGTAAATCACGATGTATCCATTTGTTAGAACATTATACAGACATTAAAAGTGATCATTACAGAGACTGTATAGCAACTTGGGGAAAGGTTTATGATAAGACACTAAGTGAAAATACAATGAAAATACTACAATTGCTTTGATTGCAATGATAGAAAATATGTCAGTGTGTCAACAAGGGCTGAAAGATAATACGCAGAGGTGAAAAATAGCTGTGTTTTGGGTGATGTTTTTTCTTTCCTTCTAAAATGATGTGCTTCTTTTAAATTCTTCTTGTGTAGTCGTTTTTCTTCCTGTGAGATAATTTTTCAGGGTTGGTGTAGAACACACAAGAATATATGGTGAGACAAGGTCAAAATCAGAAATTTCCACAATGGGGACCCCCAAGTCTAGTGATGCTGACTCCTTCATGTTAAGGGGCTCCAGCTCAGACATAGAACCTCCATATTGTGGTTAAGAGCATAGGTTTTGTAGTCAGATGGACATGGATCAGAATCCAAGGTCTAGTATTAGTAGCTGTGTGAACCTGGGCTCAGTACAGAGCAAGCACTCCTGTGCAATCAACACAACCAGATACAGGAGATAAACTTCTCAATACATTTTGAATAGAGAATGTCCTACAATCCCCTTCCTCCCCTTCCTCCATAATTCATCAGCAGTACTGGGTGTTTCGATTCTCCAACTCTCTAGTAAAGCAAGGCTTCAATGATTTTATTTTTTGGCGAGGGGGTTGCGGGTGAGGGTTGGTGGGGCGTGTGTTGTCTGTCACTGTCCATGGTTCTGAACCGGCACTACAAACAAGTATATGGTTGTTTCTCTGGGAAATTGCAGGGCTGGCATATCCTCTGCCCCACCCTATTTTTCCATAGAAGTACATTTATGCTAACCACTTCAATGTGGTCTTCATCAGTGTGAGGTTAAAAAACTTTGGATTCTTGGAGCTTGGCAGGAAAGGGAATTAGAAAAAATCGCAAGTTGTGGGGGCAGAAGTGGTAGATGATATGTCAGCTCTTACTGAGTTATGACCCTGATTAATGGCTGCAAGACATATCATATGTTGGGTAGAAAGTTTTGAGTCATGACAGCCTTTGTGAGCATTGAAACTAGGAGAGAAAAACTATAAGACCAACAGTTGGTACTGGTACTACTTCTTTATTCTGCAGTTGTCACAGAGTCTTGGTGTATTTTATAAAGTGTAAAAAAGTGGCTTTGATGATCTGTTACATAGACTATCTCCAAAATGACAGCAACTAGCAAAGACAACTTCAATAGGAAGTAATCTGTGACCACTCTCTGTCTCTGTCATCTCCTTTCTCTATTTATCTCTGTCTTTCTCTGTGCTCATGTAGTCTCTCTGCCCCTCCTCTCTCCTCTTCTTCCCATCCCTCCCCGCTCTCCCTTCAATCTACTTTTGCTTGTAAGAAAAACACTATGTAATTTTCTTTAAAAATTAATTCTACCCTACAAAATATGTCTAAAATATTCAAGAGGGGAAAAAGTTTCTTTATTAGAACTGTTTCTTCCAGCATAATCGAGTTAATGAGTACCTCCTTATAATTTAATGCAAAGTAATTTTCACACTGGTGGTAAGCTTCAAAGATAGGTGAATAGATAATTAATAGCATGATTCCCCCTGGCAACCAAGGTAAACTTCAGTCCTGATTGGGCAAAAACAGTCAAGAAGAGGGTGGAATTAACTGCAAACAGCCACATTTGTCACCAGTGCTCTTTGGAGCAACAAGAAGAGAAAAAAAGGCAATAATGAGTGTTGAAAGAGGATGGGATGGGTTGTGAACCTAAAGTTAGTTGCAGAAGGTTTTTCTGTTCATTTGTTTGTTTGACTGTGAAATTTGGTCTGAACTGAGCTGGAAAAGCTAGAAGGCAGGAGTGACATCCAATTTTAATAAAATCAATGGCAAGCAAAAATCATTTTCAATGTGTTTGAAGAGAGAGTCTGCTCAATTCATGGGCTGCTGGAGCAAGCCATCACATGGAGGTGAGTCTACTCCTGCTCATTAGCCCTGAAAGCCAGAGACCAAGGCAAGAGCAAACCCAAACCAGGAAGCCTGCTGACATAGGATATAGTCAAAGAAATCTGCAACCTAGTCAGTCTTTAAAGCCTGTGGACACTTTCTACTTAATGCCATTTTAATTTCTCCATTTTCTCCATTCCCATTACCTTCATCCAAACCTTTATCATGTCTCACCTGAACTATTACAATATCTGCCTATCTTGTTTCCACATTGGCCAGAAGTGCTCTACCTACCACCCAAATCTAGTCATGCCATTCCCTGCTTAAATCTCTTCAAAGGGATAGGAATACTTATCATAACATAGGGATACATGATACAAACTCTCTGCTATTGAATACAAGGCCCTTCATGGTCTCACTCTGCTTCCCCTCACCAGCCAGCCACATCGCTCCCCTCTTCCCTCCCTTACCCCACTGGGCATCCTATTATTAGATTTTCTGAACAACCTGCCATTCCACTAGTTTGTCATGCTCTCCCCCTTTTCTAGGTCAATCGTTTGCCTGGAAAGTCTCTTTTCCTCTCCAATCCTCTTCTGACTGACACATCCCCTTCCAGATCCTGGCAAGGCACTATCCCTGCCTTCCCTGACCACTGTCAACATCAAAGTCTTGGCCAATCACTCTTTTTTTTTTTTTTTGAGATGGAGTCTCGCTCTTTTGCCCAGGCTGGAGTGCAGTGGTGTGATCTCGGCTCACTGCAAGCTCCACCTCTTGGGTTCACGCCATTCCCCTGCCTCACCTCCAGAGTAGCTGGGACTACAGGCACCCGCTACCGTGCCTGGCTAATTTTTTGTATTTTTTTGCAGAGACTGGGTTTCACCGTGTTAGCCAGGATGGTCTCGATCTCTTGACCTCATGATCCACCCGCCTCGGCCTCCCAAAGTGCTGGGATTACAGGCGTGAGCCACTGCGCCTGGCCAATCACTCTTACTATATATTTCCCAAATACTCAACACACATCTCTATTTTAGTGCCTGTTACCTTGCTTGACAATGGTTTACTCCCCTGTCTCTCTGTCTTTGCCATAGGCTCCTAGAGGACAGAGACTGTGTCTTGGTTCTTGTGGCACCCAAGCTCTTAGCATGGGGCCCGGCACATAATAGGCACTCGGTAAATGTTTGTTAATAAATAAATGAAATGAGATTGCTAAGTAAAAATTAATTATAGACAAGGTTGAAAGTAAGAAGGGAATAGACCTACCCCTAGACAATGCATTTATATAAGTCTTTCTTCAAATAGAATTTTCTCCTAATTTTAATATACAACTGGGGAGTTAATGTCATCATTATTTGTGAAATTTCATACTTTCAATAGGAGAAAAATAGCACATGTGCACAAACAGCAGCTATAAGTGAAACATGAATGGTGATAACATGAAGTGCTTTGGGAGAACAGAGAGATGGGGTGAGATATTGCTATTGTGCATGATGGTAGGGAGGCATGAGGCCTCATGTAGCAGTTAGGAATTATCTGCCCTGACTTTCTGCCTTTATCTCACATGGTGCCCATCCTGCACCATGACTGGTGGCTAAAACACTGAGTTTCTGGAGACTCAGCCCTGGCCATAAAGGTAGAAAAGGATCTTATTTTGTCCACTACTGTTCACACTCTTTGTTTGCCCCAGTGCCTAGTTTCCGACCATGACAGTTTGGGCTTTTCTTCCTGGCTCCATACTAGCCTGGAAGAGACACTCTGTGCTTGTTTTCTTGGAATCTTCTAGGATTTAGGTTTACCAAGCTCTCCCTACTGGATGTTTTATGGGACCCCTGAGATCCTACATGTGCATCAAATTGGCTCTCTGAAGCAGGGAATAGGGAAGAAAGTGGGCCTTAAAGGACAGTGGGAACTGAATAGGCAGAAGTGGAGGATGGGGCATAAACCATTTAAGGAGTGGGGCAGGATGAGTAACACGTGAGTGGGAGATCGCAGCAGAGTCCTTGGCAAGGAGGGCAGGGCTGGGAGCAGGAGAAGATGCCTGGGTGGATGCCCATGCCGAAGACATTGGATGGGGGAAGTAGGAGTCAGCACACAAGAGAGGGAAGCTACAGGAGAACCTGAAAGAACATCATAATGGGGGTCAAACAAGAAACCAAACCAAGGCCAACCCAACTGAGGGTCAGAGCCCAAGAAGGGGTTACAGACAGACTTCAAACCAAGTTCTTCCTGCAGGTTCAGAGCTTGGTGCATGGCAGGGTCATGGACCAGGGGCCATAATATGCAAATCTCCATAGGTTATTTTAGGGCTCTGACAGGGACAATGAAGAGACAAACACCGAGGGATGAGTGGTTGCCCACAGGTTGGGTTGTTGTTCCGGGAGTCCTGAGACTGCCTCTACAGGTGCATAGACAAACCTGCATGCACACTCAAGTCTTCTGGACCTGAGTCTAACATCTGAAAACAGAGTGGGAGGGCAGTGGCTACGATGCTAAATGCTAAATAGCTTGAGCTGGAAAAAGCTATTGGCTTGGGCAATCTGGAAGACAATGAATAAAAGAGTAATGAGCCATGTTATGGAGGTCAGAAGAAAAGAACCATACTCCCTTGGCAAGTGTGGCTGTGGAGGAAGACAAGAACTAGGACATAGTGAGAGAGATAAGCTGAGGTTTTATACTGTTATTTTAATAGATATAGTTTGTTTGTAAAAAGGCTACTTAGGATAGATGATGTGTGTCTATTTCTGGCCATATACTCCCAAGAAAGGAGCCAGGCCTTCCCAGGATCTCAGCCCACATCGTGCAGCGCAATGCCAGCAGGATGAAGGGACTTCCTGGGACTATCATCTGGAAACTGGGCCCTTGGATCTGCAGGAGTCTTCAAAGACAGCAGGGTCTCTCTTTGTGTCCTTTGAACTATTGTCAACATCTCCCAAAACTTAACAGAAATGTGATTTGGTTGTGCAAGGGCTGACGACTCAATGGCAGATTTCTTTGCTTTTGGCTGGAAGTACAGCAACTCAGTGTGGCAACATGAGCTATCTCCTGCTGATCTGAAGCTCTGATTGCCAGTTATAGATGTCTTTGATGAATAAAAAATGGGAAAGTGAATTAATTATTACTTATGAAATGCAGACTGTTTGGTAGACAAATATCTTTCAAACCTTGAGGCCCATCAGGGAGGATAATGAAAGTAACCCTTGGCAATGAGAGGGTTGAAGTTCATGGATCTAGGGGAGGCCTGGAAAACCCAACTCCATAATCAGTGGTAACAACAGTCTCTTTGTTTCTCTGTCCTACTGTTTCCCTGTCTCCATGCTTGTCTGTCTGTCTGTCTCTCTCTCTCTCTGGGTTTCTTCCAGTCTTTCTGCCTTCCTGACTCAGGTCTCTAGCTTTCTCTGCTTGTGCCTTTCTCATTTTGTTCCCATCTTTGGCCTCTCTGATTCTAGGCAGGTCTCTTTCTTTGGTTTTTGTCTCCTCTCTAACTCTGTCTAGGTTTCTCAGGATTCCTGACTATTGGCATCTCTCATGGCCCCATATCTTCTGGTTTCCCTGGTGTCATTTCTCCTATGGCTTCTCTCTCTCTCTCTCTCTCTCTCTCTCTCTCTGTCTCTCCTCTCTTCTTGGCCTGCTAGTGGTTCCTGTGACATTTCCTGCCTCTTTTCTGCCATCAAAGCCTCCCTGGTTCAGTGTCTTGCTGTCTAAAGGTGTCATCATGGTGTCTGGGGAGATTCTTATGAGTGGGGTATCTTCCCTCCTGCCGCTTACTTCACTAGGCAGGAAGCTGCATGAAGCAGAGGCGTTGTCTGGCTCACTTCTGTCTCCTCAGTGCCTAGAACAGTGCCTGCCACATAGAGGGGCGGGATAAAGCCCTGCTAACTGTCAGGTTCCATGTCTCTCGGGGCCTCTGCTCTTGTTTTTATTTGCCTGCTAGGTCTCCATGACTCTCCAGCCTCTCTTGTGGCCTCTGTCTCTGTCTTGTCTGTTCTGGCCTTTTTGTCTGTCTCTTATGGTATCTCCTTCTGCCTGACTCTTGACTGTGTCTCTGTCTCATTGGCATCTCCCTCATGGTCTCCATGTCTCTTCTGCCTCAGCAGCATGGACAGGCCAGAGCCAGGGCAGAAACCAGGCCACTCCTGCCAGGCCTCGTGGCATGCACAGCATCCTGCTGGGCCTCTCTCCAGGATCTTCTAATGGAAACAACTAAAGGAGAAGACGTGTTTGCTTGGAAGCAAACAGCATCGCCCTCCAGGCAGCAAAGGCTGCCTCCAAGTTGATTCGGCCTCTTTTCTCTGGCTCAGTTGCTTTGACCAGTCAAGGGCTTTGAAGAGCCTCTCGGGGCAGTAACTGCAGTGGACTCATCCCTGGCTGCACGGAGGTGTGGGAGCCACTTTCTCAGCAGGTTCTCACCCTGAGTGCCCTGGATCACAGACAGATGGAGCTGCTCCTGGAACTAGCAGCCGTCTCTCCTGACTGATGACTGCCTTGGCTTCAGTTAAGCATATTGCAGGGGTCCAAGCCCAGAGGAGGGTCAGCCCTGGAGGAATAAAATTGTTGGGTCTGAGTGTCTATGCCGTCAAGGCTAAGAGTGCAAGATTTAGACTCACAAAAACTGGGTTAAAGTCCTAATCCAACCACTGACTTTATGCCTCAGTTTTCACATCCGTAAAGTGGGACTAGTAGCCTTTATCTTGTAGGGTGGATAGTGGATTCAATGTGATAATATATGAAAAGCACAATGTCCGAACTATGGAACACTCAGTAAATGGCAGCTATTGGAAATGGAAGGCAATGGGTATACACAGGAGCTCTTCTGCTGAAGAAGGAAGGCATGGGTGCTAACTCTGTGACATCTGTTGAGTATTTTGAGCAGCAATGCATCTAGAGTTAAAGGGTTCCAGAAGAGACAAGAGCTCAGTTTGGCCATCTGGTCCAGCCCCTTGCCTTCAGCAGATGACTTTGCAAACCACCCAGGGCAGATGGTGGGTGTTCTCTTCTGGAAGTTCTCCAGGGGCAGACACCCCCAGCTCCCCTCCCTCACTCGTTTCTAGCTTTTCTTCCTTCACAGTCAAGATGGGCTCCCTTATGTTCCATCTCAAAGCTTCTTGTCTTCACACAGGCCTGTTGGCTACGGCACATGCTTCACAGGCCGGGAGAAGAGCCCCTGTGGGTCAGCCTTTAAGGGAGGCCATGCAAAGTGTATGTTCCCCAGGCTGCAGCTGCAATTTCTGAGGGGAGCCTTCACAGCCTCCCATTTCAGCAAATTGCAGGAAGTCAAAGATGACACGTAGTCTGCAGTACAGTGCAGAGCAAATACTCACTTGAAAATATCTCTGCCTTTTCCAATTTCCTGGAAATTGACAAGTGTTTCCAGGACTCAGCCTTTGCAGCCAGGCCTGGCTGGGCCCTATCTTTCTCTCCACGACCCCTGCTAAACCTGAGAAGTCCCCACCTCCACCCTCTGAGCCAGCTTACACGGTGGTTCTTCACCACCCCTGGGTCCACTTCTCTTGCCTCTTTGCTGTGGTCCTATGCATCTTGGCACCTGCAGATGCTGGCAGAATGGGAAGAGGGGTTTGGGTGTGACTTGCTTCCCCTCTTTGCTCCAGATGACTCACCACCTGCCTTAGCTTTTCTCTTCCCATCGTTACATAATCCTGACTCCAGGATTAAAAATACTCCACTGAATACCCCGTCCATCTGTCATATTCTCTCTCTCTCTCTTCATATATATATGTATATATGATCTTATTTTAAAAATACTCTGGAAAGAGCACTTCTATCGTTCATTTACATCATATTAGAAATGGATTTCCAAGTCAGCACTGGCTTCCTCCAGAATAGCAGTCCTGGAGGAGCGAGATCTCCCCAAACCTCCAGGATTGCAGTCTGTTTGTGCCTTCACTCCCTAATAGGTTTGCCTTATTTAAAGGACCCATCTTCAGAGCTGCCAAGGACTTTCTCAGAGCAGCTCCTTGGTCCCTCCGACAGCCTGGGCTGGCATTTATTCTGGGGGCTGGGTGTGGGGAGGTCCTCACCAGCCTGGGAGTAAGAGGAGGTGGTGAACTGGGTCCTCTGGCCTAATTCAGGGCCCCGAGTCTAATCTCCAGGATGGGGACCCCTGAGTTCTGCTCTGCCCCCACCTCTCATGACTCTGCCTACCTTGTCTCCATGTATTAGGAATCATCCCTCGATTGATGGAGGGAAAGTGAAAGGGCTTATATCTGTTTTCCTTTTTGTGATACAACCTGAGTGACACCGAGAGCTAGAAGTGACCAACACCCAAGATCCAGCCTCACTCATTCATACACTCCCTCATTCATACACTCTCTCATTCATTCTACACATACTTGTTGGGGGTTTACTGTGTGCTTGGTGTATCAGACAGAGAGTGCCTTCCAAGAGGGTGCAGCTGAGGTAGGGAAGAAAGATCATGTAGACCAGATAATTTAGAGTCATGGGACATGGGTTCGAGTCCAGTCTCTGCCAGATGCCAGTTACGTGTTAGTCATCAGAGCTCAGAACCTCAGTGGTCTCATCTGTGCAATGGGCACTCCTGGAGCTGGTACAGCACTAGTGGGAGTGAAAGTGCAGTGACACTGGGCAGAAATGTATCATTTGGTGTGTAAATGCTTTCAAAGCCTGAGTTTGCTGTTGAAAAAAAGGAAATCAGCATATCAAAGAGATATCTGCACCTTCATGTTTATTGCAGCACTATTCACAATAGCCAAGATATGGAATCAACCCAAGTGCCCAACAACAGATGGGTGGGTAAAGAAAGTGTGGTACATATACACAATGGAATATTATTCAGCCATAAAAAAGAAGGAAGTCCTTCCATATGCAGCAACATGGGTGGAACTGGAGGACATTATGTTAGATAAGATAAGCTAGGAACAGAAAGTTAAACACTGCATGTTCTCACTCATATGCGGAAGCTAAAAGAAAGTTGATCTCATAGAAGTAAAAAGCAGAACAGAGGTTATTGGAGGCTGGGAAGAGGAGTGGGGAGGAAGGATAGGGAGAGATTTTTTCAAGGACACAAAATTACAGCTAGGCGGTAGAGTAAGTTCTAGTGCTCTATAGCACTGTAGGATGACTATAGTTAACAATAACGTATAGTTTCCAATAGCTAGAAGGAGGATATGGAATGTTCCCAACACAAAGAGATAATACATGTTTGAGATAATGAATATGCTAATTACCCTGATCTGATTACTATACATTGTGTGTATCAAAATATCACTATGTACCCCATAAGTACAATTGTTATGCATCAGTTAGAAAAATAAATTTAAAAAGTTGGAAAAAAAAAATGCCTGTGGAAGCTGCCTCCCTCATGATCCCTGCCTCCAGCCTCGACTCTTCTTCTATCCACCTTTTGCAGAAATCACCAGAGTGCTCGATTCAGAGCTTAGACTGATCTCTCTCCACTGGCCACAGCATCCATTTTAAACTTCTCCAAACAATGCCTGAGGCCTTCCTTCCCTGCACCTTCTCCCACCAGTCCAGCTGGACCAAAGGCCTGGCTGAATAGACAGTGCCTTTTGACTCTGTGTGCCCAGGGTCCAGTGACATTCACTCTCTGGGTCTCAGTTTCCATGTCTGTAAAATGAGATAAGCGACAACATATACTCAAAGGGTACAAATGAGTGAATTCATGAAAACACTTAGAGCAACACCCAGCACACAAGGGACAGTCAGCTGGGTTTGTTATTAGTCGAGCTGTGCAGTTTGCCCTCGGTGCCTTTGACAATGCTGCTTTCCATGCCTGGAACTCTGTTCCCGCTCCCTCTCCCTCCTCCCAGCAAACTCCCATTCCCTTCAACATGCTTTCTAAAAGGTAACTCCTGCGTGAAACTTGCCCCTGTTCTTGGTCTTTTGCGGCGGACATTCTGGCTTCTGATTCCCAGGGCTGTCCCCTTCTCCAGGCCCCGCTTCCTCTAGAATGTGTGCACGCCTCAGGCTCTCAGCATCTTGTCCTCCATAGCTACTCACTGAGCCCTTGTCGGGTACCAGGCACCACCCCTCCTCCCACACCTTCTCAATACTCTAGTGCTTACTAAGGTAGAGTCTGTGAGCCAATAGTCATGTACTTTTTGGCAAGCCTGAGTTGAGCTGTGTTTTCTTCACTTCTAATGCACACCACTGGGTTCTGTGAGCACCTGCTATGGACTAGGTGATGGATCCCAATTATCCCAAGAGAGATCATGCCCATTGCACGGGTGAGGAAAGTGAAGGCAGAGTGAACTGATTAGTCTCCTGCTCCCCACCCCTCCAAGGAGCTGACATTGGCTTACGTTGGCTTCAGAATAAGGTATGGGCCTCCTGCCTGCCTGATCCTGGCCTCCCGTCCTTTGTGTGCCCAGACTTGCCTCCTACATCCCTGTCCCAAACTGGAAGGCTGGCAGGACCTCTGTTCAGCTCAATAGCCTGGGCCGGGCAGGTAGGAGAGGGCTGGCCTGGCCCCTGTCACTTCCTCTTGAACTAAGCCACACATCTGTCTCTCCAATAATGTGCCCCACAGTAGGACCTAGCAGGCAGGTAAATCTGAGGAGGTCACTGAGCACGGGCACTCCTGTTGTACTGATGTGACCTGAACGCACCCCAGCTGCCATGCAGGGCTGGCCTCAGCTCAGCAGAGAGATCTGGCAGGAAAGCAGAAGGAGGGGAGGAAAATTGCTTTTTTGCTGCCCCAACTACAAATTGCCTCCAGGCTGCTATAAAATCAATAAAATATCAGTGCCTGTGAGCAGGAGCCGGGCCTTGTGCCCCTGGGAAACACCCCGGCTCTGGTTTTGGGGACTGTTCTGTGATTGTCATTCTGTTGGATGGAACGGCTTTTAGGACAGTTTGGCAGTGGAAGGCGTCCAACATGCCCACTCCCCAGTGCATGAGCTTGCTGCCTTTTCTTCTCCTTCCAGCGGCCTCCCTCCTCCTCTCCCTCCTCCTGTCCTCTCTGCTACCAAAGTCATCAGAAGGCCTGTTTGAAGCTTAGCCTTGTTTATGCCATTTATCCTGGGGTGGAACGATCATTGCTGATGGTCCAATGTGCTCACAGATGCACACTTACAAACTCACCACTCAAACATGCAGGGGCACACACACACACTCCCCTGTGCACACACAGTGACACTCACACAAGGAGGCGGCCCGCCTTCTGCTCACCTTCTGGAACTCACAGTTTCTCTCACACCCTTGCTCACACAGACCACTCCCAACCTACCATGGAGTTTCAGACTCTCTCTCTCTCTCTCTGCTGGAGATGAAAGGGATTTGGCAGCAACATCTCTTTGTCTCTGACTTTTCCTCCATCGGCCTCTCTGGCTTGCTCCCTGTTGCTCGCAGCATCTGCACACACAGACACACAGAACATGAGGGCTGACACCGCACTCCCTCTCTGTCACAGATGCATGAGCCTCAGCTGCAGGGTTCTAACTTGCAGGGTGGGCTGGAGTGTCAGGGGTGGGGTGGGGCAGTGAGGGATTCCAGGAGGTGGTCCAAACCAGAAGCCTGGCAGAGTGCCTTGGTGTTAGGACATCTAACAACACACATATAGAAAAAAGAACTAAAATGGAAACAACAGCTTCCACATACAGTGGAGACACAGTGTGGTTCTGAGCATAGACTCTCAAGCAGCCTCCCTTGGTTTGGATATGTGGCTCTGCCTCTTATCAGCCATGTAGCTTTGGGCAAGTTATGTAACCTCCTGTGCCTGGTTTCACTGTCTATGAAATGGGAGAATATCTGCACCCATCTCATAGGATGGTTATGAATTAAACAAGTTACCACATGTAAAATGCTTAGAATACTAGACGTGTTCCCTACCGTGATGGTACTATGTGCCAGACACTGGGATAAGCACTATATATGTATCAACCAATTTAATGTTCCCATTGACCCTGTAAACAGTGATTTCCCATAGAAATGACCTGCTGGAGGCCACGTGGTTAATCAGAGTGGGGCTGGAGTTGGAATTTAAGTCATTGATTCATAAGCTGCAAATTATATTGCTCCCCCATCCATGACAGCGCTCCTTTCCAGAGGCAGAGTCTGGGGTAAGGGGACAGGACAGCCACAGAAGCCTGGTAGGAGCTAAGACCCCTCCAGGAATCAAGGTGGGAATCATAGGCAGATGTAAGGCTGGGAACCAAGGCGGATGCCCAACGGCATTGACTGTCCAATAGCAGAGTAGAAAGAAGGCTTGGGTCACCTGGGGTGGGGGCAATGGAAGGGCTCTGGTCCAGTGATGGCCAATGGGGATGGGATAGGAGGATTCTAGGTCAGTGATGGTGAAGGCCCCTGGGGCCAGCTGTGGGCTGCCAGGCTGGGTCAGGATGGCATGGAGAGAGACTTGAGGCTGCCCACAGAAGTCCCAGGCATGGCATAGTCCTGCTACTCCTTCTTCTGGGGACAAGGTTGGGACCTGGGTGGGCATGAACCTGCAGGGGCAGAATGAAACACTCGCACAGCCAGATGAGGGACAAGGGACCCAGATGCACACTGGTATTTCCTGAGCCTATACAAATGTAATCCCACTGAATGCCCACCAGAACCCACCTGGTGGAAAATCTCATTTCTGTTTACAGAAGCAGAAACTGAGGCTTTGGGGCCAGGCAAGGTGGCTCAGGCCTGTAATCACAGCACTTTGGGAGGCCGAGGTGGTTGGATCACCTGAGGTCAGGAGTTCGAGACAAGCCTGACCAACATGGTGAGACCCTGTCTCTACTAAAAACACAAAAATTATCTGGGCGTGGTGGCTCACACCTGTAGTCCCAGCTACTTGGGGGGCTGAGGCACGAGAATTGCTTGAAACCGGGAGACAGAGGTTGTAGTGAGCCAAGATCGCGCCACTGCGTTCCAGCCTAGGCGACAGGGCGAAAGTTCGTCTCAAAAAGAGACAGAGAGAGAGAAAGAGAGAGAGAGAGAGAAAGAAAGAGGAAAGAAAGAAGGAAGGAAGGAAAGAAGGGAGGGAGGGAGGAAGGAAAGAAGGAAGGAAAGAAGGAAGGAAGGAAGGAAGTGGGGAAGGAAGGAAGGGGGGAAGGAAGGAAGGCACTGAGGCTTTGGGAGTTTATGCTTGACTACAAGTGCCCAATGGCTATACTTGGGTTCCTAGAACCTTCACCTAGGGCAGGACTGGGGGCAAGACTTGATAGCAGGTGGGTGTGGGGCAGCAATGGCTGAGAAGTTTCCAAGTAGGAGAAACAGGCACAGGGTAGGCAGCAGGCGCAGCAGTTCATAAGTGGAGGTCGAGAAGTCACAAAGTCCACTTTTGGCACAGCACACCCTTGTCCCGTGATGTGGAATTTGAAATGTGGGGCTGAAATAGAATAAAGGCTCATTTGTGTTTGGCAAATGAGCACACATTTCCTCTCCTGGGATGTGCACATTTTTTCTTTTGTTCTCTTTCAACAGTGGGCACGGAACCCATCCCTTCCCCAAGTTGCAGGAAAAGCCAAGTTCCACGGGGCATGGGAGGGGGAAGGAAGTGGGTGAGGGAGAGGCAGGAGGGCTGTGTGTCACCTGTTTCAGCTGCTGGGCATAGAATGTAAGTTTGGGTGGATTAACATTTGTGCTAATTAGCATTTTTTCCAATTAACATTTTTGCATGGAAAAGTAGGACTTACAGGGTGGCAGTGCTCCACGCTAGCCAGGGAGGGAAGTGGATCTCTTGGGTCTTCGGCTCTGCATAAGCAAGTGGTGGGAATGGGGGCTGCTGGGATGCAAGGGTGGTGCTAGTGTCCAGGGTGATGAGGTCTGGGCAGAAGATATCACACTGGGGGATCTGTGATGCTGGCAGAATGATCCCTACAGAGCCATGCTGCATAGATGTCCTCTAACTGTACAGGAAAGGGACTGTTTGTCAGTTCTGTATATGTGGCACATTGGGGACCTGATAAATGCCAAGTACTGTACTAGGTGCTTCAACCCCTGTCCTGTGGGACTCGCAGACTAGGAGGGGAGAGAGCTCACAGTACCAGTAACCTATAATTTCCATCAAGCAGAAAGATGGGAACCGTGGCAGCATTGGGCGGGTGTATAGCTCCACACCCAGGGTTCAGGCTGTAAGTTCCATGGGGACAGGATCGAAACCACGCCCTTCTTGCTCCCACTGGACCCTAGCACCTATCATAATGCTTTGCACATTGTAAAGGTTAGTAAATATGTATTGAATTAATGAAGGAATGAATGAGTAGCATTAAACTGAGACCTAAAATACGAGGAGCTAGCCAGGTAAGGGGAATAGAAACAGTGCTCCAGGCAGAGGAAACTGGGTGTGCAAAGGCTGGGAGGCTGGGAACAGAACATTAGTTCAAATAACTCAGTGTTATTTTGGCATCTTAGAGAAGTGGATGTGGGTGTGGGGTGGGACAGGAGGGGAGGAGGAGCAGAAGGCTCCAGAGGTAGACAAGGGTTGGGTGATGATGGGTCTTGTGACCTTGTTCAGGCAATGAGAAACGAGAGAAGTGTGAGGGATGCACTTGAGTCCCCCTGATGTGGGAGTGGATTGGAGTGGGGCAGCCTGAGGACAGGGAGACTCCTCACGGTGGTGGAGGGGCTGTGGCAGTACCTGAGAAGGGAGAGAATGGTGGTCTGCCTGGGGTGGGGGCAGGGGGATGGAGAGAAAGGATGAAAGAGATGGGAGGTAGACTGGATGTGGGGATGAGAGAGGAGGTCGAGTCATGGGGACTCCACGTTTCTGATCTGGACCATTGGACAGAATGTGGTGTCTTTTCCTGAAACAGAAAAATGAAAGCAAAGTGAGAGGTGAGGAGGAGGCAGGTGGAGTATGTTTGTTGAGTGAATCAGACACAAATTTATCTGGACCGAGGATCCGACAAAGATGTGGCTGTACTCTGGTCTCCTCACAGCCCCTCTCCCCAGTTTCTTCTTCATCTGCCAGAGGGATCTCTCTAAAGCACAGATCTGACCATGTCATCCCTTGTCAAAACCCATCAGTGACTCCCTAGTGTTTCTACCATGAAATCTAAAACCTTCACCATGGTCTCTAAGATCTTGCATGATGTGGCCAAGCTCCCCACTCAAGCCCTCATCTTAGGCCGTTTCCCCGTGCTTAGTACATGGCAGCCACGTGGGCCTGATTCCATTGCCCCTTACCCCAACCCCCTCCCTGCCTCAGAGCCCTAGCAGGTGCTGTTCCCTCTGCTTTTCCTGCTTCCCCTTCCCCCTTCCTTACCTGGACAACTCAAGCTTATTCTTTAGGTCTTGACTTTAAAGTCACATCATTAGGGAAGCCTTCCTTCACTCCCAGACCAGGTTAGGTCCCTCCAGTAGAGCTCCATGTCCTTCCTCTCCTCCTCAATCTTGAAAATTGTGGTTAACCCAGTATTTGCAGAACTTCATATCCCTGCACCCCCCAACCCCCACCACAGACTCCAGCTCCAGAGGGCAGCAACTGCATCTGTTTTATTCACCCCTGTAGCTTCAGGGCCTCATGCAGGGCCTGGCACCTAGTAAGTGCTCAACGAGTATTGGTTCATGAATGAATGTAACATGAAGCATATTTTGGATTATTTGTATCACAATGACTGTTTAGCAACAGCTAATTTCCAACATTAGTGAAGTCACCTGAGACCGAAATAGCAGAAGCATTCCACTTTAAATATAACCCTCTTTGGAGATGACTCCCGAGCCTGCGCCCCCAGCTGAGAATCCTTCCCAACTTCTAATCCGTATCTTCCACTGGCCCCTGGACATCTGTGCCTGGATGTCTGTGTTGAAAAATGCAGCAAAACACTTTTCTGGCTTTCATATTTTGTCTTTCAAGCCCAAACCTAGGCTGAGCCTGGTCTCCTTGGGTCCCCTGACCCCTCCCAGGAATGGCAAATTAGTGACCTTGCACCAACAGATCCTCCTTCCAGTCTATTCCATGGACTCTCATTTGGAAGGCGGGATGCTCTGCAGAAGACGCAGATATGCCAAGGGGCAGGGAGTATCCACGAGCCCTATGGACTCCTTGTGGAATTCGTTGGCATTCCATGAAAGGGTTTGAGGTCTGGGCCATCAGGCCAAAGCAGGGGAATGTGCAGAGGCTGCAGCTGAGGGGACAAATGGGTCAGCGGTCAGAGGCAGACACCGAGCAGAAATGCGAAGGCATGGGCTGAGAGTACATTCATTTATTTCTTTATTATTTATGATCCTGCCTTCATCCAAGAGAGATGCGAGGTCACTTCCTACAAAAACACTAATAAAAGTCCACAGGGAGATTCAAGTAGATAGTAGGGAGATCAGCAACGGGAGAGATGAAGGGGGAGAAGATGGCATTGGGCATAGAAGTGACATCTCTTGTTTGAACTGTGCCTTGTGGTTGGCCAGGCTCAGTTATGACAACCGTGGCCTCATTTGATCCCTGTCGGCTCCTCTTTCTACAGATGGCCAGAAAGCCACAGTCAGTTGCTCAAAGCCACGCTGCTGGCCAGTGGCAGGGAGTGGTAACTGTAGCCCGTGGAGTGGCAGGGGGTGGTAACTGTAGCCCGCGGAGTGGCGGGGGGTGGGAACTGTAGCCCGCGGAGTGGCGGGGGGTGGGAACTGTAGCCCGCGGAGTGGCGGGGGGTGGGAACTGTAGCCCGCGGAGTGGCGGGGGGTGGGAACTGTAGCCCGCGGAGTGGCGGGGGGTGGGAACTGTAGCCCGTGGAGTGGCGGGGGGTGGGAACTGTAGCCCGTGGAGTGGTGGGGGGTGGGAACTGTAGCCCGTGGAGTGGCGGGGGGTGGTAATTGTAGCCCGTGGAGCAGGGTAGGATGGGGCTTTCCCAGGAGTGCCCTCTCCTCTCCACTTTGTTGATATTCCCCCAACCCCAAGCCCTGGCTGCAGGCCCTTAACCCTACCTTTGTCTTGCAGAAATATCCTGCGTCTTTGTCCACCCCAAACACCCCATACAGTAGGACCAGATTCATCTCTCCCGAGCATAGGACTGTGACCCCACAGGCTGGTTCAGAAACCCGCAATAGCTCTCTACCACTGGCAGAAGAACACACACTCCCTACACCAGCACACAAGGCTCTCTCTGCTCAGGCCTGACCTGGAGGAACAGCTCAGGTCCTGTTCCTCTTCCTTTTCCAACAGATAGCAGCCACAGTGGGATCTCACCCCATTGCAAATCCATGCTGTACTTACTCACCTCTTGTACCTTTTCACTTGGACAGGAAATATAGCAAAGTGATCAGGCACATGGAACCTGCAGCCAGACTCCCTGGGTTCAAGTTCCAGCTTGCTACTTTAGCCGTGCAGCCTTGGACAAATTCCTTCCCCTTGCTACTCCTTGGCTTCCTCGTCTGTCAAATGGCCTGCCTTGTAGCTGCCTCTCTCATAGGATAGTGGTGAGGATTAAATGAGGAGGTAACATATGGGAAGAGCCTAGGGCAGTGCCTGGCCCCAGTAAGTTCTGTATGTGTGAACTTTTCTTGTTCCTCACTCCACATTCCAGGTTTGGGAGCCTGCAACTGCCACCCCACACAACAAACATTGAACATTCCAGTCGGGACCTCCTCCTGCTTCCGTGGCCTCCTCTGCTTGCAGCAATGGTTCCAGCTGCGTCCTTCCCACAGTCTGAGTGTTCTTTTGAGTCACAGGACATGGCCTTTGATCACGAGGGCATTTCTCTTTCTTTCTGAGAATGTCTTGGATCCCTAGAAAGATGCTGAACTCCTAGGGCAGGGACTCTCTTATCTCTCTCTGAGAGAGGCATAGCAGGTGCTTTGTAAACACTTATTATTTTTATGTTTTGTATCATTTGCCCCTTCTGCCCTGGTAAATCACTCTGCTCCTCTTGAAAGGGAGACTCTCCAGCCTGCGGGTTGAGACATCAGACAATCTTTTAAAGGCACTGTCATATATACACTTGTATGAGCCAGATGCTACCGTAGAGGAAGGTGAAAGCCGAATGACAGCAGGCTGCCAGCAAGGAGTCAGATGGCAGGAGAGCAGGCTCCCAAACCCAAAGCTGGGGTAGGTCATCTCAGCCAAAGGTGAGAGCGGACATGGGAATGGCAGTCTGGGAGCCGGACCCAGAGGAAGGCGCAGACCCATGGCTGGGGAAGGAGGACGTGAGGTGGCTATCTTTTATTGTTCCCATCTTTTTTCTTGCTTCTCTCATACTGGGCATCCCAGTCTCTTAAAGATCTCTCTCCCTCTGTCTTGCATCAAGTAGACCTCAATTGCAGTCCCAGGCCTGCCACTCACTAGTTGCTGACCTTGGAAAAGCATCTGACATCTCCAGCGTCACCTGTAGAGGGACTAAGATGCGCTTTTCATGTTATTCTGGTGGAAAATATGATATAAAGCATGGGTTCCTGAACCTATCCGGGCAGGGAAATATCCCAGGGATCACCTCTGAAGGCAGGTGCTCGGCCGCACTTAGTCCAACAAAACCAAATTTCCATGGCAAGGAGCTCAAGAATCTGTAGTTAAAAAAAAAACAACAAACAAATCCACAGGTATTCTAATGCCACTGGCCCAAAGACAATGTTTGAAAACCACTGGGCACGGTGGCTCACACCTGTAATCCCAGCACTTTGGGAGGCTGAGGCTGGAGGATTACTTGAGCCCAGGAGTTTGAGACCAGCCTGGGTAATGTGATGAAACCCCATCTCTACAAAAAATACAAAAATTAGCCGGGTGTGGTGGCAAGTGCTTGTAGTACCAGCTACTTGGGAGGCTGAGGTGGGAGGATCACTTGAGCCTGGGCAGTTCAAGGCTGCAGTGAGCGAAGATCATGCCACTGCACTCCAGCCTGGATGACAGAGGGACACCCTGAAAAAAAGAAAAGAAAATCACTTAGGAAATATGTCAGAGTAAGCTCTTAACCAAGGTTGATATAATTTTTTCTTTCCTTTTTTCCTTCCTCTTAACTCATTAATTAATAGACAGGGTCACCATGCTTAATTAATGAAAAGTTCCCAATTATTTAATGGTTTGGAAGAATTACTGTGTGGCTGCCATTAAGGGCACCTGCTCCACTGGGGCAGGAGGACAGTGACACCTGGAAAGGCCCTCCAAAGACTCTTCTCCACACAAGGGGTGAGCATCCAGGTGTCTGGGGGTTTAGGAAACAAGAGCATCTTGAAACAATGTTTTCCTCTTTTCAGGAATTTAAGCCTTCTTGCCACAATTTGTTTTGACATTATGTATTTGTTCAACAAACTCATTCATTCTACAAGCACCGAGCATCCCTTATGCACCAGGCTGAGTGAGGCACTGGGGACTCAGAGATTACAAACCAGACAACACACACTCAGTCCTGGCCTCACAGTCTAGCGGGGAGGCAGAACCCTGTGAAGGATTCATTGAAGTGAAAGTACATGATCCTTCTGGAACAGGGGAGAAGCCAGGCCTGGTGGGATTCCAGAGGAGGGGAGTTTAGACTGGGCCTGGAGCCCCTTTGTAAAGTCTCACAGAGAGGGTGATGTTCGAGTAGACGCATAGCACAGTGGTGGCAAGCAGGACCACTGGAGCCAGGGTGACTGGCTTCAAATCCCAGCATCTCCATTCACTGGCTGTGCATCATAAAGCAAGTCTCTCAACCTCTCTGTTCCTGCATTTCCTCCTCTGTAAAATAGCGATAAAATTGTCATGATTATTAGATGAACTTACATATATAAAACACTTAGAGCAGTGTCTAGAACATAGAAAAAAATTTAAAGCATATACATGTATATATATAAAGTATATATATTAAAAAGCATATATGTATGTATACATACACATATATGCTATTATTATTTTTATTTTGAGAAGGCATGAAAGCCTGCCACGCAGGGAAAAGAAAGGCATTCTGGGCAGTAGAAAATCAGGTGGAAAGGGACTGAGGTGGGAAAGAACAAGAGGCGGTGAGTTCGGTGTGACTGATGGCAGGCTACATCCAGGGACAAGGACAAAGGCGTCTTCATGGACGGTACTAAAAGGTTTTCCCTCCTAGTTCTTGTCCATGTTGTCACTTACTGTGAGCCACTTGAGCACAAATTAACCTGATGTGATAGCGATCTGAATGCAAATGGCTCCATTTGGTAAGACTGTGGTCACTTACTGACCACTAACCTGAGTCTCTCCATTAGCTCCCACCACAGTGAAGCACCCCCCACCCCCAGCCCCCAGAAGGACTTTATATTGGACAGAGCTTTTTCACACCATCATCTCATCTAAGCCAGTCAAGTAGGCTCTAGGTCAGCCCGCCTGGTGTGAATCCCAGTGGGAAGTGGGCGTTTGCTCTGCTTTTGGCTGTATAGACCTTCTGGCCACCCTCCTATCTTTGGACGTCTTCCAGGCCCATGTGTTCTGTGTCCTCAGGGAGAACCCAGAACTCTCACGGTCCCAGCCACCTTTGCAGCCCAATTGTCGGAGATGACCTAGGTTTCACCAGGCAGGCTCACTTATTGGGACTGTCTCTAGGAGTGGGAAAATTGGGAAAGAAGGTTGCCTTGGAATGTGTTTTGCTTTTGAATGGGACAGTCAAGCCTGCTGGCTCTGGTGGGTGGCAAGTCTACAAGGTGGAATTCCTAAGGGAGAAGTGGCATCAGGGCTGGAGCCAAGAGCAGTGGCACAAAAGACCAGCTCCCAGTGGAGAGGTGGCTTCTTCACCAGGCCCACTCTGTGCTATGGTTTTGGAAGCTCAGAATCAAGCTGGGTCCCCTGACCACTCATCAGTCTCTCAATGACTTTTTTTTTTCCGCTTAAACATCTATAGTCAGCTTCTGTTGATTGTAACTAAAGGCCCTCTTGAAATGAAGCTCTGCCACTTACCAGCTGTGTGTCCTTGGGCAAGTTACTCAACCCTCCTGTGCCTCAGACCTCTCCTTTTTAAATGAGACAATAACATTAACTACCTTATAGGCTTGTTATAAAGATTCAATGAGACACTTCACACATTCCCTAGCACTTATATTAAGCCACAAGAAATATTAGGTATTTTCACTAAATCTGAGAAGAATAAGGAAAATACTCTTAGCTAAAGAGGCACAGAGAAGTGAAGTGACTTACTTGAAAGCCGTAAAGTGAGCAAGAGGAAGGTCTTTGGCCTCCAAATCCCAGATTCTTTCCACTCTCCTGCAGCTGCCTCGTCATGTGCATATATGTGTGTGTGCATGCACGTCCTTTATTGCATAAAGCCACTGTATTATGTGTGCTGTCAGATATTCTATTAAAAAGCAAAGTGGAAAAAACAGTGAGCAGCAGTCTTCCACTGCCTGTGCTTCTACTGATTACAAAATTAAATTAAGCTTTGTGGCTTGCTGCTGCTGTTTGATGGTGAATACAATGAATTGCTCTTTGCCTCCCTGCAAGAAGTCCCAGAGAACAGTGCTGGGGAGCTCAGCCCAAGACAGTATTTCTTCCTCCCAATGCCCGGGGGGCAGAGCCTTCCTCTCTCCAGAAATGTTAAGCCCCTGAATCGGGCTGCCTTTTTATTAGGTTAATAAAACACCAGGCCCATCAAGTCTCAGGATTGTAAAGGTCAGTGAGTCACGTATGAGTGCAGGGGAGAAGTAGTGGGGCAGCGGCCTGCTCCCTAGAGTCTGTGGGAGGGAAGAAGCTCTCCCTCCAGGCCAGCACTGACTCTGGGATTAAGACCAAAGATGCATTCAGGGTGGTGAAAGCAAGATGGACAGGAATCCCCATATGCCCCTCTGACCTCATAGGCGTCAGCCACGCAGGGTTCCCAGGGAAGGGTCAGGACAGGAGACAGCTGAGGGAAGTCAGAGCTGGCAGGAGAATAGGTCCTGCATCTGAAAGGCAGTAAGCAGGCAGGCAGATGAGCAGGAGAGTTAAACCAGAGCATCAGCAATCAGAGAGAATTTGGTGTTACAGAGCATGGTGGATAGGGGCAGGGTCTTGGAGTCACTGAGTTTTAGGTTCAAAGCCTATCTCAGCATCTGCTTTTGCCCTCCTTTGATTTGTTCTTGCTGATTTGGTTACTCATGGCTATGTAACAAACCACCTCAAAACACAGTGGTTTAAAACAACAGTAGTTTTTCTCTCAAGAGTCTGTGGGTTGACTGGGCTCAGTTGGTTCTTCTGTTCCATGTAGTGTTGACTGGGCTGGAGTCATCTGATGCTACTAGCTGGCCACTGGTGCTGGCTGGAAGTTGGAAACTCAGTTGGAGCTGTTGCCAGGACAGCTTCAGTTCTCTACATGCTTCTCCATGTAGCTTTGGGCTTCTTGCAGCTGGGCAGCCGGGTGTCAATGGGAGGCATTCCAAACTTTGGGCACTATGGTCCAAAGTGGTGAACGTGGAAGCTGCAGATCTCTGAAGGTCAAGTTGTGAAAATTGCACAGCATCACCTCTGCAGCATTGTATTGGTCAAAACAGATCAAGAGAGATTCCAGGGGAAAGGAACTAGATTCTGCATATTGATAGGGGGAGCAGCCAAATACTATTCTCCATCTTTAATTGATTCCCCCTCCCCAGCCCACATAATGATCTCCTTAGCATGTAGATAGGATCGTGTCACTGTGCTCTTCTCTCTCATTGGCTTCCCTTTGCCCTTGTGCTAAATTCCAACTCCTTTGCCCCAGTGGCCTCCAGGGCTCTGACCCCTGCCTGACTCTCTAGACCTCATCGCATGCTACTCACCACTTTGTTTGCTGTACCCCAGGCCCACTGGCCTCCCTGCAGTTACTCCGTCATGCCAAACTCTCCCCACCTCAGAGCCTTTGCATTTTCTGTTCACTGTACCTGGAGTGGCCACTTCATGCTTGAATAGCTCTTTCTCATTCTTCAGGTGTCAGAAATGATACCATGTGACCTCCTTTTTCATTTAGTTATTCAGCAAATATTTACTGTGTGCCTTCTATGTGCTAAGCACCAATCCATGTCCCATTAAAAGCAGACCTCTTATTGTTCTACTTTAGCATCCTCCCTCATTTTTGCTTTAATTAAAGCATGCCGTGATCTTGTTTTATTTATTTTCCTGTTCAGTGTCTATATTCCCCACCAGAATGAAGGCAAAATCTGTGGGGCTCACCATGGTTTCCCTAAGCACAGAGTGCAACACAGAAGATGTGCTTGACATGTGAGGGTTGAATGAGTGAATGCCTCTTATCTAGTCTTGTGACCCTGGCCAGGTGACTTGACCTCTCTCAGCCTCATTTCTCCATTTGTAGTGTGGAGTCCTAGAGTCTGTACCTCATAGGACTATTGTGAGGATGAAGATAAGAGAATGCAAATAAAATATCATTTGGCATATAGCAAGTCCTCAACAAAACGTTCCCGAATACTGTTACAATTATCATGACTATTTTATTAAAGCAAGATTTGGTGTCTGTTGTGGGAAATGCTAGACTGTGTGTTCCATGAGAGTGGGAAACCATGCTGGTTGCTTCTCAGACATGTCTTAACCACCTAACAGTGTGTGGTGCTCAGTTAATATTTATTAAACAAATGAATACCGAATGGTCTGTGTTGGCTCTATCTTCGGTCCTACAGCATGAAGTACTTCTGGCCAACGTCTTACATCATTCCCTCACATTGGTTAATGTCTAAAGTAGTTCAAACTGTAGAAAAGTCCTCCGGCAGACAGATGCTGTCTCTCCTGTGTGGTTGTCAGGTTGCTACGTGGCTTAGTCAATGCATCATTGAACCTTCAGAAGGAGGGGTTGGGAAGGGGCTTTGTGTGTTTTATCTTGTTCACAGTTGTCAGAAAAAGGACAATAATCATCATTTACAGGGTGCTTACTGTGTGCCAAGCACTGTCACTGCTTTTTTTTTTTAAATTTTATTTTTAGATGGGGTCTCAGTCTGCCCTCCAGGCTGGAGGGCAGTGGCACAATCTTGGCTCACTGCAGCCTTGAACTCCTGGGCTCAAGCAATCTTCCTGCCTCAGCCTCCTGAGGAGCTGGGACTACAGGCATGAGTCACTGTGCCCAGCCTTGTCACTGTTTTGTGTATATCATTTAATTAGGCCCATAAGCTATTGTCCTGATTGAGGCTCAGAGAGGTTAAGTTACTTGCCCGAGGTCCAACAGTTAGGATCTGCTCAATCATCTCTTCTGCTATATTATACCACATTCCTAGTCCCTGGTCTGGTCCTCCTGAAACACTCCCACAGTCTCTGTAAACACCTCTGTCATCACCCTTTGCCTGTTGCCATAGGGTAGGGTCAGCTTGTGGGCCTATAATCTGTGTAATCACACTCAGAGTCCCACACTCAGAAGGTCCCCATGCATGGTTTAATGCTCTGCTCTCACCATCATGAAATTCTGAAATATTTTTGAATAAGGGACCCCACAGTTTCATTTTGCACTGTGCCAACTCTTCCTCCATGAGGACTGGTCCTCTGGGTGAAATGGCCCAGGCAGGTACTCCTGGCCAGAGTACCTGCCCGCCTCCCCAGGCCCACCTGGTTTGCTGCTGGTCCTCGGAGGTGACAGAGATGTTTGCCCACCCAGAGAGAAGGAGATGCTGAACCTGAAAACCCTCATACATTCCTCTGACCTGGCCCAGCCAGAGGCTTGCTCTCCTCCTTAGCTGGTATGCCAGTCTCGGGCTCTAAGACTGCTACCTCCTCCTCCACGGCGTGTGTAAATGTTAAGGGCTGCAGAGGGCAAACACATTCAGGAAGCCTGGGCTGCCTTTCCATTTACCTTCTCCTCCGGTCAGAGATCAGCGAGCCTAGGAGACTAGATGCAAATCTCAGCCACACCAAGGAGGGATGCCTGGGTGCCCCAGAGGCTTTGGCAGCAGAGAGGAGGATCAGGAGACAGACTTCATCCTTTTGGAAGCAGAAGGGAACCCTGCTAGGGCTGAATCTGTGAGAGGATGAGGTTTGGGGCAAGCTCTTCAATCCAGGGACCCTTTACCAAATTCTACAGAGCACCTACAAATGAGGTGTCCTTTTACTGGGGGCCATGACAATTTCTCCCATATGCACAGGGCTTATGCTTTCACTTGGGTGAACTCAGCTGGGCTTCACCAGCATCCTTCAGGGTTGTCACATTCCCCTGGACAGAGGGAGAAACTGAGGCTCCAAGGGTTGGAAGTGGCTCCTTCTTCAGTGCTCTTTGTACCTTACCATGGGCATCCATCCATGGATGACAATACGGCTGACAATAGGGCTGGGGAGAAAGAATTTAGATAAATGCCTGATAATTGATGATTTGGGTTAATCAAGCGGCCTGACTCAGTACCAACCTGTGCTTTTAGGGCATAAATATTCTGGAATGCTCCTCTAGAGTTGGGGAGGCTGTTGAGGGGGCTGGAGGAGAGAACATAATGGATGGGTAAGTGCCTGGTGGACTGTAAGTGCTTTACGCATAGGAGGATGTGTTATTCTTGAGAACAGCCAGTTCCCAGCAAACAACATTTCAAAGGTCAGTGTGCAAGGCAAGTCTTTCTTTCTGAATCTTCACCTCCTGTGCCCTCCCCGAGTGTCTCCCTCTGTCCACCTCTGGGTGTGTATCTTTTTCACGTTTGGTGCCTTCCTCTCCAGCAGCATCTTTTGGTCTTTCCTCCTATCTTTTCTACCCGTCTCTCTCGTCTCTTCTTGGGTTCTGCCTCTTCCCTGGCTGTCTCGGATCAGTCCCGTCTGCTTCTCTGTCTGTCTGCCCTCAGGCCCCTCACAATCCTTCCCCTCATTTTCCCTGCCAGGTGCTGTTTCCAAGGCCACACATCAGTGTTTCCCATCCCTGAGTGATTTATACACCTGGCTCAGCCCAGGCAGTGCTGAGTGGAGCCTGTGCTGTTTTGGGAGCTGGTTCCTGCAAGGCGAGCTCCACCCTTCATCCCCAGGCAACAATCTCTGGGCATGTCCAGTTGTTTCTATTTTCTTCTGCTGGTTTGGGCCCCACTCTGGTGCCACCTGCACCCCTGCCCCGTGGTCTTCCTGTACTCACAGACAGGTCCCTGAGCAGGCTCTGATCTGCCCCTCTCCCTCTTGTCCCTTCTTCCCCTGGTCTGTCTCTCCAGGCCTCTGATGCCACTCCTGGCTCTGCCTCCACATGACTCTCTTTTAACTAAGTTTCTCTCTCTCCCCCGTCCCTCTCCCTCTCTTGTATGCCACTGTCTCTCTCTAGCTGTGCCTCTATCTCAGTCTGTGCCTCTTTATATTTGTTTCTGTCCCTCACCCATTTAGCATACAGCATTTCAGTGATGCCAGAGGCTGCAAGCTGGTGAATGTGGAAGCTGCAGATCTCTGAGGATCCAGTTGTGAAAATTACACAGCATCACCTCTGCTGCATTCCATTGGTCAAAATAGATCAAGAGTCAGATTCCATGGGAAAGGAAATAGATTCTGCCTATTGATGGGAGGAGCAGCTAAAAAGTGGTGTCCATCTTTAATTTAACAACCCTCCAGCCTGTTCCCCAAGCCAGATTACCCTCAGACATCTGGGGCCTGACCTGGGACCCTGGGCCACAGTGTCTCCACGCTGGCCTCCCCTTGTCTTTCATGTCACGTTGAGGAAGTTTCCTGAACTCCTAGTGACACTGTTGTCAGGGCCTGACTTACCAGGAGAGCATGAATAATTAAAAGCTGTATCTGAGGCTTGTTCCGATTTAAGCTGTATTAGTGTTGCCAACTGTCCTGACCCATTTAATATTCATGCCATTCTTGGCTCTTTTAAAAAGAGGGAAGTTTGCTACCTGATTTAAATTGCACCTGTCAGTTTCGATTAAAGATCGGGTTGACCACAGTTGCAGGGAAATTAAATGAACATTCTCTTAAGCAATATCATAGAATTTAATGTAGCAATTAATATCTATTGCAATGTGCTGCCGTCACAAGCTGCTTGAAATGTAGTGTAAGGCTCATGGGGGATAAGGCCGGCAGCAGCGCCTCAGAGTCTTGAGTCTTCAGAAATGGGTCCCTAAACGGGCCTGGTATTTAACTGACTTCTTTCTCCAACAGGAGAAGAAAACACGGATAACAACTGTTGTTCCTTAAGGCTTGGGGTAGATCATGCAGCCTTTCATCCAGTTCACATTTGGGGAAACTGAGGCATGGGGCATCAGAGACTTGTTCAAGGCCAGTTTTGGTTTATTATAGAAGTGGAGCATGAAACAGTGGGAGGACCAGCCCCACAGGGTCAGGAATACCCAGGTGACGGTGCAGACACTGCAGTGGAGGAAGACACGGGGAGATGGTCTGAGCTCTCTTCAGGTAATAGTGCTGGGAGTGTCTCTGAGGACCTGCCGGAGTGGAGGTCATTTAGGGTGAAGAAGTGGCAAATAGGTTTCAAGGTGTGGGCTGACACTGATGGATTAATAGCAACCATCCTGGAGAAGGGCCTCAGTGGGTGCCCTGATCAGATAGCTGGGTCTGCCATGGGTGAGGAGAGGGAAGTGGTATGTGAACGTGTTCCCCGCCTGCTGGAGGCAGAGGGCCACATAGAACAGGCATGTAACTATAAGCCCTGGTTTCCTTATCTGGAAGACAGGATAATAACCTACTCCTGAGAGGGTTAGTGTGAGAACTAAACAGGCACATCAAGGCAAACTATGGACTCACAAAAGGCTGTGGTGCCCAAGGGCTAGGAACGGAGGCTCAAGAGTAGAGCAGGTTGGCTTTGAGTCCTGTGTGGAGGTGTGTCCTCAGGCAAAGTAACCTCTCTGACTCAGTTTCCTCATCTGCAAAATGTAGATAATAATTGTAACTTACCTAATAGATTTTCATGGAGGTTAAATATGTTAATACATGCAGCATGTTCAGAACAGGACCTGGTCCAAAAAATTCTATGAATATTTGCCATTTCTAATGTGGTGGTAAGAACTCAACACAAACAGGGTGGGAATTGGTTGTTACTATCATATGAAATTGCTTGTCTAATGCTATATAAGAATAAGGCAAGCTGGGCGTGGACACTCACCCCTGTAATCCCAGCACTTTGGGAGGCCAAGGCGGGCGGATCACCTGAGGTCAGAGTTCAAGACCAGCCTGGACAACATAGCGAAACCCCATCTCTACTAAAAGTACAAAAATTAGCTGGGCGTGGTGGCTGGTGCCTTTAGTCCCAGCTACTTGGGAGGCTGAGACAGGAGAATCACCTGAACCCAGGAGGCGCAGGCTGCAGTGAGCTGAGATGGCACCACTGCACCCCAGCCTGGCCAACATAGTGAGACTCCATCTCAAAAAAAATCAAAAAAAGAATAAGAAATTCATTTATTTTATTCTGTTCATTTAATCTGATTTATATAAAAGCTATATATATATAGTATATATATAAATAATACATATATTATGAAGACAACAAAACAAACACCAATGTTTCCACCCCAACTGATATGGTTTGGATTTGTGTCCCCACCCAAATCTCATGTCGAATTGGAGGAGGAGCCTGGCAGGAGGTGATTGAATCATGGGGGCAGATTTCCCCCTTGTTGTTCTCATGATAGTGAGTGAATTCTCATGAGATCAATGGTTTAAAAGTGTGTGGTGGCTGGGTGCGGTGGCTCACACCTGTAATCCCAGCACTTTGGGAGGCTGAGGTGGACAGATCACTTGAAGTCAAGAGTTCGAGACAAGCCTGGCCAACATAATGAAACCCCGTCTCTACTAAAGATAGAAAAATTAGCTGGTCATGGTGGTGAATGCCTGTAATCCCAGCTACTTGGGAGGCTGAGGTAGGATAATTGCTTGAACCCAAGAGGCACAGGTTGCAGTGAGCTGAGATCGTGCCACTGCATTCCAGCCTGGGTGACAGAGTGAGACTCCATCTCAAAGGAAAAAAGAAAGAAAAAGAAAAAGTGTGTGGCACTTCCTGCTTTGCTCTCTCTCCCTCTCCCTCCTGTTCCATCATGGTAGGTCAAGCTTCCTTCCCCTTGGTCTTCCACCATGATTGTAAGTTTCCTGAGGTCTCCCAGTCAGCTTCCTGTTAAGCCTGCAGAACTGTGAGTCAAATAAACCTCTTTTCTTTGTAAATTATCCAGTCTCAGGTAGCTCTTTACAGCAGTGTGAAAACGGACTAATACATCAACCTAAAAGCCAGAACACTCTGAAGCCACTGAAACTCTGGGGTGCTCCTCTCTAACTGGGCCCCCCTGTTCCCTGCCACAGGTGACTCTCTGAATTTTAGATTTATCATGCCCTTGTTTTCTTTAAAAACGTAGAGTCAGTGGCTTCTTGTAAACCAAAAAGAAAGTGTATGTATTTAGCAACTTTTCCATCAACTTTGTTTCTAAGATTCCTGCAGGATATTCATATGGCTGTAAGTGTAGTAGTCCACAGACTGGCTCTGATCCACCCTGCTCACCCAGTTTGGGGTTTTATGATCACCACTGCTGTGAAGATTTCTGCTGGTGTCTCCAGGTGCTCATGGCAAGCATTTCTCTAAGGTGAGTGCTTAAGAGGGAATCACTGGGTAGCAGGGTATGACAGCCTTACTTTTTATGAGTTTACCAGGTCCCTGGATGTAGTCTGCAAATCACAAGGAAATCACACCAGGTCAGTCCTGGTCCTGCCAGAGCTCAAGGATAGGGAGTGGACATACTGACCTCTCAAGGCTCCAGGGCTGTGGGATTCTGCAGAACTGACACCAACCTTGTGTCTTCTGCTCGTCTACTCCCACTTTTCACACCCAAAACCTACATGGAGCTCCCCAGGACATAAGGTTCCTGGGGGATGAACAAGGTGAGCCCTGGGCTTCTGCTGAGCTAGCAGGGTCCCCTCCACCAAGGGCTAGGGGCTGCATCTACTCTTCCCACCTCTTGGCACCAGAGCGGGGAAAGCAGTGTTGGAGGAGAAATGGAAGGATTATGGATACCTTCAGTGAGGTCAACATAAGTAAACTCTACAGCTCAACTTCCACATCTGTTAAATGAGAGACTGTCTGCCTCAGATTGTTGTGAGAATTCAAGTGAGTTAAGCACAGTGCTTAGAAGAGTGCCTGCCATGTAGGAAGCACCCAAGAAATGTTAACGATATTATCACACACACAAATACACAAACACAACATCTATTCACCAGGATACACACACGTACACATACACAGTAATGGCTTCCATTCACTTAGCTTATTTAATCTTTACAAGAATCCTGTGATGAAGGGATTCCCATTCCCATTTTATAGCTATGGAAATTGAGGCCACACAGTTAGTACTTGACTGTTCAAACTGAGGCCTTTCTAACCTGAAAATGCAGACTCTTAATCTCCATGCTGTCCATCTCCTCTGCCTCTCCCACCACAAACATCACACATGTCACACAGTCCATTCGGTGTTTTATTGAACGTCCTATATGTAGGCTGAGGCTTGGGGCTGTCAAAAAATATGTATCTCATGCAACCATCACAACTGTGAAAGGTGGCTATTATTTGATCCTTATTTGACAGGCAAAGAAACTGCAGTTTGGAGAGATGAAGTGGCTTGCTCCAATTTTCCCACTCAGTATGTGGCAGAGCTGTGACTCAAATCCATGGGCCCTGGAGCCCATGGTCAGCAGACTTGGGGAGCAGGTAGCCTTATGCCTTAGGTGGAGGCCAGGTGAGACTCAGTCTATACAGCAGGTGCAGGTATGTGCATCCCTCCCTGCTGAGCCCCATGCTGAAGATGCATGGTAAGGAGATACCTGGGCACTGTGTGAAATCTCTAGGGGTGGCCTCATGGGCATTCCCTAATTCATTATGTTGGCCCGTGTCTGAGGAATGGCTGGGGAGGCAGAAGGGGTGGTCTTTAAGGTGTAAAGAGAATGGGTCCAGAAGCCCAGCATTGTCTCGATGCTTCCAGCATTGTCTTGGGAAGAAGGTGCCCTATTTGTTCTGCACAGGACATCACCCCAGAATGAGTGTGCAGTGATGGTTGGTGGAGAGAAGAGGGTCTCAGACCACCATGGCTCATGCTCATATCCTTTAAGATCTCCTTTATCAACTTTCTGGATCTAATTCTAGACCCCCAAGTTGGCTTCAGATGGGAATTCCATTTCTTTCCATTTACATGTGTCCATGGGAAAAGATAGCACTGGCCAGCTGACCCCAGGTTCTGCTCTGCTTGACAATTCTATTTTTCATCATAAAGTGATAAATTGGCTTCTATGAGGGTGGCTGAGCAGCAAGTGGTTCTGAAACTTCAGGGAGGATAAGAATGACTAGGCTACTTGCTAAAATTTTAAATTCCTGGGCCCTCTCAGCATGGATGCTTCCAGGTCCTCTGAAGTGGAGCCAAGAATATGCAGGTCTAACAGGCTTCTTGGGTGTTTCTAATGCTGGTGATCCCAGTCCACATTGGAGAAACACACACATAGTTGTGTTAATGTGCTGTAGTCAGGCTAGGCTGGGCTCTGCCACATTAATAAATATACTCTGACATCTTGGTAGCTTAACACAACAAAGGTTACTTTTCGCTCACATCCCAGTCTGATGTGGTTTGGGTAGTAACCCTTGGAGCGTTCCTCTTTGGTGACTCAGGGATTCAGCCTCCTTTCATCTTCCCTAGCGGATATCCTCAGTACATGACCTCCAAGGTCATTGATGAAGGAGAAGAAAAGGCATGGATAATCACTCTCCCAGGCGGGTTTTATGATCTGGCTTAGAAGTGATATCTACCAATTCTGCTCACACCCAATGGGCAGAACCCATTCACATGGCCACAACTTAATTGTGAGGAAGGCTGGGAAAAGTAGTCTTCTTGTGTGCCCAGGAAGAAGAAAATAAAATGGGACTTGGTGAACATACAGCATTGTCTCTGTCACAGAGTTGGATCCATTCTGGGTGCATTAACAATACGAAGTTTCTGTACCTGTGAGGCAAAGAACAAGCGGCTGGGCTGTGTCTGCCTCTGGGAGGCTCTGCCAGCCTCTCTCTTATGTTTCTCAGCCCACTTTAGAAGAAGTTCCATCTCTTCTTGGTTGGCTACAATTCACAGCACAGTCACCACTTGCCCATCCTGTCCATGTGGGATTGACATACCTATAGGATTTATCTTTGATTGAGTGCAATATTGGTTGAAGGGGATGTTTTAGAAACCACATTTGGGATCAGTGAGATCAGTTTTTCTAATTTACTAGTGATGTCTGCCAAGGGATGGGAGGGGCTGGTAATGGCATGAGTGCCCCACATTTGTCATTCTTGTCATGCCATTGTTAAAACCAAGTCTGATTCTACATAGCCCATCCCCACTTCTGCAAGTCCAAGTCTATCCTGCTGGGGAAAGAGTTAAGAATGTGTTTTGAATGACTTCTGGCACATGTTAAAAGAACCATAGATATTAGTTGTTATCTTAGTTCTCTCCCAATATTTGTTGGCTTTTCTGAACTCAAGGTAGTATAGCTGTATCCTCTCATGATAAGGATTTCACAGGTTAAATCTTGTAGATGTGGGCTGTCAACACAGAGTAGAACAGCACTGTTACCTCCCTCTTTCTATACACTCTGACTGTATTAATACAGCCAAAGACTCTATTTGTTTTTAGTGACACATCATCCTAGTGATACATGTTGGTCAATTGTCTAAACCCTGCAAATCTGTCTCACGTAATTACAACCAAACTCTGTGTCTCAGCCTCTCTGCCTTTGTTCAGATTTTCTTTACCCGAGATTAGGACTTTGCATTTACCCCTGCAAGTTCCTGCATGTGTTTCATCTTGTTCAATCCACCTTCTAGATTGTCAAGGTCCCCTTTTTTGCCATGAATATTCTTTTGTCTACTCTTAAATTGACTTTTCATAGCCAATGTGAAGCCTGGGTTGGCTCACAAAGAAACTTAGGCTGTAAGAATAATAATCTTCCTCCTGTATCCAGCACTTGCTATATGTCAGTAGTATGTTCTTTACATACATGATCTCATTTGAACTTTATAATACCATGAGGTACATATTATAATCACCATTTTACAGGAGGAGAAGTCAACCTCAGTCCCAAGGTCTCACAGAAAATGATAGGGCTGGGATTTGAACCAAGGTCTATTGGATACCAAGAGTTAATGCTCCTGGCCACTGTATCACAATGCCAGAATGGAAGGAAGACCACAGCAGAACCTAGTGCAATACTTGGAGTTGTTCTTGCAGACAGAACCTTCTCCAGCTAGTTTAAATAGAAAGGGGTTTATTATAGGGATCAGGTAGCTCATAGAAATGCTAGGAGGATCAGGAAATAATGACAGGAGAAATATTCTGCAAACACTAGAGCTTTTCTAGAGAAACCCCATGGCCACCACCTCCCATTGCTCAGCACCTAAGACCTGGGGATTGACTGTAGCCCTAGTGGGAGCTTCTCTAGGAGACCCCACTGCTACCACTGCCTGTGGCTCACTTCTGCCTTCTACGTCTCATCTGGTCTGTCTACTTGGAGAAACCTAGATCACACATGCAAACCTACTTATCAGAAGGTGTCAGAGAAATGCAGCTCTAGCTCTCTAGTCTCTACTGTATAGGAAGATACGTTGGAAGGATGAGAGCATAGAACTTACCATACTTGGGAAGCTCTGGAAATTTCAGGAAAATCCTGGCATTCTGTCTTCTAAATGAGCCCTTATTCAGTTCACATGTCACTTCTCTTTTTTTTTTTTTTTGCTTGAGACAGGGTCTCACTCTATTTCCCAGGTTGGAGAGCAGTGGCACAATCTCGGCTCACTGCAACCTCTGCCTTCCAGGTTCAAGCGATTCTCCTGCTTCAGCCTCCTGAGTAGCTGGGACTACAGGCACACACCACCATGCCCGGCTAATTTGTATTTGTAGTAGAGACAGGGTTTCACCATGTTGGCCAGGCTGGTCTCGAACTCCTTACCTCAGGTGATCCACCAGACTCAGCCCCCCAAAGTGCTGGGATTACGCGAGTGAGCCACCATCCCAGGCCACATGTCACTACTTCTTTTTTTTTTTTTTGAGACAGAGTCTTGCTCTGTCGCCCAGGCTGGAGTGCAGTGACGCAATCTTGGCTCACTGCAAGCTCCGCCTCCTGGGTTCACAGGTCACTTCTTTAGTGACGCCTGCTCTGATCCCTCAGGCTGACTTGCCATGTCCCTCTATGCCCTTTAGAATCCTTTACACCCCCATCTGATGAAAATGACTGCACTGTATTCTATTATGTGCCTCTGTGCCCCACTAGCCTGAGCCTTCCTCAGGGTCTGAACCACGTACCTGAGGTGCCCATCTCCTGATCTAGCAGACAGTAGGTGCCAACAGACCTGTGCTGAAAGCATGGATGACTATGTGAGTGTTGTGGAAGACTCTGTACTGCCCTAGCTATTTTAAGAAGTGTGTGTCCTGCAGGGAAGAGTGTGAAATGCTGCCGCTCTAGGCATGAGGCCAATGCTGAGATTTGGCCGGTATTACCAGGAATGTATGCATTCCTTACTGTACCCAGCATATTATCCCACTCCATGGGAACCCTGGAGCAAAGTAGAGAACACAGAGATCAACCTGCCTCACCGAATCTTAGAACAATCTGTTGACCTCATGATACACAAGAGGACCATGGGTTTAGGCAGCATGGCATCCCAGGACCAGCCCACAGAAGTGAACTTCATAAAAAGTGGGATGGTCCAGATCCCTTCAATATTTGTGGTTGCCAGCGAAGTCAGTCTCCTCTGAGGGCCATGACTATCTGCATCCCATGGTAGAGAGATTATCCTAGGGAGCTGCTGAGGCTTGCCTCCAGGAGTCTTGCTGAGGAGTCTTATCTTCTTCCTGTGGGTCTTTGCTATGCACTGGTATATGTCCAGGTTCTTAGTTTCAAGTGTCAGAAACCCAGCTTCAAGAAAGTAGCCCCAAAGGGAAATTTATTAGAAGACTCATGTGAGTGTTGAAGAGGGATAGCCTGGTCTGGGGGAAAAGTGGAACCAGGTTCTGTCTCTCTCTCCCTCTTATCTCTATCTTTATCTTTCTTATCCTCTACCTCTCTTGTTCCATTTTGCTCATTTATGTGTTCACAATATCCCCTCTGACCAACTTCTTCTGTTGTCAAGAAATGTCCACTGGCATTTTCTTTGCATTATACTCCACAGTTTAACCTCCAAAGAGGGCCAGCCCCTCTTCTCTTAGTTCTGGGTCCAAAACTCTCAAGGAATGCCTTTGTCTGTCTCTGCACAGGTCTCTGGTTCATGATTTGTCTACATCTGAACAGGTCAATGTAGCCATAGGGTAGGTTTTATGACTGGCAGCCCCATCAAAACCACAATCATTGTTGGAGAGTGGAGAGGAGTTATATCAAAGAAGGGGCAGCTGCTTGCAGAATACAGGTGGCATGCTGGGCAGACAAAATATTAAATGCAGCCTATCTAATCAGCACTTGATAAGGTCCCACATGGGTCAGGCACTCCCAGCCTTCTGGCACCAAGCATGCTGCTTGAAACCACAGTGTCCTCCATAGTGCCCTGCACTAGCCCATGAAAGGCAAAGCAAATGCCAAGATGGCCCTTCATAGCCAGTAGTGGGAAGGTCAATAATTCCTATTCTGACACAACTTAACCATAAAAAGATGATAAAGCAAGACAACTGACTAAGTTTTATCACGTGTTCAATTGATAGTGCCTGGCTGGAGCTCTGGATTGAGGCAATCTACATGCAGCCTGGGCAATAAAGAATGCCCTGATCAACTAGCAATGCCTGCCATAGGCAGAGGATGGGGGATGCTGGAGTGTGCCACCTCTGCCCTAAAACCCTCTATAACAAGAGGGAGTGTAGGGTGGAGCTCCGAAAGCTGACTAGAGTGGAGAAGCATGTTGGAGTGTTCATTGCTAACTATTGTCCTCCCAGGCCAGTCTCTGGGTGTACAGTTGGCCTCAGTCCCCTTCAAGCATTCATTTTTTTCAGCCTCCCTTATGCTCTCAGTGGCTGTTTCCCAGGCAGAGCCGCAGCTTTGGATCTGTACATGGATCTGGAGGCTCCTCAATATTTAAAGTCAGCAATCGTATCCCGACTGCATTGCCATGGGGACCTCCTGTCCCGTAAGAGATACTGAGAACATTTGGCTAATCACGCAGGCTCAGGCTCTAAGGACATGCTTAGCAGATGATTGTCCCTCCTGCTGCCCTAATTCATCCTAATGGCCAAGTATAGAGGGGCTAACAACAATAAAACGGGAGCTCTTGTCAGGCCAGCAGAAGCTCAGATGACACTTGCTCTGAGTGTTCGAGAATAATTGCAGTTGTTTGTAGTAGCACCTTGTCGGCAGCGCAGCTGCTAAAACAGAAATCCTGATTCCAGGCTCCCCTCTTAATCAGTTAAAAATAGTCCTGAGTCTTTGATTAGATTATTTCAGGAAAGTAAGAGGCCAGACACTGAGTGGAGCTGGCACCATGGCCTTGGTCATTCAGTTTCCCAAGCATTGATTGCAGCTGTTGTGTGCTGGGCCCTAAGCCCACATAGACAAGATACAGAACACTGGCCAGAGTGGAGAATACAGGTGGCATGCTGGTCTCTGCCACGTCCTGTTCTCTGTGGGCTCAGGGCTCAATCACTGGCCACTTGTGACCAATGCCAGGAGAAAGGAAGACAAGAAGTCTGTCCCAAATGCACCAAATGACCTAATTGTCTCCTGAGCCAATGAGTTGTCAAAGTGGTTTTAAGGTTCTGTTAGAGATTTGCCCTTGACCTTCAGGGTCAAGTTCAGTCTGGTCTTTCAAGCTGTCCACAATGTTTCTGTTGCTAGAGGCTTATCCACTGGGGCTGAATGCCCTCAGGGTATGTGGTGTTGTTTAAAACCACCATCCAGCCTTGTCAAGAAAGAGTGCCATGATTGATTGGTGATGTCTGCTGTAGGCCGAGTATGAAGGGTTGGTAAATGTGCCATCCACTGGGCTCCGTATCTTCACTTGTTTGCCTCCTCCTGCTGATAGCTTCGGGGTCCCCATAATCAGGGGATCTCTAACTTTTTGCTGTTCTAGGTGGAGGAAAAAACTGACATCTTCTTGGGCTCCATAGGCCAGTCCATTCAGGAGAACCTGTTGGATTTCAGCCCCCTCTCCCCTCTCCCACCTCTTGTCTCTCTATGTTTCTCTGTCTCACTCCAGCCCAGCCCAGTCCCTTTCCAACCACAAATGGCCCCAGAGTAACAGGCTCTTCCTTCCACAGGCTGAGACCTCTTGGTGGGCAGACCACAGAAGCTGCCCTCCCCAACCTGTAGCACCTGGCTTTCAAAGCTCTTCTCTGGGGCAGAGAGCATGAGGGGAGTCATGATGTCATATTTGAAGCATCTTACAGAAAGCCTGGTCCAAGAGGTGGGAAGGCCCATCAGGAGATTTCCAAGTCCTGTGTACCATGGCTATGGAGTCAAATTCATCTACCTGTGTGAACCTGGTGTTACCATGCACTAGTTGTAGAGCCTCATAATTATGGGCCTGAGCTCTCTGTCATTGGAAGTTTGCAAGAAGCTCTCGCAAATGCTTTCTTGGGGCGTTCTCTTCAGGCATAGAGCCAAGTGACCTTATTGCCTTGTGTGTATGAGGGGCATAATCACATTGGCCTCACAAGTTTGTGTGTGAATTAAATGAACTATGCTCTGTGCACATTAGGTCCCTTTGGTCTTTGCAGTAGCTGGTGGCCTCCTCTGGCCATACAGTCCCCACCATGGTGCTAAGTGGTCACCTCAGCTTGTCAGGATTCTCCAGGGCTCTTCTGGTTCTCACACTTGCAGAGCTTTTGCTGAACTGGCAGCGGGGCTTCTCCCAACCTCATCTCCTGCAGTCGGGAACTCAGGCCTGGCTCTGGCTCCTTTCTGACTCTGCCTTCTCTCTTGCTCATCACTTGCTTCCCACCTCCAGGCCTTCACCCACTGTTTTGCTTCCTCCCAGTCAATCTCCAGCCCACTCCCAATTTGCATTTACAATCAACTTCATCTCCATAGAACACCTATCTGATGGCTCCTGGATAATGGGAACAGGTGCATGCTACCACACAGGCCTCCAGAAAGGAGCTTTGCACTTCCCTCTTTCCCAGCCTGGGTGTACTCACTTTCTTTAAGGTAAAGTTCAATTAGCTTGTTGATATTTACGTTAAAATGACCTGGGAGGTGGAGGGGACCAGAAGCTTTATGTGAACCAAAGGAGGGATGTGGCTGTGAGATTGTATCAATAGAGGTCTGGTGTCTAGAATGAGGGGAGGAGATGGCCTTCTCTGGTCCTGCCCTCACCTGGGGTTTTGATGCCATATTCTGGGGCATGTTGAGAAGAGGAGGATGAGGCTCAGCACGGCAAAGGCTATTGCATAGATCCTGGGAGAGAAACACTATCACAGCCCCATTTTACAGATGGAGAGATAGAGACTTAGGAAGCATTGTGTGCCATGTCCAAGATCACTTATGTAGTAAATGGCTGAGACAGGATTGAACCCAGACAGTCTGACCCTGAATGGATTGGTTGGGGAGAGAGCTGGACAGGGTTGGGCACTTAAGGCCCTTAGTGATTCATTTCTGGAAAACGCTAACAGGAGAAGTGCTGAGAAGGACTCTAGAGGCCCCAGGCTGCTAGTGGAGCACTCTCTGGGCCATTTGGGGTCCTGGGCAGATGTAGGAGGTTTATAAATAAAGAAATGGCCTCAGCAAAGAGCAGAATGGCAGATGTCTCAGTAGAAGGACCTAGATTCAAATCCTCTCTCTCATTTCCCAGATGGGTGGCCTTGAGCAAGTAACTTCTCTGAGCCTCAGGGCCATCCTTTGTAAAGTGTGGGTGATGTTAGAACCAACTTGCGGCCATCATGAGCATTAAATGAGCTACTGGGTGAGAGCAGATGGCACACAGCCTAGCTCCCTAAACAAGTTGCTCTTGCTGAAGTTGGAGGTTTGTCCCCACATTGTCCCATCCCACTGTTGCAAGCAGGAGCCGGAGTCAGGGAGGGAGGAAGAGACCCGACTTGACAGCGGCTTCTCCTCTTCCATCATGCAGGCACCTGAAGACACGGGAAGCCTTTCTGCCTTCCTCCGAGATGTGTGACAAGTGTAATCACACAGTTTGGCAGTAACACCAAAGAGTCTCTGGGTACAAGATCTGTCGCTGGCTGTGAGCAGGCCTGGCTGCAGGCACTGCCTCCAGAAGACACCTGCAGAATTCTTGTGATTCTCAGCCACTTCCTCCACCACTGCCACTCATTCACTTGCCAGAGCTGGGACTAGCCAAAGCCTGTGGGGAGGGCTGGATAGGGGGACAGGGCTGGCTGGGCACTCTTTGCCCTAAGGGCCTATTTCTGGACAACAGGAAAAGTGATGAGTGGCCTGGGCTGCTAGTGGAGCACTCTATGTGCCCTCTAGGGTGCTGGGCAGGTTTGGGAGAGTCCGACAGCTCAGGGCAGAAGCACCTGTCTCCTTTCTTCTTACCCCCAGTAAGTCAGGACAGATGCAGTGAGGTTCAGCCCACAGGCTGCCCCCGAGGGAAAAATAACCTCAGGGATAAATCACCTCCAGCCCCTCTTCCCCACTCCTCATGGTCAGCTGATTACCTTGCTTTTTATTTCCCTGAGAAAACAGAAGCAATCAGAAGTGAACTTCCCAAACTCCCGCCCCCACCTCTATAGACCTCCTTGCATCTGTGCCCACTCGGTGGTGGTTGTCCTCTCTCTGGTGACAGTGGAGGAAGCACCCCAGCTCCTGTGCAAGGCTGGCCAGCACTTGCCAATTTCATCCCCTTGAATCTCCTCAAGGACAGCACCCTGGAGATGTCCTCTGCTTTGTCACCTTCTCCCATCATGGCTGGATTATTTCCATGATAAACACAATGCTTAATAATATATCTAATCTTAAAAGAACCCTCTCTTGGATCTCACTTGCCCTGACAGCTCCATGCCCATTTCTCTGCTTCCCTCTGAAGGAAAACTCCCAGAGAGAGTAGTCATTGCTGGTCTCCGTGACCTCTCCTCCCATTCTCTCTTGAGCACATTGCCGTCAGGCTTCAAGCCCTGACTCCACCAGCATGCCTCCTCTGCCCCCACAACGTCAAATCCAATGGTCAGTCCTCCACCCTCAGTAGCAGCAAGTGGCAGGTGGCTGTGCCTTCCTCCTTGAAGCTCCTGCTCCACTTGGTTTCATCCTCTGATTGTTCCTCAGTCCCCTTTGCACGTCCCTACTATCTCCCAACCCCTGAGCATCAAAGGGACCCAAGGTTCAGGCTTCAGACAGCTACCCATCTATACCCAGCCCCAATGTGACTTCTTCCAGTCTGTTCAGTCTATCTTTCCTCCTCTCCAGTGGCTTCCCAATATCACTCAGAATTAAATCCTAAGTGCCTGCCATGGCCCACAGACCACATGTGATCAAGCCCCTTTGATCTCATCTCTAAACACAAATCATTGTTAGATGAACACACAGGTGTGCAACAGGAGGCAGCTGTACTCAGGACCAAGCCAGGATTGTCTCCCTCCCTTCCTCCCCAAGCCTATAGCTGTCCTACCTCTGTACTCTCTACCCACAAAGAACTTCTTAGCTTCCTTCCATTGTCCTCCTTGGGATCCACTTGATAATAGCCAGTCCGAGGCCCCTCCCCAGCCTGGGGCCTGCTGGCCTCCCTAGCTACTTGGCTACTCTTTTTTTCTATCTTTCAATGGCAGCCATGGGGAACCGCTTATCGTTTCTTGAGCAAGTCAGGCTTTTTCATCTTCCTACACCTTGCACATGTAGGTCTCTCTGGAGCTTCCTTTCTACCCTTCGCCCTGCATACACAAACTTATTCTTCCTTTGAAACTCAACACAGCTGTCATCTCCTTTAGGGATACTTCCCTGCTGCACCAGATTAGGGAGTGACCCAGCCAAGCTGCTGCCCGGGACACCTCCTTATAAAAAGCTTTACATCTTTCACTGGAAATGTATAGACATGGAGGAAATTTTGTTTAGCAGAACTCCCTCAGGTCCTGGAAGGAATCCTTTGAGAAACAGCTGGAAGTATATGTGTGTGTTTGTTGGCAGGGAATAAGACCCTCAAGGGAAAAGGAGAATGGGAAGTTCTGTTTTAGACTTTTGCTTTGGGAGAGAAGATGCAAATGTGAGGGCAGAGCTGAGTTGCTTAGGACCTAGAGAACAGGCTGAGACTCTCACCAAAACGGATAGACCATATTGGTTTGAATAGGCAACAGGGAATGAGTCTTCCAAAAGGCTCCTGGGCTTCTGTTTGGCTCTGCTTGCCTGATCGCTCCAGTCTGGGTTAGAAGCCTCCAATTCTCCATGAACTTAGCATTTTCTATCTTGGCAAGTACTGCCCTACACTGAGAACTTCTTTTCTTTTTTTATAGATGGAGTTTCACTCTTGTCGCCCAGGCTGGAGTGCAATGGCAGGATCTCAGCTCACTGCAACCTCTGCCTTCCAGGTTCAAGTGATTCTCCTGCCTCAGCCTCCCGAGTACCTGGGACTAAAGATATGCACCACTACACTTGGCTAATTTTGTATTTTTAGTAGAGACAGGGGTTCGCCATGTTGGCCAGGCTGGTCTCGAACTGCTGACCTTGAGTTATTCACCCACTTTGGCCTCCCAAACTGCTAGGATTACAGGCATGAGCCACCATGCCCAGCCTACACTGAGAACTTCTGTTCACACATCTGTCTCCCCCTAGACTGTGGCCCCTTGGAGGGTAGGGTCTGCATCTTATCTATGTTTATGACCCTAGCTATTAGCATAGAACACTGGCTTGCTGTGGGAGCTTAACAAATGCTTGTGGATTGGGTGGCTGGATTTTTTCATTTTTCCTCTTCATCCAGATATTTTGATCTCACATGTACACAGGCTGATTTCTTCCCATGCCTGTGACTTGAGTGCTGGAATTTCTTCTACTTTCTTCTTCTTCTTTGTTTTTCTTTCTTCTTCTTCTTTCTCTTTCCTCCTCCTCCTCTTCCTTCTTCTTCTTCTCCTCCTAATCCTCTCTTTTTCTTTCTCTTCTCCTTTCTCTTCTCTTTCTCTCCTCCTCCTCCTTCTCCTTCTCTCCTCCTCCTCCTTCTTCTCCCCTCTTCCTCCTTCTTGTCTTTCTCTCCTCCTCCTTCTTCTCATCCTCCTCCTCCTGCTTCTCCTTCTTCTTTTCTTCTCCTTCCTTTCCTTCTCCTCCTAATCCTCTCCTTTTCTTTCTGTTCTTCTTTCTCTTCTCCTTTTCTCCTCTCCTCCTCCTCTTCCTCTTCTTCTTCCTCCTCTTCCTCCTCCTCCTCCTCTTCCTCCTCCTCCTCCTCTTCCTCCTCGTCTTCCTCCTCCTCCTCCTCTTCCTCCTCCTCCTCTTCCTCTTCCTCCTTCTCTTCCTCCTCCTCCTCCTCTTCCTCCTCCTCCTCCTGCTCCTCTTCCTCTTCCTTCTCTTCCTCCTCCTCTTCCTCCTCCTCCTCCTGCTCCTCTTCCTCTTCCTCCTCCTTCTCTTCCTCCTCCTTCTCCTCTTCCTCCTCCTCCTCTTCCTCCTCCTTGTCTTCCTCCTCCTCCTCATCTTCCTCCTCCTCCTTCTCCTCCTCCTCCTTCTTCTTCTTCTCCTCCTCCTTCTTTTCTTCCTCTTCTTTTCTTCTCCTCCTCCTTCTCCTGCTCCTTCTCCTCCTGCTGTTCCTTCTTGTTCTTACTGTGAAGGCTTTTTTTATTGTTTTAATTTGGTATTGATCTATCATCACTGTACTGGAATTCTTTCTTACCTGTATGTGTCTCCAGCTTGCAGGTACATGGATTAGATCATGCCTGTGTCACAGGATGTTCAGGGGACCTGGGAGGATGCACTGAGCTCAGGTTCAATAAACACAGGGTCCTCCTCACTGATCTTGAGATGGTTATTTTTCTTCTCAGATTTATCTTCCCATGACAAAGAAGTTGGAGTAGAGGATCTCAGAAGTCCTCCTCACTCTGAGAGAAGCTATGGGACTCATAGAGAGCTCCTGGGATTTGGAGTCAAAAGAGCCAACTCATCCTCTGCCACCCTTAGTTAAACCATCTCTGAAATGTGGACAGTAGTGAGGATTTAACCAACAGCGGATGTGAACATGCTTGGGAAGCCACAGAAGCCATGTCCATGGAAGGGTCTTTACACACCATCGCGACTCGTGACATCTAGCAGCCACCACCTGTCTTGTAATCTAACCCTGATCCATGCCCCTAAAGACCTTGGGGATCTTCACTCATACTCATTCTGCCCTCTCTATCCTCATTCATTAATTTATTCATTTATTACTTGTATTGAATGCATACTATGTGTCAAGCCCTGGGGCACAAAATTGAACAAAGCTAGCTACTACAGCTCTAGCCCTTAGGAGCTAGTCATCTAAAGTGGTAGGAATAGCACTTACCATTCATTGTGGCTTCTATGCCAGGCACTGAGTTAGGGCCTGTCATAGCAGTGATCTCATTTCATCCTCACAAAACTCCTGTAGAGTAGGCACTCTTGCAGTTTCCATTTTGTAGATGTGTAAACTGAGCCACAGAGAAGCTAGGAATGGTGGAGATATGATTGGAATCCAGGTCGTTTGGTTTAAGAGCCTGGGCACCACCCTCACTCCCACCTCCAACCCAGTGAGCTATACCCCTTTACTGAGCCCTTGTTCATAGCGAGCCACCAATGTCCAAGACACATATGACATCTGCCCAGAGCCCATGTCACGCCACTTCACAGGGAGGCTGAGGCAAGTTTTCTGTGAGGAAGGCCCAGCTCAGTCCAGGGACAGACATGGCAGTGGGCGCTTCTGTGGGGCCAGCCTCACTGAGGCTCGGACACCTGCTCACCTAGATGAATTGTCCAGGGTGCGGAGGGAGAGGACCCAGCGCCCGTGCCCTTCAGATGCCCCCAGAGCTGGAGCAGCTCCACCCTGCCCCACCCACGCCACTTCTGCAGTTCCTTTTGTTCTTGCTCCCAAGTCACAAGGTGACAGCCTGTTCCTCCTTTCTGAAGGAGCTGTGATCTGAATCAACCCTGGAGCCCTCTGTAAGAGCTGCTCAGAGGAGGCTCCGGAAAATCCTGCCACTCTGGGGCCAGAGGCTGCTGGACGTGAAGTCTATTAAAGAATTTTGGGGCAAATATCTCACATTCACCTCTCTGCTGGCAGCAAGAGAGAGTCTCCTGGAAATGAAGGCGGGATAAGAAAGGGCTTAATTCTCACTGTTGTCTCCTATAAGCCCTTATCCACGTGGGTAACCTGGTGTTTGTGTTTGGAAATGTGTGTGTGCAGGAGAGCGCGTGTGCACATGCAGGTATATGCATGTGTGTGTATGGGGGCTATTTGGATGCATGTACAATAGGTGCTCTGTATCTGTGGGTTCCACATTCTTGAATTCAGCCAAGGATCAAAAATATTTTTTAAAAAATAACAATGCAACAATAAAAAATAATACAAATTTTAAAAACAATCCAGTATAACAACTATTTACATTGGATTAAGTATTGTAAGTAATCTAGGTTATACAAAAACACTACCCCATTCTATATAAGGGACTTAAGCATCATCAGATTTTGGTACCTGGGGGGATCCTGGAACCTGTCCCTCCTGGGTAACGAAGGATTCCTCTCTACATGTCTCTGTGTGCATGTGTCTCTCTGGGTGTGTATTGGTTAACTCTTGCTGTGTAACAGACCACACCATTTATTATTGCCACACATCTGTGCATTGGCTGGGCTGGGCTGATCTAGGCTGGGCTTTGCTGGAGCATCTCTGCTTCACGTGTCTCATCTTCCTGCTGGGACCAAGGGCTAGCCCAGGCATATTCTTTTCATAGTATTGACATAAAGGCGAGAGGTCTCTTAAGGCCTAGCCTTGGAACTGCCACTCCATCATATCTGCCTTATTCTATTGGCTAAAGCAAGTCACATGACCAAACACAAAGTCACGGGGCAGGGAAATGTATTCTGCCCTCTCAGTGGAAATATAGGCAGAGGTGGTGAATTGGGGTCAATATTGTGTTCTACCAAATTGTGCATGCATATATGTTTGTGTATGCCCATGTGTGCTTGCATATGTGCATGAGAGTATATGTGTGCATAGATGGCCTTCCACATATATGCAAATGTATGCACAGCTGTGTATATGCATGATCATGTCAAGCTGTAAATGTACCTGTGTTTCTGTGTGTGTCTGCTTAGGAGCATTCCTCAGACACACACGTGCAGTGCCCAGCCAGGCCATGCCAGAGGAGTGAATGGGCTGATCCTGTGAAGTGGATATATCACCAAACCTCACAAAGATACCTGTGGGACTGCCAATGAGTTTCTTGCCATCTGCATGTGCTGAGGTAGATCTTGCTCCATTAGTGGCCCTGAGAAAATTCGCTGGTCAGTTGTCTTGTAGTCTATTATTACCCAGATGTCTGTGTGTTCCAAACGATTGTTTTTAAATTGCTTCATTAGTCTGCCTCAGCAGACCCAATCCTGCTACACTTGACTGGCTCAGATTCTTTAGGACAGAGCTGGTGGGAGCTGAGCTGGCGGCTCACTTGCTGATATACCTGCTGGTGCAGAAGGAGGTGCCCCCAGAGAGAGACAAGGAGGAGATGCCCCCACCCACCCCGCAGAAGAGGCAGCATTGTGGAGCAGGAAAGACAAGGACTTCGGAATTAGAGAGAGCTAGTTTCAACTCCAGAACCTGCCATTTACAGTCTGCATGACTTCGTATTAGTTCCTGGGGCCTCAATTTTCCTCCTGCAAAATGGGGTAAGTTTCCCGATATTACGGGTGGTTGTGAGGATGGAAGGAGATGATGTAGTATGTGGGGCATCCAGCATGGCCCACCTAGCCAGTGACCAGAGTGTGGGTGTTCCCTTCCCTCTTGCCACAAAGGGCCTCTGATCTCTCTGCAGAAGCCGGGCCTCACAGTCAGACCTGACCAGCTGAGTGGGTGGCACCAGTGGCCCCCAGGGGTCCACTTAGATGAGTCATTGATGTTCCAAGAGGAACCTGGAGACCCACATCTAACCGACCCTCCCCTACCCAAGAACAAACCTGCAGGCAAAGCTCAGGACACAGAACCTAGGGTCATGCTGCCTGGGCTCAAATCCCTGCTCTTCGCTCACAGTGGTGTGACCTTGACCTAACTTTCTCTCTCTAAGTGTGCACTTCCCAAAGCAGAGATGATAACAGTACCCAACTCACAGGATACATTTTCTGCATAATTGAAGCTCTTCCCTTCAACCCCAAAACTCCATCTTACTCTCTGGGATGGAAATCATCCCAGATGTCTTACTCACATCTCTGCCTCCCTCACCAGAGGATCTCGAAGATAATGCTTCTCTTCCTGCCTTGGAAGCATGAGCGTTCGCACCCGCTATATGGTGCAGAAAGACAGTTCTGTGCTTCTGCCTTGTGGCGTTTCCCCTTCTCATGAGCTGTCACTCTGCCGCCATCAGAGTATTATGGGGGTGCTCCTGCACTCTGCTCCTAAGCCACTACTGGATAGAGAAGGAGTCCGCAAACATTTTCTGCAAAATGCCATGTGTGTTTGTGTATATGCAAGCACATATGCAATATTAGACTTGAAGTCCGATATTTTAGACTTCGAGGGCCACATATAGTCTCTACCACATACTCTTTTTTGTTTGTTTGTTTTGACCCTTTAAAAACATAAGGACCATTCCTAGCCCCACAGCCACAGGAAAACAGGCTGTGCGCTGAACATGGCTATGGGATTTAGTTTGCCAGCCCCTGGAGAAGTGCACTAGTTAAAAATGCATGTTAACTTACATTTATGGAGGTTGTGAGTGACACAGGTGCTTCCAGGCAGTGTTCCTGCCTACCAGGGACGGGCTGTGTTCCCCAGGCTTCTGCACCTCTGGCCTTTGCATTCCTGTGGTGTGCTTGCCACCAACCAGGAGATGCACTCAACACCAAGTGTGGAGTGGGTGGAGGACAGCTCAGAGCCTCCACCTAATTTATCTTACTTAGTTCTTAAACAACCTCATGGGAAATTCTCATGCCCATTTTCTACAGAGCTGACATTGCAACCTGAGTCACCTGACTCCAAAGCCTTGGCCCCAGGGCAGGCCCCTGCACTTGTCTTCGGAGGAGATCAGAGGAAGGATTAGGGGAGAGAGGCAGGAGGGAAGAGAGAGGCAGAGAAGGCAACAAGACACTCCTTCAGCCCATGTCCTGTATTATAACATTGACTAAATAGCATAGTGAAGTTTTTTTCTGGAAAAGTGTTGTGTTTCTTTAAAGTATAATATAGGTTTATTATTATAAAAATTCAGTCACAGAAATAAACCAAGAAGAAAATAAGAAATCAACCCCAAATCCTACCCCCTAGAAACAACCCTGGTTCTATTGTGGTGAACACTCTCCAGACATCCCTGTCTGAATGTAAACACATATGTACATGGTTTTGAGTGAACAGGAGGAGACTCCACATGCTGTTGTGTAAATGATTTTTTCTCCCGACAATATGTTGCGGACATTTTTCCATGTCAATAAATGCGGATTGACAGCTTCGTGTTAAATAGCTGCATAATATTCTATTGCATGTACAAATAGGACTTTTAAATGCAAAACAGGCCTCCGTGCTTCCTGGCTCCCCAGGTGGGTGGGTGTGGGGCTGTACCCAGAGGGAAGCTCTGGTGCCAGTGCCGGTGCCGCAGCCATTACGGCTGCCAGGGCCAGGGTCTCGGGCTTAGCCCACGAGAGACCAAGTCACTCCAGGTAGGTTCCGGCAGCCTTAGACTCCAGGCAGCAGCCTCGAGATGGGCTGTGGAAGAGGATGGGTGGCCCCACCCCCTCCATTCTGCAGCCATCCTATGGACTCTCCCGGGGTTTCTTTCTGAGGTGTCCTCACAAGGCATGGCAGACTCCCTGGTGGGCCCTGACACCTCCGGGCAGGGCCTGGGCCATTTGCCCACTGCAGGAAGTGGCCTCTGGTTCTGCTGTCTCCCTTTTCTGGGTCCTATTCTGCATCTCTTGAGCTTCTGATCTTGATTTATGGAATGAAGCTCCTTTGGACCCATTGTTTCTCCATTTGCCCTGCCATGCTCAGCAGAGCCCAACCTCAAACATGTCCCCACCATTCTGTCTCCTTCCAACCCAAACTCCACCTCCTCAAGGGTCCGCAGCCTGAGAAGCCCTGGCCAGTATTGAGGGTCCAGCCCCAGCAGCCCTCTCACGTCACCCCAGGGTGGGTTGATAATGCTTCCTTCCGTGTTTTCAGGCCTTGTACCTCCCTTGGTTTTCCTCCCACCTCACAGGTTACACTTTGGTCTCCCAGCCTGGGTTCCTTCTCCTTTCTCCTAATGCTGCTGTCCTGAGCATGCAAGGCTCTCTACCAACCACATTCTATCTGTTTTCCCTGGGGGGGGGGGGGGTCCTCTATGCCCAGTGTATTAGTCAGGTTTCTGTTGCAATAACGCTGCATGACAACCATCCCAAAACCTAAACATTCTACAACCACAAATATTTATTTCATATTCAAGAGTCTGCAGATTGGCTGTGACTTGGCTGGTCTTGATTGGCCTCAAATGGACTAGGCTGGCCTCCAGGCTCCAGGTGAGGCTTCAGTGCACTCCATTCACTGCAAGCCCCAGGGCAGTCTGGGCTCATGGGGAGGGCGGACCCTCAGCAGAAGAGAGTGGAAGCAGGCAATGCCTCCTGGAGGTTTCTTTCAGAACTGCAATGCTGTTAACTTCCATCCATTTGCCACTCATTACAGCAAGTTACACGGCCCTGCCCAAAGGTCAACAAAGGGGAGGAGAGCAGGGATATAAACTCCACCTACTCCAGAGGAAGATTTAGCAATAGGTACATGGTGCAAGTCAAGGATGCATAACAAGGATATAAAATTCTACCCCAGGGAGGGCGTGCAGAGTTAGGAATGACAGCCCAGTAGGCATGCTGTGATGATGCACCTGAGACCTCTCTGCCGAGGGTCACTCCTATAATACATCTTCTGACAGAACTGTCCTCCAATATGTCCCACAGGCACCTTGAAACCACCCACCCTACCTGGTACTCACCTCATGCTCCTCACCACCCCGTTAGCCAATTCCACCAAATCTGTGTCCTGGCTTCCCAACCTGGGTCCTTGGTGCCCTGAGCTCAGCATCCCTGTTGAGAGCCACTGTCTGCTGCTGCTGTCTTGGCCTCTGCCCTGTGACCAATGGGCCCTTCCCGCACACAGCCAGCCTCCCAGCCACACCAGTTGGGAAGCACAGACCTCCCGGCTCTGCTGTGTTTGCTCTCAGGCCTGTCACATTGTCACACCTTCTTCCTACCTTTCCTTGGCCTCCCCCTGAATGACTTTCATTCCCTCTCAGACTTGAGTGTCGTGTGTTTCAGGAGGCTCTCCTGGACTCCCCTGGCTGAGGTAGGCCTCCATGTCTCAGCTCCCATAGCCACTGTTTACCTGTGCGAGCTAGTCTGCCTCCTGAGCCAGGGTCTGGATGCCTATGGGGTAGGGGCAGTGTTGAGACCTGCTCTGTGTCCTCCACACAGAGATAGGGTCAGGCATGCTGTCAGAGCTCAGGCAGTATTTGCACAGGGACTGGCTGCCCTCCTGATGCGTCGGGCTCTTCCTTGGCCCTTGGCCACCCCCTCTGTCCTCAGCACATTTTTGGAGAAAAGAGTTGCCCCTGTGATATGGACATTGGGCACACTTTCCCATATCTGTGGTGTCACCCCTCTCCTGAAGGGTCCCTGACATGCCGCCAGGGACCACAGCCACCATCACATCCTAGACTTTGAGATTGGAGCAGGAGTATGGGGGATCCCTGCCTAACTTTGCACAGTTAATAAGGGACAGACCCAAGACTTGAACCCAGCTCTCTGCCATAAAGCCGATGTGCTCACACAAGCCCTGCATCACACTGATTTGTGTGGCATAGCAGGAGGCATCCTCCTCCACCCTCTCCTGTAAAGTCTGTGATGCCGTCTGGCTGGCTTTCGTCACGGGAAGTCTGGCTCCCTTACCTTGCCTCTTCCTGCCTCTTGCTCTACCCCAAATAAGAGGTGGGCTCCCTTTTATGCAGAGGCTACAACAATCCAAAATGATGAATCAGAAAAATGAAAAGGATGATTCCTTGGGAAAATACGGTTAGTGATTAAAAGCAACTCACTACTTTTGTGATCCAGGACAGGTTGTTGAAATGCCTATGATGCTGTTTCCTCACCTGTAAACTGGGAATTGTAGTCCCTAAATCATAGAGCTGTTGTGAGGATTAAATGAGATAATGGAAACAAACCCCGAATTCATGATCTGGCATAGAGCAAGTGCTCAGTCAATGTCAGTTACCCTGCCCCAAACCATTTCCTCCTCTTCCTCTTCTCCTCTCTGGAGACTTTTCCCCAACACCGACTGAGATAAATAAGGGGCACGCAGAGAGCCTCTCTATGCAGAGACAGGGTCCCCCGAGGAATGGCTGAGGGTCCTGGGGGTCAGACAGAAGAAAAGAAGACTGGTGTGGGGAGGGCACGATCTTGGCTTTCCCATCCCTGCAGAGTCATGCCGGAGCACAGGGAGCTAATGAGCTGGGGAGGGATACAGGGTGCAGGACAGAATCCATCAATGGGGGAAGTCGCTGGAAATGCCTGTGTTGGGTCAATAAGGGGAGAAGTCTCCAGTAGGAGAGCTGCATGGGCTGCCTTGAGAGGTAATAAGCTCTCCATCACTGCAGGGCAGTGAGCATAGGTGAGGATGGCCCGACAATTTCCAGGTCAGAGTCTGTGGGAACAGGGATCAGCCTGTGGATGCTCTTGCAGGCTCCATGGGAGGCAGAGGGTACATGGGGCAAAGGTGCTGCCTCTCACCTGTTCCCTGGGGGCGGGTGGGGCCCAGCTGCTGCCTCTGTAATTTGCATTCAGCCTTCGTCTGTGACAAACTCTGCGTGCAGCAGCCTGCTCCCAGAGATGTGCTATTTTAAGTGCTTCCCCTCCGCCCCTAAGGGTGCCATGTGTTTATCTTGCTTTCGAGTTAAAAACGAAAATCGATTTCACTCTTACCTTAGGAAGGTTTCAGGGTGGAGGCTGTGGGGTGGTTTCATTTCATTAAAATGAAAGTGGGAGTGGGGGCAGTAAGAGCTTCAGATTCCCACCCACCTTTGCTAGTTGTGAATAAACAGTAGCCTGCATCCCTCCTCCTTTAGCCTAGACTATGGGGGTTCCAGGAGGTCTGGAGTTTGCCAGGAATGGGCACCTGAACTGTGGGTTGCAACACTCATCCCAGAGAGTGGGACAGAGAGAGAGGAACTAAGCTCATCCTTGGTGTGCATGCATGTGTGTGAGCGTGTGTGTGTGTCTGTGTGCGGAGCTAGTCCACGGACTCTGCACTTCTCAGTAGTCTGGTCAACACTGGATTTCTTGACTACTTGAGCCAATCCAGGCTCTGAGCACTGGACACAATCCTCTTGGGTGTATGTGTGTTCCAGCCTAGGTACCCAGTCTGGGCTGGGAGATTTTGGGCTCAGCTGAGCTAGACAGTCTGGCTGTCTTCCTTGCCCTCTCCTTTTATAGGCCCCCTTGGTGGTCTGCGTTTTTGCCCTCCACCTTCCCAGAAGCCAACAGGGAATCCCAGACCCAGGCTAAGTAGCTACTCAGGCTGCCTCTTTCTCTGAGATCTGGGCCCAGGAGGCTGGGTTGCTCCACAGAGAGGCTGAGGCAGCCAAGCAGAGCTTTTGCCTACAGGACAGGAGGTGCCTGACCAGAGGAGGTCAGCTGGAGGCCTCTCCTTCCTGTCTCTGGATTGTTCAGTGAGAAGGACATTTGGGGTTGAAGATTCAGAGCAGAGAGCTCCTTGGGGAAGTTCTGGAGATGGAAGATTGGAGATGGAGCTACAACCTCCCTTTACAGCCATCCTTCCCCAGAGGCCATCAGCCCTGGGGCTTCAGTGAAAGCAGGCAGCGCTGCTGCGGGGAGACCCCGGGTTTCACTGACTGTACTTCTTTCCCATATGTCTACTTATATAACTGACATTTATTGAGGATCTTTCATTTCCAAGCTATTTTAACATTTTCTTAGGCCCACGTATTTACCTTCCAGTTCAAGGATACCTTGCATACACTGGGCTGATGGACCAGGCGAGGTTCCTGTCCTCAAGGAGCTTATGATCTAAAGAGAACCAGACATAGAACAAACTAGGTAGTGGAGGTGCTCTGTTGCAGATTCAACCAAAATGCTGTGGGAGTGAATGTGTTGGGACAATTGGTTCTGATGGAGATCTACAGGAAAAAGGCTCACGGAAGGAGTGAGGTTGGAACTCCCCCTAGAAGGATGAGCAGGGTTTTAAAAGGTGCCAATTCTGGTGAGGAGTAACCCAGCCCACAGGGATGGCCTTGACAGATGTTCAGTGACATGATGTGTGTGCCGTACTGGGGGACAGACAGTGGGCTGCAGTATGGCAGGTGGGTGGGAGATGATGCTGGGAGTGTGCACTGGGACATGGTGCCCCGAGGCCACCGTGCTTTCAGCACCTGCTAGAGACTTCACAACTCTCCATTTATCCCCATGGCTATATTTTGAGGTCAGCATGATCATCCTCAATATGCAAATGAGGAAACTGAGTTTCAAAAAGTACAAATGATTTGCTCAAGGTCAGTCCATCAGTGGCAGAGTCAGGATTCAAACTTGACTTTATCTGACCCCAGAGTTCATGCAGCCAGGAACTACCAACTTAGGTATTTGGAGTTTATGATGGAAGCAATGGGGTAGAGACTGGGGGTCTCAAAGGTTTTTGAAGAGAGGAATGAAAGGGTCTCAGCTATTGACTTAAGAAGCTCATTTTGTAAGTGTGGTGGAGGATGGATTGGACTGGGAGGAGGAGACAGGCTCCAGGGATGTCCATAGGCTAACAAAACAGCGCAGGCTGCAGAGAGGGAGTGATGGCTGTGGGAATGAAGGGAATGGGAAGGAGGTAAGACGCGGGGTTCCCATCTGACAGTGAGAGGTGACAGCGTGCTGGCAGTCCTCACAGCCCTCGCTCGCTCTCAGCGCCTCCTCTGCCTGGGCTCCCACTTTGGCGGCACTTGAGGAGCCCTTCAGCCCACCGCTGACTGTGGGAGCCCGTTTCTGGGCTGACCAAGGCCGGAGCCCACTCCCTCAGCTTGCAGGGAGGTGTGGAGGGAGAGGCGCCAGCGGGAACCGGGGCTGCGTGCGGCGCTTGCGGGCCAGCTGGAGTTCCGGGTGGGCGTGGGCTTGGCGGGCCCGCACTTGGAGCAGCCAGCCGGCCGGCCCTGCCGGCCCCGGGCAATGAGGGACTTAGCACCCGGGCCAGCGGCTGCGAAGGGTGTGCTGGGTCCCCCAGCAGTGCCAGCCCACCAGCGCTGCGCTCGATTTCTCGCCGGGCCTTAGCTGCCTTCCCGTGGGGCAGGCCTCGGGACTGCAGCCCCCCATGCCTGAGCCTTCCCCCGCCTCCGTGGGCTCCTGTGCAGCCCGAGCCTCCCCGAGGAGTGCCGGCCCCCGCTCCACGGTGCCCAGTCCCATCGACCACCCAAGGGTTGAGGAGTGCGAGCGCATGGCGTGGGACTGGCAGGCAGCTCCACCTGCAGCCCCGGTGTGGGATCCACTGGGTGAAGCCAGCTGGGCTCCTGAGTCTGGTGGGGATGTGGAGAACCTTTATGTCTAGCTCAGGGATTGTATATACACCAATCGGCACTCTGTATCTAGCTCAAGGTTTGTAAACACACCAATCAGCACCCTGTGTCTAGCTCAGAGTTTGTGAGTGCACCAGTTGACGGTCTGTATCTAGCTACTCTGGTGGGGCCTTGCAGAACCTTTATGTCGATACTCTGTATCTAACTAATCTGGTGGGGACGTGGAGAACCTTTGTGTCTAGCTCGGGGATTGTAAACGCACCAATCAGCGCGCTGTCAAAACAGACCACTCAGCTCTACCAATCAGCAGGACGTGGGTGGGGCCAGATAAGACAATAAAAGCAGGCTGCCCGAGCCAGCAGTGGCAACCCGCTCGGGTCCCCTTCCACATTGTGCAAGCTTTGTTCTTTTGCTCTTTGCAATAAATCTTGCTGCTGCTCACTCTTTGGGTCCACACTGCTTTTATGAGCTGTGACATTCACCGCGAAGGTCTGCAGCTTCACTCCTGAAGCCAGCGAGACCACGAGTCCACCGGGAGGAACGAACAACTCCAGAAGCGCTGCCTTAAGAGCTGTAACACTCACCGCGAAGGTCTGCAGCTTCGTTCCTGAGCCAGCGAGACCACGAACCCACCAGAAGGAAGAAACTCCGAACACATCTGAACATCAGAAGGACCAGATTCCAGACACGCCGCCTTTAAGAACTGTAACACTCACCGCGAGGGTCCGCGGCTTCATTCTTGAAGTCCGTGAGACCAAGAACCCACCAATTCCAGACACATTAGATGGGAGCAGTGGGGCCTTTAGAGCTGGCACTGGGCAGGGTTCTCACCACCATCACAAGAGCCTGTGGGTTGGGAGGTGCCCATTAGGTTCATGTGGTCCACACCCCTGCCCTGACGGCAGATGCTTGAACCCTTTTAAAAAACTATGTGGGCTTTGGGAATTCAGTGAATGACTCAACCAGAATTCAAGAATATCTTGGCTTCTGATTGCGCTCCTTCATCGAAGGGGGTGTGCACTCCCTTCTGGTTTTCAGATGCCTCCATCTGTTAGACATGTCTCCTCTCAATTAAATGAAACTTGCCCCTCCGCAGCCTCCAGCCATTGGTCCAATTATGTCTCTTGGGACAAGACAGAAGGATCTGATGCAAATTTCATATTCCCGATCACCAGACACTTGATGATAATTCTCATGTCCTCACAAACTCTTCTCATCTCCAGGCTCTATAGTAACAATGGTAATAATATGAACACTTATTGTACTTTTCATGTTTCAGACACTATGCTGAGAGCTTTACATGTGCTGTCTCAGGAGCTGGATCATGAGTAACTTTGAACTATTTTCATTAGGCATTCCATTGTAATCCCAAAAGCAAGAGGGCTTATTGCCAAATTTTAAGTAGAAGAGGGAATACTTTATGAAGTCTAGTCAGGTGGCCAGTGTGAAGGGTGCCCTGGCAGGAGAGAGAATGAGTTGGGCGGGGGGCGGGGGGCGGGCTGTTGAAATAATCCAGGTGAGAAATGACTAAGACCTGGACATCAGTGATGGTAAAGGGTATGGCGAACAAGGGACAACTGGAAGACTTTCGAAGGTAAAATCAACAGAAACTGGGGAGTAGCTGGATGTAGGAGGTGAAGGAGAAAGGAGAAGCAGGTATCTTCAGATTTTTATCCTAGGCTAAATTCTATGAGACAGAAAATCTGAGAAGAGTATCTGTATCATTTGGGAGATGATGGGAGGGAGGGATTAGAAGGAGAGATTATATTTAGCTTTAAAACATATGGAGTTGCAAATATCAGTGGCATGCTATTTATTCACTTGTTCGTTTGTTCATTTATTCATTTAAGAAGGCTTTATTGAGAATCAACTGTGTACCAGGCACTCTACTAGGTGCTGGGTTTAGGAAGACAACCACATTCCTCCTGATAAGTGTGAAAATTAGTATTACAAATATCCTTCAGTAGACTAATGGATAAAAAAACTACAGCACATCCATATCATGGAATATTATTCAGCACTAAAAGGAAATGAGCTATCGAGCATAAAAGACATGGAGGAAACTTAAATGTATATTACTAAGTGAAAGAAGCCAATCTGAAAAGGATACACCCTGCATGATTCCAACTATATGATGCTCTGGAAAAGGCAACATAGTGAAAAGATTAGTGGTTGCCAGGAATTAGGAGGAAAGGAGGGATGAATAGGCAGACACAGAGGATTTTTAGGGCAGTGAAACTACTCTGTATGACACTCTAATGGTGGGTACACATCAATATAAATTTGTCAAAACCCATAGAATCACCAAGAGCAATTCCTAATGTAAACCTAATGGACTTTGGGTGATAATGATGTGTCACCAATTCGTAGATTACAACAAATGTAGTTCCCTGGTGGGGGATGTTGATAATGAGGAAGGCTGTGTGTGTGTGGGAGCCAAGGGTATGCGGAAATTATCTTAACTTTCTGCTCAGTTTAGCAGTCAACCTAAAATTGCTCTAAAAAAAGTCTAATAAAAATTAATGTTATAAGATGCCAAGATTGAAATCTGTACAGGGAATAGAATGCTGAAGGCAGCAGAGTGGTCAGGAAGGGTTTCACCATGATGGGGACCCTAGACTTGTGATGGAGATTAAATGGAGATATTGGATCTACCACTCTGTAGCTCAGGACAGGGTTCTACGTGGGCAATAATTATTTGGAATTCACCAGGTTGTCAGTGCACGCGTGGCAGCCAAGGGAATCCAGGGAAGTGTGTGTGGAGTTCAGAAGAAAAGAGACTTGGAGGTGGCACCTACAACGCTCAATGCCTAAGGGGAGGGAAGACCTCAGAGGAAGTGAGAAGGCAAGGTCTGAAAGGCAGGAGGAAAGTGAGAAAAGAGAGACACTGAAAGAAAGGAGAATGCTGGAAAATAGAAACCGCAGCTCATTCTTTATGAGAGCGGCACTGGAGAACCTGGAAACAAGGGAAATCAATAAGCTTCTGAGAGTCCATCTGAATCAGTGGATCAGAGCAGAGAGATGCTAGGTCATCTAAAGATGAAAAATAGCTTTGGGGCTAGGACTATTGGACTGTAGCCTATTTTGTATGTCTAGGAAATATAAAATAAGAATGTGTTGGTCAAAGGGGAGTTGGTCACAGGAGAAGGAAGTGAGAGTCCCGGATAAAAGATGGTCAGTGCCCCTCCCAGGGCTATCCAGAAGTGAGAAAACCTTAGCCTGCGAGACAAAGCTTCAGAAAATTCTGTCCCCATGACAGATACAGAGGGCGCTAGCCATAAATCTTTGGAGTTTCAGGTCCCGATGGCCAGACCATCTCAAGGGCAAGGTGGATGGAAGTGACAGGATGAGGCAGCTCTAGTCCCTTTGTTCAGCCAGCCTCCTTTGTTCTGAGTGTTCACCAAGCAGCCTCCTGGAACCCATGTAGATGTGCTCCTAAGATGCAGGTCTTGGGCCTGGCCTTCCCCACGGAAGACTAAGAAATTGCTCATCAAATCCCCCATATGCCCTTTTTTCTTCTCACCTGCCCTCATATTTCATTGGCAAGATGAAACTTCCTCATCTTTTCCCAACCAAGCCTACTGGTATCTGGTTACATGGATGAGTGCCTAACAGGTCCAAACCCTTTACACATGCCCTGGACTCCACCCTAGCTAGGTTTCTCAAGGACTTTCCTCCTTCCAGCCCCTCTTCCCCTCTGCTAGAACTTCCTCATCTGCGGATGCATGTGCTCTGGAATAACCCGTCTCCATTGATTAGACATCTTCCTGCAGATATCGTCTAACTTCCCTGCTATGCACAACAAGACATTTTAAATTAAGTAACAGTCTACAGTCACTACAATCACCTCTACAGCTCGGCTTCTCCCCTTGACCTTCTCTACTCAGGTTTCTGTTCCCACTGCTCCCCGCAAACCGCTCATATCAGGATTTCCCTCAATCTCCATCTTGCCAAATCTAATGGTTGCTTCTCATTGGCACTCAATCTGATGACTCCTCCCTCTTCCTGATTAACAGTCCCTCTCTTAGCTTCTGGGTCACTCTCTGTCCTTGATTCCCTCCTGCTTCATGGCCTCTCTTCTGTGTCTTTTGTAGACATCTCATCTTTGGTTGGAGAACTGAGAGGTCCCCAAACTGTGTCTTTAGCCTTGACCTTCTACTGAGCCCCAGACTCACCTGGTGCACTGCAGAGGTGACAGAGCCCCGTGGCTGTCTATTGGCCTCTTAGCACATGGTCAAAACCAAGCACTTAATTACCTCACAAAAACCTGTTTTTCCCCACCTGAGCTACTTCATCTCAAGAAATGTCACCACCATCCAGCCAGACACCCTTAGTCATCTTGGATTCTTCTCATGTTCTCCTCTTCCACAACCAGGCCAGCTCTGAGTTCCATGAGTTCTACCTAGGGATTCTATTCTGGCTGCTCAATTCTCTGGGTTTCTACAGCTACCTCCTACAGGGGATGCTGTGATGTGCCCAGACACTCCATCTTCAGCTGCTGCATCCTTCTCCAGGAATTCCCCTCAGCTGAAGAGAACCCCCTTGCCTGAGGCTGTGCCCCCTCCCTAGGTCTACACTCTAGACACACTGGCTGGTTGATTCTGAGCTCTGAAAGCCTGGCCCTCTTGCCTCTGTTCAGGACAGCTCTGAGGGACTCTTCCAGCTCTGGAGCTTCCCTTGGGGTGGTTGACCGCTCTGTTGCAACTTCATGCCAGTTTAATTTTTCTCTCCACGCATTGTTTTGTCCCCCCACCCAACTCCTACCCCACAGGTGTTATTCCTGAGTACACTCTCCACCAAATTACCTGCATGCAAATCACTGAATTCCAAAGTCTGTGTCCTGGGAAACCCGACCTAAATCCCTAGTCAAAGCCACCCTGATTTCTCCCTTGCACCACACAATTGTCATCCACCTAGTCTCTCTGCTTTTGCCCCTGCAAAATAATCTATTCTTCATGAAGCTACCAATGTGATCTTTGTAAAACAAAGATCAGTTCAATGACTTTCCTGCTTTAAACCTATAATGTTTCACTGTTACCCTTGGAATAAAACCCAAACTCCCCTCTGCAATTGACAGGGCCCTGAGTGATCTGGCCCGGCTGATGTCTCTGATCTCATCTTCTACCCTTCGCTTGCTTGCTCAATTCTACTGCAGCCACAGTGACCTTCTTTCTGTTCTTTGGACACCCCAGAATTTTTCTCACTTGACAGCCCTTGTATTTGCTGTATCCCAGTCTAGGATGCTGTTCCCCCAGATCTTCCCATGGCTGGTTTCTTATTTTCATTCAGACCTCAGCTTGAATGCCTCCCCTCTAGAAAAGCCTATTCCAACCACTCAGTCTAAGGTAGCTCCTCTATGTTGCATTGTCTGTCACTTCACTCTGTCTTACTGCCATCATCATACTTACCACTCTCTGAAATCTTTTTGCTTAATTGTTGACTTATTTTAATCTCTCCCTGTGCCTAATGTGTGATCTCCCTTGAGGACAGGGACTGTGCCTATACTATTGAGTGCTTTAATGCTGCAGCTGCAGTATCCAGAAAATGTGCAAGGGTGTGAATGGATGAATGAATGAATGAATGAATGAATGCTACCAGGAGTCAGCCTAGCAGGGTCTGATCACTCTTGGGTCTTCCTGAAAGGCTTAGATTCAGTGGATATCTCCTTTGGACAAAGCTCTAAAGCTCTTCAGTCACCGACACCAAAGGCCACAGAGAAGTCAAATACAGGAGGGACCCAAAACATCCATCAGATTTAGTAACCAGGAGATGATTGGTGACCTTCAGGAGCATCAAAGGACTGAAGGAGACAGAGGAAGTAAATTGCAGCAAAATAGGAGTGAATGGAAGAGCAAGAAATAAATACAGAAAACACTCAGAAGAAATTTGTCAGGGGTGAAAAGTGAAGAAGGTTTGCTTGTTTCTGTCAATTTGTTTTTTAGATGAGCTTTGCTTGGTTATAATCCAAGGGAGTGGGCTGATGTGCTACCACCATTAAAACCAACCAACAGTCATAGACTACTGGCTGTGCCAGCTTCTTTTCTAAGTCCTTTATGTGTGCATTTATTTTCCATTGCTGTGTACTAAGTTACCACAAATTTAGCAGCATGAAACAATACACATTTATTGTCTCAAAGTTTCTGTGGGTTCTAACATGGATTGCTGGGCCCTCTGCTTAGGGCCTTACAGGGTACATTGGAGGTATTGGATCTCCATTTTACAATCAAGGCATTAGCTGGGCTGCATTCTCATCTGGAGGCTTGAAGAGGGAAGAATCCTCTTCTAAGCTCACTCAGATTGTTGGAAGAACTCATGTCTTTTTGGTTGTAGCACTGAGGACCTTGGCTTCTTGAGGGCTATTGGCCAGGGATTCCCTTGGGCCCTAGAGGCTACCTACAGTTCCCAGAAGCTGCTTGCAGTTGCACAGGCCACCAGCAGTCCCTGGAGGATGCCACAGTTCCTTGCCATGTGCACTTCTCCAACAGGGTCATTTCCTTCATCAAGCCAGCAGGGAGAGGCTCTATCTCTAGTCTGCTGAGATAGAGTCTTACATAATGTAGCATAATAATGGGAGGGGCATCCCATTACTTTTGACATATTTGTTTAGTTAGAAGCAAGACACATGTCTCACCCACACTCAAAGGGCCTGAACAGCCAGAGGCAGGGATCATGGGGCCAACTTAGACTCTGTCCCTAACATGTATTACTCATTTAATCTTCACAAAAACACATTGAGGTATGTCTTAATATTACCCTCATTTTTATGGAGGAAAATGCTGGTATGAGAGAGAGAAGGAATGACTGATGGAACAAGACCTCCAGGGCAACAGGAAAAGAGAGAATTCAGAGCCCAGATGAAGAATTCCCCTCTAATTTGAGGAGAGGTATCTTAGTTATTGGCACTGGGGAGAAAGGAGGGGAGGAGAGAGATTAGCCTCCAAGATTGAGGTAATATGCTAGGTATCTACCCATATGTCCACATAAAAACACATGTCCACATAAAGACTTATACATTAATGCTCACAGCAATATTATTCATAATAGCCAAAAAGTGGAAACAACCCACAGGTCCATCAGCTGGTGAATAGATAAACAAAATGTGTTCTATCCATACAATGGAATACTATGCCACAATAAAAAGGAGTCCACTACTGATACATACTACAACATGGATGAATTGCAAAAACATTAGGCTGAACTAAAGAAGTCAGATGCAAAGCACTGCATACTGCATGATTCCATTGATCTGAAATGTCCAGAAAAGGTAAACCTATATAGAGAGAAAGCAGATTAGTGGTTGACCAGGGCTGGGGGTGCAGTTGCAGAGTGACCACACATGGGCCTAAGATTTTTTTTTTTAGGTGGTGGAAATGTTCAGAGATTAAATGTGACGATGGTTGCACAACTCTGTCAATGCACTAAAAATCATTGAATTGTACACTTCAAATGAGTAAATTTTATGGTATGTAACTTATGGTATGTAAGAAACTGCTTAGAAAAATTTTGAGGCAATGAGTTGATAGAGTGCCTCCTACTCCCCACAAATTGGCCTTTTTCTCTCCAGCAGAGGTGAGATCCTATGCTCAGAGTAAGTCATGTGGTAGCAGAGGGAAGGGGCTAGCCAACAAGGGTCGAGGCCTGAAAAGGTCAGTAGGGGGACTTCAGACCAAGTTGATGTGTGGAAGGTCATTGCTAGAAGGGCTGCAGGCCCAACCCACAATGAACACCATGACCCACCTGCAATATTATATTGTCTAGTCCTACTCCCCTCAGAAACCCAAGTGCCTAGACAAAAAAAAAACAAAAACAAAAAACAGTTGGATTAAACCAGACTTGACATTTTTCTGGGTGAAATGGAAAAAGGAGACAAGGAGGTTGAGGGTGTTGCAAGAATGGGGTCAATGTGATGGCAGTGGCAACTCAACGAATGCGGAAGGGAGCAATGCTGAGTGCTGGAAAGGAGCCTATGGACTGAAACCCCGGAGGAGAGTCCAGAGAGAAGAGGTCTGCAGGAGGTCTAGGCCAGGCATGGTGGGGGCAAGGGTCTGGAAGGACAGGCAGAGGGAGATGTTGCATATGCTGGTTCCTTTACCCTTTGTGTCCTTCTGGAAGCATGGTGCTGAGGCCTGAGCATCCTATCCCACTGTGCCGTGGCCTGAGCCACAGAACAGATGGTCACTTCTTTTGGGATAAGTGTTCTGCTGAAGCAGCCACATTAGAATAGCCTGTTTGGCAGCTTGGGCAGCAGTTAAGAACAGGGCCTTGCAGCCAGCGATCCTGCTTCCATCACTCCACTTTCAGTGTGGACCTTGGAAAAGTCGCTTCATTAATCTCAGCATTTGTGTGTTTGTTTACAAACTAGGGATAACAATAGTATGGACCTCTTAGGACTGTTGTGAGGATCCAGTGGAACATTGCTATAAGCCCTGAGTGTGGTGCCTGGCCTGAAGAATGTTCTCCCGTGTGTCAGCTGATACTGAGCTCACTGTTAACTCACAACTCTAGAGCTATGCAGCAGGGTAGCTGAAGGCCCGTAGGTGGGTTTGGGACCCAAGGGCAAATTGCACATATATACTTATGACATTTTATCCTGCATTCTCAGCCTCTTGGTCCAGCCTGAGGATGTCTGTTTGATTCCAACGACTCCACAGTCTCCTGCGGCTGGGTACTGTGTACCTGTCGGTAAGCAGATGCCTTTTGCCCATCCTGAAGTCACTGGCAGAAATACCAGCTCCTGGCCACCCAGAGCTCCTCACACTGCAGAGAGTGGCTGCCCGCTGCCTGTGGCTGGGGCCCTCAGATCATTCATCCAAGGAACGAAAATACAAAAAAAAATACAATCCCGTTGGTCTTCAAACACTTGGCTGGAGGCAGAGGCAACCCACCCTCTTCTATTCTGAGCCTTTCCTGGGGCTCAGAACCTTCTCTCCTCAGGCACCAGGGCCCCTGGGAGGCTAAGGCGATGTACCCCCAGCCTCCCCCGTGGGGAGCCTTCGATTCATGCTCTGAGTTCCACAGGAGGGAGGATCGATGCTTTCTGTGTCTCCCGGAGACAGCCCCGCACATTCCTGCAGAACTATTGACAGCTTCGCCTCTCTTTCTATCTTCCATACTTCATTTGTGAAAAGAACTGTAATTACCCTCGAGGAGTCATTGGAGAAAAAGTGTACAAATTGAAAAGGACTGGAAATGGGCACCTCTGGCTGCGGAGAAAACACTTTCAATATCGAACCGTTCTCTCCCGGGCCTGTGCATTCCCATTTGCCTGGCCCTTAGCATTTCTGCCGCAAACTGTGGCAGCCTTTGTGCCCACCCTGACAATGGGCGTTTGACATGGAGGGCAGCGAGATTAATGAGGGACCAGAGTTTTCCATTTCTTCCTCCAACAGCTAACTACTTTCTTTTCAACTCCTCCTGCTAAATAGCCTGGACAATGAATAAAGCTTCGGTTGTACTTGGTTTTTCCTCTCTTTTCTTCTTTGCTTCCCACACAGTTGGTTGTTGATGCTGCCTTAACCTAACCGGCCAGTGGCCTTGTTAACTGGTCCGGAGACATAGATCTTGCCAAGTGTGGAGAGTTCTGGGATTTGGGGAAGAAAAGGTCCCTGTTACTGGGGAGTTATCTGAGGACAAGATGCTGAAAGCTTTGCCCCAGACCCTCAAAGGTGACCATGGACCAGAGCCAAGCTCTGAGCTTCCTGCCCAGCTTCCTTATCCGATGGTGCCTTTCAGCCTTGAGGTCTCTCTGTTATGGGGACTATGTTAGGTTCCTGGGGCTGCTGTAACAAATGACCACAATCCTGGTGGTTTCAGCAACAGAAATGTATTCTTTCCCAGTTCCGGAGAGCAGAACTCCAAGATCAAGGTGTCAGCAGGGTGTGCTCCTTCTGGAGGTGCTGAGGGAGAGTCTGTTCCCCTCCCCTCTCCTGGCCCCGGCTGCTTCCGGCAGTCCTTGGCGCTCCTTGGCTTGTAGCTGCATTGCTCTAATCCTGCTTCCATCCCCACTTTCCCTCCCCCTCTTTGTGTCTCTGTCTTCCCCTTTTCTGCCTCTTATAAGAACACCCATTGTTAGGTTTGTCCCCTGCCCCCCAATTTAGGCTGATGATCTCATCTCGAGATCATTACCTTAATTACATCTGCAAAGACTCTTATTCCAAATAAAGTCACATTCTGAGGTTCTTTCTGGGTAGACGTATCTTCTGGAGACACAATTCAAACCAGTACAAGACTCAGCAGAACTTTTGTACCATCCGGAACTCAGAGCTTGGGCTACTTCCAGTTCCCATTCTCTGCCCAGTTTTAGGGACCAAAGACCATTCTCCTGTGCCCACAGCAGCTTCGTTACGTGGAGAGTGAGGGTAGCCATGGGGCAGGTGGGGAAGGAAGCCTCCCATGAGCTTGGAGAATGAGTGTGAGCATAAGTCATGACACAATGGACTGAGGTTACCACTCATCTACTCCCTGGCTGTTGGCGCTGCGTAGATAGAACCCTCAGATACCAGCCAGGGCTTGGGGAAGTTGCTCAGGTCCCCTTTGCCCTCCGTCTCCTCTTCATCTGGCCTGCCGGGCTCTGTACTGTCCATTCGGGCACACGGAATTCTATCCAGGCCTTGGCCCGTGTCACCATTTCTGACATTGGACCTCTAGTCTCCCACACACTCTGCTGAGCTCCTTCCTGAGCTCTGGCTTCTTCTGTCTCGGATGACAATCATAGCATTGAGACTGCGTATTTGCAGGGTTTATTCTGTGGCAGGCACTGTTCTAGATACTCGGTATGAAAGAATCCATTTAATCTTCACAACAGCCCCTGGAGGTGGGTTCTATTAGTACCATGTCTATTTTATAGATGAGGAAACTGAGGCACAGAAATGTTCAGTAATTTTCTTAGAGCAGGGTTTCTCAGCCTCATCCCTATTGACATTTTGGTCTGATAATTCTTTCTGAAGGGGGACTGTTCTGTGCACGGAAGAAGGCTAAGCAGCATCCCGGGCCTCCACTCGCTGGATGCCAGTAGTGAGTGGAGCTCTTTGCAACCCTCTCTTTTGACAACCAAAAATGTCTCCAGGTATTTCCAATTGTCCCTGGGGGGCAAAGTCACTGGCCCCCTTTTGAGAGCCACTGGCCTAAGGTCATACAGTAGTGAGTGGCACAGCCAAGATTGGAGCCCAGGAAGTCCACACTTGTCTGCTTCCTTTTATGTGGTGCCTCCTCTGGGCTTGAACCTGTGCCGGCACTGGAGTTCAAAGTGAGAGCTAACACTTTAGCCTTTAGACCCCAGGAGTCTCGTGTCCACCTGGCTTTTCACTTAACCATCAAGCCAGGCCACCTGGGCCACAGGAGGAGGGGTGCACACTTTCTTGGACAGGACAGGGCGCCTCCAACCCTGCAGTTCCTTTCTAGGAACAGGAGAAACCAGTGGCTCTAAAATGGGGGTGATTTTGCCCCCCAGGGGACACTTGGCAGTACCTGGAGACATGTTTGGTTGTCACAGCTGAGGGTTGCAAAGGGCTCCACCCGCTACTGGCATCCAGTGAGTGAGGCCAGGGAGGCTGCTTAGCATCTCACCATGCACAGAAAAGATGCAAAGCCCCAGCTCCCAGGCTAGGCATTGGGACCTGATGACCATGGCTCCATGTGCAATTTCCCTGGATTCACAAGCCAACCCCAGGATGTTCCCTCGTCTCCTCACCTCCTGATCTCAGGATGGGGGAAGGGGAATTGCCCCCATAACCCTCTCCCAGGGAAAGTGAAAGGACTCCAGGCTGTCTCCTTCAGAACACGAGACTTCCATTTGTGCTCACTGGGTGGAGGAGGGGATGGTCTCTCAAGCCTCTCCGACTCTGGCTTTTGCTGATTCTAGAAATGGAGAGGGTTTTTGGTGTCTATGGAGAATAAATAGTCATTAAAATGCCGAATTAATTGCCCTTAGTGGTCATGGCTTACTGCCTCTGGCTCTCGTCCATCCCTTCTTCAACAAAGAAGAAAGGAAGGTATTAAACTAGTGGAGCCAGAGAGCGTTATTCATGTCTCTCTCTCTCTTTCTCCCCCTCTCTCTCTTTCACACACACACACACACACACACACACGTGTGTGTGCAGCGATTGTGAAAAGCTCTGCATTTCTCTAACGGCAGCTCTTCTCTGCCTGATTCCATAATGAACGAGAAGGGACCTGATCATGTCATTCTCGTGGGAAAGATATCTGCTCTTTCTAAACATACAGTGTCTCCGAGGTGCTAGCTGCTTTTCATCGTCTGCTATAATCGGTCGTTTTTTATTGGCACATAAAAGGGCTTCCTGTAAAACATACTAAAGCTTCCAATTCTGAATGAAAAGCACTTGAAGTAAAATCTCTTCATGAACAGGAGCCACAATCCAGGTGGGGTTGATGGCCCTGTCACTGTACAGAAGAGACAGAGCATCCTCGTGCATAGTCCGGCACTACCCTTTCAAGGAGCCAGGGCTGAGCAAAGCATCTTGGGGAGGGACACAGCCTGGCCAGAACATCCAGTAATCTGGGTCTTTGCTCTGACACCTACAACTGAGCCACCCACAGATGTGCTCGGATACAACGAGGGGGATTCGAAGCCCCAGGCAAACATGTTACATGGATCCCAGATGCCTATTTTATTAGAAGAGTCAGAAAAAAAATGTTATCTTCACGTGCAAACAAACATGGCAATATTAGGGAGTAGAATACAACATATATATGCATTTTTAAGATTAAAACACAGGATTTCAGAGAAACTGCCTGGCTTTGCAAAATGCTGTCTTCTAGTAGGGTTTCTTTAACAGAAAAGTTTGAGTTTCATCGATGTTTGAGTCCAAGCTATAGTTCCTTAGCATGGTATTCAGACTCCTTTATGATCTGGCTCCATTGCTGGGGTGAGAAAGTCACCTGCCTAGAACATAAGCTCCCCAAGTGCAGGGACTGAGGGTGTCGAGCATACCACTGTACCCCTCACACCCAGTCCCTCCAGGGGCTGTGAAGCAGGCATTTAATAAATATCAATGAAATAAATGGAAGGAATGACAATGTGCAAGCCCCAGAGTTCCCATGAACATATGTGCTCCAGCCATCAGCTGCTTCCCTACCTAGAATGCCCTTTACATCTTCCTCATCTTAGGAAACTTCAGTTCACCCTTTAACCCAAGAGCCAGTGACATCTCCTCTCTGGAGCCTCTCTAACTTCTCCAACACAATTAATCACACCCTCCTCATGCCTCTACCACAATCTGATTACTCCTCAGTAAGGATGTAATTTGCTGTCTAGATGTCTGTCTCCTGCATTAGGTAAGAACATCTCTGAAGCAGGGGGGACCAGGTCGATGTATCTTTGCATCATTGGCACCTAGCACTTGATAGTTGATCAATACCTTCAGTTATAGATGTGAAATCAAGATGGTAGGCTTGAGACAAAGTGAGCAAGTAAGAGGGTGAGAAAAGTTTAACTACTGGAGATTCTGGCCTCAATTCATTGGTGGTGCAGGGCCTGATGATCCAGTGGGGCCTGGGAACTCAGACCTGATGTGGGAATCATTAACCCAGAGCCAGAGGAGGCCAGGGGCAGCTGCCTGAGACCCCTGCTGCTCTTTCAACTCCAGCCTTCTCAGCAAGAAAGTGCTAGTCAAACTTTTGGTTAAAGGGCACCTCCTAGAAGAAAGCAGAGCTCAAAGTCAGGCAGGCTTTTTTATTTTGAAACCCCACCTTTTAATCTTAAAAATGTACGTGTATTTTTTATTCTATCCCCTAATTTTGCCACTCTCTAATTTTGTCTTACCCCCATTTGTACATGAAGATAATGATTTTTTTTTTCTGGATCTTCTAATAAAATAGGCATCTGGAGCCACATGTCTCATCCAGGCATAAGGCACCATCTCTGGTTTCTGGCCTTACTCCCTGTCAGTCCACAGGCTCCGAGAACCTACTCCCTACGGATCCTTCCTGATCATTTTGGGCCCCAGGCGCCAGCTTCATCCTCCTCTGGATGATGGTTGCGGAGCCTGGGAAACAGACTGCAAGAATGGAGAAGCAGGCCTATGAGCTTTGCAAAGGGCAGACTTTGTGACTTGCTTGTCTCTGTGTCCCTGACCCTGTGTGAGGCCCGCCAGGGATCACAGGTGCAATAATTGAAAGAGTATATATGGCTTGGGGCAGGTGGAGGGGGGCAGTTGAGCAACTATGTTGGAAGCATCATTACCCTGACAAAGAGGGCAGGAGGAGGCTGCTGTCTTGGTCTAATTCCTCTACTTGCAACAGAGACCAACCCAGGTTTCCTTAGGAAAGACCGGAATTTATCCCAGCCATGCATGTGGCCTGGACCCGGAAGCATTTCAGGGCCCCAGAGCTGCTGGAGTTAGCTTTTTCCTGTGCTTGGCATGGTCTGGGTCCCCTTTTCTCTGAGCTTCTGCGCTGTCCTCTTCCCTTTACCAGCCAGCTTCTTCACACCCTACTCTGTATCTTACAACTCAAAGTGTGGTCCCTGGACCAGCAGCAGAAGCTGCCGCAGTAACTGGGTTCCACCTCAGACCTATTTATTTTAATGAGATCGCAGGGTGATTCAGATGCACATTCAAGTCTGAGAAGCGCTGCTTGGAACCATCTCTGCTCTTCAAGCCTCAGCTTGTATGTGGCTTTTATGTGCCGTGGTTCTCTGCTTTGTGGCATCCTTTCACCTCCAGCAATGCTGCCAGCAGACTTGATCTTTCAGCGTTCCTTGTTCAGCTCCTGAGAGAGGAGTCTGATTGGCCTAGCTCATGTTTTGACCCCAGGTCATAGGTCAGAGGCTGTAAGTATTGGCTACTCGAGGATCAGCAGTGTCCAAGAGAGTCACACAGCACACAAAGTGGCCTCCCAGGCAGGGAGAGCTGGGGAAGGCTGTTGCCCTCAGAAGCAGTGTGGGCACCAGGCACCAGGGTGGCACAGGCAGTTCTTGAAACTTAATTCTTGTTCCCTGTGGTCTCACACCTTCCCCTCTCGTTTTGGCCCTGCTCAGACAGGCACAATAAACATGCCGAGACTACTCCCTGTCCATCCTCACCACTCCCAATAATAGAGCTAGCTCATAGAGACCCTTCACAGTTTATGGGGCATTTTAACACACTGCATCTCTTCCTGTCCTGACCGTCTGCGAGGTAGGTGGGGTAGGCCCTGTTGTTTCCAGGTAAGAGAACTGAGTCTCAGAGGGGAACACCGGATCCCACAGGGAGCAGAAGCAGCACCCGAACTGTGGCCTGGAGCTCCTGACTCCAAGACCAGTGCCCCTGCCTCTCCCCATGCTGCCTCTGAAGGTTGCTACCCTTGCTGACAACCCTATAGGGTCACCAGCCCCAGCTCACGAGACAGTGTCATGGTTAGAGCTCTGAGACAAGAGAGGAGGTGTTATGGAGGCACCATGGGTCAGTTGCATCAGTTGGCTTAGGGCTGCAGGAGCTGGATGTAGCTTCCACTTAGTACCTGTGTGAACATGGGCTATTAAAATCATGCTAGCTCACGTTTACCAAGTGTCTGCCATGTGCGAAGCACTCTTCTAAGAGCTGTGCAGTGTGTTAGTTTATTTGATCCTGGTGAGAGCCTTATGAGCTAGTTACTATTATTATGCCCGTTTGGAGAGACACAGAGAGGTTAAGCGACTTGCCCAAGGTCACATAGCCGGGAAGTAGAGGAATCCAGGATCTGAACTCAGGCAATCAGGCTGCAGAATGCAGCTGCCTTTGAAGCTTCTTGGTACCTACTTTTCTTTAGACCAGTGCTCTCCAAGAGTGGTCTCCAGACCAGAAGCCTCATGATTACTGGGGAACTGGTTAGAAATGCCCATTCTCAGACCCTACGTTCTGCATCAGAAACTCTGGAGCTGGGATGCAGCAATCTGTGACTTAGAAAACCCTCCAGGTGATTCTGATTTGGGCTGAAGTTCGAACCACTGCTCTAGAGGCTCAGGTTGAAATCATGTTTGTAAAACTCTTAGCAGCATTCAAATATTGTTAGCTATTATCATGACCAGCTTTATTTGATAAGAGTGAAAACACTGTTGTGTTGAATATAAAAAACACCTGCCTCCTTGGTAAAGTGCCATATAAAGCAACTTAAACTGGCCAGAAAGAAAAAAAGTATTCAAGTAAAGACTCAGAGGAGAGATATGGACAAAACCATCCGGGCACACCTGATGCTTGTCCACCTAACACCTGGCACCTGGTCCTGCCAAAATGAATGCAGCCACCCAAAAGGGAAGAGTCCATTTTATCATTTGAAGGATGCGGTTGCCTCCTCCATGAGCCCAGCATAGTTCGGTTAGTACGTCAGCCAGCTGATTCACTGCCTGGCTTCAGAGCTACACCCAACTGCAAGATGCTCCCGTGATGACTGTCCACGTGGCCTCCTTGCCTAAGAAGAAGGATGCCCCAGCCCCTGCCTCCGTGCGCTTGCTCAGGTATCACAAAGATGCTTCCCCTCAGGCATGACCTATCCCCCTTGTCACTGCATGTCACCATCAGTGGGGACATGCCTTCCCTTCCTTGGGCTGGGTGTGTAATTGGCCTGGCATTACCCAGCAGTCCCTGGGGAATTGCTTCTGTCAGGAGCGTAACAGGCTTATCTCTTTAGCCTGAGTTATGTCACCATGTGCTCAATGTAAATCTGACTGCCTTCCCGACACGCTGGGCCTGGATGGATTTGTGAATAATTTCACCACCACAATTATTTTACAATTTTGAATCTTCGCTGGCAACTTAATGCATAGTTTGCAGTGAGAAGCTGCATAAATCAGGACTCCAGACAAAGGCTCTCTAACCAGGCCTGGGCTCCCAGTCACGCCTGAGAGAGGCTGGTGAGCCCCTTACACAGGGGATGAGGAGCTGGGCTTCCATCCCCCAGCTTGTCCAGGTTGCGCCCCAGCTTGGAGTGCCTTTGCCCAGGGCCCCGTGCAGTGTTCTTCAGGGTAGCTTTTTATTATCTTTGTGGTTTTAGTTGATTTCCACCTTTATAAGTGGGGACAGGGGATGACGGTAGTTATACTGCCTCTCCTCCATCTTCTAGAGTTACTCTCCATAATCTCTCCACCCTCCAGCACATCCACAAGTGTTAATTAAGTAGAATCCCAGGACATTAGAGCTGGCAAAGCCCTTAGAGATCATCGTTTCTGGAGTTATTCGAAGTCTGTTCCCAGGGGTGCCTCAGGGGCTGCCTTGGGGGCAGTAAATGGGTGGGAGAGAGGATCATGTGTTAATCAGAGCAGCTCCCTTTTTATTTATTTCACACATTGGGCTTCTGTTTAAATAAAAGGGTTGAGCCACTGAAAAACTTCTGAAAATGTCTGGTCTAACCTGACTCTTTTGTTTCACAGAACAGGATCTTGAGACTCAGAAAAAAGTTGCATTGTTAAGTAATTTTGCTGTAAAGCACACGTTAGAAACTCAGGCTCTGGAATTGGTCCCCAAACCTGGCTTCTTTTATTCACCAGCTTGTGTGACCTGGAGCTGAGTCTACTTAACCCCTCTGAGCCTCAGTTTCCCCATCTGTTAAATGGGACTAATAATAGATTTGTTCTGCAGATTGATCAAGGAGACGTGTAAAGTTCTCAGCCCAGCATCTGGCACATACTTACTCAATGAATCAATAAGCAGTAGCTAATACTATTAATTTGGGTCTGCTAAACCCCAAGCCACAAGAACGCACATCACAAACCATTTTGCAGTAAAAAGTCTGTCTGCAAGGGAAGAAGAAGCCAGTGTGGACAGATCACCTGATACCTTCCAGGCTCATGTCATTTCATCTTCATAAAAAGCATGTGTGTGCAGGGGGTGTGGATCTTCTGATCTGCATTTTGCAGGGAAGGAGCTGCAGCTCCAGGCAGCAGAATGCCCCAGGCAGCCTCCCTGATGTGGTTCCACCTCTCTTAGATTGGATGCTGGCTGGGCAGGGGGTTGGGGGTCTAGAGTCATTTCAGCCAGAAGGATTTCGCTGATATTCAGGCTGCGCTATTAACAGTTCTTTAAACCAGGTTAGCTGTTTTTCCCCAAGTATGTCTCATTAGCAGACTTTATTTAGTCCTTATATTGCCTTTGACCGTGTTTGCTTTTAGAGCATTCTATTCCTGCAGGCTGTTGTTCTATTAGCCACTCCTTTTCCTAGTTTTGTTTTATTTTTACACTCTCTCCACTTTTGTAGGTAAAGAGACTTACAGGGGCCTCATGTTTGTGAGGGTGAGATAATACATGGGAGAGGGGATGGCGAAGCTCTCAGCAAGTGTTTAGGCAGTAGGCAAATGGAGTTGTTCTTTCTCTGTTCATATGGGGGAGAGATTGGGCAGTCATTCATTTATTCATTCATTTATTCTCATTTAACTGATATTCACCAAGCACCTCCAGGCACTGAGGACACAATGGTGAACAAGACGGGCCCCTGATCTCTGCCCTTATGGAGCTCAGAGTCCAGCTGGGAGGGCAGCCAGATAAGTCAGCTGCAGGCAGCCTGGCTGCTGGTGCCACGATAAGTAAAGTCCTTGTTGTCGCTCATGTGACTGCTTTGCTGAGGCCCCATCCCAGAGCCCAGCTCAGGACATGGCCTGGAGGAGGTCCTTGTGACGTTTGCTGAATGAGTGAGTAGTTATGAGCAAATAACAGTGCCCGACCCAAGTGGGGACATAGCTCATTTTTCACATGCCCCGTCCGTTCTCAAGGGCCCACAACTGGAGTCTGCTTGGCCCTGCAGTCACCCCTAGGATGATTTCCACAGTCGGGGTGCCCACAGCTGCCACTGTCCCCACTTCGTGGCTGGTTTGCAGGTGCTGCCCTTTGGGGAATTTGCTCTGTTCGCCTTCGGGACAGGGTCCTGTTTCCAGGCCATTCTAGAAATTCCCCAGTTTTTCTTTCTTGGATTCCATCCAGGACCTAAGACACCCCAGCTGAGGCAGGGATGAGCTGAAGAAATAAAAGTCCTGTCATTTTTAATATATGCAGTTGCGCACATGCACATACATGTACAGGTTCTTACTACACACACACCTACACACAGACATGTGCACACAGATAGAGAGATAGGCATGGGCATCCAGACAGACATGTTTGGCTAACTCAGAGGTAAGTGCTAAACCCACACACATGCACACACATGCAGAAAGTCATAAATACTAGTGGAAAACTGACTATATAGCAGACACTGTGCAAGGCACAGAGGACAGCAGCATTACAAAGAGATGCGGTCCCTAAGTCATGGAGCTTACTGTCTGTGGGGCGGGGGGAGGTGGGGAGAGAAAGAATAGACAACACATACACAAAAGATAGACTAACAAATGGAAACAAGTGCATGAAGAAAAATAACAGGACACTATGAGAAAAGTAGCAGGGAATATGCACTTGGATGAGGAATACAGTTGGATGAGGAGGTAGATAGCAGAGGAGAGAGGGTTTCAGGCATGGGGAATGCACGCACGTGCAGAGGCCTTGAGGAAGAAAAGAGCTTGATACATTCAAGGAATCAAAAGATGGAAGTTAATGTCATAGGAACACAGACCGCACATTCTACATACAGTGAAGCCTGCACACAGACAAGCATGCATGCCAAGCACATAGACTACATATGCGTAGGCAGAGGCATATAGTGCACTGAGGCATATAGGCCTGTGTGGACAAGCACATGCATGCAGTACACAGAGCAATGTGCATGAATGTAGACTTAGCAAAGACAAATACAAATGAACAGGAGAGTGCACCAAAGGGCACCTGGCACTTACACTTAGCTGCACAGATGGGCATTTACATACACACACACACACACATTCCTGTAAGCACACAGACACAAGATGTGTCTATAGCATGCACCATTTCTACACAGATCTGTCCACATACACCCTCTGCACACAGTATGCTCATCCATAGTATACGTATCCATGTACACATGGTGTGTGCAAGGAGACAGCATGTGCTCCCGGCTTCAGAAAACTCTGATTCTGAGCCCGGGATCATTAAAGTCAATGGCCATTAAGTAGCTAATCCCTCATTCAATTCTCTGAACATTTTGGGCCATAATCCGTGGCCTCCTCCATTTCTACACAGCTTTCAAAGGATTCTGGAGGGTGAGGACAAGGGAAGGGAGATTGGGGTCTTAGAGTCCCTGATGCTGTTAAGCCTTTTCCCGGCAGTGGCTTCTCCTCCCCTGGGCTGTGGGCAACTGTTGATCTCACGCTGCAGAGGGGGCTTTGCTCCGTAATCCATTTTTCTCTGCCTTTCTTTGGAGATTAGACAAGTGCCCCGCTGGCCACCAAAGCCAGCTAAAGCTCTCCAGGGCCTGGAGCCTCTCTGTTTCCAGTCAGGGAAGGATTCTTGAGGGTCTGGACAGCCACCTCTACTGCTGGATGAAAAACGCAGGGGCTAGGGACCCTGCTCTCTAGGGCCATGGGGCCCAGCCAAAGGAGCCAAGATAATCAAACAAGGCCTGTTTGGGAGTGATGTGAGTTAAGTATTGGTTGAGCCACCCAGACAGAGTTGCTTAATGTTTCTGAGCCTCTGTTTTGCCATCTGTAAAAGGGGCATAAAGATACCTCAGCCCCCACCTCCCCAGGCAGTTTGGAGGCCCTTAGACGCCCCTGTGTGACCTGAGCCTTCTTATTTCCCTCCTTAATCTCATTGTCAGCCTCACCACCTCCCTGCCCCTCCTGCACTACAGGCCGGTCATACTGCACAATGTCAAGTTCTGCAAATGCACCCTGCTCTTCCTTGCTGCTGCACCTTTGCAAGGCTGTTTTCTCTCCTGGGAATGCCCTCCCATCGCTCGCTTGCTGAACAAATTCCTTCTGAGGTATGAGGACCCACCTGAGGTGTGGCCCCTGCCCTGGAACCTGCCATGATCCACCCAAGCAGCATTAGGTATTTCTTCCCCTGTGATCCCACAGCTCCTTGCTCCTGCCCCTGGCCAGATGGTTTCCCCTACCTTGTAAGTTACCTCATTCCCCTGACCCATTTGGAACTCTGTGAGGACAGGGACACGTCCTGGCCATCCTCACATCCCCAGCTGTTCAGCGAGAGCTTGTCAGATGCTGAATGGGAATGACAAAGCACAATAAAAACGTAAGGCCATGATATTTTTTAAAGACAACCTATTTTAAAAGCCAGATGCAGAATTCCTCTTGGGAGAAAAACTGCCTTTGTCAAGGTAAGTGCCATGGATCTCTCTGGTGAGTAAAGGTGAAGTCCACTGTAGCCCTCCCCACCTCAGGGCATGGCCAGAATAAGTTGGAAAGCAAAAGTAAAAAAGGAGAAAAGAGAGGTGAATTGCTCTGCAAAATCAAACTGAAGAATGTGCACTATCAGGGGCAGCTAGGAGAGGAAAGCCAGTACCCTGGAGTAAGGAGAGATAACGCATGGGCAAGAAAGGACCTAGCAATACAGTGGGACCCTGGGGCTCTGAGGAGGAGTACCCACAGGACTTTAAAGCGCAGATTTGCACTCTGTGCCCTGTGCTGGGCAAGACGTCATGCTTCCCACTCCCACACGCCAATAAAGTTGGCAAAGCACAAATTCTTTGGGTTGATGATGTTTAAAGGAAACAACAACAAAAGCCACAGTGCTCACTGCCAGAGGGAGAGGCAAACAATCTGGAAAATAAATGCGATGTGGAACCGGAGCTCAGCAGGAAGTGAGAGGGGAGGTGACTGCAAAAACCCAAGTCTCCATGTATTGGTAGGAATCCAGGAGCAGACCCCAGACCTCCATAGTAAATGGATGGACTTAAGTCCGGCCACCAGCCTGGGGGCCATGGGGAGTCTGGGCAGCCGTGAGGCCTACTGGGGGAATAATCAGAATCCCTGGTCTGAAGCAGCCCTGAGGCCTGGAGTATGGGAGTGAGGTGGGAGCGGTGAGCAGGGAGATTTCCTGAGGGTGAAGGGGCTTGGAGTCCCCGTCAAAGATATGGAGGGTTTGGAGGGTTTGGAGGGCCTCTAGAGTGCCCAGAGACCTGGAGGAAAGATAGGCCAAGGTGAGGCTAAAACCAGTGGGGCTTCTCAGGGAACAAGAGGGACTTGGGTCATCCTTGGCAAATCCCAAGGAAAGAGCAGCTGCCAGGGACCAGTCCACACCTGTCCCCTGGCCAAAGTGGGCTGAGACTCCGTTGAGGCAGTTCTAACCCCTGCAGGGGCCACTGCTACAGCCCATCTGCCCCTGCCCCCCTCCTGACTCCTGGGGGCCCACACAGTGAGTAGGAGGCTCAAAACATGCCCATCACGCGTGCCCCTGGGGAGGCTGAGCCGAGTTCACTCTACTCACAGCCTTTCTGCAAGTCTATTAAATTAGATTGAGCAATTACGCTTGGCTTAGAGGCGGAGTGATGGAGCGAGAGGAAGGCATGTCAGGGAAGGGAGATGCAAATGCATCGAGTCACACGCGCTGGTCCTTACTTACTCACCTGACTGCCTGACAAAAAAGCCTGGCTCAACCACTGATCATCCTGCCTCCCCGAGGGCTGAGCTGGGTAGACTGAATATGATCTGGAGTCTATGGTCCCAGGGCAACTCAGGAGGAGCTGGGAGAGGACGTTTTGACAAAGGAGAGTAAGAAAACATGAGCAAGCAACCAAGGGAGACAGCTGGCGGATTTGAGGCTGGTTGATCTGAGAGAAAGGGGCGAGGAGTGGACATAACATATGGAGCAGCTTAGGAGAAACTCCTTAGGGACTGCATTCCCAGGAAAGGGGGGGAAAAGCATAGTGTTCATTCATTCGTTCAACAAATTTATTGGGCACCTGCTAGGCACCAATTCTTGGCATTTGCGGGAGTTCAGAAGAACAATTAAGTTGGAATTTAAATGCCTGGACAAAGAGAGGAGCCCTGAATCTGAATAGTGAACGTGGAGCCCCAAGTTCAAGTACTCTTATTTCCTCTTGATCAAGAGAACTTTGGAGAAAGCACGCTTGATTTGACAGGGAGGTGGGGACAGGGAGAGAAGCCAAAGGTGGAAGTAGGAAATGAACTTGGAGATGTCTGGCAGCCTGACTAATGAGCCTTCGGTGCCAACCAAGCAGAAGCGCCCATGCCCGTGGCTGGCGCCAGCTACCTCTGCAGACAGTGATGGAGGCCTTTTGTGTTCTGACCAGCTGAGCGGCAGTGTGCTGAAGATGGTACAGAGAAGTGGCCTGGAGGGAAGAAAGAGGACAGAGTGGGGCTTAAGACTCACCTTGGGTGGTGGCAGCAAATGAAGTCAGGGCGTGCATGCATTTGGGGGGCTTTGTGCAGCATCCAGGAGGAGCATCAGCCTGGTGGGAGACTTGGGGTAGGGGAACGACTTGGCGACTGCTGCCAGCTGTGCTACTCCAGAACATTTGGAAAGCGTCACAACCAGCAGCCAGAGGGAAAGGTGGGGGCCCAGGGCAGGCCAGAGGCACTCACTCCCCTGGCCTGGATGCAGCTCCTGGTGTCCCTCCCTCCATGGCAGCCCTGGTCAGGAGGGGTCAAGAGCAGGTGAGTATGAGGGTTGAAGGGGCCGAGGAAGGCCTGGCAGAGTGGGGGAAGAAATGTGGGAAAAAACAGGACAAAAGTAATCTTTCCCCACATGAAGCCTTTGAGAAGGCCTGTGGGTGAGGTGCCTTTCTCTCCCTCTGTCTTGAATGGGCTTTGGCCCATTTTCATGAAAATATTGGTTTGGGTTGAGGAAGGTGTGACAGTGGCCTGGGGAGAATGACTATTATGGCTCCAAGAAAGGAGAAGAGGAGGAGAAAAAAGAGAGGCCTCCCCATAGAGCCAGAGGTGGAAAGGGCTTCTCTAGGCAGCCTGCTCTAGGGTTGTGGGACCCTGGGCCCATTCTGGGTCAAGGATTCCAAGCTGAGCTTGGCAGTTCTTGCTTAGATATTAGAAAAACTAACTTGGATGCTCCACCCCCTAGCCAGTGTCAGGACTGTGAAGGTGGAAAGAATTGTGGAGAGTTTGGGGAAAGACCACAATGTCTTCCCACTTATGCCCATTGAATTGGTAAGAATACAGAAATCTAAGACACCGCATGTGGAAGAGGATGTGGATGGGCAGAACTTGGAACGCAGCTAGATGTACAAATTGGCCCAACTATCATGATACCCAATTTGACCTTGTCTTGTAAAGTTGAACAAGTCAAAAACTCTATGCCCTAGCAATTCCACTCCTAGGTATATATGCACAGAAACCCTTGCACCTGTGCCCCAGGAGGAACATACATGAAGGCTCACAGCAGCAGTGTTCATAAAAATAAACATAAAAACACTGAAGCCTGGAAACAACCCACAAGTCCAATGCTGGAAGAGTGGCTAAATAAACTGGTAAAATTCACACAATAGAACAATATAGAGCAATGAAAAATGAATGAGCTGCAGTGACACACAATAACTTGGATAAATTCTAGTAACATAATGTAGACTGAAAAAGCAAGTCTCAGGAAACTACACAGTATTTGATGCCTTGTTTATAAAGATCAAAAAGAAGCCCAGCTAAAAGATAATTGTTTAGGCATGGATGTATGTGTTTGTATGTCAAAGCAAAGGGAGGAAGGGATGAAGGTGGGGAAGGAGGGAGGGAGGAAGGAAAGAAGGGAATGAGGGAGGAAGGAAAGAAGGGAATGAGAGAGGAAGGGAGAAAAGAAGGAAGAAAGGAAGAAGAAAGAAAATGAGAACCACAAACTCAGTGTAGTAATTATATGTAGGGGAGGATGGGATAATAAGAGCTCCGTGCCCCTTCCTGACCTCCCTTGCTATACTTTCTGCCCATGATGGGGAGGGAGATATTTTCTGTTAAAGATCTACTGGCTCAGAAATCATGGAATTGCCCCCACCCTGCCCTTTCTGGTCACCATCCTGGCCAGACCAACAGCTCCTCCTGTTCATTCATCCATTCATTCAAACGTATGTACTGAGGCCCTACTACATGCCAGGCACTGTCCTAGACACTGAAGACACAGCTCCTCCATGAACAAAAGGAGCAGATGTCCTTGCCCCCGTGGAGCTTACATTCTTGGTGGGGCAGAGGGAGGCCAGGGAGATGGGCAATAAACCAGATAAATATGAAAAATACCCAGTGTGCCCAGTGTGGTAGGAAGGTGGGGACAAGCGTTACGGAGAAAAGGGAGGAGGGCGAATATTGGGGTCATGGTAAGGAGGGGCTGCCATGTTAAACAGGGAGGCTGACATTGAGTAAAGACCTGGAGGAAGGGACAGTAAACTATGAGAACATGGGAAGAGCATTTGGGGTGGAGGAAACAACCACTGCAACAGCCGGAGTGTGGAGTGCCTGGTGGGTTCTAAGAACAGCAAGGTATGCCTGGGTGGGGGCACTGGGAGAGGAGGAGGAGGCCATGTCCGAGGGGCACTGGTGAGGGTTTTGGCTTTGGCTCTGAGTGAGACAGGAGTCACTGTAGGGTTTTGGGCAGAAGGCTGACCTCATTTGGTGTCCCAGGATCTCTCCGGCTGCTGCACAAACAGGGGCTGGGAAGAAGGCTAAGGTGCCACCTCAGAGGGAATCGATGGCAGCCTAGACTGGGCTGGGGTGGTGGAGGTAGTGAGAAGTGGTCAGATTCTGGGTGCATTCAGTGCTAGAGCCGACAGGGCTGCTGGCAGATTAGATGTGGGGTGGGTGTGAGGGAAGAAGGATGATGCCAAGGTTTTTCTGGAGAACCTGGAAGATAGTGTTGTCATACACCGACATGGCAGAGTTGGGTGGCACAGGTCTGGGAAGAGTGAGAGTTCTGTTCTGGCTGCCTTAGGTTGCTGTCCAGGCAGATGGCCAGTGGGCAGTTAAAGGGACGAGTTGGGAGTCAGCAGAGAGCCCTGGACTGGAGACAGAAAGCAGAGTTGCCTCTGACTGTGGTTTCCTTGACTGGTCATGTCCCACCAGGCCAGCAGGAGGGCAGGGATGATTTCCCCAGTATCTCAATTTCTCAAAGCCTGCTACAGGGCCTGACCCACAGGCAGCCTTGAATAAACAAATGAATGAATGAATGAATGAACAAATGAAAGAATACACAAAGAACAAGAGCATGTCAGCGCAATTGATCTGGTACAAGATGCCTATGTGTGACCAAAGAGGAGAATCTAAAGAAACGTGTCAATAACTCCAGGTCCATTTTCAGAGGGGCCTTCTAGAGACAGCAACCCCATCCTGTTGCTGCCTACCCCAGGCAGCCAGCTATCCTGGTGGAAATTGACTGAGGGGGTATCCAGGAACGGAGGCAAGGGCAGCGTTCTGGGCATTCAGGGCACTGGTGCTGTCACTGCTCTCCCCTGCACCTGCTCGCCAGGCTCAGGGAGGGGAGTAGGAGGTCTGCAGAACCCTGGCTTCTGGGCAGAGGCAGAGCCACATTCCCCAGAGGCCTCCTGGAGCCTCTCTGCCTTCTCTTTCAGGTGGTTTGATCTAGCCTAGTGGTTTTCAAACATTCCTTTTTAAGAAAAAAAAAAAAGTCATGGAGCCCCATGACAAAATCTCCCATGGAGTGAGGATGGGGGGAATCCCCAGAGTGCTGCACCCATGAGGACGTCCCTGTGCTGGGTCAGGGACCGGCTGCACTCAGCAACACAGGTTCCCAGGCCCCAGTCCAGAGCCTCCAAGGCAGTGGGTCTTGTTTGCCTAGTGGGTAAGTCCTTGACCTCTGGTTTCTAATCTTGTTTCCTAACATCTGCGATTTGGAACAAAGCCTCACCCTCTCTGCCTCAGTTTCTCTCCTGTAAAAATGAGGTTCCTAGGGTATCTTGTTTGTCGATGAGAATTTGGCAAGACAATGTGTTAAAGCCATGCTTCTTCTCTATTATGATTGTCAAGACTCCTCCAGGTGCTTTTGAAGCAGAGCCAGGTTTGGGGACAGGTAGCTGGGAGGTCACTACCACCCTGAGGATACCATTGTTGCAGGATCCCAATCAGCTCTTCTACCACACTGTCTGTGCTCAAGCACCTTCCACACAGCTGCAACTGCCTGCCTCTCTCATCACCCTTCTCTCTTTCCCTCCCTCCTGCCTCTCACCTGCCTCCTCTCAGCCTCCCCATCCCCCAGGCCCTAGAGAGAGAGGGATGCAGCCATTCTGCACAGCATCACCTGTGAGACTAGCAGGTGCGATGGGGACAATGGATCCACATGACTCCCCTCCCTTCCGGCAGCCTCTCAGAAATTGGGGGCAGCTCTGAAGACACTGTTTTTGGCCCAGGCACCATCAGCCCAAACAAAGGCATTTTCTGTGGCTGCTGGGAAGGAGACAATTGTTTCCATTCTGCAAACATTTGCTGCCAACACCAGTGTTTTCTCTTGGAAGCCAACGTTTGGTTGAGAAGACAATGCCAAGCTAAATATTTTCTCTGCATAAAAATCCCTTCAATTTTTTAATCATTTGGCAACACCTCCTTCCTCCTCCCCTCGCCCTTCTGCTCCTCTCCTCCCTGTCACTCTCTGTTGCTGGCTGGGTCTCTGCAACACCCAACATCTGGGCAAGAGGGAAAGTTTTGTTGGGCCACACAGATGTTTCCAAACCTACAGATGGTGGGCTTTGTGCAGGCGCACATCTGGTTGATGTGTTAACCTTGTGTTCTTAGATGTTTTATCTGGATATTTTAATGGATGCAGATATAGCCTTTTCTAGTCTCCACCCTTTTTTTGGTCCATTCTAGATATCTACACTAAACGCTGGTTAAGAGAAGCCAACTAGTTGCAGTGAACTGAGATCGCGCCACTGCACTCCAGCCTGGTGACAGAGCGAGACTCTGTCTCAAAAAAAAGAGAGAGAGAGAAGCCAACCAGTAACAAAGGCCCTGAGGCTGCCAACCAGGGCCAGGAGGTAATCATAGTTCTCCATCACTCTGTGGCTGGTGGCTGAAGCATATTTATGTTCCCTCTTGCTTCCTGAGTCCCCACAAGGAGGAAGTCACCTATCTCGCTCCCTGTGCCAAGGTCTAAAGGTACTCAGAATTTCTGACCCCCAAATTCCCTGGCTCTAGGGAGATGTCTCCTTCCTGACAGCACTGCAGCTTGGGGGCTGGACCACTCTCTCCCGCCTCCACGGTGCTGCCTGTCCTTCTGAAGCTGCCTTCCCAGCATCCCACCGGGGGAGGTGGGGCAGGCCTCCTCCCCAGCCACTTTGGATGCTCATTCATACCTGGAAAGAGCTTGTTTTTCCAAACCCTCAACTGAATTTCATTCTGAAATCTCACTCCCTGGGGAAGAAGAATTTCCACCTCACAACCCAGAGTGTGAAGCATATCTGGTCAGGACTTACAGAATGAACGGATAAACGGTTACGTACATCATTGAATGAATGGGTGGAGGGATTAGTGAGTATGTGAAGAAGTGAATGAGTGACCAAATGTATGAGAGATCAATAAATGAACTCATCCCTGTGCCTGTGCCCAAGGACACAGCATGTGCAGTGACACTGGAGGTGAGAGGGAGGAAGGTGAAATGATGTGAAACAAGTCTCCATGGAGCACCTTGCTGGCACAGGGCAATTGTGTTTCTTCCTCCTCAGTGATAAAAGCCTTGCCACTGCAGAAAGAGTGTCAGTTTGGAGATGAGAGCTGGCTATCTGGGTTTGATTCCTGACTTTGTCACTTCTTGGCTTGTGATCTTGAGCAAGTTGCTTCACTCCTCTGAGCCTCAATTTTCTCATCTGTAAAATGAGGTATGCCTACCTTGTAAGTCTGTTTGGAGAATTTAAGGATTTGGGCATCCGGCACTTGCTAAGTATTAGCTCTTTTCTCCCTAAAGGAGGGTGAAGTTTTTAGGTCAATAAGCTTTGGGGAGAGATGAGAGTGGTTGAACATTGCCTGGCAGCACTGTGGTGAAAACTACCTTTGGGCAAAGGCCACCTTTGAGCGAAGGACACCTTTGGGTGAAGGCCTTCTTTAGGTGAAGGCCACCTTTGGGTGAAGGCCATCTTTGGGCGAAGGCCACCTTTGGGCAAAGGCCACCTTTGTGCTCCTAGGGAACATCTAGGGAGCACGTGGGTGTGAGGATCTCTGCAGGAATGCAGATATACCCAGAGGGCCATCAGACATCTGTCCTTCCCATGCCCCCTAGCTCCTGGTGAGTGTTTGACATCACATGAACCAGGCTAGGGTGGGTGGATCTAGAAAAAAATCCTTCTTTATATAAAGGAGGATGCTTCCTAAAAAGAATCACTACTTGAATACCTGCCAAAGGCACCCCAGAGAAAGTATTTCATGGGGTTCAGGCATATTAACCATGGTGACCTATCAATCACTGTGAACCAGAGATCAGGCAATGATGCAGGGCCAGGACAATGATGATGAGCCACCTCCTGGCTGTGGCCTTGGCCATGTAATTTAACCTGTGTGCCTCTGTTTCCTCATCTGGGTAATAGCGATGATTGCATCCCCCTCAATGCTTGGAATAGTGCCTGACACATAGTGAGCAATACACAAATGTTAGCTATTACAGTAGATTGGATTTTTGTCCCCAACTCTTCACCCCCTCATCTTGCAAGAGGATTTTACCACCTCTCCCCATCGACTTTGAGCTTGTCCATGTAACTTGCTTTGATCAATGGAATATAGGTGGCTGGGACAGTGTCCTAGTTCCTGGAAGAGGCTTTTAAGAGCATCTTCTGCTTGTGTGCTTCCTCCAGCCTCCACCAAGAGAATGGAGAATGGTGTATCTTAGATAATCATTATTTCTTCAGCCTAGGACCCGGAGCAAAAAGACATGTGAAATCCAGCCAAGTGCAGGCAAGCTGCAGCCCTTATATAATGAGAGCAAGAAAGAAATGTTTGTTGTTATAAGCGACAAGATATTGGCATTGTTCTCACTGTAGCAATAGCTGATGAATACAGCTATTATTACTGTTACTTCTCCATCTTATAGATGAGGAAACTGAGGCTCCTTGAGGTTAAGTTACTTGTTCATGGCTACACAGTAATTAACTGGTGGAGATGGGATTTGAACTCAGATTCATTCATTCATTCATTTATTCATTCAGCAATTACTTAGTGAGTACCTACCCTGTGGCAGCCACTGGAAAGGCAGAGAAAGCCCCTGCTCTCATGCAGCTTATAACTGCATGGAGAGAAACAAAGAAATACAAGCCAACCAGTAAACAGGTGAAAAAAATTCCAGACAGTCATAAATGATTTAAAGGATATAAAACAGGGCAATGTGATCATGACTGGGGAAGTGGGGAGGGACAGTTTAGAAAGGATAGCCAGAGAAGACCCCTGCCCACCACGCAGGAAGTGACATGGTAGACAGAGGAAACAGCAAGGGTAAAGGCCTGGAGGCTACAACAAACATGGCATGTTTCAGGAGCAGAGAGAGCCCAGGGTGGCAGGAGGGAAATGAGAGGCAGAGTGGAAGATGAGGGTACAGACAAAGATGAAGTAACATATGGCTTTGTCATCTATGCTGTGGTAAGGAGTTTGCAATTTATTCTAAGTACAGGGAGGGTTTTAAGCAGAGGAGAAATGCGAATGTATTTGGGTTGATATGTTTAAATTATCATGATTTTGTATGGGGAATGATTGCAGGAGGCCTGCTAGGAGACCAGTGCAGTAGTGCAGGAGGGAGATGGTGGCTAGGCCCCAGGGTGATCAGGGTGGAAACAAGCAAAATAAACTGTCTCGAGATATACTTTAGTGGCAGAGGCTGTATGTTCATGGAAGTTTGGAGGTGGAGATGAGATAAAGAGATGACTCAAGGAAGGATGACCTTTATGTGACCTTGGGTGAGGATGGTGTCATATACTGAGCTGGGGAAAGCTGGAGTCAGGATGATCTGGGCGAGTGGAGAAAAGCAAGAGTTCTGCCTTGGATAGGCTTGCCTTGAGAGGCCTGCATCAAGGGGTGCTGTGAGCAGGCAATGGGCTGCACTAGTCCAAGTTCAGTGGAGAGATGAGGGCTGGAGGGGTAAAAGGGGCATCCTTGGCACATAAGTATGATTTCAAGGGACAGAAAGCAGTCACCTGGGCACTCTGGCATTTGGAAGTCAGTTGGAGTTATAGGATCTAATAAAACTACCAGAGGAAGAGGAGCCAGCGAGGTACCGCTGTCCAGTTTCAGAGGTGAAGTCCATGGTGAAAGAAGCTCTGTGACCCTTGAAGTCTGAGACTTTGCTGTCTGCTACGGTCATCACCTGCCAAGCGCTTGAAATGTGGCCGCTCCACATTGAGATGCACGACAATTACAAAACACACACCAGATGCCAACGACTTTGTATGAAAAACGGAATGTAACAGCTCATTCACCCATCAAATACATTGATTACATGTTGGAATAATAATATTTCAAATATATTGGGTTAAATAAAATATAGGGATAAAATCAATTTTACCTGTTTCTTTCATTTCTTTTACTACTAAAAATGTCAGAAATGTAGAACATTTAAAATTACCATGAGGTTGGCATTTGATGCTTGCATCATTGTATTTTTACTGGGCAGCCCTACCTTGGAAGGACCACAGTAGGGTGTCACCCCACACAATGATGTAGTTGCAGAAGCACTGTCCAGACTTGTCCCCAAGAGTCTCGCTTTCCTGTCCTCTAGGGTCCCTGGGCTTTCCCTACCAAGAGTAGGTGTCAAATTTCTCAGTAAAGATTCTACTGACGACTTCTCATGGGAGTTGAACAATAAGAACACATGGACACAGGGAGGGGAACATCATACACTGGGGCCTGTCACGGGGGTTGAGGGAAAGTGGAGAGGGAGCTTTAGGACACATACCTAATGCATGCGGGGCTTAAAACCTAGATGACGGGTTGATAGGTGCAGCAAACCACCATGGCACATGTATACCTATGCAACAAACCTGCATGTATCCTAGAACTTAAAGTTAAAAAAAAAAAAAAAAAAAGACTTTGCTGACGACTTCTCACTCCAGCCCATACGGACCTGTTTTCGCCTAGAAAAATCACATGCAGCTTTCGTGAGAAAAAAAAAAAAAAAAATACACACAACACAAAACTAAAGAAAGGAGCAAGATTTCCCTGATGCACTGCCAAGTGACTGTTCTATTTCCCACAACTCCCTGTAGTTTCTTCAAACACAAAGACGTTTGCCACATGGTCAACGAAATCATTTGGGGAAGTGTCAGAAGACCATACGTGGGGCGGAGGAGTTTGGCAGCCAATGAGATTTTCCCATTTCCCACAATGGTCTCTGGCCAGGGCCTACATTCGGAGTGTTCATCTATCTCTCCTGCTCAGAGCTCCCCTGTAAATCCACCACCCCATCAAACCTCAAACTCACAAGGATTGCCATTTAGGGTCTGTGTGGGCCCTGGGGGCACCTTGGGGCTCTGAGCAATGATCATCTCTGCCTTCAGGGAGGAAACCTGAACACAGTAGGGTCAGGCCTTTTTTGGGATAGTGTCATTGTCCTCTGCCTGCTCCCAGCCCAGACTGGGAATGTCACCCTGTCCTGGGGCCATGAAACAGGACGGACCCTCAGTCCAGCAAGACAGGGACCTTAGAGATACAGAAAGAGGAAGAGCCCAAAGAGACCACATGAAGAATTGGTGAGATGGAGAGAACAAAGAACTCAGAGCAAGAAGAAGACCGCTGGGACAGTGGGGAGTGGGAGGCAGGCCTGAAGAACTCAGAGGAAGGGAGAGATGAAAGGAAGTGCATTCATTCAGTCGTTCATCCATTCATTCGTGAAAGCATTACTGAGTACCTTCTATTTGTGGACACTGAACTAGGAGCAAAGATGCCTAGTGAGTGAAATAGGCCAGGTTTCTCCCCTCAGGGGCTTGCAGGCCTATTAGGAAGATATTAAACAAATAAACACGTGGATCGATTTAAAATGAAAACTGACAAGTTCTCTGAAGAATAGGACATGAGGCTACAACATCACCAACAGAAGCATTCCCTTGAACCTGAGAAACCAGAAAATGTTTCCCTGAGGAAATGATATTTGAGCTGAGATCTGAATCTCAGTTAATTGCACAAAAGGGATATTGGGTATGACAGGCACAGGAAACACACGTGCAAAGACCCTGTGGCCAGCATGGTCTGCATTTGAGGGATGGAAGGCACTATGACCAGAGCAGCTGCCAAGATCTGTATCACAGGACCACAGACAGTGGGACTGTGATGGACAGGGTTTGGAGCGCTTGAGGCTTCTTAAAGATCTCAAACTTTGAATTTGCCTTTAAAACTTTTTTTTTCCATTTCGAAGTTTAGGGGTTGTTTTTTAAATGCTGCTTATGTCTGAAGAAATCTGAAAACAAGAAGTTGGGGAGTTTCAGAGGCAATTAGTATACATGTAATAGTTATTGTTGTTTTTTTTCTTAATTATAAAGTAACATAATACTCAACCTGGGAACTTGTCAAACACAGAAAAAGACAAATTCTAAAATGGACCTAAACCCACTCTCCACCCATTCTCGCTGTTAAGAGTATTGATGTAGCATCTGTAAGGTTTTGAGCTTATATTATAATATATACCAGCCATTGGACTGGAGCTTTTCATACGTGGTCTTCTTTTGTTCTCATAGCAACCCCATAAGGTGGTACTGTTATTATTCCCATTGTACAGGTTAGGAAAGTGAAGCTTTGAGATTCACTGGGCCTTTCTCTAGACTCGTCTTCTACCACGCTTTTTCTAGCTGTTTCTGCTCCAGTCACACTGCTGCTCCCCATTCCTCTAATCCAGTCTACTCCTGGCCACAAGGCCTTTGTACACACTGTTTCCTCTGCTTGTCATACAGTTTGTTCAATGTCATTTGAACGAGGTGAGAAGTAGCTGGGCTGGAGTCCAGATCCAAATCTGTCTGACCCTGAGCCCGCACAGATCACTACATTCTGCTTCCTCTGTGGGTCATATCCTCATCGTTCTCCTTTCTGTGCATATGTATGCATATATATTTATATTTGTACTCATACTGACGGCATTACCCAGACTGTTTTGCAGCCTGTCCTTTTCACTTTGCAACAGATCATGTAACATTTTCTCAAATCAACATCTATTCTTCTACAACACTATTTTTAATGTCTGCATAGTATTCTGCAGTTCAGACTGGTGATCTGCAAACATTAGCTCACGTGGGAACTCGTTGGAAATGCAAATTTGCAAGCCACACCCCAGACCTACTGCATTAGGAACTGTGGATGGAGGCCAGGAATCTGTATTCTAACAAGCCCTCTGGGTGATTCTAATACAAGTTGAAGAATGGGTCCTTTAGATGTTCTGTATCCTTCTTAACTCATCTCCTATCATTGGCACATTTAAATCATTTCCAGGTTGACCATCAAAAAACAAGGCAATTTGGGAGGCCGAGGTGGGCAGATCATCTGAGGTCAAGAGTTTGAGACCAGCCTGGTCAACATGGTGAAACCCTGTCTCTACTAAAAATACAAAAATTAGCCGGGCATGCGCCTGTAATCCCAGTTAATAGGGAGGCTGAAGCAGGAGAATCGCTCAAACCCAGGAGGTAGAGGTTGCAGTGAGCCAAGATCCCACCACTGTACTCCAGCCTGGGCAACAGAGCAAGACTCCGTCTCAAAAAACAAAACAAAACAAAACAAAACCAAAAAACAAAAAAACAAGGCAAAACAAGCATCCTCATATCTGTGAAGATCAAGAAAGTGGTTTTAAAATAAAGCAGGTGTCAAAATCCAAGCCTACATAAACAAAAAAATACATTAATAAATGTCATATTTGAAAAGAAAACTAAAGAAACACAGAAGAGATTTTAGTTCAGATCTCAGGAAATGTTCTATTTTTTTTCCTGGCAGGACCACCTGGCAGGAGGAATGTCACCTGGAGCCCTTCGTGTCACCTGGGGGGATAGTTCGCTTCTGCGGGCAGCCTAGGAGTTGCCCTGCTGCCGTGCTCCTGAGCACTGTCCACGAACTCCAGGCCTTCTCTAGTAGCTTCCAGGCTTTTGGGTATAATGGCTGAGATGTTTGTTAAAGAGACAGCTGCTGTCTGGGCCCACCCAGCAGGGGGAGGGCAGAAGCGCTCGGTAGCTGTGGAGATGGAGCTGGAGGGCAAGCTGCCTCCTCACCTCTCAGCTGGCGATTTCATTAAGCGAGGGCCTGCCAAGAGGGCTCTGCCCCACTCCTCACTGCTGCCCTGCCAGGCTGCCTCTGCCCTCATTAGCTTGAGGCTGAGTCCAGACTTCTGAAATAAACTCCGGGCCCTTCCCTGGGGTCTTGGAAGACACTGTCCATCTGATGGTGAGTGGAGATCTGTCAACAGGGCATTTTGCTGCCTGTTCCAGAGCCCAGACTACCACTGATGGCTTCCAGTTCTCATTTCCCATCCAGGGAGCGAGCCTGCCTGTTGGCAGAAAGTTTCCTGGAATCAAATGGGCCTGAGATATGGCTTAACCAAAAACTAAGAAAAGCAGTGTTAATGTTCTGGGGTGTGTCTGTTTCCTTGCCTGTAAAATGGGAGTAATAATCCCTTTCTGGTGATTATTACAGAACATGGAACAGAACATGGGCTGCAAATGGTAAGGGTAACGTATGAGATGGCTTTTTTTATGTCATTGCTGTGCTTTTTTGCACAGGTCTTTGGGGATATACTGATCTGGGTTCAAATCACAGCTTTTCTGCTTACTGACCGTGTGACTGTGGATGCATTATTTCTCCTTTCTGAGCTTGTATTTCCCCATCAGTAAAGCAGCAGTAATGACACCTGCTTTGCCAAGCAAACGTGAGGACCACATGGGCTACCGGGGAAGAGAGCAGCCAGCAGGGTGTTCAGAGCACAGTAGGCTACCCAGCAGGTGTTTGTTGGCTGGATCTCAATCCTTCCTGAGTTGGAGACTTCCTCCTGCTGTGCAGGAGGCGGTACCATGTAGCAGTTTACCTTTCAACATCTGATACCTGCAAATGTGGATCCTGGCTTCACACAGGGACCTTGAACACATTACTTCACCTCTCTCTGCCTCTGTTTCCTCATCCACACAATGGGAGAAAAAATAATACCTACTTTATAGGGCTCTTGTGAGAATAAGATAAAATCATGTTATTAAAATGTGAAGGCTGGGCATGGTTGCCTGTAATACCAGCACTTTGGGAGACTGAGGCAGGAGGACTGATTGAGGTCGGGAGTTTGAGACCAGCCTGGGCAACAAAGCAGACCCTTTCTCTACAAAAAGTAGAAAAAAAATTAGCCAGGCATGGCAGTGTGCACCTGTGGTCCCAGCTACTCAGGAGGCTGAGGCAGAAGGATCCCTTGGGCCCAGTAGTTCCAGGCAGCAGTGACTTACCATCATGTCATTGCACTTCAGCCTGGGCGATAGAGCAAGACCTTGTCTCAAAAAAAAAAAGTAATTGTTATTAGGTGTCATTATTACCATTTTTTCAGATGTGACAAAGGCTGAGTGTTCGTATCATCAAACATCGAAAATGTGGCAATGTCTAGAGAGTTGACTGATCTTTAGCTTTGATTGGGCATTCAGTTGACAGATATTTATTGAGTGCCAATCATGTGACTGGCTGTTTACTGGCCTTCCAGTCCTTTGAATTTGGGGTTTGTGGAGGATTTTATGCACAGCAGAGAGGCCTCATACCAGGGACATAGGAGGGCAGAGAGGTCATGGTGAGGGTCAGAGGAGGTGGGCCACCCTTGCCACCTTCCAATGAGGAAGCCACTTACTCAGCTTGTGTAGCTGTATCTCAGGACAATAGCCATCTTTGACAGCCGTTCTCCCACAACCTCCAGAAAAGCAAGACCTTGAGAAATTTCAGGTTAAAAAGCAGCTCTCAAATTCCACTGTAGGTTATTCAAAGGAGAAAAAGAATAAAAATCAATGCCAACTCAGTCTCTGGTTCTGAGGAGCAGTCGCAGCTTGTTTGTAACCCGAAGGGATCAATAAGAGATACTTCTTCTGGTCCATTTTTTAAGCTCGATACCATGGATGCAATTTGGTTGACAATTATGAACAATCAGTTATCTTGTACGGTCTTGCTCCAGCCGCCGGCTGCCCAATCAGAGTAATCATGAGCTATTACTGAGGGGGTGGTGTTGTGGAGGGGCTGGTTCCTACCCGCTCACCAATGATCACTCAGAAGGAAACAGAATTTACCGATCAATTTAGTCATTGGGATGGAGAAGTTATGAATACTCTGACACAGAATCCTGGCTTCTTGGGTTTTCAGACCCATTAGCCAGGGCATAGATTCCTATTGATGAAAGCATCCATCTCCCTGGCTTGGGCAGTTTCAAGGGGCCAAGAGTCTAGATTAGGACTTGCTAGAGTTCAGAATTTCAAGTGCTCATTGCTTCCCTCAAGAATGCAGAGGGACAACTGTCTTCATGACACCAACATCTGAACTGAGTGGATAAAAAGCTTCAGGGCACTCCTGGGTGTTAAATGCCCCAGAGACAGGCCTGAGCTTGGGCCTGGCAATTCCCTTGTGGGGAACCTTCCTCCAAGATGCTTAGCATCTTGCCCACTTTGCCCAGAACCCACAGGGCCAGCCCTGTATGGCATGGCTGAGCACCAGAGACCTCAAACTCTTTTGGATTGTGGGCATCTTTGAAAAACTGGTGAAGGCTCTGCATCCTATCTAAAAAAGTACCCAGATACCCAAAAATATGCATTAATTTTAGTAGGGGCCTATGAAAACTAGGATAAGAATGTCAAGGCTAGGGTTTGGGAATCAGATAAATCTTAATCCCCATCTAGGCTCCACCATTTGCATGCCATGTGATTCTGGGTAAGTAACCTTTGCTCTCAGAGCCTCAGTTTCCTCCCTGTGCTGGGAATGGTAATAGTATCTACTTAACAGCATCACAAGATAATCCATGAGAAACACTAATCCATGTGTGCAGCATGTAGTAAGTGATTAATAAACATTAACTGGTATCATTATGAACACGAATAATAATTAATTGGAAATAGCTAAAGTCATAGAGGTGATCTCTCTATGCTGCATCTATAAAATCGGACATACTAGGACCCACCACTTTTGGGATGCTTTTTAGGAAGTTTTATTTAAAAGGATTTGTGTGACACATTTGGCTCAGACCTGGACACATTTATTCAGACCTGTAGGTGCTCAATTCAGACCTGTAGTAGCTCTTTGTTATGATTATGTATGTTATGATTATGATTGTTAATATTTGTCACTAATGAATGTTACCCGTTGTGTCCTGGGCACCTTCCATCTTCCCAGGACTGGGCTGTGGCTAAGGGTGAGCCAGTGACCCAGATAATGGTGCTTATAACAGACTGTGGCAGGGTGGTGGGGGGTGGGGAGGCAAAACACAATTGCATGATGCAAGATCTGTCATGGACATGCTGTATGACCTTGGCTAAGCCTCCTTCCCTCTCTGAGTAGCACTTCCCCTGAACATACAACTGGAGGTTGAACTCGACGATCTCCAGCGGTCTAGACTCTAGTTGACTCAACCTATCTAATGAACTGCTGAGGAAATTTCCTGTAGCTGACACTGGGTCTTGCCAGGTGTGGCTTGATGGAGAGGGTGGACCAGGAGGAAGAAACAGCACAGGCAAAGGCAGAGTGTCCTCCTCTGCCTCCTCCTTTCCCTTGGAAATGTAGGGCTCATTGTCTGTAAGGACTTCCTGGAACCTCCTGGCCACTGGGGATCATCCCTTCCATCGCTGCTTATTGGCCCTGCTGGGCCACCCAAGTGTTGTCTTCAGTTCAAATCCCCGATATCACTCCCAGAGAACTGGGTGACCTTTCTTTAGAGCACACTTCTCACTGTTTGTTCTTACCCATTTAGTTATATGACTCTTTGATTCAAGTCTAACTTCCTCACCAGACTGCATGCTCCATGAGGCCAGGGGCCATAGAACTGGCTTAATTCACCCTTGCATTTCCAGCTCCTTTCCAAGTGCCTCCCCACATATTAGGTACTTGATATATACTTATTGAATGGATGAATGGACAAAAGAATGGATGGATGGATGGATGGATGGATAGGTTAAGAGGAGAGTAAAAAACTTTCTGTAGAGCCAGCCCCTTATAGGTGTGAGTTCAATGGAAGGCGGAAGGGGATGGAGCCCTATATATCCAGAGGTCAGTGTTCTGAGGGTGTCTGGGAGGCATCACATATCTGAACCAAAATCCAGGTCTCCTTCCAGCTCGTAGCATTGCCACTAGCAACAGGATGGAGCCATGGAGTCCTGGATATGCCCCTATCCTTTTCTGAGTCTTTGCAACCCTGCCCCAACACTTCTTCCCACTGAATAGCAATCTCATGCTCTTGTCTTCCTCACCCCAAACCATCCTGCATTCAGGAAATGATCTGACTCATTCAGGAGTCCCTGAGACTTAACTGGATTCCATTCTTGGGGTTATTTACATTTTAATGACTAGGGCTTTAAAAATTAAGTCCAAGGGGTGAGGCAGAGATGTTGAGACAGCCAGCCCTTGTGTGGAGGCTCTTCCTGGTGTTCAGAGAGAAGGTCTCTGGGTGTCAAGGGCTCGGGCCCTGCTGGTTGATGTCCTCTGGGCAGGTTTGTAGGTCATGCGCCTTTTCTTCCCAATCCCCATCCCCTGAAAATGTTCTTTATTTCCAGAATCAGGCTGGGATCTCTGTTTTGGATATCATGGAGCCTTTCAGAACCCAGCTGCAGGCTCTCCTTAATCCTTCATCTCCTCCCTGCCCCAGACTTAGGTTCCTCTACCTGCCCAAGCCACCCAACCTGATTGGGAGCCCGTGATTCATTATCTCCCAAAGATGTGGCTCCTGCACAGGGAAGCAGAGGTGGGACTGGAACAGCCAAGCTGCTACAAAGCCAGAACCAGGTTTGTAGGCAGCCCCCAGCCACTCCCTGTAACTAGGCAGAAGCTGATGGGGAGGAGGAAGGGAGCGAGAGCAGGCAGGCAGCACCGGAAAAACAGCCCGGTGAAGTGCCTGCAAATCCTCCTTTCAAACCATCTCCCAGAAGGCCCATATGACGATTAGCAGCCCCAGAGAGAGCCCTGGGTAGGGAGGTGGTGGAGGTAGATGGGTTAAAAGGGAAGGGGCCTTTTCCCAGCCTCCCCAGGGTGGAGAATTGGTCTCCCAGTGAAAAGCAGGCCCACTTTAGCCTAAGTGACTGGTCTGTGCAGCACATTCATCTGGTATACATGAGTCTGGCATTAACTCTAATGGTAAGGCTCCGCAGGTTCTGGCCTGGATACTCAGCATGGCCTTGCTGCTCCCTTCCTGGGCCACTATGTGATTTCCCATTAGTGAAATGAACACACAGAATGCAGAAGGACAGTAGCCTGGCCTGCTGGGTGGGGCACACACACATGCACACACGACTGCACATGCCCACAGAGGCAGGCACATTGGGCTGGGTTCCGACCCAATGCCTGGGTGAGGGTGGCAGGAAAAGCACCTCCAAACCCAGCTAAAGACCCTCAGGGAGTTGTTTGGGGGCTGCTACACCACAAGGCGCTAGAGAGTTACAGAGGAAGATCACTGACCCAAAGTTAGGAGACCTGGGATCAAGTCCCAGCAAACAGCTAAGATTTGCTGGGTATCATTGTACCCCTGATGCTGTCCCATGTACGTAAGCTGCCTTATCCCCTCAAATCCTCACCACAAACACTCAAGTGGGTATTATTATCCCATTCCATAGAACAGGAAATGGAGATCAGGTAACTTCTTGACATTGTACAACAAAAGGGCAAAGCCAGGATTGAAACCAGGTCTGTCAGATTCCAGCCCAAACACAAGCCAGCACTGTCACTCTGCTACTTACGAAACCCATGGCCTTCTCAGGGCCTCAGTTTCTTCATCTGCAAAATGGAAGCTTACACCTCTTCTTCCTCAGGCATAAAATTATTGTGAGGATGGCAGGTTAGAGCTGTAGAGGCAGACAGACAAATAGATCTACTCCCTGAGAGTTTTAAGCCTCTTTGTCCATGTTAAATTCTAGGCTCGAGATGCAGACTGAAAAAGCAGAAAGCATTATAGATATTCTTACCATGAAAATCCTACTCTAATAACTTGAGACATTTTCTCTTCCTTGTGAAAAAGAGTGCAACTGACACATTGTGGGAGAAACACCCCTAGCCAGATTTGGCAATGTCTGGGAAGACTCAAGGTGGTGAATTTCTGAGAACTCATTGCCTTGAGGGCAGAGGGGAGAGTCAACAATAGGGTACCTAAGATATCTGACCTTTCTGCCGGGCTCCGGCCCACTCAGAAAGCAAGGGAAGCAGTCCAACTCCTTCTTGCATCTAACCACCCTTTGTCTTGTTGACTCTTTCTCAGGTCAGTTCTCCCAGGGACTAGGCTAAAGGACATTTACTTCATTTGTACCTGAGTCAGGGATCATTGAGAAAACATGAACAGGTTTTCTGAGTAGAGGACCAGGTAGCCAGAAGGCTGATCTTCCTATGTCTCAAGGGCCTGGGTACTTCAGGGTGAAGCCACCAGGTGCAGGCTGACCTGGGAAGACTGAGGCAGCAGAATGCCCACTCCAAATCACAACTCTCTCCTCCCCTATCCTAGCCATGAACAAAGCTGCAGCCTCCTCTATAGGGGCTGGGGAGGGGTGCCCAGCTTGCCAGTCTGTCATTTCCATACTGAAATGTCCCAGCTACAGGCACATGGAGATGTGTGCATTCCAAGTGAGAAAAGGGCATGAAGATGGTCTGCTGATCATTTATCCTAGAACTGGAGGAGGCCACAGGAGAGAGGAAGGCACGGCACTGGAGGGGAGCTGGTCAGGTTGCTGAAGATGAGCTTGCTGGAAGCCACCATGAGGGGGAAGCTTCACACTCCCTTTTGTCTGCTCAGCCCCCAGGGGCAGAGCAGCCAAGCTCCTTCTCTCACTTGCCCTGCAAGTCTTTCTTACCATGTTTTGTGAGAGATTCTGCCCCAAGCACCCATGGGTGTGTGTGTATGCACATACTGCATATACACATATGTATGTATGTGTATTTGTGTATGTATGCATATGCATACACAAATGTGAGCATGTTGATGTGTGTGACATGTATGTGTGCATGCACATGAGTGTTTAACACACACATAGGCCCACATGCTTGTATGTTGTGTGTGTATTCCTAACCTACCCTCCTACAAACTCCTTTTCCTCCCTAGGTAACTGGGCTTCCAGAGTCTATTCTTGGCTTCTTTTCTACTGGGTCTACACTTTATAGAAGATCTCATTTTTGACCATTGCTTCCTTCCTTCTCCATGAAGATAAAACTGCCAAATCTATTTGGCCAATCTCTGCCCTCTTTTCCGAGCTCTCAAGCCTTACTTCCAATGGATGATCTACATACATCTCAAGCCCTATGGTCCCATTGTCCCTTATCACCCTCTTCCCTAAACCAGTGTTTCCTCCAGACTTAAGTATTCCTGGGATTGCATTCATCACCATCGCAGCCTCCTTCATCTCTCACCTCTTGTCTGTTGGAGGCCTGTGGCTCCTCCCTGTGAAATATTCCCTTTTCTGTTTTCACCGCCGTCATCCTGGGCCAGGCACAAACTTGTTTTTTCAAAGTTTTATCAGCACAAACTTGTTCTACTCAATAGGCCCCAGCTCATCTTCCAGCCTCCAGGCCCTCTGGTCCCAATCCACGCAGTTCAGGGAAAGTGGAGCCATTTATAAAAGCACAATCTGGATCTCACTTCCCATTCCAAACCTTTTGCTGGGTTCCTGTGGCCTTTGAAGCCAGCTACACCTGGACCCAAATCTCCCCTCTAGCACTTGCTACCTGTGGTAACCTGGCCATGTTATGGGGCTTCTCAGAGCCACACCACGGTTTTCACACAGTTATTATGAAAGCCAAGCAACACAACATGTGAAAGTACTGCAGAGTGTCTTTTATGTAATATGTATGTTACATTAATATGTTTTGATATATTTTGTAAATATGCATATGTATTATATAAAATGTATATTTTCTTAATTTCACTTCTTTGGGAGAGAAAGAGCGATGTGTGCGTGTATTACAAATATGTTGGATAATGAGTATTGTTACAAATATATTGGATAATGAGTATTGTATATGACTGCATGCACAGAAATACTTTTATTTATCTATCTCATATTCTGTCTTTTTTTTTTTTTTTTTTTTGGATGGAATCTCGCTCTGTCACCCAGGCTGGAGTGCAGTGGTGCAATCTCAGCTCACTGCAAGCTCCGCCTCCCTGGTTTATGCCATTCTCCTTGCTCAGCCTCCCGAGTAGCTGGGACTACAGGCACCCACCACCACGCCCAGCTAATTTTTTTGTATTTTTAGTAGAGACGGGGTTTCACCATGTTAGCCAGGATGGGCTAGATCTCCTGACCTCGTGATCCGCCTGCCTTGGCCTCCCAAAGTGCTGGGATTACAGATCTATCTTATATTCATTTTTTTATTGATTCAGCAAGCATCTGTTGACACCTATTATGTGCTATGCATTGGCTCAAATATATGGAAAGATACGAGTTCTAGCCTTTACGAATTTGGCACTATATATGAACTTCCTCTCAAATCATAAGCCCTGAGAAAAATCCAGGTTTATCCATCAAGTCCTAACTCCCTATCTCAGTCAGGGTTCGTGGGGGTGCCATGGTGTTTTCATGGAGGCCTGGCTGGAGTTATTTGCCTTGGAAATCACCAGGCTCCACAAGGAATCCTTTTGCAGCATGGAAATCCTGTCCCCTGCCCTGTTTTTGCACTGCAGAGCATGAGGCCCCGTCAGTGCAGATGGTGGGCCTAGGCAGAGGGGCAGAGGTGGGGCGAGAGCCCTGCACACAGAACCTGGAAAAGTCATGCTTGCATTTGAGCTGGGGGGAGGTGGAGGTCGACAAGGCTCCGTCAAACTGAAGTCTTTCCAATTTGCTTTCAGGAAGGAGCGCCATTAACGTGAGCGTTCGGGGAAAAAAACAAAAACACTAATCACCATCCGAAATGTACATGCTATTTCCCATCTGGTGTGTGGAATTGGATCGTCTCGGGAGTCTCAGGAAAATGCAGCAGATGGGCTGGGTTTGGAGCTTGTCTCCCCACAGGCAGTGGGGAGAAGAGGAAGCGACTTGGCACGGGAAGCCAGCGTGTGTAAGAGATGGGGGGACCCGCCGGGTCCCCATCAACTGGGTCCTGGAGGAACCCTCCCTACCCTTAGATGCCTGATGCAGCCAGAGCAGCTGTGTTGGCTGCCCCTGTGGCTTCTGGTCCATTACGGGAAACAGCAGCTCATGCTCTCAGTTTGCAGAAGCTCTACCCAGGCAGCATCAGTGCCAGGGAAAGATTTGAGGGGATCAAACACTTGCCGAGTAGCTGTGCTACTCAGGCCAGTCACTCACCGTGGGTCATTGACAGTGCCTCCCAGAGTCATCAAGAGGCTCAAATGAGGTCAATGGGAAGCGCCTAGCACTGTGTCTGCATGGGTTATTATCTGGTTTGGATGCCCACAAGAAGGGACTTGGAAGTGCTCCATAGGGGATGGATGTTGGGGAGAAGACCTTGCCCTCAAGCTTATGGCCTGTTGGGCTGAAGAAGAGGTGCCCAGGGTTCCCCAGTTGCACCACTGCAAAGGGGCTTCTGTGTTACAGACAGTTCATCCTGTGACCTTTGCCTGGAGTCAGAAAGGAGAGGGGTGCCTGCTCAGCAGGGAGGAGGCTGGAACCGCTCGTGGCTGGTGCAAAGAGAGAAACTGGGGGGAAAACAAGAGGGAAAACAGGGCCCCTGGAGAAAAGAACCATGAGGAAGGATGCTCTCAGAATTCTCCACGCTCAGGGTCCCTTCTAGAGAGGAGATGGCCCCCTGCCCCTCCTCCTTCTGACCCCCCACGGATGACTGCTGTCCTATCAGATGGCAGAATGCCACCAATGCCTTTGTTCTCTGCTGTAACTTTCAGTCCCCCTCCCTGGAGCACCCCCTCCCCAAAACATCTAATTAAAGAGAGGAAAGTAATTAAGGAAGGGCATATAACATTCCCAGTTAACACTGAACTTAATAACACCCCCAACCCCTCCCCCGAGTTTCGATCCATAAATATGGCATGCAGAACAACTCACTGCAACACCAAATTGTTTATTGCTTGCTAAGCTGGAAAGCACTTGAATTAACCTCCTGCATAAGTGGAGTTAGGAAAGATCCAGGCGTCTTTAAGTGGAAAGAGGACATGAGCCAGACAGAGTCCTTGTCAGGGAACCTGGAGGATGGGGCCTCCTCGTTCACTCCCTCACTCACACACCTATTCATAGGAGCATTTACTGAGTGCCCACTCTGTAATAGACCATGTGGTAGTGCTTGGGAAATAGAGGAGAATAAACCAATATTGCCTCTGCAGTTGGAGACACGTTGTCCTTTGCAGTTTTAAAAATGGCAGCTGTGGCCCCGTGAAGGGAGGGCCTGCTATACTTGACAGAAGACCGGGCTGGAGACTGAAAATAGATGGCAGGACCCTCCCACCCTACCCCACCTTTCTGGCTGGACCATTGCAATTTAACAAGCCTATGATGTATTTCAGGCACTGTGAGGTTTATAGAGACAAGGCAAACACTGCCCCTGACCCAGAGAAGCTCATAGACTGGGAAGACAGACTGGAATACAGCACTAATTACAGCCTTCAGAGACCCACTTCTTAACTGAGATGTGTGCAAAGTCCAGGGAAAACACAGGGACTGGAACAGTTAACTCTGAGAAAGTTGTAGAAAGGATCACAAAAGAACTGACATTGAAGTTGGATTTTGAAGCATAAGCAGAAATTCCCAGTGGAGAAAAGGGTGCAGGAAGATCTAGGTGTAATACCTAGAGAGACTGTATAAACGTGCAAAGGCATGAAAGTAGATGGGCTGTTTGGGTTGAAGTGGAAATGGATGGGAGAGGTGGAGAGGGTAGAGAAGTCACAGGTCAGGTAACATTAGAGAAGAAATAATGAGCTAGGCACGGTAACTCAGGCCTGTAATCCCAGCACTTTGGGAGGCAGAGGCAGGTGGATCACTTGAGGTCAGGAGTTTAAGACTGGCCTGGCCAACATGGCGAAACCCCATCTCTACTAAAAATACAAAAATTAGCCAGGCGTGGTGGTGCACGCCTGTAATCCCAGCTACTTGGGAGGCTGAGGCAGGAGAATTGCTTGAACCCAGGAGGCAGAGGTTGCCGTGAGCCGAGATCGTGCCACTGCACTCCAGCCTGGGTGACAGAGTGAGACTCCATCTCAAAAAAAAAAAAAAAAAAAAGAGAGAGAGAGAGAGAAGAGATCATGGTCAGCCCACATAGTGTGCTATGGCCTAGAGGGTGAGAGAATGGGAGCCTGGCTGCTTGGATGCTAAACCTGGTTCCACCACTTACTAGCTGTCTCTCCATTTCCTCATCAGCAAAGTAGCAATAATAACAATAGCAATAATAACAGTGCCTACCTCAAAGGGCAGTTGTGTGGATTAAAAGAATTAATACATGTGAAGTGCCTAGAATGCTGCCTAGCATGTAGCAAGCCTTCATTTGTGTTTTTTCTCTCCTTCAATGCTGGGAGGGGCTTATAGGAGAGATTCCCCTTCCGTGTCCCCCAAGTCCCCAAGTGCCTCTGCTTATGATTTACTTCTTATGGCTATCCCACCCTGAGACACTTGTCCAGGAGCCATTAGAGGGTTTTGAGCAGAAGAACAGCCCCCGCTTCCTTTGCATTTTGCATTTTGGAAAGGTCCCTCCAACAGTGGCTGAGATACAGCGTTTTGTACTATTATAACAGAATACCGGAACCTTGGTAATTTATGAAGAGCAGAGATTTCTTTCTTTCGCTTCTGGAGGCTGGGAAATTCAGGATTGAGGGGCCCACCATATCTGGCAAGGGCCTTCATGCCACGTCATCCCACAGAGGAAGAAGGAAGAGCAGGAGAGTGCAGAGCGCAAGAGAGAGCGGAATTTGCTTTTACAGCAGCCCACTGTCACGATAACAAGCCCATTCCCAAGATAGTGACAAGGATCCATTCCTAATCACCTCCTTAGGTGCCACCTCATTCACCTTTATATTTTCATTTAAAAATTAAAATTTTCTAAAACTGGATGGCTGTGATGGGTGCATAAGTCTGCAAATTTACTTAAAAATCAGTAAATTGTACAGTTTAAATGGATGAAATTTATGGTATGTAAATGATACTGCAATAACGCCTTCTTTAAAAAAGTCCCCCAGGTGATCCTAGTGAGACAACTCAGCCTTGGAGGTGGAGTGGGGCTGGAGAGGGGAACTCAGAGCCTGACTTCAGGGCTGGTGGTGCTGTGAGGAAAGGACAGAGACAGTAAATCCTGCAGGAGCTTGTTCAGTGCTTGCCTGGACTTGAGGCTGCTACCCTGGGCTTAAACTCCTCTCTCATCTTGATCAAGGAAGCCACTGGATTTTGTTGAGGGCTCTCCCTCATCTGGGCTCCCACAGTGCCCATGTCTGCCTGCCAGTACAATGCTTGTCCCAATATGTGGAATGCTCTGTTTCCAGGCCTGGCTCTTCTGGTGTCCCGCAAGCTCCTCAAAAGCGAGGACACAGAGCTGGGCAGAGTAAGTGGCCCCTGAGCACATGCTGGGTACTCTGGGAATGCACCATCCCTGGCTTACTGGGTAGTATGTGGATGATGCTTCAGGACCTAGGTGGGGCCTCAAGGATCTGGCTCTGCAAATGTCCTCTCAAGAGCATATGCTAAACTTGGCCTTCAACTCTTGGTTGCTTGAGCAGCTATTCTTGGCAAGATATTTCATCTTTTCCTCCTCCTCCTCTTCCTCTTCCACCCACCATCAGCCTTCATTTGTGCTTTTTCTTTCTTCAAGGCTGGGAGCTGCTTATAGAGCTCTTTTCCTTGTCCCCCAAGTCCCCAACTTTGTCCCTTCTGCTCTTCTCTAGGTCATTATAACTCCTACCCATCTTCCTCCAACTTCCGTCTGGGTCGAAAGCTCCTACTTTGGGTATGACCTTTAGTTTGTCCTTTGTCCCCTGTGTGGGTTCTCAAGTTCTCATCCATCCCCTCAAACCCTATACATATTCCCTTTATCTTTCTCTGAGTCTCCATGATCTCTACCCGCATCCCCTCTCTTCCTGCCTGTGCCCCTCAGCATCTCCCATTTGTCCCCTTGGATTTCAACTATGACCCTACAGCCCTCCTGTGCCATCTCGGCCCCTCCTAATCCCCCTGTGACAGTGGGTCGCCAGGAATGCTTGAAAAAAAATCATAAAGACATGGTTGAGGGAAGCAGCTGGGTAGAGTTTTGGGACTAACTTGAAATGTGATTGGTGTAAGAGTGTTCCTTTGCATTATCTAGAAAATTGTCTCTATGTTTCACTCAATGGTATGTGTGCTGTGTGGACACAGGACCAGCCCCAAACTTCCCACCACAGGCTGTGGAATTCTAGTCCATACCCCTGCCTTTACGTCCTGGCTTCTGGCCACAGAGCATAAATTAGCAAGATAATGACCACCTAACTGGGGACTCCCTGGAGCATGTCCTGCCCAGTGGGCTCTCTGGAGTGGGGGTGGGGGTATGCCCAGAAGAAGAGTCCTGTAAAAAGCCATCAGTGGCCCCATCCCAGCTGCTCCTTCATGCTCCTCTCTTCCCTGGGGCAGTGAGGCCACCATCAATGGCCCAAGTGCCCTGACCTGAAGCATAGGGAGCCTCCTGTCCTTTTGGCAGGGAGTGTCCCTGGGCTATGTTGGATTTCCTCCTATCCCTGAAGACTGGCTAATCAGATGCTTATTCTCCATCCCCATCGCCTGGTTCCCGTCTGTCCTGAGTCTCTGAGCTTCTCTGAGTGTCCCGGTGCTTGGAAGAGACGTGTGTGTAAGCTTGAGAGCAAAGGGACTTGGCTGGCTGAGTGAATAGAATGAAATGAAGCCAACTCAGAGAAAGGAGGCTGTGGCCATTGGCACCTGTCCCCGGTTCGTTTACTCAACCCAACCAAACTCAGGTAGAAGGCTGGAGCCTGGGATTAACTGATTGGCAGAACTGGGATCCCTGCCGCACAGTCCCCCTGCTGCCTCAGAGATAACACAGAGCTGGGGCTGGTTCCCACAGCTAAGCCTCTTCCATCCCCTGCCCAGGCTCCAGCCCAAGCCTCTCCCGACTGCCTGCCTCCACAGCTGCATTCCTTCTGGCCCCTGGGAGACACAGCAACACTCAGCACCCAGGCCTCGGAGCTGCCTCTTGAGTCCTCGGGGTCCCAGCCCCCTACCGCCTGCCCCGAGGCTTACGAAGGGTCCCAGTTCTGGGTAGCTCTGGGAGGGGAGTGTCCTTCTTTTTAAATGGATCCTCCTGAGTTGTTCCCTCAGGTCAGATACTGGGCAGGTTCTCTGGGGATGGGTAGATCTTGGACAGAGATGCAGGGAGAAGCAGGGAATATCACCAAGGTCAGGACCAAGAGGAAGCCAAGGTGGGTAGGGGTGAGGGCTTGCTAGGGAGGAGGGATCCTGGAGAAATGTCAAAATCTGACAGCAGGTTTGGGGTGCAAGCCATAGGATTTCCTTCCCTCCAGGCAGCCAGCCAGCCTGCCGGATGAACACAAAGACCCTCGACTCAGCAACCCCACAGCTTCTGCAGACCCGCTCCATGTGGTCAGGGATGGGGGAGAGTAGAGGAGCAGCCTGACGTGTGTCAGTCTTTCTGCACTTTCTCTACCCCACTCACATGCAACCTGGTGAACCTGGAAGCCAGGGATCCATCTGAGTGTGTGTGTGTGTGTGTGTGTGTGTGCGCGTGCATGCGCAAACACACTGTTCTTCCTGCTGGAGGCTTGGAGAGAGTTCCCCCAAGGCTCTACTCAGGAGTCTGACACTTCCAAGCAGCAGAGACAGTTGATCGCTAAGTGTGACATGCCCTTACAATGTGCCAGGCACAGTTCTAAGCACATCACATGTATTACCTCATTTAATCCTCACAACAGCCCTGCAGGGCAGATACTATTATTATTCCTATTTTATAGACAGGAAATAGAGGCACAGAAAATTAGGTAAATTGCCCAGGGATGCTCAGCTGGTAAGAGGCACAGCTGATTTGAAGCCAGGCTGTCTGGCTGTGAGTTCATGCTTTCCCAAGTCATGAGTGGATGTTGGTAGTTGTGTGTGTGTGTGTGTGTGTGTGTGTGTGTGTGTGTGTGCGCGCGCAGTAGTATGGGCATGTACCTGTACTGGTGTGCTTGTGTGTGTACAGGCACAGCACCAGGGACAGGTATTCATTCATGCCCGGTTTCCTTCAATGAAACCTAATGGAATTTCCTCCTCTTCTTTCCCCCAAGGAGCCTGTAGCTCTCCCCTGCCTAGGCTGCCTTTGCCTCTAATCAGTTCATGAAGCTGGTGCTCAGCCTGTCTTCCCTGTTGCCAGGAGGAAGAACAGCAACAAAGCAAGGCACATCTGGACACAGAAGTGCTTAGGTGTGGGGTGGGCTTGAGTCCTAGCACCTGCTGCAGCCAGCATTCTAACCACCCCCAGCCCCATTACGGGCTAAACACCAAGTACTTCCTCCAACATTTGGTGGTTGCTGGAAAATCTTATCTCCCTGGAGCAAGGCAGGACAGAGGCTGTATCATTAGGGATCTGCTGTCCCTCAAGGTTGGGATTAGAAATGTCCTGACTAAGGCCCATGTCTGGCATCACAGGGAGGGAGGAACCCAGTGCCCACTCCCCTCTGGACCTGGGGCAGGGAGGCAGCATCTCTTCCCATTGCCTCTGTCTCCATCTCCCCCTGGCTCCTCCTCCTGAGTGTCCGGGACACGTGCTCATCTCCACTCCAAGCCTGGCTGTCTGGCGCCTTGCCTGTCTTGCAGGCAGAGAAGCTCCATACCTGTGTGCCAGAGAGGCACAGGTGTGCCAGTGCCGCTCACACAGTGTACCACCTACTGGAATCTTGGCCGAGGGCGGACTTGGGATGGGATCCACAGGAGAGACAGTCTGTGGCATAATTAAGAGTGAGCAAAACACAAAACAAAACAATGTTTTTTTTCCTCTCTTTTCTGCCACTTGCCCTAATTATTTTCCCACTTTAAAATTCTACATCAACTTTAATTAAGCTGGCCTCGGGCAGGGAAGTCTGGCAAACTTGGAGAAGTTCACTTGTTTATTTTCTTATCACTGAGTGATTGGATTTTCAAGGATCACTCTGTGTGTGTGTCTCTCTCTGCCTCTCTAAGGAGGGATGATGGCAGCCTCCTGCCCATGAGGGGACAGGTGCAGCCAAGAACTGGCTCACCACAGCCTCTGAGGGAGGCACTTCTCTACAAAAATCTATTGTTGGCTAATTCATGCTCTAGTTTTGTCTCCCCTCCTCCCACTGATTCCTGCAAGGTCAGGGATCCAGGGCAGCAATTGTTAAGCAGTGGAGAGAGTGCTGGACTGGGAGTTCAGTCACTTGGGTCAGAAGCTGTTTGCCACTTACTTTTTGGGCAGGAGTCATTCATCTAGTCATTCATTCATCCACTTTTTAATTCATTTGCTCATTCTTTCATGTTACCTCATTTATTCATTCTCACATTCGTTCATGTATTTGTTCTCTCCCCCATCATCTGAACAATAATACGGGCCTACTTCTGCCCTCCCCAGCAACATTTGACTCCTCTGAGCCCATTTCTTCCCTCCTGCATCCCCGGGTTGTTCCAAAGACAACAAGAGATGATGTAAGTGGAAGCCAGGATGGCTCTTGGCTCAGTGAGGTGGCACCGTGGGACACCTCGGATGTTATGCCCATCACCAGATGTGGAATCTGGGTCTTTCTGGGCCTTGGTCCCTGCTAGTAGGACAAATGCCCAGACCGTCTCCAGGGTCAGGGATGTTGGCAGAATCTTGAAGTTTGCTGAATTTCATCATAAAGTGGAGGATATGAGAGTGGGGCTCTGAAGAAGCCAGGACACCTGGTGGCTGGCGGGAGCAGCAGTGTCTGAGACTCAGACCCCAAAGTGACTGAGGACAGGAAGAGCAGGCAGATGTCTTTGCTGGGTGTGGTGAGGAGGCAGTGCATGAGGGACAGAGTGACTGAGCAAGTGAATGGATGAGTGTGTGAGTAAATGAGTGAGTGGGTGACCAAGCAGAGGACTGTAAATAAATGAATGAATGAACAACTGGGTGACTGAAGAAAGAATAGATGGCTAAGTCAATGAATGAATGGATGAGTGACTAATAAGTAAGCAGATGAATGTAAGTAAGAAAATGCATGAGGGGGCAAGTGAGCAAATAATTAAGCAAAATTAATGGATGAATAAGTGAATGAGTGGGTCATTGAGGGACTGGAAGAATTAATCAGAGAATGACTGATTGAATGGTGAGTAGATGAATGGGTAAGGGACTGAGTAAATGAACAAGTGAGTGATTGAGTGGATGAAAATAAATGGATGATCCTATAAACAAATGAATGAGTGAATGGATGTGATGGAATGAATGAGTACATGAACAAATTAATTAGGAAATGGATGAATGAGCGAGGGAGTGAGCAAGCAACTTTGGTCCCCACCCATGGTGCTGAAGAAAGGGAGCCTGTTGCCAGAACCTGGGAGGCCAGGAGGTGCTGGTTCCCTGTGCATAATTCTCCCCACCGTGTTCCTCACGTGGCAGCAGAACCCACTCTGCTCCAGCCCATCAGCTTCTGTTCCATTATGTATAGATACAAATGGGGTTGCTGTGCATCCTTTCTTCCTCCACCAGAACCACACCTGAACTATTGAAACGCAGATGTCAGTAAAATAACATATCTCCGGTGGCTTGTCTACCTGTATCCCTCACTGCTGAGAAATAACTCACAGCAGTGGGTTAAGCTGACAATAAACACAGGAATTGACTTCAGTGGGAATGAGCTTGCCTGACTGTCGACAAAAATCTAAGGTGACGCAACCTTCGCTGGGCTTATTGCTTGCTCGGGTGGCAGCCTGGCTGTGCTGTTCCCTTGGGACTGGGATGAGGGACAAAAGCCCTAGGGTGATGAAAGTGTCCCTGTCCCTCAGCCAAAAGGCAGGTCGTGGTGTCCTGCAAAGGGCTGAGGCATGGCTTCTGTGGGGAGCACGCACTTTGCCATTGAGAGAACACTGCAATAGAGTAGGCCACGGGGAAGGCCTCTTCTCTTCCCTCCCTGCTCAGGCAGTTGGCAAAGATCAGGCAAGGGCTGGCGGTTGCCTTCCTCTCATCACGGCCCCATGCTGGGGTGAGATGGGGCAAGGAAGCCCCTCCCCCATTCTCACCAAGGCACCCCAGATGCAGGCTTGTAGAGCAGCCTGGCCTCATGGTAGGACATTTAAGGGAGTGGCTGAAGCCCCAGGGCTTCAGCGTCCAGCCACCACCAGCAGCCTGCCTACTGGGTAGCAGGAAGGGAGCTGAAGGTAGGCAGGCCTCGGCAGAGGGCACTCAAGTCCTAGGAATCTGCACTCAGCCACTGCACACGTCTACTCCGTGGTTTCCCAGGGAAGCAGAGATCATGCATCTCGGTAACTCGAGCCCAGGGCATCATCACTCACTGCAATTGTGGGGGGATTGAGAGCCAGCGTGGATCAATCTAAACAAAACACGCGCGCAGGGGACTCTTCCAAAGAGCACGATCGGCCACCACTGGGTGCCCCGTCCCTCACCTGAAGTAGCTGGGTGGGTGGGGAGGAGGCCAGGGAGGGGGCTGGGAGTCTCGGGTTTCTTCCTGGAAATCCTACCCTCACCCCCCACCTGTGAGCCCGTGGGAGACATGAATCTCGCTGGCAGGAACTCGGGCCAGCTCAGCCGTTTTCAGGGATGTTAATGAAATGCGGGAGCACTTGTCCTTTCAGACAGCGGCCCCTTTTATTTGGGAATGAAAAGCTGCATTAGTCTGAATGAGGTTTGGAGGCCTCATAAATCCGGCACTGGCTGCCTCGTGGGGGAGCAGGGAGCCTAGGCCTGGCTGGTGGGTAGACTTGTTTACCAACAATGCGAAAAGCCAGGATTGGCGGCTCCCAATGCCCGGAGGAGTTGCGGCTGGAGATAGTGCCAGCCCTGGTGCCTGCTGGTGGCGGGGCAGCCTGGAGAGGCATGTCATGCCACCAGCAGAGAGGGCTGCAGGTCTCTCTTCATGAGTTAGGGATGACTGGGCTCCCCGATATGCCCTGATAAAGAGTCTGAGTATTCTGCTCTTAGCCTTCCACCGCAGGCAGCAGCCCCAGTGGGGCTCCGCAGGAGTGATGAGAATTGGCCCCTACAGCTTGTCCCCTACTCAGCCCAGATGGTAGAGGACAGGGTTAATTCTATGAGCTCAGGAGTCGGTTGAGCCTATAAGTGAACCTTGACATCTCACCCACAGTGCCTGGCAAATGGTGATGCCCAATATGTTTTAGAAGAAAGTAGGAAGGAAGGGAGGGAAGGAGGGAGGGGAGGGGAGGAAGGGACGGAGGGAGAGAGGGAAGGAGGAAGGGAGGGAAGGAGGGAGGGAAGGAGGGAGAGAGGGAGGGAGAGAGGGAGGCAAGGGGACTGGAGCGAAGAAAGAAAGTTCACATACCAGCGGTGTGACTTTGGACCTCTTACTTAACCCCTCTGAGGCTCAGTCTTCATCTGTAAAATGGATGTTATTTTAAACAAAGATCCTATCGCAGTGGGTGTGGAGAGGAAGAGGTGAAGTGATGCGTGTAAGGTAGTGAGTATATTGTCTGGAACATAACAACATGTAATAAACACTAGGGGTCATTATGGGGATCGTTGCTGCTGTTTCTGTTCTTGCAATGCATCCCACCCTCCCCTAGACCCGGGAGGGTACACGCTGCTGTTAGTTTTGGGGAAACCTCTGTGTTACAAAATGGCTCGCAGCCAGGTCAAGAAAAAGGCCCAGTCCCAGGCTGGGGATGGCAGCTTCCCTCTGGCCCCAGGGTTCCAGCTGCCTTCCAAGTCCAGTGACTGGGCCCCACAGCCTCTGCAGCTGGGAGGCTCTTTCCCACCGCAGCCCTACGTGGCAGCAGAAAAAAGCCTCGATCCGCAGCGCGCTGGGTAACTCCCGCCCACTCTGGAATGCAGGAGGAGCAGGCCCAGCCTGTGCTGCTTCCCTGGGGCGCGGAGGGGGCTCGCAGGTGACAGAGCCACACTCTCACCTTCTGGGGGCCTCAGCATCCCTCTCTGCCTTCCTCCCTTCGCATTTCTAGCACCACTTTCATGCTAGCTTTTTTGGAGGCTGCTGCTTCTCCTCCTGCTCCCCTCCCCTTATCCCTCCCTTCCACTGGCCTTGGATCTGCTCCCTCCTGGGAGCCCCACCTCTACCTTTCTGCTTCTTCTGATTCTCTGCCAAGCCACTTGCAGGCTGCCTGCAGGACAACCCAGGCAGAATTAGCATCCAGGCACTCCCCTTGCCTGTCCCCAAACCAGCCTTGGGCAATGCCGTTTTAGCCTTGCGTCCTTTGCCTCAAGTTCAGGTCCCTTTCCGTTTGTCTATCAGCGCACCGGAATTTTCTTCCTTAGAGAACAGCTAGGCCTTTTGGTTCCTTGGGGCAACCAAACCAGTTGCGGAAGCTGATAGGCAGGCGATGGGGAGGGGTGTGCGCCCCCAAGGAAGGGGCTCCCCCAGCTATATCCCGGAGGCCGCGCCCTCTGCTGCCCTCTCCTGTGCTTCCTCCTTACTGGTGCCCACTGCAGCCCTTACTTTTTATCAAGAGGTGGCAGCTGCTGCTTCCCCAGCTTTGGTCTGCGTGTCCTTCCCTCCGATCCCTCGGGCAACATTTTCCAGTGGCTGCTTGGGAAACCAGCCGCTCCTGCTCCAGGGCGAGGGAGGCCCAACTTTGGCAGAGACAGACACTCAGTAACCTCCGTATGTTTGCTGGATTTTCGAGGATGTCCTCAGGACGGGCGCACCCCTCTGTGTTCTTTTGTGAGGAGCCCAGGGAGTCTCTCCTCCTCCCACAGCCACAGTGGCCTCCACCTCAGGTGGGAGGGCGTCCCTTCCTAATTGGCAGGATTGGCCACACTGCGATATTCACATCCCCACACAATGCCACGGGCCCCTGCACCCAGACGGGGCCTGGGGGCGGGGGGGGAAGAGGGAAATTAACAGGCGGGTGAGAGCTCGGCTCATAGTATATTTGTAAGAAAATTAAAGATTTGCTCTTCAGATGTTGGGGGCCATGCTCTTACCAGACAGCTGGCAAATGGGAAAGATTGGAAATGATAGAATAGATCGAATTATTTAAATGAGAAAAATAAATTCACACACAGCCTAGCCGCTGCCCGGTGACAGATCCGTTTATTTATCTACTGTATCGGCACCGCTTTGTCTCTGTCAAAAAGGTCATTAAACTCGCCTAACTGCGTAATTCGCAGCCTCCTGCTCCAGCCTCGCTCCACAGCCCTTCCCTTCCCTCGACACCCAGCGCCACTTGAAAAAAAAATTATTATTGCTAATAAACAATGTTGTTTTTCTTTTTAACCCCTTTAGCTTGCTCCCCCACGGATCCTACTCCAACCCACGACAAATTACAGTTTCTCTTTATTCTTTCTCAGGAGAATGAGGGAGGGGGCACCAGCCCCTCCTGCACAGTTACGGGAGAGGGCTGAGAGGGAGCGGGCCCGGCGCACACGCCCCCCTACATCTAACGCGTGAGCGGTCTTCCTCCTCCGCAGCCCCAGGACCTGTACGCGGTCAAGTCCAGCTTCCCACAGCAGGGGGTCTGACTTGGGCTCTCCCACCTCTACCAACTCCCGCAGCTCCCCTGGCCCAGCGTAGACAATTCTCTTTGAATTCTGCCTCTCCGAACCCCCAGCCCCAACTCTGCTGCCAGGAGGAATGGGGTTGGGGAGGGAAGCCGGTTCCCGGGTCAGTCTCCCGCCGCCACGGCCGTCCAGCCAGCGCCCGCCGCGTGGGAGCCGCGAGGCCAGACTCCGCAGACGGCGGGCTCCCGGTCTCGCTGCTCCCGGCGGGCGCGTCTCCTCTAGCTGGTACGGCCGCTGGGCTGCCGCCGTCTCCCAGCTCGCGGTGCCAGCTCTCGCGCTCCACGCCTGGCTCCCGGGCTCCGTGCCCTCGCAGTAGAAGGGACTGGGGCCTGCGGGGCGGGTGGGGACGTCTGGGAAGCGAGGAGAGTCCTCGTTCTCCGGGCGTCCCCCTACACTCGGGCCAGGGTCCCCTTCCCCGCCCCCCGCGCAGGTGTGAGCGCGCGAGTGTGCGCCTCGGCGGGTGTGAGTGTGAAGTGTGTGTGCGCGGGGGAGTGCGCGGAGGGAGCGCGGGCGGCGGGCGGCGCGGGAGGCGGGAGGCAGGGCGCAGGGGAGGGGGCTGGGAGGGAGAGTGTGCGCGCGTGCAACTCCACTCCGGGGCTTTGTGCGAGCCCGGGCGATAGCATCGGCGGCGGCTGGAGGAGGAGCGGCCGGAGACGCGTGCAGCCCGCCCGCCAGCGCCCGGCAGCCGGGGCAGGTGGGAGCCCGCGCGGGAGCCGAGCCGACGCGAGTCGGAGCCGGAGCCGAGTCCAAGCAGAGCCCGGGCGGAGCCCAGGAGCCTCGCTCCCGGGCAGCCCGTGGGCGGCAGCCAGGCGGGGCGGGCGCCGGCTGGGCGGCCCCCCAGTAAGATGTGCGCGGCGCCGCGGGGCGCCCCCCACTCGCAGCGGCGCTCCGGAGCCGGGCGGCTGGGCCAGGCGGCGCCTTCGGGGCTGCTGCGCGCCCGCGCCTAGAGCTGCCGCCCCAGGGAGCCCGCCACGGCCGCGCCCCGGGCACGCTCGGCGGCGCCCAACGATGACCGCTCCCTGGCGGCGCCTCCGGAGTCTGGTTTGGGAATACTGGGCCGGGCTCCTCGTGTGCGCCTTCTGGATCCCGGACTCGCGCGGGATGCCCCACGTCATCCGGATCGGTAAGCGCTCCCTGGATCCGGGGGTCTCCGTGCGCCCGGGCGGGGGCGGGAATGGGGGGGCCTCCGAACGCGTTCCGGAGAGATTTTCCTAACCTCTCTCCGAGCTGCTGAGCTGATCGGTGACCACCAGGAACTCGTCCCTGTGAGGACAAAGTTCCAGAGTCGGGGTCACGGGCCTTACTTATTGGGGAGGAGGCCGCCGGGCCGCAGTGGGCGAGGGGCCCTTGGCGCGCTCCTGGGAGGTCAGACCTGGCAGAGTGTGGCGAAGGTTTCCAGTGCGATCCCGAGTCGCGGGCGCATTTCGCGGTGACTGCCAGCATGAACCGCAGCCGACCGAGTTCTGCGATCGGGCTTCTCCGCAGAGTGGGGACCCTGGGGAAGGCGCCAACTTATCTTCTCTGCCCACCTCACTCCCCGCGGGCCTCTCGTCCCCACCTCTGGCATAGCTCGAGCGGCCGCAGCGAGGTCGCAGGGCACAGATTCGCATGACGAGGGCAGCCGGTCTTCTCTCCTGGTGGTCGCCCTTGGCCTCGGTGGTACCGGTTCAGCCCCGTGCCGTGGGGCGGGGGTGGGGGGGAGCAGGCCCCCGCTGCCCGCTGCAACTGGTCCCTCGGGGCCAAGGCCTCTCTCCCTGCCGGGGCAGCGCAGGTAGAGGGAAGGGACGATGGAGGCCGCCCAGCGCGGCCCGGGCAGGCAGCCCAGGGACGCCAGCGGTTTTTAAAGTTAGCCCAAATTCCTCCGCAGCTGGCGGCGGCTGGCGGGGCTGCGCGCGGCTTTCCAAGGCTCCGGCTTCTCCGCGTCTGTTCTCGCCCGAGACTCTTACTCCGGGCTTTAACTTTGTTGTGGCCGCCCAAGGCACCCTGCAGGCCTGAGCGCCGCGCGTGTCCCGGGCCGACGACCGGCAGGGCTGGGCCTGGCCAGGCTAAGACGGAGCCTCCATCACCGCGGGCCCTGCGCCCGCCGCCTGGCCGGACACCTGGGCCGCCTGGGTTCACTCGGCGCCAGCACCAGCGCCTGGCACCTGGCGAGCCGGACTCCGCCGAGCTAGAGCCACCTTCCTTCTCTACAGCTCTTCTTCAGGGCGGACCTTGGGCTGCCAGCGGCGTGAAAAAGGTGCCGGAACCGGTGTCGGGCTTGGTTTCCGTACTTGAGATTTTCCTAGGAGGCTGTCAGAAACCCAGCGGGTAGGTCTCCTCCTGGGTGGCCGCCTGGGAGCCGGACCCTCTTGAACACCATCTGGATGGGGCAGAGCACAGTCCTCAGCTCTGCCCACGCTGAGATCTTTCGGTCCATGCCCAGGACCCTGGCAGGCAAACACCAGCACCGAAGGCAGAGGAGGCCAGGCACGGGAGGGGACTCTGGGGACAGCCCTTATGGTCAGGCTTAACCCTTTCCAGCCCAGCCTGGTTGCTCCTGACAACCGAAATGTCTTCTATCTCTGTGCCTTTGCCTGCCCCAAGCCCAGCTTGGCACCATTCCAGGGGCAGGAAGCCCCCCCTCCCCCCCAGCAATGGACCAGCACTTCCTTTATTCCCTGTCTCCTCCCCTCTGCTTTTTTGGGGGCCTGCGTCGTAGGGTGTCCTTGGGGAAAAAGGTGGGGGGACTGAGAGGGTGCTATTTGCCCATCGCACGGATTGCAGTTCCCTCTTCCTTGGTTCTTCCTCCACAGGGGTGGGATGGGTGTGCTCCCAGCCCAGCCTCAGGGATAGAAGTCTTTGGCGGCCCAGAAAGACAGGCTACCTTAAGGGCAGCCTCAGAGGGATAAGCTGGGAAGGCGCAGGATGGTGTATCCTTACTGTGAAATTGAATGGGTTAGGGAGTTCCTCCCAGCCCTTAGGAAAAGCATCCCCAAGTCTGCCCGCCCTTTCTTGGGTTCAGCGTGTAATAATGCAATTAAAGGATGGCAGAGCCCTCCTCTCTTCTAATCTTCTTCGTATTAAGCCCCAGAATTAATTAGCGTGTCAGCCCAGGTCATTTATATCCAAGAGCCCTGCCCCATTTGATTCTCAGCCCATGGACTGGGGTGTTGTGCCTGCGCCAAACGTGACCGCCAGAGCTGTGCCAGTTTGGGTGGAGGATGGGAGGTCTCTGAGGCTTCTGGGCTTCTCTGGAGCCTCCTGGGGAACTGAGTTTCTGTTCTTCTGAGCCCCTGCTTGAACCCCAGCTGGAGCCAGGGAGCTACAGTGGCCATGGACAGAAAGAGCGAGCGAGAGAGAGAGAATCTCATGCTAAAATCCAAGCACACAACCTTGGCTGGGCCCGGTGCCATCTCCCTTTTCCCATCTCCTCCATCCCTGGGATCTCAGGGTTCTGGCTGGGGCTATAAGAATTGAGGCCCTCTGGAGTGTGCTAGGTGCTTCTGGTTCTCAAGACTGGCACCTGAGCCAGCTGAGCTTGGAGCTGAATGCTTCTCCAGCGGCCAGGCATCGCGAGCACCAGCCCGGAGAGGGCTTTCTTGCAGGTGCGAGAGGGGCTCTCTGGGCTGAGGAGCATCGTACCCGCCCCCTCTCTTTGTGCCTCTTTTGGGGGCTGAAATTTCCTCTTAGACAAGGAGATGGATAGCTCAGCAGTGTGACAGAGTGTTCAAACAATCCGTCTTGAATAGATGAATTGCATTGCTCTGTCTTTTTGTAATTGTGTCTATCAGGAGAGGTCAAGGCATTGATTGCTTGGATGGTTTGCAAGTAACAAAAGAGAGTGACGGAGAGAGCAAGGGAGATAGAATAATTGGATTGTAGTCTGTGGGAAAAAATGATCATTGATTATTTTATGTGAATATGTGGAAGATGTATTCTGTGTATGATTATCAAATGTTGTTCATTGAAGGTTTTCAAGGCATATTGTTTGGCATTTTATTATTATTATCATTGTTATTATTGTTTGGATGAATCCCAGTCTTAACTTATGGAGGGCAGTTTAATGCATAGATTCTCTCAGCCAAACGGGCTTCAGTGACCTCCCGTGGGGACCTGAATTTCCAGGTTGCCTGACCCCAAAGCTGTAGTGGAGGGGTTGCTGGACTTGGAGCCAGGAAGTCTGGGTGTTCTGCTGCATCTGCCACCAGTTTGTTGGGCCATTTTCATCAAATCACACCTCTCCCTGGCACCCCAGGCCTCAGTTTCTCCATCTGTAAACTGTTTGGTTGGCCTTAATGGTTGGTATGTTCTGTGGTTTCAAAGTTCCCTTTAGTGCAGGCTGGCGGGCACTGTTATGCCATTGTAGGTTTCATGGTTAGTTCTCCCCTCATGTTATGGGCATATATAAGATTGAGGGCCAGCCTGGAATTTGAAAAGGGAATTAGACAGTGGTGGCAGTAGCTAGGGAAGCCTGGCCAGCTCTTCTGTGTGTTGAGGAGCTCAAGTGGATGGTGGCGATCTCCAGCCAGCCAGTGGGGAGGTTTGAAGCCAAATGACTGCAGAGACATAAAGCAGGTGTGTGTGTGTCAGGGGGTGGGCGGAGAAAAAGAAGGTTGGCCCAGCTCTGGACTCTGAGCATCTACAGATAGAGCAGAACTGAGCTGCAAGGTCCTGAGTTTCCTGACTGTACAGGGGCCTAGCAGGCAACAGCAGCCAATCCCTGGGGAGAGACGCCCCCTCCCTCAGAGTTCCCAAACTGGCCTCATCTGTAACTCCTATGACTGGTTCACCCAAATTATCCTAAACATTCATCTCTTGAGTTTGGGAGCCGCTGTGTGTAAAACAATGAGAAATTTCTTGCAGTGACTGGTGATACGCTGAAACATCGCTGCCTTGTAGGAGCAGACAGCAGCTGAATGAAGATCAATAGGGTTTTCCCCCCTGGAAGTAAATAGCTTCAGACAAGACCTGGGAGTGGCCCGCAGGGCCTTAGAGAGCATTAACTTGAAGAATTTCTACCTCCACTTTTCAGCCCAGTTGCTGCTGTCAGCCCCAGCTTTCCTCCTTCTCAACTAGAGTTTAATTTTTTTCCTGATGCCTGCCTCGCACTGCGCTAAACAGTCTTTTGACGTCAGAATGACCTAGGGTCTTTAGAGGTGGTTTATGCAAGGTGAGCCAGGCACCCCGGCCTCACTAGGCTCTTCCAAGGTCACCTGCATCCTCCTGTAGCCGGCAGGATGGCTGACCTCAGAAGTCCAGCTCATGTGCTATTTTGAAAGGGCTTTGCGGGGTAGCTCTTTATCCCCGACCCCTCCAGAAATGCAAGCTGCCTAGTGGCTTTTAGGATCCTTTGTGGGGCCTGTAAGCCTTCCTGAATCCCCACGTTCCCACAGGCTGTCTGTGCCTGCCCCAGGAAACAGTCTCCTCCATGGGGGAGGAAGCACAGATGCCCCCGTGAGCTGTGGAACTACCCCTCCTCTTGAGAGAAGTATAAGGCCATATGCAGGACAGACTGCAGGCCTGCTTGGTGAAGGGAGTTCTTTTAGCAGGAGACCTGTTTGATCTCAGTGACTGGGACTGTGTTTCTGGTCTGCTGAGGTGGCGCCTCCTCTACTTGCCACAGCAGCTGCCCCTGTCTCTTCCTCGCAGCTGCAGCCTGGCTTGCCTTGCTTGCTCGGGACCTTCCAGAGGGAACTGAAAAAGCGGATGCTTCACTCCACTGGGCAGCACGGAGAGGAACTGGGGGGCTCTGCACACCCCGCCTGGCAACAGAGAGGACCAGTGTTGCAGGAGCAGGGCCCTCGTTGAGGCTAGCACCCAGCAGGCACTCGCTTGTCCTCCAGAGGCCAGTGTGGTAGGGCTGCAGCTCTGGGAAGACAGATGCACTAAGGGCCTGCCTGGTATGGAAATGGAGCTGATGCGGATGGGGCTGGCGCCTTGGCTGTGGGCTTGATTCCTGGAGTCGCTCTTCTCCCAGGTGCTGATTCTCCAGCAGCAGCACCAGAGGGCAGTGTGCCTGTGCTGAGAAGGCCACCGCAGTGTCTTCTGCCTGGGGCCCCACCTGGGTCTGGAGCAAAATCAAAATAATGAAACAACAATGACAACAACCATACGATGGCTCCAATTTATTGTGCAATTATTAGCCACTAAGCACTGTGCCAAATGCTTTTCAAACAATGACTCATAGTGTGGGTAAATAGTAAGTGCTCAATAAATGGAGCCATAGGGCTTTTCTCTTCATCTTAGGTAGCCTTCACAACCTACAGGCATTATCCCATTTTACAGGTGAGGGAACTAAGCTTGGTGGTGTCACTTGCCCAAGATCACACAGCCAGTGAACAGTAGAAGTGGGATAAGAATTATGGTGTGCCTGCCTCTAGATCCCATGCTTTTAGCTGGTTGTGCCATCTGGAGATGGCAATAAACAGTTTTTAAAGGGGCTGAATGTGGCTCCCCTACCCCCACTCCCCGTTCTGGTTGCTGAGTGAGGTCTCACTGGCTGGGCTGTGTTGGTCCTGCTCTGGGAGGATGGCCATCTGGGCTCTACCACACTGAATTCCACCAGTGCTAGTTTTCAGTGTCAGACTGGCCTTGCTGATGAGCTGTGTGGCAGATTTGCCTCCTCCAGGGCACAGGTGTGGATGGTCTTTCCCAGCCTTCCTACCAACACATATCCTTCCACGTACTACATCCCACATTGTCCTGGCTTCTGGACTCTGCTTGAGGCTCTAATCTAAGCCCTAAATAATGGATGGATTCACCCTTGAGTGAGGCCAGTTCACCTACAGGGATCCCACTGTTCTGGGTTCTCTAGTCTACATGTCCCCATTGGAACCACCAGGCTGTCCTCAAAGACATTGTCAAACGCTTGAGAAAACCCAAGGGCCTCATGTCTGTGTCTCTTTCACTTCCATCCTCCTCACCCAGTGACCTGGAAAGAGAAGGTGGTTGGAGAATTAGCTGTCTTTGTTATTCCTTCCTTCCCTCACTTCCCTTTTTCCTTCCTCAGTCCTATTCCTTCTTGCCAACATCCCTTCAAGGCTAATAGGCTTTTATGGTCGTTTTATTTTTAAGCAAGAGTCACATCCTGACCTTCTAAATTGGGCCTGCTTCTTCTGGGTCCTGGAATATGTGTTGCTGTGTCACAGACACCATGGGTTGGGCATGGGGACCTGGATGCAAGAGTCTTCCTAATCCACCATTCTGTCTACAAGAGCAAAGGCAAACCCAGACTTACTCTTCGCTGTCTGCGGTATTCCTTCTGCCAGGGGGCCAGGGGAGCCTGGGATAATGGTGGCTGCCAGGGACTGAGGTGTTCTGGAAATGAGGGGAAGCTGCACTGCCCAAAGTCACTACAAAGGTGACAGATTTGAGACAGGCATGGTCAGAAGGGTTATGTTACTTTCCAGGGCCTCCATTTCCCCATCTGTAAAATGGGGATGATACTGCCCATTGGGTTAAATATGTGTGATGTCTTTTCAAAAAAGCTTACATGCTGTCCACAGTTGAGTGTTTCTTTTTGCCCTTGGAGGAGTCTGTGCACAGGGCTGGGTGTAGGGTGATGCTAGGGAGACCTCCAGGGAGCCGACTCTAAGGAGGCCCTCAAATGAGGACCCTTTGCTTGCATGACTGACCATGAGAGGGGGCGCCTCCTTAACTCCTGGCCCTGGCCCAGCATCTGAATTTGCTTCTGGAGTATGCTTTTCCTCCCACTTATCTTTGTGCTCCAGAGACAAATCCTAATTGAGTATGATTTGGAGAGATGAGACCAAATTGAGGGCCAGGGGAGTGGGTTTGAGGACAACAGGTTGTTCAGATTTTCTTTTGTTTCTCATAGCCACGTTTCATAGCAGCCATGCCCCTAGAGCCGTCTGCCCTTCCTTCCTTTGTTTTATTTCCTTTGGAAATCACCTCCAGGATCCACACTGCCTCTCCCTAGTCACAGCTCAGCTGCCCAGGTCCTTCTCCTTGCTTCCTTTGACCTTTATGCCTTGTTTACTAATAGTATTGACCTTGGCCATGGTTTTCTGGGGGTGAGTCGGTGTCTAGGCTTTCTCTAATGCATGTGCATCGTGCCTCCCCCACTAGACAAGGAGCTACCCAAGGGTGTCTCAGGCCATCTCTCCCCCATCACTTCCAAGAAGCAGAATGATTTTTTTTGGAGTCAATAATATATTTCATTGATTCTAAGATGGGATTTTTTTTTCACGTTTTCATATCTCTGACATCAGCTCGTGTCTCACATGTCATGTCTAAGTTTACTTGCAGAATTTTTTCTTTCTTGGCACTCCAAGAAAGAATGGCATGTCTTGGGTCTGATGAAATGTGGTGGATCTATTTTTGAACGTGAGTCCAATGTGTACTTGCTGTGTGACCTTGGGGAAGTCACCGCACCTCTGAGCTTCCATTTCCTCATCTATAAAATAGAAGTATTAACGTTAGGTTGAACCATGTGCAGCTATTGTTGACCTACAAAAATCTTGTGGTTGACCCTTACAGTATTGTCTGCATAGGGTTGTTGTGAGGATTAAAGGAGATAAAGTATGTAAAGCTCTTTGCATAGTGCCTGATGCTTAATAAATTTTAGGAGAAAAAAGAGGGTTCCCCAAGGGTGGGGCTACATCTCCACCGACTCTGAGCTCTGAGGCTGTCTGCATCTCATGTGCCCTTGGCTTTGTGCTAACCCCTAGTGCCCCATACTCCATGCAGCCTCGTATGTGGCATAAGCCCATTGCTCACATACCCATGGGCCCTGCACTGGAGTTGGTGGGCCTAGCAGTCTGTACCAATTATTCACTGTGCTAGGGAGCAACAGAGGTACCCTTTCTTGGGTGCTCATAATGTCAGCTCCCAGACACCGCCTGGCCCATTATTTATGGGGTGCTTATTCTTCCCTGATTTTGCAGCATTTTGATTAAAATGCATTTTGCATATGTTCAGAGCTGGGAAGACCCTGGTTATGGGATGTTCTTAAGGGGCTGGTCCAGAGAGTCTTGATCAGCCCTTCTCAGATGGGGAGTACAATCACCTCCTGGGCAGGCCACTGGAGACTAGAGAGGGTCTGAGGCTAGAGGCCCTAGGGGATAGACACTTTAGCTCTCCTAGAAGACAGCAGGTAATGAGGACAGAGGCAAAAGGCAGGGAGGAGAGAGTCCCCATGGTGATCATCCAGATCGGAGATAATGAAATGGAGTGAGATCCTGGGGGAGTGGTGGTTTCAACTCCAAATTCTTTGGTGCCATGCTGAATGGTAGTTAAGGATAGCAGAGGGGGGAAAAACAGCAAGAAGGAACTAAGATTCTGGTTTGTATTAAGAGGGTTCCAATCCATAGGAGACAATTAAGTCTTGCGCTATTAAAGGGACTGATGCAGACAGGCTGCCGATAGAAGGGGGTTTAGAGAGTTCTCAGAACAACTGCAGGGATGAGCTCTTTAAATATGGGAATGAGGGAGACTTCTGCAAAGCCTTTCTGCATCTGCTTTGCAGAACTGAAATATGCTATTCCAAAAAGCTGCCCAATTGGGCGGAAAAGCAGGAGCGGGGAGCCAAGGACTTTCCAGGGCTCCAGGCATCACATTTCCTGTCTATGGTGAAGAATCAAATAATCTAGGCTGAAAAGAACCCCGGGGGTCATTCTAGGCCTCTGGTTCTCAAATATTAGCATGTGCCAGAATCACTCAAAGCATTCGTTAAGATGCAGATTGCTGGGCCCCATCCGCAGAGCTTCTGATTCTGTGGGTGTGGGGTGAGGCCTGAGTGCTTGCCTTTTTAACAGTTTCCCCGATCATGATGATGCCGCTCATCTGGGAGCCACCCTTTGAGAACTGCTGTTCTAGGTCAGTGGAGGACCCCACTACATACAGGTGGATAGCCAGTCTCTGATTGAATGCCGCCTGTAATGGGAAGCTCACCAATTTTAGGCCCCACCCATTCTTTACTGCAGATGTTTTGCCCATGCTAATCTTTGTTGCAGATTTTCCTCTAAAAAGCTAACATGTGTCTCCCTGCAGTTCTAGGAGGGCAATATAACTGGGGTCTGAGTGTGGGTTTGAAATTCCTCTGTCTGAGTTTCAACTCTTGATCCCTTCCCTCCTGGCTGTGTGACTTTGGGTAAGTCACTTACTTTCTCTAAGTCTAGATTTCCTTACCTGTAAAATGAGGATAATAGCAGCTTTCACCTCATGAGATTATTGTGAGAATTATCATGCCTGGCAAAAACGAAGCTCTCAATGCATTTAGCTTTCAATCTAATCTTGAGGATAAGCTCATAGATTCCAAGATCTAACAGCCTGAGATTGAAGGCTGCCTCCCTCACTTCCCACCTGTGTAATCTTGAGCAAACTCTTTTTTTTTTTTTTGAGATGGAGTCTTGCTCTGTTGCCCAGGCTGGAGTGCAGTGGCACAATCTCGCCTCACTGCAACGTCCACCTCCCGGGTTCAAGCAATTCTCCTGCCTCAGCCTCCTGAGGAGCTGGCACTACAGGCGCCCGCCACCACGCCTGGCTAATTGTTCTATTTTTAGTAGAGATGGGGTTTCACCATATTGGCCAGGCTGGTTGAACTCCTGACCTTGTGATCTTCCCGCTTCAGCCTCCCAAGAGCAAAGTATTTAATATCTCAAAATAATAATAATAATAATAATAATAATAATAATAGTTGTACCTGCCTCACGGGGTTTTTGTAAGGATTGAATGAGTTAATGCATATGAAGTGCTTAGAACACAGCCATGGTAAGCACTCAATAAATGTTGTCTATTACTCCTACTATTATGATCACCGTGCCCACTGACTCTGGCTTGAATTTTTTCCCTGTCCTACACTAGAGCTCTTCAGAAACACAAAGGCATTTATTTCTTCAGACTAAAGAGGCTTAATTCCTCCAGCATTGTGTCAAGAGATGACCACAGTGCTACTTATTTATTGAAACCAGTAAGATCATCACCTCCTCAGATCTCAGCTTTGGTGTCTAGTTATACAACCCCAGATTGTTTCAGGCTTTTTAGCAACCATTTCACTCTGTTGATTTATCCTAAGCTGGTGTTCTCATGAGATCATGAGGTCTTTTCCACAAGTATTGCTGCTGATCTATAACTTTTCTCATCCTCCCTTTAGTAGTTGATCTTTTGAGCCTAAAGGCAGAACTTATCATTTATCTCCCGGTAAGTTCTATCATTGAACCTTAAGGCAGTTATTCTTACTCATTGTTTCTGGACCACCAGAGCCTATTACCATGTCTCCATCCTTGGAAAGCAGGTATGGATTACACCCTCTTCTAACCCCTGCTTCCCTACTGGGGTCTGTGGTAGAGAGGTTAAGTGGTTATTAGCCTATAGCATGGTTGGGGTTGGGAATCACTGTTCTGAATAGTGAAGCTTTTGGGGATTCCCATTCTGATGTCTCGCATGCTTCATGCCATCTGAGCCTGGGATAAACATATCCTCCCTCCCTTCAGCCAGGTCTGCCATAAACACATTAAGCAGGAAATGAGCAATGTCAGAGTCTGATGGCTTTATTCAAATTGTCTTGGATCCACTGTCCTACACTTTAAAGAGCTTCAGAATTCCACTGGCTTCCTTATGCCCTCAGGCCCTTTATGATCTGCCATGGTTGGCATCTCTGGACTCATGGACTGTCCCTCCTTGCTTCACTCTCTCTGATCCACTGCATTGAACATCTAAGTCCCCAGAAGGCACTGTGCTTTCCCCCACACTCTGGGACTCTGCACTGCATTTCCTTTTTTCTTTTTTCTTTCCTTTTTCTTTTCTTTTCTTTTTTTTTTTTTTTTTTTTTTTTGAGACAGAGTCTCACTCTGTTGCTTAGGCTGGAGTGCAGTGGCGTGATCTTAGCTCACCACAACCTCTGCCTCCTGGGTTCAAGCGATTCTCCTGCCTCAGCCTCCCAAGTAGCTGGAACTACAGGTGCATGCCACTACGCCTGGCTAATTTTTGTATTTTTAGTAGAGATGGGGTTTCACCATGTTGGCCAGGCTGGTCTCGAACTCCTGACCTCGTGATCCACCCACCATGGCCTCCCAAAGTGCTGGGATTACAGGCATGAGCCACTGCGCCCAACCTGCACTCTATTTCTTTCTGGCCAACTTCTACTCATACTAAGATTTCAATGAACATGTCTTTTCCTCCAGGAAGCATTTCTCAACCTCCATCCCCTTCTGAGTCCCACAGCACCCTCTACTTTTCCTGTTGTAGCACTTGCTGTATTATAATTCTTAGTTACTTTAGAGATAAGTGCTGTACCGGCATGGGCCATAGCCAGGTTGTTCACCATTTTATCCAGTGCTTCTAGCGCAGTGCGGGACTCCTAGTAGATAATTAATAAATATTTGTTGAATAAATGAATGCAATGGTGAATATGGTCATTTGAATATAAGTCCACCTAACTGCCCTGGCATGCAGCTCAGCACTTTTTCCATTTTGTCAGTGAGGATATTATGAAGGATGTCGTTAGATTCTTCCATGAAGTCAAGGTGCTCATGCTGTCTATGGTGGTCTTCTGACACACCAGTTCTGCAACTTTTTCTGTGCCAGGACCTCTTAGATTTAGTCTTTTGGGCAGAGCTGGAATATTTGTGGGAGTGAGCCCTTCTTTCTCAAGCCTAGGATTGGACTTTACATTCATTGTCTTGTTCCTATCATGATGAATTTCTTGAGAGAGACAAACAGTCTTCTTAAAGAAGAGACTGGAGGAGAGATCACAGTCCTCCTGCCTTTTCTGACCTCACCCCTCTCTCCTTCCCACTTGCCCGTCAGCAACTCGGCTGCTCTTTCTGGGAGCTGAACCAAGGAAGAGAACCTCTGCTGTGCTGTCGTTAATAGGCTGAGCACTCAGGACAGCTGTCAGGAAGAACTGTGGCTGGGCCATTGCTCTGCTGCCCATCATAGGTCAGGTCTCTCCTTTTTCTGTCTTTACCACATCACTGGCTCCTGCAAGGATGTGTAGACAACTGGTCAACATGACAGCTTGGTGTAAAGCAGAGGTGTTGACAGTTAACCTGGAGATTCAGGCTGTACAGACAGTCAACGGAGGCCATTTAGCCCTGGGAATATATGCATCCTCCACACCAGGTTCTAGGGAAAGTGAGTGTGTGCACATGTTTTTGTGTCCTTGCAGGAGATGACCATATGGAATTTTGCTTCTCTAGCACAGACTTCTCAAATTGGGGCTCAACAGTCTTTCTTTTATCCCAAGCCTGATGTGTGAGTAGTGACTTTCCTTTGTATCAGTGGGGAAACTGAGGACTTAAAGGCTGGTCCCAATTCCTGACTGACTGGGCTGATCTGTCTACTGTACCAATGTGACTGAGAGTGAGGATGGGACAGGTTTGCAATGGAGCCCTGAGCTTCCCCTCCTGAACACAACAGAACTGAGCTCTCCCCTGAGGCCAGGCCCCCCCTTTTCTTGCTTCCCTCCCTGGGGAAACATGACACATCATGAGCAGAAAGAGCCTGTTGCCTACATGACCATTCTTCCTGCCCAGTTTAATAGAGGTGACAGCCGTCTATTTTACTTGTCTCGTAACATTGAATCAGTAAATAAAATATGGGTGAACTCTCAGGTTTAGCTGAATTATGGCTGGTCCATGGGGACTGTGGGCTGGGGGAGAGTTGAGCAAAGAAATTGAATCCTTGTCTTCTTGCAAGAGAAGCAGAGCCTTGCATCTTCCTTCTGGATCCAGGAAATCTTTCAGCACTTGAGGAAGCCAGGCCAGCAAGGTAATCTTGTTTGGTGGTCTCCGAGCCCATGGAAGAACCAGAACACAAATGGAGGCACCCCAAATGCTAGGGCTACAGGAGCACTACCTGTCCCCATTTTTTTTCTCTCACGGGTTGGGATGCTAAAGACAGAAAAGAGAAAATGACTTGTGCCATGTCCCTTGATGAGCCATGGGAAAAAAACGGACAAATGTATGGGTCCTCTGACCCTCATCCTATTAAGAAAACCTGATCTACGCTCCTATTCTCTCTCTCTGACACACACACACACACACACACACACACACACACTTGCAAATTTGAAGTTTTACATTTGCAGTCTTAAGAGAGCAAAAGAGCCTAGACTTTTCCAATGTGGAAAAACCAACCTGTGAAACACTTTTCCACACTGTGAGAGAAATACAAATTGGATTCATATGTGTTTAGAAAAAGTCATAAATAACAGATGCACCGTGTGGTTCAGCAAGAGCCAGGGAGATTGAGGGTCACCCCAACCTCTGTGTTTAGCACCACGGAGAGCAGCCAGGGCCGGGGGTAGCGGGTGGTGCCATCTGTATGCTGGCTCTTCTAGTATGGGTGGTGTGGTTATTGTAAGGTCTTGCTAAACAGGCATTCTTTTTTTCAAATGCTATTCCTTTAGAACTCTGGTAAGCTAGTAAGAACTGTTATTTGTGGTTGTTCAAATAGAATAACGCATGGTAAAAGAAAATCAAGGTAATAGATGGAATTTTCTCCTTTTTTTTTTCCTTTCCACATAAATTGTTCTTAAACCTTTGGTGCCTTGTACGGCTTGTCTGCTAGGGAGCAGCAGCAGATGACAAAACGAGTGAGCATTCCATTGTCAAATGTCACACCTGATACCAAGCATCTTGGCTCAGCTTGTCAGCCTCATCTTTCACATCACATTTTGTAAGTAGGATTGTGTTCTGTATTTTTATCCTGCTAAATGTGATTTCTTAACAGTATTTTGTGTGTTATTATTTCCTGAGTTGTGGAGACCTGCATACCTATAATAGAGCCATATTTTCTGCTAGTAAATAAAATTATTCCTCATTCAGGTGATGGGAATTAAATGTGTCACAGCTTGGTGGCATTCCCCAAACAACCCCAGAGGTTCCAGGTGCTCTACCACCTGGATGTGTCTGGGAAGGCTTGTGGTGGGGGTGGGCATTGACAAAGCCTCTCCCAGACAGAAAAGTCGTGCCAGGAGTGACCTCAGTGTTTCTCAGAGAAATGGTGCACTTTTATCCATCACTGGGGTATGGAGAGTTGGCTGGGAAAACCTGGACTAGAGCTCAAAGGACCAGAGAAGGTGAAGAGTGTTAGAATGATAGAGTCAGAGGAATTGTTTCACTTGCCTCTGAGGAATTTGCCTCTGAACAAGAAGTGAGGTTTAGGCAAATGAACCCCAAGGAATTAAGAGGTAAGATGGCATCTTGGACATCACACAGCAAATAGAAAAATCCAGGGTGGTCAGGGAGGAAGTGAGCTATGGTAGCAACAAAGTGAGGGCTACTTCAGGGGCTCCGGCTGAAGATATCTCAGTATGAGGGGATTTGGGGCTTTTTGATGCTCCTGCTTGGATTCGCAGAATCAGAAAAATCTGCTTTGGAAATTGTGGTTATTTTTATGCTGTTTGTAATTTTGTGTTTATTTCCTGTCTTTTTCACATGGGTTCTGGGCTGACTCATTGATTCACCAAACATTTATGGAGCACCCACTCTGAGTACTGCAGAGTACATAGGGTCAGGGGGTTTGCGGGGGCTCCAGGATGTGGGGGCAATGAAACAGCACTCCTGGGCTTGGTGATATTTGAATGTCCTCATGGTAGGTCCAATTAGGTGACCTTTAGAAATAGCCGTGGTTCCTTGAACATTTTGGTATGTACAGTTTAGACCAGAGCCTTGCACTTGGATCTTCCTCATTCCCCGGAGTCCTGGGGAGGAGTAATGAGGCTCAGAGAGATGAAGAGACAAACTGAAAGTCGCACAGTTGAGTTGGCAGGGAGGCTGCATCTCCATTTCACCCTTCACTCCTGCCCTCCTTCTTGACCTTGCCCCTTCTAAATCCGTTCATCACTTACGTTGTTCTGAGAGTGTTCTTTCACCCCTGAGCTGTCACATTTATCCCCCTCCAGGGTTCACTTTGGCCAGTTCCGTGTCTTTTAGCAGAACTGAACCTTAACTTTTCTAGATGGATGGATGCATATGTAAGTAGGGGGGTGAAAGGTAAAGGAAGGGGTTAGTACCCAATTTGTAAGTCTCCAAGGGACACAGTCTGTCTCCTCTGGTAAGGAAATTCTTCTTTCTGGCTAACCCAGATCATTCCTGATGCAGTGTAAATCCATCTCGTCCGTGGATTTTCCTGGACATGGCTGTTCTTGGAGGGTGGGAGGGAACATCTAGCTTGGAAGTCAGTCGCTTCAGGGGCTTTTCTTTCTGGGGTTGCAGCAAAGAGGCTCTCAGGCAATTAAATTGAAATGGCTGTACTTTTGCTCATGGGGGCCTGGGTAGATTTATAATATTTTCTTTTTTAAAAAATTGGAGTTTTTTTTTCCATGGAGACAATGATTTGTGGAATAATCAATTTCTTTATCTACCTAATACATTGGAGTGATCCATCAATGCAGGCATCAATCTCCCCCTGGGGCTGTGTGAGGGCAGACAGCCTTTGAGCCTGACTCATCTGGCAAAAGGTGGCTTTTTCTACGAGTGACTTTGCTCCCCGATCCTGGATCTGAGGCCTGCGGTTAAGGAGGGTCAGGGGCTCTTCAGCAAAAATATTAATGCTTTCTCCTTATTAGTCTCTGCTCTGCCAGAGAGAAATAAGGTGCAGTAAGCTCTGTCCCCATTGTACAGTTTATAGAGACAAAGGACCAGAAAGAGTGCTCAGAGACCAGAATTGGGAGGCATGCAGGTGGGAGTGGCCATCTCTAAATCTCTAAGGGTTGCGGTGTATGAGAAGGAGCAGATCTGGTGTTACAGGTCCCAGTAGAATCGGGGCCAGTGAGTGATGGTCCAAGAAGGCAGATTTTGATTCAATACCAGCTATCCATATTCAGTGCTTTTTAAAGATTCAGTAAGATGCCTTGGGGCCTAGTGGGCTTCCTATTATGGGTCAGATTCTGGTGTTACCAAGCCAGGCCTGTTTTGCCCACCGTGCAGTATGCCAATCACTGAGACGATGAGTTTTGCAGCAGAGAAAGGGTTTATTCATGTGGCAGCCAAGCGAGGAGACAGGAAAACAGGTTTCAAATCCACCTTTCCAAAGGTGAGGTTTAGGGTTGTTTATGGGATAGAGGAGCAGAGTGGTCTGAGGCATGGGGAAAGGTGATTGGGGGTAAGGAGAAGTGAGGCAATCAGTTTCTGCACAAGCGTAGTCAAGCTTCATGGCCCTTCATAGGACGAAGTCTGAAAAAAATGGCAGCATCAGCATGACCTGAGGGTGGAGCTCTTGGCCTGTGACGTCAAAAGAGGACTCAATACACATCCATCATTTGTGTAGGTCCAGTTGAAGGGTCAGTGGTCTCACTCAGTTTGAACTGGACAGGAGCAGACTCTAAATTTCTGAAAAACAACTTAGGCAACTGTTAGCATTGTGATCCATACGTCAGAGGTGTTATCTCTAGTGAGGTTGGAGAGAGTCTTTTTTGAAAAACAGCTAAAAGCAAGCAAAGCTGGCTAAGGTTTGACAAGCCTATTCAGGTTTGCCCTCGGCTTCTCAAGCACAGATTGGCCAGGGGTATTATCAAGGGGCCCTGGATTCCTTTCACTGTGAAATTCTAGGCATGCCCAACTGTGTGGCAAGAGATGCCATAAAAATCCAGGTTTTCCGGCTCCCTGAAAAGGCCAGTGCCTGCTCCTGGCTATGCAAACTCCAGGAAGGTCAAGCCCGGTAGTGGTTGTGAAGAATACTCTTAAGCTTCTTTTGTATGGTTTTTAGAAATCTTTTTAAAGAAAACAGCTCAACACCTTTTTTTCTTCTTCTTCTTTTTTTTTTTTTTTAAGAGACAGGGTCTCCCTATGTTGCCCAGGCTGGTCTCAAACTCCTGGGCTCAAGTTATCCTCCTGCCTCGGCCTCCCAGAGTGCTGGAATTACAGGTGTGAGCCACCACGCCCAGCCTAGCTCAACATCTTTCTTTTTTTCCTTTTTTTTTTTTTTTTGAGACAAAGTCTCACTCTGTGTCCCAGGCTGGAATGCAGTGGTGCAATCTCGGCTCACTGCAACCCCTACCTCTAGGTTCAAGCGGTCCTCCCCCCTCAGCTGTCCCAAGTAGCTGGGACTACAGGTGTGTGCCATCATACCCAGCTAATTTTTGTACTTTTATTAGAGACAGGCTTTCACCATGTTGGCTAGGTTGGTCTTAAACTCCTGACCTCAGGTGATCCACCCGCCTCGGTCTTCCAAAGTGCTGGGATTACAGGCTTGAGCCACCGCACCCGGCCCTCAACATCTTTTGATGTCTCACTCTTCTGAAGACTAACGTCTTTGCTTGGAATTCAAGAAATTCTCTTTCTAAACTCTATTTCTGGGTTATGACCCCTTCCACGCCCTCATGATTTTAATTTTAATTGGTTTTTTAAGTTGAATCAGCCAACATTCAAAAATTGGGACATTTCATATGAAATTTTGAGTTTCCAGCTTCTCTTCCCACATTCACATATGCCTCAGTCCCCACCCCTCCTTATGGTCATTTCCTGTTCCAGGGCCAGTCACTGTCCTGCTGCTGCTGTTTTTCTTTCAATAAAGTTAAGAAGGAAAAGTAAAATGTTTTTATTTTCAGGAGTAAACAAAAGACAGACTAGGAGGGCCAATTTTTTCAAATTTGTTTCTGTCACCAGCCCTGTTTCACTCTAGGTTTCTGTTGGCCCTGCAGGCATTGAGCCACTGACCTACCACATGGGCAAAGAGCATCTCAGAGGCAGGGATCTTGTCCCATTCCTGTTTATTGTGACGATAACAGCAATTGTTTATTGAGCCCTTTTCTGAGCTCATTTAACCCTAAGGTGAGTCTAATTATTCCCACTTTCCAGATAAGGAATCTGAGCCTTAATGAGGTGAAGGTACCCAGTGGAGTGAGTAAGTGATGGGTGTCACTAAGACTTGAACTCCTGTCTGCCTGACTCCATTGTAATCCCCTGTGTATTCCTAGCAGCTGTCCCTAGCAATGCCCACAACTGGCAATTAATAAGTGCCAGACAAGTCAACTTGAATTCCAGAGTCACAGATGGGATGGGGCCAGGTGGGAAACTTCCAACCTTAAGGTGGACAGTGCCACATTTAGGATGCTCCTGATTCTTCCTTCCTTCCTTTGGTGCCTGGCTGGACACAAGCTGCTGCTGTGTGTCTCTTGGGTGGCGTTACCTAGAGTTCAGTTAACATGTGCTGGGCAGGAAATCTGCTGTGAGTCCCTTTTGCATTACCATGTCTTTGAGGTGCGTGGACATGGTGCAGGCGCCAGAGCTTGGCAGGAGCATTTTAACAACCTCTGTCCTTGTTCGCTCCCTATAGTCCTTGCAGTGGCCGCAGGCCCATCTCTCCAACACATACCCAGCAACTAATTGGGCCTGGATAACAAACCACACAGACAAAAACCCCTTCGCATTCCCCTCCTGGACTGCAATGTGGGAGGCTTTGCAAAGCTGCCACCTTCTGCTGGGGCGGGAGTTGGAGGACAATGGGGAGAGGCTGACCTGCTCACCCTAGACAGGAACAGGGTGCTTGGCACCCTCTCCCTGGCTAGGCTATGGACCTGGGGGCCCCTGTGGCAAGAGTGTGGGCTCTTTGGTGTCAAGAGTCCCCTGTGGACATTGTCAGGAGGTGGCTACAGAAGGGAGATTTAGTAATGAACAAAGCACTGGCTCCCCAGCCCAGAACAGTGTCTGTAAATCCCACCTTGCTGAAATCCTGAGATTTTATTATTCCGCCAGCCCTTTGGAGCCAGGTGGCAATGGGAAGCTTCAGATTAATTTGGGAGATATTTTCTTTGCGGAACCTCCCGGCTTTCTAGGCAAATGGATTAAGTTCTGGATAAAATAAGGGCTCTTCCTTTCTTGACATTTGGGGCTGGCTTTGCTTTCCCACCTGCTGGGGTTTACTTTGGGTGTGTGAGTTATCCCCACACGCTCCCTTTGCTGTCTGCCCCTTGGGGTCTCTGCTTTAGCACATGGTCTCCAGGGAGATGTGGCTTTTCCTTTCTCTCCTACCCAAGGCGGACAGAAATATCTTTCCCCGTTGCACCAACCAGATAGAATCTGGGCAGAAGTTTCCTAGGCTTCAGAATCTCTTGATGCAGAGATGGGACCAAGATATTCTGACCCTGCTATTTTAACCCCTGAATGAACCAATGTAGGTGAATTCTTATTGAGAGATGAAGCATGAGTCAGAAAGTGAAAGCCAGTGATTGAGACAGAGATACAGAGAGAGAGAGAGAGAGAGAGACAAAAACAGAGACAGAGAGAGAGAGAAGAGAAGAGATGAGAAAAGAAAAGAAAAGAAAAGAAAAGAAAAGAGGCTAAATGGCTAAATGTGTTCTGTTACTGGGATGACCAAGTTCTCAAATACCCAGTGGAGTCAAAGCATCCTCACGGTCAAAATGGCAGGTGTGAATGTCCTAGGAACCCAATTGGGATAACTGTTCTCTAATCCCAACCTGTGTTTCTGGCCTCTGCTTATCTCTAGCTTCCCGGCAGAGGCCACTGGGTGTGGTTTATCTTCTATTGGATAAGTACCGTAAAATGCTTAAGATTGTGCCTGCCTGGCACAGAGTGGGGCTCAACAGGTTACCTGTTGGAGTTTTCCTGGAGAAACCAGATGGGGCACACGTGGTAAGACCTGATTACTCCATTCAGGTATGAAAAGATGTCCAAGAATCTGCCAGAAAAGGAACTCTATAGATGGAATACATCTGTCTTTGCTGGCTCTCAGAAGCTGGTCTGTGGTTCACCTTGCCTGGCTTCTTTCCCCCTCCCTATCCCTCCCTTCCTCCTTTCTTTCCTCCTCCCTTCTTTCTTTCCTTCAATAAATGTTGGTTGAGCACCTACTATGTGCCAGGCACATTCCTAGGTGCTGGATATAGATTGATGATCAAAGAGGTGAGATTTCCATCTTCATGGGAACTCATCTACTCTACTTAGGGCAACAACAATTAACAAATAATGCATAGTTCTGAATTACAGCCAGTGTTATGCATGGAAACAACTGGAAGGCCATGCTATGGTTTGGGAGTAGGAAGGGCCTCTCTGGAGAGGTGGCATTTAGGCTGAGGCCTGAATAATGAGAGAAGCCTGCCTTGTGAAGAATGCAGGAGCACTCCAGGCAGAGGGAACAGAGTGTATGAGGCCTTGAGGTGGGAAGAGCTTGGCAAGGTCAAAGAACAGAAAGAAGGCCCATGTGGCTAGGGCTTGGGGTGCAAGGGACTGGGGCAAGGCATTTGATGAGGTTGGGCATGTGATGAGGTGGATTTCCAAAGCCCTGCTCCAACTTTGTCTTGGGGCTCTCCCCAGCTGGCCCAGGTTCTGGTCTGAGGCACAGGCCAGCCTCACACTGTAGACCCTTGATATCTTTGGCCCTTTCAGGCTTCAGGGTTCAGCCTCATTCTCCCTCCTCTGCATCCTTCCCTGGAGCCGCTCTTGGTGAGTGACACCCCTTCCAGCTAGGGACCTCACCAAAGCCTGGTCCAAACATGTGCTTGATACGGCAATGGAGGATCCAGCATTGCACGGCTGAGAAGCAGAGCTCTCGGCAGTGGAGGGGCCTTCTCTACCAGGGTCTTTTGGCCAGTCCTCAATCCAGGTGAGGGAACTGTAGAGCCCTAAGGGAGCCTACTTATTCTGAAGACAAGTGGGAAGTTTAGTGGCAAAGGTTCTGGTTGGCTCCTTCCATGAAGTGCATGCCAGAGGAGTAGCCCAGGCATCTGAAGGAAGGGCACACACACACTCATCCAAGCATCCAGATGTTTGGAGGACAAGATGCCAGGCCGTCCGGCTCAATCCACTGCTGAATCATTTAGCACATATTTGTGTCTGGGGCTGATATGGTTTGGCTGTGTCTCCACCCAGATCTCATCTTGTAGCTCCCGTAATTCCTACATGTTGTAGGAGGGAACCAATGGGAGATAATTGAATCATGAGAGCACTTTCCCCCATACTGTTCTCGTGGTAGTAAATAAGTCTCACAAGATCTGATGGTTTTATAAGGGGTTTCCCTTTTTGCTTGGCTCTCATTCTCTCTTGCCTGTCACCATGTAAGACGTGCCTTTTACCTTCTGCCATGATTGTGAGGCCTCCCCAGCCATGTGGAACTGTGTGTCCATTAAACCTCTTTTTCTTTATAAATTACCCAGTCTCGGGTATGTGTTTATCAGCAGTGTGAAAACAGACTAGTACAGGGGCCAGGCTAGGTGCTTTGGGGTACCCCAGGAAGAGAAACCACCGTCTGCAGTAGTGGAATTCTCTTTGACTTGCCAAGTATGTTCACATGAGTGTCTTGTTTGATCCTCCCAACAGTGAGCAGGGTAGGCAGAGCAGGACTGAGGAGCCCCAGTTTGCACATGAAGAAACTGAGGGTCAGCAAGGTCATATCACTTATTCCAGGTCAAACTAGTAAAAGCTGCGTTAGGAAAGTCTTGAAGTCACATCTGGAGGTGGATCATTCCTTTAGCGTTTAGTTGCTCTGTGACCTTGGGAACACAGTACCAACCTCATTTTCTCATCTGAAAACACAGAGAAATGTGGTGTCAAAACGCTTAGCTCAGGGCCTGGTAAACAGTAGGTGCTTATTAAATGTAAAACTCCCTTCCGCTCTGGCCTTCTGACTCTGGGCCAGCATGTTTCTTAACACGTCACCCTCTTCCTGGCCTCGTGGTTTGCAATTGTGACCTTGCACAGGAAACGTCTTGATATTTGCTGCCAGGTAGACAAAACATCTGGAAGACTGGCCCATCTTTTTTCCTCTTCAGCCAAATGTTTTGGTGTCATGAAGATAAAGCCACAGAGACATAGCTGCCAGGGCCCAGTTCCCAGAAGGCCATAAAATACAGCGATCCTGCCTGGCCCTGCTCGTCGCAATCCAGCAAAGTGCTTCTCGCATCCAACACATGGTTATTTTTTACAAAATTGCTGAACTAGCCATGTTAGCTGTATTGATCAATAAATTACTTCGATGAAAACTCAATAGGCAATGGCCCCCTGGCACTCGTTCCCACACAAAGGAAGGGCTTTTATACTTTTTCCATTTCAAAAACCTTGGTGCCATTTCCCGTCCCATTTTTCTCCTCTGTGTATCACTCCCAGGGGTTGCTGCCTCGGCCAACACCTGCCCAGACAGGACTTGGAGATTTCTGGGGCCATAGACAGAGATTATTCTGGCCCAAGGCATGGCGGGGGGGTGGTGGTGCATGGAAGGTGGAGTTAATCCATCTGCCCACGTCCCCCCAAAAAGGTTTGCTTTCCAGGGCACTCTGGATGCCCTGGCATCATTGTTGCTTGGCGTCCTCCTTGGGCCTGCAAGACCCATCATTCGTAGCCCTGCTGGGAGAAATGCGTCTCTGCACGGAAGAGCTAGGAGTCATAACAGGCCCATGGTCTTCCCCGAAATTCACTCATTTGTTCACTCATGTTACATTTTTTGAGCCCTTCTACTGTGCTGGGAGTTTACCATGTGTATATAATCTTAATGGATCCTTACCAAAGGGCAAATATTTGAAGTTAACTTTTACCCCCTTAGACTTAACACCAGCCTCCATTGCATGCTAATAAAAGGCAGGAGTTGGGCTGAGCATACTTGCTTCGGATGAAGCCACTGCCCACCTTTGAATCCTGACTCCTGACTTCAGGCGAGTTCTTAACCTCTCTGTGCTTGAGTTTCTCCACCTGTAAAATGACTAGAAAAGCGTTTACCCCATAGGGTTGTGGAAGAGATGAATTGAGTGACTGTGGGAAGCACTGTATGCTGGCTTATGTTAGCTGCCTTTCGCTGCTGAGGACAAAATTAACTAATAGTGTGAAGTGTTCAGAGCAGTGTCTGCTACATAGAGCTCAGGGCATGTAAGCTAGTATCATCATTGTCTCATTTCACTGTCACAACAATGCTACAAGACAAGAACTGTTAGTCTCCCCATTTTACAGATGAGAAAACGGAGACTTCTTGAGGTCTAGCATCTTACGCAGGATTTCAGAGCAGAGATTTAAACATGGCCACCCTGACTCCAGCTCGGAGAATTTTTCCATAGTGCTGGACTTCCTGGTGCAATCATAGTGCTCTGGAGTTGGAAAGCACATGGAAGACACTTGGACTGACTGGACAAAAGTGGTACAGGTGAGAAAACTGACACCTGCGATGGCACAGTGACTCGCTGGAGCACACACAGACGGGAAGGTCGGGTGACTCCTGGGTGCTTTCTACAAACATTACAGCCGGACACTGCACACTGGAGACTGCTGGGGTAATCCTGGCTCTGTCTGTTGCCTTGTGTAATTATGAATAGCACCCCCTTCACTCCAGGAACATCTTTAACCTCATTGTAGCACAGCTGTTACCAGAATAGGTTCACGAATCAAACTCACTGGGTTTGAATCCCGGCTCCACCACTTCCTGACTGTGCCTCAGTTTCCCCAGGATTGTAGAAAGGATCTTGTGGGATAAGAGGCCTGGTGAACAGAAAGCACTCAGTAGACATTACCCCTTATTTATTTTTCTCAAGAATAAATGTAAAAAGTAAAAAGAGTAAGTGTCCATTTCTATGGCTCTTAACATATTTACAACTCATTCTGACCCTCAGGCAACTCTGGGAGATTGAAGCCTTGAGTTTGTCTTTCTTAATTTGCAGCTGAGCAAAGAGTGGCCCGGCTTGGGTGACGTGTCCAAGGTCACACAGCTGGCTAGAAGAGAGGCACAACTCAAATTCACATCTGCGGATCTTTTTCTCCTGCACTAGTTGCCCTCCTGTTCGAAGCCCTGTGCTCTAAAGGAAACCCAGCCACCCCCAAAGACGTCGGTAAATACAGCAGAGCTGGCCTCTCTGAAGACTCTGCTCCTCCCTCTTTCTAGGTGTGTATGTTGGTGCCGAGGCCTCCCCTACTCAGCTGGCCCAGTACTTGCCTCCTCTTCTCCCATTAACAGGGCATAGGCCACCCCCTCCAAGCTCCCTCCAACAGTCCCCACCCCTGCTTCCTCCCACAGCATCCTCAGGACTGTGGCTGTCAGCCAGGGGCCATTTTTCCTCATTACCACAATTGCCCAAGTCCCTACTTCAGTCCAACCCAGCCCAGCCCCATTTGCATACCATTAGCTATGATGCCATGCATTATGGATTCATATTTAATTTTAGTACTTTTTGGAGGCAACTCTAGCCTAATTAAAATCTCCTTCTCCAAGAGTCTGACATTTCCCTGAACTCTGGTAACATGGGCTCCCCACGAATGGACCACACACACACATACACACACACCCCTCCAGCCATAGAAACACACTGCCATTTCAGCCCCAGTGCTGTGGATTCTTTTTTTAAATGAAAAGGGAGAAAATGAAGAAGTATTTTTCCTCCAAGGCGATTTATATGCAGACTTCGCTTCGGCGAGCCCCCTGGGGGTTGAGCCTGGAGAGGCTGCCAGAGCCTAGCTCCACAGAGAATCTGGGGCTGGGGGTATGAGGGGGCCCAGGCTCTGGCCTGGCCTTGACCTGCCCCTCCTCTTTCAGTCACTGAGCTTGCCCAGGCCTCAGTTTCCTCTTCCTCTTGAGATCATCAGAAGAGAAAAATCACAAGTCCTACATCATACCATAATCCTCGCCTTGTTCCCACTCATTCTGAAATTAAGTCCTTGGAAATTTTCTTCCTTAATCAAGTCAAATAAAGTAGCTTAACATTTCCTGAGTGCTCACCATCTGTCAAGCATTTCACATGCACTAACTAGTTAATTCTCATGACAACAGTTCGAGGTTGATATTATTATTATTATTACTATTATTACATCTCCATTTGACACATGAGGAAATTGAGGCTCAGAGGGGTAAGTAGCTTTCTCAAGGTCACACAGCAAGTAAATGGTGGAGATTGGATTTGACTGCGGACAGTCTGGCTTCAGAGTCCATGGTCTTAATGATATCACAGCTGCCTCTTCCTTTTTAGCAAGAAAAGAATCAGGGAGATGGGCTGGAATTATTCCATTGTTGTAATTCTATGATAATGACTTAATTCTCTCCTGACTCAGGGCAAGGTATTGGCTACCATTCATCTCCCTGACATTTCTCAGAAATCAGTATGTCAGAATTTTCTGACCTCGCTGTCCTGGAGGTGGTGGAGCTCAGACCAAACCAGGCAAGCAGGGCCATCCCTGTCTGGGAGCAGGGGCGGTGAGCGCATGGAACTCTCCAGGGAGACAGGACACTGACCTGGCACTGCCCAGGCCCTCCCTGTGACCTGCCCACCCTCCTGTGTCCCCGTCTCTTCATGTGGAACAGCCAGGAAGATGTGGCAAAGTAGATTGCTTTGTCTGGGCCAATGTCAGGGAGGGAAAATGTGGTATTTATTTTTTCTCCATCATTTAATTATGAAAAATTTTGAACACACAGTAAAGTTGAAAGACTTTTACAGTGAATGCCCCTGTGCCCACATGGTGTTTGTTCGCTCACCATCTGCTCCTTGTGAAGGCACTGTCCTGGGCGATTTCTTTATGCAATCATTTCAGTCCTCACACAAACCCAATGGAAGGAGGCTTCTTGCTCCCATTTTATAGATGAGGATGCTGAGTCTCAGCAGATGAAGAAATTTGCCCAGGGGAACCCCACTCAGTAAGGGTAGAGCCAGCCTTTGCACCCAGAGCCCTCTGAGCCCCAAGTCTGGCTCTTCCTTTCTACCCCAGCCTCTGCTTTTCCTGCGAGACCCCATAAGTCCACTTGGCAGTGGCAGGCAAAGCCTCTCACCCAGGCCCCTCCGGGTGCTGGGAGGGGACATATGTGGTGCTCAGAGAAGAAGTGGAGGTGAGACACAAGGTGTTTCTCTCGGGCGTTTGTGCTGGGCACATTCACTTTTGCAGCAATGACTGTACTCCTGGGGCTTCTGGGAATGCAGGACTCAGGGCATTGAAGAGCGCTCGAGCCCTCAGCACAGGCGGTGGCTTCTGGGCTCATGATGCTCCCTGCATTAGGGCCCCCACTTCCACCTCCCACTGCTGCTGCTTGGTTTTCCACAGTGAAGGCTGTGTCCCATCACTGCCCTCCTCGTAACCCTTCTATGGCTTCCACTGTGCCCAGCCGTCCTCAGACAAGTCACTTCACTGCTTTCACGGGATCACCATTCTTCAGCCATGGAGTGAAGAAGTCATTATTGAACCAGTTGTATGTGGCTGATAGTGCTGGGAAAACGCCTCAAAAGTGCCTAGCCCAAGGCCTGGTGCATAGTAGGCACATAGTGCGAGAGCGTTTGTGTGTCCTCATCTGGAACTTCCCAAGGAGCTTGGTACCCCTATCCCCAGCCAGGCCCGGTGGCTCCCGAATGCCACCGTGCATCAGTTCTCCTGAGCTTTGTTCATTTCGTCCTCTGTCTCTGGAGGGCCCTTCCCAACACCCATCAAGATCAGATCCCACCTCCTCTAGCAGTTTTTCTAAGATGCTCCCAGAAGGAATGGACTCTTCCCTCTTCTCCCACTCCCCAGCACCTGAACTCAGTGTTAGAAGAAAAGAGTCAGGTGCCAGCCATCTTGTTTGACTCCCAGCTCTGTTACTTACTGGCTACCTGACCTTGGGTAAGTTACTTTTCTTCTCTGTGCCTCAGTTTCCTCACCTGCAAAATGGGTGTGATAACAGCACCAACCTCATTGGGAGACCTAAATGAGTTAGGATGTGGGGAGCATCTGCTCAGTGCCTGCATGTAGTGGTACCCTATGCCGTGTTCCCTTTCTTTTGTCTAGGCTACAGCCTCTGCTAGCTGTGCCCCCTAGGAGTGGCCTCAGGAAGGCAGGGATGTGGGCCTGTCCTCTTTGACTACCTGCCTCCATTCCCATCTAAGAGCCTTGCACAGCAGAGGGAAGACGGCTGCTGGACTCGGGCCATGGAGCAGCATCTGGGTCATAGGAAGTGAGTCTGGTGAGAGGCAGACCTGAGTTCCAGTCCTGGTTGCACCACTAGCTTGCTCCCTGGCCTTTGGAAATTTCCTTAACCCCTCCCAGGCCTCAATTTTCTCACCTGTGAACTGAAGACAATAATCGTACCCCGCTTCTAAGGTGCTGAGCACAGCCAAGCTCCAGCCCCTCCAGGATCCATCCCATAGCTGCCAACAGTTCATTGCAGGCTGGTCTTGATTGCCCCACCTCCCTCACTCCGCCGCACCCGCAGGTGACTCAGAACAGAGCTCCTGCTCTGATGTCTAGCCCACGTGCCTGGTTTGCATGGAGATTGCCCTTTGTCCAGAGGGATTTACATTTTTAAAGAGTAAGTTCACCTGAGTCCTGTGGGGCATTGACTCAAACCTCCCGTTAGCTGCCTCCTCCTCTCATGCTGAGGCTTTTGCAGAAAATCATTTAATGTTTTCTCTGTGTTTAAAGAAAGCTCCAAGGGCCCATCAGGCTCAGCCTGGCCGGCATGACTTTGAAACAAAGTGCAGTCCCCAGTGGAACATGGCAACCTCTGTTCTTTAGTAAAATCAGGAGAGCATTTCTGCACGTGGCCTGCCTGGCTATATTTAGGCCTTGCCAGGCCTTTGAATTCCTCCCTCGTTGCGTTATTAAGGTCACTGTGGGTGCCAGAGGGCTAAGGCCTGGAGGGCAGGAGGAGAAGCCCTGCCCCAGTCAACACCGCTGGAGTCTGCCCTCCAAGGTCTGGGATTCATACATGGCTCTGAAAATTGTGCATTTAGCAGGAGACCCCAGGGAGCCACAGTCCCCAAGGATGCAGACAGCCTTCAAAGGGAGGAGGCTTCCCAGCACCAGGCCTCCTTGAGTCAGTATCATCTCACTCCCACAGACTCAAATGCATCCCCTTCTCCCGGTGGCTACAGCAGCCTCCTTAACTCCGGGCCTTATCCCCTTTCATGCTAGCGATTCTGGCAGTCTCCAGTATGTCTCTGCAGGTCGCCTCACCCTCCCTGAGAAACCCTCAAGGGCTCCCCACTGCCTATAAGATGAAGTCCAGCCTTCTCAGCATTCAAGGCCTTCCACAATCTGGCCCCCATCTACCTCTGTGTCCCCAGAAGCAGCCCTAAATCCCCTTGAGAGTTAACTCCACGGGGACAGAGGATTTTGTCAGCTTTATTTATTCCAGGTTGCCCAGTGCCTTGAAGAGTAACTAGAACATTGTAGGTGCTCAATTAATATTTGCTGAGCAAATGAATGACTGAACAAGTGAACAAACGATGCCATGATCTGCAGTTTCCCCACTGTCACGTCTTTGCTCTGACAGCCACTTGAAGCCAGGCCAGACTTCCTGTCTTCTTTGTGCACCATCGTTCTGCCCTTTAAGGCTTGGCCCACTTCCCCCTGGCTGGCCCAGCCCCTGGTGATCCCTCCTGCTAACTCTAGCACTGTTGTTAGGGACCCAGTGCCTTCGTTGTTCTCTGACTTTCTGGGGATTGTGTCCGCTTTTGGACTTGGCTACACACCCCTTGAGATCTAGGACATGAGCATGCCTTAACCTCCTTGGCCTCCCAGCACCGCCCAGCATTCCTCTGTGGCTTTCAGTGGATGTGATGGGAAACATGGGACTGGAGCTGCCCAGGAGGCCAGAGTCAGCCCTAGTGGGCTGCAAGGTGGGGACAGAGATGCAGCCACAGGTAAGGCATGGGGCCTGGTCCTTTCAGGACAGATTATGATGTCCAAAGAGGCTGGCATCTGGCATCAGGTGGGGACCCAGGCAAGCAGGGCCATCAGGGAGGCAAAGCATGGGGCACACAATGGCCAGAAAGTAACAGAGCCCAGAGTGGGAGTCGCAGGAGTGGGTTAAGTTCAGAGGCAAGGCAGGAGGTGATAATAGAATTGAGGGTTCTCTCATTAGAGAAACTGTCTTTAGAGGGAAGAAGCTGTTAGATAGGTGTCTGAGACAGGCGCTTAAGCCCAGGAAACAAGGGAGGAACCCTGCATCACACCCAGGGGTTCTAGATAGGGCTCCAGCTGGCCAACTGGGGCCGTTGACGGTGCTGACTTCCTGCAGTGCTGGGCCTGCGGGTGGGAACACAGCGGTCTTAAGTGTGGGAAGAGGGATGAGGAAGCTCAAGTTATACATAACAGGTGTATTTTCAGTGTGGGCTGCAGGCACTGCAGTTAATCGCTGTCCCCATTGTTGTCACCCTGCCTAAGTCACACATGTGCCATCTCTTCCATTGGAAAGCTTTTGAGGACACACATACGCAAACACACAGAGTTCAGCTATGACCATAGCGTGCCGGGCATGAAGCTTGGGGAGGGACCTGATGTCCCTCCCTGCCATGGTCCCCGTAAGACCTGCTGTGAAGACTTAAAGCCTGTTGATTCAAGAGCACAAATGAAAACCAAGTGAGTGGTGATTCCATTTGGGCAAGGGGCAGGAAAGTGGGGGCTGGGAGTCTCCTGATCAGACCCCAGACCCCCCACTGCCCTCCACAACGCAAAGCTCAATTTCTCCCTGGTTCTTCTGGGGTCACTTAGCTCTCAGAGGGAACAATTGCAGTAACAATTCCCTACCTCTTTGTGTGATTCTTTATCCTTTTCAAAGCCCTTTTGTGCACAGTTTTCCATTTGATACACCCTCCTGTGAGATAGGCTGGTATTATTATCTCTGCTTTATAGATAAGGACATTGAGGCTCAGAGAAGGTGCTGTGGCTTGTCCGAGCCCCCTCGGAGGGTGGGCTCTGGAGCAAGGATTAGATCGAACCAGAAGCATGTGACTTCCTGCCCTGTTGCATTTTCTTCTGCCCTCTGATGTCTGGGGTTTTTTTTTAGAGGGTGGCTTCCTTTGTCTACGAGGCCCTGATGTTTTCTGGGGTCCGTGTGTCTAAGAGGGGTGCCAAGGCAGAGATTGGGCCGAGTGCTGCCTCGAGTATTTCATCTTCCTCCCCACTCCCTCAAGTTCGTTTTGGGGCTCCTAACAGGTGGCAGGCACCATTCCCAGCCCCCTCCCTCCTCTCCCTTCTTTCTGCAGCGGGACAGCATCCAGCAGAAGAGTGTGGGAGCTGGGGAGCTCGTGGGGTGACGAGGGGGACACAGGAGGTGGGAGATGGCCCCTTCAGCCCAGCAGGGTGGCAGGTTATGGAGCTGGACTCAGACTTTGTAAATATGGAGACAGCAGAGAGGAAGGACAGCCTGGCTCTCTAGTACTCACCCAAGGGGCTGTCTTGGGGACCAAAGGAAAAGTTGCAGGAAAAGTTAAGGAGAGGTCAAGATAAGTTTGGGGAGAGACATGGGTTTGTAGCCAGTGCTCAGAAAAGCCAGAAGCTGACTTAAGGGTACAGATGAAAACAAAGTGAGTGGCAGTGCCATCTGGGCCAGGGGCAAGAAGGAGAGGCTGGGAGCTACTTGGCCAGACAGACCCCCACCACCTCCAGATCCAGAAGCTCAGACATCTTCACTTTTTGAGGCTGATACCATGGAGGTTGAAGAAAAACATGCATGTCCAAGGCCAGCTGAGCTGAAATATGGGATTGACCTGGGAGGACATTGATAATGTTTCATAGTTGTGTCTGAAAGTACAATTTGGGCCATTGGCTGGGCTTAAATTTTAATGAATGAAATAGTAACTATTCCATTTCATTTCACCAAAGTAATTTAAAGTTGTTTACAGGAGTTACATTTAATATGATAGCTCACTTTTCATTCAAATAATTCAATACTAGGAAAAATATAAACTAGAAAGTTTATATTTCTTAGGAGCAAAACTAAAATGCTAGAGTTAAATCGTGATGTCCAATAGTTGCTATAATCGGGCCAAACATTTGACTCTACGCTCCCTGGTGGCCAAAGGGAAAAGGGAAGCTCTATCTTTCCTATGGGGAAAAAGTCACCCTAGTACCTCTGGGACAAAAAAAAAAAAAAAAAAAAAAAACACAGCTTTTATTAACCCTTTATTTTAAAATATGTTTTCTTATCTGGAGCTTTATGTGAAAGGCTGTAAGAAATGCAACGTTGGCCATGCAGTGGCTCACACCTGTAATCCTAGCACTTTGGGAGGCCAAGGTGGGTGGATCACTTGAGGCCAGGAGTTTGAGACCAGCCTGGGCAACATGGCAAAATCTCATCTCTACTAAAAATACCAACATTAGCTGGGCATGGTGGCACACACTTACTTGAACCCAGGAGGCAGAGGCTGCAGTGAGCCAAGATCGTGTCCCTGCACTCCAGCCTGAGTGACAGAGTAAGTCTCTGTCTCAAAATCTCAAAAAAAAAAAAAAAAGAAAGAAAGAAAGAAAATAAATGCAACATCTTTCTAACCAGTGGCTAGTGGATTTCATAGACCATGTCTGGTACTGTCTATTTCTCCATGTCACCTGAAGACATGATGACGAAACACAGTTTAGGGAGTGAAACTACGCAAGGAGCCGAGGGATGCAGTTCAAGTGCACAGCTTGATCCAAGGATAAATCCTAGACTATCTGGAGAAAGCGGTGGCTGGCCTGCTTCTCAACCCACTCTCCGAAATGCCGTTTTTCTCTCCATTGCACCTTTACTTCATGTTGGGCAGTAGGTGGTTAAGGCAGCCATCCCCAGCAAGGTCTGACTCAGCTGGTTGTTGGGTTGAAGGAAACTCTCGTTTAATTTAGAGCAGCCATCACCAGGCTTCTTTGACTATGTGCCCAACCAGTGACAAGGTTTAGTATGCCCCCAGTAAATGTAATTTTTTCTTTATGTTATATGCAACTAGCTTAATCTACTATGTATTTTGTAAATCATACCCCAAAATAAGTAATTGAAAGGGATGAGATTCAAATCAACATTGGTAGAAGCTAGTATTTTCTTTCTCTTCTGCAGGGGATTGTCTTTCACAGTCCTGAGGCTGGGTACACTCCCCTTTGGATACTTGTTGCTCTCTGAGAGCATTTTTCTGGCTTTAGGAACATCCTGCTGGAAGGGGCAGAGTTGGTGCCTCATCCAATGATAGATGGACTTAGTGTATCACAACCCCAGCTTCCTCTCTCCCTAGTTGTGAGGTCTCTGAGGCAGTTCCACATTGTCTCCTAGAGGTCCCCAGTGGTAAGACTGAGCTCCGGTCGCCCACAGTGGTAATTTGCTTGACAACACACCTGTTATGCACAGCCATCCTTCACCTGTCTCACTTCCTTCTCCCCTACCTGTGTATCCTGAGATCACCTCCCAAATAAACTACTTCCACTCCAATCTTTATCTCAGGTTTTCCTCTGGGAAAATCCAGACTAAGAGTTTTCTTCTGAGGAAATTGAGGAACCTCTCAAGGATCTGGTTTTCTCACTTTGGTAAGGAGGAGGATCCACGTTTTTTTTCTTTAAGACAATAACTCAGTCTATTCCCACAAATGAGCAAATGGCCAGGTCTCTGCTTGGTGTGATGATTCTAGCCTGGAAGGTTTCCTTACCAGACATTCCAGGCCCCCACCATGAGCAGGGAGAAATTCCATCATGCACCTGGGGAAGGCCAGGACTGGTACAGTGTGGTTTCCTGCCAGGGGAATTGTCTGCAGAACATCCTGCAAGTAACTAAGTTAAGTTCCCTGATGTATGGAGTTATTGAATATAAACTTGTTAAATTTGAGAGGACAACTGCCAAATACAATTGATTTTTGCTTTAGAACAATTGATCTCAGACTATTCTTTCTGACAATAGGCAGATGAAGGACCACTTGTCTATCACAGCCATTCCTGCTTTGTGACAATGAAAAGAAGCCATTGGCTCATGGGAGCTCGTCTTTCTGAGTGCTATGGACAGTGAGGATGGGGACATGGAGCACACATTTGCAGCATCTAAAGGCATTTGATTCTTTAAGTTCTGAATGAAAATTGCTGGTTGATAATCCCAGGAATCTCTCTGGACAGTTATTGACGGGAACTGAAGCAGGGACTGCTTAAATCTTATACCTTTTACATCCTAACCTCTGTAGCCAGGTACTGCTGGCCACCTTCCTGGCAGAGGATTAAGTGGAATCAGGTGCCCAGTGCAATGCTTCGGTATTTGCCAGTGGATATTTGTTGAATGTGGATCTCGGAGATGAAAGACTGCCTTGGGCTTTCTGACCCGAGAAAGGAATTTGGATCTGCGCTGCTGTTTTCAAAGCTCACCTTTTCTCCCACTGTGATTTCCAGTCCCTCTGAATGCCCTTTCTGATGGGATGCTTACTGCCTAAGGGAAAGGAGACTGAATTTGGGTTCAGACAGCCATGGAGTTGAAGCTTGGTTCTGCACCCTGCCAGCTGTGTGACTTTTAACAAGTCACTGCAACTCCCTGGACCTCAGTTTCTTTTTCTGTAAAATAGAGTTTATTGCCTTGTAAAATTGTTGTAGGCATTGAGTGATATAATTGTCCACATAAAGTGCTCAGCCTGGTGCCTAGCACGTGGCTGTGTGACCTTGGGCAAGTTATTTTACCTCTCTGAACTTCATTTTCCCCACCTGTCAAATTGGGTTAATAGTACTTACCACATAGAATTGTTATTAAGACTGAATTAATTGGAGGATATGCATGAAACATTTTTCACAGGACATGGCACATAGTAAATGCTCAATAAAAGTAGCCATTATTACTGTAATTATTATTCACTCATGTATGTGATGAAGGTAATAAAAATAACACCTGTCTTGTCAACCTTAACTGTAGGAGGGCTGAAATGAGACAGTGGATTTCTGAAGGTCATCCATTCAACACCTATTTCTTGAGTGCTTCCTGTGAACCAGTACTTTCTAGGCACTAGGGAGGGAACAGAAAGCAAAAGAGTAAAACTCCTTGGCCTCAGAGAGCCTGCATCCTATGGGGACATTCACCAGAAGCATGATAATTAAAGTAAAATGTAGAATGTGCTCAGTAATATTAAGTTCTCTTTTTTTTTTCTGAGATGGAGTCTCACTCTGTCGCCCAGGCTGGAGTGCAATGGTGTGATCTCGGCTCACTACAACCTCTGCCTCCTGGGTTCAAGCGATTCTCCTGCCTCAGCCTCCCAAGTAGCTGGGATTACAGGTGCCCGCCACCATGCCCAGCTAATTTAGTAAGTTCTAAGGGGACAAAGTAAGTAGGGATAAGAAATAGAAGGTGGGGTCAGGATTGCCAGGGCCTCATTGAGAAGACTGTTTAAGCAAAGACCTGAAACAGCTGGGACGTGTCACCCCCACAAGGGGCACTGTGATTGGTGCCTGCCCTGCAGGTGCTTTCTGTAGGAGTGGGCTCAGTGTTCCCTGAGAGGCCCTGTGTTAGACCCAAGATAGATCAATGCTTCCAGGGGAGGGGGCTGAAGGCTCTGGTCTGAGGTGGGGCAGATTAAAATGGTCATTACCTTAAGGCCCCTTTCCAGCTGCCTCAGGCCTCTGTGGGTGGTGAGTAGGGGAGATGGTATTAGGACCTCAGGGTCCTTTCCAGAAAGGACCTTTTCAGAAGGCAAGCGGAAAGGTCGGATGCTGTGTCCTGTGCTGTCTACCTGCCCTAGTGCTCACCTGGCTCCCCAACCTGGCTCCTGACTTGCAGTTCACTTCGTTTTGAGAAAGCAGCATCTTCTCTCGGACAGGGATTCTCTGCTCCTCTACCTGCCCCTGCAGCTTCCTCTCCCACCTCGGTGAACCTGGGCCCCTTTCCCAGACCATGCCCCTCAGGCCCCCAACTCTGTGCTCCTGAACATCCCTCCCTGATTCCTGGGGTTCCCTCCATGTGCAACTGACTCACCCCACCCTCTACTTTATGTACTTGAGCTCCAACCTTGGGCGCTTGAACCTTCCACTCTACTCCATGCCCCATCTGTTCCCCTGAGCCACCCTCCCAGGTCTGTTCATGGTGGGGGGGGCCCATCCCTGCTCCTTCCCTCCCCACCCCCAACACACACACACACACAAGCACACTCACACACACACACACTTCCAAAGTTCTGCAGAGTAGGGCAGGGCAGAGGTTAGAGAGGCTGTTATGGAAGCTGCAAACCCTGCTAGGTGGACATTCAATTACCGTGGCAGGAGCCTCAGAAGCCCCTTGGGCTTTAGCCATTGGAGGGGCCCTTCAGTGGTTCTGGGGACCTGGAGGCTTGCTATGCTCCTCCTTACTGCCTCAAACTGAAATTCAAACTGTCATTGGAGAGGGTCTCCCTTTGACACTATGGGGCCCTGGGAAGAGCAATAGAGTGAAGTAAAGGGGGCTTCTCTGAGCATTTGTAGAAGTTCCCCTTCTATAAAATGGAGACGATAACCCCATGGCACAAACCCATCGGGAGGCTCAGGTGAGATGATGCGCTGAACGCAGTGCTTGGCACATGGTGGGGAATCCAATCAGTGACGGCCACATGAAGAAGACGCTGCTGTCACATGCATGTCAATCACCCATTCAGGCATGAACCTCTCCAGCAGACATTCATTAAGCATCCTCTGTGTCTATACCCTTGGCTGATGCTAGAGACACAGAGTCAACTGGACATGGGGCTGGCTCTTGTGGAGTCCACAGTCTTATTGGAGAGGCAACGCTAAGTTACAAGCCCTGTGATCAGGCCCTAACAGACATGAGACAGGGTGTTAGGGAGTCCAGCAGTAGAACACGGTCAGGGAAGATTCCCATTTTAACCTGATGGGAAGAGCCACTGATGTTGGAGTGCTAGGCCTCTTCACTAGTAGAAGCCAGCTGCATTTTAGCCAGGGCTTTCTGTACCCAAATATGGATCAGGTTAATGGCTACCTATTTTGCTGGTGTCCCAGTGTCTTCCAGTCAGGGACTTGGACTAGAGGCCCAACTTTGGCCCCTATAAGATGAGCCTGGACAACACTGCCCCCTCCCATTCATTCATTCATTCAGTCAGTCAGTCAGCTATGCCTACTGCTATGTGCCAGGCATTGTTCTATACTCTGAAGTCACAGCAGGAAACAAAGCAGACCCTGGACACTGGATTAATAGGGCTTAAATTCTAGTGGAGGGAGAGATAGAGATGGCCAGGAAAATGGGCCTGGTCACCTCTAGCTCTCCCTAGGCCTGGTATGGCCACTCCTGGCTCCTCCTAGACTGGATTGGTCAGCTCCAAACCCTCCCAGGCTGGATCTGGTCACCCTTGGTCCTTTCCAGGATGTGGGCTAGGCTTGACCACCCTGGGCACCACTCAGTTTTAAGCCTGGTGATTCCTGGTCCCTCTTAGGACCCAGACTGGGCCTGACCACCATGGCACTCCTCAGACTGAGTGTGGTCACCCCTGGCCCCTCCCAAGGTGGGCCTGGCTACCCTCAGTTTCCCCAGAAGCTGGCAACAGCTTTGGACTGAGTCCCTCTGCCTGGGGGCACCTACACAGCTCCAGATGTGGTTGCAACCTAACCCACCTGGGTCTATCTTTCTAGACCTCACATGCCCCCCTGCCCAGTGCCATGGAGTGTAGGGGGGGCCAGCTCCCTCTCTCTGTGTTTGTCATTGAGCTCTGGAATTATATTTCTTGATTTAACAACTGCGAGTGTTTGCTGCAGCTTTACTGCCTTAAAAATGTTTTCTAATAATCCTCAGGTGTTTCTCTTGCATACAATAGCCTGGCTTGTTACAGCCCAGTTAAATCCTGATTTGAGACGCGTAATTAAAACTCTGAACAGAACGCGCCATAAACCTTGCTCCTTGCCAGCCTCACGCCCAAAGTGCCTGCCCCTACCCTCTGCCTCCTGCTTCCAGGGCCTGCCGCTGACATTTGTCTACTTTTGGTTGGGTGGAGGCCCAATCTCTAAGTCCTTGGAGGTAGAGCTCAGTGACCTAGAGATAGAGGAATGGGCTCCCTGAACCCTTGGGGTCCCAATTCCCTACATGGAATTGGCTTCTTCTGGCTGTCCCTAGAACCAGCCTTCTCAGCCTCAGCACTCTTGGCATTTGGGGCCAGGTATAATTCTTTGTTGTGGGAGCTATCCTGTGCATTGTAGAATGCTTAGCAGCATCCCTGGCCAGTAGCACCCTCCCCCACAACTGTGACAACCAAAAATGTCTTCCTTCATGGCCAAATATCCTCTGGGGGATGAAATCACCCCCAATTGATAGCCACTGTCCTACAGGGAGGTGCCAGCCCAACACCCTTGGATATGCGGAGCCGGGGAGAGCTGGACAGCCTCTGGAAGCTCATTCTTATCCCTCCACACCTGACCAAGTTCCAGCAGAATGAGAGCTACAGACAGAGACACCGCTGTTCCCCACCAGGAATGAGGAAAGCGCCCGGTGGGGAAGCTGACAGGTAGAGGCCACAGAAACACATGTCTGTGTGAAGATCCAACTTTTTTCTCACATCTTTTTGGTCTTCACCTCTTCTCCCACCTCCTTCTCAGCTTAGGATGACATGAAGTCAAGTCTCTTTGAGTAGCCCTGTCCTCTGGGTAGCACCTGCAGGTCAGCTGCCCCGCGTGTCTTGGCTTGTCCCGGTTTTGGCAGTGAGAATCCAGGTCTTGGGAATGCCATTTGTCCTGAACAGAGTGGGTCAACAGGGAAGGCCTGTCCATTGCTCAGTTCACCAAGTGGTCCCAGAGGGAGTAAGAGTCTTAGAATGAGCTGCTACCCATAAGCCTTGTGTTCAATGTGCATCATCTCATTTCAGCCTCCAGCCCGGTGGATTAGGTGTGATTAGCTAGGTATGATTTTATGGGTGAAGAAATCAAGGCTTAGAGAGACTTGCCTGTGGCAACACAGGCCATCTCTTCCCACTTGTTGTCAGAAGCCTTTTTCCATAAGATCCTGGAAGCGGGGCCTTGGACACTTTGGATCTGGTCCATGAAGGTGCTCTCTCTGACCTTGGCCTGACCATGGAAGAAGTGGATGGTGCTGACCACAGGCTAACACAGAGGCAGGTGATGGAGGATCTCGGGCCACCAGACATTAGCTACAAGTATCCTCAGCCCAGCACAGAGCCTCTGATCAATTCTTGACTCACCTGATCACAGCCCAGCTCCCAGCACAAAGAGAATGTGACCAAAAGAGCTACCTAGGATCTAATTCTGGCCAAGAAGGTGGCTGGTGAAGCGGCATGATGAGAACTTGGGAGGAAGTGCCTTGCCAGCTCTGTTTGTGAGGTCCGGGGAGGATGCAGCCTGAACTTTTGAAGCTCAGAGGACACGGGAGCGGGGTTCCATGGCCTGAGACAGGGATCTCAGAGAACTGGGAAAACTGCAGGCCCCTATGTGATTCCTGGAAGACATCATTCCCCAGGAGTTTCGAATGCTGAGACATTGAACCAATATACAGAACAGGCTTAGAGAAATAGCCAGAAGTAATCATAATGGCTGTTACCTAGTACTTTTCACGTGGAGGCCATGTTTGTGGGCCCTGGCCATCCTGTGGATGAGCCCCCAGGCTTAGTCAATCATTTGAAGCTGAGAGCAGGGGTCTCAAAATGCAAAACAAAGGTGCCCAAGGGCTGCTCCTTTGACAGATGTGGTGGACTGACCATGATCAATCCGTGGTGACTGAACATGATCACCATGAACAATAATGATGATGATTATTATTGATGGGGTGGCAGGTATACGTCTGCTTATTAAATTCATGTGTAGTGTCAAATTGTGGGAAATTGCAATTACATCGGATGACAGCAGCAACATTTGCAAGGATCTAGATGGCTCTGTAGGTTTCATGAAACCACTCCCTCCCTCTGGTGGGCATCTGTGAAGCTCCAGGCTTCCGCAGCTTGCTCTCAGGCCCGTTGCTCTGCAAAGGTCACCGGCAGCGTCTGTCCGTCTCATGTGTGAGCTCTCTTTGGTCTGCTGTTTGTGAAGGTCTCTCACCAGGCTGAATGAAATTGAGCAAGGAGAACTGTCACAGAGAGAAAAGTGTGATTCCCAATGCGGGTTCAGAATCTAACCTGAGTCAAAAAAGGAACACGTACCCTGGAAGTATGTGTTAAAAAATTTAGAGTTCTTTCATTTTTATTACTGTTATTTTTTTGTCAGGAAGTTTAGAATAATGCCCAGTGTGGTGTGACAGCTGAAAAGAATCACTCTCCAAAAATTCTGGGTGGCATTATTAAAAATAAAGGTGCTACAATAGAGGAGGAGATAGTACCACATTGCTCTGCATGGGATAGGCCACAGCCAAGAGTATTGCATTAAGTTCTTGGTACCAACTCACAAAAGGAGAGTTCTGAAGGTAACAGCTGACATTTATGGAGAATCACTGTGTGTAAGATACTGCTCTATCAGAGTTCCACAGATGAACTTGCTTATCCTCACAACAACCCTATGAGATTGATGCCATTTCATAGGTAATAAAACTGAAGAACAGGGAGATTAAGTAACTTGCTTAAGGTTACTCAGCTTAAATAACTTGAAACTTGGACATTTGTAAATTGTTTGATAAATGGGAATAAGAAAATTTAATGGTTAAATGGTTGAAGGCAGAGCCCATATTACCTAACAGGCAGTGTGTGAAGCTCTTTAGAAGTGTTTCCTGGTTTAACGCAATTGTGTGAGGTAGGGGTTATTATCCCCATTTGACAGATGGGAATACCAAGGCTCAGAGAGGTGAGGTAATGTATTTTAGGTTACTGAACTGAGAATGGAAAAGGGGGTAACCGTGATCTATGTTGACCCCACAGCTGGACCATGTGTGGAATCCTCAGAGAGGTCATTGTAGCAGCCCGTTGGGCCAGCACTGTTCATGCATGGGCTGGGCCACCTAGACAGATGGAGTCTTTTGGTCTGGATGGTGAAGTGTGGTTGTGGTGGGCTCCTGGCAGGGTATGTATTAGGACTATGCTTGCGATCCTCCCCTGGGGAAGAAGGGAGGGGAAGCAGGATTAGGCTGAGATAAATTGAGCTGCAGTGCAGTCATAAAAAGGCCTCTGTCAGCCCCAGTGGGGCTCTGCAGCTGTATGGCCCTGCAGAGGTGAGTTCTACTGGGGTAAGAGGGCCAGGTCTGTAGCCCCTGTGTTGGTCAGTTATTCTATATGGGCCACCCCTGGAAGGAGGCATGACCTTGGGCAAGTTTTCTTTAGCCGAGGCAATCCTAAAAGCAGGTGCTGGCTGAGGGCACTCCTGGCTCTAGGGGACTAACCCAGGAGCACATCACAGTGCCCACCACACCCCCTCTCTGCCTCACACTTGTCACCTGCATATACCTTGCCAGCCTCACATCACTTCACCTTGAGGATGCATATTAATGTCCATCAGAGCTCCTGTTAACAAGTCTTTTGGATGTTGTGTTTTATCCTCCCAAATGCCCTATGCACTGAGTATTATTAATGTCCTGCTTGATTGAAAATGGGCACAAGTGCTCAGAGAGTTGAGAGATTGGTTCAAGGATGCACATCCAGGCGGGGTGGGGTGGCATGTGCCTGTAGTCCCAGCAACTCAGGAGGCTGAGGCGGAGAATCACTTGAGCCCAGTTCTAAGCTGCAATAAGCTGTTATAGCACCACTGCACTCCAGCCTGGGTGACAGAACAGTACTGCATATCTAAATAAAAATAAAAAAGTATGTACATCCAACAAGAGGCAAAGTAGAGACTCTCAGGCCCAGCTTCCTGACTCCAGCTGGAGTGCTTCTTGCATCAGGTCCCAGCGCTCTCCCATGCTACCTATTCACATGGCACCCTAGATTTGCCATGTGTGGTCACCTCTCTGGCTCTTCTTCCATGGCTGATCCATTGAACATGCCCCTCCCATTGCCCCCTTTACCCCCACCCTAAGACTTCATCTGCCATGTTGGCACTGATGTTTCTAAAACTTCCATTTTCTCCTGGTTATCCAACCCAGATGTCCAAGGGACACCTTGGAGTCCCCACATCCAGCACTGACTTCCCATCCCATCTCAGGGCTGCAGGGCAGTAAAGTGACAAGAGTTCAGGCCCTGGGATCAGACTGTCCAGTTCCAATCCTGGTTCAGTAGCCTCTTTGTGCTTCGGCTTTCCCATCTGTAAAATGTGGGTAATGATGGTGTACTCACCTCACAGATTTGTGAGGACCTGCTGAGCTGATGCATGAAAGCCACTTAGGATGCTCAGTCAGCACTCCATAAATGTGACCTATTCTGATTCTTGCTCATGACGATGTTTATAAGTACCGCCCTCCCCTGAGCCTAGGTAGGAGCACTCAACAGGTGTCCCCTCACCCTTTACATCCATCAGCCATCATGTCTCCTCCTCTTCACCTCCCCACATCTTAGCCGCGCATCCCTCCTTGCCTTCCCCATTAACAGCATCTCAGCTGTGGCTGGCCCCATCTTTCACTGGACTCAGTATTTTTTAGGAAGCCCACCCCATCCAGCCTCTGTCATTCAACCACCAGAATTTGACTTTGTAACGTGAACATTTCATTACGGCCCTCTTCTGCTTCCAGTCCTGCCATGCCTCCCTATTGCCCTCAGGCTGTCTGATTTCCCAAGGTGGGCATCTATGACTCCACCATCCCACCCACATCCCCCTCTCCAGCCTCTCCCTGCCTGCAGGCCCCCAGGGTCTTGCCTCACTACACTCCTGGTTTTTCCCTTGCACATCCTACCTCAGGACCTCTCTCATCTGGGCACTTTTGTCTTTGAAGTCAACCTCCATTGCTTTCCCAAACTTGGGAAGGGCGGAAGATGGCATCGTGTTCATCTCTACGCCCAGGGTCCAAATCCTTAGAGATATGAGTAAATTTGAGCACAAGGAGAAGCAGACAATGGAAGGGTGTCAGCTCCACTGGAGACCAGGAGTTGGGCTTTCTCCTGGGGACCACCCCCCAGGTCCTCTTTTACTGCCAGGCTTGGCCTGCCCAGATTCCCAGGCCCCTTCCCAGCCCCATGTACTGCTGGGAACAGCTGAGGGCTGGCCACACCAGCTCTCCCCAGCACACTGCCCCAAGCCAAGTCTTGTCCATCAGTCACAGCCTCTTGGGACATGCCAGGATACAGGGCACTTCTGTGCAGAAGCAGTCACTAGTCCTGGGCCCTCTTCACCACCTGGCTGAGAACCTTTGCTGTTACAATCACTCTTTGTTCCCTGGACCTTGGCCGAACCCTCAGCAGATGCCAGGGAAAGCAAATGACCTGAAACAGGGCTACAGCCCTCAGGGATCTTGGAGTTCAACTGGGAAATGTCAGGTTCCTGGGAAGAGCTCCCTTTGGAGTCAGCGAGACATGGGTTGGCATTCCAGCCTCTCCCTGGCTGGTGGTGTGGCCAGTGATGGGCACGTTGCTTTTCACACCCGAGCCTGATTTCATCTGTAAAATGAAGGTTGTAGACAGGAAGTTCATCCAGCAGCCTCCCGTGGAGGTGACCCTCTGGAACAGCTGGGGTGCTAGGGAGGCTGAACTGAGGCTTGAGCCCAGCCTCTGCTGTTGGCCTACTCTGTGGTTGAGGCTGCTTACTGCCTCACTCTGGGCCTGTGAAATGCAGAAGTTAAGGAAGATGGTGTCTGTGGCCCCTTTAGAGTCATACCTGTGATCATCTAGGACTCCTGTGAAAGGAAGTCCAGAAAAGGGAAGAAGAAAGAGCAAAGGGAACTGCATTTGTGATGCACCTATGATATACCTACACCGTTCTAGATGCCTCATGCACACGAGCCTGTTGAATCCTGGGTGAGCTGCGGGTTACTTTTCCTGGTTTACAGATGAGAAGACAGGCTCAGAGAGGTGAAGTGATTTGCCTGAGGTCACACAGCAAGGAAGTGGTGATACAGACTCTAGGGCTCATGTGCTTTCCTTAGGCACCTCAGGGTAATCAATTTATACCCTCTGCCCCCTGCCAAGGAAGGAGCAGCTGGGGGGAAGGGAGGATGGACAGGTGGGGTGGGGCCCTGAAGCCAGTCTCCAGACCCACACTGACTGTGGAGGTAAAAGTATTGCCTCTTTCCAGGAGGCTCATGGCCCCAGCAAGGTCGAGACTTGAGTCTGCAGCAAAGCCAGTTGCCTTCTCATCTGACCCCAGCTGTCCTATCTCCAGGGGCCACCCTCTCCACTCCCTGGAACTCTGGCTGCCAACCCCCAGGGCCCTGGGCTCAGTAATTTGCAGCTGCCCAGTGGCTCTAGACTTCAGACCAGCCCCTTGTGATTGCATCCATAGTCACCCTCCCATCCCTTTATCTCAAGCTCCTATAAATGCCTTCATTTGTCATCAGAGATGTAATAAGTTTTATTTTTCTCCTTTGCAAGTTGGGTCCCAGCCCAGGCAGCTCCCTGGAATTTAAATATTATAAACAGCAAATTAATGAGAGCTTGTCTGGGGTGGAGCCCTTTAGGAGCCCAAATGCTTCTCCAGAACTTCTTGCCAGTCCTCCAGCAGCCTCAGAGACTGCCTGAAGCCAGCTCCTCCTGGGAGTTCTCCCAGCCCCAGGGAACATTGCTGGCCCTGGTGCAAGGGTACTGGCCCTTCCAAGTTGGGAAGAGAAGCAGGATCTTGTGATGGGAGACCCAGATGGCGGCCTAGGAGTGGCAGACATGTCTATGCAGGGAGAGCCTAGCTCAGCGGATACAGCAGGATGGTGTCAGGACAGGTGGTGCCCAGTCGGGTGGATGGGGCATCGTGACTGTCAAAGCTGGCTCATGTTTCAGAAACAGGATCCTAAGCCTAAGGGAGGCACTGGGAGGGCTGGGCAGGGGCTCAGGGCTCAACCAGGCAGGTCCGGGTTTCTGGAAGGCTGTGGTCAGGATGGCCTGCTTCAGGGGCATGAAGCAGGAGGTCCTTGTCCAGTGCAGTGCTGAAGGGTCCACTCGGAAGCTACACCGCCCGACTTGATCTCTGCTGCCCTATCTTATGCAAGGTACCTTAGCCTCCCTGTGCTTCCATTCTCCCATCCGAATCAAGTGTAAAAATAATAGTATTTGCTTCATAGGATTTTAATGAGCCTCAAAAGGAGTAATGTCCGGGAGGGGCTTAGCATGGTGCCTGGGATGAAGTGATTGCTCAGTAGAAGTGGGGTATGGTTATCACTGTGTTGTGGGTATAGGATGGGAGAGGCTATGGGTTAGGGCTACTTCAGGCTGAGATTGTGGTTGGGACAAGCTCTGGTCCCCGCAGGAGATGCAGGAAGAAGACCCCATGGACCCAGCTTTTCTGAGCCAGTCTGGGACCTGGCCTGTGTCCACTCTGCCACGGGAGAGACTGGGCAGGGAAGTGGTGGGGGCCCAGCCTTAGTCCCCCAGGAGGATCCCAGAGATCCAAGCATGTGATTCAGAGGGGCCATTTTGCTGACAGCTCCCTCTGCCATGCCAGACTCCAAGCAATTAACCAGCCAGGCCCCCGGGAGGAGCGCTTGGCGGCAATCAGGGTAACCTTGACCTCCTTTGCACACTGCTGCAGCCGCCTCCTAACTCTCATCTCCAAGATGCTCGTGTGTTGTTGAAGGGCAACTCCTCCCCAGCACAGACAGAACTCCTCCTCCTCCTCCTCTGCCAGCTGGAGCTGTGCAGGCGAGGGCTCCTGGGCCTGGCCACAAGCGCTGGCACTCGGGTCTCCCACTCAAAACAACTGACCTCATTTGGCCTTTACACGCTGGAATATTTCTCATGACCCCAGCCACCTTTCTTGGAGACGCACAACCTCTTCAGTTGTGTGCGTGTGTGTGTATGCGGAGAGAGGATGCATGTACTTGGTTGCAGGACCATGGAGCATGTGTACGGGAATGTGAGGGGGGAGTGAGGGTGTGTCTGTGGGGAGTGGAGTAGGGCATGAGCCTGTGTTTGTGCAGGGAGGGGGGTGTGTCTGAGCATCACGTGAGTGTGAGGCTGGGGAGGTGGTGGGTTGAAGGGTGTGTAGGGCTTCAGTTTTAGGATGTAGTGACAGTCCTTTCCCCGCCGCCCCCTCTCCACCAGCTCGGGCCTGTACGTTTCAAATACTTCATTGTCAGCCCTGCTAAAGCCTTTATTTATAAAGCGCGGGTGTTTCATTCAGCTTAACTGAAAAGGCCTTTAAATCACCGCAGCTGGGAAGGGCTAATTGCAGTTAGAGTTGTCAAGGACTCTCTTGTCTGCTTTTGCCATCTGTGACATAGTGAATGCAAAGATCATTTTAAACATAGGCAGTTAATGTAGAGAATAATTTGAGAGCTTTAGATATTTATGGTAAATTATTTAACTTTGTAGTTGAGTTTTATTGCCTCATTATTCTATGTGTGAAGAATCTTGGCGTTTTCTGTGACTCGGCACTTTGTGGAGTTTCACTTTGCAACACTCAGGAGTAAAGTTATTCTTCACTTACAGGAACTCTGGGCACATCCCAAGTCCTCCCACAGAAAGGGCTCTCAGGTCGCTGCCCATCTGGCCGCGGCCATGGTTGCTTCTTGCCCTGCCAGCAGGGCCTCTGGGCGGGCTTGGGTGCTCTCAACACCTGCAGGTGCTTCTTCCTGCTGCCCCAGAGGTGGGAGGGCAAGTGCTGGCTGCAGCATTGCTCCTGCCCCACTGGGTCAGCAAACCCTGGAGCCGGAGCCGGGACTCTGGAAGGATGGGCCCAGGCTCAGGTTTTCTTTTCTTTTCTTTTCTTCTTTGAGACAGAGTCTGGCTCTGTGGCCCAGGCTGGGATGCAGTGGTATGACCTCGGCTCACTGCAACCTCCGCCTCCTGAGTTCAAGCTATTCTCAGGTCTCAGCTTCTGGAGTAGCTGGGATCCCAGGCACGTGCCACCACACCCAGCTGATTTTTGTGTTTATAGTAGAAACAGGGTTTCACCATGTTGGCCAGGCTGGTCTTGAACTCCCGACCTCAAGTGATCCACCCACCTCGGCCTCCCAAAGTGCTGGGATTACAGGCATGAGCCACCATACTCGGCCTCAGGCTCAGGTTTTCGTTTGCATGAAAGCTCTTGGCTCCTCTGACCTGGTGCCTTTTCGTGCCCTGCCTGAGTTCTATTAAAGCAGGCGCTTGCCATCTGGATGACATTTATCTGCTTGGGTAGTCCCTGATCATTGTGCAAAGTTGGGTCTTCCTAGGTACAGTACTTAGATTTCTTTTGAGAGTCTGGAACTTAAGACTTGCCTCATCTCAGAAGACAGCCCATCTGTCACTGTCGTGCCCTTCCTGCTATTGTCAGCGGAGGTCCTGGCCTGGGCTGTACCCATATACCCATGCACCCGCCATTCCAGTCATGCCAGCAGGATTTTGCTGCAAGCACCCAAGAGTCCATGGAGACATTCTCCAGGCCAGGGAAGCTGGGGTGCTGAAGCCTTAGGAGCAGCCTTGGTGAATAATGGATGGGGATTGGAGGATGAATACCCCGGCTTCTTTGCTCCTCTGGCGGGATCATCCTGGGAGGTAGTCTATATGTCTCCCAGCACCTCCCCATGGGATTGAGCCGAAGTTGCCCTTGGTGATTATCTGCTCAGCAACACTCCCCTTCTTGGCTCCATTCCCTTCCCTGCCTCACCTCCCCTCTCTTCACCAGTGTTTCCTAGGAGCAAGTCCCAAATAAAGCACTTGAACTCAGATCCTTGCCTCAGGGTCTGCTGCTAGGGGGAGCTCTGCTGAGCAGACGTGGAATCAAAGCTCAGTGCTGCCCACCTGATGGACATGGAGCTGTGACCTTAACTCTGCCTCCCCAACCCACTGGCTTGACTTTGGACATGGTGTGTCCATTGCTTTGGGCTCTGCTTCTGATAATTCAAACTTGATCAGAATTTCTGTGAGTGGGCAGAGGAGTGCCCAGCCAGCCAGGGCTGCAGCATAGTCACCTAAATGGATGTGCTAGGATTTCTAAGGGAAGGTTGTATCCTTGGGAGGGGTGGGTGACTATTTTTTTCTGTGAGGCTGCAATTCCTAGACCGAGATCTAAAATGACTGCATTCGTTTTGAGCTCAGTGGCTGGGGAGAATTTAGTTTGACCCCAAAGTTATTAATTGTGGAGCTAAAACTGTCACAAGACACCTCTAAGGTAAGTCAGAATGTGTTCTCCCCCACATCTCTGGCTGGAAGACTGCCACTTATTCTTTAAGACTCAGCTTAAATGTCACCTCCTCTGCCAGGCCTTCCTCAGCTCCTCTAGGCTTTGGCAGATGTGCTTCAGCAGCTCCCTGTTCAGGGCTTGGTAACTGCACTTATCACGCTGCCTTGTCACTTCTCTTCCTTCACATCTTCTCTCTGGTCAGGCTGGGAGCTCCTTGAGGGTAGGGATTGTTTCTATTCATCTCTTTGTCCCTGGAACCCGGGGCTTGGCATAGACAGAGCTCAGGGAACATGACCTTAATTAATGGATGGATGGATGGATGGATGGATGGATGGATGGATGAATGAATGGATGGGTGGGCTGATGGATGGATGGATGGACAGAGAGATGGGGACAGGATGGATGGGTGGATGGATGGGTGGACTGACGGATGGATGGATGGATGGATGGACAGAGAGATGAGGACAGGATGGATGGATGGATGGATTGATGGATGGACAAACGGATGGATGGATGGATGGACAGACAGATGGATGAACAGACTGATGTATGGGTGGACTGGTGGGGTGAGTGGGTGGATGGATGCATTGGTTAGATGTTGAGGAATCATGGCATTCTGTGTTGAAGCCAGGCCTTAGAACTAAGACTCATCAGCTTTCTACAGTGGCTGTCTTCTTGGGCATCCAGCTCCTTAGGATTCCCTCTGGAAGCTCAGAGAGGAGGAGATAGTGAGTCTGGGTCCCTGGGGTAGGGTGAGGGCTCCTCTAGGCTGAAGGGTGGGGTCCCTTCTTCTTGGGCTGAGTGAGGAATAGCTGGGGGGAGCTGTGCTCCAGGGAGACTTCGTCTCTACCTTCTCCTGGAGCGGGCATGTCTCTCCACCATCCCTGCCTCTACACTCCTTACAAGGACACCACAGTGAGGAGGAAGGGGAGGGAACTCAGCCGGAAGAGGCCACACTCACCCTTCATTGCTGGGTCCTACTCTGTGGGAGATCGGACAGAGAAGGGCCCCAAGTGTGATGTGCACAGCAGGGAGACGGGGAGCCCACACACAACTTTGTGGCAGGAGTTCTGGGGAGTGGCAGGAAGCATGAGTGCCTTTGAGGTCAAATGACAGCAGCTTAGGGCACGGCCTCTGAAGAGTTGCCCTCTGCCATTCAGCAGTCACTGTTGTGTAGGAGGAAGGTTGGGATCCCTGGGCCTTTCCTCTGCCCCTCAATGCCCCAGCAGGAAAGATCATCCCACTGCCACACCTGAGACCCATCCAAGGCACCTTGGGGATGGACCAGTGCCCACACCTTTTGCCCAGCAGGACAAGGACCTGAGGCAGGTATGCAGGTGGGCATGAACCTACACTGCCTGCTCTTGCAGCCCCCACTCCAGAGATCAAGGAAAGCTCCATGAAGATCATGCTGTGAGGCCCGTGTCCCCGAATGATGGCAGCTCTGGGAGGTAATTTGACACAAGAGGGCTTGGGGCTGGTAGGGAGGGTGCTCCAAGTACAGGGAAAGACCAGGCTTTTAGCACTTTGGACAGCTTTGTTAGGGACACCCAAGACCACCCTGCTCTGCTTTGGAGCCAGAGGAGGGAGCAAGGCAGGGTCAAAGTAGCACCCCCAGCCCCATCTCGGTCTCTTCCTGGAGAGCTCTAACGAGAAAGGGTCTGCAACCACCACCTAAGAACCTGTGTTTTTTCCTCTCCCACCCCCTCTTCTTTGGCCCCTCTGGCCTGCCCCAGAACTGAGAGCCCTCCCCCGCATGCCTGGACCCCCATCGTAGGGATGATCCTGTTTTAGGGTGCTCTGAATGCCAGTGCCCAGAATCATCTTTCTGTTCCTGCCCCGATTTCACGGAGCCCTTGACCACTGTGCTGGTCCCTACCCAGGCTTCAAGCCACATCCCAGCCTGAGCTGGGACCTTTCTCCCTGCTGTCCAGCCTGGCCCCGCCACCCCCTCAGCTGCCCACCGTGCATGTGCCAGGCTCTGCCTGAGACACCCCTGAGGCCTGGAATGTCCTGGCTAACTTTCAACCTTGCTGTCATTCACTGCGGCCCTTCTGGCTTGGGCTCTGCACCTCACAGCCCACGTGGTCAGATGATCCCAGCGTGGGGGCACCCCTTCAGCCATGCAGGCGAAGCGCCATGAAAGAGGGGATTGGAACAGTTTCCGACAGGAATTTACCACCTTCTTTCTTCTCTCCCAAGGATTTGTAGCCACCGTGCACTCTTCCATCCACGCCCCACTCCTGCCTGCTAGACCCAGAAGGCATTTAATACCCCAAAGGCACCTCACTGTCTACACTAACTCAGGGTTCATGGTGCCCAGAGCTCATAAGTTCTGGAGTTTGGGTAAGCACGAAGGAGCCATTTGCGGATTTGGAGGATCTCTGGCTGCCTAAGATGGTCACTTTCTGGGGCCAGGTGCCCTGAGTGACAGCTTTCCTCTTTACACTAGCCCTGTCTCCCATTGGAGCTCCCGACTCAGGCCCCTGTCCTCACCAGTGTGGGATGAGGGATGTGAATGTGGTAGGAGATAGTGTGCATGTGTGAGGATGGGTAGCTTTGAGTATGGTGTGAGCATTAGATTGGAGCAAGTGTGCACGTGTGTGGGTGTGAGTGTGCCTGGGTGTGATGTCATGAGAGAGAGTGAATGTGTGTGCAAACATGTGAGCGTGTTAGAGCATGAGCATGTGTGTGGCCCATGAGTGGTGGTGTGTGGGTGCCAAGGCTGAGTGGGACATTGCAGGCATGCAAGGTTTGGATCCCAAGGCTCTTTGCCTGTGTGCACGAGTGTGGAAGAACATGCTGTTGCAGTCTAGTCTGTCTTATGAACGCCCTCACTAGTTCACTCTTTGGATTCTTATTGAGTGCTGCTCTGTGTCAAAGTCACCCCGCTGGGTACTATAGGCAGGATCCCCACCCCCATGGGTGGGCAGCAGTGGGGGAGACAGAGATTAGAACAGGCCTCAGTGCCCGGAACACTGACAGGCACCTCGTGGATGCCCAATAAGCATTTGTAGAAAGAATGAGTGAAAATCTAAAATTTCATAAATATATTAACTGTGATAATTCACATCAAGGAAAATCCTAGAGGCACTCCAAGACCATGTAACAGGGGAACTTAATTTAAACTGGGGGGTCAAGGAGGGCCTGTTTTGAAGGTTTCCTCCCATGAGCATCGTGGGATAGAGTAGTGGTCAAGAGCATGGGTTCAAGGCCTAGCTCTGCTGCTACTTATTGGCTGCGTGACCTTGAGCAAATGCCTTGACCTCTCTGTGCCTCCATATCTGTGAAATGAGAATGATGATGGCCCCTACCTCCTAGGGTTGCAGTGAGGAATAAAGACATGGAGAGCACCTAGGACAGTCCCTGGCACACAGGAAGCTCTCATGAGTGTTCCCTGGAGTTATCACCCCTCCTACACCTGATGCCAGACGGGGTATGCATGCATGTGGGAGTGTGCCGTTGTGCAGTGTATACCTGCAGGTATGTGAGTAGAACATGTGTGTGGGAGTGTGTGCATGGGGCAGAGTAGATGTAGCCCTACATCCCAGAGTGTGTGTGTGAATGCTTTCATACGTGTTACAATGTGAGTATCCCCTGTTTGTGGGAAGGGTGTGTTTGTGTGTGCACCGTGCCCCAGAGAGGCAGAGATTCCAACAGCACAGGCAGTCCTTGGTGTCCGTGTCGGGGAGACTCCGCATGCTGCTCGGGTGTGCACATGCATAGCTGCACACTGATGTGTGGTGTGAGGATTGTAGGGAATGTGCGATTGTGTGGCTGTGCGAGAGAGCCCATGTGTGTGCAATAAGAAGAGGGCTGGAGCCAGAGCCGCTGCTGCAGCAGATGGGCTGGGCTCGGCCAGGGCTTGCTCGAGACAGCCGGGTTTTAATTGTCCGCGGAGATGATCGGGCTCTGGGGAGTTGTCAGTGGCCCTCTGAGAGCTGGAGTCGGCTCCTTGCCCTACTTGTTGGCCAACAGCCTTCAGCCAGCCTGGCAGCCGCTCCCCCTCCTTCCCCCACCACCCCCACTTCCTGCTCACTTCCCTCCCTCTCCCGGCCTCAGCTCTGTTCCTGACCCCTCCACTTTCCTGCCTGCTTAAAGACCCGGGTCGCTGGGCTGCCCCTTCCACCCTTCTTTCCTGACCAGTGAGTTGACTGGAAAGGCCAGTGACTTGACCATCCCTTAGAAGGCTTGGCCTGGCTGAGGGCGGGGACTTTCCCCTTCCCTGCAGACCCATGGGATTTTTCCCTTAAGTAAGTCACCTAAGGTGCTTCTTCTCCAGCTTGAATCCACGAATTGTTCATATGCACATCTATTCTTTTGGCCCTGGACTCTGTGTTCCTAACCGGCCTCCTAGTGGTGGTGCAGATGCTGCAGTCCATATGCCATACATTAAGTAGCAAGGACTCGAGGCTTTCAGCTGCTGGCAGAGTGGCCTTCTCCAAGGACTCGTGTCCTCCCAGCTCCTCTGGATGGTGCGCCAAGCAGGGCCGCCTCCTCCAGAAGCTGTGGGAGCAGTAGCCTCATGTGAGACCCTGCCCCTGAGGACCACAGCCACAGCACCTTTGGCTGCCAGCCCGGGGCCCTGACCATCAGAGTCCTGTCCCAGGTATTCACCTTTCACCAGCACCATGCACTCACTCCTCCCTCCCACCCAGTTTAGCTGTAACAAACTGGCACATTCCTGAGAGTTTATAGGAGACATGCCACATGGGACGTCCTAACCTGTCCTGGCTGAGTAGGCTGAACTGTGGCAGCAAGAGTGGGATTCAGGAGCTGGAGGGAGTAGGGAGGAACTGGGAGCAGCGCTGGGTGCCTGGGGAGGACTCTGTTCCACCTGCAGCACCTCCTCCACGCTCCCGCTCCCCGTTTGCTTATTAGCTCATGTTCCTTTGCACACGTGCTCTGAGACGCACACATGACTCCTCTGCAGCTCAGCTGGGGCGCTGCTCCTTGGCATTGCCTTCTGCCTTTATTGGGTTATAGTGACTCCTTTGACCAAGCTCCAGGCTGTCCAATCTGCGATGCCCAGAACAGTGCCTGGTACACAGTAGGTGCTCAAAAACATTAACAGCAGGAATGCTGTAGGCAGCCTATATAGCCTCCTGGGACGGATACACAAGAGTAATAAAGAGACTCATGACTCAGCCCCCTCCCCCGACCCTGGCCCTCCTGGAGGAACGTCTAGGCTGGATTCTAGGTGAAGTGGAACAGACTGCAATCAGACAGGCCTGGCTGCATTCCCTAGTTTGGTCACTTACAGGCTATGTGCTGTAGATAAATTCTTCTCTCCAGGACTCAGTTTTCTCAACTGTGAAATGGGAACAAGGATCTCCATCTTATTGTGTGGCTGTGAGGAGTCTCAAAGCATCCACTGAATAGAGCTCTCATGGTGGCAGTTTCCCTTTACCTGTTCCTCCATCATCCCTGACCTTGGCTGGCTGGCTCACTGCCCCCTCTCTCTGGTCAGCAGGCAGGCAACTAAAGGGGCATGGTGATGGGTGACCCACTCACCTTCCCAGAGGCCCAGCCCAGCCCTGTGGCAATGGCGGGTGGGCACTGCAGACCCCTCTGTTCACCTGCCCTCCAGCCACTTGCTTCCATGGAGAAACCCCAGATAACCCGAGCTGACCAAGACAACTCAGGGTAGCAGAGAAGGCATTAGCCCTGGAACAAGACTGCCTGGGTTTAAATCCCAGTGTCTCCGTGTAATGAGTGTGAGACACTTAACACTTCCCTGAGCCTCAGTTTCTCCATCTGTTTAATGTTTTGTAAGGATAAAATAAAATAACCCACGTAAAACAGTGCTGGTATACATCCAGCAATCAGTATGTTTCAGCTATGGTCATCGTTTTTTGAGGATATAGTCATCCACTCATTGTTTCTTGGCCAAGCTGATGGGACAGGAAGGGGGCAAAGGGATGGACAGATACTGGGAGCTTTAGTTTCCTCATCTATAAATAAAAGGGCAAGGCAGTTCTCTCACAGTTTCCAGGCTGGGATTTTGTGATGGTTCATCTGCCGAGTGGACATATTCCATCAGGGTCCTCGGGAAGGGATTCTCTGCCACTGTGGAGCCTAAACTTACCCTTCTTATTCGTTGCTTTGGTTATGCTCTGTTCCCCATGTGTGGGACTGGGTAGGGAAGAAGATACCTACTGAGGGAAGCCAGACCTTGCAGGACCCTGGGGATGGGCAGAGCTGACTGCCCAGGCCTGCAACATCCCAGGTGCCTGTTAGTCACACCTGTCAATCTGGGTGCGGGGGTGGGTCCCTGAGTCCAGGTGGGAAGGGTTCAGGGGTGAGGAAATCCAGGCATCCAGAGTCCAAACCACACAAACTGGATCCCAGTAGCCAAGGAGGCAAGTGGCACCACAAAAGGAGGAGGGAGACTGTCCCAAGCAGAGGAAGGAGCAAAGAGAAGACCTGTGTGAGAAGCAGCATGGCACCTTCATGCTGCAGGGGGCTGCGTGCCCACGTGGAACACGGTGTGCAGGGCAGGGACAGAGCACGGGAAGTGGGGCTGGAGGGCTGAGCAGAGGCTGGATCACATGGCGCTCTGTAGACTTTGGGAGGATTTAAGTTTGATCTTAAGAGCAATGAGAAGTATCTGAAGGCATTAAGCAGGGTTATGGCCTGATCAGTTTTGTATTTTTAAAATATCCCTCTGATTACTGTGTAGAGAACAAGTTGGGGGTTCATGGTTTGGTTCTGCTGGTTCCACTCAATAAAGTCAGATTCTCAGAGGGAGCTTTACTAGGAAAAGACACAGGGGAACACGGAGATCCAGACACTCGGGAATATGTGAGCGTGTGGTGTTGTGGTCAGGTTTATTGAGTTGCCACTCAAGAGGGCATCCTCTCAAGATGCATGTGGATTGCAGCTATACCTGGAGAGCCTTCTGAAATCCAGGGGACTCTGGGGAGCATTCTCTCTCTCTTCTGTTGCCGACCCCTCCTTACCCTCATCTCAGGGGCAGTGTGGTTTCAACCCTGTGAAACTTGAGCCAACCTTGTTCTCCCTCCATCCACATCCTCTGCAATGTGTGGCTTCTGTGCCCCACAGCCCATCATGACCTCTCTGGCCTGACTCCACCTCATGGCCTTTCAACTGCAGCTCCTGCCACCACTGACCAGCAAGGCTTTTCTGTGTTTCTTAGTTGAGATTCCCAAGAGAAGAACTCTGGATCAACTCTTCTTTATGAGCCAGGTCATAGGTTGTTTGTCTTTGAGTCAAGTGCCTCTCCCTTCATCCAATCATCTGTGTCTAAGGAGCATGTGATACAAAACCTGATCTCCAGGGAAGCAAAGGCTATGAATAGGGCAGTTCCCTTGGAAAGGGTGCAGATAGGGCAGGCACAGTATGAGCTCATTCCAAATCGAGAGCATTCCTGCACCTGAGCTTCAAGCCCCGAGCCTTCTAGATCTGACTGCTCAATTGGTTGTGTCAAGAGACCAAAACCAGCCTTTGAGTTATGGATGGACCAGAACTGGACACCAATCCCCAGCCACAGGTAAGATCTGGCCTGTTGGTTCACTGGCACATGTCATTGGTCCAAACAAGGAGTGTGAATGGTTCCTTGCAGGCCAATCCTTCAGGTAGAGCGTGTGTCATAGCGAGGGCTGGTGGATCTGAAGCCCTCTTCTATTGCAATGACTGCTCTATTAAATTGGAGGTGGATACCATACCTAGGGGGGCAATTCAGTTTATAGAAGTCACCATAATCAGTAGCAACCCTGATCTACTTAGCAAGCTGTACTGCTCCAACATTGTAAGGTAGCAACTGAGCATGGTCAAGGCCAGCCTACCTTGGTCTTCCAATATGTATAATTCAGACAGCTCTCCAGTAGTAGATTGATGGTAAATGGCTGCAGTTCTTCATTCCTCCATGTATCAGTGATCTATACAACATGACGACCATCTCCTATCAAGAGGTGGAGTTTGTTTCCCTACCCCTCAAATCTAGCTGGCTGTGTGACTTACTTTGGCCAATAGAATGTGACAGGAGGGACATCGTGCCAGTTCTAAGCCTAGACCTCTGCAAAGGCTCCTTGCATGCTTTTACTCTCTCTCAGAATCCTGCTACTGTCATATGGACTAGCCTGGTGTGCCTGTTAGATGATGAGAGATGAGTGGCCAAGTAACCTTCCTTGCCCCAGTTGATAGCCAGCCAACTGTCAGTCATGAAACGAGGCCATCCTAGACCAGTTAACCCCCACAGACCACAGATACAGTAGTGAGCCCACCCTAGGTCTGCCTAGCTTGCCCAGATCTGTAGATTCATCTAGTTGATCCATAGACTCCTGAGCAATAGCAAATGCTTATTGCTTTAAGCCACTGAATTTTGTGAAGATTTGTTATGCAGCAGTAGCTAACTGATACACCTCCCTGCGGGGAGACCTTTAAGGATGTGTTGATGTTTGCTTTCTAGCCGAGTCCATAAACCTGTGGAGGTCTGCTCCTCTAAGGCAAGACTCAAAATATGGTTGGACTCAAGTTGCAGTGATGGCTCAGTATATTGATAGATGCTCCGTAATCTGGGTGCGGTGCGTGCCAGGCAGCTGCACTTCCTGCCACTTACAGAGAATTTGCTGTAATGCATTGTGATGCATTAGCATAATAATTGCTAAGCATTCGCAAATGAATAGCTCACTGACTGATGGATTTTGTACAGAATCTGTGAAGGTTACATCGAGGGTGAAAACATTTCACTGTGTCAATGAACATACTTAATTTTTCTGGAAGTGCTATTTAAATTGCGTTGTGCTATGACATTAGCATAACAAAGACATAATGCATTCGTTTATGCTGTAGTAGGGAACACTGCCATAATCAGCGGACACAGTGTAGGGGGAGTGATGTGCAGAGAGCAGCCCCGTTGGGTCCCTGTGGCTGTGCAGGGGAGGTCTTGCCCTGCAGGGCCTGCCCCCAGAGTTGGCTCCACATGGAGTTCTAGGGCCTCTGGCAGTGGGTGGACTCTGTTTATTGGCTTGTTTCCTTTTCACTGATTTTCTCTTCTCAATGCTCTGGCCACTGAGTCCTGCTAATGGGTGGGTGGGTCTTGGCTGACAGAAGAGAAACCCTCAGGAGAATTAGGAAGCATTCAAATCTGTCAGGATTCACCCACCCTCTTCAGCAAGGCAGGGCAGCCTCCCCAGAATCAACCAGCTGGCCCCAGAAAACTGTTGCCTTGGGTCCTCAGTCTCTCCAGCCCCCTCCCCTAAGACCACCTTCAGAGCTGTCACAGGAAGCATCGCAGGGGAATGGCTTTATTCTCTTAATTTTCTACATTTTTTGCACATCCGGCTCTGCAAAGGGGAAGACAGAGCCTGTTAATTGAGCATCTACTGCCTGCCAGGCTCAAGCTGCTGCTTTTACATATACCAGCTCTGCTTCTCAGCCGGCTGTGCACACAATGGTAAGGGTGCTCTCATATTAGAATTTCATGGTCCAGCTCTGGGTTTCTTTTATCCAGAACTTCTCAGAACCTTTAGTATAATAGTGCATCTTATACATCTCCAAGAGGGAGTTATGAGTCTCAAATCTTTAAGACAATGGGACCTGGTTTGGGAGAGGCAGGCATGATTTCATTTGTTACCCTATAAGGATTCAATGAAGTAAGGATTACTAACCCATTTCAGAGCTAAAGAAATGGAGGATTCTCAAGGAAGTAATTTGCACCAAGCTGCCAAATGGTCCATGCTGGATTTGAATCCACATCTACCTGACTCCAACACCAGAGGGATGTTGTGGACTGGCTTCCTGCGGGAAGGGGAGGGGACTGACAGCCAGCCTCTGGAGGGAGAGACTGAGCGGGACTGCCCATGATTGCTGCTGGTCACACCCGCTTGGACTCTTAGATTATGATTGGCTGTTCTGTGCCAGATGCTGGGTCAGGACAGAGAAATGAGGGACTCTCATCTGTCCTGTGTCCAGAAGCCTTTTTGGCAGAGGGATGTGTTTCAGAAGTGTGGGTGACTGGGGAGGGAATCGATCAGCCCACCCTAACCCCTGAAGTGGGGCTCATAAGGGAGGTCACCTGAGAGTTCTGGTGCTTTGGGACTGTGCTGGTATAGAATTGAAGGGGCTATAACTCAGATGATGACTCAGAGCCCCCGGAAGGATGGAGAGATCCAAGAACCATGGGGAGGGGGTCAAGATCAGCACCGATGATCCCTTCAACCAATAGCATACCTTGAGATGCAGTCGATTTCATGCCTCCTGGGTCCCAATCCTCAATCTGGGCAGTTGTGAAGCTGGATAGTGGCTGAGATCACTGGGTAGACCTTGTCCACCTTGGCATTCTTGTCTGCTGAGGTCCATGGCCCATGGGGATGGGGACAATTTGAGTGGGACCCTGCCCAACTGGCTTTTTCCCCAGAGCCAGGAGCATCTTACTGCTTAAGAGGTCACAAAGGTTTTTTAGACCTGATGAAAATGATAAACCCTTTTCCCCTGGAAAAAAAATGCACATTCATATAATAAGTTGCATAGAATGTAAGAAGTCATAGATGCCCTGAAGACCATCCCCAGGTAGGACCTCCTGTCTTGGGGGGAGAGTAGCTGAGATTTAAAACTCTGGCAAAAGGGAAGGAGTCCAGAGCCTCCCCCGTCACTGTCCTGTTGGCTTACAAGGATTCACTCAAATGCCTGAGGTTGGCATTCAAGGGCCCATCTCACATCCAGCTTCCTCTCTGACTACCCCACTATGCACACCCTTCCATGTGTCCCGTCCCCTGCTGTAGCCAAGCAGGAGAACCCAGTGCTTCCAGAACACATCACAGGTCTTCCTACTTTGGGTTGCTCCTTGGGATGCTCTTCTGCTTCTTTTGCTTCTTTGCTGTTAAAGCAAATCCTGTTCACTTTTGGAGACTCCCCTTTTTCAGGAGGCCTTCCTGCTCAGATAGAATTTCATGTCATTCAATTTAGCACTTGTTTATTAACACCTCCCACCTGCTACATGCTGGGATACAGAAAGGAATGGGGCAGACGGCTTACTGCTGTCATGCGACCTCTCATGTGACCTACAGGCCAGTGGGGAAACAGACAAGGAAATAAGAATTTGCAGCTGTAATGAGCGGCACCAAAAGGAGAAAGTGGAGGGTGCCTCAGGAGCACGCAGCAGTGGGGATATCATCTCCTTTAGGGCAGGGCTTCCCAAAACCGATCGTTTAAATTCCACCTTCACAGTTTTTGCCCTATCAGCATACCAATCTCCATGATCATTTACTTCTCACTGTTTTGCTTTTTAAAAGCTTTAGGCTGGGCACAGTGGCTCATGCCTGTAATCTTGGCACTTTGGGAGGCCAAGGCAGGAGATCACGAGGTCAGGAGATGGAGACCATCCTGGCTAATACAGTGAAACCCTGTCTCTACTAAAAATACAAAAAATCAGCCGGGCATGGTGGCATGCGCCCGTAGTCTCAGCTACTCAAGAAGCTGAGGCAGGAGAATCACTTAAGCCCAGGAGGTGGAGGCTGCAGTGAGCTGAGATCGTGCCGCTGCACTCACTCGAGCCTGGGTGACAGAGCAAGACTCCCTCTCAAAAAAAAAAAAAAAAAAAAACAACCAACTTTCGATAAGCTCATTGATTTTTTAGCCTTGTCCTGGGTGATGTTATCTGTGAAAGCCTGAGACCCAATGTGCTATTTACGTATATTTAAAGTTTTTTAAAATGTTTTATTATGATACCTATATAGAACATAAAAATTACCATTTTAACAGTTTTAAGTATCTGATTCCGTAACATTAAGTAGATTCACAATCTTGTACAACTATCACGACTGTCCATTTCCAGAACTGTTTTATCATCTCAAACAGAAACTCTGTACCCATTAAACAGTAGTTCCCCATTACCCCTCCTCCCAGCCCCTGGTAACCTCTGTCTCTATAATGTGCCTATTCTAGGTACCTCATATAGGTGGAATAAACACAATATTTGTCTTTTCGTGTCTTGCCTATTTCACTTAGCATGCCTTAGGGGTTAATCGATGTTGTAGCATGTATCAGAATGGCATTCTTTTTTTTTTTTTTTTTTTTTTTTTTTTTGAGGTAGAGTCTCGCTCTGTCACCCAGGCCGGAGAGCAGTGGAGCGATCTTAGCTCACTGCAAGCTCCACCTCCTGGGTCCACACCATTCTCTGGCCTCAGCCTCCCGATTGGCTCCAACTGCGGGCGCCCACCACCACGCCCGGCTAATTTTTTTTGTATTTTTAGTAGAGATGGGGTTTCACCGTGTTAGCCAGGATAGTCTCGATCTCCTGAGCTCGTGATCCACCTGCCTCAGCCTCCCAAAATGCTGGGATTACAGGTGTGAGCCACCACTCCCGGCTGGCATTCCTTTTTAAGGCTGAATAATAATTCATTCGCATTTATACCACATTGTTTACCCATTCATCAGGGATGGACCTTTGGGTTGTTTCCACCTTTGGGCTATTATCTGTGCTGTTCATATTTTAATATATGCATATGTTAAACATATATATGTTAACATATTTTAACACATAGGTACATAACTAATAAAGGATTAAGTTGGTGCAAAAGTAATTGCGGTTTCTGTCATTGAAAGTAATGGCCAAAAATGCAATGACTTTTGCACCAACCTAATAAAAAGAGTTTTCTGTGATCACCTGCCCTGAAAGCACAGCCTACAATAAGGACGTGAGGGCAGGTAGTTTACTTGGGAGGAAGCAGGAGTGCAGGTGTGGAGAAACTGAGGCAGGGAAGGGATAAAAGCCAATGAAATGCTGAGCTGGCTGCTGCTCAGTATTTCCTGGGTTTGCTGGAGCCTCAATCCCATGAAGGCCTGAAGAACCGAGCAAAACACACCACAGAGTCATCTCACTGGAGGACAGAGAAGCTGGGCACATGTCTGTAATTTCCAACACCCATTACGTTACTTCCCCCTCACACTTCCTGGTTTCTCATGAGGGGCTGAGTGACCTTCCCAAAATTCAGGTGAGACAAGGGCAGGGTACTGTCCACGACAGCTCTTCTGAAATCAGGTGAGCTGAGAGGACGTGGCACGCAGCATCATAAATGTCTCCTATGTCATCTGAAATCATTTTCATGCCTCATTTCATGCTTTGAGAGAGTTTTTCCCTAGAGAAGTGATGTCTAGGCCCAGCGCGATGGCTCATGCCTATAATCTCAGCACTTTGGGAGGCCAAGGTAGATGGATCACCTGAGGTCAGGAGTTCAAGACCAGCCTGACCAATACGGTGAAACCCCATCTCTATTAAAAATACAAAAAAAAAAAAAAAAATTAGCCAGGCGCGGTGGCGCATGCCTGTAGTCCCAGACACTAGGGAGGCTGAGACAGGAGAATTGCTTGAACGGGAGGTGGAGGTTGCAGTGAGCCAAGATTGTGCCACTGCACTCCAGCCTGGGCGACAGAGCGAGATTCTGTCTCAAAAAAAAAAAAAAAAAAGGAAAAAGAAGTGACGTCTAAGCTGACACTCAAAGGAGTAGGTAGCCAGGCAAAGAGTGTGGGAAGGGTGTTTTTCGTGGAAGAAACAGCTCAAGGAAAGGCCTGGTGTGCAGACATAGCAAGCACTTTCCCAGGCCAGAGAAGTCCAGCGCTGCTAACGCAGGGAGGAGGGGTGGAGTGATGGTTCTAAGGAGGCAGGCAGGGAAGAGGCTTTGCAGGGCCCTGGTGGCCTCTGTATGCTATCCTAAGGGCTGGGGGTAGCTTTGGAAGTATCTGAACAAGGGAGGGATAGGTGCATGAAGGGCTGCCTGGAGATTTGCTCTTCTTCTGTTGTCCTGGGGCAGATACCAGATTGGCATGGGTCACTAATACCTGACTTCCTTCCCAAGGGACTACAGTGGGAACTTCTCAGGTCTTTGTACTTTCAAGGCCAGTGGGCACCTGATACATGCCCAGAACTGATGGTGATGATGATGGAGACCCTGGGCCCCCATGTGCTTTCCGTGAGTGTCAACAAATCCTCCTCTGGACACAGATGTTCCGCCTCATCCTTTGGCCCCTAGTCTAGTAGAGAGAAAAGGGTCACATGGAACTGGGCCGACTTCTGCTCCCAGCTTGCTGAGGGACATTGGGCGAGTCACTTTTCCTCTCTGAGCCTCAGTTTTCTAGTCTGTTAAATGAGAATAATGCCTGTCTTGCATGGTTGTTGGGCAGATTCCATGAGAAAACAGCAAAGCGATTGGACCCTTGAAAGTGCTCAAGACATGGGGATTTTCTTTCCTAGCGCTCTACACTCATTTTGACTCCCTGAATGTAACCTGGCTCAGCCTACCTGAGGGAAAGGGGAATAAGAGTGGCAATGGGAAGTCCTGGAGGTTGTGGGAGCCCTTGTTAGGATAAGACCCACCTCCCGTTTCTCAAGACCCTGCTCCTACCCCTTCCACTCTCTCTGTGGTGTAATTCAGGGACAAGATCATATTACATCATTGTATTTCCTCATCCAGGAGCTGGCTGGGGTGCCGCGAGCCTGTTACTTTGCTTCCAAGATGCTGGAGTCAGTACGGAAGGCCTGGTCCATTCCATCAGGATCTGTCCACTTTCAGCCCTTGCTGACTCTTTGGACCTAGGCAGAGTGGGGTCCTTAGGGGCTCCAAGGAGGTTCCAGACCACTGAAGTTCTGCAGGAAATTCCCAGGCCTCCCAGGCCCTGTGGATTCTCCTTCAGAAATAACAGCCTCGTTGGGATGCGGAGCACGTGGCGGAGCCCATGCCAAAGATGGATCAGGAGCCTCCGCGTGTGGCCTGGCTGGGATGATTACTGCCTCTAAGTAAATTGCCAGTGCCTCCTCAAGCCCCCTCCTGCCTGGCTCCATGATTCATTTCCGTTCAGAGAAGTTTAATAATTAGCAAAGGGGATTTCTAACAACAGATGGTGCCAGGCCCTGGGGAGTGGTTCTGCCACAGAAGCACTTCGCAGAGAGGTAAGCTGGAGAAGTTTCCCCATTCCCTCCAAAAGGGTGTCTCCAGGCCTCTGTGACTATGGGCGGGCCTGTTTGTATAATGTGGCTGCAAGAAGAGCAGAAGAAAAGGAGGGTGTCAGGTCGGGGAATGTGGATGCTGATGACTGTGCTGGAGAGGAGATGGCAGGCAGCAGTCTCCTTCACTCTGTTATCCACCTAGAAGTCTTTGAGCATTGAGGATCAGAGCTGCCGAAGGCCACCCAGAAGCCTCCCTGGGATTGGGGCAAGGTTCTAGGAGCTGCCAAGAACTTCTAAGAGGCTTCTCATATCCAAGTATAACCTTTCCCCGCTGTCCCTCTCTGGAAGTGGAGCAATTTGCACATCTCTCATCCTTCTTAAGGCACAGAGGGGAGGACTTAGACTCTGGATTCTCTTGATTTTAGAGGCCCAACTCTAAGTGTGTTAAGTAAAAAGGGAATTAGCAGGCCCTTAGAACTGGGCAGTCTAGGGGTAGACTGGTTTAGATGTGGCTAGACCTGGGTGATCAAGCCATGCCATCCCTTGACTTTGCTTCTGGGAGGCCTAGCTGCAGCCTCATTCAATTCTATGGCAAAGGCAGCCTTCCATTTGTATGGGAAGGATGTTTCCCCTCTAAGCTCTTGAATAAAGCCCTCCCAGTTGGCCTGGACTTGGACATGTGGCTATCCTGGAGTCAGAAGGATGATGAGGCTGATTTGCCATTTTAGCCACTTGCCCATCTCTATGTCTTGGAGAAGGTGCTCTATGACTGACAGCCCTACCAGAACCAGGTGGTGAAGGAGGTTCTCCAAGGGAAGGGCCACAGAAGAGCCAGACTAAGCATGTCCTGGAGGTCCAGAGGCAAGTGGTCAGCCAAGGTCCCACAGCAGCAGAGCCAGAGAGAGGCCAATTTTGCTTTGCCTGGCTGGTGGTGTCTCACAGCTTTGCATGGCTCCCCAACAAGGGTTTGTTATGAGCACATCATCACCTAGTCAGTTCCTACTGGACTGGCCCAGTGGTCCAGGACTGTCTTGGAATAAAATATAGGGTCATTCTTCTTGTGGTAGTGAAAGGCTATTGGGGGAACAAAGTCATGAAAAAACAATTACAAAACCAAGAGGAATATAAGAGACATTGCAGGGCAATCTGTGGAATCAAAGCATAATTGATTTCCCAGTGAGCATGGCAGACCCATGATCAGCAATGAAGAGGAACAAGTAATCTATGTACAATGGAGTGGGCTGGGGAAGAGGAACCCTAGAGAAGTGTTTGGAGCCAGTTCTCCACGACAAGCTGGATCTGGGGAGACTTATTCCAATCAGAGAAAATGGCATAGTGGTAGGATTCACTGACCTGTCCAACCATTCATCCACCCATCCATCCTTTTATTCATTCATAAAATATTTACCGAGTACAATTTTTGTGCCAGGAATTGAGCTTCCAATGGTGGGCAAAAGAGTAGAGGATGTGAGGTGAATGGTGTGTAGAATGACCCAGCTAGATTAGAGGATTGGAATGACAGAAAGGCTAGAAATGTCATTTGAGTCAGTGTATGTGGACCTCTGATATCAGACTCCGGTGTTTAAGGAATTTCCTGAGGGCAATGAGGCCTGATATGGTACGGTGGCCCCACTCATCGCCTGTGGAAGACATACGGATGACCTCCTAGTTCACATTAAGGGAGTTTCAGGAGCAGAGAGACCCATTCCAACTCCTATCAGAGAGTGGTCTTTTCACAAATTGCAGAAACTGTGTAGTTGGTTGATAAAATTTTCCCAGTCAATTCTGCCTCTATATGTGTTTATTAAACCTTTGGTGCCTGCTAACACAGGTCTCCAGAAAGCAGAAGCAGCTGACATGATGAATGACTGTTCAGTTTTTGGATATCACACCTGGCATCAAACATCCTTACCCTACCTGTCAACCTTGCCCTTCACACTGCCATTGGAGATAACACTGATGTTATATATTTTTTCCCCTGCCAAATTTTTTAACAGTATTTAATATTGCCATTTTTCATATGGTCATAGTTTTGATTAGCTGAATTGTTCTTAGCTCACATGATAGAGTTCTGTCCATTCACATCCTCATGGGGTTTCATGGAAAGCTCTGTGATTTCTGGGTGTGTCGTGCCCAGCTGGATTTGAGAAGATGTGTGTTACAGCCTGAAGCCAGGACCCAAGACTTCATTGAACTCTGTGAGTTCCGTGTCTTCCGCTGGTGAATTTCACTTATCCTGTTGCTTATGCCAGTGTCCTCTCTACAATGAAGCCCTTTCAAATACCGTCAGAAAATAGTGACTCTTTCCTCATCGTGCACACCCAGGGTACTTTATGCAGGTCTCTACTCCAATACTTATTCCATCATTAGGATTTTCATTCTGCACCTCCAGGGCCTAGCAACAGGCTTGGCACATGGTTAGTGCCAACAAATGTTGAATGAATGGATAAATAAATCTATCTGTCAATGATTATGTGTGTGTTGGGAGGCGGTTAATCTGTCAAGATCAAACTTGCTTCCAAAAACCAAACAAAACCAAAACCCAAATCTAACTCTGCTCCCAGGTGGCAGATTTGAACATGGGCCCCGTCTCCTTATTAACCATTCACTGTTCTCACAGGATGGAGAGAGGATGACCAGACACAGCCCCTTGCTGGTTTCTGAGGGGCAGGTGTGACCTCCCTGAGCTGTTTAGGTCTATTTCTCCCCCTGGCTGTCTTGACTGGCTTCTGCCATTGGTGGGGCCCTGCTCAGCCCCTGTTGACACTCTTGGCATGGTAACCTTCAGGTTTTGACTTGGGGGATGAGCTGGAGGATGCTGGTTTGGTTTTCTGGAAGGGTTGCTTTGTCTTGGGAGCCAGTGTAATTTGGGGGAAGAGAGGGTGGCATATGGTATCGATTTCATTAATCTGGCTTCTTCGTGGGGAGTAGAGAGAGTAGGGAGTGGGCACTTTGACAAGGCCCCCAAATTAGTTCGCCTCCCTTGGGAGAGGGTTGGAAAGGCTGCCTGCCTTGGCTTTGTCTCTGGATGAGTCATTCTGTTTGCTCAAATTGTCGATTGTCAAACAACAGTAGAGAGTGCTTCCCAGGTGGGGGTGTCAGTGCTGTCCTGACAGGCACATCTGCTCCTGAGACACCCACTGCTGGGGAAATGGGGGCCACATTGCTACCCAATTGCCAGCCTGAATGTCATGGCAAAGACCACAGGAAGTCCTGGCCTTGCCCCACATGGAGCTGTAGCAGGTGGGGCCAGCAGCTGTGGAGGCTCCAGACTGTAAAGAGGGGTAGCTACTGTGACCATGTTCCTGTGCTGGTGACCAGTGGGCTGACTAGGTGCATGTGAGAGAGGCGGAGGAGCTACTAGCAAGGGGCCTTTGAAAGGGCAGGTGGAGGTATCTTCAGAGCTGCCCAAAGCTTGTTTGGAAAGAGGTTAAAACGTTCCCTGATCTTGGGGGAGTATCAACACCTGTGGGTAGGACACTCAGTCAACCCCCTTAACAATGTGCTTCTGACCTGCCTTATTATAGGAATGTGTGTCACTCCCAATGGCCACCAGTTATCCTGCCCTGCGGGGTAGTGGTAGTGATGGTGGAAGGAGATGGTAGTAGGAGAGGCAAAGACAGGAAGGGTGGAGACAAAAATAAATCTATGGAGGGAGCATGAACAGAGGGAAACAAAGCAGACACACACACACACACACACACACACACACACACACACACACAGAGGGAGAGGGAGAGAGTGAAAGAGAGAGAGAAGAGCAGGTGAAACTGAGGAAGTGAATAATAGTGCTCCCGTCGCTCATGGTTAAAGCTTCCAGGGATGTTGCTACCTGCGAGAGATGGGGGTAGCTGGGGCAGGGTTGGGGCAGGGAGTCTGCCACCATCACAGAACCCCAGTGCTCTGCCAGCTCAGTTTCTCAGTAGGACAGAGGGCCTAGTGGAAAACACACCAGAGGGCCTGGCACTGAATCTAGGCCTCTGTTCCCAGGTACCTGGGGCCAGGTCCTTCAGGACAGGCTCACTGGGCAAAGTATAAGTCATTATTATCCCATTATTACTATCATTTATTGAGTGCTTACTATTTATCATAGATCTGTTATCTCAATTGTCAAAACAGGTTGTGCTTTTGCTATTATTAGCCCCATGTTATAGATGGAAAAACAGAGCCTTAGAGAGTTTAAGTAACCTGTCTATAGGTGGTAAAGTTTGGCTTCTGACTCAGTGTGTCTGGCACCCAAGTGCATTATCTTAACCCTCTGCCCTTCACCTCTTGTCGTTTACCTTCTAGGAGCATTGCCGATGGGCCCCACCCTTTGTCCACACCACTCTGTGTCTGTCAAGCTGGATTTCCTACCTGGTTTTCCATCTTACTTCCTCTTTACCTCCTACCTGTCACCTACCTCCTCCTTTCCAGACCATAGGCTGTGGTTCTGCTTCCTGGTGTCAGTGTTTCCATAGAGACACAGATGACCCATAAGTCTCTGCTCCCTCATTTCCCATGCTCCCTCAGGGCCATGAGATATATGCTGTAGAGTGATCCCTGAGCAGAAGGTAGTCAGGCCCTGCTGGGCATGGAGGTTGGAGCAGAAATCCAGGACAAGGCAGAGAAAAGCATCAGAGTGAGAAGCACTTCAGAGATTTGTGGGTCCCAGTAGAAAGGGCACAGGTGCACATACCCCCTGGTCTCAGCTTTCAGTGAAGAAGGGAGGACCAGGAGCTGGGGAAGAGAAGTGAAGACCAGAAAGGCTCTTGCACTCTATCACAGCACTGATGAAGCTATATTGTCATTGTCTAGTGGTTAAAAGGGAAGGCCCTAGAGTCAGGATGTCTGACTTCAAATTTTAGCCCCTCCTCTTGCTAACTGTGTGATTAGCTGATACTATCATCTACTGCATGGAGTGTCTTAGAAGATTAAGTGAGATGTTGTCTCTAAAGGGGCCCAACACAAGACCTGATACTTAGTAATAATTCAACAAATATTCATGATTGTTAACATTAACTTAATTGTCCTTCTCACCTATTAAGAGGGCAAGGGTTCCATACATTTTTTTTTCAACCATTGTTTCCCTCAAAACAAGCACATTGTCTGGCAAATAGTGGGTCTTATTATATACTTGGTGAATAAATGAATGAGGGGCTCACCATGCCTGGATCTATTATTATTTTCTTCTCAGGATCTAAGCCTGAAGATCAGAATCCGTATGAATGTGAGAATGCCAAGGTGTTGAGGGGGGGTGGTCTGTACCCTGGAAGAGGATTCTGATGAGAAGGATCTTGGAAATAAGCTATGATTAAATCCATCAAGGATTCAGTGGTATTCAGAGTGATCTCTGGGTGTCCAGAGACACCCGGCTTCTTGAGGAAGAAAAGAGGGCTCTTACATGGATCCACAAAGATTAGGATCTGCCTTCTCAGTCCAGCCTTTTCAAGCTAGAAATTTTTCTCACCTTCACTCCCCTGCTAACTTCAACTGTGGGAAGTCAAAAGACCATGGTCATCCTCAGCCTTAGCCAAGCAGAGCCTTGCTGGAGCTGTCCCTGGTGCTGACCTCCCAGCCATCTCTGTCCTGGTGAAGAGGCTCTGATCCAGACCCACCCAGTCCAAGCTTGACGGCTCTGATGAACGTCCGAGGCCCCTGTTGGCTTGGCAAACTCTTTAGCTGCAGTCCAGGCCAAACCATGGCCTTTCTGTCTAACACTTTCCTGATAGCCTGTCTGGTCCCATGTCCAGCTTGAGACATCACAAATCTGCCACAAGCTGCCCCAGCTGATGCAGAACTGGGCCTGTGGAGAAGTGATTGGGGTGAGCCCTCAGGACAACAGATAAGGTGCACATCAGTGCACAGATGGCTGGACCTGCACCCTTGGCTGGCACCCTTTCCTGGCTAGCATGTCCTATACCCCTCCCTCTTGGGACCATGGGGCATATTTCTCTTCTAGAGCAAAACAGGTGTCATGGGTGGGGCTAAGAAGTGCCGTCTCAGCACCATGCTTCCTTGGCTAATATAGCACTGTGCTGGCTTATCCCTCAAAGGCAGATTAATCATTTCCGCCCCAAGTCACCATCCAGGCCAGATTTATTGTGGCAGGAGCATGGGAGCCCCCAACTTTATGGTCTTGTAAATTACGGAGCTGCTTGTGCAAGAGGCAAGCTGGGCTGTAAATCATGTGTAATTGCTTGTAAATTGGGAAACAAATAGTATTTTTGCTTAAATTACCCTCTTTGCAAATGTTTCTAAGGGAATTGAGGTTCCACAGCGAACCTTTAACCTCCCTGGGAACAAAATTCCCATTGGGACTCAATCTAAACTATCTCAGAATCTTTCAGAGCCACATCTCAGCAAGTCTGGAGGCCTGTGGGTCAAATGGAGAAGAAATGACTGCAGTTGTCGTAAATTCCCCTTTTAGGTTGGCTTAAATCACATTCCCCTGGGACCTTTCTCCCCCCATTTCTAGTTAACCCCAAGAGTCTCATCTATCCCCCGGCTATAGCAAGCCCTCTCCAAGGCTCTGGGAAAACAAGTCCATGTGAGCTCCAGAGAATCCAATTTCATTCCTTTTTCTCCCCCACGCAAAGGCAGTGACTCACTGTTCGCTGGCAAGTGTGGCCTCTGTGTTAAGATGTTATTTGCTTGCTTATTCTCATCTTTTCCCATTTCAGTGAAATTACATTTATAATCTTTTTTGCCTGCCTTGGTCAACTTGGAAGAGTCATTAAATTTTCTGATAGACAGCCTGGTAAACTTTAATTGAATCACGAATCACCGTCTTCTGGAAAGTTCAGCCCGCGAGGACCTTGGGGACCATATAATTCAACTCCTTCATTTGACAGGCGAGGAAATAGAAGTCTAGGATGGTTAAGTGACTCGCCCAAGGTCATACTCTGAGTGAGGACAGCTCTGGGATCAGATTTGAGCCTGCTTTTTCAGGTACCGCACACCTTCCACTCCATGGCACTGGGCCCCTTGGATTTAGCTGTTACTCAGGCAGCACTGCTGTGTGATAAACCTTAACAGGATCAACAAACATTTGTCTTATAATTGGGGGAATTAATAGCATTTCAAAACCTTTCCTAGGAAACTGACTCAGCTAATGGGCTTGGGCTGTGATGGTGGCAGCTGGCAGCTATGGGGGTCTTCCTATGTGCTCTCTCCCCCACAGGACGTTTGTCAGATGCCTTGGAGATTCCTCTTTTCAATGTAGCACTTGAGGTTTGAGTTTGATGCTATTAGTGATGGCTGCGCTGGTCATATCATGTGGGGTATCTTGGCAGGGGTGTGGGTAGTGGAAAGGACATGAATGGTCTTGAAATCAGGCACTGTTACTCACTGTGGGCACGGTCTTAGGCAAGTCACTTCACTGAGCCTCCATTTTCTTATCTATCCAATGGGCATCAGGAGCTGACCCTTTCAGCGTAACTGAAAACTATAAAAGATGAACATGAGAAAGTATCCAAGTCAGAGCCCCACATACAGGGAGCCCCGGTCCATGCTGATTATATCATAAGGGCAGTGATGTGGGGATCCGGTTTCCAGTGGCCGGACTTGTTTATGGATGCTGCATGTGTGAGGAGGGGAGAGGGGTCACTGTGTGGAGGCCACCCCTGAGTCATGGAGCCTCGTGGTCTGATTTCCTCCCCTCGGAGAGTTTGCCAGCTGCAGTAGATGAAGCTCCCAGGCTGGGGCTCAGGGGCCCCCTCTACAGGGAGGTCACCTGAGCTCTGAGAAATCCTGAACGCTCAGCTGGTGCCTATCTCCGGGCAAGACCTGGAGGAGGACTCCGGTGCTGTCCAGAGGAGTACAGCAGCCCGACACAGTTGGTCCATCTGTGCCAGACCTCGCCCAGCTGTGTAAGCAGCCTGGTGTCCCCATACTAATGAGTGACTCTTCTTGCCCAGGCCAGGCCCACAGCTTCTTAGCACCTCCTGCCTCTGCATGCATTTGTCCATGGGGTCTTCATGACCACGGTGGTACACAGAATCCCCAGCCGGCCTCCCAGGCCTTTGCCTGTCCTTAGGAGAAGGCTCTGGCTTTAAACCCTGTCTCTTCATCCTCACCAGCTACTTCTTTGTCCCTGGGGGTGATGGACAAATGGATACAATCTGAGGCTCAGGTCACCAGAGACTCAGTTCCGTGCATTGCCTGCTTTGGGAGGCCCTTGTCCATACAGCCATTCAATGCAGAGGTGCCTCTGAGGTCACAGCAACCTGGAAAGAATTCAGGAGGCTGCTGGGGGTTGAGGGGGACATCTCACTGGGGATTATTTCCTAAAGGAAGCTGGGCCTTCAGAGGTGGGGAACTCTCACAGAGAGGCCAGCACGCTCTCACTCCTCTTTATAGATCACAAGGAATAGAAGTTAAAAGCAGGGGTTCAAATCCCAGTTCCACCACTTCCCAGCTGTGCAACTTTGGGCGAGATCTTGAACCTCTCTGAGCCTCAGATGTTCAAAGGGAGCGAGTAATGGCGTGCGGCTCAGAGTGGTTGTGAGGACTCAGTGAGATAATGCATAGAAGGAGCTCAGCAAGTGTGTGCCACACAGAAGGCGTTCCTCTCCATCGCAGTTATTAATGCAACTCCCAAGCCTCCTCCCAGGCACGCAGGAAACCATTGGGAAGCATTGGTGTGACTCTCACGTTCTGCCTGGCGTCTCGAGTGTCCTGGTCTCAGGAGGCTGAGCGGGGGGTTTGTTTATTCCCAGAGCTGTTTTCTCTATTGCCTGCCACCGCCGCTTTCCTCCCCCAGACATACTTATGGAGCCAAGTGGGCAGGAGGCAAGGGAGAGAGTCCTGCCAGCCTGATGGAGTGGAAGACCAAGGATTAGCTCCTGTGGACAGGCAGATGGGAAGAGGACACTGGGCATGCAGCCGACCCCTCCCCTGGGCTCCCTGCCTCGGTCCCTGACCTCAGGGTTGGCTAATGTCTCTCCTTCCTTCTCCTCCCACTTCCAAGTTCCTCTCTCCTCCTGGAATAGAAGCTCTCTGACTCTGTCTCCCTTCACCCTTTCTGTCCTTTGCATTGCCCCTGGCCACCTCTACCCACCCCAGGTCATCTCTCTCCTCATCATTTTTATTTAGATGTCCATCTAGATTTTTCTCTTTTCTTCCTTCCTTCTTTTGTTTTTTGTTTGTTTGTTTGTTTGTTTGTTTTTTGAGAGGGAGTCTCGCTCTGTTGCCCAGGCTGGAGTGCAGTGGCACGATCTCGGCTCACTGCAACCTCCGCCTCCCAGGTTCAAGCTATCCTCCTGCCTCAGCCTCCCTCCTTCCTTCATTTTTCATCACTTTGTATTGGTCTTTATCCACCTGGCTTGGTCCCTCTCTTTGCCTCTCCATATCTCCTTCTCCCTCTGACTTTTTGTTCACTTCTGTTCTCTCTCTCTCTCTCTTCCTCTCCCTCTCTCTCACTTTCCTCCACCACTAACCACTTCAGCCACCATCTGCTTGCTTGCCTCAGGCCCCACTGCACACAAACCCAGGGCCCTGGCTTAGCAGTCTCCAGGTCTTCTGGGTTTCTTGGCCCTCAGTCCCTTTTCTGTCTCTTTCCCCTGAATCTAGACGCATCCCTTTAGTTCTTTCTTGAAAAGCGGCGTGGGACTGAGATTAACCCCTGGGGCATGCATGTACCTAGGGGAGACCGGAGAGAGCCCTAGGGACCTGAGGCTAGGATCTTCCATCTGTGGCTTGTTTCTGGGAATGGACCGAACCTGCATTCAGTGAGAATGTATTAAGCCTGTTGTGTGCCCAGGACTGTGACAGAGATAAGAGGAATGGGGAGTGCCTCTTTGCAAGGATCTTTCCATCTAGTAGAAGAGGAGAAGCTGATACATGTGAACCTGTTCAGAAGCAGGTACTGGGTGGCCAGGGGGCAGAAGCCATGCCTCGTGATATCTGGAATTATCTGTGCAGGGCTGGTGCTCCTCCCCACCTGGCCAGCAATTGCCCCTCACTCAGTCCTTCTGTGAGCCTACCTTCCTTTTGAATTTTTCTATGTCTTCCCACCAGCATGTCTGGATCAGGGATCCTTCATCTGCATCCCCAGAGCACCCTGGACTCTGGCTCTCAGACCGGTTCTCACCACGTATGGAATCATCTGGCTGGGTTTCTCTGTCCCCTTCCACCAGGCTGTGAGCTCGAGAGCAAGGGTGGTCGGTTGTCCTGATTACTGCTGAGTCCCCCGCACCTAGGACAGTGCCATTGCAGAGCAGGGGCACTCACGTTCTGGGCTCTTGATAAGGGGGGCTGGAGAACAAAGAGATGTGACTTGAATGAAAAAAGGACAACCTTCATTCAAGGGTCTTTGCATCCTTCGGCAAAATGATTTCATCGAACACATCCCAGCTCTGCCATCTAGAGACATTCAGGTCGGAGCCAGCAGGACTTTGGAGATCACTTTGTTGAGCCCTCCCGTCTCACAGATGGGCCCTGAAGCCCACAGCAAGCCTGGCCTGTCAGAGGGAAGGGGCTCCCCCAGGGCTGTGCCTGGGGCCCGGTGGGCATCTGTGCTTTCTTATAGGCTGTGGCCTCCTGAGAGCCACCCCTCTCAGTGCCTGCTGCTTTCTTTGTCTCTGCCCGTGGCTGTCTCTCTTTCTACCACTGTCCTCGTCCTCTCTCTTCTGTTTTTTTTTCCTCTGATGGGATAATTATGCCTATCAGCCTGTCAGAACAAAGATAATTTGTGGTGGGCTATTTCAGACTTTGGAATTCAGGCCAAGGCCCCTTTCCTGCTTGCCTCCGTATGCCCCTTCACCCCCAGCCTGGGCCTGAGCCAGGCAGGATTGTGGAGGGAGGGATGGTGGGTGCTTGAGGGCAGGCGGCTGAGTGAGGATGTGGGTGTGTGCACAGGTGGGCAAGTGTGTGCACACAATGTGTTGCATGGAGCCTACCTCCATGTGCAGGGGAGAAGAGGCATCACTGAATGTCTGCAGAAACCAGCGAAACAGGGACAGGATAACAAGAGAGCTGCTGTCCCTGGGATATGAGAGTTGAGGACATGTCGTCTCCGTGTATATGGCTTTAGCAGTGGAATGACCACTGACCCACCCCAAAGCTGTTTTGGTGGTGACCTATGTGTTGTGCTTCCCTGATAAATCCCAAATCAACACTCTTTCCTCTCTGAGGGATTGCGCTTTGTCCCCCACCCCATCTCCCCAGCTTGTCCGAGGCTAGAAGGAACCTTGAGATACTTACTCCCTCAGCCTGGTTGGTCATCGCAAGGTGGGAGAAGGAGGGATGCTGGTATACCAGGCAACAGAGCTGACCAAATAGGCCCAGAGGGGCAGTTCTGTGTCCATGGGGTGAATGGAGCAGCCTCTAAGGAGCCAGGCTTAGCAGCGGAAGTCTGGGAGGTGCCGATTGGACTGGCCTTGAGGCTGGGTACAGGGCTGTGCTCTGCTCCTCTGTTTCTCAGAGACTCTGAAGTGGGCCAGAAGAGCATGGGCCCAGCCCAGGAGTGGACCCCATGCCTAGAGACGGTTGCTAAGCCATCCCAGGTCCCTTCACAGACCTCACTCTGTTCCCAGTGTCCCCTGCCTTCTCCAGGGGCTCCCAGTACCCTACTGGCCTCTAACTTCCATTCACCCAGTGATGTTTATTAAGCATGTACAGGTGCCAAGCACTGCGTTAAATACCAGAGCTGCAATTGCAGACCACACAGGCTTACAGGGCACACAAGCTCATGGGGCAAACAGGTTCACGGGTCACACAGGCTCACGGGGCACGGAGTCAGGGGGCACACAGACTCACGGGTCACAGGCTTATGGGGCACACAGGCTCATGGGTCACAGAGGCTCGGGGGCACAGACTCACAGGGCACACAGGCTCACAGGGCACACAGGCTCAAGGGGCACAGGCTCACAGGGCACAGACTCACAGAGCATACAGGCTCATGGGACACAGAGTCATGGGGCATACAGCTCACGGGGCACACAGGCTCACAGGGCACACAGACTCGCGGGGCACACAGACCCATGGGGCACACAGACTCACAGGGCACACAGGCTCAAGGGGCACAGAGTCATGGGGTACACAGGCTCACAGGGCACACAGGCTCATGGGACACACAGACTCACAGGGCACAGACTCACAGAGCACACAGGCTCACGGGGCACAGAGTCACAGGGCACACAGACTCACAGGGCATACAGGCTTATGGGACACATAGGCTCACAGGGCACAGAGTCACAGGGCACACAGGCTCATGGAGCACACAGTCATGGGACACCCAGGCTCACAGGGCACACAGGCTCACAGGGCACACAGGCTCACAGGGCACAGAGTCAGGGGCCACACAGGCTCATGGGGCACAGAGTCATGGGGCACACAGACTCACAGGGCACACAGGCTCACGGGACACACAGGCTCACAGGGCACACACAGTCATGGGGCACAGAGGCTCACAGGGCACAGGCTCACAGGGCACAGACTTACGGGACACAGAGTCATGGGGCACACACGTTCACAGGGCACACAGGCTCACGGAGCACAGAGTCACAGAGCACAGACTCACAGGGCACACAGGCTCACGGGACACACAGGCTCATTGGGCACAGAGTCACAGGGCACAGACTCACAGGGCACACAGGCTCACGGGGCACACAGGCTTATGGGGCACAGACTTACAGAGCACAGACTCACAGAGCACACAGACTCAGGGGGCACAGACTCACAGGGCACACAGACTCAGGGGGCACAGACTCACAGGGCACACAGGCTCACAGGGCACAGATTCAAAGAGCACACAAGCTCACGGGGCACAGACTCACAGGGCACAGAGTCATGGGACACACAGGCTTACGGGACACATAGGTTCATTGGGCACAGAGTCACGGGGCACAGACTCACAGGACACACATGCTCACGGGACACACAGGCTCATGGGGCACAGAGTCACGGGGCACAGACTCACAGAGCACACAGGCTCACGGAGCACACAGACTCATGGGGCACAGAGACATGGGGCACACAGGCTTATGGGGCACAGAGTCATGGGGCACACAGGCTCACGGGACACACAGGCTCATGGGCCACAGAGTCACGGGGCACAGACTCACAGATCACAGATGCTCATGGGGCACAGGCTTACGGGGCACAGTCACAGGGCACACAGGCTCATGGGGCACAGAGACTCACAGGGCACAGACTCATGGAGCACACAGGCTCACGGGGCACAGACTAACAGGGCACACAGGCTCATGGGGCACAGAGTCACGGGGCACACAGGCTCACGGGGCATAGACTCACAGGGCACACAGGCTCACGGGGCACAGAGTCATGGGGCACATGGCTCACGGGACACACAGGCTCACAGGGCACACAGGCTGACGGGGCACAGACTCACGGAGCACACAGGCTCATGGGGCACAGACTCACGGGCACACAGACTTAAGGGGCACAGACTCACAGGCACACAGACTCAAGGGGCACAGAGTCATGGGGCACACAGGCTCACAGGGCACAGAGTCACAGAGCACACAGGCTCATGGGGCACACAGGCTCACGGGGCACAGATTCACAGAGCACACAGGCTCATGGGGCACACAGGCTCATGGGGCACAGATTCACAGAGCACACAGGCTCACAGGGCACAGACTCACGGGGCATAGGCTCACTGGGTACACAGGCTCACGGGGCACAGAGTCATGAGGCACACGGGCTTGTGGGGCACACAGGCTCATGGGGCACACAGACTCACAGAACAGGTAGGCTCACAGAGCACAGAAGCTCATGGAAGCTTCTCAGGATCACACTCCCACCTGCTGTGGAAAGTTCCCTGCAGTAAACACATGTCCCTGTCTCTCTATTGATAAGAGCACAGGCCCCCAATCAGCCAATCTGATGAGGGTTCAGGACTCAGCCCAGCCTTATTCTAGAGCCTGTTTGTCAGAGCCTCCGTTTCCATAGCTGTGTGGCATCTGCCGAAGCCTCCTGCTCTGTGGCCTGCTCTAGCAGAGGGGGTCTTGCTTCTGGTCTGCCTTGGGTGCTGGGCATCGCCCAGAGTGATGCGGGTGGAGACAGCGTGCTTTACTCACAGGACAGTGAATGAATGCATGGGTAAGTGAACGAACAATGAATGACTGCTCTCTCTAAAAGAGAGGACGCAAAGCTTTTTTAAAAATGTTTTATTTCAGAAAAATTTTCAAATTTTCAAAATATGCCAAAGTCGAGACAATAGAGCAGTAAGTACCATGTGTTCACATGGTCAATTGTTGGCCCGGGGCCGGTCTGGCTTCATACTTCCCCACCGACTTTGTCTCATTTCACCTGAAATGTTTCCTGTGCACCTCGGGGGCCTTTGTTCTGTGCTCCCCTCACCTTCCCAAGGATGCTGGGCTCAGGGTCCGCCTCTCTCAGTTCTTTGGAAGCCTTGCAAGGATTCAGCTTGGCCATGGCATGTGATGGTCGAGAGTGGTGTGGGGTGGACGTGGCCCTGGGCAGCTGTTTTCCTGGGAGCTGGGAAGCCTGTCTGCCCACACATCAGCGTGAGAGGAGCTAGCGGGTTTCTCCCTCTCCGGTGTGCATGTGGAATGCTGCCGTCTGGGTAAATTGTGGCAGTTTCACAATGAGGCTTTGAGTCATTTAAATGGCTGCTGGTGAGATGCTGCCCTGACTCATTTCATCTTCCTAAGTAACTTTCTCTTCTGGGCTTCTGCCTATACAGCACCTTGGCCCAGTCCCCAGCCAAGGCGGCCACCCCTTCCTACCAATCACGCTGCCTGCTTCCCACCCTCAGCCCTGTCTTCCAAGGGCCTCTTCCCCTCTCTGCTTCTCTGGCTCAGCCATTTGCTGGCTTAGTCTGAGAAGGGGAGAGGATGATGTTGAAAAGGGCGGGGAGCAGAGTTCTAGGGCCTGCCGTCCCCCAGGCCGAGCACCCCATGGCTCAGGACTCCTCCCCAACTGAGCCACTGAAGACCCCACAGGCCCCGCTCTGGCTGTTGATGGAGCCTGGAGGCCTGCAGGAGGAGGTATCACCAAGACCCTTGTCTTCCTCACCATCACCTACCAGTTCTGAGGATCTGGTCTGATGCCGAGCCTTTGTTAAGAAGGCCTTGGCCGCAGGCCATGGCTGGCCAGCCAAAACACCAGACCCTGGCCCTGGTGGCCGGGGGGGATCCTTACTGACAGGGATGAGGTTGTGAGTCAGAAAGGCCGCAGACACTCTGGATGTGTGCGTGAGCACTTGTGTGAATGTGTGCAAGTGTGTCTGGTCCTGAACGCCTTGGTGCGCTGGATGTGTCTTTGTCTACACAGCATGTGCCAGGGTGTGTCTGAGCCTTCTGTTGTTGTATTCACATGTGTGCGTGCTTGAGGTAGCCTGTTCAGTATGCTTGGCTGCAGCTGTCCAGATATGCTTGTGTGTGAATGTATGTGCATGTGCCCTGTGTTTGTATGGAGCAGAGCAGCCTGTGTGTGCATGCGTGTTCTCTGGGGGCGGGGGTATGTCTGTGTGTGCTGTGTCTGTGGTTCTGGGTTTGAGTGATGTGCGGGGCCTCCCAGAGAGGGCCCGTGACTCAGTGCCTGTGTTCTGCTGTATGTTGGGTGCTGTGAGTATGCTCGTGCCTGTCAGCCTCTGTGTATCCATCCACGTGTTTGTGTGCACGTGTGCGCTGCTCGGGGTGTGGACGGGGAAGCACAGTTGGGGTGGTGTTTGGTCAGGCCCAGCCCCTGTACCCCACTGCCCCACACCTGCCCCTTCCTGTCCTGCTGGCAGGGTTGATGACAGCCATACCAGGCCCTACCCTTAGCCAGGTGGGCTGTCACTTATTTAGGGCTGCTATTTCAGGAGGAGAAGCAGCTGGCTGACGGGCTGCTCATCTGAGCCTCAGCAAATCAGTGAGCTCAGGACCCACTATGGGGTGGCCCCTCACTGCTGAAGGCTGCTTGGGGTTGGAGGCCCATGTGGCTGAGGCCTCTGTCTACCACCCTGACACCACTTGTAGCACCACAATCCAATGTAGAGCTGGCTTGGGCTTCCTGCCTGTTCTCAAAGGAATAGGCCCTTACCCAGGGCTCCTATGGACCTGTGTGTGTGTGTTCGTGTGTGTGAACATGCATGTGCACAGGTGGGTACACATAGGCATGTGTCCCTGGGTCCACACCTGCAGGCACTTGCCCACTAGGCACTTATACTTGTGTGAGGAAGGGCACCTTTCTGTGGCCTGAACTCGTGTGTCTGTAGCTGGTTTTTTTCTGTGATTTGTCTATGCATGTGTGTGTCCTTGTGCATGTGCAGGTGTGTACACATGTGCTTCTCTGCGTGTGTGTGGACCTGTGTATGCATATGTATGTGCGTGCACACTCTTTCCCCAGCATCCTTACAGTAATCAGGGGAACCTCAGGGACCTGTCCTTTGCAACACAGACGTGTGCTACCTGTGCTCCTGCCGCTGGCCTCAGCCCCCGTCCCCACCCCCAGAGTCCTGGAGACCCACACATGCCACGCAATGCTGCCCTGCCCAGAACCCTGGAGTGGCTCCCCACATGCTTTCTGATGGCCTTCAGGGTCAGGGGCCTGCTCCAGGCCACTCTCACTGCTCCTGCAGGTGACCTTTCTGGCTGCTCTGATTGGCATGTGGCTTCCTCTACTGAAAGGCATTCCGTGACTCTTCACTGAGCAAGTCCTCTGGTGCTGAGGCTGTGTGCTGGGCTCCAGGAGAGGCAGCAGGGGTAATCACGGGCCAGCATTCCAAGACATCTTAGGCTAGTGCAGTGGCAAGATCCTAGAGCTCAGATGTAAGGTATGCTAGAGAGAGATGAGCTTGGTGAGGGGCAAGAGCTTCCCAACAGGAATGCCCTCCTCCATCTCACCCTGAGAAGCACTCTTGTCTTTGAGAGTCCCTGGCACAGCCCCCATCTGGTTCCCCAGCGGAAAGGATGCCCTTCGTCCCCCTTGACCCCTTGCACCTAGTAGATCCCTTTCCTCTTAGGACTAACGGTTTCCCGTCATCAGAGCTTGGCTCAGCCGGCACAGAGGAAGCAGGCCAAGGGAAGTCTGACTGCAGGGGCAGTACCCTGGGGAGACAGGGGCTGGGGGTCCTCTGCCCTCTAATTGTTCTTTCCCGGCAGCTTCCCTCAATCAAGCCATTGATTTGAGGGCCCCCTCTGTGCTTCCCCTCCAGGGGAGCTTCTTCAGGGCCAGGCTTTGATTGCTGCAGAGCCAGTGAAGCCTGTGTGAGCATCCCCTCTGAGCATCTCTCACCACCTGCCCTGCATCTTTGCTTGGACATCTCGAAGGCACTCAGCCCCAGCTGGCACCTTCGGGTGCCACTTCCATGAGCTGGAAACCTGTGGGGTCCCTACCGACTCCTTCCTAGCCACCTTTCCTTTCCCCTGCCTGGTCCATGGCCCCATTGTGCAGATTCACCACCTAAGCATACCCAAGCCCTCTTCTCTCTGCCAGCAGCCTGCCCTAGGCCATTGTCATCACCACCTAAGCTCTTCTCCTTACATATGCCCTAGCCCTCACCCTTCAATCTGTTCCACATGTGAGATCTACAAGTTTGATCATGGCACTCTCCCGCTTAAAGCCGTCGATAGCTCACCATTGCTCTTAGGATAAGACTCCTGCCTTTCACTTGGCACACTACCCCTCTATCCTGCAGGTCTCAGCTCGACAGCATATCCACAGGGAGGCCCCCTTGGACCTCACTCCCTTTGCCCTCTACCTGTGCCAGGCCAGGTCCTCTTGCCATCTGTTCTGCTCAAGCTGGGAACCCTCCGCACTTGCCAGAGCCCAAGGGCAGCTCCTCCTGACTAAGTGCTATGAGACAGGGGCAGGGGGAGGGGCAAGGACAGGGCTGTCCACACTTTGTCCTCAGTGTTAGCAGTGAAGTGTTGTGTCTGCACAGACATGGAGCCCAACAGACGTGTGCTGAATGAATGCATGAGTAAAGGGCACTTGGGCACAGTCTCTTCCTCCTCCTCCCACTCCTCCTCACCCAAGTAGTCCTGGGTCAGCCTGCAGAGCCTTCAGAGGACACAACGTGGACACCCTGATGGTGATGCTAATTCTCCCTGTCAGCTGCCTTGTACAGTGTTGCACGTGCCGTTCCCTCTACCTGGAGCATTTCTCTCAGGCACATCGCTGGTTCCCTCTCCTCCAGATTTGACTTCAAGAGTTCTCACCTTGAAGAACCCTTCCCTGAACACCATGTATAAATTAGACCCCCCAACACCCAGTATTCCCTATCATCTCCTTTTGGCTTTTCCTTCCTGGCACTTATCACAATGGAATAGTCATTCATTCATTCATTCATTCATTCATTCATTCATTCATATGCTTTCTCATTATCTGTTTGCCCCACCAAACTCTAAGCTCCCTGGAGGCAAGTTCCTCCCCACTGTTGACCCGGCACCCATCACAGCCTGCTGGCACACAGTGGGTGTTCATTACGTGTGTAAACGAAGGATTGCATTATGTAACTTATTTTCCAACCCTGTCAGGGATCCACTTTAGAGATGAGAAAACTGAGGACCAGAGAAGTGAAGAAACTCACCAGTGGTCACAAAACTGATGAGAGAGGTGGTGTGGAGGTTCACATCCAGATTTGACTGATCCTATTTACTCTCATTCATTCATTCATTCATTCAGCACCTGCTCTGTGCAGGGGCCCTGTGCTGGCAACAGAGGCACAGAGATGGGATCATCACAGCTGCTGCCTGGACGACAGCTCAGTCCAGAGGGGAGGGGACTGCAGACAGTGGTCAGGAGGAGGCCCTAATGGACATCGTGGGCCCTGAGGAGACACCATGGAGGAAGGGCTCTTTGAGTAGAGTTTTGAGGGTTGAGTAGGCTCTTGTGGCTGAGTGGTATGTATTGTACAGCAGAAAGAGCACTAGACAGGGAGTCAGGAGGCCTGTGTCCTAGTCATCCCCACTCCCTGTCACTTTGGGAAAATCACATTCCCTTGCTGACCCTGTTTCTGCATCTGCAAAGCCGGGCGGTCTCTGCACTGACAGTCTGTGGGTTGAGGTGGCTGACTGACAGGAACATTCATTTCCCTTCAATGCTCCTCCCCACAAGACAGAACCCACCTGGCAGAGGCCCTGGCTGTTTGGCAGAGTGGGCAGAGCATGGGGCAGCTGCCTTCTACCTGCCCTGCCTCCTGTGATCCTCCCGCCCCTCCGCCCTCCACCCTCCTGCTCTCTGATTCTTCCCTGTTCCCCCCTATTTCTGCCCCTCCTCTCCCTCCTCTTCCTCTTCTTCAGCCCCTTTCATCCTCTTCTCCTCCTTCTCCCTCCCCCTTTTATTCCTCCTCTTCCTCACCTTCTCTTCTTTCTCCCCCATTATTTTCCTCCTGCCCTGCCCAAGGGGGAGAGCACAAAGGGTAGTCAAAGTTAATTTAGGCTCAAGTACCTGGTCACCTAGAAACAAGGCCAGTCCCCCAACGCAGGGCCTCAGCCGTGGCCTCATTAATCTGCATGCGACCAGCATTGCCAGTTCGACTTAAGTAGGACAGAAGCCATGCTGCCGAGGAGAGGGGGCCTTGGGTTCTGGCCACTTGGTCCCCCAGCAGTCATGTGGCCACCCCCAAGTGTGCAGTGGGAAGAAGACAAAGGAGAAGGAAGGAGAAACAAAAGACCACAGGGCATCTGCTGTCCCTTCTTCCACATGTCCTTGCTTTCGGCCCAAGGACCCTTAAGTATTTGCTGTCCCTTGCTGGTATTGTCCTTGATCGTGATCACTTCACCCTGAGTCCGGGTTTCTGTTGGTCCTTCCCTTCAAGGGTGCTGCCAGACTTGGAGTCACTAGTCTCAGTCTCTGCTCACATGTCCTGACCCTCAGAGGACTCTAGTGTCCAGCCCCCTGCTGTGAGCTTCTGCAGCAGGTGACACGGAACAGCTTGGCCTCCTGGCCCAGCCAGCTCCTCTACAAAGCCAGAAAGACAAAGGTCATTTGCATGCTCCAGACCTTCTCCTTTCCTGGGCCCTGCTCTGGGAAAATTTCCCTTTGGGTCTGAGCACATTTGTTCCACCCTACCTCTGCTAATATTTAGAAAAACCTCGGGCCCCAGTCTGCAGCAGAGGCTGCATCATGCCCCACCCCAAACCCTCCTGCTCCACTCCAGACCCTCCACTCCCCATTGCTGTAACTTCAGAGGCTTCTGTCATCCCAGGGGAGTGAGTGTAGAATTGGTAGGGTGACAGCATGTGATCACTCACAAGATCAGCTCCCGCGCAAATCATGAACCTCCAAAGCCACAGTTCTGCTCAGCTGCACAGAAAACATCAAGTTCTCATCAAGACAGTTTCTAAGAATAAACAAACAGATAAATCGCATGTAGCCTCTTGCCTTTACCAAAGCAAGTTGTGCAGCAGGATATGGGTACCAATTGGGCCACAGTCTCTGTGCCTCTGCTGTGTCACCCCACCATCTGCACAGCCAAAGTCTGGCTTAGCCAAGCCCAGAGCAGTTTGTCCAAAGGCCATTCCAGCTTCATCTTCCTGAAATCTGATTTGTCTGGGAGTGTGGAAAGATGGGCTTAAACATTGGCCACAACCTAACTGCCAATCTGTTAGGATTTGTCAAATAAATTATGGAGCATCCACATTTTATTGGAAAAATATTATTTTATAAATGGAGAAAAGCCTGGAAAGACCTCTACCAAAATACTAAAGGTGCTTTTTCTGGATGGTGCATTTATAAATGTTCTTAACTTCTTTATGTTATTCAATGGACATGCATTTTGTGGCAGGAATGATTATATTTAAAAATCTGAGTTTGAATGCCAATTTGATCGTGTCTCAGCTGTGCTATCTTTGGCAAGCCACTTCTTTTCCAGAGTTCCAATTTCTACACTTCTAGGACTGGGGTAATAAAGTCATTTTCATAGCATTGTTCTGAGAAAGAAAATGAGATCATGTGTATGTGTATTGTGTGTGTGTTGTGTATGTGTGTGCCCTGAAGCTAGATCTGGCACACTTTTAGAGCAACTCCAGATGATGGCCACACACAGACACTCTAGAGCCAGGTGGCCTGGATTCAAATCCTGGCTCTGATGCTTACCAGCTGTGTGATTTTGGGAAGGTTGCTTGACCACTCTGTGCCTCTGTTTCTTCTCTCTAAAGTGGGGTTGTGATATGAATTAAAGGAATTAGGGCCAGGCGTGGTGGCTCATGCCTGTAATCCCAGCAATTTGGGAGGCCGAGGTGGGCAGATCACCTGAGGTCAGGAGTTCGAAACCAGCCTGGCCAACATGGTGACCCCCTGTCTCTACTAAATATACAAAAAATATTAGCCGGACATGGTGGTGCGCACCTGTAATCCCAGCTACTCAGAAGGCTGAGACGGGAGAATCGCCTGAACCCTGGGAGGCGGAGGTTGCAGTGAGCCCAGGTTGCACTACTGCACTCCAGCCTGGGGCAACAAGGCGAGACTCAAAAAAAAAAAAAAAAAAAAAAGAGAGAGGCGAGACTCAAAAAAAAAAAAAAAAGGGAAAGAAAGAGAGAGAGGAGAGAGAGAGAAAGAGAAAAAAAGAAAAGAAAGACATGCAAAGTACACAATAAGAGCGCAATAAACATGGTATTATTGCTCTTAATACTTTATTATTGAGTACATGTTCTTTTGCTTTCTTTCCAGGCTGTTGGAATTGAAAGCCCTCTGTGAGCTGTGGGTCTGCCTTCTTGGGGAGAGCCCTGTCCACACTTGGCTGTTCCAGAGTTGAAAGAGACGGAGTGAGGGCCCTCTAGTAGCTTCAGTAGGGGGACTGGAGGCCACCATGAAAACTAGGGTTCAGTGTAGAGATAGGATCAGAGATCAGAATAGAGTTTAAGGTCAAGGTTCAATCTGGATTCAAGATCAAGATGAAGTTGAGAAAGGAACCACGTCTGTGTCTGAGGCCAGGGCCCAAGTTTGTCTCTTGCTTTCTCGTGGAGCCAGGCAGGTCCTGGGGCCTGTTCCACAGTGCAGGGCTGGGCTTTCCCTAGGTCCCACCTTCACCCTGGGGCCTGTTTCAGCCTCCCCATAGGCTGCGTGCTGCCCTTCTTCCCAGGCAGTCTGAGCCACCCAGCAGTGCCCTTGACCCCTGCTCAGGGAGTCCCCAGGAGCTGCGCCGGGTGCCCTGGTCCCTGAGCGTCTTCTAGCTTGAGGAGCAGCCAGCTCAGACCTGGCAGGAGGGGGCACCCTCCACAGCACCTGTGCCAAACCTTAGCTGTATTTTTAGAATAGCTCCTACCTGTCCACCTGGCGGGCAGTGGGCTAGAGGGCTGGAGACAAGGAGGCCAGGCGCTCCTTCCCCCAGGCATTGACAAGCTGTTGGAAGGCCCAACTGAGCTGACCTAGGTTCCTGCACTGGGCCTTGCTGGTGAGGAGCCGGCATGGGGCTGTGTGCACAGACGGCCCTACATGCACTTGTAATTTGCCAGAAGAAGTAGTTATTATTAATCTCCCCTGTGCTCTCCTTCTTCCCCTTCCTCTCCCTTTTTCTGATTTTCCCGGGTTGATTGTGAGGTGCATGGAGGCAGGGGTTGCCTCTTTCTTTGATGCTCAGTGCCTTGTTCAGGACCTAGCACACAGTAGGTGCACTGTCAGCAGGAAGCCAGGCACATAGGTTCCCCCTCCATCTTAGAAGCTCATCCAAACAAGATCTATACACAGTAGGGCTTCAGCCAACTCAGATCAGCACACAGGAGGTGCTTTCTCAGCATGGAGCCTGGCATATAGTAGGCCTCTCCCAGTACAGGATCTGGCACGCAGTAGAAATTCCTCCAGCATTGGCACATAGCAGGGCCTCAGCCTTCCTAGAGTGTGCTTCAGAACAGGCAAGTTTCAGAAAATGTCTCCTGGGTCAAGTTTTCCTTCTCTCTTCACTGTGCTCAAGAAATATGTACTGAGTACCTAGTGCTGCCCCAGTTTGATACCAGGTGTTGCATGGGGGAGCAGAGTAAGGGAGACACAAGCCTTTTATTCTTATTTAAACAACCGACAGCCAAGTGATGAAATACCAGCCGTTTACAAATAACCTATGACTGAGGCAGGGGTAGGGAGTGAGGCTGCCTGGAGGAGGTGGTCCTGGAGATGAGTCAAGTTTCTCAAGTCAGCAAAAGTGCAAAGTCAAGTGTAGAGAGTGAGGGTGACCCATGGGGATGGCCATGAACCACCGCTGATCACTGCAGCAAAGTATCGTACTGTGGAGGGGGCGGGGTATCATTCTCTCATTCAACAAGTATCAGGAGCTGTGAGGGGCTGGCATGGCTCTAAGCTGTGATGCTACAGCTCTGGATAAAACTATCCTGCTTCATGGGGGGCGGGGCAGGAGGATAGAAAATAGCAGCATATTAGATGTCAGCTGCTGATAGTGCTTTGAAGAAAAATAAAGGAGGGGAAGGGTGAGGAGCTCACTGGAGGGGGTGAGCTCTTTCCACATCTTCTCTGATAAGATGACATGTAAGCTGAAATCTGACTCCAGGAAGGGAGAGGGCATGGTCACGGGGAGAGGAGAACCTGACAGGCAGAGGGAAGGGAGGGCAGGAAGGTGGGGGCCAATTGCCAAGAGCTTTGAATTCCAGGGCAAAGAATTTGGATTGGATTTTGTAGCAGTGGCCAGGCTCTGAAGGCTTTTGAGCAGAGGAGGGACGGGATGAGAGCTGCAGGAAGGAGAAGATGGCAGAATTGTGGGCAGCTGACAGCAGCGTGGAGGGGTGGCAGTGGCCCAGGTGGGAGATGCCGGGACTGGGTGCAGGTAGTGATGAGGGCAGGGCAAGAGGAGGGGCAGATGCCAGGGCTGTGTGAAGGTGGCATTTTATGGTGTGAGGTTGAAGGAGGATGAAACAAAGGCATGTGAGGGTGAGTTGGGTACCACGATCGGAAATGCAAACACCAGGCCCAGGAGTGGGCCAGGAGCAGATGGTCCATCCCTTCTGAAGCTGTTGTTTTCCTCCTGCTTGTCCGTCTCCTCCCCTTGAGCCTCCTCTCTCCCTTCCCCCATGTCCTCTTTTCCCTTCTCCTCCTCTAGCACCTCCCGCTACAATCTTAGAAACTCCATGGTCCAAATCCCAAGTATCTGGGCTTCTCCTCTGCTTTCATCTCACATATTTTTGTTTCTTTCTCCTTCTCTGTCCTTTCTTACCCCTTCTGAGCCAGTGATCCGTAGAGGGTATAATACAAATCAAATTGTCCAGGTCTTCCTGGGGTACCTGACAGCCTGTTGGGGCAGGGACAGTGTCTGTGTAGTTGGATGCCCTGGTTTTTGTGTCTCACGGAATAAGGTTTGCATCTCAACCCTGCCGTGTATGAGCAGCACCGTGATGGGTGAGTTATTGGATGCACCTGCGCCTCCGATCCCTCATCTGTGAAATGAGAAGGTGCATGGGCTAGCACGGGGCCTGGCACAACATAAGGGTTGTGTGGGTGGCGGCTGCCGCTATGATTATTACTGTTTGTGGTATTGCTACTTATTCGCCAAATGTGAGGCTATCCACCCAGATAGATCCTTCCCATGCCAGAGCCACCTTCAGAGGGGAGTGTGTCTTCCAGGATCAGGCTAGACTACCCAAGTCCTTCCTGATAATGGGCGTGCCCGAGTGTCCATAGCCCCACTCCAGAAGGGCTGTCCAGCAGCCCCTCAGAGCATCCTTCCTGCAGCCTGAAGCAGCCACTGGATGCTCAGTGTCCCTGTGGAAGGTCCAGTGGTCACTTGCAGACTCCTGCTGGAGCCAGGACCCCTGGGTTGCCCAAAGGCCAGGACCCCAGTCTGCACTGCAGGACCTGTGTTCACATAGACCAAGGGCCAGTGTCCCAGGTGTCCCATCTGCTCTGTCCCGGTGCAGTCCTGCCTCCAGCCCCAGGCTCCAGGTGTCAGGGCTTGCCCAGGAGGCTCTGGATACCCATCCCTCTCCTGTCCCTGGCCTGGGCCTCAACTTTAATGGAGAAACTTCAGGCACCTGGCTTTGCACTGATCACAGGCCTGGCCCCTATCCTGGCTGCATATCCTCGGGCTGCCTCTTGCAGTTCTGCCTTCCCTCTCACTTTCTGTCAGTCATTCTCATGGGTGTCCCCTGACTCTTCACCTTGGACAGAGATTTCGTGGGGGGCCAGGAGTTTGTCATCCTAGGGAAATCAGGATGCTCCAGAAGGTAGATTCCCCCTTGGAGCGCAACAGGGCTTCATCTGCAGGGATCCATGGGAATGAAAGACCCTTCCCTGTCCAGCATGGGTGGTAGGAAGAGCAGAACATCCAGAGTCCACATTCATCAGCTGTGTGACCTTGGGCAAGTCACTTAATCTCTCTGAGCTTCTGTTTCCTCAACTCTGAAGTAAGACTAGCAATTCCATCCTCTCAGGGACAGTGTGCTGATCGTATGAAATTACACACACCAAAAGAAACTTTGAAGCCTCCAGGTGCTGGAGAATATTGGTTACCTTTTCCTACCTGAGTCAGGAGGCTCAGATTGTGCCCCTAAATTGAGAGACACTCTGAACTATCTGTATTCTCTTGTACATCTCCGGTGTCTTCCCATCTGTTGCAGGAAGGATCAGTCTAAATGATGTTGCAGGATCAGTCTAAATGATGTCTCAAGTCTCTGCCAGGTCTGAAAGCCTATGATTGACACTTGGGTTTTTCCATTCCCTGGCAGAAACCCAGAGGCCTGAGAGCCCATCCTTGACCAGGCAGAGGCCCCAGGCCTGGTCTTTGAGACTGGCTTAGGCCCCGTCTAGCTGCCCAGTCCCATTTCACTCCCCACAACCTCCACTTCACTGCTTCTTCTACCCTAAACTGGTGCTTTGTCCAGAAACTAATTGCTGTGGCTCCACTGCTTATCTGGAGACAATACAAGTCGATTGAAACTGCCGCATCAGGAGAAATATGTTCCACTTAGATCATTAAATTAGCTCGATGCCGGCCTTTGATGAGGCCTGCTTGAGAAAGGCATCCGCCCTTGTGCTCCAGTGATCATTGGCCACTGTGGGCCATTTGCTTAATGAACAGTGTGGCCGATGGCCAGGGGGTGGAGCCAGCTGGGCACACCTGCTGCCCACAGGCCAGCATGGCTGGGGCAGCCTCTCTAGGTCTCGCCTTGCTACCACCAGGCTCGGCAGCCAGCCCTTCTGAGAGGGCACCAGGGTCAGCTCAGCCACTGCTAGAGACCATAATATAAAGATGGCACCAGCCACTGTTCGCTAGACTCTTCTTGTGTCCTCTGCCAGGCGTGGACTGAGAGCTCTGCAGACATTACCTCGCTGAAAATACCAGCAGCCTTGAGATGTCAAGGTGGTTGTTCTCCCATTTTAAAGATGAGGAAATTGACATAGACCGACATCTCTCTGACCCCAAAGCACAAACCCCTAACCACCACACTCAGTGGCCTTGGGAGATCACAGGGAAGGGGGTGCGGTGGAGGACTGAGGTGCAATATGAGGGGAGACTCTGCAAGAAGTGGAAAACTCCAGCAACCCCTACCCCAAGTGTCCAAGGCCCCATTTCTCTTCCCTTCTGATCTGGCTCTGGCCTCTCTTGTGGCTTTAGTCCTCCAGAGAACTGAGAACACTCTCTTCCCTCTCCTCCTCCCTTCTCTTTTCTTCTTCCCTCCCCTCTTCTCTGGTATCTTGCAACTCTCAATTTCCTGCTTCCTCTCAAATTCCAACACTTGGGGGACTGCAGAGATGAGTGGGAAGCCTGCAGCCCCTTCGGCCTGAGGGGATGTCCGTCCCTGTGCCATCTCTGATATTTATCTCCAGGGCACAACGTTCTTCAACTAAGTTCAGCCCACTTTCCCAAGGCTTGCTCTGCTAGTAAAAAAACACCTTCTGCTATTTCTTTACTAGCAGAGGAAGCCCTGGGAAAGTTGTTCTCCTCTCTCCTGTCCTCCCTCCACCCCTTTTTCATTTCCCCTCTTCCTCTTGGGGAATAGGATTTATAAGACAGGTTGCAGCCTTTTGAAGAACACTCAGTTTGAGCTGTACGTAGGTGGAAGGCTGAGTGACAGCTTCAGGTTTCCTCAGATGCCCTGTGTGAGATGCCATGTCCTGAGCTGGTCAAGAGCTTGGTAAGAAGCTACCAAGGGCCAGGGGTATCTTTCTGCCAAGCTAAAGTCCCTGTCTGGAATGAAGCTCTCACCCACATGGAGATACATGGCAGGTACCTGCAGGACCAGGAAAAACAGGGTGAGGCCAATGCTTGCAGCAGACCAGCTCATGGTTGGGCAGCACGGGGCAGAGATGGGTCTCCCTGGCTTTCCAGGGCTTCTCCCTAAAGAGTAAGCTGGGAGAGCAAGCACATGTGCCTTGCCCATCCTAGAGCCCAGTGACTGCTCTGCCCACAGGATAAGAGTAGACCATAAATTAATGAATGAGTGGTAGCTGACTATCATTAATTCTGCTACTATTCGTTCATTTTCTTTTATTTATTTGTTCATTTATTGTCTACTCTTGTCAGGAGTTTTCTGGTTCAGATCTTAACATATAATTATCTCCAGGTCCAGGACTAGGGAGAGACTAATGAGATGCCTCAGGCACAAAATTTAAGGAGACATTGTTCTCAGGGTCATGCTAGTGCCTGATTAGCTCAGCTCCTGAAAATAACCTTCCTAGTCGGTATTGTAATTTCCATTGTGTAGAGGTGGAAATGGAGTCAGAGGAAGGCTACTTTACATCCTCTAGTCACCTGGCTGGTAATATTTGTTCCCATATCTATGTAGCTTCAATGCCTTCCTTCTCTCCTTGGTCTCAGTTTCTCTGCCTTGCTTGACCTCTCAACCAGGGCCCTGGGATAGGGGAGGGAGGATGAGTTGCAGCCACATGCTTCTTTTCATGTTTTATGCGCCACCCCAGCCCCCCCACCCCCAACAACCACCCTCATCTCCTGCACCCTGCGCAGAGGCTACCAGGTGTCTAGGTCTAGTCCAGTCTCCTCTGTTTAGATGAGTGTGACCATGGGCAAGTTAATTAAACTCCTCATGCCTCAGTGTCCTTAGCGCTAAAAAGGGACACCATAGTCATCCCTATGTCATGGGGTGCAGGAGGGATGCTGGTGAGTGGGAATGTGTAGTGGGTACAGCACTTAGAACAGCACCTGCCACATAGCTTCATGTAGTTGTTATTGTTTTTCATAGCCTTGTAATCTGAAGGTGGGGGGAGGCTGCAATGAGCCCCAAACCCTCAGTCCACTGAGCTGCTCTATCAGGAGAGTGGTCCTCTGCTTCCCCAGGGTTAGCAGTTCCTTGGGCTGCCAGCTTCACCTCAGTTCTCCTGGGATGGTTAGTGCCCGGGAGCCACTGGGAGGTGGAACCATGGGGGCAGGGTTTGGCTCCTGACTTCCTAGTTCCCCTCCAGCTACAAGCAAGGCATGGGGGTGGGTTTTGGCCCCTGACTTCCCAGTTCTCCTCCAGCTGCAGGCAAGGGTTGGGGATGGGGTTTGGCCCTTGACTTCCCAGTTCCCCTCCAGTCAAGGGATGAGGTGGAGTTTGACCTCCACCTGCGGTCAAGGGATGGAGGTGGGGTTTGGCCCTTGACTTCCCAGTTCCCCTCCAGCTGCAGGCAAGGGAACAGCCTCCCTGGCTCCTTCCAGCTTGAGCTCTCCTGGAATTCACAGGAGGTTTGGAGAGAGAGAATTCACACTTCAATGAAAATGTGTTTCAAGCAATTAGCAGGTCTTTACCAGAGGAGCCTTTGAAGTCCAAGCCCAGACCCATCTCTATGAAGGGTTTCCCCAGAACTGACAGGCTGGCAGACGCTGCCATCAGCTCAGCCCTTTCCTAAATGCCAGGGGCTCCTGGCTCTGGACTGGCACCACAGGACTCATGTGAGTCCCCCCACAGTGGCAGCACCAGCACCCTCGCCAGCACAGAGACCTGCTCGACGGAGAATTCAATGTGTGCTGCTGCAACTGCAGGTAGTGCCGTGGAGTTGGGCTTCCAGTGGGGTTCTGTGTCAAGTCCATGGGATTTTCCTGTCCTCCAGGTCTCCCAACCCCAGGCTGGCAAGCGGAAGCCTGGACTGAACTTGGAGCTCCTGCATCCTCGAAGAGTGCTTGGCCCTGTAGATTATTATTCATTGAATAAACAGATGAATTCCTCTAACGATGGTGCCGTGGCCTGGAGTTAGCCTCTATTCCTGCATCTGCAAGTTGGAAACAGGCAGGGTGAGGGAGGGATAAGCTACCTAGTCTCCAGGATTCTGAGCTTGAACTCGCTTTCCTTGGAAGGGCTCATATTGCAGTGGAATGAAGATTAGGTCATAATTCTGCTCCCCTTTAAAAGCTGCATGATCTTGAGCAAATCAATGGATGCATCTCAGTTTCTCCATCTGTGAAATGGGTAAAATAAGCTTGATTTTGCAGGGCAGTTGTGAAGATAAAACGAGGTAATGCCTAGAAAGTGCCCAGCACAGCAGGTGCTTGTGGTCTATTGAATACAAGCCACGCCTCTTACTGTGTCTTTTCTGACTGCCTCTCACAGAGTCAAAGTAGACCATAGCCATGGTGGGAGGGGCCCCTTTATACAGCACCGCCCCCCCCACCGCACTGAAGATGGAGAGAAAGAGAGCCAGCCAGCATGGGAGCCAAAGGCAGCTGTTGCCACTCTCCTGTCCCGTGAAGCCACCCCTAGCCCAGGCCTCTGGGCTTCTGTTTGATTCCCTTTCCCTGACATTCCATCAATCATCATAATTGCTTCTCCCGAAAAATGAATTTGTAGTTGATTTCTTCAAAAGAGGGAATCAGCCAACAGGTAAAAAGGTTGTTTTATTTAATTTGCATGAAGAGGCTCCCTGCTGCTGCCCAGCTGTGTGTCTGGCGCTTGGAGTGAGTGTGCACAGGTAGATGCAGGCTATGTCCTGGCTCAGGGATCATCTTGCCAGGCTGCCTGGATTTTTGGTCCCAGAGACTGGGTCATGAGAGTCCATCCTGATCTGAACTCATTCTATCATGGGGAGACCTGCACCTGCACCATACTTGTCATTTTTGGGATAGAGAAGGGCTTCTAGCCCAGGAGACTGAGACCCAAGAAGCCACTTATGGGGGCAGAAACTCAGGAGGTCAGGGGGTCTAATAGGCCAGGTGCCCAATACACATGGCAAACATCATCACATTTTCTTGGGAAGGGAGGTGGACATTTAAAATGCATGTGTGTTTGGGTCAGATTGGGAACCACAGGCTCCTCTCTGAGATATATTTCCCTGAAGAATGTTGTGTGTCCACTCCAAGTCAGCAATCAGTGGTGCTCCCTTGTGCTGGGGATGTGGCTGGTTATCTCCAGGAGCTTCTAGTGCCATGAGTGTGAGCTCTGTTTTCAGGAGAAATCCTTTGCAAGGGGCGAAGATTAACTAGCAAGGCAGAGCCACAGCTTGGGGTATCAGAAGTGGGATCAGCCAGGGAGAAGCATGTAAGGGGATACCTTCTCCTCTACCAGGCCCCTCAGATGCTGGGCAGTGCCCGGGGAGGCAGGCCCCAAGGTTTTCGGAGGCACAATGCAGGAAGACTCCTAGTGTTATGCAATATCTCAAGAATATACCAAACACTTCATTCTGGCATCAAGATGCTCCAGAGACCCAAGTCCCCCATGAATATTTACCACCCAAACCTGGGGTAAAGTGGGTAAATGAAAGTGGGTTGTATTAGTAATTACTTCTAAGAACAGGTATCAACTAGGACTGTCCCTAAGACAGCAAGACATATGATTACTCTGATCATGTATCAGATGCAATAGAGACAAAGGCAGATAGAATATCCTTCCAGAAGTTGCCCAAAAGAGCATTGGACCTCTCTGGATAGAGCCATAGGGCCTCTCTGGGGCTACCAGGGCCACAGGATGGAGGTGGAGACACAGTTGGGTTGTACCAGTTGGGGGCTGGGCTTCTTCTGCTCAGGCAAGTCCTGTCCCATCTCTGGGTCTCCATTTCCTCTCCATGAGATGCCAAGTGTCACAGTATCTTGTATAATTATTACATTCTGTAATTGCCTCGCTCCTTTATTTGTTTACTTGCTTATTGCTTGTGTTCCCACCTGTCATGGAAGTCCCTGAGGACAGAGGAACTGTGTTGTCTTATTCACAGCTATGTACCCAGCTCCGAGAATAGTGCCTAGGACCAGTGGATCCTTGATAAATGGGATGTGAATTTGAGGGGTCACCGAGGGACCTCATTTGCAGACACTTTTCAGATATGATAGAGATGACTGTGTCAGGAGGGCCCAGGGACAACGGTAGCGGTAGTGGACCAGGCCTCATCTGGCAGCCCTTCCTAAACAAGGGCCTGCCTCTGATTCACATGGAATCCTTCTACCCACATTCTCTGAGAAATTGCAACACTCAGACTTGGGCACACTATCTTGGTTACAATTATTAAGGGAGGTTTGGAGTGGGGTTTGGAGGGGCTTCCACAACTTAAAACTTTATGAAGGTGACAACAGGATTATTGACAATGATTAAATACTGTTTGTAATTTTCTACCAGTTAAATCAAAAAGCATTATCCTTGTAATACACATTTCTGCTTTTTCTTCCTTAGGGGCTGATGACAGCCCTGGCCTCACATGCTGTGTTGTGCCATCTCATTTGCTCTTCTTCCCAAATGATCCCTCCTAGGAGGCTCCCATCTGCCTTCTGCATGCAGTTCTAGTCCCACCTCTTCTAAGCGGGGATTGCTGGTGCCAGCTTGTGTCAACATAGCTCTCCTTACTATTTGCAGAAGGGGTTTGTTCTTTGCTTGCGAGTATGCAAAGCCAAGTCCAGGGTCTTTCTCTGTTGCTTTGTTTGAGAGAGTTTCTTCCTCCAGCACCCTTGCAGCACCCTGCAGGAGAAAGGCTGCTGTTCTGACTGTGGGATGTTGCTACTCCCCTTGGGGGCTGCACCTCTCTGCCCCGCTCCCTCTGGGGGCACATGATCAGCTTTTCTTGTTTCACTTCCATGTGTCGTGTGGTGGAAGGATATTAGGCTTTGATTGCCAGTAATAGAAGCCTCGTATCAAGTAGCTGATGTGTCAGTAGTGGTATTTACTGACTCATACAGCCAAATGCGGGAAGGGCAGTGTTGGCTTAGCCTTAGGGACAGCCAGAGCCAAGGACTCAAAGAGACGAGACTCAAAACTCTCTCTCTCTCTTTCCATCTTGTGCTGGCTCATTTGTCCCCTGCTTTTCCCTGTGAATCATCTTCAGTCTCTCAAGTTGGCTTCCCCACAAGGCCAGAATCATAGCCTCTGGGAGCTCCAGGCTTTCATTTGTTGTAGTTTTATGTCAAGAGAGAAAATGTCTTCTCCCTCCCCTCTCTTGTTTGAAAGGACTCCATTGGCTAAGCTTGGGTCAGCTGTCAACCCCCCAACAGTCACTGTGGTCAGGGAGTTGGGCTCAGGTACGAGAAGAGCAGCTCCCATTCAGAACACAGGTTGAGAGTGGGAGGACGAGAGTCACTGTCCTAAAAGAGGTGGGGCTGGGGGGTGACACAAACACTGCTGCTGGGGGATGGTTTGAGCTGGGAAAAGTCACTCCGGGTTGTGACTGACATAAGTGGGGGCTTTTCATCTCCTGGCCTTTCAGCAGGGAGATCTTTTAGAGTCAGTCCAGGCTGAAAACACATTTCTCCAATGAACAACAGAGATGCAGCATCACGGCATTTCTGACTGACACTACTGGTTCCGTCCCCGGCAGTAGCAGGTCAAGGTTTTACTGTTTAATCATTGCAAACCCCTGCTATGTGGTCATTCAACTCTGGGCTTCAGAGGTGCTGGATTTCGCTGAAAGCACCCTCATGCTTTTTATGGGAATGTACCTCCATTGCCTGACCTGGAATGGGTCCTGCCTCCTCCCTCCTCTCTCTCCGCCTGGTCTGGGTTGGAGTCACCTGCAGTGGACCCAGGGTATGGTGCCATCATTTTCTACTTCAGGGAGGCCATCCACCACTTCCTGCCCCTGCCCTTCAGACTCAGCACTTGCCCTTGATCTCCATGCTGACTTTACTGCAGGTGCAGATTGAACTGAAATTGCGTATGTCTTTCTCTCTTACCAGTGCATGACTGCCTGAAGGGCGTGGACTAGGTCTTATGCATGGGTCTGTTTCTAACACAGGACACAGGGCTGGACACCTAGTATATCTTTAAGGGAATGCTTATTGATTAACCAAAAGAATGTATAAAGGCTTGGCATGTACACTAGCAGATTAGGTTAGCAGAAGGCTGGGCTGTCCAGCAGAGACCACTCCATGCAGTTTGGCCATTATTTATGTGAGAGCCCTCCAGGTTGACTACATAAGGGTAGTTTCCTCCAACTGGCTTAATTCATGGATGTAGTGGTCCCTGTACTATTATGAATTGATGGGAAACTTGATTATTCATTATAAACCTGAAGCAATCGCAATTGGAATGGCTGTTTCCAAAGAGTTTGTTTATTTTCTTTTTTTTCTTTTGAGTCTTACTTATTTCCTCAACTAGATTGTCAATTCCACAAGGGCAGGAACTAAACCTTAGTCACCTCTGCTCCACCACTGTACCTCCCTCCCTGTAATCATTTAGGCATGTGAGGCACGGGACTTTATCCCTGGGGTTGTTTCTCTCCACCGAAATTTCTGTTTCACTGAATCACAATAAACTCAGGCTGAAAATCTGTGATGTCTTAGATAGTCATCCTGTAATGAGAAATAGCTCACAGGCTGATTATAGCTTCCATCATCAAATTTTAGACCGCAGAACTGAGTCCAGTTCCATCCTTGCATGCAGAGTACAGCAAGAGATTGCCTTCTCCCTTCTCAACTTTCCCACTTCCATGAACGCAATGGCTATCCTTAGCCATCTAGGAAGCCGATTCACACCGGGCTTGTTGTTCACTCGAGGGGTTGGCACCATGCTATGTCTCCCCATCCCACTCTGTGCTCCAAGGATAGGACTTCCGTTTACTCCAGGGACAGCTCATCTTTTCAGAGTTAGCCCATTGTTCCTGCTCGCCGAGGGTCTTCCGTCCTGCTCCACAGTGCCATCCTTCTGGTTGTGTCACACACTACAATTTGAAGGACCCTGTCTTCTGAATCTTCAGCTAAGCCAACATGAAATCTGGTAGAGAGGACAGCCCGATATCCTCCACTGCGTGTCCATTGACCACCCGGGTGTGATCATTCACTCTGTGGGTGGCGGGGATCCTACCCCCTGCACCTGTTCTTGTATCCAGCTACCAATTCTTCATCTTTTCTACAATAACATCATGAGATAGTTAAATGCTCTTATAAAATCCCAGATCTACTGAATTTACCTCACCTTCTCATCCCAATATTCTGTCAGAAAAAAAAAAAATGAGGTTAAAGTCTGACATTCCATTTGTTTGCACATTCACTTAACAGCCCCTAGCATGCCAGGCTCACTTGGCAGAGGACAGAATAGACAAAGTCCCTGACCTCATGAAGCTTACATCCCTGTGGGAGGAGAAGAAAGTAAACAAGTACGAAACAAGTACGTGTGTGAGTGCTGGATGGTGTTAACTGCTCTAATAAAGCCAGGGAGTAAATAAAGCTGGAGAATGGGAATGGGGTGGGTTAGAGGCAGGATGGACAGGGCTATTTTCTGTAGCAAGATCAGGACAGCATTCATCAGCCCAGGTGCCCTTTCAGCAAATATCTAGCCTCTGTTGAACTCATGCTGGCTCTATCTCATCACTCCTTGCTTTCCTAAGATCTTGCAAACTATAACCTTTGAAGAATTGAACCTGAGAATTTTCTTTGATTATCATCAAATGCTTTGGGATTTCTAGACTCCATCTTTGGAAAACTGTGCCATCTTCTGTTTTCCATCCCTTCCTAGTGACTCTTCCATCTCATGAAACCCATTGGTAAGCCCCCTTGCCATCCCCTGATTTGCCCTGGGTTGGGATTCCTCCAGGATGGGGGGATGATTCTAGCTTGGACCAGCAAAGCATATTTTTGTATTTTCCTCACCCATCTCAGGCTTCAGTTTCCTCCCATCAAGGCTCACTTTATTCTTCAGTCTAAGGATGATGCTGTTTGACAAAGAAGGGGTGGGAAGTTCCTCTTTGCATTATTTATCTCCCCCTGTGGCCAAAATAGCCCCATTCCCTGTTTCTGGGATTTGTTTGTAGTTTTCTGTTTTCCCTGAGACTCGAGTATCTAGGACAGCATGTTTAGGAAGGGGAGACAAGAAAAGTGTATGGCAACAGCATCTTCTTTTCAAATTTTCAGAAAGCAATCTGAGGGAGTCAGGGTGGCGAGTCTTCAAGCGCACCATCAATTTGTGATTAATTGGTTTAGAATCCATTAACCACATTTTCCTGCCTGCCTCTGCCTGTCTCTGGAACGGTGCTTGAGTTTTCCGATTCTTTGAGTTGCCAAACTAATAATTCACCTACTTTATTTCCTGACTTGCAGTTAGTTTGTTTTAGTCTAAATAATGCATATTCAGCTTCATTAGCATATATTTGGATCATTTCCGACTTGAATGTATTCAATCCCATCAATTTACCATTAGTGAGATCATTCAGGAGGGAAGTTTCCATATCTTTAATGCTTGTGTCAGTCATTCTCATCTTTGCTGGGTGTGGGGGCAGGGTGGGGAGAAGAGATGGGGGAGGGGAGGAGAAGGGAAGGCTGTTTTCCCCAGATACAGAGCCGTCATAGGACCCCAGTTATCCTAGATTCAGAGGACTCCCTGCCTGAATAGGACAATCGTAATCCAAATGTGGTGGAGAATTCTGGATGCTAATGCATGTATTTGGATATTAAGAAGGCCAGGCAATGTGTTCACAGTCTATGGTGACCTTCTACCTGGGTATATGGGCACCCAGGATTGCATATCCAGGGACCCAGATGTTTAAATTGAAATTAAAAAATGAGTTGCCTTAGAGAACCATGATATGCATTTATTCTGCCAATATTTATTGAGCCCCTACTATGTGTCAGGCACCATGCTGGGTGCTGGGTGTACAGTGGTGAATAAAACATTCATGAGGCCATGTGAGTGTAATGAAACTTACAAATGGTAGGGGCAACAGTTGCTGAACAAATATACCTAAGTGCGTGTAACAGAATAGAGTTATTAACTACTCTCCTACTCCTTTTACATCCTTTGATTGGCTGGTGGGCAATGGGGAGGAAGGGATTGGAAGAACTAAGAAAGAGCTAAATTACTCCAAATACGACAGGGAAATGGAAATCAAGGCCTGGAAGGAAAGGTGCCAGATATGGAGAAGAAAAGTAGATGTAGGTGCCAGAGAGGGGAGCCAGGAGGGAGGCTAAAGAGATGAAAGAAGAGAAGAGAACTGGCAGTTGCCTTTGGGTTGGAACTTTGGGGAAAGAGATGTCAAAGAGATATTTAGCATGATCTTGCTGGGTGACGTATGCTGAACTCCCCTGCTCCATCTTCCCACATTAAATGTGTTTCCATTGTGTCTGGCAGGTGTGTGCACCTTAGTACAGGGATAAGTGAGGCCCCAGCAACGTGGCACTGGGAGAGATCTGTCTGCTTTGCAGTTTTCACATCTAATTACTATTTGTAATAAGAGCCATGAAGGAAAATACTGAGGACTGGGAGGTTGGGAAAGGCTTATCTGAAGATGTGACATTTGAGTTGAGACCTGAGAGATAAGAGTCAGCTGAGAAGAGTGGATGAGAGAGCATCCCACCAGAGGGGACAGCCTTGTGGACCCCTGAGCTGGTGAAGAGTTCTTTGTTTAAGGAAATGAAACAAGATCACCATGACTAGGGCAGAAAGAACTGTGGGTTTAGCATCAGGAAGAAGATGAGATTCAGAAAAGTGCCTGGTGACCAGGAAGAGAGAGCAATGTCATGGGAGTCTGCACGCAGGAGAGTAGGCAGGCAGAAAGGTCTGGGCATCTGTTTGGGCTGCATGCCATCCAGAGGGAGGGAGGCCCAGGAGATCGGGTCAGCTGTACGGACTGGATACAGACTCTCACCCAGAAAATCCAGGGTGAAAGAGCCTTGTGTCCTTACCACCCTGTGCCATCCAATGCTACCAAGACCTCAGGGAAGACTTGTCCCACCTACTCACTCACCCTCAGACAGAAGAGACACTGGAAGAGAGAGTAGAGGGCAGCCCCTGGTGACCTTACTGCTCAGGCCCTGGCCTCTAAGACACAGTATCCCTGCCCACTTAAGTGTGGTCCAGTGGTCTCTGACCATGCAAATTCACAATTCCTTATCCCACAGTGGGGCATAAAGATGAGGTGGTGGAGGGCGAGATGCTCAAGTGGAAGTTCTCCTTCCTCTGGGGAAAAGCAGAAGGTCGAAGAGAGGGCAGTGAGGTTCCTGCCATACACCCAGGACTTACCTGGTCTACCCAGCTGAAGAAACAGAGAAGGGACATGACCTCCGTCACACAGCAGCATCTGACTTTCAGCCCTGTGTGCCTTCTGTCATACCTTGCTGCTGTCCTTGAACTTGGAAGTAATGTTGGAAAAAAGTATGTAAGACACATGAATGGCTTCCGCTGCCTCAAGCTAACCAAACCAACTAGAGATAGTGTACCTTTGATTATGATCTAGTCACTCAGTTGTCAGTGAGTGGATTAACAGGCTGGCAGGTAAACCATAGGAAAACAAATAATTCTAAGGAAAGTAATAGGAAAAGCAGATGTGGTGGTGGAGGGGGGATCAAATTGATTACCAATCAGAGCTAACATCTTTATTTTAAAAGATGCCAACTGTTTGAAACTACATAGTTACCATTAGGTCCACTTTGTGTCTCTGGCAGCATGAAAACATCCCTCCCCATCAGCAGTCAGTTCAGGCAGCACATGGAGTGGTGAGCACCTTGATGAAAACACCTTCACGAGTGACTCTGCTGTAATGCATGTGAACTGAGGTTTGACACCTTGAGCAAAGTGAATTCACTTGGCAGAGAGAAGGGGAATGGTAGAGGTGGGGAATGGTAGGGGTTGGAGGCACAGAATCAAGGCTCTGAAGCTGCTGGGCTTAGTCACCTGGCCCGTGCAGGCTGCCAGACTGTTTAGAAAGCAGAGAGTTCAGCTTGCTCATTGACAAGCCGCGTTAGTGTAGGCTTTGTTCTCTATTCACAAAAAAAAAGATAGCTCAGATAGAAACAGACAATGTAACAGACTGCAGAATGAATGGTAAATGTGGTTCTACATATTGGGCAATTGTAACAGAATCAGTTCACATTAAATCTGTTATTCGGCATGTTTTGGTTATTAGCGTTAGCAGTGATTTGGGGTTCTCCATGACCTCTTCCCCCCTCCTTTATTCCAGTACGTGCATTTGAAATAGATTTACGTGCCAGGCCCTGGGCTGGAGATACTACAGCAAGCAAACAGACGCAGTACCTGGCCTCAGGGTGTTTCCAGGGGTGAACTCACTGTAGATACACTTGTGACAGCAACCAGGTGTAACTGCCTCTCTATCCTCTTCAAAAATGTACAGAATGAAAGAAGAAGAAAATCAGATTCATTTAGGAGGTAGAGTGGACAGATTCCAAGTGGCAGTTTGGAAAATAATAGCAATCTTATTTTAGCCAAGAAGCTTCTTAATAGAAGATGTGCCACTGGCTGTAAAAGTGGTCATCTTGGCTGTGGAATCTTCATTGGAAATGGAAGGCCCTGGGAGTGTTGCCTCTGTGGTCTCTGACTTCTGAACCCAGAAGGGGAAGGATGCAGAACTCCCAGTGTCCCTGGTAGCAATGAACAAAGAAAAGAAGGATGACCTTGGAAGTGCTCGGTGTTTCCTACACCTCCTACTCTAGTACAAGAGGGGACTGTGGCACATCCAAGTCCCACGGGGCCAGAGCAGACTATGGCTGTTGCATGCTTGGGAGGGGCATTCACCAGGTTTCTACCGATTGGGCACTAACCAAAACCAAGGGCCAGCTTTCTACACCTGGAAGCTCTACAGCATGATAAGAATTAAAACAAGCATCGGATGAAGTCATGTGACAACTAAGATCAGTCAAATTGGAGTTACGATCAATCAGCAGGAAATTGTCAACATCGGAATTCACAGCCTTGCCCTAGAGAAGGAAGGAGGAACAAGCCGAGAGGCAGCAGATCTGTGGGATGTTGCCCCTCAAGGAAGCCACAACAATAGAACAAGTTTACCCAGGAAGGGGAGAGGGTAATGAATCCAGGCCGTCACAGCGAGCTTCAGGTCAGACAGGGGGCAGGACAAGATAAGGAGGACGGAATGGCTTGGCTAAAGAGTTGATGCAGAGCTGGGTCCTCTGGAAGATCCAGCCAGGATCAGAAAGGAGAAAAATGTGATGGACAGTTTCCTCTGGAGAAACAGAGGCTGACAAGAGAGGGGTCACAAAGTCAGCCCCAGCCAGGCAGCTGGGGAGCAGACAGAACTCCTCGCCAGATGCCAGAGACACAGCATTGAGACTCAGACAGAAGGGGCTGCACAAGCCGCTCTGTGGGAGTGGGTTGGAGAAGCTCTCATCTGGTCCTGATGCCAAATTAGGAAGATGGACTCTCCTCCAGATGTCTCCACTCTCAGGCATATGGCAAAGAAAAACACTCTTCTACTTAGGCGAGAACAATCATTTATTGAATGCCAGCATTGTGCTGGGCGCTCAATACAGACTGGGGAAATAAAAGAGTCATTGTCCATATCCTCATGAAACTTGCAGTCTTTTAGGGGATATAAACAACAAACAAGTAAATAAATACATGTATAATTACAAAATGTGTTAAGGATGAGGAGGGAAACAAACAGGATTCACAATGAAGAATAAATAACAAAGTGAGGAAACCTCAGAAAAGGTGATCAGAGAAGGCTCTTTGAGGAGGCAGGGTTTAGGCTGAGACCTGTGGAGTGATGAGGACCCGTTTGTGCCTCTCTCCAGGGGAGGCTGGGCTGAGAGGGAGCTGATGTCAGCAGGAAGGGCAGGCAGATGTTTCTACTTCTATTCAGTCATGTTCCTTATTGAATTTCCCCTGTTTATCCTGCTTTTATTAAGAGTCATCTCAGGTCCCCCATAATAGTTTGACAAATTTACTTTACAGAGAAAGAACTTGCTGGTATGAAGACTTGTGATAAATACTTTCTAGTTCCAACTGACTGAGTGAAGGGGAGACTCTGCTGAGCTTGACTCCATCAGCCACTGCAATGGTGACCAGAAAGGCAGGCCCTGCACCTAGGACATAGTCCCTGAGACTATGCTGTGCACCTCCAAGCTATGCCAGAGATATAGAGTCCAAGCTGTGCACCTCCAAGCTATGCCAGAGATATAGGTATCTCAGGAGCATACACTCAGCTTTCCTACCTAAAAGGGTAGCTAGTTCCACTGCCTGTTTCGTTGGCTGAGCTCATGCTGGCAGAGAAGGGTAGGTCTGAAGATACAGGTTTTGAAGGAGACAACTCCTTGTTCCTATTGTTCCCTTGGATAGTGGTGACAAAGTCACTCAAGGAAATGGTACTATTCCAAATGGGGCTATAAGGAGCCCATTCCGTAATATTTCCCCCATACCCCACTCCAAAGGCACCACTCACACCATCCCTGGCCTGGAGTCCACCCACTTTGGCCCATTGTGGTCAGGCCTGTGGACAGTTCAAGGCTTTGGGTAGGGATGTGATGCCCTATGTGGAATTTCAGGCTAGTAGACTTACATTCATGTCTCATCAGGCATGTGTGATGGACCAGAGCACAAGAACTAAGGCATGGTGATGCTGGACAATTCCTTTGCCTGTATTGGCCTTCATTTTCTCATCTATAAAATTAGAGTTTGGGCTGGGTGGTTTCCAGCTCTGACACTTAGGATTTATGATTCCACAAGGTCAAGGGATTGAAGAGGTCAAGAGAGGCAGCTGATGAGAACAGAGTATAAAGTCCAAATCACCACTGGGGAAATATGGTGGCTGAGGTCATTCAACATGAAGTTTGTGTGCACCTGCAGGTCTGAAGAGGGTGCACACACCTATCACCAAGTTCCAGAAGCTTAAACCAGAAGGCCAATCTCAAAAGCCAGCCTCCAAGAAGGCCCACATTGATCCTTCCCCCTGGTATTCGTATCCTTATAATTCCTCTTCCACATTGTATTAGGGTCATCCTGTGTGACCAAGAAAATATGGTGGGACTGACAGGCTGTGACTCCTAATGCCAGGTCATAAAATACATTGCCACCTCCACCTTGCTCTCCTGGATCACTCATTCTCGGGAAGCATGTCATGAAGACACTTAAACAACTCTATGGACCGTCAGGAATGGAGGCCTCCTGCCAGCAGCGAGCGCCACTGTGCCAGCCACATGAGTTATCCATCCTGGAAGTGGATGCTCCAGCTCCAGCCAAGCTTTCAAAAGCCTGCAGCCTAGGCTGACATCTTGATTGCAGCTCCTGCAAGACCTTAAGCCAGAACCATCCAACGAAGTTGCTTCTGAATTTCTGATTTTATAAAGAAACTGTGTGAGATAATATTTATTGTTGTTTTAGGTCACCAAGTTTTGGAACAATTTGTTACACAACAATAAATAGCTAATACACCATCCCTGAAATTCCAAAGGCAGGGACTCGAATATAGTGCTTCCCAAACTTTATTTGCTGGGTCTCTGGCCCCAGGAGATATTCACTGAGGAAAAAAACTTGAAAATCCCTGAAATAAAGAAAGCTATTTAGTTTTGTTTAACCCAGGGTTTCTCAAACCCACATGATGATGGACACCCTTTGTGCCTAACATTTCCAGGAATTCATGTCCTATGGAATGTGGTTTGGGAATTACTGTTCTAGGATAAATAGCACATTTGATTTTTACCAATGTACTATAATCTTATGTGCTTGTTAACCCCAGGATCTATTGGGGTTGAAAATATATCTAAAATATATCTAAATTTATTCATGCATCCATCAGTACCTTCACCCATTTATTCTACAATGTTCACAGATGCCTCTCTGCTGGAGTACAGATTCACTCCTATACTCCTGGTGCTCACAATGAGCACCTTCGAAGATGGAGATAGAGTCTCCATCTTCAAAGGCTCAAAGCTGAATGGGGTTTAGCAGAGTGGTTAGAGTGTGGCCCTGGATGTTGTAATGCCTGACTCTGAAGCCCAGCTTCATCCCTTATAAGGTAGGTGACCTTGGGCAAGTTTCTTCACTGCTCTATGACTCAGTTTCCCCATCTGTAAATTGAAACTAAGAATAATTGTACCTATCCCATAGGAAAGATTTTATGATTCCACAAGGTCAAGGGATTGAAGTAACAGAGGTAAAGTGCTAATTATGTGCCTGGAACATAATAAATGTTCAATAAACATGAGTCATTCTCATTATGTGTATTACCCATTCTTTAGGGTTCAGCACAGGTGCTATCTCCTCCAGGACATGTTCCTTGACACCTGTACCCCAAGGCTGACTAAGGTGCCCCTAGTTCTCCTTCCTTGAGAACATCCTGATCTTACCTCCATCTGAGCATTTTCCTACTGCATAATTGGGGACAAAGAGGGGCCTAATATGACTAAAGCAGAGAATACAAAAGAATGAGGCTGAAGAAGTTTGGGGGGATTTTTTTTCTTTTGCCACGCTGAAGTCTAGACTGGATTCTTGGATTGTGGGAAACCAGGGAGGGTTGCAAGGAAAGGTGTGGCCATTTGGCCCTTTATTGCCAGGCCTGGCTCAGCCTACTGTTGGAATGACATACCATTAAGCTGAACCTACATGCGTGCAAGCAGAATGCTGTTCTAAACCCTGTGTTGGCAGACAGTGGTTTTGCATGGCAGGGAATAACTCCAAAGCTAAGGACATCATAATTTCCACCCCCACCCCAAACCCTTGCCACTGCCACTTTGATTCAGACATCTGGTATACCAGGTCACACCATCCTTTGTTCACCTGGGCAGCCACGATGAAAGGTGAAAGTGGTAATATGGCGTCCTCAGGCCTGGAAATCTGGGGTGGAGGTAGCTGTGGGCTAAAGCACAGCTGTAGGAGTTCCTTTTCTTGCTACAGCTACCTCGCACACTCAGAGAGATTTTGCAGAATAGAGCTGGTAAATTTAATTCAGTGTCTACCTCTCCAGGCCCTGCCTCCAGTCACCTCTTCCCTTCCTCACCCCATTTCCAAGTTAGTGGCTACCTCAAAGGAGCCTCAGAGATGACCCAAGGGCCTTCCCAGCTCTCCAGAGGCAGTTCCCAGCCAGCAGGCCTGGCTCAGAGGCTTCCTAACCTCCCTCCCAGCCCACTCTCTTTGAGCAGGACAAGTGGTCACGTGACAGCAGCTCCAGGGAGGGCCAGTCAAGGCCTGGTACCCCCCACCTCTGCTCTCCTTCCCTCTCATACACAATTCCGGAGGCGGAATTCTAGACAATCTCTTTTTCTTCTTAAATCTGTGAAATCAGGAACCACAGGGCAAGCCAGGGCTCCGGGTCTCCAATTATCTCTCTCCCCCTGCCTCTCAGGGAGCCTCACACTCTCCCACTCAGCTCCAAGCAGTCAACAGCCTCTCGGAACCTGTTGAAATCTATTACCGACCTTTGGTCTCCTCCACCACAAAGGAGCTTTCTGCAGCATGGAGATGGATTAAACAGAAATGAATTGGCCAACAGAGGCTTTTCGACCCTTTCGTTCTTGCCTCCCTTTTCCCTCTTTTTTCCCTCTATCTTACTTTTATATTTTTTTCTAGAAAGCCAGCTGGGCAGAGCCAAGATAAGGCGACATGGAGTGTGGCCTGAATGAATGGAGGTCACAAACACCTGAACGAAATTCACTTTGTTCGTTTTGCAAACTAGGACACTGGCAGTTCCTCGACACGGGGCCTGTTAGTGCTAAATTCATCACATCCGGCAAAAAAGAAAATAAAACAAAATGAAAAGCCCATAAAGTCGAACAGTTAAATATTTAGGGCTCGTGATGAACAGCATGTCATAATATATGTTGAATTGCATTTGCTATTCAATGCATCTTTTCCACTTAAGGCCCCAGTTTCTGGAGGTAGATGGAGAAAACGAGAAGAATTAGGTTGCATCAAAAATGAAACGTGGGCTTTAATTTAACCTCAGAAGACAAATCTCGCTGTCTCCACACCCTGGGCTGCATGGCTGTTAGAGCTCTTGAACGAGGGTCTCTGTCTCCCCTGGAGCCTCCCTCTTAGTGTTCACACTTAGCTCCATGTGTAATTAAGCAGATGCTCTTTGACGCTCAATTTAAATTATCAAATGTCAGGACATGACAGTTTATTTGTGTATGTTTTCCTTGCTTAGCAATTCAGGCAGTACCTGGGGAAGGGAGATGTGTCTGTTCAGCTTTAGAAAGGAGCTTCACCTTGTAGCTCTATGATGTCTGAAATTCTAGTATTAGAGGGTCACTTCTTTGGCATGTTACTTCTTTTCATGCAAATTCCCCAGGAGAACTCTACAGACTCAATTACTTACCTGATCAGAGGTTGAGCTAATAATATCTTTTCTTGAGATCAAAAAGTGGGAGTGATTATAAGAACGTGGGTTGCCTAAGAGGCAGGATGTTTCTGGTCCTGGTGCTGGAGACAATAGCAGATTCCTTTTCAACAGTCCTGGGAGATCCTGCTTAAAAAGTGGGGAGTAGGGCCGGGCATGGTGGCTCATGCCTGTAATCCCAGCACTTTGGGAGGCCAAGGCGGACAGATCACAAGGTCAGGAGTTCAAGACCAGCCTGGCCAATACGGTGAAAGCCCATCTCTACTAAAAACACAAAAATTAGCCAGGCATAGTGGTGTGTGCCTGTAGTCCCAGCTACTTAGGAGGCTGAGGCAGAAGAATCGCTTGAACCTGGGAGGCAGAGGTGGCAGTGAGCCAAGATCATGCTGTTGCACTCCAGCCTGGGTGACAGGGCGAGACTCTGTCTCAAAAAAACAACAAAAAAAGTGGGGCGTAGAGGCAGGGGAGATGAAGGGAGAGGAAAGGAGGGAGGAACCTCAAGTACATGCATTGTTCGTGAACTGTGAAGTTCACCTGAAGCCTTGGACTTCACCTCGCCAATTGCCTTTCCCCTGTCTGCCCTTCCATCTGCTTTGTGGTGCTAACCACTGCTCAGGGAGCTCCTAACTTTTTGTCAGGACCACAAACAGTGAGGGCAGAGGGCAAAGGGTAGGGCCAAGCCTTCCTAAAGTAGAAGCAGGGCCCTAGAAATTCTTGGGACTGGCCTGAGGAATCACTGTAATCTCAGGTATCATAAGAAAATGGTCCTGATGACCACTGGCCAAGGACTACCAAAATCATCATGCAGTGACCTTGGGAGTTAGTGAACAATGACCTTGAAAATTAGTGAGGCGTTGATCTAGAGCATCAACCTTGGAAATCAGTGAGTAGAAATCTGGTGAATTAGTGAGTGATGACTTTCAGGGAAGAGCACTCAGGCTTGGGGCCTACAGGTCAGGCCCAGGTCCCCAAGTGGACCAGGCCAGTGGGGACCAAGATAATTGGTAATGTTCAAGGTTCCTTAGCCACACTCCCACTACACCAGCACTGAGCACCCTTGCCTCCCCGAGATGTAGGGACCCAGACATTCCAAATGGCCTTTTGCTGCCCGGAGCTCTGGAGAAATCTGGACCTCAGAGCTGAGCTTTCTTTTTCTGTTGCCAGGCTCTTGCGCCATGCTTGGCCTGTGGCAGTGGCCACTGTGGCTGCACTACCAGCAGAGCCCCAGGCTCTGGGAGGGCCACACTGCAAGGCCAGCCCACAGCCAAGTTCTTGGTTTCAGCAGGCTTGTCTGTTTCTACACAACATCTGGGGCTTACCGCCACCATCTGGACTTGCTCCTGATCAAAGCTCACTCTCTCCTGGGGGCTGCCAATGCTGTTATCGACATCAACCAGGCAGCCTGACCAGAAGCTGGGCAGCTTTCAGGGGAAAGGCTCCGAGGGCATGAACTGGCTCACTGGGGCAGTGTGTCTAGGCCCCTGGGGACTGAGACAGAGTACTTCTGCCAGGAGGGATGTGCATGGAGTACGCTGTTGTGGGTTTGGTTGTGCAATGTGTGTATGCCATGTGTGTGTCTGCACATGTGTGTATTCTGGTGTGTTTCTGTGAATGTTCGCATGTGTGAGTTCAAGTTTCCCTCTGTGTGCTAGCATGTCCATGTTTGTGCGTGTGTATCTAAGTGTACTGCCTTTGGGTGGGTAAATGTATGTCAGGGTAGTGAATGGTAAGAGCTCTAGCTGTGGAAGCTTCCTGCTGGAGCTTCATTTGTTGTCATCTGAATAATGGGTGCATGACACTGCCTACCATTTTGGGTTGTCAGGAGCATTAGATTTAATAATGCATATTCACCATTTGTAAATACTGCCTTTCACATAGTAGACGCCTGATACATATCACATGATTCCATTATCTTGAGAGTGTGGGTTTTCATGTGCATGTCTGTGTGTGTCTGGGTCTCTGTGGGTGTTGAGAGTAAGTCTGTGCAGATGTTTGTATCCACGTGTTCGCATGCTGTGCCCCCTGCGAGTAGGTGTGTGCACGTGTGCTCAAGAGCCAGGCGTTTGCTAAATATTTGCTTTGCTGGGCCCTGGGGAGCACAGTTGGCAGAGCTGCCAGCACTGCCGTGCAGTGTTTCTGACAGCTTGAGCACGGCCTCTGGAAGTGTGAACTTTCCCAGGGTAAACAGCTAATGATACTGCAAGGCCAGCGCTGACCCCTTCACGGCCCTCCTCACAGGCTGGGAGGCATTGGGAGGCTCTGGCTGTGCCTCCCTCCTACTCCCCCAACAGGGTACCCAGCAGCAACAGCGACTGTGTGTGTGATAGGGGCTCAGCACCCAACCCACTCTCCCTCCCCTCCCCACAGCCAGCCTGCAAGCAGCGGAGAAAAACAACTTCTCTTAGCTAATCTCTCCCTACCCTCAGCCATCAGCACCTTGGAGAGCTCCCAACGCATCACTGGGGAGGCGGGGCGGAGGATGCCAAAATTGCACAGTACCAGCCCTTGCTTTCGTCCAGTTGCACCCGATGAAGCCATGACTGGGGTTGTGGGACTCCAGCCACTCCAGGGCTCTGCATCAAGGGAAACCCTAGTGGAAATGCGATTACCTGGTTAATTTATGCAAAACTTCAGTCTTGCTTGAATTGGGTCATAGCCTCTGGGAGTTCTGAAACCCTGGCACAAAACCGATTTTGTGGATTAAAAAACTGGCCCTTGATCCTCTGCCCTGGCAGTGCCCTCCCTGCCCCTTAGCCCCACCGCTGTCTCTGAAATGTGTCTGACATCCTCCTGCCCTTGCACAACAGGACTTCACTTTCTATGCAGCTGTGTGTACACATGTGTGCACTCATGTGTAGAGCTCTGGGATGTATGTGTCTTGGTGCAAGCTTGCTTGTATGTGTGGGCCCTTGAATGCAGATGTGTGCGTGTGTGGGTCAGCCAGTGCATGTGTGTGTGCATGCATGTGTTTACAGCCAACTAGATAGACACATAGGAGAGTGCCTTTGGGGCTTGAGTTAGAACAGGCGTTTTCCAAAATCCATGCAATGGAGGTGATCTCTGGATACACCCCCGATGGGGCTCAGCTTCTCACTAGGTTATGGGATGAGGAAAAGGACAGGGTAAACACTAAAATTTATCCTAAAAGCCTATGATGTGAGACAAGGAGTTGGGAGAGAGCACTGAAGAGTGTTTCATTCACCTCTCCAATTTACTAGTGAGGAAACTGAGACCCTGCCAGGAAGTCAGCTTGCATAAAGTCTGCAAGGATAGAGCTAGGGCCAGCATTCCATGATCCTCATTCCCATGCAATGGTGTCCACCTCACCCACCCACCCCATTTGTGGCCTGCTGCTTCTGCCTTAAGCCCACCCTGCAAAATTTGGCTCCAGCAAATTAGGGGTCAAAATGCCAGATTTCTAGGGTCTCCAGTCAGACCTGGGGATGCCCCCTTGGGTCTCTCTTCCCTGCCCTTTCCCTGTTCCAATCAGTAGAGGTCCCTTTAACAGATGGATTATGCCTCCCACCGCCCCCCCACCCCCTGCTGCTGCCTCTGAAGAGAGCAAACCTTTCCAGACAGCCTCTGTCTGTGTTTCATTACAAAGACACAGCCATATTCCATTAATTCCTCATTTGCTGTGGGCAAAGCGCTGATACGTGCATTTTTACCTGGGGTGGTTTTAATCAGTTAATTTAACCAGAAACATTAATAATGTATTTCTTTGCCACTCTACTGCCCATCTGTTGAACAACTTACCTGTTGGAGAGCAGTGTCACCTCCTGTGACTCAGAGCCCTCGGCTTCCCAGGAACAAGATGAGATTCTGCATATTTAATGGCTTTGCAGACCAAGGGTGAGCACTGGGGATGCCGCTGGCTGGCCTGGTGTGGGCTCCCAGGCTGCAACCCTGCAGTACAGCCTTCCTTTACCCTGGGCTCCAGACAAGGGCCATCTCCTGCCTTTGCCTTTGATCATTGCTTTTATTGTTGGATTCTGGGTTGCAGGAGAGGCTGGATCCCTGCTTAGGGGTTTAGGGAGTGGAGGGAGCTGTGAGAGAAGGGAGCCTCAGCAGACACATCTGAGCCCTGAGCAAGCAGCTGCACCTCCCAGAACTTGTTTCCTCACCCTCCTTTTGGATATTTTGAGGATTCAGGGAGAAAGTCTATGTGAAGTCCAAGCACAGGCATAGAGTGGATACTTAACATAGGAAGGTTTTCTTCCTTGATAAATAAGCTCATGGTCCCCTGTCTTGGGGATCAATCCCAGTGTTTCCTGGTGAACACCTGGATCACCTTGGGGGAGTGAAGGGTGATATTCTGCATATGTAACCACCAGTCCTGAGGGGAAGGGTGCAGCCAGTAAAGCTCCCTGTATGGCCAGGCATTAACCATTTAGATGCTGGCTCATGGGGACTTCAGGGAGGGGGTTCCCCAGGGAGGGAGTTGAAGCAGCTGAGGCAGCAGCAGAACTTCTAGGAGCTTGGGGATGCTGCTTAAGGGGGCGGGTGGTACCTGCCACAGGGCAGAACCCACCACCGCCTGACCTCCCATACATTGTGGCTTTCCTGGGTTTATCATTGTTCTCCTCCTTCCTCAGGAACCACGAGGCACCCAGAGCTCAAAGTAGCCTCTCGCACTGCTGAGCCTGAACCTCTGGGACTGATGTCCAACCACTCAGCTCTGTGTCCCGTTTTCCCATAGCTCTGGAGGTCACTGGTGCAAAGCCACCGTGCACCCTCCTAGTGGCATGACAGGAACTGGATCCCAGTGTGCACTCTGCCCAACACCCACCTCTCAGCCTGGTGCTGTGGTCATAGGGGCCTACCCCTCTGTGGGGCCCTGGTGAGCAGCATAAAACAAATGCCTTTCTGAGGGCTCCCAGCATTCCTGTCTGGGAGAACATTTAGAGCTCACTCCTGGGGAAAGGAGAGGGGTGGGAGGGAAGGAGCCACTGGACCCCAGGTGACCTGAGAGATTTGTCCTACAATAGGAGCAGGGCAGGTGAGACACCCTCAGGACAAAGCAGGGCCAGGTCCTCAGTGGAAACTCCTTCTCCTGCCTTGGTCTGCTTTGATTTTGTAAAATCTAAGACACATCGACAGTAATATACATAATTTTATGTACTTCCCTAAGAAAGAAAAAAAAATGCCACCAATTAAACTATGACACGGTGCTTTCTTATCATCTACTGCAAGACCCATCTCAATTTCAGGGATGTTAAAATCTGAAAAAAAAAAAGTGTGATTTGAAATCAATGAAATATGGTAATAAAAATAGCACTAGCTGCCATTTATCAAGAGCTCTTTACGCAACCCGCTATCTGCTGAGGGCTGTGTGTGCAGCATCTCACCCGATCCTCATGGAACCCTGTGAATCGAGATATCGTTCAGAGAGGTTAAGCAGTGTTAAAGGTCATGCAGACCATCATAATCATCCTTCAGTAGTATTTGAGTACAAGATCATCCCCCAGATCTGTAGTAAGGACATGAAGTAAGGCACATGGAGCTTGTATGTCTGAGGTCAAATGCAGCTGGTAGGTGGTAGAGGAGCTGGGATCTGAACCGCTGCAGAGCCTATTTGTCATCAGCTATTTGACACCATCCTGTCATCAGCTAGCAGGGCCAGAGCTGTGCTTCAAACCCCGTTTCATCTAACTCCAAGCCGTGTTCCTAACCACTAGGCTTTATTGCCTCTTTTTAAAAGCAAAGGACAGCAGAGGAGGTGATTTCTGCATCCGTGTCCACCCACAGGACTTGCCCTCTCTCTGGCCCTCCCAGAGCTCTGGAGGCTGCCCCGCCATGCCCACTCTCCACCTCCAGATGGGCACTTGCTTTCCATGCTGGCTTCCTGGCAGAGGGTGATTCCCACCTCTCCCGCGTCCTCCAGAATCCTAACAGCCAGTATGCATGGAGGGGGAGGGCAGCAGGCGTGCAGGGATGAGGCAGAAACTGAGAGTGAGAGCTGCTGCCGAAAACTCACAAATTGGTCCCAGAGAGAAATGGAGCCTCTTTTTGCCCATCAGCTCACTCCCCCAACCATTACCAGGAAAGCAGCATGAGGGCCTTGGCTGGAGTGAAACTCAGGTGTGGGTGTGGGGAATGGCACTGGGGCCTCCACAGCTCCCTTCTGGAGGGGCACGGAGGCCTTGGAGGCCAGCCTGGGCTCACCCTCCTCAGAGAACAGGGCTGGAGCACAAGAGCTGGTACATGGGGGAGGTGACCAACAGTAACCGCAGGGGACTTCAGGTGGACACGAGAGGCCAGAGCCCATGGGATATGGGGCATGGGGGGCAGGTGTTGAACAGACAGACCCAGGGCCTGGTGGGAGGTGCAAAATCCACCCCAAACAGCAGATGGTGGCTTCTGGGGGGTCCCGGGATGGTAAATTCTGGATCAGGCTTTACCCTGGGCCTCAGGCAGAGAGCAGCAGGGAGGGAGGATCTGGAGCAGGTAAGGCACATCCAGGCCCTAGGCCAAAGGATTCATGTGCATCAGCCTCTAACCTGTCCAGCAGCCCTGGGAGGCAAAATTCTCATTTCACAGATGGAAAAACTGACAGGCAGAGGGGGTGAGTAACAGCTAGTTAGTTTCTGAGCTGGCACATGAACTGCACCACTATAGTCTGGCTCCAGGTCACTAGACTCTGGTCCCTCTAGAGAAACTGAGGCATTAGATAAGTGAGCCAGACAGGGCAAGATGAGCTCACAGAACCAAGGCCGACCAGCTTCAGGACAGACCAGTTTCAGGGGTCAGTCTGCTACAGCTCCTTAATTCCATGCCATTTCTTCTCAGCCGTGGTCCTTGGCCCTTGGCAGAGCTGAGGTGGGACATACACTTTGCTTTTGGCAACCGGGAGCCATACTGCATCCAGTGAGCATCCACAGCTGCAGCTTGCATGTATCTGCTGATGGCAGGGATGGAGCTGGCTCTCCAGGCAGGAGGAGCTTCTTCCTCTTCCCCCACACCATGCACCTCTCTCCTGAAGATGAGGATATGCACCCGCCATGGGTAGGGCCCAGGGACCATGGGCACTGAGCTCTCCTACAAAACTCTCCAGTCCTCCACTGCAGGGCTCGCTGGCAGAGCCAGCACTGTGGGAGACACAGTGGAGATGCCATCACCATGTGTCCGCTAACAGCCGGGCCTAACAGTGCTGGAGATGGGAGCAGCAGTTCCTCGAGGCAGCATTTCTGTTCTGAGACAGAGAGTGAGAAAAACTGATACCTGGGAGGAGATGGCTGGTAGGGTGTGACTTAGCCAGGCATGACCATGCCTGATGCCTGCCTGTTGCCAAAACCAGTAGGCTCGTTCCTGCTGCTCCAGCTGCTCCCTCTGCATGTCAGGTGTTTTTACTCTTCCTCTGCTCACTCTTTAAAGCCCAGCCTAAATATCACTTCCTCTGAGAGGCCTTCTGGGATTCTTCCAGGCCATTTTCTTCCCCTTGAACACTGCATTTATCACAATAGAGCACTTATCACCCTGATTGTTGGTTATTTCTCCATTTGACGCTTTCCCTCTTCAGCTTGTGAACAAACCAAGCAAGGACTGGCCCTTACCCATTTTTCTACCCCAGCACTGAGAAGGCGCCAGTGGACATTGGCTGCATTGAACCTCCCTTGGGAGAGCCATAGAAACAGTCTCCTCTATGGGCTCCTCATCATCTCACCCTTCATAGATCTCTTCATAGCTTTTATCAAAGCAAGATTGGTGCCCTAAAGGCAGGGAGCATGTTTGCTTAGTTCAGTGCTGTATCTCCAGTGCCTGGAACAGTCCTTGGCCTGTCATTGGTGTTCGATGAATAGTAATTGAATGAATGAATGAGTGAATGAATGAATGAATGAATGAGAGAAGGGCTGCTCAGAGAGGTCAGAGGGCTGCTCACCCAGGGCCAAGAATGTGGGGTTTATTCCCACTGGCTCAGTTTCCAGGCACTGTGCAAGACTAGGCAGCACATCCCTTGAAGGTCACACAATCTAAGTGGGAGACAGACGTGGAAACAGGGCAAATGCTGAACGAAAGATGAAACCAACCGGCATTGTCAGGGGGGAGGACACAGCTGGACACACCTGGCTGCAAGGTGTGAACCATAGGGAGGTTAAGACTCTGTCTGAACCTCAGTTTCTTCATCTGTCATACAGTGGGAATCTAATATTAATATTTAGGGGTGTGTCAGAGATTAAACAAGATGACGCACGTAAGCATTTGGCACACTACCTGATGCATGAGAAGAGATCAGATACTTTGTTGCCATTAATAATAAATGTAATGTCATGAGCAAAGACATGGGCAAAGATGTGGCAGTTTATTGGCTTGCTGAGGGGCTGTCTGATACAGCGAAAATGCACACTGCATAAGAAGGTTAAAGGGACATAGGGCAGAAAGGTAGGTGGGGTCCTGATATGAAAAAGGAGAATAATATCAGAATCTACCTGCTAGGGTTGCTGTGAGGATTAAATGAGATAATGAGGGGAAAGGCTTGGAACATAGGTTCTATAGGTGTTAGTGATACTTCTTGTTTTTATGACTTCAGAGCTGCTTTGGGTTCCCCTGCTAACTAACACCAGAAGGTTACACAGAAAGTCCTCTCTTTGCATTGTTCAAAATGCAGGGTTTAGAGGAGTACAGTGTCTTTAAACCTATATTTTTAAAATTCAAGCTACTTCTTTTCTCCATGGCTGCTGACAGCCCATGCAAATTTTGAGATTGCAGCTTTGCTCCAGTTCTGCAAATGCAGCTGCTGGCCTCCCGTTATAAACCTCCTTGGAGTTTCTGAGTGGCTGTGACTGGGGGTGGGGGTACGAGTCCTTCTGCCTTTTGACAAGAGCAGCTCAGCTTTCTGCTCTGGATGCTCCTATAAGGAATCTCCCCCCACTGCTTAAAAGGCCTGAATGACATTTTCCTGTGGTGTCCTCTTCAACTTCCCTGTATTAGTCCGTTTTCAAGCTGCTGATAAAAACATACCTGAGACTGGGCAATTTGCAAAAGAAAGAGGTTTAATGGACTTACACTTCCATGTGGCTGGAAGGCTTCACAATCTTGGCAGAAGTTGAAAGGCCCATCTCACGTGGTGGCAGACAAGAGAAGAGAGCTTGTGCAGGGAAACCCCTCCTTATTAAAACCATCAGGTCTCATGAGACTTATTCACTATCATGAGAACAGCACAAGAAAGACCTGCCCCATGATTCAATTACCTCCCAGTGGGTCCCTCCCACAACACGTGGGAATTCAAGATGAGATTTGGATGGGGACATGGCCAAACCATATCATGCCACCCCTGGCCCCTCCCAAATCTCATGTCCTCACATTTCAAAACCAATGCCTTCCCAACAGTCCCCCAAAGTCTTAACTGATTTCAGCATTAGCTCAAAAGTCCACAGTTCAAAGTCCCATCTGAGACAAGGCAAGTCCCTTCCACCTATGAGCCAGTAAAATTAAGAACAAGTTAGTTACTTCCTAGATAAAATGGTGTTACAGGCATTGGATAAATACAGCCATTTCAAATCAGAGAAATTGGCCAAAAAAAGGGGGCTACAGGCCCCATGCAAGTCTGAAATCCAGGAGGGCACTCAAATCTTAAAGCTCCAAAATGATCTCCTTTGACTCCATGTCTCACTGGACAGATCACACTGATGCAAGAGGTGAGTTCCCATCGTCATTGGCAACTCCACCCCTGAGGCTTTGCAGGGAATAGTCCCTATCTTGGCTGCTTTCATGGGCCAGCATTGAGTGTCTGTGGTTTTTCCAGATGCACAGTGCAGGCTGTCAGTGGATCTACCATTCTGGGGTCTGGAGGATGGTGGCCCTCTTCTCACAGCTCCACTAGGTGGTGCCCCAATAGACACTCTGCATTGGGGCTCCAACTCCACATTTCCCTTCTGCACTGCCCTAGCAGAGGTTCTCCATAAGGGCCCCACCCCTGCAGCAAACTTTTATCTGGGCATCCAGGTGTTTCCGTACATCCTCTGATATCTAGGCAGAGGTTCCCAAACCTCAATTCTTGACTTTTGTGCACCTGCAGGCTCAACACCACATGGAAGCTGCTGAGGCTTGGGGCTTCCACCCTTTGAAGCAACAGCTCGAGGTGTAACTTGTCTCCTTTTAGCCACTGCTGGAGTGGCTGGGACGCAGGACACCAAGTCCCTAGACTGCACACAGCACTGGAACCCTGAGCCCGGCCCACAAAACCATTTTTCTCCTAGGTCTCCATGTCTGTGATGTGAGGGGCTGCCATGAAGACCTCTGATATTCCCTGGAGACATTTTCCCCATTGTCTTGGGGATTAACATTAGGCTCCTCATTACTTATGCAAATTTCTGCAGCTGGCTTGAATTTCTCCTCAGAAAATGAGTTTTTCTTTTCCATCACATTGTCAGGCTGCAAATTTTCCAAACTTTTATGCTCTGTTTCCTTTTTAAAACTCAGTGCCTTTAACAGCACCCAAGTCACCTTTTGAATGCTTTGCTGCTTAGAAATTTTTTCCACCAGATACCCTAAATCATCTCTCTCAAGTTCAAAGTTCCACAAATCTGTAGGGCAGGGGCAAAATGCCACCAGTCTCTTTGCTAACACATAGCATGAGTCACCTTTGCTCCAGTTTCCAACAAGTTCCTCATATCCATCTGAGACCACGTCAGCCTGAATTTCATTGACCATATAATTATCAGCACTTTGGTCAAAGCCATTCAACAAGTCTCTAGGGAGTTCCAAACTTTCCCACATTTTCCTGTCTTCTTCTGAGCCCTCCAAATTTTTCCAACCTCTGCCTGTTACCCAGTTCCAAAGTCACTTCCACATTTTCAGGTATCTTTTCAGCAATGCACCACTCCCAGTACCAATTTACTGTATTAGCCCATTTTTATGTTGCTGATAAAGACATACCCAAGACTGGGCAATTTACAGAAGAAAGATATTTAATGCTCTTACAGTTCCATGTGGCTGGGAGGCCTCACAATCATGATGGAAAGTGAAAGGCATGTCCTACATGGTGGCAAACAAGAGAAGAGAGCTTGTTCAGGGAAACTCCCCTTTATTAAAACCATCAGATCTCGTGAGACTTATTCACTATCATTAGAACAGCATGGGAAAGAACTGCCCCCATGATTCAATTACCTCCCACCAGGTCCCTCCCACAACACATGGAGATTCAAGATGAGATTTGGGTGGGGACATATCCAAACCATATCCCTCCCCTAGGCAGCAGCTTTGGTTAAAAACCACTTTCCACTTGTTCCCTCCCTGGAGTTTTGCTGTTTAGCCATTTCATGCTTGTTTATACTTGTATGTTTGTGCATATTTATTTATATTTGAGAAATGTTTATTGAATGCCAATTATGTGCCAGGCCTTGTTCTAGGCACTGGAGAGAAAGAAATGAACAAGCTGATAAGATCTGCAGGCCCAAGGAACTTCTAAGTGCTGAGGGTGGGGAGCAGAGGTGGACTGTACACTAGACAGCAAATAGATATTTAAGGTCATTTCAGCTGCATGAAGAACTTTGAGAAAGCAAGCAAGGTGTCACAGTGGCAGAGGTCTCCCCTACTGTTTATCTGCTGTATGCCAGTACTTGACACATGGTAGGTGCTCCTTGAGTGTTTGTTGAGTGAAGGAAGGGCTGAATGGAGGAACATCTTTTTCTGGGGTGTTGATAAAGGACAAGGTCGCTCAGAATTCCTTTGCACGAACTTATGAAGATCCAAGCAGCCTCATGTGCTAATGACCATAATTAAGTCAGAATCCCTTATTTGAACCAACTACCTCAGGGAGAGGCACAAAGCACCAGGCTGATGAATTGGTTCCCCAGGCTTCCCTCCTGTTGTGCCCTGCCCAGGTGAGATGTGTGCTCACACCTGCCCAGGTGCATACACATGCACGAATGAGAGTCTAGTGGAGTAATCACACCTCCAAGGCTGTGTTAAAACAACCAGTCACTGATGCCTCAGAATCAATCTTTAAAAAGCAAAATCCATCATGTGGTGGGGCCCGTTGGGCTGAATAGATCAAATACTTTCACCGTTGCACTTTCTTATTCTTCTTGTGTGTCTCTAGTGCACAGGGCTGGGGAGCCCGGTGTGTGGGGCTGACTGAGATGTGGAGGATCTAGCCCTGGACCTCAAATAGCTCATACCTCAGAAGCAGGATAAACAACTTTTGCCCAGGTCATTGTAACACAGTGATTCCCAGAAGCGTGTTTCCAGTAAGATGCTCTGCCAGAAAAGGTTTTCCTAGTTGTCAAGTAAGTTTGGGAAATGTTGCTACCCACCTCTCAGAGGCTGTCTGTGCATGTGAGCAGAGCAAATGCCCAGAGAAGTCCTGCAGAAAAGAAACTGGCTCAACCTTGCTCAACTTCTAGTTTTCTCAACTTAAAGAAGACTTTAGCTTCTCTGCACATTGACTGCAGTTTTCCAGGGTCACTGAAATAGCAATGACACAATTTTCCTTCCAGTCAAGCCAGAGGTGTCCATTCTCCATTCTACCCCAGGCAGGATAGTAAGTGGAATCAAAAGCTGAGCTGAGGGGAGAAGAGGAAGCAAGAGGACACATCTTCCCAAGTGGGAGGGAGAAAGGATTCAGCCCCATTCTACTATTGCTAGATGAGAAAGCTGAGGCTCCCATACCTGCCCCGGCACCATGGGGCTGCAATGTAGGACCTCCCTGGTAGACAGGGAGCTAGGGACAGGGACCAGAGCTGTGCCAAGAACAGAGCTGTGCTGTGCCTTTAATTCCAGGTGGCCAGTGAAAAGTCAGGAGCTGAGACCCCAGAGGAGGTCAGAATATGTGAGCAGGAGTAGCTTTGGCAGCATTTGTGTTTGTTTTGGGAGAATTGTGGGGATTTGGGAGAGGAAGGTAGAACCTGCAGGATGGGTGGACTGAAGGCAGGTGACTTCAGTGGATTCTGGCCGATGGTGGACGGCACTGATATTTTCAGCATCTTAGAGTCGTGCCTCTGGGAGAGGTTTGCCTGGGAGAGCTCCTCCCAGAAGGTCAAAGGCCCTGCCGTGACTGGGGGCCGGGCTGTGGGGCGTGGTGTTGCCGCCTGATGAAAATGATGTGTGCTTTGTGTGTTTGCTCCACCAGGCCCCTTTCTGTCACTCCAGCAGTATTGTTAGAGAAGAAACAAAACAAAATCGAGAGTGGAAGTTGATTCTATAGTTAGTGCAATTTCTTCACTGTTCATTCAGGATCTCCAGAGATCAATTAGCTTGCTTTTAAGCTAAAAGACATCTGAATAAGTGTTTAACCTGCATAGCAATTGATATTTAAAACAGACGAGGATGGAAGTAATAACGCAGAACAGGGGGCTCTGTTCTCCTCCACTAATTTTCCCAGTCTTGCTCCCCTGACCCTCGCCTCTGCCCACTCTCATTTCTGGAGTGACCTTACATTGGGCCTTCTGGCGTTCTCAGGGCAGGTCTGTGGGTGGGCAGGCTGGCACAGAGGGGCTGCTGGTGGCAGGGTTCTCTCCCTGATCCTGGCATTGCTATGCAGCAGGTGCCCAGGTTTGGAGATGAGCCCTAGTTAGGATGGTGGTGGGACATGCCCCCATCCAGGGAGAGCCAGGCCCTCTCTGTGCAGCTGCCTACTCATGCCAGGCACATGGCCCCTATCCATTCTTGTAAGGGACAGGGTGTCTACTGAGGTCCCTCAGCCTCCGTCTCCCTATCTACTAATAGCAGATCCCTGCTGGAGCTGGGGTAGCGGAGGGCTTGAGAACAGCAGGAGCTAGTGTCCTCCTGGCTGTGCATAATCATTACAGATGGTCTGAGAGCTATTTGTGTGTTCTTTGATTTGTCACGTAAATATCAAAGTCCTGAACTCAAATTAGCTTCTTAAAACAAGCAGCATATGTGTTTTAAGCACACATACATATACATTTATTTAACAAACATGTTGACATCCTATCTGTGCTAGATAGTGTGTCAGGCACTGGGGGAGGGAAGGAGATGCCAGGATGACAAAGGTGTGTCCTCACCCTCTAGATGACCTCAGCCTAATGGAGAGGGTGGAGAGTGGGGCCCAGGACTCAGCACAGCACAACACAGCCCCCTACCATGTGTGAGGATACGGAGGAGGACGCATAGGGAGCTCAGGAAAGCTCTTAGTCAAGGACCCCCAAATGCAGGCCCTGCGAGGAGGGCTGGGGTGTGAGTAGTTTATCTGGGAGGCGGCTCCGGGAATCAGGACCATGAAGGAGCAGGGAAGCAAGACCGGGAAGCAGGGGAGACAAGCAAGGGTGTGCAGGCAGGTGGGTTACACTGTGGGCAGCGGAGGTGGGAGGAGGGGGTTCTGTTCTGCTGGGGCCTATTGAGAAACTGCATAGAATGTGCCTCCCAACGGTGCCTGTGAGGGGCGAGGAAGCTGTGCGTTTATCCACCAGCTCCCAGGCCTCCCTAGCCTGTCCCATGTGCTGGCCAAACCCGCGCCTTTGCCAGAGAATATTAGAGATCGTGGAAGCTGAGGGCATGCAGAGGAAGTGTCTGCAGTGACCTCTGGGGTTGGGATCAGGGGACGAGGATCATGTCTGTTGCACAAGGCTCAGAAGAGAAAAGCGTGACCCAGCATTGGAAGGACGAAACCCAGAGAAAGAAGGAAAAGCGAGACGCAGAGGAAGGCGTGCATGAAGGGAGTGGTGAGAAACAGCATGCGGCGAGGACACCCTGCCTGGAAGAGTGGACACTGAAGAGAGGCTGGGCTGGATGGGGAAGGGCCCCAAACACCAGGCTGAGGGACTTGGCCTTTCTGCTGCCAGTGGGTGTGCGTGAAGAGGGGGCTGTGGAATTGCTCTGCTGACTGACCACGGAGGTGGGACAGCCCACCAGTGTCTGGCGGAGGCCCGCATGGTGGCTCTAGATCTCCATTCCTTTGTCCCCTCCAGCAAGGACAGGCACTGCTCACAGGGCCCCCCACAGGCCCCCACTCAGCCCTCTGCCCACGGCCCTGACTCCTGCTCCTCCTGCCTGATGACAGCCCATCCCTCATCAGGGTCTCTGGGCAGCACAAGAGCCTCCAGCCACCCTCCCAACACGGTCGATTCTGCAATATTTGACTTGCATGTCCCTGAGTTGTACAGACAAAGCTCCTTATAGCACTAGATCAATTAAAACAACTGCCACCAGGCCCCGGAACTCAATCAGGAGCCCCCCCGGGACCCCAGAGAAGAGCACATCCTCTGCTCAGATCTGCCTCTTCTCTGGATGCCTGCCCACAGCTCCGTTGAAGGCCCTCCAGCCTTCCTGTCACCTCATAATTTCTTATTCTTATCAAAGGCGTACAATGTGCTTTAGGTGATTTATGCCATTTAAGCCTCAAAATATCCCTATGTTGTAAACCCTATTAATATCCCTGTTTCAGATGATGAAACAGAGACACAGAGCAGTAAAGGGACTTGCCCAAGGTCACACAGCTGGGAAGTGGTGCCGTCTGGCTGCAGAGCCCACATGCTTAGCTGAACCTCATCCTCATTCAAACACTGGGGTCATGTTAGATGCACCCTCTCCCAGACCCCTATCTCCCTCCCTCAGCTTATTATTGACCAATCCTAGAAAAGCCAACCACGCAGCTCCCCTCCGGCCACCCCCTCCCTCCCTCTCTCCCCAGTGGGTCTGTACAGGTCCTCCTTACCATGATAACCTATCCAAGGCCAGTGCCCCTGCTGGTTGCTGTGTTCCTTCCACAGCTCAGCTCTGAGCAGGTCAGATGCTGCCTCCCCCATGAAGACGTCCACAAGATGCCCTCTCCTCTGAGTCTCCCCAGTGTTTAGTCCGTGGTTATCACATGGAGCGTTCTCACCTTGACAGCATTTTGAGTTATGCCCCTCCACTCACCTCCTGTTCTGAGCTAGGAGCTCCTGAAGGACGGGGCTGAATCTCTCACTGACTCACCTAGTGCCCAGCATAGTGCCTTGTTCCAGATTGTAGCCAATTACCTGCTTATGGAATGAATGAGTTAATGAGTATATGAATGAATGAAGAACTGAATGAACAAGAAGGGGGACACACATCCCTCGTCTCCCTTGCCTCTCCCAGGACATGAGAAAGCCCATCCTTGGACCGTTTCACTGGGTGCTGCTCCGCCTCTGTAAACCACGTGCTGTGTCCAGCAGGGGAAGCAACTGACTTGTCCCTGCCCCCGCCCCCTCAACACTGCTGGTGAGAGAGGGCACAGAGGTGCCTGAGAAGCAGGTTCAGAGACACCACCAGGGCCCCCAAAGGTCTGGCTAAGGCGCAACAGAGAGCAGAGCCTGAATCTTCCAGCCCACGGCTGCACTGAGCTGCGGGGGCCCTGGCAGGAAGCAAAGAGAACCCTGATCAGAACAGACAAGGAGGCGGGCCCTGAGAAGAGGCTGTTAGCAACAATCTTGCTGATCCACGTCTCAATTAATCTCCACAACACCTTGGAAACTTCAGAAAAAGTACACAGCAGTCTAGAAAAGAAAGAGTGGGCTCAGGCCCCTGAGGACAAATGGAGCCTGGGCCTGGTGCTGGGAGCGTGAATGTCTTCTGGGACTCTTCATAGTGGCTCGAGTCCTGCCTGAGTCTCCCAGGCTCACTGCACTCTGGGCCAGGCCGGCTGGGCTGCTTGGCTAAATTTAAGAGCACACAGTTATCGAAGAGAAAGGAAATCCTCAACGGATTCCAGAGGACACCTAAACAGTCATGAGGTCAGACGGCCAAGCTTAAGCAAGAAGCTTGACTCCTCTGCTCCTATCTGCCCAGCACTTGTGCCTGGGGAGTCTCTAGGATCATCTTGCCCAGACAGAGTCTGGGGGCTGGGGCAGTGGGCCGCCTCCAGGACCCTTGTCCTTGACGGTGAAGTGTGGCAGGACCATGGTGACAATGCTTCCCCCTGGTTTTGGAGGTCACATTCAGCTTGACACAGGCCACCATAGCATCCTCACCTGGGAGGCAGAGGAATTCCACCATTGGGCGCATTTCTAGAGGTATAAAAAGCAATTTTAAAAATATAGGCACTAATGCTTAGGGTATTCAGTATGTTTCCTGAAACATGTAACAACATATCACAGTAGAAGGAGCAAGAAAGAAGTTGGTTGCAGATGACACAGCCAGTTCTACCCCTCCTCTCCAACCCTGGCTCTCAGTTAGGGGTTAGATTTGAGCAGTGGTTTTCTTGCCACACTCAGAGCCCAGGAAGCTACAGAGCCTTCTCAGAAGCTATGGCATCAAGTTCTGAAAGCCCAGTGATGCAAATGGGTTTGGGCAGGGCCATGCCGATAAAAAAGAAAAAAAGGCCAGGAGCGGTGGCTCACGCCTGTAATCCTAGCACTTTGGGAGGCCAAGGCAGGCGAATCACTTGAGGTCAAGAGTTCGAAACCAGCCTGGTCAAAGTGGTGAAACCCCGTCTCTACCAAAAATACAAAAAAATTAGCCAGGCATGGTGGCATGCACCTGTAGTCCCAGCTATTCGGGAGGCTGAGGCAGGAGAATTGCTTGAACCCAGGAGGTGGAGGTTGCAGTGAACCGAGATTGTGCCACTGCACTGCAGCCTGGGTGACACAGCAAGACTCCATCTCAGGAAGAAAAAAAAAAAAAAGCCCTGATTTGTAGCATCTGCTTATTTCTGTGGTGTAAATACTCTCACTATGGCCGATTTCAGGCTGCCAATGGTTTAATAACTGGTTTTCAGAATTCCTGAAAATTTAACAATTGGCTCCTGAAAGCTGGTACCAGCTGGCTCCAGCACACCACTGGCTTTGGTTGCAAAGAGAATTTGCCACTTCGTAGTTTTAACAACATCCTTAACTTCCCTGGACTTCCATTTTCTCCTGTGTAAATTGAGGCAATGTTACTTCCTCTCTAATGGGGTTGTAGAGGTTCTCATGAGTGTTAAATGTAGTGAATGGAAGGCATGCAGCATCATCCCTGGAACACAGTCAGTTGTTATTTGTTTTACCCATTGGGCTTCCACACAAGGTTTTGTTTGAAGAAAATATTCCAGTTGCACCCTGTTCCACCCCGCTCAGGTCTTCTGGGACTCATCTTACACACCCCTCCCTACACACACGCGTGCACACACACACACACGCACACACCCTATCCCATTTCTTAGCGGCCTTAGTGTCTCTGCTCCATTTTATTAAAGCAGAAAGCAGTGACAATTATTTTCATAATGAACTGGCTCTTCAAATTAATGCCAATTATACTATGCAATCATGATTACGATTATGCATTAATCAACGGTGCCAACCTACTTATTAGCCTCTTTAAATAACGATCATGAGATATGTATGGGAAGGCAGAGAATGGAGAGGAGCCAGTGGAAAGGGGGGCAGCCTCCAGTGGGGCAGGGAACTCTCTCCAGAAGCTGAGACCCAAAGCAGCCCTTCTTGCATGGGCGGAGCTTGGATCAGAACCCAGGACAATCAGATGCCTGAGCTCCCAAAGCTGCAGGCTCTCTAGAAGGGAGAGGGAGCAGGAGGACCCAGGAGGGAGAAGGTAGTGGAGAACCTTGGCCATTTAGCCGTTAATGAGGTCCAGCGTCCCCTTCCCCCTCTCCAACAACACTAAAGTAAGTGCAGTTGACACTGCCCCCTAGTAATGTCACCCCTGTCTTAGGTCAGGTCCCCTAGAAGCAGAGCCTGAGGCAGGGATTTGGATGCATGGGGTTTATAGAGGGGAAGAGTGCTCTTCAGGAAAACCCTGTAGGGGAATGAATAAGGCAGGGTTGGGAAGGGGACAGAGTTGGGCAGAGATGTGCCTCTGCCAAGATCTAGCCTTTGCCTGATGCAAGGTGGGGAGTGTGGGGAGGGGCTCCAAAGAATATGTCATACTGCAGATTGTCCCTACCCTGAGGCAAGAGACCGCCCGGCCTTTTGAGCCCCATTATTAGTCAGTTATTGATAGCAGGCTGCTTCCAGGGGCCCAGATGAGTGACCCATCCTCCTGGGCAAAGGGGCCTCTCTCACTGAGAACAATTCCCTAGAGAAAGGGATAGCCTGTGAGTGGAACCAAAATTCAAATCGAGGTCTGCCTGTGCCTAGAACCCACTCTCTGAACCTCTGTGGTGCCCCTCAATATTTGCTGCCTGGATGTCCCAAGACATTCAGCCTTTGCAGCCACCTTGCCCTTACATGCTCATTAGAACACCTCCCACCCTTGTACTGACTTTGGGGGTGTAGGGTTAGCCTCTCACCCACCATGTCTCTGAGGATGCTCTAGGGCTTCCTGTTTCTCCTGATGACCTCATGCTCCAGTGTCTTCTGCTGAGTCTTCTGTCTCCTCTCATCTTGCCTCTTGTGCCTCTTGTCCTTTCTCTGCCCCAATTCACTCTGTTTTGGACCATGCCCATCTTCTGTCACTTTCCTCCAAACAGCAGGAGCTGGTGTCAGTTTTCTGTGGCTGACTTTTCTAACGATGGGGCTCCTGGAAGGAAGGGAGGCTCAACTTAAAACCCAGCATCGGACATCACTGTATGAAAAATGCATGGCCCCTTCCTGCAGTGGTGAATTTCTTACTTGACTCGCCCACCTTTGGGCCTGGGTTCTGTCCTTTGGGTTCCACTTCATCTCTGTTCCCTTTCTCTTAGGCCTTCCTCCTTCTCTCACATCTTCTCCACTCAAAACTCCAGCATCCTGTCTTTGTTTCTTTTGCATCATGATTTGGTTCTGTCATAGTGTTAATTCTTTACCCAGGCCCTGAGGTGCTTTTCCTAAGGAAACACTCACTCACCTCTGAAATAAACGCTGCCCACCCCCATAACAAGTACAGACTACAGCCCAATAGCCAAATCCAGCCACCCACCACCTGTTTTTTGAATTCATTTTATGTTTTTATTGATACATAATAGATGTACAGAGTTTTGGGGTACATATGATAATGTAATACATTCATATAATTTGTAAAGATCAAGTCAGCATACTTAGGATATTCATCATCTTACGTAGTTATCTTTTCTTTATGCTGAAAACCTTCAAATTATTCTCCTCTAGCTATTTTGAAATAAACAATAGGTTATATTGTTACATTAATAGTCACCCCACTGATCTGTCAAACACTAGGTCTTATTTCTTCTACCAAGCTATATATTTGTACCCATGAAACATCTCTTCATTCTGTATTTTTGCAAATAAAGTTTTATTGAAACACAACTGTGCCTACTGTGACACATTGTCTGTGGCTGCCAGCGTGCTACAGTGGCAGAAGTGAGTCCTTGCAACAACAACCATCTGGTCCACAGAGCTAAAAATATTTATCATCTAAAACATTTACCCTCTGATCCTTTGCAGACAAAGTTTGTCAACCCTGCCCTAGAAAATGTGGAAGCTCACAATTCACTTTGTTTTTCTAAATGGTATGGTAGCATTTATTTGCTGTTTTCTAAATAGTATAGTAGCATTCATTGTTTCTCTCTTTCTTTGATAGCTACTGTGTATTAAGTCCTCGCCATGTGCCATGCAGTAGCTCCATTGTTTTATGTCTTCCTCACAATAATCAGCCCTCTGAGATGTGTACCCCATTTTGCAGGTGGAGAAACTGAGTCTCAGAGAGACTGAGTAACTTCCTCCAGTGGATAGAGCTAGGTTTGGGACTGAAGCATGGCTGTCACTGAAACCTGAATTGGGAACCTCCCCGATATTGCACCTGAGTGGAGCGCCACACATGTGCTAGTTGTCTGTTCTTCTCGGCTGCCCTGAGAGGTTGAGTACTCCTTGAAAGCAGGAGCCTGGTGCTGACTTCTTTTGGTATCCCAGGGCCCAGTGACAGGGTGGCACAGGGCAGAGATTAGTGGGTATTAATGGAGCTGTTTTATATAGGATAAGACTGAGGCTCCATCCCTTGGGCTTAGGTCTTAATGGCTGAGACATGTTACCATCCTTGTTGAGATGATGGCCCCTCTCTTTCCCCTCCTCCCCACCTGCCAAGGTCTGAGAGGCCAGGAAGAGGGTGTGAAGCCCTATGGAGATGGCTTTGTCCCCTGACTTTTTATCCCCATTTGGGATAGGTAGAGGTATCTTTCTTCAGATCTGTAATAACCAGACCTCTTTCCAGGCTTTTTTTGTTTTTTGTGTGTTTGTTTTCACATTTGGAAGTAATAATACATACTTGTTGTAAATAATTTTGGAAAAATCAAGAAAACACAAAGAACAAGATAAAAATTATCCATAAACTTCTATCCAGAGATATTCACTGGTAACATTTTGGTACAAATCCTTCCAGTCTTTCTTCTGTAAATATGCTTTTTGTTTGATAAATAATTATCATACTGTAATATTATTTTGTAGCATTGGGGAGCAGGGAGAGGATGAAAATTTTCTCTGCCATTAAGTATTCTGTAAGAACATTTCGCTAAAGCTTTGTTTTTTTTTTCTTATTGCCAAAGCTCTATCTCAATGCAAAGGGCTTGGAAAACAAAAAAAAAGCACCAAGCAAAAGCAATCCATTATCTTTTTACTTTCTAGAAAGAACCTCTGTTAACATTTTAGTGTGTGTCCTTCTGGTGTGTCCTTTTTTATTTTATTTGGAATTGCATTAAATTTATAAATTAATTTGAGGAGAAATGACATCTTTACAATATTGAGCCACCCCTTCCAAGGAGTAAGTTATGTCTCTCCGTTTATTCAAGTCTTCTTTTATGTCCTCTAGTAAAGTTTTGTAGTTTTCTTGATATAGGAATTGCACATTTATGGTAAGGTATTTTATTTTTTTGTTGTTGCTTTTGTGAGTAGGGTCTCTTTTTTTCCCCTATAATTCCTTGCTGTTTATTGCTGCTATGTGGGGAGGCTATATGTTTTTCTATATTTGTATGCTGGCCTCTTGATGAGCTCTCTGTTTGCTTTCTGCTAGGTTTTCCCCTGATTCTCTTGTGTTTTTAAGAGAACCATAATAATCATCTGCAAGTAGTATTAATTGTGTCTCTTTTCTGATTGCAACATCATGATTTGTTATTTTCGTCTTATTCATATCATGATTTTAAGGAATATTTTATTACGGAGAATGTCTGCCATACACACATAGAGTAGCATGTGCCCCTCATCTGGCCCCAGCAAAACCCATGGCCTCTTCTGCCCCATCTGTACTCACTTTGCATCATGTGAGTAAAATTCTTCCCACATTTTGAATCCAATTTCAGTCACTGTACCGTATCATCCTATGCTTTGATTGATAATGCCTACAAGTTGTTCTGCCATATGGGTGGGTTTTAATATATTGAGTAATCTCTTGCTTTTGGACATTAAGCTGTTTCTATTTTTTTCAATATTATGTAAAAAAACCTTATCCATAACTGTGTTTATATATCTCCAACTTTCTCTAAATTTATATTCCTAGAAATGGAATTACTGGGTCATATGGTATTTTGATCATTTATTTCCCTTTAAACACATACACACAATCACGATGGCTTTTCTGATGAGAAATGTAACACATGTTCACTGCAGAACTTTTTAAAAATACAGAAAAACACAAAGAAGGAAATTAAATTTACCCATGAGCCTACCACTCAGAGAAAACCACCCTTAACTTTTGGTATGAATTCTTCTTGTCTTGTTTTATGCACGTGCTCGGCATGTCGATGCACACCTGTGTGGATGCACATGCATACACACTTAAGTGTTACAAACTGTAAGCATGCTGGAGTACTCTGGAAGGGACACAGTTATGTGTTCACGTGTTAAAACGTTACGCTTTTTTCTTTTTAATAGATTTTATTTTTTGGAGCAGTTTTAAGTTCACAGCAAAAACTGAGTGGAAGGCGCAGAGATTTCCCATATACCCCCTGCCCACACACATGCATAGCCTCCTCCATTATCAACATCTGCCACCAGAGAGGTACATTTGTTACAATGAATGGACTTATACTGACACACCATCATCATCCAAAGTCCATAGTTTACATTAAGGTTCACTCTTGGTGGTGTACATTCTGTGGGTTTCGACTAATGTATAATGACATGTATTCACCATAATAGTATCATACAGAATCATTTGACTACCCTAAAAATCCTCTGTGTTTTTACCAATGCATCTCTCCCTCCTCCACCTGCTGGAAGCCACTGCTTTTTTCACTACCTCCATAGTTATGCCTTTTCCAGAATGTCAGTAGTTGAAATCATATAGTCTGTAGCCTTTTCACATTGGCTTCATTCGCTTAGTGATAGGCACTTAAGTTTTATCCTTATCTTTTCATGGCTTGATAGCTCATTTCTTTTACGTGCTGAGTAATATTCCATTGTCTGGATGTAGCCAGTTTGTGTATCCACTCACCTACTGAAGGATATCTTGGTTTCCCCCATGTTTGGGCAATCATGAATAAAGCTGCTGTACACATCCGTGTGCAGGCTTTTGTGTGGACATATTTTCAACTCCTTTGTGTAAATATGAAGGAGTGCCATTGCTGGCTTGCGTGGTAAGAGTATGCTTAATTTCATAAGCAATTGAAAAACTTGTCTTTCAAAGTGGCTGTACCATTTTGCATTCTCACCAGCAATGAATGAGGGCTCCTGTTGCCCTGCATCCTTGCCAGCCTTTGGTGTTGCTAGTGTTCTGAATTTTGGCCATTCTAACAGATGTGTAGTGGTATCTTGTTGTTGTTTTAATTTACATTTCCCCAATGACATATAATATGGAGTATCTTCATATGCTTATTTTCCGTCTGTATATCTTCTGTTAAGGTCTTTGGCCCACTTTTTAATAAGGTTGTTTGTTTTCTTATTGTTGAATTTTAAAAGTGGTTTGCATATGTTGGATAATAGTCCATCATCAGGCCGGGCGTGTGGCTCACGGTAATCCCAGCACTTTGGGAGGCCGAGGCAGACAGATCACTTGAGGTCAGGAGTTCAAGACCAGCCTGGCCAAGATGGTGAAACCCTGTCTCTACTAAAAATACAAAAATTAGCCGGATGTGGTGGTGGACGCCTGTAATCCCAGCTACTCAGGAGGCTGAGACAGGAGAATCACTCGAACCCAGGAGGCAAGGGTTGCAGTGAGCCGAGGTTGTACCACTGCACACCAGCCTGGGCAACAGAGCAAGACCCTGTTTCAAAAAAAAAAAAAAAAGTAGTCCATCATCAGATATGTCCCAGTCAGTGGCTTCGTTTTTCATTCTCTTTACTGTGTCTTGTGCAGAGCAGAAAAGTTTAATTTTAATGTAGTCCAGCTTATCAATTATTTCTTTCATGGATCATGCCTTTGGTATTATATCTAAAAAGCCATTGCCAAACCCAAGTTTGGCAATTTATAGTTTTGCATTGTACATTTAGGTCTCTGATACATTTTGAGTTCATTTTTGTGAAGGGTGTAAGGTCTGTGTCTAGATGCTTTTTTGCATGTGTCCAGTTGTTCCAGCCCTTTTGTTGAAAAGTCTATCTTTTCTCCACTGTATTGCCTTTGCTCCCTTGTCAAAGATCAGTCGACTTTATTTATGTGGGTCTGTATCTGAATTCTCCATTCTGTTCCAATGATCTATTTGTCTGTCTATATGCCAACGTCACGCTGTCTTGATTACTATAGCTTTATAGCAAGTCTTGAAGTTGAGCCGTGTCGATCTCCCAATGTTGTTCTTCTCCTTCAATATTGTGTTGATTATTCTGGTCTTTTGCCTCTCTATGTACACTTTAGAATCAGTTTGTCTATAGCCACAGAATAACTTGCTGAGATTTTGATTGGGATTGCACTGTATCTATAAATCAATTTGGGAAAAACTCATATCTTGAAAATAATCGACTTTTCTTATCCATGAACATTGAAGGTCTCTCGATTTATTTAGTTATTCTTTGATTTCTTTCATTAGAGTTGTGAGTTTTACCTCAAATATATCTTGTACATATTTTGTTAGATTTATAACCCAAGTGTTTCTTTTCTTTGCATGCTAATGTAAGTAGTCTTGTTTCTATTTCAAATTCCATTTGTTCATTGCTGGTATATAGAAAAGCAATTGACTTTTGCGTATTAACTGTATATTCTGCCACCTTTCTATAATTGCTTATTAGTTCCAAGAGGTAGTTTTCTCTTTTGTTCCTGATTCATGTGGATTTTCTACATAGGGGATCATGTCACCTGTAAACAAAGACAGTTTTATTTCTTCCTCCCCAATCTGAATTTCTTTCATTTCCTTTTCTTGTCTTATTGCATTTGCTAGGACTTCCAGTGTGATGTTGAAAAGCAGTGGGAGAGGGGACATCCTTCCCTTGTATCTGATTTTAGCGGGAAAGCTTCAAGTTTCTCACTATTATGTATGATGTCAACTGTAGGGTTTTTGTAGATGTGCTTGAGAAGAATGTGTATTCTGCTATTAATATTCTTATGAAGTTGAGGACATTCCCCTTTATTCTTACTTTACTGAGAGTTTTTATTATTAATGGGGTGTTGAATTTTGTCAAATGCATTTTCTGCATCTGTTGATATGATCACGTGATTTTTCTTCTTTGGCCTGTTGATATTGATATAATAGATTACATTAATTGATTTTTAAATCTTGAAACAGCCTTGCATACCTGGGGTAAATCCCACTTGTTTGTGTTATGTAGTTCTTTTTATGCATTTTTGGATTCAATTTGCTAACATTTTGTTGAGAATTTCTGCATCTGTATCAAGAGATATTGATCTGCAGTTTTATTTCTTGTGATGTCTTCGTCTGGTTTTGGTATTAGAGTAATGCAGGCCTTGTAAAATGAAACAAGGCCGCTTCTGTTTTCTGAAATAGAGTGTAGAGAATTTGTATTATTTCTTTCTTAAATGTTTAGTAGAATTTACCAGTGAACCCATCTGGGCCTGATGCTTTCTGCTTTGTAAGGTTTATTATTAATTCAATTTCTTTAATAGAGAGAGTCCTATTCAAATGGTCTCTTTCTTCTTGCGTTAATTTTGACAAATTGTGTTTCGTTCATTTCATCTAGGTTAGCAAATTAGTGGACATAGAGTTATTAATATTCCTCGATAATCTTTTTAATGGCCATGAGATCTGTAGAGATGTCCCCTCTTTCACTTCTGATACTAACAATTTATATCCTCTCTTTTTTATTCTTAATTGGCCAGATTAGAGGCCTATCAATTTTATCTGTCTTTTCACATGACCAGCTTTTGGTTTCATTGATATTTTTCTATTGATTTCTTGTTTTCAATTTCATTGATTTCAGATCTAATTTTTATTATTTCTTTTCCTCTGCTTACTTTGGATTTAATTTGCTGAGGAAATCCTGAGGTAGAAACTTGGATTATTAATTTTAGATCTTTCTTCTTTTCTATTTTATGCATTCAGTGCTATAAATTTCTCTCTATGTGCTGCTTTCACTGCATCCCACAAATTTTGATAAGTTATGCTTTCATTTTTATTTAGTTTGAAATATTTTTAAATTTCTTTTCTGACCCATGTGTTATTTGGAAGTATATTGTTTAAGCTGGGCACAGTGGTATGTGGCTGTAGTCCCAGCTACTCTGGAAGCTGAGGTGGGAGGATCACTTGAGCAGAGGAGTTTGAGTCCACATAGCAAGACAAGGAGGAGGAGGAGGGGGAGGAGGAGGAGAAGGAGGAAGAGGAGGAGGAGGAGCAGGAGGGGGAGGAGGAGCATTGCCTAATCTTCAAGTATTTGGGGATTTCCCTGATCTCATTCTGTTATTGATTTCTAGTTCAATTCCATGGTGGTCTAAGAGTAGACATTATATGATTTCCAGTCTTTTAAATTTGTTAAGATGTGCTTTATGGACAGAATGTGGTCTATATTGCTGAATGTTCCATGTGAGCTTGAGAAGAATGTGTATTCTGTTGTTGTTGACTGAAGTAGTCTATAGACATACATTACATCTGATTCACTGAGGCTGTTGTTGAGTTTAACTATAACCTTACTGATTTTCTGTCAACTGGATCAGTCCATTTCGGATAAAAGGGTGTTGAAGTCTCCTAGTAGAATAGTAAATTCATCCCTTTTTCCTTGCCTCATGTATTCTGATGCTCTCTTTTGAGCACATACACATTAATGATTGTTACGTCTTTTTGGATAATTGACCCCTTTATCATTATGTAATGCTTCTCTTTCTCTCTGATAAAGTTCCTTGACCCAAAGTCTTCTCTGTCTGAATACAGCTACTTTCACTTTCTTTTGATTGATATTAGGATGGCATGTCTTCATTCATTTACTTTTTTATTGTGGTAAAATACAAATAACATAAAATTTGCCATCTTAGCCATTTTTAAGTGTACTGTTCAGTGGTACTAAATACATTCATAATGTTGTGCAACCATCAGCACCACTCATCTCCATAACTTTTTTCATCTTGTAAAACTGAAACTCTATAACTCTATACCCATAAAGAATAACTTCACTTTCCCCCCTTCCTGTAGGCCCTGAAAACCACCGTTCTATTTTTTGATTCTCTGATTTTGGCTACTTTAAGTACCTCATATAAGTGGAATCATACAGTATTCATCTTTTTGTGACTGGCTTATTTCACTTAGCATACTGTCCTCAATGTTTATTCATGATGTAACATATGTCCGAATTTCCTTCTTTTTTGAGACTGAATAATATTTCATTGTGTGTCTATGCCACATTTTGCTTATTCATCTGTCTGTGCTACATTTTCTTATTCATCCATCTATCAATGGACACTTGTGTTGCTTCCATGTTTTAGCTATTGTAATATTGCTATGAACATGGATGTACAAATATCTGTTTGAGTCTTTGCTTTGAATTCCTTTGGGTATATACCCAGAAGAATTGCTAGATATATAGTAATTCTAGTTTTAATCTTTTGAGGAACCACTATACTGTTTTCCACAGTGGCTTACCATTTTACACTTCCACCAACGGTGCACAAAGGTTCCAATTTCTCCACATCCTCCCCAACACTTATTTTCTTTTTTTATATAGTAGTTATCCTAATGGATAGTACAGTGAGGTAGTATCTCACTGTAGTTTTGATTTGAATTTTTCTAATTATTAGTGATATTGAGCATCTTTTTATGTGTTTATTGGCCATTTGTAAATCTTCTTTAGAGAAATGTCAAGTCCTTTATATATTTTTAAACCGGGTTGTTTATTTTTTGTTTTTTTTTTTTGAGTTTTAAAAGTTCTCTATCTGTTCTGGATATTAATTCCTTATCAGGTGTATGATTTGCAAATATCTTCTCCCATTCTATAGGTTGCATTTTACTCTGTTGATAGTGTCTTTTGATACACAATTTTTTGGAAATTTTTTATTAAGCTCAATTTGTTTTTCTTGTCTTGTCTGTGCCTTTGGTGTCATATCCAAGAGATTATTGCCAAATTCAATGTCATGAAGCCTTTGTTCTATGTTTTCTTCTAAGAGTTTTATAGTTTTAGGACTTACATTTAAGTCTCTGATCCATTTTGAGTTAGTTTTTATATATGGTGTTAAATAAGGATCCAAATTCATTCTTTTACATGTGGATATTCAGTTATCCCAGCATTATTTGTTGAAAAGACTATCCTTTCCCCATCAATAGTCTTAGCACCTTTGTCAAAAATCATTTAACCATACATGTGAGGTTTTATTTCTGGACTCTATATATAGTTTGTCTTTATGCCAGTATCACACTGTTTTGATTACTCTAGCTTTGTAGTAAGTTTTGAAATCAGGAAATGTCTTCCAACTTTGTTCTTCTTTTTCAAGACTGTTTTTGGCTATTTGGATTCTTTTGCAATTCCGTATGAATTTTAGGATTGGTTTTTCTATTTCTGCAAAAAAATGTCATTGGGATTTTCATTGACATTGAAATGTCATAAGGATTTCATTGAATCTGCAGATCACTTTGGGCAGTATTGACACCTTAACAATATTAAGTCTTCCAGTCCATGAACATGGGATGTATTTACATTTATTGATGTCTTATTTAATTTCCTTCAACAATGTTTTGAAGGGTTTTTTACACTTTAAATTTTATTTTTTGTGGGCACATAATAGGTGTATATATTTATGAGGTTCATGAGATGTTTACCTGTATTATTTTCCTTCTCTCTAAAGAACATCTTTTAATATTTCTTGTAAGGCATACAGGCATGCAATATGCAATAATCACATCATGGGAAATGAAGTAGCCATCCCCTCAAGTATTTATCCTTGTGTTACAAACAATCCAATTACACTCTCTTAGTTTTTAAATGTACAATTAAATTATTCTTGATTATAGTCACGCTATTGTACTATCAAATACTAGTTCTTATTAATTCTTTCTAGTTATCTATTTTGTACCTATTAAGCACCCCTACCTCCCCCCACCCAGCCTACCACTACCTTTCCCAGCCTCTAGTTACCATCCTTCTACTCTCTATCTCCATAATTTCAATTGTTTTGGTTTGAGAGCGTGTGATGTTTATCCTTCTGTGCCTGGCTTATTTCATTTAGTATAATGACCTCCATTTCCATCTATGTTGTTGAAAATGAGAGGATCTCATTCTTTTTATGGCTGAATAGTACTCCATTGTGTATAAGCACCACATTTTCTTTATCCATTCATCTGTTGATGGACACTTAGGTTGCTCCCAAATTTTGGTTATTGCGAACAGTGCTGCAACAAACATAGGTGTGCAGATATCTATTCAATATACTGATTTCCTTTCTTTGGAGTATATATCTAGCAGTGAGATTGCTGGATCATATGGTAGCTCTATTTTCTGTTTTTTGAGGAACCTCCAAACTGTTCTCCAAAGTGGTTGTACTAATTTACATTCCCACCAACGTGGTATGAGGGTTCCCTTTTCTCCACATCCTCAGCAGCATTTATTATTGCCTGTCTTTTGGATATAAGCCATTTTAACTGAGGTGAGACGATGTCTCATTGTAGTTTGGATTTGCATTTTTCTGATGATCAATGATGTGAGCATCTTTTCATATGCCTGCTTGCCATTTATATGTCTTCTTTTGAGGAATGTCTATTTAAATCATTTCCCCATTTTATTTTGTAGTTTTCATTGTACAGGTACAAGTCTTTCATCTCCTTGGTTAACTCCTAAGTAGTTTGTCCTTTGTGAGATTATTAGAAATGGAATTATTTTGTGATTTCCTTTTCAGATTGTTAATTGTTAGGTATAGAAATGCAACTGATTTTGTGTATTGACTTTGTATTCTGTCATTTTGCCAAATTTTATTAGCTCTAACTGATTTTTTGTAAAATATTTGGGGTTTTCTACATATAAGACCATATTATCTGCAGACAGATAATTTTACTTCTTCCTTTCCAACTTGGATGCCTTCTTTTTAATTTTCTTGCCTAACTGCTCTGGATAGAACTTCCAGTAGAATGTTTAATAGAAGTGGTGAACGTGAACATCCTAGCCTTGTCACTGATCTTAGAGGAAAAGCTTTCGTCTCTTACCATTGAGTATGACATTTGCTGTGGGCTATTCATAAATGGCTTTTATTACGTTGAGATAGTTCTCTTCTGTTCCTAGTTGTTGAGTGTCTTTTATCATGAATAGTTGTTGAATTTTGTCGAATGCTGCTTCTGCATTGATTCAGATGATCACATTTTTTTCCTTTATTCTGTTAATATGATGTATTACATTGATCAGTTGTTTTGAACCATCCTTGCATTCCAGGAATAAATTTTTCATCTGTTCATTTACTTTTATTTTATGTGCACCTGTATATCTAAAATAGGTTTATTGTAGACAACATATAGTTGGATCTTGTTTTTTGATCCACTTTGACAATCTCTTTTACTTGATGCATTTAGACCTTTGATGTTTAAAATGAGAATTGATATAATTGGATTAATATCTACCTTATTTGTCACTGTTTTCTATTTGTTGCCCTTGTTCTTTGTTTCTATTTTTGCCTTCCAACCCTTTTCTGCCTTTCATGATTTTAATTGAGCATATTTTATCATTTCATTTCCTCTCCTCACTTAGCATGTCAATTGTACTTTTTTTTAGTAGTTGCCCTAGAGTTTGCAATATACATATGCAACTAATCCAAGTTCATTCTCAAATAATGTTATACTGCTTCACAGGTAGTGTTAGCATTTTATAGTAACAAAACAATCCTAATTCCTCCCTCCCATCCTTATATCATTGCTGTCATTCATTTTGCTCATATGTAAGCCCATATAAGTGAATATTTATGAATACATTGTTGCTATTATTATTTTGAACAAACTATTGTCAATTAAGAATAAGAAAAATACATTTTTTTAAATTTTACCTTCACTTATTCTTTCTTCAGTGTTCTTCTTGTATGTAGATTGAAGTTTTTGACCTATATTATTTTCCTTCTCTCTAAAGAACATCTTTTAATATTTCTTGTAAGGCAGATCTACTGGCAACAAATTTCATTGATTTTTGTTTGTCAGAGAAAGTCTTTATTTCTCTCCACTTTTGAAGGATAATTTCTCAAGATACAGAATTATAGGTTGGTTTTTATTTTCTCTCAATACTTTATATATTTCACTTCACCCTCTTCTTGCTTGCATGGTTTCTGAAGAGAAGTCAGATGTAATTCTTATCTTTTTTCCTCCATAGATAAGACGTATTTTTCTTCGGGCTTGTTGGGATTTTTTTCTTGATCTTTGATTTTCTATTGTTTGAAAATGATATGCCTCAGTGTCATTTTGGGGACATATTTCCTGCTTTGTGCTTGGTGTTCTCTAAGGATCCTAGATCTGTGGTTTGGTGTCTGACATTAATTTGAGGAAAGTCGTTATTGTTTCAAATATTTCTCCTGATCATTTCTCTCTTCCTTCTCCTTCTTGCATTTCCATTAGGCATTTTTACATCCACAGTTTTTGGATATTCTGTTTTCTTCTTCCAGTCTTTCTGCTCTTTGCTTTTCAGTTTTGGAAGTTTCTATTGAGATATCCTCAAGCTCAGAGACCCACTTCTCAGCTGTGTTCAGTCTACTTATAAGCACATCAAAGGCACTCTTCATTTCTGTTACAGTGTTTTGTTTTGTTTTGCTTTTTATCTCTAACATTTCTTTTTTTTTTTCTTAGAATTCCCATCTCTTTGCCTATCTGTTCTTGCATGCTCTCCTCTTTATCCATTAGAGCCCTTAGCATATTAATCATAGTTGTTTTGAATTTCTGGTCTGATAATTCCAAAATCCATGCCATATCTGAATCTGGTTCTGATGCTTGCTCTGTCTCTTCAAACTACGGTTTTTATGCCTTTTAGTATGCCCTGTAATTTTTTCTTGATAGCTGGACATGATGCACTGGGTAAAAGGAACTGCTGAAAATAAGGCCTTTAGTGATTTAGTGGTAAGGGGTGGGGAGAGGGGGACGCATTCTACAGTGCTATGATTACGTCTCAGTCTTTTGGTGAGCCTGTGCCCCTGGGCTGTGAACTTCACAGGTGCTTCTCCCCCACCTCCCCCGCAACACACACGTGTAGATGGAATAGGATGGCTAAGGTGGGCTGGAGTTGAGTATTTCCCTTCCACCAGGTCAATTAGTCTCTCATGAAACCCCAGCAGGTTAGGCTCTGGCTAACTAGTTTCCCCCGAGGACAAACCTTGTTAAAAAGAACAGAATGCTCTGGCATATTTTGAAATGATTCCTTTTCCCCTTCCACTACCAGAAGCACATGGGGATTTTTCTCCAATATTCACTTAAGAACCTGGTAGAATTCCAGGAGTAAAACTCACAAAAGCGTGGGGGCCCAGTGAAGGCCTCCCCTGAGGTTTTTGTCTCTCAGACTTATCCACACTGAGCCTCCAGCAACTAGTCAATTACACTTTCGGTTTTCCTGCCTGCACACCAATTCCCATGGAGGTTTCTGCTCCAATAATTTGTAATTCTCTCTATTTACCTGTCTCTCCAATTCTGGGGGCAGTGGTTTGCACTGTGACCTCACTTCTCTTACAGATCTAAGAAGAGTTCTTGATTTTTCAGTTTGTTCAGCTTTCACTGGTTGTTAGGACAGAGTGGCCACTTTCAAGCTTGTCATATGCCAGACGAGAGACTGGGAACCACTACTTTTTAGAATTTTCAAAACAATTAAAACAATCCAAATACCCATCAACTGGTGGATAGAAAAATAAAATGTGGTACATCTATACAAAGTAATATTATTTAGCAATAAAGAGGAATAAAGTACTGATACGTAACACTAATATGGATGAACCGCAAAAGCACATGAAATGCAAAAAGCCAGATGCAAAAGACCACCTATTGCATGATTCCATTTATATGAATGTTCAGAAAAGACAAAAAGTAAATTAGTGGTTGCCTGGGAGTGGGATGAAAACTATAATTGACTGTAAATGGGCACGGGGGTTCCTATTGGGTGATGGGAAGGTTCTAAAACAGGATTGTGCTTACGGTCATAGAACTCAGTAAATTTACTAAAAATCATTGTACACTTTAAAACAGGTGAATCTTGTAGAATGTAATAATACCTCAACCAAATCAATTATTAAAAATAATAAAGGTTTAATTGGAAAAAATATAGAAAGGCATTAAGAACAAAACAAGAAATGTCTTCTTATGTTAAAGACATAAGTTCCTCTTCTTCCTCTTCTAAAGGGAATTGTACTGCACCTCTGCCAGAAACCCTCACTGTTCACTTAAAAATATATCATGGGTATTTCCTGTGTCATTAAATTTTTGTGATTATATGTAAATACATAGACAATAGTTTACTAGTTCTCTGGTTGAACGTCCCTAGATCTCCTTCCCCATACATGATCCATATGCCCACTGTTGGTGTTGGAGTCCATTTCTAGATATCAAAGTCCCGAGTCACAGGTGTGGACGTTTTTAGGGCTTTTGGTAAGTTTCTAATGTCGATCTCAACAGGCTGGGTATACATTTCCCCCTCCACCCACAGTTAAACAGGTGTCTCTTTCTAAACAACTATTCCCGCACCAAAGCTGGAGCCATGGTTTATTTTGTATCTTCACCAACTGGATGAGCAAAAAATGGTATCTCATTGTTGGTTTAAATTGAATTTATTTTAATTATTAGGGACGTTGCACACTTCTTCATACATTAATAGCTCCTTTGTATTATTTTCTTTTCTTTTGTTAAATGTTCATACTTGTCCTTTGCACATTTTTCTATGGGAGTATTTTTCCTTTTTGTAGAATTTAAGTGCTTTTTATAAAATAAAAGCACCCATCTTTATGCTCCCACATATGTTACAAATATTTATTTCAAGTTTGTGTTTGTAATTTAATTTTGTTTATAGTTTTTAATGGGTAGAAGTTTTATGTTATTTTTGTGGAGCTATCAATCTTTCTTTTATGGTTTCTGAAGTTTTTGAAAGGCTTAGAAAGACCTCCTCTACCCAATATTGTATAATATTCACCTATATTTTCTTTTTTGGTACTTTTATAGTATTTTATCTGCTCCTCCCCTTACCCATTTGCCATTAATCTTTAATTTATCTGGAATTTATTTTAGATTAAGATTGAATTCTAACTTAAATTTCTTCCAAGTAATTGAATAATTGTCACAGCACAGTTAATGAATAATTCATTTACTTACTGATTGGAACTAGCCATCTTTCTCATGTTTTAAATACTTATCTCTACTTGAGTCTCTTTATGGGAGCTTTTATCCTGTTCCTTTGATCTATCTGTGTTTTCATATGCTACTACAACATGAATTTAATTATTTGACTTAATGATATATTTTAAAATCTGGCAGTACGAGTCACCTCTCATTCTTTTTAAAACATGTTTTGGTCATTAGTTCATGTTTAGTCTTCCAGATACATTTTAGAGTCATTTTATCAGGAAAAGAAAAATCCTTTCATGATTCTGATTGGAATTAAACTGAAAAATTAATTTGGAAAAACTGACACCTCTACACATGAACTTTACTATTCAGAAACACACCACGCCTCTTCACTTAAGGCTATGTTTATATCTCTCATTAAAGGTGTTTTTTTATTTGTTTTGGTCATTTTTTATTTTTTTCTTTTCTTTTTATTTTTGTAAAGACAAAGTGTCACTATGTTGCTCAAGTTGGTCTTGAACTCTTGGCTTCAATCTTCATCTTCCTGCCTCGGCCTCCGGAAGTGTTGGGATTACAGGTATAAGCTACTGCTTCCAGCCTGTTTTTGTCATGTTTTAAAACTGGAATTGCAGCCCGGTGCAGTGGCTCACACCTGTAATCCGAGCACTTTGGGAGGGAGGCCAAGGCAGGTGGCTCACCTGAGGTCAAGGGTTCCAGACCAGCCTGGCCAACATGGTGAAACCCCATCTCTACTAAAAATACAAAAATTATCCGGGTGTAGTGGCATGTGCCTGTAGTCCCAGCAACTTGAGAGACTGAGATTGGAGAACCGCTTGAACCTGGGAAGCGGAGGCTGCAGTGAGCAGAGATTGTGCCATTGCACTCCAGCCTGAGCAACAAGAGTGAAACTCCATCTCAAATGAATAAGTAAATAAAACGGTAATTGCACACTTCTTATTTGGTTTATTATTAGTTACTTAATGTTTTTGCTGATATTGTAAAAGGAATTCATTTGCTATTAAGTTTTTTTACTGATTGTCACTGATATGAAGAAACACTATTAATTTGTGCTCACTGGTCATTTAACTTAACTCCTACTAGCTCTTACTTGTTTTCATGTTTAGGGATTATTTTAAGGGTTTTTATATCATTTGCAAATAAGAGTTTATTTCTTTACAAATGTTGTGCCTCTAAATTATTTTTCTTTCTTATTTCATTGGTTAATGGTGTGGTGCGAATCCTCCCCCATGCCTCTTATTTTTCTTTAATGAGAATGCCTCTAGTTTTTCACCATTAGTATGATATTAAAGGCTGATTTAAGCTAAAAAAGCTTCAAGGAAGTATTTCTTCTGGTGCTATTTTATTAAGCATTCTTAACAGCAATAGATACTGGATTTTATTAAATGCCATCTTGCATTTTGTGGGTTGATTATATTTTTTTTTCTCATTTGAACTATTGATGTGGTGGAATGATATTCATAGATTTCTTTATATTGAACCAGTCTTAGATTCCTAGAATAAAACTCTGCATAGTCATGGTATGTTATCCTGGTAATATCCTGGTAGATTCTGCTTGCCAGAATTCTATTGAGAATTTTCACAGCAATATTAATAAGTTGGTAATGTTATTTTGGCCCTGTCAGGCTCTGTTATCAGGAATTTGCTGGTTGAGTGAAATGAATGAGGAGGATTTTCGTATTTCTTGTGCTCCTGCACACTTTCTAGGTATGGCAGTTACCTAGGATATTATTGAACATTTCAGGGAGCAGGCAGCTTGTCTATAAAACCTTTTGAGCCAAGCATGCTTGCTAGAGCTCCATCCCTCCTCCCAACCACACACAATTTTACTCATCTTTCACAGGAGGAATCTTCGAGTATGCGGACGGCCCCAACGCCCAGGTCATGAATGCTGAGGAGCACGCCTTTCGATTTTCTGCCAACATCATCAACAGGAACAGGACTCTGCTGCCCAACACAACCTTGACCTATGACATACAGAGGATTCACTTCCATGACAGCTTCGAGGCGACCAAAAAGGGTGAGTGTGCAGCTCCTGCCTCTGTTCTCTTCCCGGCCTGGTGAGGGGAAGTGCTGCATTTGCTGTCCGAGATCCTGGGAACGGGCCAGAGCTCCAAGCCTTTTCTACCTGGTTTGGGCTTGGAGCCAGACTGCCTGGACTTGCATCCTAGCAACTCCAATATTAGTTGTGTGACCTTGGACAAAATACCCTGTGCCTCAGTTTTCTCATCTGCACAATGGATGCCTTTCTATAAAGTGCTTAGAATAGTAAGCACTGGCATGTTGGAAGTACCATGTAGGACTTTACTCTTATTGCAATTGGCTTCTTTGCCCTCCACATACTGAGCCACCAGGTCAGGGACCCAATTTCTGTGTCCCACCCACCTGCTTCTCCTTGCCTTGTATTCTGGCAGAGTCCCTGATATCGAGCGCAGTTACCGCCGACTTTTTTTTTTTATTTTTTAGACAGAGTCTCATTCTGTTGCCCAGGCTGGAGTACAGTGGCGCGATCTCTGCTCACTGCAACCTCCGCCTCCCAGGTTCAAGCAATTCTCCTCTCTCCACCTCCTGAGTAGCTGGGACTACAGCACATGCCACCACACCCAGCTAATTTTTTGTATTTTTAGTAGAGCTAGGGTTTCACCATGTTGGCCAGCCTGGTCTTGAACTCCTGACCTTAGGTGATCTGCCCACCTCGGCCTCCCAAAGTACTGGGATTACAGGTGTGAGCCACTGCGCCCAGCCATTCTGACATTTTTGAGGCCACTCTGCTGAATCTCAGAGCTGATCTGCAGACAGTCAAGAGGTACCCCACCCTGGTTTAGCCTGGATCATCCGAAGAGTGATCCTTCACCCGTGACCCCTCTCTCTGCTGTTGTGCCCGCTCCCTGCCTGTGTCCTCCCACTCTTTTCCCAGCATGCCCTGCAGCCTACCTTGTGCAGTGAAGTGTCCATCTCCCTGCTGAGAGTCTATGCTGACACCCTCTGCCCGGCCTTGTCCAGCTAGAAAATGACTGAACTCAACCAAAACTACTCAATAAAAAGGTCAGAACACAGAACAAACGCCTGGAATCAGAGTGCAGAGACCCTCGTGGGTACAACCACCCACAAAAAGCTAGACTGGGTTTTCTGTCTATGTTTTCTAAAAATTACTAAAATAATACAATGACTCCCTAGCGGTACCCCTGTGATTCAGCACAGGGACCTTCCCCAGCCAGGCAGGGAACCCCGGGGCAGAGTTTCTGAGCCCTCCCAGAGTTATTTCCTCCAGGAAATTATAGTCCCGCCCTATGTGAAACTGCCAAGTTGTTGGTGAGCAGGCCCAAAACAGAAACGTCCTAGCTCCTGAAAATCTAGCCCTGGGCTTCCAAGTGACCAAAGCCACAAACCCTCCACTCCCCGCCTCCCCCCAACCAGATGACATGACTTGCTTTCTTAAATTCTTGGATGGAACATCTCATGGGCTTTCCCCAAATCATCATCAGAGCCCATGAGGGCCTTTCCAGTCTAACCCCAACCTGACCTTCCAGCCACATCCATACCATCTGCTCCCATAGGCCCTGGGTTCTAGCCACACCTGCCCTCCTCAGGGTGCCATGCTTCCTCCCACCTCTGGGCTTCCGTACATGCTGCCCCCTCTGCTTGTAATTCCCTTTCTCCAGCCCACCTTCTCCTGTCCTTTGCCTGGCCAACTCATCCTTCTCTTGTCAAACTTCCAGTCCTCAGGGAGACCCTCCCCGAACCCCTAGACAAGGTCAGGTCTCCTTGCTTTCATCTTATAACACTCTGAACTTTTCTTTCACAAGCCTGACCTGTGTCTATGAAAGAGAGGTCATGTGATTATTGTTAATTTCTTCCACATGTCTGCAAGCCCCCGTGTCTTTTTACTGCTCCACTGTAGAACCTGGCATGGGCCTGGCATTCAGGAGGCACAAAATCAGTCCTGGTAGTTTGATCGGATGCACAAATGAAAGTGTGTCAAACCCACTTAACGAACATTGTTCCTTACGATCCCTGCAGGAAAAAAGGCCCTGCCCTTTATAGGTCATGCCCAAGGAAGCTAGGTCATAGGACCAATAACTATAACAACCAGAAAATGAGAGAGAGCTACAGAAGTGTTGTGGTACAAGCAGGAAGGCTTCCTGGAGGAGGAGAGGTTTGAGATGAGCTTTGAAGGATGGTGGGAAAGAGTGAGGAGTGGGATAAGGCAGAAGGTGGAGTGGAAAATGCAAGTTGTTTGAAGGAGCCAGTTTATGCACTTGAGAAGTCTGTTGAGCACCCACTGTGTGCCAGGTGCTGGGGATCCCAAAGTGTTTAAGACAGAGGTGGCTGGTTCCTGCGACCATGGAGCTTATAATCTAGAGGATAAAGCAACAGGTGCCATACTGAGAGTTGCAGGAGAGAGTGCAGGAAAGGGAGGGTGAAGCGTTAGCTTGGTCAAGGAGCATGAGTTTATAAGAAACAGACACCTACTCAAGCTAGATCAAGAAAAAAGGAACTGCCACCCAAATCAAGATATAGACCATGTGAGCCCTCCAGAAGCCCCCGTGGCCCTCCCAGTCATTCCTCTCCCAAGGTCACCACCATTCTGACTGCTGGTGCCCCACACTGGGTTTTGCTGTTTTTGAACTTTACATAAATGAAATCATTCAGTGTCTACTCTTTTAAGCCTTGCTCTTTGCTTTGTCTTGTATCCGTGAGATTGTCTACATGGTTGAATATACTGGTCTTCATTGATGTACAGTGTTCTGTTACATGAATATGCCCCATTTTAAATCCATTTCACTTTTGTTGCACTTACGTGTTGGTTTCTGCTTGGGGCTATTACCTGCATTGCTGCTGTGAGCATTCGTGTAGGTGTCTTGTGATGCACATGTATAATCATTTTTGTTGGGTATATACTTAGGAGTGGAAGTGTGCGGGTCACAGAATGTGCATATGTTCAGCCAAACAGTTTTCCAAAAGCTGCTGCACAGTCTGCACTCCCCACAGCTATGTTTGAGAGTGGCACTTGCCCTACATCTTCACTAGCACTTGGTAAAGTCAGTTTTATTTTTAAATTTTGGCCATTCTGGTGGTTTCTGTAGTGAGTGTCATTATATATATGTAGCGAGCCTCTGTCTCTCTCTCTCACTCTCTCTCTCTCACTATATATATATATATTTTTTTTTTTGAGGTGGAATTTCACTCTCGTTGCCCAGGCTGGAGTGCAGTGGTGCCACCTCAGCTCATTGCAACCTCCGCCTCTTGGGTTCAAGCAATTCTCCTGCCTCAGCCTCCCAAGTAGCTGGGATTACAGGCATCCACCACCACACCCAAATAATTTTTGTATTTTTAGTAGAGGTAGGGTTTCATCATGTTGGCCAGGCTGGTCTCGAACTCCTGACCTCGTGATCCACCCGCGTCAGCCTCCCAAAGTGCTAGGATTACAAGTATGAGCCACCACACCCGGCCTATATTCTTGATTTATATATTCTTGCGTCCTTTGTTGGAGAGATATCTCTATTGCATATATGCATTACATGTGGGCTTCCCTTTACATTCTCTTAACAGTTTCTTTTGAGGAGCAAAGTTCTTAATTTAAAGAAGTCCAATTTATCAATATTTTCCATTATGGTTAATGTATTTTGTGTTGTTTGAGAAGTCTTTGTCTAACCTAAGGTTATGAAGATAGTCTCTCATTTTTCTCCTAGAAGTGCTGTTGTTTTATCTTTCATAGTTAGCTCTGTGATCTATCTCGCATTGATTTTCTGTGTACAGTGGGAGGTAGGGGTTTGGGCTTATTTTTTCTATACAATGCTGATGGGAGTAAAACTTTCCATTTCTTAGGAGAACTATTTAGCAGTATCTACTAAAGCTTGTGCCTACAAGGATGTTTTCTAGCCACTTTAATGATAATAATCAAAAGTTAGAAGTAAATTAAAGGTCCATCAGTAGGAGAATGGATAGATTAGGATATAATTATACAATGGAATTTTAATCAGCAATAAAAAAAAGAATAAACTTTCTCCACTCAACATCATAGATGAACCTCACAGATATAGTATTGAGTGAAAGAAAAGAGATTTCCTCTGGGAGAGGGAGTAGTGTGCAGTGAGTGGATATTGACTGGGAAGGAGCAAGAGAGACCCTTCTTAGGTGTTGGAAATGCTCTGTAGCTTGCCTGAGATAGTGTAGCATACATGAGTGCATGACGTATGAATGAAATTATATGTGAAAATTCATAACAGTCATGTGCTTAACATTAATGCACTTTACTATATTTTATATCTCAATAAAAAAATTAAGTGCCATCTTTCTGCAACGCTCAATGTCCCTGTGATGACATGCCTAAGACAGATACCATCCCTCTGCTGTGACTGGCAACACCACTGTCACACCTTGGCACATTCCTGCTGTTGGATCACACTCCCCTTTGGGCACCCTCCATCCCTCAGGGAGCCCCATGTTCCCATGATCTTTATTTTTTCTTTTCATCTTTGGTTTTTTAAACAGCATTCTCCTGAGGCATCTTTAGGACTCCTCCAAGGAACTTGGGGCTTGGGGCAAGTTCTAATTAATCCAGCGATAATTCATTTTCCCTAGACAGAAGTCCTCGTCATTGCTTTCTTCCCCTCCAGCTGGATCCAGCCACCTCAGGCCCTGTGGGGGAGGGGACGCAGAGGCACAAAGCCTGGCACCACCTGCCCTGCCAGCTCTGCTTGAATTAGTCCTTCCCTCCACGTGAGGTCCGGTGGCCTTTCCCTGTTAAAATGGACTTTCACTTATTGTCTTTATCTTTACATGTTTTGTGGAAATTAAAAGATGAGTGACTTCCAGGCAGTGCCAGAGGCAGCAGCAGCGCAGAGAGTGTCTGTGTTTTCTTCCAAGGCTGACCGGAGTGGGCCTGGAATCGACCCAGGGCTCCCCAGGCTCCTCCGCCTTCACTTATTCTCTGGGCTGCTCAATTCCTTTTAAGACACAAATTGATTGGGATAATTTTTGCCATAACTACAATTGCCATGGAAAGGGAGTGGGGGGACGGCATTCAGGCTGCGGACTCCTGCAATGACTGTGAACCACTGAGTTACTGTAAAATGACCAGAAAATGGATTCAAAATTGAAGCCACAAATAATGTAATTACTGCAGTGTGATCAGGGCTGCCAGAACAAGAGTTGGCTGCTGCCCTGGAAACATCTGGAAGAAAAGCTGCTGCTGCTGCTGCTATAAGCCCTGCCCTGGTCCCTGTGGGGGCAGCAGTGTTCTTCCCAGCTGGGAAGTCCTCAGAGGGTGGAAGGAACATGGAGGAGATAGGAAAGGGGAGGTGGAGAGAGGCCAGGGAAAAGCAATAGGTGAAGGCCAGGACTGATGCTTCCTGTTATGCAAGAGTAAAGTCTAATCACCACATCTCTTGCAGAATGAAACCCAGTGTGGTCGTCATCATCATCACCACCATTGACTCTACTATCAACACCAGTACACCAGCACCACAATTACTGTTTTCACCAGCAACAATGGTATCATCTCCACTCTTAATATCAGCACCACCAACACCACCCCTACTGTCATCACCTCCATCACTGCCATGACAGCAACATCTTCATCATCACCAGTCTCATCAGCACCAACATCTCTGCCACCATCCCACTGATACTGTCAGTACCATCAACGTTGTTATCACCTCCTCTCTCATCAGTGCTGACATCCCGTCATCCCCTGTCATTATCACCATTACAGTGAAGGCACCGACACCTTTATCATTGTCAGTCTCATCAACACCAACATCAACATCACCATCCCGCCATTACTATCACAACATCAACATGATTAATTTCACCCTCAGCAATGCCGTCACCATTATCTTCATTGGCAGCCTCACAATATGGTCTTTAGTATCACAACTATTTCAGTTGCCTTTGTCATAATCCTCACAGTCTGTGTCAAAATAAAAGTCACTTCTTTGAAGAACACTCTTACAATCCTCTGCATCATCAGACTTTGTGTTGGTCCACTCTCCCTTGCCTTGATCAAACAACATGCCCAGACCTTGGACATGACCTAAGATGCCAGGCCGTGTAAGGGTAGCGGTGGCAGGGAAGCCTGGACCTGACTGCTTCAAGGCATCAATCAATGAAGGAAATCTAAGAGGCAGATTCTTAGAGGTGGTGGTGGGAGGGAATGAGACATTCAAATCATTCAACCAAGTCTTCAAACTGAAGGTGTCCCGGGAAAAAGAATAGACAGATAATATAGTGGGACAGAAACCAGAGGCATCAGGGGACAGCTAGAAGGATCAAAACAAAGGTAGGAGAGAGTATGAGGGAAACCTACAGGGTTTACAGGGTGCCCACGGCCTCAGGCTTGGGCAAGCCCTGGACTGCTGTCACTCACTGTTACCATCTCTTCCATGTTGGTACCCAGCTCCCATGGTTGCAGAGTGACTCACACATGGCCTCCTTCCTCAGGAAGCGCCTAATCTGAAGGAGACAAGGTGGTGGGGGAAGATATGCAACACCCCCAGACGGCAGAAGAATAGCACGAATGGGCAGTGAGGGTGCAGGTCTGAGCATGGCCTCCTTGGGGAGAGGGAACTGAGAAAAGAGCTAGTCCTAAATTTGACAATTCACCAGCAAACCCAGAGTTCCTGTTTTTAAAGCATTTATTATCACGTGGTTTGTCTCACACACCTACTCACACCAAGGGCTACCCAAGGCATGTTGACTCAAAGGTGACAAAAGCAGGAACAAGATGGTGCTTCCCCGACTTGGCTCCCAGTCCCAGAACTACAGAAGCACCGGGAGGATGCCATGCCTCCGTTGTATGTGCTCTCCTGCACCTGGCCTTGGCCACAACGAATCCTGGGTTGCCCAGGAGATACCCTCTGTGCTGGCACTGCTGCTGTTCTGCCCCGTGTTCCAGGGGGCTCCAGCAGACCCCTAACAAAAACTAGCCAGCTCATCACATTGCTATATCTTTCACCTTGCCCGTAAGTGGCAATCTCTGGTGTTCCCAGTAGAAGTACAGATTTCAGGAAAAATAACTTCTTTATATAAAATCTCCCATTTCCAGGAGGCAGTGGGAGTGGTGGATGTGAGTCAACAGGAAAAACACCCCAAGACCACATATTCTGATGGATTCAAAACTACCGTGTATCCCTGGATCAATCTGGACTATCCTTAAGCCCAGGCAAGAGGGACCCTTTCCCAGGGCCTGTGCTTTGATGTCTTGCCCTCTGCCTCCTCTGGTTGGCCTCTCCTCCCGGGACAAGGAGTCAGTGGGACCAGGGGACATACCCACTAGGAGCCTGTGCCCTGCCCTTCCAGACTTTCCTCTAAGGATCTAGAACCCTGAATTTCCTGCCCACTTGCCCCTGAGCCCACTTCTAGGACATGCATGGGCCTCTTCCTTGGGTCTGTCTTCCAGAGGGAAAGCCATACTTCCAGGAGATGCACTTTTAGGCCCTAGGGGTGACCAAGGGGCAGCTGTTTGCAGTGGGTGTAGACAGTGTTTGGACATAAGGGCTGGGGTTTCCACAGAGAATGCAAGGCCCCTTGTGGTTCAGGATGGAGCCAGTGGTAAAAGAGAAAGGGGTAGAATGGGGTCCTGGTGCTACCTCCCCCCATGTCACTGTGTAGGAGAAGTCTCCATTCTCACCTGACTTTCCAGATTGTGATGAAGGTACATTTGTCAAGGTAAGAGAAAAGGACATGTTTCATTTAACAGTTTTTTAGCTTGACTAACAGCATGTAACTATTTAGCCATATGGTATGTGGGCTTCCACTTATACTCTGGCCCTGGGCCCTGCAAATCTTAGGGGTAGGCCTGTGCCCAGTGGGTCATTCCCAGAGGCCCTTGAGGCAGCCAGGCCTCAATGCACTGAATCCAGTGTATTCATTCCTGCTTCGGTGCTCTGTCCTTCCTCCTCCTGTGTGCATCAGATGTCATATGTGTGCACATAGTGTCATTCCCCTGTCCACAGGTAGGTGAGCTTGCTCATGCTCTGTTGGTGGATCTCCGATGGTTGCAACTGGCGGAAAACCAAAACCTAAATGGCGTAAGTCTTGGTTCGTGCAAATTCTAAGTCCAGGGTTTTGCCTGGTCGGCGACTCCTGTGTTTTCTCTCTCTTGGCTCTGCTCAACCCACACTGACTATGTTCACAAACAGGCACCCCTCTTTATGAGCACAAGATGGCTACTGCAGCTCCAGCTGTCACTTCCTTGAAGGTTCACTTAAAGAGGGAGGTGCCCCTTTCTCAGTCCAGTGGATCTCATGGCATCCCACTGGCTCTAACTGGCCCACAAATGTCCTCTAAACTCATGGCTGTGAACTAGGAAGACCAGTGAGTGGTTTTCTGGGTGAGAGCCGCATTCTCTGCACCAATGGGTTGACAGTGGAAAAGAGGGGTGAAGCCCCAAGGAAAATTAGAGACAGTTGAGAAAAGAAGAGAGAATGGCTCCTGGGGAGCTCTGCCACCTACCCCAGAATGACTCTGAGAGATCCCCTTTCTATGGATCTTTTAGGCAGAATCCCCCACTTTGAGCCCCAGCTGCCCTGGGTCTGTTCATTTGATGCTGTGTTGTGCCCACTGATGTTCTACCATCCCAGGCCGGTGGAAAGCATCTGCTGCCTCACCTGCCTGAGTTTTTGGACCTCCGCAAGAATGTGAACTGTTTGAAGGCTGGGATTCGGCATTCATTCAACATTCAGATGATGATTTGGCACTGTCGATACAGCAGTAAACCACATAGATCAAGGCCCTGCCTCTTTGGAACTTATATTCTACTGGGAGGAGGAAGTCAACCAATGGACAAGACTTCCAGTGATCGTTTAATAAAGAAGGAAATAAACAGGGCATGGGGAGACAGGGATTGCGATTATAAATTGTGCGGTGAAGGCCTTCCTAGTAAGACACAGACACAGAGGCCTCAAGGAGGAGGGGGAGGGAGTCTTGAGGCTCTATGAGGGAAGAGCATTCCAGCCAGAGAGGACAGCACATGCAAATAGGCAGGAGTGCACTTAGCATGTTCAAAGAGCATCATGGAAGCCAGAGGAGCTTGAATGCTTTCAGGGAGGGAAAGAAGGATGGGAGATGAAGTCAGAAAAGTGGTGGCAGGGACAGGGAAGGGAGGAGCTGCAACAAGCAGGATCTCTGGCCACTGTTATGACTTTGGCTTTTGCACTGAGGAGCCCTTGAAGCAAAGGAGTGACGTAATCTACCTTGTACTGTGGAAGTCTCACCCTGGCTGCTGAGTGCAGAATAGACAGGAGGGAGGATGACTGAGGAAGCTTCTGCAATAATCCAAGCCAAAGATAATGGCAGCCTGGACCAGGATGGGAGTCGGGGCTGGGAGTGGCGGGAAGTGGTCAGGTTGTGATGTATTTTGCAGGTGAAGCCACAGGAGTTGTTGATGAATTGGGGTGTGGGATATTAGTGAATGAGAAGAATCAAGACAGAACCATGGTTTTTGGCATATGGGTCCAGGGACAGTGGAGCTGCTGTTTATTGAGGTGAGGGAGGCCCTGTGCTGGGTGTGTCAGATCTGATGGGCGTGTCAGATCTGACGTGCATGTCAGATATCCAACTGGTGATGGTGAGTAAGAGGTGAGATGCACAGGTCAGCGGTAGGGAACAGGCCGGGCTAGAGGTTGAAGTTGAAGCATCATCAGCCAGTTTGATTCTATTTGTTTCTCAAGTCCCCCCAAGAACAGAACCTGGCACAGAGCTGGTGATGCTAATCCCAGGATGATAACATCAAAGGTGGTGATCGCTTTTGTCATGGGCACTTCCTAAGGAAAAGGGACGTACCCTGGCACTGTGCTTCAGTCTCCCACAACCATGTCTTTCCATTTTCATGTGATCTTGCAAGGCAGGGACTGTTAGAACCCCTGTTTTCAGATGAGGAAACTGAGGTTCAGATTGCTCATCCATTGTGCACCCACCGAGGGTTCCAGTTGCTGTTTTTCCCACATGTTTACAGGATCATCAGCATCACTGTCCCCATACCCACAGCCCCCATGCTGACCCCTGTGCTGCCCTACCCTCTGTTGCAGCCTGTGACCAGCTGGCACTGGGCGTGGTGGCGATCTTCGGCCCATCGCAGGGCTCCTGCACCAACGCTGTCCAGTCCATCTGCAATGCCCTGGAGGTGCCACACATCCAGCTGCGTTGGAAGCACCACCCGCTGGACAACAAGGATACCTTCTACGTGAACCTCTACCCTGACTACGCCTCGCTCAGCCATGCCATCCTCGACCTGGTCCAGTACCTCAAGTGGCGGTCAGCCACCGTGGTCTATGATGACAGTACAGGTGGGTGGCCAGGCCTGGCTAGGCTGAGGGCAACGGGTGAGGGGGGCAGAGGCCCAGGATCAGGCTCTTGTCTGTTTGTTCGGCACAGCTGCCCCGGGGGAAGAGGCTTTGTTCCATACCCCAGTTCCACTCGGTTATGCTGATGTTCACCCCTGCACCCACTCACACCCCGTGCACCCCAGCCGCACTCATATCTCACTCAGCGCCAGCGCACCTCACCCCTGCCTCACACTCACCTCCTCGAGCAGCACAAGTGTTCAAATCTGCGCTGAACACCCACCCTAGCAGCAGCACACAAATCTGCAAGCCACGCCCCCACCTGCCCACGCCCTTATGCTCACACATTTCCATCTGCTGCAAACACATCCACCCTTACACTTGCACACTCACACACATAGGTTATGGCGTGGCCTAGTGTTAAGTGTGTACACACTGGAGCCAAACCACCTGGGTGTAAATCCCAGCTCTATCACCTGCTGGCTGAGTAGCCTCTTTGTACCTCAGTTTCCTATATAATGTAAATCTGTAAAATGTGGGATTACAAGATGACAGTGACAAGCACTGACATGCAGTGAGCACTGAAGGTTGGTTCTTCTCATCCTCCTCACACCTGCTCCCACCACATACACACTCTTCTCTACCCACACTCACACACAGAGACACCTGCACATGCCCAGCTCTGCTCACACACACACCAGCCCCTGCCATACCCACTTGACCGCTGACCGCAGCCAGGGCCAAGCTTGCGGACGTCAGCACTAGGCTCTTGTCTCATCCAGCCAGGACAGAGGGAGGAGATGGGCTCTGGGGCCTGTGGCTATGAGCTGCGGACCCAAAGCTGGGCTCCCTGATGTGGCTGCACCTGTCCCACATGCTCTGCCAGCTGGAGCTAATGCTGCCCACATTTTTCTGGGTAGGACCCACCTGACCCACTCCTGCCCTGCCTTCCAAGTCCAGCCTGGGCCCTGCCTTCCAGAAAACCCTTGCTCCAATGTGATACCCCCTGCCTCTCAAGTCCCAGGCCCTTAGAGAGGGCCCAGAGCACATGCCTGGTAGACAACCACCAACAAACCCAGCAAACGCACTCTGGCTTTTCCTTTGGATCTCATTCATTGCTGGGAGCTGGAGATACTTGGATAAACAAAACCCACTCTTTCTGTCACCCAGGCTAGAGTGCAGTGGTGCCATCACAGCTCACTGTCACCTCAACCTCTGGGATCAAGAGATCCTCCCACCTCAGTCTCCCAAATAGCTGTAACTATAGGCATGCAGCACCACACCTGGCTAATTTTGTATTTTTTTGTAGAGCCAAGGTCTGGCTACATTGCCCAGGCTGGTCTCTAACTCCTGGATTCAAGCAATCCTCCCACCTCGGCCTCCCAAAGTGCTGGGATTACAGGTGTGAGTCACCACAACACACCAAAACTCAATTCTTGGTCTTGGCAAGCACTACATTGTAGGGAAACACAAACAGGGGACAACATAGCCATCTGCATGAACAGAGCCATCTCCATGTAGCTCTATGTACAGAGAACTAATGGTCTGCCATAAGTCACAAAAAGAGCAAGCGGGAAAGGGAGAAGGGAGAGAAGAGCCACTGAGGGCACTGACTGCTGCCCGGTCCCTGCCTTCATCCTTAAGTCATCCTTGTGAGGATGTGTGGGGCAAGGACAGACCTGGAGAGTCCCCTAGAGATGGAATTCATACATGCTTCTGGATTCATCTGCTAAAGAAGGCTACTGTTTACCTGCTGCGAACCAAGTGGGGCAAGTGTGATCTTATTTCATTTCATGTAAATCTCATAATAACTCCCTGGAGCGATGAATTAGAAATGAGGAAACTGAGTCCCAAAGAGGTGACATGCCCTGTGCACTGTCACCCCAGCTAGTGAGTGCCAGAGCCAGCATGCACCTACAGGCCTGTTTGAGCCTAAAGTCCGTGCTGCTAGCCAGCATGGAGCTGTTTCTTCTCCTCTTTCTTTCCAAAGACTTGAGTCCCAAGACATTTCTTAGCCTGGCCTCTTAAGAGAGAGTGACCTTGGCAAGTCACTTAACCCATCTGGCCTTGCTCTGCCCACGTGTCAAGAGCTACTGCATCCAGCCTTGAAAGAGCCCTCCAGCTCTCAGCTGCCTGTGATTCAATGTCAGCTTTTGATTACCTCCTAATGGGGACTGGAAATAGTAGGGAGAGACTCCCTCAGAAAAGACAATTGGAAAGCTGTTTATTTAACTCAGGCTTCTACAAGCATCTATTGAGTTCCTGCTATTTCCAAAGCACCCGACAGAAGATCCTTGAGAGCAGGGATCCCCAGCCCGGCTTATTCACCCCAGCATGAAGACCTTGCCATTGAGGGGCGCCCCTGCCCACCTCTCAGCCACTCCAGTGTTTCTGCTGCATTGTGGAGTTGTTTCTTAATGTACCACTGTGAATCATTATCTGTCTGTGAGTCTGTGTCTGCTTCCAGGCCAGGAGCTTTCAGCGCCTCCAGGATGTAACACAGGGTCTGGTACAGTGTAGATGTTTTTCATTGTTTGTTGCACTGAGTTGGATTGGATTGGATTGGATTAGTTTGGATTGAATTGGAAATCAAGTTGAATTAAACCCTAATTAAATATTGAAGGAAAGAGTATACGGGTGAAGAAACGAAGATGTTGTCATCCTGTCTTCTTTTGAAAAGTTAATCTTAGTATAGAAGAATGGGTGCTTGCCCAGAGGTTGCACATAATTCTAGGCCATCAGAGCTAAGAATGAAATGGCATATGCATTTAGTCAGAGCCAGACCACTTGGGGAGTGGAAGCTCTATGGCCTTGGCTGGTCTGAGCTGACTTACCAGAGGAGGAGAGATTGGAGCAGGATAGATGAATGAGGAGAGGATAGATGAATGAGGAGAGGAATCATGAGGGAATTACGGGTGGAGGGAACAGCATGAGCAAAAACTAGGTTGGACTGTGCCTAGCAGCTTAACCAAGAGGACAGCCTGGTTAGGGGAGAGGATTCAGGTATGGAAGGTGGGAAGAAAAAGTTAGATTAACAGAGTGTAGCTGGCTATGCAAGGTCTCTGATGTCCAGCCTCAGAGTTCAGGTTTTATCTTTAAAGCAGCCAAGGATCATTGAGTATTGCTGAGCAAAGGAGTAGAATAATCAAAGCAGAGTTTTAGAAGGTGGTTCTAAGAGCAATGCACAGGGAGGGTTGGAAGGAGAGCCTAGAGCAAGGAGACTAGGGCACAGCAGACTGCACTGGTCCAGGCAGGAGCAAAGGAGGCCAGAATTCAAGGAGTGCTTGGAAGAGAACATGGGGCCAGAATGGAAGGGAAAAAAGGGATGTGAACAGGGTAATGTTGAAGACATGTAACTGGAACGTCATTGGTACGGAGTGGTCAGAGCAGACACTGACATAGTCTAGATGGAGGGTGGAGGAAGTGGCTTTGCAGAGGAAAAGGTGCTTTATCATGATGATGGATACCGTGCTAGCAAAACTGGCCAGAGCTGATGCTCAGGTCTGCAGCTCTTACCCACAAGTGCTTTTAGCTCTGACTATAAGTACATGTCACTTCATTCTCAGCTGTGATGGCCTGGAATTACCTGTGATCACTGGGCAGGTACCCACTCCTCTGGAATACAATTAACTTCTCAAAAGGAGATAGGATAGCAACATCTTCATTTTTTCATCCTTATACTCTTTCCTTCAATATTTAATTAGAGTTTAATTCAACTTCATTTTCCATTTGATTCAGTTAAATTCAACTCAGTTCAGTTCAACAAATATTTAAAACATAGGGGAGTCAATGGGTCAGTGAGTTTGATCAAGAAAACTAGGGGCTCAGGGTTGGCGTCAGCCAAATAATATAACTTTGATGATGTATAGTGGGTAGAAAGAAGTGTGCTCCCAGCATCCGGATATGTCAAAGGGCAGGACAATGTATGGGTCATCAAACCCATGGAGTGGGAAGTACTCCACAGTGGGCTTTGTCTGTGTTTGCTTTGGAGATCGTGTCCATTAGGATGTTTTGGCTGCTAGTAACAGACAGCCCAACTCACACTGACTCAAGCAATAAACTGTTATCTCACTGACAAGAATTCTGGAGATGGGCCTTTCCTGGGATGATTTAGCAGCTTGACAAAGTCAGGGTGCTGGGTCAGTATTGCCACAGCTCTCTTGGCCTTCAGCTCATAGTCACAATAGGGCTGCTGAAGCTCGGAGCATGCAGTAGGTGGCATACAGGAGGTAGAGGCCAACGGGATTTTCTTCTTCATTATTTTTTTATTTTAGAGACAGGGTCTCACTCTGTCACCCAGGCTGGAATGCAGCAGCACAATCATGGCTCCTGGCAACCTTGAACTCCAGGGCTCAAACGGTCCTCCCACCTCAGCCTCCCAAGTAGCTGGAACCCAGGCACATACCACCATGCCCTGCTAAGTTTTATATTTTTTTATAGAGTCAGAGTCATGCTGTATTGCCAAGGCTGGTCTCAAACTCCTGCTTTAGCCTCTCAAAGCACTGAGATTATAGGTATGAGCCACCACAACCTGCCCAGTGAGATTTTTCTTAATGTGACTCATGCCTCTTATCAAAGAGGAAGATCTGTCTCAGAACCTTCTAGAAGACAATCCTGTGTAGCTCACTGGTCCATGCCTGTTATTCTAGACATTGTCAGATGGAAATGGGATTGCCACTGATTGGCTCCTGCCAATCACGAGTCATCTCATGGGACTGGTGCATTTTCACCCAAACACAATCACAGTTCATTTAGAATGCTGGAAGGGAGTGCAGTTGTTATCTCTTTCTATAATAATGCTGTGTAACTAACCACCTCAAAAACTCAGTGGCTTAAAATAATAAGCATTTGTTTAACTCACAAGTCCTCAGGGTCAGTGATTTCTTGAAGTTGGCTAGGTCGTTTTTCTGGGCTCACCTGGATCACTCACCTGCTTGGGGGTCAGCTGGCTGTTGGTTGATCTAGGCTGGCCTTGACTGAGATGCAGGTGTATTCAGCTCTCCACCTGTCTCTCATCCTCCAGCAGGATAGCCCAGCCACATTGTCATGACAATTGCAGAGGGGCAAGAGAGCAAACCCAACGTACAATTCCATTTCAACTGTTTGCCTGCATGGTACCTGCCAACATCCCACTGGCCAAAACAATTCACATGGGTGAGCCCAATTGGAGGGCCCTGCAAAGTTACATGGCAAAGGGTGTGGTTATAAGGAGAGGTGAAGAATTGGGGTCATGGCTGCAATCTCCCCCAAGGGGAATGGCTATTGAGAAGGCAGCCAGTGTTTGCCCCACGAGCTTTGTGCCTTATCTATTCTATGCATAAAGACAAACTCATCTTGAGGGTGAAAGGATGGGATTAAACAAACAAACAAACAAAAACCTGGGATGAAGAAAAGGGCTACAGCCTAGAAGCCAAAATGTTGTTGGGTCTCTAATTATGATTCCATAATCACTTAACCTCTGTGGTGTTACTTAACCTCTGTGGTCCTTGGGATTTTTATCTGTAACATTGGAATGAAAATCCTTGTTCTATATGCCTTCTAGGATTGGGAGATGGTTAAATAGGGTAATGAATGCAGAAGCACTTTGTGAGTGAAAAGCATGATTCCAACAACCATGATTCACTGCAGATATTTTAAGAGAGATTGATTAGGGGAGCAGCCAGAAAGGAAAGCTCATCTCAGGCAAACAAAGAGAGCCTAGTCCTCTGTTGGAGTGGGCTGAGAGGAGCCTCTGGTCTCCTTTGGGAATACACTGATGGGAAGGAGGGCTGACATTTGCTGCTGGAGAATGTGGGTCACCATGCATTACACAGGGCGATGTGCTTGGCTGACAAGAAGGCCCTGGTGGCCTCTGCTCCAGCATCCAGCCTGTCCCAGTCCTCATAGCCTGAGTCCCCAAAGCCCACGTGCCTGCTGATGCTGCACATAAGTCTGAAAACCAAACAGGGAGGAGCAAACTGTGTACCCTGGACCTCACAGGGTAACAGATATGAAAGGGAAGCATCATTCAACCTAATCAAGAATTTCTGGGATACGTTGGGAGGGGGATAGCCTGTGTGTGTGTCTTGGGATAGCTTGTGGCCTCTCCCTTCTATGTGAAGGTCAACTGATAGCCTCTTCCTCCTCCCCATCAAGTCTGGTATTAGGAAGCACAGGGCACCTGTTTGATCCGGACCACTCCGGGACTACATAGCCGTCTCCTAACTCCAGCACATGGGTTTGAGTCTTCAGTGGGCTGGGGGTTCCTGATGCCCAGTCATGGCAAAGGTTGTGTGGAAGCTCTTTAGGAGGCTTAGGCTGCAAGCATACATTTCTGTCCCCAAAGCAAAGTGAGATGATGGACACCAATCAGATTGCTTTCCTGATGTCCAGCCCTCAGGAATGGGAATAACTGCTGAACAGACTCAGGGATGTGTACCAGAGATTGTTTTGGAAACTGGGACTCTCTGCCGGAAGGCTTTTGGAGAGGGCTATCTGAGTGGGGTCAGGGGGACTCTTTCCAGATGGAGTAACAGTTGATTGCAAACTTTAATCCAGTGCAAACTGGCTTAAGCAAAAAAAGTTGAGGGGCAGCAATTTGGTTTCCTTTACTGGAAAGTTTGGAGCTAATTTTAGCTTCAGGCACCATTTGATCCACAGGCTGAAGTGAAGATCATTAGGACTTCTTTGCTACTTGTTCTCTCTGACATCTGTCCTGGTGGAATCCTTCTCAAGGTCTACGTGGGGACCCTGGACTTACAACCTCCCTATTTGAAGTTGAGTGAAAAAGGGAGTGTTTCTCACCCTCTTTTTGCGCCAGTTGTTCTAACACAGTTTCTGGGAGTCGATGGTATTGTACCTATCTCTGAGTCAATACCTATTCCCAGGCTGGGGCCATGCGCTTTGCCCCTAGAGCTGACGATGGACCCCTTCTGAGTCACAGAAACTAAGAGTGGGGGAGGAGTTTTTCCCCAAAGGAAAATCGAAGTGCCATTAGTGGTGGGGGGCAGGGGTGGGACATGCTGTGTGGACTGTGTGGCCAGGACCAGACACTGAGTCCTGGGGATGACTAGGGACCAAGCAGGCAGGAGGGGATGGCCCTCTTGGGACCTGGCCGTGTGCTGGCTCAGCTTCTTCTTTGGAGGGGAGGAAGGGGCGGGAAGTATATGGAGAGTAACAAGCAGGCTTGCTCCCAGGCTATGTAGAAAGAAGTCAGCAAAAATGGACCTTGAAATAGGGACAGAAACGAACTTAATTAGACCTAAGTAAGCCATTTGTCTCCAGGAAATGACATTCAGTTTTCCCTGGAAGTCCCCAGATTAAGTGGTTTTACAAAAATGCCAACCAAGGTAGAGGATAGATTTTTCAGTGTGGGAGGAAAAAAAAAAAAAAACACAGTAAGTCAATCCAACTATGGAAACTTTTGTTGAGTACCACCTGAGTGCCAGGCCCTGTGCTGGGGGTGGTGGGAACCCAGCCCCAGATATCAACGTGCTGGTGGCAGGATGAGGGGAATGAGGTGGGGCCAGAGGAGGCCATTGCTGAGGGAGGAGGCCACTGAGTTGGAGGAGAGGGTGATCTTTTCTGGACAGAGCAAAAGAGGAAGTCTTCATGGAGGAGGTGGTTGCACTAAACCTGAAAAAGTGGGTAAGGTTTACCAAGGTAGCCTGCCCTTAGTGGGGATGAGGGGGGAGACACAAATACCTCCTGGCCTTACCCAGCCCAGTGGTTGGTACAGGTTAATACCACTGAGGCTGGAGCTGCCTTTTGTGCCCATATCCTGGAAGCAGCTTGCTGGAGATGTTGAGGGAAATCATGTCCCATGTCTCACAATGTTGGGGGTGGGTACAGAAGAAGAAGGGTGAACTCTGATTTAGGCCCTGAAGGCTTTACACCCATTCTGGGTTAGAGAGAAGCAGATGGGTGTGGTCAGTGGGAATTTGCTCTCTGTGCCTACTTTTGAATCTACATATGTGTGTACATGCACCACTGTGTGCACAGGCCTTAATCTACATATACACACGTGTTGATAAGCCCAAGTGTATTCCTGCCCATATCGACAGGCACGTGTGTGTAGCCATGTGTTTGTATGTGCACACCCACCTGCTCTCCAGTGTTGTCCATGCATGTGCACAAGTCTCTGTGGGCCACGTATCTGTCCGTGTGTGTCTGCAGACCTGTGGCCATGGGCATGTGTGTGCACCTAAGTCCAAGTGGATGCCTGGAGCTGTGGATACATGCGGTACACGTGTGTCTTTTGTGCTCCATGGCCCCTCAGGGCTCATCCGGCTGCAGGAGCTCATCATGGCCCCATCGAGATACAACATCCGCCTGAAGATCCGTCAGCTCCCCATCGACTCTGACGACTCGCGCCCCTTGCTCAAGGAGATGAAGCGAGGCCGGGAATTCCGCATTATCTTTGACTGCAGCCACACTATGGCAGCCCAGATCCTCAAGCAGGTGCGTGAGTGCTGGCCACCGGGAGGGATGATTGGGGTCTGCTGGCCACTTCTCCCACGTCTCCTTCCCAAATGTGGGTGTGATGCTGCCAGATCTAAGTTTGACTCCTAGCTCTGCCACTTTCCCGCTGTGTGACCTTGGGTGGTCACTTTGCCTCTCTGAGCCTCATTTTCACCAGTAGCAAAACGGACACTGCAGTCTTTACTCTGTGAGTTGGCGTGAGGACGGATGATCCGCCCAGCCCGGCCTGACGCAGGGAGAGTGCTGAGTAGACACGAGTTTCCATCCCACCTCTGTGCTGGTTGGAGGCAGAGGCTGCCGGGAGGTGCCCACAGCCACACAGGAGCAGAGCACTCCAGGAAGCAGAAAGGCCTCAGATTCTCAGGAACAGCCCCCAGAATGCCTCACCGCCTCTTCCAGTGACTAATTCCCCGTAGCCCACGGCACTTGGTGTTACTCTCCTATTGCTGGGAGGTTTATCGAGGCTCTCGTACCATCTGCTCAGCTCTGCAGCGACAGAGGGGGTGGAGAATGGCTCTCAGTCCTGGATGGGCCTTCGTTCCCAAACACAGCTCAGCATGGCCTGCTGGGGACGAGAGCCAAGCTCCGCCAGTCACCTAAGAAAATAAACAGTGAAATCGCCTACCACCCCCTCCAAGGGTGCCACAGCTGAAACCAAAAACACTGATTTGAGCTGGTGCTTTGTGTAAAAGGCAATTATGTCATCCCAGAAAGCATTTCTAGTGACTGGAGGAGGCATTCTGTGGGGCTTTGACACATGACCCCTCAGGGCCCAGGTGATTTAAGGGGTGCAGGAGGAGACACGCTGAGCCGGGGTGTTCTCGAGGCCTTGAGGGGCTCAAGTCCCATCCTCCAGTTGGGCCCCATTGGGGGTGCCAGGCCTGAATGGCAGCCTCTATCCCTGGCTCCTCACAAAGGAAGCTCCTTTACACCGCACTTAAAAGGCTCATTTGAGGGTTTGAGTTCTGCTTCTGCCCTTTCACGTTGTGTGCCCTGGAGCAAGAGGCCCAGGAGTCATTCCCCTCCTCTGTAGATGAGGTTCATAATCCCCATCTCGTACCGTTATGGAGGCTTCAGTGCAACGAGGAAAACATCAGGAGTTTGTTCTGACACCCAGCAGGCAGTTGACACCCGGCGTTGGGCATCTTTAAAGCTGCTGTCGAGGAAACACACACACCCCAGAAAGCCCATAACCCTCAGCCTCCCGATCAGCTGTGCCCAGTGCCTCTCCTCCCCCCTATCCCCACCCCTACCACCCAGACAGCATGTGTAACAGAAGAATGGTGACAATGACGGCGTTGGTTTACTCAGCAGTTGCTCTCTGCCTGATCCATGTAGCTCCTCATTTATCACCACACTGGGAAACAGGGACAATTCTCGTACCCAATTTATAGGTAAGGAAACTGAGGCTCGAGGGGAAAGTAATGGACCCAAGATCATTCAGGCAGGAAGCCAGAATGGACTCCCAGGTCTGTCTGATTTTAAAACTTCTGGAATTAGAAAATGAATACTCTGAGCTCAGCCAAAGCCAGATTTAAACGAAGTTAAGCCAATCAGCTTCTTGCAGGACTTCTCTGAGCCTTTAAGGTGCTGAGGTGGGCTGTGACTCTTCAAAGGTGGGAGAGAATGGGTAGCATTTGCAAAGTGTACTTGAACAGGTGACATTTTCCCCAGAGCCCTCTGTGGGCCCAGCATTCTGAGGAACTCTGTAGAAAATGCATTATAGTCATTAGTATAATAGATTATAGGCTTCTAATAAAATACATAAACCATAGATAATGTAGACTTCATGATGGCGAACAGTAAGAATTCCACAGTGGCCATGTGGCCTGCTTTGCGGTCAGCCAGGACTAAGGGAGCAGGGATGTCTCAGCCCTTCTTGGGGAGGCTGAAGACAGACCTCCCAGCTCAGGCCTGGCTGGGCCAGGGGGTTAGCAGGGTTGGGGGAAAACGTACTGCCTCTGGATCCGGGACAGGGAGCTCAGCTGAGTGGAGTCCAGGGTACTTGAGAAGGCAGCCTCAGACTGACGCCATCAGCATTTCTCTAAGCGTGGCAGGCCGAGAGACGCTTCCTCAAAAGAGGCAGCTAGACCCCACGGGCCCTGCGGAATTTGGAATCTTTGAAGAATGTGACCCAAAAATCTGCATTTTAATCTGTCCCAGGTGACTTTACAGCACACTCCAGTGTGAAATCCACTGCTGTCTGCCAGGCAGTCATTGTCACTGTTCAGAGGTGGTCTCAGAGGACACCTTACTCCAAGCAGCCAGCCTTCCCCAACCCACTGCCATTCCCGTTCTTAACCCTGGGTGGGGATGCGGGGAGGGCTGCTCAGGGGTTCCCTGCTGATCACTAATGCTCTGCTTTTCTGCAGGCCATGGCCATGGGCATGATGACTGAGTACTACCACTTCATCTTCACCACTCTGGTAATGTACCTCTGGGTCCTGGCACGGGAAAGGGGTGGGACTCTCTTGGATCAAGGTCATTGTGGCTTAGCCTGGGCCAGCCCACTGAAGACAATTGCGGCAGCTTCCTCAGGCTGTAGGGGTGGCCCCAGGTAAGGGCACAAATATGTCTTTGTGACCTGCCCACTTTTGAGAGGCAGCATCATGTTATAATTGAGGATGTGAACTCTGGAGCCAATGTAAACACGAGCTCCTCTGCTCACCACTGTGGTTCCTTGGCTAAGTCACTTAACCTCCCTGCCTCAGTTTCTTCCTCTGCAAAATGGGCTTCTGCCTCCTAGGATTACTGTGAGCACCAAAGGAGTTAATAAGGTAACACGCAGTGCCTGGTACATGAGGAGCTCTGGAAGTATTCACTATTATGATTATCATGGCCCTCGGCTCCTAGCCCACACTTCCCCACGCATATCTCAGGCCTCACGGGAAATGTCGCTTTGGATGCCGTCCACATTCATACTGAAGTCTGCCCACTCACTGTCAGCTAGCCCAGCCCACCTACAGGCTCCAGATGGGTCCTGTCCAAACTCTGAGAACATTTAGGGCCATTTAAACCCATTAGGATAATTAGCTGTGGCCTGAGTTCAGCAGAATAAAGAGATTCCTGTGCCAAAAGGGTACCCACCCTGAGCCTCACTGCCTTGCAGATAGACATCTTCAGACTCTGCTGGGGCCCTGGGCAGACTATTCCACCCATCCCAGGTCTGGGGCGAGTGACAGCCTCACTGACCATCCTGTTGCTTTTCAAAAAGCCTCCTGCAGCATGTGTCCGCCCAGCCACTGCAGCCCTGTAGGCCTCTAACCATATTCATTCGTTTATCCAGCACCCAGCTAGCTCTCCCTACCCAGCACCTAGGACCCCCTGGGTTCTGAAGGTCTGGTGGAAGGCGGGAAGTTCGAGGCAGTCTTACAGAAAACCAGATACTTGAACTAGGCCTCGAAAGATCCATAGGAGTTCACCAAGAGAGAAAGAGGAAGGACATTGTATGCAGAAGGAACAGCGTAAGCAAAGGCCAAGAGGCAAGTTAGCTCTTCACGGTATGCAGGAGCTGGCTTGATCCAGCGGGCGAGAGCCAATTGCATTATCTCCTCCTAATTCCATGTCATGTTGGTAGCTTGAAATCACTGTGACAGGAGCGCTTACACAATGGAAGTGAGCAAATGCTACAAATAAGAGCCGCCTTCCCCAGAGAGCTGGTTATTAAGCACTTATCCTCCCTACAGTCCCTCCCTCTGCACTCTGTGCCCACAGCAGAGCTCAGGGGCCACCCTGCGATTCTCCTGATCCAGGGCTCAGACCTGGGGACCTGCCAGGAGCCATGCTGGGAGAAAGGGATCCTGGAAGCTGGCGAATGAGATCAGGCAGGGTGAAGCCAGCTCCCCTGAATCCCTTCTGGATTTCTGCCCACCTAAGCTGGCTTCCTCCTGCCATGCTGTCTCCTGGAAAGTCAATGGAGGCTTAGCATGAGGCTACCAGACCCCTGAAACTCTACCTCTGTCTAGGGCTGAGAGCAGGGCAGAGGAGCAAGACTGGGAAGGTGGGGTGGGGCACATTCCAGGGGTCCACAACTTTCTCCCCACTCATCCTGAGATCTCAGGGTGCTGAGAACAACTCCTGGACCCGGGGACACTAGGATCCTCTCTCTAAGACCTTCGATCTTGACCCCAGTGGCCAATGGCATTAATGTGGAAGGTACTGGGGTCACTGGGGTGGTGCCTTCCCCAGAGTCTTGTCCTGGAAGGTCAGCCAGGCTGCAGGCATGAGGGGCCAAAGCTTCAGGCCCTGCCATTTTACCAACTCAAGGACCACCCCCCGGCCTTGGAATGAGGCTTGAGCCAAGCAGAGATGCTTTTAATAGGATATTTATAGCTGGGACTTGGAGCAAGGCCCAGAGGGGGTTTAATCACAAGCCCTATGCGGACAGAGTGGGTGGCGAGGGCAGTACTCAGGGTGGGTGAAGGAGATAGGAAGATTTTATTCCTGCTGTGACCACACCCAATTCTACTGGAACCTCCCAATGTCCCAAGGCTTTCTGCTTGGTGGCTCCATCTTATATTCTGTATTGGATCCATCTCTGTACACCCCTCCCACCCAAGTGCCTAGCTCAGTGCCCAGAACCTTAGAGAGCATTCTTTCTCTCTTCCCATGGGCAGACCTTAGCTGATTGGCCAAGAAGTAGTCGTCTGTCCCAAGGGTGGTTTCTGCAATCTTGCTGGTGACATAACCCCCACCCTGGGAGCATTTAGCATGTGGGAGCTAGTCATTTATTTGTCACCAAGACTGGAAATTAGTGAGTGGGGATCAGGGATGCTAGACATTCTGTGATGGGCAAGATTCTGGAGATGAGTCGTCCAGCCCCAGATGGCTATGATGCCGCATTGAGAAACACTGACTGATGCTCAGCCAGTCCACAATTGGACCTGGGAAAGTGGGTGATCATCAGAGAACGAGATGGTGAGAAGAGACAGAGGAGGAATGGACGGTCAATTGGGATATGATGTACCCAGGGCAGCTGTGGTGTGCTAAAGTCTCTAGGGAACAGAGACTAGCCCCGGCCAGTGTCCATTTTTCTTCATTTTCTTAATCATTCATTGATTCATTTATCCAGCAGCTATACACAAATGCTCTCCAAGGTCCTGGGCACTGCACTAGGCACTTGGGTGGGAGGGGTGTACATAGATGGATTCAACACAAAGCTCACAAGCTGGTGGCTTCCTTCGTGTATATAAGAAACAAGAACTGTGCCCAGTTAACCTCTCTGTCCCCAGCACCCAAATAGAAGCTGGCACATGGTAGATGCTCATTAATGTCTGGATGGATGGACGGATGGACGGACGGACGGCTGGATGGATGGATGGATGGATGGATGGATGGATGGATGGATGGATGACTGCAATGCAATGTGGAAAGTAATCCGTGAAATTGTCAACACATCATCATAGCAGCAGTCAGTTAAAACCACTCTGATCCCAGTTGGCCTGAGTTAGAATTGAGACTCTTCCACTCCCTTGGGAAAGTTACTTAACCTCTCTGTGCCTCATTTTCTCATCTATACAATGGTGACAGTAATATTACTACCTCACAGGATTGTTATGCTGAGTGCATTGACGTCATAAAATGCTTAAAAATGCTTAGAACAATGCTTGGCACTTATTACTGTGTAAGTGTTAAATAAACTAAATATCCTGCTTTTGTTTTCTGTGTGCTCAACATACCCCATCCCATCCAAAATTCAGAACAACTTTCCAAGGGACATAGACTCTCCCAGTTTTATAGAAACGTGGAAACTGAGGCTCAAAGTCACTCTGCAGGAAAAGAGCAGAGCAAGGATTTTTTCGCAGCAGGGAGCTGTCCAGCTCCACAGCCCTCTGCTGAAACCTATCATGCTGAAAGTCCACACCAAGTGTTCCCTGGCCTCCTCTGGCTGGCTCAGATTCCACACAATGCCTAACCATGTTGGTTCAGGTGTGGTAATTGAGGTCAATGGGGAAATGGAGCCTCCTGAAATCCCAGCAGGTCCCATGCTTCACCAGTTCCAAATCTCTCTGATTTTAAGGCTGGACATTGTGGCTCACACCAGTTATCCCAACTCTTTGGGAGGCCAAGGCAAGGGGATTGCTTGGGGCCAGCACAAGACCAGCCTAGGCAACACAGTGAGACCCTATCTCTACAAAAATAAAAATATTAGCTAGGCATAGTTGGGCAGGCCTGTAGTCCCAGCTACTTGGAAGGCAAACTAAGGCAGAAGGATTGCCTGAGCCCAGGAGTTAGAGGCTACCGTGAGCTATGATTGCGCCGCTGCACTCCAGCCTAGGGGACAGAGCCAGACCCTGTCACTTTAAAAAAGAAAGCAAGAAGAAAGCCCTCTGATTTTCCTCTTTACACATTTGAGGCCAGCAACAGGGCAGTTTGCACTCCCCATTGACTGGTGGGGAAACATGGCATCAGGCACTTCCCAAAGTTTCATAGCAGATCAGTGACAAGAGGCCTTGGCTCCTGACTCCTGGTCCTGTCCGTGGCTGTTCCAGCTGACTGTCCTTCCTCCCCACACAATCTGAGGGTCAGGAAGAATGGACTCTTCCAGGGAGGCACAGCCCTTGCAATACACACAGTTCTGCAGTGGAGTATGGGGTGGGGTCTACCAGAGTATCTCCCAGCAGAACCCCATCGGTCGGAGCACCGGCTGTGTCCCCCTGGTCCTCTCCCTCAGTCATATCCTGCTTCCGGTCTTCAGGATCCTCTTCCAGCCCTGTTGCTGAGGGCTCTACCTCGTGATCCTCCCTCTTTGTGCCCATTGGTCAGTTGTGGCTTATTTGGGAGGACAGTGGCATCTGGCATTTATCTCCTTCCCTTTAGGAAACCCACATCACCAACTCTTCGCCTCTAAAAAAAATTCTCCAAATTTGCTTCTTCCATGCAGAAGACATTTTAATTACCCCAGCTGCCATTATCTGTTCCAACCAGCTTTGAGCCATTCCCAGATAACCTCGCATTAATCAGCCCCAGCTGAGCCCCTGGTACATGTCATGTGTAGGTAAAAGCCTGGAGGTGAAAAAAGAATTATAATAAATTAATAGATAAGCAATCATAATTAATGCCACTTCCTGGCAATAACAGTTATATCATGGGGAAGATATTTTCATCTGTCATTCCTTAAGGCGATGTTTTCCAAGCTTCAGCTCCTACCCATTCAGACCCATGGGGTGCTAATGAATTAGTCTATTATGTTATGCTGAATGTTTCTAAAAGGTCCCTCGTCGATACTGAATTCAGTGTGTCAACATTTGGCATCGAGAACACAACTTTTTGCCAAGCAGCAAGGTTGCACACAGTTCACAGTGTACAGCACGTGGGGTCTTGGCCCTGGGCAGTCTGAACAACAACAAAAAAAAATTGGAACTGGACAAAAGAGCCTCTTCACCAGCTCCCGATTGTCATTGTCCTCGTGTCACGGGGATGGAGGCATTCTGTGCCACAGGCCCTACAACACTTTGCAGCTAAGCCCAGGCTCAGGGGTGACAGGGAGGAAGGTCATCCCAATCACTGCCACCCCAATCTGCCCCCTCCCGGGCTGTGATCAGCTGCAGCCTCTGTGTCAGTCTCAACAGACCAAATGCTGCCTCTGGAGACCAGAAGGGCTGGTTCCACCAGCACCCAAGCCCCCACCAAGGCCAGAGATGCTGCCCTTCACACTGAGTCAGGTTGGCCTCTGGTTACCTAGATGAGGGTAAATCGAGTTATGGAGGCCCTGGGCAGTCTAAAACTTTGGCATCTTTCAAGCCTTAGATATCAGGTTAACACTAAATTGGAGAAGAGGCTGAACGCCATGCAAGGAAAGGTGAGGAGGGCGCCCCCTGTAGGCAGAGCTCAGCTTCTCTTCCATGGCCGCAGCAGGTCAGCCCTGGCCCCAAACTTGCATAACACCACTGTCCAAAACGAAATCCTTCCAGCTCCCCAGACCCTCCTGGTTGAAAGGCAATTTGGGGAAGATCTCATCCTCCACCCCAGGCAATTTATCAACCCTCTCCTAAACTTCCAGTCTGTAGATAACCCCGAGTTAATTAGCCCCAGCTGAGCCCCTGCTACATGTCACGTGTAGGTAAAAGCCTGGAGGTGAAAAAAGAATTATAATAAGTTAATAGATAAACAATCACAATTAATGCCACTTCCCGGCAATAACACTTATACCATGTGGAGGGTATTGGGTTGGCGACATTAAAATAATAACAAAAACCACAATGACTTTTGCACCAACCTAGTATTTTCATCTGCCCTTCCTTGAAGCTGCCCCTGAGAGGAGGATGTGAAACACTTGTCGCTACATTCCAGGCTCTTCTCAGTGATGTTTAAGTGCCCCAGGAGCCACTCAGTTGGCTGATCCTTCTTTCCACTTTGGGTAACAGGAATATTCAGCCCATAGCTCACAGGGGAGACAGACCCAGACACAAGCAGTTGTTACCAGTGGCATGAAAGCCCAGAAGTCTCAGGATAAGAGCAGAATCGCCTCTGACCCACTCTGTTGTGCATGTGTACAGGAGCAATCAGGAGGGGCTTCCTGGAAGAGGTGACACTTGAGCTGATTCTTGGAGAATAGCTCACCCAAGAGAGGTCAAGAAGACAAGCATTCTTGACTGGAAATAGAAGGCATACAAAGGTGCTGGACAGAAGGATGAGAAACAGGACAAAGGAGACAGGGGCCAGTGAGACTGGGAAAATTAAGGCCTGAACTTGCATCCTGGGACAAAAAATTTGAGAGGGTAGGAAGGAAAGTGAGGCTGGAGGGGTGGAGAGCTTTGGAAAACTGTACTAAGGAATTTGTACTGTATTCTGGAAAGACTACAAGGAGTCATGGAAGTATTTGAAGTGTGGAAATGACAGGCTTGGATTTATACTTTAGAAAGATCCCTCTAGTCCCTGTCTGGAGGGTGACTGCCCTGGCAGTGGGCATGAGTTGGGGGCCAGGCAGTCAGAGCCTCTGGGTAGGAGGAGATGCGTCATTATAGGGGAGAGGGAGGGCTCTGGAGCTGGGTAGCCTGGTGTTGACTCTGTCACTCCCCAGTTACGAAACCTTGAGCAAAAGGCCTAATATCTGTGTGGTTCAGTTCTTTCCTCTAAAATGGGGTGATAATAACACCATCCTAGTAGTGTGCCCATGTGAATCAATGAGTTAATACAAGTAAGGTACTTTGAACAATGCCTGCCATTCTGAGATTTGTAGGTGCTCAGTAAATGTGAGCTGACTGTGCTTGTTCTGATATTGCCAAGATGAGTAAGGTAGGAAGATCCCAAGCTATGTCTGCCCTGGGGGCTGTACCCAGTAGCTGTCACAACCTGCTGCCAGACGAGGCAGAACATAAACATGTGTCAAACACATACGTGATGTTTGATATGTCCCAGACATGTTCTAAGGACATCTACAAACTCACTTCTTTTCCCTGACAACTCTATATGGTAGGTGGCATTATCAACCCCATTTTGCAGATGAGGCAACTGAGATGAGGAGAGAGGGTGAAACTCGAGCCCAGGTGGTCTGGCCCATGTCTGGCCGCCTCAGGGAGCCGCCCTGGAGGAGCCGAGGGAGGGAGACCTCTTCTGGGATGTTTATTCTCTCCCCTCTTTGCTGCCCTTCTCTGATTCGAGAGGCATCCTGATCTAAACCCAGACCCATCTGTGTGTGTTTCTCAGTCACGAGTAATCACTTAGATTAGTGGCTTCTCAAAACACAGACTCCCCAGGCTCCACCACAGACTATGCATCAGAGTATCTAGGTGTGGTTCATACTCTACAAAAATAAAATCCCCAGAGACAGCTCTGATGCATGTCTTGTCCTGGACACCCACCGGGGACATAGAACATAGAGGGTTTGGAGTAAGACAATCAATGATGCATCAGTCAATGTTTAACAACCAGCTCTCTGAAAGGGAGAAAAAAGACAAAACACAGAAATCCTGATTTGTAATGCTTGCAAATTTCCATGGTACAAATACTCCTCCCATGGCCAGCACCAAGCTAGCCATGTAATGTCACTGAAGGTGGAGTCGGGAAGAAATGCTAACATTCAGCTCCCACTAGCCAGTGTGAGCCAGTGGCAGCACACCATTGAAACAGACCTGGGTACAAATTCAGCTCTGACTTGTATGAGCTGTGTGACCTTAGGTAAGTCACCTCACCTCTCCAACTCTCTTTTCTCATCTATAAAAATAGAATAGAGTGCTATTCAATACCTCCTTCACAGGGGGCTGTGAAGCTGAAGCCATGGAGTCATTGTGCAGGGCTGAGCACTGCCTCCCCCCACTCCCTACTGACACTGGGACCACAGAGACACCCTCTGGCCATCTCAGAGGGAAGCCCCCATCTGCTGAGGCCCCTCCCTCCTCTGTCACCCACCCTCTTCCCCGTCCCAGATCCTGACCTAGAATCAAGGCCATATTTATTTGGGCAAGCTTGGGACCAGACTTTCTTGCCTGGGCTTAAGTCTGCTCCAAACCCCTTCCCTAATCCCCAAATCATTGAAAGGAAACCAACACAGTGCATTCCAGAAGGAGGTCACTTTGGGGGTGCAGGAGGAACGGGATAAGTTTAGTGCCCATTAGAGACATCTCAGAGACCAGAGGAAGCCAGTCCAGCGTGAAAGGTCTCTAGGCTTTATCACTCATCATCCTTCCATGAGTCATTGCTGATTTCACCAAAGCTGCAGCTGTGATGGGGCTGGATGCTCCCCATGATGGTGGCAGTCACAGAGAGTCAAGCACAGCCCAAGTGTGTCCCCAGCCTCTCCCTCCCAGCACCAGATGGAATGACTAAGTGGGGAGCCCAGGGGAGAAGACAGGCTGGGGGCCAGAAGGAGGGCAGCTTAGTGAGGGGAGAGTGTGGGAGAGTATAGACAGTAGATGAAGAGGAGCTCAGACAGTGACCTCAAGACTCAGTTTCCCCACTAGTGGGATAGGGCCAATCTAGACTGTGCAAGTATATATTTCAAAAAATCAAAACCATGAGTCTTATGCAAATATAGAAGGAACATGCGTCAGAGATGGATTCAACTCACTAACGAGGGAACCAGTAGGATGGAAAAGCTGACTCAAGGAGCATTTGAGGAATTGTGTATTTATAGGTATTTCAGGTGTGGTTGTGGGGAGCATAGACTAAGACTTCTAGGTTGGAGAGAAAATGGATTAATGTCCTGTAAGGCAATAAAACCACAACCTTGGGGAGTATCTCATCTATTTGACAAAATTCTGCAAATTAACCCAGAGTCTGAGCTTTTAACAAGTAGCTGACAATGAAGTCAAACCCAGGTGCATTCTCCAGAAGAATGAAGTAATCCTGGTGAGCCTGGTAAACCGTGTTTCATTGTCATGTTGCAAAAACACACTGCTCCCCTTCTGCCTGATTTCCAGGTTTGGGGTGGTTTTCAACAGGACAGAGCTCAGCTTTGTTCCTCACTCCCACCTGCCACGTCCTCTGCTGCCATCTCTCCTAGCTTAGGGACACCTGGCTTCTCCCTCCACCCCCTTCCCCTCTCTGCCTCCTTCCTTCACCAGCCCACCCTGCCCCCAGAGCCAGAGCTGCAGGGCAGGACTACAGCCAGCCTCGCCTGCATTGAGACCCTGTTCTCCTGGACCCTTGGCAGGACCTGCCTGGCCCACGACAGACAGGCTGACCGCTGCTCAGCTGCTCCTAGGAGGCAGCGGATGAGGAAGTCCTGGCTGGGATCGGGGGAAAAGGGGGAGAGAAGAGGGCCGTACTTTTTGAGTCCTAGGCAGAAAAGACTATTTTTAAATATCCTCTTCTAGGGGATAAAATGCTCCCTTCAGCCTCCCTCTGTGTAACAAGATGCCAGAACTAGTAGGTCTCCCCTTTTGAAAGGAAGCAGCATCATTAAGCTTCCTCTGTGTGTGAGGCTGGGTATTTTATGTGAACTATTTCACTGGGTCCTAGAAAGGGGATTGGACCCCATTTGTGAATGAAGAAACAGGCTGAGATCCCCTGGTTAGCATGGGGGATCAGTTGCCCAAGTTCTGAGTCAGACTCCAGGCGCAGTGGTCCTATGGGTGCCCATGTGACTACCCCGATATCCCGCACCCCTTCTACAGGGCTTTGCAGGGAGCTGCAACCTCAGGCCCTGGGGCGGCCCTGATTAGGGAGCGGGTAGGAGGTGGGGCTGGAGTTCTCAGCAGTGAGCATGCCTTGGTTTACACAAACCTCTCTCTATCCAGGATCTCTACGCTTTAGACCTGGAGCCCTACCGCTACTCAGGTGTGAACCTGACAGGATTCCGGATTCTCAATGTGGACAACCCACACGTCTCGGCCATTGTGGAGAAGTGGTCCATGGAGCGGCTGCAGGCAGCTCCCCGGGCCGAGTCTGGCCTGCTGGACGGAGTGATGATGGTATGGCAGCTGGGTGGGGCGAATTCCAGGGGCTTCCCACCTGCCTCCCTTCTTTTCTTCTCTCCTTCTTCTTGTTTCTTTCTTCCCTCCACCACTTCTCTTCTTGAGACCTTCCATGTGTCAGCCAGACCCCAGGCTAGGGACTGGGGACACAAACGTGAAACAGACAGACCCTCCCCAAGGGACCCATCTGATGGGGATCCAGACATGTAAGCAAAAGGTCACAGAGAACAGGAATAAGGCCCAGAGATGCTGGTCACAGAGGACCTCAGGCTGTGACACACAGGTGTGAAGGCCAAGAAGGCAGAAAGAAGTAGTTGTGGTCAGGGCCTAGGTGGCAGGGGTGGGGTGGGTGCACAGGAGAAGGTCTGGGCTGCAGAGGGGGGTGCTCAGGATGTTTGTAGAGCAGGAGAGTCAGCCAAGCCTGGCCACTCCTCAGAGGCATAGACAGAGTCACCTCCAGGGCCTCCGGGCCTGTTCGCTCACCAGGACATCATGCACCTGTGGCAGGGGAGGAGAAGGGAGACAGGGCAGGGTGGGCTGAGGACTGGAGGGCCTTGGGAGCGGCTCTCAGGCAGGCCCTTCCCTGCAGACTGACGCAGCCTTACTGTACGACGCCGTCCACATCGTGTCCGTGTGCTACCAGCGGGCGCCACAGATGACCGTGAACTCCCTGCAGTGCCATCGGCACAAGGCCTGGCGCTTTGGCGGCCGCTTCATGAACTTCATCAAGGAGGTGAGTGCCCCACAGCCCCCACCAGGGTTGTCTCCCCGGGGCTGTGGGCCCTGCAGAGCAGCAGAGTGGTCTGGGAGTCAGGCAGGACTGATTCTCATCCATGTGACCTCGGGCAAGTTGCCTCATGTCTCTGAGCCTCAGTTTCCTGTGTGAAAATGCGCTCCATAGCACCAAGCTTATGGCATGATTGAGGGGCACGTGGTAAGTGCTCAGCAGCTGGTCAGCATTACCAGCGAGATGCAGCATGGGCTTGAAAGTACAACAGATGAGGGTGTTTGCTTCCTCGCTGTATGACCTTGGGCGAGCTGGAGAGCCTTGCTGAGCCTCAGTCACCTCATCTGTGAAATGGGTATATGAAGCATAACCTACCTCGTGGGCATGTGAGATGAAGTTAGACATTGCGTGGAAAGTGCTTAGTGCAGGAGGAGGGTCAATACATAATTATCAGCCCCACAAACTCATCTTCACATCATGGGCCCAATGACCAACTTCCCAGCCAGCACCCCCACTGGGACCCACCTCCCCTGGTGCCAGCTCTCCTGTGGAAAACCCCATCAATGGAGCTGATTCTAGAGAAACCAGAGAATATGGAACCTGTCCTGCTGCCAAGACCATGGAACACACAGTGCCTACTTTTATTTCAAAGGCTTCTCCATCTGCCACTGTCCTTGTAAGCTTTGGGTGGCAGGGCTTATTGTCCCCATTTTATGGATGGGGAAAATTATGGCCTGAACTTGCATCCTGGCTCTATTACAACTAGCTGTGTGACTTTGGGTGAGCTGATTAACTCTTTGATCTTCAGTAGGGTATAGTGAGTGCCTGCCTCAAGGCGGTGTTGGGAAGACAGTGAAAAACTACGTGCAAAGCACCTAACCCACGACCTGGCCAGAGTCAAATCCCAGCAGATGATAGACAAAGACAGTTCAGGAGTATGAGATCTAGGCAGTTATCCTCGGCCAGAGGGAGTGACCAGGTCCAAGGCAACACCAAGGGCAGTGGGGGAAGCCCTCTAGAAGGACTCCGGATAGAAAGGACAGATGAGCTCTCCGTAACAATCACAGCGGGCCGGAAATGAAGCCGGCTGCCTTCTTAGGAGCGCACTCATTTATTCAATCCCACTTTGTGACTGGCAGCTGGGTTCCAGGCTCCTAGCTATGCCCTGGGGGCCCAACAGAGCTAAAACAGACTCGCCTGTGCACACGCAGATCCTAGAGAGGGAGGCATCAGGTCACAGCACTAAAGGAGAGAATCCCATATGCAAATAAAGGCAGCTCTATGACAGCAAACAGCAGAGTAACTCCCCACGTTGGATGGGGGTTGAGGGAGGGCAGCTTCCCCTGACGTTCCAAGTTCACCATTGCTGCTTCCAGATGAGACCAAGTACAGCTCCTCTCACATAGTAGAACAATAAATGTGGATAAGATACAGGCTTTAGGGCACCACACATGTGCCTTTGGATCTCATCTCTACCTCTTCCCAGCTGTGTGGCTTCAGACAAGTTACGGGACATCTCTGAGTCAGTTTCCACACTTGGCAAACTCCACCTCACAGTTATTGTGAGGGATCAATTCAGTGCCTGGCTGTAGTTCCTTCACCCCTAGAAGGGACTCCAGTCCCAGATGTTTCGGTATAGGAGGGCCTGATGATCCCTTCTCATCCAGCTTCCCATCCCTCAAAACTGCACAGGACATCCCATTGTCCAATGCCCTGAGCAGGGCCCTGGCTGGGCGATCATCAGCTTGCTCTCAGGGAACTCTGAGACCTGACTTTCGGCCCCCTGTACCCCCTTCCTCAGCAGTCCTCCTGCTGAGCAGCCGCTGTGTGAGGCCACTGTGAGGGTGTCCCAGGCCACACCTCGGTCCTATTGCTCCTCTGGCTCAATCGGGAAATTTGGGAGCCTTAGGAGTCAGACAAAAGTGACTTGGAAGCTTCACCACTTTTTAACTGCATGACCTCGGACAAGCTACTGAAGCTTTCTGTGCCTCAGTGTCCTCCTCTGTCCAGTGGAGATAACAATAGCACCTTATCATCGGGTTGTACTGAGGATTGGTGAGTTTTGGCACATGTGTCGCACAAGGACAGCGCCTGGCTCGTAGCAGGTGCTGAACAGGTTGGCTGCCATCACTGTTACTTCCACTATCGCTACTGTTATCACTGTGCCTTCCTGTTTGCTAATGGGGTTCCACTACCGGGTCTCCAGGCCACATTGTTTCAGGGACATCCACCCCGTTTACACTTCACCCCTCAACCCTTGGAAATTTTGAGGCTCAGCCGTGAGTCCCTGAGGGGAGCAGATTCACCACTGCTCACCATAGAAAGAGGAACTCTATTCTCCTTCCCAGGCCCAACGAGTGACCCTCACTGCTCACACTCCCTTACAGAACCCTTTCAGAAACATTTATCGTATCTCCATTTTAGGTCCATGGATATGGCTAAGGCCCAGAATAGCCCCGTGGTGGCTGTGGTCCCACAGCTGGCCACAACCGAAGCTCAGATGCCTGCCCGAGCCCAGCACAGTCTTCTGTCAGACCATTTCCAACTTGCCCGTCTCCCCATCTGATTGCATGACACTAAATCATTTTAAAGACTTGGCATTTCCGAGAGGAGCTGGAAAATACCAGGCCAGAGTTCAGAGCGTGTGAAGCATCTTTCATTTAGCAAGTCCTGAGCGGTGGCTAGAGGGGGCGGGCAGCGCAGGAAATGTCACGGGGAGGAGCTGCCTGCACTCCCTGGCCTGCCCTGCCCACCCGCCCACAGACAGGCCTTGCACCTGCTGGCATTTAATACCTCTGTAGCTGACAGGCTGGAAGGCTTCCCTCACAGTGCAGGTTTGAAGGCACCTGCTGTGATTTCCCCTGGGGGCCAAGAGATAGCCTGAGGGCGTGAGGCCCACAGAGGAGAGAAGGCGGAGGGACTGGGGAGCCAGCCTGAGGGAAGCTGAGCTTCCCTGTGAAGTCATAAACAGTGGCTTTTACCTTCTCTGATGCATCTTTTAATCTCTGTTCCCGACCCCTCAGTCCCCAGCTCCCTAGGCACCATGTAAGCTTCCCCGACTCCACCTTAGGTGCCTCGACCCCAGGACTTTCAGTGCTGCTACTGCAGCGAATCTGTCTTGTCCCACCCAATACTTGAGACCTGCATCATTCAGTCCCTCTTTGAGCCTCAGTGTCCACATCTGTAAAATGGGGGCAACGCTGATGCCCACCTGGCAGGGTCACAGTGAGAACTGAATGCGCTCATGTGGGGAAGGATAATAGCCCTCTGTGACCAGCTTTCTACTGGAGCCTTGGGCCAGGGCCCAAGTGACTGGTCCTCCCTTCCCAGCCAAGGGCCAGCCCTAATCTAAGGGAGCTGCACAGATGGAAGCCACAAAGGAGAAATAATAACCTCTGTCACATCCTTGTGATTGTGTATGTAGGCACTGTGCTCAGCACTCTATATGCCTTTTTATACCTGTGAAGTAGGTAATTTCTCTCTTCCTGAAGCTCAGAGTGGTTGCTTTGTTTGTGCAGAGCCCACTTTCTAACCACTTTGGTTTTATAGCCTCCCTGTCCTCCAAAGCACGGCCCCACTGCCTGAGTTTGCATATGCACATTTACCCACTTACCCATTTACCTGTAAAAGTACCTTAGAGCTGCCCATGTGCTTGGAGATGTCTAAGGGTTTTCATTTGGGATTTGTCAATAAAACTCCAGGGAACTGTGGACCCATGACCTTGTGGGTTGAACTGTGAGTGTATGCATGGGTGCTGGGGGCATTCCGCAGGGAGAGGCTGTGGAGCCCGATTCAGAATCTGCAAGGGAGCATGGCTCGGAGTGGTTAGGAACCCAATGCGGCAAAGCAAGGACTGGGAGCCAGGCTCCCACTACTCAGACCTTCCATTGCCCCGTGCCTCTTCTCTGGATACCCTCCCTCCCTCCCCTCCCCTCTCTCTGGCCCAATCTGGCTGTGTGAGCTCCCAGATTTTCTCCCCTCCTCTTGCTCCCAAGTGCACGTTTGTTCCCAAGGACTCCAGGATGTGTGGGCCTTGTTCTTGCCCCGACACAGAAAGCTCGGGTATTTAACTGCACCAGCTGCCGTCCTAAGTTCTTGGAGGAGGGAAACAGGTCCAGACTGAGGGGCCCTGGGATCCCGGGTTCTAGTTTGGCTCTGCCTCTTGTTCACTCTGTGAGCTTGGGCGACCCATGGCCCCCCTTGAGGTCTGCTTCCTCGTCTGTAAAGTGGGAACCGTGATCCTTGCGTGGCCACCTCCCACGGCTGCTGTGGAGGTTGCATGGCATGAACAGTGTGAAAGGGCCATGTAGACTCAATGCTCTCAGACCGCAGGAAAGATGTTATCTAGAATCAAGTTAGCATGCTTTCTCTGTAAAGGGGCACATAGAAAATAGTTTAGATTTTACAGGCCACACAGTCTCTGCTGCAACTAGTCAACTCCACAGTTGCAGCACACAAGTAATATATAAACACGGGGGCATGGCTGTGAGTTAATAAACCATTTACAGAAGCAGCCAGGGGCCAGGTTGACCCACTAGCCATAGTACGCCAACCCCTGATGTAGAAGATGGAGCTTTTCCCACTTTAGGTCTGCCCCAACCTCTGCCTGCCTCTCTCTGTGTTAATGATGCTAATGATGATGCAAGAATAACAAAAAAGCTACCATTTATTCAGGGTTCATCTTGTGCCGGGACCGTTCTCAGTATTTTATATGACTTATCTCATTTCACCCTGACAGCGTTTGGTAAGATGGACACAATGATTAGTTCCATTGTACAGATGAGAAAACTGGGGCAGAGGGGTAAAATGAAATACCCAAGGTCACACGGCTAATTGTAGTTGGACCCAGCATTCAGACTCCAGAGTTCTTAACCACAACACACATGGGGCTGGAGCTGGGAGGTAGGGGGGTGATTTCGGTCTCCCCTGCCTTTCGGGGGGCTACGCCAAACGTCTGGTTCTACAGCCAAGGCCAGCTTGGCCCTTTGGCTTTTCTGCTTCTTGGCAGGCCTTGCCTGCCCTACCTCTGCCTGCCTGCCTCCCTGCCCGTCTCCCAGGATTTGACATGGGCTCCCCCTTCCCATGACTTCAGGGCGGCGGCTCATTTGAGCGCATCCATGATCGATGTTGTACACGAGAAGGTGCAAATGTAAAGCTGGCTAAAGAGCATAATAGAATTTATGGAAATCGCTGGCTCGCACCGCAGCCTGAGCAATGATGGAGGTGATTATTAATTAATCATGGTCTTGGGGGAACAGTATCAGTGCAAGGAGTAATTAAAATGAAGCATTGTACAGTTGTACCGAATGATGATTTATGAGCCCGAGGAATTGCTGCTCTGCCCTCTCCCCTCCGCAGGCTCAATGGGAAGGATTAACTGGACGAATTGTTTTCAACAAAACTAGTGGCTTGCGGACGGATTTTGACCTGGACATCATCAGCCTGAAAGAGGATGGCCTGGAGAAGGTGTGTGGTCTCAGGAGAGGGAGGGCAGGCGGAGGAGCAGGGGTTTCTCAAATCTCCTAGGGCAGACCTCAGTCAGAGGCCCAGAGGCAAGGGGCAAGACACAGTCCAGCTGCCCCTCAGGGATTGACTTGGTCCAGTGTAGCCTGTAGCTGTTGGGGGCCCATCAGAGAACAAGAAGGCCTGGTTGGACTGGAGGGTTCAGAAGCCAGTGGCCTGGCTGCGGCAGACACCCACACTGTCACTCTGTGAGTAAGGGTCATTGGGGATGCCTAACCTGGGAAGCATAACAAAGGCCCATGGGTTGGATGGACTGTCTCTGAGTCCCTGCAGGGCTGTCATGGAGCAGAAGGACAGACATGTTCTTGGGTAAAAATTTAAGAATACAAAAAACATAAAACCTTTCTAACCAGAGAATGTCTCCCCTGTGAGTAGTGAGCTCACTGCCACTGGAGACATTTAAGCAAAGATAGAGCAGTTGCTTGTCTGGGAGACTGAAGGTGATTCTTTCCCTTGGAAAGAGGTTGAAGCACATGGATTCTGAGCTCCTTCGCTCTGGGCTTCTAAGGCCTCTGTGATTCCAGAGAGTCTGGACCAGGAAGGCGGGCCTGCCTGGGGCTGGGGCCTCCCATCTGGCTAACATAGAGATGTTTTAATGAGGCCAATCCCAGTCCCTGGGAACCTTCAGCATATTCTGTCAATGTCAGGCTGCTGGGCCAAGAAGGGAGATTTAATACAAGCCCTCAATTCACAGCATCCCCTGGGACTTGGTTTCTGGGGGCTCAGCCACACTCTGTCCCCAGCAAGTGGGTCCCTGGGAGCCACAAGGGCACCTCCCCAACACTGCAAGTTGCTGTGTATGAAATGTAGTAAGCAGAAGCCAGCAGAGTGGAGGGGCCACTTCAGATGCCTCTGGGCCTCAAGACTCTGATTTCTGTCCTCTCCACCCCAGCAGTGCCCTGGTTCAAGCCTTTTATGTGGATTATTTTAATATGCCGCCCTGGTTCTTGAGCCCTCCGGCCATCCAGAGTGTACACACAGATGAGGCTTCCCCAAGCACAGCTCTGCCCTGCTCTGAAACTGCCCATGGCTCCCTAGTACCAAGTCATTAAACTTCAGCTCTCCAAGAAATGCACGAACTGGCCTCTCTGGGCCTCGTTTCCACATTTCCCAGAAACCTACCCCATGGCCCCACCATGCTCCCTCCCTCCTGGACCTCCAGGCCATTGCCCACACAATTGCCCTGGTTGCAGGATGTGACCTCTGTCCTTCAGGCAAAGGCTGGCTCTGCCTAGCTCAATGCTGTCCTCCTTGTACCTGTGGCCACAGTTATTCCAGTCTCTCCCGACTTTCCCACCTACTCATGGGAGCCACTGTGCAGGGGAGGAGGTGGCTGGGGAAGCCTCCCTATTACTCTGTAATTATTTCACACCATATATAGCATCAGTCCCTTAATAACAGGGGCTGTGACCTCCCCTCCTAAGATCATAAGGGCCAGTTTGCTCAACCCTACACAAACTCTGTGAGTTCTCATCAAGCGATCTTCCAGCTCCTATTTAAGCTCCTGCAGTGATGGAGAGCACCCTTCCTCCTCTGGCAGTGCTAGAGTGAATGCAGTATTCACTCAAGTAGCTGTCCCACTTTTGCTCTCTCAGCTACCCATCTCTAGGGATAACCTAAAATTCCAGGGAGGGCAATTAGGTGGCACATATGCCACTACTTCCCGCCCCGTGCCATAAAAGGCATCAATAATCCATCATTTGAGTACTCTTTCCATCTGAGCCCACCTGCAACATCCTTCTCCAAACAGCCCTCCAGGCAGCTGGTTCAAACTGGCCATAGCTAATACTCAAGAAAAACTCTATTATCCCTGGGCAGAGGTTAGCCTGCCAGAGGCACTCACCAGAGGCACCGGGTCACAGCCACCCGGATTGTGAGCACAGAGCCTCCACAGGCTGGGTCCTCCTCAGTCCTAACTGGCCTCACATCTCCATAGCACCTGGTATCTAACAGGGCATGCAGTTGGAGCTCAAGTGAGGGTTTGTGCTCTTCATGTGGCCTCTGAACAGATGTTTGCCAAGCACCTCCTGCACCCAGGTGCTCTGCTAGGCACGCTCAAACTGAGCTTGGCTCTGAGCTCAGCCCACTTAAGAGAAGAGCCTCTTTGATGCCGTCTGCCACTTTCCTCTCCTCAAGGCCCTGGGTGGTCTATGTAGGCAGGGATCCCGCCCTGAGAGGATGCTGAGCTCCCAAACACAGCCACTCTGCCTCTCATATTATCACTTCTGTTTGCTAAGCCGGGTCATAGCTGATCCAGCCAGCTCCAACCGGTGGCTTTGGGAGGATTAAGGCAGAATTACCCAAGCATAATTACATGTCTCTCTGCTATCTGCTCCGCACAGCTCTCTTAATGGGATGTTTGCATTCAGCCTCTCTGTTTAATTGATTAAGTGTCCTGAGTACCCCCCAACTGGGCCAAGGACAGAGTGGGCATGCAGAAGTCTTCCTTGAGTGAGGGGAGCTGAGACCAGGCAGAGCTGGCCAGAGTTGGGTCAAAAAGGATCTTCAAGAGGCCCAGGGCTTTAGGATGATTTCTAAACTTGACCTTTCCTTCTCTACCTCTAGCCTCAGGCCCGACATCCACAAGGACGCTGTAGGGAGAGAGATTATTCCACCTCGGTCTGTGTGTCTGCCAGTTTTAAATGTAAAATCACAAAGCAAACTGCCTTCAAACCCAGCAGCATTTCCCAGTGAGGTCCATCCCCTCCTTGTGCTGCCACCCCAAAACAGCCACAAAGACTGCGTCCCAGGGCAAGACCTGGCACTGACCATAGACCCCTGATTCCCTCCAGCCCCTGATTGGCATCTGCTCAGCCCTGAGGCCCCTGGGGCTGCCTTCGCATTTGCTGTCTTTCTCTGCATTTTCCCCTTTAGCTGTGATGGGCTTGCCAGCAAGGGAGGTGGCAGAATTCAGGGATTCGACACCTTGGGACCCTCGTCAGGAGAGGAGGGAGAGCTGCAGGGCTGTTGTCCAGAATGGTTATAACTGGAAACACAATGGCAGTGGTGATGATGATGATTATCATGACAATGAGGCTCATGATGAATGGGAATGAGATGAAGGTCTTGTCGATATGGAGGAAGATGGGTAGACCAAGGACTCGGCTCCCTGTTTTCTGTCTGTCTGTCCATCCAGGTTGGGGTGTGGAGTCCTGCCGACGGGCTCAACATCACGGAGGTTGCCAAAGGCCGAGGCCCTAATGTCACCGACTCTCTGACAAACAGATCACTCATTGTCACCACAGTGCTGGTAAGAGCCTGCAGCCCCTGCAGGAAGGACTGTCCGACCTGGGGGTGGGGTGGCAGTTTGGGCTGGAGAGTCCCCTCTATTCCCTCCACCCAGAAGATGGAGGCTGCAGGTAGGTGGAGACATTTAGAGTCAGCAGCAAGCTCTCAGAGAGCAGCTGGAGCGCAGCAGCGCTGCTCACTGTCATGGGCGGAAGCCGCTGCGTTTTTGCGTCTCACTCCCACTCACTCCCCAAGTCCTTGATGTCTGAGTAGGAACCATGCTGGATGGTGGAATTAAGGGGGTTTGACTGCCCATTGCAACCTGAGTGAGGATCCACCTCTCCCACCCCAGTTCCCAGGCAAAAGCATTTCCCAGCTGTGGTGGGAAAGTCACCCCAGCTGTGGTGGGTGCTGTGGCCACACCTTGAGAGCCCAGCAGGTGCTGGGAGCCTGTACACATGCCGCATTCTATAGTGGCCCTTCCGAGAGCCATCAGCCACTGCCACACCCCCTGCCCGGAATCACACCCCATCTTCTCTCTATTCCCCAGCTAAATAGCACCGCCTTCTCCTGACCCGTTTCAAACCAAGAAGCAACTCTGGGGGCCTCTCTGCACCTTTGAGCTCACACGTGGGCAGGAGGACAGACCCAGGCTGCTGGCCTCCTTGTGCTGCCAGTGCTGTGCCCCCGCTCCACCTGTGCCTGTCCCTCCTGGAAGGCCTCAGAGGTGTCCAGAGACTCAGGACAGATCCTCTCAGGGACACAGCCCTGCTTCTGGGGGCTCAAGCCAAGCCATCTTGGGGAGAGGCAGCCCAGTCACAGCCTGGTGAATTATGACTGAAGACCCTTTGAGGACAATGCTAGCTCTAGTCAGCTCCAACTTATAATAAAGCAAATATATTTATAAGTACCATATGCTGGGGTCATTCCTCTACACAAAAGGAAGTTCAACCCGTTTTGGATATAGTGAGGCTGCCTTGGAGCAGAACCCAGGACAGGCTGGTCACCCTATACCTGGCCCCTTCCACGGTGCTCAGACAGGGCTTGTTCTCACCCACGTGCCCTCAGAGGCAGCCGAACCAGGCCCTACTGGGTGGTCTTAGGTCCTCCTCCCTGGGATGATTCACCGTATATGTGCTTGGTGGCTGGGTGGCAGATGTCATGGAACAGGAAGGGAAGCAATGGGGAAAAAAACCATTCTTCCAGGTAGCCCAGTGAGTGGCAGATACCAGGCATCCTGTTGGCATCCAGAGATAAATGTTAGTCTGTGAGTCTCACCATCAGCCCTCGGGGTTAGGATGATTGAGAGGATCTGAGCTAAAGCTGATGGAGATCTCACGGTGGCTCCAGACAAGCTGCCGACAGAGCCTGAAGAGGTGGTCTCGGGGGACACCTGTCCCCCTCTTTGGGGCAAGACCCCTACTAGCATCTTCCCTAAAACCACACATCCTGCTGGCCTTTATTGATCAACTTTTTGTTAACTAAACAAATATAAAAATCAGTCTGCTAAAACCAATAAGCAAAAATATCTCAAGAGGAACAGGGTAAAAAAAAAAGAAAAACCTGTGATGTCAAAACATAAAGGATGAAAGTAAACAAATAACAAGAGCAAAGGGATTAGGGTGAAGACTAATGTGCAATTAAAGGGATATTGATGTGGATAAAAATAGAAAAGGTAAAGGAGGGTTAAAAAGAGACAAAATAAAAAGGTTAAAAGGAAAATAATAAAGAGAAAATGAAGATAAGGAATGAGATAAAAAGGAAAGATAGTAAGAAAGATGAAAAATTAAATAATTTATAGCTCTGACTAGACAAGGTAAAAAATGTAACACCCAAATGTCAAAAAGCGAAAGGATAAAAGTGTGACAAAGCTAAAATATAAAAGGGTAAAAATAAAATAATAAAAAGGTGCTAAAAGATTAAAAGCAGAGCTGCATAATATGTGAGATATAAATAAAACACTTTTCACAAGGCAAGATTAAAAAAAGGTAAAACTAGGATGATTTAAGAGATTAGGAAGAGAGATGATTAAATAGCTAAGGTGAGTCAGTCACAAAACAATACTCTGAACAGTAAGAGGCAAGCTAAAGATAATATACCAAAAGGATACAAAATATAAGCACCTTGAAAGACCATGGGGCTAAATTTTATTAAAATGGTAGCAGCCTGATTTCAAGGGCATAAAACCCTTCTGCAGAGGCACAGGGGATTTTCGCTACATAAGCAGAGGCAGAATCCAGGAGACACCCCATGCTCTTGACCTGTGAGTGCTTACAGCTTCTCTGTCAATACTTGCAGCTTCTTGCAAAGATCCCTGACCTGCTGTGCTCACTGAATCCCCAGAGGTTGCATTCCCAGTATCCTACTGGTTCCTAGGCACCCCAGGGCTAGGAAAGGAGAGAACCCCTCTTGGCCCATAGCCTGGTCACAGCTCCATCTGTCCCACAGCCTCTCAGCTGCAAGGCATCTGGGCAGATACAACCCCAGAGCTCTTAGGGACATGCAGTGCCACCAGGACACGAGGAGAGAACAGTTTGATGATCAAAAGCACAGACCTTTGGGGTGGAGTCCTGGCTTTGATGTTGATTTGCCATATGACCCTGAGAAACTGCTTACCCGCCCTGTGCCTCAGTTTCTCCACCTGAAAAAGGGAGGTGGTAATAATTGTACCTACTTCATAGAGTTCAGAGGATGAATGATTAATTAAGTGGCATAGAGTGCTGTCTAAGTGACAGCTGCTATTGTTATTCATTATTATTGATTACAAATCCAGTCCCCAGTGAGCTCAGCTTGAATACAGCATGCTGAGTGAGAGATCTTGAGAAAACCTCCACTCTGTCCACAGGCAGAGCCCTGAACTTCACCAAAGACCGCTGCCCATGGCCACAGAGGTGATCTCTAGTACAGGCGTTCCGTTACAAACTTAATTTGCATTTGAGTACTTTCCAGGTTCATGGCCATCACCATAGTCCCCCACTCTGCCCCCTAGCCCTCCCTATTTGTTTACACTGGGCTGCTTCTTATAGTTATGTTTCTCAGCTGGCAATTGGAGGCATTAGGGTTTGCAGCCTCATAGGTCCCTCATAGTCCTAGTCTCCTACTGAGATATAGAACTCCAGATCAACCACCACCTCACCTTCTATCTTGGCCACGGTCTCAGCTCCTGAAGCAGATATCCTGCCACCTATGGATGGGGCCACTGACAATCTTAACCCCATCATGTAGTATCAAATACTCACATGGCCTGGGGTGACTGATGATTCAGCTGTCTCCATCCCCACTGCCCAGAGATCACTGGAGGGTGAGGTGTGCTTCTCCCTATGGGGCAGTGAGAGAAGCCTACTCTTTCCTGGAGGCAGGAGAATGGAGGGAATGACCTCTGGAGTATCCCTAACGGGGACAGAGGGTGTGACACAGTCTTTACATGGGCCTCCAAGAAAGTCTATGTAACCGGAAGTGTCCTCGGAGTCTCCTGAAAGAGATGCTCACTCCCATGCAAGGACTGGCCTACGGCCCCCTGAAACTAGAGCTGCTCCAGATGCTCCAGAGAATGTTCCCAAAAGGCTCAGCATGGTCTGCCTGTCTTGGAGCCCTAAGGGATGCTCTCAGGCTTGGGCTCTTTGGGACAGCTAAAAGGTGACAGGGAGTGGCCCAGCCCCAGCTGCTGTGGCTAAAAATCCAGCCCCATGCTTGGCAACCTGAATGTAGGGCCAGCACCTCCTGCTGAGAGCACAGCCCCAGCCTGTCTAGGAGGATGTTGTCAGGGCAACAGCACTTTGAGTGACAGGCAGGTCCCAAGGTACCAGTACACAACATCAAACTGCTCTGCCTCTAGGGAACAGGGCCTGGATCCAAGACCCCTGATGAGGGGGAGTTTCTCCTCCCCTTTCTTTCCCAGGAATCTGGTGTGGCAGAAAGCAGCAGCTCTGTGTGAGCTGCCCCCAAACCTACCTCTTATTCTCCCCTCTCCTGAATCCCCAGCATTAGGTGCTAAAGGTGCCTTACCCTGGACAGACAGATGGACAGAGCCCTGGAACTGCCCTTTCTGGCCCCTCAGAGCCATTGGCAGCCTTCTCCATTCCTGAGATCGAAACAGCAGCAGCAGGAGCCTGGATGCCTGCCCTCCCCCGCCCTCTCACCGCCAGGCCCCAGCCTCTGTTCTGGTTCCACTCTTCCACGAGCTCATGAAAAATTCATCTGCCCAAACCTCAGCTCAAACACTGAGAAAACACACCCGGCCCACTCTTGGGAGCCCAGCTTTTGAAGGTTCAAGGCTCACATCGTTTGGCTGCCGATGTGAGCCATGATGTGGGCATGCGTGCGGGTGTGTGGGTGGGTGTAGGACCAGCTACACATGGGTATCTGGATACTCACTGATGGGTGAATTTGTGCCGTGTGCACATCGTGACCCACATAGGCTCAACTGCCTGCCAGGCAAGCCCAACACTCAGCACCCAGCAGCAAGGGAGGGGAAAAAGCCGGGGCTAGAGTGTTGGCTGGGAGAACTATCCCAGGCTGGGAACCATTCTAGGCCCCTCCTGCTGGGAGAACAGGACTCCTGATACTGTGTGCTGGTTCTAACTGGTTAAAGCCAAGGCCTCAGGTCCAAGGTCCTTGGCCTCTGTGTCTGAGAAGGGCTAGGCAGACAAGACATCTGAAAATGTGGTGCATTTGTGCCAAGGACATTGTATATACTTGTGCATGCATGTGTGGCTGTGGGCTGATAATACCTGTCAGAAGGGAGCTTCAGAACCCAGATATCAGGTAGCCAATCCCTGGATCCTTCCCGAATTGGGGATGACCCCCAAGACTCCCTCTTCCAACTCCGTGGACCCTGTCACTAGGAGAGGCTTAGCGCTAGGCCTGGCTTGCACGCTGGGATAAGTGATCGGAGAGAAACCGGACCAAGAGCCCTGACAACGGAAAGTCAGAAACGGTTATTTTTCTGGACCCCTGTTTTCCGTGACTTGTTGAAGAGAAATATTACCCCTGTTCCTGTCGCTGTTCTCCCAGAGCAATAGGAGAGCGTGAAGTTATGAAATTGAGGGCACCTTCACTGAGCAATCGATTAGCAGCCGAGAGAGCTTGTGAATTGGCTGTCTGGACATTTCCAGTAATAAATTGTGAAATAGTCCATGAATAAGTAGTTGGCGGAGTTCAGAATTACCCCCTAGGAAATGTTGCAGGTCTAGAGACACATTACCAAGGCGAGCACCATTTTAATGCTCTGGGCTTTGGCTGTTAAATATGTATGCCATCCGCAAAGCACTTCCCGAAATTAATGGCATTTTACAGCTGCTCTGAAGGCAGCATATTTATATGGAGATGTATAGATTCTGGGGCTGTGGTGGCTTCACAAATGAAGTGCTAATTTTAGAGGATCAGGCCAGGGAGGGGCGTGAAGACAGGGTCAGGAAGTGAGCTATATCAGGGACCTTTCCTGAAATGGTTTTCCACTATCAGCCATGAGTTTTAACCTTTGATGACATTGGGCGTGGCCTCTAGGCTGCAAAGGTCACTGCAGTAACTGGCCAAATAGCATACAAGAAAAAGATAAGGATGATAATGATTAATAATAATAATAATAATATTGGCAGCCAACAGTTGCCAGGCACTATTCTGAGTGCTTTTCATAGACTGACTCATTTTATCCTCACAACAACCTTGTAAAGCAGGTTCTATTATTTTCCCCATTTTACAGAAGGAGGTAAATTTTGCCTAGGATTCTATGTGTGGTTGGTGGATCCTCTGGGAAAGATGGTACCTTCTCTCCAATTCTTTCCATCAGCTAAAGTCAGGGCCACCAGGTGCAGTGGTACAACTTGTCCATCGTACAAAAGCATCAACCGAAAGACCCTGCTCGCCAGGCCCCATGCCAGGGTGCGGGAGCATTGCCCAGAGATGAAATTGCATGAAGGCAGTGCATGGACTAGCCAATCAGTGCGTGAACCAGCCAATGTCCTCCTTCCTCCAGCCTCAGCACTTTTCCCAGGCCCCACGTGGACTCTTCTCCAACCTTGTTGAGCTGCCTACTTGGTTGGAAGGCGAGTGAGAGAGGCACTGAGATTAAGCATGGCGCCTAGCCAAGGGTCCAGCTTCCTACCAAGTTAGACTCGGAATCCCTGGATAGTCGGGAATCCCTTGGGGATTCAGAGACCGCCCCACCCCCACCAGTTCTTTCTCTGAAGTATCCCTAAGGACTGTTGAAAAGCTCCAGTGGATCAATCATGGGGCAGGATGGAATCTAGAAAAGTAGCACTGCTGGGAGAGAGAGCCAAAGACTCAAGCCTGCCGCCACAGGGGGAGCCCAGCAGGAGGCTGCTGGTGAGCATCTGCTCCTAGGACCTCTGACGAGGGTCTTCACCAGGTCTTCCACTGCCCATCCCACCCAGGGGCTCATGAGGTCAAGGGAATGGCCCCGCCAGTTGAGTGAAGGATGAGGCGCCTCCATAGTTAAGCCTGTGCCTTAATCTGGGCATGCGGACATGAGCTTCCTGGTTTCCTGCATTCTGTCAGCTAACCATGGTCACACAGCCACTGAAGGCTTGAGACATTCTGTCACGTCGGGGTGCTGAGGCAGGTCTGGAGACGTTTGGCTGACAGAAAGAGGTCTAGGAGCTATAGGCAGGAACAGGGCAGGGGGCGAAGGAAGGAGGCTCAGGTGAGTCAGAAGAAGACCAGAGTTGTCCAGGAACAGGCTCTGGGGTGGCAGCCCTTTACCTGATTTGGGGATCTGGAAAAGCAGATTAACTCCAGAAGGTCTGACCCCAGGGAACAGACAGGAGAGCCAAGCTAGACAGAGGTGCAGCTGACTGGGAAGGATTGGAACTGGATCTCATCACTGTAGTTCAGCTGCTGTGTGATTTTGGGCAACTTACTGACCTTCTCTGAACCTGAATTTCCTCATCTGTCACGTAGGGACAGTGTTACTATCTTGCCAGCTAGTGAGGCTTAAATCAAACAGTCTGTGACAAAGAGTTTAAATCAGTGCCTGGTGCAGGGTAGGAACTCAATTGTGTTGAATTTTCTGGGAGTTCAGCGCATCCATCACGGACACGGGATGGGGCTTTGTGAGTGAAGCCAGATAGACGGTGCCGGCAGAAGCTTGGACTTGCGGGTTGACCTGGATTCGGACTTGCTGCATCAGAGCCCACAGTTCCTCACACTGCATATCTCAACTGGATGAAGTGGATCGCCTCTCTCCACTGGATCTTCTGCCTCTTCTGCCTCTTCTCCCAGTTATTCTTTGCAGGGTTGCCAGGGGTTTGTTTCTAAATGAGAAATCAGACAAAGTCATGCTCTGTTCAAATCCGGTCCCAGGCTCCCCATCACCCAGAAAGAAAGAAGCCTGTGGCAGGTGGAGGGGGTGGATGGTGGGGGGTCTGGCATGGGACAGGCATCTCTGACCCACAAGCACCTTCCTGGGGATCACCTGCCCCTGAGGGAGGAGCACCATGGGCCTCAGGCACAGAACTCACACTCTGGGGTCACACTAACCAGAATTCAGATCTTCTCTCCCTGCCAGCTAGGGGGGCTTGCACAAGTCACATATCCTCATGAACTTCACTTTCTGCATCTATAAAATGGGATTATTCATACCCACCCCAGAGGGCTGACATTAAGGTGAAATGAGGCGATATCAGCTCCTGTCTGCTGAGCTCTGCTGGGCTCTGTGCTAGGCCCCCCACGGGCATAAACTCATTTGCTAATTGACCAGTGCCCAACACAGCCACACACCGATGAGCTGTCCCTGTTACCAGTAATCACTCCCCTGGGATCCTAACACAGGGGACTGAGGAGGTTCTTGGAAAGAGAGAACGGCATCCGGGAGCATGTAAATCTAATCTTTTAAATTGGAGTTGGAAGAGAAGTTAGAGCAGACGGCTTTCTGAAGGACTTTCTACAGCAGTGTCCTCAGACTTGAGTGGACATCAGAATTCCCTGGAGGGCTTCTGAAAACACAGATCGCTGGGCTCTCCCCAGAGTTTCCAGTTCAGTTAGGTCTGGGGTGGGGCCTGAGAATGTGCATTTCTAACAAGTTACCAGGCGATGCTGATGCTGCGGGTGCAGGGACCACACGCTGAGCCTCTATTACTAGTGCAGCAAAGAGACCATGGGCCTTGGGATCAGTCTCCAGTTCAAAGCCCTGCTCCACCGCTCACTAGCTCTGTAACCACTGGGCAGTTAAATCAGTAAGTGCCTACTGAGCTCCCGCCCTGTACCAGGTAGCCATTCATGAGGCCCCCAGCTGGCTCTCAGGACATGTGCTTTCCCGCTCCTGACTTCACGGGCCCTTTGTCTAAGCCACCGCAAGTGGTTTATAAAAACATGAGCAGAGGTCCTAGCCCTGACTCTCCAGTGCAAGCCTGCCTCCGCCCTAGCTGCTCAGTCTTCGTCACTCCCTGCCCATCTATCTCTGCAGGAGGAGCCCTTTGTCATGTTTCGGAAGTCAGACAGGACGCTATACGGGAATGACCGGTTCGAGGGCTACTGCATCGACCTGCTGAAGGAGCTGGCCCACATCCTCGGTTTCTCCTATGAGATCCGGCTGGTGGAGGATGGCAAGTACGGGGCACAGGATGACAAGGGCCAGTGGAACGGCATGGTCAAGGAGCTCATCGACCACGTAAGCATGGATGGGAGCACGGGAGGGCTCAGGATCCTGGGGAGGCTTGGCCAAGCACTGTCTGCACCACAGGGCTGGGCAGCCTGGCAGAGGAAGGCCCTGGGGACAGGAGTGATGGAGATGAATGCTGTGACCTTGAGGACTGGGGGGCTTCAGCCGAAGAAGTGCACCCCAGCTCTCATGGGCTGCCTTGCTCATACTCCCAACGCCATTCCCCTTCGTACACACACAGATGCACTGGCCTCCATCTGATTCAGGGCCGGCCCCACTGGCATCTTTGATGAACTTGCTCTGGAGGAGGCCTGCGGCTTCTTGGTATCTTCTGCTCCTTTAAAAACCACCAGAGGATGCCCCAGCTATGGGGCAAGGCACCCACATGAGACACTTCACCAAATTCTTGGACACAGAGAGAAACCTGTCACTGCATTGAGTAACTCTGGGTCTAGTGGGAGTCCAGGAAGCTGAGAGCTGGGAAGAAGGGATGAGCAGGGCCTGGCTGGAAGCACCAAGGAGTCAGCCTCTTCCTCTGCCTGGGATTAGGAGAGGACTGAGGACAGCCGGGAGCCCAAGCAGGCAGGTGAGGGGGGTTAGGGGTGTACCTGGGCTTCTTGAGACATTGGGAAGAAGAGGGAGAAGCCACAGGCTGGGGACACCACCACAAGGGAGGAATCAGGAGGCCCTGGGCTCGAGTCCAAGTTCTTCCTCATTAGCTTTGTGAACAGGGGCAAGTCACTCGACCTCTCTGAGCAGTTTCCCCATCTGTAAATTGGGCATGTTGATACCCCTTCCTCACGCGATTGTTGTCATAGTGGCACAAGACTGGGCCTAGAGTAAGTTCAGTAAGAGGGTCCCTGGTAAGATGCTGTGAGCAAACACATCATAGTTCTCAGATGCCCAGGCTGTGGCCCAGAAGGTCTGGGTTCAAGCCTCAGTTTTGTTGTGTGACTGGGTAAGCTCATCAATCTCACTAAGGCTCAATTTCTTTATTTCTAAAATAGGAGTAATTGTTGCTATTGTTAGAGACAGAATCACCCAAGCTGGAATGCAGTGGTGCCATCACAGCTCACTGCAGCCTCAAACTCCTGGGCTCAAGAGAGCCTCCTGCTTCAGCCTCCTGAGTAGCTGGGACTACAGGCACAAGGCACTGCACCTGGCTAATTTTGTGTGTGTGTGTGTGTGTGTGTGTGTGTGTGTGGAGAACAGGGTCTCACTTTGTTGTCCAGACTGTTCTCAAACTCCTGGATTCAAGTAACCCTCCTGCCTTGGCCTCCCAAAGTGCTGAGATTACAGGCATGAGCCACCATGCCCTGCCTAAAATAGGAGTAATTAGCAACTACCATAGCTCCTGTGGTTGTTGGGGGAATTAAATAAGGCACGATTTCCACAGGCTTACCTGGCACACAATAAACGTGACTTGCCTTCCAGCTCAGGGCCCTCAACTTGACTGAAGCATTTTCTATCAAGGAGCTGCTGCTGAATTCAAGGACCTGATCCATACTGGACCCCTTAGATTCCTTCTCTCATTTATCCTTATAACAGCCCGGTGAGGTAGGTACTGTTATTAACACCCATTTTACAGATGGGGAGACTAAGGCAGAGAGAGATGAAGTGGTGGAGCCAGAATTTGGAGCCTCCCTGCCTCGTAGCCCTGTGTTCCAGCTTCTTCAAAGAACCATCCTGACCCCAGGGGCCAGGACAGAGGGAGGTTCATGCAGAGATCTTTGCAACCCACAGAGTACCAACCAAAGGTTTTTATGACTTCACCTCTCCAGGATGGGAGCAGGCAGCATCGGGGCCTTCGGTTAAGCCCCCTTGCCTCTGTCTGAGGGGAGCTGCCTACAGAGACCTTGGAGGTCGCAAGTTGGGAGGGAGGCTGGAGCTCAAGGCATGAAGGCTGGAGCCTGGCCCAGTGGAGTCACTTCCTAGTCCCCAGCAAATTGGGCTCCTATGGAAGTCTAATAGGAGACTCAAATGATCAAGAGCATGAACTCAAGCCGGGTTTGATTCAAACTCTTCCACTTGCTAGCTGTGCATTCCTGGACAAGTTTCTTAACCTCTCTGTGCCTCAGTTTCTGCATCTGTAAAAGGGAAATGATATTAATAGGACCTACCTCATAAGATTGTTAGGAGGATTAAGTTAACATAGTGTATTACATAGTCATCACCATGTCAGTATTTACTATTATTATTTTTATTTTTATCCTTACAACTATTCCTTGGAGGCTGGGGAGGGGGCTTCAGGAAGTCCCCTTATCTCTCTGAGCTGCACTTTCCTAACCTGACAGTGAGAATAACAATACCTGCTCCACGTTTTTCACAGCTTGTTGTGAGCCTCAGAGGAGACAACTGGTGGGGAAGCAGCTTCTAGATTGTAGAATTCAACATAAATGGAAGGGAGTGGTGTTGTCACCGTTATTAGTAATAACTATAATTATTATGGAAATTAGTCAGCAGGCCCCAGAGGCATCTCCATCTTATCCACTCTCCTGCGTTTATGAGTGGGGCTTGGAGTCTGGGGCTCTGGGTAGGCTCTGCGGCTGTCATTTGCAGAGGCAAGCTGGGCAGGGGAGAGGGAAGATCACGTGGAAGGTGGAGGCTGTGTGCGGAGTGAGTGGGGCTGGGCCACCCTCACCACTCACAACATCTCCAGTGGCCCCACAGCTTTGAAGAGCTGTTTGCAAGGGAATGTGATCAGAGAAGCCCAGCATCAGCCTGACCTCCCTAAGCTGACCCCCACTCAGCTGGGAAAAGGAGGGAGTGTCGTCACGGCCTCCGAGCAGCCAGGCGGTGCTTTGGGAAGCGCAGTATTCATCAGGGTTACAGGCCTGACGGGACATGCAGGGGACCTTGTTAAGCCCGATTCCCTACAATTGATGAGCCTATTAATCCTAGCTTGGTGCCATTTTTAATAACATCATAACCGTTTATTAGTGTCGTCAGATAATCAGTCTTCTCACTAGCCCATAGAAAGCATGGTAAAGGCTTGGCAATATTATTACTTCCTTATTAGGGATCTGAATGTAGGTATAAAGATGATGAATGCCCACCTTTGTAAGTATCTGCCCCCCGGGGCCCATTTGGAGGCCCTGGGTGGAGGCTCTGACCAGCAGGACTTAAAAAGCCCTTCCCGGATACTCCCTGCTCGCCTCTGTCCCATGCCACATGGTCTTCCAAGGGTTGCAGAGGAAGATGGGGTGGCTAGAGGACGCATCGCCTCCTGCTGACACACTTGCCTGCCCCAAGTCGCCTTGAACTATAGGGACAACAACAGACACGATCAGACAGAGCAGTGATTATTCCCTCCATCCCCCATCTCTCTTCCAAATTTTGCTCTCTCTATATTTACTGCCTGCTTGTCTGTTTCCTCTTTCAAAAATCTTCTACTCACATCCGTGCCTTAAATTATTCCCACGTGTTTTGATGACTCTGGAATCTAACCGAAATGGGTTCAAATTCTGGGTCTAGCACATTTCAGCTGACAGCAGGAAAGTTATTCCATTTCTCTGGCCTCCATTTCTGTGTCTACAAAATGGGGATAATAAAAGAGCCTCCTGCCTGGCATTGGTAGGAAGATTTAATGAGATATGGCACCAAAATGCTTCGCCAAGTTCCCGGTGCTCAGTAAACGCTCAGTACACAGAAGCCGTCCCTCTCATCACTGTTCCTTCCAGGGACAGCCTCCCTGTCTAAAGTATGTCCATGATTGAATGTGATGGTGGTGGGAGGGTGGCCCCGCAGCCGTGGTCATCCTGCCAGGCCACAGTAGTCCAGGACCTAGACCTTACCCCCACTGGATCCAAACAGGGAGCCTCGAGGAGCTGACTCACATTGATCAGACTCACAGGGAACTGAGGCACAAGCAAGGTGCCACCTTCTTACTTTACTTGGAGCATTGGCCTTTTCTGACACTGGGAGTCCCCATCTGCCATCCAGAGCTTCTGTGTCCTGGCACCAGGTGCCCAGGAGCCCACTTGGGGTGTGCAGGGGCAGAACCCCAAGAGTGGACAGCCTGGAGCCAAGAGGAGGGCTGCTGCTGGAGAAGGGGGAAAGAGGTAGGCCTTGAAGTGTCTCAGGTGCTGAACCGAGGAACTGGATTTTAATCCCGAGGGCTATGGAGAATTTGAACCCACTGAAGTGGAGCCAGGGGGTGACATCGACTTGACACTTGAGGAAGGTCACTCTGCTGCTATGTCAAACCTGAGCCAGTATGGAGGCCATCGCTGGGACCCAAGCAGGGCGAGTGCTGCTCTAGGAAAGGAGGGAAGTAGATGCACAGCCAGCAGACAAGCAGGTAGAACTGATGAGGCTGGTGATTGGTTGGATGGATGAGGTGGGGGAAAGGGAGGAGTTACGGACAAGGCATGGAATTCTACTCTGGACAGTTAAGGAGGTGATGGTGTCCTGCTCACATCAAAGGCCCCCTGGAGAAATTGAGGATTTGGGAAACGTAGTGAGGTCCATTTGGGATGTGTTGGGATTAGGGTCCCCGTAGATGGCTGGCCCTGTGGCTGGGCACTTGGAGGAAGGAGCAGGGCTGGAGGCTGAGGTCTAGGAGTCATCAGCACATCCTGCAGGGAGCCTGGGAGGTGGAGACGACAGCTGCTCAGGGAGAGCAGAGATGAGGACCTGGGGTGGGACCCTGAATGGCACAGATGAAAGGGTGGAAGCCACAAGATGCCTGGGCTGGCAAGGCTGGAGGGGAATGAAGAGAATCAGGAGAGCATGGGGTGAAGGAGGCCCAAGGAGGAGAGGCTACTAGAAAGGGGGGAGGGTCAGTGGCCGCAAGGAAGTCAAAGGAGATGAGGAATGAGCATCCACGAGTTGGCACAAGCATGACCTCCTCAGGGTACAAGGTCAGCCCCAGCAGGGTCCTTGAGTACTGCTGTTCTCAAATTTCACCCTCGGAGACCCAGGATTCTGTCCTGGCTGCTCTCCCAGCCCCCTGCATCAGAGCAAGAGGGAGGCTAACGGGGATGCATAAAAGCTCTGCAGGCCACGGGAAATTGATTCTTTTCTCTCTAAGTTGTTACATATCACTGCAGTATGGATGGCCAGATAAGAAGTTTTCCCTGCCTCATAGATGGGGCTGGACCAAGATGAAGTATGGAACACAATGGAGACAAAGAGTCATCACTGGTAGGCTTAGCATATTGTATACTTTCCTGTGGAGAAGTTGTACCACCCACACATCCGCTCTGCTTCCCAGTAACACTGAGTGCAGACCAGGGAGGGTGGCACAGCTAGAAGTGCCAATTTACCTGTGTGACTCTTCTTACCGATGGGGAGCACCTGATGGGCTAAACTTTGCTGCTGCCCCAACACCTGGCATGGGCTGGACACACACAGAGCAGCCTCGCTGAATGAGGGACATGTGGGTGAACACATGGACTTGCATGCTTTGCCCAGAGGCATGGTTGTTGTGGGGTCATGACTAGCTGGATTCCCAGCCATGGTGTGTGAGAGGAGGGCCTCATGTCAAGGCCATGATCCCATTGCCCACCGTGTCCACCATCGTCCAACTGGAAGCAGATCTGAGTTCTGGCCCTCGTGCATGGGTGTCGGGAGGAGCCTCACACCCTTGTTTGTATGGCCAGGAAATGCTCTCCCCAAGCTACCTCCTTTGGGCTGGGCCACCACACTTGCAAGTGAAGCATGCTGGGAGCTCCCCTAGGGCAAGTCAGAATCCTGGAGGGGACAGGGCAGTTGAGGGCAGGGGAAACTGCAAAGCTGGACTCTTGTTGGAGCAGCCAGGTTGCCCAGAGCAATGACTGTGGAGCCCTGGGGGAGCTCGGGATGTCTCCAGGGTCTGTCTGGGGAGACCAGGGAAGCAAGTGAGGGGTGCCGGAGGGACTTGGGGCCCCATCGAGAGTCACTGCAGAACTGTCAGTTCCAGAATTCAGTGAGCAGAGACCAGCCTGGGAAAAGGCTTGGAAAGAGCCTGGCAGGGGTCCAGGTCCGGACAAACAGGTGTAAGAGAGCAAGAGGGCTTGAGGGATGAAGGGAGTATTGGGGAAAACCGAGGTCAGAAGGAGCAGCTGAAACATGCAAGCTCCCCTGCTGAGGATCATTCCTTCCTTCATCAATTCCACGAAAGTTTATTGAGCAATGTCTCAGCCTGGGAGCCTGCAGAGCAGAGCCTGAGGCAAGGGATTATGTCATTACTCAATTAGGGGTTGTTGTGCCAGGAAGAGAATGAGGGGCAGGGGCAAGGGACGTGGAGCAGGAAGGAGGAAGGCAACACAAGGATGTGTTATTGAGCTGGTTGCCATAGAGGGTGACTAATGTCTCAGTCTGTGAGTCTGCACCCTGGAAAAACTTTACAAAGTGTGTCTCAGGACCATCTCTTGGGGTAAGCAGAGGAAGGGAAAACAGGTTTATCCACCGGCTCCTGACTCCCATGCATTCTGGGTTTGGCATGGTGGCCATGGGAACCAACTGGGATCTTGCAGCAGGGTCTATGAGAAACCACAGGGCTGGAGGCCAGAGGTGGCCAGTTGGGCAGGCGTTGAGATGCTGTCAGATTGGACCTGCATGAGGTTGGCCAGTGCCAGAGGACCTGAAAGGCTGCCTGAGAGGGGTCTCAGCCCAGCCCCAACTGATAATGTGCCAGACCTGGGGCAGTGACTAGGGAGTGAGGGTGACCCAGGCAGACATGGTCCTTACCCCCCAGGGGCAAACAATGAATCAGACAAGTGAGATTTCATTAAGATTTTGATCAGTGCTGCAACAGGAAAGATAGAGGGCTTTGGGAGTGTACCCCAAGGAAAAGGCCTCAAGCCTCCCTGAGGAAGTGACTATTAGGCTGTGACCTGAAGAATGAGGAAGAGATGTCCCAGGCAGGTCTAAGACACATGTCTGGGTGGATGGCGGAGGCTGCTGAAGTCTCCACCTGGTCAGGGCCTGGCTGGGGCTGCAGCTGAGTGCGTGGAGTCCCGGAGCACTGGCAGGACTGTGCTACGGCTAGCCCTGGACAGACAGCACCCTTGTGGACATGCAGGGGGTGGGGACGGGATTCTTTCAGAGATGGCGATAGAGATTGTGATGCATCCTTTGGAGTGGGCCCTGAAGCAGGGAAATCCCACTGAGCCTTCCTAAGAACTAGGCACGGGCTGGTCCCCGTGGGGACTCAGGAACCAGGCAGTTCTCCCAGGCTTGGGAGAGGCACACCCATCCTTTCTCACTGTCAGACATCCATCAGCTCAGGAGGCCTATGTGCCAACCACAGGGACATGACCCACTGGTTGATACTTACGAATTTTCTAGCACCTGTTCCCCATCTATTTAAATATATGTGGGCTTTTCACGGTGCCGTTTTCCAAGGTTATTGATGGCCACAGTGCTAATTGTTGAGATTGAAAGCTAGCTGGCAGGTCATCCACAGATATTCTCTCTGACTTGTTATCCCCCCGCCCCTGCTCCCCTTTCCCTGCCCCCACCAACTGCAGGATGGCACTCCTGAGACAGCGCCTGCTGGGGGATCTCTTTTAAACCTCCAGTGCTCCCAGTGACTGATTTATTCATTTCTTCAATAAATCTATCAAGTCAGGCCCCATGCTAGCAGCTGTGGATACAGCAGTGAACAAAACAGGCGGGATCCCTTCCCTGATCCTCAAGATCCTACATTCTAGTGGAAGAAACGGGCAATTATCTGTGAACATAGGAATAGATATAAATATTCAATGAGAGCAAGTGTTCCGGGCAAGGAATGTGGCTGGGTGGAAGAGCTCCCATACTGGGGCCTGGGCTGACAGGTCCTATAGATCAGAGAGCAGTGGGGAGTCACTGTGACCCATCCCAGGAAACTCTGGGGGAAGATCTTGGAGACTCGAGAGTTCGGGGCTAGCCATGCCCTGTCCCCTTCACCAGCAGCAGTCAGGGGAAGCCAGGAAGGGCATCTGGTTATGCAGCAGAAGCTGGTGGTGAGGGCTAGGTGAAGGAGGACATGGATTTGGGAAGCTGTCCGCCAACCCCAGTTATGGCCATGGCACTGTGAACTCTGGTTTCCCAGCCTCCAGGTGGGTTGGCAGGTGTGACAGGAAGATCTGTTATCAAAGACACACTACCATTGCCCCTGCTGTGTCTCATCTTCCTCCCAACTGGGAACTAGACCTTAGTTCTGGCCTGCATGTGTTGGCCCCAACCTCTGTCTGCAACGCCAGGGATGGTTCCACCCAAGCCCACTGCCCCAGCCTGGAGCAGGGCTCTTTGGAGCTGGACATGCTGGGAGCTCACCTGGGGGCAGGGGAAAGAGATGGACTCCAAAGGCGGACCCTCCCCAGACCAGCCAGGTTGCCCAGGGCAGTGACTGGAGAGCTCCGTGGAGCTGAGGATTCACCAGGACCTCTCTGAGGTGGGAATGAAGGCAGGTGAGGGCTATCGTTGCTAGGGTCCACTGATAGGTCAGAAGGAAGAAGGGTGGCAACATTCAGGTGGATTCATCAGGAGCCACAGCACAAGCAGCAGGCTCTAAACTCTGGAGAGAGGTGTGTAGGGGGCAGGATCAGGTGAACTGGTGGGAGTTAGTGCAGGGGACCCGATGCCAGAGCTCAGCTCATTTGGCTGGGGTAAGGGGAGAGCAGGACCCTTGGGGGTATTTTGATGCTCATTCTTACAGCAAAATTTGATTGAGCCCCTACTTTGTGCCAGGCTTTGTGTTACTCCCTAGAGACACATCAGTGAGTGAAACAAGCTCATTCCCCATGCTCCTGGACTGTATATCCTGGCAGAGGTCCTGGGCATCCCACAGTGACTTACAAATAAAAATTCCGTAGTGATAAAGTCACAGAGGAGCAGTGTGGGGGCTATGGGAGTGTGTAACCAGGATCTAGCCTGGGAGCAGGGGGACTCACTGCCTTCAGCTCTATTGGGCTGTGCTAGGGCAGGCCCTGCCCTGTCTGGGCTAGTACGACTGTCAGGGTATGAGGTGTGGGGAGATAACTTGCACTGAAGGGACACAGAGCCCACGGTGCATCCAACCTGGGGACCCCTATGGGGACTATGAAGCAGGGAAGACCTGCCCATCCTTCCCGAAGGACAGAGGCATAGGGATGGAACTTGCTGGGCCTCAGAAATTGGGCTATCCTCTCAGACCCAGGAAGGGTACACACATCTTTCCTCACTATTAGGCAGTGAGGCTGCTGTCAGCTCAGGAAGCTGGTGAATGAATCACAAGTACTAGTAGTTGACCTATCGGTTGACACTCATGAATGGGCTAGCACTTGTTTCCCCTCTGTTCAAATGTGTGGACCGTTCAGGGTGTTGGTTTGTCAGGTTCATGTCCAGGGCCCTTCAGGGACACAGTGTTTTCTTAAGCTTGGAGGCTGTGGCTCAGCAGCAGACACCGTCTGTGACTTGCTTTATCCTCTTGTAAATGGCCATGTGCTCTGCCAGCTCACCCAGAGGACACGCTCGCTGGGTGCCTCATCTAAACCAGCAACATCCTACTCATTCATTCCCAGAGTCTCTATGAAAGGCCTACTATGTGCCAGACACTGTGCCAGCCATGGGGCACACAACAGTGAAAAGGTGACAGGCTCTGGCCTCACTCTCCTGAGCTCAGGGTCTGGGGGGTGGAAACACCCAGAGAATCAGCCAATGCCTCTAAAATCACAACTGTGATCAGTGCTGGGAGCGACAAGTGCCTGGTGCGATGAGAACAGTCGCCAGGGAGTTCTAATTTCCTCTGAGGCTTGTGTCTGTGGAAGTGATGATTGGGCTGAGATCTGAAGCAGAAGTCGGCATTCACTAGACAAAGAGTTTGGGGAGGAAGAGGTTCCAGGTGGAGAATAGTTCATGTGCAGCATCCGGAGGTAAGAGGAGGGGCTGGATGAACATGGATCGGAGGGGCTGCAGGAAGCCTGGGAGGAAGAGAAGAGGGGAGGACAGTGTAAGAAATGTTGGAGAGCCTTTCAATGCAGCAGCCACCAGCCACACGGCGTTATTTAATTTTAAGCTTTAATTAATTAAAATTCAATTAAAGTATAAATTCAGTTCCTCAGTCTTACAAGCCACATTTCAAATGCTTGACAGCCATGTGTGGCCCACAGTTGCCATATTGGGCAGTGCAAACAGAGAATGTTTTCATCGTTGCAGGAAGCTCTGTTGGACAGCACTGGACTAGATCACGCATGACTGTAAGCAACCCTAGTAAGAATTTTTTATCCTAAGGGCATTAGGAAGTCCTGACCTACTTTAATTAGCACCATGGATAGGGATAGATTCAAAGTGGCGATTCCCACCACTTTGGGGAAAGAGCAGAAGGTGAATTCCATGATGCCACATACCAGAGATGTGGGCAGGATGCCAGCAGAGTCCCCGGGGAATAGTCCCGTATGCATGGCAGGAGTGAGGCTGGTTTACTTAGGCAGCTGTGGAAGCAGCAGAGGGACCTGGAGGTGGCAAGGGTGTACCAGCAGCTTTCTGCAGCTGCAGGGCTCCCAAGCCGGGCAACATGAAGTATATGCTGGGAAGCCCCATGGTCAGGGGCCAGAGTCAAGTTCAGGTCTCTGGGAATGCAACACTGGGCTCAGGACAAGGCAGGGTGGGTCCAGCCATGACGCTTGCTCTTCAGAGTGAGACAGGTGCTGGGGTGGGGACAGCAGCAGGCTGTGAAAGGAGTCCCATGTGTCCTGCACAGGGTGTAAGTGGCAGGTGTGTTAGTTCCCTAGAGCTGCCACACCAACTGGCCATGAACTGCCAGTGCTGGAGGTCAGAAATGAGAAATGAAGGTGTCAGCAGGGCTGGTTCCTTTTGGAGGCTCTGAAGGAGAACCTGTTCCATGCTTCTCTGCAGTCTTCTGGTGTGGCCAGCAGTCTCTGGTGCTTCTGACTTGTATCTGCTATTCCAGTCTCTGCCTCCAGCATCACACGACCTTCTCTGTGTGTATCTGTGCATCCTCTTTTCCTCTTCTTTTTTTTTTTTTTTTTTTTTTTTGAGACAGAGTCTCGCTGTGTCACCCAGGCTGGAGTGCAGTGATGTGATCTCGGCTCACTGCAATCCCCGCCTCCCAGGTCCAAGCAATTCTCCCTGCCTCAGCCTCCCAAGTAGGTGGGATTACAGGTGCATGCCACCATGCCCAGCTAATTTTTGTATTTTTAGTAGAGACGGGGTTTCACCATGTTGGCCAGGCTGGTCTCGAACTCCTGCCTTCAGGCGATCCACCCATCTTGGCCTCCCAAAGTGCTAGGATTACAGGCATGAGCCACTGCGCCCGGTCTCCTCTTTTCCTCTTCTTAAATGGACACCAGTCGTTGGATTTGGGGCCCACCCTCATTCAGTATAACTTCATTTTAACTCGATTTCATCTGCAAAAACCTTATTTCCAAATAAGATCACACTCATAGGTACCAGGGGTTAGGATTTGAACATAATTGGGGGTGGGGGGGGCATAATTCAATCCACTACATGTGGCTTGCATGGTAGAGTGGTAAAATGTTGGGCTTTGAGATCACAATGAACTGGGTCCAAGTACGGCTCAGCCACTTACCAGTTTAAACAAGCCTCCTAGCCTGATTAAGCCACCCTTTCCCCATCTGGAATGTGACGAGGATGTTGACCACCTGGCGGGGATACTGGGAAGATGGCATAGGCATAGGCAGCATACACAGTACACTGAGTCATGCTTGGCTTGTCTGATGGGGATCCCAACTAAGAGGCAGAGAACGGAGATGAGGAAGCTGGTGGGAACTATACTTGGGAATTCAAGCAGGCAGCTTCCAGCAGGGACACCAGATGCAGGCAGCAAGCTGGGAGTCAGAGGCCAGATCTCAGACCCTTGGGAGGACCCCTGTCATAAGAGAAGGCTGATCAGTGACAAGTTGTTAGAGCTGGGGCCACAGTCCCAACCCCATTCCTGGTAGGAAGATGTCCAGGTTTTAGTCTGGAGTACAAGGCAAGATTCAACCAGCAGCCAGGGCATCTGGAGACTGAGGAACAAAGGATGGAGCTATTGCAGGTTAAATTGTTCTTACCTTCAGTTTGGGGAGCTGGGGGTGTGCTAGAATGGGTGAGGCCAGGTGACCTCATGCAAGGTTAGAGGACACTGGGAGAAGGAGGAGCCAGGAGGGCCCCAACAGATTCTTGGTAAGTGGAAAGCTGCTTATGGGGATGAAGTAATGTCCTGGGAAGACGTCCTGCCTGCTCCAGAGGTTTAGAAATAGTACAGAAAGGTCCTTGGTGAGGCAGGAGGGCTGACAAAACACTTGTTAGACCAACGAAAGTGTTGCACAAGTCAGGGGTTTGATGTCGTTCAAGGACATGATTACTATAAATATTATAGCAAAGACCAAGGAGCTTCTCTCCGAGCCTCAGTTTCCTTCTGTTAAAAAAAAAAAAAAAAACCATGGGGTTGGAATAGATGTATTCCTCGAATAGACTTGATGTTCTCTCATCCAGCCCTGACAGCCTATGATTTTATGAATCATCCTCAAAGAAAACTTGCACAAGTGGGAAGAGCCTGCCAAGATTGGGCCTTTCATTCTGAGTAATGAACCGAAACAGCAAAGGCTTGACATCTGTTCCCATCTTTCAAGGGAAGTTGGACAAAATAATGCCTTTTGCAGGGAAATCGTAACTAACGGTGAAATGTAGTATTTTCTGCCTTAACCAGAAACGCAGTGGAGAACTCCAGCCTTCCTGAAGCCCAAGGGAGAACACAGATCCAAACTCCCAGTGAAGGTCATGTTGGCCAGTTGTCTTGCCACCGTAGGTGTAGAATGCTGCAAATGCCTTGGTCTCCTGACCCCCTTACAACCAAAGAGCAGGAAGAATGGCAGGGAGGTTTCGAAGGCTCTGAGAGGATCTGGGGGAAGGGCTGGCCAGAAGGCCAATCACCTGTGGCCATGTGATTAGCTTTCTCACCAGCCCTTGGAATAATCATTGGCTACAAACAGCTCAGTCCCCCAGCCATAACTCTCTTATCCAACTTGCCATCAAAAGTTGAAGGAAGATTCATCACCGCCATTGACTTTGAGGTTCTTCCCAAGAATCCACTCCATTTCCAGAGACCAGTTCCAAAGGCATTTTGAGCAATGATAACGACTTTGGAATGAGAACAGAACCTCCCAAAGCAATGTAGAGTAAAACGTCACTTAACAACAGGAATACATTCTGAGAAATGTCATTAGGCATTTTCATCGTAGTTGGAACATCATAGGCTATACTTCCACACACCTAGATGGTAGTGCCTACTACACACCTCAGCTATATGGTATGGCCTATTGCTCCTAGGTACAAACTTGTACAGCATGCTACTCTACTGAATACTGTAGGCATTTATGTATGCAAAGTTATCTAAACATAGAAAAGGTGCACAGCAAAAATAGTATTATAATCTTATGGGACCACCATTGAATACACAGTCCACTGTTGACCAAGAGAGTTAGGCAGCACATGACTGGACTTCGAAGGGGCGGGACTTGGGGATGCCAAGTTCTGGAATCAAAGACCTTCTACATCTCTCTCATGTCAACATTACAGAGAATCCTAGAACTTGAGGACTGAAAGGAACCTTTCAGGGTATCTCACTCAGGCTCCCACCCCACCGAGGGATCCTATCTACAGCCCCATGAGGGGCTCACTCAACTGGAAGCTCCATGACACCAGGGACTCGGTCTCTTGCTCACCACTCTACACCCTCTCTGATAGTTCTTTTTTTTTTTTTCTGCTTTCTTTTGTATGTACCCTGAACTGAAAGGACTCCAGGAGCTGGGGTGGCGGCAGCTTGCCCCGTTCCTCCTTCTTCTGCCTTCAGCCAGGCAAATTCCAACTCACACATTCAGACATTTACAAAAGAAAAAGCCTTTATAATAGGCTCCTCCTCCCTATCTTTCCCAGGTTCTGAAGGTCATCAAATCCTTGGACTCCAAGTGTCAGTGATGGGCTGTGGGGGCTGCCTTTAGAAGGAGAAACATTGGGTGGCAGTGTCAAAGTTGTATTTCCCAGCTGCTCCCATCCGGGAGCACCTGCAGAGCTGTCCAGAAGCTGTGATTCCATCCATACTAGCCCTTCCCTCCTTGACATCTGATTTTGACTGGATTGCTAGTTCCTGTTCTAAGATGAGTGAAGTCAGAGCTAGTGTTAGCAGGTACCCTTTAGTAAACAGTTTGATTAATGTCCATCTCCCCTACTAGACTGTAAGCTCCGTGAGGGCAGAAGTCATGTCTGTTTGGGTCAGCTCTGTATCCCTGGTGTCTGTTGGAGTTCATGACGCAATGAGTGGATGAATGGAGTTGGACCAAGTTAATGGATGGACACCTAGAGGCATTGCCTTGGAAAGGGGTTTCAGAGGGAGGTCCCCCCTTGCCAAAAAGGTCTTTAATGCTGGTTGTTAGGCCCCAGCCTCCCTTTCTGTCCTGTCCTACTTGAGGAAGGGAAGTGATAACTTAGTTCACATTCTGAGATGTAAATATCCACAGAAGCCCCAGGGGCAGCCTCTCAGAGGGGAAGGTTATTAATTAACAAATATTCCAGAGGCTGAGATGGGGCTTGGGGATGGAGAAAAGAAGCAGAGACTCCGCCCCAGCTCCAGCCGCACTCAGGAACTCACAGGCAAATAAGCAGATCAGACGCAAGGTCACATGGAGCACAGACCGCCATTCAAGCAGAGCAGAGCTGGCTTCATGGAAGTTTAGAGATGGAAGCTGTGAGGGAGGGTTTCTGGAAGAGGCAAGATGTGCAGAGGAAGGCAGACAGTGGTGGGAATGAGAGTACAAGAAGAGGACATCCTAAACAGCGTGGGATGTGCAGAACATGGGGCTGAAGGAGGGACTGTGGTAAGCAGGAAGTGGTTTCACTGGGGCCTCATGGGGGAGGATGCCAGTGGGGTCCTGGAAAGATGGGATGGGAATGAGGGAATCTGGATTTTTAATCAAGAAAAGCTCAGACCAAAAAATTGAACTTTAATTCTTCCCCTTATTAAAATTGTGATGGGCTAAAATTTACTAACACAGCATTCCTAGCATTACCCCACCCCCTTCTTTCCCACTCCGCACCACCTCCTATTAATAAGCGCCCTGGATTTGCTTCTTCTGTTTCTTTTCTTTTTTTTTTTTATTTTTTGAAACAAGATCTCAGTCTGTTGCCCAGGCTGGAGTGCAGTGGCACGATCACGGCTCACTGCAGCCTCTACCTCCCAGCCTCAAGAGATCTTCCCACCTCAGCCTCCCAAGTAGCTGGGACTACAGGCACGTGCCACTGTACCCAGCTAACTTTTTAATTTTTTGTAGAGATGGAGTCTCACCATGTTATGTAGGCTATTCTCAAACCCCTGGGCTCAAACGATCCTCCTGCCTCAGCCTCCCAAAGTGCTGGGATTGCAGGCATGAGCCACAACGCCCAGCCTGCCTGTCTAGTTTCTCCCAAGGAGGGTGTTATCTTTGCCCAACTTGCATTTGGAGGGCTTTTAGGATATATAGAAAATCCAGAATGTGGTGAAGCAGTCAAGAAGTGGATGGGAGAGGAAAGCAGAATTAAATAAGCATTGTGGTGCATTCTGTGTCCTCTTTGTGGTTTTGAAAGACACAAATAAAAAGCACGAGCTATTTTTGAATGTTCGTAGGTTACTGAACTGTATTTATTTGACAAAGCACCATTTTGAGAAGGGAGCACATGGGTTACAGCTTTAATAGAGTTCCATTCTCTGCATGTTTGTTCCACCACCCTCTTCTTCAAGACCATGAGCTCTTAGAGAGCAGAGGTTAAGTTGAATTCATCATTGTCTCCCCAGCACCCTGAGCTGGCCCTGAAGGAGGGTTAGTAAATGTGGAAACAGAAGAGCGGTTAGTGACCTGGGGCTGGGACAACTGACTTCACCCTCATCTCTTCTCCAGCAAGGGTGTTCTGTCTCCCGCTATTCTGAAACTTTGCTCATAGTCTGTCTTTCTCTCTCTGTCTGGTTGCAGAAGGCAGATCTGGCCGTGGCTCCCCTGACCATCACCCATGTTCGAGAGAAGGCCATCGACTTCTCCAAGCCCTTCATGACACTTGGTGTGAGCATCCTGTATCGAAAGCCCAATGGCACCAACCCCAGCGTCTTCTCCTTCCTCAATCCCCTGTCCCCAGACATCTGGATGTATGTGCTCCTTGCCTACCTGGGGGTCAGCTGTGTCCTCTTTGTCATCGCCAGGTAAGGCAATTCCTTGGCCAGATGTCGGGCTCAAGGTTGAAGGTCTAGGGGCTAGGCAGGTCCTCATCTCCTCAGCCCCTGGCACAGGAAGCCCAAGGCTCAGGCCACTGCTGTGCCAACTCCTCTTCCACTCCCTATGGCTCAGATTCCTTTGTATCCCTCAAGGAACATTCCTTGTCCTGGCCCTCCCCACCCCCACACTTGAATCACCTGGTCCTCACCCTCGTCTGTGTCTATAACTCTGAGATGAAGCAGTTGCACCTCAGGTCCCATTAGCAGGCTCGAAGAGGTCAAGTGGATGCCCAAAGCGGCACCACATGAGCTAGGCACCTGGTGCAGCAGACTCAGGAATTGGGTGGCCCAGTGGGTGGCTTAGAACTTGGAAAACAGGGTGTGTCTATCCAAGTCACAACAGCAGGGGGAACAGTGCCCAGTAAACTCACACCCATCCCCACATGCAGAAATGCAGCACACATACACACATCCCTGTCTGGGCTCCATGCTGGCAACATGCTTGCACATTTGGTTGTTCACAAAAAGTAGACATAGCAAACCCTTGCTGGTGGGTGGTAGGAGGAGGTCACTAGGGGACAGGTTTCGCCCAGTGTTTGGCGAACACCTAGTGCTCGCCAAGCACTGTGCTCTGCACTTTACAGCCGTTATCTTATTTAGTTCTTCCAGCCTCCCTTAAAGAGGAGACACCTGAGGCTCAGAAAGTCTCACCACTTGCCAAGGTCATACAAGCAATAGGTGACCTTACAGCATTTGACCATGGGGGACACCAAGCCTTTTATCTGTGACCCACATCTCTGTCCGGTGGTCCGCCCCTGCCCCGGGTTGGTGGCTGCTGGGGCCCGCTCCCCACCCCTTTCCAGCAGAGCCCTCTGCCTTCTCCCTCTGGGCTCCAGCCCCAGCCCCTGATCTGGTCCTTTTTTTTCTCTAAATCCTAACAAATGCAAAGAGAGACTTCTCTGGAGAGGCAATTTGAGATCCAACGACTTGGCGTTTTCAGCCTTTTTTTTCTCCAGAGCCTTCTTTAAAAGCCGCCCTCCCCCCACTTCACTCCCTTCCGCTCCTTCCTCCCACGCTGTGAGAGACCAAAGGGAAGGCTGTGAGTGATGAAATGTCCCACTCCCCAGGCCCTGCGCTGCTAGAGGCCTGGAGCTGCCGTGGCCGCCCTGCCTGGTGGGCGCAGCAGCAGCCGAGCCTGCCACAGAGAGGCCTTCATTTATGCCTCTTGTCTCTAATGGTCTAACAAGCCTTTGAAAGCCAGGAGCCACTCTCCAGAGCTTGCACCATGATTTTAGCGGCTCCAGTGGTCTCAACTCCCACCCTCTCGGGCTTTTCTGGCATCCGCTCTGCCCTTTTGATGTGTGTCCCATCCCCCTCTCATTCCTGGCCCTTCACCAGCACACCTGCTTCCCACCCTGCCTCCAGGCTTGGAAGGTGGGAGCCTTCTTCCCAAGGTTAGGCTGGGAGACTTTCTAGAAGAGATGGATTTCCTAGAGCTGCTGTAATGATAGAAGACTCCTGAGAAGAGGGGAGAGGGACAAGAGTTTTGGCCACCAAGCTAGGAAGAGTGTCAGAGTGCACTTGTCACCTTGCCCAACATCCACACAACACCACTCACACCTCTCTTGAGGTGGGTATAATTATCCCCAGTTTATAGAAGCAGAAACTGAGGTTTGGAGAGTTAAGTCATTGCCCAGAATCAGAAAGCTTTTATTTGACAGAGTTGGGCTTCAAACCCAGACCAGATATAAAGTTCAAATTGGGCTTCAAACCCAGACCAGAAATAAAGTTCAAATCCAACTTTATATCAAGGGTGACAAACCCAAGTACCTGCCAGGGCCAAAGGGAGGGAAGCAGGCATAGTGATAGGCAGCAGAGAGTGGTAGGGACTAAGGCACCCTGGAGAGCTCACCTGGCTGAAGGAGGCAGCCGCTGCTCAGCTCCAACAGGTTGTACCAGGCAGAGATGCAGGGCCAGTGTTGCAGAGCTCATGATTTTGAGAGAGATATTTGGATTTTTATATGACGTCTCACGGTTTTTCTGTGTGGCCACTAGTTTAATTTTTTTTTTTTTTTTTTTTTTTTGAGACAGAGTCTCGCTCTGTCACCCAGGCTGGAGTGCAGTGGCATGATCTCAGCTCACTGCAAGCTCCGCCTCCCGGGTTCATGCCATTCTCCTGCCTCAGCCTCCCAAGTAGCTGGGACTACAGGTGCCCACCACCACGCCCGGCTAATTGTTTTGTATTTTTAGTAGAGACGGGGTTTCACTGTGTTAGCCAGGATGGTCTCGCTCTCCTGACCTCGTGATCCGCCTGTCTCGGCCTCCCAAAGTGCTGGGATTACAGGCGTGAGCCATCACGCCTGGCCGTTTAATTTTGTATAACACTGGCAGGGTCAAGCACAACGTATCTGTAGGGTGAATGCAGCCATCTCCCCTTCACTCCTGGTGACCATGCTGGCTGCTGGAGATCTGGGCACAGCTGCCCACAGTTCCAAGAGATGGGGCCTGGGAAGGGTGGGCAGGTCCCCAGGTCCACTCTGGGGCAACTCCAGGTTGGCACAGGAGTGTCCATCTTGCACACTGGCCTGGCCTGGCCTGTTTGGCCCATACCAGGGGACCAGGCATTGCGCAAGGCCTTTCACTGCCACCAAGATATTCTGCTTCATGCCTGGTGAGGTGGGAAGAAACAGGAAGGCAGCAGGGGGTGCTTTCTCACCACAGAGATCAGGACAGTTGGCACTCGTGGCAGAGGATGATCCTAAGTGCCTGACCCAGGAGGCAGGGCTGAGGGTGAGCAGCCCATCTACCTCCTGGGAGCCACATTGCAGCCAAATCTGAGTTGAGTATCCCAAGGAAGCAAGAGCTTTGGCCATAGTGGATGCCCTGTCTCCACCTCCACACTCCAGCTGGGGATGGAGTGTAGCCTTCTCTGTGGAGACAGAGTGTCTCCAGGTCAACTTCTAACTCCTATTTACTCTCAAGACTGGAGAAGCCCTTGCAACCACAAGCTACAAATCCAAGATCCGCCATTAACTCCAGGTGACACCTTCCCTCCTTGTCCTGCGACCATCCCACTCCTCTCCTCTCCTATGGCCGAGGAGGGTTAGAGCCTGGACGCTCTGTCCCACTGACTGCAGGATCCTCGTGGCCTCCACATCTGTAAAATGGGCACCCCGCATGCTTTCACCTCTCAGGAGGTGGTGAGGACCCCAGCCTGTAACAGCATTTGATAGCCAAGAAGCCCATTCTAGAACCGGTTATTTTTATCATGATAAGCAGCAGTTCCGCCCCTGGAATTTCATCCTGTTGAAACATCACCATTGAGCCACACTTTAGCATTCTCCCAAATCTAGAAAGGCTTTGCAGCCAAGCCCCAGAAGACAAGGCCACCCTTGGGCATCAAGGCCGACAGAGTTGTGTCCAAGGATGCTTTTCCAGCAGAGTGCACCACAGTTGGAAAGAGAGGACAGCTTAAGTGCCCATCAGTCAAGGCATGGTTAGAAACACCTGCGGAGTGGTTACAGAGCATGAGGTAGATCCGGAAGAACTGACCTGAAAAGAGGTTGGTAACATTACATGAAAAACCAAGTTCTCGGACAGTATGGTGGTATTATAGGGGATTTTTTTGGGGTTAAAAATATCATATATGTTATACATTTGTGTATGTGTGCCTGGTACATGTAAAGAGCAGGACTCGGGAGATCTCACCAGAAATCAGCTTTATGTTGTCTCCGTCCCACCTTCCAGGTTGTTCAGAGGTGGGTGCTCTTCCAGTGGCCCCCTCCGGCAGGGCCTCCCTTCATGGCCCACTCCCCTCTCAGCCCCTGGTCCTCCAGCAGCCTGTGCCCCATGGCCTCTCCCTGTTGGAATCCCATTGCCTTCTAGGATGAGAGTCAAAGTCGGCCTGGGCTGGATCTGTCTTCTGCATGGGTCCATCTGGTCCAGGGGAAGCACTGTGGACCCAGTGTCCTGAGACCTGGTGGTGTCTGGGCCTGCAGGCCAATGTTGTGTAGCAGGGACTCTCCTGGTTCCACCGACAGAGCACCTGTCAGCCTGACCCCTACCCTTCACACTTCCCAGGTCCATCCGCTCAGTTACAGAGCCAGGCACTGAGCTGCCTCACCCCCTGGGAAGCCCCTCTCCCTCGATGTGGTAGAGGAAGTGGGGGCTGTGGACACCCAGCCCTCCAAAGGCTCTCTCCAAAAACCCTTCTCACAATAGCCTCTAATCTCTGCTTTCTCCATTCTAGATCTCTTCCCTGTGGATTTTAGAGCCTCTAACCAGTTTGTGGTCATTTCCTTTGAAGATCCCTATCTTGGTTTGAAACCTTTCTTTAGAATTTCCTATTTGAGGGATCTTCCCGCTTCATGAAAATAAAATTCTTTGCACATGACCACCGGTAATCAATGTATAATATATTCCATTTTAGAAGGGAGACAGAAAAGAGAGGTCACAACATCACACTTAAAGGGCATTGCACTTTAAAAAATGAAACAAAATTCCACTGGACTTGTCTCTCCTTCCAGATGTGTCCTCTCAGCATCCTAAAACCTCCCCCACAAATCTAGAGAAAATGTCCACCAGCCTGGGACTTTTTCCAGGGTCCCCCCAACCTCTTGAGCTTCTTTAAACATACATATCCTCAACTGGAACTCACGCAGTGAACAAAAACTCCCTTCAATTCAGTAATCAGGACTCCTCTTCCTTAGAAGGCAGTAGGGGGCTTTAAGTAATCATTTTTTGCCTGTCATATATATATTTGTATATTCAAAGACAAAAATCTAAAAAATTATATAACGCATTGTTCTCTCCGGGGGATAGGATGCTGGAGTACATTCACCTTCAGATTGTATTCATCTGTACTGTCTGAATATTTTATAAAGTGTGTCTTCTGCTTTTTTTTCCGTTTTAAGGTTTTTTATTATACCCAAAATTCAAAAGCATGTTCTCACTTTTAAAAATTTATATAATGCAGATAGAGCAATAGGCTCCTGAAATTCCTTCTGCTATTTTGATGCCCTTCCCCAGAAGTAAACACTGATTATTTTTTATCTAGAGACCCTTTCAGACCCTTTAGTATGCATTTGCATATGAGTATACATAAAGCACTGAATAGTTATGTCTTTAGGAGTCTGTTTATATAAGTGTGGTCATATTGTTCTTATTTTCTATTGCTTTTAATACATTGCTTTTAATATTTTTATTGCTTAGATATTCAACAATATGTGTTGAAGACCTTTCCCCGCCAGCACATCTCAAGTATCTCATTCTCTTTTAGCAGCTGCATAATATTTCACAGTATAGTTGTGGCATAGTTTATTTAATCATTCCTTTATTGAAGGACATTTTGGTGGTTTCCAGTTTTTTTGCGATGACAAACAATGCTTTGATAAACACCCTTGTGTGCTTATCTTGATGCTCCTGTAAGAGTGCTTTTTCTGGGATGGATAATGAGTTGCAGAACTGGGAAGCTGAAGGGCATGGGCACTTTTAATTTTACGAGATGCTGGTGAATTACCTTTATAACCAGAAAAGGGCACTAACAATAAAGAACGAGAAGAAATTCCCCTGCCCTGCCTCCCAGCAGAACCATGAGGATATTGATGCTGAGGCGGCTGGCACAGCAGTGTTTGTGAAACCACTGCCTGCTGGGGCATGGATGCCCCTTGCTTCCCAGGCTGACTGTCCCTCTCCTCTTGTGGCAGGTTCAGCCCTTATGAGTGGTACGATGCTCACCCCTGCAACCCTGGCTCCGAGGTGGTGGAAAATAACTTCACTCTGCTTAACAGCTTCTGGTTTGGAATGGGATCCCTGATGCAGCAAGGTATGCACCCTCTCCCAGGGCCTCCCCTTCCAGGGTCTTCAGCCTCTTTGGCATCAGCAAAGCCAGCCCACACCTCTCGGGGCAGCCTCAGACCCTGATGAGCCGGCAGAAGGTTGGAGACACCGAGATACCCAGATGCGTGCCCTTGCCCCAGACCCCTAACTTCCACCTCCACTCTGGCTGGAGCTGGCTCAGGGTCTGAAGCTAAGAAAACCACCCAGCCCAGGGCATGCGGGACGCATCCCCCACCTCCTGCTCCAGCTGAGGTGGACATAGAGCACCCTGCTGGCTGTGGCGGACCCCGCCCGTGTCCTCATCATCACAGAGTCCAGCTGAGCAAGTTAGGCTGTGGATGGAAGGAGACCAGAGGCAGGGAGTCTGGGTGGGAGGCCACTGCAGGAATGAGGTGATGAGACCTGACCCTGGTGGTGGCCCTGGGAGTGGAGGGCAGAAATGGACTAAGAGAGCTTCAGGATACACTGTGGATGGGACTCCATGGCCGCTTGGCTGTGAAGTGCCTGGGAGTAGGAAGGATCATGGCTGAGTTGGGGACTTCAGCCCGAGTTCTTCAAAGATGAGGTACACAAAAGGATGCAATTCTCTTACATCCTCTGGAGGGAGGGCCAATGTGCTTTGGAACTATCTGCAGCTACTCAAATATCTCAGAAAGCAGAGAACCTGCTCTAACTGCCAGGAGTCAGATGCGGAGACAGCAGGGAGCAGGAGGGCAGGCACAGGGAGAGGGGACCACCAGCCAGGAAAGGACACCGCCCCCTGGTCCTGCTGGCCACAAGCCATGTGCTCACTGCCTCTGCAGGTGGAGTCCCATGTCCAGAGTCTCTTATCTTAGGGAGTGCAGACAAGTTTCTGCTGTTAGAGTTTCACTGAGGGACCTGCCTAGGGGGCAGGCAGGGAAGGGGCTTCAAGGGACAGAGAAAATGTCCTTGTCCCTCAGTCATCTGTGTATAACCTTTACAAACCCTGGTCCTCAATAGACATCCATCAGTAAATGCCAAATGAATGAGCAAATGGCATTATCCCAATGTGTCCTGGGCACCCACTACATGCCAGGCTCTGTGCTGGGCACTTGAATGAAGGAGGAGAGGAAAAAAGCAAATCTGTCCCACATGCGAGAAACCTCTTGGCCATGGCAGAGGCAGGGCAGGGACTTGGGCAGAGGTCTGGCAAGCCTGGCAGAACTCACCAATCAAGTGACTCAAATAAGCTGCTCTCCCTCTAAGAGCAGCCCAAAGCCTGGTTTGGAGCAACCTGGGGAGGCTGGGAGTGGCGAGTTGGGGAGGAGACACAGAGCCTCAGTGGTCTCTAGCAGCTAGGAAGTGACAGGCAGCTTTCAAGGGAAGTGCCTCAATCTGTCCTTGCTATTAATGAGTGTCCTGGAGCCTCACCTTGCTTTTTTGTCCATCATCTTTGTTCGCTGACAGTTGGGAAAGACCTGGAAGCCCCTCAATGCAGTAATCGCTTCTCCTCTTCCACCTCCCGCTGCTATTCAAAGCACTGACCCCTGATGTATTCTCTGTGTGGTTTTGATTAGGAGGGAGAAAAATAGTTATGTATTTGAAAAACTCTCCCTTGAGTGACTTCTTTGAGAAAAAAAAATCATCCATATCAAAGCAGATGCTTTTCAGATTGCAGGTCCAAATATTCTGGAAAGTTCAGGAGTTGCTTGCAATTTAAATCTCTTGAAAGCCACCTAGTTAATTACTTCAGTTAGAAGGTGTCATCTCTATTGTGCTGCACACCTAAGGTTGGAGAAGAAAAGTGATATATTTCGGCAAAGAGCTTCAAAAAGTGTTGATTTTTTTTCCCCTTCTGCAAAGCACTGCATAGCAATCTTATATTTGTATACCATTTGTATTTCCAATGCAATTTCTTCTCAAATTATATCGTTGCAGCACCACAGTATTTATGTGAGGCTGGGACAGAGGAAGGACAATTCTTCATGTTTTGCAGAATCCCAGAGAGGGGAAGTATCAGGCATAAGATCACACTGAGAGTTGGGAGCAGGATTCACTCGAGAACCCAGGGGTCCTGACTCCCAGGTGTTCTTAAGCTGGGACCACATAAGTGGTCCATGGTTAGGCATCTGAGGTTTTGATGAGCCTATGAAATGTGAATGTATATGTTATTATAGAAGAGTGATTCTTAAATTTCAGCCTGCGTCAGAATCATCTGGAGAGCTTACTCAAAACATATTGCTGGTTCCCACTCTCAGAAATTACTGATTCAGTAAGTGCTGGGGTAGGGCCCAAGAATGTGCATTTCTAACAAGTTCCAGGTGATGATGTTGCTGCTGGTCCAGGGACCACACTTTTGAGAACCACTGGTCTTGGGAAAGGGCCTTAGCTTTCATTAGAGTATCAGAGGAATCCATGACCCAGGGGACTTGAGCAGCGCTAGTCTGGATGTTGCAAGGGACTGCCTATCTCCTCTCTTTGCCCAGGGTCTGAGCTGATGCCCAAAGCCCTGTCCACACGCATCATTGGTGGCATCTGGTGGTTCTTCACGCTCATCATCATCTCTTCCTACACGGCCAACCTGGCTGCCTTTCTGACCGTGGAGCGCATGGAATCACCCATTGACTCTGCTGATGACCTGGCCAAGCAAACCAAAATTGAGTATGGGGCTGTCAAGGACGGGGCCACCATGACCTTCTTCAAGGTGAGGCCCTCTCCCTCCTATTGCAGCACCATGAGCTGATCCTCTCCGGACCCTTTACTGAGCAGAAGAGGAAAGGGGGTCTCTGTCCTTCCCTAACCACGCATGGCCAATGGGTCAGAAGCCCCCAAGCCTCAGCCCCACCTTGTTTGGACTAGTTGACTTTGGGGAGCTGTGGTGATGTGGGCCAACTGGGTTGGCCTCAACACAAATCCTAGAAGTTTCTGTGCCTGAGATGAGCCATGTGAATGTGTTATGATTCCTTAAGTCATCAGAGGGAGACAGGTGGAGAGAGGGGCCTGGAGAAGGGGGGAGGAGGGAAGAGCCACCCAGACACACAGGCCCTGGGGGCTCCCTGCCCTTGGCTTCAGACCTCAATGCCATCCATCTCGAGGAAGCTAGCCTGAGGATGGGGAGACGGCAGCAGGGCCAAATCTTGAGAGGAAGGGAGGAGGCTTAGAACTTGAACAAGTGTTTACAGACATTACTGAGCATGTTACACTCTGGGAATGCTGGTGTCAGCAGATAAAGCTCCTGTCACCTGCTCAACTGACTGCTCTAATGGGTATCTGGCCATGATTTCATTGCTCCTCCTGCTCTGTGAAGTGTTGGCTCAGTGCCCTAATGTTTTTGACTTTCTACTGGAGTAGCTGAGGGCTTAGGAGACTCTGGCTGGCCCTGAGAACCAGAAGCTGCAAAGGTTCTCCCAGAAATTAAAGTAGTAATAGCAGTAGCTACTGCCACTGAGATCTCACAGTAGGCCAAGAACTGTGCTAAATGCTGGGCCTCATTTAATCTTCGTGACAAATCCTGGGAGGCTGGTACTTGAATTATTTCTACTTTACATGTGTGGAAACTGAGTCCCAGAGCAGCTAAGTGACTTGTCCAGGGACGCCCAGCTGGAGGAACCAGGTGCAACCCAGGCCTAGCTTCCTCACGGGCCCTGTTTTAAGCCAGTGGTTCTTAGATCTGGGTGTGCATTCAGATCATCTGGAGGACTTGTTGAAACACAACTTGCAGGCCGGGCGCGGTGGCTCACGACTGCAATCCCAACACCTTTGGAGGCCGAGGTGAGCAGATCACGAGGTCAGGAGTTCGAGACCAGCCTGGCCAATATGGTGACACCCCATCTCTACTAAAAATACAAATTACAGGTGACGTGCACCTGTAATCCCAGCTATTGGGGAGGCTGAGGCAGAAGAAAGGCTTGAACCCGGGAGGCAGAGGTTGCAGTAAGCCAAGATCGCGCCACTGCACTCCAGCCTGGGTGACAGAGTGAGACTCCATCTCAAAAAATAAAAAAAAAGAAAGAAAGAAACACAGCTTGCAGACCCCACCCTCAGAGTTTCTGACTCAGGAGGTCTAGATGGGGCCGAGAATGTGCATTTCTAAAAAGTTCCAAAGTGACGCTGCAGCTGCTGGTCCAGGTTCCGTGCTTGGAGAACCACTGCTCCAATTGTTTCCCAGAAATGATTAGGATTTAGGAACTCTGTGGCTGCAGGCCCACTTATTTATATGTTTATCTATTAATCAACTGCTCTTAATCAACCTGGAATGGAAGCCTGGGGTATTTTCCTTTCCTCTGGGCTCTGATTCCCCATCACCCAGCCCCTGCCTCCTCCTAGGCTAAGCCTCCAAATGAGAGGTGGAGCCTCCAGTGGGGCCTGAGTGAAGAGAGAAGGAAGGGGTTGGGTGGGAAAGCCTTCTACCTCCTGGGCACTGCAGCCCCGCAGCACTTTCTCCCCTCCCCACTGCCCAGCCCCCGCCATGTCCCTCCTTGAAGTTGGAAACAGCTTTGTAGTGACGAGACAGTGAGCGAGGAAAGGAGCTTCCCTCTTGGATGTTGCCAAGAGGGATGTTGGTTGACTTGCCTAAGAGGTCACTACCGTGTATTTAGAGTGAGGGGAAGCCAACGGCATTATCAAAGGCATGTTGGGAGCACTATGGGACTCTATGTGTTCCTGCCTATGAGTGAGTAGGTGAGGATGTGTATACATGCATGGCTTCACATGTGCATGTAGCAGTATATAATATGTGGGAATGTGCACGTGTGTGTATGTGCACACATGTGCCTGTGCACAACTCTGCCTGTGTGGGGACATGTGTGTATTTGTGCTTGGACACGTGTCTGCATCTATGTGTATGTGTGCTTGAACATATGTGTGATGCATCTCTGTGATCTGGGCATGTGGACACATGCCTGTGAATGTGTACAAGTGTGTACCAGAGGGTCTACCTGTATATGCGTACAGAGAAAATACATGTGTCTGTCTGCTTGGATATCCTCATGGGTATGTCTAGATAAGTGGAGGGCAGATGGGCCTGTGTGTGTGTAATGGCCTGTGCATGCATGTGTGTGTATACTAGCCTTTGTGTGTGTATGCCTGTGTAATGGCCTATGCGTGCATGAATCTGAGTGTGCATGTGTATAATGGCCTGTGCATACATATGTATCTGCATATGCATGTATAATGATCCATGCATGTATGTATGTCTGGATGTATGTGTGTATAATGGCCCATGCATGCATACGAATGTGTCTCTGGGTGTGTGTGTGTATAATGGACTGTACATGCATATGTGTCTGCATGTGTGTGTGTGTGTGCACACATGCCTGCCTGCTCCTGCCTATCCCCAGGCTGTGGCCTAGCCCTTTGTGCCAGAGCATCTCTCATGCATAACGCATGAGCCCATCTCTAAGCAGGGCTCCCGATCAAAGAGAAACGACATAAGTAAGCCTGGTGCAGGCTCATTGCCACCGATTGGATGTCCCTGCCTCCCTCCATGCTAAGATGCTCAGATTGGCTTCCAAGAACCTAGTCCCAGCTCCCCACCAAGCTGCTGCCCTCACCATCAAGCAGCACCTCCCACAGCCTCCTCTGCCCTCACCCACCTTCCGTGCAAATGGCACAGCGAGGAGGGCAGAGGAGAGGTACAAATGCTGTCACCTGTCTGGGATGCTGGGGCTTCATGGGCCCATGCTCATAGGAGTCTGTGGGTCAGAAACAACAACTCCACACCCCCTGCATAACTAACTCCACTTTCTTCCTGTCCCTATGGTCAATAAATTCCTCTTTATGCCTGGCCACATTGTCTCCTGCCTTAATTCAACTGAAGCTCTCCTTGCCCAGATTCCCTGTCATCATCAGCAGCAACGGGACTATTACATATGGGAGAAGAGCCTGAATGTAGATACATTAACCACCCCCCACCTCAGATGATGAGCTAGAAGCACCACCCCCCGCCCCGCCCCCACTGAAGGTCCCTGGATGAACCAGTTCCCTGCCTTGCCACCCCTCTGCCCTCTGTAGTTGGACTTCCTAATTACACCTTCCCCCCCGGGCCAGGTGATAGCCTTCTGGTTAGCACAGAATGTTTGCAGGTTAGAGCTGGAAGGAGACCTGAGATTAACCCAGAGAAACAGGCCCAGCCCATTATCACATAGCAGATCAGTGGTGCAGCGGGGTACAAGGTCAGACATGCTGTCTTCACGCACAGTGCCCTCTCCCACATCTGCTCTAGGGTCTTCTCCTGGAGAGGTGGTCTTCCTCTGCCCATGAGAGTATATGGCAAGGCTGCACTACTGTTGAACAGGAGGCAGCTCTAGGAGGAGCCATCAGATGTCTAGGAGACATTGGCAAAGTCAACAATAACAGTAACATTTAATGAACACTTACTTTGTGCCAGGCACCATTCCAAGCACTTTACCTGTATTTGTTTATAACATCCTCAATAACAGCCCTGGAAGGTAGATTATTATTATCATCTCCATTTGACACATGATGAAAGGAAGGCCCAGAGAGGCTAACTGACTTGCCTAATATCCTACAGCTAGTGAAATGCAGAGCTGGGATTTGAACCCAAGCAACCTGGCTCTAGTGCCTATGCTCTTAGTCACTGTGTTCATATGGCTTCTCTAAGGACCCAGCCGCAGTCCTCAGGAGGCAGTTGGGGAAAAGTGAAGTCACAGTCGGTTGACCACATACCCAGCCCTGCACAGTCCTGGCACGTCGTAGTTGCTCTAATAATACGTGTTGAGTGGATGCTGTTGTTGAGTGAAAGGATGGGATTTAAAGATGGCGGCAGCCAAGTGGCACAAGTGCAGGAGATAATATCGAGGACTAGGAACTGAGCGGGCAGCCTGTATTGAAGGTCCAAAGTGCAGGACAGATGAACTTGATTTCTGTGGTTAGCATGTTCCTGATTAGGCAGCACACAGACTTAAAAAATGCCCTGACTGAGAGTAGAACTCACAAGGGAGGGAACCTTTTTCTGTCCAAAGACGACAACAGCAGGAAGCGGGACGCTGGGCTCTTGGGGGGCTCTCGTTCCCTCGCCCCCACCCTGCAGCCCCATCATTCCAAAGGAAATTTCATTTGAAGAGTTGTCAGGGAGCAGCAGACATCACAAACAGCGTCTCCTGTGTTGTCCTCCCTCCGTCTTGGAAGATAAAAATTAATTAGGAGATGAAAAAGGAGGCCTTTGAAAGCACTGTTTGGCTGTAAAAATATGTAGGCAAAATGTAAAGGAGAACGTTGGGAAACCGTGTTCTTTGCAGGGAGGGCTGCGCAGCTTTGAAGAGAGAGGACGTCGGAAGACAGCTTCTCCAAGCACTTAGACCTTTTTCAGTGCTGGTGATGGGAGAGCACATAACAGATGAGAGGGATAGTGGCTTAGGAAAGGAGTGGGAGCTGGGGGCCTGAGAATGCCAGGTTCCCTGGGCCCCTGGCCATTGTCAGGCCATCCCCCTTGCACAGCCTCAGTTCCTAGCATCTGACCTGGGCATGCTGTCAGAGAGGTCACCCGGCCCACACCCTGCCTCCCAGCTGCATGATAGACCCTTCCCTGAGCTGGAGGGCCTAGGAAGATGCTTCCCAAACTCAGCTTCCAGCTTCTCCTGACCCATCTGCTGGCCTCTGTCACATACAGCCTTAGCCCTGCCTTCAAGCAGAAGCAGGTAGGGGGACCAAAATATAATGCCCAGACAGAATTCAGTGTGGTGCCGCCTGTCATCATCAAGCTACACCAGTTTTAAAGTCAGACAGACCAGGATTTGAGTCTGGGGCGATGTCTCTGCTGGTGACCTTAGGCAAGTCACTTCACTTATCTGGGCTTCCATTTGCTCCCCTGTACAACACAGATACTTATTTTCACCATGCAGCAATTGGCAAGAGGGTTCAGTGAGCTCCTGTATGTACAGTGGTTAGCCCAGAGCCAGGCATACAGGAGGACTTAGGTCAAAGACTTTCTCTTCCGCACAGCCCTCCAGTTGGCTGAACAGAAACCAGAGAAGCAGGCTGGACCCTTTCTTCTTGCCCCGAAATTCCTTCCTGGGGCAGATTACTTAACTGGAGCACACTGGAGACGACCAGCTAATGGGCACCCACCTTAATGGAGCTATTGAGATGATTAAATGTGATAATTCATGTATTCACCTCACAGCATTACCTGGCACAAAGTAGGCATGCAGTGAATGCTAACTTTTTATTGTTTATTGTTGCAAACTGGTGATACACAGGTCTGTGCAGCCCATAAATATGATTTGGAGGGGCCACACATCGCTTATTTATATATGTATATTTTTTTAAACCATCAATTGCAGCAATTCTCAGCAGCTGAGAGGCAATGTTTATCTCCAGTTTACAGACTCCCACCCAGCCTTCTTTAGTTACTTCAATACCCTGCCTGGGCCCTGTCAGCATTTGAGTTTTTACCCCTTTAAGTGCCGTAGCAACTCAGCACTATAGAGATTTTTCTCCCCAGTTTCTAGATGAGAAAACTGGGCTTTACGGAGAATTAAGGAGCCTTAAAGGGAAAGAGTGACTCCTGCCACCTATGGAGCCTTAGGGACAGGCTCTGTGTTAAACACTTTACACACCTTGTCTTGTTGAATGTTCACGATAACCCTAAGTAGCAGGTACTTTTACAACACCTGTTTTACAGATATGGAAAGTGAAGCTCAGAGAGGTGATGTCGCTTGCTTGTGGTCACAGAAGGAGCTGGCATTTGAGTCCAAGCTGGTGTGACACCAGAGTGCAGTAGAGCTCACTCCTCTCACTACCTCCACCCCCAGCCTGCAGCCCCCCACAAGCAAGCCTCAGGCATGTGCTGCCGGGATGTGGGGGTGAACTAGGAGCTAGACTGTCCTTACCAGGGAGCCTGTAGCAGTGGGCAGAGGCCATGGACTCCAAAGAGGTCTCCTGTCCCCACAGAAATGACCCAAGAGAAATGATTAACTGCTCAAATCCATGGATCCAGTAAGGCCAAAGATTCCACACTCAGAGATAAGAAAGCCAATTAATATGGAAAAAGGTTTTCTTTCCAGTATGGAAAACAACAAAGGTCTTGTATGCAATCCCATTGCTACTGCATCTCTGCACACATTCTCTGAAATTCAGCTCCCTCTGGAATTGCTATATATATATATAGACTTACATACATTCTCTCGTACAGAAATGTTAAATTCTCAAGATTAAGTATCTTCAGTCAGGGAAAATCAATTTGCTTCTTTGAGGAGGCTGGAATTGAAAGTCGTGAGCCTGAAATTTACTTTCTTGCCAATTTTGCTGATAAAAAAAGCATCTCTGTCCTGGCACACCGCCGTGTATTGGTTGTTCCAGATGATTCCATTAGTTGATTTGGGTGACTAGCCCTGAAACAATCTTTATTAAGGATCCCACCAGGGCCGGGACAGGCAGGATGACACAGGAGCTGTAGGTATGTGAGACTTCGTTCCCTAGGGTGGTGATGATAGCTCTGGCCAGTGATGGGAACTCAGGCCTGTGATGGGAACTCTCCCAGAGATGGGAGAGAGGGACCTGAGAGTCCATGAAGGGCCCTGGATTTATCTATCCCTGCTTAGACATGCCACAAGGAAACTTTTCAGGGTTGTGCCCCAGAATCACTCAACTGCTCAAGGACAGAAGGACAGCACTTAAGGGGAAGCAGAGACCATGAGCAGATGGGGTTGAGAACGGGGGCCCAAGACAGAAGACAAGGACAGTGGGGACCATTCTAGGAAAGCAGATTTCAGACACATTTACCTGAAGGTGATGGAGGTAATAATTTAGTTGGTGCTGGAGCCAGGAGGCTCCAGAGCCAGGAACCTCTTAAAATTAACATCACAGCCAGCTTCACGCCTTGTTTTCACCTCCCATCTTCACTGGCCCAAGCTCTCTGGTGTCCTTTCCCATCTTCCTCATTCATTTCCTTTACCCACTGGTGCCTTTCTTGTGTCTTTCCTCAAAGCCCATCTGCCTCAACATTCCCTTCAGCCCCCAACTGAAATTTCTGTCTCTATCTATGGTGTTGTGTTACTGGAAAGAGCATATGGTTTGGTGTCAGGCAGGCCTGTATATAGGAGGAATCAAGTGTTAGGGTGTGGGGAGGATACAAGGAGGAGTTTAGAGAAAGAGAAGAAGTTCTTATCCCATTCTGAGACAGAAGGAGTAGGTGGGGCTTCCTGAGTGATTCATTGTCAAGTTACTTTTCTCAGGACTTGAGATTTATTGGATGGATGACTGAGAGGGTGGATGACATAGGAGAGTGGGTGGGTAAGATGGGTGAGGAGGAGAAAGGGATGGATGATTGGGGGATGGATAGGTGGGTAAGAGAACAGATGGATGGATGGATGGATAGATAGATGGTTGGATAGATGGATAAATGGATGGATAGATAAGTAATAGGTGGATAGTCAGATTAGTTGAATTAACTAGTGTGTAGATGGTGTGTGGATGATAGCATGATCAGATACGATAGTGGATGGGTGGGTGAGTGGTTGGATGGATGGATGGATGGATGATGGGTGGATGGATGGGTGGGTGGGTGGATGGATGAATGGATGGATGGGTGAATGGATGGGTTGATGGGTGATTGGAAGGATAGATTAGATGGGCAGATGCATTAGGAGGTCTGATTGCTTCATCTACCTTTGGTTCTCACTTCTAGTAGTAGAGGGAGAATTGGGAAAGCAGAAGAGACAAGGATGGAAAGGAGCTGAAGAGCAGCAATCACTGGAGGGAGAAAAGTATTTAGGTTCCAATAACCAGGATGGTAGAGTATCAGGAACATGTGTATCTGGCAAAGCAGAGATGACTGGACTAGGATACTTTGATTAGAGGAATAGTTGGAATTGATGATTATCTGAAAAAGCAACCATACGGGGAGCAGAAGTCGCTTATGTGACTATGTGGTTGAGAGGGTGTATAAGTTATCTATTGCTGCATACCAAATTACCCAAAACTTCATGTTTTAAAACAACATTTGCTATCTCACAGCTTGTGGGTCAGGAATCTAGGCAGTTTCGCTGAGTCCTCTGGCTCAGGGTCCCTCATGGGGCTGCAGTCAAGGTGTTGGCTAATGCTACAGTCATTTCAAGGCGTGTTTTCCAAGCTCACTGCATGCTTGTTGGCAGGACTCAGCTCCCCCCAGATGATTGAACTAAGGGCTTCAGTTTTTCAGTGATAGCTGGCCAGAGGCTGCCCTCTGTTTCTTGCCCTGGGAACCTCTCCATAGGGCAACTCACAACATGACAGCCAGCTTCCATCAGAGTGAGACGAGCCAGAGAGAGTACCAGTCACAGTCTCTTGTAACCTAATTTTGGACATGACATCCCATCACTTTTGTGGAGAGTTAAAAGCAAGTCACTAGTTTCAGCTCACATTCAAGAAGAGGGGATTACACAAAGGTGTGAATACCAGAGATGGGGATCTGTAGGAGCCATCTAGAAGCTTTCTACAACAGGAGAATCTGGGGAGACAGTGTAGCAGAGTGAGAAAGGAACAGAGGGAGTAAAAGAGGTTGGAGGTGGGAGAATCTGCTTATCAGAAATTTTCTAGAAAATAAGAAACATCGGGGGAGGCAGAAGAGCTGAACTCCAGGAAGATTTTTAAGGGCAAGAATGTTGAGTGGGGCACAGCCTGGGCCACAGGAAGCACTGAGGTGGAAGAATAGCTGAGGAAGAGGGAGAGCAGTGAGCACAAAAGGTTTGGAGGCAGGGATTGCAGAGGTAAGAGAGTCCTGCAGAGCTGGAGTAGCTGGAGAGTAGCAATGGCTGAAAGAAGGGAAGGCTGAGGACCAGGAGGGGCTGGGAGAGGCCAGTGAGAGCTGCAGGCATCTGGGCCCTTCCATGCCTTTGGCTTTGGGGCAGGTAAATTTGTAGGTTGGGGAGTGGCTGCTTATCTGTGAAGGTGCCCCCAGCCCTGTGCCCAAAGGAGGCATCACTGGCACTCAACTGATACGGTGCTCAGATGTAATTCCAAGGGGTCCTGCCTGTGGCTTTGGGGCTCCTTCCTGTCCCCATTGCTCTTCCTCAGGACATGTTTGGGTCTCTAGAAGCCAGTTTAGGAGGGGACAGCCCTTGCCAGATCTAGGAAGCACCCGGAGAATAGAAAGTACACTTTCCTCCCAGGCTCCTTAGCCCCCTCCCAGCAGGCATGGCTTCTTCCCCATCCCCCCACCCATGCCCCAGTCCTGCGTCAGCCTGTTCAATTGCACCCATGACATCAGGCATACTGGAGCTGGGCCGGGTGCCAGTCAGACAGGCTGACATCACAGACAGGCACAGCTAGACTTGGAACCAGCCAGGCTCAGTGGGGCCTGCAGAACCACCTGTTCCCCTGAGATCAGCCAGGACAGGGCTTATCCCTGCTGGGAGCAGGCAGTTGGCAAAGCACTAAGTTCCCAAGAAATCTCATGAATGCCGTGCACCCTGGTCTGCACAGTCTCCCCAGGCAGCAAGGGACACTCAGCCCTTGCCCTCCTCTCTCCTGGCCCCAGTGACCTCTCTGTGTCTCCCCAGCGTAGGCATAGCATCCTACCCACTGGACCTGGTCTGATGGATTCTGGTTCTGCTCAAGCAACAGTGTCCAGCCCAGGACCCTACAGCCCTGGGCTCTGGTGTAGCTGAAGGGGGCTTGCAGACCACCTCCCCTGACTGCCCTTACTTTTCTCCCCCTCTGCAATTCGCACCCTGCTCCTTCCTCACAGTAGTGAAGTAGAACATGTCTGAGGCAAAATCTTCCCCTGAAACAGGACATAAAAGTGGCCTCCATTGGTTGAAGTGAAAGGGGAGGCCCAGGACCCACTCAGCTTTGCCCCGATGAGCAGCCGTCTCTCCCCCTCCACCCTCACAGTGGTTTCTGTGAGGCAGGGCAGCTGAGGGGTTAGGGGTATGGACTCTGGAGCCAGATGGCCTGGATGAAGCCTGACTTTGCTACTTAGTACCTGGATAAACTTAGGCAAGTGACTTAGCTGTGCCTCAATCTTTTTATCTGTAAAATGGGGCTCATGATGGTGCCTGCCTCCTGTGATCGCTGTGAAGAATCAACTAGTTAATGCAGGTAGAGCACTTAGAACAAAGCCTGAACGTGCTAACTTTTAATAAATTTTAGAGAAAGAAAATCCATGTTTAAAAAGTCAACTTGAAGACCACTCATGCCATGGCCAGGGTTTCCAGGAAGCAGGCCTGAGTCTGCATTTCTGCTTTATCATTCGCCAGCTGTGTGTTTGGGGACCTTTGCTCCAGGGCCTCAATTTCTATATCTGAGCACCGTGTAGCACTCCCTTTCTCTGAAGATTGTAGACCGAGTTCAAGGCCCCAACCCCCGTTGAGCAGGGTACACGGTGCTTGGTCCCTGGTGTGCCTAGTAATGGTGTGTGCATCACCCCTTCCCTCGCGGCCCAGAAATCCAAGATCTCCACCTTCGAGAAGATGTGGGCCTTCATGAGCAGCAAGCCCTCGGCACTGGTGAAGAACAACGAGGAGGGCATCCAGAGGGCCCTGACGGCCGACTACGCGCTGCTCATGGAGTCCACCACCATCGAGTATGTCACGCAGAGGAACTGCAACCTCACCCAGATCGGGGGCCTCATTGACTCCAAGGGCTACGGCATCGGCACGCCCATGGGTGAGAGAGGGGCTGCATGTGGGAGGGGTGGGTGTGTGGGCAGAGGGAGGGCTCCACCCCCGCGTCCCCTCACGCTCCGTCTCGCAGCTCATTCCATGGGGCTGATAAAGGTGACGCTTTCTTTTTTTTTCTGTTCTTTTCTTTCCTTTTTTTCTTTTCTTTTTTTTTTTTTTTTTTTTGAGGCGGAGTTTTGCTCTTGTTGCCCAGGCTGGAGTGCAGTGGCATGATCTCGGTTCACCGCAACCTCCACCTCCCGGGTTCAAGAGATTCTCCTGCCTCAGCCTCCCGAGTAGCTGGGATTACAGGCATGCGCCACCATGCCTGGCTAATTTTGTATTTTTAGTAGGGATGGGATTTCTCCATGTTGGTCAGGCTGGTCTCGAACTCCCGACCTCACGTGATCTCCCCACCTCAGCCTCCCAAAGTGCTGGGATTACAGGCATGTGCCACCATGCCTGGCTAATTTTGTATTTTTAGTAGGGATGGGATTTCTCCATGTTGGTCAGGCTGGTCTCGAACTCCCGACCTCACGTGATCTCCCCACCTCAGCCTCCCAAAGTGCTGGGATTACAGGCATGAGCCACCGCACCTGGACAAAAGTGACATTTTCTCAGCCCAGAAGCAGAGGGATGGAGCTGCATGCCTTGTGAGGGTGGCCCTGGCCTGAGCAATGAGAGCTGGGACAGACGCAAGGTTTGGGGACAGTTCCCAGAGGCGATTCCTGCCTTCCCTCTCCTGCCCCTGCTGATGCAGCTCAGGGGCACTGGGACTTCAGGGAGCCCACAGGGACTGATACACAATGGGCACAACCTCCCTGCTCAAACAGGACATTTCTACTCACCCAGATACCATGCGTCGATTTAAAGGGGACTCACAGGGATAGGGACCCCCTTTCATGAGCTGATCCAGAGGGCTAGTGGTGGTGGCCTGACCAGGGTGTTGGCAGAGCCAAACACAGAATGGGCCACACGCCACTGATGGCTAGGGGTCCCTTCTCCCTGCTCAGGCTCCCCATACCGGGACAAGATCACCATCGCCATCCTGCAGCTTCAGGAGGAGGACAAGCTGCATATCATGAAGGAGAAGTGGTGGCGGGGCAGCGGGTGTCCTGAGGAGGAAAACAAAGAGGCCAGTGCCCTGGGGATCCAGAAGATCGGGGGCATCTTCATTGTCCTGGCCGCCGGGCTGGTCCTCTCTGTGCTGGTGGCCGTGGGCGAGTTTGTGTACAAGCTCCGCAAAACAGCAGAGAGAGAGCAGGTAAGCCTTAGAGCTTGGAGCCAGCACAGGACGGGAAATGGAGATTCGTGCTGATTTCACTCCTCTATGTGCCAGGCACACAGTGGTGTCTCATCTCAGCCTCACAACAGCTCACCCTGCATCCAGTCAGCCAGCAAGCCCTGCCACTCTACCTCTGTCCTGACCTAGCACTTTTTTCCATCGCCGTTGCCGCACCCCAGGCCAAGCCCCATCACCTCCTGCCTGGATTATGCCGCAGCCTTCAAACTGGCCCTCCAGCCTCCACGCTTCCCCAACACCATCCACAATTCACACAGCAACTGGTGCCTTGTTTAAAACTTAATTCAAACCATATCATTTTCCTGCATAAAACCCTGCAGGGTAATTGTTGAAGGTAGGTGATGGTTGCATAGGGGTTCATTATACTGTTCTCTCTACCTTTGCATATATTTGGAAATTTCCATAATCAAAAGTTTAAAAAGGAAAAGTTAACAGGGTTGGCCCAAGCATATAGACAGTAGAACTAGGCTCAAGCCTTCTGATTAATTCAAGCATGGTTGGGCAGTAGTTCTGGGTCCCAGCAGCAAATTAGAATCACAGGGAGAAAGTTTTCAAGTGCTAACGCCCTGGACTCACTCCCAGAGACTCTCTGTTTTAATTGGTCTGTGGTGGAGCCAGCATTGTGCTTTTACAAAACCCTACAGGGTGATTTAAATGTGTGCCCAAGATGAGGGCCGCTGGGCTGGGGGAAGCACAACTCACAGAGAAGTTCAAGGATGTTGCAGTTAAATTATATATAGAAGGCCCCATTATAAACAAGCAACTTACATATCCGTAAAAAACAAAATGGAATCCTCTATAACCAGCAAGCCTTAGTCAACAAAGAGGAGGGGGAAAGATAATACTCAATGTTGGAATTTGCAAGGGTGTAACCGAAGGGACGCTGTCCAGCATTGCTGAGGGAAGTCTATGCAGGTACTTTTCTGGAAGGCAACTTCACGGTATGTTCAGAGTCTTCCACAGTATCCATACATTTTGGCCTGTCAATTTCCACTTTTAGAAATGTACCCTGTGTAAGTGGTCAAAGATAGACACGGTTTTATTTACAAGGAAATTTGCTGAAGTGTAAATTATAACACGAAAAGATGGGAGGGAGGGGTAAACACATAATGTCTAACAACAGAGAATGGTTCTCTGTTGATACAAAATTGTGATACATCAAAAAAGAACAACAATCAAATTCTCTGAGAATTCCCATTACAGTTAAAAGGAGCTCCCGGCCGGGTGCGGTGGCTCATGCCTGTAATCCCAGCACTTTGGGAGGCCGAGTCGGGTGGATCACAAAGTCAAGAGATCAAGATTACCCTGGCCAACACTGTGAAACCCCGTCTCTATTAAAAATACAAAAATTAGCTGGGCGTGGTGGCTTGCACCTGTAGTCCCAGCTACTCAGGAGGCTGAAGCAGGAGAATCACTTGAACCCAGGAGGCGGAGGTTGCAGTGAGCCAAGGTCGTGCCACTGCACTCCAGCATGGAGACAGAGACTTCATCTCAAAAAATAATAATAATAAATAATAAAAATAAAAAATAAAAAAGAGCTCCTCATTCCACCAAAAAGCCTAAAGGATCTATCTACTCCACTTCTCTGACCACCTCCTTCCCTCACTCTCCTCCCCTACTCTGCTCCACTCCTGTTCAGTCCTGAACACACCAAGCACATTTCTGCCTTAGGCCCTTTGCACATGCTGCCCCTAGAATGCTCCTCCCCCAGAGGGTGTGGTCTTGACATCTTCTGGTCATTCTTGTTTCAGTTCCAATGTTACCTCCTCAAGTAGCCTTCCTCATCTGCCGCCATTCCCAGCTCCTTTCTATCCCATTTCACTGCTTGATTCTCTTCCTAATGGCTATCACTGTCTGAAATTATTTATTTGTTCACGTGTTCATTATCTATTCCATCTCATCGTTAGACCGCAATCTCCCTGAGTGGGCTGTGGCCTTATCCGTCTTCTTCACTGCTGCATGCCTAACACCTGGAACAGTGCCTGGCACATAGTAGGGTCGCATTAAGTATTTGTGGAATGAAGAAAAGGAGGCAAGGAGGGATGACATTCTGCTTGTAGTAGGTGAGGAAAGGGAAGCCTGGAGGGGTCACAGCTGGTAGGAGGCAAAGCAAGAATTCAAAGCCTAGTCCCCAGCCCCTGCACACAAGTGGTCCTGGTGCTAGTGCCCTGGCCTCACTAGGTAAGTTGAGATATCAGCATCCCCCACTGCCTTCCATGCAAGCTGCAGGACAACCTCTGGAAGCCACCATCATCAGATACCTGAGGGAAACGCTGCGCTCCTGATGTTCCTCTTGGCTATGTGCGGGGACCCAGGACAGAAGAAGGTCACTGCCACCTAACAGCCCTACGGGGACCTGCCTCCCAGTTTCCCACCTTGAGAAACATGTGCTGGACTTCCCTGAGTGGGAGGATACTAATTCTTCCCCTTAGTTGGAAGCCCTTCCAGGAGAAAGTTTATCCGTATATTCGTCAAATGTTTCTGCAGTCCTGACCCTGGGCCAAAGCTAGTGCTTTGGTCAGGGCTCGAGAGTTGGGCTCATGGGGATGAAACTGGCTGGTTCCTGCCCTCCGAGTCTAGTGAAGAAAAATGGCACAGGTAAACCAGAGCTCCTCAGACGTTAATGTGCATGCCATTCAGAACCTCAGTTTGCTCACGTATAAACGAGGTTAAGATGATGCCCCACCTACCTTAGTCTCCAAACAAGAATGTCAGGTTTTGTAGACTGCTGCACAAACTAATCATCCTGCAGGTGGCAGAGGGATGGGTGGGGTGAAGGTGTGAGAAAGACAGGTAACCTTAGCACAGACTCTGGGAGGAAGGGGAGGAACTGGCTGGAGTTGCAGGACCGGACATCACTCTGTGTCCCTTTTCTGACCCCTCTCCTCCACCCTCCTGCAGCGTTCCTTCTGCAGCACCGTAGCCGATGAGATCCGTTTCTCCCTCACCTGCCAGCGTCGAGTCAAGCACAAGCCGCAGCCTCCCATGATGGTCAAGACTGACGCCGTCATCAACATGCACACATTCAATGACCGCCGGCTTCCCGGCAAGGACAGCATGGCCTGCAGCACATCCTTAGCCCCTGTGTTCCCCTAGGCACAGCTGGGGTGGGGACCACAGGCCTGGGGGCTGGGCAGAGGAAAGCAAAGGAGATTGGAAGGAACGTCCCCTGTCCCCACACTGGGCTGGGGGACCAGAGCTGCCACCTGCCTGTTGGGCCAGGAGCCTCCTGCCCTTACCTGCCAGGAAGCCAGCAGGCTCTCAGGCCAGCTGCTTGGGCTTCATCCTCCTCAGATCTTCTGTGGGTTTCTAAAGCTGCCAGCCGAGATAGCCAAGGCCAAAGGAAGCACATGCCTCTCTCAGGCCAAACTCACCCGCCCCTCAACTCTCCTCCAGAGTCAGAAGTTTCTGCCACGGCCCTGCAGAGGCCACAGAAAATGGAAGACAGCTCTTATATTGCCATTTCTTCCGCAAGAGCCCAGGCCTCCTACAGCTTGACCATGAGGCCAGAGACACAAGCCTTCGGCGCCTTAAGGATGTTCTAGCATGGCTGCCAATGGGAGCTCACGGTGAGGGATACCCATCCCATATGCCTGGGCAGAAGGAAGACTTCATCCCTCTGGGGCTGTTCACGTGGTCCTAATCTTCTGAACTTGGTGCCGCCCCTGGCAGCCCCTGTTCTGGCAGAGTTGAAGACAGAGCCACACAGGGGAAAAGAGGAGTTTGGGGTATGGGAGAGAAGAGAATGCACAAACAGAGGCCGCCATTTTGGATTCTTATGGACAATGACCCAGTGGTTCCTAATCCTCTAGGATGTCTCTAAGAATATAAGTAGGGGAGTGGCCACAGAAAATTCTTCTCCACTTTCTAGCCAGAGGAGAGAGGACCCCCTGAATTTCTCACAAAGGATGCCCAAAGATGCAACCAGTATTTGAAGCCCAGCAGAGGAAAAGCAGATTCCACGGAAGTCTCACCGGCTCTTGTGCCAATGGATCTCACTTTCCTGGTTAGCAAGCTATTGTCTAAACCCTGTTTGCATTTGGAAACCTGGGCTCTTTGCCATCTTCTCATCAACAACTCCCCATTCCTGGCTGGTTGACCTTGGCCTCCCTCTGTCTTTTCGAAAGGAGAAGAGTTGGTTGAAGTGAAAGTCAAGTTGTCCCTCCTCAAAAAAGGAGTCAGTGTCCTACTACACAGACTAACTTTGGGCTAGGTGAGGGAAACCAGAAGAGACCAAAAGAACTTCTGGTCTCCTAGACTTACCAAACCTAGAGATGCTGCCCAGAAAAAGAAAGTTTCCAGGGACATAATATCATAGCTGGCAGAGGCCCCAAGGGTGGGGAGGAAGAAGCTGCCTCCTGGAGAATTAACCAAAGACCCCACACAGAGACATGAGGCCATCCTGGCCCCTTGTCTGTTGTCCAGAGCAGCTGTGACCTTGTGGGGCTTGGGGAAGACAGCAGAGAAGTAGCAGCAGGTTGGGTACCAGCCAGGGGGTGGACCTATGAGTTCCAGCTTGCTGTGATGAGTGCTTAGAGGTCTGTGACTTTAAGAGTGTTGCAAAAGAATGAGACATGAAGGATTAGGAACAAAGTGTCCTTAAAGAGAACATGATGGGCCAGCAGGTTTGCCATGGCCAAGGATGGAGGGCAGGCTTTGAACAGGGGAGGGAGGTTCTGGGGATTCTGGATGAGAACTGGAGCATACTAGCCACTCCCCTCCCACCTCTGTCCCATGCTGCTTGGGAAGCCCGGTTAGGGAAGATCTTCATTTGGATCTCAAGGGCTTTCTCATCTGGGTGAAGGGTAATCTCTAGCAAAGCAGGAGACCACAGTGGGCTCATGTGATAAACACTGTCCCTCCTCCAGACTGTGAGCTGCAGGACCAAACCAGCGGGTTCCCAGAATCCCAGCAGCTCTGACTGGCTATGTACATTGGACGAGGGAGAGGAGGGCTAGACATACACCAAAGCCCCATGCATGTAATGTTAGGAAAAGCCATGCTGTCATAAGCTTCAGGGTACAGAGGGCGTGTGCATGTGTGTCTGTGTCTTTGTGTTTGTATGTGTGAGCGTCGGGCGCTGGGGCACAGGACAGATCTGGACATATAACATAGTCCAGGGCATGCAATAATAGGTGAATCCTTGGGGATCTGATGTGTGCATATGCGTGCGTATGTGTATCTGAGTGAATTGGGGACGAGGGAGACAAATAGGTGAAGCAGCAAGGCCCCATATATGTAAAAACAGGAGAAGCCATGTCATAATGGGGCCCTGGTGAGTATGCATATGTAAGCATGCGTGCATAGGTGTGTGCATGCTGGTGTGTGTGCGTGCACATGTACACTGAATGGCATAGGATGGAGATCAGAATCTTACCTGCAGCTAGCCAAATATGCGAAAAAGGAGAAGCCATGTCACCAAGGGGTCCATGTGTGAGTGCGTGTGAACACGTGTACAGGCCTGTGTGCACAGTGGGGAGCGGGGGGAAGGCCAGGACCAGAGAGTTGTGTGACATGGGTCAATGCATGCAGTAGACAAGAAGCCATGTGGAGTTGAAGTTTCCGAGTGTGTGGGACACACACATATGTTCCAGGTCACAGTGGAAGCAGAGACAGACAATCAGGAAGGCCGGGCACCAGGGCCTGTTTGCAGTTCTGTCATGGGAGAGATCACTTGTCACAGAGAGTCACCAAGGTTGCATGGGCACACTTGCCAGGAGACAGGGGCACAACCCTTTGGGGGCTCATGCTGCTGATGCCTTTGCTGTGGACATCATGTCCTGTTTGAAGGGAAAACTCTTTTTTGTAATTTCCAGGCAACAGGATTCTAATGAAGGTATTTGCCAATTTGCTGTCAGCAAACACAATCATTAACCGCCGTCTTACTTTGTCCAGTATAGTTTCATAGCACGTGCCTCATTCTTGCTCTTGTCTCACACATGTGTTGTGTGTGTGATGATACATGAGCATGTTCTTCAGAGGCTATGCATATATGTGGATTGTGACAGGAGGAAGAAGTGGTGAGAATTTTTATAAAAGGAACAAAGAATAGTGGATAAGTAGAGGCAGAATTCAATTAGAGAAACCCCCCAAAAGGTACCAACTGGTCTTTAGACTCCTGTGTGGAAGCAGGAGGCCACACAGCCTCATCTCCTCTCCCATGCAAACCTTGCGTCCTGATGTTCAGGTGTTGTCGGTGTGGCTGATATTTGGCTTCTGGCCAACATCCTGCATTTGTCCTGGAGACCAGCCTAGTGTTCAAAGTGCAGTGGGGACCACTGCTGCCCAAGCATGAGCTCTGTCTCTCCCGGGGCACTGAAAATGATGCTACATCTGTGAGGTGGGACAGAGTGGGGAGGTGTTTCCAGTGAGGCAGATCTTGTGTTTTCTTAAGTTTAGCTCTGTCCTGCCAGTGGGCATGGAGCTGAGCTGGGGCAGGTGCATGCGTGTGTGTGTATGTGTGTGTATGCACATGTAGTGCGTGTGCACACACGCAGGCACTGAGAGGTGATGGGAAGCATGAAAGCTTGTTTGGATGGAGCAGAAGATGGAACCTGCCTGAGCAGATGCTGGACTGTCCCTGCGTGGTGCCGCATGCCAGCCCTGAACAGAAGAATGTCCCCACTGCATCCCCAAATGCCAGTGCCTCCTCTCCACCTGCTCAAGCTGGCCAAGTTGAGGGGCAGTGGTAAGAAGACACCAACCCCACCACCCCTGCCAAGGCCCTGGGGCTTAAGGACAGTGAGCCCTCCCAATCACTCTCCCGTTGTCCTGCTGCTGGTTTCTCTGCTCTGAAGAGAAGAAAATCCTGAAAGCGTTGTCAATGTTCAGGTGGCCCCATGCTGCAAGAGTCTCTCGAGAGGGGTGCTGCCCCCTTGGCCAGTGTGCTGGACTTTGAGTGTCTGAGGGGTAAGAGGGCCACCTCCTCCTCACAGCCAAGACTCTATCTAAGCTGGAAGCACAATCTGGCTCCACCCCCAACCCCTGCCATGCCTTAGACCCTGGAAGATGGGAATCCTGGCCCAGGCCAGGGGAAAGGGCCAAACAGGTTAGAAGTTGCTCCCTCTCCACCAGGCGTGCACTCACCAAGAACAATCAAAAGCTCCCTTTCTGCCTACTTTTCCAGGGGTACTGGGTCTGGGGGGTGGGTCACAGCTCCTGCTTCGTCACTCAGCATGAAGTTGGTCCCTCCCTGAGCCACTCCCAGCTACATGCACAAACATCTGAAAGTAGGCTGGCCTCTCTGGCTGACATCTGGAATGGTCCTGTGTGGATACCCATCTGCAAAGGGGCTAGAGGTTTGGACAAACAGCTGCATGGACTTATCATCTGGGATGGGCCCAGCCTCATGGACAGATACAAGAAATGAGCCCAACTCTGTGGGCAGGTCTCTGGATTAGACACATCTGGAAGTTGCAGGTCAAGTGGACACATCTGGAAGTGGCCCGGCTGCTGGCTGCCATGGAAGGGCCGTGCCCTCTGTCCCCATGGCAGTTTAAATCAAGCCTTCCCTTCAGTCCTGGATTTGCCCTGGAGTTAAAATTTCAGAGCTGAGGTCGTACATGAGTCACAAAACTTTTAGGTAGAAGGTTAATGTTCTGTACAATATATATATGAATGTAAAATATATATATATACTGTATATATATATATATATGCACAGTGTATATATGACCTGTAGCCCATGTGTATACAACCCTTTCCTGCACGTCTGCACACGGAGTGTACATAACCCAGCCAGCATGGATGAGGACCAGATGAGAGATGGGGGCTGCAGCAGCAAAGTCTGGGATGGAGGTCTCAGAGAGCCCCTTGGGGTGGGGAAGGCCCTCCACACATCAGAGCTCCAGACCCTGAAGAAGAGGGCAGAGCTACATGGTGCTGCCAGGTGAGTCCTGCACTGCCAGGGCCTCCTGTGGGAGGGGCAGGAATGGCCAACGGACCTCATCTCCATTGGAGCCTGTCTGAGGCAGGACAGTTGGGCGCGTCTGAGAAGCAATGTCATGCTAGTACTCGGCCCCTGTGCCGATATTACATTCTAGTTCTGGGGCAATTCGTCAGGAGCAGAAGGGCTGGGAAAGAGCAGGCCACTCCCCAGGCTTGTTCTCACACCTGCCTGCAGAATCGCAGGTAGGTTTCAGGCTCCACCTGGGATACCCTAGAAGGCAGGGCTATTCTAGGTAGCAAAAGCCTCTGCCTTTGATTCTCACCCACATGCAGAAGCAGTCACAACTTGCACACAACACAGCTCACAACTAGGGAAAGCACTTGTTAAAGAGAATGCCCCCAGGGCATGGCCAGCATGCCGATACAGTGTTCCCATGCCCCTGTTACTGATCCTGTCCTCCTGCCTTCTAGAACAGTGGACCTCACATCACCTCCCAGATTGTCTCCATTTTATGGATCGAAACTCTGAGGCCTCCAGACATGAAGAAACAGCCATAGATTCAGTCAAATGCCAGCCAAGGGTTTGCCTCGCCTCAGACAACCTCCCCAGCCCCATTTGACCCAGAGACCAGCTGTCAGGGAGCGACCTCGGAGCCAGAGGGGTGAAAGATGAGAGGCAAGAAGGTAGCTCCTATCCTAGCACAGCCCAGGCTCCATCTATCTGCCCTTCTATCCCCTGCGGCATCCTGGCAGGGCAGTTGGCAGAGTGCCCCCTCCCCAGGAGGCTGCAGACCTCTGTCCCTGGCTCACCCAGATCGGTCTGTTCTCTGCAGTTCCATTCCTTTAGCCTCTTTCGCGGGTCTGAGCATCTCTGGAGCATGCAGAGGAGGAGATATCTGAGGTGGGCTTCCGTGCAGTCAGCAGCCTGACCCAGCTTCAGCCTCAGGCGTCAGGCTGGTCTGCACTGAACTCTGGGTCTGCCTCTGGGACCCTGACCAAGCACGCCTGACTCCAGCCCCATAAGAAGCATCCTGTCTTGGTTCCATAGGGATCATGGGCCCTCTTACCACTGTGCATCAAGCCCCCAGCCCACCTTTGCCTGGGCCGACTTCCTGGTTGGGCCTCCCATGGTAGGGGCCTCAGTTCCCAGGCTCTGGGCTGAGCCCCCAGGCAGCACCATGGGCCTCTGAGACCCTAGACCTGTCCCACCACCCAGACCAGAGTGCCTGGACGCCCCCCACTCCCACTCAACATGGTTCCCACACACTGGTCTCTGGGCCATTCAGGGGATGCCCTTTGTGGACATGCAGAATTTCTATGAATATAGTTTTTTGTAAACATTTTGTAACAATTTGGGTTTCATAGTAACTGTGTTACTTGCCAATCATTCTAGGCTGATGTAAATAAATTTCCAAACAAATCTGATTATTTTCCTTTTTAAGACACTGTGATATATCAAAGTGCACAGTTTGCTGTATGAAGTAATATGGTTTTAAATTTTAAATAAAATGTTTCTAGAAAACAGGGCTCCCTTGAGGGGTGTTTTCTGTTTCTCTTCTCTCCTTAGAACCAGAAGGTGCTGGGCGACGAAATTTTGTCATCTTCCCCCAGGGATGACTGTGTCCCAGGCAAAAGACCCTGGTGCCCAGCAGGCGGGTGGCTCCAGCCAGGCTCCTGGTTCAGACATTGAGGATGCAGGGTCTGTCCTTGAGACTGTCTGACCTCTGTCTTCCCTTCCCTTGGCAATACTCCTCCCTCATCTCCATCCACACACTCCCTTGGGAGTTGCCACATACTTACTCATGTGGCCCTGTCCCTTTGGTCACAGCTGGTGAGGTCAGGTAGACACCTTATCCCAGCTTGGCCAGAGTCTCACCTGAGCTTTTTCAAACTGGAAATGAGAAAGCTCTATGTCAACTGCCCTCTGGAGACAGAAACTGCTCATACAATCAGAGTTCAGGGCAGGACATTTCCAGCAGGAAGGGATTCAGTATGGAGGTTTATAAAACCAGTAGAAGAGATGAGGGAGCCTGGCCAACTTGGTCCTCCAGGAATGGCTCCCAGAATAACACAGAACTGACCCACCAGTGCATGACCACCTCTGAGCCTGGTGCCAGAGCTGGGAGGGAAAGACACACCCCAGAGCTGCAATCCAGGGTCCAGGAAGTCTCCATCAAGACACTGGGGCTGCCACCACCCCACATCATAGTGCTCCTCGGCTCCCAGGAAGTTGGAGAAGAGTAGTGGACTGAAGCTGCTGAAAAACCTCATGTTCCCGTGACAGAGACAGCCCAAAAGGGAGTGGGAAGGTGGCCTCTGCCTCACCTCTGCCTCCAACTCTCATGCAAACAGATTGAATTGGTAGAGACCCCTTTCCAACCAGAACCCTCCATGTTCTCCTATGACAGCATCTTAAAAATAGCTCATGGTTATTGAGCACTTTCCATGTGGCAGGTGCTAGGCTAAGCTCCTAACACATATGGTCTATTTTGAATGAGAGATGTCCCTCAGACCCTGACATATCTCAGACCCTGACTCTGCACGACTTTTCAGTCCAAATGTCCACCATCCTTGACACGGGCTTAAGTGTCCCAGGCCTAATTACCAGGAAAGTGGCTATGATTGCACTAGCTTGAGTCAAGTGGCCACTTGTGGTCCAATTAGCTGTGGCCTGAGGGAGAAAGGGATCACATAATACAATTATGAGACCCAGGATCCCTGCTTTAGGAGGGTTGAGAAAACTGGAGAAGTCAAAAAAAAGGCAACATGGGTTGGCAGGTCTCCTAAAATATGCACCTCCCATTCCATCAGCTGACAAGTGCCAGGAAAGCCAAGCCACAGCCCCAGCAGTAATCTCTGCAGAATGGAGAGGAGGTCGGGACCCAGTAGGCCACAGTGCCTGGGAGCTCTGGTCTGACCTAGAGCCATAGCCCAGGAGGAGACTTTAGTCTGAGCCAGGTAGGAGGTGAAGAAAGGCCCTGGGTTGCAGGTGTCAGCCATTGAGGAGCATGGTCGGGACCATCCCTGGAGAGGAGCACCCTGGGGGTCAGTTTAGGCTCCAGGTCCAGCAAGGAGTTGGGGGATATGGACAAGAGACCTGGTAGAAATGAGGCCCACAGTGGGGGTGAAAGAATAGGTAGAGGAACCATTCATCCATTCATCCATCCATCCATCCACCCATTCATCCATCCACCCATCCATCCATCCACCCATCCATCCATCCACCCACCCATCCATCCATCCACCCATCCATCCATCCATCCATCCACCCACCCACCCATCCATCCATCCACCCATCCATCCATCCACCCATCCATCCATCCACCCACCCACCCATCCATCCATCCACCCATCCATCCATCCATCCACCCATCCACCCACCCACCCATCCATCCATCCATCCACCAATCCAACCATCCATCTATCCATCTGCCCACCCATCCTTCCATCCATACATCCATCCACCCATACATCCATCCATCCACCAACCCATCCATCCATCCACCCATCCATCCATCCATCCATCCATCCACCCATCCACCCATCCATCCAACCATCCATCTATCCATCCGCCCACCCATCCATCCATCCATACATCCATCCACCCATACATCCATCCATCCACCAACCCATCCATCCATCCACCCATCCATCCATCCATCCACCCATCCACCCATCCATCCATCCATCCATCCATCCATCCACCCATCCATCCATCCACCCATCCATCCATCCATCCATCCACCCATCCATCCATCCATCCACGCACCCACCCATCCATCCATGCACCCACTCATCCATCCACCCATCCACCCATCCATCCAACCATCCATCTATCCATCCGCCCACCCATCCATCCATCCATACATCCATCCACCCATACATCCATCCATCCACCAACCCATCCATCCATCCACCCATCCATCCATCCATCCACCCATCCACCCATCCATCCATCCATCCATCCATCCATCCACCCATCCATCCATCCACCCATCCATCCATCCATCCATCCACCCATCCATCCATCCATCCACGCACCCACCCATCCATCCACGCACCCACCCATCCATCCACCCATCCACCCATCCATCCAACCATCCATCTATCCATCTGCCCACCCATCCATCCATCCATACATCCATCCACCCATACATCCATCCATCCACCAACCCATCCATCCATCCACCCATCCATCCATCCATCCACCCATCCACCCATCCACCCATCCATCCAACCATCCATCTATCCATCCACCCACCCATCCTTCCATCCATACATCCATCCACCCATACATCCATCCATCCACCAACCCATCCGTCCATCCATCCACCCATCCATCCATCCATCCATCCATCCACCCATCCACCCATCCATCCAACCATCCATCTATCCATCCACCCACCCATCCATCCATCCATACATCCATCCACCCATACATCCATCCATCCACCAACCCATCCATCCATCCACCCATCCATCCATCCATCCACCCATCCACCCATCCATCCATCCATCCATCCATCCATCCACCCATCCATCCATCCACCCATCCATCCACCCATCCATCCATCCATCCACCCATCCACCCATCCATCCAACCATCCATCTATCCATCCGCCCACCCATCCTTCCATCCATACATCCATCCACCCACACATCCATCCATCCACCAACCCATCCATCCATCCATCCACCCATCCACCCGTCCATCCATCCATCCATCCATCCATCCACCCATCCATCTGTCCACCCATCCATCCATCCGTCCATCCACCCATCCATCCATCCATCCACTCATCCATCCATCCATCCATCCACCCATTCATCCATCCACCCATCCATCCATCCACCCATCCATCCATCCGTCCATCCATCCACCGATCCATCCATCCACCCAACCATCCACCCATCCATCCACCCAACCATCCACCCATCCATCCCTCCACCCATTTATCCATCCATCCACGCACCCACCCATCCATCCACCCATCCATCCATCCATCCACCCATCCATCCACCCATTCATCCGTTTATCCATCCACCCACCCACTGATCCACCCATCCATCCATCCACCCATCAATCCATCCGCTCATCCATCCATCCATTCATTCATTCACAGACTTAACTAAATATTTTATGTATGAGTCCCAGCTCTACCAGCTACTAGCTGTGTAACTTTGAAGAAGCAACTTCACATCCTTGAGCCTGTTTCCTCATCTGTAAAATGCATGAGTGTGAAAGCCGCCCCCTCACGGAGTGCTTGTGGGGATTAAATGAGAAAAAGCACACTGCATATTTAGCACAGGGCAGGCACATCATAAGCCAACAATAAATGACAGCTATTTTCATTAAGAAAAGGGAGAAAGATGGGGAGAAGAAAACTTAGGAGCTACTATGGGCTGAGTCCTCTCTGGATAGACAGGGGGACTCCTCCCTCCAGGACTAACCCTAACTCAGAAGCCTATCTGTGATACCCTCGGCTCTGGATGGGGGCCAGCCAGGCCTCTCAGATTACTGACTGCACAATAGGTGCCGAAGCAGTGATGTGGCTGTCCTGGCTCAGGCTCTTGTTTCTATAACCTCAGCCATTTCTGCCCCAGCCTCTCCTTGGCTAATGCCTTGTGCTCCTCTCGTCTCCAGGACATACATGGGCTCCTAGTTCTAGTGCACCAGTCCCCAGGAGCAAGACACTCAAGCAGACCCCTCAGTCAGGAATTGGAGCAAGACATTCAACGAGGCCCCTCAGTCAGGAATTGCTGTGGCAAGAAACAGACACCTACTCAAAATCACCCGGGCAAAAAGTGGGCTTCATGATAAGGGGTCTGACAGAAGACAGTCAAGTTTCTCTCCCTCTATCTTTCTCCCTCCCTCTCTTTCTATCTCTCATTCCCTTCCTCCCCCTTCCGCTTCCTTGCTCAAGGCAGGACATGGCCACCCCCATCTTGGTTCATGTCCCCCCAGCTTCAGGGCCCATGTCAGTGAAAATGTCCCAATTCCAAACCGTCCACCCACTCCTTCAGCAGAGAGAGCTGGATGGTGGAGTTCTCAGAGAACAGGTATATCTGACGAGTCACTGTAGACCCACACTTCTGAAAATGCCCTCAGGATCTTGTTCAAATGAAGGCTGGGGTCCACTCGTCTGGGACAGACTTGGGTGTCTGCACTGGCCACAGCTCGCAGGGGCTGCTGGGCTTTTGGCCTGCTGCCAGCACAGCAAGTGGCCCGGCTGTGGTAGGATGGTGGTGGGGGAGTGGTCACTGAATGCAGCACAGGCCTCGGAACCCTCCTGCTCCATGCTCTGAAGGCACAAGCCCCACTCACCCCATTCAACAGCATCATAGAAATGAATCCTCCCTTGAGTCCTTAGTTCCCTATCTGAAATGTTGATTAACTGAGCATCCCACTTCACTCCCATATTTTTCTGTCTTATCTAGCCCCAGAATATCTATGCTGGCAGGAATGCCCCAAGTCCCTCAGGATTCAAGTTCACTCAGGACCCCTCTGCTAGGACTGATGGGCAAACCTCCCCAAGCAGTAAGATCAGGGACTCTGGAGTCCAGCTTCCTGGGTTTTGCTCCTTGCTCTGCGTCTTCTTTTCACCCACACCTTTTTTGGAGATGGGGTCTCACTTTGTGGCCCAGGCTGGAGTGCAGTGGCACAATCATAGCTACCTGCAGCCTTGACCTCCTGGGCTCAGTGATCCTCCCACCTCAGACTCCCAAGTAACTGGGACCACAGGTGCTCACCACCACACCTCGCTGAGGAGGGCTATAGGGATTTGATGAGATTGTCCATGCCAGGCACGCAGTCTAGCCCAGCCAACGTTAGCTAATTCTGTGGAGGGAAAGTAAAGAATGACTTGACCCCTCCCCAGTATGCCAAGGGTGAAACTAGCCCAGGCACAGAGGAATCAGGAAACAAAGGTGGTCAAATACTCAGCTTTAAGTGCAAAGTTGTTGGTCCCAGTCTACGACCCAAAACATCTGGAAGTTTCCTCTCCACTACCTCTCAAATTAGACCAAAGATTCCACAGGCTTGGAGGGAACTGGGGAGGGACCACCAGACAGAGATGAAGCCCACTGCAGAGGCCTCCCAGGTTCTGCCAGAACATGCAGGTTCAGTTGCCAGCCCCAGGGAGCCCTGGGGAATGGACCCACCATCTCTACCTGCATGAGTCCAGTACAGAGCCTAGAGAGGTGCCTCTCTAGATGTCTTGCTTAGTGGCTTCAAAATGACACTTGCCTTAGCATCCAGGTGACTCCCACTGGCCATCTTGCATGAGTCAGGACCATCTGTGCCCTGAAAACTTGCTCAGTTCCCATTCTCCCCAACCCATGCAGCCAAGCCCTCATTCACTGAATCAGGAAATCAGGACTCTGCCCCAAACACTTAGAGGAAAGGAGGTGCTATGGCAGGGAACCCCTGACCCTAGCCAAGTGCAACTAGACTAGAGATTTTCCTCTGAACTGGGGAAACAGTGCCCATGCCATTATTTTATTCATTACTATTATTAGCGTCATTAGTTCTGCTTCCAAGGCAGTCATTGCAGAGCTCTGGTGGCTTGGAGGTGAGAGGACAAAATATTTCTGAAGCACATTCTGATATGGTTATTTTTTGTTCTCCAGGTCTGGGAGAGTCCCATCCCACAGTGGCCCCCTTTCTTTTGACCTTGGTCATCTCACCCTGCTCAAGGAACAGGGGTCTGAGACCTGTGGAGATGGCTCCCACCTCCCACAGTTCCCCCAACCCCTTCTAGGTCTGTGACCTGCCCTCTCCCCAGCCATCCCTAGTGACAAGGGCCTCCTGTCACTCACGGAGGTGCCCAGACAGGAGACAGGGACTAGGAATAGGGGGCAAATTCTAAGATCTCTCTACCATCTTAATTTAAGCAGATGGCCTTGGACAATTCACAAGCCTCAGTTTACTCTCCTGTGCATTGGGGGTGCCCATTTTGACTGCAAAAGGGAGCTCACGTGAGAATTTTTAAAATGACATGTGAAAGCATATGTTCAGTGTGAGGCATTGGGCTGTTTGTGAGGGTCCTTCACTCTTCAGTCAGTACTCCCCTCTCTCCCTTCCTACTGCCCTGCCACTCAGGTCCATCTGGAGCAAGCCAAGGAGCAGCAGGAGGTCAGGGCTGGAGCGCCCCAGGGGCTGCAGGCCCCTATTCCAAGAACCACGCTGGGCCAGGGTACATGGCTCCGTTGGAGCCTTGATGGCACTTCCTTGGGAAACAGAAGCTGAGTGTTTAAGAAGCATCTGTCATTATGGAAACAAAGTTGCCAGGCCATTTTTTCTTTTACTATTTTTACTGCGGTTTCATTATCTTATGCAAATGAGGCCGCTGATGAAGCCTTTCTGCAGGGTGGCCCGTGCTGGGACCAGCTCTACCAAGGGGATTTATTGCCTGCTTCGGCCTCCAGAAAGGATCCGAGATGAGGAGTCCCCACGGAGAGGACTTCCGGAGCAGCCACCACACCTGCAACACTCGGCTTCCCACCAGACAAGCCCCTAGCTCCTGCCTCCATCCCAGGAGTGCCCTGGCCCATTATCTGCAAAGACCTGAATGTCAGCCCAGCTTGGCTCAGGCCTCTGTCCCTGATTCCCCGATAGCCGGAGCCCCTTGAAGACTAAGTTACCAGTACCCAACAGGATATAAGGGAAAAGATGGGAAGCGAAATATGTTAGCTACTTAATTCACATCATGTCCATAGTGCTAGGAGAAAAGCATGATATTATGCCCTTAGTTTGAGATCCCCTGGAAGAGGCCCCTGAGACAAGGGCTTGAATACAAGATGAAGGTAGGGGAATAGGGATGTGAGATGCCAAAGGGAAGCCAGCTTATAAGGGGTACAACATCAAGCCAGTCAACCCTGTGGGCAGCTGGATCTTAACTCCATGAAGAACTCTGGGAGCCAGCATAGAACATGCAACTCAAGAATCTCCCATTGAAGGAGCGAGGGAGCTGGGGTATGTATACACCAAGTCCTATCAATCTTTGGTTTAGGACTGGTCCCCCAGAGACAGCCAATCCCAGGTACTTCTGGCATGCCACAAGCGGGCAAGGTGGATTCTGGGCCAGGACAAAGCCTCAGGCAGAGCAGTGCCCATCTCGGCAGTGGGAAGTCAGGCAGCTTGCCCTGAAGGGGTAAGGGCAAGACACTGACAGCATCTGCTATGGCCCCATGTCACAGATGAAGAAACTGAGGCTCAGAGAGGCCAAATAACTTGCCCAAGATCCAGGGAGTATGTGGTAGGGCAGAGTCTAACTCAGGGCTGTCTGCCTCCCAGGCTCTAAAAGCCAATAGTGCCTCACTGGACCTTGGGCAAGCTCAGGCTCCCAGGCTCCCTGCCCAGACCCCCACCTGACCCCAGACCCCCTACACCCCTTCCTGCAGCTCTGGCCTTGCTGACAGCCCCTACAATCTCTTCCTGCTCCAGACTACCTCCCAGATCATCTCCTCCCAGCATGAACTGTGTTGGCAAAGCACGCCCTCTTCCCGGTGAGTTCAGCAGCTCGCAGATGTGGAGAGGTTTTTCTTCAGGAGGGAGCAGGCCTCTGTTCTGTCTGTCTAGCCCAAAGACTTACTTGCAGTTTGCTGTGAGAACCAGCTTCCACTCCTTCCCCCTAATTCAGCCTCAGATCACTAAGAATTCTCTAAACTCCAATAACACATCCTCTGGGACAGAGCCAAGCATTGCATGAGAGCCTTCTAAGCACCGTGCCCTGTGCAGGCACTCTCCTCTCTGTAGGGAGATTTAATCCACTGCCATATTTCCCAGGAGCTCGGCAGTGGTAAAATTAAAGATGTGGAAAACCTGAAGCTTCCCAGCCCCACTTGCCTGCAGGTAACGATGAGGCCACAACAGTCACCAAAACCCAAATGTCACTGCTTCTGTGTCCTCTTGCACAATCCAGACCCCTCCAGCCCCACTGAAGTCAAAGGGACAGGCCTCTTCTGCACTCAGAATCATCCTCCCATCTGAGACCAAAGGCTTCAGAGCTCTTAGTGCTCAGCTCTTTTCCAGGAGAAGTTGTTATCAATAATAATAAGAATATCAATAACGATAATGGGCTGGGTGCAGTGGCTCACGCCTCTAATCCTGACACTTTAGGAGGCCAAGGTGAGTGGATTGCTTGAGTCCAGGAGTTCGAGACCAGACTGGGCAACATGGTGAAACCCCATCTCTATAAAAATAAAATAATAATATTAATAATGCTAATAACAACAGGATGCAGCTAACTGAGTGACAATTCTAGACCCAGCACTGTGCTTGGCTCTGAGCGTGCCCATCTCATGGGATTCTCAGCATAACCCTATACGCTAGAGATGTCATCTCCATATTACAGATGCGAAAAACCAAGGCTGAAAGAAGTGGAATTACTCTCCCACAATCACCCAGTAAGCAACAAAATGACGGCTCCAGTCTGGGACCTCTGTTTCATAGATTTGGGAAATGAACAAATGAATGAGTGAATCAGAAAACAGTCAATATCAATGCTGTTTACAGACACTGGGGAACGTCTGTGCTTATGGAAAACAAACATCCAAACTTGATTGGGCCAAAACCGAGAATTACTAATTATAGTCACTCACAGGAACGACCTACCATTTATGCCTAATTGCAGTGCAGTCCAATAACAATTATGCACATCAATAAATGTGTCGGATTAACTTGGTTGTGAGTTTTATTTGATCACAACCCTAAACTCTGCTTGTGGTTGCTCAGACTTGGGAGGCTATGGCCACACTGCCTGGACCCCCTGGTCACTTCCGGCTCAGTGCGGAGGACCATTGGTACCGGAAGGGAAGTGGAAGATGGGAGAGGAAGGAAATGTTTTCTCCTCCTTCCTCTGCCACAGCGTGTCTGCACTGGCAGGCTCAGGGAAAGCAGTTTGGCAGGGGGTCTTTGCAGGGCGTGTGGAACATCACAAGCCTCCCCTCCCTTCCTCAATGCCAAAGGCAGCTTCCTAATTAGAACATCCATAACCCTCAGCATCTGCTCCAAGAGAATTCAGCTGCTCTAAGATGGAGAAGTCCATTAACTTTATTGCACAAAACGTCAGACGTGCTTTTAGACAGAGGATCGCTGCCAAGTGAGATAAACTGCCTGGACCTGCCAGAGGGACGGGCCAGAACTTCCCGCAATCCCCAGCTGTGTTCCTGGGACTCTCTCCTCTCTCTGTCCAATGCCCTGGGTGGTACCGTATCACCCTGGGAGGCTGGAGCCAGGGAAACGGTATCTTTCAAATGCAGGTGCAGCCTGAGCACCCAGCCTTCATGGGGCAAACCGGCAGCCTGGTGGATGCCCAGCACCAGACAGGCATCATCTGACTCCCAGAATGCATCGGGACTCCCATCCCATAGCCAGGCAGCTCATTCCTACATCAGCAGGAATTGGAAGAGCTGGTGTCTTTAGAAGCAGTAGAGCATGGTGGCTAAGATGGAATTTCATCTTTGTCGCTTAGGAATCACTGTCTGACCTTGCAAAAGTGCCTTAACATCCTGGGGCTACTCCATAAAAGGGGCTGAGTACCCCCCACCTGTAGGAGGGTGAAATTAGACGATGCCTGGAACTTATAGCATAGTGCCTGATGCATAGTGAGGGCTCCATAAATGAGAGCACCCTGCCCAAGTCTCCAGTGTGGAAATGGAGAGGGAACAAAAATCCACCAGTGTGGGGGTAAGAGTAAACACCAGTTTGGATTCAAACAGCCCCAGGTTTTAACCTTAGCTCTACCATGTGACTTAACTCCCTAGCCCTTCAGTTTCCTCATCTGGAAAATGGGGTTGATATTTCCTGTCCTCTTTTCCTCATGGGAGAATCAAGAAGGTGTAAAAGGCTGTGGGGCCACTAAGGGATGTTCTGACATGCAGCGTTATGGCTCCCATTACTGCGCCAGTCAACCTTATGTCTAGTGTTCCCTGGACACACCAATCCCAAGGCTGGCTGCTGGCTGGGCCTCCCTCAACTCCTGATCCTGGAACTCATCTCTGCCCAAGCACCTCCACCACAGCCCTCCCACCTCCTCCCAGGTGGCCGATCTCCCCACAGAGAGCAGCCCCACACCTCCCAGCCCTGATGGATGTCTCACCATGTGGGCCTCCCAGGCCTCTATTCTCAGATTCAGATCCCTTCTTAATATGAATAATTAGAAGAAACAATCAGAGGGGGAGGCAGCAGCCATAGCAGTTGACCCCAGTGATTTCCCAGCCTCGGGGAGAGCCCAATTCCGCTCCAATCCAGTTGCTGTAAATTCCCATCAAGCTAAGAAAACATAGTGCAATTTAGAAACACTGATACGGCAATAAAACACAGATCTCCAGCAAATGGAATTCGGCAACATCTAAAAATGGAGCCATACATTACTCAGCCTGAAAACTCCCTCCAGGGATGTGATGCTGGGAGAAGTTAGGGCAGCTTTATGTTCAAGATGATCTTTCCTTTCCAGATGAAGGCAGGGCCACCTACAGCAGGGCCTCTGGTAGCCCTCTCAGGCCTCCGTCCATGGCCCAGAGAAGGATCCGAGGAGGGCTCCCAAGTCAGAGAGGACCCATGGTCTGCCTTCCATCCTCCAGGGGCTGTTGGAGGTAGGGAGAGGATCTTCCTTTGTGCCATTTAGCCCTCATAAGTGGCCTTCGAGGGAAAGGTGGTTGTTTCCATTGATCAGATGAGAATACTGATAAACAGAATGAGATTTGTTCAAGGTCACTCATGGGGAAGTGGTAAAAGCTGGATTTGGCATGCTTGTCTGCCTCTTTTGTAGTCTACATGCCGTCTTACGTCCAGCTTAGGACTCAGCCCTTGACTCTGCAAAAGCTAAAACTAAGCCAAACAAGGCTGCTCCCTGCCTTCTGGGCAGGCAGCCTGACCCCTGGAGTGGGGACAGGACCATAGTCCACGAAGGAGTTCATCACTCTGCTTCCTGGGACCATTCGCCTGTTCCTGTAGCTCCACTCTGTAACCCTGAAACAGGAAGAGGTCCCCTGATGCAGTCTCCTGCCTCCTCAACAGAAAGCAGGGGGTAGGGGGTCCTCTTGGGAAGGATAGAGCTGGAGAGCAGGAGGGCTTTGGATGAGTGGAGGGCAGACCCATGCGCCCATTCAACTTAACATCTCTACTTCTTCCTAGAGAGCATGGGGATGGGGCTCCATTCTCTCTCTGGCCTGGTACATACCCTCCTCCCTCCTCATCAGCATGCCAGGCTCCTTGCTAAACCCACCTGGCCAGTCTCCTTGCTGAACCCATTCTATCTAATTCTTGCGCATGCATGCACCCACATGGGGACACACACCCCACCCAATGCTCATTTCAACCTCTACATTTGCTTAGCCAGTCCCTCCTCCAGACCGTGAGCCCCACAGGAGCAGAAAGTGGTGTGCTCATGGCTCATGACTGACTCCCACACACTGGACTAAGCACAGCTCAGGGATTGACTCCACTGACATTTGGAACACACTGGGGATTGCTTTCACATGCTCCTGTGTGTCCTACCAAGCCCTGGCACCAGGAGCCCAATAAGGGCAGAAAACCCAAGGTGGCCTCTTTAGAGTTTGTGTGTTAAGAATTACGACTCAGGACCCAGGCCTGACTTCCAGCTCTGCCACTGCTAGTTATTTGACTTGTGGAAGCTACTTAATCCCTCTAAGCCTTAGTTTCCTCGTCTGTAAAATGCAGTTAATAGGAGGTCCTGCATGGAAGGCTGCTGCAAGGATCTAGTGAGATGATACATGGAAAGCACACAGCACTACACTTGGCACATAGTAAATGATCAATGAACGGCAATTGTATTAGTTAGCATAGAGCAGGCCATGCTGTGACAATGAGCCCCAACGTCTTGGTGCTTTACACAGCGAACTTTATTTCTTCTGCACTTTGATTCTTCCATGGGTCAGCTGTCATCCATTGTGAAAATCAGTGATTTAGGCTACTTTGATCTTGTGATTCCATCATCTCAACACAAGGTCTTCTCATAATTGCCTCAGCTGAGGAATAAAAGGGCTGGAGAATCATATCAGTGCTTTTTGCAGCCTCAGCCTAGAATCAGTGCTTTTTGCTGCCTCAGCCTAGAAGCGACACACATTCCTTCCAGTCACATTTCAGAGGCCAGGGCTAGACATGTGACTCCACTTAGTTGCAAGTGGAAGTAGGCGTGCATCTTCCCCGTGCCCAGGAGGGAGAAGACAGCCAGATCCTGGTAAGCACTAGTGATGTCTTCCTCCATATGCGTGGTTACTGGCCCTTTTCTGCACCCATGTCCACTTTGTCTTCCTGGACCCAGAGCCAACTCACACCCTGCTGGCAATTTTCCTATTTCCTCCTTCATTTCTGTCATGTCTCCTCCCAAAGAGCGGCAAAGGAAATGCAGGCCCCCGCTGCCCTTCAGCTGAAGCCCAGCCATGGCCCAAGGGAAATAGCTCCTTACAGAAGATGGACTATTTCTAAAGTCCTCCCCTACCCTCCTCCAGCCCCTTTCCTCTGACTGAAGGGCCGTCATCAACTCAGTGACAACCCAGAATTCAGGCCTCCAGCATCTGATTGCAATTGTGCCTCTGACTGTCAGGGATAAATATCTGTTGTCTTAAGGAGGATCTGCACTGATGGAGGTGTCAGCACAGGCAGTGGTGGTGGAACCGGACTCCCTGTGAGATGTAATTTGTGGGCAAGTCATGTACGTCCAGCTCCTGCCAGAGCTCGGGCCCCTGAAGGTGGGGTAGGCAGGACCAGGGGGGTGGGGGACAGATAGGTGCAGCTGTTTGGGGGGAAGGGCAGAGAACCAGAAGCCAGAAATGAGTGACTTCCGCGGGTGAGGACAATATATCAAGTGGAACCATCAACCCAGAGGGGAAACTGTAGAGGATGCAGAGCAGTTGGGCAGGAGACAATGAGGGTCCCTGAAAGTGGAGTCTGGGAGGACTAACAGGCACAGGAACAAGAACATGGGGCCAGCAGGGGCTTTGGAAATTAGATATGAACCCTGGCTCTGCCACTCAACAGCTGTGTGACCTTGGATTCATTGCTCAACCTCTCTGAGCTTCCTCAGTAAAGAAGCACTCAGAAGCCCTGCCCTGTGAGCTTATAAAAGTACAGTGAGGTGGATCCGAAATGTTCATCCCCTTGGGGTTTGGCCCCCAGTGGGTAAGCCTGGTGGAGGAAGGCAGAGGCCCATTCTGGAGATCCTGGGACACTGTAGTGGACAAAAGAGATTCCCCACCCAGACCCCTTTGATTGCGTGGTGCACTTGTCTTTCCACTTCTGGGAATGTTGGCTGTTCATGGCTCCCAGTTGTCCCCTTCTCAGGTGCCTTCTTACCCATGAGGTTAAGATTCTCATCTTCTACCACTCAGAGCAGGTCACAGCCAGTAACCTATGATGTGGTCAGAAAAAGGCCACCCCCTTTCCTTAAGATGGGACCAAGTCTGTGGTGCTTTGCCTGAAGCTACCACCTGCCCAGGTGAGACCTCATCCTTGCTCACTCAGCTCTCGCCCCAGCCTTATCCTGATCCCTCACTCTCCTGAAAGCAACACATTCCTTCAACACACTTTGGGCACCTAAGTCCCCTCCTCAGGCTCTGCTTCTAGAGAACCTAAGACAGACACCAAGCAGGGCTCCAAGAAATAGAGTCTAAGGTCTAGGGGTGGCCCTGGAACCAGGCCATGACCTGGGGCTGGCCCAGGCTGAGTAGGCAGACAGGCCTCACACCCAGACACTGAGCTTCTAGCCGTTGGGTGAACTTTGAACTCCTGCCTTGCAGGGAATGGCCCTGAGCTACTGTGAGTCAGGAGGGGCGTTTGGTACCAGCTTCAGGGAGAGAGGGACTGAGCAGAGAAGAGGAAATTCACAACTCTTTTTATTTCTGTTTATTGCTTTATTCATTGAAGTCTTATCCCCATGTACTTAAACAGGATTTGAGGAGCTTAAAACTAAATGCATTTAAAAGGGAATGATTGTAAAAGCAAAACAGTGCAAAAACCATGTGAAAGGAGTGAAACATTTTTATTTCCTCGGAGGCTAGCTGGGATAATAAAGGCAGAGCTTCTTACGTAGACCACCAGCTAAGAGGATTGTCAGAAACAGGGTCCCTGAAGAGTCAACAGATCCCCACAATTCACTGGGAGCATCTCCTGGAGTTAAAGGTCCCTCTAGGATATACTCCCTGTCTAACCCCAGAACTATGTCCCCTGCCAGAGAATATGGGTACTACCCCCTGGCACTTTGCAGGGCCTTGGGAAGTCCCTTCTCTTTCTGAGCACTCAGAGCACCCCCTCTGCTCAGCGAGAGGGCTAAGCCTGAAGATCCCTGGGGTACTTTCCACCTCATATGTTCAAGGACTGCCTAAGAAAATTGACACTCAGCAGCTCCCAGGGCCTCAGGCAGGTGGAATGTGAATCCACATTCCCAGGCCCCAGGTGGGAGATGCAGGTACTAGGAGAGTCGGGAACTGATGGGCAAGGGCAAGGAGTGTGGATGCAGGCTTGAGCTGGCCCAGGGATAAGGGAAGCAGAGGGGAGAGAGATCCAGGCAGGAGGACAGAGGGGCAGCCTGTAAGCTCAGAGAGGACTGGAATAACCAATGAGCCCATATCCAACCTGGAACGTTCACCCTGAGTTGGGTTTAGAGGTAAGAGAAAGGAGCAGGAGCAGAGAGACCACCCTGTCCTGGGCCGAGGGGGCCTGGGGCCAGGGAGTTTTGGGATCTGGAGCTTGGTGTCCTCAGGATCTCAGATGACTGTCTGTTATTGGTCCCTTACTAAGAGGCAGGCACTGTACTAAGCATTTGAGGTGCATTCTCCCATTTAATCCCCCCAACACCCTTTAAGATAGATTCCATCATTTGCTTCATTTTAAAATGAAGCAAGGGTTAAGATCCCAGCCCGAGGTCACCCAGCTGGTAGGAGGCAGATCAGGCTACACCCCGGGTTACCTCTGATTTCAAGCCAGCACTGCTAGGAACCCTGTTTCACCACCTCCCTCAGGGGGACTCATGGTGTTCCCAGTCCTGAGAGGTCCCTAAGGAAGCCAGCCCCTGCTTTACTAATGTCTCATTCATCTTAGATACCACATTTGTATTCTAATAAGGGCCTTCTGGAGCTAGGCCCTTTATCCTAAGGGCACTGATGGGGAAAAGTAAGCACCATGTCAGGACTGGGATAGGGGAGACTTTGGCGAGGTGTGCCCTTTCAGTATCCATGGATGCCACCTGTTGTCAGCAGGGACCCCTAGCTGCTCTAGAACCCAGACCCACCTCATCTCAAGATGCCCTAAGCATTTGCATCTCCCAGGACTCATGAGGCTGTCTCCAGGTCTGAGGGCGGCCGTCAGTGTTGGCAGCAAGCGCTCCTGTTGGCACAGGGGAAATATAAGCTGCATCTGCCACTTAAAAAGCATTTCTGAGAAGTGCAGAGGCGGCAAGAGTGTGCAGAATTGTCAGCGTGTGGGGATTAGCAGGCCAGTACGTTTCCTCCTGCAGGCAGCCCTGCTCCGCGGCGCATAAGGCATTTCAGGAGAAGCATCGTCCAGGCACGGAGCAGCCATTAAAAGGAAACCCAGGGGAGGCCATGGGAAAAGAGTGGCTGCTCTCTAGGAATGATAGGCTCCGCACAAAAGGAGCAGGGTGCTTGAGGACCCAGAGTGACCAGTGCCCAGCCCGGGCTGGGGCCTGCCATCAGGGGCCAACTGCTCTACTAGCATTTCAAGAGCCCCAGAGAAATTCTGCAGTTACCACCACACCAGTCTGTGAGGTTGATACTGCCATGATACCCCTTCTACAGCTGGGGAAACTGAGGCTTGAATGAAAAGAAATCATTAAGAGTGTGGTTAGAACTTGAGCGCTGGACCACACTGGTTCAAATCCCAGCTCTACCACCTTCTGGCTGTGTGTCCTTGGGTAATTCCCTTGGCCTCTCTGAACTTCAATTTTCTCACCCATAATATGAGAGAGATAATAGTACTTCTTCTCCCAGAGATAACTATGGGAATTAGAAGAAAAATGTAGCTAAAGTGCCAGACTCATAATAAATCCTCAATAAACAGTAGCTTTGATTATTATTAGATTATTCAGTTCAATTCAGTTCAATATTTATTGACTACTTGGTTGAATGTATTAAAGTATATTGTCAAAACAAGCCAGTTCTTTTCTCCTGGTTGATGATAATGTAGAACTCTGCCCTCTTCAGCCAGTTGCTCTGCCTTTGTGTGGTTGCAGCTACCGGACCATATAAAACATGGGGAATGACCCAGCAATGCCATTACAGGGTATATACCCAAAGGAATATAAATCATTCTACCAAAAGGACACAAAGACACACGCACGTGAATGTTCATTGCAGCACTATTCATAATAGCAAAGATATGGAATCAACCTAGGTAACCCATGGGGCTGGGTTCTTAATCAGCTAGGGGTTCCTGCTGACAGGTGGCATCCATGGATACCGAAAGGCCTCACCTTGCCAAAGTCTTAGGAGATGATGCTTCTCATGAAATGCCTTATGTCTCTGAGCGCTGAAGAGCAGGGCTGCCTGCAGAAGGAAACATGCCGGCCTGCTAATCCCCACACGCCGACAATTCTGCACACTCTTATCACCTCTGCACTTCTCAGAAATGCCCATCAGTGACACAATGGATAAAGAAAATGTGGTACATTTACACCATGGAATACTATGCAGCCATAAAAAGAGGAGCAAGATCATGTCCTCTGTAGGGACATGGATGGAGCTGGAGGCCATTATCCTCAGCAAACTAATACAGGAACAGAAAACCAAATACTACATGTTCTCACTTATAAGTGGTAGCTAAATGATGAGAACTCATGAACACAAAGAGGGAAACAACAGGCACTGGGGCCTACTTGAGGGTAAAGCGTGGGAGGAGGGAGAGGAAGAGAAACGATAACTATTGGGTACTAAGCTTAGTACCTGGGTGATGAAATGATCTGTACAACAAACCCCCCATGACACGAGTTTACCTATGTAACAAACCTACACATCTACCCTGACTATAAGTTAAAAATAAATAAATAAATATAAATAAACCCAGGCAAGCAGAGCCATCCCAAAGGCACCCGACCTCTCACTGCATCCTTGGAAAAGGAGTGAGAGCTGTCACACAGGAGGCTCTGCCAGTGCTGGGCTATAGGGGGCCCATCTGGAGATCTAAGTGGGAGAGGTCCCAAGGACTGAGGAAGCGGGAGGTTAGAAGACCAGATGTTGGAGGGGGAGTTTGAGGAGCGAGAAGCTGGAGGTGAGCAGTGCAGGTCGGAGTTTGGAAGTCAGCCTCAGGAGCTGAGAGATAGGAGGTGAGTATCAGGGATACGGCATCAGAGAGGAGACTCAAGGTGTCAAAGATTAGCATGAACCCTGAGAGGTCAGGACTGGAGGTGAGAGTTGGAAGTTAGAGCCTAGATGGGACTCCTGGAGGTCCGCTGTTGGAGGAGAGGCTTGGCAGGTCAGAGTCAGAGGGAACATGGTGGTGAGAAGCTGGGTGTGTATCTCAGGAGGTGTGTTAGTTTCCTATTGCCGTTGTAACAGATTATCACAAATTTAGTGGCTTTAAAATAACACACAATTTAATGACTTGGGATGTATTCCTTCCTCTAAAAAAATAAAACACAAATTGATCATCTTATCATTCCGGAGACCAAAAGTCCAAAATCAGCTTCATGGGGCTAAAGTCAAGGTGCTGGCATTCTGTATCTATTTCTGTCCCTCCTCTTGGCTTTTCTTCCCTTCCCCCTTCCCTTCCCTTCCCTCCTCTTTCCTTCCCCTCCCTTTCCCTCCCTCCCCTTCCCTTCTCCAGGATGACCCAGTAGTGTCCCTGGCGGATCCAGGCAGTGGCGGGGCTGAACTGTTTGGCTTTGAATCAATCCAGCCCCTGGAGAACACCATTGTAAAAGCACATTTCCTGCCACCTGTTATTCATAAACTCAAGAAATATTTATTGAGCGCTGAACACTGAGCTGGGTGAAAACGATCCAGCAGTGAGCTAGACAGAGGTGGTCCTGCCTTGGGAGACTTTGCGATCTGGCGGGACACTCCCAGACCTGTGCCAGTGGTTGCAGATGCAGGCTCAAACTGGCTCGTAAGAGTCCGTCGTTAATTTTTCAAGAATGTGCAAGCCAGCTGTTAAACACAGCTAGACACAGCTATTATTAAAAATTAAATTATGTTAACTTACAGTTAAATAAATTGTATTGAAACAAAGGTAATGAATGCTCAAAACTCATCATGTCTTAATTATTGTGCTATATTTTGTGCTCGTTGATGCTCCTGTACGTTATTTATGTCTACTGAATCTGTATGGTGGAAATACCACAATGGTGCACTGCTGTGTATCTCTTCCCAGCTCCACTCAGTGGCGCCAACCTTGGTACTCTGAAATTGTTAGTATTTACACCACGGAGCCTAGCAAATGCTACACATCATGCTTTTTTTAAGAGAGATATATATTTTATTTTATTTTATTTTATTTTATTTTATTTATTTATTTTCAGACGGAGCCTCACTCTGTCGCCCAGGCCGGAGTGCAATGGCATGATTCGGCTTACTGCAACCTCTGCCTTCCAGGTTCAAACGACTCTCCTGCCTCAGCCTCCTGAGTAGCTGGGATTACAGGCGCCCACCACCACGCCTGGCTAATTTTTTTATTTTTAGTAGAGACGGTGTTTCACCATGTTGGCCAGGCTGGTCTCAAACTCCTGGCCTCAGGTGATCCACCCGCCTCAGCTTCCCAAAGTGCTGAGATTATAGGGGTGAGCCACTGTGCCCAGCCACATCATGCTTTTTTTATTTTTGAGAGCCAGTTACTAAACATGTGTAGCACACTACTGTCTGTTGCCCACTGCATAGTCCAGCTCATCCTGAATCTTGATTGTCTTAGCTTTCAGCTGGAAGTTGTTTTGATGGGGTTGGAGTGGAAGGTGGGTCCTTGTCGGGGAACATTCAGAACCTCTTGTTCCTCCTCAGTGGCCTCTGGGTGAGTTACAGACATGCAGGCCCTCAGTTCTCCCTCTCCCAGGCAGGGGCCACTTCTCTGAGGTTCTGGCCTTACCTCCTCCAAATAAAATATAAGCCTGGCTGCTCCATCAGAAAACAGCTGTTCCCACAAAGCTTGCAGGGCTTAATTCTGATTATAGACACAGCTGGACCACAGCCCACATGCCAACATGTAACTAACTTTCACTGTACTCACATTCTCAGGAAAATTGATGATTTTCTGCCATTTTATTATACTTGATGATAATTTAAAAGGCAGGTTTAGTGCATCCATAAAACTGACTTTGCAACAAGCTTGTGATGTTAGAAAAATATATTTGGCCGGGGCCTATTGTTTGGAGTTATAAAACAGAAGCCAGGAAGGGCTTTCCAAAGGGACTGTTCATACCAGCATCCTTTGCCTCCACAACCCCAGCCCATCATTGTCCCACTTCTGGGAGGTAGTGAGTTGGCCTGGGTCTTTTTCCTGCACATGCCCACCTCAGTCAGACTGAGTAGGATGATCTCTGCCTCCATCCCTGACAATGCTCATTGACCATTGACACTGGGAATCATCACCCAAGTTCTGGGGCAGGCATGCACCGAACACACTGCCGGGGCCCTCCAAGGGCAATGCTGGCTTCCGAAAGGGAATTTATAGCCGGCTAATCAAATCTTAATTACAGCAGCTCAGCAGGCTCCAGCAGGAACTCAGCTGAAATGGTTTTGCTAGGAAACTTTTTACGAGCTTAAGCAGAAGCAGCAAATTAGCAGGAATGAGAGGAAAATCATCCTGTCTTAACCATGTCCCTGAGCTGGGAATCTGCAGCCTCACCTTGCAGAGTGCAGCTCTGGGCGGCCCAAGAGGTGAAGATGGGGGTGTGGGAGCAGCCTAGGTGCAGTCCCCTGTAGTCCATGGGCTGGGGCTGCATGACTTATGCTCCCCGACCCCGCCCCCCAACCCCCGCCCGCCCGCACTGCAGTGAGGAACAGGAGGCAGCCTCACATCTCTTCTCACCTCTCACCTCTTCTCCATCTCCGCAGCCCCCCGCATGGCTAAAGGACATCACACAACCTCATGCAACCATGTGGTCTGGAGAGTCTCCTCATTCTTAGACATCTCTTTCATCTGAACTCTCAACCCCTCCTAAGTGCATCTGATCCATAAACTCTTCCACCTCTCCTCTTCCATATTTTAAAATTTCTTTCCTCTTCACCAATCTGCATTCTGCCACTCAACTAACTCCTTATCTCTTGTTGAGCCAAGGACCTGCCTTCCAATTCCCCTCCCACTCCCCCGCAAAAAAACAGCCTCCAAGAATTATCAGGAATGTCTCCAAATCCCACATCTCTACACCTTTGCACCCACATTTTCCTGCATGCACATCCCACTTTCTTCCTCCCTCCCTTCTCTTAGGAAAAGCAACTTTGTAGCCATTAAGAGCCACACAAAACCTGGAATCTTGTCACTGCCACTAATTAAAATGTACTTTCTTAGGCAAATAATGTAGCCTCTGTGAGCCTCAGAGTCCTTATCTGTAAAATGGGAATAAGAAAATCAATAATATGAGGTGGCTGTAAGCCGTTCCATTAGCTAATCTACGTGCAGTTAAACACCACACCTGCACATTGTAACACTCAAGAAATGATAGATATTCTATATTTAATTGTAAAATGGACAGCAGAAATCCATAGAGTTTACAGCTACCCCCAGAAAGAGAATCTGGTTTCTAGAAAAATGAATGAGAGTTTCCAGATCCCTATGTCTATTATCAGTGGTCACACCCAAAAGGGGCTGGCTCTGCAGCCAGACTGGGGAGAAGGTCCAAGGGAGAAATTGCATGAGACCAGCATGGAAGAAGAATAAACAGAAGCTGGGGCCTGGGGACAGCAGGGAGCCTAGGGCTGGCCAGGGCGGGAGCTTCCTGCAGAGACTGGAAGACACAGCAGAACTCCCAGGGGTAGAGAGCAGGTGCGGGGGTGTACAGGGCTGATTTCAATTGTCAGTGAAAATAGGCTTCTGGAATTCATCATTTTATTCACAAATTAAGAAAGGACCGAAACATGCTTTGTGCTGTTCTAGCCCACGTAGATGCTTTCTTTCAACTTTATGAACTTCTCTAACAATGAATAAAACCACTCTGGCATGACAGGCACCTGTATTATTCTGTGTGGATTCCTTATTCCTAATGTCATCAATTACAATAATCAGATCACTGTAACACCAGGTTGGAGCAGGGCCGTTGCTGAGGGGCAGGCATGCGAGACCGCGGCTGTTCAGAACCTCTCGCTCATGTTTCTAAGGCACTGAAAGACAACTGGAAAATGTGATTGCCCTTAAGTTTTAAATTACCTGCAATCATTAAAATAATCTAGTTCATATTCATAAAGCTGTGATTATATTTTACATACCCAGTAAACACTTTATGAGAAAAACCCACAATTCTGCAGTGAAATAGAGAGGCTCAATCTGGTGGAGTCAAAATGCGAAGACGTGTTGGCGTGAAATCAGCCCAAAACACTGAGGTGGAGGTCGAACATTGACCATGGAACATGTTCCCTGCCTCTGTGGTAGGTGGTGGGGTGAGTTTTTGAAAGGTTATTAGACAGATGAGGAACAGAAGAGACAAGGGGGAAGGGAAAATAGCCCAATTCTAGCACTTCCAGAGTTTTCCGAGGCCCATAGTTATCTCTTGGTTATCTCCATCCGTCCCACCGTACACCAGCGGTGAAAGGTCATGGTGCCCTAAGCTCAGCACCATCATTTGCACCCTGGGACCCCTAGAGGAAGAATGCTTCTTACTCTCATTTGATAGATGGGGAAATTGAGTCTCAGAGAGGTTAAGTGATTTTCCTAAGATCGCACATTAAGTGGGGAAGTCAGACACCACCCCCAGGTCTGTGTGACTCCAAAGCCCACACCCCACATTTGTTGAGGCATCTTGTCCAAGGACACACGGTAGTGAATGGCAGACTGGTGCCCTCCTGGCTGGGTAACATGTGGGGCCTCACCACCCAGCCTCTTCCAGATCCAGGTACTTCCTATTGTGCCATTCAGTTACTTTTTACTGTGACATGATCTGGTCACCCTCAGCATTCAGTGGAGCGTCCCAGGGGAAGAACTGAGGGCAACGCCCACTGGACACTGCGTCTGAAGCCAAGCATTTTGCAAAAACCCTGACTTAAAAAAATATATATATCATCCATTTCCTTTTTTAGCAAGATACATTTTTGACACCAATGAGGCTTAAGAAAGCCCGATATAACATCCCTCATTTCCCACCAGAATCAGACAAATGGAGATCAAAACTCCAGCTTCGGTGCACAGGAGAACACAGAACCTCCTCCCCAGAACTGCAGATCTGCCTCGCCTAGGCAGAGCCCGCTCCGCTAGTGGAAAAAAGATGCAGGGAACCTTTCTGCAGGCAGGCAGAACCCAGAGAGAGGCAGGGCGGGAGCTGAGCATGTTCAGTGCCTTCACCCAAACCCACTAATCAGAGGAGTTCCTCCTCTTCCGAAGGGAAGGCGGGGGTGAGTGAGTGAAGAGCTAGGTCTGGAGGATGTTTCAGTGGAAATACTTCTCCCTGCAAACCGGAGCGGTGGTAAGTGATCACTCCTCCTGCCCCACAAACAATAAAGACTCTTTAGATAAAGAGAGAAAATCATTTCTGATCACTTGGCTCTTCACTCTTCCCTTTTGCGCGTTCTCTGGCTGCCCTGCACATTTCGTATGATTGCATCAGTCATTGGGCACTGACGCCATTCAGTGCCAGCTGTGGCGGGGGCCACCCAGGGCTGCTCCGTAACCATCGTGGCCATATCCACTGGGTGGGAGAGGTTCCATGGAGCAGGATCCCATCATTGAAGCACCCTCCACTCCTTACTGATGGGCTGAGGGCTGCTTCCCGATGGGTCATCACGAATAATTCCACAGCCATCATGGTGGATATTTAGCTTTTAGCCCGGCCTCAGCCATTCTTCCCCAGGTGTGCTATCTACCCAGACTCCCACTAAGTCCTAGGATGACTGTGGATGGGAAATATACAAAGAACCCAAGGAAATCCCATCCCCTGAAAGTTACAGAGACAGAGGTGACTTTTTCAGGTGTGCACTCTGAGGACCTTAGCAAATAGTAGGCATTCGTGGGAAAGGGCCAGGGGATCCGCTGGGCATAAAATGGCCAGCACTTTAAGTAGCTTCTGTTTGCCCCAGTGTGGTTCCAGAGCCACTCAGGGAAACTTCTCACTCATTAGGCATCACTCCACATACCTGGAGCCTGCTGTGAGATCCAGGGACCCTGGAGTTGGCATCCCACAGCCCCACAAGGTGGACAGGGCAAGTGATATCTGGTGCTGTGGTTTGAATGATGATGTCCCCCCAGAATTCATGTGTTGAAACGTAATCACCAGTGTGATAGTGTTAAGATGTGGGGCCTTTAGAAAGATGATTAAGTACTGAGGGCAGAGCCCTCATTAAGCTCCTTACAGAAGAGGCGTCACCCAGCCTCTCTCGCCCTTCCGCCTTCCACAATGCGGACATGAGAGCACAGTGCCATCTCCAGAGCAGACAGCAGCCCTCCCCATTCAACAAGGCCAGCACCTCAGTGTCTCACTCTGGGACCCACCCAGACAGAGCACAGCCACCATCTGGATCGTTGCTGGTCCCTGTGGCAGAGGGAAGGAAAGCATGGTGAATTGCTCCCTGGCTCTTAAAGATTCACCTGCTACATCCACTTCTACTTCCCTAGCCAAAGCAAGTCATGTGATCACCCCCACCTTCCGGGACTGGGCAAGTTCAAGCCTACTCTGTGCCCAAGAGAACTGGAAAGATCTGGTGGGTAACACTGCCAGGCCACCCATCCAGCCCCACTTACCCACCCTGCACCTGGCCCTGTATTGGTACTGGGCAGAGACATGAAGCCCAGACTGCCTTCTGGAACTGTGCTGTCCAATGCGGTAGCCAGCTGTGCCTGCTGAGCGCTTGAAATGTGGCTAGTGCAAATTTAAATGTGCTCTAAACATAAAAGCACACACCCAATTTCAAAGACTTGGCACAACAAAAAGAATGTAAAATATCTCATTTATGTCTTTTCATTTTGATTACATATTGAGATGACATTTGGGATCTATTGGATCAAGTAAAAGATGTTACTAAACTTGACTATATCTGTTTCTTTTTTTTTTTTTTTTTTTTTGAGACGGAGTTTCACTCTTGTGCAATGGCGTGGGGTGCAATGGCATGATCTCAGCTCACCACAACCTCCGCTACCTGGGTTCAAGCAATTCTCCTGCCTCAGCCACCCGAGTAGCTGGGACTGCAGGCGCCGGCCACCACGCCCAGCTAATCTTTGTATTTTTAGTAAAGACGGGGTTTCACCACATTGGCCAGACTGGTCTCAAACTCTTGACCTCAGGTGATCCACCCACCTCAGCCTCCCAAAGTGCTGGGATTACAGGCATGAGCCATCATGGCTGGCCCATTCCTTTTTTTGATGTGGCTACTAGAAAATTTTAAAATTGAATTTGGGGCTGACGTTAGATTTCTATTAGACAGCGCTGCTCCAACACCTCTCATCCCGGCCAATAGTGAGACACAGCTTGCAAATGAAAGCAAGTGGATCCAGCCATGAGTCCAGCAGTCACTGGGGGAGGGGGTGGGGTCCTCTCAGACTCAGCATCTGCCCAGCCACAACTTTGACTCCTTGACAAAAACCTCATGAGCCCTCCCTGAAGATGGAGCCACTGCCTCCACCCTGGGCTGGGACCTCATTTTCTGCGCTCCCTGGGGGCCCCCTTGCTGTGTGACACAGGCAAGCTGTGGGGTATGGCAAGGAGCATCTCTGCCACAGTCTGATGCCCAAGGAGCTGCAGCCAAGAAGGTGCAATCACCTGCGGAGAAGCGTTAATAAATATTTACCGAGCCCTTTGACAGTGCCAAGAGAGAGTACAAATCAGTCCCAGCAGGCGCCGAAACGAGTCTCCTGAGGGCTGGCAGCCAGAGGCGCCACCACACAGGGCCGGAAGCCCACTGACCTCCGGCTGCTTGTACCTACCCTGAGTGGCCCAGACAGCCCCGTTTACAGAAGTCGTGAAAGAGGATAATCTCTCACTATTGATTTTGTGCCTCTCCCCATGACCGCCGCCCTGGATAACTCACAACGTATAGATTTTTCTATAAACCCCAAATTAATATCTGCAGCAGGTGGGAATATACTGCTGCCTGATGTAGTGAAGCCTCCTGGCCCCACTGGGCTGAGGATTGGAGGACACACAGCCTGTGACTGTCCCTCCCATGCCTGGGTCCACAGGCTGACCTCTGCTTTTAGCAGTCAGCAGGCTGGGGGTGTGGAGGCTGGCCTGCTGGGCTACGCATCCACCTCCCACCCCCCAGCTGGGATTCTTGGGTTCTCTGCGTTTGAATGAGGCTGTGCATACAGGAGTTGTGAATACAGGTCACCCCAGGACCCTCCATTCATTAAGGAGAGACTCCCTGCGATGGCAAGGAAAGAGCAGGGACTTTGCATTTACTGAACTTCAGTTTACTCCCAGCTCCACCCCCAGCCTGCAGTGTGGCTTCAGAAAGTTACTTCATAAACTCTCTGTGCCTGTTTCCCTATCAGTAAAATGGGGATAATATCATATTAACATGACAAGGCTGATGTCAGGATCATTTACTCGTACAGCAAATGCAAAACAAGATCATTTCACTTGGGTAAGAGCTACCAAAGAAATAAGCAAGGTGACTTTGGTAGGCCCCTTGAGGTAGGGTAGTCAGAGAGGGTGTCCCTAAAGAGGTGACATTTGGGCATAGAGCTGAAGGGTGGGAAGGCACCAGCCACACCAAGAGCTGGGGAGAGGGAACAGCAAGTGCAAAAGCCCAGAGGAGGGTAAACATAAAGGAAATTTGATTATGGAAATGTACACAGCATTTTCCCCTGCAGGGAGCAGAAGCCCAGGGGTGTGAAGTTCCCACTTTTGCTCTGAGGGGAGGGACCCCTGCTAGGTGGCGAGTAGGAGAGGGGGACGACAGAAGAGGGAGGGAGAGTCCAGTCTTACAGATCTCCAGCCCCCATCTTCTGGGTCCAGTCACAGACCTGCTGGGAGCCCTGTCTCCTGAGCAGGGAGACAGAGAAGCAAGGCGCAGCCCTGGGGATGGAGAGAGAGAGCTCAAGCCAAGTAAACGTTTGCTGTAAATGCTTCTAATCCTATTGTCTTTAATAAAACTGCTAATTGGGTTTGGAAGTCTCCTCAGGGCCTGGCTGAGCCAGTGGGTTTCTTAGCTCCTTTCCAATCGTTCCCCACCCAAGGTACCTCCTCTGCTTCCATGAATTAATTCAACCTGACATTTCAGGGTATACAGAGGGAGAAGACTGTGTTATGCGTATCTATCTATCATTCATTCACTCACATTTATATTTAGTGAGCATCTACTATGAACTAGATGTTGCCCGGGTTGCTGGGGATACAGCAGCAAACCAAAGAGACAAAACTCCCTGCCCTCGGGGAACTTCCGTGCTAGAGGGAGGAGCTAGGCCAAGAGTATATAAACGGGGCATGGTAAGTGCCTAGGGGGAAAACAACCAGGGCAGCAGGACGGGAAATAGAGAGGAGGGTTGTAATTTTGGATCAGGTGGCTGGGAAAGGCTTCATAGAGTTGGGGACATGTGGTGAAGAGCAGCATCCGCCGAAGGAGCCAAATGTGTAGACATCTGGGGAAGGGCCTTCCAGGTAGAGGGGACAGCCAGTGCAAAGGCCCTGACCTAAGAGTGAGCATGGCATGTTTGGGGAACAGCAAAGAGGCCATTGTGGCTGCAGCAGAGTGAGTCAGGAGAGAGAACTGAAAATGAAGCCAGAGAGGTGATGGACCTCACAAAAGCCCCTCTACCATACCACAAGGTACGTACCATCAGCCCCCTTTCACAGATGAGGCATAAGAGGGTTGGGGAAAAGAAGTGCTTAGCCCACGCTCAGGTTGCAGTATGCCTCAGGGTCCAGGTTTAAGCACTTAATGAGCACATGTTCTCTATGACATCACCGGATGTCATCAACAGGGAGGGACAAGAGCACAGATGCCTCCCTCACCATCCAGTGGCACCAAATATCAGCCAGGTGATATTGTTCTAGTATCATCCCACTTAATAGAGGCAGAAAATGGTGAAGTCAGTTGTCTGAGGCTATGCTGCTAGAGAGCTGGGCTTCAAACACAGGTCTGACTCCAGTGCCCACACTCACACCAGGCTCCCACACTGGTCGATCCCTGCATTTGGACAAGACAGGCACTGAGCCCAGGAAGAGGGGGCTAGTAGGAGCAGAGCAAGGCACAGATCCCAGCCTCCTGGGATGTGGCCTGGGATTCCATCCCTCCATCCATCCATATTTCTGTTCATCTGTTTATGTATTCACCAATCCATTCATCCATCTATACTTTTGTCCGTCCATCTATCCATCCATTCATCTATATTTTTATCCATTCATCTATATTTTTGTCCGTCCATCTATCCATTCATTCATCTATATATTTGTCCATCCATCTATCCATCCATTCATCTATATTTTTGTCCATCCGTCCATTCATCCAGCCAGTCAGCCTCCTATCCACCAACATGTTTGTCTGGCTGTGTACTGGGAACCTGTTCATGGGCCAGAAGCAAAAGTCTTCCCTGCAGCTCATGGGGCTGGCAATGGGGCTGACCCTTTGGCTCACCTCCCTGCCACACTCCACACTCCAGAGCCCACCAGGTAGCCTCACCCACCAGTTGCCCATTGGAACAACACATCCTGGGACTTCTTGTCATTTCCTATCCAAGATTCCATTATAAGGTGTGATTGCTGAAGTAATAGACAGATAACGGATCAGTCCGAGCCCCGCCTGGCACACCGGGCAGCTGCCAGGTTTTTCCCATTAGCCACAGGGCTTGACGGACAGTAATGGATTTCATACTGATGCTGGAGCCTGCGGTGGATAATTCCGTGATAATAGTTAATCACCCACTGACGGGAGGTAATGGGTAATCACCAGGAAGAAAGCAAACCCATCAGGGAGCCCTGGCCTCCACCCAGCCTGGCCCTACCTTTGTTGTGCCAACTGCCACTTTCCAACTCGAGGGCCAACTCCCATCTATGCCCTGAAGGATGGCAGAGCTGCCGGTCCACTGCGCATGTACGTGTCCAGGCCAAGCCTGGCTGGGGTGCCCAAGGACTGTTTGCAAAGACTCTCACAAGAGATTCTTTTTTCTCTTTCAGCAAGCCCCAGTCACCTTCCTTCCCACTGAGACTTGCAGCAAACTTGAGAGAAGAAAAAGTGGAGTTTCAAGGACAAAGCAACCCAATATATCCTCTAGTCCAGTCCTCCTAGGCACAGCCCCAGGCTCCAGGCCAGGATATCAGAGGGAGACTTTGGCCACAGTGTATGTGCCCCGGCCATGTTCTCCGCATCCTAGAAACCACTCATTGGAGCCAGGTTGGCGATGACCCCTTGCCACCACCTTCCATTGCCTTGCAGGGGTCCCCTGCCCCCATCCTCACCTTTATAAACACTTGAGTATGCCATCTGTCCCTCACCAGGACTTCCCCCAATAGACACTGTCTCTTCCAAATCTGCAGGAAAAAAATAAAATAAAATGAGTGGATACAATTTTCTCCGATTTCAGGATTTTCCCCTTTTTAATTTTGTTTTAAACATTCAGGTCCTCCTTGTCTCTCACTACTCAGAGAGAATAAAACAAATGAATAAGCACCAAATGATGATTAGTGAGAATCTTACATCAAGCTCTTCTTGCTCAGTTCTGCCTCGGTTTTCCTTGAACTTGTGTCCTTGAGCACGACTGGGATTTCCCAGTTTTTTAGAGGGTGTACATCTCATTAAATTGAACATTTCTAAGTCGCTTCAACTAAAAATTCCTCAATTATAACCCCAGTTTCCTTTGCAGAATTTGTATCATTGGAATCTTAGCAATTTCTGTGGGTTCCCAAGACCCTCCCCACAAAGAACCAGGTCTGGGATCTCAGATCTGGGCATGGGGGGCTGAAGTGCTGTAGTCACTGGCTGTAGACAAGAGGCTCCCTTCTAAAGACCAAAGGAGGGTCCAGGAAGAGCTGCCTATGTTCAGGGGATGTGAGGAGCCTGGGTCCAGGGGATGGGTGCTCACAGGCAGGTGCGGCTGCAGTGGCCTTGAAGGGTGGATAGAAAGGAAGCTTCTTTGTTGAGGGCACCACCAGGGCTTATTAAACATGGATTATGTGCCAAACACCTTTCCAAGTCCTCTACAAACAGTGCCTGATTTAATCCCGACACCATTCCAGGAAGGGAGTTATAATGATCAATATCACCCCTTTTTCACAAATGAGGAAACCGAGGCACAGTGATGTTAGCTAACTGCTCTCAGTCATACAGCTAGTCAGCAGAGGAGCCAGGACTCAAAGCCAGGCAGTCTGGGTCCAGAGCCTGTGTCCTAACCATGACACTGTACTGCTTCTCCCAACCATCCGTGGCCGCTTGAGGCCCATCTGGGCCATTCACAGCCCTGACCAGACTGTGGGCCTGGCTTCCTCTAACAATAGAGTTTTTCAGGGAGTGCTGGCTGGAGCTGCCTTGTTCAGCTTCCAAGGGCTGACTGTGCACTTCCCCACCCAATTCTGTGTTCAGTGATGTCAGGTAAGTAGCTTCAAATCGGCCATGGTGAGCAGGCATGTTTACTTAGATGAGCAAATGCCACAAAGCAGGGCTTTTCCCCCTCTGGAGAGCCGGCTGTTACCTGTTTGCCAGCACAGCACCAGTTCCTGGGGCTGGGGAGATGACAGATTCTGTGCAGGTCAGTGAACACACAAAGGAAGGAGTGGGTAAATCTGTTGGCCCCAAGCTCAGCCAGGACTGTCTTTATTCATCACGGAGGTAACACTTGAGCCAAAACTTCATTCAGTTATACACTCATTCACTCACTCACTCACTCATTCAACGTGTTTCTTTAGCACCAAGGTGGGCACTAAAAAGACAGAGGTAGATGCAAGGGGAGCCTTAGACATGGGAACAGGCAGCCATGCTGCCTGCTCCGTGGGCTGTGGTGGGTAAGGACAGGGAGGTGCTCCCCCTGCGAGGTGCCCAGGAAGGCAAGGTGTCTGGGGCAGCATTCCAGGCAGAGAGGGGTTTGATCTCCACGCTGCAGACAATGCAGTCTCTTTCCATGTAAATCTGACCATGCAGCCCTGCCTGGAGCCTGGAAGGGCTTCCCATTGTTCTTGGGTTCAAAGACTGAGATGGACTGGATGCTGAGGGAGCCCAGGCTCCTGCCTCCGCTTCCTCTTAGCCTCACCCCATTCCCCATTCCCAAACACAAAAGCCTTCTCCTGGGTGTGCAGGGGCACCAGCCTTCCTCACCTCAGGGCAAGTGCCCAGTGTTCCCTCTGCTTGGAATGTCATGTGTGCACACATGCACATGTACACATACACACGTGCGTGCACACACACACACACTCTCAGCTCATTCCCCCTCACCTGGCTGACTCCCTATCACCCTTCAAATCTCAGCTCAAATACCATTTCCTCTGGAGTCTCCTCTAACCCTTCTATGTCCCCCGCTACTGCCAGCCACACTGAGCCCCGACATTTCCCAACACTGTGCAGTTCCCTACGAACACATTTCAGAGTCTGGGACTGAACTTCCTTTTGTGTGATTATTTGTCCAATATCTGTCACCCATTCCTAAATCAAAAGCTCCAGAGGGCAGAGCCTTTGTCTCTTTTGTGCCTAGAACAGTGCCCAGCCAACAGAAAGTGCTCCATAATTATTAGACAGATGAATGAATGAATGCAGTGGCACACACAGGCACAGGTAAAAGCATGAGGTGTGTGAAGGAACTTCAGGTGGCTCCCTGAAGCTGGAGCCCACAGCACAGTGGGGAGAAGCAGAGGGGAGGCTGTGGAAGGAGGGGCTCAGATCTATCCTTCCTGGGGGACAGGCAGAGTGAATCCTCACACCTGCTCCTGTTCTTTAACTCTTGAGGGCCCAGCACAGTAGGGAGGAGGATTGGGACAGACAGACAGACAAGGGCTAGCCCAACTGCCTTGGAGAGGCCAGTAGCTGAGCTGGAAGAAGGCCACCACCCCCTCTCCCAACCCGTCCCCACCCCTGCCGGGCTGAGCACCAAGACTAATTAAACTGGATTTGCTCAGCCAGGCCCTGGAGGGGACAGCTCCGAGCATTCCAGATGGGCTCTATTTGTCAATTTGAAAACTAATCTCTGACTATTTAAACAGAAGCTTATCTGGGTCCAGACCAGGATTAGCATTTGGCACCTTGGCTGAAGAGGGCGGGTGGCACTCCCCAGGTGTTAGGAAAGGATTTGAGGGTGAATTTCTTTCTAGAAAGAAGAAGAGCTCAGAGCTTCTGCTCCCAGCCCACCAGCCCCAAAGGCAACCCCTGGGACTGACCAGTAACTTGCTCAGCAGGGGCCTCTCCCCCAGCCTTCCTTATGTCCGGGGTACACCCCTGTCCTGGAGCCACCAGAAGCTGGAAAAAGCAAGAAAAGTTTCTTCCCTGGACCTTCTGGAAAGGACACAGCCCTGCAGACACCTTAATGTTGGAGCTGTCCCTTCCGGAACTATGAGAGAATAGATTTCTTTTTCTTAAGCCAGCAGTTTGGAGTAATTTGTGACACCAGCTGTAGGAAATGAACTCAAGCCCTCTACTAGTCCTGACCTCAGAACCAGCTAGAGGACAACCAGGTGAGAGTGACGTCCCAGAAGCAAGCAGAGATGTCTGGGGCTCAGGCCTTGGGCTTCTCTCTCCACCCTCTCTCCCTAGATGAGCTCATCGAGGACAAAGCAGTGCTAGATGCCTTCTGTAAACTGAGGATGCACGAATGTGGGTCTCCAGCCATAACCCTGTCTTCCAACATGAAATTCACACATACAACTGCCTGCTAGGCATTCCATTGGCCTGAGAGGCACCCCAAATTTTATACAACCTAAATGAAACTCAGCTTCCCTTGAAACCCATCTCCTCTCCCGCCTCGGCATCTCACTAAGCGGCACCCAGCAGCTCAGGCCAAAGCCATTGCCTGCTTTCTCTCATGCCCCATATCCAGGCAAATCCCACTGGTTTGACCTTGAAACTATATCCAAAAACCAACCCCTTCCCCATTATGACTGCTCCTGTGCCAGCCCTAGCAACCGTCATCTGCCTGGACGGCTGGCGTGGCTTCCGGCTTCCACATACCTCCACCCGCTGTCCACCACCCACGGCAGCCAGAGGGAGCCTGCTAAAGCGTGACTCAGACTGCGCCACCCCCTTCTTAAAAAGTCTTCAGTGCTGCAATGAACATACGCATGCACGTATCCTTATAATAGAATGATTTCTATTCCTTTGGGTATATACCCAGTAATGGGATTGCTGGGTCAAATGGTATTTCTGCCTCTGGGTCTTTGAGGAATCGCCACACTGCCTTCCACAATGGTTGAACGAATTTACACTCTTACCCAATGTAATAGCGTTCTTATTCTCTGCAGCCTTTCTCTGCCAGTACCTGTTGTTTCTTGACTTTTTAATAATCTCCATTCTGACTGGCGTGAGATGGTATCTCATTGTGGGTGTGATTTGCATTTCTCTAATGATCAGTGATGTTGAGTTTTTTTCATATGTTTGTTGGTCACATGTATGTCTTCTTTTGAGAAGTGTCTGTTCATGTCCTTTGCACACTTTTTAATGGGGTTGTTTGTTTTCTTGTAGATTTGTTCAAGGTCCTTGTAGACTCACAATAGCAACGACATGGGATCACCCCAAATGCCCATCGATGATAGATTGGATAAAGAAAATGTGGTACATATACGCCAAGGAATACTATGGAGTCATTAAAAGGATCAAGATCATGTCCTTTGAACTGAAAGGTGTTATCCTCAGCAAACTAACACAGGAACAGAAAACCAAACAGTGCATGTTCTCACTTATAAGTGGGAGCTGAGTGATGAGGCCACATGGACACTTGGCAGGGAACGACACACACTGGGGCCTGTTGCATGGTGGAGAGAGAGAGCATCAGGAAGAATAGCTAATGGATGGTGGGCTTTAATACCTAGGTGATGGGATGATCTGTGCAGCAAACCACCACATGTTCACCTATGTAACAAACCTGCACATCCTGCACATGCACCCCTGAACTTAAAATATAAGTTGAAGAAAAAAAAAAGCCCTCAGTGGCTTCTCAAAATCCTGTATCGTTCCCTGTCCTCACTGGGACCTGAAAAGCCAGGGCTCCTGACCTGTAGCTCTGCCTGCACCCAGGCCCTCCGCTCCTCCCCTCACTCACAGCCCCCACCCAGCCTGGTGGCTCACCCCATCCCCTCTCCTGTTCCCTCTGCCTAGAATGCCACATCCCTCTCCCAAAGTGTTCTTTCCACTCATTCAAGTTCTTTCTCAGATGTAGACTCCTCAGAGAGCCGTTTTCCAACAATGCGATTGGAAACTCTTTATCCCTTTCCCCAGCGTCAGTTCCCCCACCTCTCTGTTTCGGTTTCCTGTGTGTCTGTTTCTGTCTATGTCTGCGTGTGTCTGGTCTGTGTCTGTGTGTATTTGTATTTGGGTGTCTATATCTGTGAGTGTGTGTGTGTATGTGTGTGTATGAGTGTCTGTGTTTGTGTCTGTGTAGGAGTGTGGGTGTGTGTGTGTTTGCGTGTCTCTGTGTGTCTGTGTTTGGGTGTCTATATCTGTCTGTGTGTGTATGAGTGTCTATGTTTGTCTGTATCTGTGTGTCTGGGAGTGTGTGTGTGTGTGTGTGTGTGTCTGGGTGTCCACATCTGTGTGTGTGTATGAGTGTTTGTGTTTGTGTCTGTGTGTCTGGGAGTGTCTGTGTATGTGTGTGTGTGTCTGTGTTTGGGTGTCTGTGTGTGTGTGTATATAAGTGTGTTTGGGTGGCTCTGTGTGTTGTGTATAAGTGCCTGTGTTTGTGTGTCTGGAAGTGTCTGTGTGTGTGTGTGTGTCTGTATCTGTGTGTCTGTGTGTGTTTGTGTTTGTATCTGTGTGTCTGTGTGTGTTTGTGTTTGGGTGTCTATGTCTGTGTATGTGCATCTATGTGTGTCTATATGAGTGTGTGTCTGAGAGTGTCTGTGTGTGTGTCTGCGTATGTGTGTGCTCTACCCACCTGCCTCCACCGCCCAGGGATAATATAACTTCATATTGGTCTTGTTCACCGCTGGTCTCTAGAAAAGTATGTGGCACATATTAGGAGCTCGATAAATATTTGTTCAATGATTGAAGGTAGATAAGAAAGGATGTCCCTAGGCTGGGCGCAGTGGCTCACGCCTGTAATCCCAGCACTTTGGGAGGCCGAGGTGGGCAAATCACGAGGTCGGGAGTTCGAGACCAGCCTGGCCAATATAGTGAAACCCTATCTGTAATAGTAATACAAAAAATTAGCCAGGCATGGTGGCAGGTGCCTGTAATCCTAGTTACTCAAGAGGCTGAGGCAGGAGAATTGCTTGAACCCGGGAGGCAGAGGTTGCAGTGAGCTGAGATCGTGCCATTGCACTACAGCCTGGGTGACAGTGCAAGACTCCGTCTCAAAAAAAAAAAAAAAAACTGAGAAGTGACATTTAAGCTGTGGCCTGGAAGATGAGGAGAGGATGGCAAGGCAGAGTGGGAGGGTGGAAGAGGAGTTTTCACACAGGTGGAACAGCATGTGCAAAGGCCCTGGTGCCAAAACTGCCAGGCACAGTTCAGAAAAGAGCAGGCCAGGGTGGCTGGAATCCAGTGAGCTGAGCAGGACAACATGGTGTCACCCCACTTAACTAGGCCTCAGTCTTGCAGCCCTTCAGCCTCCTGTGCTGGCCAGAGGTGGTACTGAGGCTGCCCCATCTGCCCTCACTCATGAGGCCCTACTGACCCTTGGGCCTGCAGTCTCTGTTTACTACTAAGACCAGGGCCCAGGGTTTGCCTGGTGGGTCTCAGCCACTCCTTAACCTGGGTCAGGTCCAACTACCATGGCTTCCCATGAGTCAGGTCTGGGCCTTCTTGTCCCTCCTCTGTGTGTAAACAGAGCCTCACACACTGTCCCACCATGCAGGGTGAGGTCAGCTGCCTCAGTAGAAAGCCCAGGTCCTCTCTGCTAAAGCATCTCCAGTGGCAGTCACTCCCTCCACATGTGACTTTGCCTCTCTTGGCCTCAGTTAACCCATCTAAACAGTGATGAGTTGGAGCCTTCCAGCCAAGACAGCCAAGTTCTAAGCATTTTCCCCAGAGTAGAAAGGTATTATCATTACCAAGACCTGAATACCCAGCCCGAGTTTCAGGACCCTCACCAACACTGGGGCTCTTCTGTTACAAATGAGAGAAACCCCAACCCAAACTGGCTCAAACATATAGATTATACATTGCTTCATGTGACTGGAAAGTTGGGTATACCTAATCACATATGGCTTGATCCAGTCTCAAACAACTGTCCAGATTTTCTCTCTCTCTCTCTCTCTCTCTCTCTCTCTCTCTCCTCCCCCTCCCCCTCCCCCTCCCTCTCCCTCTCCCTCTCTCCCTTTCTCTCTCTCCTCTTCCCTCTCTCTCTTCCGTTTCTCTCCCTCTATCTCTCCTTCTCATTTCCACTTTCTCACTCCCCTCCCAGGCCTCTTATGGTTTCAAGATAGCTACAGCACTTCAACCTCCATGTCTTCCCAGATAAACAAAAGTGTGGCCAGAGAAGAAGGCTAGGAAGAAAAGCAGGAAATGCTGAGGGGTGAGGCTGCAGAGCAGGCAAGATCAGCTCCCGCAGGACTTCAGCCTGAGTGCAATGGGGAGCCATGGGAAGTTTTCAGCAGGGGCGTGATGGCCCGACCACATTGGAGTCTTCCCAGGCTGGCAAGACTGTGCTGCCTTAGAGCCCCCATCAGCACTGACCCAGGTGGACCCTAACTGCTGCCCACCTCCATTGCCAGCCTTCACTTGTGGGTTTCTCCTCTGAGCCACTGTGCTGCCCTGTGGATCGGCCTCATCGCCTGCCAGGACCCCCATGCCAATCCAGGGCAGAGCTGCCAGGCAGGCTGGAGGCTTGTAGCACAGGCATGGAAGGTGAGCAAAGAAGGGGAGAGAAGGAGGCTGCTAGGGAGAGGGGCACAGAGGGCCAGACAGTTCGACCCTGCTGGCCAAGCTCAGAGCTCCGAAGGCTGAGGAGCAGAGGAACGACTAGCCCCTGGGTTTTCTGAAGTGAAGAGGAATCACAGGGAAAAGAGAAAGCTCCTAAGGGAAGGTGGAGATGCATGTGGGGAGTGGGTTAAACACCAGGGCTTGGGAAGCAGACAGACTTGGTCTCTGTGGTAGATTTAAGACAGCAATAAATTATTTGACAAGCCTCTCACTGGGAGGTGAAGTCTGTTCCTCCTCCTTGCATTAGCATGGGCGCTGTCATGACTTTGAGCCACAGAACATGTTGGAAGTAATGCTGTGCCAGTTTCCAGGCTCAGGCCTTAAGGGACTAGCAGCTTTCACTTCCTCCCTCTAAGAACAGTCACTTAGATCCTGAGTGTCCGCATAAGACGTCCAATGACTCTGCTTGGAGAGACCACATGGGAATGCCCTGAGACTATAAGGAGAGGGAGAGAGAGACATAGCTGGGCTCACCAAGACACCAGCCACATGAGAAAAGTTGTCTTGGACCCTCCAGACCAGTCCAGCAATCAGCTGAGTACCACCGGGGACCCCAGTCAATGTAGCATGGAGCAGAAGAACCACTCAGTTGAGCCCTGCCTGAATTCCTCACCCACAGCATAGTGAGATATAATAAAATGGCCCTTGTTTGTTTTTTTTTAATTATACTTTAAGTTTTAGGGTACATGTGCACAATGTGCAGGTTTGTTACATATGTATACATGTGCCATGTTGATGTGCTGCACCCATTAACTTGTTGTTTAGCATTAGGTATATCTCCTAATGCTATCCCTCCCCCTTCCCCCCACCCCACAACAGGACCCATTGTGTGATGTTCCCCTTCCTGTGTCCATGTGTTCTCATTGTTCAATTCCCACCTATAAGTGAGAACATGCAGTGTTTGGTTTTTTGTCCTTGCAATAGTTTGCTGAGAATGATGGTTTCCAGCTTCATCCGTGTCCCTACAAAGGACATGAACTCATCATTTTTTATGGCTGCATAGTATTCCATGGTGTATATGTGCCACATTTTCTTAATCCAGTCTATCCTTGTTGGACATTTGGCTTGGTTCCAAGTCTTTGCTATTGTGAATAGTGCCGCAATAAGCATACGCGTGCAAGTGTCTTTATAGCAGCATGATTTATAATCCTTTGGGTATATACCCAGTAATGGGATGGCTGGGTCAAATGGTATTTCTACTTCTAGATCCCTGAGGGATCGCCACACTGACTTCCACAATGGTTAAACTAGTTTACAGTCCCACCAACAGTGTAAAAGTGTTCCTATTTCTCCACATCCTCTCTAGCACCTGTTGTTTCCTAACTTTTTAATGATCGCCATTCTAACTGGTGTGAGATGGTATCTCATTATGGTTTTGATTTGCATTTCTCTGATGAAAATGGCCCTTGTTTTAAGTCAGTAAGTTTGTAGGAGTTTGTTACTCAGCAGTAAGTATCCAGAACAACCCCACCAGATTTGTGACCTTGGGTAAGTGACAATCATTTATAAAGTGAGGAGGCTACCTTGTAGGCTTATGATAATCATCAAAGAGGTGATGAAGGTAAAGCAGTCAGCACAGTGTCTGACACAGAGTTAAAACCTGGTAAGTTGTAACTCTCACTGTTTTTCTTGTTGTTATCACTGTGAAAGGATGCAGGGACAGAACCACCAGCAGGAACCAATTGCAAGTTTGGACTGAGTTGACAGTCTCAATCTAATGGTGTCATCTGCACCATGAGAAGAGCACAGGAAGCAAACTGCCTGGGTTTGTACCCTGGCTCTACCACCTCTTAGCTATGTAAACTTCATCCATTTATAACCATTTATAACCCTCTCTGGTCTTCAGTTCTTCATTGGTAAAATAAGGATAACTGTATCTACCTCATAGGACAGCTGGGAGGATAAAACGATGTATTACATGTAAAGCTTTTAGAACTGTGCCTGACATGAGTAAAGGCTCTATAAATGTCAGCTGTTATTATTTGTGTGATAAGTATTTTAATTATCTAGGATGAGGATAGCCTGAGTCTCCCAGACTAGAGGAAGTGAAAAATAATCACCAGGAAGGAAAGCAAAAAGCTCTCCTGCTGAAAAAATATAATGAGTTCCACTGCCCCATATTGGTGTTTCAAGAGACTATACCTGTAATGGGGGGCTCCTGGTGCCGTGGGGTGCAGATCCTATGCCTCTATGTTGCAGCAGAGGTGCAAGATCTTACCCTTTGAACAAGCCAAGATGAGAGTTTGGAGGAGACCTCCTTGAGCTCTTAAAGTGTCACTAGTTGTGACACCTTTGGGAACTTCTCTTTATAACTACCCCGGCCTGCCTCACAGGAGATGGGGAGAGAATTTACATTTACCCAGCAACATAGGGGATGTTGTGGTACGCTGCCAGATCCCACCTTCAGAAACAAGACACTCATTCCCCCAACTGCCTGGAGTGTTGGCAACTGATGGCTCACAGCTGAGTCCCTCTCCAGGAATTGCCCTCAGCCAAAGAAAGTCACCCTGCCCAAGGTTAAGTTCCCTCCTTCAAGGCAGCTCACATCCACTGAGACATAAAGGTCCAGCCCCTTCGCCACAAGCAGGACATCTCTGCAGGGTAGGGTAACCAATTCATCCCAGTTTCCCTAGGACTTTTCCAGTCTTAGCACCAAAATCCTGCATCCCAGGAATCCCCTCAGTCCCGGGAAAACTGGGCCAGCTGGTCACTATTGCAGATGCATCCCAGCTCCAGGGTTCCTATAGGGCTAAGGCCTTTGTTGCAACTGAACCACCACTGAACTCCTTCCTCTTCCCAGTCCTACTTCCTTCCCTCCTCTATACACTGCAGTAAACTTCCTGGGACCCCCATCTCAAGAGTATGCCCCCCTGGGAATCTGACTTAAGCAAGTACCTCTTCTGTGCCAGGCACCATGCTGGCCCATGCCTTGCCCTGTTCAGTCCTCATCCACAACACTGGAGGTGTGCATTGCTGTTCCCTTGAGAAAACTGAGAATCATAGATGCCAAGTAACTTGTTCAAGTCCACATGGCAAGTTCAAATCCTTCCCATTGCCATAGAAAACCCAACGCCTTTGCAATCTTTGAAAATAAATCACGCTGCCTTGAGAATAAATTCTCTCTTTAGGCCCTTTGGCCCAAGACAGGCAAGCAAAGCAAGAATTTGCACCTGGCATGCAGAAAAGAGCAATGGCATGTGCCTAGTGTTGCTTGCAGGGGTGGGGCTGGCTGGGGAAAGCAGTGCAGGCTGGCAGCCAACTCTGCTTGCTTGCAAGGCTACTGCAAACTCAGATTCTTCTCCATGGCCTCCTGACTTGTGTTTCTTTCTTCCTTTCTTTGAAGGGAAGATGATGCCCTCAGCCTTTGGCAGGAAATACACTCCCTGCTTTTCCATTTCTCTAAGGGGCAGCTGCCCTCACAGCTAGGAACAGTTATCATATTTGTCTAACTCTCATTTCCTCTGAAGATCTAAGGCCAGCTGCTCTCAGGGGGAGAGAGAAGTACCTCTCCCTCTCCTCGTCCCCCTTCCCCACCCACTCCTCCTTGCCCTTGCCTCACACTACCTTCCTCCCTTCTCTCCTTTCCCTCTCCTTCTCCCCTCCTTCCGGCCCCACTTCCAGTCCTTCCAGCTCCCCCCCACTGCTGCCGCCCTTCTTTGCCCTTGCCTCTTTCCTCCTGTCCTCCTCTCTCCCCCGGTCTCTACCCTTCCTTCTCAGATCTGTATTACCAAAGGCCACAGCGCCCTGAGAAGACTTGAGGCTTACATGTCCAAGTTCAAACACCTTGGGTTCAAATCCCAGCCCTGATGCTGCTTCAGTTTTCTCGCCTATAAAATGGAGGCAAATGAGGCCTACTTCTCAGGGTTGCTGTGGAATCTGATGTGAGCATGCAGGTGGCAGGCTTGCCCTAGCGTGGGGCAAATGGGAGGTGCGCCATCTAATTTCATTCCGATTTCTCCAAGGGATGTATCACAGATTGGCATTTCCTCCGAGAGGGAGAAGGAGATGACCCAGAAAGCCCCCATCTTCTCATTAGCACTTTTCAATTTGCTGAAAGTGAAGCTGCCCCCAGGACTCAATCCCACCCCCTCCCAGCCTCTCCCAGCCCTTCTCCTGGGGTTGGGAGCGACGTCTGGCACCAGCTCCTCCAGCACGAGCCATCAAAGTGCCACCAGTACCATCTGGTCTGCCCACATCCTCATGCTGGATTTATTACCTATTCCCTTCCATTAGCATAAATAATATGGAGCTTGGGTTTCATGATGGTTTACATAATAAATAAAACAGGTCAACTGCCCACAAAACTAGTCTCTGTGAACAGTAACAGATTTAATTAGATTTATTTTATCTTGGGTTTTCTGGAGTGAGGCGGATGTCTCTCGTGCCAAGGATAAACTTCTCCATAAACTCCTATTTCTGGAAAGGCAGCTCTCTACCCTCCAAGGAGACAAAAGGGATGAGGAAATAAAGGGGAGGGAGAGAAGAAGGAAGACAGGCCGGAGAAATGAGAGGCAGGAGGGGGAGAAAGAGAGACAGCTATGGTCCCGTGTTACTCTTCATCTTCCACAGGTCACCTGGCCCCCTGGCTGCCTAGGTGCAGGCCCCCATGTGAACCACCCCCACTGTCCCAGACCACACACACCTGCATGAGCCACTCTTGCACTCACAACCCTTTACTGTCCTCCCATTGCCCAGGATCAAGCCCAAGCCCTTGGCAAGGACCTCCTTCCCCATTAGTTTTCTTTATCAAACCCTTGGGCCTCAGCAGACACCATTCCTCCCCAAGGCTCATCCCCACTTGGACCCTCCAGCCTCACGTGTCCATCAGAAGTTACGGAATGCCCTCTCTTCTCCTGGATCTCTGACCCTCACTGGGCTGTCTCCTCTCTCTGGAACATCCCACCCCCAGTCATCCTTCCAGTCTTACAGCCCAGCCTCATCTCCAGGCACTCTCATGCCCAGGCTCACCTCCACTCCCACCGGCCTAGGTGCCCAGCCACAGTGCTTTCGGAGCACCCTGTGACCTGACAACTCTGCTCAACCATTATCTCTGCACACACATTCTCCCACCCGGAATGAAAGCCCTCTGAGACAGTAACCAGCGGGTTCACTGTGTAACCCCCTGGGCCCAGGACAGCGCCTGACTATGTAGTCACTCTTCCTCCAGAGCTCCAAGCAGCTGCTGACATGCAGCAGCTTTCAATCCATAAAATAAATAAATCCAGCAAATAAATGACTCTCTCAAGGATTTCTAGCCTTCCTTGATCATCTGCTCCAACAGGTTTCTCCTGCCATTGAGTGATTGCTGAAGATAAAATCTGATGAAGTATCGACAGGGTAAGGAATGGCCCTGCTGGTAGTGGACGTCTGTGGAGTTTGCTGTGCAACTTCTCTTGGTAGCAGGATTTTGGTTTTCCCTTGGCAAGTGCATCCACTGGTTTGGGCGGGCACTCCCTCCAGATTCCAGAAGTAGGTGCAGGACTCAAGACTCACCAATGGAGGCACTGCCTCTCCCAGCCGTGTGTCCAATGCAGGGACCCGAGCTGGTCCAGTGGGACTCAGCCCAGGTCTTGTGTAGACTGAATCAAAGAGAAAGATTCTCTTTTTGTGCAGATGGCTATGCTGGCAGGAGATAAGTCTGGAGCTTCCAGGGGTTCCAGCAGGGAGAAGAGCCTGCCTTAGAATAAGGAAATTAATTCCTTTCAGAGGAAAGCCGAGCAGAGAGATGAAGGGAGAGAGGATGAATCCCAGGGTGATGGATTGAGTCCTGAGTCCCACCTGACGGAATCCGTGTCTCTCCTCAGGACTTGCCCAGGCCAAGTGAGCCAAAACAACCCCCACCCACACTTGTCTCATTTAGAGAAGTCAGCTTAGGGGGGCTTTTTGGCCACTACAGCAAAAGAATCCTGATGAATGCCCTATCCTGGGCACAGAAATTTCACTTCTAGGAATTTGTCCTAAAGAAATAGCCTGAGAAGCAGAGGAAAGTACATGGACTAAGACGATCACTGTTGTGTCCTCTGAGAGCCACTCCAACAGCCCCTCTGGAAAGCTTTCTCCCCGCCCAAACTGAAGGACACGCTCCTCCCTTCCAAGGCACTTCTGTGGCACCTCGTTCATGTCTCTTCCCCAGAGTTCGCAGAGAACTGGAATAACCCGTCACCAGAATGTCCCCACCTTCTAGGGTGGATACTGAAAAAGGAGGCTCCATTCCCAAGAAGTTTTTAATTAGAGTACACGAGACTGTCCAGCACCATCTACCCTCACAAGGAGGCCACCTGAGCAAATGTCAGACAGCATGCTGGGGACATTTTGAGACCTAGGAGAAGGGCCTTTCCCAAGATCACACACAAGCCAGGACATGCTGGAAGCTTGATCCAGGAAAGTGAGTGGAGTTTAGGGGTGAGGGAGTCAAAGCTGCAAACCTTCCCCTAGAGCCCCTTCTGCACATGGCCACACCGCCTCATCTCCCCCCACCACCGTGAGTCACCAGCCTCCTTTCAGGCCCTTGCTGATATTCCAAGGGGGCCGCAGCAGAGCAGGGCCCACAGCCCCTTTATCACTCTGTCCCACAAGGGGAGGACAGCCTTTCATATGTCCCCCAGTGCATCTGCGTCTTGGCTGTGACATTTAACAAGGTTGCTGAAGGTTCGAGAATAACAGAAGAAAAGCTCAACATGGAATAACCTACAGGCAAAATTATCTGTGACTTCTCTCTGAATCTACAGGCCCAGTACACGTGTGAGGTCTCTTGGTGAACATTGTCCTGCCTCGCAGAGGCCAGCTCAGCTCAGTTCAGGCCCAAGTGACACAAGCCCAGCAGCAAAAGGTGACTTTCCCTCCCTCAGTCCAAGACCCACCACCCATCACCCCAGTGCTTCCTTCTTCTCCCAGGATGAGTCACTTCCCTGAATAATTGAGAAGGGCCTCTCCCAAGATCACACACCAGCCAGGTCAAGCTGGAAGCTTGGTCCAGGAAAGTGAGTGGAGTTCAGGGGTGAGGGAGTGAAAGCTGCCCTGGAGGAAAGCCCTGCAGAGTGGGGGTGGGGTGGCAGCAGGCCCTGCTCTCACCCTGACTGGGCCCTCTGGCTGCCCCTGCCCCATGGCATTCCCCAGGCCAAGGGTCAGCCCAAGGAGACCAGCGGGCTTCCTGCATGCTCACAGCAGACCATGCAGTGGAAGGAAGTCACTGATTGCCCAGAGATGATTTCAGAAGCAAGAGGAGGTGGCCAGGAGCACCAGCCAAACCACCAGCTTCCTTTGGGAGATCATCTCTGCAGAATTAGGCAGACTTTTTAGCCATAAATCTACTAGTTATTAATGCACACTCTGCCTGCTGGGGGTGCTGAGCTGGGGCTGATGGAGGAGGGTAAGGAGGGTTTCAGTTAGAAAAGAAACTACGCAAACTGAGGAGCCCAAGGGCTGGCAAGCCTGGATAACACCTGGTTCCTCTGCCTTCACCACACTCCTGGCCTCTCTTTGGGGCAAGGCCAGGGGATGGAATATGTCCCCATAACTTCTTCAGGCTCAGCTGTCACCTAGCCTAGCAAGCTAGAGGCCTGGGTCTCCTTTGTCCTGGGGCCACTTTCCTGGGCAGCCATCTCTAAAGGCATCACTAAAGGCATCACATGTCATCTCCTAAAACTGGATTCCCTAAGTCTAGGACATGCCCCCTGGCACTCCAGGTGATGCCCCTTGGACACTGTTTCTGGCGCCAGCATAACCTGCAGAGATGCTAGCTGGGCCAGGCCCAGCCATGAGTGACAAAAAAACCAGTGTAGAAACTGACCTTCTTGTCTGAAATCAGATAGAAAAATTACAACGAGGGAGAATGAGAAGAACCAAGGAGGAGTCACCTTCTCCAATTAGGGTTAAACACTAGATGTAGATAGAAATTTTTTTCATTCAAAACTAGAGAGGCGGTCAGGCACAATAGCCTGTAATCCCAGCACTTTGGGAAGCCGAGGCGGGCCGATCACTTGAGCTCAGGAATTTGAGACCAGCCTGGACAACATGGTGAAATCCCGTCTCTACAAAAAAATAAAAAATAAAAAATAATAATTAGCTACGTGTGGTAATACACACCTGTAGTCCCAGCTACCTGGGAGGCTGACATAGGAGGATCACCTGAGACTGAGAGGTCAAGGCTTGCACCACTGTACTCCATCCTAGGCAACAGAGTGAGACCCTGTCTTAAAACAAACAAACAAACAAACAAAATGACTAGAAAGGGGGAAAATCCAACAACACAGGCTGCGAAATATGCTGCAATATAAAACAGAGTTTATAGCACTGTATGCCAAGGAGAAGAGCCTTCTTATGAAAACAATTTACTAAAGGAAACAAAGGGCATTTCTAGAAAGGCCTCAGCTTTTGTTTGCATTCATTGTTTGAATTGACTCATCTGTTCTCTGTCACTATATAGTCTTTCCTTTGCTGGAATGACACAGTACGCAGCTTTTTGAATCTGGCTTCTTTCACTTAGTGTAAGTTTTCATCTCTTTTGAGTAAATACCTGGAGGTAGAATTGCTGGGTCACATAGTGGATGTATATTTAGCTATAAACTCTGCTGTACTGTTTGCCAAAGGGCCTGTACCATTTTGCACTTCTACCAGCATTACAAGAGAGTTCCATTTTCTCTGCATCCTCACGAGCAGCATGGTCAGTTTGCTACTTTAGCCATCTTAGTAAGTATGTAATAGTATATCATCATGGTTTTACAAATTGACTCTATTTTTTTTTTTTGAGATGGAGTCTCGCTGTGTCACCCAGGTTGGGGTGCAGTGGCGCAATCTCCGCTCACTGCAACCTCCTCCTCCTGAGTTCAAGCGATTCTCCTGCCTCAGCCTCCCGAGTTGCTGGGACTACAGGCACGTGCCACCATGCCCAGCTAATTTTTTGTACTTTTAGTAGAGATGGGGTTTCACCATGTTAGCCAGGATGGTCTCAATCTCCTGACCTCATGATCCGCCCGCCTCAGCCTCCCAAGGTGCTGGGATTACAGGCAGAGCCACCACGCCTGGCCAGATTGACTCTTTAAAACAAGTGATAAAGGGTGAAGTGACAAAGCTCCACCCAATTGATTTTGAGTTTGGTCAGATGATTAGCTGTGGCCAATGGTATGTGAGCGGAAGTGATCCTGTGTGAGTTTTGAGCCTCACACTTAAGCATCATACAGTGTTTCTTCTTTGGCTCTCAGGGAGCTTTGAATTCCATTGTGAAAATAACATGTCTCAGGTGGACTGGCCCAGAGTGAGTCGTGGAGCAGAGCCAGCCCAGTCAACGTGCAGGCCACAGCCTCAGGCAGAACACTGCAAACAACACTCAGAATCTAAGTATTTATTGTTGTTTATCACAGTGTTTTGGGAGACTTGTTATATACCATGATTGTGGCAATAGCTGACAAACACATTAGACAGTTTAAAGATAATATTTTAAGGTTTTTTACAGAGGGTTAAGTGAATAAACTTATTTTTATGTTGAATAAATTGAATTTAAAATGGGAAGAAAGTAATTGATAAGTCAAAAGGTTTATACGAAAAGAACTCATTGGCTGAGTGGCAGGAATAAAAAGAGGGCTATATAAGGAAATATGGTAAATAATACAATATCTTCATTAGAAGCCTATAAAGATTTTTTAAAATAGCATAAAAATGGAATTAGTAATGTGAAGAATAAGCTTTAAAAGTTTCTCCATAATGCAAAAGAAAAAGGGGTAAAAAACAGGTAAGATAAATAATTGAGACCCAATATACAAATAATTAGTGCTGCTAAAATACATATAGGAAGAGAACCAAAGCAATAATCAAGGATATAACAGAAGAAATGTGTTCTGTGTTAAAAAACTGAGTCCACAGTTTGAAAGCAATCTCTAAATAGCAGACAAAAATATTGAAAAAAATTAAACATATTCTACTTAAATATATACTCGTTAAATTTAATTTTTTAACAGAAAAAAAAAGGACTTGGTTTCTGCAAAGAAAAAACAAAATTGGGCTTAGACTTATGCTCTAGAACTACACTGTCCAATACAGTGGCCACCATCCACATGGGATTATTCAGTACTTGCAATGTGGCTAGTCTGAACTGAAACACTGAAAGTGTAAAACACACACCAGATTGTGAATACATACTGAAAAATTAAAATTGTAAAATATCTCAATAATTTTCATGTTGATTATATGTTGAAATGATAATGTTTTGGATATGTTGAATCTAATAAAATATATTCATCTGTTTGTTTTTACTTTTTTAATGTGGATACTAGAAATTTTTACATTACATATGTGGCTTGCATTATATTTTTAATATAAAGTACTGCTCTAAAATAGGGGTTGGCAAACTATGGCCTACAGGCCAATTCAGGCCCACCACCTGCTTTTGTAAATAAAGTTATTTTGGGACACAGCCACGCTCATTTGTTTACATATTGTCTATGGCTCTTCCATACCACAATGGCAGAATCGAGTGTCCAGCACAGCACAAACCATAAAGCAGAAAAAGCATTAAATATTTGTTATCTGACCATTTTCAGGAAGTTTGCCAACCTTTGCTTTAGACTCATAAGATGGTGTTGAAATTTCAAGCAAGTTTTGAGATTAAAAGGTAACGTAGCCGGGTGCAATGGCTCACGCCTGTAATCCCAGCGCTTTGGGAGGCCGAGGCAGGCAGATCACAAGGTCAGGAGTTCAAGACCAGCCTGGCCAGCATGGTGAAATCCCGTCTCTATTAAAAATACAAAAATTAGCCAGGTATGGTGGCGTGCACCTGTAATCCCAGCTACTCAGGAGCCTGAGATAGGAGAGTCACTTGACCCCAGAGGCAGAGGTTGCAGTGAGCTGAGATCACACCACTGCACTCCAGGCTGGGCAACAGAGTGAGACTCTGTCTCAAAAAAAAAAAAAAAAGTAATGTAATGTCTAAATACAGCTAAATTCTCAATTATATGTGTTTCCCCTCCCCTTTCAGATTGGCAGAGATTTCTTTCCTTCCTTTCTTTTTTCTTTCTAACTTTCCTTTCCTTTCCCTCTTTTTAAATGATAAAATCTGATCTAGGTAACAACCTGAGGGAAATGGACACTTTTATAGCCTGTTGAGAGAGTATAAATCAGTACTATCTTTCTAGATGGCAGTTTGTTAATAGGTATCAATACCGGATCTAAGGTTCATGGGTGGAATTCAAGGGCAGTCTATGAACCTGAGCAGAAAATTTTTGCATATTCATTTCTACTAAACCCTAACTGAAATTTAGCATTTCTTTTAGTTATGAGTATAGGAGTGGTTGGCAGAAAATGGTCCCCAAAGGTATCCATGTCCCAATTCCTGGAATCTGTGACTGTGGGACCTAACAAGGCAAAAAGGACTTTGCAGACGGGATGAAATCAAGGATCCTGAGATCGGGAGATGATCCTGGATTATCCTAGTGGGCCCAATGTAATCACAAGGGTCCTTATGAGAGGGAGGCTGGAGAGTCAGAGGCCGAGAAGGAGACGTGACTGCAGAAGCAGAGGTCGGAATGATGCGGGTCCATGAGCCAAGGAATGCAAGAAGCTTCCAGAAGCTGGAAAAGACAAGGAAATGGAGTCTCCCTTCGGGCCTCCAAAGGAAACACAGCCCCCCGCACACCTTGCTTTTAGTCCATTGATACCGACTTCAGACTTCTAACCAGCAGAAATGTGACATAATAAAGTAAGTTTGTGGTAATAAACGAAGCAGCAATGGGAAATGAATACAGCTGGAGACAAACAACAGTGGAATTAGCACCTTGTCACCAACAGAAATCACAGATATTTTTGTTTCAGATTACAGTTATTGCAAGTATCTCAAAATATTATTTACATTCATCTTAACTTGAAATTTTTAGTAGTTAATAGACCTGCTGCTAAATCTTGATCTTAAAAGAATACATATATCACCATGTCTGAGTTTTATAATAGTTTGATAATTGCATTCCATATAATTAGCTTCTTTTGTAATCTTATGTATCTTATTTTACGCACTAAAAACATTATTCTGCGAGGGAATCTGTGGGCTTTACCAGACTACCAGTGGGGTTCATGGCACAAATATGTTAAAAACTCTTACTATGAATATTGCTCAGTTTATTTCATCATTCTTCTGTAAAAAGATAATGAAGATTTTTACAATTGTTTAACCTCACAAAGATGGAGAAACATCTTATATCTGCCTTTTTTTGCACATGTGAGAGTAATTCTTAGGGAGGGTAAATTCCAAGGAGTGAAATTGCTACATCAAAGGGCCTGTGTATTTTTTATTTTAATGGATTCTGCCCAACTGCCTTCTGTGATGCCAGTTACACTCACCTCTGCCGTGTATGATTGTAACCCTTCCCTATGTCCTAGCCAACCCACTGCTTGGTATTTTCTAACCAAATGAGTGAAGATTATTTCACTGCCATTTTAGTTTTTACAACCCTGATTATCAAAATATTTTAAACTTTTTTTGGCCATTTTTCCCCTCTGTGAATTGCCAATTCATATCTTTTGCCCTATTTTGTACTACTTTTGCTTTATTTTTCTTTTGACTTGTGGAATCTCATTTATTCTGATTATTGTCTATTATACATATTGCAAGTATTTTCTCCTAGTCGATTGCTTTACCTGGCTTAGTTTATGACATCTTTGTCTTAGGGAAGTTTTAAACTTGGAGGTAGGCAGAATAATCCACCTTTCTTTGTCACTTCTGCATTTTTATCTTAAGAGACTCTTACCTACTCAACTGTTATAAACACATCCTCCAACATTTTCTAATATTTGTTTAGTTTATTTTGAAGATTGAATGTTTAATTTATCTGAAATTTGTTTTGTGCATGATATAAAGTAAGAATTTACATTTATTTATTTTCTGGATAACTAGCCAGAAACGTTACTTATCTTTCTCCACTTAAATGGCCACTTTAATCCTGTACTAAATTCACATATACTTTAATTTAATAAGCATTTATTGAGTTCCTGCTCTTTGCCAGGCATTATTCTAGGCAATGAAGATACAGCAGTGAACAAGACAGACACACACACAAAAGCATTAAAAAGAAAAAAAGCATTAAACTCAATGAGAATGCAAAATTATATAATCAATTTTGACAAGAAATACAACTGAATTAAATTTCCCAATGGAAAAAAAGGACTCATGGTTTGGGTTTTTTAATTTAATTACATTATTGTCCAAGAATGATCAAATAGACCGGAGGAACCTAACAGAAAGCTTAGAAACAGATCCTAGCACTTAAAAAACTTCAGTAGGTGATAAGGTACTCTTCCAAATAAGTGGTAAAAGAATTGACTTTTTTTTATTTCAATAGATTTTGGGGTACAGGTGGTTTTTGGCTACATGGATAAGTTCTCTAGTGGTGATTTCAGAGATTTAGTGCACCTGTCACCCAAGCAGTGTACACCATACCCAATATGAAGTCTTTTATCCCTCACCCCTCTCCCCATAGTCCTTTTTTTTTTTGAGACAGAGTCTCGCTCTGTCTCACAGGCTGGAGTGCAGTGGTGCGATCTTGGCTCACTACAACCTCCACCTCCTGGCTTCAGGCAATTCTCTTGCCTCAGCCTCCTGAGTACTTGGGATTACAGGCACACACCACCATGCCTGGCTAATTTTTTTTGGATTTTTAGTAGAGACAGGGTTTCACTATGTTGGCCAGGCTGGTCTCGAACTCCTAACCTCAGGTGATCTGATTATAGACATGAGCCACTGCACCCGGCCCCCATAGTCCATTATATCACTCTTATGACTTTGTATCTTCATAGCTTAGCTCCCACTTATAAGTGAGAACATGTGACATTTGGTTTTCCATTTCTGAATTACTTCACTTAGAATAATGGTGTCCAGCTCCACCCAAGTTGCTGCAAAGGGTGTTGTTTCATACTTTTTAACGGCTAAGTAGCATTCTATCATATATTTATACCACATTTTCTTTATCCACTCATTGGCCGATGGGCACTTAGGTTGGTTCCATATCTTTGCAATTGCAAATTGTGCTGCTATAAATATGTGTGTGCATGTGTCTTTTTCAGATAATGACTTCTTATCCTTTGGGTAGATACCCAGTAGTGGAATTGCTGGATCAAATGGTAGATTTACTTTTAGTTCTGTAAGGAGTATCCCTCCTGGTCATATTAATTTACATTCCCACCAGCAGTGTAAACGTGTTCCCTTTCACCACATCCACGCCAATTTTTTTTTGACTTTTTAATTATGGCCAAGAATAGACTTTTTTTAACACATGGTGTTGGGACAAATTATTTACCATTTGGAGGGGGAAATAATCTGATCCTTACCTCACCTCCATCAGAATAAATTCTAGATGGATAAGGAAGTTTAATCTATTAGATTTTAGACGAACAGGAAGAAAACATGGGTGAATATTTACCTGACTTTGGAGTGAGGAAAGTATTTCAAAGCACTCTTTTCTTTGGAAAGAAAGCACAAAAAAAAGAATAACTAATCTAAAAATATAAAAATCGGCCGGGCACGGTGGCTCATGCCTGTAATCCCAGCACTTTGGGAGGCCGAGGTGGGCAGATCACAAGGTCAAGAGATCGAGACCATCCTGGTCAACATGGTGAAACCACGTCTCTACTAAAAAAATACAGGCACATGGTGGTGCGCGCCTGTAGTCCCAGCTGCTCAGGAGGCTGAGGCAGGAGAAACACTTGAACCTGAGAGGCAGACATTGCAGTGAGCAGAGATCACGCCACTGCACTCCAGCCTGGCAACAGAGCAAGACTCCATCTAAAAAAAAAAAAAAAAAAAGAAAGAAAAAAAAATCAAACCATTACATATATCAAAATATCATAAACAAAATTAAAAATCAAACAACACACTAGGAAACTAGGAAATAATATTTGTAGCATACATCACAGACAAGGTGAATAACTCTTACAAATCAATAAGAAAATACGGAAACCCCATTAAAAAAAGGAGCAAAGGACATAAATAAGAAAGGTACAATAAAAAACTACAAATAGCCAATAAATATATGAAAAATTTCTGTATCACTAGTAATAAAAGAAATCAAAATTAAAACAATGAGACATATATTTTGCCTGTCATCTTAACTAAGCTTTTAAAAAATCATAGTACTTAGGGCTGGCACTGGTTCAGAGGAAAGGAAACTGTTCTACCTTACGGTGGGAGTATGAATTGTCACAATCATTCTGTGAGGCAATTTATTTATATGGATCAAAGGCTTTAAAATGTCCATACTCTTTGATAAGGCAATTCCATTTATAACAATTTCTCCTAGGGAAATCATTAGAAATGTACACAAAGATTTATTTCCAAGGAGGTTCCTGGCAGCATAGTATACAATAACAAAAAAAAAATTAAAGCAAACAAAAAATATGAAGACAATTGATTTACAATCTCCAACACTAGGGGATTTGTTAAGTAGATTATGTTAGATTCATATGATGGAATGCTATGTGGTCATTAAAAATCATGTTCTCAAATCATATTTAATTTTAAGGGAAAATGCCCTAGGTGTAAAGGCAAGTGGAAATAAAAAGAATACTAGACTGCATCGATTGTACGTATGTATGATAGATTTCACCAATAAGACTGCTCAATTCTGTGCCCACTTCCACCTGCCCCCAACTTCCTGCTGCTTCTGCTGGGTACTGCATCTTCCCCAGCACTGCCTTCTCTCCTGGGTGTCTCTGCCACTCCTATGAGATAATACCACCTTTGCTGGGCATGGCCATTCTCAGCAGGTGCCATTACCCCCAACCAGGCTCCCAATATGTTCAGCCAAACTACTAACAATGCACGTGGAATCACCTAGTACTACAGGACCTTCAAGTTCTGGAGTCCCATCTTGAGGTAGCCAGATGAAAAGAAGAGCATCTTGGGTGACATGTCCAAACCATGGGAAGCAACGGGGTGTAGTTGGAGTACAAGAATGACCACAACCAGGATTTGAATGCCCTCTAACAACCCCCACCACTCCATTTCTCACCTCCACTTCTCTTGATGGATTAGCTCTGCCTCCTGCTACTCAGATTGCTCTCTCCCACAAGGTGGGGGAGGTCCACGAACCCCACAATAATTTGGAGGATGACAGCTCATGCTGTTGCCTTCAAAGGATTGGCTTTCCTCTGCTCGTTCCAAATAAAAATTCTCAGGGAAAGTTCCTGATTGGCTGGACCTGGGTCATGTGATCACTTGTGTGACTATAAGGATAAATATCATGATTGGTAGCTCCCACTCAAACCACAGGGTGGCATGGGATAGGAGATGAAGCAGCTCCCAGAAGAAGGGAACAGGTGCAGGCAGGCAGGCTGTTTGTCTGTTCTTCTCTTGGGGAAAGGGGTATGCCAAGAGTTCTGTCAATGTCCCCAAGGACTTATAGAGCTTTTAGTCAAAGTGTTCTTTTCATTTTTGCTTAATTCCCCTCTATCTTCCCAAGGGCATACATAGGCATTCATAGGTCAGGCCCATGGGAAAACCTGAGTTATAATTCCCACTATATGCTCAGCCTCACCTCTCCCATCTGGCCCTACAGCCTTATAACCACTTCTATTCATTGTACACATTTTGTGTGCCAAACCCTCAAAGTACTTAACCTGCCTATTACCAGCAAGGTCCCAGCTCAGCAGGTGGGGGTAAAAATGCAGACACATCTGTTAGTAAGTTTCCAATTATTTAAGTGCCCACCAATATTAATCGCACAGTTCAGGGACTCCATCTTAAGGCCTCAATCCTCATCGCCTCTGTGTTATTCAAAAGCCCTAAGGAGTCAAACTTGCTTCCAAACACCAGTAGAGTGAGAAACAGAATGTTCCTGTTAAAGACTAGTCCTGCCTGCCCGGCGCAACCAGTCCATGCACAGGTGTAAATCCTGCCAGCACCACCTGAGCATCCAGGGTACCAGCTCTTTTATTATGCAACACACACACACACACACACACACACACACACAGACAAAAATGTCTTCCTACCTCAGTAAGTTTGCCTGCTGGCCTTATATTTGCATTACTCTGAGGAAGCCTCACATAGATTGCCCATACAGAGGAGCTCTACTCCATTTCTGTCTCTGGTCTATACAGAGAAATCACTGATAGCTTCTAGATATGAAAATGCTGTCACTTGTGCCTTGTTACAGGTATTGTTATTTCATGCAACCATCTTAAACAGCTGGTGAATTGGGCTCCACTATTATCCCACATCTTATAGATTAGGAAGCAGGAAAATGGGCCCAAGTCCACCCACCCACCCCTGGTGGAGCCGATATTCAGACCCAGAGCTGGCCCTGCCTGGCTGCCTCTCACCGCAGGATAAGTTTTCTTCCAGGAGGCACTTCAGTCCCAGAAGAGATGGTGGTGGCCCTGTATCACCAGCTCATCAGCTATGCCAGAGCACGGCTGAATTCCGGAGCAGGACACACTCTGTACAGGCTGAGAAGCCCCCTGCACGCTGCATCGTGTCTAGGGAAAGAAGATGGGAAAACACGAGGCAATGTTGACCATACATGTTGCTAACTGGTGAGACTCTGGATCATTTTTATTTCCTTCGTTATGTTCTTCTAAATTTTCCAGACTTCCAAAAAAAACATGGATTGCTTTTATCATCCAAATAATGTGAAAGGGTATACACGTGTACCCTTTCATGTTAGATATGAAAGTATTAAACTTTCTGCACCCTAATACTAATAAGAGCTAGTGCTTCTCCATCTCCTCCAAATCTCAGTGCTGTCCTTCAAAAAACCCTGTCTGTCTATCTGTCTGCCTGTGAACGCTGATTTAATCTCTGCTTTCTGTGTGTTGGGATGATTGTCTGAAGCCCTCCGCAAATATGAGCCATCCTCTCAACCATGCAGCACTTCACACCCATGGAATATTTTCACGGACCCTCTGAGGCAGGCATCAACATTCCCCTTTGACACATAAGAAAACTAGGGCTCAGGGACATTAAGTGCCTTCCACAAGTTCACCTTGTTAATGGGGCCTCTCTACTCCTTCCCACATCAAAGGCAGTCTGCCGTTAGTAGAAGTGGGATGGAGGGCAGCCTTGTGAGGAAGGGCCTCGGTTTTGGAGTCAGCAGAGCTGAGTTGAGATCCTGACTTGGTCCTCACAAGCTGTGTGTCCTGGACACATGAACTTCCCTTCTCCAGATCTCTATTTCTTCATCTGTAAAATGGGAGGAATTAAAAGTGCTTTTGCTTCATGAAGTTATTGTAAGAAAGAAAAACTACACTGTCCTTCATATCAAAATGGCTACTAAAAATACAAAAATTAGCCAGGCATGGTGGCACATGCTTTTAACCCCAGCTACTCAGGAGCTGAGGCAGGAGAATCACTTGAACCCGGGAAGCAGACGTTACAGTGAGCAGAGATCTCGCCGTTGAACTCCAGCCTCGGCATCGCAGCGAAACCCTGTCTCAAAAAAAAAATGTCTATAATAATTTTCTAAGCAGAAAATCACAGGTGTTGGCAAGAATATGGAGAAACTTGAGCCCTCATACATTGCTAGTGGGATTGTAAAGTCGTGCAGCTGTTATGGAAAACAGTTTGATGGTTCCTCAAAAAGTTAAACATAGAATAATCATAAGACCCAGCAATTCTACTCCTAGATATATAACCCAGACAATCAAAAACAAGTGCTCAAACAAAACTTTGTACATGAATGTTCATAGCAGCACTATTCATGATAGCCAAAAGGCATTAAAAAATATATGTCCATCAACTGATTAATGGATACACAGAATGTGGTATTTCCATACAATGGAATATAATTCAGCCATAAAAAAGGAAAGGCTGCTACATGCCACAACATGGATGATCCTCAAAGACAGTATGCTAAGTGGAAGAAACCGAACTCAAAAGGCCATATGTTACATGGTTCCTTTCACGTGAAATACCCAGAATAGGCAAATCCGTAGAGACATAAAGCATCCTAGTGGTTGCCAGGGGCTAGAGGGAAGAGGGAATGGGGAGGGATGGCTGAATGGGTATGGGTTGATGAAAACGTGGTAGAACTTGATATTAGTGATAGTTACACAATTATGTGACTGTATTTAATGCCACCAAATTGCACACTTAAAATGGTTACAAAGGCAAATTTTATATTATATGTATTTTACCATAATAAAAAATAAGAGACAATGTCAGTGGAACTCACAGTGCTGAACCTGGCCTATAGTAAGTGCAATAGGAGCTAATGTTTCAGGCAGATGGCAGAGACAGAACTTCTGAACTCCAAGCAGCCAGCTTCTCCCATGGGCTGGACAAGAGGGGATGATGAGGGACTTCCCGAGGCTGAGGCTTCAGCCCCGGACCCCAGCTGCTGTCTGAGGGCCTGAGCTGGATCAGGAGGAGCTCTGGAGCCTCAGTCTGCATCCTGGGTGGCTCTGAGCTGAAAACAGCAGACAGACCTGGCAGCTTCCTTGGCACCTTCCCCCACCTTTGCACCACAAATGCCTGCCCCTAAAGCTCAGGCAAGAACAGGAGACAAAGAAAGAAGTAGAAAAGAATGCTTGTCCCAACACCTGGTGCAGAACCAGCCTAACCATCCACCTCTTGCTCTCCAGGAGAGGGATAGCCCCTGACCAAGAGGGTCAGACCTGCCTCAACACATTGGATGCCCTAGAAATGCTCACTTGAGATGAACCCAACAGCTCTAGCCTCCCAAGAGCCTAAAGCCAGAGGTGAGCGGGGGGAGAGAGAGAGGCCTTGAGTGGAAGACTTGAACCTCTGTCTCTGGCAGGTGAAGCACAGTGGCCAGTAAGTGTCATTGCCCTCAATTCCAGCCCACCCTGGGAGCAGTGGGCAGAGGAAGCAATGCAGTAAGTCATACCACATGGGTCTTCGTTCATGCCAGCAGCACCAAGGACAGCATAGGAGAGGCCCTCCTGACAGTTCACCCCAGGAGATCCTCAGGGCCAGGACAGGACAGCCACTCCTCCTGAGACCTCCCAGGTTAAGCAGGCTGCCCAGGGCCCAGAGTTTGCCTGTTTTCTTCCTACCTTCCTTCCTTCAAGTACACTGCTCCTCCTCCAAAAGAGAGATTCAGGATGCTGGAGGGAGAATGAAATCATTGAGTCAGGAGCCCCCTTCCTCTCAGCCTGCAGAGCCCATAAGCAATTCCCATCTGAGTCCAGGGGGCGAGCAATCCTGCACTCAGAGAGCGAGGCTAATGCTCCGTATTCCATTAACCTGGTGCATGGCTGGCAGGAGGCTGGCAGGGTGTCCGGGGGTGAGGTAGAGGAAAAAAAACCTCCTGATTTTCTTCCTGGCTTCAAAATGAAGGAAAGTCTACAATTCTCCACCAGGAGCCAGAAGCCCTTTTCTTACCTGTGATAATGGTGAGGGTTTGTTTTCTTTCATTTAGACTCTCCCAAACTTAATTTAAAGTTTCTCTCTTTTAAATATGTCCTGGCTGCAGAGTGAATGGCAAGGAGCTGCCAAAGGAAAGTGGAGAGGGAGAGATGATTGTCGGAGCAGATATTGCAGCAGCTGAAATGAAAAACTGTCCCTGGGAGAGCTTGAGGTAGGGAGGAGAGCACTCAGGGACTGGGATGGGGAGTACAGGCTGGAGGGGGACCCCAGGGAACAGGGAAGGCCCAAAGAACCCCAGCCAGCCAGTATTTATTGGATGTTGATTCCCCAAAGCCCATTTTCTAACTTCACCTGGATTAGAGGGGTGGGGGCAGGGAGTGACCTCTCCCACCTTGAGTATTGTCTCAGCAGGAAGAAGATTCCAGGTAATTACTTTCTGGTCTGAAAGCTGAGCTTTTCTTTCTCCTGACCCTAGCACAGCCAGGGATTGAACATGGGGCCTCAGCTCCCCTCCCAGGTGACTCTTGAGGGATGCTGGCAGAGCAGGAGGCTGAAGGTCAGCCTTGGCCACAGCTGCATACCCCCAGCCTGTGCCAGCCTCAAGACCACCTTCTGTTCCCTGGGCTCACCGTCATCATCTTAGTTCCTGCCTGTGCCTAAGGCCAGTCTTAATGTCTCCTCCTGGGTCTGGGATAATTTCAAAGACTTCCAGTCAATGCTCTTTTGCTTAAATTGACCACAGTTCATTTCTGTTACTTTCAAGCAAGAACCAGGTTGACCCGGACTCACCCAAGGACCAGATGTTCCATCTCCATTTGACAGTCTTTCATTCCAACAGTCTGTGCGTTGCTGAGTGGAAGTCAACACGCAGAGAGCAGGGCCCTGGTGCTAGGATTGTTCTGAGAGCATTGATCTCCTTCCCCTGTTGCCACCCTGGAAACACTTCTCACCACCCCCAATTACAGCTCATCTCCTCCTTTCACAGAAGAAGTGGGGCCATGTGTGTCCTTGACTGCTCTGTTGTGGCTTCCCTTTGAAGTCACTCAAAGGCCCCTCTAGCTTTGCTTTGTCCTGCAGAGAACTCACTGGTCCCCACCGTCTCCCTCCAGCAGGTTCTGCTCACCTTCGGGTCCTCCTCGCTTCTCCTCTCCTCCTCCTGACCTGGATATGCCATGTAACAACCCAGCTCTGGAGATGCACATGGTGAGGAAAGCCCTCAGCTGGAGTCCAGGGGCCCCAGCTCTGGTCCTTGCTTGCTCTGTGACGTGGCAAACCTCAGTCTCCTTGGCCTCAATTTCCCTATCCGTAAAAAGATGGGGCTGATGTCCCACCCAGATCTCATCCCTGGTGAGGAGGGAGTGCTGCCGAGAAACAAACTACAATGAGATGGTCAGATTTTCCCCCTGAGCTGTTGACCATGGAGCCTCCTAACTGCCCCCCTTGCCTCCAGTCTCATCCCACCTGCTCCATCCTCTACAGTCTCCACATCAGGTTTTGCTACTCCTTTGCTACCACTCACCATGGCCCCATTCATCCAGACTGGCAGTGACATTCCAAATATTTAACAATCAGAGAAAGATGCCCTGGAGCAGATCCCGAGGCTCCCTGCTGTGACAGGGTGAACGCTCTAGTGACTGGATCATGGGGAGGACGGGTGGGGGAAGCACAGTTGGGACGGCGGCTCTTCACCAGCAGGAATATTTCAATACATCACCTACCGGAGCAGCCACACTGTTCAGCTCCTCCACCCTTCTGCCGTCAGCAACCAAAGCCCTGCATTCAATCCCTTCTGTCCTAAACGTTTTGAGGTTTCTGTTTTCCTGGCTGGATCCTGGCTGATACTACATCCAACACCAGATTTCCTCTTAGGGAAGCAAATGTCTTTGTATAAGAAAATACCTTGATAAGGCACTTGGGGGGAGGTAACATCCTAAGGGTATGATTTGACAAGAGACAAGGAACTGAAAGAGACAGGTAAAATGCTCTGCATGGGAAACAAGCGAGAATTGGGAGGGAGGGGATAGAGGGAAAGAGCAAAGGAGAAAATAATAAAACAATGTAACAGGAGGTGGAAGCTCAGGTGGTGGAAGCTGAGGGGCTTCTAGGAATGGAAATATCAAAGACGGACTTTTACACTGCTGGCGGTTTTGCAATCTATAAATCCCTTCTCCCATCCTTTGGAAATGTCTGCTACCCACAGAGACTTTGTGTGCCCAGCTATGCTTTGTTTTAGGGGTGAGGCTGATTTTTTTAATGAAATACAAAGGAAAGGATTGAGGTCCATGTCTGGGCTGACTCAGGGTGGAACCAACAACACCAGCAGGAGGTAAGAAGATGCATAAACTGCATTAATTCAATGCAAACAAGAGCTGAGAGCTAGAAATGACTGTGAGAATAAGAGCTAATCTTTCATAGTGCTTACCATGCACCAGGCTCCACTCTGAGCATTTGCACAGGAACTAACTCATTTAATTCTCACAACAACCCAATGAAATCAGTACTATTATTATCGGCCTTCTACAGATGTGGAAACAGAGCAATTGAGTAGCGTCAGTTGCTCTAGCAAGAGATAGAGCTAAGATTTGAACCCAGGCAGTCTGACTAGAGTCTGTGCTCTTAACCACCACCTGTGAGAAGCCCTCCAGGAATGCACAGGAACCTCAGGAGATTTTTGATGTACAGTCTGTTGTATGAGGGTTTGAATCGAGCTGACCTGGATCTTAAGGGCAAGAAGAGTCTAACTGGCACCTGGGTTTATCTATTCTACCATCAGTCTCTGGGACTAGCTCTGAGCTCCCCCAGGGCAGGGACCACATTTTAGTCCTCTGTGACCTCAGATCTTCCACAAGGCCTGGCACAGAGTAGGAAGTAGCTCCAGTTCATTTTGCTTGGATAATTAAGTGAAGAGGGGGAAGAAAGACCCAAAGGAAGCCAAAATGTTCATCTGGACCAAGCCAAGGCTGAAACCAAGGCAAGGGAGATATTTGTCACCTTGTCACCTCCCCTCCCTCAGGGCTAATTCCAGCGCTGCCACCTCCCATGCAGGCATGAAGCTGTGGATTTTTCCTAATTGAGAAGGAAAACATCTTCTGTCTAGTCAAGGCAGCAACATCAAGGCAGGGCTGTGAAGGCGGTGCCGCGCAGGCTGGCACCACACACTCGCCGCATTTCAGAGCTGCTTTTCTTGCTGCTGTCGTGTGTTTAACTCTTCCTGTGTTTTAAAATGTTAGAGCCATGACACCCACTTTGAAAGCCCCAAGGAGAGGGAGTGATGGTATCTCAACAGGAACAGCTCTACTGGGAGGTGTGGAGGGGACGAGGGGTCTCTACAGCAAAGAAGTAGTCATCTCTTCAATCTTGCCTCTTCAGGATCTATTCTAGCGTTCTTTATTTCATTTTCATGTGATAAAAATTGAGATGTACAACTCTTGTCTCAGCTAACATGGGCGGCAGTCAGCCAGAAAGAGTTTTGTCCTCTCACGTGGGCGGACTGCGGGCAGGAGACAGGCTCTGAGGAAACATCTTTGGGGCCTGTGGGGATAGGAGTTCCTCCTTTTTTTTTTTTTTTTTTTTTTTTGAGATGGAGTTTCACTCTTGTCACCCAGGCTGGAGTGCAATGGCGCGATCTCGGCTCACTGCAAATTCCACCTCCCGGATGCAAGCAATTCTCCTGTCTCAGCCTCCCAAGTAGCTAGGATTACATGTGCCTGCCACCACGCCCAGCTAATTTTCATATTCTTAGTAGAGATGGGGTTTCACCATGTTGGCCAGGCTGGTCTCAAACTCCTGACCTCAGGTGATCCACCTGCCTCAGCCTCTCAAAGTGCTGGGATTACAGACGTGAGCCACTGTGCCCAGCCAGGAGTTCCTCCTTGATCATCCCTCTTCTCCTGCACATACAAACACACACACACACTACCCACACAGTGCAAGCACACACACGCATACACAGTCGTACTCCTTACCACCAGGGCAGGCCCTGGTTCACAAGGAACCAGAACTCCAGATTTGCCCAGGTTCGGCCAAGATCCAAGGGATAGGAAGGCTAGAGGCCTGTCCCAGTGACCTCTCCAAACACCTCACCTCCTCCCTAGGACCAAGCACTGCTAGTGTTGCTGGGATCCGGGAGTAAATGAAAGCCGAGGCACCAGTAGGGGGCTGTGTCAGTATCCAGGCAAGGGATACTGCTGGCCTGGACCAGAGCAATAGTATTCATAAACAGAAAGGAAAGGGCAGAGTCAAGAGATATTTGAAAGTAGACCTGGAAGCACCTACTCATTGGAGGGAAGTAGAAGAGCAAGAGAAATGAAGGAGTCGATGGGGGACCACAGGCTTGGGTGATAGCTGATAGGGGTGACATTCCCTGACACAGAGAGCTCTGGGGAGGAAGACAATGAACTTTGTATTGGACATGGTGAGCTTGAAGGGCATCCAAATAGAGACATCCAGTGGGCAGTTGGATATGAGGTCTGGTGCTCAGGAGAAAGGTCCTGGCTGGAGATGGAGATTCAAGAGTCCTTGGCATTCAGATGCAATCATGGTCACCCACTGGATGGTCTCATCCACAGAGAGTGTGAGGAGCAGAAAGAGAAGACCAAGTGCATCAATATTTAAGATACTCAGCTATGAGAAAGACGAGCTGAGAAGCTAGGGCCAGATGTTGGGCAGAAATCTGGGCGACTGTGGTGTCTTCAAAGCCAAAGGCATGTCCAAAGAAAGTGAGTGTGATCGCCAGTCCCAAAGGCTGCAAGAAAGTCAGGCAAGATAAGGACCAGAAGGTGTACAATCAGGCCTAGCATCGAGGATGTCACCTGGTGACCTTGGAAAGGTCTTGGTGGGAGCAGAAGACCAATTACACAGGCATGGGAGAAGAGAAGTGTGCACTGCTCAAGAAGCCTGGATTCAAGGCAAGGGAGAGACAGGGTCAGAGCCAAAGGAGCCACCAGGCCTAGGGAGGGAGGTTGTTGCATGTCTGTTTGCTGGCTTCTTTCTACAATGGAAGAGCCTTCAGGAGGTTTCTAGGCTAAAGGGGGCAAGGCAGTAAAGACAGAGAGATTGTGATACAGGAGAGAGGAGTTCCTCATGGAGAAAGGCCCATGAGAGAAGGTGGAGGCATGCAGGCCAGGGCACAGGGGCTGGGGGAGGAGTCAAGGGTGCAGGGAAGGTTGACCAAATAGTGAGAGGAAGAGCAGCTCGTCTGAGGAACAGTGTGAGGACAGAGACAGACATAGAGCAGTGTGGTGGGACAGGGAGCTGAGGGAGCCTCAGTCCCAGGAAGATCTCAACAAAAGGAAAGTAAGAGGCTGGGCCTCTGACTGGGGAGACCGTGACAGGAGGGAGCTTGGGACAGTAGGGAGGGCTTTCAGCTATCCCTGAGAACAGGAAAGGTGTCTGAGCAGGGACAGGAGGGAGCTCGGGCCCTTCTTTCATTGCAGCTGTTCACTGCTCTGTTTTGTGATGTCCGTTTCCTGCAGCCTCAAGGCCAGAAGCTTCTTAAACCTTCTAAAGTCTGGAGTCAAGGAAGCTGAGGGGTCAGTGGGGAAAGGAAAACCCACTCTAGCATGAGGGAGAATTCCTATCAGCCCCTCTGGCAATGCCATGGCATACTGTGGGAAGTGGTGAGTTCCACCTCAGTCAGGAAGTTGAAGCCAAGAATCTCAGCTGGGGCCAGGCACCATGGCTCATGTCTGTAATCCCAGCACTTTGAGGCCAGGTGAACTCAGGAGTTTGAGACCAGCCTGAGCAACATAGTAAGACCTTGTCTCTACTAAAAATTAAGAAAAAAAATTAGCTGGGTATGGTGGTACACACTTGTAGTTCCAGCTACTTGAGAGGCTGAGGCAGGAGGATTGCTTGAGCCTGGGAGATTGAGGCTGCAGTGAGCTATGATTGCACCACTGCACTCCAGCTAGGGCAACAACACAAGATCCTGTCACAAAAAAAAAAAAAAATTCTCACCTGGGGTCTGTAGTGGGGAGTCCCACCTGCAATGGTGGGCCATTGGACTACTACCCTCAATGTCCTGTCCTGACCTGGGCTCTAAAGGCATGGGACAGGGCGGGACTGCTGCCTCCAGGTTGGGAGGGATAATGGTAGATCTGGCCAGGCCAGTGTCCTATTGACACCTTCCTCCATCCTCCATGGCTCCCCATGGCTCTTGGGAGCACCTATGACCCTACCCATCCTGGTATTCTGAGAAGCCCCACCCACTCAGGTTCATTTCCTGTTAAACTCAATCAATTAATGCCTCCTTTATCTTTAGAACATCTACCAGAAGGATTTGGCCATTTTTTTCCTATTATCTTCAAATAGAGAAAGTAAGGGTCAGAGAAGTTAGGACTTTTCCCCAAAATCGCAAAGAGAGTGGGGGAGCAAAACTATACCCTATGGCTCTGGGCTTTGACCCATCTATTCCACTCTACAGCTGGGGCCACTGCCCCTACCATGAAGACCTCCTGCCCAGCCCTGAGCAGGTGCATCAATCCTCCAGCCACATCACTGAGTAGTTGCCATCTGGAGCCTGCCAGGATGGACCCTGGATGGCCAAGAACCTCAAGTATCTGCTTTCTTCTCCCTCTGCCTCAAGCACTGAGCCAGAGAACCCCAAACCCAGTGGAGTGTCCTGGCCCTTTCAGCCAAGGGACACTGCTCTTCCCAGCTCCCAATAATCCTCATGAAACCTCATAAGGGAGGTGTCCCTACATTACAGATGAAGAAACTGAGGCTCAGAGAGATGAAGTGACTTTGCACAGCCAGAAGTATCCAGGTTAGATCAAGACCTCAAATCTCCTAATTCCCAAACTTGCATTGGTTCCCTTCCACCCCACTCCCTCGCTGGCTCCCCAAAAAGCCAGGCATTATCCACTCTCTAGTTAGGTGGCAAATGTCCAGACATGAGGACAGTCCAAGGGGCTCAGCCCCCACTCAGGATGAGCATTCATCTGCAGATGCATGCTCTCTCCTTGCTTTCCTCTTGAGGTCTCTTGAGCAGCACCTTAACAAAGCTCTGGGCAAGAGCAGAAGGGCTTAGGTTGCTTGGTTTAGAGCTGGGAAGACAGAATCACTTGCTGGAGATCTCTGAGGGCTGTCAGGGGACACTAGAGTGGCCACATCGTAGGTGGTCCCTGGGGCCATAGCTAGGACCGCTGGGGGAGACCAATGAGGGTAGCAGTGGAGAGATTTTAGCTCAGTCTAAGGAAGAATTCCCCGGGGCAAGGATTGCTGCCCCATGATGGAAAGTCTCATTTTAGGATGGAGAGAGCCTGGTGAGGAGGGTGCCCACCCATCAGGAATGCCATAAAGAGATTCTTGCCACAGGTAAGAGTCAAACTAAATGATCCCAAGTACCCTTTTCCACGTTGAGATCCTGTGGTTCCACAAAACGCCGCATGTGGATCTCATCCCTCTCTCCCTCCCCTCCGCCCCAGCCCACCAGTCTCACACTTGCATCTGCATCCTCTTTTATGACATGAATATTTAAATGTCATCTGATTGCATTATGCATCATAAGTCAGGAAAAAAAAATGGGTCCTGAAAGCCTCCCCTCTGCCTATCTTCCCCCGATCCCCACTGTCTTGCAGGAACCAGAAAAATAAACCCATTCGCAAGTCACAGGTCCTGGAGCTCTTCTCTCCTACCTGCACCCCACCTCCCCTCTCCTGGTGGCCACAAGTAGACCAGGAGCAGGCATCACCTGATCCTGAGCAGCAGGGGGCAGTTCACCAGTCACAGGCAGTAGAGCCTGGCAACTCGAGGTTTTTGTCACACAGAAGGCCCCACATCAGGTTCATGCGCCTCCTTTTTATGATCCCTCCCCCACTACATGCCCCAAACATGGCCCCATAGCCATCCACCTGTGCCAGCCCTTCCTCTCTTCGTGGCCATCCCAAGCTAGAAGCAGACAGTAGCATCCTGTCCCAAAGGCTTACCCCGTCTTTAGTGACGTCACCTCAGCATTTCAGTAAACAAGCCTGGCTGAGCCAGGAGGAAGGAGGCAGGACTGTGTGCATAACCATAGTCAAAGGGGTCTCCGCTGGGGGGCCTGTGGCCTGCAGCCAGGCAGGAAGGGAGGCAAGGAGTAAATTCCCCACCTCTCTCTCCTCCCACCCTCTGATCTCCTGTCAGTGCTGCCTATTGGCCAAACCCAACTGAAGGCCAGAGGCAGAGGAGTGCCCTGAGGTCAGAGGTGTTCACAGAGGTCAGGCCAGGGGCCCAGATCAGGGTGGCCAAGGGTGGGCACAGGACCTGGAGGGACGAATGGAGAAGACCCAGCACCCCAGTCTCCTACTCCTTTCTCGGCTCTCCCTTGACCTGCCCGCCCCCACCCCCAACCTTTCTTCTCTCTCCCATTTTCTCTGCAGAAAAACCAGTTCCTCTCACCTTCTCATGCAGAACAGCTGAGCCAATTAGTTGTCCTTATTGCCTTGGCTCTTGTCAACATGCTGCCCTCAGGACCTCACCTTCTAGCCCAGGCAGCTTAGCAAGGTATTTCCCTAAACAAAGACCCTAAAAGGAATTGTGCTATCAAGCTGTTAAGTAATCTTTGTTTTTTCCACTTTAGCTACAAAAGAATGGAGAGAGGGAGGTGTTCCCAAAGGGAGGAATGACTGTCTTCTCCCAGAAACCTCTCTGCCTAGGTCTGGAAGCAAAGGGATGGGCCTCTGTGGCCCCTGCCAGGCCTCTGTAGTCCTAGGTGGCAACTGAATCCCTGCCTTGTCTCCTCCCACCTCCTCCCTGGAAAAAGTGGGGAGTTCCCTTAGGCCCCCCACCCCCAGGATCAGCACCTGTAGGGCTACCATTGCCTCCCATCTAGAGCCTTCTGTGATCCCAAATAGCCCCACTCCCGCCCTTGGGGGTGTGTCCCCCCAGCTCAAGGGGCAGCTCGACCCTGGAGGATGGAGCCTCCTGCTCTTCCCCACCTCTTGGACCCAGGAAAGCAAATGAAGGTGAAAATAAAGGCTTCCCGCTGGGGTCTGAGGTCTCTTCTCCAGAAGCTGCTTCACCAGCTAAATACCACCCTCTCAATGTTTGGTAATGACCTTTTTAAGTCTCCACTTTCCTGCCTTGGTATTTAGAGAGCAACTGGGTCTCTGGGGAGGAAAAGCAACTGAATTCTTATTCATGGCACTTCAGAAGGCCGGCCGCAAAAAGAGAAAAGAGAAAAGACTCACCTGTCCCCTCCGGAGGCTGACACAACCAGAGCCATCATTCTTCCTGCCCTGCAGCAGCGACTCCTGAAGGTGCCCACAAAGCTGCATTGTGACAGCTGTCACTCAGGCTTTCCAAACTAGCATGGAAAGGCGTGTGCCCGCACCAGCACATGACAATGTCTGTGAGTGTCCTTGCACATGTGTGTGTACCGGTGAGAAAATGGGCCTCACCTGTGTGGGCCAGGGCAGGTGGGGTTTCAAGTGCGGACACAGAGCCACAGGTACGTATGGGAGTTGCATGTATGTCCATCCATGTGCACGTATGTGGGGAACATGGATGTGCTTATGTGCACGCCTCTGGGGGAATCAGAAGTATCATAATGTATTTGTGCACAGTGGGCTCAGGTGTATTTGTGGGCACCTAGATAGGCACAGGCTGGCCCTTCTGAGGCATTGGGGACTACAGGTCAATTTCTGCAGCTGGGGAGCTGGCCGCAGCAGAGAAGTGCCTGTGGTTCTCCAGGGAGCCAGGCAGGGGTTGCGTAGGGTAGGAGGCACCCTGCTCCACTTCCCCCAAGCCCTGCACACATCTGACCTGTCGTCCAAGCCCCTGCCCCAGGCCCTCAGACTCACTCCTGCTACCACCCCTCTGGATCTTGCTTTCCCCCTCATCCCACTGCTTGGACACAAGGAGGTTTCAGAGCCAGTGAGCCCGGCCTTGCCCAGGTCCTGGTGGACTCTGCGCCACCCACCCTGCCTTCCATCAATCAAGAGCTGCCTACTCAGTGTCCCTGAATGAGACAGGTTGACTCTAGCCCAATAACTGAATTCCAGTCAGCCAGTCCCTGGCAAGTGCCCCAGGTCCTAGCACAGTGGCTGGCAGGGGCGCACTCCCTAAACACATGTAGAATGGATAAATATAGCATGTGAGTGCACATCCCAGGCAGCGGGGAGAGACTACGAGGAAGCCGTGGTGTGAGCAGCAGGCTGCGATTGGGGAGCCATTGCAGGGCGGGGATTACATTCAGCAGAGGTGGATAGGTAAGCCTGGTGCTTGCTCAGAAAAAGGTCAGGACTATAAATTTAGACTTGGGATTGTGTTGTGGATCCTTTGGCTCTGCCCAGATCCCCCGATCAGGATGGAAACACTCATTTCCCCAGCTGCAGGCAACGTCGGCTGCTGTCAGTTATAGCTGGGCCAGTCTTAGGAATTCCTTTTGGTAAAAGGAAGCTGCCACACCCAAGGTGATGCCCCCTCCCTAGGGGCAGCTCACATCCAGTGACTGTCTGCTGCAGGAACACAATAGCTAAGTTCTGGCCTCAATTCAGGAGATCCCTGAAGGACCCCCCCCAAGGTCCAGGGTCCCCCTGGCCTCACCAAGGCCTTTCGTTGAATTACATCTCAGTGTAATCCCGCCCTTGCTGTCCTGGCCCTTCATCCCCCTCAGGTGTCGTTCCCATGAATGCTCCCCACTTAGCTTTCTGTCAGCAAATCTCCATCTCGGAGTCTGTTTCTGAAGAAGCTGATCTAAGTCAGGCATCACCGCTGCACGCATGTAAGATAAATGTAGGGAACTGGAGAGAGAGCCTGGGGACCGTGCACACAGTGAGATGAGAAAGGAAGGGAAGGAGAAAGGAGGAGAGGGAGGCAGGGAGAGGACCAAGATGAGGAACAAGGGCAGATGAGCTTGAGACCAAAGGACTGCCCTGAGATACAGAGGGAAAACCAAAAGACCCTACTGTCAGGAAGTCAGAAGAGCAGAATATTCAAGGAGGGAGTGGCAATAGCACCAAACTCCGCAGAGAGGTCCAATCACATTAAAAAACTAAAAAAAAAAAAAAATCTGTATTAGTCAGAGTTCTCTAGAGGAACAGAACTAACAGGATAGATGTATATATAAATCGGAGTTTATTAAAGAGTATTGACTCACATGATCACAACAAGGTGACATCCCACAACAGGCCATCTGCAAGCTGAAGAGAAGGAAAGCCAGTCCAAGTTCCAAAACCTCAAAAGTAGGGAAGCCGAGAGTGCAGCCTTTGGTCCGTGGTCGAAGGTACAAGAGTCCCAAAGCTGAAGAACTTGGAGTCCGATGTTCAAGGGCAGGAACCATCCAGCACGGGAGAAAGATGGAGGCCAGAAGACTCAGCCAGTCTAGTCTTTCCACATTCTTCTGCCTGCTTTTATTCTGGCTGTGCTGGCAGCTGCTTAGATTGTTATTGGGTTAGCACCTAGAGGTGGGTGGTGACGTTGGCCAGAGTGGCCTGCAGGGAGTGGTGGGGGTGGAAGCAGATGCCACTTAGGTGAGGAGACCAAGGGAGGGGAGGTGATGGGGAGAAGGGGATGAGATCATTCTTGGGAGAAGAGAAGGCAAGAAGGAAGATGGTGTCATGGCTGGAAGCGACGTTAGTATCATCATCATTGGTTTTAAGACTGGAAAGACTTGAGCACAAACCTTGCGAATTTTCCAACCAGAAGACCGTCTTCATTCACAGCCCCCAGAGACATCTCAATATCTATCATGTGGGTTTTTTCTCTTTTTTTCCTTTTTGAGATGGAGTCTTACTCTGTCTCTCAGGCTTGAGTGCAGTGGCACAATCTTGGCTCACTGCAACATCTGCCACCTGTGTTCAAGCAATTCTCCTGCCTCAGCCTCCCAAGTAGCTGGGATTACAGGTGCCTGCCGCCACATCCGGCTAATTTTTGTATTTTTAGTAGAGATGGGGCTTCCCATGTTGGCCATGCTGGTCTCGAACTCCTAACCTCGTCATCTGCCTGCCTCTGCCCCCGTAAGTGCTGGGATTACAGGCGTGAGCCACAGGGCCCAGCCTCATGTGGGTTTTTCTTGTGCCAAAAGCAAAATTAATAATCCCAACCACTTAAGCAAGAGAGATCCATTACTTTGAACTGAAAGGACACTTGTCACTACAGGAATATACTACACATTAATAAAAATAAGGTAGCAGCTGGTGACAGCCTCGGCAGACTGTTGGGGTCTCCCTGAAGAACCCACTCCCTTTTGGTTATTGTTTATCTGTCATTTGGCCTTGGAGGGCAGCCCAGAACAGAAGCTCAGAGGCTATTGTTCTTATAGTGAGGTGACATATGGAACTGCAGTTCCCAACCAAGGAACTCCCAAACTGCCCTTGTTTGGGTCAGTTTTGTAGTTTCTGTAGAACTGGAAGACTGCCACTTGCCATTAGCCAGACCAAGCATGTGGTTCAATTGCTCCTCCAATGCCAGTAGGCAAAGAGGAGGGTGGTTAGGCTAGCTTCAGGCAATAGGGAATGTCTGCGATTGGCTATTACTGCAGTGCCTAAGAGTCCAGGCAATGGTGTCCGGCAGACTGAGTGTGAATCCTGGCCTTACCACTGTATTAGTTACAGTAAGCGAGACTTGACTTAAAACACACATGGTTTATTAGCTATCATGAAACACATAGGTCAAGACTGGTGTGGTGGATCCACGCATTCATCAGAAAATCCAATTCCTGTCTTTCTGCTCTGAAATTCACAGCGTCTATTCTCAGAGTCTCTTCATGACTCAATACAGCTGACAGGGCCCCAGCCATTAATTATATCAGCATTCCAGGCATGAGGAATGAGGACAAAAGGGGAAAGAATACATCTCCCTTCAACTTAAGATGCCTTTTTTTTTTTTTTTTTTTTTTGAGATGGAGTCTCACTCTGTCGCCCAGGCTGGAGTACAGTGGTGCCATCTCAGCTCACCGCAACCTCCACCTCCCAGTTTCAAGCGATTCTCGTACCTCAGCCTCCTGAGTAGCTGGGATTACAGGCATCTGCCACCATGCCCAAGTAATTTTTTGTGTTTTTAGTAGAGATGTGGTTTCACCATATTGGCCAGGCTGGTCTTGAACTCCTGACCTCAAGTGATCTGCCCACCTTGGCCTCCCAAAGTGCTGGGATTACAGGTGTGAGCCATCACACTTGGCCAGGATGCTTTTTCAAATGGTCCTTATAATGCTACCTACATGTCATTGGCCAGAACTTAATCACCAGGCCACATTGGGTTGTGAGCTGGGCACTGTGGTGTGAACCTGTAGTCTCAGCTACGTGGGAGGCTGAGACAGGAGGATCGTTTGAACCCTGGAGCTCAAGGCCAGCCTGGGGAACACAGGAAGACAGGCTATGTCTCAAAAAGAAGAAGTCTAATAGAGTTCTGTTAGTAATGAGGAAGAGGAGGATGCATGATATGGTAGCCAACTAGTAGTTCCTCCCAGAGCCTGTGACCTCAGGCAGTTTACTTGAGCCCTCTAAGGCCTCAGTTTCCTTAGCCATAAAGCAGCAATAATGGGCCCTTCACTGTTTCTGTCCTCCATTGCTATCACTAGCAGAAATCAAACACTCAAATATCTACGGAGCTCAAGAAGATAATCTACATAGGAGATGACTGGGAGTGGTGGTGACTGGGGTTAACTGGAGTAGAAACCTCGGTCTAGAGGGAGGTCCCTACTCAACTCCAGCCTCCTGTGAAGATCTTTCAATTTTTCAAAAGAAATGGAAAAATCAGGATTATGTGTAAAATCTTTCTCATTTTAAATTTTACAATAATTCATTTTTTTAACTTATAAAGGTCAAAAAACCACACGTGTACTCATGTACCTGTTGGTACATGACCCTAAATATGACCCTGGAGTGTCAGTGGTCCTGGCCTCAGGACAATAAGATCATCCTGTTCACCTTTTCTCAAGACATCTTGATGTCTTTTGGGTGTGCTATATACCTGTTCCCTGGTGACAAAGTCACTTGGGCAAAGGACAATGTGGATGTGCCATGCAAAGGTTTATAATGACAAAATCTGGGTCTTGTGGGCCTGTGTACACTGGTGCTTCCTAAGTGTTTGAAATAAGGCTTGCAGATCACTGCATTCCACCCCGGCTTTTTACAAACATCCAACACTGGGCACAACCAAATAAACATCGTAAGGAATAGCACAATTCTGCATTTTAATCTCTTAAGCAATTATTGGAACAAGTTGACAAAAATTTGGATCGGAGACCTAGGTGCTGGCCACATGTAGGTGTGAGCCTCTAGCCATGTGACTTAATCAATATCTCTCAGTAAACCATATGGAAAAACTGATGGTGTACCTTCCAACTTTTTCTGGCACACTTCACATTAGCTTTCATTTTTCAACAGGCTTATGGACTCAGGCTCGTTTATAGACTTGGTTTGTGCCATTTGCCCGTGATTACTGACTTTTATGCTTAGATTGTCCCTGCTTGGGCATACTAACAGGGGGTAAGAAGGAGTCTGTTTGGGCTGGCTGCTCATTCTAATTTTCCTGTAGGCATCTTTAAAAGCATCACTGCCTTCCTTGTCCCAGCTACTTGTGAGGCTGAGACAGGAGAATGGCGTGAACCCGGGAGACAGAGCTTGCAGTGAGCCAAGATAGCACCACTGCACTCCATTCTGGGCGACAGAGCGAGACTATGTCTCAAAAAAAAAAAAAAAAAAAAAAGCATCACTGCCTTCCAAAACCAAGACATCTCCTCTCCAAGATCCAGCACACCTTATCCTTCAGGAAGCCCTTGCTTCCTTGGGATACGAAGTGACTTAAAGGACTAATCCACAGTCAGTGGGACTACACAGTTATGTTATGACACCGGGACCCCATGCATCAGCCCAGAGGCAACCTGGGTTATTTGGGGGATTAAGCAGAATGCTAACATCCTAAATTCATGCTGTTCTTTCCAATTTAATTCCAGGACACTGAAATTCCTTCCTATCGTGCTCTAATACACATTTCTCAATTTTTAGTCTCCTTTTCCTTTCTAAGCTCTGGGCTAGCTCTTCTCTCTTTTATATATGACATGCTCATCTCAGATTCAGCATATCATACTGGGCGTTGTCACACCAAACCATGTGTTGAATTACGATGCTGCCCAAAGCTAGACAAACATCAACACTCAAATGCCAATCTGTTAATATCCCTTTGAGCCAATGGGCCCACGCTTCTAAGGCTCTTGCATTTAGCTTCCCTACTTTACTCAATTTATTAGGAGCAGTTTTTGTAACTGATGGACTCAGGATGGTTCGTAATGGTGCCAATTTCACTCAAGGCTTTGTATCTTGCTTGGATAAGATTGGTCCTTGTCCACATGTCTCACAAAGAAATACTCATGAGATATGTGTCTGTGTATAATGACATTATACAAAACTTTACGTATTTAAAATCGTTTTAGACACAGTGCATTCTATATGGTCAGAATGGCACCAGGACAAATAGCATTGGATATTCTAGGCAGGCTGTGTGTGTTGGCAGCTGGAGAACTCCAGCAAGTTTGAATTTTGCTAGTGGCATCTGCTCTAATGAAACCAGAGTGATCATTTCAAAACATAAATCAAATCTTGCCTCTCCCCTACTTTAAATCCCCAATAGCTGCCCATCCCCCAGTAGTCAGGATAAAACTCAAACTCCTCGTGCTGACTCAGGCCCTGTGAAGAAGTAGCCCTGGCATTCTATCCTGTGCCATGTCCCCAGCACCTGCTCCACTCTAGCCAAAATGCCTTTGCTCTCAAATTGGAAACCTCTGAGCTTATTCCTGCCTTCAGCCCTTTGCATCAACTGTTCCCTCTGCCTACTGGGCTTTTCCCCGAAACCACACATGGCTGGCACTGTGTTATCTTTCAGTGTCACTTCCTAAGAGACACCTTCCTGGTCACATAAAGTGGCTGCTTGGTCACTCTCTCTCACCACTCCGAATTCTCTGCATAGGCCTCGCAATTCCCTGAGGTGTCTCTCGTCTCTTAATGTGTTTGTTGTCTTCTGCCCCCATGTGACTCTAAGGATAGGGAGATTAGGTATCTTGCTCACAACTCTTTTCCCAGAACCTAGCACAGTGCCTGCAAAGGGTGCATGTTCCGTAAATATTTGTCACTGGATCACTGGAAGATCATTGGAAGAAAGCAAGAGAGCAAGAGAGAAAGGAAGCAAGAGTCGTGCCCTGCTGTTGTTTGCTGTGCAGGGACGGAGTGGAAGTTGTCAGGGGGCAGCCGGGAGCAGCAGACATCAAGCTCACAACCTTCAAGCCCCCTTCTTCCATCCTGGGCAAGGTCACTGCACTCACGCCCAGCCCTGCCCACAAAGAAAGTGGTCCCAAAGGTGTTCAGAGGCACATCCTGCCCTCTGCTTCACTCACCACCCCGCTGAACTGGACTAATCTCCGACAGCAAGTGGTGGAGCCCAGGCTCAAGGAGCTAGATCCATCCATCATTCAGAGGGAAGAGCCACAAATTCTGAGGTCTCTATCTGCACCTGTCACACTCAAGGGTAAACTTGCCACGGCCACCATGTAGAGCCACTCCTCCCCATTGACAGCTGTGCTGGCTCAGGGACTTGCGCAGTGACAAATCTGTTGTCTGCTCAGCAGCATCCACTGGCCAAAGCTGGGGCCAGGGCCGGGTGGCTGCGGAGTTGGAAAAATTTACAGTCATGTACTCCTTGGATAAAATTCGATGGGGACAAGACAGGGAAATCCCATTGTGAATGCCCAACCAAGGGTAGGTGCTGCTAAGCAGACAGCACTCTCACCATCCCCCTAGAGTGCCATCCCTGTCCTTCAATGCCCTGTGGTCAGTCTGCCTCCCCCACCCCATCTCCCCCATATGGACTGGGATTCTCTGGGGCAGGGTCTGGTCCCAGGTCCCCTATTCTTCATCCAGCACAGACCTAGAATTCTAGGAACTCCTCATGTCATACTCCTCTGTCCACCTGAATTAAAGAGGTGACAATTTCGGTTCCATTTGACCTTGAGTGGCAGTCAAAAGCATCCACTTTGCAGTCAGGTCTGCATCTGGATTCCAGCTGTTCTCTGTACTCACCACATGCTCCTGGGCAAGTTGTACCTCCATCTCATGCTCCCTAAATTGGGGTGACAATAGGGTCCTTGTGAGCATTACATGAAACGCACGTGAACTGCTTACACAGCACCTGGTGGGAAGTAAACACTCAGCAATGGCATTTGACGAAGACATTGTCAAGATGTTGTCATTGTCATCACTATGTTTGTTGTCTATACTACAATGTATCTCCAGCCCCAAATGCACTAACTGGGAGGAGGTGGCACGGTCACCTTTGATGTTGCCAGTGCAGAAAAAGATAGGAGCCCTTTTCCTTGGTCACAAGCTCCTGAAGCCAAAGTCCGCTTTGAAAGAAGGTAATGGAGGAAGAGCCACAATCCTAGAGGACTCTCCCGTATGCCCCAAAGAGCAGCTCCATGGCAGCATCTAAACGTCTCAGGGGCAGAAAGTTTTCTCAAAGTGTGTCAGTCATTCAGAAAACACCAGACAAAGAGGAGGCTTCAGACCCATCCCACGCCACCCTCCTCTGCCCCACACCCCTGTCCTTCAATGCCCTGTGGTCAGTCTGCCTCCTCCACCAGCCTCCCGACTTATTCCCCCCCAATTTGGGCCACCTCTGCCCCCAGCACATGCTGCCCACCATGATCAGGCCATGCCTTTTGCTCACACCAATCTCTCTTCTTCCATTCCCCCACTCACTCATCACAAGTTACCCCTCTCATGTCCCAGCCCCTCGGAACCCTGCAGTACGCAGTCTCTAAGTGGCAGCAGTTAATTTAATCGGCAACACAAAACAATGCCTGCCCTCTCTAAGTAATGTGGATACATTTTCACAGGGCTCTTCCAGAGTCACAGCTTTAATCAAAGTCCTGACCCCAATGGTAGAATTCCAGGTACGGTGGCAGGGCAGTGGAGTGAGATTTAGAGACAGGCAGATGGCCATTGCTGCTGCAATCATTGACACAGGCCACCCCCTTGAGCAATGTATATGGCCATGAGCTTCTTGAATAGGGGTTTTCTCTGCTTCCCCTCCTTCCTCGTGCGAGATACAAGTCAAAGAGCTCCCCAACTCACCGCGGGAGCTGAGGTCAAGGCCAAGTCACACCCTGGCTCAGACACATTAAGAAATCATGGCTCCCCCGCTCCTTCACCCCAGAATCCAGGGCCATAGTCCATCCACTCAACCCTGCCTCCCTGGGGCCTTTCCCTGTTGAACATCAGAGGCAGGAGGCGTGGGTGGAGTGAGGGCCGGGCAGCTCCAGGCCTAGGGGAGCTACAGGCTGGATTCTTTCCTAGTCAGTGCTGTCTGTCCCCTGTGGGGCAGGCCTGAGGGCTTTAATGAGGATGCCATGCCTTCAGAGACTCGATGGTCACACAGGAGAAGGGAAATGACCAGCTTTTCATGCAATGGGAACAATTAATACCTCCGGAGCAGACAACCCTGTGACACTCCCCAGTTCCCACCCTCCCAGTCCCACAGCCTGTCCTCCTTCTTAGAGTGGGCACAGGGGTCCCCCTGGGCCAGGCATTGCCACAAGGAGCTGTGTCTGAGCTGTGTCCCTCACGAAGAAGCCCTCTGTCCAAATGACCCAGGAGAGGTCAATCAGTGCACCTGCCACCTCCAGGCAAGCACCACACCATACCCCAGCCCCAGGGGAAGCCTGAAGACAATCCCTGCTTTGTCATTCACAAATTTATTAAGAAGCCACTATACTTCCTGTGGCTAGGCAGACCCTTCCCTGACAATCAGACCTTGGTCTCTGCCTTGGTGCAATGGAGGGATGGTGCAGTTTGATAGTCTGAAGGCTTTGCAGCCCTGACCCTGGAGAGTCACTCCACAATCCCAGGTCCCCCTTGAATTTGTCTTAAACAACCCAGTTCCTTCCATCACTCCAGGGCATCCTCCTCCCACACCTCCACCACCATTCTAGTGTCTGAGATGTAATTGTTTGCTCCAGCTCACTCTAGCAAGCCTTATTCTGATTTCTGTAGCCATTGACACCATTTATTAAGATTTTTTTGTGACAATTCCATGCTTGGGTTGTGCATCTTATTTAGAATGGCAAAGGTAAAAAAAAATACTGCCAATTACCGAGTGCTAGACAGGATGTGGAACAACTAGAATTTTCATACGTTGCTGGTGGAAATGCAAAATGGTACAGTTATCCTAGAAAACAGCCTGTTAGTTTCTCAAAATGCTTGTGATATGACCCAGCAATCTCACTCCCAGGTATTTATTTCCCAGAGAAATGAAAACTTACATTCACACAAAAACCTGTGCACAGATGTTGATAGCAGCACATAATTACATAAATTACATAAATTTTCATAATTACAAAAAACTGGAAACACCCCAAATGTCCTTTTTTTTTAAATTTTATTTTTCCATAACCAAATGTCCTTTAAACGAGTGAATGGATAATCAAAATGTAGTACAGCCATACAATGGAATATTACTCAGCCATAAACAAGAACGACTTATTGATACACACAACACCATGGATGACTTTCAGATGCATTATGTCGAGTGAAAGAAGCCAGCCTCAAAAGATTCTAAGCTGTTGATTTTATTTGTACAACATTCTGAGAAAGGAAAAACTACAGGGGCAGAGAACAGATCAAGGGTTGGGGATGGGGAGAGGTTGATTACAAAGTCCCAGCACGAGGAAACTCTTCAGACAGGTGTGGGAATTGTTCTAGATCCTGTTTGTGGAGCTCCCCCATCTTATCCCTCTCCTCTGGGGTCAGCTCCCCACCCCACTGCTGCATTCTCAGGTTGCTATGGAGCTGCCATGCCGGGCCCCCAAGTAGGGGTGACTCTGCCAAGCCCACTTCCCCACGGGGGGAGAAGTGAGCTGTCATGCTGGGTAGGTGCTTCAGGGCTGGGTGGGACTGGCCACTGAACTGGGAAGGTCTGGATCATCCCCCTGGTAGAGGAGAAAGAGCCAGAGACTTGGAGTCAAACCCAGATCCTTCACTGGCAACCCCACATGGCTTAGAACAAGTTTCTGCTCCTCCGTGAACCTCAGTTTCCTTCTCTGTAAAGTAGAACTCACAATCCCAATCCTGTAAGACTGTCTTGGGACTTAATGGTATTTTCTGGGCACCTGCTGTGTGGCAGGTCCTGTGATGGGCATTGGAATGCAAACATGAACAAGCCATAGTCCCTTTCTTCTAGAGTGCCCAGTCTCTCGTGAGGGAATGTGGGGGAGGAGACGGGAAGTTCTACACTGCTCCCATGAGGACCTAGGCTCAGTAATAACTGTAACTAACATATATTAAGCACTTAGTACATACCAGGCACCATTTTAAGCCTTGCAACAACCTTATAGGTTAAGGTACTACAATTATCCCCACATTACAGATGAGGAAACTGAGGCCCAGAGAATTTAAGAACTAGGCAAGTGATAGTCCGGCTCTGAAGTCCCTCTGCAATTCTGCCTTCGTGACGGGGTCTGTGCCCCCTAAATATTTCAAATGTTTTCATTATTATTATATGTATTATGGTGATCTGGGATTAGTCATTCTGATGTTACCATAGTAATTGTTTTGGGGTGCCAGAAGCCATACCCATAAAAAATGGCAAGCCTAATCGATAAATGTTGTGTGTGTTTTGACTGCTTCACTGACCAGATGTTCTCCCATCTCTCTCCCTCCTCTTGGGCCCTAACTCTCTTCAATTCTATGAAGGCTGAGAGAGGTGAAGCAGCTGCAGAAGAAAAGTTTGAAGCTCGGAGAGGTTGGTTCATGAAGCTTAATGAAAGAAGCCATGGCCATACATAAAAGCCAAGGTGAAGCAGCAAGTGCTGATGTAGAAGCTGCAGCAAGTTCTCCAGGAGCTCTGGCTAAGATCATTGGTGAAGGTGGCTACCAGATTTTCAAAGCAGTTGAAACAGCCTTCTGTTGGAAGAAGATGCAATCTAGCTTTTGTAGCTAGGGAGAAGAAGTCCATGCCTGGCTTCCAAGCTTCAAAGGACAAGCTGGTTAGGGGCCAGTGCAGCTGGTGACTTTAAGTTGAAGCCAATGCTCATTTGCCATTCTGAAAATCCTAGGATTCTTAAGACTTGTGCTAAATCTCCTCTGCCTGTGCTCTATAAATGGAACAACAAAGCCTGAATGACAGCATATCTGCTTACAGCATGGTTTACTAGCTATTTTAAGGCCACTGTTAAGAACTACTGCTCTGGAAAAAAAAAAAAAGATTCAACATATTACTGCTTATTGACAGTGCACCTGGTCACTCAAAAGCTCTGATGGAGATGTACGAGAAGATTAATGTTTTCATGCCTGCTAACACAACATCCAATCTGCAGCCTATGGATCGAGGAATAATTTTGACTTTCAAGTCTTATAATTTAAGAAGTACATTTTGTAAGGCTAGAGCTACCATAGATAGTGACTCCTCTGGTGGATCTGGGCAAAGAAAATTGAAAACCTTCTGGAAAGGATTCACCATTCTAGATGCCATTCAGAACATTCATGATTCATGGGAGAAGGTCAAAATATCAACTTGCACAAGAATTTGGAAGAAGTTGGTTCCAATCCTCAGGGATGATTTTGAGGGGTTCAAGACTTGTGTACAGGAAGTAACTGCAGATGTGGTAGAAATAGCAAGAGAACTAGAATTAGAAGTGGAGCCTGAAGATGTGACTGAATTACTGCAATCTCATGATAAAACTTTAACGGATGAGGAGTTGCTTCTTATGGATGAGCAAAGAAAGTGGTTTCTTAAGATAGAATCTACTCCTGGTGAAGACGCTGTGAACATTGTTGAAATGACGACAGTGGATTTAGAATATCACATAAACTCAGTTGATAAAGCAGCAGCAGGGTTTGAGAGGACTGAGTCTAATTTTGAAAGAAATTCTACTGTGGGTAAAATGCTATCAAACAGCATCATATCCTACAGAGAAATCTTTCATGAAAGGAAGTGTCACTGGATGCAGCAAACTTTCCTGTTGTCTTACTTAAAGAAATTGCCACAGTAACCACAACCTTCAGCAACCACTACCCTGATGAGTCAGCAGCCATCAACATCAAGGCAAGACCCTCTACTCCACCAGCAAAAAGATTACAACTCGCTGAAGGCTGAGGTGATTGCTAGCATTTTTTCAGCAATAAAGTTTTTTAAATTAAGGTATATCCATTGTTTTTAGACATAATACTATTGCACACTTGATAGACTACAGTATAGTGTAAACATAAGTTTTATGTGCACTGGAAAATCAAAAAATTCATGTGAATTGCTGTATTGCAATATTTGCTTTATTGCAGTAGTCTGGAATTGAACTCACAATATCTCCGAGGTATGTCTGTACATGTATCATTTCATTGGGTCTCCCAAAACCCAAAGAGGTAGGTTCTAGTTACTATCCCCATTTGATAGATGAAGAAACTGAGGTGCTTACTTTTCTTACATCCCACAGTAAGTCACAGAGGAAACTGAGGTCAAATCTCTTGCCACCTTGCTCCACCTGCCGATGCTATGCCATGATTTAAAGGATGTGAGCTTTGCTCTCATTTTAAGCTCACAGAATAGTTAAACATAACATTTCCTGGGAAGATTGGAGAACTCTCTTTAGAGACAGTGCCAAGGGATGGCTTTGACCCACCAAAATATTCACCAGTATCTCACCCTCCGAGCTACTGTAAAATAATAATAATAGAAATATTCTCCAACAGGGACAAGTGATGTTCTCCGCCTCGTGTGAATTATAAATAAAGTCATCTTTAATACAACCTAAGTTAAAATTGTGTGCTTTCCATAAAAATGTAGCTGCAACACAAATCCCCTAGCCCTACCCCAAACTGCTTCCAAACTAGTTGTTAACCCAGTCCTTTCCATGAGGAAACTTGGAGCCACCCTATGGGTTTTCTGCATGAGATGGAAGCCTCCTGAGGCAGAACCAGGCTAGAGTTGCAAATGTGTACTACCCTAGCCTTCTGAACATCTGAAGCCACCCCGTAGGGTTTTCTGTCTTACCCAAATGGGTAAGACTGATACATAAAGAACACTGGAGAAGGCCCTCACTGTGGGCAAAAGTAAGGCAGGGACAAGGTGCTGGGGAAGCCTCAGGCCAAGAGATGTCATAGCAACATTCAGAGGCGTCCCCAGCAATAACTGTGAGCTGGAAACTTCCCCTCCTTCTGCTAACTCAGAAATGTATTGCTGCTTTCTTTGCTTGACTTTGTTTCTTGGTAGTAGCTGGTATTTATGTGCCCTTAAGAAAACACCAAAGAGGGACACATTGTCTCCGGGAATGGTGTCTTAGGTCTTTGTGCTCTCGGGGACTTGCACAGGACTTGACACATTGTAGGTGCTCAGAATAAATGAGGATGGATTGAGTTGAGCAGGATGAGAGGAAAAGCTGGGATAATCCCCAAACCCACTCCAGTGGTTTGGAGAGGACAGAAATGAGGTTGGAGGGGGCAGTTCTCAACCGGGGCAGCACATCAGACACCTGAGCAGCCTTTACATTACCCTTGCACAAGTCCCAACCCCAGAAACTCAATTGTCTGACTGGAGCCTGGCTGTGGGCATTTTTTAAAACTCCCCTGGGTAATGCAAGTGAACAGCCAGGATTGAGAACCCCTGGGCTACAGGAAGGAAATGGAGCTGCCAAGAAGAACAAGGGCCTGGTGAAGCTGGTCCCTGAATCCCCAGCAGGCGGAACCAATGGTGCTGCTAAGAAGAACAAGGGCCTGGTGAAGTTGGTCCCTGAATCCCCAGCAGGCAGGACCAACAGAGGATTAAGTTAGCAACTGTGTGGCTGGCTGGCCACCATGTGAAGGGCCAGGGATAAAATGGTGAGTAAGGCTTAGGGTCTGGTAGGAAATGAAGACATTAGTCAAATAATCTGTCTCTGTGTGTGTGCACGTTCACATAAACATGCTAATAGGGGCAAATGTTCAGAGGGAAAGAACAAGGAGTGATGTGTTGACATGGTTTGGAAGGGCATGGAACGTTCCTTGAGAGATGGAGAGGGTGGAACAAGCGTGTTTCCAGCAGAGGGAACAGCCAGTGCAAAGGCGCAGAGGAGGGTGGGAAGCCTGGCACATTCCCTTCGTATTGAAGGAAAAAAGGCTGGAATCCAAAGGGAAGGGGCCAGTGGGCTGCAATGAGGCTGGGAGGTGGCAGGGAATAGCACAGGCAGGACTCAGAAGGGACAGGAAGCCAGTGACAGAGTTTCAGGCAGAGGACTGACACGATCAGGTCATTTTTCTTGTACTTTTCTTTTGCAATTTTTAAAATTGAGATAAAATCCACATAGCATAAAGTTTACCATTTTAACTGGTTTTTTTGGGGGGGTTGGCAACAGAGTCTTGCTCTGTCACTCAGGCTGGAGTGCACAGTCACAGCTTACTGCAGCCTCAAACTCCTGGGCTCAAGTGATCCTCCTGCTTCAGCCTCCCAAATAGCTGGGACTATAGGCACACACCACCACACCCAGATAATTTTTTTTTATTTTGTGTAGAGATAAGGGTATCACTATGTTGCCCAGGCTGGTCTCAAACTCCGGGACTCAAGGGGTCCTCCCGCCTCAGCCCCCCAAAGTGCTGGGTTGCCATTTTAACCATTTTTAAATGTATAATTCTGTGGGGGAGGGGGTTGTATATTCACAATGTTGTGTAACCATCCTCACTTTCTCATTCCAAAACATTTCCATCACTCCAAAAAGAAACCCCATATCTGTTAGCAGTGTCTCCCAACTCCTCAATCCCTCCAGCCCCTGGCAACCACTAATCTACTTTCTGTCTCTATGGGCTTGCCAATTCTGGGCATTTAATATAAATGGAAGCATATAGTAGGTAGTCTTTCATGTCTTGCTTCTCTCACTTAGCACAACGTTTCCAAGGTTAATCCATGTTGCAGCACGTATCAGTACTTCATTCTTTTTACTACTGATGAGTATCCCATTCTGTGGATAGACCACATTTTGTTTATCCATTCATCATTTGATGGACATTTGGATTGTTTCTACTTTTTGGCTATTATGGGTATTGCTGCTATGAATATTCGTGTACAAGTTTTTGTGGAAACATATGCTTTCAATTTTCTTGGATATATACCTTGGAGTGGAATTGTTGGATCATATGGTACCTCTATATGTTTAACTTTTTGAAGAACTGCCAAACTGTTTTCCACAATGACTACACCATTTCGCATTCCCACCAGCACTGTGTGAAGGTTCCAATTTCTCCACATCCTTGCCAGAACTTGCTATTTTCCACTTTGTTTTTTATGAAGCCATCCTAGTGGGTGTAAAGTGGTATCTCATGTGGTTTTGATTTTCATTTCTCTAATGACTAATGATGTTGATCATTTTCTCATGTGTGTATTGGCCATTTGTAAATCTTCTTTGGAAAGATGTCTATTCAAATCCTTCACCCATTTTTAAACTGGGTTGTTTGTCTTTTTGTTGTTGAGTTGTAAGAGTTCTTTGTATATTCTGGATACTAGACTCTTGTCAGATATATAATTTGCAAATATATTCTCCCAATCTGTAAGTTGTTTATTTACTCTCTTGATAGTATCCCTTGATAGACAAACATTTTTAATTTGTTGAAGTCAGTTTATCTAGTTTTTCCTTTCCTGCTTGTGGTTTTGGTGTTATAATTAAGGAACTGTTGCCTAATCCAAGATACTAAGATTTATACTTTTGTTTCCTTCTAAGAGTTTTTATAGTTTTAGCTCTTACAGTTAGGTCTTTGCATTTTGAATTCACTTTTTTATATGGTGCGAGGTAAGGGTCCAAATTTGTTCTTTTGCACGTGGATAATCAATTGTCCAGCACTATTTATTAAAAAGACTATTCTTGGCAGGGCACAGTGTCTCACACCTGTAATCCCAACACTTTGGGAGGCTGAGGCCGGCAGATCACCTGAGGTTGGGAATTCGAGACCAGCCTGACCAACATGGAGAAACCCCGTCTCCACTAAAAATACAAAATTAGCCAGGCGTGGTGGCACGTGCCTGTAATCCTAGCTACTTGGCAGGCTGAGGCAGGAGAATTGCTTGAACCCAGGAGGCAGAGGTTGTGGTGAGCCGAGATTGCACCATTGCACTCCAGCCTGGGCAACAAGAGGGAAACTCCCTCTCAAAAAAAAAAAAAAAAGACTATTCTTTCCCCCATTGAATGATGTTGTCATCCTTGTCAAAAATCACAGATGTATGGGGTTTCTTCTGGACTCTCAATCCTATTCTATTGATCTATGTGTCTGTCCTTGTGCTAGCACCACATCGTTTTGATTATTGTGTCTTTGTAGTAAATTTTAAAATCAGGAACTGTGAGTTCTCCAGCTTTGTTGTTTCTTAAGATTGTTTTTGGCTACCTGGAGTCCCTTGCATTTCCATAGGAGTTTTAGGATCAGTTTGTCCATTATGCTGGAAGAACAAACTAAATCACCTTCAGAGAAAGACCCCAGAGTCCTCTTCTCTCAGACTTGAGCTCTGGCAGGAATTTTAGAGAAACGGTTGTGGTTATGTTTGGTTATGTTCTTTGATGTTGGATTTGAATTTGTCTTTCAAAATTGAAGCATCACGGCCCAACCAGTGCATGGCTAACTGATCAAGGTTACAGATGTTGGATCCAGACTGCCAGGGTTTGAATCCTAGTTCCATTACTTACTAACTATATGATCTTGAGCAAAATAGTTATTACTCTGTATTTCAGTTTCCTTGTGTGTAAAATGATGGTAAATATTGTACCTACCTCCTAAGATTCTGTGAGAACAAAATAAGAGAGCACGTGTGAAGTGCTTGCAACTGTGCCTGGCCTTAAGGTCACCCAACCTCAGATCCCAACAAGTCTGGATCCATTGCTCACCAGTGTCTCAGTGGGCAGTACCTTATCAATCCGGAGTGTTTGACCCTGTTCACTCTCCCCTATCACAACTCCTTCTACCCTAAGCTTTTCATCACACCACATGGTGAATCAGTGATCGATAAATGCTAACTACTACTTTCTTCTAGTTTCTTTTATAAATATCAAGAAGAAAGTACTGATATCGTGCTTATTCTATGCCAGGCATGGTTCTTAGAACTTTACAGTATTTACTTAATCTTTATAACAATGCTTTCAGAAGCTAATACTTTTATCATCCCATTTTACAGATGAAGTTACTGAGGCACACAAAGTTACACAGCTAAGAAGCAGCAGAGCCAGGATTCAAATCTATGCAGGCTGGCCCCAGAGCCTGTGTTATATTAGTAATAGCTGCACAGGCAGAACTCTAATCCAAGTTGGGGGCATGAAACCAGACCTGCCAGCCTGTCCTGTCGGTCTCAAATCAAACACGAGCTGCCTCCTCTACACTTCCCAGACTCTCTGTCCCTGGGCTTCATGCTCTGCAGCGGCCAGTGCCATGTTCCTCCTAAGCCTTCTTCCTCCCAAGCTGCTCCAAGCAAGCAGGACTCACCCCATAAAGTGTGGGGCCACCTTGCCCAACTGAGCTAAGCCCTAAAATTGTGTCCCTAAGAATCACAGAAGGAGGAAGGGGAGAAGGAGAAGAAAGAGGAGGAAGGGAAGGGAGAAGATGGCCATGTCATAGACATAGACACCCAGGACATAGTCACCCAAGATAGTAGTCATAGAGACCCAGGACAGACAACCAAATGGTGTGAAGTCCCTTGAAATAAAACCCCGGGGGATTTATCTCCCGGCTCATGGTTGACTTGAGATTGCTAGAGAGAATTTGGGCTCCTCTGACATTTATTCCAAGTTTAGGACAGAAATATTAGAAATTAAGAGGGACCGGAGAATACAGGATTAAAAACAGTCCCCAACCTTTGGGAGCAAGTGTTTCATCCCAAAAGAAGCAAAAATGCAAAAACAATTCCAAGCTCCTTCTCACAGCTTTCTGTTTCTCTCATTTCCATCTGGGCCCCGACTCCCTGCGCTCCACCCTGCCCCCAAATACTCCAGCTATGCCTCTCCTGGTAAACACAGTCAAGCAGACAATTGGGGCAGCTTCCTGCTGTGTGTCAATGACAGTTCCTTAACCCTGCATGATATGGTGACTAAAACCCCTGCCTCCAGTGGACTCCCAGTGAGCCGGGGAGAAGCTGTGGACCCGGTCACTTCCATTCTGCCCCATGACTCTGATTCACTTTCTCCTCTGTCTTCATTCACCAAAATCTGTAAACCACTTTTCTCTTTTTTCCTTTCTTTAAAAAAAAAGAAAGAAAGAAAAAACACTTTGTCTATCATTTCAGCAGGCAATATGGGGGGACCTGCCAAGTTGATAGCAATTCTTGGTGCTAATAAAGTGTCAATTAAGATTGATTGTGCTGCCGAGAGCTCTGAGAGGCTGGTGGTTTATGCTAATGTTTTAAAAGTCTATTTCATATGCCTTTATGTTGAGTCGTTTCATTAGGTTTATTAAGAGCCCAATTGATACATTTCTTGTTGACTCCAAATATTCCTGAGGTGATTAATTCTGAACAATGGGGTTAATTAGTCTGCAGACTTTGGAACACTTCTTCAGGCAGGAGCTTAAGAAACCAGTTTCCAGGGAATGTAATCTCCAAAAGAATTACATTCCTTTCTTCTAAAGGAATGGGGAAAAAAATTCTCCCTAGGGAAGAAAGGATGGCTGTGATCTCACAGAGAGTTAAATGAGTGTTAAACTCCAACGAGTCTCTGTGAGTTGTTTTTTTTTTTGTTTTTTTTTTTAGTGTCTCCTTTTTCTACTTTCTGACTAGTAGGTAAATAGCTTGAATTTGGCATGTGGGTGTATCTGGGGACAGGACACATGGTCCCATAAGAAGAGTCCAGTCTGGAAAGCAGAAAATGGGGATTCTTTTTCCTGCCCCCTAAATAAATGCGTGACCCCCTCCCCACAGCAGAGCCTTTATTCCTTCATCTTGGGGCCTCATTCCTTCATCTGTAAAATGGGGACAATGACACCTGCCCTCCCCCAGCACACCAAGCTTCTGTGAGGTTGAGACGAGATCACACGTGTGAAAGCCCTTTGAGAATAAAACCATTTTCTTTTCTTTTTTTAACCTTTGACAGGGTAAAAAAAAAAGGGGACCCATTTTAGAAGTGGGCTTTTTTAAACTCTTTTTTTATATTATTATTCCCTCATGAAAGGGTTTCTTCTTGTAGCTGGGATTTTTCATCTCGTGTTAAAGAGAGAGAGAGAGGGAGAGAGAGAGTTTTAAAAATAGCTATTTTAATGAAAAGAGCCGCTCCCCTGAAGAACTGGGCAGCCCTTTCTGCAGGCTTTGCTGCCGAAACTCACCGTCCAAATTGATTTTTTTTCCCCTCTTCTTTAAAGGTAAATGATGAAATACTGTGGGTTTGAAAGGGCTGACATTTGGGGTAGCAATTAAACTCAGCCCCATCTAGCTGCGTGGCAGCTGGTGGTGGGCCGGCTCGTTATGGCGGAGAGGCAGGCAGAGGATTACACGGTGGGCAGAGCCGGCTCTCAGAAGAGCTCGGGCCGGCTGTCTGGAGCCAGGTAATTAGATTTAACAAGCTGGCCTGTCCCCTTCCTTCCCCACCCACTCAGGGCAGGGCAGCCAGGCCCTGGGGATCCACCTCACACCCCCTCGCCAGTGAGGCACCTCGTAAGTCCAGGATCCTAATCACCGCAGTGATGGACATGGGCGATATTAATGTTGAGTTGCTAATGACTATAACAGAGGCAGCAATAGTTAGCAATTCATGGCAGATGGAAATGGCAGGGGCCACTGTATCATTAGAATCCGCCGAAGGGTGAGGAGCCTCCGACAGGGCATGGGATGGGATTGGAAATGTGCAGCTCAGCGGGTCTGGCCTGGGGTGTTTGACACACGTGGCCCATCCCTGCCCTCATCATGTGCTTCCTCAAATACAGCTATAACAAGTCACACTTCCAGCATGTTCTTCTCAGACTCCTCCTCCAGGAGCTTTGTGATCTCCTCATGGAACCCTGAGGATCAGGGTGGCCTGGAGGGAGTTGCCTGTAGAGAGTGGGTTTCACAGCCCTGAGCTGGGCTGGGCATCTTTCTTTTGTTCTGCTCTCCGGTGACTCTGACATGCAGCCAGGACTGGGGACCTCCAATCTAGAGGCAGGCCCACAGTTCAGCTCAGTATCCAGACTTGAGGGGGACACAACACCGAGCAGACCCCAGGATGTCTGTGTCATGAGCCGAAAGGGCCCGTGCTCACCCAGAGGCAAAAAGACATGAGGCAAAGACAACCCATCTGTCCACTATTATCTCTCAGCAATGCCTCCTCACTCAGAAGGCATCCAATCCTTCCCAGGGGCAGCAGGATCAAATCCAGTGCTTTAGCTGGGCATTCGAGGCCTCTGGAATTGGAGGAATCGGGAGTCATGGATCCCAGTTCTGAGCTGTCCAATTCGCTGTGGAGCACTAATGCCCCTGCCCCTCTCTGAGTCTTGGTTTGTTCATCTGTGAAAACAATGAGTTGGCCACATTGAGCTCTCCAGCCTCCCCGGCCTGAGATGCCAGAATTTCTGCAAATCTGCTCTCCCAAGGAACCTCATACATCAACCCACACGCCTCAATGCCCACCTCTAGGTGGCGCCCCCTCAGCCCGCCAACCTCCACATGAGCCTTACCCCTGGCATGAAATGCCTCCGTCTCTGCTTGTTGAAATCCTGACCCTCCTCCGGGCCCAACCAGCGGGCAGGCTTCTTCCACAAAGTCCTCCAGGGTGCCCCAGATAGAAGCGCTGTCCTTGCCCTGGGTACCTGACTCGGCTGTCTTCCAGAATGTCAGAGTTGATGACTGGTGAGAATTGCCAGTCCCCAGTGTCAATGGCAATTGCAGAGCATCTGACGCTCCAGGGCTCCTTTCAGCCATGCTGTCATCGGTGGACCCAGCAGGGAATCACTTGGGCCACAGGCACCCATTGCACAATGGGACAATGATACCCCACAAGGTGAATGGGCTTGCCCAAGGTCATACAGTTACTAACTGTCACAGTCAAAACATGGTCAGACATTTGACTCTAATACCCTAAGTCCAGGAATCCCCTCTCACTGCCCAGGTGGTTCTAGATAGTATTAACTGGTCAGCTTAGCGGTCTTCACAGACTGTGGCCCCACCCCCAACACACATGCCATCAACAAGTTCTGCTCAGGTCCTTCCTCCTCAGGAAGTTCCTCAGGAACTCGTTCATCGTTCGACTTTGTCCCAGGTCTCTGAATGGCAGTTAAGACCCCTTGTCACTGAGAGGCATGAGGGACAAAAGTGCCTGGCTGGCCAGGTGCAATGGCTCACACCTGTAATCCTAGCACCTTGGGAGGACCGAGGCAGGCGGATCGCTTGGGGTCAGGAGTTTAAGACCAGCCTGGCCAACATGGTGAAACCCTGTCTCTACTAAAAATACAAAAATTAGCCAGGCATGGTGGTGGGCACCTGTAATCCCAGCTACTCAGGAGGCTGAGGCAGGAGAATCGCTTGAACCCGGGAGGCTGAGGTTGCAGTGAGCTGAGATTGCACCATTGCACTCCAGCCTGGGAGACAGAGACTCTGTCTCAAAAAAAAAAAAAAAAAAGCTTACCAAGCAGGTGATCACCGACCTCACCAGCACCAGCAGTTTTCCAGAGAACAGATCATTGTGAACATACCCAGATTCCAGCCAGGTCAAGAAGCCACGTGGGCATGTGATGTGGAGAGCTGAGAAGGTCAGGCGAGAATGAGAGAGTTGAGGCAGAGAGAGACAAAGGGGGCCCAGGCAGGAAGATGGGGGGCCAAAAACACAAGTTCAGCCCATCCCACATGCTGGGTCCCTCACAGATGTACCCCTAATGCTCTTCACAGAGGGGAAGAGAAGATGGGGGCGGGGCAGAAACTTGCCAGTCTCTTAGAATCTATTATCTTCCCCACACTCCCTGCCCTAGGAGACACAGCTGGTCCAGCGAGAATAGAGATCCCATTTCAGAGGACTCCAGGAGATGGGGTGGGAATAAATGAAGTGGTGTTGCAGAACAGCCCCTAAAATAAATAAATTAAAATCAGAAGAATTAAAGATGGCCAGTTTCAATTCTCCCCAAGCCACCAGCACGTGTTCAATGAGTTGAACTCTCACTTCAAGCCCTTTCAAAGGAGGCTATTTCTCATTTTCTTATTTCCTAGTCAGTGATGTGGGAGTCTAATCACTGTTCTCTCAACTTCTCTATATCATCTGGGCAGGGAGGAGGATACTAATACTTAGAAATCATTTACATTTTTACTTTACAGCCAGGTCTTGCTCAACCTTGTGGGGTCAGGAAATGCAATCCTACATGTGTCCAGGGGTATTGAAGTAGAAAGATCCCTAGTGACGCAATACGTAATGATTCATCTGATGGGAGATTGGGGAGAAGGAACGTACGAGGTGGATTGGCCCCTGAGACTACCCCTGGGAGAGACCTGCCGTTGTCCAGTTCTGCTTGTTTCCAGATGCTAAGTGTGGAGAAGGAGGTCTTGGAGGCCCAGTTATGACCACACTTCCAAGGCACATTCTCCGTGACTGTGGCCAGGAATCCCCTCTCACTGTACAGATGGTTCTAGGTAGTATTAACTGGTATTGATAGTATTAATGGTAAAGTTGATACTTTGAACTCCATCTGCCCCATTCCTGTGTAACTGTTTAACTAAACAGCTGGGGGAGGGGGAGGCGAGTCAGAGTATGATTAATTATCACCCCAAACACTAAAATAAATAAAATTCACTCTCTTGTTTCCTTGTCCACTCAAGGTAAGACAGTAACAAACAAAACTTGAAGAAATGTCCTGTACTGATAAACACGGGTGGGAGATAGGAAAGGGAGAGAGACAGGATGGGAATAGAAAGATGCAGACTGATGTTGGATGAGAAGGGATGGGGTGGGGGAATCAGGCCAAATGGCAGAGGCTCCTCCGTGCAAAGCTAGATTCTCATCTCAGCACACACCCTCACAGCCCATGTCGCTGGCCAGATTGGCTACAACCAGGCAGCCCCTTCCCCGATTGCTCGGCAGGTGCCAGAGCCAGGAGAGAGGGAAGGAAGTGGATGGCTCTTCAGGAGGCTGGCACAGGTCCCAAGCAATCTGTTCCCAACTTCCTCCTGCGTGGGTGGTGGCAGCACGTCCCCAGCCGGCCCCCGCGCCTCTCACCAGCCATCAACGCACCCTCACTCTCTCCTTGTGTGTGTTGTCAAATCTTCCCAATATAGCAGCCTGGAGTCTGTCAACAGTTCTGTTCCGTGCTCACTTTCCCTCATCAAAGGATGCCAAGTCTGCTGCCCCCTCCCCAGTGGGTGCATCTCTCCTCGTGCCTCAACCTCAGCACTGGCAAGTGGAGACCCCTGCCATCTCCTGGGAAGAAGTTTGCTTGGAGAAGCCCTTCCAGCTTCCACGGTCTGGCTTACCTGGCACAGGATGGGACCTGTGCCAGGGTGTATTTGACTGATACTAAGGAAGAGGAATCCAGGAGACTTAATGATTAACTGGATTTGGGGCAGATGGGGAGTGGAGCTTGAGGGTAATGCTCAGATTTCTGACTTGAATGATTTGGGGGAGATGCATTTCACAGAGAGGGCAGACCCCAGAGAAGGAGCAGTTTGGGGGAATGGAGGAAGAGTTGACAGGTTGAGAGGTAGGGAGTGTGAGCTGCCTGCGGGCTTTCTAATGGGGATGTTCCAGATGCAGGTGCAGATTGGTGCTCAGGAGATAGACCTGAGTGTGCAGAAGGTGTCAAAGGCAGGATGCAATCATCCGCAGGAAAAGTCAATACACACCCATTTGCTCCAAGGGCATTCAACAACGGGGAATTCTCAGTGTGGCAGCCCCAGGGACTCACTTTACAGAGCTCCCTTGTGCACCCGGCAGTGTGCTGCAAGGCCTGGACCCCGGTGCCGCCTGCTGGATGACCTCCATCCCCAGATGTCTATGCTTGTGTCCCAGCAGCTGCCTTCTTTTTTTTCCTGTTCCAGCTGCCTCTGTTCCACCCTTCAGAGAACAGAGAGTGACCTGGTTTGGGCACCAGGAAACCTGAGTCCCAGTCCCAACTCTGCTGACTGACTTTCGGATTTCTAAACAAGTCACTGTCTCTCTCTCTCTCTCTCTCTCTGTCTCCTCAACAGTAAAATGGAACCTAAGGCTGGTAGGGTCAAACAAGGTGGTGCATTTGAATGCTTTACACATGTAAGGAATCTGGGTAAAAGCTGCCCAAAGGTCTGGCCAGGTCCCTCAGTCCTGTCTCCCCACGCTTCCCCAACCACCAGACTCGTAACAGATCCTGCACCCAGATGTGTGTGGCACCACTCTCCCCACCCTTTGTTGCCTCCTCCTCTGGGGGCTCCAGGACACTACTCGGGTCTCCTAAAATCTCCACAGACCGCCCTGCCACCCCCCCTCCCCCCGTCATCTTTGACTCACCAGATAACCCGGCAGGTCAGAAGACACCACTAATAATGTTCAGGTGGTGACATTTATTGCAATGCTAAGCAGCCCCTGCTTAGCTTTCAGGGCTATCAGGAAATGTCAGGCACACAGTGAATCGCTCTATACAATGCATCTTGCAGAACATTTGCAACAATCTCTTATTTTGCTGATTCTAATTGAGGCCTCACTGAGGTGCTCAGACCCCTCCTCTCCTCTCCTGCCCTTCAGCTCAGGCACTCTGTCATGATGACCCCTTCCTTGAGGCCAATTTCACCAAGGCAACCGGCAGAGAGGTGAATTTAAGATGGAGAGGCACAGCCAGGCGCGGTGGCTCACGCCTGTAATCCCAGCATTTTGGGAGGCCGAGACGGGCAGATCACCTGAGGTCAGGAGAAACGCCTGGCCAACATGGTGAAATCTCGTCTCCACTAAAAATCCAAAAATTAGCCGGGCGTGGAGGCGCGCGCCCGTCATCCCAGCTACTCAGGAGGCTGAGGCAGGAGAATCGCTTGAACCCGGGAGGCAGAAGTTGCAGTGAGCCGAGATGGCACCACTGCACTCCAGCCTGGGTGACAGAGAGAGACTCCGTCTCAAAAAACAAACAAACAAAAAAGAGGAGAGACACGCTGCGGTCCTCCTAGGACACTGTCCCTTCATTTCAGGAAGAGTAGGGGTGGGTGAAGTTGCCACCCTGATTTCTGAAAGTCAGTTCACAAATCAGAGACATAGGCTGGTGCCGTTGTGCCGAAGGGAAGGTGTTGGACACCACCGCAGGCTGTGTTGATGTGAATGGCGCCCATCTATTTCCCACAGAGAGAGCCCTTCACCTGGAGAGTGCTCCGGATGCAGCCCCGGCTGCCAGTCAGAGGACGCCACCCCCAGCCACAGCGGAGAGCATGACTGCACTACGCTGAGACTATGGAAGGTCCTCCCCTGAGGTTTGTCCCATCAGAACTGAGGGAAAACAACAAATCTCAGAACATCTGAGCCAAAAGTTGCTGGTGGCAGTGGTTTCGGTTCCTGGAAGGAACCAATCTGCAGGCGGAAAGGATAAATCCAACACAGAGAGAGGAGGGAGATGGTTCTGATAGCGTTGGAGTCCCTGGTTGCAACTGTTCCTGAAACCCGGGCTCCGTGAGCCATAGTCTTCTTTTTGCTTTGTCTGGTTCAAATTGAGTCTCTGTCACTTGGAACCACCATGTTGTCACACTGTTACCGACATGTTCTCTCCACCGGCCTTCTGGAAACAGTTCCCACGTCTTTGCTGTCTAATCCAGGCCAGTCCAGAAAGTGTGGCCTGGAGATCTGGGGCAGAGCAGACCCAGTGGCCACGCGCTTCCGCCCAGGGCCCCTCACTGCAGCTGCAGCACCACCCGCCCTCTCTGCCAGCCCCTCGTGATTCCTGCTCTGCTGCCCTCTGCTGCCCCCAACTGGCCACAGGCATCACTGCGCTCAACTCCTCCCGCCCAGCATGGGTTGGGGCCTTTATCACAGGGACTCGAATCAGGAAGCAGAAGCCGCAGGTCCAAAGAGAAGCAGCCTCTCCCAACTCCAGTCCCAGGTAAAAAAAAATGTATCTCTGGAAATGGGAACTCGAGAAAATCTTTACTATTACATGTGGGCTAAAAACACTCTTGTCTTCCCTAGGGGCGCGAATACTCATAATGTACAATGGGAGTTGCTGCTGCAGATATTTTCTTCCAAGTGTGGACTCTAGGCAGGGTTCCCAGGAGGCTGGAGCAGTGGGAGAGAAAGACGGAGCATGGAGGAGAGAGCCTGGAGAGTTTAATACAGAAACTAAGTCAATAAAACAAGAGGAACTGTGAGGACAGCATAGTAATTCGGGATGTAAAAGAGCCGACGAAGAAGTAGGATTGAGCCCCAAAGAGCAGCGCAGCCTCTCTGGGCTCATATTTTCCATAAATACTATGCGAGGAAAAAACCATTTATGTGTTTATAGTTTCCAGGATACTTTAGCACATAATATTGCATTTGATTTCACACCACCTGAGATAGTCGAGATGTGTGTTCCCTCCAAATCTCATGTGCAAATGTGACTCCCAATGCTGGAGGTGGGGCCTAGTGGGAGATGTTTGAGTCACGGGGGTGGATTCCTCATGAGTGGCCTGGCGCCCGCCCACAGTAACGAGTGAGTTCTCACTCTGTTAGTTATCGCGAGATCTGATTGTTAAGAAGAGCCCGGCACCTCCTCCTCTTTCTCTTGCTCCCTCCCTGTCCAGCCAACGGACTTGCTCCCCCTTCACCTTCTGCCATGAGTAAAAGCTTCCTGAGGCCTCACCAGAAGATGATGCGGGCGCCATGCTTGTACAGAGTGCAGAACCATAAGCCAAACAAACCTCTTTGCTCTATAAATTATCCCGTCTTGGGTATTCCTTTATAGTGACACAAAACGGACAAACGCACCTCCCAATATGGTAATACTGTAGTATTGACACTTTTTTTCTCTCACAAGGAAATAGATATTGTGGGAGATTTAGTGGCTTGGCTGAGGCGTATTTTTTACAAACAGCGGAGCCTAAACTCAAGCCCAAGTCCAACTCCAAGTCAGGGGCTCTCTGCCTCCACGTGGGTGAGGCTGTATTGTACATTGATCTAGCCATGCAGGCTACAGTCACACCACCCTGAATGTGCCTGATCTCATCTGATCTAACCATACAAAGTGAAAGCACAGGCTTCTCCAGCGTCAGGGAACCAGGGTGCAAAATTTGGCCCTCCTATTTACAAGCTGTGTGCCTTTGGACAAGTTACTTAACTACTCTAAGTCTCCCACATGGGTGTGTCTCATGGGGTTGTTTTAAAAAGCAAACATTAGTATATGTGCATCACCTGAGCCAGGGCATGACACATAATAGGTACAATTATGATGGTCACAAGACTTACCACGTGCATATTTCCCAACGCAATTCTCCCATAATGTTTAGTCTGATTTTGTGTTTTCCTAGTAAATTCAAATTCAGCCCCATTTCATTATTTCAACTGTAGGAGGGAAGACCCCATGGACACCTCATCACCAAAGCAAGTTGGTTGCTTTAATCCTTATTCTACGAATGGGAAACTGAAGCTCAGAGAAGGTAAGTCAATTCTTCGTGCTCACACAGATAATACATGGTAGAACCAGGATATGAACCCAGTTTTTTCTGACTTTCAAGCCCCCACTCTTTCCAAATCCCTGTGGTCTGTGGCAATGGGAAGAATTACGGAGGAAAGTAAGGAAACAGGGACCAGTTTGGATGCTGTTGCAGTGGTCCAGATGAGAGATGACGGTGGCATGCTAGCAGAGATGGCCAGAAAGGGGTAGATTGAGGCTATGTTTAGGAATACAGCTTGCAGGCCTGACTGATGGATTAACCTGCTGAAGGGTTTTTGGCTTGAGTGACTAAGTGAGTAATGATGCCGTTTTCTGAAATGGAAAGACCAGAGAAGAAACACATTTCAGGGAGGGCATAATCAAAGACCTTGTTAAGTTCAGGTGCCTGTTAGTCACCCAAGTAGAGTTTTTGGATCGATAGCTGGGTAAATGCATCTGGATCTCAGTGGCGAGGGCAAGACAGGCAATATCTGCAGAGAGATGACACTTAAAGCCAGTGGATTCCATGAGATCACTTGAGAGGGAATGAATACAGAGAAGAGGTCAGGGACTGAGCCCCTGGGCCCTCCAACATTTGGAGATCCAAGGTCGGGGGGTACCAGTGAGCTGGAATGTGGTATCCTAGAGGCCCAGAGGAGTCAATATGTCAGGAAGGAAAGAGTGGACAGCTCTGTTCAATGTCCATTAGAGGCTGTGTGAGGGGAGGACCTAGAAGTGGCCAGTGGAGTCTGGCCTTATGACCTTCATTAAGGCAGATACTATGTGCAGCACCCACTGAGCCTCACCTCATCCCCATTTTCACCCCATTCTTTGACCTTTTATGTACTCTTTGAGGTTAGGCCATCCCTCTTGCTACTGTTTTTAAGACTGAAAAAACATTTCCATCTTAACTCTCCTTCATGCCGTTATTCAGCAAATAAACATTATGCAAATAAACATGTAGGTCCTATGTCGGTCACTGGGGACACGGCCATAAGATGTGGCCTTGACCTTGACACTGAGAACTTTAAAGGGAGAACAGATATGTCAGCAGTTCCTTACAGTAGATTCTGGTCATGTTCTGGTAGAAAAACATCCTGGCGACTCGGAACACAGAGGAAGGCCAGGGAGAGCTTCACAGAGGAGGTGATACTTGGTCTTGGCCTTGAGGGATGAATAGGAGTTCAGCCAGCGGGCAACAGGGTTCCCTTTGCCCTGACAGAGGGAATGGAGGCACAAGAGAGCAGTGATTGGGAAACTGTGCTTCATTGGGCAGCTGGAGCAAAGAGTAAATGTAAAGGGCATGGAAAGGCACAGGGCCCAAGTCTTTAGGGACCTTAAGCATGAGGCTAAAAAACTTGGACTTTGTAGGCCAACATTTCCTCCAAAATTACCTCTAACCTTAAATCCCAAGTTTGCTATGCAAAATCAATAAATCCCAGGGTGAAATACACAGGGCCTGCTGCAGAGGAGACCCTTCCTCCTGGAGATGCACTGTGTTCATTAGCATTTAAAAGGCCAGACAAACACTACAGGAGAAAGAAAAGAAAAGAAGAGAAGAGGAAAAGAAAAGAAAAGACAAGAAAAGAGACAAAGAGGGAAAGAAGGAAGGAAGGAAGGGAGAGAGGGAGGGAAGGAAGGAAAAAAGGAAGGAAAGAAGGAAAAAAGGAAGGAAGGGAGGGAGGGAAGGAAGGAAGGAAAGGAAGGAAAGAAGGAAAAAAGGAAGGAAGGGAGGGAGGGAGGGAAGGAAGAAAGGAAAAAGGAAGGAGGGAAGGAAGAAAGGACAGAAGGAAGGAAGGAAGGAAGGAAAGGAGGGAAGGAATTTACCTTCTGATTTTCCAAACGTACATCCCATGTGACCCTTGGTCGTGGAATGCATACTGGCATCCCCACACAAGTAATATCGCCCAGTCACACAGTGGGAAAAGTTGTGCCAGGGCTGGGGATCATTCACAATTTAAGCAGGAGAGTGGCTCCCCTGGAGGCAGGACAGTGGCAAGATGGCCATTAAAGGGCCTCATTAGCCCTGGAACCCACAGATGGGGACCAAGTTCATCCCTTTACCCAGGGACTAAGAACACCTTCATTTATTTCTTCAGCAAATATCTAGTGAGCACCTTCTCTGGCCAGCTGTGCTGATGCCGGCAGTACAGTGCAGAAAAAACTCCGGCACAATCTCTGCCTCATGGTGCTTTCTGGCTTACAGACGCTATTACTATTCACATAATCGCAGAGATTGAGATTTGGAGGAAAATACACAGTTCTATAAGAAAGGAACCTGGCATCCAGGATGGTTTTCCTTAGTAAGCTATGCCTGGGCTAAGATCTGAAGGATGAGCAGGAGTAGGCAAAGAGGAGAGGTGTTGGGGGAATGACATTCTGAGCACCATGGGCAAGGGCCCTGAGGCAGAAAGGAAAATACTGCAGCTATAACACAAAAGGGAGAGCCAAAAATGGTTGCCTCCTGATCACTTAGCAACTTTGGTTCACAGTCTTATCTATGACTGTGTATGTCTGGCCACACATTAGAAATCAAGTGCTCCCAGTATCTGAGATTTGAATGTTCTAGAAAGAACATCCAGAAGGATAGCCAGAGGAACAGCAGTCTGCACTGGCATTTTCTGCTTAACAAAGGAGAGAGTGAGGAGTGGAGAGGGCTTCCAGAGACCTAGCAGATTAGCTCAGCTGCTTCAAATTCAGCTCTCCGAGGCCAAGCGTCCGTTCCCTTGTGAGTGCCTGGCTTTGCATAAAAAACCTCCTTTCTCGGAAGGGGCCTAGCCAAGCACTGTGCTAGGTGCCTCCCACACATAAACTCAAGTTGCCAGGCACCAGATGTCCCTACATGATCCGGTCCTAAGGCTCACCCTTCATGTAATATTTGAGTAAAACGGTCCCCGCAAGCATCCCACATATGGTGGGAAATCCGGGAGCCCCAACAAGCCCTGAAGAGACATGTTTCTCCTTAATATCATTCACATCCAGTTTCTCCTTTGGCTGAGTCTCTGTCTCACTGGGATCTTGCCTCCTGTCAGTAGAACCTTGATTAACTGTTACTTTCCTGGGGCGGAGGCCATGCCGTTCTTGTTAACCATTGTTGCTCTGGTCCACAGAAAAAAAGCCCAGTGCATGGTAAAAATGGTGACAATAGCTCACATTTGTTTTACTTTTACAGATAAAAATCGCTGTTCTAAGGGCATTAGACACAGTAACTTATTTATTCCTAGTCTCATTCCTATGTGGAAGGGTTATTTTTAGTTCCATTATATGGATAAGTGTAACTGTGGCTCGGGGAGGGGATGTCACCTGCCCGGGTTCACACCGCTTGTAAATAGCAGGAGCAAGATTTAAACTCAGGTTTTTGGCTCCAAAGCTTGCATTCGTCATCTCTATTGCCTCAATGAATACGTGTTCCATAACTATTTGTTGAGTGAATGAACAATCCCTTCTTTGGGGTGGAAGCCTGGCCTTCCTCCCCTGGACACCTTAGGGCAGTCCCTTGGTCAGAGCTTGCTGCAAGAATCCATTTTGCACACAAGTATAGCAAGGATGGTGGTCTGGCTTTACAGCTCAGGACTGAGAAATCTGTCCAAGCTAGGGAGAGTTCTAAGAGGCAGTCATTCTGTGACAGTTGGCAGCTTGATGGGACATGGCTGGAAGGGTTGATGACTCTGGAAATCAGAGCAAGACTATGCAACCCCACCCCACCCTCACCCCCACCTCTGCGGGCTCCAGGGCAATTGCTAGGTTCTTCTCACTTTGGCGATGTGCATTTGTTGGTGAGCACCATGTCCAAGCCAAGTTAAATGAATTCTCGTCAGCATCCTGTGTGTGGGTGTATGTACAGGAGGAGGGGGGAGGTAAAGAGAGAGGGGAGAGATAGATGGGAGTATGATACATTTCAGATTTTTAAAAATCAAAATCAGTTAAAATCAAAATAATACTTTGGTGCCTAAAGGGGATAAACTTCAATTATCTTGAATCTTTCCTTCTGAGCAAAGCCCATTGCTGATAATGCTAAATAAATGAGGTGTTACCATATTAATGTTGTCAACAATAACAAACATTTGCATAGCATTGTTCAGGCTACAAGACATTCATTCATTCCTTCACTGGTCACTGTGTCAGATAGGAATGCTTACAGCTGCAAGCGTCTGCATAGGAACTAGAAGTGGCTCAAACTTAGTGGACATTTATTGTTAATTAACTAAAAATTTCATGGTAGGAGTTCCCAGGGCTGATTTGGCAGCCCAGTGTATTACAGTATCATTGAGGATCCATGCTCTTCTCTTTCTCTCCTGCCATCCTCAGATGATGGTGTTCTTTCCACTTGTGGTTGCCAGTTGGTTACTTCGTCACCAAACCCCTCACTCTCCTTAACAATCTTGACAGCAGGAAGGAAGCTTCAAGAGCAAGCATGCTCTCCTCACACACCTCCTTTCTTTGATCAGGGATGGAAATCTGTCCCAGAATGCCCAGTAGACTTTTCCTTATATTCCATTGGCTAGAACTGGGTCACACACCCACCCACCCCACCCATACCAGTCACCACAAAGGGACACAGGGTTGCCATGACTTTTCCAGAGCCATCAGGCACAATTGTCATCTGGCCTGAATTGGGGCGCTGCTAGCAAGAATGAAGGCAGAATGGCCATCGGATTGGTTGCATTCATTCATTCCACAAACATCCTTCCCATGCCCTATTCTTTTATTTTATTTTTTTATTTATTTTTTTTTTTTTGAGACGGAGTCTCACTCTATCGCCCAGTCTGGAGTGCAGTGGCGCAATCTCAGCTTACTGCAAGCTCCGCCTGCCGGGTTCATGCCATTCTCCTGCCTCAGCCTCCCAAGTAGCTGGGACTACAGGCACCGGCCACCACACCCAGCTAATTTTATGTATTTTTAGTAGAGACGGGGTTTCACTGTGTTAGCCAGGATGGTCTCGATCTCCTGACCTCGTGATCCGCCAGCCTCGCCTCCCAAAGTGCTGGGATTACAGGCGTGAGCCACCGCACCTGGCCCTCCCATGCCCTATTCTAGGTGTAAAGGATATGCAAATGATTAAGATGGAGTTCCAGTGACATCTGTGCTATATTATCTCCATCTTACGGATAAAGAAACTGGCTCAGATCGCTGAATCCGCTTGCCTGAAGCCCCTTCCAATGAAGGATTCCATTCCAAAGCCCTTGCTCCTTCCACCATGAGTTGCCTTTTTGATTGCACAAATCTTCCTAGAGTTACCCTGAGTGGCATGGCCTGTGTCCTCCCTAGAAGGATGCTAACAGGATTGTGTTTTATGCCTTGGCCCTTTGCTGGCAGGTGCTGTTCTGCCCAACCTGAGATTTATGGAGTTCTAGGATGCTCCCACAGGATGCAGATGGAAGATGTCCCCTCTCTAACAACCAGGCAGGCTCCCTGCAGATGGGCCCCAGATGGTGGCATTATCTGAGCAGTGGGATGGAGCCAGGAGAGGGGTGCTGAGAGAGGTGGGCCAGGCTTGGTCAGCCAAGTGTTCAGTGGAGAGTGTGGCTCAGGCTGGAGGGATGGTGCCTGGTAGGTTCAGAGCTGCTGGCCTGTGACAGGTTTGGCTGAGGTTGGCACTGTTGCCCCAATCCTGGCACTTATTACTTCACATGGATCGGTGCCTAGTAGGGAGTGGTGCAGACCCTGAGCTCACTGGAGCCTCTGATTGATGCTGAGCCCAGAGTCAGGAATATGAGGGCTCCTGGCTGGGTTATCACCGTTGTGCTGTGACCATGCCTGCAGACCTGAGATGAGGCAGGCTCAGGGGGCACTCTCCTGGAAGCCCATTGTGGCTCTCTCCCATTGGTTCTCCTCACGAAGTAATAGGAGTAATGGCTAAAAATATGGACTCTGGAGCTGGACTTTCTGGGTCTGCCTCCTGGCCTCACCAGTGGTTAACTGTGTAACCTTAGGCAGGTTGCTTAACCTCTCTGGTTTCAATCTGTAAAACAAGACTAATAACGGTGCCAACCTCATTGGATTGTTTTGAAGCTTAAATAAGAAAGATCACATGTGTAAAATGCTTTGAACAATACAGGTATATAATGAGTATCAGCCGAGATGATTATTACACCAATGCCTTGACACTGTACAAACCTCACTAGCTTGTATAACCCAAATGCCAGCTGGGTGCCTCCATGTTCTTGCATTTGAGTTACGACTTGGGGGAACTTTCCAATCTCTATGACTTGGAGGAGACCCACCCCCTCCCTGGGATTGCTATGAGATCTGGGAGACTTGAGGTCTCTGGTTCGCATCCCTTTACTCTGAGTCCACCTGGGTTAAGAATTCAGCTGCTACTTCATTGGTTTTTACAACAAATCCGGTCTCACCAAGCATTCAGGATGTGCCCACACTTGAGTGGTGGTGGGAGTGGGGTGTCGTGGGGGGGGGTCCCTCAGTGCACAGTGCTCTCTCACTGCTCCTTCCCCCATTGTTTCCCCTCCTGCTTTCCAACCCTTCCCCATCTGTCCCCCTCCTCCCTCCGCTAAGCAGAGGAACGTCTCCCCGAGCCACACCAGTAGCTACCATTTATCAAGCACTTGTTATGGGCCAGGAGCTGTTCTAGGTACTTTATAGAATCACTGTGTTTAAACCTCATGAGACATCAGCAAGTATGAGCTTTTGCTATCCCCATTTTGGGGACCAGGGAAGAGGCCACACAGCCAGGAAGCAGCAGATACAGGGTTCAGTCCAGGCAGTGTGGTCTCCGAGCCTGGCATTCTACAATCTACTGCACTCTTTGGCTTCTTCTGTAACCTTAGCTTCAGGCACGGAGGCTAAACTTACATCTACATGAGTTTATGAAAAATCTTTTCCCAACAAACATGTAATCTCTGCTTAAGGGCAATTCCTGCTCTAATCTGTTCCTTCTGTGTTTGTCTCTCTGTGCACACAGGGAGACAGAAAAGTGTGGAAGAAAAAAGGTGGACTTTGATGCTGCTCAGGTTGGAATTTCAGGCTTGGCTCTTCACCTCTCTGAGGCTGTTTTCTCTCCTGTAAAATGGGTTAATAACAGTACACAAGGCATTGTGATGGTCAAAAGAGTTATGACATACATGCCTGGGTCAGTGGGTGGTCAGTAATGGGTGCCCATTATCATCAGTATCTCTCCCCCCAGCTCCCAGCATGGGGCCTTCCACAGGTAACATCAGAAAGACCTTGTTAGGTTGCATTTCTAAGTCTTCTGGGCTGGCTTCTGGTGCAGTTTTTCCGTGGTCCACCCTGTTCATCTTCCTGCCTCCAGCGGGATTCTCTCCCACCTTGAAGCCCCCTCTTCCCTTCTGTACCATCTCTAGCAGTAGAGGGTCCCCTCTTTCCAGTGTCTCATAACCCACCGTAAAGCTGGTCCAAGAGCAGAATTCATCCAGGCTGGTAGGGGACAAGACTGAGTGACCGGGTGTGCCTCCCACTCACCTGCCTTGCTGGCAGTGACAGCCTCACCCAGCCTAGAGAGCACCTGGCCTGAGACAGGCCGAGAGAGGGCCAGGCTGCACTCTTCTCAGGGTGCAGTGGGTCCGGGCTCCACTTGGCTGGGACCTGTGCTGGGGGTTGGAAAAGAAGTTTCTCCTGGGAGGGGGGTGTGAGTAGCAGGAGACCTCCTGTGCCCACAGCCTGTCCAGTTCCCACTGCAATCCCTGAAGTCGCAGAGCCAGATGGGGGCAAGGATCAGGTGCCCCAGGCTCCAGGGCCAGCCCCGTGCAGCTGGGCTGAGGGATCCTGGGCAGGTCCCTTCACTATCTGTGCTTCCTTATCCTCTGCACAAAAGGGCTTGGGGACAGCTCCACCATGATGGTGCCTTGGACTCGGATCAGTGTGAAACTGTTTGGCTGGGGATACCCTGCATCCTGCGTGGACACACCCTCTAAAGCGGAGGTGGGAAGCTTGGTTGATCTGGCCTCTGTGACTTCTGTGTAGGAGAAGAGAACCCTCATTCCAGACCACAGACAGCTTTGAGCCTCCCTACAGTGGGGCCATCGAGCCACTCAGCCCCTGAAGAGCCCGTGTATCTGTGTTGATGTGTGTCTGTGTTTGCATGTGTGTATGTATGTGTCTGTGCTGTATGCATGTGTGTCTGTTTGCTTGTGTGCATGTGTATCTCTGGTTTTCTGTGTGTGTGTCTACGTTTGCATGCGTGTGTGTGCCTGTGTGTATATCTTTCTATGTGTGTGCGCATGCGTATGTATATGTATACCTCTCTCACTGTGTGCGTGCATGCGAGTGTATTTGTGCTGCTTGTGTGCTAAGCTGTAAGTGCTCTTCCCGCTCCCCCACCTCCCTGGAAACCAGCCCCTCCTCTGGTGCACTGCAGGCCATGTCTTCCCTGTCTTCTCTGCATAGAGTGTAAAAACCCACGTTTTTTGTGTCTCAGTCACTTCTAATGGCAGGAATGGACTTCAGCAGATGAGTCGCCTTCAGGGTTGCAGCCTTCTTCTGTTCCAGCCTTCCCCTTTCTCTGTGTCTCCCCCTCACCTGTCTTATCCTCTCCACTTCCCCTTCACGGGGCCTCTGACTCTCTCTCTTGCCCTTCTTTCCCAGCCCCTGTCTCTGCCTTCCTCCTTTTGTCTCTCCTCTCTCCGTCTCTCCCTTCCTTGCACTGCATCTCTCCCTGTCTCTGTCTCCCCCATCTCCAGCACCAGCTGACAGCTGATCCTCTGGGAGGCGTGAAGATGGAGTTGGCAGCTGAGGAGCTGTGAGGGTGCCGAGCCAGGCACGGAGTGGAGCTGCTCCGCATTCAGGATGGGCGATGGCGGCTTCCAGGAAGGCAGAGGAGCCTCTCAGAGGGCAGGAAGAGGAAGAGGAGGCAGAGCTGCCAGGAAGAACTGTGGGGTCAGGGTCAGTTATCCCCAGGAGGGGACCAAGGTCTTCAGGGAGGTGGAGACGGGGTGGATGGGGGATGCGGTTCTGAGGGTGGCACGTGTATGTGTGCATGAAGCCTGGAAGCTCCTAGACAGGAGAAGCCTGCTATTCTGAGTCTTGTCCCTGACTCCCCCCAACCCAACATGTGCCTGGCACTGACACATGAAACCCTAGCCGATGGCATGGGAGCCCATTTCCTGGGAGCTCCGGGGCAGCAGACCGGGAGAGAGCTGCTAGTCTGGGAGCAGAAGGTGCCCAGCATGCATCACTGCACCATCAATTATGCTGAGGGCTGCGGAGGAGAACCGGGAGGCAGAAAGCAGGAGCGAGATCTGAGGGCTTCTTGCTCTTCAGTGCCCTGACCATGCTGCACAGCAATAAAAGTGGCCTGAAGGACAAGGACTCAGAGTCACCTTGTGCTCTTCAGAGAGCTCACAGCTCACAGAAGCAGGCTATTTTGTTTTCAGAAACCAAGTCTCCTAGAAAGAACACACAAAGTGAGAAACTCCTATTCATCCTTCAAAGCCCACCTCAGATGTTACTTTGTCACAGGAAGCCCTTCATGACTCTCCACCTACAGGGACTCTCTTCCACAGCATGTCTCTACCTCGGACCTGTTTTTTTCATGACACCGAGCCCACCACTTGGTAATATTTGTATATCTGCATGTCTTCCTCATGAGACTTAGAGCTCCTTGAGGGTGGGGCAAATATCTGATATATTTCTCTAATGTCTAACATGAGGCAGACCTAGAGTGGGTTTCTGAGTCAGACACACAGATCCTCAGATGACGGACTGGGCTAGAGAAATAGGGTTGGGCAGGAAAAGATGCTTCAAGTCCAGGGACCTATTCTGAATGTCCCAGGGAGGGGCAGGGTGATGGAGTAAGTGTAGCTGCCCCTCCTGAGAATCAGGACACCACATTTTAATGGGCCATTTGGTGAGCACTATGGACTGAGGCCATATGATACTGTTTTCCCTGGGACCCCAGGGCAGAGAACAATATGGAGGTGAGGGGAGGTGGTGGGAACTCCACTCTGAAGGAGAGACATGGCCTGGCCCTGACCCAGAGACCTTCAGTCTGAGGAGAATGAGCATGGCTCTATCCCTCGAATTGGAGGGAGCACGTGCCTGTAGAGACGGTGTCTCCTCACTCTATAGGCTGGTTTGTCACAATCCAGGTAACATCTCTCTGTCTGTCCTGTAGGTAACGTCTATCTGTCTATCCTGTCTCTCATTCAGTCTTAGAGCAATTCCTCCACTCCCCATCCTGTGTCTAATGAACCTGACATTCAGAGAAAATGTCTTTGGTAAAGGTTACAAGAGGGAGGTGGCATTCTTGCTGACAGCACCTGTCCTTCCTGCGCCAGCACTCCCTCCTTCAAGACAAAGTGCCAGGACTACGTCCCTCAGAACCCACACCTGCCCCACCAGTCACCACCTCCAAGCCTCCCAGTCTTCATAAACCCTCTCACCTGGAAAGACACCGTGCATGCTATTCATTCTCCCTGCTGGCCATGGAAGTTGCAGGGATGACTCAGATCCGGCCCTACCTGGAAGGGTGCTAGGGTAGGCATATCCTAGGAGCAGCCAAGCTGAAATCCTAGCTTCAGGGTATATCTGTAGCGGGAGGTAAGAGATAAGGCCAGCAAGAGAGGCAGAACCTAGGTGGTGAAAATCACATACTCCAGCCTCAGAAGCTTGGCCTTGATCCTGAGGACACTGGTGAGTCATGAAAGGGTGTGGGCAGGGAGATGTTCACATTTGTGCTTTGGGAAGATCCCTCTGGCCGCAGGATGAAGGATGGATGCAGATGGAGGCAAGAGATGACCGTGGCCTGGTCTAGGGTGGTGGATGGATTGGAGAGAGTTTTTTGGCCATGGGAGAGGAAGTGGTGGAAGATGGGGTGCAAGTTTTAGCCCTGGTGGCTCAGCGGAAGGTGATGGTGTTTACTGAGATGGGAGGAGCAGGTTGGAAAAAAGATGATGAGTTGATTTTGAATATGTTGAGTTTGCTTGGGAGACGGAGATGTCCAGTGGACAGTTGGAAAGAGGATCTGGAGCTCAAGATGGAAGTCTGTGCAGGGGAGGTGGACTTGGAAGGGCCTGTGCTGCAGTTGGTAATTGAAGCTGTAGTGCGGACGTGGTGTGGACACGGTTTCAGAGGGATGATAGGAGACCGAGCAGGGGGGAGGGCCCAGGACAGCGCCATCAGGGATGCCGGTATTGAGAGGCGGGGCATGAAGAGGAGGTCATGCTGGAGTCTGAAAGGGAGCGGTCAGAGAGGACTTCAAGGGGAGAGTGGTCACCAGAGCCACCTACTCGTCAACCCTCAAAGGAAGCCTTGCCAGTCTTGTTTCACAGGTGTAACGGCAAAATAATTTGCAGTAGAACTGGGAGTCAAATCTGGCTCTATCAGATTCCAAAGGCCAGACTCTTGGCTACGCTTACACTTCTACCTACAGAGGCTGGTCACCCACAGGACATCCATGTTCAGTTCTCAATCCAGGGGTGAACTTGGGGAGGGAGGGCTTAAGGAGGCCTGTCCCACTAGGCATGAGCTCTGTGTTAGTTATACTGCTCTTAACCGTGTGCCTGGGGGGGTCCCAACCATTCTCCCCTCAACCTTACTCTCAAGTTAACTCCATATGACCTGTCTTCTACCTCAGATTCTCTGCTTAGCCCCCACGATTCCCAAAAGTTGAATACCAACTTAATAATTGCTAATATTTCCATGGCACAACCTACATTCTAGCTTCTCTCTATACATTAGTCTTCCGGCAACCCTTGAGATAGACAGCATTATCTCTGTTTTATAGATGGGGAAACTGAGGCATTGAGTATTTAAGTACTTTGCCCAAGCTCACACAGCTGGCAGATGGCAGAGCTGGGATTCAAACCTAGGCAGCTTGTGCTCTTCACTTCTCTAAGCCCTTCCTCTTGGCTCATGGCCATCTCTTCTTCAGATCCTATTTCCTACTGTGAATCTAGTGAGTACTCAACAACATAAGGCTAGGCAGTGCCTGCCACTCGTGGATGATGGGAATGAGGGTGGTGATGGTGGAGACACTTAGGATGGCACCCTGCCTGTTGTCTCTGAAGATCACGCCTCTCTCTGATTCCCCTTATGGTTCAGCTGCAGACTTTGATGGTGGGAATGGATTTGCCTGGAGCCATCAGCACTTGGAACCTTGTGTTTCAAGGATGTTAAAGGGGGCAGTTTCAACAACTTGTTGTCAGACAGACTTGGTTCAAGTCTATGGGAACTTGGACACATGACTTAAAACTATCCATGCCTCTAGTTACTCTTCAGTAAAATGGCCACAACAAGAGCAGCCCCATTCCCCCTGCACACAGGATGGGGGAGAAGGAGGTGATTATAAATGGCAAAGCTTTGTGCATTCGTACACTTAACCCAAGCCCTACTCCCAGGCCCCACGGAGCAGTTGGGAGTGTGTGGTTATTCCATTAGGAAGACCAGAGTTTGAATCTTGGCTTTTGTTACTCCCTCTCTGCCTCCCTTGGCCTCAGTTACCTAATTTATAAAGTGGGAGTAATAATAGTATCTACCTCATGGTATACAGAAGCAACTGCTTTTTTTCAAACCACAACTGTGTACAGACCCTTTGTCTTTTGGGAAAGAGGCATAATTTTTCTCCAGGTTGGATTGTTCTTTGTTTAGCAACATGCCTTGATGGCTGTTTTTAGAGGGAAAATTGCCTCCCCTCCTCCAAGAGCATGGACTCAGCAGGCTTGGCAAGATAGCAACCCTGCCTGCTCCACTGGAACAGATGCTGCTGGTGCCCTTGTGCCCCTGCCCTCCACACTCAGCCTCTGCGAGGTTCTGAACCCCTCCAAATGAGAGCTTTCTCAGGGCCTGCCTGAGATGCAGGTTGGACCTGCCAGGGAGTCACTGCCACTGGGAGCAGCCTTCAGCCAATAGCAGACGGAAGTTGGAGGCTAAACAGTTTCTTTGACCCTCAGGTGGGCCAACTCTGAGGTGTGTTCCACACCATCTCACATAGGTCCCAGTGAAATGGAGACCCTGTTGCCCACAGTGATGGCTCATCAGCACTCTGTATTGGCTCACTTCCCCTTCCCCTTCTCCTTCCCCTTCCCCTTTCCATACCCCTTCCCCTTCCCATACCCCTTCCCCTTCCCATATCCCTTCCCATTCCCACACCCCTTCCCCTTCCCACACCCCTTCCCCTTCCCATACCCCTTCCCCTTCCCATATCCCTTCCCATTCCCACACCCCTTCCCCTTCCCATACCCTTTCCCCTTCCCATACCCCTTCCCCTTCCCATATCCCTTCCCCTTCCCCTTCCCATACTCCTTCCCCTTACCCTTTCCATACCCCTTCCCCTTCCCATATCCCTTCCCCTTCCCACACCCCTTCCCCTTCCCATACCCTTTCCCCTTCCCATACTCCTTCCCCTTCCCATACTCCTTCCCCTTCCCCTTCCCATACCCCTTTCCCTTCCCACATCCCTTCCCCTTCCCACACCCCTTCCCCTTCCCACACCCCTTCCCTTTCCCATACCCCTTCCCCTTCACACACCTCTTCCCCTTCCCACACCCCTTCCCCTTCCCACGCCCCTTCCCCTTCCCATACCCCTTCCTCTTCACACGCCTCTTCCCCTTCCCACACCTCTTCCCCTTCCCACACCCCTTCCCTTCCCCATGCCCCTTTCCCTTCCCCTACTCCTTCCCCTTCCCATTTCCCTTCCCCTTCCCATACTCCTTCCCCTTCCCCTTTCCCTTCCCATACTGTCTCCCCTTCCCACATCCCTTCCCCTTCCCACACTCCTTCCCTTTCCTATACTCCTTCCCCTTCCCATATCCTTTCCCGTTCCCATGCCCCTTCCCCTTCCCCTTCCCACACCCCTTCCCCTTCCCCTTCCCATGTCCTTTCCCCTTCCCATACTCCTTCCCCTTCCCCTTCCCATATCCCTTTCCACTTCCCACACCCTTTCCCCTTCCCACATCCCTTCCCCTTCCCACACCCCTTTCCCTTCCCACACCCCTTCCCCTTCCCATACCCCTTTCCCTTCCCACACCCCTTCCCCTTCCCATACCCCTTCCCCTTCCCACATCCTTTCCCCTTCCCATACCCCTTCCCCTTCCCCTTCCCACACCCCTCCTCCTTCCCACACCCCTCCCCCTTCCCACACCCCTTCCCCTTCCCACGTCCCTTCCCCTTCCCATACCCCTTCCCCTTCCCATACCCTTTCCCCTTCCCATACCCTTTCCCCTTCCCACACCCCTTCCCCTTCCCATACTCCTTCCACTTCTCCTTCCCATACTCCTTCCCCTTCCCCTTCCCATATCCTTTCCCCTTCCCATGCCCCTTCCCTTTCCCATATCCCTTTCCACTTCCCACACCCCTTCCCCTTCCCATATCCCTTCCCCTTCCCATACCCCTTCCCATACCCCTTCCCCTTCCCACACCCCTTCCCCTTCCCACATCCTTTCCCCTTCCCATACCCCTTCCCCTTCCCCTTCCCACACCCCTTCCCATATCCCTTCCCATATTTCCCACACCCCTTCCCCCTTTCCCTTTCCACACCCCTTCCCCCTCCCATACCCCTTCCCTAACCCCTTCCCCTTCCCCTTCCCATATCCCTTCTCCTTCCCCTTCCCATACCCCTTCCCATATCCCTTCCCATACTCCTTTCCCTTCCCATATCCTTTCCCCTTCCCATACCCCTTCCCATATCCCTTCCTTTATGAAGAAACATAAGTCTCTTCAGGGCTTGTCGGGGCTCCTGCCCTCCCCTCCCCTCCCCTCCTCCCTGTCCTCCCCTCCCCTCCCTTCCCCGCCCCTTTTTCTCCTTCCTTTTCCCTTTCTCTTCCCTCCCTTCCCCTCTCCTCCCCTTTTCTCTTCCTTTCCTTTCCCTCCCCTTCCCTTCTGTCTTCCCCATTCCTTTACTCATGCTTCCTGGGAGCACCTCCAAAAAAATGACTTGCACTCATATCCTTACCTCAGGTCTCCTTCTTGGTGAACTCAGCTGAAGACATCCAAGATGATGAGAGTCTCCCCGAGATACAGGAGAAGAGATGCAAGAAGGGCTTTGAGAGACCAGGAGTCTGAGCAACATTGTGGAAACTGATAGGCTTGAAGATGAGACATGGCCAATGAACATTACCAGGAATGGCTGAGGCTCAAGAGTGTGGGTTTGATTTTAAGTCATGTGCTGGCCTGTGTAACCACTCTCATTATCCTCAAACCTCCAGTGAAACTCACTCATCTGGGACAGCGTTGTGCTCCTGGGAGCTTTGGGGAATCAGAGAGTCTGCAGAGTTTTTTGGGTTAGCTCAGGGTTAGCTCAGGATAGCTTATCTATCAAGAGAATCAGATAGATAGATGTATTTCTAACACATACGAATACGTTCTAACAGAAGAACTTATACCTTCTTCACCTGCCAGGGAGAAGCCCAGAGGAGTGGCTATACCCCAGACTAGAGAGGCCAGAGGTGGCTTCCCAGTGGTCCAAGCTGGGGCTAAAAATGTTAGTGTGTACTTTAATTTCCTGGGGCTGTCTTAATAAACTGCCCCAAACTGGGTGGCTTAAAAGAGATATTTAGTCTGTTACCACTCTGGAGACCAGAAATCTGAAGTCAAGGTGTCAGCAGGACTGTGCTCCCTCCGAAAGCTCTAGGAGATGAGAGGCCTCTCCCAGCCCCTGGTGGCTGTTGACCTTCTTTATGATTGCATCACCCCAATCTCCACCTTCGTCTTCATGTGGCCTTCTCCCCTCCTCTGTATGTCTGTGTCTTCTTCTGTCTCTTATAAAGACATTGATCAGATTTTGAGTCTGTCCAGGGCAATCCAATATGATCAATCTCATCTTAAGATCTGTAACTTAATGACATATAAAAAGACGTTTTCCAAATAAGGTCACGTTCACAAGTTCTGGGGGGCAGGATGTGGACATTTCTTTTTAGAGACCACCATTCAACCCACACAGTGGGGGTCTGCCAGGCAAAGAGAAGCAGGATGTGAGCTCCCATGATAGAACCCCCAGCAGACAATGAGAAGGGCCATGTGAGAGGGGATGCTGGGCAGAGAGGAGCTTGCCTGGCCTGGGCAGAGACAACATAGAGGCAACAACCTGAAGTGCCAGGACTCAGAGAAGACACTGGGTGTTGGCACCAAAGTCCACAGGGAACCCCGGACCAGACCAGTTATGAGAGGTAGGCACTGGGGAGGGCTGCAACTTAGTGGGCACATGAGTGCTCAGAGTATGTCTTTGGACACTAAAGTTGCCAGTTGAATTCTAGACTCCTCTCCTTCCCCAACACCTGGAATGGGATTGGACCTCTGCTTTTGTGACAGTCCTGCCTGTCTCCCTGGCACTGAGCCTTGATGTCTAACTAATACCATGGAAGCCTGGTGGCTCTGACCCGCCCTGCCCCAGGCAGCTCTCCAAGCGTCCACAGAGCTCTCCCCTCCTCAGCATCTACCAGGCACCAGCTCCACAGGTATCCACATCCCAAACAGTTTTTTCCAGCCACCCCTGCCAGTTCTTTTAAAATGGGTACATGCTTGCATTTGACATGTTTATTTATAAAGTATATTTCTGTATCACTGCACTAATGTTTTACATGTATTGTAAAACATGATTAAAATTAGATTTAAATTGATAAGATAAAGATAAAATATTTTAAATCATTTTATTGTACATAGTTATTAATATTAATGGTTCAAAGCATTTTTGTTCTCACTAAAAGATTAAATGAAGATCAGGCACGGTGACTCACGCCTATAATCTCAGTACTTTGGGAGGCCGAGGTGGGTGGATCACCTGAGGTCAGGAGTTCGACATCACCCTGGCCAACATGGGGAAACCCCACTTCTACTAAAAATACAAAAATTCCTGGGCATGGTGGTGGGTGCCTGTAACCTCAGCTACTCGGGAGGCAGAGGCAGGAGAGTTGCTTGAGCCCGGGAGGCTGAGGTTGCATTTAGCCGAGATTGCACCATTGCACTCCAGCGTGGCCGACAAGAGAAAAACTCCATCTCAAAATAAATAAATAAAATAATAAAAATTTTAAAAAGATTACATGGGAACCATGTGATTGAAAATGTTTCATTTTTAAAAAGCAAAGCTGTGTGATACAGCAAGTCAAAGGCCTGGTTCTTAATTCAGATTATTTTGATACTTGGTTTTAATTACTGGAGGTGTCAGGGAGGAAGATTACTTGCAAAGATGCATTGTTCTAAATGGAAAAACAACAATGCTGGCTGTGCTTACTAAATACTCATAGTTATTTTTCATTCTCATCCACCAACTATGCAAAGTTTTTGTTGAAATTCAGCAAGCAAATTTCCATCTTCCCTGATGTCGATCAGTGGTTCTTGCAAACTAATCAAAAGGTGTTACATTTTTATATTTTTAGCAAATCAGTTCTGAAACACTTTGGAAGATTTTTTTAAACAGGTTAAAATATTGTTTCCAAGTTTCTAAAGTTTTCATATATAGGAGTTGTTATGGGTGATATATGTACAACATTTTCTATCACAAAAATCACCAAACAATGACATTTCCAAATGTTTGTTTTAAAAAAAAAATGCTCTCTCCATAGCACTAGTTACTTTCAGAAAGTAATTTCCCTTTCAGTCATTATTCACATGTCAAATGTACCATGGAGAGACAGAGAAAATGTGTGTGCTTTTTTTTTCTCTCTTTCAAGATCTCTGTCACCTAAATGCAATGTGGTATCCTGAATTGGATCCTGGAACAGAAAAAGGGCATTCGTGGCAAATCTGGTAAAATTCAGGGTCTGGAGCTTTGTTAATAGCAATGTACAGTGTTAATTCTTAGTTTTCACAAATGTATCGTGGTTATGTAAGAAGTTCCATTATGGGAAACTGGGCACAGAGCATACAATTACTCTCTGTACTATCTCTTCAACTCTTGTGTAATATAAAATCATTTCAAAATTTAAAAATTCACTTAAAAAATGTTTGGGCCGGGTGTGGTGGCTCCCACCTGTAAATCCCAGCACTTTGGGAGGTCGAGGCAGGAGGATTACTTAAGCCCAGGAGTTTGAGACCAACCTGGCCAACTAGTGAAGCTCCGTCTGCACTAAAAATACAAAAATTAGCCGGGAGTCATGGCGCATGCCTGTAATCCCAGCTACTCAGGAGGCTGAGGCAGGAGAATCACTTGAACCCAGGAGGCAGAGGTTGCAGTGAGCCGAGATACGCCACTGCACTCCAGCCTGGGCAACAGCGGGAGACTACATCTCAAAAAAATATATATATATATATTTATTTATTTAATGTTTGGTTGTATAGCATACTTTTGACAGCCATTTATTTAAATGGTCAGCAAGTTTAAAACACTTCTTTTTTTGTAAAAGAAAAATGTATGGCCGGGCGCGGTGGCTCACGCCTGTAATCCCAGCACTTTGGAAGGCCGAGGCGGGTGGATCATGAGGTCAAGAGATCGAGATCATCCTGGCTAACACAGTGAAACCCCGTCTCTACTAAAAATACAAAAAATTATCCGGGCATGGTGGCAGGCGCCTGTAGTCCTAGCTACTCGGGAGGCTGAGGCAGGAGAATGGCATGAACCCGGGAGGCACAGAGCTTGCAGTGAGCAGAGATTGCCCCACTGCACTCCAGCCTGGGTGACAGAGCAAGACTCCGTCAAAAAAAAAAAAAGAAGAAGAAAAGAAAACAGGCAACCTACAGAATGGGAGAAAATTTTTGCAATCTACTCATCTGACAAAGGGCTAATATCCAGAATCTATAAAGAACTCAAACACATTTACATGAAAAAAACAAACAACCCCATCAACAAGTGGGCAAAGGATATGAACAGACACTTCTCAAAAGAAGACATGTATGCAGCCAAAAGACACATGAAAAAATGCTCATCATCACTGGCCATCAGAGAAATGCAAATCAAAACCACAATGAGATACCATCTCACACCAGTTTGAATGGCGATCATTAAAAAGTCAGGAAACAACAGGTGCTGGAGAGGATGTGGAGAAAGAGAAACACTTTTGCACTGTTGGTGGGACTGTAAACTAGTTCAACCATTGTGGAAGTCAGTGTGGCGATCCCTCAGGGATCTAGAACTAGAAATACCACTTGACCCAGCCATCCCATTACTGGGTATATACCCAAAGGATTATAAATCATGCTGCTATAAAGAAACATGCACACGTATTTTTATTGTGGCACTATTCACAATAACAAAGACTTGGAACCAAGCCAAATGTCCAACAATGATAGACTGGATTAAGAAAATGTGACACATATACACCATGGAATACTATGCAGCCATAAAAAATGATGAGTTCATGTCCTTTGTAGGGACATGGATGAAGCTGGAAACCATCATTCTCAGCAAACTATCGCAGAGACAAAAAACCAAACACCACGTGTTCTCACTCATAGGTGGGAATTGAACAATGAGAACACATGGACACAAGAAGGGGAACATCACACACCGAGGCCTGTTGTGGGGTGGGGGGAGGGGGGAGGGATAGCATTAGGAGATATACCTAACGTTAAATGGCGAGTTAAAGGGTGCAGCACGCCAACATGGCACATGTAAACATATGTAACAAACCTGCACATTGTGCACATGTACCCTAAAACTTAAAGTATAATTTTAAAAAGAGAAAAGAAAAAGAAAAATGTATAACGTCTTAAAATTCCACATTTCAGTATTTTGCCACAAGATAACCATCAAACTTCTATATCTCATTAAAAATAATCAAACCTCTATATCCTCAATATAAAATACTGTAAGGATTCTACTATATATTAAAGATCTTATTTTGATAATATAATCTCATCAATAACATCCTGCATTATTTTGTACACTTCTGGCCTCAATTTCTTTGCTTCAACAGTTAGTTTTTTGATGAATTTTACATTTGGAGTACTCTGGATAACTTTAATTCAGACTACTTCCTATATTTCAGTTAAGCACCCACTCTCTCAGTGGCTATATTTATATTGTTTTTCATTTAAAAAAACTGTTTTCATTAAGTAGTCATTGGTTATTAAAACTATATCTTCTTCAGTACATCTCATAAAAAAGTAATTCTTTGTGTATTTCATTATTGAAACCCAAATCCAGTGCATACCATAAGCTGAGACATGCTAGAAATATCAGTACCTTCATTTGATTGTAGAGCAGATCTCCTACACTGCATAATTTGTTCTAGTACTTGTTTCTTCACATGTTTAGCAGTACTCACTTCGCATCTTCCAACTACATTTGCTGACAAGGGAATGCATTTTAGTTTGTCCATGGATTGTGTTCTGTGGATTATTTCATCCTTTTTTTTCTGAGGCAGGAAGAACAAGCATTTTCTTGATGATATGTGGCTTTTTATCTTTCACTGTTTAAAAAAAAATCTCAAAAGAGGCATCTAAACATTTGCCACAAAGTATCAGAACTTATGTAAAGAACCAGCGGGAGCATCACATAACCTTAGATATCATTGGAAAACAATGTTAGAGGTTTGTCTTTGTGTTCTGGATGCTTCGTTTTAAAGGATATTATTATATTAGTTAGGAGAGACTTGGTTTTACTATGATAACAAATATCCCCGCTAACTGTGGCTTAAAACAATAGAAGCTTGTTGCATGCTACGTGCACATCACAGGTCAGCTGTAGCACAGCCTCACTCTGGGACCCAGACTGACTGAGCTTCTTTCCAGAACATTGCCAGTCCTTGTGGCAAAGGGAAAAGAGAAGATGATAAATAGCACATTGGCTGTTAATGCTTCTGCCTGGAAGTGACATCCGTCACTCCTTCTCATATTTCAATGACCAACACAAGTCACATGGCCACACTTAACTCCAAGCAGGCCAGGAAGTCAATCAATCAAAAAGAATCAGAGAAAATATGGTATATATATTCCCTGGAGATAGAGATAGATATAGATATAGATAATGGAATACTACTCAGCCATAAAAAGGAAGGAAATAATAACATTCGTAGCAAGCAAACTGGATGAAGTTTGAGACCATTATTCTTTTTTTTTTTTTTTTTTTTTGAGACAGAGTCTCACTCTATCACTCAAACTGGAGTGCACTGGCTCAATCTTGGCTCACTGCAACCTCTGCCTCCCTGGTTCAAGCGATTCTCCCGCCTCAGCCTCCCGAGTAGCTGGGACTACAGGCGCCTGCCACCACGCCCAGCTAATTTTTTGTATTTTTAGAGAGACAGGGTTTCACCGTGTTAGCCAGGATGTCAAGACCATTATTCTAAGAGAACTAACTCAGGAATGGAAAGCCAAACATCGTATGTTCTCACTTATACATAGGAGCTAAGCTATGAGGATGCAAAGGCATAAGAATTATACAGTGGACTTTGGGGACTCAGGGGGGAAAAGTGGAAGGAGGGTAAGAGATAAAAGACTACACATTGGATACAGTGTACACTGCTCAGGTGATGGGTGCACCAAAATCTCAGAAATCACCACTAAAGAACTTATTCATGTAACCAAACACCACCTGTTCCCCAAAACCTATTGAAATTTTTTAAAAAATACAACAATCTTTAAAAAAAGAATCAGAAACATCTGGTGCATAGAGCCAATGACATCCACACGTGCTAACTGCAGACATTTCACATTCTCATTAGCTAATTTCTCAAGGTTTATCATGAATGGTCACATGTACATAACAAAGTCTTCTTAAATTTTTCCTCCTTTTTTTTGCTAATTTCTTGTTGGGTATGATTAAATAATCATCATTCGTCCAAAACTTTCTATTTGGAGTAGAAATATCATCCTTTCCATTTTCTGGCTGTTTGATGGGCTTGCATTTATTAGTATTATCTTCAACTCATATCTTTGCAGGAAGTTTTTAAGCCATCTTCCCATCTTGTGAGGATTATTTTAGTTAAAATTAAATTTTCTCATAGAAGGACAGGCATAAGAATGTTCTTAGTGGCACTATTTATAATATCCAGGACCTGGATGCACCAAAAGTGCTCATTAACAGGAGAATGGATGTGTGCATGCAGTGTAATGTTATGCAACAATGAGAATGAACAAACTACAAAACAATGTGATTGGATGAGCCTCACAAGTGTAATGTTGAATTTAAAAAGTCATTCAAACACATGATTTCATTTATCCAAAGTTCAAAAACATGTAAAACTCATAGATGGTGCTAGAAATCAGGATAAGGGTTACCGACGGGTAGGTAGTGATGGGAAGACGTCATAGAAGTGGCTTCAGGGGTGCTGGAAACTTTGTTTCTAATCTGGATTATATGGTTATAAGAGATGTGTTCACTTTGTGAAAATCTATTGACTTGTACCCTTAAAAGTTGTATACCTTTTTGTATATAAATTATCCTGCAATTAAAACTTTGTTTAAGGTCAAACTAAATTTCATAATCCATGAATCCCTTAATCAGCCACATGTAAACTGAAATTCTATGGCTAGGAGTGGCATATGAAGGTAGATACCACCATTAATCTTATTGCTCTGTGAAACGCCACTCCTCCCTCAGCACAACTTGGCCCTTCCATGTACCATGACTACCCAACGTATACCAGGACACCAATATCAATCCACATATTAAATACTAGTAAAACTGAACTTGGGTCTTTTTAAATAGATAAATCACCATTTTAATATTTTCTTAGCATTTCCAAAGGATCATCTTGAGAACCCCACACTGAAGAGAGCTGCTCCTGTAGGGCTTGAGTCCACATCAGGACCACAGACACAGCCTGCAGTGTCAGGTGAGGAGAAGCATGCAACGTAGACCCTTCCCCAGTTAGCATATAACAGGGGTCCCATGCTACCCAACAAGCATCAGAAACCTGTGAACAGATACTCTGATAATTTTAAGTATATGGGAAACATGGGCTTCAATAATGCAAAACTAGAGGTCCTCATTAAACACCATGCACTGGGAAACCTCTGGTATCTCAGCAGATCATGAAATATATGTTCTGGTGAAGCACATATTCTGCACACTAGAATGTATATGCATGGATTATCTATTAGTTTTAAAGAGCAACACGAAATGCACTCTAATACCACACTAGTCAAGGAAAAAAAATGTTTTGGATGATGCAGAAGATACTTAAGAAACTTGTAGTGCTTTAAAAGACACAATTCATAAGAAATTGAGTTCGTATTTGAATCCATGTCTTTCTGGCTCCAAAGCTCATATTCTTTTCTATATTATGCTGTTTTTTTACATAAGTATTAAAAATAGAAAATTCAGAGGACTCCAGAGAAAGAAGGAAAGGAAAATATGCCGATAAATCTAGGCTAATATGGTTCTTGTTTCAGTTCATGTTTCCTCCAAAACAGATTCTGAAACAACACTTTGGGTACAAATAATTTATCAGATGTGATCCCAAGGAGTGTGTGAGGAAGTAGGAACACAAGGAGGGAAGAGAACCAATAAAGATATGTTCATGAGTGGGTTATGCTGTGAGCAACTGGGATTCAATCCTGCCGGGGATCCTCTGTGAGGCTGTAGAACACACCTCAGAATTGTCCCATAAATGGGACAGGGGAGCTGAGATGTATATTGTGGCAGGCTGTATAATAGCCCCTCCCAATGGTGTCCACATCTTAATCCCCAGAACCTGTTATTAGGTTACCTTAGATGGCAAAAGGGACTTTGCAAATGGAATTAAGTTGATTTTATTTAGAAAGAATAGTCTCAGAATATCTCAGTAGGTTCAATATAATCATAACTGCTCTTAAAAGAAGGAGGCAAGAGGATCAGAGTCAGATATAGAAAGAGATTGAGGGATACTATACTGTTGGTTTGGAAGGCGTGAGAAGGAACCATGAGCCAAGGAAAGCAGGTAGCTTCTAGAAAAGGCAAGATAGATTTTTCCCAAGGAGACTCCAGAAGGAATGCAGCTCTGCTAACCCCTTAATTTTAGCCCTTAAGATCAATTTTAGACTTCTGACCTCCAGAATTGTAAAATAATAAATGTGTGTTATTTTAAACCATTAAGTTTGTGATCGTTCGTTGCAACAATGGTAGCATATATATATGAAATCAATATCGGCATGTTTGGGAACTGTGAGCAAGTGATTGAATGGTAAATTTCGGTGTGAGCTTCCCCGTAACCATGAAAAACAAAATAGAAAGGATTGAGTTTCAGAGGCTTCTCTCTTATAAAATGTTCTTCATTACTTTTACCTATCACTGAATTCTTAAATTTATCACATAGGATCTCATGTAGAGGACAATGTTTTCAACAAGAGTGTAAAAGAAAGTGTAGAAATTCTTTTCAGGTGTCTGTTTCTCAACCAGCCCTATATAAAAGTAAAAGGCAGAACATTCACCCCTAGTTTAGGGAAAATCATCTTTGTGGTGGGTGAACTATGTGGCTCTCTCCCTAAGGTGGAGCTTCAGGGACATTCAGGAATGAATGTCAATGACTTTCTTTTGCAAATATCAAGTGTCTCTCTGATTTGGGGCAGAGGCTAGACATCGAAAGCTAATTATTTTGAGCCTGGGCTGTCAGCAAGACCCAAGAGAGAAAATGCTCTGAGATGTATGGGATGGACTCCAACAAGCTGGGGTCCCCCATGGAAGCTTTTCTGGCCTTCTCCCCTAAAGGGGATCCTTAATCAACAGTGTTCGGTTGCAAAGAATAGAACCCCCATCAGGCTTTCTCAAGCAAAAGTGAGGGGCATATTATAAGGAAACAGAGCTTTCACTGAATTCAAGGACAGAAAACAAAGTTCAGGTAAGTTTTCTGGAAACAGGAAAGCACCTGGGGCCAGTCCACTTCTCTCTTTGTCTCCTTTCTGTACTTACATGGTCTCTCTCTTCTGTATCTCTCTCTGAGAGTCTTCTCTGCTCTCTCATCATGATCTCTCAGTTTCCACCCACCACTGACTCTTCCATCACCTCTGGGCCCAGATTTCAAATTCCCAGTAGAGAAATGTGGTGGCCCACCTCATTGTTTGGAGAAATCCTGCAAGGCACAGATCACTAGAAGCCAGTGGATAAGCCCTTTTGGGTCAGATGTTCCAATCACCCAAGGAAAGGAGGGATTTATGAGGGTTTGAGACCAGAAAATGGGCCCCACTGCCCATGTGGAGCCAAGTCTCAGGTGTGCAGGATCAGAAATCAGCCCAAGATTCAGCTTTGGCTCTGCTAAGGGATCCAAAGAGGACTTGGCAGAGGCCCCAGCAACTCTCCCTGCAAAGCAGGCATAGTTGTTCCCCAATCCTCCATTCTTCTCTGTACCAAAACCTTTGCAATTTGACTTTCCAGCTGCCTCCATCAGGAATTGGGGTCTATTTTCTCACCCCTTGAGTCTCGGCTGACTTCGTAACTTGTTTTGATCAATAGAATGCAGCCGGAGTGACAGTGCCCCTGTTGAAGCTATGGCCTCAACAGGCTTGCACACGCAGCTCCCTCCCTCCCTCTTTCTCTTTCTCTCAGAATCCTGATGCTGCCTTGTAAACAAGCCTGCTAGAGGGACGTGAGAGATACACGGACAGAACACCTATTTGAGCCAGTTCTCCCAGCCAGGGTCATCCTAGACCAGCCAGTTGACTGTAGAGGTATGAGTATGTCCAGCCAAAGCCAGCCAAGCCTCTCCCAGATCAGAAGAACCATCCACTTGACCCATAAATTCATGAGCGATAATAAATGTGTATTTTTTAAGCTCTGGTATATTTTGTTACATAGCAATAGCTAACTGATATAGCAAGTCCAGGGGAACGTAACTATGAAGAAGGTGGTCTGTCAGTTTGACTTTAGTGGACACCAGCTGCCCCTAAATAATTACTCATCTTCCACTGCAGCCCCAAGCACCAGCCGGGTTGCAACTGCCACCAACATCTCCATACAAAAGGACTGACCAGCCTATGCATAGGCTGTTTGGAACTGACTTTTTTGGGCTTTACAGGATATTGGTCAAAAAGGACTTTTGCTCAGACAAAGATGATCTCCTCAGCAGAAGTTAGATTAGCCAGCAGGAGCAGCTGGACCTCAAAACCATGATCAAAAAGAGATGCCCTGTTTGCTCCAACAGTACGGAAGACTGGGTCACCTAAAAAATCAAATCAAATCAGAGTCCAGTAAGTGGGAATAGACTATGCCTGGATGTGGACAGAAGTCTGATCTCTTAAGAGATTATTTCTTCTTGCTCTGATTCTCAAGTATTTGAATCTGGGACATCTGAACACTAAATATCAGACCAGAGCTAGGGCTACACGGATACAGAATTTTGCCACTTATAAATGCATTTGGGAAGGTTTTTTTTTTCTAAGAAGAGCATCCATAGCTTTCATAAGATTCTCAGAAAAACTATAACCTGAAAAAAGTAAGAACTCCAACTGTAGAGAGAATGCTGGAAGCAATATTGCCTGCTCTTTATCAATGTTCCTACAGGTCTGACTCTGTGCATTACTCTATCCACATGTTATTGGATGTACACATTATAATTCCTACAAGAAAATTTAACCATATTATAGGATCTATGTATTTCTGTAGTTATCTATATCTTATAGGGAATGTCACTCTACTTGTGACTTACCCTAAGTATTTTCACTCTAAGTTGATGCATCTATATATTACTGTAACATATATATATTACTATAGTTGTGTGATACTGTATATTGATACTGTAGCTGTTACTTTGTTATTTATCATCCTTAGTATAGCTAAAAGTTATTATATGCATATGTAACTGTGGCTATACATTATTGCAATTACACTACTACATGTGTATGTTACTGTTTCCAGGCAACGATTCTGTTATTGTGTGTAGGACTCTAATGGTATTACCGTAAATCTGTGTTACCGTATTTATGTTACTGTGCCAGGTGTTACAGCACTTATTACTGAAGTCAAGCTTAACTGCAACTAAACGTTACTGTGAATATGCATTTACTCCAATAATAAAACTGCAATAGCTACCATTCCTTAAGCACATTCTAGGTGTTGGACCCTCTTCTGCTGCATGGTTTACATACAATTGCCTTACTAATTATACAATATGACATTGTGCAGGTCTGTATTATTATACCCATTTTATAGGTGAGGAAACTCAGGTGCAAGTAGGCTAAGTTACTTGCCCAAGGTCATACCACCAGCATGCAGCAGTGGAGGGCCGGGGAAGAACTTTGAACCCAGGTCTATCTGACTAGCTATTTGTGACAGCAGCTGTGTAACTCTATAGACTGTTCTGTGTTTAGAGGCCAAGTACAGAAAATGGCTCATTGTTAACGATAGGGAAGGTACTTGCTGGATGTAGAATAAGGTTTTTTAAACTATCAACTTCATTTTCTGACATTTTTGTTGAGTTAGGAGTAATACAGAAACAATTAAGTTGCTAAAAGAACCTTGATTGAGTTAGCAGACAATAAATTTAAAGAAGAATAAAATTCATTCTCCTAAATTTCAATGAATTGACAAAGAGAGAAATGGTTACATGAGCTTAATTGTTGATGAGCTCTGTGCTTATGAACTTTATCGATTCTAAAACTGCCTGCAGGCTGGGAAACCCTCAGGCCTATGAATGCCCTCCAACAAAACCACCACCACCAGGAATGGAGCCCCTTACTCACACCTGGCTACTCACCTTCTCCCAACCTTGAACAATATAAGGACTCAGGTTTCCAAGGAGACTCAGAAAATCACCTTCCACTTTCGGAGCTTCCAATGCTTCTGATTCCAGCAATTCCTCTTGGCCTTTGCCTCCTGCCTGTTTTCTATGTCCAGTTCTACATTAGTTCTGTTAGGAGTGAGGCCAATATGGCCGGGGCCTTCAGCTGGAGTCTATAGGAAGTAGTAGTTCCTAGGGAAGAGGCTTCCTGTGCCCCAGCCCCAGCACTGATCCTACTCTGGGCAGAGCCTGCCCCAGGCACACTTGTAAGATTGTCTCCCTTGATCTCATTGACTACTCCCCCTCTGGCCTCAAAACTCACAGATGATCCACCCAGGCCTGGCTGCTCCACAGCATCTCATCATGCTTGCCACCCTTACCACCTCCCTGGCTAGGCATCACCCTCACATGCTTCCCAGTCCTCTTCCAGGTTCCACTTTCCAGAACCAACATCTCTCACCCCTTCATGGTGACCACCAGCTATATTTACAGGTATTTGCGACAGAGCTATAGAAGACCCCTCTCCTCCTCAAACCCAGGTAACACTGAAGCTCAATGAGCAGGGCTTCCTGGGACTAATGCCAAGATCTTGTCTGGATTGTTAATGAGTCTCATTCTGAACATGCACGACACTGAACAGCTTTAGATCAAGGTGGACCCCTTAAAAATCAAGCATCTAGCTTAGGGATGGCAAATACAAGAAACGCTGCCCATCACTTCTCTATCCCATGTCTGTTGCAGATATCTCTCATCAATCACAAATACTCTTTCCTACAGAGCCTGGGCACAGCTTCAGAATCCTTCTCCATCCACATCTCCAGCTACCACCAGTTGATCTGAAATGGCATATGAAATAAAATCCATCTCCTTTCTAGGCCAGCTCCTTCATTGTGCAGATAGAGAAACTGAGGCCCAGAAGGAAAGCAAATTGCCCAGGTTCACACAAGTCAGATGCAAAATCAGGATAAGAGCCCAGAGTTCCCAGCCTCTAATCACAGCCACTTACGCAGGACATGCAGCTACACAGCAGGGCACAGCTGGGGATATTTGAGTCGCACTTCCTCTTCTTTTTTTTTTTTTTTTTTTTTTTTGGTGGAGTTTCGCTCTTGTCCCCCAGGCTGGAGTGCAGTGGCGCGATCTCGGCTCACTGCAACCTCCGCCTCCTGGGTTCAAGCAGTTCTCCTGCCTCAGCCTCCCAGGTAGCTGGCATTACAGGCACCTGCCACCACGCCCAGCTAAATTTTGTATTTTTAGTAGAGATGGGGTTTCACCATGTTAGCCAGGCTGGTCTTGAACTCCTCGAGTCTCACTTCTAAGGAGCCCCCAGACCACTGGTCAAAGAGCAGCCAATGACAGCCTGCTCCTCTACCCCATGCTTTCCATAGCAAGCCTCTGGTCTCCTAGTTCAGGGTGAGGAGAGGGAATATAGCTTCTAAAGTGTTTCAGTTCAGATAGAGGATGACTGAAACTAACCCTTTACATATATTAACATACCTGTCCCCATAATAACCCTGTGAGTAGACACTATCATTATCTCTACTTTACAAATGAGAAAACTGAGATATGGAGGAAACAAATGACTTGCCCAAGCCCACACAGCAGGAAAGTGCCAATGCTGGGATTTTAACCCAGTCTGTCTCCAGAGTTGATGAACGTAACCACTCATACTACCAAATTGCGTGCACACACACACACACACACACACACAGACACACACACACACCAACTACCACATGAGAACTCCTTTCCCCTGCAGCACTGCTATGACCAAACCTTTTCCAGTTTTTGTCTATGTGGTAGGTGAGCAGAGGCCATCTGTAGAAGATTGGTCCTGGTCTCAGTGTACACTGAGTGCTCACCTGGGCAAAGAACCCCCGACAAGGGTACAATTCCCAAGGCTTAGTGATTTATCTACACAAGAGAAGGGGACAGAATGTTAGTGGTTCATCTACACGAGAGAAGGGGACAGAATGTTAGTGGTTCATCTACATGAGAGAAGGGGACAGAATGTTAGTGGTTTATCTACACAAGAAAAGGGGACAGAATGTTCCTGCCCAGTGGGGTGGGGGTGGATTCTGCATCTGCAGAGAAAGGCCAGTTTTCCAGAGACCTGAGCTGGGAACAATAGATCATCTGCTCACTGGGATTAATGAGGCTTCCCCATGTTTGTGAAGAGGTGATTAAGGAGCTTATAGCTGCTTCGCCTCCTGTCAATAGAACAAAAGCCTCCATAGCTGCTGTCTTCCGAGGCTTTGTGGGGAGGGGAGCACAGGCAATAGGGTTCAGGGGTGCACTTTGGTTTACTTCGTGCTTTCCCACGTGGGCACCTAATGCTGGGACATTTGTCCCACTTCTTCCCAATCTAGAATTCCTCCCTACTGCTGCCTGGGCACTCCACAAGTATTCGTTGAGTCCCTAACATATATCAGTCACCATGCCAGGTATAGGGACACAGAGATAACCAGGAGAGAGATAACCCCTGCCTTCACAGACCCCACAGTCTGGCAGGAAGATAGACATTAAATAAATACATATATGATGAGTTATGTAATTGCAAGTGTGATGAAGTGCTGCCCAGGAGAAGTACAGTGAACTGCAAATGCTTAAGGGCCAGGGATCCTGCCACTCTAGAGGTCAGAGGAGGTTCCTGGGAGATGTAGGAGAGAGAAGTGAGGTCTCAGCCAGGTATTTTAGGAAGGTAGACTCGACAACGGATGATATGTCAGAGGCGAAGATGAGATTTCTGACCCCAGAAATATGATGAACTGTCCCACTAGCCTGCGTACAGAGTACAAATGGCAGAGCAGGTTAGGAAGAGGCAGAACGATGGGTCTGGGCACCCCACAAAGCGCCCAGTGGAAAGTTGTCTAGATGGGCCTGGGGCACAGGAGCTAGGTCTGGGCTGAAGACACAGATCTGGAAGGCAAGGTAGAGGTCACACAGGAGTTAATGTTGTATGGTTAGGTGTCATTTCCAAAGAAGAGGGCCAAGACCAATCCCTGAGGGGAGCTGCTGGAAGCAGAGAAAGGGACTAACAAGAGAGGTGGGGGAAATCTGGACAAAGTAGACATTTCAAAGCAGGGGAAGAGAGAGGCAGCAGAACAAGGCAGTTGACAGTGTCAGCTGCTGCCAAGAGATCTAGTAAGATAAGGACCAAGACATGTCATTGGAATTGGTAAGTGGGTCACTGGTATCCTTGACAAGAGTGGTTTAGTGGAGACAGAAGCCGAAATGGAGCTGGTGAGGACAGCAATCACAGTGAGGAAGCAGGAAAGGAGCATTGCTGGGAAGTGGGGAAGAAAATGGGGCAGTCGCTGAGGAAGTATTTAAAGGGCTTTCCAGTTGGGAAAAGTGTGAGCAAATATGCAGACTGAGGGCTTAATGCAGAGTTGCAGAAAGAGGAGAGATGTTGAATGAATGAGTAAATGAACAAAGAAATTAAGACGTAGGAAGCTAATTGATGGAGAAGGGTCTTGGAGCCAGTTGGAGGCATTATGATTTAGGGCACTCTGGAGAGGTGGGAGGATGTGACAAGAGGATGGAGCCCCTCCCTCTGAGGTAGGATTGGAGAGGACACTGACAGAGATGGATGGAAATCTAGGGAACCCACATCTGATGACCTTGATCTACCCAGTAGAGGGCAAGTTGAGGTTGTCTGCAGAGCATGACTGGTCTAAGGAGGATGGAGGTGGGGGAGGGTGGAAAGGTTTGGTGAGGGCAACTGGGAGATGTGATAGGCTGACAGAGATGGGTATAATGACAGCCAAGGAGCAGTGAGGGCCCAGGTGGCATTGGAAATCATTCTCATTACCCACAACAACTACAATAGCTCCCATCTGTTGAGTGTCTGCCTATAAGTTACTTCATTCGCTTAAGAGTCCAGTGACAGGGGCCCCATTATCCCTTGTGTACAGACGAAGATACTGAGAGTCAAAGAAATTGAGTAACTTGTCCAAGGTCACGCAGCTGCTAAGGAGCTGGTATTTGAACATGAGTCTGTAAGTGCCGAACCCCATGATCTTTTCACTGACCTGGGAACCATACTCTATAATTATCCTCAGCACCACTTGGCAGTCCTAGAGTGCAAGGAGAGGCAGCAGGTGTAGAGTCTGCTTAGGGCCAGGGACTGTGCTGGCCAGTGATGTCATGGAACCAGGAAACCGGAGGAGCCGTGAGACCAGGAGAGGATGGCTGCCCAGGGGGTCTGGGCCAGTGGAGCAGCAGAGGATGTGCTGCTGGATCGCGAGGGACTATGAGAGCAGAGGTGAGCAGAAGGGCCTTTGGCCACATGGACGGTCATGCAAAGGATGGAGAAAGAAGCAGTCAGCACCAAAAACCTTGGAGACAGGATCAAAGCATGTCACACTATAAAACTGAGGCAAACAGACTTGACCCAAGGGGAGGAATTCAGACAACCATTTCATGTCTCAGACAGATTTGGGATCTGATACCACTCCGTCACCTTCCTGTCTCTGTAATAGTGGTCAACTTGCTTAAGTTCCCTGGGAATGTAAAATGTTTTCTCCCGTCTATACAATGGTATCAATAACCCCTACCATATCCTATACCTAGAAAGTAGAACCCTTCAAAGGCTTCCCATCCAAACTCCCAACCATGCCTTGACAGATGCTGCATAAACTGGCCCTGCCCGCCTGTCCAGCCTCATCCCAATCCCCAGTCCCCATGGCTCCCTCAGCTTCCATGGGTCAGTTTAGTCATGGCCACAATAATGCCCCAAACTCAGTGGCTTACAAGTATGTCTGTGGGTTCGCTGGGGTTTTGCTCATCTAGTCTGGGCTTGGCTGATCTCAGCTCCAGGCCACCGGTTGAGTTCAGGTCTCCTATGCATGTCTCTCATTCTTCAGGGACCAATGCCCTAGGATGTCCCAGTGCCACTGGGACATCCTGGGACATGTCCTTCTCTGAGCAATAGCAGAGCACAGGACCACAGACCCAACCACACAGGAACAATCCAAGTTTCTACAATTCAAGGTGTCTCCCAACATCTCATTAATCAAAACAAGTCACATAGTCAAGCCCTAATTAAAACCGTGGAGAAGTGTGCTCCTGCCAACGTGAGGCCATGGCAAGTATGTGGGTGTGGAATGCAACGACAGGGGAGTGATGAGTTGGCATCAACAATTCCACCAAACAAATCCAGTCATCTTGGTCTCTGTCCGTCCCCACATCCAGATGTTGCCCCTTTATAGCTTTGATCCAACTGTTCCCTCTGCCTGGAATGCCCTCTCCCACCTCCTCCCACTCGTCACTTGACTGGCTTCTTTTCATCTTTTGAGCCCCAACTTAAACATTATCCCTTTTAACAGGCTGGGAAATGTAGTCTTCCAATTTACCCAGGGAGAGAATGAAATAGGATTTGATGAACATATCCCATTGTCTCTGCCACAGCCCTCTGATCATATAGAACAGGGGCCTCCGCCTCCATCTGCTGAATAAAAAACAGCCACCAAAAATGGACAGAGGATGAGGCAGAGCCCCCAAGAAAAAAGTCTGGAAGTTAAAGACCAAGAAACACAGCCGTGAGAAACAAAGGCGGGGAGAAGGGGGTGCGGGGACAACGGGAGGATGCTCAGAATGCAGAGTGACAGACACAGGCCAAGGGAGGCCCAGAAAGAGACAGCGGCCAAGAAAGGGTAACAGAGCAAGTGGCAGAGGCCACTGCAGACAGAGAAATAAGACTCAAGGGGCTGTTGGAGAGAGGATGAGTGAGCGCTTCCTCGCACAAACGCAGCATCTGCAGCTTCCTTCTTGCTGTTTCATTCCCCTCAGCCTGTCACCCACACACAGCTACAGAATCCAAAATCTAATTTGGCCTTTGTCAGCTCCATAAATGGTGTTCTCTAGGGGTAATTCCCTGGTAAATGGACAGAAATTCTAAATTGGAAATCCGCATTGGCCGTCCAGGACCCGTTTCTCCTGAACTCCGGGCATGAGAATGCAGGGGACAGGTCATCCTGCGAGCTCTAATGCTGGTGACAAATGGGAAGATACCTTTACTGCTTAGGCAGCGACTTCAGACAGCCCAACCGCTGCTGGCCTGGGAGGTCTAATCAGCTCAGGTCTGGCCCCCACTGCCTCCCCGCACACCTCATTACTGCAGCAGGGAAATAACTAGGCCCCAGGAGGACAAGAACCTGGAACTAATTATTAGAGCAGGGGAAGGGAGGAATGTGGCCTTCAACGTGCTTGGGGGTTCGGACAAGGCACTTCCTGCTCTCTCTTCCTGGGGCTGGGGCAACAACCTCAGCCCCACTGCTCACTCTCTGACCCAGTCCTCACCAGCTGCCAGAAAAAAAATCTCCAACATGTAGAGGCCCTTTCTGCTCAAGTCTTGATAGCAGACACCTCTCAGCCCAGTGTCACCTCCTATCGGCCCACATCTGATGGCTGTGAAGGGCAGCTGTCTGCAAGCTCCGACTCATCTTGCACTGAAGAGCCATTCTGGATGTCTTTCTACTTCTGCCTGAGAACCTTCCAGGAGCCTGGGAAATAGCATGGTTGTAGGGAAAGTTCAATTTAGAAATGCAAGAAAGAGCCAGGTGCAATGGCTCACACCTGTAATCCCAGCACTTTGGGAGGCCAAGATGGAAGGTTCGCTTGAGTCCAGGAGTTTCAGACCAGCCTGGGCAACAAAGTGAGACCCTGTCTCTACAAAAAAATATATAAAAAATTAGCCAGCATGGTGGCATCCACCTGTGGTCCCAGCTACTCAGGAGGCTAGCCAGGAAGATCACTTGAGGCGTGATGATGCCAGTAAACTCCAGCAACAGAGCCAGACTCTGTCTCAAAACCCGGCAAGAGAGCCAGGCCCTATCTCAAAAAGAAAAAAAAAAAAGAAGAAGAAAGAAATGCAAGAAAGCTAGCACTCCCAGGGGCATCCTTCAACCTATGGGGTTGGGAGTTGATGGAGAAATGCCTCAGCTGTCAATGTTTCGAGCAGAGATTCTGGGGCATTCCCAGGAGGTTTGGTGGGATCATGATCCCATAATGCCCAGAAACAACCCGACAGCTTACTCTTATGTTGGCTTCTCCTCCTCCCTCCCTGTCTCACCTCCAGGTAAATCTCACCTCCAGGTAAATCTCACCTCCAGGTAAATCTCACCTCCAGGTAAATCACCTGGACCCAGGTCCTTGTCTCAGGCTCTACTTTCAGCGTTTTTCATGCTGTATTTCTCGGAACCCCAGGGCACCTTAGGATGTGTCTACCCCTCTCTCACCTGCATTTGATTTAATGCTCTGTTGTCATCGTCTTGAAATGTTTAATAAATTTTGAACAAGGGGCCCCATATTTTCATTTCGCATTGTACAATGCAAAATGTGCATTGTACCAGCTACGTACATTGTGCAATGACGTAGCTGGTCATCCTCTGAATTTCCAGCACTTTGTACCAAGCCTGGCACTTGGACTCAGTTGAATTGAATTGAACTGAGCTTTGAGCCTCTCTCCCTCCCTCTCTCCTCTCTTGCTCCTAGCTCCTTCCCTGCTTCCCTCCTGACCTGGGTCTTAAAGGTTGCAAACAGCAACAAGACCAGCTCCTCTGTTTCTCCCCTGGGGCAGAAAGGAGCGGGAGCCTGTGGCCTGCGTACTTGATAGTCCCAAGACCCCCTCAATGAGACTCCATCCCTTACCAGATCAGATTCCCCACATCACAGCTCCCTATGAGGAAACCATACGTTTTCCTTTTTAAATGTCATTACACAGTTCTCATTATATTTTAAAACGCTAAGTCTGACATAATTTGGCATTGCCCTAACTCTAAACCCTGGTAACAGAGAGCAATGTTCCACAGAGAAGAGGTCACATGAGCCAAAGCATTACAGAGACATGAGGTCAATGGATGACCTCAAGAATCAGAAGCAAACAGATTTTAGACAAGATATAGCTCCAAAGGTGGAAGAGTTTGGCCAGAACAAGGGGTCAGGGTGAGAAAATGCTTTTCTTAATTGGAAAAAAAGACAGCCCTAGGAAAATATGCACACACGTAGCATGATCTCTCTCTCTATTGAGTTTCTCTGTGAAAAGGAGAAGATGTAGAGGCTGCAAGCACAGACAAAGGGGACCAGGAGATTTGCAGAAAGCAATCACAGATAAGGTTCTTTCACTGGGGCAGTTAAAGCCGCAGAAAGGAAAGGCATCAGGGTTTAACACCTCATCTAGCTGACCAGAGGTCTCAGGGGGCTCAGAGAAGCCTCCAAGAAGCCAAAATTAAATTGCTCTGAGAATGAGAGAAGTTAAGAGTCAATGTAAAATTAAGCTTAATTATTAGCAGTTAAGGGCTAATGAGGATGCCCAATTTACCTAAATGTTGGGCTATTTCTACATCTTGCTCTAAATTAGCTATCACTTTTTATATGTAGTCATTAATTAGATTAGCTCATTATGCTTTGTTATTTAATAAATTCTACTACACACACATTCTATATGTCTATAGGTTATATATGTAATATGTATTACATACATATATTTCGGTTTCTGTCTTCTGTTTTTGCAATGCATGTATTTGAGAAAACATTAAAGGTCCACAATTATCCACAACCATAGAGGGGCTCTTTGTTCAAGGTGAGTCTAGCCCAGACACTACAGTTCACCTAATGGCAGCTATCCAGATTGTATGCATGATGACCTGAAAGACTAGAACAGCTTCTAATGGGGGAGGTGGGCATGAAAAGACAGAGGAAGAGGGAAAGGCACTGATCCCGGGCTGGAGGGGAGCATAAGGTAGTCATCAGGGATGATGCTTATGGTTAGTTGTGGAGGGTTCTTGGCGGCCAAAGAGTTTCCAGTGACTACGAGGGATCAGAGGCAAAGAAGCCATCCAGAACAAAAAGAGCCTTCCTTCTCCTGGGCCCAGGGGCCAGAGTAGGGGCCCTGGCTGAGCAGCAGGAAAAGGGAAATGGTGAGATCCCAGAGCCCAGGCCCAGCATAGGGGAACTGCATCTCCAGGACTCTGAGGAGCCAGAGGGAGGAGAGGTACAGGGAGGACTCCTGGGAGGGGCAGGAAAATGGCCTAAGCCAGGCCAGGGGGAGTTGGAGTTGGAGTTGGAGGAAACTAAGTTCCTACTGACTTCAATCAGTCAAAATGTGTTCCTAGGCTTGGTGTGGATAGACGGGGAGGCCCCGTAGCCATCAGGTGAAAGACAGTGGATAACACACCTGACCCAGTGAGGCCCTCGCTCAAGGCACCCAACCTCCCACGCTGTCCACATCCAATAGTAGGTCTAATCCCAGCCACAACCAAAGCCACCAAAGTGCAACGTTTTGGGGGCAACTGGCTTCCTGGGTGGACGCTACTATCCAACCTGAACTTGAGTCACTCACGTAGTGGCTCATTTTTGAATTTCAGTGAAGATGACTCTCTTGACTTGATCCCTGAACTGGGTGGGAAGCACCATGCTTGGCAGCTTTGAGTGGTTCACAGGCAGCAGAGGAACCCAGGGGAGGAGAAGGAGAGTCTAGGTACCAACTGTGGAAGTATGTTGGAGCAGGGGCCTTGTCCCACCTGGCATCCCAGCATGAAACCTCCCAGGGAGGTGTCCCTGGTTACAGGAGGCCCCATGAACTAGACCAAAATTGTCAATGTGTGTTTGGGTCAAATGGAGCGAGCCAAGGGAAAGGCAGCCTCTTCCCAGCCTCTAAGCATAGCTGGTCTGCATGCACCTCAGAGTCCCGGCCTGGGGGAATCACAGCCCTTGCACCCATCACAGGGAGCCAGACCATGAGGGTCCACACCTGGATGGCTGAAGCACTTCTGCCAGGTTCCCAGATCCCTCCCAGAGGCCTATCCCTTGGCCACCACCACTGCTGCCATCTCCAGTCACTTCACCTTCGACCCTTTCCCCACACTCAGTGAGAGGTGCATGTCTTGCCTGTGGTTCCACTAAGCGTTTCGGTTCCTTTCTTGGCAGCCTTTCCAAGTGCTGAAGCCCCACCCACAGCAGTGTTCCTCTCCCCAGAATGACCAGAGTGCAGGGGAGGGACTTGAAGGCTCCTAGTGAGGTACCTAGGCCAGCCCTGACCTGCCTGTGTTCCTCCAAAGGATGAGGGGGCTACACCAGGAGACCTCTAAGCAGCCTGTGCTCTGGCCAGACCTGCAGCAGGCTGGAGGCAGGAGGCTGCTTCATTGGCTGTGCTATGCTCTGGGAGCCCAAGGGCCAGGTACCCAGGTAGATGCGTGGGCAGGTAGGACAGTCCACAGCCAGCATGGATGAACCCTGAGCTGGCCTAACCTACCCCATCCAACACCCCCTCACCAGCTCCCAAGGCAGCCTGGGAGCAGATTCTGGAAAGTATCTTCTCCATCAATCCCAGAGCCATTTCAAGACCCAAGAACACAGGCTGGAGTCAGACCCGAGTTTAAGTTCTGTCTCCACCACTTCGTAGTTGTATTATCTTGAGCAGGTTATTGCACCTGGCCACTATCAGTTTCCACATCTGTGCACTTAGCACAGTAGTTGGTAGAGAAGAAATCACCTATCATAGTGGCTCAAAGGTGAGGGGGAGAAACAGGAAGTGGGGAGAGATTCAAAGATACTCAGAAATGAGCATCCTGAGGACAGAGGCCTCAGACAGCAATTTAAGCCCCCAAGACTGAGGCAGAGGTGGGTTTGCCAAGGAGGAGGCAGCAGGAAGTTTTCGGGAGGAGACAGCAGACTGGGGAGCAAGTCAGTTCTCACGGCCGCTGAATAATTCACAGGGCAGCCGGGATGGCATATGCTTCCTCTAAGCCCTCAGCAGCAGGAATGCCAGCCTCCCTCCCTCTCCTGCACTCCTCCCTCCTGTCGTCGCCCAGGAAACCAGCTACCTCCTCACGAAGGAAAGGCCACCCGGGGTCAGAGAACAGGGCAATGGAGGGGGAAATGGAAGCGGAGTCATATCCCCCAACCTGCCAGGCAGGTCCCAGTGGTGAGAAAGTCAGTTCTGCTGATGCTGCCAGGCGACAAGGCAGGAAAGCCTAGGTAAGGAAGAGGTAGAGATGCTGGGGACCCTCCCTCCTCAAAGCCACCAGAGATGCTACAAAATGAAATAATAAAGGTACAGATGCAGGGACTGAGGACAGTGAGAGCTCAGAAATGAGGCCGGTTTGGACACAACCTGGGACAAAGGTGTGTTCAGGGATGTTGGTCTGTTTGATCTTGGCTCCCTTCCACCCCTTGTGTCTGGCTTCCCCTGGAGCTGGCTCTCTCCTTCACCTAGAGTTTGGCTCTAGCCCCTTGGAGAGCCGAGTCATCTCTTAAGCTTAGAGTAGGTTTTCGAGAATAGATCCTGCCTGGCTCACCCCTGGCACACATCCTGCGTCATCCTTGGCCTTTTATAGACTAACATAGGCAGCCCCTGGCCCAGGGATTCAGTACCTCCTCTGTGTCACTCCCTTCCAGCCGCCCTCCCCATGGTCCCAGGGCCCTACCTACTACCTGAGGCCTGGCTTCCCTTGTCTTGCATCCTCACACTGCTTCCCAGGGCCCAAGACCCCTGCCTTGTCCCTACCCTAGTTCCCGTAGGGTCCCTAGGTACCCTCATGTTCTCAGCTTACTTCTTAATGCTGACGGAAACCACAGTTGCCTCACACAGTAAACAACACTAAATCCAAGGAACAGAAACTTCTGTGGCCTGGACAGTGCTGATGACAGGAGTCGATCTTTATTAATAAGTGAACTGAGGTTCAACTCTTCATGCATCTGAGAACAGCCAGTTACTGGTTGTAGAACCTTGTGCAAGTGGCTTAACCGCTCTGATCCTCAGTTTCCTCACTGTGAAATGAGGATATTTTAAGGATTAAGTGACAAGGGAATATAGCAGGCCCCTAATAAGTTATAGATGTGTTGTTTAGTAGTATTGCTAATATTAAATATGTCACTTTATTGTCTACAACATACACGCATGTGTGTGCTTACGTGTTCATCATTCTTCCTGGTTCACTGATACTGTTTTCTTTCTTTTTTTTGAGATGAGTCTCACTCTGTCACCAGGCTGGAGTGCAGTGGTGCCATCTCGGTTCACTGCAACCTCCACCTCCCAGGTTCAAGCGATTCTCCTGCCTCAGCCTCCTGAGTAGCTGGGACTACAGGCACGCGCCACCACGTCCAGCTAATTTTTGTATTTTTAGTAGAGACAGGGTTTCACCATGTTGGCCAGGATGGTCTCGATCTCTTGACCTCGTGATCTGCCCACCTGGGCCTCCCAAAGTGCTGGGATTACAGGCGTGAGCCACCGCACCCGGCCACTGATATTGTTTTCTGCTCATCTCAGTGGAGCTCATGCTTAAAGTGCAGCTGCACAGAGTTCCATTTATTACAAAGCCTAAAACATTGAAAACTTCATTCAATTAGCAAATTTATCATTATTGTCTGAGCAAGCTATAATTTTTGATTGAATTTGCCAAACTTGATAATTTTATTGAGCAAACCAAATTACATAAGGTTGCATTTGCACTCCTAAATTAAGAGAGTGACTTTAGATATGAAAAGGGTGCTACAAAAATAAGTATTGCATATGTTTCAAAATTTCCCAAAATTTCTATTTTTCCCCATAAAGAAAAATAAATGGTTTGGGTTATTCTTTTTTAACCCAAGCTTTTCAAGTTCCCAAAAATGTTGTATTTCTCAGCCCCATAAGGTGAGGAAAATATGCCAGGAGCACAGGATTGCATTTCTAGGACACCCTCAAGCTTGGCAGCCCCATCTCTGAGTCATCCTACCCATTGCTGAACTGTGTGGGGTTGAGCTAGAAGCCCTAGTCCCCTCACCCCCAGGACAGGACCTCACAAAAGAAGCCGAATTTTGCCTGGCTCCTGCCTCAGGCAGGCCCTGGTCTTCCCTCCCAGTCTTCAGTTCTAAGCCTTTTCCTGTCGTTGTCCCTTCTCACATCAACTGTAGTTGGGTGAATGGATGTTCCCCAAAAAGAGATACTGAAGTCCTAACTCCCAGCACCTGTGAATGTGGCTGTATTTGGAAATAGGGTTTTTACAGATGTAATCAAGTTAAGATGAAGTCATACTGGATTAGGGTGGACCTTAAATCCAAAGACTGTATCCTTATAAGGAAAGGAAGATTGAGAGAGAGAGAGAGGCACTCACACACAGGGAAGAAAGCTAGGAGAAGACAGAGGCAGACACTCGAGTGATGCAGCTACAAGCCAAGGAACGACAAGGGCTGCTGGGAGTGACCAGAAGCCAGGAAGAAGCAAGGACAGATCCTTCCCTAGATCCCTCCAAGGGAGCATAATCTTGATGACACTGATTGCAGACTTCCAGCCTCCAGGACTGTGAGAGAATAAATGTGTGTGTGTGTGTGTGTGTGTGTGTGTGTGTGTGTGTGTGTTTAAGCCACCTGGCTTGTGGTCATTTGTTACGGCAGCCCTAGGAAACTAACACACCAGCCAACTCCCAAGGAAGGCAGGCAAGCATGACTTCCCCTCCATTACTGATGGACAAACAGAGGCTAGGAGGCTGGGCACATCCTCCAGAGAAGACTTCAACCCAGGTCCACTAATCAATCACCTTGGGGGAGATGACAGAACCAATAGACTTCAATCAAAAGAACAGAGTTTAAGTTCTGCTCTTTCTGCTGATTTGCTATGATCAGGAGAAAGCCACATCCCCTCTTGGAGCCTTGAAATTTAGACTAAATAACCTCCCTCTTATCTAGCCTAGGATTCCACCGGACAAAGAATGGAAGCCCCAGGATCCACTGCCCTTAGCCTAGGGGTTCTACTCTTCCACCTAACATATATGGAGAAAGATCCAGGTGGACTGGTGGGTGGAGAAGAGGTCTGTGGAATGGGTATACCCATCAGAATTTCCCCAGGAACAAGTCTAGAGACAGAGATGCAGGCAGGGAGTTCTGTGCACTGGCCTGAAAAGCCTGCTGAGGGTGGTGGCTCACGCCTGTAATCCCAGCACTTCAGGAGGCCGAGGCGGGCAGATCACTTGAGGTCAGGAGTTCATGAGCAGCATGGGCAACATGGTGAAACCCCATCTCTACAAAAACTATAAAAATTAGCCAGGTGTGGTGGCTCGCACCTCTAGTTCCAGCTACTTGGGAGGCTGAGGTGGGAGGGGTGCTTGAGCCTGGGAGATTGAAGCTGCAGTGAGCCATGATCTTGTTCCTGTACTCCAGCCTGGGTAACAGGAGAAGGCCCCAAAAGCCCATTTATCCATGCAAGAAGCAGGAGATTGGGTGATAAAGCCCAGAGGAGTCAAGCAACTTGTCCAAGGACACAAAGTGGGAATGTGGCTAGGTCCTCCTGCCAGACCTCTAGCTGAACACTCTCAGATCTTGCAAAGAATCTTCCACACACTCACCTGCACACTAAGTGGTTGGAGACTCACTCCCCAAGGTGCCAATTTTCTTATCATGGTAACAAAACCAACAAAGAATTAATCTGCATGTTATTATTATCATGCACAGAGACCAATCTAAAAATGTCAGTGATAAAATATATCTACCTCCGGAGTAGACCACTCCCCTGCTGCCCTCCTTCACCGAGCCACTGCTGCAGGTATGCTGATCTTTTCTCTGTTCCTAGTTCACCTCTGCCTCGGGGCCTTTGGACCTCTATGGCTGGCTCCTTGTCTGATTCAACCACTGCCTCCCCAGTAATGCACTCTCTGACCACTCAGCTCAAATTAGCCACCACTCTGCTCCTATCCAGTTTCCAATGCATTGCCCTGTGATGTTTTCTTCATGGCACTTTCATCTCTTTAAAATCATCTTGTTTGTTGTGTCTCTCCCTCCACCCACCACTAGAATATAAGCTCATGCGGGCAGGGATTTTTGTCTGCTTTTGTTTACTGTGGTACCCCAGTACCTTATCCTCAAACAACAGTATGCATATAGGAAGCCCAAATAAATATTTGTTAAATGAATGAATTACTCTCTCTACCAGGCTTTGTCAGGGCTACAGGGACACATTAGACATGGTCTTGAGCTTCCAGACAGTGGGTGAAGCTGACGAAGACACCCATCATTATGGCACCCCATCATGCATGCTCTGGCAGAGAAAAGAATGAGGTGGTACAAGGCTCAGAGGAGGGAGCAGGCTCTGCTGGGATGGGGTCAGGACAGCTTCACCAAGAAGAAGACCATTGAATGGACCTTAAAGGATAAATAGAAGCTCCCTGGACCCAGTGTGGTTTCCCACAGTGTATGCCATGCAAAAAATGGTTGGTCTTGCACCAGAAGGAGATGGGGAGCCACCAAGAGTTTCAAGCAGAGGGGTCAGAGCAGGATTAGATTTGCACTTCAGAGCCGTCTTTCTGGTTGCTGTGAGTGCAGGATGGTTTGGAGGGAACTGCCAAGGGTCTGCAGTAACAACCCAAGTAAGAGATGATGAGGCCGGGACTGGGGTGTGTTGTCTGGAATGGAAAGGAAGGGACAGATTCAGTTGAACGTGTGGCCTGTTAGACATTGGAGAGAGTGAATGGGAAGGGAAAGAAGTCTAGATAACAGGGCAGAGCTGATGGCATCATGTCCAGGAGTCTAGTGGGATGAAGGTGGGCCCCAGGCTCAGATGTATCCCGATGGGCCCTTGATTTGACTCATGCAGGTGTGTCAGAACATCACATCTCATCACCTTCCCAGCTTCCAAGCTGGGCAATTTGGGAACATAATATTCATGCCGACATGGGAAAGGAGAGAGGGGTTTTGCTTTTGGCAACCCTCAGCCCAGGGCACTGGGTCTGAGAAGTTACCACGGAGGTCACTGGTGAGACGCCAGGAGCAGCTCACCATGGAGGGTGGGGACAGAAGGGCAGAAGATGCCATGAAAATGAGTGTAGTTTGCCTGTGAAGGAGAAGAGGATGGAGAGGATAAGGGAGAAACTTTGATGCATTTTTGGACTAAGGGAAAGAAACAATACAGAGGAAAGCACTTGTGGCACCTCAGGGAAGTCTGTGGAGAACAGATGGGAAGGGATACAAGGCAAAGGTGGGGATATTTGTCTCGGACAGAAGGAAACAAAAAATATGAGAACAAAGAGATGAACTGTGTCTGGGTGAGAAAGAGCACAGCATTAAGGCACATTCCCAACTAACAGCCTCTTTTTCTAAGGAAGCTGGAGGGGGGTGTGTCTTCTGAGAGTCAGGGGAAAGCAGGGGCCAGGGGCTCCAGGAAGGTCAAGGTGGTTGGTGCAGCCAGTGAGAAGAATGGGCTGCTGGGAGGAGGCAGAAGGGCTCTGATGGTGGAGGTCCTGAGTAAGCAAATTCTCCACCAGTGCCCAGGGACCCAGGGTACAGGGTAAAGGAGGTATTGCTGGATTGATCTGGGCTTGGTCCTCTGTCCTACAACCATGCTTGGACTTGTTGGGATGTGTGTCCTGATTTTTGAATGGGAAAATCTGTTGCCTGCTGTATCAGTTAGGGTCTCAGCAGGAAACAGATGGCACACTCAAATTGGGTAATTGAAGGAGAGTTTATGAAGGGTCTATTTACAAAGGTGTGGGCAGCGTGTAGGGGAGCCATGGGTTACTGCAGCTCCCTCAGGCTTGTATGGGGAGAGGGGATCATGACTCTGCTGCCACCCTGGGGCTGAAGGAGCAAGGGGACGGATGGCCATGGAACCCAGAGAGAGCCTCGTGGAGAAGGCTGGCCATGGAGACCGGGACCTTTAGTCAGCCAGCAGGGAGGAGCCAGGAAATAACTACCCCAACCCCCATTTCCTCCCTCCCTCCAATCTCCTGCTAGGCTCCCTCTTGACTGAACCCCACAGAAAACCAGAGGGCAAAGGAGCTCATTGTCAGGGCCAGACAGGTCAGCAGGGTGGAGGGACCAGAGCAGAGTTGGCGGGGACAGAGAATGGGTCCAGAGGGTCAAACAGAAGGCACCAATCAAACCCAGCTCTAGGGATCCCTGCCTTCAGAGCCACTGTCCTTCCTGTGCAAGAGGGAACAGACCAGTCCTTGGGGCCCCAGAGGGCTCAGAGGAGGAAGGTATGTTTTTGTGTGTGTCAGGAGGGGAGGGTGGAGTGACAGGGAGAGGAGAGGCTTCTCATCTTCTCTTCAGTATCATAACGTGTCCCCTCTCCCCACCCTCCCCAGCACCTGATTTCTAAAGTGGAGGCACTCCTGTTAAGAAAGAGGTGGTGATCAGATTCTGTGATTAGGAGGTTAGGGTGGGAGCCAGAGAGAGAGAAAAATAAAATGCTATAGGGGGTCAGAATCTCTGGGGCTCAGCAGACAGCCAGAAGGACAGGCAGATGGACCAGGGCCACCCCCCACTGACCCCTGCCTTGCTTCTTGTTCCATCGAGTACAATTGAGTCAAAGGTGCTAATAGATCCCTGAGAAAGATAGATGGAGTAATCAGCGTAAATGAAATTAACATGCACAGGGTAATCAACACTCATTAAGCCAATTTAGTCAAGTGATGACCTCAGTCAGCTTTTATTTAATCATATACTTAAATGTCAAATCAATATGCAAATTTCACCCAGGCCTTTTCCAATTATAACCCATTAAAAACTTTCCAGTAAATCAATGCCATCAGGCAGGGCGAGGACGGCAAGGCAGCAAGAGCAAGCTGCCCAGGTGACTGGACAGTGGGTCTTTTGTCTACAGCAGTCCCCCTCCCCCTAGGCCCTTTTCCTAGCCCCCACCTTCTACCATCAAAACTCATCCAACCAGGCTGGGTGTAGTGGCTCATGCCTGTAATCCCAGCACTTTGGGAGGCCGAGGTGGGTGGAACACCTGAGGTCAGGAGTTCCATATCAGCCTGGCCAACATGGTGAAACCCTGTCTCTACTAAAAATACAAAAATTAGCCAGGAATGGTGGCAGGTGCCTGTAATCCCAGCTACTTGGGAGGCTGAGGTAGGAGAATTGCTTGAATCCAGGAGGCAGAGGTTGCAGTGAGCTGAGATTGCACCACTGCACTCCAGCCTAAGCTACAAGAGCAAAACTCCATCTAAAAAAAAAAAAAACAAAAAAAACAAAAAAAAAAACCTCACCCATCCTATGTCCTCTCGCCACCATCACTATGACTCTAAGGAAAAGCAGGCCACAGACCCAAGACTTCCCCCAACAATCACATAGTCACCTCACTCACACTCCTGGGCACTCAGCACCTTGTTTTTTGCAATGAACATTAGTGCTTGCTATCTTCTTGAAGCCTACCAAAACTCCTAGCAGGTAGACATCAATATCCCCCAAAATTACAAATTACAAATGACAAAAGGGAAGCTCAGAAAAGTTTGGAAGCTTCTCCCAGGATACCAGCTCATCAGTAGAAAATGGGGACGGGAGGCAGCACCCTGAGGCCATGCCCTGCCTGGAGGCCAGTCTGCCACCCACATTTAGGCAAAAGGAAGAGGTGAGGGCATGAAAAGAGGCGTCTTCCCTTCCATGGCTGAGTCAGCCAAAACCCTCAGGCCCCACCTCCAATGCCCTAATGAAGCTGGGATGTGATTGATCCACATTTAAAAGGCTGTGTTGGAGCTGGGGAGAATCCATTGAGGCCAGGAGTTCAAATCTAGCCTGGGCAGCATGGCAAGACTTCATCTCTAAGATAGATAATAGATAGATGCATAGATAGATAGATAGATAGATAGATAGATAGATAGATAGATAGATAAAAGGCCATGTCAAATTAGGTTAACTTGTTCCAGACCTTGGAAAAAAATACTCAAATTATGACTGTCTTTGCTTATTATCCCATCTACACTTGTTGCTGGCAGATATGATAATACCAGTGAGATAAGAAACAGACAAACAACCAAAGTCCCACAGAAAAGGAAACAGGGAAAGAAAGGACCAGCGCTTACCAGATTCTTGCCTGGCACCACATTTGCACTGTGCTGGGTGCTCTTCCTTTGGTGATCTTGTTTTCAAGGTATGACCACTTCATAAATAAGGGAGCAAGATCAGAGAGGGTGGCGAATGTCCCTGAGGTTGCACAGTGAGTATATGGCAGACTTGGGAATAAAAACCAAGTCTTTCTGCATCAAAGGACTCAAAACCCACAGGTCATTCATGCCCAGGGGAGCCCAGGTACCTGTTCACATAGACTCTTTCCCCAGGAGCTGTACCACCAGCAGGTACAGGCCAGACCAGTGGGCTAGGGGCCTGGCTTCCTGATATGAATGGTCCAGGGGAGCAGCCTGAGCCCCCTGCCTGGCCCAAGAGGCCCAGCCTCAGGCTGGTGCAGCAGAAATGACAGCTGCCTCTCAGAGACCTGCTTTCCAGGGCCAGCCAGGAGCTGGCAGGGAGAACACTGGAAGAGTCTTGATTCTATCACAGCAGACCCAGACTGAAGATGAATTCCTGGGGATATGCATGGGAACTGACTTGCACATGGCACCGTGGTGTCGGCGACTGCTGGAAAATGATTGGGAGTGTCAGTAACCAATGGTGTGAAGGAGTCAACACTGGTGCCTTTGATAGTTTCAGAGCCACTTGCCTGCAGCTCTGAACCACTCCCAAAGAAGTGAAGACAGGAGGCCTCTGACTGAGTAGGGGGCAGGATAGGAACACTAAGCTTGCTGGCAGAGCTGAGAACTGCTGTCCCTTGCCAAGGCTAGAACCATCAGATTTGGAAGGCACCACCTACATGCCCCATGCAAGGTGAGGTCAGAAATAGTACACATGGACCCTGCTCCCGGCCTCTAAAATGATGAGGGAGAGGGCCAGTAAGTAGGGTGACAATGCCTCCTGGTTTGCCTGGGACTTTTCTGAGGAAAATCCCATGATTCAGGAAGCCCCTCAGTTCTAGGCAAACCCAGATGGCTGGTTCCCCTGTAGAAGAGCCAGTCGGAGCTGCTATGGGAGAGAAGGGCATCACCCTCCATCCTCCACCCAGCAGCTTGGGCAAGACGTAGTTGACTCCTGTCAGTTTCGTAACTCACAGGAAGAGGAAGAGAGGAAAGGAAATGCCAGGAATGAAAGGGAGGTAGGGGAGGGCGAAGAGTGATGGGCTTTATTCGGTGCCAGCTCAAGGTCACGAACGGTGCTAGGAGCATTCAAATATATCATCTCATTTAATCCTCGCAACAACCCTAGCAGGCAGGTGCTATCATTTCCATTGTATGTGGAAGGGAAGAACATTCAAATATATCATCTCATTTAATCCTCGCAACAACCCTAGCAGGCAGGTGCTATCATTTCCATTGTATGTGGAAGGGAAGAACATTCAAATATATCATCTCATTTAATCCTCGCAACAACCCTAGCAGGCAGGTGCTATCATTTCCATTGTATAATGAAATGAAGAAGCCCAGGCTCGATCAGTTAAAGAATTGACAAGAAAAACTGTTTTTCTGGAGACACTTTGGCCAGTAACTCACCCCTGGGGAAACAAAAGTGAGTGGAACAAAGGGACTTAGCCATGCCGGCCCCCGTGGGGCCAGAGAGGAGAAAAGCAGAACTTAGTCTGACAGATGCACCTCCTCTAGAAAAGGGCAGATTTTAAAGAATCTTCCCGATAGAGAGATGCAAGTCCCTGTCTGGATCTTCAAAGGGGAAGACAGCTCCAAGCGGGGAACAGAAATGTCACAGTCAACTAGGACCTGGAGTAGTCCCAATAGGGAAGGACAGGCAGATCTGAAGGAGTCTCAGGAAGCAGCTCTCTGGTAAGCCCAGAGGTAAAGGGTGTCTGCACAGACGGCAGGGGAGCACTGGCCAAGCAGAGCGCTACACAGACCACAGGAACCCCCAAAGCTGCCAGAAGCTCCAAGGGGACTGAAATGTAACAGGCAGGTGCTTAAGACACATCTCCAAACCCCAGAAAGATTCCTGTCTGAGAGGATGAGAAAGCCAAAAAATCCTAGGGGACAGAAGAGGGCAAGAAAACTCCAAACAAGCAAAATGTCTTCATTTTGGGAAACGTAGAAAAGGAGCATTTTCCTAACTTTGTCTTCATCCCAGCAAGAGCCTAGGATGTCAGTTTGTGTGCACAGGGAAGGCAAGTCTTGGAAGGAGGCCTGCCAGACCCACCTCATTTCCTGTTCTGTCAAGTGACCGCCAACCTAGTGAAACTCCAGGGGTTTGGAGAATTCTCCCAAACTCCTATGGACCAGACAAGTAAGAGGGAGTTGGATGGCAGAGCTCAGGGCATTCATGTGGGCAGGGTCAGCAGGATCTATCCTTGTGGGTCTGGGATGCAGGGGGTCACAGGGAATTCCAGACAGAGGAAATGGCAGGAACAAAGGTGTGGCAAGTGGGAAACAGAAATGATTCCTGATCATTCCCTCCTGAGTTGTAACAAGGCAGCTTCTCGCTCACAGGCTGATATACTCAGATCTCTCAGCAGCTTGAACTTCCCATATCCTATGACACTCATTTCTCTCATTCCTCAAATGAGCACGTATGGTGCAGTTACTATGCCAGGCATTGTTCTAGGCACTGGCAAGCAGCCATGCACGAGGGGGCAGACAAGGGCCTTGCTTTCACAACACTTAGAGGCTAGCAGAGAACATGACACTGAGCAAAAGAAACTCCATTCTCTCAGGAAATTCTCACCAGCCATGCAGATTTAAATGCTCGACTATGTTGATGACTCTGAATTTATATCTCCAGCCCAAACGTCTCCTCTGAACACCAGATGTGCACTTTCAACAGCTTCCTGAATATCTACATTTGCGTTTCTAAAAGCATTTTAAACTCATAGTCTCTAAGACAAAAATGAGTCCACAAACTTCCCGCTCAACAAAACCTGTTTCTGCTCTTCCCTCAGCCTTTCTTCCCAATTACTCAGGTGAAAACCTGGAAGTCATCCTACATTCCTCTCATCGTGTGTGTGCATGCATGTGCACACAACTCACACACACATGCACACACACACACATGCATGTGCACACAATCCAATCCATAGCCAAGTTCTTCTGGTCCTAATGTAGAAAACAAAACAAAACAAAAAAATCCCAAATTGGCCACTTCTTCTAGCTGTGTACTTCCACAACTAGCACCCTGGTCAGAGCCACTGTCATCTGTCTTCTGCACCATTAAGTTAGTCTCTTCACTGGTCTCCCTGTTTTCCACAATTTACCACCCTAGGATATAGTAGCCACACAACATCCCAAATAATCTTTTAAAAAATCTAAATCAGGCGGGGCGCGGTGGCTCATGCCTGTAATCCCAACACTTTGGGAGGCCAAAGTGGGTGGATCACGAGGTCAAGAGATCAAGACCAGCCTGGCCAACATGGTGAAACCCCATCTCTACTAAAAATACAAAAATTACCTGGGCATGGTGGTGCGCACCTGTAGTCCCAGCTACCCAGGAGGCTGAGGCAGGAGAGTGGCTTGAACCCGGTAGGCGGATGTTGCAGTGAGCCAAGATGGCACCACTGCACTCTAGCCTGGTGACAGAGCGAGACTCCATCTAAAAAAAAAAAAAAATTCTAAATCAGACCATTTTGTTCCCTTGCTCAGAACCCTTGACAACAAGCCATGCTCAGGTCCCTCCATCATGAGAAAAAGCACTGTCCCAAGCCCACGCTTCACCTGCCCCCCTCACATCAGGGTGTTCCTTAACTGTCACTCTCCACTCCCTGCCCCTCGCAATCTCCCACCAGCCAGCCTCCAGCCTCCAAAACCTCTCTCAGCAAGGTGACCCACGACCACATCCTGGGCTCACCCCTCAGCCTCCTGGGTCTTCATCCTCCCTGGCACTGTGCCCACAACCCTGCTGACCATTCATTTCCTCCCTGGGGTTTCTGCAATCTAGCTCCTCCCTGGTTCTCCTGTCTCCTCTCTGACTGTTTCTCTATTACCTTCCTGAACTCTTCTTTCTCCAGTTGCTCCATAAATGGTGGGGGTTCCCAAAACTCGCCCTCTTTTCTGCTTATTGTAAACACTTCATCTACTTTTACTAACTCATCACTAGTTCACTATCACTAATTCTCTGATGGTTCCCTAGTCTGTGTCTTCAAGCCCCAGACTTGTAATTATAACTTTGTTCTAGCAATAGCACTGCAAACCAACACAAAAAGCTTGTCATTACCTTATCACTTTATCCGCATGCGCACCTTATTCTGATGCAATTTCCAATGCCAGAAATCTGGCATCATCCAAATCTCCTCTCTCCTTTGACCACTCTAATGTGTAATTTAGCTTTGTTGTATGATCTGCCTCCTTAACACTGCTTGTATCTGTCTCCTCCTTCCCCTGCTCCTGCCTTAGGGAAGGCCCTCACCACCTCTCACCTGGATCTCTGCCTGCAGACTCACCTCCTGCAATCCATCCTCCAGCATCTCAACACCAAGGAGGTTTTCCTAAAGTGCAGATCTGGCCATGTCACACTCTTCACTCTTCTATGAACCCTCATTGGTGTGTCAATCAGCTGCTGTTGCTGCATAACAAAACACCCCAAAACTCAGTGGCTTTGAAGAGCTGTCATTTGTTTTTATATAATAGCTTGTGCATTTGTGGGTCAGCTGCATCAGTTGACCTTGGCTGGAGTCATTAGTGGTCTGCGGGTGAGCTGGGGGCTTGTCTCTAGTCTGGGCTTCACTGGGGCACAATCCCTCCTGGAACCAGCAGAAACATGCAAGGTCCCTTGAGACCCAGGCTCAGAATTGTCACTTGGTCAATCCACATCACTCTATTGTCCAAAGCAAGACACATGCTGAACTATTATTGCAAGACACATGCTGAACTAGTATCACAAGGCAGAAAAATATACATCTCACCTTGGTGGGAGAATGCACAAAGACCCCTAGCAACAGCCTGGGTACAGGGAGGGCTGAAGAATTGGAGCCATTCATGTGATTCACGACAATAGCCTCCCATTGCCCTCAGGGTCAAGTCTCAACTTCCTGATGTGAAGACCCTCCATGAGCTACCCTGGCCACTTTTCCAGCCTCATCTCTTATTTCTCTGAACTTCTGCCCACTCCCTAACTTCCCACAGCTCCCCAAATATGCTTTGTTATTCCACACTCCAGGTTTGCCTTTGCACCTGCTGTTCTTTGTTCCTAAAGCCCTCTCCTCCTTCCCTTTCCACCACTGCCCATCTGGGGAATCCTTACATTCTTTGCAATATAGCTCAGCAAGCAGCTCCTCCTCAAGGAAGCCTTGACAGCACCTTCCCAACCCTGCAGGGTGGATCACATCCTCTGTTATGCCCCTTCCCCTCCCACTGTACCTATTACAACACCAATCCCTGCGCAAAGGTGTCCATTTTCTCCCCTAGTTGTTGAGTGCCTTAGGACAGTTCTATTAGTTTGCTATGGCTGCTGTAACAAGTTGCCACAAACTTAATGGTTTAAAACACCACCAATGTATTCTCTTACAGTTCTGGGGATCAGAAGTCTGAAATCAATCTCACCGGGCTAAAGTCAAGGTGTTGGCAGAGTTGGGTCCTTCTGGAGGCTCTAGGGGTGAATCTGTTTCCTCGCCTGTCTCAGCTTCTAGTGGCTTCCTGTTTTCTTTGGTTTGTGGCTTCTCCCTCCATCTTCACAGAGCAAGGACATCGCTTCAATCTCTGCTCCCATCACCATCTCCTCTTCTGTGCCCAATCTCCTTCCGCCTCTGCCTTTTAAGGAGCCTTGTGATACCACTGGGCCCATGTGGATAATACAGAATGATTTCCCCATCTCAAGATCCTTAATCACACCTGCAAATTCCATTTTATCATATAGAGTAATGTTCACAGGTTCCAGGGATTCGAACATGGATATCTTTGGGGGCCATTATTCAGTCTATTTGGCAGTTTTCATGTTTGTTCTTCTGGCCTCTCCTACACCTGGCTTGGGATCTGGCACGTGATGAGGCTCAATACGTTTGATGAGTGGGAGAATGAATGCAGTACCAGGGTGGCCACTAGAGGTGCTAGAGGTCCCCAACAGGCTGGCTGCAAAGTCAGCAGGAAAAACTGAGGCCGCTGGAACCCCATCCCCCTACACTCACCATAACAGAGAATATTCTCTGTAATAAATAAGAGATCAAACCAGGCAACTCTGTGCAATACAGGCGCCGGGCTGCCTGAGCTAAAAAGGAAAAAGATTCCTCCCTGGAAGTGCAGAGACGGAGCTGTGTGCTCACTCCATGGGAGCATTAACCCCTGCTCCTCCTCATAACTACACAGACGGAGCTGGTTCCATGTGAACATTCAACCCTGTCCCTCTGTTAATCCTCAACAGACAATTGTGGATACTACTCTGCACTCATCAAAGGAAACGTGGTCCGGGCCCTCGAGGGGGGTGCCAGTCCAAATTCCCTATGAACATCTTCTGAATGGCAAAGTTTCAACCGAGAACCAACTTCCAAACACTTTGGAACTCATGGGAGCCTGGTTCCTTGACTTTCAGAGCTCTTCCTGGGAGTGCCCATCTACTCATGAGCAAACACTGAGCACCAACAATGTCCCAAGCCCCGTATCAACTTCTTCATTTGTGTGAGGCTGGCCCATGAGCTTCCCACTGGCCACAGATTGACATTCCCTGCAGGACTTCTGCAGGTCTTCAACCTTGTCCTGATCATTCCCTACCATATCAAATATTGCAGAGAAGCTGGGAGGGTGCCTAGGAAGGGAGTGGACACTAGGAAGTCATTGGTGATTCAAACCAGTGTCAAATATTGCAGAGAAACTGGGAGGATACCCGGGAAGGGAGATAGGGAATGGCCACTGGAAAGTCACTGGTGATTCAAACCAGAGAGGGTGTTTGGTCAGGTGATGGGTGTGGCAGGAGAAAGCCAAGCTGTAGCTGATTGAGAGTAACATGGAAGGTAAGGATATAACAACAATAATAGTAGCAACTAATGATTCAATTAGCTCTAATCATTTAATTAGCCCTTACTGTGTACCAGACTGCACTATGTGCTTAACATGGATGATCTAGTTTAATCTTCCTAACGTGCTGGTAAGGTAAAGGATAGTAAGCCCACTTTACAGATGAGGGAACTGAGGCACAGAGAAATGAAGAAGCTTGCCCAAGACACACAGCTGCAAGTTAAGCCAGAATGTGATTAACTACCTCTAGACTATTTCTTCTAGAAATTTGACCCTGAGGGAAAGCTAAGCTATGTATGAGGGGGAGGTACTATGTTCAAGAAACTTTGTGTTTGAGGGAAATTGTTTTATAGGTAAAGAACATAAACATGGCCAGGTGCAGTGGCTCACGCCTGTAATCCCAGCACTTTGGGAGGCCGAGGCAGGTGGATCACCTGAGGTCATGAATTCAAGAGCAGCCTGGTAAAACCCCATTTCTACTAAAAATAGAAAAATTAGCTGGGCATGGTGGTATATGCCTGTACTCCCAGCTACTCAGGAGACTGAGGCAAGAGAATCACTTGAACCCAGGAGGCGGAGTTTGCAGTGAACTGAGATCGCACCACTGCACTTCAGCCTGGGCAACAAAGCGAGACTACATCTCAAAAAAGAAATAAATAAAATAAATTTAAAAAAATAACAGACTGGAGATGCACTGATGGGTGGGGGCTCAACTGATGGAGGGAGCAGGATCCAGGACATGCATGGGGGCTGGGCCAAACCCAGGAGAGGAGGAGAAGGTGGTTAATGACCAGAGGCCACTAAGGTGGTCAGAGGGCCTGGGGGCAAATACAAGATCAGAGGCAAGGGGCTTTACTAGTCAGCATTGATAAATGGCCCTCATACACTCTCTTTCTTTTTATTTCCATAGGTTTTTGGCAAATCGGTGGCATTTGGTTACATGAGTAAGTTATTTAGCGGTGATTTGTGAGATTCTGGTTCACCCGTCTTCAAGCAGTATACACTGAACCCAGTTTGTAGACTTGTATCACTCACCCCCTTCCCACCCTTTCCCCCTGAGTCCCCAATGTCCATTGTATCATTCTTATGACTTTGCATCCTCACAGCTTAGCTCCCACTTATGCTCATATACTCTCTTGATAGATCTTCACAACAAACTAAGAATACATTTAAACAAAAAACCAGAGGTTCAGAAAGGTAATATGATTTGTCCAAGGTTGGAAAGTTGGTGGCAGAGCTGAAACTCAAACCCACAAACACTACTCTGACTCATGTCAGACCCTGTGCAGAATGAGGTTGGATACAGGATAGCTCAGACATAGCCTGTCCCCTGGGAGCCCCTGATCCAGTGACATGAAACCACTTCCCCTCTGAGAAGAAGTTCCTCATAGATGAGTGATGGATCCCTGAGCAGTTCAGTGGTCCAGGCCCTAATCCAGCTCAAAGTGGAGCATGTGACTGTATGGGCTGCACAGCAGCCCCTGCATGGACTTTGAAGTCTGTAAACTATCTTCTACCCATCATCTCATCTAATGCATGGGAGGCATGATCAGCCACACCTACAAATGCCCAGAAACATTAGGCAAGCTGCCCAAGGCCATGCAGCCCTGAATCCCTGAACCTGACTCTAAGTTCAGTGCTCATTCACCAGTTCCAGGTCTTCCTCAGGTTGGCCCAGGGACAGAAAGGTAACAGACAAGGGGTCCTAGGGTGTGGGAGAGAACACCATTGATGTGGCCAATCTTGAGACAAACACCTGGTCTGATGGACCCTGATTAGGGGCAGGGGGCACATTCAATGACTGTAGGTCCCCATGAGACATCTCTAGGGAGTGAGAGGGTAAGAGACAAGCTCTGCTCAGAAACGAGGGTTATAGAACTCCAAACCTTGAAAATGGAGCAGCTCAGGGTGAAGGTAGAGTTCACTGGGCATGAACTCTGCAGTCACACAGGCGTGGGTTTGAATTGAGGATCTCTTGCCCTCTCTGTGTGGCCTGGACCATGTGACTCCATCCTTCTGAGCCTATTGGGGTCTCACAGCAACCCTGTGGGGTGGATACTGCTATTCCTGTCTCTATTCTGCAGATGAGGAAACTGAAACTCAGATTGGCAATGGAACTGGCCCAAGGTCACACAGCTAATACACAGACAGCTGAGTTTAAAATCCAGGATTCCAGGGTTGCAGGTGGTAGATTTGGGGCAGTGAGAAAAGGCTAAAAGAGACACTAAAGTCAGTATAAGAAGGAGACTACCTGGGGGTCTTTCCGTGGCTGCAGACAGACTTATTCCTTACTTCAGGGAAAAGGGGATTTGTTGAAATTACACAAGTGATGGATATGATACCAAAACAAATACTTGGGTCTTTGTCACAGTTCCTGGCACACAGCTCCCAAAAGCCTTGGAATCTCCAGAGTGAAAGGAGTGTCTTTTGTATGCTAATTAGATGACTGGTGGCTGGAGACCCCTAGCTAGCTTCAGAAAGGGGCTGGTCCCCAGAAAGACGAGGGCATAATTAGAAAGTTGGAAATTTCAGCCCTACCCCGAACTCTGGGGAGAGGAGTTTAATCACCAACTGCCACTGATTTAATCAATCATGCCGACCTAATTATACCTCCATAGAAACCCCTAGATGACCGGGTTTAGAAAACTCCAGGTTGCTGGGAGATGCCAGGACAGTGGCACACTGGAGAGGACATGGAAGCTCCACGCTCCTTTCCTCCATACCTTGCCCCATGCATCTTTTCCATGTGGATGCTGTATCCTGAGTTTTATCCTCTATCATAAGCTGGTAAACATAAATAAAATGCCTTTCTGAGTTTTGTGAGCCATGCTGGCAAGGGATCAAATCTGAGGTGGAGGTCAAGGGAAGCCCCAATTTATAGCCGGTCAGTAAGAAGTACAGGAGGACCAGAACTTGCAACTGGCATCTGAAGTGGGGCAGTCTTGTAGGAAAGAGTCCTTTAACCTGTGGGGTCTGACATTAACTCCTGGTAGGTAATGTCAGAATTGAATTAAATTGTTAGACACTCAGTTGGTGCCCAGAGAATCGGAGGAACAGTTGCTGGTGTTGGAAAACACCACGCATTTGGTGTCAGAAGCATTGTGACTAAAAGCAATTCAATGGGTCATGACCAAACTATGGAAAGGCGTCTCTTACATAAAGTGCCCATTTATGGCTGGTTGTGAGCAGGGGCAGCTCCTGTGGCCCTCTGCATGCCCAGCAGGCGATGGGGGTGAGTGCTTCCCCAGAAGGTGGTGTGAGCAGCCTGAGGCCTATCTAGTGTACTGGGGCCTCATGGGAGCACTTAGGGGGAGGGAGTGGGGACATGGCCTGAGGGGGTGGGAGCAGGATGGGGCAAAGTCCGTGCAGAGGGCTACAGTGAGGACAAGCAGAACGGATTATGGGGTGGTGGGCAGGCGGCTGGAACATGTTAGTGACACATGGAGAAAGAGAGAAATGAACAATATGCTCATTAGTCAGTGAAATTGAAGGGTTGACCAACCCTGACATTCCAACAGGAAGGTCAGCATGTGGAGGGGTCAGTATATTCAAGCCCCAAGAGCATCCAGGCGGCAAGACGCAGCATGGCAGGATGCAGCTGCAGCCAAAGTCTGTTTCTCCATGTCAGTTCCATGGAATTTTGCTGTGGCAAAATGTTAGCAAGGCAGACGGCTAGCACATCAGAATGACAGGGTGGCAGAACGCCTGCGTGTCAAAAGGGCAGCGTGGTGGAAGAGCTGCATATTGGAGTGTCAGTTGGGGGAATGCTACTTTGATGGGCTGTCAGTGGATGGGATGTCAGCAAGCCTTGACCTCTATTCCCTGGGACCAGGGCCGATAACACAGAGGTGGGGCTTGCTGTGCTCCTAGCACCAGGAGTCATTGCCCTCCCATCCAGAGCAGGGGCTTGAGAAAGGGAGAAGGCAGTGTCTTAGTTTGCTAGGGCTACTATAACACAGTATCACAGACTTAAACAACAGAACAGACATTTATTTTCTCACGGTTCCGGAGGATGAAAATCCAAGATCAAGGTGTGGGTAGGGCTGGCTTCTTCTGAGGCCTGTCTCCCTGGCTTGTAGACAGCCATCTTCTCCCTGTGTCTTCACAAGGCCTTCCCTTTGTAGGTGTCTGCATTCTAATCTTCCCTTCTTATAGTGTCTCCAGTCATACTAGATTAGGGCCCACCCTAATGAGCTCTTTTTACCATAATAATCACTTTAAAGACCCTATCCCCAAATACAGTCACATTCTGCAGTTAGGACTTCAACATGTGAATTTGGTTGGGAAGAGGCCACAATTCAGCCCCTTACAGGAGGCAAGGAGCAAAATAGGGCCAGGGAGCTATGTGATGTCAGGACTGGACAGAGAGACAGGCAGCCACCAGGTATCAAAGTCTCAATCAGGAAAGACTTCTTGGGGGAGGCAAGATGGTAGACAGACTTTGGTGTGGACCCACAGAGACTCCAAGCAGCCCAAGGGTGCATGGTCCATGGGAAAAAAAAGAACCCCTAAATGTGGAGAGAAAGGGAAAATTCAGGAAGAAGCAAGCACCCAGAAAGTTCTACTCTAGGGGTTACCTTCCAGAGGAAACCATGGGGGACTGAATTCAAATCTCCCCAAAGTGGGGCTAGGTGTAAGAAATGGTAGCTCTTTTATTCTCATTTTCGAGAGACCATGATGTATTAAGAGCATAGGATTAGGGGTCTGACCCATCTGGATTCCAATCAAGGCTCTGCCTGTGTCACCTCGAACAGACATGTGACCTCCTCGAGCCTCAGTTCCCTCTTCTATTCAATTGGAATAATTCCACTCCGGACCTCCCAGGGTTATCATGAAATTCTTGAGACAGCATTGCGAAGATGTTTGGAAAAGATCATGGTGGGTAACATCACTCAGTACATGGTGGTGAGACGATAAATCTGTCGGTCTTTGATTTTATCACTCACTCCCCAGCTCTAAACCCCCAACAGAGGAGTCTCACCTCACCATGTGCCCTCAAGCCAGGGGAATCAGCCAGCACCCGCCTAGCCCTCTCCTCCCCCAGGAACCTGCACAACTCCCTCTCGCTTCTTCTTTGAGTCCTGGCTCACATCTCTTCCCTGGGCCTTGCTAATTAAAGTTGCAACACTTAACACTCCCTACCCTGCATCCCAGCTTCATTTTTCTTCATGAAACTTGTCACATCTCACATATTCTCTATTTTACTTATTTTGTAGTCCATCTCCCCCACCTCCCAGAATGATGGCTGTAGGAGTACAAGGGTTTTTATATGCTATGTTCCCCAGTACCCAGAAAAAGACCTAAATCAAAGGAAGTGCTTAATAAATACCCATTGTCTGAGTGAGTAGAAGTGACATGCTGATGCCCTGAGGTGGGGGCTGCCCAGGTCGTGGGAGGCCACAGGGTCCTCAGGTCCGTGGGAGCTGGGGGATGGGATGGTGTACCTGTCCTCTCTTTTCCCAGGGCTTAGGGATAAGCAGGGGGCTGTGTGCCCAAGCCTGCCCAGGCCTCCCTGGGTCAGGCCAGCCAGCATTTTGGGTAGAGTCGGGAGAAGTGGCTGCTCAGGTGCATAGCCTGTGGCCAGAACAGCTGTATCTGAAAAGCAAATCACCCTCCCTGTGGTTTGCCCATTTCTGGCTCAGGGAACTGAAACACCTCATTTCACGGCTTCTGGTTACCAGGGGACAACTCAAGATGGGAGGCTACAGTGGTCTTAGCCCAGGACACACTTCATCCCCGCCCACAACCCTGAGCTGGGTAAAGAGAACTGCCCTCTGTACCCAGAGTTGGTACAGCTCAGCGACCATGGAGCCTGCCCTCCACGGTGCCCAGCATCTTCCATCTCTGCTCCCTCCCACCTCTTCTCTGGGTACACTCCAGTCTCCCCAGAGACTGTGTGTGTCCCTCCTATGGCTGGGACTCAGGAGTAGACAGGAGCCCAGGTGTGCGCTGAGCAGTGCAGGTGCAGAAGCACATGCAGACACGACATAGACGTGCACACATTCAGGTCTTTGCATCCACACCCACACACCACCCAGGCACCAGTGCTGCCCTGGTCATCAGGGCAATATCACAAGGCAGGCTGCTGCCGATGAGAGGTGACCTTCACACCAGGAGGATGCCCGGACCAGCTCCAGCCCCTCCGCCCGCAGAGAAGGCTGGGAATCTGAAAGCACTCTGGTAGAGCTAGCTGGAAGCGGTCTCAGGGTGCACAGACAGACCCTTGCAGGGATGACACAGGAGTCAGCAGTCTCCTGTTTGCAGACTTGGCTGCTGTGTGGTGGGACTGAGGAGGCAGAATGCGTCCTCAGATGAACCCAGGAAAGTGAGCCCAGGGTTCTTAGGCTACTGTGGCCAGAGATCCTGGAGCCATCAGACCCCTGGAGGCTAGAGAGGGACTGGGCCTGGGGCTGGGGATGGAACTGGGTTGAGCTGACTTTGGAGCTGGGACTGAGATTGACACCAGGGCTGGGGCTGGTGCATGGCCAAGTCCCTGAGCATATCCTAGGAAGCAGACAGAGGGCCCTGAGGCTGCTGGCTCCAGCAGAGCTGCAAAGCCAAAGAGCAATGACTTGGTTGCAATCGGCCCAGCTACACAGTAAGTGGAAGCTGATCAATGACTTGGTTTTTTTGGCTAATGAGGTGAAATAAGACCGAAGCAATGACAACAACCTAAGCCTGGGGTCTGCCCTGAAACGTCAACAGCAAAGAAGCCAAACCCTAGCCAGCCCACCCCCTTGCCTATCCCGAAGCGCATGGGTGGGGGCAGTTAGGCCCCTGGAGTGCCTACCCAGGAGTGTCTGTGACTGAGAGCATCCCAGTGTCCCTAGACCCTCCCCACTGAAGTCTGTGGGAACAGCCTCCAACTTTCCCTATCCCAAGCACCACCAGCACAAGACTCATTTCTCTCTCCAGGAAGAGCCGTGGAGACTGGGAATCCACAGTCATGGGGCAGGAGAGGGAGCTGGACAGAACAAGGGTCAGAAAGACCTGAAACTAAACCCCACTTCCACCAAGCTGTGAAAATCCCATTCAAATATAAATAAATACAAACAAACCAGCCATGTGACCTCTGGCAAATCACTTCACCCTGCTGAGCCTCAGTTTTCTCATCTACGTAATGGGAACAATACTCCTCACCTCTAAGACCCTCAATGCTCCTGGGGTAGAGGGCCACATTCAGATCAGGAACCCCAGATCCCGCCACCCCAGCTGGTCCTCAGAGGGTGAGCTTGAGTCTCAGGAACAGACAGCCAGGGCTAGGACAGGGGTCAAAGTGGAAGAGACAGAGATACTTAACTGCTTTTCATCTCCTTTCTCTTTTGTAATTGGATTTAATTTGATTTAATTTAATTTTGAGACAGGATCTTGCTCTGTTGCTCAGGCTGGAGTGCAGTGGCACAATCAGGGTTCACTGCAGCCTCTAACTCCCCGGCTCAAGCAATCCTCCCATCTCAGCCTCCTGAGGGACCATAGGCATGCACCACCACTCCCGGCTAATTTTTCATATTTTTTGTAGAGACCAGGTCTCGCTATGTTGCCCAGGCTGGTCTCGAACTTCTGGGCTCAAGGGATCTGCCTGCCTCAGCTTCCCAAAGTGCTGAGATTACACGTGTAAGCCACTGCACCCAGCCTCATCTCCTTTCTCTAAAACATCTGAGATCTGTGAAGGAAAAAGGCAGGGCCAAGTTCAACAGAAACTGCCCCAGAGTCCTGCTTAGAGAGAAGAATTTGTGTCAAGTCTATACAAGCAGCATTTACTGAGCATGCCCTGAGCCTGTCCTGTGGTGTACATGGGGAACTCAGACATAAACAAGACAGGTCTGCCCTGTAAGAGCCTCAGGAGAGAAAGGACAGGCACAGACTCAAATGACCACCACACAAGAAAGACCAAGCAATGTGGGCCATAAGGTGGACAGCTAAAACACAGGACATTCAGTTAAATTTGAATTTCAGATAAACAACAAATAACTTTCTGGGATAAGTATGCCCCATGCAGTATTTGGGATATAATTATGCTAAAAAGTTATTCATTATGTATCTAAACTTCATATTAAACTGAGCATCCTGTATTTTTATTTGCTAAATCTGGCACTCTAGCCATGAGTGAGATAGCTGTGATGTGATGAAATCATGCACCTGGGCCAGACATTCTCAAGGTCAAATCCTAGTTCTCCCTCTAATTGGCTGTGTAACTAGGGGCAATCACTTAACCTGTCTGGGGTCCATGTTTCCTCATCAATCAAATAAGTTCTTTTTTTTTTTCTTTGAGAGTCTTGCTCTATTGCCCAGGCTGGAGTGCAGTGGTGCGATCTCAGCTCACTGCAACCTCCACCTCCAGGGTTCAAGCAATTCTCCTGCCTCAGTCTCCCAAGTAGCTGGGACTACAGGCATGTGCCACCACGTCTGGCTAATTTTTTATTTTCTGTAGAGATGGGGTTTCACCATGTTGGCCAGGCTGTTCTTGAACTCCTGACCTCAAGTGATCCTCCCATTTAGGCCTCCCAAAGTGCTGGGACTACAGGTGTGAACCACCATAACAGGCCAAGTTCTATTTCTTGCCCTGGGTGGTGTTTACATGGAGAGTTTCATTATTATTACTTGTTATATTGTACATTTACATATTAGGTATTTTTTGTGTATGTGTTGAATTTCTCCGTCACAAAAATATTAAATGAAAAACATATATTAGATGAGATAAAGTACGTAGAAGTCCCCTGGATGAGGCTTTATACAGGATAAGTGCTCAATTTTTTGAAAAGGAACACACATAGTCTACTAGACATTCCAAAGGTTGTGACAGCACAGAGTAGACAGAGTCCTTCCAGCTGGAAAATCCTTACAGACTTCATGGAGGCGGTGACATTGGAAATGGACTCTGAAGGGGGAGCTAGATTTCACAAGAGGAAGGCAGGAGGAGGGTACTGCCAACAAAGCAGGCTGCGTGGGCAGAGCCTGGCTGGGTTGACAGGCACCAAGTTCTCTAAGCATTGGAACATAAATGTTGGTAGGTGGGACATGAGCTCTCAGTAGTTTGCTGTAGTCACCACCACTCCCTGCTGCCATACACCCAGCCTGCTTCACCCCTGCAGACCCTGAGTCTGTTACCCTGCTAGAATCAAGGAAAGGAAGGAATGCACAAGGCTCCTGCACGGGCAGATGGAGGCCTGGGAGAGAACATTCTGGAACCCAAATCTGGAGAGGTCAGCAGGGACAGGCCATGCTGGACCTTGTACATCAGACTGAGGAGCTTGGGCTCTCCACTTGAGACACTGGGGAGCCAGTGAAGGCTGTTAAGCTGGGGAGAGAAGTGATTGAATTTGCATTGCCAGTTCAGTGCAATCAATACTTACTGAGCACCTACTAAGTGACTGGGGCAGGATCCTCAGATCTCACCCTCCTGAGCTCAGTCTACAGAGGATATCAACTGGTGAGCAGGTCGTGTCAACATGACAACACTTGTGCAGTGTGAGAAGTGCTGCAACAGGGGAGTTTTGAAAGCTTGTGCTGGCAGCATGAGGGGAAAGAGATGGCCTGGAGCGAGTGGAGACGGGAGCTGGAAAACTTGCTGGGGAGCTGGGTGGGAGAGATCAGGGATGGCAACACTGGGTTGTGCAGGGAGCAGGCCAGAGAGAGGGGAGAAGAGCTGCGGGAGTGGAGCCGATGCGATGGGGGTGACAGAGAGGCTGGGGGATGCACGCATCAGGGCACGAGTGCCCAGAGAACAAACGCCAGAGGCAGAAGGGACCTATCCTGCAATAGAGCAGATGTGGCCAGGGCCCTGTCCATGTTCCCCCAGCTCACTGCGACCCCAGTGACCAGCTGGCTTGTGGATGCTCCAACCATACACAGGGCTGGGTGAAAGTGCTCAAAGTGAGTGACGGCCAATGACTGACGTGAGCTGGTGAACAAACACCCCAGTTCTTCGCCCCTTGATTGGGACAATTTCAAGACATGTTCTACATTGTGTCCAGCAGAATTAAGCTCCAAGTGCCCACAGCAGCAATGTACCTGCATCGTACTCTGTATTGGCCACAAGAATCCAGGCACGCCCCAGGAAGTGGGTGCTGGGAAACAGTCACAGTCTTGCTATCTTTAGAAGTTAGAGCCAGCAGGATTTGGTGACAGGTCAGATACAGGGATCCAGGGGCTGAGAGAAAGAGGAGAAAAGGATGACACCAAGGTTTGGAGCTGAACAACCAGAAGGGAGCAGCATCATTAACTGTGATGGGAAGGCTGCAGGAGCAGCTTGTTCCAGGAGGAAGCCAGGATTTCCCAAGAAATGAAGGAAGGCAAGAGCATTTTAGGCGGAGGGAATAGCAAAGAAAAGGCCCGAACACATACGATGTGGCCTGGGGTCCCCATGTGACCATGGGGGTTTGCTAAAGCCTGTAGAGCATGGTGGGGCGAGGGTGGGAAGTGGCTGGAGATAATGCTAGAAAGGTCAACTGAGGCCAATTTGGAAACAAATCTGAATGCCACACAATGCATTCTGGATAGAGCCCATGGGAGAGTAGGGAGCCCACCAAGGTTCTAAGCAAGATGGTAAACATGGTCATATTTGCTTTTTAGAACAATCCCTCTGGCCACTGTAGAGGCCTCACTGGGGAGGCTGGGGACAGCAGCTGAGTAGCAGGGCATGGCATGGCTGGGTGGGCAGGAGATGGTAAGGCCTCAACTAGAGCAGCAGCAGCGGAGGAAGAAGAGGAGCCAGAAGCAAGCTGGGTGTCAGAGGCCTCTCTGTTGGGGACTCTGGAGGGCCTGGTGGTCTGAGACCATTTAAAGGAAAAGGAGGAGATAAGCGAGCCGTTGGGCATCACAGGTCATGTAGGATGGCTGGGAAACTGCATGGCATTTCCCAAGGCAGGCATCCCACGGGGCTGAGCAATGCCAGCTTAGGGCTCTGACACAGGCAGACCCAACCCTCCCATGCTGCATCCCTCCTGGAGGAGAGGATGCTGAAGGGGCCTTGGTCAAATGGACCCTCGGCCCCAGAAAGTCCAGGCCTGCAGGGGATACAAGATGGCCACCCAAACAGTGTAGAGGGTCCATTTCCAAGGTCAATTCCAGGCCCTGGCAGGACCCCCTCCCCTGTTTTCATTTCAGGAAATGTAAAACTAAATGGTGCTGGGCCTGTGTGCTTTTCACATCAGCACAACAAGATGCTTAGTCAATAAAATAGTCAAGCCAAGTGAACCCAGCATGCGACTCCAGGAGGAGTTTTTTTCCGGGGGAAATGTTATCATTTTCCATTCCTGTTTAATGAATCATGGGAATTATAGCAACATTACAAACAGCTTTCTGTGCAGGCTATTACTTTGTTTCTGCAGGGTTCTAATGGCAAGCCCTCTTCAGTGAGGGTTCAGCCTGCCCCCAGCTAAGGAGAATAATGGTATTGTTATCAACAGTCCCCTTACAAGGCTCTAGCCCAGGAGGGGTGGTGGCCCTGGACCTTACAGACTGGGTCTGAAGTGGAAAGGCCCCAGTGATTGATTTGGGAATTTCCTGGGGAGTCCACACAGCCATCCCAGGCACTTTCTGATGAAACCAGGCACAGCTGAGCCAAGGCTCCCAAGGCTCAGGCAGGAAAACCCAGGGTTTGGAAGAGAAGGGGGAGCGAGGGACCTGTGAGCCTCCTTTCTGAGCTGCAGAATCAGGGGAGGGCCAGTGAACTAAACAGATTGGGTCCCTAGGGGTATGGGATGGTCAGAGATGGAGTGTGGGGAACAGACACGTCACAACCCTCACCACGCTGTCCCTGGGCTGGCTCTTGCCGTGGCGGACAGCAGAAAGAGCAAGCCTGGTCCCTGTCTGTGGGACCTTCCAGTCAGGGCAGGTACAGAAGACACCGAAAGGGGGAGAAGTCCAACCCTCTCCCCCAGGTCCTGGAGAGGCAGGTCTGGTGCAGGGAGAAAACTGATGGTGTGGGAGGACCTTCCCCAGCCCCACTCCTCCTGCTTAGAAGTGGAGGATCCAAACAGCCTGGGGTACATGGGATGAACAAGCTGCTCCTGGGGAACACCCAGGCTGCCCAGAGCAAATGCTTGCTGTCTCCATGACTGAATGGACTCAACCATGCCTTGTTTCTCAGAAGCCCACCACCTGCTTTCTGCAGTGTCAATCAAGAGCTGATCTGTGTCTTAAAAAGCTATTTGATCATTGTAGTGGAACCCACTCCCAGCTCATGAACCCCACCTGGCCACAGCCAACTGGCTTAGAGGTAGACACCTAACCCAAACCGAGCCAATCAGATTCTGCCCCCACTACAACGTAGGATGCAAAAGAAGTATTTTTGTCTCCTTGGATCGCTGCTGTATCCTTAGTGCCCAGAATTCTGCCTACCACACAGTAGGGGCTCAATGAATATTTAATGAACAAATGAATGAATAAATGGGTCTCTATGAGAAATCTGGAACTTTTCACTTGAAAACACAGAGACTTATGGTTGCGGGAACTGATTCTCACTACTGATTCTGTGACTTCTGCAGTTGGTCAAATGGACCCTCAGCCCCAGAGGGTTCAATGAATATTTAATGAACAAATGAATGAATAAATGGGTCTCTATGCAGAATTTAGGCACTTGGAAAAGCAGAGACTGGGTGTTATGGGAACTGATTCCCACTAGCTGCATAAGCTGAAGACCCACCCTTTTCTATTTCTGGGTTCCTTGGGGCTACCTCAGTCCTGAGTCTTCCCAAGCTGGTTGATCTCCTCTTAACTTTGAGACAAACAGCCCAACATCCTGACCATGAACCCTCTTTCTTGCTTATGTCCATTTCTGTTGCAACCAAAAAACCCTCACCAACATGAGAAATTTTGCAGCCTGATAAGTCATATTTCCTCACCCTGTGAGCTTCTCTGGGAGTCACACAGACTCTTGGCAGTGCCTTGGGCTGTACCCATGTCTACCCCAATGCCACCATCACCAGTTCTGGTAGGCTCTGGTTCTGAGGGACCCAGAGGCAGGGAGGGGGGGCATGGTGGAATACTGGGTCCTTTAGGGCAGGGGGAGGTGGGAAGTATTGTGCCCTCTCCTTTCAGGGCCCCTTATCCCACCCCAGCCTCAGGTGTAGGCTCTTGGGTCCCTCATTCAGGCCAGAGAGTCCTGATTCCTCATCCATTCCCACCCGACACACACGGAGGGGAGGAGGGTGCTGGTGGAATCAGAGCCCTGAGAAAATCTGAGTTACAAGCTGGAGCTGGAGGAAGGGGTGCCCAGCCCCCAGCCCTACAGAGGCTGCTCTCCGCCTGGCTGGATCAACTCTTCCTTTCCTTCCTTCCGCCCTCGCCCCGGGTGCCCGGATACTAATTATAATGACCTGGTGAGTTACAAGACGGTGAAATTGCTTCCACCTGAGGTTGTCACGGGCTAGGAAGAAATACCAGGGCTGGAAATTAAACTCTGCCAGCAGGCCTGAAGGGGTGGGAGCAGGAGGGAGGACGGGGAGGAGGTGGGGAGAAGTACCTGCAGCTTATAACGTAGTGTTTAGGAGTGTCGGCAAGAAGCGTCCTTGGCCAAGACACAGAAATGATTGGAGGCTGCCCACGTGTGGCTGGTCACTGGTCACAAAGTGCCACAGCAGATGGTAAAATGACCGTGAAAAGGCAGAGGCCTCACGACCACCTGGAGACCCAAAGAGAGAGAACAGCAGGCTACCGTTGTAGATGGTGGGTTGGGCAGACCCAACTACCCAGAGAGGGAAGGTAGGCAAAGGGTGCTCAGAGCCCAGCCAAACCTCAGCAGTCTACTATACACCTAAGCCCAGCCCGAGGAAATGCTCTCCTCCAAATCCAGCCCTATTTGCCCTGGGTTGTGTCTGCCCACCCAGCTTCACTGTGCCCTTTTCATTTGGAATGTTTGTAGGCGTGCCCAGCATGGAGATCCAGGACGGTGGGAGAGAGGACCTGGGAGTCTGCACCTCTGAAATTGGTCAGCACCCCTGAAATTGTCCTGCTGGACCAACTGCAGAGGTCACAGAATTATCTGAGTCATCGAGACCCTCTTCCCAGGTACCACCAGCAGCAGGTTGAGGTTGGCATCCTGGAATTCAAACAAATCTTTAAGGGATGGATCTCTCTAGTGCTATTTAAACTGTTATAGGGCATAGAAAAAGAAGGAAAGTTTCTAGATTTTTTTATGAAGCTAGTGTAACATTAATACTAATACCCAACTGAAAGAATGCACACACACACACACGCACACACACATACACACATATATACATACACGCACACACATACACATACATACACATACACACACACACACAAAAGAACAATCTCACTTATAAATTTCACTGCAAAAACTAAGTAAAACAGTAGCATACAGAATCTGGCAACGCAGAAAAAAAATATCTGTCAAGTGGAGTTTAAGAAATGCTAGGAGGTGTCAGAAAATCTATTAATTTACCATATTAGAGGATTTAAGCATAGATTATCTGCATAAATCAGCAATCATTCTTAATTTCTTTAAACTCTTATGAAATAAGAACAAACAGCTACTTCTTAACATGATAAAATATATCCATCTTAACTCCTAATGAGGAAATACTAAAAGCATTCCCATTAAAGTCGGGAACAAGACTGGGACATCCAATATCTTCATTATTACCTTGCTTTGTTCTGTAGGTACCAGCTGCTGCAATAAAGTAAGAAAAAAATAATTTAACTATATAAAAATTGAGAAGGGAAGGTAAAATTATTATTTGCAGAAGATATGACTGTATACCTTGTACACCAAAGAGAATCAACTAAAAAACTATTACCAAAAATAAGATAATTCAATGATGTGACCAGCTATAAAATTAGTGTGCAAAAATCAATGGCCTTCATATTTTACAATGGCAACCAGTTGGGGCATATGTTGGAAGAACAGATGATGAGAAAGATAAAATGCCTAGGAGTATACAAAATATTTAAAAAAAAAAAAAAACCTAAAATGCTGCTGAGGGACCCAAAAGATGACTTGAGCAAATGGAAAGGCATATCATGTTCTTAGATAGGACTAATCAACATCATGAAGTTGTATCAGCATTCTCTTACTCTATGACACTTACATTTTCCAATAAAAATACCAAAAGGAATTTTTTTTTTGAGACAAGGTCTTGCTCTGTCACCCCGGCTGGAGTGCAGTGATGATCATGGCTCACTTCAGCCTCAAAATTCTGGGTTCGAGCAATCCTTCCACTTCAGCCTCCTGGGTAGCTGGGACCACAGTCTTGCACCACTATGCCTGGCTAATTATTTTTCGTAGAGATGGGATCTCACTATGTTGCCCAGGCTGGTCTCGAACTCCTAGGCTCAAGCGATCCTCCCACCTCAGCTTCACAAAGTGCTGGGATTATAGATGTGAACCACTGCACTCATCCCCAATAAGAATGTTATGTGTAATCAGGTAAGTTTGAAGTTCATATTTAAAAACAAGAAAATGAAAAAATAGCCAGGAAAATTCTGAAAAGTAATGAGAGGGGAGACTAGCCCTATCAGATATTTAAACTTGTTACAGATCTGCAATAATTTGAATAGTATGGTAGTAAGTTGTGAGCAGACAAATATGTCAATGGAACAAAACAAAAAGCACAGAAAAATTTTAAAACATGAGCATTCAAAATCATTAAGGATCAAAAGAAGATATACAAATGGTCAATGGGTATATGAAAAAATTCTCAACATCACTAATCATCAGGGAAATGCAAATTAAAACCATAATGAGATATCACTTTACATCTGTTAGGATGACTGTTATCAAAAAGACAAAAGTAACAAGTGTTGGCAAGGATGTGGAGAAAAGGTAACCCTTGTACACTATCGGTGAGAATGCAAATTGGCATAGCCATTCATTACGGAAAACAGTATAGAGGTTCCTAAAAAAATTAAAAATAGAATTACATAGGATCCAGCAATTTCAAAGAAATTTGGATCTATCCAAAGGAATTGAAATCAGGATCTTGAAGCGACATGTGCACTCCCATGTTCATTGCAGCATTATTGCAATAGCCAAGATATAGAATCCATATAAGTGTTCATCGACAGATGAATGAATAAAGAAAATGTGATATCTGGGAGGGGCACAGTGGCTCACGCCTGTAATCCCAGCACTTTGAGAGGCCAAGATGGCCAGATCACTTGAGGTCAGGAGTTCGAGACCAGCTTGGCCAACATGGTGAAACCTCATCTCTACTAAAAATACAAAAAGTTAGCCAGGTGTGGTGGTGCACACCTGTAATCCCAGCTACTCAGGAGGCTGAGACAGGAGTATTGCTTGAACCCAGGAGGCAGAGGTTGCAGCAAGCCGAGATTGTGCCATTGCACTCCAGCCTGGTGACAGACCAAGACTTCGTCTCAAAAAATAAATAAATAAATGAATGTGGTATCTGTATGCAATAGAATACTAGTCAGCCATTAAAAAAGAAGGCAATCCTGACATTTTTGGCAATGTGGTTGTACCTGAAGGACATTATGCTAAGTGAAATAAGTCAAGCACAAAAAGACAAATACTGCATGATCTCATTTATATGTGAAATCTAAAAAAGTTTAACTCATAGAAGCAGATTGTGGAATGGTGGTTGCCAAGGTTTGGGTAGGGAGAGGGAGGAATTGGGAGATGTTGATTAAAGAGTACCAAGTTTCAATGAAATAGGATGAATAAGTTCTGGAGATAAATTGTGTAGTGTGGTAGCTATATATTTAACAATGTATTGTGTGCTATTGTATACTTGAAAATTGCCAAGAGATTAGTGTTTAAGAGCTCTCACCACAAAAAAAGTGAGGTGATGGATATGTTTATTAGTTTGATTCAGTCATTTTGAAACATATCAAAACACATTATACACTATAAATCAAACAATTTTTATTTGTCAATTATACCTCAATATGGCTGTCGGGGGGTGGGTCATTGAAGAGAAGATGAACTATTCAATCATGTTATTAGGACAACGGGGCAGCCATTGAGAAAAAAATTAAAATTAGGTCCATTTCTCACCCGTTATACCAAGACAAATGCCAGATGAATTTGTTTAAATTCAAGGATTTAAATATTTTTAAATGAAGTAATAAGCAGCCTAGAAGAAACCATGGGGAAGTTTTTAAAAATAATCTTCATGTGAGAAGGCCTTTGACAAGACACCCAGAAGCCAAAAAAATAAAAGCGCTGCTAAATGTGTATATATAAAAATAGAAAATCTCCTCATGGCAGAAATCACCATTAGCAAAGTCAAAAGACAACAAACCAAGAGAAAGATCTGGTGCTTATCACAGATAAAGGGTTCATTTCCCACTTGTGTAAAAACATCTTACAATTCTATTGAGAAAAAGACCAGTAACACAATAGAAAAATGAACAAAGGATATGAAAATAGTTCCCAGCAAAGAAAATAGATAGGTCTTGAACATTTGAAAAGATGCTTAACCTCACCTCTAAAAAAAATGTGAAATAAAATCACCTGATACACCTTTTTTACCCATCAGACTGGCAAAGATCAAAAAGCTTGCTAACATACTGTGTTGGTGAAGATGAGAGGAAGTTGGCATCTCACATTGCTGCCTGTGCAATCTCTATGGAAAGATAGGCAATTTGGTAACATCTATCAATATACCCTTTGCCATAGCAATTACACTTCTAAGAATTACACAAAAAGATATGCATGTACATGTGTGAATTGGTGAGTGTGCAAAATTACTCCTAGTATCATTATCGGAAAGAATTTTTTAAATGAGAAAAACCTCAATGTCCATCCATAGGCGATTGCTTAAATAGTGGGGTATGCATCCAATGAGATACAGGTAGCCATTAAAAAGAATGAGAAGTGAACCCTCCCTCTGTCTCAAATGCCTCAAAAAGATGAACAGAGAAGGCAGAGGGGTGTAGGGCACAGAGAGATCTGGGTTCGAATTCCAGTCTACCACTTTCAGACCGTGCGAACTTGAGCCAGGCAATTCACCTCTCTGAGCCTCCATTTCCTGCCCATCAGCTAGTGATGCGAAGAGAGGCCATCTCACAGGACTTCCAGGAAGACAAATGGGGTCATGCATATACAGGTACCTAGTGGTCACCACACTTATCATTACCCCCATTTTATAGATGAGAAAACTGATCTTGAGAAGAGAGAAGGGAAAGGCCGAGGATCTGCCACCTACGTCTCCTAACCCCTAGTAGAGAGGGTCTCCCTTATGCCCCGAGGTTGGGCCAACCTGCATAGGCAGGAAAGCAACCTTTGGAAATCCAGGCAACACACCTGTTTCTGTGATCTCTGTACTGATGAGCACTTTGGGAATACCCACGGGAGCACTTTTTTTCCTTGCTGCAAAAAGCTTTGTTGTTTTCATTTGGTCCATGACTTGGACGAGGGGCCCCAGGATAGCTAAAAAGCTGCCTAATGGCTGGAGGAAGCAGCTCAGGCAGAAGCCTTGCTACCAGAGGAGTGCAGAGAGGCCCCTCAAAGGCCTCTGGGCTCCAGAAGTTCCCTGTCCTGCTTGAGGGTGAGCCTTTTGCCTGCGGATGTGGATTAGGTGGTTGCTCATCTTCTTGATAAGAAAGTGGCTCTCCAGGAAGTCAGAGAGGTGGGGCCTGTGTGGACAGAACCCAGGGAACGCAGATGCAGAAGGGCCTGGTTCAGGTTCTTCTACAGAGCCAGGGCATCTACCATGCAGTCCAGGGTTTTACCCCTCTCATGTGATAGCTTCTGCATGTCCTAGAAGAGGGTACAGCCAGGGTCCTGGTTTGGCACCACAGGGCTGGTTTTGTGTTTCCAAGAAAATTTCAAATTTTCAAGTTTTCAGAGCCCTCAGGCTTCTCCTCCACCAATTCGAAGTTGTCCCACGCCCTCCAAGCCACATCATCAAGATTGAAATGAAAGCCCAGAAAGAGGTAGGTCCAGGAGGCCTGCAGATGCAGTGGACCAGGCGGTTGCTGGCGGCCTCCACATGGGTGAAATAATTCTAATGAATCTGGGAGCTCACCACAGAAACAGCGTTGGCTGGTCCAGGAAGCAGAAGGTGGCCAAGAAGATGGTCCTGGAGGTTGTTGACTGAAGAGGAGATTGGGAGCAATCGAGGCTAGAAGAAGGGGAGTCCCGGGTCTGCTCCATGAAAATACTGTTGTCTGAAGCAAGAGACAGATCTGTGGGACTGCCAGGCATGCTTAGGTGCAACCATTTGGAACAAGGATGATATATTAGTCAGGATTCCAGCAGGGAAGAGATGTCACATTCAAATTGAATAGAAATTAGTAAAGAGACTATTTACAGGCCAAGCACAGTGGCTCACACCTGTAATCCCAGCACTTTGGGAGGCCGAGGCAGGTGGATCACCTGAGGTCAAGAGTTCGAAACCAGCCTGGCCAACATGGCAAAACCCTATCTCTACTAAAAATGCAAAAAATTAGCTGGGCGTGGTGGCAGACACTTGTAATCCCAGCTACTTGGGAGGCTGAGGAGGAGAATCACTTGAACCTGGGAGGTGGAGGTTGCAGTGAGCCGAAATGGGGCCACTACACTCCATCCTGGGTGACAGAGTGAGACTCTATCTCAAAAAAAAAAAAAAAAAGAGAGAAAGAGACTATTTACAGAGGCATAGGCAGGAAGCAAAGTCAATAAGGGGTGGTGTAGGACCTCAGGGCCTGCGAGAGTGGAGAGTTGTCACAGCCCAGGCCTAAAAGGGAAGGGAACCTAAAGACTGTAGTTATAGGGGGAGGGCTGCATGACAGCAGCTGTGGCCTCGGTAGAGGCTTGCAATCAACCCCCAACCACATGGCAGAGAAGGAGGGAGGGGATGAAAGCTATGGTCACTCTTCTCCTCCCTGCCCATGTCTCCCATTGGCCAAGCCAACCAGCAGAGGGACAAAGGAGCTCCCTGAGGTGTGGGCACGGACCAGCCTTCTGCAGCACACGATGGGGAGAGGGTGGATATGGAGAGGCACATGGAGGATGTCCAGGCCTGGCCACCTGACACCAGTGTAATTTCTGGCCCTTGGTCTGTGAGCTCCAAGCACTCAGGCTTCTTTTGAGAACAGGAGCAAAGGCAAGCCCAGGCACTTGGGGAGACTGAGGCTGATTCCAAAACACACCAGCCTGGCAACCCATCCTTCCCCAACAGACCAATGAAGGTGACCCAGGGCCCAGCTGCCTCCTCCCCTGGCACTAGGACCCAGTCTCCTGACTCACAGCCCTCTCTGATCCCCCTGTCAATCCCATATCTGGGCCCAGGACTCATTTTCAAACCAACCAAGCATCAGAAAGTCACACATCAGGCTTATCTCTCCTGCCACTCATCTCCAGAAAGCCCTTCTCCCCGTCCCCGTCATTCTCAAATAGAATCCCTCCCCCAACCCCCAATCCTAATAAACATCTGAGCTCAAGGAGCAGCACCAGCTGTGCAGAGCCCCCCAGCTACCCCACCTGTGCTCAGTCTAGATAGCAAATCCAGAGCAGGCCCAGATGAGGTAAGAAGCCCAGCTGAACGCAAAGAAAGTCATCACTCCTCTCCCAGCCCCCTACCTACACCCCAGCTACTCAAAACTAGTCTCTGTCTCTATCCACTGACCACAAGAGGGGCTGGGGTGGGAATGTTAGCATCTCCGATTTAACACTATTCATTCCATGGCTGCCATCGAGCTGAGACAGATTCACTGGGACCCCAGGCCCGAGGCTTCCTCTACATGGGATGACCCCTCCTCTGGACACTGCTTTAGCCTTGACAGAGACAGTCAGTGTTGCTGCAGGAACCACAAGCAGGTTGTGGGGGTTTTTTTGTTTGTTTTCATTTTTCGAGACAGAGTCTTGCTGTGTCACCCAGGCTGGAGTGCAGTGGCGCTATCTCAGCTCACTGCAACCTCCGCCTCCCAGGTTATGGTGATTCTCCTCCCTTGGCCTCCCGAGTAGCTGGGGCTATACATATGTGCCATCACGCCCAGCTAATTTTCGTATTTTTAGTAGAGACGGGGTTTCACCATGTTGGCCAGGCTGGTCCGAACTCCTGACCTCAGGTGATCCACCTGCCTCAGCCTAGGTCGTGTTTTTTGAACCAAACAACCCAGTTGGAATCCTTGCTCTGTCCATATTAGCTACGTACCATTCATTCATTCAACAAATATTCGTTGTTTGAGACACACAAGGGAACAGGACAGACAAGGTCTCTGTCTTCATGCCTCTTACACTTTAGTAGGGGAGGGAGATGATAAACAAGGAGAAAAGAAAATGATGAGATGGAGAAGGCCGGGGTGGACTGGAATAGGGGATAGAGAAATAGGCAGTCGGGGAAGGAGTCTCTGAGAAGATGACATTTGAAAGAAGACCTTCAGCGGTTACCTACCTACCTACCCTAAAAGTTAAGGTAATTTTAGTCATGTCTGTCTTTCCAGGTCAATAAAGAATTAAATGAGTTAATATACATCCAGTGCTGGCCCAGGGCCTGACACATAATAAATGCTCAATAGATTGTAGTTCTGTGTCTAGTTAAGAAGAGAGGGACTTGCGGAGGCCCTGCAGACCCAGTTATCACTCCTAGCCCAAAGGGAGGCCTTGGTGGCCTGGTTGCATCCAGGCAAGCTTCCTGGAGGAGGCTGTTGGCAATGGCCAGCTGCAGTCCTGAGGCCAACCCAGAACTCTAAATTAATAATGTTCTTGTTAAGGCAGAGAGGACTGCCACAGCCTGGACCCCTGAGATCCATGAGCCCAGGAGGCCTGAGTCACAGCCTCTGCTTACCTGTTCCTAGATCCGAGCTGCTGCCTCAGTTTCCCATTGGGCCTGGAGTCCGTCACGAGCCCCCATGTTCCTGCTGTGAATGACACAGAGCCACAGAGTTGAAGGAATCCAGAATATTAATGACTTGTTTCAGGAGCACCTGCTTATACAAAACTCAGTGCCCTTTTGAACGATGGCCCCCACTGCCTTGCCTCCCCTGCCCCTGGCTCAACCCCTCCGTTTAGCCCAGCCCTACCTCACCTCGTCCCCTCATCTCTCCTCATCCTCCTGGCGGCAGAGCCCCAGCCAGAGAGAAGAGCAGACGGACTTGAAGGATGGAGGGCAGCCCAGAACAAGCAGGCACAGAGGAAAAGCACGGTGAGTCCCTCCTTCCCCTCCCAGGCCTTGGCGCTGCCCTACAAATGCCACCCCTTCTGACTGATAGCAGGAAATTGGTCCCCGCTAAGCCTATCGCAGGAGGACTGATAAATCCTCATGGAGAGGGAAGCAAGATGCGGGGAGGGGAGCAAGATGGAGCGAGGGGAGGGCTTAACGGGGGGAGGGGCACAACACCCTCTTACTGGGGCCAGGGGCTTATGGGGCTGATGGGGAGGGGAGAGGCCCTGCTCTACTAAGATAGGCACCCCCATCACCCCAGTCCTCAGAGCCTCCCCCTCTTCCTCTACCAGGACTGTGGTGGGGATAGTGACAAGCAGATAGCCAGCTCCTATGCCTCTCTTCATAATTATGAGCATTCCCTTACCCTCTCCACACACTAAAGTCCTTTGCATCCTTCATGGCCTAGCTGGCATCCCCACCTCCTCCCAGAGCCCTTCCCACATCCTGCAGTGGGATGCTAGCTCCACTACTGAGCACTTGCTGTGCACCAAGCCTGATGCCAACCATTTTATATAACAGTATCTCATCAACCCTCCCAACTCCCTAAGAAGCAGGAATTGTTACACCCATTCCACAGATGAGAAAGTGAAGCTCCAAGAGGTTAAGTGACTCATGCAAGGACATACAGCTGGTACATAGGTGGAAAGACCAGGCTTTGAGCCAGGCCTATCTGAGTGCATCACCCTGACCTTCTCCTGCCCTTGGTCTCTTATCAGCACCTTTAGCCTCTGTTATAAACCCTGGACCCTGGACATAGACTTATGTTTACAAGTTGTCATGTCTCTGTCTGCCTCCCTCATTACACGGTGAGTTTTTCAAGGATGGGGCCATGTTTCACATCACCCACACCCCAAAGCCCCAGAGGCCAGTTTGAATATTCACATCATAGGTGTCATTCCTTCTTTGTTGGAGTGGATCTGACCTAGGACAACAGGGGTCAGCACAGGGCAGAGATTGCAGGTGCACACGGCCTCCGCCTAGCCTCCACCCTCCCCAATAGAGCAGGAACTTCCCCCGCCCTCAGCACTCCCCCAACCTCCGTCTTGGTGCCTGCTAAACGTTCCTCCTGGCTTCACTGAGACTCTCCTTACAGTGTTCCAAAATCTCCACAAGCCTTTGCATTTTAAGCAGACACAGTTGTATCAGATTTCGCCCGTCTTTCCAGCAGCTCAGCTCTTCCCAAATTTGATGAACTGATCTCAGCTAGATAAATCGCATCAGCTGTCGGCTTTGCTGAGACTCAGGGAATGACATTTCCCTGGTTTGCTCAGGTTTAATGCAAAGGCGCCGTTCCTGCTGCAAACCTTCAAGGCCAGGTGAGATGAATAAAGAGTTTTATACAAATGGTCCCACTCCACCAATCTAGGCTGTCCCAGCTAGCTCCTTAGTCCCTGTGGTTTCTGGAAGGCTGGGAACCTGCAGACAGCTGACTGGGGAGGGCATGCCAGGGGATGCAGCCTCCTCTCTCGGCTTGATGGTAATTGGCAGCATTTCTATGCATTTCCATGTGGGATTATGCCATAAATTTACTGGGCTCCAAATAGGGTTGTTCCCAGCAGAGACTGCAGTAGGGGAGTGGGGACAGGGTGATAGGGGAGTCCCCCCAGACTCTATGCCTAAGCATCTTTAGACACCCCCAACCCCTTCACCACAAAACTGTACTTCTCCCCAATCCCATAGGAGGCCTTGTTGCTGGCTGATTCTCCAAAGGGTGGGGGTGGGGGTAAGGATGGGGGTAGGGGTGGCAGCCTGAGGATCTGCAGCCCAATCAGAGGAGCAGAGGGGCCCCAGGTGGAACAAGGAGGGGTGGAGGCTCCAGGCACGAGGTGATGGCACACAGATAAGGCAACACCTGACAGGCTGTTCAAATCCTCAGACTGGACCCAAAGGATGGCCCAGTAGTGGGGGCACTGCTATTCCCTGGCTGCTCAGCTGGCCAGGGCACTGTCCTTGCCACAAGACCCAGAGCTGGGGGCACTAGGCAAGCAAAACACCAGGACAGAGGAAGGTTGAAAGCCTGATGTTTCCCTGCAATTTGGCTCCATTAGAAATAGTGACTTGTGAGAAAGGGAGGAGTAATCGGCCTTGTGGGGACCCCTAGAGATGAAGAGGCTGTGTGAGCACAGACACAACACGGCACTCACACATAGGCACCTTCACAGTCGCTGAAACCCGCACGCACAAGCACACCCCCTCGCACTCCCACAACACACCCTCAGCACACACTCGTGTGCTCACATGTGCACACATGAGCACAAAGACAAACTTAGCAAGGACCTGTGTTTCGTCTCTGATGAGTTTAGGTTTTTTAAATGCAGATTTTTTGCAAAACTAATTAAGAGGAAGCCCAGAGTAAAGCTAATGAGCTATGCAAATATCCTGGCATCAACCCCACTGGTGAGGTTCGGGATGTCTTCAGTCAGTCAGAGGAAAGAGGCCCCCATCATGCCCAGGGTTCTCTGTAGCAGGGAGATTCAGTATAGGCCTTGCAGCCCCCTCCCTCGGAGGAGCCCCCAGCTGGGAAGGAGGGGGAACCATGTAGAAGGCGTAGCAGTTCTCACATTTCAGCATCAGTATCGCCTGGAGGGGAGGGCTGGCCCCAATGCCTGAGCTTGATTCACGAGGTCTGGGATGCAGCCTGAGAATCTGCATTTCTGAAAAGCTCCCAGTGGATGCTGCTGGTCCAGGTCCTACTCTCTGAGAACCTCTGTCTTCAAGGCTTCTAATTGCAGCCTCTTTCTAAAAACATGCCTACCTGGGACTTGTGTTCACAGGGTTTGTGTGAACAAGGGGCTGGCACCAAAGACTCTGCAGACCCTACCCTTGATAAGAAAGGGCCTATCCCATCAAAAAGGATTCAGACCCTTCCAGGAGTCCAGTGAGCATAGAGACCCTCCACTCTTGCCTTCATGGCCCATCCCCACAGCAGCTGAAGCTCATCCACAGCCATTAGCTCATCTGAACTTACACAGCCCTGGCAGCCTGGGATCCCCCTTCAACCGATGAGGAAACTAAGGCTCAGAGAAGTAAAATAATGTGCCTAAGGTAATCCAAGGAGAGCTGGGATCTTCACTGAAGTCTTTAGCTCTCCTTTCCAATGAGCTCCCTGCTTTGTCTTACAGAAAGACAACACGTACAATGAATTTCTCTGGAGGGTTCGGAGAGCATAAGGATGAAATACACCCCCAATCCCCTAAACACGTGGCATGAGTAGCATGAAGCCCAAGGAACACAGCTCCCAGCTCTTCCCACTTTGTCCCTCTAAGACCCAGGATGAACTGTAGAGGAAAATCCCAACTCCCCACCACCTGCCGCCAGGCCGTGGAGTCACCGTTGCGCACATACGCCAGGGAGGGAAGCTGATACGGAGTCAGCACAGAACCTGCTCAGCAAACCCAGGCAATTTCCCCTCCAACCACCTAACTCGCCCTCCAATGACCCACCCTGCCCACCACATGTGTGAGGCATTGATCTCTTCCATCCTAACATCTGCCTGCAGAATGCGGCTGTCACCAGGGCCAGCAGAGCAGGCCAGCAGGGCAGCGATGGGGCTGACAGGAGGGCACTCAGACAAGACTCATCTCTGCGGTTCTGAGACTCCCTCAGATGGATGTCAGTTGCCCATAGAACTGACCTGGGGACAGCAGACAAGGGAGAGAAAACCACCCCCTCCTCACCTGCTCCCTCAGCCGTGCCTCCAGCCTGAGCTTGGCGGGAACCCAAGTTCCTCCATGTGTAAGTTCATTATTATTGGCTGGTCGAGTCAATGACTGCAGTGAATTTGGCTGGGCTGAGGCAGGAGACATGAAAGAACTTGAGCTCCATGAACATGACTGAGCCTACAGAATTGCCATCCATGCTCCCCACACATCAGACCTTTTCAGGGCCAGACTTCTGAACATGGGTGCCTGCAAACAAGGATTTTGGCTTACCGTGTATTGAATACCCACAGCCTGCCAAGCACCTCATATGCACAATCGCCAGTCTTTACAATAACCCTGCAGCATCAGTGGTTTTATAATCTCTAATTTACAGGTAAGGAAACAGCCCCAAAGAGAGGAAGTGACTTGCAAAAGCTCACACAGCGAGTAACTGAGCCAGAATTTGAACCTATGTCATTTTTTACTTCAAAGCTTGTATTTTCCTACTTTGCCCCACTTGCCTCATGAATTGTCTTCCTCAAGAACTTCTATTCCTCTTTCAAGACCCGATGTTACAGTGTTACTTCCTACGCAAAGCCCTCCCTGGTTTTCTCTCTCTCCCCCTCACCCAGGCAGAGTTAGTCATTTGCGCTAGTATTCTAAATGAAGTTTTGATTTAGTGGGTGGCGTTTGACTGGAGGGCCTAGGAATGTGTGCATTTTGTTCTGTTAATTATCCCTCCTTAAACTAAACACCTAAGGAAAAACAGCAGAATGGCCACTCATTCTTAGCTGGGTCAATGTCCAGTGTCCTAACCCTACATCTAAACCTCACCACATTAGTGGCCGTAGTGGTTTTTTAAAATGTCCAGCCAGGCGCAGTGGCTCACACCTCTAATCCCAGCACTTTGGGAGGCCAAGGCAGGCAGATCACAAGGTCAAGAGACCAAGACCATCCTGGCCAACATGGCAAAACCCTGTCTCTACTAAAAATACAAAAATTAGCTGGGCATGGTAGCACACGCCTGTAATCCCAGCTACTCGGGAGGCTGATGCAGGAGAACCACTTGAACTCGGGAGGCTGATGCAGGAGAATCACTTGAACCCGGGAGGCGGAGGTTGCAATGAGCCGAGATGGCACCACTGCACTCCAGCCTGGACAACAGAGATAGACTCCATCTCAAAAAAAAAAAAAAAAAAAAAAAAAAAAGTCCAAGAAATCCTTGCTATTCCTTCCTTCAAGAGACGGAGCCAGCCAGGCACAGTGGCTCACACCTGCAATCCCAGCACTTTGGGAGGCTGAGGTGGGTGGATCACTTGAGCCCAGGAGTTCAAGACCGGCCTGGGTAACACGGCAACACTCTGTCTCTACAGAAAAACCTGGGCATGGTGGCACACACCTATAGTCTCAGCTACTTCGGAGACTGAGGTGGGAGGATCACTTGAGCCCAAGAGGTCAAGGCTGCAGTCAGCCATGATCGGGCCACTGACTCCAGCCTGGGTAACAGAACAAGACCTTGTCTCAAAAAAAAAAAAAAAAAAAAATAGAGCCAGATTTCCTTCCCCTTGAGAGTAGGCTGGACTTAGTGACTTGCTTCTAATGAATACAATGAAGTGACATTGACAGTGAGCCACTTCAGAGACTAGGTCACAAAAGGCACTGTGGCTTCCTCCTCACTCATTCCCTCTGGATCGCTTGCTCTGGGAGAAGTTAACTGACATGTCATAAGTACTTTTAAGTATCAAGAGGCTTGTGTAACAAGGAACTAAGGCCTCCTCCCAATAGCCAGTGAGGACTGTGGCCTCCTGCCCACAGCCATGTGAGTGAGCTGTCTTGGAAGCAGATCTTCCAGCCCCAGCTGATGTCCTGACTGCAACCACATGACAGGCCTGGGCCCAGGGCCACACCAGCTAAGCCAGGGCTTCCCAACCTTCTGGCCTGTTAGGAACCGGGCCACACAGCAGGAGGTGAGCGGCAGGCAAGTGAGCCAAGCCTCATCTGTATTCACAGCCACTCTCCATCATTCACATGACTGCCTGAGCTCCATCTCTTGTCAGACCAGCAGTGGCATTAGATTCTCATAGGAACACAAACCCTATTGTGAACTGAGCTTGCAAGGGATCTAGGTTGCACACTCCTTATGAAAATCTAATGCCTGATGATCTGTCACTGTCTCCCATCACCCCCAGATAGGACTGTCTAGTTGCAGGAAAACAAGCTTAGGGCTCCCACTGATTCTACATTACGGTGAGTTGTAGAATTATTTCATTATATATTACAATGTAATAACAGAAATAAAGTGCACAATAAATGTAATGCAGTTGAATCATCCCAAAACCATCTCCCCAACCTATCTGTGGGAAAATTGTCTTCCACGAAACCAGTCCCTGGTGCCAAAAAGTTTGGAGACCACTAAGCTAAGCCATTCCCAAATTAATGAACCCCAGAAGGCTGTAAGAGAAAAAAAAGTTTACTGTTTCAAGGCCACCAATTTTGGGGTCATTTGTCTTGCAGAATAGACAACTAAAACAGTGGCCAAGCCCCAAATAACGGAGACTCTGTAGGAGAATTGTTTGAAAAGAAAGTGAGGCTTGGCTGGGCATGGTGGCTCACACCCATAATCCCAGCACTTTGGGAGGCCGAGGTAGGCGGATCATGGGGTCAAGAGATCAAGACCATCCTGGCCAACATGGTGAAACCCCGCCTCTACTAAAAATACAAAAAGTAGCTGGGCGTGGTGGCCTGTAGAGCCAGCTACTTGGGAGGCTGAGGCAGAAGAATCGCTTGAACCCAGGAGGCGGAGGTTGCAGTGAGCCGAGATCGCACCACTGCACCCCAGCCTGGCGACAGAGCAAGACTCCATCTCAAAAAAAAAAAAAGTGAGGCTCGATGCCTGGCGCCAGCCTCAGTTCCAGGATTTCTACATGGGTTAGGGTTGACATCTCAATCAGAACAGGCAGCTGGAGGACTTATTCTGAAGGCACGTTTGAATAATAAGCACACATTTTGATTTCAAATTTTATTCCATGCCACTTCAGAGGGGAAATGCTGATGGAGATGGGGGGTGCTGAAGTTCCCCCAAAGCCACCCTATAATGCTGACACTGCTCGGCTCAGCTTTTAATCCCGCCATGAGGACCAGAAGAGAGAGTTTGTACCATGCACCTGGCCTCCCATTTACAGGAACCCTACCTACTAGTAAGCTGGACACAGCATGTGAGTCTAGTTGAGCCAGCACTTCTTTCGGGGAGGTCATGTTGGGGATAGGACATGTTCTCCCCCCACGGTTCTCTCTCCATGGTTCCCCACTCCACTGTTCCTTATTCCATCCACTGTCATTGTGTCCTTTCTCCTCATCCAGGCCCATGTCTTACCCACCTGCATGTCCTCAGTGTCCAGCCCAGAGCCTGGCCCGATGGAGAAGAGACAGTGAGGGCAGATTTCAGGGGATGGGGATCAAGAGATCTGGGTAAGAGGTGGAGAATCCTTCTAAGAAGTCAGAACCAGCATCTTCAAAGGCCACGTGCGGAGAAGGACAGAGAACAGACTGGGGATCAACATGGTTGGAGAGGATAGGTCGGAAGCAAGCAGGGCCTTTAGGCAATGAAAAGCACATGCTCTCTATCCCTGTAGCTGGGAGTGGCACCATCAGATTCATGTTGTGGAGATCGCAGTGGCTTTTTGTAGGAAATAGATCAGAAAATGGCTGGGGGATGCAGGGAGACCCGAACACTTCTGCATGTCCCAGTCAAGGCCAGGAGAGAACCAGGGGCCAGGAGTCGCACAACAATGTGAATATATTTAATGCCACTCTATCAAACACTTAAAAATGTTACATTTTATGTTATGTATATTTTACCACAATTAAAAAATAAGCTCCTAGACTCTGGAGCCCGCCAGACCACCGTATTACTAGCCAGCTAACTTTTTGTAGAGACAGAATGTTGTCATGTTGCCCGGGCTGGTCTCAACCTCCTGAACTCAAGCAATCCACCCACCTTGGCCTCCCAAAGCACTGGGATTACAGACTACAGTAACAGAGGCTCACCCAAAGTCTAATCTGGAAGGAGGCTCTCCAGGCAGCAGGACAGGGTGGCTGGACCAAGCTGTCCAGTCCTTCCGTGAGGTTCCCCTTCTCCTCCTAACCTTGCTCTTAGGTTCCCTCTGCTTCACCACACAAGCCCCAAAGAGCTCCACCTGCAGAGCCTGGTCCTCCTGCAGTTCCCCGATATTCACTGTTCAGTGATCGTAAACAACAGGGGCAAGGCACAAGCAGCAGAGGCAAGTGCAACCCATCCTTTCCCAAGGATGCACGGCCTCTCCGACGGCTGCAAAGCACTGGCCCTGCAAAGCACAGGACCCCAGGTTCTGGCCTGCTGCTAATAAGGATAACAGCCAACTCACAAATCATGTGATACATTCTTAACACTGCACATATATTAACTCATTTTATCCCCTCAGCAGCCCTTAAGATAGGTATTATTAAGGTATCCATTTGACAGATGAGATAACCAAATCACAGAGAGGCCCAGCAACTTGCCCAACATCACACAGCTTGTTTGTGAGACAGCTGGGATTCAAATACAGTAGTCTGGTTGCTCCAGAGTCTAGAATCTTATTTTTTAAATGTGGTAAAATATACATAACATAAAATGTATCATTTTAGGTGTTTGATACAGTGGCATTAAATAGATTCACACTGTTGTACAGCTGTCACTACCATTTATCTCCAGAACTTTCCCATCATCCCAAAGTGAAACACATATTCACATATTCACTAAACAATGGCGCGCCACTCCTCCCTCCCCCCAGCCCCTGGTAACCTCTATTCCACTTTCTGTCTCTATGAATTTGACTGCTCTAGGCACTTCATTGAAGTGGAATCATACAGTACTTGTCCTTTTGTGTCTGGCTTATTTCACTCAGCATAATATCCTCAAGGTTCATCTATATTGCCACATGTGTCAGAATTTCCTCCTTTTCGAAGTTAAATAACACTTTATTGTATGTCTGCACCACATTTTGTTTTTTCCATTCATCTGTTAATGGACATTTGCTTCTATCTTTTAGCTGTTGCAAATAATGCTTCTATGAACATGGGTATACAAATATCTACTCCAGTTCCTGCTTTCAAATCAAAAGATATATACCCAGAAGCAGAGTTCAGAGTCTTAATGACCGTGTCCAACTGTCCCTAAACAGTGGACATTGCAATCAAGGCAAAGAAAGGCACCCCTCTGTACCCAATCTACTCACCAGAGCTGGTTTTCCTCCCAGTTCTGGTTTCCACTCTACATAAACCCCTGTCTCCAGCTTAAACCTTCCTTCCTAACTCCAGACTTTTGTCTACAACTGCCTCCTGGACATTTTCACCCCTGTGTCTCGAATGCATCTCAAACTCGACATGCCCAAATTAGAATTTTTCACTCCTCTCTCCATCTGAGCATGTGCTCCTCCTCTTGCTTCGCCATCTCAGCCACTGGCACTTCCAACAAGCCAGAATCCAGAACCAAAACCCGGCAGTCATCCTGGACACCTCCCTCTCCTACCCTCATATGTGCCACCCACCACCAATGCTTGTCAATTCTAACCTCAAAATAGCCCTTGAATTCTCTTTACTTCTCTCCATCTTCACCACTTCCCACCACTGGGCCAAGCCAACACCACCCTTGCCTGGACCATTGCATCGGCCTCCTCTCTGATTTTTTTTGCATCCACTATTTGCAGCCTGACAACCAGCTCTCAGCACAGCAGCCATAATCACATGGCAACTCTCCCTGCCTTCTGTTGCCTGTAGGAGTCCCAAGCCTTTGTCATGACCCAGAAGGCCCCAAAGATCTGGTACCTGCCACTTTTTCAGTCTCCTCCCTGGCCTTCTTGCAGTTTCTCCAAGAAACTTGCTCTGTTACACGTCAGAGTCTTTTCACATACTGTTGCCTCTTCCTTAACACTCTTCCTCCCCACACACCCATCTGCTATACCCCTTTGCCTAGCCAATTCCTACTCATTCTTTAGGCCTCAGCCTGAATGTTACTTCCTCGAAGAAGCCCTTCTTAACCTTTGCCCCCCACAAGCTAAATGAGGACCCTTAACATCTCATACAACCCTGACTTCTTTGCCTTCATAGAAACTATCAAATTATGATAATGTAATTATTAGACTATCCTATAATTATTATTTCTTCCCTGTCTTTTCCACATAACTACCAGCTCCAGGAATGCAGATTCTTTGCCTGTTTTGTTCCTCACTGTATCTCCAACATCAATGCTCAAAAAAATATGTTTTGAATGACTGTTATTGCACACCCAAGTGCCCGACATCAGAAATGACCTCCAACTATGAGTAAATTCCACCACCACCATTCTGCCTTAACAGGTGCATGGCTTCTTACCAAAATACACAGCATCAGGCCCACACAGGTGCCTGGTGACATGCACACATATGCACACACACTTTGGTGGCAGGCACACATACACACGCACACACACTTGCACAGGCACAGGAGACACGCTGTCACACACAGCCATACACAGGCATATGGAGCCACTTGGCCATACACAGCACACACAGCCATGTGGTTCTCCCCAGTCCCACACACTCACATTCATAGGCATGCATGTGCGTGAATATATGTAATCACCCACAGAGAACCACGCAGGACAGTCATGCATTGTTACATGGGTGGTCATGCACCCACAGCCATAGTCACACATTCACATGTAGACACTGGTACACATGTGCCCCCACCTGTAACACACAGTGCCACTCATACCATCTCACACCCATAGACACAGCCTGCGCATACAGGATGGCACGCCTCACCCACTCACTCTCCTAGATCCCCACATGCATTTGTACACACATAGCCAGGCCAGCTGGTTTCGGGTGATGTCTGGGAGGTAGTTTCTAGGAACCTGAGGACTAAAACAACCCTTCTCAGCTCTTTTTATGTTTGGTTGTTTTCTTTCGCGACACTTTCAGAAGCCTTCTGCCTCCTTCCAGCACATTCTGCTCCTTCCCTTGCCTGTCTGCTCAGCAGCCCAGTTCATCCAGCTCCCGGTTGTAGGTTCGAGGCTGGAGCGGATGGACGTGAAAGGCATAGCCAAGCATGGATAGGACCCACTCAGCAGAACTGTTTACTACTCCACACCCACTGGTAATTATTGTTTTTTTATACATTTCCATATAAAATTACTCATTTTGATTCCTTGGGAAGAATTCAAATCAGAAAAGCCCACAAACAATTAAACTGGATGGATAATGTGGAGCCACTGTCATTTATCTGGATGTGAGCACTTCTCACCCCAGAAAACATGGATGTAATTACACCCAGGAGCCTTATGTGGGAGGTGGGGGTGCTGGAAGAACTGAAATCAGACAGGGACCCAAGTGCCTGTGAGAGAGAGAGAGAGAGATGTTCTTGCTCTGAGTGTGTATCTAAGCATGTGTTTGTGGTGTGTGTGTATCTGAGCATGTGTGTTTGTGGTGTGTGCGTGCTGATGTGAATATGTGTCTACTCCAGTTGTCTGTTGCTGCGTAACTACTCCAAAATTAAGTGGCTAAAGCATCAATCATTTAATCATAGCTCATGGTTTTGTGGATCGGAGATCCAAGATGGGCTTGGCTGGAAAATTCTCATGTGTTCTATGGAGTGTCAATAGAAGTGGCAATATTCAGTTGGAGAATTGTATAGTCTGGAGGGTCCAAGCTGGCTTTGCTCACACTTCCAGTGCCTTGGCAGAGATGAGGAAACCTGGACTCAGCCAGAACTTTCAACTAGAACACCTGAGCATGCCCTCTCCAGCAGGACAGTCTGATGACTTTTTGCATGGTGGCTTTCCTAATGGAATAGAAGCTACAAGGCTTCTTATCGCCCAGCCTTGGGCATCTCTGAGCCCAGCCCAGATTCATGGAGAGGGGAATTAGACTCCACCTTTCAACCGGAAAAGTGGTGGAAATTTTGCAGCCATCTTTAATCTACCACAGTGTGTATCACACTGACAGTATAACCCTGGATTTGAGAGGGTGTTAGAGATGGGTTTGAATCCCAGTACCTCCATTCACAAGCCATGTGGCTTTGGGCAACCTAAATAACTTCTCTGAGCCTCAGTTTCCTGATCTGTCAAATGCTGTTGTTGTGAGCCTTGTATACATAAAGTTCAGTATACATAAAGTCTATACTAAACTTTATGTATACGGCTTGTATACATAAAGTTCAGTCATCAACAGCATTTAGTGAGCACCTACTATATGCTAGGTGCCCCATGCATGTGCATCTCCTCCTGCTTTCCCCTGCCCTCCTGCCCTGGGGCCACACCTTAGGAGACCCTTAGGATGGGGATGGATAGGAAAGACAGACCCTCCCTTGAGGCGCTGACAGCCTTCTGCAGTCACGTCAGGACCCAACCCACAGCAACCTGCCTCTGCCAGCCTCCTGGTAATCCTGTCTACACCAGCACCAAGGCCCAAGGTGAGCCCAGGAGCCTCCACCATCTGCTGCAGCTGGGCTGGCTAGAGGCAGCTTCCTCAGCTCAGGAGAATTCCTGGCTAACAATGGCGTTAATTTTTCATGTGTTTGTTTGATTTTCTGCAGCAAATGAGGAATGTTGGAACAACATCTGGAGCTGCCCCAGGCTGAGATATGCAGAGCACAGTGGCAGCGATGACAGCTCAGAATACAGCCCTCTCATGTTGTGCACATCCACACCCATAAACATACGCAGACTGTGTACACACAACTATGTCGGCATGCACATGCACACACATATGCTACATAGATGCTCCTGCAATATACAAACACATCAAACCTATAAATGTGTCTGCATGCATATAAACGTGTGTCTGCATGCATATAAACGTGTGTTTCTGCACATGCCTTCACACGCGTAAACCTATACACCTGTGGGCACACCTACATACATATACACACACACAGACCCATAAACACACACGCATGGATACACAAACTTGCACACACATACACTAACACAGCCACATCACCAGGACCAGGCGAAGGACTCCTGGTTCTGGGTAGGGTTTGGGAAGGCCACAGCTCCAAGGAGGCTCCTGCAAACCCAGATTCTCTGTGCCAGACTCAGGCCAGTGACAGCCAGGCTTGATTGACAGCCTGCAGCAGGAGCCCAGCTTCCTCAGGTTCTACTGCTCCCAACCTGCCAGGAGCCTTGCCATGGCCCCTCCCTGTCCTGGAGCCCACTCACCACACACCATGCTGGAGACCAGTCACCTCCCTCCTCCCCCATAATTCTTTCCCCAATTGTAAAATGAGAGGATCACCAGACAACAACACCTGGGGACCCACCAGCAGGACCCCCTCTACCAGGACCCCCTGTGCCATCAAGCTCAGCTCACGTCAGGGCCCATGGCCATGTCTGTATGTAGCTGTGTGTCTGCGCATGTTTGTGTGCCTGGGTGCACCTGCACCTGTGTGTTTATGTTCGTGTATCTGTGCTGCCCATGTCTGCCGTGGCATTCAGTGAAGGTCTGCACATCTATCTACATGCATCTGTGAGTGTCTGGGTATCTGTGACTCTATGCATATCTGTTACCTGCATTTGTGTGTCTGTGCATTTCTGTGTCTGGGTTTGTGTATTTCTGGATCATCATTTCTGTGGGTGTTCTTATACATTTGTGTGAATCTACAAAGCTGTGTATATTGGAGCATGTCTGCATATGTATGTCTCTATGCTTTTGTACCTATGTGTGTCTGCACCTGTGTATCTTTGTCTATGTGTGTGTGTGTGAGCATAGCTGCATATATGTCACTGTGTGTGTGAGTATGTGTGAGCATGGCTGTGTATGTCAGTGTATATGTGTGTGTGTGCACAGCTGTCTGTATGTCAGTGTGTGTCTGTGTATGTCGGTGTGTGTCTGTGTCTGTGTGATGACTACATTAGTGCCTGTGTATGTCAGTGTATCTGTGTGTGTGTCAGTGTGTGTATGTATGGCTGTGAGTACGTCAGTGTGTCTGTGTGTATGTCAGTGTGTCTGTGTGTGTCAGTGTACCTGTGTGTATGTCTCTGTGTGTATGAGTATGTCTGTGTGTGTCAGGGTGCATCTGTGTCTGTGTGAGTGTGTCTGTGTGTATGTTAGTGTGTCTGCCTGAGTGTTGATGCATATGTGTATGCCTGTGTGTATGTCAGTGTGTCTGTGTGTGTGTGTCAGTGTACCTGTGTGTATGTCACTGTGTGTATCGGTATGTCCGGGTGTGTGTGTTGGTGTGTGCCTGTGTCTGTGTGGTGAGTCTGTGCATACGCCAGTGTGTTCGCCTGTGCAGATGTCACTGTATCAGTGTGTCCATGTGTGTGTATGTTGGTGTGTGTCTGTGTCTGCATGAGTGTGTCTGTGCATATGTCATTGTGTCCATTTGTGCGGATGTCTGGGGTCAGGATGACGGCAAGAGACAGATCAGTATCTGGGCTCGAGCACTTGTTTCTCTTCTGCTCTAGCTCCATCCAGCTGAGGCCACCCAGCCCGGTGGATGGGAAGGGGGCAGCCAGAGAGAAGAAAACCTCCCCAGACTGGAAGTGGACCTCTGCCCAGCTGGGCCCTGTGGCCGCAGAGGCAGAAAGGCACAGGGGCAGGGTCTGTCTGAGTCCCCTGCTATAGCCTGGCCATCTACAGACCCTTCGATCCCCACAGGTAGCAGGTGGGCAGCCTCTGGGGCCAGTGGGCAATGGGGAAAACCTCATACTTTTGTTCTCTGTGTGCCACAGCGGTGTCCTCCGTGGGTCTCCTCGCTGCTCCCTCTGCTGGGGGCATGTATCTTGACTTTCCCTTGTTCTCTCTCCCTCTGCACGTAGGTGTGTGTCATTGATCAACTTTACGTCTCTCTCTCACTCACTATTTCTCTGTCAGTGTGTGTGTATCCATGTCTCACACACAAACACGACCCACAGACTATTGATCTCTTTGTCCTACTCACACTCCTTGTAAAACGCCCTGTCGCACACATTTGATCGGGCCTCCGTCACTGTCTCTTTCTGTCCCTGGCCCCTTCATCCTTCCCCTCCTAGTGCTGGCAAGGGCAGGAGCCTCTCCTAACAGCGGCATGAAAGGGTTTTGGATGGGTAGAAACAGAACCTGAAGGACACGCACGGGATTTTTTTAAAGCAGAGTGTTATCAGATATACGAGTGTTTTATGAAACCCCAGGACAGGACCAGAACCCAGCCTCAAAAGGACTGCAAAGCTGATGCGAGCCCTGACCTTCTCCCTCTGTCTTCTTTCTATTTCCCCTTCCTTCTCTTTCAGCTTCTCCATGCACAGGTCTAACCAAAGATGGCTGCCTCCACTCCTGAGCTTAGAGTGCCTCAGTTCAAAGAGCACCCCAGACTGACCAGTATCAATCATTTCCAAGACTGGGAGAGAAATCTGAGTGACCACACTTGAGTCAGTTGTCCAAGCTGATCCAATCAGCAATGAATGGCAGTGGGGGTGGAGTCATGCAGAAACCTACCCTTCAGGTATGCCTGGCATTTCTCGGACAAACAAGTCTAAAGGACAAAGGTCAGCGTCGGGCTGGTGAGCCCGAGCTAGCAAGGTGTGGTGTCCTGCTGGACTCAGATGTGAAGGCCTGGAACTCAAGAATGCAGCTGACGGTGGGTCAGTCTGTGTCAGAGTCATCATAATGTGGGTGATGCTAAAGCTACAGGAACCATGGGATCACCAGGGCTGAGGATGGAACCTGGGGGAGCGCACTTTATGAGCCCCATCCCCAAGAGCACCCTTAGTTCCTCATTAGACTCGTACCCTCCACAGTTTAGAGAAGCCTTGGATGCTGCCCCCCAAAGCCCCATTCTCACCTGGCTGCCTCCATCCTAGCATTTGGCGCCCACCCTCCCATACCCTGCCCGTAACAGCATCTCTTCCCCATTGAAGACTGCGGTCCACAGAGTCTTCTGGCTTCATTCAGCCCCTCATCTCCATCTACCCCAGCCCCACCCTCCTGCATATCACCATCTAAGAAATCTCCCAGATTGGGGACCACAGATAAGTGGGTTGAAACAGTCACTCGTGCCCTCCCAGGCAGGTGATCCTGTTAATGGGATCTAGAGCCCCAAACCATGGCGAGAATGAGAAGAAAGGCTTCTCGCATTCAGAGGTCCAATCACTGAATATCCTTGCCTTAGATGAAACAAAACGGTGACAGACTCAGGGTCCTTCTTACAGCTAGGAGCACAAACACATTGGTTCAGGTCCCTCCACCATACATGCTTCAAGACAGACAAAGACCTCTCGGTCTCAGAATCCCTAAAAGCAAGCTGACTGACAGAAAACTTTCAATGTATCCCTGAGAGCACTTACTTTAAAACACATGCTTTCTCCAGCATTGGGTTAAGAACTGTGTTCACTGCTTTGCCATGAATCATTCTGGCAACTGATAATAATAATTATTATAACTGATATTTAATGAGCACTTACTATGTACCAGGCATTGTGCTAAGCACTCTGCAAGCATTATCTTACTGAATGCTCACAGCTGCCCTGTGGGTAGGTTTTATTATACCCATTTTTTGATAAGAAAACAAAATCAAAGGTTAGGTAACTTGCCTAAGGACGGCCAGGATTCAAGTAGAAAATCTGTCCAAATTGAAAGGCAAAACCCTGGACCAGGACATGCATATGTGGCTGAGACAATAGTTAGGGACAACTACACATTACTGAATAACCCACCCTCTGTTGTGAGCAGCTGACAACTATAGGTACTGAAAAGACAGAAGCTACCCAATCCCTACAAGAACAGACAAGTTCCAAGATTAATCCAGAGCCTGCCCTTACCTATTCAATGATTCTACACAATCTTCTTCCCTGCTTTACACTTTTTGTTTCCAACTGAACTATAAGCCCCTAGAGGGCAGGACCTGTGTTGTCTTTTTCACCCACATTCCCAAGGCTGCACAAAGAATTTAATACAGACTTTCTGCATGGTTTTCTACTGGTTGGTTAAGTGGGTGATGGGTTGGTTGCTTGGATGGTTGGTTGGACCAATTAGTCAATATTGGTTAGCTAGTTGCATGCTGTCAGAGTGTGGGGTGAGGTAGGGGTTTTCCCTGAGTGGCAAACCTACCATGTAAAACCCAGTGGGGGTTCTCTTTGGTTTCCAAAAAAAAACTCTCCCAGGGAATAAAGAAACCTTCAAATGCTTCTCCCTTCCCTTTTTCCCTCCCTCTGCCCAGCCAAGCCAGAGCTTGCGAGGACCAAGGAGGTGCTCCTTTCCCATCATCAGCCCCAATGAAGAGGACCCAGTCCCTGGGAGGAGCATTGAATAGCCCGTTATGGTCACCCTTGGGAAGCACACAGGTAACTGCCATCCTTGATTGATTGTGTAGGTCATTGGGTGGCTACCTAAAGGCTAGGATGCTGCAGTGTGGAGAATAAGGAGCCCAGTGCTTCAGAGCAGCTCATTTCATCCTGCCCAGGAAAAAGGTCATGTGCTCTGATATGAGTAATTAATTTTCTCCGAGCCGCGTTGAAAAGGTTAACCTGATTTATAGGACGCAATTGAGTGTAGAATGGGTTGTGTATCTTGTAAAAGGCCCGTTCCAGCCTCTGAGTCTATAGACTCACCCGTGGCTGGGCATCAGCTGTTTTATTCCTTTATGTAGAATCCAGGTGAAAATCCCAAAGAGATCCCCACTGACCAGGAAGTTGCTTCCTGAGCTCCAAACCCTAGGGGTCATTGGAGCATGCCGAGGAGGGTGTCTCCTGCTCCTGTCACAACCCCCAACTCGACAGCAGCCTCAGCCTTTATCTCCATACAATTCAGGGCCCAGGGAGAAATGCCGTGCACTAAACTTAAGTTCTGAGTTCAAGGTCAGGCTCCTCCACTGACTCTCTGGGATTGGTACTGGGCTATACACTTTCCCCATCTCCAAAATGGGATGAAGAATCCTTGCCCCGTCTCCTTCCCTCTCATCAATTACTAGCTGTGTGAACTTGGGCAAATTACCTAACCTTTCTGTGCCTCAGTTTTCTCATCTGTAAAATGGTAATAATAATAGTAACTATGTCATAGGATGGTTATGAGGATTACATGAATTAATATTTGTAAAGAACTTAGAACAGTAGCTAGGCCACACGATATGGTGCATAAGGCGTTTGTTAAATAAATTAATAAAGTCTGGATGTCCTCAGCAGGGTGTCAAGCAAAGCCAGCACCTTGTCAGCACTGTCACCTGAAGCTTAGCTGCTGGTTGAGGTGGACACCAATGGTCCTAGGGCTCAAAGGATATATTGAACCGTGTTAGAAAGGAACAGATGGGGAATGGGGGTGTTATGGCCACAAGTTTTTTCTTTCATGTATCTATTCTTCATCCATGATGTAAGCTCTGCTCCCCAGAGTCGGCCAGGACTCCACCCATCAAGCCCACAGATGCTAGTCTAGCACCACCTAGTGGAAAGACTGCAGTCCGCACGTGGGTGGCCTCCAGGCCCCTTCTGGCAGAGGGAAGAAGAGTGAAGTTGCTTGGACTTACCCACCAGTCAGGCACTAGAGGAAGGAAAAAAGAAAAACACTCCACCAGAAACCTCCCTGAGAAACTGACCCAGCTGAGAGCTCTCCACTTCGTGCCCCTGCAGTATATGGTGGTGTAGTATTTTGCAGAAGTTCGGTGTTATGCAGGTCGGCTGCATGTATCACACACGTGCACATCTATAGGATTACCAATTAAGTGAGTTAATATGTATGAACTTAGGCCAGTGCCTGGCACATAGAAAGCATTCAATAAATGTTTGTCTTCATTATGATTATGTGTATAATATGTGCATATACCTGTGCCTGAATATTCATGTAAATGTGGATGTATAGATTGTTTGCATGCCTCTGTGTTTATGTGTGTGTGTGTATGTACCTAAGAATGCATATGTGCTTATGTCTGTATACATATTTATGTATGTAAATATGAGTATAGTGAGTGTGGTGTACATGTAAATGGAAGTATATGAATGTCTGCATGTATATACACCTATGTACATGTGGATATCTTTGGGTATATTTGTGACTTTCACTGAATGGAATTCCTGCGCATTAGTTTTCTACTGCTGCATAGCAAATCACCGTGACTTAGCTGAAAACTACACCCAGTTATTATCTTACAATTTCTGTGGGTTAGGAGTCCAGACGCAGCCTAGCTGGTCCTCTGCTTAGGGTCTCACAGGCTACAGTTAAGGTGTTGGCCAGGATTACAATAAAATTTGAGGCCTAGGGTCCTCTTCCAAGCTTACATGGTTGTTGGCAGATCATGTTTCCTTATAGCTGTAGCCCTCGTGGCAGGTTTTACAAGGGCAGCAGAAGATACTCTCTCTCTGACCTCCAGAGCCTCTTTTAAGGGCTCATCTGATTAGGCCAGGCCCGCCCAGGAGAATGTCCCTCTTGATTAACTCAAAGTCAAATGATCAGGAACTTCAATTTTATCTGAAAAATTCTTTCACCTTTGCCATAAAGCATAACCTAGTCACAAGCGTAATATCCCATCATTTTCACAGGTCCCACCCACACTTAAGGGGAGGAGATTATACAGGACGTGTACACAAGGGGGTAGGACTCTTGGGAACCATCTTAGAATTCTGCCCTCCACACTGTATATCATATATATAATATACACTGTGCATTATATAATATATACCGTGTATTATATATAATATACACTGTGCATTATATAATATACACTGCATATTACATACATAATATACACCGCATATTATATACATAATGTACATCGCATATTATATAATGTACACCACATATAATATATATAATGTACACCTCATATTATATATAATATACACCACATATTATATATAATATACACCACATATTATATATATAACCGTATATTATATATAATATACACCATACATTACATATATAATATACACCGTACATTATATATATAATATACACCATACATTATATATATAATATACACCGTACATTATATATATAATATACACCATACATTATATATATTATATATATATATAATACACATATGTCTGGGTCTATATGTACATGTGGTTGTATATTGGGGTGCATATATGCATGTGTGTATGTCCATGAGTGTGCTTTTCTGTGGGCTGTTTTCTTCCCAATGGAATTGCAGGTTCCTTAAATAAAGATTGGGGCCCCTGAAGTCCAGAACTCCATCAGACCAAGGACTTTTTAATGTAAGGATTTCAGCTCTCCTGCTGATGGGGAGTTTCCCAAGATGGGGTCCTGTACTCTCCAACACATACCACATGCAGCATCTGGTCTGCATCTCAGAGGTGCTGAGTTATTGTACATGGCTCACATGCACATGTATGTGCGTGTACACACGCGCGAACACACACACTGATATGACTCACTCCAAGGCAAGATCAGCCTGACTAGGGACAGATCTCACTCCTGCTCTGGAAGAAGCCACCCCCTGGCATCTCCCAACCCCAACCTGCCATGAGATTACAAAGTCACTGCTCTCTCCAAAAGGAGATCTGATGGCTGAGACACCTCTGCCCCCCAAGTTGGGCTGAGGTCCTGTTTGGGACCCAAATGGCCTTGCAATCAGGTAATGAGCTTACAGGCCTCATACCAACATTATCCAAATGGAATATTAGCCCAGGAGATGCTGAGGCCAAGATGAACTGTGGCTAGAAAGTTGCCTACGGCCAAATAAGTCTGTGAAACCCTGCCTGCTTCAGCCCTCCTTGGAATTTTGCATTATAGATGAGCAGAGCAAAGGCTCTGAGAAGGCCTGCAAGAAAGCAGGGCAAGAATAACATTTAGCACAGACACAGATGGTAAACAGATGCCCGCTATTACTAGCTCCAGGTCTGCAGTTGTTGCAGAGAAACTGGCCTCTCCAGACTGTTTTCCAGCCAAGAGTCTATGCCTCAATGGACAACAGAGGTGAGATGGCTCCTGCCGTGAAGGTGGAGGGGAGGAGAATGTTCCAGCTCCTCCAGGGACAGACAGGAAGAGTGCAGCAGCTGAGCTGAACCAACAGAAATACTTCGAGCTAATTTCTTGTGTGCAGAGAATAAATCTGAGGGTGGAGCTGTGAGCCAGAGCTGGGGTGGGGGGTCAGGATGCAGAAACCACATCTGTGCATCTCCCCGTCGCCCCGCATTTCATATTTACTTCTGTTGATGAGATTTCGTTATGCTCGATTACAATTCATAGACTCGTGTTTCCAGATTTTATGCACCAAAATGCTCTGATTTACAGATTCACCCTAAGCCTGACGCCAGCCCCTCAAGGTGCTGCTGCTAAGCATGGGCACTGAGGCTTGTCCTGGGGTCACCCGGGAGCCTCATTTCTGGGTACCGTGGCTTCTGAAGAGCCTCAGGAGGCCGTGCCTGAGAGAAGGCCTCTTGGAGTCTATGCAGGGAATGTAGAGGGGTGGGGACGGATACCAACATTCATATCTTGCATGGGGCAGAGGAGCAACGGGACTGTGGGAGTGGCCTCTGGCAGCCAGGGATAGGCCCACGCTGACCCTGCACCTCACCCTCCTCTCCTTTGAGCCCCTCCCCAACAAACCTCCACCAACAGAACCAGGAACCTTCCACAGCAGAGTGTGGGTCAGCTGGCCCAGGAATAGAAGCAGGTCTCTGAGCCCCCATTCATCACCCAGAAATGCTCCCATCCACCACTGTACAGCCCCATCTGGAGGGGATGTGAAAGAGCAGCCACTTACTGGGGTGGGCCAGCCTAGCTCAGCCAGCCCTGTGCCCAGGAATGGTGCACTGCCGCTTGGCCTTGTCTCTACACATGCTCCCCTCCCTAGTGTGTGTGTGTGTGTATGTGTTTCACACATGCACACACGCGTTTCTCTGTGTGGATGTGCCTTTCTGTGTGTCTGGTTGCATTTCTCGCTGTGCTGCCCCTGAGTCTGGATTCACATGTCTGTGTTTCCTTGCGTGAATTGGGTTCTATGTCAGTGTGTGCCCATGTCTGTGTCTCTGCAGGTTCTCTCTCTGAGTGAGTCTTTGTCCTCTGTCAGTCGTGTGTCCCTGTGTCTTCCTGTGCATGTCACTGTATGCGCATATACACAGTGTGTGTCACTCTGTTCTGACCTATTTCTGGTTGTTCCTCTCTCCCCCTCCTTCCATCTGCTTCTCTGTCTCTGTGTTTCTCCATTTCTCTCTGTCCTTTGTCTATAGGTCTCTGTGCTTCTGCATCTCTTAGCTTTGGTTCGTGGTAAGAAACCCCTGTGCCTGCCCCATCTCTGCCTCCCTCTCCTGCGTACTGGGTCCTTGGGCCACCCAAGTTGCTGCAGAAACTCCTTCTCCCACACACACTCCCACCTGTACTTGCCCATCTTCAACCACTCATCCTCACTCCTTCTGACTCCTCTAAGAGAAGAGACATATAGTGAGCGATTTTCCCATTTATGGTTAGGGAGAATGTGGCTCCAAAGTGCACCGATGCTGCTTTCAAAACTCCAGCAATCTCTGGGTCCATGCAGCCAGCTGGTGCAATTCAGAATCATGTGGACTGGGCTGGGAGATCAATCCTTGGGAGACCAAGGCCCAAGGCTCTGGGGGGTGTGTGTGTGTGTGTGTGTGTGTGTGTGTGTGTGTGTGTGTTTGAGTCATGGAATCTTTCTTTCCTTTCTGTACCAGGGTACGAGAACCAGCAGGGCTAGTCAGAGCCGGGGAACCTGGCCCCACTAGGGACCGGGGCAGGGCAGGGCCAGGCCCCACACAGCATTAGGCAAGTAACCAGCAGACTAACAATACAACAGTAATAGCACAACTCCTTACGGAGCACCTCCACATGCCAGCACTGGACTCAGTGCTTTATAGACTGTTCCTCGCTATATTCGTCTATTGCTGTGTAACCATATCACTACAAACTCAGCAGCTTAAAACAACACACATTTATTCTCTCATGGGGTCTGCGGGCCAGAAGTGTCACAAGGCTGCAGTGAAGATGCCAGCCAGGACTGGGCTCTCACCTGGAGGCTGACTGGGGAACGATCTACTCCCAGCCTCACATATTTGTTGGTTGAATCCAATTCCCTGAGGTTGCAGGACTGAGGGCTTTAATTTCTTGCTGGCTGGTGGCTAGAAGCTGCCCTCAGCTCTTTGCCACATGGGCCTCCCAACACAGACACTTGCTTTGTCAAAGCTAGCAAGGGAAAGAGTCTCAGGGCAAGATGGCATTACCAACTTGTGATGTTACATACAATCACAGGAGTGATGGCCTATCCATTTCACATATTCTCTAGGTTAGAAGCAAGTCATAGATCCAGCTCATGCTCAAGAGTGGGGATTATGTGAGGGCATGAACACCAAAAGGCAGGGATTATGGCAGCCACTTGGATGAGTGTCTGCCACACTCAATTCTCATAGCAACTTTGAGAATTGGTAACACCACCCCCATTTTACAAGAAAGGAGACTGAGTCTTATCAACATTAAGGACATTACCCAAGGTCAAACAAGTAGAAAGAGACAGTTCTAGGACTTGAACCCTGGTCTGTCGCTTCCACAAACTGAGCCCTTTGTCACAGGGCAATGCCACAAAAGGGAAACTCAGATGTAAGCCTACAGCTACCTACTTGGCAGGAGCAGGTCCTGTCATTTAGGGGTTATGCAGCACCCTCAGCCTGCCCCAGGACACAAGGTTCTGAGTCTTTTTGAACAAGAAAGACTCAGTCAGGCACCCAGGTCCTCAGTCACTGATCTAACTTTGACACCTAAGAGTGCAAAAGGCTGCTAAAGCCCAAAACACCAGGGCTGAGGCTGCCAAGCCCCAGAAGAACAGGGGACATTTTCCTCCCCATCCTCAGGTTGGCATCTTGACCATGGCTGCAAGGATGGGCCCCTCAACTTTGCTGACTTGGAGCTCTTCTTGCCACCTCTTCCTGGAGACAACATGAGTCTGTCCCTTGGCTCCTGCCTACCTCTCTGCATTCCGGATCTCACAGCAGATCCACTTTTCCACTCCTGGATAAGCTTGAGGACATTTGTGAAGGAAGGTGACCTTGAAGAAATTGAGGATGTCACCTCTACTGAGCACCTATTTTTTGCCTTGACACACATCAGCGTATTTAATCCTCTCAACATCGTTTCAAGATAGGTATCATTATTTCCAGTCTATAAAGGAGAAAACAGAATCTCAGGCTAAGTAACTTGCCCAAGATTATATAGCTAATAAGAATCTGTATTCATACCCTGGTCTGTCTGGTTACCAATCCAATGCTTGTTCTACTTTCCCAGTCATCTCACTTTGACTGTCCTCTCATCTACCGCACGGGCTCTCCATCCAGGTTCAAGGCTCCCCTTCTTTCTAGCGTATTTAGGGCCAGGTTCAATGCTATTAGGATCTGTAGACTCCCTCCCCCTACACCCACCCTCCCATGCACTTATCCATTATTTTGGGGAATCTTGAGTTTGTCTCCATGGGGCGGGATTTCTCCATTCTACATTCTGCTTTAAGCCAAACCACACAGATAGACTGTAATAAAGCCATGGGTTTGATGGGTCCCTATCCATCATCATTGTTCTCTGTCCATGGTGCTAATCTGTATTTCTCTAATTCCCAAAGCCCAACCAGAGCATCTTCCTGACCCTTGGATATGGGGAAGGAGTCTGGTTTCCAGTCTCTTACACAATTGGTCCTTGGAATCCCTGTTGCCTGCTCAGCTCCCTGCTTGGAACCCTGATTCTATCCGAGCTGTTTCCCACCAACAGCCGGGATCCAAGCTTTGACTTCTTGTATAATTGATCCTTGGAATCCCTGTTGCCTGCTCAGCTCCCTGCTTGGGATCCTGATTCTACCTGAGCTGTTTCCCTAGGATCCAAGCTTTGCCTTCACAGACTTTCATGCCCCAAAGGGGCCTTCAACACCCCTGGACTGCTGAACTGGTGACCCTCTGCCTAGCTTTAGCCAGTTGTACCTTAAAATGTCTCCTCCCACCATAGACAACTCATAGCGTTCAAACTGGCTCCATCTTGGCCATCCCCTATGAGTGATAACCATCACACTATAGTTACTACCACCAACATCACCTCTCACATTCCCACCACGGCCACCATCACTACCAACAAAACTGTCCCTCTAGTCACAATCCCCATCACCTTCACTACTCCCAAAACATCAACACCATCACCTGTAACTCCCCATAATCATCACTACCACCTTTTCCTCGAGTCACCTCTGATGGCAGCATAATCCCCCAACACCACCATTCACCTCCTCATCCCACTGTCACTCAATCCATCACTACCTTCACCAGCCCTAGCACCACCACCATCCTTGTCACTTACCAGAGCACTTAGTGTCTGGATATCTTAAAAATAGGACCTGAACTAAGTGAGAAAGGTGAGAGGGGCCCATCTCAGATACTTCCTAGGCTGATGCTCCTTTGTCACCAACCCAAGATGAGTTTGCCCACTCCTGTGCTGCATTCACCTGCATCCCCCACACTTCCATACAGACCCCTCAGGCTTCTTCCTTATCCTCAAGCTGATAAAATGCTCGTCCTTTCTGATGCCACAGCCACCCTCTGCCTTTACACCTTTCAGAGAGGTAGTTGCTCAAATGCCAACCTCCCAACATCTCCCCTATCTAAGTGGTAGGCAGGAACCCCAAATGGGGCAAAGCCATTCCTGGGCCAGGCCCTCCTGATCCCGGCTGTCACTACCACTTCCAGTTTTTCCCGGAGCCCAGGAAAAACCATACCTATGCCACTCCCACCCTGGGCAGCCAAGTGTCTGGCATTGATTACCAGCCCCATAATTACTCTGCAGGCACTGGGAGGGATTTCAAGGCTGATTGACTTCAAATGAGAAATCCATGGGGCTTCGGAGAGGGCGGGGGACCCTTTGCTGTGGTGGGGGTGGCGGCAGGGGGAGCTGCCTTCACCTGCATGGGCCTCTGTGTTTAGAACCACAGCTCTGACAAAGGAGCATCCACCCACTGGGTTGATACCTCGGAGGCCCCACCTAGAGGCTGCAAGGAGAGGCTGTAAAATCCTCCTAACCTTGCTTCCAGCCTTCCTAGGGACCCATGCAGAGTGCTGAGGATGGCTGGGCCAGTGGATCAACCAAAGAAAGCTCCGTGTCCACTGGCACATCAACCCTTAGAGAGAAGCCATCCTGAGGGAGGCAGGGCAGGCTTCAGGGAGGTGGGTGGGGAGATGCTGGAGAAACCTATCCAGGGCAGGCAAATGCAGGATCTCTCCTCCATGGGCACAGGGGAAAGCTAGAGGGGTAGGATGAAGGTTTAAGGGGTAAGGGGCTGCTTCAGAAGGACACTCAAGGCATTAAAAGAGACTATTCCTTGCCCAGGAGAATTCGGAAGTAAGGCCCCATTGGGAAATGCCCTCTGAAATGAGACACATAAATACTCATAAACCCTCTGATCTCACACATATTTACAAGCCTATGAATTTACTCTGGGCACCTGCACACACACATTTATGCTCATGAACACACTCTCATCCACCTCCCTCATCCCTATGTTCTCAATCTCAGAGGCAAAAACAAAAACAAAAAGAAGGCCATCACCATCACACTTGTATCCAGTCATGCATGAACACACATGCACACACACACACATGCACACACACACCTAAATCGACATCCGCATCCCCCATCCCCACACATGAACACCAACACACTTCACACCATCACACACTCACATACTCACATACATCTAAGTTCACACATCTTTAAACACATTCTCACATACTCAAAGCCAAATACCCTGAGAAAAAGAGAGACATCACTTACACACTCATCTGCTTCTCGAGAAATTGCGGAGCGAGGTGAGCCACTTGTTCTTTTCTCCCTCTCCCCCTCGCAGAGGGGTTTTCATTTAAAAGTTTCCTGAGCCCAAGCTTTCAGATTACAGTCTAGACTATATAGGTTTCCTAAAGATAAGGCTGAGAAATTGATTTCAATTACCAAAGTAGAGAGGCTGCACTTCTCAGCCTCTGAGCGGAGCATTAACCCTGGAGAGCCAGGAGCTGGAGAAGAGGAATCCAGCAGGGCAGGCATTCATGGAGCCAGCAAACCTGCACATGCAAAAGCTCTTTCACACCCAGCCTGAGCAAAGAGCTCAGGTTTAGGGTCAGGAGGCCTGGGTTCTAGCCCCAGCTCTGCCAATATCTTGCAGTTAATCTTGGACGATCACCTCTCTCTGCTCTAGACTTCTCTTCTTGGGCCATATTCCTGCTCCCCAGGGCTCATGAGACCTCAGCCTCACTGCTGATTGAGCACTTTCTCTGTTGAAACTCCCAGGAGGCCTGAACAGGCATTCAGATGTCTTAGAACCCAGTCTCTTATCCATTCTGCCTCTAGGATGGAGGTCCCTGCACCCTGGTAGCCACAGGGCTTGTGTTAGTCAGAGGGAGGATCATTAGCTACTTCAAGAAGCAAGCTATGATATCTCTCTGGCTTAAAAGACTTCTTTTTTCTTTTTTTAAGAGACAGAGTCTTGTTCTGTCACCTAGGCTGAAGTGCAGTGACATGATCATAGTTCACTGCAGACTCAAACTCCTGGGTTCAAGTGATCCTCCCATCTCAACCTCCATAGTAGCTAGGACTACAGGCACACACCACCACACCCAGCTAATTTTTTGAGAGTCTAGGTCTTATTAAAGAGAGACCAGGCTGGTCTTAAACTCCCAGCTTCAGGTGATCCTCCTGTCTTGGCCTCTTAAAGTGCTGGGATTACAGGTATGAGCCACCATGCCCAGCCAAAAGATTTTTTCTTATGCACACAAAGTCTTAGGTGGGTGTATTAGTATTCTCTTGCTGCCATAACAAATTACCACAAAAATTAGTGGCTTCTAAAACAATATTCATGTATTATCTCATAATAGGTGAAAAGTCCAGGCTGGGATTTGACTGGTTCCTCTACTTAAGGGTATCACAAGGCCAAAATCAAGGTGTCAGCCAACAGGGCTTGTATCAGAAGGTTCTGGGAAGAGTCATTTTCAAGCTCATTCAGGTTGTTGGCAGATTATAGGGTTAAAGCCCCCATTTCCTTGCTGGTTGTCACTTAGGAGTCAGGTTCAGCTTCTAGAGGCTGTCTATATTACTTGGTTCATGGCCTCTTCCATCTCCAAATTCAGCAATGGGGTGTCATATCCTTCTCACACTTCAAATCTCTCTGACTTCCTCTTGGGCCTCCCTCTTCCTCTTTTAAGGACTCATCTGATTACACTGAGGTTACCCAGATAATCTAGGATAATCTCCCTATCTAAATTCATCTGATTAATAATCTTGATTACACATGCAAAGTCCTCTTTGCCATGGAACATAACATATTATATAAAATCAAGATCAAAGATCACTGGGGCCAAAATTCTGCCTAACCCAGTGGGTCGAGTGGCTCTCCTCCAGTGGCGACTCAGGGATCCAAGCTTCTCTGTCATGTAGCACTGCCATCCTTAAAGTGTGGCCTTCATTATTGCCACAGAAAGGGAAAAGAGGACTGGATAATTTCATGAGATGTTTTCAAAAGCCATCCTGGAGGAAACTTACATCAGTTCTGCACTCATCTCATTAGCTAGAACCAGTCACACGGCCCCAGCCTAACTGCAAGGAAGGCTGAGAATAAGCAGTAGCACGTGGGTATTTGGAGCACCCAACTGGTCTCTGTCATACGGCCTGAGTTCTAGGGACTCAAAAGTCAGGGAATCGGGAGGTAGAGAATAGCCTGCCTTCTCTTTACGAAGAGAAGCCACAGAAACTAGTCTCAGAACATTGGTCTGTGCTTCTCCTGTTAGGGTCTCCCAGCAGGTTCTTAAAAAATGTACCAGTCTGCAAATTTGCCAATTTCCATGGGCTGAAGGTTCCTGAGAGGGAGAGAAGAGAGGCTAGCTCCATACATTGCCATCCTCTCCTTAGTTCAGCAGATGGAATATGAAAGATGTACAAACTCAAGGCCACATCCGAGGCATAAGACAGAATTGAGAGAACTCCTAGGAGCACCTGATGTGGAGCATCTGGGAGGTTCCTGATGGTACCAATCCCCTGGGTGGCCCAGTGGGATCTTCTCAGACAGTCAGCCTGCTCCTGGGTGGAAGGTTGTTCTACTGACCATAACCATTTCTCTCTCCTCCTTGTGTCTTCCCTCAGGGTCTTGGTGACCGTGACCTCTTCTTTCTTCATCCTTCCCTCCATCCCCTATCAAGGACTGATGACAAGGGGCAGATAACTCATGGAACTGTGTGGGTCAAATGGACCTGGCCCTAGTAGAGGGACAAGAAGGGGAAGAATGCCCAGCCCCCTTCCACTCTAGCCCAATCTAATTTTCATGGGGCATGACCATCTCAAGGAGAAAATCACAAGGACCACCGTAGCTACTGTTCATGACCCAGTTCGTTAGAAAGCTCTCCAACCTTCACCCAATCTGCTCCATTAAGTGCAACCCATGGAATTCTGCTAACAATGAGAAACTGAGTCACAGGTCAGAACATTCAACAATCAGCAACATATCAGTGGGCAGAGTTTGAGGTCAATCAGGACCGATGATTTGGGTTAGAAACTGGAAACAAGATGATGACATGTAAAATCTGTTTAGGGGAAGGCTGGCCAAATTACTTAGGATGGTACCTTCAGCTTTAAGGTTCCTGGGTAGCTGTGATGGGGGAATACTATAGAGAAAATCGATCACGAGGAGAAGACACAGGTGGTGGTTATACTTGCAAATGGAAATGAAATCAATCATAGAGGAAAGTTGCTAGAATAACAGGCAAGAGACTTGCAGAGAGTACCCCGGCCAGAAGATGTTCTTTTTGCTGCCTAAATTGACTGAATATTTTAAAATCCTTTCCACTTCTACAGAAGGTGTTCCAAGGCAATGCAGGAGTCATTGCTTTGGGAGGACTCTGTACAATCACAGCTAGACACAGAAATAAAAACCAAGGGAATAAAAACAGACAGATGGCACCCCCTGGGCAAGGCAGGCAAATATAGTCTGTACTTAAAGAAATAGTCTTAGCTTGTGCCCCTACCCACAAAACTAAAGTGTGAAACAAAGGTTTGCATCCCATTCATTTATTTTGGAAAGTATGCCAGGAAACAGGAGTGGGAGGCTGAAGAGAATAAAACAGAAATACAAAAATTCAAGACAAAGGTCACTATCTGACCAGCCATTCCTGTGGGAAACTGGAGCTCAATTTTGCTGGGGCCTTCTGAGACCCTTCTGTGCTGTATAGAACACACCTCAGAATTATCCATCTGAAGAATGAAAGGGGAGAGTATTTATCCACCACCCATTGGTGAAGGGTGGCCCCAGAGGATGAGTGGTCATGCCGTCCAGTAGTGTGCTGGTAAATAGGCTCTTGGGGTGAAGGGGAGACTGATTTGTATTATTTGCCAATTTCCATGGGTATAAATACTCCCACCATAGTTCATTTCAAGCTGTCGCTAGTTTAGCACCTGTCTAGTAAATGTTCTGAATATCTAACAATCAGCTCTTGCAAGCTGTTACGAGCTGGCTCACCAACTCCCGTTCCCAGGTTTGTATATATGTGGGTGCTGAGTGTGTCCCCACAGGGAAGCCCTGGGGCAGGAAGTGAGAGAAGTGAGAGAAGTATAGCTGCCCCAGTTGCTGTTGGGTACAATAGCTTGAAGTTGGTTGTGGTAGCAATGGCTGGAGTGAAAGGTGGACACGGGAGATGCCCATACAAGATTATACCCAGAACAAGAACAGGCAGATGGACAGCAAGACCCCTGACGAGTTTAGCAGGAAGCAGCCCGGCCACATCAGATGGGACGTAGGAGTGAACAATGTAAGAGAGAAACCCACACCCCAAGAGACAAGTGGAGGGGAGGCTGAGATGGGCACTGGGAAGGAAACCAGCCTTGAGACCTCTGACTAAGGCTCAGCCCATACCCTGGTGAGGAGGGATAAGAGGTCAAGGTCAGAGCTACACTGTAGTTACACCTGTGGGTGGCCAGCAGGGGACAACAATTCTACACACTCACATTAATTTTAAAACTTGACAGGGCTCATCCCCTGGGATGGGATCAGTTTTCCATTCCCCTTTTCACTGCCTCAAAAAAAATCAAATTAATAAATTATCTCAAAAACCTTTGCTCTCAGGGGCACACCGACACTGAGGACTCTCCCCTTGGTAACATCCCCTTTGGTCCCATTGAGTAGATCCACTAAGCCTGGCCCTCATTCATGACGAGGAAACAGGGCCCGCCCCGTGGGAACAGTCAACTTTCCCCCAGCTGTGGCTCAAAGCACCCTCAATTCTCCACCACTGAATCTCTGGAGTAGGCAGGGAGGGGTGGTGGCTACAGGTGGACCTCGGCCTCCCAGGGCAGGGCAGAACAGGACTGCTTGGCTGGGGACCCTCCATTCAAGCTCTGGATCCTCTGAAAATGACTCTCACCTCATCAGTACTCCCCCTGGGGCCAAGAAAGTGCCACCCACTGTCCTGGAGCTGGATGTGAAAGGCTAGAGATGTGATGAGAGTCACCTTTGGAAAAGCCAGAGGCAAGGATCACATCTAGGCCAGGCAGCCATAGGGCTTGTGAAGGCTGACAGTTTGGCATCAGTCAGGACAGAAGGCACCAGCAGCCAAGGAGGCAAGAGATGCCCTAGTGTCAACAACCAGGTTCCCAGAGGAGAGAGTCACACAGGATAGCAAGGAAGAACCTCAGGTGGCAGAGGGACTTTTGAACAGCCCAGAAAATTCTGGCAATACGTCTTCCAAGTGCATGATGATTTTACATGTGGGCACTCAACTTCCCAGTGAACGGAGGGCTGTTTTTAAGTGCTTCCCAGGGCCTGACAGGAAGGGAAATGTGGACCCTGAACCAAGCTGCTTTCTCTCTGCAGCACAGAAGAGGATCTCCCTCCTGTAAGCGTTTATAGTCATCAAGGCACATAAAGCCAAGAAAGCTTTCCTTAGCTGACAGAATACACTGTCGTGGAGGAAACTGAGGCCCTGGAGGGCACTTTCAGGGCAGGATGCTTGCTGCTTACTACCCTCCTCACTGTCCACAGCCAGGGCCGCGCCTGCTTGGGATGGGCTGGACAATAAAGAATGGGGGCCGGGCACCGTGGTTCATGCCTGTAATGCCAGCACTTTGGGAGGCTGAGGTGGGTGGATCACTTGAAGTCAGAGTTCGAGACCGGCCTGGCCGACATGGTGAAACCCCATCTCTACTAAAAATACAAAAATTAGCCAGGCGTGGTGGTGCGCACCTGTAGTCCCAGCTACTTGGAAGGCAGGAGAATCGCTGGAACCTGGGAGCTGGAGGTTGCAGTGAGCCGAGACTGTGCCCCTGCACTCCAGCCTGGGTGACAGAACGAGACTCCATCTCAAAAAAAAAAAAAAAAAAATGGGGCATTTGCATTTGGGGCAAGCTATGGCTTGGGCCCAGACATTAGGGCCCCCTGTAGTTCTCAACTTCAACACCTCTTCCTCGGCCTCCTGCAGAGGGGGCTGCAGCCTGAGCAGACGAGACTTAAGTCTCGTGGACTCTGCAGCTGCCCGCTGCCTTCAGAGGGGAGATACGGGAGCAGGGAGGATGCAGTGTTCCCTTTCCGCTCCTCTGAGCCTTAATTAAGTGCTTTCATTTCCCTCCTTCCTCTCCACACAGGCCTGACTGAGATAAGGCATTGATCCCCTCCCAGAGGAGGAGGAAGCCGGCGGGAGGCTTGCAGCTCTCTCTTTATGGGACAAGATGGATGGCTTATTAGAGAGCCCTTAATTGTGTGGTTTGTAACTTGGGGAAGCTCAAAGAGAAAAGAAAAGAAGTCTGAACTAGGGGCTGCCTGGGAGTCCAAGAAGTGAGACATTTCTCCCCTCAAGGAGGGTTCTATTCAGCCTCCCTTACAGGAAAGCCTAGTCCAGATCAGCCCAGCCCAGCCCAGCCCCACTACAGGAAGAGGGCTCAGAAGAGATCTCACTAAAAAGGGCCAAGGAGATCATCTCACATAGCCAAAATAATGCTCCATGTCCCCCGACGCAGCCAAGGATGTGGCCCTGAGCCGGGAGTCCAGAGCCCTGGGCTTAGGTGCCAGCTCTGCCGCTGGGTTAACTGAATGATCTTGACTGAGGCTCCTCGCTTCCCCCTTTCAGCAGATGAGAAAGTTGACCCGCATCCACAGTGCTTAAACTACGCGCTAGGACTATGTGGCAGGGAGGGGTTAAAGGGAAAGCTGGAGCCCCAGTTTCTTTTTTGAGGCCCATTTAGATCCTCCTCATGAATCAGAATTTCACATAAGCTCTGTGACATGGTTTTTTGTTTGTTTGTTTGTTTCGTTTGTTTGTTTTTTGGGGGGGGGGGGGTTTGAGGTGGAGTTTCTCTCTTGTTGCCCAGGCTGGAGTGCAATGGCGCAATCTCAGTTCACTGCAATCTCTGCCTCCCAGGTTCAAGCAATTCTCCTGCCTCAGCCTACTGAGTAGCTGGGATTACAGGCATGCACCACCATGCCCAGCTAATTTTTTGAATTTAGTAGAGATGGGGTTTCACCATGTTGGTCAGGCTGGTCTCGAACTCCTGACCTCAGGTGATCCACCCACCTTGGCCTCCCAAAGTGCTGGGATTATAGGCATGAGCCACTGTGTAGAACGGCTGACATTAGGAACATTCTTTAACCTCCTTTTTTCAATTGCTTCAGCTGCAAAATGGACATAATGGTAGAATCACAGGATATTTGGGAGCTAAAATTGTTCCCATAGTAAGAATTCCATCATTATTACTTATTTTTACAAACAGCTTCTTGCTTTAAAAAAAAAAAAAAAGGCTTGAAAAACCAATGGACTCCGTAATCCCTTTTTGCTCTGGTGAGAAGGGGCTGAGGACAAAGGAGGGAGGGCATTAGCACAGGTACGAGCAGCAGGGGCCAGGAACCCTGTGCAGCCCCACCTCTTCCAACCAGCAATCCTTCCAGCCAGCTCCGTAGCCTTAGCAACCAGCCCAGGGCCCAGGGCTTCAAATCAACATCTGTTGAATAAAAAATGAACACGTGAAGTTAAGGACTAACAATTATAGAGCACTTCTTATGAACCAAGAACTTGGTCAGTCACCTGTATGCCCTTTCGCTCACTGAATCATACAACAACCCAGGTCATGTTGTCGTGCCTGTTTCAGAGGTGAACAGGCTTAGCTTAGCGCAGTGAATTGCCTTGCCAGCAGACACACAGCTGCCCCCAACAGCACAGGACTGAGAACCCAGGAGTCCTTTCCCCTTCCAGGATCCAGAGGAGGGGAGGCAGTCCCTCAGAGACTGGCTCCTACTGCTCACCAAGAGGAAATGTTGGCCCTACCCAGTTAGAAAGAAGTCAGGTCCCAGAAGAAGATTCCATCCCACACAGATGCTTCGTCTCTTCTTGACCCTTTCTTCTGAAACTGAAGGGCAGCTTCCCCATCCTTTCTTTGTTTTTTTGTTTTGTTTTGTTTTGTTTTGTTTGAGATAGAGTCCTGCTCTGTCACCCAGACTGGAGTACAGTGGTGCCATCTTGGCTCACTGCAACCTCTGCCTCCTGGGTTTGAGCAATTCTCCTTGCCTCAGCCTCCCGAGCAGCTGGTACTATAGGTATGCACCACCACCCCAGCTAATTTTTTTGTATTTTTTTTTAGTAGAAACAGAGTTTCATCATGCTGACCAGGCTAGTCTCTAACTCCTGACCTCAGGAGATCTGCCCACCTCAGCCTCCCAAAGTGCTGGATTACAGGCATCAGCCACCATACCTGGCCCTGTCCTTTCTTAGCAAATGCTCACGGGGAAGGAGAGGCAACAAAGCAGAATCCCAAAATTCTAGTTGTTTTCAAAAAGACTAGAGTCCAAACCTCCAAACGTTCTTCCCCAAATGCAGAATTTGCAGAATCTGCAGAATTTTTTTAACTGGGTGCCATAGAACCCTAGGGTTCCTTGAATGAGTTTCAAGGGCCAACCAGGGTGTGGGAGGACACTAGGCTGAGCTCCTGCCCCTCTGCCAAACACACTTCAACCGGAGCATCTCCGCTTTATCTGTTTTCTGTGTTGGATTTCTGTATTCAATTCTGCAACTTTTTTTTTTTTTTTTGAGACGGAGTCTCACTCTGTCGCCAGGTAGGAGTGCAGTGGCGCCATCTCGGCTCACTGTAACCTCCGCCTCCAAGGTTCAAGAGATTCCCCTGCCTCAGCCTCCCGAGTAGCTGGGACTGTAGGTGCACACCACCATGCCCAACTAAGTTTTTGTACTTTTAGTAGAGACGGGGTTTCACCATGTTGGCCAGGATGGTCTCTATCTCTTGACCTCGTGATCCACCCGTCTCAGCCTCCCAAAGTACTGGGATTACAGGCATTAGCCACCGCGCCTGGCCTGATTCTGTAACTTTTTAAAAGTTTGAAAATCTCAATTTAGTGGGAAAGTATGGAACAGGGAGCTGGGAAGCCTCTTTCTAGGGCCAGCTCTGTCCTGTGAACTTGGGCACATCCATCTTCTGTCTGGACCCCCGTCTGTTTCCAAGGGGCATTTCCACCTGTGGGTCTCTAACCCAGCTTGACCCTCTGGGTCGCTCTGCATGGGTAGGGGTGAGACCAGGGAGGAGGGGAGCCACACTCCCAGCAATCCTCCCACAGTCTCACCCAAGCTACCAGAAGATTCATAAAGCCTGGGGTTGTTTTATTTGTCATATCACTCTGGAAATACTGATATTGGCTTGCCAAACAGAAAAGCAATTCTTCTCTTTTTATGGCAAGAGGAGGGTACAGAAAATGAGCCTGCTCATTAGCAAGGCAGGCCCCAGACGCAGCTCCCCTATTCTCCAGGATGGCTTGGAGAGTCAGAGTAAAACATAGATGAGAGATATCCATCTGTCTGCATTTAACTTGAGGCTGAGTTCCCAGGTCTTGACAATGGAGAGCTGCACTCCAACATGCAACACCGGGACAAGGGCAGTGGAGGAGAGATTCCTGCCTGTGAGGTGCAGTAATTCTCAATCAAGGGCTTCTCAGTCATATCTGGGTCCCTCCACTGTTTCCTTGGTGATTAAAGTGGCACAGATAAGTCAGGGCAGAGTGGCTGATTTAAAGGGGCATCAGTGAGGACTGGCACTTCCTAGAGTTCTGGGAAAACCCTGTCTCCCATCAGTAATAGAATACAATGGCTGCACTTTATCAATTGCCTAGTATAAACTAAATTCTGAGTTCAGAGCATTATCGACTTTTTCTCAATAAATCCCCACAACAACCCTGAGGCAAACTGGGAAAGTGGCAGCCCATTTTATAGCTGTGGAAACTGAGGCTCAGAGAAGGTTAGTAATTTGATCAGTCACAAAACTTGAGCCAGAGTCTAACCAGATCTGTCTTGCTCCAAATTCCATAGCCCATGCTCTTACTATTCCCCACTTCCTCCCAAATTCCAGAGTATGTAGATAATAAGAACAATAATAAATTGTTACTTATTGATATTTACTGTGTGCCAAGCATCTTGCTCGAAGTATTTTGGGTTGTCTTATCTATTCTTCTCAACAATCTATGAGGTAAGTACTAGTGTGCCCATTTCACAGATGACAAAACTGAAGCATGAAGAAGCCACATCATCTATCAAGGTCACACACCGAGTTGAGGATAGAGCTGGGGTTCAATATTCTATAGTTTACTCAGATTGACGATTTCCTATCAGTCTTATTGCCTGATGGCCAGTGTGCAGGGAAGAGCTGAGGGGGGCCCCACAGGCAGCTGGATATGGCTGGTTCTGGACACCCTGTTGCCAACCCTCTGTCGTAGGCAGGAGGCGGAACTGTCCTCTGACACATGTAACGCATTGGGATTTTAAAAAGAAGTTTGCATGGAAGCACCAAGATGCAACAGACACTGCCTACCAAAGTGTGGGGCCTGACCAAGACTCCATTCTGGGGTCTAACTCCCACCATAAGCAAGAGACTATGGCAAAGGAGAAGCAGCTGCCCTGGGGGTGTCTGCATGCCCAGTGCATGAGGGGACAAAGGCTGTGTGCTCACTGCAGAGCCCAGGAAGAGAACAGCTCGGGATCACTTTGAGTCATGCCCAAGGGGACTTCCAGGAAGAGCTGGAACTCAACAGCAACAGTCTGTGTGGAGAGGATCCATTAGAGACGTGGAAGCTGAGGGGAAACGGACGGAGATGCGTATCGTCAGTCAGCACCCAAGAATGAACAAGAAAGGAAGTTTACTGCCCTCCTCCCTTCCTCCATCCCCTTCCCCAGCCCTGGAGGACTCAGTTACAGCATTCCCTGTCCCCTACAGTCTGTCAGCTGTTCCAGCCACAAGCCAGATTCCCTCCACAAGAGGGAAAAGATTCGACATTAAATCAGATCTGAAATGTGGACTATCGTCTGGGACTATACATCCTTATTTTGTAATTGAAAACCTATTTTATGCCTAAAAGTGACTTTTTAATGGCCTTCTTACCTGAAAGTGAACCAATAAGCCATGAGGATAAAATGCAAAAGCACAATGGGAGACACAAATAATGCTGCATGTTGTTTACATCCCGAAGTTGCAATTTGCCATTTTTTTCAAGGTCAATTTGTATATTTTATTTATATCAAATTCAAAATTATGTAGATCCCATTCAGACTCTGGATCATACTTAAATGATGGCATTTTTTTTCTCTGTGAAAAACCCTTTTTTTAATTTTTTTTTAATTTTTTTTATTATACTTTAAGTTTTAGGGTACATGTGCACAATGTGCAGGTTAGTTACATATGTATACATGTGCCATGCTGGTGTGCTGCACCCATTAACTCGCCATTTAGCATTAGGTATATCTCCTACTGCTATCCCTCCCCCTCCCCCAACCCCATAACAGTCCCCAGAGTGTGATGTTCCCCTTCCTGTGTCATGTGTTCTCATTGTTCAATTCCCATCTATGAGTGAGAACATGCGGTGTTTGGTTTTTTAATTGGAAATCATCATTCTCAGTAAACTATCACAAGGCCATTTTTCATTGTATCAATTACCCTGCCAAATCCAGGATTCTGTGGGATAAGGCAGCCAAAAGTACAGAGAAAGGGACTCTGAAGCCCAGTCCATAGGGGAAGAAAGGAAGGGATTCATCCCCTAATGCACCACGCAAATGAGCCAGCCCCTCTGGCCAGGCCTTGAGGGGGTGTGTGTCCCAGAGAAGTAACAATGTAACCTTGAATACCTCCATAGCGACACTGTCATGGGGCCCTGGGAGGCTGCACATTCCCAGCCCTGTCCCGGCTCTTCCCTTGAGACTCCTTGTACACTGACTAGCCGCAACAGGCTAAGATGAAAGAACTTTGGAAATCAGATGGAGCCCAAACTGAGCTTTATTCTGCAGGCAATTACAAATCATTGAAAATGTTTAAGCAAGAAAGTGGCCTGGGACTTCAGGTACCTGAGACTCCGGGGGACAGGAGGGCTGGAGAAGGCTCCTTGGTCTCTCAGGATAGTGTCTTTCGGCTGTCTGTTTTGGGGCCACACCCACCCACCCTCCCTCCAGCTCCAGGTTAGGAACTTTTGTCATAACCCACAGCCAGCCTGAGGTCAGATCGAGATCTCCCTTGGCCCAGGAGTAAGAGATAGGGCTACCCATGACTGAGAGTGTGCTATTCCTGATGTAAATGCCCCTGCAGCTACCAGCCCCTTAGAACCTTCCCTGCAAGCCCAACCCTCTCCCACCAGCCCCCTCAGAGCAGAGCACAGCCCAGACCTGAATATCTCCTCCCAAAATATCGGAGAAGCAGACTCTGTCTTGGGCCTCAGCACGAGTGAATGGTCAACCATCCAGGCAGGGTGAGCCAGGAGTGGTAAAGGTGGACCATCTCTCAGACCCCCTATCCCTTGAGATTCCAACGAGAGGAAAGGATCCCAGGAATGTGAGCTCCATGTCTCCCCCATAAGCCCACTGGACACAAAGAAGAATAGGGAGTGTTCTCTGCAGGCATGAGCTCAGGCCAGCGCCTGTCCACACAACTTCAGCCAGGTCTCAACATCAGCGCCAGCTCCTGGTTGTATCCACTTCCTGATGTAGCGCCAGGTGCTGCTCTACCTTGCAGCGCTGTGGTAAGCAGTGGTGCTGGGATGCCAGGCTGCCTGGGTTCGAATCCCCAATGCCCCTCTTAGTGGCCCTGTGACCTTATGCAAGTGGCTTAACCTCTCTTGGAGTCTATTTCCTCATCCGTCAAATAGGCGAGATAATAGCACCTACCCGATAGGCCGAGGTGAAGCTGATCCCTTAGATTACTAGGACCAGGGCTAGCACACAGTTTGCTCTCTGGAAGTGTTTGCCTTACCACTATTCTGGTGCTGCCTCCAGCCCTCTCCAGGTTTCCTGGCTTCCTAGGCTCAGAAGGCTGATTTAATGCACTCGCCTTCCCTCTCCCTCTTCCTCTCCAGGGTGGATTGGTTTGAATGTGATCTGTAATCTCCCGAAAGGCCCCGGAGGGACCCATCGGCTCCTTCTAAGGAGCATTAACTCAAACCGTAACCAGCTCTCCAAGCGTGTTGGGGAGGCCAGGTCCTCTGGGAGCCCTTCTGACTGCTGCGGAAGAGCTGGCAGCTCCCTCTTCCAGGTGGGGAGGGGGAATTGCATGGCCTCTGCCCTCAACCCAGCTCCATGCCTGCCCAGGAGGCCCCTACCCTTCAAGGGCCCCCTGCCCTGTGTCCAGCTGAGTCCACCACCTAGGGATGGTTTTCTGTGAGGGGACATGACTGCAGGGCCACCTGAGCAGGGACCACGGCATGGCCCAAAGTCTTACTGGGGTTGGAAGCAACCCTCAGCCTCCCAGCAAACTGATTTTGCCTATGGGTTTGACTGCAAATCCTTGCCCCTGCCCAGGAAGCTCTGCTTCCCCAGTCCTCCTCCTGGGATGGGGACCTCATGTCCCCAGGAGCAGGGACAGAGGTCTTGTCTGGAAGAAGCTGCTGGGGCCTGTGAGAATCCCTCGAGGGAGGCAACAGGAGCACAGGGCACAAGGATGAGCAGGCAGGATGGGCAGGGAGGGGCCTGGAGCACCAGCCCCACCAGGGCTGACTTGGAAGTCCTCACTCAGCTTTGTGCTAGGTTTGGGACTGGGCTCCAGGAGAGGTCAGGGGTGATCCATCTGGGAAGTCAGAATGAGAGAATTGGGACCAGAAGTTTCTGCCATGCCTCTCCTCAGCCCGGGGCTTTTCCAGGGTTGGAACACGGCTCCCCTCACACCAGGACTCCTTCCCTCAGGCTGGGGCTCCCTGAGAACAGAGCTGGGTCTTTCCTCAAGCAGAGCATCTCATGCCCTTTACTCACGTACTGGGGATGGGCGTGCCCTTTATCACTTACCGAATGCCTACTGTGTGCCAGGCCCTGAGCTGGGGCCTGGGATTTGATAGCGAGCGGGGCAGATATGGCCCTGCCTTCGTGGAATGCCCCCTGGCTCCTCCCTCCCTCTGCACACCACAGGGGGAAAGGGTAGCAAACACCCCGTGGCCCCCACCCTGTGCCAGGAGTGGCTTCCATTCAATCCTCCCCACAACCCTCCACGTCCATACTTCATTACTATCACTCTCGGTTTACAACTGAGGCACAGAAAGTTCAGGAAGCTTCCTAAGGGTGCAGGGCTAATAAGGACAACACCAGAAGCAGGGTGTGGTTCTCACCTATGAAGTCCTCCCTGCGCCTCATAGGGCTTTTACAGCCTCACCGTCACTGATTCCTCAAACCTCCCCGTGTGGGGAGCACTGTTCCTATCACTGTGAAACAATGAGAAAGCTGAACTGAAGCTAAGGAACAAATTCCTATGTAAACTCCATGACGGCAGCTCCTACTCCAGTTAACTCACCCCTCTATTCCCAGGCTCCTAAGCCATACCTAGTATTGAGTAAACACTCAAACACATTTCTTGTATGAACAAATGAATGAACAAAGAAACAAATGAATAATTGCCTCTGGGGTCAGCAGTTGGCCTCATTGCAATCATCCTGGTTGACAGATTATCTCCCGTTAGCCCCAAGCCTCAGTAGCCTGCACAGCCAGACACAGAGGCCCAGCCTATGGCCCCAGAAGGTCTAGAAAATGAGAACATCTAGGCTGAGCTGGGGCCTCTCTCGGATTTGATGAGTGTGGCTGAAAGAGAAGAAAACACAGTTGAATCAAATGCCCTAAAAGTCAGTCTAGCAGAGAAGCATTGAAAGCAAGGCCCCTGAGCCTATCTTGTTTGAGAGCAGAGAGTGGGGTTGGGGACACTGCCCGCCAGCAGGTAAGCCTGTTACCTGTCTGCCGGCCTGTCCACTGACTCCTTGGCCAGGGCCTGCCAACCCCTCGCTCAGCTCCCCTCAGAAGGAGGTCAGAGGCTGGGCCTGGGGAACCCCTCCAACCAGGCCCCATCGTGCCCAGAGCCCCCTACCTCTTACCCCAGGCCTGAGCCAGGGTCCTGCCTGGCCAAGAAGGGACTGAGCCCCAGGGAGGAGAGAGAATAGAGAAAAGTAAAGGAAGCCCTGCCCCGCCCCCTCCGATATGCACAGATGCAGGTTGCCACTCAAAAAGCAATCTCTCCAGACGTTTAAAAACTGCCTGCAATTTATATCTTGTGCTTGACAGAGCATCTCCAAGTCATTTCCTGGCGCATAGAAGTGCAAACTCCCAAGCCAGGGGGCTGCTCCACCCCCAGCCTAGGTCAGTATGTCGGGTACCTCCCCACTGGGGAGAGGAGGAAACAAAGAGAGCAAATTCTCTTTCTTCCCCCTTCAGCCTCAGAGAGAGTCAGAGAGAGATCCCAAAGGTGACAGCTGCAACCCCAGCCAGGAGTCCCCTCAGAAGTCAAAGAGCCATAGACAAAAAAGGGAACTCCTTCTTGGACTCATCAACAGACACTGATGAATAGGGCCCACCTCCAGGAAACAGTGGTTTTACTGCAATGTGTCCTGTGCTCTAAGAGAGGGAGCCTCGGGACGGAAGGATTCAGAGGAGGGGGTGTCAACCCTTTCTGAGAAGGTGTCCTTTTAGGTGTGTCTAGAAGGAGGAGCAGGAGTTTGACAAGCTGAAACAGAGAGGAATTCCAAATGGAAAGCATAGCTTGGGCAAAGGCACAGTGGTGTGAAGAGCCTGAAGTCTGGAGTGCAGAGTCGAGAAAGCAGCGGCAGGTGAGGCCAGAGGGAGGAGATGGGGACAAGGAAACCCTGGTTCCAGGACCTGGCTGTGCCCCTCAGGATGCATCCACAAGACCTTCAAGCAGAAAAGGACATTGACAACGGAGACAAAGACACGCAAAGAGGCCAACCTGGAGAGGAGCAAGGCTGCTCAGAGAAGAGGTAGGGTCCCTACTCCCACCTCATCTTCTCCCCTCCCCTCACACAGCACCCTCCAGCCACGCCCCCACGCTGTCTCCCCTGCCTAGATGGCTGGCTCCTCCAGCTGCAAGTCACCGATCAAATGCTACCTCCTCTGGGAAGCCTCCTCTGACTTCAACATCTAACAACGCCTCCCCAGTCCCTCTGCCCCACCAGCCTTTTTCATTGTCTTCAGAGCATTTACCATCTGAAATTAGCTTCACTGTCATCCCCATCGGATTTTAAACTCCAGGTGAGCAAAGACTTTTTTTAAGACAAGCAAAGGCTTGTTCTTAGTGATAGCTCCAAGCACCTAGAAAAAAACCTGGCACATAGTGGGCACTCAACAAATATCTGCCGAATGAATGAACAAGTGCTTCGTCACCGTGCTGAGGCTCCCTGTTCAGAACGGGGCTCTCCGCCTGCAAACTCCAGCCCTGGCTGTTGTCTGTGCAGTTCCTTCTGCAATTAATCATGTTCTGTCGGGTGATATGCTTTGTGTTGTCATTGGAGGCTGCATCTCATTCATCTCTGTCTCACCCCAGGGTCCAGCGCGTAGTAGGTGTTCAATCAGGGGTTCCCTGTCGTTAACCCTCCCCACCTCCCCGGCAAGAGTGATGTGCTCAGCAGAAGACATTCCTGGGGCAGAAGCAGCCACTATCCCCCACCCCCACCTCCACAGGTCTCTTGGGGCAGAGAAAAGGGGCCAGAGGGAGAACTGAGGGGAGCAGCTCAGAGAGGAGCATCAAGGACTTCGCCATCCTTCTCTGAAGGAAAACTCCCTTCTTGGGCAGGAAAGCAGTTGGTACAGACAGAAGGACACCTGTCTTGGTTTCAAAAAGACCCGATTCCAGCTCAGGAATAAGTTTTACCACTCAGGAACTGAGTGACCTTGCGCCAGCCAATTCATCCCTCTGAGCCTCATGTCTCTCATCAGAAAAAGCGCTGTGTTGTTGGGAAGATCAAATGCTGTCTTGAATGGAGAGTGTCTAGCACAACACACCTAGTGAGGGCGCGATAAACGCAAGCAGTAAAAAGAATCATAGTAACAACTAATACATGTCAAGGTGCTCACCAGGTTTACACTCACTCAATGTTCATCACTTTGCTCTCAGTGCTGTATTTAGAACTCACAATAGCCCTGATATAGGTACGATTATTAATACCATTTTGAACTTGAGGACAGGGTGATCCAGAGAGGTTAAGCAGCTTGCCCAAGACCACACAGCTGGCAAGTGGAAGAGCCAAGATTCGAAATCAGGAAGTCTGGCTTCAGAGTCCACCCTTTTAAGTTTACTATTAGTATTGCTAGAACAGTGGAAAACTAAAGCATAGCCTCACCTCTCTAAGCCTCAGTTTTCCTGCCCGTAAATGGGTGAAATAACACTGCCTACCGAGAATTATGAGGGTAGGCAGAATTAGGAGGATTCAATAACATGTAAACAAGTGTCTGGCACACAGTGGGAACTCAGTAATTGCTGGTAGCCTCTCCTTCTTACGCCCAGAGGGACAGCAGCCCACTCGGAGTGCTCTGCGCAAAAAGCCGCGTGGAGAAGGAGCCAGCTGATAAAACAAGTGTCGGCTGCTCATTTGGTAAATGAGATTTGGTTAGAAAGATGAACGCTGCCACTTCTGGCTAATGTGTCATGTAAATTCTAATGATAATACAGCTCCCGAGCCTGCACCCACCCCGTGCCCGCCGCCTCTGCTGCCGCCGCTCAATTATCTCCCGAGGCTCCTGGCAGAATCCATGCTTCACTGGGATCCTCGCCCCAGCCTGCCTTCCCCAGCCGCAAATAATGAAAACCCGCCTCGTCCGCGAGATTGCTCACTTACATTTTCTATTAATTCTTTCCTTTCAGAGGAAAAATGAGAGGAGCTGGGGAAGGAGGAGGCAAGGTGGGGGGTGGGGCCGAACTGCAGCCTTTCAAGGCCAATCAGCTCTGCCCCAGGGACCCACACACGAACAGTCTGGAGAGGGGTGGTCAGGATGGCAGAGGTTCCCACATCAGGGCCTCAGTCATCCAACCCTTGAGACAAAGGAAGCCCACGGGTCAGTGAGGCCCAGAGGTCAGAACCAGGACCTTTGGTGGGGAGAGGAGCAGGGATTACAATCCTCTATTCACTTGCTGTGTGACTTTGAACAAGTCACTTAATCTCTCTGGATGCAATGCCTTCATCTGTGAAAGGTGGGGTGAGCTGGTTGGCCGGCATCCAGGGCCCATCCTGAGCTGACTGGATGTGATTTCCAGTATCAGGGACAGACTTTGGCTCCTTGCAAGCAAGGCTTTCCTAGCAGACAGGAAGGGGTTATGTGAGTGGTGGTGAGTTTCCCATCCAAAAAGATGTTCAAACTATGACAAGGATATGCAGAAACTCACCACTCTTTCTGACAAGGTTCTGAGACCACCTGAGTCCTGAGTCTGTATGGAGCTAGCAGGAAGCTGCACTCATTTTTGGAGCCAGTGTCTTCCATGTGCTAGAAATGGTGGGTACAGATTTGAATCTGACCCCCGTCTTTGTCTTCAGGGAGCTGTTTACAGTCTGCTGGGAGGTGGCAGGTACAAACAGGCCATCGCTCTGAAGGGGGTACATAGAGGAGTGAAAAGAGCACAGGAGTTCACAGCAGCAAGAGAAAGACCACCACTCACCCCCACCCAGGGAAGGCTCCCTGGAGGAGGTGGCATTCAATCCAGGTAGCACTAGAATGATTAGAAACATGTAGGAAATCATCTGGTATACAGCAAGCACTCAGTAAGAGACAGCAGTGCCCTCCCCCTCAGCTAAGCTAGGGAATCCAGGGAGGGAGGCCCGCAGAAGAGCCCTAGGGACCAATGCAGGGTCAGACATGCAGCAGGGGCTCAGCGCATGTCTCAAAAGTGAATGGGTGAGTGGGCGACTGCGTTAGCTGCAGCAGGGGGGAGAGGGAGTGAGTGGGTGGGTGGGGGAGTGAGCGAGTGGGTAGATGGGTGAGTGGGTGAGTGGTGGGTAGGTGGGTGGGTGGGTGGGTGAATGAATGAGTGAGTTGGTGGGTGGGTGGGTGGATGGGTAAGTGGGTGAGTGATTTGCAGAACTCTATGTATAAACAAAAACATGATCCCATTTTTATAAAGATGGATCCTAAAACCTTCTGGCCTCGTTTGTATGTATGTGGAGAAAGGCCTGGAAGAGCACACACTGAGCTGCCGACTGTGGTTGCCCCTGGAGGATGGGCCTGGGGGAGGGAGAACACTCACTCTGTTCTCTACACACTTCTGTGTGTTGTTTTTTATAGTGAGAATGTATTATTTTTGTAACATTAAAAACAAATTTTAAAAATGTAAGACATGTTTAAGCTTTGTAGGCTAATTAAAAATTAAATCTATATCAGAAAAGATTCCGTTGTCCTCCACTCCCCCGTGCAGCCACTGCCTCTGCCAGGAAGCCCTTTCAGACATCAAATCTAAACCCTTCAAGATACGAAGCTCACTTCTCGGGCTGTCTCCAGGTGAGCGGGAGAGGGGAGCTGCCAGGATTCTCTGCCCAGCCGCTAGTCTGATGCACTGGCCAAGGCTCCTCTGCTGGCTGCCTTGGGACCTGCCCCCACCCCCATGGACATGATGAGGAGAGGGAACAGATTTGGCCTGGCCTCATTCTGGGAAGAGCTCCCCACCTTCAAGAAGGAATTTTCCTGGCAGAAGCAGCAGCCCCTTCAGCTCCCAGGACGCGTAGGATGCCTTCAGGCCCAACATATGTGGGATCTTCTAAAACAGGGACAGGAAAGGAGGAAAAATAAAGTCTGTTCCCCTAGGTCTGTTGTCTCAACAAGCAGCGGCCTCCAGAAACGCTTTCCACAGAAGCAGTGGGGGCCAAGATTCACAGGCAGAGTCCCAGTGTACAGATGGGCAAACTGAGGCCCATCAGATGAGAAAAGACCCATCCTGTGTCACCCTGGACAGTGGGTTAGAGGCAAAGCCAGGACTGGAACGTAAAACCCCTGGATTGGAGCATAAGATGGAGAAGGTGGGCCTAAGAGGAGATGAGCAGCGAAGGGAGGAGACAGAAACAGAGCTGGAGAGGCTGGCACTGACTTGAAGAGGGGAGGGGAAGGGCTGCCCCAGGCTGGCTCTCTAGACGGCTCCCATCAGTGACATAGTGGGGCTCCTGGACCCCAGGGTCACGTGCAGTCGGCAGAGACTGGACGTGACTGGTGCAATGCACCTAATATTTCCAGTTCTGCCCCTTCCTGGCAGGTGGTGAGATTCACTTCCTGTAGGTGGAAGTGAGGCATGCAGCTAGTTCTGACCAATGACTGGGAACAGAGTGGTGTGGTCGCTTCTGGGCCAGAGCATTTCAGTGCCGATGCACCCTTCTGAGTGCTTGTTCCCTCTGCTCCAAAACTGACAAAAGGCAAGCCAGGTCCTGAGTGACTAAGATGAGCAGAGATTCTGCTGACCCTTGCTGGACACATTGCAGAAATAATAAATAAATCTTTTTTGTTTTGAACCACTGAGACTTGGTTCAACAACAAAACTATGTTTGTTAAGGCAACATACAATCTGGCCTATCCTGACCGATATACAAAATATGAGCTTTGGAATCAGATAGCTCAGATTCAAATCCCAGCAGCTCCACTGACTCTCTGATGACCCTGAGCAAGTCCTGTTTCCTGCAGGTCTCTGTCTTCCCTTTTAGAAAATAAAGGACCCAAGAATGAGATTACCTCCAGCTCCCAGAACTCCAGGACTTTCTACCCTTTTCTTAGAAAGCTCCCCACTCCTGGCCAAGATCACACAGAGTCTTGAGGATACCAGAGAGACAGCACATCTCTGGGGATCCCCAAAGAGAGAGGTCTTTCTATGGAAGTGCAGTATTCTCTACTAAGGTTCCCAAACCTGGCTGCTTATCAGAGTACTAAGGGAAGTTTAGAAATGCAGATTCCTTAGCCTGATTCACAGAGATTCAGATGCAGCAGGTCTGAGCTAGCGCCCAGAGATCTGATGCAGGTCTAGAAGCACCACATCAGCACATCCCAGATGGATCTCCTCAGACCTAGCAAGGGAAGGCTGGGCTGAACAGGCCCAGCCCAACCCTGAATCCCCACAAAGCCTGCTGCTCCCCTTCTTTTTTTTGAGACAGAGTCTCACACTGTCACCCAGGCTGGAGTACAACGGCGCAATCTCGGCTCACTGCAACCTCTGCCTACCGGGTTCACGCGATTCTCCTGCCCCAGCCTCCTGAGTAGCTGGGATTGCATCCCCTTCCTTTTTTTCGGGAGTCCCTGCCCCCACCACCCTCCTGGCCCTCCCAAAGGGCCACCTTCTCAGCCAGTCCTTGCTACATTTTAGATAAAAGTGGAACAGGGCACTCAATAATGCAGCTCAAACCCAGCTCACCTGCAGCAGCCACATGTCTCCCCAGCCCGGTGCCAGCTAGATGAATCTAGCCCCAGGCCTGACTCCTCCCACCGGCTCCCTCCCCAGCCTCCCTCCTCCCTCCTCATCGTTCTCCCCAATCCCCCAGCATGCCAAGGGGAGAAAAACACCAAAGGGTGAATTTCTGATTAAAAATCAGCCTCTACTTATTGCCTTGGCTGTTCTTGCAGCGGGGAAAGGGTTCAGCTTGTGTATGTATGCACGTGTGCGCTCAGGTATGTGTGAGTTACTGATGGGCATGTGTGCCTCTGAGTAGACATGTGTCAGCCTGGGAGTGTGAGAATGTGTGTACACATGTGTCTGTGTGTGAGTATGTGGTTTGGGTAAGTGCATGTATCCATGTGTATATATGTGTGTGCAGGGTTGTAAATGTGCAGGAGTACGTATGTGTGAATGTGTGTACATAGATATGCTTATGAGGGTGTGTGACTCTGTGTGTGTGTGTGTGTGTGTGTGTGTGTGTGTACTAATGTGTACTGACAGAAAAAGCCTTCTGGTTAAACTAATACCATTAAGTTTGGGTAGCAGGATAATTCAAAATACTGGTTCTGGGGGAAATCATAAAAAAATACACAACATCGGGGCCAGACGCGGTGGCTCACACGTATAATCCCAGCACTTTGGGAGGCTGAGGTGGGTGGATCACGAGGTCAGGAGATCGAGACTATCCTGGCTAACATGGTGAAACCCCATCTCTACTAAAAATACAAAAGAAAAAATTAGCCGGGCGTGGTGGCGGGCGCCTGTAGTCCCAGCTACCCGGGAGGCTGAGGCAGGGGAATGGCGTGAACCCAGGAGGCAGAGCTTGCAGTGAGCTGAGATCGCACCACTGCACTCCAGCCTGGGTGACAGAATGAGACTCCATGTCAAAAAAAAAAAAAAAAAAAATACACAACATCAACATTTTATTTCAAAAAGCATATAGGTTTTTTGCCTTTTGAATTTTCTCTAAGGCAGGACAAAGTCTTTGGTTTGCCTGTGGTTCTAATGATTGGAGCTGTGTCCTCTTTCTTGGGTAAACCAAACCCACAACACTTCATCCTCGATTTCCTATTTCAATTTCTCTAAAGTGGAGCAAGAAGGTAAAAAGACTCTTGTAAAGTGATATCAGTGCCACATCTTCTAGGTCTTCACAATTTTGTTCCCAGTCTTATCTTAGAGTTGCTTATCCACACCTAATTTGACAGCAATTTTTTTAAGCAATTCACCTTTATAGAGTCTTTCTAGAGACTTCAATTTCATTTTATAGAAACAACAATTTTTTGTGTGCTCACATTATTGTGGTGTACTTATTATTTAATTAAATTGTAGAATTTCAATAACAAGGGCTAGTGGCATAAACCAATTTGGAAACAAATACAATTGACTCTTTGTAAGCCTGTAACTCAGCCTGAGGGAGCAGAGGCCCGCAGGCTAGTGCATTAGAGAGCAGCTTTGTGGATGGCAAGGTCTGCGTGGGGTGGACATCAGGCTGTGTGTTTCACAGAGAAAAGGCGAAGCTCAGTCAGGCGAGGGTCGAGAGGAGATGTGTTAGAGAAGCCTCCTGTCTGTGTGGGTGTGTGTATCTAATGTGTGGGCTGAATGCGTGTGGATCTGTGCCCAGGTATTTATGAGAGCACATATGAGTGTCCCCATCACTTACCCCAGCAGACAAGCCTAAGCCAAGACCACTACGAAATACGGATTATCCACCCTATCATCCGTCTGCAGCAGATGAAGGTGACAAGTGAGTTGGGCCTGACTGTTGGTTACATGATCTGAGTCCCTGGCCACGAGATAAAGCTGGGGACAGGGCAGAGCCAGCATGTTCTGAGTGTCTACTGTCTACCATCTCTCTGCACTCTCATAATGACCTCGGAGATGTCCATGCTTTTCTCCCACACCACAGTTGAGGAAACTGAGGCCCTAAGAAGTGAAGGGCTTCTCCAGCTGGACGATGGTGGCACTAGGCTGAAAACACAGGCCGCTCAGGCCTATCACTGACCAGGGCTCCCCCGCACACAGGAGGTTTAAGTGATTACCGATTTCCTGTGAATCGTAAGTGAGAATCCTTCATGGACACCAGCCTGCCCTGTGGGCCTCTGTGGAGCTGGGGGTGATGGTGGGCAAGGAGGCTCACCAGTGGGTGCGTAGGAGGTGGAGACAGGGCTGGGTTCAGGCTGGCACCCACCAGTAACCAGACCAGGGCTCATCTTGGCAAGGCTGTCTGGATTATTCAAAGATACTCACAACTAACTGGGTGTTGGATGCTTATATCATCCCTTAGGAGGTCAGAGGAGAAGGTCCTTCTTCCCATTTGACAGATGAAGGAACTGAGCCCAAAGAGGCAGCCCTAGCAGTGAGTGGCAAAGCTTGAGTGTGACCCATATACATCTCTGCTCTCTTCCACCCAGCCCTCATCTCCCAATCTCCAGCACAATTCCTGGAAATTAGTAAACGCACAATGCAATGCATTCTACTGACCAGGGTTGCCAATAAACAATATGTAATTCTTTAGTACAGGTATGTCTTAACTATTGCATGGAACATACTTACAAACTTGTCATTTGGCATTCAAATTTAACTAGGCATCCTGGATTTTTATTGGCTAAATCTAGAATTCTATGATAACCCCTCTTCCACTCACCCACTTCTATGCCTCCTGGAGAGACATTAGGATAGGAGTTTCGGGGCCAGGCGCAGTGGCTCACGCCTGTAATCCCAGCACTTTGGGAGGCCAAGGCGGGCAGATCATCTGAGGTCAGGAGTTCAAGACCAGCCTGACCAACATGGAGAAACCCTGTCTCTACTTAAAATACAAAATTACCCGGGCGTGGTGGTGCATGCCTGTCATCCCAGCTACTCAGGAGGCTGAGGCAGAAGAATCGCTTGAACCCAGGAGGCAGAGGTTGCAGTGAGCCGAGATTGTGCCATTGCACTCCAGCCTGGGCAACAAGAGCAAAACTTCGTCTCAAAAAAAAAAAAAAGGAAAGGTGTGTCAGCCCTCTGCCCCCACCCCCCAGAGAAAGAGCAGACAGCCCTATGGAAAGGACAGGGGAGGAGTGAGGCCTTGACTTCAGGCAGTGCTGGGTCTGATTTCTTGCCCCTTGGTATGTGACCTTGGCCAAGTCACTCACCCGCTTTGAGTCTTCATTTCTCCATAGGGGGGTTGTGAGCATTAAATAAGATAATCCACACAAAATGTTGTATCTTGTGTAGGTGTTCAATGGAAGGGAGTCATTATTATTATTGTTATTATTATTATTATTTACCAGATGGTGAAATTAAGGCTTAGAGAGAGAGAGTAAGTTGGTGAAGGTCACCGGGAGTTGGTAGCAGACCAGACACCCACACTCAGGCCTCCTGTGTCACTGCAGCACTGCAGCACTGAGGCACTGCACCATGCAGCTACTTCAGTGCTTTGTGGCCAAGACACCAGAGGCTAGCTGGGCAGTCAAGGCTCAGTGACCTATCCCAAACATCCTCCTTCTATAAACAGCTGCCTGCCACAGCACCTGGGGCCATGGCAGGTGGCTCAGGGCCCCACAGTTTAGATTCACCCACTATTTCCTCCCCAGAGCACCTGCAGACCAAAGATGGTCTTCAGTCCCCTCTCCCTTGTGATCTGGGGGTGCTGTAAGTTCCCACCCTATATCTTTCCATAGCCTCCCAGGGAAGTTGAGAGCTGCCCTGGAATGACAGGGGTGAGGAGGAGCACTGCTATCCAGCCCACACCAGCAGGACAGGCCCTGGAAAGAACAAAGGATGCCTGCGAGCTTCTCAGCCCCCTGAACCCCCATCTCACCTTCAGATTACTACCAGATGCAGCCACCAGGAGAGCCTGGGATTTCTCCCAGGCCTCTCCCCAGATTGGAAAGGAATTGAGAGGAAAGACTAGAGTGTCCTCCCACAGCGGGCCCTGCCTGGGACTCCACAGGGACCTGGCCAAGAACTCTGCCCCCTCCAACTCCCCTCCTCCCTCCCCCACCCCAGCACCCCATCTGTAACCCTAACGAGTTGCTGACAGTTCCCATCTGTTCCTCTCCGGCTTCCTGGGGAAAGGGAGAAGAGGAGGAGATGCTGAGAAGGGTAGAACAGAGCAGAAGGTGGGTTCCTCACACTGGGGCTGCTGGGCATCCTGGCCACATGGTTGTCCACTGCCCTGCTGCCAAAGAAACCCTCACGCCCACACCCCTGGAGGTCCCACTCCTTAGGGTGTGAGGGTCTTTAAGAGAAGAGGTTCCAGCCACAGTGCCCTGCCCAGCTGCTGACTTCCAGATTCAACAGCTGGAAATCCAGCTCTCAGAGGGACCATCTCAGGAAGAGAAGGGACCAGCCTGACTCCCCAGTCCAGGAATTTCCAAGGTGCCTTCTTCCCTCACCCCACCCCCACCCACGTTCTGCTCTCAGACCATGGGACAAGGTGGGGGCTTAAGGACAGGAGCTGCAGTCTTAGCCCACAGGCCCAGCCCAGCCCCCGCCCATCATCTCCCATCTGGCTCCCGCTCGCCAATGCTACCATCTAGAGGTCATTCAGGGCACCGCAGGAACTGATGCGCTGCCCAGGAGCCCTCTGGGATCCCCACCCCCAGGCCCACCATGGAAGGCTGGACCAAGAATGGAGTGTCCAAACACCTTGCCTGGAGACGCTGGGAGAGTCACCTCACCCACCCCCTACTTCCAGGCAGCTGTATGGCCATGAGCTGTTCCCTGGCTCCTTGCTCATGAAGTGACCCTCTTCATGGAAGCTCGGGGCCTATTAGAAAGGAAAACGGAGTCGCTGTAAGAAAGGAAATGAAGGGGAAAGCTCAGGGCCTATAAGAAGGGGAAACGAAGTGCTGTGCCACCTCGTCTCACACTCACTGAAGCTGCCATGTGGATAATAGTGCCCCATTTAAAAGTTGAGGACACAGGCACAGGTAGGTAGAGGGAACCGTTCATTTAGAGTGATGAACTTCCTGGCTTGGTTTTCTGGAGGGGATCACTTCAGTCCTCAAAGCTTCGCTAATTCGTGTGCCAGTCCTGTGCTGGGGGAGGACCTACTGTGTGTTGGGGTCTGTGCCAGGTCCTGGGAAACTCAGGGACATATCAGACGCTGCCCAAGGCACACTCACCAAGGGGTTGGGGGGCATGGGCAGGACTCCTGGCTACACCAGGAAGTCCCTGAGAGGCGAACCATGAGGTCCCTGTGAGAAGTCACCAGCTGTGACAGAATGCCAACAGAACCATCTTCAGCCAGGGAAGGCCATTTGGCAGCCCATGCTTCTTAGGTGGGGCCCTGTCCTGAGCACTGCTTCAGAGACTTACCCATAAGGGACTAGGAGAGGCCACCATCCACCAGTCCCCACAGCCAAGCAACCCTCTCCCCCAGAGGAACCAACCTCTCTCAGAGCCAGCTATGACAACCCCCAGTCCCCTAGACAAGCTAGAGAACCCACAGGGCTAACACATAGCAGGTGCTCAGCCTATGTTAGAAGAATGAAGAAATTAGATAATTAAGGGGTTATTCACACGGGAGCTCCCAGCCATATAAAAGCAGATCTACCGCTCCTTCCACCCCCGGCTGTCCTTGTCCCAGTGGCCAGCAAGTCCTTAGAGTAGAGGAAACCCAGGAGACTAGCATTCTGATTCCAATGCTGCATCTCACCTGCTGCGTGACCCATGGCAAGCCTCCACTCTCTGGGCCTCAGTCTCCCCATGTGTATAAGGGGGAGTTGGACTAGACAGGTGGCATCTAAGGCCTTGCTATAGGGGAGGGTAACCTAACCCTACCCAGCCACCCTAACTGTCTTACCCTTTCCATCCCTCCTCCCCCAGAATCAAAGGTGAGGCCATAAGCTGGTACCACATAGAGACCTTGAGGAATTGCTGCCCAACACGCTTGTGTGTCCCCCCAACATACACAAAGTGTGCATACGTACATACAAACATGCACACATGTGCATGAAGCCACATACATGCACGCATGCATTATAGGCACCTGTGTATACACATACCTGTGTCTGCACATCACACACTCAAACACATGCCCTGTGCTCAGTGCTGTAGAGCCTCAGAAACAAGCTTAGGGACACACTGAAGTTATGAAATTGATTTCTCTGGGAACAGTTGGAATTAGTTTTAATTATCTTTATCTTTCTTCCAATTGTGCTCTCAGCCTTCCTCTCGCTGTGTAATCCATTGCTATTGACTTCCCCGCAGGCGCTGGGGATGGGGGAAGCTAGGTGGGGTATGCAATGTGTTCATTTTCGGTACAAATAAACAACAGTAACAATCACCTCCCACCCATGTCTTCCTCTGCACCAGAGGAATCAGCCTCTCCCAGAGAGCCAGCAGGACTTCCTGCTCACACAAACACACTCACAACATCCAAACCTTATTCTTCAAGGAAGCCCCTTCCAGGAAGCCCTCCCTGGTTGGGATGAGAGGGGGCTGAGACATGTGATCTGTTCATATCTCTACATCTCACAAGTTTGGGCTTTCAAAGTGGTCCCCTGAGGAGGCTGAGCTTCATTCAGGAGGCTCAGATTCCCTGCTGAAAAGCCCTTTCTATCTCATCCTCCAGGACCCCCTCCCTGAGCTCCCACCAGGCCCTAGCATATGGGATGTCCCCTGTACGGCATCTAGTATAGTGAGGGCAGGACCTGGATCTGATTCATCTCTGAGACCAGGCACATAGTAGGCGATCAATAAATATTTGTTGAATGAATGAATGAGTCAATGGAAAATTCCTTTATGAAACCTGCCTTTAGAGTCTAACACAGTTACTCATTCATTCAACCAATACTGAGCACCAATGCTGTTCTAGGCACTGTGCCAGGCGCCAAAGATACAGAAATGAATAGGAGCTGGTCTGATCCTTGTGCAGCACCCCACCTAGGAGACAGGACAGGGGGGTGGGGTCCTCAAGCAGAGATGGGGTGAAAAATGTATCTGAGGGAGAGAAACAAAGGCAGAAGCTTTTATTTTAAGAAGTCTTAATGAAGGCAGATCAGTTTTGAGGAGCTGGTTGCCTCTAGAACTGGGGGGACTGACTGGTAGGATGCTCTGTCCTCCAGGGGCTCCCACGCTGTGCCCAGGCCTGGGCCAATTCCACACCAGGCACGTGGGAGGCTCTACTGCCCTGGGTGTGTGTGCAGGGGGATATCGGCCCCTTCTCCATGGGGTGCTCCCCTTGGAGCTGTGAAGGGGAGGAGGCCATCCCTCACCAGCAAGGTGCCAGTGCTAAGTGCCCTGCAGCGCTAATATTTTATGATTAAAAACCATTAAGGTTTAGACCGTGAAAATTCGAGGGACACAAAATCAATGGCCCAATATTGCTTCCCCCGGTAAGTTGTGTAAATATGGTGTCTTTTATTGTTTGGCCGATGGCAAGAGCAGAGATACAGGTGCAGATTATACTAACGCATCCCCTCCTGTTCCAGCCCTGACCTGGTGGAATTAACATCCTGGCTGAGAGGGGCCAGGACAGGCCTGGTGAGCTGGCCACAGGGAGGTCCTGGCTGGCCCGTGGTGGAAAGTCATCCCATTCCCTCATCCACCCCTCTCCCACAGCCCCCATCAGACTCCCCAGAGGCAGCAACACAGCCCCAGGCCCCTCCCCCACGCAGTGTCCCCACACTAATCACACAGACACATGTCTCATGGTGACGTGCTCTCCTGACAGCCCGTCCATCACCCAGCTCCGCCATCTGCTTGAATTTGCATATTGAATCAGGATCTGTCTTTTCTCCTCTGGGGGTTCCGATGAGGGTGAAGAAGATGATTCCAGGAGTCGCTCCCGTGGCGATCAGGCAGGAGATGTTGGGGGGTGCCTCTCCTATCTGGAGTTGGGTGACTGTGGAATGCCTGGTCTCCCTCCTGCCGCTCTGGGAATGGGGTCATACCAGGTACACCCTGCCCCCAGCTTCGAGAAAGACTGGGGACAATGCTGGGGTCCCTCCTGTCTTTAGGGGACAGGGATGCCTGAACCCTCCTTTCTCCTTCCAGTCTTGACTGCCTCCTCCCCATACCCTGTCCCTCTCAGGGAAGAGCCAGGTATGACTCTAGGATTAGACACCACAAGCCAGGACCCTGGCCCCATGTTGAGGAAAGTAGGGGCAGAGCAGGGGTCACCCTCTAGCAAGGCCAGAGAAGCTGCTGGGGGGAACTCAATAAAGTCTTTTCACTGAGAGGGTGCCCAGAAAAGAGAACGAGTGCACCCATGTAAGGGGAGAAGCTCTGGCGACAGAGACAGCGTGACTGATGTGATGGGAGAGGAGCTGCGGAGATGTGGAAGGCAGCACTGAGGCTGACCTGAGGAGGAGGAGCTCGGCTGCTGGGGGAGAGCAGCTGAGCAAAGGGGCGGGAGTGCCTGGCCTGGGGCAAGAGCAGGGCCACTGGCATAATAAAGGGAAGAGCTGGCGGGCACAGGAAACCCCTGAACTGATGGGGAAACAGGTGGGTGGATGTGAGGGGAAGCCGCCGGGCTCCAGGCTCCTACGGGAGGACATTGTGACTCATGCTCAGGAGCATCTAGGCTTATACTGAGAGAGCAGTTGGATAAAGGGGGAGAGATAGCTGGGCTGAGGTAGGGGACAGCTGGGCTGAGGTGGGGACAGCTGGGCTGAGGTAGGGGACAGCTGGGCTGAGGTGGTGACAGCTGGGCTGAGGTGGGAGACAGCTGGGCTCAGGTGGTGAAAGCTGGGCTGAGGTGGGGGACAGCTGGGCTGAGGTGGGGACAGCTGGGTGAGGTGGTGACAGCTGGGTGAAGTGGGGAGAGCCAGGCTGAGGAGGTGGGGGACAGCTGAGCTGAGGTGGGGGACAGCTGGACTGAGGTGAGAGGACAGCTGGGCTGAGGTGGGGACAGCTGAGCTGAGGTGGGGGACAGCTGGACTGAGGTGGGGACAGCTGGGCTGAGGTGGAAACAGCTGGGCTGAGGTGAGGGGACAGGTGGGCTGAGGTGAGGGGACAGCTGGGCTGAGGTGAGGGGACAGTTGGGCTTAGGTGGGGACAGCTGGGATGAGGTGGGGGACAGCTGGGCTGAGGTGAGGGGACAGTTGGGCTTAGGTGGGGACAGCTGGGCTGAGGTAGGGGACAGCCGGGCTGAGGTGAGGGGAGAGTTGGGCTTAAGTGGGGGACAGCCGGGCTGAGGTGAGGGGAGAGTTGGGCTTAGGTGGAGACAGCTGGGCTGAGGTGAGAGGACAGCTGGGCTGAGGTGGGGACAGCTGGGCTGAGGTGAGGAGACAGCTGGGCTGAGGTGAGGGGAGAGCTGGGCTTAGGTGGGGACAGCTGGGCTGAGGTGAGGGGACAGCTGGACTGAGGTGGTGACAGCTGGGCTGAGGTGGTGACAGCTAGGCTGAGGCAGGGGACAGCTGGGCTGAGGTGAGGACAGCTGGGCTGAGGTGGTGACAGCTGGGCTGAGGTGGGGACAGCTGACTGAAGCAGGCAGGACACCTGGCTAATGGCGCAGCAGTAGAGACACTGGCAGTGGACAAGTCCCCACGTGTTCTCTGTTTGGCACCACATCCTACTTTTCAGAAATGCCTTGGGAAGTTCTGACCAGACTGTGACGCTGCAGCCTCCAGGCCGCAGTCAGGGGACGGTCACAGGTCTTTTGCAGGCCACAGCACTTTTTCCCACCCTAACCCCCCTGCCCCCCCACAAATCCACAGGCAATGGAGCGGGCGGGCAGGAGAAGGGGGTTGTGGGCCTCACCTTCCACCACTGCCCTCAGAGACTCCCCCAAGGGCTGTGAATGACCCTGAACTCTCGGGTCCCATGGTGTCCAAATGGAGCAGGCCCTTGGAGGGCGTCAACCCAGGCCCCCAGTTTACAAGTGTGTCAGATGACCTTCTTAGCTCCATTTTTCAGATGGGGAGACTGAGGACTAGAGAACGACCTGCCTGAGGTCAGGCAGAAGTGGTCCGGGCTGAACAGGGATTGAACGTGGTCAGGCCAGCCCAGTTCCTGGCTCTTTGTCACTGCGGCTGCACCTTTCCAGAATGTATCTGAAGAAGCAAGACCTCGAGGCCCAACTCACTGCTGTCTCAATTCCTGACTCACTTTCCCCTCTTCTCTGTTTGAGAAAATCTGTTCCTTGGCGGTGTTTCTCCCCCAGGCCCTGGTCCCTGGGAGAACCCAGCTGCAATAAAGCAGCCATTGCTTGGGACGTGGGAGAACGTTCTAGAGCACAAGCAGAGGAAGGGGGACCGGTCGACTGAAGACGAGGCCCAAGAGAGCTGGCCTCCTCCATGGGACACCTGCCGGCCCAGGCATCCCCTCCCCTGGCAGAGAGTTCCCAACCCTGCTGCTCAGAACTCCTCTCCAGGGCTTTTTCCAGCATGAGCTGCCCCTCCCCGCTGGGGTGGGTCACAGTAAAGTCCTGCAGGCACGCAGCGGTCACAGGAGAGTGACCAGGTGCCAACAGGGGTGGATTTCCCTGGGTAGTTCATTCCAAATGGGCAATGCGGGTACTGTGGGTGTGTGTCTGTGTGTGCAGGTGGGTCTAGGCCTAAAACAGTGGCACGTGGGGTTTTTTCAGCCAGAATCAGGTGTGATGAAACGGTCTTTATAAAAGTTACACTGAAGACTCTGGAGCCTGAAGGCCTGAGTTCAAATCCTAGCTCTACCACTTCGGAGCTGTGCAACTTTGGGCAAGTCACTTAACCTCTCTGTGCCCATGTCGCTCATCTACAAACTGGAGCTAATAATAGAAGCTACAGCCAAATGTTGTTGTGAAGATTTGTGTTTTCTATGTGAAGATTTGTGTTTCAGCGAAGGGCATATAATAAGTGCTATAGATGAATCTGCTGTAATTATGATGTGGCTCTATGTTCTATGTGAGCGCCTCTCCTACCCAGCTAGAGGCAAAGCTGCTCAAAAGCTGAGACAGAGGTTTACTCTCCTTCCAGGCCCAGCACCCCCAGGACAAAGCAGGAATAGCGATCCATAATGATCAGGCATTTAACACAGGAGGCTGCCAATGTGTGTGTGTGTGTGTGTGTGTGCACAGGTGTGCCTCAATATTATGTATAGGTGTGTGTTTTGTGTGTGTGCATCATTAACTTATGTGCCAGTAATAGGTGACAAATTTCTATGCCACTATCACTATTGTGTTTGCTTCTATTGGCATTAGGTTACCAGCATGGCACATGTGTCTCTTGGGTGTGGATGCTGGTGGGTACTGGGTGTGTTTGCAGTATGAGGCCCAGTGAGCGTGTGTTTATGTATGGAAGAGCGTTAGGAGGTGTCGGTACTGTGGATGTATGTGTGTCAGCGTCTGTGTGTCAGTGCTGTGCGTACATGGTATCAGCATCTGTATATGCGTGTCTGTGTTGGCATTGTGTGTGTATGTTTGTGTCCACAGTGGGCATATATGTGTGGCAGCCTTGGCTGTATATGTAGGTCCATGCTGGGTAAGTATATGTGTCAGTGTTGTGTGTATATGTATGTAGCATCATATGTGTATTTTGTCAGTGTCGGTGTACGTGCGTCAGTACTGTTTGTGTAGATTTTTGTCAAAGTAGGTTCATATGCGTGTCAGTGATGGGTGTATGTGTTGCTGTGTGCCTGCGTACTCATGTAATCAGCATCCGCATTCTATCGTTGTGTATTGTGTGTGTATATGTGTGCATCAGTGTTGTATGAGTACACAGGATAGTGGTGTGCGTGTGTATATCTGTGTCAGTGATTTGTATAGATAGGAGTCAGCACTGTGTGCATGTGTGTGTCAGTGTTGAGTGTGTATGTGAGTATGCCCATGCCAATACATATACATGTGTCTGTTTAAGCATTGTGTGTTTGGATGTGCCAGCATTGTATGCATATGTGTGTCAGTGTTGTGTGTATGTGTGTGCTGGCATTGCATGAGTGTGTCTATCAGTGTTGGGTGTGTGTGTACCAGTGTTGTGTGTCTGCACATGTATCAGCATTGAGTGTGTAGCTGTGTGTCGACAGTGGGTTCGTATGTATATCTGTGTCAATGACGGGTAGAAGTGTTGCTGTGTATCAGCACGCTTGCGTATATCTGTGTCAGCATTGTGGGTGTCACTATTGTGTGTATATGTGCATCAGCATTGGGTGTATGTGTGCATCAGTGTTGTGTGAGCATGCGTGCTGTTTGTGTCATGCACCTTTGCACCTTTGTCCCCCTATCTGCCTTGAGAGAGGAGGGAAGGAGAGGCTCCCTCAGACGCTGGGTCTGAGCCTGGCTCCCCAGCACCCCGGAGGCCTGGCTTGCCAGCCCTGGCACCTGCGCCTGCCCAGCCCCGGCCCCCACCCCAGCCTCTCCCTGACTGGCACCCAAGTTAATAAGTGTTGCTTTTCTCCTATTCTACTCAGGCCTGTGATGGAAAATCCTCGGGCTGGAAGTGAGCCCCGAATCAATAGTCCATTCTATTTAACAGGGTGGCTGTCACCATAACGAGATAAAAGTGGATTAGCTTCTGCGCCGCTGCCGCTTCTACAGGGAGCCCATCTGTTCCCTGCACAGCCGGCCTGGCTCAGAGTGGCCACGCAGCCCAGCCAGACCTGGCCATGGGGGCCCCCACCAAGGCCTGGGATGGGAAGGCTAAGGGGCAGAGAGGGCTCAAGAGTGGGATCCAGATGGGGCTTAGAATGGGGCTCAGGATGGAGTGGATCAGGGTGTGCTCAGGATGGAGATGGGACAGGGAGGAGGACAGCATGAGATCAGGCCAGCTGTGAGCCTGTGCGTCCAAGATGACAATCTGGTGTGTCCTTCTGAGAAGTCTGTGCCCTCTTGGACCTCAAGTGTGGCTGAACTTCTGGCAATACATGCAGGTGCCAAGACCTCCCAGCCTGGACACCCTGGAGGCCACACATAGTGCGTGAAGTTATTTCGAGGAAAAGCCCTCTCACTCCCCTAAGAACTGAAAGAGAGAAGAGGCTCTTGTTGCCAGCAAGAGGAATGCAGGCTGGACATCAGCAAGAACTTCCTCCTCATAAAGGTAAGCACTTTGACAAGCAAGTGACCAGATGTTTATTTGCCTTTTCAGGATATGTTCTAGATCTTACTGATTTTTTAAGTATTTGATACTAGGTGCCCCGAGCAAACGAAAACTAAGGTTGATTCACCTAAACCCCATTCAATTGATTTTTGTTGTTGTTAATCTGCAGTATATACTGCCAATATATCTCCCACTTCATCTGCCTTTTCACTTTGAGATTCTTTATTTTTATTTTGTCAGTTCTTACAGTCTTATGTGTGATTTTTCCCCTCGTGTTTATGCTTGGAAAAGCCCAACTCATTCTGCAATAATCACCTTTGTTTCCTCTAGTTCTTTTATGATTTCATTTTTAATGTGAACATTTTGATCCACCTGGAATTTGCGCAAAGTAGATGAGTTTAAAATAGTTAACCAACTGTCCATCATCATTTCATGACCAATCTGTCTTTTCTACACTCATTTGAAATGCCACTTTTATCATTCTTTAGGGTCCTATTTCTGGCATATCTGTTAATTGGTTAATTTTTGTGCTAACCAGTACAAGTTTTGTTGAGTATAGCTTTGTGATATATTTTGATATGAGAATATATTTTCTCTTTAACACGGATACCCTATATTTTTATTATTTTATAGCTGTGTTAATGCTAAGCTTTATGTAATGAAAGTACCAGAAAAGCATACCATTTGAGACCTGTGGCAATTCCTTTTCAAATGTCAATAACAGTCCGTAAATACTTTCTATAGTCAGGTTTTCTGGATCGAGGCCCGTGGGCATTAGGAAGACCTCCCTTTCAGTAGCAGCAAGAGTTGAAGCATTAGGGACACCCCCCACCCCACCCCCAACCCACAGAGTCCTGAGAAGAGCCTGGCAGAGTCGGATGTGCACGCAGGACAGACCGAGAGTGAGTCCTGTCTTTGTTTGAGTCCCCCTAGAAGCAGACTCTGAGACAAGGATTTGAGTGCAAGCAGTTTGCTTGAGAGGAGATCCTAGGAAACACCAAGAGGGGCAGGGAAAGAAGGCAGCCGGCCAAGGGGGCCTTGATCAAGCCGGTTGCAACCATGGGAATGGAGCTTCACTCCACAGAGACCCCAGTGATCCACAGGGTAGACCATGGGCCTCAGAGCTATCCTACCCAAGTACTCCCAAGTACTATCCTACCCTGGTACTCCCCGCAGCCATTGGTTGAGAGCAGTAGATATCCTACCCAAGTACTCCCATCAGCCATTGGTTGAAAGCAGTAGATATCCTACCCAAGTACTCCCAGCAGCCATTGGTTGAGAGCAGTAGATATCCTACCCAAGTACTCCCAGCAGCCATTGGTTGAGAGCAGTAGATATCCTACCCAAGTACTCCCAAGTACTATCCTACCCTGGTACTCCCCGCAGCCATTGGTTGAGAGCAGTAGATATCCTACCCAAGTACTCCCAGCAGCCATTGGTTGAGAGCAGTAGATATCCTACCCAAGTACTCCCAGCAGCCATTGGTTGAGAGCAGTAGATATCCTACCCAAGTACTCCCAGCAGCCATTGGTTGAGAGCAGCCCTGAGAAGCAGGGAGGGGCATTAACTCTCCAGCACTTCCTGCCTGCCTGGGTGGAGGGAGCAGCTGCAGCCCCAGAGAAAGGCTACAGGCATTTGGCGTGGGACAGGCAAGCACTCTGATGGGAGGGCCCAAGGGAATCTGAGCAGGACATCTGCCAGTGAGGAAACAGATTGGTGGCCCAGCACAAGAGGGTGAGCCCTAGATGGGGTCAATGGGGGTGGAGAGGAGAGAGTAAAGTCAAGAGGTTTTTAGGAAGCAGAATAGACAGGGCTTGGGGGCCTGAGCCCCTGAGGTCATGCAAGAAGAGGTGACCAGGGTGACCCTTGGATTTCTGGCCTGGGGAGTGGGATGGATGATGGAGCGGGGCATCAGATGAGGGAGTATTGCACTCCAGAGAAAGAGGCAGGGCGGAGCTGGGGGAGGGGTTTGGTTTGGGTCATGCTGGGTCAGGAATACTAAGCATCTATCTGACAGATGTCCAGGAGACAGCTCTGTGTCTGTCTGGGTTCAGGAGGCAGAGTTAGGAGGTAGGTGGAGAGCAGAGAGTCGTCACTGAAGCCATTGATGCTGGGGGTGTACACGAGGTGTGGCTGATGCTGAGGAAGTTTCCAGGTTAAGAGCAGAGGGGTCACAAGGAACATTCCACAGATGTGCAGAAGTGACTGTGAGTGAAGCTTGAGTGGCTTGTCTCTTCCCAGTTCCCCAGTGACTGAGAGGCCCCTCCCATCCTTATGGGGTGAGGAGGGGGAAGGTGAGGGAAAGGATGGGAGGGAAGGGAGGGGACAGGGTGTTGGAAATTCTAAAGGAGCCGACAGCTGTCAAATAATATAAAACCTCATATGTTAATAATTCTTACAGTTTTGCCAAAGACTTAATGGCTAGCCTGTCAAGAGCGGTGACAGAAGCTATTATGGAAACAAGATGGGAATATTTTGGAGGCAGCATCAACAGCACTGCCCATTGCCAGGGCTCCAAGGACTAGGAGGAGGACAGTCAGACCTCCTGCCTGCCACCCCCAGGAGGGCCATGTGCTCTGCCAGAGAGGTGCTGGGTCATTGCATATTCAAGTCACTGACTGTGGATTGATCGCCTCTGAGGACATTTTAATTAACCGCCAGTTCCCAGAGCTGCCCCATCCTTCCTTTCCCCACCCCCTCCCTGGTCTGCGGCCACTATCATCTCCAACACAGAAGCAAGAAGCAACCAGCCAACAGCGCGATACAGTGAGAGGGACCGCTGGAGGATTGTAGATGGGGAACAAGCAGAGGAGAAGTTCCGGGACCCCGGTGGCAGCCTGATCTGGCAGATCTAGATCTCTAAGGGGTCTTGCACTGGTCATGGACTCAGGGCCTGAGAACCAGACCCAGTTCTGTAGCTGATTGGTTACATGAGCTTGGACAAACCCTTGGTTTTGAAATGCCTCAACTTCTCACTCTATAAAATGGGAAAAAGGCCAGGCATGATGGCTCATGCCTGAAATCCCAATTAGCCAGATGTGGTGGCACACGTCTGTACTCCCAGCTACTCAGGAGGCTGAGGTGGAAGGATCTCTTGAACCCGGGAGTTCAAAGCTGCAGGAGCTGCAATGACACCACTGAACTCCAGCCTGGGCAACAGATCAAGACCCTGTCTCTACAAAATAAAATAAAAATAAAGTGAGGTGGGAACAATAGCAGGAAGTGCACATAAAACATGTGCAAAGATGCTTTCAGAGCTTCAATATCTCGGAATCACTTTCCACAATCCTCTGAAGCACCTTCTGCTTAATCTTATTTAACTCTCAAATCAACTCCAAGAAATGGCATAATTATCTCCATTTTAACAGACAGGGATCAGGAGACAGGGAGGAAGGCTGAAGTGGGCACACAATACTAATTTGCAGGAACAGGATTGGAGCCCACAGTCTTCTCTCCACTGCCAGAACCTGCCTTAGTATGAGGGATTCTTATTAGACTATCAGTCGTGACAGCTACCATTACCTTATACCAAAAGTTACACTAACCCAAAGCTTCTAAAACTTGACTGCACATAGGGAACTCCTGAGCATCTTGTTGAAATGCAGATGCAGATTCAGCAGTTCTGGGAAGGGGAAGATTCTGTGTTTCTAGTAAGTACCAAAGTGATATTGATGCTGCTGGTCCAAAGACCACACCTTGAGTATCAAGGTGCTAATGCTTTATCTCATTTGGTTGGCACAATAGCCAGTGAGACAGGCATTATTATTATCATCCTTGCTTCACAGAGGACACTGAGGCTTAGAGAGATGGAATAAGTTCCTCACGATCACAATGCTAAGCAGAAGAACCAGGGTTGGGACCCAGGTCACCTGGCCATAGTCTGCCCACTGGGCCCCAGTGCTGGACCATCGATCTCTCCAGCATTTGCCTAAGAAGTCAATGACCTGGAATTATGTGAGCCATGCCAGGAGTGAGGTCCTGAGGATGAGCAGGAGGGCTCAAATGATACAAGAGCAGAGGGCATTAGGAAATACAGGTTTCTTCAAGAGAAACCTTGGCCTCAGCAAGGGAGGAAACTGTAGTTTGGAAAGCAGGTGTTGCCATATCTAGAAGAGAGAGATGCTGGTTCTGGAAAATTCTCTCGTTTTGATTGGGAGAGCTCTGAGCTGGGGATGGTTAGCTTGGAAGAGAATAATTTTTAACTGGACTGGCAAGAGGCCCTGGAGCCAGGATGAGAAGGAGGAGCTCCAGCCTCGGGGACCAGCAGCTAGGAGGACTTGCACTGGCTTCAGGCTCAGGGGATGACCTCACAAGGGCCACAGAAGAAAAAAATATAAATGTGAGAAAGTGAGCAGGCCTAGAAGGGGTACAGGGAGAGGAAGACAAGAGCAAGGGTCATGCACTCAGATGCCAACAGGTGCCAGGTAGGTGTCCAAAGTGAGTGAGGTAGGCCCGTGTCGCCAGAGCTGATTCTTCAAGTGAAGTGGGAAGTTCACACTCAATGGGAAATCCCCCATTTTTTTCAATGCTGCTTACCTTTTCCAAAAAAAATCCACTTTTTTATATTGCCCAGTATTTCAAAAAATATATATGTAAGATTGTTCAGACCTAATTAGATATGTCTATGAGCAAGATAGGCTCTTGGGTCACCATTTTGCAACCTCTGGACCACAGCCAGCACAGGCTGGATTTGGTGAGAAGGGGGAGTTTGTGGGATTCCTGAGAGAGGGAGGGGACAGGTTTGAGGGACAGTGGCCATGCATGATAGATGAGAGAGAGAGAGAGAGAGATGATAGCAAAAATTAGATTTTGCTGGCCATGCGCAGTGGCTCACACCTATAATCCCAGCACTTTGGGAGGCCAAGGCAGGAGGATCACTTGAGGTCAAGAGCTCGAGAACAGGCTGGCCAACGTGGCAAAACCCCATCTCTACTAAAAATACAAAAACTAGCCAAGCGTAGTGGCACACACCTGTGATCCCAGCTACTCAGGAGGCTGAGGCAAGAGAATCACTTGAACCCAGGAGGCAGAGGCTGCAGTGAACCAAGATTGTGCCACTGCACTCCAGCCTGGGCAACAGAGCAAGACTCTCAAGACTCCATCTAAAAAATAAAAATAAAAAAGATGCAATGCTGCTTCTTATAAACAGAAACAGAATCTTCCTTAGTGTTCTTCAGAAGACTTTGATAAACATTCAAGGGATTTCTCCATGTTTTGGCTCCCAGACTAGTGTGTCTTTTACTGTGACAATGAGCAGAGACTGAAATGCAGCTGCTCACTCTTATATGGGTTCCACAAGAAGGCCAAACCACAGGAGGCTGGAGCCCAGAGGAACCACAAGCTTGCAGTGGAGGCATTCCCAGGGCACCAAGAAGCATGTCAGGACCCTGAGCCACCAAAGACCCACAGACACCAAGGGGAAAGGCCATTAGGACGGATTCCCAGTGACAGCTGCCCCCAGGTGGGGCAAGCAGGCTCCTCTTTGCAGGTACGGATCTAAGGCAAAGGATCTGAGCAGACAGAGTGGCAGGTATAGGTGGGAAATTCTCCTTATGGATACACATGCAGGAGGAGGAAGAGGAGGAGAAGAGGGAGAAGGAACAAGAAGAGGAAGAGGAAGAGGAGAAGGAGGAAGGAGAGCTAAACATTGCTGAGCACCAAGCACTACTTGCATTGTTTCATTGAATCACCATAATATTTTTAGCGCTTGATCTTATTATCCCCACTTTGCAGATAAGGAAACTAAGTCTTGAGAAGATAAAGTGGTTTAAAGGAACCTGCTGGAAGTGGCAGAATAGGACTGTGATTCCAGGCCTGTCTGGATACAGAACCCAGGCTCTTAACCATTTATGCGACATAGGCCCTCAGCCCCTCCCCCCCAAGTATTGCCACCTGCACATCAGGCCAGAGACTTGGCGCCCGATGTGCAGGTGGCTATACTTGGGAGGGGCTGAGGGCCTATATCCCATAAATGTTCATATGACAAAACTGAGGCCACCATAACCAGTTTTACTCAAAGCTGCCAGGCCCACCAAGTAGGGCCTATAACAGCCAAGCACAGAAAAGACCCTATGGCCTCTGTTAGATAAGGGCTAGAGTTTGGGGCCCTCTCCCGGTACAGGACTAGGGTGCTTCCCATACATGATGCCCCCAGGGACCTCTTTCCCACAAAGAACAAAACCATAAAGCTCCAGACAGCCCAGGGGCCTCTTTCACGTGGCCAGGAAGTGCTGGAGAAAAACCCTCACTGGGTCCTCCCAGTCCCCACCTGTCCTTGTCCCTGGCTCCCACTGTGCCTGTTCCCAGGCTACTGGGCTACTTGAGCCCACACTGCCTGTAGCCACCCACCTAGGAGCATTAATTGAAAATTAATCTGCTCGGTACGTGCCGGCGTGCAAATCAAAGCTAAGTGTCTCAATTAGGAAGAGAAATGGAGTCGGGCACTCTTCTCAGATGCTGGCTTATTTATGGGGATAATATCATTTTTAATGAGGGAAGCTACTAAAAGGCACAACAAATGCAACATTTAATACAAAAATATTACAGCATTCCATCAGCAGAACACAGCTAGGAGAGCGGGTTCCAGGGATGCAGGAGCACGCAGGTGTCTCTATGGTTGTCCAAGCGCCTTGTACAAGCATGTGTGTGTGCACACGTGTCCCCATGAGCCCTCGTGTCTGCATGCACACTGTACACGGACTTCTGCATGCATATCCTTCTCTGGATATGTATGTATGTGAATATTAGTGTCTGGGTCTGGTCTTTGGGGAGTAGTGAAGCTTTCGGGTGTTTTTGCTGCAAAAGATGGAATTTCCCATCTGCTGCCTAAAGAACTGTCATTCTGGGCCCTGGGCCAGCCAAATAAAAATCTAAGGTATTTTGCAATACTAAGAAGTCCCAGTCCATTTGGTCCCTGGAGAAGTGCAGGTCTCTGGCACCAGTCTCCATGGAGGGTCATCGTGCAAATCAGACCCCTGGGCCCTGGCCTCCTCTACACTCCTCTTGCCACACATGGGCTATGGTTGTCTCGGCCCAGCACATCCCTAACAACTGCAGGACAAGCCCCTCTTGTCATCATCCCACTGCCCCAAACTGCCACTTGGGCTAACTACCTGCTTTACCCTTGGTCTCAGCTTCAAAAGTCAAGAACTTTACTTGTCAGGCCAAGTCCACGTTCCTGGGCCTATTTTCCCATTCCTCCACCTAGATGCGGCACATCCGTAGACCTGGGCTCTGCAGCTCCATCTCAGGATGGTCTCGGCTCTAGCAACTGTGGAATGGAGAAGTGATTCCATTGGTGTGGCCAGCTCAGAATCTAGCCCAGCCTCACCCTAGCCCATCAGAGAACACCTTTCCAGCCCGCAACACAGCATCCACATATCTGTGCCTTTGCTCCCGTGGGACCCCTACTAGAAAGCACGTCCCATATCCTGCCTTCACTCCCATGCTCAGAGCAGCACCTCACTAACCCAGCACTCCCCAAGGAAGCTTAGGTGACCACCTCACCCTCCTCAGACTCCTCCCGAGACCCTGGTGCCATGCCTCACCCATGGGAATAATAACAGGGCCTGCCTCACTAAGTGTGCTTGGTGCATCTGCATCAGCACAGGGCATGGCCCAGAGTGGCTCACTGTTAGGACTAGTTTGACCGAGATTATGACCAGGTTATAATATCCACCTCTGTTACCTTTTCCCACCCCATACAAACCCTGGGAGGCACAGAATGAGGATTTTTCTCTACGTTTCTCCAAACCTTTTTGAAGGAACCTGAAGCTCAGAGAGATTGAGACATTTGCCAGAGGCCGCACAGCAGATCTCATTTTGAATGAGGAGTAACATCAAAAGATTTGCAGAGGTTCCCCCAAGGCACCAGATCCCAAGTGTCCTGGACCCAAAACCCGGGCTCTCCCATCACAGAAGAGCCTGGGGACTCTAAGCCAGGGACTCAGGTGTCACCAGGTTCTGTCTCCCATCAGCTGGGTGACTCTGGACTTGTTACTTACCCTCTGTGTGTCAGTTTTTTCACTGATGAAGTGAAACAGGTGATAACAGCACCTACTTCATGGGGATTTCTTTGTCAGGGTTGAATGAGCTAATACTCACAAAGCACTTAGAATCAAGCCTGGCATATGATAAATGTTCAGTACGTATTGAGATGTCGTTACTAATATTAGGCCACCCTACCCCCAGATCATTCTCTCCCTGGCCAGGCAGTAAGAATCATCCATCAAACAGTCTGTGAAGGTCCCCAAGGCAGGGCCTTCCCCTCCGTCAAATCCCCAGCATGGGAGCCAGTGTTACATTCCTTAACCCGGAGAGTGCGTATTCATACAACAGTCATCAGTCGTTGAGCTGTGGGCTTATGTTTTATGCACTTTATGTTTGTGCATTTTACTTGAATTTTTTAAGCAAATAACAATAATCGTCAGGTAAACCAAGTGGAGGTCGGGGTGCAGTGCTCGGCAAAGGGGTACTCACTGGGCAGTGATATTGGTGGCTACTGATTTCATGTCTGCCTCCTTCACATGACCTTATGCGCCACGTGGGCAAGGACGACATCTGGTTCCTTCCCTGCACAGTCCCCAGCACCTAGAAAAATGTCTGCGCATGTCAGCTGATGAATTACCATTGAAAGTGGGAGGGAGCTGATGGGTACCGAGGCAGGAATGGAGAGGAGAAGATATCACACCTTCAGAGTGGCCACCTTGCTGCCCCCATAGCTGGGGAGAGGTGGGCTCTTTGCTAAGTGGAGATCTGAGTCCTTGAACCCTCAGTCTCAGAAGTGGAGGCCCCCCAGCCCAGACCAAGAGCCTGATTGGAGGCTCCCCCTCCCTCTCAGACCCCAGTACCTCCAGACTGACGACATTTGAAAGTTATCTTCCTACAAAAGTCACTCTCCAGGATTAATATTTATTTTTATGAAATTTAAATTTTTCAGTGTAATTAAATTTTTATTCATTGTGAGTTATAGATAAAAATATAACTTTCCCTTTCCCGCCACTGAGGAGGAGGCTTGGTTGGAAACAATTGCCCAGGCCTCCTCCTGGTTACTGTTCTGGGGTTGGGGGCGGGGGTGGGAGGCTCAGAGAGGCTGGTGGGGTGAGAGGTGACATCTATCACTCCAGTGTCCCCACCCATGCAACCCCAATGTCCCTCTGCTTCCTGCATTTAAGTAGGAAAAGTCATGGGTAAAAAGAGAGGGCCTCAGACCCAACCCACCCCCAGTGTCTTAGTCCATTTGAACTTCTGTCACAAAAATATCATAAACTGAGTGGCTTATAAACAACACACATTTATTTCTCACAGTTCTGGAGGCTCAGAAGCCCAAGATCAAGGCGCCAGCAGATTTGGTGTCTGGTGGGGCACACAGCTGGTCTTCCATTAATGGTAGAGAATCCCAAGTGTTCTGTCCACTGACAGGGAGCTCACTACCTCACAAGGCTAGTCAGCTTGGTTGGAAAATCCATCCTCTCACTAAATCTGAAGCCTGAGCTCGTAAAAATGGGGCTAACTGGACCCTCTCTGATTTCATATGTGTGTCTCTGGAACACAATTCTCTCAGGCCCAAGAAGATCAGAACCCACCCTCCAAGCACTCACCACCCATGCCATCAACCAGGCTTCAGATATGCCACAAACTTACTGCCTCCCTAGGAGACTACTTGGCTTCCACATGGCCTTTGATGCAATAACGTTAGAGGCCACACAACAGCCTTCCCCGAACAATTACATGGGGGACACACCATCAACAGGGTTACATTAACAGTCAAAGAGGGCCGGGCATGGTGGCTCACACCTATAATCTGAGCACTTTGGGAGGCCAAGGTGGGAGGACTGCTTGAGCCCAGGAGTTCAAGACCAGCCTTGGCAACATAGTGGGACCCTGTCTTTATAAAAAACTTAAAAGTTAGCCAGGCATGGTGGTGCATGCCTGCAGTCCGAGCTACTTGGGAGGCTGAGGCAGGAGGATCACTTGAGTCTGGGAGGCTGAGGCTTCAAGAAGCTGTAATCATGCCCCTGCACTCCAGCGTGGGCAACAGAGCCAGACCCAGTCTCAAACACACACACACACACACACACACACACACATACACACACAATCAAAGAGACACTTGCCACACCCTTCTTGCCCCTTCCTCCCATGTGCCAGTGTCCCAAGATCTGGGCTGGATGAGGGCTAAGGACTAAGACTCACTTACCTCTCTAACACCACGAGGGCAGAGACCGAGCATGCACTTCCTCCTCACTATACTTGGAGCTACAGTTCGTGCTCACTAATTAGACCTGTCGCCAGCCCTGAATCATTCCCAGGCCAGGCTGGGGAGGTCATTAAGCCGGAGATGGATAAGTGCTAAGCCGGCCCTCTCCAGAGATTTACAAGGCTCAGGCTGGGGAGGATTTATAAGGTTTGTTAAATTTCTAATTGAGTTTAGAGTGCAGTGCCATGGTCTCAGTGACCAAGCCGCACGGGTGAGAATTAAAACAAGTGCACCCATCCCTCACATTCCCGGAAGACTCCAGGCATGGAGGCCTCCCCACCAACCCCACACACCAGCCTGGCTGCACAGACCAAGGCCTGCCGAAAGGCAGTGTGGTCTGGTGGGCAGCCCCGATCAAGCCACTCAGCACCCCCTGCCCAGCTCCAGGCCCGCAGACCAGCCCATGACAGAGCTGCAGGTCCAAAGTCTATTTGTGGTTGATTGGTTGGTTGCTTGGTCATCTGGATTTGTTGCGTGTTTGGTTTTTTTTTTTTTTTTTTTTTGGAATAGTTACTACACCCATATGGCTCAAATTTTTAAAACTACAAAAGAATACCCAGAGAAAAATCTCTCTCCCACTCTGCCTTCCAGCTACTACCCAGTGGAGAAAACCAATGATGTGATCAGTTCCTGGCAAATCCTTTTAGATTTGCACACGCAAGCAAATTACACATAATATGTGTATATTTTTTCATATGTGTGTGTATATATATATATTCTTTTTTCCCTTTGATATGTACCCTAATACACCTTACTTTTATCACTTAATACAGATCTTAGGAATCTAGAGAGAATGCTGATTGGTCAGCATCAAACAGACTTGGGTTTGCCCCATGATGTGCTGAAGCAAGCTCCTACCCGTTCATAAGAGCCAGCTGTGGGCATCTTTTCCCAACTCCAAGTTCAGTGATGTCATGTTGGTAACTTGAAATTCTGTGGAGCATCACAGAAATGAGTAAACTCCACATATGGAAACTTGTACGTGTTTGTTTGGAGAGCTGATGATTCAACATTTACCAGCACACCACCAGCTTTACCACTTGTGAGCCATGTGACTTCAGGCAAGCTATTTCATCTCCCTGAGCTTCAGTTTGTTCACGTCTAAAATGGGTATGAAAATAGCATCATAGCGTGGCCATGAGGACTGGGTGAGATAACATACATAAATGCGTGGCACCATGCCTACCACATGGTAAGTTAGGTGCTGCTGGTGACGTTATTTCACTCCGGGCAACCCTACTGAAGTGGTAGAGAGGGCAGCGATTGCTAGATGAAGAGTCATGTTGGGGTGATGAGGATGACAAGTTTATCCTGAGGGATCCTTGAGCACAGAAATCAACCCAGTCTCAGGGACCCAACTCACTCAGCATCACCACCACACCTACAGTGTGCCATCCCCATGCCGGGCAGGAAGAATGAAGAAATGAACGATGCAATTGCCGGCCTGCCAGGGGCTCCAGCATCATGGGAGGGGGCCAGACATCTAAACAGACAACACCAATGTGCTGTAGATACAGGCAGAATAGAGAGACCCCAGAGGAAGAAGAACCTGAACCTCCAGATATGGGATGGGGATATAGCTTCCCAGAGGAGGGGCGCTTTATACTGGGCTTTGAATGGTGACCAGGAACCCTAGACAGAAAAGCTGAGCCTGGGAGGGTGGAGTTTCAGAGCTAGTCCCAGGAAAACACAGTTCTCAGAATTCATTTCTTCTTAACTCAGAGAGAGGAAGTCACTTGTCCAAGGTCACACAGCACAGAAGTGACTGAGCCAGGATTCAAATCTAGATCCTCTTGGCCCAAAACACAACTCATTCTCCTGCTTCATCCATTGTCTGCTCTCCACCCAGTCAGCAAGCCATCCTGCAAGTCAGCACTCTTGGCACTTAGGAGCACTTGGCACTCACACATAGGGAAGTGGGTGCCCTCTGCAGCTCCTAACAAGACAGGTCCTCTGACCATCTCACAGAGGGCAGTCATTGTGGCTAGACGGTCCATGCACACACTTAGCCTGAGTTTTGAAACACAAAGGCATCAGCACCTCTGCAATCACAGGTGTGGCCAGCCGTACCCCAGATCCTTGAAGCTTCACTCTCCAGACCACCATAGGCTGGAGCCCACCCTCAGGGTCCACTGCTCCCTTCCTTCCTTCTCTCACATCTTGGTTTTGGCTGTTCTTAAATCAAACACTCCATGGTTGCCTGTGTGAGGAGCATCCCTCTCATGGGGGTGCAGATGGGGAAGGAAGAACCCCAGAGAGAAGTGGGTACAGCAGCCCCAGAGCATCATGAAGCCCGTACCTTCAGGAAGGGGTCAGGTGTGACTCTGTGCTATTGAGACCTTGTCTGGGGACCCACATGGGTGACAAGCAACTCTCCCTCCCCCTCACTCACTCATTCAGTATCCACGGGTCTCCTCATACTGTGTGCCATAGGTGAAATGTGGCCCACTGGGAACGCGTTGGGCAAGGTCCTTGTCCCAGTGAAGCTTTCATTCTTATGGGGAAAACACAGCATAGACCAGAAACCAGGAAATTGATTAATTTTAGATGGTGCTAAGTGCTCTAGAGGAAATAAGACAAGCTGGTGAGATAGAGAGAGACAGGGTATAGTCAGGGAAGTCCTCTCTGAGGAGGTGGCATCTGGTCTGCTGCCTGAGTGACATGAAGGAGCCAAGCACCTGAAGATCTTGGGGAAAGATGTTCCAGGCAAAGGGAATAGCAAGTACAAAGGCTCAGAGGCTGTGTTTGAGCTGGGAAAGATAACTCTCTGGAAAGAGAATGGCCCAAAGGGGCATTGGGCACACCCAAAACAGAAGGAGCAGTGGAACCAAATGTGCCACATGCTGATATGTGACCTGTCACTGTCTTTCCTACTTTCTGGGCCTCGGTATCCTCATTTGCATGTGAGTCAATAGCAAAAACACTGAGACTAATTGAGAGAATGAAATGAGCTTGCTCACAGGTGAGCCTCTCCACTCAGAAAGCATCTCCTCACTCCTTCCTGAGATTGCCCTGCGAGAGCCCTGGGATCCTGAGAAACCATCTACAGTCTGGGGAAGGGGGTCTTCCTTGACCTGTGGAGGGACAACGAAGGACTCAGCCCTAAAGGTGGCCGGGAGGCTGGGCCGGGTTTGCCAGGTTTCTGGCTCCTTGGAGGGACCCCAAGGACAATAGGGTCACCCTGCTCAGTGATGCCAGAAGGTTTACTTGTCTTACCCAAAGCCACAAGGAGATCTTGGGATCTAGGACATGTGGAAAGCCACTGAGCACCCCCCAAACAGTTTCCATGCTAGTGGACTCCGTTTTTTCCTTCCCCAGGAAGACATAGGTGAAAATTTTCCCCAGGGTCTGTCTGTGGGTGCGGAGAAAGCATGGGAGGGTGAGCAGCAGAACTGAGACTCCACATCCTGAACCCCAGAGTCAGGACTCCTAGAAATGCCTCCCCATTCCCCAACACATTTACACCACCTGTATACCCAGGTCCTAAATACAGTCTCAGTGACGCTTCTACCTACCCAGAGCCCCTGGTCCGTAATCTGAGCATCGAGCGCCCTCTGGTGGTAATCGTGACTATCCCAAGCCCAGAGCCTCCAAGCGCCGGATGGCCAGCATTGCCCAGCCCCTCCAGTGTGGCGCCTAGCGTGGTGGGGAACTGAACAGCAAAGGCTAGGGCTTTTAGCCAGCACCCACCTAAAAAATACATGCCCTGAGATGGCAAAGGACTTGTCCAGAGTCACACAGCCAGTCGATCGTACCTAGTGGCCAAGAAGAGCACTCACTCATTCATTCACTCAGTCTGCTTCATTGAGCACCTACTTTACCCCAGGCATTGTAATAGGCACAGGGAACTCAGCAGTGACCAGACAAAGCCCTCATCTTCATAAAGGCTACATTCCACGGAGAGAGGGACAATAAATGCACAAACAAGTAAATATGTAGGCTGTCAGGTGGAGAGAAGTTCTATGATGAAAAATCAAGCAGAGTAGGGGAGAAGCAGCAGGGAGCTATCTTAGATCAGACAGCTATGGGAGAGCTCTCTAGGGGGATGACTTTGAGCTGAGATCGATGAAGAGATGGGGAAATGTGTAGGGAGAAGCGATTCTGGCACTGGGAAAGGAAGTGGCCCCTGACGCAGGAGGGTCCTTGGCATGTTCAAGTGACAGCGAGAAGGCCTGGGTGGTCAGAGTGGAGCGAGCAAGAAAGACGGTAGAGGCCATATCAGATAGGGTCCTGTGCACTACGAGAGGGCTTTGTTCTAGGGCTTTGTTCTAAGTTGTGTTAGGAAGCCAGTGGAGGGTTTTGAACAATCACGAGGGGGCTAAAAGTTTTAAAGGCTCACTGGATTCTGAAGGAAAAGCAGATGGCAGGAGGGATGAGGTGTGAACGCAGTTGGTTCAGAGCTAGAAAGCTATTGCAAGGTTCCAGGTGAATAGTGACAGGAGCTTTAACCAGAGGTGGGGGTAATCTAAGGGTCTCAGATTCGAGATGCATTTTGAAGTTCAAGCCAAAAAGAGCTACTGAGGTAGTGCTATAGAATGTGAGAGAAAGAGAGGAAAAAGATAAGTCCAAGGTTTTTTGCCTGAACATCTAGGTGATGGTTCCTGAGATGGGGACGGCAGGAAGGAGAGATTTGATGACAGGACAGTGAAAAGTTCCATTTTGGGCATGATGAGTTTAAGGTGCTGGCCATGACTATCCCAGGTTGGATATAGGAGTCTGAAGTTCAGGGGTGAACTTGGCAGTCATTACCATATAGATGGTGTTTAAAGCCATGGAGAGAGGCACCTGCTTCTATCCAAGATGAAGCAACAGAGGCCAGATTTATCCTCTCGCCTGAAACAAACAAATAAAACACACACAAACTATATAAAACAATGGTTTTCAAGATACTGGACGTCAGAAAACAAAGGATGGTATCCCTTAGAGACAGAAAACAAGGTGAGCCCTAAACTCATCTCAGCGTACTGTCTTGGTAGAGTTTCTCAGTTGCATCACAGGAAGTAGGAATGGAAGTAGTGCCTGGGAAACATCCTAAATTGAGAAGATAGAGCTAGGGGTCCAGGGAGACAAAGACAAGAATTTGCAGGACACAGCACTCAATAGGAGAGAGACCTACAAAGACAACCAGAACCCCAGAAACCTGCAGAGGGTCCCCCTCAAGTATTCATCAGAGTACTGATCAGCACATGTGTATATGGAAAATACCCAAGGCTAAATAAGTAATCATCCGGAGATATAGAGGACACAGTACCCAGCAATCACACAAGGCCTGGAATAACATCTGTTCTCACCAGGACTAGAAAACCGCATAATTAGTGCAGGATGGGGTAGAATACTCAGAAGATTCTCGCCTCAACAATGAAGAATAATTAGCCCTAAATTTAAATGCTGCTCTGGTCCCACCTAACAAATCTTCAAAGCAAGACCTAAAAGGATCAAACTCTTCCTGCAAATAAATTAATTGCATTCCAGAACAAAGTTCAGAATATTTGTAGAAATGCAAAAATAACCAAGAATATAAAGAACTCCTAATGTGTACGTAATTGGAGTATCCAAAGGAATGCAAAAATACTCAAAAAGGTAAAAATTACAATGTCTGGCATCTAATCAAAGATTATCAGGTATGCAAAGAAGCAGGGAAATATGCTCTATAATGAAAATTAATTAATTAATTAATTGAAACTGACTCAGAATGTACATAGATGTTAATAATAGTAATTAAGTGGAGGTATTTGAGATATTAAAAAGACATAAATCAAACTTACAGAGATCAAAAACAATCTGAGGGGAAAATTACACTAGATGGGAGGAATGGCAGATTGGACATTGCAGAAGAAAAGATTAGTGAACATAAAGACACAGCAATAGAAACTACCCAAAATGAAACACACAGAAAGAAAAATCAATTTTTTTTTTTTTTTTTTTTTGAGACAGGGTCTCACTCTGTTGCTCAGGCTGGAGTGCAGTGGTGCAATCTCAGGTCACCACAGCCTCCACCTCCCAGGCACAAGCAACCCTCCCACTTCAGCCTCCTGAGTAGCTGGAACTACAGGCACACACCACTATACCCAGCTAGTTGTTTGTATTTTTGCAGAGATGGGGTCTCACCATGTTCCCCAGGCTGGTCTCGAGCTCCTGGGCTCACGAGATCCACCCACCCCTGCCTCCCAAAGTGCTAGGATTAAAGGCATGAGCTACCGCGCCTGGCAAAAAATCAAATTTTTTAAAAGGGAACATCAATGATCTGTGGGACAACATTAAACAACCTAATATATGTGTGATTAGAGTGTCAGCCTGTAATTCCAAACCCGGCAAAAATATCTTTCAAAAACAAAACCAAAATAAGACTATTTCAGATATACAAAAGCATAAAGAATTCATCACCAACAGACTTTCATTATAAGAAATATTAAAGGAAGTCCTTTAGGCAGAAGCAAAATGATACCAGTGGGAAATATGGATCCAAGGAATGAAAAGCACCAAAAGTGGTAACTACGTGGGTAAATATGTTTTATTATTATTTCAAGCACTTTAAAAGATAAGTGACTATCTAAACAATAACAATATATATTTTGGGGGGGTTGTTTTTTGTTTTGAGACTGAGTCTCGCTCTGTCACCTAGGCTGGAGTGCAGTGGCGCAATCTTGGCTCAGCACAACCTCCGCCTCCCAGGCTCAAGCAATTCTCCTGCCTCAGCCTCCAGAGTAGCTGGGATTACAGGCACATGCCACCACCGCCTGGCTGATTTTTGTATTTTTAGTGGAGACGGGGTTTCACCATATTGGCCAGGCTAGTCTTGAACTCCTGATCTCGAATGATCCACCCATCTCGGCTTCCCAAACTGCTGGGATTACAGACATGAGCCACCATACCCGGCCAGTTTATTTTATATATATATAAATTAAATGTATGACAACAATAGAATAATGAATGAGAGAGGAAGAGTAGTGGTATGCTATTGAAAGATTGTTACACTATACCTGAAGTGGTATAACACTATTTGAAAGTAGACTGTGATAAGTTAAAGATCCATACTACAATCTCTAAAATTACCACTAAAATAACAATATTAGAAGTTATAGCTAATAAGTCAAAAATAGAGACAAATTGGAAACACAAAAAATACTCATTTTCCCCAAAAGAAAGCAGAAAATATAAAAAGGGGAACAAAGAATAGACGGGACAAATATAAAACAAATCACAAGATGATAAACTTATACCTAACCATGTCAATAATCACATTAAATGTAAATGATCCAAACTCCCCAATTAAAAAGTAAAAATTGTCAGATTGGATAAAAAAAAATCAGGACCCAACTATGTACTCTTTCAAAGATATATATTAAATATAAAGACACAAATAGGGTAAAAGTAAAAGGATGTCAAGAAGCATAGCCTACTAACACCAAATAAAAGAAAGCCGTAATAGTTACACTATATCAGACAGAATAGATTTCAGATTATAAAAATATTACTAGGGATAAAAAAAGTTCATTTCGTAATGATCAAAGGGTCAGTCAACGAAGAGGGCATAATTCAAAATGTTTATGCATCTAATTAAATAGCTCCAAAATACATGATGCAAAAATGGATAGAACTGCAAGGAGAAACAGACAAATCCGCAAATACAGTTGGAGATTTCAAGACTCTTTTCTCAATAATTGATAAAGCAAGCAGACAGAAAATCACTAAGGATTTGGGAGATTTTAATAACACTATAAAACAACTTGGCCTAATTGACATTTTTAGAACACTCCACCCAACATCAGAATACACATCATTTTCAAGGGCGCAGAAAATATTTTTAAAGATAGATCATATTGTTAGCCATAAAAAAGGTCTCAGTAAACTTATTCAAGTCATACAAATGAAGTTCTGACTATAATAGAATTACATTAGAAATCAGTAACAGAGATATGTAAAAATCACCAGCCAAATACTTGGAGACTAAAGAACACACTTTTAATAACCCATGAGGTCAAAGGAGAAATAAAAGGGGAAATTATAAAGTATTTTGAACTGAATGAAAACGAAAATACAACACTAAATGAAAACACAAAATTAGTGGGGTGCCTCTATAACAGTACTTAGGATATTGATAGTAATAAATACCAATAGTGGAAAAGAACAGTCTCAAAGCAAAGACTTCAGCTCTATCTTAAGAAACTGGGGAGGAGAGAGGGGGAGGAAGAGCAAATTAAACCCAAAGTAAGCAGAAGAAAGTAAATAATAAAGATTAGAGCAGAAATCAATGAAATAGAAAAATAATCGAGAAAACAAAGACGAAAGCTGGTTCTTTGAAGAAATCAATAAAATTGACAAACCCTCCAGCTAGACTGATCACGGAAAAAGAGAGAAAACACAACATCACCAATATCAGGAATGAGAGAAATTATATCACTACAGATTCTAAGAATATTGAAAGGAATAAAAGACTATCTATTAAATATGTTGAATTTGTAGTTAAAACTTCCCCACAAAGATACTTTCAGAACCAGGTGATTTCACTGAGGAATTTTAGGAAACATTTAAGGAAGCTGTGATATTGTAAAATATATATTAGTCTTTGTACCATTTCCTGTCACTTAGCTCCTAAAACCCTTGGAATCTCCGGAGTGGCAAGAGTGTCTTTCGTATGCTATCTCATTCCATTCTGGTTTCTATAATAAAATACCTTAGGCTGGATAATTTATAAATAGAAGAAATGTATTTCTCACAGTTCTGGAGGCTGGGAAGTCCAAAATCAAGGTCCTGGCAGATTCAGTATTTGGTGAGGGCTTACTCTGTGCAGCACAGATGGTGCCTCGCTGCTGTGTCCTCACACGGTGCCAGGGGCAGGAGGGACCTGGCACCTCCCTCCAACTTCTTTAATAAAGGCACTAATCCCACTCACGAGGGTGTAATCTTCATGACTTAACCACTTCCAAAAAGGTCCCACCTCTTAGTACTATCATTTTGGGGGTGAGGTTTCAACATATGAATTTTGGGGGTACAACAACATTCAGACCATAGCATATGCTAATAAGATGACTGGTGGCTGGCAGGCCCTAGACAGCTTCAGAATGACAGCTTCAGAAACACCAAAGCATGATTAAAGGGTTGGGACTTCAGCCCCAACCCCCAATCTCCAGGGAGGAAAGAAGGCCTGAAGGTTGAGTTAAGCACCAATGGAATAATGGTTTAATCAATCATTCCTGTTTAATGAAGCCTCCATAAAAATCCAAAAAGACAATGTTTGGATGAGCTTCCAGACTGCCAAACACACGGGATTCTTGGAGGGTGGTATATCCAGAGAGGGTATAGAAGCTCCATGCCCTTCCCCCTTGCCTTGCCCTATACATCTCTTCCATCTGGCTGTTCATCTGTATCCTTTGTAACATCCTTTATAGGCCTGATGCAGTGACTCATACCTGTAATCCCAGCACTTTGGGAGGCAGAGGTGGGAGAATCGCTTGAGTCCAGGAATTCGAGACCGTTCCGGGCAACATAGTGAGACTTTGTCTCTATAAAAAAATAAAAATTAAAAATTAGCTGGGCATGGTGGCATGCACCAGTGGTACCAGCTACTCAGGAGGCTGGGGCAGGAGGATCACAGGAGCCCAGGAGTTCAAGGTTGCAGTGAGCTATGATGAGTTCAAGGTAGCAGTGAGCTATGATCACGTCACCACACTCCAGCCTGTGTAAGTGAGACACTTGTCTCAAAATTTTTTTTAATTTAAAAATAATTTTAAATTTTAAAAAATTAGTTAAAATAAATTGGTAAATGTAAAGTGTTTCCCTGAGTTCTGTGAGCGGCTCTAGCAAATTATTCAAATCTAAGGAAGGAATCCTGAGAACCCCTGGGTGGCCAAAAGCACAGGTCATACCTGGGGTTTGCAATTGGCATCTGTGGTGAGGGGGAGTCTTGTGGGACTGAGCCCTTAACCTGGGGGGTCTGAAGCTATCTCCAAGTAGACAGTGTCAGAATTGAATTGAATTAGAGGACTTCCAGCTGGGGTCCACTGGAGAATTGCGTGGTGTGTGGAGAAACAACCCACACACATCTGGTGTCAGAAGTATTGTGTTGAGTCGTGTGTGAGAGTAGGAGAAACACTTTGGGTTTTAGCCATAACACCAATTCAACACAAACTCTCCCAGAAAATTAAAAAGGAAAGAACACTTTCCAACTCAGTCCATGAGACCAACATTACTCTGATGACAAAGCCAAAGACATTACAAGAAAGCTACAGACCAATATCCCTCTTGAACATATATGTAAAATTCTAAACAAAATCTTAGCAAATCAAATCCAACAACATATAAAGTGGATAATACATGATGACCAAGGAGGTTTATCCTGGGAATACAAAGTTGGTTTCATATTCAAAATTAGATCAATGTAATTCATATTAATTTCCTTCTGTTATAGAACAAATTACCACAAACTTTGTGGATTAAACAACAAAAAATTACCTCACAGTTTGGGAAATCAGAAGTCCAAATGGATTTCACTAGGCTAAAATCAAGGTGATACACGATTGCATTAATCCTGGAAGCTCTAGGGGAGAATATATTTCCTTGCCTTTGCAAGTTTCTAGAGGCTGTCTCCCTTCCTTGGCATGGCCCCCTCCTCCATCTTCAAAGCTAACAGCATAACATCTCCAAGTCTGTCTCTCTCTGTCTCTCCGTCTCTCTGTCTCTCTCGCACGTACTTTCTTCTTCTTTTTCTTCTTCTTCTTCTTCTTCTTCTTCTTCTTCTTCTTCTTCTTCTTCTTCTTCTTCTTCTTCTTCTTCTTCTTCTTCTTCTTCTTCCTCTTCTTCTTCTTCTTCTCCTTCTTCTTCTTTTTCTTCTTCTCCTTCTTCTTCTTTTTCTTCCACCTATTAAGGATTCTTGTGATTACAGTGGGCCCACCAGGATAATCTAGGATACTCTCCCCATGGCAAGATCCTTAATTTAATCATCTAAGCAAAGTTCTTTTTGCCATGTTAGTTTCACAGTTTTCAGGAATTAGGACATGGGCATCTTTAGGGGGCCATTATTTGGCCTACCACACAAAAAGAGAAAAAACATGTGATCAGATCAATAAATGCAGAAAACGAATTTGACATAATCCGGTATTCATTTATGATTTTTTTTTTTTTTAAACTGAGCAAACTAGAAGTAGAAGAGAACTTCCTTAGTCTGGTAAAGGCGATCTTCAAAAAAATCTACGGTATCATTATTCAATGACTGAAGGCTGAAGACTCTCTCCTTAAGACTGGGAACAAGGTAAGTATGTCCACTCTCTTCACATCAACTCAACATCGTACTAGAGATGTTAGCCAGTGCAACGAAGCCAAACAAAACAAAGAGTTTAGAAAAACAAGAAAAGCATTCAGATTGAAAAGAGGTAAATACTTTATTCATAGATAACGTGATTATCTATGTGGAATATACAATGAATCTACCCCAAAAAGCTATTAGAACTAATAAGTCAGTTTAGCAAAATCGTAGGATGAAAGAAAACTATAGAAGGCCAGGCATGGTGGCTTATGCCTGTAATCCCAGCACTTTGGGAAGCCGAGGTGGGCAGATCACTTGAGGCCAGGAGTTTGAGACCAGCCTGGCCAACATGGTGAAACCCTGTCTCTACTAAAGATATAAAAAGTAGCCAGGCATGATGACACATGCCTGTGATCTCAACTACACAAGAATCACTTGAACCCAGGAGGCAGAGGTTGCAGTGAGCTTAGCTCGCACCTCTGCACTCCAGCCTGGGCAACAAAGTGAGACTCAGTCTCAAAAAAAAAAAAAAGAAAGAAAAATATAGAAAAAAATGTGTATTTTTATATACTAGCGACTAACATTTGGAAATTGAAATCCAAAAATCAATACTACTTACAATAACATAAAAATTCTTAAATAATTAGGGATATATCTGACAAAAAATATGCAAAACCCATACCTTGAAAATACAAAATATGGCTGAGAGAAAATAAAGAGGATTTAAATAAATTGATATATCTTGTTCATGGGTTGGAAGATTCAATATTATTAAGATGGCAATTCTCCCCCCAAATTAATCTAGGAATAGAAGGGAACTTCCTTAGCCTGATAAAGGGCATCTGCAGAAAAACCTACCATACCACTATACCAATGGCTAAAGGCTGAATACTTTCTCCCTAAGATTGGGACTAAGGTAAGGCTGTCCCCTCTCAAAATCAAATCAACAGGATTTTTTGTAGAAGTTGAAAAACTGATTCCAAAATGTATATGGGAATGCAAAGGACCTAGAACTGTAAAAACAATTTTTAAAAAGAATCAAGTTGGATGACTAATCCTATCTGATTTCAAGATTGATTATAAAGCTACAATAATTAAGACAGTGTGGTAGTGGAGTAAAGATAGACATATAGAACAAAGAAACAAAATAGAAAGTCCACAAATATATATATACATATATTATATATACATATATATTTTACATATATACATATATATTATATATACATATATATTTTACATATATACATATATATTATATATACATATATATTTTACATATATACATATATATTATATATACATATATATTTTATATATACACATATATTATATATACATATATATTTTATATATACACATATATTTTATATATACATATATATTATATATACACATATATTTTATATATACACATATATATTATATATACACATATATTTTATATATACACATATATATTATATATACATATATATTTTATATATACACATATATATTATATATACATATATATTTTATATATACACATATATATTATATATACATATATATTTTATATATACACATATATATTATATATACATATATATTTTATATATACACATATATATTATATATACATATATATTTTATATATACACATATATATTATATATACATATATATTTTATATATACACATATATATTATATATACATATATATTTTATATATACACATATATATTATATATACATATATATTTTATATATACACATATATATTATATATACATATATATTATATATACATATATATTTTATATATACATATATATTATATATACATATATATTTTATATATATTATATATTATATATACATATATTATATATTATATATTATATATACATATATTATATATTATATATTATATATACATATATTATATATTATATATTATATATACATATATTATATATTATATATTATATATACATATATATTTTATATATATTATATATTATATATACATATATATTTTATATATATGTATATATTATATATACATATATTATATATTATATATTATATATAATATATTATATATTATATATTATATATAATATATTATATATTTTATATATAATATATTATATATACATATATTATATATTTTATATAATATATGTATATACACATATAATATATTATATATTATATGTGTATATACACATATATTATATATATACCTATATATACAGCTGCAGGGGCAGCGATAGCTGCCTAGGGTGTGCCTGAAATAGGAAGTCTTGCAGCTCCCCAGGGTCTCCAGGATCCCCTGAGGGCAGATGAGAGATGAAGGAGCCCCAACCCCAAGGGATGTTTAATAGAGTGGTTAAGACTCTAGCTCAGGACCCCAGTTTAAATCTAGGCTTCCCACTTACTAGCTGTGAGACTCTCAGTAAGCACTTCGCCTCCCTAAGCCTCCGTTTCCTGTTCTCTAAAATCATATATATATATATATATATATATATATATACACACACACACACACACACACACATATATACATACATATATATGGCAGAATTATATTGCACATATACATATATATGGCAGAATTATATTGCACATATATATATATATGGCAGAATTAAACACTCCATGTTTGTTTAATGAGAGGAATGAGCCAATAGTAAATAATGTATCTATAAGGATGAGCTATCACTTGGTCCAGCTCCCTGCACCCAGGAAAACATGTACGCAGACCCCAAAATATAACAGTCTGAGGACTGAACCCAGAGCCACCCACCAGTCAGAGGTTGAGAGGAGGAGGACCCGCCAGAGACTGAGAAAGGGGAGCCAGGGAGGTGCAAGGAGAAGGGGGATGGGGTCCCTGGAAGCTGAGTAAAGAGAGTGTTTCAAGGAGAAGAGAATAATCAGCTCTCAGATGCCACCAAGAGTTGAGAACTGATGACTGAACTGGTAACTTAGAGGCCACTGGGAACCCAGTGGACCAATGGGAGACAAAGTCTCACTGGAGTGGGCTCAAGAGAGAAGGAGAAGAAGGAAGTGGGTAATGGAGAGGACTGGCGATTCTTTTCAGAGACTCCGCTGAGAGCAGAGAAGATACAGCGCCAAGGAATTTTTTTAACAACAGAATTAATCCCATACCCCGGTGGAAGGTCAGACAGACCTGTAGGTCATGGAAGACAGCGCAGAGTGCCCCCACCGCTGCTGGGGCTGGAGTGATCCCCCAGGGCTCAGGCCACTACTCAGAGAGCCAAGTTGGGGCAAGGGCCAAAACTGTGGGGCCGAAGCGGGGGATGGTCTAAGAATGTTCCATTAAATGTTCTCCTGTCCCAGAAGAGTCCCAGACACCCAGGCACTGCTTAGGGACCACTGTCCCTCCATGTCACCCCAGCCTCAGCTCATGCTCCACCTCCTGGTGAAACAGTAGATCCTCCTTTGAGAACTTGCCTTCCAGGGGCAGTGGGATCCCAGCAGAAACAGCTGGTGCAGAGAAAAGTATCCTGGCTTTAGAATCATAAGGACCCGGACCTGACTCAAGTACTAGTTCCAGCTCACTGGAGGACCCTGGGCAAGTCCCATCACCACTCACAGCCTCCAGTTCGTCATCAGTAAAATGGGAGTAATAATTCCATCCTCCCAGCATTGTGGTGAGGACAGCAGGAGAAAATCTGAGTGCAATGCCAAGCAGGGGGGACGGCCCAAGGGACGGCCCAAAGCATGGGCGATCCTTTCATTCTTTCCCTTCCAGCCTGTTCCCTGGGACTCCTGAGGGGCTCTCCTCCCACTAGCTTACTCCCATTGTGGGTCCCCATTTGGCCCTGGAGGTTTCCAGCTCCTCTCCTGCTTCTGCCATGATGTGACAGAGTTGCGTGGCTGGGGCCAGCCAACCCACGACAGCTACAGGGGCAGCAATAGCTGCCAAAGGTGTCCCTGAAATAGGAAGTCTTCCAGCTCCCCAGGGTCTCCAGGACCCCCTGAGGGCAAACGGGAGATGGAGGAGCCCTGGCCCCAAGGGACGTTTAGCAGAGTGGTTAAGACCCTAGCCCAGGACCCTAGGTTGAATCTAGGCTTCCCATTTACTAGCTGTGAGACTCTCAGAAAGGCGCTTCACCTTCCCAAGTCTCCGTTTCTTGTTCTGTAAAATAGCGTCTACTTCACTGAGTCGCCATGAGGATTAAATGAGATAATGCATGAAGGTGCTTTACACAGCACTGGGTCCATGGGGTGCACAGTATATATGGGCCATGCTGCCATTATTGGCTCCTACCCAGCTTTCCCAGGGGCTGGTGCCCCCACCCACCTGGAGCCTGAGTTTCCTGTGAGCCAAGTGTGAGCCAAGCCTGGGTTCAGAGAGCCAGGTAGAGGAAAGGTCAGAGGCTGCTCCCTCCCCTAACACAGTCCCACCTGCATCCACAGCTCAGGCAGGGGCTTCATACTAATAGAAATCCCCTAATCACCTGCTCATCACCTGTCCAGTATCTCAGATCTGCACCTCTCCCAGCCAGGGCCCCTCCTGCATTATCCCTGCTACTCCTGGCTTGGGAGAAAGATGGGACCCGATAGAGGGGCAGACACCACCTCCATCTTCCTCGGATGGTATAGTCCAGCAGTTGAGAGTGTAGACTGCCTGACTCTGCCTCCTCCTAGCTCTGTGACTTCAGGCAGGTTACTTGGCCTCTCTGTGCCTCAGTTTCATAATCTATAAAATGGGGCTAAGAATGGTACCCCCTCATAGGGTTATTGTATAGCTGAATCAATGTGAAGTGCTTGTAATGGTGCCTGGCACCACTAAGTACCATTCAAGTACTTGCTGTTCTTCTTGCCATTATTATATTTATTCAGTACATGTCCAAGTGCACAGTAGGTTTCAGGACATGCTTGTTGCATGAATGGATAGATGGATGGATGACTGAATGAACCAACTAGCCTCTAAGGGTTCCTTAGTTCACTGATAACTGATAACAAAGGCTATGGGTTTTGAGCACCAAGTAGGTGCCAGATGCTTCATGCCACATGATCTAACCGAATCCTCACCACTGCCCAATGAAGTGGGTATGATTACTCCCATTTCTCAGATAAGGAAATCATGACTTAGAGGTTCACTTGTCCACAATCCACAGTGATTTTTCCTCCCATTTAATTTATAATTATACATATGACACAAAATCGCTGATGAAAAAATTCTAAAAAGAAGCAAAATAAAAACAATAAATGTAAAATCACCTGAGATTCCACACCCAGAAATTACCATTGTCAAGTGTTTGCTGACTAACCTCTATACTGCCTTCGTGCAAATGTATATATATATATATATATATAACATATATATACATATTTTTTGTTGTTGTTGTTGTTGTTGTTGAGACGGAGTCTCGCTCTGTCGCCCAGGCTAGAGTGCAGTGGCGTGATCTTGGCTCACTGCAAGCTCCACCTCCCGGGTTCACGCCATTCTCCTGCCTCAGCCTCCCAAGTAGCTGGGACCAGAGGTGCCTGCCACCACACCCGGCTAATTTTTTTGTATTTTTAGTAGAGACAGGGTTTCACCGTGTTAGCCAGGATGGTCTTGATCTCCTGACCTCGTGATCCGCCCACCTCGGCCTCTCAAAGTGCTGGGATTACAGGCATGAGCCACCGCTCTCGGCCTGCAAATATATTTTTTTAACAAAGATGGGCTCACATTATGCATACGCTGCACTGCAATAGAGTGTGGCTCTCTCTATGTCAATAAATATGTACCACCGGCAGCAGCTAGGATTCCATCGTAGAGCCAGACCACAATTTATTTAACCAATTTGCTTTTGCAGGATATTTAGGCTGACTCAATTTCTCACCATTTTATGTAATGAATATTCTCCTTATCCATACAACTTCCTGAACTTGTTCAATTATTTCCTTAGCATAAATTCCTAGAACTGAAATTTCTGAGTCAAAGACAATACACTTACTTAGGGCTTTTCATATACACACACTGCCAGATCGTCTCCCAGAAAGGTTGTACTAATTTCCACTCCCACTGGTAGTGAATGAGATACAGGCCACTAATATTGAAGATATGAAAAACAGATCAGAAGTGGTATATTAGTTGGAATGGCTGGGCCAAGCTGCAGGAACACATTTACCCCAAAATCTCAGTGGCATAACACAACAAAGATTTCTTTCTGGCCCACAGTGCAGGCTCGACCTGGTTCAGCAAGAGAGTTTCTTCCTCCCATAGTGGAATTCAGGGACCGGGCTGACAGAGTGTGACCCTGCCATTATAGCTGTGCCATCTGGAATGTGGGACCTCCAAGGTTGCCCCAGAGTGGGAAGAATGAGCGCCCAGCTTCTTAAATGCCTTGCTCAGGAATGAGACACGTCCTCTCCACTCACTTCATTGGTTAGGACTATCTCGAGGCCCTCTCTAACTGCACGGGCGCTGGATAGTGTGGGGTTCCAGGTGTAAGGAAAGAAAGACAAACCTGATATACACAAACCTCAGTGATGTCTGCTACAAATGGTAAAGGTTAACATCATGGAAGGCTTCCTTGGGCAAAAGAAACCTGAGTTGAATCCTCTTGTGACCTGTACTGGCCCCAGTGTCACTGAGTCTGGTGTGGCTTTTCTTAGGAAAGAATTGTTTTATCTCACTGTAATGAAGACAAGGGGAGGACCAGGCTAGTGAATCGGGCAATGGGCTGGTGACAGCTTCTCTCTTCCCTGCAAGGCAGCTCATCTCCAGTGCTTGTCCTGGGCTCCTCACCAGAGCGATGTGGACTCCAGGAAGGCTAAAAGTGAAAAGCCATGCGAGGCGGTGCAGGAGAAAAGTCCATGAGAAGTCCTGCCTTTTGTAGCCCACTCAGCCAGCCCCTGACCTGACCGCGATAGAGAACAACATGAGGTCAACCAGTGCCAAGATCAGGTGCAAACAGAAAATAGTGGTAAAAATGAGAGATCTGGAGTGAGGCTGCCTGGCTTTGCAAATCAGCTGAGCCCCTTACCATTTATGTGGCCTTGAGCAAGTTGCTTAACTTCTCTGTATGTGTTTCCTTATCTCTACATGGTGATAACAAGAGTAACCACCTTCAAGGGCTAGCATAAGGCTTAAATAAGTTCAATATTCATTTCTTCATCGAACAACCGCACACAGACACCCTTATATCTGGCACTGGGGATACAGAGATTAGCAAAACAAAACCCCTGCCCTTAAGGAGTTTAATTCTCTTAAGGAAACAGGCAACATATAAACAACAACAAATAGCACAGTATTTCAGGCGGTAGTAAGTGCTCTGAAGCAAAATGAAGCAGGAGAAGGGAGGTAGACAGTGATGGGAAGTGCTTATATTTTGTCCAGAGTCTTTACCTCTGTAACATGACATTTGAGCAAAGATCTAAATGAAGTAAAGGAGAGAACTATGTGGCTATCAGGGGAGTAATGTCCAGATGGGAGGAAGTGTGGGTGCAAAGGCCCTGGGGCAGAAGCATGCCCACAGTGTCTGAGGACCAAATATTGCTGAGGAAAGTGAGCAAGAGGCATGCCAGGAGACTAACCCAGAGAGGTGCCTGTGGCCATGAGAAGGACTTCAGAGTTCATTGCAGACAAGACAGGGAGCCACTGGAGGGTTTTTCATGGTGTTTAAAATACCATGTGACCAGCCAGGTGCTGTGGGTCACATCTGTAATCCCAGCACTTCAGGAGGCCGAGGCAGGTGGATCACCTGAGGTCAGGAGTTCGAGACCAGCCTGGCCAACATAGTGAAACCCCGTCACTACTAAAAATACAAAAAACAATTAGCCCGGCGTGGTGGCGGGCACCTGTAGTCCCAGCTACTCAGGATGCTGAGGCAGGAGAATCACTTGAACCTGGGAGGCAGAGGTTGCAGTGAACCGAAATTGTGCCACTGCACTCCACCCTGGACGAAATAGTGAGACTCAGTCTCAAAAATAAAATAAAATACCGTGTGACCATACAACACCAAATGCCTGACACACACATGCTCAATAACTATTTTCATTGATACCAATGATTGCGGTGATGATCATGATGATAACCATCATGATGGCCAAGGGAGGGTGTGGTTAGGGGCAGGTGCTGAATCTGCATATACCATAGAGGTAGAGACAGAAGAAATCTGGGAAAATATAAAAGTATGTTTCCATGAACTCAATCATTCTCTGTCCTTCCCACCCTCTATCCATCCCCATCCTGTCCTTCCTCCTGATCTCAATCCCCTAATATAAGTTGTTATGGGATGAGAGGAAAATAAAGATTTATCTTTGGGCATTAAAAGCTACTTGCAGTGGGATTCAAACAGTGTTGCGGGGGAGACAGACACAGCCAAGACCAGACATCTGACAAGATGGAACTCCAGATGTCAGTTTCCCTTTGTGTTACTTAGGGGACTACAGGCAGGGGAGAAAGAACGGGAGGAAGAAGAGAAATGGGGGGCTATACAGGAAGAAAGGGGAGAGGCAAGCAGTGGTCTGGGGGAGGGACCCCAAGACCAAGGAGGCTGGCATTCTCCAGCCACTTGGAGGGCACCCATGCCCAACAGGGGCAAGGCTGTAGGACCTTGCCCAAGGTCCTCCAAGTGATCTGGGCACAGTCTCCTCCCCACCTGCAGTCCCATCCCAACTGTAGATACGTGTTGGGTGACAGGGGCATTCCTAATGTCTGCCCCTCCCCAATGCCTAGACAGAGAGTAGGACTAGGAGTGTTCCCTTGGCGGCTGGGGATGCTGTTCCTTCATAAAGTTTCCTGTCACTCCACCCACTGGATTTGCTCTCCTCAATCTGCACACGTACACACACATGTGTGCACACACAAACATGCTTACACCTGTGAGACAATGGAGTCCACCAGTGAAAAGTGAAACCTCTGAAGGCAGACTAACCTGGGTTAAAATCTCAATTCTGCTTCTCATTGCTGTGTGATCTTGGGCTAGTTTCCTCTCCTCTCTGAACCTCAATTTACTCATCATGGGTTGTTGTGAGGATTAAATGAGTTAATCTGTAATAGAAGAACATAGAACAGTATCTGGCACGTAATAATAAGTGTGTGCTGCCATTATTATACATATTGACACAGGCTTTCATACAGACTGCCTGGCTTTGCAAACTGGCTGAGTCCCTTGCCATTTCTGTGGCCTTGAGCAAGTTGCTTAACTTCTCTGAATGTGTTTTCTTATCTCTACATGAGGATAACAAAAGTAACTACCTCCAAGGGCTAGCATAAGGCTTAAGTAAGTTCAATATTCATTTCTTCATTGAAAAACCATATATAGACACCCTTACGTCTGGCACTGGGGATACAGAGATTAGCAAAACCCTGTCAGTGTGCACATGGGTTAAGTTTTTGCTCTCATACGGGAGCAAAAACTTAATCCATGTGCACACTCAGTTATGCAGACATGCACAATGGACACAAGTGCCATCAAAACCCAGCACATCTGCACACCCCAAAGCAAGAAGTCAGAGAAGGAGGTGTTCCTTCTGAGCCAAGCAGGAATTGTCCCTTATCAGCCTGCAGAGACCTGGCCCACAGGGCACTCTTCCAGTGGCCCCTCAGCCAGCACCATGGCCCAAATCCCCCAGCCCCACCCAAGGGCCTGCCATCCAGTTTTCCTTCCACTGGTAGAATGGCTCCAACCCAGCTCCCACACACAGATGGAAGGCCAGGAGCCTCCAGTGGGCCTGGAAGCAGCAAGGGTGAGTGCCTTAGTTTGTCTTCTGCTGCTTATAACAGAATACCTAAAACTGCACAATGTATAAAAGAAAGGAATTTATTTCTTACAGTTATGGACACTGAGAAATCCAAGGTCGAGGGGCCACATCTGGTGAGGGTCTTCTTGCTGGTGGGGACTCTATGTAGAGTCCCGAGGTAGCACAGGGTATCACATGGCAAGGGGGCTGAGGTGCTAGCCCAGATCTCTTCCTCTTCTTATAAAGCCACCAGTTCCACTCCCGTGATAATCCATTAATCCGTTAATCCCTGAATGGATTAATCCATTCATGAGAACAGAACCATCATGACCCAATCACCTCTTAAAGGCCCCACCTCTCAATACTGCCACATTGGGAATTAAATTTCAACATGAGTATGGAGGGGACAACTATTCAAACCACAGCAGGGGCTTCCTCTGGTCCCGCCCCTTAGACCTCTGTTCTAGCACAGGAAGCCCTTGATCAAACTCCCCTCCAGCCCACCTCCATCCTTCCCACATGCCAGATTCGCCTTCTCAGATCCCTACTGTGACCCTGTTCCTTGTCTGCTCAAGAGCCTGCAAGGACTCCCCAAAGAGTGGGAGTAAAAGCCACATTTTTAACGTGGTATTCAAGGTCCTTCAGACCCGCTCCCAAACTGTCCACTAGCTTGGTGTCTTCTATTCTATGTAGTTGCTCTTGACACCTGCCGTAGTTCCCCACCTCCTGTTCTTTCTGCCTACAGTCACCTGTCACCTCCCTACTCACCTTAACCTAAGGAAGCCCTTAAGGACAAGCTCAAAATCTATTCACTCTATGGAGCTTCCCATAAACAATGAAGGCCTTCCCATAAACGTCTGCAGCCCTTAGCCACCTGCCTCTGTGCTCCACCTGCCCTAGGCACATCATTTACTTCTCCACAGCCCACTGCCTGCAATTGCCCTGTAAATCCACAGGACAGGGACCTGGTGCCCTTTGCTCCAAGATCCCAATCTGGCAACAAGGAGAAGGTACAGAATCATCATCATTATTAAATAGTTGTATGAGGAAGAAAAGAAGGCAATAAAAGAGGCCAGGTGCGATGGCTCACGCCTATAATCCCAGCACTTTGGGAGGCCGAGGTGGGTGGATCTCTTGAGCCCAAGAGTGTGAGACCAGCCTGGGCAACATGGTGAAACCCCATCTCTAAAAAAATAAAAATTAAAAAAAAAGAAGAGAAGAAGGGAAGAAAGCAAGTAGAAAACAGACCATTATGGACATAGATCTAGACACTGGCCTTCAGGGAGAATAACATTTATTGAGAACTTAGCTGCCAGGCACTGTTCTCATTGCCAGTCCTATGAAATGGGTGTTGTTATTCTCCCAGTTGTATAGAGGAGGAAACTGAGGCACAGAGAGATTGTCTGAAATCACTCAACCTCTCTCAGTAGAGAGAGGCAGAGACAGGATTCAAACTCAGGAAGACTGGCTGATTGCCTGTTGAAAGACAGATTTATTTTTAAAAACTAGAGAACTGGGATCTCCTGGCCTCTTAGCAGGAAATCTAGATGGACAGCAGGTTAGTTCGCTGGGAAGGCATACCAGGCTAAGCTGGGTGACCCAGCGGGCTGTACCTAGGACCAGCGTGCTTGTCCTCCACAGCACAGAGAAAGCCACTCTGCCTCTGTCTGACTCGCAGCTGCCCTATCTGCCCAATCTACACAGGGCTGAACAAACAAACGTGACCAGGAGAGAGGAAAGATGGGAGCTCAGATAGAAAGTGTGGCTGGAAATGAGCTCCTCTCCCCAAGTCAGATGAATGCAGTCTAAGGGGACTGAGTGCGTGCAGGCTCAAGCATGGCTGGTGTCAGCAGCAGAAGGACTCAAGCCTGGAACGGGTGGTGGCCCTCTCATCTGGGGCTGCAGATGCAACTCTGGCTCTCCCAAAGGGACATGGATTCTAGAAACCGTAGGCCAAAGGCTTACAGTCCTTGGCCCCATCAGCATCAGAAAGGACCTTGCCCGCAAGGGCACATTTGCCACTTTGTATAGACCCAGAGTGTGCTGGGGACTTCGAGAGAGACAAAACCAAGTGTTGCTCACAGAGACACTGCTGATGGCCCCTTAAGGTCATCAGCTAGGACAAACCAAATTCGAACAAGGATCCAATCAAGGCTGTGGTGGGAAATCCATACAGAATGAGAGTTTGGCTTTAAAACATTTCAAGGCAGTGAGCTGGCCTGGTGAAATAGCAACCTTCACCATCAGGCTCAGGGTAGGGAAGAGTCCCTACCAACATTGAGGTGCCAGAGCTCAGCTAAAAATCCATGACTAAAGGGAGCCAGCCATCACTCTTCCCCCCAGCTTCGGGCCAGGGTGGCACATACGCGTTGATGGGAGAAGACCAGAGAATAAAATAAGCAGAAATAGGTGTTCCCGCAGAGCACTGTGGGAGCCCAGAAGAGAGAGAAGTTAATCCCGCAAAGCCCCAGCAAACTCCAAAGTGGATCAAAGAGCTCGACTGCGAGGGCTCTGAGACGCTGTGACCACAGCTCAGCCAGTGACTTGCATTTGCTATTTTGGAGCAACCCAGCCATCAGGGAAAGCTACAATCTTCAGGTACATGGATTGCAGAGCGCTTTTAACACAAAACCTCATGATCTCCTGTGGGAATAGGATCACAAAATGGAGGTGGTGAGAAAAGAAAACTTTTGATGACTCTTTGTCTGGTGAAGCACCCTACGCTAGGCTCAGGCTGCATGGGTCGTCACATGTGGATCCAAGTCATCCACATGTGGATAGAGCCACAGCTTGAAGATAGCCAGAAAAGGTAACCTAATTATATCCCCAGTGGAGAGAAAAATATGCCCGCAACAACAAGGCATGTTGGCAGTGGTCTGAGAATCACCGTTTGGCTGTGATAGCCATGTCCCAGTTGGGACTGCCAGTGCTGGTCTCACGGAAGTCCCAATACACCAAGTTATCTGGTAGCAGAGTGGTGTTTCTTCTCTGTGTGAGTTCAGCTGGGATATTTACTGGCAGCATTCAGCTGACAAGTGGATTCGGCTGGAAGGTGAAGGAGATCTCATTCATGTGTCTAGTGCCTCAAAGTTGCTCCGCATGGTCTCTCTCATTCCATGCAGCTAGCTTAGGCTTCCTCACAATATGGCAGTAGGATAGTCAGACTTCTTACATGGCAGCTGCCTTCTAAGAGCAAGCGTTACAAGCAACAAAAGTAGAAGTCGCAGATCTCATAAGATTTGGCCATAGAAATTACACAGCATCACTTTTGTTATTGGTAAAATCTGTCAGATGCCAGCTTAAATTCCAAGGGAAAGAAAATATATTCCACCTCTTGTAGAAGGAGTGGCAATGAATGCATGGCCATCTTTAACCCACCATAGAGACCCAGACACTTGATGGGGCCACATTCTAAGCCCAGAATAGTTGTTCAAAACCTCAATTTGTCCAGTCCAGGGTAAGGAAAACTGACTAGGGAAAAATGCATGTGAATGCTGGGATAAAGGGGCATGCGTATTACCCAGATTCACAGCTGGAGCCTTAGAGAGAGGGGGAGCCCAGATGGCTTCTCCTTCCATAGCTTCCCAGACCATGAGAGCAGGAACTGACCACCTATATCTTCCAATGCACCTGCCCCCAGGGCTAAGTCGGGGTTGAACACAGGGGGCCAGAGATGGGGTATGCAGTGGGCAGTAGTGGCCACTGGCTTTGGGATCCTTCCTGAGCCAGGCTTTTCTTCTCTGCCCAACTTTTGGAGACTGCTGAATTGGGAAGAACTTTTACTCTCATTGCTCAAAGCCTGGACTGACCGTGATGGTTAATTTCATGTGTTAACTTGACTGAGCCATAGGGTGCCCAGATATTTGGTCAAACATTATTCTGGGTGTGTGGGGTTGGACAGGTAGGTATTTTCTTAATGAGATTAACATTTTAGCTGGTAGACTGAGTGTTTGAGTTAGGAAAAAACCAAACTGTGTTTTCTACTCTCACACACAGTCAACAAAATACTCTTAACACAGAACACTGCACCTCTGGTCATCAAAAATCCCCACACACAACCATTTCTGCAGTAGAGTCCTCTTATTCAATTCAACTCTGACACCATCTACCTGGAGATAGTGTCAGATCCCACAGGTTAAAAGCTCAGTCCTACAAGACTGCCTCCACTCCAGATGTCAATTGCAAGCCCCAGATCGTTTCATCTGTGCTTCTGACCAAAAAGCCGTAAATCAAGGTTCCTACAATCCCCTCCTCAGGTTTAATTTGCTAGAGTGACTCATAGAACTCAGGGAAATACCTTATTTATGTTTACTGATCTATTATAAAGTGTATTACACAGGAGATGAACAGGCAGACAGAAGAGATTCATAGGACAAGGCATGTGGGAAGGGCTGCAGAGCTTCCATGCCCTCCCAGGTGCACCATCCTTCACATGTTCAGCGGTCTGCAAGCTCCCCACACCTTGTCCTCTTGAGCCTTTATAGAGACTTCATTACTTAGGCATGATTGAGTAAATCATTGGCCACTGGTGATCAACTCAACCCTCAGCCCCTCTCCCATTCCCAGGAGGTCGGAGATGGGCCTGAAAATGCCAACATTCCAATCATGTGGTTGGTTCCGTGACAACCAGCCTCCATCCTGAGGCTATCAGGGTCTGAAACCCCAGCCACAAGACATCTCATTAGCATTCAAGAAGGCACCTATCACCTAAGAGATTCCAAGGGTTTTAGACATGTGTGCCAGGAAGCTGGATGAAGAGCAAATCCATATTTCACAACATCACACTGAGTAAAGCAGATTGCCCTCCCCAGTGTGGTGGGCCGAATCTAATCAGTCGAAGGCCTGAAGAAAGCAAAAAGTCTGCCTCTTCCTCAAGTTAGAGGGAACTCCTACCCAACTGTCCAGAACTGGGACGTGGGTCTTTTCCTGCCTTCAGACTCCAACTAAAACATTAGCTTTCTCTGCTTTGTTTTTGTTTGGTTGGTTTCTTCTGAGCTTGCCAGCTTTCAAACTGGAGCTATACCATCAGCTCTCCTGGGTCTCCAGCCTGCTGACTGCAGATCTTGGGGATTCTTAGTCTCCATAATCACACAAGTCAATTACTTATAATAAATATTTTTACATATATGATTACATATATCTTTATATATGCCCCTTTATGTACCTCTATATATTTATATTTTATATGTCTATACATAAAATAATCTCTATGTATTTTTATTATATATAAAATAATCTGTATGTATAATATATATTATATATAAAAAGATTTATTATAAGTAATTGGGGCTAGGCGCAGTGGCTCATGCCTGTAATCCCAGCACTTTGGAAGGCCGAAGTGGGTGGATCACCTGAGGTCAGGAGTTTGAGACCAGCCTGGCCAACATGGTGAAACCCTGTCTCTGCTAAAAATACAAAAATTGGCCAGGCATGGTGGCAGGGACCTCTAATCCCAGCTACTCAGGAGGCTGAGGCAGGAGAATTTCTTGGAACTAGGAGGCAGAGGTTGCAGTGAGCCGAGATCACGCCACTGCACTGTAGTCTGGGCAACACAGCAAGACTCCATCTCAAAAAAAAAAAAAAAAGTAATTGGTTATACTTACATAACCATTTGGAATTATTGGTTCTGTTTCTCTGGAGAACCCTGGATGAAACACCCACCAACCCATCCGGAGCTCACTACTGCACAGACCTCTGACCCCAGGACCCCCAACCCTTAGAGCCCAAGGTCCCATCTCTCGTCCCAAGTCGCATCACCAGAATTGCCCAGCTTCCCAGTTACAGTCCAGAGCCCAGCCCAAGTCTTTGTGTAAATCAAGATCTCTCTCTGCCCAACACTTGGAACCCAAAGCTTCCTCCTAACGGGACTTTTCAGGACTCCGAGGCCAGATGCCAGTCAGGGCGAAGCATTCTGCCCTGAATTCACCTGGAGTGTCGTCCCAGGTGTGGCCTCCTAGCTCCAACCCCCAACCCCAGCCTGCTGCTGCCTCCTCACTGGACACGGAGATGCCAGGCCCCTGGTGGGCACCTGCCCTGATACTGGGCAAGGCTGTATCCAATCAGCATTGCCCCCAGTCTGTCCCCCCCACCACACCACACACACACACACACACACACACACACACACACACACACACCTCTCCCTGGCTCAGGATCATTCTGGCAGGTGTGTTAATCAGGGCTCTGGCTGGGAACAGACTGCTCAGGGCTCCAGAGAGAGGGTTTCACACCTGCCCTGGTTGCAGAGGTGTGGGCAGAGAGAGGGTTTCACACCTGCCCTGGTTGCAGAGGTGTGGGCAGAGAGAGGGTTTCACACCTGCCCTGGTTGCAGAGGTGTGGGCAGGGTTAAGGAGGCAACAGAGATGGGGAAGCCTTGGGCTGCCCCCTCACAGAAGCCTCCCGTTAGCCAGACCCAACCGGAAGCCAGAGGGGGCTCTGCCCTCCACAGGTTCTGCCTCTCGGGGTACACAGCAGGGCAGAGAAGGGGTAGGAGAGCTGGCGGCAGGGCAGGGGTGTGGCAAACCCGGGAAGGGTGAGGGAACTCCTGCTTCTGAACCCTCCCGTCCCCATCCTGCTGTGCACTCAGCACTTTCTGGGCATCGTTGCCTCTTCCTGGGCTTTCCTGGACTGGAGACTGAGGCAGGGCGGGGGCGGGGAGGCCTGTGCCGGACCAGCCCGGGGACGAGGAACAGGGGAAGTAGGGGTTCTTCCCAGCACTCAGGGTGGGGTCGCTCCTGACCCTGATCTTTAGAGGAGGTTGGGACCCTGCAGCCATGTGCCCCACCCCCACCCCCTGATGGGCCACCCCATCCTACGACTTAGGACTCTCCTCCATCACTGCATCCCTGGATCCCTCCCTCTCCCAGCCAGACCCCACCCTCACTAGCTTAATGAAGTTCCCAGCTGACATTTCCTAATTCCCTAATGGTTAACTTCTAGCGGATTAGAACCGGGACAGCTATTCAGTTAACATGCAGGTCTGAGATTACTCAGGACTCATTAAGACTCCGTGATTGACTTGTTAATGTGCAAGAATTCAATTACTTGCCTGGCACTGAACTTTTGGCCGGGGCATGGGGGAGCAGCCACAGGGCAACAAATACCCGGCCCTGGGAGCCCTAGTCTGAGGGAAGAGACAGTCCAGCCCAGAGGTAACAGGCTGGGGAGGTCTAGTCTGAGGGAGGAGACACAAGTTGATCCCAGGGGAACCCCAGTTCCTCTGAGGAAGACACAACATTTGTCTCTGGCGAGCCCCAGATTGCAGAGGAGAAGCTACAACCTCTCTTTGAGCATCTCAACCATGAAGAGAGAGATACATTTCTGACCCTCAAGGAGCTTCCTAAGGGGGAAGACCCAACTCATGTCCTGGTCTGGGGAGGCACAGCGTCTCTTTGGGCACCCCCCATTCTGACAGGGAGAGCACAGCCCTGCCCTGGAATAGCCCCTGTCAGAGGGGGCAGCCTTGCACGTGTTCTGGAAGGCTCTGTTGAGGGGAGAGGCCTTGTCATTGGAGGCCCTTGCCTGAGTGGAGGTGAAGTCAAGGCTGGAGGAGTCTAGTCTGAGGCAGGACATGTGGTTCCTTCCAAAGGATCCCCTGGTCTGAGAAGGGGCCAGGCAAAGGGCCAGTGTCTCCACAGGACAGACACAGAAGCCCAAAAAGACCACACAGTCACAGTGCCAGCAGGGGTGCGTCTGGGAACCAGTCTCCTTTGGAAGGGGCCAGGGAACCCCCCTTCCTCAGAGGACAGAGCAGGCCAACGCAGACTTCCTCTCTCCAGGTCTCAGCTCCCCCATCTGTCACTGCCTGGGTCTCTGGCTGTCCCACCCCCAACCCACACCAGTAACATCAAGGGTGGCCAGTAACCAAGCCCACCCACCTATCCAGCCCCAGCAATGCCCTGCCCAGTCCAGAACCTGAATTGTGCCACTGGAGAGAAACTAATTGAGGAAATTGGTAAGAGAGGAGGGTCCAGGCCACTGAAGTCTGACAAATGAGGCTGGGATGATGGTGCATTTACAGAGCACCTCCTTGACACTGGCCATTTTCCACACATCGTCTGTAATTCTCCCCACTGTAGAGATGTAGAGACTGGAGTTCAGAGAGGTTAAGTAACTTGTCCAAGGACACACAGCAGGAAGGGATGGAACCCAGCTGCAATCCATGAGGCCTCACCCTGAGCCTGTACTCTTAATCATTACCCTTTACTACACTATACCCAGGCCCCATAAGTCCCGTTGGCTGTGACTGCCAGACTCATACCTGCTGCTGCAGTTCCTGTGAATTAAAACTCTTTCCACAAAACTGCCCTAAGAAGATTCACCAGGGAGGAGTGTGGGCCATTCAGCGAGTGAAGCGCCCTCTGGAGCCCAGTGAAGAGGAGACTCCATCAAGAGGCCTGGATCACTGTGCCAAGCAGGCCCGACAAGATGGTGGTCGTGCCTGGGGCAGAACCTTCGGGCCAGTCCCTGGCAGAACTCTGCAGCGCTTTATTCCGCTGATGTGATAACACTAGCAAAGCAGCACGGCTCTGCCTCCTACAAGCTGTATGGCCTCGGGCAAGTTACTTCACCTCTCTGAGAGTGTTTCCTTACCTGTAAATTGAGAATGGCAAGAGTACCTTCCTCATAAGGTTGTTTGCCGGGGTAAACAACATAACATATGTAAAGATTTGGAAACCGTGCCCGGCAAGTGGAGAGCACTCGCTATGTTCACCTTTGGGTGATCATCGTCATTTGTTAACACCTCAGGGAGAAAAGAGAAATCACCAGGAATCAACAATGGTTCACTTTAAAAGGTTACATCCTGCTAATGTCCACTTCGAACAACATTTCCGGAATGATGAGTCCAAGAGCACTAGAGACATTTCAGAAACGCACTTGGCGCGCTCCCAAGAGAGCAATGTTGATTTCTGTAAAATGCAGGCTGGGTAAAATATTATCATATGTTGGTTGAAGCTGTGCTGTGTGTTGATTAAATGGTTCAGAGGCGGTGTCATTGGAAAGGGTCGTTGAGGATTTGCATGACAAATACATCTGAAGATGAAAAGATGCCATAAAGCTGGAAGGGCCAACAGAAGAATGTAAAATGACCCCCAAAGTCCAGAACAATGCATTTAGACCAAAAGCATGAAGGAAAACAGCAAAAGGTAAACAGTCTGCCCTTTGAAAACTGATAGAGAGTTCCGGCCGGCCGCGGTGGCTCACGCCTGTAATCCCAGCACTTTGGGAGGCCAAGGCAGCCAGATCATGAGGTCAGGAGTCTGAGACCAGCCTGACCAACATAGTGAAACCCCGTCTCTACTAAAAATACAAAAATTAGCCAGGCGTGGTGCATGCATCTGTAGTCCCAGCTTCGGGAGGCTGAGGCAGAAGAATCGCTTGAACCCAGGGGGCGGAGGTTGTGCCGAGCCAAGATCGCACTGCTGCACTCCAGCCTGGGCAACAAAGCAAGACTCCATCTCAAAAAAAGAAAAAAAGAGAGTTCAGCCATATGCTGTCTAGCAAACAAGGGGGCAACCACAAGTGAGGGCTGGGGAAGGAAGAGAGAGAGAAAGAGGGAGTCCATGTGTATGTTAAGATAGCCTTTAGGCGGGGCACAGTGCCTCAAGCCTGTAATCCCAGCACTTTGGGAGGCCGATGTGGGTGGATCACTTAAGGCCAGGAATTTGTGACCAGCCTGGCCAACATAGGGGAACTCCATCTCTATTAAAAATACAAAAAATTAGCTCGGTGTGGTGGTGCATACCTGTGATCCCAGCTATCCAGGAGGCCTCCTATGTAGGAGAATCACTTGAACTTGGGAGGCAGAGGTTGCAGTGAGCCAAGGTAATGCCATTGCACTCCAGCCTGGGCAACAGAGCAAGACTCCATCTCAAAAAATAATAACAGGGCCAGGTGCGGTGGCTCACACGTGTAATCCTAGCACTTTGGGAGGCCAAGGCGGGCAGATCACAAGGTCAGCAGATCGAGACCATCCTGGCTAAAATGGTGAAACCCCGTCTCTACTAAAAATACAAAAAATTAGCCGAGCGTGGTGGCGGGCGCCTGTAGTCCCAGCTACTCGGGAGGCTGAGGCAGGAGAATGGCATGAAACCAGGAGGCGGAGCTTGCAGTGAGCCGAGATTGCGCCACTGCACTCAAGCCTGGGCGACAGAGTGAGACTCTGTCTCAAATAATAATAATAATAATAATAATAATAATAACAATAATTTATTTAAAATCTTTAAAAATAAACATAATATCTTAAAAGATCTTAAAATAGCCTTCCACATCTTAAAATACCTCTGGAAATATACATAAGAAATTAAAGATTTTTAAATCTGTGGGGAGGGAAACTAAGGCCAGAGAACAGAGATGTGGGAGGAAATTTTTTCACTGAATAATACCCTTTTATAATTTTTAATTTTGAACCCTGCAAATGTATTGCCTATTCAAAAATTAAATTAAAGAGTGTGAACCCTGGTTATCTCTGGTTGCTGGGGTGATGGGTGGTTTTGCTTTCTTCTTCTTTTCCTGTATTGTCTGAATTTTTTTAATGACCATGTATTACATTTTTAAATCAAGAAAAATAATAGAGTTGTTAACATTTTTCTTTAAAAGTCTGCCTCGTTTGTATAGGCTGAGCTACAACTCATGTGACAAAAGAAGTAGTGGAGGCTTGCTGGTAAAGGGAAACAGTTGGTCGGGCGTGGTGGCTCACGTCTGTAATCCCAGCACTTTGGGAGGCCGAGGCGGGCAGAGCATGAGGTCAGGAGTTCAAGACCAGCCTGCCCAGCATGTTGAAACTCCGTCTGTACTAAAAATACAAAAAAAAAAAAAAAAAAATTAGCCGAGCAGGGTGGTGCGTGCCTGTAGTCCCAGCTACTCGGGAGACTGAGACAGAATTGCATAAACCCAGGAGGCGGAGGTTGCAGTGAGCCAAGATCACACCACTGCACTCCAGCCTGGGCGACAGGGTGAGACTCCATCTCAAAAAAAAAAAAAAAAAAAAGGAGGCTGGGGAAACAGTTTAGAAATGGGAGCAGGTTTGCTGCTGCGTGGCCGCACAGGGCAGAAGGAGAAACCATGGGCAAAATGACTTGAGGCAGCTCAGGGCAGCAGCCAGAAAGGGCATCTTGTCAAGGTCACTCTGGGGGAAAATGAGCTCCCCATCACTGGAAGTGCGCAAACAAAACTTGGCAAGTGCTTGCCAGAGAGTTATGGAGAGAATTCCTGCTTAGCAAAGGGGCTGGAGAGTCTAGGAGTTACTGGTTCAGGGTCAGCTCCTTCGGCGCAAATGCGGGGGTACTTTCTTTTTTTTTTTTTTTTTTTAGACTGAGTCCTACTCTGTCACCCAGGCTGGAGTGCAGTGGCACGATCTTGGCTCACTGCAAGCTCCGCCTCCCAGGTTCATGCCATTCTCCTGCCTCAACCTCCCGAGTAACTGGGATTACAGGCGCCCGCCACTGTGCCCTGATAATTTTTGTAAGTACTTTCTAATCTCATCAGTGCTAAGCAGAAAGCCCACCTCAGGGGCTTGAGCCTCACTCACAGTCCCTGGCTGCCTGGGCCCACCATTCATTACAGATGCAGCCTCAGAGCTGCACGTGCCCGTGCGTGTGCCATGTGGGGACATGGAGGTGAGCATGCACTGAGTTGGGTGCCTGTGTGTGAACACAGGTATGACATTAAACCACAGGTGCGGCCATGTAGGGGGGTACGTATGGACACCCAGGTGGATGCAGTTGTCCATACACAGGCGTGTGTTCATTCAGCCCAGCCTTGAAACAGAGAAAGACGCTGTGCTGTGCGCACACACACACACACGTGTGCACATCCACAGTGGCCTCCCCTCCTGTGTGCCAGGATGTCTTGGTGTGTAAAGCACTTCTGTGCCACTCTTGCATCTAATACCGATCCTGTGGAGTAGCCAGAATGAGGTTTGTTATCCTGGCACATAGTAAGCACTCACTAAACATCACTACAGTTATCACTATCACTTTTATCACAGTTTGCAGATGAGAAAAGAGGCAGCAGGGCCTGCTCAGTGTCACAGACATATTAAGTGTGTGGTAGAGATGGAAACCAGACTCACAGGACCCAGTTCTCAGTCACGTGCTGTTGGCTTATGTTCTGCCCTTTCATATTACTCTACTATTTCACTATGTGAAGAGTACGCACTGTTTCACATTCACACCTCTGTATGCACAGACATCCTCCCGTGCAGGCCCCTCACAGCTGTCCATCACATACACACCCACGTGTGGATGCCTGTCATGTGTACACACACACAGAGGTGTCATACACATCACAGACCCATACGCACAGGTATTCATCACATGCACACACATAAGTCCATCACGACACACACACAGACAGTGTTCCTGACATACACACACACGTGTCTGTCACATACACACACAGTCATCCATCACATACACACGTATCCATGTACACATGCATGTGTTCATCACACACACAAATGTTCCTCACAAACACACACACACGAAAGCATTCATCACACACACACACACACATGCAGACACCTGAATGTAGCAATATAATACTAGCTAATATTTTGCCCCACGATGAACTGAACACTGTATATGCATAATCTCATTTCATACTCAAAAGCCCTGGAAGTGTCATTCTTGTCTTACAAATGAGGAAACTGAGGCACCGAGTGGCTGAGTCCTGTGCCCGAGGCTGCCTGCTGTTCAGCAGAAGAGCCAACATCTGTGCTTTCGACCCCTCTGTTCCCTGCCTCCCCGTGAGCACTTTCGTTCTGTCTTCCCTTCGCTCTGTTGTGGTATGTAATTATTCATCATACAATGGTGTAATATTAAAATGAAATTAGCAGCGACCTAGGCGTGGGCAGACACTTTCAAACGTGGCTTCCTCCCCGATTCTCTTCCAGGAAAGCCAGAGTGGTTTTAAACGATCAGATATTTGCATAATGGCTTCCCTTTGTTCTGACTAAATTGGCCAGAATACACACCTCTGTTCCATCTAGAGGCCTCCAGACCGAGGCTTAATGATGACACCCTTGTCTGTAAGCAAGGCTATGGTTAGAGGAAGTGGTCATGTCCATTTCCCTCTCTCTGTTATCCACAGTCTCAAATTCAGGAATATACAAGTCAAAGGTCAGCTGCTGGCCTATTTGGAAGATTCAAGGTTGGGCCAAGAGGCTTCAGGACGAAGAGCAAAAGTTATAGCTCCAAACTGTCTCTCCTGCCCAGAAAGTCATATGGAGATGGAGATGAAATCAGTAGAAGGAGACATGGAAGTTTTTGTTTCTTTAGGGCTTAGAAAAGTTGTGTGAAAACCTTTCGTTGCTAATCAGTCTGGAGCCAGGACTGACCCCTATCCCGTGGAATATGTTACCTGTCTATAAATGCTCCAGAACATTCTACCAGCAGCCATGCAATCTCAGCCTTAATTTTTGTCATGCCACACACAATGCTAGAAGCCACAGATGCTGATGGATCCTGTATCATAACACACTCATGAAGCAAATATTTATTGAGCAGCTATTCAGTGCGAGGAAGCAGGGATGTCGCTATGAAGAAGCCACGGTCAGGGCCCTCATGGGGCTCACAGTCCTTGCAGGCTCTTTACAGTGGGGGTCCCACTGCCCGAGGACAGGTTGTGGCCTCCTTAGGAGACGAGATAGGTTTTGTCCCAGTCCACAGCCCCTCCTGGGGCTTGCTGCTTGAGAGGCAAGACAGATAGCAAGAACTTCCCTCTGTGTGTACAGTCTGTGCACGTGACCTAGAATCCCGGAGCACAGACAGAGATGCAGGAACAGTCCCAGAACATGCGGTGGAAGGCCCGTGACGTCTCTGACAGAGAACTGAGAGGACCTAGCTTGATGGACGAGGAAAAGGAATAGTCTCTCTCTGTGCCTTCTCCACAGCCCTCCCCTGGACGGCTGTGACTACCTCACTGAGGTCACAGCTAGTGAAGTTAGCAGCTGTGGGATTTGAACTCAGGTCTCCAAAGCTAAGGCTCATGCAAACTTCACTCTGCAACCTCCCCTGCCTGTGCATGCGCGCACACACGCGCACACACGCGCACACACGCGCACACGCGCACACGCACGCACGCGCACACGCACACACGTGCACACGCACGCACACGCACACATGCACACGCACACACACGCACACATGCACGCACACGCACACATGCACACACACACGCACACGCGCACGCACACACACGCACACACGCACACACTTCAACCTCTGGCTCTAAGAACAAGTGGACACCCAAAAAGATAAAGGGGTGAAACAAAAATACCAAAGTGTCCCCCACGCAGCTGGCAGACCCAGAGAGGACCCTGGCACTCACTGCCAGCACCAGGAGACCTGGCAGAGGTGGTGTTTGGCTCCACAGGTGCTGGAAGCGGGCCAGGCACTGAGCAAGCACTTTCCATGGCACGCCTCACATGCCACACCACACCCTCTGTGCAGGGCCATGGCAGCCTGCCCTGCTATCTGGGGAGAATTTAACAAGGCACCCCCAGCCTAACTATTAGAATGAGGTGCCACCTGGGAGGGCACATGGCTTAATGAGCAGAAGGCACCTTTGTGACTAAAAAAAAAAAAAAAAGTGTCCTGTCAGCCCCTAACCAGAGCCCTAAGCAGTGCCCTGACTTTGTGGAAGCTGTTACTACCTCCCTGAGATCACAGCTAATGAAGTTAGCAGGTGTGGGATTTGAACCCAGGTCTCCAGAGCTAAGGCTCATGCAGACAGCTCTGCAACCTCCAAATCTGCAACTAGATATGCATTTACGAGTGTGCGATACACGCATAAACCAAGCAGAGGGTGCTTAGGGGCTCGGGCCTCACAGGGAGACTCAGCCCTCTCTTGAGCGGTCTCTCAATCTTAGGAGAAACATCCCTGCTCAAGGGAGCCCTGGAGAGGAAGGCAGAACTCTACCCTCTGGAGATCCAGTCTGAGAAGGGAGACATGGCCCTGTCCTGAGAGAGCCCAGTCTGAGGGAGGAGACAGGGCCCTGTCCTGAGAGAGCCCAGTCTGAGGGGGGAGACAGGGCCCTGTCCTGAGAGAGCCCAGTCTGAGGGGGGAGACAGGGCCCTGTCCTGAGAGAGCCCAGTCTGAGGGGGGAGACAGGGCCCTGTCCTGAGAGAGCCCAGTCTGAGGGGGGAGACAGGGCCCTGTCCTGAGAGAGCCCAGTCTGAGGGGGGAGACAGGGCCCTGTCCTGAGAGAGCCCAGTCTGAGGGGGGAGACAGGGCCCTGTCCTGAGAGAGCCCAGTCTGAGGGGGGAGACAGGGCCCTGTCCTGAGAGAGCCCAGTCTGAGGGGGGAGACAGGGCCCTGTCCTGAGACAGCCCAGTCTGAGGGAGGAGACAGGGCCCTGTCCTGAGAGAGCCCAGTCTGAGTGGGGAGACAGGGCGCTGTCCTGAGAGAACCCAGTCTGAGGGGGGAGACAGGGACCTGTCCTGAGAGAGCCCAGTCTGAGGGAGGAGACAGGGCGCTGTCCTGAGAGAACCCAGTCTGAGGGGGGAGAGAGGGCCCTGTCCTGAGAGAGCCCAGTCTGAGGGGGGAGACAGGGCTCTTTCCTGAGAGAGCCCAGTCTGAGGGGGGAGACAGGGCCCTGTCCTGAGAAAGTCCAGTCTGAGTGCCTATGGCGGGGATGGGATACAGCCCTACTCTGGGCACTCCACCTGAAGAGAGCAATGAGACAATGGTGAAGGGATGGAGCCCTGCCAGGTCCCCTCTGCCCTTCACTCCTCACAGGCTGTGGAAGCGGGTTCTCCCGAGTCTCCCAGGCTGTGGTCAGGATGATTGTCTTCAGCCCCAGGGTCTCACAAGGGAGAGCCAGGCAGAGAGGCGGGAGCCAGCACGGGGCTGTCACTCAGCCACATAGCTCCCCAGGGAACACTTTACAACTTCACCTATTCTGCGTCGCCTGTTTGACGGAGCATCCAAAGCAATTCTAGGACTATATTTCATTGTCACATTTATTTGCAAGGGGTGTCAGTCAGGCCCCAGAAGCCAGCGGCCCTGCTGCTCCTTGCATTTTGTCACATGTAAACACACATAGGCACACACTCACTGGCACCCACCTTCAGGTACACCTCGAAACACACAGAGGACACCCAGAAACACAGAGTCATGCACACATCACAGACATGCCACCTTGGGGTCTGTGAATCAGGGCCATCACGGTGGCACAATTCCAGGGGGCACCATTCATATATCACTGTTATATACATGGTCATTTATATGCACACAGCATGGTTCAGAGTGTCCCTTGTGCATGCGCACAGACACAAACACACACACACACACAGAAGCACACCCTCAGTCACACACAGATTCCTAGAGAGCCTCAGGCCTCAAGCTAAGGGCACCACAACCAGATTCTTCCCAGGCAGGCTGGCGGGAGACCCACCACACTCCCAGCCTCCTGGAGCCTGTAAGATCAGGAGACAGGAGCAGGAGAAGACTGGGGAGTTCTCAGAAGCCCCTCTCCATACCCCATAAGTTTCTGGAACTGAGAAGGCCCTGCTACCCACCTCCTAACACACACACACACACACACACACACACACACACACAGCAGGAACCTCTCCAGCCTCTGAGTGGAAGCCGAACCATTAGCACTAATCACCACACTTGTTGGGAAAGGAATTTAATTAACTCTCCGCTGGGGCTCGGAGGGGAGCCAGGGACCACGGCAGGCCTGCTGAGGCTGGGCCTCTTCCTGCATCCTGTGGCTTTTCAGGTGTGGGGGAAGAGCTTTGGGAGGGGGGTGGGAGGGGGTCACAGGTCTGTACATCTGAATATGTCCTGACACCCATCACACACATTCCAATTATGCATGCATGTGCACAGACACACCTGGAAGTAGCCACATACCTGTGACCCCACACTTAAAAACAGATGATGGGCTGGGGCGCAGTGGCTCACGCCTGTAATCCCAGCACTTTAGGGGGCCAAGACGGGTGAATCACGAGGTCAGAAGTTCATGAACAGCCTGACCAATATGGTGAAACACCGTCTCTACTAAAAATACAAAAATTAGCCTGGTGTGGGGATGCACACCTGTAGTCCCAGCTACTCGGGAGACTGAGGCAGGTGAATGGCTTGAACCCGGGAGGCAGAGGTTGCAGATAGCCAAGACTGCACCACTGCACTCCAGCCTGGGCAACAGAGTGAGACCCCATTTCAAAAAAAAAAAAAGATGATGGATGGATGGATGGATGGACGGGCGGACAGATGGATGGATGAACATGAGTGGGTAGGTGGGTGATGAAGGTGTGGATACATGAACCTACAGCCAAGTACACGCAGGACACATGCAGCTGTGTACCACACACAGTCCAACCCAGGGACACGCATTAAAGGTGTTCACATCTTCCTATGTGCACATTCTCCCCCTCTCCCTGCCTTCTTCCTTTTCTCTTTCCAGTGAAGAAAAGCTTTATAGAGTCGTGGTTAAGAAGTGAACTCTGGAATTCAACTACTTGGATTTGAATTGTTGAAATTTTCCAGCTATGTGAACTTGGACATGTTTCTGAAGCTTTCTGTACCTAAGCTTCTTCAGCTACAAGGAGAAGATGGTACCTAAATACAGGGTTTGTGTGAGGAATAAAAGAGATGAAAAGTCCTTAGAAGACATGGGAAGTACTTGGAAGAGTATCTGGTACATAGTAAAGCCTCGGTACACCCTGGCTATTATTGCTGAAGTGGCTATTTCTCCTACAGGGAACAATCTGGAGATCCCAGAAGTATCCAGAAAATGCTCATATCCCCAAGGAAGGAGGTTGAGACCTCTCTTCTCCTCCCCAGCACCCCCTGCACGTGAGCACACACACACACACACACACACACACACACACACACACGAGACCAGATCCCAGACCAAGCCCCAAAGGCTGGGAGGGAGTTCCCCTGGAGATCCCCCCAAGCCTGCAATCAGGCTGTGTGCAAAGACGGGCTGAGCCAGGACCAGGAATAAGCCAGGGAGAGCCAGCCTCCAGGGCCCCTGAGCCCCCAACCCCAAACAATGATATATATTTTCAATTTTCTCAAAGATTATATACTTTTTCCTCCAGACGTTCATCTTGTGTTTTTTGACCAGGATAAACTGAAAAATAATAGAATCCAGATGGGAAAGAGATATTCATTCGTCCTGTACGGATTGTGGTGCTGGCACCAGCCCTCCCCCGACTAGCTTCACCCCAAGGTCATGGGAGTTAAAGAGCAACTGGTCAGACTGGAATGGAAAGGCGGATTAGGGCGCAGGGCAGCTTGCAGCCCCCACTGGCCTCACAGCCTGGTGACATGGGAAGGTCCGGGGTCTGAGCCACGGCACGAGGGCCTTGTCTCTGTGTGACCTTGGCTGACTCACTCCCCTCTTGGAGACTCATTCTCCCACCTGCAAAATGGGGATAATAATTTCTCAGTTGTCTGCCCCAACGGGTGGATGGGAGATTTAAATGAGCTGCACATGGGAGGGCTTTGTGAGCGGCTGTGACTCCCTGCCCACACGAAGCAGTGTCTATAACTGAGTTGACTCAGGAAACCAACCCCGGCCTGAAGGGCCCTGGCTTCCCTCACCCACACTGGGCTTCTGACCTGGGTCTAACATGTGAGCAGGGCTCTGGGCTTCTGGGCTAGGTCTAACACATGAGCAGGGCTCTGGGCTTCTGGGCTAGGTCTAAAACATGAGCAGGGCTCTGAGCTTCTGGGCTAGGTCTAACATATGAGCAGGGTTCTGGGCTTCTGGGCTAAGTCTAACATATGAGCAGGGCTCTGGGCTTCTGGGCCGGGTCTAACATATGAGCAGGGCTCTGGGCTTTAGGGCTGGGTCTAACATATAGGCTTCCTTATCTCTTCTGTAGTTTACCTTGTCAAGCCTCCCTGACTCCAGCATGTTTCATCCTGAAATTCCACTGGATGGATTCCATAGCACCAGCACCTTGTCTAGCTTAGAAAGACTGCCAAGAGGGCCCCTCTTGTTGTGAAAGACCATCCAGGGAAGAAACTACAGACTCTCAGACGTCTATTTTAGAGCCCACTCCTTTGGGAAGTCCTTCCTACTGTCTAACTAAAATTCACTTTGCCGCAATGTGTTTTCACTGCAACCTCTGCCTCCTGGGTTCAAGTGATTCTCAAGCCTCAGCCTCCCAAGTAGCTGGGATTACAGGTGCTCTCCACCACACCTGGCTTATTTTTGTATTTTTAGTAGAGATGGGGTTTCACCATGTTGGCCAGACTGATCTCAAACTCCTGGCCTCAAGTGATCTGCCCGCCTCGGCCTCCCAAAGTGCTGGGATTACAGGCGTGAGCCACCATGCCTGGCCTTGTTTACTCTTTTTGTGGCCCAGTAGGATCCAAGTCTAGTTGACCAAGGACTATCATTTTCTGGCAAACAAAATAATTTCTCCTGCCCGTTTCTCATGCCCCGTTCACAGAGGGAGGCTGCCTAATGAATTTTTAAAACACTGGAGTCTGGAGTTCAAGTACCCACTCTGCCACTTACTGGCTGTGTGACCTTGGGCAAGTTACCTTGGGGGCTACATGGCAGCTCCAGCTCCTCCCCCTCACCCCAGCTCCAGCCTCCCCACCAGGGGTGAGACTTTATCTCCCAGGAGCAGGAGGGAGGTGATTTGAAGGAGACAAGAAGCGCTGCTCACTCTGCCCAGAGTAATTGGTGGTAATCCCACAGCCGGGCCTATCACCTCACTCCCAGCTGTGGGGACGCTGTGGCCTCATCATCCGTCATTAGTCGGGTTCTCCTGGTGGCTCAATTGTAGAACATGATTTTAATAACCCTGGCAGGAGGGGATCATTTTTCTTTTGTCACTTAACTCCGATTCTGTTGGAGAAAGACAAGACACGAAAAGAGAGAAAGACAGGCTGACAGAGTAAAAGGGGGTACTAGGGACAGAGTCGGGGAAGGAGATGCATCTAGACAGCTGAGGAAGAGGAAGAGGGCAGAGCTAGGGAGAAGCAGGGTGAGGAAGAGGCCCGGTGTGAAAAGAGCGGACAGAGAGAGGAGCTGGGCACTCCTTTCCACCCTGTGGTTCCCAGGGTTGCTCTCTCGTCCTGGTCCCTGTCCCCTAAACCAACAGCAGAATGGAGTTGTCAGGTTGCGACACCCCCGATCACACAGGCTTACACTGCTCCCCGGGGCTCAGCTTAGGGCCTTGAGTGGGTGGACAAAGAATCCCAGTGTTGGGGTGAGGGAGGCTAGGAGAGCCTCCCTCCCTGCCACATGCTAGCTGAGTGGACTTGCTGGCCTTTCCTGACCTTAGTATTCTCATCTGTACAACGGGTACCTACTTCACACAGTTGCTGGTGAATATAGGAGCTGATGGGTGTGCTGCGCCTAACACAGTGCACAGTACAGAGAACAGACAGCCTGGGCAGCCGAGAGGCTTCTCGGGACAGCATGAGCCGGGGCAAGGAACACGCCGGGAACCTGTGTTCAGACTTCTTGAGGCCTGGGAGGCATCTCACCCCACCAGATACCACCAGCAGAGGCAGGAAGGGGGCCACAGAGGGACTTTGGCAGCATTCAGGGGGCCCTCCAGTACTGCAGCCCAGCCCCCCACCTGGGCAAAGCAAATTTGCAAAGCCAGGACCTGAGGCCTGCAAAGCTGGGGGCACAGCACCACCTGCTGGCCATTAGGAGGAAGATACAAGAGACCTTTGTCTCTTTCTCCCAATGGCCAGCTGGGATGTGGAGACTGCAGCTTCAGGAAGGCACTAGATTGGATCCCTGGGTCCTTCTCCCTGTCTCAGACCCCACCAAAATCTCCTGGACAGGTCCAGGGGAAGGTGGTGACCAGGCTCATAGGGCAGGTCACAGCTCTCCAAGTCTGCATGTTTCCCTCCAAGCCCCAGGGTCTGGGCCCAGCCCTAGAAAAGAAACATCTTTCATTCAAGTCTGAAAGACTTTTCTGTGGACTGGGGACCTCAGAGAAGAGGGGATCACCCAGTTTCTAACATGGGGAGCCACAGTCTGGTTTGGGAGAAGAAGCTGAAGGCAGTTCCTGGGAGTCAGGGGGTTCTGAGGCACGCAGGCCGGGGAGCACACAAGCAAAGGCCTGCCCGGAGGAAGAGCCTGGACCTGGGGCAGTCGGAGTGTAGCTGGGAACGTTGCAAGGAAGAGGGACCCCATCATGAGTCACTAACTCAGGGAGACTCATTTCCTCCGAGGGCCAGGCTTGTGGATAGGTTAGCCCCAGCACCATCTGGTGACCTGAAATGACATCCCCTGTCTAGGTCTGTGAAATGGGTGTGATGGGACAAGGTGGAGGCCCAGGTCTGTGTCCTGGGCCCAGGGCTCATAGCCCAATGGTGCCATCTCTGATTTCTGCTTTCTCACATCCAGGAGGAAGCTGTGCTGCCCTCAGACCTACTGGTAATTCCTCTTTCCCAGGAAAGGCAAGCAAGCCCTGCAGTGAGCTGAGAACCTGGGCAGGGAAAGAGGCAGGTCACGAGGGGAGTGGCTCTGATGTCCATCAGGGCCAAGGTCTGAGCAGGAGTGGGGAGGGACTGATCAGCATAGCCGCAGATCAGGCAGCAAAGGCTCGAGGCCTACAGACCAGTGGAGTGGGGTCCCTGTGCCTGAGGAGCATGCGTCAAGGTGTCCTAGGATGCTGGAGATCTTCAGGGAGCAGACCGGAGCACAGGCGTCTGGCCAGCTGAAGCCTTGGTCCCCAGGCTCAGGCCAGTGGCAGGCCTCGCCCTTTTCAGACTGGGCCCAGAGCTCCAAGGGCTTACTCACACCCTTCCACCTGGTGTGGGGCTCCTCTGGGCACCCCCACCTTCCCCCTGACTCCAGGGATCTGGCAGCCCAGAATAGGGTGGGAGGCAGCCTCCACAGCCCCACTTGGCCCTCCCCCAGAGCCTCCTCTGCCTGGAAGCTTCTCTGAACCAGGCATGATGTGTGACATAGGGACTTGCCCCTTAGAAGCTCCCAGGGGTGTGGCTGCCCACATCACACATGGGTACCTGGGACCATCGTTATTTCCTCCTCCTATCTGACGGAAAATGTATCCCATGTCATGTTCCCCTGGTCGCATCCAATCAGTGTCTAAGTCCTACTGATTCTCCCTCCTTGAAATCTCTCAGATCCATGATTTTCTCTCATCCTATGGCCTGGGCCACCTACAATCGCCTCTGTGTGTTGTCCACTGCCTCCCTCCACATCACTGCGAGGTACCTTCCAACTGCTGTGCCCCTCTCCAGCCACAAAGGACAGCTCCAGGAGCTCCTCTGCCACCTCTCCCAGGCCCGCCAGGTCCCTGTGGTCCCCTGAGGGTTTAGGGCATCCTGGAGGATCGCACACTCATGATAGGTAAGGATTGCGTGCCCCAGAGGATCACATGCTCGCGGTGTGTGAAGACTGTGTGCCCTGGAGGATCACGCGCTCGTGGTATGTAAGGACTGTGTACCCCAGAGGATCACACGCTCGTGCTGTGTAAGGACTGCGTGCCCAGCAGGGAGCTCATCCCCTACCAGGGAGCAGGGCACTCACAAGACACCGCGGACATGCGGCCGGGTCAGTCCTCTGGTCCTAGGCCTTGGCAGGACACTCCAGCAGCCCACAGGTAATGCCCTGCTATGCAGCATGGTTGGGAGATAGCCCGTACCCCCAGTCTCCCCACCAGCTTCTGCTCCTGTTTCTCCCCATGTCAGTGCCAGACCTGTTGGCCTACAGAGCCCCTCCTTGCTCTTCCTGTACTCTGCAGTGTGGGGCTGACCCCTGCAGGCTGTGTGTCCCAGGGTCCTGGTCTACGGGCTTCTGCCTGAATTTGGCCAATCAGAAAGAGGCCTTGGTGGGAGATTGGAGGATGGGAGGAAGGGCCGGGGCATTTCCCAGCTTCCCTCCCACCTCAGGTGGCACCTCTGACAGCCACTATTTTCCTCCTCGCTGCCAGGCCCACCACAAGGCTAATTCAGCCCTTGCGTTCCAGGAACCTGGCCTCCTCCCTTTGTCTCTCCTGCCTAAGAGTGGTCATGGCTTCCAGCTGTTCATGGCCTCTGGGTTTGCCTCTCTGCCCCGATTGGTCCTTCCCTCTGTAGAGCTGCCCCGCACACAACCCTAGTTCTGCTTCTTTCCTCTCACAAAAATGCTCAAAAGAGAGAATTTAAAGGACCATCAGAAACCCCCCACAACCCCCACTCCTCCCAACATGGGTGTGCACACGCACACACTCGCTCCCTGAGTGCTGAGGGAAAGCTGACCCTTAGAAACAGGAAGGATCCTGGCTCCTCCATGGAAGTAAAGGAATATCTTTCCATTTCTTCCTGCTGCCTCTCCACCACCGCTGCTGCCACCACCACCCAACCAGGACAGGTGAAAGGGCTCCGGAAGAGAATAAAAATGCTCCCACCCCGTTAGACTGTGTGCAAGATATCATCTCAGCACCCTGCAGAGAATGTCCACTGCCTCTCCCACAGGCCCTGGGAGGAAAGAGCAAAAAGGGGTGGTCATCCAGGCTGGACACCAGAGTCCCTGTTCTCAGCTGGGTCCCCCAGGACATCACTGTCACCCAAAACAGAGGACCTCATAGTGTGGCCACTCTGCCCCGAGGCCAAGGGGAGGAGAAGGATCCTTGCTGGCTTTTTTGGCTTTCCTCATTCTCACTGTGAGGAAAGACTCCCCCATCAGCCGTGAGTTCCCCTATATTCCCATCCACCTAGGTGGGCACTTCTGTTCAAAAGGGTTAAGTCATCCAGGCGCAGTGGCTCACACCTGTAATCCCAGCACTTTGGGAGGCCGAGGCAGGCAGATCACCTGAGGTCAAGAGTTCCAGACCAGCCTGGCCAACATGGTGAAACCCTGTCTCTGCTAAAAATACAAAAAAAAAAAAAAATTACCTGGGCATGGTGGCGGACACCTGTAATCCCAGCTACTCATGAGGCTGAGCCAGGAGAATCACTTGAACCCAGGAGTCAGAGGTTGCAGTGAGCCAAGATCACTCCATTGCACTCCAGCCTGGGCAACAAGAACAAAACTCCAACTAAAAAAAAAAAAAAAACCAGGAGCCACTGCTAACTGTTCCACAAACTCTTGAAAAGGTTAAACAAATTAATACCTGGAAAGGGCTTAGTTGGAATGACTAGCACATAGCAAGCAATATATGAACATCACATGAATAAAAAATGTGGCAATGGGTCCCATTGTTCTTTTTGTTGAATATGTCTTCCACATATTTATCAAAATTCCATTAAACTCCCCCAGTTGACACATGTGCTCTCTTCCCACATAAAACCCACGTGTCCCAGCCTCTCTTGCAGCTAGGTCTCGTCCTGTCACCATGCCCCTGGATTTGAGTGTTTTGTTCTTTGGGGTTTTTGGGGGGGTTTGGGGGGAAGGATCTTGCTCTGTCACCCAGGCTGGAGTGCAGTGGGGGTGATCATGGCTCACTGCAGCCTCTAATTCCTGGGCTCAAGTGATCCTCCTGACTCAGCCTCCCAAATGGCTGAGATTACAGGTGCACCACCCTGCCTGGCTAATTCGGGGAGTTTTTGTGTTTTGTTTTTGTAGATATGGGGTCTCACTATGTTGCCCAGGCTGGTCTTGAACTCCTGGCTTCCAGCAATCCTCCTGCCTCAGCCTCCCAAAGTGCTGGGATTACAGGTGTGAGCGACCATGCCCAACCTGGATCTGAGTGTTGCGTGGCAACTTCTGGAACCTTACTGCAAAGAAGGATGGGGCTGGCCTTTTGCACCCCTTCTGTACCCTATCCTCCAAGCTGTTTCTGCAGTTGCCATCTGCGACCACAGGAATGAGGCCGCACCCTGGGGATGAGAACAATAAGCTGGAAGGAGCCTGTGCCCAGGACACTGCAGAGCCCCTCTCCAGCCCCGGGCTGCTCCGAATGGGCTTCTACATGACACAGAAAGAAACTTTCCTTTTGTTTAAGCCCCCAGGCAAATACACTTTCCCAGTAGCCATGAAGATGAAAACAGTGGGCCCAGACTTGGGCACTCCAGCTGGGAATGCCAGTCGGGAACACACACACCGAAGGACGACTCTCTCACACCACAGGAGGCACTGCACATGCCTTCCGAATCCTGGAAGGACAAGCCTAGGCATTGTAGGCAAGCAATCCACCTCAACCCATGGGCTTTGACTCTCAGACGAGAAATGTAAGGACTCATCCTCTGTGGCTCACTCCCTCAAAGAGTTTCTCACGTGGGCCTCTGCCTTTAGAAGTCAGGTTTTGGCTGGGTGCGGTGACTCATGCCTGTAATCCCAGCACTTTGGGAGGCTGAGAATGGGGGATCGCTTCAGCCAGGAGTTCAAGACAAGCCTGAGCCACATAAGGAGACCCCTGTCTCCACAAAAATAAAAATAAAAATAAAAATTCCCTATAAGTTTTTGGCATCCAGGTGGTGTCTGGTTATGTAAGTTCTTCGGTGGTGATTTGTGAGATGTTGGTGCACCCATCACCCAAGCAGTATACACTGCACCCTATTCATAGTCTTTTATCCCTTGCCCCCTCCCACTCTTCCCCCCAAGTCCATTGTATCCTTCTTATGCCTTTGGGTCCTCATAGCTTAGCTCCCACATATCAGTGAGGACATACGATGTTTGGTTTTCCATTCCTTTTTAAAAATTAGCCAGGTGTGGTGGCATGTGCCTATGATCCTAGCTAAGGAGGCTGAGGCAGGAGGATCATTTGAGCCCAGGAGGTCAAGGCTGCAGTGAGCCATGATTGTGCCACTGCACTCCAGCCTGGGCAATAGAGCAAGACCCTATGTTAAAAAAAAAAAAAAAAAAAAGAGGAAGTCAGGCTTCTTTCCATTTGTGCTTGACATTCTCTGCCACCTGGGAGCAGAAAACCTGAGGCTGAACTCACTGGAGTTCTGTCCCTCTTTAGATGGTTAAAGTCATCTTGTGGGGCTCATAAGGTCAAACGATGGTATTTGGGGGCATCTCCATTGTTCCCACCACCCTTGGCACATTTTCTCATTGTGTGACTTTGTCTGCCCCAGTGCCCACAATGACATGGCAGTGCACCTAAGGAGGGTCCTGAGCCTTCTAGCAGGGCCCCTGTCCCTCCCTTTGATCCGCACACTGAGAACAGATGGGAGCATGAGGGGGTCTGGCAGCTCTGAGCAGCTGCTGTCTGACCACTCCTGAAACTCTCAAACTCTCGCTCTTTCTTTTTTTTTTTTTTTTTTTTTTTTGGAGACAGAGTTTCTCTCTTCTCTTCTTGCCCAGGCTGGAGTACAAATGGCACGATCTTGGCTCAAGGCAATCTCCGCTTCCTGGGTTCAAGCAATTCTCCTGCCTCAGTCTCCCGAGTAGCTGGGATTACAGGCATGCTCTATCACACTCGGCTAATTTTTGTATTTTTAGTAGAGACAGGGTTTCACCATGTTGGCCAGGCTGGTCTCGAACTCCTGACCACAGGTGATTCATCCACCTCGGCCTCCCAAAGTGCAGGGATTACAGGCGTGAGCCACCATGCCCAGCCAGCTCTCACTCTTTCAAGAGCCCCATTTACCCTGGGGATTCCATGAGTGACCTGTGAACGAGTCCAGCAGGACAGAGTGGCGGCGCCCCCATCCCCGAGCCTACACTGACGTGTTTGACAGCCCAGGAGCTTGCTGGACCTAAGAACCCTCGGTTCCAGGATGCCCATGAAGTGAGTGAAACCATCACCCTTCCATGTCAGAAGACCTCACCCACCATCCTTCTAGTCCTCACTTGAGTGGAATCCACGCTCTCTGCAAGTGTCAAGTCCCTGCTGCTTAAGCTCTTTGGCCTCCCTAGAGGACAGCCTGGCAGGACTCGCCAGGCACTCATACCCTAAGGGTATCATCAGCGGCCACTTGGCAGGGTGGCTGGAGGGGAGGATCCCTGTATCCATCACAGGTGCCACAGTTGGGCTGTTAGGGCACCTGAGGATCCCAGGGGCCATCCAAATGACCATGAATGTGCACATCTTGCCACCAGCCCTTCTCCTGCCCATAGTGTCCCCTGCATGGAACCATCCTCCTTGCTTCCTTCAAGCTGGGCCTTTGATCACTAGAAGATGGGCAGGCAGTGGGGATGGCATTATTCATGCTGTGCTGGTGGCGGGGAATCAACTAACTAGAATCATGTCTGGGAGGGAGTAGAGACGTGCAAACTCTCCACCGGAACTAGCTTGTGGCAGGAGGTACTAGCCACTTAGTGACTTGCAGGGCTCTATGTGAGGTGTGTCAGGCTATTGGCCCCATAAACCTACCCAGGAATCTGTTAAATGGGAAGCCATGAAAAATGAACTACAAACTCTTCCCTGTTGAGGTGGTGATACGGTCTGGCTGTGTCCCCACCAAAATCTCATCTTAAATTGTAGCTCCCATAATTCCCACGTGTTGTGGGAGGGACCCAGTGGGAGATGATTGAATCGTGGAGGCAGTTTCTCCCATACTGTTCAATGGTAGTAAGTCTCTGGGCTGGGCGCAGTGGCTCACGCCTGTAATCCCAGCACTTTGGGAGGCCGAGGTGGGCAGATCACAAGGTCAAGAGATCGAGACCATCCTGGCTAACACAATGAAACCCCATCTCTACTAAAAGTACAAAAAAAAAAAAATTTGGCTGGGTGCGGTGGCTCACACCTGTAATCCCAGCACTTTGGGAGGCCGAGGTGGGCAGATCACGAGGTCAAGAGATCGAGACCATCCTGGCTAACACAATGAAACCCCATCTCTACTAAAAGTACAAAAAAAAAGAATTTGGCCCGGTGCGGTGGCTCACACCTGTAATCCCAGCACTTTGGGAGGCTGAGGCAGGTGAATCACGAGGTCAGGAGATCGAGACCACAGTGAAACCCCATCTCTACTAAAAATACAAAAAAAAATTAGCCAGGCGCAGTGGCAGGCGCCTGTAGTCCCAGCTACTCAGGAGACTGAGGCAGGAGAATGGCGTGAACCCGGGAGGTGGAGCTTGCAGTGAGCCAAGATCGCACCACTGCACTCCAGCCTGGGCGACAGAGCAAGACTCTGTCTTAAAAAAAAAAAAAAAAAAAAAAGTCTCACGAGAGCTGATGATTTTATAAGGGGAAACCCCTTTCGCTTGGATCTCATTGTCTCTTTGCCTGCTGCCATGTAAGACGTCCCTTTTGCCTTCCACCATGATTGTGAAGCCTCCCCAGCCAGGTGGAACTGTGAGTCCATTAAACCTCTTTTTCTTTATAAATTACCCAGTCTTGGGTATGTCTTTATCAGCAGCGTGAAAACCGACTAATGCAGGTGGTCCGCCTAAAAAGGGTGATTTCATTTCTGGCTGATATAGGAAGTTTTGTTGTATTAATTCATAGTTGGTCCAGTGGAGACACCACTGCACCAACACCTCCCTCAGAGAAAGTATTCCTCTTGACTTCTCTCTTCTTACAGAGAGATGTTTGTGGGGAACATTGAGGCTATTTTCTTTTTTACCCTTCAACTCCTAGCCTGTTGCTTGTCTTTTAACTTTGTTTATGGTGTTATTTGTCTTATTGAAGATTTTTATTTTTATGAGGTCAAACCTGAAAGTACTTTCCTTTATGGCTTCTGAGTTTGTGCCTTGCTTAGAAAGGCCTTCTCCATCCCAAGAAAATATTTTTCAAGAAGCATCACTCCAGGTCCAAGGGAGGCCACCTGAACCCTGTCTAGGGCAGACAGGCTACCAAGATGCTGCAGGGGGCTCCCCCGGGACATTCTGGAGGCTGATGGAACATCTCAGGGGCCTAGAAATAATGACAGTGATTGTAGCAAAATGTGTGCTCTTCTTTTCAAAAAAACTTTTTATTATGGAAAATTCCAAACAGCAGGGTAACAGAGGACTCTGAGCTCCTATGTTATCCCTGCCCCCACAATTCTCTGGGCAGGTGAAGTCCTCTTCATGTTACACACCCTGCCGCATGCTCCTCCTCACAGTCTTTCTACAGTGCAGCGGCTCACACTGCTCAGATCCACTCTGACACCCAGCTCTTTTTCTTCTCCCCTGTGTCCTGCCCTGGAGCGCCCAGTCTCTGCCCCAGCAAGGACCTCTCTGATGGGTTTGTTCCCCACATGTCACCTGTTGGAAAAATTCTGCCTTCTCAGTACCAGGCTTCGACCCAAAGGGACTCCCAATCCCATTCTCGATTTCTCAGAGTTACTCCACCACCCCCCACCACTCCCACCCCACCAGGCTGCCAGTCAGAGGAGTGTCCCATGCTGGTCTTCCTGGTTTCTCTAGATCCCCATCCACCATCAGACCATGAAGAGCTTGCAGCCATGGGGAGCCACTGGAAGGTCTGGGGCATGGGACTGAGCCCCTCCGCTGGGGCACTGGCGATAGGGGAGGGACCGTTGAAACAGGAGCAGAATGATGTAGGCTTAGCTCTCTCTGCCAGCGCTCAACTTGCCCTCCCCAATACCAGCAATCTTTCTAAATGAACCCCTACCAAATAGGATTCACAGTCCTCCATCTCAGTGCTCAGCAGGTTCGAAGGGCACCTACTCTGGGCCACACACTCAGGGAGCAGGGACCAGGGACCACACCCCAAACTGCCCCTGAAACAAATCACCTACTCCATCACCACAGCCTTGCTGTCCCCTCTGAGCCTGGCGTGGACCACTCGCCTCTGTTCTACTGCCCCACATCCTCTCCCACCTGTACCAGAAGCCTTCCTTCAAAAAGCCAGCTTTGCTTAGCTGCCCATCTCCTCCAAATCCTGAGGGCACCTAGGGACTCAGCCTATGGTGTCTGCTGCTTGGTCCCTCCAGAGACTGCCTTGGGTCACCCAGTAAGACTGCAGACTGGGCAGTGACTGCCTTCTACCTTTCCATGTACCTGTCCCCCCAAGTCCATCCCCTCCACCACCCCTACATATCTTGGCCACACCACTGAAAGAGCCGTTGGTGCAGCTATAGCAAAACCAAAAACCAAACCCAAGGCCAGATGAGGAGTGACTGACTCTCCATTATCCACCCCCAGCAAGAAAGAGTGGCCCAGTCAGGAGTTCCAGGAGGGCTGAAGGGCACAGGCTGGGAGGGGCAACTCACTCCAAATGCCCACTCCCCACACCCTGTCTAGCAGGAGCTCTGGACTTTCTCTCTGCCTCTCCTTCCCCTCCCTCCCCTGCCCCACGAGGTCAGCACCTGTGACCCCTGATTCCTCCCCTTCGTGCCCAGAAATAGCTCTTGCCTAAGTCACTCGCTCCTCACCAAAGGCTTTCTCTTGGTCTTTAACATCCTTTGCTTCTCTTCAGAATTCTAAGAACTCATTTTATAAATGTACTGAGGCCCAGAGGGGGCTGCAACTAGTTACTTGCTCCCTGGTACATTAGCTGAAGGGCTGGGGCTCCACCAGACACTTGCACACAAGCCGTAAGTGAGTGAAAGGCAGAACTAGGATTTGCACACAGTCAGTCTGGCTCCAGAGCTGCAGCTCTCAATAGTATCCTACATGGCTTCCATTGACCATGCTGTTGCCATGATTTTGAAACACATGTATGCTTCATCTTTTTCCCAAAACGACATGAAATGGCATTATAATAGGAAAGATTAGTTCATTCAATGGATTCTTACTGCTCAAGAGAAAAAATAGCAATCTTAAGGGTTGCCACGGATGCTGTGATTAATCTGGAAATTTGGATTTGAGCTTCCTGGCAGCCGGGGCAAAAACTGAAACACTCTTACTATCAGAAAAGAGGAAGTAGATCGGTTCCTCCACAGGGACAAATATTTCCAGGAACAAATTCTGAAAGAGGCTTCTCACATGGGGCCTCGTGTCGGGACATGGTGTGACATCATAAAATCTTCTAAATCTTCTAAACAATTTGACAAGAACCGATGGAGGATTTTCAGTATAAGCAGAGGGTAGGCACTGTGTCAGGCGAGCTTGGAGATAACAGACTCAGGGACCCCAGCATATGGACTCCCTGTTGGCTAGAGCTCAGAAAAGCTAGAATTTTTTCTACATGTTTCAGCTCTTGGCTAGATTTTATCTTTTGAGAATAGACAACTGTAGTTGGTCTTCTGACAGCTTTCAAAGTACTTCCAGGGGCGGGGTGGGGGCTGCAGAACCCCAGGCTATGGAAACTAGAAATGCTCCAAGAAGGGTAGTTCTGTTTGGAAAGGTGAGATGTCATGTACACATTCATTTATCAGATCTCTATTAAGGGTCTCTTTGTGCCAGGTGTTGCACTGGGTGGAATGGAGACCAGTGAAATAAATAACACAGAATTCCGACTGGCGCAGTGGCTCATGGCTATAATCCCAGTACTTTGGGAGGCCAAGGTGGGCAGATCACCTGAGGTCAGGAGTTCGAGACCGGCCTGACCAACATGGTGAAACCTGGTCTCTACTAAAAATACAAAAATTAGCAAGGCGTGGTGGCGCGTGTCTGTAATCCTGGCTACTCGGGAGGCTGAGGTGGGAAAATCACTTGAACCCGGGGAGGCAGAGGTTGTAGTGAGCTGAGACCGCACCACTGCACTCCAGCCTAGGTGACAAGAGTGAAACTCCATCTCAAAAAATAAAATAAAAAATAACAGGGTTCCTAACCTCAAATAATTCAATCCTTAACAGGAAAAAAAAAAAAAAACGTATTTTTTGAGCAGCTACTATGTGTCAGGCATCGATGAGTGCTTTGCATCCAGTATCTCATTTATTGTTTCTTTTTTTGGTGGGGGGGACAGTCTCGCTGTGCCATCCAGGCTGCAGTACAGTGGTACAATCTCGGCTCACTGCAACCTCCACCTCCCAGGCTCAAGCAATTCTCATGCCTCAGCCTCCTGAGTGGCTGGGATTACAGGTGTGCACCACCACACCCGGCTAATTTTTGTATTTTTAGTAAGAGATGGGGTTTCACCATGTTGGCCAGGCTGGTCTCGAGCTCCTGAGCTCAAATGATCTGCCCTCCTCAGCCTCCCAAAGTGCTGGGATTACAGGAGTCAGCCACCATGCCCGGCCCTATTTAATATTTCTAACAATCCTATATAATAAGCACTATTATTGCTACCCACAACATAGCACCAGGCAGCAAACAAAGCCTCTCTGAAGGATAGCATCCCCAACTTAGGCACTCAAGATTGCCAAAGAGTATACAGTTATCCCTTGGTATCCATGGGGAATTGGTTCCAGGACCTCTACAGATACCAAAATCTGTGGATATTCACGTCCCTTATCTTAAGTGACATAGTGGGCTGGGCATGGTGGCTTATGCCTGTAATCCTAGCATTTTGGGAGGCCAAGATGAAAGGATGATTGAGCTCAAGGGCTCAAGACTAGACTGGACAACATAAGACTAGACTGGACAACATCGTGAGACCCCCATCTCTAAAAAGAAATTAGGCTGGGTGCAGTGGCTCATGCCTGTAATCCCAGCACTTTGGGAGGCCGAGGTGGGCAGATCAGGAGGTCAGGAGATCAAGACCATCCTGGCTAACACGGTGAAACCCCGTCTCTACTAAAAATACAAAATAAATAAATAAATAAATAAATAGAAAGAAAGAAATTAAAAATTAGCTAGATGTGGTGGTGCGCACCTGTGCCCCTGTAGTCCCAGCTACTTGGGAGGCTGATGTGGGAGGATTACTTGAGTCTGGGAGGAAGAGGCTACAGTGAGCAACTGGATTGTGTCACCACACTCCAGCATGGGAGACAGAGTGACAGTCTGTCTCAAAACAAAACAAAAAGCCATAGTATTTGCATATAACCTACACACACCCTCTCATATACTTTAAATTATCTCTAGGTCACTTATAATACCTAATACAATGCATACACATCACTTTGTTCTAATGGATTCAAAATAGTACTTGGCACACAGGAAAATAGTTCTTGGCACACGGCAAATTCAAGTTTTGCTTTTTGGAATTTAGTGGAATTTTTTTCCAAGTATTTTCCATCCTTGATGGGTTAAATCCAAGATGTAGAACCCACAGATACAGAGGACCAACTATACTATAAATCCACAATTTAAAAAAAAAATCACCAAATGCACAAGAGGCTATTGTTAGTAGAAACAACATACAATAGATAAAGATCTCTAAGGATAATAGAAATTGTAATTATTATAATTACAGTAAATGAAATAACTATAATTGAAGATTTTAAAGAAATAAAAAATGAAATCACAAAAGTGATCAAATCACAAGAGATAATTTTTTTAAATAGATCTGGAAAAGAACAGCATAGAACTTTTAGAAATTAAATAACTTGTTTAAACCAAAAATTCAACAAATGGGTTAAACAGCATATTACACACAGTTGATGAGACAGAGTGAGCTGGAAGATTAATCCGAAGACATTACACAATTTTCAGCACAGAGACAAGCAAATGGAAAATATGAAAGAGAGGTTAAAAGCAATAGCAGGTAGAATAAAAGTCCCAGAAAGAGGATAGAGAGAGAAAGAGGGAGAGGCAATATTTGAAGAGATAATGGTTGAGAACTTTCCAGAACTGATGAAAGGCATGACTTCACAGACACTGGGAATGTAACATACATCTAACAACGTAAATAAAAGGAAATTCACAGCTAATCACAGTGTGGAGAAACTGCATAACACCAAAGACAGAGATCTTAAAAGCAGCCACATAGAAAAGACATGCCACCCACAAAGGAAGGATAATTAGATGACAGCACACCTCTCAAAAGCAACAATGAAAGCCAGAAGACGGGCACGAGCTTCAAAGTTCTGGGAGAAAATAACTGTCAACCTAGAATTGTGAACTTAGCAAAACCATCTTCCAAAGCTGATGGTGAAATGGAAACATCTGGATTTTTTTCAGAGAAAGAAAAACAAAAAGCATTTACCAACAACAAATCTTTACTGAAGAATAGGCTACAAGAAAAAGGGAAATTACCCCAGAATGAAGGACTGGTATGCACAAAAGAATAGTAAGCAAAGAAATTGATAAACAGATAAATCTATACAAATATTATATAAAATAATGACAACAGACGGGAACAGTAAGGAAATAATTCAAAAACTGCACCAAAAAGAGAGTATGTAAACCTGTAGGGGAAGATCACAGCCAAAGGGTTCAAAGGTCCTATTATTTAGGAAGATGGTTGAGAAACTCATAACCTGAGATTTCTTTAGGTAGCAGGATAGAATTTCAAAAGCAATCAACAATCTATTTCAATAGAAATATAGAAGCAATCTATCTATTTCAATAGAAATATACAAGTAGGGTATATAAATTCCAAATCAATAAAGGAGGTAGAAAAGGATAGAGTAAGAAAATAAGCAAACTCAGTAAATCCAAAGGAAGGAAGAACCAGTAGGAAAAGAAAGAATAGGGGGAGGGGGAATAGGATAAGAAAGATAACAAAAATAACTCGAGATGTATCTATAATCACAATAAACTAAAAGTCTATGTGCGCTATTTAAAATACATACTGTTAGACTGGATTTTTTAAAATCCAGCTCTATGCTGCATATGGTGGCATATCTAAAACACTAAAACGTAAGGAGATAGATGGAAAGACCACACAAACACTAATCAAAAGAAAGCTGGAGGCCGAATGCAGTGGCTTACACTTGTAATCTCAGCACTTTGGGAGGATGAGGTGGGAGAATTGCTTGAGGCCAGGAGTTTGAGGTCAGCCTGGGCAACATAGCAAGACCCCCATCTCTACAATAAAAAATAATTAGCAGGCATGGTGGTGTGTGTCTATAGTTCCACCTACTCAGGAGGCTGAGGTGGAAGCGTTACTTGAGCCAAGGAGTTTGAGGCTGCAGTAAGCCATGATCACACCACTGCACTCCAGCCTGGGTGACAGAGCGAGCGAGATCCTGTCTCTAAAAAAAATTTAAGACATTTTTTAAAAAAGAAAGCTGGGAGAGCTACACTAAAATCAGAAGAAAAACAGACTTTAAGATGCAAAGCATCTTAAAAGGGATAGAAAAGTTAGCTTTTTCTGGAAGACACAATTCTTAATCTACATGTAAAGTAGCCTCAAAAATTGGAAATCAGCAGTTGATGAGACTGCAGGGAAAATACAAAACCCACCCTCATGGAGAGAGATTTGAAGACTCACGTCTCCATAACTGGCAGGTCAAGCAGACAAAATTAGTCAAGCAGGATTTGAATAATATATAGCAAGCAAGGTGGAATGGAAGTTTATGGAACGCTGCATCTAGAGACTAAACTTCTCAAGCACACATTTTTTTAAATTTTTTTAATTTTTTTTTTCTTAGAGACAGTCTCATTATGTCACTCAGGCTGGAGTACAGTGGCACAATCATAGATTGCTGTAACCTTGAACTCTTGGGCTCAAGCAATCCTCCTACCTCAGCCTCTCCAGTGGCTGGGACTATAGGCACACACCACCATGCCCAGCTAATTTTTTTTTTTAGAGACAGGGTCTCACTATGTTTTTGTTTTTGTTTTTGTTTTTGTTTTTGTTTTTGAGACTGAGTCTCCCTCTGTCACCCAGGCTGGAGTGCAATGGTGTGATCTCAGCTCACTGCACCCTCCGCCTCCTGGGTTCAAGCAATTCTCCTGCCTCAGCCTCCCAGATAGCTGGGATTACAGGCACGCACCACCATGCCCGGCTCATTTTCATATTTTTAGTAGAGATGGGGTTTCACCAGACTGGTCTTGAGCTCCTGACCTCGTGATCCGCCCACCTCAGCCTCCCAAAGTGCCGAGATTACAGGCATGAGCCACCATGTCTGGCCAGGGTCTCACTATGTTGCCCAGGCTGGTCTCAAACTCCTGGTCTCATGGGATTCTCCCACCTCTGCTTCCCAAAATACTGAGATTATAAAAATTATTTTAATTGACCATGTACTAGGTTATCAAGCAAGACTCAATTCCAAAGAATCATCATCACACACATCATTTTCTCTAACTGTGCTGCATTTAAATTAGAACTCAGTGAGAAACAGATAAATTTAAAATTCACATACATTTGAAAAGTTTAAAGCTTTCTTCTGAGTAATTCATAAGTCAAAGAAATAACTATGTATTTTAAGGCACTTAGAGCAGAATGATAATGGAAACAGTGCTTATCGGCCGGACGCGGTGGCTCAAGCTTATAATCCCAGCACTCATGTATTTTAAGGCACTTAGAGCAGAATGATAATGGAAACAGTGCTTATCGGCCGGACGCGGTGGCTCATGCCTATAATCCTAGCACTCTGGAAGGCCGAGGTGGGCAGATCACCTGAGGTCGGGAGTTCGAGACCAGCCTGACCAACATGGAGAAAACCTGTCTCTACTAAAAATACAAAATTAGCTGGGCATGGTGGTGGGCACCTGTAATCCCAGCTACTCAGGAGGCTGAGGCAAGAGAATCGCTTGAATCCAGGAGGCGGAGGTTGTGGTGAGCCAAGATCACGCCATTGTACTCCAGCCTGGGCAACCAGAGTGAAACTCCGTCTCAAAAGAAAAAAAAAAGAGAGAGAGAGAAAGAAAACAGTGCTTATCGAAACAGAGACAGCCAAAGCAGCACTTCTGACAAAATGTAGAGCCTTGACAGTTTAGCCCAAAAATTAATAAATGAAGCCCCAACTTAAGAGTTTATAAAAAGAACCATAAAATAAGTCCACAGGAAGTAATAATAAAACTAAGAAGAAAAATTAATTACATCAAAGCAAAGATGCAGTAAAAAAAAAAAGTACACACACAACAAAGTCAAAAATTGGTTTCTCGAAAAAGCTAATAAAAGACAGACCCCTGGCAAGATTGATGGAAAATAAAAGAGAGAAATCACCAAAAACTCTTATTAAAAAATTTTGAGGCAACATATTTACAGATCCAGAAGATATTAGAAAGATAGAAAGTGAAATACTGTGATCAACTGTGTATCAAGTCACAGATCATTACAACTTAAAAAGCCCTTACAGAGAATAGAAAAAGACAGAGCACTCCCCAGCCCATTCCATGAGGACAGTACAATCTAGATTCCAAAATCTAACAAAGAGAGTGTGAGAAAGGAAAATTACAGGCCAATTTCACTCAATAGCATAGACATCAAAGTCTTTTTTTTACTTTTTTTTTTTTTTTTTTTTTGAGAAGGAGTCTTGCTCTGTTGCCCAGGCTGGAGTGCAGTGGCGCAATCTCGGCTCACTGCAAGCTCCGCCTCCCGGGTTCAAGCAATTCTCCTGACTCAGCCTCCCAAGTAGCTGGGACTACAGGCGCCCACCACCATGCCCAGCTAATTTTTTGTATTTTTAGTAGAGACAGGGTTTCACCGTGTCAGCCAGGATGGTCTCGATCTCCTGACCTCGTGATCTGCCTGCCTCGTCCTCCCAAAGTGCTGGGATTACAGGCATGAGCCACTGCGCCCGGCCAATACTAAAGTCTTAAACAAGATAATGTCAATTTGAATCCACCAGTACATAAAAATGACAATATTTTATGGCTAAGTTGGGTGTATCCTAGAACTGCAAGGAAGTTTCAATATTATAAAGCTATAAATGTACTCATCACATTAACAGACTACATGAGAAACACTACATTATTTTTTCTTTTTAAAAAATTTTTAAATTTTTTATTGTAAATTGACAACTTATAATTGTATATATTTATGGAGTACAAACTGATGTTATGATTTATAAATATAATGTGGAATAATTAAATCAAGCTAATTAACATATCTATCACCTCAAATACATATCATTTATTGTAGTGAGAACATTGAAAATTTACTCTCTTAGCAATTTTGAAATGTGCAATACATTATTAACTGTCATTTTAATAGATGAAGAAGTATTTTATATGATTTAACCTTCATGATTTTTTTTAAAAACTCCTGGAAAACTAAGAATAGAAGGAAAATTTATTTTTTTTTTTTGAGACAGTGTCTCACTCTTGTCACCCAGCTGGAGCGCAGTGGCGTGATCACAGCTCACTGCAGCCTCCATCTCCTGGGCTCCAGCAATCCCCCTGCCTCAGCCTCCAGAGTGGGGGCTGGGACTACAGGCACACACCACCACACCCATCTAGTTTTTTTATTTTTAGTAGAGATGAGGCCTTCCTATATTGGCTAGGCTGGTCTTGAACTCCTGAACTCAAGCTATCCTCCCACCTCAACCTCCCAAACTGCTAGGATTACAGGCATGAGCCACCATGCTCAGCCTGAAAACTTTATTCTTAATGGGAAACATTATCGTTCCCTTTAAAATAACAGAAAGGCAAAGATGCTCACCACTGCTGCTTCTCTTCAAAGCCAGACTGGTAGTTCTAGCCAATGCAGTGAAACCAAAAAAAAAATGAAATAAAACATATAAAGGTTGGAAGAGAAAAAATGTGCATCATTCATGGATTCTATGTTTATTTACCTAGAAAAATCCAAAATCAGGCCAGGAGTGATGGCTCATGCCTGTAATCCTAGCACTTTGGGAGGCCGAGCCAGGTGGATCATCTGAGGTCAGGAGTTCGAGACCAGCCTGGCCAACATGGTGAAACCCCATCTCTACTAAAAATACAAAAATTAGCCGGACATGATGGTGGGCGCCTGTAATCTCAGCTACTTGGAAGGTTGAGGCAGGAGAATTGCTTGAACCTGGGAGGCAGAGGTTGCAGTGAGCCAATTTCGTGCCACTGCACTCCAGCCCGGGCAACAGAGCGAGACTCCATCTCAAAAAAAAAAAAAAAAAAGAAATAGAAATAGAAAAACCCCAAAATCTACAAATAAAATGTTAGAATAAGAGATTTAACAAAGTCGCTAGATTTTAAAAACAATATATAAGAGGGAAGGAGAAAAATACCTTTAGCTAAAGCAATTATATTTAAGAGATGCATTTTAAAAATACATATCATCTACAATTTCAACAAAAAATAAGGTAACCAGGAATAAAGCTAACAAAAGATATGTGAGACCTGGATGGAAAGAATTATAAACCTTAAAGACACAGCTCGGCACAATGTCTCCTGCCTGTAATCCCAGCACTTTGGGGCGACAAAGAGGGTGGATCACTTGAGCTCAGGAGTTGGTGACCAGCCTGGGCAACATAGCGAGACCTCATCTCTAAGCTGCAGTGAGCTGTGATTATGCCACTACACTCCAGCCTGGGTGACAGAGCAAACTCCATCTCAAAAAAAGAAAAAATAAATAGAGACAATAAATAATAACTTTTAAAAATCCTTCATGAATAAGGAGACTCAGTATTTGGAGATATCCATTTCCTCTAAATTGATCTATAAAATCAATGCAACTCCAATCAAAATCACAACAGAATTTCTGTGGATCCTGACAAGCTAATTCTAAAATACCTTAGGAGAGCAAAGGCACAAGAATCGGCAAAACTGGGGAGAAAAACAAGGTGGGATAGCATGCCCTATCAGATATCAAGACTTGTAATGTAATTGAGACAGAATGAGATTGACACAGGGATGGTTAAGTAGACCATTGGAATAGAATGAAGAGCCTCAAAATGAGCCACAAATATATGGAAATGTGATATATGACACAGAGGTAGCACTGCAGATCACTGGGGAAGGGAAGAGCTATTCAATAAATGAATAGTTCAGTATCTACACAGAAAAGCATAAAATCGAATCCTTTCACCGAATCATAAGTGATATCTATTCCAGGTGGATTCAAAACAAACAGGAAAGGCAAAACTTTTAAACTCATAAAAGAAAATATAGAAGAATATCTTTATGACCTCAGAATAGAAAAGGCTTTCTTCAACAAGATAAAAAGTACCAACCATAAAGAATATATTCGTAAACTCAATTACATTAAAACTAAGCAATTTTCTCTATCAAGACATAATAAAGAAAATGAAAAGGCAAGCCACCAACTGGGAGTAGTTATTTGCAACATACACAGCTGACAGCCCAGGTGAAAACATGAGCAAAAGACATAAACAAGAGCATTTCTCAGAAGCGGAACACAAAAGACCAATCAACACATGAAAAGAAGATCAACTTTGGCTGGGGTGCGGTGGCTCACGCCTGTAATCCCAGCACTTTGGGAGGCCGAAGGGGGCGGATCACGAGGTCAGGAGATCGAGACCATCCTGGCTAACACGGTGAAACCCTGTCTCTACTAAAAATACAAAAAATTAGCCGGGCGAGGTGGCAGGCGCCTGTAGTCCCAGCTACTCAGGAGGCTGAGGCAGGAGAATGGCGTGAACCCCCGGGGGATGGAGCCTGCAGTGAGCCGAGATCGCGCCACTGCACTCCAACCTGGGCGACAGTGAAACTCTGTCTCAAAAAAAAGAAAAAAAGAAAAGAAGATCAACTTCATTAATAATCCGAAAACTGCAAATTACGACAACACGAGAAGCAATTTTACACCCAATAAGTTGGCAAAATGAAGAAGGCGCTGACACCACCGATGGTTGGTAAAGATCTGGATCAACAGGAACTTTTACACCCTGCTTGGTGGGAACATAAATAAGCATAAACAAACATCTTGGAAAACAAGATGGTACCATTTGTAAGTCTGAACATTTGATATTCTACTTGCCCAGCAATTCTTCTTCTAAAGAAACTCATGAACTTATGACACCAGAAAAAAATGTACAAGACCGTCCCCAGTAACAAAAAATGAAAACCATCCCAACAGGCATTAACGGGAAATGGGTAAAACTATATTTTGGTATAGGTACACAGTGAACCATACAGAGAAGAAATATGAATAATCTTCAATTACCCATCACAAGATGGCAGAAATGTTAAGTCAGAATGAAAAAATGCAAGTTGCAAAACACTACATACAGAATGATAGCATTGTTATAAAGTTCAAAACCAAATGTGATAACTATAAGTTGCAATAGAAATGAAATGATAAACACATTCCATTGTTGTTGCCTCTGGGAGTGAGGAGACAGAGAAGTAGAATAGGAAGGAGTTTACGAGTGGATGAAAAGATACAAGTGACATTCTGGAACTATGCTTTCCAATATGATAGCATTAGCCACATGTAGACATTTTGACTTAAATTTACATTAATTGACCAGGCACGGTGACTCACATGTGTAATCCCAGCACTTGGGGAGGCCAAGGTGGGAAGATCACTTGAGTCAAGGAGTTCAAGACCAGTCTGGGCAACAGGGTGAAACCTCATCTCTACAAAAAATACAAAAATTAGCTGGGCATGGTGGCACATTCCTGTAGTCCCAGCTACTACAGGCTGAGGTAGGAGGATCAATTGAGGCCGAGAGGTCAAGGCTGCAGTGAGCCATGATGGCGCCACTACACTCCAGCCTGGAGGACAGAGCTCAACCCTGTCTCGAAAAAAATAATTAATTAGTCAATTAATTAATCTAAATTAATTAAAATTAAATACAATTTAAAATTCAGGGCCAGGCATGGTGGCCCATGCCTATAATCCCAGCACTTTGGGAGGCCAAGGCAGGAGGATTGCTTGAGCTCAGGAGTTCAAGACCAGCCTGGACAAGACAGTGAGATCCCCATCTCTATTTTATAAATATAAAATTTTTTTTTAATTTTTTAAACAATTAAAAAAATAAAACTCAGTTCCTCAGACACACTAGTACATTTCAAATGCTAGTCACACGTGGCTAATGGCTACTGTATTGGACTGCACAGATTTATAGAATATTTCCATCATCACAGAAAGTTCTACTGGACAGCTCTGCTCTAGACCAGAGGTTGGCAAACTTTTTTGTAAAGGGTCAGGTGGTAAATGATTTAGTTTTATGGAACATAAGGTCTCTGTCATAACTACTCAACTCTGCAGCTTTGTACCTCCAAAACAGCCATAAACAAGTTGTAAATGAATGGGTGTGACTGTGCCGCAATACCAGGCAGCGGGCTGCATTTGGCCTGCAGACCATAGTTTTTTGACCTTGTTCTATATCTTAAGTTTGGTGATTGGTTGACAGATGACCATTTTATTATTACATTTCATCGTTTTCAAGCATTCTTACATATCAAATGTTACATAATACATTTTAAAATCTATATCTAGGACAATCTGAATAAGATCTGAAATCTGAATAAAATCTGTAGATTAGATAATAATATTGTAGCAATGGTAACTTCTGTACTGTGGTCATATGTAAGATGATGTCCTTGTTTTTTAGGAAAGACGCAATAGAAGAACTTGGAGTAAAGGAAGATCACACATACAACTTACTCTCAAACAGTTCAGAAAAAAAACTACCTGTGAACGCACACACATAGAAAGAGTGAAAGCAAATTTGATGCAATGTTGGTAACATTTTAAGGATTTAGGTAAGGGGTATACAGGAGTTTTCTCCCACTATTGTTGCAATTTTTTTTTTTTTTTGAGATGGAGTCTCGCTCTGTCGCCCAGGCTGGAGTGCAGTGGCATGATCTCAGCTCACTGCAAGCTCTGCCTCCCAGGTTCATGCCATTCTCCTGCCTCAGCCTCCCAAGTAGCTGGGACTACAGGCGCCCACCACCATGCCTGGCTAATTTTTTATATTTTTTAGTAGAGACAGGGTTTCACCATGTTAGCCAGGATGGTCTCGATCTCCTGACCTCGTGATCCGCCTGCCTTGGCCTCCCAAAGTGCTGAGATTACAGGTGTGAGCCACTGCGCCTGGCCCTTGCAAATTTTATATAAACCTCAGTTATGTCAAAATTAAGCACTTAAAATCATATGTGTGTATAGTTATATACATTTATGGTAAGGTTAAAAACTGCAATTAGAATTTTACAATGGTGTATATACATCATTTGTCAATAAAAAGTTTACCTTAAGAATCAAATCCAGGCCGGGCAAGATGGTTCACACCTGTAATCCCAGCACTTTGGAAGGCCAAGGTAGGAGGACTGCTTGAGTCCAGGAGTTTAAGACCAGCCTGGGCAACATGGCCAGACCCCATCCCTACAAAAAAAAATTTTTTAATTTAGCCAAGCATGGTGGTGTGTGCCTGAGGTCACACCTATTCAGGAGTCTGAGGTGGGAGGATCACTTGAGCCAGGGAGGTCGAAGCTGCAAGGAACCATGTTTGTGCCACTGCACCCCAGCCTAGGTGACAGAATGAGACCCAGTCCAAAAAGAAATAATCCAACCCGTGAAGCTCTGCTGGGCGGGGAGATGGATGGACAGGACTGCACAAATCCTGGAGCACAGGTAAGAGAATCTTCAGTGAATTAATATTGGGATCCCGATGGGGGAAGAAAGGAAGGGAAGTGAAGAGGTGATAGATGAGGAAATAGAGGGAGCAGAGCCTGGAGGCCTCTCTGAGTTTAGAGAGCAGGAGCTGTGGGGGTGAGGGGGTGAGAGATGGACAGAGGGAGGCCTATGGTCAAAGAGGAGGTGTTGGAGTGGAAGGTTCTAGAGGTTGAGCAGATCCAGGTGATGGCAAGGTCCATGATGTAAACAAGACATTGGGTATCTAAAATGGAAAAGCCCTTAGAGATAACCCAGTCAAGGAATTGAAAACCGGCGTGTGAGCACAGCACCCTTGCGGCCAGTAAAGTTCCCCCAGATGGTGGCAGGATGGGAGTAGAGAGAAAGACTGTGAGGGGGTACCCATGTCAAGAGACAGAAGCCGGCCGGGTGCGGTGGCCCACGCCTGTAATCCCAGCACTCTGGGAGGCCGAGGCGGGTGGATCACCTGAGGTCAGGAGTTTGAGACCAGCCTTGTCAACCTGGTGAAACCCCATCTCTACCAAAAATACAAAAATTAGCCAGGCATGGTGGCAGGCGCCTCTAATCCCAGCTACTCGGGAGGCTGATGCAGGAGAATCACTTGAGCCCGGGAGGCGGAGGTAGCAGTGAGACGAGATCATGCCACTGCACTCCAGCCTGGGTGACAAGAGCAAAACTCCATCTGAAAAAAAAAAAGAGACAGAAGCCAAGTAACTGGAGGCCAGCAGGAGGGTGATGGGGAGCCGTAGAAGGTGGTGCAGCTTCACAGGGCAAGAGCCTTAAATGAGGATACTGGAGTCACATCTGCATATAACACATCTGGAATCAAGAGGAAATCCAACCACATTTCTGGATTCTGTCATTTCTGGTTCCTGGAGTTTGGGAGAAGGAGCTGCCTCCATTCATAAGGGCTGCAGAGAGATAGTGTGGTATCCTGAGGGATGGCAGGCATTCAGAGGTCCTGTGAGAAAGTTTGCTTGCCACAGACCATTACAGCCTGGGGTTTTATTTACACACTACCCTAAGGTCCAAGTGCAGGCCCTGATTGGTAGTAGGTGCTCAACATTTTTTACTGGATTAATGACTGGATGGGTGGATAGGTGAGTGCATGGGTGGTGGTTGGATGAATGAATGGATGGGTATGATGGGTAAATGGATGGATGGATAAGTGGTGGATGGATGGATAGACTTATGGACAGATGGATGCATGGATAATAAATGGATGAATTAGTGGGTGAATGGATGGATGGTAGGGTGGATAGATATACGGATGGACAGATGGATGCATGGACGATGGATGGATGACTGAGTTGGTAGTTACATGGTTGGATGGAAGGATGGATGGACAGACGGACGGACAGATGGATGGACAGACGGACAGACGGACGGACGGATGGATGGATGGGTAGGTGGATAGATGAATGAATGGGTAAGTAGATGGGTGAATAAATGGGTGAGTGAGAGGATGAACAGAAAGAAGAGCTTGTGGGGCACGGGAGTGGGTGAATAAACATGTGCATGAATTGAATAAACTGGACATTCCAGGAAACAGAATAGCCTGGGAGGTCAGAGAGGTAATAGAGATAACACATCCAGCCTCACCTCAGCAGTCTAGACGACTCATAAGAACAGTATAACCACAAGGAGGTTGCAAAAGCCACCATCCCTCTACTCCCTTGTGCCCCCCAACCCAGAGGCTTATCTATGGGCAGGAGCCCCCATCTGTGTCCCCTGGTTCCAGGCTGCAATGGCAGAAGACATGGGACCAAAGGAGCAGACTGGCTACCTCTGGAAACCCCTCTTCCTTCTCAGGATCCAGGTCAGACTCCCCAGGAAGCAGGGGAGAATGCTGGCCTTAGGCTCTGATCCCAGAATCTCTGAACCTGCTTTTGCCTCTCTCTATCCTTACACAGGTCATTTGACTTTGCTTGACCACTCTTCCTGGCAAGAATTTTAGGAAAAATGGCCCTGTCTTCTCCCTTCCACCTGCCCACCCCAGTGCTGTGGGGACACAAACCAGCTGCCTGATGGGAAAGGGGGCCTCAGACCCTGGAAAGATGGGTCCAGCTCCCTCACCCAAGGAAGCCCACGAATAGAGCAGAAACTGGCCTGGCCTAGGGACTCTTTCCTGCACCCATCCCCATCCTCCAGCCACAGGGTTGTAGAGAGAATAGGTTTCCTCTGAGCCAAGATAAACATCCGAGCTTCATCTCCCTTCAGTCTCTGATTCCGCATCACCCCGACCACCAGGACCATGCCCCTCCCCAGCCATAGCATGGCAGGCCAGGCCCGGAGAGCAGAGATAAGGCCCTCCTGACCAGAAGACCACAAGCAGGGGATAAGAGGGAGGGGAAGTCTTCTCTTCTGCCTACTCAAAGCTAGAATTCTGCTTCCTTCCCCAGAGGCAGGCCCCAAGAGAACATCTGGGCAGCCATCCCAGCCTCTCTGCAGCCTGGGGAGAGAGGCTGGGGTGTTTTGCCCACCAGTATTCAGTATCAGCGACGTCCTAATTAATTCATTTCTCATTTGGGGGCACCAATCAAAGGCAGAAAATCCTGCTCAGCTGAGCACCAGGGAAGCAGGAAAATGCAGTGCTGGCTGCCACGTGTTGGAAGAGACCTCCAGACCTCTCAGTAGGTAACTGGATGGCCACAGGGGCCCCAAGGCCTGAAAATCCAGGTCCAACATCCGAACTGTACAGCAACCTTTCATGGACACCTCCTCCATGCCAGGCCTCATGCTGGGTACTGAGGTTACGGATCCATCCCAGCCTTCACAGAGCATCTCGGAGCAACACCTAAGGCAGCCTGGGAAATCTGGTAAGGCTTCACAGAAGGGGTGAAATGCCAGCTGGATTTTGAGGGATGAAAGAGATTTCTTCAGACATAGAAATAAGGGAAGGACATCCTGAAGCAGAGGGAAACTATGAGAAGGGGCCTGGAGCCATGAAAAAAGCAGCACATGATTAGACGATGATGGTAACTGGAATGGTTGAAGTGTCAGGTTCATGAAGAGGAAGAGGGCCAGGCGTGGTAGCTCAGGCCCGTAATCCCAGCACTTTGGGAGGCCAAGGCGGGCAGATCACGAGGTCAGGAGATCGAGACCATCCTGGCTAACACGGTAAAGCCCCATCTCTACTAAAAATACAAAAAATTAGCCGGATGTGGTGGCACATGCCTGTAGTCCCAGCTACTTAGGAGGCTGAGGCAAGAGAATCGCTTGAACCCAGGAGGTGGAGGTTGCAATGAGCTGAGATTGCACCACTGCACTCCAGCCTGGGCGACAGAGCAAGACTCTGTCTCCAAAAAATAAATAAATAAACTACCAGGGCGTGATAGCACATGCCTGTAATCCCAGCTACTCCGGAGGCTGAGGCAGGAGAATTGCTTGAACTCAGGAGGCAGAGGTTGCAGTGAACCGAGATTGAGCCATTGCACTCCAGCCTGAGCAACAAGAACGAAACTCCATCTCAAAAAAAATAAAAAATTAATTAATTTTTTTTAAAATGAGGAAGAGGAGTTGGGAAAGGGAGTATCAAGAGATGAGGCTCTTGGATCTACCCAGATAATCTAAAATAATCTCCTCATCCCAACATCCTTAACCTTAATCACATTTTCAAAGTTCTTTTGACATGTAAGGTGACATATTCACAGGTTCCAGGGATTAGGACCTGGACAAAAAAGAGAGAGAGATGAGGCTCCAGGGTGAAGAAGGATTCAGGGTCTGGTTTTGAAGGGTCTCAGAGGACATGAGGAAGACTTAGAACTTTAGCCCATGGACAGCGAGGAACCAATGGATGGATGATTTTCTTTTTTTTTTTTTTTTGAAGGAGTTTCGCTTTTGTCGCCCACACTGGAGTGCAGCGGCACAGTCTCAGCTCACTGCAACCTAAATACAACAGAAATTCCCTATAATTCCCAAAGACAGGCCATAGTTGAAAGAACTAATAGAACACTCAAAACTCAATCAGTTAAACAAAAAGAAAGGGAAGACAGTAAGGAGTGTACCACTCCTCAGATGCAAATTAATCTAGCCCTCTATACTTTAAATTTTTTAAACATTTATAGAAATCAGACTACTACTTCTGCAGAACAACATCTTACTGGTAAAAAGAACAGCCCACATGAAGGAAAACTGATTTGGTGGAAAGACAACAAAAATAAGACATGGGAAATAGGGAAGGTGGTAATGTCAGGGAGAGGTTTTGCTTGTGTTTCACCAGGAGAAAATCAGCTTCCTGTTTGGATACCCACTAGACATTTGAAGTTCTACAATGAACCCATCGGAGATGCAAAGAAAAGCACCTCCATGGAGACGGAGACACCGCAATCGAGCACCATCAACTCACAAGATGAACAGAATGGTGATGTCAGAAGAACAGATGAAGTTGCCATCCACCAAGAAGGCGGAGGCGCCGACTTGGGCACAATTAAAGAAGCCGACACAGTTAGCTAAAAAAAAAAGCCTACAGAACACAAAGGTGACACAAACTCCAGAGAACATGCTGCTTGCAGCTTTGATGATTGTATCAACGGTGGTAAGTCTCCCCATGCCTGCAGGAGCAGCTGCAGCTAATTATACCTACTGGACCTATGTGCCTTTCCCACCCTTAATTCAGGCAGTCACATGGATGGATAATCCTGATGGGAGATAGGCTCATGAGCCTAGAACATCGTTTCCAGCTACAGTGTGACTGGGATACATCAGATTTTTGTATTACACCCCGAGTTTATAATGAGTCTGAGCATCACTGGGACATGGTTAGACGCCATCTACAGGAAAGAGAAGATAATCCCACTTTAGACATTTCCAAATTAAAAGAACAAATTTTCGAAGCATCAAAAGCCCATTTAAATTCGGTACCAGGAACTGAGGCAATCACGGGAGTTGCTGATGGCCTCACAAATCTTAACCCTGTCACTTGGGTTAAGACCATCGGAAGTACTACTATTGTAAATTTCATATTAATCCTTCCCCAGAGGCAGGCCCCAGTCTGCAGGTGTACCCAGCAGCTCCGAAGAGACAGCGACCATCGAGAACGAGCCATGATGACGATGGTGTTTTTGTCTAAAAGAAAAGGGGGAAATGTCGGGAAAAGAAAGAGAGATCAGACTGTTACTGTGTCTATGTAGAAAGAGGTAGACATAACAGACTCCATTTTGTTCTGTACTAAGAAAAATTCTTCTGCCTTGAGATGCTGTTAATCTGTAACCTTACCCCCAACCCTGTGCTCACAGAAACGTGTGCTGTGTCGACTCAAGGTTTAATGGATTTAGGGCTATGCAGGATGCTCTTTGTTAAACAAATGCTTGAAGGCAGCATGCTTGTTAAAAGTCATCACCACTCCCTAATCTCAAGTACCCAGGGACACAAAACACTGCAGAAGGCCGCAGGGACCTCTGCCTAGGACAGCCAGGTATTGTCCAAGGGTTCTCCCCATGTGATAGTCTGAAATATGGCCTTGCGGGAAGGGAAAGACCTGACTGTCTCCCAGCCCAACACCTGTAAAGGGTCTGTGCTGAGGAGGATTAGTAAAAAAGGAAGGCCTCTTTGCAGTTGAGATAAGAGGAAGGCATCTATCTCCTGCTCGTCCCTGGGCAATGGAATGTCTCGCTGTAAAACCCGATTGTACCTTCCATCTACTGAGATAGGAGAAAACCGCCTTAAGGCTGGAGGTGAGACATGCTGGTGGCAATACTGCTCTTTAATGCATTGAGATGTTTGTGTATGTGCACATCAAAGCACAGCACCTTTTTCTTAACCTTGTTTATGATACAGGGACATTTGTTCACATGTTTTCCTGCTGACCCTCTCCCCACTATTACGCTATTGTCCTGCCAAATCCTCCTCTCCGAGATGGTAGAGATAATGATCAATAAATACTGAGGGAACTCAGAGACCCGTGCTGTCGCGGGTCCTCCAGAGCGCCGGTCCCCTGGGCCCACTTTTCTTTCTCTATACTTTGTTTTTGTGTCTCTCTCTTTTCTCAGTCTCTCGTCTCACTCGATGAGAAACGCCCACATGTGTGGAGGGGCAGACCACCCCTTCAGGGTCTGGTTTTGAAGGGCCTCAAAGGACATGAGGAAGACTTAGAACTTTAGCCCATGGACAGCGAGGAACCAATGGATGGAGGATTTTCTTTTTTTTTTTTTTTTTTTTGAAGTTTTGCTTTTGTCACCCACACTGGAGTGCAGTGGCAGTCTCAGCTCACTGCAACCTCTGCCTCCTGGGTTCAAGTGACTCTCCTGCCTCAGCCTCCCGAACAGCTGGGATTACAGGTGCCCACCACCGTGCCTGGCTAATTTTTGTATTTTTAGTAGAGATGGGGTTTCACCATGTTGGCCAGGCTGGTCTCGAACTCCTGACCTCAGGTGATCCGCCTGCCTTGGCCTCCCAAAGTGCTGGGATTACAGGCATGGGCCACAACACCCAGCCAATTTTCTGTTGGGTGGTGACATACTGGAATTCACAATTTGGAAGAAGCACTCCAGCTACGTATAGCAAGGATGTATCCCAGGAATGAAGGCAGGGAGACCAGGAGGAAGCCGAGACGTCATCCAAGGAAACAACAATGGTGGCCTGGCTTCCTGCGGGGCCATAAGGTGGGAGAGAAGGGGCAAATCCCACTGGAAGGAGCGACAGACTGGATGTAGGGGGTAACCGGCAGGGAGGTGTTCAGGACCAGTTTAAGTTTCTGGATTCACCAGGACAGAAAAGCAGGTTTTCAGGAGAAAACATGGAGGAGCTCAGCTGGGAGGCGTGCTTAGTTTTGGATGTGTGTGGAGCTTCAAGGGGAGCTGGGGGTCTGAGAGGCAGGACTATGAGGTGCTGCTCAGGGTCATGCAGCATCAATGTCATCTGTGGGTCTAGAATGCAGGCCTTCCCTCCCCACCACCACCACCGTCATTCCCAGGCCTGGGCCACCTTCTACCTCTGTTACGGCGCCCATTCCAGCCTCCATGTCTTGGTTCTCACTGTTCCCCTGCCCAGCATACCTCCCTCCTCCATACAAGTCCCACCCATCCCTTCAGTTCCCACCTCAACCAAGGGGTTAGAGCAAAGGTCCAAGGTCAGAGGTGGATGGGGCCTGAAAGAGGGGTGGTGAGTGTGGCAGAAAATGCAGAAGCCTGATTTAGAGCCCAGCTCAGCCTCAAAATGGCTGTGGGACATGGGCAGGTCACGTTCCCTCTCTGGGCCTCAGCTTCCCAACCTTTCAGGGATGAATAAGGAAAGATCCTTGAAGTTACAGATCTGGAAAGCGCCATAAGGTAAAACATCATCAGGACACCAAAGGTATACCACAGGACACACTCTACAAATGAGGGGAAAGCTTATGAAAAAAGACTTAGTGGCCTGGCGCGGTGGCTCACGCCTATAATCCCAACACTTTGGGAGGCCGAGCAGGCGGATTGCCTAAGGTCAGGAGTTCGAGACCAGCCTGGCCACCATGGTGAAACCCCTTCTCTACTAAAAATACAAAAATTAGCCAGGTATGGTGGCAGGCGCCTGTAATCCCAGCTACTTAGGAAGCTAAGACAGGAGAATCGCATGAACCTGGGAGGAGGAGGTTGCAGTGAGCCAACATCGCGCCACCGCACTCCAGCCTGGGCAAGAAGAATGAAACTCTGTCTCAAAAAAAAAAAAGAAAAGAAAAAGAAAAAAAGACCTAATGGCATTTTCTCTGAGCCTTGAAGAATGAGAATTTCAACAAGTTGAGGTGGAGGTGAGGGAGGGCACTCGAGGCAGAGAGAACAGCCTGAGCAAAGGCCAGGAGGCGGAAAGTTCAGGGTGGGTTCAGGGAAGAAGGAGTGTCCAGTTTCTTTCTAAGTCAACAGCTCAAGGGCTTTTTGTAAGCGGGCTGCCCAAGCGGAGCAGCCTCCAGTAAACACCTGTTTGCACAATCGAGGTCACACAAAGGGGCGCGTTTGCACAATGACCTGTTTGCACAATCTTAGCTGCCTGCTGTATTCCAGCCAACCCCAGCCCTGGCAGCTGAGCACCACAGCCTCAACTTCCGGGCACTCACCCCAGCTTGCCCACCTGGACCCCGCCCCGGCCCCTCTGAAACAAGCTGCTCCTTGACCTACCCAGAAGCCCCACACATCACAGGCAGTAACAGAAACAGAAACAACTCGGGGCTCAGTAGCCAGGCTGCCGAGAATAGGGTTCCCTCACCAGCACTCCCTTACCCAGGGTTTCCAACACACAGAGGCCTTGTCTGATGGAGGAGGGGCGAGAGGCAGGACAGCTGGAAGAGGAAGTATCCACAAAGCCGACACCGGGTGCGGGTAGAGGGGATGACTCCTCATCTGTCTTGTGCTCTTCAATGCACCATAGTAAACACTTATTAAGCATTTACTGTGTGCCTGGCTGTGTTCCACAAGCCTTACGGTCACTGATTTCTCTCAAGAATCCTATGAAGCCAGTACTGTTAGCCCCATTTTACAGATGACAAAACCGAGGCTTAAAGAGATTAAACACTTGTTCGGAGTCACACAGGCAGCAAGTGGCAAAGTGAAGCAGCCTGACTCCTCAGCTCATCATCTTAACCTCAGTACACTCTAAAGAAAGCTCTTCCTTAAATCTAACTTTCATTTCCTTAAATCTAACTTTTATTCTGGCTGCTGCAGCTCCATTTCCTGGTGCAGGTCCTCAACAGAGAATGGAGCACAAAGGAGAACAGTAGAATCTCCCTCCTAAATATTGAATTATGCAGAAGGGAACAAAGGAAAGCAACTTTATTGAACACCTACTATGCGCTGGTTACCATACTAGGCATTGTATTTCTGATAGCTAATTTAATTATCACAAAATCCCTGGGAGGAGTTATTATCACTGTGACAGATTAGGAAATAGAGGCTTGGAAAAGGCACCATCTCCAAGGTTCTGCAGCCCAACAGATATGCATTGAGTATCCTCTATGTGTCCAGCACTGTACTGAGGCTAGAGAGGCAGAGGTGAGAATACAGTTTCTGCCCTCAAAGAGTTCACAGTATAATGGAGGAGGCAGGTGGCCAACAGCCTACTACAGTATTACAGAATGAATGGGGAGAAGGGCCCCTAATTCAGCTTGACTAAGGTGTGGAAGCCCAGAGGGATGCTGAGCTCAGGCTGGATGCTTGAACTGGGTCAGGAACAGGACTCAGCCAGCGGGAGGTGACAGGCGCTCCGCAGAAGAAAGGCACGGGGTTGTTCCAGAGCCTGGGGCAGGCAGGGAAATACTAGTGAATTTGGCATGACCGGAGCATGATGGGCTGGATCTGAGGAAGCAGGGGCTGGTGAGGCAGGAGAGGGAGGCGAGGGTAACTTGCACGTCCAGTTCAGGAGTTAGGCTGTGACGACGGGCCTCTGAAGAAAGGCAGGGAGAGGAGAAGGATCGCAGGGCCATTGGCAAGGCTGAGATGGGAGCTCCATAAAGGCAGGAACTAAAACTGTGTCTCACCATTGTGTCCCTGAACCTGCTCCAGGAGCAAGTTCTCTGAATGATGAACAAAAGGCCCATTCTCCTTCATTAAGAACTGACTGGGGCCAGGCGTGGTGACTCATGCCTGTAATCCCAACACTTCGGGAAGCCGAGGCAGGCAGATCACTTGAGGCTAGGAGTTCGAGACCGGCCTGGCCAACATGGCAAAACCCCGTCTCTACTAAAAATAGAAAAAAATTAGTCGGGCGTGGTGGTGCATGCCTGTAGTCCCAGCTACTCAGAAGGCTGAGGCAGGAGAATCACTTGAACCTGGGAGGCAGAGGTTGCAGTGAGCCGAGATCACGCCACTGCACTCCAGCCTGGGTAGCAGAGCGAGACTCCATCTCAAAAAAAAATAATGAAAATAAAAATAAAAAATAAATAAAAAATGACCAGAAGACCAGGTGTGGTGGCTCACGCCTGTAAAACCAGCATTTTGGGAGGCTGAGGTGGGCGGATCACTTGAGGTCAGGAGTTCAAGACCAGCCTGGCCAACATGGTGAAACCCCGTCTCTACTGAAAATACAAAAATTAGCCAGGCATGATGGCAGGCATTTGTAATTCCAGCTACTTGGGAGGCTGAGGCATAAGAATCACTTGAACCTGGGAGTCAGAGGTTGCAGTGACCCAAAATCACGCCACTGCATTCCAGCCTGGGTGACAAAGTGAGACTCTGTCTCAAAAAAAAGAAAAAGAAAGAAAAAAGAAAAGAACTAAAAGAACTGACTGGACATGGGAATGTGGAGAAGGGGTTGTAAGGAATGACTCCTGAGTTCCTGAGCTCCATGACTAGGGAGAGGAGGGGATGCTGGTTAATTCACCATGACAAGGTATGTGGGGATTAGAGACAGATTTGGTGAAGTGGGGGAAGATTCTTCCAGTTGATCATTCATTCAACAAACACGCATGGAGGCCTTACTGTGTGGCAAGCAGTGTTATCGACACTGGAGATAAAGTTCTGAACAAAACAGATAAAAACTGTTGCTCTTATGGAACTTTCAGTCTAGTGGGGATTGAGACAGACAATATCAGATGGTGAAAAGGGATATGGGGGAGAGAAAGATAGGGAATGGGAGGGAAGGGGCTTGCAAATTTTGAAAAGGGTGCTCAGAGAAGGCCTCAATGAGAAAGTGACATTTGAGCAAAGACCTGAAGAAGGGGAGAGACCAGCCCATGTAGCTATTTGCGGGGGAAAGAGACCGGGCAAATGAAACAGCAAGTGCAAAGGCCCTGAGGCAAGAGACAGCATAACAAGTTCAAGAAGCAAAGAACACAGAGTAGCTGGAGCAAGGCAGCAAGGCGGAGAATAACAGGAGAGGGATCCAGGAGGTAATGGGGATACCAGGTTGTGTAGGGCCTTGTAGACCATGCAAAGGGCTTTGACTTTGACTCTGAATGAGACAGGAGCCATTGGAAAGGTTGGGACGAGGATGGCCTGATCAGACTTCTGTTTGATTGGTATCGCACTGGCTGCTGAAGGAATTACAGACAGGTGAGGGAACAAGGATGAAATGGAAGCAGGAGAGCAGGCAGGGGGCTATTGCAATGATCTAGGCAAGAGATGAGTGTAGCTTGGAGCTGGCTAGTATTGGTTTCAGTTATATTTATATTTTCCAAAATATTATCATAAAAATATTCAAACGTAGAGCCAAGTTGAACTTTACAGTGAATACCCAGGATTCTGGTTATATTTGGAAAGAAGAGAGTCCATGGGACTCACTGAGCGAGCAGAGCCTGTGGGATATCTTGGGAGGGTTGCAGCGGGCAGTCAGGTCATTTGACTTGGAACTAGAACTGCAGCCCTGGTCTGCAGCATCACACCAGACCCAGACGCCTCAAAAGGATTATATGTTAAGGACAGTCTGCTGGTCTGTTGGTACCTAAACTTTTTTGGGTTATGAATCCAATAAACTATGAGCAGTTTGAATCTTTCTCAGAAAATGCAAAGAAAATTATTTGTAATTTTAGAAGAATCATGAATACAGACAATAAAAGACATAAAATGTAGTCTATTTCACTCAATTACAAAATATTCAGTGTTGCAGAACCATTGTGGGTAAACATTCCTAATTTTTAGTGAACATATGAAGACCCCGTGCCTCACCAAGACATCCTCCTGTCTTGCCCCCAGAATTCCTGTTTCTCCATCTGCCTGGTCTATGGGCAATGCACAGAATACGTAATGAAGAGGGGAGCAGTGAGTATTGGGTTATACAATTCCCTGGAATCTGGAACACACCCTTCTGAATACTGTGAAGATGTGGGCCCCAAGGCTAGAGCTGAAAAGAGGCTTGGGGCCGGGTGAGCCTTCCAGCCAGGGTCTGCCTCCAAGTGATGCTCCCCCAGGGCAGGGGGCATAGGGATGGCACCCAGCCAGGTGGGAGCCTGGGCCCTGCCCAGCCTCAAAGCTTTGAGCTCAGGAAATCCGGAGGCAGGGGAGGGGGACATCGTTGCCACATTCCCCAGCCCTTTAAGACCCCCAAGGCAGGAAGGCTGCCCGGGCCTCACCAGCTTCCCTCACAGGCTCCTTCCTGGGAGGAAGGGGCTGCCTGTGCCCTCGAAGGCGCAAGGGAGGGCAGAAGGGAGGCTCGGAAGGTGTTGCAATCCCCAGCCCCCGGGCCTGTCAGAAGCCGAGCCATTAACGACAGAGCTCGGGGAGAGAAGCTGGACTGCAGCTGGTTTCAGGAACTTCTCTTGACGAGGAGAAGACAGACCAAGGAGGCCAAACAGGGGCCGGGCCAGAGGTGCCAACGTGAGTAGGGGATCCCTAGAGAGGGGCTGAGCCTTGGGCTTGATGGAGAGCTGGAATCCTGGGGCCACTCCCCACAGCTCTGCCAAGTGTTCATGTCCAGGGTCCTAGGCCTGGGGCCAGGGATTCGTCCTTTGGAACCCCAGCCCTGGACACTGAGTCTCTTTTCACAGGATGCCCCTACTTTTGCGGGTATTGCACCAGGGAAGTCACTCACAGCCAAGTATCTCCTTGGGGACACTGAGCTGGGCTGGGGACAGGCATAATCATTCTCCCCTCCCCATGCCTCTGTCTCTCAGGACGTGTGTGTCTGTGAGTTCCAGCCGCGCAACCCCTCCCCGTCTGGGTCTCTATTTCACTCTCTGTTTCCATCTTTCCTCCTCAGCTTCTCTCTGGCTTGCTATCTCTCTGAGTTTCTCTGTCTCGCATATTTCCTGCTATCCCTTGAATCTTAAACTCTCAGTAACAGACGCTTCCTGGGCTCCAGGCCTCCGAGTGCCCCCCACTCTCTGGGTCAGCGTACATTGGGCCCTTTTTCTCTGTCTCTCGACATCTCTCTGGCCTCAGTCGTCCTCTTGGTGGGTCTCTCTGTCATTTCAGTCTGTGTGGATTTCAGTCACCGCCTCGCTCTGTCACTCTTCGTGTTGCTCTCTCTTTATCTGCAGCATATCTGGAAATGCCTCTCCTCTCTGTTTATTCCCAGCCCCCTCCTCCCTCCCCACCCTTCCCACAGAAAGAATCTCAACGTGAGAGTAGAAACAGCAAGGGAGTGAGGGGTGTGAACTGGGGAAGAGAGTGTGAGGGGAGAGGGTTGAGTGTGATGAGGGAGAAACAGAAAGAGGGAATGTGAAGGCAGCCAGCCCAGGAGGCATCGAGCTGTGCTGGGCCACAGGAGTGAGCACCTACAGAGCCCAACAGAGATGGCCGCAGTGACGGGAGGGCCAGGGGGCCCAGGAGTTAGGAGGAGAGGATCCAGAAAGGGGGCTTTGGAACTGCGCAGTGTGGCACAGACAAAAGCAAGCTGGCATTCCTGGGAAGTATGACCACACATGCTGTGAGGGAGGCAGGGGTGAGGGGAAAACTGAACTGTGCTGGATTCCGTGAGCTGCTGACCCGCTTTATGGCTCGTGAAAATAACCTATGGTTGCTGAGTGCCAACTCCATGCACGGCACAAGGCTAAATGCCTTTACCAAAATAATCTCATTTCATCCTCACAACAACCCTGAGGAGTGAGTGCTAATGTTATTTCTTTTCCACAGATGGGGAAACTGAGGCTCGGCTCGGAAAGGTGAAGTAACTTGTCCAAGGTCACAAAGCTGGTAAGTGGCGGAGCTGGAGATCAAGTCAGGTGACCTGAATCTGAGCTGGGCTCCAAACCTCTCTGCATATCAGCCCCCCAGAGAGTGAGACCATGCTCCAACAGGTCCTAGGCCCGCTTAACCAGGCTGGGGGATGTCCAGGGCTGCAGTGGAGTACCAGAGACTGAGGCCAAGCAGGCTAACACCCAGCACCCAGGGGGAGGATGCCGGGGCCTCTTGGGGTTAGGTTGTCTACTCTGGACCGGAGCCAGTGGAGGCGGATATGGTGGTACTGCACGCGGCATAGGCTGGGCCTGAAGCTGACCCTGGCTAGGGCAACAGGGCTGGGATATGATCAAAAGCACATGGAGATGAAAACCAGTGTCCCAAAATCTGGGCCTTGGAGGCTAAATCTTCCCCAACCAGTGTTGCGGGGGAATAATCAAACTGGTATGCTGTAGTAAGAAGGTTACCAACCACCGATGGGTAGACAGATGCTCGGGATAGTTATACAGGTTTCTCACTGCACAAAACTGAGGAGTAACTGGAGCCAAAATCCAGGCTGTTCCCTAGTTGCCAGGTCCTAGTGTGGTGCTGCATCCATCCTGAGGAAGGGGTGCTTTCTTTCTGATTTGCACAAAGGAGACTTACAGGCTAGCAGTCACTGGGTATTCTGATACTGCAATATATATACGGATAGACTGGGGGTTTGGGTAAGGCCCCTGTGAGCAGGAACAACCTTGGGTATCTGGGCAGTTCTTATCCACACCTCTGTCTGGGAGGAAGACAAAACGATTCTCCTACCTTTCTCCCGGCTGAGCACGAGGGATCTGCTGGGACACCACCTGCATGTATGTGTCCAGATATGTACATGCAAGCTGATCAGCGATTCCCACTGATCTGCCACCAAGAGCACCAACTCGTGCTGGAGGATCAGGTGTTGGCTCCAAGACCCCAATGGGAGCAGGGTGAAGATGAGGCTGGACACCCACCCAAGTGGCAGAAACCTCTGCATACTTCCTAAGACTGGAGCCAAGGCACCCTCCATCCAGGTGCTATGGCCGTGACCACATGATGTCTGACCCCAGAAGGCCACCAGAGGTCTGTGCCCAAAATTGGGGGCATACTGGACCCCTCGGGTGCCCCACTTGATATTCCCTCAGCCCACATGACTGAGGCAGCCAGCTTCCTGCAGGCATAACCTGACAGCCCTTGCCTCAGCTGCTCCATAGAATTCTCCCTTTCTTCCAGGGAGCGTCCCTGACAACACTGGCATGGCTTCCCCAGGAGAACCTGCCTAGTACTCATGCATGCCCAACCTGGATGTGCCAGGGAATGAACACCCCAAGAGGCATCCCTTGACCAATGGGGGGCAGGAGTCTGTGGGTAAATCTTCCCATCTTCCCTCCTATCCAAGGGATAAATTGACCCTCCAGTGGACAGCTCTGAGAAGTGTTCTTCATGGCTCTTTGGAAGGTTCCAGCAGGATAGAGCCCCAGTTGTCCATAGAGGTGACCAACATGATGATGTAACTTTGTGTTGGCTTTCTCTCCTTCCCTGTTTCATTATCCCCAGTCCCTTATCTGCTGCTAGGATCTTCTCAAAATAAACCACCAGCACGCAATTCCTCATCTCAGGTTCTGCTCTCTAGGGGGAGCCTAGCTTAGATAGCTGGGAAGGCAGAAGAATGCTCTTCCTCACTGCCTCTTTCCCTGCTCTTTCCTGGAAGGCAAGTATAATAACAGTGGCTGTCACTGTCATTTCCTATGTTCCAGGCACTGTGAAAAGCCCTTGACTTGCATCATTTTGTATCTTCCTCTCAAAGTCCCATGCAGTATAGGCTGCTGTTACTTCCATCTTGCAAAGAAACTAAGGCTCAGAGAAGTCAAGCAACCTAGTCAAAGCTGCACAGTGACAGACAAGGATTAAGATCAGCTCTGACTCCAAAGCCCATGGTCTTAAACAACCCTTCTGCCTCCAGGTGAACATCAAGTTGGTGCTATGGCAAGGCTGGGAACCTGCAGCCTGACTTGGGCTGCCCTGATCATCCTGCTGCTCCCCGGAAGTGAGTATGGCCAAGGATGAGGGTGCAGTGGGGAGGGGAAGTACAAAGAGAGATACTGGGAATTTCCTTGCACTGCCACATGGCTCCTGGGATTCCCAGAGAATCCCAAAAGACTCAAGACTGAGCCACAGATGTGGGGTAGCTGGTCTCCCACCCACAGACTTCCACAGGCAAACCACCACCCAAGAGGAATGGTGAGATGACCATCCTCTCACCAGGGCTGGTCATCCTGGAAAAGGCCAGTGAGGTGCAGATCTTGTCCGCAAATCTCTACCAAGCTGTCAGAAGGAAGCCATGGGTCCTACACAGCCTTGGTGGGCAGCAAAGGGATCAGGATGGAAGCTACAAGGCGACAGGTTTCATCCGGAAATAAAGAAGCCCAGGCAGAGCTTGGTTTCCAACCATGGAAACTCTGTCTTGAGACGTAGAGAACTTCCCATCCCCAGGGGTATGTAAGCTGAAGCCAGGATTGACAAAGATGCTGTGCAGCAGGGGTCGGCAAACTTTGTCTGACAGTAATGTTTAGGCTTTGCAGGCCACATACTCTCTCTGTTCCTTGTTTGTTTGTTTGTTTGTTTGTGAGACAGGGTCTCCCTCTGTTGCCCAGGCTGGAGTGCAGTGGCACAATCACAGCTCACTGCAACCTCAACCTCCTGGCCTCAAGTGATCTTCCTGCCTCAGCCTCCAAGGTAGTACAGGACATGCCACCACACCCAGCTAACTTTTTTTTTTTTTTTGTATTTTTTGTAGAGATGTAGTTTGGCCATGTTGCCCAGGCTGGTCTCGAACTCCTGGGTTCCAGCAATCCACCTGCCCTGACCTCCCAAAGTATGGGGATTACAAGCATGACCCGCCATGCCCTGCCTATTGCATGTTTTTTGTTTTTTTGTTTTTTGAGATGGAGTCTCACTCTCTTGCCCAGGCTGAAGTACAGTAGCACGATCTCAGCTCACTGCAACCTCTGCCTGCCGGGTTCAAGCAATTCTCCAGCCTCAGCCTCCTGAATAGCTGGGATTACAGGCACCTGCCACCAGGCCCGGCAAATTTTTGTATTTTTACTAGAGATGGGGTTTCACCATGTTGGCCAGGCTAGTCTCAAACTCCTGACCTCAGGTGATCCACCCACCTCGGCCTCCCAAAGTGCTAGGATTACAGGCATGAACCACTGCGCCCAGCCCCGTGGCATGTTTTTATTTGGTTTCTGCTTTGCTTGTTTTTAACTCTTTAAAAATGTAAGGAACATTCTTAGTTGTTAGGCCATACAAAAATAGGCCACTCAAGCCCTGCTGTAGAGGGCAGAACATCAGGTAGAGTTTTGAAGCAAACAACCTTGTAAAGTTCCTTCCAGCCTGAAATCCTGAGTCTGGGCCGGGCGCGGTGGCTCACGCCTGTAATCCCAGCACTTTGGGAGGCCTAGGCGGGTGGATTACAAGGTCAGGAGATAGAGACCATCCTGGTGAACACAGTGAAACCCTGTCTCTACCAAAAATACAAAAAATTAGTCGGGCATGGTGCCGGGTGCCTGTAGTCCCAGCTACTCGGGAGGCCGAGGCAGGAGAATGGCGTGAGCCCGGCAGGCGGAGGTTGCAGTGAGCCGAGATCATGCCACTGCATTCCAGCCTGGGCAGCAGAGTGACTCCGTCTCAAAAAAAAAAAAAAAAAAGAAAAGAAATCCTGAGCCTGTGAAGCAGTAGAAGCCCTTTGTTGAGAATCATGAACTTGCTCTGTGACCCTGGGCAAACTGCTTCTCCTCTTAGGGCCTTCGCATCCTCATCAGTAAAATGGGCCTAAGAACACCTGAGAGAGGACAGAAAGCATTGTGGGCAAAGTGTATGTTGATTTGTTTGTTTATTTATTTATCAAAAAAAATTCATCAGCCGGGCACGGTGGCTCATGCCTGTCATCCTAGCACATTGGGAGGCCAAGGCAGGTGGATCACGAGGTCAGGAGCCCAAGACCAGCCTGCCAGCATGGTGAAAACCCGTCTCTACTAAAAATACAAAAAAAAAAATTAGCCAGGCATGGTGATGCATGCCTGTAGCCCCAGCTACTCGGGAGGCTGAGGCAGGAGAATCGCTTGAACCCGGGAGGCGGAGGTTGCAGTGAGTTGAGATTGTGCCACAGCACTCCAGCCTGGGTGACAGAGTGAAACTCCTTCTCAAAATAATAATAATAATAAATATTCAGCAAGGTCCTACTGTGTACTAGGCACTGGGAATACAGTAATAAGCAAACAGCCAAGTTCTGCTGGCCTCACAGAATTTATAGTCTAGCTGGAGTGATAGATAAGTAAATAATCATAAGACTCTATAATTATGAAGGATAATAAGAGCCTTGAGGAAGTACAGGGACCTTGGCCTCCTCCAGTTCGTTAGTGCCTGGTCTGGTTTCTTCAAGACGCCTAAGCATTAACCAGGTGAAACAGGGGCGGGAGAGAGAAAGAAAAGTCCCTCCAAAAAGAACAGCAGATCGGGCACAGTGGCTCACATCTGTAGTCCCAGCACTTTGGAAGGCTAAGGCAGAAGGATTGCTTGAGCCCAGGAGTTCAAGATTAGCCTGGGCAACATAGTGAAACCCCATCTCTACCAAAAAAAAAAAAAAAAAATCAAAAAATTAGCAAGGTGTGCTGGCATGAACCTGTAGTCCCAGCTATTCAGGAGGCTGAGGTGGGAGGATCACTTGAGCCTAGGAGGTCAAGGGTGCACTGAGCCGTGATCGTGCCACTGCACTCCAGCCTGAGTGACAGAGCAAGAACTTGAAGAAAAAAAAGAAAAGAAAAAGAAAACCAAAACAAAACAGCAACAACAACAACAACAAAAAAAAACAGCAGGTGCAAAGATCCAGAGATTAGAAAGATTAGGGAGTTTTCAAAGAATAGCAAGAATGAGCCAGAATGGCTGGAGCTGAGAGACCGGTATAAGGTGGAACTGAGAGGGTCAGGTAGGGGCCAGGCCACAGGAGCTATGTGAAGGATTTGAGTCTTTATCCTAAAGATGGCAGCAAATACTCACATGCCAGACACTGCTCTAAATGCCTTCCAGATGTTATTGCATGTAATCCTTCCAGCAACACTAAGGTAGGGACGATTTTTATCCCCATTTTACAGATGAGAAAACTGAGGCACAGGAAGTCTCAGAAATATACCAGGATCATGTAATTAATAAGCAATAGAACCAGAATTTAAACCTAGGCAGTCTAGTTCAACATCCACACTCATCCATCACACCATACTGCCTTTCAGAGCAATAATGTGCCATTGAAGTGCTGCGATGGAGATGGGGTAGCAGAATCAGATTTGAATTGTGAAAAGATTGCTGTGGCTATGGGTTCTTATCACTCTAATCACTGCTTGCACCATCCTTGGGGAGGGCACTGGGGAGTTAACAGTCTCCATCTGGTGGTGTGCTGGTGCTGGCTTGCAAAAACTAATTGTGCACATCTCTTCCCAACTCCCCAATCAATGATGTCACATCAATAGGCTTAAATCAGCTACGGTGAGAGCATTTACACCATGGAAAGGCACACACTACAAACCAGGGTCTGCTTTTCTCTGCCAAGCTGGCTGACAAACAGTTACCAGCACATCACTATCTCTGTCTCACCCCCGTAGCCTCTCGAAGTCTCCGTCCACATCCCTCCATTTCCAGCCTCCATATCTTGAAGGGTGAGACAGGAAGGTGAGGCCCCTGAGTCTAGGAGTACAAAGGCCTAGATTATAGCCCAGCTCTGCTAGGCAGAGGCGTCGTTCCTGGCCCATTCTCTTCCACCACAGGTCTGGAGGAGTGCGGGCACATCAGTGTCTCAGCCCCCATCGTCCACCTGGGGGATCCCATCACAGCCTCCTGCATCATCAAGCAGAACTGCAGCCATCTGGACCCGGAGCCACAGATTCTGTGGAGACTGGGAGCAGAGCTTCAGCCCGGGGGCAGGCAGCAGCGTCTGTCTGATGGGACCCAGGAATCTATCATCACCCTGCCCCACCTCAACTACACTCAGGCCTTTCTCTCCTGCTGCCTGAACTGGGGCAACAGCCTGCAGATCCTGGACCAGGTTGAGCTGCGCGCAGGCTGTAAGTCCTTCCAGCCAACCAACTACTCTGCCTCCAACACCCTCCTGCCAATACTAATAAGAATATTACCAGCCGGGCGCGCTGGCTCATGCCTGTATTCCCAGCACTTTGGGAGGCCGAAGCGGGCAGATCACCTGAGGTCAGGAGTTCATGACCAGCCTGGCCAACAAGGCGAAACCCCGCCTCTACTAAAAACACAAAAAATTAGCCAGGCGTAGTGGCGGGCGCCTGTAATTCCAGCTACTCGGGAGGCTGAGGCAGGAGAATTGCTCAAACCCAGGAAGCGGAGGTTGCAATGAGCCGAGATCACGCCACTGCACTCCAGCCTGGGCAACAAAAGTGAAACTTGGTCTCAAAAAAAAAGAATACTACCTATTGAGCTCTTATCTAATAAGCACTTCATGAGCATGATATCAGGTAACAGTAGTACCAGTTGGCACTACTATGTAGCCTCACTTTGTAGATGAGGAAACTGAGGTTCAGGGAGGGTAACTGACTTGCCCTTATCACACATTAATAAGGATGGAGGCAGTGTGGCTCTAAAGCCAGTGTTGTGACCACTACTCTACATAGCCCAAGTCCTCAGCCATCAGAGGGTGTCTCCAGGGAGAACATCCTGTACCAGCTGGGCTTGTCCCCAGCTTGTCCCCCACCCCAGTTTCAAACTTCCTTTCAAACTGAGCAGGATGGAGTTTGTGCCAAGCTGAGGCATAAGGAAAAAACAAAGACCAAGGTTCTTGTTTAAGAATCAGTAATGGGCCAGGCGCAGTGGCTCACACCTGTAATCCCAGCACTTTGGGAGCCTGAGGTGGGTGGATCATTTGAGGTCAGGAGTTTGAGACCAGCCTGGCCAACACGGGGAAACCCCATCTCTACTAAAAATACAAAAATTAGCCGAGTGAGCCGAGATCGCGCCACTGCACTCCAGCCTGGGCCACAGAGTGAGACTCTGTCTCAAAAAAAAAAAAAAAAAAAGTATCAGTAATGGCCACTGCTAATACTTACGAAGCATTTCCTGTATGTCAGGCACTGTTCTGAGCACTTCATGTAGAGTGAGTCATTTAGCCCTTGTGATAACGCTAGGGGGTGGGATTTTACCACTATCCCCATTTTACAGATGAAGATGCTGAGGCACAGAGCAGTTAAATAACTTCAAGATCACAGGGCTAATGAATGGCAGGACCAGGATGAAAACTCAAACACTACACTGTCACTGACAAAGGGTCTGGAGTTGGGGGGCTTGGAAGTGGGCCACCACTGGACTGCTGGGAGTCTGTGATGCTTGCCACTGTGCGTGCCTGCAACTTAGCTTCCCCCAGGGCTGTCCTTCCAGAGCCACTATGCCTGGAGACAGGGGGACAGACAAGGTGACAACAGAGGAACCAAGCCAGGGCAAGGCAACACAGCCAGCTGGTCCCAGAGGAAGCTTTCTGAGTGGTCCCACCCAAAGCCCTCACACTCTCCCCACCCACATGCAGACCCTCCAGCCGTACCCCATAACCTCTCCTGCCTCATGAACCTCACAACCAGCAGCCTTATCTGCCAATGGGAGCCAGGACCTGAGACCCACCTACCCACCAGCTTCACTCTGAAGAGCTTCAAGTGAGGAGGGGCCCCCACCCTGGTCCCCTCGCTTTGGATTCTGGGGTAGGGCACGGGTAGGATGCTGGGCATGCCTCTGGGAGGGAGAAGGGAGCCTCGCTTTCTTCCTCTGCTTGGCACCCAAGCCTGGACTATTGGCAGGAGCCGGGGCAACTGTCAGACCCAAGGGGACTCCATCCTGGACTGCGTGCCCAAGGACGGGCAGAGCCACTGCTCCATCCCACGCAGACACCTGCTGTTGTACCAGAATATGGGCATCTGGGTGCAGGCGGAGAACGCGCTGGGGACCAGCATGTCCCCACAACTGTGTCTTGATCCCATGGATGTTGGTGGGTGATGCAGGGGAGGGAGGGGGTCCCCAAAATGGGCAGACACTGAGAGGAATGGAGAGGGAAACACAGAACCAGCCACAGACAAGAAGACACTGGGACAGAGGCACAGAAGAGGGACAGAGACAAAGAAAGGTGCAGCTGGACACAGAGAAATGGGGACACAGACCCAGAGACAGGAAGAGACACAGAGGCAAAGAGACACATTCAGTCATGCTTTCAGCGCGTTTCCTGAAGCACCCACTACATGTTAGGCACTGCTCTAGGTACTGGGGACATAAAGCATCAAAAATCCTGCCCTCAGAATGTTAGATTCCAGTGGGGGGAAAAATAAGATAGAATTTCAGATAGCAATAAGCAGAAAGGAGAAATTAAAGGAGGAGAAGGGCATAGAGAGACAGGGGGGAAGGGGAGCACTGGCTATTTCAATATGTTGGTCAAGAAAGGCCTCACTAAGAGGGTGACAATTGAGCAGATCCTTGAAGGAAATGAGGGAGCAAGCTGCTGGATATCTGGAGGGAAAACATTTCAAGCAGAAGTAACAACCAGTGCAAAGGAACTGGGGCAAGAGTGGAAACAGAGACCTAGAGAGAAACAAAGACACATAGAGACCGAACCACAGAAACGTGCCATTGGCAACATGGACAGATGGTTAACCACAGACAGGGAGACAAGAGGGAGCTAAGGCAGAGCCCTCTAGAGTGGGATAGGGAGACTTTCTGACAGCCCCACTCCTTGCAGTGAAACTGGAGCCCCCCATGCTGCGCACCATGGACCCCAGCCCTGAAGCGGCCCCTCCCCAGGCAGGCTGCCTACAGCTGTGCTGGGAGCCATGGCAGCCAGGCCTGCACATAAATCAGAAGTGTGAGCTGCGCCACAAGCCGCAGCATGGAGAAGCTAGCTGGGCACTGGTGAGGCACAGGGCAACCTGGAGAGCCTGAGGTGGTGGGGGCTGGGGGCAGGGGACAGGGTAAGTCGGGCTCGAGCTGGCCCTAGAATGGCCCAGCGATCCAAGGCTCAGAGTCACGTCCGCCCCCCACCAGGTGGGCCCCCTGCCCTTGGAGGCCCTTCGATATGAGCTCTGCGGGCTCCTCCCAGCCACGGCCTACACCCTGCAGATACGCTGCATCCGCTGGCCCCTGCCTGGCCACTGGAGCGACTGGAGCCCCAGCCTGGAGCTGAGAACTACCGAACGGGGTAAGGAGGTGATGAGAGGCTGGGAGCAGCCAACAGTATCCAGTCCAGGCCCCAGGCCCCTCCCCAACTGGCACCCCCTCTTCTTGTTCCATCCACAGCCCCCACTGTGAGACTGGACACATGGTGGCGGCAGAGGCAGCTGGACCCCAGGACAGTGCAGCTGTTCTGGAAGGTGACTCCCTCTGAAGGCCATCCCTCCACCTTGACACCTCCTCCAATCCAAACAGATCCCTACAAACCAGAGCTTAGGACTCCAACAGGTCTGGGAGGCGTGGATGCATATTTATATGTGATTTGCATGCACTTTGCATGCGCCTAGGGAGCTGAGTTAGCTTTTGGAGAGACTATAATGCAGGTCACAGGGTGGTTCAGTGAATAGTTAAGAGCCTGCTGTGTCCACTGACTTGTTTCTTCCTGCCCTCCTTCCTAGAACCTAGCACAAGGGAACGGAGGGAAAAGGGGAGGCGGGTGAGAAGCCTGGCCCCCAGCCTGGGGAGGCTCCGTTTGTATGATCCATCCACCCCACCTAGAGGCTCTCCTCGACTCAAGATGAGCTGCACATCCCCTTCTCTTTTTCCTCCTGTGCCCCACAGCCAGTGCCCCTGGAGGAAGACAGCGGACAGATCCAAGGTTATGTGGTTTCTTGGAGACCCTCAGGCCAGGCTGGGGCCATCCTGCCCCTCTGCAACACCACAGAGCTCAGCTGCACCTTCCACCTGCCTTCAGAAGCCCAGGAGGTGGCCCTTGTGGCCTATAACTCAGCCGGGACCTCTCGTCCCACCCCGGTGGTCTTCTCAGAAAGCAGAGGTAAAGGGGGCTGGCAGCCAGAAGAGCACAGAGGTCAAACGCATCAATTCAAAGGCTAGACTGCCTGGGTTCAAATCTAGTCCTACTGGCCGGGCGCGGTGGCTCACGCCTGTAATCCCAGCACTTTGGGAGGCCGAGGTGGGCAGATCATCTGAGGTTAGGAGTTCAAGACCAGCCTGGCCTACATGGTGAAACCCCTGTCTCTACTAAAAATACAAAAATTAGCCGGGCATGGTGGTGGGCACCTGTAATCCCAGCTACTCAGGAGGCTGAGGCAGGAGAATTGCTTGAACCTGGGAGGCAGAGGTTGCAGCAGGCTGAGATCACGCCATTGCACTCTAGCCTGGGCAACAGAGGGAGACTCCGTCTCAAAAAAACAAAAAACAAAAAACTAGTGCTATCACTTGCTAACAGTGTGACCTGAGCAAGTTACCTCCCATCCCCAGCCTCTGTTTACACATCCAGCAGATGGGGATGATAACAGCACCTACTGAGCAGTGCCGTGGGGTGTACATGAGTTAAGACAAGTGCCTGGCATAAAGTAACTGCTCTGCATGTGTCTGCTGTTGTTATTATCATCAGCCAGAACAAGGTTAAGTTCTCTCTCTCTCACACACACACACTCACAGCCCATTCTGCCAAGAAAGCCAAGAGAGAAAGCCCCAGGCTTTTCCACCTGGAACATGGTCTATGAGTTCATTGCTCATTCTCAGGAGATCAGCTGCCACCACCCATTGCTTTCCCTAAACATGGGTCCTCACAAGGTGGGACTAATAATCACAATAACAATAATCACAGCTAATACTCCCACTTACTAGCTGTGTAATCTTAGATAAGTTTCTTAACCTCTCTGTGTCTCTCAGTTTTCTCATTAGTAAAATGAGGAAAAGAGTAGTACTTCCTGGGTATGACTATTAGAGGACTCAGTGAATTAAAATGTATCAAGGAGTCCAGTACGGTGGCTCACGCCTGTAATCCCAGCACTTTGGGAGGCTGAGGCGGGCAGATCACCTTAGGTCAGGAGGTCAAGACCAGCCTGGCCAACATAATGAAACCCCATCTCTACTACAAATACAAAAATTGGCCGGGTATGGTGGCAGTTGCCTGTAATCCCAGCTACTTGGGAGGCTAAGGCAGGAGAATCACTTGAACCAGGGAGGGGGAGGTTGCAATGAGCCGAGATGGCGCCACTGCACTCCAGCTTGGGCGACAGAGCAAGTCTCTGCATAAAAAATAAAATAAAGTAAGGTAAAGTAAAAAGTAAAGTAAAATAAAATAAAATATATCAAGGACTACGCCTGACACATACCAAGAACAAAAGAGTGTTAGCTGTTATCACTAACAAGAACTACTCTGTGCCAGGCACTATGCCAGGCTTGTTTCGTACATCAAGTCATTTAATCTGCACTGAGACCCTATGAGGTAGGAACTTTTATCATCATTTCCACTTTACAGATGAGGAAACTGAGGCTAAGATGTTGACCTACCAAAGGTCACCCAGCCTGTAAGTAGCAAAGCCAGGATTTGAACCCAGGCTTCTGGCTCAAGGGCCTGCATTCTTTTCACCTTCATTCCACCATTTCCCACCCTGTCTCCAGGCCCAGCCCTGACCAGACTCCATGCCATGGCCCGAGACCCTCATAGCCTCTGGGTAGGCTGGGAGCCCCCCAGTCCATGGCCTCAGGGCTATGTGATTGAGTGGGGCCTGGGCCCCCCCAGCGCGAGCAATTGCAACAAGACCTGGAGGATGGAACAGAATGGGAGCGCCACGGGGTTTCTGCTGAAGGGTGAGGCTGGCCTGGAAAGTTGGGCAGGGTCAGGGACAAAGGGAGGCAGTGCTTGTCTGACAATAGGCATGGGACAACCTAAACTGCTCAAGAGACATGGATTCTCCAGCCTTTCTTGATCCTTCGCTGTTCTCATTTCATATCCTCATAATCACGAATTTCTTCCTACAGTCTAACCTGATCCTTTTTCTATAGCCCTGACTCTGCCCCCTTCTAGCTCTCTCTTCCACTTTTCTTCCCTAACTCTCATCAAATGATCTAAAGAAGATATTGTGGAGGTTAACCCTGAATCATGAGGCCAGGTTAGCCCTCACTAGAGGTCTGAGGCTAGCTCCTGATCTTTAGCACAGGTTAGGCCCTAACAGAAGTGCCTACCCCATTTTCTCTCTACAGAGAACATCAGGCCCTTTCAGCTCTATGAGATCACTGTGACTCCTTTGTACCAGGACACCATGGGACCCTCCCAGCATGTCTATGCCTACTCCCAAGAAATGGGTTTGTCAACCATCAGGCCCCTTTCCAGAATCCTCTCCTCTCTCTCCCAAGGCTCTGCCTGGTCCCCATCAATCAGGAGTATAGGGAACATTGCCTTCCTACCATACTTCCGGCCCTGGAGAGGATCTCTCCCAATCCCCTGGCTTACACTGGATCCCTACAGCTGGACAGAAATCAGGTGCTGGGATAGAAATTGAGTAGGGAGTTGGCACAATTCAAGGAGCAAACCTGGCAAAAATCAATCCATTTCCCAGACAAAAATAAGGTGTTATATGTGACAGAAATTGGACAGAGGGGCCGGGTGCAGTGGCTCACACCTGTAATCCTAACACTCTGGGAGGCCGGAGCAGGCAGATCCCCTGAGCTCAAGAGTTTGAGACCAGCCTCGGCAATCTTGTCTCTACAGAAAAATAAATAAATAAATAAACCAACCAACCAAAAATTAGCTGGGTGCAGCGACATGTGCCTGTAACCCCAGCTACTTGAGAGGCTGAGGTGGGAGGACTGGAGGGCTTGAGCCCAGGAGGTCGAGGCTGTAGTGAGCCAAGATGGTGCCACTGCACTCCAGCCTGGGTGACAGAGCGAGACCCTGTCTCAAAAACAAAAACAAAAGAAATTAGACAGAGGACCTGGCATAAATTCGAAGAGTGAGTGGCAGAAATCAGAGAGTAAATCAGATGAAATCAGGCCTGGTAGAAATCAGAAAGTGAGGCTTTAGAGTCAAGCAGAGCCAGGTTCAAATCCTGGCTCAGACACTTATTAGCAGTAGATGGAATCTAGATTAAGTCCCTGGGAAAAATGAGGGTTGGGCATGAGTCCCCTTGGACTCTTTTCTCACCCACCCCACAGTGTCTGGGAAGCCACAAGAAGTCCAATCGGGCTCTTGCTCTGCCCCACTCCCTTCAGCCCCTGCACCTCTCTCTTCCCATAGCTCCCTCCCATGCCCCAGAGCTGCATCTAAAGCACATTGGCAAGACCTGGGTACAGCTGGAGTGGGTGCCTGAGCCCCCTGAGCTGGGGAAGAGCCCCCTTACCCACTACACCATCTTCTGGACCAACGTTCAGAACCAGTCCTTCTGTGAGTCTATCCTCAGTTCCCCCACAGCCCCAGAAGGCCTGGGAGGGGGTGCTCAGCTGCCACGGAGGCAGCTTTAGCATCCAGGCCTACGCTGACCGTACACCCCTCCCAGCCGCCATCCTGAATGCCTCCTCCCGTGGCTTTGTCCTCCATGGCCTGGAGCCCGCCAGTCTGTATCACATCCACCTCATGGCTGCCAGCCAGGCCGGGGCCACCAACAGTACAGTCCTCACCCTGATGACCTTGACTCCAGGTAAGGGGAGATGGGGGCTAGGCAGAGATGGCTGTTGAGAGGGTACCCCACCCAAAGGATGCTGATTTTGAGAGTAGATGGGGACTGACTTTGAATCCCCTGGTCGGAGGAAGGAGACCCAGCCTTCCCAACATGCATTCTAACTTCTTCTGGCCCTGCCCTCTCTGCAGAGGGGTCGGAGCTACACATCCTCCTGGGCCTGTTCGGCCTCCTGCTCTTGCTCACCTGCCTCTGTGGAACTGCCTGGCTCTGCTGCAGCCCCAAGTGAGTCCCTTTGACAGACCTGAGATCCTGCTTCCCCCACCCACAGGGAACCTCAGGTCCAGGTGGGCCCATCTAAGTCCCTTCCAGCCTTCCCAAACTTTGGGGCCCATGTCTGAGAGTCCCAGCCCCCAGGTTCTTCTCTCTGCCCTAAGTGTAGCTGTACCTCTTCAGGTGGGGTGGGTGGGACAAAAAATGGAAAGATCGGAGGGTGTGTCTGACCCAGCCTCCACCTGCCCCCTTCTCCAGCAGGAAGAATCCCCTCTGGCCAAGTGTCCCAGACCCAGCTCACAGCAGCCTGGGGTCCTGGGTGCCCACAATCATGGAGGAGGTGAGAATCCAGGAGGGAGAGGGAAATGAGATGGGGATGTCGGCCCAGGCTCAGTGAAGGGACACCTTCTGAAGCCAAGTACTCAGGCCTTCCTGTCACGTCCAGCAACATCCCATCCCTTTGGAGTGAAGCAGACCCAACTTTGAATCCCACCTCTGTCCATCTCAAAGCCTCAGTCACCTCCCTGTGATACGGAAAAACTGACCATGCTGAGTCTGAACGGCGCATGGCATGTGTCAGGCATGTGCGAGGAACATACTAGTGCTTTGCAAGTGGAACCCTTTGTGTTCCACCAGTAACAACAGGAATGTCCCCACAACTGCCTGGACCCAGACAGGGATGGTGGCTGGGGCAGACATCTGAAAAGAGCCGTGCTCTCACCCCACATCCTTGTGTGCAGGATGCCTTCCAGCTGCCCGGCCTTGGCACGCCACCCATCACCAAGCTCACAGTGCTGGAGGAGGACAAGAAGAAGCCGGTGCCCTGGGAGTCCCATAACAGCTCAGAGACCTGTGGCCTCCCCACTCTGGTCCAAACCTATGTGCTCCAGGGGGACCCAAGAGCAGCTTCCACCCAGCCCCAATCCCAGTCTGGCACCAGCGATCAGGTCCTTTATGGGCAGCTGCTGGGCAGCCCCACAAGCCCAGGGCCAGGGCACTATCTCCGCTGTGACTCCACTCAGCCCCTCTTGGCGGGCCTCACCCCCAGCCCCAAGTCCTATGAGAACCTCTGGTTCCAGGCCAGCCCCTTGGGGACCCTGGTAACCCCAGCCCCAAGCCAGGAGGACGACTGTGTCTTTGGGCCACTGCTCGACTTCCCCCTCCTGCAGGGGATCCGGGTGCATGGGATGGAGGGGCTGGGGAGCTTCTAGGGCTTCCTGGGGTTCCCTTCTTGGGCCTGCCTCTTAAAGGCCTGAGCTAGCTGGAGGAGAGGGGAGGATCCATAAGCCCATGACTAAAAACTACCCCAGTCCAGGCTCTCACCATCTCCAGTCACCAGCATCCCCCTCTCCTCCCAATCTCCATAGGCTGGGCCTCCCAGGCGATCTGCATACTTTAAGGACCAGATCATGCTCCAGCCAGCCCCCCTGCCAATAGCCTTTTGTGCTTGTTTCCTTAACTTCAGTATTGTAAACTAGTTTTTGGTTTGGAGTTTTGTTGTTTATAGACACTCTTGGGTGTACCTGAGTCTCTGTTATTTATTTTTCAGGGCCCAGCAGTCAGGGGGAAACTTCTGAGTTGGTCCTTTCTTCCTCCCTCCCTTCCTTCCTCCCTCCCTTCCTTCCCCCCTTCCTTCCTCCCTTCCTTCCTTCCTTCCTCTCTTCCTTCCCTTCCTTCCTTCCTCCCTTCCCTTCCTTCCTTCCCTTCCTCCCTTCCCTCCTTCCTTCCCTTGCTTCCTTCTGCTAGCTCTCAGCATCTAGGCCCTATGCAAATGACTCAGCTCAGTTCACCCTCAGAGAGCTGCATTCTAGTGGTGGAGACTTGAAAACTGATCCTTAGGGCACAGTGGCATGGGTTACATGGGGGGAGTGACAGAGTGCGGTGGGACACGGTGAAGAGACTTTGGAAAAAAATAACCCCTGTTGGGGAAATAAAATTAAAGACAAAATCCCCTGCCAATGCAGAAAACCTCTTCACAAGGGTAGAAAAGAAAGAAAACAGTGTTATTATTGAATAAGCATTAAACCAGAATGTGATACACTGGTGATCCACTAAAGAGACTGCAAAGAGAAAAAAATCTTATCCTTTTATGTAGCCAAGTGAATACAACTTAGAGTATCCATTTTCTCAAGATAAACAATAACTGGTCCTCAAGCAAGAGGACTTGGCGGCACCTCACTCTAAATTTACCTGGTAAGTGGGAAGCCACTTGTGTCTGCTAATGGCCTTTATCCAAAGGAAAAATCGATTTCCCCTATCTTTATAACAAGGGGTAGGTTGCAACTAAGAGCTAGGCACCAACTGAAGTTAGGCTCCTACCCTCCCACACGAACTGAGAGAGAGAGAGCACTATCCTCCTTAATTATTACATTTCAAAGGGTTGGCTCCCAGGTCCTTGAGAAAAACATCCCGGGGTTGTAAAATTGGCAAGAGGTTTATTTACCTTTTAAGAAGATTTACATTCATCGCAAAGCAGTAGAGAAAGTATTCACAATTACAAGTTTTCTAAAGTAAATGCTCTCAGAAAAGTGAGGGGAAGGAGTCTTTTCCCTTTTTGTGCCAGGGAAAATTAAATTTTCTTTTTCTTACTTCTAATTTGTATTCACCTTACACCATTCATTTCACAAATAACATCACCGTTAAGATTTACTAAATGCTCACCATATACCAGGTGGTCTGCATACAACTGCCTTAGTTAATCCTCTCAACAACCTAAAAGAGAGATATTGTTATTACTATCCCTACAGGGCCCACAAAGGTTAAGTGACTTGCCCACAAGATCACACGTTGAGTAAATGGCTGAGTTAGGATTCCAGACCAGGAACTTTAGTCTCCAGGCTACGAGGCTGCCAGAGACATGGCTGAAACCCAGTAGTAGTTCTTACACGGTTCCATCCTTGACTAAGGGAGGGGTGAGGTGGGGTGGAGAGGGGACTGGGTTGGGGGTAGAAGGCTACCGCAGGCGCCATGGAACTCCCAAAATAACCCTGGCCCGAGGGCCAGGAATGAGATTAAGGACGGAATGCATGCCCTCCAAAAAGTGGCATTTTAGAATTTATACTGCACCCCAGCACGCTGCTAAACGTGGCACACAACCACCACGGCCCGATCACGCGCAGCGGGAACCCGGTCTCTGAGCTCCGCCCCGTGCGTTGCGTCATCAGAGTCCCGCCACCTAATCCATTCTCTCGGTCTTCGTCTGCTCCGGTATTGCAACTGCCTCGATTGGTCGATCCTGGGCCAGCATGGCGGCACCCATGTAACCCGGCCCGTGCCGCAAAGGGAAGGGCGGCCGCGGCGCGGGCCCCGCGGGGGTTAGAGGTCACCATGCTGAGGGTCGCGTGGAGGACGCTGAGTTTGATTCGGACCCAGGCAGTTACCCAGGCCCTAGTACCCGGGCTGCCGGGCGGTGGGAGCGCCAGGTTTCCTTTCAACCAGTGGGGCCTGCAGCCTCGAAGTGAGGAGCTGGGAAATGGGACGGCGGGCGTAGGGAAACAGGGTTCGGCGGAGATAGGGAATAAGGAAGCACAGGAGTAGGGGAGAAGGAAGCACAGGAGTAGGGGAGATGTACAGCGGTCAGGATAAGGGGGAAAGGGCGGTGGTTGCGCAAGAGGTGAAACAAGATGTGAGAGACAAGGGATAGGGAAGAAATGGGGCGGCGGTTAGGTTCAGAAGCGCATAGACCGTGGCTGACGGGCCATGCGAGGGACACAGAAAGGAATTGAGGGTGGACTATTTAAGGAGATGGGCCTCAGCCCTCTCTTTTCTGCGTAGGTCTCCTCCTTCAGGCCGCGCGTGGATATGTCATCCGGAAACCAGGTAGGAGTTCCTAAGGTGGGACCTGGGGCGGAAGAGAGACCTCCTGGAAGGCTGGGGTGGGTAAGGAGACCGATGTGGCGAGTTAGAGCCACTAGATGAGGTGAGCCAGAGGTCCTGAGCAAAAGATCCCACGTCCACCTTACACAAGGCCCTAGGTCTGCAGCCTGTATGGGGACAGAGGGGTGTGAAGGGCGGGAGCAGGAGCTTTCCAGGTGAATGAGTGAAAATGAGCCTGCCAGAGGGAGTGCATGGCTGGCACCACCCAGGCCTACCTAGAGTATGGCACTTTGTGTCTGCGCTTGAGATGCAGGATGTAATTTCCCATTGAAACTCAGTATGCGTAGTAGTTAAGATCCTTCTTATTAGGTAAATGATATGGGGCGAGGTACTTCCTCTCTCTGATTCTTATTTCTAAAATGAGTGTGAAAGTATCCATTTGCAAGGATTGTTAGGATTCATTGATAATACATGAAAAGCATCCTTAACACTGTGCTCAATTAAATATATTAATAGTATATATTAGAATTTATTATCTGGGGCCGGACGCGGTGGCTTACGCCTGTAATCCCAACACTGGGAGGCCAAGGTGGGCGGATCACTTGAGTTCAGGAGTTCGAGACCAGCCTGGCCAACACGGTGAAACCTCGTCTCTGCTAAAAATACAAAAAAAATTAGCCAGGTGTGGTAGCACGCGCCTGTAATCCCAGCTACTCAGGAAGCTGAGGCAGGAGAATCGCTTGAACCTGGGAGGTGGAGGTTGCAGTGAGCCGATCATGCCACTGCACTCCAGCCTGGGTGACAGAGCGAGACTCCATCTCAAAAAAAAAAAAAAAAAAAAAGAAATTATTGGCTGGACATGGTCCCAACATTTTGGGAGGCCAAGGCTGGAGGATCACTTGAGGCCAGGAGTTCAAGACCAGCCTGGGCAACACAGCAAGACCCAGTCTCTACAAAAAATAAAATAAGTAGAATTTATTGCTATTAATTTATTTTTAATATAATTCTTTTCTGCCTCCCTATCAGAACCAACTTGAGCTGTTACAGACAGAAGAGGCCCATTAATGTTATTTGCATAGCAGGGTCTGACTGGAGAGGATAAGTCCATCTACCCTATGCATCTTCCTCATCTCCAAGGGGTAGCAGGGGTACACATACCAAGACAGGTTTTCCTGTGATCTCTACTTGCTGCTTACATTTCAGGCATCGCACGGCTAGCTGCCTTTCTTCAACCCCCTTAATTCATACATGCAGTCAGCCAGCAAGTGTTTGTTGAGTGCCTAGTCTAGGCCGAGCCATGGGCCAGACTGTGGTGGATTCCAAGGGAGTCAAACTCTGTCCTATCCACAGGAGGACCCATCCTAGTGGGGGATCTGAAAACTGTAGAGCCAGATAAGTGTGTGAAAGGTGCAGGCACAGTGTAGGGTCTTGGGAAAAGCCACCTACTCCCAGCATGAAATATCAAAGCAGGTGCCCACAGAGTTTGCAAAGGAGAAACTGAGCCCAGAGATATCCAGTGCTTTGCTTGAGACCCTGGATGTCCCTTCTGGAGTTGGAGAGTGGGTGAGAAGAGCCAGGTCTGGGAGGGTGGGCAGCGAGAGTTGACTCTGGGTGTTTTCTATCCCCATATTTACTTGACAGCCCAGCCTAGGCAGGATGATGACCCACCTCCTTCTACGCTGCTCAAAGACTACCAGAATGTCCCTGGAATTGAGAAGTAAGCAGGAAGAAACCTAGTAGAGGAGGCAGGGGGCCCTGGGAGGATTGTCGGGGAGTGGGGAAAGACAGTGGCTTTGAGACTTGGCTTGCTGTAGCTGAAGCTTGATCTAGAAGGAGGCAGGGGCCCAGGTGTCCAGATATGGTGAGGGTGGGTGGTCAGCAAGGCAGACGGCACTCATGGAGCTCGGCTACTTGGGGGTTTTTTTGTACTCTAGATGAACACCCTATACCACTAGATTCCAAGGAGCTAACATACTTCACAGATCTTTATAGAAATCTCTCATCTCTTGTTCCTCACAAAAGCTGTATGTCCCCATTTTATAGATTTTCAAGCTGTCCAGTGTCATACAGTTCTAAAGGGCAGAGCTAGAGTTTAAATCCAGGGCTGACTGACACCAAAGCCAGAGGCCCTCTGCTCAGCTCCTATGCAGTGTGGTGGGAGCTGGTCAGTCCCTCCCACTGTGCAATTTAACTTGAAATGTCTCAAAACAGATTGAACCATGTTGTAGCTAAAATGGAAATCCTCTCCTTGTCCTCCCTGTGACGAGACTGGAACAGTCGAGCTGACAGCCCCAGTTTCTATAGTTTTCAGCCCAGCAAGCCAGATCCACACTGACTTTTAATCCCTGGGAAATGGCTCCCCACCTCCAGGGAGATTCATTTGCTACAGAAGGAATTTTTCAATCATCTTTGCTTTTCAAACTAAAATGAAACCAGCATTGCTTTCCTCTCCTCTTCTCCCCCCATGTCTGTCTCATTGCTCTGGTTTATCCACAGGGTTGATGATGTCGTGAAAAGAATCTTGTCTTTGGAAATGGCCAACAAGGTGAGCAGCCTCTGCCAAGCCTCAGCCTCCCGCAGTCTTCTCCTCTGGGACTCCCTTCTACCCTGGTTAGCACCCTGCATCTCATGCTTCTCCAGTCACAGCACTTAGCCCACTGTCATTCTGCCTCCATTTGTCAATATCCCTAGACAGAGCATCTTCAGGGCAGGGACACTTTTGTTCCCCCACCATACCCCTAGCACCTGACAAACAGGTGCTCAGTGAATGAAAGAATGAGCATAAATGAATGAGCAAGCTTTGGGGACATTCATGCAACAAGCCATTTCCTCTGTCAGTGGCTTTGGCTTTGGGCTCACCTGGATGTGGATAGCCATGTGGCTGGTCAAGGCCACAGTGAGCAGAGTGAAGTCAGGCCCTGAGCCTTATGGCCCTAGTTGCTATAACTGTAACCAGGGCCCCTGGGGGGAGGAGGGCTAGTTCTTAGAGGGTGGCAGACTCCACAGATTTTCTCTGTCTCTGTCTTCAACAGAAGGAGACGCTAAAAGCCAAGCGAGAACAGTTTATGAAGAAGATTGTTGCAAACCCGGAGGATACCAGATCCCTGGAAGCTCGAAGTTGGTTGGGGACCCTTGGGGAGTGGGGGTGTAGGGAAGCCTGCTAGCTGGGACCTGATCTAGGGCTCTTGTCTACAAGCACATGCACATGGGCTTGGGAAAGGGAGAGACATGAAGGACCTAGGGCAATGAAAATTGGACCCTGTACCCCAAGCTCTGATACTGGAGTCAACGCCCAGTTGGACCTTGTACCACTGTGTGAGCTTGGGTAAGTCACCAACCCTCTCTTGGAGCCCCTGCTTCCTCATCTGGAAATGGGGGAATAAGGGAGAGCAGAGCAGAGGTAATGTTACCCACCTCATGGAAGCATTGTGAGAGGCAGCTAGGAAATGTAAACACACCTTGGAAACTAAAGCTCATGATGTGTGATAATAATAGTAAGACTAGGCCAGGTGCGGTGGCTCACATCTGTAATCCCAGCACTTTGGGAGGCCAAGCAGGCGGATCACGAGGTCAGGAGATCAAGACCATCCTGGCTAACACAGTGAAACCTCGTCTCTACTAAAAATACGAAAAATTAGCCGGGCGTGGTGGCGGGCGCCTGTAGTCCCAGCTACTGGGGAGGTTGAGGCAGGAGAATGGCGTGAACCTGGGAGGCAGAGCTTGCAGTGAGCCGAGATCACGCCACTGCACTCTCGCCTGGGCAACAGAGCGAGACTCCGTCTCAAAAATAAAAAAATAATAGTAAGACTAACATTTTGAACCCTCTTGTGCCAGACAGACACCATGGTGCATTCCCAAGGGAATAATGTTGCTACTTTGGTTCAGGCTGGAACAGGCGGTAGTCCTCATTAGATGTGAGTGAAAAGTGCCAAGCACCACCATTTCCCCCTCTCTCTGGGTGCAGTTTCTCTTCATTGCCCACTGAGAGCAAGTGAGGTAGACTAGTGGACCTGCAGAGGATCTGCACACTTTCTCTCCTTTGCCATTGGCCTATATTACAGCCTCCTCCTCCTCTTCCACCCTCCTGCCTTCATTCTTTTCTTCTCCCTCTGCCAGGGATTAAAGTCTGGTGAGTTCATCTTGGATACTAAAACCCCATTGAGAACTGGACTCAAGGGTCCTCCATAGCCCCTTTTGAGAAGATGAGTTTCAGCTTCCCTTGCCCGGCTAAAGCCCTGGGCTAGGGACCAGCTTGGCCACAAAAGGCCTGCTTATCTTTCCTCACCTGTTTCTGCATTATCACTACTGAAATCCCCAGGCTGATAGGAACAAATGGCCTGGACTGGCAAGGTGGTTACTGGGGTCGTCTTTAAGCACAAGTTTTGATTCTTTTTGTTTGTTTGTTTATTGAGACCGGATCTCAATCTGTACTCAGGCTGGAATGCAGTCAGTGGCAGGCGTGATCATGGCTCACTACAGCGCAACTTCTGGGGCTCCGGCAATTCTCCTACCTCAGGCTCCCAAGTAGCTGGGACCAAAGGCATGCACAACCATGTCAAGCTAATTTTTGTGTTTTTGGTAGAGACAGGATTTCGTCATATTGCCCAGGCTGATCTCGAACTCCTGAGCTCAAGCAATTCACCTGCCTCAGCCTCCCAAAGTGCTGGGATTACAGGCATGAGCCACCACGCCCAGCCCACAGATGTCACTTCTGCCTTTCCATTATTACTCAGTTTTCTGAATGCCAGTTGCTTCTAGCATAGTGTCTGCTCTAGAGAACCCCTCAGGAACCAAGGCCCATCTTTCTGTGTTGTTCCACTCTACACCTAAGCTGCTGTGATGGAGCCATGTGGTTGTGGTCAGGGTTCCCATTGCACTTCCTGCAGTGCTCCCAGAACTCAATATGTACTGGGAAGGGCCTGCTGTTATGACAGCCTCTCTTTGGGGCCAGCTTCTGCTTTTGCCCCCATCTTTGCAGTACAGAGGGTAAATTAAACAAGAGGATGCCTGAGTGAAGGATATCCTGGGTTCTTGAGAGACAAGTGAGAGCTGATAATTTTGAAAATTCATTAGTCAAAGCATGGAGATAAAGGTGGCAGCAGGAAGGGGAGAGGCAAGGAGTAGACCCGTGACAGTTTTAGAATCTTATTTGTGCCAAAATACTTTACTGCATTAGCTTGGACCTCTAATACAATGTTGAATTGTTAACCATGATAGCACTGTATCCTAGTCTAATTCCTGAATTGAATGGCTAGTCTTACCATTAAGAATGCTATTTGCGGCCAGGCACAGTGGCTCACGCCTGTAACCCCACCACTTTGGGAGGCCAAGGCAGGTGGATCACTTGAGGTCAGGAGTTTGAGACCAGCCTGACCAACATGGTGAAACCCCGTCTCTACTAAAAATAGAAAAACTCGCCATGTGTGGTGGTGGGCGCCTGTAATCCCAGCTGCTCTGGAGGCTGAGGCAAGAGAATCGCCTGAACCTGGGAGGCAGAGGTTGCGGTGAGCCGAGATCGCACCACTGCACTCCAGCCTGGGCAACAGAGCGAGACTCCGTCTCAAAAAAAAAGAATGCTATTTGCTATGATTTTTGGATGATATCTTTATAATATTAAGGGATGTCCCTTCCTTGGATTTTGCTTTTTAAAGGAAAGGTAATGTCTAAGATAAGCCTTTGAAATCTTGAAATTCAGAGTGATTGGGGATTTATAGAGAGCTGTACAGAGCATTGGTGATTGTTATTCCTTGAGTTCTTAAAACATAAACCAGGCCTGGGCCCTTCCTTCCTCTGTGCCCAGCTCTCATGCTCTGTGGTTTGTGGTTTCAGTTATTGCCTTGTCTGTCAAGATCCGCAGTTATGAAGAACACTTGGAGAAACATCGAAAGGTAAACTCTGGGCGTCATTCACAGTTAAACAGCAGCAGCCTGGGGGAAAGGGGTCTGGAGGGGAAGGGCTCTGGGTCCAGAGGAGGAGGCTTAGAAGCCATTGGGCTGTAGCACCAGAGTGCCCACCCTTCAGCTCCCGTGGGAAAAATGCTTCCCTCCTGCCTCCAGAGGACTTGGAGCCTTACAAGGCCATGCTGAGTGTCACCAGGGGTTAAGAACACAAACTTTAGAGCATGATCACTGTGTCTGGCACATGCTGAGTGCTCAGTAAATATTTGTTGAATGCATGAATGGAGTCAGATTGCCCTGGGTTCAAATCCGAGCTCTGCCACTTCCACTTAACTAGCTGTGTGATATTAGGGAAGTACAGGTCTCAGCCTCAGTTCTCTTTTCAATAAGATGGAAATCATACGAATACTTGCTCACAGGATTGCAAGGATTATGTGAAATAATAATAACAGCCAATGTGATGCATATAAAGTCTTTAGGCCCTGTGCTAAGTACTTCACATGCATCTTCTTATTTGACTCTCATGACTTTCTTTCCCATCTTAATGAGGAATAATCTAGTCATGGAATGATTAAGTTATTCCTTAAGGCATAGCACCGGGAAGTGATGTGCTGAGACCTTGAAACAAGGCAGTCTTGCTCCGAGACCCATATTCTTTTTTTTTTTTTTTTGAGACGGAGCCTTGCTCTGTCACCCAGGCTAGAGTGCAGAGGTGCAATCTCGGCTCACTGCAGGCTCCGCCTCCCAGGTTCAAGCAACTCTCCTGCCTCAGCCTCCTGAGTAGCTGGGACTACAGGCGCGTGCCACCACGCCCGGCTAATTTTTTTTATTTTTAGTAGAGACGGGGTTTCACGGTGTTAGCCAGGATGCTCCCGATCTCCTGACCTCGTGATCTCCCCACCTCGGCCTCCCAAAGTGCTGAGATTACAGGTGTGAGCCACCGTGGCCAGCCATATTCTTAACGATTATACCATATCTCAGCACAGTGTCTGGCACAGAGCTGCTGTAATTAGGCAAATGCTGTTATTTTTAATAAACACATGATTGTGAATACAGACTGGTACAGCACCATGCCTGGCACCTCAGTGTTCCCTGGAGCCTGCTTCTTAAAGATCACAGTTTTGCTTATTTGAGGTGTGGGACAGCAGCCCTACTGCAGAAGTCCTTCACAGGGCAGCAGCCAGCTGTGGGTAGGCATTTCCAGGAAGAGCACAAGGCCTTCCCTCCTCTCTACCCCAGCTGACAGTTTGCTAAGCTATGGAGAGTCTGAGTGGGTAGTGTAGGAGAAAGAGCATGAGGTTTGAAGTCAGACCAATAGATAGAGATTCAAGACCCTATCTCAGCACTCACAGTTCTAAAGACCTTTTGTGAATCAGATAACATCTTTAAACCTTTGTTTTCTCATCTGTAAAATGGGAATAACAATGATAATACCTCCCTCAGAATTGCATTAATATTTGCATAAGATTACTGAGAAATTTCAGTGAAATGATAAAATGACCATTGTTTGTTACTGTGAACAACAGTAACACTTATATAATACTAACAGTAATGAGAATCTCTTACAGGACAAAGCCCACAAACGTTATCTGCTAATGAGCATTGACCAGAGGAAAAAGATGCTCAAAAACCTCCGTAACACCAACTATGATGTCTTTGAGAAGATATGCAGAGGGCTGGGGATTGAGTACACCTTCCCCCCTCTGTATTACCGAAGAGCCCACCGCCGATTCGTGACCAAGAAGGCTCTGTGCATTCGGGTACGAGTCAGAATTGCTGCTTTGCTTGGCCCCACTCAGGGACTGGGATGGAGGAAGCAGAAGGGAGGGATCATCTGTTTCTGTTAGAGGCATGGAACTGGCCCCAGGCCCTGGAATGGATCCAGGGAGGTCACAGGCCACCAACCCCATGGAGAAAGGCTGGGGTTACCATCTGGGGGAGATAGTTCCCACCCCACTTGTTCCAAGTCTGAGGTTTTACACAGGATTACAAGGTCTTTTTCTGCCCCTTTTCACTCCCAGGTTTTCCAGGAGACTCAAAAGCTGAAGAAGCGAAGAAGAGCCTTAAAGGCTGCAGCAGCAGCCCAAAAACAAGCAAAGCGGAGGAACCCAGACAGCCCTGCCAAAGCCGGACCAAAGACACTCAAAGACAGCCAATAAATTCTGTTCAATCATTTCTTTCTGTCTTGAAGAATGATAGGAGAGATGATGGGGCTCGTTTTGGCCTGAGGAGGAGGAGGAATTTATTCTTTCATTCAGCTCTGAGATCTCAGAGTTTTCTGAGGCAGAGTCCCTGCCTCACCCACCAGAGGATACACACTCATGACACGCCTCCCACACACTCATACAAACAAGTACCTGTCATCCAGGTGACGTGTGTCAGTGGAGGCAAGACAGAGCACGTGACAGCACAGTAGAAGTGTGGCCGGCTGGGTGGGAAGAACTGCTATAGGAGCTGCCTTCTGGACTGGGTCCTAAAGGATGAGTAGGAATTCACTATATAGAGACAGGAAGGGAAGGCCTCCTGGGCAGAAGGGATTGCAAGTACAAAGGCAAGGATGTCTAGAGAGACATGCTGTATTCAGAGAACGGGGAGAATGAGAAATAAAGCTTGAAAGGTAAGCTGAAGCTGAAGTGTGAGAAGCTTTATATGCTAGGCTGAGAAGATTGTACACTGTCCACTAGGGAGTGGGGAGACAGTTCAAGTTTTAAAACTGAAGGAGTGATGGCAATTAACAGGTCTGTGTTTTAGATAGTTAAGCAACAGCTGTGTGGATGGTAAATGGGAGGAGGAGAGAAAGAGCAGTGTACCGGGGCTGGGGGATATCGGTGTTCATGCAGAGAATCTGATCAAAACTACAAGTCCTATGCCCAGGAAGCATATGCAAAGCATTGCTTATAAATTCTAGGGAGTTATGGATCCCCCTTCCCCATAAAGCCCATCCATTTACACCAAGTTAAGTGCCAACACCTTGAAGCCTGAGCATGCTTGGTATGTTTGAAGAACCCAATTTGAAGACCCATTGAAGACAATGTGTCTAAAACAGAACAAAGAATAGTAAGAAGACAAGGTCAGAGGGGTAGGCAAATACCAGGTGATATAGAGCTTTCTGGGTGTCTCAGCCTGCCGTAACAAAATACCATAGATTAGGTGACTTCACAGGATTTTTATTGTGAGTTCGTTTTTTCACAGTTCTGGAGGCCGGGGATTCCAAGATCAGAGTGTCAGCCAATTCAATTTCAGGTGAGGACTCTTCCTAGCTTGGAAAAGCCACCTTCTCAATGTCATCACATGGCCTTTCCCTTGCTCCATGCAGTGGGGAGAGCTCACTCTCTTACAAGGCCACTAATCCCGTCATGAGGGCCGTACTCATGACCTTATGTAACCCTAGTTAACTCTGAGAAGCCCCGTCTCTAAATACTGTAACATTGGAGTTAGGGCTTCAACATATGAATTTGGTCAGGGACACATTCGGCCCATAACACTGGAGAAATACGTTGGACTTCACTCTGGGAAGGGAAGCCACTGAGGAAAGCCAAAAAGGGAGAAAGGTGTGTTAAAGTGCTATCCAAAGAGCAGTTGGAAGTTTAGATCCAGGACTCAGTAGAGAGGTCTGGACTAGAGAGGTTTGCGAGTTGTTGGGTGATTGAGCCCATGGGTATAAGTGAAACTGCCCAGGGATGGAGTGTATAAGAAAAAAGGACCCTGTCTGGATGGGAAGGATGATCCCTGAGAGCTTAGCCTAAGTCAGAAGGAGCAGCTGAGCTGGAGGAGAAGGTGAAGTAGGGGTAGAACAGAGCCTGAGTGTCTGCAGAAGCAGAAATGAGAGGCTCAGAACTGAAGATCCACTATTCAGATATCACTTCCAGGAATTGTAGGGAAGGCCTTTAATGGGCCAGGACTTCCAAGTGGCCACGGCTACTTGGAGGTAGTGTGTCAGAGGGCCAGATACTAACAGTTAAGGGGGCTAGCCAAGGGGAAGGAAAGAAAAAGGAACACATTTTAATGGATCAGGCCCTACTGCAAAGGCATTTGTGTGTTTTTCGTTGGTTGGTTGGTTGGTTTGGCTGGTTGTTTTTTTAGAGACAGGATCTTGCTCTGTTGCCCCAACTGGAGTGCAGTAGCCTGATCATAGTTCACTAACTTCAAATTCTTGGGCTCAAGCAATCCTCTTGCCTCTGCCTCCTAAGTAGCTAGGACTATAGGTGTAAGCCACTGCGCTTAGCTAATTTTTTTATTTTTTGTAGAGAGGGTCTCACTATGTTGCCCAGGTTACCCAAACTCTTGGCCTCAAGCAATCCTTGCCCTCCCAAATGCCTTGGTTTCCCAGAGTGCTGGGATTACAGGCGCGAGCAACTGCATCCAGTCAAAAGGCATTGTTTTAACTGCTGCCTTAGGCACATTATCTAATATTCACAGCCACCTTTACTCTGCACATTGGCTAATTATCCTCATTTTAGCCATGAGAGATGAGAGAGTCATGAGGGAACTGAGACTCAGAGAGGTTAGGTAACTTGTCCAAATTCATATAGCTGGGAAGAGAAAGGCCTAGGATTCAAAGCTTGCTCTGTCTTGACTCCAGAGCCTATGTCCTGTTCACTATACCACACTGCTTAGGGACCAAGAAAAAGGTCTGAGAAGCTAAGGGAAGAGTCTACACTACAGCAAACTCAAATGCTTTTAGGAGCAGGGCAGGTAACAAAAATGCATGAAGGCCTAACATGAAGTAATGATGCTAAGGTGTTTATTACATTCCTATCCTAGTTGTATTCCCTTTTATTTATTTATTTTAATTTTTTTGAGACAGAGTTTTCCTTTGTCCCCCAGGCTAGAGTGCAGTGGTGCGATCTTGGCTCACTGCAACCTCCCCGTCCCAGGTTCCAGCGATTCTCCTGCCTCCGCCTCCACAGTAGCTGGGATTACAGGTGTGCACCACCACACCCAGCGAAGTAGAGACGGGGTTTCACCATGTTGGCCAGGCTGGTGTTGAACTCCTGTCTTGAACTCCTGACCTCAAGTGATCTGCTGGCCTTGGCCTCCCAAAGTGCAGGGATTACAGGCGTGAGCCACTGCGCCTGGCCTGTATTCCCTTTTAAAACAGAGCACAGAGCAGGCAAAATAACCAAATTAAACAAAGCCTTGGGCTGCCAGCAATGGGATACTGTATAGTCCTGATGCTGAGATATCAGTTAAGGGAAGGAGCAAAAAGTATTCATGGTGAAGCAGTTTCAGTGGGGTTCAGGGAGCATAATACCAGTTGCAATGAGGTGGGGAGTGAGGATGTTAAGGAAGTTCCAGTTGTGAGTGTTGTCAACTCGTTCAAAACACTTCACTGGGAAGGAAAGGAAGGAAAACAGACTAGCAGGGATGGAAGGAGAATGTTAATATGGGAAGGACTTGAGCTCAGTTATGGCAGGGCAAGACTTTTCAGTGGTGTGGTTATGAGGAAGAGGCAGCCTGCTGATGAGTTCAACTGGACTGGGGGAGAGGAGGTGGCCAGATGCAGAAGATGGCTTTAAAAAGGTGGCTTTAAAAAGATGGCCGGGTATGGTGGCTCTCGCCTGAAATCCCAACAACTAAGGAGTCTGAGGTGGGAGAATCACTTGAAGCTAGGAGTTCTAGGCTGCAGTGAGCCACCAGGGTGCCACTGCATTCCAACCTTGGGCAACAAAGTAAAGACCCCCATCTCTTTAAAAAAAAAAAAAAAAAAAAAAAAAGGTAGCTGGAGCCTGTGGAGAGCCTGGAATGCCATGCCAAGGCATCTAGACTGTGATATGGCAAAGAGTAGGAAACCACTGAAGGGATGTGTCACATTGAAAGTGATGTTGGCCGGGCGCAGTGGCTCATGCCTGTAATCCCAACACTTTGGGAGGCCGAGGTGGGCAGATCACCTGAGGTCAGGAGTTCGAGACCAGCCTGGCCAACATGGTGAAACCCCATCTCTACTAAAAATACAAAATTAGCCGGGCATGGTGCCCTGGCCCATGCCTGTAATCCCAGCTTACTCAGGAGGCTGAGGCGGAAGAATCGCTTGAAACCAGGAGGCGGAGGTTGCAGTAAGCCGAGATCGTGCCATTGCACACCAGCCTGGGTGACAAGAGTGAAACTCCATCTCAAAAAAAATAAAGTGATGTCTTCTGACATTTAGCTTAGCAGCCAGTGCAGGGTAGAAGAGAGAAAAGAACAGTGATACAGAGGAACATAGCAATGCAGACAGAAAAACAAATGAAGGGATGAATGTAAGAAAGGTGTTGGAGGAAAAAGCATAATATGATGACTGATAAAGACCCAGGGAAACAGATTTGGAAGCCAAGGCCCAAGTTTCAAGTTTGAGTAGCTGGAGGGAAAGATAATTAGTAGGTTTTGGAAGTACTGAAATTTACAGAAATGGTTGTTCATCAGAGTAAAAATATACAGCAGATGGCAAAAAGTAATCCCGGAGCTTAAGATGGAGGTGAAGAAGGGAGTCGCTGCCCTCAAAGAGAAATGGTTGGGGCCGGGCGTGATAGCTCACGCCTGTAATTTCAGCACTTTGGGAGGCCCAGGCGGGCAGATCACCTGAGGTCAGGAGTTCCAGACCAGCCTGGCCAACATGGTGAAACCCCGTCTCTACTAAAAATACAAAAATTAGCCTGGCATGGTGGCGGGAGCCTATAATCCCAGCTACTCAGGAGGCTGAGGCAGGAAAATCGCTTGAACCCTGAAGGCGTAAGTTGCAATGAGCCGAGATCACGCCACTGCACTCCAGCCTGGGCGACAAGGGCAAAATCCGTCTCAAAAAAAAAAGAAAAAAAGAAATGATTGGGAGGTCTTCGGAACAGCGTCGAGGAGGAAACTCCCCAGAGCCCCCAGCGCGCATCCTCTGGGAGCTGGACACACGGGGACGGACGGGACTAGTTTGCTTCATGGAGTATGAAACCAGGAGGGGCTTCACTTCAAGTAAACTTTGGGGAGGCGATGCAAATGACTCAGGACTTCTGATCCTTCCCCCGTCTAAAAGAAAAGTCAGTTACCATTTTTACTGAGTGCTTTCGGGGCCTTTCCATGATCTCACTGATTCCTCTCAGCCGCCCTGTGATGTGAGTGCCAGCTCCATGTTACGTAAGAGGAAGCCAAGGCTCAAACCCTGCCCGAAGTCACACAGCAAGAAATCACGAGCCGTGATTCCAACCCAGGTCCGTCTGACCCGAGCCTGCTCTAATGCCGTTCTGCCTGGACTTTCCTGTTATGGGAACCTGAGGCCCCGCGCCAGCGGCCGGGGTCCCAAGCGCCGGGCTGGCTGTGTCGTGACCATCCCTAGCCCTGGCCCGGCCCTCGTCCTTTCGAGGGAAACCTAGTCTCAGAAGGACAGCTCCCCAGCCGCGGCCAACGACGCGCCAGCGTCTGGCTCGGACCAATCCCCCCGGGACGGTCCACCACCCAGACCAATTAGCTCCCGTCCTCAGGGCACCTCCCACCAAACCGCCTTCTGATTGGCTGGCTCTTCCCGTCGCGGCGTTGCCCCAGCAACCAGACTATTGGGACGCTGCGGCCTGGCCTTCAGGCCACCGGCTACCGAACCCCGGGGCTTTTCACCAGTCCAGCTCGTTTCCAGCACCATGTCGGTGCGGACGCTACCGCTGCTCTTCTTGAACTTGGGCGGGGAGATGCTTTACATCCTGGACCAACGGCTGCGGGCCCAGAACATCCCGGGAGACAAGGCCCGCAAAGGTGAGAGGCCCCCGGCCCGCTCAGCCAGACCCGCAGCCAGCAGCCCGGCCCTCTCATCATCGCCCTAACACCCACAGCCAGACCCGCACCCCTACACACTTCACTCTTATAACCAGGGACCTTTCTTACAAGCCACATCCATTTGGAGCCCCTCGGGAGTCAAATCCCCCAAAAGCTCTTTTCACAGCAGAGGAACTTAATACTCCCAGTGGACACTAGGGTGCCTGATCTCCCTAATTTCCCCATCTCTTCAAATGGGAGAGGTGATTTCTCAGTCTCTCTTGTCAATCAGTCCCTTCCAAATGTAGGAGTCCCAGCTGCCCACCATCTAGTATCATACCCCTTGCTAGTCCAAGCATCCTCTTTACCCCCAAGGAACAGGTTCTGATTCTTTTTTTTTTTTTTTTTTTTTGAGACAGAGACTCGCTCTGTCGCCCAGGCTGGAGTGTGTGGCACGATCTCGGCTCACTGCAACCTCTGCCTTCTGGGTTCCAGCGATTCTCGTGCCTCAGCTTCCCAAGTAGCTGGGATTACAGGCATGCACCACCACGCCCAGCTAATTTTTGTATTTTTAGTAGAGATGGGGTTTCACCATGTTTCCCAGGCTGGTGTTGAATTCCTGGACTCAAATGATCTGCCCCCCTCGGCCTCCCAAAGTGCTGGGATTACAGGCGTGAGCCACCGCGTCCAGCCCAGGTTCTGATTCTTCATTCCTTTATGGTAGTATCTTCCCACATAAGCTGGAGATTGGTCTTACTCATCTCAGAAGTATTTCTAGAAATTTGGTGTTCTAAAATAATATAGATAAATATGAAAAAATAAGAAGGTTATAAATCTCCCCACAAGTGTTGGAGGGGAATACAATTGTAAAAATAATTCTATGAGAGCTTCGAAAATGCAAAATCTGGCTCCCATGGACACCACACTAATCCTCAGAAAAATGACGACTCAGAACACTCTGCCACTCTGTTCCTTTTCCTCTTTTCCTCCTTTCTCGGCAAACAACTTGCTTATACCAAATTTCCTAGGATTAAGTATGAAGGAAATATTATATTTCACAAATTTCCTAGGATTAAGTATGAAGGAAATATTATATTTCAAAGTAGAGGAGGAAAAGTTGAAAAGGCAATTGACATGGCCGCCAATTAAAACATTCTGTCCATTAATCTTTGTATGCTCAATTGATGTTCAACATACATATTCAGATGCTAAGCATACATATTCAGATATTAACTATTGTGTGTGTGTGACTGAGTGCGAGTCCATGCATAAAGAGCTGAAAATAACTCCCTATAACATACCCCCTCCATTCATTCTGCACATTGCCGCCAATGAGCTTTCTAAAATGTGTATCTGTCCATACTTAACCCTGCCTAAAACCCTTTGTCAGCTTTCCACTGCCGTCTGAGTTAAGACCAAGTCCTTGCACAGGCCATTTCAGGGCCCTTCCTGATCTGATCTCTGTCTTCCTCTGCAGTCCCTTCTTCCACCACTACCTGCCTCCTGTTTCTCAATAATACCAAACTGCTCATAGATCTCCACTTAAACCATGTTTGTTCGTGTTTCTGTGCTAGTAATTCCCATCCCTACATTCTTCCCCTTCAATCCTGCATTATTTGGCTTAAGAATCATCTCCTTCAGGAATCCGCCCCATATGCAGAAAGGGCCTGTGCATGCTCTCATAGCACCCCGTGCTCCCATAGCACCCCATGCCTGCTCCTCGCTACCTTATCACTGGCCATGCTATACTGAAATGATCTGTGTATATGTCTATCTCCCGCTTGATTGTCTTATTCATCTTTGTACTCCAGCACCGGCCATAATTCCTAGACCAGAATAAATTAGTGATCAAAAAATGTTTTTTGAACTGATTATCTAAATTGGCAGTTTTATATAGCATTGTCATTTTTCCTTTGAGAGGGTTCTGTTTTCCTTGGTGCCTGTGTGATCTGATTTCATTCAGGCTAGTGGCACCAATGAGGTGACATGCTGGAGTCCTCAGACTGGTAGGTAGTCTGCATCTTGGGAGATAGTGTAAATTAGCAATTAAGAACGTACTCTCTAGAGTCTTACAGACCTGGGTCCCAATTCCATCTTTACCGTTTAACTAATTGCATGACCTTTGGGTGTAACCTCTATAAACTTGTTTCTCCATAAAATGGTAATAATACATATATGTTAAAGCAAAGTTAACACAATGAGTAATAAGTATCTTTCAAGAGGAGGGCTGGACAAGGCCCTTGGAATACTAGGGGACAGCTTTACCTTTAGGAGTTAGTTATAGCCTTTATTCTGGTTTTGCTAAATATGGTTTTAGGGAGTTTCGGCCATCTTTAGTAATTTACATTCGCAAACTCATTCATTCCACAGATTTTGACTGAGTGTCAAACACTGTGTGAGATACTGTATGGAGCCTGATGCAGCCCTTCTGGACATTCACTGGAGGTAGGACTATTGATCAGTCCACTCCAGTAACTGATTCTAGTGACAGCAATCAACAATAAAACAATGAAAAATCAAGCACTTACTTTGTACCAAGGGCTCCTCTTAAACACCTTAATCCTCCCAACTATTGTAACACATAGGTAATATTACTATCCCCATTTTACAGATGGAGAAACTAAGGCTAATTTGCCCAGAGTTACATGGCTGGTAAGAGGAAAAGTAAAGGATTTGAGCCCAAGGCATCAGGCTCCAAAGCTCATACTCAGCCAATGTCCCCTTAACCACTATACTCTGCTGCCATACCTTGGGGACTATATCAGAATCTTTGTGGGGGTTGGTAGGTCAGGAGGAGAGGGAGGAGTTTGAAAAATATATATCCAATATACCCACTGATTTTATCAAATAAATGACAAAGTAGTTGGCTGTTAGAGATCTGTAGAAGATAGAGTGAGAAAACCGAGTAGAGAGCATAGGATTCAACGGGCTGAGAAACACTCATGTCTTCCACCTATTCCACCATTTAAAGTTGTTGTGGCCACAGGAGCAAGAGCCCCGGTAACAGATCCCTGTACACAGGAGCCTATAAAACACTAGACTTGGTAAACTAGTCCTCTTCGAAGCTTTGAGTGGAAATCATATTTCTTCTAGATGTTTTCATTATCTTATATAACTAATTGGTCTCCTGGAGGCCATCCCTATTCCCACAAGGCTGAGGCAGATGTTGCAGCTTCCCCCACAACGCAGCCTCTAGTTTAGCATTCAACAGAAAGGAAGTGCTCTCTCTATGAGGCAACTATCGAGTGTTGCATATTGAATGTCGTCTCCTGTTTTAAGCAATGGCGAGAATAATAAAAGCTACCTTTGCCTCTTAAAAATATTTATAAATAAGACCTTATTATCTTTTGCTTACATTCCTCATTTTACAGGAGAGGAAACTGAGGCATGTGGCCACAAAGTGATTTTTCCAAGACATGCCAATCACCGTGTAGCACAAGCAACCAAAGGGCAGTGAGACTCTGGTTTTATTTTTCTAGTTCCAGTTTAACGACTAGCTCTGAATAGCCTTGGGCCTGCCCCCGCTCAAAATAGAACTAAAGTGGAGTTGTCACAAATAAGTCATCTGGAGAAATAATAGAAAAAGAGAGTGTTTCTCTTCCCTGTATTCTCAGGAGGAAAGGAGTAGGGGAGCACACAGCACTACAGAGACCCCTGCTGGCGTTCAGCCTGCCTGCCTTCGGGAGCATCTGCCAGTTCCATTTTATCAGCGAGAGTCACTGTCCTTCAGAGATGACCCCCTTGCAGCACCACTATTCCCCAAACACACCTGCAAGGGGATTAAAACTCCACCTCCTTGAATTCCCACAAGTCTATCACACTATACCACCAGTTAAATAAATGCTGCAGGGGCCAGGCACAGTGGCTCACGCCTATATTCCCAGCATTTTGGGACGCCAAGGTGGGTGGATCACCTGAGGTCAGGAGTTCGAGACCAGCCTGGCCAACATGGTGAAAACCCATCTCTACAAAAAATACAAAAATTACCCAGTTGTGGTGGCAGGCGCCTGTAATCCCAGCGACTCAGGAGGCTGAGGCAGGAGAATCGCTTGAACCCGGGAGGCAGAGGTTGCAGTGAGCTGAGATCGCGCCACTGCACTCCAGCCTGTGCGACAAAGCAAGTCTCCCTCTCAGAATAAACAAATAAAAAATAAATGCCAGGCCGGGTGTGGTGGCTCACGCCTGTAATCCCAGCACTTTGGGAGGCCGAGGTGGGCAGATCACCTGAGGTCAGGAGTTCAAGACCAGCCTGGCCAACATGGAGAAACCCCATCTCTACTAAAAATAAAAAATTAGCCGGCATGATGGCAGGTGCCTGTAATCCCAGCTACTCGGGAGGCTGAGGCGGGAGAATCGCTTGAACCCGGGAGGTGGAGGTTGCAGTTAGCCGAGATCACGCCACTGCACTCCAGCCTGGGCGACACAGTAAGACCCTGTCTCAAAAATAAATAAATAAATAAATAAATGCCACAGAAAGATAGATGTGGACATTGTGCCAAAGAAAACAGTAACTGCCAAACTTTTGGTGCTGCTCTCCCAGTATTTTCTTTTCAAAAGCCCATGATTCTTGGTGGGGGAAGATGGTGAATTTTCCCAGAGGAGTGTGATCTTGCAATGGAAACCCTTTGCAGCCAGTTAGGACATGGCACTGGGCATGCTTTCAGACTGCTCTCTTGGGAGCTTTTGGTATTATGTATGGAAGCCATGTGTATACTTTGATTATAACTTCAGAAATCACCCCTAATACCACAATCTAGTAGCAAATGTTTCCAAAAGAAACTATTAATTACAAAATGGTTTTGGGTTTTTTGCTTGTTTGTTTGTTTTTTTTTGAGACGGAGTGTTACTCTGTCGCCCAGGCTGGAGTACAGTGGCGTAGTCTCCACTCACTGCAACCTTCACCTCCTGGGTTCAAGCAATCCTCCTGTTTTAACCTCCCAAGTAGCTGGGACTATAGGTGTGCACCACCACACCCAGCTAATTTTTTTATTTTTTGTAGAGATGAGGTTTCACCATGTTGGCCAGGCTGGTCTCGAACTCCTGACCTCAGGTGATCCACCCACCTTGGCCTCCCAAAGTTCTAGGATTACAGGCATGAGCCACTGTGCCTTGCCAAAATGTTTTTGAAATACAGATGTGTATAGAACTTTTTTATCTAGGGGTGGTTCTTCTAGATTGAAATCTCCACCAAAAATTAAGGAAAGGAAAAAAAGTCAATCTTCCATCCTTTGTGGGTGGTGTCTAATGTCCCTCAGTAGAGGAAACAGAACTCAAAGGGAAGCCAGCTAAGTATTTGATGTGTGTTATGCTTTATCCCCACAATAGGCCTGTGAGATAGGTGCTATTATGATCCCTATTTTACGAATGAAACTGAGGTCAAACAAGTTGCTTAAAGTTTATATAGCCAGTAAGTAGAGCTGGGTTTCAACCCATAGAGTCTTGATTCTCACCGATTTCTCTAGCCAACTGCATTTTTCCTTATTTGGTCTCCTCTTGGTATCTCCCCAACTGCATTTGTCCTCAGAAGCTTTCTTCATAGTGGTCCCATCATTATTCCCTTCTTTTTACATGGAAATCATGCATCTTTATATATAAAAAGTAAAACAGAAACAAATGCTGACATTTTCCTTTTAATTCACATTTCAAGTTTTCTAATTTGAGCAGATCCATCTGTCCTCTAGAAAGGGAAATCTTACATTAATAAAAAAAAAAAAAAAGAAAAGAAAACTCAGATTGTATACAAAGAAACTCTTTTCTCTGCCTGTTCTTGGAATTATTCTTCCTCATGGAGGCTAGCGTCTTTAAAAGCCTACAACTGAATGATATGTATTCTTGTAGCATTAGAGATTGGGGCTTCTTGGGCCTTTCAAGATGAACCACAGAATAGCTAATCCTCCTCAGTTTACTCTCTTCTTAGGCAAGTCTCTGTAAGACATAGCCTTTCTTGAGCTTTTTTGAAATATGTTGTTTATCCATCATCCTTTTAAAGGTTTCAAATAGAAGGCAGTGTGCTCACATTAGACATTAAATGCCAACGTGAAAAGTAAAGTTTCATAGATAAGATCATTGGAATTGGTATGTTTAAAGCCTCCTTGAAAATAATGTTCTTGCTTCATGAACTGGTGTTTTCTTTTTGTATGCTTCATGTAGATGAATGGACAGAGGTGGACAGAAAACGAGGTATGCTATCTCTGGGCTGCATGTGTTCAGTGTGCATCCACAGGTTCACTCAGGCCTTTATCAGCAGGGCTTAAAGTGGGACCACTTGAAACATTTCAAAGTCAAAGTAAGAAAATAGGCATGAGTTTGTATTTAGCTGAGATATTGGTTATACATTTGAATCTTTTACTTAAGAGGAATAAATATAGCATGTAAGATGAAAACTAAGCAAACTCTGACCAAAAAGCCACACTGTACCTAAGGGATCTATCTCCTTTTCTCAGTTCCAAGCTTTGCTGGGACAGCTGGGGCAATAGCCATACTTTGGGGTATGTCATCCTATTTGGTAGTCCTTAAAACAACTTTGTTAAAGTGTCATGTAACCAAAGAATTGTGCTTCAACATGAGTGACCCTCCTTGAGCCATTCTCCTAAGCTCACAGAGCAACCGAGAAAAATTGAAGCATGTAACTGCATGGCTGCCAGGACTGTGGGCAGAAGGCATGACATCATGCATGCAGTGTGGCCTCATCATGTGAAAGCTTCAGTTTCCCCTTACCTACTGCAAGCAGGAAACCTGAAAAAGTTGTCGACTCCTCAGAATAAAGCCTTAGACTTTCTCAGCCTTTAAATAAATCTCAGGTACCTTCTGTCATTTGACATTTGGGTGTGGTGTGTGCTTATCATCAGTCATCCTCCTCAATATTTTAAATGCTCTCACCACACCAAGTATGCTGAGAAGATAACCTATATAATATTTAAGAGGCCAGGTGCAGTGGCTCACACCTGTAATCCCAGCACTTTGGGAATCTGAGGCAGGAGGATCACTTGAGGTCAGGAGTTCGAGGCCAGCCTGGCCAACATGGCAAAACCCTGTCTCTACTAAAAATACAAAAATTAGCTGGGCGTGGTGGTGGGCGCTTATAATCCCAGCTACTTGGGAGACTGAGGCAAGAGAATCACTTGAACCTGGGAGGCAGAGGTTGCAGTGAGCCGAGATCATGCCACTGCACTCCAGCCTGGGTGACAGAGCGAGACTCCACTTCAAAAATAATAATAATAATAATATTTAAAAGCACAGGCATTAAATCAAACACCTAATTCTAATTTCAGCTCCATCACCAGCTGTGTGGCCTTGGACTTTAAACTCTCCGATTCAGTTTCCTCCTTAATAGAATGAGGAGAATATAAAACGATAAGTGGTCTGGCAGGAAAAAAAAAAAAAAGAATGAGGATAATAATTCAGAGTTGTCTTGGAGTTTAAATGAGATAATGCATATAAAGTTCTAAGCCCAGTGCCTGGGACATAGAAAGGATTCAAACCTGGTAACTATTCAGGAGGGTTTCCTAGCCTCTCTCTAAATTCTTGGCTCCAAATTTCATATTCCCATAAACAAGTCAATTTAGAGCAGAGGTAATTGGTAAAAACTTGATTGCTTTCATCAAGATAATTATTTCATCAGACCAGCCTCGAAAAAAAGCCCAATTGAAGTACTTGGTACACTTTATTACATTTCACAACCATCCTTTGACACTTCTCCTTGAGCAATTTTTGACCCATCCCTCCCTTGATGCATGGCAGAATTTCAGGTATGAAGTGTGGATTTTGAGAGCTTTTCATATACATAATTGAATCATTGAAATTTATTTTAACATAAATGTTCAAAAATAATGAACAGAAACTGGCTTCATAATCTGAACCCAAGACTAGAAGCTTGCTATGTTGAGAACCCAGTTACCAACTTTCTGAAGCTCCTGTGAAAAATCCCTTCCCTCCCCTGTGTTAGCCTCTTACTTTTTTTTTTTTTTTGAGACGGAGTTTCGCTCATTGTTGCTCAGGCTGGAGTGCAGTGGAGCAATCCCAGCTCACTACAACCTCCCGCCTCCCAGGTTCAAGCAATATCTCCTGCCTTAGCCTCCTGAGTAGCTGGGATTACAGGCATGAGCCACCACACCTGGCTAATTTTGTATTTTTAGTAGAGATGGGGTTTCTCCATGTTGGTCAGGCTGGTCTTGAACTCCCAGCCTCAAGTGATGCACCCACCTCGGCCTCCCAAAGTGCTGGGATTACAGGCGTGAGCCACTGCGCCCGGCCCCCCTTAGCCTCTTCATATTGAAATCCGGCTACTAGTATATTCCGGCCTCGTGAAAAGTATGCAGAACTCATTTGCATGCCAAAAACCAACACTTAGACTAATGGGCGAGTCTGATTAAAACTATTTCTTCAGGGATGTTAGGATGAAGGGAAAAAAATTAAAAACAAATTACTTTTTTTTTTTTTTTTCAGCCGGAGTCTCGCTCTGTCACCCAGGCTGGAGTGCAGTGGCGCGATCTCGGCTCACTGCAAGCTCCGCCTCCCGGGTTCACGCCATTCTCCTGCCTCAGCCTCCCAGTAGCTGGGACTGCAGGCGCATGCCACCACGCCCGGCTAATTTTTTGTATTTTTTTTTAGTGGAGACGGGGTTTCACAGTGTTAGCCAGGATGGTCTCGATCTTCTGACTTCGTGATCCGCCCGCCTCGGCCTCCCAAAGTGCTGGGATTACAGGCGTGAGCCACCGCGCCCGGACACAAATTAAATTTTTTAAAAAAACTATTTCTCAGGTTTAACCTAAAGATGATGTGCTGCTTCTCTAGGGCCGGGATAACATCTCCTTCCTCTTTGTGCCTGTGGTGTTTATTTCAGTGTCTGGTACCTAATAGGTCTGCCTCAACCAAGGGCTGGGTGAAGCAAATTGTAAGACAAAAACATGTTAACGTGTGCCTCCATCTTATTTCCAAAGAATGAAACGAGAAGAGGGAGCCCTAGGTGTCGTGGCCCAACCATTAAGCAGCCATTTCCTCTTTGGGGGCATTTGTACTCACTGCTCTGCCCACAAGGACAGACCCTGCCGTCCTCTTCCCAGCAGGTAAACTTCTGGATGCTCCGGCGCCAGGGGCCATGGTGCTCCAGAGCTTCTTCACTTCCCACGGGGAAAGACTTCATTTTGCTTTTCACTTGGCCTGAGTAGCTAACAATCACCTTGGGGTATTCTTTCGTCCAGAACTGATTTATCTGAGTGTAAGCTATTTCCCTAGTTCCTAATAAGGGCTCCAAGACCCCAGAGAAATGACTCAGCACCTAGGTGAATAGTAGCCCTTTGTAAGCATTAACCTAACCAGAGTTGATGTGGTGCTTTAACTTGAATTCTTCTTTGGCACGCCTCCTCCCTGGCTTACGTAAGTCTGTGGAAAATTCTTCATATTCTCTCTTTTGAGGACTTATGTGTGGCTTTTCAGTTGTGCCTGTTTCCTTGCAAATGCTGCATTTTATGTAGGCTATGGTAAGAAAAAGGTTGGAAAACCCAGTTTATTGCAGGTTCTTTCTTGTTTCAGTCCAATGGAGGTGGTCAGGCATGAGGCAAACCTGACAGAGTTCTATGTCTCTCCCAGCTGTCCACAGTGGGGAAATGTTAGGGCACATCAAGGGCAAGCTGGGATGGTTTGAAATTGTCAGATGTCAGGGACAACCTGTGTTGGTAATGGATTTGGTTCTCCCTCACTGAGTAATAGGATCAAGTCTAGAGTAAAATCTAAAGGTCAAGTGTGAGTTTAGCATTTCTGTATGGAGCCACAGTCAGTTCATTTGTGTCACTGGGGGTGTGTGTGTTGGGGATGTATCCCCTCTCCCCTCTCTCTGTAGCTCTTCCATTTAAGATTTAAGTACAACCAGCCCTCAGCTCCCCTTTCCCCCATAAAATGTGTTGAAATGCTCTAAAATGCGGGCCTGAGCCCTCCGGGTACTTCTGTCAATTACTTACAGGTTGAGAGTGCCTAAAATAATCACTTCACTGCTCTACCTTGCCTCTGCTCTAAAGAGACATGGCCACAGGCAATCATCTGGAGTGTCCTTTGTGTTCAGCAAAAGAAGGAGGAATTTCTATATTTCAATAATAACCACTCATGTTTAATAAATGATTTTGTATAATTATTTTAAGTAACCCAGTTTTCTTTCAAATTTGAATTTCTATAAGTGTATGTTCTCGGTATCCACATATGTTCACATTTAGGCCAGGATAACTGGTTTAATTAAGGATAATCTATGTTCAACCATATCTCTCCCTATTTCTCATACCTGAGGGTTTTCCTGGCCCTTAACTAGTGATATTTCATTTCAGTAGTGCAAAATATCTAGATGAATGAAGACCTAAAACTATGGACACTTTGGTTTGTACACTTCTTTCTCACCAGAGGGAAATTTTCCATTTGAACAGCAGTGTGAGATATAGCACTACACTGTAGTATCAAGATTATAGATCAAATGTGGAAATTAAGGCATTCAAAAATGGTGCTATTCAAAGTACATGTCTTGTAGCAACATTACAAGTGTTTTAATCTCTAACCAGTGGGTAGACTTGTCTGTTTTCAGGAGGTGTTATTAAGAGTCAATTACCATTGTTGGTCCCATTTTTATAATATTTAATTTTAAGTAAAAATGTTTAGATTTGCTTTTAAAAATTATAGGAATTTTTATTTTTATTTTATTTTTTTAGACAGGATCTCCTTCTGTTGCCTAGGCTGGAGTACAGTGGCACAGTCAGAGCTCACTGCAGCATTGAATTCCTGGGCTCCAGTGATCCTCCTGCCTCAGCTTCTAGGCCCGCCACCACACCCAGCTAATTGCTTTCAATTTTTTGTAGAGACAGGGTCTAACTGTGTCGCCCAGGCTGGTCTCAAACTCCTGGCCTCAAGTGATCCTCCAGCCTTGGCCTCCCAAAGCGCTGGGATTATAGGCGTGAGCCACCACACCCAGCCAGTAATCTTTTTTAAAGAAAGAAGAAATATTCCCCTTATCATCAAGTGAGATAATATTTATATAAGGAGTTTATAATCTCTGAAGCACAACACATTAGTGCCTTGTCTTCATTTATGTCTTCCCTGAAATGGTGTCATAAAGCACTCTCAGAGCCCTGCTTTCTACCAGGACACCTGTGTGGTCCCCTCAGGGAGCTGATCTCACCAAGCATACAGCATCCCAATTCTGTACTGTACACGCTCAGCTCCTGTACCTGTACACAACGAGCATTTCGGGATAGGCTTGCTTCAGTACTTTGCTCAGCTGTGTTCTCTCTTGTCTCTGCAGTTCTGAATGACATCATCTCCACCATGTTCAATAGAAAGTTTATGGAGGAATTATTCAAGCCTCAAGAGCTCTACTCCAAGAAGGCCCTGAGGACTGTCTATGAGCGCCTGGCTCATGCCTCCATTATGAAACTGAACCAGGCCAGCATGGATAAGGTGAGCAGACAGCTGCCTTTGTCATCTTGGTTGCATTTTTTGTACCTTTTGTGGATGATCATAGACTGGGGTCACATGAGATGATGTATGCAATGGTTCCTTGCAAGAAACAGGCATGTGTAAATACTAGTAGTTGTTGAGTTTCAGAGTGGGAAAGACCTCAGAAATCATCCACAACAACCCGTCTGTTGTTTATGTCATTCCACCCGCCCAAAGAGAGTGCTGGGTTTTATTTGTTTGATTTGTTTTGGGTGTTTTTTTTGTTTTTGAGATGGGATCTCACTCTGTTGTCCAGGCTGGAGTGCAGTGGTACAATCGTAGCTCACTGCGGCCTTGATCTCCCAGGCTCAAGCAATTCTCCTGCCTCAGACTCCCAAGTAGCTGGGACTACAGGCACATGCCATCACACTGGCTAATTTTTTTTTTTTTTTTTTTTTTTTTTGAGATGGAGTTTCGCTCTTGTTGCCCAGGCTGGAGTGCAATGGCATGATCTCGGCTCACCACAACCTCTGCCTCCTGGGTTCAAGCGATTCTCCTGCCTCAGCCTCTCAAGTAGCTGGGATTACAGGCATGCACCACCACGCCCAGCTAATTTTGTATTTTTAGTAGAGACAGGTTTTCTCCATGTTGGTCAGGCTGGTTGCGAACTCCCAACCTCAGGTGATCCACCCGCCTTGGCCTCCCAAAGTGCTGGGATTACAGGCGTGAGCCACCGCGCCCGGCCACACTGGCTAATTTTTAAATTTTTGTAGAAATGGGGTCTCACTTTGTTGCCGAGGCTGGTCTCGAACTCCCAGGCTCAAGCAATCCTCCTGCCTCAGTCTCCCAAAGTGCTAGGATTACAGGTGTGGGCCACTGCACCCAGACAAGAGTGCTGGCTTTCATGCCCATATTTATGAACCCCTGGAATACATGCCTTAACACAATAAAAGCACTCAACCCTGACTGGGCGTGGTGGTTCACACCTGTAATCCTAGCATTTTGGGAGGCCAAGACAGGCGGATCACTTGATGTCAGGAGTTCGAGACCAGTCTGGCCAACATGGTGAAACCCCATCTCTACTAAAATTACAAAAATTAGCTGGGTGTGGTGGCACGCACCTGTAATCCCAGCTACTCAGGAGGCTGAGGCAGGAGAATCACTTGAACCCAGGAGGCGGAGGTTGCAGTGAGATGAGATCACACCACTACACCCCAGCCTGGGCGACAGAGTAGAACTTCATCTCAAAAATAAATAAGTAAAATAAATAAAAAATTTTTAAAAAGCACTCAACCCTAAAACTTTAATTCTGCTCATTCTTCACAAATCTCAGCTCTGCAATGTAGAAACCAGATATTTTTTAGAGCAAGTTCAAAAACAGTCTTTACTCATAATGTGAACATATCTATTTCTTTGGGAAACAAAGTATTGGGATGCTGTGATTTTTTAAATAATAATTCCTTCAAGAATATATCTACCTCTGAATAACAATGATAATAATAATAATAATAACAATTCCACATAAATAAATGGCAGATGACAGACAAGTCTGTTTAGAAGAATTCCAAATGATTTATGCAGATACTCTGCCCTCAGGGAGGGAGAGTGTAACTCCCCCTCCTTAGGTGGGGGCTGCACTTCAAAGAGTACAGTATGGAAAGGAGGGAAGAAATAATTAGCTTTACAGTAGAGAAACTTGATAAACTACCCCAACCGGATGGTCAAGGTAACATCAACAGTGATGAGTCATGTTGCCAGTATGTACCCTGACATGATGTGATGAAAATGGAACTTCACCTCAGTGGTCTTCCTCCCCGAAACTCCAAACCCCAGGCTAACCATAAGAAAAACATCACACAAATACTGTTTGTTGGCCATGCTTACAAAATACCTGACCAGTACTCAAAACTGTCAAGGTCACCAAAGTCAAGGAGAGTCAGAGAAACTGTCACAGCCAAGAGGAGCCCAAGGACACAGGACAGCGGAATAGAATGTGGTGTCCTGGATGAGATTTCAGAACAGAAATAGGATGTCAGGGGGAAACTAATGAAATCTTTGAAGTTTGGTCTTTACTTAATGTAAAATATAATAATAATTCCTTTACAACTTCCCCCCCCCAATGTGAAAGAGGACTACCAGGCACAGTGTCTTGCAGCTCTAATATCAGTGCTTTGGGATTGAGGCCAGGAGTTCAACACCAGCGTGGGCAACATAGCAAGACCAAATCTCTACAAAAAAATTTTAAAAGGCCAGGTGTAATGGCGTATGCCTGTAATCCCAGCACTTTGGGAGGCCAAGGCAGGAGGATTGCTTGAGCCCAGGAGTTCAAGACCAGCCTTGGCAACATAGCAAGACCCTGTCTCTAAAAAAATAGAGAGAAGGCCGGGCGCGGTGGCTCACGCCTGAAATCCCAGCACTTTGGGAGGCTGAGGCGGGCGGATCACGAGGTCAAGAGATCAAGACCATCCTGGCTAACATGGTGAAATCCCATCTCTCCTAAAAATACAAAAAAAAAAAAAAAAAAATTAGACAGGTGTGGTGGCAGGCACCTGTAGTCCCAGCTACTCGGGAGGCTGAGGCAGAAGAATGGCGTGAACCTGGGAGGCGGAGCTTGCAGTGAGCCGAGATCATGCCACTGCACTCCAGCCTGGGGGACAGAGCAAGACTCCGTCTCAAAAAAAAAAAAAAAAAAAATAGAAAAATTTTAAAAATCATGGTGACTGATGGTGGAAGTTAGATTTGCAGAGTCAGCACTCACTTATTACTGGTACTTAGAAGACTCAGGGAGACAGACTGCCTTTAACTGTGCCCTCTTACCTCTTGCCACTTACCTTTGGAAAGTCACTTTAACTCGGCCAGGCGTGGTGGCTCATGCCTGTAATCCCAGGACTTTGGGAGGCCGAGGCAGGCGGATCACAAGGTCAAGAGATCGAGACCATCCTGGCCAACATGGTGAAACCCTGTCTCTACTAAAAATACAAAAAATTAGCCGGGCATGGTGGCAGGCGCCTGTAATTCCAGCTACTTGGGAGACTGAGGCAGGAGAATTGCTTGAACCCGGGAGGCAGAGGTTGCAGTGAGCCAAGATCGCGCCATTGCACTCCAGCCTGGGCAAAAAGAGCAAAACTCTGTCTCAAAACAAAAAAAAAAGTTACTTTAACTCTCTGAGCCTTCATTTTCTTATCTGTAAAATGAGGATAATAAATGCTACTTCATCAATTATTAGGAGAATTAAGTGAGAAACATACCTAGGCCTGGCATATAGCTGTTCAATAAATATTAATTATATTTTCAGTTCTGCTTGCTCTTCTCTCTCTGCCTTTAAAAAAGTTTAGAGACTGAGCACAGTAGCTCACACCTGTAATCTCAGCACTTTGAGAGGCCCAGGTGGAAGAATCACTTGAGCCTGGGAGTTCAAGACCAGCCTGGGCAACATAGCAAAAACCCATCTCTAATATTTTTTAATATATTTTAAAAAACCATAGTGAGACCTCATCTCTACTAAAAATTAGAAGAACTAGCTGGGCACAGTGGCACACAACTGTAGTCCCAGCTACTCAGGAGGCTGAGACAGGAGGATAGCTTGAGCAGGGGAGATTGAGGCTTCAGTGAGCTGTGTTCACGCCACTGTACTCCAGCCTGGGTAACAGAGTGAGACCCCCATGTCAAAAAAAAAGAAAAGAAAAGAAGAAGAAGTTTAAATTTCCATAGAGGAAGGACACAGAACTTAGAATTAAAAAACTGAGTTTAAGCCTTAGCTCTACCAGTTACTAGCTGTGAGACCCAATTTACTGAATTACTCTGAACTGGCATTCCTTTCATCTTATACCTGTTTTTATTCTTTATTTCTAGCATGGTTTCCTATATACGAGCACTTAATGTTTGACAATGATGGCAGAGTCTCAAATCTGTATCTCCAGTATTGTACTTTCCCAACCCCCACGCACACACACCAGGCTATTCCTGTTTTCTGGGGCTTGTTTTAATTTTTTTTTTTTTTTTTTTTTGAGACAGAGTCTCACTCTGTCACCCAGGCTAGAGTGCAGTGGCACTAACTCGGCTCACTGCAACCTCTGCCTCCCAGATTCAAGCAATTCTCCTGTCTCAGCCTCCTGAGTAGCTGAGATTACAGGCACGCACCACCACGCCCAGCTAATTTTTGTCTTTTCAGTAGAGATGGGGTTTCACCATGTTGGCCAGGCTAGTCTCGAACTCCTGACCTCAGGTGATCCACCCGCCTCGGCCTCCCAAAGTGCTGGGATGACAGGCGTGAGCCACTGCACCTGGCCAGCTATTCTGATTGTATGCCACCTTCTAAGTGGAAATGTTTGGCTGCAGGTAGGAGAAATGGGATTGTGTAGCAGGGTCCTGGCAAGTGCCTTAGAATCTGATAGTCTTGAGGTCAAATATCATTCTGCGCTTACCAGCAATGTGAAATTAGGCAAGTTTCCTCATTATTAAACTGGGCTAATACCTACCTCATAGAGTTCTTGTGAAGAATAAATGGGATCAAATGAGGTAATATATATCCATGTGCTTGGCATGACACTCAGATGGTAGTTGTTTATCGTTTCAGTCCTGCCCCAGACATGTCCTTAAGTTAACTGTCCATCTTCTCTCCTGGCTCCTCCGCTCCCACATCCCTCAGACGTCCTTTCCTCCATCAATAGCATCATCCCTCCCCACCTGCACTAGGCTAAAAAGGCTGCAGTCCTTCTGGACAACCCTGATCATCATCCCCTCAATCTAGGCAGTCACCACCTACTGACAGCTTTTCCTTCTAAATATCGCGTAATCCCCAAATCTAGGCAGTCACCACCTACTGACAGCTTTTCCTTCTAAATATCGCGTAATCCCCAAATCTAGGCAGTCACCACCTACTGACAGCTTTTTCTTCTAAATGTCACGTGATCTTCCTTTCCCTGACTTCTCCGTTCCCACTATCTTTTTTCCAGGCCTTAAGTCTGGATTGCTCCAGCAACATTTCTTTCATTCATGCAATCAGTAGATATTTACTGTAATCTTTTTAGGAACCAGGTGCTAGCTACTGCCCCTAACTAGTCTCTCTCTTCTGTCACAGCTCATCATTGCCAGATCTCGTTCAGTCACCACTTTGATCATGTCAGCTCAGAAAACTTTAACCCCCTAACTTCTACTACATCTAGTCTAAATCTGATTGTGTATCTCCCCAAAAACTTTATTCTATTTTTAATAATTCAGCTTTTGTTTTATATTCAGGAGGTACATGCACAGGTTTGTTACATGGGTATATTGCGTGATCCTGAGGTCTGGGGTACAATTGAGCCCATCAGTCAGGTAGTCAGCATAGTACCCAATAGTTTTTCAACCCTTGACCCCTTCCTGCCTCCCTCCCTCCCCATTCTTGAAGTCCCCAGTTTCTATTGTTGCCATCTTTATTTGCCATACTTACCCAACTTTATTACCTGCCATCCCCAACATAAACTGTCCTCAGGCCATTCTCCTCTTTCTCCCAGAAAAATAACATACTCATTGCTGCCTCCAGGCCCTCACGTGTATTGTTTCCCTCAACTGGAATGCCTTTCCTCTGCCCTCAGCCAATTTAAATCCTGCAGCTGCCTGGAGGGCTATATAAGGCCACTTGTGCCACAAAGCTTGCCTTCACCACTTTGGTCCCCACCAGTTCCTCCCTTCTGATCTTTCATGTATGGTCATACCACACCTATGTGGAGATGGCTTGTTAATATCCACATAGTTCATCACTTAAAATGATTCTTATAAAGTTGTAGAACTCTATACTTGCCACTTGCACACATATTGCCTCATTTATTGCTCTCAGCACCTCTGCAACATTGGGAAATTAGAGAGTATTTTTTTTACAGATGAGAAAACTCAGGCCCAAAGAGGTTAAGAAACTTGGCCAAGGTTATACAATAAGTTAGGAGGAAAGGAGTACTTAAATTTGCATTTTCTTTCTCCAGATCCAGTGCTCACTTTGGGACTCTGCTGCTGCCAATATTATTTCAGACGTATCCCATTAACAATACATATCAGGTGACCAGAAATCCTGGTTTGCCCAGGAATGTGCTGGCTTACTCCTGTTTTCCTGGCTTAATTATTAAAAGCACCCGCTTTGACCCTCAGAAGTGTCTTGGTTTGAGTGATAAGTGATATAGTCCCCCAAGCTGTATGGCAAGCCCAGAGTTGGTTTTCAGTAAATGCTTGACTGAATCACTGGAGATTCTCACACCTGATTTTGATATGATCCCATTTCTTTTGCTTGTGTGTGGGTTGGCAGCTCTATGACCTGATGACCATGGCTTTCAAATATCAAGTATTGCTGTGTCCCCGACCCAAGGATGTGCTGCTGGTCACTTTCAATCACTTGGATACCATCAAGGGATTCATCCGAGACTCCCCAACCATCCTGCAGCAAGTGGATGAGGCTTTCCAGCAGCTGACAGAAGTAAGAGTGCCATCAGTTTCTCGCCTCTCAGCCCCAGTACTTTTTCTCATCCCTCTGTTAAGAACAGGTAGATTCTATGACAGAGAGAACAGGATGAGGAATGGCAAAGCCTGCCACTCTCCCAGAACATTCTCAAAAGCAATCCGTGTCCATTTTGGTAATATAATAGGGATCATCATCTTATGTCTTCTTACTGATGCCTTCACAATTGGAAAAGCAATATACAGAACATAGCCATTTTCTCCTCACTTCTCTGAAAGGGATTTGGTGGTGGATGTTCTGCTAAATCTTGGGGAACAGGCTCTCCAGGTCTGTGGAGAATGGGAGAGAGGAAGTGTACCCCTGCTCAGGTGTGGGGTAACAGGCTTTGTCACCGTGGAGAGGGAGCACTGCTGGTCTTCCCGCTGCCCCTCCTGCCCAGCAGCCCAGTCCTCTCCTTACCTATCTGGCTTCCATCCCTGAGCACCCATCTGCCCTGCCTGTGCGTATTACTCATCCCTCTTGGAAAGTGAAGTGCTGCTTTCTGCTTGCCTTTGGCAGATATATGGTGGTCTCTCTGCAGGGGAGTTCCAGCTTATCCGGCAGACACTCCTCATCTTCTTCCAAGACCTGCACATCCGAGTAAGTCAATGGGCAGCCCCGGGAACACTCAGGAGCTGCTGTACCAGGGAAACAACCCTGGTAGTCATGAGGGCAGACAAGGACGGAGATTTTGCCCAGTTAGTGATGTCCTCAGGGTTTGCCTCTCTAATGATAAAGATATTGATAATACATCTCAGCAGTTTTTAAATGGACCAAGGAAGACAGTGATGCTGCCATTCTTTTTTGATTACCTTGTGAGTTTCTTGGAAATATAGTTTCTTCTGTTACTTCTCCAGAGGAAATATGCTCTCAAGTCACCAGCCTGATCTCAACTGCAAAACCTTTTCTTGAGCTTTATCCTCCTTGACCTCTCCAGTATCTGACACTGTCAGGAGGCTGCCCCTATTCCATGGAATTCTCACCTTTCCAGGTCTTTCATGGCTCTGTACCATCCTGGGCTTCTCTTCCCTTCCCTCTCCCATCTCAATGCCTTTTACTCCTTCCTCTCCCGCCATCTGTCTCCAAACCTTCCTTCTGTCGCTATCCACCTCCTGCTAATTAGGCATCTCCTTCCTCACCCTTTTGTCTACCAACTCCTCTGCCTGTGACTCCTGAGTCTAACCTCTACTCTACCCTGGCCCCACCCCTGCCCTCCAGACTCACATCTCCACCACCTTGCTGAAACCTCCCACCAGGATGCCCACCAGTGCCTACAAGTTGATGTCTGTAGCTAAGCTAATCCCCACAGTTCAGGTGCTGGCCTGGCTTTCTCACTTCTTTTGAGGCACCACCACCATTCTCCCACTCACTTAACCCAGAACCAGATTCCCCTTCCGTGATCTTTCTCCAGTTGCTTCTAAGACCCAGAACCAGAATGTCACCTTTGATTCCCCTTCCGTGATCTTTCTCCAGTTGCTTCTAAGACCCAGAACCAGAATGTCACCTTTGATTCCCCTTCCGTGATCTTTCTCCAGTTGCTTCTAAGACCCAGAACCAGAATGTCACCTTTGATTCCCCTTCCGTGATCTTTCTCCAGTTGCTTCTAAGACCCAGAACCAGAATGTCACCTTTGATTCCCCTTCCGTGATCTTTCTCCAGTTGCTTCTAAGACCCAGAACCAGAATGTCACCTTTGATTCCCTTTCCGTGATCTTTCTCCAGTTGCTTCTAAGACCCAGAACCAGAATGTCACCTTTGATTCCCCTTCCGTGATCTTTCTCCAGTTGCTTCTAAGACCCAGAACCAGAATGTCACCTTTGATTCCCTTTCCGTGATCTTTCTCCAGTTGCTTCTAAGACCCAGAACCAGAATGTCACCTTTGATTCCCCTTCCGTGATCTTTCTCCAGTTGCTTCTAAGACCCAGAACCAGAATGTCACCTTTGATTCCCCTTCCGTGATCTTTCTCCAGTTGCTTCTAAGACCCAGAACCAGAATGTCACCTTTGATTCCCCTTCCGTGATCTTTCTCCAGTTGCTTCTAAGACCCAGAACCAGAATGTCACCTTTGATTCCCCTTCCGTGATCTTTCTCCAGTTGCTTCTAAGACCCAGAACCAGAATGTCACCTTTGATTCCCCTTCCGTGATCTTTCTCCAGTTGCTTCTAAGACCCAGAACCAGAATGTCACCTTTGATTCCCCTTCCGTGATCTTTCTCCAGTTGCTTCTAAGACCCAGAACCAGAATGTCACCTTTGATTCCCCTTCCGTGATCTTTCTCCAGTTGCTTCTAAGACCCAGAACCAGAATGTCACCTTTGATTCCCCTTCCGTGATCTTTCTCCAGTTGCTTCTAAGACCCAGAACCAGAATGTCACCTTTGATTCCCCTTCCGTGATCTTTCTCCAGTTGCTTCTAAGACCCAGAACCAGAATGTCACCTTTGATTCCCCTTCCGTGATCTTTCTCCAGTTGCTTCTAAGACCCAGAACCAGAATGTCACCTTTGATTCCCCTTCCGTGATCTTTCTCCAGTTGCTTCTAAGACCCAGAACCAGAATGTCACCTTTGATTCCCCTTCCGTGATCTTTCTCCAGTTGCTTCTAAGACCCAGAACCAGAATGTCACCTTTGATTCCCCTTCCGTGATCTTTCTCCAGTTGCTTCTAAGACCCAGAACCAGAATGTCACCTTTGATTCCCCTTCCGTGATCTTTCTCCAGTTGCTTCTAAGACCCAGAACCAGAATGTCACCTTTGATTCCCCTTCCGTGATCTTTCTCCAGTTGCTTCTAAGACCCAGAACCAGAATGTCACCTTTGATTCCCCTTCCGTGATCTTTCTCCAGTTGCTTCTAAGACCCAGAACCAGAATGTCACCTTTGATTCCCCTTCCGTGATCTTTCTCCAGTTGCTTCTAAGACCCAGAACCAGAATGTCACCTTGATTCCCCTTCCGTGATCTTTCTCCAGTTGCTTCTAAGACCCAGAACCAGAATGTCACCTTTGATTCCCCTTCCGTGATCTTTCTCCAGTTGCTTCTAAGACCCAGAACCAGAATGTCACCTTTGATTCCCCTTCCGTGATCTTTCTCCAGTTGCTTCTAAGACCCAGAACCAGAATGTCACCTTTGATTCCCCTTCCGTGATCTTTCTCCAGTTGCTTCTAAGACCCAGAACCAGAATGTCACCTTTGATTCCCCTTCCGTGATCTTTCTCCAGTTGCTTCTAAGACCCAGAACCAGAATGTCACCTTTGATTCCCCTTCCGTGATCTTTCTCCAGTTGCTTCTAAGACCCAGAACCAGAATGTCACCTTTGATTCCCCTTCCGTGATCTTTCTCCAGTTGCTTCTAAGACCCACAGAGTCGGCTGGGCACAGCGGCTCACGCCTGGAATCCCAGCACATTGGGAGGACGAGGTGGGCAGATCACCTGAGGTCAGGAGTTCGAGACCAGCCTGGCCAGCATGGTAAAACCCCATCTCTACTAAAAATACAAAAATGAGCCGGGCATGGTGGCAAGCACCTGTATTCCCAGCTACTCAGGAGGCTGAGGCAGGAGAATTGCTTGAACCCAGGAGGCGGAGGTTACAGTAAGCCGGGATCGCACCACTGCACTCCAGCTTGGGCGACAGAGGGAGACTCCGTCTCAAAAACAAAAAAACAGACAAACAAAAAAAGAGAGTCGGCCTTGTCCATATCTACACCCTCTTTTCCTTTTTTTTTTTGAGACAGTGTCTTACTATGTTTCCCAGGCTGGTCTCTAACTCTTGGGCTCAAGTGATCCTCCTCCCTCAGCCTCTCAAAGTGCTAGGATTATAGGTGTGAGCCACCATGCCCTGGCACACCTTCCTCTCCATCCCTGTTGCCACCATCCTGGCTCAGGCCCTCATACTCTTGTGGGCTATGCTTCCCAACTGGGCCCCTCTCCTCCTGCCATGCCTACATAGCCAGGCAATTCTACATCCTAACTTTTAAAAACACATTTTCTAGCCAGGCACAGTGGCTCATGCCTGTAATCCTAGCACTTTGGGAGGCCAAGGTGGATGGATCACTTGAGCCTAGGAGTTTTGAGACCAGCCTGGGCAACATGACAAACCCCATCTCTACCAAAAATACAAAATTAACTGGGCATGGTGGTGCGTGTCTGTATTCCCAGATATTTGGGAGGCTGAGGTGGGAGGATCATTTGAGCCCAGAAGGTCAAGGCTGCAGTGAGCCAAGATCATGCTACTAGGCTGGGCACAGTGGCTCACACCTGTAATCCCAGCACTTTGGGAGGCCGAGGCGGGTGGATCACGTGGTCAGGAGTTTGAGACCAGCCTGGCCAACATGGTGAAACCCCGTCTCTACTAAAAATACAAAAATTAGCCAGGCGCCTTTAATCCCAGCTACTCGAGAGACTAAGGCAGGAGAATCGCTTGAACCTGGGAGGCAGAGGTTGCAGTGAGCCGAGTTAGTGCCACTCGCACTCTAGCCTGGGCGACAGAGCAAGACTCCATCTCAAAAAAAAAAAAAATCATGCTACTGTGCTCCAGCCTGGGCTGAGACCCTGTCTCAAAAAAATAAATAAATAAATAAAAATAAAATAAAAACACATTTCTGAAGCCAGGGCAACATGGTAAAACCCCGTCTCTACAAAAACAAAAATTAGCCAGGCATGGTGGTGCATGCCTATAGTCCCAGTTAGGAGGCTGAAATGGGAGGACAGCTGCAGTGAGCCATGATGGATCCATGATTCAGACCAGGTGTCAGAGCAAGACCATGTCTCAAAAAAAAAAAAAAAAAAAAAAATTCTGAGCTTCTGAATTTTGAATCTGTCTCTCTTGGACAGGGCTTTGTTTCTTGCCACAATTTAACCAACTGATGTGGGAAAGATGGTATGATATGGTAAACAAGCCCAGGCTCTGGAGCCAGACATGTTTCTCTCTTTTTTTTTTTTTTTTTGAGACAGGTTCTCATTTTGTTGCCCAGACTGGAGTATGGTGGCACAATCATGGCTCACTGCAGCCTCAATCTTATGGGCTCAAGTGACCTTCCACCTCAGCCTCTCGAGTAACTGGGACTACAGGAGCATGCCACCACACCTGGCTAATTTTTTGTATTTTTTGTAGAGACAGAATCTTGCTTTGTTGCCCAGGTTGGTCTTGAACTCCTGAGCTCAAGCAATCTGCCTGCCTTGGCCTCTCAAAGTGCTGGGATTACAAGTGTGAGCCACTGTACCCAGCTTCACCTTTCTCTTTGAATCTCAACTCCAGAGCTGGGCACAGTGGCAAGTGCCTGTAGTCTGAACTACTTGGGATATTGAGGCAGGAGGATCACTTGAGCCCAGGAGTTCAAGACCATCCTGGGCAACATAGGGAGACTCTGTCCTTAAAATAAAATGTTTTGTTTTTGAGACAGAGTCTCACTCTGTCTGGAATGCAGTGGCACAATCTCGGCTCACTGCAACCTCCACCTCCCGGGTTCAAGCAATTCTCCTGCCTCAGCCTCCCAAACAGCTGAGATTACAGGCGCCTGCCACCACGCCTGGCTAATTTTTGTATTTTTAGTAGAGATGGGGTTTCACCATGTTAGCCAGGCTGGTCTCAAATTCCTGACCTCAGGTGATCCGCCCGCCTCAGCCTCCCAAAGTGCTGGGATTACAGGCATGAGCCACCATGCCCAGCCAAAATAAAAAAATTTTTAATTAAGAAAATGAATCCCAACTATAGGACTAGCTCCATGACCTTGGGCAAATAACTTCTCTTAAGTCTTAGTTTCTTCATCTGAAAAATGAAAATTATAATACCTAATTTTGTTGGCAGGATTAACTGAAACAGCATATGTAACATATATGTATTTGTTTGTACATATACAGAGAGAGTGCTTCTGGAAGCATATGCAAGAAACTGTTCACAGTGTTGCCTTCCAGGAGTGGGGAACTATATGGAGGACAGGAGAAGGAGACTGACTTTCCATTATGTATACCCTTTTGAGACCTTTGAGTTTTGTACCTGGGCAAAATAAAATTTAAAAAGGGGAAGAAATGCAATGTATTTAGTGCCTTATTGTATTTCCCCTCCATAGACAAAGGAAGATAAATAGATTTCAATTCTGATGCCAAATTTTTCTTTTTCTTTTTTTTTTTTTGAGATGCAGTGTGGCTCTGTCGCCCAGGCTGGAATGCAGTGGTACCATCTCGGCTCACTGCAACCTCCACCTCCCTGGTTCAAGCAATTCCCCTGCCTCAGCCTCCCGAGTAGCTGGGATTACAGGTGCACACCGCCACATCTGGCTAATTTTTTTGTATTTTTAGTAGAGACGGGGTTTCACCATGTTGGCCAGATTGGTCTCAAACTCCTGACCTCAGGCAATCCACCCATCTCGGCCTCCCAAAGTGCTGGGATTATAGGCGCGAGCCACAGCGCCCGGCCTTATTTTTAACTCTCATGAAGAATTGTATTTGCTATGGATGAAGCAATAGTAACATCAATATAAATTAAGATCTCTGTCATTGATTAAAATAAAAAATATGAAAGTACAAATAAGATTAAGTTTTTCATTAAATTTAAAATAATTTTGAAATATTAAAAATTCCGTATCATATTGTTATCAGGGCTGCATATTTGGGTATTATTTTATGAATTGGTAGTAACATAAACAGCCATATTGATTTCCCAGTTCCGACAAGATAAAATTCATTATAATGAAAAGGCTTTCAGCTGGGTGCAGTGGCTCATGCCTGTAATCCCAGCACTTTGGGAGGCCAAGGTGGGCGGATCACAAGGTCAAGAGACGGAGACCAGCCTGGCCAACATGGTGAAACCCCGTCTCTACTAAAAATACAAAAATTAGCTGGGCGTGATAATATTCTGCCACTGGGCATGATGGCTCATACCTGTAATCCAAGCACTTTGAGGGACCAAGGCCGGAGGATTCCTTGAGCCTAGGATTTCAAAGCTGCAGTAAGCTACGGTCATGTTCACTGAACTCCAGTCTATGCAACAGAGCAATACTCTGTGTCAAAAAAAAAAAAAAAAAAAAAAAAAAAGGCCAGGCGCCATGGCTCATACCTGTAATCCCAACACTCTGGGAGGCCGAGGCGGGTGGATCATGAGGTCAGGAGTTTGAGACCAGCCTGGCCAAGATGGTGAAACCCCATCTCTACTAAAAAATACAAAAATTAGCCAGGCGCGGTGGCGGGCGCCTGTAATCCCAGCTACTCGGGAGGCTGAGGCAGGAGAATCGCTTGAACCCAGGAAGCAGAGGTTGCAGTGAGCCGAGATCATGCCACTGTACTCTAGCCTGGGCAACAGAGCAAGACTCCGTCTCAAAAAAAAAAAAAAAAAAAGAGGCCAGGCACCGTGGCACACACCTGTAATCCCAGCACTTTGGGAGGCTGAGGCAGACAGATCACTTGAGGTCAGGAGTTCGAGACCGGCCTGGCCAACATGGTGAAACCCCGTCTCTACTAATAATACAAAAATTAGCTGGGCATGGTGGCACACGCCTGTAGTCCCAGCTATTCAGGAGGCTGAGGCAGGAGAATCACTTGAACCCGGGAGGCAGAGGTTGCAGTGAGCCGAGATTGCACCACTGCACTATAGCCTGGGCTACAGAGCAAGACGCTGCCTTAAAAAATTAAAATAAAAAAATACAGCAGGCAAGAAGGAAGGCAGGGAGACCAGACAGGAGGCTTCTGCAGTGGGGCAGGCAGAAAACAGTGAAGGCCTGCGTGGGGAGCAATAGTTGGGGTGGAGAGGAAAGGCTTGGCAACTGAACAGACATGGGAAGGGTTGAGGAAGAAATAAAGATGGGCCCTGTTCTGAGCAGGGGGAATTTGAGGTACATCCTAGGGAACCCGTAGATGGAAATGTGTGACAGGCAGTGGGATGGATGGGTCAGGTGCCAGGGAAGGAGCTGTAGTGGGACCTTGAGAGCTGGGAGCCATGAGCTCAGAGGTGAGCCCTGGAGTATGGGAGGAGACGAGATCACCTGGGAAAGGAAAGGGTGGAGGGAGAAGAAAAGGCCAGCAGAGGGGCTGAGCAAGCAGACAGACCTAACAGTCCTCTCCAGCCACTGGCAGAGTCTCAGGCCAAACACAGACACACACATGACCTAAATTTGTACATTTCAGATCTACCATGCCATAGACAACTTCATAAGATTAAGCTAACAGAGGTTCTAGCACATATAAATATTCTCAATTCTCCCTCTAAATTTTCTTTCTCCTTTCCTGTACTCACATCCCTTGGTCACAGAATCTTGAGGCTAAAAATGTCTTAAACGTCATCCAGCAAACCCTCTGACCAAACCAGTTTACACATTCCCCTGAAAACGTGACTCATACCTGCTCATCTCCATCTCTGAAGTGTCTCTACACCTACCTTCTTCCTCCAGGCTCAGCTCCAGACCCACAGTCACGCCTGCCTCCCCCCAGACTCCCAGCATGCCAGCAGTCATTCTCCTCAGCAAGCTTCTATGCACCTGCTATGTAGCATGTCCTGCTTTAAAGTGTTATTTTTCTCCATTTTATGCTTGTGTCCTGTGTCTGTGTCCAAATAGACTTATAATACCATTTATTGAGCACATAGTCTATGTGTCAGCCTTTGCTTTTTTTTTTTTTTCAGATAGAGTCTTGCTCTGTTGCCCAGGCTGGAATGCAGTGACAAGGTCTCAGCTCAATGCAACCTCCACCTCCTGGGTTCAAGCGATTCTCCTGCCTCAGCCTCCTGAGTAGCCAGATTACAGGCACATACCACCACACCCAGCTAATTTTTTGTATTTTTAGTAGAGACAGGGTTTCACCATGTTGGCCAAGCTGGTCTTGAACTCCTGACCTCATGATCCGCCCGCCTCGGCCTCCCAAAGTGCTGGGATTACTGGCGTGAGCCACCGCACCCAGCCGGCTTTACTTTTTATACATTGTCTGATTTAGTTGTCACAGTAACCCACCAAGTTATCTATTATTATTACTGTTATTACCCCCAGGTTACCAAAGGGAAAACTGATGCACAGAAAGGTTGTGTAATTTCCCAAAAACCCAGAAGTGGCCCGTCCAGTATTTAAGCCTACAGAGTCTAACATCAGTATGCCAAGCTGCCAGCTCACACATTCTTACCACTTTGCATTTTCACTGCCTTTCACACAACAAATGTTTATTCTTTCCTTTTTTTTTTTTTTTTTTTGAGACAGAGTCTTGCTCTGTTGCCCAGGCTGGAGTGCAGTGGCATGATCTCGGCTCACTGCAACCTCCACCTCTGGGGTTCAAGCCATTCTCGTGCCTTGTCCTCGTGAGTAGCTGGGATTACAGGCATGAGCCACCACACTCTGATAATTTTTTTATTTTTAGTAAACACAGGGTTTCACCATGTTGGCGAGGCTGGTCTCGAACTCCTGACCTCAGGTGATCCACCCGCCTCAGCCTCCTAAAGTGCTAGGATTACAGGCGTAAGCCACCACACCCAGCCTAAGATGCTTATTCTTGATTATGTTACTAATATAACCTTATAGAATATTAGAGTTGAAGAGATCTTCAAGCTCATCTCTTATTTTACAGATAAGGAAGCCAAGACCCAGTAAAACTGATTAACTGCTACTATCTTTATGAGATTTAATCTGTGAGTGACCGAAATCTCTATACAGGGTACACGAACCCAGGAGAAGGAATAAGTGTAATGTGTTTTCAGTCACCTAAAAGACCCTCAAACTTAAATGCCAGCTGGATCCCCCTGCCCCAGCCCCATCCTTCTTTCTAGTCCAGCATGTGGATAAGGCTCGGGCTCCAAAGTCAGAATCACAGGAGTTTGAATCCTCAGCTCTGCCCCTTACCAGCTGGCTGACCTTGAGGAGGCGTCCTAACCTCTGAGCTGCCTCATGTAGAAAGTGGCCATATGAGGTTCTTACAGCTCAAGGCCTGCAGCTGCATGGAAAGTAGGCAGGGAACCAAAGAATACGGGTGGAATTTGGAGTCACCTTTGGTTTTGAATCCTGGCCCTGCCTCTTACTGCTCTCTTTGGGCAAGTCACTTCACTCTCTACTTTAGCTTTCTCGTCTTTAAAATGGGGGTAATAGGACTCACCTGGAAGGTTTGCTGCGCTGCTCAAAAGTAGTTCTGTTTGTAGCCAAGCACGGTGGCTCACGCCTGTAATCCCAGCACTTTGGGAGGCCGAGGCAGGCAGATCACTTGGGCTTAGGATTTTGAGCCTGGCCAACATGGCGAAACCCCATCTCTACAAAAAAATATAAAAATTAGCTGGGCACAGTGGCTCACACCTGTGGTCCCAGCTACTTGGGGGCTATGACAGGAGAATCGCGTGAGCTGGCGGGGCTGAGGTGGCAGTGAGGCAAGATCGTGCCACTGCACTCCAGCCTGGGTGACAAAGTGAGTCCCTATCTCAAAAAAAAATAGTTCTGTTTGTTAAAATACAGTTAACTCTGCAAGTGTAATTTTTTCTCTCTCTTTTTTTTTTTTTTTTGAGAGGAGTCTTGCTCTGTTGCCCAGGCTGGAGTGCAATGGCACGATCTTGGCTCACTGCAACCTCTGCCTTCCAGGTTCAAGCAATTCTCCTGCCTCAGCCTCCTGAGTAGCTGGGACTACAGGTGCCCACCTCCATGCCCGGCTAATTTTTTGTATTTTTAGTACAGACAGGGTTTCACCGTGTTAGCCAGGATGGTCTCGATCTCCTGACCTCATGATCCACCCGCCTCAGCCTCTCAAAGTGCTGGGATTACAGGTGTGATCCACTGCACCCGGCCTCTCCCTTCTTATTGTTATAAACTCATAGGTCATGTTCCCAAACCATTACGCACTTTCCACCCTCAGAATATTGATGTCTATGAAAATATACCAAGAAAAATGACAATAAATATATTTTTTCCAGGTATCCATGTTTCTAAAGGACAAAGTTCAGAATAATAACGGTCGCTTTGTGTTGCCGGTGTCCGGGCCTGTTCCCTGGGGAACTGAAGTTCCAGGACTCATCAGGTGAATTCCCAACAATGATCAGAGCTGTGTTTGGGGTGCTAGGAAATCAGCACATGGGCCGCACACGGAATGCCGCACTGCCAAGCCACTCACAGTCTGCCCAGCCCTTCTCTTTCTTCAGTAAAACAGCTATTGAAAAAGTCAGGTTCTAATCCCCACCTTGTCACTTAGTAGAGGGACTTGAGGCAAGTTACCCAATTCCCCAGGACTAATTTCCTCATCTGTTCAATGGTTACTGTGTGGATGGATAAGATAATAGCGCTCTAACGTGTTTACAAAGCAATTGGCACATACATATGCTCAATAAATATTATTGTATTATTATTATTATTATTATTACAACCAGCACTTTTATCTTGAAGGAGAGCATATATTCCTTTTTTGTTCTGTAGTACAAAGAATAAAGAAGCCTTCAGGACTACCTAAGCTTGGAGAACATTCCATCATGTCATACTTTGTATTGTAGAATGTTCAACAACAAAGGTGAAGAAGTGAAGAGGATAGAATTCAAGCATGGTGGAAACTATGTCCCTGCACCCAAAGAAGGTTCTTTTGAACTTTATGGAGACCGAGTCCTGAAACTGGGAACTAACATGTAAGCAAATTCTTCTCTGAGTGAATTCGAGTCCAAGGGAGGTCACTTCATTTAAAAAAAAAGAAAAACAGCCAGACTTCTGCTATGAAAATCCCTGCCAACAATAGGGGTAATTTCCCTTTAGGTACACTGCATACAGAGGCCTGACGTTTCAAAGGGCACCCAGGAATGCCAAACATAAGGCAACTCAACAGAATGAAAAGATACATGATGTTCAATAGCCATGCAAGAGAACTAGCCAAAATCTGTGTTGCAGTGGAAATCCAGAAAGACTTACCCGTTCTGTAAAGCTGCATGTCTTTTCAGTGATGCGTGTTACTCTTCACAAGAGGAGGCATTGCCACCCAGACTCCCCAGGTGTTTTTCTTTAGGAAGAAGTGAAATGTGAGTGGTTAACACGCACTCAGTTGCATTCTGTACCCACAGCACCTTTCTGGATGCTATTTAATGTCTCAGAATAAAAGCTACAAACTATGCTTACGAGTTAGAGGGAAGTCCGTGGAAAGGGGCTGGATAATGTCACCATTTTCTATTGACACACCAGGTACAGCGTGAATCGGCCTGTGGAAACCCATATGTCTGGATCATCAAAGAACTTAGCCTCACGGACCCAGGTGAGCTGCTGCCTTCCTTGTCTACCCTCACAGCTTCTCTCTAGATATAGAAGTCTACATAAAGAGAGAGGTGAGAACGCTTTAGATTCCAGATCTAGCCAACATTTCCCCTGTTGTGTGCAATCTTCTCCATTCCACTTTATGAGCACACAGGTTTTCATTGTAGCTTTTCATGGAGACTTCCAGTGATCTCACTAATTAGGTAATTTTAGGCTTGGCTCAGCCACCATAATTAAGAGGAGCCACACACCAGGACATATGCGGTAGCGTAGGACCAATGCCATTAGGTCCGTGATTGCTGACATCGGCACTCGTGTGTATTCTGATCATTAAAACATTTCTTTTGAATGTTGCCCTCTATAGCGCCGTGGTAGCTAAGTCAGAGTGGGGGGTTTTAGTTTCTCTGAATTCCATCCTGACAAGTTTTTGCTGAACTGGCTCCCAGCTAGCCGTAGGAGAGACCACAGACTATTACATTATTCAGCAAACATTTATTCAACTGCTTCTATGGGCTGGGGACCCAGGGACACGAAGCCGACGTAGATGTGGTCCCATCCTGAAGGGGCCTGTGGTACCCTGGGAAAGACGGCGAAAGAAACAACTCAAATGAGGTGAAGGAAGGACTGGCTGGGGATCCTGAACAAAGTGCTGTGCCAGAGGAATTCATGTCTGTCCAGTGGACAGGGATCACAGGGATCAAGAAGGCATTTCAGAGGCGGGGATATTGAAGTGGGGCTCTAGAGTAGGTAAACCATGAAACAGCAGAGAGGGAGAAATGGGCACACGGACCAAGGTGACAGAGGGGCAAGAGTGTTCCCGGGAGGACGATGGCAGTGTCTCCCACGAGGCTTACGTAATGGATCACAGCATCATGGAGGCTTGCTGGCAGAGACTCACCTGGACAGGGACACTGGGGCCTGACCAGGAAGGGTCGTAAACAGTTTGGGCTTTGTTCTTTCGACAGGAGGCAGAGGGGTTTGTTTCAAGCCAGGGAGAAATGAGACAAAAACTGCATTTAGGTAACTGGTGGCAGAGTGAGGGGAGAGGCAGAACAGGGGAGGCCAGTCTAGAAGGAAGAGGGGTGCAGGATGAGGCAGGATGAGGACTGTGAGAGGAGGGAATGGACTCGAGACTGTGTTCCCGGCCGTCACCACCTGAGGGCAGTGTGGCAGCGCCTCTGGAAGGAGACTGGACTGAGGCGACTTGTAAATGCTGAGGGAACCCGATTGACAGGAAAGGAAGCCATACACTTCTCCTTCAAGGAGGAAGATAGTGAGAGGAGAAATGTGGATCCCGGGGGCTTCCACTCTTGCGGACAGTATGAAAATCTCTGGTTTGCAAGGTTGCTACATTCCCTCTGCTTCTAACGTGATTGTTTTTCTTTTGGTTAAGCCTGCTTTCTACATTTTATTTGGACCCAGAAATAATTTAAATAGCAATTGTTCCACCTTATTTTATAATACCTACCTGTGTCTCTAAGGTTTTAGCAGGAAATGTGATTGCCTTCATGTGGCTAAAAATCATGCAACTGTTTCTGCAGGAAAGCATTGCTCCAAACCCTCTTGCTAAAGAAGAGCTGAATTTCTTGGCCAGGCTGATGGGAAGGATGGAGATTAAGAAACCCAGTGGCCCTGAGCCCGGATTCCGGTTGAATCTCTTTACCACCGATGAAGAAGAGGAGTATGTGTTAAACCTGTTTTGTTAAAGAGAGATAAAAATCCCAAGCATGACAAGAACACAAAATGGCTATTACAAACCAGTGGCACTTATAAATATTTGTGTAAATATCACAAATAAAATACCAACAAATTTAATAATCTAAATAGCCCACCAGGATGAAATGGCCTGAACCTTCCAGAGTCATTCAAAAAAAGAGATGGGGCCGGGCGCAGTGGCTCACGCCTGTAGTCCCAGCACTTTGGGAGGCCAAGGCAGTGGATCACAAGGTCAGGAGGTCGAGACCATCCTGGCTAACGTGGTGAAACCCTGTCTCTACTAAAAAAAAATACAAAAAATTAGCTGGGTGTGGTGGCACGCGCCTGTAGTCCCAGCTACTCGGGAGGCTGAGGCAGGAAAATCACTTCAACCCAGGAGGCGGAGGTTGCAGTGAGCCAAGATTGCGCCATTGCACTCCAGTCTGGGAGACACAGCAAGATTCTGTCTCAAAAAAAAAAAAAAAGAGATGGTGTGATGGTGCGTACCTGTAGTCCCAGCTACCCACAAGGTTGAGGCAGAAGGATCGCTTGAGCCCAGGAGTTTAAGGTTAAGCAAGCTGTGATCATGCCACTGCATTCCAGCCTAGGAGAGAGAGCAACACCCTGTCTCTAAAAAATGATAATAAACAAAACAAAAAAAGAGTTATATGTTTTACTTATCAGAGAACAGCTGAATGAGCAGTGTTAGAAGCCAGGATGACCAGATTAAGACAGTGTGTTAAGAAACCAGAGTGAGGTTGGAGCTTGATTTCCCTGTATTAGACAGTATCACCCAAAACCAATAGCAATAGTAAATCACCCACGGTGATTTATAGTGCTTTACAGTTTACAGAGCACTTTTGCATGCGTTATCTCATGTGATCCTCCTCAAAACCAAGTATTTGGCGTGAGTGTCACCTTTCATTGAACTATTAATAACTTCTTTTGTTTACTTCTGTGTGACAGGTACTATGTAAAGTCCTGGGGATGCAAAGATGGAGTGTAAGACCTAGAGCCTGTCCTCAGGAAGCTCTCAGCTTAGTGGGAGAGTGAACATGTACAGATATAAGTTATTTCAGTGCCGTGTCATGAATGCGCTAATTGAGGACAGTGACTGACTTTGCACTGGCAGATTGAAGGGGCTGGCATTTGATCTAGGTCTTGGAGTTTGCCAAGCAGAGGAAGGGAAGAAACATCCTTGGCAGGGCTTATAATGTGCAAAGTCACAGAGACATAAAAGAACTTGACTTTCTAGATCATAGGGAACATTGGTGGGAGATGGGGTAGAAAGTTTAAGAGAAATGGCAGAAGATGAGGCAGAAAAAATAGGTTGCCAACTGATCAAGAGCCAGTTTGCCATGCTGGCAGGGAAAGAACCCTAACCTTGCACCCATTTTCTTTACCATCTCATCCAGACAAGCAGCGCTAACCAGGCCAGAAGAGTTATCCTATGAAGTTATCAACATACAAGCCACCCAGGTACGTATAGGGGATTACACAGGGTCCAATCTTATTCCCTTCCTCATCTTTTTTTTTTTTTTTTTTTGAGACAGGGTCTCACTCTGTCACCCAGGTGAAGTGCAGTGGCTCGATCTCAGCTCACTGCAACCTCCATCTCCCAGGTTTAAGCAATTCTCATGCCTCAGCCTGCCGAGTAGTTGGGATTACAGGTGCCCGCCACTATGCCCAGCTAATTTTTTTTTTTTTTTGTATTTTTAGTAGAGATGGGGTTTCACCAAGTTGGCCAGGCTGGTCTTGAACTCCTGACCTCAAGTGATCCACCCGCCTCGGCCTCCCAAAGTGCTGGGATTACAAAGGTGAGCCACCGTACCCAGCATTCCTTCCTCCCTTCCTCATCTTATATAACGTTGAACTTCAGAGACCCTCTTTTTCAAGCAGGATTCAGACTACAATATAGCTGTTAAGTGCTGTATTGTCATTCCCCCTGCTCAAATTAAAGTTGTTTCTGAACTATACCCATCTGCTATTCTGTAGCAGCCAGGGATGCTTGGTCACATACATGTTGATTAAGAAAAAAAAAAATAGACCCTCTTCTCTCTGATCAGCCTGTAACTACAGTCCCTTTTCTGACAAACAGGTGTGCAACTGAAACATAATCAGTCGTGGGACAAAAAACTAAGTGCCTAGTGCACAAAGAGGCGTCCTGCCAGCACAGCCTCTTCATGCCCTTTTACCTCTCATTTGCCTCATAGGATCAGCAACGGAGCGAGGAGCTGGCTCGAATCATGGGGGAGTTTGAGATCATGGAGCAGCCAAGTCTGAGCACCAGCAAAGGGGACGATTTGCTCGCCATGATGGATGAGTTATAGCTGTTCTGACCAGGCGTCCTCTGCCCCCAGGGAGAGGCTGCTAGATGGTGACCCCTGGGGAATGCCCCATGGCCCAGAATGATGCTGCTAGTTTTCTACTGAGTGAAGCCATTACGTCTAGTTCTTGTTTATGCTGTAAGGAACTGTGTGAGTCTCCCTTGGGGAGCACTCACTCTTGAAGGCACACACATACACATATTTTCAGTGAAATATATTCTGACTTTTAAACTTGACCTTTCCCATTTTATTCTTAATTCTGTGGCAACCACCAAAAGCCTCCTGAGCCATAGGTTTGAGCCCCAGAGTGGGTAAGGGGTCACCCCTACTGTCATTATCAGGATTACTATTTCAGCTTTCCTGTGGGGATCTACAAAGGCCTGTAAACATTAACAAAATCCTCGGCTTTCTGGGATACATTCTGCATGTAGGCAAGTTTGAAATCAATGACTGTTCGAGGCAGTTTTCATAAACAGTGAGGGCTCAGTGTAAAAGACCCTCTTCTCCATGGCTCACTAGGAACAGTAACCTCAGAGGAAGAGTAAGCAAGGCCAAGATGGGGAACACTCAGCTGGCCCCAGGCAGGACATGCCAGCATCAGTACTTCCCACACGTCCATCTATCCATGCGGTGTCAGTTTATCCCATACTGACATGTATACCAAGAGAATATTTTCTTCTTTTCAGCATGACATGTACTTCTTACCCCCAGGGTCTTACTCTACCCCTGAGTGTGCTTTGCCTTCTAAAGACACCCAGCATAGGCCGGGCACGGTGGCTCACGCCTATAATCCCAGCACTTTGGGAGGCTGAGGCGGGCGGATCACGAGATCAGAAGATCGAGACCATCCTGGCTAACACGGTGAAACCCCTTCTCTACTAAAAATACAAAAAAAAATTAGCCGGGTGTGGTGGCAGATGCCTGTAGTCTCAGCTACTCTGGAGGCTGAGGCAGGAGAATAGCATGAACCTGGTAGGCAGAGCTTCCAGTGAGCCTAGATCACGCCACTGCACTCCAGCCTGGGCGACAGAGCAAGGTTATGTGTCAAAAAAAAAAAAAAAAAAGATACCCGGCAGGATGCACTGTGACATCAGTCTCCTCTGCGTCACCATGAGTCACCAAACAGCACCCTAGATTGGGTGCATGGGAGGCATGTGTGGTATGCCCCTTTCCCTTCCACATTCCAGCTGAGCCGCTTCCCTGGGCAGGAGCAGACTTTGCAGGATGCAGCAGGAGGCCAGGTCTCACTGGAATCCATGTAAAATGTCTCCAGCCAGGGCTGCCCTTACTGCTTCAGAAAGGCGCAGCAGCCCTCTGCCATGGGCTCCCTCCCGGGACTGAGTAACTGGCAGGTTCAGACCCATTCAGTCCTATGGAAGGAATATCCAGAATGGCAGAGGGCTGGAGAGAAACTAAGTTGAGCTGGTCATTGCCTGAGATTGGGCCAACTACAGGAACCTCTCCATCCCCTCACACCTGGGACAGATCAGGTGAACATCATTCTAGAATGTAATGGAAGCTGCCGTTTGGCTTTTCCAAAGACAAAGTGTTTGGATACAGAATGTAAATCACCAAGGGCTGGGCATGGTGGCTCACGCCTGTAATCCCAGCACTTTGGGAGGCCGAGGCAGGCAGATCACTTGAGGTCAGGAGTTCGAGACCAGCCTGACCAACATAGAGAAACCCTGTCTCTACTAAAAATACAAAATTAGCCAGGCCTGGTAGCGCATGCCTGTAATCCCAGCTATTCGGGAGGCTGAGGCAGGAGAATCACATGAACCCAGGAGGTAGAGGTTGCAGTGAGCCAAGATTGTGCCATTGCACTCCAGCCTGGGCAACAGGAGCGAAACTCTGTCTCAATAAAAATGTATATATATATAAATCACCAAATAAATGTTAATTGCTCCCTACCCATTAAAGTTACACTTCCTTACCTATAAAGACACCCTCCCCCTCCACATACTCACGAAAAGTCTGTTGGGGAGGAGAAGCATATTGTGCTATAAAACACCTGTTTCATCAGATGTACAAAGTGCCTTTCGTTTTAGTCTCTTTTCAGCAATCTGGCCACCATTCAGGGGGGCCTGACTGGGAGACAGATGAATGGGAAGGTTCTGACCTGTTTTGAGTCCGGCTCCCACCTTGCTGTCACATATCGGAATGTCACCGCTCTGAGTGTGTCCCAGAGCCTTGGAGGTGGGCCATGAGGTGCCGAGAAGCAGCCGCAGCCTCCTCCCTCCACCAATCCCAGAGCGATGCTGGTGATTTCAAACGTATCTGTCCTATCAGTAAATAAACAAGATGCAGATCTCTGGTATGACAGCTCCATGATGAGGCAATCTGTGAGTTTCATGTCTCTAGACTTGCACAGATATTAAGAAAAACACGTTTATGGCCGGGCACAGTGACTGATGCCTGTAATCCCAGCACTTTGGGAGGCCGAGGTGGGCAGATCACGAGGTCAGGAGATCGAGACCATCCTGGCTAATGCGGTGAAACCCCGTCTCTACTAAAAATATAAAAAATTAGCCGGGTGTGGTGGCGGGCGCCTGTAGTCCCAGCTACTCGGGAGGCTGAGGCAGGAGAATGGTGTGAACCCAGGAGGCGGAGCTTGCAGTGAGCCGAGATGGTGCCACTGCACTCCAGCCTGGGCGACAGAGCGAGACTCCGTCTCAAAAAAAAAAAAAAGAAAAACAAGTTTACTTGCTTGGTGGTTCAGGACTTCCAGAGAAAGCATGGGAGTCAGTAGGAGGCAAAGTAGATAAAAAGTAGGAGGTCGAGGCTGCAGTGAGCCATGACTGTGCCACTTACTTTAGCCTGGGTGACAGAATGAGACCCCATCTCAATAAAAATAAATAAAATAAAAATTCTAAAAAGATTTTATTTTCTGCCTAAAATGTGGACAAAGTACTAAAAAACACATATATTCATTTAAAACCATGGCAAAGGGGCATAAGCATGTAATCCACCAATGCCCAGTGAACTTAAGAGGAAGGTATATGATCAGAATCACGACACTGCACTCTGGCCCCATCCCTGCCCCCAATTCACCATGTCATCTTGGACCACTAACCCTCACCAAGCCTCGGGTCCCTCAACTATTAAAAAAGAAAAAGAATTCAAACTCAGCTTGCACAGATAAGTTCCTGAGTTTATAGCTTCCTGGGCCCTGCCCCAGGCGGGACCTAAGAATGGGAGTCTTACCCAGGCTGCCCTCCCCCCCCTGCTTTGGGGTATATCTGCTCTCTTTCAGCTCTTCTGTGACTGTAGCCTCTTCTCAACTAAGTATCAAACCACCCCACTCTTGTTCTTAGGGTGTTAGAATGCCCTGTTGATTAAGTAAAGCAATGCTGTAGAAAAGCCAAAAACCAAAGGACTTTAATGGCTCCCAGAAGAAAGAAGTAATAAAAATCCAGAGCGGAGGAGGAAGAAAAAAGGAGGAAAATGTATTTATCTCTGAATTCTAAGAAGAAAGTCATCCCATTGTTCCCGAAACACCAGGCGTTTGGTCTAGGTCCTGCTGCTCACCGCACAGAAAGCCGATCACTGAGATAAGTATTGCCAAGGAAGAAGCCTTTAATCAGGTGCTGCAGAGAAGATGGGAGCTCAGTCTCAAATCCATCTCCCTGATTGACTAAAGCTAGAGGTTTACATAGCAAGGAAGAAATGTAACAATGTGTAACAAAATAAGAACTAGGGAGGAGCAAGGGGGCATCTGGTGCCCCCATCTGGTAAGTTTCAGTTCTCTGATCCCATTTTTTAGAGGCCTGAAGGTCCTTTTCTGAGAAAGGAACTTAGATAAAACAAATACAAGTTTCAAGCTTTTACAGCAGAAGGATCAATGTCTATGTTTATCCAAAAGAACAGTCTATGGGCCCATCTCACCATGTAGTCCCCATGAGCATCTAACAATTTTTATTTTTGAAACGAGATCTCATTCTGTCACCCAGGCTGGAGTGTAGTGGCACAATCACCGCTCCCTGCAGCCTCGACCTCCTCAAGCAATCCTCCCACTTCAGCCTCCCGAGTAGCTGGGACTACAGGCACGTGCCATCACACCTGGTGTCACTATGTTGCCCACGCTGATCTCAAACTCCTGGTCTCAAGAGATTCTCCTGCCTCAGCCTCAGAAAGTGCTGGGATTACAGGCGTGAGCCACCACGCCCAGCCTTCTAACAGTTTTTTTTTTTAGATGGAGTCTTGCTTTATCGCCCAGGATGGAGTGCAGTGGCGCAATCTCGGCTCACTGCAACCTCCACCTCCTGGGTTTAAGCAATTCTCCTGCTTCATCCTCCCGAGTAGCTGAGATTACAGGCACGCACCACCATGCCTGGCTAATTTTTGTATTTTCTTAGTAGATATGGGGTTTTGTCATGTTGGCCAGGCTGGTCTCGAACTCCTGACCTCAGGTGATCCATCTGCCTCGGCCTCCCAAAGTGCTGGGATTACAGGCGTGAGCAACTGCACCCAGCCCTTCTAAGAATTTTTAAATTCTTCCCTCAGATATCCCAATAGGAGAGAAACAGACCAGCATAACCAGATCCTGGAGATGCCCAGATCTAAACTGGATCAGATTCCCTCATCCACAACCATCTAGTCTATAACCATCTGGTTTGTCACTCTGGATTACATTCAGTATAGAGCCACACTGTCCATTTTGGAACCATCTCAAGCTACAGGAAACCATAGAAAGAGAAATGCAAATTTTAGGAAATATGTATTTAGCATAATACCTAATCTTAAAGACCCAAATTAAAATCAGAAAACTAATACCACCTTTACCTACCTCTTATTCTCTCCAAATTATGCCCTGGATAACTCCTTTTCAGCTGCTAAATTCCTGGACAGGTGACAGTAGAGGGAATTACAGGACAGGCTTGGGATAAGGAAACCTCCACATTGAATCTTCCCTGTATAGCTTCCTGATTTGGTGTGAAGTAAATTCTCAGATCATAACTTACCCCTTTGCAAGTGAGAATGTCAAGATTCATTCCAAGGGTCAATGGAAATTATTTTTGATTATTTGATTACCTTATCACTTCCACCACCACCACCTCCATACACGTGTACCTTCTAGATTCTTTTTGTTTCTGGCCAGTGGTGCCTCTGCTGACAAAAATAACATTACCTTCTCTGTTAGTTCCTAAGACAGCATGAAAACTCAACTGCATGGCTAGGTGTGGTGGCTCACGCCTGTAATCCCAGCACTTTGAGAGGCCAAGGCAGGTGGATCACCTGAGGTCAGGAGTTTGAGACCAGCCTGGCCAACATGGTGAAACCCTGTCTCTACTAAAAATACAAAAATCAGCCAGGTGTGATGGAACATGCCTATAATCCTAGCTACCTGGGAGGTGGAGGCTTAGTCAGGAGAATCACTTGAACCCGGGAGGCAGAGTTTGCAGTGAGCCGAGATGGTGCCACTACACTACAGCCTGGAGGACAGAACGAGACTCTGTCTCAAAAAAAAAAAAAAAAAAAAACTCAACTGCATTAGGCCCAATGGAGCCACACACCACCAGCAGTGCCAGCAGTGCAAGAGGCAGGCCGCAGGGCCTAGATGTGCACAATCACCTCAGATCACTGTGCCCTTCATTCTCTTTATAGAGCTCCCTCACTTCCTTTTGAAACATCGAGGCCAGCAGGTTTCCCAGCAGGGGGCCCCGTGTCAGCAAAGGACATTTGACCCCAGTTTTCTGGGTATCCTCAAGACCTCTCAGCTTAGGTTACAACTGACAAGAAGCTAATATTTGTTTTATATTGATTAATATTTCATGTGTCCCTCATCTCTCCTCCCTACCTCAAGTATATTCTGCTTCAGGTGTTTATCTGAGTGGCTGCTAAGGCTCTCCTCCTCCTGTACAAACGTGCCCAGCTGAGGCAGAAGAACAGGGTCTGGAGACAGGAACCTAAGGCCAATTTGCGCTGACTTCCTAGAACTGAATGAAAACGAAAACCCCACCTCTCCACACCCAAGTAAGGAAAGGATCAGAAGCTACTCCCTTTGCAAGCCCCCGTTTCCACTGCCTCAGAGATGAAAAATGGAAAGTACCTCTGATTGGTCCCCTCCCACAACCAATCTGACTGGTCGTGGGGCAGGTTTCATTTACATAGGGTGTAACCAAGTAACCAATGGGAAACCTTTAGAGCATATTTAAACCCCAGAAAATTCTGTAACCAGGGCTCTTAAGCTGCTAGCTCGAGCCCACTCCCACTCTGTGGAGTGTAATTTTGTTTCAATAAATCTGTACTTCTGTTTTGCTTCTTCTCTCGTTGCTTTCTTTGTGCATTTTGTCCAATTCTTTGTTCAAAATGCCAAGAACCTGGATGATTCATAGTCAAGACCCTCAACCAGTAACACAGGTACTCCTTCGGCCCCTGCTTCTCCAGGGGCTGCTTCTCTCCATCTTCATTGTTCTAGCCATTTTCCTCTGTTCCTCACCATGTACTCATCAGCTTCTCGGCTATGGGGCCAGCACTGCACTGCACAGATCTCAACTCTCAGGTCTCCAGGTGCCAACATTGCTATTAATAGATCCAATAGCCTTTTATCATCACCATGCTCCTTGGCTTTTTGGTTTTCTGTTTTGTTTTTGAAGCAGGGTCTCACTCTTGCCCAGGCTGGAGTGCAATGGCACAATCATAGCTCACTGAGCCTCCAAATTCCTGGGCTCAAGTGAACCTCCCGCCTAGGCCTCCCAAAGTGCTGGGATTATAGGCATAAGTCACCACGCTTGGCTTCTTGGCGTTTTGAAAGCTCTTGGCCCTGCTAAACACCCTTTTCTTCCTAAAACTCTCTCAACCGTTCACCTCTGTGGCTCTAATCACATCACTTTCTTTTTTTTTTTTTTTTTTTTTTTTTTTTGAGAAGGAGTCTCACCCTGTCGCCCAGGCTGGAGTGCAGTGGCGCCATCTCGGCTCATTGCAAGCTCCACCTCCCAGGTTCACGCCATTCTCCTGGCTCAGCCCCCTGAGTAGCTGGGACTACAGGCGCCCGCCACCACACCCGGCTAATTTTTTGTATTTTTAGTAGAGACGGGGTTTCACCGTGTTAAGCAGGATGGTCTCGATCTCCTGACCTCATGATCCGCCTGCCTCGGTCTCCCAAAGTGCTGGGATTACAGGCGTGAGCCACCGTGCCCAGCCTAATCACATCACTTTCTGACCATACATCCTCTCTCTCCCTCAGTGCCTTCTGATTGAGGACTGCTCTGTATGATACAGAGTTCAACACAGCCATTTTATAAAGTCTGTCAAAATAGCCAAGTCAATGGCAGAGGATCATTATTTCATCCCTGGCTGTCTTTCCCATTCCTTTCCCACTCCTTCACCTTACCTGTCACTGTCACTCCATTTCTCATCCTCAGCCTATTCCTTATTCTCATCCCATTGCTGATCCCAATGTCTGATGTGCCCAGCAGGGTTTACACCCCTTCTGAAAGTTATTCTGCATCACTTATTTTTCAAAAATGTCACTACCTTCAACCCTTACCTCTGTGTTGTCATCCCATGCCCACCTGTGCTGCAGGCTGTCTTTCCCCGGATGGTCCACATCACCTCACACTCCGGTGTCTGAAAATGCAGTCATTTTCATTGATTTAGTACATTTACTTCACTTTCAAAAGGCCTGAAGAGGTCAGGCGTGGTGGTTCATGCCTGTAATCCCAGCACTTCGGGAGGCTGAGGCAGGCAGATCACCTGAGGTCAGTAGTTCAAGACCAGCCTGGCCAACATGATAAAACCCCGTCTCTACTAAAAACACAAAAATTAGTTGGGTGTGGTGGAATACACCTGTAATCCCAGCTACTGGGGAGGCTGAGGCAGGAGGATTGCTTGAACCCAGGAAGTAGAGGTTGCAGTAAGCCAAGATTGTGCCACTGCACTGTAGCCTGGGTGATAGAATGAGACTCCATCTCAAAAAAAAAAAAAAAAAAACTTGAAAAATTTTTAATTAAATGTAATACAAAATAGGACAGTTTTTCATAGAAAAGAACTAGAAGCAGCTGCCAGAATAAGTGTCTTTCTCCCTTCTTAGAACAACAACAAAAAAAATGATAATGCTCACATTTGACATTTGTGCATTGGATTCCCTTCTGAATGAATAAAAAGGAAAGGGTTTGATATAATTCCTGTTGGGTGTGTGTTGTTTTTCATGCCACCGTTTGTCATTGTGGTTTCCCATTTTACTGTCATAACTGGACAGACATTTTTGTAAATTCAATAAAAATATAAAATAGGTTTTAAAAAACTGGAAGCACATGGGTAGAAGTTACCAAAAGCTTCCTGACCATGAAGTAGATCAGCCGGCAAAGAAGCGAGTTGCTGTCACTGGAGTGGTTCAGATAGAGGTTAGGGGGGAGCATCACAGAATGTCATAAAGGGTATGTTGGTACTGGGTGGTAAATTGGAGCAGGTGACCTGGGACTCAACCCTAACTCTCAGGATTTTGTGATCTTCTGACAATTGGAAACAGAACCACAACAGAGCTCACCTAAAGAGAACAGAGAGGCTGGGCACGGTTGTTCATGCCTGTAATCCCAGCACTTTGGGAGGCTGAGGCAGGTGGATCACGAGTTCAGGAGTTCAAGACCAGTCTGGCCCAGATGGTGAAACTCCGTCTCTACTAAAAATACAAAATTAGCCAGGCACAGTGGCAGGTGCTTGTAATCCCAGCTACTCGGGAGGCTGAGGCAGGAGAATTGCTTAAACCCGGAGGGCAGAGGTTTCAGTGAGCCGAGATCGTGCCACTACACTCCAGCCTGGGCGACAGAGTGAGACTCTGTCTCAAAAAAAAAAAAAAAAAAGAGAGAGAGAATAGAGAGGCCGGGCATGGTGGCTCACGCCTGGAATCCCAGCACTTTGAGAGACAGAGGCAGGCAGATCACCTGAGGTCAGGAGGTTGAGAGCAGCCTGGCCAACATGACAAAAACCCGTCTCTACTAGAAATATAAAAATTAGCTGGGTGTGATGGTCTACTCCTGTAATCCCAGCTACGTTGGAGGCTGAGGCAGGAGAACTGCTTGAACCTGGGAGGTGGAGGTTACACTGAGCCAAGATCACGCCAATGCACTGCAGCCTGGGTGACAGAGAGAGACTCTGTCTCAGAAAAAAAAAAAAAAAAAAGAGCAGAGAAATTCAAGTCTCCTGGAATGAACTCATTTCAAGTGCACCTTGTACTAGTTAGGATTTTGGCTACAACAAAATGAAACCAATTCTAGCTATTTCAATAGAAAAGGAATTTACTGAAAGGACATCAGGCAACTCAAGGGTTGTCAGTAAGACGGGAGAACCATCAGAAAATGTCCAGGAACCAAGGAAGGGTGGGCAGTGGAGGGAATAATTCCAGCACTGGAACCACCATCAGGAATGCAGCTCTGGATGACGCATACACCAGGACAGAGCTTGAACAGTTCCTGCTGGTTTGTGTCACTTGCTCCCGATGTAAACTCTGATAATGCTTGAATTTATGTCACAAGCCCACATCACAGCACACAAGAATCAAAGACAATATCTGGCCTTTAAATCATCTGTTGTGATGAGATTCTCCCACTGAAGTCCATAGAACGTCAGATTTCCCCAAACATAGGGAAGGAGTTCAGTTGCTGAGTAGCCAAACAGTGAGATCTCCTCCACAGGCAGCAACCCCAACTCCGCCCCTCTTATTACTAACGATCTCTCTGGATACCCAGTGTTAATTTTTTTTTTCTTTTTTTGAGACGGTGTCTCTCTCTGTCACCCAGGCTGGAGTGCAGTGGCGTGATCTCGGCTCACTGCAACCTCTGCCTCCCAAGTTCAAGGATTCTCCTGCCTCAGCCTCCTGAGTAGCTGGGACTACACCGCCACCACGCCTGGCTAATTTTTGTATTTTTAGCAGAGACAGGGTTTCACCATATTGGTCAGGCTGGTCTCAAACTCCTGACCTTGTGATCCGCCCACCTCGGCCTCCCAAACTGCCGGGATTATAGGCGTGAGCCACCAGGCCCGGCAATTTTTTTTTTTTTTTTTTTTTTTGAGACAGAGTCTCACTATGTTGCCCAGGCTGTAGTGCAGTGGCGCAATCTCGGCTCACTGCAGCCTCGACCTCCTGGGCTCCATCAAGTGATCCTTCCACCTCAGCCTCCTGAGTAGCAGGGACGCCCAGCTAATTGGCTAATTTTTTAAACTTTTGTAGAGATGGGGTTTTGCCATGTTGTCCAGGCTGGTCTCAGCCTCCTGAGTGCTAGGATCCGCCCATGTCATCCTCCCAAAGTGCTAGGATTACAGGCATGAGCCACCGTGCTCAGCCTCAGTGTTAAAATCGATTCCTCCTGCTTCCACCCACATTCCAGATGTGATCAGCCTCCAAGGATTCTGACTGGCTCTTGTCATGGATCTTTAACATTCATCCCTCCTTTCCATTCCCACTGCAACTGACCATCTTCATTTAGATCCTGATCACCTTTTCATCACATTCATAAAACTAGTGTTCCTCATACAACTGCAGTTTACAGTGTGAAGCATCTGAGCCTCCTAAGGTCTTCTCCCTGACCCAACATTCAGGAGACTAGCAGAGGAGGCATGATTTATGTATTAGCTGGGCATAGTGTTGCGTGCCTGTAGTCCCAGCTACGCAGGAGGTGGAGGTGGAAGTATCGCTTGAGCTGGAGAGGTTGAGGCTGCAATGAGCCGTGATCTCAGCCTGGGCGACAGTGAGACCCTGTCTCAAAAAAAAAAAAAAAAAAAAAAAAAAAAAAAAAAATTTGCGTAAACAACTATGGTGAATCTGCATGCAACAAGCAAACTAGGAAAGGTGTGAGCAATATGCTATAGGGGTCAGAAGACAGACATCGCTCCCAGCTCAGGCAGCAAAGGCAGAGGCGAGAGTGTCGGGTTCCTCTGTGGATTGCTGAGTGGCTGAGTCTGACTAGAGAGTAGGTCAGTGGGTTTCAAATTTTAGTGTACATTGTTAGATGTGCAAATGCATAGGCCCTACTTCGGATTCCATAGGTCTGGGATTGGGTTAACAAGCATTCCAGATAGTGTTGAGGCAACCCATTCTCCTACCACACTTTAAGAAACACTGAATCCCAGCATTTTGGGAGGCCGAGGCAGACGGATCACGAGGTTAGGAGTTCGAAACCAGCCTAGACAAGATGGTGAAACCTCATCTCTACTAAGAATACAAAAATTAGCCAGCCATGGTGGTGGGTGCCTGTAATCCCAGCTACTTGGGAGGCTGAGGCAGGAGAATCGCTTGAACCCAGGAGGTGGAGGTTGCAGTGAGCCAAGATCACACCACTGCACTGCAGGTTGGGCGACACAGCAAGACTCTGTCTCAGAGGAAAGAAAGAAAGGAAGGAAGAAAGGAAGAAAGGAAGGAAGGAAGGAAGGAAGGAAGGAAGGAAGGAAGGAAGGAAGGAAGGAAGGAAGAAAGGAAGAAAGGAAGAGAAGAAAAAGAAAGAAAGAAAGAAAGAAAGGAAGGAAGGAGGGAAGGAGGGAAGGAGGGAAGGAAGGAGAAAGGAAGGAAGGAAGGAAGGGAAAGAAGGAAGGAAGGAAGGAAGAAAGACTGGGGAGTTTGGGCAGAGAACCTAACAGAGATCCAGCTAGAAAATAAAATCAAATTATGGAGGGCTTACTTAAATGTCAGCATTAGAATCTATTCTGCTAGTAAATTGAAAGTGTTCTTAGCAGGTAAACGATAGAATCAGAACTGCATTTTGAATCTGTTGGCAAAAAATTGTAAGCAACACAAAGACCAGTGAGATGGTTTTGATAATAAATTAAGGCCAGGCGCGGTGGCTCATGCCTGTAATCCCAGCACTTTGGGAGGCCGAGGCGGGTGGATCACCTGAGGTCGGGGGTTCAAGACCAGCCTGACCAGCATGGAGAATCCCCGTCTCTACTAAAAAATACAAAATTAGCTGGGTGTGGTGGCTCATGCCTGTAATCCCAGCTACTCGGGAGGTGGAGGCTTAGGCAGGAGAATTGCTTGAACCCAGGAGGCAGAGGTTGCAGTGAGCCGAGATTGCGCCATTGCACTCCAGCCCGAGTGACAAGAGCAAAACCCCCATCTCAAAATTAGCCAGGCATGATGGTGTGCACTTATAGTACCAGCTACTCAGGAGTCTGAGAAGGGAGGATCATTTGAGTCCAGGAGTTGGAGACGGCAGTGAGCTATGATCACTCCACTGTACTCTGGGCTGTGCAGCAGAGCAAGACCCTGTCTCTATTAAAAAAAAAATAATAAATAAGTAAATGATGGCAGAGATACTTCAAAGAATTTGCAGGGCTAGTGACTGAGTGATTGTGACAGGTGTGGGGGAATCAAGAAATTATAGAAGTTATCGGCTGGGTGAGGTGGCTCATGCCTGTAATCCCAACATTTTGGGAGGCCGAGGCAGGAGGACCTCTTGAGCTCAGGAGTTTGAGACCAGCCTGGGCAATGTGGTGAAACCCTGTCTCTACTAAAAATACAAAAAAAATTAGCCAGGTGTGGTGGTGCATGCCTGTAGTCCCAGCTACTCTGGAGGCTGAGGTGGGAGGATCACTTGAGCCTGGGAGGTGGAGGTTGCAGTGAGCCAAGATCATGCCCCTGCACTCCAGCCTGGGTGACAGAACAATAACTTGTCTCAAAAAAAAAAAAAAAAGGCAAGGAAGAAAAAATTATAGAAGTTATCAAGGTTACTCAAGGTGCCCAACTTAGGTAGCTGAAAAATGGTGGCAGCAACTGCAGAAATGGAAAAATTCAGAGCAGGAACTGATTTGGAAGGGACTTGATGAATTTTTCTCATAGACCTATTGGGTTTTGAGTAGCAGTAAGACATCTGGGGAATGAGCAACGTAAGACATGGGAAAATGAAGATCCAGAGAGCAGTGTGGGCTGGGGCACAGACCCGGACTCAGCAGCATAGGAGGAGACAGCTCAAGACAGCTACCCTCAGGTAGAGGAAATACAGCCCCAGAGGAAACACGCACGTTAGGGGACAGGAGAATGAAGTGGGCTTAAAAAGAGAGAGACAGAGAAATGGAAAAGAAGCAATCAGAGAAATGCATGAAGATAAGTGACACAATGCCCAGAAAAAACAAAATACCAAGGAGGAGGGTGATCAGAATGCTTGAGCACTGAGGGGGATGCCAGAAGTAAGGACTACAAGAGGGGATATGGGGTTTAGGAACAGGGATATTATTAGCAACCTTTGCTGAAAAAGTTAGTGGGGTCTTGGGAGTAGAAACCAGGTTCCAGTAAGCAGAGCCATTGGTGTGAGAAAGTGGAAGCCTCGGCCAGGCGCAGTGGCTCACGCCTGTAATCCCAGCACTTTGGGAGGCCGAGGCGGACCTGATTACGAAGTCAGGAGATGGAGACCATCCTGGCTAACACGGTGAAACCCTGTCTCTACTAAAAATACAAAAAATTAGCTGGGTGTAGTGGCAGGCGCCTGTAGTCCCAACTACTCGGGAGGCTGAGGCAGAAGAATGGCGTGAACCCGGGAGGCGGAGCTTGCAGTGAGCCGAGATCCCGCCACTGCACTCTACCCTGGGCGACAAAGCCAGACTCCGTCTCAAAAAAAAAAAAAAAAAAGTGGAAGCCTCACTGTACAGCAGCAGTTCTCAAACTTCTTCTTGGTCTTGGAACCTCTACATACTCTTCAAAATGATTGACAGCTTATGTGGGTTATATATATTTTCTGTCATATTGGAAATTAAAATAAAAATGTAATATTAATTCATTCAGAAATTAACTCATGAACATAAATTTATATTATATATAAAATATATAAACTCACTAACATTTTATATATAAAATATATAAACTCACTTACAAATTTATATATATACATGTATAAAATATATAAACTCACCAGCATAACTTCATATGTATATAAAATGTATAAACTCACTAACATAAATTTATATATATATATATAAAATATGTAGGCCTGGCGTGGTGGCTCACGCCTGTAATCCCAGCACTTTGGGAGGCCAAGGAGGGTGGATCACGAGGTCAGGAGATCAAGACCATCCTGATTAACACGGTGAAACCCCGTCTCTACTAAAAATAAAAAAAAATTAGCCGGCCCTGGTGGCCGGCGCCTGTAGTCCCAGCTACTCGGGAGGCTGAGGCAGGAGAATGGCGTGAACCCAGCAGGCGGAGGTTGCAGTGAGCCGAGATGGAGCCACTGCACTCCATCCAGCCTGGGCAAGAGAGCGAGACTCCGTCTCAAAAAAATTAATAAATAAATAAACAAATAAATAAAATAAAATATGTAAACTCACTAGCATAAATTTATATACATAAATTATGTAAACTCACTAACATAAACTCGCTAACATAAATTTCTATATATATAAAATATATAAACTCACTAACATAAATTTGTATATATATAAAATATATAAACTTACTAACAAATTTATATATATAAATTATATAAACTCACTAACATTAACTCACTAACATAAATATGTATGTATATAAGTTACATAAACTCACTAACAAATTTATATATAAAAAACATAAACTCACTAACATAAATTTTATATAAAATATATTAACTCACTAACAAATTTATATATATAAAACATTAACTCACTAACAAATTTATATATATAAAATATATTAACTTACTAACATAAATTTATATATAAAAATATAAACTCATTAACATAAATTTGTATATATAAAATATATAAACTCACTAACGTACATTTGTATATATATAAAATATATAAACTCACTAACATACATTTGTATATACATAAAATATATAAGCTCACTAACATATATTTACATATATATGTATATATATATTATATATATAAAATATAGGCTGGATACAGTGGCTCATGCCTGTAATCCTAGCGCTTTGGGAGACCGAGGCAGGTGGATCACCTGAAGTCAGGAGTTCGAGACCAGCCTGGCCAACATGGTAAAACCCTGTCTCTACTAAAAATACAAAAATTAGCCAGGCATAGTGGTACGCACCTGTAATCCCTGCTACTTAGGGAGCTGAGGCAGAAGAATCGCTTGAACCTGGGAGATGGAGATTGCAGTGAGCCAAGATCACACCACTGCACTAGCCTGGGCAACAGAGCAAGACTCTGTCTCAAAAAAAAAAAAGTATATATATATATATACATATATACATATATATAAACATAAACTCACTAACATAAGTTTAAAACTTATGTAAGTAGCAGTATTATCAACAATGAGGTTTATCTGAGGCAAAATTCTCACTCACTGAAAAATCCCAACACCCAGCCATGAAAACTCGCAATATAGTCGGCATTGGCAACTTTTGACAGTCTCTATGGAGACTGAATATTTAAAAGAAGAGAAGCAAATCCAGTCTCACATAGATAGCTGGAAAAGTGATCATACTTGAGGAAAGGCTGGCATAAGGGCCTTTTGAGAAGTTTGACTGTGGAAAGTAAGAAAACAGTAGATTGCATGGAGGAGAAAGACAATTTTATTTTTAGAATAAGAAGAGCCCAACTGTGATTGCTGATAAAAAGGGAAGCCTCCTAGGGGAGATGGAAATCAATGAATGAGAGAGTGAAGGAATGAAAGAAGCCTCTTTTTTTTTGTTTTTTGTTTTTTTTTGAGACAGGGTCTTTGTCACTCAGGCTGGAGTGCAGTGTGCAGTGGCACAATCATAGCTCACTGCAGCCTCAACCTCCTGGGCTCAAGAGATCCTCCAGCCACAGCCTCCCACATAGCTGTGATGGCAGCAGCGGCCCATCTGGAGCAGCCAGCTTCAACCACTTCATGCCAGGCAGAGGTGCAGCTGGGGCTGCGTGCTCTGTGGAGCCAGCAGGGGCCAGAAACAGGTGATACCAGCAGGAGCCCCACACCCTACCAAGTTGGCGGGGCATGGAGCCCTCACTCCTGGGCACAGCTGCAGCAACCCAGCCATGGCTCCAGACCCGGGCATCCCTGTGCTCTTGAGGGCCCAGAAAGCCCCTGCCCCCGCAGGCTCAGAAGTGCCTGCTCCCACTCCCTGGCGTCTCCCCACTCTTGGCGCCCACTCCAGTGCAGAGCAAAGCTGTGGCTAAGCCCGGGCACTGTTGTGACCCAGCTTGATGTGCGTGCACTTTGGGCGACACTGACACACCAACCCCTGCTGCCTCAGCACCCCCCCAGACTTTGGGCGCCAATAAGCATGGGATGGAGGCCAGGGGACTGAGGGTGGCTTGGTGCAGACCTGCAGGCACCCATCAGCACAGGCAATCTGGGCACCAGCCGACAGCATGTTAATAGTTCCAGGAGGCAGTCAGGTTCCTAGGCAGAAGGGGCAGATCCCCAGTGAAGCCCCACCTTCAAGCCAGGAGTGGCCTGAAGCCTGGGGGTGGGGCTGCCAGTTCCAGGTGGACTCCAGGACAGGAGTAAGAACTTCATTGATGCCTTCCAGCCAATTGGATGGTACTTTTTCCAGGCCCACCCATGGCCGCCCATGGGCCAACCAGCATGCACTTCCTCCATTCTGCGCACATGAAAACCCCAGACTCAGCCAGCCTCAAGACACTCCACAGGACCTGCCTGCGGAAAGCAGCCACCCACTTCAGGTCTCCTGAGAGCTGTTCCGTCACCCAATAAAGCTCCCTCCAGCTTGCTACCCTCCAGTTATCCACATAACCTCATTCTTCCTGGATGCCAAACAAGAACTTGGGACCTGCCAAACAGCGGGGGTGAAAGGAGTATAACATATTCCCGGCCAGCTCACTGGGCTGCGGGTGGTGACACACTCCCAGACTGCAGGAGTGAAGAGTGGTGACCCTTCCGGGGGCCCACCCTCCACCAGCGGGTAGCTGCGCCACATGACAAGAAGCGGTGGCTGGGCCCAGCCAGCCCAGGCGCCACGGGCCAGAGCAGGGCGGCACAGGGTGGTGGGACTGAAAGAGCTGTAACACATATGGACTGAAACACGCCCCCGCCCCCCAAGATGCCCCGTCCCTGCTCCTCGTGTGGTGAAGAGCTGCAGTCCTTCTTGGGGCCCAGACCTCCGGGCTCCACAAGCCAGGGCTGTGACACACTGTAACACCCTCTTTGTGGCTCTGTGGTTCCTGGTGTCTCTGAGCTTTCGGCCACCACTGTGTTCCCCTTGTCCAGATGCTGGTGCCCACAGCAGAAGCCACTTACGGTGTGTCTGGTCCAGCCGCAGCCTTGCACAGAGCCAAAGCCTGTGCCGGCGCCTGGAGCTGCCAGTACTGGCGCTTGGAGCTGCCCACCCGCTGCAGCAGCCGGCCTATCTGGCTGTGTACAGTGGTCGGACCCTGTGCTCACTCGCTCACACATCCCTCACTGCTCCACACCTGGCACGCCTTTGGCAGGCGTGGAATCCGAGCCCGTAGTGCAAGCTGAGCCCAGCCTGCCAGACTGAGTGGGCAGAACGAGCCCAGCAGGCACAAGCAAAAGTCAAGCACAGGCGCTGCTAGCCACAGAGGTTTCCGGATGGCAAAGTGACACCCTAAGTTTCTTGTGACAGCTGGGACTATAGGCACACCCACTACACCCAGTTAATTTATTTTTATTTTTATTTTTTTTTTTTGAGAGGGAGTCTTGCTCGGTCACCCAGGCTGGAGTGCAGTGGCGCGGTCTCAGCTCACTGCAAGCTCCGCCTCCCGGGTTCACGCCATTCTCCTGCCTCAGCCTCCCGAGTAGCTGGGACTACAGACGCCCGCCGCCACGTCCGGCTAATTTTTTGTATTTTTAGTACAGACGGGGTTTCACCGTGTTAGCCAGGATGGTCTCGATCTCCTGACCTCGTGATCCGCCCACCTCGGCCTCCCAAAGTGCTGGGATTACAGGCGTGAGCCATCGCTCCTGGCCTCACCCAGCTAATTTCTTAAAACATTTTTGGCCGGGCTCGGTGGCTCACGCCTGTAATCCCAGCACTTTGGGAGGCTGAGGCGGGCAAATCACCTGAGGTCGGGAGTTCGACACCAGCCTGGCTAACACGGTGAAACCCCGTCTCTACTAAAAATACAAAAAATTAGCCGGACGTGGTGGCGGGCGTCTGTAGTCCCAGCTACTCGGGAGGCTGAGGCAGGAAAATTGCTTCAACCCGGGAGGCGGAGGTTGTGGTAAGCCGAGATCAGGCCATTGCACCCCAGCCTGGGCAACAAGAGCGAAACGCCATCTCAAAAACAAAAAAAAATTTAGAGATGGGGTCTCACTATGTTGCCCAGGCTGGTCTCAAACTCCTGAGCTTAAACAGTCCTCTTGCCTTGGCCTCCCAAAGTGTTGGGATTACAGGTGTGAGCCACCACCCCAGCCAAGAAGCCTAATTTACTGAGCTGCTTCTCTGTGTCAGATGCTTTCACACATTAATGAAGGTCACTTAAATCTTACAGTTCTCTGAGAAAGGCCTTATTTTTTGTTTTCATAACAAGCAAATTGAGGCTGAGGAAGAAAGTAATTTTTCCAAGGCTATACAGAGTGACTTTTAAAAAATGTAAATCAGGTGGGGCACAGTGGCGTGTGCCTGTAGTCCCAGCTATTCTTGAGGCTTGGGTAGGAGGATCACTTGAGCCCAGGTAGTTGAGGCTGCAGTGAGCTATGATCACACCACTGCACTCCAGCCTGGGTGACAGGGTGAGAGCCTGTCTCTACAAGTAAATCAAATCACGTCGCTCCCTTTCAATAGCCTGTCATAGCACTTCTAGTACTAGATGAGAAGATTGAGGCACAGAGAAGATAGCTAACTTGCCCAAAGTCACAATTAGCCAGGAGTAGATTTGAACCTAGGCACTGTATCCGGAGGCTGCACTCCTAACCATGAAATCTAAACTCCTTACCTTGGCTCACAAAGCCCTATATGCTCTGGCTCCTGCTTCCTCTCTGGCCTCTTGTTATACCACTCTCCCCAGTTTCCCTGGCCTTTCCTGTGTTCCTAAATTGTCAAGGTCATTTCCCCCAGGTTCTTTGCATGAACTGTGAAAAGAAAAAATTTAACTTTTAATTGGTGATTTGACTTTTTTTTGCCAAATTTGTTAAATTTGACTTTTATTTGCAACTCTGGAATCGGGCAACACTTCGTTCTATAAAATGGAATGAGTGTTCACATGAGCTGAGCAGAGGAGACTGGTTTTACAGACAGAAAAGGGCTGAGGAAAGTAGAAACAGAAAACAAAAAGATTGGTTGTTTCAAAGTTACTTTCCTTGTAACTTTGAAAGCTAAAGCAGAGGGGACTTCCTTATCCTGCCAGCTAAAACGGGATGGTTTGGAGATCTAGCTATCTCTCACTCTTCTAATTTATCGGAATATCAGATAAACAACTTAATTTCCACTTGGTGATGTAGAACTTTAGCATGAGTGACTCCATTTTGGTTCTGTCTGTTGGGCTTGGTGCAGGAGCCCTGTTCAAACCAATGGCCTCCAATTTTTTTTTTTTTTTTTTTTTTTTTTTTTTTTGAGACGGAGTCTTGCTCTGTTGCCCAGGCTGGAATGAAGTGGTACTTTCTGAGCTCACTGCAGCCTCCACTTCCTGGATTCAAGCAATTCTCCTGCCTCAGTCTCCTGAGTAGGTGGGACCAGAGGTGTACGCCACCACGGTGGGCTAATTTTTTCTATTTTTTGTAGAGACAGGGTCTCCCTATGTTGCCCAGACTGGTCTCGAACTCCTGGGCTCCAGTGATCCTTCCGCCTTGTCCTCCAAAGTGCTGGGATTACAGGTGTGGGCCTCCGCACCCGGCCCTGCCGCCTATAAATTTTATTTAACAAACTGTTCCCTCTAATTGCAATGCTCCTCCCATAGTTTTCACAAGCTTGGCTTCATGTCGCTAATCTCAACTCAAATGTCACCTTCTCAGGGCACCCCTGACAATCCAATAAAAGACCACCTAGTCACTATCACATCACACTTTTAATCTTCTGAAGAACTTTTTCCCTATTTTTCTTCTTTGTTTTCTTAAGACTCTCTCCCCTGCAGCGCCATCAGCTCAGGGAGCCACTTGATCTTGGTCACCGCTCTATGCCGGAGCCTGGGAAGGAGCCTGGCCCAGGGTGCCGGTTCAATGAATGCGTGCGGAATGAATGAACGATTCCAGTGAAAGAGACTCCAATGACGCAGGCCAGGAGTTGCGGAGCACGAGCCCCGCGCCGCGAAGCATTCTGGGGATTGTAGTTTCTCCGTGCCGCTGTGACTCGCAGAGCACTGACGCACTCTGCGCCCGGAGGACAGAGCGGCCTGGTCGCCGGCATGGTTTCTCTGTCCTGCTGCAGCCGGCGGGAGTCAGCCAGTCCAGGCGCCCGCTAGCTTCGGCGGCGACCCAGACGGGGAAAGCGGAAGGAATGTCGCGTGGTGGGTCCGGGTCGGCGGTGCAGGGAGCCCCGGGGCGGAATGCGGGGGATGCCAGGACCTCCGGAAGGAGGTGCCGGAGCCCAGGAAGCGTTTGCTTCCCCATTTACCGAATATAGCTCATTTCCCCAGACCGGCTCCCGCTGCTCTGAGTAAGCGGTGCTCATCCTGTTTTACCGGTAGCTTAGCTAGCTTGGAGAAGCTAAATGGTTTGCTAAGTGATCACCCTCCTAGGAGGTGGCAGAGCCTGTTCTAGAACCCGGGCCTGACTCGAGGTCCGGTGACTGCTCTTTGCAGTCGTAGCAGTAGGCTCATACCTTTGCTTGATCTCAGATTCGTCAGGCTGTAGCCGGGTGGCTGGTCGTTAGGCCCTGCCCAGGGACCTAGCTCCCAGCCCCCCTCATCACTGGCCTAGTCTGGCTTGCCACGCTCAGTGCCACACTGCACAGCCCTGGACGGGATGCTGAGTGAGGTCGTAAAGAGAGAGCGTTCCACCCCCTTTAACTCAGGGGTCTGAAAATAAGGGATAGGTAAGACATAGTGCACTAATACAATATCAGGGCATGTTGAAATCAAAGGAGAGTACCTTCAGTGGAGCGTGATTCTGGTAGCTTTGTTTTGCCTGTAGTTGAATAAATGTGGAAACAGGTTCAGAGACATTAACTTTTCTAGGTTTTCATAATTAGGGGTGGAGTGGGGATTCCAACCTAGGTTTCTCTACCTTCAAAACCTATGTACCTTGTATACTACCGGTTGGGGGGTTTTTCCCCCAATTCATTATCTAGATTTATTTTCTTTTTTTTTTCTGAGAGTCTCGCTCCATCACCCAGGCTGGAGTGCAGTGGCACAATCTTGGCTCACTGTAACCTCTGCCTCTTGGGTTCAAGCGATTCTCCTGCTTCAGCCTCCCAAGTAGCTGAGATTACAGGCGCGCCCATGCCCAGGTAATTTTTGTATTTTTATTAGATACTGGGTTTCACCATGTTGGCCAGGCGGGTCTTCAACTCCTGACCTCAGGTGATCCACTCGCCTTGGCCTCCCAAAATCCTGGGATTACAGGCGTGAGCCCCTGCGCCCAACCTCATTACCTAAATTTCTATTTAACGTAACAGCTGCATGGTGTAAACCAATAGTTCCCAGAGTGTGGGCCCCTGACCAGCAGCATCAGCATCACCTGGGAACATGTTCCAAATGGCTTTATCTCTGGGCCTCACCTCAGACCTGAGTCAAACTGGGAGTGGGGCCCAGCAAGCTGAGATAACAAGCCCCTCAGATGATTCTGATACACACTAATGTTTGAGAACTACTGGTGTCAACCAATGATTCTCAAAGCTTAACGTGTATCTAATTCACATGGGGGTCATGTTAAAATGCAGTCTGTTTCCAGCCAGTGTGGAAGATGGCAGTCAGCCACTCAGTGAAGGAGTGGATTATCTCAGAACAGGCCTGGGGAGAGACCTGAGATTGCGCATTTCTAACCAGTACCCCTCAGCACTTTGGAGTTACCTGGGGAGCTTTCTTTTTTTTTTTTTTTTTTTTTGAGACGGAGTCACTCTGCTGCCCAGGCTGGAGTGCAGTGGAGCGATTTTGGCTCACTGCAAGCTCTGTCTCCCAGCCAGGTTCACACCATTCTCCTGCCTCAGCCTCCCGAGTAGCTGGGACTACAGGCACCCGCCACCACGCCCGGCTAATTTGTTGTATTTTTAGTAGAGACAGGATTTCACCGTGTTAGCCAGGATGGTCTCGATCTCCTGACCTCATGATCCGCCCACCTCGGTCTCCCAAAATGCTGGGATTACAGGCGTGAGCCACCACGCCCAGCTGGGAGCTTTTACAAAATAGGATACCTGGGCCCACCCCTCTAACCAAACGAATCAGAATCTCTGGGGTGGGGAGGTTGGGTTAAAAACTCGCCAGATGATTCTAATGTACACCTGGTATGAGGTTTGGAGCCAGACGGCTATGGATTTTTTTTTTTTTTTGAGACAGAGTCTCTCACTGTTGCCCAGGCTGGAGTGCAGTGGCGTGATCTTGGCTCACTGCAGCCTCCACCTCCCGGATTCAAGCGATTCTCCTGCCTCAGCCTCCGGAGCAGCTGTGATTATAGGTGCTCACCACCATGCCCGACTAATTTTTGTATTTTTAGTAGAGACGGGGTTTCACCATATTGGCCAGGCTGGTCTTGAATTCCTAGCCTCAAGCGATCCACCCACCTTGGCCTCCCAAAATGCTGGGATTACAGGGGGGAGCCACCACGCCCGGCCTGTGGCTACGGATTTGAATTCCAGCAATTCCACTTATTTACTGTGACCTTGGGCAAGTTACCTCTCCTAGCCATATTTTTCTTTTTTTTAATTATTGATTTTTTAAATTAATGTATTATTAGGAATTATACTGACTTTTGTTGTTAGTCCTAATAATTTGTCTTGCATTCTCAATGTAGATAATCATATAATTGACAAACAAGGACAGTGATCTTCCTTTATAATTGTTGTTTCTCTAAATTCTTTCCTTTCTTTCTGTAATTGTTTTTTGAACATTGCATTGACCATTACCTACATTTTACTGTTGATTAGAAGCCATAAAAGGCATCCTTTTCTTGTCTCTGACTCAATAGAAATGCTCACCATTTTCTTTATTTTTTGAGACAGAGTCTTGCTCTTGTTGCCCAGGCTGGAGTGCAATGGCACGATCTCAGCTCATTGCAACCTCTGCCTCCTGGGTTCAAGCAATTCTCCTGCTTCACCCTCCCGAGTAACTGAGATTACAGGCGTGTGCCACCACTAATTTTTTTGTATTTTTAGTAGAAACAGGGTTTTACCGTGTTAGCCAGGCTGGTCTTGAACTCCTGACCTCAGGTGATCCATCCGCCTCAGTCTCCCAAAGTGCGGGGATTGTAGGCATGAGCCACCGCGCCCGGCCAGTGCTCACTGTTTTCTTATAGGTTTTTTTTTTTTGAGACAGAGTCACTCTGCCGCCCAGGCTGGAGTGCAGTGGCGCGATCTTGGCTTACTGCAAGCTCTGCCTCTCAGGTTCACGCCATTCTCCTGCCTCAGCCTCCCGAGTAGCTGGGACTACAGGCGCCCGCTGCCACCATACTCGGCTAATTTTTTTTGCATTTTTAGTAGAGACGGAGTTTCACCATGTTAGCCAGGATGGTCTCAATCTCCTGATCTTGTGATCTGCCCGCCTCAGCCTCCCAAAGTGCTGGGATTACAGGCGTGAGCCACCACGCCTGGCCTTCTTGTAGGTTTTTTTAAAAAATTAGAGCTGGGGTCTTGCTATGTTGCCCAAGCAGGTCAGCAGAGCTCTTGGGCTCAAGTGAAGCTCCTACCTCAGTCTCCTGTGTAGCTAGTACCACAGGTGTATCCCACTGCGCCTGGCCATGCTAGCCATATTTTTCTCATTCATAAAATGAGCATAAGTAATCCTTGGCTTGCAAGTTGGTGTGAGGATTCTATGAGACATGTGCGGAAAGCATCTGTGTCCACAGATACAAAAATTGCAGAGGTGGTCTGTGCTGGGAATTTTGTTTGAGAACCTGGTGGAGGTGAGTTGGCAACTGTACCCCCTACTCTGCTATAGCTGCCATCTGTGTGCTCCTATCCACAGCAAGCAGGCAGCTGGTGTGGAAGAATGGCGGTGAGCCATTCAGTGAAGGAGCGGACCATCTCTGAGAACAGCCTGATCATCCTACTGCAGGGCCTCCAGGGCCGGGTAACCACTGTGGACCTGCGGGATGAGAGTGTGGCCCACGGACGCATAGACAATGTCGATGCTTTCATGAACATCCGCCTGGCCAAAGTCACCTACACGGACCGTTGGGGGCATCAGGTCAAGCTGGATGACCTCTTTGTGACAGGCCGCAATGTCCGCTACGTCCACATCCCAGATGACGTGAACATCACCTCGACCATTGAGCAGCAGCTGCAGATTATCCATCGGGTGCGGAACTTTGGTGGCAAGGGCCAAGGCCGGTGGGAATTTCCCTCCAAAAACTGTAAGTGAGGCCCTCAGCAAGCCCTGGCCCCAACTCGGAGTCCTCCAGTGGTCTCCGGAGCCAGCTCCCTGCCTTCACACCCTGTCTGGAACCCGAGAAGAGAGCAGGGCCAGGCCAGAAGCTGGTGTCCAACAGACACCACCTGTCAAAGCTGCCTTTCACAGGGTTCCACCTCCCAGACTCACTCTGGGACCCAGAATCCTATCTATCTGTGGCCTTGGGGTAGGTGACAATCCCTCTTTTTGATGATCTGAATCTCTGACTTATTGATAATGGAACCTGTCAAGTAGTTTTCAACTCTCCCAGTGAGGATAATTAAACATGCTCAGCCTGAGCCACCTCTAAGTGTCTCCATTTCTCTTGCAGTTGTGTTCATTTTCTCATGAAACCCAACTTGGATACAAACAGGTCCATGCCCCAGGCTTTGCCTTCTGTGTGCTGGGCTTCCAGACCGTCCTGTGTAGTCGGGGGCAGACTCAAGCTTGGCTGCACATTGGAATCACCTCTCCCACCCTCAGAGATTCGTATTTCATTGGTATAGGGTATGGTCTGAGGGCCAGGAGTTTTTTAAATTTCCCAGGCAATTATAATATGTAGCAGTTTGAGAATGATAGGAGAGTACTTCAGTCTGGTCAGGTGGAAAATGGCTTTTCTATTCAGAGTCCCTGTTGAAGAGGCTGTTAGTCTCGTTGCTGTTTCCTGAAGGAGAGAAGTTGGAGTATCCTGGGCCTTCTTCCCCTGGGGTGTGGGAGCTTGGCCAACAGCAGGAATTCCATCTCTAATCTGAGAGTTATTGGGTTCTCAGGGTTAGAACCCACGTCCTTGTAGTAGCTGCCTTGTTGTCATTCTAGGCCTGCCACAGGCAAACAACCGTCTTAGTGAAAGTGGCTCACTTGAGGTCAGGAGTTCGAGCCCAGCCTGGCCAACATGGTGAAACCCCGTCTCTACTAAAAATACAAAAAAAATTAGCCAGGCGTGGTGGTGCACACCTGTAATCCCAGCTCCTCAGGAGGCTGAGGTGGGAGAATCGCTTGAATTGAACCAGGAGGTAGAGGTTGCAGTGAGCCGAGATCGCACCACTGCACTCCAGCCTGGGCAACAGAGGGAGACTCCATCTCAGAAAAAAAAAAATAAGAAAGAAAGAAAGAAAGTGGCTTTCTTCTGTGGAACCAGAGAGTTTGAATTCATCAGATATCCACACCACACCTGCCATGTGCCAAGGCCTTCTGCTAAGCACACATCATCTTTTTGTTTTGTTTTGTTTTCAATAGAGACGAGGTCTCACTATGTTGCCCATGCTGGTCTTGAATTCCTGGGCTCAAGCCATCCTCCTGCCTCAGCCTCCTTGAGTGGTAGGATTACAGGCGTGAGCCACCGGGTCTGGCCAAGCACACATTATCAAGTGAGATTTGAACCTTTTTGCATAGGAGCTTATACCCTAGTGGGGGAGGTGGTCAAAGAAAACAAAGATGAGGCTGAACACAGTGGTTCACGCCTGTGATCTCAGTATTTTGGGAGGCTGAGGCTGATGGATCACTTGAGGCCAGGAGTTTGTGACCAGCCTGGCCAACATGGTGAAACCCCATCTCTACTAAAAATAGAACAATTAGCCGGGCGTGGTGGCATGCGCCTGTAATCCCAGTTACCTGGGAGGCTGAGGCACAAGAATTGCTTGAACCCAGGAGGCAGAGGTTGCAGTGAGCCAAGATCATGTCATGGCACTCCAGCCTGGGCAACAGAGTGAGACTGTCTCAAAAAAAAAAAAACAAACAAAAAAAAAACCAAAGATGAAATCAATCTAGCTTGAGAACTGCTGTGGCAGAGTTTTGAATAAAGCAGGGCCCCTGACCTTACGATGCTGTCATTCTTGAGGGAGATTTGAGAGGAATGTTCATGTGGACGTTAGCAGCCCAAGGGCACTGCATTCACATTCGACTTCAGTCTGTGTCAGGTGTTGTCTGCAGACCACCTCATCAGGACCAACTGGGATGTGTGTAGGAAATGCACTTTCCTGGCTCCTCCTTATCCAGGCTTGAACTGGAGTCTAGCACCCAGGAATCTGCATTCACATCCACCCATCCACCGTGATTCTTTTGCATACTGTATTTATTTTATTGCCTACAGGTCTAGAAGCCCCTTAACTCTGCCCTTTGCCTTCAGGGAGAACAGAGGGTCCTAGCAGGGAGAACTTCTGAATTTTCCAGCCCCTCTGACAACTGGAGTTAAGAGGACTGACTGACACCACAAAGTGACTGCTGGAAAGAGAAACCAGAGGGCAGGTGCAGAGGGAAGGCCTTCGCTGTGGGAACGTCACCATACCCTCGCAAGTGGGGAGAAAGATGAGGAACTGGTAGGAGTCCCACAGCAGCTTCCCTTGCAGACCTCTTCCACATGTGTGCCCGTGTGTGAGAAATGGAAGAGGGCTTAGCTGGGGGTTCGGCTTAGGGATGCAGGAAAGGTCGAGCTCTGAGGCTGTGATGGCACACCAAGGGCTTCTCCGTCTTCAGCAGAGCAGCAAGGGAAGCAGTAAGGCTAGTGTGGGTTGCTGAGAAGAGAGGCTCAAGACATGTTCCTTAAGTGTCGTGTGCCAGACCCCAGTGGCCCTCTGTCATTCCTAGGCAAGGTCTTGGGAAGACAGATGAGAATGAGGGGAACCAGGCCCTGCAGAGACACATTTTTGCCAAGCCCCTGGGTTAGAGCACAGCTGAGTCTTTAAACCCCAAAGATGGGTCTTTTGTAATCTGGTTTTGGCTTGCTGGAAAAGGCTATCAGGGGCCCAGGAAGGGGTTGAGGGAGCCCAGTGCCCACCAGCCTGTGGGAAGCCAGGAACTCCCCAACTGCCACTAGTCAGCCATTCCACAGGTCAATCTTGAGCACCAGCTATGTACCAGGCACAGTGGTAGCAACTGGGGAACATCAAGATGAACAAGGGTCTTGCCTCAGGAAGTGAACATTCTAGTGAGGGAAACAGATAAACTAAAAAAGTAAAAATATTTACAGGTGCCCTGAAGGAAATAAACAGGGCCTTTTGAGAGACAATAACAGGTAGTTTTATTTTGGAAAATGTAGTCTGAGGAAGTGAAATTTTTTTTTTTTAGACAGGGAGTCTTGCTTTGTTGCCCAGGCAAGAGAGCAGTGGTGCGATCATGGCTCACTGCAGCTTTGAACTCCTGGGCTCAAGCCTCAGCCTTCCAAGTAGCTGGAACTACAGGTGCATGCCACCACGCACCTGTGGTGTCTTAATTTTGTAACTTTTTTTTTTTTCCCTAAGAGACAGGGTATCACTATGTTGTCCAGGCTGGTCTCAAACTTCTGGCCTCAAGCAATCCTCCTGCCTTGGCCCCAGTCACTGGGATTAAGAGCTTGAGCCACCCCACCCAGCAGGAAAGTAGTTAAACTGAGAAGGAGCCTGTCATTTAAAAAGCCAGGACAAGGCAGAGGAAACTGCCTGTATAAAGGTCCTGGGATGGGAAAGCTTGGGGATTTGGGACAATAATAGTAACACGGTGGCTATTGGGGGAGAGAGAGGCAGATGAGAGTGGAGAAATGGGAGGGGGTGGGGCATATGACACAAAGCCTATGGACAGAGTGTAGCTGGTTCCAGTTTCTGGTGTGCAGGAAACAGAACTTGAATTTTCTTTAACTCACTTGAATTCCTGTATTTTGCCCTACTCAGCCAGAGTGGCAGAAAGTTAATTGCAGTCAATTCACAGTTCCCCCATTTTCCTTGGCATTATGTTGGAATTCTAGGGCTCTTCCTTTCAAGGTGCCAAAGCATGGGAAGCATAGTCTGATTTGGTCATCCAGTCACACTAGCATCCACTGAGATGTTCTCATTTGGTTGTGACCTTTTGTCATCAGCCCATGAAGGTTGCTGCTGAGTTGCTCCCCATCCCCCCACCAAAAGACCCCTCCAAGTGTAACCCATACCCCTCTCAGGTGTGCAGAGTTTTGTTTTGTTTTGTTTTTCTGCTTTCCCCAGGCCATGTTAGGCCTAGGAAATTCTTGAGTCTTAGGTGAGTTAGGCCCTGTTTGTCCAAAATGCAGCATGCAGCCATTTCTCCAGAGGGTTTTGTGACTTCCCTGGTGCCCCACCCAGGAAAAGGAGCACAGCTCCTCTCTGCTTCTCAATCCCTTGGACCCAGATGATATTCCCAGTTACAAGACTGAGGAGAAGCTTCTCTCTTCTCAGGGAGCCCCCTCCTCAATCTCAGACTCCCAGATCCCCGTTATACAGTTTTCTAAATGTGTATCTGCACAGAAATTCTGTGCATTCCTCCCTGAAAGCTAAGCTTTTGGAATTCAGAAGCTAAAAATGGGCTCTGCATTCTGTTGTATCATTTGTTTCCCGAAGTAATGAATACAGAGTAACTTATCTGTGTAAGAGAAGGGAGAAAACCAAGGAAAAGATGAAAATGCAAAGTGTTACTGTCCCACCAGATACTGGATAGTGTGGAGGCAGAGGGAAAAAGACTAAAAAAGGCTTTGAAGGTGGGAAAGTTGGGAACTGCTGCTACTGACCCAGTCCAACTCTGTCATTTTACAGCTGAGGAAACTGAGGCCCAGAGAGGGAAAGGGGCTCTCCCCAGGTCCCATGGCTAAGTTAGAGGCAGAGTGCCAAGATGGGCACCATAATGGTTATGAAAAATAGCTACTGGCCAGGTGCAGTGGCTCACACCTATAATCCCAGCACTTTGGGAGGCTGAGGTGGGAGGATCACTTGAGCCCAGGAGTTCAAGACCAGCCCTGGCAACACAGTGAGACCCTGTCTCTATAAAAAATTTTTTAAAAATTAGCAGGATGTGGTGGGACACACCTGTAAGTCCCAGCTAATCAGGAGGCTGAGGTGGGAGGATCTCTTGAGCCTGGGAGTTTGAGGGTGCAGTGAGCTGTGATTGTGCCACTGCACTCCAGCCTAGGCAACAGAGCAAGACCCTGTCTCTAAAATAAAATAAATAAAAAATAGCTACTCTTGGTTGAATTTTACTACTTGCCCTGTGCTGGGTGCTCTGATGCTCCACGAGGGCAGAGCTGTTGTCTGGTTATGCCGAATCTCCAGCATCTAGCTCAGTGCTCTGCACATAGTGGGCACTCCATCAATCTTGTGGAATGAAAATAATCCTTTTTTTTTTTTTTTTTGAGATGGGGTTTCGCTCTTGTTGCCTGGGCTGGAGTGCAATGGTGCGATCTCGGCTCATTGCAACCTCCGCCTCCCAGGTTCAAGTGATTCCTCCCACTCAGCCTCTCAAGTAACTGGGATTACAGGCACCAGCCGCCATGCCCAGCTAATTTTTGTATTTTCAGTAGAGACGGGGTTTTGCCATGTTAGCCAGGCTGGTCTCGAACTCCTGACCTCAGACGATCCACCCACCTCGGCCCCCCAAAGTGCTGGGATTACAGGCGTGAGCCACTGCGCCCGGCCCTGAAAGTCATCTTATTGTATCATTATAAAACCCCCATATATTAATAGTACCATTTTACATTTGAGCAAACAGGCTCAAGGAAGTTATGTGGCCTGCTCAAGGTGAACAACAGAATGGGGATTTGAACTCAGGTCTGTGTGACTCCAACTCCATGATCTTAACTGCTGTGCTATTCTGTTTCCCAGCACTCTTGGCATCATACTGATGACAGAGTATGATAAGAGGTGCCTTTGTTCACCACAGTGGTGGTACCTAGCCACAGAGTGTAGGTCTGCCACTCAAAATTTGCCAGATTTAGGCCTTGTGATTTGGTGACAAAGAGAAGCCAGAGCCAACCAGTAATGGAGACGGGGGTTCAGAAGCCTGAGGAAGCCCCTGGGGGTTGAAGGTCTCTTTCCCTCCTGTGATAGGCAGATCTGCCTATACCTCATCAAGCCACCATCTCATGCTGTTGTGACAGGCGTCACTTTGTTATGGCAGCACCGTCTGCCGTAAGCCTAGAGTTGGAGAGCTGGCAAGAGTATGTCAGCATGAGTGTGTGTGTGTGTGTGTGTGTCCCAGTGTTCTCATGCTGGTGTCCTGATGACAGTTTCTCATTTCCTCTGGCTGGCACCTTTGGTTTCTATTCATTACTTCTTCTCCTCCTAGCTTTCTGTTCCTCTTCCTGTCCTTTGTTAAAATCCTATATTTTCAATCAGCTGAGAGTCTCCTGGGGGTAGGAATGGTGGTGTCAGCGCAGAGTGATTCATCTAGCTGATAATTAGAACTCTGGAAAACCCAAAACTCATTTTTGTCAGAGTCAGGGCTTCCGGAATCCCTAGGCTTTTTGTTTTGTCAGAGAGAGGAGCTTGGTGGGCTGGGGCCTTCTTTATGCCTGTCTTTTGGTCACCCACCTCATTGAAGCCCTTCAACTGAGATGAGTATGAGTGCTCACTGGGTCTTGCAAAAAGCTGTTTCTATAACTCCGAGTCCTCACAGTGATCCCCCAAGCGTTATCCCTGTTTGGACAGAAGGGGAAGATTGGGCAATTTGCACATAGTCACCCAGCTTGTAAGTGATGCAGCAGGGATTCAAAGCCAAGCTTTTTGGAATCCATCAGACTTGATTTGAATCCTAGCCCTGCCATTATTAGCTGTGTGTGTTTGGGCACATTAATTTCCTTCTCTGAGCACTGGCTTCCTCAGCTATAAACAGCCTCCTACCTAATACTAATGTCTCAAGTGCTCCATGCAGAGTGTGGCACAACGGTGGGAACTGTCCTGATTACTCGTTAGTCAGCCCCATCAGCAGCTCAGTGGGCACCAGGCATTCAGAGACAAAGGACACAGGTAGAGGCAGCCAGACTTCACTCATATCAGCTCTTGTGTCCTGGCACTGCCTATGTGGAGATGACAAATGCACATACACACAAGTGGCCACACACCCTAGGAAAACCCAGCAGTGCACACAAGCTTAGACACGTGTGCCCACACATGGATATAGAGTGACCCAGGCGACAGCTGGAAAGACAGCCAAGAGTTAGACATCATAAGCAGCAAACACCCTGACTCACACCTCTGGGACAAGGGAGTGGGGCTATGGCCGCTGGTGTTGCTGCCACTGAGCCCTTGTAGCTGCTTCTGCATGCCAAGGGAGGGAAGCCAGGCTCTTAGAGGGCCCCAGTGAGTCACTTGCCTGATGCAATCCCTTTAAAGGGCTCATCTGCTGGTGCAAGAAGCTGATTCATGGAGGGCGTGGTTGCTGGAGGAGGAGGAGAAAGGGACCGAAACTGCAGCAGGAGGAACTGAGGTTAGATAGCTGTAGTCGCTAATAGGAACGCTTCACTGTAAACCTCCCTGGTCAAGGCTTCAGGGATCTGCAGGTTGAAGCTTGCCATCCTCGGGGTTTCTACAAAGACGAGAGACCTAGAAGGAAATGAATTATGAGCGCTGCGACAGGAATTTCTGTCTTTTATTGAGCCTAACTGCAGCGCTTTCCTCACAGAGTTCCACAAACCGGGAAATGGGGATCAAGGATGAGTCACTTTTCTGATAAATACACTACAATTGGCCGATCTTCCAACCGCTGGGGACTTCAACCTCGGCAGGGGGAGTGTAGGGCCAGCGAGGTTCTGTGGGGTCGGGCGGGGCGGTGCCTCCGTCCCAGCCTCGCCGCAGATATAGATCAGCAGTAAGTACCGCCCCATTAGAGCCTCGGCCTCCAATCGTGTAACAGGTTTCGCCCAGACCCCACCCTAAACCAATCCTCAAACGGACTCTGGCCTCTTGCCTGAAGTCTTCCGCCCATCGTCAAGATGGCGCCCCAATCCGAAAGCCATGGGGCTGGAGATGCAGGCGGAGGGCGGGGCCCGGGAGGGGCGGGGCAGCGGCTAAGGCTGGGGAGGAGGGGGGCGGTGCGTCACTTCCGTTGTCAGGTGGCGGCGCCGCAGCCATGGAGGGAGGCGGTGGCGGCGGCGGCTCGGGTGGCTGCGCTGAGAGGCGGCGGTGAGAGGCTCGCACGCCTCCAGCCCGGCCCCGGCCCCCCGGGACGGAGAGCCGAGCAGCCCCGGCTCTGGGCTACGGACTATGGGCGAACAGCTCTGACCACCCGGCGAAGGTGAGGGCAGGGGTCCAGGAGCGGGGAGCCGGGTGGGGGTTGCGGGTAGGCGGGGCGGGCCCCGGCGGCCGCGGCGGTGGAATCGGAGTGACAGCCTGAAGCCATCTGGGTGCAGCAGAAATGGCCCCGGCGAATGCCCCCTCCTCCGCTGGGGGCTCTTCCCTTCCCCGGCGGCAGGGGCAAGGGCTGCCTCGCGCCGGGTACCGGGAGGCCGCGGGAGCGTCAGTCCCCGCCGCAGCTCTGGGAAGTGGGCACTGCCAGCTTTGCCCAGAGTCACCTAGCCAGTGAGTGAAGCAACCGGCGTGTGAACCCAGCTAGATCTTCCCAAAAAAACACCTTCTGCCTCTCCGTGTTTCCCTCCTAATCGCGAGGGTGACTTGATAGTTAGAACGAGTCCCCAGGGAGGGCCAGCCAGAGCTTCCTCCAAGAGCCCTCACTCTGGCACGGGCGCTACCGCTGCTGGGGAATTTTCATATCCCGGGCGGCGTTCAGGTACGAGTCACAGCTACCTGCTTGCCAAGGCCACGTTTGGCCGGCCTTTTCCAAGGAGAGCTTGCTGTGGTCAGTGTTTCACCTGCCGAGCCGGTCAGGCCCGCCCATTCCCACGCCACTGGGCCCCGCCTTCCAGCCAGTAGGTAGGGACATTCGGATTCCCGATGCCGAGTTTTCTGCCCACCCCAATCCCCAGGTTTGAAGCCCTTTTGTTAGCGGAAGGAAGAGATGACAGCCGCCCTCTGTGTGGCAGGATAGACTTTGCTCTGTTTTAAGTCACTGGAGGAAACCGGTTGGCTTTGCTTTGGTTTTGAGAACCAGTGGGGAAGAGGGTAGGCATACTGGGCTGGGCGCCTTTCCCTCTTTGAGTAGTTTTGCGTGAGATAAGGAAGAGTAGAATGTGTAATTGTAGGGCCAAAATAATCTTGTTTGTAAACAGTGCCTGTGAGCTCCTTTAGTGCTTCCTAATGGCCGTGCTGTGCAAGTTGTTGGTTGGGTTAGACAGTCCTCATTCATTCATTCATTCATTTCTCACATGACCACGACAAGAGTCCTTGCCTAGAGGCAAGTGCTAGACAGCATAGTGGTTAAGAGTAGGCTTTGGAGCCAGACTTCCTGAGTTCAAATTCTGGCTCAGCAACTTTCCAGCTGTGTGTACCTGGGCACATTGCTTAGTCTCCCTGTGCCTCAGTGTCTTCATCTATAAAACAGGGATGATAACATAGAGACATATTATGAAGAGTAAAAAGTTAACATGTAAAACATACAACCGTGTTTGCCACGTAATAAGAATTCAATAAATGTTATCTATTTTTATTTCAAGGAGCATACAGTCTAATTAAGGGAAATTGACCTGTAAACAAATGGTTGAAATGTGGTCTAAAGAAGCTAGTAGTGGCCGGGCGCCGTGGCTCATGCCTGTAATCCCAACACTTTGGGAAGCCGAGGCGGGCAGATCACCTGAGGTCAGGAGTTCGAGACCAGCTTGGCTAACACGGTGAAACCCCATCTCTACTAAAAATAGAAAAATTAGCTGGGCGTGGTGGCACGGGCCTGTAATCCCAGCTACTTGGGAGGCTGAGGCAGGAGAATTGCTTGAACCCGGGAGGCAGAGGTTGCAGTGAGCCGAGATCGAGCCACTGCACTCCAGCCTGGGTAACAGAGTGAGACTCTGTCTCAAAAAAAAAAGCAGCAGCAGCAGCTAATAGCAGCAGCAACAGAGTACTGTGGGAGCCCAGTGGAGAAAGGGAGAAAGCTGCGAGCTCAGCCTTGGGGGTGGGGTGGGGACGGGAGTGTGCCATGGAAAGGCTTGGCAGAGGTGATGCTGGAGCTGAGTCTAAAAGGAGAGGAGGAGAGGCTTAGCCAGGTGAAAGTGAATACTTTGAGAGTGAGATAGACAAATAAACTCATAGTTTATTCCAGAAATCTCAGATTGTTCAATCTAGTGGTATGGAAGTTGATATGGTGCAAGTGAAGCAGTATAGGTTGATGAAAGAATGCCATATTAACAATTTGAGATATCATGCCCAGGGCAGCCGGGAGCAAGTGAAAAGGTCTGAAGCAGAGGAATGACATGATTGGTTACATATTTTAGAAAGATTTCACTGGAGTCCCAGTAGAGGAGGGAAGGAGGAGGACAGGAGCGACTGAAGGGCTGGAGAACTCTTCAGAGACAAACCTAGGCTTCTGAGAGAGGAGAGTTGGTGCTGGGGCGATGGATCTTTGCTGAGGAAGCACCATGTGCAACCAGTGCCAGATGGCAAGCTCCTGCATTGGCCTGGGCTTCTCTGCCTGGCGCAGAAGTGCCTGGCACATGTGGCCCTCTCTTCCTGGGATTGTAGGTTGCTTGAGCAGCTGGGGAGATAAGACTGCCCTCTCAGAAGGCCAGTTGTAAAGGGTGCTGTGTTTGCTAACTTGTGCTTTTAATTTGACCTTTGGGGAAGCAGTAGATTGTAATAGTTAAGAGGTTATTTGAGGCTGGGCATGATGGCTCACGCCTGTAATCCCAGCACTTTAGGAGGCCGAAGTGGGCAGATCACCTGAGGTCAGGAGTTCAAGATCAGTCTAACATGGAGGAACCCCTTCTCTACTAAAAATACAAGATTAGCCGGACGTGGTGGTGCATGCTTGTAATCCCAGCTACTCGGGAGGCTGAGACAGGAGAATCTCTTGACCCGGGAGGCGGAGGTTGCGGTGAGCCAAAGTCGCACCATTGCACTCCAGCCTGGGCAACAAGAGTGAAACTCTGTCTCAAAAAAAAAAAAAAAATCCTTATTTGGCTCTGCCATCAGACAGATCTGTGTTCTACTTCTATCCCTGTTGGTCACTAGGGGTTACTTATTCTCTCCATCCCAGCTTTCTCATCTGTAAAATGGGGACAATAAGAGTACCTTCCTAATAGGGCAGTTGTGAGGCGTAAGTAAGATGTTACAGGATGAGTACTTAGCAGACACTGAGTAGTAAATGTTAGCTCTTATTACAGGCTACAGGAAAGAACTTTTAGGAATTAGTTGCAGCAATTCATGGCAACTAGAACTATGTCCCATTGAGCTGTCAGAAGTGTCCTGAGGGATCACAGGATCACAGAATTTTATTTTATTCTTTCTGAAAAGAAAATCTAAGGGGAGTTTACCCAGTCTGTATGGGAGCCATGCAGATGATTCAGCTTGGCTCTTTAAAAGAACTATTTTTAAAAATAGAAGTAGGACTGCTGAGAAAAAATAGTACTTTAAAGTATACATGGGTTGGCCAGGCGCAGTGGCTAACGCCTGTAATCCCTTCACTTTCGGGGGCTGAGATGGGCGGATCGCTTGAGCCTAGGAGTTCAAGACCAGCCTGGGCAACATGACGAAACCCATCTCTACAAAAAATACAAAAATTAGCTGGGCATGGTAGTACGCATCTGTAGTCCCAGCTACTAGGGAGGCTGAGGTGGAAGGATCTCTTGAGCCCAGGAGATCGAGGCTGCAGTGAGCCAAGATTGCACCACTGCACTCCAGTTTAGGTGACACAGTGAGACCCTGTCTCAAAAAAAAAAAAAAGTATACATGGGAGTAAATGTATTTAGAATTTCTTCTCTGTGTGTCCCTGCTAGCAACCCTAGTCTGGTACCTGAATAAGCAGCATCAAGAGGCATCACACACACTGATGAGTGTGGTAGCGCAAAATACAGAGCCCTGATTCCACATACATGAGCTCCCATGTGTGGCTGGGGCTCTGCTGGGTCCTGGGGGCAGGAGGAGGATGGAGAGGCAGGCCCTACCATGGAGGAGATTGTGATCTAGGGGCAGGTTCCTAACCAGTTAACATGTGCGCAGTTTGGCAAGTCTCTCACAGAAGTCTGTAGCATGTGGGGGAACCCAATGGAAGAAGTGATTGAGCTCTAGGATGAGGAGGAGACTGGGGAGAACTTCAGAGAGCCCTTAGAACTTGGACTGGGCACAGCAGCTCACGCCTGTAATCCCAACACTTTGGGAGGCCGAAGCAGGAGGATCGCTTGAGCCCAGGAGTTGAAGACCAGCCTGGCCAACATAGTGGGACCCCATCTCTACTAAAATTAAAAAAGAAAAAAATTAGTTAAGCGTGGTGGCATGTACCTGTAGTTCCAGCTACTTGGAAGGCTGAAGTGGGAGGATCACTTGAACCTGGGAGTTCCCAACTCCCAGTAAGCTGTAGTCACACCACTGCACTCGAGCCTGGACAACAGAGTGAGACCCTGTCTCAAAAAAAGAACTTGAATTGGATCTTGAAGAATGAATAGAGTTTTCTGGGGGTCTATGAAGCCCTCTAGGCAGGAGGAGCAGCCTAGCACAAGCATGGATATGTGGTAATTTGTGTGGCACTTTAGGAACCACAGGAGTTCTAGCCCAGAGTTTGAAGGGACTGACTGCAGGATGTGCCTGAGAGGTAGGCAGGCACTAGGGCTCAGATGCTTGAATTTTGTATTCTGTTGGTGATGGATGCCTTGCATTAAGTGGAGGAAACATACCATTGGACCTGCATCTGCTTTGGAGGATGGAGTGGGTCGGGGAGAGGTTGGAGTCCCCATAGGAGGCTGTTGCAGTAATCCCAGCAAGGGCTGAGAGGGGCTTGGATCAGGACAAAGGCAATGGGGTTGAGAAGAAGAGCAGAGATGAGCTGTTTAGGGGGAAATCAACTGGACTCTGGGAGTGTTTGGAAGTGATGCCAGAGGGAGGAGGAATGGTGACAGGTAACCTTGAGGTCCTTGGTTTGGGTGACAGAGTGAATGATAATGCAGAGATAGGGTTGGCTCAAGGAGAAGATAATGGCCAGTGAAGTCTGCCAGCTTCGTTCAGTAAACCCTGGGCACACCCTCTCGGGAGAGGATCAGTTGGAAGGTCTTGTAGAACCCTGTCTGGACTTGGGCCAGGCTTCCCTTTGCTTTCGCCTGAATCAGCACCTGGGAGAAGGGCAGCTTTCCTTCCTTCACCTTTCCTCTGCCCAGATTTAACCAGGGAGGTGAACCTCTTCATGTTTCACATCTATAAAACGATAAATCTTCAGCCTTCCAATGGCCCTAAGAGCAACCCTTCCCTCTGGCAATATCCACCCTGATTCAGCATACTACAGCCCACTGATGGGGTCCTGAACAGCAGAGACCCTCAGGGGAGAGAGGCTTTCTCAGTGCCCCCTGGAGATCTTATCTAGAGAGAGGTCTGGAAATTGGATTTGCTGCTTGATGCCGGCTCAGCAGATTCAGTCCTTCTTCTCAGGAAGAACTGATATCTGCCAGAGGCCACCCAGGACTTGCTCAGAACCTTTAGAGAAGGGAGAGAAAGCTGCCCAGTGTCCTTGACCCTTGAAGTTCTAAGGGAGCCAGAAGCTGTCCCCCAGCTGGATATAGTGAGGGGTGTGCTGGTGGGCGGGCCTTCAAACAGGCCCTTTGGAATTTGGGAGATTTTTTTACATGATTTGTCCTTGGGTTTGTGGTGTAAAGAAAGTAAACGAGAAAATGATCTGAAACAAGAGCATTTCTTTCTCCTCCACCTGCTCAGGTGAGACTCTGGCCTTGAAGGTAGTCGAGGGCCCACAGCAGCCCCCGTGTATCCTCCCAGGCTCTGTAATCAAGATCCAAGAGGGGAAAGGATGGAATTGCTTGCTGTGATTTACTTACTATCTTAGAGATAGTTCCACTTTGGCACATGCAGGTCTGGGTCATTTGTGGCTATGATGTGTCCCACTGTGAGTGTAATTTATTCAACAAGCTCTCTGCTAACAAACACTTGGGTTATTTTCTGCATTCTACTCTCTAAATACTTCTGCTGAAGTGCCTTCTTCATACATATGATTTTGCCCATCTTAGGTATCATCTGCAGGATAAATTTCTAGAAGTGAATTGCTGCCTCAAAGACTATCCTTTATTATTATTATTGTTAAAGAATTTCTAGGCCTCCTTTTAATAAATTGGGGCAGCCTTATTTTTCCCCCAGCAAGTGAATCTATTCTTTTGGGTTGAGGTCGTACGTCCTGAGGGGAACACAGGTGTTCCCTCTCCCTAAGGAGGCTACAACCCAGGCCGGGCGTGGTGGCTCACACCTGTAATCCCAGCACTTTAGGAGGCTGAGGCAGGCGGATCACGAGATCAGGAGATCGAGACCATCCTGGATAACACGGTGAAACCCCGTATCTACTAAAAATACAAAAAATTAGCTGGACGTTGTGGTGGGCGCCTGTAGTCCCAGCTACTCCCGGGAGGCTGAGGCAGGAGAATGGCGTGAACCCAGGAGGCGGAGCTTGCAGTGAGCCGAGATCGCGCCACTGCACTCCAGCCTGGGTGAGAGAGCGAGACTCCATCTCAAAAAAAAAAATAAAAAGAGGCTACAACGCAATGGTGTTCATTCTCTCCTGGCCATGACAGTCAGTCTTGGGTGTGAGTTCAGGCTCCCCAGAACTTAGCAGTCTACAGGCCTGATGGCTTCAAAGGAACTCTAGTTGTTGGAAAGCACCAGAGGTAGAAAAACTGAGAAGGGGTCTTGGCATGCAGAATAAAGCTGTCGCCTCTAAATATGTTTACACATTGCCACCTACTTGGCAAAAGAGATAGATCTTCAGCCTTTAGGAAGTCTGGATGCAAGAGTCCAGAAGGAAGAGAGAATGGACTGGTCATTGTAGTGGGAATTGGCAAGAGCAGGACTGCCGGGCACAGTGGCTTACGCCTGTAATCCTAGCACTTTGGGAGGCCGAGGCGGGCGGATCACCTGAGGTCAGGAGTTCGAGAGCTGCCTGACCAATATGGTGAAACGCTGTTTCTACTAAAAATACAAAATTTAACCGGGCATGGTGGCGGGTGCCTGTAATCTCAGCTACTCAGGAGGCTGAGGCAGGAGAATTGCTTGAACCCAGGAGGCAGAGGTTGCAGTGAGCCGAGATCGTGCCATTGCACTCCAACCTGGGAGACAGAGCAAGACTCCGTCTCAAAAAAAAAAAAAAAAAAAAGAGCAGGACTGATGTGCTTGTCATTTCTCTCTGGGGCAGAGCTGATGTGAGGTGTGTTGAGGGCATAGCAGTGCTCTAGGGAGAAGCTCGTTTCAGCGCCTTGGGGACCTTGGGCCTGGTGTAGCCCAGCATTCCATGGGGCTTTTGGAATCCTGTTGCTGGCATCTGCCAACCCTGGGGAGCAAGAGTCCTGCTACTTTTTGCAATAAGTATGGCACTTCAGCATTACTGAGTTTGGGGTAAGTTTCATAGTGTATGTTCTTTTCTGACTCCTGGAGTGGTCCCTTCTGAAAAAACAGGAAGGAAACCAGCAAAAAAAAGGAGGCCTGGCCGGCACGGTGGCTCACGCCTGTAATCTCAACACTTCGGGAGGCCGAGGCGGGCAGATCATGAGGTCAGGAGATCGAGACCATCCTGGCCAACATGGTGAAACCGCATCTCTACTAAAATACAAAAAATTAGCTGGGCATGGTGGCACACGGCTGTAGTCCCAGCTACTCAGGAGGCTGAGGCAGGAGAATCACTTGAACCCAGGAGGCGGAGGTTGCAGTGAGCCAAGATCACGTCACTGCACTCCAGCCTGGTGACAGGTCAAGACTCCGTCTCAAAAAAAAACAAAAGCCCCACCACCTCCCAGATCCTTTGCAATACTGCAATGCATTATTGAATCTAAGGAAGTAAGGGTTGTCTCTTATTTTACAGAGAACACTCAGGCTCAGAGCGGGGTTAAAAGACTGTCTGCTATTACACAGCCAGTAAGGGCAGAGCTGGGATTTCCAGCTCACATTTGTGTGACTCTAAAGCCCATGTCCCCTTCCTCCATCCTGGCTAGGCTCTGGTCCCAGGGAGTCCAGCCCACATAGAATGTTGGGCTCATAGAGCCAGCCCCAAAGCTGAACCAGTCCCTTTTTTTTGCCTGAAGAATGGAAACTGCCACTGCCTTGAGACAGGTCCCTCCCCGACCTGCCCTATGGGTAGTGGGCAAGGAGACTTGCAACCATGTCACCCAGCAGTTAAGGGCCTAGGCTTAGATCAGATGTGGCTTCAGAACCTGAAGTGAGTGACCTTGAACAAGTCACTTCCTGTCTCCAACCCCAGCTTCCTCCTCTGTAAAATGGGCATGACAGTTTTTGCGCTTGAGGTAGTCATGAGACACAGGGCTTTATGGCCTCTACCATGTTCAGCCTAGTGCATGGCAGGCAGGGAGGACCCAGGGGCCAGCTCTAGCAAGACCCAGGTGAGCTCTTGCCAGTGAACCTGTGAGTGTCCCAAAAGAGGCATCCTGAGCTAGTTTTCAGCCCTTATGGATGCCAGGCAGCAAGCAGGAAGTTCCTTATAGGCATGTTTGCAGTCTACCCGGAGAGCTGCAGGGGTGTTGGCTTTGTCCTTCTGCCTCTCACTCTTTTGCTGCACCACTGCATTGGCACACAAGCTCACATATCCAGGGCACTTATGCTTACACCTCTTCCCAGGCCATACTCTCTCAAGTCTGCCTTCTCTGAGGCCCAGCCTCCCCTGATCCCACTACTACTCTTTTTTTTTTTTTTGAGACAGAGTCTCACTCTGTTGCCCAGGCTGGAGTGCAATGGCATGGTCTGGGCTCACTGCAACCTCCACCTCCCAGGTTCAAGCAATTCTCCTGCCTCAGCCTCCTGAGTAGCTGGGACTACAGGTGCATGCCACCACACCCGGCTAATTTTTGTATTTTTAATAGAGATGGGGTTTTACCATGTTGGCCAGGCTGGCCTTGAACTCCTGACCTCATGATCCGCCACCTCGGCCTCCCAAAGTGCTGGGATTACAGGCATGAACCACCACGCCTGGCTCCACTACTACTCTTAATAATTCTAATGGGTTCAGAAAATCTTTAGATTTTAAAAAAGTATTGTTAGTTTAGTAGTTTATGGTACAATAGTTAAATAATATGGGAGAATATAAAATAAAGCTCTCCCTCCCCTCCTTGGGCCCTTAGTTCTATTGACTGGAGGTGTCCACTTAAATTTCTTCTAGACTGGGCGCAGTGGCTCATGCCTGTAATCCCAGCACTTTGGGAGGCCGAGGCAAGTGGATCATGAGGTCAGGAGTTCAAGACCAGCCTAGCCAAGATGATGAAACCCCGTCTCTACTAAAAATACAAAAATTAGCCAGGTGTGGTGGTGAGCATGTATAATCCCAGCTACTCGGGAGGCTGAGGCAGAGTATTGCTTGAACAGGGGAGGTGATGGTTACAGTGAGCCGAGATTGTACCACTGCACTCCGTCTCAAAAAAAAAAAAATTTCTTCTAGAAGTTTCCTATGCTTATTCAAAGGTGTGTATAATCTTTTTTAACCCAAATAGGATTATGTTGTACATATATTCCTGCAGTGTGCTTATTTTGGTAACATAGACATCTTTATCAGCAGGTGTGTACCTAGTGGGAAAGGCTGCATAGTATTCCATTGTTTAGATGAACATAATTAGTTAACCCGTCCTCTCTGGATGGCCATTTAGATAGTTTCCTGCCTTGGGGGCATATGTGTGTGTGTGTAGATTTTTATGGTTTTGTTTTTTGCTGCTACACGTGGCCCTATAGGGACCTTTGTTGAGCACGTTATCTTTGTGAACCTGTGTGAGTATATCTGCAGGATCCATCCCCGGAACTGGCATCGCTAGGCCCGAGGCAGGTACATTTTCTTTTTCTTTGTTGGCTATGGTTTCACACCTTTTTTCTGCATACGTTCTGGGCTTGTGCAGAGCCTGGGACACCTGAGGTGGACCAGACCCTTCTCGAGACCTGTGTATAAGCAGACATGTAATGAACACATCCTCAATGCATGGACACAGTCTTTCAGTGGTGGCTCCTGGCCCTCGTGATCTGCCGTGTCCAGCTCTTGGTGATTCAGAGCAGGTGAGGCCAACAGAGGGGCACTCTGAACGGACCGCCTGCTCTTGGCTTTTCTAATCATACCAGGCAGCCTGTTGCCCCTCTGAGCAGCCATAGCCCTCAACATTCAGTCAAACTTCAGAAAGTGAATTGTATTGTTCGCTGTCAAAGTTGTGAAATTTTTTTTTTTTTGAGATGGAGTTTTGCTCTTGTTGCCCAGGCTGGAGTGCAATGCGCGATCTCAGCGCACTGCAGCCTTCACCTCTGGGGTTCAAATGATTCTCCTGCCTCAGCCTCCCTAGTCACTGGGATTATAGGCACGCACCACCACGCCCAGCTAATTTTTGTTGTTTTTAGTAGAGGCAGGGTTTTGCCATGTTGGCCGGGCTGGTCTTAAACTCCTGACCTCAGGTGATCCACCCACCTCAGCCTCCCAAAGTGCTGAGATTACAGGCGTGAGCCACCGCGCCCGGCCTAAAGTTATGAAATTTAATTTAATTTTTAACAGAGACAGTTAAGGAAAGGCAGTTTGCTGGCCCCAATCCAGACTGCCTTTCTCACAGGATAATTGTGGTGATTTTTGCTGTTGAAAACAGTATAAAGAGAAGCGCAGCACCTAGGCCTGGCCTGGCTGGGCTTTCCTCTCTGTCACTCTGGAAATCTGGGATAGAAAGAAGGAAACATAACATTTCTTTTTTTTTTTTTTTTTTGAGACAGAGTCTCGCTCTGTCACCCAGGCTGGAGTGCAGTAGCATGATCTCGGCTCACTGCAGCCTCCACCTCCTGGGTTCAAGTGATTCTCCTGCCTCAGCCTCCTGAGTAGCTGGGATTATAGGCACCCACCACCATGCCCGGCTAATTTTTGTATTTTTAGTAGAAATGGGGTTTCACCATGTTGGCCATGCTGGTCTCAAACTCCTGACCTCAGGTGATCAACCTGCCTTGGCCTCCTAAAGTGCTGGGATCATAGACGTGAGCCATCACACCTGGCCAGGAAACATAACATTTCTAAGTTAAGCATCTAGTGCCTTCTATGTACTGGGCCCTGGCAATCCTGAAGGGAACCCTTTTTGGGAGTAGTGCTGTCCCTGTCCTCCAGATGAGAAGACTGCAGAGCAGAGAAGCATGTGTCCATGTCACACAGTGGACAGAATGGTGGCTTTTAGAATCAACCAGTTGTTCTGCAGTTGCTTGCTGCTTTCTCCTTGCCTGATTTGGGCTATCGTGGGTGGTAAGAACTTGAACTCCACATGGGACCCCATGACAGACCTTATTCCAGGACTGAGTCACTGCACAAAGCAATAACTGATGGTTGGAGCTGAGGGGACTCTTAGTCACATGCCCATGCCAGGATCTCCCTTGTTGCAATCTCCTGTTCTAGTCCAAATGAGCCAGAGCAGGCCAGTATGACAGGGAAGACCTGCCAGTGACTCAGTCTGCCGTCACTGCGCATGGCAGAAGGCACCCTGAAGAGCAAGGGGCCACCGCAAACATCCCTAAGCCAGAGTGCTTGGCTGCTTTCCCAGGCTACCTCTCTGGATGGAGATGCCAGGCCAGTATGGCCCAGAGAAAGAGCTTGTACGTCTGTCCCTTCCTCCTCCGACACCCACACACAGTGACGGATTATTTGTTGTCACATCAGCTGCTTCCGGAGGCCCTTGGGAGGGGAGAGCTGGTGGCAGGGCTGGCAATGCTGCCCTGGATTCTGCTCTGGTGGCTCTCAGCGTGACTGCTGGTGAAGCCCTTTGCTCCCAGGAGCAGCCGGCGTTGTTCAGGGCTATGGGGACCGGTCTCTAACTCCATTTATTTTTTCCCCAGAAGAGCCTGCAGAGAAAGCTTCTCTCTTAACTCTGTGTGCACAGCCCTGAGACTTTTCTTCCAGAATTTCTCTGGGATGCATCCCCTTGGCCAGGGGCCTTTAGCTTCTAGGCTTTCTTTGCAGCCTCCAAAGGAGTCACAGAAAAGCCCAGTGGGGACTTCCTCGGGGTAATGGGGTGAGGAGGGATGTCACTGATTACGCAGTCTCCTTATGTGGGGCTAACTCATGAACCTTGCTTCCTGGAGGAGACTAGAGCTAGGTCACCAAGCTGCAGACCCTGGACTTTCAGGCCCTGCCTGGCCCCCAGGCCTGCTGTGCTCAGCACATTGGAGTCCTGCTGAGGAAAGGCAGCAGTGGCAGAGGATGTGCTGGGGGAGCAAGCTGGGCGCAGGGCCCTCTTGCTGACTGCCCCTCCCACTTCCCACTGGGCTGAGTCACTTCCTCTCTGGCTGCAGCAGGTACTCTCCCACAGGCTGGGAGCAGAGCAGGCCTCAGGGTGTGGGGTCACCCTATACAAAGAGAGCTCCGGTTGGAAGAAGCCAGTTCACTTATAACCCCCAAGGCAATAAAGTGCAGCATTTGGAGATGTGATATTGTGCATTAAATGATGTGATATTATGTATTCTTGACAAATTGGAGCTATACATGTCCTGCGTTTTAAAAATGAACAAAATCATCACTCTGTTTTGGAGCAGTGAAGATGACAGCACATGCATGAATCCTTGTCATCAGGGAGTCCTGGCTGAAATCGAGGGATTACTAATCCTCCTCTCTATCCGCCTCCCCAGCCTGTCAGCATCTGTCCTGAGCACAAAGCAAATGGCTTCCAGTGGGTTCCTAAGGAGATTGCTTATAGCCACCAAGCTCCCGGGGAGAGGGTGCATGCCTTCTTCAGGAATGGCTGTCATTCAGACTCAGCGGAAAAGCCCTCACCAGAGCCTCTACCTGGGCCACAGTCTTTAGGCTTTGCTTTTTCAATAATAGAAGGGGAGAATCCACATCAGAAAGTGGTGCGAGTTAAAGAGAGAATCTGGGAAACACTGGGAATGGTTTCTGGCAAGCGGTGGGTGCCCATCAAATGATAATGAAAAAAGGCATACCTGCAGAGACTTGCCACAGGGAAGTGGCCTCAGCACGGAGCAGGGAGCACCCACTCTTCACCCAGCAAAGACCTGGTGACACCGCCAGCCACAGCATCATTGAGCTGTCCTGTGAAGGCATATTACCATCTCTGTTTTACAGATGAGGAAGCTGAGGCCCCTGAAGGGTAGGTGACTAGTGTAGAGTCACAAAATAAGTGAGTGTCAGAAGTTGAAATTTGAGCCCGGACCTCCATGACCCCCAAATCCATCTTGCTATCCCAGTTGGCATTTGCGTAACTGGTCCATGGCTTGAAACCCTTGGTTCTCTGAGCTGTGAATTCCTCTGGGTTTCCTGGACTGCCTTTGTGGATGGAGAGCAGGTCTGTAGGTATCCCTGGTAGAAGCATCTACATGTGAGTATTAAGTGTACCGGGGTGGCACCCAGAGTGTTTGTGTCAGGGAAGGGTGGGGGATGCTGCCTGTTGGCTAGTGGAGGGATATCTCAGTAACCGACCTTTGACTCAGCCCTTTTCTCCAGAGAGGCCCCACTCAGCAGCCCCTGAAATGCCTCCTTCTGAGGGAAGCATGACCTCTCTCCCTCCCTGCTCACCTGCAGCTTTCTGGCTTGACAGCACCCTGGTTCCAGGAGAATGATTGTTTATAAGTAAGTCTGTGCTTGGCATGCCTGGAACCATGCAGACATTGGGTGGAGAAGGAGCAATTGAGGAAGCAGTGTAGTCAGGGAAAAAGAATATGGAATTCAGCATTGAAAAAGCTGTGTTTATATCCCAGCTCTTCCAACAGCTAGCCAGGTGACTTCAGACAGGTCTCAGAGCTCTGAGTCTTAATTTCTTTTTTCTTTTTCTTTCTTTTTTTTTTTTTTTTTTTTTTGAGACAAGGTCTCACTCTGTTCCCCAGGGTAAAGTGGTGCTGTCATGGCTCACGCAGCCTCGAACTCCTGGGCTCAAGCAATCCTCCAAACTAAGCAAGCTAAAACGCCCAAGTAGCCGGGTCTACCAGCTGCGCCAGCTTTGAACTCCTGGGCTCAAGTGATCCTCCCACCTCAGCCTCCCAACATGCTGGAGTAACAGGCGTGAGCCACCGTGCCTGGGCTCAATTTCTTTTTCTAGAAAATTTTGTGTTCTGTGTGTGTGTTGTGGGGAGGTGATCAGTTATCATTATGTACCAGCCCTCCACATCCGTGGGTTCTGCGTCTGTGGATTCAACCAACTGCAGACCAAAAATGTTCAGGAACAAAAAAGGATGCTTGTGTCTGGTGTCTGGACTAAACATGTACAGATGTACAGACATTTTTTTCTTTCTTTTTTTTTTGAAACGGAGTCTCGCTCTGTCACCCAGGCTGGAGTGCAGTGGCGCAATCTCAGCTCACTGCAACCTTCGCCTCCAGGTTCAAGCAATTCTCCTGCCTCAGCCTCCCAAGTAGCTGGGATTACAGGCAAACACTGCCACGCCCGGCTAATTTTTTTGTATTTTCAGTAGAGACGGGGTTTCACCATGTTGGCCAGGCTGGTCTCGAACTCCTGACTTCAGGTGATTTGCCCTCTTCGGCCTCCTAAAGTGCTGGGGGATTACAGGTTTGAGCCACTGCACGCAGTCCTTTTTTTTTTTGGAGACAGGGTCTTGCTCTGTCACCCAGGCTGGAGTACAGTGGCAGGATCACATGATCCGTGATTACATAGGCATGACCCATGGCACCCAGCCAGACTGTTTTTTCTTGTCATTATTTCTTTTTTTTTTTTTTTTTTTGAGATGGAGTCTCACTCTGTCACCCAGGCTGGAGTGCAGTGGTGCAATCTCGGCCCACTGCAAGCTCCGCCTCCCGGGTTCACGCCATTCTCCTGCCTCAGCCTCCCGAGTATCTGGGATTACAGGCGCCCACCACCACTCCCGGCTAATTTTTTGTATTTTTAGTAGAAATGGGGTTTCACTGTGTTAGCCAGGATGGTCTCGATCTCCTGACCTCATGATCCACCCGCCTCGGCCTCCCAAAGTGCTGAGATTACAGGCGTGAGCCACCACGCCTGGCCCTTCTTCTCATTATTTCTTAATACAGTATAATAACTACACAGCATTTTCGTTGCATTAGGTATTATAAATCTAGAGATGATTTAAAGTATATGGGGCTGGGCATGGTGGCTCACGCCTGTAATCCCAGCACTTTGGGAGGCCGAGGTGGACAGATCACTTGAGGTCCAGGAGTTTGAGACCAGCCTGGTCAATATGGTGAAACCCTATCTCTACTAAAAATACAAAAATTAACTGGGCATGGTGGCATGCACCTGTAATCCCAGCTACTCAGGAGCCTGGGGCATAAGAATCACTTGAACCCAGGAGGCGGAGGTTGCAGTGAGCCAACATCTTGCCACTGCACTCCAGCCTGGGTGACAGAGCGAGACTCCATCAAAAAAAAAAAAAAAAAAAAAAAAGTAGTACAGGAGTATATGCACAGGTTACATGCAAATACTACGTTATCTTATATTAGGGACTTGAGCATCCTTGGGTTTTGGTATCTGTCAGAGGTCCTGGAACCAATCCCCCATGGATATTGAGGGATGATTATATTCACAAATGCTTTGTAAACTATAAAGCCATGTGTAAAAATTAGTTCTGATAGTTAATCTGAGAGTGTGAGCCGCCCTTGTGAGTTTTAAGTCTGAAATTCACCACCCAGAGAGGCGCGCAGGAATCTACAAGAGACCTGGCAGCCACCTAGTGTGCACGAGTGGTCTGCGGAGCATGGGTGGTGTCCTCAGTTGCATTGCTCATTCAGATTTCACATCACTCACCTCGAGTGTCATCATTTCACCCCAGGTGTAGTCAGATAAATGCATAGTTAGGCCAGAAGTTCTCTTTTCAGAGAAGCGAAAGTGGTTGGAATTTTTCTGACCAGCAGAAGGACCTTCACACCACAAACCTGGAGTGGCCTGGAGGACCTGTCACCAGTGTGAAGGGACAGGCCAGGCTGCCACTCACACACTCCCCACATCTTGCCACAGGAAAGCAGATCGTTTGGCTGGATTTGGGGGATTCTCCCGCACAGGGCCTGGTCCATCCCTTCGTCAGTGAGGGCTTCTGCACAGCTGCAGGCATGTTGTGAACAGGTTTAATTCTTCAGTAGGGGTTGCTCTCCAGCAGCAAATGCTGTCTAAGCAAAACCCCTGATGATCAGCCAGCTTAGACCCCATTCTGCCTCATGCATTTCTGACATGGGAGTTTTCCTGGACAGACTATCCAGTGCAGCCCCAGTTACCTACAGCTGTGGCACCCTGTCTCCAGCCATGAGTTGGCAGATACTGGCTAGTCTGACCATCTGTACTTTCTTCAGGGTCCCACTCCAGCCACTGGCCCCTCCTAGGACAGAGTTTTCCTGTGAATCACACCTTGTACCTCTTTATTCAACTGCCTCTGTCTCCTGCCCCAGCAGGGACCATGGTGCCTTATAGATGCCCAGCAAACAGCCCCACACTGTGTTCTCTTCCAGCTTTGCGCCAGGCAGTGGGCTGGGTGCAGGGAGGCAGCGGTGGATTGGAGTTGCTCCCTCAGGGGAGCCCACAGCCTGAGATGGGGGAGTCAGACAGATAAACCAATGGTTGTAGCACAGTGGGAGGGGACGGAGGTGTGCTCAGGTGCTCTGGGGGTTGGAGGAGGAGCAGCCAGCTTTGGCAGGAGGCCTTCTGTGAAGACTTTCTGCAGCAGGTGACATTTCAGTGAGGACCAAGGGAGAAGGATGTGCCAACCAGGGAGAGTTGGGCGGGGCAGGGATGTTCATGGCATACTCGGGATTGTGTCATTTGGTGTGGCTGGATTTAGGGTGCATATAAAGGCAGTGAGGCTGGAGAGGTATTGTAGGTGTAGTTAGGCTCACTGAGGAATTGGGGTTCTTCCTGAAGAGCATGGAGCCCTTGGAGGACCTCCACAGCAGGCAGAGAGACGGCAGTCTCCTGGGATCTGATTGCCCAGCCCCATTTACACAGGTGGCTGAGGTGAGCTCTTCCCATGGAGTGCATCCTTCCTGATCAGCCTGAGGAGAGCAGGGCCCCACCATCCTGCACCTGATGCAGAGAAACCCTGTGAAGCTGCACTACATAAAGACGCCACCAGGTGGCAGGCCTGGAGATTGCATGGAGGCCCCCCCACCCACCAATTCTTTGATAATAGCACAGTGTTGAAGAGAGGGGGCCATACAAGACTGAATTCCTGTTCATGCCAGGCTGGCTCTGCCCAACATATATGAGACTGCAAGTTCTGCCACTGCGGGCTGTGTACCCACAAGCCACAGGTCCCTCTGAACCTGTGAATCGGGTCTTGGGAGCTATTTGAGCAGGTTGGATTTTCTCCTCTGCCTTGGGGGACCTGAGAGTAAGTTGCAGACTTCATGACCCTTCACCCCGAAACACTTGAGTATGTATCACCTAAGAACAAGGGCATTCTCCTGTAGAACCACAATGCAATTTGCAAGTTCAGGAAATTTAACTGATACAATACTATTATCTAATAAACAGTCTATATTTAGATTTTACCAGTTGCACAATCATGTCTTTTATGCCTTTTTTCTCCAAGATCACCCATTGTATTTCTTTGTTGTATGTCTTTAGTCTCCTTTAATCTAGAATCATTCTTCAGCTTTTCTTTAACTGCCTGACATGGATGTTTTTGAAACATACAGGCCTATGATGAATGTCCTTCAATTTGGGTTTGTTTCATGATTAGATTGAAATTATACATTTTTGGAAAAAAAAAATAGCATGAGTAGATTGGGAGCAGTGGCTCATGCCTGTAATCGTAGCACTTTGGGAGGCCAAGGTGGGAGGATCACTTTAGCCCAGGAATTCGAGACCAGCCTATGCAACATAGCAAGACCTCTTCTCTACAAAAAATTTAAAAAATTAGCCAGGTATGGTGATGTGTGCCAGTGGTCGCAGCTACCCAGGAGGCTGAGGTGGGAGAATCACTTGGGCCTGGCAGGTGGAAGCTGCACTCCAGTCTGGGTGACAGAGCAAGACCCTGTCTCGAAAAAATATATATATATAGCATGAGTAGTACATGTTTATTAAGGGCATCATGTCAGGAGGCGTGTGATGCCACTTTGTTCTGTTATTGGTGATAGTAACTTTGACCACTTGGTTAAGATTGCAGCTTGCCTTTTAAAAAATGTGGGTATATTTACACACAGTGATTTCACATGTCTTTTAACTGTACTGTTCAATTGTTTTGACCAGTGCACACACCCAGAAGCTATGTCCTTCGGCAGTAAAAGTTTTATAGCACAATATATGTGCTCTGCTCTCCTCCCGCAATCCTGCTCCAAGAGATCTTAAGCTGGAGGCACCAGGTCTGAATTCCAGACTCCTCCCCACCACCCACACTTCACCTCCAACTGGAGCATGACCACAGACCTATTCAGAGAGGCTGGCAGCCTCTTCATCCTGGACAGTCCCTTACTGTATGCCAAGTAGGTAATTACCAGCATATGTGTGCTCCTATGTGGCCGCCTGTGGGGATGCTTCTCAGTGTAGAGTGGAGGACCCTCCATGCCTTGGCCAGGCTTCAGCTGCTTTGTAGTTGGGTAGACATGAGGACAGACTGAGCTGGGGAGATCAGTGGCAGCGTTTCATCTGCTCAGTGCCGTCTTTGTACCGCTCATCCCTTTGGAGATTGGTGTGTCTACCAGGTGGAACCATGGGGTAGAGCTATCCCTGCCAGCTCTCCTGGACCTGGTCACACTATACCACTGGACTCTAGGCATCTTCAGCCTTGGAACCCTTATGTGGCTCTGATGGCCTGGCTTTCACTGCCTTGCTGGGAGATCTGGGCTCACATTGCTCGGTAGCTTTAGGGTGAGATGACTTTAGCCCCAAATTGACAGAGTAAGATCAGGTACCCCCTACTCAGGCCATGAAGTGGGAGCTGTCCCACAGGTGAGGCCCTCTCACACTGAGGCCCACAGTTGCTCCCCAGGCTTGGCAAAGCAATGGAACCCCCTGCTTTCAGAATCGGGCACAGCTACAGCCTGTGGACGGCGGAGTGCCAGCTGGGCTGTCTTGCTCTTTCCTGGCCTCCTCCCCTCACCCTCAATGTTGCCTCACTGAGCTTCCCATTGAGTTCAGGTTCTAAGGGGACTGGTGCTGACTTGTGAGGATAGAATGTAGAAGAGTTGGCCAGGTGTGGTGGCTCATGTCTGTAATCCCAGCACTTTGGGAGGCCAAGGCAGGCGGATTACCTAAGGTCAGGAGTTCGAGACCAACCTGGCCAACATGGTGAAACCCTGTCTCTACTAAAAATAAAAAATAAAAAAAAAATTAGCTGGATGTGGTGGTAGGTGCCTGTAATCTCAGGCACTTGGGAGGCTGAAGCAGAAGAATCACTTGAGCCCGGGAGGCAGAGGTTGCAGTGAGCAGAGATTGTGCCATTGCACTCCAGCCTGGGCGACAGAACAAGACTGTCTCAAAAAAAAAAAAAAAAAAAAGAATGTAGAAGAGTTAACAAATTGAAAGCTCCAGAGACTGCTAAGCAAGAACTGTTGAGTTCCTGGGGCACCGAGTAGTGGGCCCTGCACCCCAGCCTGAGGACCAGGTGTCTGGGGGGACCTGGGCTCCCAGTCTTCCTGAGACCAGAGTAGCTGGGGCATCACAGATCTCACTGTGAAGCCGGGGTCCCTCTGAGCAGGCCCCCTAGAGGAGTGTTTGTGGACCACTTGCAGGCGTGTCTCTGGAGGGACGCACAGCCAGATGATTGGAGGATGGGGCAGGGAAAGGAGGGTCTGTCCCTGGGAGCTGTGTCTTTGCTCACCCTACTAGTAAGCCTGCAGCAGCTTCCAGTTTTCTGGGCCTGCCTCTTCATGACGCTTCCTTTGCTTCAGTCAACTCTGGGTAGCATGAAGGGTGGCAGGAAGGGAGGCAGCCTTGCTCCCTCTTCCCCCGCGAGCATCTTTTTCATCTCCCTGCCCGTCTGCTGCCATCCTTCTGTCGGCCTGTGTCTTGGAGCAGTTCCCATGCCATTTGCTTGAGTCGAATCCTGAGTGGGGGGAGGGGCGGGTCAGGCTGAGCCCACTGATTGTCTGTGCTGCAGCTGCTCCTTGCAAACTGTTGTCTAGACCATGCCTGTGCGTAGGCGTGTAGGCAGCGTCTACACAGATGTTACGCGCCTCCATGGTGCTCTCCAGGGACCTGGGAAAGAAAGAGGAGGCTTACTGCTCCCGGGAAGACAGGGAACAGGATCAGAAGGGTGGTGATATCAACTTACTACTGGAAGCAGTGGGCAGTGCAGGACACGCCCAGGGCCACTGACCCTGGCAATGACTGTCACCAACTGGAGGGAAGGTATCCGTTCACTCATGGAGTATCTGCTGGGCCTGGCAGTGGGCTGCAATGGTTTTATATATATGTTTATACATTTGTTTTTCCTTGTGAAATTTTTAGTTGTGGAATTTTTCTGGTGGAGGGGGGCAGACATTAAGCATATAAACACAAATAAATACATAGTTACAAAATCTGGAAAGTATTATGGAGGAAAATTACAGACCACCATGAGTGAGACTAACTGGGACCCACTGGTCATGAGGCTATCAAGGAAGACTTCTCTGAGGAAGTGATACTTAGATTGAGAAGGATGCGTAGGAGTTAGCCAAGCAAAGAGCAGGAACACAGTGCCAGATACATTACTGCCCAGCTTTTAAAGATATTTCTAGAAGCAGTTTTACCCTTCTCTGCTTTTATGTGAATGACATTGAATCTGCTTCCAGCATGAGCCTCTTTGGCAGAAGGCCCAGCCAAGCCTAACTGTGGCTTCTGCTTCATCTGGGGACTGTTGGGGCTCAGTGAGTTACACAATCCTAGTTATTCTCAAAATTAAGTCATGGCTGTGCTCCCCAGTGGCACAGCTCTGAAAACAAATTGGGATGATGGGAGGTGAGCCTGGTAGATTAGACCTGCAGTGCATTGGATCATCCCTCCTACTTTCTGGTTCACCACATATAGTCAGTCTCCTAGGGTTTAGAATAAGGGCCAAAACAGGCCGGGCGCAGTGCTCATGCCTGTAATCCCAACACTTTGGGAGGCCGAGGCGGGCGTATCACCTGAGGTCGGGAGTTCGAGACCAGCCTGACCAACATGGAGGAACCCCATCTCTACTAAAAATACAAAATTAGCTGGGTGTGGTGGCACATGCCTGTAATCCCAGCTACTTGGGAGGCTGAGCAGGAGAATCACTTGAACCTGGGAGGCGGAGGTTGCAGTGAGCCAAGATCACGCCATTGCACTCCAGCCTGGGCAACAGGAGCGAGACTCCATCTCAAAAAAAAAAAAAGAATAAGGGCCAAAACAATAGCATGTGAGGATTTCACCTTACTGGTGAAGACACACCTGTTCTCAGAGTAGGAGATGGCTTCCAGGAGTATCAGCAAAAACAAACTAAAGGAAAAGACAGAAATATTTAACTACATAAAAAATCAACCTTATTTTTAATTTTAATTAAAAAAATTTAAATGTTATATTAATTTTATTGAGATGGGTCTCGCAACATTGCCCAGGCTGGTCTCGAACTCCCGGGCTCAAGCAATCCTCCCGCCTCAGCCTTCCAAAGTGCTGGGATTACAGGCGTGAGCCACCGCACCCAGCCCTTAACCATTTCTTAACCATTTCTTTTTATTTTTTTAATTAAAAAAAAAAAGATGAAAAAGCTGTATGTCAGTTACATCCTTACATAGAAAGAGTTTCTAAAAATCAGCAACACTAATACACACATAGCAGTAAAAAACAGAAGAAGAATATAAAGGAAATTAATAAAAGAAATAATAGACACAGCCAGTAAGCATATGAAACAAATTCAACCTCAGAAATAATGAAAGAATTGTGGATTTTAAAATGCTATGCTTTTTGTTGCCCACCAAATTAGCCATTTATAAGAATAAGGAAATAACTCAGTCCTGGTGCAAGTTCTGGAACTCACTGGACTGTAAATTGGCACGGCCATCCTGGAAGCAGCCTGGCAGCATCTGTCAAATACCTTAAAAACATGTCCCCCTTGTATTAGCCTAATGGGGATTTTTTAAAAATGTGCCCCACTTGACTCTGCAATTCTGCTTCTTGGAATTTATCCAGAGGGAGACAGATAAGTATGACAAGATGTATACTTGTTTTTTTGTTTTTTCTTTTTTTTTTGAGACGGAGTCTTGCTCTGTCACCCAGGCTGGAGGGCAGTGGCGCGATCTCGGCTCACTGCAAGCTCCGCCTCCCGGGTTCACACTATTCTCCTGCCTCAGCCTCCCGAGTAGCTGGGACTACAGGCGCCCACCACCACACCCGGCTAATTTTTTGTATTTTTAGTAGAGACCGGGTTTCACCGTGTTAACCAGGATGGTCTCGATCTCCTGACCTCGTGATCTGCCCTCCTTGGCCTCCCAAAGTGCTGGGATTACAGGTGTGAGCCACCGCACCTGGCTGACAAGACGTATACTTGTATGTGCGTGACCATTAATTCTTTTTTTTTTTTTTTTGAGACGGAGTCTTGCTCTGTCACCCAGGCTGGAGTGCAGTGGTGTGATCTGGGCTCACTGCAAGCTCCGCCTCCCAGGTTCACACCATTCTCCTGCCTCAGCCTTCCGAGTAGCTGGGACTACAGGGGCCCGCCACCATGCTCAGCTAATTTTTTTTTTGTATTTTTAGTAGAGACGGGGTTTCACAGTGTTAGCCAGGATGGTCTCAATCTCCTGACCTCGTGATCCGCCCGCTTCGGCCTCCCAAAGTGCTGGGATTACAGGCGTGAGCCACTGCGTCCGGCTAATTCTTTTTAAATGGAAAGAACCTAGATGTCCATAAATAGGGAATGGTCAGAGAAATCACTGTATATTTGTACCAAGGAGCCTGTGTAGCTATCTCAAGTGATGTTGCAAAAGAATATTGTGATGCAGGGATGTTAATGGGTTTTTGTTTTGTTTTTTACAGCTTTATTGAGATGTATTTCACATACTATAAAATTTATCCTTAATGGTTTTTGTTTGTTTTGAGATGGAGTCTTGCTGTGTCCCCTAGGCTGGAGTACAATGGCGCCATCTCAGCTCATGCAACCTCCGTCTCCCCAGTTCAAGCGATTTTCCTGCCTCAGCCTCCCGAGACAGGCGCCCACCACCATGCCCAGCTAATTTTTTTTTTGAGACAGAGTCTTATTCTGTTGCCCAGGCTGAAGTGCAGTGTCATGATCTCAGCTCACTGCAGACTCCGCGTCCTGGGTTCAAGCGATTCTCGTGCCTCAGCCACCAAGTAGCTGGGATTACAGGTGTGCACCACCAGGACCAGCTAATTTCTGTATTTTTAGTAGAGACAGGGTTTCACCATGTTGGCCAGGCTGGCCTGGAACTCCTGACTTCAGGTGATCCACCCACCTTGGCCTCCCTAAGTGCTGGGATTAAAAGCATGGGGTCAATGCGCCAGGCCTCCCTTAATGTATTTTAGGTGGGAAAAAAGGAAACATAAAATAGTATCACAGCGTGGTCCACATGTTTGTAATAATAAAACTTTATATAAGCATACACACAGTCACACACAGAAAAAACATGCTTGAATGTTAACAGCAGTTATATCTGGGAGGTAAAGTCATGGGTACCTTATTTTCTTATTTTTGCATATGTGTATTTTCTAATGTTTCTGCAGAGAACATCAGTTACTTTTATATGAAGAAAAATACAGGAACAGGCTGGAGTTCTGTGTTTTTGAGTCCATTATGGAAGGGTAAAGGCTACACACCTAAGGTGGGTGTCAGGCCTCTATCCTGGGCCACCTCTCACCACTCCCTGCCTCGCGTTGGATGCTTCAGCAACACAAACTACCTGGAGTTGGTGGCTTGCGTGCCATTTCTTACCTGGGCGTGTTTGCTCACTGAGGCCCTCCTACCATGAAGGTCCTTGCCCTTTGCCCACTCCTGTATCCTTAGGGAAGTTTTCCCGGAGCCCCGCGCCCACACTGGGCATCCTGTGACCCTGACCTTCCCCATGTGGAACTCGTCTGTACACATCTGTTTCCTTGTCCCCCCCAGACCCTGCTTTGCCGAGGTGTTTGACTTTGGAGAGCTGGAAGAGACAACTCCTCTTTTGTGTTTTTATCTGTTATTTTTTAATCTGTGTCCAGAGGTGTCTTTTAGCCTCTGGCCCCAATGTCCGCCTTTCATTTTTACGCAGGAGGATCTCAGGATTATCAGGCAAATCAGAGTGCTCAGTGATCTTCAGTAGTGTTCTTTAACTGACTCTTAATTACACAATGAATTTTCTTTTTCTGAAAAGTAAGAGTTTATGAGGGAAGAGAAAGTAAACCCTGCCATTGACAACTTTGGGGGGCTCTTTCACCTGAGAGGACCAGAGAGTCAAGGAAAGATGGGGAGAGGGGTTCTCAGGGCTGCAGTCATCAAACTCCGTGGGCATAAGAAGCCCCCAGGCCTCATGTAACAAGCATCCCATTCCTGGGGCCCACTGTCCAGATACGGGCCAGGAATGGGCACCTCGGGTCATTAGGCTGTAGGTATTTGGAGGGCAGGTCTCACTTTGGGAATAATTGCTCACCTCAGGGCTGGGGTTCAGCTGGATGGGGCTGGCTCTCCTCTCTGTCTCTGTGGTAGTCTCTTGGGGCTCTGTTTGCCATTAGCATCTGCACAAAGCCCAGTTTTCTCCTCTCTGAATTTAACTGGCCACTTGGTGGTGGTGTGTTGGCTCCCCGCCTCTGTACCCTATATATGCTGCCTTAAAGGATGTCCACCTTTAGCATCTAATTAACCCCAAGTAAAGGAGCTGTGGTTCTTTGTCACTTGGAGCCTTGGATGCTCCTCTGGGAGCAGGAGGAGGTGGAGGCTGCAGCGGAACAGCAGCAGTGGCAGCTGTGTGACGCATCCCAAGTCAAAGACCTGCAGGCTGGGTTAGCATAAGGAAACTCGCTGACTTACTCAGTGAGAAGGGGTCTTTCTGTCTTGTCTAGAGCTGAGAATGAAGCGGAGAGCATCAGACAGAGGAGCTGGGGAAACGTCGGCCAGGGCCAAGGCTCTAGGAAGTGGGATTTCTGGAAATAATGCAAAGAGAGCTGGACCATTCATCCTTGGTAAGCCTCTGACCTTTGGGAAAAATGGGTGGGCTGGGAGGCAGGGGCAGGGCACACTGGCTCGCATGATCTGACCCTACAGACATCAGAGTGAGGTGGCCCACCCACAGTAGTGCGTGGTCCTGCCCTGCCCCAGGCCTGGGCACTACTTGAAACGGAGTATGTTTATATCAGTGGAAGACCCAAGCCTTGGGTCACTCTGTACCAGGGGCTGTCAGTGTTTAAGCCATACCAGCCTTAGATCAGCCTTAGCCAATAGCTAGGCTCCCACTCTCCCCACAGAGAATCCTATGTGTGCCCATAGAATGGTGATGTGCCCACAGGAAGCACACCCATTAGAAGTCATTAGCTGCATTAGAACCCAAGCTCTGGCCAGGTGCAATAGCTCACTTCTGTAATCCCAGCACTTTGCGAGGCTGAGGTGAGAGGATCACTTGTGGCCAAGAGTTCAAGACTTCGCAAGCTTGGGCAACATAGTGAAATCCCGTCTCTACTAGAAATATATAAAAATTAATTAGGCGTGGTGTCACATGCCTGTAATCCTAGCTACTTGGGAGGCTGAGACAGGAGGATTACTTGAGCCCAGGAGTTTGAGGTTACAGTGAGCCGTGATCACGCCACTGCATTCCAGCCTAGGCAATGGTGCGAGACTCTGTCTCTAAAAAAATAAAATAAAATGAAATAAAATAAAATGAAAACCCAAGATCTATCATCCAAGGCACTGCTTTATGCCATTCTTGGATGACATAATTTCACAAAGCATTTTGTATAGCCCCCCAGATTTATTTAAATTGGCACAGAAATCCTGGCACAGGTGTTAGCAGTTGGCCAGAGAAGCAGCAGAGCGTTTCTGCATGATGCATAAGGACCAGCAGTCCAAATTGCTTATAGTCAGGGTTGCGGCCAGAGACCGGGCATGAGTTTTACTTTGGGACAGCATTTTGGACTTACAGGCACAGGGTAGTTCCAGCTCCAGTCATTCAGTACATAGTTAATGGTGTGTACCTACTACATGCCAGGCCTGTGCTGTTTGCCAGGCATGCAGCAGTGAATAAGACAGACAAGTTCCTGCCCTCACAGAGAAACAGAGTAAACAACTCACCAGTCATCACTGGTGGTGCAAGTGCCTTGAAGGAAGTTCCACGATAACGTGAGATGAGAAGGGCCCGTAGGTAGGGCAGGCAAGAAAGGCCTGTCTATGAGGAAGCACCATGTGAGCTGACACCTGAGGAGAAGCAGCAACTGTGGGAAAAGCTGGGGAAGAACATTGCAGACAGAAGAAACAGCACTGCAGAGGCCCAGCAGCAGGAAAGGGCTTACCATGTTGGGAACTAGGAGCCCAACATTAGAAGCTGGAGTATGGCATGGGACAGGGAATGGAACATCCTCAGTTAGAAAGGTGGGCGGGAACTGAATCATGCAAGGCCTTGGGGGCCAGACAAGGGAGTTTGGGTGGTATGTTCAGAGCAGTGGGTCTATGAACATTGCACTGGTAAAAAGGAAAACAAAGAGCAGTGGAGCTTCGTTAAGAGTTTTTCACGCAGCAGAGGCACTGTGACATCAGATTTCCACTCTCAAAGCTTGGGCAAGGCGCTGTCACGGGACAGTGAGCACTGTGCATCTCCAGAAGTACAGAAAGTCCCCAAAGCTGGCACTTGAACAGGGGCCAGAGGGCTGTATCAGAATCACCAGGGAACCTGTTGCAGCTCTAGTTTCCTGGATCCTCACCCTGAAGTTGCTCTTCAGAGGATCCAGTATCTCTTGGGTTTTGTTGACTTTTTTGAGGCAGGGCTTTGTTCTGTTGCCCTGGCTGGAGTGCAGTGGCACAAACACAGTTCACTGCAGCCTCAACCTCCTGGGCTCAAACGATCCTCCCACCTCAGCCTTCCAAGTAGCTGGGTCTACAGGTGTGCTCCACCATGCTCAGCCAATATTTTATTTTTTGTAGAGAAGAAGTCTCACTCTATGTTGCCCAGGCTGGTCTCAAACTCCTGGGCTCAAGCAGTCCTCCCACCTCAGCCTCCCAAAGTGTTGGGATTACAGGTGTGAGCCACCACACCCAGCCTGGATCTCTTGTTTTTAATAGATGCTCCCTAGAGATTCCAGCGTGCACCCAGGGTTGAAAACCTGTCTTTGGGAAATGTGTCTGCAAAAGCGGGATGTGCTCCAGGCAGAGCACACATACCCCTCTATTTTTGGAGGGGAGATCTTGAAAACTCTCCACCAGGAGACCTTGGAGGGTCAGTCCAGTGCACGTGAGCTATGGTGCCCTCCTGAATAGAAGGTCTAGTAAAAGACCATGTGGTGACCTGGCGTCGTGACAGCCAGGGCTTCTGAAAAGTAGACCAGCAGCTCTCTGTGCCGTAGGTCCCCGTCTGGGCAACTCACCGGTGCCAAGCATAGTGCAGTGTTTGGCGAGGAAAGATGGCACAGATGACTTCTATCAGCTGAAGGTAAGTGAGACATGGGGGTGAGGGTGCCTCAGGAACAGGGCCTGTCATGCCAACCCACTCCTCCCTCCTCCACCTTCACACCTGCGTCATTGTGAACAAGGGTAGCACCATTTCTTCCCGAGAAGCAATCAAGTTCACAGTCTCCCTCAGAACAACTTCTGATTTAAAGAGTTTTGTCTGTGCACAAATTACATCGCCATCATATTAAGAAAAACGATTTCACTTGGTGTGTTTGTGTGTGCATTGTGCACAAATGTCATGTGGTAGAAAGCCCCCTGCTTCCCCCGTTCTGGTTGTTCTGCTGTGTAAAGTGAGGTGTTCTGGTTTTGGTTTTATTTTTATGCTTTCCTAAAGATCCTGACCCTGGAGGAGAGGGGAGACCAAGGCATAGAGAGCCAGGAAGAGCGGCAGGGCAAGATGCTGCTGCACACCGAGTACTCGCTGCTGTCTCTCCTGCACACGCAGGACGGCGTGGTGCACCACCACGGCCTCTTCCAGGTGAGCGGCCTGCCCCCTCACCCTTCACGCCCACCTCTGGCTGGCTATGGGGGCTGCCACTTGCTGGGGCCACAGCCATACGAGGAGCTCACGTGACCCTTGGGTGTCCCTGCCATGCTAGGTACATCAGGACTTCCAGGGTGGGTGGGATGGGCTGGGCTGGAAGTCAGGCTGGGCCACACTAGCTGTGCTCCTGTGGGGATGGTTATAGCCTAGCCAGGAATGCACACAGTTTGCATCTTAACAGCAGCCAGGCTTTCTTTGAAGAGCCACTTTTCTGAGAAAAGAGGAAAGCAAGAAGTCACTTAAAGACACCTGGGCCCAGGCTGGGCACGGTGGCTCAAAACTGTAATCCCGGCACCTTGGGAGGCCGAGGTGGGCGGATCACAAGGTCAGGAGATCGAGACCATCCTGGCCAACAAGGTGAAACCCCGTCTCCACTAAAAATACAAAAATTAGCTGGGTGTGGCGGCGCACACCTGTAGTCCCAGCTACTCAGGAGGCTGAGGCAGGAGAATCTCTTGAGCCCAGGAGGTGGAGGTTGCAGCGAACCAAGATTGTGCCACTGAACTCCAGCCTGGGCGACAGAGCAAGACTCCGTCTCAAAAGGGCCCCCTTGTCCTTTTTTTTTTTTATTTTTATTTTTTTGAGACATTTGCTGGACAAACTGAAATGCCTGAGCAGGCGGAAGAACAGGTGGTCAGGTCCCTTAGGAAAGGTATTGATTAACAGTGTGTACCTGACAAGAACCATTCTGGGGGCAGCACTGAAGTTGTGTCTCCAGAAATGAAGAGTTGGGTTCAGAATGACCGGGAGGCCTCCTTCACAGGCCTGGGAACAGCCCCATTCCTCAGCTGAGCATCCGCTGAGCCCTCAGCCGTTTGCTGGCCAGGACCAGGTGTTGCTAAGACAGACCTGCTGTTTGAGAGGCAGCACAGTGCCAGAGAGAGCAGTCACATTTTGATGCTGACAGTCCTGGATTCAGCTAGTATGACCTTGGGCAAGTCACTTAAGGTCTCTAGGCCTCAGATTCCCCATCTATAAAATGGGGATAGTGATAACAGTACCTATCTCCAGTGGTGGTTGGGACGATGAATGAGATTGTGTCAAGCACTGAGCTGCTCCTGGAACACTGTCATCATCATTGCTGTTCAGGCAATAAAAACTCCTTGTCAGCTTGAGTTCCTGAAATGAAACAAATGGAAAGCACTCTTCACCCCCATGTATACACCCCACCAAGGTCTTTGTTCTTAGATTTGCAATTAGAGGTGACTCAGAGTATTTTTAGGCAACTCCAAAAATTAGAGTATCCCCATAAACATGAAATCAAATTGAGGGTGATTGTGGTTTCTTGGTATTTTGTCTCTGATATCTTCAGAAGCTTGGCCTTAGTTCATGTCATTTTGGATGAGAGAACCTGGGTGATCAGAAGTGTTTCTAGTGTACTGTTTGTGTGCCAGACACTGTGCTAGGAAAAGCAAATATGAGGTGTGGTCCTGCTCTTAAGAAGAAATGTGGAGGCCGGGCGAGGTGGCTTATGCCTGTAATCCCAGCACTTTGGGAGGCTGAGGCGGGCGGATCATGAGGTCAGGAGATTGAGACCATCCTGGCTAACACGGTGAAACCCCATCTCTACTAAAAGTACAAAAAATTAGCCGGGCATGGTGGCGGGCGCCTGTAGTCCCAGCTACTTGGGAGGCTGAGGCAGGAGAATGGCGTGAACCTGGGAGGCGGAGCTTGCAGTGAGCCGAGAGCACACCACTGCACTCCAGCCTGGGCAACAGAGTGAGACTCTGTCTCACAAAAAAAAAAAAAAAAAAGAAAAAGAAGAAGAAATGTGGATATTCAGTCCTTCAGGAGTTCCCCAGAGGGGACAGTCAGTCTACCCCGCATGACACCAAGGACTTCCTCAAGCTGGTCAGATGAAGTCCCCCTGTTTCTTGTCTTACTCGAAATACTTTTCAGCAAGGAAAATGGGTCTAGAGTTTGCTACCATTGTGTCCATCTCGCAGCCACAACATTGGTGGCAGTACCCACAACATTGGTGGCAGTATCCACTTACTGAGCCCTGGCAGTGCATGACCTAAGCACAGGACATGGATTGTCTTATTTACTTCTCTTGGGCTGTGGGGGAAGGATTACTAGCTCTCTTTTACCAGTGAGGAACTAGAGACCTGGAGAGGGTAAGCAAACTGCCCCAGGTCCCACAGCTAAGACAAGGTGGCTGGGTCCTGAACCCAGCAGTCTGAGGTCAGAGTCACTCTTAGCCACCATGTGACTGTCGGGAGTACTGCGTCCTGACAGTCCTCTTTTCTGAGAAAAGAGGAAAGCAGGAAGGCACTTGAGGAAAACATGTGTCCTGGATACACAGAACCTGTGTGGCCTCTGGAGCCTGCCAAGATTGATCTCCTTCTAACTTCCACCATCTTAGACATCAGAAGGGGGTTCTGTTGGTGATTACTGGAATCTGGGTGCCATGGAGGGAGGATTCCCATTTTTGCTGCTTGAGCACTGAGCTGAGAGGGCCCTTGGGCTCTAAATACCCAGACCTGATCTGAATCCTTTGCATTATGATCAAAGCATTAAGCCTTCACCTGAGATGTTTTAGCTTCAGCCTCTTGCTGGTCCTGGCATTTGGCACACAAGAGGCTGCACAGTGCTGAGCCGCCCCATGGTCTAGGCTGCCTAGGCCTCAGTCTTCTATGGCCCGCACATGCAGGCTAATTCCAGGCTCCCTCATTGGTTTGAGTGTCCAACTCCAGAGGAGAGTCCCAGGCCCTGGCCTTGGCCCTGCCAAGTTCACAGCCAAGCCCTGCGCTGCCCCGTTGCCTCCCAGGACCGCACCTGTGAAATCGTTGAGGACACAGAATCCAGCCGGATGGTTAAGAAGATGAAGAAGCGCATCTGCCTCGTCCTGGACTGCCTCTGTGCTCATGACTTCAGCGACAAGACCGCTGACCTCATCAACCTGCAGCACTACGTCATCAAGGAGAAGAGGCTCAGTGAGAGAGAGACTGTGGTCATCTTCTACGACGTGGTCCGCGTGGTGGAGGCCCTGCACCAGGTGAGGCCACACCCTGCTGCTGCGCCTTCTGGCCACAGAAAGCCACCTTTCTTGCTGCCGCTGAGCAGAAGGCAGCTCTGTCCTGTGCACCCAGGTATGCTTTGCAGCTGGGAGTGTCCAAAAGAAGAGTGACTGAATGGCAGGTGCACAGGGTGAGGCACAGTGCCACCCTGCAGGCCACCTTCCTGTTGAGGGCTGACCCGCAGCCCAGCTGTGGTAATTACCACAGCCAACTGTGTTAATTCCCCATCAGTTAAGAGGCCTGGTGTCCACCCCCATGTAGTGATGACAGTGAGATACCCACCCAAGCACGTCTAAGCTTTTTGTAGGATTAGAGGTGTCAGGCACGCTGGGACAAAGGATAGGAGAGCCTGAGCCTCTTCCCGGTGCACCGCTTCTGTGGGCCAAGCCTGTGGTACTTAGTCACAAAGCCAGGACAGCTCCTCCCCGACCCCCAGATCCATCCTGTCCATGGATTGTCTAATGGAGGGGAAAAAATGAGTGACTTTCCCCACCAGCCACTGCCCTGAGGGAAGAAAGAGCTAAAGAAGCTGCCACAGATGGGGAGACACTGACTAGGTGCACATTCATTCCCCATCCAGACGCGTAAGTCATGCTAACTTGGAACTGTCCTGATCTGCCTGTGCTTGGAGCCTAAAGAGACACATCATAGAATTTTTCCCGCCTTCTCGAACACCTGGAGAGCCCCCATCTTACAGGGTGGGCCCTGACCCCACCTCTCACATTGACAATATAAACCATACGCCTGTTGTTTTACAGAAAAATATCGTGCACAGAGACCTGAAGCTGGGGAACATGGTGCTCAACAAGAGGTAAGATCCCTGTCTCTACATCCATATAGTTACCCCGGGGCTGGGGCGGGCTACACATTGCAACTCTCCAGTGCCCTGAAGTGTCCTCATGAGGATTCCGACTCAAAACAACCCACTTCCTCCAGGAATCCCAGGGCTCAGGGGATGGAATGAACATGGGAATTGGGGGCTTGCTGAGACTGGGAGTTTTGAGCCACAGAAAGGGAGCTCTGGGAAGACCTTTAGGTCTCCTCCCTGGTCCATTTATTTGTCATGCCTGGCTCCTAGTGGGTACTCAGAAAATTACCATAAGAATGGACTAAATGGTCAGGCGCAGTGGCTCCCGCCTGTAATCCCAGCACTTTGGGAGGCTGAGGCGGGAGGATCACTTGAGCCCAGGAGTTTGAGACCAGCCTGGGCAACATAGTGAAGACCCCATCTCTGCAAAAATATATATATTTTTTGAATGGACAAATGGGGTGAAGGAACGAGCAAAATGAGGCCTTGCCATAGGTCAATTTCCTCAGGAAACAGACTCTGAGGTTTACGTGCAGAAGGTTTACTGTGAAGTGCTCTCAGGGTGAGGGGGTGGAATTAGGCAGAGGGAGAAGCTGAACCGCAGTAAAGTCCCAGCAGGGCCTCAGCCTGAAAAACTCGAGAGTGGGATGGCCTGCAGATGGCCCGCACATGGCCTTTGTGCCCCCACAGCAATCAGTCACTGAATGTCTGCTGTCCTTAGGGAGGGGCATTCCCTTAGGCAAGGCAGCTTCTTTTGGCTAAGAGGGCCTCCTGGAGAGGGATGCAGCTGTGAGTGGTTACCTGTAAAATGCCACCAGCTCTCTCAGCAGCAGGGAGAGCATGCCTTAGACTTGGAGGGGATCTGGCGGCCCACCCTTGTCAGGGTGAACCAGCAGCAGAGGGACATCAAGCGCGTCCCTGGTTTCAGGTTGTCATCCCGCCTCGACAGAGGGTCCTGGGCCTCTTTGGAGTGATCTGGGACAGTGCTACCACTGTCTCACCGTGTTGGAGGGACCACCAACCATGTAGGAACCCAGGACCAGCAGGAAGTGGGCCCACTCTGTGGGCTACCATGATCCTTGAAATGCAGGGCTGAGAAGGGCACATCTCCCCCACTCCGCCCCCACCCATTATTTCTGAGCCTCCCTCCCTCACCTCTCAACTCAGCGTTGAGCAGGTTGGAGAGCTTACAAAGGCAGCCTGAATCTCACAGCAGCAGTGTGGTGGTGGGTGATTCATTCCATGATGTGGCCAGCCCAGCCCAGGAAGGGCCTGAGGCCCACTGTCCTCTAAAGAGGCCAAAGCCACCGTGGTCAGAGGACAAGAAGCTGCCTGGAGGTTGGCCTCCGGGGAGGGGGCATTGCCTTGTGCCCCATCTCAACTGATGGGGAATTACTGCTGGGGGCTCCAGATCCCATAGCTCCAGCCTGAGAGGCCATCGGGACGATGCTGTGCACCTCAGCGGCTAAGCATTCTCCGTCCTTCGACTAGCACACCTGGTGCTGGGGCTGCAGACAGAAACTCTCAGTGGTCCCTTTGGAGCCCACCATCTGATGGGGTACTGACCAGAAGATGGTATCGTGTGGAGGACTGGCGTGCAGCGGGCAAGGGACATGTGGAGGGACAGTGGCTGCCACCTGAGTCGATTTGTGAAGGATGAGTTGGGATTTGCCAGGCTGAGAAAGTGAAGGGACGAGAACCTTGCCCTGCTATGCTCTGCAGGGGGAAGGGAGGGAAACAGGAAATTCCAGAGCTGCTTGAACCCTGGGCTGGCTGAGTGAGTGAGTTGAGGAGGACGGAAGCAACACTGACATGGGGGTCAGACCTGGCTCACTTCCCAGTGCCACCTCTTCGTTATCTTGGAGACCACGAGAGTGTGGTCATTTGGTTACTCATTGATTGAATTCATATGTTGAGGTACCAAGCACTTCTCGAAGCTTCCATTTCCTCATCTGTGAAAGTGAAGGTCATCCTGGCTTCCTGGGAAGATTGGCCTGAGATGCAAATAAGTGGGTGTGAGGCTACCTAATATGATGGGGTTTGGCGCATCACAAGCACACCCCAGTGCTAATCTAGCCAGGACTGCAGAGCCTGTGGCTGAGAGACAGGAGAACAGGACCCATGGGCTGACATCTCTGGAGATGAGGCCTGCTGCGTGTTGAGCGGCCAACGAGGACACCCCTGGTGAGGGCCCAGCTGTCCCCCAGCCATAGCTCTGCATCATGAGAGGAGGTGGTGGGGAGCCCTGAGCAAACCAGCCCTGGGCTGTGGAGAGCCAGTTGTCATAAAATTGGGAAATTAGGTCCTGCCCCTTCCCCTGGCCCTCTCTGGGGGCCTTGGGCCAGTCCCATCCTGCTGTGGACTACAGGCTTACTGTTCACAAAAAGAGAGCATATTTTTTGGGCACCTAAATCCATCTGGCCGCAGAGCCCATGTGCCCTCCAGCTGGACTAGAGAGCTCCCAGGCCTTCCACAGCAGCCATTCATTGGCTGTAAATGAACATCCCAGGGTTGTCATGGGAACTTGCCGTGCTCATGCCTGCTAACCACACCAGCACTCCTGGCCCTTTGTGTCACTGGGGGATTTGCTTCCAACTCTCACTTCTCCAGGCCCCCTTGGTCCTGGGAGTGTAGTCAAGGGGTCGCACCTCCCTGCATACGCCGGCGTGGCTGTAGCAGCTCTGCTGTGAGTGTGAGTGCTTGCTCCTCAGGGTGCAGAATGCCGATGCCTCACTCATACCCAGTGTCCTGGTTGTACTTCCTGAATCTGACAAATCCCCCTTTTTGTGTCTTGGGGCAGACAGAGGTTCTGGCTGCCTTTCACTTGAGTCATGGGCACTCTAGAGTGGCAGGGTAGTGTGGTGCAGAGAGACTCACTGCTCCGTGTGTGTCCTCTGGCACACCCTCCGCTCTGGGGCCCCACTCTCACCTCGTTCAGTTGACCTGAAGGAGCTCCAGCCCACTCCAGCCCCTTCCCACCCATCATGCCAGGCTATAACTCCACTGGAGCAGCAGGCGGACCAGCTGGAGGCCGTCTCAGCAGAGCAGAGAGCTCCCAAGGAGCAGACAGGGGGAGGTGTTGGCAAGGCAGCTGCAACAACAAGTTCACCCCGCTTTGGATTTTAAAAGGATCGAAATTCGAAATCCTCTTCTGGGGTTATGTGAGGTGCTGTGGGGTCTTTCTGCTTCCTCCTTTCTTTTTGGTAGGCAAGCAACATACCAGGTTCCTAGAAAAGGAGAAAAACACTGTGGCAGCCCAGAGGGCCATAGCTAAAGCATGACTCACTCAGAACCGATCCTACTGACACACGTCCCCTCCCTCCGTCCCACTCTGCCCTTGCCCCCTCCTGTCAGGACCAGACTAGGGGGTCTGGGACTCCCAGGGAGCCATGCACCTCCCCCTTGGGTGGTGGTGGAAGGGCAGGGAAGTGTTGCCAAACCCCAGGAGGACTTGGAGCTGCCCGTGCCGCTTCCTGTGGAGAGACTCCAGTGCGCCTGCCGCTCAGCCCTGCAGAGCCTCAGCTGTGCCTGCCCGTGCCCCCCACCAGCAGTGTTGAGTTGAAAGCTCAGCCACGCTGGCATGTGCTCTCCAGGGCCTGTTGTCACACCATGGCACCTCTCCCCTACCGCCTCCAAGACAGAGTCTTTCCTACCAGGTGTGCCAATCGTCGGGGATAAGAGGACAACACCAGCTTCTACTATTTGCCAGGCATTGGGCTAAGTGCCCTCCATGAGATTATCTTATCTTGCTGAATCCTAACCCAGTTCTGGAGTTTGGTGCTAGGATTTCACTGTTGTACACATGAGGAAATTGAGGTTTAGCAAGAGATTCACACAGCAAGGAAGTGGCAGAGCCAGGACTAGGAACCTGACTCCCAAACCCACCGTAATCTCCTGAGCTGTCCTCCTCCCAGCCTCAGAGACCCACAGGATGCATTTGCAGCTTCTGCGGCCATCTCTGACCAGGGGAGAAAACCCACAGTGCCTCTGCTCTGTGGGAACCTTCTGGACAAGAGGCCTGAGCAGCCCCATATTCAGGGCAGCGGCACTGGAGCTTCAGAGCTAGAGCAGCCCACTCCTTGACGTGCAAGTGACCCCTCGCAGTGACCCTTCACCTGTGCGCTCAGGCTCTAGCTGCCCGCGGGCCACCAGTCAGATTCCTATGGCAGCTGACAGAGCAGACCTATGTAGGCACTGGAGTCAGCGTTTCCATGGGGAATCCAGAGGACAGGCTGGCCTTTGTTTTGCATCAAGCCCTTTGCCAGCAGAATTCCCCAAGGTCACCAAGGGTCTCAGAGCCTCCTGGACACAGCTCCTGGGGAAATCCACCAGCAGCCACACATGCCCTGTGCCTCTGAGAGTTGATTGTAGGGAGAGGCAGCCCAAGGCCCCCATGGAGCTCACCTTCCTGCTGTCCTCCCAGCTTCTCCCCCTAGCTTCTCCACCCAGCCATCCGACACAGGAGCAGGGCAGTTGGGTAGAGAGACACCCTTCCTCACTGCCTGCCCCAGTAGGCCAGGAAACCTTTCCCAGGCCTCTTAGACAGGGCCTGCCCACCCTCCCAGCCCCCGGTGTGGTGTAAGGTGTAAGGGTCCTCTCAGGGCACTTCCTTTTGTCCACATGTGAGTTTTCTCCAAAGGATCAGAGCCCAAAGCTGCCCTGCCGCACGCCTTTCAGAGGGAGGGTCTGTGATGTTCTAGCCAGGGCAGAGTCACAAGTACGAGGTAAGGGATGAGTCAGCTTTGATGGAACAGAAGGAAAAGTCATTTGGGGCCTGGGGCCCTGCCCAGGGACACATCTCAGCATGAGGCAGCTGTCAGTTGTGTGCGCAGCTCTGGGGCCCTGCAGACCTGGGCTTGGATCCTGCTCTTCTGCTCACCAGCTGCGTGACCTTGGCCAAGTCCTTTCACTTCCCTGTGCCTTTGTTGTATCATCTGAAACAGGACAGTGAGAAAATCCCCCTCATTGGCCACTGTCAGTTTCTTCCTCTGCAGTGGTTGTGGGGCCAAGTGAGAACTGACATATTCCATGGTGTGGAGGTGGCTCGGGGCCAGCTCTTGGGTCACCTTCCAAGGTGGAGTCACTCACCTCTGCTGGACTTCCTTTTCCTCATGTGTGAATGAGGAAATTGAACTAAATCTCAGGTCACTCCCAGTCTAGAATATTACATGAGGCTGTTTGAGAAATCTCTGAAAGTTGTTCTAAGCCCTAAGCTGTACCCCGAGATTCAGCCAGGGCAGCAGGTCCGGGGATGGCCTGTGCAACACTCAGGTACCTGGGAGAGAAGCCGATCCCTGCTGGAACAGCTCGGCTGGTGGCCAGAAAAGTCTGGGGCCTGATTCCTCTGCTCTGCTCCCTGGAGAGGGGATCGGGGCAGCTGCTTCACCCTCTGATGAGAAGCCCACCTCCTATTGTTCAGGATTGGGGGTTGGCCCGGCGAGGTATGCCCTGCCCGCGTGTCTTGTGCCTGTTGCTATAGACACTGAGGTTTGTTCACTCTCTCTCTCCCACTCCTAGGACACATCGGATAACCATCACCAACTTCTGCCTCGGGAAGCATCTGGTGAGCGAGGGGGACCTGCTGAAGGACCAGAGAGGGAGCCCTGCCTACATCAGTCCCGACGTGCTCAGCGGTATGTGTGTGTGCCAGACAGTGGGCCTCTAAGCTCAATACAGCCAGGTTCTGTGACAATCCACTCAGCAAATTTGTGGGCAGGCCCTGGGCAAGGTGCTGGGGCTTCACTGGGGGCCCAGACCAGTACTGTCCCCTCCCATACAAAATGTTTGGTCTGTTGGAGGTGGAAGACATAATGATAACATGAATGCATGTTTAATTCCTCTGAGATTAGTGCTAGGGAGGAACGGGATTGCTGTGAGAGTGGATGAAGGGTGCTTGGAGGACTTTCCCCACGAGGTGACAGTTGAGCTATGATCTTAAGGGGAACTAGGAATCCCCTGGGTGTGTGTGACTGGGCTGAGGCTGAGGGTCCCAGAGGCAGCACAGCACGTTGGAGCAATTGCAAGCTGCTCAGAAAGTGAGCCTGGTTCAAGGGGAAGCCAGAGAGGTGCGCAGGGCCCAGATCAGGCAAGGCCTGACATAGGCCTCTTTAAGAGATGTCATCCTTTACTTCAAGTGCAAGTGGAAGCCATTGAACAGTTCTTAACTGAGTGTGCAGCTGTGAGTTTGTGTTTCAGAGCCCTCTCTCCTTGTCTGTGTTCATTCATTTTGTTACTGTTTGCTGAGGGCCACCCAGGCCCAAAGCTCTGTTCTAGACACTTTGGAGACAACAGGGAACAAAGTAGACAAACGTTGCTGCCTTCATGGAGCTGACTTTCTAGTGGGGATGAGACAGATAATACACAAAACAAATAAATAACTCACAGGCCGGGTGCGGTGGCTCATGCCTGTAATCCCAACACTTTGGGAGGCTGTGGCAGGCCTCCCAAAGGTCAGGAGTTCGAGACCAGCCTGGCCAATATGGTGAAACCCTGTCTCTACTAAAAATACAGAAATTAGCCGGACGTGGTGGTGGTTGCCTGTAATCCAAGCTACTCAGGAGGCTGAAGCAGGAGAATCGCTTGAACCCGGGAGGTGGAGGTTGCAGTGAGCCAAGATTGTGCCACTGCACTCCAGCCTGAGCAACAGAGCGAGACTCCACCTCAAAAAAAAAAAAAAGAAAAAAAAAACCTCATAAAGTTACTGCCCACAGATCTGATTTCCAAGTTCCAGACACTGTGCTGAGCGTGACTCACATTATCTGTTTAAACCACACAGCTACCCTGTGAGGCCAGTATCTATCTTAAGTCCTTTTTTCACACATGAGGAAATTGAGGCTCAGAGAGATGACATCTCTTGTCCAAAGTCATAGCTAATAAATAGTAAACTGGAAAATGGAGGCACAGCCCCAGGGCTGCCTCCCACTAAAGCTCATTCTCCCAACTCTTTCACTGGCGACTCTGTTGCTTCCTCTTTCCCCCTGTCCTTGGCCCAAATCCTTTAGGGAACCGGGGCTTACACCAGCTCCTATCCCTCCAACATGGAGAACCTGGGGTTGTCTCCAAGATCCTTCATCCCCACCCCACACATGAGTGCCCCCTTTCCGTGCAGTGGCCGAGCCAGCCTCGTCCCAGGTCTTCACACACGTCGTGGTGAGCAGGCTGCTGTAATACAAGCACTTACAACTCCCTTGGAGGCTCCCCCAGCTGCCGCTTCTGCTGGAGAGCCAGGCCTGTCCCCAGGGCTGCCCGTGTGCAAAGACAGTAGCACCATTCCTCAGACCTGGGGGTTTTGGTTAGAGTCACTACAGCCTCTGCTAGAGGGACCTGGGTGCCAGGGGTATACCCTAACCCTTGGGGCACCACCCCCATGGCCCGGCACAGTCTGGCACCCTCCACAGTAATCCCCAAAGCATCCCCATAGGAGATAGAGCCAGGCTCCTCCTTCCACCCAGCCCCTGTGAGTGGGGCTGTGCCTGTTTGCAGGGCTCAGGCTGCGGGCTGGCCCTGGTTGGGACTCCGCTCTTGCAGCACCAGCCTAGAGTGGCCTTCATTTGCAGTCTGAGGTTCTGTGGCCCTCCCTGCTGTTGCCAGCAGCCTATCCTTCTGGCTCTTCCAGACTCGTGCCAGTCTTGGAGGATGAAACAAAGGAATCTGACTGAATCAGAGAGAATCCTCAACTGGGAGACCAGAGACCTGGGTTCCCATTCTGGCCTTGCTGTTGAACCAGCTGTGTGATCATGGCCTCCAATCTCCTTCTGACTTCAGCCTCCTCCCTCCTGGGTTAGAAGCTGAAGTACCAGCCCTACCATGTGGGTTTTGGACCCAGGTCTGCCCTTTCATTTATTCTCCATGTGCCCAGCATGGGCATGGGGCATGGAGCTGTGAAAAGGCAGGCCTGGTCTGGCCCTCATGGAGGTGATAGTCTGGCTAATAACTGTGTGAATTTGGGGAAGTTACAGACCTCTCTGAGCCTCCGTTTTCTCATCTATAAATTAGGGATGGCAGTAGTAGTACCTGAGGGATTAAATAATGCCCTTAACCAGCCAGGCGCGGTGGCTCACACCAGTAATCCCAACATTTTGGGAGGCCGAGGTGGGTGGATCACGAGGTCAGGAGATCGAGACCATCCTGGTTAACACAGTGAAACCCTGTTTCTACTAAAAATACAAAAAATTAGCCGGGCATGGTGGCGGGCGCCTGTAGTCCCAGCTACTCGGGAGGCTGAGGCAGGAGAATGGCGTGAACCTGGGAGGCGGAGCTTGCAGTGAGCCAAGATCTCGCCACTGCACTCCAGCCTGGGCAACAGAGCGAGACTCTGTCTCAGGAAAAAAAATATATATATATGTATATGTATATATATATACACATATATATATACACACATATATACGCACATATATATACACACATATATACGCACATATATATACACACATATATACACATATATGTACACATATATACACATATATGTACACATATATACACACATATATACACATATATATACACACATATATATACACATATATATACATATACATATATACACATATATACATACATATATATATATATATATATATATATACACACACATGTAATGCCCTTAACCTAGTGTCTGGCATGATCGTTGCTGAAAGGGAAGCTTGCGGGTACAGTGTCCCCTCAGAAGCCAAAGCCCAGGGAAGGTCGCCTGCCCAGGTCAGGCTCCCAGCGAGTTTGTCTGGGGAGGGGCCATTCATACCTCCAGGTCAGGGCAGAGGCTTGGGCTGAGGGAACCCTACACAGGTCCTGAAAGCAGATCTTCCTGCCTAAGCCAGCAGGACAGCTCAACAGGAAGCATCTTCCAGACACGGGAGGAGAGGGAGCACCTTTTTTGGAGCCATACAGAGCTAAGAATGGTGGTACAAGTAATAGATTCTGTACTGGCAACCCCACTTGGTGGAGCAAGTTCTAGGAAAAGGGGGCTGTCCTCGAGTCAGCCATGGGGTCAGCCACACAGTCACCGCAGCTGCTCTTTGGCACCGGGCGCTGGAAAGAGCCGAGGATGACACAGCCTGGAAAGAGCTTGGGAGAAGTTCATCTTCCACAGAACTACCTGCTATACCAGCCAGGGCAGGTGCTTATTCCCCACAACAGCCCTCTGTGGTAGGTGGCAGTGCCATCCTAAAGGTGCCGTGGTACCTTCTGAAGACGCAGGCTGAGGCCTGTAATGGCACTGCCATGCACACATGGCACACCCTCTCCCGGTTAAACTGCTTACCCTTCACTGGGCCCTGGTCGCCCAGGGAGATGACGCTAGGGTGCCTGGCAGCATCTCTTCCACGCCCATGGAGAACGGAGTTGTGTTCTGGGGTCCAGGCTGCCACAGCCTGCTGGTGTGCTGTAGGGTGCATCGCAGGGAGTGGGCAGGGCCAAGGGCTTTCAAATGCTCCAGAAGTCTTCATATTTCGCATTTGGGGGAGTGGGTCAGACAATGGCTGGCACATGGGAAGTGCTATATTGCTGGTGGGTGGGTGGACAGGTTGCCCTGAAAGCAGGCAAGCAGCAGGGCCTGACAGTCAGAAGTGGGTCCACTGAGCAGCCATGTGGCCCTGGACAGAGCAGATCACTGGGCCTCAGTGTCCTCAAGCTGTGGAGCACAGTTAGTGAAATAAAAGTGTTTCTTCCCGTGCTGTCCTAAAGCGGGTGCTCAGTTAGATGTCTGCTCCTTTTCGCTTTACACATGAGGAAACTCTCACAGAGAGGTGAATTAAGTGGCCATCCTTCATTTAGCAAATACTTGGGTCCATGCTGGGCACTGGGGCTCAGCAGTGAACACCACAGGGAGGCACCTGCACCTGAGAACTTCCCTTCTAGAGGGGAGACGGGGAGTCACAAGTAGACAAAGGAGGGGACCTGCAAGTGGTCATTGGGGCTGTGAAGGAGGCAGGCGGGGTGTGGGGACGGTGACAGGCGGAGCGGCCAGCTCATCTGAAGCCAGCTAGTTATCTGCTGTGCCAGCGTTCTTGACCCCCTGCTTATGAGCTGCTGTGCTGGGTGCTGGGGCTGCAGACCCAGGCCTGGCTCCCAGGCGCTCGCCATCTGGCCGGGCGGGGCAGGTGCTGTGAGCAGGTGCTGAGTGAGCCCTCTCCTTGGGGCAGGAGAGGCGCATCCTGAGGAACAGGGGAGCGGGGAGCACGGGCAGGAGCTCAGAGGACTCTGGGGGGACCGGAAGTGAGGGTGGCAAGTGGAGGGTCCCGGGTGGGATTCCAGGCTGGTGAGCCGCGGTGGTGTTGTGGCGTGAAGACTGAGTGTGGTGTGTGTGCCCGTAGGCCGGCCGTACCGTGGCAAGCCCAGTGACATGTGGGCCCTGGGCGTGGTGCTCTTCACCATGCTGTATGGCCAGTTCCCCTTCTACGACAGCATCCCACAGGAGCTCTTCCGCAAGATCAAGGCTGCCGAGTATACCATCCCTGAGTGAGTCCTGCCTCCCGGGGGGTCGGGGGGCAGCCAGCCTGATGGGCTCAAGGCAGGGAAACGGCACAGTGAGCCTGGGCATCCTGGCCACAGACCCAGCACCACTCACTGAGCCCTCCTCCCCAACTCCCTGCTTCAGGGATGGACGGGTTTCTGAGAACACCGTGTGTCTCATCCGGAAGCTGCTTGTCCTTGACCCCCAGCAGCGCCTGGCCGCCGCCGACGTCCTGGAGGCCCTCAGTGCCATCATTGCATCATGGTAAGTGGACAGGTACTTGACCAGGCACAAGGCTGCGTCCTCAGGGCCTCTGCCCATCCTACCCAGAAAAGCAGCCAGTAGTCAGCGTGCTTCTCTGCCAGTTAGAGTCAGACTTCCAGATTCTCTGCATGGGCAAGATTGGGAGGGCATAGGCAGAACTGAAGGTTGAGCAACTATAGGCTGCTGTAGTTACCCAGGCCCTGCCAGCGGGGGATGGGCATTGCCTCACTGAGTTCTCACCACCACCTGTAAGGGAGAAATTGTCCCCCTTTATGGGATAAGAAAACTGAGGCTCAGAGAAGCAGTCTCTCATGGCAGGAACACAACCCAGGTGTGTCTGACTCCAGTTAAGTCTGGGATCAATGGACCTGGTCTCTCTGGGGCCAGCCTGACCTGTCTGCCTCCCTGCAGGCAGTCCCTGTCATCTCTGAGTGGGCCTTTGCAAGTGGTTCCTGACATCGATGACCAAATGAGCAATGCGGATAGCTCCCAGGAGGTGAGTTGGGGAGGGCAGATGGGCCATTACCCAGCCCCGAGGGACGGGCTTCTGGGGGCAGGCAGGGCAAGGGCAGAGGTGGCAGCTCCCCGCAGGCCACAGGGTTTCCTTGGTCTTCTTCCCCAGCCTTGGGGTAGGAAAGGGAGACTTCAGTCAGCCTGAGCTGCCTGGGGCCTGCCTTGGGCTTGGTGTAGCTGGAGATCTTTGGCCAGAGAGACCTGTGAGACAGCCGAGCTGGAGCCAGTGCCCAAGTGGCCCAGGCCAGCCCTCTCAGCTTCCTCCTGCTGCCCAAGTCACATTTCTCTGCCTCTCTGACTCAGAGTTCTCTCTCACCCTTCCTGCTTTTCATTTTTCAGATGATTCATTTCTCCCTATTTCTTTCCTCCCCATTCCCTGCAGTGGAGAAAGTGTTGGGCCTAGGGTGGGGGCAGAGACTTGGGCACCAGGCAGCAGAGGGCAGGTGATCTTAGGGTGCCCCCTGGAGGGCAGGGCTTGGCCGAGCAACAGCATTGCTGGGCCCTGGATATTGGAAGGACCTTCCCTCCCTGGCCCACCTTGGAGCTCCACAGTGAGCAGTGTGCAGGTAGGACCAGGAGGGGCCATGCCTGGGAGAGCCTCCCAGAGCCTCCTGGCCCCCAAGGAAAGAGAGTTCCAATCCCTACCCACCTCCAGCTTCCACCCTTTAGCTGTTTGGCTAAAATCATCATCACTAGCCCGCAGTGAGTGCCTACCCCGAGGGCACCTCATTCAGCCCTCACTGCGGGCCTGCGTGGCCTGTGTTCTTAGCCCCATGTTACAGAAGAGGAAACAGGGTTAGAGAGGACTTTCCCAAAGCCACACAGCTTAGAAGTAGTGGAGCTAAGCCTTGAAACCAAGTCTGATCCCGAAGCCCTGCTGTCTCCTGTGGTGACTGGCACGGGGACACCACTTCAGCTTCTGTTACCATCTGCCTAGACCATCCCAGGGAGCTCAGCATGGGGCCCTGTGTATGTGGCCCCCCGACGTGCTGAGCCCCCAGCCCAGGGCTTGCTGGTACCTCTTAACATGCATTAGCCGCCTCAGGGCTCAGAGAACCTTTGCGAGGGGCCAGACAGCTGAGGCTTCTGAGGTAAAGTGACTTCTCACACAGCCGGTGAGTTAGGAAGCCTGAGTCTGCGTCAGTCCCGGGTCGGCAGGGCGGCCTGCAAGGCGAGTTCAGGTTGGCTGGAGGGGGTCAGGGACCCACCCTCAGCGCCACTCCCACCCCCTGCCTTGAGGCCTGAGGGTGTGGTGCCTGGAAGGGTTGACTGCAGGTGCCAGGCTGCCAGCACTCTTGCCTGCCCTCCTGTCTGCTGCGCTGCCTTCATCTGGGTTTATCTTTGTCTCCTTCCCACCCTCCCCGCCTCAAAGGCGAAGGTGACAGAGGAGTGCTCCCAGTATGAGTTTGAGAACTACATGCGTCAGCAGCTGCTGCTGGCCGAGGAGAAAAGCTCCATCCACGACGCCCGGAGCTGGGTGCCGAAGCGGCAGTTCGGCAGCGCACCGCCGGTGCGACGGCTGGGCCACGACGCGCAGCCCATGACTTCCTTGGACACGGCCATCCTGGCGCAGCGCTACCTGCGGAAATAACAGCCTCAGCCGGGGCCACCAGCACTGCTGCCACTTCTTCCAGCCCCAGCCAAAGGCGTGGCTGTCAGGGCTGGGCCCTGTAGTGCTGGACTCTCCCGGGCCGCAACAGGGACAGGGCAGGGACAGGGACAAGGACAGCCCAGGTCACACACGTGGGGTCAGCAGAGGTACCACAAAGCTACCTTTTGGGATGATTGCTCGATTGTTTGGTTTTTAAATCTGAGAAGCCTAGATAACTAATCTGCTTTTAATCATGATGTTTTAATCTACCTCTGTCTCCTTAACCGTGCTGTCTCTGGACTGAGCAAGAGGGAGGAGGGAGCCTGCTCACCCCACTCCAGGGCCTTCCCCAGCGGCCACCAACTGACCTGGGGCGCTGCTCCCCACAGTCCAAATAAGCTGAAAGTGCAGCTCGCTGCAGGCCCCAGAGCGAGCGTCCCCTCCTCCCTGCTCTCCCAGGCCCCTGCCACAGCCTCTTTCCGCCCCTCTCCTTCTGACCCAGGCCCCTCAGTCCAAGCTTTGGAAAACCTTCACCTCATCTTAAACCGAACTCAAATATATTTATTTTTTTACCATACCAACTTCTCTCCCATCTCTAGGTAGCTCAGCCCATGGCCACTCCCTGCCCCCAGCCTGGCTGGACTGTAAGGAGTCCACAGCCCACACGTGGGCTCCCTCCTCACCCCCAGGCAGGGAAGCCCCTCCCGCCAGTCCCTGTCCCCTTTCAGCCCACCAGTCCCTCTCTGCTGCCGGTGATGGGAGGCCTTTCTAGACCTGGCTCTTTCTCTCCCGTCTCAGTGGCTTCTCTGAGGTGCTGTACACGCGCGTTAACCTGTTCCCTTCTCTATCCTTCCCCGTGGTACCGAGCTCACGTGGACTCCCGATGCGAAGGGGCCCATGGGTTGGGCTGCAGGCCTGGCCGTGAGCGGGGGCTGCCTGCACGCTCCCCTAGCCTACTCTTGTGTTTAGGGGATGGTGGGAACATATCCCAGTGCCCTTGCCTCATAATAGATGTGGTGACTCTCCCGGTAGACCCTAGCAAGGGTCCTCCATGGTGGTGGGGGACTCAGGAGAATTGTAGGGATTGGGGGACCCTGCCTGCCTGGCTTGAGAACAGCCCTGCTGCCCTTTTGAGCCGAGATTTTGAAGTGGATGCCCGTCTTGCCAGAAATGCTGTTCTCACCAGGATGCCCCCTCCCCTTGCCCTCACTGGACTTGGCCCTGCCTGATGCCAAGCAAAGACCCTTCCCCAGAGGCCTACCCCCTATATGTCCTCAGAGAGGCTGAGTGTCCCCTCCAGGCAGTCATGGGCCCTGAGGCCCCTCCTGCCTGGCCCTGCTCCCCAGTGGGGAGGTGACTGTGTTTCCTAGAGTGTGAGCCGTTCTCCTCCCCCTAAAAAGCTGACTCACTGTGAGTGACCTTGGGCAAGTTCCCAAACCTCCTTGTGCCTCAGTTTCCCCATCTGGAAAAAATGGGGCCACCTCTTGCCAGCAGTAGCAGGGCTGCCCACGCCCCTTTCTCCCCATGCCCCATCCAGCACTTGGGCGCCTCATGCCTCTGCCTCAGTGGGCCTGTGGGAGCTCACTGGAGCCCAGCACTTACTCCCCCTGAGCAGCGAGCCTGCGTCTGTCTCAGCTGTCCAGCGCTGAGGGCCAGGGTCTTGTGCTGTGGGGCTGGGGGATGCCCTCTTTTCTATATTTATTTCGTAAAAAGTCTCCTGTGGGAGCGGAAATGCAGTCCGGCCTAGGGCTCCCAGCCCTTGACTGTCCTCCTGTGAGGGCCTGAAGCTGGGCCAGGGCCCGTCGCAGCGGAGCCCCCGCTCAGCAGCCCACCGGGTCCCTCCAGGCTGCTGCCTGTGCGTGGTCTTTCTCCTTTTCAAAGCAATAGCCGCCGGGTCTGCAAAGCCCTGTCAGACAGACTGGGCCCTTCCAAGGTCAAGCTATGTGTCTGATTACATTTCTGGTGAAGCCAAGGAGAGGAGGATGGGTCAGCCCTCACTGGGTGTCACACACTGAGAGAAGTCCTATTGTAAAGAAACGGAAAAAGTCACAAAAAAGTTTGTATAAAGACATATTTTTGTACTACATGGGGACTCTTCCTGCATGTCAGCAATAAAACTTCCTGATCTGGAACCACTGTGGCCTGCGTCTCCTGCGTTCTTGCCTTCCCTGCCTGCATCTTGGCCTCTCCAACCCCGGCCCAGCCCCATCCCTCTCCATCCCAGCTGAGTGGTGCAGGATTCCCAACTGGCTTCCTGCGGCTCTGAGTGTGCCCCCGGTCTGCTCCCCACAGCCAGCAGGTGGCACCTGGCACCACCGTCTTGGCGGGGGAGGGGAACCTGAAGTGCCCAGCAGTCTCTTGAGACCTGTGCATCTGCCCACTGCCCAAGTGGGAGCGCCCTGCTTGGCCTGGCCCACCCCCGACCTCGCGTGCAGGAGGCAGCGGGGCATCCCAGCACCACAGCCGCTGAAGGGTATTGATCTTCTTTCTCTCTGCCGAACTCCATCTGGGGTAGGGGAGCTTGCTGCCCCAGACAGACTGCCCATGTGCCCATGTGCCCATCCCGGGCAGCCAGGGAAGGAGAAGGCCCAGCCAGGCCTCTTCCTGCTCCACCCTCCCTCCCCCTCCCTCTCCTCAATAGGAAGCTAAGGGCTTCCTTCCTTCCTTTCTTTCCTTCCTTCCTTTGCTTAAATTTAGACTTTGGGCCGGGCACGGTGGTTCATGCCTGTCAACCTAGCACTTTGGGAGGCCGAGGCGGGTGGATCATGAGGTCAGGAGTTCAAGACCAGCCTGGCCAAGATGGTGAAACCCCGTCTCTACTAAAAATACAAAAATTAGCCAGACATGGTGGCAGGTGCATGTAATCCCAGCTACTCGGGAGGCTGGGGCGGAGAATTGCTTGAACCCGGGAGGTGGAGGTTGCAGTGAGCCGAGATCACACCACTGCACTCCAAGCCTGGGCGATGGAGTGAGACTCCATCTCAAAAAAGGAAAAAAAATTTAGACTTTGCAGATTGCACTTCATTCTAGCAAGGAAGCTAGAGGTAGACTGGCCCCTCCCCCGGCACACCACAGCACCCACGCGGACACACTTCTGTGTACAAGAGCCCACACTCAGGCCCCTCAAGGAACAAGATCTGTGCAGGCAGAGCCCCTTCCCAGTCAAGGGTCCACAGACCAAGAGGGGCACCTCCAAGATGTGAGAAGGCTCTGATCCTCTGCAGTGCTTCAGAGCACAGCCCCAGGCCCCTCACTCCTCCACCTCACAGTTCCACACCTGCCCCAGCAGCCAGCTGTCCAAAGATTTTGCCCATTTGGCCCATGTCTTACCCATCCTGGATGCTCTACTGGGAGATGCCCCCACTTCCAGCCCACCAGTGCCACTCTCAGCTCTGGACCTTGTCTCTATGTTCAGCCTCACTCCTGTCCCGCCACCCATTAAGCCTCTGTTCAGGGCACAGATACCTCCTGGACACCTACACGTGACACTCTGACATTCAGCAAAACACTAGACAGCAAGCTCCCTACAGGCAGGGGCTTTGTTTTGCTCACCCTTAACTCCTCAGCACCTGGTTCTTGGCCTGGTACACCCTGGCACTCCTGAACAGTTTGGCGTATTGATCTAAACTGTTTCTTGGCTGTGAGTTGGTCAATTTAACGAAAAAAATAGTGAACTTCTTGGATTGCTGTTCCTTCACAGGTTTCACTATGAGCCCTGTGGCAGCAAAGGAAAAGGAAAGTACCAGAAGGATGGGTGGGACCAGTGCGGCCACACTGACCACTCGCGTGCTCCTGAAAGGTCAAACCCAATGAGAACTGGGAAGCTGGCATCCCCTTTGGCCACCCTGGTCTCCAGTGTCCCTGGGAAGAGCCAAACTGGACCTATCAAACTAGCGGAAGTGGAAAGGGAGTGAGGAATGGTCTCGGTGGCTGGATTGTTCAGGGATCTGAAGCCAAGTTGGCCTGACTTTCTCTGTCCCTTCATCCCTCCTTCCCTCCCTCCCTCTCATCCTTCTCTCTCACACCCCACATCCAATCCACTGCTACTCCTGTTGGCCCTACTTTCACAACACGGGCAGAATCTGACCACTTGTCACAGCTCCACTGCAACCACCCTAAGCCTCCATCTCTGGCCTCCTGGTCTCCCACTCTTCCCCTGCCACAGTCCAGGCACCACGTGGTAGCCAGAGTGAGCCTTTAAAAACCTGATTGTGTCCCTCTTCTGTTTACAACCCTCTGATGGCTTCCCCTCCATGCAGGAGAAAATCCAAAGGTCTGTGTGGCTTATAAGGCTCTACACCGTGAGTCTGCACACCTGGGTACCTCCCCACCTTCTCAGCCCTTCACCCCTCACTCTATTCCTGCTGCTTGGGCCCCCTGATCCTGAACAAGCCAAGCATGCTTCCACCACACAGCCTCTTTGTAAGGTTAGCCGAGAGAAAGGACGAGTAGGCTCGAAGTCAGGCAAGCAATTTTTATTCGTCCTGCCAGGCTGCTCCTTGACAAGCAGAGGAGGCAGCCCCGCTTACAGACTGCAGCAGGGCTTTACAGGGCGAGGAACTGGGTCGGGGTGTGTGAACCGAGTTGGGGGTGCAGGTGTCTTGACTGCATCCTGGTGATGTTTTTGCCAGCTTTGGTTAGCAGGTGTTCTGACTGCATCTTGGAACTGTTTGCCAGTTCAGCTGAAGTCTTCTGGACAAACAGTTACTCGAAGGGTCAGTTGTGGCGGGGGGTTTGCCTTTAGCCCTGGGGGAGCTGTGCAGAGGTCACAAAGGACTGTATTGTAAGACCCATGGGAAAGGAGGAGAACAGTCTGGTCGGGGTGACCCTAACATTCCAGCCTTTTAATAGTTGATAGAAAAGGGGGTGTTGTTCTCATCAGGCTGCTTCTAGCTGAGAGAGAGCGGTGGTTAGGGGGAGAGGCTGGAAGGTAGGGGTTGGTTTGGGTTCTGGCTTTGAAATTGTTGGTATTCTTGGAGTAGCATCATGTCTTGTATGGTTCCATGGATGAAGGCTCGGATGCGCTTCTGTAAAAACTGGGTAAAGAGACCGGGCGCCGTGGCTCACGCTTGTAATCCCAACACTTTGGGAGGCTGAGGCGGGTGGATCACGAGGTCAGGAGATCAAGACCATCCTGGCTAACACGGTGAAGCCCCGTCTCTACTAAATATACAAAAAATTAGCCTGGCGTAGTGGCGGGCGCCTGTAGTCTCAGCTACCCGGGAGGCTGAGGCAGGAGAATGGCGTGAACCCGGGAGGCGGAGCTTGCAGTGGGCAGAGATCACGCCACTGCACTCCAGCCTGGGCGCCAGAACGAGACTCCATCTAAAAATAATAATAATAATAAAATAAATAAATAATAATAATAAAAAAACACTGGGTAAAGAGACATAAGAGGCAGGACCCAAAGATTAGGAGAAGGAGAATGATTATGACAGGTCCAAGGAGTGGGAGTAGCCAGGAGGCCCAGGAGCTGAAGGGGCATAGGGGCCAGGAGGGCCAGATGGAAGAGCTGTTTTCCCTGATTTTTGAGCCTGGTCCTTTAATTTTTTAACTGCATCTTGAACCAGGCCTGACTGATTGAAATAGAGGCAGCATTCTTCATCTAGGAAGACGCAGATACCTCCTTTTTCTGCGGTAAGTAAATCGAGGCCCCTGCAGTTTTGAAGGCCTACTGCGGCTAGGGAGTCTAGTTGGGCCTGAAGGGTTGATACGGTGGATGCTAGGTCATCAGTGTTATCAGAGAGGTCCTTGGATAGGGATTTGTAGTAATAGGGAGAGGCTGCAATTCCTACGACTCTAGTTCTTGCAGCTGCCGTAATGCCTAACCCTATTAGCAGGGGTATGAGCTGTACGGCTCGGCGTCTGCGGGATGATGTTTGAATTTGGAAGGGTAGGGGTCGGGGCTATGTCTATTTTTGGACTAAGGAAGACTAGTGTGCAGGTTCCCGTCCAGTTAGTGGGTAAGCAGAGATAGGTGGAGGTGCCGCAGAGAAAGAATATGCCCTGGCTAGGAAGGCAAAATTGGAGGTCTTTGGCAAGGAGGGGCTTTAGGATCTTGTTTTCTGACCGCCAGGCGGACAGAGAGGAAGACAGGGCCTCCCCGGTGAGTGGTTAGAAGGGACGGGTTGAGGTTAGTTGGCTAGCCCTACTGTTTTGTTTTCCCAATGTAGGAGGAAATATTATGTGTCCACTAAAAGTTGTTCCCCAGTGGGGGCTCTGGCTACCTGAGTTGTAGACAATTGGAGGCTGGGCGGGGGCTAGGGCATGGAGTCCATCTCGCAATTATCATACAGGGTTTGTGTCGATTGATGCAGAAACCTGAGTTTACTGCGTTGAGATTAGTGGTTTGTATTTTTGGGGGACCAGAAATTTTGAGTATTTGAGTGGGATTGTATACTGTTAGCGTCTGGATACCAGCAGGTGGGGTGAGTTGTAGGGTGTAGTTACATGAGCCGGTGGGGAGAGTGCCTAAAGGGGTTCCTGAGGGAAGGTCGCGCTGTATACAAAGGGGTGCCCGTTGGTCTAATTTGGTATCAGATGTAAGTGCCCCTAAGATAACTTTGCTCCTGGAGGTGTAGCGGGTGAGGTTGGTTTTATAACTTTTAAGTGCATTTACCCCTCCGAAGCTTCGATAGTGAGGATGGAGTGTCAGGTTGGTAAGGGTCCAATCTTTAAGTGGGACCAGGAAGGCATTTTTTGATACGGTTTCTGAGGGATGGACACAAAACCAGCAGTTATGTGCGAGGTCAAGATTGGTTTGATTAAGTATTGTGTGTGCCTGTTGGATGGTTTGTTGTAGATGGAGTCGTAGTGAGGAGGAGAAGGAAAGGAGGAGTAAGCAGGCAAAGGATAAGACTGAAGGTGAAGAAATTGGTTTCACCTGGGCTAAACTCACATAGGGCTCTTTGGAAGGTGAGATCAGTTACCCAGTTAAGGAGTGCTGTGAGGGTGGGTTGTTCTGGGTAAGAGAGAGTGAAGTGGCAAGACAGGGCAAAGGCAGGACATTTAGGAGGGGCAGTCACTTATTAGTGGCCTTTATTCTGCTATGAGGAGGATTATGAAGCTAGAGTTCCACCCTGGGGGTGTTACAGTATATATTCCTATGGCAAAGAGCAGAGTAAGTGAGGCAACTCCTACAAGGGCAGCGCCGTAAATGATTCCCATTAATGAGGGTTTTGATATTTAACAGTAAGGGGTGGTAACTTATCTGTTATGTTTCATGGGGGGGGGGGTTGGCGTCTTCTGGGATGGGTGTAAGGCTGAGTCGGGTTGGTCCAAGGAGGGTGCTGGAGTATTTACAGGGAACAGCTGGTTACAGTATTTACAGGGAACAGTCGGTGGCAGGTCAGTTGCAGGAGCCCTTCTTAACCTGGAAAGATGGTACCAAGAGTTATGTCCTGACAGCTTGGCTGCAGTGGGGGTAGTGAGAAGAACTGGAAAGGGCCTTCCCACTTTGGTTTAAGGTTTGTTGGAGTGACAGTTTTTAGGAAGATATACTCTCCTGGGAGGAGAGTTTGGTCGGTGGGACCTTGGTGGGGTTTTGGGAGGGCCTGGTCAGCTTGCTCGCGGAAGAGATGACGGATGAGGGAGAGTGTTGGGAGGTGAGAATTAGTGGGGGTATGTTTTGTAAGAGGAAAGGGTGTCCATACATTAATTCAAATGGACTGAGGAAGGAGGGGGCTTTTGGACTGGCTCTGATGCGGGCCAGTGCTATGGGTAAAAGGGAGGTCCATGGTTTTTTGACTTCAAGAGTGAGTTATTTTGGTTAACTGAGTCTTGAGAATTCCATTTGCCCTTTCAACTTTTCTGGATGACTGGGGTCGGTATGGGATATGGAGGCGCCACTGGATGCCAAGGGACTGAGAGACTTGTTGGGTGATTTGGGAGACAAAGCTAGGGCCATTGTCTGATTGTATGGACCAAGAGAGACCAAGTCTAGGGATGATTTCTGTTATAAGAATTTGAGAGACTTCTGCAGCTTTTTCCGACGGGGTAGGAAATGCTTCTACCCAATCTGAGAAGGTGTCTATGAGGCTAAGAAGATATTTGGTTTTTTTGATGGGATGACGTCCACTTGCCAGTCCTCCCCTGGAAGTGTTCCTCTGAGCTGATGTGTAGGGATGGAGGGAGAGCGGAAGGCCCCTTGGGAGGAAGTAACAGAGCATATAGGACAGTTTAAGGTTGTGTCTCTTAGTGAGGTGAATAGATGGGGGGAGGAGAAATAAGGGCGAAGGAGCAGGTACAGGGGGTGCGCACCAATATGGAAGGATTGGTGAAGAGATGTCAGAATTAGGCCGGGCGCGGTGGCTCACACCTGTAATCCCAGCACTTTGGGAGGCTGAGGCGGGTGGATCATGAGGTCAGGAGATCAAGACTATCCTGGCTAACACGGTGAAACCCCGTCTCTACTAAAAATACAAAAAATTAGCCAAGTGTGGTGGCGGGCGCTTGTAGTCCCAGCTACTTGGCAGGCTGAGGCGTGAGAATGGCGTGAACCTGGGAGGTGGAGGTTGCAGTGAGCCGAGATCACACCACTGCACTCCAGCCTGGGCGACAAAGCGAGACTCTGTCTAAAAAAAAAAAAAAAAAAAAGTCAGAATTTCCTTGGTCTGCTCTTGGGGGAGGACGAACTCTTGGTTTTTGATTAATCCTCTTGAAGGGAGGCTCCTTGCTGTAGTGGTGAAGTCTTTTCGGTGGGAGAGTACTTGGTTTGGATTGCTGGGGTAACGAGGAGGAGGGGGGCAGGGACAGAAGAAAGGAACTCTTCTTTTCCTGCCTCATCGGCCTTTCTGTTATTTCTTGAGATTTCATCTGATCCTGTTTGATGTCCTCGACAGTGTATAACTCCTGCTTTAGTTGGGAGGTGTGCGGCCTGAAGAAGTTGGTAAATAAGGGGGCCGTTAGTGATGGGGGTTCCTTGGGCAGTAAGGAATCCTCTCTCTTGCCAGATGGCGGCATGAGAATGGAGGATGTGATAGGCATATTTGGAGTCTGTGTAAATGTGGACTCATTTGCCTTTGGAGAGGGTAAGGGGTCTGGTGAGAGCTATGAGATCTGCTTTTTAGGAGGAGGTTCCTGGGGGTAGGGGCTTAGCCTCAATTACTTGGTTTAAGGTAACTACTGCATACCTAGCAATTTTGGGAGAGCCGGTGGCTCCGGAAGAGGAGCCATCTAGGAATAGTTGGTCATCTGGATTAGTGAGAGGCTCAGAGGAGATGTTAGGGAAGTGTGGTTGCAGGTGGTCTAGAATTTCAGTACAGGAGTGGGAAGGAGACGAGGAAGATACTGTAATTAGAGATGCGGGGTTAAGGGGGGGAACTTTTGGCAAGACAGAACTCAGGGTTGTCGAGAAATAGGGCATGAAAAAGCTGGATGTGGGTGTGGGAAGGGGAAGAATGCTTAATGCTTGGGAGGAAAGGAGGTCTTATAGATTATGTGGACTATGGATGGTGGTATCTTGACCGAATGTTAGCTTTTTACTTTCTATGGCCAGGGTGGCAGCTGCCGCTAGAGCTCTAAGGCAGGTTGGCCATCCTCAAATGCTATTGTCTAGCTGTTTGGAAAGGTAGGCTATGGGGGCAAAAGATGGAGGACTTCGTTCTGGTTGGCCAAGTATGCCAAGGGCTATTCCTTGGCTTTCAGTTGTGTAGAGGGTGAAGGGCTGGGAAATATCAGGCAAAGATAGGGCTGGAGCGATTATAAGGGCAGTTTTAAGTTTGTGGAAGCTAGGGACTATGTGGTCGGAGGGATTTAGGGGCTCCTTTAGGGGGCCTTTGGCTGCTTCATAAAGGGGGTGAGCTAAGGGGGCATAGTTGGGGATCCATATTCTGAAAAAGCCTGCTAGCCCTCGGAAGGAAAGAATTTCACTTTCTGAGCAACATGGAGATAGGTTGCCCATTAAGGCTGCTCATGCTGAGGTCATGGCTTGGGACCCGGTAGAGAGTTGAACTTCTAGGTAGGTCACACTAGGGGTGGAAAGCTGTGCTTTGGACGGGGAGACTCTATAGCCTTTAACAGCAAGAAAATTGAGAAGGGTGGCGGTGTGGGCATGGGAGTCTTTTAGGGAGCAGCTGCAGAGAAGGAGGTCATCTACATACTGGAGAAGGTGGCTGGGGGATAGGTTTAAGGAGGCAAGGTCTTGGGTAGGGCTTGCCCAAAGAAATGGGGGCTATCCTTGAAGCCTTGCTTGAAGATCATTAGCATGTGCCTGAGATGTGAGCCACACTTTTTCCTTCTCTTCCAGGAGGATAGTGGAAGAGAGGACAATATAGAGGTCATGTCAAGTGAGTTCTTAAGATTGGGTAAGGTATTTGAAGTCTTTAATATAAGTGTTGAGATCGGAGGAAAAGGACCCGAGATGTTTTGCAATTTGGGAAAGGTCAGAGAGGGAGAAGGGAACGTGGACACGAATGATTCCTTCAACTCCAGCAACCTCTCGGAGGGGAAGTATGGGGACTGGTTGTTGGACATGCTGATTTCGAGAGTGGGTATGGGGTGGAGATGGGGAGGAATCAGATTCAGAAGCTGGGTGGTTAGAGAGGGGAGGGGAGAGAGATAAGGCAGGAGCGGGAGCGTATGGTGGAGGATCGTGATGATCTGATGGAGGATTATGATGTTGCCAGGGAGGACGAAAGCCGGCGGGGTCAAAGGAGGAGTTGTCAGTTGCTGCGAAGGTGGTTCTGCTGAGAGTAAATTGGGCTTAGAGTGGGTGAGGAGGATTGGCAAAGTGAAAGGCGGTTACAGAGGGTGAAGAAAGCCTGAACATAAGGAATTTCAAACCATTTTCCATCGCAATGGCAAAAATTGTCTAAGTCCCTGAGTATATTGAAATAGAAAGTACCATTTTCAAGCCACTGGGAGCCAATGTCTAATTTATATTGTGGCCAAGCCGTATTACAATAGAAAATAAGCCTCTTGGGACGAACCTTTGCACAAAAACTGAGAGTCTCAAGGTTGCACAAGTGACCCCAGGGGGGTTGCTTTAGACAGAGTAGCTCGATAGGCTCCCATGGTGAATGGAGGAGGTGGTTGAGGAAGGAGACTGCCGGTGGCAAGGACTGCGGGAGAGGGCGTCCCCAGTCCTGTGGGCCTTGTTTAGTACACAGAAGGCAACCACCGAGTCAGGCATCCCTGAAACAGAGGAGTCGGAGGCCTAGAGGCCGGAGGGAGCCCTTGGCCCAGCACTGGGTCTTTTGGGAAGACAGAGACAGTCAAGGGTCCCAGGTAGATGGCAAGAGTCTCTCTTACTCACCCCTTTGCAGACTATAGTGATGGATGAAGTCACCAACGATGGGAGGGTCCCAGAAATCCTCTGGATCCTCTGGGAAGGGGGAGTTCAGCCAAGGGAAGTGGGGGTGGTGGTTAGGAAAGAGGAAGAAAGGGAGGCCGAACTCTACCACCTTCCTGGGTTTTGGCACCATAATAAAAGGTTAGCCGAGAGAAACGATGAGTAGAACCAAAGACAGGCAAGCAATTTTTATTTGTCCTGCCAGGCTGTTCCTTGACAGGCAGAGGAGGCAGCCCCGCTTACAGACTGCAGCAGGGCTTTACAGGGCGAGGAACTGGGTTGGGGTGTGTGAACCAAGTTGGGGGTGCAGGTGTCTTGACTGCATCCTGGTGATGTTTTTGCCAGCTTTGGTTAGCAGGTGTTCTGACTGCATTCTGGAACTGTTTGCCAGTTCAGCTGAAGTCTTCTAGACAAACAGTCACTGGAAGGGTCAGTGCAGGGCAGCAGTGGGGGTTGCCTTTAGCCCTGGGGGAGCTGTGCAGAGGTCACAACGGACTGTATTGTAAGACCCATGGGAAAGGAGGGGAACTGGTCGGGGTGACCCTAACACTCTGCACCGGTTATTCTTTCTCGAAGGCTCTTCTCCCAGGTATTTCTGTGACTCCCTGCCTCATTCAGGTGTCTGCTCAAAATACCACCTCCTCAGAGAGGCCTTCCCTCACCTGTCCACCTGGTCTTCTCTAACCCCTTACTCATTTTTTTTCATTGTATTCATCACAACCTGACATATATCCAATTATTGATCATGCATGTCTCCCCTGTTCAAACGCTGAGCTCCATGAATAAGGGTGGGAAACTTTCCTCTTGTGGCCACTGTGGGGGAAGGGATGAGGGGACTGGTCATCACAATGACTGGCAGTTACAAGGGTGGCGCCAGGGACTCCAGACAGCCCTGGAAGGAAGGCAGATTCTACATCCTGCACAACATAAGTGAATGGCTTGTTTTGAATTACCAGAGCCAAGGCTCTAACTCCATTTTGCATATAAACACAAAGAGTGTATGCATTCTAGTATACACTGAATTTTCCAGGAATGCAACTACTGTGTAAAGAGGAGGAAACGTGCACTTCATTGTGTTCAGAACTTCACCAAATTCATCGTTTCAGACGTTGACACCACCACACTCCAGCGTCAGTCTGTACACACAGCTGTGACCTCCCCAGCAATTGGGCACTTCACAAACACATTATCATTACCTTTTATTTCTTATATATTAATAAGGACAAAAAAACCATTGGGTGATTTTTAATTAGATGTAAAGGCTGGCATATTGGCCATAAGTTTCATTTCAGGAGCATAAAGGGAGCAACAGCAAGCATTATGAAAAGGCAGCTTTGGGTCTGAGGGGTGGAGAATCATGGCCTAGAGTTGCCCCGTGGAAAGCGGTGGGCAGCATGCGCTCTGCAGTCCAGTCCAGGCCACACTTGCAGCCATGTGACTCCACAGGCACTGCTTAACCTTGCTGAACCTCACTTCCTTCTTGGCAAATGTGAGCCATGCTACAAACTGCACAAGATTACTGGGAAGACTGAAGGGTAGGAGCGTGCACAGCATTTGGCAAAGTGCCAGGTGCCAGAAAGGGTACTCAATGTCCCTATTATTGTTTTCTTGTTGTCGCTGTTGTTTTGTTTTCAGACAGGGTCTTCCTCTGTCATCCAGGCTGGAGTACAGTGGCACGATCACGGCTCACCATAGCCTTGATCTCCTGGGCTCAAGCGATCCTCCCACCTTAGCCTCCTGGGTAGCAGGAACTATAGGTGTGTGCCACCGTGTCCAGCTAATTTTTGTAGTTTTCTGTAGAAATGGGGTTTCGCCATGTTGCCCAGGCTGGTCTCAAACTCCTGGACTTAAGTGATCTGCACACCTTGGCCTCCCAAAGAGCTGGGATTACAGACGTGAGCCACTACACTGAGCCTATTATTGTCCATTTGCAAATTTTTGCCAGTACCCTCTTTCCAGCAGCTGTCCCGGGTGCTGGGGCCGTGGGGACACTCAAAGGACTCAGGAGGTCCCCGGTGAGTCTCCCTCTTCCCTCCATCCAAGACCTATCCCCGTGGTAGGGTGAGGCCCATGTCAACGGCAGAATAGCCAGGGCCAGCCTTCAGTTTGGCCACTGGGGCCGGGAGCAGAGCTGTGCTTGGGTTTGCACTGGGTCCTGAATATGCCAGCACTCCCAAGGCCCCTCCCATAGGCTCTGGATCTCTCAGTCCCCCGACCTTCCATCAAGGCCTGTCCTTCCCGTGTTTCATCTTAGGAGTACTCTCCGTGCTTTCCAAGGTGAAAAATCTCTAGTCTCACAGGCAGATAGGAGGGCAGAGAAGCAGTCAACAAGCAGGCGGTTGAGCAGATAGCAGATAAGTCCTGGGCAGATAGGCAGTGAGGAGGTAGGGAGGACATGGGCAGGTGGATAGTTGGGATGAGGGCCAGAACAGCAGGTGACACACCTGCAGAGATCTGAAGCAGGTGGCTGGGCTGACCCACGGACAGGCTGGTGGGCTGGGGAGCAGCAGGCAGTCAAGCAGCTAGGCAGGGGGTGGGGAGGGCATGGGGACCATGGGGACAGCCACATTGGCCAAAGGTTTCAGGGACCTTCCCCAGGGCCTCCAGGAGCAGCGCTTCTCAAAACCCTCCAGGGCAAGGCTGCCGCTTCTCCCGCCTGGCCTGGCTTGGCCACGGCACGCCCCTGGAGGACAGCCCTCTGGTTAATGTGCGCCCCTCTTAGAAGCGACCAGCAACCATCTCAACCCTCATCCTGCTCCACTAGGGCTGAGTCATACCTGACCCACTCCCAACACATATGTCACATACCAACCCAGACACAAACATACTTTTGCCTGCAGGCAGAGATACAGAGAGCTGCGTAGTACAGAGGTGCATGGAAACAGCTTGAGAGCAACAGCACATAGAGGAGCACACATGTGGACTCTCACAGACACAGGTATGTGCCACATGAACTGAGGCACTGAGGCACACAACACACGTAGTCACACAAGCACACTGTAGCACACACCGATATTCCTGTGGATGGCAGGCATTAAACATGCTCATGCACTCCCAGCAATGCTGCACGTAAATAAGCTACCTGTGCAAACAGTCAGTGACATATACCCCTTGAAAAAATAGGAATACAACCCACAGAAACTCAATATTGCTGACGGTCTTCAAATCTCGGCCAAGGCAGTGGGCAAATTCTGGCCTCATCTTCACCTCTCAGCCCAATCACACATGGCTGATCATGTCCCTGTTCTGGCCTGGTTCTCCTTGCTGACTTCACCTCCAGGAGACCCCTCAATGGGCTCGAGCTTCAGATCCTTCTCTCACTGCCCCCTTACCCCAGATGTTCGGTCTCATCCACTTCTGGGGTGGTAAATCCATCGTATGTGGTAAGGACTCTCAAATATCATTTCCAGCCAGATTCCTGGGGGTTCTACTTGCCTTGCCAACACCTGCACCTGGATATCTAATGGACATCTCAAGTCTAACCTATCTACAGTGAAACTGACTCCCCCCAAACCTGCTTCCCCACATGGGCTTTCCTCAGGTGCCCCAGCCCAGTATGAAAGTGTTCTAAACTCCTCTCTCCCTCACATCCAAGTCCAGTGCAGGAACTCCCTTCAGAACACCACCTGAGTCTGAGCCCTCTCGCCTCTTCACCGGCCCCGCCCTCACTGGCTTGGACAGCTGCCAGCCTACTCACCACCCTCCCTGCTCCCCTTCTTGCCCACAGTGGCCCACCCTACACTGAGCCACTACAGGGATCTTTCCAAAATGTGTCACGGGACCATGACACTCCCCTGCTCAACGCTCCAGGAGCTCCCCACCACACTTACATTAAAAACCAAGCTCCTGGCCAGGCACAGTGGCTCACACCTGTAATCCCAGCACTTTGGAGGCCAAGGTGGGCAGATCACCTGAGGTCAGAAGTTCGAGACCAGCCTGACCAACATGGAGAAACCCCATCTCTACTAAAAATACAAAATTAGCAGGGTGTGGTTGTGCATGCCTGTAATCCCAGCTACTCAGGAGGCTGAGGCAGGAGAATCGCTTGAATCCGGGAGACAGAGGTTGCAGTGAGCAGAGATCACGCCTTTGTACTCCAGCCTGGGCAACAAGAGCGAAACTCCATCTCAAAAAAAAAAGAAAAAAAAAAAAAGAAAGAAAAAGCTCATCAACAAGGCCAGCGAGTCCCTGCATGGGCAGCCCCTGCCACTCTCCCCTGCACCCACACGCCATCTGCATGGTTTTCTTCCCTTGGAGGGAGGTATCCCAAGCACGTTCTTAACTCCTGCCCAGACACTCTCCCCAGATCCTGGCACAGCTGCCTCCTCCTTAGGATTCAGGTCTCACTGTGGATGTCCCTGTGAGAGCCACTCCCAGGTGTTTTCCATCACATTACCCTATCCTGTCATGCCCCCCCAGCACTGAGAAGCATCTGAGATTATCTTCTATTGTTCCTCCAATTTAGTGTCAGCTCCATGAGAGCAAGGATTTGTGTCTGTTCTGTTTGTTAAATCCTCATTAAAACTATCCCTCAGGGCTGGGTGCAGTGGCTCACGCCTGTAATTCCTGCACTTTGGGAGGTCAAGGCAGGTGGATCACGAGGTCAGGAGATTGAGACCATCCTGGCTAACATGGTGAAAACCGGTCTCTACTAAAAATACAAAAAATTAGCCGGGCGTGGTGGCGGGCGCCTGTAGTCCCAGCTACTTGGGAAGCTGAGGCAGGAGAATGGCATGAACCTGGGAGGCAGAGCTTGCAGTGAGCCGAGATCGCGCCACTGCACTCCAGCCTGGGTGACAGAGCGAGATTCCGTCTCAAAACAAAAACAAAAACAAAAAAAAAACTGTCCCTCAGTATTCTCAGGGGATTGGCTCCATGACCTCCCTCCCATAGACACCAAAATCCAAGGATCCTCAAGTCCTTGATGTAAAATAAATTGGTTCAGTATTTGCATTTAACCTACACACATCCTCCTGTACACTTGAATCATCTCTTGATTACTTATAATATGTAATATAATGTAACCGCTATGAAAATATACTATTGGCCGGCACGAGGGCTCACAGTTGTAATCCCAGCACTTTGAGAGGCTGAGGTGGGTGGATCACTTGAGCCCAGGAGTTCAAGACCAGCCTGGGCAACATGGCAAAACCCCATCTCTACAAAAATTAGCCAGCCATAGTGGTGCAAGCCTGTGGTCCCTCTCAGCTACTTGGGAGAATGAGATGGGAGGCTCACTTGAGCCCAGGGGGTAATGGTTGTGAATGAGCTGAGATAGCACCTCTGTACTCCAGCCTGGGTGACAGAGTGAGACTCTGTCTCAAAGAAAAAAAATTAAATATATATATTGTTTAGGAAATAATGATAAGAAAAAAGTCTGTACATGTTCAGTACAGATGCAATTTTGGTTTTGAACATTTTTCATGCAAAGTTGGTTAAATCCACAGATGCTGTAGACTAGACTAGGAAGTGCTAGGCATACACAATATTTGTTGACTAGTGGCTGCACAGATTTATATACAGACATACTCGCCCCCACAACAATACTCAAATACATCACATTAATAGACAAATATTCAGATGTGGGCAAAAATACCTGCCCGCACATTCACAGAACACACTAAACAGTCACAAAGACACCCAGGAGTCCCCTTTCCATCCCCATAGGAGTCAGTCCTAGTCCTCCCCCATCTAGATCTGCCCTCTACTTGAACCCAGTCTCGGGACTGGAGGAGTAGGGGTCTGCAGCCCGGACAGGGAGAGGGTCGCTGGCCCACAGGCCTCAGGCAGCGCCTTCAGCTATGTCTGCAATTTCCTCTCCCCCTTTCCTCCTCCGCTCTAAGGCTCCCGCCAAGGCGGCCTCCCCCTCATTCTAGCTCCAGCAAGGGAGGGGAGGCCCATGATGGGGGGCCCCGGGGAGACAGGACAGAAAGAAGCCCCTCGCCACACACTCTGATCACACACCACATTGCATGCACAAGCCCAGGTGGGAAATGCGTGTGTGAGCACAGGCAGGTTTAGCCTTGGGGTGGGGGGCGGGATGGGGTGGGATCTGCCACAAGCCGCCACAAGCTGCTTGGTGCACAAGAGCGCAGGAGCTCGCAGGCACAGAGGCCCCACGCTGGGGTCCGCGAGACTGCTGGCCGGGGCCTGGCTCAAAGCTGGAGTCCAACAATCATTAACCCTGCGTGACTAGATCAGAGCTCGGCCAGGGGACACATTCAAGCCTGGGCCCTGGGAGGAGGGGTGGACAGTTCCCTCCCTTCCAGTCCGGCATGGGTCTGGGGAAGAGGAGCAGCTTTCCCTGGATGGGGCCTCCTAGGAGCGGGAGCGGTGGTTTCTAGTTCAGGCTTTAGGGTCAGAGAGCAGCAGGTTCTAATCCTGACGGTTTTGGTAAAGTCAATTCAATCTGTCCAAGACTCCGTTTATTTGATCTGCGAAGTGGGGATAATGGTATCACGTCGCAGGGTTGTCAGGCGGAGTAAGTGAAAGAACCTGTCCAGGGTTTAGCCCTTGGCCCGCACGCAGGCAGAGCTCCAGCCTCGCTGTTGTTGTTGTTAGTGGCCTGGGGGCGGTTTCCTGTGGGGGACGGACGGCCCGCGGGCCGGGCTCTCCCTCCTCCCGGCTGCCCGCTCCTCTCCCCTTCCTCTCCCAGCCCTTTTCCTCCCCGCCTCCCCCGCCCGCCCCGCCCCGTCCCGTCCCTCCCCTCCTCTTTCCTCGGAGGAAACTTTCCGCCGGCTGGTCCCTCGGTCCTTGTCCCGCCCGCGCTGCCGCGGCCTGGGAGCCCAGCGGGCCCGGAGGGGCGGCGGGACCCGAGAGGGCGGGGGCGGCCGGACCCAGTGTATGCGGCCGCGGGACGCGCCGGGGCCGGGCAGCCGGGAAGCGGGGCGCTGACGGTGAGTGGGCCCGGCCCCGGGCCGGTGGGTCCCCGCGGGGCGGGCGGGCGAGGAGAGAGGCAGCTTCCCTTCCCGGAGCCCGCCTGGGGCGTGGAGGCTCAGCGTCCCTATCCTCCATCCCGCCCCGGGACGGCGGAACCGGGCCTCAGCTGGGGACCTCACCAGGGGGCGGGGCCTCCCGCGGTCCCCGGCGCTGCTCCCCGGGCTGGAGGGGCGTCCGCGCCCGGGAGAGGGGTTCCCCCGCGGCAGGGCCCCGGGCCGCCACGAAGTTAGGGAAGCACTCTCTCCAGGGTGGAACCTGGGGCCGCGGCTCCTGGGAGAGGAGCTGCCTGCGGAAGGGATCGGGGTGGGCTCCAGGCTGAGAGAAGGATCTGACTTTGCTGACCTCGCAGGCTGGCAGGGGAGCTGCCCCCCAGAGCAGCATGGATGCCCCGCGAAGGGACATGGAGTTGCTCAGCAACAGCCTGGCTGCCTACGCGCACATCCGCGGTGAGGGCGGGCGCCGGAAGACTGGGGGCCTGAACCCTTCCCTGACCACCATCCCCTTCCCTCCCCAGCGCCTTGTCCGTCCCCTCCGCCCCGCTCCCCGCCCCCTTGCCCGCTGGTGGTTCCCTAATGCCCTTCGAGTAGAGGTTAGAGGCCTCGCCCCCCATACCTAGAACCTGGGGTCTTTTGGAAGTGGGATGGGTCTTTTGGAAGTGGGACAACCCCCACCCGCCCGGGCCCCTCCGTGATCCCCGCCCTGTGCCCCGCAGCCAACCCCGAGAGCTTCGGCCTCTACTTCGTGCTGGGCGTCTGCTTCGGCCTGCTGCTCACCCTCTGCCTGCTCGTCATCAGTATCTCGTGGGCGCCCCGCCCGCGGCCCCGGGGCCCGGCTCAGCGCCAGGACCCCCGCAGCAGCACCCTGGAGCCCGAGGACGACGACGAGGACGAGGAGGACACGGTGACTCGGCTGGGCCCCGACGACACGCTGCCGGGCCCCGAGCTGTCCGCAGAGCCGGACGGGCCCCTCAGCGTCAACGTCTTCACGTCGGCGGAGGAGCTGGAGAGGGCGCAGCGGCTGGAGGAGCGCGAACGGATCCTGCGGGAGATCTGGCGCACCGGGCAGCCGGACCTGCTGGGCACAGGCACGCTGGGGCCCAGCCCCACGGCCACGGGCGCGGGCACCCTGGGCCGCATGCACTATTACTGATGGGCCGCGGCTCCCGCTGCAAGGAGCTTGGGGTACCGGACCTGCACATGAGCTCAGAGCTGCCCCAGACCTTCGGACTGCCTCGGCCCCCACAGCTCCCAGGTGCTACTGGGCGTGGACGGCCACCCCGAGAGGCTCCCTTCCCCAGTCCTGCCAGAAGACCCCGGGGGCGGGGAGGGGGCAGGATGGAGGGTCCCCACTCCCTCTCTGGGGTCGATGAAGAGGTGAAGTGACCAAATGAAAGAAAGCTGCATTCTCAGTGACTCAGTCTCTCCCTCTGTTACTCCTGCCCCCAGCGACCCCCAGGCTCCTGCCACGCAGAGGCCCCAGGGCTGAGGCCCAGCTTGACTCCCTTAACCTAGCTGCACCACCCCCACCCACCAACCCGACGACACAGCACACCTGCCCGCATTCACTTCTCAGCCAGCAAACAGGCAGAAGCCCACAGGCCTGCACCCAGCCTCACACACAGAGCAAGTGCACGCGCATTCCTTATTCAAAACGCATTCCTTACCGGCAAACGCCTGGACACACGTCGCCCTGTCCCCACAGTGCCCTGGGTTCATACATTGCAATGACACACACACTAGGCCTCGGGACCCTGACCTCCAGGCTAAGGTGCTACTAGTCCCGGTGTAAGCATGCGTACTTGGGCTGGACGGTGGACTTCACGTCTGCGCCGAGGTGCGTTCAAGCGAGAGGGCAGGAGTCCCTCTGAGCGGACAGGGAGGCCAGCTGGGAGGGGTCCGAGCTGGCGAGAAGGCCCGCCCGGCTCCTCCCCGGCCCACAGCTGGATTCCGGAATCTAGGCCGGGCGTCAGAGCCCGACCCCGCCTGGGCCCCTCCTGCCCGCCATTTCTCCAGCGCGCGGCTGGAGTCCGAAGGAGACACCCTCCCCCGCCCCTCACCATCCGGTGGATAAAAATAGCCGCGCGCAGGCCTTGGGAACGGTAATGGGAGCCACATGTTGGCCAGATGTGCCTGGGAGGGACCGTCAGGAATGCGGAGGCCCAGGCCCTGCCCCCGCGCAGGCCCCGCCCCCAGCGACCAGACCGGCGTGGCGCCGTGCTAGGCAGAGTTTACTTTCTCGCGTTTCCCAAAGTCGTGTGCAAGGACGTGGGTGGCCCCAGCCAGGTCAGGCCGCGGTCTCTTCCCAGGCCCACCCTCAGTAGGTCTGCGTCTGCGTGTGGATGATGCGCGGGGTCTGGGACTTCTGGGTCCCCTGCATCACCTGGACCTGGTCGGGAGTGACGTGGAGACTTTGTCAGGGGGCCACCCGCCGCCAGCCCCCTCCCGCCGGGACCCGCGCCTCACCTCCAGCTGCCGGCGCTGCTCCTTCTCGCTCTTCAGCTCCTCCCAGATGTCGGTCAGCTTCCTCCTGCGGGCCGAGGCGTAGGTGAGGGGCTGCGCAGGTGAGGGCTAGGGGGGACCCTACCTTCCACAACCCCCGCCACTGCCCACTCACTCCAGCTGCACCTCCATCAGCTCCAGCGCCCTCCTTAGAGACTCCACCTCGCCCCTCAGCGACGTTACATCGACTCCCTCATTCTTGTTTTCCGTGTAGTTTTGCGGGACCAGGGAGGGGAGGGTGAGCGTCTCTTGGGAGTCTGGAGACGGCTTGATAGGACGTGTTTTTTGGGCAAAGGCTCTTTCTATAGGGGGCACCTCCTCTTTTGGAGCCACTTCCTCTTTAGGGGGCACCTCTTTTGGGGGTAACTCCTCTTTCGGGGTTACCTCCTCCTTGGAAGCCACTCCCTCTTCGGGGAGCACCTCCTCTCTCAGAGGCCTCTCCTCGTTGGGGGGCGCCTCCTCTTCAGGGGTCCTCTCGTCTTTGGAAGGTGCCTCCTCTAGAAGGGTTGTAGCCTCTTTGTGGGGGTGGGGCTTCTCAAGGGCAGGCCTGGACGCTGGCCCAGACTTCAACTCAGCCTGGCGTGGGGAGCTGTCCCCTCTAACTAGGGGACATTTCATCTCTCCCAGGCACCTCTCTGAGGAAGGAGGCTGGGGTGGGGGTGCCTCTGGCGTGTGGGCCTCCTCCTGGGATGATGGATCCTCTTTGGCTACAAAGTACTTGACCTTCTGCAGGGTTTCCTCCGAAGAGAAGTGATGGAATTGAATGTCATCTCTGGTGGACACCTCTTCTTCAGAAAGCTCTGGAGTCAAGACCTTTTCTAGGGTGGGGACCTGATCCCCCAGAGGGGCCATCTTTGGATCAGGGACTTTATCCATAGGTGGGACTTCTAGGGCAGGGGCCTCTTCCACTGAAAAGACCCTCTCTGGAGTGGAGGGTTTGTCCACAGTCAGGGTCTCCTCTGGGATGATGGAGTTCTCTGGGATAGAAGACTTGTCCTCCGGAGTCACCATCTTCTCTGGGGTGGGGACTTTGTCAGGAGCTGGGATCTTCCCCGAGGTGGAGTTCCCTGGGATAGAGGCCTTGTCCCCTAGAGTGAGGGTCTTCTCTGGGGAGGGGACTTTGTCAGGAGCCGGGATCTTCTTGGAGCTGGGGGCGTTCTCTGGGGTGGCAGTCTTGTCCAGCATGGGGGTTCTCTTCACAGAGGGGGCCTTTGCCGGGCTGCTGTGCTCTTCCTCCTGCCGTGATGGGAGATGAAGTCTCAGCTGAGGTTGAGTCTGGTTCCCTTTGGCCTGGGAGACTTCACCCATGCACACTACAGCTGGGAACCAGCCTCTGCCCAGCATCCCCACTCTCCCATGTCTGCCGCCCCTCACCTGACTGGACACAGAGCGTTGCTGGGGAGTCTGGGTTTTGGATCGCTTTCGGCCAGGCTGACACGAACCCCCACTTTGGAAGCCACCATTGGGGCCTAAGAGAGCAGAACCTCAGGGACCCAAGCCTACTCTGACCCTCAGTCTCTTCCCACCTCTGTCCCTCCGCACAGCCACCCCCTCCCTGTCCTCCAGTCCTCCCCGCACTGGAGGAAGGCAGCCCTTGCCTGAGTCTCGGGAGGTGAGCTTCTGACTGTCCCTGCTGGGTGTCTGAGATGTCCTGGAACATATCTTCATCAAGCCCTCAGGGTGGGGCACAGGGAGGGGTGTTGCCTCCTACCCTCCTCCTTCCCCCAACCCCATCCTGCTCCTTACTTGGCTTTGCTGGGCCCAGTGGTGGCTGTTGCTAGCTTCTTGACTGTGGGGAGGGATGTTTTGGGCATCAGCTTTTTTGGTTCCTTAGTAGGAGCTGGGAAGAGAGGAGTGGAGTATTCATCCATCTGACAGTCGCTGGCCCTGTTTTGTGTTGTGTGCAGGGGACTATGGGCAGGAGGTTAATCTTGTTTGACTATGCGCCACCGTACCCAGCTAATTTTTGTATTATTATTATTATTATTTTACCCGGCTAATTTTTGTATTATTATTATTATTATTTGAGATGGAGTCTTGCTTCTGTCGCCCAGGCTGGAGTGCAGTGGTGCGATCTCAGCTCACTGCAAGCTCCGCCTCCCGGGTTCACGCCATTCTCCTGCCTCAGCCTCCCGAATAGCTCAGACTACAGGTGCCCGCCACCACACCCGGCTAATTCCTTTTTGTATTTTTAGTAGAGATGGGGTTTCACCGTGTTAGCCATGATGGTCTCGATCTCCTGATGTCATGATCCACCTGCCTTGGCCTCCCAAAGTGCTGGGATTACAGGCGTGAGCCACTGCACCCGACCAATTTTTGTATTTTTAGTAGAGACGGGGTTTCACCATGTTGGTCAGGCTGGTCTCGAACTCCTGACCTCAAGTGACCCAGCCTGCCTCAGGCCTCCCAAAGTGCTGGCATTACAGGTGTGAGCCATCACGCCCAGCCCACCCTCAGAATTGTTTATCTTCACTCTCATTTACTCTCTAAGAGATCTTACCCAGGCTTATGGGTTTAATTTTCATCAATAAGTCAATGACTCCCAAATTTTCATCTCTAGCTCCTTTCTCTCTGACTCCAGACTCATATCTGACTTCCCTCTCAATATTTACACTTGGAGAGCTGATGGGCATCACACTCTTAACATATCCCAAACCAATCTCTTGCTTCCCAAACCCATGCCCCTTGAACCTACCCCTTTCCCCACGGTCCCTATCTGGCTCATTTACCCACTTGTTTGGATGACAAATGACTTATTTCCTTATGAGGCACATCCAAACCATCAGCAAATCCTGTCCACACTACTGTCCAAATATTTCCTGAAGTCAATCACTTGTCACCACCTCCACCACTAAGTGCTCTAGATCAAGTCACCACCACCTTCACCTGGACATTCCAACAGCCTCCAACCTGGGATTTGGCTGTACCCATCCAACCTAGAGTGTGTTCTTCCCACAGCAGCCAGACTGAGCTTGTGTTCTATTGGGGAAGCAGACATAAATACAAGGAGTAAAATACACAGTGTGTTAGAGAGTTATTAAGCGTGACTGACAAGACTAGGCAGAGGGGCCAGGCGTGGTGGCCCACACCTGTAAACCCGGCACTTTGAGTCCAAGGTAGGCAGATTACTTGAGGTCAGGAGTTCAAGACCAGCCTGGTCAACATGGTGAAACCCCGTCTCTACTAAAAATACAAAAATTAGCCAGGCATGGTGGTGTGCGCCTGTAATCCCAGCTACTCCGGAGGCTGAGGCAGGAAAATTGCTTGAACCTGGGAGGGCAGAGGTTACAGTGAGCCAAGATCGCGCCACTGTACTCCAGCCTGGGTGACAAGAGTTAAACTCCGTCTCAAAAAAACAAAACAAAACAAAAAAACACTAGGCAGAGGAAGGAACCATTTTAAATGGGGTGGCCAGAGAAGGGCACACTAAGGTGACATCGGCATCACCTGAAGGCAGTTACACACAGTGACATTCAGATCCACAGAAAAACAGCCACTATGGCATGTGCACAAGTGCTGATGTTAACTCCTACATATAATCACACACAGATACGTATACAAATCCACAAATCTGACGGTGGGGGCATGGATCCCACAGCCAGACACCAGGCTCTGAATTTCAGCTCCACTCCTTGCTAGTTGTGTGAGAACTTCCTAAGTGATCTATGCCTCAGTGTCCTCATTCATAAAACATGGACAACTAACACACACCTTGTAGGGTGGTTGTGAGGTCTGAGTGACTTTTAATACATGTGAGGTGCTTAGAAGACTGTTTGGCAGCCAGATGGTCAAAGCTCAGTAAATGTTAACTTTGACTTCTTACATTCTTACAGTATGGCTGATTAGGTGCTCTGTAGGGCGCTCCCACTAGGAAGCAATTATATCCTGCTGAGGACACAATTTTGAGGCACCATTGGACTTAAAAGAGGTAAAGGAGGTCTACAAAAGAGAGGACTGGGCCGGGTGCAGTGGCTCACACCTGTAGTCCCAGCACTCCCAGTGGCTCACGTCTGTAATCCCAGTGCTTTCAGTCCCAGCTACTTGGGGGGCTGAGGCAGGAGAATCACTTGAACCTGGGAGGCGGAGGTTGCAGTGAGCCAAATCACGCCATTGCACTCCAGCCTGGGTAACAAGAGCAAAACTCAGTCTCAAAAAAAAAAAAAAAAAGAGAGAGAGAACTGAAGTCAGAAAGGCAGAGGGAGGGAGGGCAGCTCTGTTCTGTGGCTACTGAGCCGGGGCCCTGTGATGTGATGCCAGGGCCTTGGGCTCTGCTCCCTCAGCTCACCACAGGCCCCAAGCTCAGTACCACACAGCAGTGCTACCTTTCTTCAGGAGGACTGAAGCAGCTTCTGGTGGGTGGTGTTCTCTGGCTACTGGGAGAAGTAAAAGCAAATTCTCGGCCAGGCGCGGTGGCTCACGCCTGTAATCCCACACTTTGGGAGGCCGAGGCAAGTGGATCACCTGAGGTCAGGAGTTCGAGACCAGCCTGGCCAACATGGTGAAACCTCATCTCTACTAAAACTACAAAAATTAGCCAGGCGTGGTGGCGCGTGCCTGTAATCCCAGCTACCGGGGAGGCTGAAGCACGAGAATTGCTTGAACCCGGAAGGAGGAGGTTGCAGTGAGCTGAGATCGCATCATTGCACTCCAGCCTGGGCGACAGAGCAAGACTTCATCTCAAACAAAACAAAACAAAACAAAAAATAAAAGCAAATTCTCACTGGAAGAAGTCTTCTTCTACTAAGGCCTGCAAGAGTCCCACAGATTAAAATCCAGCTATCAGCTCATAAATAAAGGTCATAAAACACGCTAGAGGGCAGGTCACCAAGAATGGAGTCAGCAGACACAACACACAACAGATAGTGGAACTGTCAGGTAGAGAACACTGCACAGTTATATATAAAATATTTGAAGAAATTCAGGATGTGCATGCAACAAAGGACAATCAGGAGTAACCACGCAGGTTTGGAAAATTATCACACAGAAAATGGAATTATTAGAGATGAAAAATAGCATTCTTGAAAAAGAAATGCAACATAAATCCACTTATTTACATGTATATTGCTTATGTTACCGGTACAGGTTACAGAGCAGAGTAAACAGAGCCAAAAGGCTAGAGAATTTGTAAACTAGAGGTGCAGTGAGACAAGGAATGAACAGCGTGACAGCAATGTTAGGAGGGAGGAATGACAGAAGCAGGGTTTGGCTCTGGCTGAATGAGGTGGCAGACAAATCCTCTCTTCACAAGGCAGCTATGAAGCTGGACAAAAATGATCCAACAGGCCGGGTGCGGTGGTTCACGCCTGTAATCCCAGCACTTTGGGAGGCTGAGGTGTGCAGATCACCTGAGGTCAGGAGTTCGAGGCCAGCCTGGCCAACATGGTGAAACCCCCTCTCTGAAAAATAAAAAAATTAGCTGGGCATGATGTTGGGTGCCTGTAATCCCAGCTACTCAGAAGGCTAAGGTGGGAGAATCGCTTGAACCCAGGAGGCAGGGGTTGCAGTGAGCTGAGATCATGCCATTACACTCCAGCCTGGGAGACAGAGCGAGACTCCTTCCCCCCACCCCCCAAAAAAAAGAAAAAGAAAAATCCAACAACCATTTCAATGCTCTGGAAATTATCCAAAGGCATGAGATAATTTGCAAAGGATTTTTTTTTGAGACAGAGTCTCGCTCTGTTGCCTAGGCTGGAGTGCAGTGGCGCGATCTTGGCTCACTACAACCTCCACCTCACAGGTTCAAGCGATTCTTGTGCCTCAGCCTCCCAGATAGTTGGGATGACAGGTGCCCGCCACCACGCCCTGCTAATTTTTGTATTTTTTGGTAGAGACAGGGTTTCGCCATGCTGGTCAGGCTGTTCTCAAACTCCTGACCTCAAGCAATCTGCCCACCTCAGCCTCCCAAAGTGCTGGGATAATTTGCAGAGCATTTTGTATGCTTGATAATGTTCTTGCCTAGGGCCATTTTCATCCCGGACCCCTCAGCTTGGTCCACATGGATGTTCTGCAGGGTAGGGCAAACTGTGAGGATCAGCAGCTTAACTGGCTAAGTTGAAAGCAGCTCAATTTGGAGTGTAATCTTGGGATTTGACATTGGTTCTAAAGCACAGCCAACCAAAAACATAGATAAATGGGACTTCATCAAAATTTAAAACTTTTGTACATCAAGGGACACCATCAAGAAAGTGAAAAGACAACCTAAAGAATGAGAGGAAAACTTTGGGAGGCCGAGGTGGGTGGATCACAAGGTCAGGAGTTCAAGACCACCTGGGCAACATGGCAAAACCCCATCTCTACTAAAAATACAAAAAATTAGCCAGGTGTGGTGGCGCACGCCTGTCATCCTAGCTACTTGGGAGGCTGAGGCAGGAAAATCGCTTGAACCCAGGAGGCGGAGGTTTCAGTGAGCTGAGATCACGCCACTGCACTCCAGCCTGGGTGACAGAGCAAGACTTAAAAAAAAAAAAAAAAAAAAAGAATGGGAGAAAATATTGCAAACCATATATATATATATGCATATATATGATTACGGACTTTTATCTAGAATATAGAGAACTCTTCTAACTCAATAGTAAAAAGACAAATAATCCAATTTTTTAAATGGGCAAAGGATCCAAACAGACATTTCTCCAAAAGAAATAAGCACATGAAAATATGCTCAGCATCATTAGCCATCAGAGAAATGCAAATCAAAACCACAATGAGATACCACTTCATACCCACTAGGACAGTTTTCATTAAAAAGATAACAAAAACAGCTGAGTGAAGTGCCTCACAACTGTAATCCCAGTATTTTGGGAGGCCAAGGCAGGAGGCTCACTTGAGCATAGGAGTTCTACATTAGCCTGGGCAACATAGCAAGACCTTTTCTTTACAATAAACTTAAAAACTAGCCAGGTGTGGTGGTGCACACCTATAGTCCTAGCTCTAGCTACTCGGGAGGCTGAAGTGGGAGGATCACTTGAGGTTTGAGGCTGCTGTGAACTCCCATTGTGCCACCACACTCCAGCCTAGGCAACACAGCAAGACCCTATCTCTCCAAAATAAAAGAGTATACTATGAACAACTTTAGTTAAAATTTCTTTAACTATTAAAGAAATTGAAGAAGTTGTTTAAAATAATCCCATAATGAAAAAAAATATGGCAAGATGAATTTACAGCCAAGTTTTACCAGCTTTGCAAGGAAAGATGATTCCCATCTTATTTATGTATTTATTTTGAGACAGAGTCTCACTCTGTCACCGAGGCTGGAGTGCAGTGACGCGATCTCAGCTCACTGCAACCTCTGCCTCCTGGGTGAACAAGCAATTCTCCTGTCTCAGCTTCCCGAGTAGCTGGGACTACAGGCATGTGCCACCATGCCCGGCTAATTTTTTGTATTTTTAGTAGAGACGGGGTTTCACCGTGTTAGCCAAGATGGTCTCGGTTTCTTGACCCCATGATCTGTCCGCCTCAGCCTCCCAAAGTGCTGGGATTACCGGCATAAGCCACCATGCCCGGCCCATTCCCATTTTATATAAGATCCACCAGATAGGCCAGGTGTGGTGGCTCACATCTGTAATCCCAGCACTTTGGGAGGCCAAGCCGGGCGGACCACAAAGTCAGGAGTTCGAGACCAGCCTGGCCAACATGGTGAAACCCTGTCTCTACTAAAAATACAAAAAAATTTAGCCAGATGTGGTGGTGCACACCTGTAGTCCCAGCTACCTGGGAGGCTGCCACAGAATTGCTTGAACCCGGGAGATGGAGGTTGCAGTGAGCTGAGATCACGCCACTGCACTCCAACCTAGGCGACAGAATGAGACTCTGTCTCAAAAGAAAGAAAAAGGAAGAAAAGGGAAAACTAGATTCAAAATCAGGAACATGACAATGATGTTCACCATCACTACTTCTATTTAATATTGTATGAGAGATCCTAATAACTATAATAAATTAACAAAAGGAAATTAAAAGGCAGGAGTGAAGAGAATGACACAAAAATTATTATTCACAAATGATTTGCCTGTCTTCACAGGAAACTTGTAAGAATCTACAAATGAATTGCTGGAAATAATCAGAGTTTAGCACCATGGCTGGCTATAAAAACAATATACAAAAATCAATGCATTTCTGTATTCCTGCAATAAACAGAAGAATGTCTATTTTTTAAAAGACACAATAAAAACTCTGAGATACCTAAGAATATCTGGGAATAAACCTTATGAAAATTATAGTCTTATGGCCGTGTGCGGTGGCTCACGCCTGTAATCCCAGCACTTTGGGAGGCCGAGGCAGACGGATCACAAGGTCAGGAGATCAAGACCATCCTAGCTAACATGGTGAAACCCCGTCTCTACTAAAAATACAAAAAATTAGCCGGGCGTGGTAGCGAGCGCCTGTAGTCCCAGCAACTCCAGAGGCTGAGGCAGGAGAATGGCGTGAACCCGGGAGGCGGAGCTTGCAGTGAGCAGAGATCTCGCCACTGCACTCCAGCCTGGGTGACAAAGCAAGACTCTGTCTCAAAAAAAAAAGAAAAAAAAAGAAAATTATAGTTTTATGTATAAAACTAAGCCAGGCACCATGGCTCACACCTCTAATCCCAGCACTTTGGGAGGCCAAGACAGGAGAATTGCTTGAGCCCAGGAGTTCGAGACCAGCCTGGGCAACACAGTGAGACCCCATCTCTACAAAAAGATTAAAAGATTAGCTGCACATGGTGGCTTGTGCCTGTAGCCCCAGCTACAAGAGAGGCTGAGGTGAAAGAATCGCTTAAGCCCAGGAGGTTGAAGCTGCAATGAGCTACAATTGCCACTGTACTCCAACCAGGGCAACAAAGACCCAATGACCCTTTCTCAAAAAAAAAAGAAACCCCCAAAATTGTATAAAACTCACATGTAGAAAATAATAAATGATGCTGGAACAACTCATTGTCCATAGGGAAAAAGGTATAATTGTATCACTCATTAAAATCACTACTACATGAATAAAAGCACTAATATGAAAAGCAACATTTTAAAGGTTTTAGGCCGGGCACGGTGGCTCATGCCTGTAATCCCAGCACTCTGGGAGGCCAAGGCGGGCGGATCATGACGTCAGGAGATTGAGACCATCCTGGCTAACACGGTGAAACCCCGTCTCTACTAAAAATACAAAAAATTAGCCGGGCGTGATGGCGGGCGCCTGTAGTCCCAGCTACTCTGGAGGCTGAGGCACGAGAATGTCGTGAACCCGGGAGGCAGAGCTTGCAGTGAGCCGAGACTGCACTACTGCACTCCAGCCTGGGCGACAGTGCAGACTCCGTCTAAAAACAATCAATCAAACAAACAAACAACAACAAAAAAAAAACCCAGCAAATCTCAGCCAGGCACGGTGGCTCACGCTTGTAATCCTAGCACTTTGGGAGGCCAAGGCAGGTGGATTGCCTGAGCTCAGGAGTTCAAGACCAGCCTGGGCAACCCTGTGAAACCCCGTCTCTACTAAAATACAAAATATTAGCCGGGCATGGTGGTGGGTGCCTGTAGTCCCAGCTACTCCGGAGGTGGAGGCGGGAGAATCGCTTGAACCTGGGAGGCGGAGGTTGCAGTCAGGGGAGACTGCGCCACTGCACTCCAGCCTGGGCAACAAAGAGAGACTCTGTCTCCATAAAACAAACAAACAAACAAAAGAACCCAGCAAGTCTCAGAAGACTATAAACATGCTACCATTTTTATGAAGCTCAAAACCAAAAATGAATTTAGTGATACAGTGTTTAGACACATACTTTTGTAAGAAAACTTAAAAACTTGGGGGAACCATAAAGATAAAATTGAAGATAGTGGTTACCTTTGGGGTGAGGGAAGTGGTAGAATGGGAAAGAACAGGCAGTGTTCTAGTCCTTAGGTTTAGGTGACACACCATGAGTGTTCGTGGGTGTTAATTTTTTTTTTTTTGGAGACACAGTCTCATTCTGTCACCTACGCTGGCGTACAGTGGCATGATCTCAGCTCACTGCAACCTCCCCCTCCCTGGTTCAAGTGATTCTCCTGCCTCAGCCTCCCAAGTAGCTGGGATTACAGGCATGCCTACCACGCCTGGCTAATTTTTGTATTTTTATAGTAGAGACAAGGTTTTGCCATGTTGGCCAGGCTGGTCTTGAACTCCTAACCTCAGGTGATCCACTTGACTTGGCCTCCCAAAGTGCTGAGATTACAGGCGTGAACCACTGTGCCTGGCCCGTGGGTGTTAAATTTTATAACATATGTGTTATATATACTTTTGACATGTGTCAAATATTACATTAAAAGATAAATAAGGCTGGGTGCAGTGGCTCACGCTTGTAGTCCCAGCACTTTGGGAGGCCAAGGCGGGTGGATCACGAGGTCAGGAGATTGAGACCATCCTGGCTAACATGGTGAAACCCCGTCTCTATTAAAAATACAAAAAATTAGCTGGGCGTGGTGGCGGGCGCCTGTAGTCCCACCTACTTGAGGCAGAAGAATGGCGTGAACCCAGGAGGCGGAGCTTGCAGTGAGCCGAGATTGAGCCACTGCACTCCAGCCTGGGCAACAGAGCGAGACTCTGTCTCAAAAAAATAAATAAAAAAAGATAAAAGACATCTCACAGATACACAGACAGAGCTATTCACTGACACATAAGACACGTGAACATACTCAGCCTTATATATGAACAGATTCATGTTTCCTTACAAAATGAAACAAATCTATACCCACCAATAGCCACATTCTCAAGACACACAGAGAAACACTGAAATATTAACACACACACAAACTGACCCACATATTGATTCACATACATTCCTACCCAGCTTTTGACCCACAGGTGAGGGGGCTCCTATAGGGGCATACTGGACCACTGGGGTGCTGTGGGTGTTTATAAGCAACTGGACTGGTGGGTCTCCCAGAGAACACCCCCCAATCCCAGGCTCCCTGGGCACTCACCTGATTCCCGAGATACCACTTTCCGTGGGACCAGCTTCTTGATCTATGCAGAAAAGAAGTAAAGGTTGAGCATCCTAATCTAAAAATCAGAAATCCAAAATGCAGGCCAGGCGTGGTGGCTCACACCTATAATCCCAGCACTTTGGGAGGCCACGGTGGGTGGATCACTTGAGGACAGAAGTTCGAGACCAGCCTGGCCAACATGGCAAAATCCCGTCTCTACTAAAAATACAAAAATTAGCTGAATGTGGTGGCATGCACATGTAATCCCAGCTACTCTGGAGGCTGAGGCAGGAGAGTCGCTTTAACCTGAGAGGGGGAGGTTGCAGTGAGTGGCGATCCTGCCACTGCACTCCAGTCTGTGCAACAGAGCGAGACTCTGTCTCCAAGAAAAAAAAAAAATCTAGAATGCTCCAAAATCTGAAACTTTTTGAGTGCCAACATAATGCCTTAAGTGGAAAATTCCACACCTGACCTAACTCATGTAACAGGTCTCAGTCAAAATTTGTTTCATGCACAAAATTATTAAAAATACTGCACAAAATCACCTTCAGGCTATGGTTTAAGGTGTATATGAAACATAAATGAATTTCATGTTTAGGTTGGGGTCCCATTCCCAAGCTATCTCTCTCTCTTTTTTTTTTTTTGAGATAGAGTCTTGCTCTTGTCGCCTAGGCTGGAGTGCAATGGCACAATCTCGGCTCACTGCAACCTCCGCCTCCTGAGTAGCTGAGATTACACATGCATGCCACCACGCCCAGCTAATTTTTGTATTTTTAGTAAAGATGGGTTTCACCATGTTGGCCAGGCTAGTCTTGAACTCCTGACTTCGTGATCCACCTGCCTCGGCCTCCCAAAAGTGCTGGGATTACAGGCGTGAGCCACTGCGCCCGGCAGCTATCTCATGTATATGCAAAAATTCCCAAATCCGAAACACTTCTGGTCCCAAGCCTTTTGGATGAGGGATACTAAACTGGTATTAGAATCCAAAAGGAGCCCCCACATGTCTAGGTCTGCCCTCATTTAGTGACCCTCCAGCTAGGTCTGGAGAGTGCCCATGATCCCCACCTTTGTCCAAAATAGCCTGCCCCCGCCACCTGAGTGTCTTGGCTCTGTACTCACGGGGGGTGGTGGGAGTACGAAGTTGTCTGGAAAAACTCCTCTTCGTCCTTGACACTCTCCTTCCCACCAGCCCTTATCCTCTGTGGTCTGGAAAAGAAACACGCCAGTAGGGAGGTGAGCCAGGTCCCCCAAGGTCCTTTCCGGGGTCCCACTCCTTCTTATAGATATAATTTCAACATTTATTTTACATTCAGGGGGTACATGTGCAGGTCCACCCTTTCTCAACACCCGCTTCCCTGGGCCCTCCCACCCTGTTCCTCTCATACCTTGCTGAGTACTTTCACCACGTCCCCCCTCCGCAGTGCCAACTCGTCTGGGGCCTCAGGCTGGTAGTCAAACAGGACCCTGTAGGCCTCAGGGTGGGAGACTGGGAAGAGGTCAGTCCACTGTCCTCTGAAGCCAAGCCTCCCCCATCCATCAGCAGCCCCCACCTCCATCAGCCTAGCTGGCCCACCGAGTCACAACCTTGGGAGTGGCTGAGGGAGTGGGGGACCCTTTGGATGGGTGCTCACCTGTCTGCAGGTAGTCTGGAGGGCTGTCATAGGCCAGGCTGCTCAGCTAGTGGGGGAAGGGGCAGGGAGGAACTAGATGAGCCTCCAACCACCCCAAGAGGAACTCACCACCTCTGTGCCCACTCTGAGCCAACTTACCTTGGGAGGCTGCTGGGGACCAGGGCTGACTGAAGGCATGTCTGGATTACCAAGGCCTGGTGGGGGACAGTGAGGTTAGGGAGGGTGCTAATTCACAGGTTAGGTCATGGGAGAGGGTCAAAGGGGTCACAGGGTCAGGATATGTGAATCACAGGCTCATGCCACTGGGAGGGTCATTGGAGATTGTGAGTCACAGGATCACAGGGTCGAGGTCTCACTTGGGGGCCCACTGTCCAGCAGTTCCACAAAGTTGGACGGGAAGGCTCCCAGCTGCCCGTTCTTCTTCCCCAGCCACCAGCCGTCCTCAATCTGAGGAGAGGGGAGGACGCAGGGGCATCTGGTTCTGCCCCAAGGGTCCCTAGGATAATCTGCCACCCTTGGTTCTGCCCAAGCGCCCCTTCCTCCCTCCTTCTCTCCCGCGCTTCCCCATATCTGCGCCGTCGCCATTCCCACCGTCCAAACCCTCACTTCCCACCCCACTCACTTGGGAGGCGTGTTCCATCATCTTCCCCCAAACGGTCCCATCACCTCAACCCTCACCTCCTTTATCATTTCCACGATCTCCCCAGCTTGCAGCTTCAGCTCGTCCGCCTGCTCTGGGCTGTAGCTGAAGTTCACTTTGCACCATCTTTGGGGCCTCGGGTGTTTGGCAGGGTGACCTAGCACCGGACAAGCGCGGCTGAGCTCCAGCCGGATGCCCCAGTCAGAGGAGCTGGGGGAAGCGCAAGGCGCGCACGTAGCCTTGGTACCTCCAGCCCCGCCCCAGGGCGGAGCATTGTACTCTAGAACCAATCACAGGCCGCAGGGCGGCCCCCCGAGGTCCCGCCCAGAGCCGCGCCCGTCACTAAGAGCCGGAGGCGCTGGGGTCGCACTGACTCCGCGCACCTGCCCACCGACGCCCATCCCGGCCTACCGACGCACATCCCGGCCCACCGGCGCCCGTCCCAGCCCTTGCGCTCACCTCGGCGGCGCGCACAGCGCGGCCTCCGCGCCTCTCCGGAGCCCCGCAGGGTCTCTGGGATCTCCTGGGAATCAGGGCACGGGGAAGGTGCTCTCAGCTCCCGGGGAGCGCGCGCTGAGACCCCACAGCCCGCCCCTGGCTCGGCCTCACCTGCACCAGGCGTTCGGGAAAGAGGCCATAGCGGCCCCCAAACTCTCCGCGAAGCCAGCCCCGCGCGGGCACCCAGCGCACCTGCCGGACCACGTCCCCGGGCGCCAGACTCAGCTCGTCCTCCTTCTGCGCGCGGTATCCGGCCAGGACGAGGACTTCTGCGGGCGGAAGACGGGGCCGGCGCGCGGCTCAGAAAGGCCCAGCCGGGGCAGCCTGGCTAGGGCGGGCGTGTCCCCATGCACTGTAGAGGGCAGCGGGGGTCGGGGGGTGGTGTGGGCTCTTGCTATGTCCACGGTTGCAGAGAGAGGCCACCTCAAAGCCTCCGCACTTACCCATGGTTTCCGGGGCGACCTCCAGAGCCCGGCAGCTCCCTCTGACGGCCGAGTACTGGGCCCGCGCAGGGTGCGACCTGAGGCAAGACAGTAGGGTAAAGGAGGCGTAGCCGCCATCCGATAGGTCGGGCCAGGTGCTGGGAGTGGGTGTGGAGAGGGGGCGGCCAGGCTCAGCAGGTCCGGCCCCCAACCCCGGGGTGAGGAGGACTCCAGGGTCTCTGGCCTGTGCAGCGGTCAAAGCTCCGTCACAGGTTCTTCCCGCCCACCTACATTTTAGGCCAGCCGCCTCTCCCTTTCGCTCAGTTTTTGCCCGGAGGCTCCCAGCTACAATTTGCACAGAGCCTTTCCAGGCCCACCCTCCCCCCGCTCACAAGCTTTTGGCTTCAGGGGAAAAGGTGGGGAGAGGCACATACCAGGGTGGGGCCCCCCAGCAGGTAGCAACCGCTCTAAACCGGCCTTGAGTGAACGAAGTGGCTGCCCTTGTACCAGCAATAGCTTTGAGTGGGCACTTCCAGTCCGCTTTCCTTCAAGGCGTACTCCTCTCTGGGCCCGTACCCACCATCTACCCCCATATATAGGAAGGAGACAGCACAGACCCCTGATTTGGGGCCAGAGGTCTAGTTTGGTTTCAGAAAACACCTCCAGGTTCTCCCTGGGAGTTAGGCCGGGAGAATGAATTTTACGAGCTTCCAAGATTTCTGCTCACAGTTGAGTCCCCAGCCGGCAGGAGTCTGAAGGTTAGGGCCCACCCTATGGCCAGTCCTTGTGGGATAGGCTCTTTCAGGCAGAAGGCTGAGCCTACTAACCACATCCCTTGATCCCTGCCCCACCACCATGGAGGAAGCCAAAGTCCTTGCCTATGACAGGAAAAAATCTGTTTCTCCTGGGGTGTCCAAGGTACACAGTGCTCCTCCCAGGAACGACTGCCTGTCTGGGATTCCAGCAGCCTGCGCAAGGTCCCACAGGCTCTTTGTCTTTCAGGTTTTCTGAAACTGCCGTGGGAAGTTATCTACCACCCTCAACACACAAACACACTCAGGGTGACAATGAACAGAGCCCGTTTACATCTGCCACTTCATTTATTTTATTTGCAGGAGGAGTTGAAACAAATTTTAAGGGAGATTTTCATTTTCCCCCAAACATGAATCATTCAAGTAAAACCAACTTAACTATAGAAATGTAGCAAAGTAAGGGGAAAGCAGCACAACAACCCAAGAGGCAAAGGCTGGGGGGGAGAGGTGGGTGCAGTCCGCATATAACATATGCATAAATGCCTTATGATTCACCTGCTCAGGACCGCCTCCCCAGAAGGCAAGCACAAGGACCCATTTTAAGAGGATGTTTCCCCCCAAACATCTGAGAATGCTTCAACTTAAACAGCTTAAGGTTAAAAAGACAAAGAAAAAAAAAAGAAACCCAAAAAAACCCCATGAACCACCCAGCCATAACCACCTTCCTTAATCGATCATAGGAGTTTCTTTTCATTTTATAAAAAGATTAATAAAAAATATTGAAAAAATTTTCTCATCTTATATTTGTAAAGATAATAGAATTCATAAGTTTCTTAGAAAACAGACCAGACACTGCCCTCCAGTTTCCACCCCGTTGCTGAGAGGATCAGCAGGACTAGAAAGTTTGGGATACTGGAGCTGCTGGTGGAGAACGGGGAAGTCCAGCCCAGAAGAACTCAGGAAATAGGGCTCAGGGGGCACGTGAGGTGTGGTAAGGAGCAACTCCACGTGATACATGGCTGCGCAGAAAAGGGGAACACAAGGTGGTCGGAAAGGCCTTAAACTCCTCCTTGACATACAAAACCGGTTTTTACAAAGATCCAAGCAGTTTGGTCCCAAACTGAGGTGAACACTTCAAAGTTTATTCACATGCTTTTGTTTTCTCTTTCAAGAATCAAAGTTTCCCAAATTAAATGTTTCTAATATTACTACATATGCCTAAAAAAAGAAAAAAAAAAAAGAAAAGGAGGGGGCTTTTAAAATCAGGACGGGGGAAAAGAGATCGAAAATCATCAAATTAGTCATCTTAGCTCCAAATGAAATGAAATTAGAACAAAACTGTTGGTTTCTAATAGGAAACAAAAATCCAAGCATCGCTCTCCCGCCCTACCCCTGCCCCCACCCCACACACCAACAACAAATGAGAAAAACAGCTAAAGCCCAATGCGTTGTGTTCTGCTCAAAAGCTGGGCCTGACCCCCGGGCTCCACGGCCAGCCTCCTCTGTCCAGTGGGAGACAGCGCCAGGGATGCCTTTCGTGGTAGTACAATATGCGAGGCTGGTGGGGGGTGGGGGTAGGATTTTCAGAATCTTCTTGAGGTTCCTCTGTTAAGCTCTCACCAGCCATCTTCCCAGCGCCTCTCCCCTGGGCAGGAATCCCGTCAAGGGTGGCCCCTACTCGGTTGTGGGCTGTATATTGTCCTTCTCTTCTCGGTTCTCTGTCCCACTCTCGTCGTCTTCAATCTCCCCTTCCTCCCCACTGAACTTGTCATGGGCCCACTTTGGACTGGTACTTGATTTCCGGAACATGAACCGGCCCCGACCCCGAGGAAAGGCTCCTCGGCCCCGGCCCCGGCTCACCCACTTGTCACTGCCTTCACCTTCACGGTCATCATGCTGAGGGGAAAGAAAACTGCCATCAGTGCCAGAGTGAACAAGATGTGGCCAGAGCTCTCTTCTCTGCACCCACCCAAATGTGCCTTTCCCAGAAGAACCTGTGCCCTAACCCAGCCTTTTGCTCCTTTTCTGCACTTCTCCCTGTCCCCCACTCCAAAAATGCCAGTGGTTCAGATCCACGAGAATATCAGTTAGGTGATTTAGGAATTTTAAGGTAACAGCTTGGGCATTGTAACAATGATTGACAATGATGATGATTCACTGAGCATGAACCCTTAATAGTTTAAAGAAAATAAAAACGTTACCAAACACTGAAGTAAGACATTTATGTACTATCTCATTTAATCCTCATATCTACCCTATCATTATCACCTCCCACTCTGCAAACATGGAAACAGCTTAGGAACTTTAAGCAACTCCATATGATTTGGTATATCCTCTCTCAAAGGATGGGTTTGAGAAAGCCAATCACACCAAAACGTGCAACTCCATGTGAACTGGGTTGTTAGGCAGCAAAGAAAGGAGGCAATGCGGCTGGGTGCAGTGGCTCATGCCTGTAATCCTAGCACTTTGGGAGGCCGAGGCGGGCAGATTATCTGAGCTCAGAATTTCAAGACCAGCCTGGGCTACACGGTGCAAACCCCGTCTCTACTAAAATACAAAAAAATAAAAAATAAAAAAAAATAAAAAAAATTAGCCAGGCATGGGGGTGTGCACCTGTAGTCCCAGCTACTCAGGAGGCTGAGGCAGGAGAACCGCTTGAATCCAGGAGGCAGAGGCTGCAGTGAGCCGAGATCATGCCACTGCACTCCAAATGCTCAGAATCCAATGCTGGGGCTGGGGCTTTCCTGATCCTCCACCTCCACACTCTCATTTTGTATCTCCCCTGTTTTATGCAAGGAGGCAGTGTGACAGGGTAGGAAAAACACAACCTACATTTCATTTTTTCTTTTTCACTTAGTTCAAGGAAAGGATTATCCTACATTTCAAACAATCCTTGCTCTGACAATCTCATGAGACAGAAGGAGGGATCCAATCAAACAATGAGAAAGCATTTTGAAAACCAGCAGTCATTACCTTATCAGCCCCATGACTTCAGAGTCTAAACCACCCCCCACACAAGCTAGGCTGTTGGAGCTCAGCTCAGCAGAAGTGTCAGCTTCTTCTGACCATGGCTGCTTGTTCGCACTAAATGAATCAGGCTGGCAATACTCTCTCAGGTGGCAGATAGGGGCAAGGGAGAGGGCCTTTAATCTTTCCCCTACAGCAGTCCCACTCCAGCACCTAACCCGGGCCCAGCCAACTACAATTCCCTAGAGATAAGTTCAAAGGTCCTCTAGTAGCCTCAAAGCAGCTTCCAGCAGCAGCAACCCTAGAAAAGGGATGGTGGCCACACACAGCCATCCACACACAACCTGTTTCCTAGCTGTCCAACTGACAATACAGATCCATTCCAGCCATTCTGGCAAGTGATAGAGATTCAGCTGCTCCTTTACCTTAGTTATAACACTCATACCAGCTTGGATTTTAGCCTGCTGTTACATACCAAGGCCAAGAGAGCTCACTCAAGGCCAGGTACTTCAGCCTATAAAAGTATTAATCTGAGGGAGGCCCAGAGTGCACGGGAATGATCAACAGCCTAGATGAGAGAAGCCCCAGTGGCGTTTCATTTTGGAGAGACATCCCTTTCCTCAAAGAGGTCCTGCGCGGTCTTTCTTGTCATTCTTGCATGGAGTGGCAGAGAGGGACAGCAGCATCAGGGAAGGGTTATGGCTCTATCCACAGAAATGAGGGAGGCTGAGGTCGGTGGTGGGTGAGCAGTAAAACAAGTTCACAGACTAAAAAGACAAGATCAATGCTTCTTGCTTATCTTGGAATCCATAAACATCTTCAGTGATAAACCCTTTGAAGACCAGGACTGCCTCTGTAGAGGACACCCATCTAGTTAGCACTATGCAAGTACACACGCCCCAGTGCAATATTCCTGCACATACATTTAATCGCAGTTTTGGACAAACTAATTAAGGCCTGGTATCAGCTACTGTGTGTGTCAAAGGCCCTCTGACCCTCCCTGGTTATCCCCAGACACATACCAAGTAATACTTCTTGCTTTTGGGTGTATACTCTGGGTCCCACTCCTCTTCCCGGTTTCTTTTTTGAAAATCATTGTTGCTGTTGTTGTTATTGTTCCCAGAGTAGTTGCCTCTGCCCCAGCCTCTTCCTCTGGCTCGAAACTGCTATTGCAATAAATGAGGGAAAAAGGAACAAAGGATCACGCCCAGGAATGGGGAACAAACCCCCCTGCTTTCTGTTCAGAACACTTTTCTGGTGTGGAATAGACAGCTGTCTTCCAGTCATATGCTGGTCAGCTGGTTTCCAGCCATTCCCTTTCTGCTCATCTCAAGTCTGTAGCCTACATAGAGGACAAACCTGCCCCAAGGGCCTCCCTATAAACAGCAGTAGTCAAGGTAAGTGGGGGAAGTTCTGGGACCAGAAGCCATAAGAGGCTTTCTAGCTAAGTGTGATTATGAACAGAAAAGTAACAAAAAATGGAAAGGCCAGGAAATGTGGGAAGGAGAACCAAAGATTCCAGGGTCTTTGGATTGGATTACTTATGTCAAAGGCAACAAAACTGGTATTCTGATGAAACATAATCAGAGTTGGTAGAAGCAAGGGGCTTAGAGAAAGGGGGAGATGGGAAGGTCTTACAAAGGTTCCTCGAGCTCTGCCACCTCCTCTTTCACTTGGACCCACAAAGTCTTTGGTCCCCAGTCTTGATTTGTCAAAGCCCGTGGTGCTCTCCTCTCTTTCCTCTGTCTCTTCAGTGTACTCTTCTGCTTTGTAGGAGTGAGATGACTGGGAGGAAGAGGAGGAGGATCTGGACCTGTCTCTTGCTCTCCGATGCTTCCTGTGAAAAGAGAAGAGCCAGGGTGATCAATCGTCTTCTAGGGGACACTGCTTGGCTGGGGCCTCATGGATAAGCACAGGACAATCAAAAGTGTGCCTGTGATGGAAGAAACTGATGATGAGTAACCTTATAAAACCAGCTCACCCCCAACCTGCCCACCCAAGATACTTCCTCTCAATTCTGTCAGTCATGTTCAGTGACATATCTATGTCTGAGTCTGTGATAAACACATGACATACACAGAAACAGAACAAAACACAGTCCTTGGCCTCCAGTAGCTCAGTCTAAGATACAGGCATGAATTAATAAGGGAGAAGGAAATTAACACTATATTGAGAGCTCCAAAGTATCTGGTACTGGGCCAGATAAATAGCTTTGTATATTATCGTCTGTTAGTGCTTTCTATTACTTTTATTTCTTACAGGAATGCTACCTGTCTTACAGCGTTCTCTAAATAAACACTGTGTTTAAACACTTTACACCAACATAGCTGGCATGCAGTAAAGGGCAATACGACTCAGTATTATTTCCCTCATTTTACAGGTAGGAGGCTCAGGTGAGAGAACCGAGCAGAGCCCGGATTCTAACCTAGCTCGGACTAATTATACCACGACTCCACATATTACCTCCCACTGAGCTCAAACAGGTTGTGTGACTAAGCCTAGGATCTGGCATAACTCTCCCAGAGTTATTTCCCTTCCCTTTCCTTCATCTTGGGGAAATTACAGACTAGGGCAAATTAGCTTAATACGATGAGTCATTATCTATGTTCTAAAGTCAGTACCAGCCCTGCCATGTGATAGTGGAAGTTACTGAATACCTCTAGGGGGCAGCAAGGCCAGGATCCCAGGAGTAGAGGAGTAGCAGAGCCAGCCAAATGTCAGTAACCTATCATTGTCCTTCCCTCCCTCAGTCTTCCATTATGAAAGGCATCATGCTCCCTGCTCCTCACCCACAAACACTTACTCATACAAAGGGGAAATCAAAGTTACTGTCATAGGATTCATGTAACTTCAACTTTGACCCCACTAAACATCCGTGCTATTTCAAGAGGTTTTCAAAAATAAGACTCTCTGGCTGGGCGTAGTGGCTCTCTCCTGTAATCCCAGCACTTTGGGAGGCCAAGGCGGCTGGATCACTTGAGGTCAGGAGTTCGAGACCAGCCTGGCCAACATGGCAAAACCCCATCTCTACTAAAAATACAAAAATTAGCTGGGTGTGGTGGAAAGCATCTGTAATCCCAGCTACCCAGCTACTCAGGAGGCTGAGACAGGAGAATCACTTGAACCCAGAAGGCAGAGGTTGCAGTGAGCCAAGATCATATCACTGCACTCCAGCCTGGGCGACAGAGCGAGACTCTACCTCAAAAAAAAAAAAAAAAAAAAAAAAGACTCTCAAAAGGCCTCAAATTTGAGTCTTTGCATTGTCTCTTTTTTGTTGTTGTTGAGATGGAGTCTCACTCTGTCGCCAGGCTGGAGTGCAGTTGTGCGATCTTGGCTCGCTGCAACCTCCACCTCCTGGGTTTAAACGATTCTCCTGCCTCAGCCTCCCGAGCAGCAGGGATTACAGGCACCCACCACCATGCCCAGCTAATTTTTGTATTTTTAGTAGAGACAGGGTTTCACCATGTTGGCCAGGATGGTCTCAATCTTCTGACCTCATGCTCCGCCCACCTCAGCCTCCCAAAGTGCTGGGATTACAGGCGTGAGCCACCGCACCCGGCCAGCATTGCCTCTTATTAGCTGTGTGACCTGGGTAAGTCATTCTTCAGTTATATAAAAAAAAGTTCTGGCTGGGCACAGTGGCTCATGCCTGTAATCACAGCACTTCAGGAGGCCAAGGCAGGCAGATTGCTTGAGCCCAGGAGTTCTAGACCGTCCTGGGCAACATGGCAAAACCTCAAATCTACAAGAAATACAAAATTAGCCGGACATGATGGTGTACACCTGTAGTCCCAGCTGACTGGGAGGCTGAGATGGGTAGATCACTTGAGCCCAGGAGGTCAAAGCCGCAATAGGCCAGTGATCGCATCATTGCACTCCAGCCTGGGCGACACAGCAAGACCCTGTCTCAAAACGGGCCAGGTGTGGTAGCTCATGCCTGTAATCCTGTGCTTCGGGAGGCCAACGAGGTGAGTGGGAATCACGTGAGGCCAAGAGTTCAAGACCAGCATGGGAAACATAGCAAGCCCTCATCTCTACAAAAAATTTTAAAAAATTAGCCGGGCATCATGGTGCATACCTGTACTCCTAGCTCAGCCTAGTTGGAAGGCTGAGGCAGGAGGGATCACTTGAGCCCAGGAGTTCGAGGATGCTGTGAGCTATGATCGTGCCACTGCACTCCAGCCTGGGTGACAGAGCAAGATCGTGTCTCCAAAAAAAAAAAAAATCACAGAATACTGGGGTTTGCAGGGAACTCATTCAAAGTCACATAGCAAGTCAGAGGTAGGCATGTGTTCCAGGGAGAGGAAATCAGGGTTAGTTATTCAGACTCAACTCTGAAATGCTTGAGGGGTTCATGTTCCACTTCTAACTGGCAGCCCAGGCACTACTGTACTACCACTTCCATTCCCTGCTGAGGATTCACAGGTTCTTTATCTATGGGCAGCCCCAAAAGCTGCCAAGGCTCCTAATGCATAAGTAACACATTGGAATGGGAGACAAAGTAGAACAAAAGATCCGTGTTTGAGGTCAGCTGATACTTGTGATTTTTTTTTTTTTTTTTTTTTGAGATGAAGTCTCACTCTGTCGCCTAGGCTGGAATGCAGTGGTGAGAACTCGGCTCACTGCAACCTCCGCCTCCCAGGTTCAAGCGATTCTGCTGCCTTAGCCTCCCGAGTAGCTGGGACTACAGGCACACGCCACCATGCCCGGCTAATTTTTTTTTTTTTTTTTTTTAAAGTAGAGACAGGGTTTCACGATATTGGCCAGGCTGGTCTCCAACTCCTGACCACGTGATCTTCCTGCCTCGGCCTCCCAAAGTGCTGGGATTACAGGCGTGAGCCACTGCACCCGGCCAATACTTGTGATCGTAAGGCACATTATTCTAAGCTTGGCTTATCTTTCAAATGGGCAAAATGGATATCACACCAACTGTTCAATTTATCTCAAGGGGTTATCAGAAAATTGATAGAAAAACGCAGCCGGGCATGGTGGCTCACGCCTGTAATCCCAGCACTTTGGGAGGCCGAGGTGGGTGAATCATGAGGTCAGGAGTTCAAGACCAGCCTGGCCAACATGGTGAAACTCCATCTCTAAATACAAAAAATTAGCTGGGTGTGGTGGTGGGCACCTGTAATCCCAGCTACTCAGGAGGCTAAGGCAGGAGAATCGCTTGAACCCGGGAGGCAGAGGTCGCAGTGAGCCGAGACTGCACCACTGCACTCTAGCCTAGGCAACAGAGCAAGACTCCGTCTCAAAAAAAAAAAAAAAAAAAATGCTTGCCAGCTAAAGTTCAAAATCAGCAGAAGTGTTGCTTCTTACCAGAAGGTATGGGGCTTCAACTGTGCTTTTCGTGACACATGATTAAAAAGTCATGGAACATTCAAAAACGTAAACAGAAACATCAGGACATAAGCATGAATGTTGCCCCACAAAGTTCAACAATACCACCTTTGTTTAAGGAGTACCTGGAACACCTCTCTTGGAACTGTCTGTAAAACTAGTTTAAAAGGCACTTAAGATCAACAATCATGTACTATCTAGTTCCACCCTGTTTCTTTGACTAAACAGTGTTATTACTTGACAATGACTTTGGGCCATTTCTAAAATACAACTTCCCCATGAAAATGTGTGATGAAAAAGGCACATGTAAGACTGCAAAAGGAATTCCCAAATGATTCTAATGATTCTCCACACCATCCCTGTGGTCTATTTAACAGATTAACTTCTCTCATGAAGCCTTCTTTGGACAAAGATCACACTATTTTGATGTAGAAATTGTTTTCAAACTAGGGACCCTACTTGACATTTACATGGATTAAAAGAAGAAACAGGTTGCTATAATTACTAACACTAAACTCCTCTGATTTGAAAGTTCTGGTGTATAGCCCAAAGGGGGCAGACAAGAAGCTTAAGAGCCTGAAAGGGGTGACAGGGGCTTACGTACTTCTGTTTCTTTGATCCTTTATGAGTTTTCTCTGTTTTTTCAGCTGACCTTTCCCTTGAGTGGCTGGAGTCTCGGGAATCCACTGATTCTCTCGATTTACCTCGTTTAAGATCTCTCTCCTTATGTTTTTTACGACGTTCAATATCAAGGCGGAGATCAACAGGATCATCTTTGTATTTTCCCTCAGCCTATCAAAAGATAAGCCAAAATTAAGGTTTCTGGGATTCAGAGCTGTCAACTCAACCATCCCACAAACTGTGGTTTTTACTCCAATGGAGGGGTGCAGAGGAAGCACTGGGAAATGTGAGGCATCTCACCCAAGCTTGGAAGGGATGCAGGATGTCCCACAGAAGTTACTCCATAAGGATCCCTCACAGAACCCAAGCCAGTTCTCCAAAACAATGATGCTGGCCTTCTGAAAATGCTATGCATTGATCTCACTTTGTTTCCTTTCTGGCCCAGTAATGACTCTGGCTAGTTTAGAAGTTGAGAAGGCTGGCCGGGTGCAGTGGCTCACGCCTGTAATCCCAGAACTTTGGGAGGCCAAGGCAGGCGGATCACTTGAGCTCAGGAGTTCGAGACCAGCATGGGCAACAACCAAAACCCTGTTCTCTACTAAAAATACAAAAATCAGCCGAGCGAGGTGGCGTGTGCCTGTAATCCCAGCTACTAGGGAGGCTAAAGCAGAAGAATCGCTTAAACCTAGGAGGTGGAGGTTGCAGTGAGCCGAGATCGCACCACTGCACTCCATCCCGGCCAATAGAGCGAGACTATCTCTCAAAAAAAAAAAAAAAAAAAAAAAAAAAATGTTGAGAAGGCTAAAATTAGCTCTGGAAAAGTAGGTGGTTGGGCTGGCTCAGGATTAGCCACCACTAAGAGTAGAAAAGCTCACCTTCCCCTACCTATACTGTAGGATCCACGCATGGCTTATCCTCCACTTGGAATTATCTCTGAGTATTGAGTCCAAAGAGGGACAATGGAAGACTTAAGCAGCCTTCAAAATCCTGAGTTATACTGAGAAATTTCTCTAGAAAGGGAATATCAAAAACTATGGGGAATTCATAAACTGGTATTACCAGGTGAAAGGAAAGGGAAGGGAAGGGGAAGGGGTAAAGAAAGCAAAGAAACAGGGAGGAAGGGAGGGAAGAAGGAAGGGAGGGAGGGAGGAAGGGAGGAGGGAAGGAAGGGAGGAGGGAAGGAAGGGAGGAGGGAAGGAGGGGAGGAGGGAAGGAGGGAAGGAAGGAAAAAACTTCTCTGCTGGCTTCCTAAGCAGTTCAGCTATGAAGGTATGTTTTGCAGCAGCAACAGCACACCTGCTCAGACCACTGCAGCAAAGGCTTTCAACAATTCTTGGGAAACTCAGTGGGGCAAAGGTGCATGGTAGTTCAGGACATCCCACACTAGGATTTGTCTCATGGAGGTAACTCAGGGAGGAAGAAATGAGCAGTTCACTCTGCATTAAGAGTTTACATATATGAACTACTAAACTTAAAAAAAAAGTTTAACAGCAGGAGTGGCAGAAACTAGGTTTATTTATTTATTTATTTATTTTGAGACAGAGTTTCGCTCTTGTTGCCCTGGCTGGAGTACAATGGCGGGATCTCAGCTCACTGCAACCTCCCAGGTTCAAGTGATTCTCCTGCCTCAGCCTCCCAGGTAGCTGGGATTACAGGCATGCACTACCACACCCGGCTAATTTTGTATTTTTAGTAGAGACGGGGTTTCACCATGTAGGTCAGGCTGGTCTCAAACTCCCGACCTCAGGTGATCCACCCACCTTGGCCTCCCAAAGTGCTGGGATTACAGGCTTGAGCCACCTTGCCCGGCCGTTTATTGTTTTATCACTTAATTTGTTTCCTAACAGAGGGAACTGGGCCTCTGCATCCTCCAAAGAGCAAAAAAAGACAAAAAGACAAATGCAACACTGCTCCCAGGGGTAACACCTCCAATGAGTTGGCTTTCTTTGGGCATGGTGGGCAAGATCTCTTCTGATGTTTTAAAGAAAACCTCGGGTTTTACATGGCTAGTGCCAAGCTGGAGAAGGGGTACTCGGAGGAGGAAAGAGGGGTGGGGAGAGAAGAGAGACTGCCCAGAAGCACCTCTCATCACATTCAACCAACAAAACAAGTATTTTTTAGAAAAGGTTTCAGCAGCATTGGAATAACCATCTGTTATTTTAAATTTCAACTGTATATGTGAATGAAGATCAATAAATACTAAGATTTTTTTAAAGCCCAATTTAGTTATTTCACAGTAAAAGATTGTATACAAGCTTTAACCTCTTAATAACAGTGTTTACGTGCACATCACTGCAAATGTAGCTGGGCCATCAAAGTAATCTTTAGCTTTAAAGTAACAGTAATTGACAGATGATAGATATGGTACAATGTTAGGAAAAAAAACTGGACCAGCTGTTTAAAAACAGTCTACTTAAGTTAAGACATGAATATTTCACTCTTCTCTGACATGCATGTCTTTCTGAAATCATGGTTGGAAATAGTGCATGTATACGGTTGATTTGATAATACTTACAAGCAGAAAAATATCACAAAAAGTTTCTTCTCTCATCATGGGCACTTGTTCCAAAACTCCTCTCTTTTTTTTCTCAAGCTCACCTCAATAGACTTTGGGGTCATTTACCATATTCTAACCACTTCACAAAGGTTGTTGATACATTTAATAAAAATTAACCCTTTGTAGTTCATTTTTAGAATTATGCCCATCCTTAAAAGAAAAACACAAACTTAAGTAGAGAGTAATTTAAACAAACACATTTCTGTCAAGTTCATGCCCAACGCACTCATTTTGTTGGAATTACTGATCAAATCAACAGTTCACCTTGTAGCCAGGTTCCCGGGGACTTTTCATTTCATCATGAGCCAAACCATGTTTTCTGAATGTACTGGGGGAAATGTCTATTCTCCTAAAATTGAAAATACAAAACGATATAGTATTCCATTGTGTGAATATGATACTGGTAATATTCTAGCTCCTAAGTTGGCTAACAGATTCACAGGCATTATTTTTCCTTACGTTTCATGACTTATGTATGTATTACTTTTACTCTTATATACTTAACACTCTCCCATAGGCAGACACACACACACACAGAGTCCCAGGTTCCCAAGGTGTAACAGAAGTTAGAAGTTTTTGTTCTCTCCCGGTTTTGCTACACACAAAAAGATGGACTCACCCATAGTCCTAAAGGTAAGGCCAACTTTGTTTCTAGTCCCTGTCCACTGAACTGACTCCCACAACCACATGGAATAGTCTTTAAACCTGCTGGGCCTTAAAATTCTGTGAGATAATCCTACAAGCTCCCGCCTCTAGCCCCCAGGCAAATTCTTCCAAAAGAATCCAACTACCCATGATTAAACTACCATGAAATATTAATATACAGGCTTACCTAAAGAAACTAGCATTAGGCTGGGCGCAGTGGCTCATGCCTGTAATCCCAGAACTTTGGGAGGCTGAGGCAGGCAGGTCACCTGAGGTTGGGAGTTCGAGACCAGACTGGCCAACATGGTGAAACCCTGTCTCTACTAAAAATACAAAAATTAGCTGGGCATGGTGGCGCATGTTTGTAATCCCAGGTACTTGGGAGGCTGAGGCATGAGAATTGCTTGAACCTGGGAGGCAGAGGTTGCCCCGAGCCGAGATTGCACCACTGCACTCCAGCCTGGGTGGCAGAGCAAGACTCCATCTCAAAAAAAAAAAAAAAAAAAAAGGACAAGAAAATAAACTAGCATTTACTCTACCTACAGAAACTCACAGTAATTTCAGGCTAACATTTGCCAGCTTCCAAGAATATAGGAGTTAATCTATGTCAAGAGAGCTGTTTTCCTCAGGCCCAATGTGAGAGACTATTATCCCAAAGCATGTCCTGTACACTCTCAAATATAAATGCCTATAGCTCTCTTAGAGTCTGAAAGATGTTACCGTAAATTTTGTATTAAAGGTGCATCAAGCAGCAGAATTTAACAAAGTGAGTTTAATGTCTGATACAAAGTCTTTTATTACAACCTCCAGTATAAGGCCATGGTCCTTACCTGTGTATCTCTGGGCTTTTCTTGTTTTTGGCTGCCTCCTGCTCAGTTCCTCTCTTTAGGTATTTAGTAAAGCGTTCATGTAATGTCATTCCTGAGGACCCAAAGTGATGCTCTGTTGGGATTAAAAGAAACACATTATGGGCCAGGCACGGTAGCTCAAGCCTGTAATCCCAGCACTTTCGGAGGCCGAGGTTGGCAAATCACGAGGTCAGGAGATCGAGACCATCCTGGCTAACACAGTGAAGCCCCATCTCTACTAAAAATACAAAAAATTGGCGGGCATGGTGGCGGGCGCCTGCAGTCCCAGCTACTCCGGAGGCTGAGGCAGAAGAATGTCGTGAACCCAGGAGGCGGAGCTTGCAGTGAGCTGAGATCCCGCCACTGCACTCCAGCCTGGGCAACAGAGCAAGACTCTGTCTCAAAAAAAAAAAAAAAAAGAAACACATTATGTTACCAAAGGCAGACACAATGTTTTAACTCTTTTGCAGGAACCAGTAACCACAGAGATGCAACTAAAGTAGTTAAATCCACACAACAAACATACTGAGAAGAGGAAGGAAAAATGGCTGGTTCAAACACAGTCCCATATTGGGCACTAGATTTCCACTGTAGCTCCCATGTCTTAGGACAGAGAAACTTGAAGCTTATTCTCCTTGGAAGCACAGCACCAACTCTTGCTTGAGTTTATATTCAGATGGAACCTGCAACTGGCCCAACCCAGCTTCTCTATCACTTCTCTTAGCCATTCCCTAACCTGCTCAACTCCATTTGGCCAGGGGGATGATAGAATACTTTGGGGAAGAAATTCACACCACAAGGTCTGTAAGAGATCACTTAGAGGGGAGAAGACAGAGATGCTAGAAAAGTCATTTTGCTATTGGCTTCTCAGTTTTCAACCATTCTAATTCTTTGTGTCAAGGATTTAACCCGTTCTCTTGGTCACAGGTTACTAGCATTTCAAAATGCTAAGCTCTGCAATTAAAATATGGAAACTGCTTCTTGAACGGAATTTCCTTCAAGCCAGCCCCTAGCTTCAAAGGCCCTTTAGATGAGATACAAGGCCCCCCAAACTCCTTATCCACTCATCATTCATCCTTCTTCTAAGTGTGGAACACGAGCCTGAAGCAGGCCAGGGTCTGGACTCACCTTTAACATGGTGAACAATGGTCACTATATGTTGGGCAAACAGTTCTGAGGGGCTACGCTGAGACTGAGCTGATTGTATGTGCTGGAAAATGGAACGAAACTCCTGTTCCTTTTTGTTGCTATGAACTAGATCTCGGCAAAGCTTGCGTTCCTGAGCCAATAAGCCACTGGGTCTGAAAAAGAAATACGGGGAGGCCCAATTAGAACACAATATACAGAAAGAACATTAAAACCATAAAAATACTTTTTTGAAGAGTTTTAAATCTATCCATAAACTTCTTTTCTTCCTACCGGAGTTGAAAGTAACCTCAATGCACTGTAACTATGGAAAAGGATATACAAAATCTCTCTCTTCTCTTTCTTACTGGAATCTTCAAGTGGAGTGAAGTGTTAAACCTTAGTCACTGCTGGTTTTAACACATCCAACAAATGAGAAAGTATTTTAAAAGATGAACTACAGCTGGGTGCAGTGGCGCACGCTTGTAATCTCAACACTTTGGGAGGCAGAGACAGGTGCATCACTTGAGCCCAGGAGTTCAAGACTCCATTTCAATCAATCAATAAAAAGATCAGCAAGCATGACCAGCCAAGGCCATTCAGGGAGGTGATGTCATGAAGCGGGAGTGGGGTGTGGCTGGAATGCTGTTCACACAGACTTCCAGCTGCCTGAGTAGTTTACACCAAGTAAAAAACCAGTCAGCCTTGGCCTCCCAACTCTTTCCTAAAGTTCAGGGGACAAAAGGTAGATGTATTGCCTTCCTTAACTCTAAAATTGTGGCCAGGCACGGTGGCTCATGCCTGTAATCCCAGCACTTTGGGAGGCTAAGGCAGGCAGATCACCTGAAGTCAGGGGTTCAAGATCAGCCTGGCCAACATGGTGTAACCTAGCCTCTACTAACAATACAAAAATTAGCCAGGTGTGGTGGCAGGTGTGTGTAATCCCAGCTACTGGGGAGGCTGAGGCAGAAGAATCACTTGAACTCGAGAGGCAGAGGTTGCAGTGAGTTGAGAGTGCACCACTGCACGCCAGCCTGGGTGACAGAGAGAGATTCTGGGCTGGGTGCGGTGCTCACGCCTGTAATCCCAGCACTTTGGGAGGCCAAGGTGGGCGGATCACGAGGTCAGGAGATCAAGACCATCCTGGCTCACAGGGTGAAACCCCATCTCTACTAAAAATATAAGAAATTAGCTGAGTGTGGAGGCCTGTGGTCCCAGCTACTCGGGAGGCTGAGGCAGGAGAATGGCGTGAACCCAGGAGGCGGAGCTTGCGATGAGTGGAGATTGCGCCACTGCACTCCAGCCTGGGTGACAGAGGGAGACCCCGTCTCAAAAAAAAAAAAAAAGAAAGAGAGAGAGAGACTGTCTCAAAAATACAATACAATAAAATTGCTACATTATTTGATGGGGAAGGGCTGTACTACAGACTTTGGTGACCCAGCTAGGAAGGAAGAAGTGGATCCAGGATGGCTTCACAGGCAAAGCTATCTTAAATACTAGAAACAGTATTGGACTTGGGGGTGCAGTGATGAACAGAGAGTGAGCCAGTCACTAAGGACTGAAGAGATAGTTCATCACCCCAGGGATACTGCCCCCCTTCAAAGCACACAATCACTCTGTGACACAAACTCTCCAGTGAACACAGGTGGACATGAAAGTATCACCACTGAAGCTTAAGACAGAAGGGGGAATACAGCAGAATGTCCCCAGGGAGAAAGGCTAGGAGACACCACTTAGGCCACTAAAGCACTGAGGATCAAGAAGGAGCACATCTCACCGTGCGAGGTCCTCATCAAAAGAGTCCATCCGGACATTGACCTGTGCCTCTCGAGTAATGGAAAAGGAAGACTTCCCTGTGGGAAAATCTCCTTTCGCTCCCAGCTTGTCTCGGCTCTCAGAGGTCTTTCTTGGGGGAGGTGATGAGCTTTTCTCCTGGACTGCTTTATAAGCAGTCACTCGGAAATTCTTCTCAGGCACAAAGCCCCTGTGCCCACCTTCGCTTCTCTTGCCCCGATCTTCCTTTTTGGATCTCTCTGGGAAAGACTCCTCCTCCAGCTCCTCTGTTTTCCTCTGCTTTTCCTTCCCTGGAGGTGCATATACCAGGCCCTCCCATTTGCCTGACTTCTCCTCCTCCTGGTTTTTGTTTGCACCTATGACTTTAGACATAAATTTGGGTTCATCATCAAACTCAGATTCCTTCCTTCCCTTAGCTTTGTCCTTATCTTGATCATCCATCTCCTCCTTGTGGAAGTCAGTCATCTTCTTCTCAAAGTCATCTCGGAGCTTATACCTTTTGGGAGACTGACTGCCCCGAAAAGGCTTCTCAGAATCAGTTTTGGGAGCAAAAGAATCAGATTTCATTTTTCCATCACCCAAGCCTGTGTCAGAGAAGCTCCCTTTCTCTTTTATTTTTTCTTTATCGGTATTTGTTTGTTTCTGTTCCTTATCTTTTCCATTCTCTGTCTTCTGCTCTTCTAGATACCTATTTATAAAAACATAAGAGAGACACACAAGAGGTTTCTTAACAACTTGCTCTAAAATAGCGCCTTACCGTTTTTGGTTTTTGATTCTCTGAAAAAAACATGTCTTATGGATTCCAGTATTACCAAAAGACTTATTATGTGGTTACTTCGTAATAATTTCTGAAAACTGCCATTCACAGTTCTATGAACTTGGCAATTAAGAGAAAAATATATGATCCATGGAGTTGTGTCTTACAAAAGCAACTAAAGAGAACAACGAAAGTTAGTTTTAGGATACTAAAAAACAAAAACAAAAACCTACTTACCTGTAATGTGATCTAGGGCAAAAAATAACTTAAGGTCTTACCCAACCTTCACTCAGTCACTTAAAATCTGCTTTCAGCAAAGTTAACATAGAATGTTCAACCTTGGACTGTTTTGCTTTTATACAACTCACATTTGGAAATACAAGTCTAAAAAGAGACTTCAAATTTGCTTCAAGTCACCTAGAAGATCTAAATACGAAATATACTGTGAACACAAATAAAAACAAAATACATGTTAATGGGGGAGAGGGTGACAGCAGCAAAAATCATCATTCTCTTTCTTATGGAAAAGCAGAGCTCATGCTCAAGTCTTCTAAAGAGATTCACAGTCCTGGCATGGAACAAAACTTACGTTTTAAAATAGACTTACTTGGGAGCTAAACTATGAGGACCCAAAGGCATAAAAATGATATAATGAACTTTGAGAACTCAGGGAGAAGGATGGGAGGGGGCAAGGGATAAAAAACTACACACTGGGTACAGTGTACACTGCTCAGGTGATGGGTGCACCAAAACCTCAGAAATCACCATTAACAAACTTATCCACGTAACCAAACACCACCTATTCGCCCAAACACCTATTGAAATAAATAAATAAATAAAACAGACTTACTGAAGGCAAGTACAGATTCAAAACATCTCATCTGTACCATTAATGCAGAAAGCTTAATCAAGTCAAAGTTGTATTAATACAGCCAAGAAGAATCAAGGGATCAAAAAATATGCTAAATACAATAAAAGAAAAAAAAAAAAGGGGGAGCCACTTGCTGGGTTAGTCCCTCTTGACCACAACCTGGTCCCAATGCAACTTCCCTGTAACCTCTCTGCCATCCCAATCCATCCAACCATACAAACAAAGATTCATGTTCCAACTCACCGTGTCCCCCAGGGGAGAAAGACGGAAGCACTGTCATGTCCTCTCCTAACACGCAGCCGTGTTGGCTTCTACTGGGACATACACCCACCTTGTGGTTTTAAAACAAGGCCTTCCTGGACTAAGCCTTGGCCTTTCCCATTCTGCCCAGTCTCCTCAACTGGAGGGTATTGAGGGTGCAGCTCTTCACCATGATAGGCTGATGCAGATCGAACATAGTAGATGGTGGGTGCTAGAGGGTCTAAGAGCTCCAATGGCCATTCATTTTGGCAAAGACCATACTTTTTTTTGATAGCTGACCCACAAATCTCTACTGTTCTTTGGCTTACATTGGTAGAATCCAAGGCAAATTTTAAATGTGAAAACATCATTGCAGAGTAGTCTAAAGAAAGTTTATGCTGCAATACAAATTCAGGAAGGTAGGAAAGCTAGAGTTAACCTAAAGGTTTCCTTGGGTGATGCTTTTAATGTTTACTAATGAAAAGTCTAGGAAATAGGGATTACCTTTTACCATTAATCAGAGCTCTAACTTAGATCACATTATAATTAAACTGCCAGCTAGTGAGATGAAAACACAACCAGGCAGGGGAAATGAGATACTTGCCTCTTTGTATAGGCTGCTCCTCCTGAAGCAGCACTCTCCTCCTTCTGAGATGAGCCATATGTGGAGCCAGTGGATGGTGGACTCTTACCCACAGGGCTCTTTTTGGATGGACTCAGGGACCCAGAACCATGGTCAAACTGACCTTGGTGTGTCCCAGACTGATACCCAGCACCACTTGGCTGAGTTGAGCCCATCTGGGATGTGCTGGAAAGTGGAGGACTAGGTTTTGGCACGGGGCTAGGACGGGGTGACCGCCGCCTCACCACCACAGACTGGAGGGGGCTTTTGAGAGCTGGGCTTCGCTCCCGAGGACTCAGCTCAGAAACTGCGGAGGCCCGTGATGCAGAACCAGTGCCGTAGGTGGCATCTGGCCATGGTTTCGAGCTCTCAGATGCTTTTGTATCTTGAGAGGTGCCTCCAGAGAATGTCTGCTCCTTGGCCTCATCTCCCTGGTTATCCCCGGCAGCCTGAGATGGCCGGCTATCCTTGGAAGAGGACTTTTTCTCCTTTGCAGACTTGCGCTTAGAAGATTCAACTCGGCTATGGTTGGAGGAAGAACGGGAGGATGAGGAGCGCCTTGACCGGTCAGAAGACGACTTATCAGAGTTTCTAGAATGGCTCCTGGACCTTGGTGAAGGGGACCTTCTCTTTGGGGACCGGGATCTTGAACGGCCTCGACGAGGACTGTATGCTTGCCGGTAATTCTGCCAATTTGAGCGGTAGTTTCCATAGCCTCCTCGGTTATATTGGCCCCATGGATAAAAGCCTCTGTTGCGCCCACGGAAATAATAGGGCCTTCTATAGCCTCTGTTGTGACCTCGGAAATCCCGATTCTGATATACTCTTGGGTGGTTTCTTTCTCTGTTATGAGCTGGAGAATATGATCTGGAACGAGACCTAGAACTGGAATGGAAAGGAAAGAGACAAATGTTTGAATTTTTGACACAAGCATTTTTATTCAAGGAAAATCTGTTCTGAAATCCCTGCCCTTATGTGTCATTCACTTTCAGTTTTGTTTTCAAAGCAAGGGCACAAATATTTAATCCCACTACGTATGGCCCTTACTAAGTACAAAAACATGGATAAGAATCATCTGAACAAGTGATGAAACACAGGTCACTTCATTCATATTGCAGCACATTTAAAATGCAGGTGTACTTCTACAGTGACTGAGAAACTATCAACATTTTCTTAAGGTAGTAAACTACACAAAGATCATTTTAATATACCATAATAATAGCTTACAGTTTCACAGGCACGGGGATTTTAACAGGGCTCCAGGTCATTGGAAATGAGAGAAAAACTGCAAGCTGTGGTACCTAGACAGGTACTCTGACCCCTACCTACACTGTGGTAACACTCCACACTCTATCCTAGTCAGCTCTCTCACCCTTGTGCGGGATGAACTTCTTAGATACCACTAAGGCTTGGGATCGTAAAAGTATAGTTACAACAGGTATACACCAAAGAAAACTTGGAGAATGCATCTGCTCAAGGCTTAAAAGAACTTACTAAAATCACATAAGCAAAACATAAAATATTGTTTTTTTAAATGGAAATGGTCTGACTACTTAGGTCATATTTCTGTGGCTGAGCTACATGATCTTAACTAGGTGCCACAAGAGGGCACTATCTGACCATAAAGTACCCAAGGACACATGAAGTTAGCAAAGAGTAACTAAAAAACACCCCCACCCCGGTGTGCACAGAAGGCTAGTGTTGTGTTCTTCTCCATTTAACAATATATAACTCTGGTAGAGCAAGGTGAATTTCCAGAACCACAGGGACTTGATAGTAACCTAACTGTACATTCCTGAGTGTCAGACTTGTCAATGATGAGAAACTTTGTTTCCATCAAAAAGCCAAAAATTACGTATGTTGGTGTAAAAATCCATTGGGGTTCTTGGATCCACTTTTCCTATCTACTATGATATAGATCATTGACATTAACCACTACTCCTAAGCAGCTGGCTACAAATAAGTAAAATTTACTAGAAAACTCTTTCAAATAATATTTTCTTTACATATAGAATAAAAACTCTTAAGTTAATCAGCAAGCTTTCTCATATCTGACTGGGAACAGATGTGTTTTTGTTTTTCCAAATAACTCCATTTAGCAAATATACCAGTTTTTTTTTCAGGATTTAACAACTAAACAAAACAGTATTTTTAAGAAGAAAGTACATTCAATTTAATCTAAAGATAAAGTGGGATTGGTTTTCCATTATTTATTGCCCACTGTACTCAGATTTTTTTATCTACACCATGAATAAGAGCAACTGGCAAAGACATATCTTACTGCTGGTTGTTACTGTAATTAAGTACAATTAAAAAAAAACTTACCTTCCACACTTTTCATTTGAAAACAGTAACAATATAAGAAAAGAAGGGAGAGGCAGATGCAGATTATGAAAGTGAATACGACCCGATTAAAGGGCTATGCTTGAGGGAGGTGATCCACCACCAGCACTAAGGAGGGTTTAATTCATGTTCCCATCCTCACAGGCTACTGCTGCTTCTGTTACCAATTACTAGTGAGGGCCCTGGGCATACTGCATTCAAAACTCGCAGTCATTGCACAGATGCAGGAAAATGAGTCTCTGCAGATTGCAAATGAAGTTATTTAAGAGATGTCACTTAAAAGGATACAGTCTGTGAAATACAAGGAAATAATCAATTTTCTCCAATTCTGTAGAACTCAGCAGTTAGTTAATTTAAAGGCATGGTTTCTCAAACTCTCTGGATAGATACTTTCCTTGCAGGAGAGGGAAAACAAAAGAAAAAACCATGAAACAGATAAGCCAGAAATAAAAACTGAACATCCAGTGGCAAATTTATCTGTTTCTAAAAAACAGAGAAGTCAGACTACAATCAAGTATAAAAGCATACTTTCTAGTGGAGAAATTCCTCCAGAAAAGTCTCTTCTAGGTATATGATAGCATGTAAAGTGTCTCCAGACCTACCCCAGCACATACTGCCTTCCTAAAATATTTTTTCCTCATTTGCCAAGTCAGTGAGCAAGTGCCAAATGATTTGCAGAACAAGGAGAAAAGAACTGCCTGGAATTCCAGCTGTCATAAATACTTCAGAGTTGGCTAACATTTTTCAATTCAATTTTGTCTCTCAGTTTTGGCTGCCTCTTGGTTTTGAACCAATTATTTAGTTTCTTCTAGTTACTAGATTAAATTTTAAAAAGGTATCTTTCATAACCAAATGAGCTAAAACTGAAGGTTAAACTCCCTAAATCAAGATTCTGGGTACAGGGCAGAAGTTACTAAGAGTCTTGCTTGTCCCATGGCTTTAAAAGCAATTTCCTGAGGTAAATAAATTTAGGGTTTCCCTTTTCAATATTTATGCATACCTACTTTTTCAGGCTGGCTTCTCATAGACTCCATTTAATATCTACCTTGTTTTTGTTAAATGGTAAAAAAACAAAACCACTAATCCTTTGTTTAATAGACACCTTAAAAGTACTATAGGGCTCTGGAAATCATCAAGAGTAAAAGTTTAATCACTGACTTCTGAGGTTTATTTAAAATGTCGTAATCAATTCATCTAAGACAAGGATTCTAGATACTCATCTGAAATAAACAGCAGGGGTTCCAAGTGTGAAAAACGACAAATCATCTCCTTGCTAATATACTTGTGAGAAAAAGAATGAAAATGTACAAAGATTCCCCTTTAGCACACCAATTTAAATACACCAATATTTCCCAAACTCACATATAGAAACTTGTATCTACTGAAAGCTTCTTATCTATCCACAAAAGAAAGTTTAAACACTTTTAAAGAATGAAAAATCCAACTCACAACACACCAAGAGAGGAAAGACGCTGGAGGTTTGGCATCCTATTCCAAGACATAATTAAAATAGAGAAATCCACCTGAAGGTGTGAAAACTGACTGAATTAGGAAATATTGGCAATAAATTCAAAAGAACTGTTCTCATATTTAGTAAGATAAAGTGATGTTTTCAACAATGATTTTTAAAAAGTTTTAAGATACATTTACTAAATAGATGCAGCTTGTTAGTAACTGGCACATTGTATACAAATTACTCCTGGTTAAGTTTCTGTAAGTTTATTTTAGTGAGTTGAAGCTTCTTTTCCTTGCCATGTTGTTCATATTATTAATTCTCTTAGCTATCCTTTCTTTGCAGTGATGCAAATAAACTTTGGTTCAAGCCTTCAAAAATACTTTGGTGAAAAATAATCAGCTATAGAGATTTGAAGCAAGCAGCTCAAATAAAAATAAAATGTTCTTTCTTCCAAAGTGGGTGGGAAATACTATGTGCTGGCAGAGGAAAGGAATCAGGCAATCAGCATGGCAGTCAAAGCTGATCTGGATTTGTAGTTTAAAGAGACCTGGAATATCTTATAGCCCCACCCTGCACCTCAAGCCAACCCCCCAGTCCATTTGACACTCGCAGGAAAAGTCTAACAAAAGATCTTCAAACATCCACATCGACTGATTCAATGATTATCTCAATATACAAAGTCACACCCCCTTACCTCAGCCTGCGCTTCCTTGAACGAGAGAGAGATCGGCTTCGGGACCGAGACTTCGAAAATGAACGAGAACGAGATCTTGATGCAGATCTTGAGCGAGAAGAGCGAGATCCAGACTTGGATTTGTTTGTTTTTGACATCTCTGAAGAGAGGATCACTTTTCAATTACACCTAATGTAAGAAAATGCATTAGAACAAATGAGTGAGTTCCTCTGCAAATGTGAACCTCTTTGGACATTTTAGAAACACATTTCTTTTAATCTGGGCAACTTGAGAAGACCCCGTATCTACAAAAAAAAAATTTTTTTAATTAGCCAGTCATGGTGGTGCGTTCCTGTAGTCCTAGCTATTTGAGAGGCTAAGACAGGAGGGAGTGCAAAGTTACAGTGAGCTGTGATCATGCCTCTGCACTGCAGCTCTGGAGGGAAGAGCAATACCCTATCTCCAAAAAAAAAAAAGAGAGAGAAAGTGGCTGAGCACGGTGCCTGTAATCCCAGTGCACTGGGAGGCCAAGGTAGGAGGAGGACTGCTTGAGTCCAGGTGTTCCAGACTAGCCTGCAACATAGCAATATCCTGTGTCTACAAAGTAAAAAAAAAAACAAAACTTTTTTTTTTTTGAAATGGGAGTTTTGCTTTTGTTGCCCAGGCTAGAGTGCAATGGCTCGATCTCGGCTCACCGCAACCTCCGCCTCCCGGGTTCAAGCAATTCTCCTGCCTCAGCCTCCCAAGTAGCTGGGATTACAAGCATGGGCCACCATGCCCGGCTAATTTTTTTGTATTTTTAGTAGAGACAGGGTTTCTCCTTGTTGGTAAGGCTGGTCTCCAACTCCCGACCTCAGGTAATCCGCCCGGCTTGGCCTCCCAAAGTGCTGGGATTACAGGCTTGAGCCACCGCGCATGGCCTACAAAGTAAAAATTTTTTTAATTAGCTGGATGTAGTGGTAAGGGCCTGTAGTCTTAGCTACTCCAGAGGCTAAGGTGGGAATGGCCTGAGGCCAGGATTTTGAGACCAGCCTAAGCAACACAGGAAGATTCCCCCACCTCTACAAAAAAACAACTGTTTAAATAAAATAAACTTTAAAAACAGAAAGTAACGTTAAAAAAAAAAAGATGAAATGACTGATCTTTAAAGACCACTCTGCTCTTTCATCAAAAGGGATTTCTTAGTAGTACAAATCCCAAACAGACCAAGCCACAGCAGCAAATGGAAAACCTGACTTGTAACCCTAACTGGGTAATACTGTAAGAGATCACCAAGAATGAGGGTGCTTATTAATTTTGGTGCATGCAGTCTTTTCTCAGTAAGCAAAGAAGCTTTGAGACTAAAGTCAGCTGTTAATAAAAGTACTGAGGAGATGTGAGACAGGTTTCCCAGTTCCAAGAGAAGAAACCCCATGCAATTTAACTTAATTACAGAGTATGTGGCACATCTAGTCATAAAGAACCATCATTTGTTCCAGCTCTTTATTACAAAAGAGTCAGCTGGGGGCGGTGGCTCATGCCTGTAATCCCAGCACTTTGGGAGGCTGAGGCGGGCTGATCACCTGAGGTCAGGAGTTTGAGACCAGCATGGCCAACATGGTGAAACCCCATCTCTACTAAAAACACCACAAATTAGCCGGGCGTAGTGGCGGGTGCCTGTAATCCCAGCTACTCAGGAAGCTGAGACAGGAGAATCTCTTGAATCCGGGAGGCAGAGGTTACAGTGAGCTGAGATCGTACCATTGCACTCCAGCCTGGATGACAAGAGCAATACTCCGTCTCAAAAAAAAAAAAAAGAGTCAACTTTCTTTCAGGGTCATTTTCCCACCAAGAAACAAATAGTCTTTTTCCTTTTTCCCCCTCCAGGAAAGAAGAGCGCCTCTAAGTTGCCCTGAGAAGTTAACGCCTGGTCTACAAGGTATACTTCTCCTTTATACTCTATTAGCGCCTTGGACATTTTCCCAGCAGTAAAAACTTTAAGTGCTAAAGTATATGTCTATCAAAGACAGTAAGAGTAAGGAATCTATCAAAGATCACAAAGCTAATTAATAGCCAAACCAGGCCCAAACTCCAGGGCCTATTCTATCACACTTCGCTGCCTAACAAGATTCTGCCAAGTAATGCTGCCTCTTGTCTGTGAAGGGAAAATAATAATCAAATATCTCTCCCCTCCTACCCCTCAGAATTTGAAGATCTCAGCTCAAAAGCTATCTCCTCGGAGGTTCGCCCTGACCACCCAATCAAAAATAGCCACCAGTCATTCTCTAGGTCCAGTACATTCTCTAGGTCCAGTTTCTTCAGAGCAAAACTCAGTATGTGAAACTATCTTGTTTACTTGTTATTCTGTCTTTAACTAGAATGTAAGCTCTATATCAACAGAAACCTCATCTTTCTTTATTTAGTGCTGTATACCCAACACCCAGAATAGCAAATGCTTAACCAGTGTCTTTATTAATTCATTTTATCCTTGAGGAGGGCATTTTTAATCCCGTTTTACAGATAAGAATTTTGAGGCCTAGAGAAGGTAATTAACTTGCCCAAGGTCATACTGCCAAAATCCAAACCACGATCGACTCGCTCATTCATTAATTCATTCAGATGGAGTCTCCCTATGTTGCCCAGGCTGGTCTCAAACTTCTAAGATCAATGGATCCTCCTGCCCTGGCCTCCCAAAGTGCTGGGATTACATGCGTGAGCCACCCCGCCCAGCCTCACCGTTGGCACATTTAACCACTACGTTATATTGCCTGTCTAGAGCAGTGTCTGGCATACAAGGGGTGCTAACGAACTTATGGAACCAATGAATGCCAAATGTCCACCCTTACCAAGTTTACAATCTGATAAAGGTGACAAGATATAGATAAACCGAAAGGTAGTATTTATTTTTGTTATATTCAAATAAAATACTTGAATTTCAAGAACTTTCCGAAAGACAAAAAACTCCTTGGAAGCTGGTATAGCTCCAGCTCACAGGGGAAACAAGCAAAATCTTAGAGACACAATTTAGAGGAGAACTGAGAAGCCAATAGGAAGTCAGAGACAAAAGGTGATGAGTAAAAGACTGCTAGATGAGGATGCCAAGAACCCACAGTTTTAATCCTGCCAAAAAGATCACACTGTTGCAAGCTCTAGCAAGGTCAAAGATATTTCAATTTGGAGCTATTTTTGGCAGTAGTGTCACTATATGAAGTCAGAATAAAGGAGTAAGTTATTCAGGAGTGGGAGGTGGAGGTGTAAACAAACAATTTACAAAGAGAATATTAAAAATAAAAATACATTTTGTTTTTTTGGTTGGTCTTAAGCATTATTTTGGGGTTCTCTGGGTTCACTCTTGCCAAATGGAGACCTTTATTTCTGTCACAAGTTCAGGGATACCTATCTATGTCTGCCTAGTAACAGACTGTCTAACGTTCTATTTTAACTTGGATCAGAAATAAAAATCCATCTAGATGACTTACACAACAGGTGGATATTATCAGACTTTAAAAGAATAAAAAAGGGCAACAAGTTAGTGGAAAAGGAAACACTCATTTCAACACTCAGAAACTAGAAAACTAAGAAGCTAATTTTCATTAAGATGAAATTTAAATACAAATGTAATTACAAACAGAGCCAAACTTAACACTTCTGCACATATTAAGCTTACTAGAATTGACAAGTGCACTCAAGAGCTGCAATACAGTGACGCCCCCCGACTCCCATTCCTAGAGTTTCCTGTTTAATGTGAATCGAAACTAATTATTTTATTTATGTATTTATTTTATTTTACTTTTATTTATTTATTTTTTTTTTTGAGACAGAGTTTCGCTCTTGTTGCTCAGGCTAGAGTGCAATGGCATGATCTCAGCTCACTGCAACCTCTGCCACCTGGGTTCAAGTGATTCTCCTGCCTCAGCTTCCCAAGTAGCTGGAATTACAGGCGCCCAGCACCATGCCCAGCTAATTTTTTGTACTTTTAGTAGAGACGGGGTTTCACTGTGTTAGCCAGGATGGTCTCGATCTCCTGACTTCGTGATCCGCCTGCCTCGGCCTCCCAAAGTGCTGGGATTACAGGCGTGAGCCACCGCACCTGGCACAAGGACAGAATTTCAAATAGCCTTTTGACTTGATTTCAGATATAATTCTGTCACTAGGAGAAAGAATTTATTTTCAAAATGTTCTGCAGAGACACTTGAGAGGGTAGCACAAGCCCATCATCCTTTTCAGAAGCCCAAGCCTTCTTGACTCAAACTACTTGTCTAATTACCAAGCAGATCAATGGTCTTTGATCTTGAAAACAGATGCGTTTTACTTAAAACACAATTGTGTTTAAAAAAATTTATCCTTACATTTATGGTCAAAACCCGATTGATGCCTGGTGCAGTGACTCACGCCTGTAATCTTAGTACTTTGGGAGGCTGAGGCAGGTATATCACCTGGGGTCAGGAGTTTGAGACCAGCCTGGCCAACATGGCAAAACCCCATCTCTACTAAAAATACAAAAAATCAGCCAAACGTGGTGGCAGGCACCTGTAATCCCAGCTACTTGGGAGGCTGAGGCAGGAGAATCGATTGAACCTGGGGGGTGGAGGTGGCAGTGAGCCTAGATTGTGCCACTGCGATCCTGCTTGGGTGACAAAAGCTGAATTCCGTCTCAAAATAACAATAATTAAAAAAAAAAAAAAACCCTATTGACCATAAATATAAAAACTCATTTGGTTTTTCACCCTTGTCAAAAACCAACTGACCATAAATTTAAGGCCAGGCATGGTGGTGCATGCCCACAGTCCCAGCTACTTGGGAGACTTGAGGCAGGAGGATTGCTTGAGCCCGGGAGGTTGAAGATGCAGTGAGCCATGTTTGTGCCACTGCACTCCAGCCTGGGTGACAAAGCATGTATCCGTCTCCAAAATAAAAAATAAATAAATGTGAGCCAGGCATGGTGGCTCACACTTGTAATCCCAGCACTTTGGGAGACTGAAGCGGGTAGCTCACCTGAGGTCAGGAGTTTGAGACCAGCCTGACCAACATGGTGAAACCCTATCTCTACTAAATATACAAAAAGTAGCCAGGTGTGGTGGCAGCTGCCTGTACACCACTGCACTCCAGCCTGGGTGACAGAGCAAGACTCCATCTCAAAAAATAAAATAAAATAAATGTGAGGCTGGGTGCGGTGGCTGACGCCTGTAATCCCAGCACTTTGGGAGGCAGAAGTGGGCAGATCTCCTGAGGTCAGGAGTTCGAGATCAGCCTGGTCAACATGGTGAAACCCTACCTCTACTAAAAATACAAAAATTAGCCAGGCATGGTGGCAGGCGCCTGTAATCCCAGCTACTAAGGAGGCTGAGGCAGGAGAATCACTTGAACCTGGGAGGCGGAGGTTGCAGTGAGTCAAGACCGTGCCATTACACTCCAGCCTGGGCAATAAGCATGAAACTCCATCTCAAAACATAAGAATAAAATAAAAATTAAAAAAAGTGTGGATACAAGTCCCTTGTTAGATGTATGACTTGCAGGTATTTTCTCCCATTTTGTAGGTTTTCTTTTCACTTTCTTTTTCTTTGTTTATCTTTTTTGAGATGGAGTCTCCCTCTATTTCCCAGGCTGGAGTGCAGTGGCGTGATCTTGGCTCACTGCAGCCTCCACCTCCCCGGTTCAAGTGATTCTCTTGCCTCAGCGTCTCGAGTAGCTGTATTACAGGGGTGCAACACCACACCCAGATCATTTTTGTATTTTTAATAGAGACGGGGTTTCACCATGTTGATCAGGCTGGTCTCAAACTCCTGACCTCAGGTGATCTGCCTGTCTCAGCCTCCCAAACTGCTGGGATTACAGGCATGAGCCACCACGCCCAGCTTTACACTTTCTTGATGCTGTCCTTTGAAGCACTTTTTTTTTTTTTTTTGAGACGGAGTCTGGCTCTGTCGCCCAGGCTGGAGTGCAATGGCACGATCTCAGCTCACTGCAACCTCCGCCTCCCGGGTTCACACCATTCTCCTGCCTCAGCCTCCTGAGTAGCTGGGACTACAGGCGCTCGCCACCACGCCTGGCTAATTTTTTGTATTTTTAGTAGAGATGGGGTTTCACCGTGTTAGCCAGGACGGTCTCAATCTTCTGACCTCATGACCTGCCTGCCTCGGCCTCCCAAAGTGCTGGGATTACAGGTGTGAACCACCACGCCCGGCCTTGAAGCATATATTTTTTTTTTTTAACTCTGCTGAACTCTATTTTTCTTTTGTTGCTTGTACTTTGTGTGAAATGTCTAAGCAGGTTTTGTCTAACCCAAGGTCACAAAGATTTACTCCCAGGTTTTCTTGTAAGGGTTTTCTAGTTTTAGCACTATGTACGTCTATGATCTATTATGATTTAATTTTTATGAATGTTATCAAGTAAGGGTCCAACTTTATTTAGAGACAGGGTTTCACTCTGTCACTCAGGCTGGAATGCAGTAGTGCAATCTCAACTCACTGCAGCCTCAATTTCCTGGGCTCAAGTGATCCGCCCACCCCAGTCTCCTGAGTAGCAGAGACTACAGGCATGTGTCACCATGCCTGGCTAATATTTGTATTTTGTAGAGACGGGTCTCCCCATGTTGTCCAGACTGGTCTCGAACTCCTGGGCTCAAGCAATCCACCCACCTCGGCCTCCCAAAGTGTTGGGATTACAGGCATGAGCCACCACACCTAGTCCAACTTTGTTGTTTTGCATGTGGCTATCTAGATCTAGCACCATTTGTTGAAAAGACTATTCTTATCATGCTGTTGCACTCCAGCCTGGGCAGTAAGAGTGAAACTCCATCTCAAAAGAAAAAAAAAAAAAAGACGACTTCTTTTTTTTTTTTTTTTTTTTTTTTTTGAGATAGAGTCTCGCTCTGTTGCCCATGCTGGAGTGCAGTGGTGCCATCTCAGCTCACTGCAAGCTCCGCCTCCCGGGTTCACACCATTCTCCTGCCTTAGCCTCCCGAGTAGCTGGGACTGCAGGTGCCCACCACCATGCCCAGCTAATTTTTTGTATTTTTAGTAGAGACAGGGTTTCGCCATGTTAGCCAGGATGGTCTCGATCTCCTGACCTCGTGATCTGCCCGCCTCAGCCTCCCAAAGCGCTGGGATTATAGGCATGAGCCACCACACCCAGCCTGTTTTTTTGTTTTTTTTTTTTTTTTGAGACAGACTTTCGTTCTGTCACCCAGGCTGGAGTGCAGTGGCGCGATCTCAGCTCACTGCAAGCTCCGCCTCGCGGGTTCACGCCATTCTCCTGCCTCAGCCTCCCAAGCAGCTGGGACTACAGGCGCCTGCCACCACGCCCAGCTAATTTTTTTTGTGTGTGTATTTTTTAGTAGAGACGGGGTTTCACCGTGTTAGCCAGGATGGTCTTGATCTCCTGACCTCGTGATCCCCCTGCCTCGGCCTCCCAAAGTGCTGCGATTACAGATGTGAGCCACCGCACCCAGCCAAAAAAGACTATTCTTTCCCCACTGAATTGTCCTGGCACCCTTGTCAAAAACCAATTAATTGGCCAGGCACAGTGGCTCACGCCTGTAATCCCAGCACTTTGGGAGGCCGAGGCGGGTGGATCACGAGGTCAAGAAATTGAGACCAGCCTGGTGAAACCCCGTCTCTACTAAAAATACAAAAATTAGCTGAGCGTGATGGCACATGCCTGTAATCCCAGCTACTCAGGAGGCTGAGGTAGGAGAATCACTTGAACCCGGGAGGTGGAGGTTGCAGTGAGCTGAGATTGCACCACTACACTCCATCCAGCCTGGGTGACAAGAGCAAAACTTCATCTCAAAAAAAAAAAAAAAAAAAAGCCCAATTAATCATAAACGTAAGGATTCATTTCTGGACTCTCAATTTTACTCTACTGACCTGTCTGTCTCCTTATGTCAACACCACAGTCTTAATTAGTGTAGCTATAGTACATTTTTAAATCAAAAAATGTGAGTCCTCCAACTTTTCTCTTTTTCAAAATAGTTTTGGCTATTCTAGGTACATGTCCATATGAATTTTAGAATCAGCATGCCAATTTCTGCAAAAAGACCATCTGGGATTTTGACAGTGTGTGTGCTGAATCTGTAGATCAATTTGGAGAATATTGCCATCTTAACAATAGTAAGTCTTCCAAATCCATGAACATGAAGTATCTTTCCACAATGTTTCACAGTTTTCTGAATATAAGTTTTACACTGGCCTTTGTTAAATTTATTCCTAAATATATTATTTTGTTGCTATTGCAAATGAAATTACTTACGATTGATTTTCACTTGTTAACAATTTCATTTTATTGTTCATTGCTACTGTATACAAATACAGCTCATTTTGTGTGTGTGTGTGTGTGACAGACACACAGTCTTTTTTTTTTTTTTTTTTGAGGTGGAGTCTTGCTCTGTTGCTCAGGCTGGAGTGCAGTGGCGTGATCTTGGCTCACTGCAGCCTCCACCTCCTGGGTTCAAGCAATTCTCCTGCCTCAGCCTCCCCAGTAGCTGGGATAACAGGCATGCGCCACCACGCCCATCTGATTTTTTTTTATTTTTAATAGAGATGGGGTTTCGCCATGTTGGCCAGGCTGGTCTCAAACTCCTGACCTCAAACGATCTGCCACCTCGGCCTCCCAAAGTGCTGGGATTACAAGTGTGAGCCACCACGCCTGGCCTCATTTTTGTATATTGATCTTGTACCTGCAACCTTGCTAAATTCATTTATTAGCTCTAATTGGTTTTTAGTAGAATCCTTAGGTTTTTCTTTTTAAGATTATACCATCTGCAAAAAGAGATGATTTTACTTCTTTACCAATTTAGATGCCTCGTGTTTCATTTTCTTGCCTAACTGCTCTGGCTGGAACGTCTAGTACACAATGGTAAATAAGATGGTGAGAGTGGACAGCCTTGTCTTGTTCCTCATCTTAAGGAGAAAGCGTTCAGTCTTGCACCTTTAAGCATGATGTTAGCTGTAAATTTTTCATAGATGCCCTTTATCGTATTGAGGAAATTCCCTTCTATTTTGTTGACTATTTTTATAATGAGAAGGTGCTGGACTTCATTGAGATGTGTCTACTGAGATTTTCTTATCTTAAAAGAATGGGAAAAGTTCCTGAGAACTGACTCCATGTGAGCCTGCACTCCTTATCCCTCTAACCAGGCCTCAGGACGAAGTCTCTACTCTGCTGAGAAGACAGCATGCTTTTCCAGATTAGATAATGCTACATTTGATGACTGTTAGGTAACACAAAAGAGTGAACTAAATAAGTTTAACAATTCAGGATACCAAAGCCGGGAGGCTACAAAATGAACCAGAGACCACATCTGATTTGTTCTCCATTGCAACTTCAATGCTTTGCGTTTAGCCACAGAGTGGACACTTTGTACTTGCTAAATGAATAAACACACTCTTTCACGCTTCCTCTTCAATCTCCATTCTCTTCACCATATAAGCAGGAATAATAATTTTAAAAATCAGTTTATCAAATATTAACAATACAGCCAAGGAATAAAATTATGTATGTATCACAGTTCTGCTAAGCTAGAAATTGAGATCATTCTTATCCCTTCTACACCTTATTCAAAGGCACATAAGACCAAACTGATCTCGTTAGGGAGACACACTTCATTTACTAGTGCCACGTTTGAACAAAACTTCACTGCCACCAACATCCAGTCAAGAGAGACATGCTTTCAACAGTCACTAAAGGGAAGAAGCAGGAAATTCTTGGTGAACAAGCCATCAACTGATAGAGATAAGACAGACAAAAATACCAAGAAAGAAATACCACCACCCATAAAGCGTTTTAGACAAAGCAGTGGGGTGGGCTTGACTTGTGTTCTGAATGCCTCTGGACAGTTATGGGAGGAAAGCTGAGCTCAGGTGAAATATGAAACATGTTCACTATTTTACTCTTTTCTCTGGAGATCATCCTCTCCTGAGTAAAAGACACAGAAACAGAATAGAGGGCAGCTGTGATATCTCTAGAGTAACACTCTGCCAAAGCTTCATACTCCACCCCATCCCTGAATAAATCAAATCAGAGACCCCTTCATGACATGTACTCTGCTATTAAGTGGCTCTCAAGTTATTAAGTAAGGTAAATCAGTAAATACTAATTTCAATTCTAAGGTCTTAAATTTATAGAAAAGAATATCCACATGTGCATTGGGTACTCTCCTAAAAAGTGGAGGTGATGTCCCTCTGGGGAGAATGATCATTTAACTGTTTAAAACATTTAAAGATACAGGCTGGGCGTGGTGACTCAAACCTGTAATCCCAGCACTTTGGGAGGCTAAGGAAGGAGGCTTGCTTTTCAGTCCAGAAGTTCAAGGCCAGCCTGGACAACATGGCAAGACCCTGTCTCTACAAAAAAATAAAAAATAAAAAAATTATCCAGGGCCAGGCACAGTGGCTCAGGCCTATAACCCGAGCACTCTGGGAGGCCAAAGGGGGCGAATTACTTGAGGTCAGGAGTTCCAGACCAGCCTGGCCAACATGGTAAAACCCCATCTCTATTAAAAATACAAAAATTAGGCCAGGCGCAGTGGCTCACGCCTGTAATCCCAGCACTTTGGGAGGCTGAGGTGGGCTGATCACCTGAGGTCGGGAGTTCAAGACCAGCCTGACGAACATGGAGAAACCCCTTCTCTACTAAAAATACAAAAATTAGCCTGGTGTGGTGGTATGCGTCTGTGATCCCAACTACTAAGGAGGCTGAGGCAGGAGAATTGCTTGAACTCGGGAGGTGGAGGTTGCAGTGAGCCGAGACGCCACTGCACTCCAGCCTGTGCGACAGAAAGAGACTGCATCTCAAAAAAAAAAAAAAAAGACAAGAAAAAGCCTGGGCACAGTGGCCCATGCCTGTAATCCCAGCACTTTGGGAGGCCAAGGTAGGCAGATCATGAGGTCAGGAGTTCGAGACTAGCCTGACCAACATGGTGAAACCCCGTCTCCACTAAAAATACAAGAATTAGCCAGGTGTGTTGGCGCGCGCCTGTAATCCCAGCTACTCTGGAAGCTGAGGCAGGAGAATCGCTTGAACCCGGGAGGCAGAGGTTGCAGTGAGCAGAGATCACATCACTGCACTCCAGCCTGGGCAACAGAAAGAGACTCCATCTGGGAGGGAAAAAAAAAGTTTGCCTGTGTTATAAAAACAAAATTATCCTGGAACTTGGTACTGAAATTCTTAAAATTTTAAATACTGAATTCTGTGGAATTTGGTAGAACTTACTTTAAAAATACGAAATCTGTAGTTACAGATGTACATATAAGACATATCTATATAAGAACATACAGCAAACTGTTATCAGTGATTATTTCTGCAGAGCAGAAAGAAGCTAACAGGAAGGGAACAGGAGAAGGAGGGATATGAGACGGAAAGAAAGGGCAGGAGCACTTGCTTCTTACTTTAATTTTTTAAGGCAGATTTCTCCCCCATTATTCTAAAAAAAAAAAGTTAACATTCCATGAGTTGTGTACATTATTTTATTTTTAATATGAAATCAAACATCTACCTGCTTTTTTCTGATATTAAAAAAATCTGGCTGGGCGCAGTGGATCACACCTGTAATAATCTCAGCACTTTGGGAGGCTGAGGCAGGCGGATCACCTGAGGTCGGGAGTTCGAGACAAGCCTGACCAACGTGGAGAAACCTCGTCTCTACTAAAAATACAAAATTCGCTAGGCGTGGTGGTGCATGCCTGTAATCCCAGCTACTCAGGAGGCTGAGGCAGGAGAATCGCTTTAACCCAGGAGGCAGAGGTTGCAGTGAGCCAAGATCACGCCGTTGCACTCCAGCCTGGGCAACAAGAGCGAAACTCCATCTCAAAAAAAAAAAAAAAACCTAAACAAATAGAACTGTATTTTTAATTATGTAGAGTCCATGTCCATTTTGGAAATCTTCTCACAGTAAAGCTACTTTGCCTTTTTATGACTTTAAAGAAGGTTTAAAAGGGCCTGTCTTATAGCTGTGCGAGCAGGCGTGCACGTGTGTGTGTATGTGTGTGTGTCGGGGTCTCACCCTGTTGTTTCAAACTGGAGTGCAGTGGCTCCATTATAGCTCACTGCAGCCTCAACCTCCCTGACTGGCTCAACCGATCATCCCACCTCAGCCTCCTGAGTAGCTGGGACTACCGGCATGTGCCACTACAGCTGGCTAACTTTTCGTATTTTCTGTAGAGACAGGGTCTCGCCATGTTGCCCAATCTGGTTTCAAACTCCTGGGCTCAAACAATCCTCCCTCCTCAGCCTTCCAAAGTGCTGGGATTATAGGCATGAGCCAATGTGTCCAGCCTGTTTACTTTATTATAGAAGTACTGATTCAAACATACACAAAAGTAGAAAGAACAGTATAGGGAATCCAAGTGTTTCCGTCATCCAGCTTCAAACATTATCAATACTCTGCAGGCAGACTGTATTCTTGGTCAAAATCCTAACAAGTGTGGATAGATAAAGCCAGTTTCTGCAGCTCCTTTCGTGTATTTTCCTCCTTAAAAAAGACTTTATTTAAAAAAAGAGACACACAGCCGTGAACACTGGCTCACACCTGTAATCCCAGCACTTTGGGAGGTTGAGGGGTAGGACCGCTTGAGCCCAGGATGTCGAACCAGCCTGGGCAACATAGTGAGACCCTGTCTCTACAAAAGATTTAAAAAAATAAATAAATTAGCTGGGCATGATGGTGAGCTCCTGTAGTCCCAGCTACTTGGGAGGCTGAGGTAGGAGGATGGCTTGGGCCCAGGTCCAGGCTGCAGTGAGCAATGATTGCTCCACTGCACAACAGCCTGGGTTATGTGCTTTTCCATGTGTGTGCTCTGCAAATACATCTAAAAAGAGAATCAATTACAGCAAATAACATTCTGATTCAAACTCAAACACATCTAAAGTAAACTCCAAAGTACAACCTTAAACTCTCCCCCAATTACAGGACATGAAGTAGTCCAAAATGTCATTCCCAGTGGAGGCTGTCCCATCAACTTGTTTTTAGACATGAGAATACTTCATAACCACTGAGAAAAGTATCATGAGAGGGGAGAAATACATAGTAAACTACTTTTTTTCATTAGCAACCCCAAAAGGCTACAGCTTCTAACTCTATGGTGTCCAAAATCCACTGTAACAAAAAATGAGCTCACTTCAACTGTTTGTTTGGCATCTGGGGAACCAGTGGAACCAGCCTGGCAAATTTCATCACCACCACCAACAAAAATCAGCAAAAACACTCCTGTGTGTTCAGAAACTGGAGGGTTAAGGGATGCCAGTAAAGTCCATGCCTTCAGGAAAACAATACTTGGTCCTTAGCTCTTGTCAAGATAACTGCCAAGACAAAACACCCAATTCTGTGTATTGTTTTCTCCAGATTAAAAAACAAACTCGGCTGGGCGCGGTGGCTCATACCTGTAATCCCAGCACTTTCAGAGGCCGAGGCAGGTGGATCACCTGAGGCCAGGAGTTTGAGGCCAGCCTGGCCAACATGGTGAAACCCCATCTCTACTAAAAATAGAAAAATTAGCTGGGCGTGGTGGCGGGCACCTGTAGTACCAGCTACTCGGGAGGCTGAGGCAGGAGAATTGCTTGAACCTGGGAGGTGGAGCTTGCAGTGAGCTGAGAATGCGCCACTGCACTCCAGCCTGGGTGACAGATAGAGCGAGACTCCGTCTCAAAAAAAAATAAATAAATAAATAACTCATGTTGGACACATGGATTACTTTTCTAAGTAGCCATTAAGAAATGTCTCTCCTGGGCACAGTGGTTTGTGTCTATGGTCCCACGTACTATGGAAGCTGAGACAGGAGTATCGCTTGAGCCTACGAGTTCAAGGCTGCAGTGAACTACCACTGTGTCGTTGCACTCCAGCCTGGAGGACACAGCAAGACGGGTCTATCCTTAAAAACAAAACAGTTTCCCCCAAAATAACCTCTGAAATACTTTAAAGTACAGCAATTAAGGAATGGCAAGCCTGGCATAACACTGCCAATGTAACAAATACTGGACCAGCTCTTATCCATGGAGGTTCAATTCCAAGCCCTCCAAAATGTCCAAAATGTCAATCTCTGTTCTTCCTTTTCTAGTCTAGTATCTCTTTGGATGATAAAAAAGCACACTGCGTCATCTGTTTCTCAGAAAATTCATACTAAACTGCACAGAAAAAAAATGATGCTGACCTTTTTTCTGTCACCTTCAATGCAAGAAAAAGGGTAATTCCCTTATTTTTCCTTTGAGACAGAGTCTCGCACTGTTGCCCAGGCTGGAGTACAGTGGCACATGATCTTGGCTCACTACAACCTTCACCTCTTGGGTTCAAGTGATTCTCCTGCCTCAGCCTCCCGAGTAGCTGGGATTACAGCTACGTGCTACCACACCCAGCTAATTCTTGTATTTTCAGTAGAGATGGGGTTTCACCATATTGGCCAGGCTGGTCTTGAACTCCTGGCCTCAAGTGATCCACCTGCCTCGGCCTCCCAAAGTACTGGGATTACAGGCGTGAGTCACCGTGCCCGGCCTAGGGTAATTCCTTTCTAAAAGTACTGCTATTCACTCTGGATGTTTTGGATTCCCAGTTGTAAAACAGACCTGTTCTAACAGAACTCAGTCTCCAAAAGCCCCTGGATGCCCCGTATTCTGTGAGTGGGTGCGGGGAATATGGGCTCCCGTCTATCCAGCAGGGAGCCCATCCTACCTCTTCTTGACTTACCTCCTTTCAAGCCCTAGTATCAGTTAACAAATAACAAAAGAAGCTGCTCTGGCCTCCTGTTTGACTATTACTAATTGCATTCTTCCCTCTTTCTTCTCCCCACAAAGTATCAATACCCCTGGAATTGGGTGGAACTGATCTCGCTACACTAGTAGGTAAGAAGCTGAAAAACATAACCACTGCCAAACAAGTGTTCAGGCTCCCTAAATGAGAGAAATTTACCAAAACTAAGGCTCCTACTGAATAAACCACAAACTCTTATTTGGGGCATGTGTTCTTACCTCTATTTTTTCATCAGTAAAATGATGATTTGGAACAGCTGTATTGCTGACAAAAAAAACTTAAAAATTATACACCAATAGAGTAGGACATTCCTTTTTTTACTACTTCAGCCATGTCCTAAAAAATGGAATTAGGTGGTAAAGAAACTTTGCTTTTAAAGGAGAATCACCCTCACCCACACATACACTGTGACTCTGAAATTAACTGCAGAAGAAATTATTTAAGATTCTTATTATAGGCAGGGCGCGGCGGCTCACGCCTGTAATCTCAGCACTTTGGGAGGCCGAGGCAGGTGGATCACCTGAGGTCAGGAGTTCAAGACCAGCCTGACCAATATGATGAAACCCCGTCTCTACTAAAAATACAAAAAAATTTAGACAGGCGTGTTGGCATGCAAATGTAATCCCAGCTACTCGGGAGGCTGAGGCAGGAGAATTGCTTGAACCCAGGAGGCGGAGGCTGCAGTGAGCTGAGATCGCGCCACTGCCCTCCAGCCTGGCCAACAAGAGTAAAACTCTACCTCAAAAATAAATAAATAAATATTCATATTATAATCTACTCCTTTTTTACAACAAGCCAATCTGCCTGAAAATAGGTATCAACTGTCCAGGGACTTGGCCACTTACCTTCTCTGACTGTACTTAAACTTATCACTTGCACCTGAGACAATCCAAATTCAGGTAGTACCAACCTCACTTGGAAATGAGAGGTTCCAGAGCAAGTTAGAGCTCGGCTACAGAATCCTACTGGGGTGAGGGACACTGTGCTGCTGGCTTCTTTCCATCAGAACCAGCAAGAGATCACATTTCCTTCCCCCTTTTCAGCGAGTGAATTAGTTTCTGCTCATATCATATGGCAAATTCCACTTCTTCCATCATTTACTTTTTAAAGGAACAGGACCACATTACTTCTCAGTAACTTAGAGAGGTGGAGAAAATTCAATGAGAAATGTATTTTCCATGGGTTCCAAAATACAGCAGGCAGAGGGGCACTGCTTATCTCAAGGATGATTTCCACACAGTAACTGGAATTTTTCTTCTTGTTTGTTGTTGTTGTTGTTTGTCGTTTTTGAGACAGAGTCTGGCTCTGTTGCCCAGGCTGGAGTGCAGTAGCTCAATCTTACTGCAGAGGTGACTGCAACCTCTGCATCTTGGGCTCAAACAATCCTCCCACCTCAGCCTCCTGAGTAGCTGGGACTACAGGTACGCCACCATGCTTGGCTTTTTTTTTTTTTTTCTTCTTTTGAGAAGGAGTCTTACTCTGTACCCCAGGCTAGAATGCGGTGGTGCAATCTCAGCTCACTGCAACCTCCGTCTCCCAGGTTCAAGCAATTCCCCTACCTCAGCCTCCCGAGTAGCTGGGATTACAGGTTCATGTCACCATGCCTGGCTAATCTTTGTATTTTTAGTAGAGATGCGGTCTCACCATGTTGGCCAAGCTGGTCTCAAACTCCTGACCTCAAATGATCCGCCCGCCTCGGCCTCCCAAAGTGTTGGGATTACAGGTGTGAGCCACCACATCTGGACCATTTCACAATTTTAAAAAATAATTTTTGGGGGGTGGGGGGCAAGGGGAGGGAGGGCATTAGATTAGGACAAACAGCTAATGCATGCGGGGCTTAAAACCTAGATGACAGGTTGATATGTACAGCAAACCACCATGGCACACGTATACCTATGTAACAAACCTGCACTTTCTGCACATGTATCCTGGAACTTAAAATTTAAAAAATAAATAATTTTTGCTTTCTCATTAAAGCAGATTTCACAATTGCTATACTTTACAGTTATTTGGTAAGATTGGAGTTTATGCTTCAAAAATATGGCCCAGCAAGTACCAAGAGCATTCTTCTGTTCATCTTATCAAGATTTACTGAACACTTACTGTGCCATGCATGCCATGGGCACTAGATGCAGCCAAAAAAAAAAAGTTTCCTGTCTTGTACCTAACTGTAAGTAGAAAATTATTTTTTAATCTTTTCAGGCTCATACTGTGACTTTGGAGGTTTTCATTTGTATTGGTTAACAGTGTAAAAAGGCACCAGAGTAAAGTCAAAAAGATCACTAGTAAGATCTTTTCCAAGTTGCTTCTCTTTGAACTAAAGTTTTCTTATATGCTCATAACAAGGATGATACTTTAGTTAATAGTAAGGTTTCATACTGGTTCATTAATTGTGACAAATGTACCATACTAATGTAAGATGTTATTTACAGTGGAAACTGGGCATGGGGTACATAGGAACTGTTATGGGTCCAGTTGTGACCCATCTACCCATTCAAATCATATATGGGAAGTCCTAACCCCTAGTACCTCAGAATGTAACCTCATTTGAAGTTCAGGGTCTTTACTGAGGTATATGATGCTTATAAAAAGGGGAAATTTGGAACCTGATATGTGGAGACACAGGGAAGCCAAGGAGAGGGGCCTGGAACAGATCCTTCTGTCACGGCTCTCTAGAAGAACCAATCCTGCCGACACCTTGATTTTGAATTTCTAGCCTCCAGAGCTGTGAGACAATAAAACTGCTGTTGTTGAAGCCTCCATTTGTGGTACTTTATTATAGCAGCCCTAGCAAATATAAACTGTATATCTTCACAATTTTCAATAAATCTTCAACTATTCTCAAACAGATATTAAAAAAAAAAAGATAAGGGTAATGTTACCCATATTTCACAGTTAAGACCAAAAGAGATAGATAACTAGCAAATCTGTGCATAATCTCAGCACACAGTAAGCAACTGAGACTAGAATCCACGTTCCATTCCGGGCTGTCCATATGTCCATAACAATACAGTGTTACTTCAAGAGGGGCACTAAGGTGGGTGTTAGGTGAGGAAATACACTAAAGCAAATTATCAATCTAAAATGCCCAGTCCTAAATGGACAAGTCACTTTGTAATACTGGGCCAGGTTCGGCAGTTAAGTAGAGGCTTTGGAAGCAAAAACGAACTGGGTTCAATCTTGGCTCTGCCACCCATTCCTGGACAAAATACTTAAGTCTCTCCATCTTCCAAATGTGACCTACACCTTACAGGACTGCCATGAGAATTAAGGAAGTACATACCAAGTGCCTGACACACAAGTGAGTAAACACCTTAAACTATGTTTAGCCACAGAACCAGAGTGGTTGGAGGGAGATATTTAGGAACTTCCCTGGGAGTAAACAGATTTCATAACTGATTCTATTTTCTTGCTATTTATTAAAACCTGCCTACAAGAAGGAGAATGGTGTGAACCCGGAAGGCAGAGCTTGCAGTGAGCTGAGATTGCGCCACTGCACTCCAGCCTGGGCAACAGAGCGAGACTCCGTCTCAAACAAACAAACAAACAAAACAAATCTGCCTACAAGTAATAAGTGATCAGGTATCTTCCTACACAGCAATAAAGCATTTTATATCTTTACTGGCTAAATTAGCATGTGTCATACTGAAGAGGTGTGCTAGAAGGAAAGGTCGTATTATCAAGAAAGACCTAAGTCAAAAGGTCACATTCACCTTTGGAAGACAAATCTGTTCGATACTGGATTTTAGCAGGGAAAATCAACAGCAAGCTAAAAGTTCATTTAGAACTTTTTCATCACAACATCCCCAGTGTAAGCAACTTGAGATACTCCTCTGAAAATTCAGTCAATGGGTGTCTATTAAGCTCAGGATCATCTATGCAATTAATCATTGGGGAAACAAAATGAATAGTACAGCTGGCGGCTTAAAAAAAATCTTCAATTCACCCCAGAGGCTCCTCTCCTATGTCTCTCAGGGATGGTAACGGTAATTTTAGTTCCCATTTTAAATGAGTATGTTACCATTGGGGAATATTTTCTTCTCAATTCTTAAGAGAAATTCTCAGCTTTCCTAACTTAATAAAGACACTATAATCTACATTAACGACCTGTGGTTTCCTTCCAGCTCTCACTATGATAAATCTTTTCTAAGCTAAATTAAGCAGCTAATCATGACACTTAACTATTTTTAAAAATGGAATTACTGTCCAGGTGCAGTAGCTCACCCCTGAAATCCTAGCACTTTGAGAGGCCAAGGCGGGTGGATCACTTGAGCCCAGGAGTTTGAGACCAGCCTGGGCAACATAGTAAGACCTCATCTCTATAAGAAATACAAAAATTAACAGGGCATGGTGGCTTGTGCCTATGGTCTCAGCTACTCAGGAGGCCGAAGCAGGAGGATCACCTGAGCCTGGGAGGTCAAGGTTGCAGTGAGCCGTGATCAAGCCACTGCACTCTAGTCTTGGCAACAGAGCCTCCAAAAAATAAATAAAATAGGCCGGGCGCGGTGGCTCACGCCTGCAATCCCAACACTTTGGGAGGCCGAGGTGGGCAGATCACGAGGTCAGGAGATAGAGACCATCCTGGCTAACACGGTGAAACCCCATCTCTACTGAAAATACAAAAAAAAAAAAAAAAGTTAGCCTGCCTTGGTGGCGGGTGCCTGTGGTCCCAGCTACTTGGGAGGCTGAGGCAGGAGAATGGCGTGAACCCGGGAGGTGGAGCTTGCAATGAGCCAAGATCGCGCCACTGCACTCCAGCCTGGGAGACAGAGCCAGACTCCATCTCGAAAAAAATAATAATAATAAATAAATAAAATAAAATAGAAGTATTACTATTAAAGCCTTGGGCTAAACACTGATAAATACTGTAATCACCTACAGAACTTTAAAAAAATGTCCATCCATCAAGATTCTAATTGAAGAAACTGAGAATGGGATTCAGGGCCAGTGGGCCATGGACATTCTTTGCAGATCACCCCTGTACTGATATACAGACATCCACTGTTTACAAAGAGTTCTACATAAAGCCTGGATAGAACTACAGTAGGAGAAATAAGCTGTTTGACAGCTTTTACAGACAATGGTCTTTTTAAGATCAAATCATTTTCCCAAAGATGATCACATGGAGGTTTAGAGGAGGAAAAAAACGTGTGTGTTAGATTTATTTTGTTTTATATTACTACATCACTGTTTTGTATTATGTTTGGAATGTGGCAGGCCATTATTCATTAACTTAATCATACTAGTTTATCTGTTCCTTCAGAAGTATGAACTCTTAGAACTGTACCATCCAATACATATGTAAACTCAGCACGTGAAATGTGGCTGATCTGAACTGGGATGAGCTACAGGTATAAAATAAACATGGGATTTCTAAGGCTTGGTATAAACAGAAAGTAAAATATCTCACTATTCTTTATATCAGTTATATGTTGAAATGAGAATGTATTGGATATATTGAATTATATAAAACATATCGTTCAAATTTATTTCATCTGTTTTTTTAAATGTGACTACTAAAAAATATTAAATGACATGTGGCTCACATTCTTCTTTTGAGCAGCACTGTCCTTGAGAACAACGATGATTATATCTTTTCAAATTGAGAACCCAATCTAGTACTGTCCAGTCACTTTTCGATTTGTCACTTATTTTTGCCATTTCTAGTCTCTACCCACTAAGCCTTTCCTGTTGCAGTAACTCTCCACATGAGTTTGGGGGAGCAGGCGGAGATGTCTTAAATACAAACACAACTCTACATAAGAGACCAAAAATGATTTAAAGATCTACTACCATTTTGGATCATACTAATCATCTAAGTTTACAAAAGAAATCAAGGAGAACCCGACCTGCTGCTTCCACTTAAAATTATTTAAAATACTACTCGAAGCTATCTAGAGACACTGACTCCACCTCAGGTAGATCCACACACTCAACCAGAACTTAGTCCAGATACATGGATCAGTGTAGCTCGTCTCTCTGGGATTTCCTTCTGGAATAGCATATGAACTGCTTACAGAAATGGCTCTAATTTTTTATTTTATTTTTTACTTTTTTTGAGATGGAGTCTCGCTCTGTTGCCCAGCCTGGAGTGCAATGGCGCGATCTCAGCTCACTGCAAGCTCCACCTCCTGGGTTCACACCATTCTCCTGCCTCAGCCTCCCGAGTGAGTAGCTGGGACTACGGGCACCCACCAGCACGCCTGGCTAGTTTTTTTGTATTTTTAGTAAAGATGGGGTTTCACCATGTTAGCCAGGATGGTCTCGATCTCCTGACCTCGTGATCTGCCCGCCTTGGCCTCCCAAAGTGCTGGGATTACAGGCGTGAGCCACCACGCCCGGCCTAATTTTTGTATTTTTAGTAGAGATGGGGTTTTACCATGTTGGCCAGCTGGTCTCGAACTCCTGGCCTCAAGTGATCTGCCCTCTTTGGCCTCCCAAAGTACTTGGCTTACAGGTGTGAGCTACTGCACTTAGCCCAAGATAAAATTTATAATATAGCCAAAATGCTTAAATGTACTGTGGAAGATTTACACTTATGGTTAGAGTTTAGGGAGAAATTACTGATAAAGACATAGAAACTAAGCAAAATAGACAAAAAGATTATTAAAAACAGAAAACAAATAGTTGTACAAAAAAGGAAAAGTAAACACAACATGTAAAATGACTGGGCTGTGAATAATCACTACGTAATCATAATAATGTTGTAAACCATGACACTGCCATGACTAAAATTATATTATAACCAGAGTGACTTTTTTTTTTTTTTTGAGACAGAGTCTCGCTCTGTAGCCCAGGCTAGAGTGCAGTGGCGCGATCTCCGCTCACTGCAAGCTCTGCCTCCCGGGTTCACACCATTCTCCTGCCTCAGCCTCCAGAGTAGCTGGGACTACAGGCACCCGCCACCACGCCCAGCTAATTTTTTGTATTTTTAGTAGAGATGGGGTTTCACCATGTTAGCCAGGATGGTCTCGATCTCCTGACCTCGTGATCTGCCCACCTCGGCCTCCCAAAGTGTTGAGATTACAGGCGTGAGCCACGGTGCCCAGCCCCAGAGTGACAATGTTGGCATGTGAGGTGGTCAGGTAAGCCTAACAAAAACTACCACTATCTAAGGAGTGAAGTTAATAAATAATAACAAACACTGTAAAGCAAAAGAGGCTTATGATTTAGAGAGATATACCAAAAGGAACTGGAGAGTTGAAAATGACTGCTTCTAAGGGGCTGGGAAGGGGAGTGGGGAAGGAATGCTGTTTTTCATAAAAAGCCCTAGGGAGCTGATGGTCTGGTATGTCTACTATAGTGTTTTTGCACATATATAAAGCTTTTGTTTGTTTTTGTTTTTCTGAGACAAGGTCTTGTTCTGTTGCCCAGGCTGGAGGGCAGTGGCAAGATCTCGGCTCACTGCAACCTCTACTTTCTGCAGTGAAGTGATTCTCCTGCCTCAGCCTCCCAAGTAGCTGGGATTACAGGTGCCTGCCACCATGCCTGGCTAATTTTTGTATTTTTAGTAGAGACGGGGTTTCACTACGTTGGCCAGGCTGGTCTCGAACTCCTGACCTCAGGTGATCACCTGTCCTGGCCTCCCAAAGTGCTGGGATTACAGGTGGAAGCCACCACGCCCGGCCCCCAATTTTAATTAAAACAGGTATACATCCAAGTAACATAAGCATGAAAAGGGACTGCTTCCCAAAATATTAACAATGATTACAGATGTCAAGTTTACAGACAACCTTTTTCAAACAAATACTGTTTCATAAGAACCCAGAACTTCCATTAACGAATCGTCTGGATAATCAATTCTTTTTCTTTTCTTTTTTTTTTTTTTTTTTTGAGACAGGGTCTTGCTGTCACCCAGGCTGGAGTGCAGTGGCATGAACATGGTTCACTGCAGTCTCCAACTACTGAGCTCAAGCTATCCTCCTGCCTCAGCCTCCCAAGTAGCTGGGATCACAGGTGTCTACCATGAGGCCTGGTTAAATTTTTTTATTTTTTGTAGAGACAGGATCTCACCATGTTGCATAGGCTGGTCTCGAAATAATCAATTCTTAAGATTGGTTTTACAAATTAGTGAAGTTATTAGTTTCTTTTACCACCATGCTTTTACCTTATTTGAACAATGATTCAACTCGTACTGGATCCCAGACACTACCCCAAAAGAACACCCGCAGCACCACTGGCTTCTTCACTTTACAAGTCAGGATACACTTCTGAAATGAGAGAAAATAAGTAGTGAAAAAATGGCTACCCAAATGCAGATTCTGTTACTGATGCTCGAAATCTATAAACACAAACCCTACTTTAGCCCTCAGCTTTACTCCAAAAGGACCCAAGCTTTTCTCTCAAAGTATGAGATGGTCTGCCTCTGTCTGACAGGTTTTCATTCATCTAACCTCCCACAGCATGGAAAGCAAAAGCCTTCCTTACTGTAACCTGATACTTTCACTGGCAATATTTCAGATGCTAAGGTTTTCATTATGCAAGACTAATTCACAAGCTCCACAAAACTCAACCTGGTGAACCTGACAAAAATCAGATGTTTAAAATAAGAAAGCAATGAACAGAGGCATACTAAAATGAATTTAATAAACGCATTTCAAGGTAAAATAACTCCCCGTACCCACCCATAAAAGCACAAAAATTCCCTTCTGCTCCAGTTGTCTATTCCCAGATCTATGAACATGGTCACACATCAAAGCTGTGTCCAGTGTTTTCCAAAACAAACAGGAAAACCAAGTTCCAAGACCAGCAAGCTCACGTTAAGTAATTAGATGTCCTCACTCCTGGCTTATCAAAGCTTTGTTGTTATTCATATTAGAGGGGCAGTGGCTCACGCCTATAATCTCAGCACTTTGGGAGGCCAAGGCGGGCGGATCATGAGGTCAGGAGATCATCCTGGCTAACATGGTGGAATCCCGTCTCTACTAAAAATACAAAAACAAAATTAGCCAGGCGTGGTGGCAGGCACCTGTAGTCTCAGCTACTCAGGAGGCTGAGGTGGCAGAGTGGCGTGAACCCGGGAGGTGGAGCTTGTGGTGAGCTGAGATCGCACTACTGCACTCCAGCCCAGGGGACAGAGTGAGACTCCGCCTCAAGAAAAAAAAAAATTACTAACAGGATAATAGTTTTATCCAGATGAGGCTTAGTATTCAGATCCTTTACCAAATAACAATGTCGATATGTGTTTATTTATTAATATAAGTACAAATATAGCACTTTTAAAAACTCACTCAAAATACTTTTTCATGTCTTCTCGCTATGTATTCTTCTAATTCAGCCTAGGTTACATCAGCCAAAACTTCTTCCCCCGATTCCTCACTCCAGAGGCACACGGGGCTCACATCAGTCAGCTCTGCCTAGCTAGTGAGGGAAATCCCATGTCTGCTACAGGACTGCAAACTGCTCTTACGCTGTAACATGTTGAATTTAAAAAACAACCTATTCCAAGCCGGGCATGGCGGCTCACGCCTGTAATCCCGGCATTTTGGGAGGCCGAGGCGGGCGGATCACGAGGTCCGGAGTTCGAGACCAGCCTGGACAACATGGTGAAACCATGTCTCTACTAAAAATACAAAAAGTAGCCGGGCGTGGTGGCACATGACTGTAATCCCAGCTACTCAGGAGGCTGAGGTAGGAGAATCTCTTTAACTTGGGAAGCAGAGGTAGCAGTGTGCCAAGATAGTGCCACTGCACTCCAGCGTGGGTGACAAAGCGAGACTCTGTCTCAAAACAACAAAAAAACACAATCTATTCCAATACATCCATCTTTCACTCTAATTCTAACCAGATGGCAAAAGTACACACACATAAATCTCCCATTTTATTACTCCATCATATTTCCTATTAATTAACCTCTTCTTGGATATCGGCAAGAATTTTATCATTCCAACAAGTCTTCAATTCCCCATTGTTGCGATGAGTGAAGAAGCAAATCTGAGGCCCTGGCCTTTAGTTACTCTGTGACGGCGAAGAGACACCTGAAACCCTGAGTCACCCCTGCCACCACAGTTGCCCTCCTCCCGCCTAGCCTGTCCTGCATGTCATCTGGCCAGCCACAGGCATACTTGTCAGCCTCTATTTCCTGAACCTCCTTTGGCCAAACAGCAGTGTATTAGCAAGGAGACTTCACAATAGACCCTCTTTCCTTCTACACATTACTAATTGTCCACTTATTCAACAAATAATTTATTAAGTACTGACTACATGCCAGGCACTATTCTAGACACTGGAGGTTCAATAATTTAAAAGTCCCTTCATGCCTGGAACTGACATTCTAGGGAGCAATGGGGGCCACATGGAGGAGTAAAAGTTACACAATTTTATATCACGCATTAAGGGAAGGCCTCTCTAATGAGACAGCCAGCAGAGACGGAAGAAAAAGAGTATACTGGGCCTTATCTGAGGAAACAGCAAATGCAAAGACCCTGGGGAGGAAACATGCTTGACTGTCTGAGGAAGACACAAAAATAAGAATGTCTGCAATGCTGGCCAAGCGTGGTGGCTCACACCTGTAACCCCACCACTTTGGGAGGCCGAGGCAGGGAGATCACCTGAGGTCGGGAGTTCAAGAGCAGCCTGACCAACGTGGAGAAACCCCGTCTTCACTAAAAACACAAAGAATTAGCCAGGCGAGGTGGCTGGTGCCTGTAATCCCAGCTACTTGGGAGGCCGAGGCACGAGATCACTTGAACCTTGGGAGGCAGAGGTTGTGGTGAGCCGAGATCGCACCACTGCACTCCAGCCTGGGCAACCATAGCGAAACTCTTGTCTCAAAAAAAAAGAATGTCTGCAATGCAAAAAGTTACCAATGAGCTGTTGGTAGATCAGGTCAGAAACATGGCTGAATGGACAGGGCCTTGCAATCATCGTAAGGACTTTGGTTTTCCTCTGGGTAATGAGGGCAGCCACTGGAGTGTTTAGAGCATAAAATAGGAGCATAATTATGTTTCAAAATACCACAAACTGCAATGACACATGCTCGCTGCTGAGTGGAGAACAGATTTTAATGGGTCACGAATAGAAGAAATTAGTAGATAATGCCCAAAATAATCCAGGCAGGGCCAGGTGCGGTGGCTCACGCCTGTAATCCCAGCACTTTGGGAGGCCGAGGCGGGCAGATCACAAGGTCAGGAGATCGAGACCATCCTGGCTAACACGGTGAAACCCCGTCTCTACTAAAAATACAAAAAATTAGCCAGGCATGGTGGCAGGCACCTGTAGTCCCAGCTACTCAGGAGGCTGAGGCAGGAGAATGGCGTGAACCCGGGAGGTGGAGGTTGCAGTGAGCCAAAGTTGTGCCACTGCACTCCAGCCTGGGGGACAGAGAGAGACTCTGTCTCAAAAAAAAAAAAATAATAATAATAATCCAGGCTGGCCGGGAGCAGTGGCTCACACCTATAATCCCAATATTATGGGAGACTGAGGAAAGAGAACTGCTTGAGCCCAAGAGACAGAGACTGCAATGAGCCATGTTCACACTACTGCACTCCAACCTAGGTGACAGAGCAAGACCTTGTCTCAAAAAAGAATAAAATAATAATAATAATGATCCAAATAAAGGACAACAGTGCCTTAGACCAGCGTGTCACTCAGAACGCTCCCATGTTCCACACATTAGTAGACCCTAAACAACGATATAGTTTCCAAATCCAAACAAAGGGTAAACGCTAACATTCTAGGACCATACCATTTGTATCTCCTATGGTAAACAAGACTGAATTTTTTTTTCCTTATCTCACCTCAAGTACCCCTGGCAATCTTTCTTTTTTTTTTTTTGGAGACAGAGTCTCACTCCCTCGCCCAGGCTGGAGTGCAATGGTGCGATCTCGGCTCACTGCAACCTCCGTCTCCTGGGATCAAGTAATTCTCCCGCCTCAGCCCCCCTAGTAGCTGGGATTACACGCATGCACAACCACACCCAGCTATTTTTTTTTGTATTTTTAGTAGACACAGGGTTTCACCATGTTACCCAGGCTGGTCTCAAGCTCCTGACCTCAAATGATCCGCCCACCTCAGCCTTCCAGATCCGCCCACCTCAGCCTCCCAAAGTGCTGGGATTATAGGCATGAGCCACCGCGCCCGGCCTGGCATTCTTTTTTTTAATTAAATAGAGACAGGGTCTCACTATGTTGCCCAGGCTGGTCTCCAACACCTGCCCTCACATGATCCACCAGCCTCAGCCTCCCAAAGTGCTGGGATTACAGTGTGAGCCACAGTACCCAGCCCCTGGCAATCTTTTATTGAGAACTACAGAACATAAGGAAACACTTTGCCCACTCTTGTGAACCTGAGGTCAAAGATAGTCCTTTAAGCCACCAGGCGTAACAAGCAAGCTTATGTAATACTTGAGGACTAATGTGTTCTTGTTTCAAAAGCATGATGATAGCAATTAAAAGTGAAAAAAAGAAGACAGTGTCAAGTTAACCCAAAGTATCTAATGAATAACAAAATGTAATCTCAGCCATTCCCCAATGGAAAACAAAATACTAAGAATAAGATGACAGCTGAGCAAATAAACCTTTAGTTTTTACCACAGAAAACTGTGCAATGTCTGCTCCAAGTAGTTTTCATGGTATCAGTGGAAACCAAGATTGATCCAAGACTGGTGAAATTACTATAAATGGGTTTGGAGAGAAAACAGATCACTTCCAAATAAGTCATGTATACAGAGCCTTCTATAATAGGGGATGGCAACTATGGCACACAGACCAAATCTAGCCCATTGTCTGGTTTTGTACCATCCATGAGCTAAGAATGGTTTCTGTTTAAAAAAATTTTTTTAATCAAAAAAATACTTCAATACAGGTAAAAATTATACAATATTCCAACTTCTTTTTTTCCCCCATATTAGCTGCTGGGCTGGGAAAATTCCAATTTACACACCTATAAACAATTTTATAGGAACAGTCACATTCATTTACATATGGCTACTTGCACACTAAGGAGATCTGAGTAGCTGCAACAGGAACTGCCTTCAGTGGTCTCACTGCTTTGCTCTGCTACAAATTGCAGTGACACAGTTATAACTCAACAGCATTTCACATACCATGCCTAGGCAGTATCACATTTTATTATTATTTTTAATTACCAGTGCATATCCATCACATCAAAACAAGAAAAGCAGACGTTGATGTTACCCTTTTAAGGCACAGTGTGAAGTGTGAATCATTTTGTTACTGAATTTGATGGCAAATCATTGTGTTTATTATGAAATGACACCACAGATATGCCAAGAATACAACATACATTGATATTACCAGACTAAGCACTCATCACAATATTCCCAACTTACAGAAAAGCAAGTGATGGCAAAAATATGCGTGGAGAAGAGAAGGACTTAGTTGGAAAAATTGGCAAACGTTGTGAAAATGTAAGGTTATTTATCAGCAGTTTCTCTGCAGACTTTTTTTCTTGAGACATGGTCTCCGTCACCTAGGCTGGAGTGCAGTGCTGAGAAAAAGAAGGTGAATATCCTGACTTGCCCTACCCCACAGTTTGATGAGTTAGAAGCAGAAAAATTTTGTTTCTTGAAAAGCTCAGGGCTGAGTATGAAATTTTTCAACAAGAACCACCCTTAACCACTATTACTGTTGTGGATACCAAATAGCTTTGAAGTTAGCTTTTGCTGCAGACTTGATAATGTCTCTTAATGATTTCAGTTTAAAATTACAAGGACCTGGCACAGTAGCTCACATCTGTAATCTCAACACTTTGGGAGGCCAAGGTAGGACAGCTTGAGGTCAGAAGTTTGAGACCTGCCTAGTGAACACAGCAAGATCCGTCTCTACAAAAACTAAAAAAAAAAAAAAATTAGCCTGACTCAATGGTGTATGCCTGTGGTCCCAGCTATTCAGGAGGCCGGGACCGGAGGCTCGCTTAAGTCCAGGAGCTTGAAGTTGCAGTGAGCTATGATCTCATCACTGCACTCCAGACTAGCTGACAGAGGGAGACTCTGTCTCAAAGAAATAAAATAAAATTAGAAGTCAAAACAGCACTTCTATGGGAAACACGTACTGTGATAAAATAATACTAATGACAATAAATGTTTCAATTTTAAGAAATGTCGAATTACTTTATTCACTTCCCATACTATCAAAAGTTGAACAAGAAGTGGTATCTCCATCCCCACACAAGAGCACATCTTCTGAGCTCAAACTACAGTTCCAGCATATTTCCAACCTTAATGCATGGGTAAAGTAAATCTCCATATTTCAAAATATGTCTAACTGTGCAGCTAAGGAGCTTCCATCTAATCTTCAATTGGAAGCGATTTATCTGCAATGTTATGGTATGCTAAAAGACAAATATCAAGAATCTAACACACTTCTGTGCCTTCTAAAAGATAAATCTGCTCAATTAAAATCACATGCTCAGGGATTAATATATTTGGCAGTACCATCTGTGTGAAGACATTTTCAAAGATGACACACATAAAACTTCACGACAGATCAGCATTAACAAATAAACATTTGCCATCAATTTTGAAAGGCAATGTTAACTTGGAGCCCCAATTAAGTAAAATTGTACTCCCCAAAAGCAGAATTCCAGTCTTACACACCTGTTACTACAAAAATTATACTCATTATTTACATTTATAGATATATATAGATACACATATCTATATATATTTTTTGAGACAGAGTCTCACTCTGTCACCCAGGCTGGCATGCAGTGGCACGGTCTTGGCTCAGTGCAACCCCTGTCCTCCGGGTTCAAGAGATTCTTGTGCCTCAGCCTCCTAAGTAGCTGGAATTACAAGCTTGCGCCACCATGCCCAGCTAATTTTTGTATTTTTAGTAGAGACGGGGTTTTACCATGTTGGTCAGGCTGGTCTTGAACTCCTAAGCTCAAGTGATCCGCCCACCTTGGCCTTCCAAAGTGCGGAGATTACAGATGTGAGTCACCGCACCTGGCCTGAATGTTCTTAATGTCACTGAACTGTACATATAAAAATGGTTAAAATGGGTAGTTGTGTGTTATAGCACTGGAGATATAAAAAGGAATTTGATCTGATACCTGCCCTCAAGGAGTAGTTTACTTTAGTAATAGTGCATGACCACTGGTTTTCAAGGAAATAGAGGCTCGAGTGATAAGGAAATGCTGGTAGCTTATAAAAAGTTTTGTAATGTGATAAAAAGATAAGTTCTGGGAAAGTAGTCATTATGAGTTCTTGACAATTCAGTCTGATCTACTGGGCCGGGATAACTCAGATGGGAAAGTTACTTTGCCCCAACCTCTCTGCACAGCCTGAGAGCATGAGTTTAAAAACCATTGGTCTAGGTAGAAACGTTCAGGTGCGTCAGTTGGCATGTTTGATTCCTCTCTGTGTTGTACATTGAGAACTTGAGGCACAGAATGATAGGGTTATTTAAGGAGCAGACTCATTCAACCTGGAATTAGGCATAGGCTTGGGTTTGTTGTTGACAGAGCCTACTGCTCTTTTTACAGGTTTTCAAGATGGAATTAGTGTCTTACATTCTGAGTTTGCCATAAAGCTAAATTCTGAATTCTCATGAGAATATAGTTGTTTAATGACCACATGACTACCCAAACCAGCTTGTTGAAGTCGTGTCTTTTCACTGTCATTTTGATACTGGCCCAATTAACAATATTTATTGAGTACTCCTTTGTGCCAAGCACTTTTCTGAGAACTTTATACATATATTAATTTATTCAGTGTTCAACAACGCTGTGAAGTAGGAATAGTTTTATAGATAAGGGACAACAGATAGTGAGATTTAATTAAGTAACTTATCCAGGGTCTCACAACTAGTAGTTGGTGGAGTTGGGAATCAAACATAGGCTTCAGAGCCAGATGTGCTCTTATTATTTATTGAGGAGTTGCTTTGGAAATTGCTTTGGGATGACTAATTACTGACTTTTATTTGCTTTACTATGAGTTGCTGGGCATAAATATTAAAAAATATCAGTTCCTACCATTTGGGAGTCTTACAGTTTTGAGAATTACTATTCATTAGGGTTTATTTTTATTTTTATTTATTTATTTTTGAGACGGAATTTTGCTCTTGTTGCCCAGGCTGGAGTGCAGTGGCGCGATCTTGGCTCACTGCAACCTCCGCTTCCCGGGTTGAAGCAATTCTCCTGCCTCAGCTGCCCAAGCAACTGGAATTATAGGCGTGTGCCAACATGCCCCGCTAATTGTGTGCTTTTAGTAGAGACGGGGTTTCACCATGTTGGTCAGGCTGGCCTGGAACTCCTGACCTCAAGTGATCCACCTGCCTTGGCCTCCCAAAGTATATGTTTACAGGCATGAGCCACCGTGCTTGGCCAAGGTTGATTCTTACTGGCCATCTGCGCTAAATGCATTTGTTAGACAAATGAAGAAGAAAAGGGGTTGATAACCTTTCCAAAGGGTCAGATGCTTTAGGCTTTGCTGGCCAAGAGGCAAAGTTGAGGCTACTATGTGGGTACTTACATGACAAGAGAGAAAACAAATTTGCACAAAGTTTTTATTTCAAAATACAATAATCAGGCTAGGCACAGTGCCTCACACCTGCAATCCCAGCACTTTGGGAGGCTAAGGCGGGCAGATCACCTGAGGTCAGTTCGAGACCAGCCTGGTCAACATGACGAAACCCCGTCTCTACTAAAAATACAAAAAAATTAGCCAGGTGTGGTGGCGGGCACCTGTGGTCCCAGCTACTCGGGAGGCCGAGGCAGGAGAATGGCGTGAACCTGGGAGGCAGAGCTTGCAGTGAGCGGAGCTTGTGCCGCTGCACTGCAGCCTGGGCGAGAGCGAGACTCCATCTCAAAAAAATAAATAAATAAATAAAAGGGACTGTGCTGGCTGGGTGCGGTGGCTTGCACCTGTATCCCAGAACTTTGGGAGGTCCAGGTGGGCAGCCTGTAGTCTGGAGTTTGAGACCAGCCCGGCTAACATGGTGAAACCCCATCTCTATTAAAAATACAAAAATTAGCCGGGCGTGGTGGTGCATGCCTGCAGTCCCAGCTACTCAGGAGAATCATTTGAACCCAGGAGAAAGAGGCTGCAGTGAGCTGAGGATCACACCACTGCACTCCAGCCTGGGAAACAGAGCAAGACTCTGTCTCCAAAAAAAAAAAAAAAAAAAAGAAAAAGAAAAAGAATAGGGACTGTGCCTTATATTTATCTTGTATCTCCTCCAACACCTAACGCAATGCCTGGTACATGGTAAATTTCATCATGTTTGCTCAATAGGTAAGTTTGAGCCCCAAGATAATAAACATCTGAGCAAGCATGGCAACAGTGAAGACACAAGTATAAATCAAGTGAGCCCTCACATACATAAGAATTTACTGAAACTAGCACGACTACAGAGGATACAAAGAAAAATGCTAGAAGCCAGGAGTTCAAGACCAACCTGGGCCACAAAATGAGACCATCTCTACAAAAAAATAAAGCATGCCTGTAGTCCTTGCTACTCGGGAGGCTGAGAATCGCTTGGGCCCAGGAGGTCAAGGCTGCAGTGAGTCATGACTGCACCACTGTACTCCAGACTAGGTGACAAAGCAAAACTGTCTCAAAAAAAAAAAAAAAAAAAAGAGGCTGAGCTGGGTGCGACGGTTCAGGCCTGCAATCCAATACTTAGGAAGGCCAAGGTAGAAGGATCACTTGAGGCTAGGAGTTCGAGACTAGCCTGGACAACAAACCAAGACCCCCATCTCTACAATAAAAGTATTCAAAACTCAGTCAAAGCCACCAACAAATAAAGATATGGCAGGGTCAGACCAGTTAACAACCGAGGAGATTAACAAAAATGAAGGCCTGAAAGAAAAGAATAATTTTTTTAAATATTAAAAGATGAAGGAGGCTGGGCACTGTGGCTCATGCCTGCAATCCCAGCACTTTGGTAGGCCAAAGTGGGCGGATCACCTGAGGTCTGGAGTTCGAGACCAGCTTGACCAACATGGTGAAACCCTGTCTCTACTAAAAATACAACAATTAGCTGTGCATGGTGGCATGTGCCTGTAATCCCAGCTACTCGGGGGGCTGAGGCAGGAAAATCACTTGAACCTGGGAGACGGAGGTTGCAGTGAGCCAAGATCGTGCCACTGCACTCCAGCCTGGGCGGGGCGACAGAGCAAGACTCCATCTCCCAAAAAAAAAGATGAAGATGGGAGATGTGGTCAAAAGATACAAAATTTCAGTTAAGAGGAATAAGTTGGGCAACATGGTTTTTAAGTGTTCTCACCACACACAAAAAAATGAGGCAATACATATGTTGATTAGCTAGATTTAATCATTCCACAACGTATACATATTTCTTGTATATCATAATTGACAATTAAAAGTTAATTTTTAAGGCTGGGTGTGGTGGCTCACGCCTGTAATCCCAACACTTTAGGAGGCTGAGGCGGGTGGATCACTTGAGGTCAGGAGTTCAAAACCAGCCTGGCCAACATTGTAAAACCCCATCTCTACTAAAAATACAAAAAACTAGTGGGGTATGTTGGCACACGCCTGTAATCCCAGTCACTGAGGAGGCTGAGGTGGGAGAATAGCTTGAACCCAGGAGGCAGAGGTTGTAGTGAGCCAAGATCACGCCACTGCACTCCAGCCTGGACGACAGAGCTAGACTCCAACTCAAAAAAAAAAAAAAAAAAACAGTTAATTTGTTTTTTTGAGACGGATTCTCGCTGTCACCCAGCCTGGAGTGCAGTGACTCCATCTCAGCTCACTGCAACCTGTGCCTCCCAGGTTCAAGAGTTTCTCCTGCCTCAGTCTCCCAAGTAGCTGGGATTACAGGCGCCCGCCACCACACACAGCTAATTTTTGTATCTTTAGTAGAAACAGGGTTTCACCATGTTGACCAGGCTGGTCTGGAACTCCTGACCTACTGATCCGCTCGCCTCAGCCTCCCAAAGTGCTGGGATTACAGGCGTGAGCCACTGCACCCGGCCAAAAAAGGTAATTTTTTAAAAAAGACTAAGAAAGGCCCTTGAGAAAACTGAAGCCCTCAATATTTTTGCAAAAGTTATAATGTGAACAATGTATGTTATCAATTTTTTTCAGAAAATTAGAAAAAGAACCGTTGATACAATTTTGATAAATATGCAGTTATGCCTGTAATTTTATTTATTTTATTTATTTATTTATTTATTTATTTGAGACAGAGTCTCACTCTGTAGCCCAGGCTGGAGTGCAGTGGCACGATCTCCACTCACTGCAAGCTCCGTCTCCTGGGTTCACGCCATTCCCCTGCCTCAGCCTCCTGAGCAGCTGGGACTACAAGTGCCTGCCACCACTCCCAGCTAATTTTTTGTATTTTTAGTACAGACAGGGTTTCACCATGTTAGCCAGGATGGTCTCGATTTCCTGACCTCATGATCCGCCTGCTTCAGCCTCCCAAAGTGCTGGGATTACAGGTGTGAGCCACCGCACCCGGCCCATGTTATTTATTTTTTAAAAAGAAAAAGGCTGGGCACAGTGGCTCACACCTGTAATCCCAGCACTTTGGGACGCCAAGGCAGAGAGATAACTTGAGATCAGGAGTTCGGGACCAGTCTGGCCAACATGGTGAAACCCCGTCTCTACTAAAAATACAAAAATTAGCTTGGCATGGTGGTGTGCACCTGTAGTCCCAGCTACTTAGGAGGCCGAGGCAGGAGAATTGCTTGAACCCAGGAGGCAGAGGTTGCAGTGAGCCAAGATTGCTCTACTTGTCTCCAATGACAAGGCCTTACTCTATACATATTCCTATATACTGTGCTTGAAATTCTCACAGATATAATACTGTTTATTCTCTCATGCACCAGTCTGCCTGCCCCAGGTGCCTTGGAGTTCCATGAAAAAATGGACAAAGATTTACATGCTCTACAGCCAGACTCTGGGATTGAATCCAGCTCTACCCACTTTACTAGCTGTGCAATCCTGGATCTGTTTCATCTTTCCTTGCCTCACTTACATCTGTAAAATGCAGATTATAATCATACCTCCCCCTAGGATTGTAGGGAATAATTAAATGGTTAATACATGGAATGTACTTAGAACGACTGTAGGCACAGATATGCACTCAGGTTACCTCTTATTATCAGATGTACTATAATCTCAAATTTATTCAAAATTGCTACTGACTGAAAGATACGTGATTTTGGTAGGTGTGGGGAGGAGGTAGCGAAATATAAAAAGTCCTAGCTGGAAAAGCAAATATAACTGTTCAAGGGCTATTAAAATGCAATGATCAAGAGACAAGGAATGAGAGACACATTCCCCTGGGATGTCATACCCAGGGGAAGAACCAAAACATAGCTAGCCTTAAATGCCAAGTAAAAAGAAAAATGAACTTTATCTCTGCAAACGGGAAGCCATTGCATGTTTCTAAGCAGGCAAACTGTTGGGATAAGGGGATGGATCAGGATGGGGGAGATAAAGTTAGGAAGCTATCACGTTTGAGGTGAACAGACCCTGGAACAGAATCATTCAGTCGGCAAGACATGCACCTATCATATTTAAGGTCTTTAAGGAGTTTGTTTACCTGTAAGATTGGGGAAGGGACTCAGGCGTGGTGGCTCACGTCTATAATCCCAGCACTTTGGGAGGCTGAGGTGGGGAGATCACCTGAGGTCAGGAGTTCGAGATCAGCCTGGCCAACATGGTGAAATCCCATCTCTACTAAAAATACAAAAAAATTAGCCGGGCGTGATGGCGCGGGCCTGTAATCCCAGTTACTCAGGAGGCTGAGGCAGGAGAATCGCTTGAACCTGGGATGTGGAGGTTGCAGTGAACCAAGATTGTGCCAGTGCACTCCAGCCCGGGCAACAGAGCGAGATTCCGTCTCAAAAAAAAAAAAAAAAAAAGATTGGGATGGGGTGTCACATGCAGAGATCTATATAATACATGTCAGAACTGAGCACCACCAGAGTGGTACAATGGCAAAGGCCACTTACAACTAGAGGAACAAAGTAAGGTTTTCAGGAGGAAGACTTAGTAGTTAACCTGGCTCTGGCCAGGCGTGGTGGCTCACGCCTGTAATCCCAGCACTTTGGGAGGCCGAGGCGAGTGGATCACGAGGTCAGGAGTTCGAGACCATCCTGGACAACATGATGAAACCCTGTCTCCACTAAAAATACAAAACAAAATTAGCTGGGTGTGGTGGCGTGTGCCTGTAATCCCAGCTACTCAGGAGGCTGAGGCAGGAAAATCGCTTGAACCAGGGAGTCGGAGGTTGCAGTGAGCTGAGATCGCGCCACTGCACCTCCAGCCTGGCGACAAAGCAAGACTCTGTCTCAAAAAAAAAAAAACAAAAACCCACAAGTAAAATTGTACAGGTAGATATGAGAAAAGGAGCTTTCCTCACTAGGCATCCAATAGCAATGGAAACAGAACTCACAGAAGTGAAATCTGAAACTGCTTTACACATACATGGCATTCAACAAATAACTGACTAGACGTAGAAGTAATAGAGAGGAAAGGAACCAAGGTTTCAAAATTAAGTGACTATGAAATCTAAGAAATCAGTTTGACACTAAGTATAGTAAAGCTAAGAAGAAGGTATAATTTAGATGAAATTTTTAATTCAGTTTTGGATACTTTAGTTTGCTCATGCTGGAGAATCCATGAAGGCACATTCAACCTTTGAAGACTTTTTCTTTTTTTAATTACAAATTGGAAGTAGCTACTAGATTTGACACAGAGTTCAGAAACTTATTTTCAACCAAACTTCCTAATTAGAAATAACATTACCAATTTTGGAAATATTTAGAAAATTAAAAAGATGTCTATCCAAAATGTCCATATTATCTGATTCTCCTAGTTAAAGAAAATAAATTACTAGCTGCTTTGCAGCTTATACTAATCCAACAGCAATTTATAAACACCATTAACAAATGGCAACCCTCTTCCTTCCCACAAAGCCACTTGGTCATTCTTAAGTAGAAAGTTCCTCACAAAATGAATCTTATTTCCAAAGCACTTATAAGCAACATTAGCAGCTTACCACAACCAGCATTCTATTTTTGTTTTTAGAGATGGGGTCTTACTGTCACCCAGGCTGGAATGCAGTGGCATGATCATAGCAATCCTCCTGCCTCAGCCTCCCAAAGTGGTGGGATTACATGTGCAAGCCACCGTGCCCAGTCTGTCTCAAAATAAAATAAAATAACCAATTAAAAAAAAAACTAACTGTGAAAAGCTTTAAAATTTTTAGAAGAAAACAGAAGAGAATATCTGTATGAATTCAGGGTGAGGAAGGATTTCAAACAAAATTCTGTAAGTATAAACCATAAAGGTAAAGACTGACAAATCTACCTATATGCCTTAGAAAATCAAAACAGAGGCTGGGCATGATGGCTCACGCCTGTAATCCCAGCACTTTGGGAGGCCGAGGTAGGCGGATCACAGGTTAGGAGATCCAGACCATCCTGGCTAACATGGTGAAACCTCGTCTCTACTAAAAATACAAAAAATTAGCCGGGCGTGGTGGCTGGCACCTGTAGTCCCAGCTACTCGGGAGGCCGAGGCAGGAGAACAGCGTGAACCCGGGAGGCAGAGCTTGCAGTGAGAGGAGATCATGCCACTGCACTCCAGCCTGGGCGACAGAGTGAGACTCCATCTCAAAAAAAAAAAAAAAAAAATCAAAACAGATGTCTCACACCTGTAATCCCAGCACTTTGAGAGGCTAAGATGGGAAGCTCACTTCAGCCCAGGAGTTCCAGATCAACCTGGGCAACATGGCAAGACCTGGTCTCTACAAAATATAAAGAAAATTAGCCAGGCATTGTGGCACACACTTGTGGTCCCAGCTACTCCGGAGGCTGAGGCAGGAGGATCATTTGGGCCCAGGAGTTTGTATGTTCGTGCCACTGTACTCCAGCCTGTGGGACAGTGAGACCTTGTCTCAAAAAACAAATAAATGAACAAACAAAAAAATGAAAGCAGAATATATAACTTGAAAGTAGAATGTAGACCTAAATACCCAGAAGCTCCATCAGTTAGGTTTATAATAAAAATTATTATGAATGGAAAAATTAATTCCAGCGGGATTGTGGACGCATGCAGCACACCAGTGTTAGCAAAATGGCAAAATCCATACAGCATTAAAGTTGTACTTCAAAAGCTAAGACATCTAATGACATCCAAAGAAAATAAGTAGCTTCCACAGCCACCAGAAGTAAAACCATGACAACTAATTTTAGCAGATCTTGGCCAGGCATGGTGGCTCACACCTATAATCCCAACACTTTGGGAGGCCGAGGTGGGTGGATCACCTGAGGTCAGGAGTTCGAGACTAGCCTGACTAACATGGTGAAACCCCATCTCTACTAAAAATACAAAAATTAGCCAGGCATGGTGGTGGGTGCCTGTAGTCCTAGCTACTCTGGAGGCTGAGGCAGGAGAACTGCTTGAACCCAGGAGGTGGAGATTGCAGTGAGCCGAGATCACGCCACTGCACTCCAGCCTGGGCAACAGAGCAAGACTCCATCTGAAAAAAAAAAAAAAAAAAAAAAGAAAGAAAATTTTAGCGGATCTTAAACTTAAGTCAACCTTCTACTCATATTAATGTCTTAATTAAATATCACAATGCAAAATACCCACACATTAAGAATTTCTGCTGGTAAACATGACCTGGACATTTGTAAGAATATATATTTATTTATATATGTATATATATACATACCCATTATCATTTCAGATAATGGGAAGAAAAATACAGCATAATTTTTTTTTCTCTTGTTAGGGCACTGTCATTTAAACATAAACCTGAGGTACTCTAAAGAGAATTCAGGTTTACAAAACAAAAGCGTGGTGAGAGGTGTCAGGTGGCAGCGGCATGTATTTCTGCAAAGTAAAAATCTTTTTTTTGAGACGGAGTCTCGCACTGTCACCCAGGCTCAAGTGCAGTGGCCTGATCTCGGCTCACTGCAAGCTCCGCCTCCTGGGTTCACGCCATTCTCCTGCCTCAGCCTCCCAAGTAGCTGGGACTACAGGCGCCCGCCACCACGCCCGGCTAATTTTTTTGTATTTTTAGTAGAGACAAGGTTTCACCGTGTTAGCCAGGATGGTCCCAATCTCCTGACCTAGTGATCCGCCCGCCTCAGCCTCCCAAAGTGCTGGGATTACAGGCGTGAGCCACTGCGCCCAGCCGAAAAGCAAAAATCTTAAGAAGGAAAAAACAGAAATGGCACGCTTTATTTTGCTTAGTGAAAAACTGCAGCCAAAATTGTTTAAAGTAGCAGGTAAAATAAATATTATCACAAATTATGTTAATTTTTGAAGTGGTGCAGGTGCTGACTTCTAGTAGTATCCAAAATATGCACAACAAAAAAAAATCCAAAATATGTCCAGGATTATTTTGATACCTATATTTATACCAAAAAAAATGGTAAGGGCTGTGATGGTTAATATTAGGTGTCAACTTGACTGGACAGAGGGATAGCTATATGGCTGATGAGGCAATGTTCCTGGGTATGCCTGTGAGGGTGCTGCCAGAGAGGACTGACATGCGAGTGAGTGGACTGTGAGAGGAACCAGCCCACGTGTCCAGCTGGACCCTCAATGTGGGTGGAACACCATTCAATCAGCTTTAAGCACAGCTAAACAACGCAGGCAGAAGAAGGGGGATAAGTAGATTGCTTGCTGAGTCTGCTCACTCTCTCATGCTGTGACAGATGCTTGGCTTCCTCTCCTCCTGCCCTTAGACATCAAACTCCAGGTTCTTCAGCCTTTGGACTCTGGGACTTGCACTGGAGGCCTCCCAGGGGCTCTCGGGCCCTTTCACTTCAAACTAAGGGCTGCACTGTTGGCTTCCCTGGTTTTGAGACTTTTGGACTTGGACTGAGCCACGTGACCAGCTTCTCTCTTTCCCCAGCTTGCAGACAGCCTATCATGGAACTTCACCCTGTAACTGTGAGAGCCAATTCTTCCTAATAAACTCGCTTTTATTTATACATATATCCTTTGGTTCTGTCCCTCTGGAGAACCTTAATATAGGCGGGTTGATGAATTTCTGCTACAAGCTGTTCTTATGTGTTACATGTAACAGACATGGTAAATATTTATATTCTTTGTGTAACAAACCATGCCTTTACGTGAAGTCAACAAAAAAACAAACACATAGGGATATGTGATTCTGAGATCAAGGTTCGTCTTAAAATGTAAATAAACTGTGAAACGTAGCCACAAAAACAAATGATTAAGATGATAAAATTTTATCTTATACATATTTTACCACGAAAAAAGTAAAATGAGTTGATTAGTGGAAAGAAGTGACAAAACAATTAAGCAAATGCTAACAAATGTAAAATCTAGGTGATGGACATATAGGTCTCACTGTACTGTACAATTGTTTCAACTTTTTTGTATGCTCGAAATCTTTCATAACAAAATGTTGGAGGAAAACAGAAATCAAAGATATTGCCATCCCTGCTAGAATACACTTGATACAGAGTGATTAACTTACCCAGAACCAGGGAAACAAAGGCCTTACAGGGATGATGAAATGTAAAAGCCAGTTTGGCCAGGTAAGGTGGCTCATGCCTGTAACCCCAGCAATTTAGGAGGCCGAGGTGGGAGGATTACTTGAGCACAGGCATTAAAGACCAGTCTGGGCAACATGGTGAAACCTCGTCTCTACTAAAAACACAAATATTAGCTGGCCATGGTGGCGCAAACCTGTAATCCCATCTACTTGGGAGGCTGAGGCAGCAGAATCGCTTAAACCCGGTGCAGGGGCAGCGGAGGTTGTAGTAAGCTGACATTGCGCCACTCATCGCGCCACTGCACTCCCGCCCTGGTAATACAGCGAGAAGCTGACTCAAAAAGAAAAAAAAAAAAAAAAAAGACCAGCCTAGACAACACAGGGAGACCCCGTCTCTACAAAAAATAAAAAACAGGGCCGGGCATGGTGGCTCACGCCTGTAATCCCAGAACTTTGGGAGGCCGAGGCGGGCGGATCACCAGCTCAGGAGATGGAGACCATCCTGGCTTTGTGGGCACCTGTACTCCCAGCTACTTGGGAGGCTGAGGCAGGAGAATGGCGTGAACCCGGGAGGCGGAGCTTGCAGTGAGCTGAGATCGCGCCACTGCACTCCAGCCTAGGCGACAGAGCAAGACTCTGTCTCAAAAACAAAATAATAATAATTAAAAAAGAAAAGAAAGAAAGAACGAACGAGCAGCTGGGCATGGTGGCATGCACCTACAGTCCCAGCTACTTACTTGTGAAGCTGAGGTGGAAGGATCACTCGATCCTCTCAGGATCAGGAGTCACCTTTCAAGCCCAGGAGTTTGAGGGGCTGTAGTAAGCTGTGATTGCACCACTGCACTCCAGCCTGGGCAATGAAATAAGACCTTGTCTCCAAAAAAACAAAACAAAACAAAAGCCCGAAAAGCTCGCTCATTACACTAAATCTTCTAAAAGTGTTGCTGACTAAAAGTCCATTTTAGCTACATTCAATGAGATCATCACAACAGCTGTAATAACACTAACCAGTGGGAAGAGATCTGCCTACCATGGCCCCAAAATAGACACTAAACAAGCTTTAGCTCACTCATCATAAATATCCAGTATCCTGAAGACAACACTTGAAGCCCCAATCTAAGCAATAAATTAGTCTACCCCTAAAAAAATAATCTGGATAGGAATTAAATCTGAAAATGATACCAATCAAAAAAGATTTTTCATACCACATATTTCCATTCCAATAAATGCCTAGCACTCATAGGCAAGTACTTAATGCCTAATTTCCAAATTTCCCACAAACAGAAAAATCAAGTAACATCAAATGTGGTACTTAATCTAAATTCTAGTTCAGGCTGAGCACGATGTTTTACCCATATAATCCTAGCACTCTGAGGAAGCTGAAGTGGGCAGATGGTTGGAGGCCAGGAGTTTAAGACTAACCTGGGCAACAAAATGAGACCCTGTCTCTACAAAAAATTTGCTAAATCGCCGGGCGCGGTAGCTCACACCTGTAATCCCAGCACTTTGGGAGGCCGAGGTGAGTGGATCACAAGGTCATGAGATCGAGACCATCCTGGCTAACACGGTGAAACCCCGTCTCTACTAAAAAAAAGAAAAAAAAAATTTGCTAAATCACCAGGCATGGTGGTACACACCTGCAGTCCCAGTTACTCAGGAGTCTGATGCAGGAAGATCACTTAAGCTCAGGAATTTGAGGCTACAGTCAGCTATGTTCATGCCACTGTACTGAGGCCTGGGTGACAAAGCAAGGTTGTCTCCAAAAAAACACAAAAAGAAAAAAAAAAAACCTATTTCCTACCTAGTTGTTTTTTTTTTTCCAGACAGTCTCACTTTGTCACCCAGGCTGAAGTGCAGTGGCATGATCTTGGCTCACTGCAACCTCTGCCTCCCAGGTTCAAGCAATTCTCCCGCCTCAGACTCCCGAGTAGCTGGGATTACAGGCGCCCACCACGATGCCTGGCTAACTTTTGTATTTTTAGTAGCGAGGGGGTTTCACCGTGTTGGCCAGGCTGATCTCGAACTCCTGACCTCAAGTGATCTGCTCGCCTCGGCCTCCCAAAGTGCTGGGATTACAGGCATGAGCCGTCGCGCCCAGTCTTTTTTTTTTTTTTTTTTTTGAGATGGAGTTTCACTCCTGCCACCCAGCCTGGAGTGCAGTGGAGCAATTTCGGCTAACTGCAACCTCTGCCTCCTGGGTTCAAACGATTCTCCTGCCTCAGCCTTCTGAGTAGCTGCGATTACAGGTGCTTGCCAACACGCCCAGCTAATTTTTGTATTTTTCGTAGAGACAGGATTTCACCATGTTGGCGAGGATGGTCTTGAACTCCTGACCTCAGATGATCCACCTGCCTCAGCCTCCTGAAGTGTTGGAATTACAGGCATGAGCCACCATGCCCGGCCCCTACCTAGCTGCTTTTTGTTTGTTTTGAGATGGAGTTTCACTCTTGTTGCCCAAGCTGGAGTGCAATGGAGCGCAACCTCCACCTCCCAGGTTCAAGCGATTCTCCTGCCTCAGCCTCCCCAGTATCTGGGATTACAGGGATGCACCACCACGCCCGGCTATTTTGTATTTTTAGTAGAGACAGGGTTTCTCCATGTTGGTCAGGCGGGTCTTGGTCTCCTAACCTCAGGTGATTTGCCCACCTCGGCCTCCCAAAGTGCTGGGATTACAGGTGTAAGCCACCACACCCAGCACTGTTTTTAAAGAACAGAAACTCAAAGTTATGTATATGCATACTCCAGAACTAAGAGATTCAGTAAAATTGTCCCCAAATTGTTTACTTTCAGCATAGAGGTAACAGCATTCTCTCTGCATTCTGAACATGTCCATTGTGGGCTAAGAGGTAGAGTTTAATTAGTTAATATGAAAATGGTGATACATAAATGACAAAGGAAATTCGGAAACTCTTCTGTGAAATCTAAGGATGGAAAACTGCATGTACTAGCAGGCCCCGGCAGAAGATGCTGACAAAGATATGAAGAGGCAAGGTAGACTGGTACAGAGGTGGCTCAAGACTGTAATCCCAGCACTTTGGGAGGGGGAAGTGGGAGGATCAGTTAACCTCAGGGGAAGGGAGGGGAAGGAAGACTGGAGTGGGGAGAAGGAAGGAGGAAAAGGAAAGGGGGAAGAAGGGAAGAAAGGAAGAAAGAAAGGGCAATGTATACCAGCACTGTCTACTAGAACTTTCTGAGAATGAAATGTCCTATATCATGTAGTTCTATATAGCCAGTATGACTGAGGAACTAAATTTTTAGAGCTCAATATATACTTAATAGACACTGATCAAGGCGGAAATGGAGAGCCATAAAGGTTTGGTTTTTGCGCCCAGTCTGTCATAAAGGTTTTTTTTTTTTCTTTTGAGAGAGAGTCTCGCTGTGTCACCCAGGCTGGAGTGCAGGGGCGCAATCTCGGCTCACTGCAACCTCTGCCTCCCAAGTAGCTGGGACTACAGGCACCTGCCACAATGCCCAGCTAATTTTTTTTTTATTTTTAGTAGAGACGGGGTTTCACTACGTTGGCCAGGCTGGTCTTGAACTCCTGACCTCGCAATCCGCCCACCTCAGCCTCCCAAAGTGCTGGGATTACAGGTGTGAGCAACCACACCCAGTCCGACATAAAGGTTTTTAAACCAAACAAAAGCATTAATTCTGGACTTTTTTTAAATTCACTGTATTATGTCAATAAACATGACTTTCCAGTCTCCACCTCTTTTCTACCTAGCATTCCACTACATGAATGTACCATAAGCAGTCCCATAGTGGCATATATTTAGGTTGCTATCAGTTTTTCACTTACATAAATAATACTGTAATGATTATTCTTATCTCTAAGGACCTGTCCAATAGGAATCCTTAAGGTGTGTTCCTCGAAGTACATAGTGTTGTCCTCTAGAAAAGGCTACAGCAATTTATACTGCTACCAGCAGTGTTTGAGAATTTCCCCAAACCTTCACCAACAATAATCATCATTTTTTTTGTCATGGTGGAAATCTCAGGAAGAAAACGGTATCTCAATTTCATTTGCATCTCTCTGGTTTTCATATGAGACTTATTTTGTCAGTATTAATAATCTAATTTTCAAAATGGTCAACCAATTTTTCTAGAACCATTTATTGAATAATTACACCATCCTTCACTATCTTAAAATATTGCCTTTTTGGTATCCTTTGTTCTTTCCAACTGCTGTGGGTTGAGGGTTCTGAGTGTTTCTCATTGTCTTTTCAGATTTAACTTCTTATGACTACTTTCCTTTTCCAAATAGCTACCAAACAACCTATCTTCTTGTTTCCATATACAATAATATTATTATCTAAAGTGTCAAAATCTTCACAGAAAAAAGAAAATAATAATGATATTCATGTGCTGAATACCTACCACGTGCCTGTCAGTGGGTTAATCATCTAACCATCACAATAACCCCCCCTGCAGCTAGACAGAGATTTCTACCTCCATTTAAAATTGAACAGGCTGGTTATAGTGCCTCACACCTGTAATCCCACAACTTTGGGAGGCCAAGGCGGCCGGATCACCTAAGGTCAGGAGTTCGAAATCTGCCTGGCCAACATGGCGAAACCCCGAATCTACTAAAAATACAAAAATTAGCCAGGCGCGGTAGTGGATGCCTGTAATCCCAGCTACTCCGGAGGCTGAGGCAGGAGAATTGCTTGAACTGGGAGGCAGAGGTTGCAGTAAGCCAAGATCGTGCCATTTCACTCCAACCTAGGCGACAGAGCGAGACTGTATCTCAAAAAAAAAAAAAGACTGAAACAGAAATAAAGGAAGAGAAGAGGCAAGCTAGGTTCTACACTACGAATAAGACGAAGCATTCACCATTAACCCAAGAATTAATGTCACCTTCTAAATTTCCAAGGAAAAGACGAATTATCAGAACAGGCTTTTACAATTTAAGTTCTTCTGAAGCAAGATGCTAAATATTAAGCTTTCATCATAAACAAACCCACGAAGTGCATCCCTATTTCTCCTCCACGGTTCCTATTTATCTTTACTATTCAGAAATACCTTCATCTAGTACCAAAGGAAAAAATATATATACATATGACGCACCAAAACAGTAAAAATCTCTTCTATATATCCAAACACTGGCCTGAAGAATGACATTATGAGAAACTTTTACTTTCTACATTACCTATTTCTGTAATGTCTGAATTTTTTCAACCAGCATCTGTCTGTGAGCAGGGGGGAAAAAATGAAGACACCTCCCTGCCCCACCAGGGCTTTCATAAAATGTGTGCTCTGCTTGAATAAACCCTGGGGTAGTGTACAAGGGTATTAGGGGACTTATCAGTTTTATCTTTTTAAAAATAAAATGTTGGCCGGGTGTGGTGGCTCACACCTGTAATCCCAGGACTTTGGGAAGCTGAGGAAGGAGTTCAAGACCAGCCTGGGCAACATGGTGAAACCCTGTCTCTATAAAACTACAAAAATTAGCCAGACATGGTGGTGGGCACCTATAGTCCTAGCTACTCAGGAGGCTGAGGTAGGAGGACTCCCTGGGCCCAAGAAGTCCAGGCTGTTGTTAGCCATGATCACGCCACCATACTCCAGCCTGGGTGACAAAACAAGACCCTATCTCAAAATAAAAATAAAAACAAAAAATGAAATGTTAAGCAGAGCCTCAAAGTATAAAATATAAACGCACAACTGTTCTGACTGAAGGAGGAGGACAACTCAGAAAACTATCATTATCACAACCTACTTACTATAGTTACCTACAGTTCTGCAGAATAGCCTTGATAGAATGGGTTTTGAATACAAATTTTTATTTTATTTTTTATTTTTTTGAGACAGGGTCTCACTTTGTCACCCAGGTGAGAGTGCAATGGTGCAATCTTGGCTCACCAGAGCCTCAACCTCCTTGGTTCAAGCAATCCTCCTGCCTCAGCCCCCTAAGTAGCTGGGACTACAGGCTCACGCCACCACCGGCTAATTTTTTATTTTATTTTATTTTGTAGAGGTGGGGTTTCATCATGTTGCCCATGCCCAGGCTATGAGCCACTGTGCCCAGCCTTAAATCAACTTTTTTTTTTTTTGAGATGGAGTCTCACTCTGTCACCCAGGCTGGAAGGCTGGAGTGCAGTGGCACGATCTCAGTTCACTGCAAGCTCCGCCTCCCGGGTTCATGCCATTCTCCTGCCTCAGCCTCCCAAGTAGCTTGGACTACAGGCGCCCACCACCATGCCCAGCTAATTTTTGTATTTTTAGTAGAGACGAGGTTTCAACATGTTAGCCAGGATGGTCTCGATCTCCTGACCTCGTGATCCGCCCATCTCAGCCTCCCAAAGTGCTGGGATTACAGGCGTGAGCCACCAGGCCAGGCCAAATCAACTTTTTAATTCACACACAATGTATGTACACATCTTAAGAATACAGTTCGATGGCCAGGCGCAGTGGCTCATGCCTGTAATCCCAGCACTTTGGGAGGCTGAGGGGGCAGATCACTTGAGATCAGGAGTTCAAGACCATCCTGGCCAACATGGTGAAACCCTGTCTCTACTAAAAACACAAAAATTAGCTGGGCGTGGTGGTATGTGCCTATAATCCCAGCTTCTCAGGAGGCTCAGGCGGTAGAATTGCTTGAATCTGGAAGACAGAGGTTGCAGTGAGCCAAGACCGCGCCACAGCACTCCAGCCTGGGCAACAGAGCAAGACTCTGTCTCAAAAAAAAAAAAAATACAGTTCGATGAGTTTTGACAAAACATACTGTGTAACCACCACCACAACCAAAACAGAATATTTCTATCACTCCAGAAAGTACCCTCTTGCCCCTTGGCAATCTACTCACCTACCACTGTACAAATTATTTTCAACTGCTAACTTAAAAGAATCTGAGTGAACCAGGACTTGACAATGGCAGCACTTCAGAGAACGCCACCAAGTCAGTTATTTACTTATTCCCATATTAACCCATCCTTTTTTCAATATTTACTACGCCTTTTCTACATGACTCAATGTCCTAGGTAGTGACTAGATTCAACATTGAATAAAAGAAATCCCTCTTACTCTCTAAAGACATGAAGGATGAAACACGATAGATTAAAAATAAATATCATGTTATATAGTAATAATGTAGGGTTGGGGAGGGAAACAACAATGATTTTTGAAGAGGAGTGCTATTATAGAGGAGTCAAGAAAGGCCTCTTTCAGGACATTTCCCAGTGTAATAGATACATGTGTACAAAGATACATCAAAACTGCCAAAGCCAAGCTGATACAGCAACTCTTTAACACTTAAATAATAAGAACTTATGAGTATACAAGGCAAGCCTATGTAAAGAGTCATCTTATGCCTGAAACAAAAATTTCTTATATTTAAAAATTTAACTTTTTTCTTTTTGAGACGGGGTCTCCTCTGTTGCCCAGGCTAGAGTATAGTGGTACAATCTCAGCTCATGCAACCTTTGCCTCCCGGGTTCAAGTGATTTTCCTGCCTCAGCCTCCCAAGCAGCTGAGATTACAGGCGCACACCACCACACCTGCCTAATTTTTCTATTTTTAGTAGAGATGGGTTTCGCCATGTTGGCCAAGCTAGTCTCAAACTCCTGACCTCAAGTGGTCCACCCACCACAGCCTCCCAAAGTGCTGGGATTACAGGTGTGAGCCACCACACCCAGCCACTAAATCTCTTTTTCTATTGGGCAACTCAACACCGGAATCTGACCAATTCATCAATCACTTTTATATTAAAAGTTTTTTTCTGATAGCCGACAGTCTTTCAAGTCAAAGGAATTAGTCAAGACTCTAGGACATAGTCTTTAGATAAACTGGGACCATCTTCTGTGAAGCCCTGATATAAAGGAAAGCCCTTGAGTAAAGAAACTTCCTCGTTAACTTTACAACACAGTCTCACCTCTATGCTTCCTCTATCAATCCTTTATTCATGCCATCCTTTTTACTAAAATCGAGAAAAAGGAAATTGAGTTGTTAACCTCACATACACACAAAAAAATCACATGGCACTACTGAAAACAATGCAATGGACTTCACAGTAGTCTACTATTTTAAAAAATAATAGAATAACCTTAGTTGTTATGTCTCAGGACAAGAGCCAAAAATCTTATACTGAGACATTCAACAACTCTGCTTGGCCTTCTGAGACAGGCCAAGCTATGCAGTGACAACATTCCAGATGCTACAAAGCAAACCAAGCAGAACAAAAGTGAGGACACTGAACACATACCAGCTAAACAAGGCACAGGCAAGGGTGAGACCAATACCTCTATGCTCTCCAAAAGTCTGTTTTTCTTCAATTTGGAAACAAAGTAATTCAGTGTTTTGGGGGTTCCCCCTGCATTGCTTCAACTCTATCTTTCAAAGCTGCCTAAAATCTTTTTTTTTTTTTTTTTAAGAAGAAACTAACGAAGGATATAAGGTACCAAGACAGAAAAAAAAGGTCAATGATGATGTAAGACAGTAAAGTGACTTTTAATGGGGGTATCAGAGACCTCTATGATATATCCAGAACAGGTAATAAAAGATGGAAAGTAGACAAGTAATATAAAGGTATAAAATAGTAAATACCAACTGACACTCTGTCCAGGTCAGGGCTACATGTCAGACTGTTGGCAGGGTCTAGGGCAAACTGGAAATGACATGCCCCAACTATAAAAGATGGTTGCTGCAAAGCAGAAAAGCAGATCCACGGCTGCCAGATCTGCCTTTTCAAAAGCAGCCTGAATCCACATTTTTATACAAAATCTCCTTTTTAAATGTTGACAACTAATTCAAATTTACAACACTGTATGAGCCAAAGAAAATATATCTGCAGATTGGATTTAGTCCATAAAACTTTTTAGGCAGAGGTTGAAAACATCTGCCTAAATACATGCTTTTTTCAGTGGTATATAACTCAACTCTGTGGCAGAAAGCACATCACATCCTACGCTTCCAAAGAAACACTATTATCTGAAAATACACTACAAAAGATATGAGTATACATCTGACAAACTAAATCACTGAAGGAAAGCACACTTAAAATGTTCCTTTTCTAGGTCGGGCGTGGTGGCTCAAGCCTGTAATCCCATTACTCTGGGAGGATGAGGCGGGTGGATCACCTGAGGTCAGGAGTTCAAGACCAACCTGGCCAAACTGGCGAAACCCCACCTCTACTAAAAAATACAAAAAAAATCAGCCAGGGCTGGGGGCGGTGGCTTATGCCTGTAATCCCAGCACTTTTGGAGGCCAAAGCGGGCGGATTACCTGAGGTCAGAAGTTCGAGACCAGCCTGACCAACGTGGAGAAACCTCATCTCTACTAAAAATACAAAATTAGCCAGGCATGGTGGTACATGCCTGTAATCCCAGCTTCTCGGGAGGCTGAGGCAGGAGAATCACTTGAACCCAGGAGGCAGAGGTTGCGGTGAGCTGAGATCGCACCATTGCACTCCAGCCTGGGCAACAAGAGCGAAACTTCATCTCAAAACAAACAAACAAACGAACAAACAAAAAGCTCCATTTCTGGAGCACCTAAAATATGTATTGTAAACAAAATTCAATGAAAGAAAACATTAGAAAATGAATTTTTGTCAAATTGGACTCACCAAATTTCAGCTTCCTCACTTATAAGCAAAACCAGACCCTATCTTCTAGACAAAAAGAAACTAAGATTTCTACAGCACATCATTAAAACATACTACTTATCCTCACAAAAAAAAAAAAACAAAAAAACAAAAAAACACTGTAGGCCAGGCACGGTGGCTCACAGCTATAATCCCAGCACTTTGGGAGGCTGAGGCGGGCAGATCATGAGGTCAGGAGATGGAGACCATCTTGGCTAACACGGTGAAACCCTGTCTCTACTAAAAATACAAAAATTAGCCGGGTGTGGTGGTGGGCGCCTGTAGTCCAAGCTACTTGGGAAGCTGAGGCAGGAGAATCACTTGAACCTGGGAGGCTGAGGTTGCAGTGAGCCGAGATCGCGCCACTGCACTCCAACCTGGGCAACAGAGCGAGGCTCCATCTCAAGAAAAAAAAAAAAAAAATTAGTTCCCTCGAAAAATTAATAAGGTCAATCTTTTAGAAAGGGTACCCGTGTCTCTTACTGCCTTGGTAAGCAAGCCTTGAGCAATTACCTTTTTTTTCCTTAGAGACAGGGTCTGGCTCTGTCGCCCAGGCTGGAGTGCAGTGGTGCAATCATAGCTCACTGATACCTTGAACTCCTGGGGTCAAGGGATCCTCCCACCTTAGCCTCCCAAAGTGCTGGGATTATAAGCATGAGCCACTATGCCCAGCCTACATTTTTATGGATTATAAAGCTGCATTATAGGGTCTAGAACATTATTTCTTAACTTTTTTGAAACTCTAAAGAATATGGTAGAAGGAGAAGACATTTTCCCTGAGAAAATGCACCCCTACTCAAAAACATTTTACAGAGTTCATGGGCTCCCTGGAGTCCACAGGCCATAGATTAAGAATGTAATGTCCTGCTGCAGGCTGGGCGTGGTGGCTCACGCCTATAATCCCAGAACTTTAGAAGGCCGAGCCCGTTGGATCACCTGAGGTCAGGAGTTCAAGACCAACCTGGCCAACATGGCAAAACCCCGTCTCTACTAAAAATACAAAAATTAGGCCAGGTGTGGTGGCTCACGCCTTTCCCGACACTTTGAGAAGCCAAAACGGGCGGATCAATTCAGGTCAGGAGTTCGAGACCAGCCTGGCCAGCATGGTGAAACCCTGTCTGTCTCTACTAAAAATACAAAAATTAGCTGGACATAGTGGTGGATGCCTATAATTCCAGCTATTTGGGATGCTGAGGCTGGAGAATCGCTTGAACCCTGGAGGCAGAGGTGGCAGTGAGCCGAGACCATGCCATTGCACTCCAGCCTGGGTGACAAGAGAGCAACTCTGTCTCAAGAAAAAAAAAAATACAAAAATTAGCCAGGCGTGGTAGCAGGCAGCCTGTAATCCCAGCTACTTGGGAGGCTAAGGCAGGGAGAACTGCTTGAACCTGGAAGACAGAGGTTGCAGTGAGCCAAGATAGTGCCACTGCATTCCAGCCTGGGCAACAGAGCAAGACTCCACCTCCAGAAAAAAAAAAAGAGGCCATGTGTGGTGGCGGGTGCCTGTAACCCCAGCTACTTGGGAGGCTGAGGCAGCAGAATCGCTTGGACCCAGGAGGCAGTGGATGCAGTGAGCAAGATCGCACCACCACACTCCAGCCTGGGCAACAGAGCGAGACTCCGTCTCAAAAAAAAAAAAATGTCCTACCATGCAGAATATGTTTACTTGTTTTGAATCCAGGTATCACTCTGTTGCCCAGGCTGGCATGCAGTGGCATGATCATGGCTCACTGCAGCCTACAGAGACTATTAAACCTACTTACCCTCCAATCTCTGCTTCCTGCTCTTCCATCTCTATTTTCTTGCTCTGTCAGGTAACTACCATCTTCAGTCTCTTAACTAACATACCTCACAATCCATTTTCCATACTTCCATGAAATGATTTTAAAACATAAATCACCCCTTAAACCCCTTCCTTCCTCCCTCCTTCATCTGTTGTAGGCTGGGCGCAGTGGCTTATGCCTGTAATCCCAGCACTTTCGGGAGGCAGGGGCAGGCGGATCACTTAAGGGCGGGAGTTCAAGACCAGCCTGACCAACATGGAGAAACCCTGTCTCTACTAAAAATACAAAATTAGCCAGGCGTGGTGGCACATCCCTGTAATCCCAGCTAGTTGGGAGGCTGAGGCAGGAGAATCGCTTGAACTGGGAGGCAGAGGTTGCAGTGAGCCAAGATCGCGCCATTGCACTCCAGCCTGGGCAACAAGAGCAAAACACCATCTCAAAAAAAAAAAAAAAATGTTGTAAATAATTTTATATATGTATGTGTCTATACATATTAGAGAAAGAGAGAGATGGCAATCCTTCCTACCATCAGAAGGCTTCAATGGCTTCCCTAATAACCTTTTCTCTCCAACTCATCTGTAATCACTCTCCAAAGTGTCAAACACAATTGGCCTCCTTTCAGTTCTGAAAGCACACTAAATTCTTCCCATCTTCCAGTTTGGGCACTTACTATTTCCTCTACCTGGATACCCTCTCCTTGACATCCTACAAATTGGTTCCTCACTCTCCCCAAAAAGAACTTCACTGACCACCCTTAGGTCTCCCCCTTTTCAGTGTCTATCAGAGTCCTGAACTGGACACCTCTATGTTACTTTTCTCAATTTGTAGTTTATTTGCTTACCTTTTGTGTTCCCCACCCCCAACAATCCTGTTAAGTTTCCAAAAGACAAGACCTCAATCTGTCATCACACCCCAATATATTCACAGGCCCACAACAGGAGCTGGTAAATGATAGGCTCTCAAGTACTATTTGTTGAATAAATTACCCAATCAACCAGAGTCAAACAGTGAACAGATCTTAGATGTTTATAGAATATGTGTGAAAAAATCCACCAAAACCCTGTATTTGAGAGAATAGCATTAACCAGACTTCTTTCCATTCAGGATGTCACTATGCCCTACAGAAACAGGGTAGCGCCCTAAAATGCTTAGTGGTTAGGACTATCCATTCCAAAAATAATAAATCGTGGCCGGGAGCGGTGGCTCACGCCTGTAATCCCAGCACTTTGGGAGGCCGAGGCAGGTGATCCCCTGAAGTCAGGAGTTCAAGACTAGCCTGGCCAACATGGTGAAACCCCGTCTCTACTAAAAATACAAAAATGAGCCAGGCGTGGTGACACACACCTGTAATCCCAGCTACTCAGGAGGCAGAAGCAGGAGAATCGCTTGAACCCAGGAGGCGGAGGTTGTAGTGAGCCGAGATTGTGCCGCTGCACTCCAGCCTGGGCGACAAAGCGAGACTTTGTCTCAAAAAATAATAATAATAATAGTAAATCTTATGTCTGTGTGCCCTCCCAGTCATCATCATTTCCCAACTCTGTGTTAATCTCAGAAATATTCCAAGCTTCCTCCCTCCAATTCCTCGGAAGAAAATAGATCACTCTTTCTGTAATCCATATTTTGCAGGCTAAACCAAATTCAAAAGTACCTATATACTTGGTATTAAATAAATACACAAAGGTGGTACCACTACTAACATCACCACTGCTAAAATTGAACTGTACCTAGTCTACAAAACTAAAAACATCAGTCTCCAAAATTGGAGATCTTTCTCTGGTGCTAAAACGTTTAAAAAACAAAGAGATGGAATTACACTGGATATAGAGGTTTTTAATCAAATCACTTCTTACAGAAACCTCAACACAACTCTCTTACAAAATGCAATTAAGCCCAAATGGCTGCAGTAAAACTTATCATTAACGTATGAACATTGGTTCACAAAATACATCTCCCGGCAGAGAACAAACTGAACCCGATTTGCTCCACAAGTTGTTCATGACAGCAGCCGGTTTTGGCTATTTAACAAGCTTCTAAATCATAATACACACGTCAGACTGTCTAGAATAACAGGACAGACTACAACAGTATTTCCACAAACGAAAAAAGTCAGGGTCATCTGAAACAGAAGTAAAATAATGGTGTGATACACGCCTTACCTCTCTCGGCGCACACTCTAAAAAAAATCCTATAAATGATATTACGTTTTAACAGTGGCTAAGTGATTTTTATTTTATCTCATTTAGTCTCCACAATAACCCTGTAAAGGGGTCACTGTTACTCATTGCTGTTTTAGTGATAAGAACACTGAGGCACCTGGAGATGAAGACTCTTGACCTAAGATCAAAAGATAGCAGGGCCAAGATTTGAACTCAAGCCGACTGGTTCAGGATACTTCTGTTATGCTCCCAACAGAAGCTTCACTGCCTCTCTCCTGCCAGGTCCTTCTATACTCTCAGAGGCTTTCCCTTCAATCCAATTAACAAATTCCCCATAAACACTGTACTGCCACTGATGGCTTCCAACTTCTGTGCACCATTGCTGCTTCCCAGCTTCTGCTGCCATGCTCCACCCCTAAGATTTGTAAAGTCAAAGTCAACAGTTGATAAAAGTTGCTTAGGTGCTAAGAGAAGCAAAATAATTCACCTCATATAAACAGAACTCACGCCGATTGCCACTGGAATGCAAGCCGGCCTCAGCTCCAGCCCAAGAAAAAAGTGAGAACTCTAATATTCCCGTAGGAGACAAATTTGGACTATCCCTTTTTTGGCCACCAGGCTGGAACGAACGGAAGTGGTACTAACATTTACTGAGTGGCAGCCACATGCGCCCTAGGAGAAGACCGAACCAGGCCAATGGGGACTGGGTGGGGGGAAGGGCACTCAGGAGTTCCGGGAAAAGAAATCCAAATAACGGGGTTCATACGGCCAAAAGGGGAGGAGTAGGGAGTGGCCGCCCCCAGGCCGACTGCAAGATAAAGCGGCGTAGGAGCTGCTCTGGAAAGAAGGCTACCCAGAGCCTCGGGAGCTAGGCCGGGGCCAGGGGAAGCCCTAAAGGGCGGAGAAGGGGAGGAGCCGGAGGGAGCGGAGCCCGCTCAGAAGAGGCGAGGGTGTAAGCTGGAGGGAGCGACTCCACGCCAGGCCTTCCCCGAGCCCCTGACCCAGCAGCTGGGGAAAAAAGATAAGAGACGAAACCACTAGAGCCGGTTAAGCTGCCCTAACTTCCATTGGAGGCGCTCACTTACCTGGGCCTACCACAGCGATCGCAGCTGCAGCTCGCAACGGCACAACCAGCCCGAACCTCGCCCCCGCCCCACAGCGCGCCCAGCGTCTCCGCTCTCCGACGACGGCGACGGCGTAGACCCGCTGCCTCCTGGGAAATGTAGTCCTACGCCCTCCTCTCCTCGCCGACTTGGCTGCCATCAGAACTACGTTTCCCAAAAGACAAGGCAAGCGTTGGGCCCGCCGCTATGCGTCACGCGCTCGGTTGTCGGCGGTCACGTGGGTTGCTCGGGGCCGTCCCCTCCCCCCGCCTGGGTGGCCTGGAGATGGAGGAGGGCGGTGGACGGAAGGGGCGGGGGCGTTGCTGACGCCACTGCCCCCACCATTTTGGAACCGGCCTGGAGAGAGTCTGAGCCCCACCCACTCTGGGCCAGCTTGCCTTGTTGAAAAGCTTCCGAGTTGGGAGTCGAGTCTCCCGGTTTTTGGTCTCTGCTGTGCTCCCTTCCGCTTTGTGACCTTGAGCAAATTCATCCCTCCTCTCTAAACCTGTTTTCTCCCCTATGAAATGAGACTTGTAATTTCTACCCCACAGCGTTGTTGCAAGGCTCCGACAAAGTAAGGCACAGGAAAGCCTCAAGCACCCTGAAAGCGCAACGCAAATGGAGGGGTTGGTTTGGTTTCGTTTTTTTAATTTTAGTTGTGTGACCTCATTCGGAGACCCAGAAGCCGCCTCTCCCCAGCTTCTGTAACTATGATTTCAGAACTATGTAACTATATCTTCTGTAACTATGATTTTCTGACTGTCGTCCTGGGAAGTTTGTTAAAATGGGTGTTACCGGGGTATTGAACCAAAAGTTTACCGGGGAGTGTATCCCTGCAGTCTACATTTTAAACCGACCTCTCGGGTGATTCTTACCCACCTACAAGTTTGAGAATCCCTGCGTTTATCAGTTTTGCACAGGCTGCTTTCCTCCGGAATTTCTGCTCCAGTGCCTCTGAACATTTAAGACTCATCTCATATGTCACCTGTGATACTTTCAAAGTTGGCTAGCTCCTCCCTATGCCTGTGTTCCCGCAGTAAGTTTGCATCTTACTCTGTAAGTATCGGGGCCTTCCCCGACAAGACTGTGAGCTCTTTGAGAGCCGAGATCAGTTTTGATGGATTTCTGCACCTCCAGAGAAAAGTAGACACAATACACATCAATTAATAAAGAAATCTAATGCTCTTCCTAAGAGAAAACCTGCAAGGCTCAACTCAAGTAGCAGACCACGCCACATCAGCCCTTGCCCTTAGTTGGCTTCGGCAGCATTCCTTCCACACGGCTTACTCTTTCTTCCTTCTCTGAGCACTTCCTGTGGTCCACGTACTGTGTAGTGCTTCTTAAAACGTTCTAATTTAATTGATTTTATTTTTATTTATTTATTTATTTTTATTTTTATTTTTTTTTAGATTCTCCCTATGGCGCCCAGGCTGGAGCGCAGTGGTGCGATCTCGGCTCACTGCAACATCTGCTTCCCAGGTTCAAGCGATTCTCCTGCCTAAGCTCTCCTGAGTAGCTGATTTTACGGGCATATGCCACCACCCGGCTAATTTTTGTACTTTTTGTGGAGACGGGGTTTCGCCATGTTGGCCAAGCTGGTATCAGACTCCTGACCTCAAGTGATCCACCTGCCTCGGCCTCCCAAAGTGCTGGGTTTAAAGGCGTGAGCCACGGGGCTGAGCCAATGTAATTTTAAATTCAAATATTTCTGGGTGTCTACTGTATACCATGCCCAGTGTAAAATACTGAGAACACGGTAGTAAACTAGATGGATACCAAAATACATAATTTTGGCTCCCCTTTTAAGAAATACAGGCGTAGGCCGGGGGCGGTGGCTCACGCCGGTAATCTCAACACTTTGGGAGGACCGAGGCGGGCAGCTCACCTGAGGTCAGGAGTTCGTGATCAGCCCAGCCAACATGGCGAAACCCTGTCTCTACTAAAAATACCACAAATTAGCCGGGCGTGGTGGCGGGCACCTGTAATCCCAGCTACTCAGGAGGCTGAGACAGGAGAATCGCTTGAACCCAGGAGGTGGAGGTTGCAGTGAGCCGAGATCACGCCACTGCACTCCAGCCTGGGCGACAGAGCAAGACTCCATCTCAAAAAAAAAAAAAAAGAAAGAAAGAAAAAAGAAATACAGGCATATCTCAAACATTGCAGGTTCAGTTCCAGAACACCACAATAAAGCAAAGATTGCAGTAAAGTTAGTCTAAGTTTCCCAATGCATATTAAAGTTATATAGTATCTTTACATTATACTGTAGTCTATTGTGTGCACTAGTGTTATGACGTAAAATATATATACTTTAATAAAGAATATTACTTAAAAATGCTGTCACCCTGGCGTGGTGGCTCACACCTGTAATCCCAACACTGGGAGGCCAAGGCGGGTGGATAACCTGAGGTCAGAAGTTCGAGACCAAGGCAGGACGCAGTGGCTCACGCCTGTAATCCCAGCACTTTGAGACGACGAGGCGGGTGAATCACCTGAGGTCAGGAGTTCGAGACTAGCCTGGCCAACATGATGAAACCCTGGTCTCTACTAAAAATACAAAAAATTAGCCGGGCATGCTGGCGGGCGCCTGTAATCCCAGCTATTTAGGAGGCTGAGGCAGGAGAATCGCTTGAACCCAGGAGGCGGAGGTTGCAGTGAGCCGAGATCGCGCCACTGCACTCCAGCCTGAGCAACAAGAGCAAAATTCTGTCTCAAAAATAAAAAATAAAAAATAAGTTCGAGACCAGCCTGACCAACATGGTGAAACTCCATCGCTACTAAAAATACAAAAGAATTGGACGTGTTGGCACATGCCTGTAATCCCAGCTACTCGGGATGTTGAGGCACGAGAATCGCTTGAACCCAAGAGGCGGAGGTTGTAGTGAGCTGAGATCGCGCCATTGTACTCCAGCCTGGGCAACAAGAGCAAAACTCTGTCTCAAAAAAAAATGCTGTCATCTGAGCCTTCAGCAAGTGGTCATCTTTTTGCTGGTGGAGGGTCTTGCTTTTATGCTGATGGCTGTTGACTGACCAGGGTGGTAGTTGCTGAAGGTTGGGGTGGATGTGGCAGTTTCTGATAATAAGACGGCAATGAAGTTTGCCACATCCATTTACTCTTCCTTTCTTTTTTTTTTTTCCTTTTCATCCACTAAGAAAATGAAAAGTTGACTCTTTCTTTCATGAAAGATTTCTCTGTAGCATGCAGTGCTCTTTGATAGCATTTTAACAGCAGAACTTCTTTCAAAATTGGACTCACTCGTCTCACATACTGCTGGTGTCTTATCAACCAACTTTATATAATATTCTAAATCCTGTGTTGTCACTTCAACAATGTTCACAGCTGGTTTTTTTTTTTTTTTTTGAAATAGGGTCTCATTCTGTCACCCAGATTGCAGTGCAGTGGCCCACAGTATGAGCACACTGCAACTGCCATCTCCCAGGCTCAAATGATCCTCTCGCCTCAGCCTCCCAAGTAGCTGGGACTACCAGTGCATACCACCATGCTGAGCTAAAATTTTAAAAATTATTTTGTAGAGACGAGGTCTCACTATATATATATATATATATATATATATATATATATATATATATTTTTTTTTTTTTTTTTGGAGACAGTCTCGCTCTGTTGCCTGGGCTGGAGTGCCGTACCGCAATCTACGCTCACTGCAATCTCCACGCCCCCGGGTTCAAGAGATTCTCCTGTCTCAGTCTCCCGAGTAGCTGAGGTTACAGGCGCCTGCCACCATACCCGGCTAATTTTTTGTGTTTTTAGTAGAGACAGGGTTTTGCCATGTTAGTCAGGCTGGTCCCGAACTCCTCACCTCAGGTGATCCACCTGCCTCAGCCTCCCAAAGTGCTGGGGTTACAGGCGTGAGCCATTGCGCCCAGTTGAGGTCTCACTATATTGCCCATTCTGGTCTCAAACTCCTGGGCTCAAGTGATCTTCCTGCACTGGGTTTCTAAAGTGCTGGGTTCATTTATTCATTTTTGTCATTCATTTACAGATATGAGCCATTGCACCCAGCCTTCACAACATTTTCAACAAGAGTTGATTGTATCGTAAACCATTTTTTGACCAGGCTGATCTTGAACTCCTGACCTCAAGTAATCAGTCCACCTCAGCCTCCCAAAGTGCTGGGATTACGAGTGTGAGCCACCACACCTGGCCACAAAATGTATTTCTTAAATAAGACTTGAAAGTCAAAATTACTCTTTTATACATGGGCTATAGAACAGACGTCATGTTAGCAGGCATAAAAACAACATTAGGGCCGGCCACAGTGGCTCACACCTGTAATCCCAACATTTTGGGAGGCCAAGGTGGGCAGATCACTTGAGGTCAGGACTTTGACACCAGCCTGGCCAACACAATGAAACCCCATCTCTACAAAAATACAAAAAATAGCTGGGCGTGGTGGTGTGCACCTGTAATCCCAGCTGCTCAGGAGGCTGAGGCAGGAGAATCGCTTCAACCAGGGAGACAGAGGCTGCAGTGAGCTGAGATCGCACCACTGCACTCCAGCCTGGGCAACAGAGCAAGACTCCGTCTCAAAAAAATAATAATAGGCTGGGCATGGTGGCTCACACCTGTAATCCCAGCGCTTTGAGAGGCCGAGGCGGGTGGATCACCTGAGGTCAGGAGTTCAAGGCGGCCTGGCCAACATGGCGAAACCCCGTCTCTATAAAAATACAAAAATTAGCCAGGCATGATGGTGGCAGGTGCCTGCATTCCCAGCTACTCGGGAGGCTGAGGCAGGAGAATCACTTGAACCCGGGAGGCAGAGGTTGCAGTGGGTCAAGATCGTGCCACCGCACTCCAGCCTGGGCGAGAGAGCAAGACTCCATCTCAAAAAAATAAATAATAAATAAATAAATAATATTAATAAAAATACAGAAATTAGTCAGGCGTAGTGGCAGGCACCTATAATCCCAGCTACTCAGGAGGAGGCTGAGGCAGGAGAATCGCTTGAACCTAGGAGGCAGACGTTGCAGTGAGCCAGGACTGTGGCACTGCACTCCAGCCTGGGTGACAGAGTGAGATTCCTCTCCAAAAAAAAAAAAACCAACAACAAAAACCATTAATCTCCTTGTACATCTCCATCAGAGCTTTTGAGTGACCAATTGTATTGTCAAGGAGCAGTAATATTTTCAAAGGACTCTTTTTTTCTGAGCAGTAGATCTAAACAGTGAGCTTAAAATATTCAGTAAACTGGCCAGGCACAAGTGGCTCATGCCTGTAATCTCAGCACTTTGGGAGGCCGAGGTGGGTGGATCATTTGAGTGCAGAAGTTCGAGACCAATCTGGCCAACGTGGTGAAACCCTGCCTCTACTAAAAATACAAAAATTAGCTGGCTGTGGTGGCAGGCGCCTGTAATCCCAGCTACTCAGGAGTCTGAGGCAGGAGAATTGCTTGAATCTGGGAGGCAGATGTTGCAGTGGGCAGAGATCACGTGAGCTACTGCACTCCAGCCTGGGCGACAGAGCCAGAATCTGTCTTAAAAAAAAAAAAAAAATTAGGAGACCATGCTGTTAAAAAATGTGCTGTCAGCCGGGCATGGTGGCTCACACCTGTGATTCCAGCACTTTGGGAGGCCGAGGCGGGCAGATCACCTGAGGTCAGGAGCTTGAGACCAGCCTGGACAATATGGCGAAATCTCGTCTTTACTAAAAATACAAAAAATTAGCCAGGCATGGTGGCAGGAACCTGTAATCCCAGCTACTCAGGAGGCTGAGGCAGGAGAATCACTTAAACCCAGGAGGTGGAGGTTGCAGTAAGCCAAGGTCACGCCATTGCACTCCAGCCTGAGTGACAGAGTGGGACTCCGTCCCAAAAAAGAAAAAAGTTCTGTCATCCAGGCTTTGTTGTTGTATTTGTAGAGCATAGGCAGATTAGACTTAGCATAATTCTTAAGGGCCTTAGGATTTTCAGAATGGTAAATGAGCATTGGCTTCAACTTAAAATCACCAGCTGCATTAGCCTGCAAAAAGAGAATCGGTCTGTCTTTTGAAGCCTTGAAGCCAGGCATTGACTTCTGCTCTCTAGCTATGAAAGTCCTAGATGCCATCTGCTTCCAATGGAAGGCTATTTCATCTACATTGACAGTCTGTCAGGGGCCCGGCACGGAGGCTCATGCCTGTAATCCCAGCACTTTGGGAGGCCGAGGCAGGCAGATCACCAAAGGTCAGGAGTTCGAGACCAACCTCGCCAATGTGGTGAAACCCCGTCTCTACTTAAAAAAAAAAAAAAAAAAAAGTTAGCTGGGCATGGTGGCGGGCAACTGTAATCCCAGCCTCTCGAGAGGCTGAGGCAGGAGAATCGCTTGAACCCAGGAGGCAGAGGTTACAGTGAGCCGAGATTGCTCCACTGCACTCCAGCCTAGGCAACAGAGTGAGATCCCATCTAAAAAAAAAAAAAAAAAAGAAAAAGAAAATTTGTTGTTTAGTTTAGCCACCTTCATCAATTATTTTAGCGAGATCTCCTGCAAAATTTGATTCAGTTTCTACATCAGCACTTGCTGTTTCACCTAGTACTTTTATGTAATGGAGATGGCATCTTTCCTTAAACCTCACAAACCAACCTCTGGTAGCTTGAAACTTTTTTTCTGCAGCTGCCTCAATTCTTTCAATCTTCACAGAATTGACAAGAGTTGGAGCCTTGCTCTAGATTAGGCTTTTGTTTAGGGGAATGCTGCGACTGATCTGATCTTCTTTCTAGGTCACTAAAACTTTCTCCATATCAGCAATAAGGCTGTTTTGCCTTCTTATCATTCACTTATTCCCTGGAGTTGCACTGTTTTTTTTTGGTTTTTTTTTTTGAGATGGAGCCTTGCTCTGTTGCCCAGGCTAGAGTGCAGTGGCGTGATCTCAGCTCACTGCCACCTCCACCTCGTGGGTTCAAGCAAGTATTCTGCTTCAGCCTCCCAAGTAGCTGGGATTACAGGCGCCCGCCACTGCGCTTGGCTAGTTTTAGCATTTTTAGTAGAGACAGGGTTTCACCATCTTGGCCAGGCTGGTCTCGAACTCCTGACCTCGTGATCCACCCACCCCTGCCTCCCAAAATGCTGGGATTACAGGTGTGAGCCACCACGCCCGGCCTGGAGTTGCACTTTTAACTTCCTTTTTTTTTTTTTTTTGAAATAGAGTCTGGCTCTGTCGCCCAGGCTGGAGTGCAGTGGCACAATCTCGGCTCACTGTAAGCTCCGCCTCCTGGGTTCATGCCATTCTCCTGCCTCAGCCTCCAGAGTAGCTGGGACTACAGGCGCCCGCCACCACGCCTGGCTATTTTTTTTTTTTTATTTTTTAGTAGAGACAGGGTTTCACCATGTTAGCCAGGATGGTCTCGATCTCCTGACCTTGTGATCCACCCACCTCGGCCTCCCAAAGTGCTGGGATTACAGGCGTGAGCCACCGCGCCTGGCTATTTTTTTTTTTTTTTTTTGAGACAGAGTCTGACTGTGTTGCCCAGGCTGGAGTGCAGTGACGCAATCTCTGCTCACTGCAGGCTCTGCCTCCTGATTTCAAGCGATTCTCCTGCCTCAGCCTCCCGAGTAGCTGGGACTACAGGCGACTGCCACCACGCCTGGCTAATTTTTGTATTTTTTTTTTTTTTTAGCAGAGACAGGGTTTCACCATGTTGGCCAGGCTGGTCTTGAACTCCTGACCTCAAGTGATCCACCCACTTCGGCCTCCCAAAGTGCTGGGATTACAGGCGTGAGCCACAGTGCCTGGCCTAATTTCCTTCAAGAACTTTTTCTTTGCATTCACAACTTGGCTAATTGACACAACAGGCCTAGCTTTCTGCCTGTCTAGGCTTTTGACATCCCTTCCTCATTAAGCTTAATCATTTCTAGCTTTTGATTTAAAGTGAGAGACATGAACACTTAGAGGCCATTGTAGGGTTTTGTAGGGTTATTAATTGGCCTAATGTCAATATTGTTGTGTCTCAGGGAAGAGGGAGACTGGAGGAGAAGGAGAGAAACAGGGAATGGCCAGTTGGTGGAGCAGTCAGTACACACACAACACTTACTAAGTTCACCATTTATATGGGTGCAGTATGTGGCACTGCCAAACAATTACAATAGTAACACCACTGATGTTAATTGATAGGAATATCACTGATCACCATAACAGATATAATAATAATGAAAAAGTTTGAAATATTGCAAGAATTACCAAAATGTGACAGGGACACAAAGTGAGCACATGCCTTTGGAAAAATGGTGCCAACAGACTTGCTTGACACAGGGTTGCCACAAACTCGCAGTTTATTAAAAAAAAAAAAAATGCCATATCTACAAAGCACAATAAAACAAGATCTATCTTGGATCTCTTCTAACCTCTCTACCAACCTCTGCCCCTTCCCTGGCCCAGAAACTTACCCCAAGGTTCCAGTCTCTGCCCTCTCCTCTCCTCATTCAGCCTCTCTCCCTGACTGACCTCTCTCCCTGAGTGATCTGACATACTCAGGTAGCTTTACATCTCTTTTAAGCATCTTATTCCCTTATCTACATCTTAGAGTCAACTCACTTAGTTCCAGATATATAGGAGCCACCATACCCTGATTTCCCACTGGTATCTCAAATTCACCCTGCCAGAAACCGAACTCTTCTTCCCTCCAGTACAGCATTACCTAGTTAAGTGTGTAGTTAATTGTTTGTATGTCTGCATTCTCCATGAGGCTTTGAGTTCCTCTCAAATCAGAGAAAACAGTATCACTTCATTCATTTGATGGGCACATACCATGGGTCAGGCCCTGTACTACGATGCTCAGGAAAAAAAAGAGTAAACAAAACAGAGATGTGGTCCCTTCCCTCACAGAGCTTACCTCCAACTGGGGAGATAGCATTAGGAAGTCTATCACATGCATGATTAATTACTAATGGATGAGTGCAATGCAGGAAGAGTATATGGTATATGGTATGATAGCACAGAACAGAGGTCAGCAAACTACAACCTATGGGCCAATTCTGGCTCATCTCCTGTTTTCATATGGCCAGAAACTAGGATTATTTTTACATTTTTATTTACTTATTTGTTTTTGAGACAGAGTCTGGCTCTGTCCCGCAGACTGGAGTGCAGTGGCGTGATCACAGCTCACTGCAGCCTCCTGGGCTCAAGCAATCCTCCTACCTTAGCCCCCAAAGTAGCTGGGACCACAGGCATGCATGACCATGCTCAGCTTTTTTTTTTTGGCCAGGTTGGTCTTGAACTCCTGACCTTGTAATCCGCCCGCCTCGGCCTCCCAAAGTACTAGGATTATAGGATTATAGGTGTGAGCCACCACACCCAGCTTTTTTTTTTTTTTTTGAGACGGAGTCTCACTCTTTCACCCAGGCTGGAGTGCAGTGGCGCGATCTCCACTCACTGCAACCTCCGTGTCCCAGTTCAAGCGATTCTCCTGCCTCTGCCTCCTGAGTAGCTGGGATTACACGCCACCAAACACAGCTAATTTTTGTATTTTTAGTACAGACGGGGTTTCACCATGTTGGCCAGGCTGGTCTTGAACTCTTGACCTCAGGTGATCCACCCACCTCAGCCTTTCAAAATGTTGGGATTACAGGCGTGAGCTACCGTGCCCAGCTGTTTTTTTCTTTTTAATTTTTTGTAGAGACACGGTCTCACTGTATTGCCCAGGCTGGTCTCAAACTCCTGGGCTAAAGCAATCCTCCTGCTTAAGCCTTCCAAAGTGCTAGGATTTCAGATGTGAGCCACTGTGCCCAGCCTATTTTTACATTTTTTAATGGTTGGGGAAAAAAAAGAAAATTTTATTGGCCGGGCGCAGTGGCTTATGCCTGTAATCCCAGCACTTTGGGAGGCTGAGGCGGGCGGGTCACCTGAGGTCGGGAGTTTGAGACCAGTCTAACCAAAATGGAGAAACCCCATCTCTACTAAAAATACAAAATTAGCGGGGCATGGTGGCACACACCTGTAATCCCAGCTACTCGGGAGGCTGAGACAGGAGAATCGCTTGAACCAGGGAGGTGGAGGTTCCGTTGAGCCGAGATCGTGCCATTGCACTCCAGCCTGGTCAACAAGAGCAAAACTCCGTCTCAAAAAAAAAAAAGAAAATTTTCTTTTTGTGACATGCAAAAAGTATATGAAATTCAAAGTTCAGCATCCATAAATGCATTCATGTTATTGCCTATGGCTGCTCTGACTGCAGAGTAGAGTGGTTGCAGCAGAGACTCTGTGGTCTGCAAAGCCTACAACATGTACAATTTATCCCTTAAGAAAAGGCTTGCTGACTTGGTATAGAATCTGGAGGTCCTGTTCTAGGCTAGAAGTTTAGGAGATGCTTCCTTAAGGGAATGACCCATAAACGATATAGTTAGCCAGGCCAAGAATTGGGGAAGAGCAATCCAGACAGAAGGAACAACACAGGGAAAAGCGCTGTGGCCTGAAGGAACGTGGCACATCCTAAATGTTGTTAGGCCTGCCGTTGACTCTGGAGTGTAATAGGAGAAGAAGCTTAATAAGGTCGGTGAGGTCCTAAGGAGCCGGATCCCACTGGGTCTGACAGTCCACATTGAGGAGATTGGATTTTATTCTGAGACCAATGGGAAACCATTGAAAGGTTTTGTTTTGTTTTTTTTGAGACAGAGTCTCACTCTGTCGCCCGGGCTGGAGTGCAGTGGCACAATCTCGGCTCACTGCAAGCCCCACCTCCCGGGTTCATGCCATTCTCCTGCTTCAGCCTCCCAAGTAGCTGGGACTACAGGCGCCCGCGACCACGCTCGGCTAATTTTTTTTTGTATTCTTAGTAGAGACTGGGTTTCACCGTGTTGGCCAGGATGGTCTCCATCTCCTGACCTCGTGATCCGCCCACCTCGGCCTCCCAAAGTGCTGGGATTACAGGCGTGAGCCACCGCGCCCAGGCCATTGAAAGGTTTATAAGCAGGGGAGGGACATGATTCTCATTTCCTTTTTTATTTTTATTTTACTTTATTTTATTTTTTTTTTTGAGACGGAGTTTTGCTTTGTTGCCCAGGCTGGAGTGCAATGGCGTGATCTCGGCTCACTGCAATCTCCACCTCCTGGGTTCAAGCGATTCTCCTGCCTCAGTCTCCCAAGTAGCTGGGGTTACAGGCATGTACCACCATGCTCGGCTAATTTTTTTGTATTTTTAGTAGGATGGAGTTCACCATGTTGGTCAGTCTGGTCTTGAACTCTTGACCTCAGGTGATCCACCCACCTCGGCCTCCCAAAGTGCTGGGATTACAGGCATAAGCTAATGAGCCTGGCCCACATTTCCTTTTTTAAAGGATTACTATGGTACAGTGTGAGAACGGATTAGAGCAAACCAGAGTGAAAGTGGGGAGACCAGTGAGGAAGTTATATCACAGTATTCCAGATGAGACGGGACAATGGCATGGTCTAGCGTATTCTCAGTGGGGATGAAGAAAAGTGGGAAGATTCAAAAGAGAGAGGACATTTAGGAGATCATAGCTACTGGCTTGGTGATTGGCTGGCTGAGAAAGGGCAGAAGGAGTCAAGGTTGATCCCCAGGTTTCTGGCTTGAGCAGCTAGGTACTACCTCCCTAGCCCATGCTGCTTATACAGGTCTCACCACACCCATCACAATGTGTTGAAATCACCCATCTGTGCCACCTACAGAGAGCCAACTCCTGAAAGGCAACAACCGGTTTGTTCTTTGTCTTCCTAGAACCCAGCAGTTGGCTAAGCACGGAATTGACAGCAGTAGGTGTTTATGTATGGACTTTCCTTAGTTTTTTCCTGTTTCTGTTAGGAGTTGTTTCTTTCTTTCTTTCTCTTTCTTTCTTTCTTTCTTTTCTTTCTTTCCTTTCTTTCCTTAGTTTTTTCCTGTTTCTGTTAGGAGTTGTTTCTTTCTTTCTCTTTCTTTCTTTCTTTCTTTTCTTTCTTTCCTTTCTTTCCTTAGTTTTTTCCTGTTTCTGTTAGGAGTTGTTTCTTTCTTTCTTTCTCTTTCTTTCTTTCTTTCTTTTCTTTCTTTCCTTTCTTTCCTTAGTTTTTTCCTGTTTCTGTTAGGAGTTGTTTCTTTCTTTCTTTCTCTTTCTTTTCTTTCTTTGTTTCTTTCTTTCTTTCCTTCCTTTCCTTCTTTCCTTCTTTCTTTTTCTTTCTTTCTTTTCTTTCACAGAGTTTGGCTGTTGTTGCCCAGGCTGGAGTGCAATGGGGCAATCTTGGCTCACTGCAACTTCCGCCTTCTGGGTTCAAGTGATTCTCCTGCCTCAGCCTCCTGAGCAGCTGGGATTACAGGCGCACGCCACCATGCCCAGCTAATTTTTTGTATTTTTAGTAGAGACGGGGTTTCACTATGTTGGCCAGGCTGGTCTTGAACTCCTGACCTCAGGTGATCCACCTGCCTCGGCCTCCCAAATTGCTGGGATTACAGACGTGAGCCACAGCGCCCGGCCAGGAGTTCTTCTGTCTTTCTGATCGCCCAGCTTCAAAATCTCAGAGGAATCTTGGCTTCCTCCTTCTATCTTATCTGCCATATTGCATCAGTCACAGCATCCACTGTATTCTGCCCCCAGAACATCTACTGAATCTTCTACCATCCTGTTTTAGGCCTTTACGTGTCTCAAAGAACAGAACATGTCTTAGAACAGCGCCTAGGCCAAAGTAAGGAATATGAAGTGTTGGCTGTGATAAGATCTCCCAGGCCTCCTTGTTTTCTGCCTCTCCATCCAAGTAGAGAGGTATCCTACAAAAGGTAGTCAGAGGGTTGTTCCTCAAGTACAACTCTGATCCTATCAACCCCTGTCTCCAGTGCCCTCAGGATCAAACCCTAAACCCTCAGTGTAGTCTACAAGGCCCTGCGTGGTATAACCTCTGATGATCTCACCAGCTTCAACATCACCTTCCAAGGCCCTCCATTGCCATCAGAATGAAGGACAAGCTCTAAACCTCTAGTATCTCCATGTCGTACCAGCCTTGGCTTCTTCATAACAATGTTCCAGTCATGTGTTCTTGTCTTGACCATACTCTGGATTTCCTGCTTCCTCATGCCTGCTCATGCCCTTCCTCCCCAGCAGCCCCACCTATCAAAGGCCTATCTCATCAGTTCAGAATCTGCTTCTTTTAGGAGTACCCCAACACCAACTGCATTTGTCAGACTCTGCCTTGCATTGTTGTAATTTCTGCACATGGCATCCCTCTGCTGACCTAGGAGCAGAGTGGCATCTGTTGCTCTGCCTGTTCAGCACCTTCCACTCCTCTTCCTCTGGTAGCAGCACTCTGATAATCCATTGTAAAGTTATCCCTGCTGGGTGTGGTGGCTCACACTTGTAATCCCAGCACTTTGAGAGGCCAAGGTTGGCAGATCACTTGAGGCCAGGAATTCGAGACCAGTGTGGCCAACATGGTGAACCCCATCTCTACTAAAAATACAAAAATTAGCCGAGCATGGTGGCACGCACCTGTAATCCTAGCTACTCTGGAGGCTGGAACAGGAGAATCGCTCGAACTCAGGAGGCGGAGGTTGCATTGAGCCGAGATCGCGCCACTACACTTCAGCCTGGGCAACAGAGCGAGACTCGGTCTCAAAAAAAAAAAAAAAGAAAGAAAGAAAGAAAAGAAAAAGAAAAGCTATGGCTCCCCCACTCTCACTTCAAGGTGAGCATGTGACTGGCTGATAAGTACATTTCATTTCCTTGGCCCCCGGTGATTGGCAGATGGCTTAAACTGGGATAGCAGATGGAATGAGCATCAGCCTGAGACCTTGGCTGAACCACTGAGGAAAGGGCCCTCTCTTTCTCCTGGCATTGCTAAACTGGAAAAGCACCAACCTGGACTTGTTATTGTTGTCTCTGCCACCATTTAGAGGCAGCAATCCTGAGAATGAAGCCAACACAGCTGGAGAGCAGAGCATGAGTTGAGAAAGACATAATCCCAGCTATACCAGTTAAGCTCTTCGATTCAGCCATGCCTGACATTAGCAGCACCTATGGATTTTCCCATGCCATGAGCCAATAAATGAGTTGGTTTGGGTTGGGTTTCTTCTACACTGAAGTCATGACTAGAAGAGCAGCTGTTAGAGCTATCTCTTGTGTACAAGAGGCTCTCAGGACAGAAAGGAAGCTGGAAAGGGAAATCAGTAGAGACTGGAACCAGCAGCATTGTCTGACCCTCTACGCTTGAAGGGCCACCTATGAAAGACAGGAGCAGTTACCTTTGCTATTGCTCAGACTGACCAAGGGGGCGTCATCTCCATCTCTGCTTTCCAGAAGCAAACCAAACACTCTAGTCAGGGGAACAGTGGCTTGTTTGCTATTGATCATTGGCAAGAGGCAGCCCCTCACTGCTGAGCTTCAGCAGAAAATGGTTACTCCCTCCCCAGTCAGTGAGTATCCACCCACAGGAATACGCTAGTCTAGTGGTTACCAAGCTTGTTTGGATATTGGAGTAATCTCAGGATGTTTGCTTTTTTGTTGTTTGTTTTGAGACAGGGTCTGGCTCTGTTGCCCCAGCTTTAATGAAGTGGTACGAACATGGCTCACTGCAGCCGCCACTTCCTGGGCCCAAGTGATCCTCCCACCTTAGCCTCCCAAGTAGCTGGGACTACAGGCATGCACCATGAAGCTCTGCTAATTTTTTGATTTTTTTTTTTTTTCTTTTTGAGACATGGTCTCACTCTGTCTCCCAGGCTGGAGTACAGTGGTGTGATCACAACTGACTGCAGCCTCGACCTCTTAGGTTCAAGCAATCTTCCCACCTTAGCCTCCCTAGTAGCTGGGAACACAGGCGCATGCCACCAGGCACAGTTAACTTTTTTTTTTTTTTTTTTTGATAGAGACAGAGTCTCTCTATGCTTCCCAGGCTGGTCTCGAACTCCTGGGCTCAGTCCTGGGCTCAAGTGATCCTCCTGCTTTGGCCTCCCAACGTGTTGGGATTACAGAAGCGTACCACTATGCCCGGCTTTTTTATTTTTATTTTTGTAGAGACAGGGTCTCACTTTGTTGCCCAGGCTGGTTTTGAACTCCTGGGCTCAAGCAATCCTCCCTCCTCGGCCCCCCAGAGTGCCAGGATTACATCATGAACCACCACACCCGGCCCATCTCAAGATGTTTTTAAAATTCCAACACTTAGACCACATCTCAAACTAAGCAAATCACAGTCTCTGGATGGATCAAAGACATCATTATTTTTTTGAAGTTGATTCAGGTGATTCCAATGCACAGATAAATTTGGGAACCACTGCCAAAGGCTCCCATCTTTTTGTTTCCAAAGCTGACACTTTAAAATTATATATATGATGTATACATACATACATATATATATATATATTTTTTTTTTGAGACAGAGTCTCGCTCTGTCACCCAGGCTGGAGTGCAGTGGAGCAATCTTGGCTCACTGCAACCTCCACCTCCTTGGTTCAAGCAATTTCCTTGCCTCAGCTCCCGAGTAGCTGGGATTACAGGCGCACGACACCACATCCAGCTAATTATTTCGTATTTTTAGTAGAGACAGGGTTTCACCATGTTGGCCAGACTGGTCTCGAACTTCTGACCTCAGGCAATCTGCCCGCCTCAGCCTCCCAAAGTGCTAGGATTACAGATGTGAGCCACCGTGCTCAGCCTATAATTTTAAAATAATTTCTTTCTTTTTTTTTTTTTTTTTTTTTGAGATGGAGTCTCGCTCTGTCGCCCAAGCTGGAGTGCAGTGGCGCGATCTCCGCTCACTGCAAGCTCCGCCTCCCGGGTTCAAGTGATTCTTCTGCCTCAGCCTCCCGAGCAGCTGGGACTACAGGTGCCTGCCACCATGCCCAGCTAATTTTTTGCGTTTTTAGTACAGACGGGATTTCACCGTGTTAGCCAGGATGGTCTTGATCTTCTGACCTCGTGATCCGCCCACCTCGGCCTCCCAAAGTGCTGGGATTACAGGCGTGAGCCACCACGCCCAGCCTAATTTTTGTATTTTTTGTGTTAGTCAGGCTGGTCTCGAACTCCTGACCTCAGGCAACCTGCCCACCTCGGCCTCCCAAAGTGCTGGGATTACAGGTGTGAGCCACTGTGCCCGTCCAAAAAGAAGTTTTTAAATGCTCTCAATTCACTGGGGACCAGATAAAAACCAGTGTATGGACCACACTTTGAGTAGCACTGTTCTAGAAGATACTTGCAGCCCCTCCCACTTCCCTCTTTACCTCCACCTGTGGAAAAGCAGGATGTGGCACCCACTAACTGTTGCCACTCGTTTTCCATGCTTGACTCCAAGCAAGTTCCTCTTGTACTTGGGATGTCCCCTTTGGGGTGGCAGTGAATGTAACATCACTGACTCCTCTCAGAATTAAATTGGATAGTGGTAGGCCCCTGCAAAGCCAGTTATTCCCAGGAAAGTCAAAGGTCAGTCCTCAGAGGATCCATCCAGGCCCTGCTGAGGACTAGGATTCAGATTTTAGAAGCTGCTTCCCTAGCCCCTCTTGCATCAGAAGCAAGAGCCTGGACCTCACTGATCTATCTCCTCCAAGCTACTTGCTGGCACGTTTTATTTACTCCTAAGACCTGCTTCGTTGAAACAGGCACTTTATTATCTGGTCTAATTCAGTGTTTCCCAACCAGGGCAATTCTATCCCCCAGAGGATGTTTGGCAATGTCTGGAGACATTTGTGGTTGTCACAACCCCGAGCATGGGGGAGTACTGCTGATATCTACTGGGTATTGAGGCCAGAGACGCTGCTAGACATCCTACAATGCGCAAGACAAATCCCTCACAACAAAGAATAATCCTGCTCAAAACAGCAGTAGTGCCAAGGTTGAGAAACTCTTTATCTTGCTTAGAGAGGAAAAGTTCAGTAACACTAAGCTTTAAAATGTGATGATGTTGGGCCAGATGCAGTGGCTCACTCCTGTAATCCCAGTGCTTTGGCAGGTCAAGGTGGGAGGATCAGTTGAGACCAGGAGTTTGAGACCAGCCTGGGCAATATAGCAAGATCCCATCTCTACAAAAAATTTTAAAATAAGCCAGGCATGGTATCAGTGTGCCTGTAGTTCCAGCTACTTGAGAGGCTGAGGTGGGAGGATCACTTGAGCCCAGGAGTTCGAGGCTGCAGTGAGCCATGATTCCATCACTGCACTACAGCCTGGGCAACAGAGCAAGACTGTCTCTGAAAAAAAAAAAAAAAAAAAAAAGGCATGGTGGCTCACGGCTGTAATCCCAGCATTTTGGGAGGCCAAGGCGGGCAGATCACTTGCAGATCACTTGCAGTCAGGAGTTCGAGACCAGCCTGGCCAACATGGCGAAACCCCGTCTCCACAAACAGTACAAAAATTAGCTGGGCATGGTGGTGCACGCCTGTAGTCCCAGCTATTCAGGAGGCTGAGGCGGGAGAATTGCTTGAAACCGGGAGGTGGAGGTTTCAGTGAGGTGAGATCATGCCACTGCATACCAGCCTGGGGTAACAGAGCGAGACTCCATCTCAAAACAAAAAAAAAAGTATTATGTTGGTTACGTGGACATGCCAAAAAGAAAACTACAAAATAAAAAGAGAATATTACTATGGTTTATTCAGTAATAACTAACATAATTCTGTTGTTTTGCAGTTCATCAATAAATTCATGCTTTCCTTCCCCCACCTTCTTTACACCAGGGGGCAGAGGGGTGATGGAGATAGTGGTGGGGGAGGCTGCAAAAGGTAGATTGGGGTGAGATGGAGATGAGAGGTGAGGTCAAACAGCCGGAAGAGCACACAGATTTCGATGCCAGATCTGACTTCACATTCCCACCCTTGACTACTGCTTTAGCTGTGTGCCTTCAGCCAAGTGACTTATCCTCTCTGAGTCTTAGTTTTCTCATCCATATGACAACTCCTACCTTACAGGGAAGGTCCAGGCACTCAGCCATTAACAGGACTTCATCCTGAGGCAGTAGGAACCATGAGAGGAAGCTCAGTGAGCGTGGGGGAGGCTGTCAGCTTTGAGTGCTCACATGGGCAGCCTGGAGGGGAGCCGACTTACCCTCACAGTGCCTGTGTTTAGTCTCCCTCCGGGTAGGCTAAGAAGTCTTTCTTGGCCGGCTGCGGTGGCTCATGCCTATAATCCCAGCACTTTGGTAGGCTGAGGTGGGTGGCTCACCTGAGGTCAGGAGTTCAAGACTAGCCTGGCCAACATGGCGAAACCCAGTCTCTATTAAAATTACAAAAATTAGCTGGGCATAGTAGTGGGTGCCTGTAGTCCCAGCTACTCAGGAGGCTGAGGCAGGAGATCGCTTGAACCCGGGAGGCTGAGGTTGCAGTGAGCCAAGATCGTGCCACGGCACTCCAACCTGGGTGACAGAGTGAGACTCTTGTCTCAAAAAAAAAAAAAAAAGTCTTCAGTCTTCCTTGAAGTCCAGCCAGAATCTCTCCTTTCCTAGCCTGAACTCTTCTTTTTGTTTAGTTCAGAGCCTCAGGTGGTTGTTGCTAGCACCCTGGTCTGTCAATGCAGCAGAGAAATGTCTTGAGGTTGTAATTTGCATTTTGGTCTCCTTGCTGTGAGTGTTTTCTCCTTCCTGCCTGGGGGTGGGGACTGCGGTTGTTACAGGCTTTGGGATTGCCAGGCCAAAAGCAGAGGTTGCCAGGCACCAAAAGACATCCCCCAGTCAGGGCTCTTGTTTACCAAGGCCCAGCTCCAGGAGCCGGTTACTCCACAGCACAGGGCTCCCAGCTTGGGAGGGGCGGAAGCGGGACCCATCAGGAAGCCTTGACGAATTTTCCCAAGCCAGAGAAAGCAAACAAGGGTCTGGGTGTCTTTGCTGCTGCTGTTGTCTTTTCTTGAATAATAGCAACTTTGCACCACTCCCATTCAGATCTCCCAGGACCTCTGCTAGGCGCAAAGTTGCTGTTTGTGGGGAGGGGACGGTTGTGGGAGCACGAAGTGGTCTTGGGAGTCACAGCAACAGGCCTCTATGGCTAAGCCAAGCCGATCCAAGAGGATAGAATTGACTGAAGACCAGCAAGTCTTCCTCTAAATATTCAAGACTGGGTAACTCCCTGGGAATTATACTCAGGGCTTCAAAGGGGTGGGGGCAATATAAAAAATTTAATTACGGCCGGGTGCGGTGGTTCATGCCTGTAATCCCAGCACTTTGGGAGGCTGAGGCGGGCAGATCACTTGAGGTCAGGAGTTTGAGACCAGCCTGGCCAACATGGTGAAACCCCATCTCTACTAAAAATACAAAAAAAAATCAGCTGGGCGTAGTGGCGGACACTTGTAATCCCAGCTACTCGGGAAGTTGAGGCAGGAAAATCACTTGAACTTGGGAAGCAGGGATTTCAGTGAGCCCAATTCACACTGTTACCAGTTGAAGGTGTCTAGGTTCTTGGCGTCTTGAAAAAAGAATTGGACAAAACACACAAAGCAAGGAAAGGATGAAGCAACAAAAACAGAGATTTATTGAAAATGAAAGTACACTCCACAGTGTGGGGGCGGGCTGACATAGGGGCTCAAGAGCCCTATTACAGAATTTTTGGGGTTTAAATATCCTCTAGAGGTTTCCATTGGTTACTTGGTGTACCCCTATGTAAATGGAGAGGCTATTTCCTGTCATAGCTGAAGTGTTTTCATTTGATTTAGCTCTAGGAAGTCAGTGTGAATCAGCCTTAGGTTTCCTGCCTCTAGACCCTATTCTCCTGCCTCAGCACCACTGCACTCCAGCCTGGGAAACAGAACAAGACTCCATCTAAAAAAAAGAAATTTAATTATAAACTTAAAATTTAATATAGCATATTCAACACCACTAACACTCAAAGTGCATCATGTCCTAATTACTTTCCTACATTTTACTTTTTTTTGAGACAGAGTCTTGCTCTGTTGCCAGGCTGGAGTACAGTGGCGCCATCTCAGCTCACTGCAACCTCTGCCTCCTGGGTTCAAGCGATTCTCCTGCCTCAGCCTCCTGAGTAGCTGGGACTACAGGTGCACACCACCATACCCAGCTAATTTTTTTGTATTTTCAGTAGAGACAGGGTTTCACCATGTTGCCCAAGATGGTGTCGATCTCTTGACCTTGTTATCCACCCACCTCGGCCTCCCAAAGTGCTGGGTTTACAGCGTGAGCCACTAAGCCTGGCCTTTTTTTTTTTTTTTTTTTTTTTGAGACAGAGTCTCGCTCTGTTGTCCTGCCTGGAGTGCAGTGGCACCATCTCAGCCCACTGCAACCTCTGCCTCCCGAGTTCAAGCAATTCTGCCTCAGCCTCTCAAGTAAGTGGGATTACAGGCATGTGCCACTGTGTCTGGCCAATTTTTTTTTTTTTTTTTTTTTTGAGACAGAGTCTTACTCTGTCGCCCGGGATGGAGTGCAGTGGTACCATCTGGGCTCACTGCACCTGCATCTCCCAGGTTCAAGCAATTCTGCCTCAGCCTTCTGAGTAGCTGGGATTACAGGTGTGTGCCACCACACCCAGCTAATTTTTGTATTTTTAGTAGAGATGGGGTTTTGCCATGTTGGCCAGGCTGGTCTTGAACTCCTGACCTCAGATGATCTACCCACCTCAGCCTCCTAGTGCTGGGATTACAGGCATGAGCCACCGCACCTGGCCTAATTTTTGTATTTTTAGTAGAGACAGGGTTTCACCATGTTAGCCAGGCTGGTCTCAAACTCCTGACCTCAAGTGATCCGCCCACCTTAGCCTCCCAAAGTGCTGGGATTACAGGCATGAGCCACCACACCTGGTCCAGTTTACTATTATCAATGCTTTTAAAGTTGTTGGCATCTGCCGGGTGAATACCCTGTGTGACAGTGTGCCATTGCTCACTCCTCCCTGCTCCACCTGCACTGACATCATGTTGGCAGCTTGAAATTGGCCATGGTGGGAGTGTTTACATCATGGAAATCGGCAAATGTGACAAATCAAGTCCCTCCCTAATGCACCCCAAGCCATTTGTAAACATTCACCAGCACACCACTGGGTAGAGATTCCCAAAACATGACTGTGATTTAATTTCTCACCAGCCAGCCTGGCAGGGGGTTTTGGAGCAGATCATCTGGTTTAGAGAATTAAATAAATGGGACATTCCTTTTTTTTTTGAGACAGAGTCTTGCTGTGTCGCCCAGGCTGGAGTGCAGTGGCGCGATATCGGCTCACTGCAAGCACCGCCTCCCGGGTTCACGCCATTCTCTTGCCTCAGCCTCCCGAGTAGCTGGGACTACAGGTGCCCGCCACCATGCCCGGCTAATTTTTTTGTATTTTTAGTAGAGACGGAGTTTCACCATGTTGGCCAAGATGGTCTCAATCTCTTGACCTCATGATCCGCCTGATTCAGCCTCCCAAAGTGCTGGGATTACAGGTGTTAGCCACGGTGCCTGGATAAATGGGACATTTCTTACATCTAAGCATCATGGAATAAAATGCATACTTGCTACCTGTATCTTGTCCAAACATACTTGGGGGCCCATCTCTTCTTCCTCCCTTAGAGACAAGAGTGCACACCCACTCATGAAACACCCCTAGCACATCCCAAAACACACCTGGGATGCCTTTTGGGTGGAATAAGAACAGAAGCTCCATGAGGGCAGGGACTTCGTTGCTACTGTACCTAGACTGCTCTTCAGTCTCAGCGGCTCTCCTAGTTTCCCCGGCTTCTGACTTAGGGCAACTTAAGCCATGCTAGAGCCAGGGGGCCCTGTGCACACGGGCCGAAGGAAGAACCAGCCAGACACCCTGGGGTAGCCTCTTCTCAAGAACCTGAACCTACTTGGGGGACGGTTCTCAGTCGGGAGCAATCCCTTCCCAGGAAACATCCGGCAATGTCTGGAGGCAGTTTGGACTGTCACAAGAGCAGAGGAGTTGGGGGAGTGCCAATGGCATCTGGTGGATAAGGGCCAAGGAGGCTGCTAAGCATCCTACAGGGCACAGAACACCCCCCACCGTCCAAGATTATCCTGTCCCAAACGTCAATAGTGCTGAGGTTGAGAAAGCCTGGGATAGGGACACAGCGGGGAGGAACTCAGACAGGACGGGGTCAGAGAAAAGACAGGAAAAGGTCAGCCTGCCCTGTAGCTACTGATCCCTCCCTCCCCACAACCCCCTTGCTCTGTGTGGGCCTTTGGTCTCTTCTTTTGTCTCCCGCCCTGCTTCTCTCCTCTGTCTCTTTGGTGTTGTCCCTGTTTATTTCTGTTTATCTCTCGGTCTCCATTTCTCACTCAGTCGTGCCATCGGCTCTGGCTGGATCCCTGTGTTCTGAGACATGAGACAAGCCTTTGGCATTCGTACTCCTTCACCCACACTAATCACTCCAGCTGCCTCTGCCTGGGAGCGGAGCCAGGAGGTTGACAAAGGGGGAGGGTACAAAGAGGGGGGTTGGGGATAGCGGGTAGCACACACTCCCTGCTATCCTCACCACTCTTCTTGCCCTAGTTCCTGGGGGCCCACTGTCTGCCACTGAGAGCCCTAGAGATCCAGCCACTGTCTTTCTCTCGCCCTCCAGGGCCTGGGACCAATCCAGCATGCCCGAGTGGCCTTGCCCTGCCCACTGACTTCTTCCTCCTTACCTCACCCCCTGGCTCCTTAAATTTCCCTCCAGCCCAGTCCAGCAGCTGTTACTAAACAACTGGGGGCTGGGCATCTCCTTACCCTCGGCCCTGCCCTGGGCAGCAAGTCATGACTGCCACTTAGCCCAGCACCCTCCGCCCAGAGATAAGGGACCTATGGTCTCTGCTCTGGTCCTAGTTTGTAGGACCCAGAGACCACTGCCCTGAGCCAGGAAATGATTTCTTGTGTTAGGACCCAGTGCTCAGTGTCCAGATTCAATTGCCAGTGCCTGTCCCCAGGACCCAGGACTCAGCCCTTTGTGCCTGAGGCCAGAGCTGCCTGCCCTGTTCCTACCACACACCTCGCCTGGCAGAACGTGGTGGCCTAGGCTGCTGTGTTTTAGGCGTGGGCATTGTGTGAGACCAGGAACCCTGCAGGTGACATTGCAGAAAAGTCTGGTGGCAATTTTTAAAACAGAAAGTTGAGGGACTTTTGGCCAGGCATGGTGGCTCATACCTGTAATCCCAGCAGTTTGGGAGGCTCAGTCAGGAGGACCACTTGAGGCCAGGAGTTCAAGCCAGCCTGGGCAACATAGTGAGATCCTGTTCCCATCACTATTTTTTTTTTTTTTTTTTAAGATTCCATTCCTTTTGGGAGGCTGAGGCGGGCAGATCACTTGAGGTCAGGAATTCAATATCAGCCTGACCAGTCATGTTGGTTTTAGTCTCTACTAAAAATACAAAAATTAGCAGACATGGTGGCAGGCGCCTGTAATCCCAGCTACTTGGGAAGTGATTCAAGGAGAATTGCTTGAACCCGGGAGGCGCAGGTTGCAGTGAGCCAAGACCGCGCCACTGCACTCTAGCCTAGACGACCGAGTGAGACTCCGTCTCAAAAAAAAAAAAAAAAAAAAAGTGTTGTAATCCCAGCACTTTGGGAGGCCGAGGCAGGCAGATCACCTGGGGTCAGGAGTTCGAGACCAGCCTGGCCAGCATGGTGAAACCCCATCTCTACTAAAAAATACAAAAATTACCTGGGCATGCCCGGGCGCAGTGGCTTACACCTGTAATCCCAGCACTTTGGGAGGCTTAGGCTGGCGGATCATGAGGTCAGGAGATCAAGACCATCCTGGCCAACATGGTGAAACCCCTTCTCTACTAAAAATACAAAAATTAGCTGAGCGTGGTGGCATGTGCCTGTAATCCCAGTTAGTCTGGAGACTGAGGCAGAAGAATTGCTTGAACCAGGGAGCCGGAGGTTGCATTGAGCTGAGATCACGCCACTGTACTCCAGCCTGGCGACAGAGCAAGACTCTGTCTCAAAATAATAATAATAATAATAATAATAATAATAATAATAATAATAATTGTTATTATTATTATTAAATTGAGAGACTTTTTTTTTTTTTTTTTTGAGTCGGAGTCTTGCTCCTGTCCCCCAGGCTGGAGTGCAATGGCGTGATCTCAGCTCACTGCAACCTCCGCCTCCCACCTTCAAGCGATTTTCTTGCCTCAGCCTCCCGAGTAGCTGGGACTACAGGCACCCACCACAAACCTGGGTAATTTTTGCATTTTTAGTAGAGACAGGGTTTCACCATGTTGGCCAGGCTGGTCTCGAACTCCTGACCCCTGGTGATCTGCCTGCCTTGGCCTCCCAAAGTGCTGGGATTACAGGCATGAGCCACCACGCCCGGCCTTTTTTTTTTTTTTTTTTTTTTTTTTGAAATGGAGTCTCGCTCTATCACCCAGGCTGGGGTGCAATGGCATGATCTTGGCTCACTGCAACCTCCGCCTCCCAGGTTCAAGTGATTCTCCTGCCTCAGCCTCTCGAGTAGCTAGGATTAAAGGCATGTGCCACCAGGCCCGGCTAATTTTTGTATTTCTACTAGAGATGGGGTTTCACTTTATTGGCCAAGCTGATCTCGAACTCCTGACCTCAAGTGATCTGCCTGCCTTGGCCTCCCAAAGTGGAGAGATTTTTAAAGTAATATTAACCATTCTCCAGCCTGGCCAACATGGTGAATCCCCATCTCTACTAAAAATACAAAAATCAGCCAGGCATGGTGGCACATGCCTGTAATCTCAGCTACTCAGGAGGCTCAGGCAGGAGAATTGCTTGAACCTGGGAGGTGGAGGGTGCAGTGACCCGAGATCATGCCATTGCCCTCCAGCCTGGGTGACAGAGTGAGACTCCATCTCAAAAAAAAAAAAAAAAAAAAAAAAGGCGTGGTGGTGCACGCCTGTAATCCCAGCTACTCCAAAGGCTGACTGAGCCAGGAGAATTGATTGAATCCGGGAGGCGGAGGTTGCAGTGAGTCGAAATCATACTACTGCACTCCAGCCTGGCGACAGAGCGAGACTCCGTCTCAAAAAAAAAAAAAAGAAAAGAAATCATTCAAGATAAAATTTGGGGAAGGGACTAGCAGTATAGTCAGAAGAAGAAAAGTCAGTGGGTATAGTTGCCAGATAAAATACAGAATGCCCAATGCAAGGTGAATTTCAGGTAAACAATAAATAATTATTTAATGTAAGTATGTCCAATGCCATATTTGGGACATACTAAAAAATTATTCATTGGTTTTCTGAAATCCTCCATTATAACAGGGACCTGTGTTTTGATGTTTGCAATCCAGCAGCACTGTCCAGAGATATCTTCCAGGTTATTTTCCAGTAGCTTTAAGTGGGGAAGTGGAGTGTTTCTCTTTTTTTCCCCCTTTTTCTGTTGAGACAGGGTCTTGCTCTGTCCCCCAGGCTGGAGTGTAGTGGCAAGATCTTGGCTCACTGCAGCCTCGACCTCCTGGGTTCAAGTGGTTCGAGTGATCCTCCCACCTCAGCCTCCTAAGTAGTTGGGACTACAGGTGCGTGCCACGATGCTGGGCTAATTTCCTGATTTTTTTGCAGAGACAGGGACTAGCTATGTTGCCCAGGCTAATCTCAAACTCTTGGGCTCAAGTGATGGTCTCGCCTCAACCTCCCAAAGTGCTGGAATTACAGGTGTGAGCCACTGCAATCAGCCCCCAGTTCTCAGTGTTTCCTTCCAGGCACTTTTTACTGCCATGACTTCTTTTTTTTTTTTTGAGACAGAGTCTTGCTCTGTCCCCCAGGCTGGAGTGCAGTGGCGCGATCTCGGCTCACTGCAAGGTCCGCCTCCCGGGTTTATGCCATTCTCCTGCCTCAGCCTCCCAAGTAGCTGGGACTACAGGTGCCCGCCACCACACCCGGCTAATTTTTTTGTATTTTTTAGTAGAGATGGGGTTTCACCGTGTTAGCCAGGATGGTCTCGATCTCCTGACCTCATGATCCACCCGCCTTGGCCTCCCAAAGTGCTGGGATTATAGGCTTGAGCCACCGCGCCCGGCTGCCACGGCTTCTTAACTGGCTCCCTGTCTCCAATCTTGCCCACCTGCCGCCACACCCTGGTTGGCTGGTGCTTCACCTGCAGTCATATTACCTCCCGACTGAAAACCCTTCTGTGGTTTTCCATGCCACAGGAGGAAAAACAAGCATCCCAGCCTATCAGGATACAAAGCCCTCAGTGCCTGATTCCTGCCCAGCTTCCGGGACATTTGGCAACATCCCTGCCTGCCTCACACTGCACCAGAAAAATGTTTCTTTCCTGTTAGTCTCCCCAACTCCTGCAATAATTCTGGCTCCCACGTCTTGCATTTCTCTCCATCAGCTATGTATTATACACAGACAGCACCTACTGCGTGCCAGGCACTGGGCTAGGAAGGACACAGTGGAGAACACGACAAATGTTCCTGTTCTTGTGACTCATATTTTGGCAGAGGCGCATTTAATAGATAAACAGTTACAATGAGGTGTTTGTTGGGCTGGGGTAGGTAAAGAACACTGGGGTTTAAGAAGGTCTCCTAGAAAACATGGTATTTAAGATTTGAACAGTCATCAGCCAACTAAAGTGGGACAGCAGGAGAGAGCATTCCAGGCAGAAGGAACAGCTTGTGCAACGGCCCTGAGGCTTGGAGAGGAGGTGAGGAGGCAAGTCCAGGATGGTGGGAATACAGAGAAGAGAGGAAGAGAGCAACAGGGTGAGGAAGCCCCAGGAAGCCGCCAGACAGAATGTGCCTTTTATTCTAAGAGCAATGAGAAGGCCCTGGGAGGAATTTAAGCAGGGGAGTGTCCTGAACAGGCTTGTGGCTACTGTGCGGAGACTAGATTGAAGACCTTGTTTCTCTTTTCAGGATGGCAGAAATGATAGCAGCCTGGGTTAGGGTGAGGGCACTGGGGACGGAGTCACAGATATGTCAGAGGTGTCAGTTTTGGACTTGTTGAGTTGGTGACGCTAGCAAGACATCCAGTCCATATGCTGTCAACCTCAGGAAAGAAGTCTGCACCTGAGAGATTCTTTTTTTTTTTGAGACAGAATTTCGCTCTTGTCGCCCAGGATGGAGTGCAATGGCGTGATCTTGGCTCACTGCAACCTGTACCTCCTGGATTCAAGGATTCTCCTGCTTCAGTCTCCGAAGTATCTGGGATTACAGGCATGCGCCATCATACCCAGCTAATATTTTGTATTTTTAGTAGAGATAGGTTTTCACCATGTGGGCCAGGCTGGTCTCAAACTCCTGGCCTCAGGTGATCCACCCCTCCCCCCATCCCCGCCTCCCAAAGTGCTGGGATTACAGGCTTGAGCCACCTGTGCCTGGCCTGGACTGGATAGATTCTTATTTGAAAGCCTAAGATGACATCAGCTTAAAGATGACAATGAGGCCGGGTGCAGTGGCTCATGCCTGTAATCTCAGCACTTTGGGAGGCTGAGGCGGGTGGGTCAGGAGTTCGAGACCAGCCTGGCCAACATGGTGAAACTCAGTCTCTACTAAAAATACAAAAATTAGCCAGGTGTGGTGGCGCATGCCTGTAATCCCAGCTACCTGGCAGGCTGAGACAGGAGAATTGCTTGAACCCTGGAGGTGGAGGTTGCAGTGAGCCAAGATCATGCCATTGCACCCCAGCCTGGGTAAGAAGAGTGAAACTCCATCTCAAAAAAAAAAAAAAAAAAAAAAGACAATGAACGCTATTTACCACTTCTTGAGAACTTACTGTTGGATCTTTATATACACTTACTTATTGATTCCTCACAACAACCCTATGAGGTATGTGCCTTCACTCTTGCCATTGCCATTTTACAGATGAGGGAACAAAAGGTTGTGTGCAGGTCAGGTGCAGTGGCTAATGCCTGTAATTCTAGGCAGTGCCTTGGACAATATAAGACTAAAAAACAGTTGTGTACAGTAATCAAATTTACACAGTTTCTAAGTGCCAGAGCCAAGGTTCCAACTCCAGTACTCCAGCTCCGGATCTATGCTCTTAACCACACCATACAGCCTCTCACCAAGGCAGTACTTTAAGTCCTCAGAATTGATGTGATTAATTTCAGAATTGTGAGTAAGAAGAGCAAATGATTAACCCTGAGGAATACCAGCATCTAGCCACGTGAGGTGGCTCGCACCTGTAATCCCAACACTTTGGGTGGCCGAGGCAGGTGGATCACTTGAGGTCAAGAGTCTGTGACCAGCCTGGCCAACATGGTGGAAACCGGGTCTCTACTAAAAATACAAAAACTAGCTGGGACTGGTGGCGTAAACCTATAATCCCAGCTACTTGGGAGGCTGAGGCAGGAAAATTGCTTGAACCCAGGAGGCAGAGGCTGCAGTGAGCCAAGATTGCCCCACTGCACACCAGCCTGGGGGACAGAGTGAGACTCCATCTCAGACAAAAAAAAAAATAGCATCTAAAGCCAAGGTGGCAAACAGGTGGCTCAGGGGTTGAATTCTGCTCTCTTTTTTTTGAGATGGAGTCTCACTCTGTCGCGCAGTCTAGAGCACAGTGGCGTCAGCTCAGCTCACTGCAACCTCCGCCTCCCAGGTTCAAATGATTCTCCTGCCTCAGCCTCCGGAGTAGCTGGGATTATAGGTATGTGCCACCACGCCTGGCTAATTTTTGTATTTTTTAGTAGACACGGGGTCTCACCATGTTGGCCAGGCTGGTCTCAAACTCCTGACCTCAAGTGATCTGCCCACCTTGGCCTCCCAAAGTGCTAGGATGAATCCTGCTCTTGAACAAGTTTTCACACTAGTGAATTTTTAACAATTAATTGCCATACACAAATGAACCCAAAATGATCAAAGACCTAAACTTAAGAGTTAAAACAATAAAACTCTTAGAAGAAAACAGGGGAAGGCCAGGAATGGTGACTCATGCCTGTAATTCTAATGTGTCCGGAATTGGTGGGTTCTTGGTCTCACTGACTTCAAGAATGAAGCTGCGGACTCTCGCGGTGAGTGTTACAGTTCTTAAAGGCGGCGTGTCCGGAGTTTGTTCCTTCTGATGTTCAGATGTGTTCGGAGTTTCTTCCTTCTGGTGGGTTCATGGTCTTGCTGGCTCAGGAGTGAAGCTGCAGACCTTCGCGGTATATTACAGCTCTTAAGGCGGCGCATCTGGAGTTGTTTGTTCCTCCCAGTGGGCTCGTGGTCTCGCTGGCTTCAGGAGTGAAGCTGCAGACCTTTGCGGTGAGTGTTACAGCTCATAAAGGCAGTATGGACCCAAAGAGTGAGCAGTAGCAGGATTTATTGCAAAGAGCAAAAGAACAAAGCTTCCACAGCGTGGAACCGGACCCCAGCAGGTTGCCACTGCTGGCTCCGGCAGCCTGCTTTTATTGTCTTATCTGGCCCCACCCACATCCTGCTGATTGGTAGAGCTGAGTGGTCTGTTTTGACAGGGCACTGATTGGTGCGTTTACAATCCCTGACCTAGACACAAAGGTTCTCCAAGTCCCCACCAGATTAGCTAGATATAGAGTGTTGACACAAAGGTTCTCCAAGGCCCCACCAGAGTAGCTAGATACAGAGTATCGATTGGTGCATTCACAAACCCTGAGCCAGACACAGGGTGCTGATTGGTGCATTTACAACCCCTGAGCTAGATATAAAGGTTCTCCACATCCCCACCAGACTCAGGAGCCCAGCTGGCTTCACCCAGTGGATCCCGCACCGGGGCTGCAGGTGGAGCTGCCTGCCAGTCCCGCGCCATGCCTGAGCCTCCCACCCGCTCCGTGGGCTCTTGTGCGGCCCGAGCCTCCCCGATGAGCGCTGCCCCCTGCTCCAGGGCGCCCAGTCCCATCGACCACCCGAGGGCTGAGGAGTGCTGGCGCACAGCCTTGGCCAGCCCAGAAAGGGACTCCCACAGTGCAGCCGTGGGCTGAAGGGCTCCTCAAGTGCAGCCAAAGTGGGAGCCTAGGCAGAGGAGGCGCTGAGAGCAAGCGAGGGCTGTGAGGACTGCCAGCACGCTGTTACCTCTCACTAACACTTTGGGAGGCTGAGGCATGAGGATCACTTGAGCCCAGGAATTCGAGACAAGCCAGGGTAACATGGTGAAACACCATCTGTACAAAAAATACAAAAATTAGCCAGGCATGGTGGTGCATGCCTGTAGTCCCAGCTACTCGGGAGGCTGAGGCAGGAGGATCACTTGAGCCTGAGAGGTTGAGGCTACCGTGAGCTGTGATCGCACCACTGTACTCCAGCATAGGCGACAGAGTGCGACCCCATCTCCAGGAAAAAAAAAAAAAAAAAAAGGAAAGGACTATCAAGAGAGTGAAAAGACAGCCGGGCACGGTGGCTCACGCCTGTAATCCCAGCACTTTGGGAGGCCAAGGCAGGTGGATCACGAGGTCAGGAGATCGAGACCATCCTGGCTAACATGGTGAAACTCTGTCTCTACTAAAAATACAAAAAATTAGCCAGGCAAGGTGGCGGGCGCCTGTAGTCCCAGCTACTCGGGAGGCTGAGGCAGGAGAATGGCATGATCCTGAGAGGTGGAGCCTGCAGTGAACCGCGATCGTGCCACTGCACCCCAGCCTGGGCGACAGAGCAAGACTCCGTCTCAAAAAAAAAAAAAAAAGAGTGAAAAGACGACACACAGTGTAGGAGAAAATATTTGTAAATCATATCTGATAAGCAATTAATATCCACACTGTATAAAGAACCCCTGAAACTCAACAACACAAAAACAACCCAATTAAAAAACAGGCAAATGACAACTTAAATAGGCATTTCTCCAAAAAAGATATACAAATAGCCCATAAACACAGGAAAAGATGCTCAGTATCACTAATCGTTAGAGAAATACAAATCACAGGCTGCAGGCGGTGGCTCATGCCTGTAATCCCAGCACTTTGGGAGGCCACGGCAGGCAGATCACGAGGTCAGGAGCTTGAGACCAGCCTGGCCAACATAATGAAACCCTGTCTCTATTAAAAATACAAAAAAATTCGCCGGGCATGGTGGCAAGCACCTGTAATCCCAGCTACTTGGGAGGCTGAGGCAGGAGAATTGCTTGAACCCGGGAGGCAGAGGTTGCAGTGAGACGAGATCGTGCTGCTGCCCTCCAGTATGGGTGACAGTGCGAGACTCTACCTGAAAAAAAAAAAAAAGAGAAATGCAAATCACGGCCACAATGAGAAACCACTTCATACCCATTAGGATGGCTATCATCATCCCAAGGAAACAAAAACCAGTGTTTTTGAGGATGTGAGGAAACTGGAATCTTTGTGCATTGCTGGTGGGAATGTGAAATGATATAGCCATTATGGAAAACAGTATGGCAATTTCTCAAAAAATTGAAAATAGAATTACCATATGATCTAGTAATTTCATTTCTGGATGGATGCCCAAAATAATTGAAAATAGGGACTTGGACAGATATTTGTACACGCATGTTCATTGCAGCATTATTCACAGTAGCCCAAATGTAGAAACAACCCAAGTCCCCACAGACAGAAGAATGGAAAAACACGATGTGACACATACATACAATGGAATGTTATTCAAACTTAAAAAGGAATGAAACTCCGACACATGCTACAACATCGGTAAACCTTGAGGACATTATGCTGAGTGAAATAAGCCAGTCACAAAAAGACAAATATTATATGATTCCACTTACATTAGTTACCAAATTAGTAGTCAAAGTCATAAAGACAGGAGGCTGAGGCTGGTGGATCACTTGAGGTCAGGAGTTCGAGACCAGCCTGGCCAACATGGTGAAACGCTGTCTCTACTAAAAATACAAAAATTAGCCGGGTGTGGCGGCAGGCACCTGTAGTCCCAGCTACTCAGGAGGCTGAGGCAGGAGAATCGCTTGAACTCGAGAGGCGGAGGTTGCAGTGAGCTGAGATCGCACCACTGCACTCCAGCGTGGGCGACAGAGCAAGACTCCATCTAAAATAAATAAATAAATAAAAATAAAAAAGTAAAAAAATGAAAAGGATAACTTTTTTACTTTTTTTTTTTCAAGACGGAGTTTTGCTCTTGTCACCCAGGCTGGAGTGCAGTGGTGCAATCTTGGCTCACTGCAACCTCTGCCTCCTGGGTTCAAGTGATTCTCCTACTTAATCCTCCCGAGTAGCTGGAATTACAGGCGTCTTCCACCACACCCGGCTCATTAACTTTAACTTTTAAATATATTATTTAAATTTGGTAAAACACTTCATGTTTGAATTAAAATTTGCTCTTTCTTTCTTTTTTTTTTTTTTTTTTTTTTTGAGACTGAGTTTTACTCTTGTTGCCCAGGCTGGGGTGCAGTGGTGCGATCTTGGCTCACTGCAACCTCTACCTCCCAGGTTCAAGCAATTCTCTTGCCTCAGCCCCCCAAATAGCTGGGATTATAGGCATGTGCCATCACACTTGGCTAATTTTTTGTATTTTAGTAGAGACAGGGTTTCACCATGTTGACCAGGCTGGTCTCAAACTCCTGACCTCAGGTAATCCACCTGCCTCGGCCTTCCAAAGTGCTGGGATTACTAAAATTTGCTCTTAGCAAACAAAAATATTGCACTTTGCAGTTCTGTTTTCAATTTTAAACACAAACTTCTGGTCATCGTTGAGTTTTTTTGTTTTTGTTTTTGTTTTGTTTTTATCTTTTTTTTCCAGGCTGGAGTGCAGTGGTAGGATCTTGGGTCACTGCAACCTCTGCCTCCCGGGTTCAAGTGATTCTCCTGCCTCAGCCTCCCGAGTAGCTGGGATTACAGATGTGCAACACCACGACACCATACCCGGCTAATTTATGTATTTTTAATGGAGACACGGTTTCACCATCTTGGCCAGCTGGTCACAAACTCCTGACCTCAAGCAATCTGCCTGCCTCGGCCTCCCAAAGTGCTGGGATTACAGGCATGAGCAACTGCGCCTGGCCCATCATTGAGTTTTAATAATACTTGTAAGTTTTAAATTAGCACAAGACCCAGGCATGGTGGCTCACCCCTGTAATCCTAGCATTTTCAGAGGCCGAAGCAGGAGGATCGCTTGAGCCCAGGAGTTCAGACCAGCTTGGGTAACATAGTGAGACCCTGTCTTTACAAAAAATTTAAATATTAGCCAAGTGTGGTGGCACGTGCCTATAGTCCCAGCTACCTGAGAGGCTGAGGTGGGAGGATCGCTTGAGCCTGAGAGGTTGAGGCTGCAGTGAACTATGATCACACCACTGCACTCCAGCCTAGGTGACAGAGTGAGCCCCTGTTTCGAAAAACAAACAAATAAATAAATAAATTAGCACAAGTGGTCACACAGAATTGAAGTAACTTAAGGTTTGTTTCTTTACCTTTAAAATCACTGTGTCATCATTGCTTATTCTGCAATAACTGTTTAATCTCAGGAATATGTTGCATCATGGAGTTGGAGACCCCCACAGAGCTCAAAGCCAGCTTGAATGATTCCAAACTATGAAAAAATTACTTTCAAAATGAATATGTGTAGCTGAGTCTGTGTGTGTCAAGAGGCCAGTTATACAAGTGGGATTTCTCCCAACTGACTTTGGCACACATTTTATTAAAAGCTAAATACGGGCTGGGCGCAGTGGCTCATGCGTGTAATCCCAGCACTTTGGGAGGCCAAGGTGGGCAGGTTGCCTGAGGTCAGGAGTTCGAGACCAGCCTGACTAACACAGTGAAACCCTATCTCTACTAAAAATACAAAAAATTAGCTGGGCATGGTGGCATGCGCCTATAGTCCCAGCTACTCGGGAGGCTGAGGCAGGAGAATCGCTTGAACCCAGGAGGCGGAGGTTGCTGAGAGCGGAGATAGCACCACTGCACTCCAGCCTGGGAGACAGAGTGAGACTCCATCTCAAAAAAGAAAAAAAAAATGCTAAATACAATTGGCCCTGTGTATTTGGGAGCTTTGCTTCGGTGGATGCCACCAACTGTGGATAAAAAATATTTGGGGCCGGCTGGGCGCGGTGGCTCAAGCCTGTAATCCCAGCACTTTGGGAGGTCGAGGCGGGCAGATAACGGGGTCAGGAGATCAAGACCATCCTGGCTAACACGGTGAAACTCCATCTCTACTAAAAATACAAAAAATTAGCCAGGCGTGGTGGCAGGTGCCTATAGTCCCAGCTACTTGGGAGGCTGAGGCAGGAGAATGGCGTGAACCCGGAAGGCAGAGCTTGCAGTGAGCCGAGATTGCGCCACTGCACTCCATCCTGGATGACAGAGCAAGACTCTGTCTCAAAAAAAAAAAAAAAAAAAAACATATTTAGGGCCAGGCATGGTGGCTCATGCCTGTAATCCCAGCCAAGGGATTGAATTGGGAGGCCGAGGCAGGTGGATCCTGAGGTAAGGAGTTAAAGACCAGCCTGGCCAAGATGGGGAAACCCCATCTCTACTAAAAATACAAACATTAGCCGGGCATGGTGGCAGGCACCTGTAATCACAGCTACTCGGGAGGCTGAGGCATAGAATCGCTTGAACCTGGGAGGTGGAGGTTGCAGTGAGCTTAGATCGTGCCACTGCACTCCAGCCTGGGCGACAGAGCAAGACTCTATCTCAAAATAAATACATAAATAAATAAACAAATAAATAAACAAAAAAATTAGCCAGGCGTGGTAACATGTGTCCATAGTCCCAGCTACTCCAGAGGCTGAGTCAGAAGAATTGCTTGAACCAGGAGGTGGAGGTTGCACTGAGCCGAGATGGTGCCATTGCACTCCAGACTGGGCAACAGAGGGAGACTCCTCCTCCTTTTTTTTTTTTTTTTTGAGACAGAGTCTCACTCTCTCGCCAGGCTGGAGTGCAGTGGCGTGATCTCGGCTCACTGCAACCTGTGCCTCCCGGGTTCAAGCGATTCTCTTGCCTCAGCCTCCTGAGTAGCTGGGATTACAGGTGCGTGCCACCACGGCCAGCTAATTTTTGTATTTTTAGTAGAGACAGAGTTTCACCATGTTGGCCAGGGTGGACTCCTCAAAAAAAAAAAAAATTGGGGAGCGCTGGGTGTGATGGCTAACACCTGTAATCCCAGCACTTTGGGAGGCCACGGCGGGCAGATCACTTGAGGTCAAGAGTTTGAGAACAGCCTGGCCAACATGGTGAAACCCCGTCTCTACTAAAAATACAAAAATTAGCCGGGCGTGGTGGCACACACCAGTAGTCCCAGCTACTCAGGAGGCTGGGGCAGGAGAAACGCTTGAACCCTGGAGACAGAGGTTGCAGTGAGCCGAGATCATGCCACTGCACTCCAGTCTGGGCAACAGAGTGAGGCTCCACCTCAAAAAAAAAAAATGGGTGGAAAAAACTGAATAAAATATAACAATACAACAATTAAAATAATACAAATTTTAAAAATAATACACATTTACATGGCATTTACATTGTATTAGGTATTATAAGTAATCTAGAGATTACAAAGTATACAGGAGGATATACATAGATTATATGCAAATATGAAGCAATTCTTTTTTTTTTTTTGAGACAGAATCTCACTCTGTCACCCAGGCCGAAGAGCAGTGGTGCGATCTCGGCTCACTGCAATCTCCACCTCCCAGATTCAAGACATTCTCCTGCCTCAGCCTCCTGCATAGCTGGGATTACAGGCGCATGCCACCATGCCCAGCTAATTTTTGTATTTTTAGTAGAGACGGGGTTTCACCATGCTGGTCAGGCTGGTCTCGAACTCCTGACCTCAGGTGGTCCACCCGCCTCGGCCTCCTAAAGTGCTGGGATTACAGGCGTTAGCCACCGCACCTGGCATATTAATAAATTTTCTATCAGAGACTTGAGCATCCAAGGATTTTGATATCCCTAGGGTCCTGGGACCAATCCCCTGAGAATACAGTGGGACAACAGTAATAAATCTGTGCTAATTTTTTTTTTTTTTTTTTGAGACAGAGTCTCGCTCTATGTCCCAGGCTGGAGTGCAGTGGCGCTATCTCAGCTCACTGCAACCTCTGCCTCCCAGGTCCAAATAGATTCTCCTGCCTCAGCCTCCTGAGTAGCTGGGATTACAGGCCTGTGCCACCATGCCTGGCTAACTTCTTGTTTTTTTAGTAGAGACAGGGTTTTGCCATGTTGGCCAGGCTGGTCTTGAACTCCTGGCCTCCAGAAATCAGCCTGGCTGGGCCTCCCAAAGTGCTGGGATTACAGGCGTCAGCCACTGCACCTGGCCAATCTGTGCTAATTTGAAGCTTACATATATAGTATTAAAGCTCAGCTGTTGCTGGGTGCGGTGGTTCACGCTAGTAATCCCAGCATTTTGGGAGGTCGAGGTGGGCGGATCACCTGAAGTCAGGAGTTTGAGACCAGCCTGACCAACATGGCAAAACCCCGTCTCTACTAAAAATACAAAAATTAGCCGGGTATGATGGTGGGCACCTGTAATCCTAACTACTCGGGAGACTGAGGTAGGAGAATCACTTGAACCAGGGAGGTGGGGGTTGCAGTGCGCTGAGATCACGCCATTGCACTCCAGCCTGGGCGACATCGTGAAAGTCCGTCTCAAAAAAAAAAAAAAAATAGCTAGGCTGGGTGCGGTGTCTCACGCTTGTAATCCTAGCACTTTGGGAGGCCGAGGTAGGCAGATCACTTGAGTCCAGGAGTTCGAGACCAGCCTGGGCAACAGGGTGAAACACCATCTCTACGAAAATATACAAATATTAGCCGAGTATGGTGGCGTATGCCTGTAGGCCCAGCTACTTCGGGGGCTGAGATGGCAGATCATTTGAGCCTGGGAAGTTCAGGCTGCAGTGACCCATGATTGTGCCACTGCACACCAAGCCTGGGCAACAGAGTGAGACATTGTCTCAAAACAAAACAAAACAAAACAAAAAAACAAAAAATTCAGCAATAAATAGAGCCACTATTTAGAACTTAGACGATGAAATTTTTTTCAAGAAGTATTTTTTTAACATTGTTTAGAATGTCAACGCAAGGTAATAATAAAAAGCAAACTGACTTTTAGTCATTTTTATTTTGGTTCTTAAATTCTCTACACATGATGCACTTTTATTTCACACATCTGGGGCAGACCCTGCCCATCATCCTACCCTTGGTGGGCCACCGCAAGCCATACCGGAATCCAATTCGACCTGGCAACTGTGGACCAGAGGGGAGTGACAGGGGCTGCCCCTTGGGAGTCGTTCAAGTTTTTAACCCTTAATTCAGAGGATGTTCTCAGGTATTACCTCCTACAGGAGGCCTCCCTTTGACAGCCTCTCCCTGCTTGAACCCAGGTCAAATATTTTTCCTTGTCAGGTATGGTGGTGTACACTTGAAGTCCCAGCTACTAGGAAGGCTGAGGCAGGTGGGTCCCTTGAGCCCAGGAGTTTGAGTCTAGCCTAGGCAACTTAATAAGACTCTCATCTCTAAAGATTTTTTTTAAAAATTATCCTTTATATTCCCAAAGCACTATGTGCTTAATTCTGTCACTGACCTCACACTTTATTCTATTTTTTTTTTTTTGAGACGGAGTTTCGCTCTTGTTGCCCAGGCTGGAGTGCAATGGCACGATCTCGGCTCACCGCAACCTCCGCCTCCCAGGTTCAAGCAATTCTCCTGCCTCAGCCTCCCGAGTAGCTGGGATTACAGGCATGCACCACCACGCCCGGCTAATTTTTTTGTATTTTTAGTAGAGACGGGGTTTCTCCATGTTGAGGCTAGTCTCGAACTCCTGACCTCAGGTGATCCGCCCACCTCGGTCTCCCAAAGTGCTGGGATTATAGGCGTGAGCCACCGTGCCGGCCTTGTATTCTATTTTTATGTATTCTTCCACTTCTAGGCTGAATGCACTGAAGGCAAAGACCATGTCCTTACCAGCCAAGTGCGGTGGCTCACACCTGTCATCCTAGCACTTTGGGAGGCGGAGGCAGGAGGATCATTTAAGGCCAGGAGTTCAAGACCAACCTGGACAACAAGCGAGATCTGTTTCCACAAAAAAATTAAAAATTAGCCAGGCATGGTGGTGGGCACCTGTGGTCCCAGCTACTTAGGAAGCTGAGGTGGGAGAACCACTTAAGCCCGAGGGGTCCAGGCTGCAGTGAGCCATGATCACGCCATTGCACTCCATGCCCTGTTGGTCAATTAGAGCTCAATGTTCTGGCCACATTGGGACATGTCTAATACGGCTGTCCCAAAGTGGAGTGGTTTGGGGGAGGGACTGGCAGTACACAGGAGGTGATGTTAAGCTACCTCAGGATATCATGGCCCCTCATGGTAGGAAGGGGACCTTGCAACTAAGACTCTTATTCTGTGTGTTAGTTCAAGGAATACCTTACCCATATCACTAGCCCTAATTTGCAGATGAGGAAATTGAAGCTCACAGAGGTCAGGAGGGTTGCCCAGTTATAGAGTGAGTCACTGGCCAAGTCTAGAGTAGAGCACACATTTCCTGTAGCCAGGACATCAGCCATAGGCCTGTGGTCTGGTCCATGGTGGGCCCGGCAGTTCCAACCTCAGCTGCCTTGCCAATGTGCTCATGTAACCACCAGGGGGAGCGAGATCGCCATTCATTGGGAAGCAGGGCACAGGCTTCGGGTTGGACTGAATGTTCCTTTGAGAGGGCCCACGGGCACACACAGTGGAGCTGTGGAGTCCTGTTAAAGAAAGATTGTGTGTGTTGAGGGGCGGGGGTGTTGTAACAGAGCTGGAGTTCAGGAGCGTTGGCGACTGGGATGAAGAGAGGAGGAGGGAAGGGCATTTTGCTGCCTTCCTCTGGCCCTGCCTAGTCTGGCCCTATTGGGGAAAGGGCAGAGCTGGGGAAAGGGAGGGATTGCCAGAGGGGATGGTTTCTGCCTCCACCTCTGCTCTCTTCGGGCTCAGTCAGGGCCTGGAACAGACCGGACATTCCTCAATCTCCAGCTGGAAACCAGGAAATCAGACCTGGAGGCTACCTCCCTGCAGCCTGGGCCAGAAGCCCTCCCTGCCCCCCAGGGCCCTGCTGCCTCAGAGGAGCCACACTCCAGGCTCCTAAAGGCTGAGTCTCTCCTAGAACTTCTGTGTTCTTCCCTCCTTCCCTCCCGGCTTCTCTTTCCTGGGCTATGGGATCAGACCCTTCCTGTGAGCACCACATTTGCATAAGAAATTGCTGTCCTGGCTCACACCTGTAATCCCAACAATTTGGGAGGCTGAGGCAGGAGGATCACTTGAGTCCAGGAGTTCAAGACGAGTGTGAGTAATATAGCGAGACCCTGTCTCTACAGGAAAAAATTAAAAATAATTAACCAGGCATGGTGGTGTGTGCCTGTATTCCCAGCTACTCAGGAGGCTGAGACAGGAGGATCCCTTGAGCCCAGAAGGTTGAGGCTGCAGTGAGCCGTGATGGTGCCACTGCAATCCAACTTGGGTGACAGAGTGAGACCCTGTCTCAAAGAGAAAAAAAAAAAAAAGAAGAGGCCTGGTGCAGTGGTTCATGCCTGTAATTAATCCTAGCACTTTGGGAGGCTGAGGCGGGAGGATTACTTGAGGCCAGGAGTTCAAGACCAGTCTGGGCAAGATGGCGAAACCCTGTCTCTACCAAAAATACAAAAATTAGCCAGGCATGGTGGCATGTGCCTGCAGTCCCAGCTACTTGGGAGGCTGGGGTGGGGGGATGGTTTGAGCCAGGGAGATGGAGGTTGCAGTAAGCCAAGATCTCATCACTGCACTCCAGCCTGGGAAACAGAGCAAGACTCCATCCTCCCCACCCCCCAAAAAAAGAAGAAAGAAAAAAAAAAAGGAAATCGCTATCCACAGAGTGCCAAGTCAAGTCAAACTCATGGCCTGTCCCCATATCTCACCAGGATTGGTGCTCCTGTCTGGACTTCTCACTACCACTCTTCCCCTCTTTCCTTAGTCCCTTCTCCAGGTGGTAGTCCTGATCATCTTTTCTCAAATTGTTAATCTGACTATGTTGCCCATCTGCTGAAACCTTTCAGGCACTTTCCCAGCACTCTTGTAATAAACTCTTACTTAGCATGGCACATGAGTCCTTCATGGTCTGGTCCTTCCCACCTCTCTGACACCGTGCTCCTCTCAATCTCTAGGTTCCGGCTACACTGCCCATGCTCATCATGGGGACTTCACGTGTGCTGTTTCCTCTGCATGGAATCTCACACCTCTTTAAAAAAAATTTTTTTGAAACAGTCTCGCTCTGTTACCCAGGCTGGAGTACAATGACATGATCTTGGCTCACTGCAAACTCTGCCTTCCGGGTTCCAGTGATTTTTGTGCTTCAGCCTCCCGAGTAGCTGGGATTACAGATGTGAGCCACCACACCCAGCTAATTTTTGTATTGTTAGTAGAGACAGGTTTTACTTTCTTTCTTTCTTTTTTTTTTGAGATGGAGTCTCACTCTGTCGCCCAGGCTAGAGTGCAGTGGTGTGATCTCGGCTCACTGCAAGCTCCGCATCCCAGGTTCACGCCATTCTCCTGCCTCAGCCTCCTGAGTAGCTGGGGCTACAGGTGCCTGCTACCATGCCCGGCTAATTTTTTTGTATTTTTAGTAGAGACAGGGTTTCACCGTGTTAGCCAGGATGGTCTCAATCTCCTGATCTCGTGATCCGCCCGCCTTGGCCTCCCAAAGTGCTGGGATTACAGGCGTGAGCCACCACGCCTGGCCTGAGACTGGGTTTCACCATGTTGGCCAAGCTGTTCTTGAACTCCTGGCCTCCTGTGATCCGCTCCCCTCGGCCTCCCAATGTGCTGGGATTTACAGGCGTGAGCCACCACCCCGGCCCTCACATCTCTACCTTAATGCCTACTCCTTCAAATCTCGGCTCCCATATTGCTTTCTCGTTGTCCCTGAGAAAAGGACCAACACCCCTCTTTCATCTCTCTGAATAGGTCGGATCCCTTATTATTCTCCTAACACCACATACTTCTCTTTCATTATTCACTGTTTTTTTGTTTGTTTGTTTGTTTGTTTGTTTGTTTTTGAGATGCAGTTTCCTCTTGTTGCCCCGGCTGGAGTGCTATGGCACGATCTAGGCTCACTGCAACCTCCACTTCTGGAGTTTAAGCAATTCTCCTGCCTCAGCCTCCCAAGTAGCTGGGATTACAGGCTCGTGCCACCACGCCCAGCTAATTCTTATTTTATTTTATTTTATTTTATTTTATTTTATTTTTGTGAGACGGAGTCTCGCTATCACCCAGGCTGGAGTGCAGTGGCACGATCTCGGCTCACTGCAAGCTCCGCCTCCCGGGTTCATGCCATTCTCCTGCCTCAGCCTCCTGAGTGGCTGGGACTACAGGTGTCCGCCACCACACCCAGCTAATTTTTAAAAAATTTTTTTGTAATTTTAGTAGAGATAGGGTTTCACCGTGTTAGCTAGGATGGTCTCAATCTCCTGACCTCAGGTGATCTGCCTGCCTCGGCCTCCCAAAGTGTTGAAATTACAGGCGTGAGCCACCGCGCCCAGCCTAATTTTGTATTTTTAGTAGAGACGGGGTTTCACCGTGTTAGCTAGGGTGGTCTCGATCTCCTGACCTCGTGATCTGCCTGCCTCGGCCTCCCAAAGTGCTGGGATTACAGGCTTGAGCCACTGTGTCCAGCTTATTCACTGTCTTTTAAAATTTTAGTTTGGTTTGGGTTTTTTTGTTGTTTGGGACAGGGTCTCACTCTGTTGCCCAGGCTGGAGTGCAGTGGCACAATCATGGCTCACTGCAGCCTCAACCTCCTGGGCTCAAGTAATCCTCCCACTCAGCCTCTTGAGTAAGTGGGACTACAGGTGTGCACCACCACATCTGACTATTTTTTTGGTATTTTTTTATAGAGACAGGGTTTCGCCATGTTGCTCAGGCTGGTCTCGGGCTCCTGGACTCAAGAGATCCCCCCTCTTCGGCCTCCCAAAGTGCCGGGATTGTAGGAGTGAACCACTGTTTGTCATAATTGTAATTGTAATTGTACATTTGTTTGTAATATTATTTAATTAATTACTAATAAAGTTCTATGAGGTAAAAACTATATCAATTTTTGCTCATCTAAAAATCTCCAGCACCTCTGAGCCTGGTACATAATAGATGCTCAATAGATGTTTGTTGTTTGTTGTTTTTTTTGAAACAGGGTCTCACTCTGTCGCCCAGGATGGAGTGCAGTGGCGTGATCTCAGCTCACTGCAACCTCAGCCTCCTGGGCTCAAGCGATCCTCCCATCTCAGCCTCCCGAGTAGCAGGGACTACAGGCATGCACCACCACACTGGACCAATTTTTGCATATGTATATATACGTGTATACATGTATATATATGTGTATACATATGTATACATATACATATGCACATATACGTGCATACCTGTATATATGTGTATACACGTATATATGTATACGTGTATACATGTATATATGTGTATACATATGTATACATATACGTATGTATATATGTGTATACATGTATATATGTGTATACATGTATATATGTATGTGTACATATGTATACGTATACATATGTATATGTGTGTGTACATATGTATACGTATACATATGTATGTGTGTGTACATATGTATATGTATACATATGTATATATGTGTGTGTACATATGTATATATGTGTATACATATGTATACGTATACATATGTATATATGTGTGTGTATATATATGCAAAAATTGGCCCAGTGTGGTGGTGCATGCCTGTAGTCCCTGCTACTCAGGAGGCTGAGATGGGAGGATCGCTTGAGCCCAGGAGGCTGAGGTTGCAGTGAGCTGAGATCACGCCACTGCACTCCATCCTGGGTGACAGAGTGAGACCCTGTCTCAAAAAAAACAAAAACAACAAACAACAAACATCTATTGAGCATCTATTATGTACCAGGCTCAGAGGTGCTGGAGATTTTTAGATGAGCAAAAATTGACATGGTTCTTACCTCATAGAACTTTATTAGTAATTAATTAAATAATATTACAAACAAATGTACAATTACAATTACAATTATGACAGTGGCTCACATATATATACATATGTATATATGTATATATGTATATATATGTGTGTATGTATTATATATGTATATATATGTGTATTTTTTTTTTGAGACAGAGTCTCACTCTGTCGCTCAGGCTGGAGTGCAGTGGCATGGTCTCGGCTCACTGCACTCCACCTCCGGGTTCATGCCATTCTCTTGCCTCAGCCTCCTGAGTAACTGGGATTACAGGCGCCCGCCACCACGCCTGGCTAATTTTTGTATTTTTAGTAAAGACGGGGTTTCACCATGTTAGCCAGGATGGTCTCGATCTCCTGACCTTGTGATCCACCCACCTCGGCCTCCCAAAGTGCTGGGATTACAGGCGTCAGCCACCGCGCCCGGCTTATTATTATTTTTTTTTTTTTGAGAGGGAGCCTTGCTCTGTCGCCCAGTCTGGAGTACAGTGGCACAATCTAGGCTCACTGCAAGCTCTGCCTCCTGGGTTCACGCCATTCTCCTGCCTCAGCCTCCCGAGTATCTGGCACTACAGGCACCCACCACCACGCCTGGCGAATTTTTTGTATTTTTAGTAGAGACGGGGTTTCACCATGTTAGCCAGGATGGTCTCGATCTCCTAACCTCATGATCCGCCCACCTCAGCCTCCCAAAGTGCTGGGATTACAGGCGTGAGCCACCATGCCCAGCCCTGCATATATATATTTTTTATTGAGGCAGGCTTCCACCTGGTTGCCCAGGCTGGTCTCAAACTCCTGAGCTCAGGCAGTCCACTCGTCTCAACCTCCCAAAATGCTGGAATTACAGGTGTGAGCTACTGTGACCAGCAAGATGCTCAATAAATGTTCTTTGAATGAATAAGTATATTTATGTTACACACTCCTCTCCATCTCTATCGCCTAAGCATGAGCCTCTATCATCTCTTATCTGCACCTCAGCAATCACTTCTTGGTTTGTCTTCCAGTTTATAATCAAGTTTCTGTCAGTTTCCCACCAAAAAGCCAGAGTGGTCTAATAACATAGCCTATCTGGCTGGGCGTGGTGGCTCACGCCTGTAATCCCAGCACTTTGGGAGGCCGAGGCAGGTGGATCCCCTGAGGTCAGGAGTTTGAGACCAGCCTGACCAATATGGTGAAACCCCATCTCTACTAAAAATACAAAAATTAGGCTGGACGCGGTGGCTCACGCCTGTAATCCCAGCACTTTGGGAGGCCGAGGCAGGCGGATCACGAGGTCAGGAGATCGAGACCATCCTATCCTGGCTAATATGGTGAAACCCTGTCTCTACGAAAAATATAAAAAAATTAGCCGGGCGTGGTGGCTGGCGCCTGTAGTCCCAGCCACTTGGGAGGCTGAGGCAGGAGAATGGCATGAACCCGAGAGGCGGAGCTTGCAGTGAGCCGAGTTCGCGCCACTGCACTCCAGCCTGGGTGACAGAGCGAGACTCCGTCTCAAAAAAAAAAAAAAAAAACAAAAAAAAAAAAAATTAGCCAGAGGTGGTGGTGTGAGACTGTAGTCCCAGCTACTCGGGAGGCTGAGGCAGGAGAATTGCTGGAACCCAGGAGGCAGAGGTTATGGTGAACAGAGATCACATCACTGCACTCCAGCCTGGGCCACAGAGCAAGACTCCGTCTCAAAAAAAAAAAAAAAAAAAAACTGCCTATCTGATCATGCCACCCTTCCACCCCCTGTTGAATAGCCTTCAATGGCTTCCCACGGCCCTTGGAATAAAATCCAAGCTCTTGACCACAGCCTTACAAGGTCTTGCATGGTCTGACTCACCTCATGCCAAGCTCCACCTCCTCAACTGACATTTCTTAATTCAACAAATATTGAGTGCCTGTTCCACCAGGCTCTGGGGTGAGCAAAAACAGACTCCTTCAGCTCTGCTTAGTCCTCTAGATACTTGAACATACCTCCTTCCCATCCACAGCCTGCGCTTGTGGTTTCCCTTGTTCTGGAATCCAGTCCTTTCTCTCTCCTTCTTTCTCTACCTTCCTGACTTTGCCCAGTCAACACCTACTCACCCATCAGATCTGATCACACACCATTCATTCAGGGATATCTTATCCGACCTGAAGCTAGTTTAGGTCCCCCTGTATACGCTCTTAACTGCTCCCTATATTTGACTTCACAGCACTCACCACATTTTCTATTTTTACATTTGTTCCTGTAGTGATTTGGTTTATACCCATCTTCCTCACCAGGAAGCGCCAGGAGCTTCTCTGTCTGGTTTTTGCTTACTATCGTTTCCCTCCGGTGCTCAGCTGGTGCTCCACAGGCAATTTACTGATTGACTAAATGAATGAGTAAACGATTCCTCCATAAGAGTATTCAGAGTTCTGCGCTTCAGGGAAATGTTGGCACCTCTGCCTCACTGTGCATAGGAGCTGGTGGGTGATGGCTGAGGCCAGGAGGGGCATACATAGGAGCTCTCACCAAGCAGAGAGCTGAATGAGTGTGTTAGTCCCTTCCTGCCCCTTCTTGTCCCTAGAGCGCTGTGACTTAGCCCTGCCCACCTCTCCAACCCCATCTAGCTCCTCTCCTCTTTGATGTTCCAGCAAGCGGAGCTCCTGCTCCTTTTTCCCTGGAATTCCCAGCCTCCTGCATACTGACCCCTCCATCTGCAACTTGTCTCCTGCTTCCTTTCACAAGGCTGGCTCCTCCCTATCCTTCTTCAGGTCCAGTTTAAATGCTGCTTTTTTTTTTTTTTTTTGAGATGGAGTCTCGCACTGTCACCCGGGCTGGAGTGCGGTAGCAAGATCTCGGCTCGCTGCAACCTCCGCCTCCCAGGTTCAAGTGATTCTCCTGCCTCAGCCTATCAAACAGCTGGGACTACAGGCGCGCACCACCACACCTGGCTAATTTTTTGTATTTTTAGTAGAGATGAGGTTTCACCACATTGGCCAGGTTGGTCTTGAACTCCTGACCTCGTGATCTGCCCGCCTCAGCCTCTCAAAGTGCTGGGATTACAGGCATGAGCCAGCGTGCCCGGCCTAAATGCTGCTGCTTTTTTTTTTTTTGAGACAGAGTCTCGCTCTGTCGCCGAGGCTGGAGTGCAGTGGCGTGATCTCAGCTCACTACAACCTCTGCCTCCCAGGTTCACGCCATTCTCCTGCCTCAGCCTCCCGAGTAGCTGGGACTACAGGCGCCCGCCACCACGCCCGGCTAATTTTTTGTATTTTTAGTAGAGACGGGGTTTCACTGTGTTAGCCAGGATGGTCTCGATCTCCTGACCTTGTGATCCGCCCACCTCGGCCTCCCAAAGTGCTGGGATTACAGGCGTGAGCCACCACGCCTGTCCTGTTTTTGTTTTTTGAGATAGGGTCTCACTCTGTTGCCCAGGCTGGAGTGCAGTGGCACAATCAGGGCTCACTGCAGCCTTGACTTCCCAGGCTCAGATGATTCACCCACTTCAGCCTCCTGAGTAGCTGGGATTACAGGCATGTGCCACCAAGCCTGGCTAATTTTTGTATTTTTGTTAGAAATGGGGTTTCACCATGTTGCCTAGGCTGGTCTTGGAACTCTTGGGCTAAAGCAATCCACTGGCCTTGGCCTCCCAAAGTGTTGGCATTACAGGCATGAGTGCAGTGTTTTTTATATCTAATCTCAGACGTGACACACCATCACTTCTGCCGTATTCTATTGGCCACTCAACCCAACCCTGATACAACATAGGAAGGAACTACACAAGAGTGTGAATACTAGGAGGTAGGGGACATCATCGAGAGGTCATCACAGAGGCTGACGACCACATTGTCAAAAATGAGGATGCCAGTGGCTCATGCCTGTAATCCCAGCACTTTGGGAGGGCGACGCAGGCGGACCACGAGGTCAGGAGATAGAGAACATCCTGGCTAACACAGTGAAACCCCGTCTCTACTAAAAATACAAAAATTAGCCAGGCGTGGTGGCTGGCGCCTGTAGTTCCAGCTACTCGGGAGGCCGAGGCAGGGGAATTGCTTGAACCTGGGAGGCGGAGGTTGCAGTGAGCCGAGATCATGCCACTGCACTCCAACCTGGGCAATAGAGCCAGACTTCGTCTCAAAAAAAAAAAAAAAAAAAAAATGAGGACACCTTTCCTGAAGCCCCCAGGAAGCTTCCCTTCATGTCTACTGGCTGAAACTGTGTCACATGTCCATGCCTACACCAGTCAATCAGGAGGGGTTTGGGACCATTGTTTTTGGTCCCAGTCACAATCATGATTCACCCCGGGGGCTAAGATCCACCTCCGCTGAAGCACAGGGTGCCATCTAAAAGCAAGATGGCTACCTGAATAGAGATTCTGTTTGGAATGAGGAAGGGGCAATGGGAATAGATATTGAGTGGGCAGCCCAGTGTCCATGACACTCACCCACTAGACTCTAAACTGCACAAGGACAGAGATTACATCTTTTCTGACTATTGCATCCCCAGTGCATAGCCTACTGCCTGACACAGAGTAGATGCAACAGTATTTGTTGAATAAATAAATGAATGAATTCATGACTAAACTGGAAGACCATAGGGCAGGGGTTCAGGACTAGTACCACCAGCCTGAGGCTTCTTCAGTTCTTAGAAGTCAGGAGGCCACCTGCTCCCACCTCCACTGCCAGCTCCAAGAACAGGCAGGACTGGCAGAATTATTCTTTATTTCTGGAGACATTTAATCAGATGCAGTAACACTGATTCCAGGCGAGGGCAGGGGGCATGGGTACCCCTGAAGCAACCAGTATCCTGTGGCCCAAGGTGTCCCCCATCCCCAGACCTGGGATCCCCCTCAGTTACAGTTAAATAGAGAGAGGAAGATCTCCCCAGGGGGCTTTGGGGGGAGGGTCTGCCTCCTGCACCCACCCTCTCCACGCAGAGGAGTCTGAGCACAAGCTATTTACAGTATTCACATCCACTGTACCCCACCAAACCAAGGCAAATACTACAGGTGGCCCCTCCCCAAGGGAAGAGGCCAGAGAGGCTGTGAGTGTATGTGTGTGTATGGGGGAGAGGGGATGTCTGCGCGTGCGAGCACACAAATGCACTGAGGGGCAGATCTGCCTCCAGCCAAAGAGACATCAGTCTATAAGGTGCAGATTAAAAACAACCGAGAGGACCCACCCCTAGGGGCCCAGGCCACTTCCATCTTTGTTCTGTCTTTTTCTCCTCCAGACATCCTGGTAGGTGATGCAGAGGAGCCCTCACAGCTGTGCCCGGATCCAAGGCAAACCCTCTTAAAGGACTTCTGGGGAAAAAGAGGAGGGGAAACAGTCAGGGCAAACAGCACCCAAGCCCAGATAGCTGGGGGTCTTCAGGGTGGAGCAGGAGAGGGTTACTGGCAGAGCCAGAAGAGAAGGCAGGGCTGAGGAGTACAGGGAAGGCTGCTGGGAGGAATGGAGCTGGGTCCAGGAATCAGGAGACCTACCTGTGACCTGTGGGGACTGCACCACAGCTTTCTTGAGGAAGGCTTCTGCCTCTGCAAAGGGCAGGAGTGCCTCTGGTGTTCGGCTCAGACTCTTGTCCCCAGAGGGTCCCTTGGTGGAGAAGCCATTCTCCTGGTGTGCTGGGAGAGGCTGCAGGCCATTCACCAGGGACCCTGGCAACTCCTTGCTTGGGAGACTGTGGATGCAGAGGCCAAGGCTCAGCACCTCACCTCCCAGGAAAGCCCAGGCCACCCCGCAGCTCCAGCTGCAGTCTGCCTCCCTGCTCAGGAACCCTGGGATTGGAAGCTGGTACCTCCACTGAGGCTCCTGTGGGGTGGGCTCCTCTTTCTGCACAGCCTCCTTCTGCAGCCCTGGGGACCGAGCCTCCACAGCTTTCACAGGCTCTGTCACAGGGAAAGAGGGGCCATCAGCCAGGGGCTGGCAAGAGAGGTGAGGATGGAGGAGGAGGGTGGCAAAGGGAAGGGAGGCGAGGCGAATGGGGGGCTTTACCTGGGCTGGAACCGTTGGCGTTGGCCTCCTTGCTGTCCTGCTTCTGCTTTGAAGAGGAAGAGCAGTCAGGCTCAAGGGACAGCCGGCCCCAGTCACTTCGGACTGAGTTCGGCCCTCCCCTTGCCCGGGCCGCAGCGGCCTCCCCGACAGCCTAGCTCTCCGTGGCCATGGATGCCTTTCCATGGCCTCCTTTTCACACCCTGCCCCCGACGCCCAGCACCGCCCTTCGGGGGAACTCTGACCTTGGTTTCAGAAACTTCTGACTTCCGAGTCCTCTTCATGATCTCCTCCAGACGCTGTTTGGAGGCCGCATATCAGTTAGGCTCGAGCCCCGCCCCTAATCCTAAGCCTTCCACCAGCCAGCCCCGGCCTCGGAGTCTTAGGGCTTCCCAGTTCACAGCAGCCCTCTCCAGGACAGGAACTGGAATCTGCCCCAGCGCTTTCTCGTCCCACCCGCTCTAAGCCCAGGCCCCGCCCACCTGGCCCGCCCTGTCCAGGCCCCGTCCACGTCCGCACACCTTTCTGCGCTCTTGCCGCTCCTGCTCCTGCTGCTGGAAGTGCTTTTCCCGCTCCAGACGCTGCCGCTCCGCCTCTTCCCGTGACCGAGCTTCGGCCTCCTCTTTCTGCCAAAGACCTCCATGAGCGTGGGGCACCTGACTCCAGCCTTCCCTCCCGGCCTGCGGCGCCCGCGTCCAGCCGCTTCCCGCCCGCCCGCCGGGGGCACCTGCTTCTGCAGCCGCTCCTGCTCCTCCTGCTCGGCCTGCGCCTTCTCTCGTGCCTCCTGCTCCTCCCGCCTCCGGGCCTCCGCCTCCCGCTCCGCCCGGGCCTCGGCCTCCCGTGCCAGCTGCTCCTCTCGCATTCGCCTGGGGGACGGAGCAAACGGCTCAGGCTCGGCCTCTGCTTCTTCTCCAGCGCCCACGAGGGCCCCCTCAGTCCCCAAGGCGCACTCACTTGTCCCTTTCTGCCTGCAGCCTCCGCTCCTGTTCCTCGCGCTCCCGCTGCTCCCGGGCCTGGCGCCGCTTCTCAGCCAAGAGCCGAGTGGCTTCTTCTCGGTCTGTGGTGCCGGCCATTGGTTTGCTAGGGGTCACCGGGGGAGCAGGGGCTGGGGGTGAGGTCAAGAGAGCAGCATCTGGAGGGGGATCCGGGATCAGGCGTCAGCACACCCACGCAGGCACCGCCGTCAGCTCCCAGCGGCCTGTGTTCTGGGCCTGGGACTGCTGAGGGCAGAAGTCTCCTCTTTCCATGTCCCACTCCCAGTCCTCAGGCATCTCTGGCGGCCCACACCCCCACGCAGGAGAAGCTGGCTTCTCTCGCTCGGCCCACCCCTCCCCTCTCTTCATGCCTACCTGTGGGGGTCTCCGCGGGGGGCTGCTCCTTCTGGGGCGGGGCTGGGGTGGGCGAGGGCGCCGGCGAAGGTGCCGGTGAGGCTGGGGCTGCTGACTCCTTCTCGTCACTGGCCCTGCGCTTGCTCTGGCTCTTGTCCTCAGGCCCTGCGGCGCTGGGGCTCTCCTTTGCCTCCTCCTTCCTCCGAACCCGCCCCTTGGGGGATGCAGTGGTGCCTCGGGGGGACGGTGGCTTTGGAGGCAGAGTGTGGCCTGGCCCTGGGCTGAGGCAGGGGGAGGCAGGCCTGTGCCAGTATGTGGAGGGAGAGGATGGCCGGGCCTTGGATTTGGGGCTAAGAGAAAAGGGAAAAGGGAAAGGTTAGGAGACACACACCCACACGCTGAGAACTTGTTCCTTCCTCTGGGAGGTGCCCCCTCCCCCAGGCTACATCAGCGCCCCCCCCTTGCACTCACAGAAACACACCATTCCCTTTTAGAGCATACACCCCAGTTTGTAATGACATGTTTCTGTGGGATTCTTTGATTATTGTATGTCCCCCGCCAATAGCCTGTAAGCTTAATAAGAGAAAAAACCACGCCTGGGTTAGCTCAGCAACGTGTCCTCAGCACCCTGAGTGCTGCCTGGCAGGTCCATTCATTCGGCAGGTTTTGTTGTTGTTGTTGTTGTTTTTAAGACAGAATCTGGCTGACCCCCAAGCTGGAGTACAGTGGCATGATCATACGTAGCTCACTACAGCCTCAACCTCCTGGGCTCAAACAGTCCTCCCCTTGGCCTCCCAAAGTGCTGGGATTACAGGTGTGAGGCACTACCCTGGCCCTTCAGTAGGTATTCACTGAGTGGTTACCAGGTGCCAGGCACTATTTTAGATGTTGGGGTACTTCAGTAACCAAAACACATAAAAAAAAAAAAAAAAAAAGAAAGAAAAGAAAAACGGAGGCTGGGCAGGGTGGCTCACACTCACACATGTAATCCCAGCACTTTGGGAGGCCAAGGAGGGTGGATCACCTGAGCTCAGGAGTTCGAGATCAGCCTGGACAACATAGCAAAACCCCTCTCTACCAAAAATACAAAAAATTAGCCGAGTGTGGTGGCGAGCCTGTAGTCCCAGCCACTTGGAAGGCTGAGACGGGAGGATAGCTTGAGCCCGGGAGGTCAAGGCTGCAGTGAGCCGAGATTGTGCCACTGCACTCCAGCCTGGGTGACAGAGGGAGATCCTGTCTCAAACAAACAAAACAGAGAGAAATCTGCCCTCAAGGAAGTTGCATTCTAGAGGTGGGTGCCCAACAAATATTTGTGGGTGATGAATAAATGACCCGGTAAGGGGCAGGGTCCCTCGCACCACCCACGCCCACCTGAGCTCAGAGGCTGTGCTGGCGGAGAGGCGGGCGCGTGGGGAGGCAGGCAGCGACTGGCGCTTCTTGAGGCTGCGCTCCCGGGCTAGGGCACTCTTCTCCTTCTCGTTTTCCCGCTCCTTGTCCTTCTTCTCCTTTTTCTGCACCTGGCAGGGAAGGAGGAACGGAAGAGGAGAGTAGAGGTCAGCAGCGCCCGCGTTCCCCAGTTCCAGGCTGCCTGTCCCCACCTGCACGGCCACTCGAGCCAGTAGAGCCACTCACCGGCGAGGCCTCCGGCCGGCGGCGCACCTGAGCGGGGCTGCCCCCGGCGCTGGGCTTGCGGCGCTCCCCGCGCTCACCGGCGGGGGCGCAGCGGTGCACGCTTCGGGGGGCGCTGCACGGCGTCAGGGGGCTGGCGGAGGCCGAGCGCGGGCACACCGGCACGGCTGCAGAGGGATGAGTGCGGTCGGGTTGCGGCCCGCGCGCCAGGCTGGCCCCTGCCCGGCCCCACGTGGGGCCTCTCCCAGGGTCGCAGCCCCTACCCTGGTCCCGGCCATTGCGGGGCAGTGTGACCGCGCTGCGACTCCGAGCAAGGAAGGAGAGGGTGGGCGTCATCAGACGATCCACGATGCTGCTCTCCCATGCACTCAGCTGCAGGCTGCGATCTGGGGGTAGAAGGCCAGGCGAAGCCGGTCACCGTGGGGGCCGTAGGAGGCAGGAAGAGGCAAGGGGGCAGACCAGGCATCATCCCCATGCCAAGGCCAAGGCTTCTCACCCGGGAGGCCTCTCCCCACAATCACACCGGGGCCACACTTGTCCTCCCTACGATCTGGACTTCCACTGCAGACCCAGGCAACCAGACACTTCCCAGGGCAACATCCTGCATCGGATGAGGGTCCCCGCCTACAACGCTCCCCAGGTGAAGGGGCCCTGAACCGCGCATATAGGAAGGAGCCATCCAGGATTGGAAGAAGACCCAATTGCCCTCTGCTATGTCCCAGTGTAAGGTCTTGCCCCTTCTGCTGTCAGAGGGCTGACCCAGCCGAGGCTGTCCCATGGATTCGGGACAGTGAGGGTCCTTGTGCTCATCTGACCCAGGTTTTAGCAGTCCTGTGCCAGGGAGAGGCTGCTAGGGTGCCTGCCTGCCCTAGGCCACCCTGCTTTGTCCCCTCAGCTGCTGGGCTATTTTTAAGCCTCAGTCAGGTGGGGTTGGTACAGCAGCTGATTTGGTTGCTAGGCAACAAAGCAACCAAACAAATGCAAGAGAAACTTATAAATAACTCCCACCATGGCTCCTTCGCATATGAGCACCAGGGCATGGTGGGAATGCAGGGGCTATGCCACCTTGGTTGGCTCAACTCTGGAACCAGCCAAGGCCACGGCTGGGGCTCTGAAGGCAGAGAGGGCAGGATTGCATGGGCCCTCTAGGGTGGAGCCAGAATGAGGGACCCCTCCACCCCACAGCCCCACAGCACCCAGGCCAGTCTGACATATGGGGACAATGCCACCTGGCTAAGCTTGGCCCAGGCCAGCTGGCTGTGGTTGCAGAAAAGGCTGCCTGCCTGTCCCCACCCCCAGCCACCACCTCCAACTTGCTCTTGAGGCCCCTGCCAGGCTTCCTGCCCTCTGCGGCATTGTGCTTTGTCTCTGTTCTCCTCTCCTACAGGGCAACCTCTGTCCTCAGGGTCCAGACCCATATGCCGGCTCCCCCGAGGGGTGCAGAGCCCTGGGTAAGGTAGAGTGGGGATGGGGACCTGGAGTATGTGAGGGCTCCAGGGACCTGGTGTTCTTGCTGAGCTCTGGAGGAGGCTTGGTGGGAGCTACAAGGGGCTCTGGAGGGGGAAGGGCTGGGCCTTCTCTTACTTCTACTGGGGGAGTTCCAGAGCGTGGCAGAGGACTTTGAGAGCCGCTTGTTGATTATAGAGTCCACGTGTTTGGGCAGGTTAACTGCCGACACGGAGCACCTGCTCCCACCTGGAGGGGGAAAAGACACGGCATTAGGGCCGGGCCCGGCAGGAGCCAGTGGGGGGCACCGAGGCCTTCCATGCAGGATGCTCCAAGGGCAGGGTGGGAGAGGGAGGAGTGGGCAGGCTAGGATGAGGAGCAGGAGGCAGCCCTGGCCCTGGGAGAGGGAGGGTGGGGGGTAGGTGACCAGAGACAACCTGGGTTGGGGGAGCCGACGGAGAAGGAACAAAGGGAGGAGATGAGTAAAACTAGAGAAACTACAGCTTTCCTGGCCAGACCAAGGAAGCCATTCCTTAACGGCTGAGTACTGCAACCCCTCCCCATAACCACCCAGCACTAGCACTTGCTGACACTGCCCAGCCAAGGCGTTATGGATACAACACCCCTGTACTGGGATAAATGCAAAAACGCTCCTAGACAGGACCTACACAGTCACAGTCTCTTGCACAAATCCACGTATTCATCCAGAATCACAAAAAGACATGCAGACACAGGCATATAAAGTGGCAGATACTTCGGCATGCACACATGTGTGCAGACATGCACAGGGACAGAGACACAAACACTAACAGTGTGTCAGACCCAGATGCACACAAGCCACAAACACATCGAAGCAACCTCATCATGACATTTGTAGCAGCTCACATTTGTTGATGCTTACCATGTGCCAGGTACTGTGTGGGGCACCACACACATGTGACCTCATTTGATCCTTCAAACATCTATCTACCACCTCAGGGGCAAGTAGTATCACTATCCCCAGTTTATAGATGAAGAAAGTGAGACTTCGAGAAGTTAAAGGTTACGCTGCAAGTGCCAGAGCTGGAACCCAAGTCTGTCTGACTTAGGAGCCCTCACTGAGGTACACAAGGCCACAAACACGCCAAGGCAAACACATATTAAGACACACAATGCACGGATCCAGGAGCACATAAACGGAGGATACACAGCTAGAAATAATGAAACTTGCCATTGCATAAAGACATCCAAGCACAGTGGTACACACATGCCAGCAAAGAATCAGACCAAAATCCATGGTGGCCCTACGCGGAGAAAACTCAGAGACAAAAATCTACCTTCTGAGACAAGGAGTGACAGTTTAAGATCCAGTGTCTGTAGGGCATTAAAGTCTTTTATGTATCAACAACTAATAATAATTGACAGGCGCAAAGAGGGCTAATCCTAAAATGACAGAGGTTTGAAGAGCAAACCAAATGGAGAGAATCCATCTCTGATTTGAGAGTGGAAGTCCTTGGGAAGCGACAGTTTGGCTTACAGACCGTTCTAGAAGACACAAGTCACATAAAGCAAGGCACACCTGCTGCAGGGAGCCACCAACTTTTTGTAGGGAAGTTGTTCCCTTCCCTTACTTGCCATCCCAGCCTTGCCCACCCACTCCCCAGCCTCTCCAGCCTACTCACTGGTCTTATGTCCTGGAGAGCTGTGGTGCAGGGCCCCTGCCCAGGACCAGCGCTGCTGCCGGATTTCGGCCCACGTCTTCTTCACTGACCGTTGGATGGCTGCTTCATAGCGCTCCTAGGGGAAGGTGGGGAGGAGAGAGAGATGTGGACTCAGAACATTCATCGAATTTGGGATAGAGGCCCTTCTTCCTCTTGTGACAATGCCTCCCCCACTCCCTTCCCTTGGAGTCTTTTCCTGACTCATTGCAGGTAACCAAGGTTACCAAATCCTTGCTATGATTAAGGACCAAGATCCCTTTCGACTTGTTCTTGGGGAGCTTTTCACTGTTCTTGAGTCATTTCCTGAGTGTATGAGTTGATTGTCTGAGGACTGGGTGGACTCCCCCTACCTGGGGCTCCCAGGCAAGGCCACATCTCAAGCACTGAGGGTCCTGACCTTGGGGCTATGTGTTCCCTCTAGCCTGAGGCCCTCCCAGGTAGGGCCAGGTGGCCATTTCCTTCATTTCCTCACCAGCACTCAAGCTAGGGCTTTACCCATGTCACAGAGCTAGGCATGCTCACACAGATGCATACCTGCATACATACACACAGACACATGGGGTACATGTACGAACACAGGTACTGACAGTAAACAGTTACAGGGGCCTACAGTGGCACATTCAGAAGCAAATGTGCCTGCAGTTGCGCAGGTGCCCAGATATTCTAACACAGGGACACAACTGTAGATGTGAACACAAATAGGACCACATAGACACAGATAAGGCAGAGCCGTGAACATGGCTGTGCGTACACACTGCACCAGTATGCAGACGGTGAGCACACGTGTACATGGATTCACGGAGACCCATCCCACACCTTGTTTTTCTCGAGCTTCTGCCGCTGCCGTTCCTCCAGGGCTGCACGGCGTTGCTCGGCTTTAAGACGTTGCTCTTCCAGCCGGCGCCGGCGCTCCTGGAGCTGCTTCTCCCGCAGCGCCTTGGCCTTCTCCTCCTTTTCCAGCCACACTGCCTTCTTGGCCGCTGTGGACAAAGGTGCCCAGTGGCATGTGAAGGGTTCTGCAGCAGGCCTGGGCCAAGGACATTTCCTCCAAGTGGCCAGCCCTGCTACCCATGCCCTGGGTGGGTCTTTCTCCCACCTGCTTAGGTTGAGCTTTCAGTCTGAGACAAGCCCCTCAAATTGAGAGGCTTACTGAAGACAGGACTCAGGAGAGGCCTATTTCTCCTCCACTGGCCTTATGGGCTCTCAGGGCTGAAGGAGAAATGAATGCTTTAGTGCAAGATCCCCATCTGACCTGGGGGGCCTACCAGACAGATGTCCACATACTGTGATTAAGAGCATGGGATTTGGGGTGGCAGGAGGCTTCTGGGTCTGAATGTCAGCTGCTCTACTAGCTGTGTGGCTTAAGCAAATGATTTCATCTCTCTGAGCCTCTGTTTCCTCCTCAAAATGGGTTGAGGATTAAATTAGATGTGTATCCTGCTCTTAGCACAGTGCACATAATTAAGTGTTGCAGAAGTGTTGGTGTTGTTTTGTTTTTTTTTTTTTTTTTTTTTGAGACGGAGTTTCACTCTTGTTGCCCAGGCTGGAGTGCAATGGCACGATCTCAGCTCACCACAACCTCCGCCTCCCAGGTTCAAGCGATTCTCCTATCTCAGTCTCCCGAGTAGCTGGGATTACAGGGATGTGCCACCATGCCTGGCTCATTTTTTGTATTTTTAGTAGAGACGGGGTTTCTTCACATTGGTCAGGCTGGTCTCAAACTCCCGACCTCAGGTGATTCACTCGCCTTGGCCTCCCAAAGTGCTGGGATTACAGGCGTGAGCCACTGCGCCCCAGCCTGTTGGTGTTATTAATAGGATGCTGATGATGACGATGAAGAAGATGATGAGGCTTCCTGCTCACTCACCCAGGTACTTGGCCCGCTCTTCTCGCCGCTCCTTTGCCAGCTTGTGTCTCTCTCCTGCCTTCTTCACCTCTGAGCAGAGGGAACAAGAACAGACAGGTCAAAAGGCTGTCCCCAAAGAGGAGTCAGCCTCAGATCCCTCCCTCTGGGCCTCACCCCATCCTTTCTTCATCTCCTCTAGGGCAAACAGGACTCTTTCAGTTGGCACGATCCAGGGCCAGGACCCTGAGCCAAGAGGTTTAGGCCCAGGCCGGGGTCATTACACACACCTTGCTTGATGGGAGGGCTGTTGGAGGCTGGCACTGCTGTTGGAGATGGCTGGCTGCTCCTTCGAGGAGGTCTGGCATCCCGTGGGCCTGTGGCTGGTGGGGTGGGTCCTCTGCTCTTTGCTTCAGAGGAAGGGGACTCTTCCTGCGGGGGGGCTGGCCTAGGCCCGACCTGCCCTGAGGGGCTCTCTGGTTCCAGTGGGAGCTGCTTAGAGCTAGTGGCATTCTTCATGGCAGGAGGGGTGTCCGGGGGAGTGTCGGGGACCAGGGCTGACATCGGTGGTGGTGGGGGGGAAGGGTCACCTTCTGGAGAAGGTCTTGGCTCTGGGGGCGTCCTGATGACCACAGCTGAAAGACCAACACAAGAGAGGAGAGAGGTCAGATTGCTCATCTGTGCCATCAGCTCCATATGTGGCCCTCTCCCTTGTTCAACCGACTTCTTCATTCACGTGTGTTTGAGTTATTTCTATGTGCCAGGCCCTGTTCCAGATACTCATGATATAATGGTGAGAAAATAGCCATGATCCCTGCCTCTGTGGTGCTTACCCTCTAGCACGGCAGACAGACAAATAGCTAGGCAACTACAGTAGAGAATAAATACTATGTCTGGGGCAGCAAAGCAGAGATGGTTAACCTATATGGGGAGGGCTTGCTGAAGAAGTAACAACCAAGCTGAGATCGGAAGGATAAGCTGGAGTCAGCAAAGCAAGGAGGAGAGGTGTTGGCAGAGAAGAGTACATGTGAAGGGGCAGAATGGAGCAGGGTGTGTTGGAAAAGCTGAGAACAAGCTTGTAGCACTTATTGGTGCACCAAATGCACTGATTTGTTTCCATGTCTGCCTCCCTCTCCTTTCTGCTTTACCTCTGGGTGACTGTGACCAACCCAAAGTCTGTTCACAGAGGGTGCCAGTGCTGGGCACATGGGACTGACCAAGAAGAAGGACGTAAGTATGGGCTCTAGTGGAATGCTTTGCTGTGAAGATTCCATTGGCAACAAGCTACGTCCACTTTATAATCTTTTTTCCCCAAGCCACACCCAAATTTCTGCTTTTAAGACATGACTATTGTAGGAATCCTGTAAAAGACATCGAAGTGAAGTAAGGGAGCCACACGATTTGACATATACACATGTGGGGCAATTGAGAGACAGGCCTCAGAGTCAGTCAGATGAAGAAGATGGGAAGAGAGGGCTTGCTTCCCCAGCAGACAACCATGGACAAGCCAGTCAACCTCTCTCAGCCTCAGGTTTTTTTGTTTTGTTTCCCCCCAAGTCTGCTTGCTGCTAGCGAATTTTTTAAGGGTCTAGTTAGTTCCTTTAAGTCCCTTTTATTAAATTTTTATTTTTTAAGAGATAGGGTCTTGCTATGTGGCCCAGTCTGGATTCGAACTCCTGAGTTCAAGAGATCCTTCTGCCTCAGTCTCCCAAATAGCTGGGATTACAGGCACCTATCACCATGCCTGGCTCAGCCTCAGTTTTGATATCTGTAAAACAGGGATAACAAGCGCAAGCTAGTAGGGAGTGTCAGCAAAGTGCCTGGCACTATCCACATGCCAGCCAGCAAACAGCACTTCCTGTTGGTCTTATGAAGCCTCCTGGTCTCCCAAACAGAAGCTTCTGTATGTTGAGCCCTGTTGCCATCTGCTGCTACCATCCAGGCACTGAGGAGATCAATGGGAACACAGCTACCAACTTGCTTAGGGAGCAAGGCCGGCATCTGTGGGAAGCTTCATCTAAGGAAACGTTTTTCATTCTTTTTTTTTTTTTTTTTTTTTTTGAGATGGAGTCTCGCTCTGTCACCCCGGCTGGAGTGCAGTGGCGCAATCTGGGCTTACTGCAAGCTCCGCCTCCCGGGTTCACCCCATTCTCCTGCCTCAGCCTCCCGAGTAGCTGGGACTACAGGCGCCTGCCACCACGCCTGGCTAATTTTTTGTGTTTTTAGTACAGACGGGGTTTCACGGTGTTAGCCAGGATGGTCTCGATCTCCTGACCTCGTGATCCGCCCGCCTCAGCCTCCCAAAGTGCTGGGATTACAGGCGTGAGCCACTGCCCACCTCACCCAACCCTTTTTTTTTTTTTTTCAAGACAGAGCCTCGCTCTGTTGCCCAGGCTGGAGTGCATTGGCATGATCTTGGCTCACTGCAACCTCTGCCTTCCAAGTTCAAGTGATTATCCTGCCTCAGCCTCCCAAGTAGCTGGGATTGCAGGCGCCTGCCACCACGCCCAGCTAATTTTTGTATTTTTAGTAGAGACGGGGTTTCACCATGTTGGCCAGGCTGGTCTCGAACTCCCGACTTCAGGTGGTCTGCCCACCTCGACCTCCCGAAGTGCTGGGATTACAGGTGTGAGCCACCATGCCCAGCCTCAGAATTTTTATACACATTAGTTCTTTTTTTTTTTTTTTTTTTGAGACAAAGTCTCACTCTGTTGCCCAGGCTGGAGTGCAATGGTGTGATCTCGGCCTACTGCAAATTCTGCCTCCCAGGCTCAAGTGATTCTTGTGCCTCAGCCTCCCGAGTAGCTGGGATTACAGGCATGAACCACCATACCCGGCTAATTTTTGTATTTTTAATAGAGATGGGGTTGTGCCATGTTGGCCAGGCTGTTCTTGAACTCCTGGCCTCAAGTGATCTGCCCACTCAGCCTCCCAAAGTGCTGGGATTACAGGTGTGAGCCACTGCACCTGGCCTTATATGTTATTAGTTTTAATCCTCACTGACAATAGTTATGAAGGAGTCCTCAATATAGATGAAGACAGTAAAGTAAAAAAAGATGAAGCAAAAAAAGAGGTAATTTGAGTTCACTCAGCTGGTCAGTCAAGGAGCCTGGACTTGGACCCAGTAGCTATCATCAGAGCCTGTCCTTACCCATTATACCCTCCTGCCTTGTTGAGGGCAATATAAGGGAATAGGTGTTATGCAATAAATTATCTGAGGCTCACACTATTTCCCCCCTCATTCCTTCCCATCCAGCTTTCTAGGCTCCAGGCTAGAGCCCCAGCTGAGGCCCTGTCTCCCCCACTACCCCTCCAACTCCACCAACTCCTAGGCTACATGACAAGCCACCCATCTCTTCCCATACCAGCAGGAGCTAATCTATCTCCCAGCCAGCTGCAAATTCCTTTACCAATTCCAGTAGTCAACAAAACCAGTTACTCACTCTAGTGAGTGCTTACTACTCACTAACAGTGATGCATCCTGTGTCCTCATAACTCTGAGAGGCAGAGATTCTTATCCCCATTATACAAGTGAGGCAACCAAGGCCCAACCTGCTAAGTGATCCACACAGAGTCATACAACTAGTATGTGGCAGAGTTGGGTTGTTTTTTTTTTTTTTCTGAGATGGAGTCTCACTCTGTCACCAGGCTGGAGTGCAGTGGTGCGATCTCGGCTCACTGCAACCTCCGCCTCCCAGGTTCAAGCGATTCTCCTGCCTCAGCCTCCAGAGTAGCTGGGACAACAGGCACGCACCACCACACCCAGCTAATTTTTGTATTTTTAGTAGAGACAGGGTTTCACCATGTTCGCCAGGCTGGTCTCCATCTCTTGACCTCATGATCCGCCCACCTCAGCCTCCCAAAGTGCTGGGATTACAGGTGTGAGCCACCACGCCCAGCCCAGATTTGGGATTTGAACTCAGGACTGTCTGAAGCCAAAGCCTGGGTGTGTAAGTATTAAGCTTGAAGGTTGAGGGTGAGGTCTGTTTATTGCCATTCTCCAAGCACCTGTGCGTGCTGCAGGTGTTGCAAGGAAAACTGGTAGGCGGGTGTTTGTCTACACCTAGGCAAATCACACCCACCCAGCAAGACAGTCAGTGAGTCCCCAGCGAGGTCCTAACTCGCTATGTGAAAGGAGGCTGGGAGGAGGTAGAGGAGTGAGGCTTGGAAGAACCTGCACCCAGGCATCAGATGCAGTGGAGCAGAAAGGTCATACATAGGCTTCAGAGTCGGACAGGCCTGACTGAGGACCTCGGCTTCAGGTGAACCTTGGGCAAGCCCTGAGCCTGTGTAACCACAGTTCTCTCATGGAGTTGTTGGTACACATGGGGAGTTGATACAGATGGGTATATCATCGGTGGCACCTGGCAGGGGCTTGGTAAGCAGCACCTGCCCCAAAGAATATATCCACGTCTCCCCATCTCTGCCAGGAGGAAATGCTTCAGCCAGGCCTTACCCCCACTGCTCTGCAACATTGCACTTCTCAAGGACACCCGTGACCTCCATGCTGCTAAATCCAGCAGGCAGTTTTCCAGCCCTCATCTTCCTTGGCCACTATGCAGCTGCATCTGCCACAGTTGATTTCTGACTGCTCCTTGAAACACTGTCTTCATCTGGCTTTGAAGACAGCACATTCTCCTAGTTTTCCTTCTACCTTGCTGACTGTCATTTCTCAGTCATCTCTGCTGATGCTGCCTGAACTTCCCAACCTCTCAGCGCTGGAGTGCCCTAGGGCTGAGTGGAGGACCTCATTTATTTTCTGTCCACACACACTCCCTTGGTGACCTCATCCAGACTTACAGATTTAAATACCATCACTGCTGACGACAACCAAATTTGTGTCTCCAGCCCAGGCCTCTCCCTTGAGGTCTAGTTTCACTCATGCAACTCCCAGCTGCTTGACACCCCTGTATGTCTCAAAGATGCCCCCAATTTAACACATCCCAAACTGAGCTCCTGATCTTCCCCCAAAAGCCTGCTTCTCCGCATTTTCCCCATCTCAGTTAATGGCAACTACATCACACCCCATGTCTAATCTCTCAGCAAATCCTTCTGCCTTTATCTTCAAAACAGATCTCAAATCTAATCATTTCTCACTATCTCCACTTCTATCACTTGAGTCAGAGCTACTACCAGCTCTGATAAAAGATTCCCTGCTCCAGTCTTTGTTCCCCCTGGGTCTTTTATCAACATAGTAGCCAGAGTGATTCTGTTTAAAAATAAGTCAGATTGGCCAGGCATGGTGGCTCACGCCTGTAATCCCAGCACTTTGGGAGGCCGAGGCAGGTGGATCATGAGGTCAGGAGATCGAGACCATCCTGGCCAACACGGTGAAACCCCATCTGTACTAAAAACACAAAAAATTAGCCAGGCGTGGTGGCAGGCGCCTGTAGTCCCAGGTACACCGGAGGCTGGGGCAGGAGAATTGCTTGAACCCAGGAGGTGAAGCTTGCAGTAAGCCAAGATAGCACCACTGCGCTCCAGCCTGGGCGACAGAGCGAGACTCTGTCTCAAGAAAAAAAAAAAAAAAAAAGTCAGATCACGTCACTCCTCTGACAAAATCCTGCAAAGACTCCTCATCTGAGGGGAAGAAAAAGCTCCTCATCTGAGGGGAAGAAAAAGCTGAAGTCATCATGGTACCCTATCAAGGACTCCCCAGGATCCTGACCTCTTCGACCTTGTCTCGTCTTCCCTGCCTGCTCAGTTTTTCAGCCACCGTCCCTTAAGGGTGTTAGGGAGGTTTCTGCCTCAGGGCTTTGCACTGAGGAAACAATATTTCTCAGTGGCTGTTTCTCTGCCTTGAATTCTCTGCCCCCAGATTCTGCATGCCTCATTCCCTCCCCTACTTCAGGTCTTTATTTTGATGTCACTTTTAAATGAAGCCTTCCCTTAGCCCCTATGTAAAACTACAAACTGGGCTGGGAGTGGTGGCTCACGCCTGTAATCCCAGCACCTTGGGAGGCCAAGGCAGGTGGATCATCTGAGGTCAGGAGTTCGAGACCAGCGTGGCCAACATGGCGAAATCCTGTCTACTAAAAAATACAAAAATTAGCTGGGTGTGGTAGCATGTGCCTGTAATCCCAGCTACTCAGGAGGCTGAGGCTGGTGAATCACTTGAACCCGGGAGGCGGAGGTTGCAGTGAGCCGAGATCATCCCACTGCACTCCAGCCTGGGCGACAGAGTGAGACTCTGTCTCCAAAAAAAAGAAAAAAAAAAAGCTACAAACTGCAGGCCTGGTGCGGTGGCTTATGCCTGTAATCTCAACACTATGGGAGACCCAGACAGGAGGATCCCTTAAGGCCAGGAGTTTGAGATCAGCCTGGACAACATAGTGAGATTCCATCTCTAAAAAAATTTTTTTAATTACCCAGGCGTCATGACATGCTGAAACAGAGATTGAGGTTACAGTGAACTATGATCATGCTGCTGTACTCCAGCCTGGGTGACAAAGCAAAACCCTGCCTCTAAAAAAAAAAAAAAAAAATTTTAAGTAAAATTAAATAAAGGCCAGGCAAGGTGGCTCACACCTGTAATCCCAACAATTTGGGAGACCGAGGTGGGAGGATCACTTGAGGCCAGAAGCTTGAGAACAGCCTGGGCAACACAGCGAGACCCTATCTCAACTAAAAAATAAAAAACAGCTGGGCATGGTGGTGCACACTTGTAGTCTCAGCTACTTGGGAGGCTAAGGCAGGAGGATACCTTGAGCCCAGGAGTTTGAGGCTACAGTGAGCGATGATTATATCACTGTACTCCAGCTTGGGCAACAGAGTAAGATGCTGTCTCAGAAAAAGAAAAAAAATTAAATAAAACTACAAAATGCAGTTGAAGTCTCCCTCCCAGTTCCAACTGCAGATTTTTCTTTCCAAGTCTTCTTTTTCTCTATAGGCATTAACACCATTTTAACAGTCTCCCACTGCTAGAACATAATCTCTGTGAGGGCACAATTTTTTGCCTATTTTGTTAGCTGGTCTATCTCTAGGGCCAACACAGCCTGGCACATAGGTGCTCCATAACTATTTGTTGAATGAAGAAATGAATGAACTCCACCCAGGCAGATATCATCACCACCATCATCGCTCTCAGCTGGATTACTACAAAGTCCTCTCACTGTTCGCCTGTACCCATTCCCACTCTCTGCTCCACTGAGCAGCCAGAGCAAATGCAAATCTGATCATGGTGCTCTTTGCCACTTGAAACTTGTCAGTGGCTTCCCCTTCTTGAACTCACCCTACTAGTCCAGTATAATCTGAAGTCCCTGACTCCCTCCCCTTACTCCTTGGATCTCCTCTCCTACCCTGCTCCCGCCTTGCTGTCTGAACTCCAGCCACGCTGACCTTCCTTTAATGCTGATGACCATCCACACTCCCTCCTGCCACAGGGCCTTTGCATATACTCTCCCTCTTTTCTTAGCTAACTCCTATTTGCCCTTCATATGTTAGCTCAGTCATCACTTCCTCGTGGAAGCCTTCCTTGGCTTCTCTGATTAGGATAAATTCCCTTGTTGTATGTAGTCATGGCTTCATGTGCCTTTGGAACACTGTCACTGTTATGATTTTAAACTTCCTTGCATGGTTCTTTCCTTATTGTCAGCCTCCTCCTAGAAGGTGAGGGAGCCCCGCAAGAGCTGGCCATGTCTACTTTGCTCACTGCTGCATCACCAGCAGCTACCACAGTGCCAAGTATATGGAGAGTCATAAAATAGTTGAATAAACAGTATAGCACAAATAAAGTGCTATACTATGAGGCTGCCCTAGCCTAAAGCAAGTGCATATAGAAGAAGATTTTTACTCTAATAAAGAGTAGATCCAGGCTGGGCGCAGTGGCTCACGCCTGTAATCCCAGCACTTTGGGAGGCCAAGGCGAGCAGATCGTTTGAGCCCAAGAGTTCGGGAGAAGCCTGGGCAAATGGCAAAACCCCATGTCTACTAAAACTACAAAAATTAGCTGGGTGTGGTTGTGCACGCCTGTAGTCCCAGCTACTTGGGAGGCTGAGAGAAGGATCCCTTGAACCCAGAGGTGGAGGCCGCAATGATCTGAGATTGCACCACTGCACTCCAGCCTGGGCAATAGAATCAGACCCTGTCTCCAAAAAAAAAAAAAAAAAAAAAAAAAAGTATATATCTATGTGGCAACTTATTGCAAAAAGATAAACATTTGAAGAGAAGCAAAACAACTCCATACTCCATCTCAATAGTGTTCTGGCAGCTTCCTGGACTAAGCCACACAGGTAGAAGTTAATAAAAATAATAATGAGTGTTTACTCCAGCAGCTCAACAAGAAAAACTTCTCAAGAGGCAAACAAGAAGTTTGGAACTCCTCTTGTGACCTGGCACACTATTGACCCTGAATACAAATATTTTCTTCACAATTATGCCAACCCTGATGAAATGTCATTGGGACAGTGTTATGTGGAGCAAATCACATTAAGCCAAAACTCCTTGGTTAGTTATCTATACAGTATGGTTAATCTATTTATGATCATTCTCATTTTTAACCATCAAATATGATCCTTTGGCTACTTAATTTTATCTTATTTTTGGTCTATGCCAGATTGTGAGGTTTTGCCACTGTCGGTTTTATTTTGCTACACTAATATCTACCAGAAGTATTTGTTAAGAATGAGATAAGAGACAAATAATTTGTATTTATTTCTTGGCGCAAAGAGCATTAGCAGGGCAAAGGTGCAGTGATGGGTTGCATTGTGGGGTCAAAAAGTCCTGTCTTCCTAAGAGCTCCAAGAGGGGCTGTGCCTGGGGTCTGCAGAAAGATCAGGGCCAAGTCCCTCAGAGAGACTGTCACATGTCTCAGAATACTAACACCCCATCTCCACCCTCTGAGAGTTGGCAGTCCTTTCCTTTTGTCTCTCCCTCCTCCCACCCCAACAACTCTTGCTGGGCCAAATATTCCTCTCACAACACTGATAACTCAGTCTAGCTTTTCTGTTTGCCTGCCATCCCCTGCCCTTGTCAGTGTGAAAGCTTATCAAGAGAAGAAACTCAGTCTTAGTCCTTTTTGCAGCCCCAGAGTCTTATACAGGACCTGCCTGGCACAGAGTGGGAGTTCTGTGTCTGTTTAATGAATGTCCGATGGGTGGGTGGGTGGCTGGGTATGTAGATGTGTGGGTGGGGGGACTGTAGAAAGCTACCTAGCTAGTGTGTATTTAGACCCTCAAGCTGCTCCAAAGCTTAGTCTCTCTAAACACTAAATGTCATGTTCATCTCAGAACCTGCATGTCCCCAGCCAGTTTCCAGGCCCAAACTAATTTACTGAAGCTCTAACATAAACCAAGCACTTTCCCTTATCCCATTTGATTCTGATGACAATCCTAAAAGGAAAGTTCTATGATGGCCCCCATTTCATAGGTGAGAGAACTTACTCAGACAGATTAAGTGGATTGTTCATGCCAGTGTCAGAGGTAGGATTTGAATCCAGAGTTGTCTGATGACAAAACCCTTAAAACCCTTATGTCATGCTATTTCTGGTAGGCGGTCACATCACCCCGCCCTGAAGCTCCTGCGTGTTCTCTGAAGAAGGAAGTGATTCCGTGGTTCCCCCAGGGAGACTTCTCCCACAAAAGTGAAGGGTGCAGGTGGGGCAAGCAGGCACTGAGCTCAGAGCACAGGAATGTAGGGAAGGCAGGCTCCTGCCCAGGCTGGCTCCCAAGAGGCGGAAAGTGAGGTAGGGGAGAACAGCCCACCTCCAGGGGCAGCGCGAGGGAATGCCTGGGTGAGGGCTGGTTGTGGCATGGGGAATGCACAGACAGCACCTCAGGCAGGAAGCATGGGAGAGGCAGAGGCATGAGGACGAGAGAAGACAGAACAGAAATCAGCACCTATAGCAAGAGCCCTCCTGGCCCTCACTGCAGATTCCTAGGTGACAACACTAGAGCAGGCGAAGACAGAGAGGCAGGCAGAGGGCAGAGACACACGGGAGACAGACATGTGCACACAACAGACACAGACACCAGACAATGTAAACAGGGCCTGCACAATGGTGAGAGACAAGACATATTCTTCTCTCTCTCTCTCTCTCTCACACACACACACACTCACACACACATACACACACACACACACACACATGCAGAGGAAACAGACTTACTGGGATTCAAAACTCTACACATATCTGAGACACACAGATGTACCCACAGAGTACGGGGCCAGGTAGCTCCTCTAAGAAACAGACAAAGCCTCAGAGACACACACAGCACACAGAGACACAATGTCCCCGGAATATTTATACAGCGTCATCCAGGTCACTTCTGCTCCTTCTGAGCAAATTATTTCCCTAGGCCCAGAGAAAGTCCAATTACCAAGAGCAAAAGCTAATGCTTTTGTCAGGCACAGCTAAACACGTTAAACTCATTAGTTCATTGAATCTTTGCCACAATCCTATGAGGTAGATATTATTACCCCATTTTACAAACGAGGAAACAGGTTCAGAGGTTAAGACACTTACTTAAGCTCCACAGCTAGCGAGTAGCAAAGCTGGGGTTTGGACTCGATCAGCATGACCGTCTTTACCCTGCCTACATCTCAGTGGGGACAGCCTCCTGGGTTCCCTCTCCTGGAGAGATCTGGGCTGGGAGAATAGGAGGTTGGTAGAAAGGGCAAACTCTGGGGAATGCCTAATTGTGGGGCTGGGAGAGGAGGGACCCTTAGGGGGCAGCATTATCCCTGGCCTGGACAGAGCTAAGCCGGCTCCGAGAGGGAGTGCCCTAGGAGGGGGCAGCCTGCTCCAGCAGTTGGGCAGTGGGGCACTGGGACCAGGCCACTGGCTTCTGTGGGTGATAAAGCTGGGAACCCAACTGAGACTACAGATCTGAAGGAGCTCTCTGGCCCGGCTGGCGGCCATTGTTCCCAGCCTCCAATCAGGAGCACCCACTTCCTGTTATTTTAGGCGGCAGGAAATGACCCCATCCCGCAGCCTGGGCCCCACCACATCCCTCCCTCAGCCCGAGCAGGGCTGCCCAGGCCGTTGCCCAGATGCTGAAGGCAGAGGCCCAACCTCAGGCCAAGGCCTGGAGATGCCCCCCAGCTGGAATATTACCACCACCTGGGTCCGGGGCCTTCCTCCTGGTTCAACTGCTTAGGCTCCAACCTGACAGGCTTCCCAGAGGACCCAGGGCTCTGCTGGGGCTACCTCTGCCTGCCAGGGAAAAGATTATGGGGTCCCCAAGACCAAGATGCCCACACAGGCCAGTCATGGGAGGGAAGCGGGCCAGACCTTGTCATTGGATAGCTTAGCCATGATAACTCAGCTTAGAGGTTTGGGGCACAGACTTCAGAGTCAGACAGATTTGAGTTCAAATCCTGCCTCTGCCAGTTGCTAGCTGTGTGACTTTAGGCAAGTGATTTCATCTCTCTGAGCCTCATCTGTAAAATGGGGATAATGCTAGTCCCCACTCATGGGACTGTGGTGAGGAACAAATGAGACAATGCCTGTGACATGCTGAGCATTGTGCCTGGCACAGAGAAGGCCCTTAATGAATAGGAGATAATAAGAGATAATTAAAGGGAAATAACTTGGTTTACCGGGGAGTCTCTACCTGGCTCACATCATCTCTTACAACTGCTGAGGAGCGCTAGTAAGGGCAGCAATACCATGTTCCCTACGCCCTTCCAGGCTCTCTGCTCCCCTCAGGGCAGAGCTGCAGCTGAGAAGTAGTGGAGGAAACACTGAAGGCTGTGCCCCTGGGTGCCAGGCAGAGCTACCACCAGCCAACAAAGCTGCATTATCTGGGCCTGGCTAGTTGGCTCCCTCACTAGCCTCAAGGCCCAGCAGGGACCTAAGGACATGGGCCCCAGCTGCCTGTGGCCTAACTTCCAGCCTGGATCAGACCTGAGACCTGACCTGATGGCCCTCAAGTATGGCCATTCTAGTCTGGGCCCAGCTTTCAGTCCCTTCCCTCAGCCCTTCCCCACTATCCTGTTGGGAAAGGGGACCTGAGCTGGCCTAGTGGCCCTTCCACCTCATTTGCATATGCATGACTGCACATTAGGGGCTCATTAGAGGCCTCATTATTGGGCCCACCAACCCAGGAAGGGACTAGGAAGCTGTCATTGGGAGGTGCCAGCCAGCTGGCTGCTGGATGTATGGCCACAGCCCACTGTGCCAGTCTCACCAACGTCTACTCATCCTTTCAGATCCACCTCACATGCTGCCTCCTCCGTGAAGCCTTCCACAAGCACAGCCCACTGCACACTATCACCATTATACCTTGTTTCCCTGCAGTGAACACATCTGCCTTCCTGGCCGGGGTTAAGAGCTCCCCAAGGGTCAAAACTCCGTCTGATTCATTTCTCTGCCGTCCACATAGACTACGCCGAGCTGGCATACGGTGGGGCATCAGCATGGGTGTGCTGGATAGCCGGTTGCAACCGTTTCTTGGGTCTTCTCTCCTGTTCCCACTGTTCCACTTCAGGTATGGGGCCCCTCTGTTCCCTGGATATACCCTAGCTCATGTCTGCCTAGAGCTCCCCTCTCCCCTGCCTTCTTGTCCTATACTTACCTCCTACAATTCTAATCAATCACATCTCAGGCTTCTGACGGAATTAAAAATAACGACAAAAAACAAATAGCTAGGCTGGGGGTGGTGGCTCACGCCTGTAATCCCAGCACTTTGGGAGGCCAAGGTGGGAAGATCACGAGGTCAGGAGTTCGAGACCAGCCTGGCCAACATGGCGAAACCCTGTCTCTACTAAAAATAAAAAAATTAGCTGGGCACGGTGGCAGTCGCCTGTAATCCCAGCTACTCGGGAGGCTGAGGCAAGAGAATCACTTGAACCTGGGAGGCGGAGGTTGCAGTGTGCCGAGATCGTGGCATTGCACTCCAGCCTGGGTGACAAGAGCAAGACTCTGTCTCAAAATAAATAAATAACAAATGGCTAGCACTTATTGAGCACTAGCTATGTGCCAGGGCCTAGTCTAAGTGTTTTCTATTTTCATCTAATTTAAGGATGCCAATATCTCTATGAGATAATTTCTAGCATTATTCTCATTTTACAGATGGGCAAACTTAAGACTTAGGTTAAGCAACTTACTGAGGTCACACAGAGGTAAGTTACGAAGTGGAGACTTAAACTGTTTAATTCCAGAATCTACACTCTTAAACAAATTGACTTCCAATTCCTGCTCCCACCCTCCTCTATATTTCATATCTCCCTCCTGGCAACATTGCAGAAGCATAACCACAATAATGGTAATAACACTTTATTGCAGGTGTCTGGTGTCTGCGTGCCAGATTCCTTGAGTTAAATCATCTCTAACCCTCACATTAACCCCACAAGGTTGACAACACTGCCCCTATTTTCCAGGGGCAGAAACTGTGGCTCCAGGAGGTAAGTCACTTGCTCCAGTCCAGTAGCCAGTACATGGATAACTGGGATTTCCATCCAGGTTTTCTGACCTGAAAGTGGTCCCCACGCTTGTCCTCTACTCCACGCCACCCCCTGTTACTGCTCAGTGTCCAAGTGCAAAAAGGAACTCAGAGGGAGCAGGGATCATGTCACATGCTCTCGGAGTGTCAGGCCCATGCCTCAGACTATCACAGGGCACATGCTGTGAGCACATTTACTCCCAGAAAGCCCCACAGAGCACTCCTGTCACCTTTGACTATTCTGTGTGGGGAACTGCCACCATCCTGATCCAGGTTCTCATGGGACTCCATCTAGATCCCTGTGTATAGAAGAGTCCTCCCAATGCAAGAAGCCTATATGCAGTCCGCCCACCGGCCCCTGACCCAGCCCTCCCCGCCCACCCAATGTCCCCCCTGCCCCCAGGAGAGCCAAGCATCTCACCCATGCTCTCATATTCAGTCTAGGCATCCTACCCAAGTACCCTAATTATAAACTAGCCACCAGCTCAGGCTCTGTATCCCAGTCACCACCCCCATTCAGGCCCCCAACTATACACCAGTGCCAGAGGCCCTCAGGTGCAGAGGGCCAGTAAGCTGAGGTTGGACTCAGGCTGGGCCTCCCTGGGTGTCCCCTCTCAGGCTCAGCCAAACCACGGCAGACCCAGCCACCCTTGTTTCCAGCCCAGCCTACAAGCCTCCTGAAACCCACCAGTCTGATGGTAGCCTCCCCTCCCTGTTCTCCCAGGTCCCACACCCAGACAGTCCCCTAGAAGCATCCTCGCTGGCATGGGGAGGAGCCCACCCACAGCCCATCGGCCCCACCTTATCTTGGGCTCTCCGCACCCACACGAACTGTTTCATCCTGTGCCCACACCCCAAGGGGCAGGGAGGTGACAGGATTAGGCTCAGGACTCCATGGGGGTGTGGGGATGGGGCCACCTCCCCCCTGAGTCAATGGGAACAGAATTTGGGTCCTCAGTAATCATGTTCTTCCCTCCCCTTCCAGGAAGAAAGAGAAATCGCCTCCCTCCAAAACCAAGCCCAACCAGAAACCTGTCCCCACCCCCTCATCAGCTGCTCCCAGATCCGAATGGGATTTGCAGAAGTCCTGAGCACTGGTGGTTGGTGGGGTGAGGGAGGGGAGGGGAGCTTTGGTGGTCTAAGGTGTGGGCAGAAAGAGAGAAAAAAAGAGAGTAAGGGAGGAGGTATCAAAGCCTCAGGCTGGGGAATGATGTGGCCGGTCCAGGGAGTGCCGGCTTGGAGCCTTTACCTCATTCTCTAGTGGGAGATTCGGGCCCAGAGAGGCTGGGAAGGACGGCAGGCAAGAGAAGCAGATTTACTTCTGTCCCCCTCCTCCCCGAATCAGGCTGGGTGGGCTCCAGAGTAGGCCTGGCTGCAGGGGAGGCGGCCCACTCCCCAGCTCCCGCCCTCGCCCCAAACAATGCCGCCTCCCCCTCCCCCTCGCCTTTATCCGGCGGGTTACTTGGCAGCAGCGGCTAGAGACCTCCCTCTCCCCTCCCCTCCCTCCTTTCCCCTCCCTGCCGGCCCGCAGCAGCAACAGGCCCTTTGCGCGGCAGCTGGACGGATGGGGTGGGGGCGAGGTCTGGGCCAGGGCCTGAGGCTACGGGCACTAAGGCCGAGGCGTCGGTATGCAGGGCCCAGGCCTGAGAATCTGGACCCCCGACACACTCAGGCTGGGGTCACATGTGCCACGGGGGATGGGGAAGGGGACGGAAGCCCTAGCTCAGTAGAAGAGGATCTTCAGGGCCCGGGGTGGATCGGGAAGGGACGTGGGGGCGGGGAAGCTGAGATGGCACTAAGCTGGGGCAGAAGGGTCACCCCAACAACTCCCGCGCGGGGTCCCTGCGGCTCCCGACGCCCGATGCGTCCGGCACCCGGGGTGGGGGAGGGGGCAGCTGTCAGAGGATGCATCGCGAGCCGGGAGCCGCCGCCGCCGCAGCCTTTATTTTTAAACTTCCAAGTGGTCAGAGGGCGCGGCGGCGGAGGGGTCCCCGCCCAGCCGGCCGGCCTCATCCTCGGCCGCCCCGCAGCCCCTCCATCTACCCCCATCTCGCCTCCGCGTGGCTCCCGGCATACCTGGGGGTGCGCCCGCCCCCAGCTCCGCACGCGGGCCGCTCTCCATGGCTGCGGCGTCACTGGGGGTCTCGGGGTCTCAGCGGCGGCGGCGGCGGCGGCCAGTGGCCAGGACAGGGGTCCCGCGGCGCATCACGCCCGGCCCGGCCCGGCCCGGCAAGTAGCGACTCGGAGGCGGGGGCGCTCCGGGGAAGGTCGAGGCAGGTGGCCCGCGAGGCTCGGAGGTGCAGGTCGCCCGGGGTCTCTCGGCTGCGGCCGCGATCCCGTTCCCTGCCCGGCGCCGGCCCAGTCCCGGCCTCGGCCCAACCCTATTGTACCGCCCGGGCTGGGCCTGGCCTCTCGCTGGCGCGTACCAAGTTCGAGGCGGGGGGGGTCCACCCCAGCAGCGCCCCGGGACCCAGCCCCCCGCGCCCGCGCCGTCCGCGCCGTCCGCGCCGCCCCCGCCCCGGAGCCCCGCGTCCGCAGCCTCCCGGCGCCTCTCCCAGGGCCACGGCCGAGCGGGCGCCACGGCTCCAGGAGTTCGCCGCGCCAGCTGCCTCCCCCTGCGTCCGCGCCTTGGTACGCGCCGCAGCGCCTGAGGACTATGTAGAGAGCGCTCGAGTGACTCACCCGCCGCGAGGACTGGGGGAGAGGGGGAGCAGGGCTGGGACTCCCCTTTCCCACCCTGGAGTTTGGGGGCTCTGGCACTGGGGCTGAGAGGGCAGCTTCGAGTCCAAATTCTCGCTCAAACCCACCTAAACCAAAGCGGCCCGGGGGACGTCGGGAGGCATGAAGGAGAGTCACAAGGAGACCCCTGAAAGGGTTTCCCTTTCTCTCCCCTGCTGATGGCTGGGTTGGGGAGAGGTCTGGGAGCCTTGCTGCCGCCCTTGCTCCGGCATTCTGGGCTTGTGTCTTCCCTGCTCCTCTGGGGGTAATTACAGCCCTGCGCAGCTGCCTTACCCAGGTCTCTAATCTGCTGGGTCCCTCCCGGCTCCAAACTGGGTGGTCCTAGCCCTGGACCTTCCCCACCCCCACCAGACGACCCCGCCAATCACCCCAGAAGGATTTTCTCTCCGTGGTCTGTCGATGAGGGGGTGGTGACCCCCTCCAGAATCCACTCCCCAAAGTAGCCCTGCTTCCCAGCCCCCTTGTTGGTGCCAGCTGAGGTGAGGGCTTCAAGCCAAGCCAGGCCCAGCCCGGGGCAGAGTGGGGAGCTTGCTGGAAAGGTGGATGGATGATGGTGCTGCTGCAGGGACTTGGGTTGGCGGGGAGGAGGAGGGCCAGCTGGGCCCTGCCCACCCTGGCCCTGCCCTTTGTCCTGACTTCTAGAAGGTCAGTTCTCTAGTTCTTCATTGTCCAGAGATTAGGCCCAGTGAGATACTGTCCCCCTTGCCTCCCTTCCCGCCAGTGCCTCCTTCCTTTAAGCAGCTCCAGAAAGCGGCCATTTGGAGGGTTACAGTGGGAAACAAAAGGGTCAGGGGCTCAGGCAACCTGGGAGCAGCCTGTCTTGGGATATGTGCGTACCTGGGGGCTTGGACACTCTTGGGAAGGCCTGGGAAGGGAATAGTGTCCCCTCTGGCCCAAAAACATTAGAAAAGGATGATGATAGACGGGTGGCAACTGGAGCCAGTAACCTTGAGCTAGTGACTTAACTTTTCTAAAATCTAATTTGCTCTCCTACAAAATCAGAAAAATAATAGTGCCATGAGGTATCTTGGGGTCTTTGTAAAGATTAAATAAGGCAATGGAAATGAAGTGCTGAGCACAGAACCTGGCATCTAGGAAGTGCTCAGTAAATAAGTATAATGGTGATGAAGGCATTGATGAGTAAAAGTGGAAGGACAAGGAGCAGATCCCCCATCTTTGTGTCAGTCATCTTATCTGCAGGGTGGGGGGACTGCGGGGATGACAGAGTTCATGACAGTCCTTTGTGAGGTCAGAGGCCTCACAGCCTGCCTCTTCCAGAGCTGGACAGGCCAGACCTGACCCAGGCAGTGACCAGACTCAGGAGAATTCAGGAACACATATGGGGAGAGCCCTCTGGGATGGTTCTTCTCCCACCTCCCACCCCTTGTCTTGAGATTACTGCATGGATGAAGATGGATGGATGGATGGATGGATGGATGAGAGTAGCGAGATACCCACATTGGCTACAGCTCAAGACTAGTGGCTGGCTGTGGTGGCTCACACTGTAATCCCAGCAATTTGGGAGGCCGAGGTGGGAGGATCGCTTGAAGTCAGGAGTTTGAGATCAGCCTGGCCAACATGGTGAAACCCTGTCTCTGCCAAAAATACAAAAGTTATCCAGGTGTGGGTCGGGCGCCTGTAATCTCAGCTACTCCAGAGGCTGAGGCAGGAGAATCATTTGAACCCCAGAGGCGGAGGTTGCAGTGAGCCGAGATCATGCCACTGCACTTCAGCCTGAGCAACAGAATGAGACCCTGCCACAACAAAACAAACAAACAGCCAAACAAACAAAAAGAATAGTGGAGGTGGAAATGGCAGCTAAACATGAACAGATAGGCCAGGGACAGCCCACATAGGAGGACTTGAATGCCAAATGGCTTGGAAACGAGCATGGGGAGCTGTTGAAGATCATGGGGTTTTTCAGTAGAGGAAGGGTGAGCAGACTTTAGAACTGGAAATCTATTGTCTTTGGGATTGACTGTGGGGAGCTCAATAAAAAGCACGTGGTATTAGCCTACGTCAGGGGGTTCTCAGCCAAGGGCAATTTTGCCCCCCAGGAGACATTTAGCCATGTTTAGAAACACACGGCGGGGGCGGGAGGGTGTCTCTAAACATGGCAGCTACTGCATAGAAGCCAGGGATGCTGCTTACCATCCTACATTGCATAGGACCATCCTCACAATAAGGAATTCTCAGGTGCAAAATGTCAGTAGTGCTAAGGTTGAGGAACCCTTCCCTAGCCTGAGGGTGAGGCACTCACGAGATGTTGGTGCTGGAGACCAGCAGAGCATCTGGGAATTAGGCAGCTTAAACGACAGTTCTCCTGGCCAGACCCGACGGTTTCCTGCTGATGACTCCACAGGGAGTGTGGGGAGGATGGCTGAGGGGGAGCCTGGAGAGCAGCCGTGTTCCGTGATTGAGGCAGTTGGTGGACAGAGGAAGTGGACTCCTCTCCATTCTCCTCCTCACTGGCCAGGATCCCTGGCAGATCCCAGGCCCCAGCAACCATGAGGGTTAAGAGTGGGTGTCTCTCTCTGAGTTTGGGGCTAGGTAACGCTGCATGGGGCACCACAAATATTAGACATCCCAGAGAAGGAGCAAGTAGGGTACTTGCTGAAACCCTAACATAAGAGGCTGAAGTCCTAACAGCATTCCCTGCAGTCTTTGGCAAGCGACAGGGACCTCTGGACCAGGGCAGTCTCCTCAGGGCAGGAGGAGATCGTGGCCCAGGGTGGTCTCCTCCTTCTGCATGGAAACAGGCATGAGTGAGCTGTTCCTTTCACCGCGAGGCTGGGCTGGGGCTGGGGGAAGCCCACAGAATGGGGATCAGAAATATGTTCCTATCCTGGCCAGGCACAGTGGCTCACGCCTAATCCCAGCACTTTGGGAGGCTGACGCAGGCAGATCGCTTGAGCTCAGGAGTTCGAGACCAGCCTGGGCAACATGGCGAAACCCTGTCTCCACCAAAAATACAAAAAATTAGCCAGGCATGGTGGTGCGTGCCTGTAGTCTGAACTACTCAGGAGACTGAGGTGGGAGGATCACTTGAGCCCAGAAGGTCAAGGCTGCAGTGAGCCATGTTTGCGCCACTGCACTCCAGCCTGGATGACAGAGACCCTGTCTAAAAGATAAGAGAGAAAAGATAGTAAAAAAAAAAATCTTTAAAAAAAGAGTATACTAAAGAAATTTTTGGCCAGGCGGGGTGGCTCACACCTGTAATCCCAGCACTTTGGGAGGCCGAGGTGGGCAGATGACCTGAGGTCAGGAGTTCACGATCAACCTGGCCAACATGTTGAAACCCAGTCTCTATTAAAAATACAAAAACATTAGCCAGGCATGGTGGCACATGCCTGTAGTCCCAGCTACTCAGGAGGCTGAGGCAGGAGAATCACTTGAACCTGGGAGGCAGAGGTTGCAGTGAGCCAAGATCACACCACTGCACTCCAGCCTGGGCGACGGAGCAAGACTCTCTCAAAAATAAAGGAGAAAAAAAAAAAAAAGAAAAAGAAATATGTTTCCATCCTGTTTCCCCTAGGGGAAGAAAGGCAAGGTATCTTCAGCCTCCTAGTTTGGTGGGGCAGGATCCAGGATGAACCTGATGGAGAGATGAAGGAAATCACTGGGAGAGTTAAGAAAGTTAACAAATCTCTCAGAACTGAGGCCCTGGATGCTGATCCCACACCCACAAATTACTGCAGGAAGTGGGAGGGGCCTCACAGTGGGGCCAGAGGAGAGAATAGGCACCACATTCTCACTCCCACCCCAGCCTCAAGGCACTGCCCCAGCCTCAAGGGACTGCAGCAACAAGGGGTCTCTAACCAGCACTGGCCTTCCTGGGGGGCCTCAGCCCCCAGGGCCCACTCCCTGGGGCTGGTGATGCCAGCTGCCCCTCCCCCTCCAGCTCTTGGGGAGGCGGGGAACTCAGATACAGGACTAAATAGGTTCAACCCTTTGGGTTCCCAGGAGAGTCTTTGTCTAGAGCCCCTGATAGGAACAGAAAGCTATCCCTTGTGTTGTTTTCTAGGGAGAAGGAGAAGAGGGTGGTGAGGTGACATCTGGTGTTCCAAAATGTCCTGGCCCCTAGAGGTGGTAAAGAGGGTTGGGATTTGGGAATGATGGAAACCTTACTGAGAATCCTTGGAACAGCTGTCTAAGGAGTTTTGTTGTTGTTGTTTTGAGACAAGGTTTCAGTTCTGTAACCCAGGCTGGAGTGCAGTAGTGCAAACATGGCTCACTGCACCCTCCACCTCCTGGGCTCAAGCAATCTTCCCACCTTAACCTTCCTAGTAGCTGGGGGCCACAGGTGCATGCCACAATGCTCAGCTGGTTTTTTTTTTTTAATTTTTATTTATTTTTGTTAAAAAAGTAAATAAACAAAACAGTGGCTATTTCATAACACAACTGCCTTTTTAAAAATTATTTTTTATGGAGATGGGGGTCTCACTATGTTGCCCAGGCTGGTCTCAAACTCCTGGGCTAAAGTGTTCCTCCTGCCTTTGCCTCCCAATGTGCTGGTGTTACTGGCATGAGCCACTGTGCTTGGCCTAAGAAGCCTTTAAGAACCTATCTGAGTGAGGAGGGGATCATATAGATCAACCTGAGATGGCCCCCACCCCCACTGTTAATTCAGGACTAATGACACTGCAAGTCCCAAAGAGAAAGAGACGCCAAGAGGAGGAATCCCAGGCAGAGAGAGGCAAAATCTCAGAGGCTGTTGGACAGGCAGGGAAAGGCTCCACCTCCAGTCTCTCTAGAACCGCCCTGCTTGACAGCAGGCAGGGTGGGGTCGGGTGGCTGGCTATGAGTGTGACTCAGGTTTCTGTGGGCAGCCAAGGGCAGCCGGCAGGGAGGAGCCCAGACCGACAGACCGGCTGGCCAACTGCAGCTTTCACCTCAGCTGTCCTCTGTCCTGGGAATGCAGAGGGCTCTTCTCTAGCTGAGCTGGCCCTTGGGGGCTAGTTGACCCCTGCTTTCCTCCCCCAACCCCAACCAACCCTCAAGTTCCTTCCCAGAGCCCTCGGCCCTTGGCTCCCTCCCCTGTGGCATTACACAGGATGGAGAGTGAGGGGTCACTGCCTCTAGGGAGGAAACAGAATGTCTGGGGAAAAGGGTATAATAATGATTGGTCCTGCACCCTGAGGGAGGGACTGGGGGAACCCTGGGCATCAGCCTGCAGCCTGAGTGGCCCCCCAGCCCTCCCTAGCCTGGCTGGCTCATGTCTGGACAGGCTGGTTGTCATGGTGAGGGCTAGGGGCCAGAATGCAGCTGCTACAGTCAGGCTACCAGGCCTAAGTGAACAGAGAGTGCTCAGGGACCCCCCAGCCCAGCTTCCTCAGAGTTGACCAGCTGAGAGACCGCTGGAGCTGAAACCAAAGAGCTGTGGTCAGGGACTATAGACTTCCCCTTGGTGATGGGTGAGGGTTCAGCCAGCACATTCCCTTCGTGTTTCTGGTGCCTGTTTGTTGGCTTGTTTTTGGAGGGTGGCTGGAAGGGAATACACGTTTCTTTTATGCCTTTTATGCGCCCAAGTGCTGGGCATGCGTGGCTCACCAATCTTTACAACAACTGAGAGAGATTTAGCAACTTGCCTAAAATGGCAACGCTGGGATTAGAACTCAGAACTGACGGCCACGACAGTTAGTGATCTTTGTTTTCTGGGAACCAGGCAGTGTAGCTGTTCTAGGGGAAGGGAGGGGGAGAAAGTAACTTCAACTTTATCTAAAAGATTGGATATTCCATCACGAGGCCACAGGTGGTAGAATGCAGGTGCTGGTATCATTTAGGGTTTGGGAACAGATGGCAGTCTGAAGAGAAAGACACTAGCGAAATGCTTGGCACATAGTAGGTCATTAAATATTTTTCTAATGAAGAAGCCAATTCTGTGTGAGTCATTGCTAGTTTTCTGGGACATCTTGGGAGCTTCTGGAGCCGAATCGCAACAGCGGAAGACGCTAGCTCGAAAGAGGGACTTTCCAAGACCAACCCCGGCGAGAGAGGAATTTGCGGAGCATCATCTCTGAGCCAGGAGAGGGGGGAGGGGGACAAGGGGGAAGCGTGTGTATGACCCAGGATTACCGAAGGCTGCGGACGCCACCCAGCGGCCGGGATGCTGCCCAGGGCAAGCTGGGCTCTACCAGGCAGGCGCGCGCGGAGCACTCCGGGAGTTGTAGTTGACTGCGTTAAGAGGCGGTGCTGCCAAAGGGGCTGTTGGGTGTTGTAGTCTGACGCTTGTTGGGCGGGAGTTGCTCACGTCGGCGGGACCACTAGTCCCGTGGTGCCCCGCGGAAGGCCGCGCAGACGCAGAGTCAGTGCCGGTCGGTCTTGTGGGCTGAGGGTTAGCGGCTAGGCTAGCGGCGTCTGCAGGGGTCGCCGAGCTAACCGGTGGCTAGGCGAGTGGGGCGGGGCGGCCGGCACCATGTCGAGGCAGGCGAACCGTGGCACCGAGAGCAAGAAAATGGTAACTTGGAGCGCGTGACCTCGGCGGGCGGGGCGAAATTGAGGCGTACAGGGAAGGGGCCCGGCGCCGAGCGCGAGGCGCGTTTGGAAAAGGGCCTTCCTGTGAGCTCTGGCAAGGGGAAGCTTCTTGCTGGGTCACTCCAGGGGCGTTCCAGGCAGGTGAGGGGACCGTCGGAGAAGTTCCCCGGAGGAGACCCCTTTCCCGTGGAGACCCCGCCCCCAAGGCCTGAGTGCAGCTCTGTCTTAAGCCAACAACAACGACGGTAATAAATACCAGTAACTGCCACTTACTGCTCTCTTACTGTGTGTTGGGCACCGGGCCACGCACGTTACAGCATCTCAGTTAATCTGCAGAGTAGCCCCTATCAGGTGGATAACATGATTGCCGTTTTACAGCTTGGAGAGCTTACGTAATTTGCCCACATTTACACCTGGGAAGTTAGGATTTGGACCCGTGTTTAACTCCAAAGCTAATGCTTCGGACTGTTAGGCTTTACTCTTAGGCTACAGTGTTTCGTACTGTGGCGTGGGTATTGTGAGAGATGTTCAGATACTGGTCGTGCCAGAAAGGAACGTTTTATTCAATGGGATAAGAGATGGGCCAGAGTAAGCAGTGAGTGGGTGCCCCTATAATGGAATGGGTGGTTCCCTTCTTTCCCAGGGAATGGTTTGGACACCATATGGTCCTATAAAGTTGGACTAGGGGTTGGGGCTGCAGACTTAGGTCATTTTTCTTTTTTTCTTCCCTCCCTCCCCCCGCCCCCAGACGACGTCTCGCTCTGTCATCCAGGCTGGAGTGCAGTAGCACTAACTTGGCTCACTGCAACCTCTGCCTCCCAGGTTCAAGCAGTTCTCCTGCCTCAGCCTCCCGAGTAGCTGGGATTACAGGTGCCCACCACCACGCCTGGCTAATTTTTGTATTTTTAGTAGAGGTGGGGTTTCACCATGTTGGCCAGGCTGGTCTCGAACTCCTGACCTCAGGTAATCCGCCTGCCTCGGCCTCCCAAAGTGCTGGGATTACAGGCGTGAGCCACCGCGCCCGGCCAATTTTTGTATTTTTAGTAGAGACGGGGTTTCACCATGTTGGCCAGCCTGGTCTCGAACTCGTGGCCTTAAGTGATCTGCCTGTTCGGGCTCCCAAAGTGCTGGGATTACAGGGGTGAGCCACCGCGCCTGGCCAAAAGACGAGAATATTTTGTTAGGAAACAATGTCAGGTAAGGGGAAACACATGGACCTTGGTTGGAATTCTGACTTACTTGATTGATCTTCAATTTCTTTATCTATAAAATGGGGATAGTAATGTCTACCTAATATTAAATGGGATGGTGTAAAATGTGAAGGGCATGGTAAATGTTTCTTTCTCCTTTTCTTATGAGATGAGTAGAGGTCTTCCTGGTTAGTTTTTGTACTTTGCTCTCATTTTATCCATTTTTTAAACCTGAAATCAATATTGAAATCTTTAACAAAAACCTGCAGACTCTACCCCCAACCCCCAGTATTCTTCGTTTCAGTGAAGTAAGGTAATTAGAGAGGGGCAGCAGCATACTCCTGCCCTCAAGGCTCTTGGAACTCCCTCCCTCTAGATAGTCACTTAGCCCACTCCTGGCTTCATTCATAGTTACTCAAATGTCACCTCCTTTGAGAGGCCTTCTCCTGATTACCTGCCTAATTCTCTAATCTCTAACTCTATGCTGGTTGTCTTCATAGCACTATTTAATTTTAAATGATATACCCAGGCTGGAGTGCAGTGGCATGTTTGAGGCTCATCCAGCCTGACCTCCCAAGTTCAAGCAGTCCTCCTGCCTCAGCCTCCCAAGTAGCTGGTACTATAGGTGTGCACCACCATGCCTGGCTAATTTTTTTTTGTTTTTGGTAGAGCTAGGGGTCTCCCTGTGTTGCCAGGTTGGTCTCGAGGTCTCGAACTCCTGGGCTGAAGCAGTCCCTCCAACTCTGCCTCACAAATTACTGGGATTGCATTTGTGTTCCATTTAAGCTTTCCAAGACCTAATTGTTTTGTTTTTTGTTTTGAGAGAGTCTTGCTCTGTCACCTAGGCTGGAGTGCAGTGGCCCGATCTCAGCTCACTGCAGCCTCCACCTCCTAGGTTCAAAAGATTCTCCTGCCTCAGCCTCCCGAGTAGCTAGGATTACAGGCACCCACCACTATGCCTGGCTAATTTTTGTATTCCCAGGTTGGTCTCAAACTCCTGACCTCAAGTGATCTCTCCACCTCAGCCTTTCACAGTGCTGGGATTACAGGTATGAGCCACTGCACCCAGCCTTCGTTTTTTGTTTCTTGAAGCACCAAAAGCACAGATTTATTGAAATGAAAGTAACTCCATAGAGCAGGAGTAGCCTCAAGCAAACGGCTCAAGAGCGACCTAAATTGTTAATATGCCCAAGTAACTAGATTTTAGTCTGTGCAAACAGAAACAGCCCTTTTGTCCAATAAACTTTTCCTTAGCCCCAACTATATGCAGAGCTCTGTGCTAGATGCTGTGGGAGATGCAAGGATGAAGTCCTAGTCCCTAACTTTGAGAAACACATACTGTGTGAGGGAGACAGAAATGTATACCATATATACTGTGTATCTTCTAGCAGTGGAAAAATAAACAGAAATGTATGCCATACAGAGGTGTAGTACCGCCTGCACCTGAGTTCTGGTTCCACCACTTGCCATGTTACCTTGGGCAAGTTTGTTCATTGTTCTAGCATCAGCTTAAATCATCTTTTTTTTTTTTTTTTTTTTAAATGAAGTAGGCTGGGTGCAGTGGCTCATGCCTGTAATCCCAGCACTTTGGGAGGCTAAGGCGGGCGGATCACGAGGTCAGGAGATAGAGACCAGGGTGAAACCCCGTCTCTACTAAAAATACAAAAAATTAGCCGGGCGCGGTGGCGGGCGTCTGTAGTCCCAGCTACTCAGGAGGCTGAGGCAGGAGAATGGCGTGAACCCGGGAGGCGGAGCTTGCAGTGAGCTGAGATTGCACCACTGCACTCTAGCCTGGGTGACAGAGTGAGACTCCATCTCAAAAAAAAAAAAAAGACCGAGACCATCCTGGCCAACATGGTGAAACCCTATCTCTACTAAAAATACAAAAATTAGCTGGGTGTGGTGGTGCACGCCTGTAGTCCCAGCTACTTGGGAGGCTGAGGCAAGAGAATCAATCGCTTGAACCCGGGAGGCGGAGATTGCAGTGATCTGAAATGGTGCCATGGCACTCCAGCCTGGCGACAGAGCGACACTCCATCTCAAAATAATAAATAAAAAGGCCGGGTGCTGTGGCTCACGCCTGTAATCCCAGCACTTTGGGAGGCCGAGGCGGGTGGATCACGAGGTCAGGAGATTGAGACCATCCTGGCTAACACAGTGAAACCCCGTCTCTACTAAAAATACAAAAAAAAAAAGTTAGCCGGGCGTGGTGGCGGGCGCCTGTAGTCCCAGCTACTCGGAGGCTGAGGCAGGATAATAGCGTAAACCCGGGAGGCGGAGCTTGCAGTGAACCGAGGTCGCGCTACTGCACTCCAGCCTGGGTGAAAGTGCGAGACTCTGTCTCAAAACAAAAATAAAGAAATGAAGTAATAATAGTACCTATATTATAGGGTTGTTCTGAGGATTGAGAGAATGCATGTAAAGCTAGCAGTGTAATGGTGTGCTCAGAACACAGTTGACACTCAATAAGTGTCCTCTAGATGTGTTATTAGTAAAGCTAGCAGCCTTCGTGTGCCTGTACGGGGGATGGCTCTGGAATCCCATGGACAATGAGACCTGCCCTTCTTTTGTGTTGGCTTACTGTGACCCAACCCAGTGTCTATTCCCCTGAGCTCAGGTGAGCTATTACTTAAGTAGTAGCACTTAGAGTCTCCATGACAGAAGGCTGGAGGGTAAGAGAGTTGGCTGGATTTAGTCTTGCTATTGATCCTCCTCCAGCTGCTAGAGGGGATTCACACTGGATTACCTATTTTGACAAAAATAGTATGAGTCTTGGAGCATTGGCTCTAAGGATCAGCCTCCTGGCCGGGCATGGTGGCTCACACCTGTAGTCCCTGCACTTTGGGAGGTGGAGGCGGGCGGATCACAAAGTCAGGAGATTGAGACCATCCTGGCTAACACGGTGAAACCCCATCTCTACTTAAAAAAAAAAATACAAAAATTAGCCGGGTGTGGTGGTGGGCGCCTATAGTCCCAGCTACTCTGGAGGCTGAGGCAGGAGAATGGCATGAACCCAGGAGGCGGAGCTTGCAGTGAGTCAAGATTGCGCTACTGCACTCCATCCTGTGAGACAGAGGGAGACTCCGTCTCAAAAAAAAAAAAAAAAAAAAAAGATCAGCCTCCTTAAGGAGATTTGACATTTTGTTTGGGGCACTAACCGGAAGAAAGGCCTCCTGGAAACTGTCAAGTGGTGTCTCACCTGACCGTAGAGCTGGTTTCATTTACTTTGTTCAGGTTGTGCCTGAAGTACTTGGAGATCATGTTAGCATAGCTGCTATAAATCCTGTGGTATCTTATCTGCAAAGCACATTCAAGTCCATTATCTTACTAGATCCTACCAGCAACCCTGTGAATGGCATGACAGATTTTATTGTTTTACTGTTACTTTTTTTGAGTTAGAAGATTGAGGCTTAGCCCAGTGAGTTGATTTACCTAAGTACTCATAGTTGTTAAGCAGCAAGTCCAGACTCAGGATCAGGCTTTCAGGATCTTGCTGTGTCGTCCAGGCTGGAATGCAATGGTGTAATCACAATTCACTGCAGCCTTGACTTCTCAGGCTCAAGCCATCCTCTCACCTCAGCCTCCCAAGTAGCTGGGACTACAGGCATGCACCACCATGCCCAGCTAATTTGTTCTATTTTTTATAAAGATGGGGTCTCACTGTGTTTCCTAGGCCAGTCTCAAACTCCTGGGCTCAGGTGACCACTTCCGACCCCTGCCTCGGCCTCCCAAAGTGCTGGGATTATAGGCATGAGCCACCATGCCCAGCCAGAAAGTTGTTTATATTGATTCAAAATCTCCTTCCTTCTTTATTACTTGCTCTCCTTTTTTTTTTTTTTTTTTTGGAGACAGGGTTTCGCTCTTGTCTCCCAGGCTGGAGTGCAGTGGCATGATCTTGGCTTACCACAACCCCTGCCTCCTGGGTTCAAGCAATTCTCCTGCCACAGCCTACCAAGTAGCTGGGATTACAGGCGCCTACCACCACGCCTGGCTAATTTTTGTATTTTTAGTAGAGACGGGGTTTCACCGTGTTGGCCAGGCTCGTCTCGAACTCCTGACCTCAGGTGATCCGCCCGCCTCGGCCTCCCAAAGTGCTGTACTTGCCCTCCTTGAACCTAGTTCAGGGTGCGCTCTAGCACCACACCACATGGAACCAGTTTAAGAATGAAAATAAGTATGTATTTCTTGAGTACCTGCTGTGTAGCAGGTGCTCCACAAACATTATCTGATTGGAATTTCATTGAAATTGCACAGTAACTCTGAAAGGCAGGTAACGTTGTCACCATTTTACAGATGGGAAAAAGTAATGTTCAGGAAGATTAAGCAGCAGCTTAGGATAACAAAGCTTTTTACAGGATAATGCTCAACTATAAGAAGGCTGTTGAGTCTCAGTTACTTAACCCATCATCTGTAAAATGGGGATGAATAATATTTGTTCTGCTAACCTCTCATGGTTGTTATGAGAAACTGTTACAAAAATAGATGTGTTGCAGAAGCAATTCATGTTTCTGGTGGTAGTGGAGATGTGGTGCTTATGTTCAGTGAAGAGATTGGGCTGGTTGACCTTTATGACCCCATGAAAACTTTTGTTTTAAAGGTCACAAGGGCTGAAAACCCAGGTCTTCAGACTCTGCAACCTCCTGTCACTTATCTGATTTCCTCTTCTGTTCTCTCTTGCTTACTCCTCTCTAAGGCCAACAGTCTCCCGCTGTTTCTCAAACACACCAGGCATACTTGTACCTCAGGATCTTTAGAATTAGTGCCTAGAATTTTTTCTAGACCAGCTATCTATCCAGATATCTTCATGGCTTACCAAATGTCACCTTAGTGAGGCCTTCCCTGATTATTCAATTAAAATTAACCACCCCCCCCAACACACACACTCATGTAAATATCCCTTAATCTGTTTCTGTGCTTTATTTTTCTCCGTAGCACCTATCACCATCTGGTAAATCATGTATTTTACTTGGCTGTATTGTCTCTCCCCTTCCTGTTAGATAGCCCGGTACACAGTAAATGTTGAATCAGTGATTTCTTTTCATTATACCATAGCCCACTCCTATTTTATTTGTTTATATTTATTTTTATTTTTATTTTTTGAGACAGGGTCTCAGTCTTTTACCTAGGCAGGAGTACAGTGGTACAATTACGGTTCACTGTAGGCTGGACGTCCCAGGCTCAAGCCATCCTCCTGCCTCAGCCTCCCGAGTAGCTGAGACTATAGGCATCCAACACCATGCCTGGCTGATTTTTAAAATTTTTTGTAAAGTTGGGAGTCTCACTATTTACCCAGGCTGGTCTCAAATTCCTGGGCTCAAGTGATCCTCCCACCTCAGCCTCCCAAAGTGCCGGGATTACCAGCATGAGCCACTGCACCTGGCCCTCCCTTCTATTTTTAAAGCATAAAGGCCTTTAAGTTATACATTTATGTCACTCAGTTCCACAGAGGCTTGGTTTGTAATTGAAGATGAAGATAGACTTGCAAATCGAGAGAGGGTATGGAGAGCCTAACTCAGGGATCCCATTCCAAGATCCCAGGTATATGGATTCCATGACCACCAACAGATCTGTCCAGGACCTTGATTGTTCTTATTGGTAAATAGGAGGTAGCTGCATGTATAAGGTGCTTGATAACATCATGGTTTGCTTGTTACTTGGCATCATGGTGGCCTGAGGCTCTTGGAGTCTCCATCCAAGGGCTCATTAATAATGGAATGAAAGCTCTCCTGATTTAATGCAGTGGTGCCAATTCTCTGGACTGGTAACTGCTGGATTGTTTCCATCCATTCATGCTCAAACCATTCTAGTGCCAAGCCCTTGACTTTACTAAAAAAAAATCCTTCCCCTCCTTAACAGCTTCCCCTTAATTGCCATATTTGGTAAATAGTCTCTTGGAGACACTGATCTGACTGTTTATTTGAGTTCAAAGGGCCTCCTGATCCTGAAACTGATTTTCTTTGACTCTAGTGCAGCTAAGTTTTTTGGGTATTTTGGTTTTTTTTTTCTTCTGTTTTTGTTTTTATTGAGGAGGGCTTATTAATACTGCAGTTGTGGGGAAGAGTGGATAGGTTGACCATTGGCTTGGAAACCTTTGATTTTTTTTCTCCCCAAATTACTTTTGGCAATAATTAGCTGTTTGTCCTTGGACACGTTCTTTTTTTTTTTGGAGATGGAGTCTTGCTCTGTTGCCCAGGCTGGAGTGCAGTGACGCGATCTCGGCTCACTGCAACCTCCTCCTCCCAGGTTCTAGCGATTCTCCTGCCTCAGCCTCCTGAGTAGCTGGGATTATAGGCACGCGCCACCATGCCCAGCTAATTTTTGTATTTTTAGTAGAGACGGGGTTTCACTGTGTTAGCCAGGATGGTCTCAATCTCTTGACCTTGTGATCTGCCTGCCTCGGACTCCCAAAGTGCTGGGATTACAGGCGTGAGCCACCGCGCCCAGCCTCCTTGGGCACATTCTTTAACCATTCTGGGTCTCAGTTGCCTCGTCTCTAAAGTGGGATTAATTCCTGCCTTTCCTGGATTACTGTGTTATCATGGGATAGATAATGAGATACAAGTAGAACGCAGTATTTAAGCAAAAGGCATTCAAATTATTATTCTTGTAGTGCCCCCATCATGAGGCCATGGGGATGGCATGAGGAGCATTGGAACCTCAGAGCCTGGGCTTTTACATTTCTTAGACTTTCTTCCCCAGAAAACTTGAAGAGAGGAAGGTTCTTTGCTTCAAATCTGACAAGTCTCCATTCAGAAGGAAGAGTGTGGGTGGTTATCTTGATTTTTCAGCCTTATTTCTGAGTTAATTCATTGGTCCAGATGTGCTGTTAATATGTTTCTCACTTTAACCCTGATAATGCCTTTCCCCCTGCCTGCTGCTTTCATTCTGTAGTCTTGGTATTTGTCACTTATTTCACCTTCTACATCAATTTCTTGGTAGATAAGTGACAGAATTCTTTTTTTTTTTTGACGGAGTCTCGCTCGTCGCCCAGGCTGGAGTGCAGTGGCACGATCTCGGCTCACTGCAAGCTCCGCCTCCCGGGTTCATGCGATTCTCCTGCCTCAGCCTCCCGAGTAGCTGGGACTACAGGCACCCGCCACCATGCCCAGCTAATTTTTTGTATTTTTAGTAGAGATGGGGTTTCACTGTGTTAGTCAGGATGGTCTCAATCTCCTGACCTCGTGATCCACCCACCTTGGCCTCCCAAAGTGCTGGGATTACAGGCATGAGCCACTGCTCCCGGCCCCAGAATTCTTTATGTGAGAAAGAATTTCTGTGATTTTAACTGCTATTGTAATAGAAACCAGTTGATTCTGAAGGGTCGCCTCTTTTCCTGGAAATATTTTGGCTGTGTGTTAAGAGGAACATTATCTTCTTCCATGCTGGTGACTTTGGAAAGAGGTTGTCATCAGTGCAATGAACTTGGTCTGGGACTTCCTTCCCCACGGACTGGGCCCCTGGGTCCTCTGTTGCTCCTGGGAGGGGCCTTGGTAGTGCAGTTTACTCTAGGCCAGGACATTCTAAGACATGCGGAAGCCATTGGTCATACCTGCCAGCAACAGAGATTAGTTTGTAAATGTCTGTTTCAGGTGTTTCACAGCATCTAGTGAATGACTGTTGCTCCCATAGCAGATTCTGGTGACCTGATCTTAGGCTTGACAGCTGTGGTGGAGACTTGGGTTGGCAGAAGCCTACCTTGGTGTGTTGGAAGAGTGATTGCTTAGTGCATGAAGTGCCTTTTACAGCCCGTTTTGCAGTAGTTCTGGCTGCAGCCCTGCTGCTTTGACCTTGCAGGCCAAATTTCGTGGCTCCTCCAAAGGGGATGATGTTCTTTCCCTCCAGACACAGTTAGAGGGAATCCTGACAGTTGCATCAAGGCTGATCCAGACTCTCACCACACTTTCTCTTTTGTGCTGCTTGGTCCTGACTGCCTTTTGCATCTCTTTTAGAGCTCTGAGCTCTTCACCCTGACCTATGGTGCCCTGGTCACCCAGCTATGCAAGGACTATGAAAATGATGAAGATGTGAATAAACAGCTGGACAAAATGTGAGTGAGCTCCTTCACAGGAGAGACAGAAATGGGGCCTCCCAGCACACTGAGTCTACATTGTCCTTTAGAGCTTAAAACAGGGTTCTCTCTCTTTCTCAGCCAACATTTTGGGTACATTTCTCACTAAACTCATTTACTGGGATGTTTTTGAGATTATCCCCATTTTCTCTTTACCACCAACAACCTTATGTTCAAACATAAGACATTTAGACTCCATTGTAGTCTCTTCTCTAACTTCCTTCCCAGGGGCTTTAACATTGGAGTCCGGCTGATTGAAGATTTCTTGGCTCGGTCAAATGTCGGGAGGTGCCATGACTTTCGGGAAACTGCGGATGTCATTGCCAAGGTCATTATTCTGGGCCACCTGTCCATGCTGAAGAATTGCTGCTGGGAGGCACTGCTTACCACTCTTTCTGTCTCCCTTAGAGAGGCCTTTAATCTCCCAAAAGACTGGCTAGGCAGCTCTTTGGGTCAAAAAAGCATTCCAGGTTGTTAGGGAATAGCATAAATTATTTAATCCCTGTGGATTAAAGCCCCACTGAAATCAAAGCCTGAGCTTTTCCACTGTGAAGGTGTAGCAGAGTAAGCATGGGGGTAAAGAATACAGACTCAGTCGGGCGCGGTGGCTCACGTCTGTAGTGGTGGCTCACGTCCTAGCACTTTGGGAGGCCAAGGCGGGTGGATCACAAGATCAGGAGTTCAAGACCAGCCTGGCCAAGATGGTGAAACCCCATCTCTACTAAAAATACAAAAGTTTGCTGGGCATGGTGGCGGGCACCTGTAATCCCAGGTACTCAGGAGGCTGAGGCAGAGAATTGCTTGAACCCAGGAGGCGGAGGTTGCAGTGAGCTGAGATCACATCACTGCATTCCATCCTGGGTAACAGAGCAAGACTCCATCTCAAAAAAAAAAAAAAAAAAAAAAGAATACAGACTCACAAACCTGGCTCTGGTACTTACTAGTTTTGTGTTTTTAGATAAGTTACTTTAAATTTCTTTAATTACCAGTGACCTCATCTTCTTTTTTTCTTTTCTTTTCTTTTTTTTTTTTTTGAGGTGGAGTCTCGCTCTTGTTGCCCAGGCTAGAGTGCAATGGCACGATCTCGGCTCACCACACCCTCCGCCCCCCAGGTTCAAATGATTCTCCCACCTCAGCCTCCCGAGTAGCTGCGATTACAGGCATGCACCACCAGGCCCGGCTAATTTTAATTTTGTATTTTTAGTAGAGATGGGGTTTCTCCATGTTGGTCAGGCTGGTCTCGAACTCCCGACCTCAGGTGATCTGCCCACCTCGGCCTCCCAAAGTGCTAGGATTACAAGCACGAGCCACTGCGCCCGGCACCAGTTACCTCATCTTTAACGTGAAGAAAATAAGAGCTACCCCCAGGGCTGTTTTGAGAAGTAAATGAATAATGGACATGAACATTTAGGTAAAATGCTAGTGTTTAGCATAGTGTTGTGCATATAGTAAATGTTTACTACTACTAGTATTAGTGCTATCTATTATAGTATTAATAAATGACATAGCACCCATAACTTTGTGGTGTCAGTTACTTAAAAGTTGGTCTTTCTGTTGTAAGCTTGCTGGTCATATCCAAATCCTAAAGAGGATTGACAGTGGAGAGAGCTTTGTGAGAGTTTGGAATTAGGAGGGTGGATAGGGTAGGACTTTTTCTCTGCCCAGTAATGTGTGTTCACTTTCAAGAAGGTGCATTCAGGTAGCACAGACAGAGGACAGGGAAGTGGGTTAGGGCCTCTGCACTCAGGCAGCTACCGTGTTGAGAAACCAGTGCTCCCTTCCACTGAGAAGTACAGGCAGACACTGAGTGAGTTGTTGCTTACTTGTATGATGCCTAGGAAAGAAAAATGTTTCTGGGAAAACAAAACAAAACAAAGCGACAGCCAAAATTGTATGATGCCATGAAGGAGAGGGGTGCAGCATCATGTACAGATGCTTCTCCTTTGTTGCCCTGAGTATCTAAAGTGTCATCTTGCGGAGGCCACAGGTTTGTTCCTGAGCCACTTAATTCCCCTTTGCCAGTTCTGTCACCTTCCCTATGGTACAGTTCCTGCTGCTCTTCCCCAAAGTGCTGTTGTGTGTCCCCTGACAGGTGGCGTTCAAGATGTACTTGGGCATCACTCCAAGCATTACTAATTGGAGCCCAGCTGGTGATGAATTCTCCCTCATTTTGGAAAATAACCCTTTGGTGGACTTTGTGGAACTTCCTGATAACCACTCATCCCTTATTTATTCCAATCTCTTGTGTGGGGTGTTGCGGGGAGCTTTGGAGATGGTGAGTGCAACTCTTTATCTTCTGGGACACCTGAAATGCAATAGGGACTTGATAAGTGTTTAAATGAATGAAAGAGAGAAAAGAAAGGGCTTTGGCTTACTCCAGCGCTTTACTGCCTGAGATGGTGATGCTGCTGAGGTAGGATCCAAGTCGGACGTCTTTACATGGTGATACTCCTCCATACCAGGCTGGAAGGTGGTGCTGTCAGTCCCCAAAGCCCAGGAACAGCCATTCTCAGATAGGCTTATTTGGTGACAGTCTCATTCTTGGGTATTCTTTGCTAAGTTTCTCCTTAAGGGTTGGAGCCATTGTCTTATGCAATGGAACGTTGGCGCTGTCAGTCCTGTCCTTGTGGGAAACCAGCCCCCATTTTTTGGCTGCTGTGGATGAGTCAGTTATGCCCCATCCCCACTGGTTCCCTAGAGACTGTGGCCAGGCAGCTACCCCTTCATTTTCCCGCTGTCCCTCAGGTCCAGATGGCTGTGGAGGCCAAGTTTGTCCAGGACACCCTGAAAGGAGACGGTGTGACAGAAATACGGATGAGATTCATCAGGCGGATTGAGGACAATCTTCCAGCTGGAGAGGAATAACCATCCCTAGGACTCGAGGATAGCCAGCAGGAGCACTGTTGGAATCAGCAGGCCTCTGTGCTCCCTCTGCCCTCCAGAACTCAGTGACTCTTGAACATGGATGTTATATATTCTTATAACCTGTTTCCATTCTCCATTCAAATAAAGAGCAGACTGCGATATAGTCCATTTACCCCATGTGTGCACATTCAGGAGCGACAGTCTCTGCCCCCATTCCCTTGAGAGGGGCTGGATGTAATCACCCTTGGTTGGACTAGAAAGAGCTCAAACCATTTTACATTCCTGTTTGAATTTTTCCAAAGCAAAACTCACTTTGACCCCATTAAGAGGCAAGCCTGGCACATCTATCCCTGGGCCTTTAGAAAGCCATTTGCCTCAAATGGCTATAGGGTTGTGGGGTGGAGGGAGCAAGGGCTGGGAGGGAGTGGGGAGGAATTGCTAGCTGTAGTGTGACACATTGTAGTGTTTGCCAGGAAAGGAGCCAGTCATGCCGGAAACACTGACTTCTGGGAAGCCACCCAGGTCTCATTCCTCCCTGCTGTTTGGAGGCAACATCTCCTCTTTTTACAGAGGGCACATCCTTTTTTCTTACAAATTCAATAAAGACACATTCTTGAGTGAAATCCCAATCATGTCCTGTTTTCTTTCTGCTTATCCCCAGGTGTTTTGTTACAATGGTGTGAGGAGACCAGGTAGGTTCATGGGCCCTGTCTTTCTTTGACTTGGTTTAGCAGTGGCTTCTCTCCACAGACGAGAATCTGGGAAACCTGGGAGCCAGTATAAGCAACTGAAGTCCCTTCAGAGTCGCTTTTGGCTCTAGTGTGTGCAGCAAAATCTAGAAGCAGACCATTATTCCAGACATACCTAAAATGAACTATCCTGGGCACTTGGCCACCAAGTTGGAAGGTTTGGCTAGAAAGGCCATATAAACCCTGTTGTTGGGGTGCTATTTATTGAGTGCTTACCACTTGAAAGACACTAGTGAACACTGCATGCATTAGCCAGCTCACAAGAATTCCATTTTTAGAGTGGAGGCCACAAGTTGCCCAGGTCATATGGTGAGTAAGTGGAAAAGTTAGGGTTCAAAGCTGGGCCAAAGGGCAAAACCCATGCTCTTAATGAAGATTCTCTTTTACTGCCTGGTTAACACTGTGGGGGAAAAAGGGAACAGGCCCACAGATCCTTCTCCCAGGCTTAGAGAGCTTGTGATAGCTCTTAAAAGGAGGAAGCAGAGATTGTGTCAGGCTGTATTTGGTAGCACTGCTTGGGGATAGCCTAAGGCCCTGAGGTCTAGACACTCAGGTTGTTGGAGGGAAATGGGGTCCAGGCCTTCCCTAAAGTATGTGTGCAGGCATGAGATGGGGGGAGTCAGTTTTAGATGCATTGTGCTTGAGATGTGTTTTCGTTGTGCAAGGGTAGGACCAGGGTTTTGAGACACCACTGAGAAGGGCAGTTTGCAAGGACTTACCTGCTCTAGCTGGATTAGGCCACCAAGGAGGGATGGTCAGTCTCATGTCCCCAAATATAGGAACATCCTCTGAGCCTCTTTATGTCCCCCTCCATATTATAATTTGGGGTCCCAGGGCAGTGACTCAATTTTGGTCAACTGTGTCCTTAGCAGTCAATGTGGATCTCAGTCCAGTCACACCAGAGTCTGAATGAATGAAAGAGATTAAGGGAATGAATGTTGGGACGCAGATGTGGAAAGCTTTATGTAGTGTCTGAACCCTGCCAAAAAAAGTCAGCTACACCACACTTTCCCTTCTCCAGGGGGACCTTCGCCCTTCCTCTCCTCTGGGTACCACAGCCTACTTTTGAGCAGCAGTTTGTATGCCGTGAGGTTTTGGATATTTCCTTTCCCAGTGTTAAACTTGGGCAACATTACAGGATTAGGGAGCTGTGGAAACAAAACTCCCTTAGTGACTTTTCCCAGTTACAGCCCCACGATTGGGGCTGAGGGAAGGAAAGAGCTGGGGACTGCAGAAGTATTTGGAACATGCAATCCCCAGCAAACTAACTTCCTGGTCCCCACCCATGTCGTTGATTGGTTGTAGATTACACATCCCTCTCTTACTATGACTGTGAGGCTGAGACAGCCCCCTAAGCTAGGCCATTCCCTCCCAACAAGTTGGGGCAGGTGAGTCTGGCTATATGGGAGAGGCTGACTCATGGCAGAGTTCTGGAGCTGGAGGGTTGATGCTGGTGGCCTTCAGGCCTGGGGCTGGCTGGGTGGAGCTGTAAGGAAAGGTCTCAGTCTTCAGCCTTTGGCCACCAGGGGTCTCCAAATCACCACTGTACTGTCCCACAGAGTGACCACCGGACCCCTGGTTTTCAGAATTTGCTAGAAGATGCACCTGATGGAGCAAATCTTAGAGGCTGACGGGAGGCTGAAAGTGCTCCCCCTCCTCCAGCAACCCCTACAGGACCTGAAAGCAAAGCTTACATATAGCTGCCAGGCTAAGCGCCTGCCTACTGGAGCCAGGGCATTGGAAGAGAGCGTTGGCCAAGGATGTCTGGCCGCATACATACTTCAAACTCTCATGCTGGCCTCCTGGGTTGTGTACAAGCTACCTCTGAGCCCTCCCCTAATCAACCTCCCTTACTTCCTGAGTGGAGGCCAGAGCACCAGCCCCATTCCCCTGATGTAACACTGTCCCTTTCTGCCCCAGACCTCCAACACCAGTGAAATTTCCATATTCAGGTTTCACCTTCTCCTAGGGGGTTGGCCTCCCCTACATTTGTACTGGGCATCCAAGGCCAAGAAGCGGGTGGCAACAGAAGCCTCAGGAGCAGAAATTGCATTCAGTAAAATTAGTCTCCTAACAAGTAGTTCATTGTGGCTAGTAGGGGGTGGGGGTGCAGGAAAAATGTCCTCCCAGAGCTTAAGTGCTACCATGTGCTGTGTTTTGGAAGCCAAAGGGCTGGTGGGAGGGTAGGAGAGAGGAGGGGAGGCTGGTGGCAGGCAAGGAGCTGCTGTTACTGATCCCCAGCCTTTGATGTAGGGCCAGGCCTGACCCCAGGACAGCCGCCGGCCACTGCCAGGGGAGCGGTGGGACTCAGTGCATTCCTGGGGGCAATTTACACTCTGGCAGGAGGAGAGAGGAAAATTTCTACTGTGGGAAAGGGGAAGGGGGTGGAGGGAGGCCGCTGCAGCAGAGGTTGGGGGAGAAGGTGTTGTAAAGAACAATGGAGGTAGCCAGGACACAGAGTAGCACTCTCTTGCTTTGCCCTGGCTCCCTCACCCACCTTGGGTCCAGGCCTCCTCCAGGAAGCCATCTCTGATGGAACCCAGAGCTGGTGAGGAGCTCACATGGGCTGGCTCAGGTACAGCCCAGGGGATGCAGAGAAGCAGCTGCTCTTTCCTCTTGGCTCTGGGAGCCTGGACTGTCAACCATGAGGGCATCTATGACTGAGCTAGGCTAGAGGAGGGGTGGGAGGGTGGTGCGCATGGGCAGGAAGACATTTGCCAGTGAATGTGGATGAATGTTAGTCATAGCAATAGCTAATCTTTATTGCAGAGTGGACATGTGCCAGTGCTAGTCATGTGATATGCCAGCACTTCACATGTATTTCTCATTTAGCCTTCACCACAGCTCTACTACTATCTGCAGATGAGGAGACTGAGGAGCACAGCTAGTACACCGTGGATTCATCACTTGAACCCAGATAGTCAGGACTTGAACACAAAGCTCTTATCCAGTACATTACACATTATGTATGTATGTTTTTGTGTTTCAGTGTCTGCCTGTTTCCTGGTGTTCCTTGGGGACTGTATCTGTGTGTGAATTCTTTTTTTTTTTTTTTTTTGAGACAGAGTCTCGCTCTGTCACCCATGCTGCTGAAGTGCCGCAGTGCCGCAATCTCGGCTCACTGCAACCTCCGCCTCCCAGGTTCAAGCGATTCTCCTGCCTCAGCTTCCTGAGCAGGTGGGACTACAGGCGTATGCCACCACGCCAAGCTAATTTTTGTGTTTTGTTTTGTTTTTTTTGAGATAGAGTCTTGCTCTGTTGCCCAGGCTGGAGTGCAGTGGCACGATCTTGGCTCACTGCAAACTCCGCCTCCCGGGTTCAAACGATTCTTCTGCGTCAGCCTCCTGAGTAGTTGGGACTACAGGCGTGCGCCACCATGCCTGGCTAATTTTTGTATTTTTAGTAGAGATGAGGGTTTCACCATATTGGCCAGGCCAGGTCTCGAACTTCTGAACTAATGATCTGCTTGCCTAGGCTTCCCAAAGTGCTGGGATTACAGGCATGAGCCACCGTGCCCCGCCTCAATTTTTGTATTTTTTTTAGTAGAGATGGGGTTTCACCATGTTGACCAGGCTGGTCTTGAACTCCTGACCTCAAGTGATCCACCCGCCTTGGCCTCCCAAAGTGCTGGGATTACAGGCATGAGCCACCGCGCCCGGCCAAATTCTTTCTTTCTTTTTTTTTTTTTGAGATGGAGTCCTGCTCTGTTACCCACGCTGGAGTGCAGTGGCGCGATCTCAGCTCATTGCAACCTCTGCCTTCCAGGTTCAAGCAGTTCTTTGCCTCAGCACCCCCAAGTAGCTGTACAGGCGCCTGCCACCATGCCCGGCTAATTTTTGTATTTTTAGTAGAGACGGGGTTTCACCATCTTGGCCAGGCACCCGGCTAATTTCTGTATTTTCAGTAGAGATGGGGTTTCACCATCTTGGCCAGGCTGGTCTTGAACTCCTAACCTCGTGATCCACCCTCCTCGGCTTCCCGAATGCTGGGATTACAGGCGTGAGCCACTGCACCTGGCCTGAATTCTTTCATTTAACAAAAATGTAGCTCCGTGTTAGGGGCTGAGGACGTGGAGCTGACTTAGACTTCAGCCCTACCTGCTGGGAGCTTCTGCCCATGGGGAAGCAGCTGAATGCAATGTGGGGTCGGGAGGAGAGATTGAAAATGAAGAAACAGGGCAAGTCTTGGCTCTTCTAGTTATTAGCTATGTGACACTGGACAAATGATTTGACCTTTGAGCCTCAGTTTTTTTCATCTGGAAAATGGGAATCATAATGCCGCCCTTGCTGGCTGTTTTAAGGATGAAACAAGATAATATATATAAATTTCATGGCATATGATGAGTATTCCCTAACTGGCAGTTATGATTAGCTTGATTGTTATTGGGGAACATCTTGCAAAACCACTGCATGGATGGATATATGAATGTCTGAATGTGTAAGGAAGGTAAGTTTGTGAAATCAGGGCATGTCTATGTTGTTCCTCACTGTAGCCCCAAGCATCTGGCACAGCTTGTCAGCACAAAGTAGGTGCTCAATAAATGTTTATTGGCTGGGTGCAGTGGCTCACGCCTGGAATCCCAGCACTTTGGGAGGGCAAGGTGGGTGGATCACCTGAGGTCAGGGGTTTGAGACCAACCTGGCCAACATGGCAAAACCCTGTCTCTACTAAAAATACAAAAATTTGCTGGGTGTAGTGGCACGCACCTGTAGTCCCAGCTACTCTGGAGGCTGAGGCAGGAGAATCGCTTGAACCCGGGAGGCAGAGGTTGCAGTGAGCTGAGATCACGCCATTGCACTCCGGCCTGGGTGACAAGAGTGAAACTCCGTCTCAAAAATAAATAAATAAATGTTTTTAATTTTTATTTTATTATTTTTTTAGAGACAGGGTCTCGCTCTGTTGCCCAGCCTGGAGGGCAGTGGTGCGATCCTAGCTCACTGCAGCCTCAACCCTTCAGGCTCAAGTGGTCCTCCTGCCCCATAGCTGGGACTAATTTTTTGTAGAGACAGAGTCTCACTTTGTTGCCCAGGCTGGTCTCAAACTACTGGACTGAAGCGATCCTTCTACCTTCCCTTCCCAAAGTGCTGGGATTACAGATGTGAGCCACTGAACCCAGCCTTGACTGGGTATTGACTGTGAGTACAGGGTGGGGAGAACTCACAGAGAGAGAGAGAGGTGTGAGTGCAGGGGAGCCCTCCACCAGGATATACTTTATGGGGCCCAGTGCAAAATGAACATGGAGCCCTTAGTTCAGAAATTATTATGAATTCCAAGACAACCCAGGAGAGTGTTCAGTCAGGCCCTCGGGAGTGGGGAGACTTGTGTGACTCCTATGAAGCCAACCCTGACCTCTGATTGCCTGTGGAGCCCCACTGCCCCCCCGGCCTCCCCCAGCCAAGTTGTTAGGGAGAGAGTATAAGGCCTGGGGCTCCCTGGGCTGTCTAAGGGAAGGCGAAGAGGGGAAGGATGGCTCAGTGTGGGCAGGCCTGGAGAAAGCCGAGGGAAGGACCCAAAGACCAGCAGACCTCTCCCCAGGAAGCCCCCCAGAGCCAGGCCCATGTCTGAGAGCAGCCCTCTGTCTTCTGTCCCCCAACACCAACTAGGCCGCTGGGTGGTCTAGACACATGTGGTCACATTTAGATGTTGATTGAAGCAAAATTGTTATAAGATTAGAATATTTAAGGTAACTTTAATTTCCACTGCATTGCTGGGATTTTTGAGGATGAGGCCAAGAGATCCCCTGGGGTGGAGGTAGGGAGAATGGTGGGGGATGCAGGAGGGGTCTCCATCACCCCTGCCTGAGAGGAGAGGCTGCTGGCAACTCAAAAGAAGGAGGGAGAGCTAGACGGAGGGGAGGACTTCCCAGGAATCTTAGAAGCCGGAGTTCAGCCCTCCAGCAGATGTGGGGAGTGAAGGGCCGGCCTTGGTGGAACAGGAATTCACCAGCACCACACCTCCTCCCCAGACTATCTGAACATCCTGGACCACACATCTGTGCACATATCCCTCCCTTCAGCTTGCCAGACAGACAGAAAGGGGGGCCAAAGGAGGGTCCCATCCGGGACCTCCCAGGCTCCAACCTGGGGTGGTTGGGGCCCAGAGGGTTTTCTTATTGGCAGATCAGTAGAAATTGAGAAGGAACAGGAAAATAAGGTAATAGTAATAAGGATTACTAACATTATTTTTATTATTATTATTTTTGGAGACGAAGTCTTGCTCTGTCACCCAGGCTGGAGTGCAGTGGCACTAATTCAGATCACTGCAACCTCCGCCTCCCAGGTTCAAGCGATTTTCCTGCCTCAGCCTCCTGAGTAGCTGGGATTACAGGCGCCCACAATCACGCCCAGCTAATTTCTGTATTTTTAGTAGAGACAGGGTTTTACCATGTTGGCCAGGCTGATCTCAAACTCTTTACCTCAAGCGATCTACCCACCTTAGCCTCCCAAAGTGCTGGGATTACAGGTGTGAACCACTGCACCCGGCCAGATTACTAACATTATTATTATTATAACATTACATTATTTACATTATTATTATAACATTATTACTAACATTATTATTATCATTATTAGAGACAGGGTCTCACTTTATTACCCTGTCTGGAGTTCAGTGACATGATCATAGGTCACTGTAGCCTCGAACTCCTGGGCTCAAGCAATCCTCCCACCTCAGCCTCCTAAGTAGCTGGGATTCCAGGTGTGTGCCACCACATCCAGCTTATTTATTTATTTATTTATTTGAGACAGAATTTTGCTCTTGTTGCCCATGCTGGAGTGCAATGGTGTGACCTTGGCTCACCGCAACCTCCGCCTCCCAGGTTCAAGGGATTCTCCTGCCTCAGCCTCCCGAGTAGCTGGGATTACAGGCATGTACCACCACGCCCAGCTAATTTTGTATTTTAGTAGAGATGGAGTTTCTCCATGTTGGTCAGGCTGGTCTCGAACTCTCAGCCTCAGGTGATCTGCCCGCCTTGGCCTCCCAAAGTGCTGGGATTACAGGCATGAGCCATTGCTTCTGGCCAGCCCCAGCTAATTTATTTATTTAGAGACAAGGTCTCACTATGTTGCCCAGGCCAGTCTCAAATTCCCGGGCTCCAGTGATCCTCCTGCTCCAGCCTCCCAAAGTTCTGGGACTGCAGGCATGAGCCACCACAGCTGGTGCTAACATTTATTATTATTAAATGCCCAACTATTATTGACCCATTACTATGTGCCAGGCTTGTATTAAGCCCTTTATTATTCTCTCTCTCTCTCTCTTTTGGTTTAAACATTTATTTCTCATCGATCTGGAGCCTGGAAGTCTGAGATCAGGGTGCCAGCATGGTCAGGTTCTTGACGAAGACCCCTTCGTGGTTTATAGATGGGTGTCTTCTTATATCCTCACCTGGTGGAGAGAGCGCATTATCTTTTTGTTTGTTTGTTTGAGATGGAGTCTCACTCTGTCACCTGGGCTGGAGTGCAGTGGCGCGATCTCGGCTCACTGCAACCTCCACCTCCCGGGTTCAAGAGATTCTCCTGCCTCAGCCTCCTGAGTAGCTGGGATTACAGGCGCGTGCCACCACGCCCGGCTAGTTTTTGTATTTTTAGTAGAGACGGGGTTTCACCATGTTGGTCAGGCTGGTCTCGAACTCCTGACCTCGTGATCCGCCCGCCTCGGCCTCCCAAAGTGCTGGGATTACAGGCTTGAGCCACCGTACCTGGCCTCATTATCTCTTCTTCTTTTTTTTTTTTTTTAGATGGAGTCTTGCTCTGTCACCAGGCTGGAGTGCAGTGGCACGATCTCAGCTCACTGCAGCCTCTGCCTCCCAGGTTCAAGCAATTCTCCTGCCTCAGCCTCCTGAGTAGCTGGGACTACAGGCACATGTCACCACACCCAGCTAATTTTTGTATTTTTAGTAGAGATGGGGTTTCACCATATTGGCCAGGATGGTCTTGATTTCTTGACCTTGTGATCCGCCTGCCTCGGCCTTCCAAAGTGCTATGATTACAGGCGGAGCTCACTATCTCTTATAAGAGACCTGACAGCACAATAAGAAAATGGAAGAGGGTAAGCCAGCTTGCCTGGAGCCACATCCCAGCTCTCACTTCCCAGCTGTGTGGCCATGAGTGAGTGAGTGATTTAAGCCCTCTGTGCCTCAGTTTTCCCATCTACAAAGTGGGGACAATAAGGAGACCAACCTCAAAGAGCTGTTATAAGGATTAAATGAGTTAATCCACATAAAGTGCTCAGAATGGTGCCTGGCATGGGGCAAGAGCCCTGTGAGTGTTTGCTGTTCATCGTTAGGGGCTGTTATCCCCCTTTCATAAAGGAGGAATTTGAGGTTTTAGAGAAATGAGGTCACTTGCCCACAGCTACAGAGAGGCAGCACTGGGATCCAAACCCAGGTCTGCTGGACTCCTCAGCCCACTGTCTGAACCACCAGGCTGGTGCCAGAGCTGACTCTGCCAGGGGCCGTGCTAAGCAAGTTACATGTTGCGTCTGGTTCAGTTTAACCACCCACCCCATTTGATACCCCTGCCCAGGCCTAGAACAGTCCTTGAAGCCTCGCTGGCCAGCTTCTGATTGTCGTGGCTGAGGGAACTAAATCCCAGAGAGGGGCAGCAACTTGCCCAAGGCCACACAGCAGGTGATCATAGGCAGAGCTGACCCATTGATATCCAGACACCACCAGAGACAGGCCAAGGTGGAAGCCCCTGGCAGGGGCAGGTAAGGAGTCTGGCTGGGAGTTTGGCCTTGTCAAGAGATAAGCCTTGGTGTGAGAGTCCATGACCTCTGCACAAATAGCTGGTGGATAAGGAGACAGCGGCCACAAGATCATGGCACAGCTGTCAGCCTCTACTGGGGGATGGGGAGCTGAGGCCCCCTCGGGGTTGGGGAGGTGCCTGATGGCCAATGAACACCAGGGCCACAGGATCTGGCCATGGGACAGGGCCCAGACTTGGCGTCCAGGGCTGGTTGAAAGGAGAAGGAGCTGCAGCCCTCCCTCCCTGCAAGGCACTGGGCAGGGGCAGGTGGGGCAGGGGTTGGGGGGAAAGGGAGGGGATTGGGGACAGGTGTGTACCTCAGAATCAGGCCTGAGGGCCCCAGGAAAAGTGTAAGGAGTGAGTCAGGAGACCCAGGGGTGGGATCTGAGTGGGGGACCAGCTGAATTTGTGTCTGAGTGTGGGTGTGAAGCCCATGGGAGCCCCTTTCCCACACAGCTTGCCCCTCCCTTGCCCGTTTGTGTCACCAGGCCCCACTTCATGCAGCCCTCCCTCCCTTCTCTCTAAACAGCTCACACTCAGAGTGAAGTGCTCTGCATGGATTGAGTCATCCTCACAACATGCCTATGAGAGCTTCCCAGATGGAGAAACTGAGGCACCAGAGGTTAAGTGTTTGCCCAATGGCATGTGGCTGGTAGGTGGTGGCACTTGGATTTGAACCCAGGCAGTCTAACTCCAGGGTCTTTGCTGTCAACCTTTAGTCCCTGCTGCCTAGCTCCCACCCCCTCCCAAGCCCGTCCCCATGCACACTCAACCCCTATCAGATCCCCATGCAGCGTCCGGTTTCCACACCAGCTTCAGGGTCAGGCCTCAGCAATCCCCCCTCAGTCGGTGTCCTCCTAGGCACCCTGCCAGCCAGGCCCCCTCCCTTCTCTGGGCAGCGCCCCAGCCTGGCTCCCCTGTAGTTCAGGCCAGGAGGCCAGACCCAAAGACCCCTGGCAATTGCCCCCAATTCTGACGGGTGGGATGGAGTGGGCCAGGCTCTGAGGGTAGGTGAGGGTGAGAGGCCCCATTGCGGAGTGTCGGGGCTGGTGTGTACCTTGGCAGGGGGACAAAAAAGTGGGAGGCCCTCAGAGGGCAGGCAGCAGGAGGGGGAAGGTTGAGGCGGGTGGGCCCTGACCTGAGACAGCCTGGGGCCCTCCCTGCTCCTTTCCTGGACCTGGTGAGGGCTCTGCTCTTTCCCACTGAAAACACCCACACACACAGCCACCCACACCCCCCCCCACAGACACACAAACACACACACACACTCCCACCCACACTCACATAGCCACACACACTCACACCCAAACACAGAGCCACACACACACTCCCACCCCCACACACAGCCACACACACATCCACACCCACAAACACACAGCTGCACCCACACACCCACACACACAGCCACCCATACCCCCACACACAGCCCCACACACTCTCCCACTCACACCCCCCCACACAGCCACACACACCCACACACACACACACACAAAGCTACAATACACCCGCACAGCCACACACACCCACACAAAGCCACACAGCCACATCCACACACCCACACACAGCCACACCCCCCCACACCCCCCCACGCACACATACCTCCCCACACGCACACAAATACACACCCCCACCCCTCCACACACCCACACACAGCCACACCCCCCCACACCCCCCCACGCACACATACCTCCCCACACGCACACAAATACACACCCCCACCCCTCCACACACCCACACACATGCTGACCCCCCACCCATGCACACACACACACACTCGCACACCCAAGCACACATACCTCCACATATGCCCACACCCACCTACATGTACATATACACGCACACAGGCACGCGCACACACACATGCCCACACCCACCTACATGCACACACAGACGCCCACACCCACCTACATGCACACACGCACACAGACACACACACACACACACCCCAAAATCCTCTGCTGACCTCATCTCCCCTTCCCCCCTGCACTTGCTGCCTCCCCCTTTCTCCTCTGCTGCCTGGCTACTGCCCCTACCCCCACCCCAACCTGCAACCCTTAATTGCTGTCCCTAAGAATGTCCTTCTGTGACAGCCCATCCCTTGGGCCTCCCTGGACTTCTAGAAGCACTCTGCCTTTGCCTGCTGGGACACTGCTCTCCTGGTCCCTGCCACCTTCTCAGTCTCCTTTGCCGACCCCTCTCCCTCGGCAGCCCGGTGAATGCTGATGAGTGTCCTGCCTGCGCCCTGCCCGCCTCCCTGGACCCGCTCCTTATTCTATGGCATCAGTCGCCATCTGCAAACCGTGGACTCCTCCTCTCTATCCCAGAACTCTCACCTCCCTTCCGGATCCATGGAAGTCCCACAGGCTCATCCAGTTCATTGCATCCGTCCTCCTCCTCCTAGACCCCACCACCCCCAGGCCTAGCCCAAAGCCTGCGCACTGTCCTTGACACTGCCTCTTCCTAGCCCCCTCGCCCAAACTCTGCCTAGTTCGCCTCCTCACTCCCCTCACACTGGGCCCTCCCTTTCCTTCCCCTCACTGTCCACCTCATGGGACCATGCCAGGGTATTCTCGCAGCCTCCTCGGCGTCCTGCCTCTATCTTCCTCCATACAGCTTCGGGAGGCTCTTTCCAAAGCACAAATCTGACCACGTGACTCCCCATTTCCCGGGGACGAGGGCTGGCCTGCCCCCGCCTGCCTCTGCGACCCCGGCTCAATGCCCTAAAGCCTGAATGTGCGGGCCACGACTGGCCCCTGTGAGTCCTCCGGGCTCAGCCTACCGAGGTCACGTCTGCAGGCAGCCTTCTGGGGACTCCTCACTGGGGGCCACCAGCCCGAGCTGCCCCTTCCCTGCAGGACCACGCCTGACCGTCCTTCTCAGCAGCCGCGTCCGTCCCCACAGGCAGGTGGCCCCTCGAGGGCAGCGGCTGCGCGGACTCCCCGGCGGCCGGCCGAGCCGCGGGTCAGGTGGACGGGGAGGGGTGGGGGCGGGCCGCCCGGGAGCGCGTGTGTGGCGGGGGCTCGGCGTGGGTGTCGGGGAGGGAGGCAGCCGTCCGAGGCCGCGCTGGGCGCGCTGGGCCGGGCGGGGCGCGGGCCTTGGCCGTGGCTGTGGAAAGAGCAGGGTGGAGGCCCCGCCCCGACGCGCCCCTCCTGCCGCCCGCCCACTCCAGCAGCCGCGAGGGGCGGCCGGCAGAGCGACGCGGAACCCTGCCGGCGCGGACCCCGGACCCCGACGCCGCCCGCCCAGCCGCGGACGCCCCTGCCCGGAGCCCTCGCCGCCCGGGCCGCCCTCGAGGGCCGGGAGCGGCGCCCGGCGGCCGCGCCCGCAGGTAAAGGCGAGGAGGCGGGCACTGGGGCTCGGGCTGGGGGGCTCTGAGGGCAGGACCTGGGCTGGGCTTCCCCCAACACCATGCGGGATAGCACGGCCGGCGCCTTAGACTCCGGGGTGGGGACGCGGTGGGGGACTCGGGCCAGGGGGTCGCCTTAGAATGGGGGACCCCTTCCCGTTCCCTGCGCCCCGTTCCCTCCCCGGCAGGATCCCAGTAAAGCCCCCTCCTCCCTTCCTCTCCCAGAAGCGAGGGCTCCAGCATCAGACAGTGCCGGGTGCAACCCCCGACGATGTGGCTCTGGGCGCGTCACCACCTCCCGGTCTCCCGTCCCACCTGTAAAGTGGGGATAACAAAGCCGCCTTCACAGGGCGGTGGAGGAGAGAGGAGGGAGTGAGGGGCCTTAGCATCACTCCGCTCTCACTCGTGCCCCCATCTCTCTGCCATTGCTGATTTGCTGGAGACCTCCCAGTTATAAGGTTTTTCTGCCTTGGCCCCCAGGTTCCTCCTATTCTAGGTGCCCTGTCAGTCCCCTCGCCCCAAACTGGAGACAGGTTCCCAGGAATGTTCCTGTCAGGGGCTCAGCATCCCCCCAGCTCCAGACTGAGACTTGCAGGGGGTGAGGGCCGCTGCCTGGCCAAGAGGGACTGGGGTCCCAGGGCCCCAGAACAACCTCCCAGTGTCTCTGCCCTGGGTCTGGAGCCACCCTAGCCCCAGAAATCCGCCAGGTAGAGAAATGCTATTCTGCCAGAGGGCCCAGGAACGCTATTGCCATGGGGAAAACTTTGCTGGTTGTATGTGTGCACGCACGTGTGTTTGCCTGTGTGAGACCATGCTGGGTTCCTGACACAGACATGCGGCTGACCTCCTTAGGGGTGCCGGAGCAACCAGAAATCATCCCTCCCGTCTGCTATCAGTACCTCTTGCTCAGGCTGGCAGCATGGGCCCATCCACTCCTCTTAGCAGAGTCCCCTTGGCAAGGACAGCCTCCCAGCAGCTGTACTGGGCATTTGAAAGGTCTGGGGGCCGTGGAGCTGGATGGCTGGAGGGTCAGGCAGCCTGGGGTTCCTCTCTGGGGACTGAGCTAGGATCGACTGATCCTTACTGCCCCAAGCAGATGGGGCTGCAGAGCAGGAGTTGGTGATCTTTGGAGAGACACCATGCTTGGTGGTCTCCATCAGGGCACAGGTGCTGTCACTGGCTTCCCACTGGACTGGTGAACACCTACAAACCCTTGGACACACAATGACCCTAGATGATAATGAGGAGAAACCACAGACACACTCACCCAGCCACACACAGCCTTGCACCCTTCTGAGAGCCACGCACAGTCACACACCGACCCAAACATTCATTAGATTCATGCGGACACACTCCTCTAATGAAACATACACCACCACAAGACACAGGCAGACGCATGCACACACACCCAAACTCCTACAGACACATGGCAGGCCCCACGTGGCCCAGCCAGACATACTCAGACAGGACGGCACACACACACATACGCTCACAACCAGACACACTCACCAGGGTTTCTTTCTCTGGTTTCACTTCGTCTACCGCAGTGAAAATGAGAATTTCCGCTCTTTGGCTCAGAGGAAGGGGAAAGAAAATATGGAAGTGAATGTGTCTGTTAGCAAGAGGGAGGAGAAAGATACTAAGCAGGGCTGTCAGCCTGAGCCCCTGTACTCCACTACCTTCTCTGCTCCTGCCTGAGCCAGAACAAAGGACGCACAGCCCCAGCTTCCTTGCCCTGCTGGTCCCCCAGCCCGCTCCAGAACTCTTAATGGCAGGGATGGGGCACCTCTTACAGGGAAGTGGGGCCTCAGATGCACTGGTGCCATCCGTGGCAGGAGGAACGTACAGTGTTGGGTCGGAGGAACGAGAGAGACACAGTGACCTCTCCTCTGGGGTGTGGCTGTGGTCTCACGGTGCCCTGCTAGGTACCTGAGGAGGGGCACCATGCAAGCCGAGGTATAGATCAGGGAGGGTGGCACCTAAGAGGTGATCTGGCCAGGGCTTTCAAAGATGATAATTTTGACAGGTGCAGGGGGTGGAAAGAGTGAATGGGAGGGTGTTCCCGGCTGAGGGCACAGCTCGTGCAGAGGTGTGGAGGGGAAGCTTCAGGGTTCTCTCAGGGACAGTGAGCAATGGGAGTAATGGGCACTGTTGGATCACACTGGGGAGCGGGAGGGACTCATGACTTTGAGGTCAGATTTCTAAGGGCCCTGTCCAGAGCAAGGGTGTGAGCTGCAAATGATATAATCTGGGAATCACTCTGGCTGCTCTGGGGAACAAGGATGAAGGGGGGATCTTCGAGGCCAGGGAGATCACAGAGGAGGCTGGGCAGAGGTTAAGGAGAAAGGTGACGGGGGATGAAGTGGGCGGTTGCCATGGGGATGAGAGGAAGAAGTAGATGGAAAGGAGTAAGCCGGTTGGCGGTGGGGCCAGGAGCCTTGCACTGGATGGCTGTGGCCTGTCCCCAGAGAAGGCAGATGCAGGGGAGATGTGGGTTTGGCCCTGGGGTCTGATAAGTTGAGATGACTGGGAGCTGGGGGCTGAGTGTAGCCTTGAAGCCTGGGTGGGTTTGTGAGGCCATATGTGGATACACATGTGCCCAAGTACCAGTCATGGAAGTCTGGCTCCCAGAAAGAGAATTCCAGGCCCACTTGTTCTGAGGGCATTTCCAGAGTGGGTGGAGTGTGGACAGCAGATCTTGAGTGAGGCGGCATGTGCTGTGTGGAGAGGAGCTGGCATTGGGAGTCAGACAGATCTAGGACTTCCCATCTCTGTGCCTCAGTTTCCCCATCTCTAAAATGGGAATGCTGTACTGGTCTCCAGAGTTGTTTTGCCTGCAGAGAGGTGAGGAGTAGTCCCAGGTCACACATGGGATGGGGGCATAGCACCTAGATCTTCCGATCAGTGTCCATTCCGCCTCTCTGGTTGGACCCTGGGAGTGGACTGGGGAGGACCTGGCCGTGCTTCCATTCAGATTCTTGGAAAGTTCTGAATTGGAGGCTGACTATCCCCATGCAGCCTGGATGGGCTGGGATTCCTGGCTTTTGAAGGGGAAGAAGAGGTCACATGTGGGGGTGGTGGAGGGCTAGTGCCTCATGGGGAGAGCCAGGTGGCACTGCTGGCCCAGCTCATGGATGGGGTTATGGAGACTCAGAGGGGACCTCACCTGAGGTCACATGGCAGCCAGAGGCAGAATCGAAACAGAGGCCAGGATCCCAGACCCAGGTGCCCTTCCTCACAAAGGCTGCCCTCCCTCAAAGGACATGGAGCAGAGGGAACCTTGCTATTTGAGGTTTTGTGATTTCTTTCTTTTTTTTTTTTTTTAATTTTTTTGAGACAGACTCTGGCTCTTGTCTCCCAGGCTGGAGTGCAGTGGCACAATCTTGGCTCACTGCAACCTCCACCTCCCAGGTTGAAACAATTCTCCTGCCTCAGCCTCCCAAGTAGCTGGGATTATAGGCGTCCACCACCATGCCCGGCTAATTTTTTGTATTTTTAGTAGAGACAGGGCCAGGCTGGTCTTGCACACCTGACCTCAGGTAATCCGCCCACCTTGGCCTCCCAGAGTGCTGTGATTACAGGGGTGAGCCACTGTGCCTGGCCAATAACAAGGAATTAGAACAGCAACTTTTTTTTTTTTTTTTTTTTTTTTGAGACAGAGTCTCGCTCTGTTGCCCAGGCTGGAGTGTAGTGGCATGGTCTCGGCTCACTGCAACCTCCGCCTCCCAGGTTCAAGCCATTCTTCTGCTTCAGACTCCTGAGTAGCTGGGACTACAGGTGAACACCACCATGCCCAGCTAATTTTTGTATTTTTTGTAGAGATGGGGTTTCACCATATCGGCCAGGCTGGTCTCAAACTCCTGACCTCATGATCCACCCGCCTTGGCCTCCCAAAGTGCTAGGATTACAGGAGTGAGCCACCGTGCCATGCCTGGTCTTTTTTTTTTTTTTTTTTTAAGACGGAGTCTCACTCTGTTGCCCAGGCTGGAGTACAGTAGCGCGATCTTGGCTCACTGCAACCTCCACCTCCTGGATGCAAGCGATTCTCCTGCCTCACCCTCCTAAGTAGCTGGGATTACAGGTGTGCACCACCAGGCCCAGCTAATTTTTGTATTTTTAGTAGAGACAAGGTTTCACCATGTTGGCCAGGCTGGTCTTGAACTCCTGACTTCAAGTGAGCCACCCACCTTGGCCTTCCAAAGTGCTGGGATTATAGGTGTTAGCCACCATGCCCGGCCTTTCTTTCTTCCTTCCTTCCTTCCTTCCTGCCTCTCTCTCTCTCTATTTTTTTTTTTTTTTTTTTGAGACAGAGTCTCACTCTGTCACCCAAGCTGGAGTGCAATGGCATGATCTCGGCTCACTGCATCCTCTGCCTCCCGGGTTCAAGTGATTCTCTTGCCTCAGCCTCCTGAGTAGCTGGGATTACAGGCACACACCGCCAAGCCTGGCTGATTTTTGTATTTTTAGTAGAGATGGGGTTTCACCATGTTGGTCAGGCTGTTCTTGAACTCCTGACCTTGTGATCTGCCCGCCTTGGCCTCCCAAAGTGCTGGGGTTACTGGCGTGAGCCATTGCGCCCGGCCTCTTTTTATTTATTTATTTTTTTGAGATGGAGTCTCTCTCTGTCACCCAGGCTGGAGTGCAGTGATGCAATCTTGGCTCACTGCAACCTCCACCTCCCGGGTTCGAGCAATTCTCCTGCTTCAGCCTCCCTAGTAGCTGGGATTACAGATGTGTACCATCACTTCCACTAATTTTTGTATTTTTAGTAGAGACGGGGTTTTGCCATGTTGGTCAGGCTGATCTTGAACTCCTGACCTCAAGTGATCCGCCCGCCTGAGCCTCCCAAAAGGAATGGAATCTTAATTGTCATATGTCTACAGTGTGTGCGGCATTTTCATAGCACAAGGGGTTTTTTGTGGAGGGGGAAAGAGGAATAGCAGGCATGAGAAGGTCAGGCCCAGAGACAGCCCAGAACTGTGAGGGCTGGGATGGCATTTTCTATTATCTAGGAACCCTTGGTGGTCCCTGGTGGGTCCTGCGAGGGAGGGAAGCCTCTGTGAAGAGGCGGGGCCTGAGCTGGGGGTCCTGGCCTCTGGTCTCAATTCTGCCACTGGCTGCTGTGTGACCTCAGGAGAGTTTTCCTCTGAGTCTCTGTAACCCCATCCATGAGCTGGGCCAGCAGTGCCAGCCTGCCTCTCCTTACAGCCTGTGGTGAGGAGAAACCTAGATTGCGGGATAGAGGGGTCAGTACTCTCCTGAAAGATCCCAGGTGGCCGACTCTTTGGTCTCCACACCCGTCCAGTGTCCACAGCCCCCACCACCCGGAAGTTGTCCTTTCTGGCTAGCCTCCTTCCTTCCCACTGTGCTGGCTGCCACCAAGCTCTGCGTGGGCACTCCAGACCACGCTCCCTGACAGGCGACCACGGCTCTGCTCGTGGCAAGCATTCTTTTCATAGTTCCTGGAGCACAGCAAATCCGGCTGCTTAGCCAGGAATGCAGAGCCCCCTCCTGCAGCGGCAGCAGGGGCTGGATTGGGGGTGGAACCCCAGGGGGTCAGGCAGGAGAGACTGAGGGGGTGCGAGGGACCGACCTTCACCCCAGTACACACCATGCCTCAGCTTGGGGGAGCCAGAAGGCTGTCCTCATCTTTGGACTTGCTTAGCTTGGGGCCAAGTTCTGGGACCGTCCTTCCCTGGCTGGGGGAACTTGAGCAAATGACGTCTCTCTGAATCTCGGTTCCTGATCTGTAAAATCGAGTTTATAATACTAACCTCACAGGGCTGTTGAGAGGTGTCATGGTGATTTTATTTATTTATTTATTTATTTATATTTATTTATTTTTTTGAGTCGGAGTTTCGCTCTTGTTATCCAGGCTGTAGTGCAATGGCGCGATCTCGGTTCATTGCAACCTCCACCTCCCCAGTTCAAGCAATTCTCCCGCCTCAGCCTCCCAAGTAGCTGGGATTACAGGCACCCACCACCATGCCCAGCTAATTTTTGTATTTTTAGTAGAGACAGGGTTTCTCCATGTTAGTCAGGCTGGTCTTGAACTCCCGACCTCAGGTGATCTGCCTGCCTCAGGCTCCCAAAGTGCTGGGATTATAGGCATGAGCCACTGTGCCTGGCCAGTGATTATATTTATAATAGGGCATATTTATTTAGGATTCCTATATGCCAAGCACTGCTCTGAGTCCATTACACAAAATTAACTTGTTTAATCCTCACAAATGCTCTGTGAAGCTGGGCTGGGCAGCTTTATATGGGCTGGGCAGAGCTGGGTTCAGATTCCACCCCTTTCACTTCCTAGCCTGGTTACCTTGGAGAATGGATGTGACCTCTCTGGGACCTAGCGCTCTTCCTCAGTAAAATGGGACAGCAGTTCCAGCCTTCCAGGGTTACGGGAGTAAATAATACCTGGAGTTCCCATTTCATTGATGAAGAAGCTGAGGCCCAGATGGAGGTCTCATGCTAGTAAGAGCTAGGGCTGAGATAAGGATGCACGCAGCTGGGCTCCAGAGAGGTCCTCTTAATCCGACATGATTTTTAAAGCAAGACTCTTAGCCCAGAGCCTGCCCGTAGTAGGAGCTCAGAAATGGGAAATTTTCCCATGAGCCCCATCTCTGACAGGAGCCAATTGTTCACCTCATGGCCATCAGCACCTCAGTCTGGAAAGTTGGAATGGGGAAGTGGGCCTGAGGCCCTGGCCAGCCTCCCTGGAACCCTGCAGCTCTCAGAAGCTGGTGGGGGGTGGGGGGCGGGGGGTGCAGACTGTCCCACCCACATCTGGTCTGGGATTTAGCCAACAGCGGCAGGCTCTGTGCAAAGGGGAGACGTCGCCAGGGGAGGGGCTCCAGGAGGGGATTAGGGAAGGCAGCCGGGGGTGGAGGTTAAGAACAGAGTCCCATTGAAGTCGACTCAGGCACCGCCCTGGCTTACCCACTCACCCCGGCTTCCTATTTGTAAGACCGAGGGGACCTTGGCCCACTGGAGTAGACTCCTGAGGCACCTGATAGTAGCTGCCCACTCTGCTCCCAGCCTTGCCTGTCCCTGGTGCCATCTAGGTTGAGGCAGCACAGGTAGGGTAGAGCAGGAGTAGGGGGCAGGGCCCGTGGCTGAGGTCTTCAGGGAGCCCAGGTGTACAGGGCTTTAGCCACCTGGGGGCCAGGCAGAGCTGGGTTCAGATCCCACCTCCTTCGCTTCCTAGCCTGGTTTCCTTAGAGAATGGATGTGACCTCTCTGGGACCCAGTGCTCCTCCTCAGTAAAATGGGACAGCAGTTCCAGCCTTCCAGGGTTACAGCAGTCAATAGTGCCGGGAGTGTGCCTAGTGCTATGTCCAGTGCATACAATGAACTTGGGATGCAGACACCGTTGTTATTAATGGTTAACATGGGGGAAGGGATTGGGGAAGCAGCTTTAGGTAGGATCCGCATCTCTGATCCTGATATTCAAGGCATTTCTCAGTCTGGCCCCAGCCAGGTCTCCTCTCCTCAAATCATCTGTATGGTGAAGAGCCTAGGCTTTGGAGCCTGCAGCCAGGGTTCAAATTCAGGTTCTACTTTTTTTTTTTTTTTTTTTAAGAGATGGAGGTATCACTATGTCGCCCAGGCTGGACTCAAACTCCTGAACTCAAGTGATTCTCCTGCCTTGGCCTCCCAAAGTGCTGGGATTACAGGTGTGAGCCACCATGCCCAGCTCCAGGCTCTATTTTTCATGAGCTGTGTGATGTCGGGCCAGTTACTTATCCTCTCTGTCCCTTAGTTTTCTCATCTGTAAAAAGGGAAGATGAAATACTTTTGTCACTGGGTTGTTGTGAGGATTAAATGAGATAATTCATGAGAACACCCCGAATGGTACCTGGCACACAGTGGGTACACAATGACTATTAGCTATGATTAGTTAGTTTATGTGTTTGTTTATTTTATTTGGATTCTCTCCATCCCCTGAATATATTCAGGGCTTTTACACTCTCACACATGCTGTTCCCTTGGCCCAGGACTGATCACCTCTCTCTACTACCAACCAGTTAAATCCATGTTCATCCTTCAAAGCCCAGAGCCAACTTAAGTCATTTCTTCTCCCAGAGTCTCATGGTACTGGGAGGGGGCTGGGGCCAGAGAAGCTAGGGCTAAGCTGAGCTGGAGGGTCCTCCTACCTGGGCTCCATCATCCAGGCTGTGGCCCCATGACCCAGCTCTGGGGTCATAGTGTTCAGAGTGGCAGGATGGAGGCAGGGCTCAGCTGAGTTGGAGAGAAGGCCTAGGAGCTGCTGGCTCTGGCATCTGGCTGCTTGTGCAGCTATAGACAGGACTGGATGTCAGAGTTTCCATGGGAGCAGGCAGAGGCAAGCAAGCAGCTGGGGGAGAGAGTGACGCGGCCTGCAGGCCTCCCTGCCAGGTGGGCTGGCTGGGCGTCCCCTCCCCATCTACCCCAGAGTCATGTCTGGGTCTGGACTTTAGCCCCGGATCCTCTGCGTACAGCTATGTGACCTGGACTACGACTTTTGTTAGATCCTCGCACCATGCCTGATTGAAGCAGAAAGGGGGACCCAGCCATCCAGGGCTCTGACCACATCACTTCCCCCACTAAATAACCCTCCATGGCTCCCCATTCCTCTCCATAGAAATCCAAGCATGGAATTCAGATTTCCTCACCATGTTGCCCCAGCCTCCCCATCCCCCAGCTCTTCTGGACCTTCCCTGTATATTACTACCTGAAATTCCTTCTATCACCTCATCTGCCTTTCAGACTCCAACTCATCCTTCAGGACCCAGCTCCAGTGTCCCTTTCTCCAAGAAGCCTTCAGGGGAAGCTTAAGGCGGCAGTATTCCCTGCTTCATGCTCCCACAGCCCAGAGATCTTTGCCAATTGTGTGATGACCGCTTGTCTGATGCCCCCAGCCCTTCAGGGCAAGGCAGGGCAGGGTATGGGATTGAACCATTTCTGTGGTCCATGGCCCAGGCTTGGGTCCTCCACATAGTAGAAGCTTCCCCAGCAGGGATCCTAACCCAAAGTAGGGGCCACCCCAAACCAGAGCTGACATATGGGAGGGACTTCTCCAGCATGCGAACCTGGGACACAGAAGGGGCGTCCTCAGCCTGGGCCCTAGGACAGGAGGAACTCCTTGAATCCAGGGCCAGGCACCCCGTGGGTATTGCTAAGTGTGCACTGAATGAATGGAGTCGTGGAGTATGGGGCACACACCCTGCTTCCCTCAGGGGAGGAGGGAAATGAGAAGAGAGACTGAGGTTGGGGCCGGGTTTCCAGCAGGGGGTTCTGGTAAGAAGCCTGGGTCAGGCACTGGTGTGGCTGTGGGTTAGGGCAGGAGGCTTCCCAGGCTCCCAGGCTCCTGATGTCATCGTCTCACTGTTCTTCCTTTTTTTTTTTTGAGACAGAGTCTTGCCCTGTCTCAAGAGTGCAGTGGTGCAATCACAGCTTACTGCAGTCTTGAACTCCTGGGCTCAAGCAATACCACCCCCCTCAGCCTCCTAAGTAGCTGGGACTACAGGCGTGCACCATCATGCCCTGCTAATTTTTAAAAAAATTTTAGTAGAGACAATGTCTCCCTATGTTGCCCAGGCTGGTCTCAAACTCCTGGGCTCAAGCAGTCTTCCCACCTTGGCCTCCCAAAGTGCTGGGATTACAAGCGTGAGCCACTGCCCCATAGCCTCACTGTTTCTCTTTTTCATCCTCAGGCCCTGCCTCTGCTGGGACCTTCCCAGGCCCCTCCAACCTGAAAGGTAAGCTAGGTTTGGGGACGGGGTTTTCTGATATCTCAGGCCGGATGAGGCCTGTGTTCATTGCTGTCTAACCTCACTCCCTCCTGCTGCACCGGAAGCCCCTTCCAGGCCCAGAGAGTCCTGTGAGCCACCCCTTTTGCAGGTGACCTCAGCTCCCTGCAGCCTGGGCTTTAAAACCCTGGCCCAACTCGGAAGCAGCTTTTTCTCATTTGTGAACTATTTCGCCTGGCTCCTTGGCGGGGCTGTGTTTGCTTGGCCCAGCCTGGGTGCAGTGGCCTGGCTGTGCTCCCGCCAGGCCCCCTCCCTGCCCAGCCCAGCCCCTCCTGCTGCCGCTGCCGCCGCCACCACGCGGGGTAGCCGCAGAGGCCCAGGAATCTTGGCAGGCGTGGGGAGGCAGCGGGCGGCGGGTGGCGCTCCGGAAAAGGCTGCAAATGCGAACCAGAAGGTGAGGGATTGGAGGCTGAGGAGGCCCCGCCTGCCCCTGCCTGAGGCCTGGGGGTGGCTGGGTCTGTAGGGGCCCTTAGATGTCCAGTTCCCATCAGAAGCTCAAGGCCTCTGCTGGGAGACAAGCGATGGCCCCAGCTGAGGCCGGAGCCCCTGGGTGGGGAAGGGCCAGCTGCCTGGCTACCTGCCGGAGAGTACATGGCTGCCCTCAGGTCTGCCCGCTGCCGGGCCTCTTCTAGTCCATCTGCCCCTGCCTGGCTGTTATTACCTTCCTGGGCACTTTGTTGTCCCGAGATGCTCCTCCCTAGGGGAGCAGTGGAGAACCTAGACTCAGAGATGGGCAGAGGCCAGGGGCTTGGTCACCTGCAGGAGGGAGGTTCGGTGCAAGCCCCCTCCAGCCTGGAACCAAGAAGGACTCAGGAAGAGCAACAAAGAGAAAGTGGCCCTGTGATAAGCCACCTGAGGGCTTGGCTGGATGAGGGAGGTGGGTTTTCAGAGGCCTGGACCTGCAGCCCCCAGGCTACAGGCTTCATTGAGCACATGCCCTGTGCCTGCCTCAGGCAGGAGGGAGGTGTGGGTGGGGAAGAGGTGCTTTCAAGCAGGTGGGTGCCCAGAAGGAGCTGTTCTGCCTGAGGGAGGCAGGGAAGGCTGCTTGGAGGAGGAGGCTTTTGAGCTGGGTCTCAAATGAGAACTAATATGTTTCCATCGAGGAGAAAGGTAGAAAGGACAACCCAGCAGACAGGATCATGCAGGAAAAGGCAGGGACAGGGAGGCAGTGAGACATCTGGGGTGTCTGGATCCTAGGGTGTTGGGGGAGGAGCCCAGGGCTGTGGTGGGCTCCTCTCACTCCCTAAATGTAGGCATGTTCCCCAAGGGGGAATCCGTGGGCCTCCTCCAGGCTGCAGCAACTCCGCCAACGAACCTGTATTTTTTTTTTTTTTTTTTGAGATGGAGTCTCGCTCTGTCGCCCAGGTTAGAGTGCAGTGGCGCGATCTCGGCTCACTGCAAGCTCCACCTCCCAGGTTCCCGCCATTCTCCTGCCTCAGCCTCCTGAGTAGCTGGGACTACAGGCGCCTGCCACCACACCCAGCTAATTTTTTGTATTTTTAGTAGAGATGGGGTTTCACCATGTTAGCCAGGATGGTCTCGATCTCCTGACCTCGTGATCTGCCTGCCTCAGCCTCCCAAAGTGCTGGGATTACAGGCGTGAGCCACCGCACCCAGCCATGAACCTGTATTTTTACCTCTAGCCCATGTCTCTCTCCCGAGTTCCAGAGCCCCAGGTTCACTGCTCCTTGGGTGCCCCCCTACCCTGGAAGCCTTCCTCATCCAGTCATTTGCTCCGATTTCAGCTTGGACCGTCCCACCATCACCTGCCCCCGTGGGACTGTTGAACTCTGATCTCTCCTTCAAGCCTCCTTCCGATGCTACTTCTGAAACTAAGGCCACTTGTGGTCTGGGAGCCTCACTTGCAGGGGTGAGGGATGTTGGGACTGTTAGGTGGAACTGAAGTCTGGTAGGGCAGACCAGGTGGGCAGGTGGCAGCACTCCTCTCCTGCCTTCAACCTGGGTGAGAAGGTGGCCCCCAGGCAGCCCTGCCCTGATCTGGCCACCTCCCTCCACCCTCCAGCTCCCAGATACCAGGCTCCTCTTTGGCTTTGGGGCAGTCCTCATCTGCACAGCAGACAGAGAGCTCAGCTCATGGGCACTGGACCCCCTGCCAAGTCCCTTCCCAGACCTCGTGGAGCTGCTCAGGCATTGTCCAGAGAGGTCAGACCCAGACCTGACGTTAACAGGAGCAGGTGTGGACTGTCAGTGCTGGCCTTCCCAAGGGTCCCACACAGTGACCAACAGCTAGAGATTTACAGAGCCTGGAACCCAGAAAGGGACCTAGGCACAGGACATGGGAGAGGACAGAGAAGGACAAACAGTGTCAGAGATGGGTGGATAGGTGGGATAGTGATACAGAGACAGGAGGAGAGAGACGCACAGAGACAGAGATGTCAAAGACACACAGGAGGCGAAGGCCTGGGTTCAGCGACACACAGCCATGGACTGAGGGATGCAGAGGGCACAGCACACACTCTGGTGGCTCCTGCATCGAGCTGGTCCCTGGCCCTCTCCTTACCCACGTGACTCTTAGACCTAGAGTGTGTGCCTCCAAACGTGACCTCAGGGCTTTGCTGGGCTCAACATATATCTCTCAACCCCCTCCTTCCTAACTGGTCCACATTCTACTGAGTCTAAAGCATGCCTCCTCCTCCAGGAAGCCATGTGAACTGCAGAATAACATGGAATTTATCCTGCTGGTACCAGGAAGCTACTGGAAAATCCAGAGCAGGGGACAGCCATGGGCAGAACTGTGCCAACGTGTGGTTCACAGACAGGCAGCGTCAGCGTCCTCTGGGAGCTCGCTAGAGAGGCAGATGTTGGGCCCTATCCCACACCAACTGAATCTCGATGGGGCCCCAGAACCTGCATGGTGATAGGCTGTCCCAGTCATCCAGATGCAGCCTAAAGTGTTAGAAGCATTGTGGGAGTCTCCATAGGCTATGTTGAGAAAACAGAGAGAAGCTGGGGCTGGGGGACTGTGTGAGACTTTTATGATCATCCAGGAGAGAGTGTGGCCATTTAACACACTTTTACTTAGTGACGGGGGTGTGCCAGGCGCTGGGCTGAGTTTTGGGGGAATACAAGGTCTGCCTTAGGGTGACGCTGTGGGAAAGGAGGGGAAGGAACAGAAGTGAGAGAAATAGAGCAGGCAGAGTCCACAGGATAAGGTTGGAAGTTTGGGGGAAAGGAAGAGAGATGTCATGTATAGTTGTGCAGGTTGGCTACTGTACAAGGGCACCCAAGAAAGGTGATGAGTAGGAGCTGAGTTGGCTGAAAAGTGGGGTACACCAAGGCATAGAGGGTTTCCTGTAAGGAAGGAGGGTCAGAAGTGATGTTCACCCTTAAAACAAAAATAGGCCAGGCGTGGTGGCTCACGCCTGTAATCCCAGCACTTTGGGAGGCCAAGGCGGGCGGATCACGAGGTCAGGAGATCGAGACCATCCTGGATAACACGGTGAAACCCCGTCTCTACTGAAAATACAAAAAAATAGCTGGGCGTGGTGGCAGGCGCCTGTAGTCCCAGCTAATCGGGAGGCTGAGGCAGGAGAATGGCGTGAACCTGGGAGGCGGAGTTTGCAGTGAGCCGAGATCATGCCACTGCACTCCAGCCTGGGCGATAGAGCGAGACTCCGTCTAAAAAAAAAAATAAATAAATAAATAAAAAAACAACAACAGAAGTGATGCTCAGATTTTTGGCCTTGGCACCTGGGGGTACAGGGCACTTGGGCTGGGGAGAAGCAGGTAATGAGGGAGAAGGTAATGACAGCAGTTTGGGTGGGATCTCTGAGGGACAGCCAGGGGACATGCTCAGCTGATAGTTGAACACAAGGGTCTGAGGCTCTTTGGGAAGCTGAGATGGGAGGATCACTTGAGCCCAGTAGTTCTCTAGAGCAGCCTGGGCAACATGGCAAGACTCTGTCTCTTAAAAAACTTAAAAATTAGTCCAGTGTGGTGGCTTACACCTGTAGTCCCAGCTGCTCAGGAGGCTGAGACAAGAGGATGGCTTGAACCCAAGAGTCTGAGGCTGCAGTGAGCTGTGGTCATGTACACCACTGCACTCCAGCCTGGGTGACAGAGCAGACTGTCTCAAAAAAAAAATGGCTCAGGGGAGACATCATAGTTGGAGACAGATGTGGGAGTCCTCGGTGATGGAGTTGGTACTGTGGGAGCTGGTGGGAGCTAGACGCTATAGGAGAAACATCCAGAGAGAAGAGATGAGGCCTGAGCCAGCTCCTTGGGCAAGCCTGGGTCTGGAGAGTGGGCAGAGGAAGTGGGCAGAGAAGATTCTGAGGAGGAGCTTTTCAAAGAAGGAGAAGAGCAGAGTGACAAGGTGGAGCACCCCGAGGAGAGAGGGTGGAGGGGGAGTGAGTAGGGCCTGAGGGTGGAGAGCATTCTTTCAGGAGGCTTGGCTGAGAAGGGCTGGGGAGTGATGAGGGTGGCTGGGGAGGGGTCAGGCCCGTGTGGACATATGGATGGAGAGGCTGGAGACTAGGGGGCAAGGGCAGGCAATGGCAGACAGTGAGAGGCCCCCGAGGAAGAGGTGTGGAGGGGCCTGGGCCTTGCTTCTTCTTCCGACATTCAGGAAAGGAGGATGGGAAAGGGCTCCCCAGTTTCTACCAGCTGGGAGAGTTGTGGGGCAAGTGGGGCTCAGGAACCCTGGAGAAGTCTGGAGCTGCCAAGCTGGGCAGTTGGGGTGGGTGTCATGCCCAGAGGGTGAGGAGGGATCCTCTGCTCCTCCCCAAGGTCCATAACTCAGTCCTAGTCCTGAGTAGGCTTTGTAGCCCCTGGTCAGTTTCATCTCGGGAATGGTCGGGGAAAAGGTCAAGAAAGCCAGAAAATTGACTTTAGAAGTTTATTTTATAGGCCAGGCACAGTGGCTCATGCCTATAATCCCAGCATTTTGGGAGGCCGAGGCAGGTGAATCACTTGAGGTCAGGCGTTCGAGACCAGCCTGACCAACATGGTGAAACCCCATCTCTACTAAACATACAAAAAATAGCTGGGTGTGGTGGTGTGCACCCCTGTAATCCCAGCCACACGGGAGGCTGATGCAGGAGAAATGCTTACACTCAGGAGGCGGAGGCTCCAGTGAGCCAAGATCTCATCACTGCACTCCAGCTTGGGTGAGAAAGTGAGACTCCATCTCAAAAAAAAAAAAGTTCATTTTACAAGATCCTGACCTTTGGCAGCAAGTAACCTGAGCTTTTGAAGAGATGGAGGAAAGAAGTTGCTTTGCAGCAGGATGAATTGAAATTAGAGTGAAGAGAGGACTTCCAGGTCATCAGGGTAGCAAGATAGGGCGGCACACATGGAGGGGCTGGTGGCTTAGATTATCTCAGTTAATCCTTTTTTATTTTTTTTTTTAAATGAGAGCAAGCTCATTAAGAAAGTAAAGGAATAGGCCTGGTGCGGTGGCTCACGCCTGTAATCCCAGCACTTTGGGAGGCCGAGGCGGGTGGATCATGAGGTCAGGAGATCCAGACAATCCTGGCTAACATGGTGAAACTCCATCTCTACTAAAAATACAAAAAGAAATTAGCCGGGCATGGTGGCGGGCCCATGTAGTCCCAGCTACTAGGGAGGCTGAGGCAGGAGAATGGCGTGAACCTAGGTGGTGGAGCTTGCAGTGAGTCGAGATCGCGCCACTGCACTCCAGTCTGGGTGACAGAGCAAGACTCCGTCTCAAAAAAAAAAAAAAAAAGGAAGTAAAGGAATAAAAAGAGTGGTTACTCCAAGGCCTGGTGCGGTGGCTCACACCTGTAATCTCAACAGTTTGGGAAGCTGAGGTGGGTGGATCATGAGGTCAAGAGATCGAGACCATCCTGGACAACATGGTGTATACCTAGTAGAAACCCCGTTTAGTAGAAACCCCATCTCTACTAAAAATACAAAAATTAGCTGGGTGTGGTGGTGCATGCCTATAGTCCCAGCTATTCGGGAGGCTGAGGCAGGAGAATCACTTGAACCTGGAAGGCAGAGGTTGCAGTGAGCCGAGATCGTGCCACTGCACTCCAGTCTGGCTCTGTCTCAAAAGGGAAAAAAAAAAAAAGAGTGGTTACTCCATAGGCAGAGCCCCTGAGTTAATCCTTTTGCAGATGAGGACACTGAAGTTCAGAGGGTTTAAGTGACCCATCCAAGATCACCCAGCTGGTAAGTAGCTGTGCTGAAATGGGAGTCCAAGGGCTGCCTGGACCTAGGAGGGCCTTAGAGGTCTCAGGGCTGGGTCCCTGAAAGGGAGGGCCTGAGCCAGAAGTGCTGTTCACCTGTTGTGATGACAGAGACAGAGCCAGGAGGAGGAGGGGAGAGAGGAGTCGGGGTAGAGACGCAGCAAGAGCGCAGAGAGCAAGGCTGGGGAGCATGGAGACAGCAGCGCGGGGCGGGTGAGCAAGCAGGGCAGCCGGATCCCACAGCAATGTCTCCACAACAGGAAGCGTCTCATAACATACCTGTGGTTTGGCCAGGCCCTGGGGCTACCTGAGTGCCCCCACCGCTCCCTCAGCTGCAGTTGCTCCCTCTGGGGTGGGTGGGGGGCTTGGAGCAGTAGGGGCCAGCGCGGGGCTGCGTTTCATCCACCCACCCTGTGGGGGTCTGCCGGTCCTCTGGGAATCTAGCGGGTGCCTGGGGTCCTGAGGCACCAACTCTCAGGCCCCCCTTTTTTATTGAGACCTCTGATCACTCACCTGTGAAATGGGATGGGAGAGTGGGCAGGTCTTTCAATTCCATGCTACCACCTAGCCCTCTTCTGCTGGTCGCCCCTAGGAAAGGACTCTTTCGGAGACCGGGACTGCTGGGAAGGGTCGCTGCTAGCTAATGTCCTTTCCCCTCTTCAGGCATTTCTGGGGGCAGTGAAGGGGTCTGCTTCTTGCCAATTATTTCTGCTGGGGCCCATTTGCTGCACACCACCGCCACCCCGCCACCATTGGTCTGAAAGACCCCAGAGCACTCCCCACTCCCAGCCGGTCTCCTTGGCCTCCCTGGGAGGAGGCCCAGGCTGCCACAAAATGCTGACTTGGACAAAATGCTGTTTTATGGGGATTTGCTGAAAAGGGGGGAAATCCCCGTTAAGGACTTGCAGCTGTCCAAACACTGCATCTACCCGAGGCCGCCACTGCACCGTCCTCTGAATCAGCGTCTCCTGTGTACGTCCCACCTCGGGCTCCGTGCCCCTGCCAGCCCTGCTTTCTTCCTGCCTTCATTTCCTAAGAGGTCACCAGAGAGGGTGATGGCTTACCCGGGGTCACACAGCCAGTCATGGGCAGAGCCAGGCTTGAGCCTCAGGGCCCAGCCCCTGACCCTTGACAGCCCTGCTTGGCCGCTGTTCCCCATGGGGAGAGCAAGGAACACAGATGAAGTGTCCTTCCCTGCACACCTCTAATCCCAGAGCACGTGGTTCTTAGTTGAGGTCCTATGATTGAGGCCATGTGAATGTTCCTTGCTCTTCCTGTTCTAGCCCAGATGCGCCCCTTGGACCTGGGGAGTGGACTCCCTGGGTGAATGTGACATGTATCTGTGCAAAGCTGAGGAAAGGACTGAGTGTGTTATTGGTGTGTCCTTTAAATTTGATGGTGAATTGAGTTCATCAAACACTGTGGAGCATCTCTGTGGGCCAGCCAAGCCCTGTACAGGGCAGAGTGGGGGAGCGTGGCGGAAAGAGTTGGAGAGCTACGGGGGGAAACAAGAGTGATGACGGGGACCCATGGGTATCAGCAGGCCTCAAGGGAGGCGTCCAGCCAGTTTCCCAAGTGTCGAGAGGGCAGAATGTACAGAGGCCAGAGAGCCCCAGGGAGGCCCGGCATGTGTGCAGGAAGCAGGGGAGGTCAGGGGGCAGGGACTGCAGTGAAAAGGAGGCAGGTGGGCAGGGGGCTCAGAGGTGTCCAGGCCCCTGTGGCTCTGATGGTGCTGGGGTGGGGGCAAACCGTCGTCTCTGGGCTGCCGGTTTCAGCATTCCAGGGGGCATCATTTCTTTTGCAGCCCCTTGAATAGGCTGCACACACCCTTCTCACTGCTGTGGCCCGTGCGCACTCCCCAGCTCCACCCAGATGGGCGCATGCCGGGTTCCAGCTCTAAGAGCCAGGGTGAGCCTCCTCTCAAGCCCACAGGCCCTTGGAGTTGGAAGAGAGACTCCTCTGTTTGCGTCTGTCTCTGCTGTTGCTCTCTGCCTTGCTCTTCCTCCATGGCACTACATCAGAGTGGCTAGGAGCTCGGGGTTCTTTTTTTTTTTTGAGACAAGGTCTCACTCTGCCACCCAGGCTGGAGTGTAGTGGTGCAATCACGGCTCACTGCAGCCTCAAACTCCCAGGCTCAAGCAATCCTCCCACTTCAGCCTTCCAAGTAGCTGGGACTACAGGTGCACCACCATGCCTGGGTAATTTTTAAAATTTTTAGTGGAGATGAGGTCTCACTACATAACCCAGGCTGGTCTTGAACTCCTGAGCTCAAGTGATCCTCCCATCTCAGCCTCCCAAAAGTGCTGGGATTACAGGCATGAGCCACCGCATCCAGCTGAGTTCAGGTTCTTAGCGGGCCTCTCCGGAAATCCCTGAGTCTCCTCATTTGTGAACTAGCACCTCTTGCCCAGGGACACTGTCAGAATTAAGTCACGTATTGCGTGTAAAGCCTCGTGGTGGTTCCTGACACCTGGTCTTCCAGCTGCAGTCCTCACTCAGACCCTCCTCACTCATGGCGACACCTCTTTGGAGTCCTGGCATCAGACCTGACCTCAGCGAGCGGAACGCAGTGCAGGATGGAAGGGTCTGAGATGGGGCAAATTCAGGGAGCCAAGAGGGTGGGTCAAGGATACTTGCTGGAGGACCTCCATTACCAAGGAGGAAGGAAAGGTGGACAGCTTGCAGGGGTGCCGCCTGGGCTCCTGGCCACACTTGGGGCTGTTTCTTTGGCACCCTGCTGCCTGAGCTCCTCGAAGTCCTCTTTGCCCTGAGCACCCTCCCAGCTGCACCCTCCATCACTCCCGACCCCCAGAAGCCAAGGCTGTTCTGGATCCTCTTGTGGTGGTGTCAGGACTTTGACCATGGGCCAACCAGGCCAGAGCAGCTCCTCCCCTCCCTCGGCTTCCTGCCACACACTCTGCCCCTTCCATCTGCTCCCCCATCCCCCTGTCCACCCACCAAGCAGAACATTGTGGTTCTGTGCACATGTGGGCAGCCCCCGAGCTCAGGTGGCCAGTGCAGGAGGGCCCTCCCCTGCGCAGGAGAGTGGGGATGGTGTGGTGGTTAGGGGCTGGAACTCGGGACTCGGACTGCCTGGGCTTAGGCTCTCACTATGGTTCTCTTGGCGAGTGGCCCCCTCGGGCGGTTTCTTCATCTCTTGTTTTTTTTTTTTTTTGACAGAGTCTCTCTCTGTTGCCCAAGCTGGAGTGCAGCGGTGCCATCTCAGCTCACTGCAACCTCTGCCTCCTGGATTCCAGTGATTCTCCACCCTCAGCTTCCCGAGTAGCTGGAATCACAGCCACCATGCCTGGCTTATTTTTGTATTTTTAGTAGAGATGGAGTTTCATCATGTTGGCCAGGCTGGTCTTGAACTCCTGACCTCAGGTGATCTGCCTGCCTCGGCCTCCCAAACTGCTGGGATTGCAAGTGAACCACCATGCCCTGCCTCCTCCTCATCTCTCTCTCTCTTTTTTTTTTTTTTAAGTGAGACAGGATCTCGCTGCTGCTTAGGCTGGAGTGCAGTGGCACAAACACAGCTTACTGCAGCTTCTGCCTCTTGGGCTCAAGTGATCTTCCTGCCTCAGCCTCCTGAGTAGCCAGGACTACAGACCTGCGCCACCATGTCTGGCTAACTTTTAAATTTTTTTGGTAGAGACAGAGTTTCACTATGTGCCCAGAGTGATCTCAAAGTCCTGGGCTCAAGCGATCTTCCTGCCTAGGCCTCCCAAAGTGCTGAGATTGCAAGTGTGAGCCACCATGCCTGGCCAGTTTCCTCATCTCTAAAACAGGGATAACATACCTCACAGGCTTGTATGAGGATTACATGTAAAGCATGAGGCCAGTGCCTGGCAAGGTACCCCAGCAGCATTCCCCGGTGGGTCAGGCCTGCGTAACGTGGCCTTGATGGGTTCTGCCATCAATCATAGCAAGGTGAGGCGGGTGGCCTGTGCTGAGGGGAGGCTCTGGGTGAGGCCTCAGCTGACACTTAGACTCTTACAGTTGGAGCTTCCATTCCTTCCTCTGTAAAATGGGGGTAATAACTGCAGGATCTTCATGGGTTCGTTGAGGGGATTAAAGTGAGCTGTGGCCTTTGAGGCCTGGATCTCTCCTTGGCATACGGGGACAGATGTGGCAAGTGTTACTATGATACTGAAGCTCAGGAAGGTTAAATGGCCCATCTGAGGTTACAGAGTGGGTTGGTGGTAGAACTGGGATTCGAACATGAGAGCTGACAGGTCCATGGATCTTCTCTGGAGCCCTGCATTAATTCCTGCAAAGCTCCATGTGATACTGAGCTTGGAGGAGCAGGGACCTCAAGCCCAGACCTAGCCTGGCCTGAGGGAGGCCTTCTCCCCACACACATCCCCAGATGCGCACAACCCACCCTCAAACTCCACTTGTTGCCAGGCACAGGTGCAGAGAGGTCCCTGCATAGGGTGAGGGGAACCCAGAGCAGGGATTCAAGGGGAAGTGGGACTTTCCTCGGGTATGAAAAACACCAAATAGAACCTCCTTCGAATAATGGGAGCCCACTCTGAGCCAGGTGCAAAATCTCTACTTATCACAGCAGCCCCAAGAAGCAGGTTTTAACCCACTTTATTTTTATTTTATTTATTTATTTATTTATTTATTTTTGAGATGGAGTCTCGCTCTGTCACCCAGGCTGGAGTGCAGTGGCACGATCTCAGCTCACTGCAAGCTCCGCCTCCCAGGTTCACGCCATTCTCCTGCCTCAGCCTCTCCAGTAGCTGGGACTACAGGCAAGTGCCACCACGCCTGGCTAATTTTTTGTATTTTTAGTAGAGACGGGGTTTCACCATGGTCTCGATCTCCTGACCTCGTGATCCGCCCTCCTCAGCCTCTCAAAGTGCTGGGATTACAGGCATGAGCCACCACGTCCGGCCTATTTTTATTTTATTATTTATTTATTTATTTATTTATTTATTTATTTATTTATTTGAGGCAGAGTCTCACTCTGTCACCAGCCTGGAGTGCAGTGGCACAATCTCGGCTCACTGCAACCTCCGCCTCCCTGGTTCAAGCGATTCTCCTGCCTCAGCCTCCTGAGTAGCTGGGACTACAGGTGCATGCCACCACGCCCAGCTAATTTTTGTATTTTTAGTAGAGATGAGGGTTCACCATGTTGGCCAGGATGGTCTTGATCTCCTGACCTCAGGTGATCCACTCACCTTGGCCTCCCAAAGTGCTGAGATTACAGGCACGAGCCACTGCGCCTGGCCTATTTTTTATTTTTTGAGGCGGAGTTTTGCTCTTGTCGCCCAGGTTGGAGTACAATGGCATGATCTCGGCTCACTGCAAGCTCCGCCTCCCAGGTTCAAGCAATTCTCCTGCCGCAGCCTCCCAAGTAGCTGGGATTACAGGTGCCTGCCGCCACACCTGGCTATTTTTTTGTATTTTTAGTGGAGATGGAGTTTTACCATGTTGGCCAGGCTGGTCCTGAACTCCTGACCTCAGGTGATCTGCCTGCTTCAGCCTCTCAAAGTGCTGGGATTGCAGGCATGAGCCACGGTGCCCAGCTAACTCACTTTAAAAAAATAACAGGTGGGGGCCGGGTGTGGTGGCTTACGCCTGTAATCCCAGCACTTTGGGAGGCTGAGACGGGTGGATCACCTGAGGTCAGGAGTTTGAGACCAGCCTGGCCTACATGGTGAACCCTCATCTCTATTAAAAATGCAAAAATTAGCTGGGCGTGGTGGCACGCACCTGTAGTCCCAGCTACTCAGGAGGCTGAGGCAGGAGAATTGCTTGAACCCAGGAGGCAGAGGTTGCAGTGAGCTGAGACTGTGCCACTGCACTCCAGCCTGGGTGACAGAGCAAAACTCTGTCTCAAAAAAACAAAAAACAGAAAACAAACAAACAAAAAAAAACAAAAACAAAACAAAAAAACCACAGATGTTGGCCTTACGCCTGTAATCCCAGTACTTTGGGAGGCCGAGGCGGGCGGATCACGAGGTCAGGAGATCGAGACCATCCTGGCTAACATGGTGAAACCCCGTCTCTACTAAAAATACAAAAAATTAGCCGGGCATGGTGGCGGGCGCCTGTAGTCCCAGCTACTGCAGAGGCTGAGACAGGAGAATGGCGTGAACCTGGGAGGCGGAGCTTGCAGTGAGCTTACACTCCAGCCTGGGTGACACAGCGAGACTCCGTCTCAAAAACAAAACAAAACAAAACAAAACAAAACAGGTGTGGCTCAGTGGCTCACGCCTATAATCCCAACACTTTGGGAAACTGAGGCGAGGGGATCACTTGAGCCCAGGAGTTCGAGACCAGGCTGGGCAACATGGTGAAACCCTGTCTCTACAAAAAATAGAAAAAATTAGCCAGGTATGGTGGTGTGTGCCTGTGGCCCCAGCTACTCTGGAGGCTGAGGTGGGAGGAGCACTTGAGCCTGGGAGGTCGAGACCAGCCTGGGCAACAAAGTGAGACCTCGTCTGTACAAAAAAGTTTCTTTTTATAGCTGAACATGGTGGTGCATGCCTGTAGTTCCAGCTTCTCCGGAGGCTGAGGTGAGAGGATCACTGAGCCCAGGAAGTTGAGGCTTCAGTGAACTGTGATTCTGCCACTGCACTCCAGCCTGGGCAACAGAGCAAGACCCTGTCTCAAAAAACAAAATCAAAAAAACTTTCTGGCTGGGCATGGTGGCTGATGCCTATAATCCCAGAACTTTTGGAGGCCAAGGTGGGAGGACTGCTTGAGCCCAGGAGTTTGAGACCAGCCTAGGCAAAGCAGTGAGACCCTGTCTTTACACAAAATAGAAAACATTAGCCAGGCATGGTGGCATGTGCCTGTTGTCCCAGCTACTTGGGAGGATGAGGTGGGAGGATCACTTGAGCCCGGGAGGCCGAGGCTGCAGTGAGCCATGATTGTGCCAACTGTATTCCAGTCTGGGCAACAGAGTGACACTGTGTATCCAAAAAACAAATAAAATAACAGCTTTAGGCTGGCTCATGCCTGTAATTCCTGCTCTTTGGGAGACTGAGGCAGGCAGATCACTAGAGGTCAGGAGTTTGAGACCAGCCTGGCCAACATGGTGAAACCCCATCTTTACTATAAATACAAAAAATTAGCTGGGTGTAGTGGCGGGCCCCTGTAATCCCAGCTACTCAGGAAGCTGAGGCAGGAGAATCTCTTGAACCTGAGAGGCGGAGGTTGCAGTGAGCTGAGATGGCACCACTGCATTCCAGCCTGGGAGACAGAGTGAGACTCCATCTCAAAAAAAAAAAAAAACAAAAACAACCCAGCTTTATGGAGATATAATTCACACATCATACAATTGGCCCATTCAGTGTACAATTCAGTGTTTTTTTTTTACCGTGTTCATAGAGCTGTGCAACTATCACCACAATCAATTTTTGAACATTTTCATCTTCCCTAAAAGAGTTTGAGACCAGCCTAGGCAACACAGTGAGACCCTGTTTTTACATAAAATAGACAAAATTAGCCAGGCATGGTGGCACATGCCTGTGGTCCCAGCTACTTGGGAGGCTGAGGTGGGAGGATTACTTGAGCCCGGGAGGCCGAGGCTGTGCCCATTAGTCCTCACTTCCCATCTCCTCCCCGCCCCAGCCTTAGGCAACCACTGATCCACTTCCTGTCTCTATGGATTTGCCTATTCTGGCCATTTCATAGAAATGGAATCACACAACATGTACATTCCATATCTCGCTTTTCACTGTTTTCAAGATTCATCTGTGTTGTAGCAGGTGTCAGGACTTCCTTCCATATATATATATATATATATATTTTGAGACCAGGTCTCACTCTGTCGCCCAGGCTGGAGTGCAGCTCACTGCAACCTCCACCTCCTGGGCTCCACCTCCTGGGCTCCCTCTTCAGCCTCCTGAGTAGCTGGGACCACAGCACGCCCACACCCAGCTAATTTTTTGTTTGTTTGTTTTGTAGAGACGGGGTTTCACCAGGTTGCCCAGGCTGGTCTCAAACTCCTGGGCTCAAGCAATTCACCCACCTCTGCCTCCCAAAGTACTGGGATTACAGGCGTGAGCTACTGTGCTTAGCCTATTTATAGATATATTTTTAAATTTGGGGTTTTGCTATGTTGCCCAGGCTGGTTTTACACTCAGGGCTCAAGCGATCCTCCCACCTCAGCCTCTGGAGTAGCTGGGACTACAGGTGTACACCACCATGCTCAGCCTGTACTTCATTCATTTTCATTGCTGAGTAATATTCCATTGTATGGTGATACCACATTTTATTTGTCCATGGACATTTGTGTTGTCTCTACTTTTGGCTGCTGTGACTATCGCTATTATGAACATTCACATACAGGTTATTGTGTGGACATCCTCTCTCATTTCATGGATGAGGAGACCTCCTGCCTAGGCTCCCGCAGCTGGGAAGGGGAAGGGGAAGCCTGCCTGGCTGGTTCCAGAGCCTGTGCTTCTTCCCCACCCAGGCTTTGTTCTCTGAGTTGAGCCAAATGCTGTGACAGGCATAGGTCAGGGCACAAAGAAATGAGGCTTCATAGAGGAAGGGATGACAACTTCCCAGGGCCATAAAAGATGAGTAGGGGAGGAAAATAACATTACAGGCAGAGAAATAGCAGGCGCAAAGGCCAGAAGTGTTAAGGTGCCCAATGCCTGGGAACTTCAAGTTCTGGTTTACTGGGTGGAGGTGTGGGGAGATGAGGGGCAGAGAAAGGGATAGCAGGCAATAGAGTTGGAGACACAGGCACAGAGTAGGTTAGAAAGGCCTTGAGTTTAGGCTGGGCACGGTGGCTCATGCCTGTAATCCTAACACTTTGGGAGGCTGAGGCAGCCGGATCACCTGAGGTCAGGAGTTCGAGACCAGCCTGGCCAACATGGCGAAACTCCATCTCTACTAAAAATACAAAAATTAGCCAGGCGTGGTGGCACACACCTATAATTCCAGCTACTTGGGAGGCTAAGGCATGAGAATCGCTTGAACCTGGGAGGCGGATGTTGCAGTGAGCCAGGATGGCGCCATTGCACATTGCACTGGGCAAGCAAAACTGTCTCAAAAAAAAAAAAAAAAAAGCCTTGAAGGCTATGCTAAGCGCCATAGACTTGATCCCAAAGGCGGGTGGCAGAGAGTCCAGAAGGGCATCAGCAGAAGGTGCAGTCAGACAGACCTAAGACAAATCCCAGCTCTGGCTTCCTCAAGACCTTTGCTTTAGTTTTATCATCTGGAAAATGGAGATGACAATAATAATAACTTGTTAAAATGTTCTGAGCATAAGTGAATTCATGTCCCTAAAGAGCTCAGCCTCGTGCCTGGCAGAGAGCTGGCCCAGCAATGGAAATGGGTGTTGACATCCAAGAGTTTTTAGCAGGGGAGGTCAGACTGCTCTAGAAGGCACACCCGGCTGCAGAAAGTGACTGGCTGGTTTTGAGGAGGCTGCTGTCCTGGGGAGGCTGGGCCCTCAGAGATGGTGGGGGTGATGAACAACCACAGGCAGGGTCTGAAGAAGTTTAGGAGGTGGCTTATGCAGACCCCCGCGACTTTGAAAATTGCTTGTGAATAATATCTAAATTCGGAATTGCTTCTCAGCCTTTTGACTAAAATCTCAAGTGTAATCTCTAAATTCTGATCTTTTGGTGACCTCAGGCCTGGTGCCAAACCACCCAGGGCTGGCTTGATGACTTTCTCTGTTCTTCTTTGCAGCACATCCACGGACGCCATGCGGGGGACTCTGACACCCCTGTCTTCGCTGCTGCTGCTGCTACTGGTGCTGGTGCTGGGGTGTGGGCCGCGGGCGTCCTCTGGTGGCGGGGCCGGTGGGGCAGCGGGCTATGCCGCGGTGAAGTACATCCAGCCCATGCAGAAAGGACCTGTGGGACCGCCCTTCCGTGAGGGCAAAGGCCAGTACCTGGGTGAGAGCCTCCTCACCCCACAGTGCCTCAAATCGCTCCCAACTCCCAAATCCCTTGCCTCCCTGACAGCCATCAGATCCTCAGGCGCCCCCCACAGCCCCTCATTCCCCACCAATCTTCCCACCTTCACTGTTTTTCCTAATACCCCAGAGGGCCTGGAAACGGTGCAGTTAGCTGGCACAGGTGGTCTTCCAAGGGGGAGATGAACTGGGAAGTTGGCAGGTGGGGCTCTGCTCCCACGGGCTCTAAGGTGGGCTGCTAGTGCCACCTGGTGGCCACTCCACCTTCAGGTCATGCAGGGGTGAGAGGTGAGAATCAGCCAGGCTCATGGAGGAGGCCCAGCCTAGGTAGGTTGGGTGTTAGGAACCCTTGAGGAGGACACCCTGTTGCCCCCAAGATGGCCCCTGGACCACCCCCAAACCCCGTCTTCCATGATAGCAGGGAGGGGCAGCCCCATTCTTCCTCTCCCGTGTACCTCATACTGGAATGGAGGAACGGGTAGATGGGGTCCCCCTGTCCCCACAGTTCTGGCCCCTGACTGCCCTCTTCTCTTTCTTTCTCAGAAATGCCTCTACCACTGCTGCCGATGGACCTGAAGGGAGAGCCCGGCCCCCCCGGGAAGCCCGGGCCTCGGGGTCCCCCTGGCCCCCCTGGCTTCCCAGGAAAACCAGGCACAGGAAAGCCAGGACTCCATGGGCAGCCTGGCCCTGCTGGCCCCCCTGGCTTCTCTCGGATGGGCAAGGCTGGTCCCCCAGGGCTCCCTGGCAAGGTCGGGCCACCAGGGCAGCCAGGGCTTCGGGGGGAGCCAGGAATACGAGGGGACCAGGGCCTCCGGGGGCCCCCAGGACCCCCTGGCCTCCCGGGCCCCTCAGGCATTACTATCCCTGGAAAACCAGGTGCCCAGGGGGTGCCAGGGCCCCCTGGATTCCAGGGGGAACCAGGGCCTCAGGGGGAGCCTGGGCCCCCAGGTGATCGAGGCCTCAAGGGGGATAATGGAGTCGGCCAGCCCGGGCTGCCTGGGGCCCCAGGGCAGGGGGGTGCCCCCGGCCCCCCCGGCCTCCCTGGTCCAGCTGGCTTAGGCAAACCCGGTTTGGATGGGCTTCCTGGGGCCCCAGGAGACAAGGGTGAGTCTGGGCCTCCTGGAGTTCCAGGCCCCAGGGGGGAGCCAGGAGCTGTGGGCCCAAAAGGACCCCCTGGAGTAGATGGTGTGGGAGTCCCAGGGGCAGCAGGGTTGCCAGGACCACAGGGCCCATCAGGGGCCAAAGGGGAGCCAGGGACCCGGGGCCCCCCTGGGCTGATAGGCCCCACTGGCTATGGGATGCCAGGACTGCCAGGCCCCAAGGGGGACAGGGGCCCAGCTGGAGTCCCAGGACTCTTGGGGGACAGGGGTGAGCCAGGGGAGGATGGGGAGCCAGGGGAGCAGGGCCCACAGGGTCTTGGGGGTCCCCCTGGACTTCCTGGGTCTGCAGGGCTTCCTGGCAGACGTGGGCCCCCTGGGCCTAAGGGTGAGGCAGGGCCTGGAGGACCCCCAGGAGTGCCTGGCATTCGAGGTGACCAGGGTCCTAGTGGCCTGGCTGGGAAACCAGGAGTCCCAGGTGAGAGGGGACTTCCTGGGGCCCATGGACCCCCTGGACCAACTGGGCCCAAGGGTGAGCCGGGTTTCACGGGTCGCCCTGGAGGACCAGGGGTGGCAGGAGCCCTGGGGCAGAAAGGTGACTTGGGGCTCCCTGGGCAGCCTGGACTGAGGGGTCCCTCAGGAATCCCAGGACTCCAGGGTCCAGCTGGCCCTATTGGGCCCCAAGGCCTGCCAGGCCTGAAGGGTGAACCAGGCCTGCCAGGGCCCCCTGGAGAGGGGAGAGCAGGGGAACCTGGCACGGCTGGGCCCACGGGGCCCCCAGGGGTCCCTGGCTCCCCCGGAATCACGGGCCCTCCCGGGCCTCCCGGGCCCCCAGGACCCCCTGGTGCCCCTGGGGCCTTCGATGAGACTGGCATCGCAGGCTTGCACCTGCCCAACGGCGGTGTGGAGGGTGCCGTGCTGGGCAAGGGGGGCAAGCCACAGTTTGGGCTGGGCGAGCTGTCTGCCCATGCCACACCTGCCTTCACTGCAGTGCTCACCTCGCCCTTCCCCGCCTCGGGCATGCCCGTGAAATTTGACCGGACTCTCTACAATGGCCACAGCGGCTACAACCCAGCCACTGGCATCTTCACCTGCCCTGTGGGCGGCGTCTACTACTTTGCTTACCATGTGCACGTCAAGGGCACCAATGTGTGGGTGGCCCTGTACAAGAACAACGTGCCGGCCACCTATACCTACGATGAGTACAAGAAGGGCTACCTGGACCAGGCATCTGGCGGGGCCGTGCTCCAGCTGCGGCCCAACGACCAGGTCTGGGTGCAGATGCCATCGGACCAGGCCAACGGCCTCTACTCCACAGAGTACATCCACTCCTCCTTTTCAGGATTCTTGCTCTGCCCCACATAACCCGCGGGGGGCCCTGCTGCCCTGGCCTCCTCCTCTTTAGTGGTAGAGCGACCTTTTCAATTACAAAGAACCTCCCGGAAAAAAAAAAAAACAAAAGCTGAACAGAGGCGGCCGTGGCCTTGGCCCGAGGAGACTAACTTGCTTTCTCCCTGCATGCAGGCTGAGATTGTTTCTGGAAGGGGCTGGCCTGAGTTTCTTTCCCCCAAATGTCTGTGCAGTGTCAGGGTTGCACCCCATGGGCCCTGGGGCACACAGCCCAGCCCCTTGTGAGTCCTGGCCTCTGCTGGGCCCTGAAGGAGCTGAGAGGGAGCTCTACTCCCCACCCCGCCACGTGGGGAGACAGCCCTTCCCACCGGCTCCCTGATGGCACCTGCTGGAGGAATGGGGCACAGCATCCCTCATAGACCTTGGCTGGGGCTCCTCCAGCTCCCCCGGGACCTCCAGCATCTGACAGTGGACTAAGGACTGTGGGGTTTTCCTCCAAGGGAAAGGGAGAAGAGGGGACCATCGAGGTGGCGAGTGTGGACACCCTGCCAGGACTGCAGCTCCCATGGTGATGCTGTGGCATCAGACATGTCCATGGTGGGTACAGTGCCTGTTGCCCTGGGAAAGGGCAACCCCCTTTCACAGTGGCAGCCATGGGGAAGGCAGTTTGTGAGGGCTTGGGGCACAGACCTGGGGCAGGAGGCAGCTCTTCACATTCATCCCCGTCTCTCCTGGGCTGCCCCCGCCAGCTCTGGCTGTTTAGTTTGAGGGCAGCACAGAGGCCCCTGGGACACCTACAGGCCAGAAAGATCAACCTCTGTGAAGTGTCTAGAAGTATCTAGTGCAGATGATGGTGGAGGCAGAATTGACCATCAGCAAACATGAGCACTCTTCCCTTTCTCCCCTTCCACCTGCTGCGGGCCGGGCTGGTTTTCTCAATACAAAATTGTAAGAGGATCCTTGCCAGGTATCCCCAAGGCAGAGCCCCTCTCGTTTGGCCCTCTGAACAAGGTGAACGCGAGCTGGGGGATGAAGACGGCTCCCACTTCCTTTTCCTTAATAAGAACCATATGGTGGGTGTATGTGTGTATGAGAGGGGTTCATCTGTGGGGGCTTCCTCTCCTTCCACCCTCTGGTTCCAATTTCCTGTTCTAAGCAGGACTAGGGCCCAGGAGGCTAAGGCTGGGAGAGAAAGGGTGCCATCAGGTCCCTTTGGAATGAGTTGGCTCTGGACGTTTCTGCCATTTTCCCCGATCAGAGCTCCTCTGCAGGAAACAGGCAGGATGCCCCTCCCAACCCCTCAGTCCCTAGTTCAAGCTGAGTGGATAAGGCTGAGATGAGTGCTGGGAGTGGTGGACATTCCTGCCCGTGCAAAGATGGCCACTTTCCCCGCAGCTGCAGGGCCTCGCGCTCGGCCCTTGCCAGGCCAGCCCCACTCCCTTTACCAAGTGTGAACTGGGATCATTCGGTCTGTGATCTTGTTGCACTGCTCCAAGTCTGGCCGTGTCCAGGCGGTCCATGTTGAAAATGGAGGATGGCTGCTGACTTCTGACTGGCTGAGCAGTGGGTTCCTTCAGGCTCCTTGCCAACCCTCCTCCCCTGCCCACAACTTCTCCAAACAAAACAGGCTGTTTACTCACTTCTTCAAAAGGAGAAATGAAAACCCAAATCTGCCCAAGTGACACTTGAAAAGGTTTTGGCTGGGGTTCCTGGTGGATTTCTTACTACCTAACGCCTAAGGAAACCAACTAAGTACTCTCAAACCATACCTGGTGGGGGTTCTTTGCTCAACCTCTTCTTCCCTAGGTCAAAGCCACTATCATCTGATGTGTTAGGGATGGGTTCTGACTGGCAGAAATTAATCAGCTCCCAATGGGAGCCCACGGAACTAAGTAGGGTCCCAAGAAAAAAAATGGGAGCTATTTCACAGAGCTGAGCTTCTGCCAAATTTCATTCCTCAAACCTTTCAGGAGGGGTGGTTGGCGTTTCTAAAATGTTTATGGGATTTGAGTTGCAGGTGTCCACTTAACTGACTAGCTTTGATAAACAATATCAGATTTTAACTATGAAAACGACATTACCTTGTGCATTTTTATATTGATTCCTATTTTTTTTTAAGATTAAAGTTTAAATGTTTTCCACTAGTCATTTCACTTCTAACTTGGTATAGGAAGCTTAGCTCTCTACATACCTATCATGTGCCCTGTATCACAGAACATTCAGGAAAAATGCACTCGGGAATCAAAGAAAATGGCACTTCTTTTTGAAAAGACAAGCAACCATGTTAACTGTATTGACACATCCTCAATAAAACCTGTTGTATAAAACAGCACTGTGCTGAAACTGATACTGACGCAGAGGTATCTCAAGCCTCTGGGTTCTGTAAGGCATCCAGGAAGCTCTCTGGGGCTCGTGTGCCTGCTCTTAAGGATCATGCACGCCTCACCAGCTCCCTAACCTGGATTTCTGTCACCACCACATCACAAATGCCTGATGCTAGTAAGCTGCTGAGGCCATGCGCCAGGCAAATGCCAGGAGGCATTTTAAGAAACCAAAGGCAGGTAGTGGCTGGAGCTGGCGGCAATGGCTCAATCTTTACTGGAATATTCCTGCAAGCTCTCAGGGCTAGTGGAGCATGATAGCTGGCTCAGTAGTCCGAGGGCCAAGTTTCAACATCTGATACAAATTATGAATAAAATCATGAATCTTTGCTCCTAAGGGCCGGGCTAGTGTCAGGCCCAGTGCTGAAGACAGGCTGGGGGAGCTGTCCTGGGCGGAAAGCACCTGCTCACAGCCTGCCATGCTCAGCCACGAAATATCTGTCCCTGGCGCTGGGGCTCTGGGTGGCAGACCTGAAGCAATCCGTGTTTTGAAGAGTCAGCCTGGCCAGAACCCTATCTTCACTAAAACAGATCTGCCCGACAGTGCTGAAACCGCAGGGCAGCTGCAGACTGCGCATGCTTGGCTAGCCACTAAGGCTGGATGCTCAGAGAATGTCCCTGGAGTTTGAGGGGAGGCATCTTCCCCCTTTCAATTTTCCTTTCTTCAGAATGGATGCTAGTCTCAGATACTTAGGAACCGATGTGGGAGGATCGCCTGTGCAATAGAGTGAGACCCCATCTCTAAAAACATGCTGTGTAAAACTTCCTTGCAGGGAAACGCTTTTGATTGGTCCCAAGATACAGGAGGAGGCACACGGCACTCAGTCCACCCGGGGCCCCTGTGATGGTGCTCTCCCCACCCAAAGGTTGGTAGTCTGATGATAGCAGGGCCCTCTGGATCCTTCTACAGGGTTCCTGTTCCTGGCCCAGCTGGGCCTAGCTCCTGTTTGGGGAAGTCAGGCTCTGAGAACAGAAAAATCTGGCTTGTTCCTACCCGCTGCCTCTGGCAAAGCACTCGGCCCAGCAGCCTGGGCCACTTTGAGTGATCTCTAACAGGAAAAGCCACCAGACCATACCTGCTGTGCCCTTCCTGGCTGAACACACAGCCAGCTGGAGTGCCTGGCAACACAGCAGCTCATGGCCTTGGGGCCCCAGCTTCTACGACAGTGCAGCGCAGACAAAGGCACTAGTCTTCAGAGATCAGGCTGGCAGGGGAGAATCCATTCAGGGCAGGAGAAACAAGAAACAGTAGTGAGATTTACCAAAAACTGTTTATTGCGACTTCCACTGGAAGCTGTTAATAAGCCACATGGCAGCCAAGAGCCAGGTGTGGCCTAGATCAGCTGGATGCAACTGCCTGTCCCTTCATCCACACAACCTGCTGCTCGGGGACCCTGCTAGGATGCGCTTGCTGGCAAACTGGCTAAAACCCAACAGGGAGAAATGATGCTGCTGCTCATCATTTCCACCTCCCCACATCCCATGTCCAAGACAATACAGGAAAATGCCACAAGTACCCCTCCAAAATAAACCCGCCTGGGTCTGTCTGTCCTACTGAGGAGCCAGGAGTGTCCTACGGCTCTGCAGCAAACCAGAGACCCAGCACCAGTGAGGCACCGGTCCCCTGCTCACTGTTCCAGTGACCTCCCCTGAAGAGACCCCAGCCTCACCGGTGTACTCAGTCAGCTCCACAATGCAGGAAAAGTGGGGAGCCACACTCAAGGAAGGTCAGGGTTTCTGATTGGAGCTGTAGTTGGTCCCAGGGGACCTGGCAGAGCCCCAACAGCTGCAGCCCTCATAAACTCTTCTGGAACACACGGTGCAGGCTTTGGGCCAGGATGTCTGTCTCCTCGTAGCCTTCACAGCTTTGCTGCCAGCTCTCTGGCACCTGATCCATCCCATAGTAGGCACCAGCAATGGCCCCAGCCATGGTGGCAATGGTGTCTGTGTCCCCACCAAGTGAGATGGAATAGATGAGAGTCCTTTGGAGGCTATTGAAGGCAGAAGGGATCTCAGGGTCCGGCTCCATGCAGCGCAGGAAGCAGTAGATGGCAGTGGGTACCGACTCAAAGGCAGCAATGCCATTCCCTGTGGGGAAGCCAGGTTAGAGGGGCTCCATGCATCCCCAGGCCTCCTACCATTTGACACAAGTCAGCACTCTCGGCTTCAAGCAGGCTGTGACTAAGATCTCAGGCTCTACAGTTAGACCACCTGGGCTCAAATCCTGGCTCCACCACATACTGGCTGCGTGACTGGGAGAGTTACCTAGGGGACCGCTAAGCTTCCTGCTCCCAGATTCAACTCCTTAAGCAGACAGGGAGTAACGTTAGCAACTCTCTGACAGGGCTGTTGTGAGGATGAAGCGAGATCGTGTCTGTGAAGCATTCTGCACAGCGCCCAGTACAGATGCTAGACAAATAAAATCCATTATCAACATTTTTACAACTAGTGGCCAGCTGCCATTTCTGGGGACAGTGATCCACAAGGCTGAGGGTGCTGTAGCTTCAGAGCAAGAAGCACTGAGCTCAACCCTGCCATTGACTCTGTGTGTCACAGCAGCCCAGGGTACAATGTGACGGCAGGCATGACTCCATGCTCCCCTGAGCCCAAGACCGACCCTGAAGGACGACAGAGGGAGAGACAATCCCAGGCAGACCCACTCACCTAGCTCAGACACCACTTCCTCCCTGGTCACCGATGCCTGGTCTAGAAGCTCTCCAATCTTCTTCAGGCGGCTGGAGTACGGACGCTCCTCCATGCCCAACCTGTGGTTTGGGGGAGATTTCAGGGAGGTCAGAGCTAGCAGGGTGGTGGCGCGGGCAGGGGAGAGGGCTGCATGTGAGAACGAGCAGGGATGTGGTCAGGCTGCCAGCCAGGCACAGGTGCCCTGACAAGAGGTGGGACAGGGCTGCGGTGAGCAGGTCGTTTTGTTCTCTGGGACCCTGAGAGCCTTGAAACATAGACAAGATAAACGGACTTCTGCCATGCCTCCCTAGGGTCTGCAATTAAGGAAGGTTTACAGTTTGCGGCAATGCCAGAGGCCCCCTGGATCACCCACATACCCACACCACACACCTCCAGCACCATACTCACTCCCTGGCATCCAAGACAGACTGGGCATCACCCTCCAGATCCTCCATGTGGCCCAGGAGTTGCTTGAGAAAGTGCTCGCTGGAAGACTCGCCCTGCAAGGCCAGGTGCACAGCCAGGGCCTGCAGGATGGCGCCATTGTAACCCAGGGAGGAGGCGTGTGTCAGCTGGGCCGAGAGCCGGGCAAACTAGGGAGGAGGAAACCTGCTGTCACAGAAACCCTGCTGCGGAAGAGGGAAGGGACAGCCCAGAAGCCAGCCCGCCCTGAATACCTTCTGCACATCCTGGACACTGCTATAGGCCAGGGAGATGCCAGCCACCCGCATGGCACCTCCATTGCCATAGGAGCCTTTCCCGTTAAACTGGGCCCGGGCAGGCTCAAAGACATCGCGACATTTGGGGTTCAGGAGCTTCTTGAAGACAGTGACTACTCCAGCACCATAGCCCCTGTCAGGGTCTTTCTTGTACTCCTGAGCAAATCTAGGGGACAGAACGGGAGACAGAATTGGGATTTATAAGATGCCTCTAAGGGTTGGGAGAGAAGAAATCGAGGCTGGTTTGGAAAAAGAGAAAGCCTCGGGGGCCTAAGAAGCCTGCACCAGCAGTGCTGCTGTTGTAGCTTGGGAAGCTGTGCCAGCCAGACACAGGCTCCTGTGGAGGGTTGGGGGCGCGGACATGCACAGATGTCATTCCTCTGGTCAAGGGGTGCAATAACTTTCTCACCTGGTTTGCCTCAGCCCAGGACCATCCCCCTCACCTGTGAGCCATGTCCACCTCGTCAAAGGCCTCCTTGGCTAGCAGGGACTGCACCAGGGCCCTGGCCATGGCTGTGTCATCTGTGTAGTACAAGGCTTCTGTGGGGAGAGGAGGGAGGATGAGAGCCTCCTGCTCACCTTTGTTTTTTTTTGTTTTTTTTTTTTGCTTTTTTTGGAGACAGAGTCTCGCTCTGTTGCCCAGACTGGAGTGCACTGGTGCAATCATGGCTCACTGCAGTCTTGAACTCCTGGGCTCAAGCTATCCTTCTGCCTCAGCCTCTCAAGTAGCTGGGACTACAGGCATGCATCATCACACCCAGCTACTTTTATTTTTTTGTAGAGACAGGGTCTCACTCTGTTGTCCAGACTGGTCTTGAATTCCTGGGCTCAAGCAATCCTCCTGCCTTGGCCTCCCAAAGAGCTGGGATTAAAGGCATGAGCCACTGTGCCTGGCCCTGCTCACCTTTTATTTTAGTTTATATTATTTTTTTGGTACAGGGTCTCACTCTGTTGCCTAGGCTGCAGTGCAGTGGTACGACCATGGCTTACTCCATCTCGACCTCCCAGGCTCAAGGAGCCTCTTGCCCCAGCCTCTCGAGTAGCTGTGACTACAGGTGCACACCACCATGCCTGGCTTTTTTTTTTTTTTTGTAGAGACGTAGTTTCATCCTGTTGCCAGGCCGTCTCAAACTCTTGGGCTCAAGTGGCCTCTCCCAAAGCGCTGGGATTACAGTTGTGGCTACGGCGCCCAGCCTCTACTCATGTTTTAGAGTTACCACATCTAAAATGACCTCAAGTCAGTTTCTCACTCCCATTCACTTTCATGGGCCTGGGAAGCCTTAGGATCTCAGCATTGGGATTTTCAGCAATTCTTTATTCCAAGTCAGTCCTGCTGCTATTTTATGTATTTATTTATTATCAGCCTACATCATGCTTTGATCTGCTGATTTCTGAAAGAAAACTTCCATCCCCTTGTGGCTGCCATCCTTGCAGCTCCAGTCTTTTTGTTTTTTTCTTTTTTATAGACAGGATCTTGCCATGTTGCCCAGGCTAGTCTCGAACTCCTGGACTTAAGCAATGATCCTTCCACCTCAGTCTCCGGGGTAGCTGGGATTACAGGTGTGTGCCACCATACCCAGATTGAAAATGATGGTTTCTGGATCCAGATTTCCCCCTACTTCACTTCTCTGTAGCACACCACCAGTGACCAGTGTCTTCATCTTGAAATTCTTTTCCTAGGTTTCGTTGATAGCCACTCCTGCTTCTCCTCCTATCAAACTCTTTCCTTCCCTAGTCCCCTTCCCTCCCTCCCTCCCTCCCTCTTAATTACCGGTGTTCTCCAGGGTTCTGACCATGGCCCTTTCTTCTTACTGTGCTACCTGCTCTCCAAGAAGATTCACCTTCTCTGCTTGACCTCACACCTGCTACCTGAGCCGGGATCTGAGCGCACAAGGGAAGGGAAGTTAGTTTTACAGGCGAGACAGCGCATGCAAACGCCTGGCCTAGAGGAATCATGGTGTGAGGAACCAAAGAGCAGAAAGCAAGGCCAAGGTTGGCGAAAGACGAAACTGCAGACGTGTGGGAGGGCCGGACCACGTCGGACACGGTAAGGAATGTGGCTCTGTACTAAGGGTAATGGGAAATCACAGCAGGGTTTTAGGCGGGGGAGGATGCGATTAGAGTCAGGCTTCCAAAGCACGCCTTGCGGGGTGGAGAACGGGCTGGTGGTATACTGACTCTAGAGAACCGGGAAAAACAGGTCAAGTCGGCAAGGGTGGACAGACAGTCCCCGGCTTAGGATGGTTCAACTTAAGTTTTTTTCGGCTGATAACGCTGATACGCATTCATAGGCTCCTCGACGTCCGATGGGGCTGCGTCCAGATAAAACGGTCGTCTAAGCTGAAAGCGCACTTTCCACTTCAGGTATTTTCAACTTACGATGGGTTTATCCACACCCTGCACGGTTGAGGCCCTGGTGCTGCCACGCGCCGACCACGGGATGTTCGGGGCCAGACGTCTAAGGCCGGAGATCGCACTGGCCACTCGCTGACTTCAAGCTGTCTGCGGGTCATCCGGCTCTGGCCCCGGTGCCCTCGGCAGCCTCATCCCCGCGCACCCCCGACCCGTCGCCCCCGGAGGCTCCGCGCCCCTTCCGCCTCCCTCCAGCACGGCCTCTGACTTGCGCTCGGCCCCGCCCACCTGTCCGCTCACTCCCGGGCGTTCCGGGGTCCGGCTCCAGGCTCTGGACGTGACGCAGGACTGACGTCAGGTCGACGGTGTCGTGGGCCTCGTAGAAGGAGCCCACGCAGTCCCCGAGCAGCGCGCCAGCCAGGCAGCCTCGGAAGCGCGAGAGGGAGCGGGCCGCGCCAGCCCCTCCACCAGCCGCTGCCGCCATCCGCGCGCAGACTGCTCGCCACTTCCGGTGCCACCCTCGCAGCTTCACTACTCCCGGCCCGCAGCGCTCCCCGGGGCCTAGAATCTCCGCTCCGCCGCCAGGCCCACAGCGCCGCCCAGCGGCCCGGAGTCGCGGCGCCGCGCAGTTCCCGCCAGCCTGTGCTTTGAGTCCCGGTTCTTTCCGCTCCTCACCACTGGGCTAACTGGGTGGGAAGGCCACTATGGGGTCCCCGGGGGATGGGCACTGAGCCAGACCATTGGATCACTGCAGGCCACACTGCCTTCCGCAGGCGAGCAACCCTAACTCCGCACCCCTAGCCGGCCCTCCCCACCGAGGCCGGGACCACCCCCAAGCCCTCCCACCGGGCCCTTGCCCTCTGTGGGCCTCCCTTAAGCATCAGGAGGGCGGACCAGGGGCCAACTGGGACACAGCCAGGTAGAGGCCGCGCTGCTGGAGCCCAGGAGTGCTGACCCAAGCCCAGAGAGGGGTGCCCTGAGGGGAGGGAAAGAACTGGATTTGGTACATGGAGTTCGGGGGAATGGTGTTCCCCATCTTTGCTCCTCCATAGACGGGAGGGTGTCCAAGAACCGTCTCCCTGCTGGCTACATACAGTGGGGCAGAGAACAGCCGGCCTGAGATCCTCTGCATTTATTCCATTCATTCTCTCCTCCCCGCTTCCATTGCCCACCCAACCCTGCCCTCCTCCTGCAGTCCTCCAAGGCTAGGCCAGCTCCAGCTGGCAGCTTTTGAGTGGACTCAGGGTGCTATTTGTGGTGCGTGTGAAGGTGTCCACCTCAGGCACGAACTTCTCAGCAGGCACAGTCAGCTTGCGCCGTGCGTCCATGCACTTGGTGTCCAGCAGCATGGAGTTGGCCTTGCAGGCAATGTCAGCCTGCAGCCGGGCCAGGTGCTTGTACAGGGCGTCCAGTGCGTCCCTAGGGAAGGACATGGACAACCCCACAGTCCCCATGAGACTGAGAGGCCTGGGCTGCGTGCACAGCCTTCAGTCAGGAAGACAGCCCCAGGGAGCCAGCAGGCAGCAAGAGGCCCCATTGGTGGGCAGCGTCTCACTGCTCCTTCCGCCCACTCCCCAGACCTACTGTGCTTGTGCCAGCTTCTGCTTCAGGGCAGCGATGGTTGCCTCTAGCTGGTGAACCTCGTCGGTGAGGCCGTACTGTGCCTGGAGGCAGAGGGGTTGGGAGTTCCAAGTCAGCCACACTGTCCTTTACCTGAGTGCTGCCCCGTGACAGCAGCACCCTTGCTCCATCAGGAATATGAGAAAACCTTGGCTAGGGGCCCCGTGCCCCACTGGGACACCCTCTCACCTGGTCTCGGCAGAGTTCCACGTTGGGCCGGTAGGTTCTGGCCTCTAGCCGGGTATGGGACAGCTTCAGGCTCAGGAGCTTTGTGCGCAGATCCTCCTCCAGGTGCCGGATGTCCTCCTGCAGCTCAGCGATCTCCTCCAAGGTCTGCAGGGGACAGAGTGACTGGTTTCCACCTGCTGGACTCACGTGCACGCCTGGTCCAGTGCCTCCTGGTGGGGGCATGCGGCTCCTCATCCCACAGCAGGAAGTCCAGGCCCCGGGAGACGCTCACATTCTTCTCTTGCCACTTGAGCTCACTGTACACTTTCTCCATCTCCCGCAGCCGCTTCCTGAAGGCAAATTCCGTTGCAACTCTCTGGGCTTCAAGCTCGTTGTTGGTCTGAAGGAGAAAACACAGGGCAAGGGGAGGGTCTACACTCAGGGCTGCCTGAGGATATTACTCAAGCGAGGGGCAGGGGGCCACATGCACAGCAGGGAACAGAAGATAAGGGCTGAGCGCACACTGGGACCATCCATTAGCTGTGGGTGGCCCGTCACCTCAGCAATAGTTAGAGCAATGGCCTCCCTCAGCTCTGTGGCTGCCTTCATCTCAGCCTCCGCTCGGTTCTTGTTGAACTGACTGAAGTCATCCCACTGCTGGAGTGTGGTGGAGCTGCAGGTGGCACGGAAAATGGGGGTCATGAGGGTGTGGCCTGGGAGGGGAGGAGAAGAGACTGGCTGAAACACTCTTCTTACCCATCAGGGACACGTGTGGGGTCAACCTTCAGCGAGATGTTTGGGGATCTGAGGTTGAGAGAGAGACAGCCTCTGTCGATCTCTAGTGTCTCCATTTTGCCTCGATGGTCGGAGTTGAGCTGCTGTCGGACTTCCTGCAAGAGGCTGGGGAAAGCGCAGACTCCATCAGGACCATCCCCTAAGGGCCAGAGGCAGGCCTCACCGTACTAAGGAGACACCACAGGAAGAGGAGGCTGGGGTGACCCTTCCCAGCAGAAGACAATGGAGCTTCAGCCGCTGAGACCGAGAGCAGCACAGCTGGATAAAAATGCTGCCCCCACACGCCCTACACACTGTAGGATGAAAATCGGATGAAAATGCTGCCCCCACGCGCCCTACACACTGTAGGATAAAAATGCTGCCCCCACGCGCCCTACACACTGTAGGATAAAAATGCTGCCCCCACGCGCCCTACACACTGTAGGATAAAAATGCTGCCCCCACACGCCCTACACACTGTAGGATAAAAATGCTGCCCCCACACGCCCTACACACTGTAGGATAAAAATGCTGCCCCCACGCGCCCTACACACTGTAGGATAAAAATGCTGCCCCCACGCGCCCTACACACCCACAGGATGAAAATCGGATGAAAATGCTGCCCCCACGCGCCCTACACACTGTAGGATAAAAATGCTGCCCCCATGCGCCCTACACACCCACAGGATGAAAATCGGATGAAAATGCTGCCCCCACGCGCCCTACACACTGTAGGATAAAAATGCTGCCCCCACACGCCCTACACACTGTAGGATGAAAATGCTGCCCCCACACGCCCTACACACTGTAGGATAAAAATGCTGCCCCCACGCGCCCTACACACTGTAGGATAAAAATGCTGCCCCCACGCGCCCTACACACTGTAGGATAAAAATGCTGCCCCCACGCGCCCTACACACTGTAGGATAAAAATGCTGCCCCCACGCGCCCTACACACTGTAGGATAAAAATGCTGCCCCCACGCGCCCTACACACTGTAGGATAAAAATGCTGCCCCCACGCGCCCTACACACTGTAGGATAAAAATGCTGCCCCCACGCGCCCTACACACTGTAGGATAAAAATGCTGCCCCCACGCGCCCTACACACTGTAGGATAAAAATGCTGCCCCCACGCGCCCTACACACTGTAGGATAAAAATGCTGCCCCCACGCGCCCTACACACTGTAGGATAAAAATGCTGCCCCCATGCGCCCTACACACTGTAGGATAAAAATGCTGCCCCCACGCGCCCTACACACTGTAGGATAAAAATGCTGCCCCCACACGCCCTACACACTGTAGGATAAAAATGCTGCCCCCACGCGCCCTACACACCCACAGGATGAAAATCGGATGAAAATGCTGCCCCCACGCGCCCTACACACCCACAGGATGAAAATCGGATGAAAATGCTGCCCCCACGCGCCCTACACACCCACAGGATGAAAATCGGATGAAAATGCTGCCCCCACGCGCCCTACACACCCACAGGATGAAAATCGGATGAAAATGCTGACCCCTATGAGCCCTGCACACCTGCGGGGCACACGGATGTAGCTGCGCTCACAAAGGCTCATACACACACACTCACAGGAGCTACTCAGGGGTGGTGGCAAACGGGTGTCACCTCTCATGCTTCCAATCAGTGGATACCGGCTGCCCAGAGCAGGGTCGTGAGAAGTATTCTGAGCCCATGTCCAGGCAGTGGGAAAAGTGCTACAATTGATTAGTGGTTTCTGTCACAGGCACCAGAGGGCCAAAATGTAGCACGAGAGCCAGTTGCTTCTCATCCACAATACGTGTGTTCCACATTGAAGGCACATAGCCTCCAGGGGCCCATGAACATGCGAACAACCTGCCTCTCCCTTACCAGAGCTGCTCGAAGGCCTGGCTGACCTTCTGTTGCAAGGCCTTCTTGGTGGCCTCGATGACCTCCACCTCTTTATACAGCTCATCCTCCACAGGGTCCTTCACCACATCAATGTCTCGCCGGCTTTCCCGCAGGGTCAGGCACTCAATGGCCACGTCCAGAGGCAGGTTCTTGGCCTGCAGGTTTTGCTCTGCTGACTCCTTCATCTAGAAAAGAGGGTGGGACCAGGCACAGTGGCTCACGTCTGTAATCCCAGCACTTTGGGAGGCTGAGTCGGGTGGATCAATTGAGGTCAGGAGTTCGAGAACAGCCTGGCCAAAATGGTGAAACCCCGTCTCTACTAAAAATACAAAAATTAGCTGGGAATGATGGCGCACGCCTGTAGTCCCAGCTACTTTACTCAGGAGGCTGAGGCAGGAGAGTCGCTTGAGCCCAGGAGGCGGAGGTTGCAGTGAGCTGCGATCGCACCACTGCACTCCAGCCTGGGCAACAGATCCAGACGCTGTCTCAAAAAAAAAAAAAAAAAAAAGAAAGAAAAAAAAAGGAAAAGAAAAGAGGGGGCAGGGGTGCTGGTGGAGCCATCCATGGGGAAATAGTGCTTGTCCCCACTTTATCAGGGGGCCAGTGATTCGGATGGACATGCCACTCATGACCCCCCCATCAAGGGCTTCCCAACCCAGCTGTGGGGAAGGAGGGGAGGTTTTGGCAGCAGCCCCCAGGCACCCAGTCCTGGCTCCCTGCCTGTGTCAGGGTGTCGATTTCGGCATCTAAATCTGTCAGACACTTGTCCAGCATCTCCTTCCACCGGTTGACAGTATCAATCCTCTCCACCAGTCGAGTCCTGTTGTCATGTTCATCCCAAATGGTCTGAGAGAGACAGGGCCAAATAAAGAGGGTGTCAAGGGGTTGGGGGCTATCCCTTTGCCCACCCAGCTGAGTTCCTGTCCCCAACCTGGTTGTTGGTCTCGTTGCGGAGCACCCGGGCCTCCTGGCGGATCTGATGGGAAGCATCTCGCTGCAACTGGGCATTGGTGGATAGCAGGTAGCTGTTAGTGTGCCAGTCGGGCAGCTGGAAGCGCTGACTTGGCTTGACGCTCAGCGTGGCCATGGCACAGAAACCAGAAGGGTCAGAAACTCGTAGGCCTGTTCACAGACACCACCTGCAGAGGGAAAACACAGCTGCGGGAGACCTTTCAGGAGACCGTCTCCTGGATCACACGCTCCCTGCGCAGGACTTGTTCCTGTCCATTTTGCTCCGAGCCCCGTCCTGCTGGAAGCCTGCTTGGAGACAGCCCTTGCTTTACTCAACTTTGTGTGAGGCATTAACTAAGTTTCCCTCACTCCTTTCCCCGGGCGGACACAAACCCCTGGAACTTGCAGGTCCTGGAGCAGGTAAAAAGGAATAATAGAGTCCCGGAAGCCTCGAAGTGTGTGTGAAGTGCCAAATGCCTGGGGGGTAGGAGGATGGCAGAAAAAAATAGCCCTTAATGCTTTTTCCACACCTGACCCCAGCCAACCATGCCTTGTTGATCTTCCTTTCCTTTCTTCCCCAGGCTGCGGGCCAGTCCCCGTGGGGGATCTAAGGGCAGGAGCCCTGTTCTCTCTCCAGGGACGCGTGCCTGTTGGCACTGGGGAGCTGGGGGGCGGCCCCCTCCTCGTCTGGTAGCCGCCACGCCCTCCCGCCCCTCCGCCCTCGCCTACTGTTGGAGGGGGAGGCCGGACGGGGAGGGCCCCGTGGGAGGAGCTGGGGTCAGTCCGGTTCCCCGCCGAACCCCTTTCTTCCCCTCCGCAGGATGATCGCCTTTGGTTTAGATCAGTACCCCGGTCCGGCGCGGAGGAAGGGGGAGCCCCCGCTTCCCTAGCTCCCTTAGCTCCTTTCCCGCTTCGCTCTCCGCGCCCCCCGCTCTGAGCGCCAGTGTTTGGCACCACCGGTTGCTAGGCAACCACCCCTCCCCCCCTCCCCGCGGCCAACGCGGCCTGCGCGCTTCGCTTGGCAACCGCGGCGGCGGCGGGCGGCGTCCCCGGAGGCCTTTAGGGTAGGCGAGGGGCGGCCGGCAGAGCCTGGGAGAGGTGGGGGGCATCAGGGCAGCGCTTTCACTTGATTTACAAATTAAATGAACATTTGTTGTCTTTTCAGACAGGGTCTCGCTCTGTCGCCCAGGCTGGAGTGCTGTGGCTCAGTCTCGGCTCACTGCAGCCTGAACCTCCCGGGGTGAAGCGATTCTCCCACCTCAGCCTCCCGAGTTAGCAGGGACCACAGGCGCGTGCCACCACACCTGGCTAAATTAAAAAAAAAAATTTAGTAGAGACAGGGTTTCACCATGTTGCCCGGGCTGGTCTCAAACTCCTGGCCTCAGGCGATCCACCCATCACAGCCTCCCAAAGTGCTGGGATTACAGATGTGAGCCACTGTCCCGGCTTAAATAATTTTATTTTGATAAAGGTATGCATAGACATGATAGAAAATGCGAAACCAGGCGCAGGGTCTCACGCTTGTAATCCCAGCTACTCCAGAGGCCCAGGCGGGAGGACCGCTTGAGGCTAGGAGTTCAAGGTCAGCCTCAGAAACATAGTAGTTGCCAGCAAACAAACAGTACATAGAAAAAGTAGGCTGGGCGCAGCGACTCAGGCCTGCGATCCCAGCACTTTGGGAGGCCGAGACCAGGTGGATCGCTTGAGTCCAGGAGTTGGAGACCAGCCTGGGCAACATGGCGAAACCCCATCTCTACAAAAAATACGAAATTTGGCCAGGCACGGTGGCTCACGCCTGTAATCCCAGCACTTTGGGAGGCTGAGGCAGGTGGATCACCTGAGGTCAGGAGTTCGAGACCAGCCTGGCCAATGTGGTTAAAACCCTGTTTCTACTAAAAATACAAAAATTAGCCGGGTGTGGTGGCAGGTGCCTGTAATCCCAGCTACTTGGGAGGCTGAGGCAGGAGAATCACTTGAGCCTGGAGGCAGAGGTTGCAGTGAGCTGAGATCGTGCCACTGCACTCCAGCCTGGGTAACAGAGTGAGACTCCGTCTCAAAAAATAGATTAATTAATTAAAATTAAAATCAGGTGCACTCCCCAGCAGGTCCCCTCCAGCAATGGATGGATATTCTGTCTTGCCCGACAACTTTGCCCATCTTGAAGGTCAGACAAGGAATGATCAAGGGATGATAATCATGTTTGGAGAGAGCACAGCCCTGAGAGAGGTAACTGGGGCATGAGAAGCAATGCTCTGGTGGCGCACGCCTATAATCCCAGCTACTCGGGAGGCTGAGGCAGGAGAATTACTTGACCCTGGCAGGCGGAGGTTGCAGTGAGCTGATATCATGCCCCTGAACTCCAGCCTGGGGAACAGAACGAGACTCTGTCTCAAAAAACAAAACAAAACAAAACACAAAAAACCAGAGAAGCAATGCTCAATATTCAACCATTTCTTTAAAAAAAGAGAGAAGGGAAAAAAAATCATGTGTGTCTTATTGTCTAGTACTGTATTGTCTAGTACTGCCTAGTACTTCTAGGGGTTGGAAAAATATTAACATTTAATCTTCACAACTAATAGGTGAGGTGGGCATTGTCCCCACTTTCTTAGGTAACAAAAGAGACACACTGCTAAAAAGCAGGGAGGGAAACCCAGGCGTTCTGGCCTCACCCAGAGGACACTCTGCTGTGCTCCACACTGCCTCTCGTGGGGTGCTGGGATAGAGAGGAAGACAGATGTGTAGGCCTGGTCCTGTTCTGAGGGCTCTGCTGAACCGGATACTATGAGGTGGGTACTGTTACCATCTTCACTTTACAGACAGGGAGACTGAGGCACAGGCCCGTGAGGACGTGCCCGGGTTACATCACTAACAAGTGGTACAGCCTGGATTGAAACCCAGGCAGTTGGGCCCAGGGGAAAGAAGTCCCAGAAGGGTCCTTCAGTTGTAAAACGTCATTGGGGGATGGGAAGAACAGTAGAGAACCAAGGGCTTGATAGGCAATTTGGGGATGGGAAGAACAGTAGAGAACCAAGGGCTTGATAGGCAATTTGGGGATGAGGTTGGCTTTTGAGCAGTTTTTGAGCAGTTTGAGGTGTTCACAGTGGATCCAGCTGCTGCCCAGCAGGCATTCGGGTTGTTTTTGTTTTGTTTTGTTTTATTTGTTTTTTTTTTTTTTTTGACAGAGTCTTACTCTGTTGCCCAGGCTGGAGTGCAGTGGCATGATCTTGGCTCACTGCAACCTCCCCTTCCCGGGTTCAAGTGATTCTCCTGCCTCAGCCTCCCGAGTAGCTGGGACTACAGGCATGCGCCATCACACCTGGCTAATTTTTATATTTTTAGTAGAGATGGGGTTTCACCATGTTGGCCAGGCTGGTCTCAAACTCCTGACCTCAGGTGATCTGCCCAGCTTGGCCTCCCAAAGTACTGGGATTACAGGCGCGAGCCACCGTGCCAGGCCTGATTTGTTAATTGCAAGTCTGTCGTTCAGCAGGACTGAAGCCAGAACACTATTTCCCAAACTCCCTTCATTACAGAGTATTTTTTTTCCACAGGTTATTTTGTAAACTCTAATATATGACTTGTAAACTGGACATGAACAAGAATTTGTGATATAGCCTCTTTACCAGGATTGAAGAAGACAGAAAGAAAAAAATCTTGGACAAATTAATTGCAGGAAGAAATGATCAAATTTTGGCTTACATATTTTGCAACAGTGGTATAACACAAAGAAGTAAGCAAATATGGCAGAAGTGTGGTGCCTTTGGCGTCTACTTTTGACCGTAGTGGTGGCCCTGTTATTCGTGGCTCCCGGGGTTCCTACACATCCTTCCCGATGGAAGAAGGTGTTGGCCAAAAAGGTCAGCCAGCTGATGGATTGGACCAAGAAAGACAGAGTGATAAGAATGAGTGACACCATGTTCTATCATTTTGTATTAGATGCACCAAAAAACTATTCTGTTATTGTGATGCTTACTGCTCTCCACGAGTTCAGTTCATGTGTAATGTGCAAAGGTGCTGCTGAAGAATTTCAGATCTTGGCAAATTCCTATCAACGCCCTGGTGCATTCACCACAAAGGTATTTTTTGCAATGGTGGATTATGATGAAAGCCCTGAGGTCTTTGAAGCGCTCCAGGTAATGTCAGTTCCGAGTTTCTTCCACTTTTCTGCCCAATGGAAATTTACAACAGATGACATTTATAATTTGAGAGGAAGGGATATTGTTGCTGACCAAATAGCTGAATGGGTAGCAGAAAGAACACATGTTAGCGTCAGAATCAGACAGCCTACAAATTATCATGGTCTCCTCAAGCCGGGGATACTTTTGGCTCTCATTGGTGGACTTGGGTATTTCTTGAAATGGAATAGGAAATCTATTTCTTGCAGAATTTTGTGCGAAGTTTTAACTCTGTGCTTTGTGATTGTGATGACGTCTGGTCAAATGTGGACTTATATAAGAGGAGAACCGTATGTCCAAAGGGACCCTCACACAGGACATAAACATTATATCAGTAAATTTAGTCAGGCTCAGTTTGCAGCAGAAACATTCATTATTTCCCTGTTTAATATGTGTGTTAGCCTGGGAATGGTGCTGTTAGACAAGGCTGCCACCTCTACGATGACCATCATAAAGAGAAAGATGATGTGTCTGGCTGGTATGTGTCTTGTTGCCATATTCTTCAGTTGGCTGCTTGCCCTCTTTAGATTTAAAGTACCTGACTATCCATACAGCTTTGTCTGGGATTAAAAAGGATCCTACAGACATAGACAATGAAGCAAGAAATTTGAAAAAAAAAAAAAAATGTGAAGCTGAAAAATGCAAACTCATAGCTTTTTAAAGTAATTGAGATTTCACCAAAAGAGACCATAAGTGCTTTAAGTGCTTTCAAAATCTGTCAAGTATTATAGTATGTATCTTCTCTGTTCTTAATTTTTCTTCCCGAGTGTTACAGATTACCTCAAGTCCAATTATTAAAATCTTTAGAGAGTACAACTTTCATCGAATCGGAACAATGTTTTACAATGTTTAAAAGTACCTTAGTTAATATTAATATTTGGTCAGCTGATCTTATTCTAATATGAAAAACAATCTTTTTTCTTTTGTGTTTTTTTTTTTTGAGATGGAGTCTCACTCTGTTGCCCAGGCTGGAGTGCAGTGGTGCGATCTCGGCTCACTGCAAGCTCCGCCTCCCGGGTTCATGCCATTCTCCTGCCTCAGCCTCCCGAGCCCCTGGGACTACAGGCGCCCACCACCATGCCCGGATAATTTTTTGTATTTTTAGTAGAAATGCGGTTTCACCGTGTTAGCCAGGATGGTCTTGATCTCCTGACCTCATGATCCGCCCGCCTCGGCCTCCCAAAGTGCTGGGACTACACGCGCGTACCACTACGCCCGGCTACTTTTTTGTATTTTTAGTAAGGATGAGGTTTTGCCATGTTGGCCAGGCTGGTCTTGAACTCCTGATCTCAAGCGATCCACCCCTCTTGACCTCCCAAAGTGCTGGGATTACAGGCATGAGCCACAGTGCCCGGCCGAAAAATAATATCTTGACAAGGTATTCCCACACCTGGCCACCGAAGATAATTATTATCCCTCTATGGCAGTGTACATTTGCAGTCTGTTTTGTGGGTGGAGAGAGCAGTTGTATTATCTTGTCCCCTGAAGTTTAGATACCTATGTTTAGAGTACACTTCCAAAGCTCAGAGGCAAATATATACTTCTTAGTACTACTACATATCCGTCTCTCCTATTGGAATACACTAGTATGTTTCTTTTTTTTTTTTTTTTACTGTTTTTTTCTTTTACCATGCTTTTTTTTTTTTCCTTTTTCTTAAGACGGAGTTTCACTCTGTCCCCCAGGCTGGAGTGCAGTGAGTGGCATGATCTCGGCTCACTGCAACCTCCACCTCCCAGGTTCAAGTGATTCTCCCACCTCAGCTTCCCAAGTAGCTGGCATTACAGGCGCACACCACCAAGCCCAGCTAATTTTTGTATTTTTAGTAGAGATGGGGTTTCGCCATGTTGGCCCGGCTGGTGTTGAACTCCTGACCTCAGGTGATCCGCCCGCCTCAGCCTCCCAAAATGCTGGGATTACAGGCGTGAGCCACTGCGCGTGGCCCTTTTACTATGCTTCCTGATAGTTGTAGAAATTACAAACCAGTTAAACACCAGATTACAATTTATCTTTGATTATTAACTACCTTTTATCTGGAAAGATTTCAGATATGTTATCTTTCCTTATTTTTCTTTCATGGGGCCAATCTCTAACAAAATAGTATTTCCTATTTCTGTGTTTTGTTGACTTGAGGTTGTTTTCCATTTACTTTAAATCTAAGAGAAAAATAGGTATAAAGACAGTTGAGAAGATAAATAATAATTTCATTCACCCATTCTATTTAGGAGCCTGCTAAAATATCAAGTCATTTCCAAAATGCAGAAATACAAAACTGAACACCCTAATAGTATTTTTGTAATTTTAGTAAAATCTGTTCCATTTCAGCCTTTCTTTCCTCTTAGTGGAAAAACAAGGTACAAATTTAAAGACGTTTTCCCCCTTTGTCCTCCTTCTGTCATACGTAAAGTCCTAAACATCTTACTAACATACTTGGCAAATTATAGCAAAGATTTAAGTGGAGGATTTTTTTGTTGTTATTTATTTATTGAGATAGAGTCTTGCTCTGTGGCCCAGCCTGGAGTGCAGCGGTGTGATCTCAGGTCACTGCAACCCCTGCCTTTGCCTTCAAGCGATTCTCCTGCCTCAGCCTCCCGAGTAGCTCGGATTACAGGCGCCTGCCACCACATGCAGCTAATTTTTTGTATTTTTAGTAGAGACAAGGTTTCACCACATTGGCCAGGCTGGTCTTGAACTCCTGACCTCAGGTGATCCACCCGCCTTGGCCTCCCAAAGTGCTGGGATTATAGGCGTGAGCCATTGTGCTAGCCTGTTATTTATTTATTTATTTATTTTGAGATGAAGTTTCACTGTTGTTGCCCAGGCTGGAGTGCAATGGCACGACCTCGGCTCACTGCAACCTCCGCTTCCTGGGTTCAAATGATTCTCCTGCCTCAGCCTCCCGAGTAGCTGGGATTACAGGTAACCGCCACCACACCCAGCTAATTTTTGTATATTTAGTAGAGACAGGGTTTCACCATGTTGACCAGGCTGGTCTTGAACTTCTGACCTCAGGTGATCCACCCACCTCGGCCTCCCAGTGTTGGGATTACAGGCATGAGCCACCGTGCCCGGCCCTGGCCTGTTGTTATTTTTAAGACAGAGTCTCACTATGTCGTTGCCCAGGCTGCAGTACAGTGGTGTGATCTTGGCTCACTGCAACCTCTGCCTCCAGGGCTCAAACAATTCTCCTGCCTCAGCCTCCCTAGTAGCTGAGATTACAGGTGTGCACCACCACGCCTGGCTAATTTTTTTGTATTTTTAGTAGAGACAGGTTTCACCATGTTGGCCAGGCTGGTCTCAAACTCCTGGCCTTAAGTGATCTACCCGCCTCGGCCTCCCAAAGTGCTGGGATTATGAGCCACCATGCCCGACCTGAGGTTTGTTATTAAATCAAACGCCACCCTTCTCTCTGGAAATTGCCATTTTAGAAATGTGAGAACTGTCATTGTGAAAATGTTTTTCAAGCAGCAACAATATAATGTCACATTAGAAGGATTCTGTCTTAAATTGGGACTGGCTTGGCTATTATAGTCAAGTAACCCTCTTTCAAGGTCTGGTAGAAGATTTGAAGGTTTTATGTGAGTGTTTGCCAAGGGAGTTGAGTTTAATTATTATTATTTTTAATATTTTTATTAAAATATTATTAATATTTTTAGCAGGAGGTGACTGGGAATAGCTGACCTCTCTCACAGACATTTTTTGTTGTTCATTACTCCAGAGGAAACTGCTTGACTTTGACCCTTTTTCCAGCTTGCTTTTCTGCTGGTCCTGTACTTGTCTCAGGCCAAAGAAATTCGTGCTGAGATTGTCAAGGCTGAGATTTGGGTGAGGCTAACTCGTTTTGCATAGCATACTAGTCAGAGAAATAACGGCCCACTTCAACTACACGGCTGCAGATGATTTGCTCTGGAGGTTAAAACAATGATTCCTACCACCCCATCTGCCCTTCTTATCTTCAAAACCCACTCTTTTTCTATAAGAAAGAAAAGTCTTCAGGGTAAAATAAATGGCAAGTAACTTTGCTGCATTCAGTAAAGTGATATACTTTTGTGCAGATTTTCAAATTAATATCTAAAGAATCTTAACAGTAATAATTTTATGAATGGTCTCGATAGCACCTATGAATATGTATTTTTAAATACTATTCAAAGGGATACCACAGATGGCAAACTTTCATAGTCTAAAATCTTTATACAAGCACAAATATAAATTGGAAAAAATTAAGATTAAACTTACAAAACAAAATATAAAAAGATGGTTAATCTTTTTTTTTTTTTTTTTTTTTTTTTTTTTAACAGAGTCTCGCTGTGTCGCCGAGGCTGGACTGCAGTGGTGCGATCTTGGCTCACTGCAACCTCTGCCTTCTCGAGACCGCCTCAGGCAACATGGTGAAACCCTGTCTCTACAAAAACTACAAAAAGCAATTCTCCTGCCTGGGCCTCCTGAGTAGCTGGGACTACAGGTGTGCACCACCATGCTTGGCTAATTTTTTTTCTTTTTTTCTTTTTTTTTTTTTTGAGACGGAGTCTCGCTCTGTCGCCCAGGCTGGAGTACAGTGGTGGGATCTCGGCTCACTGCAAGCTCCGCCTCCCAGGTTCACGCCATTCTCCTGCCTCAGCCTCCTGAGTAGCTGGGACTACAGGCGCCTGCTACCACACCCGGCTAATTTTTTTGTATTTTCAGTAGAAACGGGGTTTCACCGTGTTAGCCAGGATGATCTCGATCTCCTGACCTCGTGATCCGCCTGCTTCGGCCTCCCAAAGTGCTGGGATTTCAGGCGTGAGCCACTGCGCCCGGCCATTTTTGTATTTTTAGTAGAGACAGGGTTTCACCATGTTGTCCAGGTTGGTCTCGAACTCCTGACCTCAGGTGATCCACCTGCCTTGGCCTCCCAAGTGCTGGGATTACAGGTGTGAGCCACGACGCCTGGCCAGTTAATCTTAATTTTACATGTGTATAAAATACATGTGAAAACCATCTGAATGCTGGTGCTGACTGAAATCCTGTCTGGTGCAGCATCAGACCATTCCTATGTTCTGTTTATTTTTGCTTTGGAATACAATATGCAAATTATATTTAGCAACATAGTTACAGTAAAGGAAGAGTAATGTTATACATTTAATAGTTTCAAGTGCTTTTGTTTTGTTTTTGACACTGGGTCTCACTCTGTCACCCAGGCTTAAGTGTAGCGGCACATGCAGCCTCCATGTCCTGGGCTCAAGTGATCCTCCCACCTCAGTCTCCCATGTAGCTGGTTCTACAGGAGCATGTCGCCATGCCTGGCTAATTTTTGTAGTTTTTGTAGAGATGGGGTTTCACCATGTTGCCTGGGGTGGTCTCAAACTCCTGGGCTCAAACAATCCACCCACCTTGGCCTCCCAAAGTGCTGGGATTGCAGGCATGAGCCACCTTGCCCAGCCTCAGGTACTTTTGAATTGGCCTATTTTTAAAATCATTTAGCAAAGCCTATTAAAATTTTGTTTCAGTTGAGAACTGAACATATTGGACTTTATGATACTAAGCCACTAAGGTATCTGTTTTGTTTATAATTATAAATTTTGAACCCCCGTGTTATTCTTAAGAAAAAAAGTCTTTTTTTGAGACTGGGTCTCACTCTGTCACCAGGCTGGAGTGTAGTGGCACAATCTCGGCTCACTGCAACCTCCATGCACTGCAACCTCCGCCTCCCAAGCTCAAGTGATCCTCTCACCTCAGCCTCTTGAGTAGCTGGGATTATAGGTTCACTATCATGCCCAGCTAATTTTTTGTATTTTTTGTAGAGATGGGATTTCACCATGTTGCCCAGGCTGGTCTCAAACTCCTGAGTTCAATCAATCCACCTGCCTCGACCTCCCAAAGTGCTGGGATTACAGGTGTGAGCCACTGCACCCAGCCCAAGAAAGATATTTTAATAGGGAAAAGTACAAGAAAAGTACTGCTTTATAAAGGCATTGTAGCTGGGCGCAGTGGCTCACGCCTGTAATCCCAGCACTTTGGGAGGCTGAGGCAAGCGGATCACTTGAGGTCACGAGTTCAAGACCAGTCTAGCCAACATGGCAAAACCCCATCTCTACTAAAAATACAAAAATTAGCTGGGCGTGGTGGCACACGCCTGTAGTCCCAGCTACTTGGGAGGCTGGGGCATGAGAATTGCTTGAATCCAGGAGGTGGAGGTTGCAGTGAGCCAAGATCATGCCACTGCACTCCAGCCTGGGCGACAGAGCAAATCCCTGTCTCAAAGAAAAGAAAAAAAAAAAAAAGGCATCATAAAGATCTTCATAGACTGTAGAAACTGTGGAAGCAACAGAAATGACAGATGACATTTGTGGAAGCAACAGAAATGACAGGAAAACAGTCATCTTTCTTCTATAGATAAAACTAAAGATTTCAGTTCCCTTCATAACATTTAGTCAAATATTGTGAAAACGTACACATCGTTTCCTGGCATTGACACATCAACCTAATTAATTTCCTGAAAACATAAGCAAGGTATGCAAGTATCAGCAGCTGAGATAAATCGGTCAAATAACTAGACAAATTAAACATGAAAACTACATTCAGATGTATGCCCCTCACTGGCCAGGCACAGTGGCTCATGCTTGTAATCCCAGCACTTTGGAAGCCAAGGTAGGTGGATCACCTGAGGTCAGGAGTTTGAGACCAACCCAGCCAACATGGTAAAACCCCGTCTCTACTAAAAATACAAAAAATTAGCTGGGCGTGGTGGTGGGTGCCTGTAATCCAGCTACTCTGGAGGCTGAGGCAAGAGAGTCGCTTGACTCCAGGAGGTAGAGGTTGTGGTGAGCAGAGATCATGCCACTGCACTCCAGCCTGGGCAACAGAGTGAGACTGTCTCAAAACAACAACAAACACTTAGAATTTTACCTTAGACTGCCACCTCATTTCTGATGCTTAAGTGTGGTGTTCTGAGCACCCTTGCTCTGAAGAAAGTCTCAAGCAGTTGAGCTCTAATGTAACTGGTGATTTGTTTGGTTCTAGCATATCTTACTGTTTTTTGTTTAGGAGACAGGGTCTCGCTCTTTTGTCCAGGCTGGAGTACAGTGGTATGATCGCAACTCGCTGTGGCTTCGAACTCTTGGCCTCAAGCAAGCCTCCTGCCTCAGCTTCCCAAGTAGCTGGGATTACAGGGGGATGCCACCACACTTGGTTCTTATTTTTAAAGAGAAGATAAAATCTGGGCCAGGTGCAGTGTCTCATGCTTGTAATCCAGGCACTTTGGGAGGCTGAGGTGGGAGGATTGCTTGAGGCCGGGAGTTTCAGGCCAGCCTGGTCAACATAGTGAGACTCCATCTCTACAAAAATTTAAAAAACTATCCGAATGTGGTGGTGTACACCCGTTGTCTTAGCTACTTAGGCTGAGGCAGGAAGATCCTTGAGCCCAGGAGGTGAGCTGTGATCCTGCCACTGCATTTCCACCTGGGCGACAGAGTGAGACCCTGTCTCTCTTAAAAAATTTTAAACAATTGGCCTGGCATGGTGGCTCACGCCTGTAATCCCAGCACTTTGGGAGTCCAAGGCGGGCGGATAACAAGGTCAGGAGTTCAAGACCAGCCTGACCAACATGGTGAAATCCCGTCTCTACAAAAAATACAAAAAATTAGCCAGGCGTGGTGGCATGCGCCTGTAATCCCAGCTCCTCAGGAGGCTGAGGCAGGAGAATCGCTTGAACCCGGGAGGTGGAGGTAGCAGTGAGCCGATATCGCGCCACTGCACTCCAACCTGAGTGAAAGAGCGAGACTCCATCTCAAAAAAAAAAAAAAGAAAAGAAAAAAAATTTAAACAATTAAAAATTATTTGCAGACTGAAACTGGCCTGCCAACTTGCGACTTCTGGTATTAGTCTAACAACTTTAATTATAAAATGAAGAGCTATACCTGAAATTATGCAGTTAAAGAGGGTTGAGAGCTGATTTCCAAAATCTTAGTCCAGTGTTTTCTTGCATCGCATACCGGGGCTGTTTATCTACTTTTGGGCCTGTAAAGATTCCCCCAGTTCATTTTGGTTCCTTTTTTCCCTACACATTCTTAATTCTTTCACCTCCTGGCAAAGTTTGGAAGCCTAGTGTCGTCTCCCCATTTTCACTCCACTCACTGTCTTTTATTTAAGAAGGTGAAAAATGGGTGGGGTAGGGGGGAGGTAGGCAGTCTTTGAAAAACCTGAGCTCCAGCCACATGCCCAGCACTGGAAACATTCTATGTATTGTCTCATTGAATGCTCCAACAGTTCTATTTTCTCCTTTCACACTGGAGGAAACTGAGATTTAGAAGCATCAAGGAACTTGCTCAGAGTGTCACATAATCAAGGTTTGAACCCAGGACTTCATGACTAAAGCTTAAGTGCCTTCCACTGTATCACATGGGTCTCGTTCCCTAGTCTGAAGAGCTGTAATGATGACCACACAAGAGAAAGTTTAAGAGCAAAGCTTTTCTTTTTATTGCAGTTATTAGTGAAAGTTATACTTCAAACTGAAGCTAAGCAACACTAAAACCATTAATATTTTTAAAATCAAGGATTAAAAACAAATACAACATAGAACTCTCCAGTAGGCAGAATGGCAGAAAAAAGAGTAGTGGTTCTGTCACGGAACATTTCGTGACAGTTTGGCTCAGAAAGAATCATGACAATTTCTGTTGTTGTTGTTTGCCTCCCAACAGGAAACAATGACACTTTCTTTAACACAAAATATTATATGAGCTGTTTAAAAACCAGCTTCTTCAAGCTTCTCAGTCTCACTCATAACTTGTTCGTAGTATAATAATTTCTGTGGGGAAGATAGTTTAACTGAAGTATAATATTTTTTGTGGGGAAGATAGTTTAACTGAAAAAGAAAATATATTACCAAATTTTAAATACTGAAAACAAGTACTTTTGTTCAAAAACTTTATTTGCCTTCTGCTCATTATAATTACATATAATCTTCAAGGGGTTTAAATGACAACCAAATCCAAGGCCTGGCCCCCAAGAACACAGTGATAGGATTCAGCATTTGGTGTTTCTAATTATACAATGACTACATATATATCATAGACTTGCTCTCATCCATTCTCCACCATAAAGTTCCAATTTCCTCTTAATAAAATATGGCAGTCAAGTTTAGTCTCATTCAAAATCTTATCTGGTCCTATAGCATATTACAGACTTAGACTCACTCTTTTGTTTTAATTGATGTTACTGTGTAGCCGAAGATTTTAAAAAAAGATTTATAGATATACACTTGAAATTCTGCAGTCTTGAAATACTACAATAAATTGTTCTTACTTATGAAAAGCCAACAACAACAAAAAAGGCCAGGCCAGGCATAAGACAGAGGGGAAGGGAAGATGAGGAGGGAGGTTTGAGAGTCCCATCATTTTGCCTTGCTGAAACTGGGTTTCAGTAGAAATATTTGGCAAGAATAGTGTGGAAAAGGAGGATGGAGAAAGAGGTTACTCTGATTTTATGTAATAATTCAGTTTCAAAACATACTGATATCAACCTCCAAAAATAGTAGTTCACATCTGCAATACAAATAGGCACACACGGTAAAGATGGTTAAAAAGTAGAATTTAAAAGGCTATTTGTCCATCTTCAGGACATTTTGCAGGCGGCCCCACCCTCCCCACATGTCCTATATTTACATTTTACTCTTCAGAAAAGCCCCTTTTAAAAGAATGCTATTTCTTCCTCCATTACTTAGGGTTTTTTTTGTTTGTTTGTTTTAGCAGCAATTATCTAGTGGGAGCAGTTAGCTACACTTTAGGGGTGTATGTTTGTATGTGCATTGTGTATAACAGAAATGTTCTCTAGAGTGAGCAGTCAGATTACACTGGAATGGTCATATTACAATTTAGTCCCCCAAACACTAAAGAAACACATTATTTTTTTCTATATAAACTTAATATGCAGTTATAAACATAAAATATTGATATAGACACACATACACACACCACTGCTTCCCACAGCCTATGAATGCATCCACGTACTAGTCCACAAGAATGATCTTTATTCACAAGATATAGTAATACTTTTATGGGTCCATAACTGAAAAGAGACATTAAAGCTACACATTACAGCAAAAATAGTTTAAAATTATTCCTGATATATCAGTGTTAGCTATCTCACTGCACAAGGTGGATTTTTTGTTCATTTTTCATTTTTCAAACATGAATCTCCCCAACTTTTCATCTTCAGTACTTGAAATTCTCATTGAAAGTAATGCAGATGCCACCTTTGTTAGCAATGAGTTGGAAAAGCCCAACTGCCTGCAACAAGGGGAGGTCGGCATCTGTGGAGATAAAAGTAAATGTTGAATGCGTCCATACCCTGTGTACCTAAAATGCATCCTTTTTTCTTTTTTTTAAAAAAAATCTTGTCTGTTGCAACAAAGAATTGTTTACACTCCCTGCAGTGGTATGCCCTTTGTAATTTCCTAGGAACAGAATCTCTTCCCCCCATGGAAATGCATAAGCCTGCTGAAATGTAAGGACCTGCCACGATCCATAAAGGTAACTGCATCAGACACCTGATATGACCTGCAGGTGCCTAGAATTGAATTCACACGAAGCAAAAACTTTCACTATATTTTAACCTTTACAGGTACATGATGATTGGAATTTTTAAAGTAAAGCAAAGTTAAATTCTGCAAAGCCATGAGTTAAATAAGCCCACTTTCTTTCTTAAAATCTAACCCTCTTCTTCAAAGAAAGGTACCAAAAATCGGCCAAGAAACGGGAATAACCATCTAGTTGTACAACAGCCTCTGATGCTAACATGTAGCAAAAGTGCCTGAAGGCAAAGGCAAAGTTAATTTCTAAGTATTTGTATTTTATTATTTTTTTTTATTGAGACAGAGCTTCACTTTGTTGCCCAGGCTGGAGTGCAGTGGCACAATCTTGGCTCACTGCAACCTCTGCCACCTGGGTCCACGCAATTATCCCACCTTAGCCTCCGTAGTAGCTGGGATTACAGGCATCCTCCATCGCGCCCAGCTAATTTTTGTATTTTTGGTAGAGACGGGGTTTTGCCATGTTGGCCAGGCTGGTCTCGAACTCCTGACCTCAAGTGATCCACCTGCCTCGGCCTCCCAAAGTGCTGGGATTACAGGCATGAACCACCGCACCCAGCCAATTTCTAAGTATTTGATGGTTTTCACCACATTAATCTAACTCAAAACTGCAGCTGCCATAGCACCACTAAAATCATTTGGTTTTTGAAAAGTTATGCTTTTGCCAAGGATTATTATAAAGAAAAATTCAGCCTGTGTGCTGGATATCTTGCAGGGAAGAAACAACAGGATATGTTTGTAAGTGAACACTACACCATGATAAGGCATATGTTTCTCTTATTCCTGTTTCATAAAATGATCTATGACAAAAGACATTTTCACAGAGGCAAACTGGAAAGGAATCCTTCACACAACACTCTTCTATTATCTTGAAAGTCTGAATAGCTTTTCCTTTGGAGAACTCAAATGCTTCAGCAAACATTATCTTATTCTTACAACAATTTAGTGATCATGCGTATAATCCCAGCACTTTGGGTGGCTGAGGCAGGAGGACTGCTTGAGCTCAGGAGTTAGAGATCAGCCTGGGCAACATGTGAGACCCCATCTCTGCAATAAAATAAAATAATTAGCCAGGTGTGGTGGCATGTACCTCTAGTCCCAGCTACTTGGGAGGCTGAAGCAGGAGGATAGTTTGGGCGCCGGAGGTGGAGGCTGTAGTGAGCTATGATCACACCACTGTAGCTCAGCCTGGGCAACAGAGTGAGACCCTGACTCAAAACAAAAGAACCCCAACAATTTAGTGAGGTAGGTGAGGACAGATATTACCACTCTTATTTACAAGGGGAAACTAGGCACACAGAGATTAAAAGAATTGCCTAAGGACACGGAGCAAATCAGTGGGAGACCTATTACTAAATTCCAAGTCTCTGGCTCATATTCTAGAGCCCTTTCTACTCTCAAAGGCAATAAATTTTCAATAGGCTTTTTCCAGTTGTGACCTTTCAAAAGTTCCTCCATTAAAGAACACCTTAAGCCTTCTCTCTTACAGCCCACGCTTGACTAGGAACTGGGATGAGTTTCAAACTATTTTTCCATAATATTTTGCACATATCAAGAAGGCAGATGTGAGACATAAGCTGTATATAAAGTCAGAATAAATACATAAATTAAGAGAAATGAACAGGTTAAGTATTAATTCATTCAATATAATTTTTTACATATTTTAGAAGCCATGTATCAGAATAAAAGTCATAACATTTTAGTTTAAATCAGAGTCCAATTTATCAAAACCATAAGCTATATTAATTTTATTTAAGAATATGAGGATCTCTGTTGGTTGGCAGAAGGTTAGAATATTACTTTCAAGAATAATTCTTATTTATTTATTTATTTTAAAGATTGGGGTCTTGCTGTATTGCCCAGAATTGCTTTAAACTCCTGGGCTCAATTATCCTCCTGCCTCATCCTCCTGAGAAGTTCGGACTACAGGTGCAAACCACCACATCTGGCTAATATCAAGAATAATTTTATCACTTTGCCATAATACATCATATTCCTGATATATATTCTGTTCACATTAGCATTCTATAGCTAGCAAAAAATTCCATGGCTAGAGATAATACTTGAAATATTAATACCTTCAATCTTAATTCTCACTTAACTGAGTTACAATTTCTCTTCATATATGTTAAAGTTACATTGTAATAATCATCATTCTATCTATTTTTGTTTTATTCCTCCCCTCTTTTATTTTTAACAGTGTGTGTGTGTGTTTGTGTGTGAGTGTGTGTGATGGGGAGAAAAGAACAATTGTGTGATTCACAAATGGCATAAAACACTGATTGTATTACAAATAAGAATGGTGGCACTCTAGTAAATAAGATAATGGAATGTCAAAGGAAACAAACTTTAGAATACAAACATGGAAAACGTGCTAAAATATTAATCAAGCTATAGCTTGTGGCATGTGATTCTTCTTTCCCAAGTATTTTGAGAGTGTCATTTACCCCCAGTAGAATTCTATATAAACTGCCTCTAAGTCCTTTTCCTATTCCTTCTTTTTTTTTTTTTTTTGAGATGGAGTCTTGCTCTGTTGCCCAGGCTGGAGTGCAATGGTCGGATCTCAGCTCACTGCAACCTCCGCCTCCTGGGTTCCAGACTACCTTGTCTGGAAAGGCCCTGCTTGGTGTTTTCTATTTAAAGGGGAAAACCAAACACGTTATGTTGATAGCAATGCCTGGCTCTATTAAGGATAAATACTTCATTTAATTTCCTTATTGTAATTCAGACTAGCAGGATTCTCCTGCCTCAGCCTCAGGTGCCCGCCACCACGCCCAGCTAATTTTGTATTTTTAGTAGAGACAGGGTTTCACCATATTGCCCAGGCTGGTCTCAAACTCCTGACCTTGTGATCCGCCTGCCTCGGCCTCCCAAAGTGCTGGGATTACAGGCATGAGCCACTGCGCCCGGCCTATTCTTTCTTTTTTAAAGAGGGAACGGGGTTAGACCCTGGGCTAAAAAATTAGAAAGCTCCTGGAAAACCTTAATTGCAATTAATTACTATAGAAGTTCAAGTCTGTTGCTAGCAAAACCAAAGCTTCCTTTTGTTAAACTCCCTGGGATCAAACTGTACCCATAAACTGGGTTGGACTGTCTATGCCAAAATTCTTTCTTCATTACAAACTAACCAGTGTTTTTACCAAATCCCACACCAAAACCATTTTCTTTACAGGAAAGACTACCTTGTCTGGAAAGGCCCTGCTTGGTATTTTCTATTTAAAGGGGAAAACCAAAGACATTATGTTGATAGCAATGCCTGGCTCTATTTAAGGGTAAATACTTCATTTAATTTCTTTACTGTAATTCAGAAGCAACTTCCAAGACTTCTCTAAGTTACTGAGAATAGGTGTGCCTTTGGTTCTGGGACAACATTATCATATAAATTTAGATTACAGAGACGCTCGTCTCAGGTCTCTTCTGTAGGTTCAAATAGCAATAGCTGCTCTTGTACTCTGCAAATATTAAACAATTGTAAGGTTTCTGCCCAAGGATCCCAGCAAGGAAGCCTTATCCTAAATTCCCCCTCACTATATATTCTCACAATCCTACTAGTCTATTTCTTTACAAAGACCTCCAGTTTCTACAGATTCTGACAATAAAGAGTCACGTATGCAACATTTTTGCAGTCTTTCCTTCTTTGGTTCTAAAAAGACTATTAAAGGACTAACTTAAGAGATTTTTGTTTTCCCAACCAAAAATGAAATAAAGATGACATAAAGCCATGAAATAAAGATGAAAGTTTTGTCTTTTATTTTTAAAATTATTATTATTTTTTGAGACGTAGTTTCACTCTTGTCGCCCAGGCTGGAGTGCAGTGGCACGATCTTGGCTCACTGCAACCTCCACCTACCGGGTTCAAATGATTCTCTTGCCTCAGCCTCCCGAGTGGCTGGGATTACAGGCGCCCACCACCATGCCTGGCTAATTTTTGTATTTTTAGTAGAGACGTGTTTTGCCATGTTGTCCAGGCTGGTCTTGAATTGCTGACCTCAGGTAATCAGCCTGCCTCGGCCTCCCAAAGTGCTGGGATTACAGGTGTGAGCCACCATGCCCGGCCAAGATGAAAGTTTTAGGCACTAAATATCAGAGTAATCTCCCTCTCTAGTCTCTGGTGTTGCCTCTTCAATATCAAACATAAAATTATAGATAGCATACCGCCAATTTTTGGAAAGAATAAAATTTAAAAAGCAAGGCTCTAATGACCAACACTTCCATCTGTTTTCTACGCATAACACTGTTTATGGCAATTCTTTTTTGGGATGATCTATTACTCACTGCACAACGATTTTTTTTTTTTTTTTTTTTTAAGACAGAGTCTCACTCTGTTGCCCAGGCTGGAGTGCAGTGGCACAATCTTGGCTCACTGCATCCTCCGCCACCACACCCGGCTAATTTTTGTATTTTTAGAAGAGACGGGGTTTTGCCATGTTGGCCAGGCTGGTCTTGAACTCCTGACCTCAGGTGATCCGCTCACCTCAGCCACCCAAAGTGTTGGGATTATAGGCGTGAGCCACTGCACCTGGCCACAAAGCTTTCTTTCTAAAGAGGTGAACTAAACATGAACAAGCCATCAAGTACTTCACTGTGGTCAAGCTGTACTGATGTCAGGTAGCAGGATTTGTGGAGCCAACCAGTTAAAACAGCAAAATAAGCTCTATATGCTAGGTTTCTATGAACTTTCAGAAGGAAAAAGAAAACACAGGACCAGAGGCACCTTTTTTTTTTTTTTTGAGATGGAGTCTTCCTCTGTTGCCAGGCTGGAGTGCAGTGGTGCAATCTTGGCTCACTGCAACCTCCGCCTCCCAGGTTCAAGTGATTCTCCTGCCTCAGCCTCCCAAGTAGCTGGGACTACAGGCGTGTGCCACCACGCCCAGCTAATTTTTGTATTTTTAGTAGAGATGGGGTTTCAGCACGTTGGCCAGGATGGTCTCCATCTCTTGACCTCGTGATCCACCCACCTTGGCCTCCCAAAGTGCAGGGATTACAGGCGTGAGCCACCGTGCCCGGCCCAGAGGCAACTTCTAAAATGTTGGTCTTCAGGAACTACATGTCTGCTGAACTTGGACATGTTGAAATGTAATGAATACAACTATTAAAGTTATAAGCGCAATAAATATCCTTAAAAGGGGACATACACTCACAGCAAAAATATTTTGCTTTTTTTTTTGAGATGGAGTCTTGCTCTGTCACCCAGGCTGGAGTGCAGTGGTGTGATCTTGGCTCACTGCAACCTCCGCCTCCTGGGTTCAAGCCATTCTCCTGCCTCGGCCTCCCCAATAGCTGGGATTACAGGTGTGTATCGCCAAGCCCAGCTAATTTTTGTATTTTTAGTAGAGACGGGGTTTCACCATATTGGGCAGGCTGGTCTCCAACTCCTGACCTCGTGTTCCACCCGCCTCAGCCTCCCACCCAAAGTGCTGGGATTACAGGTGTGAGCCACCACGCCCAGCCACATTAATTTGCTTTTAATTAGTAGTAACAAATTCTTATAATCAGAGTACAAATCTGTACTATCTGTATACAATTGGTACTTGATGTGTGGGGGGGTGGAAGAAGTATCTCAGAATAGTATACCACAGGGCAAACTAATGTAACTGGCAAAAATGCAAAAAGAAATGAAATGGCTAATCTCTACAAGAAATCACACGCTGATCTATTTTAAACTGTAAAACTTTACATCATATAAAAATAAAATTTTCCCATTTATAATTACCTGACACTTTCCCATTTTCTTGCCTTTCAGTGGAATACACTACAGTAAAATGTCATACATTGAAATCCAATAATTTAGAATTGAAAACCCAGAGGATGCAATACAGTTTATCTATTATCCACTTATAGAAAAGAAATTTCTTAACAAGCAAATTCATGATGTAAAAATACAATGCAAGTATTTTACCTGCTTAAGGGAATATACTTCTTTCATGTACTTTTATTTATTTTTATTTTTATTTTCTGAGATGGAGTTTTACTCTTGTTGCCCAGGCTGGAGTGCAATGGCGCGATCTTGGCTCACTGCAACCTCCGCCTGCCGAGTTCAAGTGATTCTCCTGCCTCAGCCTCTCGAGTAGCTGGGATTACAGGCACGTGCCACCATGCCCAGCTAATTTTTGTATGTTTAGTAGAGACGGGTTTTCGCCATGTTGGCCAGGCTGGTCTCGAACCCCTGACCTCAGGTGGTCTGCCTGCCTCAGCCTCCCAAAGTGCTGGGATTTCCACTGCACCCAGCCCATGTACTTTTATTTTAAAAGTTAACATACCAATATCCATAATCTTGATCTTGGCCAGATGCAGTGGCTCATGGCTGTAATCCCAGCACTTTGGGAGGCTGATGTGGGAGGAGCACTTGAGCTTAGGAGTTCAAGACCAGCCTGGGCAATATAGTGACCCCACCTCTAAAGAAAAAAACCATTAGCTGGGCATAGTGGCGCATGCGAGAAGCCCCAGCTACTTCAGAGGCTGAGGTGGGAGGATAGCCTGAGCCCAGGAGTTTGAAGTTATAGTGAACTATGATTGTGCCACAAATCAAAACAAATAATTTTGACCTATTCACTAGGAAACTGGACTGTCCATATATAATTGAACTTAATATTCTATAATCATTCTTTTTACTGCCTTCCAATTTATTCACATTCATAAATTATTACTATTTAAATTTTTAATTAGCTGAAGTACTCTATTAATCAGTCTTTATACCTGGCTCTCCCTAGCCACTTACACTCTGATTTCTTCGTTGACACTCAGGGATTCCATCAACTTTAGAAGTATGCTAGGGAAAAGATCAGGGGAGCAAATCTTCCATATAACAAATTATGGGGGAAAAGTTTCATTTCAAAGTCAATTATCAATGAATTTGGAATCATTTGCTATTTGTTTTCCAGGCCTACAAAAATGTTATCTTAATCCTAATGCAGAAAAATGTGACCATTTAAGCAGTTTCAATGTACTTAAAGTTAAAAAAAAAAAAGGCATGTAACAATTATTTATTTGACAGGTTTCCCCAAAACTGCAATCAGGTAAAATAAATCCAATCTGTTATGTTACTTTGCTACTAAAGGGAAAAAAAGGATCAAACTTACAGGAAAGCCCCACCTCCCCTCCACATGTAGAAATCTGTCTAAAGACTGTCTTTAATGCCCACTATATAAACAACATTAAATATTCTAAGTTACAAAATAGTGTTAATGGTTTATTGGTAAAAATCCAAACTCTAGAGTTTATGGAATTCGTAGTTTGGTTGGTATATTAACACTCCATCTTAATCTTTGCTGCTATTACAAAGAATGAGGAAAGCTAGAAATATCTATAAAAATAAAATACCTTGAAACCAACAAGCAAAATATAAAAGTTGCACACAAGTTGCCAATAAATATAAACATCACAATAGAAAAATTAATTTTAACAAAAATAAACTCATAATTGCTATTAAGACATTATAAAAACAAAAAAGTTTAATGTGCATGTATATTTGCAAACAGACACAGTACACTCCAAACAATATAATTTTACTATCATTATTATATAATGCAGCATACAAGGTTACTGAGGTGTGGTATTTTTTGTTGTTGTTGTTGTTTGCTTTTAGTCTTCTTTTCTGGAAGAATGCTCACCAAATTCACAGGAAAGAAGTGCCTAGGTGATCATTTACTGCTATTTACTGCTTCCTGGTATGGAGCAAAATTGCCCTCTGGTAGGTAACTACATTTCTAATTAGTACGAAAGGTCCTGCTATTTTCCTTTCTTTTGCTTATTTCCCCTTAAGCACAATTTTGCATATCCTACTTCTATTTAACTGATCATACCCTTTTAAATGTCTTGTCATCATTTTTCATAGTTCCTGTATCCTAGAAAAAATGAAAAATCATATAAAATATTCCTTGGTGTCTAGAAAAGAAAATTTCTCTAACAATAGAGATCATCATTTTGCTTTCTCACTTAAGCTGATCTGAATGATGATTTGGTACTGCCTTTATGAGCAGTCCTCCTTAATAATGACTAATTAGGCCGGGTATGGTGGTGCATGCCTGTAATCCCAGCTACTTGGGAGGCTGAGGCACGAGAATCACTTGAACCCGGGAGGCGGAGTTTGCAGTAAGTTGAGATCACGCCACTGCACTCCGGCCTAGGTGACAGAGCAAGACTTTTTCTCAAAAAAAAAAAAAAAAAAAAAGATTAATTAGAAAATGTTGCCTATAATTCCAGGCAAGTTACATTTCCCTTTGGACACTGGTACTATACCCATAATCTTGTTAAAAAGTTAAGTAGGTTTGCTGTTTTATGTGCATTATGGATTTCCTCCAACACAGTTGAAAATTGAAAGAGGTAATTCTACTAAATATTTTGTTTTCAAATTTACAAAATAAATTTGGTGAGCATTTACCTAGACACTTTACTGCATAAAAGCTTTCCTTGGTTCCCTTGGACGAGATTCAGGACAACAACTAACATTATTTTTATGAAACTGTCACACTCTTGGAGTTCTAAAATAATTTATCTTTAAAATTCTTAGCTTCGTGCTACTTGAAAAATAAAAATCTACAGCACCATCTTCTGAAAAGGCACTTTCTAAGAACCGCCTTGCTTTAAAAAATGATTAAAAAATTTAACTCAAGAGTCTATGCCCTGACAAACATCTTTGCTTTACTGAGACCCTAACATAGATACATTAGATTTTGGTTACCTTAGAAATTAGTCTAAAAAAGGAAGGGACCCCAATGGCTGGATAGGTGATTTGATAGGATTCTAATTTTGTCACACCATTTATCTGATACTTCAACAGGGTTTCTCACTGGTAAATCTCAACCCTCTATATTGAATTTACCATCCTTCTGTCTTTAATTCAAATTAAAATCTTTAACTTCCGTATTTTAAGAACAAAAGATTCTTGAGATTTAATCAATGATGTAAACATCTGGAGTACTAGTTTTGATGGGTAAAGTAATATAAATTTCAATGAGTAGTAGGTAATATTAGCACAAGCCTTGACCATTGTATCTTGGTTTAAAAAATTATGTTGACTGACATGGAAAATTATAAACTTAAATGTACCATTTTAAAAGTAGGAAAAAAGTCAAAATAATTTTTCCCTGTGTGTGTGTGTATGAGATTATATATATACACACTCATACCTATACACACACACACACACACTCCCCCTCCCTGCTTCCTGGGACTCAGCTTGGCTTTCACTAATCACAGTATCATTTCTAACATTGCAACTGATGAAGAACGTTCTTAGTATAAACAGGACTTTTTTAAAAAGATTTTTTGGAGAAAATTCTCACTTTCTGATTTCTGTACTGACTGACTTACCTATTCTTGGCTTATTTTTTGACTCCTATAGAATCACAAAAGTGCTTCTCTATGATCAAATATGAGGACTGAAATAGGAAAACAAGGGTTCTAAATTAGGGTTATACTGCTACACAGGAAGGCGTTACTTGATGTCAAACCTCCCAACAATTCTTACTGAAGCTTTAAGACATTTATGAATTCTCAAAAAGAATGAAAATAATGAATACTTCATATGGATAAAGCCAAAATAAAGATGCCAGACTAATGATATTTTTGCAGCTTGACTAACTAATAAAAGGTAATTTAAGTAGCAAGTTACTGTTAAGGGCAACCTGCCTGTTCAACAGAAGAACATCTAAGAGGATAAGCTAAGCAAACATTTAACTCAGGTTTAATGATACTGAATGAAAATTTTGCAGAGTTGTCAGTTAAACTTCTTGGTAAAAATATTAAAATCAAGTTTGAAATAGGAAGACTGCAACATATTCTAGCTGTATCCAAGTCGTTTGCTTCTTGAATTTCATAAAAATCACTGCCCTTGGCAAATTCATGTAGGTCTCTAAACAGATCCATCAAGTTCCTTGAGTCACAAACGGTCTCTAATTCCTGGTCTGCAATCCATCTAAATACTTCGGATCCATCACTGGCATGCTTAGTGCTCACCCTTTCCTTGAACACAGAGATCCGCTGCTAGTCACTCCTGCTGAAGGGCAAGTCAGCTTTTATTTCCCTAGACATGCCTTAAGTCTTTCATGACTTCGTCTGTCAGAAGGCCTATCCTCCTAAAATCCATTAGAGAATACACAAGTAAACACTAGGCAGTGGTGGGCTGTGGAGAAGCTAGCTTGGAAACTGGTCTAGATCTTTAGAAGGCTGAGAATCCCTGTGCTGGAAAGCAGAGATGCCTCTATCAAGTGCCTTCTGAAACACTCAGTAATTCCTACTAGAATCCCTGCTAGACTCTCTTCTAGGAATAGAAATATATTAATAGGTTATAAACAGGGATTTCCCTTAGAATAATAGTTTTTCCAAGAAACTTGTTAGAAGATCACTATTAAGAAAAAGAAAGGGAATCTAATATTTCTGTTGAAATGTGCCAAAAAACCAGTACTGAAGAGGCTGAGGTACCCTTTTTCAAACTGTAAAAGTCAAAATCTACATTTCTAAAACAAAGAATATCCTGATATTAAATTGAAACTAAAATGGCAGCACCCTTTGTTACTTTGATATTCCGTGTCCTTACTCTTAGGAAAAAAAAGGGTCTAACACTAGCCTTGAATCCTGCTTATCTCCTTATTGTTTAGTGCAGTAACTGTCAGAATCTACTCAAATAAATATAGCAGCTACAATATTGTAAGTGTATGGTCCTCCATGCCAGTAACCTGATACTGTAATATAATACATGTATCAGCACTTTATGTAGACACATTAACCATCAAGAATATACATTAAACTCCCAACTCTTCTTCATATGAAAATCAATTATCTAGGTGCCAGACTGATATTTTACAGTCAGTCTTGTAGGATACATCATAGAAAAAAGAAGACCAAAATTTAGCATTCATGATATAGTTAGTGAGCAAGGGCAGGAGCAGAAGGGTCACTGTGAATTTCATGTTTAACTTAAAAAAAAAAAACTTTTTTAAAATAAAAAAGATTAGAAATTCTACACCAGAAGTGCAACAATAAATAGGACAAATTTCAAGAAGCATGTCACTTAGCCTTTTATCTTAAAATTCTAAGCACAAATTTTCTTGTAATTAAGAACCAATGGTAATTAATATACCAATTTGTTAGCAAAATAGAAATATAGTATACATATTCTTTCAAGTTAATCAACTTTAAACTAGCAATGCTGACTAGTGTAAGAGCACTCTAAAAAAGAAATCACTCAAAGGTAAAGCTTTATAATTTAGAAAAAATATTTTTCCTCTTAAAAAAGTCCTTCCAAATAGATTTAAATTAAGGGCTCCACTCCAGCATATATGAGTGACTGAAAATTAGGTGAGAGAGTACATAGAGAAAGGGTATCTACAGTCATTCCCTAAAGTTTCCCACATGAATCTGTGCAGCTCCCATGAGGAAGATGTTTTACTCACACTCATCAAGCACAGATGAATTAAATTTTTATCATCTTGTGTATACTATTTTCTTCTCTTGCCCATGATCCTGACTATATTCAGTAAAATTTCAGTGTAAAAAAATCCATCTTTATAGGAAAATTTTCTGGAGGAGATGGGAGAAGGCTGGGAGAAAAAATGTATATACGATACAAATATTACCTTTTGTAAAGTTCTCTGCAACAGTGTTGTAAATTGCATTTCAGACACTTCAAAATAATAAACATACAAAATACAGTACTTTCTTAGTTTTCTGGCAGAGGGACAAAAGATTTCATGCCTGTCGGAGGACATGGGCTCAGATTTTAGGCTCAAAATACAGTGAATTGGCAATAATAGTGGATTACAGGTAAGAGAGAAACTAAAGATCTAAATCCATTAGGTTTCACGTGCAGATGGAATTCTGAAAGGCTAACAACAATGCCCACTGGAAACAATCTGTAGTATCTATACTCTGAACCAGTGCAAAAAAAAAAAAAAAAAAAAAAAAAAAAAATCAAAATGCAATTTTCATGAGTTACAAAGTGCAAAGCTCCCCTGAATCCAATGTTACTGATAAACTCGGTTTTGATAGCTTTATAGTACTTTTTAATACCTTAAAGTGTAATCAATAAAAGTTTTGTAAAACAATTTCCTACATTTCAGTGATTTAACTGATTTAAAATGATCAAAGTCCTAACTTCCTTTGTTACTATCACCTTAATTTTAAAAGGAAAGTTACACCGGTGATACATTAGCAAAAGTTTTAAAATATCATCTTGCATTTTCCTGATTCATTTTAGTAAATGAAAATGGGCATCTAGCCAATATGATTCTTCAATAAACATAATCTATTTGCAAATAATTTAAATATGTTAAGCTATTCATGATTATTTCTTATATCAAAGTTCAACTTTATTTCTAATATTCAAGTTGGACTCATTGAGGCAATTTCACTTCATTTTCATTATGATTTTTTTTTCTTTTGAGACGGAGTTTTGCTTTTGTTGCCCAGGCTGGAGTGCAATGGTGCAATCTTGGCTCACTGCAACTTCTGCCTCCTGGTTTCAAGCAATCCTGCCTCAGCCTCCCGAGTAGCTGGGATTAGAGGTGCCTGCTACCACGCCCAGCTAATTTTTGTATTTTTAGTAGAGATGGGGTTTCACCACGTTGGCCAGGCTAGTCTCAAACTCCTGAGCTCAGGTGATACACCTGTCTCGGCCTCCCAAAGTGCTAGGATTACAGGCATGAGCCACCGTGTCCAGCCTTTTATCACGATGAATTTTAAAAGATAGGCTTTAAAACTGAAAATTGCAAAACTTTCCTTCTGAAATTAAGGCTGTATTCTTTGCCCTTTTAAATTGTGGAGGTGCCTGTTCCTCCTACTATCCATGGTAAAGATGCAAACAGACACAACTTTCCTTTAAAACTGCTTATTGCACTAAAAGATAGCAAAAACAAGTTGTCAGTTCTTAAAATAAACATGATTATATTTCTATAAAAGATGCTGCCAATACAATTCTATAATTATTAAAGCACTATTCTAATAAATATAAAAGAAAAGGAAGCTATACTTCCAAACACATACATATGTGTTTATATACACACACATACATATATATGTAAAAAATATATGAAAATCACATTAAGGTATGAGAGGCAGCAAGTAAACTATCAAAAAACAAAACAAAAAAATCCCTCAACAAACCCTTCTCTCTCTCTACTCAATTTCAGAGGTCTCAACCCTACAGAGTTCTAATCTTTTAAAATATTTACCCTTTATAAAACCTTTAAAGAATTTCCATGTATAACTCATAGAAACAGAAGGCTTCAGAAAACACATCAATTATCAGAGAGAAAGAGTTACAACTTCTGACAGGTTTTATATTTATAGCAGCTTTAACAAACTCACTAAAGAAAAAGAATAGTAGGCCGGGTGCGGTGGCTCACACCTGTAATCCCAGCACTTTGGGAGGTTGAGGCGGGTGGATCACAAGGTCAAGAGATCGAGACCATCCTGGCCAACACGGTGAAACCCCGTCTCTACTAAAAATACAAAAATTAGCTGGGTGTGGTGGCACATGCCTGTAGTCCCAGCTACTCGGGAGGCTGAGGCAGGAGAATTGTTTAAAATCGAGAGGCGGAAGTTGCAGTGAGCCAAGATCTCGCCACTCCACTCCAGCCTGGTGACAGAGCGAGACTCTGTCTCATAAAAAAAAAAAGAAAAAGAAAAAAGAAAAAGAATAGTTCAGGTTGCTACTGCTTATATACAAATTGCGCAAATGGTAAATGTATGTTCTGAGTAGGAGGGGAGAGACACACTCTCACAGAAAGTCATTTTATGTATATATATGTGTGTGTTATGTGTCTGTGTATGTATGTATACATATATATATAAAATTTTGTTTCTTAAGACAGCAATATCAAGAGTTGAGAACTCAGAATTGTGTATGAGATAGGAGTCAGGAGTAGGGTATGCAAAATAAAAGTAGAAATCTAGTTTGCCATATTTTATATTCAAACGAACCAGATACGTCAACATTTGAATGTCACTGGTAGGATTAGGAAAAAAATGTAGGTGATGAAGGCAAGGGAAATAGAGAAATAAAGGCGGTAGTGGGGGTTGAATAAAAGGGAAAGAAAGTTCCCCAATGGAATGAACTCTAAAATATATAACAGACACATATATATCTATTATCAATCCAGATCTAGATATATATGCATATGAAGTATGGATGTATATATTTTAAAAATACACAGACACCTTTTACAAGAATATATGAATGCACATTAATTTTTTGCACACATAATTTTGAAAAATCACTTTGATTATTCATGAAGGTGTGTATTTTTTAAACCATCATTTACTTTTTCTTTACTTTTTTTTGCAAAGATAGTTGTGCTGCCAAGCAACTTGAGGTAAAGGCATTAAAAGGGTTAGACTACAAGAAATGAAAACAAAACAATTGCGATACTTCCTATAGGAGACCGCACAAAAAGCAGTTGGCTGGTTTCATATTGCATAATGATGCTGTGTTCCTTGATGAAGTAAACAATCTTCCTTGTATTAACATAAGGATCAGACCTTGGCCCCCACACAGTGTTGGTTTCTGTATGGCTGGAGGTGTCCTTACTCAATTGACTCCACTGGAAACATACGTTGTATGTCAATTCATCTTTCAGTACTTCCTCTCAGAGAATATACTTGGACTATTTAAGCAAAGTACATTGTACGTAAGGTATCTTGGTGAATTTGTACAGCCTTGGCAAGAGCTTGTGGATCTCGCCCATTGCTTTGTCCTGAAACGTGACTTCCTTCAGCACTGTAAGAGAAGTGGCAATGAACACAAAAACAAACTTTCTATTCTGATGTAATAATTCCAAAAAATACTATTTGTTGTAGAAAATTTCAAAATTATTAACAAATAAGAGACTGGTGTAACAATCTATGTGTCCATTACTCAGCTTCAATCACTGTTAACTCAAGGCCAATTTTGTTTTACTTCTCTCACCTCCCCAGAATTAATTAGAAGCAAATCCAGATATCATATCATTTTGTCTATCTATCTGAATGTATCACTTTATTACCAATAATCTCTCCTTTGAATTAATGTGGTAAAACAACTAAGTTACTATATGATTCTATGACTAATGAGCCTAGACAATATATTTCAATAGGAAACCTTGGGCAGTCAGTTCTGTCATCACTTTTCATATGGATCACTGACTCCGCTAATAGCTTGTGGAACTTGAAAATCCTACCATGCAGACAATATTTGGATTTGGGTGAGAACCTGTTATGCTTTTATATTACCTGTCATGTTCTTTGTCCACAAGATGATATCTGGCTCTAAATGCTACCAGGTGAGCATAATACGCTGGTGCAGGTATAGAAACAGATCGTGTACAGCGTACGTAAGTGTGGCAGAGCTGGTAAGTTAGCAGCTGAAGTTCATCTGCAGTGAAGCAGTTATCATCCCATAAAACATGATAGTGTGAAGGACGACTGGTACCCTATAGAGAAGGCAATGACATACACTGTTGAATTCTGAACTCTTTTTGTTTTGTTTTGTTTTGTTTTTTGAGACAGTCTTGCTCTGTCGCCCAGGCTGAAGTGCAATGGCGTGATCTCAGATCACTGCAACCTCCACCTCCCGGGCTCAAATGATTCTCATGCCTCAGCCTCCCCAGTAGCTGGGATTACAGGCATGTGCGATCACGCCCAGCTAATTTTTTGTATCTTTAGTAGGGACAGGGTTTTGCCATGTTGGTCAGGCTGGTCTCAAACTCCTGACCTCAAATGATCTGCCTGCCTCAGCCTCCCAAAGTGCTGGAATTACAGGCATGCGCTACTGTGCTGAGCCCAATTTAATAAATATTTAATATCAAGTCACATAAAAAACAGGTTTGGCACTTTGGGAGGTCAAGGTGGGAGGGTAGCTTGAGGCCAGGAGTTCAAGACTAGCCTGCACAAGACAGTAAGACTCCATCTCCACAAAAGGTAAAAAAAAAATTAGCCAGATGTGGTGGCATGCACCTGTAGTCCCAGCTACTTGGGAGGCTGAGGCAGGAAGATCACTTGAGCCGAGGAGGTCAAGTCTGCAGTGAGCTATGATCCCATCATCGCACTCCAGCCTGGGTGACATAGTGAAACTTTGTCTCAATCAATCAATAAATAAATAAAATGAAATAAAATAAAATAAAATAGAAAAGTAAAGCTGGGAAGATGTATAAAGAACAGTTTTTAGTCTCTGTGAAATATTCTTGGTTATTTGCTGACTACAGCAGAAGTTTCAAACTGATATCCTAAAGGAAATCTGTTCAGGCTGGGCATGGTGGCTTATGCCTATAATCTCAGCACTTTGGGGAGGCTGAGCTGGGAGGACAGCTCAAGGCCAGGAGTTTGTGACTAGCCTAGGCAACGTAGGAAGACCTCATCTCTACAAAAAAATTTAAAAATTTAGCCAGGTGTGGGCCAGACGTGGTGGAGATCAAGACCCCGTCTCTATTAAAAACACAAAAATTAGCTAGGTGTGGTGATGGGTGCCTGTAAGCCCAGCTACTCAGGAGGCTGAGGCAGGACAATCGCTTGAACCAGGGAGTTGGAGGTTGCAGTGAGCCGAGATCGTACCACTGCACTTCAACCTGGTGACAGAGCGAGACCCTGTCTCAAAAAAAAAAAAAAAAAAAAAAAAAAAAAATTAGCCAGGTGTGGTGGTGTGGACCTGTAGTCCCAGCTAGTTGAGAGGCGGAGGCAGGAAGATTGCTTGAGCTCAGGAAGTCAAGGCTGCAGTGAGCGGTGATTGTGCCACTGCACTCCAGCCTGGGCAACACAGCAAGACCCTGTCTCAAATAAATAATAAAACAAAAATAGGCTGGGCGTGGTGGCTCACGCCTGTAATCCCAGCACTTTAGGAGGACAAGGTAGGTGGATCATTTGAGGTTAAGAGTTCGAGACCAGCCTGCCCAACATGGCAAAACCCCCTCTCTACTACAAATACAAAAAAATGAGCCAGGTGTAGTGGCATGTGCCTGTAGTCCAGCTACTTGGGAGGGTGAGGCAGGAGAATCGCTTTAACCTGGGAGGTGGAGGTTGCAGTGAGCCATGACTGCACCAGTGCATTCCAGCCTGGGTGACAAAGCGAGAGTCTGTCTCAAAAAATAAATAAATAAATAAAAATAAAAATTTTAAAAGTTAAAAAAAAAAGGAAAACTGTTCTCTAAGGTTTCTGGTTAAATATATTGGAGAAATATTCCTATCCTGAAGATTCATAATGGTCATTTGCATATCAATGGTCTTCAAAAGTTCCATAATAAAAAAAATCTGTTTAACAGCATTTCTAAAACTTAACTTGGAAGAGAAAATCTTTCTCCTCTGTGATTTTAAAAATACAGTCATCTGGATGCAATGTGGTATTTATTAAATACGGGAGGAAACACTAGGTTAAAATATATAATCCAGTCATATAGGATTTATTTATTTATTTATTTAGAGATAGGGTCTGCAGTCTCCACCTCCCAGGCTCAGGTGATCCTCCCCTCAGCCTCCGGAGTAGCTGGGACTACAGGCACCCACCACACAACCAGCTAATTCTTTAATTTTTTTATAGAGATGAGGTTTTGCCATGTTGCCCAGACTGGTCTCCAACCGCTGGGCTGAAGCAATCCACCCGCCTCGGCCTCCCAAAGTGCTGAGATTACAGGCCTAAGCCTGATATATATAGGTTTTAATCCCTAGAAGATACTATTAACTTTTTTTGGCTTTTGTTATTTTTCATGGACACATAAGGATTACACATATTTATGAGGTACAGTGTAATATTTTGATACACATATATAATGTATAATGATCAAATCAGGGTAATTAGGATATCTATACCTCAAACATTATGCCAGGAAAATTCCAAACCCACTCTCCTGGTTATTTGAAAATATACAATAAGTTGGTAATTATAGCCATCCTATAGTGCTATAGAATATCAGAACTTATTCCTCCTATCTAGTTGTAATTTTGTATCTGTTAACCAGTCTTTGGTAATCCCCCTCCCTTTCCTGCCTCTAGTAACTACTATTTTACTCTCTACTTCTATGACATCAACTTTTATAGCTTCCACCAGTGAGATCATGCAGTATTTATCTCTCTGTGGTTGGTTTATTTCACGTAACATAATGTCCTCCAGGCTCATCTATGTTGCCACAAATGACAGAATTTCATTCTTTTTTGTGGCTAAATGGTATTCCATTGTGTATAAATACCATATTTTCTTTATCCATTCATCTGTTGAGGGACACTTAGGTTGATTCCATATCTTGCCTATTGTAATAGTACTGCAATAAACATGGGGATGCAGATATCTTCTTGACACACTGTTTCCTTTCCTTTGCATATATACTCAGTAGTGGGATGGCTGGATCATATGGTAGTTTTAATTTCAGTTTTATGAAGAACTTTCATACTGATTTTCCTAATGGCTGTACTAATTTACATTGCCACCAATAGTGCATATGGTTCCCCTTTTTCTGCATTCTTTGTCTTTTTGATGATGACTATATTAATTTGAGTGAGATGATATCTCATTGTGATTTTAATTGGCATTCCCCTGGTGATTATTGATGTTGAGCATTTTTTCATATACCTGTTGGTCATCTCAATTACTCTCTTGAGACATTTGCCTATTTTAAAATCAAAATTTTTTTTTTTTTGCTGTTGAGTTGTTTGAGTTCTTTGGATATCCTGGATATTAATACCTTGTTTTTTTGAGACAGAATCTTGTTCTGTTGCCCAGGCTCATTGCAGCCTTGCCCTTCTGGGCTCCAGTGATCCTCCCACCTCCGCCTCCTGAGTAGCTGGGACCACAGGTGCATGCCAGCACGTCCAGCTAATTTTTTTATTTTTTGTAGAGATGAGGTCTCACTATGTTGCCCAGGCTTGTCTTGAACTTGTGGGCTCAAGCAGTCCTCCTGCCTCAGCCTCCTGAGAAGCTGGGATTACAGGCATGTACCATGTGCCCAGCTGTTTCTATGTTTTTGATATAAATGTTTATTGCCATAAACTTCCCTCTGAATTCTGTTTTTGCTCTATCCCACAGGGTTCAGAATGTTGTATTTCTATTTTCATTTGTTCCAAGAAATTTAAAAAATTTCTTCTTAATTTCTTCATTGACCCACTGGTTGTTCAGGAGCATACTGTTTAATTTCCATGTAAAAGATATTTGAGGCCGGGCATGGTGACTCATGACTGTAATCCTAGTACTTTGGGAGGCCGAGGCGGGCGGATCACTTGAGGTCAGGAGTTCGAGACCAGCCTGGCCAACGTTAAATAAAAAAAATAATTGAGGCTGGGTGAAGTGGCTCACATCTGTAATCCCAGCACTTTGGGAGGCCAAGGTAGGTGGATTGCTTAAACTCAGCCTGGATAACATAGTGAAAAACCTTGTCTCTACAAAAAATGTCAAAATTAGCCACACATGGTGGCATGTGCCTATGGCCCTAGCTACTCAGGAGGCTGATGTGGAAGGATCACTTGAGCTTAGGAGGCGAAGGTTCCAGTGAGCCATGATCTCACCAGAGTGAGACCCTGTCTCAAAAAAGAAAAAAAAAAAAAGAAAGAAAGAAATCATATCAAGTATCATTTTTTTTTTTTTTTTGAGATAGAATCCCACTCAGTCACCCAGGCTGGAGTGTGCAATGGTGTGATCTCGGCTCTGCAATCTCTGCCTCCTGGGTTCAAGCGATTCTCCTACCTCAGCCTCTTGAGTAGCTGGGATTATAGGCACCTGCCACCACACCCTGCTAATTTTTGTATTTTTAGTAGACACGGGGTTTTGCCATGTTGGCCAGGCTGGTCACGAACTCCTGACCTCAAGTGATCCACCTGCCTCAGCCTCCCAAAGTGCCGGGATTACAGGCATGAGCCACCACGCCCGGCAATTATTTATTTATTTTGAGACAGAGTCTCACTCTGTCGCCCAGGCTGGAGTGCAGTGGCGTGATCTTGGTTTACTGCAACCTCCACCTTCTAGGTTCAAGCGATTCTCTTGCCTCAGCCTCCTGAGTAGCTGGGATTACAGGCATGTGCCACCACTCCTGGCTAATTTTTGTATTTTTAGTAGAGATGGGGTTTCATCATGTTGGCCAGGGTGGTCTTGAACTTCTGACCTCAAGTGATCCACTCACCTTGGCCTCTCAAAGTACTGGGATTATAGGCATGAGCCACTGCACCTAACCACCTCCATTATTTTAAATTTGTTGAAATTTGTTTTGTGGCCTAACATGTGGTCTATCCTGGTGAATGTTCCATGTGCTGAGAAAAGAATGTATATTCTGCAGCTGCTGGATGAAATGCTTTGTATATATCTGTTAGGTCCATTTGGTCTAAAGTGTATTTTAAATCCAATGTTTCTTGGTTGATTTTCTATCTAGATCATCTGTCAAGTGCTGACAGTGGGGTGTTGAAGTTCTCAACTACTATTATTGGAGTCTCTCTGTCTCTTTAGAGCTAATAATACTTGCTTTATATTATATATCTGGATGCTCCAGTGTTGGCTGCACGCATATTTACAACTGTTATATCCTCTTGGTAAACTGATCCCTTTAGCATTATATAATGACCTTCTTTGTCTCATTTTATAGTTTTTGACTTAAAGTCTGTTTTGTCTAACTTAAATATAGCTACTCCTGCTTGCATTTCTTTTCCGCTTGCATGGAATGAATAACTTTCTCCATCCCTTCACTTTCAGTTTATATGTATCTTTACAGGTGAAGTGAATTTCTCATAGGCAGCATATATTTGGATTGTTAAAAAATTCAGTATTTTAAATATAGGAGGTACATGTGAGATTTGTTACATGGGTATATTACACCCAGATGGTGAGCTTAGCACCCAATAGTTTTTCTCTTTTTTTTTTGAGATAGAGCCTTGCTCTGTTGCCAGGCTGGAGCGCAGTGGCGCTATCTCAGCTCACTACAACCTCTGCCTCCCGAGTTCAAGTGATTCTCCTGCCTCAGCCTCCCGAGTAGCTGGGACTACAGGTGCGCGCCACCATGCCTGGCTAATTTTTGTATTTTTAGTAGAGATGGGGTTTCACCATGTTGGCCAAGACGGTCTTGATCTCTTGACCTTGTGATCCATCGGCCTTGGCCTCCCAAAGTGCTGGGATTACAGGCGTGAGCCACCGCGCCCAACCCCAATAGAGTTTTTCAACCCATCCCCCCTGCCCTCCTCTCTAGTAGTCCACAGTGTTTATTATTCCCATGTTATGTCCATGTGTGCTCAATGTTTAGGTCCCACTTTTAAGTGAAAGCATGCAGTATTTGGTTTTCTGTTCCTGTGTTAGTTTGTTTAGGATTATGACCTTCAGCTCCATCTATGTTGCTGTAAAGGATATGATTTCATTCTTTTAAAAAATTCATTCAGTGGCTGGGCTTGGTGGCTCATGCCAGTAATCCCTGCACTTTGGAAGGATGAGGCACGTGGATTGCTTGAGCTCTGGATTCAAGACCAGTCTGGGCAACATAGTGATATCCCGTCTCTACAAAAATACAAAAATAAGCCAGGTGTGGTGATGCATGCCTTGTGTGGTGATGCATGCCTTTTGTGGTGATGCATGCCTGTAGTCCCAGCCATTCAGGAGGCTGGGGCAAGAGGATCGCCTGAGCCCGGGAGACAGAGGTTGCAGTAAGTTGAGATTGCACCACTGTACTCCAGTCTGGGCACCAGAGTGAGAAAAAAATTCATTTTGCCAGTCTACATCTTTTCAGTGGGCAATTTAATTTGTTTACCTTCAAAGTTACTACTGATAGGTGAAGGCCTGTTCTTGTTATTTTGTTAATTGTTTTCTGCTTGTTTTCTATATCCTTTCTTCCTTTCTTCTTATTATCATGGTAGGTTGGTGGTTTTCTGTAGAGCAACAAGGTTTGAATCTTTTCTGTTTCTTTCTTGTGTATCTGTTCTACCAGTGAGTTTTATACTGTTGTTTCCATAATAATGACTATTGACTTTTTGCCTCCAGATGTAGGACTCCCTCGAACATTTCCTATAGGTCGAATCTTGTGGTGATAAATGTCCTCAGTTTATGCATGTCTCGGAAATACTATTTCTCCCTCATTTCTAAAAGTTAGCTTTGCTGGAAATAGGATTCTTATTGATTGATTGATTGACTGAATGACTGAGACAGGGTCTCACTCCGTTGCTCAGGCTGGAGTACAGTGGCACAATCACAGCTCACTGCAACCTCTGCCTCCTGAGCTCACGTGATCCTCTACAGGGTACAGCATTCTTGGCTGACAATTGTTTTTTTCAGCCCTTTGAATATATCATCTCAATCTCTCCAGGCCTATAAGGTTTCTGTGGAGAAATCTGCTGTTAGTTTAATGAGGATTCTAAGTGACTTGATGCTTTTCTGTTGTTTTTAGAATTCTGTCTGTCTTTGACTTGACAATTTGACTACAATGTTCCTTGGGAAGAACCTTTTAGGGTTCGATCTGTTTGGAGACTTTTGAGCCTCCTAGATCTAGATGTCCATATTTCTCCCCAGATTTGGGAAGTTTTCAGCTATTATTTCTTTTTTTTTGAGACAGGGTCTCACTCTGTCATCCCAGGCTAGAGTGTAGTGGTGTGATCTCGGCTCGTTGCAGCCTCAACCCCCCAGGCTCAAGTGATCCTCCTGCCTCAGTCCCCTGAGTAGCTGGGACTACAAGTGCATGCCACCATGCCTGGCTAATTTTTGTATTTTTTGTAGAGATGGAGTATCACCATGTTGCCCAAGCTGGACTCAAAACTCCTGAGCAAAAGCGATCTGCCCACCTTGGCTTCCCAAAATGTTGGGATTACAGGTGTAAGCCACCATGCCCAACCTATTATTTCATTAAGCAGATTTTTCCACACCTTTCCCTTTCTCTTCTCCTTCTGGAACTCCCATAATACAAATATTTATTTGCTTACTGGTGTTCCATAAGTCGCAGAGGCACTATTCACTCTTTTTCATTCTTACTTCTTTTTTCTTCCTGACTCCAATTTTTTTTTCAAATGACCTGTTTTCAAGTTCAGAGATTCTTCTGCTTGATCAAATCTGCTGTTGAAGCTCTCTATTGTATTTTGTATCTTCCATTGAATTCTTCAGCTGAAGATTTCTGTTTGGTTCTTTTTAAATTTCTATCTTTTTGTTGAATTTCTTGTTCATATTGCAAATTGCTTTCCCGATTTTTTTTTTTAGGCAGAGTTTCGCTCTTGTTGCCCAGGCTGGTGTGCAATGGCGTGATCTCGGCTCACCGCAACCTCCACCTCCCAGGTTTAAGCAATTCTCCTGCCTCAGCCTCTCGAGTAGCTGGGATAATAGGCATGTGCCACCACGCCCGGCTAATTTTGTATTTTTAATACAGACAAGGTTTCTCCATGTTGGTCAGGCTGGTCTCGAACTCCCGACCTCAGGTGTTCTGCCTGCCTCGGCCTCCCAAAGTAATGAGATTACAGGCGTGAGCCACTGTGGCCGGCCTGCTTTCCCGATTTTGTTGAGTTGTCTATTGGTATTTTCTTGTATCTCAATATATTTGGGCTATCCCAATATCTATGGGATATTGGGCACCAATATCCCCAGTGCTACTTCATCTCAGGTATGGGGCTATGCCTGTTCTGGGTGGCCCAGACATGGCTTCCCTGATATGCAGGGCACTGCTTCAGCTTAGGTACTGGAGTGTGTGACTGCTCTGGATGACTAAGGCACTGCTTCTTGAGATGCAACGTACTCCTTCAATTAAGGCACGGGAGAGGTATGACTTTTTTTTTTTTTAATAGACTGAGTCTCGCTCTGTTTGCCCAGGCTGGAGTAGCTGGGACTACAGGCGTTCGCCATGATGTCCGACTAATTTGTTTTGTAGTTTTAGTAGAGATGGGGTTTCGCCATGTTGGCCAGGCTGTTCTCAAATTCCTGACCTCAGGTGATATGCCTGCCTCGGCCTCACAAAGTGCTGGGATTACAGGTGTGAGCCACCATGCCTGGCCGAGATATGACCTCTTTAAGTGGCCAAGGCACAAGGTGTAACAGGTGCTTGCAGCTCGACAGGGCTGTCAGGCCACTGGGCTGGGGTAATTTGGTGATAGCATAGCCTTAACAATAAAGAGGAGTCATGGCTACTTGCCCCCTGGAGCAAGACATACCCCAGCTATAGTTCCACTTCCAAGATGGAGTAGTGCAGTAGCTGCTTGGACCACAGTGGGTGGAGCACAGTATCAGCTCCTTTTCTCGGGTTGGGGGGGTACACTTATGTGGACTCCAGGCAGCTCCCCAAGATGGGATTAGTGCCTAAGAACAGTGCTGGGGACCCCAGTGTAGGTGTCCAAGGTGTTGATGGGGATTGCTGGGATCCTCTTGCTTATCTGTTCACTGTAGGGATAAGTTCCTCCTGGTTCCCAGCTGATCCTGATTTGGAGATGGAGTAGTGGAGGCTCAGTGTTTCTTTCTGTTCTCTGTCTGGTCATCCCGACTTTCTGTGCTCACCAGGGTTTCTGTTACTCCTCTGATGCAGGAGTAACAGAGGGCTCTCCCTCAGTTATTTTCATTAAAATACAGTTGTTTGGCCCAGTGCAGTGATTCATGCCTATAATCCCAGCACTTTGAGAGGTTGAGGCGAGTGGATCACCTGAGGTCAGAAGTTCGAGACCAGCCTGGCCAACATGGTGAAACCTCATCTCTACTAAAAATACAAAAATTAGCCGGGTGTAGTGGCAGAAGCCTATAATTCCAGCTACTCCGGAGGCTGAGGCAGAAGTATCGCTTGAACCTGGGAGGTGGAGATTGCAGTGAGCTGAGATCACGCCATTACACTCTAGCCTGGCATCATGCCATTACACTCTAGCCTGGGCGACAAAAGCAAAACTCCATCTCAAAAAAAAAAGGTCGGACATGGTGGCTCATGTCTGTAATCCCAGCACTTTGGTAGACTGAGGTGGGCAGATTGCCTGAGGTCAGGAGTTCGAGACCAGCCTGGCCATCATGGTGAAACCCCATCTCTACTAAAAATGCAAAAATTAGCTAGGCATGGTGGTAGGTGCCTGTAATCCCAGCTACTTGGGAGGCTGAGGCAGGAGAATTGCTTGAACCTGGGAGATGGAGGTTGCAGTGAGCCGAGATCACACTACTGCACTCCAGCCTGGGCAACAGAGCGAGACTCCATTAAATAAATAAAATAAAAAATGTAGTTGTTTATCTGTTTTTCTGGCTTTCTTTGTGAGGGGAGCAAGCACTAGGGGCTTCTAGTCAGCCATCTTGCTGACATCACTTCCTCTGGACCTCCCATTAACCACCAACCCTGAAAATGTACAACATTGATTGTAAAGAGGAGCCAATATAAGAACATGGATAAATGAGTGGGACAATAATTTAAAGCCACGAATCTGAAACAGGTTCGTGTGTGTGGGACATATAAAGCTATAAGAAACAGAGCTGTATAGTAAGGTACATCTGGAAATGTCTATCTTAATCAATGGCAAGTAACCTAAAATAGTTTTGGGTTATAGACTCTCAGACATCCTGGGAATGTCAGTTTACTTTTTGTTGTTGGAAAGTTTGAGATGCACTGATTTAAAGCTTATGTTCTACCAAGTAAAGCTAACACATTAATGAAAAGGTTTTCTGGAAAGAATAAGAAAAACTTTTTAAATTATTTAATTGAAACTTAAGGATAGGTGCAGTGGCTCAAGCCTGTAATCCTGGCACTTTGGGAGGCCAAGGTGAGCGGATTACTTGAGGTCAGGAGTTTGAGACCAGCCTGGCCAACATGGTGAAACCCTGTCTCTACTAGAAAAATAAAAAATAAAAAAATTACTGTGTGTGGTGGCACCCAGTAATCCCAGTCGGTAATCCTAGCTACTAGGGAGGCTGAGGCATGAGAGTCGCTTGAACCCGCGAGGCGGAGCTTGTAGTGAGCCGAGATCATGCCACTGTACTCCAGCCTGGGCAACAGAGCGAGACTCTGTCTCAAAAAAAAAAAAAAAAAAAAAAAAAAAAAAAAAGTAAAGCTGTAATTCTACAATTAAATATTTTTTTATTTTTTGAGACAAGGTCTGGCTCTGTCACCTAGCCTGGAGTGCAGTGGCACGATTTTGGCTCACGGCAACCTCCCTCTGCCTCTGCGCTCAAGTGATCCTCCCACCACAGCCTCCTGAGTAGCTGAGACTACAGACATGTGCTACCACGCCTGGCTAATTTTTATATTTTTTGTAGAGACGGGGTTTCTCTATGTTGCCCAGGCTGGTCTCAAACTCCTGAACTCAAGCAATCTGCCCATCTCAGCCTCCCAAAGTGATGGAATTATAGGCGTGAGCCACCATGCCCAGCCCAATTAAACTCTTTCACATGCTTAATACTACTAGTACATGTCAAAGGTTTCTATAAAATGTTATCGTCATTAGCTGAGTGTGAAGGCCTGTGGTCCCAACTACTTGGGAGGCTGAGGTGGGAGGACTGCTTGAGCCCAAGAGTTCTAGTTTAGCCTGAACAAAATAATGCTTTCTCTTTCTCTCTCTCTTTTTCAAAGACGCATATGCTAAAGGAACAATCAGGTACTTTCACATTTTTTAACATTTTAGTTAAATTAAGGGCCTGTTTTAGGGAGATTCATTCTATTAAACTACTTATATTCTGGTATTTTCATAAAAATAAGTTCCTAAGCCCCTTTCAAGGTAAGGAAAGGGAAGACATTTGTTTACTGAAAGTTTCACTTAATTTCATGTGGAAACAATTTGGAATGCAAAGAGTATTTCTTTATCCTTTTTCTGAGATTTAAAAAATACATGTAAGAATGACAGTTCTTGAATTAAAATATTTTACCCAAAGTGTAGGCTTACCTGTATTCCAGCATGGCTACAGAGGTAAAAATCAAACTCATATGGGTGTGTAATGTCTGTATCAACTGTTGTTCCAGCTGGGATATTGCCACTTCTTCCAACCTAGATTTGTTTGGTTAAAGTTTAAACAAACAAGAAAAAGGTAAAAATGTATCTGAAAGCACTTTAAAAAATGTATGAATACATAGGCTGATCCTACATTTCACCACTTTCACCTTGAAATATGACTTAAGCAGTCATTCAGAGCAGACTTTACGCAGGTCCTTCCTAGTCTTACATGTTGCTGAAAGTGAGCGCTGATACACAACAAAGCCTAATACAGTCCCTACAACTGCTTAGCTGATAGTTGACCCCACTATGGGTGGAAGACAGTAAAAAAATTTTTTTTTAAATTAACTTAAAGTGCTCCAATTTATGGTACCTGTGCATAGTAGGTATTCCTGAACGTGTGATTTATGAAGATCAGCATTTACCTTGGAGAAAACTAGATGTTTAGAGAGAGAGAATGCTGACAACATCAACAACAGTCACACCATCTGTTAACCATTTATGGATCAGGCACTTTAGACACATTATTTCTAAAACCTGATAACAATCCTGCAAGTTAGGGATTATTTCCATTTGTTTAGGGAAATAAAGGCTCAGGAATACAAAATAATTTGCTCAATAGCACACAATAAAGGGCAGAACTGGGATTCAAACAATGAAATAATTGCAAAGGCCTTATTCCGTTTATTTCATACTATCAGTTTCAACATCTTGTAAGAGGACACCATGATTTTCTCTGAGTGGATATAATACAACTGAAATGATTCAAAATTCTTGATGATACAAGCTCCTTATAAAACACTTAAAAATATTTATTATACCCACCTCCACCGCCTTATCCCAACACATTTAAAATCATTAACTGTAAGTCTAGGTTTACAAGGCTAGCAAATCAGAAACTATTTTACTGACTCAGATAATATTTTTGCCACGTGAGTGACTGTTATAAGGTGGTACCTTGAATTATAGTGGTGTGGACCAACCAGCTTCACTTTACCAAGCACAAAACAAAACAGTTCATAATCTACTAAATTATGTCTGGTCCTAAAAAAAATACTTAACTCTAATAAATTAGCAACACATAAATCTTCTAATTAATACATACAAAAAGTTGTAGGCTGGGTGTGATGGCTCACACCTATAATCCTAGCACTTTGGGAGGCTGAGGTGGGTGGATCATTTGAAGCCAGGAGTTTGTGACCAGCCTGGCCAACACGGTGAAATCCTGCCTCCAATAAAACTATAAAAATTAGCCAGGCGTGGTGGCACATGCCTGTAATCCCAGCTACTCAGGAGGCTGAGGCCTGACAATCGCTTGAACCCAGAAGGCGGGGGCTGCAGTGAGCCAAAGTCGTGCCACTGCACTCCAGCCTGGGCAACAGAGCAAAACTGTCACAAAAACAAAAACAAAAAAATAAAACTACCTCATAATCTTGTTGGTGAGGATTAAATTTATAAGCAATACTTAGAACAATATCTATTATTATTTCTTCTTCTCTATTCTACCATTATCGCCACCACCCTACAGCTAGCCAAACTTTATTTATTAATTTTTTTTTTGTTCTCATCACTCTACTAATGAGAGCTAGCCAATCTTTACTGAGTACTTAGCGTGGGCCAAGCCCTGTTCTAAGTGCATTACGTATTTTATTTAATTCTCCCAACAACCCAAATAAGGTAGATATTAATATTATCCAATCTTGTTAAGAAATAAACAGGCACAGAGATGTTAAGTTGCTTGCCCAAAGGAATACAGTGAGTATGTATGGCAAAGACGAACACCCCTCTCTTAGTCCTTTCTATCAAATCCCTTTCTCAAGGGGAAACAACACTTGGTATCATTAGATTTCTCTGCTCCAAGATTTACAGGATAGGGGCAGATGGGATCAGAGCACTGAAAATGACAGTAAGACTGCTGTCTTGCTGCACACAGATAAGAAAACATATTTTCGGCCGGGTGCAGTGGCTCACACCTGTAATCCCAGCACTTTGGGAGGCTGAGGCGGGCGGATCACAAGGTCAGGAGATCGAGACCGTCCTGGCTAACACGGTGAAACCCCGTCTCTACTAAAAATACAAAAAATTAGGCAGGCGTGGTGGCAGGCGCCTGTAGTCCCAGCTACTCGGGAGGCTGAGGCAGGAGAATGGCGTGAATCCGGGAGGCGGAGCTTGCAGTGAGCCGAGATCGCGCCACTGCACTCCAGCCTGGGTGACAGAGTGAGACTCCGTCTCAAAAAAAAAAAAAAAAAAAAAAAAAGAAAACGTATTTCCTTAGGTATTTATACCTCTCTTTCCTTCCTAATTATAAAAATATACATTCACATTATAAAATGCATAAAATAATTCTGTGAACTTTAAAGGAAACATGGCTGAAAGTTAGTTTGTATAAATTTCCACTTTCTTTTTTTTTTGAGATGGAGTCCTGCTCTCTTGCCCAGGCTGGAGTACAGTGGCACCATCTTGGTTCACTGCAACCTTCGCCTCCTGGGTTCAAGTGATTCTCCTGCCTCAGTCTCCCGAGTAGCTGGGATTACAGATGTGCGCCACCACGCCCGGCTATTTTTTGTATTTTTAGTAGAGACAGGGTTTCACCATGTTGGCCAGGCTGGTCTTGAACTCCCAACCTCAAGTGATCCGCCTGCCTTGGCCTCCCAAGGTGCTGGAATTACAGGCATGAGCCACTGCGCCTGGCCTGAATTTCCACTTTTTAAAAAAACTAATATGTATGAGATATTTTAAAAAGAGAATGTACCTTTTTTTCTGAAGATTTTAGGAAAATATGAATAGAAGAATAATTTTAAAACTATGAGTTTCTTCACAACAAAAAAGCGGAATGAGATTTTGAACATTTGGAGTGTGACTAGAAATTCTAGTAAGTTAAAAATAATCTATTTTGATGCTTCTGTACTCATAATGTAATTGTTGAAATTTGCTGCTATATATTGGAAACCCTGCTGTTGGCAGAAGGCCCTTGTTGAATGCTCTATGAACTACGTTGGATAAGCTTGGTTTATAATAGTATTACAACAGAGGTGAGATTACCCTTTCTGTCCTATCAGCACAAAATAATCGAGTGTGATGTCTCTTCTGAACTACAATGTAGGTTATTCCAGGTTGATAGTCTTTCTCCAAACTGATGCAGGCTTCTCGAATCGCTAGTAGTTCATAATATAATACCTAGAGAATATGAAATGGAAAGATTCAATATAGTCAGCTATTTGTTTTTATATACTTCAAAGCAGGATAATGATTTAATCTCAGGATTCCTTAATTTCACTGCTCTATAGCTAATATGCTTCTTGATTCCATTTTAACAATTATCAGAACATGGTCTTAGCAAACAAGGCATACACATTTGTAGCGAACATGTTCAAAAAGACAATCTGAGAAAACACCAAGTTTTGACTTGGGGAACTCTAACAAGGTTTTAACTCTAGAACTAGACACCATATTATAAACACCATAGTCTGATGAGATTCTAGGTAACCAACCTGCCTAAACTGCCCCTCTGAAACACCATCCCGATAAAAGATGATACGAGTAGGCTTGAACCGAGTTGACTTATAAAATTGAATAAGAAGTTCCCGGACCATGGAGGCCAAGTCCTGGATGATCTCCTGTCGGGGTCTCTGAACTCTTACTGTGGCACAGTATCTGCTTGGGTGGGCATCCATACTACCTACAACCTAGGTTAGAAAAAGTAAAAAATAAATAAATAAATAAATAAAAATAAATAAATGATAATCAAAATTACATGAATTTCATTTACATTTTTATTTTACTGTAACCTTACCACTTATCACTGTTTACTTTGAAAGTAATTAAAAATAGTAATTCTGAGTTGGGTATGATGGTATGTGCCTATAGTCCCAGCTACTCAGGAAGCTGAGGCAGGAGGATCACTTGTGCCCAGGAATTTGAGGCCAGCCTGGGCAAAACAGCAAGACCCCATCTCTCTCTCTTTCTTTTTTTTTTTTTTTTTTTTTTTTCCTTTTTTGAGACACAGTCTCGCTCTGTCACCAGCCTGGAGTGCAGTGGCGCAATCTCGGCTCACTGCAACCCGTACCTCCTGGTTCAAGTGATTCTCCTGCCTCAGCCTCCAGAGTAGCTGGGACTACAGGTGCGCACCACCATGCCCAACTAATTTTTGTATTTTTAGTAGAGACGGAGTTTCACCATGTTGGCCGGGATGGTCTCGATATCTTGACCTCGTGATCTGTCTGCCTTGGCCTCCCAAAGTGTTGGGATTACAGGCGTGAGCCACCGCACCCAGCCTACCCCATCTTTTTAAAAAATTAAAAAGAATAGTACTATAGTACTTCCCATTGAAGAACAGAATAAAACACCTAGTATAGGGTAAAAAACTATTTTCCTATAACTAGGCTGAACTATACATTTAACAATTAGATTCTTTGTGTTGTTGGTAGACTTAAAGATTAGTGAGGAAAGAAAGGACAAAAAGATGTGTATAAGAGAATAAGAGAAAAGAAATAAGTAAAAACAAGGACCAATTCAAACCACTGATTTTTCTTCCTATCTCTTCCACTTTAGCAACCTATCTCAGAAGCCATACTTAAGACTTTAGCTTCATCTTAGAACTGTTACGCTTCATAAATTTTAAAATCAGAATTTTCCCTCTTGGCCTGAATCTATACAGTCTTACTGAGCTGCATTTGTGTTCTGTATCTGGTCCTCAGAGATGTTAATCTTGGTTTTGAAACTAGCTATATTAATTTTCTCTTTCTGTGTCTAATATTGTTATATCTTTGGAGAAGAGACCTCAAAGCATGAACTAATAACATTATTCTGATCAGAGCCTAGAGCTGGTCACTGCCTCCAGACTCTCTTTCTTCCAGTTAACCTATACCAAAGTCATGCTTCAAAAATGGAACTTTGACCATTTCTTTCCCTTGAAAGGTATCTCGCTACTTAAGAATAAATCCAGGCCGGGCGTGGTGGCTCACGCCTGTAATCCCAGAACTTTGGGAGGCCGAGGTGGGCGGATCACAAGGTCAGGAGATTGAGACCATCCTGGCTAACACGGTGAAACCCCGTCTCTACTAAAAATACAAAAAATTAGCCGGGCGTATAGGCATGTGCCTGTAGTCCCAGCTACTCAGGAGGCTGAGGCAGGAGGATGGCGTGAACCCAGGAGGCGGAGCTTGCAGTGAGCCAAGATCGCACCCACTGCACTCCAGCCTGGGCTACAGAGTGAGACTCTGTCTCAAAAAAAAAAAAAAAAAAAAAAAAGAATAAATCCAGAACCCTCGGATGGAACAAAATGCCTCACAAAAGCTTCCTAGCCTCATAGCCTGAAGCATACTATGTTCCAATTCCTTGTATTTCTCAACATTCCCAAAACACACCAGTTTCTTGCAACTTAAATCTTGTTACTTCGTTATCATGATAACACCTATTATACTATGTGGCACTCATTACTTACTTAGTTTCTCACACTACTCTCTAAGTTCTTGGAGATAGAAGCCATATAGTGAAAAATAATCAACCAATAAATTCTATTTACAAGACTTCTGATAACCATAAAAGAAAGTGGGTATTTGGTAGAAACAGATTTAGTAGAAAAAGACAATGACTACCAGAAGTCCAAAGGAATTAAAATATGCTTAAACTTTTGTGGAAAACGACCCAAAGTAGCAAATCCAAGGAAGTCTTTTGAGTTCCTTTATCATTTTATCATCTATAAGAACACTTTAATGAATGTTAGAGATGACTCAATACAACCACTGAAGATTTAAAGAAAATAATTCATGTATAACATTAAAAATGCAAAAGCAAGAGAATTAATAGATAAAAATTAATTTCCTTTACTAATGAAAATAGCTTTGAAATCATGAAGTGGAAATTTAAATATTACTATCATGTTCAGGGATGAATTAGATTTATCAGATTCATAAAACAAGATTTATGTGAAGATTATAATGGATCATAGAAAAAATATACCTAATGCTAGATGACGAGTTGGTGGGTGCAGCGCACTAGCATGGCACATGTATACATATGTAACTTACCTGCACATTGTGCACATGTACCATAAAACCTAAAGTATAATAATAATAATAATAATAATAATAATAATAAAAGATTAAAAAAAAAAAAGAAAAAATATTAAATCTTTTTTTTGTTGTTTTGAGATGGGGTCTCCCTCTGTCACCCAGGCTGGAGTGCAGTGGCATGATTTCAGCTCACTGCAACCTCCGCCTCCCGAGTTCAAGTGATTCTCTTGCCTCAGCCTCCCAAATAGCTAGATTTAAAGGCTACCACACCAGGCTAATTTCGTATTTTTCATAGAGATGGGGTTTCACCATGTTGGTCAGGCTGGTCTTGAACTCCTGACGTCAAGTGATCCACCCACCTCAGCCTCCCAAAGTGATGGGATTCTAGGTGTGAGCCACCGTGCCTGGCCAATTAAATCTTACAGTTTAATTTCTGAAGTTTATTAAATATGCCTAAAAGATGTTCATATTTTCAAAATGTTGGCTATTTGTTAAAATCAAGTGATTTTCAAAATAGGTAAAATATTATTAGGCTTTCTCAAGTTTATAAGAAATGCACTTAAACTGACACAAAAAGGTTACAAATACAGAGAGAGCAAAGAAATAATAGGCAGATGCTAAAAACAGGAGTGGCAGTAGTAAAATAAAGAATTTGCCTGGGCGCGGTAGCTCATGCCTGTAATCTCAGTACTTTGGGAGGCCGAAGCAGGTGGACTGACCGAGATCAGGAGTTCAAGACCAGCCTGGCCAACATGGTGAAGCCCTGTCTCTACTAAAAATACAAAAAATTAGCCGGGCATGGTGGCAGGTGCCTGTAATCCCAGCTACTCGGGAGGCTGAGGCAGGATAATCGCTTGAACCTGGGAGATGGAGGTTGCAGTGAGCCGAGATTGTGTCATTGCACTCTAGCCTGGGCAACAAGATAACTCTGTCTGAAAAAAATAAATAAAATAAAAGAATTCAGGTGCAAAGTATTGAACTGGATGAAGGTGGGAGACATTTTATATATTAAAAAATGTAATCCACCAAGCTTATATGTAGTGTATCTTTCTATGACAAAGATATTACTGAAATATACAAACAAACTATTCAAAACAACAAAAAGTAACTAAAAATGCATAATCATGGAGAGGTCAAGTAGACAAATTAAAGTATAATACAGAAGATTTGAATAATGTAACCAGCAAACTTGATTTAATAGATACATATGGAACTTGCAAACCCCAAACCAGAGAATAATCATTCTTTTCAAAAACCCAAAGAACATTTATGAAAGTTGGCTACAAAGAAAATATTAAAATTCAAAAAGTTGAAACTGCAAAATTGATACTGGTCTGTCAACCTTAGGGAAGATAAACCTGGCTGACACTCACAGCAGCAATAGAAGGCTTCTTTCCATCACCAGCAGGTGGATGAGTGACATCAGCTCCCAAAAAGATCACTGGTTGCTGGAACACAGAAGGTCTTAAACACATTTTGAAAAAGGGTTAGATATTTCATTTTTTCAGTATCCATTTATCTGTTTCACACAATTGCAACGTAACTTCAAGTTATTGACAGCACAGAGGAAGTCCTATGTAATCCAAAGTTTTTTTTTTTTTTGAGACAGAGTCTCTCTCTGTCGCCCAGGCTGGAGTGCAGTGGCACGATCTCGGCTCACTGCAAGCTCTGCCTCCCGAGTTCATGCCATTCTCCTGCCTCAGCCTCCCAAGTAGCTGGGACTACAGGTGCCCGCCACCACGCCCGGCTAATTTTTTGTATTTTTTAGTAGAGATGGGGTTTCACCATGTTAGCCAGGATGGTCTCAATCTCCTGACCCTGTGATCCACCCGCCTCGGCCTCCCAAAATGCTGGGATTACAGGCGTGAGCCACCACGCCTGGCCAATCCAAAGTTTTATTCACAGCAGAATTTTATCCAAAATAGTGGTGCTGGTGGTTGAAAAGGGCTATATTAATGTTAACAGATACTAGTATTCTCCAACATGGGCACAAAATTATAAACTTCTTTATGATCCACAAATTTTTATCCCTCTTTAAAAATCGACTTATATTTTAAAGCTATGTAATCTCTCAAGGGAAAAAGGAATCATTACACTTTAGACTGGAATGGGTTTTGGGAAGACACTACCCCCACTCCCTGGCCGAAAGTAGAAATTTGAGTAACATATATTCAACAGTCATAAAGGAGCTAGGGCTTCCTTTTAGTTTACTTTTGTTATTATTGTTTTTTTGAGACAGGGTCTCACTGTGTTGCCCAGGCTGGAGTGCAGTGGCGTAATCACAGTTCACTGCAGCCTTGACTTCCCGGGCTCAGGTAATCCTCCCACCTCAGCCTCTGGAGCGGCTGGAACGACAGGCACACGCCACCACACATGGCTAATCTTTCTATTTTTTTGTAGAGATAAAGTTTCACCATGTTGGGCTTGTTGATAAAATTCTTTATTTATCTCATTTACGGATGTCATCTCATATTTAACAGGGGTAGAAAGTAGAGGTGGCATGGAAAAAGAGGAAAAAAAGGACTTTTGTGTCAAACAAACATGGGCCAATTCTTATTCTAATGTTTATTTGTGGTGTATAGTTAACTTTTTTGAGGCCTAATTGCTTCAACTATTAAAAAGGAACTTGTTCAATTCTCTGAAAAATGGCCTCTTCCTCAGTGACTTGCACAATAAGCTACCTCCTGTTTCTAGGTCATGTTGTCTCTTACTTCCTAAGAGCTCCAGCTCTAAGAAGGGTGATCTAACAGTAATATGTTTTCTCACTGACTACAGCAAGAGGGCTGATATGGCTTACTTAATTGACTAATCTGGGCTCCCAGTTCCTTCTCTCCTTCACATTCCAGGTAAGTGAGTAGTCTCATGAAACCAGGTTGAAGATGATTACCAAATAAAGTGAAAATTCTTCAAGCTGGGCTCTCCAGTGAGAAATAAAGCGCTGGATACTTTCTGGCTACGTAAGAGGTACTTTGCATACTAAATGAAAATTGTTGGGGCTCGAGCCTGCTCCCACCCTGTGGAGTGTACTTTCATTTTCAATAAATCTCTGCTTTTGTTGCTTCATTCTTTCCTTAAAAAATAAAATAAAATAAAATAAAATTGTGGGGGGCATTTTCACAAGAGAATCTCTGAACCTTGCCAATCCAAATTATTTTTTTACCAAAATGTCTACGAATCTCCCACAGTAGGAATTATTAAGGGGGTCTCCTACACAGCTCTTACAGTAGTTAGATATGGTCATATATAGACAAATGAAGATATAAAAATAACATTTTCATAAGCGATTAGCATATCTTACCTTTGATGAGGTACAAGAATATTATTGATCCCTCCGAGTTTAACATTTATCTTTAGGCACAAGTTTGAGAGAGTTTGAGGAGATGTTTTTATTACATTCTTGACTTGAACACATTGTGTAGCCATACCCAAAAGTGTGTCTCCTACACGTTTCACTTCCGCTATGGAATAGATGCAAAACCTCTAGTCAGAAAAAAAGACCTGAAAATAATTTTACATACTGAAAATAAAGCTACTATGTTTCCCCCTTAAAATCCATCATTGTATTACAGGATACCAAAAATTATGCCAATACAGTACTAAGGCGATGCTGTTAAAATTGAAAGCATACTGCTTTGAAGACTAGCTTAAATATTTAGTGACAATTTTTCTAGTTGTTTTCTTCTTTCTATAAAAAGGTATATTTTTGCCATAGTATAACTGCAATAACTGAAAAGCATAAAGTGAAACATGTACATAATCCCTTGTTATCGTTTTATAGTACTCTCTTCCAATAATTTTCTCATTTATATTATTTTAATGTACTTGTAATCACAGTACACTTACAGCTTTCAATCCTATTCTCTTACCTTTAATTTAAAAATTCAGAGGTATTATAGCACAAATAATAAAAGTCCCCTGTTCCTTTCCCCTCCTCTGCCATTATAACCATCATAAATATTTCGGTGTATATAACTTTTTTTTTTTTTTTTTTTTGAGAGGATCTCACTCTGTCGCCCAGGCTGGAGTGCAGTGGCACAATCATGGATCACTGTAGTCTCGACCTCCTGAGCTAAAGTGATCCTCTTGCCTCAGCCTCCCAAGTGGCTGGAACTACAGGCATGCACCACCACACCAAGCCTTTTTTTTTTTTTTTTTTAGTAGCAATGAGGGAGGTCTCACCATGTTGCCCAGGCTGGTCTCAAACTCCTGAGCTCAAGTGTTCTCCTGCTCCAGCCTCCCAAAGTGTTGGGATTACAAGCAAGAGCCACTGCACCCAGCCATAACTTCTTTTTTTTTTTTTTTGAGATGGAGTCTCATTCTGTCACCCAGGCTAGAGTACAGTGGCGTGATCTCAGCTCACTGCAACCTCTGCCTCCCGCGTTCAAGCAATTCTCCTACCTTAGCCTCCCGAGTAGCTGGGATTACAGGTGTGCACCACCTCGCCTAGCTAATTTCTGTATTTTTATTTTTTTGTTTTTATTTTTTATTTTTGAGATAGAGTTTCGCTCTTGTTGCCCAGGGCTGGAGTGCAATGGCGCAATCTTGGCTCACTGCAACCTTTGCCCTCTGGGTTCAAGCGATTCTCCTGCCTCAGCCTCTTGAAGTAGCTGGGATTACAGGCACCTGCCACCATGCCCTGATAATTTTTTGTGTGTGTGTGTTTTTAGTAGAGATGGAGTTTCACCACGTTGGCCAGCTGGTCTTGAACTCCTGACCTCAGGTGATCCACCTGCCTCGGCCTCCCAAAGTGCTGGGATTACAGGCATGAGCCACTACGCCCATGATATCTAAGAAGTGGTATAATGTTACCTAAAAGTAGACTTAGATTAGTTGTAAATATATATTAAAAAGTCTAGGGAAAACACTACAAAAATTTTTAAAGGAAGTCTAATTGATATGTTAAAAGAGAATGAAAAATAGAATTATACAAAATGCTCAATTAAAACCAAGAGGGGCCAGGAGCAGTGGCACATGCCTGTAATCCCAGCATTGGGAGGCTGAGGCGGGAGGATCACTTGAGACCAGGAGTTCGAGACCAGCCCAGGCATGTTTACAGTTTTGATGAAAAAGGTAATATCAATTTATACTACCATCAGCAACATATTAATACACTGCATACTCACAAGCACTAGGTATTATAATATTTAAATATGTTTGCTAATTTAGTAGCACAAAATTTTTCCCTTTATTGATTTGTACTTTTCTTCTCTTTTTTTTTTTTGAGAAAGGGTCTCAGTCTGTTGCCCAGGCTAGAGTGCAGTGGCATGATCTTGGCTCACTGCAACCTCTACTGCTGGCTCAAGTGATCTTCCTGTCTCAGCCTCCCAAGTAGCTAGGACCACAGATGTGTACTACCATGCCTGGCTAATTTTTCTATTTTTTTGCAGATAGGAGATTTCGCCATGTTGCTCAGACTAGTCTTGAATTCCTGAACTCAAGTAATCTGCCCACCTCAGCTTCTCAAAATGCTGGGATTACAGGCATAAGCCACTGCATCTGGCCTGTATTTTTCTTTAACTATGAATAGAAACAAACTTTTTATCATATATTTACTTGCTTTGTTTTTACTAGAGAAATTTCAGTTTATATTCTTTTCTCATTAATCTAAAAAAAGGTTTTTATTTAACTAATAATAAACTATTTGTTTATTGTTTCTATTTGCTACAAATATTTTCCACACTCTATTGGTTTTCTTTTCATTTTAGTACATCCGTGACATGTAGGAAATTTAGGGGCCAGGTGCAGTGGCTCATGCCTGTAATCCCAGCACTTTGGGAGGCTGAGGTGGGCAGATCACCTGAGGTCAGGTGTTTGAGACCACTCTGGCCAACATGGTGAAATCCTGTCTCTACTAAAAATACAAAAATCAGCCAGGCATGGTGGCATGCGCCTATAGACCCAGCTACTAGGGAGGCTGAGGCAGGAGAACAGCTTGAACCTGGGAGGTGGAGGTTGCAGTGAGCTGAGATCACGCCACTGCACTCCAGCCTGGGCAACAGAGGGAGACTCTGTCTCAAAAAAAAAAAAAAAAAAAAAAAAAAAGGCCAGGCATGGTGGCTCATGCCTGTAATCCTAGCACTTTGGGAGGCCGAGGCGGGAGGATCACAAGGTCATGAGATTGAGACCATCCTGGCTAACACAGTGAAACCCTGTCTCTACTAAAAAATACAAAAAAATTAGCCAGGCATGGTGGCAGGTGCCTGTAGTCCCAGCTACTCGGGAGGCTGAGGCAGGAGAATGGCATAAACCCAGGAGGTGGAGCTTGCAGTGAGCTGAGATCGCACCACTGCACTCCAACCTGGGCGACAGAGCGAGACTCTCTCTCAAAAAAAAAAAAAAAAGAGAAAAGTTAATGTTTACTCAGTCAAATCTGACAATTTTCTTTTGTGATTTCTTCTATTATTTCTAAACTTACATGATTTTACCCTGTTCAGTGGTTTGAAAATTATATTTTCTTTGTATTTTTGTACAATTCAATGATTTACATTTAGCTTATTAATCTCACAAAATTTTGTTTATAATAATAACAGTTAACATTGACTGTTTACTATATGACAGGTGCTATTCTAGGCCCTTTACATATGTAGACTCAGTTAATCCTTACAACAACCCTATATATGGATTAGGTATTATTAGTATCCCAGGGTATGTGTGCTATATATCAAGGAAGTATAACTGATACACTAAAAGAGGAAAGAAAATAGAATCATATAAAATGCCCAATTGAAACGAGAAAAAGGCTAGGTGCATTGGCTCACACCTGTAATCCCTGTACTTTGGGAGGCCAAGGTTTAAGGATTGCTTGAGCCCAGGAGTTTGAGACCAACCCGAGAAACATAGTGAGATCCTGTCTCTACAAAAAAATAAAAAATTAGTCCGGTGTGGTGGCACATGCCTGTAGTTCCAGCTACTTGGAAGGCTGAGGCAGGAGGATTGCTTGAGCCCAAGAGGTCAAGGCTGCAGTAAGCCATGATTGTACCACTGCACTCCAGCCTAAAAGACTGAGTGAGATCCCATCCCATACATACATACCACATACATACATAAATATTGTCCCAATTCCAGAGATGAGGAAACTAAGGGCTAGTGTGATTAAGTAATTCAGCCAAATCACACAGGTAGTAGAACTGGCAGTACCTGAATATTGAGCAACACAGTTTAATTTGATAGCCTGTGCTTTTAACCACTACATTATACTGATACTCAAATTATCTCAATGCCATTTTTATTCAATAATTCTTTCTTTAGCCATTGTTATGTGATGCCTCTTTTCACTACTGAAACTCTTTTTTTTTTTTTTTTTTGAGACAGAGTTTCGCTCTGTCGCCCAGGCTGGAGTGCAGTGGTGCGATCTCGGCTCACTGCAAGCTCCGCCTCCTGCGTTCACGCCATTCTCCTGCCTCAGCCTCCTGAGTGGCTGGGACCACAGGCGCCCACCACCATGCCCAGCTAATTTTTTGTATTTTTAGTAGAGACGGGGGTTTCACTGTGTTAGCCAGGATGGTCTCGATCTCCTGACCTCGTGATCCACCCACCTCTGCCTCCCAAAGTGCTGGGATTACAGGCGTGAGCCACCGTGCCCAGCCCTGAAACTCTTTTCACAATGTCTCATCTTGGACTATTTAGTTTGCTATATTAATTTGTCTTCAAGTAATAATACATGGTTTTAAATACTGTATCATAAAATATATTTTAATATTTGAAAGTTTTAGGATATGTTTCAGTATAATCCTAAAAGGATATCAAGTACTTGAGGAAAAATGCAGTCTTAAGATATCCTTACCATACACTGGTGTCTTCCCTGGCAGGATGACGATAATGAGCTGTAGGCCAGAATATGTGTTCTTGAGATGCCGGAACATGGGCTCTACGCTGTCTGCCCCCTGTGCATATTTGCAGAAGCACGGCTGGCCCTGGATGGGCATCCCTGCATCCTTAGAAATCTTACGCAGCTGGTCTGTGAAACCCCTAGAAGGAGAAACCACTAAATATAAAACCTTTGTCTAGTCATGAATTCCCACAAAGTAGTAATGGGAAGTTTGGGAAGGGAATGGAAGGATGTAGCAAAGATTTGTGTGCTCCATATATGGGAGGTCACCAGACTACTGATGTTAAGGGCAATGGTCTGTCAGTAATCCAAACTGATTACATTCCAAACGAATGGATTACATTCCAAACGAATGGATTACATTCCAAACGTTTGGATTACAATCCAAACGAAGAACATTCTATACAGTTATACGGCATTCTGTAGTTTACAAGGAGCATTACTAATAGTATATGCTGGTTAAGAGCTCAGCTCTAGAGTTAGTATGCAGAGTTCCATTCCCAGTTCTGCTACATACTAGCTATGAAATTTTAGGCACTTACTTCAGTTTTCCTCATCTGTAAAAGGATTGCTTCAATTATAGGGTTGGTGTGAAGATTAAATGAGATCATATATGTAAAGCACTTAGCACACCACCCAAGACCATGGTAAAAGCTTGATACATTTTAGCTATTGTATATTTTCTAATTTGATCTCACAAGAGTCATAAGAAAGAGGCACGGCAGGTATTATTCCTGTTTTACAGATCAGAAAACAGTTTCATAGACATTACATATTTGGCCAAAGGTCAAATGATTAGACAAATGGTAGAGCCAGAATTTCTATAGTATTACCTATCTCACACTAGGATAGCAGGAAAGGTTATGCCCTCAGAGGATATTTTTTAAAATATAAAACCAAAATTTAAAAACAGATGAGGCCAGGTGCAGTGCCTCACACCTATAATCCCAGCAATTTGGGAGGCTGAGGCAGGAGGATCACTTGAGGTCAGGAGTTCGAGACCAGCTTGGCCAACATGGCAAAAATCCATCTCTACTAAAAATACGAAACTAGTCTAGTGTGGTGGCAGGCACCTGTAGTCCCCGCTACTTGGGAGGTTGAGGCAGGAGAATCACTTGAATCTGGGAAGCGGAGGTTGCGGTGAACCAAGATTATGCCACTGCACTCCAGCCTAGGTGACAGAGTAAGACTCTGTCTCCAAATAAACAAACAGATGAAGCAGGCAGCATTTTAATGTACTTTCATTTATACTGAAAAACCCCCAAAACCAATTTCTTTTTTTTTTGAGATGGAGTCTCACTCTGTTGCCCAGGCTGGAGTGCAGTGATACAATCACAACTCACTGCTGCAGCCTCAACTTCCCAGGCTCAAATGATCTTCCCACCTGAGCTTCCCAAGTAGCTGGGATTATAGGCATGTGCCACTGCGCCTGGCTAATTTTTGTATTTTTAGTAGAGATGGGGTTTCAACATATTGGTCAGGCTGGTCTTGAACTCCTGGCCTCAGGCGATCCACCCACCTCAGCCTCCCAAAGTGCTGGGATTACAGGCATGAGCCACTGCTCCCGGACACCAATTTCATATTTATAGAAAATTTTGAATTCAGTATAAATAAGCAATAATGAGCAACAATCGCTTCACTTGTTTTTAAAACAATTGAGGTCCTAAGTCAAGGATCTGAGTGATCTTTGCTCAAAACACTCTGATTCCTTCAGGATAGAGATGAAGTTCGTAGAAATTCCCTTCTCCTATTCCTTATTGGTGCTTAATTAAAGAAGTATGAAATTGAGTATTTTCACTTAGCCTAACAAGAGCCACAAGCCCAATGATTCTGAGACATCTATTCAAGCTGTGAATAACAAATATAAAATGAAAAATAAAAAAGCTCGTTTGAAAAACATTGGAAATGTTGTTTTTTTTTGTTTTTTGTTTTTTTTTGGCCTTTCAAGGCCAAATAAGATAATCATAGCATTGTAATAAGCCATCCTTGTGACATTTCACTTGAAAGCAGGGGGATAAAAACTCTGGAGGAAAAAAAATACATTAAGTGATCATTAAAGCATCCATCTGGAGATTTGGGATTAATAAAAAGGGATGAAGAGAATTAAATAGAAAACAATTTTATTTCTCATATTCTAATTTCTTCTTGCCATGAAGAAAGCAAGGCAAATTCTGAAATGGCCTGAGGTAAATTGGTCTCTGTATCACTCAAGAATGTTTCATTATTGGCATACTTTATATAAGTAGAGATTTAAATTAGACAAGGATCATTTCTTCAAGAAAATTAGATTCCAGAGGGATGGTACATTTACAAAATCATTATAATACGATTTTATTTTGCACAAAAACTGACAAGCACAAATAGAGAGGATACTGATGGGTAGAGACAGGAAGGAGGCATTCTCAGTAAAGGGTGGCACGAGTGGAAACAGGAAAAAAAGGCCAGGGAGATAGAAGGAATACGGTGCTTCAGTTTCTTTGGCCAGAATATGTGAAAATGGAGTAATGATAAAGGACTTAAGAGACTGGTGAAAGATATGAAATGTCATACTGATTTTACGCTTGAACCTGGGAGGCGGAGGTTGCAGTGAGCCGAAATCACGCCACTGCACTCCAGCCTGGATGACAGAGTGAGACTCTGTCTCAATAAAATAAACAAATAAATGTCATAGTGATTTTGAATGTCACTCTTAGTCAAAGGGAAGCCTAAACATTTCAGAGTAGGTTAGTCACAAGTAGAGGTGGTGTTCTTTCATGACAGCCAAATTTCTCAAACAAAGGTGACAGCAGAAACCCTTGAGACTGTGTGAGAATCTCAAAGGAGAGGAGATAGATAATGAAAAGGAAAAGAAGCCAGAAAACTTAAACTAAAGAACCAGAAGGCAAGAGAGGAGGATGTCAAGAAGGTTGGCAGGGTGCGGTGGCTCACGCCTATAATCCCAGCACTTTGGGAGGCCAAGGCAGGAGGACTGCTTGAGTCCAGGAGTTTGAAACCAGTCTAGGCAACATAGTGAGATCCTATCTATACAAAAAAACAAAATTAGCTGGGCATGGTGGCATATGCCTGTAGTCCCAGCTGCTTAGGAAGCTCAGGTGGGAGGATCGTTTGAGCCTGGGAAGTTAAGGCTGCAGTGAGTTGTGATTGTATCACTGCACTCCAGCCTGGGCAACAGAGTAAGACCCCATCTCAAAAACAAAAAAAAAGGAGTCAGTCAAATTTTGAGAAAAACAATGGCTAAGAAGAGACCATTGGACTTGATAAGCATAAAGATACAGGAAATCTTCCAGGAACCAGTTTTAGCAGAGCACTACGATTTCAAGGGAGGAGAGAGAATGGAGGTCTGGAAGCCTAAGAGATTAAGTTAGCTAATGTGAAAATTACTGATTAAAAAGAAACTGAACTGAAGATTTTTGAGAACTTAGAAGTTGAAGGACAGAATCTGAAGAAGAAAGAAAAAGTGGTGGAGATGAAAGCCAAATTTTGGAAAGTAAGGAAAGTGAAACAAGGAATTTAACCACTCCTTCAACATCCTCAACAGAAAAATAAGGATCTTAGTTAATCCTCACCTGGTAGGTAGTGTCACATTAAGTTTCACCTAAAGCTGTCTCGTTACATTTTTAAAGTCTGGCCTAAAGGTTTCTCTGTACATAGTGAATGGTAATCTCCGGATGTGTAAACAAGCTGTAACCTATTCTTGTACCAATTGCTGAGTTTCAGGCAATAAAAGGCAGCCAACTGTTCAAATCATGTTCAAATAAGGCAAGTATCAAGCTGTAAGCAATCCAGCTGTTTCTGTACTTCACTTTCATTTTCTGCACATCACTTTCCTTTTTCTGTCCATAAGTCTTCAACCATGTGGTAGTGCCAGAGTCTCTTTGAACCTATTCTGGTTCTAAGGGCTGCCTGATTTGTGAATCATTGTTTCCTCAATTAAACTCTGTTAAATTTAATTTGTCTAGTTTTTCTTTTAACAGATGGTGTCAGAAGTGGGTCCAAAGTAGAGCCTCTAGCAATCCCTAGAAGCACTGAGTGACGAAGCATGGTACCAGTCAGACTCGCTGTGTCCATTCCTCTCTTGCAACAACCGGGGATTGTGGGTAAGCTCTCAGATTCTGAAGCTCCATGGATTTGTGTTTTGAGCTATCTGAATTTCTTTGAGCAAATTTTAAAATCTGAAATGGGTTCAGAAGTCATGATAGAAACTGGACCAGGTCCAGAATCAGACTGGATCTGATAATTAACTGACTTGGATTCAGTTAGAGGCCTTGGATGTTTAACTGAGTCAGGAAGCAACTGGCAGTTAATGGCAAATAAGAAGGTGTGAACTTTGGCTTTTGGAAATTCACAGAGATTTTTGTGCTCTATGTCTATGCTCTTTGTTTCTCTTTTTTTTTTTTTTTGTTTTTTTGAGATGGAGTCTCACTGTTGTCGCCTGGGCTGGAGTGCAATGGAGTGATCTTGGCTCCCTGCAACCTCTGCCTCCCGGGTTCCAGCAATTCTCCTGACTCTGCCTCCCTAGTAGCTGAGATTACAGGTGCCCACCACCAGGTCCGGCTAATTTTTGTATTTTTAGTAGAGATGGGGTTTCACCATGTTGGCCAGGCTGGTCTCGAACTCCTGACCTCAGGTAATCCACCCGCCTCGGCCTCCCAAAGTGCTGGGATTACAGGCGTGAGCCACTGGGCCCAGCCTATGCCCTTTGTTTCTTTTTCTTGTGTGTTTAGGCAGGGAAAAATCATTGGCTGATCAATGGGATCTGACAGCCAAAGCCAAGATTCAAGGGAAAATGGGATCCTTAATTTCTGAAGAACTGAGTATTCTACCTTACAGCTATGCCTAGCTATACACGCATAAATGTTAGGACCCGAAAGCAGCAAACACTTACTGAAATGGTGAAATCTCACTTTATGTAATTTAAAATTATAGTGGAACACTCAAAATGAATAACACTGCACTTTAAGAAGTCTATTTACAAATGAGGGCTCTAGCTTCATGCCTATAATCCTAGTACTTTGGATGGCCGAAGCAGGAGGATCACTTGAGTCCAGGAGTTTGAAACTAGCCTGGGCAACATAGTGAGACTTTGTCTCTACAAAAAAAGAAAAAAAGTTAGCAGAGCATAGTGGCAAGTCCCTGTGGTCCCAGCTACTTGGGAGGCTGACATAGGATGATCACCTAAGCCTGGGAGGCTGAGGCTGCAGTGAGCCATGGTCACACCATGCCTGGGCACTCCAGCCTGGGCAAAAGAGTGAGGCCCTATGTCAGAAAAAAAAAAAAAAAAAAAAGCCCCCCAACTTAGTTTCATCCAAGGATGCGGATGCCTATTAATGTGCAGAAGCTTCTAATAAGATTTCAATACTTTTATTCCCTCTTTTAAAAGACTTTCTATAAAAGGCAAATAAAAAGCTTAAGTAACAGCAAAATATTTTTGTTTACCTTTTGAGTAAACTGCACATAAAAAAAGAGAGAGGAAAGAAGGAGAGATAGATTCTGTATCATATTGTCTTTTTCAGGTCTGTTGACTAGAAAATTGAGTCTCCTCTCTATCAAATAATAAAGGTTTTGCTTTTAAAAAACCTTTTAATGATCACTTTGGCTAAATGAATGACTTATTTCACAGTGACCTGTGATCCTATTTGGGCCAAGTGTTTTCAATCTTTGACATATTGGACAAGCTTCCCCAAATCAAATTTCAAATTCAAAATTAAGTCTTTTTTTGACCTCAACTTTGGGATGTTACAGTGGTCCCCTACAACAGTCAAAATAGATAATAAACAGGCTTATTTTATATGTAAAATTACATGAGAAACAGTGTCAAATAAGAAGTGATGTTTAAACTTCTTCGAGTTATATTTTTATAAATATTAATACATATTCCAAAATTGTATAAGATTATGAAAATTCTCATATATCTCAATATATGTTATCAGACATAATTATGGTTATTATGTTAAGTTATTGTAGGCCACAGAAATAACCAAATTTCCTTGTCAATTGTGTCTTTATGACTATTTAAAGTCATTTCCACAGTTAATTGCTTAATTCTAAAGCAGTTTCTAATATTAGGTTGGTGCAAAAGTAATTGCGGTTTCTGCTATTCAAAGTAATGGCGGCTGGGCGCAGTGGCTCACATCTGTAATCCTAGCATTTTGGGAGGCTGAGGTGGGCGGATCACAAGGTCAGGAGTTCGAGACCAGCCTGGCCAACATGATGAAACCCCATCTCGACTAAAAATACAAAAAATTACCCAGGCATGGTGGCACACACCTGTAATACCAGCTACTCAAGAGGCTGAGGCAGGAGAACTGCTTGACCCTGGGAGGCAGAGGTTGTAGTGAGCCAAGATTGTGCCACTGCATTCCAGCCTGGGCGACAGAATGAGACTCCGTCTCAAAATAAATAAATAAAATAAATAAATAAATAAATAAATAAATAAATAAATAAAATAATGGCAGGCTGGGCGCAGTGGCTCACCCTGTAATCCCAGCACTTTGGGAGGCCAAGGTTGGTGGATCACTTGAGGTCAGGAGTTCGAGACTAGCCTGGCCAACAAGATGAAACCCATCTCTACTAAAAATACAAAAAAATTAGCCAGGCAGGGTGGTATACGCCTGTAGTCCCAGCTACTCGGGAGTCTGAGGCAGGAGAATCGTTTGAACCAGGAAGGAGGCGGTTGCAGTGAGCCGAGATAGCGCCACTGCACTCCAGCCTGGGTATAAATAAATAAATGTATGGCAGTTATTAAAAACAACTTCACAAGCAAATAAAATCTGATTTTGTCTTCAAGGAGGTTCATGGAAAAGATGAAATGGACTTTGGTAAGCACCCCTGAAGATAGGTTTCTGGTAACTTTAGGATTATATCATTTGGACTGAGTAAGAATTACCAGAACCATATTGAAGAGACAGAGTGATATATAAAACTGCTAACTCAAGCAGCACAAGAATTAAATGAATACCAAGAAAATACTTGGCCAGATTTTCATGCTAACTCAGTCAGTACTGAAACTATTAAGACACATAATTTGAATGAACTCCATGGTCCAGGTCAAATTGCCTATGATAACCCATCTAATAAACAGTGCTGTGCACCTCCATTGGAGAAAGAAAATTGCTATGTAAGAGGATACAATTCCAGTGTTAAGCATGGACTCATGGAGAGACTGGACAGCCGGCTGCCTGCTCCTTCCTGAGTCCTTAAAACTTCCATTACTAGAAGCTGTATTCCATGATTCATCAAGGAAGAGATAAAATGTATATACTGGCCGGGCACGGTGGCTCACACCTGTAATCCCAGCACTTTGGGAGGCCAAGGTGGGCTGATCACCTTAGGTCAGGAGTTTTAGACCATCTGGGCCAACACGGTGAAAGCCTGTCTCTACTTAAAAAATACAAAAAATTAACCGGGTATGGTGGTGGGTACCTGCAATCCCAGCTACTTGGGAGGCTGAGGCACAAGAATTGCTTGAACCCAGGAGGTAGAGGTTGCAGTGAGCCGAGATCACACCACTGCACTCTAGCCTGCGTGACAGAGTGAGACTATGTCTCAAAACAAACAAACAAACAAACAAACACCTTATATATATATTGGTGTTGTGACTGTTCTAAATTGCTAAAATAGTTTATGACCAATGTATAGTTTGTCAAACCCATAATCTTGAGAAGACAACCAAAACTTCAGGTACCTTTCTGCCACATCTGAACATTTTATGGAGGGATTTCATTCAATTGTGATTTTCAGTGCATACTTTCTGGTTGTACAGAAGCTTTCTCATACAAGTGGGCTGATGCTATAACAGTAGCTAAAAGGTTATTAGGAAATGTGTTTCTCTCATAGAACATCGCTGAAGAAATCTCCAGTGATAGAGATACTTGCCTCACTGGACTAGCTGTAAAACAGTTAAATAAGCTATTACAGATATAAGAGCATTAGGCAAAACTAACTGAATAATCTGGATTGCCTTGGTCAAAGATGTTTCAGATTGATGACAAATAGATCCACTTCCAGTGGAAAACAAAAGTTGACCCCTGATGAAATAGTCACTGGAAGGCTTATGCTCCTAATAGAACCTCCTGTATCTTCTGCTCCTAAACTTTAACATGACTAAATGCTGCAAGGCTTTAATGTATTATGCCAAAGTGTAATTTTCACCAGGTAAAGAAAGCTTTTCATGGACCACTGACTCAGGACAAGCAAACCCTTCATGATATAGAATTCAGAGGCTGGATCTTTTGGAAACACATCAGAGAAAGACTCCCCTTGTCACCCACACTGCAGCGAAACTTCAGGACCCTGAAGCTTGGGTTTGTAATCTCACAACTTAGAAAGGCTCACCCAGACTCTTGGAACCACACACCCATCAGAGGGAGAACTTAAGGTAAAGCTAACGAGGTAAGTTTCTCCCGAGAAGCAGATGGCCTCTTAGATGTGGACAGATTTCCCAAGATTGTGGATCAAGACTTCTCTGCTATCATGAGGCTTTTGGCTCTCAATTTTTTCCAAGTTCATGCCTGTTATGAACAACTAAACTGAAAAAGGGGTCTCTTGTGTACACTCATAGGGTATACTTTTATTTGTGAAGGATAAAAAAAACCTCATATTGGCCAGGTGCAGTGGCTCATGCCTGTAATCCCAGCACTTTGGGAGGCCAAGGCGGGTGAATCACGAGGTCAGGAGATCGAGACCATCCTGGCCAACGTGGTGAAACCTCATCTCTACTAAAATACAAAAAATTAGCCAGGCATGGTGGTGCATGCCTGTAGTCCCAGCTACTCCAGAGGCTGAGGCAGGGGAATAGCCTGAACCCAGGAGATGGAGGTTGCAGTAAGCCCAGATCACAGCCTGGCGACAGAGCAAGACTCCGTCTCAAAACAAAACAAAAAAAACAAAAACCCTCACACACAAGAGAAGTTTATGCCTTGATAGAGGGAAGATGAAGGGCCAATGTGGGTGAGAAATTTTAATGGTACCTTTGTTGCTTCATAATCAGTCAGAAACAGAGCACTGGTCAACTCCTCTTAACCTACATCATAATTTAAAGAGAAAATTGTCGGCCAGGTGTGGTGGCTCACGCCTGTAATCTCAGCAGTTTGGGAGGCCGAGGCGGGCAGATCACGAGGTCAGGAGATGGAGACCATCCTGGCTAACGTGGTGAAACCCCGCTCTACTAAAAATACAAAAAATTAGCTGGGCGTGGTGGTACACGCCTGTACTACTTGGGAGGCTGAGGCAGGAGAATCGTTTGATCCCGGGAGGCAGAGGTTGCAGTGAGCTGAGATCATGCCACTGCACTCCAGCCTGGGTGACAGAGTGAGACTCCATCTCAAAAAAAAAAGACAACATTGTCAATACAGGTTAAAGAGAATAGTGCCAGGAGGCCTTCACTCTTCTGGATGGGCATTATTTGTTAGTTTATTTTTCTATGGTGTGTTTTTTTCTTTTTGGAGACAGGGTCTGGCTCTGCTGCCCAGGCTGGGATGCAGTGGCGTGATCTCGGTTCACTGCAACCTCTGCCTCCTGGGCTCAAGCAATCCTCCCACTTCAGCCTCTTGAGTAGCTGGGACCACAGGCATGCACCACTGTGCTCGGATTACTTTTGAATTTTCAGTAGAGACAGGGTTTTACCATGTTGCCTAGGCTGGTCTTGAACTCCTGAGCTCAAGCAATCTGCCCACCTCAGCCTCCCAAAGTGATTGCAGATTACAGGTGTGAGCCGCTGCGTCTGGCCTATGGTTTGGAGTTAATGAGGCAATGATTAGAAATTTATCCCTCTAAATTTTCTAGCCTATTAGAAATTTATAGGCTCTTTAGCAGATTCTACTGCAAAGACTATGGTTATACAAGAGACTTTAAATTATCTTGCCAAAGTTGTGCTAGATAATAGAATTGCTCTAGATTACTTACCGGCTAAACAGAAGTATCTGTGCAGCTGCTGCTATTTCTTATTGAACATGGAGGAATACATTGGATATTACACAAATTCAGTTGTAGGGGATTAACAAACAGGCTGCTTGGTGGAAACAAGTAGACTCTTATTCTAGCTTATTCTTCGATCTATTTGATTTTAGGTGGCTTGGTTCATGGGGACCTTGGCTAAGGAGCATACTCCAAACTCTTGGGGTTATTCTCCTGATAGTCATAATAGTAGTCTCCCTGGGATACTATATTCTCTCAAAAGTTTTAAGTGTTTGCATATGGCCATCTGTAGAATGTCAAATGGTCTCTCTTGAATTGGAACAAAAACTCAAAGAAATGCGTGAGCATGAGGAACGCCATACTTATGAATGACGTACTGAGACCAGAAACCCAAAATCTTGGTAAGGGTGGTGCTAAGGTCTTAAGTTTTGGTCACACTCTTACCTAAGTGAGGACCTAAACAAAAGGGAGGAATTTTTAAACAAAATTATGGGAGGCCATTGTTTTGGACTAAGCTCATGCACGAGGCCCCAACAGACCACACCAAACCAAAATGGAGTCACACATGCTAAGTGTGAGACAATTACACTGAAACATTAAAGAAAGATAGATCCTAAAACAGATCAGGTTTTGTTTTTCTTCTGAAAACAGGAAATTTCAGCACAAGGAGGTCCCCTCTACTCTTACCCTTAGGAAAAAGTAACCCGAAGTCCTTGTTCCCATTTTACAAAACCCATTGTTCTGCTATTTCCCAGTGGGATTTGAGACCAAATAACTAAGTTTATGATGGTGACAGTCACATCAATGCCAATCCATTAAAAAAAAAAAATTGGGGGGATAGATCAAAGGGGACGACTGTTAAATTAAGTTTTGCTTAAAGCTACCTCCTTACATCTTTTAAGTTCAGCCTAGAGATTTCTCTGAACATTGTAAACTGTAACCTAGGCCAGGCGCAGTGGCTCACGCCTGTAATCCCAGCACTTTGGGAAGCTGAGGCAGGCAGATCACCTCAGGTCAGGAGTTTGAGACCAGCCTGGCCAACACAGTGAAACCCCATCTCTACTAAAAATGCAAAAATTAGCCGGGCGTAGTAGTGCGGGCCTGTAGTCCCAGCTACTCTAGAGGCTGAGGCAGGAGAACCGCTTGAACCTGAGAGGCGGGGGTTGCAGTGAGCCAAGATCACGCCATTGCACTCCAGCCTGGGTGACAGAGCAAGACTCTGTCTCAAAACAAAAACAAAAAACTGTAACCTAACTGGATGGGTAAATAGTGGATAAGCTACTTGTGTACCAAACACTGAGTTTCAGCCAATCAATTACAGCTAACTGTTCAAACCATCTTCAAATAAGGCAAATGCCAAGCTGTAACCAATCCATCTGTTTCTGTACTTCATTTCCATATTCTGTATGCCACTTTCCTTTTTCTGTCCATAAATCTTCTTCAGCCATGCGGCTGCTGGAAGTCTCTCTGAACCTGTTCTTGTTCCAGGAGCTGCCTGATTTGCAAATCATTCTTTGCTCAATTATAAACTCTGTTAATTTGTCTGAAGTTTTAAACAGAAGATATGATTAGCTCTATTTTACAAAGGTGAACATTGAAGAATAATGAGATTAAATAAATTATCCACGGTAATAAATCCAGGTAGTGGCAAATCTGGGAATTATACCTAAACTGTCATCGAAAGACAATGATGCTGCTACTATCCCACAACAAGTAGTTGTGATATTGTGAAATATGCATTTGCTGGCCATTCCCATTTCCTAGCAGACAACTCCTAAAATCCTTAGAAACTCCTAAGTGTTATCTTTTTTATATGATACTGATTGCCTAACGGCTGGTGGCCTACAGGTAGCTTCAGGATGGGGTCTGGTCACCGGAAAGGCAAGGCAGGATTAGAGGGTTGGGACTTTCAGCCCCACATCCCCAACCTCCAAGGAGGTGAAAGGGGCCAAAGGTTGTTGATAACTAATGGCTAACAGTTTAATCAATGAGGCCTATGTAATGAAGCATCCATAAAAACCCAAAAGGACGGGGTTTGGAGAGCTTCTGGCCAGCTGAACACACAAAGGTTCCTGGAGGGTGGTGTACCCAGGGATGGCATGGAAACTCCACACTCCCTCCCCATACCTCGCCCTACGCATATCTTTACTGCATCCTTCGTAATATCTTTTATAATAAAACAGTAAACATAGCAAGTGTTTCCCTAGTTCTGTAAGCTGCTCTATCAGATGAATCTATCTTGAAGAGGGGGTCATGGGAACCCATGACCAGAGGCCTGGACTTGCTACTGGCATCTGAAGCAGAGTGCAGCCTTGTGGGACTGAACCCTGAATCTGTGGAATCTGATGCTATCTCCAGGAAGATAGCGTAATAACTGAATTGGAGGACACCCAGCTGGTGTCCACTGCAGAATTGATTGTTTGCTTGGTGTGTGGGGAAACCCTCCCCACATTTAGTCACAAGAGTGTTCTGTGTTGATTACTGTGGTGTGAGAGCAGAGAAAAAATATGGTTTGAGCTTGTGTTTTTTCCATTCACAGTAGTCCATAAGGATGTCTAGTAGAATGAATCAAGGAATTTACTATGACTAACAAATTTTTTCACCGAACTATTGAGAAGTTTTTTTTTGAGACAGAGTCTCACTCTGTTGCCCAGGCTGGAGTGCAGCGGCACAATCTCAGCTCACTGCAAGCTCTGCCTCCTGGGTTCACGCCATTCTCCTGCCTCAGCCTCCTGAGTAGCTGAGACTACAGGCGCCCACCACCAAGCCTGGCTAATTTTTTGTATTTTTAGTATAGACACCATGTTAGCCAGGATGGTCTCGATCTCCTGACCTTGTGATCCACCCGCCTTGGCCTCCCAAAGTGCTGGGATTACAGGCGTGAGCCACTGTGCCTGGTCAAGAAGAAATGTTTTTAAAGGTTCAGTGACTAGGCCGGGCGCGGTGGCTCATGCCTATAATCCCAGCACCTTGGGGGGCCAAGGCGGGCAGATCACCTGAGGTCAGGAGTTTGAGACCAGCCTGGCCAACATGGTGAAACCCCATCTCTACTAAAAATACAAAATTAGCTGGGCGTGGTGGCACACACCTGTAATCCCAGCTACTCGGGAAGCTGAGGCAGGAGAATTGCTTGAGCCTGGGAGGTGGAGGTTGCAGTGAGCTGGGATCATGCCACTACAATTCAGCCTGGGTGACAGAGTGAGACTCTGTCTCAAAAAAAAAAAAAAAAATGGTTCAGTGATTACATATACTTCATATTAAGGCAACATCTGTTAGAACATTAGATGAGTAATTTAAAGTCTAAACACAAAAAAGTCCCAAAGCCAAGGTAAAGACATGCCTTACTTCAATATTTCTTCTCTGCACTGCCTCTGTGTGGCAAAACAAGCGATAGCCCACATTTTGATTTCAACTCCTGTGTGGAATTGTTTCCCTCGCATGTCCCATACTCCGTGGCTCGGTGTTGCTACTGTCCGATTCTATACGAGGAGAAAAAAATAATATGGTGAAAAAGAACAAAAATTTTCAATAAACAGAAAGTAAACATTTCGAATCGTTGAATTGAAATATTTCTGATATGTCTTTCTCTCCATACTTACAGACAACATGTGTATGATTAAAACATTAACAAGAGACTTTACCCGTCCTCCATACTGGAGCATAGGTGCTGGAAGTACGCGTCCAGTTACATGAGCCATTTCATCCCGAACTTTAAATTGAAACTCCTGAACAAATGGATCTGTTTCATAATTTGCACTTCTTACCTAAAAATAGAAAAAGTTCGCAGTTACTCTCAAAATTCCCCCAAATCCCCTACTTTAATGCATTAGAACCCTCTTTTTTTTCTTCACTGTGTCAATAATATATTTTCCAACAGGTCTAATCAATGGTGCTCTAACTACAGAACAGCGAATCTGAACCTGGGGACCACGGGTCATGAATGGACTGTAGAAATTCTGTGGCCTCCTGGTAATTTATACAAAATTTGTAAGTATGCATTAGGTTGAATAATACATTTTGGCCTGGCATGGTAGTTCATGCCTGTGATCTCAGCATTTTGGGAGGCCAAGTTGGAGGATTGCTCAAGCCCAGGAGCTTGAAACTAGCCTGGGAAACATAGTGAGACCCTGTCTCTACAAAAAAATTTAAAAATTAGGCTGGGCGTGGTGGCTCACATCTGTAATCCCAGCACTTTGGGAGGCTGAGGTGGGAGAACTGCTTGAGCTCAGGAGCTCAAGACCAACCTGAGCAACAAAGCAAGACGTCATCTCTACAAAAAATTAAGAAGAATTAGCCAGGTGTGGTGCTGTGTGCCTGTGGTCCCAGCTATTTGGGAGGCTGAGGTGAGAGAATCGCTTGAGCCTGGGAGCTCAAGGCTGCAGTGGGCTGTGATTGCACCACTGTACTCCAGCCTGGGGGTCAGAGCAAGACCCTGTCTCAAAAGAAAAAAAAAATCCATGAAAATGATAATAAAACTTTTTTTTTTTTTTTTTTTTTAAAGAGATGGAGTCTTGCTATGTTATTCAGGCTGGCCTTGAACTCCTGGGCTCAAGCCATCTTCCTCTCTCAGCCTCCTAGATAGCTGGGAACATAGGCATGCACCACTATGTACACCCAGCTGAAAATGGTAATTTTGTATGACTGAAACTAATATGCTTTTGGATGGAGAAAGAAATATCTCACCTAAAAAGAGGTTAAGAACCTCTGACTATAGGAGATCTGGATACATTCTATTAAAATTTATTTTGTGTAGAGTTTGATAGGAAATATTAATAATCTTAAGACTTCTAAAAATTATTTGATTTATAATTTATATAAAATTTACTTGACTATTTTCAGTGCTACATTATAAAATTTATTTAATGGAATACACTTAAAGACAGATAAGAAAGCCAGTATGAGTCACAGGTTATAATTTTTATATATTCCCATACATATAATCAAAGAACTTCATGTAATTCAGTGTTGAATCTCACTGAAATTCATGCTTAAAGCATGCTGCTATATAGACTCTCTCTACAATAAGCAGGAAAAGTCATTTTCTTTTCTTTTTTTCTTTTTTTTTTTTGAGACAGGGTCTCGCTCTGTCATCCACTGGTGCAATCACAGCTCACTGCAACTTCAACCTCCTGGGGCCCAAGCGATCCTCCCACCTCAGCCTCCTGAGTAGCTGGGACTATAGGTGCATGCCACATACCTGGCTAACTAACATTTTTTTTGTAGAGATGGGGTCTCACTATGTTGCCTAGGCTGGTCTTGAACTCCTGGGCTCAACTGATAGTCCTGCCTCGGCCTCCCAAAGTGATGGGGTTACAGGTGTAAGCCCTATTTTCTAAATTAGGCACCAATGGGGCATCTCTTTCAATCTTATTTGCCATTCATTTCTGTACTTCAGTGTATCCTGTAATAAGGTTACAGCGAATAACGACGACTATACTATAACAACTAATATACTATGACTTGCTGCATGATGTACTTGGTGCTAAGTGCTTAATGATACATTTTCACAAGTATTTTATAGCTACAAAAACAGTTCTTTTATAATCTGTATTTTACAGAGGATACAACTAAAGCTCAGTAAAGTAAAATGATTGCCAAAAACCACACAGCTAAGTAAGTGATGTAGACAGAATCTGAAACCATGTATATTCTGATTCTAGAGTGTCTACTCTTAATCACTGCATTATCTTTCCAGATACTATAAATTTAATAATAATAATATCATAACAGTAACAGTAAGTAAGTGGAGAAGCCAGACTTCCAACCCAGGGTTGTTAGACTCCAAAGTCCGTTTTATTTTTTTTAAACTACCATATGATACTTTCTGAACAGTTAAACTGTAATAAATGAGTTAGAACAGTGAGTTATTGAGACTTTTATAGACAAAGTAAGAGGTCTTAGTCTCTGAAAGATTTTGAGAAAGCTTTTAGAATCTTACAGTAGAATTAGAGAAAAACCCAGGATGAAAACCAGCATATATTTTCCTAATTAAATATCATGTAATAACTTTCTTTGACTCTTTACAGAAGAGTCAATAAGAAAAAAAAAGGTATTTTTTCTGCAGTTGGCTTACCAAATAAAAGAGCCAGTTTTTGCCAAAGGTGAAATTACTAAGGTTAAAAAATAAATTAAAAGAGCCAGTTTTGCATCCCTATTTTCAATAATCTTTAAAATTGCTTTCGGAAGTATTATTAAGTTGTTTTGGGAAATATTCATATTTCCAGATTTTTTTCTCTTTGCTTGGGCAGTTAAAATGGTATTCGAGAACAAAGCCAGATAAGATTCAAATGCCCTTTAATCTTGAGTTTTGCCTTATTCTATGAGTTTTATAAAGCGGTATTGGTAACGCCTTCCTTCCCCTCATTTAGAACAATGAGACAGCACAGAGACCTTACATGGTTAAAGCTATCTTCTATTTCCTTTCTTTCTTTTCTTTTCTTTCTCTCTTTCTTTTTCTCTTTCTTTCTCTCCCTCCCTCCCTCCCTCTCTCTTTTTTTTAGACAGAGTTTCGCTCTTGTTGCCCAGGCTGGAGTGCAATGGCACAATCCCGACTCACCGCAACCTCCGCCTCCCGGGTTCAAGCAATTCTCCTGCCTCAGCCTCCTGAGTAGCTGGGATTATAGGCATGCGCCACCACGCCTGGCTAATTTTGTATTTTTAGTAGACACGAGGTTTCTCTATGTTGGGTCTTGAACTCCCAACCTCAGGTGATCCACCCCCCTCGGCCTCCCGAAGTGTTGGGATTACAGGCGTGAGCCACCGCACCTGACCTTCTTTTTCTTTCTTTTTTTTATTGAGACAGAGTCTCACTCTGTTGTCCAGGCTGGAGTGCAGTGGTGTGATCGGCTCACCGCAGCCTCTGCCTCCCAGGTTCAAGTGATTCTCATGCCTCAGCCACCTGACTAGCTGGGATTACAGACGCATGCCACCATGCCCCACTGAATTTTGTGTTTTTAGTAGAGATGGCATTTTGCCATGTTTCCCAGGCTGGTCTCAAATTCCTGGCCTCAAGTGATCCACCCACTTTGGCCTCCTAAACTGCTGGGATTACAGATGTGAGCCACTGAGCCCAGCCATTTCTTTATTCAGACTGTACAGCTGCCACTCTGATACTGGGGACTAAGCAATCTTAGACTGAGTGTTAAGAATTTTAGTATAGGCCGGGCGCGGCGGCTCATGCCTGTAATCCTAGCACTTTGGGAGGCCAAGGCAGGCGGATCACGAGGTCAGGAGATGGAGACCATCCTGGCTAACATGGTAAAATCCTGTCTCTACTAAAAATACAAAAAAATTAGCCAGGCGTGGTGGTGTGCGCCTGTAGTCCCAGCTGCTGGGAAGGCTGAAGCAGGAGAATGGTGTGAACCTGGGAGGCAGAGCTTGCAGTGAGCCGAGATCGTGCCACTGCACTCCAGCCTGGGTGACAGAGCAAGACTCCGTCTCAAAAAAAAAAAAAAAACTTTTAGTATTGCTAGTCATAATTCTTTGACTTTTCCTCCTATTTCCCACCTCTTTTATGTGGAGGTTCCAGTTTACTAAATTGAAACATTTCTTCTGAGAGGATCTGTTCCCTGGATCTACTTAAAAAGCTCAGGGTTAAATGAGAAGGACCTAACCCTTCTCATATAGACCACCAACGCTTGTATCAAGAACATTAGATTACTTCCATGATCGCTTTTAATTCTGACAGTCCATGAAATGGTCATAAGGTATGGGTTGATAAGGACATGGTTCACCCTAATATGTTTTAAATTCTCATTTCTAAGGTTAAGTACTAACCAATCTGCTAATTTCCTCTTGTCTATCTGGTGCAGATCTTGCTGTCGCCTTGATCATAGTGGAAGTCTGATTGTCTGTTAGCTTCTTGATACATCGTTGCCCTGCCACAATATTACAGACCTAGAAATGGAAAAAAGTTTTGTACTAGATGCGTATATCTTTTTTTTTAGCTCTTACTTAGTGCCAATTACATGTAAAATAAAAATTTAAAATCAACTTCATTAAACCACTTATTTTCAATATGTTAAGTAAAAAAGTAGTAAACAAGACAGCTCTACAGTAATTAAGTATAATTAAGTAAAATGTACACCAGATAAAGACTGAAAGAAGTATAGTATACCAAAATGTTAACAGTGGTTACACTAGAGTGGCAGGATTATGGATGAACTTGTTTCGTGTTATTTCATTACAGAAAATTTAGAATAAATTAAAACTTAAAAACAGTTCATAATCCAAAATAAATGTTCTGTATGAGGTAAGTCATTGGCCATAAAAGACCCCAAAAGAATCCTGAACAACAGGGTATTAATTAGCAGTGTGAAGGCATTACTTCTAGAGGCAGGTAGGTGTGTTTCTGCTCTTGCCCGACTTGCAGACAGGGAAGGTGCGGGTACTTCAGCTGAAGAGTATACTTTTCTCTGAAATACTGCGCTACTGTTCTCTCCACAGTTTGGCCGTTTTCTAACTGTAAAGGAAAGCTGAGGAAAAAAAAGTACACATGAACAATTCTTTCCCATTATGAGCCAGAAAAACTCCCAACCCCACTAACTAGAGCAAGCTGCCTCACACCATCGCTGCTCTGACAAACTTTTCTTACGTTTGATGACTGGCAGGCCTCCTTGTTACATTACAAACACGGTATTTCCGTCTCATTGTTCCACAATGAGTCACTTCAACCTTCAAACCTGTTCCCAACAAGAAAAATGGAGGTTACAGAACTGTCACATGTAAAATATTTATACTTATAAAGCCTGTTCATTACCATAAAAACTCAATTCTGAACAGACAAAAAATTCTGTGATACAGGCAAGATGATACAAACACCAGATTTTACATATAACATTGCTAATAACGGTCACAGTCATGACAGACCTAATGGCAAAATTTTTTCTTACCCCATCAAGCTCTACACATTAAAAAATAAAATCATAAAATTTGCAAAGCCCATAGATCAAGGGCCAAAATCTTCCATTAATAAAAAATCCTGTTTATAATAAATTCAGGTATTTATGCTGGGAGAGGGAAGGAGGAATGAAAGAGGAGATCCAATAATTCTCAAGGTATTCCATAATTTCAAATTATGTGATATTTACCTAGCCCAGTCATCACATACTGATTGAAGATCAGAATTTCGTAAAGCTCAAGAAAGAGCCCTTTAAAGATTTATAAAGCAGGAGAAAAAAATTCCAGGCATTTTTAACAGAAGTGACAATTTTATAGAAGTATAATATAGTGACACAGCTCTTTTCCAATACTATTAAAAATCAAATGCAACCAAAATAATTCCTAAAGTAGGCAATCCCTACCCTCTTATGGAGTCAAGATCCCTTTGAGAATCTGATGTAAGCAATAAACTCTCAGCAAAATGCACATATACATAATTTAGCATATGATTTTAGGAGTTCTTGGATCCCTGCAGTCCATCTGTGGACTCTAGGGGTTCAAGGATCCCAGGCCTGCTCTAGAATGTGAAGAAATGGGCTTTAAGCCGTTGGCTGAAGTTCTTCGAGATGAATTTTTTGGAGCAGTGCTGTCAAAGAGAATTTTCTTGAGGTGATGGAATGTTCTACATTTATGCTAATATGGTAATCACTAATAACATGTTACTAAGCATAAGAAATGTAGCTGGTGTACCTAAGAAACTGAAATTTTAATTTTATTTAGATTTTTTTTTTTGAGTTTTTCGCTTTTGTTGCCCAGTTCGGAGTGCAATGATGCGATCTTGGCTCATTGCAACCTTTGTCTCCAGGGTTAATGTGATTCTCCTGCCTCAGCCTCCCAAGTAGCTGGGATTACAGTACCCGCCACTACGCCTAGTTAATTTTTGTATTTTTAGTAGAGATGGGGTTTCGCCATGTTGGCCAGGCTGGTCTTGAACTCCAGACCTCAGGTGAACCACCCACCTTGGCCTCCCAAAGTGTTGAGATTACAGGCATGAGCCACCACGCCTGGACTTTATTTTAATTAATTTAAATTTAAGTAGCTACATGTGGTTAGTGCAGTCTTAGCCTAGAGAAGAGTTAACAGGTACACAGAGGTCACAGACAAGCAACTCCTTTCTAAAGTTTGGCCTAGACTCCAAAGGATAAAGTCCAAAATGGGGTAGATGGAGAACAACTTTTAGTTCCCTGATAATACTTATGGTTATTACTCTTTGTCATATTTCTCTTTTATATTTGTGATTCCTATACTCTAGTGGTTCTCAGCCAGAGGCCAATCTGTCCCCCAGGGGACATTTGGCAATGTCTGGAGACAAATTGATAGGCATGACTGGAGATGCTACTGCTTTCTATTGAGTAGAAGCCAGGGATAGTATGAAATATCCTGTAATGCACAGAACAGCCCTACCCCTATCCCAACAAAGAATTATCCAGCCCAAAATGTCAATGCTGCTGAGGTTGAGAATGCCTGCTATGGTAAAATTTATTTTCTTACCTAACTGCTACCTGCAATTAGGTAATAAGATTAGTACCAAACACAAAGCTCAATCATATAAATGATATTTTCTTCTGATAGATCAGAACAAATTAAGATGTTAAATGGACACGGTATCCATCCCTGTACCAGACTGGTATGGGTTTGTTTTTCTTTGGAAGTGCTCCTCCTTGAATCAGTGAGTAGTAATTTTTCATTACAACTACCTTTATAAGACAAAAATGTCAGATCAACTAGAGAATTACTATGTCTTTATATTATAAAGGAGACTAGAAAATAAAATATTATCGAAGGAGGATCTTAAAAGAAGGAAACACTAATAATATGAAGAAACAAGATGTAAAAATATTATGTTCAGGGGAGAACACAATAGAAAAGTCTAAAACAAATTTCTGTTATTTGTACCACTTAGCAATTTATTTTCAACTCTTCCCCTTGAATTAAAAAAATATTAATAAGGTTCTCCAAGCCTATAAAGCTTTTACTAAAAATAAGTTGGCATATATATATATATATATATATATATATATATATATATATATATATATGGTACTTATAACATACATTTTCCCCAGTATTTCTGCTGTTTAACTATCATGAGTTACTGGATAAAGAAACCACTCCAAAGTTATTATTAAATATTTAGGTACAAGTTCAACTGGAAAAAGATGAATATACTAAGAAAATCTATTCTTTATTGCACACTTTGTGTCATTATTTAACAGCTAGCATCAAATTCTTCACACCAGCTAAAAAACCCATAGATACAGGAGAGAACACAAAACTCTTATTCTCTTGGGTTAATGTAGTAGGAATACATGATGTACTTTAAAGAGCCTTCTTTAAAAAAAAAAAAAACCCTTTTTTACTTGGAATGAAGAAAAAAATAATCAGTTTGTCAATTGGATCCAACCCAGATTTTTCCACCCCCAAACTAGGATCACAGGTACCTAAGAATTAGACCAAAATCTAGGTGCTAGCAAAAAGTTGAAATTTTTAAAAAGTGGACTAGATAATTCTCTGCCCAGGTCCCTCCCCAAACCCTCCATCCAACCAAAAAAAAAACACTTTTGGCTTTAATAAATATTTAACCTATAAACTTGGCTTTACCTTCACTATAACATCAACTTTATTATGCTTTCTAGTCATTTTTTCAGTCATTTCTTTGGGCCCCTGAGCAGTTGAAGTTAAGATCGAGTCCATGCTCTTCGGGCAGCAGTTGAATCCTTGTTCTGTACATCTTGTATTTTCTGTGATAGAGTGGTGATATGAGTTGATTGCATAGTTACCGCAAAATAATGTAAGTGACTTCATGATATCAGAGGTGGTAACTAAGCAGCAACTCCACTGGAAACCATGGCATTTAGATGATCACATATTAATGGTAGGTAATGCACTAACCTCCTGACAATGCTAGCTGTGCAGTTAATACCAATTATAAAAGGACAATGGTATGGTTGCAAAACAGTTACATAAACAATTTCTTACTTTGGCATTTAAATAACTTGAGATAAATGGATGCTTATTTTCGAAGCAGGGTGGATCTTCCTTTTAATGTTTTATTACAATTACTATCTCTCTCGGTTACTGAATGGCAAAGAATGAATGATTACTGGAACAAGCAGAATGTATTAAACTACTCTAATCGATTTGGGGGAACTGAAAGATGTTCAGTGAACAAACTTAAATGCTTCATTCAAACCACAAGCTGAAAATTGTCTGCAATAAATAGGTAAAATCTTAAAAACAACATAATTATTTCTGGCTATTTAAGATCTAACAATATAAATAGAATTTATCCTACTCATTCTGATTAGAGAGTATCAGACTAAATACATATAAAATATAGATTTCAGAACACTATTAAAATTATTTTTTATTTTTATTTTTGGGCAGCCACGTAGAGATGAATTTATCTGAGTTAAATGTACATATGATGCAACAGCACTGTACAAATTTTAGTTACTAAGTATAATAGATAAGATCAACAGTGAACTCTATAACTTAAATAACTATAATTCTAGAACAACACATGAAACAGGCTAGCCTCACATTTATACATTTTTAAAGGACTAAAATAAATAACTATAATTTCAGAAAAATAAGGAAGTCATTATATTAGAATATGTTCTAGTTCTATAATTCTAGTTATAAAATATAACAAATATTTTTGGAGTGAGCTTCCTACTTTTAACAGTATTACTAAAGCATTTTCCCATGAGATATTCTTATCCCGTCAGCTAGTAAGGGACAGTATTAACAAAAAATTAGCTGGTAGTGATACTAACTCCATTACTTGGCATTTCTTTCAAATACCACTTAAGATGTTATAGTAAGGAATTTAATGTAATATTTTATTTTATAATTGATGTATAGTTTTACTGGTTAGGTTACATAAATAGATTTTAATTATATAAGAAGACATTTTAATAAAAGGTTGTTATATCCATGCATTTTATAGTTAAGTTGTGCTAAATGCTAATTAATTCACCTTTTATCTCTTTGGTGAATTTTACCCGATGAGAATCAGTCAGAGGTCTTGGTTGCTCATCAATATTATGAATATCAAGAACTTCACACATGAACTGAATTACAGGTTGTGCTTTGTAGAAGGCAGTGGCAGAAACTAAGAAGAAAAACACAAATAATACAAATTAATGTTTCCCTAAAAAATTCAGAAACTTCATCTTAGGCTCCATGATAACTATCTATAGAGTTAAAATGATCCCTTATGCACATTTATGTACATACAAATTTCCAAAATTAAGCAGTTTTAATTTGACCTCTGAGGCACAAATACAAAATGGCCAAATACTACAGTTTTTATAATCTATCTCTTTCATCATGAGTAACTGATTCATTCCATTCTCTATAGAGAAGTGTTCTGGGTGAGACAAGGCTTGTAAGAGACAAAGAAGGCTGGAGCCCCGTGGCAGATGAGATGGTTAGGTATTATTTCTTTTTTTCTTTTTTTAATAGGAACAAGGTCTCACAATATTGCTCAGGCTGGTTTCCAACTCCTGAGCTCGAGCGATCCTCCCGCCTCAGCCTCCCAAAGTGGTAGGATTACAGGTGTTAGCCACCACGCCTGGCCAGTATTATTTCTTAAACAAGGCTTTCTATGCCACCCTAGACTATCTATTCTAAAGAGAGTTTTCCCTGTCTTGTAATGATTTGAAAAAAACAGTGGTATTAGTCGTTGGTGCTAAATCTAAGCTACATATATATATATATATATATTTTTTTTTTTTGAGACAAACTTTCACTCCTGTTTCCCAGTCTAGAGTGCAATGGCACAATCTTGGCTCACTGCAATCTCCGCCTCCTGGGTTCAAGCGATTCTCCTGCCTCAGCCTCTCGAGTAGCTGGGACTACAGGCATGCACCACCACGTCCGACCAATTTAGCACTTCTAGTAGAGACGGGGTTTCTCCGTGTTGGTCAGGCTGGTCTCGAACTCCTGACCTCAGGTGATCCGCCTGCCTTGGCCTCCCAAAGTGCTGGGATTACAGGCATGAGCCACTGTGCTCAGCCTACAGATAGTAATCTTAAGGGTTATCTGTCCAATATTATTGAGCAATGGGTGGTTTTTTAACAGTCCATCAGGATGATTTCTTAACCATGGGTTTTGGAACTAGAAGAGTTTCACCAATGGTTAGCAGATCACCATCACTCATTTCTTAGACACATACTTATTAATTGCTATTATGTGTTATATAGGCACTGGGGATACAACAAAAAGTAAGACCATAAGATAGTAAGTTGCATGTTATCATGTTATTTTTCTACTCAAAAAAAAAAAAACATGCCCACTGTCTGTTCAGCTAAGTGTAAATTTTATTTATTTATGTATTTATTTTTTAGACGGAGTCTCACTCTGTCGTCCAGGCTGGAGTGCAATGGCGCGATCTCGGCTCACTGCAACCTCCCCCTCCCAGGTTCAAGCAATTCTCCTGCCTCAGCCTCCTGAGTAGCTGGGACTACAGGTGCCCACCAACACACCCGGCTAATTTTTGTATTTTTAGTAGAGACAAGGTTTCACCACGTTGGCCAGGCTGGATGGCTCACGCCTGTAATCCCAGCACTTTGGGAGGCTGAGGCGGGAGGATCACGAGGTCAGGAGTGTAAACTTTTTATGTGGGGATCTTTCTCTTGCTTTCCTTGGTTTAGCATTAAATGTCCTCCATAAAATGTTCCTTACCTCTGGGAGGATATTTTCAAAGCTTTAACAGTAGTTATCTCTGAATAAATGTGGGTGGTGAGGCTACTGTGGGTATTTTATTTTCTTTAAAATATTTTTGGCCAGGCACGGTGGCTCACACCTGTAATCCCAGCATTTTGGGAGGCTGAGGCCGGTGGACTGCCTGAGCTCAGGAGTTCAAAACCAGCCTGGGCAACATGGTGAAACCCCATCTCTACTGAAAATACAAAAAAATTAGCCAGGCGTGGTGGCGTGTGCCTGTAATCCCAGCTACCCAGGAGGCTGAGGCATGAGAATCGCTTGAACTTGGGAGGCCGAGGTTGCAGTGAGCCTAGATCACGCCACTGCACTCCAGCCTGGGTGACAGAGTGAGATTCTGTCTCAAAAAAAAAAAAAAAAAAAAAAGTTATCTTGGCTGGGTACAGTGGCTCACACCTGTAATCCCAGCAGTTTGGGAGCCCAAGGTGCATGGATCACTTGAAATTAGGAGTTCAAGATCAGCCTGGCCAACATGGTGAAACCCCATCTCTACTAAAAAATACAAAAATTAGCTGTGTGTGGTGGCGCATGCCTGTAATCCCAGCTACTCAGAAGGCTAAGGCCAGAGAATCGCTTGAACCCACGAGGCGAAGGTTGCAGTGAGCCGAGATTGCGCCACTACACTACAGCCTGGGTGACAGAGCAAGACGTTTCGTCTCAAAAAAAATTTTTTTAAATATATTTTTTACAATGAAAAAACATTTTTGTCTTTATAACTTCATTTTTTGGTACTGAGTGCATACTGTTTTTTACTTCTTTATTACACAAATAATATATGAATAAAGTTTCATCATAAAAACTCAAACAATACAGAGATATACAAAGTAAAGACCCTCTCCAGTCTGAACCTCCTTGCTCCAAATATCTCTAATAAGTAACCATTGTTAGTACTTAGGTATGTATATAACCTCTCCTTTTAATGTGCACTTAGACTTGTCAGAAAGGTGATTAAAAAAACAAAAATACTAATTTACAAAGATAAAAATGTAGCAATAACTTTTTAGATGAAATCAGATGATAAACGTTCTATGACTCATTTTTATCATGATTTTAAAAATTAACAATACATCTTAGAGATCTTTTCATGTCAGTACACCCTTTAATTGCTGCACACTATGTTACAGTATGGGTGCATGATAAGTAAACAGGTATTCCCTTCCCCTCTTAATAAAAAAGAATACAAATGGTAAAACATTAGAAACACTATAGTGTGCCTTGTATGTACTAATATGAAACTATATCATTCTTTCTCATAGCTGCAAGATATCCCATTGTATGAATGTACTTCATGTCCCCTAAGGGAGAGTTATGGGTTGTTTTTTACTATTACAAACAATATTCCAATGAATGTTCCTGTGCATGTGTGTGTGTCTGTGTACGTATGTGTGTGTATTTATTTTTTGGTATACATCCATGAGTACTTATTTTTTATTTGTATTTATTTATTCATTTATTTTTGAGACAGAGTCTCCCTCTGTCACCCAGGCTGAAGTGCGGTGGCGTGATCTTGGCTCACTGCAACCTCTGCCTCCCAGGTTCAGGCAATTCTCGTGCCTCAGCCTTCCAAGAGCTGGAATTACAGGCATGTGCCACCACACCCGGCTAATTTTTTTATTTTTAGTGGAGACGGGGTTTCACCATGTTGGCCAGGCTGGTCTCAAACTCCTGGCCTCAACTGATCCACCCGCCTCGGCCTCCCAAAGTGCTGGGATTACAGGCGTGAGCCACCGCGCCTGGCCCATGAGTATTTCTGTGGAAAAGATAAGAGAAATCAATACTCACTGCTAAACTTCCATCCAAATAAACTTTAGAAACATTTCCAGTTTCTAACTAATTAAAAAAAAAAAGAGAGACTGTTAAGATTTTAACAGTATTCTAGGTATCTTATTCAAATCCATAATAGTTTTAAATATATATATATTATATTCTACTGAAAAATGTTGGAATATTATTGTGCACAAAAAGGAAGGCTGACAGGATACATATCAAATTTAAGTTATATGTTTATAATGTTTAAGTTCTTAAGCACATATTGATCTAGGTTAATTTTTAAAAAGTAAATGAAAAATAAATAGATAGTGAATAATATGCTTATTTTGCCTTTCTTTTAATCCTACAGGTAAAATTTATTCATTGGATTGCTATAACACCAGCATTCACAACTAGTATTTCAGATACCACAAAATTGTAATTACTTGTAACTACTAAACAAACATGCTAGAATTATTTCTCTTGTTTAATCCTCTTCTACTATTTTTCCCTGTTGATTCCACTACACTCTGAATCATTTTACTATTGACTATCTTCTCTACAGGAAGGTGGGCATTTGAGGTAAACATTAAATTTAGTAATAAAAAACTCATAAAGAATGGGTTGAAATCAGCAAATATAGTTTTGAATTAGGAATACATTTCAATGATCAAATATTTGCTTTTCTGTCCCTTGGATTAATTCTTAATATTTAATAAACCTACATATATATGTAGTTTATTCCTTCCTTCCCTTTCACAAATTAGCTAATTATTACTGAAAAATGTTTACATTTAACATTTTTAAAATCTATCAATAAAATATGCTACATTAACATGTTACAGGAAATAAGCATATAATCATTTCCATAGATGGCAGTCCCCAAAAAGCAAGCATTTGATAAAATTCAGCATTGAAGCAAATACTCTTATTGTACCAGGACGAGAAGGGAACTTCCCTAATCTGGTAAAAGTTATTTACCAAAACTCTATGGTATTACAACCTGGCAGATACATAAAAAAGAAAAAAAAACCTCCATGGTAAATTCAACTTCATTTTATAGGAAGTTCTAGCTAGCAGAGCAGAGCAAATTAGGAGAATAAAAAGTTAAAAGGTTGGAAAGAGAGAAACAAAATTATTACTCTTCACAACATTAATTGTGTGCATAGAAAACTCAATAAAATCTATGGACAAATTACAGAATTAATAATTCAGCAATGTTGCTAGATTTAAGGTCTACATATAAAAATAAATTATACTCTTATACACTAGCAACCTACTTAAAATGTAATTTAAAAATATACCACTTATGATCACAACAAAAAACATAAGGCATTTGAGATGAAATCTAAACAAAAGGTGTATAAGACCTATGGAAATAATAAGCATCTCTTTTATTGAAAGATACTATAGAAGATCAAATAAATGGAGTTATAATACACCCTATTCATGTAAATTATCCCCAAATTAATCTTCAATCGCAATTTCAGTCAAAATATCAGTAGGATGTAATCCTCTCTCCCCCTGGAACTTAAGATACTATAATTAACATGAAAGCACAATGAAACAAGAATAGCCACAACAAGTCTTTTATTTATTTTTTTTAGACGGAGTCTTGCTCTGTTGGCCAGGCTGCTGGAGTGCAGTGGCGTAATCTCGGCTAACTGCAACCTCTGTCTCCCAGATTCAAGCTATTCTCCTGCCTCAGCCTCCCGAGTAGCTGGGATTACAGCCATGTGCCACCATGCTCAGCTAATTTTTTTGTATTTTTAGTAGAGACGGAGTTCACCATGTTGGCCAGGCTGGTCTCAAACTCCTGACCTCAGGTGATCCACCTGCTTTGGCCTCCCAAAGTGCTGGGATTACAGGCATGAGCCACCACACCCAGTCAACAATTCTTAAGAATAAGGTCTGCTCTAGCATTCATCAAGATTTGTTATAATCCTATTCAAATAAAGAGACCGTGGGGCTAGACACATAGAATGGGCTTACCTCATACTATATACATAAACAAATTCCTATTCAGAGAACTAAATATGAAAAGGAAAACTAACATTTATTGAAAAATGTAGAGTATCTTTATGGTCTTAAAGGTAAGGAAGAATTTCTTCAGCACAATACAAAAACTATAAACCATGAAAACTATAAGAAAAAAGACACCATAAATAAAAGAAATAAAGCTAAAGATTGATAGAGGATATGCACAATATGTTTAACAAATGCTTAGTATCTAGAATATGTATAGAGTTCCTACAAATCAAAATAAAACAATAAAAAGTGGCAAAGGACATGAGCAAACATTTCATAGAAGACAAAGAGAAATATATACTAAAACAATATCAACCTACCATTTTATACCAATCAAGATTAGAAAAAACTTTAAGGGTAACAAGCTGAAAATAAGCCAATGGAAGAATGAAAGCTCTCAGACTGTAGAAATACAAACTGATAAAGTCACTTAGGAAAGGAAGTGGAATATATAATAAATTGGAAGCTGTATGTAATTTTCAACCCAGCACTTCTGTTATAGTGGAATATATACTCTAGAGAAATTCCCTGTCTCCAAAAGGAGACATGAATAAGAATGCTCATATCCTTATTGTAGCATTATTTCTAAGAGTAAAAAGAATGGAAACAACCTAAATATGTGTCAACATATTTGGATATTTTGTACTATAAACTGGATGGATAAATTGTACTATACTCATATAATTAAAATTAATGAGCAGCCGCTAGAATTCAGATAAATAAAAGAGAAAGAATGGACATTACCTGAGGGGAGTTTAGGGGAAAATGTATCTAGATAACTATAACTAGGGAAAAGAAATTTACCAAAATAGACTAATGTTCAAAATACCAGTGGGATATTTCAATTCATAAACACAGTATATCTCTGAATGTATTAAGGTCATTTAAATTCCACCAAGGTTTTATAATATACTATAAAACTCATATATCTTTTATTAGATTTATTTATAATTGATAAACAAATTTCTGTTTCTTACTTTGGGAGGCTGAGGCGGGTGGATCACCTGAGGTCAGGAGTTCGAGACTAGCCTGGCCAACATGGTGAAACCCTGTCTGTACTAAAAACACAAAAATTAGCTGGGCGTGGTGGCAGGCGCAAGTAATCCTGGATACTCGGGAGGCTGAGGCAGGAGAATTACTTGAACACAGGAGGAGGAGGTTGCAGTGAGCAGAGATCACGCCACTGCATTGCAGCCTGGGCGACAGATGGAGACTACATTTCAAACAAAACCCAGAGAATACAGATGCTCCTTGACTTAAAAAACGGGATTACATCCTAATAAACACATCATAATTTGAAAATAACGTTAAGGCGAAAATGCTTTTAATACATCTAAACTACTCAACACTATAGGTAGCTTGGCCTACCTTAAATGTGCTCAGAACACTTATATGAGCCTACAGTTGGACAAAATCGTCTGGCAACACAGTACACTGTACCCTTGTGATCACATGGCTGACTAGGAGCTGTGGTTTGCTGCTGCGCAACATTTTGAGAGAATATTGTACCATAAATACAATTTCTACTGAAGACATGCTACTTTTGCACCATCATAAAGTTGAAAAATCGGAAGTCAAACCATTCTAAGTTGAGGACTGGGTTTAACTTTAAAATAAACTGCCAAACTATTTTTCTTTCTTTCTTTTTTTTTTTGCTGAGATGGAGTCTCGCTGTCACCCAGGCTGGAGTGCAGTGGCATGATCTTGGCTCACTCCAACCTCCACCTCCCAGGTTCCAGCGATTCTCCCACCTCAGCTTCCCGAGTAGCTGGGTTTACAGGCACATGTCACCACACCCGTCTAATTTTTTCTATTTTTAGTAGAGATAGGTTTTCACCATGTTGGCCAGGCTGGTCTTGAACTCCTGACCTCAAGCGATCTGACCGTCTAGGCCTCCCAAAATGCTGAGATTACAGGCGAGAGCCACTGCGTCTGGCTGCCAAACTATTTTTCAAAGTACTTGTACCATTTTACACTCCTACAATTTCTGGTTGCTTCAAATCTTTGTCAACATTTGTTATTTTCAGTCTTTTAAATTTAGTCAATCTAGTACGTATGGGTGGTATCTCATAGTGGTTCTTTTTGAATTTCCTGAACGGCCAAGGATGTTCTGCATCTTCTCAAGGGCTCACTGACCATTCACATATACTTTTTTTTTTTTGAGATGGAGTTTTGCTTGTTGCCCAGGCTGGAGTGCAACGGTGCAATCTTGGCTCACTGCAACCTCTGCTTCCTGGGTTCAAGCAATTCTCCTGCCTCAGCCTCCTGAGTAGCTGGGACTACAGATGACTGCTACCACGCCTGGCTAATTTTTGTACTTTTAGTAGAGATGGGGTTTCGCCATGTTGGTTGGGCTGGTCTCGAACTCCTGACATCAGGTGATCTGCCCGCCTCGGCCTCCCAAAGTGCTGAGATTACAGGTGTGAGCTACTGTGCCCGACCACACATATTCTTTTGTGAAGTATGTGATTTTTACTACTACTTTTTTTCTATTTCTTACTGAGTTATGTACAATTTTCATATATTCTGGACCTAAGTGTTGTTCTGTTACGTTTTACAAATGTGTTTTCTCAGCTGTAGCTTGTGTTTTCATTTTTTTTTTTTTAAGAGTCAGAGTCTTGCTCTGTTGCCCTGGCAGAAGTACAGTGGTGATAATAATTACTGTAACCTCTAACTCCTGGGCTCAAGTAATCTTCTCACCTTATCCTCCTAAGAAGCTGGGAATAGAGGCATGTACCACCACGCTCAGCTAATTAAAAAATTTTTTTTGCTACGTTGCCCAGGCTGGTCTCAAACTCCTGGCCTCAAGTGATTCTCTTGCCTAGGCCTCCCAAAGTGTTGGGATTATAGGTGTGAGCCAGTGCGCCTGGCTGCCTTGTCATTTTCTTAATGGTGTTCTCAAAAGGAGAAGCTTTTAATTGCAATGGTTTTCAATTTATTAACAAATCCTAGCCAGGTGCAGTGGCTTATGCCTGTAATCCCAGCACTTTGGGAGGCCTATGTGGGTGTATCACTTGAGGTCAGGGAGTTCGAGACCAGCCTGGCCAACGTGGTAAAACCTCATCTCTACTAAAAATACAAAAATTATCCAGGCGTGGTGGCATGCACCTGTGGTCCCAGCTACTCAGGAGGCTGAGGTGGGGGAATCACTTGGACTCGGGAGGCAGAGGTTGCAGTGAGCCAAGATCAAGCCACCGCACTCCAGTCCGGGTGATAGGGAGATCCTGTCTCGAAAGAAGAAAAAACTCTTTGCCTGGACCAAGATCATGAATATTTTTCCCATTTCCTCTTGGAAATTTACCAGTTTTAATGTTTTATCCTGGGATAAACTCTGAATTAAATATTCTGTGTGGTGGTAAGTAGAGGTTAATTTTTTTAATACAAATATCCAGTTGTTACATCATTTATTGAGAAGACTAACCTTTTTGGCATTCTATTATGTTGGGCCCTTTGTCAAAAATCAACCAGCCACATTAGTGGGTCTATTCTGGTAGCTATTCTGTAACCTGACAATCTTTACCCCAGTATCACTGTTTTGATTTCAGTAGTTTTATAGCACGTCTTGAACACAGGTAGCATAAATCCAACTTCATTCTTCTTTAAAAGATTTTTTGGCTCTTCAAAATAGAAATGTTAAGTTCATTGTACCAGCATATAAATCTTAGAATCAGCTTGACAATTTTATATATATATATACACATTTTTTTTTTTTTTTTTAGACAGTGTCTTGCTCTGTCGCCCAGGCTGGAGTGCAGTGGTAATATTTCGGCTCACTGCAACCTCTGCCTCCTGGGTTCAAGCAATTCTCCTGCCTCAGCCTCCCGAGTAGCTGGGACTACAGGCACACGCCATCATGCCCGGCTAATTTTTTTTGTATTTTAGTAGAGACAGGGTTTCACCGTGTTGCCTAGGCTGGTCGCAAACTCCTGAGCTCAGGCAATCCACCCACCTTGGCCTCCCAAAGTAAGCCTGATGGGATTTCTATTGTATTGAGTTTATAGATCAATTTGGGGAGAATGAAATTCTTAACAATTTGAGACTTCTGGTCCAAGAACACCTCTTTACCTTCCTTGCCTTTCTTAGTAATGCTTTGTAGCTTTCAGCGTGGGGGCCATGCACATCTTTACATTTATTCCTAAAAATTATGTTTTATGTTATGAATGGCACTTAAATTTTTTTTTTCATTTCAATTGTTGAATGCTGGTATTATTTGTTATAGTGCTAGTATTCATTTTTGTATATGCAGTTAGCATCCTGTGACCTCACTAAATTCATGTACTAATTCTAATAATTTTAATGGGGTTTGTTTCGGTAGATTCTTTAATGTAGAGTATTATGTCTTCTACAAACAGAGATAGTTTTATTTCTTCCTTTACAAATTATGCCTTTTATTTCCTTTTCTTGCTTTGCCACTGCCTGGGACTTCCAGTATGATTACTAAATAATGAGAACAAGCATCCTTGCCTTGTTCTTGAATTTAGGGCAAAAGCGTACAATCTCTTCACCACAGAAGTATGATGATGCCTGTATACTTTTCTAAGTGTTTTTAATTAGCTGAAGAAATTTCCATTTATTGCTAGTTTGTTGTAAATTTTTATCATGAGAATGCTTAAAATGTGTCAAATAATTTTCCGGTTGAGAGGATTATATTGTCTGTCAGGGGTTAGTACCAGGTTTGCCAGCCTCAAAAAATGAACTGGGGCCGGGCATGGTGGCCTTATGGCTATAATCCCAGTGTTTTGGGAGGCCCAGATGGGAGAATTGCTTGAGCCCAGGAGTTTGAGACCACCCTGAGTAGCATAGCTCAGGAGGTTGAGGCTGCAGTGAGCCATGATCACACTATTGCATTCCAGCCTGGGTGACAGAGTAAGAACCTGTCTCAAAAAATAAATAAATAAATGAATAAATCTGGGTGCAGTGGCTCACGCATGTAATCCCAGCACTTTGGGAGGTTGAGGTGGGCAGATCATAAGGTTAGGAGTTTGAGACACGCCTGGCCAACATGGTGAAACCCTGTCTCTACTAAAAACAAAAATTAGCCGGGCATGGTGGTGCATGCCTGTAGACCCAGCTACTTGGGAGGCTGAGGCAGGACAAGGCTTGAACCTGGGAGGCAGAGGTTGCAGTGAGCAGAGATCTCACCATTGCACTCCAGCCTGGGCAACAGAGCAAGACTCTGTCTCAAAAAAAAAAAAAAAAAAAAAAAAAAAGCAGGGGGTGGTGGTGGGGGAAGCCTTTTCTATTTTCTGAAAGAATTTGTGAAAGATTGATGTTATTTTTCCTTACATGTTAGAAAAAAATCACTAGTGAAATCATTTGGGACTGGAGTTTTGTGAGGAGGAATTGTGAATTCAATTTCTTTGATATAGGGCTATTCAGGCTTCTTTTTCGAGTCAATTTTGGTAAAGCTGTGGCTTGTCAAGGAATTTGTTTCACCTATCAAATTAATTGGCATAAAGTTGTTCATACCATTCCCTTATTAATCTTTCAATTCTGAAGAATCTTTAGTGATACCCCTACTTCATTCCTGATACTGGTAATCTGCTTTTTCTAATTTCCCAATTAGTCTTGCTAGGAGCTTATTAATCCTACTAATTTTTTTAAACAACCAACAGTTGGCTTCATCGATATTCTGTACAGTTTTTAAATTAAATTTTGCTCTAATCTTTATTATTTCTTACTTTCTGCTTACTTTGGATTTAATATGCTCTTCTATTTCTAGCTTAAGTCAGAAACTATGGTAGCCAGCCTTTGAGATGGTCCCCAATGAGTCTTGACATATGGGATTCACAGCTTTGTACAGTCCCTTCCCATACTAAGTAATCTGAGTAACCAATAGGGTATTATAAAAATAAAAGAATGTAACTTTCAATGCTAGGTCTTAATGTTATTACATCCTCTGCCTTGCTCTCTCATGAATTCCTGCTCTGGAGGAAGCCAGTCACAATGTTGTGAGGATACTTACCCAGCCTTATAGAGAGGTCCACATGGCAAGGAACTGAGGCCTCCCGAACTAAGTTGTTACCAATTAAGTGAGTCCTGCTGGAAGTGAATCCCCCAGGCCCTGCAAGGACTTGAGATGAATGCAGCCTCATGAACTAGAACCATCGAAGTCACTCCTAACTCACAGAAAATGTGTGAGATAGTTTATTATTTTGAGTCACTACGTTTTGGAATAATTTGATATGCAGTGGTAGACAACTAACACAGATATAAAATAAGACTTAACCATCCAAACATTTATTAAGTATATACTATGTCACAGATTCCTTTATGGGTTGAAATTTAGAGATAAACCAGACAAAGCCCCTGCCCTTTAAGAATAGATTCTGGGTTAAGATGGCAGATTAACAATGAGCATCTATTATCATTCTTCATTTCATTCCTTTCTCAAACTCCACTGTAACTATGAATTTAAAAAAAAATTAAAGGTACAAACCTAGAAGGAGAACAGAACAGGGGATATATCAACATTCTGAAAGATGAAAAGCAAGTGAGCAAGCTGGTGATAAAAGGATGGGAGTGATGCAGAAAAATAAAGAGAAAAGCAGTCTGAGAAGCAGGTAGAGTCCTATATCCTCTGTCTAGCTCACATTGATGAACAGCTGCCTCTTGTTCATCCTTGCACAGATCTGCAGGCATACTAACTGGAAAAGATACAACAGAGGATCCCTGGAAGAAGGATGCCAGACACAGTTGAGAGCACAAGATTGTACCAAAAACAAGGGATTAAATGACTTTAACATATTAAATGCTGAATACAGAAGTTCCCCCAGCTAGAACTCCCAACTAGGCTTCCAGAATGCAGGCAACCACAAGGCTATCCTTTAGGCAGGAGTTTAGAAGACTCACCTTTGGGCAACCTGACCAGCCAAGAGAAGAGACCTAAGGATCCTAACATTGTAGATTCCCCAACCTAAGCCCTCTGAAATCACCCTATGATGAGGCTCAGAGTCAACAAACCCTATCCATGCCTTCAGAGCATCCAGTGGTTTTAGATTAACGCTGAATAGACAGTAATCAAGAACACTATATATTGGATGAAAGCCTCCAAAATGGAAGACAGAGATCAAAACAAACAAAAAGGAATTTGGGGGAAGCATAAGCATGTACAGGAAGAACTCCAAAATAAATTATGCTCAGAGAGCTGAGAGAGGATACTGCATCTGTGAAACAAGAATAGCATGCTATGAAAGATAACACTTAGGAAATAAAACGTGTGAATTTTATGGTATGTAAATTAAACGTCAATACAGCTATTTTAAAAATGGAGTGATGCTTTCGAATTTCTGAAGAAAAATTATTTCCACCACACAAAATGCTAAACTATCATTTTGTTGATAAATACATTTTCTAATATATACATATATATTATATATTTTATATATATATATAAAATTTGCTCCCCAGGTACCCTATTCTCATGAAGCTTCTGAAAATTTTTTAAAAAGAGAAAAAAAAAGAAATAAGATTATAGAACAAAGACAAAAGGAATTCCCAGGGCAACAGTGAAGTGTGATCTCAAGAAGACAGCTGCGCACCAAACAGAAAGGGCATAACTCAACCAGATTGAAACAGTGAGAATCAAGAGACAGATCTCATGAAGACTGTCACTGAGATTCCTGCAGCCATTACTGTTTTTGTTGTTGGAGATGGAGTCTCATTCTGTCGCCCAGGCTGGGTGCAGTGGCGCGATCTTAGCTCACTGCAACCTCCGCCTCCTGGGTTCTCCTGTCTCAGCCTCCCGAGTAGCTGGGACTACAGATGCACGCCACCACGCCTGGCTAATTTTTTGTATTTTAGTAGAGACGGGGTTTCACTGTGTTGGCCAGGCTGGTCTTGAACTCCTGAGCTCAGGCAATCCGCCCACCTCGGCCTCCCAAAGTGGTAGAATTACAGGTGTGAGCCACCGTGCCCGGCCTTATACTGTTTTTCTAATGTGAAGACAGCCCACCTGGGTAAGCCTGATCCAGACATCTTTAGTTGGTCTTGTTTGACCTCATGTTGCTAAAGTTCTTGCCCAGATGCCTGAATCAGCTGATAACTTTCACTCCACCCCAAAGAAAAGTTCTGCTTTGATCTACCTCTGAAAGGACTAATTTGATTATAAAATCAAATTATTTCTCAATCTTAGCAATCTTATACCTGAACTCAAGACAAATACATGAAGTAAGCAACACTAATACTGTGATTAGTAAATTATTTACTAGAATAATTTTTTATTTACTAGAAATTTTTATTTACTAGAAATCTGTTTTCCTTGCAAAAGCAGCAGTGTGAACTTCTAACTACTTTGCAGAAATAAAATTATTAAATTCTACAACCATTTACATATTCTGACTACTTTTTACTAAAAGCAAAATGGGATAGTGAATGTTTTATGGAAAGCTACGTTTTACTGAAAAGTAACAGTAAACAAAAATAAATTTTTTTTTTTTGAGATGGAGTCTCTGTCGCCCAGGCTGGAGTGCAGTGGCACAATCTTGGCTCACTGCAAGCTCCGCCTCCCGGGTTCACGCCATTCTCCTGCCTCAGCCTCCCGAGTAGCTGGGACTACAGGCGCCTGCCACCACGCCTGGCTAATTTTTTGTATTTTTAGTAGAGACGGGGTTTCACCGTGTTAGCTAGGATGGTCTTGATCTCCTGACCTCGTGATCCACCCTCCTCGGCCTCCCAAAGTGCTGGGATTACAGGCGTGAGCCACCGTGCCTGGCCACAAAAATAAATTTAACTGATGTGTCTAAGATCTGAGATTTGCCTGCCAGGGATCTTGCTTCTTAAAGGATGCAGTACAGAGCTATGTTAAAAGTATAAGCACTGGAGTCAGAAGAGTTGAACTTCTCCCCCCTTTAAATATAAACTATGTGACTTTCTGTCTCTAAACTTCAGTTGATGATACTACCAAACTTATACAACTGTGGTGGAATTTACATGCAACCCTGTAATATTAATAATTAATATAAAATGCTTAGCATTCTATCTGGTACATAATAAGAGGTAAATAACATCTTAAGGGAGATATAACTAACAAACATCAGATTCACTATGATGGTCTTTTTATTTTTTTGAGACAGGGTCTTGTTCTGTCACCCAGGCTGGAGTACAGTGGTGAGATCATGGCTCACTGGAACCTCTACCTCCTGGCTCAAGTGATTCTCCCACCTCAACCTCCCGAGTAGCCGGGATTACAAGCTCACGCTATCACGCCTGGCTAATTTTTATATTGTTTGTAGAGACAGGGTTTCACCATCTTGCCCAGGCTGGTCTCAAACTCCTGGACTCAAGCAATCCACCTACCTCAACCTCCCAAAAATGCTGGGATTACAGGTGTAAGCTACCACGCCCAGCCACTATGATGGTCTTAAAATCTGTGAATTACAATAATAAAAAGCAAGTTGCAAATGGGCTGGCCTCAAAACAAGCTAAAGAAATATTCTGCATTTCATCAAATCTAAGATGCCATTGATGGTAAGGTGCACCAGTATTTTATGTATTCTTTAAAAAGAAACCTGCCAATTGAACTGTGACAAACCATCAATTATAAGATATCTCCCAATTTCAGAGATCTTGAAATGTAAACAAAAAACTTTGAGTCTTAGATTGGTAAAATACAGTAAGTTTAATTACACAGTTGAAAGTTAGGCTATTAAACGCCAATAAAACAATCATTCTCAAGGCCAATCACACAATTAGAGAGAATTGCTCCCTTTCTTATAGTACTCTTCCATGCTTATTTCCATCACCAATTTCACCTAGCTCCCATCTGTCATTTCCTGAGGGAAATATCCCTCAACCAGTGAGACTACAATGGATCCCTCCCTTTTATGCTTCCATTGCACTTGGTATTTTCCTTTACAGTACTTATTATAGTGCTCAATTACCAGTCTTCTCCAGCTGATTTCAAGTTCAATAAAGGCTGTTTAGTTCAGTGCATATACCACGTACAAGGCTTGCAAAATCAAAATCGCGCAAAAGCAAAAAAGGAAATGTAAGCAAGTAAGATGGTCAGTGCAATATTTCTCATTATTTTTCATAGCATTTTATTGGCAATTAATAAACCCTTGTTGCAGCCTTTATGGAAAACAGTATGGAGGTTCCTCAAAAAATTAAAAATAGAACTACTATATGATCTAGCAATCCCACTTCAGGGACTACATGCAAAGTAAATAAAATCACTGTCTCAAGGAGACCCCTGCACTCCCATGTTCACTGCAGCATTATTCACAACAGCCAAGATATGGAAATAACCTAAGCGACCATCGACAGACAAATGGATAAAAAGAATGTGGTATATACATTAAATGGAATATTATTTAGCCTTTAAAAGAAGGAAGTCTTGTCATTTGTGACAACATGGATGAACCTGGAAGATATTATGTTAAATAAAATAAGCAAGACACAGAAAGACAAATACTGTATGATCTCACATGTGGAATCTAAGAAAGCTCAACTCACAGAAACAGAGGTTAGAATGGTAGTTACCCAGGGCTGAGGGCTGAGGCAAATGGTGAGATGTTGGTCAAAGCGTATAAACTTTCAGTTATAAGATGAGTAAGTTCTGGAGACCTAATGTACTGCATGGTGACTATAATTATTATTGTATACTTGAAATACGCTGAGAGTAAATTTCACGTTCTTATGTCTCTCACATATCTATGAGGTGATTGTTATATTAATTAGCTTGATTGTGGTAATCATTTCACAATGCATATGTAGTATCAAAAATCACATTGTATACCTCAAATACATGTAACTTTTGCTTGTTAATCATACCTGAATAAAGCTGGGGAAAAAATAAACCAACTTCAAATGTTAGGCTTTATTTCCATTTCATTAAGTTACCATAGGTCTTTTTCTTTTTTTTCTTCTTTGAGACAGAGTCTTGCTCTGTTGCCCAGGCTGGAGTACAGTGGCAAGATCTCGGCTCACTGCAACCTCCGCCTCCCGGGTTCAAGCGATTCTCCTGCCTTAGCCTCCTGAGTAGCTGGGATTACAGGTGTGCGCCACCATGCCCAGCTGATTTTTGTATTTTTAGTAGAGACGGGGTTTCACCATGTTGGTCAGGCTGGTCTCGAACTCCTGACCTCGTGATCTGCCCGCCTTGGCCTTCCAAAGTGCTGTGAGCTACCATGTCTGGCCCATAGGTCTTTTTTTTTTAATCAATCTTATTTTTTTGCCTCCCAATAGCACAAGTTATACTTTGCTCACATAAACATACTCTCACATTTTTCTTAAATCTTTTTGGTCTATCTCTTCTCCCAACCCAGGCACCTTATTCCATTTCTCTTTTTTCTTCCTAAAAGGATCCAAAATCTTGAAATTGGTGTGTATTTGTCCCAATTGTTTTATAATTTTACTTTATTTGTATGTACCTAGTACATACTTTTGTTCTAAGTTTATATAAATAATAACATATCCTTTTGCTTTTTTTTTTTTTTTTTTGAAACAGAGTCTTACTCTGTTGCCCAGGCTGGAGTGCAGTGGCGTGATCTCGGCTCACTGCAACCTCCGTCTCCTGGGTTCAAGAAATTCTCCTGCCTCAGCCTCCCTAGCAGCTGGGATTATAGGCATACGCCACCATGCCAGGCTAATTATTATTATTATTTTTTCTGAGACAGAATCTTGCTCTGTCGCCCAGGCTGGAGTGCAGTGGCATGATCTCGGCTCACTGCAACCTCTGCCTCCTGGGTTCAACTGATTCTCCGGCCTCAGCCTCCCAAGTAGCTGGGACTACAGGTGCGTGCCACCACGTCTGGCTGATTTTTCTATTTTTAGTAGAGATGGGGTTTCACCATGTTGACCAGGCTACTCTTGAACTCCTGACCTCAAGTGATCCACCTGTCTTGGCCTCCCAAAGTACTAGGGTTACAGGCATGAGCCACCGTGCCTGGCCCCTTTTGCTATTTACTCACCCCCAACATTTTCTTTCTTTTTTTTTTTTTTTTGAGACGGAGTCTTACTCTGTTGCCCAGGCTGGAATACAGTGGCGCAATCTCAGCTCACTGCGACTTCTGCCTTCTGGGTTCAAGTGATTCTCCTGCCTCAGCCTCCTAAGTAGCTGGGATTACAGACGTGCACCATCACACCTGGTTAATTTCTGTATGTTTAGTAGAGACAGGGTTAAGCCATGTTGGCCAGGCTGGTCTCGAACTCCTGACCTCAAGTGATCCACCCGCCTTGGCCTCCCAAAGTGCTGGGATTACAGGTCTGAGCCACTAAGCCCAGCTCATTTTTTTTTTCTTTTTTCTTTTTTGAGGCAGAGTCTCAGTCTGTTGCCTAGGCTGGAGTACAGAGGTGTGACCTCAGCTCACTGCAACCTCCACCTCCTGGGTTCAAGTGATTCTCATGCCTCAACCCCCAAGTAGCTGGGATTATAGACGTGCACTACCACACCTGGCTAATTTTTGTATTTTTCGTAGAGATGGGGTTTTACCATGTAGGCCAGGCTGGTCTCGAACTCCTGGCCTCACATGATCTGAAGGCCTCTGCCTCCCAAAGTGCTAGGATTACAGGCATGAGCCATGATGTCTAGGTACAACATTATTTTAATAATTCACATTGATACATACAGATCTGGTTCATTCATTTAACTGTTATGTAGTACACCACAATATTATTTAACTATTTATGTGCTGTTTATTCATTCTGCTACTGACAGGAATTCAGGCTGCTTCCAATTTTCTGCTATTACATACAATGTTTCAAGCACACACGCAAGATACCTCTTTATGGGTTTTAAGTTATGCAATTTCAATTTTACTTCATCTCTTCTAGTTGAGAATTGCTCTCTGGGGTAGTTGTACCAAATGGTACTTCTACAAACAATGTGTGAGAGTTTCTTTTACTTCATCCTCACCAACATTTGGTATTTCATAAGATTTTTCTTTTCACCTTGCACTTTTTGCAAATCATAAGGCTTTTTAATTTTACAAATCTGATGCGTACAAAATGGTAACACTGATTTCACTTGCAAGTTCTTGATTATTAATGAATGAGAATCTTTTCATGTGTTTACTGGCTATATGTGTTTCCTATTTTGAGAACTACCTATTTTTCAATTCATCTGTTCTTATATTTTGTAAAGTTCTCAGTTATATGAGCTGCAAATTTTCTAATGTTTTTAACTTTATTGTTTCTTTTGCAATACACAAGTTTTAAATTTTGGTAGAGTTTATCAGTATTTTCCTTTGCAGTTTATACTTTGTACTTTGTTTGGTGTTAGGAATATTCTCTCATTTTTATCCTAAAAGAATTTTGAAGATTTGCTTTTCATATCTGGGATATAATTCACCTAGAAATAAATTTTGTGTCTAATGTAAGATGGATCTAATTTTTTTAAACAGTTAACTGTGTAAACACAATTTATTCAATATTCTACTCTTTCCCTACTGATCTGAAACACTACATCAGATATTTACAGTTTCCATAAACACATATGTGGCTCGTTTCTAGACTCTGCTTCATTAATCTGCCTGTCCCTGCACTTAAGCCATGTGGTATAACTGTTACAGTTTTACAGGAAGTAGGGCAATTTCTGCTTTATTTTTCTTTAAAATTCTATTGGTTTTTCTTAGTCACTTATTCTTCCATATAAATCTTAATATCAACTTATCAAGTGTTATACTATACCCTATTGGAATTTTATTTTATTTATGTTTTTTGAGACAGGGTCTAATTCTGTTGCCCAGGCTGGAGTACAGTGGTGAGATCACAGTTCACTGCAGCCTCAACTTCTGGGCTCAAGCGATTCTCCCAACTGAGCCTCTTGAGTAGCTGCCTGGCTAATTTTTTTGTCTTTTTTTAGCGACAGGGTCGCCATGTTGGTCAGAACTCCCAGGCTCAAGTGATCCTCCCACCTTGGCCTCCCAATGTGCTGGAAATACCGGCATACCCACTGTACCTGGCCCCCATTGGAATTTTAATTAAAACTACATTTATAGATTAATAAGGATAACGTGTTTTATTAAATTTTCTTAGATCTTTCAATAAAGTTTTATAATATCTTAGAGACCTCAGAAATCGTTTATTCCTGAGTACCTCATTTTCAATCCAAACTCTTGATCTCATTATACTTGTTAAAGCTCAGCTAAGATATCATATACTACTACAAATATTTCTCTGATTTTTCAGGCTCATTTGGATGCTCCTCTTCCTGTGCTCTTGGATTTATTTATTCATTCTTTGTTTAATATGACCAAAAGTTGTGCTGGGCATAGAGGGTACACTGGTGAATAAAATGACAATCCCCTCATGGAGCTTTAGTTCTAATAGGAGAGACAGAACAATAAACACTCATAATTCAAGGTGATACATGCTATTATAGGGGAATTACACTGTGCTAAGGGAATACAGAAGAGAAATACCTAACTCAGACTTGGGGGATGGCTGGATTGGGGGAGAAGGGTGTCAAACACTGCTTCTCAAGGAAGTAACATGTAGACTGAAACCTGTAAGAAGAACAGAAGTTAGCAAACACAATAGTGACTAAAAATCATAGTACTGATATCCTTGTCTCTTGATTTTATTGAAAAAGCTCTCATTGTTTAACTGTGAAATCATCTACTTTTTGTTTCTTTTTTTAGAGATAGGGGTCTCACTCTGTTGCCCAGGCTGGAGTACAGTGGCTCAATTACAGCTCACTGCAGCCTGCAACTCCTGGGGCTTAGGCTATCCTCCTGCCTTAGCCTCCCAAGTAGTTGGGATCACAGGCGTGTGGATATGTTTCCCCTCTTGGCTTTTTTGACATCATGTTTGGTGTCTCATATTGCCTTGTAATAATCATTACTTGCTCACTAGTTCTTTCTTTCTTAAATGCTAGTATTCCTCGACGGCTTTATCCTCCTCTTTCCTGTTTCAATCTAAATACTATTCCTAAAGAGTTTTTCCACTTCTATAGTTTCAAATATGGATTTACGTACTGAAGAGTCCCAACACTCTTACTTTCAGCTCCCACCATTATAGATTTTCATACCTAAATTTCTAAATATACACTAGATATGTCTATCTATATGTTCCACAGAATCCTCAAGCTTTGGACATGTTAACATTGATACATGGTGTATACTGCTAACTAACCAGCAATAGCAGATCTACCTCCATATTCAGTTGACAGTACCACCATTCATACCTGGCAGAAAACTCAGAGTCAGTACTCTGAATGTACATTGGAGAGTATGACCTTCTTGGGGGCCGGTTTATATTATGGCAGTCACTGTACCTGAAAGTTGTTTCAAGGGCTGAATAATCACAGAAAATTTCAGACCAGGTGTGGAGGGTTGTTTTTCTTTTTATTTATTTATTTTTGAGATGGGGCCTTGCTTTGTCACTGCTGGAATGCAGTGGCACAATCATGGCTCACCACAGCCTTGATATCCTGGGCTCAAGCCACCCTCCCATCTTAGCCTCCCTAGCAGCTGGGACTACAAGTACGCACCATACCTAGCTAATTTTTTTCTTTTTTTTTTTTTTGGTAGAGATCAGGTCTCACTATGTTGTTCAGCCTGATCTCAAACTCCTGATCTCAAGTGATCCTCCCGCTTTGCCCTCCCAAAGTGCTGGGATTACAAGTGTAAGCCACCATGGCAGGTGTTGTTTTTAATGTGTCAACTTGCTAGGTTACCAGCTGCCATTTGTTTAATCAAACACTAATCTAGGTGTTGCTATGAAGGTATTTTGTAGATGTAATTAAAATCCATAATCCGTTGACTTTAAGTAAGGGAGATTATCCTGAATAATGTGGATGGGCCTGATTCAATTAGGTGAAAGGTCTTAAAAGTAGGGCTGAAGCTTCCCTGAGAGCAAGAAATTCCACCTATAGGTAACTGCTTCAGCCCATGCCTGAATTTCCCTGCCCTTCCTGACGGCCTGCCCCAAAAATTTCAGACTTGCCTAGCTAGCCCCTACAATTGCACAAACCCTCTCTCTATACTTCCTACTGGTTCTGCTTCTCTAGTTGAACCTTGACTGATATGCCAGGCTTGTAGTTTATTTGCAAAAACAATTCTTTCAAAAATCTAGGAAAGCTCTGGTCTATTTTTTTCCAATCAGTTCCATGTACCAGTACTACACCCAAAGTTTTTTTTTTTTTCTGGACATGGTTCTTAAACCTATTTTTTCAGCTTAATCCTTCCTCTCCATCCCACATTAGACCATCACCATCTCTTACCTGAACTAGTGATTGAAAAGCCTCCTAACTGGCTTCTCAGATTAGTTTTTTCTCCTCTATCTATTCTCCACACTGCTGCCAGAGGTCTCTTTCTGGAAAACAAATATGATCATGTCACTATCCTTCTTAAAAACCTTTGAAGTATCCCTATCTAAAGGATAGAGAGAAATTTTTTCTATTTCATTGATTTGTTTTTATCTTTGATTTCTTTCTATTCTCTTTGCATTTAATTTTCTGTGATTTTTCTAACTTGTTGAAAATGAATGCTCATGTCACTGAAGCTTTTTTCTTTTATAACAGGCATTTAAAGTTTTAAATTCTCTCTAAGCATTGCTTTAGCTGATCATACCAGTTCTGATATGTATTGTATTCATTGTCCTTCAGTTCAAAATTTTCTTTGTGATTTCTTTAAACAAGTGGTTATTTAGAAATCATTTCTTTATTTTTTAATAGAGATGGGGTCTCACTATGTTGCCCAGGCTGGTCTCAAACTTCTAGGCTCAAGTGATTCTCCCACCTTGGCCTCCCAAAGTGCTAGGATTACAGGCGTAAGCTACCACACCCGGCCTAGAAATTATTTCTTAATAATTTTCAAAGCTGGACTTCAAGTTCTAGTAGGAACATAACAGCAATTTAGTTCCAAATTTTCCCATCTTTCTCCTAGAACCTGTACAGAGCAACAAAAACAATGTTAAAAACAAAAAATACCATATATCTTTAGTGAAACTAGGGGATAATAAAAACCTAAAAATGCCAACTTATAAGTAAATATGACCCAAAGTACTTGAGACTAAAAGAAGCCACATCTGAGCATGAGAGAATGACAAGAAGTATAAAGGAATCTGGTGGGGGAATAGTACATCTTTACTCCCAGAAAGAAAAGAATCTATCCCAAGTGGGAACTACAATGTTTAGAACTGAGATTAAATGGGGGATTCTCAGAAGGAGGTAAGGAAAAGAGGTGTAGAAAGTGGCAGAACAATAAGTGGAGGGTGGTTTGGAAGTGACAGATCTCAGAAAGGACCACCCTTTTACAAGTGAGGCATGCTCTTTTGTAATTTCTTCTTTTGAAGTAGTTTCAAACTTACAGAAAAGTTATAAGAATAGTACAAAGAACTGTTGTATACCTGTCACAAATTCTTTAATTGTTAACATTTGAGGCAGGCAATTTAAAGGGTAGGAGGTGCATCCCTTGGTAGCAGAACTAGTCAGGACCTGGGGAACTCATGGCTGGTAGTTCACATTACTTCAACCCCTTAAGTTACTGAGAGGCATAGGAGATGTGGCTGCATTTTGAAGAAAGAGTCCAGCAGAACAATGGAGGAGAGAGGCCTTGAGCACAGAAACCTGGAAAACTATCTTGTTCCGAAGGTGTTCCTAATGTTCCTAACACCCTTAAGTCCCTTCTAACAGATGGTTTGGGAAACTCATCTCATGCCAATATAAGCAACAAAAAAGTGAAGTATCCATACAATAATACCATAGAAAAAAATGTAAAAAGGCACCGCGACATCTCTGACAAAGAAAACTCAATAGACAATATCATCACAAAGCAGAGGAAAATTAAAACCCTACTTTTTACTCACACTGAAAAATTCCTAATGCAGTTATGAAGAAAAAGTTCAGAGCAGAAATTTAGAAACTCAAGGAGGAACTAACCAGTCAACAGGAGTTGTAGTGAAACAAGCACGGCAGAACTCAGAAAACAAATGGAAGAAAAATAATTTTAAGAATTAAAAAGATGAAGACTAAAATGCAATGAGCACATGGTAAAAATATACAACACCAAAGGCACAGTAAGAAGCATGTAGGATAGAAATTTTTTAAAAGTAAATAAAATGATGGATATAAAACTGACCCAAAATGGTCAACTAAGAAAACATCTAGTAATTTTACTGATGTCACTTAACAAAATAATTTCTAAATTATTTGGTATTTGGAAGAAATACTTTCAGCAATCACACACAAAAAAGCACACTCCTAAGAAAAACAAAATCAAGCTGGCATCATACTTCTCTATTGAAAAGTCAATGCCAGAAGACAGTGGAAAAATACCTACAAGGTATACTCAAGAAAAAAGTGTGAGCCAACAATTCCACATCTAGCCAAACAGTCCTTCAGGAATAAGGCTACAGATAACTCAGGCCTTATTCATATGAGCATTTCTTGAAGAAACAACTTGAGGACAAACTGAAACCAACAAATGACCAGAAAAATTTCAGCAAAAGGACTGGCAGTGAGCAACAATACATTTAATTGCAGATTTAAGATTGAAAACAAATGGAATGAAACTGTTACATGGTCTAAGAATGTAGGAATTCAAATAAATGAATATATACAAATAAATGTTAAGAGTAGAATATATAAAAAGTAGAATAAGCTCAATGACTGCACCTTATGTGCAACAGGTAGGAGTCAAAGTTGAAAGTCAATCAGTAAAAACTTAAGCAACATGAAAGAATAAAATTATAAAGGGCAATAAAATAATACTATATTGGCTAAAACTAGTAGAAAGAAGGGAAGAGAATAAAGCTAATGTAATTGTTACTCAATTAAGGGAAACAAAAGACTGCTTTAAAACAGAGGAAGACAGGTATCACATGAAGGTATAAGTATAAAGATAACCACTGGGGAAAATCTTCCTAATATGAGGACTACCATTTAAAAAGCACAGAAAACAAAACACTCAAAGTTTCAAAATATATACAAACGTAAAAAATGGCATAAAATAATTTTACAAAACCATGACCAATGTTTGTGTCTTGATAGGAAGATATGTCCTTCCTAGCTATATCTGGCTTAATTCATCCACTAAACAGAAAAAAAGCTTTAAACTGACCCACAAAGCAAACCATTCTATGCTGTCATCAAGATATACCTGAAAAAAAAAGTTAAAGGATAGGATAAAGTTCACAAAAGCATGAAGTGCAATCCTTTTATTAGATAATGTATAATTTTGGTCAAAAAGTACAAAAAGAAAGTCACTCATCATAGAAAAGTTATAATTCATAATGAAAACAGATATGAATATATATGCTTCTAATAATACAGTAGCAACATTCAGAAAATGGAAATTATAGGAGATAAAAGAAGAAACAGAAAGATATTAATAATAGGAAATTTATTTATCCTAGTGTGAGAGAACAAAAAACAAAACTAAGGAAATAAATGACATAAGCAACATAATCAAACTGGTAGCTCTGATGGATATTTCACTCTAACCTAATATATGAATATACCTTATTTTCACATAGCCACAAAAATTGACCATATATTGGGCTACAAAAAATACCTCTGCAAACTCTAAAAGGAAAAATACAAACCTCATTTTTTTTTTTTTTTGAGAAGGAGTCTCACTCTGTCCCAAGGCTGGAGTGCAGCGGCACGATCTCGGCTCACTGCAAGCTCCGCCTCCTGGGTTCACGCCATTTTCCCGCCTCAGCCTCCAGAGTAGCTGGGACTACAGGTACCCACCACCACGCCCAGCTAATTTTTTGTATTTTTAGTAGAGATGGGGTTTCACCGTGTTAGTCGGGATGGTCTCGATCTCCTGACCTCGTGATCCGCCCACCTTGCCCTCCCAAAGTGCTGGGATTACAGGCGTGAGCCACCGTGCCCAGCCACAAACAACATTTTTTAACAACACAATGAAACTAGAAATTCATAACAAATCCAGAAAACAGAAAGATCTTCAATCTGAAAATCTGAAAAGTCTCTCAAACAATATTTCAAGCACAGAGGAAATACAAATGAAATTTGTGGAGTTTCTAGAAAATATTATAATACGTATTTCTAGTTTCTAGAATATAATAAAAATACTACATATTAGAAGCTTTGTAATACAGCTAAAACAGTGATCACCAGAAAAATAATTGTTTTAAATATTTCCACCAACAAAATGAAAGTACATGTTACTAATCTAGCTAAAATAGATAGAAAAACAACTTTTAAGAATAATTCCCATTGTCAGCAAGGCCTTACTTTCCTCAACATCAGTATTGTGTCCTAATCACGGACCAGAGAACTGAGCCTCCAGAATTCCCAGGAAGCTGCTCTATCCTCAAAGAATAGTAAGACTGTTGTAACTTGCTCTGTCTGTAAACACACTTCAGGAAGGAAGAGGAAGTTGGCAGATATATTTTCAAATGATCTTCAACACAATTCTTGAGAGTTTTCTAGTGAGTTTAACGTTAATAAAAAAAAAATTGTTTTCAGGCCAGGTGTGGTGGCTCATGCCTGTAATCCCAGCACTTTGGGAGGCCGAGGGAGGTGGAACACCTGAGGTCAGGAATTCGAGACCAGCCTGACCAACATGGTGAAACCCCATCTTTACTAAAAATACAAAAAAATTAGTTGGGCGTCATGGCGTGCATCTGTAATCCCAGCTACTTGGGAGGCTGAGGCAGGACCATCGCTTGAACCAGGGAGGCGGAGGTTGCAGTGAGTTGAGATTGAGCCACTACACTCCAGCCTGGGTGACAAGAGCGAAACTCAAAAAAAAAAAAAAATTGTGTCAAGAAATTTGGGTACCTTACTTCTCCAGAAAGAGTTCATCAAGATTTTATTTCATTGATTCAAGTATTTAAGTTGAAGTACTAAATATATACCTGAGCTAGAATAATAGAAAATATTCTTTATTATAGGTTTCAGTAATTCATTAATTGGGAAGAATATGTTACCAAAAAAGAAGTCAGGGCATAGGAAAAAAGGTTAAGGATTAAAGTATTTAATTAAACAATCAGCATTCATTAACTATACTTTGTTCTTAATCAGAAAGCACTCAATAAATACATTCTGTTTTCTAAAATAAATATTTATGATGCTATAACATCTTTTTTTTAGTTTTTTGATAAAAAGTAATAGATGCTTATTGTTGAAAGCTTGAAAAAGATGGAGAAAAATAAATACCACTGAATTTCACTACCTGAAAAAAAAGTAAAAAGAACAAAGCATACATATGCAAAATAACAAACTGGGAAAACCACAGAAATACACAGAATTTCAAAAATTAATAGAAACTGGCTGGCCATGGTGGCACATGCCTGTAATCCCAGCACTTTGGGAGGCCAAGGCAGGCAGATCTCTTGAGACCAGGAGTTCGAGACCAGCCTGGGCAACATGGTGAAATCTTGTCTCTACAAAAAATACAAAAATTAGCCAGGTGTGGTGACATGTGTCTGTAGTCCCAGCTGCTCAGGAGGCTGTAGTGGGAAGATTGCTTGACCCTGGGAGGTGGAGGGTGCAGTGAGCCAAGATTACACCACTGCATTCCAGCCTGGGTGACAAAGCAAGACCCTGTCTCAAAAAAAAAAAAATCATAATAACAATAGAAACTACTTTGTAAAACTCTGTATAATTAAATTACATATGAATAAAATAATTTTCCAGTAAAATGTGAGCTACCAAAAGTGAACCTAAACAGCCTGAACAGACTTTTTTTTTTTAATTAAAAAAAATTTTTATGGGTACATAGTAGATGTATATATCTATGGGTTACACGAGCTTTTGATACAGGCATATAATGCATAATAATCAGATCAGGGTAAATGGGGTATCCATTACCTCAAGCATTTATCCTTTCTTTATGTTACCAACAATCCAATTATATTTTTAGTCATTTTTAAATGTACGATAAATTATTAGACTGATTTTCACAAAATAAATGAGGGAAGTTTTAAAACAGCTACCTAGCAAACCAAACCAAACCAAACAAAAAACAGCAGGTCACAAGGTTTTATAGGGGAATTCTACGAAATCATAAAACAGCTGATAATATCAATACTATTTTAAAACTGTTATACATTTTAGAAAACGGAAAACTTCTGAATTTTTAAGGAAATAATACCAAAACTTGACAAAGATTGTACAAAAAGGGAAGGCTGCAGATTAATCTGACTTTTGCATGTTAATTTATAAAAGGAAAGTATTAGCAAACAGAATCCAGCATCAATTAAAAGAATCTAGGAGTGCTGGTTTGGTTCAATGTTTGTTAAAAATAAGAGAAATATCACATCATCAGCTCCATAGATGCTGAAAAGGCATCTGACAAAATTTAACACATACTCTTGATAAACGTACTTAATAAAATAAGAAACAGACATTCCTTAATATGACAATGTATACATACAATACTTAATGCTTCTAGAGCAAGAAAGAAAAAGGATGCACATTAATCACTACTATTTAATCCTACCCTGTCTAGTCTATATAATCTGATAAAAAAATTAGAGGTATAAAAATCCAAAGGAAGAGGTAAACTTATCACTAGTTGCAGGTGATGATTATAACCTAGAAGCCCCAATAAAATCACTTGAAAAAATACCACAAACAATAATGAAATTCAATAACACAGAAAGAGAGAAAGTATACAGAAACCAAAAGCCTGAATATATGTAAGCAATAACCAGTTAGTATCTATAAACCCATTTAATAGCAACAAAAAGGAGAAAATATCCTGGAATAACAAGAAATGGCCTGGGTGCAGTGGCTCACGCCTGTAATCCCAGCACTCTGGCAGGCTGAGGTGGGTGGATCACCTGAGGTCAGGGGTTCGAGACCAGCCTGACCAACATGGTGAAACCCCATCTCTACTAAAAATACAAAATTAGCTGGGCGTGGTGGTGCATGCCTGTAATCACAGTTGCTTGGGAGGCTGAGGCATGAGAATTGCTTGAACCTGGGAGGCGGAGGTGGCCTTGAGCCGAGATCACTCCATTGTAGTCCAGAGCGAAACTCTGTCTCAAAAAAAAGAAAGAAAAAAGAAAAGAAAGAAAAAAAAAGAAATGTGCAAAATTTATGTGAAGAAAGCTTTAAGATCTCTTGAAAATGAAAGTAATCTTAAACAAATAGAAAGACATAGTATATTCTTTGACAGAAAAGACAACACCTTAAAGATGCCAATTTGTCCTAACTTAATTTATAAATCTGATAGGATCTCAATAAAAATAACAATCTGTTCTCTCCCACTCACTGAATCTAAACAAGGAATTTCTAAAGCTTATACATAAGAATGGCCTGGAAAACCCTGAAAAGAGAAAAATGGGACTAGTCCCATCTGATATTAAAAGTCATAAAAGAAATGACTGACCAATACATATGTATGTGTGTACACGCCAACATACAAACAAACTTCTGCATGGCAAAAAAAACAAAACAAAAAAAAAACTCCACAATACCAAAAGTCAAAAGACAAATAGCAACCTAGGTAAAATATCTGCAATTCATGACAGATGAAGAGCTAACTTCCTTAATTTAGAAAGCATTCTCAGTAAATAAGAAGACCAAAAATCTAATAGAAAAAAAAGGGCAAAAGATATAAACTAGCAGTTCATTAAAAAAGAAACACAAGTGGCCCTTATATTTGTGAAAAGGTAGTCAAATACAAATTAAGAAGACACACGAAAACTATTTCTTGCAAATCTAATTGACGAAAATCTAAGAGTTTGATGATTCTAGTGGCAAAGATATAAGGAAACTGGTATCCTTATATTAATACATTTAATATCCAAATATTAATACATTTGCCCTTAACTCATCAGTCTAACCTCCAGGAATTTATCTTACAGACATATCTTAATATACATAAAATGATGTAAAATAGAAAACAGTTAAAAATAACCCTAGTATACATCTAAAGAAAACTGGTTAAATATATCCCCTCCTCAATCATATATTACACAATGGTAGGTGCAGCTGAAAAAATGAGGAAACTATACCCTAATCTGGAAGGATCCAGGGATCCTTGGAGGAATGTCTAATTTCAGGTACTGGGCAGGAAATATAAGATGAGCAAGGAATATCCTGCTGTGCCCGAAAGCAAGAAAGCTTTCAAACATTTACGAATTATCAATAGGACACTGAGCTTTTCCACAGAAAAATTCCACCTAATGCAAAAAGAATAACAGAAAAATTACCAGTTCGTAATCCCTAGTGAAATAAATAATTTGGGTCACAACGATCAGTGAACAGAACATTAGCAATTCAAGGTTAATTAAGAAATTTACAATGGAAAGATCTCTGAATCTACTGATTAATCTCTGAACCTAGAGACTGATTTTTGAATCACTAAAATTGGGACCACTAGATACTGTGTTTCCTAATATGACACGACATAAAGCACTTAAGCATTTTGCACCAGAATGGAATGAAACTTCTAAGTTAACTTTCATTTTCAGAAAAAACAGGGGATAGAGGAACAAGGTAATAACACAAGAAAACAAAAAGACAAAATCAGATTTGAACATATTCTACAGAACAAGTGACCGAGTTTTTGTAAAATGTCAATGGCACAAAGAAACAAGAAAACAGGGAAGGAAATGGGACTACTAGATCGCAAAAGGCACAATAATCAAATGTGATGTGTGGATCTTGTTTGGATTCTGATTAGAACCAGCTAACAAGAAAAAGGCATATTTCAGACAATCAGGGAAATCTGATTATGGACAGGTATTAGAGGGTACAAATAAATGCTTGTTTATAATTTTCCTACATATGATAATGACATTGCTGCTATAAGAAAATATCCATAGTTTTAGAGGTACACATTGAAGTAATAGGGACAAAATAACATGCTGTCTGGAATTAGATTCAAAACCACTACTGCAGAGGAAGAAATGTACTCGAATTACGCAAAGGTAGAAAAATTCTGACAATCTGAGTAATGGCTACCTATATGGTAGTTCATCATACTACTCTCTCTGCTTTTATATAAGCTTGAAAATATTGTGTAAGACCTAAAAACAAGAATACAATTAGCATCACATTAAGACCAGCAGTAGGTATAACATCTGGGGGTCACCATGCCCAACAGAATTATCTTTCTTAAAATATATATTTCATAATAAAATGTTGGCTTAGAGTTAAAAGGGCAAAAGCGAGTTATAATAGAAGATTGCTCAGATAATCATCAGGGCTTTTAAATCTGTCTTCATGTGCTTGCTTCATGTTTAGCAGCATTCCAAGATAAGTTCTACAGGCTTTCTAAATGAAATGTAATAAAAATATAAAGGTTTTTCCAGTAGATCATAATACATGTCAAAATATTACTTCGAGACACCAGTATGTATAATTATACATAAAATTTATGTACACACATCATACAGAAATCCACCACCCAATACAGAATATGGCTTTAGTTCCCTTACCATCAATATTAAGCATCATTTTCCACATGGCAGGCCGAACAGACTGATGGAATCCAAACCACACTTCCCTGCCCCCTCCCAGAGGGTGGTCATATCCTTCTGGAGCGGAGAAAAATGAACGCCCCACAGGCGTGTATCTACAAAAATTAAAATGGCATGTTCAATCCTTTCCTTCTCATGCAAGTATTTAAATCTGCAGAAAAGGGGAGACTAGAGCACAATTAACATAATGATGCTTATCGTTATGAACAGATGAAACTAAACATGTTCCAAATTTGAGAAAGCAAAAAGTATCCACTCTAAATGGAAAAAAATCTACTTAAATTTTCCTTTCTCAAAACTGTTGGTTGAAATAAGAATAAATTTTATTTAAAATAATTTCTTAAAAGTAGGTTTTAAAAAGTTAACAGTTCCGACCTTAAAAATGTTAACAAGTAAATAATTATTGAACAAAAAGCTATTTCTATAAATGTGTTTGCAAGACATACTATTTTTCTTTTAAAAAAACCATACTGAGTCAGGTGTGAGGGCTCACACCTGTAATCCGAGCACTTTGGGAGGCTAAGGTGAGAGGATTACTTGAGTCCAGGAGTTTGAAACCAGCCTGGGCAACATAGGGAGATTACATCTCTACAAAAAAAAAAAAAATTTTTTTTTAATTAGTCAGGCATGATGGTGCATGCCTGTGGTCCCAGCTACTCAGAAGGCTGAGGTAGGAGGATTGCTTAGGCCTGGGAGGTTGAGGCTGCAGTGAGCCATGACTGTGCCACTGCACTACAGCCTGGGCGACAGAGTGAGACCATGTCTCAAAAAAAACCCAACCAAACAATAAAAAACACACTGGTACACATGCGCTCACATACAGGAGCATACCCTACACAAGTGAGGTCCTAGGATTATTAAAAAAAGCAATTCAACACAATTTGATATTGTTGTATAAACAGTGAAATTACTTTTAAAACAAGATAACTAAATAAATACATCTGAAAATAGATCTGTTAAGACTTTTAGATCCTAAGAGAAAGGGTGAGATACTTTTCTATAAAATTATTCATGAGACTAGCTAAGCTAATGATGTATAGTTACTTGCAAAAGCCAGGTAATTTTCTGTAATGTACTCCTGTCAATGAATTTGTATGGATGCTATTCTTGTTCAACATTTCAGTTGAACAATCAAAATATATGACAAATAAAGGTTTAACCAAGGGAAGCCTGCACAATTCATTCTTGGGAGTTTAAAATCTAAAGAGAAAAAAAGCAGAAGCACCCACTTCATGGAGGGCAGATGTCGTAGCACCACATCAACGGCATGGACAGGGTTAGTGCTGATTGGCTTGTCTAATTCCAGTGGCTCAGGCAAGGTCCGTCCTGTCAGTACTTCATGCAGTAGGTGCCAACTCACCCGAGAGACAAATTTGATCGACACCTTGAAAGGTCGATCTTTTCCACCTTCCCCAGGTAAAGTAACGTCTAAATCTACCTGTTGATAGGAAAAGAGTCAACTGGTAAATGTTGAAAAAGATAAATACAATTATTTTAGATTTAACTTATAAAAATATCTAAGAGAAAACATGGCAAAAATAAAAAAGTCAATAGACTAAAATATACCATTTTTTTTTTTGTAGATAAAATTTAAATAACATAGTTACTCGTGCCAGCATTATGTGTCATTGCAAAATACTGGAAACTACCCTAAATGCTCCAACATTTATGCAGCTATGAAAAAAGAATGAGGAAAATCTCTTGAAACTGCCATGGAATAAATTTCCAAGCTATACTATTAAGTGACAAAAGCAAAGTACAAAAGATTACAAATATTATGACATCTTTTGTGTGAGAAAGGAGGAAAATATTCACATATCTGCTTACTTCTGCAGAAAGAAACATAGGAAGCATGAACCAGAAACAAAGAAACTAGTTACTTTCAAAGGATGGGAGGGAATGGACTGGAAAAAATAAGGACAGAACAATTCTGAGTATATGTTTTGGTATACTTTTGAAATTTGGAAGCATATTAAAGTTCTACATATTAAAAAAAAAAAAAAAAGGCCAGGCGCAGTGGCTCACGCATGTAATCCCAGCACTTTGGGAGGCTGAGGCAGGCTGATCACTTGAGGTTAGGAGTTCGAGACCAGCTTGGCCAACATGGTGAAACTCTGTCTCTACTAAAAATACAAAATTAGCTGGGTGTGGTGGTGCATGCCTGTAATCCCAGCTACTCGGGAGGCTGAGGCACGAGAATCATTTGAACTCAGGAGGCAGAGGGTGCAGTGAGCCAAGACCGCACCACTGTGTTCCAGCCTGGGCAACAGAGCGAGACTCAAAAAAAAATAAATAAATAAATAAAATAAATATATATTATATATTTATAAATTTATATATTATTTATAAATTTATAATTTATAATATAAATTTACATATTATTTATAATTTATATATTTAGAATAATATATATTTTTATATATTATATATAAAAATATATATATAATAAAAAAAAATATATATATATATATATATTTAGGCCGGGTATGGTGGCTTACTCCTGTAATCCCAGCACTTTGGGACCCTGAGGCAGGAGGACTGCTTAAGCCAGGGAATTTTAAACCAACCCAGGCAACAGAGCAAGACCTAGTCTCTACAAAAAATTAAATTAGCCAGGTGTGGTGGTGCACACCTGTGGTCCTAGCTGCTTGGGAGGCTGAGGCAGTAGGATCGTTTGAGCCTGAGAGGTTGAGGCTGCAGTGAGCCGTGAGTGTGCCAATGAACTCCAGCTTGGGTTACAGAGCAAGACCCTGTCTAAATAAATAAATAAATTTATTTAGACCCGGTCTAAATAAATAAATAAATAAATTTATTTAGACCGGGTCTAAATAAATAAATAAAGAAATTTATTTAGACCGGGTCTAAATAAATAAATAAAGAAATTTATTTAGACCGGGTCTAAATAAATAAATAAATAAATTTATTTAGACCGGGTCTAAATAAATAAATAAATAAATTTATTTAGACCGGGTCTAAATAAATAAATAAATAAATTTATTTAGACCGGGTCTAAATAAATAAATAAATAAATTTATTTAGACCGGGTCTAAATAAATAAATAAATAAATTTATTTAGACCCAGTCTAAATAAATAAATAAATAAATGGAGGGAAAAAATTAAAACAATATCATAAACAGAATCAAATGAACCCAAATGAATTTCAAATAAATAACATAACTACATTGAAAGAAAAGAAGAAGAAAAAGAGAAGAAAAGAAAAAGGAAGCACTAATTCAAGTAACCCTTAAACACAGTATGTATACTGACAACAGTCTTAATTCTAGGGGTAGAGAAAGGGTGGATTTAGAAGAATTGCAAACAAAATAAAGCCTTGAATTCATTAGTAGGTTTGTTTTCTGTAGTGGTCTGAGTATAGCAACTCACAAACTATTTTATATGTACTGTAGGACTGAGCAAATGAGAAGGAGTGGTGATGTTTTGAGGAGCCAGGAACCTATCTAAAGAAGAAAGATACAAATATGGAATGGAGTGAGGAAAGGAAGAATCCCATGGGGCATGGACTAGAATTGGAAGAATCGGGTGTGAACTCACGATTTCCTATATATATGTGTTAGATTTACCATATAAAGTGTAATATGTTTTTATTGTCTGTTTTATTTATTTATCTACTTATTTATAAATTTCCTACCTCTATCCATTGAAAGGGCTTAGAAGCACATATACCCCAGCAGCAGTGAACATACCAATACCCAGATTTTCGTTTCAAAATTGCATTTGCCAACTAAAAGAAACCAGAGATCCTCAGAGAAATGGTTAGTTGCAGGACTGCAGCAGAGAAAACATAAAATAAACCAGGAACATCCTGTGCCAGAAAGCAATGAAGTAGAGTCATGCACCACATAATGATTTTTGGTCCACAATGGACACCATATACACGGTGGTCCCATTAGATTATAATGAAGCTGCCTTATACAGGTGTACCATTTAAACAATCTTTTACAATGCATTTTTACTGTACCTTTTCTATAGTTAGATACGTTTAGATACACAAATATTTACCATTGTCTTACAAGTGCCTACAGTATTCGGTATAGTAATATCCTATATAGGTTTATAGCAATAATAAACCATATTATATGGTGTAGGCGTGTAGTAAGCTATACCATTCAGGTTTGCATAAGTATACGCTGTGATGATAGCACAATGACAAAATTGCCCAAGGACACATTTCTCAGAGCATATCCCCATTGTTTTAGGTGATGCAGGACTGTATTCCCCAAAAAGTGTCATTTCAAAAGGACACAGGAGTCAGCTTAAAAGAGTTCCCACTGGCCAAATCTGGGACAATCTGGGCAGTGAAATCAATAAATAGAGTAAAAGAAAATATTCTCCCTTACAGCAGATTAATGAACATATGGAAAAGGAATGACAGAATTAGAAAATCACCACTTCTACATAGTAATAATCCCTTCAAGCAAGAATAATCAATTGCCAAGCAAGAATAATCAAAATCTAATGAGCAACAGGATCCTTAAAAGTATCTCCCATTTCAAAATTAAAAACTTCTGTGTATCAACGGACACAATCAACATAGTGAAAAGGCAACCTGTGAAATGTAAGAAAATATTTGCAAATTATATATCTGATAACAAGTTAATGTCCAGAATATATATAGTTAATATCCAGAATACAGAAGTTAATATCCAGAATATATATAAAGAACTCCTACAATGGTATTGATCAGTTTAGCTAAAAAAAAATAAAAAATCTGAAAATAAAGAACTCCTACAACTCACTACCCAAAACCCAAAACAAACAACCCAGTTCAAAAAATGGGCAAACAACTTGACTACAGATTTCTCCAAAGAAGATATACAAATGGCCAATAAGCCTACAAAGTTATACTCAACATCACTAATTGTTGGGGGACATGCAAATCAAGACCACAATGAGATATCATCTCACGCCCATTAGGATGGTTACTATTAGAAAAGGAACAACAAAAAAAAAAAACAGAAAACAAGTGTTGGCAGGAAGTGAGAGTTTGGAACTCTTGTTCACTGTTGGTGGGAATGTAAAATGATGCAGCCATTCTGGAAAACAATATAGCAGATTCTCAGAAAATTAATAATTATCACATGACCTGGCAAATTTACTTCTGGGTATATATCCAAAGAACTGAAAGCAGAGTTCAATACTTTTACATCTATGTTCATAGCAGGATTATTTGCAATAGCCAAAAGGTGTCCATTGATGCATGAAGGGATTAACAAAATGTGTTATATACATACAATGGAATATTATTCAGCCTTGAAAAGGAGATTCTAACACATGCAACAATGTGGATAAATTGTGAAATAAGCCAGTCATAAAAAGACAAACAATCTATGATTTCGCTTACATGAGGTACCTAGAATAGTCAAATTCAGAGACAGAAAGTACTATGGTGGTTGCCAGGGCTGAGGGGAGGGAGCAATGGATACTGTTTAATGGATATGGAGTTTCAGTTTTGAAAGATAAAGACAATTCTGGGGATGGAAGGTGGTAATAATTATACAACAATGTAAATGTGCTTAATACCACTGAAATGTACCTTAAAAATGGTTAAGACGGTAAATTTTATGTTACATATGTTTTATCACAATTACAAAAAGAATCTCCCTACAAGATGCTTATTAACTACAAGGAGAAAAAGAATACCCCAATAGGAGAAAACTGGCAGACACCAATTTAATCAACTGACCAAAGTTAACATCACCAATAAGCACCAATAATGGAACAAATACATACTGCGTGCTTCCTGATATGATGCACTGATAAGGAAAGAATGGTTATATAATATTCCTGCCAATAATGCATAACCAGAATGTAATCAAGGGGAAGTATCAGACAAACCCAGACTGAAGGACATTCTACAAAATAATTTGCCGATAATCTTCAACTATGTTACTGTCATGAAAGAAAAAAAAAGGCTGGGGAAAGAAAGACATGGTATCTATATCATGATCCTGGACTGGATTCTGTAACAGGAGAAAAATAATACTAAAGGGCATCATTGGAAAAATTGGTAAAACTGGAATTTGTATTGTTGATTAAATAAAAGTATCATATCAATGTTAAATTTAATGAACTTGATAACTGTACAAGGGTTTTTATCATTGTTCTTAGGAATATACATTAAAGTATTAAATATTGGCAGAGCGCGGTGGTGCTCCCAAAATCCCAGAACTTTGGGAGGTTGAGCTGGGTGGATTACTTGAGGTCAGAAGTTTGAGACCAGTCTGGCCAACATGGCAAAACCCCGTCTCTACTACAAACACAAAAAAATTAGCCAAGAATGGTAGCACGTGCCTGTAATCCCAGCTACTCAGAAGGCTGAGGTACAAGAATCACTTGAATCTGGGAGGCAGAGGTTGCAGTGAGCCGAGATCACACTACTGCACTCCAGCCTAAGTGACAAAGCGAGACCCTGTCTCAAAATAAAATAAAATAAAATAAATAAATATTAATGGGGCATGGTATATGCAACCTACTTGTGAATGGTTCAGGAAAAAATAAGTATGTATGTACAAGAGAGAAAGAAAAAAAATAAAACAAATGTGGAAATGTTCAGAACCTCAGTGAATCTAGGTAAAGGGTGTATAAGAGTTCTCTGCATGATTCCTGCAACTTTAAGTTTGAAATTATTTCAAAACAAAAAGTTAAAAACAATCAGTGATAAATACCCACATATATATGGACTGTAATAAAAATGGTAATAAATGCGTGTAAAAGGAGACACTTAAAAAATATACCTTTCCAATACAGGAATGCATATCTTACCCCTGTAGTTGCCACAGGAAGTGGATTGGCGGTGTAAAGACTTCTTTTTCCATCATAAACTGGTCTACGGTCTCCAAATATAGTTACTTTAAAATGCTGAACCATTGAGTCAACCACCTCCCTAAAGAAGGGAAACAATTTATTCACATAATCCTCTGTAAGATGAAATATAAAAATATTAACAGAAGTAATTTCTGCCACTGTATAAAGCTGTCAAAATTCTAAAAAATATTCATATATGCTAAAGATTTTGCTTTTAGAGCCTTGGCTTAAGACACCAAAAAGATTGATTATTGCCAAAAGATGACATACATTTCACTAGACAGAGAAGAATGAAGCGAGCATATTACTTAATCATTCCAGGATATATTTGACCTGCAAAACATTCTTAGAAACTGATTCAAAATCTCTTTCACCATCTCTAAGCACTCCCTAACATATTCACTTCTTTCTCCAAGAGTAGATACTCTTTCCTCTGTACCAACAAGACACCTAGTACATATCTCTATTAGGACACTTTGTCTATTGTAATGATTATATATTTCAATTCTTCTAACTGTGAGCCTCCTGAGAGCAGCAAACATACCTGTGTTCCTTTCTCCTCCCATCCTTACAGTACCTAGCTAGTAAAGATATTATAAAACCTCCATTTTTACCCAGCAAACATTTGAGCCAATGTAACTGACACAGAAAGATATTCAAGACATATATTCAAAAATTACAGACTATATAGGAAATACCAAATTTTCACAAATCAATATGTATTTTTTGTACACACATTTGTAAAAGCAGAGAAACTGAAAGGATATATTCCAAATGGTGGTTACCTCTAGAGAGGGAAGTGACAGGATTACAGGGTCACTTTTATTTTGTTTATAAAATCTAAATATATTACAATGAGAATGTACTTACATAGTATTGATATAATCTAAAACTAATTTAAAAGATTCAAGGCCAGGTACAGTGGCTTATGCCTGTAATCCCAGCACTTTGGGAGGCCAAGGCAGGTGGATCACCTGAGGTCGGGAGTTCGAGACCAACCTGACCAACATGGAGAAACCCTGTCTCTACTAAAAATTCAAAATTAGCCGGGTACGGTGGCGCATGCCTGTAGTCCCAGCTACTCGGGAGGCTGAGGCAGGAGAATCGCTTGAACCCAGAAGGCAGAGGTTGTGGTGAGCCAAGGTCACGCCATTGAACTCCGATCTGGGCAACAAGAGCAAAACTCCATCTCAAAAAAAAAAAAAAGAGAGATTCAAGTCTACCTCAGTTAAGTGGGGCAAGAACCCAGTATTTCCTGGAACAATAAAATCAAGCTGACTTGATACCCAGAGCGATTTTCTACATGGCACAAAGTTCCTATTTTTTTCCTCTCTTTTCAATTTTGTTTTACTGAAACTACTGAAAACAATATCAAGCCTCTTCTAGAGTAAATTTTACAACAAAAATTTGATTCACCTATTCATTTTTGAGTTCAAAGCAAATTTCAATGATTTTCTGCCATTTTAAGTTTTCCTTTGTGGCCATTATTTAGGGATAAATCTGGTTTCTTTTTCTTTTTTTTTTTTTTTGAGACGGTGTCTTGCTCTGTCACGCGGGATGGAGTGCAGTGGTGCGATCTCAGCTCACTGCTACCTCCGCCTCCCAGGTTCCAGCAATTCTCCTGCCTCAGCCTCCCAAGTAGCTGAGATTACAGACGCGCACCATTACGTCCAGCTAATTTTTGTATTTTTAGTAGAGACAGGGTTTCACCATGTTGGCCAGGCTGGTCTCGAACTCCTGACCTGGTGATCCGCCCACCTCGGCCTCCTAAAGTGCTGGGATTAGAGGCATGAGCCACTGCGCCCAGCCAAAATCTGGTTTCTTAGGTGAAATTTTACAGATCTAATTTGTTGGGATGTTTTAACCATTTCGCCATTTGTTTTTTAACTCAACAGTAAACTGGTATAATTTCAACCTTACGAATTCTGGGAAACCCAATCAAATCACTCTAAGGACCAAAATGGAGGAGACTGAAATACTAGGGCCAAAACATCTTAAGAATAAAAAATATCCTGCTTTAACTTAAAAAGATTTACAAGAAAAAAAAACCATTAAAAAGTGGGCAAAGGACATGAACAGACACTTCAAAAGAAGACATACATACAGCCAACAAGCATATGAAAAAATGCTCAACATTATTGATCATGAGAGAAATATGAATCAAAGCCACAATAAAGATACCATCTCACGCCAGTCAGAATGGCTACTATTAAAAAGTCAAAAAATAACAGACATTGGCAAGGTTGTGGAGAAAATGGAATGTTTATACACTGTTGGTGAGAGTGTAAATTAGTTCAACCATTGTAGAAAGCAGTGTGGCAATTCCTCAAAGACGTAAAAAGAGAACTACCATTTAACCCAACAATCCCATTACTAGGTATATATCCAAAGAAATATAAATTGTTCTATCATAAAGACACATGCATGTGTATGTTCACTGCAGCACTATTCACAATAGCAAAGACATGGAATCAACCTAAATGCCCATCAATGGTACACTGGATAAAGAAAATGTGGTACATATACACCATGGAATACTATGCAGTCATAAAAAAGAACAAGATCATGTACTCTGCAGAACATGTATGGAGCTAGAGGCCGTTATCCTTAGCAAACTAACGCAGGAATAGAAACCCAAATACTGCATGCTCTCACTTAATAAGTGGGAGTTAAACGATGAGAACTTAGGGACCCATAGAAGAGAACTATGGACACTGGGGTCTACCAGAGGGTACAGTGTGGGAGGAGGGAGAGTATCAGGAAAAATAACTAATGGGTACTAGGCTTAATATCTGGGTGACAATAAACCCATGACACAAATTTACCTATATAACAAACCTGTACATATACCTCTGAACTTAAAATAAAAGTTAAATACATATATATGTTCATATATAAATGTATACTTATATATCAAAGCAGGATATATACATACACATATACAATTTTTTGCTACAATTTTGGCAAAAAAAAAAAATATATATCCTGCTTTGATGCCTAACACATAGTATATCCTCAATAAATGCTCTAACAGTGAATAACCTACCTCAGTGAAATGCTGGAACTTCCAATGGAATATATCTAGAGCTGAATTCAACACATCTCGTCAGAGTTACATGTGATTATCTTCTGTTTGCTACTCCTCTTTAGTATCTCCATCTTCCCAGTTACCCAGATTCAAAACTTGGCTCATCTCTTCACCCAACTGGTTGTTGACACCACGTCTTTGCAGTATTTCTTATACTAGTCCTTTACTTTCCATTCCCGATTACTACAATCCTAAAGAAAAGCCTCATGTCCTTGTACCTGGATTATTTTAAGTTTCTTTTTTATGTTCATAGTTTTTTTTTTTTACTCCAACCCAATTTACATTCACTGTTAAATAATTTCCCAAGCCCCGCTTTTATTCCTTGGGTACAAAAAATTTAATCATACTCTTCAGTTCATGGTGTGTTATCATCATCTGTATAATATCCCTCTTCTAACTGATTCATTTTCTTTCCATCTCCATTTCCTATCCCCATTCCCCTTCCCAAGAAGTTATTCTTCTAATTTGTTTGACAAACATTCTTCTATTTCTATGTATACCTACTTTTACCCTCTGCATTAGATGTTTTAAAACCTATTCATGTTGCTGTGGTATATTTATTATGGTATATTTATTTTTATTATTTTTAAAAGATTTATCTGTAAAAAATTGGTTGTATACAATTTCAGTGACTTGGTTCATTGTTTCTGGTTGATGCAAAGTACTCCACATGTTGTCTATCCACTCCCCCAGCATTGCAGATTCACAGTATCTTTAATTGCAACACCCAATAACAATGTTGAAATGAATTATCTCCTTACATGTCCCCTTATGAACCCATGTGAGAATTAATCTCTGCTTACAGACACAGAAACAGACTGTTGGATCAAAATGAATCTTATCAAGTAAATGATGAACTGCCAAATTGTTCTCAAGAATGACTACACTAACCTGCACTCCTTGAGGCTCCTATTTCCCTGCGTCCAGCCAATATGTGGCATTATCCAGCTCTGCTTTCTAATTTTTGTTAGCCTAATCGGTATAAACTAAAAGCATGTTTTAATTTAGATTTCTCTTATTACTAATGAATTTGAGAACATCATCAAATTAAATTTTACCTTATGACTTCAAGCTTTTGAGGTATTAAGAAATACTTTCCTAATACGAAGTCACAAAGATAAATTGTTTTATTAACTTTATAGTTTTGTCTACATTTTTCGGTTCTTCTTTATAAACAGCAAGGACCCAATTTTATTTATCTCCATCTAGTGAGTGGGTTTCTTCATGCCACCTACTAAACAGCTTATACTTAACTAATCAATTTGTAATGGCATTTTTATCTCATTCACTTCTCATATATAAATCAATCTGAGTTCTCTATACTGTCCCAGCATTCTGTTTGTCTGTTCTTGTGCCAGTACAAGATGTTTTCTTTCTTTTTGTTTTTTTTTTTTTTTGAGAGGGAGTCTCACTCTGTCACCCAGGCTGGAGTGCAGTGGCGTGATCTCGGCTCACTGCAAGCTCCCCCTCCTGGGTTCACACTCTTCTCCTGCCTCAGCCTCCCGAGTAGCTGGGACTACAGGCATCCGCCACCACGCCCGGCTAATTTTTTGTATTTTTAGTAGAGACGGGGTTTCACCGTGTTAGCCAGGATGGTCTTGATCTCCTGACCTCGTGATCCACCTGCCTTGGCCTCCCAAAGTGCTGGGATTACAGGTGTGAGCCACTGCGCCTGGCCAGTACCGTATGTCTTCACTAGAGTGTTTATTATGGGGCAGGGTAAGTTTCCCTACTTTTTCTAAGTATACTTGAACACTGGAATAATTTTCCACCTTAGAAAACTATCAATACCATATGGAAAGGAAACATATCTAGTGCCCTACATATAGTAAGTAATTAATAAATATCTGTTGGTTAAGAAACCTCCAACAACACATACTTGGAAGACATGACTAGCATGTTAAAAACATAAATTACTATGTTAAAAGCTACTAACAACTACAACAATAAACAAAATAAAGAAGAAACATAATAAGGGTAACTGTAATACCTAAACACTTATGTCTGAACACTTCAACTGTAATAAGAACAAATTAGAGAATCTCAACTTACCCACTGCTGCTGTGGAAAAGGGTACAAGCCCCAAATGAGCTAACAGTATGATGTAGCTTCCTCAAAAGTAAAAAACTGAGGTTGCATATATTTCAGTACTCAGATAACCCACTTAATAAGGCAGGTAACTATCCCACCATATATTAAAACATCATTTTACATCTTTGAGTACTCTGTTCAATTTGTGAAAAATGTAAGACCCTAAAAATTCAAATATAACCAGAAGGAGGCAATCCTGATAGAAAATCATGTAATATGAGTAAAAATAAATCAAACCAAGTCTGGTTTGGAATAGGAAACTCTTAGTCTGGAATAGGAAAGACTCAAAGAAAATTACAGAATAAGTTTTTGGCTATTTTGATAGATTGTCATGTGAAAAACTGAGTAGAAAGAACTAGGAAAAATAGTTGGAACATTAGACAGATTTTGGAACAAAATTTTCAGGATTTTCTAACCACCAGAGTTATTCAAAAGTAAATTACACTACCTTATAAAGTACCTGAGTTCATCTTTGCTAGAACTGTTCAAAGAGCAGCTATATGACCAACTGTCAGGGAAGATATAAATTTAAGATTAAAATGAAATATCCGCGATACCCTCTTATAGTAAAATTTAATTTAAAAAATACCAAATAATGGCCAGGCGCAGTGGCTCACGCGTGTAATCCTACCACTTTGGGAGGCCGAGGCAGGCGGATCAAGAGGTCAGGAGATTGAGACCATCCTGGCTAACACGGTGAAACCCTGTCTCAACTAAAAATACAAAAAAAAAAAAAAAAAATTAGCAGGGCGTGGTGGCGGGTGCCCGTAGTCCCAGCTACTTGGGAGCCTGAGGCAGGAGAACGGCGTGAACCCGGAAGGTGGAGCTTGCAGTGAGCCGAGATCGCACCACTGCACTCCATCCTGGGCAACAGAGCGAGACTCCATCTCAAAAAAAAATAAAAATAAAAATAAAAAAAGAAAAGAAACATTGTAAATTTTATCATGGTAAATTGTATCATGGCATTAGATATTACTTTTATGAATAATTACACTTACATTTGACAATTTAGTTCTGAGCCTTAAGGAAATAGCATTGGAACTCTATAGTATACGGGTCAGTTTTTCCACTTGACAGTTTTTTAAGTTCATAACTGACAAAACCTATGCTACAAAGAGAGTCATCTTTCATGAGGGCCAAGAGTTATATTATTTTTTTAACCTCTCACTAATATGACACAATTAATTCATATATTTAGAATTTTTTTCAAAGAGATGGGGTCTCACTATGTTGCCCATGCTGGTCTCCAACTCCTGGGTTCAAGCAATCCTCCTGTCTCAGCCTCCCAGAGTGTTGAGATTACAGGTGTGAGCCACTGTGCCTGGCCAAATTCATATATTTAGAATTTTAGCGAAAAAAAAAAATTTTTTTTTTTGAGACCAGGTCTTGCTCTGTTGCCCAGACTTAAGTGCAGGGATGTGATCATAGCTCACTGTAACCTAGAACTCTTGAGTTCAAGTGATCCTCCCGCCTTGGCCTTCTGAGTAACTGGGAATATGGGCATCCAGCAGATTTTAGTATGCAAGCTAACAAAATGGCAAATCTAGGGACAGCAAATTCTCATTTCTTATCTCAAAGGATATTATGGAAAAGGGTAGTTTATTAGAATCTTTAATAGGTAGGCATGTGGAGCTAGAGAAAAAACACTCTCTAGAACAGTAATTTATCTAGTTTCCTAAGCCATCTAGTCAGCTATAGTAGCAAAGGTGCTATTATATTAAGATGAAACTTGGAATTGGGAAACTACCAACCTGAGGAACCTTTAAAATATATGATAAGTACCGAAATAAGAAGGCATGAGTTTTTAGTCCCATTCTGTCACTAAGTTGTTAAGAAAGTTATTTAACCTCTCTGACTTGAGTTTCTTTAGCAATAAAAATGAGATAACAGTCTCAGGAACCAAATGGAATATTAGTGAAAATAATTTGGAGATTAAAAAAGCAAATATGTATATTTTATATTAAAATTTAAGCATAATTATCTCACAAATATATTTTAAGAATTATACTGAAGTCTTCCAAATAACAAATGAATATACTACAATGTTTTAGCATCAAATATAGTAAATCAACACAAATAATGAATAATTCTGGTAATTAACATAAACTGATAACTGAGTTTCCTCTAAATTTTATGACACTAGTCTTTTATTATAACAACAGGGTTAGGAGTGGAATCTTTTGTTCAAATATAGTACTTTCAGCAAAATCTTTAAGTGTATATTGTTAAACCAGTTCTTACTTTACCATAAGTAGTAAAACTAGACTAATAAAAATACATAAAATATTTCAACTTCTATAACAGTGCTTGGGAAAGTAATTTGGGAAATAAAATCTGAGTAAACACGGATAAGAATGTCTAACCCATCTTTAGTGGCTTCCTTTCACTAATAACCTTAGTCTGAGAAGAAAATAATTCTTGCAGAATTATACTGTGATGCATTTTTTAGAACGTCAAGCTAGAATTTAAGAATCCTTAAGAATAATTGGTAATTACTCCAAAAATGAAATCTACCTGAATACATTAGATCTTCTAAAGGGGTACAGCCTATCCTACCATCCTTACTTCAGTCACTACTTCCTACATTCTGATACCAACTCTTTTGACTCCATCACGCTCTGGTGCACAGACTATAAAGTAAAATTTAATAATAATTTCATTAAGTCCCATTTTACCACCTGACTTATACAGCAGAAAAATGGGAAGAGAGAAACTTTAATGTAAAAAAGAGGAGAGCAAATTATTTTCCTGTGAGTTGTAATTACTATAAGCTTATAGAGATCCACCTCCATCTCACTTTATTAGGTACCTCTTAATTCTCTGCTCCCAAAAGACAGAATGAAAAATATTATTCTAGTCTACAGAAGACAACATGAAAGAATATTTTCCCCAAAAGTCTACTGACATTATCCATGGCTACAATAAACGAATGTCTCACTACAGTATAGACAGAAAGAAGATTGCTAAGGTATAACAAAATGTCAAAATCATCCAGAGGTTTATAAAACACAACTAAAACAGCTGGCAGTCTCTCTTCGTATCCTTCCAATCTCTAACTTATCTTTATAACTCTGTGGTTACTAGCAGAGAAGGTAGCCAATAAATACTTGTGCAACAAGATAAAGTTTAAGGTATGCAAAACAGAGAAGAGAGGGATTATATTTTAGATCTTTTTTCCTTTTTCTTTTTTTTTTTTTTTGAGACAAGGTCTGGATCTGATGCTCAGGCTGGAGTGCAGTGGTGCAATCTCAGCTCACAGCAACCTCTGCCTCAAGCCATCCTCCTGTCTCAACCTCCTGAGTAGTTGGGACTACAGGAGTGTGCCACCATGCCCAGCTAATTTTTGTATTTCTTGTAGAGACAGAGTTTCATCATGTTGCCCAGGCTCGTCTTGAACTCCTGAGTTCAAGTGATCTGTCCACCTCAGCCTCCCGAAGTGCTGGGTAGAACAAAATTTTTTTTTTTTTTTTTTTTGATACGGAGTCTTATTCTGTCGCCTAGACTGGAGTGCAGTGGTGTGATCTCGGCTCACTGCAACCTCCACCTCCCGGGTTCAAGTGATTCTTCAGACTCAGCCTCCTGGGTAGCTGGGATTACAAATGCACACCACCATGCCTGGCTAATTTTTTTATTTTTAGTAGAAATGGGATTTCACCATGTTGGCCAGGCTGATCTCGAACTCCAGACCTTGTGATCCACCCGCCTTGGCCTCCCAAAGTGCTGGGATTATAGGCGTGAGCCACCGCGCCTGGCCAGGACAAATTTTTAATACTTTTTTCTTTTTTTAAAGATACGGATCTTGCTCTGTCACCCAGAGGATGGAGTGCAGTGGTGCAACCATGGCTCACTGCAGCCTCCAACTCCTGAAGTGAGCAATCCTCTCACCTCAGCCTCCTGAGTAGCTAGGACTATAGGTGTACACCATTATACCTGGCTAATCTTTAAATTTTTCATACAGAAGGGGTCTCCCTATGTTGTCCAGGCTGGCTTTGAAATCCTGGCCTCCAGCACTCCTCCTGCCTTGGCCTCCCAAAGTGCTGGAATTACAGGCCTCACATGTGCCACTGCCCTTGGCCAAAATTTTAATACTTTAAAATATAAAATCGATACTGAGCATTTTTGTTTTTTTGAGATGGAGTCGCACTCTGTTGCCCAGGCTGGAGTGCAGTGGCACAATCTCTGCTCACTGCAACCTTCACCTCCCAGGTTCAAGCAATTCTCGTGCCTCAGCCTCCGGAGTAGCTGGGATTACAAGCACGTGCCACCACGCCCAGCTAATTTTTGCATCTTTAGTAGAGACGGGGTTTCACCATGTTGGCCAGGCTGGTCTCAAACTCCTGACTTCAAGTGATCTGCCTGCCTCAGCCTCCCAAAGTGCTGGGATTACAGGCATGAGCCACTGCACCCAGCTCATACAGAGCATTTCACTACACACTATGTTTGTAGTCATTTCACATGTGAATTATTTTTACCAGGCCACCGACTTCTTTTTTTTGTTTTTGAGACAGTCGCGCTCTGTTGCCCAGGCTGGAGTGCCATGGTATGATCTCAGCTCACTGCAACCTTCGCCTCCTGGGTATGAGCAATTCTCGTTACCTCAGCCTCCCAAGTAATCCAAGCTGGGATTACAGGCATGTACCACCATGCCCGGTTAATTTTTGTATTTTTAGTAGAGATGGGGTTTCACCATGTTGGCCAAGCTGGTCTCAAACTCCTGGGTTCAAGTGATCTGCCCACCTTGGCCTCCCAAAGGGCTGAGATTACAGGCGTGAGCCACTGCACCAGGCTGGGCCACCAACTTCTTAACAACCATGTGTAATGGCGCATTTTCAGTCTCTATACGCCTGGCTTTGTTTAGCATTTGCCACTGTAATCAAAGTTTGTTCCTTGAAAATCATGATCCTTAAGGCCGGGTGCGGTGGCTCATGCCTGTAATCCTAGCACTTTGGGAGGCCGAGGTGGGCGGACTGTCTGAGCTCAGGAGTTTGAGACCAGCGTGGGCATCACAGTGAAACCTTATCTCTACTAAAAATACAAAAAAATTAGCCAGGCATGGTGGCACGCACCTGTAGTCCCAGCTACTCAGGCGGCTGAGACAGAATTGCTTGACCCTGGAAGGCGGAGGTTGCAGTCAGCCAAGATCATGTGATCGTGCCACTGAATTCCAACCTGGGCGACAGAGCGAGACTCCATCTCCAAAAGAAAAAAAAACAAAAAGAAAGAAAATCATGATCCTTACCTTGCCTTCTCTGAAATAGCTTCTACTTTGTCCTGGTTCTCCTATCTTTCCAATCCCTGTGTGTCTTCACTGGCAAACCTGAAATAATAGTATCTCAGAGATCTAGTCTCAGTTCTTTCATTTTTACATACTTCCCCAGTTTTTAACTATCACCTACATGCTGACGAATCACAATCTCCATTTTGACTGATCTCCTGACACTTAGCTAGACACTTATTTCCAATAACCTACTGAATTTCTGCCATTTTGATGTTTCTTATGCAAATCAACCTCCAAATATTCAAAATAGTATACAAAAACCTGGTCCCTTCAGAATCTATATTTCTGTTAAAACCATTACTAATGCACAAGCTAGGAACTATGAAGCCATTCTTATCTCTATCCTTTCCTTACATACCTAAATTGTTCATTCTTTCTCTAAATCTTCCATCTATGCCCTCCATCATCATTGTTGCCACTGTGTCTTTGAACATATTACCTATAATCCAGAAAAATATGTACCAGAGGTGCCAAGGGGTATGCTGAAGTATGAGGAAAAATCAGACATATTTATATTTAATTTTCATTGAACAATTAGGAATTAAGATTTACTAATATTCATGAATATGGATTGATACTGGTGCCTTCACTTATTCCATATTAGATGGTCAGGTGCAACACACGGTACACCAGGAATCCTAGGAGAGTAATGGGAGTTCTGCAATACATAAGAGTTAAGGTCAGACACAGTGGCTCACGCCTGTAATTCCAACACTTTGGGAAGCTGAGGTGGGCAGATCGCTTGAGACCAGGAGTTCAAGGCCAGCCTGGGCAACATGACAAAATCCCATTTCTATAAAAAATACAAAAATTAGCCGGGCATGGTGGTATGTGCCTGTAGTCCCAGCTACTATGAAGGCTGAGGTGGGAGGATTGCTTGGGCCCAGGAGGTCGAGGCTGCAGTGAGCCATGTTCATGCCACTGCACTCCAGCCTGGGTGACAGAGTGAGACGCCTGTCTCAATTTGAAAAAAAAAAAAAAGAGTTAACAGTGTACCTCTCATTCATTCATTTTCAGCACACTGCAACTTTTTGTAGTTCAAGTGTGTGACACATATTCAGTCAGGGTTTTTTGTACCATTAATCTGAAAAGTTCAAGTTATTTAAATATATTTTTAAATAGTTCATTTCAAAATTTTCTTTCTCACCTTTAATTTTTCTACAGTTACATATTAAAACAGTAGTACACGTCAATAAATTATAGTTTTTGAAATGTGTGTGCATTTATATCTATACGTATTTTTTGGTCAAACAAATTTTAATTAATCGAGATGTGTGATCAATGGTTTGAAGATCACTGACCTAGACTACTACAACAGCCTTTCAAAAATGTTCTCCAGGACTCAAGTCTTTCTCATCTCTCATTCACCACACTGTCATCAAGTATGGTCCTAAATACCGATATTCTTCTTTTGTTTAAAAGGTTCTATTGGCTCTCTACTATTTCTGAATTCACAAGCCTTAGCACGGATTTCAGATTCTTCATAACCTACTCCCTAGCTAACTCTTCAGACTCATCTCTAGCTACTCTATTTATACTGGCCTGTTTCTGTTATACCAACATGTCATACCTTTGCTCATGCTGTCTATGTGGATTATGCTTTCTCCCTGTCCACTGGACAACTTCATATTGTAGCATATATCAGTACAGGCAGGTGCTGCATAACTTTTCAGTCAATTACAGACCACATATATGATGGTGGTCCCATAAGATTATATATTTTTACTGTACCTTTTATGATACAATTATTTTGCTCAAATACCATGTGATACACCACATCCTCCTCCTTACCCAAAGGTAGGAATCATTACTCTTTCATCACAGTACATAATATGCATATCACAGAATTTGTCACTCCATATGGAATTTAAAACTTTAAAGAGATCATGTTTTATCTATCGTGTTATTGCTAGAACCTAGCACAGTGCCTGACACAAAACAGGAGTAAACAGTTAATGAAAACATAGAAAAGATTCAAAAATGATCTTTAAGTTTCCGCATATCCTGTAAATCTAGTACCAATAGCATAGTACCTTCGTATAAACATGTGATAAGTTCAGATAAATGGTTTAAATAGATTTAAGTTAACCTAACAAACTGGAGCAGGTTAAAGTAAACAAATCAAGGTGCATTCATATAATAGAACACTATACAGCTATTGTAATTTACATCTACACAGATAGATGTTGGTAATAATACCTATGTACTAGTCCCTTGTGTGGAAATATTTGTTAATTTATGCAAGTATCTTCAAATTTCAAATATATTATAGGAATATTAGTCAAAAGGCTAATGTCTACTTAGTATTGTATTTAGATGTCACTCTAAAAGAATTTTGAGATGTGAAATAATTACCATCTGTTAACTTTCCTATCTTCCAAGTGATTAAAAGGAAAATAAAACTTGTTTATTAGCTGACATATTTTGTATAATAGTTTCCCCAAGATCACTAAACACTTAAAACTACACCATTTGGTTTTTACTGGTAGTGTTTTCTGAAGTATGTTGTCTAAATCATTTTAATCAGAAGTATCCCCTTCTATAGATATGACAACAAAATCACAAGCGACAAAAGAAAAAATAAGTTAGACATCATCAAAATTTAAAAAGTTTGTGCTTCAAAGGACACCATCAAGACAGTGAAGATGCAACATGTATAAACAGAGAAAAATTTTGCAATCATGTATCTAATAAAGGATTTTTATCTAGAATATATAATGAACTCCTATAACTCAATAACAAAAAGACAAATGACCCAATTTAAAAATGGGCAGCCAGGCACAGTGGCTCATGCCTGTAACCCCAGTACTTTGGGAGGGTGAGGCGGGTGAATCACCTGAGGTCAGAGTTTTGAGACCAGCCTGGCCAATATAGTGAAACCCCATCTCTACTAAAAACTACAAAAATTAGCCAGGCACGGTGGTATACACCTGTAGTCTCTGCTACTTGGGAGGCTGAGGCAGGAGAATCGCTTGAATCTGGGAGGTGGAAGTTGCAGTGAGCTAAGATCATGCCACTGCACTCCAGCCTGGGCAACAGAGTAAGACTCTGTCTCAAAAAAAAAAAAAAAAAAAAATTAGCAAAGGACCTAAATAGACATTTCTCCAAAGAAAATATACAAATGACCAATAAATACATGAAAAATGCTCAACATCAGTCATCAGGAAAATGCAAGTCAAAACGACAATGAGATACAACTTCACATCCACTAGGATGGCTATAATTTTTAAAAAGATAAATAATAACAAATATTGGTGAGAATATGGGAAAACTTATCTTCATACACTGCTAGTGGGAATGTAAAATGGTACAGACACTGTCTTCTTTTTTTTTTCTTTTTAATATAAATGGTGTCTTGCTACATTGCTCAGGCTGGTCTCGAATTCCTGGACTCAAGTGATCCTTTTGCCTCAGCATCCCAAAGTGTTGGGATTACAGGCATGAGCCACCATGTTTGGCTGGTGCAACCACTTTGGAAAAGAGTCTGGCAGTTTCTCAAAAGGTTAAATATAGAGTTATCATATGATACCACTCTTAGGTATATATCTAACATAAATGAAAATGTATATCCACACAAAATCCTGTACATGAATGTTTATAGCAGCATTATTTGTAGTAGTCAAAAATGGCAACAACCCAAATGTCCATCAAATGATGGATAAACAAAATGTATTATATCCATACAATGGAATATTATTCAGCAATAAAAAGGAATAAAGTACAGTTATGCATCACTTAACCATGGGGATATGTTCCAGGAAATGCATTATCATTCTGTTGTGTGAACATCATAGAATGTGCTTACACATACCTAGATAGTAGAGCCTACTACACATCTAAGCCACATACACATCTAAGCTATATGGTATGGCTTATTACTCCTGGGCTACAAACCTGTACATGGCATTACTATACTGAATACTGTAGGCAACTGTAATACAGTGGTATTTGTGTATCTAAACATAAAAAGGTACAGTAAAAATACGGTATTATAATCGTATGGGACCACCATCATATATGTGGTCTGTAATTGACTGAAACGTTATGCAGTGCCTGAATATACTGATAAATGCTACAACATGAATGAACCTTGAAATCATTATGCAAAAAGAAGCCAGTCACAAAAGGCCACATGGTATATGATTCCATTTATAAGAAATATCTGGCCGGATGCAGTGGTTCACCCTGTAATCCTAGCACTTTGGGAGGCTGAGGTAGGCAGATCATTTGAACTCAGGAGTTTGAGACCAGCTGGGCCAACATGGTGAAATCCCACCTCTACTAAAAATACAAAAATTAGCCGAGCATGGTGGCAGGCGCCTGTAGTCCCAGCTACTCGGGAGGCTGAGGCAGGAGAACTGCTTGAACTCAGGAGGCAGAGGTTGCAGTGAGCCGCAATCGCGCCACTGCACTCTAGCCTAGGTGACAGAGCAAGACTCTGTCAAAAAAAAAAAAAAAAAAAAAGAAGAAGAAAGAAAGAAAGACAGACCGACCCAGAACCGGCAAATCTACAGAGAAAGAAAATAGATTAGTGGTTGGCAAGGACTGTGGGGAGGGACTAATGGGCAGTGACTGCTAATGACTATAGGGTTTCTTTTTGAGAGGATGAAATGTTCTAAAATTAGATTGAAGTGACGGCTGTACATCCTCTCTGGCAATATACTAAAAACCACTGAGGTGTACATTTTAAAATGGGTGAATTATGGCATATAAATTATATATCCATCAAGTTGTTTAAAATGAAATATGCCCCCTCTTGGCATACTATCCAACTGTAACACTATAAAAATGACATTCCTAACAGCAGAAAAGGAGTTTCTTTAAACACATTGCTGCTCTGAGATTTCCACTTAAAAAGCCAAAATTGGATCAATATAGATTTACTTTTTTCTTTCTAAAATTCAATATCTGTCTGGGTGCAGTGGCTCACGCCTATAATCCCAGCACTTTGAAAGGCCAAGGTGGGTGGATGTCTTGAGCCCATGAGTTTGAGACCAGCCTGGGCAACATAGCAAAACTCTGTCTCTACAAAAAGTAGAAAAATTAGCCAGGCATGCTCCTGGTCTCAGCTACTCAGGAGGCTGAGGTGGGAGGACTGCTTGAGCCCGGGGGGGTCAAGGCTGCAGTGAACTGTGATCGTACCACTGCACTCCAGCCTGGGTGACAGAGCGAGATCCTGTTTCAAAATAAATAAATAAAATAAAAATCATCAGCATTAAACATTATACCAATATGAAATATGCAGAAATATTTGGCATGTTATTAATCATCATAGAATATTAACAGTAACAGTAGTAAAAATGATGTTTAATTTGTAAAAGAAAACTCAGCCAAAAAAATGCAACCACAGCTGGGTGTGGTGGCTCACGCCTGTGATTCCAGCACTTCGGGAAGCCGAGGTGGGTGGATCACCTGAGGTCAGGAGTTCGAGACCAGCCTGATCAACACGGCGAAACCCCGACTCTACTAAAAATACAAACACTAGCTGGGCATGGGTGCCTGTAATCCCAACTACTCGGGAGGCTGAGGCAGGAGAATTGCTTGAACCCAGGAGGCGGAGGTTGCAGTGAGCTGAGAATGTGCCATTGCGCTCCAGCCTGGGCAACAGAATGAGACTCTATCTAAAAAAAAAATAAATAAAATAAAAATGCAACCACAATCTACTACTATTTTAAGATTCCTTCAAATTTTTATTCATGTTTTAAAATAGATATTGCAGTTATAATCATGTTGTATACATAATTTTTAACACGTATCTATTCCATTATTTAATGGTTTTGAATAAATACATATACTTTCTATTCAAGGTGTATTTAGAGGTTGGACAAACTAGCATAAAATCTCAAGTTACAGAATGTATACTTTAGGTCATAATGTTTCTAAAAAATATTTGTTTTTTAGTCATTGAGGCCATTCACCTATTAGAAACTAGTAACATTTGAAATATACTTAACATACATACTCTTTTAACAAAAGCTTACTTTCAATCAAAATCATTTAATAGGGGGAAAAGAAGGAAGGAAAGAATCTCCTTCCCCCACTTGGCCCCCCAACACAAAAGGGGGTGAGGAAAGGACAAAAAAAGCAATGGACAGAAAATCTAAAGAATAAATTTGTAGAAAGGTTGACCCACAAAATGATTCACTAGCATTTCCTGGATATTGTGTCTAAGAAGACTCCAACTAAAGTGGCAATTGTTTGGCTATAATACATCTTTCTACTATTATGATTAATGCCTTAGTGCCAAATAGTTGTTCATGTGGCATATGGACAAGAAAAATTTCATGCACGATAATTTAAGTATTAAAACATTTAAGTCACTTAGAGGAGAATCACTATGACTTTATAGAAGGCAACAATATAATTTTTTTTTTTTTTTTTTGAGATGGAGTCTTACTCTGTTGCCAGGCTAGAGTGCAGTCGCATGACGTCGGCTCACTGCAACCTCTGCCTTCTGGGTTCAAGCAATTCTCCTGCCTCAGTCTCCTGAGTAGCTGGGATTACAGGCGCCCACCATCACATGCAGCTAATTTTTGTACTTTTAGTAGAGACAGGGTTTCACCATGTTGGCCAGGATGGTCTTGATCTCCTGACCTCATGATCCACTCGCCTCAGCCTCCCAAAGTGCTGGGATTACAGGTGTGAGCCACCACGCCTGGCCAATATAAATCTTTAGTAAGAAACGAAATAAGGCTGGTCATGGTGGCTCATGCCTGTAATCCCAGCACTTTGGGAAGATCACTTGAGCTCAGGAGTTCAAAACCAGCCTGGGCAACATAGGGAGACCTCGTCTCCTGTAAATAAAAAATTTTAAAAATGATCTTGGTGTGGTGTGCCTGTAGTCCCAGCTACTCAGGAGGCTTAAGTGGAAGGATCACTTGAGCCCAGGAGGTTGAGAACACAGTGCGCTATGACTGTGCCACTGCACTCCAGAGCCTGGGAGACAGATTGAGACACTGACTTTTAAAAAAAGAAATAAAACAATTTGTTTTAATATTTTGAATAAGTTAAATTAGACATAACTGAACTACTGAATTTTGTCCCTTAACTGTTTTGCTAATATTGAAAAGGAATTGTTAAGTTCTATCTAGTTCCTTCTAACGCCTAGAATTCCAGTTGTTGAAGCATAGGAACTGAGCCACCACATCAATTTCAGAAGACCACCAAGTTTTAACTGACTAGTCATGCAGTAATACTGTAAAAACTGAAGACAAAAGCAAGTCAGCTGAAGAAAATGGAATAAGTTTTGCAGATGTTGACATTAAATCAAAGCAATATTATTAACAAAGTATAAAGCTGATTTGTGCGATTTTTAGAATCCCAAACAAGTCCTACAGTTCCTATAAAAACTTGGGCCGGGTGCGGTAGCTCACGCCTGTAATCCCAGCACTTTGGGAGGCCGAGGCAGGCGGATCACCTGAGGTTGGGAGTTCGAGACCAGCCTGACCAACATGGAGAAACTCCATCTCTACTAATAATACAAAATTAGCTGGACATGATGGCACATGCCTGTAATCCCAGCTACTCGGGAGGCTGAGGCAGGAGAATTGCTTGAACCCAGGAGATGGAGGTTGCAGTGAGCCGAGATCGTGCCATTGCACACCAGCCTGGGCAACAAGAGCGAAACTCCATCTCAAAAAAAATAAATAAATAAAATAAATAAAAACTCAAAAACACGATAAAAACGACTAAAATTTTACTTCAGAAAAATTTAAAAACTTTCCACTTGGAAACATTTAAATTACAAATCTAAATTATTGGTACTGTCAAAAAAATGTAAGATAAAGCAACCTAAAGATGTAATGTAATTAAGGATGTCAAAAGAATCGTAAGTTAAAACCAGAATGTACCACACCAATTTATAACACATATTTTTCTCACAAACTTAATACATTGAGCATATACACATGAAATTCTATGCTACACAACTTTATATACACATATATAATTACACATATATAATACACAAATTTTCCTTTACCCACCCCCTACCAAAAAATAAAACAAAAATGTTAGGCAAGAGAAAGAATAAATCTAATAAACAATTCTGTTCTGGCTGGGTGCAGTGGCTCACGCTTGTAATCCCAGCACTTTGGAAGGCCGGGGGGTGGGGGTGGATCACAAGGTCAGGAGTTCAAGACCAGCCTGGCCAACATGGAGAAACCCCGTCTCTACTAAAAATACAAAAAATTGGCTGGTCGTGGTGGCAGGTGCCTGTAATCCCAACTACTCGGGAGGCTGAGGCAGGAGAATTGCTTGAACCTGGGAGGCGGAGGTTGCAGTGAGCAGAAATCGCGCATTGCACTCCAGCCTGGGCAACAGGGAGAGACTCCGTTGCAAAAAAGAAAAGAAAAAATTCTGTTCCTTTTACTTAATATTTTTGCCACCATATCATTTCCTTGTAACTCATCTGGCATACTAAAAAAACTTGAATTGACATCCCTCAAGCCCCAGATTCTATACTTAGATTAACTAATGCCTTTTTATTTTTATTTATTTATTTTTTAGATACGTGGTCTCACTATGTTGCCCCGGCTGGAGTGCAGTGGCTATTCACAGGCACAATCACAACACACTGCAGCCTTAACTCCTGGGCTTAAGTAATCCTCCTGCCTCGGCCTTCAGAGTAGCTGGGACTACAGGCCCATGGCTCAGCTAATAAATGCCTTTTTAAAATGTAAATATCTACCAGAGGGGTCAGGATTATCCTTCACTCAAATCTACACATTAATGAACCAGTTTTGAGAAACAAGAAAAAGGGAATCTCTATGAGAGTACAGCATGAGTCAGTTAAGTCCCCATAAGTGGATGACGGCTCACAGAAAGACATAAGAGAGAGTGAAGGGAGACCAAGACCAAGACTAGCCTAAGATCCTAGGAGATAAGAGTACGGCACTGAAAAACCCATGTTCAGGAAAACAGCCCTCTAGAACATCCAGTTTTCTTTCCTGTCCCCTACCATCACACTCATGCCATTTTATAAACATTTCATTCACTTTACTGAGTATTATGTGCCAATCACTGAGCTGACATGGGGTGACAAAGATGATAAAAAACACTACTTTTCATGAAGGGGTTATACTGGGGAAAGGGAGAAAAATAAATAACCACAATGCACTAAAAACACCATAATGGAAGCGTACATCAAGTACTATGAGGTCACAGAAGAGAAGGGCACTACTCTTTTGACTTGTGTTGTTCACTTTAGGAACATTTGGGTGTCAATCTGAAGTTTAGGAAAGAGGTAGAGGCTACAGCAAGATTAGGAGTCACCTAATCACAGATAGTATCTTAAAGTAGTATCTGATAACATGTTAAAAAAAAAAAAAAACACCTATAGGAATGTTGTAATTAACATGTAATGCAAAGAACCTTCCCCTTAAGCCTGGTTCAGACTCAATACACCTGGTTCTTCTCAACCATTATGCTTTTGTTACTGCTATCCTTCCTTCAAAAATAAATAAATAAATAAATAAAATTATATGTATGTTATTTTTTCTACAGCTAACCAAAATTTTACCAGTTGTTTTAGATTAACTTCTTCCTTTACAAAATACTTCCTAATGACTACCAAGTCAGGATTCTGGAGTTCTGGTTTCACCTTTCCTACTTGAAACATGTGTTCTTGACTAAATCCCTTAACCTTTCTGGATTTCAGCTATAAATAAAAAAGGTATTGGATGAGTTAGCTTCTTAAGAGGTTCCTTTCAACTGTAATACTCTATGAGTCTTCCTGACCTCACAAAGAACTCTGCATTACATGTTAATTACAACATTCTTAGAGGTGTTGTTGTTTTTAACATGTTATCACAAAGTCTTCTAGTGCTCATTCACTTTCAGGTATAACAGAAATACTAACAATTAGGATGACAAGTCCAAGAAAAAGACCTTCATACTTCTTATGTGTCTTATCTCCTCTACCAAATTACAAATTTCTTGAGAGAAACAACATTCTTTTTCTTAAATGTCTTAAATGAAGACTCTTAATAACATTTAATGAATAAGAAAAGGCTGGGATCATAGAAACCAAAATGCTAAACTGAATATCACATTTTTTAAAAATGTGTTGTCTTTGTTTTTAAAAACAAACTCCAAATAGACATAGTATATATCCAATCATAAATTCCTCTTATATTTCCTGTCTTACCGAAACCACATCCAGGAATATAAACGGCATTTGGGGGAGGCGAGAGGAAGCTTACTGAAAGCAGGTTGATAAATCTTTATATACCATCTGTACTTATTCCTATATAATAGTAAGAAACAGTTGGGAATTGGGAAAGGAGAAAAGAAAGCATGAAACCACTATTTCTACCCCCAACTGCTATCATCACCACCATCATCTTAAAGGGAACATTATGAAAGTGGTACATAAGGGAGGTGAGGAGAAAAAAGCATGCGTAGACATATTACCTAACAGCAAGGAAAATGATGTGCTCATGATGTGCAGCCTGATTTCAGGAGCATGTAAAAATAACTTGAACCTTTTCTATTATCACAGGGAAAATGTGAGCTCATGTTATAATAAAATAATTTCAAAGATTTTTTCCCCACTATCACACCCCTGAAGTACAATCAATTTTAAAACAAATTACCAGATGTTTTTGGTCAAACTGTTACACATTGTAATTGTTATTCAGATATACGAAATAAACATGGATAATTACTAAGAAAAAAATAGCAAAAGATCTTTGCAGTTTCATGATTCTTACCTGTTCACTCTCCTAGGACACTTGTCTGGTTTAATATCTACCTCATAGAGGTAGACATCAATCTTTGGGATTTCAACTTGAAAACAGTTAGCCAGCAGTTTAATGGGTTTGCCCATGGTGCCATAGCCAGGTCTTCTGGGCACCATGAGTAGGGGCTGGGCCCCAGCGGGTCCTGCCAGGGGAAAGGGAAACAAAAAGAGTCACAGTTACAAGCTGTATTCCAAAGCCTTGTCAACCAGAGTATATCAGAATTATAAGTACAGCTGATAATGGCTAAAACCTAGTTCTGCAAGATGACATCATTTCTAACACTTCAACTTCTGTCACCCCAGATTTCCTCTCTTCATTAAAAATAAACACACAGAAAACCGTATGCCTCTGGAAAACTGTTTTGGAAAGGGCAGAGAGAAGGAAGAACAATCACACAAACCAAGCTGATCATGAGCAAGCACAAGTCAGACCTAAAGAGTGTGAGACCAATAGCAAAGTAAAGTTAAAGAAAGTAGAAGAAAGGGCAGGGCATGGTGGCTCATGCCTGGAATCCTAGTGCTTTGGGAGGCCAAGGTAGGAGGATCACTTGAGCTATGATAGTAACACGACGCTCCAGACTCGGTGACAGAGAGAGAATCTGTCTCTATTTAAAAAAAAAAAAAAAAAAAAAAAAAAGGAAAAGAAAGGAGTAAAATAAGAAGCAATATATAATAAAAAAGAATCAAGAAAGTACAGAATCAATTATTTGATTATTTGACAAGATAAGTATCTCAGGCCAACCATGGCAGCTCATGCCTGTAATCCCAGCACTTTGGGACTCTGGGAGGCCAAAGCAGGTGGATCGCCTGAGCTCAGGAGTTCGAGACCACCATGGGCAACAAGGCAAAACCCCATCTCTACCAAAAATACAAAAAATTAGCTGAGTGTGGTGGTGCACACCTGTGGTCCCAGCTACACGGGAGGCTGAGGTGGGAGGATGGCTTAAGCCTGGGAGGCAGAGTCTGCAATGAGCCAAGATTATGCACTTCAGTCTGGGTGACAGAGTGAGACCCCGTCACAAAAAAAAAAAAAAAAAAAAAAAAAAAAAAGATAAATGGGCTGGGCGCAGTGCCTCACACCTGCAATCCCAGGACTTTGGGAGGCCAAAGCGGGCAGATCACCTGAGGTTGGGAGTTCAAGACCAGCCTGGCCAACATGGTGAAACCCTGTCTCTATTAAAAAAAATACAAAAATTAGCCAGGCGTGGTGGTGCAGGCCTGTAGTTCCAGCTACTTAGCAGGCTGAGACACCACTGCACTTCAGCCTGGGCAACAGAGTGAGGCTCTGTCTTATCAAAAAAAAAAAAAAAAAAAAAGTAAATAAAATTGATAAAATCTAGGCAACACTGATTTCTTTTAAAAAGGAGGAAAAGGGCTTAACTAATAACAGAAGTGAAAAAAAATCACTACAGCTACTGAAGACATTACAAACATTGTGTCAATAAATTTGACAGTTTGATGAAACAGACAAATTCCTGGAGAAATAAAACTTACTGATACACTAAAGTACTATATAGCCAGGCACAGCATCTTGTGCCTGTAATCCCAGACACTCAGGAGGCTTAGGAGCTTAGGAGTTCGAGACTAGCCTGGGCAAAATGGCAAGACCCTGTCTTTAAAAAAGAAAAAAAGTATTATTCATCAAATTTGAAAAGTCCTCTGTTGGTGGAACTATAAAATGGTACAGTCACTTTGAAAAACAGTATGCTGGTTCCTCAAAAAATGAAAAATAGAATTGCCATGTGATCTAGCAATTCTACTTCTGGGTATACACTCAAAAGAAGTGAAAGCAGAAAGAACTGATTGAAGAGTTATTTGTACACACACGTTCAGGGCAGCATTAGCCACAATAGCCAAAAGGTGGAAGCAACCTAAGTACCCACTGATAGATGAATGAATAAACAAAATGTGGTATATACATACAATGAAATATTATTCAGCCTTAAAAAAGAAATTCTGACACACACTAAAACATGATTAACTTTGAAGATATTATGCTAAGTGAAATAAGACAGGCCAGGCATGGTGGCTCACACCTGTAATCCCAGCACTTTGGGAGGCAGAGGTGGGCAGACTGCTTGGGCTCAGGAGTTTAAGACCAGCCTCAGCAACATGGTAAAACCCTGTCTGTATCTATCAAAAACACAAAAAATTAGCCAGGTGTGCACATGTAGTCCCAACTACTCAGAAGACTGAGGTGGTAGAATCGCTTGAGCCCCGGAGGTGGAGGTTACAGTGAGCCGAGATCATGCCACTGCACTCCAGCCTGGGTGATAGAGCGAGACCCCGTCTTTTTTTCTTTTTTTTTTTAAAAAAAAGGGCTGGGGGTGGTGGCTCACGCCTGTAATCCTAGCACTTTGGGAGGCCAAGGCGGGTGGATCACCTGAGGTTGGGAGTTCAAGACCAGCCTGGCCAACATGGTGAAACCCTGTCTCTACTAAAATACAAAAATTAGCCAGGCATGATGGCAGATGCCTGTAATCCCAGATACTTGGGAGGCTGGGATGAGAGAACTGCTTGAACCTGGGAGACAGTAGCGGCAGTGAGCCGAGATTGTGCCACTGCACTCCAGCCTGGGCAGCTAAGCGAGATTCTGTCCCCCCCAAAAAAAAAAAAAAAAAAAAAAAGATGGGCATGGCACGCCTGTAATCCCAACACTCTGAGAAGCCAAGGTGGGAGGATCATTTGAGGTCAGCAGTTTGAGAACAGCCTGGCCAACATGGTGAAACATCATCTCCACCAAAAAAATACAAAAAAATTACCTGGGTGTGGTCATGTGCACCTGTAGCCACCAGCTACTTGGGAGGCTGAGGCAGGAGAATCACTTGAACCCGGGAGGTGGAGGCTGCAGTGAGCTGAGATCATGCCACTGCACTCCAGCCTGGGCGACAGAGCGAGACTCCATCTCAAAAAAAAAAAAAAAAAAACCAGTCACAGAATGACAAACACTATATAATTTATATGATTCCACTTACATGAGGTACCTAGAGTAGTCAATTTCATAAGAAACAGGAAGTAGACGTGTGGTCATCAGGAGTTGAGACATGAGCAAATGGGAAGTTGTTAAATGGATACAGTTTCAGTTATAGAAAATGAAAAGAGTTGTGGAGATTGGCTGCACAACACTGTGAATGTACAGAACACTACTGACTGTACACAAAAATGGTTAAGATGGTAAATTTAATGGTTGTACATTTTACATTTTTTAATCAAAAAATTTTAAAGAAAACCTAAGTGATGTCCAGCACTAAATTTTTGAAGCTCAAAATACAGCTTTGTTAATCAAAATTCAAATGATAAATTACTAAACTATTATCTGAATAAACTAAAAATTACATTTAAAAAAAAATCTTAAAAGTCCTCCAAATAAATTAAATTCACAATTTAAAATACTTCCACACACATACAAAAAGATTCCAGATCCAGATGGCTTCACTAGAGAATTATACCAAACATTTAAGGAAAAAAATAACACCGATGTTATACAAACACTTCCAGAGAACAGAAAAAAAGTAAACACACCCCAATACAATTTATGATGCCAGAAAAATTCTGGTACTAAAACCTGACAAAAACACTATAAAAAAGGAAAATCATAAGCTAATCTAATTCACGAATATACATGCAAAAATCCTAACAAAATGTTAAATTAAATCCAACAATATATCAAAAGAATGAGTTTGTATCAGGAATAAAAAATTGGGCTAACAATAACTTTTATTCAGTGTAGACGAAAATAGACTAAAATGCTGCCTGAATCATTTGTTTTTAAATTTCTCTTTGTATTTTTAAAAAAATCTCTTCAGAGGGCATAATCTTTCCTTTCCTAGCGTGAGATAAGTAATACTGTACAAATTCCGTACTAGCCCTTAGTACTGGCTCTGCCAATTATCTAATCATTTGACCGTCACCAAATACTGTCCCTGAATTTGTTTCCTGATCTAAAAAGTGAAAATAATACTTGACCTGCTTCTTTCTTATGAAACTTATCAAGATTAAATTAGAAAATCCACAAATTCTAAAATTTATCAAGTTCTGACTATGTCTCAGACAATGTGCTAAGTGCTTTTATTTTACACCATGCAGGGCTAAGTTTTTGTATTTCTGGTAGAGACAGGGTTTCACCATGTTGCCCAGGCTGGTCTTGAACTCCTGAGAACAAGTGATCTGCCCGCCTTGGCCTCCCAAAATACTGGGATTACAGGCATAAGCCACCAAGCCTGGCCTGCTAGGTGCTTTTACATGCATTATCTCATTTAATCTTCATACCAACCCTATAAAGGAAGGAATCATTTTACAGACAAGGAAAACTGAAATAATTTGCCTAAAATTTTTATAGCTAGTAAGTAGGAGAATTGGGATTGTAACCTGCCATGCTGGACTCTCTGTTCTGTTCCATTAGTCGTTTCTTTCACCAATACCACACTATCTTGATTACAGTAGCTTTATTGTGAGTCTTGAAGTTAGTTAGACAGTGTCAGCCCTCTGAGTTCTGAGTGAAAAAGTGTTACAATCTGACTTAAATTTTTTTTTAAGTATCACTCCAGCTGCTGTATGAAAAATTATACATAAGGGTACAAGCAGGGAGACCAGTCAGCAGACTATGTGGCTATCTAGGTGAAAGATAATGTTGGCTAGGACTACAGTAGTACAGTTAGGGGAGTGATGTGGATGTGGAAAACATTTAGAAGGCAGGCCTGACAGGAACTGTTAAATGGACTAGATGTGGGGTATGAGGAGAAACATTCTCAAGGTTTTTTGGTCTGTACAACTGAAAGAACAGAAGCGTCATTTACTGAGATAGGAAAGACTCAGTGATAGTAGCAAGTTTGGAGAGGAAATTAAGAGGATTTTAAGGACATGCTAAATCTGAGGTGTCTACAAGTAGATGAACAGTAAGCAGTTAGATGAGTGTGGAGTTCAGGGGAGAGGTCAAGGCTGGAGGTGTAAATGTGGGTGTCCTCGGCATATAAGTGTTATTTAAAACCACTGGATTAGAGATCAGACAGACTGTGGCATGGATACAGAATACTAACCCCAAGGATACTCCCAATATTTAGAAATTAGGGAAATGAAAACAGCAAAGGAACTGGAAAAGTAACAGCCAACAAGATTGGAGGAGGACCTGGAGAGAGTGGTACCCTGAAAACCAAATGGAGAAAAATAGTGTTTCAAGAAGAAAATGTCATTAGATGTGGATGAAATAAAATGAAGATCTGGGAACTATTGGGTTTAGCTAAGTCTTTGCTGACCTTGATAAAAACAATTCCAGTGAAGTGCTTGGGACAAAAACCCAACTGTAGTAAGTTCAAAAAGAATGGCCTGAATTTGTTCAAGGCCTTGGATCCACTAGCAGTTTACAGGAAATTCAAAGGATTATGTTAAATTACATTGTAAAGATGGAACCAGCAAAATCCAGATCGTGAAAAATTCTAAAAGGACAAACAGCCCATAAATTGCAGAGGAGAAAAACAAGGAGAGAAAACTTACCGATTAAGACACTTAAAAGACATATCAATCAATCACAATGTGTAGAACTTATTTGGATTTTGAATCAAAAAATTTTTTTAGGCCGGGCATGGTGGCTCATGCCTGTAATCCCAGCACTTTGGGAGGCTGATGCGGGCGGATCACCTGAGGTCAGGAGTTCAAGACCAGCCTGGCCAACATGGTGAAACCCCGTCTCTACTAAAAATGCAAAAATTAGCCAGGCGTCATGGCGCGTGCCTATAATCCCAGCTACTCAGGAGGCTGAGGCAGGAGAATCGCTTGAACCTGGGAGGTGAAGGTTGCAGTGAGCCGAGATCATGCCACTGAACTCCAGTCTGGGCAACAGAGTGAGACTCCATCTCAAAAAAAAAAAAAAAAAAAAAATTTTTTTTTAGGCAAACAGTTTAAAAAATGTGAGACAAGTAAAAATTTGAACAATGATTAGAAAATTTTATGTGATTATTATTTTGCTGTGAGAATGGTACTATATCATAAGAGTCCATAACTTTTATAGTTACTACTAAATATGAATAAAATCATATTATATCTAGAATATGCTTCAAAAATATAAAAGAGGGAAAAGTAGAAGAGACGCGATTGGACGTGGGTTGATGACTACGTCTGGGTGGTGGGTACAATAGAGGTTATTATACAGTTCTGCGTATTTGTATACATCCTAAATTCTCTATAGTAAAATATCATAAAAAAGAGAGAAATGGCCATTTCCTTTGCATGTGTCATCTCTTTTTACTATCCCATTGTACAGATAAGAAAATTAAGGTTAAGGAAGATTAAATGCACTGCCCAAAGTAGCAGTTAACTTTTTCTGATGGACTATTTTTTGGAGAAGTTTTAGGTTCACAGCAAAATTGAACAGAAGGTAGAGATTTCCCATATGTCCCAGGCCTCCTGCTCTGACATACACACAGACCCCCTACAAGAGGAGAACACTTGTACTCAAACCTATACCAACACATCATTAATAAATTTCAGTTAATTTAAGAGCCAGAATCTGTCTCTAAAACCCATGCTTTTTACACTATATCACACTGTCAATTTTTTCTCCATTGTCATTATTTTACCTGGTGCTTTTTAAATAATTTGGCACAAAGCAAAATTCTGTTGCATGAATAAGCAATGAACAGAACTCTATAGATACTAATCAAGTTTAGTATCCAGAAAATATTCTAATGTAAATTAGCAGATGAAACAATTCTGTCAGTACAATGAATTATACTTCCAATGAAGCATATTTTAGTTATTTAACAAATACATACTGCCCACTAGAGTTGGAAATATAACTACACAGAAATACAAAGCACTATCTGGACTTTCTCTCTATATCAAACTTTTCTTTCAGCAGTTATTGTATGTACTGGATAATAACTAACCAAACTAAATTTCAAACATAAAACCATACATTTCCAAAGTATACATGTGTCCATGTTGTTCACTCATCTAGTAATCCAATGTGTACCAGTTGGAAAGTCTAAAGCTAAACAATAGCCTACAGCAAATGTGACTGATGAAAAAAAACAAGCAGTGAATAAATAAAAATCAACTATAACATATACTATAGCCAATTACCAAATTATAGATTTTCACTGGGAACATTTTCTTTAATATTCATGGAATACTGTTTCAATAATTCTACTTCTAACAATTTATCCAAAAGCAAGCACTGGACCAGTATACAAAGACATATGTACTAGAATACTTACAAAGTTTTAGTCATAATAACAAAAAACTGGAAAAAATCTAAACCACTATCAATGAGACTGATCAATATACAGATAAAATTAAATGCTATGTACTCAGTATAAATTACTATACTGTTATATAGATGTAAGTAATGATATGGGAAAGATATTTACGACACATTACTAAGTGGAAAAAGGAGGTTAGAAACAATTTGTATGATAAATATATGGACAGACGGATGGATGTCTGGGAAGATATATAAGAAAGAGTTAACAATGGTTTTATCAGGAGGATAGGATCATATTTTCATCTTCTATTTGAGACATTCTTATATCATTTGTTTTTTAAAGTAATAAACATGTAGTTATTATTTTATAATCAGAAAAAGAATGCATTTTTGGGCCGGGCACGGTGGCTCATACCTGTAATCCCAGCACTTTGGTAGGCCAAGAAAGGTGGATCACCTGAGGTCAGGTCTGGTTCAAGACCAGCCTGACTAACATGGTGAAACCCCATTCTCCACTAAAAATACAAAAATTAGCTGGACGTGGTGGCGGGCACCTGTAATTCCAGCTACTAGGGAGACTGAGGCAGGAGAATTGCTTGAGCCCAGGAGGCGGAGGTTGCAGTGAGCCGAGATCATGCCATTGCACTCCAGCCTGGGTGACAGAGCAAGACTCCGCCTCAAAAAAAAAAAAAAAGAATACATTTTTGTTTTGGAAAAAGAAATATACTGTGTTGATCTCAAAATCTGACTTAATGAAATGTCTCTGATTTTATACAAGTTAAGTCTGCAAAGCTACGTAGTAAACAGCACGGAACTTCAGGAACCTCCTACCTGCTAATTCCACTTTTTCATTCAATGAATCTGTCCAAACATACCGCACTTATTATTAGGCTCACTACAATTAAATAATCACTTATAGAACATCCAGCCAGTTGAGGGTTAAGCTTATCAGGTGGCAGTATGGGAAACAATTTATTTCTTTCTTTGAGCAGAATCTCGCACTGTGGTCCAGGCTGGAGGGCAGTGGCGCGATCTTGGCTCACTGCAACCTCCGCCTCCCAGGTTCAAGCAATTCTCTTGTCTCAGCTTCCCAAGTAGCTGGGATTACAGGTGTACGCCACCATGCCCAGCTAATTTTTGTATTTTTAATAGAGACGGGGTTTCACCATGTTGGTTAGGCTGGTCTTGAACTCCTAACCTCGTGATCTGCCTGCTTCAGCCTCCCAAAGTGCTGGGATTACAGGTGTGAGCCACCGCATCCAGCTGGGAAACAATTTTTTTTTTTTTTTGAGTTGCCCAGGCTGGAGTGCAATGCCGTGACCTCAGCTCACTGCAATGTCCACCTCCCATGTTCAAAGGATTCTCCTGCCTCAGCCTCCCGAGTAGCGGGTATTACAGGCACCCGCCACCATGCCCAGCTAATTTCTTGTATTTTTAGTAGAGACGAGGTTTCACCATTTTGGTCAGGCTAGTCTCGAACTCCTGACCTCAGCTGATCCACCCGCCTCGGCCTCTCAAAGCACTGAGATTACAGGAGTGAGAAACAATTTTTAAAAGGCATTTCCTCCCTTGAAAATAAAAGGGGACATTTCCCTTGTTATTAGTAAGAGCCCATTTTGCAATCTATTCTTTCATCATTTTTAAAGTTCACAGAAATACTATGTCTCTCTCATATTGTTAGAAGATTCAGAAATCAGTTAAAATACCAAGTATTAGTAATGACTCAAAAGTAGTATTATGTAAGCTTACAATTGAGAACATATTCTTGTAAAATTTCTTCTACAAATGAAAAACCTAAAAATATGGGTGGGCATGGTGGCTCACTCCTGCAATCCCAGCATTTTGGGAGGCTGAGGCAGGAGGATCATTTGAGCCTAGGAGTTCAAGACCAGCCTGCGCAACATAGTAAGATCCCGTCTCTACAAAAAATATTTTTTTAATCTAAAAATATCTCACATCAATAGACTGTAGATACCACGTTCTGATTTCCCAAGAACTTGACAATTTGGAAATGATGCATAAAATAACTGGCTGATGTAAAACAAGGAATTTTAGGCCAGGCGCAGTGGCTCATGCCTGTAATCCCAGCACTCTGGGAGGCCAAGGTGAGCGGACTACCTGAGGTCAGGAGTTCAAGACCAGCCTGGCCAACATGGTGAAATTCCGTCTCTACTAAAAATACTGAGCGAAGATCACGCCATTGCACTCTAGCCTGGGCGATGAGAGCAAAACTCTGTCTCAAACAAACAAACAAACAAAAAAACAAGGAATTCTTCATTTCCTTAAGCTGACATTTCAGACTAATGCACACATTTTTTTATTATAACCAAACCACAAAATGCCCACATTTTAATGTATAAGAGAAAGCATCAGTTGTGTGACAAGGTTTTGCTGAATCTCAATAATTGGTTTTTTTAAGCAGTGGCTAGCCAAAGAAAGTCATTAATATTAACACAGATAATGGCAGAAAACCACAGAAACTCCAAATACAGAAAGGCTGTTCATGTATCCTAACAGCATAACCATTATGGCTGAAAAACCACACAATATTCTTTCTCACATCTGTTTTGTTAATGAGCCAAGAATGAGGGTCTATTCAGTATCCAAGACAACTGAATTAGAAGGTAGGAATGTCTGGTAAATGCTGTTCATCTCAACAGTCTGAGACTGAACAGGTCTGGAAAGGATACTGATCTTAAATAAATTATCTTTTTAGTTTTACCTTCCTGAAAACAGAATTATCACTTTGGTCTTTTTTCCCCTACCCATTAGCAACAACAAAAACTTATAAATTACTTTTTAAGATTCTAGTTTTAAGTACCGTAAGATAATATGTTTTGTTAGATTAACTATTTTAATTCACCTTTCAGGTAGATCCTCAAGTATTTTAAGAATATAGAAACTGACGTGAAACTAGATGGCTATATTATAAAGCAAAATGGTATTCAACTAGAATCCATCAGCTTAGACAATTTGGCAAGAAATCTACTCTGAGCCAGGGTTTTTCCATATACAACAGAGAATTCTTCCAGGAAATGTCCCCTTTACAGGGCCCCAGGCCTCTTTGCATACTGTCAGGCCAGGCAGTAACTAAAAAACGCAATGTTCCCATTGGAAGATATAAACTAATACAAATTAATTCTAAATTACCAACTTATTACATACAATTCTCCAAAAAAGCAAAATGAAGTAGCATCTAGATATCTTTTCATTCATTGTAATGGCTTTCCTAAGTAACTTAATTCCTTAATTTTTAAAAAACTAAACAGATTAGTTTAGAATTTGGTTTAAAAATGTAAAGAATGGTTATATGAAGCTGATAGAATCATGGGTAATTTTGTAAATGTCTTCATGTTAACTGAATTATATTTGAAGGTTATCTACATGTTTTTTCCCTTAAGTCTTTTTTTAGAAGGAAAAATTTATTTTATGTCTCATTTTCTGTTTTCCCTCAGAGTCCCTTCATTGAAAGAGAAATTCTAAACCAAATATCAAAACAATCTTGTAAATTTTTGTAAGTCCCACTGCCAGTCAAGTGCAATAAATATATATTTTCAAAGTCATGATGGTCACTCCAGGGCAGCACAAGCCAAAATTTAAGTGACAACCCAGTAGAAAAACCTTTATCACTTTCAAAATTCATGCCCACAGACAGAGCTGTAATTTGATTTTTTTTCTTCAAGGCAAAGAACTACAAGTGAGAAAATTTATATAACGACAAAAACATTTCTCAAAGTTATTAAAGAAGATTGTTTTCTGGGAGGCCGAGGCAGACAGATCACCTCAGGTCAGGAGTTCAAGACCAGCCTGGCCAACATGGCGAAACCCTGTCTCTACTAAAAATACAAAAAATTAGCCGGGCATGGTGGTGCGCGCCTGTAATCTCAGCTACTCGGGAGGCTGAGACAAGAGAATCACTTGAACCCAGGAGGCGGAGGTTGCAGCGAGCCAATATCATGCCACTGCACTCCAGCCTGGGCGACAGAGCAAGCGAGACTCCATCTCAAAAAAAATAAATAAATAAAAAGAAGATTGTTTTAAACACTAAATTGGGACCCTGATGGCATTACATATTTTAGTAGGTATTTTTAACCCATAATTTTTATCTACATCATTCAAATCCCAATCTTGATTTAGTTATAGCTTCCCATATATGCAACTTTTATTACTTTGGAACTTGGTTCCAAATAACTTTTCTAAAACTTTTATTATTAAATAAACACAGAACTCTAAAACAACTATTTTCAGACACGAATTTAAAAGTGTAAATAAGAACGAAACAGTCTATTCACTTTTGCAAGACTGTATAAAACTTCCACCAAACATCAAACAATTTGCATGTCATTAATTTAAGGTAAAAGTAAATGTTTTTCTTCCATAATAAAGTATAGTTCCTCTGTCCTAAACGGTAGTCTAACATTACCTGAAAACACAGACTAGAATAGTATGGACCTAAAAAATGAGTACTCAGGAGAAGTAATGTCAAGCATTTCTGCAGCTCCCTATTCCCACTTTATTTAGAACTGAAACATAACCTACACTCTTAGTTCAGCAGTAATTAGACCATAAAAAACGGTGTTTCATCAGATGTTCCCCAACTAAAGAGTCACAGACACAGATGTTAAACTGTTGATTAATTTTTAACTAACTTCGCCTTTTTTTTGTTAAATCAAAGTTCTGATGGTACTAAATCAGTAGATTGCACCAGATATCCTTAAAAAGCATTTAAAATATTTCATATGAAAGAACAGACAAATACTAACTTATATGGTATTTGTGTTCAAGGTTCTCTAATGTAAATAAATTTAACAGTTTTCTGTGTATCCACCAAACAACTAAAATTTAAAATATCCTATCACAAGATGATTCCCGAGAATCTCCACACAAAAGAAAATCTTACGAAAGAATTGGAAAGCCAAGATTCAATACTGACTCAATAGACTTTTTGAGAACATTTATACTAAAATTTTAAAATCAAAATACATGTCAAATGATGATTTTTTTTTTTTTTTTTTGAGACAGGGTCTTGCTCCGTCACCCAGGCTGGAGTGTAGGGCACAATCATAGCTCACTGCAATCTCTGCCTCCTGGGCTCAATCCATTCTCCTGCCTCAGCCTCCCAAGTAGCTGGGACTACAGACATGTGCCACAATTCTTGGCGAATTTTTCTGTTTTTTGTAGAGGCAGGTCTCACTATATTACCTAGGCTGGTCTCCAACTGCTGGGCTCAAGCGATCATCCTTCCTCAGCCTCCCTAAGTGCTGAGATTACAGGCATGAACCACCACACCCAGCCTAAATTATGGACTTAAAATTTAGTTGCACAGCTATGCTTTCAACTTTACGCTAAGCATACCAATTATATACAAGTCTCAGGAATAATGAAAATTTTGTTTCTGATGTCAATCTTGAGCCAAAGTATAGCTTATCTTAATTATTAGGCTACATTCAATCATGTATAAACTGTACTGAAGAAAAAACTTTACTTTTCAAGAGACCCAAGCATATAGTTGATAATCTAACTACACACTTCCCCAAATGTGAAGACAGCTAAATGGGTATCCATTTCAGTAATGGGACACCCAAAAAAGAAGAGGTCAAATGTATTTTCTGAGCTGTACTTGGCTTATTTGTACCAGTTGACTAGGTGGTTCGATGTTACAAATGTTTTCTAAGACATTGCCCATATATAAGGGCACAATATCATATGAAAAACCCTACGGAGAAAAAGAAAAAACTTTAAAAACTTTTTTGAAATATCTTTAAAAGTTTTAGGATGATTAATAAAGGGTCTGACTTTCATGATTTGTTTTCCAGACTTGACAACAGGACAGTTATGTACAAAGATCACCTATGGTGCCAAATAATCACATTTCCTGTACAGTAAAACAGTAGTATGGTAATTTTTTAAACAGGGCAGGACAGTTTCAGAAATACACAAATCAAAACTGAATAAGAGTCGAAATCTTTTCACAATCCAGACAGACTTTCTGTTTTTAAGACGATATGGGGGAAAGCGAAACAATGGAGCAGGAAAAAGAGATATGGTCTAAATTGATTAGAGAAACTTCCATGTAACAAAATTTGTAAAAAAAAAAAAAAAAAAAATTTGTAACTCTCTCCCCATCTCACCTCCCCAGTTTGAGTGCTTTTTTGCATCCATTTGACAATACTCAATCTATTCAACAAAGTTCTTAGCTATCGTTATGTCACTGGTTTCTTTTACATAAGTTTTTCTTATATCAAATTGGCAAAGAGAGATATGGAATTCAGGAACTTGTAACACCATTAGTAACAAGACAGCCCCGCAAATATTTTGAAAATTAATTTACGAACTTGTGATCGTCTGAAGCATACTTTCAAATATAAAATGCCAAGCATGATCATTTGTTAGGCAAACCGTTATGCAACACCTTTCTGTCCCTGAATTAATTACTTTAGAACCATAAACAATACTTTTCCTTTTTTAAGGACAAGTACTATCCATGTTGCAATTTTCTCTTAAGACTGCAAGACTGCTGCTCTTCCCCCCAAGAGATAAAGCAGTTTTCTTAAATTCCAAATTTCCAGGAATATGACAACTACTTCTCTAAGGAATAGAGAATGAAAAAAAAAATACTGTCAGCAATTTTAAGATCCACCTCCTCGTATAAGCAGGGATCCAGGCTGCTATGACATTTCCAAGCTCCTCAGAAACTATCTACCATGTTGCCACAAACAACAGAAAAGAACTCGAGGGTAGGAGCAATGCCATGTTGAATTTAACGTTGCACCAACACCTCCTTCGAACTTAATCTGAAGTTATCCGTTATCTCGGTGTATCTTCACAACTACCCTAAGAGGTAGGTAAGGGAGCTGGCTGGCTGCCCAGCCTCTACGGAACACACAACCTGGCTAAAGGACACGCACTCCAACTAGACAATGGCAAACCATTCTGAAGTCTGGAAGAAGGGTACTCCAGCAAAGAGTAATACCGCCTAGATAACCCCAAACTTAGACCCTCCAAGCGTTTCTCCGCCTCGCAGTTTCGCCGACTCAGGGGCCCCCGGGGAACTGCGGCTGGGCTGCAGGGAGGTCGCAGGGGAGCAGGGCGAGGGGCGGGAGACCGGGCGATGCCCGCCCGACGCTCACCTCGCGCACCTGGGCCGGGCGGGAGGAGCAGGGATGCTCAGAGGACAGTAGCTGGGTGACATCCCCTACCTGGCCCAGCGACTCTGACTCACCTGCGGAGCCGATTTCCATTCATGGAGCTGGGGGGAGTGCTTCGAGGGAGAACGGAGCCCGCCACTGGGGGCAAGGAAGCGGCCCGGGGGGCGACGCGGCGCGACGCGACGGGCACTCTCACTCGGCCCCGAGGCGGGGGCGGCGACGGCTTCCCCTGAGCAACCGCACTCCGAAAGCTCTGGGCCGGAAGAGTCGCGGACGGAAAACGGCACGGGACTAGGCGAGAGGAAGGGGAGATATGAGGCGCGGACAGAGGGGAGTCCCGTCCGGAAGTTGCATCGCCCGCGGCCGCCGACGCTCCCAACGCTCCTCCACGACTGCGGGCCACCGCCGCCGACCTGCCTGGGGCCGCCCCGGAAGCCCGCCGGCGTCAGTTCCGCTGCCTGGCTTGCCCGGCGTCCTCGCCTTGCCTCTGGGCCCCGAGCCGTGCCGGAGCGACGTCGGGGTGGGAGCGGCCGGCGCGGAGGACGCCGGGGAGGTGTCCGGGAGCCGGGCCACATGCGGCGGGCTCGGCCGTCCCCCGCGGGGCCGTGCCGGCCGGAGACAACGCGGAGGGGCAGGACTCCTCGCGCCGCACGAGTGGGGGCGGTGCCTGTCTGCGGCGACGTCGCGGCTGGCGGCGGGGCTTACCTGAGGAGTAGCCTACCTGGAGCCGGCGGGTGAAGGACCCCGACCTGCCGCGGAGGCCCCGAGCCGAGCCCGCTGGGGTAGGGCCACCCTCCTTCCTGAGCCCCCGCCACGCCCAGTCCGATCCACCCCACGCGCCGCCTCCTCACAGGCGGTCAAGTGACCACCGCAATTGACCTAAGTCCTAGGCTGCTTTAACGACCATTTTTAGGAGGAAAAAAATGTATTATAGTTTGGAAAAGATGACTAACAAATAGGACACTACACAAACATCAGATCGAGTAATTTCCATGTTTAAAACTCTTTAATAGCGCCTCGTCACACTTGGAAAACCCAAACTCCTTTCCAGGGTGAAAACGCACGACGTAAATGGGCCCCGCCTGTGCTACAGCTATACTGGTCGGCTTCCAATTCCCCCAACGGGCCAACTGCTGCTTTTTTCTGACTTGGAGCTTCTCTGCTTTTGGTTCCCTTGGCCAGGAACCCTCTCTCTCCTCTCCACCCTCCCCTTACTCCTTACCCCACAGCTTCTTTTTGCGTCTCAACGAAAGACATCTGAGACGCCTTTTCCGGACCACCCATCTATGGTGGGGCACCTGTTAGTCTACTGCAGTATTGCCTTGGTAGCCCTTTGCCCAGTCTGTTATTTATTTACTACTTGTGTGCCCCCCACCCCACTTGAATGTCAGGCAAATAGTAGGTCCTTAATAAATATTTGTTGCCTTAATGAAACGTACTATTTTATTCAGGCTGAGGAATCATTCATAATTTCTCCCCATGTCCCTATGCTTCAGTAATACGTTTTTTAATCAAAATAATTTTTTAAAGAGGAAAAGGAGAAAGAATATCCTATCTTCAGTTCCCCTCACTGTGGGACTTTGGATCAGTCACTTGATCTCTCCGGGCTTCAATTTTCTTATCTGAAAAATTGAGAGAACAGCATGTACCTTACACAGTTTGTAAGGTTAGGTAATGTACATACAGCACAGAGAAAATCCTCCCCAAATGTTAGTGAATAACAGAAGTATTTACTATTTACCATTTTAAAGCACTTACCATATAATATTAAACACTTAATAAATGTATGGGACTCAAAACCACATCTGACTCCAATTCTGTCTTACTTTCTTCTTCTTTCACATCCCTACCCCCGTGGCTGAAAATACCCTCCCCAATTTTAAAATATCAAATTAAATGTCACCAGATGAAACACTGCATCTTAAAAGTCATTTTTAATCCTCAACTGTACACAATCCAAATCTTGGTAGCAGCATCTGACAGGGTAAATACCAACTCTTGTGCAAGGGTCTTTTATATCCTCAACCCCTCTGATTCTGGAACTGGTTCCCTAAACAAAGGCAGACTTCTTCAGCTTCTTCCAGAATAGACATTAGACATGGTGACAGTGATAAACCTTTGGGGTGGGCTAGTCTTTTTCGGCATTGATGGAGCAGAATTTACACCCTCTGATACAATCCATCTCAGTAAATGTCAATAATGCCTTCCTATCTACTTCTGCTATCCAGGAACCCACCTCTTTAGAGTGAACGCATGTGAAAGGCTCATGATTTGTAATATCAAGAAGTAGGAAGACAAAGAGGTTTGAAGGATTCTGCCAAAGGCAAAGCTGTATGAGGCTCTCTCCTGACTACATGTACACCCTATATTTGGATAACTCATTCCCAACTGAGTCTGCTCTTAAGGGTACAGAGCAGGGTCATTGGGTATTATTTTAACTGTCATTGCCCCAGTACCTAGAACAGTGCCAGTGCCTGGCACATAGCAGCATTCAGTATATTTGTTGGATTGATGGATAGATAGGTGAATAAATAAATGAGCTTCAAGAATGGGGCTCAGCAAACAAGCTAAAACTCTGCCCTCATACCTGGTGACACTGGTTGTTCTGAGAAGAAAGAAATACAGAAATAGTACAAAATCTCAGGTGCAGAGAAATCAGTGCCCTCTGAAAGTTGAACCTCCTCAGGAGCCATCAAATACCCAGTGCAAAATTTCCTAAAATATGATACAAAAGTATAAACTAGAACAGAAAAAAGCAACAAACGGAGCTTTAATAAATTCGCAAAATTTTAAACTTTTGCTCTTCAAAATGAAAAGGCAAGCCACAGACTGGGAAAAATAGATGTAAAAGATATATCCAACAAAGGACTTGTGTTTAAAATGAATAAAGAACTCTTACAACTCAATAAAACTCAATTTTCAAACAGGTAAAAGAGGCTGGGCCCAGTGGCTTATGCCTGTAATTCCAGCACTTTGGGAGGCCGAGGCGGGAGGATAGCTTGAAGCTAAGAGAGGCCAGCCTGGGCAATAATGAGACCGAACTGCTACCAAAAAAAAAAATTTTTTTAATTAGCTGGGCATGGTGGTGTGCACCTGTAAGCCCAGCTACTCAGGAGGCTGAGGTGGGAGGATTGCTTGAGCCCAGGAGGCAGAAACTGCAGTGAGCCATGATCATGCCACTGCACTCCAGCCTGGGTGACAGAGTGAGACACTGTCTCAAAAACAACAAATACAACAGGTAAAAGATGCGAACAACAAAGATACGGGGATAGTAAGTAAGCACATGAAAAGATGATCAATATCACTGGTCACTAAGGAAAGGCATAATGAGCTACCAAATACTCAGTGCATGCAGGAAAGACAGAGTGGCCAGCTGCCGCTTTAAGTACCATGTCCCTGCCCAGTAAGTCAGGCTCAGGGAAGCACAGTTCACACTTCCCTCCCTGCTGCCGCTATTATTCTACTCCACTTAGGACTTTCTACTCCTAGGCTTCTTGTGTTAGACAAGAAACATCACTGGATGAGGAGAGCAACTGAGTACAATCCTCTCACATGGGCCAAGATTAGAGTCAACTGGCAACCTGAGTTCAAATCTCTTCTCCTAGACCATCAGTTTCTACAAGGTAGAAAGTAAGTTACTTTATACTCTAGCAAGATACAATATAAAACATGGGCTTTAGGGACAGACACAGCTAACACTGAAGGCCCTCTCTTACTTGCTGTGAGCCCGGGAAAGTCACTCAGACTCATGTTTCTCATCTGTAAAAGTTGAAGTACCTTTGAGACCAGATGCTGCTTATCCAATAGCCCTTATCTCCTTTCTTGCTAGTAGACATGACTGAACTTTCTAGTCCACATGACTCAAAGGATAATTCATTAATCTAAGCCACTCCTGATGGATGATCTTACTTGCTTTGCCAGTGACAGGCGTGAGATGACCCATTTCTAGCAAAGCCATGAGGCTGTATCTGCTGGAGCTTCCAGGGAAAGCCTTCCTTGCTTTAGAAGGACACAGAAAAATTTGTCTCTCTTTTGCCAGACACGGTTCTGTCAGCATTTCCTTCCCAGAATTACAGTAGCCATATTGGGACCATGAGGCAAACTGGCGTGAGGAACATGGAGGATGGCAGAGCAAAAAAATTTCAAGAAACTGAGTCTTTGGTGTTATCACTGAGCCACTGAATTAACCAACCTTGGAGTAACATTAAATTAGGATTTCTTGTCATATGAAATGATAGTTTTCTTATTTAAGAAAAATTTAATCAGAATTTTGTAATATGCAATTGAAGATAACTGATAAACTATTTCGCATGTAAAGATGCTGTGAGATGCAATTATATAAGATACTGTAGAAAACACCTAGCCAAGTACTTCAAAGTACCCAAACAAACCCTTCCTCCTTTTGCAGCTCACTCTCATTAATAGCCCCCAGGCCTTTTCCAAAAACCTGGCTAAAAGTTCCCACTGTCTCTTTTAAGAGGAAAGTTCCCTCCCTTTGGAAAATGGGGATGAAGGACCAAAGGCTCCCTAGAAAGGTCCCTCAATATTATTATACTTTGTCCAAAAAAAAAAAACCCAAACAAAAAACCATTGCCAAGAGGATAGTGGTAAAGGTGCTACAGTCCAGAACAACAGGACAGTATGTTCCTGCAGGGTAAGCCACAAAGGCCTAAAAAACCTTGGTATGATATACTGGAGAAGGCAGTTGTACATAAGTGGAAAACTAAATACATCTAATTCCCCAGCAAATCCACTTTTCCAGTTCTTCCTTCTTGACACAGCTGCTTTGAAGGAGTACTTCTGTCATGCTGTGTGCCTTCTAAGCCTGCCTAGGCATTTCTCAGCCTATCATCAGAGGAATAAATGTCTGCAAAGCTAGAAACAAAAAAGGTGAGCTAATTTTCCAATTCGACATTACTTCCCATTCAAGCAGTAGACAGCAGCTTAAGGATGGCCCAGACTCAGAACTTCCAACTAGTCTTTTCCTTGCACTAACTCTTTCGTTTAGCCACCAAATCCTAATTGCCATGAGATTCTGGGGTCTGCTACACCAAGAGATACCAAACAAATACCCAGCCTGACTACCCCAAGGCAACTGCTAGTCCAGAATGTGCTCCAGCATATTTTGCCAATTGACAGAGCAGAAGGAAGGATGCTCAACCAGTAATGAAAAGGAATGCCCAGAGGTGCCAGGACAAGCCTTCACTGAAAACCTTGAGCTCCAGGACCAAACAATGCAGGCTCCCAGTCTTTTAACTTGAGTAGCAACCATAGGCAAATCCTGAAGGCTTTTCAATATCAATCTTTTCTAAAACTGAAGTTTATAGCAAAATTTGCCATAATCCTCCTCCTCCTATTCCCCCTGCTAAGTACTTTATTTCTGCCTTACTCGGGGTCATAAATTTATGTCTTATTTCAACTGGGCAAAATCTGCTCCATGTCCAATCTGCTCTTCAAGTTCAACCAACCTCCCTAACCCTTGCTGCTGAAAAGAAGCATGGGACTGGCTGGGTCTTTCCCAAGGGAGTCTGCCAGGTGATAGCCACAGGCCAATTCACAACACTTGGCCTCCAGAGGAATGCTAGGTCCACATATGTACACACTGGCTGCCACTGACGATTTCTCACTGGGCTATCTGCCAGAATCCTTCTCTGAGCCTTCTTACCCCCATGCATAGAAATAACAATGCTCTAGCAGTACCAGGAAGAATGCCAGAATTTACATGCTTGACAATTATACCACCAGCTTAAAGTACAAAACCATAGAACCTCCAACTTGGGGTGAGTGGGAAAAGACAATGATAATGTGGTTAAGTATCTGCTTACCTGAAGATTCAGGAATTCTGAGTTATCCCGTGTACTCCTATCACTTCTTAATCCGCTGCCCACCCAGCCCATACTCATAAACCACAGACTACTAGCCTATTTCAATTATATTTGCACATACTGATCCGTTGGTATATGCCATGACCCTGAGATGACAAAAATGAAGAGAATATAGCTTCTGCTCCTAGGAGTTCACAGGCTCTAAAGAAGACAAGTTATGGAAATAAATATAGTATGCTACTATTATCTAGTACACTGGAACACGGTTTATAATATTGGCTAGGAACAAAATTAGGTTTTGTTTATTCTTTTACAATTATCTCCTAATTGGTGGTAGTTGTGGTGAACTTGAAAGTCCTAGTTTTAGCCATTTTAGAATTGGTTTTTCCAATGCTCATTTTCAAGAAATACTGGAGAATAACCTAAGTAAGTCATAGAGTTATAAGATCCCCAAAAGATGGGGAGTAGAAAGGTAAAACACACAGAAAAGAAAGAACTCCTTCTCTGCAGCAGTTCATGTTGTTAATCACTCCCTTCATGAACCTTCTTCTACTCTGATTTCTTCTCCTACCTCACTAAACTGGTTAAACAAAGAAACAAAAAACCCACAAACTGTCTACCAGTGATCTGTCACCTTAAGATCTGCTTCCTCCCCCGAACCTTTAAATTGAGTTTCTTAGGGGGCTGTATACTATGTTTCTCTTCTCTTTTTCTAAGCTATCTCATTCATGCCTATGGCTTTAACTACCATCTACAAGACTCCCATATCTATAAATGCAGTTTTACAGTCTTACCTGAGCACCAACCTGTGTTTACTGGACACCTTACCCTTATTGCCCCACAAAAACCTCAAAACTCAGTCTATACAACATTGTCTTTCTTCAAAAACTCCCCACCTTTCTTCTACAGTCTCCCCGTCACCCCCATCTTGACTGGCAGAATGTCCCAACACACTCCTATGGTCAAGGAGAAACCTGGGAGCTAACCTCTACTCCTGTCTTCTCCTCCCACCAGCCATCGAGTCCTATTAATTCTATCTCGTCTCTCAAATCTGTCCCTTCCTCCCTATATTTGTTGTTGTAGCCTTATTCCACTCCCTCATTATCTTCCTCCTATGCCAGGGGACTATTTGGCTAATCATATCCCCCACCAAACTTAATTCACTTAATGAGACAGACACTATTTTCCTCATTTTGAATTGTGCCTGCCCTCCCCACAATACTGCTGGCACAGTCCTTTGCATGTTTGTTGAATGAAGAATAAATGAATGCTCTGTGAAGTATTCCTGCATAACAATCTACAGTATTATTCTCGCCTAAAAGCTATTAGAGATGTAATCAGTCCCAAAAGTTTGTTTTGCTGGTAGGAAAAAAAGAGAAAGACCGCACTTTAGAAATAGAAGCCACTGTTGTCTTTATAAAACACAGAATTGTGCTGCTGCTGCTGCTGCTGATGTTGCTTGCTTCAGAAGGAACTGTACGTTACAGCTGCTGGGATAATTTCACAATGGACTGGACAAGGTACAGCTCAAAGCAGGACACAAACACAAATCTCAAAGGGAAACAAATGCAAACAAGTACACAGCTGTGGGGATCCAGAGACATTTCCCCATCCATGCTGGACTTGAGAGGGATAAAAAGTTTAGAAACTAAAGTGAAAACTAGAGTAGTCACACATGCCCACCACATGGCTGCTAAGTGCAACATCACATACCAATTAGGCTGGACTGTGTGCACAGGAAAGTAATTTCATTTTTCCTTATTGCTACTACACCAAGGGACTCAGTGCATTCAACAAATGTCTTTACTTGCACAATTCTTGGAGGGTTTCCTATTTTCCTCTGTAAAGAAGGAAATCTCCCTTTCCCACCTCATTCTGTTTTGTTTTTAGCTCATTCCTTCCCCTCCCTTTCTTGGACGCCCAAACAGCAGCCAGAGGTTCTAAGTCAGTATGAGTAGAGTAAGGGGAGAGCACCAACCCGGCCTCTCTCCCTGTCCAGGGAGAAGGCAAGTCCTATTAAGTCAGAGGAAAGCGAAAACCAGAAAATACCTCCTTCCCAATCTGCTTAGAAGGCCAAATAGTAAAAAGTGCCCTGCATATCCCTGCCATGATCAGATTTTAAGAAGGAAGGTATTCCAGCTACCATCCTAGATTGGCCTAGGCCCCATATATAAATAAAAAATAACTTCCCCCAATGTAGTTTCCAAAACTGCCTTTTGGCTAGTTTGAGATGATTCTTCTACCCTGATCGGGAAGAAACTTCCAACCTTGTTAGGTACACATGATTCCAGGTCCAAAATTGTCCCACCAGCCTTACAGATATCCTATGGGCCAGCTAATAGTCAGTGCGCCCTTGGCTGCCCATCTTGAGTGCTGGCCTTATTCACAAACAGAAAAAAAAAAAGTATCCAAAAACACTGCTGCTTAGCTAAATATGAGGCCACAGAGAAGCTATCTAGCAGGTGGGCATTAGGAGCTTTTTAGGGAAGTTTCAAATTTCTAGGTACCTTCTTCTTCGGCTTTATGTTAAACCTAAGTTCCCAGCAACAATAGCCCCAGGCTTATCCCTGGAGGCCAGTGTAGCACCTCAATCCCTAATGGATCAGGTTGGACTGGATAAACAATCAAAGAACAGTGCTCTCCTTTCCTACGTTTTATTCAAATTCTCTCCATTCTCTTCTCACTCTTTTTCCTTTATGTCCATCCCCTAACACTCAAACCCAGGATACCCAAGTAGCTCAACCCTAAGACAATCTCAGAAAAGCCAGGCCCCAGGTAAAGAGAAAAAGAACCAGATTTAGAAAAAGCAATGAGAGAAACCAGCTCCAAGGAGTGGACAGGTTTGGAGAATGCCAGAAACCCTCCTGACTTCACACAAGTTGGACAGGTCAGTTGCTCTTCTCTAGGATAAGCTTGAGGGCAGTCCAGCCCAGGTGGACATCTCTGGGCTTGGGGAACAGGTTCTTGGTCTTCTGCAGTCAAGGAGCTAAGCCTGACCCTGCCAGCTAACAGTGGGATCATTGCAGCCATGCAGAGATTTCATCATCACATAGGCAGGCAGGCAGGCAGGCAGGCAGGCAGGCAGGCAGGCCGGCCAGCAAGCAAGCAGAGTGAATAGAAGAAAAGGGAAAGGAAGCCAGGGAAAGAGAGAAGAGGAAAAGGAAGGCAAAACAGTGGTACAAAGGGAGCAAGAGACCCAACTAAGAGGATGAGGCTGGGGGTCCCCCAAGCACTTCCTTGAAGCTTGGGTAAGAAGCACCACTTAAACCAAATCCACATAAGCCAAAGCTTGCTGCCAACACCACTTCTCCATCTGCATGCACCACCTTTCAAACAGGAATAATCCTCAAGGTCGGGGTATTTTTCAAGTCTCAAAAATTATCTTTTTACAAAAAAATCAGAGTAAGAACTCATTTCTTGTCATTGCCCAAAGCTGATTCTCTTGCTTTTTATTTCTTGAATGGCATATGCCATGCCAAAGGGCTAAAAATGCATTTCAAGCCCCAGCTGAAAGCCAACTGGAGAGAGTGAGGCAAAGAGAGAAAAGGAGAGAACACAAACTTGTTGCTGGGAGTAGAGGCTGCCACCTGCTCCCTATGGACATTTGCAAATGCTGGTGAATGACTGGACCCTCCAGGAATAGTGCCCTGATCCTAGCCCCAAAATGTATCCAAGTAGAGAACATGCAGAGCCCACTGTCCCAGGAGAGCTCCCCTCCCCAAAGGGTGACAGAACACGAAGTAGACTGTATATGAAGGCAATGGACAGGGCAGATGGAGTGTTAGCATCACTCTCTTTAGGCACTTGTGTAAGGAATGTAGGCTCTCCAGTGAGCTGCCTCCTCCCAGAGCCCTCCATTCTGTTCTTCAGCTGGGCTTGTGCCTATAGGGCACCCCATGCTGTAGCCAGCAGGAAAAAAGTAAAGGAGGAGTTACTCAACAGTCCTGATGCTTTCTCCATAATGAATGTTTGTGCTACGTTTTGTGAGTTGCTGAACAATGTAACCAACCAGAACAGAACCTGGGATAGATTGTTTTGCATAGCAAATCCGGGTCATACAAGGGCAGCTGAGGGGAGGAAATGGTAGTTCTAACTCTACAGGCCAGGATTTAGACCATTCTTCCTCCAGCTGGCCTCCAAGCCTGGGCTAGGTCTAAAGTAATCATGGCTTCATCACCAGATCAGGATAGATCCAAGCCCAGGCTCCTCAAAAAGAGGAAATTCCACACTGAAGTTGCAACTCCCCATCCCAAGCAGTGGGGCAGGAAAAAAATGAACAGTCAAGGAAAAAGGGCAGGGGGGATGCTTGCTTCAAGGCCAGCAGAAACCAAGCTAGAACCACCACCTTCTCCAGTCCTGCAAGACAGCCAAACCCCATGTCTCAAGACAAAAAAAAAAAAAAAAAAAAAAAAAAAAAAGCCCATGCCACCCACTCACATGCCCTAGTGGGAAACCAGGAAAAATTCATTTGTGTAAACAGAAGCAATAGGGAGCAGCAAAATTCCCCAGCCTGTCCACAGGACACGCTGGAATCTAGGATGAGCCAAAGGGTCAGAGGACAGTCCAGGGGAAGGAAAAAGATGCACTTGCAAGAAAGAGTGCAGGACAGTGCAGAGGAGGGAGGCTGTAGCAAGAAAAAGGTATTATCTGCACAGAGGAAGGATGGAGCCTGGACTCCATCTTGGGGCGATAACCACCCCCTCCCTACCTAGCCAGGTCAGAGAACAAATCAGGTACACAGTTCATTCTGATGGCTCAGTGTTTCTGGGATATAAACTCATCAGGCATGGGAAGGATTTCCAAATTTTGGCAATACACTCAAGTTATGGTATAAAAATAACATTTTGTTTTCTCTCTTTTTTCTCATTTTAGACCTAAGAGTTTTTTGTTATAAGACACCCCAGTTAAGAAATATTGAAACATAAGAGACTTGACCATCAAGGGAGAAAAGAAGCCAAGAGTGAAAAATGCTATGAAAGTAACTCCAGACCTGGGCGGGGCGGGAGGTAGGAGGAACAAGGAGAAAAGGAGGCATTAAGTGGAAAGGCCAGGGGCCAGTCATCTCAGCAGCTCCGAGACTTGTCATGTTTGAAAGTGCAAATGTCAATGGATTTTAACCATCTTGAGGTTGTGATCTTTTAAAAAGCTCAATGAATGAGGAAGTCAATTCCTTCAAATGCAAAATAGCTGGCTTTCTGGCTGGAGGTTTGTTGGGTCTGGGGTATTTCTTCCCCATCTACCTCCTCTCCCACCCCCACCCCATTCCCCAAAGAAAGGTACAAAAGGTTGCAGTTCTGCAGCATTACCGTTACAGGGAAGGCACTGGTTACCCACCAGCGGGCGGAAGGAAGACAGGGTCGTGTCACTTCAAAGCTAAGTGCCATAGTGCCTTAAGTATTACTAGGGGCTGGATGTCTGTCAGGGAGGAGAAGTAAGGTGGGGCAGAAAATGTGGACAGAGAGGAATAAGGGGAAGGTGGGGGGTGGCAGCTGGGGGAGGAGCAACCAAAACCATTAAAAAATCTTCCTACAAACTGGATTCTGAACCCATTAAAACATCTAGTATCCTAAAATATTGATCTGGGTCTGGTTTCATTTTTCTTCTTAAACAAATCTAGTCCTTTTCTGATTAAGGCTCCTAAAAAATCCTTCCCTCCTCCCACCCACTTTCTCAAGCCCCTCACTTTCCCATCTAAAGTATCAAACCCAAACCTAACCAGCTTTTGTCTGCAGGGCTACAGAGTTGACCTTACCAAGCTGTCAAGCATGAGTCTTTAGCACTGTGAGTCACATGAGACACCTGTGTGTATGGTGGGCACCAGTGCTGCCCCTTTTGGTCCAGTGGGGTCAGGGCCAGATGTGACAAGATGGGGTGAGGGGTGGGGGACATGAGGTTGATATCAGAGATTTCTGGCTGGTGGTCTGTCTTGCTGGCCCTGTTCCCCACTCTTACACCACCTCTATAGAAGGAAACAAGGCGTCCTACACTCCTCCCTACCCCACCTCCCTCCTCCTTGCTTCCTCTGGATTTGGGTGGCACAGCTCCTGGGGCTTGGAAAGCTTTCTTCTATCCAGTGAGGTAACAGCGTTCTGCCTTCAAGCGAAGTACATGGTGCGCAGAGTATCCTGGTGAACCTGCACGGCTTTGGCCAGGGCCTGGGGGTCCCGCCCATTGCTCTGCCCCGATATGTGGCTCCCCTCTCCACTGAAAAGGAAAAAATGAAAGAAGTCCTTCCTGGTGAACTGAGCTGCTGCTAATTCCCTCACCCAGCCCTGGGATGCCAATTCCCATACCAACTTAAGAGAAAAACCCAACCCAGGATTGGGCAGACGAGCCCAATGACACCAAATTGGACAGCACTCATTTCCTTCTACCCAAGGAAAGTTGAGAAGATCTGGCACAATAGGCTGAAGCAAAAAGGAAGCCAACCTGATCCCAGGCCTCACCTGTCATGCTCCTTGTCCACCAGGTGGTATCGTGCCCGGAAAGCCACCAGGCGGGCATAGTAGGCAGGTGCTGGGATAGAGACAGAGCGTGTGCATCGTACGTAAGTGTGACACAGCTGGTACGTCAGGATCTGGAGCTCATCTGCTGTGAAACGGTTGTCATCCCAAAGAACATAGTAATGGGATGGTCGGCTGGTGCCCTGGGAAGATAGGAAGGTGAGGGTCCCAGGCTGGGCAGAGGAGATGACTGATAATAGGGGAACAGGATCACTGTTAAGAATATGGCTGGGTAGATGATTCACCCATGAACAGGCAGATGCAAAACTACCAACGTCATAAAGCACTCTTCTTATAAGCAACCTGCAAGTGTACTCAGGGCTTATTAAGAGAGCAGTCCTGGCTGGGCACAGTGGCTCATGCCTGTAATCCCAGCACTTTGGGAGGCCAAGGCGGGTGGATCACTTGAGGTCAGGAGTTCAAGACCAGCGGGGCCAAAATGGTGAAACCCTGTCTCTACTAAAAATACAAAAATTAGCTGGGCATGGTGGCGCATGCTTGTAATCCCAGCTACTTGGGAGGCTGAGGCGGGAAGGCAGGAAGACCGCTTAAACCCAGGAGGTGGAGGTTGCAGTTAGCTGAGACTGTGCCACTGCACTCCAGGCTGGGGGACAGAGCGAGACTCCGCCTCGAAACAAAACAAAACAAAACAAAACAAACAGAAAAGAGAGCAATCCTAATTTGGATGTCATTCAGTGATGACTGATACATTCTAGGGGCAATGTGAATGAACAACTCATCTTTGACCCATTGGAACCCCAAGATAAAGCCCAGCTACCTGGATGCCTGCGTGGCTGCACAGATAGAAGTCAAACTCAAATGGGTGGGTGATGTTGGTGTCCACTGTGGTCCCAGCTGGGATGTTACCACTCTTCCCAATCTGTATAGAGACAAACACAACCAAGATCCCAAGACCTGCCTGGCCCTAACCAGGACCCTGGCTCAATTCTACTCTGACTTCACCAAAATCCCAAGAACAAAGCCAAAGTTGCTATTCCCTGAGGGTACTGAATCTTAAAATAATATGCTTCTAAAGTCACACAGACCTGTGTTCAAGTCCTTTTGGCTGTGTGATCTTAGCAAGTCATCTAACCTTTCTGAGGTTAAACTGGAGATGATAATAATACCTACTTCACAGGGTTGCTGTGAGGAAGACGCCTTGTACAGTATCTGGCACATAGGAGGAGTTCAATAAATGGTAGTTCCCTTTCCCTTCTCTAGGAGCTGGTCTATATATGGGGTCTAGGCCAGGGAGCTAGGAGGAGGGAAAGGAAGTATAAGGGAAGGACGGGAGGAGGTGGACACTAGTGAAGGCAGTGGCAGAGGAAGGACCACAAGAGCTAGGAGGAGGGAAGGGGCCAGGGAGGATGGATAGGACAAGGACTAAATCCCCAGCCTTTATCTCAAGGGCTTCTTCTCTATTAAGATAAGGGAGACAGAAGGAGGGGATGGGAGGCCTCAGTCCCTCACTCACTCGCTCATTCTTGTCAGCACAGAAAAGGCGGGTGTGATGGCGTTTCTGAACCACAATATAAGTGATCCCAGGCTGGTAGTCCTTTTCCAGTTTGATGCAGGCATCACGAATGGCCAGTAGCTCATAATGGAGTATCTAGGCATAAAAAAATGGGGAGGGAAACAAAGAAATACACAGTTCCTCTTGAGTTCACATACCCTTCTGAACTAAGGAGTTGCCACTTGTAATACAGCTTTTGGCTCAGTCTCCCTTTATATGCTGATGCTCAACAATTAGAGATGATAGGCCCTTCTTGTCAAAAGCAGCCTTATACTCAGTTCACTTAATATGTTCCTATAAAACCTTGGCCAGGAGGCTTGGCATCAGAAGACAACACTCATCTGGTTCCTGTGTATAAAGAGACCTAATACCAAGACACAGAACAAAGGTTCACAGAGAAATCACTAAAATCACAATGCCCAAAGTTAGTTTCACTCAGGATCAGGTGACTAATGAGAGTTCTCCTTTGGGCTCCAAGAGCAGACAGGTTGTGGACCACCAGAGAAGAGCAGACATATAGTTTCATAATGGGTGCAGAGAGAGTAGGTGAATTCAGTCCTGCAAAGCAGCAGGATTATAAGAAAATAGGCTAGCTAAGGGAAAAGCTAGAAGTAAATAATCATAGGCAATAGTTGCCTGTGGCCGTGGATGTCAGATATAGAGGGTCAAAACTGTATGGTAGAGAAGGATAGACTTTGGAATCAATTAGATTTAAATCCAAGCTTTATCTAGTTGTATTACATCAGGCAAGTTATTCAACTCCACTAAGTCTCATTTTCTCCACATCTATTAATGTTACTAAGACCTGCTTCACACAGCTGTTATGAAGACTAAGATAGACAATTAAGTAAAAGTATAGAAAACCTGGTAGGGCTTAATAACTGCTGATTGCTTTGCTAAGCAGTTTGAATTTTAACCCAAAGCTATGTGAAGCCACTAGACATTTCTGAACAGATATGTGATATGATAAATGTGTCTGTTATTTTAGAAAATACTGGATGACTTAGAAATTGGGCATAATGGCCGGGCACGGTGGCTCACGCCTGTATTTCCAGCACTTTGGGAGGCCAAGGCGGGTGGATCATTTGAGGTCAGGAGTTTGAGACCAGCCTGGTCAACATGGTGAAACCCCATCTCTACTAAAAATACAAAAATAAGCTGGGTGTGGTGACTCATACCTGTAGCCCCAGCTACTTGGGAGGCTGAGAAAAGAGAATCGCTTGAGCCCGGGAGGCAGAGGCTGCAGTGAGCTAAGATCACACCACTGCGCTCCACCCTGGGCAAGAGTGAGACTCTGCTCCCCCCAAAACAAAAGAAAAAAAGAAACTGGGCATAACAGTTAAGAGCATAAACTATGGAATCAGACCAATGTGTCTGAATCCCAGTTCCACTCCTAACTATCTTTGATGACATTAAAGATCACGTAACATTTCCAAGCCTGTTTTCTCATCTGTTAAATGGAAATACACTATTATTCCAAAGGACTATTGTAAAGCATTAAATAGAACATACGTTTCCACTCAGATTTAGGAAAAAAAAACAAAAACAAAAAAAAAAAACGTGAAGTGCTTAGGACAGTTCACGGCACATAGGAAGTTCATTGGAATAGTAGTTATAATACTATTAAATGGTAGTCAAGGATACCAGTTCAGGATAGAAGTTAGAAAAAAAAAATGAAGGCTGGCAGTGAGAATGAATAGGAGGAATATTACGAAGGAGGGTCAAGAGCATTAGTCCTAAAATGTAGTCTCCAGACTATCAGCATCGCCTAAGAACTTGTCAGTATTGTAAATTCTTGGTCCTCATCCAAGACTCACTGAATCAGAAACTCTCAGGGTAGAGCCCTTAAAACTGTTTTAATAAGCCCTCCAGGTGATCTTAATGTAAGCTAGCATTTGAGAATCATTGGTCTAAACAATCAGTCTCCAACATGAACCAGCTACTTAAATAGGCACTGAGGGTCTTCTATTATGAGAAGAAAAATCTACAGATGCTTGTACACTCCATCCCTCAGTTGCGATCCTTGCCCCCAAGTCTACCCCATTTAGCAAAGCTCACTAAGAAGTGACACACCTCTCAGTGCCAATAGCTTAGAAAAGGTAGTAGCACCTAGCTTTCCAGCCATGATGTGAAAGTTTTCTCCACCTATTGTGGGCCCTACCTGGGGTAGCTGGCCTTCAGGCACCCCATCTCGATAGAAGATGATGCGGGTAGGCTTGAAACGGGTGGACTTGTAGAATTGGATGAGGAGCTCACGCACCATGTAGGACAAGTCTTCAATGATCTCTTGCCGTGGTCGCTGCACCCGCACAGTAGCACAGTATCGGCTGGGGTGGGCATCCATACTGCCTACCACCTGACAGTCAGAGAGAAAGGATTAGCTCCTAGAACCTTCACCTTCACTGTCAGGCTATGGGTTTGTGGAAAGGTTTCTTAGCAAGAAAACTACAACTGAATGACTAGAGCTTGAGATTCAATGAGCCCTGGTTTCAATCTCTACTCTATCACACAAGCAGAAGTTACTCAATCTCTCTGATCTTTTTTCCTCTTCTCAGATGGTGATAAGAACACCTGCTTGCAGTGCTACTGGTGTCCATATTAAGCACCTTACACAGGGCCTAGCCCACAGTAGGTACTTGATAAATTGATTTCTCTCCCCTTTGCAGAGGAGCATGTGAAGGTTTAGCACTACTAAATCAAACAATGGCCTCATCCAGTCCCAAATTTATCCTTTTTCCCATTCAAATGCTAATCTACCCAGGAATCATGACCATAGTAACAGTGTTCTTGTGGTTGATGGAAGAAATGCCATTTACAAAGGAGACAGCAGCCAAAGCCTAGGAGGGATGGCCACAAGGAAAACAGGGATAAGCATATTATAGGGTTTCCCTGCACTTACTGAGGTTAAGACCAGTGTGCTTACAGAAATGTGAGGGTTTTGGAAATATAAGTGGGAAAGAAGGTCTGATCCCTAGCAATTTGGAAGCCCCTAAGAGACAAAGAGCAGAAAAGTCAGGAGAGAGATAAGAGAAACATCTAATCTATTATACAGGTCGGGGTGAAGATGGGCAGAGCAAAGGATAGTCCCAGCAACTAAGTAACTCCCTTTAAAGGGATTTCAGAGAAGATATAGTCCCTCCTCTAAATCCCAAAAGCAGGCATGGAGAAAGACAGACATTCAAATGCAGAGCAAGAGTGATGCAGAATGAGTAAAGTCTCTGGCTACACTCTCGCTACTCTCCCTGAAAAAAGACAACATACAGAGCTACCTTTATGAGATATCAAGGGAATGGGAATTGGGAATAGTGAGCTAAATGGACATCTTATGAAGGCTCAAGAGCCAGAGCTGAGGGAAGGAAATCATGGGCAGTTTTGAGAACTCAGAGCGAAGAGGAGAACCTTATGAGGCAGCTATAGAATATCACTCACTGCTGTGATAGAAGGTTTTTTCCCATCCCCTGCTGGGGGGTGTGTAACATCTGCTCCCAGGAATATCACTGGCTGTTGAAAAACGGCAGAGCTGAGCAAGGAAGAGAAAACAAAATGGTGAGGCGCTGGGTCTTCTCTAGCTGGCACCATCCAATACCCACTCTGCTCTTCTCCCCCTTGTGTCTGATTCACTCTGCCTGGCCAAGGTCCTATATCTTCATCAATTCCCAACATGGTACCTTGACAAGGGCAAGTGGACAACAGAGTTCATACCGCTGGTGTGGGACTAGGATGTTGTTAATGCCACCAAGTTTGACATTGATCTTGAGGCAGAGGTTGGACAGAGTCTGAGGTGAGGTCTTGACCACGTTCTTCACCTGCACACACTGCGTAGCCATTCCCAAGAGCGTATCTCCAACACGTTTCACCTCAGCTATGGGCGGGGAGAGAAATGATTAGTGCATTCAACAAATATTTACTGAATGCCTACTAGATGCCAGGCAGTGTATGAGGTGCTAGGGAACACAATAATGACAGGAAACACAGAAGGTCCCTACTCTCAAAGTGCTTACTAAATAGGGACTAATTTTAAAAATCGTGAAAATTACAACACTGATAAATGACACAACAGAAAACTTCATGGAACAATGACAGCATAAAATAGGAAATAAAAACCTAGTCAGGAAAGGATTCTTGAGTAGGTAATGATTGAAATGAAATCTGATGACAGCAAACGACTTAGAGGAGAGGGGGAGTTTGAGAGACAGCATTCCAGGCAGAGGGAACAACATGCAAAAATGCACCCTGCTAGAAGATAGCAAGATGTGTTTGAGAAACAGAAAGGCCATAGTAGCTATAAAGAAGAGCAAGGGGAACATGTTGTAAGAGAAAGAATGTGGTCATTAGACTGACCTACCAGGGGAGATAAGGGTAGTCTAGATTAACAAGAGGGGTGAACGCCGGGCGCAGTGGCTCACGCCTCTAATCCCAGCACTTTGGGAGGCCGAGGCAGGTGGATCATGAGGTCAGGAGATCGAGACCATCCTGGCTAACATGGTGAAACCCCATCTCTACTAAAAATACAAAAAATTAGCCAGGCATGGTGGCGGGTGCCTGTAGTCCCAGCTACTCGAGAGGCTGAGGCAGGAGAATGGCGTGAACCTGGGAGGTGGTGCTTGTAGTGAGCCGAGATTGCGCCACTGCACTCCAGCCTGGGCGACAGAGTGAGACTACATTTCCAGAAAAAAAAAAAAAAAGACGGGTGAGTTGTTGAGATGGAGAAAAACAAATGGATTCCACAGATATTTAAGGGACTCAAGTTATAGACTACATGCGTGAGTAAAGGAAAAGAAAATTTTTATGGATAACTTTTAAGTTTCCAGCTTCTGCAATAAAAATAAGCCGGCCGGGCACGGTGGCTTACACCTGTAATCCCAGCACTTTGGGAGGCTGAGGTGGGTGGATCACGAGGTCAGGAGTTCAAGAACAGCCTGGCCAACATGGTGAAACCCTGTCTCTACTAAAAATACAAAAATTAGCTGGGTGTGGTGGCATGTGCCTGTAATCCCAGCTACTCAGGAGGCTGAGGCAGAAGAATCACTTGAACTTGGGAGGCAGAGGTTGCAGTGAGACGATATCACACCCACTGCACTCCAGCCTGGGTGACAGAGCAAGACTCCATCTCAGAAAAATAAATAAAAACAATAAATAAATAAAATAAAATAAAAATAGGCCATAAATTATTTGTGAGACATTTTGAGTCTGAAGTAGTTTTCTGGTCATCTCAGTGAGATATCAACTAAGCAAATGGGTCTCATGGTTCGATGCTCAAAAGAGTAGTCTGAAATGGAGATGCAAATTTGCAAATTTGTGTGATAATTAGGTACAGGTAGTAGTTGAAGGCATGTTTTTTTTTTTTTTTTTGGAGACAGAGTCTCGCTCTGTCTCTCAGGCTGGAGTGCAGTGGTGCGATCTCGGCTCACTGCAAGCTCCGCCTCCCGGGTTCACGCCATTCTCCTGCCTCAGCCTCCCGAGTAGCTGGGACTACAGGTGCCCGCCACCATGCCCGGTTAATTTTTTGTATGTTTTTAGTAGAGACGGGGTTTCACCATGTTAGCCAGGATGGTCTCGATCTCCTGACCTCATGATCCGCCTGCCTCGGCCTCCCAAAGTGCTGGGATTACACGTGTGAGCCACCGCGCCCAGCCAAAGGCATGATCTTGAGATCACTAAGGAAGATAACATAGTAAAAAGAGAAGACAACCTAGATCTGAATCTTGAGGAACTCTCAGTATTGGCAGAACAAGAAGATGAGTCAGCAAAGGACAAAAAAATCCAGAAAGCTAGAAGGAAGACTAAGATAGTGTTGTATCACGAGTGCCAAGGGAAGAAAGAGAGTGTTTCAAGAAGGAGCAAGTGGTCAACAAAGTGAAATGTGTCTAAGAGATGAGGTTAAATCAGGACCAGAAATGTCCTCTGGAGTTAGTGATATTAAGGTTAAAAAAAAAATTAGCATATAGAGGCAAAAATTGTTGTGGTGATTTAAGGTACCAGGAAGAAAATGTAGAACTAACCAAGAATTTGGTATGCTTTCAATGGAAGAGATGTGAGCATGTTTAAAAAGATCATATCTGCTTCCAAGAGAGATGGAATAGCGGCAAGCCAGTTCTACAGACGACACTCAGAAAAGCCAGATAAAATATAAAAATCATCTTTTTAAAGGCAGCAGAGAATGCTAAGAAAACAAGAACTAGAGGGGGTAAAATTCCAGAGAAGGAGAAAAAAAAAAAAAATCTCAGAGGTGAGCTATCTTCTGCAGTTGCTTTTACCCTGGGTACCTTTGTTGAATCTAGGTGTGGGTAGGAAGCTAAGAGTCTAAGCTCTGCACCACTGCCATGGAAAAGAAAAGCAACAGTTTTTGCTCTGTTTAGAGATAAATTAATTCTAAATATGAATGATTTTTTTTAATCATTCAAAAAAAACACTTCAAATAGTATCTTCATGACCCTGGGATTCTTTTTCTTTTTTTTTTTTTGAGACAGATACCAAGTTTGATAAGGATATGAACTATCTAGCACTCTTATACACTGCTGGTGAAACGATAAATTGTATACTTAAAATCCACTCCTAGATATACTCCCAAGAAAAATGGTTATACATGTTCAAAGGACACATAGAAGAGTATTCACTGAAGCATTATTATTATTATTATTATTATCATTTTTTTAAGACAGGGTCTTCCTCTGTTGCCCAGGCTGGAGTGCAGTGGCACGATCTCGGCTCACTGCAACCTCCATCTCCCAGGTTCAAGCAATTCTCCTGCCTCAGCCTCCCGAGTAGCTGGGATTACAGGCGCCCGCCACCACACCTGGCTCATTTTTTGTATTTTTAGCAGAGACTGGGTTTCACCGTGTTGGCCAGGCTGGTATCAAACTCCTCAACTCAGGTGATCCACTTGCCTTGGCCTCCCAAAGTGCTAGGTTTACAGGCACGAGTCACTGCACCCAGGCTGAAGCATTATTTTCAACAGTCAAAAACTGGAAACAATCCAAATATTTGTATTAACAGAATAGATAAATAGATGGAAATTGTGTTATATTCATATGACGGAAAAACTATAACAAACCATAACTTTATGTTGCATGAAAGAAGTCAGACACAAAAATAGTATATATGATTCTATTTATATAAAGTTTAAATATAGGCAAAACTAACCTATGGTATTAGAAGCCAGAATAGTGGTTACCACTGGTAGGAGACTGTAGTGACTGGGGCTGTGGTAAGGTTCTGCTGCTGAACTGGGTGCTGGTTACGCTGTGACACTTTATGAAATATCACTGAGCTGAACATGTAAGATTTCTATATATACAATTTACTAAAAAGTTTACATTAAAAAAACAATCATATCACTTTAGTGGAGAGGAAGCAATTAAATATACTAAAGACAGGATAGGTATAGTACCTGATCAGAACAGGGCAAATGTGACACTGTCCTTCTACACTCTCAGGGCAACCAAATGCCAATGGGACCTTGCTTTGACCATCACTAGGAGGATGCCATTTTACCCATCCTCCCAGGAGGGATGGTGAAGGGTCTTTAGAAGAATCTGACTGCTGCTCTTTTCTGCTGGCTTAGTTCCTAGGCAAATGACTCCATTGCCTAGGAACTAAGCCAGCAGAAAAGAGTACCAGTCAGATTGTCCAGGTGGTATAATCAAGGAACCACATGTAAATGAAAGAAACTCGAGGTCCCAATAAAATATTTGAGGCTAGAGAGAAGTGTAACATAATTGAGCCCAGGAAAGGGAAAATTCTGAGTAAGGACTGCCTTTCCCAAGCATGCTGTACCATTCCCAAGCCAAAACACTGGATTTTCCCTTTAATGGAGGGAAATCAGAAACATGAATACTTATTCAAGGAAGTTCTCCTAAAAAGCATCCTTATCATCTATACAAGGGCCCAAGAAAGACAAGGACTGAAGATCAAACAACTTCTCTCCATAAGTTAATTACTGAGTATTGTATCAGTGAAAGGCATTACCTTAGGTGTGTATATAGAGAGGAAAGATTTCAGGGCAGAATCAGATCCACTCCACAACAAAGTATCAAGTAAGGTAGTAACTGATCAGTGGCCTGATAAACTAGAGGAATCCAGAAAAAGACAAGTTCACTCTCCAGGTGAAATGTCAAGAATAAAAAATAAGTAGTATTTAAACTGGGTATTAAAGGATGGAGATGGAGAGAATTTTAAGGGCAAGGTGGGGGAGAAGAAGAAGAGGATGCAGATACTCCAGGCAAAGGCAAATGATGTGTACAACACCAGAGACTGAAAACCACAGACAAGAAATGAGCACTCAGAGTGTCAGCTACATGCCAGGCACTGTGCTAGATTAAGCTTTTTATATAATTAATTCATGATGCTTAGAAAGGTTAGGTACGTGTCCAAGCCAGTTGACTGGTATAGCCAGGATTAAATTCAAATTCAGTTCTCTTCAACAATTTCAGAACCAGCAATCATTCCAGTATGAGTGGCAAGCGAACAGTCCAAGATAAAGCTGAAAACATTAAACTAAGATCAGGTCCATGAAAACCCTTTATGCAGTAAATAATAGGAACCAATGAAGGTTTTTTTGATAGGAGAGTCACAAAAAGTCTTACTTGGAACCCATTCAAGAAAGTCTTAAGGCAGGGCACAGTGGCTCATGCCTGTAATCCCAGCACTTTGGGTGGCCGAGGCAGGCAGATCACTTGAGGTCAGGAGTTCGAGACCAGCCTGGCCAACATGGCGAAACCCCATCTGTACTAAAAATATAAAAATTAGCCAGGTGTGGTAGTGCGCACCTGTAATCCCAGCTACTTTCAAGGCTGAGGCACGAGAATCACTTGAACCTGGGAGGTGGAGGTTGCGGTGAGCTGAGATCGCGCCACTGCACACTCCAGCCTGGGCAACAGAGCAAGACTGCGTCTCAAAAAAAAAAGAAAAAAGAAGGTTAGAACTCAGTTGAGAAGTGTGGATCAAGAGCAGGGCATATTATCTTGAGACAAATGTGAAGAAGAACAATGAAGGTGAAGCACAAAGACAGACTGTCTCCGAAGTTTGAATGAAGGTACTTAGAAGCAACTGTGATGTCAAATACAGAAGTAGTAAAGACAAGGGTTTGTAGAGAGGACAAACTACTGAAGAGCTGGTCCAAGAAAACACTTTCTAAGAGCAGAGACTGTATCTGTTTTATTCATCAATATATCCAGATCTTGGACAGTGTTCCATATGTAATAGGTGATCAATAAACTCTTGAAGAAAGGGAGAGAGGCCAAAGGGACAGACAAAACTTGCAGAGGGTTCAAGGATTGAATCAAGATTTTAATCACATATAATAACAATAGGTGATGATTGAAGCAACTGAAATGAATGGGAATTTTAATAAAATGTAAAGGCAGAATGAGAAGGCAGACAATAGGAACCTGTAGAATACCAAGGATTCCTGGTAATGACAAAAATAATAATGAGAGATAGACAAAAATATCCAGAAGTCAAGAGGACAACTGAGAAAAGTCATTGGCAATCCTGCGCAGAGGAGATTTAGGAGAAAGGTAGACAGAAGGCAAGATGGCTGAAAGAGGCTAAGGAATAAGTGGCTGGTGAGGTATAGGGCATACAGAATATAGAGAACTCATGCAAAAAGTTTTTTTTGTTATGTTTTGAGACAAGGTCTCACTATGTTACCCAAGCTGGGTAACTGCAGCCTCAACCTCTTGGGCTCAAGAAATCCTCTAGCCTCAGACTCCCAAGTAGCTGGGACCACAGGTGCACAAGATGACTGGGTAACTTTTTTTTCTGTAGAGATGAGGTCTTGCTTTGTTGCCCAGACTGGCCTCAAATTCCTGGGCACAAGCAATCCTCCCACCTTGGCATTTCAAAGTGCTGGGATTACAGGTGTGAACCACTGTACCAGGCCTCAGAAGATTTAATGAAGGAAATAGGAAGACAAAAGCTAAAAGAGATGGCAAGATTGTGGTAATGTGCATTAGGATGGGGGATCTGAATATATTTAAGGGTTGAAAGGTATAAAGTCCCAAAGGTAGCAGGACGGGTTGGGAATAAGAGCACAGAGGAGTTAGTTGAGCGAGGTAAGAAAAACTCTTATTCCTTTGAAGCAGGAGAGATGGAGACGGAAAATAGCATAAAAGAAAAGTGCTGTGACAGAAATTTATATAATCATTCTTATTCTAAAAAATGAGAGGAAAAGAGGAGAGATAGCAAGGCTCTCAAAAAGTCCAAGTAATTACCAGGCAACACGATACTAACAGGACCACCTACTCTGCTTGGTTGTGCTGCACGATGTTCAGATAAACAATGCACTCCTGAGGATAGGAATGCACTCCTAAGGATAGGAATCTACACCAACCCGTCTCTGTACCTGGCCCAGCGTAGCCTGGCATGAGGACCAGCACACAAAGGACCCCAGTAAATGTTGCTGGGAAGGAGTGTGTGCAGGTAATTAGGATCTGGGATAACTCAATGGCTCAGGCACGCTATTTCTCTTATAAGAGGAGCACTGACATTAAGTAACAGCTCTGGTCAAAGCCAAGAATCTAGACTGAGTCCTTCCCAGGAGACCCCAGGGAACTACGCTGAGAAGACTCCTATCACCATTATCACTGTCCCAAGAGAACTGTACCATACACCGGCGTCTTCCCTGGCAGGATGACAATAATGAGCTGCAGCCCTGAGTAGGTGTTCTTGAGATGCCGGAACATAGGCTCCACGCTGTCTGCCCCCTGTGCATATTTGCAGAAACAAGGTTGACCCTGGATAGGCATCCCCGCATCCTTGGAAATCTTCCGCAGCTGGTCTGTGAAGTTCCTGTACACACGCATGGTCACAAAGGAGGCAGTGAGTCTCACTTGAATTCTTCTGACAAAAATCCATCCATCTTAGGTGCTTAGCAGTATAAGAGGCACTGAGAGATTGGTTTTTTGTTTTTTTTTTTTCTTGAGACAGGGTGCTCTGTCATCCAGGATGGAGTACAATGGCACAATCTGGGCTCACTCAAGCCTCGAGCTGCTAGGCTAAAACAATCATCCCATCTCAGCCTCCTGAGTAGATAGGACTAGAGGAATGCCACCATGCCTGGCTAATTTTTTTTCTTTTTGGTAGAGATGGGATCTCACTATGTTGCCCAAGCTGGTCTCAAGTTCCTGGACTCAAGTGATCCTCCCACCTCAGCCTCCCAAAGTGCTGGAATTACAGGCATGAGCCACCGCACCCAGCTAACACTGAGATTCTAACATGAATGATACACAATAATAGCTAATGTAAAAAATACGTTTATAGTTGAGTAAGGTAAGAGAGTACTTGCTAAGCGTTCGATGGTACAAACAAGGAGATGAGGAAGCCCAGAAAAGGGACCTATGGGAATTCTCAGGGTTCCCACCTTGCCCCGCTCAAGCAGCTGATTCCTGTGCTTCATTACACGTCCAAAGAAATAGGCAGATGCCCATGTGTAAGGCCTTTCTGCTCAAAGCAAATGAGGTTCCAACAGTGATGGGAGCACAGGAGATGCTCAGTAAAAATGAGTTCCCTCCTTCCCAACTGGGTCTTTGAAACCTAAGAGCCAATTATTAAGCTTCCTTTGGCTTTAGGGGTTTACCCTGGAAAGGAAGACAAAGTTGCAAGAGAGGACACACATGCAGTAGAGTAAAAAAATCAAGCTACATAAAGATACTCAAAAACTGAAATAAGCAGCAGGAAACTTAATTTGTGATAATCTTCCATTTAAGTTTAAAAACAATGTACAAGAAGAGAATGGAAGCAGCTGTTTAGGAGATATTATTATATAGCATACAAAAAGCAATGTGATAGTTTTGTGAGAAAGTATTTTTTCACCTATTTAGTAAAAACACACAAGAAAAGAAACAGTCTGATACTATTATGCAAAATTTAAAATCATTTATATATAGGTATATAAATTGAGTAGAATGGTTACAATAATTCGTAACAGTGGCTTCATCAGAAGGGAGGAATAGGGCCAGCGCAGTGGCTCACACCTGTAATCTCAGCACTTTGGGAGGCCAGGGTGGGCGGATCACTTGAGGCCAGGACTTCGAGACCAGCCTGGCTAACCTGATGAAACCCTGTCTCTACTAAAAATACAAAAAAAACCTAGCCGGGCATGGTGGCGAGTGCCTGTAATCCCAGCTACTCAGGAGGCTGAGGCAGGAGAATCATATGAAACAGGAGGCAGAGGCTGCAGTGAGCCGAGATTGCACCACTGCACTCCAGCCTGGGCGAGAGCGAGGCTGTCAAAAAAAGAAGGCAGGAATGGGACTAGGGTGGAGGACGTGAAGGAACATCAAATTTATCTGTCATATTTACATTTAAAAAAGGATAAAGTAAATATGACAAAAATGGATACATGTTATTCTCTACATTTATTATCTTAAAAAAATTTTTTCAAAATGAATGTTAGAATAAAAAAACACGACCTAACCACTGTTTCATGTAAATAACAGCTAGGGCTTTGACCATTAATAGTATGTTTTCCATTTCTCTGCCCTGTATACAACTGCAATGTAGCTATTAAAAAGCCAGTATGTTACCAGATTTCATGAATAGTGGGTCTCAACTTCAAGGAAAGACGTATTTCCAATCTTCTCTCTACTACCAGACTACACTTGGAATACTGTGTCCAATGCTGGGGGCCACAAAGTATTGTGAGATGTTTAAGATGAGGAAGGTCCTAAAATCCCATCTTAAAGGTGATATAGCTAAAGTAATAGGGCCTCTTTAGCCAGAAAAAAATTCAGGGTTGCATCTAGAACTCTCTCATCCATCATCCCCCAACTACTAGTTTGTCGAACCCCATAGCACCTTCATGTTTTCCCCCACTTTCTTAGTGGAAAGGATGCCCTTTCTCAGTGCTCTGGATCCCATTACCTCATCCACACTTAGTCCCACACTTAGGGACTTTGCTCTATTTATTTTCCAGTTTCTCTGAGTTATATCTTCAATCTCTGCTTACTATGTACATTCTCCCTGGACAATCTCAGCCACTGCCATAGATGACTTGGAAATCTTTACCTTTACCTTTACCTTTAGCCCAGTCAGAACCACAGATTTAACTGGCTACTGACCCAGATGCACAAGCCACATTCTTACCCCTTACAACTAGGTGTCACTGATAAACTCTTCCAAGTTTGAGTTTCTGGGTTTATTGGTGCCCATACCCCAAATGGCCAAAACAACAGATTATCCCAAAAGAAATGGACAAGGGAAGGACATGGGAGAAAGACAAGAGCACATAGGGAATAGAACTACAACGAAGTGACTATGGCACAAAGGCAAAAAGCTAGGAGCCTTTCCAATGTTGCCAAGCAGCCTGGCTTAAATGGGGGCTAAAGAACTCAGAAAAAGGCCAGGCACGATGGCTCACGCCTGTAATCCCAGTACTTTGGGAGGGCGAGGCGGGCGGATCACGAGGTCAGGAGATCGAGACCATCCTGGCTAACACGGTGAAACCCCATCTCTACTAAAAATACAAAAAATTGGCCGGGTGTGGTGGCGGGTGCCTGTGGTCCCAGCTGCTTGGGAGGCTGAGGCAGGAGACTGGCGTGAACCCGGGAGGCGGAGCTTGCAGTGAGCCGAGATGGCGCCACTGCACCTGGACGACAGAGCGAGACTCCGCCTCAAAAAAAAAAAAAGAACTCAGGAAAGGAGACAAGAACCCATTTGCAAGAACTACAATTATGATGGTGTTTGTGTATCTGTGAGGGGTAAGGGAAGAAGGGCAAGGGCAGGTCCCACAGTCTCCAGATCCATCAGGAGCTGTTAGAACTTTCTTTCTTTTTTTTTTTTTTTTTTTTAAGATGGAGTCTCGCTTTGTCACCAGGTTGGAGTGCAGTGGCACAACCTTAGCTCACTGCAACCTCCGCCTCCCGGGTTCAAGTGATTCTCCTGCCTCAGCCTCCTGAGCAGCTGGGACTACAGGCACACGCCACCACGCCCGGCTAATTTTTGTATTTTTAGTAGAGACGGAGTTTCACCATATTGGCCAGGCTGGTCTCAAACTACTGACCTTGTGATCCGCCCGCCTCAGCCTCCCAAAGTGCTGGGTTTACAGGCAGGAGCCACCGTGCCCGGCCTAGAACTTATAGGATCTATATTGCCCAGCAAACTCCTGGGCTCAAGTGATCCTCCTGCATCAGCCTCCTGAGTAGCCAGGACTACAGGCACGCACCACTGCACCCCAGCTAAGAACGAATTCTCATGATGACTCCAAGGTCAGCTGAATTCGTCATGGCATACTTCCCCACTACCCTTGTCTAGCCAAAATGGTCAGCTCCATCAACTCTCCCTCATCCCTAGAGTACGCTGACCCCACTCCAGATCCAGAGAATATGAGAAGCAACCACTTCAAAAGATGGCAGTAACCAACTAACTGTATGTTGTATGTATGAAATAACTAACTGAGTTTTGTGGCATTTTAAACCTATCTCAATAAAACTTCAAAAAAAAAGGCCGGGCACAGTGGCTCATGCCTATAATCCCAGCACTTTGGGAGACCGAAGCAGGCGGATCACAAGGTCAGGAGATCGAGATCATCCTGGCTAACACACTGAAACCCCATCTCTACTAAAAATACAAAAAATTAGCTGGGCGTGGTGGCGGGCGCCTGTGGTCCCAGCTACTCGGGAGGCTGAGGCAGGAGAATGGCGTGAAACCCGGGAGGTGGAGCTTGCAGTGAGCCAAGATCATGCCACTGCACTCCAGTCTGGGCGACAGAGCAAGACTCCGTCTCAAAAAAAAAAAAAAACAAAAAAAACTCCTGGTGAGGGGTTGTTGACTTCTTAAGCCATTACTGCCTGGTTTCTTTAAACCATTTGGCTATAACACTTTCCTCATTGGTGCCATCTACTCCCAGCTACGGTGGCACAGAGGCCCTGACAACCAGCTAAACAAGCTGCTCTATTTTGTTTCCAATTAGGAACACAAGTTTTGAAGCTCAGATCTGATTTGCTTCCAACTCTGACACTTTCCTGATGATGTACAAACTTTGGACAAGTTACTTAACCTCTTTTGAGCCTCAGTCTCCTGAAAATGGACATATCACCACCTACTCACTGTAAAGATGAAATGAGAGAATATAAATTAGGTACTTAAGTATAATTTTGGCGTAAACATTACAGTCATCACTACTACTATTTATTACCAATGATAATAATTATAACAATAAAACAATTCAGGCCTCTCTTAGGAGATTCATGCCCTAAAATCATCATCTTTGACATAGATATGGCTCCTTATTAACTTCCCCTGACCACAGATGGATAGAAAAAGAATTGGTGGAAGTTTGAGCCAGAAAGCACAATGCAGGCAGAGTCAAGACAGAACACATTACTGATCAATATCAGCCCCTGTGGACTACAGGAAGGCAGGCAGCTCCAGGGTCCTTCCCACCCTTCCACCCCTACACCGAACCCTCCTTACTTGAGCACCTCTTCTCGACACTGTTTTTGGGGTGCGAAGCAGGCGATGGCCCAGACTTTGATCTCAATCCCATTGTAGAACTGTTTCCCCCGCATGTCCCAGACACCCTGATTGGGTGTGGCAATGGCCCGGTTCTGGGGATAGGTAGAGGGGGCGCCCAGGTGAGCCTCAGTAGAGTCAGGTGGGTAGGGGAGCAAAAGCCCCTGGCTATACAACCCAACCACCCCGATATGCCCCGAGATGTTGTCTGGCCCTGACCCTGCTCACCCGGCCGCCGTACTGCAAGATGGGCGCCGGCAGCACTCGCCCTGTCACCTCCGTCATGTCATCTTTCACTTTGATCCCAAATTCCTGGATGTAGGGATCTAAGTTGTAGCTGGCATTCTTCATCTGCAGGACAAAAGAGAGCAATCTCAGGAGAACAGGAGCTTGGCAATACTGCTCACCCTCTGGGCATCAAGGAGAGAACCCTAAGGAGAAGCTGGGGTTGGTACGGAATAGTCCTAAAAAGAGAGAGAAAGTGGAAGATGAGGGAAATGAGGGAATAACACAGCAAAGTAATACAGGAGAGAAAAAGAGACAGAAAGCAAAGTAGCTATACGGTCAAGAAGCAAAAGCAGCCTTATACAGTCCTAGGCAACAAATCTAGACTTGGGTTCTCCTGAAGGAAGGTCCTGCTGGGGCATTAAAACATTTATGCTACCAATGGCCCCAATGACTGAGCAAATGAGTAGGCCCACTGACCAGGCGACTGATCTCCTCCTGTCTGTCTGGAGCGGATCTAGCTGTGGCCTTTATCATGGTCGAAGTCTGGTTGTCGGTCAGCTTTTTAATACAGCGCTGCCCAGCCACAATGTTACAGACCTGAGGAAACAAGAAGGACAGGTAGCTCTGGCTTGAGTACAGTCCACCCTGTACCCAGAGCCCCACAATAAGGAAAGGTACCTTGGCTGTCAGCCATGGGGAAGGGAACTGAAAAATCCTTTGTGCATACATGTATTCTCCTCTTGAGTATCACTTGATAGGTAAATTAGAAAATATTCATGTGCAATGTAAAAGGCAATTCAGGCCCAGCGTGGTGGCTCATGCCTGTAATCCCAGCACCTTAGGAGGCCAAGGCGGGCAGATCACTTGAGGTCAGGAGTTCAAGACCAGCCTGGCCAACCCAGTCTCTACTAAAAATACAAAAATTAGCCAGGCATGGTGGCGTGCGCCTGTAATCCCAGCTACTCAAGAGGCTGAGGAACGAGAATCGCTTGAACCGGGAGGTGGAGGTTGCAGTGAGCCCAGATCACGCCACTGCACCCCCAGCCTGGGTGACAGAGTGAGACTCTGTCTCAAAAAAAAAAAAGGACAATTCAATGGCTTGCGATCCAGAGCCAGATCTGGGCTCAGGTCTCATATTTTATTTATTTATTTATTTTTTTGAGATAGAGTCTCGCTCTGTCTCCCAGGCTGGAGTGCAGTGGCGCAATCTCGGCTCAGAGACATCTGCCTCCCGGTTTAAGCAATTCTCCTGCCTTAGCCTCCCAAGTAGCTGGGATTACAGGCACCCGCCACCACGCCTGGCTAATTTTTGTATTTATTTATTTATTTATTTATTTATTTATTTATTTATTTATTTATTTTTGAGAGGGAGTTTTGCTCTTCTTGCCCAGGCTGGAGTGCAATGGCAAATCTCGGTTTACTGCAACCTTCACCTCCCAGGTTCAAGCGATTCTCCTGCCTCAGCATTCCAAGTAGCTGGGATTACAGGCATGTGCTACCATGCCCGGCTAATTTTGTATTTTTAGTAGAGATGGGGTTTTGCCATGTTGGCCAGGCTGATCTTGAACTCCTGACCTCAGGTGATCCACCCACCTCGGCCTCCCAAAGTGCTGGGATTACAGGAGTGAGCCACCACATCTGACCTTCATATTTTAAGTGAGGATAATAGTAACAATCTAAGAGTTGTCTCAAGATTAAATAAAGCACTTAAAGGACTGAGTATAGTTCTGGAACACAGTAAACAATAAATTGTAGCACAGATTATTATTTGCCAAAGGACCATATATAGAGCTCTTCTGAACACTGAAAAACTCAATATACACAAATTAGATTTCTAAGGCAGCTGTCCAATGGTGACAGGTTGCTCCATCCTGCAACCCACCAGGACTAGGGTTGGTTCTAAACTCCTGAGCCCCCAGCCTACAGCTATCACTGTCTCTGTTGGCTGACAGTGTCCTCTGCTGGTGTGAGAAACATCCTGCCATTTACTTCATCTGTTCTGGGCCCAACAGAAAACAATAGAGATCATAAAAAGCTGTCTAGTGACATACAAGACTTCCACTCCCCAATATACTATATTCAGGATGCTGTGAACAGGAAGGCTTCTAGAATCGAGAGAGCCAGTAGGTCTGGAAATACTTCTGTTTGAAGTCCAGCTTTGCCATTTCTAGGTGATGTTACCTTAAACAGGACTCTTAACCACTCTGAGAATCTTCTTTAATCTCAAACATGAGAAAAAAAATACACTAGCTGTCTCATGAGGTTGTTGTAAGGATTTAGATGAGATGAAATGTGGAACTTGCTCCCATAGGGCCAACATTCTTTACACACTAGTTCTCGTCCTAATTCCCAGAGTTCATGGTAAACAATGGGAAGGAAAACCAGCCCAAGGTCACTTGCCTTCAAACTCCGTATTCCAGAGAATAAACAAAATAGTCAATTCACTTAATAAAAATCCAAAATTATTGAAATTTGTGAGACTGCTCTCTTAAAGGTGCCTTAAAGTTGTAGCATTCTCTACAGGTGGTTACAGATACAGAATTAACACTAGCAAAAGACTAAATCAGGGATGTGGTGAAATTAGAATACTTGTACAACGCCAGTGGGAATATAAAATGGTATGGCAATTTCTCAAAAAATTAACCACAGAATTACCATATAAACCAGCAATTCTGCTTCTGGGCATGTACTCAAAAAAAATGAAAACAGGAACTTCAACAAATATTTGTACATCTCTGTTCACAGCAGCATTATTCACAATAACCAAAAGAAAGAAGCAACCCAAGTATCCATGGATAGATGAATGAATAAACAAAACATGATATATACATACAAAGGACTATTATTCAGCCTTAAAAAAGAAGGGAATCCTAACATGCTACAACACGGATGAACCTTGAAGACATTGTGTTAAGTGAAATATGCCAGTCAAAAAAGGACAAATACTATGATTCCACTTATTTGAAGTACCTACAGTGGTCAAATTCATAGAGACAGAAAGTAGAATGGTGGTTGCTAGGGGTTAAAAGGAAGGAGTTGTCATTTAATGGGTATAGAGTTTCAGTGTGGAATGATGAAAAAGTTCTGGAGATTGGTCATGGTGATGGTTGTACAACTGCATGAATGTATTTAATGCCACAGAACTGTATACTTAAAAATGGTTAAAATGGTAAATTTTATATTATGTATATTTTACCACAATTTGAAAAAGACGGAAGAAGGAATGAACTGTGATTTGAACATGAATAAATGATTTTGTGGACACTCAATGACCTACATAACTATTCAAGGAAGACAGAGGTGGACTGGAGGCACTACTTCTAGTTTCTAGTTGAATCTTCACAACTAGAAACTAGAACAATAATCCATATTGTTCTTCTACTTAAAACTTTCCAATGGATTCATATTATAATTAGAATAAAATCCTACCTGGCCAGAAATTACAACTCTCATTCTTTGCTGATGGGATTGTAAAATATCATAGCTACTTTGGGAAACAATCAGGCAGCTCATCATGATGTTAAACACTGGCCAGGTGAGGTGGCTCACGCCTGTAATCCCAGCACTTTGGGAGGCCAAGGCGGGCGGATCACGAGGTCAGGAGATTGAGACCATCCTGGCTAACACCGTGAAACCCCATCTCTACTAAAAATACAAAAAATTAGCCAGGCGTGGTGGCGGGCGCCTGCAGTCCCAGCTACTCAGGAGGCTGAGGCAGGAGAATGGCGTGAACCCAGGAGGCAGAGCTTGCAGTGAGCCAAGATCGCGCCATTGCACTCCAGCCTGGGTGACAGAGCGAGACTCTGTCTCCGAAAAAAAAAAAAAAGATGTTAAACATTGTTATATATTATATCACTCTTAGGTGTATACTCCAGAGAAATAAAAACTTATGTTCACACAAAAATGTGTACATCAGTGTTCACAGCAGCATTATTCATGATACCCAAAAAGTAGAAACAATCCAAATGTCCATTAACTGATAAATGAATTAACAAAATATGACATATCCATCTGATGGAACGAGGATAAACCTTGAAAACATTATGCTAAATGACAGAAGCCAGTCATAAAAGGCCACATATTGTATTATTTCACATATATGATATGTCCAAAATAGGTATATCCAGAGACTGAAAGTAGATTAGTGGTTACTACAGGCTGTTGGGGAGAGAACGAATGGTGAGTAACTGCTAATGAATATAGGCTTTCTTTTAGGAGTGATATGTTCTGGAATCAGATAGTGGTGATGGCTGTTGTACAATTCTGTGAATATACTAAAACTACCTAATCATTTTAAAATGGTGAATTTTATCGTATGTGAATTATATCTTGATAAAGCTGTTTTTTTATTTTTTTTTGAGACAGGGTCTCCCTCTGTTGCCCAGGCTGGAATCCAGGGGCAGAATCACAGCTCACTGGGTTCAAGCAATGCTTCCACCTCAGCCTCCCAAGTAGCTGGGACCACACCACACCTGCAGTCAAGCGATCCTCCTGCCTTGGCCTCCCAAAGTGCTGGGATTACAGGTATGAGCCATCACAGCCAAGCTGGATAAAGCTTTTCCAAACAATAATAAAATGCCACGTAGTTTCAACAGGCTATATTATTTGACCCTCTGCAGAATCATCTCCTACTGCTTTTCCCCTCACGCAATACATTCTAGCCACCATAGCCTTCTGTCTATCCTTCAAAAAGATCCAAATTCTCTTCCGCTTTAGAACCTTTGTACTTCTTCCTGCCTGGAAGGCTCTTCTCTCAGGTTCTTACAAGGTTGATTCTATGTCATAATTTGGGACTTAGCTCAAATGTCTCCTAAAAGAGGACTTCCCTAACAACTAAAACAGCTCTCTACCCTCTTCCTCCCTTACTTTATCCCCTTAACCTATTTTATTATTCTTATAGCACTTATCACCATCTGAAACTACCTTATGTGTTTATCAGCTTATTGTCTATCTCCCCCTTCTAGAATGTAAGCTCCATAACAGCTGGGACCTTGTCTGTCTTGTTAATCTCCATGTTCCTAGCACCTAAGAGTATATGACACATAGTAGGAGCTCAATAAATATATGTTAAATAAGCAACAACAGAAATCAAGGTCTAAGTCATAACACAAATTATACCCCTTGGAAACTACTGTTCTATTTAGAAATAATGTTAATTTGCTAACAACTCTCTGCTTACAGTAAATATCAGCTACTATCTACTTAGCTAAGATTGTCCCTAAAGACCTCTGTTTATACCTCAGAGAACATGTTGCCTTCATGTGCATCAGCAGTTATTAACCAAGTCAGAGTTCTTAGTTTTGGGGATCTCTTCTCCCTTCAGCCTAACTCCCTCAGGTTAGTTCTGAAATCCTAGAAGCTCACCAGAAGACTAGAGCTTTGGTCTGGGCTATCTGACTTCTGCTATTGGATAAAAGTAACAGGGTAGGCCAGACATGGCAGCTCATGCCCGTAATCCAGCACTTTGGGAGGCCGAGGTAGGCAGATCACTTGAGGCCAGGAGTTCGAGACCAGTGTGGCCAACATGGCGAAACCCCATCTCCACTAAAAATACAAAAAATACTTATCTGGGCACGGTGGCACACAACTGTAATCCTAGCTACTGGAGGCTGAGGCATGAGAATTGCTTCAACCTGGGAGGCTGAGGAGGTTACAGTGAGCCGAGATGGTGCCACTGCACTCCAGCGAGACTCTGTCTCAAAAAAGCAAAAAAGAAAAAGAGGGTAGTCTAGTATAGTGCTTCTCCAACGTTAATGTACATCCCCTTTGGATCTTGTTAAAGGACAGATTCTGACTGGGCGTGGTGGCTCACACCTGTAATCCCAGCACTTTGGGAGGCCAAGGTGGGCGGATCACTTGAGGTCAGGAGTTCGAGACCAGCCTGACCAACATGGAGAAACCCCGTCTCTACTAAAAATACAAAATTAGCCGGGTGTGGTGGCGCATGCCTGTAATTCCAACTACTCAGGAGGCTGAGGCAGGAGAATCACTTGAACCCGGGAGACGGAGGTTGCAGTGAGCTAACAACATGCCATTGCACTCCAGCCTGGGCAACAAGAACGAAACTCCGTCTCAAAAAAAAAAAAAAAAGATTCTGATTCAGTCAGTATGGGTGGAACCTGAAATCTGCATTTTAAGCAAGCTCTCAGGTAATGCCTATCCTGTTGGTACACATGACCACACTTTTTGAGTAGCATTGGACGAGACAATGAAGCAGTAGGCAGTAGTTTCTCATTCAATATTTTGGCTAGTATATACCAAACAAAATATAGCCCAGTGATTCTGTATTTGTATTCTATAACTTAGCGTTAGTCACTATTCCTTCTCTAGTTGTAGAATTCCAAAGGTCTACTGACTTATAAAAGTATGACAATCTTGGGGCTAAAACTTTTTCAAAAGGAACACATTAATCCTTGGAGAAACATGATTTACATTATAGGTAGTATTTATCACCAGTCTGTGTAGAATAAGGTACACTTATATCTTCAGGTCACTTAGGATCCCAGCTCTAAACAACAGGGGAAGAGAAATTAAGAGAACATGAGTGTGGGTATCTAAAATCTCTGTCCTGTACGAACTAATTACTTATTAAACAGTAAATTCAGCTTGTCTCTGCCTGGCAGCCCTGAAAGAACATGAGAGTAGGATGGGGGATAAGGAAACAACTTAGCAGGTAAGAATGAGGCCTCTATTTCACAGGAGAACTACCTCATACCTTCTCAGAATGTCAATTTTCCAAACTTCAAAATGAAAGAACAGACATCTGATGATCAGCATGCAGGTATATACAATGCCTATTCCCCAGCCATTACTTGGCAATCTCACCTCTAGGGGAAGGTAGGTATGCTTTTGTTCCTGGCCAACTTGTAGGCAGGGCAGATGGGGATACTTGAGCTGAAGGTTATATTTCTGCTTGAAATACTGTGCCACTGTGCACTCCACAGTCTGTCCACTCTCCAGCTGTAAGGGGAATCTGTTCAGAAGAAGGGAAGGAAGGGGGTGTCATAACCCAGCATTCAGTCCCACTTCTCTAGACCCACAACCATGGAAGCCTCAGACTTTTTCCTTTTTTATTTGGCCCCAATATGATGTGCAGGAAGGAAGTCCCAGACTGCTTCATCCTATCCAACTTCTTTGAGCATTGCCACTCATGGGAAAACAGAACATACAGGGCTCCAAGAGAGAAGCCAAAGGTTTGAAAGGCAAGTTCCACAAAAGTCAGGACACTATCTGACTCATTTATTTCCAATGTTGAGCATAAAGCCTGACACAGAGTAGACACTCATAATAATTAGTATACCCTAAGGTCAAGAATGGGAATGGAATCAATGACAGCTTCCCCAAGGAGCCCAGGAGCCTAGCTTTCTTTTTTCAAGAGAAAGAATAATTTGAGAGAGATTTTAACATTTGCCTAACCCTAACAGGAATCAGAGAACACACTTGCTCTCAAGTAAAGAACCAAAGAGGCAAGGAGATCAAGAAGGTAAAAATGGTAGGGAGAGTATCAACAGATCAGAGAAGGTAGAGAAAGGATGCCAAATTCCTACAGCTTATCTTCAAAAACAGGGCCAGTCCCCAAGGCTCATTCTCAAGGCCAGTGGGGGAGGGAGGGAGGGAAAGATAGTGAGTTTTAAATCTCAGCCCTTCTCCACCAACAAAGTATGACTCAGCACCCCTGCCAACTTACGTCTGATGGCTAGCAGGGCGACGGGTAACATTACACACGCGGTACTTCCTCTTCATCTGTCCACAGTGGGTGACTTCCACCTTCAGGCCTGAGATACACACACTGCTTGTCAGGGCTAAAATAGGTTGCTCACGTGCCCAGGCTTGGTCTCTCCCCTGAGCATACCCCAAGGGGATTTCCTCTTAGGGCTAAAGTGGTGCTTTTCCCTTCCCCTCCTGTTGAGTCCTCACCCTTGATCTCCTTGGTGAAGCGAACGCGCTGAGAGTCCGTGAGGGGCTTGGGCTGCTCATCTATGTTCCTGATGTCCAGCACCTCACACATGAACTCAATCACTGGCTGTGCCTTATAGAAGGCAGTGGCTGAGACTGTGGGGACAGGGTACAGATAGCTCAGCTCAGGTTCTGTCTTCCACAACACATGGAGGCACAGCAATTTATACCCTCTTCCTTAAAGGGCATTGGGATGGGGGAAGGGGGTGCCAGGGCTGTAGGAATTAGACTAGGAGTGTGGTTGCAGAGCTGGGAGGGATGAGGCTGGGAGTGTGGTCACTGGACTTGGGGTGCCCCTGGCTCCATAGCTCTCCCCACTCACCATCAATGTTGAGCATCATCTTCCACATGGCAGGGCGCACAGACTGGTGAAAGCCGAACCAGACCTCGCGCCCACCCCCCAGCGGGTGGTAGTAGCCCTCAGGCGGTGAGAAGAAGGAGCGGCCCACAGGGGTGTACCTGGCAGGGACAGGCAGAGAACTGGTCCCTCGGGCACAGGCCCCCACCCTGTGAGGCATCCTGGGCACGGAGGAGCCCTGGCCTGAAAGGCAGGACACCGGGGCTTTAATGCCAGCTCTGATGCTTTACTAGTTGTATGACTGACCTTGTGCAAGTTTCTACCTTCTCTCTGCCCTGCAGGGACAGAAGGGATGAGGCCCAAAGATATCTAAGAAGTTCAGGGCCAGGGCTTTAAACCATCTAAATATAAATGCACATTTGCCTGGCAAGTGGTAGGGCTTCAAATAATTTTTTTTTTTAATGGCACACCGTGGGACCTTAATATTTGCTCCCCCTCCTCCCCTGACAGCAGTTCTGCCAACACTAGTAGCCCAGATACTAACTACACCCAATACCTCATGGATGCCAGGTGCCTCATGGCCACATCCAGGGCTTGCACAGACTCCAAGGGAACAGGGATCTGGCCGCTGACCAGGGCCTCATGCAGCATTCGCCAGCTCACAATGGCTAGCCACTTGATGGAGACCTTAAAGATTCGATCCTTCCCTTCCCCAGGGATTGTCACCTCAAAGTCGACCTTCAGGAGGGTGAAAGAAAGGGGTGAAGGATTGCCATTGCTCTGCGAGAATGACCCCCAACTTCATGGATTTGCTGAGAACATGTTCTTCAAGTTGATAGGGGCTCATAATGAAAATCCAGAGTAAGTCTAGCCCCTTACGTTCTAGCCACCTTGGCTCAGTGCTTCTGTTCCTCTCAACTACCTCTCAGCCTAGCAGGAAGTCCTTTAGGTCTATTTTAAGTCTAATCTCAATCTGTTTAGGACACGGACAGGCACATGATAGACTAAATAAACATCAGCACCTACCCACCCCTCACCCTAAAACATACTTTCTCAGCACAAAAGATGAAAAGGATCTCTGGATCACCAGACTCCAAAGAGGCTTACATGAGCTTGGTTCTACCCCAGACCCCTGACACAGGCCTAGCCTGACTCCCAACCTTACCCGTTCGTTGCCAATGGGCAGTGCTGTGACAGTGTAAATGTTCTTCTTTCCATCATACACAGGCTTGCGATCACCAAAGATCTGAGGCTTGAAATGCTGGACCATGTATTCCACCACTTCCCTGTGGGGGATAGGAGTGGCCTGTGGAAGCTGAGAGACTACCACCACTTCAAGCTTTTGGAAGTAATTCAAAGTCCAGGCAATGTCCTATCTATTATACTCACTCCTAACATCTACTCTATGAAAGTGCTTCTCAAACTTTAACATTCCTATGAATCACCTGGAGATTTTATTAAAATGTAGCTTCTGATTCAGCAGGTCTAGAGTGAAGCCTGAAATCCCGCATTTCTAGCATGCTCCTAAGTGACACTGCTGGTCCTCAGATCACCAAGGCTGTAATGGACCTGAAAGAGTGGTATGAGTGCCTTCTGAGAAGAGGGGGAGGCTAAAGGGAGAAAAGCTTGACTCCAGGGTCTATCAAGAATCAGGAATAGGGCTAAGTATGGTGGCTCACACCTGTAATCCCAGTACTTTGGGCAGCCAAGGCAGGAGGATCACTTGAGCCTAGGAGCTCAAGGCTAGACTAGGTAACAGAGTGAGACCACATCTTCTACAAAAAAATAAAATGTTTTTAATTAGCTGGGTATGGTGGCATGTGCTTATAATCCCAGTTGCTTGGGAGATTGAGGCAGGAGGATCACCTGAGGCTGGGAGTTTGGGGTTACAGTGAGCTATAATCACACCACTGCACTCTGGCCTGGGGGACACAGTGAGACCCTGTCTCAAAAAAAAAAAAAAAAGAATGGCCAGGTGCAGTGGATCATGCCTATAATCCCAGCACTTTGGGAGGCCAAGGTGGGCAATTCGCTTGAGCTCCCGAGGTTGAGACCAGCCTGGGCAACATGGAGAAACTCCATCTCTACAAAAAATACAAAAATTAGTCAGGCAAGATGGTGTGTGCCTATAGTCCCAGCTACTCAGGAGGCTGAAGTGGGAGGACCACTTGAGCCTGAGAGGCAGAGGTTGCAGTGAGCTGAGATCATGCCACTGCACTCCAGCCTGGGCGATAAAGCGAGACTCCATCTCAAAAAAAATAAAAAATAAAAAATAAATTAAAACAAAACAAAACAAAAAAATCAGGAACAGAATCTAGGCTGCTCCAATCTAATCCCAGATCTCTAATCCCAGATCTGATAAGCAAAAAAGGTAGAAGAGATGTGAACTGGAATAAGAATAAGCTGTGGTAGAAAAATCTCATCTCTTCCATCTCTCTGAAGCACTTAGTCTCACCACCCTATTTTTTCTCCATTACCATCTCTTACTTCCTGACCTCTGAAACTTAGACCCCAGGGTGTCCATTATTCCTTCAAAATTCCAGTTTATCTAACCAACTGACCTTCACACTTTCTAAATCAAAGTTCTTGAATACTACTGGATAACTCAAAATAGTACATTAGAAGCAACTGTGATCATATGGTTTCAATCCCAATTAGGCTTCAGTGCTGCCTAGCAATCTTTTTCATGTCCCTGATTACTTCTATCCCTCCTACACTATGTAGACTATGTAGAACTTTCTTCACTAGCCTCTAACTCCAGAACCCATATTTGTCTCCTATCAGGAAGCAGTTCTAATATTGAAAAAGGCAGAGGATAGTATGCAAGGCCACTCTCGAGTTTCCAGACATATACACAAACATATTTATATGTGTGTGCGTCAATTTTTCTCCTTTCTTCTTATACTCAAAATGCCCCTTCCATACGTTATTTTTAAACATACGAAAATATATTCAACTTCACTTATTAGAAAAATACAATTTAAAATTAGACCAAGATAAAAATGCCAAAGATCAAAAAAATCTGAAATATTAGATTGGTGCAGGTATAGGAAGAGACACTCTGATGCCTTATTGATGGGAGTATAAGTTGATACAACTTACCTTTAAAAACAAGTTGCAATATCTGAAAACTCTGAAATGTATTAGGCCAACAGTCCCACTCCTAGCAATTTATCCTACAAATACACTCACATTTGAGTGCAAAAATGAATCTATATATAATAATATTCAACCGTTTCATTTTTGTAGCAGAATTTAGACTCAAATGTTCCTCAATAGATTTATTACATAAGTTATATTACAGCCACTCAACCTATGCAAAAGAATGAGGCAGATCCATATGTGCTGGTATGTAATATCTTCAAAAATATATTGTTAAGTGGAAAAATGCAAAATACAGAACAAGGTATAAAGAACCCTATGTTTTGGGTGTTTAAAAATGTTATATGTGCATATATGCCTGTATATATGTAGAAAAGTATCTGGAAGCATATTCAAGAATGGTAACAACTGGCCAGGCATGATGGGTCATGCCTGTAATCCCAGCACTTTGGAAGGCTGAGGCAGGCAGACTGCTTGAAGTCAGGAGTTTGAGACCAGCCTGGCCAACATAGTGAAACCCTGTCTCTACTAAAAACACAAAAATTAGCCAGGCGTGGTGGTGGGTGCCTGTAATCCCAGCTACTAGGGAGGCTGAGGTAGAAGAATCGCTTGAATCCAGGAGGCAGAGGTTGCAGTGAGCCGAGATTACGCCACTGCACTCTGGCCTGGATGACAGAGTGAAACTCCGTCTCAAAAAAAAAAAAAATGGTAACAATTGGTCAGGCATGGTGGCTCATGCCTGTAATCCCAGTACTTTGGGAGGCCTAGGTAGACAGATCACTTGAGGTCAGGAGTTTGAGACCAGCCTGGTCAACATGGTGAAACCCTGTCCCTACTAAAATTACCAAAAAATTAGCTGGGTGTGGTGGGGGGCACCTGTAGTCCCAGCTACTCAGGAGGCTGAGGCAGAAGAATCGTTTGCCTGTCATCCCAGCTACTCGGGAGGCAGAGGCACGAGAATTGCCTGAACCTAGGAGGCAGAGGGTGCAGTGATCTGAGATGGCGCCACTGCACTCCAGCCTGGGCGACAGAGGGAGACTCTGTCTCAAAAAAAAAAAAAAAAAAAAAGGTAACAATTAATGGTACTGGGAGACTAGAGACCAGGATAGTAAGGAGACATTTTTCACTATTATTCTTTTTGTAATATTTGAATTTTTTAATATTATACATATAGTTTTCAAATAATAAAATTAATTAAAGAAATATCACAGAGGCTGGGCACAGTGGCTCACGCCTGTAATCCCAGCACTTTTGCGAGGCCAAAGTGGGCAGGTCACCTAGGGTCAGGAGTTAGAGATCAGCCTGGGCAACGTGGTGAAACTCCGTCTCTACTAAAAATACAAAAAAATTAGCCGGGCATGGTGGCAGATGCCCGTAATCCCAGTTACTCAGGAGGCTGAGCCAGGAGAATCGCTTAAACCTGGGAGACGGAGGTTGCAGTGAGCTCAGATCACACCATTGCACTCCAGCCTGGGCAATAAGAGCAAAACTCCCTCTCAAAAAAAAAAAAAAAAAAAAGGAAATATCACTTCCTCTAAATAAGGCTAATTCCTCCAACTGTGCATCCTACAATGTCCTTCTGCCTCATCAAGGACATCCCATTCATTTCTCCCCTCTGTCCCATACCTTTAACTTCTCCCTCTTTACTAGCTCCTTCTCCTTAATCTGTAAACATACCCATATCTCATTCTTTAAAACTCTTTATTCATTCAACTAATATTGAAATGTAGTAGGCACTGTACTTATTTCTTAACTCAATGTACTTAGATTAACTATCTCAACTACTTTCTGCTGAAATTGCTCTGGCAAAAGCCACTAATAATCTTCCAATAGCGAAGTCCAATTGGACTATTTTTCAGCATTTACCCTACTTGGCATCTCCCGCTCAAAAACTTGCTTAGATTTGGTGATACTACCCTCTACTGGTTTTTCTTTTACCTTTCTGGCCCCTCTTTCAAGGTTGGTGTCTTTCAGATTTGGTGGCTCAGGTGTGCATCACTTACCGGTTGACTCTACGGGGACACTTATCCGGCTTGATGTCCACCTCGTAGTGGTACACGTCGATCTTAGGGATGTCCACCTCAAAGTAATTGGCCAGGAGCTTGATTGGTTTCCCCACAGTGCCAATGCCAGGCCGGCGAGGTGCCTGGAACACCTGCTGCAGGGGGGGCAGGTAAGCGCCCGCAGCTACAAGACAAAGAGGCTGGTGAGGGTAAAGTCTGGCAATCTCCTAACTACTCTTATCAGAGAAGGAACAAGGCCTCCCAGAACAGGAACACGAGAGTACAGAGAATGCCTCTTTCCTGCTACCCAACCCAGCCAAGGGCTTCCAGGGGATATCTCAAGCTCCTCTGTGTTTTTTTTTTTTCTTTTTTAATCTCTCTCCAGTTAGGAAAATTATCCTTATCATCTATTTTTAATTCATTAAGTTAATATATAATAAGTTCCTATTGCATGTTAAGCAGAGAGACTAAATCTGGCTCCTAGTAACAAAACCCTTTCTTTCTTCTACTAGAGTAAGACACTTGCCTCCACCAGGTATCTAGCAGATCAAGAATTTCTATTCTCTGCCAGCCAGATGCTCACTCCATTCGTCACCATGCTGAATACAAAATGGCATAACCTTGATGTTCCTTTATAGGTGGGCAGGAAGAAGATCCAGACAAGGCCAGGCTGGGGAGGGCAGGGTCAGTGTTTGAGGCAGGATTAAGGCAACTGAATGGCGAGAGTTGGAGAGAGGGAAAACGAGAAAAGGCTCAAAGGATAGAGTTTGGAGACTAAGGAAAAGAGAAAGGGGGTTGGAAAAGAGGACAGAGCTGGAGGTCACAATAGAAAAAGGCCAGGAGAAAGAGAAGGCTGGAGTCAAGGGGTGGGGCAAAAGAGGTTAGGGTTGGAAGCTCAGGCAGGAAGAAACAAAGCGGCAACTGGGGAGACAATGATAAAAAAAAAAAAAAAAGCTTGAATAAAGAAAGAACTAACGGGTTTGGGAAGAAGAGGTGGCAATTAGAATGCTGGAGAAGAGACATCGGCTCTGCGAAGAACACAAGATTCTCTCCATGCCCCACAGATCCTTCCACACAGAAGGTCCAGACAGCAGCAGAAGAGATCAATTTCAAGACAGAGGAGGCCCTTGGGAAAGGGATAGGGTAGAGCCAGATCCAGCTACTTTACCCTCTTTTGCCAGTCTGGCTGCTGTCTCCAGTCTTATTTTCTAGCTTGGGGGGAAGAGAGAAAAAAAAGGGAATAATATGCTACTATTATTCTTGGCAGTAGAGAACTAGCCCAGGTGGGAGAAGAGAGGGATAAACCAGCCCAGAACCTCCCATTACCAGACTTCTGCTTTCACAGTCAGACAAGCTGGGGGGATGGGGCATATCCTCAGCTGGGGGTCAGGAAGAGGTCAGAACCATTCATGGGAGGGGCAGCTTCCCAGAGCTAAGCTGCTCTGTTTCCCTCTAACCACCTGTCCAAGCCCAGTCCCACTTTTGCAGACAGGGAAATGAAGGCCCAGCCTGGATGGAAAAGGTCTTCAGGACTCAGCTACATGGGGAAGTGAAAACCTATCTACTAGCACCTGGCTGCCTACCTCAGAAAGTGCTGGACAGAAATTGCACACAAGCTCACGGACAGACAGACACACATTCCCATCACACACATCCAAACACACACTTAGACCTTGGCAATTTACACTTACACACGTATCCTTCACTGCCCTAGACTGAGTTCTTCAAAGGCAGGGACTATATCTGCCTTGGTCACTGCTTAATCTCCAGTGTCTGGCACACACACAGGAAGTATTCAACATACTGATATGAAATGAATGAACAAACATATCCACAGACACATCACAAAAACACACAAGCACACACAGCACACAAACACACGAACACCTGCAATTGCCCAGAAACAATTATAAACACTACACAAGACAAACGTGCACGTTTGTGGGTGTAGCCAGTAAGAGACATGCTTTCCCTCCCCAAGTTCTTATATTTCATTCACCTTCTTCCCCTCCCAGACTGAATAATCATTTGGGGCCTTGGGAGAAAGATAACCCCTAGAGCTGGGGGGCTAGTTAGAAATGATGGGGGATGGGACAGACACTCTAGCCTCAAAGCCTTCTCTTCCCCAGAAACCCGACTACATACCACACATAGCCTTAGAGCACCTTCCTCTCCAAAGAGGCTTTGGGAAAACAGGGGAGCCCACACCCCCACTTCATCTCCAAACTAGGAAAGACGGCAGGAAGCAGGAACCTCTCTCCCATTCCATCCCCTTGAAAGCCTAACAACAGCACAGTCTCCTCCCCGCCCCCCTTACCCCAGCTTTTAGTCTGAGAAAGGGAGACACTTCCCTACAGACCCAGACAGGGACAGACGGCCACTTTGTGATGCAGATGAGGGCCCCAGCACAGAGGACAAAGCTTGGGCCTAGGGGGAAAGGGGCGGGGCCCTTCTCTTCAGACAAAAGCAAGGAGGGAGGGGCCCTGAAAAGGACACTCCCCCTCCCCCATCCCCAAGGAGCCCAGAGAAGGAAAAGTAACAGAGCTGAAAACCCTGGCTCAGGATTCCTTTCTTGCAGTTCTGAGGCCCACACACCTCCCAAGGAGCCAGACTGCCTATTCAAAAGACACAAATTCAAGGTTAGGTTAGGTTAGGTTAGCTGGTGGGCAAGCAAAGACTAACAAGCCAATCTCTCCAAAAAGGATCTGTTCCATGTGAGTATACACTTTATTAAATATCCACATACGTGCTTAACCATTTACGTTCACACTTGAATGTGATTTGATTTAATAAACAAACATGTATTCTGTGCCAGGGCCTATACACTAGGCACTTGCTAGTTCTACAAATAAACCAGACACTGCTTCTACCCTCAGGGAGCACCCAATCCACTGTATGTGCTTGGAACACACCTGAGCACAGATGGCAGACCTGGGCATAAGCCCAGTGAGGCTAGCAACAATGCTTTAGTTTTTTGGGGGTTTTTTGTTGTTGTTTTTCACACAACGCTTTAGTTTTGTGTATTATGTCCTCAGGCCACCTTGGGATACCACTGTAACTTCTTACAAGAGAACAGTCCAGGCCTAAGAAGTAGGCAGTTATGGGGTCCCTCAATCTGCAGCTTCCAGACTGAATATCAATTATACCCTTTACTGAGGCAAAGCCTGTTCTATTAGGCTTTCCCCAAGGCTATGGCTGACTCCAAACAGCAGGTTCTAGCTCCTTTCCTAGAAGCTTATTTTTTGTAACAAATTTTTAAAAAGTCAATTTTTCATCACTCCAGAGCCTATTAGGAATTAATCAGGATAAAAATCATTAGTCTAGAATGGGTACCAGCAACCAGCAATCCATGTGGACCTCAATGACCTACCCCACTACTCTAGTTCATGGGTTGTTGGAAATAGTCCCCAGCCCTTGAAAAACAGGAGTTCCTGGGATGGAGACAGGGGCCTGACAGAGAGAAAGTACTCAAGTCAGTTGCTCCCTGCGTTTATCCTTAGGACTACACAGTCTACACAAGGTTGGTTGTTAAGAGAGAAAACAGTCACTAAGTACTTAGAGATTACTAAACGGATAACTTGAGTGAGGTGGTAGGAGCTATTTCCTTGGGAGGGTGGGAGGGAGTTAGGTCTGCTACAAAAAAACAAAATAATTCCACTAGGAAAGTAATGAAGTTCATGTCCCAAATGGAAATTTGATTCCCATCCCCAGACCAAATGTAAGGAAGTGGTGAGAGATGACCTGAAGGATTCCCAGGTCCAGGCTCCTCGTCCCATCACAGGGTAAGACACTTAAGACACAAGAGGTATCACCACCCCACAGCCCATCCTAAGGACTCCAGTTTTCTTGAGGCAATCCTGCCTCAGTTTATCCTCTGTTCCTATGTCTTTTCCTCCTCATTGCCTGCAAATAAGAAGTTAAGGCTATCACCTAGGCCTCACCAGGGTGAAGGCTATTAACTCCCCCATCCTCCAACTTGTTTGTAGGTTTAGATCTTGGCTCTAAAGACAGCCCTGACAGTTTCTGGGGAGTGGGGAGAGGAAAACAGAAAGATATGCAGTGGAAGATAGGAGACATGAAAATATTAAGAAATATTAGAATAAATGTTATAAATGTAGAGTGGAACCTTAACAGACAATTCAATGGAAAATCTTTGGATTGAAAGCACCCATCACTACTCAGTATTGCAGCAGAAACTTGCAAACCAAGCAGACAACTCCTTCCAGGTAGCCCCTGCCCTGTCCTTGATTCCTCCGTAACCAATACCTTTCCTAAGGCCTATCTTCAGGAGGACCCACCCCCAGAACCCATTGCTTGGGTCCCAGTCTTTCCTGTGGCAGAAAAATGCACTTTGGCAGCTTCCCTCAACCCATTCTTAGCAAACTGTGACTGAGGGCCATGTGTAGGAGCCCCTAAAATGGGGGAGGGGACCATAACCATTTGCACTCTGCCAGCATAACCTAAGAGAGAATGCACCCCATCAGCACGCTCCTTTTTCCAAGCCAAACGGGGCGGGGGGGGGGGTGGGGTGGAGAGGTGGGGGTATTCGGACAGCCACGCCCCCACCACGTCGGGCAGCCCCTTCCAGCTGCCACCTCCGCGCATGCTCTGGAGCCTCCGCTCCGACTCCCCAGACCCACGGGGGGCAATCCCGGGACTGGGTCCCCACCCACCGCCCCCTGACCCTCGCCCTCGCCCTCGCGTCAGGCCCGGTGGGGCGGAGCTCACAGTCCAGCTCTGGCGCCTTCTCCCAAGAGACATTAGCCTATTCCAGCCCAGCGGAGCCCCCGCCCCCGGCATGCGGTAGCTCCAGGCCCATCTGTGTCGCCCCCTCCTCTCCTGGACACCTGGAGCCCGTCCCCTGCCACCTGCCGGGCCTCTCCGTAGGCCTCCACGGATGTCTGGGAGTCCTTCCGTGCGTGCAGGCCCTTTTCCCAGATTACTTCCAACCCGCAGGACTGTATACAGCCTCCTTGGACAAACAGCCCCCATCTCAGGGCTCTCTTCACATGGTTCTCCCCCGGAACTGCCACACAGCCTCCTTCAAACTGGGCCCCCATCGTGGGAGAGTCCTTCTCCTCACTCAGGAGCGCTTCCATCACTTGGAAACCACGCTTTTCATGCGGGAGCCCCCAGTCCTTGGAGCATGCACCGTTCCCCCTCCTGGGGGCCCTTACCTGCTCCCGAGGGTCCCGCTTCCATCCCATATACCCGTGCGGAGGTCAGGCGGCCCGGAGACTGTGAAGTCCAGCGTGAGGGGCCTAGGTACCCCGCACTCTCGCTGCTCGGGTTCCCGGGCCGGGCTCGGCTCCCCTACCAAGCCCGGCCGCTCGCGCCGCCGCCCCCGCAGCCTCCGTTGCCGCCGCCTCGGAGCCTGCAGCAGCTCCCACTGCGAGCGCCCGGCCAGCTGCCAGTGCGCAGGCGCGACCGCCGGGCCCAGGGGGCGGACCGGAACGAGTCAAGCGGGGCGCTCCGACGGCAACAAAGGCCAATGGAGAGGGGCGGGGGCACCGGGGACCCAAGGCAGCGGCCCCTGGCGGTCACCCGTCGCCATGCAGGCCGGCGGGAGGGCGCCAGTAGAGGTGCCTTGGAACCGCGCAGTGATATAAGTGGGGCAGGGCGAAGGGACATCCCGCCACAGCAGCCTTCAGCCCTGTGTCTTTTCCCCAAATAGGTCCCTCCAAACCTACACACAGCCCCCGCCTGTCGCACCGAGCTGCGCGCACACATTATGGGAACCCCACCTCATTCCCAGACCCCCTGGCATTCCAGCGCCCAGGGGCCCTGCCTCCCACCTCTCCTCCCAATCACCCTCATCCTTCAAGCCTTGACTGCAAAGCGACTGCCTCCACGAAGTCTTTCTCCGTCCCTAGTCACTGAACTCACTGACGCCACCCCCTCTTCCAGGCCGTGTGCTGGACGCTGAGACCACAGATAAGTAGACCCTGCCTACCCTGGAAGATGTCACAGTTCGAACTTAAGTGTGGCTGCAGAGCTCTATCCGCCGGACCTGGGAAGCACCTGCCTCCACTTTCTCATCTACAGTTCATGCCTGAACTGTCAATCAGCTTCTGCCCTCACCACGTCACTTAAATGACTTTTGGGGTTGAAATCCAAAGGATACTTTTCAATTATTTCTCTGCCTCTACTTCCCTTCTGAGCCTTCTACTTGGCTGCGGCATCTTCTGCAGTCTCCTGTTGCCTAAGTCCTTTTCAGTCTTTCTAAAGGGCCCCTTTTGCTTTTGCCTCATTAACTGTTCACTGTGGTTCCAAACCCAGCTCTCTTCTCATTCCACTCTCCACCTTGAAGGTCTCATCCACTTTTACGGCCCAACTATCCTTCCAAATCTCTGTTTCCAACCATGTCTCAGACTCACATTTCCAAGTGTCTGCTGGACAGCTCCACCTGGATATCCTAACAGCACTTCGAATTTAAGAAGTCCAAACCAAACACTTTATCTTTCACTCACAAACATACTTGCCCTGTGCTTCCTATCTCGGCGAATAGCACCTTCATGTAAGAAATGACAGTTCCTCTATCCCTTGTTCTTTCCATCTATTCAGCTGTTCACCATGTCTTGACATGTTTACCTTCTGAACCGCTCTCACATGATTTGCTGCCATTCTGATGGTTTCTTATGCTGGTGCAGACCCTTATCATATCTTGCTACAAGTATCACAACCACTTCCTTGCTAGTCTCAAAGTTTCTGGGAACTCCCATTCTCCCTCCTATTCGGTCTGGTGCAGTGATAGGCGGGGTAAGAGACCCGGCTCAAACATCACTTTCCCATAAACTCACACAAATTTTTGATCTCTGCTTTACACTAGATGCCATGCAGAGGCTGGGAACTTAAGGGGCGGACCATAACCAGTCCTTACTCATGAGGAGATTAATTTCTGACACTTATACCATGCCTTGCTTCTAGAGGTTCTCAAACAGCAACCATCAGAATCACCTGGAAAGCTTGTTAAAACTTGGATTGGTGGCTGGGCGCAGTGGCTCACGCCTGTAATCCCAGCACTTTGGGACGCCGAGGTAGGTGGATCACCTGAGGTCAGGAGTTCAAGACCAGCCTAGCCAACATGGTGAAGTCTCATCTCTACTAAAAATACAAAAAATTAGCCAGGTGTTGTGGCAGACACCTGTAATCCCAGCTACTCAGGAGGCTAAGGCAGGAAAACAGCTTGAACCAGGGAGGGGGAGGTTGCAGTGAGCTGAGATCACGCCATCGTATTTCAGCCTGGGCAACAAGAGTGAAACTCCGTCTCAAAAAACACCAAAAACCAAAAAACAAAACTTGGATTGGTAAGCCCTGCCTCTAGAGTTTTCAATTCAGTAGGTGTTGGGTGGGACCCAAAAATGTGCATTTCTAACAGGTTTCCAGATAAGGCTGATGATGCTGCCAATCTGTGGACTATGAGAATTACTGCTCTACATAGGAAGTAGAGGTGAAGAACAAAGACTCTGGAGCCAGACTGTCTCGATTTCAATACTGGCCCTGCATTTACTAGACATGTAATAGTAGGCACGTTATTTAACTTCTCCGTGTCTCAATTTCCTCCTTTGTAAAATGGCGGTGGTAATAGTACCTACTTCATTCGGCTGCTGTGAAGATTAAATGAGTTAATACATAAAAACACTTCAGTGGCTGGGCGCAGTGGCTCACGCCTGTCATCTCAGCACTTTGGGAGACCAAGGCGGGCAGATCACCTGAAGTCAGGAGTTCGAGACCAGCCTGGCCAACATGGCGAAACCCCATCTATACTAAAAATACAAAAATTAGCTGAGCATAATGGCACACGCCTGTAGTCCCAGCTCCTCGGGAGGCTGAGGCACAAGAATCGCTTGAACCCGGGAGGCAGAGGTTGCAGTGAGCCGAGATCATGCCACTGCACTCCAGCCTGGGCAACAAAGCAAGACTCCATCTCAAAAAACAAAAAACAAAACGAAACAAAAACACTTTAGAACAGTGCCTAAAAAGAATGCAAGCAAAGTATCAGCTGCTATCATAATCATTACTTGCCTCTCACACTATATCCTTTTTTTGAGACAGGGTCTTACTCTGTTGCCCAGGCTGTAGTGCAGTTGCACAATCTGGACTCTGCAGTCTCCACCTCTCAGGCGCAAGTAATTCTCCCACCTCAGTCTCCCGAGTTGCTGAGACTACAGGCGCATGCCACCACGCCTGACTTTTTATTTATTTATTTACTTACTTATTGTAGAGATGAGGGTCTCGCTATATTGCCCAGGCTGGTCTTGAACTCCTGGGCTCAAGCAATCCCCCTGCCTCAGCCTCCCAAAGACTCTTCTTATGGAATGCTGAGGTCCCAGCTCAGTTACACTAGGGCAAAGGTCCCAGCTCAGTTACACCAGGGCAAAGGTGAGCTACCACACCTGGCTCCACACTATAATCTAAGTTCCTTAAAAACAGGGACAATATCAGATGCATTGCTGTCCTCCTTTAGTGCTTGGCACAAGCTGTGCCTAGAATGATCAGTAAATTTGGGTTTACCTGAATCAACAAGATGGCATCAAAAAGCACTCAGAAAAACTCTCTCAAAAAACTCTCAAAGGTTTCAGGAAGACCTCTGCCCTGATGTAACTGAGCTGGAACCTCAGCATTCCATAAGAAGAGTCTGACTCCCCTATTCTAAATACTCAACCTTATACTTAACTTTGTGCAAAGGCAGTAGTCACTATTCTGACCCATCTCCAAAGCAGCTAGTGAAGTCAAGCCTGGCCCCAGCCTCTCAAAGTCTTTCTGCAGAGTGCACCTATAATCAGGGACTTCACTCTCAGCTAGGCAAAGTGGCAGAGTAAAATGGAAATCCAGACGGTATTTTGCTTTTTTTTTGAGACAGAGTCTCACTCTGTCGCCCAGGCTGGAGTGCAGGGGTGCAATCTTGGGTCACTGCAGCCTCCGCCTCCCAGGTTCAAGCAATTCTCGTGCCTCTGCCGCCCAAGTAGCTGGGGTGACAGGCACATGCCACCACACCCAGCTAATTTTTGTGCCATGTTGGCCAGGCTGGTCTCAAACTCCTGACCTCAGGTGATCTGCCCACCTCAGCCTCCCAAAATGCTGGGATTGCAGGTGTGAGCCACTGCGCCCAGCTGCATTTTAGGTTTTTTTGTTTTTGTTTTTGTTTTTTTGAGACGGAGTTTTGCTCTCATTGTCCAGGCTGGAGTGCAAATGGCACGATCTTGGCTCACAGTAACTTCCGCCTCCCAGGTTCAAGCAATTCTCCTGCCTCAGCTTCCCGAGTAGCTGGGATTACAGGCATGCACCACCACACCTGGCTAATTTTGTATTTTTAGTATAGACGGGGTTTCTCCATGTTGGTCAGGCTGGTCTCAGACTCCCGACCTCAGGTGATCCACCCGCCTCGGCCTCCCAAAGTGCTGGGATTACAGGCATAAGCCACCGTGCTCAGCCCCTGCATTTTACTTTTTTATGCTGATAAACTTCTTTCAGTAATCCCTGATATATGTTCCACCAAACCTATTGGCTCCTTCTGTTTCCATTTCATCCCTGCATCTCAGTCCATAGCTAACTCACACCTAAGGGCCTCTGCTGTGTGGGCCAGAGTCTCCTACCTAGATATCTTCTCTATACGAAGAATTTCCTGGAGCCAATATAATAAGAATGGCCTGAGAAAAGTTTGCATCCCCATCTACGTTTTCCTCTTTTTAATGTTAAAAAAAAAAACAACTGAGGAAAAAAAGAAATCAATGTAGTATAATTAACAGATTAAATAAGTAAAAGGATTCAAAAAAATAAGCAAAAATCTGTAGCATTCACTGCTGGTACCAGTAATAACTAATTAGAAACTATATGATACAATATCCAACTCAAAATTCTTGGAAATAAACTTCATGAGATGTTTGTGGTTTGTATGAGAAAATCTATAAGAACCAATAAGAAGACATACAAAATAACCTGAGTTAAGAAGAGAAAGAGGCCGAGTTTCTGGACGGAAAATAATGCAATAATGTCTATTGGACATTTGCTACTCCAGCCTCCAAGTTCTGAGGATGAGCATCAGGTATCCCTACCCATCCCCATGTAGTGTGCCCCAGAAATTCAAAGCTACAAGGATGTAATTGAGCCAGTCCATACCACTAAGAAGAAACAAATACATATATCAGTGCTGTCCAACAGGAGTATCATATGAGCTAAATATGTAATTTTAGAATTTCTTTTAGCCATGTTATAAAAATTAAAAAGGAGCTGGGCGTGGTGGCTCACACCTGTAATCCCAGCACTGTGGGAGGCCGAGCTGGGAGGATCATGAGATCAGGAGATCGAGACCATCCTGGCTAACAAGTTGAAACCTCATCTCTACTAAAAATACAAAAAAAATTAGCCGGGCATGGTGGTGGGTGCCTAAAGTCCCAGCTGCTTGGGAGGCTGAGGCAGGAGAATGGCGTGAATCCGGGAGGCAGAGATTGCAGTGAGCCGAGACTACGCCACTGCACTCCAGCCTGGGTGACAGAGCGAGACTCCATCTCAAAAAATAAATAAATAAAAATAAAAAGGAAAGAGGTGAAATTAATTTTAGTAATATATTTAACCCCCCAAATCAACATATCAATATAAAAATTACTAATATTGGGCCGGGTGCAGTGGCTCACCCCTGTAATCCCAGCACTTTGGGAAGCCGAGGTGGGCAGATCATGAGGTCAGGAGTTCAGGACCAGCCTGGCCAATATGGTGAAACCCCATCTCTACTAAAAATACAAAAATTAGCTGGGCATGGTGGCGCTCGCCTGCTACTCAGCTACTGGGGAGGCTGAGGCAGAAGAATCGCTTGAACTCAGGGGGCAGAGGTTGCAGTGAGCCGAGATCATGCCACTGAACTCCAGCCTGGGTGACAGAGCAAGACTCCGTCTCAAAAAAAAAAATTACTAATATTTTATATTTTTATGTAAGTCTGAAATTCAGTGTGTATTCTACACATAACACATCTCAATTCAGACTAGCCACATTTCAAATGCTTAATACATGTGGTTAGTGGCTACTGTACTGGACAGTATAGATGATAATTTCAATGAAACTTTAAGTGTAATGACAGAGGCACATGGGCGACATGGGAACTAAGAGGAGGTATGTCTAATCTAGTCTGGGATAATCAGGGTAGGTTACATAGAAGAGATATCTACTTAAACAGGCCTGTGAGGATGAGCAGGAATTAGCCAGGCAAAGGAAAGATGGGAGAAAGGTGTACTAAGCAGCATTAACAGAAAGTATGAAGTGAGAAATAGCACATTACACCAGGAACTATCAGTAGTAGTATTCTTGCATAAAAATGGAAGCAAGAAGCAGTGAGAAAAGAAGCTAGAGAAGTATACCATCATGAAATCTGCCCATTCGCTCCCTGGCCCAAGCCAGGGGAAAGGCAGCAAAGGTGACAGGAGGAGCTGTCCCTGGTTCTGACACTCTATGCAGATTCATGGTTCAGTTTCACCCAGCCTGAAACCGAACTGACCCAGATCAAGCCTATTTTCCTGCATCTTCTCTAGCATACATGAAGGCCCCAAAACCCTAAACTTGGCCTGGCAGAACAGGAAAGCCTAGCAGCTTTGGACAGGCTGCTCTGGATGAGCACAGGCAATAGAGTGAGATCCCCTCTCTACAAAAAATACAAAAATTAGCCAGGTGTGGAGGAGCATGCCTGCAGTCCCACCTACTCAGGAGGCTGAGGCAGGAGGATCACTTAAGCCCAGCCCAGGTGGTCGAGGCTGCAGTGAACCATGACTGCACCACTGCATTCCAGCCTGGGGGACACAGCCAAAGCCTGTCTCTTAAAAAACAAAATTCTCTATAGCGTGCAATACTGTTTGACAGCATTTTACCCACAGTAAACTTCCCTCAAAATTGGAGTCAATCCTCTCAAACACTGTCACTGCCATATCAACTAGGTTTATGCAATATTCTAAATATATTGTTGACATTTCAACAATGTTCACAGCACTCTCACCAGAGTCAATTTCACCTCAAGAAATCACTTTCTTTGTTCATCCATAAGAAGGATTTCCAGCCGGGCACAGTGGCTCACACCTGTAATCCCAGCACTTTGGGAGGCCAAGGTGGGCGGATCACGAGGTCTGGAGATCAAGACTATCCTGGCTAACACAGTGAAACCCGGTCTCTACTAAAAATACAAAAAATTAGCTGGGCATGGTGGTGGGCGCCTGTAGTCCCAGTTACTCGGGAAGCTGAGGCAGGAGAATGGTGTGAACCCAGTAGGTGGAGCTTGCAGTGAGCCGAGATCGCACCACTGTACTCCAGGCTGGGCAACAGAGTGAGACTCCGTCTCAAAAAAAAACAAAAAACAAAAAACAAAAAAAAGAAGGATTTCTCCATCTGTTCAAGTTTTATCATGAGATTTGAGCAATTCAGTCACATATTCAGGCTCCACTTCTGATTCTAGTTCTCTTGCTGTTTCCACCACATCTGCAATTATCTCCTCCACTGATGTCTTGAACCCCTCAAAGTCATCCATGACAGGTGGAATCAATGTCTTCCAAACCCTTATTTTTGTTGATATTTGGACCTCCTCCCATGAATTATGAATATTCTTAATGGAATCTAAAATGGTGAATCCTTTCCAGAAGGTTTTCAATTTACTTTGCCCAGATCCATTATGGGAATCACTGTATATGGAATGTATTTCTTAAATAATGACTTAAAAGTTGAAATTATTCCTTGATCCATAGGCTACAGAATGGATGTTGTGTAAGTAGGTATGAAAGCAACATTATTCTCCTTGTACAACTCCATCAGAGCTCTTGGGTGGCCAGGTGCACTGTCAAGGAGCAGTAATATTTTGAAAGAACTCTTTTTTTCTGAGCAGTAGATCTAAAGAGTGGACTTAAAATATTTAGTAAACCAGCTGGGCATGGTGGCTCATGCCTGTAATCCCAGCACTTTGAGAGGCCAAGGCAGGCAGATCACCAGGTCAGGAGTTCAAGACCAGCATGACCAACATAGTGAAACCCCATCTCTACTAAAAATACACAAATTAACCATGCATGGTGGCATGCATCTTTAATCCCAGCTACTCAGGAGGCTGAGGCAGGAGAATCACTTGACCCCAGGAGGCGGAAGTTGCAGTAAGCCAAGATCGCACCACTGCACTCTAGCCTGGGCGACAGAGCTAGACTTTGTCTCAAAAAATAAATAAATCAGTAAACCATGCTGTAAGAAAAAAAAAAAAAAAGTGCTATCATCCAGGCTTTGTTGTTCCACTTATAGAGCACAGGCAGAGTAGACACAGCATAATTCTTAAAGGCTCTAGGCTTTTCATAATGGTAACGGAGCACTGGTTTCAATCTAAAGTCACCAGCTACATTAGACCCTAATAAAAGAGTTAGCCTGTACTTTGAAGCTTTGAAGCCAGGCATTGATTTCTCTCTAGCTATGAAAGTTCTAGATGGCATCTTCTTCCAACAGAAGGCTGTTTCATCTACACTGAAACTCTGTTGTTCAGTGTAGCCACTCTCATCAATTATTTTAGTTAGATCTTCTGGCTAATTTGCTGCAGCTTCTACATAAGCACCTTCTACTTTTATGTTATGCAGATGGCTTCTTTCCTTAAACCTCATGAACCAATCTCTGCTAGCTTCAAACTTTTCTTCTGTAGCTGCCTTACCTCTGCTGGCATTCACAGAATTGAAGAGAGTTAGGGCCTTGCTCTGGATTCGGTTTTGGCTTAAGGGAATGTTATGGCTGGTTTGATCTTCTTTCCAGATCACTAAAACTTTCTCCATATCAGATAAGGTTATTTTGCTTCTTACTATTCATGTGTTCACTGGATTAGCACTCTTAATTTCCTTAAGAACTTTTCCTTTGCATTGACAATTTGGTTAGTTGTGCGGTGCAACAGGCCTAGCTTTTGGCCTGTCTCAGCTTTCTATATGTCTTCCTCACTAAGTTTAATCATTTCTAGCTTCTGACTTAAAGCAAGAGATGTGCAACTCCTCCTTTCACTTGAACACTTACAGGCCATTGTAGGGTTATTAATTGGCCTACTTTCAGTATTGTTGTGTCTCAAGGAATAGGGAGGCCCAAGGAGAGGGAGAGAGATGGGAGAGTGGCCTGTCATGGAGCAGTTAGAATACACATAAGATTGGGCACGTTGGCTCATGCCCATAATCCCAGCACTTTGGGAGGCCAAGGCAGGAGGATCACTTGAGTCCAGGAGTTTGAGACCAGCCTGGGCACTATAGTGAGACTCCATCTCTACAACAACAACAAAAAACTTTTAAATGAGCCAGGCATGGTGGTGCATGCCTGTAGCCCCAGCTACTCAGGAAGCTGAGGTGGGAGGATTGATTGAGCCCAGGAGGTCAAGGCTGCAGTGAGCCATGATCATGTCTCTGCACTTCAGCAACCCCGGTGACAGAATGAGACCCTGTCTCTAAAACAACAACAAAACCCATGACATTGATAGATCAAATTTGCCATCTTATTTGGCCATGGTTCATGGTGCCCCAAAACAATTGCAATAGTAACATCACAGGTCACTGCTTACAGATTGCCATACAGATACAGTAATAATGAAAACATTTGAAATATCATGAGATTTACAAAAATGTGAGAAAAAGACACAATTTGAGCACATGCTGTTGGAAAATTGGCACCAATAGACTTGCTTGATGTACAGTTGGTAAAAACCTTCAATTTGTAAAAACAAAACAAACACAGTATCTGCAAAGTGCAGTAAAGCAAAGCATGATAAAACAAGGTATGCGTATTTGATATAAGTGGTCAAGAAGTATGGAGGGATATTTGGAGAGCACTGAAGAAGCTGACAAGACTAGATTTGAAGGTTTCCTGCAATTAGATAAAAAAAAGGATTGCAAAAACATCACTTTGATCTAGGAAAAGTACTCTTTCACGAGAGAAGAGGTGAAGCTGATCGGGAAAACAGAGGCTTTTGAAGGAACTGTCAAGACAGACTGAAAAACCAGGAAGACTGATTGGTCATACCCCTAAGTTATATCACAGTGCTCTCAACAGACCAGAGGGGGCAACAAGGAACTGAAAGAGGAAATTTGCCTTTATTGAAAAAAGCTTATAGCTATGAAACCAAGAGTTGGTATGAAACAAAATAAGTGAGGGACTATCACCACGATATAAGTTATCTCAACTCATCACCATCATCGAGATGAGTGAGATCTACTCTTGACCAATACAGCCCATTAAGAAGAGCTTCCAGGACATCCAGTGCTACCAGTGGTCTGAGGTGTTAGAGTAAACAATCAGTTTTGACATATCCAGTGGCCTGCTGCTGAGACCTAAGCCCCCTAATGTCCATACAGCTTGGTTATAAAACTTTTTTATACCAAAAAAAAGAGAGATTCTTTTTTTAATGGGACAGAACTAAAATACTGGTCAACAGCATGTAAATTGGGAGATGGAGTGATCAGAGCTAAAGTGTTCTAGAGATCCTTGTACTGTTTAGGACAAGGATAAAGGTATTGATTAACTTTAGACTTTGGTAAGCATAGACAGTAATACTCCAATAAAAAAAAAAAAAAAGTAGCCAGGGATGGTGGCACAATCCTGTAATCTTAGCTACTTGGGAAGCTGAGGTGGGAGGATCACCAGAGCCCTGAGTTCAAGACCAGCCTGGGCAAAATAGCAAGGCCCCCATCACACACACACACAAAAAAAAACTGAAAAGAACAGAAACAGACTAAGCATGTTGGCTCACACCTATAATCCTAGTGCTTTGGTGCTTTGGGAGACTGAGGTGGGAGAATCGCTTGAGGCCCGGAGTTCAAGACTAGCCTGGGCTACATACCAAGACTCTGTTTCTACAAAAAAATTAAAAAATTAGTTGGGCACAGTGGCACATCACTGTAGTCCTAGCTTCTCGGGTGACTGAGGAAGGAGGATCACTTCAGCTCAGAGTTTGAGGTTACAGTGAGCTATGATCATGTTACTGCCCTCCAGCCTGGGCAACAGAGCCACACCCTGTCTCTAAAAGAAAAAAAAAGAATAGAAATAAAATTAAAAAGAATAGAAATAAAACTTTAAAACCATTAACTAAAATGGTTTAGCTAGGATGATTAAAGAAATTGAGTCCGGCCAGGCGCGGTGGCTCACGTCTATAATCCCAGCACTTTGGGAGGCCAAGACGGGCAGATCACCTGAGGTCAGGAGTTCAAGACCAGCATGGCCAACGTGGTGAAACCTCGTCTCTACTAAAAATACAAAAATTAGCCGGGTGTGGTGGCACATGCCTGTAATCCCAGCTACTCAGGAGGCTGAGGCAGGAGAATCGCTGGAACTCAGGAAGCAGAGGCTGCAGTAAGCCGAGATCATGCCACTGCACTCCAGCCTGGGTGACAGAGCGAGACTCCGTCTCAAAAAAAAAAAAAAAGAAATTGAGTCAGTAGTTTAAAATCTTCCCACAAAAAATAAAATTCAAATGGTACAGGTGAGTTCTCCCAAATGTTCAAGGAATAACAGAACACTTCAGTCATTTTTTTTTTTTTTTCTGAGATGGAGTCTCGCTCTGTCGCCCAGGCTGGAGTGCAGTGGTGCAATCTCGGCTTACTGCAAGCTCCGCCTCCCGGGTTCACGCCATTCTCCTGCCTCAGCCTCCTGAGTAGCTGGGACTACAGGCGCCCGCCACCACGCCCGGCTAATTTTTTTGTATTTTTAGTAGAGATGGGGTTTCACTGTGTTAGCCAGGATAGTCTCTATCTCCTGACCTCGTGATCCCCCCACCTCGGCCTCCCAAAGTGCTGGGATTACAGGCATGAGCCACTGCGCCTGGCCAGAACACTTCAGTCTTATACAAACTTTTCCAGTGAACAGAAGATGGAACACTCCCCAATTCAGTATAATCTTGATATCAAAACCAACGAGAACTGTACAAGAAAGGAATATGACAGGCCAGTCTCACCATGTAAAAATCCTAAATAGCAGGAAAACAAATATAGTGATTTATTAAAAATAAATCTAGGCCAGGTGTGATGGCTTGCACTTATAACCCCCATACTTTGGGAGGCTGAGGTGAGAGGACTGTTTGAGACCAGGAGTACAAAAACAGCCAGGTCAACATGGTGAGACCTTGTCTCTACAAAAAATAAATACAATAGCCAGGTATGGTGGTACACTCCTGTAGTCCCAGCTACTCACGAGGCTGAGGCCAGAGGATGGCTTGAGCCTGGGAGGCAGAGGTTGCAGTGAGCCAAGATTGTGACCCAATGCATTCCCACAGGGATGACACAGCCAGACCCTGTCCCAAAAAAACAAAAACAAAACAAAAAAACTTAAATTCATCTGGGTGTGGTGGCTCATGCCTATAATCCCAACATTTTGGAAGGCTGAGGTGAGAGGATTGCTTCAGCCCAGGAGTTCAAGACCAGCCTGGGCAACATTGTGAGACCTTGTCTCCACAAAAGAATTTAAAAAATTAGCCAGGTATGGTGGCTCATGCCTGTAGTCCCAGCTACTCAGGAGGCTGAGGTGGGAGGATCACTTGAGCCTGGGAGGTGGAAGTTGCAGTGAGCCAAGATCACACCACTACATTCCAGCCTGAGTGACAGAGTGAGACCCTGTCTCAAAAAAAAGAAAGAAATAAAAAAGGTCATCAAAAGAGATTATAAATAAAGCAAAGACGGCAAAAACTAGGAACAAGTATTTGCAATACATATAACCATCAAATGATAGGTATTTAATATATAAATAACTATAAATCAAAAGAAAAGCAATCATATTATTAAGATGTGCTTAAGAAAAATAAAAAGAAAAACAATTTTTTTTTTGAGACGGAGTCTCGCTCTGTCTCCCAGGCTGGAGTACAGTGGCGTGATCTCGGCTCACTGCAACCTCCACCTCCTGGGTTCAAGCAATTCTCCTGCCTCAGCCTCCCCAGTAGCTGGGACTACAGGCACGTGCCACTATGCCTGGCTAATTTTTTGTATTTTTAGTAGAGGCGGGGTTTCACCATGCTGGCCAGGCTCATCTCCAACTCCTGACCTTGTGATCCACCCACCTTGGCCTCCCAAAGTGCTGGGATTACAGGTGTGAGCCACCGCACCCAGCCAACAATTATTTTTTTTAAGGCAAAAGTCATTTACAGCTATTTCACAGAAGAAGAAAAGGGCAAAAATCATTATTTATTTATAGAGATGGAGTCTTACTATGTTGCCCAGGCTGGTCTTGAACTCCTGGACTCAAGCAATCCTCCCACCTTGGCCTCCCAAAGTGCTGGGACTGCAAGCATGGGCCACCACACCCAGACTAAAAATCATGTTTTTAAAGTTTAATCTTTTTTTTTTTTTTTTGAGATGGAGTCTTGCTCTGTCGCCCAGGCTGGAGTGCAGTGGCACAATCTCAGCTCACTGCAACTTCCGCCTCCCGGGTTCAAGTGATTCTCCTGCCTCAGCCTCCTGAGTAGCTGGGACTACAAGTATGCGCCACCATACCCAGCTAATTTTTATATTTTTAGTAGAGATGGGGTTTCATGTTGACCAGACTGGTCTCGAACTCCTGATCTCGGGTGACCCACACACCTTGGCCTCCCAAAGTGCTGGGATTACAAGCATGAGCCACCTTGCCCAGCCTAATCTCATTATTTGTAAGGAAAATACAAAGACCACAATGAGACATCAATTTCACCCACTAAATCAGGCAAAAGTTAAGGAGGTAGAATAATGAGAACTATTAGATACTGTTGGTGAGAGTGTGAACTGGTACAACCAACAGACCCTTTGGTAAAGTTGAAGATGTGCACACCCTATAAAACAGCAATTCCACTACAGAAAATCTTCTGCATTGCCAAGAGGAGATAGGCACAAGAATGTTTTTAGCAGCACTGTAATAGCAAAATATTGAAAACTACACTAAATCCATCCATAATAGAACAGATAAATGAATTGTGATATACATAAATCTCAGAAACATGATACTGAGTGACAACAAACAACCTGCAGAAGAATGCTTATGGTATGACTCTAATTTGTAAAATTCAAAACTATGCAAAAGTAAACTATGTGGTTTAAGGATACAAATATACATATTAAACAATACAGAAAAAGCAAGGGTAAACTCAAATGTCAAGATGGTAGTTACATCCCAGAGGGGAAAAGAATGGGAATGGATTATGAAGTAGCACACAGAACATCTCAAAAGATAAAGGTAAAAAACCAAAATAAGGGTAAAAATAATATTCATATTCTCTCTCCGTAGGGAGGAGATAAAATGAATGGTGGATAACAGGCGTCTGTTCAAATACTGTCCTTTATAACATACATATGGCCGGGCGCGGTGGCTCACGCCTGTAATCCCAGCACTTTGGGAGGCGAGGCGGGCAGATCACGAGGTCAAGAGATCCAGACCATCCTGGCTAACACGGTGAAACCCCATCTGTATTAAAAACACAAAAAATTAGCCGGGCGTGGTGGCTGGCGCCTGTAGTCCCAGCTACTAGGGAGGCTGAGGCAGGAGAATGGCGTGAACCCGGGAGGCGGAGCTGGCAAGTGGGTCGAGATGGCGCCACTGCACTCCAGCCTGGGCGACAGAGTGAGACTCTGTCTCACAAAAAAAAAAAATACATATGTTATATTCTTTTTCTTTTTTCTTTTTTTTTCGGAGACAGGGTCTCACTCGGGCGCCCAGGCTGAAGTAAAGTGGCGCGATCTCGGCTCACTGCAACCTCCGCCTCCCGGGTTCAAGCGATTCTCCTGCCTCAGCCTCCCGAGTAGCTGGGATTACAGGCACCTGTCACCACGCCCAGCTAATTTTTGTATTTTTAGTAGAGACAGGGTTTCACCATGTTGGCCAAGCTGGTCTCGAACTCCTGACCGCAAGTGATCTGCCCGCCTCGGCCTCCCAAAGTGCTGGGATTACAGGCGTGAGCCACGGTGCCGGGCCGATCTTGTGTAATTTCTGAAAACACACAAATCCCTCCATACCCCCTCACAAGTCTCGCATTTCTTAAGGTGGGCATTTTAGGGTCAGCAATGCCATTTAAGGGATTCGACTAATGAATCCTAAAACGAATACCAAATATTTTTAGATTTTCATTGTGCTTTAAAGGAAAGACCTCAGGGTTTGACGACAAAAAGACCTAGATTTGAATCCAAGCTCTAACAAGCAGTGTGACCTGAGATTAGTCAACCCCTTCAACAAAAACATATGGACTCCCAGCCACAGGCGGAAGGATACATGTAGGGCAGGAATGCTTGAGTGATAAATATGAGGTCCTTTCCCTCTAGAGTCCATGGTTTAAGAGAAGGCTGACAGGAAAAAAAATTAAATAAATAAAAATTAAAAATTAAAGAAAAATATATAGATATAGATATCTCCACAGCCTGCCAACAACAGGTCGTTCCCCACCCTCTTGAGCCCATTTTCAACACAGCTACAAATTGCTGCTTTAAAATGCACACCGTTTTAAATTACTTGCCTGAATATAGTCCTCCAATTCTTCCCCTATGTCCTCAGGATAAAAGGCTCCCCGAGTTCCGCGTGGGCCTCAACGCACTCCTGAGGCGCTTGCCTCACTGGCTTCCCTCTCACGTGGCTTCCTCACAGGTCCACATTTGGCTCCACCCACGCCGTCACGCAACTGGCATCTGATTGGTGAGCGTGGAGGAAGGACTGAGCATGCGCGACCTAGCTCCTCCCTCCGTCCCTAAATTTAGATCCTCGAGTCTTCCGAAAGTTTGAGTTCTGCCCCTTCCCAAGCCCCCAACTTCTATTAAGGCATAATTGACATTCGATAAACTGCACATGGCCGGGCGCAGTGGCTCTCGCCTGTAATCCGAGGAGGCGGAGGCAGGTGGATCACCTGAGGTCAGGAGTTCGAGGCCAGCCTGACCAACATGGCAAAACCCGTCTCTAGTAAAAATACAAAATTAGCCGGGCGTGGTGGCAGGCACCTGTAGTCCCAGCTACTCGGGAGGCTGAGGCAGGAGAATCGCTTGAACCTGGGAGGCGGAGGTTGCAGTGAGCCAAGATCACACCACTACACTCCAGCCTGGGCAAAAAGAGTGAAACTAAAAAAAAAAAAACAAAACTACACACGTTTAAAGTGTGCGGTCTGATGAGTTTTGAAACAAATATACACACATGAAACCTTCACAACAATCAATATAACGACCCTATTCATTCCCCGCCAGACTTTAATCCTGCCTCTTTGTTTCCTGCCTCTCGTCCCCCTCTGCCCTTCCCTCTGTAACTGCTAATCTCTTTTCTGTCGCCATAGATAAGTTTTCATTTTATAGTATTTTATATAACTGGAATAATTTGGGGGAGAGGGGATCTGGCTTGTTCCACTCACTACAAGTATTTTGAGATTCACCCATGTTGTTGTGTAAATCAATAGTTCGTCTCCCTGAACCTGACCATCACTTTTCCCAAGAAAGGAAGAAAAAAAAGTTTGTTCCATTTACTGCTCAGTGTGCTCCATTGTATGGATATATGACAATTTGTATATTCATTCACATGTTGATGGACATTTCGGTTGTTTTCAGCTTGGTGCCATTACAAATGAAATTGCTATGACCATTTGTCTATAAAAGTCTTTTAAACATTTCCTTTTTTTTTTTTTTTTTTTTGGAGAAATGGCTTACTCTGTCACCCAGGCTAGAGTGGAGTGCAGTGGTGCCATCATAGCTCACTGCAGCTTGCAGCCTCGCCCTTCCAGTCTCAAGCCATCCTCCCACCTCAGCCTCCAGAGTAGCTGGGATCACACCCCCGGCTAATTTTTTTTTTTTTTCCGTACAGATGGAGTCTTGCTATGTTGCCCAGGCTGGTCTTGAACGCCTGGCCTCAAGCATTGGCTTCAAAAAGCGCTGGGATTACAGATGTGAGCCACCATGCCCAGCAAGTCCCTAATCCATTTCCAGCGAATTTTTGTGTATGGTGAAAGGTAAAGATCAACGTTCAATTTTTTGCTCATGGCTATCCAATTGTTCCAGCATCATTTGTGGAAAGCATTGCCTCCATTAAATTGCCTTAGCACTTGTGTTGAAAATCAACTGGTTATGTATGTCTGGGCCTATTTCTGGACTCTCTATTCTGTTCCATGTATCTCTTTATGCCAAATACCATACTGTCTTGATTACTGTGGCTATATAATAAATCTTGAGATCAGATAGTGTAATTATTTATCTATTGATACATAACAAATTACTACAAATTTAGAGGCTTGGCCAGGTGCTGTCACTCACACCTGTAATCCCAGCACTTTGGGAGGCTGAGGCGGGTGGATCACTTGAGGTCAGGAGTTTGAGACCAGCCTGGCCAACATGGAGAAACCCCGTCTCTACCAAAAATACAAAAATTAGCCAGGCACGGTGGCTCATGCCTGTAATCCCAGTACTTTGGGAGGCGGAAGCAGGCGGATCACGAGGTCAGGAGTTCGAGACCAGCCTGGCCAATATGGTGAAACGCTATCCTGACTAAAAATAAATAAATAAATAAATAAATAAATATAAAAATTAGCCGGGCATGGTGGCACATGCCTGTAGTCCCAGCTACTTGGGAGGCTGAGGCAGAAGAATTGCTTGAACCTGGAAGGCGGAGCTTGCAGTGAGCCAAGATTGCGCCACTGCACTCCAACCTAGGTGACAGAGTAAGATTCTATCTCAAAAATAAATAAATAAATAAATAAATAAATAATACAAAAATTAGCCGGGCATGGTGTCACAAGCCTGTAATCCCAGCTACTCGGGAGGCTGAGGCAGGAGAATCACTTGAACCTGGAAGGTGGAGTTTGCAGTGAGCCGAGATCATGCCATTGCACTTCAGCCTGGGCGACAGAGTGAGACTTCGTCTCAAAAAAAAAAAAAAAAAGAAAAAAATTTAGAGGCTTAACACACACATATTTATTATCTCATAGTCTCTGTGGGTCAAGAGTCCAGGCATGGTTTAGTTAAATCCTCTGTGAAGCATCTCAGAGACTGCAGTCAAGTTGTTTATAAGCCAGGGCTGGATTCTTATCTGGAGACTGGACTGAAAAATAATTCGCTTTCCAGCTCACATGGTAGTTAGCAAACGGAAACTGAGAGCTTCAGTTTTTTGTTGTTTGGCTGTTGGTGGGCACCCTTAGCTTCAAGGGGCCTCCCCAGTTCCTTGCTACATGAGCTTCCTCAACATGGCCAGAAAGGAGAAGAGGAAGAGACTCTAGAGTGGATCTGCTAGCAAGAGAGTCTTTTATAACTTAATGCAATCACAAATGGCATCCCATCACCTTCACCATATTCTATTGGTTAGAAGCAATAGATGGTCATGGGGCCATCTTAGAATCTGCCCTCCACAGGTAGTATAAGTTATCCAACTATGTTTTTATGTTTTTCTTTCTAAAGTGTGTGTGTGTGTTTGTGTGTGTGTGTGTCTGTTCTAGGTCCTTTTCATTCCCATATAAATTTTAGAATCAACCATAAATTTCTACCAACAAAAAAAAAACCAGCTGACTTTTGATTAGGGTTGTGTTGGATCTACAAATCAATTTGGGGACAAATAACACCTTAACAATATTGAGTCTTTTCATCCATGGACATAGTGTATTTTTCCATTTGGGTAGGTTGTCTTTCAGTTCTCTCAGTAATGTTTTCTGGTTTTCAATTTACAGATCTTGCACATCTTTTTTTTTTTCAAACTTATCCCTAAGTATTTTACATTTTTGGTGCTATTTTCTTTTTTCTTTCTTTTCTTTCTTTTTTTTTTTTTTGAGACCGTCTCGCTCTGTCGCCCAGGCTCAAGTGCAGTGGCACAATCATGGCTTCAGCCTCCACCCACCAGGCTCAGGTGATCCTTCCACCTCAGCCTCCTGAGTAGCTGGGGCTACAGGAGCACGCCATGCCTATTTTTTTTTTTTAATTTTTTTTTTTTGTAGAGATGGGGTTTCATCATGTTGCTCAGGCTGGTTTTGAACTCCTGAGCTCAAGTGATCCACCCACCTTGGCCTCGCAAAGTACCAAGATTACAAGCGTGAGCCGCCACAGCTTGTTGGTGCTATTTTCAATGTCTTTTTTTTTTTTTTTTCAATTTTATCCTACTGTGCTTGGTCGGTAGGCTTAGAGAAGCAGGCACCTTCACTGTGTGGAAAGCCAAGGTTGTCCTGCACTTACTGTGACTAGGTAGGTAGGCAAAGCACATGAAATAAAGAGGAATATTAGCATTACCGTTTGCCTTCACTTTTTTTTTTTTCAGGATGGAGTCGTGCTCTGTCACCCAGGCTGGAGAGCAGTGGTGCAATCTTGGCTCACTGCAACCTCCGCCTCCCAGGTTCAAGCAATTCTCCTGCCTCAGCCTCCCAAACAGCTGGGATTACAGGCACCCGCCACCACACCCAGCTAATGTTTGTATTTTTAGTAGAGAGGGGGTTTCACTGTGTTGGCCTGGCTGGTCTCAAACTCCTGACCTCGTGACCGGCCCACCTCAGCCTCCCAAAGTGCTGGGCTTACAGGCATGAGCCACCACACCTGGCCTGTCCTCACTTCTAACCATGCCCTCTTATCTAAGTCTTATTAGCAAGTAAGCCAACACCTTGTGCTTCAGCCAATTTTTTTTTTTTTTTTGAGATGGAGTTTCACTCTTGTCACCCAGGCTGGAGTGCAGTGGCACAGTCTCGGCTCACTGCAACCTCCACTTCCCAGGTTCAAGAGGTTCTCCTGCCTCAGCCTCCCAAGTAGCTGAGACTACAGGTGTGTGCTGTGTGCCACTACACCCAGCTAATTCTGTATTTTTAGTAGAGACAGAGTTTCACCATGTTGGCCAGGCTAGTCTCAAACTCCTGACCTCAGGTGTTCCGCCCGCCTTGGCCTCCCAAAGTGCTGGAATTACAAGTTGAGCCACCACGTCCAGGTTTTTTGTTTGTTTGTTTGTTTTTCTTTTGTAGAGTCTCTTGTTGCCCAGGCTGGAGTACAGTGACATGATCTCAGCTCACTACAACCTCTGCTTCCTGGGTTCAAGCGATTCTCTTTCCTCAGCCTCCTGAGTAGCTGGGACTATAGGTGTGCACCACCACATCCACCTAATTTTTGCATTTTTAGTAGAGATGGAGTTTCACCATGTTGGCCAGGCTGGTCTTGAACTCCTGAGCTCAAGTGATCCTCCCGCCTCGGCCTCCCAAAGTGCTGGGATTACAGGCATGAGCCACCATGCCCGGCCCTTCCTCCAACTTTTTGATATCTACTTTTCAATTTGTTCTGAACTGGTACAGAGAAGAGGATATGATTTATTAACACCCTATAACTTCAACATCTCCATCTGACTAGTGAAACCCACTGGTATTTCAAAACTCAGGTCATGTCTTCCTGCCTTCATGACAACTTCCTGACATTCCCTCCCATGTGTCCCTTCCTGCTCTTCCTGTGGTGCAATACAAAACACTTTGCTGGTGTCCTCTGTTGACATAGCCTTCCTCTTCCTCATCCTCTTTCTCCCACTAAACATGTAAGTCTCCAAAGCATGAAGAAAACCATATATTATTTATCTTTGTAGCCCCAGGGCCTACCACAGTGTCAGGCAGGACATAGATGTTCAGTAAATGCTTGCCAAATAAATTATGACCACATGATTTCAGTCTTGAAAAACAATGACTCCTCATTATGTGACAGTTAATGCAAATATCAGAATATAAAATCCTAAATGTATTAACTTTACAACTATATAAAATGTTATGTATTGAAAGGTAATATGTAAAATAAATTGTCATTGCATTTGGGATCTTTTTTAACAAAAAATTTTAAAACTCTTCATTATTATTAATGTATGAATTCTCTCCCCCACACCCTGACACACACTTGGAGTTGGAGGGTTAATATCACATGGGACACTGAGACTCTGAAGGCAGTTGGAGGAAGAAGACTAAACGTAAGAGAAACCAAGCCCAAATGCCAAGTGCAGGGGCCAGGAGGCAGGGCAAGGAAAGAGATCACAAGGCCTGGAGTTCGGGGTTAAATGAGACAGTATTACCAGGACAGCAAGGTTTAGGGCAGAGAGAAGTTCAAGCATTGCTTCTTTAAGTATCTGTGGGAGCCTCTGGATTTCATTTGTTTACCATACATTAAAGAGCACCTACTATATGCCAGACACTGTGTGTTGGTTTCACAAAGATGAATGAGACAAAGTCCTCAGAAGGATAATACAAAAATACTTAGGCCTATTATAGTAAAAGTGTTGCAAATCAAAGACAAAAAGAAGATACTAAAAATAGCCATAGGAAAAAGGGAAATGACCTTCAAAGGAGCTGATAGTTAAATTTCCAACAGGACAATAGAAGCTGAAAGACAACAGAATAATATCTTCAAAGGGCTGAAAGAAAAAGTCATCAAACAATATTAGTTATCAAAATTGTCCTTCAGAGATTAAGGAACTAGAGCCGGGCATGGTGGCTCATGCCTGTAATCCTAACACTTTAGGAGACCTAGGTGGGACAATCACTTGAGCCCAGGAGTTCGAGACAAGCCTGGGCAACATAGTGAGACCCCCATCTGTGCAAAAAAATACAAAAAATTATTAGCTGGGGGTGGTGACGTGCACCTGTAGTCTCAAATACTTGGATGCTGTGGCAGGAGAATCTCTTGAGCTCAGGAGGTTGAGGCTCCAGTGAGCTATGATCATAGCATCACAGTCCAACCTGGGAGACACAGAGAGATCCCATCTCAAAAACAAAACGAAACAAAAAACAAACAAAAACAGGCAAAGGACTTGAACAGATATTTCTCCAAAGAAAACATACAAATGGCCAGTAATCACACTAAATTACGCTCAATATCACTAACAATTAGAGAAATGAAAGTCAAAACCACAATGAGATACCATTTCACACTCATTAGGATGGTTATTATTAAAAAATAAAAACAACAGAAAATAACAAGCATTGGTGAGAATGTGGAGAAACTGGAACCCAAGCTACCCTACATGCTGGTAAGAACGTAAACTGGTGTAGCTGCTATAGAGAACAGCATGGCAGTTCCTCAAAAATTAAACCTTAGAATTACCATATGAGCCAGCAATTTTGAGTATATGCCTTAAAAAAATTGAAAAGCGGCTTTGAAGAAGTATTTGTACACCCATGTTCATAGGAGCATTATTCACAATAGCCAAAAGATAGAAACAACCACGGTGCCAAAACCTGGTTAATGGACTGTAGTCTATTCATATAATGGAATACCATATAGCAACAAAAAGGAATACATCTCTGTTACATACAACAACATAGGTGAATCTCACAAACATAAAATTGAGCAAAAGAAGCCAGAAACAAAAGATTCTATTTATATAAATTCAAAACAAGCAAAACTACCTGTGGTGTGACAAATCAAGATAGTGTTTTTTGGCTTTTGTTCTTGTTTTTTTGATGCACAGCCTTGACCTCCCAGCTCAATTGATCCTTCCACCTCAACCTCCAGAGTAGCTGAGACTACAGGTATGCCTCATCATACCTGGCTAATTTTTTAATTTTTTTGTGGAGACAGGGTCTTGCCATGTTCCCCAGGCTTGTCTCAAATTCCTGAGCTCAAGGGATCCACCCACCTTGGCTTTCCAAAGTGCTGGAATTACAGGCGTGAGCCACTGCATCCGGCCTTTTTGTTTGTTTGTTGTTGTTGTTTTTTAATAGACAAGGTCTCACTCTGTTGCCCAGGCTTGAGTGCAGTGGCTATTCACAGGTGTCATCACAGTTCACTGCAGCATTGACCTCCTGGCCTCAAGAGATCCTCCTACTTCAGCCTCCCAAGTAGCTGGGACTACAGACTCGCGCCATCACACCCAGGTCAAGACAGTGGATATGTTTGATTATGGTGATGCATATGTTCAAACCCATTACATTGTAACATTAAATATGTGCAGCTTTTCTATATCAATGACACCTCAAAAAACTGTTTTAAAAGAAGATAGTGGCTATCTTCGACCAGAATAGGTTCAGGTAGTGACTCAGAAGGGGTCCTGGAGGGCTTCTGTTTTTAAATCTGGGTGGAAGTTACATGGATGTCTTTGCTTTGTGACAAGTTGGGCTCCACACTTAAGATCTGTATATTTTACTATACGTATACGTCAAAAAAGTTAGAAAAGGCAATACAGTAGAGTCTTCTCGCACTTTCCTCTTATAGTTTTTTTCCACTTGTACATCAGATCTCATTCCCTCCAACTTCCTTCAAGTTTGCCTTCTATTGTGCGTCTTTTCTCTTTCCAGTATTTCCAATTTCTCCCGCTTTACTGACTCCTTCCCTAGTGTGTAAATGTGCTCAATCTCTCCCATTCTGAAAAACGAACCATTTCCCACCCTAGCTAATACCAGAATTCATTCTTTCCCTTTATATCCAACCTACCAACTATAGTACTATAGGTTCTTCAGACCTCTATAGTGAACCTTCTTCCTTCTCCAGCCACAGACATTGCTTTCACCAGGGTCACCTATAACTTCCTTGCTGCACATTCCAATGGAAACTTTTCAGATTTTGTCTTTTAGATCACTATTGGATAGTTAGCCACTTCCTTCTTTGTAGCTTACGTGTGTGTGTTTCCAAGCCTTTACATGTATGATTGCATTTAATCCTTCCAACCCTGGGATGTAAGTACTAGTACTATCTCCATTTTATGAATAAGAAAACTGAGGCTAAGAGAGGTTAACTTGCCCAGTGTCACACAGCTAACTCCTACATAGCCCATCCTGTACATACTTGATGAAATGCTCTTTTCCCTTGATTTCTAAGACAACTTGTTCTTTTCTATCCATTTGTCCATGGGGTTTGTTTGTTTGTTTGTTAGTTTTGTGAGACAGAGTCTCCCTCTGTTGCCCAGGCTGGAGTGCAGCAGCGCAATCTCGGCTCACTGCAACCTCCACCTCCCAGGTTCAAGTGATTCTCCCGCCTCAGCCTCCTCAGTAGCCGGGATTACAGGCACCTGCCACCAAGCCCAGCTAATTTTTGTATTTTTAGTAGAGATGGGTTTTCACCATGTTGGTCAGGCTGGTCTTGAACTCCTGACCTTGTGATCTGCCCGCCTCAGACTCCCAAAGTGCTGGGATTACAGGCATGAGCCACTGCGCAGGGCCATCCATGTTTTATTTCCTTTAGATATCTCTCTCCTCTGTCTACCCTTTAAATGTTTGTGTCCCCTTAGGACTGTCTGTTTTTCATCTCTTCTTGGCCTGCATGATCTTTCTGGGCACACATTTGAATGGTTTTAATTACCACCTATATACTTATGGCTTCCAATTTCTTTCTCCATTCCATAGGCACCAGCTTTCATCTCCAGCTTGTACAAAACTGAACTTACCACCTTTCTCCTTCCTAAAAATCTGCTTCTCCTCTGTTCATTCTCTCTGTGGCACTATTTTTTACCCAGCTGCCCAAGCCAGAAACCTGGGAGCCCTCCTAATGAGTCTGCCTCCTTCCCTCACTCTGTGTATCCATTTTGTCACCAAGTTCTGCTTTTTCTATTTTCTGACTACCTCATGTGTTCATTCCTTCTTTCAACCCCAGTATCACTGCTCAAATTCAAGCCTCATCATCTTTTGCTTGGCTATTGCAATAAAACTTGAACTTCTCTTCAGCAGAACTTCAGTTTCAACCTACTCACAATACTGCTGGCAAAATTAACACAGATTAGAGTCTGTTATTCCCCTGTACCTATGTGATAAACTCTAAACTCCGTAAAATGCCATTTAACTTCTGTCCTGTCCTTTCAGGACTTGGTGCCTGTCTTGGGTCCAATTCCTCCCTCATCCTTTATAATCAAAAATTACTAAGATTACTTGTAATTCAAACATATCATGATCTTCTTTTTTTTAACTTCTTTCATTTTTGTATTTCCTAGCATGTCATAGAAACTCCAGAAATGTTTGTTAAACTAAATTTATTTTCTTCCTTCTTCAATTTGTAATATAGTTGCTAGTTTTCTTCCAACCCACCTACCCCTGATTTTGTCCCTCTTCTCCTTAAAGACTTGCCACTGGCTGGGCATGGTGGCTCGCACCCTATAATCCCAGCTACTTGGGAAGCTGAGGATGGGGGATCATTTGAGGCCAGGAGTTTGAGGCCAGGAGTTTGAGGCCAGCCTGGACAACATAGCATGATCTCATCTCTTTAAAAAATGTCAGCCTTGTGGCTCTATGGCTTAGTTGGTTAAAGCACCTGTCTCGTAAAAAATGTCAGCCTGAGCAAAATTTCTACAATTATTTTTTTAATTAGCTGGGAATGGTGGCACACTCCTGTAGTCCCAGCTACTCAGGAGACTGAAGCAGGAGGATCGCTTGAGCCCAGGAGTTTGAGGTTCAGTAAGCTATGATAGCACCACTGCACCTTCAGCCTAGACAACAGAGCAAGACCCTGTCAAAAAAAAAAACTTGCCACTAGCTTCTGGAGAATAGTCAACACAGAAGAAATCAGAGGCAAGAGACAGAGAAAAAGAAACAGAGAAACAAAAGGGATACATGCCTTGTGATGGTGCTGATCAGTCTGTCATTCCCCTACTTACTGGCCACCGTCCCCCTAGGACGGTGGAGTGGGCCCACAAGCCATTCCTGACTGATTTAACACATCCCCCAGAAATTCAGGGATGGACATGAGTATGACACAAGTGGTGGGGGGTGAGGTGGGAATAAGGCCATTTGGACACACGTGAATCATACAAAATAAGGAAGGGTTCTGGCTGGGTGTGGTGGCTCATGCCTGTAATCCCAGCACATGGGGAGGCTGAGGTGGGTGGATCACCTGAGGTCAGGAGTTCGAGACCAGCCTGGCCAACATGGTGAAACCCCGTCTCTACTAAAAATACAAAAATTAGCTGGGCGTGGTGGCACACACCTGTAATCCCAGCCACCTGGGAGGCTGAGACAGGAGAATCGCTTGAACCCGGGGAGGCAGAGGTTGCAGTGAGCCAAAATTTCGCCATTGCACTCTAGCCTGGGTGACAGAGTGAGATTCCATCTCAATAATAATAATAATAACAACAAATTTTCTATAAAAAAGAGGGATCCTATCTCCCAAAGAAGGAGTAAGGGAAAGCATTTGACCCAGCCTATCAGTCACTTCTTATTGACGTCTTTATCCCAGCAACACTGTTTTTTTTCTATTTTCTGACTACCCCATGGTTTCTGACTATATAAAATGATTAATCAATAACAAGATCTTTCCTTTAATTTTACCAAGAAAAATTCTTGCAGTTGAAGCAGTATTGATACAATGCCCAGCAACACTCTGTTCCTGGGATAAAGATATCAATAGAAAGTGACTGACAGACCTGGTGCGGTGGCTCACACCTATAATCTCAGCATTCTGAGAGGTCAAGACGGGAGGATCGCTTGAGCCCAGGAGTTTGAGACCAGCCTGGGCAACATGGCAAAACACCATCTCTACAAAAAAAATACAAAAATTAGCAGGGCATGGCGATGCGCACCTCCTGTAGTCCCTGCTACTCAGCAGGCTGAGGTGGCAGGATTGCTTGAGCCTGGGAGGTCAAGGCTGCAGGGAGCTATGATCGTGCTACTGCACTCCAGCCTGGGTGACAGAGCAAGACCCTGTGTTTAAAAAATAATAATAAAATAAAATAAATAGGCCGGGCATGGTGGCTCACGCCTATAATCCCAGCACTTTGGGACGCCAAGATGGGCGGATTATGAGGTCAGGAAATTGAGACCATTCTGGCTAACACGGTGAAACCCCAAATCTACTAAAAATACAAAAAATTAGCCGGGCGTGGTGGCAGGCCCCTGTAGTCCCAGCTACTAGGGAGGCTGAAGCAGGAGAATGGCGTGAACCCAGGAGGCGGAGCTTGCAGTGAGCTGAGATCGTGCCACTGCACCTGGGCGACAGAGCGAGACTCCATCTCAAAAATAAATAAATAAATAAATAAATAAATAAATAAATAAATAAATAAAGTGACTGACATATAGTAGGCACTCAGTGTTAATCTTGCTGCCTCTTCCTCCATCTCATGCCAAATTAGAATGAATTCTTTGAATAATTTTTTACTCTTCTGTGTTCCCAGAACCTAGGCAGTACATGGCATGTACCCAATTCATGATAAATGTTTGATAACTGATAAATATGGTAGAGATAGTACACAGATGGAAAAAACAACCGCCTTCTAGTAGAGTTATATGCAGAACTTTCTCCTCTGGCAAACTATAAATTCCCTAAGGAATTGTCCCTGCCATGACTTAGCAAAAGGACTTGCTGGTGAGAATTTTTCTAAAGATGAGACTGGATAGCCCCAGGTTGGATGAATCCGGAGAAGTCTTACAAAGTGTGTGGCCACACTGCCCTCTGGAGACTGCAGATTCTTCTCAAGCATTGCTTAAATAGATCTTCCCATTAAGAGCCATATCCAGAACTCTGATCAATTTTGTAAAAGTTTTCATAAGTGAAATGTTGCTGAAAAGCTCTTCTAAAATTCTCAAATAGAAATTTCTTTTTTAAAAGTTTTATTTTAGTTTTAATTGACACATAATAATTGTATACCAAATAGCAATTTTTAAAAATAGGGAGACCCAAGAGTTAAAAACACAAAGTTTTTCCACTGTTCTTTGTAAAATTTCTCATACTGAGGAAATTGTTTTTAAAAAGCAACCATGTATGTTGCCATTACAGTGTACTGCATACTTATTAGACAATTGACAGGAAAAACAACTTTTGGCACAAGAATGCCAATTTATTCCTTTTTTGGACACATAAACACAAAATATCCCTGCAGGCCAAAAAAAAATTGCAAAATTTAAACGACCATCATCTTATCTCAACATGAGGATACAATCCCTCCCTTAATAGTTTAGAAAGTACCTCGTATTGCTAGAGACATACATCCAATCCAAATTTAATAAAATACATTTTAAAACATTACAGGTCTAATAATATAGAAACAAAAATCACACCATTAGTCAAATGAACAAATGCAAACATTTTCAGCCACTAGACATAGAAAGAGCATGAATATGTCAATAGCAAGGCATAAGAAAATGGTTAATCAATAACAAGATCTTTCCTTTAATTTTACAAGGAAAACTTCTTGGAGTTGAAACAGTATTGATACAATGCCCTCAGCCTCCACTTTCTTAAAATGAAAGCAGAGCTACCACCTTGCTATTGAGCAAGAAAATATTACAGCACATTCACAAAAGGTCGTTAGGACAGGGTGGAGAGGGTGAGCCTTGTTAAACAGTGGATTATATTTTCCCACTTGCAGGGTAGGCAGCTTTGCCAGGTAGGCAAGCTCTGATAGAGGCTGGGCACCAGATCCTAAAACACAGACCATATAGAACATGTCTGCTTGAAAATCATCACCTTTGGAAGCAGCAAATAGAATTTACAGTAAGAATTAATATGTTCTGCTGCCCAGAACGCTGGCTGCATTAAGCCAGCTAGTTCACTTTATAAACCATTCAGGATTCAACAGCTAAGAACAACACCACCAAAACATAATTGGTTCAACATTTGGGTCATCACCACTCTCTTAATGTCCCCACTTTTTTTTTTTTTTTTTGAGACAGAGTTTCGCTCTTGTTGCCCAGGCTGGAGTAACAGCTCACTGCACCGTCCACCTCCTGGGTTCAAGCAATTCTGCCTCAGCCTCCCGAGTAGCTGGGATTACAGGCATCCACCACCAGGCCCAGCTAATTTTTTGTATTTTTAGTAGAGATGGGGTTTCACCATGTTGGTCAGACTGGCCTTGAACTCTCGACCTCAGGTGATCCACCCACCTCGGCCTCCCAAAGTGCTGGAATTACAGGCGTGAGCCACCGCGCCCAGCCAATGTCCCCACTTCTTATCCCCAAATTATTACTCTTTAGCATTGCTACATTTAAATCTTTCACACCACATGACAGTGCCTAAATAGGCTGCATTTAAAAAACAAAAACAAAACCAAACCAAACAGCCTAAAACTACTTCTACAGAATGCACACCTCCCATTGATTGACACATGCATAACGATTCAGTCAGTCCCGAGGGGGTTACCTATTCAAATTGTCAAGCCGAATTAAAGTAAAACTATGCATTCAGACTTGCTTGCAATCATATTGCTGCAACTCTGATTCTGCAGTGATTAGCTCTAAAGATTCACCCCTCAGCAAGTTTTTGCCAATAATCCCAGTTCTTCCAAATTTCTTTCCTTTTGTCCAAAATGACAGCATTGCACCTTTAATGGTACTATTTTCCTATAAAAATAGGCCTCCCGGCTTTTCTTCCACCACCACACTGATTTACCCCAGTGTACCAGGACTGACTGAGGTCTTACAAGCTGTATTGTTCCAGGTCGAGCGTAGAGCAAGACAAGCTAATCAGGGCTTTCTGGAACATGGCCTTGCTCCCTGCTCCATACATGCCAGGAGATGGTGAGAAGTGACGCTTCTTCTGTGCGTTATTAATAAGCAAGCCCGAGGCACTCAAGTGCAGATGTGGTGCCCGCTGGCCAGCCAGCCAGTCACAAAGAGTTCTTCACATCTTGGATTCCAGCGAGTCCTCCTTCTCCTAAAAACGCTTCCGTTTTTTCCTCCTCTTGGGTCCAGAGTGGCCATGCTGAAGGGTATTCTCTGTGCTCTCCCTGAACAAGTGTGAATAAAAGCAGCAGCCAAGCAGCCAGCCCCTCACCAACATGTCCTGATTTGTATTATCCAAGTGAGGTATTTGCAAAAAAAAAAAAGGAAAATTTTAAGAAATTAACATCTACCATCTCTTCACTCCTGGCTATGTTGTGCTTCATTTTACAGAACTTGCTTTCATCCCACTATCTGCAGGGATTAAGGACGTCTGCACTCAGCTTAATGAGCAACAGGCCTCGATCAACATTATAAAACTCTCTCTCAGAGGCCAGTCTCAGCAAACACAGGTGGCGCCGCTGATCAACAGCACATGGAAATGTAAACTTCAATGTATTTACAAGTTTATTTAAACGACTGAAGAAAAACAGTGCTTTATATTGCTGGGATTTTGAGAAGGCTAGTTTACGAGATTTGGACCGTCTCATGAGTTCAAGCAAACACCCTTCACCATCATTTCCCCACCAGCAGTTTCCAGGCAGGGGCGGCAAAATTGTTTTCACCCCATTGTGTCTATCTCTTTCCCTAGCTCCTTCCTCAGCCATATAGAGTGTGGCTCCAGGCCTTTTATCCCCTTTTCCATCCCTCACTCCTGATGTCCTGGATAGAGAATTACAAGTCAGTAAACTCCGGGCTGGGAAACACTGGCTGGTGCTACCAAGACACTATGTAACTGTTGTCCATTCACAAAGTATTATCTACACTACATACAGAATATATTTTCCCCTACATTTTAACTGATGCTCGCTTTAGAGCAACTCCCTTTGTTTGGACAAGAAAGGAATCCCATCTCCCTGTGAGTGGAATCCAGAATCTATTAAGAAAAATCAACCTTTTCCACACAGTTTTAGTTTAATAAAAGGAAGGAAAACCCACCAAGTACATTTCAGGTCGAAAGAGAAGCAAAAAATTTGTACTGCAAGTAGTTGTGTGAGTTACCTTGATTCCCAGGAAAAGAAATTTTAAATGCTGGTACATTTTTGCAAGTTGCAGCATCACTCATTGTACCTTAAGGACTGGCAAAGCCTTTCCAATAAGGAAGCATCCTGGTTCTAGCTTATTTTAAAACAAAGTGACAGGACATCAACTGTGAATATAAAACAGGTAAAAATAATTCTTTAAAAAAGCATGGAAATATATGTCTTTTCTGACTGGTTTCAGAAATTGCCAGATTATGATATATAAGAAATAGCTGATAAAATCATACCGAACTCTCATCTAGAAAACTACATTGTTGGGGAAGGAAGAAGAGAGACCTTAAAAAATGTTTATTGCCAAAGTTAAGTTTCTATGAGAAAAGTTTAAAAATCATTTAGATTTAACAAACCACACAGCAGCATAAAATGGGCACTTTTGAAAACTTGGAAAAATATTAAAAGCAATTTTTTTTTTCCAAATAGGGGAAACATGAGTACTTTTATCATGGCAGTGTTATCTCCGTCACTGTGACATGCATTACATCTGTTTATGTCACACATTCACAAAAGTCGACCAAATAAGAGAACTGCCTATTTGAATCTGCAGCCAAATATAGTGCAAATTGCCTGGCAGCATGTACTTGCACCAGCACAAGTCTGCAGAGATCAATAAGATAAAGTAGTAAAACTAATAAAACTCTGTAAAACTTTCAAAAATTAATGCTCATTAAAGGCATTTACAGTGGCAAAGTCAGAAATCTTCATTAAAAAGTCTATGGACCCACACAATTAAATAGTTACACTGAACTGAAGTAGATTGTTTGGTTTTTCTCTCCCACTTATGCATATACCCCACTCAATGACTACAGAAAAAAGGAATAATCTTCTCTTCTAAGACTAGAGGGATGCGGTGAACACCACAGCTAGCAAAATATTCCATAGAAACCCTTCTTGTAAAGTCCTTTAGAAAGTTCAGGCTGATCAGCCTTTGCACATTGAGGTAAAAATTCAGTCCAGTGCATCAGAAAAGATAATCTATGAGTATCTATTACTTTAAAAAAATGGCTCAATTTTGTTGATGCATCAGACAGTGCTGCAAAGTATAGATTCAGTGCAACTATTCCAAGCTGCTGGTAGAAGACCACCTGAAGTCAACTTGGCTCGATCTAGAGGCGGTAGGCATTTGAAACATTTTGAGGCTGCATGGGGTGCCAAATTGGTTGAGTTCTTTTTCTGAGACTCTCAGGCAAAATACATCGTGTGCTGGGTATCATGGTGGATTTGCACAGCCTTAGCCAAGGCCTGAGGATCCCGGCCGTTGCTCTGTCCTGACACATGACTGCCTTCCGCACTGTAAAGAGAATAAAACAAAACAAAACAAAGCAAAACAAACAAACAAAAAACCAAAAACAACAACAACAAAAAAACAAAAAGCAGGTGTAACAGAAGACCACTTCAAACTTCACACGTTTCAAATAGCACAAACAGTACTAGATTCTAGAATATCTTAGGCTTAAGCTTTAGCTTCTTGAATAATTCGTTATGTCCTTCTAAATATCAGTTGACTCAACTGAATTTCCTTTTTTTTTTTTTTTTGAGACGGAGTCTCGCTGTCTCCCAGGCTGGAGTTCAGTGGCACAATCTCGGCTCACTGCAAGCTCCACCTCCCGGGTTCACGCCATTCTCCTGCCTCAGCCTCCCGAGTAGCTGGGACTACAGGTGCCCGCCACCACACCCGGCTAATTTTTTTGTATTGTTACTAGAGACGGGGTTTCACCATGTTAGCCAGGATGGTCTCGATGTCCTGACCTCGTGATCCACCTGCCTCAGCCTCCCAAAGTGCTGGGATTACAGGCGTAAGCCACCGTGCCCGGCCAACTGAACTTCTTTAATGGGCTGCTGCAAGAATTAAATAATATAATGTCTGCAAAGACACAATCCTTAACAGTATCCATATAAAGATTTCCACTGCCCACTATGTCTGGCTAATTTCTTTAGGCTTCAGTCAAATGTCATTTTTCCACACAGAAATATTCTTTGACTTTAAGGTCCAGGTCAGAGCCACCTGGAACATGCTTTAACAGAATCCTACATTTTTCTTTCATGGTACTAAACACAATTGAAATTAAATTATTACTTGGGTAATTATTTATTTTCCCACTGGGATATAAACTCCAAGAAAGCAGCAATTTTGTCCACCTTGCTCACCACTGTATCCTTGGTGTCTAGCACATAATACAACAAAGTCTCAATAAACCATTAGTTGAATGAATGCATCTATGTACCTAGCATAGTGATGGAACATAGGAGATTCCCAGCAAATGCTATTGTGCTACCAGTCTCTTCTTGTCTTCCCCTCACTAACTATATAACCTTGGACACATAATAACTCCTCTGAACTTTGGTCTTTGGGAGTAACAACAACAACTTCTAAACATACTACTTAAGGATACCATGTGATATAAAGGGCTTGACAAGCTGTAAATCCCCATCCCTCTTCTGACTTTCTCTTAAGTGATTATTATCCTTATCATCTAGGCTCAAAATCTTAGCCATCTTTTACTTCACCCTCTCCTCTGACATGCATATCCAATTAACTGTTAAGTCCTATCTATTCTATCCTAGGAACAGCATTTTACATTTAACAAACACAGTATTGCTCTAACATACTTTTCCAGCCTCATACCTGCTTGTTCCCCTTTAATATCCTCCAGCCAAAGAAAATTTGCTATTGTACAAACACGTCACTTGCTTTCTCTCCTTTGTGTCCCTTGTTCTCTCTGCCCTGAAAATTCTTTTCTCTTTTTTGTAGAGCCATTCTACCCATCCAGCTATGAAATCTTCTCTAAAAGCCACTCCTCTGGTGTCCCACTGCACTTTTATCTGTACTGACTTGGGCTACTTGTCAGTTGTATATTTGCCTGTATTGTCTCCCATACTGAAACATAAAATCCCCGTGGACAAGAAACATGTCTTACTCATCTTAGTATTTCTAGCACCTAGCACAGTACTGGGCACACAGTCAATACCTAATAAATATGCCGAATAAATGAAAGCACATTACAGAAGGGAAGGTACAAAGCCACAGTTGGAAATTTTCCATAATAGTGTATTTTCAACCCTTACAGAAATAGACTTGCAGTGGAATGTCTACTATTTAGCAGCTGAATTCAGACTTGGGGAAGAGCCCAGAAACTGCTACACTTCACAGATGGTCATTTGGAAAAGAAAATTAATGCAGAGAGCTTGTGTAACTATTTAATAGTAGCTCAGGAACAGGTCAAAATATCAGATTCTCTGATTCTCCTGAGATGTCTATTTGAGAATGAGAATGATCTGCGCCCCCACTCCCACACATACATCCGGTTCACTCTGGGGTCTTTTTCCAGAATGTACCAAAAGCAAAGTGAACTGGTCAGGCCTCCTCACTTGCATGAAGTGGAATCCACAGCCCTGTGACTGCTTTGATTGGAGCTAGGGTACTGTGTTGACCACTTTTTGAGGCTACTTAGGACCTGAGCAGAACTGAAATGCATTTGGCTCCATGGGAGAACCACAAGCAGCTCCAAATTAAACTCCTTTAGAGACACCATACAAGTATAAACAAGCCTGAGCACTTCTTGGACCAAAAGTCACATTACAAGCTCTCAGAGGCACATGCAATTTTATTTGCTCCTTACAATTTAAACTCTGAAAGTTTAAATCCTTAAAAAAGTTTTCTATCGTAGTTCATTTTTTTAACATGCTACTAAAATATAAAGAGACTTTATTGTGCCTAAGAAACTTGCCTGTCATGATCTTTATCCACCAGATGATACCTTGCCCTAAATGCTACAAGCCGGGCATAATATGCAGGGGCTGGAATAGAGACTGAGCGAGTGCACCTCACATAGGTGTGACACAGCTGGTAAGTCAGTAGCTGGAGTTCATCTGCAGTGAAGCAGTTGTCATCCCACAAGACCTGGTAATGTGAGGGACGGCTGGTTCCCTGGGGAGAGAGTTTTATGATTAATGTTTTTTGTTTTTTTTGAGATGGAGTCTCACTCTGTCACCCAGGCTGGAGTGCAGTGGTTACGATCTTGGTTCACGGAAACCTCCGCCTCTGGAGTTCAAACAATTCTCCTGCCTCAGCCTCCCAAGTAGCTGGGACTATAGGTGCATGCCACCATGCCCAGACAATTTTTGTTTTTTTTTAGTAAAGATGGGGTTTCGCCACATTGGTCAGGCTGGTCTCAAACTCCTGACCTCAGGTGATCTGCCCACTTCGGCCTCCCAAAGTGCTTGGATTACAAGCATGAGCCACCATGCCTGGCCTGATTAATATATTTCTGACATGACACGAGAAGAGAAAATAATTGAAACCTACTCCTTAAACTCAGAAATACTTCTGCCTAGCACACCTACAAGCAGATACCTAGACCAAAAGATAATTCTAGGATACAAGCATTAACAAAGTTAGGCACGGTGTTAAATAACAAGTCTACTCAAGCTAGTTGCTGAATTTGCAAACATCTTCCTATCAAGTCAAAGATCTGAACCAGCTTCCAAATTACCTGAATTCCTGCATGACTACAGAGGTAAAAGTCAAACTCAGATGGATGTGTGATGGTACTATCCACTGTAGTGCCTGCTGGTACATTGCCACTTTTCCCTACCTACAAAAAAACAAAAAAAAAAGTAATTAGTCATCACAGTGCCAAACTGTGCTCAGGCCATTTTTTTCTTTTGTGTGTTAATTGGGAGCAAGTTGGTAAATGTCTCTTAAGTCTTGAAAATCACTTTCATTCAAGATGTTGAATCCTCTGTAACTTTCCCTTAGCCCAACCATTTTAACCTATAGTATTTCCACAAACAAATATGTTCCAGGATCTCTTCAGGAGGATACAGACAAAAAATATTTTACCCATGGCTTTGGGCTACAACATTATTATATATTTACAGATGACACAGTGGTACGTTCACAAAGGGAAAAAACATTCAAGATAGATAAACTTTCTGAGAAAAAAACAGTTTTATTCCTTACTTGGAGTAAAAAAAATTCACAATTTTCAGTAAAAGATTAAGGAATCTTTAAACTGGTTTACCAGGTTCAACATAACTAGTACTTTTTTTTTTTTTTTTTTTTTTTTTAGACAGGGTCTCACTGTCACCCAGGCTGGAGTGCACTGGGAGGATCACAGCTCACTGCAACCTTGGACTCCTGGACTCAAGGAATCCTTTCACCTCAGCCTCCTGGGTAGTAGGGGCTATAGGCACACATGCCATCATGTCTGGCTTTTTTTTTTTTTTAAGAGACGGGGTCTAATTTTGTTGCCCAGGCTGGACTCAAACTCCTGGGCTCAAGCAATTCTCCCACCTTGGCCTCCCAAAGTGCTAGGACTACAGGTATGAGCTACCACACCTGGCAATAACAAATGCTTTATCAATAATAATAAAAAAAAGTCACTGGCAAATGGTTAGCAGGAAGAAAGCACTGAAACGGGAACTAAAAAATCAGTTTCAGATCTAGGCCTAGCCTTGCAACTATATACCTTGAACAAAGCTTATTATCTTTACACCTCAATCTAATCATCTATAAAATTAGGTAATGTTCTCTTACCCTTTTAAAATTCCAAGCAAAAACTCTACAGACAAAATTTGAAAATCAAATTTCTAGGAAGGCAAGAGGGGAACTTCAGAAATGGATTACAAGGGAAGGAATTACATCTTGCTATTTGGTCACTCTCTTCTGCTGTACAGCAGAGTTCAGTATGAACACATTTATTTAGCATACAGGCACAAATTTGATGGGAGTTTATTTGGCTCCATTTTAACTATTGTTACCTTCAGCTGAAGATCATACACCAATGCATACATAACTCTATGAGTATAGAAAAATCTCCTTCCATCAAATGCATATGTGATCTTGGGTTCCTAGCTGGATCAGAAGAAATCTAATTGGTTCTAGCATTTTTTTTTCCCCCAAAGTGTGTTCTTTAGGAATATTAGCTTTGCAGGATGTGTTTAGGTATTTTACGGTGGAACAAACCTGAGAAATATGGGATCAAATTAAAGTTAAAAGTATTTTTCTACTGTATGACTTCTCAAAACCTTTATTTAGTCATGTATAATCTTTAAAAGGGATATAGAGTATACAGCATTTTCAAAATTTATTTTACCCTTAAAAAAAAAAAGGAAAAAAAAAAAACCTCTCTGGTTCTACGTATGACAGCCTGAAGAGGTGATGCCTTGGAGAAAAGGGAATCCAGGCCTTTTCAATTCACCAGTTATTGCTTGAGCACCCATGTGACTGCTAGGCTCTAAAGCAGATGTTGGGGATGACAGCCAGGGGCATCAAGGGAACTAATAAACTTGCCTTCCTGACTTCATGAAAAGTGTATACAATAAACTGTAACACAATGTCATAAGGGCATATGGGAAGCAATGGGAAAAGCTGATGAGGAGGAAATAGGTGAGCCATGCCTTATAAGTAGGAGCTGAAAAGGGAAGTTGGGTAAAAAACAGGAAACACTCCAAATACCCCTAAACTCAGAAATGGATAAGCAAACTGTGGCTCATCCATATTATGAAATACCACTCAGCAATAAAAAGGGGCAAATTACTGATATATACACAACTTGGATGAATCTCAAATGCCAGACTCAAAGGCTATGATTCTATTTATATGATGTGCTGGAAGAAGCAAAACCGTAGGAACAGAATACATATCAGTGGTTGCCAAAGGCTGGGAATGAAGGAGAAAGGTTAACTACAAAAGGACACCTGAAGATTTTTTGGTATGACAGAATTATTATACAGTCAGCCCTTGGTATCCACAGGTTCTGCATTCAGGAATTCAACCAACTGTGGATATTCTTTAAAAAGGTTTGCATATTCTAATTATACCCTGATTTGATCACTGCACATTATTTGTATAAAAACTCCTATGTAACCCATAAATGTGTATAATTATTATGTGTCAATTAAAAATAAATAAAAATATAAATTTTAAAGACCTGAGACACAGAAAATTGTTAACATGTTTAAAAATTTAATTTTAATATGAAAAAAATTAAAAACAATAAAACATAGCATTTACACTGTATTCGGTACTAAAGCAACCTAGAAAAATATTTAAAATAATTCAACAGTAAAAACTTATACACATTTTAATATATAGTATAACAACTATTTAAGCCTTTACATTGTATTAGGTATTATAAGTAATCTAGAGATCTTTTAGAGCAAACTTGTCCAACCTGCAGCCTGTGGGCTGAATGCAGCCCAGGACGGCTTTGAATGTGGCCCAGTACACATTTGTAAACTTGGGCCGGGAGCAGTGGCTTTCGTGCCTGTAATCCCGGCACTTTGGGAGGCCAAGGCAGGCAGATTACTTGAGGTCAGGAGTTTGAGACCAGCCTGGCCAACATGGTGAAACCCCATCTCTACTAAAAATCCAAAAATTAGCTGGGCATGGTGGCGTGTGCCCGTAATCCCAGCTACTCAGGAGGCTGAGGCAGGAGAATCACTTGAACCCGGGAGGCAGAGGTTGCAGTGAGCTGAGACTGAGCCATTGCACTCCAGCCTGGGTGACAGAGCGAGACTCAGTCTCAAAAAAAAAGACCAAAAACAAATTTGTAGACTTTCTTAAAACATTATGAGATTTGTTTGTGATTTTTTTTTTTAGCCCATCAGCTATGGTTAGTGTATTTTATGTGTGGCCCAAGAAAATTCTTCTTCCAATGTGGTCCAAGGAAGCCAAAAGATTGGACACCCCTGTTTTAAAATATATGGGAGGATGTGCATAGGTTATATACAATTACTACACAATTTTTGTTTTTTGAGATGGAGTCTTGCTATGTTGCCCAGGCTTGTCTCAAACTCCTGGACTCAAGTGATCCTACTGTCTCAGCTTTCTAAGCAGCTGGGACTACAGGTATGCACCACCACACCTTGGTTACTGTACCATTTTATATCAGGGACTTGAGCATATGTGGATTTTGGTATCCACAGCAGGTCCTGGAACCAATCCCCCATGGATTCTGAGGGATGACTGTGTGATGGCTACAGAACTGTATGTATTTGTCAAAACTAGGGCCAGGTATGGTGGCTTATGCCTGTAATGCCAACACTTTGGGAGGCTGAGGTGGGAGGACCACTTGAGTCCAGGAGCTCAAGATCAAACTGGGGAACAAAGTTAGACCCTGTCCCTAAATATATAAATATATATATATATACACACATATATACATATATATACACATATATACATATATACACACATATATACATGTATATACATATATACATACATATATACATATATACATATATACATATATACACATATATACATATATACATATATACATATATATGTGTATATATATATATCTCTCTCTCTTTTTTTGAGATGGAGTCTCGCTTTGTCTCCTAGGCTGGAGTGCAGTGGCGCCATCTCAGCTCACTGCAAGCTCCGCCTCCCAGATTCACGCCATTCTCCTGTCTCAGCCTCCCGAGTAGCTGGGACTACAGGCACCCGCCACCACACCCGGCTAATTTTTTGTAGTTTTAGTAGAGACGGGGTTTCACCGTGGTAGCCAGGATGGTCTCGATCTCCTGACCTTGTGATCCGCCCAGCTCAGCCTCCCAAAGTGCTGAGATTACAGGCGTGAGCCACCGCACTGGCCAAAAAATATATATATTTTTAAATTAGCCAAGTGTGGTGGCACTGGCCTGTAGTCCCAGCTACTCAGGAGGTTGAGGTGAGAGGATTGCTTGAGCCTAGGAGGCCGAGGCTGCAGTGAGCCATGATTATATACATCATTGCACTCCAGCCTAGGTGACAGGGCAAGACCATCTCAAAAAAATGAAAAACAACAACAAAAAGCTTAAGTATGCACTCAACTAAAACTAGACACTAAAAAATTAGGGTGCATTTTACTGTATCTATATTATGCCTTAATAAAAATAATGAAAACAGTGGATGGAATGGATGTACTCGTTCCAGGGATAAGAATGTACAGTGGATATGGGAAATAGAAGATGTATAAGGTTATGGTGAAAGATAAAATGAAAATGTTGTTTTGGCCACCTTGGGAAAACACTAAACACCACAGGAATGCATTTGGTAAGCAATGGGGAATACCCGAAGATTTCTGAGCAGTGGAGTGGCATAATAAGATCTGTGTTTTCACAGCAGGGTAGAGGATGCATTTGTGAAGGAAGAATGGAGACAAGGAGACTGCTAGGAGTCTCCTGCAATAAAACAGTTCTGCCTAGAGTGGCGGGAACATACAACAGGAAGAACTGAGACAAGAGAGATTTCAGGACAGAACACAGAGGACTATTTTCTTTTTCTCTTTCTTTCCTTCCTTCCTTTCTTTTTTCTTTTTTTTTTTTTTGAGACAGTCTTGCTCTGTCGCCCAGGCTGGAGTGCAATGGTGCGATCTCGGCTCACTGCAACCTCCACCTCTCAGGTTCAACCGATTCTCCTGCCTCATCCTCCTGAGTAGCTGGGATTACAGGCGCATGCCACCACGTCCGGCTAATTTTTGTATTTATAGTAGAGGCGGGGTTTCACCATGTTGGCCAGGCTGGTCTCAAACTCCTGACCTCAGGTGATCCACTTGCCTTGGCCTCTCAAAGTGCTGAGATTACAGGTGTGAGCCACCACACCCGGCCTTTTTAAATTTTTTTTTTTTTTTTTTTTTTTGAGACAGAGTTTCACTCTTGTTGCCCAGGCTGGAGTGCAGTTGCACAAACTCCTGACCTCAGGTGATTCACCCATCTTGGCCTCCCAAAGTGCTAGGATTACAGGTGTCAGCCACCGCACCTGGCCCACAGAGGACTATTTTCTAAATGCGTATGGAGGGACTGGAAATGGGGAAAAGAATTTAAAGACAACTCTGAAGTTTCTAGCTTGGCTGACTTAATATACAGTGATGCCAAGTAATAGAATAAAAGGAAAATTGGGGAGGAATAGGTTTTGGATGGGGATAAAACAATAAATAGAAGGTTTAGACATGCTTTGCTTGAAATGCCTGTGGTAGATTGTATTACTGGTGCCAAACATTCCCATGCCCCTGCCTGGGGGAGGATTATACATCCACACCCAATTATCTCAGGAGTGACTTGCTTTGGCTGATAAAATGTGGCCTGAAATGTGTTACTTCTGGGCCAGCACATGGCTTGTCATGTATCTTTTTTCCTCTCTGCCAGGATGACTGGCAATGTTCCAGATAGATGCTTCTTTGTCAGCCTAGGTTCCAAAGGGAGGACAGCAGGGTCACAGCTGCAGCAGAGCCACGATGAATGTGTAATGTGATCAAAAAGCAAGTCTTTGTAAGCCACTAAGATTTGGGTTTTTGTTGTTGTTGTTGGCCTATCTTGACTGATGCAGTGCCTACAGAGAATCTAAGCAAATATGTCTGGTAGATAACTGGGAGTACAGACCAGGAGCTAAAGAGTAGATTGGGGCTGGAAATACAGATTTAGGAATCTACAAGCAAGGGAATTAGCCCAGAAAAGCGGATGACACTATAGAGAGGGCTGAAATTGAGAAGAGAAGAGAGAGAAGTATGAAATGTCGGGAAATATCAGTGTTTAATGGACAGAAGGAGAAAGAGGAATCAAAAAAGTCGATTACAGGCCAGGCACGGTGGCTCACATCTGTAATCCCAGCACTTTGGGAGGCCGAGGTGGGTGAATCACTTGAGGTCAGGAGTTTGAGACCAGTTTGGCCAACATAGTGAAACCCTGTCTCTACCACAAATACAAAAATTAGCTGGGCATGGTGGTATGCGCCTGTAATCCCAACTACTCGGTAGGCTGAGGTAGGAGAATCATCTGAACCCAGGAGGCAGAGATTGCAGCGAGCCAAGATCATGACACAGTGAAACTCCATCTTAAAAAAAAAAAAAAAAGTCTGATTACAGAAACTCCATTTCAAAAAAAAAAAAAAAAAAGTCTGATTACAGAAACCCCATTTCAAAAAAAAAAAAAAGTCTGATTACAAAGGTGGGTAGTAAAGCTGGAAAGTCATTTTGCTAAGGCCAAATAAGGCAATCATTGTCTTAAGTGCTACAAAGAAGTCAGTGTGGGAATCTGACAAAGTATCTCTAGATTTGAAATGAGCAAGTCATTGAGACATCAACTTCAATGGAGTCACTGAAATTGAAGTTAGGCTACAGATAATTAAAGTATGATGTGAGAAAGTACAGATAGAAAGTCAAGTGATTGTTTTTCTCAAAGTTTAGTCGTGAAAGGAAGAAAAGATAAGGTAGCAGTGAGACTGAGGGAGAAGCAGGGTGAGGTGAACTCAGGAAGATTTAAGCCACCTTTATAGGGCGAGAAGGAGGCAACAGAACACAAAAGAGTGAAGTTTTGAAAACCAATGCGTAACTAACCAAGTAAGGCTCTAGAGAAGTCAGGAGGGATTAGGATTGAAAGCATAGGATGGGGGAAAGAAAGCATAGGTGGAGAGATACGAGGAAGGAGATAAGAAAATACAAGATGTAACTGAGTTTGAAAGTAGAGGAGAGGCAGCTGAGAAAATTCTTGCCTTCGAGATCTTGTTTTTGGAGGGAAATAGATGATAGGACTTTGTTGGCAATAGAGTTATTATGAATAGGGTAAGGGACTTGAGAAGAGTATAAAGGTGTGGAACAGATGCTATGGGGAATAGGGTAAATGAAAAAACAGCAGCATCCAAGGCCTGGCTGAGATTTGCTCTCATGAATTTGTAATATGGTTCTTTATTAAACAGACACTTTTGGCCAGGTGTGGTGGCTCACACCTGTAATCCTAGCACTTTGAGAGGCTGAGGTGAGCCGATCACTTAAGCCCAAGAGTTCAAGATCAGCCTGGACAACATGGCAAAACCCCATCTCTACAAAAAATACAAAAAAATTAGCCAAGAGTGATGGTGAGTGCCTGTAGTCCCAGCTACTTGGGAGGCTCAGGTAGGAGGATCACCTGAGCCTGGGGGCATCTAGGCTGCCATAAGCCATAATCATGCCACTGCACTCCACCCTGGGTGACAGAGTGAGACCCTGTCTCAAAAAAGTAAAATCCACCACTTTTCCCCCAGCAATTTCTATCAGCCTAAGAGTAGAGGCAAAATAAATGGGCAAGTGGATTGGCAAGAGGCATGCTTAGAGAATTGAAGATATTAGTAAATGTCAGGGTACAAAGTAGACCAAGAACTGGGACTGTCAATTTTGAAAGGTTTAAAGAATAAAACTACGAGATAGCTTAATAATAGCTTAATAGATAGTTTAGGAAGACAAGCCTAAAGAAGAAGATCTTAAATTTACATGGATAACAAGTCGACAGACAGGTGGAGAGATGACAACAGTTAAGGAGAAGGTAGCAGGAGGTTTTATGCCCAGAGGTCAGGCAAGAGTTCAAAGAATTTGTATTAGCAAAGCCTAAGAAGTAGTATTTTTTTTTTTTTTTTTTTTTGCACAGCATATCTTTTATTTATTTATTTTATTTGACATGTGCTGGTCTACTTTTTATTTAAATTGTTATATATTTTGGGGGCACAGGCACAGATTTCTTATATGTTTATGTTACAGAGAGATAAAGCCCAGTTGGTAAGAAGTACTATTAACCTATGGTTTCAGCAATTTAAAGACAGCCCTTTTAATTTAAAACAGCCCTTTTAATTTAAGACAGTCCTTTTAATCTAAGCTGATTGGATCTGGGGCCCAATGAGAAAACAACCTTGATTCAGAAAACAAAAAGAAACAGTTCAGGCCAAGCACGGCGGCTCACACCTGTAATCCCAGCACTTTGGGAGGCCGAGGCAGGTGGATCACCTGACGTCAGGAGTTCAAGACTGGATTGGCTAACATGGTGAAACTCCGTCTCAACTAAATATACAAAAATTAGCTGGGCATGGTGGTGGGTGCCTGTAATCCCAGCTACTCAGGAGGGTGAGGCAGGAGAATCGCTTGAAACTCGGGAGGCAGAGGTTGCAGTGAGCCAAGATTGTGCCATTGCATTGCAGCCTGGGTGACAAGAGCAAAACTCCATCTCAAAAAAAGAGAAAAAAGAAACAGTTCATCCTCGGATTAGAGACAAAAAAACTAGAGTGTACTAGAAAATAATGGGAGTGGCAAACAAGATTACATGATTAGGTAACAGAAAGATCTGGTCTTCCTAGGGGTGGATCAGAGAGGGCCTGGACAAGATGAAGTAAAGTCATTAAAAAATATCAAAGAAGCAAGATTATCTATTAATAATATAGGTTGGGCATTCTGTATCTGAAATGCCTGGGGATTAGAGGTGTTTTGGATTTTAATTTTTTTTTCTTTCTTTTAGGCAGAGTCTTGCTCTGTGCAGGCTGGAGTGCAGTGGTGTGATCTCGGCTCACTGCAACCTCTGGCTCCTGGGTTCAAGCGATTCTCCTGCCTCAGCCTCCTGGATACCTGGGACTACAGGCGTGCACCATTACGCCCAGCTAATTTTTGTATTTTTAGTAGAGACGGAGTCTTGCCATGTTGGCCAGGCTGGCCTCGAACTCCTGACCTCAAGTGATCGCCCGCCTCAGCCTCCCAAAGTGCTGGGATTACAGGCGTGAGCCACCGCACCCAGTCAGATATTGTTCTTAACCACATTTTACAGATGAGAATATTATGGCTTAGAGAAGTTGAGTAATTTGACTGTGGTTTAAGTGTGACACTATAAATATTCAAAGTTTGTACCCTTTGAATCTCCTATGCCAGCAGTCCTCAACTTTTTTGGCAGCAAGGACAGGTTTCATGGAAGACAATTTTTACATGGATGAGGGTAGGGGAGCGGGGGGAGATGGTTTTGGGATGAAACTGTTCCACCACTGCTAATCTGACAGGAGGCAGAGCTCAGGTGGTAATGATCATTCACTGACCGCTCACCTTCTGCTGCACAGCCTGGTTCCTAACAGGCCACAGACTGTTACCAGTCCACAGTCTGGGGGTTGGGGACCCCTGTCCTATGCTGATATAAAATTATTTGGAAGATAAATTCTTCTTTATACCCTAGAACTGTGCAGCAAAAAGTAACAAATAACAAAAGCATCCCTTAGAAGGTTGCCTATATCATCACAATGTACCTGGCATGTTTCTGACCTACTCCCCCCAACACAAAAACAACTCGAGAAATCAGCATTTCTGTTATACAAGAGAAATAAAATATTCAGTCTCAAAACTCGTATCATTCAGAATTGGTCATCTAAACCCAACTGCAGTTATTGTATTTATTAAATTATTATCAGGCATTTCTGCTTTTAAGAAAAAAATTGTATAAAAATGGTGTATATATATATGTGCATATATACATCTCTTGCCAGAACCTCAGATAACAAAGCTTATACTATATCTTCTTACCCTTTCTGTTTTATCTGCACAGAAGAGTCGTGTGTGATGTCTTTTTTGCACCACAATATATGTTATTCCTGGCCGGTAATCTTCTTCCAAGCTAATACATGCCTTTCGAATTGCTATTAGTTCTGGCCAAGCTACCTAGAAGACAGAAATGGAATTATGTTCAGTTGAGAATTTGCCTAGTATCTCTCAGATCTACCCAGAATGGTAGATGACAGGAATCTCCCTCAGACTCCTAGGGGCCCCGAAGGGCAACAGGGATAATGAGAGTACCTGCTTCATTTGTCCCTCAGATACCCCTCCACGGTAATAGATGATCCGAGTGGGTTTGAAGCGTGTGGATTTGTAGAACTGAATCAGCAGCTCTCGAACCATGTTAGTCAGGTCCTGGATGACCTCTTGACTGTAGAGGAGCTCTTGGGAGATCTCCTGCCGGGAAGTCTGCACCCGAACGGTGGCACAGTACCGGCTGGGGTGGCCATCCATACTGCCAACCACAGCAGCAATGGAAGGTTTCTTCCCATCCCCTGCTGGGGGGTGTGTGACATCCGCTCCCAGGAAGATGACGGGCTGCTGGAACACCGAGGGCCTGCTCAGATTTAAGGAGATGTTGCCACTCAGACATATAAATGAAAATTTTTGAGTTTAGCAAGATTATATCACCAGATATAATCAGATATAACCTTATAAGAGAGAACAAAGACTTAAGCCCATTGGGAAAGAACACTACGGACCACTGAATATTGATGTCACCCAGTACAGTGACTCTGGACTGACTGAAGAAGTGAACATGGCTCTTCTATAACAGTAGGAAGAGAAGATTTAAAAAACAGGACCTAGGCTGGGCACCGTGGCTCATACCTATAATCTCAGCACTTTGGAAGGCCAAGGAGGAAGGACTGCTTGAGCCTAGAAGTTCAAGGCCAGCCTGGGCAATATATCAAGACCCAGGTCTCTACAAAAAAAAAGAAAGCTCAGTGTGGCAGCACCTGCCTGTAGTCCCAGTTACTTGGGAGGCTGAGGCAGAAAAACCCAGGAGTTTGAGGCTGCAGTGAGCTATGTACTATACTACACTGTACTGTGTCACATCACTGTACTCCAGCCTGGGCGACAGAGTAAGACCTTGTCTTTAAAAAAAGAAAAGAGGCTGGGCACGGTGGCTCATGCCTGTAATCCCAGCACTTTGGGAAGCCAAGGCAGGAGGATCACCTGAGGTCAGGAGTTGGAGACCAGCCTGGCCAACATGGTGAAACCCTGTTTCTACTAAAAATACAAAAATTAAGGCCGGGCACGGTGGCTCACGCCTGTAATCCCAGCACTTTGGGAGGCTGAGGCAGGCAGATCACTTGAGGTCAGGAGTTTGAGGCCAGCCTGGCCAATATGGCGAAACCCTGTCTCTACTAAAAAATACAAAAATTAGCCAGGTGTGGTGGTGTGTGCCTGTAATCCCAGCTACTCAGAAGGTGGAAGAGGCAGGAGAATCACTTGAACCAGGAAGGTGGAGGTTGCAGTGAGCTGAGATCGCACCACTGCACTCCAGCCTGGGTGACAGAGTGAGACTCTGTCTCAATAAATAAATAAATAAATAAATAAATAAATACATAAATACATAAATAAATAAATAGGCAGGCATAGTGGCACATTCCTGTAGTCCCAGCTACTCAGGAGACTAAAGCGGGAGAATCGCTTGAGCTTGAGCTTATACGTAACGTAACAGCTTACATATACAACGTACCAGCCACTATGCTAAGTACCTCACACGTGTTAACTCATTTAGTCCTTAAAATTTTATGAGGGTGGTACAATTATTATCTCAATTTTTCCAGATAAAAAATAAGACATAAGAGGATAAAGAATGTTGCCAAGATCACACAGCTAGGAGTGGAAAAGCTGGAATCCAAACCCAAGAAGTTTAACGCCAAAGTATGCACTATAAGCCACTACGCTATATTGTCTCAAATGTTTGGGGTAAAATTAAATGAAGACAGACTTTAGGTTAACTTCCCCTATGGCCCATATATCTCATCACTAATGTTTCAGGAGGGATTTATTTACCTAGAAGTTTCATTCAAGGACAAAAATGAGAACTGTGTTGGGAGGCTGAGCGGGTGGATTGCTTGAGCTCAGGAGTTTGAGACCAGTGTGGGCAACATGGAGAAACCTCATCTGTACCAAAAATACAAAAAATAAGCCAGGCGTGGTGGTGCATGCCTGTGGTCCCAGCTGGTTGGGAGGCTGAGGTGGGAAGATTGCTTGAGCCTGGGAGGCGGAGTTTGCAGTGAGCCGGGATTGTGCCACTGCACTCCAGCCTGGGTGACAAAGTGAGACCCTGTCTCAAAAAAATAAATAAATAAGAAATAAGAAATCAACTAATAGAGTTGACAAAATATGCTAAGATTAAATTTAAAAAAAAGAGAGAACTGTGATATGATTGCATAAGAGCAAGGCACTCAATTTCATCTTCAAGTATGGCAATGACTAATACCACAGCCCCAAATTTAACTCTTCAAATCACTTTCACACATAGTATTTCACAGAAAAACAACATTTTCAAGTTAACAAGGCAGATATTATTATCTTGATAGATAAGGAACTGAGGCCCAGAGATATTAGAAATTCACATACGTAACAATACTCAAATCTCCCAATTCCCAGCCAGCACTTTGACTATCATATCCCTGTCTTGCCTTGGTGTTTGTTTACTCTAGAGTCAATCTGACAAACTCAAATTTAAACAAACAAACAAAAACCTATGAAGGGAAGGGCAGACAGGGTTTCTTAAAAAGACATAAAAAGATTGATTCAACTCAGTCCTATTAACATTTTCTGTTCATCAAAAGCCATTGTTGACCAGGCATGGTGGCTCACATCTATAATTCCAACACTTTGAGAGGCCAAGGTGGAAGGATCACTTAAGCCTAGGAGTTCAAAACTAGCCTGGACAACATAGCAAGACCTCATCTTTAAAATAAAATTTAAGGCTGGGTATAGTGGCTCATGCCTATAATCCCAGCACTTTGGGAGGCCAAGGTGGGCCGATTGCTTGAGGTCAGGAGTTCAAGACCACCAGCCTGGCCAACATGGTAAAGCCCTGTCTCTATTAAAAATACAAAAATTAGCCAAGTATGGTGGCGTGCGCCTGTAATTCCAGCTACTTGGGAGGCTGAGGCAGGAGAATCGCTTGAACTCAGGAGGCGGAAGTTGCAGTGAGCCGAGATTGTATCACTGTACTCCAGCCTGGGTGACACAGCGAGACTCTGTCTCAATAAATAAATAAATAAATAAATAATTAGACAGGCATGGTGGCACATTCCTGTAGTCCCAGCTACTCAGGAGACTAAAGCCGGAGAATCGCTTGAGCTGGGGAGATTGAGGCTACAGTGAGTCATGATTGCCCCACTGTGCTCCAGCCTGGGTGACAGAGTGAGACCTTGTCTTAAAAAGAAAAAAACAGAAAACCCACAATTTAGGAGAGTGAAAAGGCAAAGCACAGACTAGGAGAAGACAATCTGCCTATCCTGTTTGCCTATAGGATATCTGCATCTTGTGAAGGACCAGAAGCCACAAAGAACTACTACAAATTAATGAAAAAGACTCACAACCCAATATAAAAAAAAGAGCAAAAGACTAAACAGGTCCATTATAAAAGAAGATGTTTAGGCTAGGCATGGTGGCTCATGCCTGTAATCCCAGCACTTTGGGAGGCTGAGGCAGGAGGACTGTTTGAGCTCAAGAGTTCTAGACCAGCCTGGTCAACAGGACAAAACCCTGTTTCTATAAAAAATAAAAACATTAGCCGAGCATGGTGGTATGAGCCTGTAGTCCCAGCTACTTGGGAGGCTGAGGTGGGATGATCAGTTGAAGGCCAGGAGTTTGGGTCTTCAGTGTGCCATGATCACATCACTGCACTCCAGCCTGGAAGACAGAGTGAGACCCTGTCCCAAAAAACAAAACAGGCCTGGAAGACAGAGTGAGACCCTGTCCCAAAAAACAAAACAGGCCAGGCGCGGTGGCTCACGCCTGTAATCTCAGCACTTTGGGAGGCTGAGGTAGGCGGATCACTTGAGGTCAGGAGTTTGAGTCCAGCCTGGTCAACATGGTGAAACCCTGTCTCTACTAAAAATACAAAAGAATTAGTGGGTCATGGTGGTGTGCACCTGTAATCCTAGCTACTCAAGAAGCTGAGGTGGTAGCATTGGTTGAACCTGGGAGGTGGAGGTTGCAGTGAGCCAAGATCAGGCCATTGCACTCCAGCCTGAGTGACAGAGCAAGACTCCATCTCAAAACAAAACAAACAAACAAACAAAAAAGATGTCCAAATAGCTAATGAGCATATGAAAATGTGCTTAACATCATTACTCATTAAGGGAATGCAAATTAAAACTATAATGAGATACTATTATCCCCAAGCAAAATGGCTAAAATTAAAAGGACTGATACTACGAAGTGTTGGTAAGAATATAGAGCAAGTAGAACTCTCAGTGTAAGTGTAAATTGGTACAACCACTTTGGTGTAAGTGTAAATTGGTACAACCACTTTGGAAAACTATTTGACTGTATCTATTAATAGTAAATATATGTATTCTCTGTAACTCTATTTTCTGTAATTCAGTAATTACACTCCTGGAATTCCACACAAGAGAAAGAGTGTTTCAGTTCACCGAAAATGTAGAATTGTATAATGAATGTATGAAAATATCCAGGGCCGGGCGCGGTGGCTCACGCCTGTAATTCCAGCACTTTGGGAGGCCGAGACGGGCGGATCACGAGGTCAGGAGATTGAGACCATCCTGGCTAACACGGTGAAACCCCGTCTCTACTAAAAATACAAAACATTTGCCGGGCGTGGAGGCGGGTGCCTGTAGTCGCAGCCACTTGGGAGGCTGAGGCAGGAGAATGGCGTGAAACCGGTAGGCGGAGCTTGCAGTAAGCTGAGATCGCATCACTGCACTCCAGCCTTGGGGGACAGAGCGATCGATAGTAGAATAAATTAAAATTGTGTGGTTTATTCATGTAATGAAATCATACACAACAATGAAAAAGAATAAACTACTCCTAAGTGCAACAACACAAATTAATCTCACAGACATAATGTTGAACATAAGAAGACCAACACAAAATAGTGCATACTGTATGATTCCATTTATACGAAGCTCAAAAATGGGCAAAAGTAATCTGGATAGGTGATAGACATCAGAATGGTGGTCACCTTTGGGGGTTATCTATTTGGAGGGGCCATAAGGAAGGCTGATGGGGTGCTGGAAATGTTCTATATCTTTATCTGGGTATTGGGTATATGGGTGCATATATATACAAGAGAAAAGGTAATCTAGATGCATATATAGTATTTGTGTGCTTTCCCATAAATTATGTAAGTTAGATCTTAAACAAAAGTGGGGAAAGCATTCAGAATCTTACCTTTGATGAGGCACAAGCACATTGTTAATTCCTCCAAGTTTTGCATTTATCTTCAGGCAAAGATTGGAAAGGGTTTGAGGTGAGGTCTTCACTACATTTTTTACCTGGACACACTGCGTGGCCATACCTAGAAGGGTATCTCCAACACGTTTCACCTCCGCTACAAAAATAATTTATTAATTTTAACATGTTTAAATGGTCTCCTAATTACTAAAAGCAAAAGGAAAAAAACCCCACACGTTAACTTTGTAACTTACTATATACTGTACACTGTGCTAGATGCTTCTCATGTCTTCCTTTTATCTGCTAAACCCCCAGGGCAATTTTTCCCCCGTGTTTGGATAGGCCCTCCCTTCTCTCTTTTTTCCCTCCTGCAGGCCCTGCAGCCAGTCTGCTTCCTTTATTCTCTGTGCTGCCTGCCACGACTTGCTCAGCTCCTTGATGCTCCTCTTCCCACATGATGATTTAGCAAAAGAATCAATCTTCCCAGCTTCTCCCTCTCAGTACACACACCGGCCCTTTGAATTTTATTTTATTTTGTTTTTCTTTTTTGCTTTTTTTTTCTTTCTTTAAGTACAAGAGATAACTGTAGAGAGAAGGTTAAAGACATTTTATAAAGTTTAAAACTGGGGCCAGCCACAGTGGCTCACATCTGTAATCTCAGCACTTTGGGAGGCCAAGGCGGGTGGATCACTTGAGGTCAGGAGTTCAAGACCAGCCTGGCCAACGTGGTGAAACCCCATCTCTACTAAAAATACAAAAATTAGCTGGGTGTGATGGCACGTGCCTGTAGTCCCAGCTACTTGGGGGGCTGAGGCAGGAGAATCACTTGAACCCAAGAGGCAGAGGCTGCAGTGAGTCAAGATTGTGCCACTGCACTATAGCCTGGATGACAGAGCAGGACCCTGCCTCAAAAAAAAAAAAAAAAAAGTTTAAAACTGGCTGGGCGTGCTGGCCCATGCCTGTAATCCCAATGCTTTGGGAAGCCCAAGGCAGGTGGATGGCTTGAGCCCAGGAGTTCAAGACCATCCTGGGCAACACAGCAAAACCCTATCTCTATAAAAAATACAAAAATTAGCTGCGCGTGGTGGTGGGCACCTGTATTCTCAGCTACTTGAGAGCCTGAGACAGGAGAATCACCTGAGCCCAGGATTTTGAGGCTGAGATGAGCAGTGATCATGACACTGCACTCCAGCCTGGTTGACAGAGCGAGATTCTGTCTCATCAACAATAATAGTTCCTACATCCTTTACTTAAATGATAGCCAAAATAACTTTGTATCATTCTTCTTATAATAGATACAAACTAAGCAAATCCTCTTCTGGAAGTGGCACTCTTCCTCACTCTCATATTCCTAAGTGCTTTTCACCAAATATTTCCAGTTCTCTCAGCTTCCAGGACTATGGTAGTATCACACTACATTCTCAACCCCCATCCCCACTGCTCCCACGCAAGTTGGATAAGGCCATATGGCTGGTTGTGGCCAAGGAGTTGCAGAGAGAAAAAAGAATGTGGGGCCAGCAACATTCTAAATAGCAGCTGCTCTGCCAAGCTGGGTCCCCAAATGGAGATGACATGATGACACAGAGCAGAGTCCGCAGTCTACCTTCAGTGGACGCATAACAGGAGCAAGAAACAAATCTTTGTTGTTGTGAACCACTGAGAGTTTGAGGTTTGTGACTGCAGCATAACCTAGCTTATCCTGACTGTTATATCTACTGCTTGAAATCATCCCTCATTCAGCATTAAAAGGGTCCATACCATATACTGGTGTCTTTCCAGGCAGGATAACCACTATTAGCTGTAGGCCCACATAAGTCATTTTCAGATGTTTAAACATAGGCTCCACACTGTCTGCACCTTGTGCATACTTGCAGAAACATGGCTGACCCTGGATGGGCATTCCTGCATCCTTAGAGATTTTACGCAGCTGGTCAGTGAAACTCCTGTTAAAATAGAACCAGTAGCACAGTTTTTTTCATTTCAGAGTACATTTCTGGCATTCATTTTCCTCTGAAACACTTCCTTCAGTTTTGTAAATTCTTAGCCAAATTTAGAAACAAGTAAACAAATAAATAAAAATCTTTAACTGGTTGCCAAAAATGGACTGGCAATTGCAATTAAACTTGCAATTTAACTTGCAGTTAAACAGAAAAGAATCTGTTATTACTAAGCTATCAGATTATCAACTGAAATTTTTAAATAATTATGCGCAGCTGAACTAGAATAGCATTGCTGTTCAAAGATCTTTTAAACATTCAAATCAATAATTCTGGACTGAAGAAAAGCAGGGTCAAAATTTCAGGTAACGTGCATTTTGGTAAGCCTGGTACAGAAATAGCTGGGTAAGCTTGTGCTCAACTGAGAACGCAGAAACATGCTGTTACAAAATCAGTGTATTTAGGACTACATTCAAACTTGGAACAGATTTGGTTCAATAAAAATGTCAAAAGAAATCATCACTTAAAAAAAGCAAAATTCACTTTGAAGTTTTAAATTTTAGATTTAAGAAGTTACTTCAATTTATGTATAAAGCTTTCAGAATTCCTTCGGTGCATTTGCCAATATTTTGTAGAACTCCTTTCTTTCACTCTAGTTCCCTTTTCTTAATTTTTTTTCACTCTTCTCCCTAACTTTATTTTTTTATTTTTATTTTTTTGAGACGGAGTCTTGCTCTGTCGCAAGGCTGGAGTGCAGTGGCGAGATCTTGGCTCACTGCAACCTCTGCCTCCTGGATTCAAGTGATTCCCCTGCCTCAGCCTCCCCAGTAGCTGGGACTACAGGCGTGCGCCACCATGCCTGGCTGATTTTTTGTATTTTAGTAGAGACGGGGTTTCACCATGTTGGCCAGGATGATCTCGATCTCCTGACCCCATGATCCACCCACCTCGGCCTCCCAAAGTGCTGGGATTACACGTGTGAGCCACTAAGCCCGGCCACTAACTTCTTTTATATAGATAGCTGCATCTGTAAGATGCGAACCTACTCTTACCCAGAGACCTTGCAATAAAACAAACTCATTCGTAAATTATAATGATTCAAAGTAAGCTAGTTTTTTATCTTAGCTGAAAAGATACAATTAATACCAAAGGAAGCTTCAATAAGAACTCAAGAATTTGCCAACCAACATTGTCTCTGCCTTGTTACTCACAAATTTCTGCTCTACATGTAAGGAAGCTGAGTCAGATTCTTAATGTAATTCCCAAGTTTGCAAATTACTATAATACAAGGTCTTTTTCATATAGCCAGATGGTGTCACTATGGGAGTCAGGGATTTAGTGCCAGCGTACACAGCACATTCACATAAAGACAGTATTTTCATATCTGGAAGGGATATTACTAAGCTGAAAATATGAAGATACTCACTTTAGTAAATCTTCCCTACATTGTTTCTGAGGTGCAAAACAAGCAACTGCCCAAACTTTAATTTCAATGCCAGCATAAAACTGCTTTCCTCGCATGTCCCAGACACCCTGGTTGGGTGTGGCTACTGTTTTATTCTTTGAAAAAAAAAAAAAAAAAAAAAGAAGAAGAAGAAGAAGAAGAAACAAAAGAAAAGAGAAAAGACATTACAATCTAAGGCCATTTTACTATTGACGAGTGAATAAACAAAATTCTATTAGGTATGAGCCAGAACACAAAAGGCAATAATGAACAAAACTATGGGTAAATTCAGCAGTGGCAGAGTAGAGAAAACCTGGATTATTCTCTTTTTGACTGGTTGTGGAAGAAGCTTGCTGAATAAAATAAAAAGCTTACCCGGCCTCCATATTGCAGCATTGGTGCTGGAAGTACCCTGCCTGTGAGCTCTGTCATTTCATTGTGGACAACAATACCAAATTCTTTAAGGTATGGATCAGGTCCACCCACCATACTGTTGCTCTTCACCTAAAGAACAGGAAAGCCTGCATATATAAAAACCAGAGAGTAACTGTGTCCCAGGAGTTTTCTATTCTTTTGTTTTTTGTCATCTCAAAGCTAGCTCATCTTGAAGACCATGTCTTACTGACCAGTCTACTGATCTCTTCCTGTCTGTCAGGAGCAGATCTTGCTGTAGCTTTGATCATTGTGGAAGTCTGATTGTCTGTGAGCTTCTTGATACATCGCTGTCCTGCCACTATATTACAGACCTGCCAAGAGACAAAGAGAAATTGGTTTGTGTAAAGGGTTCCATATCTTAAACCTTTGCCAAACCATATCTTATATCCTCTATTTCCAGAAAAATTAAAATTTGGTTATATAGTGAAATCATCTGCCAAAAATATTTTAGAAATTAACACTAAATTTCAACACTAGTTTAGAACTCTACTTAAAAATATATACTCATTCAAGAGATCAGCAAATTGGCAAAAGAAAATTTAACTTACCTCGAGTGGCAAGTATGTATGCTTTTGTTCTTGTCCCACTTGGAGACAGGGAAGATGGGGGTATTTCAGCTGCAGACTATACTTTTGCTTAAAATATTGAGCTACTGTACATTCCATAGCTTGACCGTTTTCTAGCTGCAAAGGAAAACTATAGGAGAGAATGTCTTTTTTAGAATATTTCTTCAAGTTCTTTCTTTTCTTCTTTTTCTTTTCTTTTCTTTTCTTTTCTTTTTTTTTTTTTTTTGAGACAGTGTCTCACTCTGTCACCCAGGCTGGAGTGCATGGCGTGATCTCAACCTCTGCCTCCCGGGTTCAATGGATGCTCATGCCTCATCTTCCCAAGCAGTTGGGATTATAGGCGTGTGCCACCACGCCAAGCCAATTTTTGTATTTTTAGTAGAGACAGGGTTTCACCACGTTGGCCACGCTGGTCTCGAACTCCTGACCTCAAGTGATCCACCCACCTCGGCCTCCCAAAGTGCTGGGATTACAGGCGTGAGCCACTGTGCCTGGCCAAATTCTTTCTTTTCTAAACAATAAACAAACAAAGCCCACTAATAATTCCTACTTTCATCAGTCACTTAAAAAAACAAAGGTCAATCTTTTTTTTTTTTTTTTTTTGTGAGACAGAGACTCACTCTGTTGCCCAGGCTGGAGTGCAGTGGCACCATCTTGGTTCACCGCAATCTCCACCTCCCGGGTTCAAGCGGTTCTCCTGCCTCAGGCTCCCGAGTAGCTGGGATTACAAGTGCGCGCCACCACCTATAATTTTTGTATTTTTAGTAGAGACGGGGTTTCACCGCGTTGGCCAGGCTGATCTAGAACTCCTGACTTCAGGTGATCCACCTGCCTCAGCCTCCCAAAGTGCTGGGATCACAGGTGTGAGCCACATGCCCAGCCAAAAAACAAAAGTTAATCTTTATTTGAGCATTTTCACTTAAGTAAGTTTAGTATTTAACCAGAACAATGATTCCATTGAACTTCTCCATGTTTGTTAAAGCTTGGATGAGAAATTTTTTTAAATTAAAATTTAAAAAGAATTAAAAAAAATAACTTAAAACAAGAAGATACTGCAGAACCAGAAGATACATAGACTCACTTGAGGTCAGGTAACACCTACTGGTACAAATACAACCTCTTGCTGGCTTCAAATTAACATAAGGATTTTGAGTAATCCATGTAGGTGTTTTGTTCCCTTAAGATAACTTTTTGTAAAATGAGTGTAGCATAGTTACTGGGGCCACATTTTTAGATTCCCAAATTTTCAGATCCTAAAACTAGAACAAATACATGTGGATCTGGAGACAACAAGACCAAATACATGAATCTGAGACTGTGCCAGAATATTTGGCATAATTATTTGGCTTTTCCAGTGGGCAAATTATCTCAAATACTTAGTACAATAATAACTTTAATCTTGCTTTTTTTTTTTTTTTTGAGACAGAGTCTCGCTCTGTCACCTAGGCTGGAGTGCAGTGGCATGATTTTGGCTTACTGCAACCTCCACCACCTGGGCTCAAGCAATTCTCCCACCTCAGCCTCCCAACTAGCTGGGACAAATGCCTGGCTAATTTTTCTGTATTTTTTGTAGAGGGGTCTTGCCACATTGCCCAGGCTGGTCTCGAACTCCTGGGCTCAAGGAATCCTCTTTCCTCAGCCTCCCAAAGTGTTGGGATTACAGTTGCCAGCCACCATGCCGGGTTTTAATCTTGCTTTTTTTTTTTTTTTTTTTTTAAAGACGTAGTCTCACTCTGTTGCCCAGGCTAGAGTGCAATCTCGGCTCACTGCAACCTCTGCCTCCTGGGTTCAAGTGATTCTCCTACCTCAGCCTCCCGAGTACCTGGGATTACAGGCGCCTGCCACCACGCCTGCCACCATGCCTAGCTAATTTTTGTATTTTTAGTAGAGACAGGGTTTCACCATGTTGGCCAGGCTGGTCTTGAACTCCTGACCTCTAGTGATCTGCCTGCCTCAGCCTCCCAAAATGCTGGGATTTAGAGGCGTGAGCCACTGCGCCCAGCCCGTTAATCTTGCTTTCTTAACTGCCACAGCCTTACAAAGTAAAGGTGCAGTAAGGGTCATCTATGTGATATTTAAATATATGAGTTATAATCTTTCAGCAAAGATTATATACGTCTATAAGTCTAATTATTCTAACAGGGTTATGTGAAATAATTAAATAATGAAAAGAGCACAGTTCTTGAACAAATGCTACAATTCTCAACAGTGACTTCATAAGGTTTTGGTAACTTTTTTTTTTCTGAGAAAGAAGTCAATGGTATAATACAAATAATACATGAAATACCAATTTACCACTCTTAAGAAATTCATGTAGTGTGTACATGAGGTCATACTGAAGAATTTATTCAAATCAGACTGAAATAATGCACTTTATTTATCCAGAAGCCATCTGAAAATTTCAACTATCTAGACAAAGCCCTCTGGGTGATTTTGATATGCACTAAAGTTTGAAAATTAAGAATCATGAATCTAAAACAAAGTCAGATTAGAATATAAGCAAAAAAAGGTGTGTGTGGGGGGGGGGCTCTGAGTAACCAAAATAATATAAATGTAGTAAAGTGTATACTGTATATTTAACTCTTTATTTAGAAGAGCCAATATTTATGTTTATGTCAGACATGATCTTGATTACAAGAATAAGATACAGATATAATTTTTAAGGCACTTTCACATATAGTGTCTCACTGAGGCACAGTTTTCAGTAGATTAGAAGTGTTGGGTGATGGGCTGGGCGCAGTGGCTCATGCCTGTAATCCCAGCACTTTGGGAGGCTGAGGCGGATGGATCGCCTGAGGTCAGGAGTTCAAGATCAGCCTGGCCAACATAGAGGAACCCCGTCTCCACCAAAAATACAAAAAATTAGCTGGGCATGGTAGCAGGTGCCTGTAATCTCAGCTACTCGGGAGGCTGAGGCAGGAGAATCACTTGAATCCGGGAGGCGGAGGTTGCAGTGAGCAGAGATCACGACATTGCATTCCAACCTGGGCAACAAGAGCGAAACTCTGTCTCAAAAAAAAAAAAAGAAGTATTGGGCGATTAGGAAAATGAGATTGGGGAAACGGAAAGGAGTATGCTGCTGGAGGATGCCATAGACACCAACAGCTGTTAAGAAGTGACAGCTACCTACAAAGGGAGGGAGAGAAATCCACACAAAACACAAAGCAATAGATGTCTTCTCCCAGCCTGGGCAACAAAGTGGGACCCCGTCTCTATTAAAAATACAAAAATTAGCGAGGCGTGGCGGCACATGCCTATAGTCCCAGATACTCAGGAGGCTGAGGTGGGAGGATTGCTTGAGCCCAGGAAGTTGAGGCTGCAGTGGGCCATGATGGTGCCAAGCACTATATACGTGTGTCTGTATTTTTTTTAGAAGATACATATATATATATAAAATGTCTTCTCATATATTTTATTTATATGTATGTCTTCTCCTGACAGCCTTATATGATATCTAGGCCTTAACAGACCTTTTGAGCTATGTATTAAGAATTACAACAGTAGGCTGGGTGTGCTGGTTCACACCTGTAGTCCCAGCACTTTGGGAGGCCGAGGTGGGCAAACTGTTTGAGCCCAGGAATTGAAGACCAGACTGGGCAACATAGCGAAACCCCACCTCTACAAAAAAAATTAGGCGGGTGTGGTGGTGCATGCCTGTAATCCCACTACTTGGAAGTCTGAGGTGGGAGGTTCACTTGAGCCCAGAAGGTGACAGAGTGAGACCCTGTCTCCAAAAGAAAAAAAAAAAAAAGGATGACAACAGTATAATTTAAAAAAGCTTATAATGACTCTGCATCATTAAATAAAAAGATTAAATAAAACATAGATTAAATAAAAGTTAATCTATGTTTAACATACTCTACTTAAGAGGTAAATTGAATTAAAGGCAAAGAATGTGTTTTATAAATATCTCTACCAAAAATATTCAGAAAATGTTTTAAAACTTTGGTGTTAAAAGCAAAGATTCTGGTGATCTTGAAAATTTCAGTATAAGATAACCAATTCTTTCTTTTTTTCTTTTGAGATGGAGTTTCACTCTGTCACCCAGGCTGGAGTACAATGGCGTGATCTTGGCTCACTGCAAACTCTGCCTCCTGGGTTCAAGCGATTCTCCTGCCTCAGCCTCCCAAGTAGCTGGGATTACAAGCGCCTGCCACCAAGCCTGGCTAATTTTTGTAGTTTTTAGTAGAGACGGGGTTTCACCATGTTGGCCAGGCTGGTCTCAAACGCCTGACTTCAAGTGATCTGCCTGGCTCGGCCTCCCAAAGTGCTGGGATAACAGGTGCGAGCCACCATGCCCGGCCAAGATAACCAATTTCTTTTTATTTATTTATTTTTTTTGAGACAGAGTCTTGCTGTGTTGCCCAGGCTGGAGTGCAGTGGTGCAACCTTGGCTCACTGTAACCTCCGCCTCCCAGGTTCAAACAATTCTCTGCCTCAGCCTCCCGAGTACCTGGGGTTACAGGTGACCGCCACCATGCCCAGCTAATTTTTTTGTATTTTTGGTAGAAATGGGGTTTCACCATCTTGGCCAGGCTGGTCTTGAACTCCTGACCTCGTGATCCACCCACCTCGGCCTCTCAAAGTGCTGGGATTACAGGTGTGAGCCACTGTGCTCAGCCAATAACCAATTTCTTAAACAATTATAGTAGCTCCCTCTGTTACTAAAAATGTAATTGTATTACTTTAGATGTGGTTAACATACGTTTGATGGCTGGCTGGCCGTCTAGTCACATTACAAACTCGGTATTTTCGTTTCATCTGTCCACAGTGGGTCACCTCAACTTTGAGACCTGAAATTTTTTTTAAAAGGCAAAACATCAGTTAATTAAAATCATAGTGACAAAAACAGATTCAGATGTTGTCTTCAAAATGTCATGACATTGTACAGGATAAAAATTGCAAGAATATGGGGACAATTTCATCATTATAGGCAAAAAACCTGAGCTAAGCAGAATAAATTAGAACTCAGATGACCTAAGATGCTCGATCTCCTTTAGTTTATTATTTCATCCAATAAATATTTATTAAGCATCAACTATGTTCTGACGCTTATTTTCAGGCCTGGAGACAGCTTTCGTGAAGTTTATATTCTAGTGAGGGAAGCTAACCAATAACAAGTAAAGAAGAAAAGAAATTCCAGAAGGATAATAAATGAATTTATGTTATTTTATTAAAATGGAAGTTTTTAAGTGGGTAAGGGTAGCATTTACTGAGTGCCTGATATGTGACAGGTACTATGCTAGAAAGCTTAATAAGCCTAATTGCATTTAATTATCACAACAACTCTACAAAGTATATATTATTATCTTTACCTTAGAGATGAATACACTAAGGTTCACAGTGGTTAAGGAACTTGACGAAGGTCCCATTGATAGAACTGGTTAGCCTGAGACCGAAGCCCAGGTCTGTGTGACTCCAGAGCACAGGCAACGTGCAGCATGCTGAGCTGCTTCTCCAAGACCACATTAATGCAAACACTTACCTCTGATTTCTTTGGTAAACTTGACACGCTGGGAGTCTGTTAGAGGTTTGGTCTGTTCATTGATGTTCTGAATGTCTAAAACCTCACACATGAACTCAATGATAGGCTGAGCTCGGTAGAAAGCAGTTGCAGATACTAACAAACAGAGAAGGATACTTCACTTCAGGGAAAAGGGAAGGGCCAAAACAAACAAACAAACAAACAAAAACCAGCCCAAAGAGTTATTGGATAAAGAGAGTTCCATCCTACCATCAATGTTGAGCATCATATTCCACATGGCAGGTCTCACAGACTGATGAAAACCAAACCAGACCTCCCTGCCCCCTCCCAGAGGGTGGTAGTAACCTTCCGGGGGTGAGAAAAAGGAACGGCCCACTGGGGTGTACCTGAAGAAATAAGAGTTTGCATGTGTCACATTAAACATGTGAAAGGTCCTTCATTTCACTCTCAACTCTGGGAGCTGAAATCAAATTTGAACTATGACTTATGCAGAAATTTTTCAATGGCTCCAGTACAACCTACCAAAAAAGTCTGACATTTGTAGGAAATAATCCAAACCAAGGTACTAACCTCATGGAGGGAAGGTGTCTTGTGATAACATCAAGTGCTTGTACTGAGTCATCTGGGACTTCATTCAGGTGCCCAGCCAAAGCTTCTAAAAGCAACTGAAGGCTCACAACTGACACCCACTGAACAGACACTTTAAATGTTTGGTCTTTACCCTCGCCTGGAAGAGTCACCTCCATATCAACCTAAGGAAAAAAATACATGAATACAAACATAAATGTTTACAATGGCTGTGGGAAAGATTCCAAGAATATGCAGTATGATACATGCATAAAGATATTTCTTTTAACATTTTTTTACAATTGCATAACATTGGAAACAACTTAGTGTCCATGAGTAGGGGCATAATTTAATATGTAACATTATACAATAGTGAAAAACTAAGGTAGATGTTATAACATGGATGAACCTTGAAAACATTATGCTAAATGAAACAAGCCAGATACAAAAAGGCAAATATTTCATGATTCTATTTCTATGAAGTACATTGAATAGTCAAATTTAAAGAGACAGAAAGTAGAATAGTGGTTATCAGGGACCAGGGACAGTAGGGTATGGAGAATTATTGTTTAATAGGTACAGAGTTTTCGTTTGGAATGATGAAAAAGTTCTGAAAATGGATAGTGATGATGGATGCACAACAATGTGAATGTACATAATGCCATTAAACTGTAACATATCATAATTTTTTTTTTGAGACAGGGTCCTGTTCTGTCATCCAAGCTGGAGTGCAGTGGTGCAATAATAACTTATTGTAGCCTCAAAGTCCTGGGCTCAAGGGATTCTCCCACTTTAGCCTCCCAAGTAGCTGGAACTACAAGTGCACACCACCATGCCTAGCTAATTAGAAATTTTTTTTTTGTAGAGATGGGTCTCCCTGTGTTGGTCAGGCTGGTCTCAAACTACTGGCCTCAAGCAATCTTCCCACCTCGATCTCCCACAGCACTGGGATTTTTGGCTGGGTGAAGCACTACACCCAGCCAAAAATAGTAAATTTTATGTTATATATTATTTTACAACAATAAAAAACTTAAACTTGAAAAAAAATAATAAGGTAGATATAAATGCATAGAAATGGAAAGATCTTTCAGGCATATTGTTAAATGAAAAGCAAATCATAGAATGACATGCAAAACAATTAAGAATACACATCAACATATGTATAAATAGCTAATATACATAACATATCTAAAAAGATATATACCAAACTACTACAGTAGTTTCCTTTGGAAAGGAAGATGGTAGTGAGGGTGCAGATAAGTGGTGGAGGCAGTAAATCGCAGCATTTCTAGATTGTCTGGATAAGTTTATTATGAGCATATGTTCACACAGTACTTTTCTAATTAAAAAAATAAATGTTTAAAAAAGTATTGTGCTATTATAATCTATTTTCATAAGTGAGTATTATATAGTTTTCTATAATTTATAAAGCCCTGTTGTTCAGATTCAGGTAGTACTTTGTTAAAGTACATGGTTAATGTGAGAAATTAAGTAAAGATGACATAATCAACCTAAATCCTAATGCTCATCTCATTTTCAATTATCAGTTAACTGAGACAAAAGAATATGGACAGAATAACAAATCTATCATCACTATAAAAAACAACTCTGGCTGGGCGTAGTGGCTGATGCCTGTAATCCCAGCACTTTGGGAGGCTGAGATGGTGGATCACCTGGGGTCAGGAGTTTGACACCAGCCTGTTCAACAGGGTGAAACCCCATCTGTACTAAAATAATAATAATAATAATAATAATAATAATAATAATAATAAAAATTAAGGCCAGGTGCAGTGGCTCAGGCCTGTAATCCCAGCACTTTGGGAGGCTGAGGCGGGTGGATCACCTGAGATCAGGAGTTCGAGACCAGCCTGGCCAACATATAGTGAAACCCCCATTTCTACTAATAAAATACAAAAATGATCTGGGCGTGGTGGCACACGCCTATAGTCCCAGATACTTGGGAAGCTGAGGCAGGAGAATCGCTTGAACCCAGGAAGTGGAAGTTGCAATGAGCCGAGATCCCGCCACTGCACTCCAGCCTGGGCGACAGAGCAAGGCTCCGTCTCTCAAGGAAAAAAATAAAATAAAAATTAGCCAGGTGTGGTGGCACATGCCTGTAATCCCAGCTACTTGGAAGGCTGGGGCAGGAGAATCGCTTGAACCTGGGAGGCAGAGGTTTCAGTGAGCGGAGACCAAACCACTGCATTCCAGCCTGGGCGACAGAGCGAGATCCCATCTCAAAAAAAAAAAAAATTCTAAGAATTGATGTGTTATTAAACTTTTCTTTCTGCTCACATACAGATTTTTTAAAATTGATATATGACAATTGTACATATTTTTGGGGTACATGTGATATTTTGATATCTGTATGCAATGTGTAATAATGAAATAAGGGTAATTAGGATATCATTACCTCAAACATTTATGTTTTTTGCGTGTGTTGGGAAGAAAAGGAAACATTTTTGTCATGTATCTACTAAATGAACTAAGTATTTCTTGCTCTTAACACTTACCCTATCCCGTCCAATTGGTAGTGGATGTGCCGTGTACATGTTTCTTTTGCCATCATACCCAGGCTGCCGATCACCAAATATTTGCATCTTGAAGTGCCGCACCATTGTATCTACTACCTCCCTTCACGGTAATGGAGATAATGGCAATTAGCTTTCAGAAATGGTAAACAGTAAGAAAAGCATCATCATACCTTAATCATTTAAATTAGGTTCAGTATTACTTGGAAAAAGTAAGAGTTAAGGTTACAATTGATTCAAGTACTTTAAAAAATAGTTAACTAAAGAAAGGTAGCAACAAGTGTACAAAAACAACTATAAGATGATATAGGAAATGGGGAATAAAAAAGAGAATAACATTTATGTTATCCTCTCAACCTCCTCTTTCCAAAATCCTCTCCTGTGATAAACACAGCCTTATAAGAATAACCTGGCTAGGCGCGGCGGCTCACGCTTGTAATCTCAGCACTTTGGGAGGCTGAGGTGGGTGGATCACTTGAGGTCAGGAGTTCGAGACCAGCCTGACCAACACGGTGAAACCCTGTCTCTACTAAAAATACAAAATTAGCCGGCATGGTGGCACGTGCCTGTAATCCCAGCTACTCAGGAGGCTGAGGCAGGAGAATCGCTTGAACCCGGGAAGCGGAGGTTGCGGTGAACCGAGATTGTGCCATTGCACTCCATCCTGGGCAACAAGAGCGAAATTCCGTCTCAAGAAAAAAAAGAATAACCTATCTTGGATATCTAAGTTTGACACGTAGGTACCTCACTGAACGATGATAAGTTTGTCATCAAATCAATATCCTGGCTGGGTGTGGTAGCTCATGCCTGCAATTCCAGCACTTTGGGAGGCTGAGGCAGGTGGATCACTTGAGGTCAGGAGTTCGAGACTAGCCTGGCCAACGCAGTGAAACCCAGTCTCAACTAAAAAAAATAGAAAACTTAGTCAGGCATGGTGTAATCCTGGGTACTTGGGAGGCTGAGGCACGAGAATCACTTGAACCCAGGCGGCAGAGGTTGCAGTGAGCTGAGATCACGCCACTGTACTCCAGCCTGGGCAACAGAGTAAAACTCTGTCAAAAAAAAAAAAAAAAAAAAAAAAAAAAATCCTTATTCAAGTATATTGGTTTTGAGAAAGAGAATCAGCAGGAATTCAAAAATCTGAGGATCAGTAAATCTAAGATCCATGATACACAAACAAATAAGTCAACCCCTTTGCCTAATGCTAGTGATTTATTATTCTGTATACCGTCTTGTCTTATTCCAAAGTGCTTGTCTTATTTCAAAGTGCTTATTCCAAGCAGTGTAGACAAGGGAATGTTGTAAAATATTCTCTTTCCAAAAAGATTATTAATATAGCTTCTTTGTTTTTAGAATAAAAGTCTTTTTCTCCATCAAGCATGCAGAGCTTTACTTTAGTGTTCTTGCATATATGCCAGATCACACTGTATGCAGGCTGTGGAATAAATGCAGTGGCAAAAAAACTGGTGTATAGAGTTTAAGATATGGACAGACCAGGGTTTGTGAGATTTTTGAATGCTAGAGTCAATGAAAAGTTAGGTGCTTAGACTTAGCAACGTTCATGTGTGGGAACGATATCTTAAAAGCCAAAATACATCATAACTAGCTAACACATTTATATTACTACAAATGAAATCTGTGGGAAAGTCATGTTTACAAACCAAACCATGCGACTGAAAAAAATTGATGGAGAGACGTGGTATCGTACAATCTCCATTTTAAAGAGCTAACTTAAGAACTGTACATTTTCATACTAGAAAAGAGTAATTTCTCATCTTACATTCTTAAATTCTGACCAAAAAGTTTAGAGTAAAGAGCTACTTTCACCTCTATTCTCATTTAATCTTCACAGCAACCTCGTAAAACAAATAGGAGAATGATTATGGTCCTCACATTAAAGAAAAGAAAAAAGAAAAATTCAGAATGGGCAAGTGGCCTGTCCCTGATCACACAATGATTAAGTGGCAGAACTGCAAGACCTTGGACAAGTTACTTAATCTTTCACATGTCTGTTTCTTCATATGTAAAGTTATGATAATAATAATAATAATACTTCCCTTGAAAAGTGGTTGTCTTAATTGAGCAAATACACAGAGTATTTATTTATTTATACAGTGTTACGTAAAACACATAGAGTATTTAGAATGGTGCTTGTCCCACAATAAGCCTTTGTACTCTGATCTGCTCATGGATATCATTCCAAGAATTGTCTTCTCTCCTAAATCATCAAATTTTTCCTTTTTACTGGATTATTCCCTTCAGCATACAAATATGCTCCAATTTCTCTCATCTTAAAAAAAAAAAATCAAACTTTCTTGGGCCAGGCGTGGTGGCTCATGCCTATAATCCCAGCACTTTGGGAGGCAGAGGCAGGCAGATCACTTGAGGTCAGGAGTTTGAGACAAGCCTGACCAACGTGGTGAAACCTCGTCTCTACTAAAAATTAGCCAGGTGTGGTGGTGCATGCCTGTAATCCCAGCTACTCGGGAGGCTGAGGCAAGGGAATCAGTTGAACCCCAGAGGTGGAGGTTTCAGTGAGCCAAGATTGCACCACTGCACTCCAACCTGGGTGACAGAGTGAGACTCCATCTCAAAAAAAAATACATAAATAAAAAATTAAACTTTCTTAATCTCAGTTTCTCCTCATCTGAACATTCTATTTCTGTGCTCCCTTTTGTATCAAAATCCCTTGAAGGAGTTGCCTGTAATTCCTCTTCCTCTTTCTCCCTTGAACTTTCTCAAGTAAGGCTTTCGCTCTACCAAACTACTCTTATTAACGTCCTCCAGTGGGCTCCATATAGCTAAATTCAATGCTCCTTGAACATTAGATAATCCATCCTTCCAACTTAAAACATCTTCTTCCTTTGCCTCCAGAGCACCATTCCCCTGGTTTTCTCCTATCCCAGTGGTCTCTCCATGCCAATCTTCCTGCTGATACTTCCTCATCGCCTTTAATCTTTAAGTTAAATCTTTAAATATTGGAGTGCTTCAAGACCCAGTGTAGGAGACTTATTTTCTCCACACACACACTCACTTTCAACATAATCTCATCCAGTCTCATGGCTTTATCATCAATAAGCTCATGATTCTCAAATGTTTGTCTCCAGCCTCGACCTGTTCCCTGAATCCAACCTTAATACTGTATTCAACCTCCTTTTTTTTTTTTTTTTTTTTTTAAGACTCAGAGTCTCACTCTGTCACCTGGGCTGGAGTGCAGTGGTGCTACTTTTTTTTTTTTTTTTTTTTGAGATGGAGTCTCACTCTGTCGAGCAGGCTGATGTGCAGTACCACGATCTCAGCTCACTGCAACCTCCGTCTCCCGGGTTCAAGCGATTCTTCTGCCTCAGCCTCCTGAGTAGCTGGGACTACAGGCACACACCACCACACCCAGCTAATTTTTGTATCATTAGTAGAGACAGGGTTTCACCATATTGGCCAGGCTGGTCTCAATCTCCTGACCTCGTGATCCACCCACCTCGGCCTCCCAAAGTGCTCACATCCAAAGATGTGAGCCACCGTGCCCGGCCTTTTATTTTTTTTAATATAGACAGAGTCTAGCCATGTTGCCTAAGCTTGCTGCAAACTCCTGGCTTCAAGCAATCCTCCCACCTCGGCCTCCTAAAGTGCTGGGATTGCAGGTACGAGCTACCACAGCTGATCTCCACTAGGATGTCTAATAGTCATCTCAACCCTGATGTCCAAAACGCACAGATCTCCTGATTTGCTACTCCCTGCTTCTGCTTCTCTTGCAGTTTTCCCCATCTGATAAATGACAACTCCTTTTTTTCCAGTAGCTCAGGACATAAACCCTGGAATTAATCACGACTAATTTCTTTCTTTCACACCACATGTTCAATTCTTCAGTAAATCTTACTGACACTAGTGTGAAAATATTTGCAGGATCTGACCACTTCTCATTACTATCAATTATACTACTCAAGTCCAAACCACCATTACTTTTCACCTGAATCATTCCAGGTGCCTCTTAATTAATTTCCATGCTTTTTACCCTTACCTGCTAGGGTCTAATTTCAGCACAGCATCCAGGGCAATCCATTAAAAATATAAGTTTGTCATGTCTCAGATTTATTTAGTCATGTTGTGGGTTTAGTATTTAAAACTCACCTAACCAGAATAAATGACAAAGTGTTATGAATGCCTACAAGTTCTGCATGATAGAGGCCTTCTGAAATTTCTCCAACCTCATCTCCTATCACTCTCCCCCACTCACTCACTTGCTCCAGCAATCCAGAATTATCTGCTGTTTCTTTCTTTCTTTCTTTTTTTTTTTTTTTGAGACAGAGTCTCCCTCTGTTGCCCAGGCTGGAATGCAGCGGCACGGTCTCCACTCACTGCAACCTCCGTCTCCCAGATTCAAGTGATTCTCCTGCCTCAGCCTCCCAAGTAGCTGGGATTACAGGCATGCGCCACTACGCCCGGCTAATTTTTGTATTTTTAGTAGAGACAGGGTTTCACCATGTTGGTCACGCTGGTCTCGAACTCCTGACCTCAAGTGATCTGCCTGCCTCAGCCTCCCAAAGTGCTGGGATTACAGGCATGAGCCACCACGTCCGACCCGCTGTTTCTTGAATTCACCAAGCTTCTGACTTTGCCTGGGACACTCTTCATGCAGATACCCCTCACCTCCTCTAGGTCAAATGTCACTTCTCAGTGAGACTTACCCTAGCTATTTGAATATATATACATATACATACATGTGTGTATATCTACATATGCATGTATATGTATATATAAACATATATATTCATTCATATGTAAATCTCAGTGCTCATCCTATCCCCATTTCCTATCTTCCATCTCTACTTTTTTTTTCTTTATTGCATTTATTACCAACTAACAAAATATATGTTTTGTTTGCTTCTTCATTTATTTTTGGTCTTCCCCATTAGAATATAAGCTCCTCAAAGGTAGAAACTTTTGCCTGTTTTGTTCATGGTGAATTCCCACAGCATAGGGTAATACCTGGCACAAAATAAACATTCAATAAAATATTTGTTGAATGGATCAATGTTATCCATTACCACCACTTCTACTACTATTGATCTCAGTTATACAACAGCCAATAATGGGTTTGCATGAGAGTGAACTATACCAGAAAGCCAATTTTGATCCATAATGAGAAAAATATCAAGCGGCACAAAATATTTAACTTGACAGCAAAGAGCAATCTTAAAAAAGCAAGAATCTTAATATCAAATATTGCCTGAATGTCACTGCATAGAAACAGAGAAAACAAAAGTGGATGTATACTCAGCACACTGTAAGAATATTTGCTACAGGGCTGTCTTCACACCAGGTAAATTCCTGCTATACAGACCACAATACTTATATCATCTCATCAGGACCACTCTTAGATAATGCTAGAAATAACTAGAGCTTCTCTCTGTGCTTAGTTTTCTCAATACTCCAAGATGACTTTTCTGTCTTTCTTTTCCCCCAAGAAAACATCTGCAAGTAATCTTCTGTATTGATATATATACATTATATATGTATATATATCTTTCTCATGTCCAAAACCAACATATAATAATAAAATTTGAATTTCCAGGTAGTTCTATTTCCCATAGACACTAATGTCGTCACCTATTTTGGTAAATTTTTGCTACCCTTGGTCAATGAAAGAGTGACCTTTCTTTTTCATAATTAAATAAGTGTTTACTGATTGACTAATAATATATCCAGCACTTTGCTAGAGTCTACAGAGGATAACCAAGCATGCAACAGCAAACCTGCTATTAAGAAACCTATCATCTTAGAGAATAACAAAGCCTACATGTTGGATGAATTTAGAGAACAATATGATACATAAATAAATTATATGCACTTAAATATACAGAAATCCACTCTTTCTAATCCTTACCTGTTGACTCTACGAGGCCGTTTTTCGGGCTTAATATCCACATCATAGTGATACACATCTATTTTAGGAATCTGAACCTGAAAATGATTGGCTAACAGTCGAATTGGTTTTCCAACAGTTCCAAGGCCAGGACGACGAGGTGGCTGAAACAGGCTAGCCGGAGGTCCTAAAGAGATTGAAAGACATTTGCTGTGTTATTATTTTTCTTTTTTCTTTCTTTCTTTCTTTTTTGAGACAGAGTTTCGCTCTTTCACCCAGGGTGGAGTGCAGTGGCTTGATCTTGGCTCACTGCAACCTCTGCCTTCCAGTTTCAAGTGATTCTCCTGCCTCAGCCTCTCGAGTAGCTGGGATTACAGGAGCCCACCACCAGGCCTGGCTAATTTTTGTATTTTTAGTAGAGACAGGGTTTCACCACGTTGGCCAGGCTGGTCTCGAACTCCTGACCTCATATTCCACCCGCCTCGGCCTCCCAAAGTGCTGGGATTACAGGCGTGAGCCACCACACCCGGCCTGCTGTGCTATTTATTCTTCTTGTTGTTGATGATGATGATGGCTACAATTATTGAGATCTTATTATTCACTGTATGTACTCTAATATAAAGAATCTGGGGTGTCTTTTGACCTAAGGTTCTCTAGATTTCTAAATATTTTGCCAAGTTGCTATTATTTTTAATATAAGGACATCAAAATTAGAATGATGAATTCCTCTCAAGCATAGGCTACAGTACAAAATCTTGCATGAGCATTAGTAAAGCTCTATAGCTAGACTTACAAAATTATATGCATTTTAAAAACTATCTCTAAACTCTGGAGCCACCATCCCCAGAGTTGGAAATGACCTATTAATCTCTCACAAATTAGCCTGCATCATTATAAATTGTACATATAGGAGAAGATTAAACCGCAGCTCTATTTATCAATTTATTTGCTAATTTTGATAGTGAAACAATACCAATAAAGCTAGACCTTCTCGTTTATAACTTGATATTTTTAGAACCTGGACAATCTGAGATTTCTTGCTCATAAGATCTAGTTTATTCCACAGACATTTATTCATTTATTCAGTTATAACATGCCTAACCTGTACTATGGACTCAGAATGAAGACAGAGCCCCTTCTTTCAAAGAATGTACAGTCTAGACCAGTGGTTCTCAACCTGGGGCAATTTTGTTCCTCAGGAAACATTTGGCAAATATCTGGATACATTTTTGGTTGTCACAACCTAAGGAGTGCTGCTGGCATCTAGTGGAAAGGACACAGGATACAGCTACGCATTCTACAATGCATAAGACAGCCCCCCACAACAAAGAATTACCCAGTTCAAAATATCAATAGTGCTGAGAAAGAGGTTGAGAAACCCTGGTGTAGGTAGAGTAATCTTTCCAAACTATTTCAAAAAAGAAAAGATTCCATAAGTTAAAGAAATCTTGCATACTCTCTCCCCTCTTAAAATTTCAATGCATATTATCATATTAAATTCTCTAAAAAGTCATGTAATAAATAAACCTGGTTAACTTTATCTCATCATTTAGCTAACTGTTTTTTTCTCCGCAGAACTCTCTCTCTCTAAGATTTGAACATCTATTAATACTCAGCAGAAAACGATCTTGTGGAGCACAGTCTGGGAGACACTCATTTAGAGAAAATCTTACTCCTTTTTGATGACAATATCAAGTGGATACTGGCCTAAAAAATGAACATCTTTTCTGCTATGAATAGGCATTGAGCAAAGTGGGCTGTGGTTACAATGGAAAGTTACAACAGGTTCTGTTACTGCAATGGCATTTCACTGAGAACAAAGACTTCACTAAGGAGAGAAAACTTGGAAGCAAGAAGTTGTTCTGGGCCAGGCGTGGTGGCTCACACCTGTAATCCCAGCACTTCGGGAGGCCAAGGCAGGCAGATGACCTGAGGTCAGCAGTTTGAGACCAGCCTGGCCAGCATAGTAAAACCCCGTCTCTACTAAAAATACAAAAATTAGCCGGGCACGGTGGTGGATGCCTGTAATCCCAGCTATTCAGGAGGCTGAGGCAGGAGAATCGCATGAACCCGGGAGGTGGAGGTTGCAGTGAGCTGAGATCACGTCACTGCACTCCAGCCTGGGCGACAGAGGGAGAATCAGTCTAAAACAACAACAAAAAGAAGTTGTTCTGTTCCAACATCACTTAGGAAAATTAGAGCAAATACTTTATGATATTTATGGTTACAGATCACCATATTCTAACACTTAAAGTATTAAAAATCATTTTACATATTAATTATTCATTTTCCCACTATATTCTACTTATCCTTCAGAATTAGGTTTAGATGTAACCTCCTTGGAAAGCCTTTCCTGATTCTCCCAGACTAGAGGATCCGTCCTCTGTGTTCAAAAGACTCTCTCTATAGGGGAACCCATAGAGCAAGTATAAGAAACCACTTGTTAAGTTACTCTGTCTCCTTCACTAGATTGCAAACTCTTATAAACACTGCATGTTCTCACTCATAGGTGGGAATTGAACAATGAGAACACTTGGACACAGGAAGGGGAACATCACACATTGGGGCCTGTTGTGGGGTGGGGGGAGGGGGGAGGGATAGCATTAGGAGATATACCTAACGTAAATGATGAGTTAATGGGTGCAGCACACCAACGCGGCACATGTATACATATGTAACAAACCTGCACATTCTGCATATGTACCCTAAAGTATAATAAAAAAAATTTTAAAAAAAGAAATGAACCTCCTGTTAATCTTCTCAATATCTAATGCAGCCGTCATCATGTTATAAGAATTCAATAAATGTTGAACTGAACAGTATCAATAATCCCAGATAGAATCTAAACACAAAAATGATAATTATCTTTCTCTCTCCTTCCTTCCTTCCCTCCTGTCCTTCCTTCTTTCCTTCCTTCCTTTTCTCTCTCTCTCTTCTTTCTTTTTTTTTTTTTTTTGAGATGGAGTCTTGCACTGTTGCCCAGGCTGGAGTGCAGTGGCGCAATCTTGGCTCACTGCAACCTCCGCCTCCCAGGTTCAAGAGATTCTCCTGCCGCAGCCTCCCAAGTAGCTGGAATTACAGGCACCTGCCACCATGCCCAGCTAATTTTTTGTATTTTTAGTAGAGACAGGGTTTCACTACATTGGCCAGGCTGGTCTCAAACTCCTGACCTTGTGATCCTCCCACCTTGCCCTCCCAAAGTGTCTCTCTTCTTCTTCCTTCTTCCTTCTTTCTTCTTCTTCTTCTTCTTTTTTTTTCTTTTTTTGAGCCAGGGTCTTGCTCTGTTGCCCAGGCTGGAGTGCAGTGGGTCAATCATGGCTCACTGCAGCCTCGACCTCCTGGACTCAACTGATCCTCCCACCTCAGCCTCCAGAGTAACTGGGATACCACGCCCAGCTAATTTTTGTATTTTTGGTAGAGACAAGGTTTGGGGTTTTGCCATGTTGCCTAGGCTGGTCTTGAACTCCTGGAGTCAAGCAATCTGCCCACCTAGGCTTCCCAAAGTGCTGAGATTACAGTCATGAGCCACCATGCCCAGCTGACAATTATTTTTCAATGAAGAAAAAGCACATAATTTATACTAAAAGTATTCTTTTTTTTTTTTTTTTTGAGATGGCGTCTCACTCTGTCACCCAGGCTGGAGTGCAGTGGTGCAATCTTGGCTCACTGCAAGCTCCACCTCCCGGGTTCACGCCATTCTCCTGCCTCAGCCTCCCCAGCAGCTGGGACTACAGGCACATGCTGCCACGCCCGGCTAATTTTTTGTATTTTTAGTACAGACAGGGTTTCACCATCTTAGTCAGGATGGTCTTGATCTCCTGACCTTGTGATCTGCCCGCCTTGGCCTCCCAAAGTGCTGGGATTACAGGTGTGAGCCACTGCGCCCGGCCCACTAAAAGTATTCTTATTGCTTGGAGTTGAGTTCTACTTCTAGTGTACAAGGGTACCTATCAATACAATTGATAAGACAATTACAAACAAGGTAACAAGGTAAGAAGTAAATAGTAAATAAAGTGAGAGGTGATAAACATACTGAATTAACCCAATTAAATCATATAAATAAGTCAACTCTGCATATTTCAAGATACACTTAAGCAATCACTGTATCATTCATAAAGTTGTAAGAGGCCAGGCACAGTGGCTCATGCCTATAATCCCAGTACTTTGGAAGGCTGAAGCGGGCAGATCACCTGAGGTCAGAAGTTTGAGACCAGCCTGGCAAACATGGTGAAACACCGACTCTACTAAAAATACAAAAATTCGCTAGGTGTGGTGGTGGGCACCTGTAATCCCAGCTACTCGGGAGACTGAGGCAGGGGAATAGCTTGAACTTGAGAGGTGCAGGTTGCAGTGGGCCGAGATCACGCCACTGCAATCCAGCAAGGGTGACAGAATGAGACTTGTCTTAAAAAAAAGAAAAAAATGTCGTAAGAAATATAGCTTTATAATAGAAATTTGAAAACAGAAACTTGGATCAAATGACTTGCTTAAGGACATAAGACTTTGAGTTTAAATACTAACTGGAATCCAAATCTCCTAACTCCTAGCCTAGCACTTTTTCTTCCCAATATACTTCATAATCTTGTGATATGTATTATTATCTGAAGTACTTGAATGTCAAAGAGGCAGAGGCAGAAAAATTGAAAGAAAAACGATTAAGAAGTGGCAAAAAGTAAATATTATTTGTATCTCCTTTCCTTGGCAAAGAGAAAAGTTAGATGGTGAGTGATAATTTTTAAATAAGCTTAGAAGATTTAGTTTGAAAATTAAACTTTTTTTATTCTAGAAGCTAATTTCTTTTTTCTTTTCTTTCTTTTCTTTTTTTTTTTTTTAATTTGGCCTAAACAGCAGACATTTATTTGTACAGCTCTGAAGGCTGGGAAAAATCTGGTTTCTTTGAATTTAGCCAGCTATCTACTTAATGAAGCAATAAAGCACAGTGGCTAAAGCTCTGGAACCAAATTACCTAGGTTTAAATCCTGGTCTCACCACTCCCTAATTGCATGATGTTGGGCCAGTTTCTTGGCCTCTCTGCATCTCGGTTTCCTCATTTATAAAATGGGCATGTGTGTAATAATAACGGCATCTATCCCATGAGATGATGTGTATTCAAGGTTTAACATAAAGGCTGGGTGCAGTGGCTCATGCCTGTAATTCCAGCACTTTGGGAGGCCAGGGCGGGTGGATCACAAGGTCAGGAGTTCAAGATCAGCCTGGCCAAGATGGTGAAACCCTGTCTCTACTAAAAATACAAAAATTAGCCAGGCGTGGTGGGTGCCTGTAATCCCAGCTACTCGGGAGGCTGAGGCAGAGAACTGCTTGAACCCGGGAGGCGGAGGCTGCAGTGAGCCAAAATGGCACCACTGTACTCCAGCCTGGGCGACAGAGCAAGACTCTGTCTCAAAAAACAACAACAACAAAAAACGTTTAACATAGTGCCTTGCAATAGTAAATGCTCAGTAAATGTTAGCTATTATAATTGCATTTGTAAATGTTATAATCATAGTTAGTGCTCAAAGGTCCCTGAGGTGGTTGGTTTTTTTTTTTTTTTTTTTGATGGAGTCTTGCTCTGTCACCCAGGCTGGAGTGCAGTGGCGCAATCTCAGCTCACTGCAACTTCCGCCTCCTGTGTTCAAGCGATCCTCCTGCTGCAGCCTCAGACTACAGGAGCACACCACCACACCCATCTAATTTTCATATTTTTAGTAGAGATGGGTTTCACTACGTTGGCCAGGCTGGTCTCGAACTCCTAACCTCAGGTGATCCGCCCACCTCGACCTCCCAGAGTGCTGGGATTTCAGGCGTGAGCCACTGTGCCCAGCCCCTGAGGTGTTTTTTTGTTGTTGTTTGGTTGGCTTTTTGTCCTTTTGTTTTGTTTTGAGGCAGAGTTTCTTTTTGAGGTGCGATCTCAGCTCACAGCAGCCTCTGCCTCCCAGGCTCAAGCCATCCTCCCACTTCAGCCACCATAGTAGCTAGGGCTACAGGTATGCCACCACGCCCAGCTAATTTTTATATTTTTAGTAGAGACGGAGTTTCACCATGTTGGCCAGGCTGGTCTCGAACTCCTGGCCTCAAATGATCCACCCACCTCAACCTCCCAAAGTGCTGGGATTACAGGCATGAACCACCACAGTTTTATTTTCAGGGTATCCCAAAAATGTGGTGACAAAGTCAGATAACTGCATTCTCTCAAAGGACAACTGATATGACTTAACATAGAACAGATGAAGTCAGCCTTAATGAAGAGGAGATGATTAGATTAGAAGTCAAATGACCCAAACTCTGGTCTTTATTTCACCACTTGGCCCTTTGAAACCCTAATGAAGTCACTTCATCCTCTCTGAACCTCACTTTTCTCATCTGTAAAATGGGATAGCTACCTGCCCTGCCTACCTCCCCGAGGATCAAATGAGCTAATAGTTATAAAAGCACTTTACAAACTATAAAGTACTGCAAACAACATATTACCAAAATAAGTGGAAATCTAATTAATTATATTTCTTAGTATTGGCAGAAACTGAACTAGGTTGCGGGGAGGCGGTGGGCAGGGAGGGACAGAACAAGACTAGAAGGCTTCAGGGACTGTTCAAGTGAGGAGGGCACAAAGCACTAGATCCAGGTGTGCTCTGCCAAAGAAGCAGGGATGATTCTCTAGGTTCTAAAACAGCCTGGATGAATCATCCCACAAGACAATCAACTCCCTTTGCTCTGATTCTATGCTTAGCAGGCAGCTACCTATTAGTTGGGTTTCCAAGGTACTGCAACACCAAAAAAGGAGTTTGCTAGAGAGCAGACAGGAAAATATTCCACTCAACAGAAAAGATCCATGTGACATTTTGGCTTATTCATTAGTGTCTTATAAATGTGGTTAGTGAGAATTAATTTTCCACAATCTGAACAATCCTGAGTGAACCACTAAGTCCTCAAACCTGCAAAAGCTAAAATCAAACCAAAAAAAAAAAAAAAAAAGAGTCCCTGGGCAGTGCCTAAGATCACCAGGTTGATCCTTTCCAGAAATTCAGTTTATGCCCACAGTTACACAGTTTCTTTTGATATCAGATCATAAATGCAACAGTTGTTTCAATTATGAATTACTTGAAGGGAGGGAAGAAATATCTGTTGAGCATCTATAGGCACTAGTCTCTACAATAAGACTTATCATATACTCTCATTTCATTCTCTCAACAATCTTACAGAACATAATTATTATTACCTTCAATTTATAGATGAGAAAATGAAAGTTCAAAGGAATTGAGTAATTTGCCCAGGGTCATACAACTATTACATTACTAGATTGAATCTGTTACTTTCCTAAAGACCTGATCATGTCTTTAGCCAGGGGACATATCTGAAGTTAACCTGGCATAATACACTGAAGTTTATCAAATAATATTAATGCGGCAAGCCAATTTATTTTTAAAAGGCATATGAAATTTGATTATGAGAGCCTTTAAACAATACTTTAAGAAGCAAATTAGGGTGGGGTTTAATCACTCAGCTATGCAAACAAGTGCTAAGTAAACAAACCTGCCAAGTTTCCAAACTCAAATGGCAACTCGAATTTTCTACGCACTAAAAAGATGAAACGCTCTACGACTAAGTTCATTATGTAGGTAAGGTTTGAATATTAAAGTTAATTCCACCACAGCCCCTAAACCCTGCGCTACTTAGCCAAGGCGTTAGAAACCTGTTGGGCTTTGAGGTGGAAGCACCAGGCCCCAATACTCAGGGCACTTGTTACAGCCTGGAATGGTTCCTCTGGTTTGGATAGAGAGAAATAACCAGAGGCCATCCATATCCACAACAAATTACAGTTTCCAAAGCACTTTCTCCTTCATTTGATCCTCACAACCACTCATAACCCAATTAGAAGAGAACTCAGGGCATTGAAGCCTGTGCTGGAGCAGACTGACTGGCAACTCCTGTGTCACTCAAAGGCTGGCTCAGACCACTCTGGGACTAACACACAGACTGAATGACAGATAGAGGCAAAGGACCATGTTCTTTGGGACATCAGGGCCTTTCAGAAAGGGTGGGCATTTTGTCCCTTGACCTTCAGAGATCATGAGAGGTGTTTGGATGAAGTTCTTCTTCCTCATCTGAAGGCTCTGGACCGTCTGCCAGTGCAAAGAAAAATAGGGGCGCGGCCCCAAAGCAGGACTACCGGCTGGTAGTAGGCGGCGGGGCCCTTTTCCCGGTCTGGGCCAGGCCTCCGCGCGCACTGGGTAGCGGATCGCCCCTTCTGAGGCCCCAACTACCCTCGTCGCGACCCCAGGCACATATCATCTCCCCGAGGTGGGGCTAAGAGTGGCCTCAGCCCGGCAGCGCGGGTCACCTTCCCGAACCTCCCCCCTGGACCTCGGGATCCACCCAACGGCCGGCTGGGGCGCGGTCACCGCCCCCCAGGCCCGGGTCAGCTCCCTCCGCTTCGTGCTGCGGGGCTTGGGTCCCCTTCCCCGTGGCCTGGCGGCCCGAACCCGGCGAGGCGACGGGGCAGCGAAAGTCCCGGCCGCCCGCCCCGGGTCCCGGGTCCCGCCCCGACCCGAGCTCGCTCCTCACCGGGTCCCAGCGCCTCCATGGCGGCGGCGGGGGCCGCCTCGCCCCGGTCCCCGGCGCCTCCCGCTCCGGGCCCCGCCGCCGCCGCCGCCGCCGCCGCGTAACGCTTGATCTCCGGAATATTGGCGCTGGGGTGGCGCCGCGGAGACGCGGGCGCTGGGCAGGGGGCGGCGGCGGCGCCCGGCCCGGGGACAGGGACCCGGCTCCGGCTCTTCCGGCCTCAGCGACAACAAAAACAATCCCCGCCGCCGCCGCCGCCGCCAACGGGAGCGAGAGCGGGAGCCAGCGCGCGCGCCCGCCGGGAGGGAAGGGGGCGCGGGGTGCGCGGGCCCGGGGTCCCGGCGGGCGGAGGGGGCGTGCGCGGCCCCGGGCGCGGGGTCCACAGAGCCCGGCGGGGGGCGAGGCGGGTCGGGGGACGGGCGCGCGCCCAGAGGGGGCAGAGCCCGGTGGACGTGTCGGGCACGCGCCCGCTGGCCCGCTCTGCCCCGTCCACCCGAGGAGGCCGTCGGGTGGCCAACGGCTCTCGGGGCTACGTGCCATCCCCCCAGGGCGTCCTGCAAAAGATCTTGATTCCAGTTCCGCTGATCCACAGATTCAGTTTTCCACTTCTGTGAGTGGAAAGTGTACTGAGATTCACAGGAGCCACCTCGCCGCCCTCCTCCCTCCTCCCACCCCAGATCGCTTCTGTCATCTCGTCTTTTAGGGTCACCTTAGATGCTAGCAGTCCTCCTTCATCCCTTCATCCAGCACCACACACCCAACTGCGCGTCCCTCTCCGTATAGCCGGAAGGCACCACCGGAATGGACCATGATGCATTCCCTCCCTGGTCCCATGACAAGCGCCTCTGGTCAGCAAATCACCAGTCACTTTAGAAGAGAAAGGTCTTGGCCGGGCGTGGTGGCTCACGCCTGTAATACCAGCACTTTGGGAGGCGGAGGCGGGTGGATCACCTGAGGTCAGGAGTTTGAGACCATCGTGGCCATCATGGCGGAAGCCTATCTCTACTAAAAACAGAAAAAATTAGCCGGGCGTGGAGGCAGGCGCCTGTAATCCCAGCTACTTGGGAGGCTGAGGCAGGAGAATCGCTTGAACCCGGGAGGCGGAGGTTCCAGTGAGCCGAAATCGGCCCACTGCACTCCAACCTGGGCGGCAGAGCAAGACTCTGTCTCAAAAAAAAAAAAAAAAAAAAAAAAAAAAAAAGAGAGAGAGAGAGAGAAAGGTCTTACTTTCTTGGATGCCTTCCCCTTAGCAGACAAGAGCCAAGGGAGCAGCACCACCTCCAAGGCAGCATGGTCAGCCCAGCAGGCCCAGCATCTTTAGGGCTTTCAGTAAGGACTTTGAGTGGGAGAACACTGGACAACAGGCCAAGAAGCAGTTTCTAGTCAGCAGAATGAAGGAGCCCCTTGTCCACCAATTGAAAAGTTACGATGAGTGTGTGTATGTGTGTTGTATTCCTTTGCTAGGGCATAAGGTAACAAAGTACCACAGACTGGGTGGCTTAAACAACAGAAATTTATTTTCTCACGATTCTGGAGGCTGGGAGTCAGAGATACGATGTAGGCAGGGTTGGTTCCTTCTGAGGCCTGTGTCCTTCACGTGGTAGATGGTGGCCTTCTCCCAGTGACTTCACATGGTCTTCCCTCTGTGCGTGTCTGTGTCCAAATTTCCTCTTATAAGGACAGCAGTCCTATTAGAGTAGGGCTCACTCTAGTGACCTCATTTTAATTTAATTACCTCTTCAGAGACCCTGTTTCCAAATACAGTCACATCCTGGGGTGCTAGAGTTAGGACTTCAATATACAAATTATTGGGGTGGCGGACAATTTAGGCCCCTAGCATGTGTGGTGGGATATTCATTTGAGCACCTGCCATGTGCAGTCATAGAGCCAGGTAGTTTTTTTATGTAATGATAAAAAATATTAGCATCACACCCTGGCCATGCACTCTGCTATGGGCTTCTCATTGTCACTCAATCTTTACGACTACCAGTAAGGTAGATATTGTTAAGAAAGGTATTTGTACAGATGATGACACCGAAGCTCAGGGAAGTTAAGTAAGTCGGGCTTTGCATTACATGATGCTGCAGTGAAGCATGGGAAAAATTGGAGTTCAAATCTTGCATTTAAGTCCTGGCTAATTCTCTCTCTGATTGGCTATGGAACTGGGACTTTTAATCTAGTGCTTACATTCTTGTCTACTGATACCATACCCTATATTCTTTTTTTTTTTTTTTTTTTTTTTGACATGGAGTCTCACTCTGTCGCCCAGGCTTGAGTGCAGCAGCGCGATCTCGGCTCACTGCAAGCTCGCGATCTTGGCTCACTGCAAGCTCCGCCTCCCGGGTTCACGTCATTCTCCTGCCTCAGCCTCCCGAGTAGCTGGGACTACAGGCGCCTGCCACCACGCCAGGCTAATTTTTTGTATTTGTAGTAGTGACGGGGTTTCACCATGTTAGCCAGGATGGTCTCGATCTCCTGACCTCGTGATCCACCCGCCTCGGCCTTCCAAAGTGCTGGGATTACAGGCATGAGCCACCACGCCCGGCCACCATACTCTATATTCTTTTCACAGCATCATGCTACCTCTCTGTTAAACCAGATAGTAACTGGAAATAGTAATAGGGGACAGAATGTTCAAAGGGGAGAAAGTATTTACTAAATGATCAGACTGCTGCACAGCTAAGAAGAAAAGAAAAACCAACTAGAGTTGGCTGGGCGTGGTGGCTCACGCCTGTAATCCCAGCACTTTGGGAGGCCGAGGCGGGCAGATCATGAGGTCAGGAGATCGAGACCATCCTGGCTAACACAGTGAAACCCCGTCTCTACTAAAAATACAAAAAATTAGCCGGGTGTGGTGGCGGGGGCCTGTAGTCCCACCTACTCGGGAGACTGAGGCGGGAGAATGGAGTGAACCTGGGAGGCGGAGCTTGCAGTGAGCTAAGATCACGCCACTGTACTCCAGCCTGGGCGACAGAGCGAGACACCGTCTCAAAAAAAAAAAAAAAAAGAAAAGAAAAAAGAAAAACCAACTAAAGTTCAAGTTTTTCACTTCACGCTAAATTCCACCTACAGTTTAAACAATGCCGGTGTCTCCAATAGTCTGGTTTGTGGCTGACTCTCCCAACCCCACTTCCTAACAAAATTTCTCCATATTCTATTTGCTACCCTGAGCAGAGACCATAGCTTATTCCCTGGACTGAAAATAGTTTTTCCATTAGCTTTAGAGACTGAAGTATGAAATTTATTCACCCCATAGTTCCAGTTGGGACCAAAATGTCTCACTCAACAGAGTGATTCTTGATTACTCTGATCATCTACCGTCTCATTTCAAAACTCACTCTCACTCAGACACTCACTGTTCCTTTTCCAAAAACTATTCCTACAGCACCCTCTCAAACCAAATTTCTGTAGTCAATAAACTCCTCTAAACCTCGGCCTGCTCAGCAAGCCCTCCCTCCACTTCCTGCTGTGGCTGAGAAGCCATGACCCAGAATGTCACTTCCCCTGCAGCTCTCTCTGATGGTGGTTGCTCATTCTTCCACATCCCACATGCCTCCAGGACAGGGTAGGGCATGAGTAAAGAATTGACAACATATTTGCCCCCATCGTACGAAACTTTGAATCCTTATTTTCATATTAAAACCATTTGCCGGTCGGGCGCGGTGGCTCACGCCTGTAATCCCAGCACTTTGGGAGGCCAAGGCGGGCAGATCACGAGGTCAGGAGATCAAGACCATCCTGGCTAACACGGTGAAACCCCGTCTCTACTAAAAATACAAAAAAATTAGCCAGGCGTGGTGACACGCACCTGTAGTCCCAGCTACTTGGGAGGCTGAAGCAGGATAATCGCTTGAATCCCAGAGGCGGAGGTTGTGGTGTGAGCCAAGATCACGCCACTGCACTCCAGCCTGGGTGACAGAGAGAGACTCCGTCTCAAAAAAAATTAAAAAAATAAATAAATAAATAAATAAAACCATTTGCCATCTAGCCACACCATCACAGAGCCTCCTTTGGGGGTGTAGTTAACTCAACTCCTGGTCTTATATTTCATTCCAGGCCTGGCTCTTATGATAGTGAAAATCCTTGAGGGCAGGGCTCATTCAAGCATTCAGGTTTGTTCTCTGTTGTCTACCAACCTACCAGGCACCAAATGACTATTTGCAGACATTTATGGAGTGAATGAATGAATAAGTGAATGTGTAAATTGTGGAAGCTAAAAATGGTTCAGTAGAGGGGCCAAGGTGAAAAACTCTGGGTGAGGTGCCAGCTTCTCTAGAGCACAGATTTTCAAATCAGATGGTCCTGGGTGCAAATCCCAGTTCCTTAATGCGCAAGCTCTGAGTGTCTCAGGTATGTCTCATCACCTACTGCTTAAGGATGTCTTGAGGAGGAAGTTAAATTATATATGTGCCTGCTCCTGTGTATCTGGCACAGAGATAGTTACTAGTTCTTCTTCCTTCCTACTGTTCCCCCTGCAAAAAGTCACAATGTGATGTCTTTCTTTTCCCATGCTGCTGTCATGCTGTCCTTTGAGAGACACTGAGCTCAAGATCTCAGCTGAGTCAAGAGAGGAAAGCAGCCTGTAATCCCAGCACTTTGGGAGGCCAAGGTGGGAGGATCACCTGAGGTCAGGAATTTAAGACCCGCCTGGCCAACATGACGAAACCTCATCTCTACTAAAAATATAAAAATTAGCTGGGCGTAGTGGCAGGCACCTGTAATCCCAGCTACTTAGGAGGCTGAGGCAGGAGATCACTTCAACCCAGGAGGTGGAGGTTGCAGTGAGCCAAGATCGTGCCACTGCACTCCAGCCTAGGTGACAGAGTGAGACTCCGTCTCAAAAAAAAAAAAAAAAAAAAAAAAAAAGAGAGCAGAGCCCTCAAGAACTGAGCATGTTTACATGTCTTATGCCTGCGCCGCCTGAAGACAGAGCCTTGGCTCACCCTTCTTGGGGTGAGAGCCAGGCACAAAGAACATCCTTGATCAAGGTGTATAAGTGGAACTGAACTTCTTGAATATATCAATGCTCCCCTGAAGCTAGGCTGTGCCAGGGGGAGCCTTACTAGTGGATGCTGTGCTAGAAAGCAGGGCTCCAGCCACCAATGCTGCATGGGGCACTCTGAGCCACTGGTCTCTGTCAGTGCTTTGACTCCCCTGCCTTTCCTCATCCCAGCTTTCCTCAAAGTCTGGAGCTTAGGAGTTGAGGAGCTTCTTTGGTTTATCAAATGGGCCAGGGGCTTTAATTCTTCTTTAGCTGGGGAACCCCTTATTCAAATAAAAATCTTCAATGTAAACTGAAGTGGAGCCACTCTGTTAGAGATGGACAGAGACCTTCATTGAACACTACTGAACTAGACCAGCTCGCCATGAGCCACCACCTGGCATCTGAATAGAATTTCGGCCCACCTGCTCCTACTCAATTGGCAGCTTTGCTCTTTTGCATCTTTCTTTTAAGAGATGGGGTCTCACCATGTTGCCCAGGCTGGTCTCAGACTCCTGGGCTCAAGTGATCCTCCTGCCTTGGCCTCCCAAAGTGCTAGGATCATAGGCATGAGCCACCTCACCTGGCCTTCATTGCTTTTTGTGGCTGAATAATATTTCACTGTGTGGATATGCCACATTTTATTTATCCATTCATCAGTCGGTTGACATTTGGGTTGTTTCACTGTTTGGCTATAATAATACTGCTATGAACATTCATGTACAAGTTTTGTGTGGACACACATTTTCAGTTCTTTTGGATATAATCCTAGAGGTAAAATTCCTGGGTCATATGTAACTCTATGTTTAACTTTTGCCAAACTGCCAAACTGTTTTTCCTCAGTAGCTGTATCATTTTACATTTCTACCGGCAATGTATGAGAGTTCTAATTTTTCCATATTCTTGCCAACACTTAATTTTATTTATTTATTTACATTGAGATAGGGTCTCCTTCTGTTTCCCAGGCTGGAGTGCAGTGGTGCAATCATGGCTCACTGTAGCCTCAACCTCCCCAGCTCAAGCAATCCTCTCACCTCATCCTCCCACCTCATCCTCCTGAGTAGCTGGGACTACAGGCGTGCACCACCACATTCAGCTAATTTTTGTATTTTTTGTAGAGAGTAGAGACAGAATCTCACTCTGTTGCCCAGGTTGGTCTTGAACTCCTGGGCTCAACTGATCCTCCTGACTTGGCCTCCCAAAGTGCTGGGATTATGGGCGTGAACCACTGCACCTTGCCTACACTTATTTTTAGATTAAAAAACATTATAGCCATTTTTCTGGATGTGAGGTGGTATCGCCTTGTGGTTTGCATTTTCCTAAGTACTAATGATGTTGAACACCATGTACTTACTGGCCATTTGTATGTCTTCTTTGGAGAAATTTCTATTCAAATCTTCTGTCCTTTTAAAAATTGGATAATTTATCTCTTTTGTTATTGAGCTGCAGGAGTCCTTTATACATCCTTGATACCAGTCCCTCATCAGGTGATTTGCAAAACTTTCCTACATTCTGCTGGATATTTCACTTTCCTCTTTTTGTTTTTAACGTTCCTTCCTGCACACTGAACTATTTCACTTTTTTAATGGTGTTCTTTGAAGTACAAAAGTTTCTAATTTAGATGAAGTCCAGTTTATTTTTTTCTTTCGTTGCTTGTGCTCTTTTGTTATTATCTGAGAAATCTAATCCATGATCATGAAGATTTATTCCTATGTTGTCTTCTAACAGTTTTAGTTTTAGCTCTTACATTTGGGTCTTTGGCCCATTTTGAGTTAACTTTTGTATACAGCATGATGTAGGGGTTCAAAATCATTCTTTTGTATATGAATACTGAGTTGTCCAAGCACCATTTGTTGAAAAGACTATTCTTTCCCCTAATGAATGGTCTAGCACCCTTGTTGAAAATTAGTTGACTGCTGGGTGCGGTGGCTCACGCCTGTAATCCCAGCACTTTGGGAGGCTGAGGCAGGTGGATCACCTGAGGTCAGAGTTCTAGACCAGCCTGGCCAACATGGTAAAAGCTCGTCTCTACTAAAAATACAAAAATTAGCCAGGCATAGTGGCAGGTGCCTGTAATCTCAGCTACTCGGGGGGCTGAGGCAGGAGAATCTCTTGAACCTGGGAGGTGAAGGTTGCAGTGAGCCAAGATCGCGCCATCGCACTCCAGCCTGGGGGACAAGAGCAAGACTTCATCTCAAAAAAAAAAAAAAAAAGAAGAAAAAGAAAAAGAAAAGAAATTCAGTTGACTGCTGGGGGTGGTGGCTCACACCTGTAATCCCAGCACTTTGGGAGGCCAAGGCAGGTGCATCACCTGAGGTTGGGAGCTTGAGACCAGCCTGGCCAACATGGTGAAAACTTGTCTCTACTAAAAATACAAAATTAGCTGGCATGGTGGCGGGCACCTCTAATCCCAGCTACTTGGGAGGCTGAGGCAGGAGAATTGCTTGAACCTGGCAGGTGGAGATTGCAGTGAGCCGGGATTGTGCCACTACACTCCAGTCTGGATGAGAGAGTGAGACTCTGTCTCAAAAAATAAATAAATAAAAAAGAAAGTCAGTTGACTATACATGTAAGGGTTTATTTCTAGACTGTTAATTCTATCCCGTCAATCTTATGTCTATCCTTATGCCAGTATCACATTGCCTTAATTACTGTAACTTTGTAGTAAATTTTGAAATCAGGAAGTGCAAGTCATCCAACTTTGTTCTTCTTTTTCAAGATTGTTGTGGCTATTCTGGGTCCCTTGCATTTCCATATGAATTTTAGGATATGCTTGTCCATTTCTGCAAGAAAGGCAGTTGGAACTTGTGTGTGTGTATGTGTGTGTGTGTGTGTGTGTGTGTGTGTGTGTGTGGTTTTTTTTTCTTTTTTTTTTTTTGCGACAGTCTCACTCTGTGGCCCAGCCTGGAGTGCAGTGGTGCCATCTCACGATCTCAGCTCACTGCAACCTCCATCTCCCGGGTTCAAGTGATTCTCATGCCTCAGCCTCCTGAGTAGCTGGGATTACAGGCACGTGCCACCATATCTAGCTAATTTTTTGTATTTTTAATAGAGATGGTGTTTCACCATGTTGGCCAGGCTGGTCTTGAACTCCTGACCTCAGATGATCCACCTGCCTCGACCTCCCAAAGTGCTAGGATTACAGGCATGAGCCACTGCACCTAGCCTTTTTGTTGGAATTTTGATACGAATTACATTGAATCTGTAAATCAATTTGGGGAGTATTGCCATCTTAACAATATTAAGTATTGCAATTCATGAACACAGGATATCTTTCCATTTATTTGTGTATTCTTTAACTTCTTTCGACAATGTTTTATAATTTTCAGTGTTAAAAAAAAAAAGCCCACCGGGCGCGGTAGCTCACGCCTGTAATCCCAGCACTTTGGGAGGCCGAGGCAGGCAGATCACGAGGTCAGGAGATCGAGACCATCCTGGCTAACACGGTGAAACCCCGTCTCTACTAAAAATACAAAAAATTAGCAGGTTGTGGTGGCACTTGCCTGTAGTCCCAGCTACTCGGGAGGCTGAGGCAGGAGAATGGCGTGAACCTGGGAGGCGGAGCTTGCAGTGAGCTGAGACCGCGCCACTGCACTCCAGCCTGGCCAACAGAGCGAGACTCCATCTCTCAAAAAAAAAAAAAAAATTATTTGGTTAAATTTATTCCTAAGTATTTTCTTATTTTTGATGCTATTGTAAATGGAACTGTTTTCTCAACTTCATTTCGGATTATTCATTGCTAGTGTTTAGAAATACTATGCAACTGATTTTTTATATTAAACTTGCATCTGCAACTGTACTGAACTCATTTATTACATCTAACATGACACTCCCTGGTAGTCTACTGGTTAGGATTCAGTGCTCTCACTTATTACCTCTAACAGGTTTTTTGTGTGGATTCTTTTTTTTTTTTTTTTTTGGGGGGGGGTAGGTGGGGATGGAGTCTAGCTCTGTCGCCCAGGTTGGAGCGCAGTGGTGCGATCTTGGCTCACTGCAACCTCCGCCTCCTGGGTTCAAGCGATTCTTCTACCTCAGCCTCCCGAGGAGTAGCTGGGATTACGGGCACCTGCCACCATGCCCAGCTAATTTTTGTATTTTTAGTAGAGATGGGGTTTCACTGTGTTGGCCAGGCTGGTCTCGAACTCCTGACCTTGTGATCTGCCCGCCTCGGCCTCCCAAAGTGCTGGGATTACAATTGTGAGCCAATGCGCCCAGCCTTGTGTGGATTCTTTAGGGTTTTCTATATATAAGATCATGTCAGCCAGGCGCAATGGCTCACGCCTGTAATCCCAGCACTTTGGGAGGCCGAGGCGAGTGGATTGCTTGAGCCCAGGAGCTCAAGACCGGCCTAGGCAACATGGTGAAACCCTATCTCTCCTAAAATCACAAAAAATTAGCCAGGTGTAGGGGTGCATGCCTGTAGTCCCAGCTACTTGGGAGGCTGAGGCAGGAGAATCACTTGAGCTCAGGAAGTTGAGGCTGCAGTGAGCCAAGATGGTGCCACTGCACTCCAGCCTAGGCAACAGGAGTGAAACTCTGTCTTAAAAATAATAATAATAATAATAACACAATAGCAAAGACTTGGAACCAACCCAAATGCCCATCAATGATAGACTGGATAAAGAAAATGTGGCACATATACACCATGGAATGCTATTCAGCCATAAAAAATAATCAGTTCATGTCCTTTGCAGGGACATGGATGAAGCTGGTAACCACCATTCTCCGCAAACTGACACAGGAACAGAAAACCAAACAGCGCATGTTTTCACTCATAAGTGGGAGTTGAACAATGAGAACACACGGACACGGGGAGGGGAATATCACACACCGGGGACTGTCAGGGGGTGGGGGGAAAGGGGAGGGATAGTATTCGGACAAAATTTAATGCATGCAGGGCTTAAAACCTAGATGATGGGTTGATGGGTGCAGCAAACCACCATGGTACATGTATACCTATATAACAAACCTGCACATTCTGCACATGTATCCCAGAACTTAAAGTATATATATAAAAAAACATGTCAACTGCAAATAGAGATAGATAGTTTCACTTCTTCCTTTTCAAAATAGATACTTCAAAAAAATTTTTCTTGCTTAATTACCCTCCAGTACAAGGTTGAATAGAAATGTCTCTTTTGTATTTCATAGGCAGCTTTCTGCATATTCATAAATGCCAGGAATAAAGAGACTTGGCAACTGTATTTGATTTTACCATCTTTGTCAATGAGATGGCATAGCTAGCAAGGAGAGCAATGCCTCAGGCATTGACAAACAATCAATGAATATGTTTGCTTTTACTTTCAGCCTTTATTTCTACTACACTTTTTAACCACGCCAATTGATTTTTCTTTCTCTTCCTTAAGATGAAATAAAGGGAATGAATTATGAAATGAGATAAGCCTGCATTCAAATTCCGATTTATATTCTAATTCTCCAATTTCAATTTTATAGGCCATGTTACTTTAAGTTGTCTCCTCACCCCTCTGAAACTCAGCTTCCTCAACTGTAAAATGGAGATGACACCAATCGTTTCATAGGGTTATTGAAAGGATTAAAGGAGATGATGAATGGAAAGCGTTTAACAGAGTGCCTGGGACTTTGAAAGGGCTCAAAAAGTGCCCAATCCCTTTCACTTCCTCCCTAGTGCTGAACAAGCCTCTTTTATCTGTAGGTTGGGAAAAATGACTGATTTTTATTTATTTTTATTTTTATTTTTATTTTTTGAGACAAGGTCTCACTCTGTCACCCAGGCTCAAGTGCAGTGGCGTGATCACAGCTCGTGTAGCCTCGACCACCCTGGACTCAGGTCATCCTCCTACCTCAGCCTCCCAAGTAGCTAGGACTATAGGCATGCACCACCATGCCCAGCTAATTTTTGTTTGGGCACAAATGATCCTCCTGCCTAGGTCTCCCAAAGTGTTGGGATTACAAGTGTGAGCCACTGCACCCAGCTATAATTTTAAAAAGAACTTTCTAATACCCAGAGTGATTCAAAGAAGGAAGGAGTCTTGGGAAGTAGTGAGCTCCAAGTTTAGGGGGTGGTCAAGCAGGATGTTTGAGGGGCTTGAGATTATGTTTGGAGTGTTTGAGATGATGAAAAGGTAAAGTCAGATGACTTTTGTGGTTCCATAGAATCTATTAAGTTGTGTGAAGATATGTATTGACTAATGTGTTATTCTGTTTTTTCAGCAACTATTTATTAAGTATCTACCAGGTGCCAGACCCCATGCTAACTAATGGGAATCCAAGAGTGAGCAAGAGAAGCAGGGTTCCTGTCCTCTGGGAGTTCACAGTCTTGAATGAGACTAACAATAAAAGGCAAAAAAAAAACCAAAACAAAGGAATAAGATCACTACAAAGTGTGACGAGCATTGTAGCAGAAATAAACTAAATGAGAGAGTTTACCTAGGGGAGGCAATTTTAGAAAAAGTAGAAAGGGATTGCCTGTCTGATATAGGGAGGCTGTATCACTGATTTGAACTGAGCACTTCTGGTGGTTTTAAAACAGGGCCACAAATTATTTGACATTTCACCCATCAGGAGGTAGGGTCTATGTCCTCTATCCTTTTATATGGATAGGCTTATGACCACTTTGACCAATGGAGAATGGCAGAATTGATACTATGTGATGTCCAAGGCTAGGTGGTAAAAGGCCATCTAGTGCTTTACCTTGCTCAGTAGAACACTCTCTCAGGGGAACCCTGAGCTGTCATGTAAGAAGTCTGACTGCTGGGCATGGTGGCTAACGCCTGTAATCCCAGCACTCTGGGAGGTCAAGGCGGGGGGATCACCTGAGGTCAGGAGTTCGAGACCAGCCTGACCAACACGGAGAAACCCCGTCTCTACTGAAAATACAAAATTAGCCGGGCGTGGTGCCGCATGCCTATAATCCCAGCTACTCGGGAGGCTGAGGCAGGAGAATTGCTTCAACCCGTGAGGCGGAGGTTGCAGTGAGCCAAGATCGCGCCATTGCAATCCAGCCTGGGCTACAAGAGCGAAACTCCGTCAGAAAGAAAAAAAAAGTCTGACTACCCCGCTGAGGCCACCATGTTGGAGAGGGCATGTGTAGGTGATCCAGTTGACTGTCCCAGCTGAGCCCAGCTTTCCAGCTCTCCCTGATTAAGGAGCCAGATGTGTGAATAAAAAAGCCTCCAGATGATTCCAGCCACCACCCAGTTGAGTTACCCTCATCTACTTGAGTCTTGCTAGCTGAAGCCCCAAATGTTTCAGAGCAGAGACAAACCATATCAACTCTTCTTTTTTTTGTTCTTCTTTTTTTTTTCTTCCTTGAGACAGAGTCTTGCCCTGTCACCCAGGCTGGAGTGCAATGGCGCGATCTTGGCTCACTGCAACCTCCACCTCCTGGGTTCAAACAATTCTCCTGCCTCAGCCTCCCAAGTAGCTGGGATTACAGGAGTGCGCCACCACTCCCAGCAATTTTTTTTTTTTGTATTTTTAGGAGAGACGGAGTTTCACCATGTTGGCCAGGCTGGTCTCGAACTTCTGACCTCGTGATCCATCTGCCTCGGCCTCCCAAAGTGCTGGGATTACGGGCATGAGCCACTGCGCCCGGCCTCAACTGTTCTTTTTCTGAATTTCTGACTCCCAGAATCCATGAGCATAATAAAACGGTCGTTCCTTTGTGCCACTAAGCTTTGGGGGTAATTTGATACCCAGCAATAGATAACTATAACAGCAAACAAAACACTTTATTTTTCTTTCCTTTCCCAGTCCTGGATTGCCCTCCTGCAAGTATAAATGAGTGAAAACATGACTTAAAGATGTAAAGAGGAGGAGGCAAAGGAAGGTAATGAGAAAGCAGAGTAGGAGGAGATGGAAAGGGTAACAAAAAAGGTTGATGACGATGATGAGGAAGAAGGGGAGGAGAAGGAATAGGAGTCCCCATGATACCAATGCAATCAGACAGAGAGGATTTGGGGAAAAACCAGAGAATATGGATATTGAAGCAGATCAGAAATGTTGTTAAAGGTAGAGGAAGATGAAGTAGGGACTGGGTGCAGTGGCTCACACCTGTAATCCCAGCACTTTGGGAGGCCGAGGTGGGTGGATCACTTGAGGTCACGAGTTTGAGACCAGCCTGGCCAACATGGTGAAACCCTATCTCTACTAAAAATACAAAAATTATCCCAGCATCATGGCATGTGCCTGTAGTCCCAGCTACTTGGAAGACTGAGCAGGAAGAATCACTTAAACCCGGGAGTCAGAAGTTGCAGTAAGTCATGATCACACCACTGCACTCTGGCCTGGGCAACAGAGTGAGACCTTGTCTTAAAAAAAAAAAAAAAAAAAAGGAGAGGCAGGAGGGCGGGCACTGTGGCTTACACCTGTAATCCCAGCACTTTGGGAGGCTGAGTTGGGTGGATCACTTGAGGTCAGGAGTTTGAGACCAGCCTGGGTAACATGGTGAAACCCCATCTCTACTAAAAATACAAAAATTAGCCGGGCATGGTGGTGGGCACCTGTAATCCCTGCTACTTGGGAGGCTGACGCAGGAGAATCACTTGAACCTGGGAGACAGAGGTTGCAGTGAGCCGAGATGGTGCCACTGCACTCCAGCCTGGGCGACAGAGCGAAACTCGGTCTCAAAAAAAAAAAAAAACAGAAAAATGACCGGGTGCGGTGGCTAATGCCTGTAATCCCAACACTTTGGGAGGCCAAGGCGGGAAGGTCACCTGAGATCAGGAGTTCGAGACCAGCTTGGCCAACATAGTGAAACCCTGTCTCTAGTAAAAATACAAAAATTAGCCAGGTGTGGTGGTGCATGCCTGTAGTCAGCTACTGGGGAGACTGAGGCAGGAGAATTGCTTCAACCCAGGAGGTGGAGGTAGCAGTGAGCTGAAAGTGTGCCACTGCACTCCAGCCTGGGTGACAGAGCAAGACTCCATCTCAAAAAAAAAAAAAAATTAGTTGGGCCTGGTAGTGCATGCCTGTAGTGTCAGCCACGAAGCTGAGGCAGAAGGATCACTTGAGCCCAGGAGATTGAGGCTGCAATGAGCTATAATTGTGCCACTGCACTCCAGCCTGGGTGATGGAGCAGGATGCTGTCTCAAAATAAATAAGTAAATAAATAGGCCGGGCGCGGTAGCTCACACCTGTAATCCCAGCACTTTGGGAGGCCAAGGTGGGTGGATCACTTGAAGCCAGGAGTTTGAGACCAGGCTGGGCAACATGGTAAAACCCTGTCTCTACTAAAATTACAAAAGTTAGCCAGGCGTGGTGGTGCATGCCGGTAATCCCAGCTACTCCGGAGGCTGAGGCAGGAGAATCACTTGAACCCGGGAGGCGGAGGTTGCAGTGAGCTGAGATCATGCCACTGCACTTCAGCCTGAGCAACAAAGTGAGACTCTGTCTCAAGAAAAAAAAAAAAAAAAAGAAAATAGGTAAATAAAAAAATAAGTAAATAAACAAAACAAATTAAAAAGTATCTACCAGAAACCAAAAGCAAACATTATGTTTGTAGTGGAGGTCTCCCATAAGGGAATGCCCACACTGTGAATCCCACAAAGGCAATAATTCAGGGTTAAATAAGTATCTAAATGTTAAATACAGATGTATTCTATTAAATATTTTACATTAAATACAGATACATCCTGCTAAGTTGCACATGTTACTGTAATATGCACAAAATGTCCTACCCATGCAAGGACAAGATACAAGGAGTAACTGAGAACGTATTTGGGCAGCCCCTTAGTCTCCATGAAACTCACCTCATATAAACTGTTAACATCTTGGTCACCTGACCAGGACATTTGTATGAGACCAAGAATATCTCCTCCATGATGTCTTGCCATCTGCTGAATGAGGCATCTCTAAGTAAACAGCTTGATTGGATAATGCATGCATGTTTCTCATAAATGAGGGTCAATCCTCCAAATTATGTTATAATAAAAATGGCAAACTGCGGCCGGGCGCGGTGGCTCACGCCTGTAATCCCAGCTCTTTGGGAGGCCGAGGCGGGCAGATTACGAGGTCAGGAGATCAAGACCATCCTGGCTAACACAGTGAGACCCTGTCTCTACTAAAAATACAAAAAATTAGCCGGGCGTGTTGGCGGGCGCCTGTAGTCCCAGCTACTCGGGAGGCTGAGGCGGGAGAATGGCGTGAACCCGGGAGTCGGAGCTTGCAGTGAGCCATGATCGCGCCACCGCACTCCAGCCTGGGCAACAGAGCAAGACTCCATCTCACAGAAAAAAAAAAAAAAAAAAAAAAAGGCAAACCGCAAACCTCACTAAAATAAAGAACAAAAAACACATGCCAATTTTTCATCTCTACTAGTCAACATTATATAGACTAAGGACAAGAAAAAGAAGAGGTATTAATATTTTTAAAAAGAGATAATACAAGTCCCCAGTAGCTGGACTTGAATATTAAAGATGCTACCTAGAAAATCCAAGCAAATCACTAGCCTGAGCAACACAGCAAGACTCTGTCTCTATAAAAATTTTAAAAAAAATTTAGCCAGGCTTGGTGGTGCACTCCTGTAGTCTGAGCTACTCAGAAGGCTGAGGCTGGAGGATCACTTGAGCTCAAGAGTTGAAGGCTGCAGTGAGTTATGATCATGCTGCTGCACTCCATCCTGGGTGACTAAGACCCTGTCTCAAAAAAAAAAAAAAAAAAAAAGAAAAAGAAAAAGAAAAGAAAGGAAAAGAAAAAGAGGCCAGGTACAGTGGCTCATGCCTGTAATCCCAGCACTTTGGGGCACCAAGAGGGGTGGATCACTTGAGCCCAGGAGTTTGATATCAGGCTGAGCAACAGTGAGACCCCCATCTCTACAAAACATCAGAAAATTACTTGGGCATGATGGCACACACCTATAGTCCCAGCTACTCAGGAGGCTGAGGCAGGAGGATTGTTTGAGCTTGGAAGGTAGAGGCTGCAGTGACCCTGTCTAAAAAAAAAAAAGAAAAGAAAAGAAAAAACTCCAAGCAAATCAACTGAAAATTACTAGAATGAATGAGAGTTAATACAATGATTATGTATAAAATTACCATATAAAAATCAATAGCTTGGCTGGGCACGGTGGCTCACGCCTGTAATCTCAGCACTTTGAGAGGTTGAGGTGGGTGGATCACCTGAGGTCAGAAGTTCGAGACCAGCCTGGCCAACATAGTGAAACCCCGTCTTTACTAAAAATACAAAAATTAGTTGGGCGTGGTGGTGGGCACCTGTAATCCCAGCTACTCAGGAGTCTGAGGCAGGAGAATTGCTTGACCCTGGGAGGCGGAGGTTGCAGTGAGCTGAGATCGCATCACTGCACTCCAGCCTGGTGTACAGAGCGAGACTCCATCTCAAAACAACAACAACAACAAAACACCAATGGCTTTCCTATGACCAATGATAATTTATTAGACTATGTCATTAAAGAATATCAATTCACAATTGCTGCAAAGTTTATAAAGAACCAAGAAATAAATTTAAGAGTGTGAAAATCCTCCATGAATAAAATTGTGCAGTTTTACTCTAAGATATAAATAATACCCAAATAATACATAGAAAGCCACTTCTTTTAAAGATGTTGCTGGGTGTGGTGGCTCACACCTGTAATCTCACCTCTTTTGGAGGCTGAGATGGGCGGATCACCTGAGGTCAGGAGTTCAAGACCAGCCTGACCAACATGGCTAAATCCCGTCTATACTAAAAATACAAAATTAGACGGGCATGGTGGCTCGTGCCTGTGATCCCAGAAACTCCGGAGGCTGAGGCAGGAGAATCGCTTGAACCCGGGAGGCGGAGGTTGCAGTGAGCAGATATCATGCCATTGCACTCCAGCCTGGGCAACAAGAGTGAAACTCCGTCTCAAAAAAGAAAAAAAAAAAAAGTCATTTCTCCTCAAATTAATCTATTAATGTGTTTTTTAAAGTGAAATCAAGCAAGTTGACAAAAAATGTTAAAATAGCCAAAAATATGAACCAAGCAGGAGCAGAAACCCTATCAGATATCAAAATGTGTTATAAAGCTATAATTACTCAAATAGAATTTTTTGGCTTAAGTTAAATAAACATAGAAGAACAGTAAAATCTCCAAATCCACATTATCTATCTACCCACCTATCTAGCTACCTACCTACCTACCCACCTTCCTTGTGGACTTTAGTACGTGATAAACATGGCGTTTCACATTAGAAAGGAAAAGAATGACTACAGTAAATATTGTTATCCATTTGGAAAAAATGATATGTTCCAATCATTCTTTATATCATATACAAAATAAATTCCAGTTTGATTAAACAAAAACAAAATAATAAAATAATAATAAAATAACAAAATAATAAAATAATAGTAGAAAATACAGAATATTTTCAAGTTTGGGGTAGGGGAAGGAGAGGCATTTTTGAACAAGACCTAAAATTTAGAAACCATAGAAAAACCTGATATATTAATTACATGAAAAATTAAAACTTCTCACAAAAACCGTCATAAAATTAACTATAAAGAGTTACTATAAGTCCATAGTAAAAGATTAACAATGCAGTAGAAAAAATGGGAATTCACATAAGAAGACATGAAAAGGTGTGCAATCAGCAATCGAAACTACAAAGAACAAAAATGATACTTTAAAAAAGTTCATATTCCAATCTTGGCTCACTGCAACCTCTGCCTCCCAGGTTCAAGCTATTCCTGTGCCTGAGCCTCCTGAGTAGCTGGGATTACAGGTGCCCACCACCACACCTGGCTAGTTTGTGTATTTTTAGTAGAGATAGGGTTTCACCATGTTGGCCAGGCTGGTCTCGAACTCCTGACCTCAAGTGATCCACCCGCCTTGGCTTACCAAAGTGCTGGGATTATATGCATGACCCACCGCATCCAGCCTACTGTTTTATTTTTTAAGACAGGGTCTCACCCTGTTGCCTAGGCTAGAGTGCAGTAGCATGACAGTGGCTCACTGCAGCCTCTATCTCCCTGCTCAAGTGATCCTCTCACCTCAGCCTCCCAAGTAGCTGGGACCACCGGCATGCACCACCATGCCTGGCTAATTTTTTGTATTTTTGTAGAGATGAGGTTTCACCACATTGCCTAGGCTGGTCTTGAACTCCTAGGCTCAATCCATTGGCTCACCTTGGCCTCCCAAAGTGCTGGGATTTCAGGCGTGCACCCAGCCTAAAAATATTTTTACAACTGATTATATCTAGATTTATTTGGTATGTATGGAGGTGTTATTACTAGACTGCATAATATAGATTAAAGGCAATAAGTACAAATTCGTGCAATAGAAATGAAAGTAAAACTAAAGTCCATTGGTACAAATACTTAGGTTATTATCTGAAACATTCGTATTTTCATATTAAGATAATCAGGCTGTGTGTGGTGGCTCACGCCTGTAATCCCAGCATTTTGGGAGGCCGAGGCGGGTGGATCACTTGAGCTCACAAATTTGAGACCAGCATGGGCAACATTGCGAAACCCTGTCTTTACAAAAAATACAAAGATTAGCTGGGTATGGTGGCACGCTCCTGTAGTCCCAGTTACTCGGGAGGCTGAGGTGGGAGGATAGATTGAGCCCAGGAGGCAGAGGTTTCAGTGAGCTGAGATCACACCACTGCACTCCAGCCTGGGAGATAGAGCCAGACCTTGACTCAAAAAATAAGTAAATAAAATAAATACATTGTGAATTAGTTGGGTTTGGTGGCACAAGCCTGTAGTCCCAACTACTCAGGAGGATGAGGTGGGAGGATCACTTAAGCCAGGGAGGTAGAGGCTGCAGTAAGTGTAAGGTGACACCTTACTCTGCAGTAAGGTGACAGAGTAAGACCCTGTCAGGAGTTCAAGACCAGCCTGGGCAACATGATGAAACCCCGTCTCTACTAAAAATACAAAATTAGCCAGGCATGGTAGCACATGCCTGTAATCCCAGCTACTTGGGAGGCTGAGGCGGGAGAATCACTTGAACCTGGGAAGCGGAGGTTGAGGTGAGCAGAGATAATGCCATTGCACTCCAGCCTGGGCATCAAGAGCGAAACTCTATCTCAAAGAAAAAAAAAAAAAACCAACTAGCTGGGCATGGTGTGTGCATCTCTAGTCCCAGCTACTCAGGAGGCTGTGGTGGGAGGATTACTTGAACCCAAGAGGTCAAGGCTGTGGTAAGCTGTGATCATACCACTGGACTCCAGCCTCATCCTGTCTCAAAAAAAAAAAAAAAAAAAAGGCGACTGGAATTTTTGTGTATACAGGAATGGCTTATTTTCTGGTGGGCTTCATTCATAAGATTATCTGTTTTGATACTATCATTGGAGAACTCTCAGCTGTTTGTATGCATTTCTCTTGGCTTAGTAAGTTTCTGTAGGGAAAGATCCTCCAATCTCTAGATTGAGGATACAAACTTGGCTGGTAGCATTGTCAGAACTAAGTGAGGGAAGAGGGCTGAGGGTATCACCACTCAATATATAGACTTTCACTTAACTCTCTGTTTGATGGTGGTTCACTATGGGATTAACAGGAACAGTAAGGACAGTGGACAGAAACTGAACAAGGAGAATGATAAGAGAGGAAGTCAGAGAGAAGATGATGGGTATGCTGACAATTAAGGCCTTGTAGACCATTTTAGGAATTAGGAATTTTTCTCTGAATTAGTTAGGAAACCACTAGAGGGTTTTGAGCAGGGGTAACATAACCTTACTTGAGCCTTAAAAGGACCACAATAGATTATGGGGGGTGGGAGTGTCATGGGTTAAATTGTGTACCTAAACAAAGATATGTTGAAGTCCTAGCCTCCTGTACTTCAGAATGTGATTTTATTTGGAAATAGGGTCTTTGCAGATGTAGTCAAGATGAGGTCATTAGAATAAGCCTTAATCCAGTAGGACTGATGTCCTTAATGGGAAATATGGACACAGACACAGGCATGCATGGAGGGAAGACTATGTAAGGACACAGAAGGAGATCACCATGTAAAGACAGATGATTGGAGAAATGCATCTATCAATGAAGGAGCACCAAAGATTGCCAGCAAACCACCAGAAGCTAGGAAGAGGCAAGGATTTCTCTAGAGGTTTCAGAAGGAGCATGGCTTTGCCAACCCCTTCATTTCAGACTTCCAGCCTCCAGAACTGTGAGACAAAACTTTTTTTTTTTTTTTGAGATGGAATCTCCCTCTGTCGCCCAGGGCAAAGGGCAGTGGCACAGTCTTGGCTCTCTGCAACCTCTGCCTCCCTGGTTCAAGTGATTCTCCCACCTCAGCCTTCCCAGTAGCAGGGACTACAGGTACACACCACCCTAACTGGCTAATTTTTTTTTTTTTTTTTTTTTTGAGACAGAGTCGCAATCTGTCGCCCAGGCTGGAGTGCAGTGGCATGATCTCGGCTCACTGCAACTGCTGCCTGCCAGGTTCAACCGATTCTCCTTCCTCAGCCTCATGAGTAGCTGGGATTACAGGTGCCCACCACCATGCCCGGCTAATTTTTTGTATTTTTAGTAGAGGTGGGGTTTCATCATGTTGCCCAGGCTGGTTTTGAACTCCTGAGCTCAGGCAATCTGCCTGCCTCGGCCTCCCAAAGTTCACTGTGCCCGGCCTAACTTTTTTTTTTTTTTTAAGAGACGGAGTGTCACTCTTGTTGCTCAGGCTGGAGTGCAATGGCATGATCTTGGCTCACCACAACCTCTAGCTCCCAGATTCAAGTGAATCTCCTGTCTCAGCCTCCCGAGTAGCTGGGATTACAGGCATGTGCCACCATGCCCGGCTAATTTTTTTTTTTTTTTAGATGGAGTCTCGCTCTGTCATCAGGCTGGAGTGCAGTGACGCAATCTCAGCTCACTGCAACCTCCACCTCTGGGGTTCAAGCGATTCTCCTGCCTCAGCCTCCCAAGTAGTTGGGACTACAGGTGTGCGCCACCATGCCCAGCTAATTTTTTGTATTTTTAGTAGAGATGGGGTTTCACCATGTTTGCCAGGATGGTCCCGATCTCCTAACGTCGTGATCCACCCGCCTCGGCCTTCCAAAGTGCTGGGATTACAGGCGTGGGCCGCCACACCCGGCCTAATTTTGTATTTTTAGTAGAGACAGGGTTTCTCTATGTTGGTCAGGCTGGTCTCAAACTCCCGACCTCAGGTGATCCTCCCGCCTCGGCCTCCCAAAGTGCTGGGATTGATTACAGGCATGAGCCACCACTCCCAGCCGGTAATATATTTTGAACACATTAGTTTTGAGGTGCCTGTAAGGTCACCAAGTGGAGAGGCTGAGTAGGCATAGAGATATACAGTCTGGAGTCAGAGGATATATTGGTCTAAAAATATACATTTGGGAGTCAACGGCATATAAAGAATATTTAGTGCCATGAAGCTGATAAGCTCACTAAAAGAGTGAGTGTAGATGGAAAAAAGAAGAGGTCCTTGTGTCCTGGGCATTGCAACATGTAAAGGTCAAGGAGGTGAGGAAGAGCCAAGAAAGGTGATTGGAGAGGATCAGCCAGGGAGGTGGAAGACAAGAGTGTGCAAAACCCCAGAAACAAAGGAAGTTATATGTTCTATTAGTCTCTTTTTCTTTTTGTTTGTTTTCGTCTCCCTCATTTATTTTCAGGCTTTCCTTAAAAGTCTGGTGATCCTTTTTTGTCTATTCGCATCAAAGAGGCAGGTATTAAAAGACTGATTTGAATTCTGTATCTATGTATGAGGTTTGTCTGTTGGTAGCTTTTCATAATGGAAGCCCCAACTTTAGGTCATTTCTCTGGGGCTGTTTAGTTTCTCCAGAAAATTCCCCATTTACATGCCTAGCGAGGGAGCAGCCTAGCCACCAGGATAAGGAGACTGTGGGGGCTGGGGTAGGAATGGACAGAGAAGGGTGTGTATCATGGTTCAGTATGTAGACTTCCAGTGGCTCGCTCTCTCTTTCTCTTAAGGCTCCCCTTTGGTTCAGTTGCTCCACAGACTAAACCTCTAGACTCCTGCCAGACTCCTGAAAGGTTCTAGATCATAGAGGGCTGTAGAGGTTAACTAATCCTTATAGAGACTTTCTTTTTTTTTTTTTGAGACTGTCACCCAGACTGGAGTGCAGTGGGGCGATCTCGGCTCACTGCAAGCCCCGCCTCTCGGGTTCACGCCATTCTCCTGCCTCAGCCTCCCGAATAGCTGGGACTACAGGCGCCCGCCACCATGCCTGGCTAATTTTTTTTTTTTTTTTTTGTATTTTTTTTTTAGTAGAGACGGGGTTTCAGTGTGTTAGCCAGGGTGGTCTCAATCTCCTGACCTCGTGATCCATCCGCCTCGGCCTCCCAAAGTGTTAGGATTACAGGCGTGAGCCACTGCTCCCGGCCTAGAGACTTTCAATCAATCCTCTTGTCTTTCACCCATTCTTCTTCCTGGGTTCCTGGATCCCCTAGTATTTGAGCCTAGCTGGAATTCTGTGGCAGGAAATGGCTAGCTTCTCATAAGCACCACCTCTGCAGACACTTGGTATACAGCTTTCTCACCACAGCTGATTTTTCCACTTAGCTTTCCATCTTCTCATCCTCTGATGTTTTTCTCCCACTCTCTTTGTTCTTGTGGGTTTATTCTGGTTTTATCCATTTGCTCTCATTTTTTCTGGGGCTCCAGGAAAAAAAGGAGATAAACGTGTTCAAACCACCATTGTTCCTCCTTCACAGGAATATTTTGAGATTATCAAATATCCAGCAATTTTTAAAGTTCTGGGACCACAATTTCAGGAAAGATATAAGTTCTTCCCTGTAGAAGCCACATTCCTTGGAGTTCTTGGTACCTCTGGAGTTCCAGAGTATTCCTTGTTTTCTTTTTCCCAGAGGCTAGAAATGGTCCAGAAGCATTTCTGCCTGGTCCATCCATCTGTTTTCCAGCTATCTGACTGTGGAGGCATGTCCTACTTCCCGAGGAGCCAACTGAGGTTGTCTCCTCCCTGTTGCCAAGCCTTATGTGTCTGAGATCCACATAGCAGAAATATATGTACAACTGTATTAAGTCCTTAAAGTGAGGGTAGTTAGGAAAAGTAATCTTTAAGTTATATGGAGAAAATATTTGGAAACTTTGGGCTAAGAACATGTGTATGGAGTGGGTGAAGGCAATTTGGGCCACAAAGCTTTTTTTTTTGAGACAAAGTCTCTCTCTGTCACCCACGCTGGAGTGCAGTGTCGCCATCTCAGCTCACTGCAACCTCTGCCACCCAGGGTCAAGTGATCTTCCACCTCAGCCTCCCAGGTAGCTGGGACTACAGGCATGCACAACAGCATCTGGCTAATTTTTGTATTTTTTGTAGAGACGGAGTTTTGCCATGTTGCCCAGGCTGATCTCGAACTCCTGACCTCAAGTGATACGCCTGCCTCGGCCTCCCAAAGAGCTGGGATTGCAGGCATGAGCCACTGTGCCCGGCCCTGGGCCCCAAATCTTAACTTACATTATTGTATACACATCCTGTTGTTTCTAAATCTGCCAAAGTTAGTGCTGATAATAATTTAAAACATTTTCATAATGCTTGTTATAAGCCAGTAATATTCTACGTGCTTGTCTATTAATTTATAAAATAAATAATTATAGGTTAACTATATAATCTTCAATAACCTTATGAAGGAGGTACTGCCATTATCTTCAATTTATAGCTAAAGAAACCAAAGCACAAAGGAGCTAAATACAAGCCTAGGACAAGGGGCTGTCACTCCGGAGTCCATGTGCGTAACCCATAATCTATGCTGCCTCTCTTCTTAGGTTGTATTTTGTTTTGTCTAATTCATAAGATGAAAATTTTAGGATACCAAGTCTCAGAAACCAATCAAAGGCTTTTATATACTATTTATTTTCTATATATTTAACACCTATACCATATCTCGTTAGTACCCTCACTGATTTTAGCCCTCTGTTTAAAAATGAGATTCTTCCGCTCTCTGAATAGTTCTGAATCCCAGAGGTTGTATTGCTTCTCTGTAGTTGGGGTTAGTGATAGAGATGCCTGCACCCTTGCAGCAGAGTCTCTGAGTACTTGAGCGCTTGATCTGAGTTGTGGTACCAACTAGAAGGAAAGGTCATTCTCATTTTCATGATTTTCCCAGTGGACAAAGTCTGTGGGTCTATAGTGAATTCTATTACAATTTCCTTTTTTTCTTATTGGGGATATGAAGGAAAAAGTCTTAATCTACTTATGGATGCATCTGTTAAAAAATGAAAGGTGGCTGGGCACAGTGGCTCACACCTATAATCCCAGCACTTTGGGAGGCTGAGGTGGGTGGATCACCTGAGGTCAGGAGTTTGAGACCAGCCTGACCAACATGGTGAAACCCTGTCTCTACTAAAAATACAAAAATTAGCCAGTCCTGGTGGTGGGCGCCTGTAATCCCAGCTACTCAGGAGGCTGAGGCAGGAGAATTGCTTGAACCTGGGAGGTGGAGGTTGCAGTGAGCAGAGATCGTGGCACTGTACTCCAGCTTGGGTGACAGAGCAAGACTCTATCCAAAATAAATAAATAGTAAAATAAAATAAAAGGTGGGGCTGGGCACGGTGGCTCATGCCTGCAAATCCAGCAATTTGGGAGGCCAAGGTAGGCGGATCACCTGAGGTCAGAAGTTCGAGACCAGCTTGGCCAACATGGTGAAACCCCGTCTCTACTAAAAATACAAAAACTGGCTGGGCAAGGTGGCATGCGCCTCTAGTCCCAGCTACTCGGGAGGCTGAGGCAGGAGAATCACTTGAACCTGGAAGGCAGAAGCTACAGTGAGCAGAGATCGCGCCACTGCACTCTAGCCTGGGCAACAGAGCAAGACACTGTCTCAAAAAATCAAAATAAAATAAAATACAAAATAAATTAGTAGGGGCACTGCAGGCATTAGCCAGGGGTACAGAAGCCACCTTGCAAAAGCTAGACACAGGGCAGCAAGGTGGAGAGGGATGTCCTGAGGCACAGAATATTGGGGGTGAGAATAAATCTCAGGTGATCCCCAAATTTAGCAGCTGAGCTATAAAGTAGAAAGAGATCTTCCACAGTTCAGAAAGTTGGCGGCCTGTTGGTTTTTTTGTTTGTTTGGTTCGTTTTTTGTTGTTGCTGTTTTGTTTTGAAATAGTCTCACTCTGTCGCCCAGGCTGGAGTGCAGTGTCACAATCTCGGCTCACTGCAAACTCCGCCTCCCAGGTTCAAGTGATTCTCATGCCTCAGCCTCCTGAGTAGCTGGAATTACAGGCACACGCCACCACATCTGGCTATTTTTTGTATTTTTAGTAGAGATGGGGTTTCTCCATGTTGGCCAGGCTGGTCTTGAACTCCTAATCTTGGGTGATCCGCCTGCCTCGTCCTCCCAAGGTGCTGGGATTACAGGTATGAGCCACTGTGCCTGGCTGTATTTTTTTTAGACACAGGATCTCCTCTGTCACCCAGGCTGGAATGCAGTGGTGTGTTTATAGCTCACTGTAACTTTAAACTCCTGGGCTCCAGAGATCCTCCTGCCTCAGCCTCCCAACTAGCTAGGACTATAGGCTTGTGCCACCATGCCTGGCTAATTTTATAAAATTTTTTGTAGAGATAGGGTCTCACTATGTTGCCCAGCTGGTCTTAAACTCCTGGCCTCAAGCCATCCTCCCACACAGGCAACCCACTTTAAAGCATAAAGAGTTTACTAGAATATTGCTGGTGCTCAGAGTCTAAGCCCTGCTGAAAGGAATCCTGATATGCCCTCAAAACATGTGAAGCCAGTGGTGAACTGAATCTAACTAAAGCTGCAACAAAGCTCAGATCCAGCTCTACTACAGATCACATTGACTAATTTCCCCCACAACAGTAACCTGACAAAAAGGGGCTCCCCTTTTTAAAAAATTTTTGTTAGTTTCTACAGTTCTTTTATATAAAATATCCCAGCATATAATAAAAAACACAAAGAACACACAAAGACACACAAAGGACAAAAAAAAGTATGGCCATGTCAAGAGAGAAAACAGTACTAGAAGCAGATGAAGTGATAGCTGAGATTTTAAATTATCAGACAAGGACTTTGAAATAGCTCTGATAAATATGTAGAGGTTCTAGTGGAAAAGGTGGATAAAATGCATGAACAGATGGGGGAATTTCAGCAAAGAGGTAGAAAAGATAAAAAAGAACCAAATGGAAGAGCTAGAAATGAAAAATTAGAAAGGAAATGTTTTTCAATGGGCTTAGCAGACTGAACACAGCAGAGGGAAGAATCAATATGCTTGAAGACAGGTCAGTATAAATTATCCAAACTAACGTACAAAGAGAAAAAAAGAGTGAAAATACGGAACAGAGTGTCCAAGAATGGAGACAATATTAAGCATTCTAACATATGTGTAATTGGAGTCCCAGATGGAGAGGGGAGAGAAAAATCAGCAAAAGAAGTATTTAAAGAGATAATGGCTGAGATTTTTCTAAAATAGATGAAAGACAGAATGCACAGATCTAAGAAGCTTAGCAAATCCTAAGCAGGATAACTACATATAAAACCACACCTAGACATATAGTCAAACTACTGAAACCAAAGATTAAAAATAACATTTTTAAAGTAGCCAGTGAAAATGGACATAGTGCCTCTAGGAAAACGACGATACAAAGAATGAATGACATCAGAAATGGAGACCAGAAAACTGGGGTCTGGGAGGAAGGGAGACAGAGGAAAAAACAAGGGAGACCAGAGGACAATGGATAACACTTTTATTTTTTATTTATTTTATTTGAGACAGAGTCTTGCTCTGTCACTCAGGCTGGAGTACAGTGGCGAGATCTCGGCTCACTGCAACCTCCACCTCCCGGGTTCAAGTGATTCTTCCACCTCGGCCTCCCAAGTAGCTGGCGTTACAGGTGTCCGCCACCACGCCTGGCTAATTTTTTGTATTTTTAGTAGAGACGGGGTTTCGCCATGTTGGCCAAGCTGGTCTCGAACTCCTGGCCTCAGGTGATCTGCCTGCCTTGGCCTCCCAAAGTGCTGGGATTACAGGTGTGAGCCACTGGGCCCGGCCTGGATGACACCTTTAAAGTGCTAGAAGAGAAAAAAAAGGCTTCAAAAATAAAATAAAAATATTTGCAGGTAGACAAAAGCTAAGAGAATTTGTTCCAGGCAGACTTGTATTATAAGAAATGCTAAAGTAAGTTCTAGAAACTGATAGGAAATGATACCAGATGAAAGTCCAGATTTGCAGGAAGAAATGAAAACTTGAAATGGTGGATATCTGAATAAATATAAAAGACCTTTTCGAAAATGATCTTTAATAAAGTATATTTTATATATTTATATATGTATATAATATATTGTAAGATTTACAGAATAAATATATAACAAGGATTCAAAGGACAGGAGGTAGGTAAATAAAATACCACTGTAAGTTTTCTTATATTATTTATAAAGGAGCACAGTATTATTTGAAAGTAGACTGTGGCAAGTATTTTTTACATAGAGACAGGGTCTAGCTATGTTGCTCAGGCTGGTCTCAAACTCCTGGGCTCAAGGGATCCTCGTGCCTCAGCCTCCCAAAGTTCTGGGATTACAGCTGTGAGCCACTGCATCCAGCCGACTATGATAAATTAAAATGGCTATTATAAGAAGTGTAAGGCCGGATGTGGTGGTTCACACCTGTAATCTCAGCACTTTGGGAGGCTAAACCAAGATGATCACTTGAGCCCAGAAAGTTGAGGCTGCAGTGAGCCATGATTATGCCACTGTTCTCCAGCCTGGGCAAGAGAGTGAGACTCTGTTTCAAAAAAAGCAAAACAAAACAAAACAAAATATAGCTAAGAATCAATAGAGAAAATATGTGGAATATTAAGTTCACCCAAAAAACGCAGGAAAGGAGAAACAGATGAAACAAAGATAAGACAAATACAAAGATGATAGACTTAATTATCCTGATTTGATTATTATACATTGTACTCTTGTCTCAAAATATCACATGTACTCCATAAATATGTACAGCTATTATGTACTCATAAAAATCAAAAAGAAAAAGGCTGGGTGCGGTGGCTCATGCCTGTAATCCCAGCACTTTGGGAGGCCGAGGGAGGAGGATCCCTTGAGCTTCGGAGTTCGAGACCAGTCTGGGCAACATGGCAAACACCCGTCTCTACAAAAAACACAAAAATTAGTCAGATGTATTGGTACATGCCTGTAGTCTCAGCTACTTGGGAGGCTGAGGCAGGAGGCAAGCTTGAGCCCAGGAGGCTGAGGTTGTAGTGAGCCGACATTGTGCCACTGCACTGCAGCCTGGGCAACCCTGTCTCAAAAAGAAAAAAATGAAAAAAAGAAGGGCATTTGCATTCGTTTATCCTTCTCTCTCAATACAGACATGTAGATATAAGAAATGGCAGAGGAGTTATGATAACAATACCGTATTTAATGGTCACAATATGTAAGTCTCATTTGGTTTCATTAGAAGGAAAAATTATAGCATCATTGTGTCAGGCATTACATTTGGTGATTTTCTGAGTATTACTGGTAGCATCTGGGCTTATTGATCAAATACATATTCTTATATTGGGAACTCTTATATCTAACACCCTTCTAAAACTTGGCATTCCTAACAAGAGTTGATATCTATCTTTTAAGAAAATAATAGGGTCATGCATCTGTAAATACAGCAAAGAAGCATCCTGGAAGAGTGAAAGGAGCATTGGAATTGGAGTTAGAGAGGTGAGATTCAAATCCCAGCTAAGCTATTAATTAGCTCTGTGATCCTGAATAATAAACCCTCTCTCCTACTCTGGACCTCAGTTTCCATTTATAAAAATGGGGATAGTAAGAGTTACCCACTCTATAGGTTTGTTGTATCAGCTAAATAATATATATGGAAGGCCTCATTCAAACAATGTCTAACCCATGATAGGAGCTTCTTTTAATTATCCATTACTGCATAACAAACCATACTAAACAACAAACAACAATCATTTATTTGCCCATAATTCTGTAATTTTTTTTTTTTTTTTTTTTTGAGATGGAGTCCTGCTTCGTCGCCCAGGCTGAAATGCAGTGGTGCTATCTTGGCTCACCGCAACCTCTGCCTTCCAGGTTCAAGCAATTTTCCTGCCTCAGCTTCCCAAGTAGCCGGGACTTCAGGCATGCACCACCATGCCCAGCTCATTTTTGTATTTTTAGTAGAGACAGGGTTTCACCATGTTGGCCAGGCTGGTCTCGAACTCCTGACCTCAGGTGATCCATCCGCCCTGGCCTCTGAAAGTGCTGGGATACAGGCGTGGGCCACTGAGCCTGGCCCATAATTCTGTAATTTGGCTGGGCTTAGCTGGTTGATTCCTCTCCTGGTCTCATCTTTGGTCACTCACATGGTTGTAGTCATCTGGTGGCTAAATGGGGCTGGGTGGTCCAGGATGGTCATGTCTGGCAATTAGCTGTTGGCTGAGGTGTCTTGATTCTCTTCCATGTGGCCCATTCAATGGGATAACTTGGTTTCTTAAATAGTGGCCACAGGCCAGGTGTGGTGGCTCACTCCTGTAATCCCATCACTTTGGGAGGCTGAGGTGGGTGGATTGCCTGAGGTTGGGAGTTCAAGACCAGCCTGACCAACATGGAGAAACCTCATCTCTACTGAAAATACACAATTAGCTGGGTGTGGTGGTGCATGCCTCCCAGCTACCTGGGAGGCTGAAGCAGGAGAATTGCTTGGGCCCAGGAGGCAGAGGTTGCGGTAAGCCAAGATCGTGGCATTGCACTCCAGCCTGGGCAATAAGAGCAAAACTCCATCTCAAAAAAAAAAAAAAAAAAAAAAAAAATAGTGGCTGCAGTGTTCTGAGATAATGAAACTGAAAGCTGCAAAATCCCTTAAAGCTTAGCCTCAGAAACTATACAATGCTACCTTCTTTTTGTTGTTGTTGTTTTTGAGACAGAGTCTCATTCTCTAGCCCAGGCTGGAGTGCAGTGGTGTGATCATAGCTCACTGCATTCTTGACCTCCTGGGCTCAAGTGATCCTCCCACCTCAGCCTCCTGAGTAGCTGGGATTACAGGCATGAGCCACTGTGTCCAGTACAAAGCTACTTGCAATATATTCTGTTGATTTGTGGGGGCAGGGGAGTGGGGGAGAGGATCTTGCTGTGTTGCCCAGGCTGGAGTGCAGTGGTGCAATCATGGCTCACTGTAGCTTGACCTCACTGGGCTCAGGTGATCCTCCTACCTCACTGAGTAGCTGGGGCCACAGGCATGCACCACCAGCCCAAGCTAAATTTTGTATTTTTTGTAGACATAGGGTTTCACCACGTTGCCCAGGCTGGTCTTGAACTCCTGGGCTCAAGCTGTCCACCTACCTCAGCCTCCTAAAGTATTGGGTTTACAGGCATGAGCAACCATACTCAGCATATTCTATTGATTAATACAAATAACTAGGACAGCCCAGATTTAAGAGATGTTGAATTAGATGGGAGGTACAGCAAAATCACATTGAAAAAGGGAGAGGGCACAGTCACCATTATTCTCTCAGTCTACCACGATGTTCAATAAAGGTTTGTGTGGTGAATGAGTGACTGTATGTCTTATAGTTCTAGTATTCATATTCAAGGTCTGCTATGATCCTGCTTCTGGAGCACAAATCTCATATCTTTTCTATAACACTCATCACAATCTACTTCACAATTTATTTATTTATAATGATATTTTATCTTCAGAGAAAGATAACTTGTCTTGTTTTCTCTTATATCTCATGAGTCTAGCAGATATTCAGACTACAAATAGACACTCTGTAGATGCTTATTGAGTGGAATTTAAACAATCTGTAGATCTTATTCCCTATTTTCCTTACCATCATCACCTACTAGTCCCCTCTAAAGTCATTAGTTGGACATTTCCCTTAACATCTTACTATTATTCCTGTCTCTGTGCCTTTATGCATTCTATTTTCTCTGCCTAAAATACTTCTCCTTTTCCTCTTTGCCTATTGTAATGTTTCTCACTGACATTTGGCAACCTTGGTCTTATCCACAAAATGCCAAGAGATTCTGGGCCATTCTGACAATCATGATAAATCCCCTGGTTGAATAAGACTGGTAAAACCATCCTTCGGGCCTATAGTAAGCACAAAATTATATTGTCTGTCCAATAACACCTCCTGTCTTAGAAGTTCCTAAGTGTTCCCCTAAGCCAACTATATTGTGTTTGAAGGAGTTACTGTATTCTCATAAGGCTCTACCCTTCTAGGTATAGTTGAATTATCTGGCATTCCTGAAGGGGGTCAAATATTAGCCAATCTATAAGCGGGAGCTGAAATGTAATAGAAAGTAGGAATGGGCTGGGCGCAGTGGCTCATGTCTGTAATCCCAGCACTTTGGGAGGCCAAGGTGGGCAGGTCACCTGAGGTCAGGAGTTCAAGACCAGCCTGGCCAATATGGCAAAACCCCATCTCTACTAAAAATACAAAAATTAGGCCGGGCACGGTGGCTCACACCTGTAATCCCAGCACTTTGGGAGGCCGAGTCGGGCGATCACGAGGTCAGGAGATCGAGATCATCCTGGCTAACACGGTGAAACCCCGTCTCTATTAAAAATACAAAAAATTAGCTGGGCGTGGTTAGGGGGGCCTGTAGTCCCAGGTACTCGGGAGACTAAGGCAGGAGAATGGCGTGAACTCTAGAGGCGGAGCTTGCAGTGAGCCGAGATTGCGCCACTGTACTCCAGCCTGGGCGACAGTGCGAGACTCTGTCTCAAAAAAAAAAAAAAAAAAAAACGGTAGGAATGGACCAGACTCCATTTGTCCTTATGTGGTAGAATTATTTTTCCCCAAGCATACATAAATGAATAGTCTCTTTAGACGGGTTGAGGCATATGTAATTGAAGTATAATTGACAAGTGCTAGGGATGCTAATGTCTAAATAAACACTACTGTCACCACCAAGCCATTAAGTTTCTTTAATGGAGGTGGGAGTCGTGAAAACACTTGGGTTTTTATAAAAACTGAAGTAAAAAGCTTGAGAAAAGATTAAATACAGCAGGGTAGAAGAATTTCTCGTATTCACTTTTCCTGAGTAGGAAGCCAGAACGAAAAGGGGAATTGAAGAAAAAATATGTGAATGGAGGCCCGGCGCGGTGGCTCATGCCTGTAATCCCAGCGCTTTGGGAGGCCGAGGCGGGCGGATCACAAGGTCAGGAGATCGAGACCATCCTAGCTAACACGGTGAAACCCCATCTCTACTAAAAATGCAAAAAAATAGCTGGGCGCAGTGGCGGGTGCCTGTAGTCCCAGCTACTCGGGATGCTGAGGCAGGAGAATCTCTTGAACCCAGGCCAGCCTGGGCAACAGAGCAAGACTCCGTCTCAAAAAAAAAAAAGAAAATATGTGAATGGAATACGAAAGAGTTCAGGTTTGGGGTACTGTAGAGATAGCAGTTTGGAAATAGAATGGAGAGAAAGGCTGAGCCTGGGGACCACCTCTTTAGTCACCAGAAGTGACTCCAATTTGGACAATGAGTAGACCGGGGAGAGCTAGGAAGGAGAAATCTTTCATTCTACACATTAATTTGCACCAAGCTAAAGTGAGTCTGTATTTGGAATTAGTGACCTGCATTCTTAATTTTGGTGAATGGCATCACAATCCATCACTCACCAGTACAGAAATGTGGGTGTTACTGGAGTCACATCGGCTCCACTGTGCCTCGCCCCTCAAGGTTAATCATCCATCAAGCCCTGTCAGCTTTGCCTCTTTTTCCAATCCATCCTCTCCTCTCCATTGTTACTACCATTGACCTAGTTCAGGTTTCCATAATCTCCCACTTAGACAACTGGTCTTCCCGCCTCCAGTCTAATCCCCTTCCAATCCATGCTTCATATGCTGCTAGAATAATCTTTCTCAAGCATATATCTGGTCATATTGCTCTCCTTAACAAAGTCCCTCCCCACACCCCATCTGCTCTGTTCATACTGTCTAAAAGCTAAACTTTTAGGCATAGCATTACAGACCTTTTGTTCCTAGTTTAACCTTCATTATCTAACCTGTTCATAACCTGTTTAGCCTTTATTCTGGCCACACCTCCACACCATGTTCTAGTCATACTGACCTACTTTTAGTTCCTCAAACACAACATGCTTTTTCAAGCCCCTTCACATACCTGGAATGCCTTCTCCTCCCTGTACCAGCCTGGAGAACTTCAATTCATCTTTGAAACTCAGTTCAGGAGTCATCTCCCCACTGACTTATCCCAGGCACAGTCAGTTGTCCCTCCATCAAGGACAAATAGCTCCCTCCTGCAGCTACCTGTACACACTTCCATATCACACATGCTTGTTTGCTTGCCTATCTCTGACTGCAGTGGGAAGCTCTCTGAGAACAAGATTGTATTTTATTTGTCTTTGTATTCTTTGTATCTAATAGGGGCTTAAAATAGGTGCTCAAGTGGATGAATATTTTATAGGTACTTTAGATTTCCCCAGTGTCATGGGAAGGGAGCTTCTGCACACAGACTAGCTGATGGTGGGTCCATATACACCTTGGGAAAAGGCCCTGGCATTATTTGTTTTTGTTTTTTGTTTAGTCCTTAGTATCTTAACCACTTATTCAACAATCATTTATTATCTATTTATTCTTTTTTTGAGACAGAGTCTCACTCTGTCACCCAGGCTGGAGTGCAGTGGTGCAATCTTGGCTCACTGCAACCTCTGCCTCCCGGATTCAAGCAATTCTCTGCTTCAGCCTCCCAAATAGCTGGGATTACAGGCACCTGCCACCATGCCTGGCTAATTTTTTGTATTTTTAGTAGAGACTGGGTTTCACCATCTTGGCCAGGCTGGTCTTGAACTCTTGACCTTATGATCCACCTGCCTTGGCCTCCCAAAGTGCTGGGATTATAGGCGTGAGTCACTGCGCCTGGCCTCAACAATTATTTATTAAGCACCCACTATATTTCAGGCCCCACACCTTTAAAAAAAAAAATTGAGTCAGGGTCTCGCTCCGTTGGCCAGGCTGGAGTGCAGTGGTGCGATCATGGCTCACTACAGCCTCAGGCTCAAGTGATCTTCCCACTTCAGCCTTCTAAGTGGCTGGGACCACAGGTGCTCGTCACCACTCTCAGCTAGGGTCCTCTGCCTAGGAAAACCAGAGACCTTTGTTCATGTGTTTATCTCCTGGCCTTCTCTCCACTATTATCCTATGACCCTCCCATATCCCCCTCTCCCAGAAACACCCAAGAATGATCAATAAATACTTCATAAATTAAAAAAAAAAAAAAAAAAAATCTGTACAACAAACCCCTGTGACATGAGTTCACCTCTGTAACAAACCTTCACATGTACCCTGGAACCTAAAATAAAACTTTAAAAGAAAAAAAAAAAAAAAATTTTTAGTAAACATGAGGTCTCACTATGTTGCTCAGGCTGGTCTTGAACTTCTGAGCTCAAGCCTCCTCCTGTCTCAGCCTCCCAAAGTGCTGGGATTACAGACATGAGCCACTGTGTCCAGCCCTGTGCTGTTTTATTTTATTCTATTATTATTTCTTTCTTTTCTTTTCTTTTTTTTTTTGAGACCGAGTCTCACTCTGTTACCCAGGCTGGAGTGCAGTGGCGCGATCTCGGCTTACTGCAGCCTCTGCCTCCCAGGTTCAAGCGATTCTCCTGCCTCAGACTCCCTGAGTAACTGGGATTACAGGCACCTGCCACCACACCCAGCTAATTTTTGTATTTTTAGCAGAGACGGGGTTTCACCATGTTGGCCAGGCTGGTTTTGAACTCCCGGCCTCAAGTGATCCGCCTGCCTCGGCCTTCCAAAGTGCTGGGATAACAGGCATGAACCACCGTGCCCGATGTATTATTATTTTTTGAGACAGAGTCTCACTCTGTTGCCCAGGCTGGAGTGCAGTGGTGCAATCTTGGCTCACTGCAACCTCTGACTCCTGGGTTCAAGTGATTCTTGTGTGTCAGCCTCCGGAGTAGCTGGGATTACAGGCATGTGCCACCACACTGGGCTAATTTTTGCATTTTTAGTAGAGCCAGAGTTTCACCATCCTCTCCTCTCCATTGTTACTACCATTGATCTAGTTCAGGTTCCCATAATCTCCCACTTAAACAACTGGTCTAGCTCATTATTCTGGCCGAACTCCTGGCCTCAAGTGATCCACCTGCCTCAGCCTCCCCAAAGTGCTGGGATTACAGGCTGACCCACTGCACCGAGGCCCTGTACCATTTTAAAAGTCAGAGGCTACTATGATAAGCAAGAAAAACAGTTCTGGTCTTCAAGCAGGGTACTCTCTAAGAGAAGCTTCATAACTGTATGGAATGACAATTTTTTTTTTTTTTTTGAGACATTGTCCCGTTCTGTCTCCCAGGCTGGAGTGCGGTGGTGCGATCTTGGCTCACTGCAACCTCTGCCTCACGAGTTTAAGCGATTCTCCTGCCTCAGCCTCCCAAGTAGCGGGACTACAGGCGCACATCACCACGCCTGGCTATTTTTTTTTTTTTTTTTTTTGTATTTTTAGTAGAGACGGGGTTTCACCGTATTGCCCAGGCTGGTCGTGAACTCCTAAGCTTAGGCAATCCACCAGCCTAGGCCTCCTAAAGTGCTGGGATTACAGGCGTGAGCCACCTCACCTGGCCGAAATTATTTTTAAAATAAGATACTGGGAGATGCAGTTATTTTACCCCACCAAAGGAACATTTAAATAACTCGAATAATCTTAAAATGACCCCCACGTCTCAAATGGTTTTAGGATAGAGTGGCATAACCAAGGTCTGCCACACAGTGGCAGTGTTTCTCCAGGGACGAAGGAATTTAGCGGCCCAGGACTTTGGAAAAGCAGGTAATTCTCAAACTTTACTCGAGAGGAATAGCAGTACTAAAAATGTAACATGGTATCCTTCCTCAATTTGCAGAAAAAGAAATAAAAGACATAATTCAGTCAATTATCCTTCTCCAAACTTTCTTAAGACTTTGGTTTCTGCTTTTGTCTGCCAAGGAGCACATATAAATAGAGCACTTTTAGAACTGGCTGAGCATGTTAAGTTCCATGGCTGATTTTTTCCCAGACTTGTAATGTCAGAATTGCTTTTTAAATTTTTTTTGTGATATAATAATATATCCTACTAGTTAAAATGTTTCTTCATTCAAATGACCAGATTAACAGCATCAGTACTGCAAAATGCTTCCTATGAAGTGCTATACTTTTGGATGCCCTACTCATTAAACCTATTTGAGAATCATGATCTCATCCAGTGTTTTCTAGTTACAAAAAAGAAGAACAAGTTTCTTTTCTTTTTTTGAAATGGAGTCTTGCTCTGTCACCCAGGCTGGAGTGCAGTTGTGCACGATCTCAGCTCACCGCAATCTCCACCTCCCAGGTTCAAGCAATTCTCCTGCCTCAGCCTCCCGAGTAGCTGGGACTACAGATGCCCGCCACCACGCCCAGCTAATTTTTGTATTTTTAGTAGAGTCAGGGTTTCACCATGTTGGCCAGGCTGGTCTCGAACTCTTGGCCTCAAGTGATCTGACTGCCTCGGCCTCCCAAAATTCTGGGATTACAGGCATGAGCCACTGCACCCAACCTCCAAAAAAGAACACGTTTCTGAGAAACTAAATTACTTACCTAAGTTTATGAAGCCCTCTATGGGACAGGTTCAGACTAATCCCCGTAAAGTGAGCACTCCAGATGTTTCCTTTGTTGCCATTTATCAACTTAATAAACAAGGATTGTTGGATGACTACAACAATGAAGGAACAGAGAGGTCAAGGTGATTCACAGGTTTCTGAACTGGTGAGTGGATTATGGTTCCATTCACCAAAATTGAGAATACAGGTTGCTAATTCTAAATACAGACTCACTTTATCTTGGCACAAGTTAATGTGTAAAATAAAAGTTTCCTGGGGATGGGAGGAATGAGAAGTTGTTGCTTAATGGGCATAGAGTTTCAGTTTTGCAAGATGAAAGGAGTTCTAGGCCAGGCACGCTGGGTCACACCTGTAATCCCAGAGCTTTGGGAGGCCGAGGTGCATGGATCACTTGAGGTCAGGAGTTCAAGACCAGCCTGGCCAACATGGTGAAACCCCGTCTCTCCTAAAAATACAAAAAAGTAGCCAGGCGTGGTGGCAGGTGCCTGTAATCCCAGCTACTTGGGAGGCTGAGGCAAGAGAATTGCTTGAACCCGGGAGGCAGAGGTTGCAGTGAGCCAAGATAGCACCATTGCATTCCAGCCTAGGCAACAAGAGCAAACCTCCATTTCAAAAAAAAAAAAAAAAAAAAAAGAAGAGAAAAAAGAAAAGAATTCTGAAGATTGGTTGCATAACAATTTGAATGTACTTCTGAACTGCATACTTTAAAATGGTTAAGATGGTAAATTTTATGTTATATACGTTTTACCACAATAAAAAATTAATAAAAGGTTTTCCTTTCCTAGCTTACCCATGTCCACCCATTGCTCAAATTGGAGCTTTCTCTCTTAGCTTCTGTGATGAGTGAAAAGGTGCTCCCCAAAGATATTTTAAAATACTAATATAAGGAATATTATTTCACTTATTCACTTTCAGAGGGAGCTCAAGAATTTGTCAAGTGAATGAATTAGTTAGTTCAACAAATATCTATCAGTTTTCCTACCTTGAACCTGGGATGTTCTAAGCCCTTTGTTCTCAAAGTGTGGTCTCCAGATCAGCAACACTAGCATCACCAGGGAATTTGTTAGAAATATACATTCCTGTGGGGCACAGTGGTTCATGCCCGTAATCCCAGCACTTTGCGAGGCTGAGATGTGCAGATTGCTTGAGTCCAGGAGTTTGAGACCAGCTTGGGCAACATGGTGACACCCCGTCTCTACAAAATAAAAAGTTAGCTGGGCATGGTGGTACACACCTGTAGTCCCAGCCACTTGGGAGGCTGAGGTGGAAGGGTTGCTTGAGCCTGGGAGGTTGAGGCTACAGTGAGCTGTGATCATGCCACTGCACTCAGGGAGGAAAAAAAAAAGGAAAGAAAGAAGTATACATCTCTGGACCCCACTTCAGACATACTGAATCAGAAACTTTGGCACTAGGACCCAACAATCGCTGTTTTTACCAGCCTTTCAGATTATTCTGATGCGTGCTCAAGTTTAAGAAAGACAATTCTAGGTTGCAATGATACAGAAGCAAAGAAAACAAAGTGCCTGTCCTCTTGGAGCAACAACAGACAAATAGATATAAATAAAATTTCAGGCAAAGGAAAGTGTTATCAGGGAAACCAGCACAGGATAAGGAGGGAGAACACAGAGGATGCTCAGGCAGGGTCTCTCTGAGGGGTATGAGCTCTGAAGTCACATCGAGTCTGAAAATTGGCTCCACCAGTTTCTAGCCTTTTAAGAGTCTGGTTTCCTCATCTTCTAAGAAAGAGATAATAATATTACAAGTTTACTCTGAAGATTAAAGAAGATAACACTTATAAAATCCTTGCAACTGTTTCTGCCACTGAGTAAGGCTTCAATAAACGTTAGCCCTCCACATATGATGGGGAGTGCCATAGATGTATACCTGGGAATCGTTGTTGTAGAAATTAATAGTAAAGTGGATGAAAAGGTGGATAAACCAAGACACAAAAAGAGAAGAGGATGGATGATGGGCTCTTGTTGGTGGGGACAGAAGTGGATTGAGAGATGGTGGGGAAGTAAAGAAATGAAGATGTGGAGAGGGAGCTTTTTTCTGAACCCAGCTAAAGCTGGAAACTTGGAAGAGGAGGCCAGTGGATTGGGTGAAGAACCAACCATTTGGTATGCCTGTGACTGAGGAGGTTCTCAGGATGAAGGACTTTTAGTGCTAAAACTAGGAAAGTCCTGGGCAAGCTGGGCCAAGCTGGCCACCCTGGCAGTGGATATGACCATGGAGGGTGAAGTGAGCAATAAATACTCTGACCTTTTTTTCCTGGTGGCCTCTCATCTCCTTACAGTAACCCTATCAGGTGTCTTTACAGGGGCCTGACCCAACCAGAAGGGCAAGGGAGCTGGGATAATACAGTCTAGGGAGGTCAGCCTTGCCTTGACACATACCAGGGTAAAGGAAGGACAGAGAATTGACCTGGGGGGCAAAAAATAATGGCCAGCACAGTGGCAAAACTGGGATTAGAATTGTCTGGGATAGGCCAGGTGCGGTGACTCACACCTGTAATCCCAGCACTTTGGGAGGCTGAGACGGGTGGATCATGAGGTCAGGAGTTCAAGATCAGCCTGGCCAAAATGGTGAAATCTTGTCTCTACTAAAGTTACAAAAAATTAGCTGGGCGTGGTGGCACATGCCTGTAATCCTAGCTACTCAGGAGGCTGAGGCAGGAGAATCGCTTGAACCCCAGAGGCAGAGGTTGCAGTGAGCCGAGATCACGCCATTGCACTCCAGCCATGGTGACAGGGAGAGAGACTCCGTCTCAACAAAAAAAAAAAAAAAAAAAAAAAAAAAAAGAACTTTGTCTGGGATAAACCTGATTTCAGAGCTTCAATTCTTTTTCCAGCCTTGTTTAAAGGTAGAATGCCCTCTAGGAGTGATAAGTGCTTTCTACATCCTCAAATTAACCCTACAGAAAATTATAAAGATTATCCAACCATATTCTTTGGTATCTGAGCAGCCCACAAAACTTTTTTCTTTAGAGACAAGGTGTCCCTCTATCGCCTACGCTGAAGTGCGGTGGCGCGATCATAACTTACTCTAACCTCAAACTCCTGGACTCAAGCCATCCTCCCACCTTGGCCTCCCAAAGCGTTGAGATTACAAGCGTGAGCCATGGCGCCCTCTTTAAAAAATAAAAGTGGGCCAGGCACGGTGGCTCACGCCTGTGAGGGGTATGAGGCCTCCCAGAACTTTGGGAGGCCGAGGTGAGGATCATTTGAGATCAGGAGTTCGAGACCAGCCTGGCCAACATGGTGAAACCCCGTCTCTACGAAAAATACAAAAATTAGCCAGGGGTTGGTGGCGGGTGCCTGTAATCCTAGCTACTCGGGATGCTGAGGCACGAGAATCGCTTGAACCCGGGAGGCGGAGGTTGCAGTGAGCCGAGATCGCACCATTGCATTTCATCCTGGCTAACAGGGGGAGACTCCGTCTCAAAAAAAAAAAAAAAAAAAAGCGTGTGTGTATACATATATGTGTGTGTGTGTATATGTGTGTGTATATATGTGTATGTATATATGTGTGTACATATGTGTGTGTATATATGTGTGTGTGTGTGAGTGTGTATATATATATATATATATATATATTCAGTGGTAAGTGTCATGTACAAGAGGCAGACAGGATCTAGCTGCTCCAGAAATGAAGTCAGTGGAGAAAATCCCGACGGGAACCTTGGAATTCCTCTAAAAAGTTCAGGTACCGGACACTCCCAGGTGCCCAGGAACCGTTTCCCAGCTCACTTCCCCCTGAAAGACTCACCCCTCCAATCGCACATGATGCTTGGGCAAGTGTCGAAAGTCAAAGACCACGGCTCGCCTGGTACCGACTGCCCCGCCCCCGTGCACCGCCAGCTCCCCCAGGCCCCGCTACCAGCAGCTGCGACCCGCCAACTCAGCCTGGGTTATATGAGATTGGGCGGCCGGAGGCGCTGCGTGATTGGTGGGTCGGAAGGGGGCGGGGACTCGCTGGAAAGCCCCCTCTGGATTGGTGCAAACCATCTGGGTGGGACCTCCACTCTGGCTGGGCGGGAAAGCAAGAACAGCACTGCTGGGCTGGAGACGGCGGGAGCCGCAGCTCTCCGGCTGAGGGGATCAGAGACAGCTCCGTCCCTAGTGGAGCGCAGGGGAGGCAGGAGTCATGACGGGCGAGGTGGGTTCTGAGGTGAGTTTATGCACACGCTCCCCACGGGGACTGCGAAGGCCGGGCACCGAGAGGTTAGGTGGGGCCGGGGTAGATCCCGCTGACCCGAGGCGCCCGGGCGGGAGGACTGCGGCTCCCGGCGTTCGCCGCGCCGGCTCCCGCGGCCTCGAGACTCGGCCGGGATGGGTTCCGACCGGGCGTCCCGTCCCGCCGCCGGGCTTCCCGCGCTTCGGGCTCCGTGGCCGGGGAGCTCCAGGTCTCTGCGGCGCGCGCTGCCGGCAGCCCAGCCCCTCCAGCCGGTTCCTGCCGCCAGCCCTCCCCTTTGGCGCGTTTCCTGTCGCGGAAGCTCCTCCCCTCAGGGTGCCCTGAAAGCCAGGAGGCTCTGGCCGAACCCGGCCGCAGCGGTGCGGGGGGATTCTCCGCAGAGAGAGGGCGAGCGAGGGTGTTAGGGAGTTCCACACTGGGCCTGGGAGGGGCCCTGGAGGTCATCGCGCGCAGGCGCTTTGCGTTTTCCGACCGGGCCCCGAGTGGGGAAGTCACCATTGGGGCTCCTGGCTGGTGGCTGGCAGCTCCCTGGCGAAATTGGGCATAGAAAACAGATGTTTCCAGAGCTGTGTCCTTTCTGGGGCCGGATTCGGGCAAGGCACTCCCGCCTTAGTAGCAAAATTTAAAGGGGCGCCAAAACCCTCAATCAAACTCATATTTTAATGCAATATTTTTAAAAAACCAAAATTAATGCAAAAACTTTTTATGATTTGATATTGAACAAAATATCAGACGTTTAAACAAAGACAAGATCCGACCAGTCATTTGCACGACCTTGCCTCACTCATCTCACCCTAATCCCATCCCTGTTTCCAATAAACTTTATTTACAAGAGCGGGCGTATTATTTACCTCATGAGCCGTAGATTATTGATTTAATTTTTTAAAAAATGTTGCATTAATGTTATTTATTTTGATTACTGAATTTTTTGAGACCTCACCCCACCCTGTTCCTGGCCCTGCCCTTTGACGTTGCTGCAAATTGCCTAGAAGATAATCGTCATTCAAAGCAGCCCTATTCCTTGAGCTGTCTGGTTACCTAAATTCGGTTTCCACATTCACAAACAGAAGTAATAGTTTTACTGCTTTGGATTGTTGAGAGGATCGTCAGTGCATACATATTAATTCTCAGCAATCCCAGCACTTTGGGACGCCAAGGCCGGCAGACTGCTTGAGCTCAAGAGTTCGAAACCAGCCTGCGTAGAAAACATGGCAAAACCCTGCCTCTACAAAAAAAAAAAAAAAAAAAAAAAAAAAAATTAGCCGGGCGTCGCCTGTGGTCCCAGCTACTTGGGAGGCTGAGGTGAGAGAATCCTTTGGGCCTGGGAGGTCAAGGCTGCAGTGAGCCATGATCCTGCCACTGCACTCCAGCCTAGGTGACAGAGTGAGACACTGTATCAAAAAAAAAATTTTGTACCTCGCATTCAAATCAATTTAATAATTTTTTTTTTTGAGATGGAGTCTCGCTCTGTTGCCCAGACTGGAGTGCAGTGGCGCAATCTCGGCTCACTGCAACCTCTGTCTCCTGGATTCAAGTGATTCTCCTGCCCCAGCCTCCTGAGCAGCTGGGACTACAGGCACACACCACCATGCCCAGCTAATTTTTGTATTTTTAGTAGTTATGGGGTTTCACTGTATTGGCCAGGCTTGTCTCGAACTCCTAACCTTGTGATCCACCTGCCTCGGCCTCCCAAAGTGCTGGGATTACCGGTGTGAGCCACCATGCCTGACCAATTTAATAATTTTTTGAGAAACCACTCGGGTGAGGCCTTGTGCCCTGTTACATTACTGATGTTCATATTTCTCCCTTTATTAATAAGTTGATTCAGAGCCCTGAGAACACTAAGGAGATAGACTTGGCATCTAGGGTTAGCTTTAAGGTCACTAACTGATCAAGTCACCTAACACACCCCTCCTCCTTAGGTTTTTATTTGCGACTTTTTAAACTGTCTTATTTAGAAATTTTCAAACCTATACAACCGTAGAAGGGATGGTATAATGAACCCATCACCTTACTTCAACTACAGTTTGAATATCTCTCGTCTGAAATGCTTGGGACCAGAAGGGTTTTGAATTTCAGATTTATTTTGGATTTTGGAATATTTGCATACACATAATGAGATATCTTGGGGGAGGGACCCAAGTCTAAACATGAAATTCAGTTATATTTCATATATACCTTAGACACATAGTCTGAAGGTAATTTTATACAGCATTTAAAAATAATTTCGTGCATGAAGCAAAGTTTTACTGCAGCTCATCATATGAGGTCAGGTATGGAATTTTCATCTAGTGGCATCATGTCAGTGCTCAAATATTTTGGAATTGGGAGCATTTCAGATTTTCAGGTTAGAGATGTTCAACCTGTATTTTCAAGTCATGGCCAATCTTGTTTTATTCATACAGCTACCCATTTTTCCTCTCACAGGATTATTTGGAGGAAAATCACAGATATCATATTACTTGAACCACAAATATTTTAGTGTGCATATCTAACAGACAAGAGCTTTCCAAAAATAGATACTACGATATCATTACCACACCTAAGAAGTATCTAGTCAGTGTTCAGATTTCTTTGACTCAGAGATATTTCATTTATTTTTATATGCCACTTTAGCATAATTATTTACATTTTTAGTTTTTTGAATCATCATCCAAAGTTGGCATATTGCAATTGTTTATATTATATATGTGTATATATGCATATATGTATGTATTTTAAGATATACATACATATATAAAGCATACATTTATGTATATAGAAATATACAGGGCTGGTTGTGGTGGCTTATGCTTGTAATTCCAGCATTTTGGGAGGCTGAGGCAGGCGGATCACCTGAGGTCAGAAGTTCGAGACCAGCCTGGCTAACATGGTGAAACCCTGTTTCTACAAAAAATTAGCTGGGCATGGTGGCGCGCGCCTGTAATCCCAGCTACTCGGGAGGCTGAGGCAGGAGAATCGCTTGAACCCAGGAGGCGGAGGTTGTAGGGAGCCAAGATCGTGCCATTGCACTCCAGCTTGGGCAATAAGAGCGAAACTCCGTCTCAAAAAAAGAAAAAAAGAAACAAACAAACAAAAAAAGAAATATACATATAGCTGGGTGTGGTGGCTCACATCTGTAATCCCAGCACTTTGGGAGGCCGAGGCGGGCGGCTCACCTGATGTCAGGAGTTCGAGACCAGCCTGACTAACATGGAGAAACCCCATCTCTACTAAAAATACAAAATTAGCCGGGCGTGGTGACACATGCCTGTAATCCCAGCTACTCGAGAGGCTGAGGCAGGAGAATCGCTTGAACCTGGGAGGCGGAGGTTGCGGTGAGCCGAGATCACGCCGTTGCACTCCATCCTGGGCAACAACAGCAAAACTCCATCTCAAAAAAAAAGAAATATACATATAGCATATAGAAATATACATACATGTATAAATATATAGAAATATACATACGTACACACATATATACATTCACTTATGTATTAACTTTCTTTATAGGTTTCTCTCCCTCTCTTTTTTTTTTCTTTGCAATATATTGTTAAAGAAACCAGCCGGGTGCAGTGGCTCATACCTGTAATCCCAGCATTTTGGGAGGCCGAGGTGGGCAGATCACCTGAGGTCAGGAGTTTGCAACCGGCCTGGCCAGCATGGTGAAACCTTGTCTCTATTAAAACACAAAAAATTATCTGGGTGTGTTGATGTGTGCCTGTAATCCCAGCTACTCAGGAGGCTGAGGCAGGAGAATCGCTTGAACCCAGGAGGCAGAGGTTGCAGTGAGCCGAGATTGCACCACTGCACTCCAGCCTGGGTGACAGAGCGAGATTGTATCTCAAAAAAAAAAAAAAGAGAGAGAGAGAGAGAGAAAGAAACCACCCAGTTTGACTTGTAGAGTTTCTCACATCTAGATTGCATATCTGTGGTATTATTCAACATGTTCCCCTATTCCCTCTATTTCCTATAACTTGCTAGTTAGATCTAGAGACTTGATAGGATTCAAATTTGATTGTTCTGTCAGGAATACTTTATAGCTAGTATTGGGTACTTCTATTAGGCAGCACATAATGTCTGGTTGTTTCTCTTTTGGTGATGTTAGCAGCCATTAATGATAATTGCCAAGGTCTGTTATTTAATCAAGGGTTGATAAAATTGTGATAATCTAATTCTATCATTTATTAATTCATTAGGATATTTCTCTAAATAGAAACTTCCCCTCATCAATCATATGGATATATTGGGGAACATTTCACACAGAAAGGGCATAATAAATGCTTGATTCTTTTCATTTTTTTTTTTTTACCATTACTAAAAGAGTTGGTTCTGTTAGCATCCTTCAAAGGTGAAAAATGAACTTTTGTTTGTTTGTTGTCCAGTAATTCTAAATGTCATCCCTTCAAGGAACCATTGTATTTGGTTCTTTCCTTAGTTCAGGTTGATGATCCCGTGATGATTTGTGTGTCATTATGTACTTGGAGCTTTCGGTCACCTGCTGGTTAATACAAAGTATATTGTCATTTTCTAGGTTCACCTAGAAATCAATGATCCAAACGTCATTTCACAAGAGGAAACAGATAGTCCTTCAGATAGTGGACAGGGCAGCTATGAAACAATTGGACCCTTGAGTGAAGGAGGTTTGTAATAGTATTTTTATTTTTAGGAATAGGTTGCAGGAGCCTCAGTTGTAAGTAGATTGGATTGATTTCATTATTCTCTTGATTTATTACATTATTAATGCCCCATCCTTATTGTTTGTTTTATTATAAAAGCAAAATAACAGTGCTTGTACCTTTTTGAAACTATGTTATATTGTTGAATGTCTAATAGCTACCATATTGCCTGGTTAATTGCATTCATCCTATAATAAAAGGAATTTTAACACCTGCGGGAGGATTAGAACAACTTTACACATTGTAAATATACGTAGAATTACATTTCCCAGTAAGAGACATTTTTCCCAGGGAAAATGTTTTTCAAAATGTATTTTTAGATTTGCTTTGCTACAATCAGTTCTTAATAGTAGTCACGTAATTTCACAATGTTATATATCACTTGTATAACAATATATTTTTGAGGAGTAGTGGGACTAGGAGGAAGATCAAATGATGGTATAATTAAAAGAAAATTGTTTCCTCCAGATTCAGATGAAGAGATATTTGTAAGTAAGAAGTTGAAAAACAGGAAGGTTCTACAAGACAGTGATTCCGAAACAGAGGACACAAATGCTTCTCCAGAGAAAACTACCTATGACAGTGCCGAGGAGGAAAATAAAGAGAATTTATATGCTGGGAAAAATACAAAAATCAAAAGGATTTACAAAACTGTGGCAGACAGTGATGAAAGTTACATGGAAAAGTCTTTGTATCAGGAAAATCTTGAAGCGCAAGTGAAACCTTGCTTAGAGCTGAGTCTTCAGTCTGGAAACTCTACGGACTTTACCACTGACAGAAAGAGTTCCAAAAAGCACATACATGATAAAGAAGGAACTGCAGGAAAAGCAAAAGTAAAATCAAAAAGAAGACTTGAGAAAGAGGAGAGAAAAATGGAAAAAATTAGACAGCTAAAAAAGAAGGAAACAAAAAACCAGGTACATTTTAAAGAATAATTTGCTATTGCTTGGGTAGGTTAACATTTTAGAAAAGGTTGCTGTTAGTACTTGAGGTTGTTTCTGCTCTCTGACTATTGCTTTGAATTGACTATTTTGTGTTGAGAATTATTCTCAATAGGTATGTGATTTAAAACTAACTGGTCTTGGCCAGGTGCAGTGGTGCATACCTCTAATCCCAGCACTTTGGGAGGCCAAGGCCAGACAGTCACTTAAGCCCAGGAGTTCGAGACCAGCCTAGGCAACAAAGTGAGAGCCCATCTCTACAAAAAATTTAAAAATTATTTGGGTATGGTGGCCATAGTCCCAGCTGTAGTCCCAGCTACTTGGGAGGGTGAGGTGGGAGAATCACTTGAGCCCAGGAAGTCGAGGCTGCAATGAAGCTGTAATTGTATCACTGCATTCCAGTGTGGATGACAGAGTGAGACCCTGTCTCAAAAAAAAAACCAAAAACCAAAAAAACAAAACTTATTGGTCTTATTCTATTTTGGGTATGCAGAGGACATTTCCAAATAAATGGGTTTCTGATTTTCTTTATGAGCACATGAAGTAATTCTTTGCTATCTCTGAGCTGATGAAAATTAACTGAAAGAAGCCTTTTTTATGCATCTATCAGTCAGTAGTCTTGTTTGCTAACTAGAAAAACCATCCTCAAATTTATAAACTAGTTGCTTAACAAGTATTTTACTTCAAAAAAATATTTACTGTTTATTAAGTTAGTTTTAGATAGTTGCATAAAATCACAACTTGGACTTCAAAGGATATGTGTGAGTTAGGAACCAGTGAGAATGTTCTAGATTTTATATGCTTGTCTGTTGATGAAACATGGGCTTTTTCTGGCCTGATCCAAATTGCCATATGATGTTGTGAAATACTGGATTTTTAAATGATTGGATTATGCTTTTTGTTTATGTATTACCTAGGAAGATGATGTAGAACAGCCATTTAATGACAGTGGCTGTCTTCTTGTGGATAAAGACCTTTTTGAAACTGGGTTGGAGGATGAAAATAACTCTCCATTGGAAGATGACGAGTCATTAGAATTAATAAGAGCAGCTGTAAAAAACAAAGTAAAAAAGCACAAGGCAAGTAAAGCATGATTGCAATAAGAGTTAATCAACTGCTTCTGACCTTTGCTATATTTTTAATTTACTGTTGGAACCTTAATTTTTTTTTTTTAACTGAAGAAAAACGTGTCAGTTGACTTAAGTTTTTCAGCTGTTAATTTTGGAGACTTGCAGTACAAGTGATAGACATGCTAACTTCTTTGGAAACTAGTGTTTCGTTATTACCCTTTTAGGAATGCTGAAAAAAAAAACCACTAAGATATTTGATGGTGTAGTAAGATGCAGGTAAACAATAGGGAAGAGATGTAAATTTTTCAGTCCTATAGCCTTTGAGAAATGAACCCTATAGGGTTTCAGGAAGGGTATCAAAGAGAGGCATCAGTCAAAACATTGTTGTCCCGAGTGTTTGGAAGCATAATGTTTCTTCCTAAGATTTTTTTTAGCTTCCTGCGAGTTATTATACCTCTTTAGGGAAAGACGTAAGCAGAGGTAAAAGAAATAAGGGTCTGGACTCCATTTGAGGTATCTGTTTTCTAAGCATAATAGGATGCTGTGTGTTTAATAATTTCTATTTGATGATTATTGATTTATTAACGTAGCATGATGTGGTGTTGGACTACAAAAGTAGTCCTCTTATTTGAATTTTGTTTTTGTCCTAATAATCAACCTGCCATTTCTTTTAGAAAAAAGAACCATCTTTGGAGAGTGAGGTCTATTCATTTGAGGAAGAAAGTGAGTTATCAAAAGGAACCACGAGGAAGGTGAGGTAGAGTCCTGTATATTAGTCACACTGATCTCTTTACACAGGAGATTATAGATTTCTTAGGGATAAATATTTTATTTTGTCTATCATATTTTTCTGTTACCCATCATATTGCTTCATACATAGTAGGAACAAAATATGGATTGGATTGAACAAATTCTCTGAGACTTGGGAATAAATGAATTCCTTGAGTTTATACTGCATTTGGGCTTACTCATGCTTACTATTTCCTTTCCTCTTTTCTTGGAGAGAGCAAACTCTTGAGGGATGAATATCTATCTTTCTGGATATTCATATAATTAATGTAGTCTCACTTTTTGTTTTCTTTAAGGAAAGAAAGGCAGCCAGATTAAGTAAAGAAGCATTAAAACAACTGCATAGTGAGACTCAGCGCCTTATTCGAGGTAATGCAACCCAGTAAACTTTGAGGCAAAATCACAACATTTCTTTGTAAGCTCAACTTGGATGTTGGGGACTTTTAATTTTTTTTAACACTTCTAATGTGAACTCAGGTTATAATATTAAGTTTAGAATTGATCTTGGTGAAAGGCCATTGTTCTAAAGCCCTTGGAACATTAGTATAAACTGAAGAAATTTTCAAAACTGTAGTGCAGGTAAGGAGGAAATTTTTTAATGGTTGTCTATGGACTGATTGTGTCAGGATTCTTTGGAGAGGTAGTAATCCCTCCCTATTTGCAGTTTTGGTTACCTGTGGTCAGCCATGGTCCATGGAATTTAAAAATATCATCCCTTTGTCCAGAGTATCACGCTGTATACATTACCTGCCTTTTAGTCAGTTAGTAGCCCTCTCAGTTATCAGATCAAAAAAACACTGCATGGTTTAGTACTATCTGCAGTTTCAGGCATCGACTGCAGGTCTTGGAATGTATCTCTGGATAAGCGGGGACTACTGTATATAAATGTTTAGGTCCCACAGAGATTCTGATTCAGTAGATTTGAAATGGGATCCAAGAATCTGTATTTCTAAAAAACTTCCTGGATCATTTTGATTTCACATCTAGGTTTAAAAGCCACTGGTCTTCAGGGAGCTCTTTTGTACTTAGCTCCTCTGCCTTTGTTAAAGGGGAGTTTTCTATTTCTAGTGATGGCTTTGGTTATTATGTTTAGTTAACTGAATATGAAGTGACATTTCAGAATATACGGTATATATATTTGCTTGTTTTATTCCATTTTATAGAGTCTGCACTTAACCTTCCATATCATATGCCTGAGAATAAAACCATTCACGATTTCTTCAAACGTAAACCCCGGCCCACTTGCCACGGAAATGCCATGGCACTATTGAAGTAAGAACCCTCTTTCCTTATTATAATTGTCATGAACATTTAGTTTTGTAGCAAACATCTGGCATAAAAAGTTCAGATTTCTCACTCCCTTAAAACTGATTTAACTGATATATACTAAGGGATGAGAATGTTTCACATTTAGGATAATTTTCAACTCCAGCTCATTTTCTCTTCTCTAGGTCATCTAAATATCAGTCAAGCCATCACAAAGAAATCATAGACACTGCAAATACTACTGAAATGAACAGTGATCACCATAGTAAAGGTTCTGAGCAGACAACAGGTGCAGAAAATGAAGTGGAAACTAATGCACTCCCTGTGGTTTCAGAGGAAACCCAGATCATTACTGGATCAGATGAGTCTTACAGGAAGGATTTGGTAAAAAATGAAGAGCTAGAAATTCAGGAGAAACAGAAGCAGAGTGACATTAGACCTTCACCTGGGGACAGCTCAGTGTTGCAACAGGAATCCAACTTCCTCGGGAACAATCACAGTGAGGAATGTCAGGTTGGAGGGCTTGTAGCATTTGAACCTCATGTCCTGGAGGGTGAAGGCCCCCAAAATCCAGAAGAAACAGATGAGAAAGTGGAAAAGCCTGGGCAGCAAAATAAATCATCAGCAGTTGTGCCACCTGAAAAAGTGAGACGGTTTACTCTGGATAGACTTAAGCAACTGGGAATAGATGTTTCCATTAAACCACGGCTAGGTGCTGATGAAGATTCCTTTGTGATACTTGAACCTGAAACCAACAGAGGTAATCCTTTAAATTGTGGGGAGCCTCCCTGGAGTGATTATCCTGGTAGCTTTTGACTATTGACTACTGTCGAGGACAGAGAACACAGGAGAAACCAATAACCACATTTGATCTTATCCTGCAGTTGTTCCAGATATGGGCAGAGTCTCTTTTAGAGAAATTTGGCAGGGTATCAGAATGATCTAAGCCATGTTAAAAATGGAAGTCTGTTGGCCAGGTGCAGTGGCTCACGCCTGTAATCCCAGCACTTTGGGAGGCCAAGGCGGGCAGATCACGAGGTCAGGAGTTTCAGACCAGCCTGGCCAATATAGTGAAACCCCATCTGTACTAAAAATAAAAAAATTAGCCGGGCATGGTGGCATGCATCTGTAGTCCTAGCTACTCGGGAGGCTGGGGCAGGAGAATTACTTGAACCCAGAAGGCAGAGGTTGTAGTGAGCCGAGACTACCATTGCACTCCAGCCTGGGTGAGAGAGCGAGACTCTGTCTCAAAAAAAAAAAAAAAGGGTTGTTGATAGTTAATATAAAAAAGAGGTACATTGCTATTGTGTTATGGTATTTAGGAATTTATTTCTGCCATTCCAATCTGAAATTAAGTTTTTTCTATAATCCTGAGTCAAATCTTAAGACATTGATGAAAACATCATTTAGTTTTTTACTGCTAAAGAGAAACATTTTGGTTCACTTAAATTATCTGTGAAACCGAATTTCTTTTGTTTTCACTCATTCAACAAATATTAAAGTATCTACTATGAGTAAGTTGCTGTGGGGCATACCAAGATAAATCTGACATTTAAGGTATACTTAAGATGCTTTTACTCTAATGGGCAAGATAAGAAGTATGCAAATAAGAAGTACAAAGGAGAAAATGGTAAATGATGTCTTTGATAATGAATATGTCATTGATAATTGGAAAATAAATAACATGAAGAAAAAGGAAAAGTATTATTTTCTTAAAGAACATTTAGAATAAAGTACTGTGGGAATTCAGAGAAGGATAAATTTCTTCCAATGAATGGTTAAAGGACAGCTTGAAGAATAGGTGGATTAATTACTTGTTCACTGCCTTCCCTTTATACTGTGAGTTGGTATCTCCTGCCTTGTTCCCTACTCTATCCCTAGTGCTTCCTCAGTGGATGACACATTGTAGGCACTTGTATTTATCAAATGAATGAGTGATCCCTCAACACTGAACTCAAGTATTATCACATTGAATAAATTTCTTGACTCTTAGATAGAGCTGGATGCTCCCCACTCTGCCTTGAGGCAGTATGGCATGGTGGTTAAGAGCTTAGACTTTGTAGCAAGACCAGGATTTGAATCTGAACTATCATAGTAATTGTTTAACATTGTATATGCCATTTGACCTCTTCAAGCATCTTTTTTTAAAAAAGAGAAGAAAGCCAGGCACAGGGGAGCACACCTGTAGTTCCAGCTACTCAGGAGGCTGAGGCACAAGAGGGTCACTTGAACCCAGGAGTTTAAGGCCATCCTGGGCAGCATATGAAATCCTGTCTCAAAAAAAAAAAGAAAAAGAAAAAAGCACTATATGGCTTGTGGGCTATGGTGAAGATTTGTTGAAATAATGCATGCAAATGGATAGTATAAAGAAACACTCAAAAAGTTGTTGCTGCTTCTACTATTATTAGTGAAATGGTTCACATCAATACTTTTTCTTTTTGAGACGGGCTTTCACTTGCTCTTGTCACCCAGGCTGGAGTGCAATGCTGTGATCTCAGCTCACTGCAACCTCCACCTCCTGGGTTCAAGCAATTCTCCTGCCTCAGGCTCTCAAGTAGCTGGGATTACAGGTGCCCACCACCACACCCAGCTAATTTTTGTATTTTTAGTAGAGACAGGGTTTCACCATGTTGGCCAGGCTGGTCTCAAACTCCTGACCTTAGGTGATCTGCCTGCCTCGGCCTCCCAAAGTGCTGGGATTACAGGTGTGAGCCACTACACTCAGCCAAGACTCCTTCATTAAACCAGGCACAGTTGGTGGCTTATGCCTGTAATTCTAGCACTTTAGGAGGCTGAGGTGGGAGGATTGCTTGAGCCCGGGAGGTCAAAGCTGCAGTGAGTTGTGAGCTGAAATTGCACTCCTGCATTCCAGTCTGGGAGACAGAACGAGACCCTGTCTCATAAAAAAAAAATAAAACACAAAAAACATCTTTCATTAAACATCTTATTATTGGCAGGTGCTATGTCAGTGACTATATCTGGTGTGTAAAATATGCTCAGTGAGTCTGTTAATTGAATGGGTTGACTTTGGAGATGGAGAGGATAGAAAGAGCACCTTGTCTCATTAAAACAAAAACAAAAACAAAACACAGAAAAAAGATTCTGTTTCATTAAACAGCTTATTGTTGGCAGGTGCTATGTCAGCCACTGTATCTGGTGTGTAAAATATGCTCAGTGAGTCTGATAATTGAATGGGTTGACTTTGGAGATGGAGAGAAGGATAGAAAGAGCTCTGCATGGTGGTGCGTATTGGGAAGATGTGAAAGTCAGTTTGACCAGGGCTGGAGGTTGAGGTGGCAGAGTTGTATAACAGAACTAGCATAGCTCCATTAGCAAAGAAGCATGAGAATAAGCCGTTGTGCGGAACACTGAGGGAAAGTTTTTGTTATATGGGACTAAAAGTTACCTAAACAGTCCTAGAGTGATAGGAAAGGGAGAAACATTTTTTGAGTACCAACTATATTAGACACTGGTACATTCTTTGTTAGCTGTCTTTCTTAATTCTCATAGCGCCAGGTGTTATTTTGCAAAATGAAGAGACTGAGGCTCAGAGAGGTTAGGTAATTTTTCCAGCATTATACTTGGCTTATAAAGGGACCTACACAGTGGCTGGCATATAATGAGCACTTATTTTTTAACTTGGAACATGTTTTCCTTTAGAAATAATTGACATGAAATTTGGGTTTCCAGACCAGCCATAATATACATGAAGTTAGAATCAACATTAATTCATTCATGCAATAAACTTTTATTTAGCACTGTGTTGGGTGCTGTGTATACACGTAAAACACTCCCTGCTCTCAAAGAAATTGAAGTGTAATAGGAGTGATAGGCAGGCAAACAGACGATTACAATACTGGATGGTAAGTGCTGCGATCAAGGTATATAATTGAGGGTGCATTGGGAACCTAGAGGAAGGGTACCTTACTTGGAGCCTAGAAATCAGGGAAGTTTCTGAAATGAGCTCAGTAGAGATACCAAGGCAGAGAGGTGAGGGAGGGCTTTTTTGGTGGAGGGGTTGGACCTGCATGTGTCAGAGACAATGGAAAGCACAGGGTGTTCTCCCTGGCTGAAGTGAAGATAGCAAGGACATTGGTGATCACAGCCCAGATCATTCAGGGTTTTTATGCCATGCTAGGAGCTTGGACTTAGCTCTTTGTAAGTAGAGGACCACTGAAAGGTTTTCAGCAAAGGAAATGTTCAATCAGATACTCATTTTAGGAAGTTAAATCTGGTAGCTGTTGTGGTGGATGCATTGGAAGGGGTTAAGAGTAAAAACAGTGGGAACAGCTCAGTTTCTTTACCTCATATAGAATAAGGTTTCTATGTGAAAATGCATCTAAATTTAAATTTTGTGATGTCAGAAATACATTACTTCTGTTGCTTGCAATAGCATATGGAATAATCCCTGCCTCTAATTCCTCTACTTTCTGGACAAGAGCAATGTGAATGAGAACAGTTCTCATGCTGCTGATAGAGACAAGCTAGGGCAGAGACTTTTCACTTAAGAGAGGAGATGAGAGGTGATGGAGGATGAGAGGTGATGGACTAATAGAGACTAATGGAGGGAGAGGAACTTGAACAGGGGTTTTAGGATGAAGACAGTGATGGTTGCATCATGTAATAAAGGCCAAAGAAAGTGGTTGCTCCAATGGGTTGGGGGAGGAAGAGCTTTGAGGATCCTAGCTTTCTCCAGTTATGAATGAAGGTACCTCTTGTCTGACTACTATTTTAAGTTCCAGGTAATCTTCCCACCCAACCATTTCTCTTACCCTAGTGGCACCCATAATAACCTGCCTATTTCTGTTCCCTTTTCCCTGCCACCACCTGTTGCTTTCAGCTTTACTGAACCACTGCAAAATAGGAGGCAGACTTACAGCTTGTCTCTACTCTTTTGTTTGCAATGTAAACATACCATCCTTTAGAGTTGGGTTTTTGCTGCTAATAATGTTGGGGTTTCAGGATAAAAAGATTTCCTTCATTTTTCTCTTTTTCTAGTAAGACCATCTAGAGGAAAAAAAACACACATCTAGATGCTAGTCACAAAAACACTGAAGTATGATTTGAGTGCATTTTAGAAAATTAGCCAAAGTTTCATGCCTATAGTCCCAGCACTTTCGGAGACTAAGGTGGGAAGATCGCTTTGAGGCCAGGTGTTTGAGACCAGCTTGGGCAACATAACGAGTTCCTGTCTTTACAAAAAATAACAAAGCCAGATGTGGTGACATGCACCTGTAGTCCTAGCTACTTGGGAGGGTGAGGTAGGAGGAATGCTTAAACCCAGGAGGTCAAGGTTGCAGTGAGCTGTGATCGCACCACTGCACTCCAGCCTGAGCAACAGAGCAAGACCCTGTCTCTAAAAAGACAAATGAAAAGTGGCCGGGCACAATGGCTCACACCTGTAACCCTAGCACTTTAGGAGGCTGAGGAGGGTGGATCATTTCAGTCCAGGAGTTCAAGACCAGCCTGGACAACATGGCAAAACCTGTCTCTACAAAAAATACAAAAATCGGCCAGTCGCAGTGGCCCACTCCTGTAATCCCAGCACTTTGGGAGGCCGAGGTGGGCGGATCATCTGAGATCAGGAGTTCAAGACCAGCCTGGCCAACGTGGTGAAACGCCATCTCTACTAAAATTAAAAATAAAAAAATTAGCTGGGTGTGGTGACGCACACCTGTAATCCCAGCTTCTAGGGAGGCTGAGGCAGGAGAATTGCTTGAACCCAGGAGGTGGAGGTTACAGTGAGCTGAGATCGTGCCACTGCACTTTGGCCTGGGCAACAGAGTGAGACTCCGTCTCAAAAAAAAAAAAAAAAATTAGCTGGGTGTGGTGGTACATGCCTATAGTCCTGGCTATCTCAGGAGGTTGAGGTGAGAGGATCACCTCTAAGCTTGGGGAGATTGAGGCTACAGTGAGAGCCAAGATTGCACCACTGCACTCCAGCCTGGGCGACAGAGCGAGACTCCATTTAAAAATAAACCATTTTATCATGGACGAGAAGGCTGCCTGAAAATGTCCAGTGTGCATCAACTCCAAAGGAACTTTCTCCTTAAAACTGCCAGCTCTCATCACAGATTCCATTATGATATGAAGTGTTAAGCAGAGTGAGTAGGGATTGGTTCCAGGTAACAGCTGGCTGAGGGAGAAGGGAGAAGGAAATTCTAAGATATTGCAGTAGGGAAGAGGGGTAAGTTTATATCACTATTGGATTGCTGAACTTACTGTTCCCAGTATATATATATTTCCGTTTGTACACAAGTTGAGCATGTGGTACTGGGGCTGCAGTATTTCCTTTCTCATTGTACCAATTGTACTAGTGTTAACAGTTTTCACCAAAAAACTTTTTACAGTCCTGCTGCTTAATTATATCACTGACTGGATTGTCATTTTATTTTCCCTTCTTGAAAAAAATTGACCTTGCCTATATTTAGTAAGATTGCCAATAATGAAACGTTCAAAATAGGGAATTTCATCCCAGCAGTTTGGGAGGCCAAGGTGGGCTGATCATTTGAGGTCAGGAGTTCGAGACCAGCCTGGCTAACATGGTGAAACCCTGTCTCTACTAAAAATACAAAAAAATTAGCTGGGCATGGTGGTACTCACCTGTAACCTCAGCTACTCAGGAGACTGAGGCAGGAGAATCGCTTGAACCCGGGAGATGGAGGTTGCAGTGAGCTGAGATCACATCACTGCACTCCAGCCTGGGCAATAGAGTGAGACTCTGTCTCAGAACAAAAACAAAAAACAGCAATAACAAATAGGGAATTTTAAAAGGAGACTGAAACCCATGAAAAATTAAGCCCTTGAATAGATAAGATTATAATCTTTTTTCCTACTAGTTTAATACTTTTAAAGAATTTTTAAAGAATGTTCAAAAGAATTGCACATATTTAGAAATTTCAGGTATAAATTTCTGTCTGATTTTTTAAAGTCTGATTTTTGAAACGTTGAGGAAGAATAGTTGTGGCAGTCCATTAGTTTGGGTTAAGTTGTATGAATTTGACTCTGGAGTTAGTAGCAAGGGGTTTTTGGTTTCTCTGTGTATGTGTGGTTTCCCTCATCATTGCTGAGCTAAAAAAAACTTAGCTTATAAGTCTTAAAGGAAAGAGTTTTGAGCATAGCAAACTGACACACTGGTTGGTGTTTGGGTTTAGAACTGGAAGCCTTGAAGCAGCGTTTCTGGAAGCATGCTAATTCAGCAGCCAAACCCAGGGCTGGTCAGACAGTGAATGTGAACGTCATAGTGAAAGACGTGGGCACTGATGGAAAGGAAGAGCTAAAAGCAGATGTGGTACCTGTGACTTTAGCACCTAAGAAGTTGGATGGAGCAAGCCACACAAAACCAGGTATTTGAGCCCACAGGTTTTGTTTTTTGCTTTTTGCTTTGTATTCTAACAGATCTTCAAGGCTATTGAAAACCTTATAATGAAAAGTTATAGAATCTTTTTCCTTAGAGGCTTTGCAGAGCAGTATCTCTGGCATGATTCACGTGTAGCACACCTAGAGGTGTAGGGTGGACAAGCTGGCTTTATTTTTTTTTAGATATCGTTTGTCTTATTATAAAAAACAAATCCCATTATAGACAAATATATACAATAAATGAAAAAGTTAATCTTCTATCAGAGACAGGTTCTATAACCATATTGTGTACCCTTTTAAACTCTCTTCTTTGCACGTATGTATATGTATTTAAACAAAAACAGTCTGGGTGCTGTGGCACATGCCTGTAATCCTAGCACTTTGGAAGGACAAGGCAGGAGGATCTGTTGAGCTCAGGAGTTGGAGACTAGCCTGGGCAACATAGTGAGCCCTCATCTCTACCAAAAAAAAAAAAATTATCCAGGCATGGTGCCTGCACCTGTGGCCCCAGATACTTGGGAGGCTGAGACAGGAGTATCATTTGAGCCAGAAGGTTGAGGTTGCAATGAGTCATGATTGTGGCACTGCACTCCAGCCTAGGCGAGAGAGTGAGACCCTGTCTCCAAATAAAAAACCCAAAACAAAACAACCCACCTATAATGTGATCATAACATGCATTCTGCTTTGTGTTGTAGAAATGTATTAAGGACAGCTCTCACCCCTCCCTTGAAATCACAAGTAATATATCACATGGAAAACAGTTTTAAACACTGAAAAAAGGTATCAAATAAAAAACTAGTCTTCCCAAAGATAACTATGAACAATTTCTTGTATGTCTTTATAGGAGTATTTTTATCCATATACCGTTTTTTGTGAATGTGTATGATATTGAACATTTACTCCCTGTCAGGCATTGCTCTAGGTGCTTTATATGTTTTATCTCATTTAATCCTTACAACCCTATGAGGTAAAAAACATTAGTATCCTTATTTTGTATATGAAGAAACTGATATGCAGAGCACTTAAGGCACTTGCTCAAGTTTACATAGCTAATAAATGGTAGGACCAGTGGTCTAATCCAGACCACCTAACTCCAGAGCTCAGATCTACTTTATATTGCTTTTGAGGCTCTTTTTTTTTTTTTCCTAAGACACAGTCCTGCACTGTCGCCCTGGCTGGAGTGCAATGGCACGATCTTAGCTCACTGCAACCTCCACCTCCTGGGTTCAAGCGATTCTCCTGCCTCAGCCTCCCGAGTAGCTGGGATTACAGGTGCCCGCCACCATGCCTGGCTAATTTTTGTATTTTTAGTAGAGATGAGGTTTCGCTATGTTGGCCAGGCTGGTCTCGAACTCCTGACTTCATGATCTGCCCACCTTGGCCCCCCAAAGTGCTGGGATTACAGGCATGAGTCACTGCGCCCGGCCTTGAGGCTTTTTTTAAAATGGCTGCATAATATTCTATTGAATGAATACAACATGACTCATTAAACCATACTCATATTGACAGATGTCTTGTTTGTTCCAGTTGTTGCTATTGCATACAGCGTTATATTATAGTGCCAGATATATGGTGGTATATTAGATGCAAAATTCCTTACAGTGGAATTGTCATGATATATATCACATTTTGATATATATCATCCAGTTGTCTTTCAGAATGGTTGTACCACTCTGAATCACAGTGTATGAGTTCCTGTTTCCTCTCAATAATAGGTATTATCAAACCTTCTAATTTTTGCCAGACTAACATGTTGAAAATGTATCTCATTATTTTGATTTGTAGCTCTTTAATTAGAAGTGAGATTAAGCATTACTTTTAATTTATTAACAATATATGTTTATTTTTCTGTGAACTGCCAGTTCATATCATTAGCTTATTTTACTCTTGAGTTGTTTTTCTTTTTCTTTAATATAGGTAAATTTATCAATGTTTTTCTTCATGGCTTTTGAGCCACAGACTTTTGAAGCTCTACTCCCTACCCCCCTTTTCTCTCTTTTTAACAATTATTTTATAATCCCTGAGTGGTATACTATCCAGGGTGCAGAAGTTCTCTCTGATACTTCAATTCATAATAATACTCTTGTGTTCAAATAACAAAAAAGCCCAGAATACTAGAGTCTGAAATTTTCCTTTTGGGATGTGACTAGAATACTTCTGGAGTTGCCTAAAATGCATACCTAATTATTGTATTATGTCTAAAGCGTTTCTACATATTTCTGTTCAGGTGAAAAGCTTCAGGTGTTAAAAGCTAAACTGCAAGAAGCAATGAAACTCCGAAGGTTTGAGGAGCGCCAGAAGCGCCAAGCACTGTTTAAATTAGATAATGAAGATGGGTTTGAGGAAGAGGAGGAGGAAGAGGAAGAAATGACAGATGAGTCTGAGGAAGATGGAGAAGAGGAGGTAGAGAAAGAAGAGGAAGAAGAGGAAGAACTAGAGGAAGAGGAGGAGAAAGAAGAGGAGGAGGAAGAAGAAGGAAATCAGGAGGTTTCTGGCAATTACGTTGTTTTGTTACCTTGTCATGGTGAATATGAGAGAAAAAGTCAGACTTGAAAAAGAGTATAATAAGCATGTTCAATTGTATAAGAGGTTTTAGGGGCATGATGAGGGTAACTACCTCATATATCCCTAAATCTTAGGACCTTCAGGTCTGTCAGTACCACTGAATATCTGTAGATCATCATTATATATCTGAATACAGATATTCAGTGGTACTGACAATACCATTGCCTGGGCTTCCACCTGTTTATTTATATATTTTAATATAATAATGCTAATATTAAAAATGGCTTTGTATTCGTAGGAAATTTTATCTTTGTTGTTTATTTAAGTTTCTCTATCAGATTAAAAAGCAGTCCTAACCTTGGCTAGATTGAGGCCTAGAGTAAATTCTTAGGGAGGTAGAGGCCTTTCTGAGTTATTTTCGTTCTTTGTTGAAGAAGGCATTTGTAGAAGGGCCTCTTGCCCTTGTTCCATAGTACTGTTTTCTGCCTAGGGGAAACAGGTGATGATACGATTGTTAAGTATTAAAAAGCTTTCCTTTTTGGGCCGGGCGGGGTGGTTCATGCCTGTAATCCTACCACTTTGGGAGGCTGAGGTGGGTGGATCACCTGAGGTCAGGAGTGTGAGAACAGCCTAGCCAACATTGTGAAAATCCATCTCTATTAAAAATACAAAAATTAGCTGTGTGTGGTGGCACACACCTGTAATCCCAGCTACTCAGGCAGGAGAATTGCCTGAACTCAGGCAGTGGAGGTTGCAGTGAGCCAAGATTGTGCCACTATACTCTAGCCTGAGTGACAGAGTGAGACTGCATCTCAAAAAAAGAAAAAAAAAAAAGCTTTCCTTTTTGTGTGCTGGGATCACTTTATTTTATTTTATTTATTTATTTATTTATTTAAATTTTTTTGAGATGAGGGTCTCACTATGTTGACCAGACTGGTCTTGAACTCCTGGCCTCAAGTGATCCTCCCATCGTTGTGGCCTCCCAAAGTGCTGGGATTACAGGCATGAGCCACCATGCCCAGCAACTTGAGTTAATATTTAATTTTGGGTAAAGGAGAAAGAAAGCAATGGCTGAGCTATACAGCCTGTCTCAGTCTGTGCTTGGTTTGAGATCAGTAGTCAGCCTGCAATCTTAGACTGATTAATTAACCTCTTACTGCCTCAATAAAATGATAATCCAGTCATCCTTTATAATCTTAGCAATTTCAGGAGGGTAAAAGGTAAAAAAAAAATACAAAAAAGTTCTAGAAGTGTCAGGGAAAATTATGTTGATAATGGTCATAAGAAACTTCCTTCAAGTTTACCTTTTTGAATTTAAGATGTGATCTATAACCAATCAGCCATATTTCAGGCTAACAGTGTATTTGCTTTTAAATGTTTTGACTTATATTTTTTGTTTTGTGGTGGCCTGATTGGTAAAGACTGCAGAATTCCTTCTTAGTAGTGAAGAAATAGAAACCAAAGATGAAAAAGAAATGGATAAAGAAAATAATGATGGCAGTAGTGAAATTGGCAAGGCAGTTGGCTTCCTCTCTGTTCCCAAGTCTCTCTCATCAGATTCTACTTTACTTCTATTTAAGGACAGCTCTTCCAAGATGGGGTAAGTGATTCTTTCTAAGAAAACTTAAAATTGCCTTGGATTTGCCCCTCCTGTAAAAACTAGGAACAGATACTGAACCAATTTACTTTCTTATTTTGCAGTTACTTTCCTACTGAAGAAAAATCAGAAACAGATGAAAACTCAGGCAAGCAGCCTAGCAAACTGGGTAAGTAGTGATTCTTGTGCAGAACTTAACATTTCTTTTGTCCTCAGCTTTGATATTTAAGGACTGCAGTACGGTAAGTTTCCATGTTTTTAAATCTGGTCACTTCCCAGTTTCATATGTAGCTATGAAAATGGTTTTATGAATTAGAATATTTTTCTTGGTCTATTTTTTGCAGTTTATTTATAGTAGACCATGGTACATAATGTCCTTAGTGAATGTGTGTTGATTGAGTGAGCAATGAAATATTTCTGTATGTAGATCAAAGGAAGACATATAATTGATTGGATAATGAAGAGTGTGATCATAGGCATTACAAAGGATAAGAGAAAGAAGAGAACTTTCGGCAGACGCCTGTAATCCCAGCACTTTGGGAGGCCGAGGCAGGCGGATCATGAGGTCAGGAGATCGAGACCAGCCTGGCTAACATGGTGAAACCCTGTCTCTACTAAAAATATAAAAAATTAGCCAGGTGTGGGGGCACGTGCCTGTAGTCCCAGCTACTTGGGAGGCTGAGGCAGGAGAATCGCTTGAACCCAGGAGGCGGAGGTTGCAGTGAGCCGAATTTGCGCCACTGCACTCCAGCTGGGGTGACAGAGCGAGACTGTCTCAAAAAAAAAAAAAAAAAAAAAAAAGAACTTTCAAGTGTCACTTAGCTCAGAGTAATGCCCTGATTATGTAATGCTATCTTAGTACTGTAATTTACCTTTAACTTAATGTTTTGGAACATATAACTTGAGGGGTTTGCCTATGAATTTTATCTGACAGTTTCATCCTCAACTCTTTTTCCTAAACAAATCCACCTTATTTCTGTAATCATGTGCTTAAAAGGTGTTTCTCTTTCTTTAGATGAGGATGATTCATGTTCATTGCTAACAAAGGAGAGCAGCCACAATAGCAGCTTTGAGCTGATTGGCTCCACGATTCCATCCTATCAGCCTTGCAACAGACAAACAGGCCGTGGGACCAGTTTTTTCCCTACAGCAGGAGGATTCAGATCTCCTTCCCCTGGGCTATTTCGAGCCAGTTTGGTCAGCTCAGCTTCTAAGGTAAGATGGTAATGGTTTTTCTAATCTCCTCCTCTCTTTGCTTCCCACATTGCTAAATAAAGTTTGTCCCAGCCAACCAACTCCCACCACGTTGGTACTGAGCTTATGTGTGTTCAGTTTAAAAAATCCACCCTCTTTGTGTATTAAAAACAAGCTTCATCCAGTATTCTTACTTTCTTGGAGGTATTTTTCTTTATGCTTCTCATGGCTGTGTATTGTCTTCCTCAACTACAATTTCCTGAGAGTAGCTTAAATATTGCAAATAGCAACTTCTGTTGTTGTCATGACAATGAATGACATTTGTAAAATGTTTTGTTATTGTTTGTTTTTGTTTGGGTGCCAGAGTTCAGGGAAACTGTCTGAGCCTTCACTTCCCATAGAGGATTCCCAGGATCTGTATAACGCCTCCCCAGAGCCTAAGACACTTTTCCTAGGAGCAGGAGACTTCCAGTTCTGTTTAGAAGATGACACTCAGAGCCAACTGTTGGATGCAGATGGGTAGGTAGTTTTGTGTTTCTGTGGGCGGGAATGGTGCTGGGTACTGCTTAATTTTGTTTAAAAATAAGTGAGCTTCTGTCACTCCATCTGTGCTTTCTCTTCTGAGAAAGAGAAGGTGTACAGACCATTAGTATTACATTCTATAAGTTTGAACAAAGTCTGTCCAGAAAATAAACATAAATAGCTCTTGCTAACATTCTGGTCCTTCAATTTCTGTCTTATTTGAAATGCATAGATCTTGTATTGTAAGGTCATCAAATTTCCCTGTATCCATCCTGCTATGTTATTATTGTTGGGTAAGGTTGAGAATTCACAGACTGGTGGCACATTACAGGACATAATGCCAAGCCCTGCTCTAGCATCATCTGAAGCTAAAAGTTATCCTTTACACTTTACCTTCTGAGTAACATTTTATTCTTTCACAAAACTTTTCCCTCCCTCTTTAGATTAACACAAGCCTAAAGTTTGAATCTTTTGCTTTCTGGTTTGAGATTCAGCTTTTAACTGGTGTAGGAAATGAATTCAGAGGTTTTTCACCCCCTACTTTGCCATTTCTCTGAGGAATTTTTTTTTTTAAATTTTTTAAGGCAGAGTCTTGCTCTGTTGCCCAGGCTGGAGTGCAGTGGCGTGATCTCGGCTCACTGCAAGCTCCGCCTCCCAGGTTCACGCCATTCTCCTGCCTCAGCCTCCCGAGTAGCTGGGACTACAGGTGCCCACCACCGCGCCTGGCTAATTTTTTGTATTTTTAGTAGAGACGGGGTTTCACAGTGTTAGCCAGGATGGTCTTGATCTCCTGACCTCATGATCCGCCTGCCTCGGCCTCCCAAAGTGTTGGGATTACAGGCGTGAGCCACCACGCCTGGCCCTCTCTGAGGAATTTTTTACACTATTCGTTGTGCTCATTGGCTCTTAGGTTCTTAAATGTTAGAAACCACAGGAATCAGTACCAAGCTTTGAAGCCTCGATTGCCATTGGCCAGTATGGATGAGAATGCCATGGATGCTAACATGGATGAGCTGTTGGATTTGTGTACTGGAAAGTTTACATCTCAGTCTGAAAAACATCTACCCAGGAAGAGTGACAAGAAAGAGAACATGGAGGAACTTCTGAACCTTTGTTCAGGAAAATTCACTTCTCAGGGTAAATATCCAACTGAGAGTATCAGGCTTACCACACCCAAGTATCAGTGTCCTTGAAAAGAATTCCCTGGGTGGGTGGGGTGGCTCATGCCTGTAATCCTAGAACTTTGGGAGGCTAAGTTGGATGGATCGCTTGAGCTCAGAAGTTTGAGACCAGCCTGGGCAACATGGCAAATCCCCATCTCTATGAGAAAAAAAAAAAAAAACAAAGCCAGGCATAGTGGCACGTGCCTGTGGTCCTAGCTACTTGGGAGGCTGAGGTGGGAGGATCTCTTGAGCCTGGGAGGTGAAGGTTGCAGTGAGCTGAGATCACACCAGTGCACTCCAGCCTGGGTGGCAGAGACCCTGCATAAAAATAGAAAAAAAGAAAAGAAAAGAAGCCCCTTACCCTCAGGTGAAAGGTTCACAGAAAACAGGGCTGTGATGGAATCTGTGTACAAAGTGAATTCACTGCTTGGTGCCCTGACATTTAGAACTCTTTACTTTCTTAGAGTGATAAAGTATCAACTTAAGACTACTTTAGGCCGGGCGCAGTGGCTCACGCCTGCAATCCCAGCACTTTGGGAGGCCAAGGCGGGGGATTTCCTGAGCTCAGGAGTTTGCCACCAGCCTGGGCAGCACAGTGAAACCCCGTCTCTACTAAAATACAAAAAATTATCTGGGCATGGTGGCCCGCGCCTGTAATCCCAGCTACTTGGGAGGCTGAGACAGAACTGCTTGAACCCCGGAGGTAGAGGTTGCAGTGAGCTGAGATTGTGCCACTGCACTCCAGCCTGGGCAACAGAGAGAGACTGTCTCAAAAAAAAAAGTCTCGAAAAAAAAAAGACTGATTTAGCTTTGCCCATATGATACATCATTTATGATTAATGTATGTACAAAGTTTAGAACAGTGTCTGATGTATAATAAATTTCATATAAATGTTAACTTACTTCCTGTTCCCTGCCCCCAATGCACACAACTGCTAGATCGAACATAAGCTCCATGAGACCTGGGATAGTGGTTTCTTCATTACTGTATCCCTGGTGGCCTGGCACATATGGCACATAGTAAGCACTAAATAAGGATTTGTTGAATGAATAGATGGTAGACTCTTCTTGGCAAGCTTACCTTAGAACTGTATCGAGCTGGCATGACTTTAGATGGCTGGGAAAAGAGTATAAAGCTATCATTCCTTGGTGACACATCTTTTCCTTGTTGTGATGTAGATGCCTCCACTCCAGCCTCATCAGAGTTAAGTAAACAGGAGAAGGAGAGCAGCATGGGTGATCCAATGGAAGAAGCACTTGCTCTTTGCTCAGGCTCTTTTCCCACAGACAAGTAAGTCTCAGATTGCTGGGAATTTGGGAAGGCCTGGCCTTTTGATAAAATCAAAATAACTGATCATCTTAAGGGCTTTGCACCTTTTCTGAGAATTTTTCAGTGGATTTGAGTCTCATATATGCCTAGTAAGCAAATTATAATGCTTTGGTGGAGAACAGGGTAAAAAAAGGCAAGAATATGAAAGACATTTAATGTCATTAATAGGGAAATGCCAATCAAAACCACAGTGAGACACCCATTAAGATGACTTTTATCAGAAAAACCCAAAAAGTGTTAGTGAGAATGTGGAGAAATTGGAAACCTTGTGTACTATTGGTGAGAATGTAAAATAGTGCAGCTGCCAGGGAAAGTATGATGGCTCCTCAAAAATTAAAAATAGAAGCCAGGCATGGTGGATCATCTGAGGTCAGGAGTTCGAGACCAGCCTGACCAACATGGTGAAACCCCATCTCTACTAAATACAAAAAATTAGCTGGGCATGGTGGCGCATGCCTGTAATCCCAGCTACTTGGGAGGCTGAGGCAGGAGAATTGCTTGAACCCGGGAGGCGGAGGTTGTAGTGAGCCGAGATCATGCTGTTGTACTCCAACCTGGGCAAAAAGAGCAAAACTCTGTCTCAAAAAAAAAATAAATAAATAAAATAAAAATAGAATGACCATATGATCCAGCAATTTCACTTCTTAGTCTGTACCCCAAAAAAGTGAAAGCAGGACTTGAACGGATATTTGCACCCCTATGTTCAAAGCAGCATTATTTACAGTAAGTAGTCAAAACATGAAAGTGACCTATGTTTATTGGCAGATGAATGGGTAAACAAAATGCGGTATATATATGCAAAGGAATATTCAACTTAAAATGGAAATTCTGGCTGGGCATGGTGGCTCACACCTGTAATCCCAACACTTTGGGAGGCTGAGGTGGGTGCATCACTTGAGCTCAGGAGTTTGAGACCAGCCTGAATAATATGGCAAAACCCCATCCCTATAAAAAAATACTAAAATTAGCTAGGCGTGTGCTGGTAGTACCAGCTATTCAGGGGGCTGAGGTGGGAGAATTGCTTGAGCCTGGGAGGTCGATGCTGCATTGAGCCATGATTGTGCCACTGCACTCTGGGCATCAGAGCGAGACCCTGTCTCAAAAAAAAGTTCTGACACTTGCTACAACATGGATGAACCTTAGGATGTTATGCTAAAAGAAATAAGCCAGTCACCAAAAGACAAATACTGTATGAGTCCACTTACATGAGGTACTTAGAGTAGTCAAATGCATAGAGACAGAAGGTAGAATGGTGGTTGCCAGAGACTGAGGTTATGAGGAAATGGAAAGTGTAATGGGTATAGAGTTTTAGTTTTGCAAGCTGAAAAGAGTTCTGGAGATTGCTTAACAATATGAATGTACTTAACACTACTGAACTATAGAAAGATCATTAAAAAGGCAAATTTTATATTATGTGTATTTTACCACAATTGAAAATTTAAAAAATTTTCTTCCTGTTTATTGAAGAGATTATTGGTGATAATAAAAGTTTTAAATTTGGCTGGGCGAGGTGGTTCATACCTATAATCCCAGTACTTCGGGAGCCCAAGGCGAGCAGATTGCTTGAGCCCAGGAATTCAAGATGAACCTGGGCAACATGGTGAAATCTGTCTCTACAAAAAATGCAAAAATTAGCTGAGCATGGTGGCTTGTACCTCTAGTCCCAGCTACTCAGGAGGCTGATGTGGGAGGATCACTTGAGCCCTGGAGGTGGAGGTTACAGTGAGCTGAGATGGTGCCACTGTACTCCAGGTGGTGTTAGAGACCAAGACTGTCTCAGAGAAAAAAAAAAAAATTAACACACACAAAATTTTTTTTTAATTCCTAACTTGGCTGACTACTTGTAGTTTGCTTTCAACAACTTATTTATTGATTCATTGATTTACATTTTAGGGAAGAGGAAAACGAGGAGGAGGAATTTGGAGACTTTCGGCTTGTTTCAAATGATAATGAATTTGATAGTGATGAGGTGAGTATGAAGGGAACAAAGTAATCATAACTGAGCTCCATGTATTGCTGCCCTCAAGTGTTTTTTTCTCCTCAGTTCTTGAGAATTCTAAGTTTGGCATCTTATCAGAAACAATTTCCTAGAATGAGGTGTTTGGGCAGATGTTTATAAATCCTTTCTTCGTTGAGGACACATTTTATTCTGCTTAATTTGGATATGATGCTGATTTTGTAGGATGAACACAGTGACTCTGGTAATGATCTGGCACTGGAAGACCATGAAGATGATGATGAAGAACTCCTGAAGCGATCTGAGAAGTTGAAAAGGCAAATGTACGTGTTATTAATATGTCCATTCCTTCACGTGTATTTAAAATTTGGTCACTAGGCCAGGCAAGGTGGCTTGGCGCCTGTAATCCCAGCACTTTGGGAGGCTGAGGCAGGCGGATCACCTGAGGTCAGGAGTTCAAGACCAGCCTGGTCTTGGTGACACAGGTCAAGAGATCGAGACCATCCTGACCAACATGGTGAAACCCTGTCTCTACTAAAAAATATAAAAATTAGCCAGATGTGATGGCGGGTGCCTGTAGTCCCAGCTACTCGGGAAGCTGAGGCAGGGAGAATCGCTTGAACCCAGGAGGTGGAGGTTGCAGTGAGCTGAGATCGCACCACTGCATTTCAGCCTGGGTGACGGAGCGAGGCTATCTCAAAAAAAAAAAAAAAAAAAAAGTTGATCACTTAATATGTCCTGTGTGCTAATAACTGTGCTTTACAGGCATTAACATATTATCTTATGCTAGGTGCAGTGGCTCACGCCTGTAGTCCCAGCACTTTGGGAGGCCAAGGCAGGCATATTACTTGAGGTCAGGAGTTTGAGACCAGCGTGACCAACATGGTGAAACCCTCTACTAAAAATACAAAATACAAAATAAAATACAAAAATTAGCCAGGCATGGTTCCGGGCACCTGTAGTGCCAGCTACTTGGGAGGCTGAGGCAGGAGAATTGCTTGAATCCGGGAGGTGGAGGTTGCAGTGAGCCAAGATTGCCCCATTGCACTCCAGGCTAGGTGATAGAGCAAGACTCCATCTCAAAAAAAAAAAAATTATCTTATGAGTGGGTACTATTATTCTCCTCATTTTACAGTTGAAGGAAGTGAGTCTCGGAAAGATCAAATTTACCCAAGATCACATAGCTAGAAGATAGCAGAGCCTGGATTCAACTTAGATTAGGTGAAATCTCCCCTAACAGTCAAGTTAATAGTTTGCCACTTTTTAACTTAAATCCTCCTGCCTCAGCTTCCCAAGTAGCTGGGACTACAGGCATGTGCCACCACACCTGGCTAATTCTTTTTATTTTTTGTAGAGATGGGGCCTTGCTTTGTTCCCAGGCTGGTCTTAAACTCTTGGCCTCAAGTGATCCTCCTGCCTCTGCTTCCCAAAGTCTGGGATTACAGGCATGAGCCATCAGGCTCAGCTTTTTTTTTTTTTTTTTTTTTTTTTTTTTTTTTTTTTGAGACGGAGTCTCGCTCTGTCGCCAGGCTGGAGAGCAGTGGCATGATCTCAGCTCACTGCAACTTCCGCCTCCCGGGTTCAAGCGATTCTCCTGCTTCAGCCTCCCGAGTAGCTGGGTCTATAGGCACGTGCCACCACACCCAGCTAATTTTTGTATATTTAGTAGAGACGGGGTTTCACCATGTTGGTCAGGATGGTCTCGATCTCTTGACCTCACGATCCACCCGCCTTGGCCTTCCAACATGCTGGGATTATAGACGTGAGCCACCCCACCCGGCCGGCCCAGCTTATTTTTTTGATATGTTGTTCTGGTCATGAAAATAAAATATTTATTTTAGGATATTTAAAAGCATACAAACCGGGTGCAGTGGCCCACGCCTATAAGCTCAGCACTTTGGGAAGCTGAGGCGGGTGAATCACCTGAGGTCAGGAGTTCGAGACCAGCCTGGCCAACATGGTGAGACCCCATCTCTACTAAAAATACAAAATTAGCCAAGCGTGATGGCCAGTGTCTGTAATCCCAGCTACTCAGGAGGCAAAGCTGGAGAATCTCTTGAACCGGGAGGTAGAGGGTGCAGTGAGCTGAGATTGTGCCATTGCATTCCAGCCTGGGCGATGAGAGAAACTCCATTCCCCCCACCCCCGCAAAAAAAGAATACAGAAAGATATAAATAAAAACTTATCCATGTCCACCATCCAGGATGTAAATGAAAGTTAGTTAGTTCCTCTTAATCTTTTTTATGCATATATTTTTATAGAGTTGAGATCTGTACAATCTTTCTATATGTATAATTTTGCATCTTTTTTTTCCTACTTAGCATATCCAGAAACATTTTCCTATGATGTTAAAAAAAAAAGTTTTATAAAGACAATTCGAATAGGTATTTAATATTATATTGTATGTGAATGATTTGGAATTCACATATAGGACATCATATTGATCCCTATTAGATTTATATGGTTGCTTTTATCCCATCATTTCATTCTATTAAGATTCACTTTGGGTTCTAATTTGTCACCTGTCAAATTAACTCTCATACAGCTTTAGGTTATCCATAGATTTTTCTAAGGTAGTGGTTCTTATCTGCAGAGCTCTTCGTTCAAATAAAATCTTTTAAAGAATGACAGATAAAAGTTGAACTGTTCAAAGATAGCAAGTGGGAAGTTTGGGAAACTTAGTGACTAGTGGCCCCTGAAGGAATTTTCCAGGAACCCTAGTATTTAGAACAACTTAGCTTTAAGAAAATACAGTAGCTTAGCTGGGCGTGGTGGGCCTGTAATCCCAGCATTTTGGGAGGCTGAGATGGACAGATCACCTGAGGTCAGGAGTTCAAGACCACCCTGGCCAACATGGTGAAACCCTATCTCTACTTAAAAAACAAAAATTATCCAGGCATGGTGGCACGCACCTGTTATCCCAGCTACTTGGGAGGTTGAGGTATGAGAATCGCTTGAACCCAGGAGGTGGAGGTTGCAGTGAGCCGAGATGCCGTCTCTGCACTCCAGCCTGGGCGACAGAGCAATACTTCATCTCAAAAAAAAAATAAAAGAAAGAAAATACAGTATAGGTCTTTGATAAAAATCAGTTTTCAGAAAGCCACCAAACTTCTGCCATTTTGGACCACATGGGACCAAGATGACTTTGAATCCAGGGTGACACCAGATTTATTCTCAGGGGGAGCTGAAGTCAGAAGAAGTAACTAGTAGTCATTTTGATTACCAGGAGCTCTGAGCCTTAGTCTTCCTTCTGATGTGGGGGTCAAGATTTGTTAGGCTGTAAGAAGATCCCAGTTTATTACCTTTCTACACCTCACCATCTCTAGTTTGTCTCTTAAAGCTGGTGTGCTCAAATGCAAAATGAAATAGTTTGAACCTTCCAGCAGGTATTCTAATACATGTAGAAGAGATTAAGAGTTTCCTGGCTTTCAGATCACCCAATCTAAGTTGAATCCAGGCTCTGCTACCTTCTAGCTATGTGACCTTGGGTAAATGTAATCTTTCTGAGGCTCAATTCCCTCAACTGTAAAATGAAGAGAATAATAGTACCCATTCCTAAGATAATATGTTAATGCCTGTAAAGCACAGTTATTAGCACACAAGACATATTAAATGATCAACTTTTAAATACAGATGCTCCACATCTTACAATGGGGCTATATCCTGATCAATCCATCATAAGTTGAAAATGCACTTTCATCTTATCCAGATATAACTCCATCGTAAATTGAGAAGCATACTAAGTGCATATCATATTCATGTCATCGTAAAGTTGAAAAATCATTAAGTCAAACCATGACAAGTAGACTATTACCAAAAAAATTTAAATATTATCAAATGTATTATGTTTATTACTATTAGAAGTGACTCTGTGTTCTGCTTTTCTCTGCTTCCATATTCTGTGAGTATATTCATTGTCGTATTTTCTAATCCTCAAAATTGCTTTCTAGGAGGTTGAGGAAATACCTGGAGGATGAGGCAGAAGTGTCAGGAAGTGATGTGGGAAGCGAAGATGAGTATGATGGGGAAGAAATTGATGAATATGAAGAGGACGTAATTGATGAAGTACTTCCTTCTGATGAGGAACTGCAGAGTCAAATCAAGAAAATACACATGTCAGTATCCCAACAAGCCCTTCTGAGTAATAGGGTACATCTTAAGACAAGCCCTATAACCAGCCAGAATGGTCCTTGTTTTGAACACCTTATTTCTCCTGTTGCAGGAAAGCGATGTTGGATGATGATAAGCGACAGCTACGTTTATACCAAGAGAGGTACCTTGCTGATGGGGATCTGCACAGCGATGGTCCTGGGCGAATGAGGAAGTTTCGATGGAAAAACATAGGTATCTTGGTTGTTGTCTTTAAAAGCAATCAGTTACGAGCCGAGCGTGGTGGCTTACGCCTGTAATCCCAACACTTTGGGAGGCAGAGGCGGGCGGATCACAAGGTCAGGAGTTCAAGACCAGCCTGAACAAAATGGTGAAACCCCATCCCTACTAAAAGTTCAAAAATTAGCCGGCTGTGATGGCACGCGCCTGTAATCCCAGCTACTCAGGAGACTGAGGCAGGAGAATTGCGTGAACCCAGGAGACGGAGGTTGCAGTGAGCAGAGATCACGCCATTGCACTCCAGCCTGGGCGACAGAGCGAGACTCCATCTCAAAAAAAAAAAAAAAGCAAACAGTTACAATGCACATTTGTCCAGTTTCAGATGGCAAATGGCAAGCAAAACTGTAACAGGCTACGTGAAGACCTAGTTGTAACTGTTTTCTGTTAGTGGATGGGAAAAGTTTACATCATTATATAGTAAATGATAAGGGTTTATTTTTTGTCTGTCCAAGCACCCTCTCCTATGAGGACTGCCGAATGCTGATTACCTTCACTCTTTGTTTAGATGATGCTTCCCAGATGGACTTGTTCCACAGAGACTCTGATGATGATCAGACTGAAGAACAGCTTGATGAGTCAGAAGCCAGGTGGAGGAAGGAGCGAATTGAACGAGAACAGTGGCTTCGGGACATGGTAAGAGTTCACATACTGACCCTAGTTTATGAGACTCTCCCTTAGTTTGTCATGATAGTTTCAAAATCTTAGGCAACATATTGCTATCTCTTTTAATCCTTGAGCTATCTTTTGTGTTTTGAGAAGGCTATACCGTGGACAGTTCTCTTTGTGTTTGTCTAAGATTTTTTTTTTTTTTGTCTAAAGCAGCAAAGGCTGCAAAAAGGAAAACAGATACCCCAGGAACTCTAGTTTCACAATCCAGGCCATGCTAACTATTTAGGAAGGCTATAGACTTTTAATGCTGTATATTTTTTTTTTTTTTTTTTTTTTCAGGCACAGCAGGGGAAAATTACAGCTGAAGAAGAAGAAGAAATTGGGGAGGACAGTCAGTTTATGATACTGGCCAAGAAAGTTACAGCCAAAGCACTGCAGAAGAATGGTGAGCTCTTGTTTCTCCTTAGGGTCTAGCCCCCTGGATTGTTAGTGGTAGAGCTTTGGAGGTGACTCTAACCTTCAGGAGCTGTTGCAGCTTAATCATAAGCTTGTGTCTAATACTGTCTTAAAGAGCCTTCACAGAGGTGGTGGGAGACAGTGTACTTAGATCTTAGACTATTGGGCAGTAGAGACTGTATTCGTGAGTATATGTGGCTGATTTTACTTTATGTTCTAAGGCTCAGAGTAGTTAATTCTGGCTTTCTCTATTTAGTTGCCCAGGATTGTATACCTAAGTGTTAGAGGTGGGATTTGAATCCAGGAATATTTAACTCCAGAAATGAAGCTCTTCACTATTCCATACACTGACCACTTCTGTTTTTCTTAAATGATTACTGTTCAACTTAGTTGTGTCTCTTCTTGGAGCCAATTATTATAGTTTCAAAGTCACCATTATATAGAGCAGAGTTCCCATCGCTTTAGCATATTGATTAGTTACAAGATTTCTTAGCTTGTTTAGATTTAAAAGTAATTCTAATCAGCTTTTCCCAGAATAGGCCTCTCTGTCTTTTCTTTCCAGCCAGTCGCCCTATGGTTATTCAGGAATCAAAGTCTTTGCTCAGAAATCCTTTTGAAGCCATCAGACCAGGAAGTGCTCAACAGGTTGGTTGGGAACCTTGTTAATCTGACATCATAGTCTACAGGTTATAAAGGCCCAGGTCCAGCTTAGAGAATAGTCTCTGTCATTAGAGGAAGGAGGTGGCTGCAGGGAAAAAGTTAATGTCAAAGGAGTCTGCTATTTGTTTTCTGTTTGAATAGGGTAGGAATATGTACCCTCAATATCTAGGGGGAAGCAGGGAGGGAAGGACTTTTCATTCTTTAATTGGCACTTGGGATTTGATACCAGATGACTCTTCTTTCCTCAGGTGAAGACAGGCTCACTGCTAAACCAGCCGAAAGCTGTGCTTCAGAAACTGGCTGCTCTCTCTGACCGTAACCCCAGTGCTCCTCGAAATTCAAGAAACTTTGTCTTTCATACACTTTCTCCTGTCAAGGCTGAGGCGGCAAAGGAATCGTCTAAGTCTCAGGTATGGAATTTGAGAACTAATATGGTGGCTTCCCAAACCAAAATTTATTTATTTATTTTAATTTAAAAACAAAAATTCTGGCTTAACCTCTTTATGCTACAATGTTGAAATCTTGCACTCCCCAATAAGGTACAAGAGAATTGCTACCCCAGTAGGTAATCAACTTTTAAACTTGCCTAGAAAGTTTTTCTTTCTTTCTTTTTTTCTGTTGTTAATCATCCACAATTTATGAGTTGCTTGAGAGCTAACTGAAGGTAAGTACTTGTATGAAGGTCTTAAGCTGGCCCTGACTCCCTCTCTGCTCTCTAGGTAAAGAGAAGGGGTCCATCTTTCATGACTTCTCCTTCACCTAAGCGCCTCAAAACAGATGATAGCACTTCAGGATTGACGCGAAGCATCTTCAAATATTTGGAGAGCTAACACCATCAAAGGTGCCAAAATCTACATTGAGACTGCTTTGAGAAGTTTCTAGCACTGAAAGTTGGAATTGACACTCCAGCCAATGATCCTTCCTTCTCTCATAATCAATGCAATAAGATTGCAGACAGAAATTCCAGTTATTTCTACTGCACTGCTCTGGACATCTCTTTTCCTAGTATTATTCCCTGGATTGGCCACTGATTTCAATTCTGCAGTATTTACAACATCAACAACTCATGGAATACTTGGGCGAGGTTTCCTTTTTTTTTTTTTTTTTTTTTTTTTTTAAGATGGAGTCTCACTCTGTTGCCAAGGTTGGAGTGATCTCGGCTCACCGCAATCTCCACCTCCCAGGTTCAAGCGATTCTCCTCCCTCAGCCTCCCGAGTAGCTGGGATTACAGGCATGTGCCAATACGCCCAGCTAATTTTTGTATTTTTAGTAGAGACGGGGTTTCACCATATTGGCCAGGCTGGTCTTGAACTCCTGACCTCAAATGATCCACGCGTCTCGGCCCCACAAAGTGCTAGGATTACATGCATGAGTCACCGCACCTGGCCTTGGGTTAGGTTTCACTTCCTCCATTAAACATTTGACATTTTATCGTAGCAGCTTTCTGGGTTAATGTCTCTTTGTGATAGAAGTGGTTCGAAGAGGAAGAGTAGGGAAAAGTGTGACATTACAGATTAAACAGTGAAAAGCAGTACCATAATGACTCCTTTACACCCATGAGATACGTACCATGATGACCGGGGTTCGGTGAAAGAAAGATTTCTTTTTTTGAGACAGTCTCACTTTGTTGCCCAGTCTGGAGTGCAGTGGCGCAATCTCGGCTCACGGCAACCTCTGCCTCCCGGGTTCAAATGATTCTCCTGTCTCAGCCTCCCAAGTAGCTGGGACTACAGGTGCATGCCACCACACCTGGCTAATTTTTGTATTTTTAGTGGAGACAGGGATTCACCATGTTGGCCAGGCTGGTCTCGATCTCCTGACCTCAAGTGATCCAGCTGCCTCAGCCTCCCAAAGTGCTGAGATTACAGGCATGAGCCACTGTGCCCAGCCAAAAGAACGATTTCTTAGATGGAGGACCTAGGAACCAATAGATGGGCTGCTGTATTACTCTTACCCCTTTCATTTTCCTGTATGCTTCTTCCCAAGGCAGCATCAAATTTTGAATTAATTTTTGCTGCTTAATAAGGACTTAAACTGGTACCCAAGTCAGAAAGACTGTGCCTCTAATTTTCTGGAGCTTGGGGATGAAGATAAAGTGTTACACCCAGTGTTTGTCCACCACAGTCTATGGGGCAGAGAGATCCTTCCTGGGACTGAATTCTCAATTTGAAGCACTGTTGTTCAAAGATCTCCCTTCTGAGTCTGACAAGAAGAAACATAACCATTATTTATTGCATTCTCCTGGCTTACATACGTTGCCCTCACTAATCAATGGACATTTCAGTATTTCATTACTAATTTTGAGAGAAGACCACCATGGAATTTAATAAAAATATTATTGAAGAGAATTGCCATCATTCTCCATTTTCCCTGAACTACCACAAGCTTCTCAGAATTTTAGACAAATGTTTTTCCCCTCAGAACTGAGCATCAATGCTGCTTTGGAAAAACATTCCATGTGAATACTGTGGTTTCAGTGTCAGGACCTGGACTTGGGCAGTTGGAAGAGAGTGTGCCAGTTTTTTATTGGGAGATGGGAACACCAATTTAATTGATGCAATTAGGTTGTAGGTTTTCTACAGTTTTTCTTTTCTTTTCTTTTTCTTTTTTTTTTTTTTTTTTTTTTGAGACGTAGGCTGGCTCTGTCACCTAGGCTGGAATACAATGGCACGATCTCAGCTCACTGCAACCTCCGCCTCCCAGGTTCAAGCAATTCTGCCTTGGCCTCCCAAATAGCAGGGATTACAGGCGCCCGCCACCACGTCCAGCTAATTTTTTGTATTTTTATTAGAGATGGGGTTTCGCCATGTTGGCCAGGCTGGTCTTGAACTCCTGACCTGAGGTGATCTGCCTGTCTCGGCCTCCCAAAGTGCTGGGATTACAGGCGTGAGCCACCACACCCGGCCAGTTTTCTACAGTTTTCTATACTCAAGATGTTGACTTTGACAATACTTATGTTTGTATACTTGTAATCTTTTAATGGGGAAAATGTGTATAAAGATGTTTTAATATGTATGTAGTTTTTCAATAAATCTTAATGCCTTGAAGGGAAGATTTGCTGTCCAGCTTGAATGCTCATTCTTAGGTCAGTGCCTGTCTAACCTTGAGGAGCATTTCATTTTCAGGTTATCTCCATCCCAGGGAAACCCTCTGGGTCTAAAGTGAGAGGCTGCTGCAATTGTCCCCTCACTGGCTTCTCAGTCCTAGTGAATTGATCAAGTTAACTTACCAAGTGGTTTGGGTTCAGCTCAGGTGAAGAGGATAATTGAGTTTACATAAATGGTACCTTCTATTATAGCTCTTTGTTTAAAAAATTTATTTTTTAGAGACAGTCTCATTCTGTTGCCCAGGTTAGAGCACAGTGGCACAATCATAGCTCACTGTACCCTTGAACTCCTGGGCTTTAGCATCCTCCTTCCTCAACCTTTGGAACAGCTGGGCCACATTACAGGCACATGCCACCATGCCCAGCTAATTATTTTATTTTAGTAAAGACAGGGTCTTGCTGTGTTGCCCCAGCTGATCTTGAGCTCCTGGCCTCAAGTAATCCTCCCACCTTGGCCTCCCAAAATGCTGGGGTCACAGGCACAGCCACCATGTCCAGCCTATTACAGCTTTGATTGGCCTTTCTCTTTAGCTAAGTTTGTATGTACTTCATTTTATCCATGGGTTCAAGATATGTGTTTTTACCTCTTTCTTTGAACTCTCTAAACAGTTCCCAAGGCAAGGTAGCCCTTGCTGGGCAAAAGAGAACTGAGCAGGAAGGCTAGATATTTCTTCCCTCTTGTTTCCCTACATGTCTTTTGGGGAGAGATAGAAAAGACAATTGGAATTGACAACTGAGGATAAGAAAATTCAGCCAGGTCTGGTGGCTCACGCCAGCACTTTAGGAGACTGAGGCGGGTGCATTGCTTGAACTCAGGAGTTCGAGACCAGCCTGGGAAACATGGTGAAATCCCAACTCTAAAAAAAAGAAAAAAGAAAATTAGTGCCTGAGAAATCCAGGGAGAAAATGGTTTCTGGGCTGGGCACGGTGGCTCATGCCTGTAATCTCAGCACTTTGGGAGGCTGAGGCAGCTGGATCACCTGAGGTCAGGAGTTGGAGACCAGACTGACCAACAAGGTGAAACCCCGTCTCTACTAAAAATACAAAAATTAGCCAGGCGTGGTGGTGGCAGGCGCCTGTAGTCCCAGCTACTTGGGAGGCTGAGACAAGAGAATTCCTTGAACCTGGGAGGCAGAGGTTGCAGTGAGCCGAGATTGCGCCACTGCTCTCCAGCATGGGCGACAGAGTGAGACTCCCTTTCAAAAAAAAAAAAAAAGAAAGAAAGAAAACGGTTTCTGATTGAGGCTCCTGGGAGAAAGCACTCTTTGGAGAAAGAAAACTTGAGTCAAACTCTGGGTTACTTTTCCTTATGCCAGGATGGCTGCTATAAAGTAAGCTAAGCCTTGATCTTGGTAACAGGATTGACATGGACAGTTTCGATCTGACCCATATGCCCTTTGCCCAAAGCACTAAGCCAGCAGCATTAGCTATGTTTTAATGAAATTGAAGCCCCAGGATCTGCCACTATGGCTCCAAGGAGGACTCAGCTCCACTAGCTTGGAAATTACATATTTGGAGGGATGAGAGCCCATGAGTGTGGGAGATAGGGTAGGCTCAGTGTCAGTGTTTTTGTTTCTTCCTTGTTCCATACACTTGAGTAGGGATACATGGTATTAACCTCTTTAAACAGGTCTCTAATTTCATCTCATTAATTCACAGTTGCACAGCCATACTAGGGTCTCTTCCATAAACCATAAGACTTTATTCACCAAAGCTCTAGAGACAAGGTGCTCAGATCTCTGTGGCATCCCTCATTTTCTCAACTGCTTCTCTACAAACTTCTCCTCACTTTAAGAGTTTCTAATGCTCAGGCTGGAAGACTTTTTAGGGGGTGTTTTTGCTTTTTATCTCCTAGGGTTATGTCTAATCACTCTTGGGGCATCCTGTCCTGGGATTTGTGCTCCTAAGGATAGAGGAGAGTATTTCTGGGAGGAGTGTTCCCATGATACTATTTGATTATGTCATCCTTGAGATGGTATTGTATCTTCTACCCTTATATCCTACTCATCGCCTGGCACACAGCTTGGAATGTAGTGGTGCCTACCACAGTTTGAATAAATAACACTGCACCTTTCAGAGCCTCTGTTTATAAAATGAGGATACTAAGTCATGGCTGTCTCAGAGTTGCTGGGGGGCTTCAGTTGGAAAATGTATGTCAGTACATTATGTCAAGTGCCACTCTGTAAGCATAAGAAATTGCCAGTAGCTCCCAGAAAAAAGAAATTCACCTCCTTTGAGAATGAAAGAAATTACCAGTATCACAATTATATCATATATTGTAGGCTACTTCTGAAAGACCCATTGTTTCTCAAATATCTCAAACTTAACATGAAAATGTGATTTTCTCTAAAAACCCGCTCTTCCTCCTGTATTTGCCATTTCAGTAAAAGTACCTCCATATATCCAGTCACTCAGACTGGAAATCTGAAGAGCATTCTTGACCCCTTCCTTAATCCTGTAATCAGACAATCTCCAAGTTCTGTTATTTCTACTTCCAAATTGCATCTTGAATCAGCTCATTTCTTCCAGCTCTATGGCCAGTGCCCTGGTCCAAGATTCCACAATTTCTTTCTAGGGTCCTACCGTAGCCTCCTGACCTCCCCACTTCTGTTTTTGCTTCCCTTTCATCCAATCTGCACAGCAGCCAGAGGTGACCTTTATGTAAATATAATTTGGAGGATGACACTTCCCTACTTAAAATCTTTTAATGTCTTCCGCTGCACTCAAAGTTCAAACTTCTCATGGCCGATGCATGACATAGCTCCGCCTCCCAGCCTCCTGTCTACTCTTCTTTCTCATGACATGCAGCCTCAGGAGCATCTAAAGTGTCCTCTTTTCCTGGAATGCCCTCCCCTACACCCTCCTTCTTTGTCTGACTAATGCATAATTCTCAAGGCGTTAGCTTAAGCCTAATTTCCTCAGAGAAGCCTTCTCTGACCATTAACACCCCTTTTTTCTTTTTTTTTTTTGAGACGGTCTCGCCCTGTTGCCCAGGCTGGAATGCAGTGGTACGATCTCGGCTCACTGCAACCTCTGCCTCCTGGGTTCAGGCGATTCTCCTGCCCCAGCCTCCCAAGTAGCTGGGATTACAGGCGCACGCCACTACACCCAGCTAATTTTTGTATTTTTAGCAGAGACGGGGTTTCACTGTGTTGGTCAGGCTGATCTCGAACTCTTGACCTCGTGATCTGCCCGCCTTGGCCTTCCAAAGTGCTGGGATTACAGGCGTGAGCCACCAAGTCCAGCCTAACACCCCTTTCTTAATTAGGTTACCTTTGTATAAGTTTCCTATTCTTTTTTTTTTTTTTTTTTTTTGAGATGGATTCTCGCTCTGTCGCCCCGGCTGGAGTGAGTGCAGTAGCACGATCTCGGCTCACTGCAACCTTTGTCTCCCCCATTCAAGCAATTCTGCCTCAGCTTCCCAAGGGGCTGGGGTTACAGGCACACACCACTACACCCGGCTAATTTTTGTATTTTTGATAGAGACGGGGAAGGTGTTAGCCGAAGCCTAACTTCTTCAGAGAAGCCTTCTCTGACCATTACCACCCCTTTCTTAATTAGGTTACCTCTGTTTAAGTTTCCTAGTCCTTTTTTTTTTTTTTTTTTTAATATGGATTCTCACTCTGTCACCCAGGCTGGAGTGCAGTGATGTGATCTTGGCTCACTGCAACCTCGGCCTCCCGGGCAATCAAAATTCTCCTGCCTCAGCTTCCCAAGTAGCTGGGGTTACAGGTGCACACCACCACATCTGGCTAATTTTTGTGTTTTTAGTGCCCAGCTAATTTTTGTATTTTTAGTAGAAACGGGGTTTCACCATGTTGGCCAGGCTGATCTCGAACTCCTGACCTCAAGTGATCCAGCTACCTCGGGCTCCCAAAGTGCTGGGATTATAGGCATGAGCCACTGCACCCAGCCTTAAGTTACCTGTTCTTTTGGGTCTATCATCATGATGTGTTACCTTAATGTTTGTTGAGGCTTGCTTTCCCTACTAGACTGTAAGTGCTGTGAAAACAGACCATATCTGTTTTGTTGAAAAATGTATGCTTTGGGTAGCACCATGCCTGGCACATAAAATAATTCAATGAATTTTTTGAGCAGTGAGTGATGGGAGGCCTGGAAGAGCTAATGGTGAAAAGCACAGAGCTGAATTATATACAGAGGAGCTTTCTAGTGTAGGACAGAATAGAGGTGGAGAGCTTTAGTCCTTGCTCTTTCTGCGGCTTGTTAGCATCATGACTTTGGGTAAGTCAGTCTCTTAACTTTTTTCCTCAACTGGAAAATGGGGCTTATGTGAAATGACTTGGTTTAGCTCACAGGGTATGGTTAGGATCAAAGGTACAAATTAATGTGAAGTGAATGTGCATGTTTAAGAGGCTGCACTAATGCAGGCTAACCCACTGCTGAGGAATGGGTAGAGCTGAGTGGGAAGGAGAAGCCAAGCCCCAACAAAGCTCCGTAGTCCACCACTGGTGGCTAGCTATGTGCTGAGACTTGTTATAGCAGTAGAAATGGAGGCCTGTGTGTATGCCTGGATTCTCTAGTGAACTGGGGAGATAGACATGGCTTGTGTATGGCTGGTGTCACCTCAGATTTTACCTTTTGAGACTAAGGTGCCTGGTTTCTGTCCCCAGTAGTTTTATTGTCTTGGTCTGTACCATCCACATCCTTCCCATCCCCTCTTTTTGTCCTCTCTCCTCTCACCTTAAAGGTTTTTCATTTTCAGTTTATTGATTTAGTTCTTCCCTGTGGTGGGATTCATAATGGGAAAAGGGAGTTTGAAGTAGCTACAGCCTAAGGGTGATTGGAAGGAGTTGGGCTGGACACCTGAGTTCCTTCCGTTCATTTTAGAGAGAACCATAGTCTGCAGTATTCTTGGTGGCTGGTGGGCTAGATGTAGGGCTGAAGAGGCAGCTCCCAGCTCCAGGCTGGAGAATTATTGCCTAGTCCAAGGGGTAAAATGCTGGGGCAGGGTTGGGAGTGAGCCGTGGTTTGGGTTTTTCGGCCCTCATCTCTTTTTCTCAGAGGCTGAGGGAAGGAAAAAGGCTGACTGCCCACCCTTCTGTTTGTTTGTCTTGTCTAATTTAACTTATGTTATTTATCAAAAAGACAGGTTATTTGGAAAACCAGATGGACCTAGGCAAAAATCATCTGGGTTTTCCAAACGTGAAAAATTAGGTTCTGGGGGCCCAGGAGGAAAGGCGTGTGTGTGTGTGTGTGTGTGTGTGTGTGTGTGTGTGTGTGTGTGTGTGTGTGTGTGTGTGTGTGTGTGTGTGTGTGTGTGTGTGTGTGTGTGTGTGTGTGTGTGTGTGTGTGTGTGTGTGTGTGTGTGTGTGTGTGTGTGTGTGTGTGTGTGTGTATGGTTGAGGGGAGGGTGAGGTTGAGTGAATGTCTCTGTAGTTAGACCCAGAAATTGTTCCATGACTTCCAAGCATACTCCCTCCTTCATTTTCCTTCAAGTTCCTTATGATTAGAATCTAAATGAGAAAATTAAAATCTTCATGTTGGTTGCTGGATGTCTTAATTGACCAAGGATTAGAACCCATCAGGGCTATAGAAGAACAGCAGCTGACAGTTTTCTCTATCTTTCCAGCCCTCAGTCCCTTACACAGAGTGGGCAGGTTAGTGAGAGATGCAGGGTACTGAGAGTTTTCTGAAGCATAAACCTGGGCCTCTTGTCCCTTCAATGTTATTGTCCCAAAACAGTTGCAGCAAATATGGAGGTTAGACATTAGGGAAGAACTTATCATCTCAACTTTCTGATGATCAGATGGCTAAAAGAACACTGAGGATCCAGGGCTGTCTCTCCATTGACTATCCAGGGAAGGAGCTAGCCAGTTTCCTTTTGGGCAATGGTGGCTTGCTTTGTAGCTACAACCAGGAATTTGTAAAGTTTGTGGTTTTGGGCCAGGCATGGTGGCACATGCCTGTAATCCCAGCACTTTAGGAGGTTGAGGTGGGGGGGATTGCTTGAACTCAGGTTTGAGACCAGCCTGGGCAAAATGGCAAAACCCCATCTCTACAAAAAATACAAAAATTAGCTGTGCATTGTGGTGTGCACCTGTGGTTCCAACTACTTGGGAGGCTGAGGTAAGAAAATCACTTGAGTCTGGAGGTTGTGGCTGCAGTGAGCCAAAACTGCAGCATTGCATTCCAGTCTGGGTGACAGAGTGAGACTGCCTCAAAAGGAAAAAAAAAAAAAAAGCTTGTGGTTTTTTTACCTTGGGCAGCAACATTTTTAGGAAGGAATTAAAGCAGGAGGCTATTGAGGCATAGCTCTTGGCTGCCATAGAGGAAATGTTCTCACTGAAAGCAGAAAGCAAGCTATCCCGTTCATACGCATATGCACACACACAGAAGACAGCCTTTCTGGCCTGAGAAATCTTTGGTGGCAGCAATAGCACTTGTCCCATTGTGAGTGGCATTTTTTTCAAAGTGTCATTGGAGTGTGAAAGCTACTTAATAACTTGATCTCATCTGAATAATCTGAGTTAATACTAGCTTCACAGTTGTGAGGATTAAATAAAAAAAAAATTGTCAAGTGTCTGCCTCAAGGCCTGGCACACAGTAAATCTCAACAAATGCTCATTGAATGAATGAATCCATGAACCTGAGCATTAAGGCCCCCCTCACCATTTCCAGGGATCAGTGCATAACAGCCCCAGTAACTGAGACTTGTAGACTGTCCCAACTGAGCCTGCAGCCTGAGGCATGATCTAAACCTGCTGTTCCTTTGACAAATATTTGATGAGTTATGATGTGGAGGGTGGACCCTTCCATGAAGGCCTTGTTGGCTCAGCTGTTGGAAGTACTATGCAGACAGCCTTTCAGGGTGGGAATTGCCTCAGAGAGCACCTTGCCCAAGGTCAAGGGTAGCCCACATTCAATGGCAATAGGTGTATAAAGGCCTGGCCTTCTTAGCTTATTTTGGGTCAACTCTGAAGGGCCATTCTAGCTTCAGAGCTCCCTGTGGGGTTGGCTGAGGCTGTCACAGGCTTGTCTTGTAGATCAGCTTCTTCCTCTGCCCACTCCTGCTCATTCTCATTCTTCCACAGCTGTTGATCCCAAAGGAGGTTCTTAATAAACATCTGGCGCATTAAACAGTCTGAGAATTGGCTTCCCGGGAAATCCAAGCTATGAATGCACTAGTCCTGGTGGCCAAGCCTTTAGAACAACAAAGAACGGAGACTCCTTTGCAATGGATTTCCAGCGTTGGAGGTGTGGTTACTGTCTCTTTATGCCCACCAGAGGGCAGCAGCATCCTAGCCACCTGCCCTTCTGAGGCTCCAGGAGTGGGCTTGCAGCCTTTTCCCAGGCAACTTCACGCCCCACACCAGTATTGGGCAGGATCACCTCCCTTAGGGTGTCCACCCTCCTGACTAAAACAACAAAACTTTCTTAAACTGTCCAGGCCTTAGTTTTGTTAGTCTCAAGCTCCTGCACCACCATCACTGAAGTCCAATCAGTCTTCCTACTGTGCCCCTTCCCCTGCTCCCCGGCCGGCAAGCTCCGTGCCTGGGATCCCCCACCTCTCACACTTACCACCCACAATAGATTTGTTTTCTGTGTGACAAGGTAATTACAAGCTTGGGGCCAGAAGGCCCAGGGGCCAGTCTGAGGATGGTCACTTCATTCTGGCTCTCCCTGTTCTGCTAATGGTATTGATTTTCAGTTTTATTTATTATGATGATGTGTGTGTGTGATCTGGCCCTGGTGACATGACATATGGAGGCAAGAGGGCGAGAGCAAATTTCTTTTTGTCACAATTTGACTTCTTGAAACCGCACCCCCACCACCACCACCCAGCATTGTTTATCTACAGGTTTTAGCATCTTTGCTTACCTGTCTTCATTCTGTCCCCTCATCCCCAAAGATTTCTAAGAGACTCTTCTGGGAATTGGAGCCAGATGGATGTGGCTACAAGAAGGAGGAAAGGGTCTGGGAAGAGGAGTGAGAGCAGCAAGCGCACTACCTTTTGTTAGCAGCCATTAACTCATCCAACAAACATTTACTACATTCCCATCACTTGTCAGTTACTTCCAGGCTAAGCTTCCCAACTCCCTGCTGGGGGCCATCCTGGAGACAGGTTTTGCTATGCGCCTTTTTTTTTTTTTTTTTTGTCTGCATCTGTTTCTATGGCTGTGAAATGGGTGTGTGAGGAAAACCTGGCCAGAAAGCTTTCAGAGAGAGTGAGATTGAGTTTGGGTGCGACCAACTCAAAGAACGATGCTTGCCTGAACTTAAGGCTACTTAAGGCCTCCCGTAATGTAGTCTACTTCCTTAAGAGGAAGAGGAAGGGCAAGCTTGAGGCAAAACATTACAAGTGGGAGGGGGCACTCTGAACTGCAATGATTGCCGTGGGAATCAGCTGAGGCTGAGGGCGATTTGTCGGGCCGTGTTTCCCCAGCCTGTCTTCTCTGTGTGTGCCAGGAGAATGAATAAATCATTGTTCAGGGGCGGGATGCAGCTGCCGAGCTCCTCCCCTCGGCACATGCCCCAACTCCAGCTCCTCCATTGAAGGCTGCTGGAGCAGAGCGGTTTATACACCCAGCTCCCTAAATCCTATTGAGGCCTCCCCCTCCGCACGAGCCACCGGCTCCAAGCCCATTCAGGCTGGGCCTTTGTGCTGGGGGTTAAGTGGTTACATGTGGGGGGCACCCAGAAAGGAACTGTCAGGCCTCGAAAGGCTGTGCTGATACAGTGCCCTCCTACTGATGAATGGGGTGGGTGGAGGAGAGGTGGGCGGCCGGAGGGTGGGGTGGGGGAGAGGGCATGGGGATTATGGAGCCCACAGAGGCAGCTGCTAGGAAGGGGGTGGAACAGGCACCCCCTTCTCTCTTTCCTCCTTCACTTCAGCTTCTCCGTCTAGCTTACTCCCTCTGTTGTGGGCACTGGATGATCAAGAGCCTTGGGACCTTGGATTTGGCTTTTCTGGTCTCCTGGTGACCGCTTGAGTGCACTGGAGAGAAAGAGTTTATATTACCTTTCATTCTTCCAGCAGCTCCGAAAAGACCTGTTTCTCCCTTTTCCCTTGGAAAGGGTGGGTAAGAAGGGGAACAGGGTCCGGGACAGGGGGAGGATTCATTTCCTAGGTTCATCTGGTGCAGTGGATTTGCAGCTGTGCCCTGCTGAACTTTAAAAGCTTCTCTGAAGTTCCCTCGGAGCCCTTAGGTGGAGGGTTTAGGGGAAGACAGATCTCAAACTGGATATACTGGAAAGATTTTGTTGAGGAAAAAGAAATGACTTCAAGGCTCTAAAAATGCTTTAAAACTTCTAATTGAATGTACCACCTTGTCATTTTACAGCTGGGAAAACAGCCAAAATGGAAGATAGGGGAATGGGCATATTTTACCTAAGGTAAACACATAGTAATTTCTTGACAGACTAAAGAGGCACTTTACCTTTAAGAAGCAGTAGAGAAATGGATGAACAAAACAAGTAGGTCACCAGCTTCCTAGGCCTTCCTTTCCCAAGATGAACCAATTCTGGGAAATAATGTTCGTTCTAATCTGCCTTAAAGGCTCTTTGGCATGTCAAAGGTCCTCTGGGGTTGTGCCTGGTGTTGGGAGCCCAAGTAACAATGTTCACCACTATGTTATTGAACAATTTTTAAGGCATATTATTTTATTTAGCCCAAAAAGGTTAAAATGATTTGATTTGCCTAAGTTCCCAAAGCCATGTGGGGAAGTTGACAGATGATGTGACCTCAGGAAGAGAGAAGAAAGCAGGTTAGCAACGTAGTTTGTAATCCAGGATTGTGCTTTGTTCTGATATGGAAACTCTAAGGGCTTCCTCAGTTATTTCCCTGCTGCCCCCAGGATGGAGCCCAAGCTCCCTGGGATGGTGTCAAGAACTTTCACAACTGGGCCAACTTTATCTTCTAGCCTCACCTTACCTCCATTTCCCACCGAGCTTCTAGCTTCACCTTACCTCCATTTCCTACCGAGCTCCAGCCACAATGGCCTATGGGGTGTTTCCTGAACTCACTCTGAAAATGCAGTCTCCTATGCCTTCTGTTGCTTTCTCTTGGTGAGCTCTTATTCATCCCTCAAGGCCTGGCTCAAATATCACCTTTGTGCTAGCTGGGTTTAGTGGCTAATACCTGTAATCCCAGAATGTTGGGAGGCCAAGGTGGGAGGATCACTTCAGGTCAGGAATTCAAGACCAGCCTGGGTAACATAGCAAGACTCCCATCTCTTTAAAAAAAAAAAAAAAGTCACCTCTGTGAAGCCTTTCCTTACCCTTTTTTGGGCTTACTACTTTTGCCTCCTGGCTCTGTTGCAGGGCCCATTACATTGTTATAGCCCATTCTTCTGTCTATTCCTTTTTTTTTTTTTTTTTGAGACAGGGTCTGGCTCTGTCACCCAGGCTAGAGTGCAGTGGTGTGATCTTGGCTCACTGCAACCTCTGCCTCCCAAGTTCAAGCAGTTCTCGTGCCTCAGCCTCCCAAGTAGCTGGGATTACAGGCGTGTGCCACCATGCCCAGCTAATTTTTGTATTTTTAGTAGAGACGGGGTTTCACCATGTTGATCAGGCTGGTCTCAAACTCTTAGCCTCAAGTGATCTGTCTGCTTCGGCCTCCCAAAGTGCTGGAATTACAGGCATGAGCCAACACACCAGACCTTCTGTTTCCCTTTCTAAACAAGGAGCTCCCCAAGACCACGACCAGTTCTGATTCTGCTCTGAATTCCCAACACAGTACCTGGCACAAAGTAAGCACTCTGTAACTGTATGATACATGTAAATGAATGGGTGGGAAGGGACAAGGTCTCTGAAGCTGAAACACCTTGATCTTACCCACCCCTTTCTTCCTGAGAATACTGACATTGAGAAATTATCCACCTATGAATAACCCTTAGGCCTATCCTATTTCCTGGATGAGAAATTCCTCTCGTCTTCTCTGGTCTCTTTGCCTGACACCCCAGGCCCTGGGACCTGGATCTGGCTACTCACTGCTAGCCTCTCTTGGCTCTGACATCTGTCTGTTTGCCAAGAGGCTTACCCACTGTCCATCACTGGGTCTTGATGGCATGGCCTTTTGCAAAGCCCTGTTCAGGCTGATACTGGCCATCTCTGGAGATTTCTGTGTCCCTGCCACTTAAGTCCCTGGCATATATGTGGGTAGGTGAACCCAGCCACAGATACCCTTTCACTTGGGGGTGAATTATTCTCTGGTGTCCTCACTGGAAAATCCTCTGACGAATGAATAACAGGCATCTCTATAGCTGCTTTTTTGTCTTCCTGTGGACATGGACATCCCTGCATTTGGAGCTTTTTTTTCTTCAGGCTTTGAGCTCTGAAAATTATGGAGTGACCAGGACTGCTGTGTGAGCACTGACTGTATTAATTATACAGTGCTAGAGTATTCCATACAACACTGCTCTTGATTAACAAAACAGGCTGCAGGCTGGGTGCGGTGGCGCACGCCTGTAATCCCAACACTTTGGGAGGCCGAGGTGGATAGATCACTTGAGGCCAGGAATTTGAGATCAGCCTGGGCAACATAGTGAAACCCTGTCTCTATTAGAAATACAAAAATTAGCCGGGTGCAGTGGCACACGCCTGTAGTCTCAGCTACTCAGGAGGCTGAGGCATGAGAATCGTTTGATCCTGGGAGGTGGACATTGCAATGAATGGAGATTGCACCACTGTACTCCAGCCTGGGCAACAGAGTAAGACTCCGTCTCAGGAAAAAAAAAAAAAAAAAAAAAAAGAGAGAGAGGCTACAATCTGATTTCCTTCAAATGAATTCACTTGACTTAGCAGGTATTGTATTATTTAGGAATAACTAGCTTTAGGCCAGGTGTGGTGGCTCACACCTATAATCCCAGCACTTTGGGAGGCCAAGGCAGGCAGATCACCTGACGTCAGGTGTTTGAGACTAGCCTGGCCAACATGATGAAACCCTGTCTCTACTAAAAATACAAACATTCACCAGGTGGTGGGCACCTGTAATCCCAGCTATTCAGGAGGCTGAGGCAGGAGAATTGCTTGAACCCAGCAGGCGGAGGTTGCAGTGAGCCAAGACTATGCCACTGCACTCTAGCCTGGGTGACAGAGAGAGACTCCATCTCAAAAAAAAAAAAAGGAATAACTAGCTTTTAAGAACAATGGAATTGATGACTCAGCTATTCCAGGCTGGTGTGCTGCCCTGCAGAGGATGATATAGGCTTTATTTATTTTATTTTTATTTTTATTTTTATTTTTTTGAGACAGGGTCTTACTCTATCGCCCAGGCTGGAGTGCAGTGGCGCGATCTTGGCTCACTGCAACCTCCGCCTCTTGGGTTCAAGCGATTCTCCTGCTTCAGCCTCCTGAATAGCTGGGATTACAGACGCGCACCACCATGCCTGCCTAATTTTTGTATTTTTAGTAGAAATGGGGTTTCATAATGTTGGCCAAGCTGGTCTCGAATTCCCAGCCTCAAGTGATCCGCCTGCCTCGGCCTCCCAAAGTGCTGGGATTACAGGTGTGAGCCACCACACCAGGCCCAATATAGGCTTTAAATCAATGTATATAATGCTTTGTCCTTGTGGCCAGAATGCATAGGAAGAAGAGGTAGCAGTGGTTGTGGCACCTTATATGATTTACCTAAGGACTAAGAGTTTTCTTCCTGTCTCTGAGATTCTGGGTATTGCAGGTCAGAAGGTGATAGCATCGGCCGGGCACGGTGGCTCACACCTGTAATCCCAGCACTTTGTGAGGTCAAGGCGGGCGGATCATTTGAGGTCAGTAATTCGAAATCAGCCTGACCAACATGGTGAAACCCTGTCTCTACTAAAAATACAAAAATTAGCTGGGTGTGGTGGCACGCGTCTGTAACCCCAGCTACTCGGGAGGCTGAGGCAGGAGAATGGCTTGAACCTGGGAGCGGAGGCTGCAGTGAGCTGAGATCGCGCCGCTGCACTCCAGCTTGGGTGACAGAGTGAAACTCTGTCTTGGGAAAAAAAAAAAAAAAGATGGTGATAGCATCATGGGAGGAATGTTTCTAACCAAGAAACACAAAGATGATTCCCTGGGATTTCGGCTCCTGGTAGCACTAGAAGAATAGGAGAAGGGGGTGGTCACAGTGTAGACTGGACTGATCATGGCTATCAAGGAGAAAGAGAGTTACTGCTACCTAATAAGGGTTGAGAGGTGCGTGAGTGGAACCCAGAGACCCTGAGGTCACCACCTTGTGCTATTGTATTAATCAGCATTCTTTCGATTGTCGGTGAAAGAAATTCCACTCAAGTTAGGCTTGGCAAAATAAGGCATACAAAACTATAAATTTAGATGCAGGAAACAGGGTCTGCAACATTATCAGAACTTCTGTCTCTCATCTCTGTTTCTTCCCTGCCTCATCTTCCTTTAATTTCGTTTCAGAAGATCCCAGAGAAGGACTCTGACTGGCTCACCTGGAGTGGAGCGTCTATCCCTGGATTCTTCAGGCTTTCATTTGACCCACATGGTTAAGCTGGGAGAGACAGAGTCCAAAGAGGGGCGGAGAAAGGCTATTCTGGGCAGAACAAACAATTGATGACTTTATGGCTCTGTGGTCTGGGCAGAACTGTGTAACCCTAGATCATCAAAGCTGAGAGCCTTTAAGAGTGAGGATTTGGGCCAGGCATGGTGGCTCACACCTGTAATCCCAGCACTTTGGGAGGCCGAGGTGGGTGGATCACGAGGTCAGGAGATCAAGACCAATCTGACCAACATGGTGAAACCCCATCTCTACTAAAAATACAAAAATTAGCTGACATGATGCGTGCACCTGTAATCCCAGCTACTCAGGAGGCTGAGGCAGGAGAATCGCTTGAACCTGGGAGATGGAGGTTGCGGTGAGCCGAGATTGCGCCACTGCACTCCAGCCTAGGCGACAGAGTGAGACTCCATCTCAAAAAAAAAAAAAAAAAAGTGAGGATTTGGGTCACCCCAGGCTGAAGGCCGGGGGAACCTGAAGTGGATAAGGGAAGGGAGAAGACTTAGGACACAGGATCTGATGTAGAAATGGGGCTGACGTCTCCACCTGTATTTTCTTAGCTGGAGGAGTGTGCAAAGTTTGAATTACTTCTGCCTTCTCCTTCTTATTTCCTTTTCCCTCTTAAAATAGTCATCATAATCATAAAAATTTCTTTTCCATTTTCCCTGTTTTTGCATATAGGATTTCTTGGTGTGATTTAATTTGCCAATTAGTCTCTAGGTTGCAGAATGGTGACTTGGAATCAAATTGAAACTGGAAGAGGGCACCTTATATATTAGGGTCAGCAATTACTGAACTGTTCTGTTTTATTCCAAACAGGGTCCTCAACTTCACATTTCCCCAGGATGCAAAAGAGTGAGGGGGATCAAGCTTCAGTAGAGTGGAGCTCTGAGAAGAATCCACTGGAGTTTGGAACTCAGGACCCTTTTTTTATCACGTTGTTCCTCCTCAGCTGGGCTAAAGCACTGGTGCCCACTGCACAGGCATCACGGGTGGGCTCTGTGTCCTGCGGAGAGCCCCCGTCCCAGGTACAGGACATCAGCTCTGAGCCCTGTCCCAGGCTTGGATCTTCTTCTTTCTCTCTCTTTTTTTTTTGAGACGGAGTCCCACTCTGTTGCCCAGACTGGAGTGCAGCGGTGCAGTCTTCGCTCACTGCAACCTCCACCTCCCAGGTTCAAGCGATTCTCCTGCCTCAGCCTCCCGAGTAGCTGGGATTACAAGTGCCCGCCACCACGCCCGGCTAATTTTTGCATTTTTAGTAGAGATGGAGTTTCACCATGTTGGCCAGGCTGGTCTCGAACTCCTGACCTCAGGTTATCCGCCCGCCTCGGCCTCCCAAAGTGCTGGGGTTACAGGTGTGAGCCACCGCACCCGGCCTCAGTGACTTTGGTCAAGTAAGCACAAAAAGGAATATATAATTCCAAATTGTGATAAATGCTATGAAGAAAAGGAACGTCCTCTGACATAAAGGGGGGAACGAATGTGATCTAGGGAGTCAGAGATCTCTCCGAGAAGAGATCTGAAATAGAAGTCGAGAGGGGGAAGAGAATGCTAGACCGAGGGAACAGTGCGTGCCAAAGCCGCGTGGCGGAAAGGGGCGTGCGGGAGGGTAGCTGCGGAGAGGGAGGGTAGAGGACGAAGCCAGAGAGGCAGACGGAGGGCAGGACGCACAGAGCCCCGCGGCTGCCGCCTTAGGGGTTGTCCCGGCGGTGGGGAAGCCATTGAGGAGCTTAAAGCCGGAAGGTGGTGACTAATCAGATTTTACTTGAAAATGGCACGGTGTCTGCAGCGAGGCCAACTGATGGGAAGGGCCCAGCGAATGCCAATAGGAGAGAGCACCGGACCTGGAAGGCCTGGGTCAACGCGGCCCCGCGCGGGGGCGAAGCGGTTCCGGCGCAGGGGCCTGGCGCGCTGCTCCGCGGAAAACCGAACCGGCCCACGTGGGACCGGCCGCTCCGCCCAGCCGCGCAGACGCCGCCTGACTCCGCAGTCCGGGCCTGGGGCTGGGCGCGCTGCCCGGGAGCCCTGCACCCACGCCTGGACCGCGGAGACGCCCAGGCCGAGGAACCCCCAGCCCAGGGACTAGACACCACCGGGGCCGGGTGGAGCCAGAGCCAGACGCGCCGGAGCGGGCGCCTCTAGGCCGTGAGTCCGAGTCTGGGGCCCAAGGCGGGGGGCTTGGGGCCCAGCCGCGGGAAGCGGGGAGTCACAGCGGCCTCCTTCGAGGAGACTAGGGAAGGATGGTCTCTGTCTCCTGGGGTGGTACCCCACTCCCGCAAGGCCAGAAAAGGAGGCTGCCTCTTGTTTGGGCGGAGACCTAGTCCTGGGGTGTCGGGGTTCCGATTTTACTATCTCTGAGAACCCTGTGATCCCTAGCGCCACCCCTACCCCATCCCAGCTTCCTTCACGCCCCATCCAAGTATAGGAAAAATAAAAAATTGGGGCGAGGGGAGATCTCTAGGCACCTTCTCGCAATCCTTGCTTAGAGGGCGATTAGAAAGGAACTGTTCCTACACCCTTCTCCCCAGGACTTCTGCCCATTGCTGGGGGTGGGGAGGGTCCATGCCACCTATGGAGCGCCTTCCAGTGTCGGCTCCACTTACAGTATCCTTCCTCTTCATGCTCTTCAATTGTTCTAATCCCAGTGCTGTTTGGTCAGTAGAATCCCTTTGTCAATTCAAACCCTAATTTTGGTTAGAAGCAGGTTATGGAGGAGAGAAGAGTGGTGTGGTGTGGTATGCCCTCCCTCCAGGGCCTCAGGATGGAGCAAGCTAGGGACAGGGACACAAGATAGTGGCCATGTTCCAGAGGCGTTGGGAGGGAAGGGGGCAGGCTCAGAAGAAAAGCTTGTCACTGGGGAAGGCGGGGCTCCCTGGCTAGGGTAGGAAAGGGATCCAAACCCAGCTCTTCCAGAGCCCAGCTCTTCCAGTCCTGGGGAGTCGAGAGTAGATTCCTGAGCATGGAAATTCACTGCAGTCTCTTCTCCCATTCACTCACTTAGCAAGTACCTGTATGCACAGACAGCCTGGTTCAGGGCTGTATGCTGGCTGACTCTGGGGAATACGATGGAGGATATATACAGGAGGTCCAAGCCAGATTACAAACTGCTATTACAAGATCATTACCACAAACCAAAAATGCCAGTTGAATAGACATTCACTGATTGTCGACCATGTATGCCAGGGAGAGACGCAAAGTTGGATAAGACAGTGTGTACCCAGGGCAGTGGGGACCCAGAGGAAGGCATAACTAACCGTGCTTGTTTATGTAATATTGATTGGGGCAGTATCAAGATGGCTTCAGAGACATGGGGACATGGAGACATGGGGATATTACAGCTGATTTTGAAGTACAAAAAGGAATTTGCCGGGTGGAGAAGGGAGGAGCTTTGAGGGGAGGGGAGAGGAAGGATATTGTAGGCCAAAGGAATACCGTAAGAAGAACAATGGTGTGTTTTGAGATCTCTGGGCAGTTCGCTATGATGGGAGGGGCAGAGTGGCAAGAGGCAGGTATGGAGGGGTGAGCAGGGGCCAGATGAAACAGAGCGTTGTAGGCCAGGTAGAGGTTTAGCAGGAATTCAGGGAGGGCATTCGGAGTGGTGACAAGTGAAATTTACATTTTTAACTGGAGGCAGAGAGATCAGTGAAAAGGCCGAGGCAATAATCCAGGTCAGAAATGGCCTGGAAGAGGAAGAATGGTCAGAATGTGGTTATCAATGAGATGGGAGAAGGAAGGATAGTGAGGAGCCCAGGATGCTCCCAGCCTTCTGGATGGAGGACGGAGCCATCTTGCTGAGGATACTGAAGGAGAGCTTGTTTGGTTATGTAGAATTTTGGCGGGGGGCGGTGGTGGAGGGGGATGATGTCTCACTCTGTCACCCAGACTGGAGTGCAGTGGCGCAATCTCAGCTCACTGCAACCTCTGCTTCCTGGGTTCAAGTGATTCCCCTGCCTCAGCCTCCCAAATAGCTGGGATTACAGGTGCCTGTCACCACGCCTGGCTAATTTTTGTATTTTTGGTAGAGATGGGGTTTCACCATGTTGGCCAGTCTAGTCTCGAACTCCTGACCTCAGGTGATCTGCCTGCCTTGGCCTCCCAAAGTGCTGGGATTACAGGTATGAGCCACCATGCCTGGACTGGTTATGTAGAATTTGAGGAGCCTATGGTTGGTTGCAGGGTTGGTAGGAGTTAGATCTGGGCTGAAGACAGATCTGAGAGTCACCAGCATATGATGGTCCTTGAAGCTACAGCAAAGAATGAGGTCCTCTGGAGAGAAATGCACAAAATCAGAAGACAGCCTGGCTCTGAGGACTGAGGAAGAACCCTCTGCAGGAGACTGAGAATGAACAGGTAGATAGGGAGGACGAAAACCATGAAGGGAAGTGTTACCAGAGTCAAGAGAAAGGGCTTGACAGGGAGTGGCCAGGCTCTTGCTTGCAGCCTTGTCCCTGCAGCTAAGTTGCCCTGACTTCAGGCACCCCACCCTGTCCTACTGTGACTCGGTCTCCTGCTTTCCCTTTACAGACTAGATGTTCGCCATCCAGCCAGGGCTAGCTGAGGGGGGCCAATTCCTGGGGGACCCGCCTCCTGGAGTATGTCAGCACGAGCTCCAACCAGACAGCAACTCCAACTTCATGGCAAGTGCCAAGGATGCTAATGAGAATTGGCATGGGATGCCAGGCAGAGTGGAACCTATCCTGAGGAGGAGCTCCTCTGAGTCACCCTCTGGCAACCAAGCCTTCCAGTCCCCTGGATCCCCTGAGGAAGGGGTGCGCAGCCCCCCAGAGGGGGCAGAGATTCCCGGGGCTGAGCCTGAGAAGATGGGTGGTGCTGGCACAGTCTGCTCCCCTCTGGAGGACAATGGCTATGCCAGCAGTTCCCTGAGCATCGATAGCCGTAGCAGCAGTCCTGAGCCTGCCTGTGGGACCCCGAGAGGCCCTGGCCCTCCCGATCCCCTTCTGCCCTCAGTGGCCCAGGCTGTGCAGCACTTACAAGCCCAGGAGCGCTACAAAGAGCAGGAGAAGGAAAAGCACCACGTGCACTTGGTGATGTACCGTCGCCTGGCACTGCTCCAGTGGATCCGGGGCCTGCAGCATCAGTTGATTGACCAGCAGGCCCGACTGCAGGAGAGCTTCGACACCATCCTAGACAACCGGAAGGAGCTTATTCGCTGTCTCCAGCAGAGGGCAGCACCATCCAGGCCCCAGGACCAGGGCTAAGGGTGTGCCTCCACAAGTGTGCAAGGGTATATGTATATATTTGCAGGCATGTGTGAGGTGCACTAGTAAGTACATAATTTGCTGGCATGATTGCAGGTAGGCATGAGTGTGTATGTGCTAACATGTAGGCTGGTGTGTGTAGGCATGTGTGAAGACGCATGTATAAATGAGCTTAAGTGTGCTGTGTGCACATGTGTACACACAGCTAATTTATCTGCAGACCTATATGTGAGCATGTAAGAGTGAACATATGTGTGTATGTGTAGTATGTAAGAATGAGGAACTCTGTGTGTGCATGTGTAGACAGGTACCCAGCAGTGTGTGTATATGCGCATGAGTGAGGATGTATATGCAGAAGATGTGTGTGTCTATGAGTGAGTTTGAGTGTGCAGGTTTGTGTTAGGTGTATGTGAGGGAGCCCTTGTGTGTGCAGGGGTGCACATGTTTGGCCGCAGGCATGGGAGGTGTATGTTAGGAGCATGTGTGTTTGCAGGCAGACTCATGAGCAGGTATGTGCAAATATATATCCAGCTGCACTGTGGGGTGTCCACCCACACCTTGTGTTCCTCATGGCTTACCCCAGCCTTTCTTCTCCACTGGGTCCCACTGTTCCCTGGAGACAGAGGGCTAGCATGCTGTCATTTATCTGAGGGTTGTGGCTGACCTATTCTCCTGGGATTTCCCAGGCCATCTCTCCTTTCCCTTTCCCTCACTTAACCCAGACTTGCTTAGCTGAGGCTATTGTCCCTGATGTTGGCTTTGCTTGTAGGAGGTTTAGTGGCTGCTCTGGACTGCCATGGAATTTTGGCTGCAATTTTGGCAGTGGGTGGAGAACTGGTATCAGGAAGGGGAACCGGGAGTAGTGATGAAGATGATGGTGGGGGTGGGGACAGAGGACATAGGGGACTGTCCCTCTTGAACTCTGCCTTTGGGCACATGGGAGATGGGGACAGGAGAGATGATAACAGTGGAACCCTGTGAAGAATAGGAGAATGGGAATTCTAAAATACCAGTTCCCAAACAAACCATCTCCCCATTGGAAAAGGAGCTGTTGCAAACCCTGTTCATTTAAGCTTCTGATGAAAAGCAATATATGTTTATAAGCTTGCAAGTATCAGACAAGATGTTCCAAGGCTGATGAGGAAAATATTGCTTCCCTGTCTCTGCCTCTACCTTGCTGTGCCTATCTGGCTTTAGCAGCATTGGATGTTGAATTGGTTTGGTTCATTTCTCTGAAGTCGGACTGTCAGGAGGAGCCAGAGGTTGGCTTTCTGGGATGGGAAGGGGATAGTGTCAGCCTAAGCCTCTGAAAATGCTTAGGATGCTGAATTTTAACCCCTTCTTTCACTGCATGGCCCTTCAAACAGGGATTGGCAGGCTCCGTGAGTTACAGAGTAGGTGAGTCTTGGAGAGAACCAACGACTAAGGTAGCTTAGCTCTCTGCTTTGTTCCTGGGAGCCAAGAGAATGCAAGATCCTGGTGGGTAAACAGTGGTGTGAAGAGGGGACACTGGTTGGTGAACAGTGGCATGGAAGTCACTGATGCAGCCTCTGGCCCTCAGTCTCCCTATTGGCAAAGTGGGGGGCTCTTCCTGTCTATCTCTAAAGAGTTTCATCCCTGACAGGTGGATGGGTGAAAGATCCAGGGAGTGGGGGTGAGGGGTGGGCCCTGAAGACTTTTTGTCTGTAGCTCTTGCATATTGAGTGTGTAAACCCGGCCTCTGGACCAACCCAAGATGAATAAACTGGGGCAGAGAATTACATTTCTTGAGTATGTGTTTTTCTTCTACCTGTTGTCTGGTGGCCTCTTTTTCATACCATCTGAGCTCCCCTTTTGAGTAGGGTCGTGGACTAGGAGCTAGGGAGGTGGTTTTGGGGAAAGACACTGAAGAATTTAGACTGCTGTGTCTGGCAACCCAATGGAGTGGAGCATTCTCTCAGGGGCCTCCCAGTGTGACAGGGGAGACTTGACTTCTACCCTGAGAGCCCCATATGGGATTGTCCTTGTCCTGTGTCACCTTTGGGCCTAAATGAATTTCGAGGGACACATACCATACACACTCGCACATACTCAACTGTACCCTGGGCAGGGCACGGTGGCTCACGCCTGTAATCCCAGCACTTTGGGAGGCTGAGATGGGTGGATCACCTGAGGTCAGGAGTTCAAGACCAGCCTGGCCAACATGGTGCCCGTCTCTACGAAAAATACAAAAATTAGCCAGATGTAGGGACGGGTGCCTGTAATCCCAGCTACTCAGTAGGCTGAGGCAGGAGAGTCGCTTGAACCCGGGAGGCAGAGGTTGCAGTGGGCAGAGATCGTGCCACTGCATTCCAGTCTGGGCAACAAGAGGGAAACTCCATCTCAAAAAACCAAATAAAACAAAAAACTGTACCCTGGTGTCATCACTTCCCTGAAGGGCGCTCTGACTATGACTATGAGTTCAGGTCCTTAGATGGTTTTGACACACATGTAGTTATAATATACAGTCATCCTTTGTTATCTGAGGGGATTGGTTCCAGGATCCCCAGGGATACCAAAATTCACAAATCTGAAATACTGTATTTTTATTTGATTTGATTCTTTATTTTTGGAGACAGCGTCTCCAAGATATGCCCAAGCTAGAGCGTAGTGGTGCAATCGTAGCTCACTGTACCCTTGAACTTCTGGGCTCAAGTGATCCTCCCACCTTAGCCTCTGAGTAGCTGGGACTACAGGCACGCACCACCACACCCAGCTAATTCTTAAGTTTTTTTGTAGTGATGGCTTCTTGCTATATTGCCCAGGCTGGTCTCAAACTCCTGGCTTCAAGCCATCATCCCACCTGAGACTCCCAAAGTGCTGGGATTACAGGTGTGAGCCACTGCGCCTGGCCAACATTTTTATTTTATTTTATTTTATTTTATTTTATTTTATTTTATTATTATTTTTTTGAGACGGAGTCTCGCTGTGTCGCCCAGTCTGGAGTGCAGTGGCGCGATCTCGGCTCACTGCAAGCTCCGCCTTCCGGGTTCACACCATTCTCCTGCCTCAGCCTCACAAGTAGCTGGGACTACAGGCACCCGCCACTGTGCCCAGCTAATTTTTTGTATTTTTAGTAGAGACGGGGTTTTGCTGTGGTCTCAATCTCCTGACCTCGTGATCCGCCCGCCTCAGCCTCCCAAAGTGCTGGGAGCCACCGCGCCCGGCAACATATTTATTTTAAACCTCACAAAGTATACTTCTCACTGAAACAGTTAATAATTCTTTTCATCTCCACACTTGATACTTAAACGGAAATAGTATTGAACCAATTTTTGCAAATTCCACTTACTAAGAGATGTTTTGGCAAAGGGCTAAGGCTAAATTTGAATGGAGATTTCTGACAATAAGACGTCTGTCAAACCTTCAGAGCATAAGAGGGTGAATTTTTATAAGAAGCCTTTTTTTTTTTTTTTTTTTTTTTTTTGGAGACAGTCTCACTCTGTTGCCCAGGCTGGAGTGCAGTGGTGTGATCTCGGCTCACTGCAACCTCCACCTCCTGGGTTCAAGCGATTCTCCTGCCTCAGCCTCCCAAACAGCTGGGACTACAGGCACATGCCACCACACTTGGCTAATTTTTTGTATTTTTAGTAGAGATGGGTTTTTGCCATGTTGCCCAGGCTGGTCTCAAACTCCTGAGCTCAGGCAATCAGCCCACCTCAGCCTCCCAAAGTGCTGGGATTACGGACATGAGCCACCGTGGCCTGCCAGGAGCCCCTTTTCTAAATGTGTGAGGGCTCTTTTGAGCACAGCCCCTGGTGAAGGACAGAGACCCTGAAGCCAGACACCCTGGATTTGGACCTTGTCCCCATTGTTTTATGTTTCTGTGACCTTGGGCAAGTCATCTTTCTGTGCTTTAGTTTCCTCATCTTAAAAGGGGGACAACAGTAATAACTACTTCGCAGGGTTGCTGCAAGGATTAAATAAATATGTAATATATAGAAGACTTAGAACTGTACCTGACACATAGTAAATTACATTAATCAGTTGTGATTATTATAAATCGTACTTTTTTTGGTACATACAGCTTTTTCATAGAAAAACATTTTTTCTTATGAAATTTGAATCTAAAAAAACTTTTTTTTTTGAGACTGTCTTGCTCTGTCACCCAGGCTGGAGTGCAGCGGCACGATCTCGGCTCACTGCAACATCCACCTCCCAGATTCAAGCAATTCTCCTGCCTCAGCCTCCCGAGTAGCTGGGATTACAGGCATGTTCCACCATGCCCAGCTAATTTTTGTATTTTTCATAGAGACAGGGTCTCACCATGTTGGCCAAGCTGGTCTCGAACTCCTGACCTCAAATGATCCACCCGCCACGGCCTCCCAAAGTGCTGGGATTACAGGCATGAGCCACCGCGCCTGGCCCTGGCAAGAATAGAGCCGCGCTCCCCGGGCTCGTTCCCGAAAGGCGCAGACAAAGGGGCGGCCTCCCCGGAGCCCCGCGGCGCCTAGAGTGGCGCGGGCCGGGGGCTGCGCACAAAGCAGGGGCGGGCGGGGCCAAGCCCGCCCCACGCGCCGCCCCGCACAGACTGTTGATCCGCACAGTCCCGAGCGCCCTTTACTGCCCTTAATCCCAACAAGCATGAAAACGGTTGGGGCGGATCACTTGAGGCCAGGAGTTAGAGACCAGCCTGGCCAACATGGTGAAACCCCATCTTTACCAAAAATACAAAAAAATTAGCCGGGCGTGGTGGTGCATACCTGTAATCCCAGCTACTCGGGAAGCTGAGGCACGAGAATTGCTCAAACCCAGGAGGCGGAGGTTGCAGTGAGCCAAGATCACACCACTACACTCCAGCCTGGGCGACAGAGCCAGACCCTGTCTCAAAAAAAAAAAAAAAAAAAAAAAGTCATTGGGGTAGGAATTCCTTAGTCCCTGGGACAGTGACGGGAGTAGGAAAGGTTCATGCACTTGGCAGGAGTTTGGCCAGTCAGCTACCTCCACCCCTTGACCTCTCTCACCAGAATAAAACTCCAAGGAAGTCTAACCTAGGTTTTGGGTGTGACATGAGTCATCTTGCTTAGTAGGAGACATAGGGATGAGATTGGAGCAGAGACCCAGAGACCAACACAGGCAGGGCACACAGCAGAAGCTGAGTAGGCTGCAGGTACAGGATGGAAAGCATGGAAGGGATTAGCAGAGAGGCCTGTGAGGCTGGGTCCACTGAGAACTTGCTTGCTCTCCAGGGACACCAACTAGGTCAGCCCCATCAAGTATGGTCAGAGTAGATGGCGTTAAAGCCTGAGTGCAGGGAGGCAGGAAATGAACTGGGAACTGAGTTAAGAGGGTAAAGCATTAGAAGACTGCAGAAGAAGGCTTCAGAATATCATAGGCGGGCTCCCCGGTGGGGGATCTGGCTTGTTAGGGCTCTGTATAATGGCTATCTCTAAGGAGACTGAATGCCGCCTGATGGCAGCCTGTGACCTGTCTACCTGCCTCTTAGCCTTCAAGCCTCACCGGAAACCCTGTGTAGGTAGGTTTGCTCCTACTCTCAGCATGAACAGGTGACAGGAATAGGAGAGAGGTGAGATCTGTAAGGGCCTGGTCAAGGAAGGCTTCCTGGAGGAAGAGGAGCCTGGAGACCCGTTAGAAGTGGAGGCAACAGACAACAGTGATTTCTAGTGCAGAGTGGACCCAGGTGTCTTGGATCCTCCACTTAATTAGTTGTGCCTCACTTTTCTCAACTGTAGAATGGGAACAATGGGAGTACTTCTCTTAAAGGGTTACTTGAGAGTTAAATAAGTTAACAGATGTTAAGGGCTTAGACCTGAGCCTGCCTGGCTCACAGGAAGTAGTCTACAAATGTTAATTGTTTTTATCTGACTAGGAGAGGACAAGAAGGCCCTCAGAGGTAGGAGATGCTCCACGCAAAAATCATTGCTAAAGGGCCTGGAATCCCAGGCCCAGGAATTAAAGGATGCAGGTGGTGAGAAGAGGAGCCTGAGATGGTGATGTTCTGGGATCTGAGCCAGACCTCAAATCCACACTGGTATACGTGCTCACGCCCACCAGGCACCTGCAGACGCTCAGGCACCAGCCCCCACACCCGTTCACACACATACACATGCACCATGGTTCGTTCACACTCACAAATGCACACTCCGGGACACACAGCCACATACATACTCCCTCCTCCTCCCCACCCCTGGCAGAAATGACAGGACCCAGCCTGGGGAGGTTTCCGCACCCCAGCCCTGGCACCAGACTGCCAGAAATGCGGCTGCATCTCCACTCCAGCCCTGTAAGCTTCTCCAGCCCAACCTTATCCTTGCCCAGATACCCCCTCCTCCCAGCCCTACTCCTGCCCCCAACCCGTAGGCTCTGAACCAGTCGATCCCCTAATCGCTCCATTCTCATTTATCACCCATAGATTTGAGAAGAGATTCTTCGAGAGGAGACTGGCGGGAGGGGGAGAGGGTGGCGTTGGAGAAAGGAGGGGTGCGTGCATCCTACTAAGGTCTTAGATGTCGCTGCCGGGGGAGGGCTGGGTTCCCCGAGGGCCTCCTCACCGTGAATGAAAGGGGGCTCGGGCTGCGGGATGGGAGTCGTCCGAGGGGCTCGGGCGTGGCGGGGGGCCGCGACCTCGCCCCAGGAGGGGGCTCCAGGCCTCCGAGCCGGGAAAGAGGTAGCAGGCGGGAGCGCTGCGCTCAGCTGGTGCTCGGCGCTCCCCGGGCGGGGCTCGTTCCCGAAAGGCGCAGACAAAGGGGCGGCCTCCCCGGAGCCCCGCGGCGCCTAGAGTGGCGCGGGCCGGGGGCTGCGCACAAAGCAGGGGCGGGCGGGGCCAAGCCCGCCCCACGCGCCGCCCCGCACAGACTGTTGATCCGCACAGTCCCGAGCGCCCTTTACTGCCCTTAATCCCAACAAGCATGAAAACGGTTGGGGCCGGACCGCCAGCAGGCCCTTTGTCCCCGCGGGTACGGGGCAGCTGCAGCCCGGGCCCCTCCCCCTTTTGTGTCTCCTCCCCCGCGGCCTCCGCTCCCCCACCTCAGCTGCCGGGAGCGCCCGCGCCGCCCAGGGCTTTGGCCTCCGGCGCGAGGGCGCACAAAGCAAGGAGGGGAGGATTAACCCGGGTCTGCAGGGCGGGGTGGCACCGCGAAGGAGAGGGCTGCAGCGGGTCGGGGGTTGGGGTGGGAACCTGGTGATGGGACTGGGTTTGTGGGTGTGTTCTTGAGTGGTGCGAGTTAGCACCGGCCCCCAACATTTAGTGACAGCTCTCAGGGTGAGGACCGCTCCCTAGACCTTGATGTCTCCCTGGGCTGTCTTGGGACCGCTTCCCTCCACACTCCTGAGATCTCCTCCACCCCGAAGCCTCAGTTCTCACTCACTCTCAGGGCTCCCAAACCTCCGTCTCCAGCAGGGACTTTGCCTTCCGCCCCACCTGCAGCACATCCTCCCGCCCACCGGACAGCTCCACCCACGTCACCCGCAAGCACCTCAGGCTTCCCACGTTGGAAGCCGAGCTCGTCTTCTTCCCAGCCACAACCTGCTCAGTCTGCTCATCACCTGAAGTGAGGCGAGCCTCAGGCCCTCCCACCTCACTCCGTGCCAGTCAGGTGCTAAGCTCTGTCCCATCTGCCTCCCAGCCCCTCTCCTGTCCATGCCCTCTTGGCTCAGGCCAGCGCCAAATCTCATCTGGACACGTGGAACGGTTCCTGTCTGACCCCCTCCCATCCACGGGACACAGTATTCTAGAGTGGGCTTCTGAAAGGCAAATATGGCCCCATCCCTCCTCCAATTTAAGATCTTTCCAAGGCTCTCCAGGGGCTTAAGTTGCTCAACTTGGCTTGCAAGGGCTTTGCTGGCTGCTTCCTGCATCCCCGCTGGCCCAGTCTTCCCCAGGGTCTGATGTTTCACAAATCCACAAAGACCTTCCTTAAGAGCCTTTGTGGCGGGGCGCGGTCGTTTATGCCTGTAATCCCAGCACTTTGGGAGGCTGAGGCAGGCGGATCACTTGAGCTCAGGGGTTCGGGACCAGTCTGACCAACATGGCGAAACCCCGTGTCTACTAAAAATACAAAAATTAGCCGGGCGTGGTGGTGCAGGCCTGTAATCCCAGCTACTTGGGAGGCTGAGGAAAGAGAATCGCTTGAACCCGGGAGATGGTTGTTACAGAGAGCCAGGTTTGTGCCACTGCACTCCTGCCTGGGCGACAGAGCGAGACTCTGGCATGCGCACGCACACACAAGAAAGAAGGGGGTAATGAAAACAAGTATCATCTACTTTACAGAAGCAATGTGAGTATTAAATAAATTATGCTCTCGAAATTGCTTTGTAAATTGCAAAATATTTTACTACCAAATGTGTTGTTTTTTGTTACTTTTTTCTTGATTTTTTTTCACTCTAGGAGCAAATATTTTTATTTCGATAATTGACCATTTGTTTTCTAAACAGTGTGCTCTTTTGGATTTCGTTTGTTTGTTTGTTTTAAGACAGGGTTTCAGACCAGGCATAGTGGCTCACATCTGTAATTCTAGCACTTTGGGAGGCCGAGGTGGGCAGATCACCTGAGGTCAGGAGTTCGAGACCAGCCTGGCCAACATGGTGAAACCCCATCTGTACTAAAAATACAAAAATTGCCAGGCGTGGTGGCATGCACCTGTAATCCCAGCTACTCAGGAGGCCGAGGTAGGAGAATCGCTTGAACCTGGGAGGTGGAGGTTGCAGTGAGCCAAGATTGTGCCATTGCACTCCAGCCTGGGTGACAGAGTAAGACTCCTTCTCAAAAAAAAGGGGGTCTCACTGTTGCCCAGGCTGGAGTGCAGTGGTGCAATCATGGCTCACTGCAACCTTGAACTCCTGGAACTCCTGGGCTCAGGTGATCCTCCTGCCTCAGCCTCCTGGGTCCTGGGTAGATGGGACTACAGGCAGGTGCCACACACCCGGCTAATTTTGTTTGTTTGTTTGTTTGTTTGTTTGTAGAGATGAGAGTCTTGCTTTGTTGCCTAGTCTGGTCTTGAACTCCTGGCCTCAAGGGATCCTACTACCTTGGCGTCCCAAACTGCTGGGATTACAGGAGTGAGTCACTGCACCTGGCCCTGTTGTGCTCTTTTGAAACTAATTTTGATGGAGGCCACTGAAATGGTAATCTTTATTATTGTGATTATTAATAATTTAAAAGAAAGTAAAAGTTGCTTATGTTAACAAAATTGGCAATATTTTCCACAGGAAGTCCTGCCTCTAGATTCCCTCTTTTATTTCCCAAAAGCCATTGTGAGCATTCCTAGAACACTCTAGGACAGGATGGGAGGAAGATGTGATGGGGAATGGGAACTGAGAATGGAGAAGCGGATGGGAATGAGGTGGAGACAGGGGCAGCTAAGGGATACAGGGTAAGACAAAAATTGACAGCATGTGTCAGAGCCTTCCTGTTCCACCCTCGCAAACTTCCCATGAGGCGGTTTCTCCATTGTCCTATTTTACAGGTGAGTAAACTGAAGTTGCTTTAGGTGAGTTCCATTTCTGGGCAGACACACTACTCTCTGTTTCCACATTCCCCAGAATAGCTAGCAGCTGCTACCTATTCTGCTTCCTGTGCCTGGGGTGTGTGAAATCCTCATACAGCTTTCCAGGACTCACAAACCACCCTAACCTGAATTTATTCCTACCCCCATCCTCATCCAGATAGAAGCAGATCCTTCTGAATAGACTTCCTCGATGCTCCCGCTCCCTGCATGCCTTAGGTACAATCCCTGTGTTGATCTCCATAATGAAACTTATTTTATTAATTTTATTTATTTATTTATTTATTTTTTGAGACACAGTCTCACTTCGTTGCCCAGGCTGGTATGCAGTGGCGTGATCTCAGCTCACTGCAACCTCTGCCTCCCCAGTTCAAGCGATTCTCGTGCCTCAGCCTTTCGAGTAGTTGGGATTACAGGCACGTGCCACCACGCCTGGCTAATTTTTGGCTAATTTTTGTCTTTTTAGTAGAGACAGGGTTTTGCCATGTTGGTCAGGCTGGTCTCAAACTCCTGGCCTCAAGTGATCTGCCCTCCTCAGCCTCCTAAAATGCTGGGATTACAGGTGTGAGCCACCGCGGCCGCCATAAAACTTCTTTCACGTGAGGCACTAAGATACTCCCCTAATTCCTAATGAGACTTTCTAGCTTGTGTGTCTGTGTGTGGGCTCATGCACATATGCATTTTGGGATGGAGAAGTTAGAGTGAATATGTAACCATCTAACAGAAGGCCAAGGCAGCGGGAAGAGAATGGGAGACTCTCGGGTTCATCTGGAAACGACAAATTACGTTATGGAGTTTTCTAGTACCTTGCCTCTTCATCATATTTAACATTTTCCAAGTTAATTTCACTTCTGTTTTTTGGTATAAAGTAGGTGCAACCCCATTTTTCAGTGTAGAAGGTGTAGCCACGGTCAAACAGCATTAACTGTGGAAGCTGACCTTGTGAATATGAGCCCCTCACCCAGTGAGGCAGGAATGGTTAGGGTCACCATGGCCTTATAAACCTCTCACAAGGACAGCTACCTTCAGGAGCCCCTTACTAAACCAGCAGCCTAAGGCTCTGCTCCCCATTCTAATAACATCCCCTATGTGTGCACTAGTTTTTTTTGTTTGTTTGTTTTTTGTTTGTTTGTTTTGTTTTTTGTTTTTTTTGGGGGGATGGAGTCTCGCTCTGTCACCCAGGCTGGAGTGCAACCTCCACCTCCCGAGTTCAAGCGATTCTCCTGCCTCAGCCTGCTGAGTATCTGGGATTACAGGCACGTACCACCACACCCTGCTAATTTTTATATTTTTAGTAGAGACGGGATTTCGCCATGTTGGCCAGGCTGGTCTCAAACGATCTGCCTGCGTCAGTTCTCAAAATACTGGGATTACAGGCGTGAGCCACTGCGCCCGGCCGTGTGCTCTAGTTTTACGGTTTGTAAACCCCTTTCCCTCTATTATCCCATTGTTTTCTAGAGGCTATCCTGAGAGGTAGGCATTGACATGTCTATTTTATTTCATTTTATTTTTATTTATTTATTTTTTGAGACAGAGTCTCACTCTGTCACCTAGGCTGGAGTGCAGTGGCACCATCACAGCTCACTGCAGACTCAATCTTCTGGGCTCAAGCAATCCTCCCACCTCAGCCTGGGACCAATCTCTTGGGCTGAAGTGATCCTCCCACCTCAGCCTCCCGAGTAGCTGGGACCACAGGAGTGCCCCAACATGCCCAGCTAATTTTTGTATTTTTTTGTAGAGACGAGGTTTTGCCATGTTGCCCAGGCTGGTCTTGAACTCCTGGGCTCAAGCAATCCATCTGCCTGGGCCTCCCAAAGTGCTGGGATTACAGCCATACTCAGCTGATATGTCTATTTTATAAATTGGGAAATAGAGACTCAGAGAGGATAAATGAATTGCACAAACTCAGCAGCTTGTGATGAAGCAGGGACCCTGTTTATTCAACTATTTGACCATCCAGGACTCTGTTAAGTCAGTGGTAACACAGAACGGCAGGGCTTAAAGGAAAGTCTGATTTGTGCATGTGTGTGTGTGTGCACGTGTGTGTGTGCATGTGTGCGTGTGTGTGTGTGTATGCATGCCTGCACTTGTACAGGAAGGGTTGGCCCAATGGGAGTGCCTTTGACATTTGGATAATTCTTTGAGTGAGCCTGTCCTGGGCAATGGAAGGTCCCAATTAGCATCCCTGTCCCCTAGACAAGAAGTACTAATAATAGCACTGCCTACCCAATTATTGAGAAAACCAAAACATCTCTTTCACATGTTTAAAAGCCCCCTATAGGGGTAGTATCTCCCTACACTTCCCCACATGGCCACCCCCACCAGTTAGAACCACAAGGCTAGAGTCCCAGCTTTGGACACTGGTCCTTGTTCTATTGTCCCACCCCCTTCTGTCCTTCTTCCTGCCCAGGGCAGTTCCTCCTATCTCTCTAGCTGTCTTAGCAAGAAAGAGTGGAATTACAGAGGCTGGAGTCTCAACCTGCCTCTGAGGCCAAAGGGCTGTTCCTTTAGGGAGGCTGGTTTCCAGGATTGAGGGGAGTTTCCAGGGTGGGTTAGTAGAGGTAAGGGAGGGAAACGACCCCACCCCTGCCCCCTGCAGCCCTCACCTAATCGCCACACTCTGCATTATTACCCGCCTAACGCAGCGTGCTTTTAAATAAAATATGCAAAGATTTTCCTCTCAAATGATCTCCCCAGGCAAGCTAGCTCAACTCCAGCTTGTTAATGGGAAAAATGCAAATAGGGCCTCCCCCCTCTCCCCCAGCCCCTAGGCTCTGGACAGCTAATGCGCTTTGCTTTCCTTCTTTCTGGAATTTCTGTTTCCCTTGAAACCACTACTTCGGGGGGAGGGGGAAGTCGGGGGGAGGGGGTGGTGGCGAGGAGATTTTTCCCAGGTGCCATCGAAAGAGAGAGTCTTAGAAGGGAGGAAACAGCCCAGGCAGGAAAAGTTTGGGAAAACAGCGTTGTTAAGGAGCCTGCCCCTTTCTGAGCCTCCTTTCCCCAATCTGAGATCTCAATTAGTCCTTCCCGGGGCTGCTGTGAGGCTGAATAAAGGGAGAGGCATTAGCCGGCACATGCATTTGCAGGTTCGATTTTCCAGTTTAAATTTGCTATGCTTGAGGGATACAAAGATGGAGATAACAGACATGACTTCTGCCCTCATCAAGCTCACAGTCTAACAGAAAAAAAAGCCCCAGATCATTTGAAATTTAAAAAGCAATTATAGGACACCTTAAGCAATCAGCTTCATCATGATGAAGCAATGGACATCTGCCTCCTGATGCAGCCTTGAGGACTCCCCTAGGTACCACTCCTGCCCATGATGTGGAACCTGAGGAATGCGGAACCAGGAGGAAACCATCAGGCAAGTCTAAATTCAGGGTCGGCCTACAAAACAGCTGGCAGGTGCTCTTCAGAAATATCAATGCCACGAAAGAGGAATGAACTGTTCCAGATTAAAGGGCACTAAAGAGACAGGAGGCTGGGTGTGGTGGCTCACGCCTGTAATCCCAGCACTTCGAGAGGCCGAGGCAGGAGGATCACTTGAAGCCAGGGGTTCGAAACCAGCCTGGGCAACATGGCAAGACCTTGTCTCTGCAAAAATAAAAATAATTATCCAGGTCAGGTGCCTGCACCTGTAGTCCCAGCTACTTGGGAGGCTGAGGTGGAGGATCACTTAAGCCTAGCACTTTAGTCCAGGTGACAGAGCGAGATCCTGTCTCCAAAAAGAGAGAGAGAGAGACAGGACAACTAAATGCAATGCATGATTCTGGATTGGATACTGGAGGATTGGAAAAAAATTTCTGCGAAGAGCTGGGCGCGGTGGCTCATACCTGTAATCCCGGCACTTTGGGAGACCGAGGCAGTATGATCGTTTGAGCCCAGGAGTTTGATACCAGCCCTGGCAACATAGAAAGACTCTATATCTACAAAAAATATATATATATATTTTTTAATTAGCTGGATGTGGTAGCATGTGCCTGTAGTCCCAGCTACCCAGAAGGCTGAGCTGGAAGGATCACTTGAGCCTGGGAGGTAGAGGTTACTGTGAGCTATGATCACACCACTGCACTCCAGCCTGGGTGACAGAGTGAGACCCTGTCTCAAAAAAAGAAAAAATTTCTGTGAAACTGTGATTCCCAACCTTTTTGGCACCAGGGACTGTATTTTTAGAAGACAGTTTTTCAACGGACTGGGGGAGGAATTTTTGGTTTTGGAAGGAACTGTTCTACCTCAAGATCAGGCATTACTTTCTCATAAGGAGCACGCAACCTAGATCCCTCACATGCGCAGTTCACAATAGAGTTCGTGCCTTTATGAGAATCTAATGCTGCTGCTGATCTAACAGGAGGCGGAGCTGCTGTGCAGCTTGGTTCCTAACAGGTCACTAACCTATACAGTCCATGGCCCAGGTGTTGGGGACCCCTGTTGTAAAGGACATCATTGGGACATATGGCAAAATTTGAATATGGATTGTGTTGTAGTTATTTTATTGTATCAACCTTAAATTTCCTGAATGTGATCACTATATTTTGGTAATATCAAAGAATTTCCTTGTTTGGGGGAAATATATGTGGAAATGTTTAAGGATAAAAGATCATAACATATGCGACTTAGTCTCAGATAGTTTGCAACTTTTCTGTAAGTTTTAAATTTTTCAAAATAAAAAGTTGAAAAAGAAAAAAGTATAATTGGCCTTTTAAAAGCGTGATAATGATATTATAACTATGATTTTAAAAGTCCTTATCTTTTAGAGAAACTTGCTAAATAAAACATTTACAGATTAAATAAAACGATCTGTTTTATTGTTTAAAAATAAGACAGGAGGAGGGAAGTAGATGGGGGGTTAGGTGAAACCAGATTGGCTGTGGGTTGATAATTGTTGAAGTTGGGTGATTAGAATACTCTTCTTTTTTCTCTTATGTTTGAATTTTTCCATAATAAATTTTTTTTTTTTTTTAAAGAAAAGCAATTACAAAATGTAATTCATGTCAAGAGAAAGGTATGTGTTTAACCAGGGAACACGATCCAACTAAGGGCTTTGAAGAAGACTTTGTGGATAGAAGACAGGAGTGTATTTTTTGTTTTTTGTTTGTTTGTTTGTTTATTTGTTTTTTTGAGATGGAGTCTCACTTTGTCACCCAGGCCGGAGTGCAGTGGCACGATCTCGGCTCACTGCAAGCTCCGCCTCCCGGGTTCACGCCATTCTCCTGACTCAGACTCTCCAAGTAGCTGGGACTACAGGCGCCTGCCACCACGCCCGGCTAATTTTTTGTATTTTTAGTAGAGACAGGGTTTCACCGTGGTCTCTATCTCCTGACATTGTGATCCGCCCGCCTTGGCCTCCCAAAGTGCTGGGATTACAAGCGTGAGCCACCACGCCTGGCCGAAAACAGGAGTGTTTAAACAGAGACTTAGAGTGAGCAGGGCCAAAGGACAGTGAGCAGGGGTGAGGTAGGGAAAAGCTCTCCAGGCCAAGATACAACATGTACAGGGATGAAACAGAGCGGTGGGGTTTGCAGGACCTGAAAGAACCGAGGCAGAGAGAAGTCAGGCCAAGAGTAGAGAGACGGGGCGAGAGATGACCTTGCATGCCAATTATGGGTTTGGGGATTTTATCCTGAGTGCGACAGAGAGCCTTGCAGGAAAGTGACAGGATCAGATTTGCATTTGAGAAAGAACTCTCTGGTGCTGTGTGGGGAAAGAAGACTGTGCAAGGCTGGGGACAGTTGGAAGCTCCAATCTTGTGGGTTGAAGCTGAATCACTTTCCCTGTACTCCCCAGCTTTTCTGACTTTATCACTTCCTGTATTAGTTTGTTTTGGCACTGCTGATAAAGACATACGGGAGACTGGGTAATTTACAAAAGAAAGAGGTTTAATGGACTTACAGTTCTGCATGGCTGGGGATGCCTCACAATCATGGCAGAAGGCGAGGAGCAAGTCACATCTTACATGGATGGCAGCAGGCAAAAAGAGAGCTTGTGCAGGGAGATTCCCCCTTATAAAACCATCAGATCTTGTGAGACTTATTCACTATCATGAGAAAAGCACAGGAGAGAACTGCCCCCATGATTCAATTACCTCCTACCGGGTCCCTCTCACAACACGTGGGAATTCAAGATGAGATTTGGGTGGGGACACAGCCAAACCATATCACTTCCCTTATCCATTTTCAAATGAAGGATGAAGCTTAGGGGACAGATTTTGAACTTGAGACCAATCCACCCACAGAGCTGGGATGGCTGGCTGTCTCATTTTTAATTCCCTCCACCACTAGCATGACAGGAAAGCAAGATGACTGATGGTTCAGCGTTCAGACTCTGGATCCAGGCTACCTGGATTCAAATTCTGCCTCTGCATCATTACTAGCCAATGACCTTGGACAAAAGGGATGGTAATAATATTACCTACCTCACAGGGAAGTTGTGAGGATTAAATGCTTTGCTATGTGTCAAGTGCTCAGAATAGGGCCATAATAAGGACTTAAATGAGTCTACTCTGGACTGAGCACTACCCTGGAAAGATGTAGGTGGATGGAAAGGGAAGAAAAGACAGATTCTTCAAAGATCTGAGCCTTATTGGACAAATGGAACACAGACATTAAAGAGCAATATCAAAGCACCATGTTACTGCATTATTCACAATATTAAATACAGCTGGACATAACCAAGCATCCATTCATAAGGGAATGGCTAAGGAAATTGTTATATCCAGTAATGTTCAGGAAAAGGTTGGGGAATTCCTATTTTATTATATGAAGTGAAAAAGCCAGAAGCAAAATTGCAAATATCACATGAAAGGATAGGAAAAAAAAAAACATTAGAAGGAAATACACTGAAATGTTTATAGTAGTTAGCTCTAGATGGTGCTATTTGGGTGTGGCTTAAATTTTTTTTAAGTCTTTTGGATTTTTCCCCCAAATACAGAATAATATGCAATAATTACTTTTATATGGGAACATTTCAATCTTATTTTGTTAAAAAAAAACTGGTTTGGGTTAAAAATGAATAATAGTGGCACAGTGGCTCATGCCTGTAATCCTAACTTTGGGAGGCTAAGGTGAGAGGATTGCTCAAGCTCAGGAGTTTGAGTCTGCAGTGAGCTGTTACTGCACCACTGCACTCCAGCCTGGGTGAGAGAGTGAGACTCTGTCTCAAAAAAAAAAAAAAAAAAAAAGAACAATGGTGAACATGATTAGCCATCAGGAAAATGCAAATCAAACCACAGTGAAATACTCCTTTGCACCCACAAGGATGTTAATAATCAAAAGAACAGATAATAACAAGTGTTGGTGAGGATGTGGAGAAATTGGAGCTCTCATAACTGGCCGGTGGGAATGTAAAATGCTGCAGCTGCTTTGGAAAATAACCTGGCAATCCTTCAAGTGTTTAAACATAGAGTTACCATACAACCGAGCATTTCCATTCCTAAGTACATATATACCCCAAAGAATCAAAAACATATACAGTATTCACACAAAAATTTGTACACAATGCCATAGCAGAATTATTTATAATAGCCTAAATGGAAATGACCCAAATGTCCCTCAAATGATGAATGGATTTAAAAATGTGATAAATCATACAATAGAATATTATTTAGCAACAAAAAGAAGTGAAATACTAAGGCATGTTATTTATTATATCATAATTATATTGTATTATATGTTATGTTATAAGGCCACCAATTACAAGTTTGAGAAGTAGGGTTATGGAATTACTCTGATCATAAGAGAGGCTTGGGATAGCAACCTGATCGAAAAGACTGAATCTTTTTGTGTTTTTTTTTTGAGACGGAGTCTTGTTCTGTCGCCCAGGCTGGAGTGCAGTGGCGCAATTTCGGCTCACTGCAAGCTCCACTTCCCGGGTTTATGCCATTCTCCTGCCTCAGCCTCCCGAGTAGCTGGGACTACAGGCACCTGCCACCGTGCCCGGCTAATTTTTTGTATTTTTAGTAGAGACGGGGTTTCACCGTGTTAGCCAGGATGGTCTCGATCTCCTGACCTCATGATCTGCCCACCTCAGCCTCCCAAAGTGCTGGGATTACAGGCGTGAGCCACCGCGCCTGGCGAAAAGACTGAATCTTGAAGTTGCACTTCCAGAGTGCTTTACATACTAAGAAGACGTTGTTGTCAATATCAGAGAAAGAAAGACCAATGATAAAAATTACCATGCAGGGAGCGGGGCTGAAGATACCAGGGATGACTTTTCTTTTTTTCTAATATATCTCTTAGCATGCTGGTGTATCTTCTTTCAGATTGTTTTCCCTAATAATACTTTTTACGTAGTTGCAATTATAGTGCATAAGTATGATGAATCCTAATTTTTTAACTTAACATTGCAATAATTTTCCATGCTGTTACATAGCATGGAAACCATTATTTTTAATAGTTTTATCATGTTCCACTGAACCACCCATTCTTAAATATCTAATTAACTCCCTATTATTAGATATTTAAGCTGCTTATAATGAATAATGTTAGAATGAACATCTTTGTTCGTATTTTTTCTCGTATTTCAAACTATTTATTTGGGGAAGGTTCTCAGAATTCCCAGATCAAAGTGTCTTTATGGCTCTTGAGAAATACTGTGAAATCATTTTCCCAAAGACATCCTTGCAAATGTAATAAATATAAAATTAATAAGTAGACATGATTGTATAAATATAACAATTAACAAAACATACTATATGGTGTTATATATATAATTAACAATATTTGTTATTAAAATCATTATCCTTCCTTCTTTACTAATTCCTAGGAGGTTGAGTGTCACACACTTTTTCTTTCTTTTTTTTTTTTTTTACAGTATCCCAAGAGACTTTTCATGTAGCACCTGCTCTGCATGTGCCGTGCTAAGAGGCTCTTTCCACTGAATCTGCTGGATGGTCATTGAAGTACGATGCCATAACAAGGTGGTGAGGGCCGAGCCAGGTCAGTGGTGGGGAAAGAGGAGATGGGAATGATGAATTCAAGGGAGTTTAGACAAAGCCTAATATCCTCTATGGGATGAAGTCTTGGTTGGATATAGGGTAAAGGAGAAGGGGTTGTTGAGGATAATTGACTCAGCTACCAAGCCTAGGAGATTGCCATGACCAAATCACACAGAAAAGGAACAGATTCAGTTCAGTCTCAGACATGTTGAGTTTGAGATGCCCAAGGGCTTCCAAGTGGAGATGCTCAGCAGGTGGCTGGTAGGAGATGATGTGATACTTCACCCACATCCCCCTTTCAGAGATAAGGCACTCATTGCCCTGTTTCTAGGAGTGTTGGTAGCTGAGGGCTCTCAGCTGAGTGCCCCTCTGCCTTTGCTGTCAGCAGAAGAGAGCCACCTGGCCCAAGGTCACACTGCCTTCCCAGGCAGTCAACATCCAATGACTGACCAAAGTAGGGGTATAAAGGCTGGGTCCCCTTGCTTAAGGAGAAGCATGTCTGAAGGCCACTCAGTTTCCAGAGCTCATTTCAGGTTGTTTGGGGCTTTTGTTCTGACCATTCAGTTACTTCATCTGCACAATCCTCCTTTCTTCCCTCCCCACTGTGTTGATCCGAAGAGCATTCCTCAATACAATTCCTGCCCGCAGGTCTCCATCTAAGAGTGTTTTCAGAAAACCAACTTTAGACAGTTAGGAAACACATGCCCAGGCTAGGGAGGAAAGTCTTTTCGGAAGATAGAAATTTGGAGATTATTTGTCCTAGCAAGGTTGGTGGACATGGGGCGGTGGGCAAGATAACGGGAGATGAGAGCCAGAGAGTGGAGGCTGCATCTTAGGAAAGGAAGGCTTTAATTTACGGGGTGGGAAAAGGAAGAACAGGCAGAGGAGGGAGAAGAAGCATGACAATTACAGTGAAGCACCGAGGCGGGCGTTTTCAGGAGGGGCAGCCAGTCAGGGCCTCTCATAGGCTGTCAGAGCCCAGGCCACCTTTGTTTATTTGATGGTCCAGGGCACATTTAAAAAGTGTTGCCGGGGCTGGGAGTGGTGGCTCATGCCTGTAATCCCAGCACTTTGGGAGGCCGAGGTGGGCGGATCGCTTGAGGTCAGGAGTTCAAGACCAGCCTGGCCAATATGGTGAAATCCCATTTCTACTAAAAATTAGCTGGGTGTGGTGGCATACGCCTGTAATCCCAGCTGCTCAGGAGTCTAAGGCAGGAGAATCACTTGAGTTCAGGAGGTGGAGGTTGCAGTGATCCAAGATTGTGCCACTGCACTCCAGCCTGGGCAACAGAGCTAGACTCCACCTCAAAAAAAAAAAAGTGTTGCCAGGCCCAGTGACACTTGCCTATAGTGCCAGTTACTTGAGAGGCTGAGGAGGGAGAATCACTTGAGGCTGGGAGGTCTAGGCTGCAATGAGTCAAGATTGTGCCACTGCACACCAGCCTTAGTGACAGAGTCTCAGAAAAAAGTGTGTAACGCCAAAACAGTGGGGTTTTTTTTGTTTTTTTTTTTTTCATCCAGGCTGGAGTGCAGTGGTGCGATCTTGGCTCACTGCAACCTCCACCTCCCAGGTTCAAGCAATTCTCCTGCCTCAGCCTCCCGAGTAGTTAGGATGACAGGCATGTGCCACTATGCCCAGCTAATTTTTGTATTGTTAGTAGAGATGGGGTTTCACCATGTTGACCAGGCTGGTTTCAAACTCCTGACCTCAGGTGATCCACCCACCTCGTCCTCCCAAAGTGCTGGGATTACAGGAGTGAGCTAACACACCCAGCCAACAATGTGTTTTAAGTATGGTATAATTTAAATGCTTACTTTGTGTCTTAGTCAGTTTGGGCTGCTGTAACAAATTACCATAGACTGGGTGGCTTAAACAACAGACGTTTATTTCTCACAGTTCTGGAGGCAGGGAAGTCCAAGATCAAGGAATTAGCAGATTAAATGTCTGGGAAGAAACCACTTCCTGGTTTGTGTATGGCTGCCTTCTTGCTGTGTTCTTATGTGGTAGAGAGCAGAGAATGATCATCTCTCATCTCTCTCATGTCTCTTTATAAGGGCACTAATCCCATTTGTGAGGGTCTATCCTTATGACCAAATTGTCCCCCAAAGTCCTCCCCTCCAAATACCATCACATTGGGGATTTAGCCTTCAACATATGAATTTTGCAGGGACACAAACATTTAGTTCATAGTACCTTAATAAATTAGTCCTTTTAACAGTTTTTTAAAAGTCAGACGAATAGGCTGGGCATGGTGGCTCACACCTGTAATCCCAGCACTTTGGGAGGCCGAGGTGGGTGGATCACCTGAGGTCAGGAGTTCCAGACCAGTCTGGCCAACATGGTGAAACCCTGTCTCTACTAAAAATACAAAAATTAGCCAGGCATGGTGGCATGCACCTGTAATCTCAGCTACTCAGGAGGCTGAGGCAGGAGTATCGCCTGAACCCGGGAAGCAGAGGTTGCAGTGAGCCAAGATTGCGCCACTGCACTCCAGCCTGGGCAACAAGAGCGAAACTCCATCTCAAAAAAAAAAAAAAAAAAAAAAAAGTCAGATGAATCTATGTATAATTTAATTGGAAATAAAAGTATAAAATATAGGCTCTTCATGAATATGATGCCTGTGCCAAAAGTCTCTCCTAGCCACTGGTTGTCCCACCTTTCCCTGCACTAGGCCCTGCAGTTAGCAGAGTGTGACCTAGTCAGAATTTGGGAAATGCCTTTAGGCAATGAGGAGGTGACCTTGATTTCAGTCATGTCCGAGGGGGCCTATGTTAGAGCCATACTGTTGAAGATAAGAATGTTGGCTGTAATCACGGCATCATTCAGCTTAAACCTCTCTCTGTCTCTCTTTTTAAAGACAGGGTTGCCCAGGCTGGAGTGCAGTGGCATGATCATGGCTCACTGCAGCCTTATCTCCTGGCTCAAGTGATCCTCCCACTTCAGCCTCCCAAGTACCTGGGACCACAGGCATGTGCCACCATGTCTGGCTAATTTTTTTATTTTTATTTTTATTTTTTATTTTTTTGAGACAGAGTCTTGCTCTGTCACCCAGGCTGGAGTGCCGTGGCACAATCATGGCTCACTGCAACCTCTGCCTCCCGGGTTCAAGCAATTCTCCTTGCCTCAGCCTCCCAAGTAGCTGGGATTACAGGCGCCCACAGTCACGACCGGCTAATCTTTGTATTTTTTAGTAGAGGCAGTGTTTTACCATGTTGGCCAGGCTGGTCTTGAACTCCTGACCTCAGGTGATCCGCCCGCCTCGGCCTCCCAAAGTGTTGGGATTAATGGCGTAAGCCACTGCGCCCGGTTCGCTAATTTTTTCAAATTTTTTTTCTTTTTTAGGATATGAGGTCTTGCCATGTTGCCCAGGCTGGTCTCAAACTCCTGGGCTCAAGCGATCCTCCTGCCTTGGCCTCCCAAAATGCTGGGATTACAGGTGTGAGCCATCATGCCTGGCCTTAAACCTCTCTCAAGCTGGCTTTAGGCTCCCGGGGCAGTCAGAGGCTGATGGCAACCATCTGTGGGCTGAGAAGAGGAGCCCATAAAGGAAAGATGGAATATGTTAGACAGAGATGGCCCGCTGCTGCCATCAGGATGACCCAGCTCAAGCAGCGAGGCAGGAAAAAAAGCAACAAATTCCTCCTTCCTCTGCCTTTTGTTTTATTCAGGCCCTCAAGTGAGTGGATGATGTCCAATCACACTGGGGAGGGCAATCTACTTTAGGAAGTCCACTGATTCAAATGCTAATCTCATCTGGAAACACTCTCACAGATACAGAAAACAATGTTTAATCTGAGCAACCACACGTCCACTCAAGTTGACACATTAACCATTACAGCAAGGCAAGGCTCAGTAGACTGATAGAGATGGGAGCCCGATTAGAGAGACGGATGGAGTGAGCAGAACTTAAGGAAATGAAGACTCTGAATGTTGACCACATTTAGAAGTGATTGCTCTACTTTACTAGGACAATCTAGGATGGCTATTGTCAAAAACAAATAAACAAAAATCCAGAAAATAGCAAATGTTGACAAGAATGTGCAGCATTGAAACCCCTGTGCATTGCTGGTGGGAATATAAATAGTACAGCAGCTGTGGAAAATGACATGGCAATTCCTCAAAAAATTAAACATGGAATTACCATATGATCCAGCAATTTCACCTCTGGGTCGGGGTCGGGATTGTTGTTATTTGATTGTAGTTACATCAGGGAGCCTCCAGTTTATGTGTGGACAGATGTGTATTTCCTGGATACCAATGCCAGCTCCTCCTCAAGCAGAGGAGTGGAGGAAGCGGCTTTCTCCCTAGTGCCAGGAGTTGGCTGTATGCCTCTGGTTCTTAGAACAGTGTTGAGACAACTCTGACTAGATGTAGCCACTCTTCTGGAACAGATGTGAGTTTTGTTGGGGCTGTGAGGGCTGGAACTGCGCCTAAGATGCTGACCTCAGAGGCAACTCAGCCTCTCCCTGGCCCAGAGGTTCAGCTGAGTGCTCCCACTGTCCCGATTTGGAGTAGGAGAAGGAGAACCTGGTGTGGCAGTATTTATTTATTTAAAAGATGTGCGGGGGGTCTCCCTATGTTGCTCAGGCAGGTCTCGAACTCCTGGGCTCAAGCAATCCTCCTGCCTCAGCCTCCAAAGTTGCAGGGATTACAGGCACAAGCTCCAGTGTAGGAGTTAACAGCTCTGGGCTTCGTGAGTGAGTGTCTGTGGGTGGAGAGGGTTCCTGTAGCCCTGTGTGTGTTGGGGTGGGGAGGGTTCTTGAGAAGTCTTCTGGGCTGCAGCTAGGCCTCCTTTGAGGGGCCAACCTGGGGCTCCAGAGGCTTAGGGTTCTGGCCGAGTACCTGCTCAAGTGTGGGGCACTCTGCAGCCTCCCAGCCTTGTTCTTGCTTCTTCGACCCTCCCCCACCCCCACCCTAGCTAGCCCAAGCCCACAGGACTGGCTGGGTGTCCCCCAGGCAACTGCGTTGACAGCCGCAGGTGCCAGTGGAGGAGGCAACCCCATGCCTTCCTTTCTTTACCGACTTTAAAACCTCTCTCCAGGGGTCCTTTGTAGAAATGGAGTGAGAGGCAGAACAGAGGCAGGCTCCAGCAATTTATTGAGAGAAAGGGTGTGTGTAAGGAGAAAGAACTGTGCTGAAAAATGAACGGGTCCCTTTTCCAATTTCCCTCCCAGCCCTGCTCATCTGCGCAGGTGGACCCAGAGCTTGTCATTAAGTCTCTACCTCTGACACCTCTGCAGCTTTCATGCCCGGGGCACCCTACCTCTCTCTCTCCCTCCCCCCATCAGCCTCAGCTGCATACAGGGGCCCAGCACCCTTGAAGCTGCCCCCCCACCCCAGCGCCAGCCCTCAGAACTAGCCGTTCACAAAATAACCCCCAAGCCGCACTTCAGTCTTGGCACTGAGCTCCTCGATAACAGGAGACAGAGGGAAGAAAGAGAGGAGAAATGCAGAGAACAGAACTGAGTGTAGGTTGGGCATGGTGGCTCATGCCTGAAATCCCAGCACTTTGGGAAGCCAAGACAGACAGATTACTTGGGCTCAGGAGTTTGAGACCAGCCTGGGCAACATGGCCAAACTCCATCTCTACTAAAAATACAAAAAATTAGCCGGGTGTGGTGGTGCATGCTTGTAGTCCCAGCTACTTATGAGGCTGAGGTGGGAGGATCGCTTGAGCTTGGGAGGTGGAGGTTGCAGTGAGCCGAGATCGAGCCACTGCACTCCAGCCTGGATGACAGAGCAAGACCCCATCTCAAAGGAAAAAAAAGAAAAAACAACAGCAACAAAAAAAGACAGAACTGGGTCTAGGCCAGGAGCAGTGGCTCATGCCTATAATCTCAGCACTTTGGGAGGCCAAGGCAGGAGGATCACTTGAGCCCAGGAGGTCAAGACCAGCCTGGGCAACATAATAATAACCTGTCTCTACAAAAAATACAAAAATTAGCTAGGCGTGGTAGCACATGCCTGTATTCCCAGCTACGTGGGAGGCTGAGGTGGGAGGATTGCTTGAGCCTGGGAGGTCGAGGCTATAGTGTGCTGTGTTCATGGCACAGCACTCAGCCTGGGTGACAGAGCGAGACCCTGTCTCAAAAAGAAAAAGAAAAAGAAAGGCCGGGTGCAGTGGCTCATGCCTATAATCTCAGTGCTTTGGGAGGCTGAGGCAGATCACTTGAGGCCAGGAGTTCGAGATCGGCCTGGCCAACATGGTGAAACCCCATCTCTACAAAAAATACCTGGGCATAGTGGTGCACACCTGTAATCCCAGCTACTTGGGAGACTGAGGCATGAGAATTGCTCAAACCCAGGAGGCGGAGGTTGCAAGTTTGCAGTGAGCTGAGATCAAGCCCCACTGCACTCCAGCCTGGGTGACAGAGCGAGACCATGTCTCAAAAAAAAAAAAAAAAAAAGAAAGAAAGAAAGAAAAAAGAAAAAAAGAGAAAAGAATTGAGTCTAGAGGGACCAAGTTTAGGGAGTAAGGAGTCAGTCTGTCTGTCCAGCTGTTCTTTTTTTTTTTTTTTTTTTTTTTAAGAAATGGGGTCTCACTACATTGGCCAGATTGATCCTGAACTCTTGGCCTCAAGCAATCCTCCCACCTCGGCCTCCCAAAATGCTAGGATTACAGGCATGAGCCATGGTGACCAGCTAGTCCAGCTGTTCTTATGTTCATCTATTCACCTAGCCACTGACCACGTGCCTGTCTCTCTGCCCCGCTTCTCTTGCTATCTTTCATTTTTTTTCTTATTTTTTATTTTTTTGAGATGGAGTCTTGCTCTGTCCCCCAGGCTGGGGTACAATGGTGTAATCTCAGCTCACTGCAACCTCTGCCTCCTGGGTTCAAGTGATTCTCCTGTCTCGGTCTCCCGCATAGCTGGGACTACAGGCACCCACCACCACGCCCAGCTAATTTTTTGTATTTGTAGTAGAGACGGCGTTTCACCATGTTAGCCAGGATGGCCTCGATCTCCTGACCTCGTGGTCTGCCTGCCTCGGCCTCCCAAAGTGCTGAGATTACAGGTGTGAGCCACTGCCCCCGGTCCTCTCGCTGTCTTTCTTTTTCTTTGATCTATTGTATCTAGCATTCATTCATTTGTGCTTCATTTACAGGTCAAGTCCCAGTCAAACAGACCTGCAAAACAATTTACATATAAGCAAAATTTCCCAAGCTCCACTTTTGGAAACTTACTTTCGCACAATATTCACACTCTTACTTCCATTCTCTCTCAGGGTGATTTGCCCCATCTCCCTTCTCTTTCTCTTCTCTCTCTCTCTCTGAACGGGATGGTTTGCCCCATTCCCCTTCTCTCTCTCTCTCTCTCTCTCTCAACATTTACTCCATCCAACCTCACCTGGGCCACTGTGTCTTCTCACTCTCGGCCCAGATTTCCTCACCCTTGGCCCTGTGCTGCCTGACTTGTACCCGCTCCAGGTTGGCCCAGCATTGTGGGAGGGATTCCCATGGCCTTTCTGCTTTCAAAGGGAGACTCTCTCTCCTCTTTTCCACCTCAGCTGCTAAAGACCTTCCCCACTCTCCCTCCTTAAGCCTCTACCTATTCTACTCCTCCTTATCCCTTCAACCAGGGCTACTCCCTGGCTCTACCGACTCCACAGAGCCAGGAATGTGAATTTCCTCATTTGCACCCCCTACTCTAACTCAAATGATCTCTGTGCTCTTCTCATCCTTCTTCTTTTCCCCTGGATTCTGATTTCTTCTTCTGGGAAAAGCCAGCAACTCCTTTGGGGTTGACCCTTGCCATCTCTAGCTTTTGCAGGACATCTCTTCCTTTCTGCATCTTCTGACTCTTCCTGCATCTTCCCTGCCCTCAGCCCACAGACACCTCCCTGACCCCTGTCCTGCTGCCACCAGCTCAGCCTCCTCTCTACACAGCCACTTGTCAGAAGGAGGACCTCCCACCTCTCTCTGTCCATCAGCTCCTTTCCACTCTTCAGTTAGGCTTCTGTCTCCCACCACTCCACGAAACAGCTCTCACCAAGGTAATCGATGCCCTCCACATCTTCAAATTTAACGGTGTCCATTCAGTTCTTTTTTGTTTGTTTTCGAGATGGAGTCTCACTCTTTCCTTCAGGCTGGAGTGCGGCGGTATGATCTTGGCTCACTGCAACCTCTGGCTCCCAGGTTCAAGCGATTCTCCTGCCTCAGCCTCCCAAGTAGTTGGGACTACCAGTGTGCACCACCACGCCTGGCTAATTTTTTGTATTTTCAGTAGAGATGGAGTTTCATCATGTTGGTCAGGCTGGTCTCGAATTCCTGATCTCAAGTGATCCGCCCGCCTCTTGGCCTTCCAAAGTGCTGGGATTATAGGTGTGAGCCACCGCGCCTGGCCCACAATGCAATTTTTGATATAATTCAGTTGATTCCTTTTCTTTAAAAAAAAAAAAATTACCCAGCCATCCCGTTACTGGGTATATACCCAAAGGACTATAAATCATGCTGCTATAAAGTCACATGCACACGTATGTTTATTGCGGCACTATTCACAATAGCAAAGACTTGGAACCAACCCAAATGTCCAACAATGATAGACTGGATTAAGAAAATGTGGCACATATACACCATGGAATACTATGCAGCCATAAAAATGATGAGTTCATGTCCTTTGTAGGGACATGGATGAAATTGGAAATCATCATTCTCAGTAAACTATCGCAAGGACAAAAAACCAAACACTGCATGTTCTCACTCATAGATGGGAATTGAACAATGAGAACACATGGACACAGGAAGGGGAACATCACACTCTGGGGACTGTTGTGGGGTGAGGGGAGGGGGGAGGGATAGCATTAGGAGATATATCTAATGCTAAATGACGAGTTAATGGGTGCAGCACATCAGCATGGCACATGTATACATATGTAACTAACCTGCACATTGTGCACATGTACCCTAAAACTTAAAGTATAATAATAATAACAAAAAAAAATTTTTTTTTAGAGACAGCATGTCTGTATTGCCCAGGCTGAATGCAGTGGCACAATAATAGCTCACTGCAGCCTTGAACTCTTGGGCACATACAATCCTCCCACCTCAGGCTCCTGGGTAGCTGGGACTACAGGTGTACATCACTATGCCTGGCTAATTTGTTATATTTTTTGTGGAGACGGAGTCTCACTATGTTGCCCAGGCTGCTAACAAACTTCTGGCCTCAACCAACCCTTCCACCTTGGCATCTCAAAGTGCTGGGATTATAGGCATGAGCTGCTGTGCCCCATCCTGATTCCTTTGCTTGAAACTTTTTTCTTGCTTGTCTTCTGGGACATCTTTGTCTCCATGTTCTTAACATATCTTTATTTATTTTTAATTTTTTACCTATTTATTTTTTTGAGACAGTGTCTCACTTCTTTTGCCCAGGCTGGAGTGCAGTGGCGTGAGCAGCCTCAACTTTGCAGGCTCAGCCTCTTGAGTAGCTGGGGCTACAGATGCACACCACCACGCCCAGCTAATTTTTGTTATCTCTTTGTAGTAATTTCCTCCTATTACTTCTGCTCAAGATGGCAGACTGAGCTGGCATTTTGCTCCAAACACATAGAAATACAGGATAGAAGGTTTCTGGGTTTTTTTGTTAAATTTTTAAAAATGTATAGCTGAACTAAAAGCAACAATGGTAAAATTTCAGATTTTCAGACGCCAAAGCAACATTGTGGATTCCTTCAGTAATGAGTGGGAACTGAAGCCATGGAGCCCATAAAGATGTTGAGATCTAAGCCAAGGAGCTGGGCTTTTTATGTTTTGTTTTAGAGACAGGTCTTGCTCTGTCACCCAGGCTAAAGTGCAGTGGCATGATTGTACTTCACTGAAGCCTTGAACTCCTGGACACAAGTGATCCTCCACTCAGCCTCCCAAGTTGCTAGGATTACAGCCATAGCTGGGGCTGAGCTTTTAATACTAGATGCCAGGGCAGGAGTCAAGATTACAGGCTAGAACTGGGCTCCTTGCAAAAAAACAAGGAGGTAGGAAAAGGGCTGTCCCGTCTGTTAATTTAGGCTTACAAAACTGTACCTGCTCATTGCCAGGGAAATATGGACAGAAGTGACAGTGGGACACTCAGTCCAGTCCATGAGAAGTATTCTTGTCAGTCCTGAGATGTCAACCTCTGTCCTGGGCAATGTGTGACTAGACAGCTACTATTCTGCACTATCTTCTTGATATAGAAACCCCAATATCAAAATAACCCCAGCCCAAGATAAAAATTAATCCAGAGCCAGTGAATCACATTGGTCAAACCAATTCACAGTTAATTCAAAACCCAAGGAATTAATAGAATCCTATAGAGGAAAACTTCCCAGAAGATATGTTCACAAATAAAAATTACAAAACAAGTGAGGAAATCTAATACTATAAGAGACAATCTGCAAATCATAGATAATAGTGTAATCTAATAGGATACAATTTTTAAAAATTTTATTGTGGTAAGAACATAACATGATTTCCCCTGTTAAAAATTATTTTTTTGTTTTTTTTGGGGGAAGTTTTTTGAGACAGCCCGGGCTGGAGTCCAGTGGCACAATCTCGGCTCACTGCAACCTCTGCCTCCCAGGTTCAAGTGATTCTCCTGCCTCAGCCTCCCAAGTAGCTGGGATTGCAGGTGCCTGCCACCATGCTCAGCTAATTTTTTTTTTTTTTTGTATTTTTAATAGAGACAGGGTTTCACTATGTTGGCCAGGCTGGTCTTGAACTCCTGACCTCATGATCTGCCCACCTCAGCCTCCCAAAGTGCTGGGATTACAGGCCTAAGTCACCGTGCCCGGCCCCCTCTTAACACATCCTTGGAGTGCAGGAATGAATACCATTTGGTTGTGTTTTTTTGTTTTGTTTTGTTTTGAGACAGAGCCTTACTCTATCATCCAGGCTGGAGTGCAGGGGCTCCATCTCAGCTCACTGCAAACTCTGCTTCCTGGGTTCAAGTGATTCTCCTGACTCAGCCTCCCATGTAGCTGGGACTACAGGCATGGGCCACCACACCCAGCTAATTTTTGTATTTTTAGTAGAGATGGGGTTCCATGATGTTGGCCAGGCTGGTCTCAAACTTGTGGCCTCAAGTGATCTGCCTACCTCATTCTCCCAAAGTACTGGGATTATAGGCGTGAGCTGCCGCGCCCGGCCCCAGCCACTTATTTTAGAGAACAGAAAACATGTTCATGAAAATTAATGCCACCTAGCTAAAGTCACATAGGTTTCTGATTGAAGACCTCAAGCTCTTAACCACTGTTTACACTGCTTCACTTACCACATGCTATTTTAATCATATACAAAGGTGTCTATTTCCTTCAAAGGACCAGGAGCAGCTTAAGGTCAGGACAGGATTGGATTCATTTCTGTGTTATCAATAAATATTTGCTTCATTGGATCTTATTGACGGCTTTGAGGATGGAGTTGATATTGGGTGGGTGTCCACAAGAATTAAAGATGGAGTTAGTTTAGAGGTTAGTGGGTAGGAGTGTGTTTGTGGGCAAGAGGTATCTTTGAAGTCTTATAGAAAGAGGAGCTTGATGAGTGAGGTACCTGAAGGATGCTGACTAGGAATCTGAGTCTCTGGGCCTGAAGCTGGTCCTCCTTGGATGGTCCTTCTGTTTTTTGGGGTTGGGGACACTGGATAAGGTAGGAATGCACGGGGTGGATGTGATGAAGAGGCCACATTACACGCATCCACACTCCTCACTGGACTTTTGGATGCAGAAGAGAAAAATTTGGAGCTCATTCCTGAGGGGAAAAAAAATGTCTTGATTCAAAAATCAAGTATACAATGTTAGATTCTCAGTTTTGACAAATGTACCATGGTAATAGAAAATGTCAACAATGGAGACATTGAGTGAGGGGTATAAGGGAACTTTCTTTGCTGTCCTTGTAACTTTCTTTGTAAATCTAGAATTATTCCGAAACAAAAGGTTTATTAAAGACAGAAAAGCAAGTTACAGCTGAACTGATGGCTGGAATCCCAGAAGAGCACAGCCTCTGAACAGAAGGGAAACGTCTGCTGTCCTTAGACAAGCTACTTCCCCGCTCTCAACTTCAGTTTGTTCATCTGCAAAATGGAGAACTATCTTTTTGCAGAGTACCTGCTGGAGATATGATGATAAAGAAATGAGAGGAGGAACAGGAAGGTGGATCAGGGTCCCAGCAAAGCAGTGAGCTTCAGGACCAGGTCCAACAGGGAAGCAAGTCCTAGGTCTGGGCAGAGGCATTGAGGAGGTTGGGTCCGGTTCAGCCCAGCACACTAGACACTGAGGCAGACTGGTTCAAGATCCTGCCCTAAGACATAAGGCAACAACTCCTGACAGACAGCTTGATGGGGCAGGAGTAGGCTAGGATTGACACTTCCTCTGAGATGACGCCCCCAAAGCCCTGGGGCCTGGATGGCTGATCTCTGGCTGGTCTTGTCCTCCTGGGTCTCCTGGGAGAGACAGACAGTTCCAAAAAGGCGGAGAGTCCAGAGCCCAGAAGAATAGAAGCCCTGGGTGTGACCTCAGAGGACAGGTCGTTCCTCCCCATCCATGGAAGTAGGCGGACAGGCAGCAGCTCGTAGCCAGAGGGACAAAGTGGCAGCTTTAGGCTGGGGGCAATGAGTGAAGCTGGGCTCTGGCAGGTAGAAGCTGAGTATTTCTGCATGCCTTGGTCCTCCTTTGCATTAATTACCCGCTGACATGGTTTACACTGCTCTCCCTTAGTGCTATTTTAATTAACGGAGATCTCCTCCGAGCAAACCAGCTGCTGTGTAAGTTGTCAAACTGTCAGCGTGCACAGGATGGGTGTCATGGGGACATTAAGTGTAGGAAGTACCAACGGGCTCCCCATCTTCTTGGCACATTAGAATCTCTCCTTAAATCCATCCCATAATAAAAGTGGGCAAAAGAATGTCAAGATCAAGAAGTTGGCTTTGGGTTCAGATAGATTTAGGTCTGAACTTTGACTCTGGCACTAATTTACTGTGAGACCTCGGGCAAATCACTTAAACTCTCTGAATCTTCCTCATCTGCAAAGTGGGGGAGAGCGATACTTATTTTGTTGCAAGCAATGTGGTAGATCATGTACAATAACATGCTCCACTCAGCGCCTGTAGTGCTCAATAAATGACTTGTTATTAAGTCTGTTTTCCTGGTCATCTAAGTGTTCCCTATTAAGCCCTTTGTAAGTTTATTATGGCCTGAGAAGAACGTTTAACTTAAACATACATGAGAAAAATCCCAAAGTTCTCATTATTAACTTTCTGTTTTTCTGTATATTATTACTCTGTGTTCAGACAACCCTTATTTTCTCAGTAGCTTGGCCTCTCAGCTCCCACCCTTTAAACCATTAAGACCCTATAATCCTCTTCCCCCTGTTCCTTCCCTTTCCAGCTGGTCCCTGGCTGGACTGAGCATTCTTTCTGAGGCTCTTAAAGTTTACGTGCAGCTGCCTCCTCTGAATAAATGAGCAAATGGGTAAACGGAGGAAATGGCTGAGTTGAGCTCTGAAGGACGAATAGGAGTTAGGTAAAGGGAGGGAGAGCGGGGAGAGGAGGGTGTTCTGGGGCAGAGATAATACCACGTTCATATGCTCAGAAGCAAGAGATAGTGTGCTGGATTTGGGGAACTGAAAGGGTTTAGCTGAACTGAAAAGGCTTGGAGAAGGCAAGGGGGTAGGTGTGAGAGACGAAGCTAGAGAGGAAGGTGGGGTCTGACACAGAGGGCCTTGAAAGCCCTCTTTCAGAGTTTGGAACTTATCCCATAGGCAGATAATGAAAGAAGACAATGAAAGATTTTATACAGCAAAAGGATGCATTCAGTTTTTTTTTTTTGAGATGAAGTCTCTCTCTTGTTGCCCAGGCTGGAATGCAGTGGCACGATCTTGGCTCACTGCAACCTCCACTGCCCAGGTGCAAGTGATTCTCCTGCCTCAGCCTCCCGAGTAGCTGGGATTATAGGCACCTGCCACCACACATGGCTAATTTTGTATTTTTAGTAGAGACAGGGTTTCATCATGTTGGCCAGGCTGGTCTTGAACTCCTGACCTCAGGTGATCCACCTGCCTCGGCCTCCCAAAGTGCTGGGATAACAGGCCTGAGCCACCGCACCTGGCCCATATTTGTATTCTATTCTATTTATTTATTTTTAGAGGCAGGATCTCGCTCTGTTACCCAGGCTGGAGTACAGTGGTGCAATCATAACTCATCAAAGCCTCAACCTCCTGGGATCCTGAGTAACTAGAACTAAAGGTACATACCACCATGCCTGGCAAATTTTAAAATTTCTTATAGGCCAGGCGTGGTGGCTCGCGCCTGTAATTCCAGCACTTTGGGAGGCTGAGGCAGGGGGATCACTTGAGGTCAGGTGTTCCAGACCAGCCTGGGCAACATGGTGAAACTCTGTCTCTACTAAAAATACAAAGATTAGCTGGATGTGTTGGTGTGCACCTGTAGTCTCAGTTACTCAGGAGGCTGAGGCAGGAGAATGGCGTGAACCCGGGAGGCGGAGCTTGCAGTGAGCCGAGATCACACCACTGCACTCCAGCCTGGGGGATAGAGCGGGTGTGGTGGCGGGCGCCTGTAGTCCCAGCTACTCGGGAGGCTGAGGCAGGAGAATGGCGTGAACCCGAGAGGCGGAGCTTGCAGTGAGCCGAGGCTGCGCCACTGCACTCCAGCCTGGGTGACAAAGCAAGATTCTGTATCAAAAAAAAAAAAAAAAAAATGAGGTCAGAGGCCAGGAGTTCGAGACCAGCCTGACCAACAGGGTGAAACCCCATCTCTACTAAAATTACAAAAAGTAGCTGGGCATGGTGGTGCAGGCCTGAAATCCCAGCTACTTGGGAGGTTGAGGCAGGAGAATCACTTGAACCTGGGAGGTGGAGGTTGCAGTGAGCCGAGATCATGCCACTGCACTCCAGCCTGGGTGACAGACCAAGACTCCGTCTCAGAAAAACAACAACAACAACAAAAAACTCAAACAAACAAACAGAAAAAGGTGAGGTTTTGTGCTGAAAGCGACGCCAGGAGGCCTAGAGACGTGGGGGTTTGAAGCAGCTGTTATGGGGAATGGCAGGACACCTATTGGGGGCTTGTGAAAGGCTGAGACCCTCAGGAAAGAACAATTAACACATGCCACTCCTTGGATAAAGCTCTTCCTTTCCCTGAACTCATTTTTAAAATCACCCAAGTGGGGACCCAGCTGCGTATTGCTCACCTGTGGGGGATGCATCAGAGAAACCAGGAGGAGGGAGGCAAGGGGCTTGGGGCCGCTGATTTTGTGCAGACATCCTGTGAGATGTATTTGATGACTGGCATTGGTCTCAGGGATAAGGGCTCTCTAACGTCAGGGACAGCAGCTCAGAGGATCCCCAGCTTCTGCTCAGGAGGGTTAGAGTGGGAGCCCCTGGGCATCTGTGGAGAGGCAGACCAGGAGGGAGAGATGAGAGTTCTGTTCTTTCAAACCTGCTCCCTTCTCTCTCTGCCTTGGCCCCAGACACATTGATTCTCTGCTGAAACAAATGTCCCGGAGCAAAGCTACAGGTCTGCGGTGAAATCATTCGCTAACCAAGGTATTCTCCCTGGCTCATGGATGTTCAGCCAACTCAGCCCTCCTTAGGCTGGAAGATTCTCAGTTTAATTGTGTGTTGGCACATGTGCCTCTGTGAGCGTGAGAGAGTGTGTGTGTGTGCATGCACACATACTCACATGAGCCTAAATGGCAGTGTATGAGTATGCTTGTTTGTGAGAGTGTGTTTGTGAACTTGGACATGTGTGAGTCTGTCTGAGAATGTGGTGGGCAGTGTGTAAGTGTGTGTTAGCCTGTAAAGATTTGTGTGGGCCTGTAGGGGAGTGGGTGAATGTGTCTTAGTGAATTCGTGAACTTGTGTGGACACATAAGCCCTAGCCGAACAGTATGAGCAAGGTGGACCTATGAGAGCCTCTGCATATGTTCATGGGCTTCTGTGTGAGTCATGCCTGTAATGCCAGCACTTTGGGAGGCCAAGGCAAAAGGATCACTCAGGTCAGGAGTTCAAAACCAGCCTGGCCAACATGGTGTGGAGCCTGTTTGTCAATAATAGTAAGAATTATTAATTAATAAATATTAATTTTTAATATTTGTATCATTTATATTTTTACAAAGCATTTAGATATGCCTCTTATTTGATCCTCACAACCTTGTGAACAACATAGGAGAGAACATTCTATAAAAATTCCACATACCAGCCAGGCGCAGTGGCTCACGCCTGTAATCCCAGCACTTTGGGAGGCTGAGGTGGGTGGATCACCTGAGGTCGGGAGTTCGAGACCAGCCTGACCAACATGGAGAAACTCCATCTCTACTAAAAATACAAAATTAGCCAGGCACGGTGGCACATGCCTGTAATCCCAGCTATTTGGGAGGCTGAGGCAGGAGAATCGCTTGAACCCAGGAGGTGGAGGTTGCGGTGGGCCGAGATCACACCACTGCACCCCAGCCTGGGCAACAAGAGTGAAACTCCATCTCAAAAATAAAATTTCACGTACCTTCATGATGTCTACTATAAATAGTGTGTTAGAAAGGGTATATGTGGTTGGGCTCAATGGCCCATGCCTGTAATTCTAGCATTTTGAGAAGCCTAGGTGGGACCTGTAATCCTAGCACTTTGGGAGGCTAAGGTGGGAGGATTGCTTGAGCCCAGGAATTCAAGCCCAGCCTGAGCAAGATAGTGAGACCCTGTCTCTATTGAAAGAGTAAAAAAGTTAAAAAAGAAAGGGTATATATGGGTCTAGGGGTGGGAATGAGAGTATATGTGGATAGTCTCAAGTGTGGATGATGTAGACCTGGACACTGAGGCACACCCCTTCACATGGCCTCATCTGCCTATATCAAAGGGCAAAGGGGCCCCCTTTTAGCACAGGCAGAGCCTGAATTGGTCTAGGCTCTCTCACTATGCACACAGAAGGGGCAAGGAGATGCCCAAAGGGAGGCTGGAAATATCCAGCTCTTGGTCAACCCTTCACTCTTCTTCAACCTGTATCCTCACCCTTCTCCCAATCTACTGAATCCTTTTTTTTTTTTTTTTTTTTTTTTGGGATGGAATCTGGCTCTGTTGCATAGGCTAAAGTGCGGTGGCATCATCTCGGCTCACTGCAACTTCTGCCTCCCGGGTTCAGGTGATTCTCCTGCCTCAGCCTCCTGAGTAGCTGGGATTACAGGTGCACACTGTCACACCCGGCTAAATTTTGTATTTTTAGTAGAGACAGGGTTTTGTCAAATTGGCCAGGCTGGTTTTGAACTCCTGACCTGAAGTGATCCTATTGCCTCGGCCTTCCAAAGTGTTGGTTTTACAGGAGTGAGCCACCGTGCCTGGCCCTGATTCCTTCTTTTGCTTAAAAATTTGCTTAGGTTGTCTCCATTCCAAAATAGGCTTGCCTCTCCTTAAGCTATCATTCAAATCCTTTTCTTTCCTTCACTAACATGATTCTTGGAAGAATAGTTGCAGTCAGTGGATACACTTCCCCTTCATTGTCTCTGCAACACAGTGTGGTCTGACTTCCACCCACACTCTTGATAGAGCTGCCCATACCAAACCCAATGGGCTTTCTCACCGCCTGTCTGAAACACTTGACCCTGCAGACCCTCTCTTCTCCCCTGGAACTCTCTCCTTCCCTAGCTTCTGCGATAGCACTCTCTGCTCCTCTTCTTCCTCCCTTGTGATACTTGTTCAGGGTCCTGTGCTCCTCCCACCTATCCTTTAAATGCTGACGTGGGCTCCAATCCTCTTCTGTTCATCTATGTCTCACCTATGCCTGAGTCATGTTCTCCTAACTCACTTGTCTCTGTCTCCAGCCCAGATGTCTCTCCTGCAATCTAGACATTTTTAGCCTGTTCCTATTGGACACTCTCCCCCATCATCTTTCTCACAACTCAGTGTGTCCAATATTGGTTTCATCGTCTTGCCCCTAACCTTCTTCCCCTTCTCTTTCTCTAACTCCACCTGATACCATTACCAACCCAGTTGTTACCCAAGCCAGAAACCTAGGAATCATCCTCTACTTCTCTCCTTTCTTAAACCCCTATTTTCTTAGGCACCAAGTCTTGTTTATTCTACATCAACACACTTTATTTTATTTATTTTTTTGAGACAGAGTCGAGATGGGTTTCACCATGTTGGCCAGGTTGGTCTCAAACTCCTGACCTCAAATGATCCACCCGCCTCGGCCTCCCAAAGTGCTGGGATTACAGGCATGAGCCACCACACCCGGCCTACATCAACACATTTTAAATTTAACAAATGCTTACTGAGCCACCACTAAATGCCAGACAACATCTTCAGAACAACTCTGTAAGTCAAGTATTATTATTCACATTTGATAGATGAGGAAATTCAGAAATGTATGCATCTTAAAAATGTTCTTTTCTCTATATATTTCCAAGACCACTATACTCTCTCTTTCTGTTTCCCTCATCAGGCTAGGAGTTCCTTGAGGTCAGGAATCAAATTATGCCCCAGTGCCCTGGCAAAGTGCCCAGTATCCTGTGTAAATCTAGTGGGGGATCATTAATGGAAGGAAGAGAGAAAGGAAGGAAGGATGGAAGGAAGGAAGAGAGGAAGGAAGGGAGGGAGGGAGGGAGGGAGGAAGGAAGGGAGGAAGGGAGGAAAGAAGGGAGAAGTGAAGCAGATTCACTGTGCATTGGTTACCAACTTGTCTGAGTCTGGTGAGAAAGAACACCCACACACACAGCAGGTTACGTGAAGCAGAGTTATGACTTACAGATAGGCAGCAAGGGATAACCAAAGCCTATGATTCATTGGGAGCTGGTTCCCCAAGGCTCAGGAAAGCTGCCCAGGGTGGATGAAATCTCATCTGTGCAGGCCTCACTTGCACTGCAGCTGAGGGACCCCAGAAAGCAGCCCGCCCTGGGTTTTATACCCCAAGGTTGATGATTCATTGGACTAAAGCACTGAAGGCTATTCTGTTTCTAAGGAGCAAGTGGAACAAAGCCTGGGTTGTTCTGGCCAGTTCCTCCCTATCTCAGGATGTTGTATTCCCAGCATATTCTACAGTTATTCTTGAGAACTACAGGCAAAAAAGGGAAGAGAACAGGGTTGATTCAAGGCCACCCAGAGAACTGTACTGCAGCAGAGAGGAAAGCATTCACATTCACCCTCATTCATTCCTACCCTCTCCTCTGACTTTGAGCTCTGTTGTTTGATGCACATGTGTGTGTGACAGCAATGGAAAACTAATTTTGACAAGATCCCCATTTAGACTCCGTGTACCTAATGACAGCATTGTCTAAGAGGTATTAAGCACAGTCGCATCCCTGTGTCAAGACCCCATTGCAATTTTTTTTCAGATAAGGTCTTGCTTTGTCACCCAGGCTGCAGTGCAGTGGCATGATCACCACTCACTATAGCCTCCACCTCAAAGGATCCCCCCACTCAGCCTCCCAAGTAGCTTACACCACCATGCCCAGCTAATTTTTAAAAAACTTTTTGTAGAAACAGGGTCTCACTATGTTCCCCAGGCTGGTCTCGAACTCCTGGGCTCGAGCGAGCCTCCCACCTCAGTCTCCCAAAGGGCTGGGATTACAGGTGTGAGCCACCATGCCTGGCCCCATGCATTCTTTTTTTTTTTGTGAGACGGAGTCTCGCTCTGTCGCCCAGGCTGGAGTGCAATGGCACGATCTCGGCTCACTGCAAGCTTTGCAAGCTCCGCCTCGCGGGTTCACGCCATTCTCCTGCCTCAGCCTCCCAAGTAGCTAGGACTACAGGTGCCCACCACCACCACGCCTGGCTAATTTTTTGTATTTTTAATAGAGACGGGGTTTCACCATGTTAGCCAGGATGGTCTCGATCTCCTGACCTCGTAATCCGCCTGCCTCGGCCTCCCAAAGTGCTGGGATTACAGGCGTGAGTCACCGCGCCCGGCCTCATGCATTCTTTTTTTGTTTGTTTTTGAGACGAAATCTCACTCTGTGGTCTAGGCTAGAGTGCAGTGGCGTGATCTTGGCTCACTGCAACTTCTACCTCCCAGGTTCAAGCGATTCTTGTGCCTCAGCCTCCTGAGTAGCTGGAATTACAGGCATGCACCACCATACCCAGCTAAATTTTTTTTTGTATGTTTTAGTAGAGATGGGGTTTCACCATGTTGGTCAGGCTGGTCTCGAACTCCTGACCTCAAGTGATCCACCCGCCTTGGCCTCCCACAGTGCTGGGATTACAGGTGTGCACCACTGCACCCAGCCCCCATGCATTCTTTTATTTAATTATTACACCTGTGCTATGAGATTGGTATAATTGCTCACCTCATGAGAAAAAAGGCTTGAAGAAGTATCTTGTGCAGCTGATAAACAACAGAGCCACATCGGAACCCAGATCTGCTGACTCACTGTTACTCTAACGCCTGTGTTACTCTGTCTAGAAAGTGAGGACTGAAGACCAAACCTATAGCAACTATAAATGTATATTTCATGGAAATTGTTTGAAAATGATAACAAATGAGAATGGAGGGGCTTTTATTGTGGTGGAGGAGGTCGGTTGAGGTCCCCAGAGCCAAGTGCAAAAGTGTCTGTGATACTAGTAGTGTCACATTTGTTCAGAGCTTTGCAGTTTACATTTTGTTTTTATTGCTTATTTTTAAATTGTGGTAAAATATACGTGACAGGAAGTTTACCATTTTAACCATTTTAAGTGTACAGTGTTGTGGTATTAAGGACGTTCTTATTGTTGTGCTACCATTACCACCATCTATTTCCAGAACTCTTTTCATCCTGCAAAAATAAAACTCTATACCCATTAAACAATAACTCCCCACTGCCCCTCCCACAACTCTGGAAACCATCATTCTGCTTTCTGTCTCTGTGAATTTGATTACTCTAGGTACCTCCTATAAGTGGAATCATGCAGGCTGGGCGCGGTGGCTCACACCTATAATCCCAGCACTTTGGGAGCCCGAGGCGGGCAAATCACCTGAGGTCAGGTGTTTGAGACCTGCCTGGCCAACATGGTGAAACACCGTCTCTACCAAAAAATACAAAAATTAGCCAGGCGTGGTGGCGGGCACCTGTAATCCCAGCTACTCGGGAGGCTGAAGCAGGAGAATTGCTCGAACCCGGGAGGCAAAGCTTGCAGTGAGCTGAGGTCGTGCCACTGCACTCCAGCCTGGGCAACAGAGCAAGACTCCGTCTCAAAAAAAAAAGGTAGAATCATGCAGTATTTGTCCTTTGTGACTGGCCTATTTTGCTTAGCATAATGTCCTCAAGGTTCATGTAGTAGTATGTATCAGAATTCCCTTCCTTTTTAAAGCTGAAAAAGTATGTATATACCACATGCAGTCTACATTTTTATATACTTACTTGGGTGTATAATTTCATACAGTGGAGATTACGTTCCCCATTTTTCAGGCAAAGAAAGAGATTTAGAAGGGAAGTGGCTTGCCCTAGAGACAGACCCAGGGCTAGGACCCAGACCCCATCTTATTTTTTCTCCTCCCCACGCCTTACTTCATTATAAGGCTTCCCAGGCACAGGCCTCACACTCCTCTGTGTTTGAGATCCTCAGACAGCGCATGGTGGTGAGGGGGCCTGACCATGCCCGTCATCATACAAGCCATCGTAAACTAGACCTAGTTATAGAAGACACAGACTGCGACAGGGACTCAGACCCCATACGGACCTCTACGGACAAAACAGGGAGAGCCTGTGGCTGTCAGTTAGGAGGGGGCTTGTTAGGCAGAAACTTTGAGCTCTGGCAGAAGGCAGTGAGAGCTGGCTCTGACCTGAAGGACAGGATCATCAGAAGGAGGTGGGATGATGAGAGGTGGGGGTGGATTTTTAGCATGGACCAGCAGGGGCCCAGAGAAAGAGGGTTTTGTAGGATTTGGCCAGGAGGTTCCCTGTGCATTTGCCAGACAGGCTAGCAAGCTGCTCGCTTGCATTCCTACGAAGCAAATTGTTCCAGATGGAACTTTCAAGGTGGGTGGGAGTAGGAGGAGGGAAACACACGTAGATAGGGTGGCTTTACTGAGCCTGGCACATAGGAATAGGTGTGTTTGAGGGTGGACTCAGGTATGAACCTGCATGGTAGAAAGTGCAAAGCCATGTGCAGGGTCATGTACCAGGTCCAGAGAAGGGGAGGGGACTCCCAAGCCATCTCAGCCGCTGGGTGAGGACTCTCTGTGTTTACTCCCAGCCCCACCCTGGACTTTGTGGAAGGGAGGCATCAAGAGGACAGATCACATCACATCAGAACCTGGCATGAGCTGGCTCCCAGCATCCTTTGGCTAATCTTGCCCTGGTGTAGGCCATCACAGAAGCCCCCTGGATATTGCCTGGTGCCTCATTAATGGCATTGCTGAGCTCATTAATTTGATTTTTCTCCTCTTCTTCGTCTTCCAACTTGGAGCTGTCACCTCAGTCACTCCCAGCCTGGGGCTGGGTTTGCATGGAGGATCCCTCAGAGGTTGCTGTTGGTCTCATGACACAGATTCAGAAAGACCTGACTGGAGCTCCCTTTGGGGGTGCAGTATTTTCCTAGGGGTGTTGCAGCAGAGCACCACAAACTGAGTGCTGAAATTACAAAATGTATTGTCTTGGGCTGGTGCAGTGGCTCACACCTATAATCCCAGAATTTTGGGAGGCTGAGGCAGGTAGATAACATGAGTCCAGAAGTTCGAGACCAGCCTGGGCAATATGACAAAACCCTGTCTCTACTAAAAATACAAAAAATTAGCTGGGTGTGGTGGTGGGTGCCTGTGGTCCCAGCCACTGGGGAGGCTGAGGGGGGACGATCACCTGAGCCCAGGGAGGTCGAGGCTGTATTGAGCCAAAGTCACACCACTGCACTAAAGTCTGGGCAGAGTGAGACTCTGTCAAAAAAAAAAAGAAGGAAAGAAAGAAAGGAGGGAGATAAGGAAAGAAAGAAAGAAGGGAGGGAGAGAGGGAAAGGAAAGAAAGAAAGAGAGAGAGAAGGAAAGAAAGAAAGAAGGAAAGAAAGAGAGAAAGAGAGAGAAGGAAAGAAAGAAAGAAGGAAAGAAAGAAAAGAAAGAAAGAGGAAAGAAAGAAAGAAAGAAAAAAGAAAAAGAAGAGAGCAAGTAGGGAGGGAGGGAAGGAAGGAAGATGCTGAGTGCAGTGGCTCACGCCTGTAATCCCAGCACTTTGGGAGGCTGAGATGGGTGGATCACTTGAGGTCAGGAGTTCGAGACCAGCCTGACCAACATGGTGAAACCCCATCTCTACTAAAAATACAAAAATTAGCTGGCTGTTGTGGCATGCACCTGTAATCCCAGCTACTTGGGAGGCTGAGGCAGGAGAAGCGCTTGAACTCAGGAAGCGGAGGTTGTAGTGAGCTGAGATCACGCCACTGCAGTATAGCCTGGGTGACAGAGTGAGACTTTGTCTCAAAAAAAGAAGAAAGAAAAGAAAGAGAGAGAAGGAAGGAAGGAAGTTTCGTTTTGTCTTACAGTTCTGGAGGCTTGAAGTCTGAGATCAAGGTATTGGCAGGGTTGGTTCCCTCTTAGGGCTCCAGGGACAATGGTTCCTTGTTAGGGCTCCAGGGAGAATCTGTTTTATGCCTCTTTTGCGGCTTCTGGAGGATAGCTGGTGTCTGGTGTTCCTTGGCTTGAGGATGCATCCCCCCATCTCCGCCTTTATCTTCACATGATGTTCGCAGTGTGTGTGTGTGTGTGTGTGTGCCCGCGCATGTGTGTGTGTGTGTCTGTGTCCAAATTTACCCTTTTCATAAGGACACCAGTCTTATTGGATTAGGGCCCACCCTAATGACCTCATTTTAACTTGACAGCATCTGTAAAGACCCTATTTCCTGTTGAGGCTACATTTTGAGGTAGTGGGGACTTGGAATCCAGCATATCTTTTTTAGGGGACACAATTCAACCCATAATGTGGGAATCTTTTGTTCTTCAAAACCCTCTTCTGAACACCACGTGTCTTTAGGAAACTCATAAGCCTTTGTATCCAGAATGGCATGAATTTGAGCTCAGGAAGAACTTCCTAATAGGATGTAGTGAAAGTCATGACTATGGCCAGGGGGAAGAGCAAGGAGAGGAGGGGGAAGAGAGGAAAAAGGAGAAACTAGAGAAGGAGAGGGAATGAAGGAGAAAAATCGTATCCAAACTCTGTCTTTTTTTGGGGGGAGGTGGTTGAGGAGGACAGGGTCTCACTCTGTCGCTCAGGCTGGAGTGCAGTGGTGCAATTACAGCTCACTGCAATCTCGACCTCCCAGGCTCAAGTGATCCTCCCGCCTCAGCCTCCAGAGTAGCTGGGACCACAGGTGTGTGCCACCATGCCTGGCCAATTTTTTGTACTTTTAGTAGAGGTGGGGCTTTGCCATGTTGCCCAGGCTGGTGTCAAACTCCTGAGCTCAAGCAATCCGCCCACCTCGGCCTCCCAAAGCATTGGGATTACAGGCATGAGCCTCCAAATTCACTTTCGATATGCTTATAGGAGGAAACCATGGCAAAGTCTTTCTAAGAACGTGGGTTGAATCTCTCAGCTGGACCCAAACCAAAGCCTTGGCCAGAGAATATGATTTATATTAAAGACCCCTTCCTCTCACCGCCAAAATGTTGAGGGAAAGAAGTTTCACATAAAAGAGAATGTATCGGCCAGGCGCGGTGGCTCACGCCTGTCATCCCAGCAATTTAGGAGGCCGAGGAGGGTGGATCACCTGAGGTTGGGAGTTTGAAACCAGCCTGACCAACATGGAGAAACCCCGTGTCTACTAAAAATTCAAAATTAGGCCAGGCATGGTGGCTCACGCCTGTAATCCCAGCACTTTGGGAGGCTGACGCGGGTGGATCACGAGGTCAGGAGATCGAGACCATCCTGGCTAACACGGTGAAACCCCATCTCTACTAAAAACACAAAAAAATTAGCCGGGCATGGTGGCGGGCGCCTGTAGTCCCAGCTACTCCGGAGGCTGAGGCAGGAGAATGGCGTGAACCTGGGAGGCGGAGCTTGCAGTGAGCCGAGATCGCGCCACTGCACTCCAGCCTGGGCAACAGAGTAAGACTCTGTCTCAAAAAAAAAAAGAAAAAAAAAAAAATTAGCCAGGCGTGGTGGCACAAGCCTGTAATCCCAGCTACTCGGGAGGCCGAGGCAGGAGAATTGCTTGAACCCGGGAGGCGGAGGTTGCGGTGAGCCGAGAGCGCCATTGCACTCCAGCCTGGGCAACAAGAGTGAAACTCCATGTCAAAAAAAAAAAAAAAAAAGAGAACATATTGCAGATTCCTATTTACATAAGAGTGAAGACTAGAAAAACAAATCTATGGTGATAGAAGTCAGAAGTGGTTACTGTTGGGAAGGATAAGCTGGGAGTGGGCATTACAGAGCCTCTAGGGTACATTGACTGGGTGATGGTGTACGTATATGTGACAATTCACAGAACTTGATATTTAAGACGACTTCAGTTTACTATAATTAAGTCATATCATAAAAATCAATCAATCAATCAATAAAAGAACCCCTTTCTTACTTTTTTCACCCCACTGATCACCCCAGGCCACTCTGTCCAGTTCTCAGGCTGTTTCCATATTCTGTGCTCACAAATGTGAAATAAAATAGAAGAACAACTAGCATGATGTTCAGCACATAATAGTACTCACAAAATTTAAATTTCCTTTATGCACGTGTGCACATCATGTTCTGGGGATACAGAAGGAGAGGTGTCCATAGATGACCTGGGATTCTTCTCCATCAGCCATCCGTGGAATGTGGAGGCCCTGGGAGTAGAAGCATGTTCAGGCTTTGGTGGAAGACTGGTAAAAAAATAAATAAATAAATAATGTCCCCTGTCCTCAGGAACAGAACACAGCCCAGCAGAAACCCCAAATCATAATTAAAAGATGCCCTGCAACTCTCTTGGCAGCATACATTTTGAAGATGAAAGTAAATGATTAAAATAATTAAACACTTCAAGCTGACAAGCTGGAGCAGAATCTTGCCAGCGGACGTTTGTCAGTAATTAGCTAATTAATCCTGGCGCAGATTATAAGCCATAACAAACCAGTCAGGTTGAACAGAGCCGGCTGCTCAGAATTAGACTTTTAAAAAAGAAGAGAAGGGTGGGGGGAGGAGAGGACAGATAAGAGGGAAGGAGGAAAAATAAGAGAAGAATAAGACAGGCATTTGGGGCCACCTGGCTTTACCCTACCAGACAAGGCAGGCACAGCCTAGAGGGGGCTTCCTGGAGAGTTTTGGGCCTGTCTAGGCTTGAGGCCCAGCCCATGCTGGTACTTCAATCCAAATGGATACTGGGGTTGTGGGAGAGAGGGAGGGCTCTGTACCTCTGGGCCCCAAACCAGAAGGAACAGTGGGATGGATAGGAGTCCTCTGACCATCCAGGTAGGAGGTGATGTCCCCATCAGGTGGATACGGCATTATTCCATTTCTTATTCCATTCAACAAAGGACTCTAAGAATGACAAGGGTCTAATTTCTGTGGAAAGAAATGACAAGATCCAAATAGGGAATCAGGGCCCAGTCAAGCGGTCTGGATCACGGCAGGCTCTAGACCAGTGCTGACCAACAGAAATATAATGTGAGCCACAAGTGTAATTAAAGAAAGAGAAGCAGATGAAATTCATTTTGATTATATATTTTATTTAACCCAGTATTTCCAAAATGCAAGTATTTTGTCATTATGGTTAATATGAAAACATTTTTTTCATGAGCTATCTTACATTCTTTTTTCCTAAGTCTTTAAATTCCCGTATGTATTTTATACTTTTAGCCCATCTCAACTCAGACTAGTTATATTTCAAGTGCTCAATAGCCATGCATGGCTAGCAGCTCCTGTATTTGACAACACATCTCCAGACATAAAAAGAAGCAGGGGAGAGGGATCCTAAGCCCTGGGACAATCTGCAGCGGGGGTGGGGGCAATCAGAGTGACATGACCTCATTGTCTGTGTTTCTCTCTTTGACCGTTCTTCCACCTCGCTGCCCTCGCTGGCTGTTTCCAACCAAATTGGCCTCACTTTCAAGGCTCTCTAAAGATGAAGGTTCTGGGAAGGACAGAGAAGAATCCAGAGGAAATGGATTCCTGCTCCGGTGCATACACATGGGGCAGGGGAGTGCTACTGCTGCTGCGCAAAGAGTTGTGCCCTGCAGTCTGGGAGCATGATTGTGTCTGTGCACCTGTGTGTTTTAGAGATGCTCCAGCACACCAGCACTGACCTTCAGGCAGCCTCTTGCAGCCTCAGTCCCTGGCAAAAGGCCAGTTTCCTTCAATAATCATGTCAGGGAAGGGACAAGAGATGGCACATTTCACTCTAATGGAATGTTTTGGAAAGCCTGTCAGAGGAAATTTGTCTCTTGGAAAATGATCAGGATCTTTTGAGGTGAAGATCAACCACTTCTAGGCAGAGATCAGTCCATCTTCCACTGCACTTCTGGCTTAAGTTCTCCACAGATGAGTTGAATCCCTCAGAAGCCACATCAAAGTTCTGGAAAGAGTGAGGGAGTGAAAGGACACAGCCCCTGGCCAGTGGCATGGACTTGTTTGTGCAGCCACTGCCATGGGCTGCACTGCCCAGAGGAGAGGTCTGGGGAGGGCAGAGGAGGCAAGAGGAAGAAGGTGGGCTCTGAGAGCCACACCCACAGCTCAGATTGCAGGGCAACAGAAGCCATTTTGTCTTCTAAACTCACCTCCCAAGGAACAAAACCCTTCTTCCTCTGCTCCCAAAGTGCATCCTTGTTTAGTCAAGCCTGTGTCCCCTGCCTGTAGGAAGGAGGAAAGCTCTTTTTTGTACACCAGCAGAACTACATTTGATGATGCATCTTAGTAATTTTGTGCTTACAATAAAACAAAGCAGAACTGCTTAGGGCCAAGGGAGGTGAAAGAGAATCTCATGGTGATCAGAGCTCGGGGACATCCCTGTTAGCTGGGTTGATCAGGGAAGGCCTCAGGAGGAGGTAAGCTTGATCTGTACTTTGGAGATGGGAGGAATCAGAGAACAGAGAGAAAAACGGAGGGCACTTTGGTGGGGAATTTAACACAGACCCTCTTACTCATTGCACATAGCTCTTAAAAGCTTACAAAGTATGTTCGCATGTGTAATCTCATTTCATCCTCATTGGACTATGGGATCCCAGAGGTACTGTCTCATTTGAGAGGCAATTCAGCATAGTAATTAAGAGTGCAGTTTTTGAATTTCTGGTTAAATGTGGCAGATGGAATAAATGCATTTATATCTGCTCCCTCAACAAACCTCACAAAAATAAAAGTAAAGCGATGTAAAGAAGCCAATGGTGGACCACAGATGTCAACACATTTTTGGAAGATGGCAAGTGGATGGATGGGTTGGCAGAGCTGAGATAGCTGCATACCAAGTACTATAGCAAAAGATGCCAAAGAGAAGTCAGTCAGTTGGAGACCTAGGACAAGGGAAAGATTAGATATTGGAGGCACCAGTTATTGCAGAAGGTGGGAGTGAGGTATGGGCTAAGAACAAGGGAATGGGTTGAAATTCTGCATAAGAACCAGGTCCCTTCCATAACACACACAGGCAGATAACTACGTCTTCCATATCTTGTCAAGGACTAGAGGTTTTATTCTAGTTAAAAAGTGAACCAGGCCAGGCGCAGTGGCACATACCTGTAGTGCCAGCTACGTGGGAGCCTTTGGTGGGAGAATGGCTTGAGCCCAGGAGCTTGAGACTAGCCTGGGAAACATAGTGAGACCTTGTTTCTAATTAAAAATAAATAAGGCCGGGCATGGTGGCTCACACCTGTAATCCCAGCACTTTGGGAGGCCAAGGCGGGAGGATCACGAGGTCAGGAGATAGAGACCATCTTGGCCAACAGGGTGAAACCCTATCTCTACTAAAACACAAAAAATTAGTCGGGTGTGGTGGCACGTGCCTTTAATCCCAGCTACTTGGGAGGCTGAGGCAGGGGAATCACTTGAACCTGGGAGGCGGAGGTTGTGGTGAGCTGAGATCGTGCCACCGCACTCCAGCCTGGCGACAGAGCAAGACTTCGTTTCAAAAATAAATAAATAAACGAATAAACAAATAAATAAATAAATAAATAGGCCAGGCGCAGTGGCTCACACCTGTAATCCCAGCACTTTGGGAGGCTAAGGTGGGCAGATCACATGAGGCCAGGAGTTTGAGATCAGCTTGGCCAACATGGCAAAACTCCTCCTGTACTAGAAATACAAAAATTAGCTGAGCATGGTAGTGCATGCCTGTAACCCCAGCTATTCGAGAGGCTGAGGCACGAGAATTGCTTGAACCCAGGAGGCAGAGGTTGCAGTGAGCCAAGATTGTGCCACTGCACTTCAGCCTGGGTGACAGAGTGAGACTGTCTCAAGAAAGTAAAAAAAATTAAAAATATATATTTAAAAACCCACCAAAGTTACTCAGGAGACTGAGGCAGGAGGATTGCTTGAGACAGGGCGTTCTAGAATGTGGTAAGTTATGATCGTGCCTGTGAATAGCCACTGCACTCCAGCCTGGGCAACTTAGCAACACCTCATCTATAATTTTTTTTTTTTTTAAAGTGAACCAGGGATACTTCAGTTCAGAAACACCGGGCACAGTGGAAAGCAGGTGACAGATGTCATAATGAAAACAGGTGTGTTAGGAGACAGTCTGAACAATAAGACCCTAGGCTTGTGAGACACAGTTTGTAGAATACTGATGGCCGGGTGAATACCCACCCTCTCAGGTGGAGACTAGGGGATTTTTTTTACTAGGGAAACTGAGTAGAGAAAAGATCTTTAGCTGGCCATGGTGGGCGGCTCACACCTATAATCCTAGCACTTTGGGAAGCCAAGGCAGGCGGATCATTTGAGGTCAGGAGTTCGCGACCAGCCTGGCCAATATAGTAAAACTACTCTACTCTCTACTAAAAATACAAAAATTAACTGGGTGTGGTGGTACACGCCTGTAATCCCAGCTACTTGGGAGGCTGAGGCAGGAGAATCGCTTGAACCCAGGAGGCAGAGGTTGCAGTGAGCGAGATGGCACCACTGCACTCCAGCCTGGGCAACAGAGCAAGAGTCTCTCTCAAAAAAAAAAAAAAAATTAATTAAATAAAATTTAAAAAACGCTTTAGATACTGAGAAAGAGATCAGAGAAAATGGAGAGAAGAGAGAGCACAGAAATAATAGAACGTTTCTCAGAGGTAAAAGACATGAGTTTCTAGAACAAAGAGTTACCCAAAGACCTACAAATATAATATATAAAAATATGCCCAAACCAAGTCTCATTTGCATGAAAATTTAGATGGACAAGGATATGGATAAAATACTTAAAGTTTCCTTACAGAAAGGAGAGGGTGCACACAAAGGATAGCGTGGAATCAGGAATGGCAATGGACTTCTCAACAGCCGTCCTGGAGCAATGCCTTTAAAAGTCTAAAGAATTCCTATATTGGCCAGGCTCAGTGGCTCACATCTGTAATCCCAATACTTTGGGAGGCCGAGGTGGGTGGATCCTGAGGTCAGGGGATCAAGACCATCTTGGCCAATATGATGAAACCCCCTCTCTACTAAAAATACAAAAATTAGTTGGGGATGGTGGTGCGCGCCTGTAGTCCCAGCTACTTGGGAGGCTGAGGCAGGAGAATCGCTTGCACCCAGAAGGTGGAGGTTGCAGTGAGCCAAGATTGCGCCACTGCCCTCCCGCCTGGTGACAGAGTAAGCATCTGTCTCAAAAAAAAAAAAAAAAAAAAAAATTCCTATATCATTCAAGTTATAAGCCAACTGTGAGGGTAGAATAAAGAATTCTCTGAAATACAAGGTATCAAGATTTTACTTCTCATGAATTCTTTTTTAAATTTTTGAGACAGTCTTGCTTTGTTGCCCAGGCTGGAGTGCAGTGGCCCAATCTCGGCTCATGGCAATCTCCGCCTCCCAGGTTCAAGCAATTCCTGTGCCTCAGCCTCCCAAGTACCTGGGACTACAGGCGCTTACCACCACACCTGGCTAATTTTTGTATTTTTAGTGGAGATGGGGTTTCGCCATGTTGCCCAGCCTGGTCTCCAACTCCTGACTTCAAGTGATCCACCCACCACGGCGTCCGGAAGTGCTGGGATTATAGGCGTGAGCCACTGTGCCCGGCTCTTCTCATGCATTCTTTCTCAGGAAGCCAGTAAAGGACATGCCCTATCACACTGAGATAAGGATGTGCTTCACTAAAATGGAAGACTAAGCCAAGAAAGAAAAGATGTGTGGGATCCAGGAAAAGGGGACCCACCCAAGAAAAGTGTCAAAGGGAATCCTCTGAACAACTTCCGTGCAGAAGGCCCAGAGGGAGATGGAAGGCTCCAGGTCTCCTTAAGGGAACAAAACGGGAGAATTAATAGATTACCTGATGTGTTTCATCATGTGGAAATTAGCATTCAGAAGATTTTTACATTCTATTGAAGAGTTGGGGATGAATTCATGATAAAGATATGGAAAACTAAGAAAATGGCAGAAAGAAAAAAACAAGATCATTAACATAAGGAGAAACAAAAAATCAGCACAAGAAAGATAATGGAAGATTAGTTTCAGCAGTAAATCATGTGTGTGAAATCAGTAAGGCCAACACTGACTATTGATTTGACAAAAAATTATGATGTAACTATATTGGAGTGGTGGAGAAAGGAGAGGAGTGGGGGTGAGGTGATACAAACTATTAAATTATTATCTTCCATAATAAACTAAGAACAAGCATTATAAGTATATTATTTTGATATTCAGATGTAAATACCAGTAGGCAGAGCTCAAGTGGTTTTTGTTTTTTCTTTTTCTTTTTGAGACAGAGTCTCACTCTGTCACCTAGGCTGGAGTGCAGTGGTGTGATCTCGGCTCACTACAATCTCTGCCTCCCAGGTTCAAGTGATTCTCCTGCCTCAGCCTCCCGAGTAGCTGGGACTACAGGCATGTGCCACCACACCTGGCTAAATTTTTTTTTGTGTGTGTGTATTTTTAGTAGAGATGGGTTTCACCATGTTGGTTAGGCTGGTCTGAAACTCCTGACCTCAAATGATCTGCTCACCTCGGCATCCCAAAGTGCTGGGATTATAAGCATGAGCCACCACATCTGGCCTCAAATGTTTTTGAAGTTGCTTTGGGGAGTGAGACTTGATTAGGATATGAACTGCTGTTTTTGTAGCAAGACTTGCAGTCCTAGTTCGCTTTTAAAAACAATGTACATGTATTGATTTTCTTAAAAAACAAAATGTAGCCTATGATTCAGATCTCCAGAAGATTAAAACTCAAAGAGTAGAATGTAGATTAAATGCAAACTCCAGGCTGGGCGCAGTGGCTCACACCTGTAATCCCAGCACTTTGGGAGGCCGAAGTGGGTGGATTACGAGGTCAGGAGATGGAGACCATCCTGGCTGACACAGTGAAACCCTGTCTCTACTGAAAATACAAAAAAATTAGCCGGGCGTGGTGGTGGGCGCCTGTAGTCCCAGCTACTCGGGAGGCTGAGGCAGGAGAACGGCATGAACCCGGGAGGCAGAGCTTGCAGTGAGCCGAGATTGCACCACTGCACTCCAGTCTGGGCGACAGAGCGAGACTCTGTCTCAAAATAAATAAATAAATAAATAAATAAATAAATGCAAATTCCATTGGGTCAGGGAGTCTTGTCTGCTCACTGCTCTAGTATAGAAGTCACTTGAATAAATACACTGAGCACTCAATAAATGCTATCTACTATTGTTCGTTGTGTTTGTCTTCAGGGTACATCCCTTCATGCTGGAGCATCAGCATTGCTTCCTATCATGCATATGCATACATGTACACCTATGCACACACATATGCAGGTAAGCCTCAGGGCATATTCCTTCAACAAGTACTTGCTGAATGAATTAAGAATGATTCCACCAGGCAAGCATCATTGCCTCATTTTGCAGATGAAATAAATGATGTCATATAGACCATAAATGGAATAACCAACATTTTCAACCTTGGCCTTCAGACTCCAAGTCTTATGTTCTTCCGTCACCAGCCAGCAGCTGAAGAGTTGTAGAAGCACAGAGCTGAGAAATCACCTAGATAGGCTGTGGATGACAAATGGCCCTCTTTGATTGGAAAAGAAGAGGTTTGTGCACAGGAAAAGTGGGCGATGACTCTAGAGATGTGAATGCTTGTCATATGGTGGAGGAGGGCTTTGAAGTGAAGCGAAGTGAATTATTCAAAAGCATTGGGCCCAGGTGCAGTGGCTCATGCTGTAATCCCAGACATTTGGGAGGCCAAAGCAGGAGGATCACTTGAGGCCAGGAGTTCAATACCAGCCTGATATTGAACATAGGAAGACCCTGTCTCTTCAAAAACATTTAAAAATTAGCCAGTTGTGGTGGTGTGCGCCTATAGTCCTAGCTACTCCAGAGGCTGAGGTGGGAGGATTGCTTGAGCCTAAGAATTTGAGGCTGCAGTGAGCTGTGATTGTGCCACTGCACTCCAGCCTGGATGACAGAGCAAGACCCTGTCTCAAAAAAACAAAACAAAACAAAACAAACCCCCCCCCACACACACACACAGCCAGTGGTGTCTGTCCATGGTGCTGACATGAACCCCTATCCATTTCTTCAGCATGGAGCCAAGCCCACTACGTTCATCCTCAATCCCAGGCATCCTTAAACCCCACGGCATCTGTCCATGGTCTTGACCACAATCCTCATTTGCCACTACAGCCCTAGTGGTCTGTATCAGAGCTTATAATTCTTAGTCACACTCTTTATGTATAGAGACTCAAGATGATGTTTCCCTCTGGGTGTGGCATCAGAGACCTTCAGTGGTCTTAAAATGCCTAACCCTGTCAAGGCTGAAGCCAAGCTCTGGTAACAGATGGCCTGACAAACTTGGGGCAGAAGGCCAGCCATCAGTAGACATGTCCAGGTCCCTGGGGAGAAGTCTGGCAAGATCAAGGCAGGAGATCAGGGTCAGTGCCAGTTGGGCAGAGTTCTAGCCTTGGAGGGACAAGAGAGAAAACTAATGAAGGATGCCTGCCATGTGGACTTGGTACAATTAGAGGTAATGGAAGAGGTCCTATTCTGGCAGGCACAAGAATGTCAGAACACTCCCCAGATACCATGTGCCAAGCTTAGAAAGAACCTGTAAGTCCAGATGGACCTTGGTGGTCTGATGAATCTGAGCCTGTCTGGTTCCCTTGCTGTTACTTGACAGTTCACTCCCCCAAAGGCAACCCAAAACTATGGGCTGAGCTTCCTTGGAGGCAGAACTGCCCCAAGTCAGGGCAAACACTGAGGCTCTTGCTGTAACTTGTCTTCAACATTCAAATGATGAAAAGAGAGGTAGAAGTGGGACCAGACGGGGGTCCCCAGAGTGGGTGCCTCTTGAAGACAGTGGAGAGTCCATTTCCAACTAACATTTTTAGTTTCTACTATGTAGGATCCACCAGCCTTAGCCTCCCAAAGTGTTGGGATTACAGGTGTGAGCCGCTGTGCTTGGCCTCAACAATCTACTGAGGAAGGTATTTTTAATCCCATACACGTAGAGCAATTGGAGCCCAGAAAGGCAAATGACTTGCCCAAGGTCACATGATAAGTATGTAGCAGGGTCCCTGCTTTTTTCATCTTATGATGTAAGCACCCAGCTGAACCCTGCACCCACTCACTCACACAGGACCCTCCAAGCAGGCAGTGCCTTCCTGAAAGGCCATCTGTCCTTCTACCAGCTGCAACCAGCATGGCTGAATGAGGTGGGTACCATTTATGCCCCCACCTTTGGTTGCATGCAGCTAAAGTGGCTCTGAGCACCCATTAGCTCTGGGGTTTGGAGGAGGTCTGGAGACTCCAGGTAGTAGGGATGGGGAGAAAACCTCTGTGGAGGGAAGAATCTGGTGGCAATGGGAGTGGGAGAGGACTAGCTTCCTGCTGCTCCCAGAACGATTCTCACCTGCCAATCGATGGCTGGAGACTCACGCAAGTGCTAATCAGCTCCATTGACACACGCAGGCTGGGGCTACAATCCATTTTCACATGGAATGGCAGATCGATTCCTCATTCTCTGCAGTCCCCAACCAGCCTCATCAGGCCATCTGTCCTTGAGGCACTGAGAAACTGGTTAACTCTCTGCACCTCTGGCCACCTGTGAGCTTTGTCCTTCTCTATATTCTCCTCCAGATACAATCTCACTCCCCGAACCATTACCAGGCAGAGCAGTACAGTGGAACTCCGGGCTGGGAGTCCAACAGGCCTGGGTTCCACTCTTAGATCAGCAGCTAATTGTGTGACTTTGGACCAGTCACTTCACCTCTTCTAACCTCAATTTTCTCAGCTGTGCAGCAGGGATAAAAATGTCAACTCTGCAGGGTTTCTGTGAGGACTCAATTATAGTTAGTGAATGTAACGTGGAGAAAAACTGCAAAATGTAATTAATATAAAGCCCAGGATGCTGTTCCTAGAATAGGTTCTTCCCTAAACCCAGCTCCCTGCCTTTCACCTAAAGCCCTATTTTTGAGGTCTGACAATACTGGGAGTGCATTTCTGTTGACATAAATCTAGGAGAGGTTGTCTCCTCTCTCAGGTTATGTTAAGTGGCCCAAAACAGCTCTTGATCCCTTGTTTTCCTGACGTGATCAGACCTTCTAGTGGGGACCTCTGAGTTCTGGAAACTGAGCTTAGAAGCAGCAGAAACCAGGTAGGCAGGAGCTGGACCCAGCCAACCCAGGTGGAGTGCCTGGTAAAAGGGTGTTTCTAGGGCTCTGGATAAATTTCTAGATTTACCTCCTACACTCAGAAGTAAAATCCCGCCCATATTGACACACACATATATTATATCGTATATATCATATATATCTACACACATGCATACATATATGTAATTTTTTGAGACAGAGTCTCCCTCTGTAGCCCAGGCCAGAGCGCAGTGGCGTGATCATAGCTCATTGCAGCCTTGAACTGGGCTCAAGTGACCCCCCAGCCTCAGTCTCCTGAGGAGGTAGGACTACAGGTGCATGCCAGCAAACTCAACTAATTTTTTTTTTTTTTTTAGACAGGGTCTGTATCTGTCATCCAGCTGGAGTGCAGTGACACGATCACAGCTCACTGCAGCCTTGACCTCCCCAGGCTTAGGTGATCCTCCCATCTCAGGCCCCAAGTAGCTAGGACTACAGACATGCACGACAATGACCAGCTACTTTTTTGTAGCCATGAGGTTTTGCTATGTTGCCCAGGCTGATCACAAACTCCTGGGCTCAAGTGATCTGCCGGCATTAGCCTCCCAAAGTGTTGGAATTACAGATGTGAGCCTCAACAATTTTTTTAATTTTTCATACAGGCAGAGTCCTGCCATGTTGCCCAGGCTGGTCTCAAACTCCTGGCCTCAAGTGATTCTCCTGCCTTGGCCTCCCAAAGTGCAAGAATTATAGGCATTAACTACCACGCCCAGCCCCATGTTCACATATATTTTGACAGTACTCATCAGTTTTGTTTAATTTCAGAAAAGAAGATCACGTTCTAGAGATGCTCTTCACATTCTTCCCATACATATTCTCTGCCAAAAGGCATCGCTTTCTTTCTTCCTTAATCCTATTCCCAGTCATAAATGATTATACAGGAGTAGGAAACATTTGCCCAAGCTGGGCCAATCAGATTCTTTCTAACTTCATGTGCACTGTGGTAAAGGGGAAATAACCATTTGGGGGTAGCCATAGTAGTGCATGTGAAAACAGAGGAAGCCAGTTTACTGAGAGGAGACTGGAGCAGACATGCAGATAAATGCAGAGGCAAGAACTCAAGAGGCCCTGAGAGAGCAAGGTGGGGAGTTGCTCCATGATGACTTTCTAGTTCCAGAGCATATCAACTGTATTTCTTTGTCCCTGTGTTGGTCCACTATAAACAACCTTTTATAAAGCTGGCTTGCATGCATTTCTGCTCTGTTAGAGTCTAATAGCCAGACTCTAGCTAGAACAGACCCAAAGTGTGAAACTGCTCCTTTAACTTTTTTTAAAAACCATCTAGTATTAATATTGACATGTTAAGTGGACAATTACAAACACTGAATTAGAAGCTGTTTGGCCATGGAACAGGTCTTCCAAAGTGCTTCTGAATTAGTGTCTGCACACTGCATCTACCCTGCGGTTAGACTGCCACTCATTTATTCATTTAAAAAAGTATTCAATAATAATACTTGATAGTAATTACTATGTTCCAGGTACCATACTATGTACTGAACATACAATGGGAGCAATACAGTCTCTGCTTATTTGAAGCTTGCTTTCTATTGGGCTAACCCTAAACACATTTAATTTAAACACATTAATCAAATGATTGAAACACATACATAACACCATACCTGATATCTCCTAGGAAATGTTATACATGCACTTCACATATGAATTAACTCATTTAATAATTACATTATCCTTTTGGGGCAGATACTATTATCATATCTTTTTTTACATATTAGAAAATTGGAGGACAGAAAAGTTAAGTAACCTGCCCAAAGTTACACAGTTGTTAAGTGGCAGAGCTGGGATTCAAACCTAGTTTGCTTGATGTCATCACCCATACTTAACCATCACATCATACTCCCTCTCAGTACAAATGAATAACACTCTAAGGTCAGGGATGAATCTGAACCAATTCCTCTGTTCTTGTGTAGGCCCATTTCCCCAGATGAGGGCCAGGAAGCTGAGCATATCTAGCCAGTTACTAAGAGAGACTGAAGGGAGCCACCTCTGGCGCTAGGGCAATGCATGGAACTTGGGCCCAAGCTACTGGAAAGGAGCTCTGGTCAGTGCCCATCCTACCCTGGGCACTGCACAGCCATCTGAACTCCCCAGACCTGCCAGATTTCTGAGGTCTTCAGAGAGATTCCTGGTGAGGGATGCCAGATCTCATGGCTAGCTGTTTGGCAAATGCCTCCAAACAGAGGGTTGCTCTGCTCAGGGCCTGCATCTCCTGACTGTACTCTGGGTTCTTTCTATTCCAGAGCATCCATAGGCAGCTGCTCTGATTCAGAAGTTTTCTCACATCCACGCCTGCCTTTTCACCCCATTTCCTGACTGCATCATTGCTCACTGGGATGATGCTAACAGCCTCTTCATGGGTCTGCTGGGGCCAAGTCTCTCTCCTTTGAATTATTTTCTTCACAACTGCTACAATGAACTTTCCAAAATACATTCCTATGTCATGCTCTTGCTTTAAAAACAATGGGTCCCCTTAAGATATTACCATTAGGGGAAACTGGGTGTGATATTGGAACTGTCAGGACTCCTTTGCAGTTTTTTATAAACCTAAACTTATCCCAAAATAAAGTTTGTTTAAAGAAGTAATGACTCACTACATCACTTACTCTGATACTCAGGATGCTGTGTCAAGCCCCCGCCCCCTGCTGCCTTCTCATCATTCCCTGAGGGTGTCATCCTGTTGGAAACCTCAATACCCATACATTGTTTGGAGTGCTCTTCATACCCTTAACTTTCTACCCTGGTAGCCTGATGAGCTCCTAACTAGTCGTATTTATTTATCAGACATGTATAGAATTTTTAACTCTGTATGAAGCACTTAACACATAACTCATATGATCTTTACAACCACTCCATAAGGGAGCTACAATTGTTAACTCATTATACAGATGGGAGAATTAAGGCATTCACTAAGAAGTTCGGTAACCACACATGCCCCAAACCACACAAAGGTGGTATTCAAACCCAGGTAGTGTAGATCCAGATTCAACACCCTTAATGAGGACACTGTGCTTGCTGCCTTTTCAGCTCTCAAAGTTCAGCTTAAGTATCACCTCCCCTGGAAGCCTTCTTTGATTCATTTCCAGCAAAGTTACTTCTTCTCCACTCTCAGATCCCATATCCCTTCGTATATTCATTCATTTATTCATTCCGATGCTCATTCATTCAATATTCATCAAAACATATATACCGAGCTCTCACTATGTCGTATCTTTTTTCTAGGCACTGGGAATCTACCCATCTGCAATACTCTGTGTAATCCTATATTGGAATGATGTGTTGATCTCTGTCTCCCTCTGGGCTATTTCTTCAAGCCATTAATCTTTGTAGCTCCTTTAGAATCTTGCACAGTACCTACCATGTGGTTTGTCCTCAGTAAATGTGCTTCGCAAGAATAAATGAATAGTTATCAAAAATTGTGATGACAGTAATGATAATGTCAACCATTCAGATGAGTCTGGTGTGTGACTGGGACAGTGTGGGCTGTGAGCCAGGGGCCAGGTACCCCATCAGAGTCGAGCCCTAGGCCAGGAGGCTCCTGGGGAGATGACAAGTGCCTTCTGCATGTAGACCAAGCCATCTTTGTCACTGTGATTATATCTGCCATTAGTGTCGGTGTTATGCTGCAGTGTGGCAGGTGCCAGCCGCAAACTGGCTTGTCACACTTCCTCATGGCAAGAGAAGCATCAGGGAGGCAAATGCTCCTAGAAGATGAGCAGCAAGGAGGACCAGACTCAGGCTGAGCTTTCTGCTCTGAGTCTCAGCAATCCAAACATCAGCTCTGGGTGGCTGGGGCCAGGACACATTTGCATCTTACTCCTGTCTCTGAGGTTCAAAGCCCTAGATGTATTAAGCGTGGGATATGGAGAACTGGGATGCTATGGAGCAGGAGTCACCAAATTAAGGGACCCTGAGCAAGAGGACTCATCAACTTTCACTGGATGAGAGCCTGAGTGCATGGTGGGGTAGTTTGGAGTGGGCTCCATGGAAATTGGGTTTGAGGTGAGAATGGAGGGGAACAGGTAAGGCAGGGGTTAACATGGTCCTGAATGCCTTCATAGTCCCATACCCTGGGAGGAGGCATCTTAGGCTTTCTCATTCTATATAATCTCTTTGGGTACCAGAAGTCAGATGGCACAAATGATACTTCTGATGTTTGTGCAGAACCCTCTTATGTTCTCTATGACTTTTCCTGAAGGATTCCAGAATTACTATATTGAATGATTATAGGTTTCTTATGTGACTGGAATTCTCTAAAAGTCAGATCTATTTCCCCGCCTCTGGGCAAATGGTTGAAACAATTATAGATGGCAAATAATAGTTGTTTGCCAGTGAGGTGCTTGGTGCAGTCAGTTTCAGATCGTACAACCAGTCTCTGATCATGGACCACTTCGGTTCTATTGGGTCTGCATCAGCTCCTGTGAGGCCTTACAAGTGTTGTGTTTTTAGTCATCAGCAGATGTGACTGTCCTGACCCCTGGGGATAATGCAAGGAGTAGGAAGGTGCCATTTGTCTGAAAGCTGCTGGGATACTGGAGCCTGCTGCTGAAGACATCAGGCAGCCCTGATGCTTGCGTTTTAGGCCAACCACACACTCCAGGGATGAGGGGAGGCAAAGATGAGATATTCTAGGGAGAGGTCTTACTTTCACTTGGAGAAGCTAAAGCCTAGCATGCAGTGCAAGACCTAGCCACAAAGTTTATCCAATCTCTAGGCCCCTGATTTTCAGTTTAACTTCTATCTTAAAATTGGCTCCATTCCAAAGCTTTCAAACTTAATTCCAAACTTCTTTTTCCTGGGTCAGTACTGAGGAAGCAGAAGAGAGAATTTGAAATTAAAGGTTTTTTATTTATTTATTTATTTTGAGATGGAGTCTCACTCTGTCGCGCAGGCTGGAGTGCAGTGGCGCGATCTCGTCTCACTGCAACCTCCGCCCCTCCAGGTTTAAGCAATTCTCTGCCTCAGCCTCCAGAGTAGCTGGGATTACAGGCGCGTGCCACCACACCTGGCTAATTTTTTGTATTTTTAGTAGAGACGGGGTTTCACCATCTTGGCCAGGCTGATCTTGAACTCCTGACCTCGTGATCCACCTGCCTTGGCCTCCCAAAGTGCTGGGATTACAGGCGTGAGCCACCACGCCCAGCCTAAAGAAGGTTATTATCTGTACTGGCTCTATTTCTCTAAGACTCTGCTTCTATCACCTTGGGGTACTCTGGGCTACAAAGGATATTGCCTTTCAGGATACTTATTCCAAATCTGCACAATTTACTCATTTGTACTTTACTCTTTCTCCAGCTGCCCCTAAAACACCCTCATCCATCCCTGGCCGTCTCCTTTGCCCTGCCTTTCCAGTTGAGGCTTTGATGGGCTGCCTTCCCCTTTCCAGATGTTGGTTTGCTACTCTTCCATCTGGCTTGACCTCCCTCTGGCCCAACTTCTTCAGTGATGGACTTCCTTCTGATACAGACCTGGGACCTCCCACACTGATAGATGGCTCTCATAGACAGTTCTTACCTGGCATGGCTTGGCCCTTTGAATAACTGTTGGATGGCTCTGGGGCTTGAACATCTTCGAGGGTGGTGAATAATACTACGAATAACATTTATTGAATACCTACTGTATACCTACAGGAACTAGGCTTAGCACTTTGGTTTATCTCATTTCATCCTTACAACCACTCTGTAAGGTAAGAACTAACATGATCATCTCCCATTTTATATCAAATGAAACTGAGACTCAAAAATGTTGACTGGCCAGGTTTGGTGGCTCATGCCTGTAATCCCAGCACTTTGGGAGGCTGAGGCAGGAGGATGGCTTGAGCCCAGGAGTTCCAGACCAGCCAGAGCAACATAGTGAGACCCTGTCTCTACAAAGAATACAAAAATTAGCCATGTGTAGTGGTGCACACCTGTGGTTCCAGCTACCTGGGAGACTGAGGTGGGAGGATCTCTTGGGCCCAGGAGCTCGGACCTGTAGTGAGCCCTGATTGCGCCACTACACTCCAGCCTGGGCGACAGAGCAAGACCCTGTCTCAAAAAAAAAAAAGTTGATCATCTTGGTGAAGGTTTCCCAGCTAGTAAGTGGTAGAGTCAGGATTCAAATTCAGGCTTCTTTTATTTCCAAATACAAGCTTTTAACTACCATGTTGCATTATTTATCCAAGTTGGAGGAACTGAGTTTTCTGGAACACGACAAACATCACTGGTGAGCACAGACCATTCTATGGACCATCAAGATATGTGTTTGGAAGAAAGACTTCTGAGCCGACGCAGAAGGTTCTAAAAAGAAATGTGATGAGGAAAGATGACTGTCCAGACTAAAGTAAAAGTAGATACCATGAAGGACAAAGATGTGATAAAGGCGCTTTGTAGGAAAGGAGGAGGCTGGTAATTCATGCAGAAAAATGCCTATAAAGAGGATTTTAAAATGCCGCATATGACTTTAGGTGTCTAATCATCCATAGAATATGGATGATAAAAAAAGAACTTATCATATTACCCAATCCGGGTGTACAAACAACCTCAGAGGTACCATGAAGACTTTGTAGAACAGGGCACTTCACTTTAGCATGCAAGACAGTGTTTTACGCAAAATGGGCCTAATAAGGCCAAAACCTTGAGAGATGGGGCCTGTTCCAGAGGGGCAGCTAGTGTATGTCAGATGCAAAAGAGGAGGCAAGGGCAGCATTAAGAAGTGAAGCCAAGCACAACTAATGAATATCAGTGGTTCAACATCAAGACCAGCTTCTGAAGCAAAGATAGGACCAAAGAGTAAAGCTAAAGTCACCGAGGGTCCAGTCAGAAGACATCAAGTGACCTGGCTATCACTGGCTGAAGAAATGAAGCAGGAGAAATGGAAGCTTGAGGAGGAAGGGAATGGTCATTTAATTAACCATAATTCTGGCAAATGATGTCTTGCTAGCACGAGACTGCTTCCTGTTAAGCTGCGGACTGCTTTAAAAGTGCTGACTTACACCCAGCAATGGAAAGATGTACCTTGTTGAAAATAAATGTATTTACTGGAAGGGATGGGGTATAAACCATGTGACAAGAAAATATACCTTATTAATGGGTGTGAACTTTACACAACACTCATGTGTAAGAAGTGGCACAGTTTTTCCACATTGTATAAATATCATTTAAGCCCTCACTTGTGCTGGTTAACAGGAAATTAAATTTCAGAAGTATTTTTGAGGGCTGTCCCTCTCCCTAGGATTGATTACACAACAATTCTGAACAAAGAACACTGGCTTGGATTGGGTTCCCTAGAAGCGGAGTTTGAGACAGAGATTCTTGTTCAAGTGATTTACTAGGGGAGTCATTTCTGGAGGAAGGGTGTGGGAGATGCAGGATGGGACAGGGAGTAAAAGGTTGGCGAGAATGTGATCTCAGCTGATTCTATAAGAAATATCTGGAGCACAAGTTGGCCATAGAATTAGTTCCCCACTGAGGCAAGAGAGCCTGTCTTTTCTATCCCTGTGTCAATTAGTTATTGGTCAAGGTGGGGTCAGCTTCCCCAGTGAGGTCAATGACAATTTTCCAGAAGAGAGGGCAGTAGTGAGTTGTTGTCAATCAACATAGCTGAAGGGTGGTGCACTGATAGATCCACTAAAGTCCACACCTTGCACCTAGCAGCTTCACTGGCTTCTCACATTAAATTCACTTTGTCTAGGCATAGCTTCTCCCACATCCTGGTTGGTCACAATTTCTGAGAAAACTTACAAGAGGAGGGTTTATGGAATGAAATATAGCCCAGGCTGCTACATCTGGTCCTGAGCTGTAACTGATAGTCATCATCTCCCTCTTCTGCCATTTAGGCTTTCCTGATGAGTTGACCCACACTCTCATTCTCATGTTGTCCTGGTCACCAGATCCTTATCAGGCCACGGTTGCTAAAACTGCCCATTTATAGTTCAGCTGGGCATGAGAATACCAAGAGATGTTCCAGCGGGTCACCTGAGTGCCAGACAGATTCCCTTCTGCCCTCATTATGTAGCAGCAGTCCTATCTCCTCATGATGATTAGGGTTAATTACCCCTGCCAAATTGCTCATGCACTTTTACCTCTGCCCTCTGGATTTGCTTGAGCTTGATCCAAGATATATCACTTCCCTTTTATGATGGATTACAGCTGGGCCCACTTGACATTTATAACTTGGTGGGTTTGTCAGAATCCAACTCAATATGGAAAGATGAAGCTACGTGGCCATTTAATGTGCTATGGTCAGACACTCAGTTTCTATAGGATATGTCTTTGAAGTTTGAGGTACAATTCTTCCATTGTAAACTAACAGAACTTTCATTTGGCATTTTCCTCTACCAAAGATACTTCTAGTAACATGTGATCAGCTGAGTCAAATGGCCCAAGCGGCAGGGCTATTTATATTGCAGTCTGCTGCTGCTGCACAGCCCTTTCTTGCTCTGGGCACACTCAAAGCTGGCAGTCTTCCACATGTCAATAGATGAGACTACCACTCAATAACCAAAACAAAAAATACAAAGCCTAATGTATTGCTCACATAAGTATATGCTGGTCAGGCACAGTTTCCTCTAAGAAGAGCAGATTGCTAATCTTAGAGTTTGGGGAAAGCATGGAATTCAAGGACTAGTGGATTTTCAGAGGCATGAGTGGGTTGATATAATCTTTAGAAGTGTGGTTACTCAGGTGAGACAGTTCATTGGTTGACATTCAGAAGTATGTTCACTGGAATGAGTTAAATCCTGACTGGCTTTTAGAAACAAGGAGTTGTCACCGAGTGGTTTGCTTGCAGAAAAAAGTATGGTCACTGATGTGTGTTGTTGATTGATTAAAAGGTTTTAAAACCACTTCTGGTAATTACTTGTTACTAAGGGCACGGAATTCTCATTTATTGATTAGATGGGTTTAAAACAGACTCTGACTTGATACCATGGCCTCAGAAAACAGTCAGTCTTTTCATAAGAGTGTAGGAATGTTTAACTTCTCGATTTTCCCTTTTGGTCTTCATTCAGCCAAGGCTTTCGGAGAGACCAACAAAAATTATCTAGATATTTACCATTATTGTTGATTTTCTTTGAAGATGAAGGTTCATTTGGAAAGGGCTAATTTTTAGTTCAAGTGTCAATCAACATGGTTTTATCCTGTTTTTGTCTTTGAGTCATATACTGAATCATCTGTCAGGGCAGCAGCTGTAGAGATGCAGATGACTCTGGAAAACAGACATCAAGCAACTGTGAGAAAATGACTGGAAATATAAGAAGAATCTGAAAGGCACTCTGGACACATGGCGCAAGATTTTTCAGGCCTAAGAAAACATGTTTAAACAACTCCTTAAGTCTACCTTAAATAGCTAGGTTGTGTTTTCTTTTAGCTTATATGTAAATTGTTCCCTTTTACCTGGGCTGTTAATCTAGGTACAATATGAAATCAGAGACTAGATTTTGTGCCTCTATGATGTAATCTCTGAGCCTCTTCATGAATTTGTTTTTCTATTCTATAAGAGATTCTTGCTTAAGGAATTTAGATATAGCAGCCTGTTAGCTGAGGATCTGCTAAAGCATTTCCTTTTGCTTCTAGTATCTCTTTTACTCTAGGTCTCTACCTTTACCAACAGTAATTTCTTTGGGTAGCATCAAGACATTAAACATATCAGCTCCCAGTTCATGTATTTACTCTCTGATTTTTAGCAATTTGACATGCCTAGAGAGGGTCACATTTCAGTCATTTGAGTTGATTTGGCTTTCGATCAAGTAATTGAATTCTACAAGAGCATGGACTACTATACTGTAAGAGAATTAATATAGCCTAGAGGAAATACCATAAATGTATACTGTTTATTCCATGTGAATGCAAGCTACTTCTGATTCTCCTTCTCGAATGACTCAGAAATAATGCATTATCAGATCAATAGCTGCAAACCATGTACCCAAGATTGTATTATTCTGCTCTAGTAATACCAAACCCAACACAGCAGATGTAATGGGGGGGCTATTATTATTATTATTTGAGATGGAGTATCACTGTCACCCAGGCTGGAGTGCAGCAGCCTGATCTCAGCTGATTGCAACCCCTGCCTCCTGGGTTCAAGTGATTCTCCTGCCTCAGCCTCCCGAGTAGCTGGGATTACAGGCATGCACCACCACACTCTGCCAATTTTTGTATTTTTAATAGAGACGAGGTTTCACCATGTTGGCCAGGCTGGTCTCAAACCCCTGACCTCAGGTGATCTGCCTGCCTTGGCCTCCCAAAGTGCTGGGATTACAGGCGTGAGGCACCGCACCCAGCAGAGGGGGCTATTATTTGTAACAATCCATCTAGTCATTACGTGAGGCAGATTGGTCAGTTAAATTGAGTTACGATGGGACAACCACCACTGAATCCTTCACATATTTGAAGGTGGCATCAATTTCTGTTAATCCCCTAGTACAGTATTATTTTCAAAATAGCTTTATTGAGATATAATTAACATATAATATGCACATACAATATTTTGACATATGTATACACCTATGAAACCATAACCATAATCAAGATAATGAACATATCCATCATCCTCCAAAAGTTCCTCATGTCTATTGCATCCCTTCATCTGAACCCTCTCCTCCTCTTCCATCCCCTGGCAACTACAGATCTTCTTTCACTATAGATTAGTTTGCATTTCTAGAATTTTATATAAATGAAATCATACAGTGATTTTTGTCTCTTTTCTTCACTCAGCATAATTGAGGCTTATCCACATTGCTGTGTGCAATAGTTCATTCATTTTTATTGCTGAGTAGTATTCCATTGTCTGGATAACACAATGTGTTATTCCGTTGATAGGCATGACTCTCTTTCTCCGTCTTTTCCAGTTTTTTACTATTACAAATAAAACTGTTATGAACATTTATGTACAAGAGTTGGGTATCTAGTAGACAGCATATAGTTGGGTCTTCCTTTTTCATTTTATCTGAAAATTTCTGCCATTCAATTGAGGTGTTTGGACCATTTATATTTATGTGATTACTGATATCATTGGATTTAAATCTACCATCTTGCTATTTGTTTTCTATTTTTTTTTTTTTTTTTGAGACGGAGCCTCGCTCTGTTGCCCAGGCTGAGTGCAGTGGCATGATCTCAGCTCACTGCAACCTCCGCCTCCCAGGTTCACACCATTCTCCTGCCTCAGCCTTTCCCAGTAGCTGGGACTACAGGCGCCCGCCACCACGCCCAGCTAATTTTTTGTATTTTTAGTAGAGACGGGGTTTCACCATGTTAGCCAGGATGGTCTCGATCTCTCGACCTCGTGATCCACCCGCCTCGGCCTCCCAAAGTGCTGGGATTATAGGCATGAGTCACCGAGTCCGGCCACTATTTGTTTTCTATTTGTCTCTTATGCTTTTTCTTTTCTTCCTTTTTTGTCATCTTTTGGATTGAGTATATTATTCCATTTTGTTTTCTGTTAACACATTAGCTATAACCCTTTGTAGTATTATTTTAGTATGTTTGGGGTTTATTGCATACATCTTTTACTGACTACCTTCAAGTAATGTTATACTACTTTATGTACTGTATGAGAACTTTATAGCAGTTGTATTCCAATTCCTCCCCTCCTGGCCTTTGTGCTTTTGTTATTGTACATTTTACTTCTAAATACATTATAAATCCTACAATATATTTTGTTTTGTTTTGTTTTGTTTTGAGATAGAGTCTCACTCTGTTGCCCAGGCTGGAGTGCAGTGGCCCAATCTTCGGCTCACTGAAAGCTCCGCTTCCCGGGTTCACGCCATTCTTCTGCCTCAGCCTCCCGTGTAGTTGGGACTACAGGCGCCAGCCACCACGCCCTGCTAATTTTTTGTATTTTTAGTAGAGATGGGGTTTCACCATGTTAGCCAGGATGGTCTTGATCTCCTGACCTTGTGATCCACCTGCCTCGGCCTCCCAAAGTGCTGGGAATACAGGTGTGAGCCACGGCGCCTGGCCTCGCCTGGCTAATTTCTTTTTGTGTTTATGGTAGAGACGGGGTTTTACCATATTAGCCAGGATAGTCTCGATCTTCTGACCTTGTGATCTGCCCGCATCAGCCTCCCAAAGTGCTGGGATTACAGGCGTGAGCCACTACGCCCAACCTACAATATGTTATTTTTGCTTTAAACAATTCTCTTAAAGACATACAAATCTCTCTCTCTCTCTCCCCCTCCCTCGTTCCCTGCTCCCCCTTCATTCTAAACAGAGTCTTGCTCTGTCGCCAATGCTAGAGTACAGTAGCACAATCCTAGCTCACTGTAACCTCAAACCTCCTGCCTCAGCCTCCCTTCAAGTAGTAGTAGCTAGGCATACACCACACCAGGTTAATTTTTTTCTTTTTTTAGAGGTGTGATCTTGCTATGTTCCAGGCTGGTCTTGAACTCCTGGCCTCAAGCAATCCTTCTGCCTTGGCCTCCCCAAGTGGTGGTATTACAGTTGTGAGCCACTGTGCCCAGCCTTCATTTTCTTTCTTTAATGAATCAATGGCACTTAGCAATAGCCACCCAATTCTTTGGTCCAGACAATTACTGTTTTTCTCATACTTCTCAAGCGTCCAAGAGTTTTCCAGCTACTACATCCCTTTTCACCACAACCCATCCCAGTTAAACACAGGTGAAAGTCTGAGCTTTCACCTGCTGTAGCACTGTTACAGGAGGTTGGGAACTATCAATATTTTTTCTACTGCCAGCGTTGGTGTCCTCTTCATCCTCTAGCTGGTGAGTGAACTCACTCCAGAATCCCTTGGAGACTGCTTTCTAGGATGACTTCTGATGCCAAATGTTTTTTAGTTTGAGTTCCCTAGAAGTGAACCAAAATGAGGGTGCTAGTTCAAGTCATTAACTGGGGAAGTATTCTCATGAGAAGCAGAGTTAGGAAGCAAGATAGGGTAGGGGGAAAAAGCTAAGCACAAACTTGGTCTTGGCTGGAGACCAGCTTTAGACTGATCCCACAGGGAGACTCGGGAGGACAAACTGTATCCCACTTAAATTCAGGGAACTGATTTTTTATCCCTGTGCCAGTCAATCAGTCAATCACTGGCAAGGAGTGGGTACTGGCAAACAGCCTCCTATGCAAGGGGGACTCCTATGTGGCTGAGGGAAATTCTCTGAAGAAAAGGGTAGTTGTGAGTTGTTATCAACCAACATCTATAACAGCTGGGAAATGGGTGCCCAGGTAGGTAAAGGGAGTATGGGCAGGGCATCAACAGTATGCAGTACACTAACTGTCCTGAATGTTTAGGGATGTGCCTCTGATCTCCAGTCTACACTTGTCCCAATCCTATTGTCTAAGCTCACAGGGTATTTGAGGGTGAGCTACACTGATGCTTTTATCTCAAGCTTGGGCTTGGGAGTCTTGGTAAGGTTGGTAGCTTCCACATTATGGCCATGTTCCCCAACACCGCAGTCATTCTTCATCACAGTTCTGCCAAACTCGTGCAGAATATGGTTCCTTATACTCATGGAACCAAACAGACCTGCATCTTTGTCCCATCTCAAGGGAAACACAAAGCAAACCTCTCTTCTGAATGCCTCTTTTATAAATAAGAAAATTGAGGCTCAGGGAGGCTAAACGAATTTTGCAACAAGGCTGAAAAAGGTAAAGCTGGGACCACACTTAGGTGTTAACTTACAGGCCTTCCACTATATCAGGGAGGCAGACTATGGTCCATGAGCCAAGCCCATCTTCCCCCTTCCCCTACCTGTTTTTTAAGCAAAGTTTTATTGGAACACAGCCATGCTCTCTTGTTTATGTATTGTCTATGGCTGCTTTCCCACTATAATGGCAGTTGTTAGTTGTTAGTAGTTGTTACAGAGAAAGTATGACCTGCAAAGCCAAAAATATTTACTATCTGTAAATATTTTGGCTACATTATGCTACTTCTGTGAACCTCCACAGACTTCTAATTCTAAGACTCAGTTATTCTAAGACTTTCGTTGGAGGAGAATGACACAGCACAAGGTAGGTCTTGAAAACCTACTTTCTTCTATACTAACAAGAAATGAGGGCAGCTATAGTGCTACTTAGCTAAAGGAGATTTCAAAAAGTCCTAGGGAGAGCTGGGTGTGGTGTCATGTGACTGTAGTGCAGCTACTTGGGAGGCTGAGGCAGGAGGATCACTTGAACCCAGGATTTTGTCTAAAAAAAAAATAAAAATAAAAAAGCCTGGAAAGAAAGAAGGATGAATCAGCTTAAAAGATAGTCCTTAAAAATAATAATAAAAATACTGTGGATCTTCCAATTCAGAAATCTGCAGCGTTTGTGAATGAATGAATATTGGTATGTACAAAGGAAAAGTCTGGAAGGATACAGACATTCAGTGGGTGGTTACCTTTGGTGGAAGGAAAGAAGGTATTTAACTCTTTATTTCTTCTATATTGTTTGCATATGTGTGTATATATAGTATAACTATGTACTTTTTGCAATTAAAAAAACACACAAACACACACAATGAGAACGAGAGAGAGAGAGACCTACCCCCTCCAAGTGGTATTTAAGAAAAGAATCTTTCGAGAATGATGGATGCAGCCGTGTTCATAGTGGATGGTTGACTTAATGACCTCACTTGCCCCTGGCATCCATCCCATGATTGATAGGCTGCCTCAAACTCCTCAGGCTCTGTGTTCCTTTATGAGCAGGGAGCTGGAAGAAACATTCAGAATAAAGTAAGTATTACAATTTCTGCAGAGGCAAACGAATTGCATAGTTGTGTTTGGAGATACAACTGCAACTCGTTTCCCATTTCTCAATAAGCTAGTATGAAGACTCAGTTGTGGATGTCAGAAACCCAATCAAGAAATATTTCACCTTTTTTTCAGAATTGCTTCAAGATATAAAGGGATGGCTGGGTTTTTTTTTTCTATTAGAAAAAATACAAATAATACATGAACATTGTAAAACATTCAAACAATACTCGTGTATAAAATAAAAAGTGAAAGTTCTCCCTTCAAATTACACTCACCAGGGTAATAATTGCAAATAATTTGACACTAGAATACCTGTAAATACCTATTTACAGGTATTTCCATTCATATTCAAATATTCATCGTTAAACAAAATGGCATCAGGCTACATATAAAAAAGCATTTTTACTTTCACTTAATGCATCTTGGGCCATGGAATATATAGGTATATTTAGATTCATCTCATTCTTTTTATGGGTGCACAATATTCCACTGTGTCTGTACTACATTTTTTTTTTTTGAGACAGAGTTTTGCCCTTGTTGCCCAAGCTGGAGTGCAGTGGCACGATCTCAGCTCACTGTAACCTCTGCCTCCCAGGTTCAAGCGATTCTCCTGCCTCAGCCTCCCGAGTGGCTGGGATTACAGGCGCCTGCCACCTCGCCCGGCTAATTTTTTGTATTTAGTAGAGACCAGGTTTCACCATGTTGGTCAGGCTGGTCTTGAACTCCTCACCTCACGTGATCCACCTACCTTGGCCTCCCAAAGTGATGGGATTACAGGCATGAGCCACCACACCCGGCCCAACAATGTCTCCACTTTTAGGCATGAGCCACCACACCCGGCCCAACAATGTCTCCACTTTTAGACACATAAGTTGGTCCTCTTTTGTGCTGTAGTGCTGCAACACTAAATATCTCTCTCTTTTTTTTTTTTTTTGAGACAGAGTCTTGCTCTGTTGCCCAGGCTGGAGTGTAGTGGTGTGATCTTGGCTCACTGCAACCTCTGCCTCCTGGGTTCAAGCGATTCTCTTGTCTCGGCCTCCCCAGTAGCTGGGATTACAGGTGTCGCACCACCACGCCCAGCTAATTTTGATATTTTTAGTAGAGACGGGGTTTCACCCTGTTGGCCAGGCTGGTCTCGAACTCCTGAACTCGTGATCCGCCCGTCTTGGCCTCCAAAAGTGCTAGGATTACTGGCGTGAACCACTGCGCCTGGCAACACTGAGTATCTCTGTACACAAATATTTGGACTGTGTACAAACATTTCTTTTGGACATATTCAAAAGGTTATGCATATTTAATTTTAACAGATATTAAAATTGTTCTCTATAAAAAGGTTGTACATCTTAGAACCTTACCGCCAATTTATACTCTCATTGTTTCTTATTTCCCATTTTCCTAATTACCATCAAGGTTGAGGATCTTTTCATGTTTATTGGCCATTCGTGTTGCTTCTTTTGTGAATTGTTTTTCTTAGTCTTTGGTCTTTTTTTATTTTTTATTTTGAGATGGAGTCTCTCTGTTGCACAGGCTGGAGTGCAGTGGCGCTATCTCGGCTCACTGCAATCTCCGCCTCCTAGGTTCAAGTAATTCTCCTGCTTCAGCCTCCCGAGTAGTACAAGCGCCTGCCACCATGCCCAGCTAATTTTTTGTATTTTTAGTAGGGACGGGGTTTCACCATATTGTTCTCGAACTCCTGACCTCTTGATCCGCCCGCCTCGGCCTCCCAAAGTGCTGGGACTACAGGCGTGAGCCCCCGTGCCCTGCCGGGTCTTTTAAAAATGATATCGTATCACCCGCCCCCCCCCCCCATTGGTTTGTAGGAATATCTTTTAAGTTATAGATATTAACTTTTTCCTTTCTTCTGTCTGTCCATAAGGTTCAAAATAGTAACTATTTCTACAATTGAAACATCCCCAATTTACATGTACTGTTGAGCATGACAATGACTTTCACCACATAGAGACTTGTAATTTTATGTAGTCAAATCTGTCAACTCTTTTCTCATATTGCTTCTGGGTTCCCTGTCAAGCTTAGAAACACATCTCTTCCAAAAATTACAGAAATATTTTTCTACTTTTTCTTCCATGTTTATATCTTTTTTTTTTTTTTTTTTTTTTTTTTTTTGAGACGGAGTTTCGCTTTTGTTGCCCAGGCTGGAGTGCAATGGCGCGATCTCAGCTCACCGCAACCTCCGCCTCCAGGGATCAAGCGATTCTCTGTCTCAGCCTCCAGAGTAGCTGGGATTACAGGCATGTGCCACCACGCCCCGCTAATTTTGTATTTTTAGTAGAGACGGGGTTTTTCCATGTTGGTCAGGCTGGTCTCGAACTCCCGAGCTCAGGTGATCCGCCCGCCTTGGCCTCCCAAAGTGCTGAGATTACAGGCGTGAACCACTGCGCCCGGCTATGCTTACATCTTTAATCCAACCATATACTATTTTTGTGAAGGATGGAAGTAACGCTCCCCTCAAGTTAATTTTTCTCCAATCTGGCTTGCAGGAAAGGGGTTTCTGGGGAGATTTTACCGAGCAACGTAGGGAAACGGCTGCCTGGCGACCTACCCCTTTTTGACACCCACATGTGCTCGGCACCTTACATACACTGCGTGATTTTATCCTAAAGCGACTTTTAAAATCCCAGTGTGTAGCCAGAGAAACTGGGCGTCACATAAGGTAAGTGACCTGCACAGCCGTCACCGGAGGAGACCGGTACGATCCCAGAGACAAGCACTGAGCGTAAGGCACCCGGCGCCGCGCCCGCTTTGCAACCTCTCGCGACAGTTGTACGTCATCCGAGAGCGCCGTGGAAGTCGTGCTGTAGGCGTCGAGCCAATCTTCGCTCTGTGGTGCTGTCTCACCGGTGAGACCTGGAAGCGGCCGAGTCTCGCGCTGTGTCGGACCTGCAGCCCCTGGCCTTCCGCCACCATGGAGTACCTCATCGGTATCCAAGGCCCCGACTATGTTCTTGTCGCCTCCGACCGGGTGGCCGCCAGCAATATTGTCCAGATGAAGGACGGTGAGAGGAAGCAGGGGAGGCCCGGCCAGGCCTGGGATGTAGGAGCGGCCAGAAGGAGTTTGTCGGGAGTTGAATAAGTACCAGGGAGGATCTGAGAGATGGAAGCCGGCCTGCCCTGCCCGTACTTATTTTATTTATTTATTTATTTATTTATTTAGTCGAGATGGGGTTTCGCTCTTGTTGCCCAGGCCGGAGTGCAATGGCGCGATCTCGGCTCAGCACAACCTCTGTCTCCCGGGTTCAAGCGATTCTCGTGCCTCAGCCTCCCGAGTAGCTGGGACTACAGACATGCGCCACCACCCCTGGCTAATTTTTGTATTATTAGTAGAGATGTGGGTTTCTCCATATTGGTCAGGCTGGTCTCGAACTCCCGACCTCAGGAGATCGGCCCGTCTCGGCCTTCCAAAGTGCTGGGATTACAGGCGAAACAGGCAGACAGGTCTGGGACCTTGGCATTTGCTCCTCCAGGGCTCCTGGGTCAGTGCTCTGCTCTGGCCTTCGCTAAATGCTTCTTGCTTGGTGAGAGTTGCCTAAAGGGAATCAGTTTATAAATGTTTAAGCGCCTCCCCAGAACCTGGTTCTCTAGATCCCCAAATCTCTGATAAGTTTCCTGGTGTCGCTAGTAATGAGGTTAGTTTATTGGCGGCATAAGGTGGGATCCTGGGGAGAGTGAGACTGTGGGACCAGAAGCTTGGCATTTTCCTTCTTCCCGTGGCTCCCGATTCTTCTTTTCCAGTTTTCCAGAGCAATGGCTGCCAGGTTTTCCTTATATTTAAGTAGTTAATGAAGTTAAGACTGGATCCCTGTCATTTATTTGCCTTATGAGTTTGTATAAGTTATTTCGCAGTGCCCAGATTTCCTCATCTTTAAGATTAGCAATACCAAATTCACAAACTTGTCGGGAGGATTGAGTAAATGAGTTATGTGTAAATCCTTAGCACTAGGCAGGTACTTAATAATACTAAGTGTATGTAGATGCCCAAACATATTTGTCAAATGAACATTAAGTCATCTGAACCGAAGCTTAATACTTTTTCAACAGTAGCACGTCTTTGATCAGTTAAGGAAAACAAACTTAGATTCTGCAGAAAAACAACCAAAATCTTCTTAAAATTATGTATTGAGTAATTTACTATAGAGAGACAGTGTATATAGTATAGTATAGTATAGTATAGTACAGTATAGTATAGTATATTATAGTACAGTACAGTATAGTATAGTACTTAGGGGCAAAATATCTGGACTCACTGCATAGGTTGAACCCAGGTTCTGCCACTGGTGACCTTAAGCAAATTTCTCTAACTCCGTGCCCTAGAGCTAACATCTATAAGGTGGTAATGTAATAGCACCTATCTCAAAAGGTTAATGAATTAATGTAAATCACTTAACATAGTACCTCATACTTTATGAAATTCTATGATTAGTTTGTAGAAGTTTTGTTTGTAAGCCAGTCCTTCCAAAGGAGTGAATTTATTCTGAGAGTAAATTTGTCCATTATTTTGAATACTAAGGTCTTTGACAAGCAAGCGATTTTAGCATTAAGTCATGTCTAGGTAGAACAATCATCATTACCTTTACAGGTCTTTTGTTTCATCCCAATAATGTATGTGAAATCACATTGAAAAGTAGAATGTGCTTTAAGCCTACTTATGTACACAGTACTTTTTGTCATTACAGAGGATGCAGTATATTACTTATAACCCATAGAAGAGTCCAAGACATTAAGAAAACAAGGAAATAAATGCTGCAAGATGATTTTATATAATAAAAGAAGTATTACTAGTTAGTAGTAGGTTGGTTTTTAAATTAATGAGTTCAAGAGCAAATCCTAAGAGTAATAAAAGAAAGATAACTATGGTATGGGAGAAAGATGAATTTGAGTTAGTTCTTGAAAAATAATTGGAAATAATTGCACTCCGCACATTCCAATTTTCCCTATAGTCTTTTCTGGTATAAAAAAATTTATAATAGAAATTTTAGTATTGTATGATGACTTTTTTATTTATTTAATTTATTTATTTTTGAGACAGAGTCTTGCTTTGTCACCCAGGCTGGAGTGCAATGGAGTGATCTCGGCTCACTGCAACCTCCACCTCCTGGATTCAAGCGATTCTCCTGCCTCGGCCTTCCGAGTAGCTGGGATTACAGGCGCCGTCACCATGCCCAGCTAATTTTTTTATTTTTAGTAGAAACGGGGTTTCACCGGGTTGGCCAGGCTGGTCTCAAACTCCTGACCTCAGGTGATCCACCTGCCTCGGCCTCCCAGAGTGCTGGGATTACAGGCATGAGCCACCGCACCCAGCCGTATGATGACTTTTTTCTAATCATTCATTTCACGATGGAGCTTGTTTAGAGTAGGCAACAATGCTGAAAAAAATAGTAACCTTTTGGGACTCCTTTCTCCAAGTATAAAATGATAATACAACTTCCAATCAATTGTCCAGTATGTCACTTTGTAAAAACATTTTGATACTATGGAGTAGACATTTGCTGAGGATTGCCACCTTATTAAGTGGTACAACTTTTGGTTTGCTTATATGCCGCATTTCATGTCTCTTTTCTCTTGGCCTATGTAGAATTGCTTTTAAGTTACTCGGAGTACTCCAGCCCACACAGAATTCTCTCTTTTCTGAATTCCTATAGCATGTATAATCCAAACTACATTATCTAACACTGAGTATCATAATATTGGACATGTGTAGAATTCATTAGTTTTTCTCACTTGTGAGTTAGACAGGGGTAAGTCATATTATTAACATTTCACACATTTGGAAATAACATTTCACACATCTGGAAACTGGGGCTTAGAGAGGACAAGTAATTTGCCGAAGTTCAGAGTGCCAAGTCCACATCATAACCAAGGTCACTTGGATTCTAGTTCAGTTGGTTTTCCACAGTATGACGTGCTAATGTTCATTTTGTTGGCCATTTGTTTCATGTATGTGGATCTTGTAAGTTCCTTGTCGAGAATCAGAAATTCCCCAGAGCTACACAGGCAGTTTCCTGTACAACTCAGGGGTCTCTAAGTATCTATCTCTTGTGTTTTTATTAAATATGTTGCCCTCTGCTACTCATTGGACATATTCAGTGTTTAAAAAACATTTTTGGCCTTGTATTAAGCTAATTTTAAAGTTGAACAGGTTACTGCCTAGAATTTTAGCCTTTCTTCTAAGTGTGACATAAGTTCTTTGTAAACAAGCTCCCTCTTCAAATAAAAATAGCTTTTTTCTTATTATAAAAATAGTGTGAACTTATTGAATAATGTTTTCTTATAAAAGTGAGGCATGTTAAGTATAGAAGTTTTAGGAAATACCAACAAGCAAAAAGAAGGAAACGGAAACTGCCCATACTCTTACCACTGGCAAGCACTTAGAATATACCCTTCTGCTCCTTTTTCTTTGCATAGATAATATAAGTGAATGTTTTTCTTTTATTAACAAGTTTGCAAACTAACAATCTTTAAATCTAGCCTGTATAACAAATAAAAGTGTGTTTGCTTAGGAGTTTTGAGGCAATTTGATACTATCTACAGGTGCATTTTGTGTGTTTTTTCCCTCCAAGTCTAAGAAGCCATATTACTGGTATCTACAACTCTGAAACACTTGTAAAGTATTTGACAGTAGCATTTTGTTCTTTAAATCCTATTAAAGGATTTTGACATTTCAGAAGCTTTCAAACAGGAAACGTGTCTCCCAGGGAAGATTATTCAGCACTATTTGAAAAATGAAAAGTGAAAGTGAGAGTGAGATAGGAAGATTTAGGCCTTTCTGAAGCTGCAGACTGAATGTGGAGTTTTCTTCCTTAGGCAATAACTGTAACCTGAATATTTATTTATCTGTCTAATCTGAGTGAGTCTGGTTCAGCTAGATAAGATTAGAGTATTAGGATTTTTGTGAGGTATTTTAAATAGCTTACTGTCAAAATATTCACTAGAATTTTTGCTTTGGCAATCATTTTAATTTTCCCTTTTTCTTTGGAAATGGAATTTGTTTACTTTTTAAAGTGATTAATATTCTCAGTTGATTTTCTATTCTTTCTTGAGATGGTTCCTTAATTTTAATTGTAGCACCAGTCCTTTTCATATATGCTTTTGTATGTGTATAAATATAATAACTAACATTTGTAGTTGTGGAAACATTTTAGGGCTTTGTTATCATGAGCCTAAAGATAATCGCCATTGGCTGGATTCCTTCAGTTTCTTCTGTTGTTCTGTTCCTTGCATTTCAAATGCCTTTAAGTGCTTTAAATTGTATTTTCAATTGGTAGCTTTCATGTATATTCTCCAACCGAAGTTGGCATTACACAATATGCTGATGGTTTAACATGAAGAGTGAAGAGATAAATTGATACTTTAGGGATTGGTTCCAGAACCCCTGCAGATACCCAAATCTATAGATGCTTAAAGTCCATTATATACATGGTATAGTATTTGCATATTACCTATGCAGATACTCCTGTGTACTTCAAATCATCTCTAGATTATTTATAATACTTAATATGACATAAATGCTATGTAAATAGTTGTTATACCATCTTGTTTAGGGAATATTGACAGAAAAAAAGTCAGTACATGTTCAGGATAGATGCAAGCATCCATTTTTTTTTTCTGAATAATTTTGATCCATAGTTTGTTGAATTGTGGATTCAGAATCCATGGATATGGAAGGCCAACTGTAGTAATTAATAAACCTGTTTATGGTTACATAAATAATGACGGTCAATTTCTATTAAGGCAGTTTCTAACACAGTTTTTTTCTTTGAGCAGATCATGACAAGATGTTTAAGATGAGTGAAAAGATATTACTCCTGTGTGTTGGAGAGGCTGGAGACACTGTACAGTTTGCAGAATATATTCAGAAAAACGTGCAACTTTATAAGATGCGAAATGGTGGGTAAGACTTAGAGTTTTGGTTGGCATATGAGTTTACTAGGGCTTCCATTACAAAAGTCACAGACTGGGTGGCTTAAACAACAGAAATGTATTTTCTCACAGTTCTAGATGTTAGAAGTCAAAAATTAAGGTATTGGCAGGGTTGATTTCTGAGGCCTCTCTCCTTGGCTTGCAGATGGCCATCTTCTCCCTGTGTCTTCACATGATTTTTCCCTTTGTACTGTATCCAGATTTCCTCTTCTAAGAATACCAGTCATATTGGATTAGGAACTCATTTTAATTTAATAACCTCTTAAGGATCCCTTCTCCAAATACAGTCACTTTCTAAAGTACTAGGGATTAAGACTTCAACATATGAATTTTTGGTGGACAAAATTCAGCCTATAACAATTGGTTTGTCTTTAAATTTGAACTGAAAAATAATATTCTTTAAGACTTATGTGGTCATATTTTCTTTTTTTTTGAGACGGAGTCTCGCTCTGTTGCCCAGGCTGGAGTGCAGTGGCGCGATCTCTGCTTACTGCAACCTCCGCCTCCCAGGTTCAAGCGATTCTCCTGCCTCAGCCTCCTGAGTAGCTGGGACTACAGGCACGCACCACCACGCCCAGCTAATTTTTGTATTTTTAGTAGAGACAGTGTTTCACCACGTTGACCAGGATGGTCTCCATCTCTTGACCTTGTGATCTGCCCACCTCGGCCTCCCAAAGTGCTGGGATTACAGGTATGAGCCACCATGCCCAGCCCATATTTTCATTAGAGTTTTCTGTGTTTAAGAAGTTGTCTAGACCCTAAAGATTCTAATCCTTCATAAAAGATTTTCTACAAAAATCCTAGAGCAGAGAACTATTGTAACACTGATAGCTGATAGATAAAATTAACACCATCGGCCTGGTATGATGGCTCATGCCTGTAATCCCAGCAATTGGGGAGGCCAAGGTGGGAGGATCACTTGAGACCAGGAGTTTAAGACTAGCCTGAGCAATGTAGTGACACCTCATCTCTACAAAAAAAAAAAAAATTTTTTTTTTTTTTGAGATGGAGTTTCACTGTTGTTGTCCAGGCTGGAGTGCAATGGCACGATCTCAGCTCACTGCAACCTCTGCCTTCCAGGTTCAAGCGATCCTCCTGCCTCAGCCTCCCAAGTAGCTGGGATTACAGGCATATGCCACCACGCCTGGCTAATTTTGTATTTTTAGTAGAGACAGGGTTTCTCCATGTTGGTCAGGCTGGTCTCAAACTCCTGACCTTAGATGATCTGCCCACCTCGGCCTCCCAAAGTTCTAGGATTACAGGTGTGAGCCACCATGCCCGGCCTTCTACAAAAAAGTTTTCAAAAATTAGCTGAGTGTGGTGGCATGCACCTATAGCCCTAGCTACTCAGGAGGCTGAGGCAGGAAGATCGTTTGAGCCCAGGAGGTCGAGGCTGCAGTGAGTTATGATTGTGCCACTGCACTCTGGAAGGCAGCAAGACTCTGTCTCTAAAAAAAATTTTTTAAACCAACCAAAAAAAAAAAAAAACCCAACACCATCTTGGAGGTAGGGATGGTAGTATCAGACTTTTTAAGTGTTAGATATTTCAGAGGATGTGGTTTGAGTTTAAAAGTATCTGAATCTGGCCAGGCACAGTGGCTAACACCTGTAATCCCAGCACTTTGAGAGGCTGAGATGGGAGGATCACTTGAGGTCAGGAGTTTGAAACCAGCCTAGGCAACAAAGCAAGACCCTGGCTCTATAAAAAATAAAAATATTTAGCTGGGTGCAGTGGTGCACACCCATAGTCCCAGCTACTCAGGAAGCTGAAGTGGGAAGATCGCTTGAGCCCAGGAGTTCAAGGTCTCAGTGAGCCATGATAGTGCCACGGCACTCCAGCCTCCTGGTGCGACAGAGTGAGACCCTGTCTCAAAACAAAGAAACAAAAAAATCTGAATCTCAGCGTCAAAAAACCTAAGTAAACCTTGGCTTTACTATTTTTTACGTGATAAGTCATTTATCTTCTCTGGGCCTTTATTTTCCTTATCTCTAAAATGAATTATAATACTAATGAATAGTACATATGAAAATGTTTTGTAAACTTAAAGCATTGTGTAACTAACTAGAAGTATTTACTGTGCCATAAAAGGGTTCTACCTTACTCTCTGGTAGGTTCCCTTCTGGAGAGATAATTAAGACTTTTGTGAAGTATTTTGTGAGCTCTCTCTGGGGCTAATGAACTCTTATCCACTGGGAAAGCCTCCCTAGCAAACGATACTAGCCACTAGAACTCTGATCCAGGAATGTTTGTAGTGGTGGTCTGGCAGAGAAAACCTTATTTCCACTTACTTCACAGTTCAATAACAACATTATACACTGCACTGGTATAATATGGAGCTATGAAGGAAGTTAATTTGAATATACTTGCATGTGTAAAATGACCAAAGATCTATTCACATAGTTTTTTGGGCAGTGGATTTAGCATTTGTATTCAATTCCATAAATACTTTCGAGGGCCTCTTCTATGGTAAGCATTCTGCTTAATACTTAAGAGAACTCAAAGATGAATAAGGCTTAGTGCTGACATTCAGGTACATAAAGTACATGGTACTTAGGTTTATGCAGGTTTAGAATATTTCAAGAATTCTGCTTTTTTTTCCAGTGGTTCCACTTTTTGCCTGCATAACAAATGAAGTATGTCAGTAATGCTTCTGAAGTCCAGTAGGTACTGTATGACTTCACTGGCTGTCCTGAGAGAGGGAGAAGAGTGAACAAGAGTAGCAAGTGTTGTTTGTTATTGGGTTTTAGGGTCTAAAGTCAGTGCACAGACAAAAACTGTATTTGGTTAAAATTGCCCTTAAAGACCCTTAAATTACCTGCCAAGTACAGTTTTGTGTATGTAACTCTATATAGTAATTCTTATATAAGTTAAAGAACTGAGCTAAAATAAGGGAAAGAAAGAGAAAATCTATATGCAGATAATCAGGCGTGACTTTTCTGCCTTTTGGATAACGGTCAGATCTTTAGTGTTGTTTAGGGGGTTAAGTAAAGAATTGAATAGTATTCCCACTTGTCCAGGTTCCTTCTTTTTTTTGTTTTTCTTTTTTGAGTCAGGGTCTTGTTCTGTTGCTTAGATTGGAGTACAGTGGTGCAGTCTCAGCCCACTGCAACTTCCAACTCCTGGGCGCAAGTGATTCTCGTGCCTCAGCCTCCTGAGTAGCTGGGATTACAGGCATGCACCGCCATACCTGGCTAATTTTTTGTATTTCAAGTAGAGACAGAGTTTCGCTATGGTGGCCAGGCTGGTCTTAAACTCCTGTCCCCAAGTGATCCACCCACCTGGGCCTCCCAAAGTGTTCTGGGATTACAGGTGTGAGCCACTGTGCCTGGCCTCTTTTTTTTTTTTTTAAATTATTATTTTTGTTGTTGTTGTTGTTGTTGAGACAGGGTCTCACTTCTGTCACCTAGGCTGGAGTGCAGTGGCACAATCATGGCTCATTGCAGCCTTGACTTCCCAGGCTCAGGTGATCCTTCCACCTCAGCCTCCCAACTACCTGGGAAAACAGGTGTGCACCACCACCCCTGGCAAATTTTTATATTTTTAGTAGAGACAGGGTTTCATCATGTTGCCCAGAATGGTCTTAAACTCCTGGGCTCAAGTGATCTGCCTGCCTCAGCTTCCCAAAGTGCTGTGATTACAGGCATGAGCCACTGCGCCTGGCCAAGGGTTGCTTTCATTATGATTTAATATGCACTAATAGACTTGTGAGGATAAAGTACAGTAATACATGTGAAAACACTCAGCATAGACCCTGAAACATAGTTGCTGCTCAATAAATATTTGTTAGGATTTTAATCTGAATCTCTCCTAATTTGACAGTGGTATTTGAAATGTTGTAAGCAATTACTTAACCACACTGCTGTGTGTCTTTCCATACTGACATTTTCTGTGTGGGCCCACTGAGTTATGGATCATTGTTGTGCCTTTTGGCACTGGTCCCATTCTACAGGGGGATTAAGCTCCAAAGTGAATGCGTTATTACATGTGCACCTGATGCCATTCCTCTGGGTTGTACCTTTGTTGGTATGACACCTTTTATTTTTGAAGTTTTAACACTTGAGATACTCTATTTTTAAAAATATTGCAGAATGATGGAAATGTTCTTTTTCTGTGGCTTATACTTTTGAAAGTCATATTATACTTCTTAATTAAAATATTTTTTTAATAAACTATGACTCTGAGGTAGTCCTAACTTCTAGCCTCTCTTTTCCCAATATCCTTTTTGTTCCTATTTTCATTTTTTTAGAGACAGGGTCTTGCTCTGTCACCCATGCTGGAGTGCAGTGGCACAATCATAACTCACTGCGGCCTTGAACTTCTGGGGTCAATTGATCCTCTCCACTCAGCCTCCTGAGTAGCTGGGACTACAGGCATGTACCACCATGCCTAGAAACTTAAAAAAAAAAATTTTTTTTAGAGATGGGGTCTCACTATGTTGTCCAGGCTAGTCTCAAACTCCTGGGCTCAAGCGATCTTCCCACCTTGGTTTCCCACAGCTCTAGGATTACAGGCATGAGCCACTGTGACTGGCCCCCAATATCCTTTTTAAAATAAACTTTTAAAAGATTGGCATCTAAGACATCTTTCTTTTTTTTCACTTCCTGTGTATTCGTGCTCCTTTCCTTCTATGGCAGAAACCACAGTGTGTTGATGAATGAATAGTTTAAGCAAGGCTGCTAGAAGTTTCATTCCACTATAGAACTGGTTCTGTTTGTGGCCAAGAATTGCTGTCAGTACTAACCAGCTATTTCATAGCTGTTGCATGAGGAAAGGGACTAGAGTAGGATTGTACCCCTCAGTCTATGCTTTGTTTACTCTGAGTGTACAAAAGATGGTGGGCTTTAGGAACAGGGGTAGTGAATAATTTGGGGCACTGTTATTCCTTCTGCTTTACTTTAAGTATGACTCTTTATCTCTTCTACCAGGATATGAATTGTCTCCCACGGCAGCAGCTAACTTCACACGCCGAAACCTGGCTGACTGTCTTCGGAGTCGGGTAAGTAATATATCAGACATTGTTAGATAGAGGAGAAAAATCCTTTGTGCTTCTTTTATATTCTCATTATACATGAGTAGTATTTTTGCCCTTTTTTGGCCTTCCAGAACCCTTCCTGTTGCTACTTGTTCATTCTTAAGTCCAATGTCTTTGTGCACAGTTGTTATTAATAGGTACAGCCCAAAGGGCAAATATTCATTCCCAGAGAATTGGTTGGGACACACCAATATGAAGGCCTGTGACAACTTACCCTTTTTTTCCCCCTAAAAACTATTTTTTAGAGCAGTGTTAGGTTCACAGCAAAATTGAGAAGAAGTATAAAGATTTCCCACATTCCTTCTCACCCACATGTATAGCATTCCCCGTTATCAGCATCTTCCACCAGGGTGGTACATTGTCACAAATGATGAGCCTACATTGACAGTAATCACCCAGGTCCATAGTTTACATTAGGGTTTACTTTTGCTGTTGTGCATGTTATGGGTTTGGACAAATGTATAATGACATGTATCTACCATTACAGGATACAGAGTATTTTCACTGCCCTAAAAATCCTTTGTACTCTACTTATTCATCCTTCCCCATCCCCGCAACTCCTGACAACCACTCATCTTTTTACTTTTTCCATGGTTTTGCCTTTCCCGTCATGTCATATAGTTGGAATCATGGATTATGCAGCCTTTTCAGATTGGCTTCTTTTATTTGGTAATACACATTTAAGGTTACCCTATGTCTTTTCATGGCTTGATAGCTCATTTCTTTTTAACATGGAAAAATACTCCATTGTCTAGATATACTACAGGTTATTTATCCATTCACTGAAGGACATCTTGGTTGCTTCCAAGTTTTGGCAATATGAATAAAGCTACTGTACACATCCATGTGTGGGTTTTTGTTTGAACATAAGTTTTCTTTTTTTGCGTAAATACCAAGGAGTGTGATTGCTGGATCATATAGTAAGAGTACGTTTAGTTTTTTCAAAGTGTTTTTGTAGCAAACCATATTACTTAATACCTGTGACTGAAAGTCTCTATGTGTTAGTGAAAGTAGAACTTTGAAAATAATAATTCAGATTTTTTTAATTTTTATTTTTTTGAGATGGAGTTTCACTCTTGTTGGCCAAGCTAGAGTGCGATGGCGCAATCTTGGCTTACCGCAACCTCTGCCTCCTGGGTTCAAGTGATTCTCCTGCCTCCATTTCCCAAGTAGCTGGGATTACAGGCATGCGTCACCACGCCCGGCTAATTTTGTATTTTTAGTAGACACGAGGTTTCTCCATGTTGGTCAGGCTGTCAGGCTGGTCTCGAACTCCTGATCTCAGGTGATCTGCCCGCCTTGGCCTCCCAAAGTGCTGGGATTACAGGCGCGAGCCACCGCACCTGGCCAGTAATGTGGATTTTTATCTCGAGATTACTTATCTGTGTTTCTCTTTTTTTCTTTTCTTTTCTTTTTTTTTTTTTTTTTTTTGAGACAGGGTCTCACTCCAGTTGCCCAGGCTGGAGTGTAGTGGTGTGATCTTAGCTTACTGAAGCCTCAGCTTCCCGGGTTCAGGTGATTCTCCCACCTCAACCTCCCAAGTAGCTGGGACTACAGGTGTGCACCACCACATCTGGCTAATTTTTTGTATTTTTAGTGGAGGCAGGATTTCACCATGTGGCCCAGGCTGGTCTTGAACTCCTAGACTCAAGCGGTCTGCTGGCCTTGGCCTTTCAGAGTGCTGGGATTATAGGATTGAGCCACTGTACCTGGCGTACTTACCTGTGTTTTTCTATGACTTTTTCCCAAAGCATATAGCATTGTTCCTCTTTACTTATTCTAGCCTTGTTGCTATTCTAGAGCTGTCTCAATTTCATCGACAGCATGTTAAAAGATGCAACACTAAGTTAAGGATTGAATGCATTAAAGATTGTATAGGATGTGCTAGGAAAGTTCATATGGTTGCTAAAGGTGTGTGTTATTCCCTTCCCACAGGGACTAAATAGAGCCTTACCATGTGATCTCACCCCTGTGCCTGTTTACTCATCTATGAAATGGAGATAACTTCCTAACCCCACAGGAGTGCCAGGAAAATGAATGCTTGTAAATCATAATATTTAACATTCATATGACTTTTGCCCAAAGCATTTTGCTTAATAATTTAATCTACTCACTATTCCGCTGAGAAAGATAGTAGTTAATTCTCTATCACTGAGATGAAGTGAAAGGCATAAAGTGGCAAAGGGACTAGCTCCAGGTCACACAGCAGGTCAGACAAAGCTAAAATAATGGTGCCATAATTGTTTGACTATTCTGCCTTTGGTTCTTCAGTAGTGTTTCTAGAACACTGATGCTATTCATATTTTTATTATGGTTTGAGTTTTCATCTGTACTTGCTTAAAATAACAAGTTACTTTTTTTAAAGTTACTTACTACAGATCTATAAAGCAGTTTATTTTCTAGTGCCTAATAATCTTGGACTGATAATTTCTCAATAAATAGCACCTCTCAGTGCTAGCTTTGACCAAGGGCTTGTACGATCTGAGGGATCATGAAGTTTGAAGAGAAGCTAGAAACGTGTAGGATTGAGAGGAGGAGGCAAATTTACATACATTGTTTTGACCTGGGTGAAAGATCAGTAGTCTTTTCTTAAAAAAAAAAAAAATATATATATATATATATATGTATATATATATTTATTTATTTATTTATTTTTCTCTTCCAAGAAAGTCATTGTCACCAAGTGGTCTTTTCTTCACTCCTCCTTGAGAAAGGAAAATGGGTCAGATATTAGTTTTTCTGTCACCCAGAAGTTCCTGTGGTGTTCAGCATTTTATGGCTTGCCATGTACAATGTTCCTCTGACTTATCAGGCAGAACCGGAGTAAGAATTCCAGCTTTGGGCACAATAAATACTGTGTCATAAATATCACAGACATTAAGTGAATTAAGCTCCTTTTTGGAATTGAGATAAGAATGGCAGTATGCTTCATGCAAATGCGGTGAATCTGGTTTAATCTTCTCCTAGCAGAAATGTTTGATGTCTTAACAAATATCCCTTGTAGACAGTGACATGGGGCTCTGGTAAATATTGACTACCTCTGCCTGAGCTTTTCCAATAGGTCCAATCTCTGTTCCCCCATCTCCTTATCAAAATAGATTCTTAGTTCTAAAATATGAATTTATATTTTAGTCATTTTATTCTGCGAAGAGAGATGATAGTTTGTCAGTGTTCCTAATAAGTGCAAAGTCACCAAATTTAGTATATTTACATGGTCACACCAGTTGGCAGATGTGACTCATTTTGGGTCAGCCAGTTACCATGTATAACTTCTGTGTCTGTAGCTCAAATTGTTTGATTTCTAATTTGCTCTGTGTATGTGTGGTGGTTTGGTTGGGAGGACATTTACTACCACTGAGTATATAACGAATCTTACATAAACTGGTTCATTAAAATGTAGGCAATTTAGCATTTAGGTTAAGAGCATAGTCTCTGGAATTGGACTACCTGGGTTTGAATATTTGCTTACTGACTTACTAGCTGGATGTCTTTGGACAAATTTTAAGCTTAATTTCCTTATTTACCAATTTCAAAAAGTTATTATGAAGATTAAATGAGGTAATAATGCAAAGCTCTTACTTTTTTTTTTGAGACAAGATCTCACTCTGTCATCTAGGCTGGAGTGCAGTGGTATGATCACAGCTCTCTGCAGCCCCTTGACCTTTCAGGCCCAGATGATCCTTCCACCTCAGCCTCCCTGGCAGCTGGAACTGTAGGTGCATGCCACTATGCCTGGCTAATTTTTTGTAGAGATGGGGTTTCTCCATGTTGCCAGACTGGTCCTGAACTCCTGGGCTCAAGCAATCCTCCCGCTTCTGCTTCCCAAAGTGCTGGGATTACAGGCATGAGCCACCATGCCCAGCCCACTTGTGTTTTTATGCTGCAATTGCTGTTTGGTTGAAGAAGCAATTGAATGGCTATAAGTTAGTTTTTCATGAGGGATCATTTGTTGTACTTTTTTTTTTTTTTTTTTGAGATAGGGTCTCGCTCTGTCACTTAAGAGGTGGCACAGTCACAGCTCACTGCAGCCTCAACCTCCCGGGCTCAAACAATACTCCCACTTCAGCCTCCCACATAGCTGGAACTACAGGCGCCAAGCCACCATGCTGGTATTGATAGGGAAAATAGAAGTAAAATAACATTGAACATGTATTATGTGCTAGGATTTTTCTAGATCTACACAGTCCAGTATGGTAGCCAACTAGCCATATGGGGCTATTTAAATTTAAGTTAATTAAAATTAAATAAAACTTAAAATTCAGTTTCTGGAGGAAAATCTCCTGGTAGACTTTGCCTGAATGCTAAATCAACTTTTGTTTCTTAAAAAAAAAATTCTGTTCCTCAGTCACAGCCACATTTCAGGTACCCAATAGCCGCAGCTACTGTATTGGACATCACAGATCTGGAACATATCCATCATCATAGAAGTTCTCTTGGACAGTGCTATTCTAAATACTTACATATGTATCTGTTATTAAGTATCCTTATTATGACACCATAAGATGTGTGTTATCCCCGTTGTACTTACAAGGATGTTAAGTATTTCTCTTAGATATGTTTCCAAAGCACATATATACTATGTTAAAGGTTAAGATTCCAACTTCAAATATCAAACTCTTTCGTGGTTTCTTCTTTATTAATTAGTGGACTAATGTACCAGTGTATTTGTGCATTTAGGGAAACATGAAATGTTCAGTTTTGTTAAAATGTCAAAATTGCACATAGTATTATATAGATAAGTTTGAATATATGTCCATTGTAGGTTTTCAATAAGTGTTTACTGAAAAAGTGTCATCCAGCTAGGTCTATATATTCCGCTGAGAATGTTAATTATGCATTTATACACTGGAAGGGAATTCTTAATGAATGGAATACCGGAAGAAGTATTCTTAATAAATGGATGTTAATTTGTATAGGAATTAAAGGCATGAAATCATCAGAAGACGAAAAAAGACAGATGGGGGAAAATTTCAGAAGCCTTCATTTTAGTTGTTTATTTAAATGCCTGTATACATTTAAGATGGTCTCTTCTTGTTGGTTAGACCCCAAAGAGCAGAAAAAGGGCTTATACTATGCTCAAGGCTTGCTTGCTTCGGCCAGGCACAGTGGCTCATGCCGGTAATCCTAGCACTTTGGGAGGCCAAGATGGACAGATCAATTGAGCCCAGGAGTTCAAGACCAGCCTGGCCAACATGGTGAAACCCCATCTCTACTAAAAATACAAAAAATTAGCCAGATGTGGTGGCACACACCTGTAATCCCAGTTACTCAGGAGGCTGAGGCAGGAGAATAGCTTGAACCCAGAAGGTGGAGGTTGCAGTGAGCCGAGATGGTGCTACTGCACTCCAGCCTGGGTGACAGAGCAAGACTCTGTCTTAAAAAAAAAAAAAAAAAAAGGCTTGCTTGCTTAAATTCTCCTTACAGTTTGACTAATGTCAGAGGATGATGAGTTATGGGGCTATTTCTTTTTTTTTGAGACGGAGTCTTACTCTGTCACCCAGGCTGGAGTGCAGGGGCACGATCTCGGCTCACTGCAAGCTCCACCTCCCGGGTTCATGCCATTCTCCTGCCTCAGCCTCCCGAGTAGCTGGGACTACAGGTGCCCGCCACCATGCCCGGCTATTTTTTTGTATTTTTAGTAGAGACGGGTTTCACCATGTTGGCCGGGATGGTCTCGATCTCTTGACCTCGTGATCCACCCGCCTCGGCCTCCCAAAGTGCTAGGATTACAGGCATGAGCCACCATGCCTGGCCTATTTCTTACTTAAAATGAATTATGTGGCATATTTGATGTAGCCCATCTGAATGCCCTAAAATTATCTCCATTTAACAGATAGAGAGACAGGTATAAACCAGGCAAATCTGGTGTCCTTGGGAACGTGAAATTTTGTGGCAAGGCTTAGAGTAGGATGCCGGCCTCCATGATGTGTAATTGTTGGGTTTCACTGCCACACTGGCCAAAGAGTTTTCATAGAACTTTTTCTGAAGTGTTTCATGAGCCTTTGGTAATTTATCTTTTTATCTATTTATTTGTAAATGCTTAGCAAGTAAACAGTAGAAATAATGAGTTGAAAAGATATCCAGCCTGAGGTAGTGGTTTTCAAACTTTATTCTGTGAAGCTGCTTCAGGATACACACCAAGGAAGACCAGTGTGCAATGCTTTTTTTTTTTTTTTTGAGATGGAGTTTCGCTCTGTCGCCCAGGCTGGAGTGCAGTGGCATGATCTCAGCACACTGCAACCTCCACCTTCCGGTTTCAAGTGATTCTTCTGCCTCAGCCTCCTGAATAGCTGGGACTACAGGCATGCGCCACCATGCCTGGCTAATTTGTGTATTTTTAGTAGAGACGGGGTTTCAACATATTGGCCAGGTTGGTCTTGAACTCCTGACCTCGTGATCCACCTGCCTTGGTCTCCCAAAGTGCTGGGATTACAGGCATGAGCCACTGCACCCGGCCAAGTGTTCAGCACTTTAGCTGTGCTTCATATAGCTCAACTCAGCTTTTATCTATTTGATAGATAGGAATTCTAGGTAAAGTTTTATTTGAAAAGGTGCCATCACTGTTCCCTTACCACCAAAGAGCCCTGCAATAGGCAATAGGAGGTTTAATACTAGCTCTGCTGTGAGTTAGTTGAAAACCTTGGGAGAAAGCAAGCATTTGATTGGATGGTTTTTAGGGTTTCTTCCAGCCCCCAAATAGCATGATTTAAAAATCTCATGTTAAGACCATAACCAGACTTGAATTTTTATTTTTATTTTATTTTTTAGGGAAAGGGAAAGAATATGTAGGAAAAGATTTCAGGTCTTAGTCATTTCCAGCAGTGACCAAAGCTTATCCCCACACTCTGGCCTTAATTCAAGGGTGTTTGGTCTGGTTAGTAGTAGGCATGTATAGCGTGCTCCTGTCCTAGAAGAAGCCTGTTGCTTTGAGCCTTCTCTTCTGACCATGAGAATTATTCTTATGCCTTAGGTGGCTGGCACAAAGACATCATCTGTTTATTGGTATCGGTGAGGTCATGTGAACAGATGGCCCAGGTGAAACCCTGACTTTGCAACTCTTGTCCCTTATACACTACCAACCATTTGTTACATGTGATTGAAACATCACTAACAAGGGTAATTTCACATGCTTTTTGGCAAATGTGGTTAGCAGGATGTGACATGATGCAGCACTGCCTTCTTCCTCCATGTGCCATCTCCCTTGAGGCCTCATCTTCTCTACTTGCCCCCGTCTCACCCATGCCGAGGCTTGCCTTCAGCTCACCTGCTCCAGATGGGCAGCACAGTGGGAGGACACTGGCAAAGGCAGATGTGTTTATTTTCCGGAGACAAAATGTTGTGCTGCTGCAGATGGCAGTGCCTTGGAGCAAGAGGCAGCCTTTGACACTGCTGCCACACAGCCTGGGCATCTTGACAGACAGAGCCAGCTTACTTTTGGGGATGGGGAAATTCAAAAATAAAAAACGAAAATCAAGATGTACATTATGCAGCTTTTGGACTTTCAGTGCAAGCAGCAGCCCTTTTAGACCTGGGGAGCGGTTTTCTTCCCTACCAAACCTTAGTCAGCTAGTGAGCTAACTGTGGATTTTCACTGTAGGCCAAGAGTTATATGTCTGTTCATTACTTTTGTCTCCCAGCCTTAACAGGACATAAAGTAAAAACTGGAAACAAATGGCTACATTTAGATGGATAGATACTCAGTTTGGTTCTGCAAAACATATGTGTATCCCAGGTCCCATCTCACAGGAGTCTCTTAGGATTGGGGGTGGCTCATGTTGGCCCCATTGGAGATACCGCTGTTCTGTTTTTAGTGGTCATTTTGATTATCCAAAGGCCCAGAGACAGATGTGCCTTGAAGTTGAGGTGTCTTAATTAATATGACAACACTTTGTGCTTATGGTGTTTTTCTACTAGGAGGAGTAAGCATTCTGACAGCTGCCCTTTTAAGCAGTAGGCGTATGCATTTGTTAAAGCTTGACTAAGTCCATTAGGAAGACAAAGACTGGCTGTTGAATCATTACACTTACTAGGCTCCTAAAAAAAAAAAACTTGGGAAGATTATTTGAAAGTTACTGGCTTTATCAGGAAATTTTTTTTTCTTTTTTTTTAATGTGCTTTTTTTCCCAGCCCTAGCTAGTTAGGAGTTTGCAGGTGTAAAGTCCTCCCCCTCCCCTTCCCTGTCTCTCTCCAGGGGGTTGTATGTGAGAAGGTGTTGCTTTCTCACTCAGAGAGCATATATGTGCTACCCTGTTGGATGCCTGCTGCTAGCACAGAGAACCCCTGTTCTCATTGAATGGAATAAGCCTATTGGATGGCTGGAATTTTGCAGCCCCATAATGCCAACTTTTCACTTAAAGCATCTTTCCTATCCACAATGGGAGTGAAGCAGTATATGTACTTGGTCTAGACTTGTATTGTTTTAAAACTCGTGTCTTAAAAATTTTGTGATTTCCTATTAAAGTTTGGTTTAAGCCTAAAGCAGGAGAGTGCTGTGTCTGCTTAGTAGGAATGTGCTTTTACTTTTAAAATGTTTACTATTAGAAGTGCAGATTTACCCCCAACTTTTAAGATTGCTTTAAATGACTTGCCCCAGCCTGAGTAGGCATAGGTGTGGGCATGCCCTCCCACATACTCACAGATACAAACACACACAATATCCTGGCATCTTGGTGACTCTTTTTACCTGCCCTGGCCCAAGATCATGTAGGAATATGAATTTAGGGACTGATCTCAACAACCTCATGAGGTTTTCTTTACTCTCTCCCAAAAAAAGTTACCTAAAATGAAGGGCAGTAGGAAGGATTTTCACAGGGGGAAAGGTGGATTTTTCTATTTCTTGACCCAAGAGGTTGTTACATGTATATTTACTGTGTTCATTCGCTATACCATATATATTTTATGCTTTTTTTTCTTCTTTTTGAGACATAGTCTCGCTCTGACGCCCAGGCTGGAGTGCAATGGTGCTGTCTAGGCTCACTGCATCCTCTGCCTCCTGGGTTCAGGCAATTCTCCTGCCTCAGCCTCCCGAGTAGCTGGGACTACAGGCGCGTGCCACCACACCTGGCTAATTTTTGTATTTTTAGTAGAGATGGGGTTTCACTGTGTTGGCCAGGCTCCCGACCTCGTGATCCACCTGCCTTGGCCTCCCAAAGTGCTGGGATTACAGGCATAAGCCACTACGCTTGGCCTATTTTATGCACTTTTATGTGTATGAGTTATTTCATAAAAAGCTATAAGAAAATGAAAAGGAAGACTAAAAGGGCGGGAAAACATATTACTTTTTAACCTAAAAATGAAAAAAAAAAGGGCCAGATTTACCATTACTTTTGAATGTAGACAACAGAGCAAATAGGATTAACTGATTGGAAAGAAGAAAGGAGATAATAGTTTCTGAGTCTTTGTAAACTGAAATGATCCAGCAGAATTCTACACCTCCTTTTCTGACGCTTCCTGATGGATGTGGTTTCTTACAGCCAGGATGTTCCATACCTGCTGATATTCGTTCAGCCAGTCTCCAGCCTGCATTGTCCTTGGGGCTGAGGAAACAAAGGTGCACACCTCAATGTGGGCCTTCAGATGGGGAAATGGAGAAGTAAACAGTCAGTTGCACTGCAGAGTGACAAGTGCTAAGATAGCCATATACACAGGGTACTCTGGGAGCACAGAGCCTTACCTGAGCCTCAAAGGACTTGCTGTCATGAATGCAAAGATGAAACAAAAGGGCAAACTGAAAGCACAGACCAAGGTGTTTGAGAGTATGTTAGGTTAGGCACAGTGATTTGTTAACAGTAGGCAGGGCAGGGATAAATACTTCTCTGGGCCTCCTCATAAGTTTATCTGTCGTGGGATACTGTGTACAAAATAGGGCTCTACTGATTAAAAACAAATATAAATATATATATTTATTTATTTATTTTATACTACATACATAAAATCGATAATCTAAAGTCAGCCGGGCACAGTGGCTCACACCTGTAATCCCAGCACTTTGGGAGGCCAAGGCAGGTGGATCACCTGAGGCCAGGAGTTCGAGACCAGCCTGGCCAACATGGTGAAACCCCCGTCTCTGCTAAAAATACAAAAATTAGCTGGGCATGGTGACAGGTGTCTGTAGTCCTAGGTACTCGGGAGGCCAAGGCAGGAGAATCGCTTAAACCCAGGAGGCAGAGGGTTTTTTTTTTTTTTTTTTTTGAGACAGAGTCTTGCCTTGTCGCCCAGGCTGGAGTGCAGTGGCGCAATCTCGGCTCACTGCAAGCTCTGCCTCCCGGGTTCACGCCATTCTCCTGCCTCAGCCTCCTGAGTAGCTGGGACTACAGGCGCCCGAGGAGGCAGAGGTTTTAATGAGCCAAGATTGTGCCACTGCACTCCAGCCTGGGTGACAGAGCGAGACTCTGTCTCTAAATAAATAAATAAATACAAGCAGTGGGCCTCTCTGGAAGCCTGTTGGCTAAGAGGGGGTTAGCATGATCAGATGAGATTGGTAAGATCATTAGCTCGTTGGCTGTTCTTTGATGGAGCATTTGGGGAAAGAATGAAGGAAGCGGGGAGACCAATGAGGGGCCTCCATGTCAATTAAAGCCGTAGCAATAACTTTTGTTGGATCTGGGGCACTAATGGGGAACACTCTTCTAATAGAAGGGCTCCTAAATAGTCTTTTCCTCAGAATTCCTTAATACTCTATGGATATCTGAAAACATATAACATCATATATAGTCCTAACTACTCTTTTCTAGAAGACCATCTTATTTATTAGCTCAGAGAGATGAATCAGCTTTGATGTTCAGAATTCATAAATTAGATATTCATAGGCATGCTTAGCATGTACAACTTAATATATGCCTTGTAGTGTGCAAGTGTGTAGCAAAGCATGGTTTTTGCATTTGAGATTTTTAAAAACTGACTTAACGGTATGTGGAATCTTAAATTTTCCTAGAAACTGCCAGCTCATGAAAAAAAAGAATTCAAGTGTCCTTGTTGCAAACATGGTGTTGGTTTTATCATTGCACAATCAGCAATTTTATTTTGACGTTATTTGGGGGGAAGCAGTATTTTTGATTAGCAAGTAAAATTAATGTAGAAAACAAATACTGTGTTAACTATTTGGTATAATAAGGCATCTGTGCCATGTTGCATTTCAACTCATTACATTTCTAAACTAATTACGATAAGTTACATCTGTAATAGGAAAACCAATCAAACTTGGAGTCATTGATAGCTTTAGAGAAGTAAAATTTATAGTAACTTTGGAATTACTGAGGAGACCTTTAAAATCTAATTTAGTTAAAAATTGAAATATACACAATATTTAAATTTTTTTGGTTGTAAAATTCACATTTATTGGGCACCTACTACTTAGCAAGTCTTCTTCCAGGAACTTTAACACGAGTGAGTACTTGAATTCCTCACAGCTCTGTCAAGCAAGCAGTACTGTCCTCCACATTACAGATGGGACACTCGAGGCTCCAAGTGGCCTATCTCAAGTAACACAACTGTAAGGTGATAAAGCCACATTCGATTTTCATTGCTTTGTCACAAAAGTACATGCCTATCTTATATGACTTATGGCATTTAAAATCAGAGTTTATCCAAGTAGTAATTTAAAAGATGTTTTTCTTTTAAAGTTTAAAATATTGGTTGTAAATGCAGTAACATTCCTGAGCTTAAGTTCAAGAACTCAGCCATTATATGAGTTTTTACCAGTGTATTAAGCAAAAACATTTGAACATGAGCTAATTGTTATTAAAGGAAAACAAAGACAATTTTTATATTTTTATTTTGGATCTGCCAGCATCAAACAGGTATACCAAATATACTTTTGGAGAATGACCTAAGGCAAGGAAAAGAAAAATTGTTTAGACAGTCTCATTTTCAGAGCAGTGTTTCTTTTATTTTGTCTTGGTCCTCTGAAAATGAAAGGTTTGCTTTGTTTGAGGCACACTTGCCTCCTTATTTCCCAATTTAGTATGAGAATTTATAAATGTGGGCCAGTTTGTTTTTTAGTGCTACAAAAAATAAATGCATTTGGAACAGGAGAGAACAAGAAAGTCAGGTGTTTAATTTAACTTTTTGTTTGTGAAGCTCATTATAGTATTCTGATTTTGATCAGTTTACATTTGTACTTTTTTTCCGTCACAAGATTAAGAGAAAATTGTTTTCAACTTCCAATTCCATACCTTCTCCACTCTGAGTGGCAACTGTAGACAACAGGACCCTAACCGGCCCTGGGTTCTCTCTCGCACCTCTGCTTTTGTCACTCTAGCACTTTGCTAGTCTTCTCCCTTGAATGCACCAACATCCCAACGTGGCTCGCTCTTCAATGCCAGTTAAACTCAGCATTTATCAGGGAAGTTTTTTCTGTATTTGCTCCCCCACCCCCACCACATATGTCACCCTCAATTTCTTATGGCAACTTAGGTATACCTTTGCCACAGTGTCCTGTTGTAATCATTTTCTTTACTGTCTTCCATGTGCGAGTGTGAGAGTGTATGTGTTCATATGAATGAAACCTCTTCACTGGCTGGCTCTTCATTCAGTCTCATGACCTGGGTTATACACTATTTTCTCTTCCCATCTGTCTTTGGACAGCTGTGCTTAAGCTCATTAGGTCCAAATTGAGCTCTTTTCATTTGGACTGCCACTGTCCCCCTTATTGAGAGTCCTAACTCTTCTTTCTCCCTCACCTCTTCTACTGTTATGAAGTTCCATCATTTCTACCTTCTAAATATATCTCATATTTCATACCTCTCTCTCCGCCCTCTCTACTTTTTCCTTAGTTTGGTCCTCATTGTCTAGAGTAGACTATTGTAGATCCTCTAACCATGCCCCCTTCCTCTCAGTCCTAATCCCGGTCTATCTTTCATATAACTGTCAATTACCATCCTAAAATGGCAATCTGTTTTGTATTTCCTTTCTAAAAGTCTTCTGTTTAAGAGAAGCAGGGAAAATGGCTGGGACTGGTGGAATATCAATCTGAGACATCAGGGTTCCTTGGCACCAATTAACCAATGTGCTATGTCATGAAAAAAGGCTTGGATCAGCAGAGGGATGGAAGTGGCAAATTTTCACTGGTTGCTCTATGGTTTACATACTAATGTAAATATTCTTTAGGAGGCCAGTGACAGTGTCATCCCAGTTTCTCTCCCTGCTTCCTGCTGAAGTCACCTAATTCTCCAGGTGTATGTGTCCCATGTTCACCAGTATCCACACATTCCATATTCCTCTCTGTTTCTTTGTCTTCACGTATACTGTTTCCTCTATCTGGAGTCCTTCTTATCCACATCTACCTTATGAGTGCCTTCCAGATCCAGACTCCCATCTTCATCATGTCACATGATGCTTCTCATATAATAAATGCTAAATAAACATTTATTGAACTTATTCACATTCCAAATGTGGAAATGAAGTTAGTTGGGGCATCTGCCCATTTCATAATTATTCTATGTTGTAATCCCAGGGAACTCATGGAATTTGATTGAAGGCTTTTATAAACTGCGTATTTTTTACTTAAAGCTAAAAGAGATTGAATCTACACATGGGTTTCCTTAAAAAGGAATGTAGCCAAGAGGATTAAAGTCAGGGTACAAGGCCGGGCATGGTGGGTCATGCCCGTAATCCCAGCACTTTGGGAGGCCGAGGCAGATGGATCACTTGAGGTCAGGAGTTCGAGACCAGCCAGGCCAACATGGTGAAACCCTGTCTCTACTAAAAATACAAAATTAGCCAGGCGTGGTGGCATGCGCCTGTTATACCAGCTACTCCAGAGGCTGAGGCAGGAAAATCATTTGAACCCGGGAGGCGGAGGTTGCAGTGAGCCGAGATCATGCCACTATACTCTAGCCTGGGCAACAGAACAAAACTCTGTCTCAAAAAAAAAAAAAAAAAAAAGGGTATAAATGATTCCATATTGCTTAGGCATTAAGGATAGGTAGTTCTCTACCCACTTCCCCATCCATAGAACCATAGTCTTTTAGAGCTAGGAAAGGTACTAGGTCACAATAATTGGAAGTTGCTGAAATCTTTGAGTTTTTTTAAGTGTTTGAAATAGTGGATTCCAATTCACATATGAAGTCCTTCTTTAATTAAAATAGCAAAATTGAAATTGAGATTTTAAAATTACCACTAAACCCACCCAAAAAATATAACTAGTGAATTTTGTTGGTTATTGCAAACAAAGTCCAGAGTTCAGAACATTGGTGTAAGAAAATAACAATTGATTCATTTTATTTATTAGTGAAATTGAAAACTTGGGGATTGGCAAAGCAGTTAAGGTGTTGGTAATCTATCATCATGGGTATTTATTGAACTACCACATAGTTTTAGATCCTATAGAGGAGTCGTAATTGTGTGATATTTTAAACTTGCCGTTTTAAAACTTAAAATATTAGGTAGACATGGAGGCACCCACCTGTAGTCCCAGCTACTTGGGAAGCTAAGGTAGAAGGATTCCCTTGATCCCAGGAGTTTGAGGCTATAGTGTGCTTGATTGCACCTGTGGATAGCCACTGCACTTGCTTGGGCAAATAGCAAGACCTTGTCTCCCAAAATAAACAAACAAAATCCTTAAAATGTTATTGGTCATATAAAGATGTGATAAGTGAAATAGAGAGCAGTAGTTGCTAGTATGCAAAATAGTGCCTTCTGAAATATATGAGTGTGAAACTGGCATTTACATACCAAATCATATGTTTACGCTAATTTCCATTTTGTGGAGGCAGCATGATTTCCTGGAAAAGCATGTAGGACTTGCAGTTGGGAGGCCTGAATTCTGGACCTGACCCTTGATGCTAATTACCTGTGTGGTTTAGGGCAAGTTACTGTTTCCTCTTTGAAGTTTAGTCCCCACATTTGTAAAAGGGATACTGGGTAAACTAGTTGAGGTTTTCTATCCCATCTAAGTCTGTAAACTGCGTTTTCATGAAATCCTCTCAGTGCTAAAGATGGAATTTTAGGCAGTTTTGACAATCCCCTGGACTAAAAGAAATAGCAGATGTACTGTTCTTTTCAATGTCCAGTCTCTGTTTAGTATATTTAGAAGTCTGTTTATGAAAACACTCATCTCTAGACAAACTCATTTGTCTCATTGGTGGTTCTGCATCTTCTTCCAAATTACTGACCTCACACACTGCTTAGCATTCCAAGGTGCAACACATCAAAAAAGAAATTGCACCATTCTCCAAAGCACCTCACTCATAGCAGGGTTGTCCCATTCAATTAGAGGTGGCAAAGGCTGGCCTGGCTCCAAAGGAAGACTGTCAGTTCCTCTCTTTTTCTGTGTCCACGCTTGGCAGGATGCTTCCTCACGCCCACCTCTCTCCCCCTTGCTGTGACTTTAGCTTCCGCCAGATGTCACACCGCTGCTTGTCACCGCTCAGACTCTTGTTGCTGATTTTGTTGTTTCAGTGTATTTATCACAACTGTTCTCTTTAGCTGTAAAATTTATGGAATTTCACGCTCTTAATTACTACAGTGTTTCTTTTTCATAAGAGAGGGAATATACAAGGAGTCATATGCACAAGAGTTGGAGGGAAGGAAACACTTCATCTAACTTAAGTAAAGTTTGCATGTGTGCAGTGCACACTCCCCACTCCCAAATGTACAAGAGTCCAAAGTGGCACTGAGCTCAGTTCTGTGGGACTCAGATGCTCAGAAGTTTTTAAGAAGTCTATTTCAGTCTCAGAAAGAAGTACGTAAGAGATGTGCTTATTGGCCAATTCCCCTGTCTTCTTAAATTTGATCTTTTAGTAACCAACAAAAGTTGGACAATTTTATTGGCTCTCTGTAGCCCACTTCTTGATCTTACTATCTAGTCAAATCTGTTGATAATGCAGTCAAATCCTAAAAGTGGTGGTGGTAGTGTTGTGGTAATAGTCAATCTGCATTATTACAATATATCAGGCATTGCACTGAGCACTTTACATGTGTTTATCTAAACCTTACCACAACCTTATAATGATGGGTACTTTTATTATCCTTATTGTACAGATGAAGAAATCTCAAAATGACCTAAATGCACTTCACTGTGAAAATAAACTCATGTACTCATTAAAGGAGGAAAAGATACATTTGTCTAGTTTTGTCGTCACCCCACCCTCACTGCCTTCTATTAAGAGGCAAAATTTTGGTGGTACCTCATGCTAGAAGCTGAAGTTCATTTTGAGTTCCCAGGCTGGTTCATTTAAAATTTTTTCTTTGTATATCAATTAGACACAACTTTAAACATGTTGGTGTTTGCATTGCAGACCATTGATGGTGATTGCCAAGGCCTTTGGGTAGAGAGTATCTTAGCTAAATGTTTGGGTTCACGTGGATGAATGTTTGGATATTTAGGTTAATTCAATACTACATATAATGTTCAGTCTTAGCTTATGGTGTGGAAGAAGCCTAGTCTTGTATGTTGCAGTTCTTCCCCTTGGGGACCTCAAAACTTTGTCTTACTATCTAAACAATTAGAATAGTGGAGACAACCAAAGGCTAGATTATATCATGTACAGAATAGAGATTTCATTTTAAAAGATTCTTGGTAATCTTTGCAAAGGATTACTTTGTAAGAGATTCTTTGTAAAGAGGATCCCTGGCAGTGCTCTCATTATTGATTAATGTTTTCATTTCCCCAGATAATTAGGTAAATCCTTAAGTATGTAATATCATGGGGAACTAAGGGAACTGATGAAAAAGTGTCTAGAAAGTAGCTTTACCACTCAGAATAGACACCTTTGCAAGGGAAGAAATGACATGGTTAGGGAGGGTTGACCGTGAAGTAGATGTGCTCTACGTGTCTAGTACAAATGCTTGTGACACTGAACACCATTACCTTAGGGCCCCTGGAAAGAGTCCCAAGAATGAGAGAGGAGGAAACTCATTTACTGCTTTTCTACCATGTGTCAGGCACTGTGCTGGGCACTAACATCCCTCCATATCCCTTTATGAAGACACATAGGAATTTCCCTTGTATCTCAGTGCCAGAAGTAGTTGGGCTTCTCCTGAGTACTTGCATTGTTTATAGAGTCTTTACTGTTTCGGGCATTATACTTATTATCCACATGCATTATCTTTTGGAATCCTTACTGCAGCAACCCTTTTGTAGTAGGGATCATCCCATGTTTTAAATGAGAAATTAAAATTCAGAGAGATTAAATGACTAACTTTTCTAAAGTCACAACCCAACTCTTTCTTATTTATGCTATTGGTCTCCTCTTTGTTCAGTTCTGAATGCCTGGCCTGTATCCTAAGCTTTTCTTTACTTAGCACCCTGTGTCTAGAGGGAGGTAGAAAGAGAAGGACCCAAGCCTAGCAAAAAGCAACAATAAATGTACATTCATGGAGATGCTGGCAGTTCACTTAAACTTGAACCACTTCTCAGAAGTAGCACTTACTGCTTTCTCACATTTGTTTAGTGACTTTTCTTTTTATTTGGTAGAAATAGGGTCTTACTCTGTTGCTAGTCAGTCTGTAGTGCAGTGGGGGGATCATAGTTCACTGTATGCCAGGGCTTAAGGATCCTCCTGCCTCAGCCTCCCAAGTAGCCCCCTAACCTAGCTTTTTTTTTTTTTTTTCCCGTAGAGACAGGGTCTTGCCATCTTGCCTACACTGGTCTTGAACTCCTAGGCTCAAGCAATCCCCCCACCTTGGCCTCCCAAAGTGCAGGATTACAGGCATGGGCCACTGTGCCCAGCCAAGCCAGAGATCTTTGGTGGAGCATTGTCAGAAGAATTTCACAAACTGCAAGTTGTTGCACAGATGTATTGATTTAATTAGTCTAGATAACACCATTTATTTATGCTTAAGCATCTCACACATGCAAAAGTTGGTAATTCAAAGTCACACAATAATTTGTGAGTTATCTTCAATACCAGGAGTTGTAGCTTCTGAATACCAACTTTGGTAAGTGTATGTGTGCGTCAGATGCCTAAGCATGAGTAAATGATACTATATAGACCAATTAAGTGATGGAGTTTGCTTCTGAAATTCTGTTGACATCCTATTTCATCTAAAATTTTCTGGTAGTGGATTTTAAATAACATTTATTGTTCTAAACAATTTAATCTTATAGTATGGACAAGATCTTCATTGAAGGCAAAACATCTGGGTTCTAACAAGGTCTCTTTGAGTATCTGGGGGAATACTTAATATACCATTGCAACTTGATGAAATTGTCTTGGCTAAGTATACAGTGAGTGTTCTGGCTAGTTAGTAGAGAAGAGTAGAGATTATCCTCTTAGCAAAAAGATTTAACTTACTTTGTGATAGGTAAAAGACTGTATTATTAATTCTCTTGGGGAGGGAAACCAGTTTCTCTTTGCTATTCTGCCTCTTTTCCTCCCTCTTTCTCTCTTCTAATTTTAACTGTAAGAACACCAAGGTATTCTATGTCTGCCAGATTTTGCAGTACTGTTTTCACACTTATATATAACTAATAGCATTTTTTAAATCTGTAGCTAATTTAAGCAGGTTTGTTGTTGTTTAAAGTGACAAGCTTTCAAAAAGAGACTGGGATGTAGTTATGTAGTAGGAATTTTGGTAGCATCTTTTCTTCCAGAGTTTGGGTTGCTTTACCGTTATTATTTTTTCTCATTATATTTCCTAGAAGATAGAAAGGAGAAAGATTAATTAACCCAGTTTTACATGTTAAAAAAAAACAACCCAGAAGCTCATAGGGGTTAAGTTTTTTGCCTAAGGTCAGATTTACTAAGAAGGTACTCAGAATGCACAGAGAATTCCAGAGCTTGGCAGAGTGCTGCACACTACTCATTGGGAAATACGATAGGCAGATAATTATTTTCTCAGAAGTCTTGACTGCTGGTCAACTTATTTCTCTTTGGGACTACCCACTGTCTTATCACTAAAACAGAAACTTATTTGGAGGTGAGGACTACTCTGTAATCTCCAGGCGACGTTAGGAACCCTTCCTACTTAGCACAGCTGGCTTAGAATTCCAAGTAAGTATATAATATGAGTTTCGTGCTAGGCACGGTGGCTCAAGACTGTCATCCCAGCACTTTGGGAGGCCAAGGTGGAAGGATTACTTGAGCCTAGAAGTTGAAGGCCAGCCTGGGCAACATAGTGAGACCCCATCTCTCTCTCTCTCTCTCTTTTTTTTTTTTTTTTTTTTTTGGAGATAGAGTCTTGCTCTATTGCCCAGGCTGGAGTGGTGCAGTGGCACGATCTCAGCTCACTGCAGCCTCTGCCTCCCAGGTTCAGGCGATTCTCATGCCTCAGCCTCCCAAGTAGCTGGGATTACAGGCTCGTGCCACCATGCCTGGCTAGTTTTTGTATTTTTAGTAGAGACAAGGTTTCACCATGTTGGCCAGGCTGGTCTCAAACTCCTAACCTCAAGTAATCTGCCTGCCTCGGCCTCCCAAAGTGCTGGGATTACGGGCATGAGCCACTGTGCCCGGCCAAGACCTCATCTCTTAAAAAAAAAATAATAAATTAGCAGGGCATGGTGGTAGGTGCCTATAGTCGTAACTGCTCAGGAGGCTGAGGTGGGAAATTCGCTTGAGCCTAGGAGTTTGAGGCTGCAGCGAGCTATGATTGCACCACTGCACTCCAGCCTGGGCGACAGAACAAAACCCTGTTACTCCCCTCCCAACCCCTCCCCCCGAAAAAAGCAAAAACCATGAGTTTTTTAAGGCTGCCAAGTGGCCATGTTAATCAGTGTTCAAAGAATGTTAAATGCCACTTTTAGGACCATTAGCTATTACACTTCATGCTTCATAATGAGGCGTCTCACTTACTGTGCGTTTAATTAAATACATACACAAATTTAGGGATGGGGACATATCCATGGGCAAGGCCTGCTTACTACCTGCTGAAGCAAATGCAAGAGGAGAAACACATCCTGCAGAGAAAAAGAAAGCCATATAAAATGGAAGTCCCACCCCTGATGCCTGGGGGCATAGACAGACTGAATTTAACATGGTAAATGGCGCAGCTGGTGTAGAAAAAAAAATCATCCATTTGGAGATGAAGAGCAACGCAGACTCAGTCATAGTTCTCTATAAAACTTATGTTTTTAGATTTGCAGGTAATACAAAGAAAGGATACCTATAAATCCAAGTTATAATTATTTTTTATTGCTTTTTATTTGTCCAAAATTACTTTTCAGTTAAGTCTGGTGATTTGATTTAAATATTTGAGACTTACGGCCGGGCGCAGTGGCTCACGCCTGTAATCCCAGCACTTTGGGAGGCCGAGGCGGGCGGATGACAAGGTCAGGAGTTCAAGACCAGCCTGGCCAACATGATGAAACCCCGTCTCTACTAAAAATACAAAAATTAGCTGGGCGTGGTGGAGGGCACCTGTAATCCCAGCTACTTGGGAAGCTGAGGCAGGAGAATTGCTTGAACCTGGGAGGTAGAGGTTGCAGTGAGCCAAGATCGCGCCATTGCACTCCAGCCTGGGGGACAAGAGCCAGACTCCGTCTCAAAAAAACAAAAAAAACAACAACAAAGAAAGAGACTTACTATCCCTCCCCACCTCATGAGTTGTTTCTTTTCTCTCTCTCTTTTTTTTGAACCCAGGCTGGAGTTCAGTGGCACAATCACGGCTCATGGTAGCCCTGACCTCCTTGGTTCAAGTGATCCTCCCACCTTAGCCTCCTGAGTAGCTGGGACCACAGGTGTGCGCCATCATGCCCGGCTAATTTTTTAGTTTTTTTTGTAGAAACCAAGTCCCACTGTGTTACCTAGGCTGGTCTCAAACTCCTGGGCTCAAGCAAGCCTCCCACCTTAGCTTCCCAAAGTGCTGAGATTATACCTGTGAGCTACTGCGCCCAGCTATAAGTTGTTTCTTTAGTAGTGGGCATACAGTTTACCATTTGGGATTGGTCCAGATGCCCAGACTGAGTTTGTTTATTTCATTTGATGTGGTTGGAGCATCTGCTTTTTTCAGTCAGTGGCCTGGCACTCTCAGAATTGTTTGTTGGTTTCAACAATTAGGAATGACAAAAGAGCACCTATGCTTTGCCTTTGCAGTGCTTACAAAATTTTTTTTATTTTAAATTTTTGTGCGTTCATAGTACGTATATATATATATATATATATATATATATATATAGGGTATATGGGATATTTTGATACAGGCATACAATGTGTAATAATCACATCACGGTAAATGGGGTATCTCTCACCTCAATCATTTCTCCTTTGTGTGACAAACAACCCAATTATACTCTTAGTTATTTTAAAATATACAATTAAGCTATTATTAACTATAGTCACTCTGTTTTGCTATCAAATACTTTTGAAGAAGTGCTTTTATACAGGTTCTCATCCATAGACTTTAAGAAGATAGCAGCTTTTTCATATACCTTCAAGTGCTCCAAATGCCCTTCTGTTCAAAGAGAACAAGCTGACGTCCCTTGACCTGTTACCATACTCCAGGTCCTCTAGATTTCCCTACATTTTTACTTTCATTGTGATTTACTCAGTTGCTGCTAATATTTTCTTTCTCATCAAGAGTCAGAATATTCTCATTTGCCATGGGAAGAGATGTTGGTGTTCTGCTTTAGTTATCACTTTGCTATATCTTTTCTTTGCAGACCCCATATCATGTGAACCTCCTCCTGGCTGGCTATGATGAGCATGAAGGGCCAGCGCTGTATTACATGGACTACCTGGCAGCCTTGGCCAAGGCCCCTTTTGCAGCCCATGGCTATGGTGCCTTCCTGACTCTCAGTATCCTGGACCGATACTACACACCGAGTAAGTATTAATACTCTAGGGAAGAAGCAGTGGCAGAGCCCTGCCCTCAGCTGCTTCCCAGGTTTGTCCACCCTTGGAGTTGGGTGGCCAGGGCTTGAATAGGATGGATCCTAAGAAGCATAAGCAGGTCCCCCTCTGGAAGCTGCACTCTTCTGTCAGTCAGTAGGGTATTCCAAAAGCTGATGTAAGTCCTGTTTTTTGCCATTCAAGATGAGATAGTACATATCTCTAGAGCTGGGTTTTGTTTTGAAGGAGGATTGGAATAGATGTCATAGTGAATAAAACATTTTTATTGGGTTCTAAAATCCTTCATTTCTAAGAGTTCAAGTTTTTTCACTTATTTTGCTTTGCCTAGATGCTTTTTGGCATCTCAGTAAAGAATGAGTGGGTAAAGCAAGTAGCTGTATATTTGTTTGGAGCTTGCAAGGATGAACAGGTCCCCAGCATCACAACTGAAGGTTTCTTTGCTTAAACATCAAAGCTTTCTAAGGCTACAAATCTAAGCCTTCCCTTGGTTGTCACCTAATGGCTGCCCCCTCTTGAAAGAAAAAGCCGTCGCTCTACTTGCCCATAAAGCGTCAGCTTGGCAAAACTTCAGATACAGGGATGCTTTTTTAAAATTTTATTTTTTAATTGACAAATAATCATTGTACATATATTCATAGAGTACATCATGGTGTTTCAATACATGTAATGTAAACAGATCACGGTAGTTAGTATATCGATCATCTCAAACATTTATCATTTTGTGTTGGGAACATTTAGTATCCTCCTTCTAGCTATTTGAAACTATATATTGTTAGCCATAGTCATTTTACAGTGGTATAGAACAATAGAACTTATTCCTCTGTCTATCCATAATTTTCTATCTTTTTTTTTTTTTTTTTTGAGACAGAGTCTCCCTCTGTTGCCCAGGCTGGAGTGCAGTGGTGTGATCTCGGCTCACAGCAACCTCCGCCTCCCAGATTCAAGCGATTCTCGTGCCTCAGCCTCCCAAGTAGATGGGATTACAGGCGTGTGCCACCACGCCTGGCTAGTTTTTGTATTTTTTGTAGAGACGGGGTTTCACCATGTTGGCCAGGCTGGTCCAGAACTCCTGACTTCAAGTGATCCACCCGCCTTGGCCTCCCAAAGTGTTGGAATTACAGGCGTGAGCCACCGCGTCCTGCCAATTCTGTATCTTTTAACAAATGTCCCCCATCCCTTACAGAGGATTTCTCAGCCTCTAGTATCCTCTATTCTGCTTTTTACTTCTATGAGATCAGCTTTTTTAGCTTCTACACATGAGTGAGAACGTGCAGTGTTTTAACTTTGTTCTTGGCTTATTTCACTTAGCAGAATATCATCCAGTTCCATTCATGTTGAATGACAGTATTTCCTTTTTTATGGATGAATAGTATTTCATGGTGTATATATACCACTTTTTCTTTATCCATTGATCTGTTCTCAGACACCTAGGTTGGTTCCATATCTTGGCTATTGTGAATAGTGTTTCAGTAAACACTGGGGTGCAGTATTTCCCCAGTGATATAATGATTTCATCCAATATAATGATTTCCTTTCTTTTGGATAAATTCCCAGTAGTGGGATTGCCAGATCATATGGTAGTTCTATTTGTAGTTTTTTGAGGGACCACCATACTGTTCTCCCTAGTGGCTATACTAGTTTGCATTCCCACCAACAGTGTATAAAGAATTTCCTTTTCTCTGCATCCTTGCCAGCATTTGTTGTTTTTTGTCTTTTTGATAATAGCTATTCCTAACTGGGATGAGATATTACCTCATTGTGGTTTTGATTTGCATTTCTGTGATGATTAGTGATGTTGAGAATTTTTTCCATATATTTGTTGGCCATTTGTATGTCTTTTGAAATGTCTGTTGAGATCATATGCCCATTTTTTAATCGAATTTTTGTTCTCTATTGAGATATTTCAGTTCCTTATATTTTCTGGATATTAACTCCCTGTTGGATGAGTAGTTTGCATGTATTTTCTCCCATTCTGTAGGTTGCCTTTTCACTCTATTGTTTCCTTTGCTGTGCAGAAGCATTTTAGTTTGATATAATCCCATTTGTTTATTTTTGCTTTTGTTGCCTGTGTTCATGAGATTATTCATAAAATCTTTTTCAGATCAATGTCCTGAGGCTTTTTCCCTGTGTTTTCTTCTAGTTTCTGGTCTTAAATTGAGGTCTTTGATCCATTTTGAGTTGAATTTTGTATAGGGTAAGAGGTGAGGGTCTGGTTTCATTCTTCTGTGTGTGGATATCCAGTTTTTCTAGCACCATTTATTGAAGAGACTGTCCTTTCCCCAGTGGGTGTTCTTGGTACCTTCATCAAAAGTCAAATGTAGATATGTGGCTTAATTTCTTAATTTCTCTATTCTGTTTAATTGGTCTATGTGTCTATTTTTATGCCAATAGCATACTGTTTTGGTTACTACAACTTTGTGATGTATTTTGAAGTCTGGTAGTGGTATCAGCTACCAGATTTGTTCTTTTTGTTCAGGATTGCTTTAGCTATTTGGAGTCTTTTGTGGTTCCTTACAAATCTTAGGATTTTTTTCCGTAATTCTGTGAGGCATGTCATTGTCATTTTGATAGGGATTGCATTGAATATATAAATTTCTTTGGGTAGTGTTGTCATCTTCATAATATTAATTCTTCTGATCCATGAGCATGAGATGTATTTCCATTCGTTTGTATCCTCTTCAGCTTATTTTATCAGTGTTTTATAGTTTTCATTATAGAGGTCTTTCACCTCCTTGGTTAAATTTATTCCTAGGTATTTTATTTTCTTTGATTTTTGTGTCTATTGTAAATGGGATTGCCTTCTTGATTTCTTTTTCAGCTAGTTTGTGTATAGAAACACTGATTTTTGTATATTAATTTTGTATCCTGCAACTTTATGGAATTCGTTTATCAGATGTAAGAGTTTTCTGGTGGGGTCTTTAGGTTTTTCTATATAGAAGATCATGTCGTCTGCAAATAGGGACATTTGACTTCCTGCTTTCCAATTTGGGTACTCTGTTTCCTCCTCTTGCCTAAGTGCTCTGGTTGGGACTTCCTAGACACAGGGATGCTTTTGTCCTAAGTTCCATCTTCTGACCCCAGTCCTAACCTCGACTTTAGCCTCTGTGGGCAGTGGGTACTTTGGAATTCTTAGCTTTTACAGACTATAGATGAAGCACAGATAACCACTTCTCCCCTTCCATTCCATTCTTCACTGTCAGTATTGTAAGAATCTGGCATGTTCATTCTTTTTTGGTGCTGCCCTCTCGCTCAACCTTAGCCACACTAGAGCTCCAGGTCACATCCTGAAAAGAATTAGCCTGGCCTCCCAGTGACTTTCTTGATTTGGCATCTGTCAGTAATACAGCTGATTTGCCCACCAAAATAGCTACTAGCCACCTCTGAAGCCTGAATGCATAACATGTCCCAGTTTGCCATGCCTACAGACAGTTCCTTTGGCTCCTATTTGGGGAAAGTCTCAGCCCCATCCTATGAATTCTCTTCCTGTTGTTGAACAGAGACCCAGCTGGGAAAACAAGGCTGAAATTCTGACCCCGTCCTCTCTTTCCCTGATTTGCAGCTGACTGGGGCAGATGGAATTGATTTAAACCCTGGACTAAGGGGGAGTGAAAGGAGTGGGTTATGATAAAGAGAGACAGGCTGCTGGACTTCTTCAGAGGTGGGCCCTGGCCAGGGGAGGCAGAATTCCTTCATGCTTACCCTTCACTGTAGCAAATCAATTTGCAATGGCTTGTAGCTGCTGAAGCACTGGGTCTGGGGCACCCCCAGCTGCATGTGGAGTAAGTTGGTTGCAGGCTAGAAGGCAAAGCATTTTTTGCCTTTTCCGTTTGTGTGGCACTGAGACCTGAAGAAGCCAGCTTTGATTAAGATTTGGAACTTAATCAAAAGCTGCTGAGAGTTGGATAAAATGACAGCACCGGAAGTACTTGGTCTCTGTGTTGTCTTTCAGCTATCTCACGTGAGAGGGCAGTGGAGCTCCTTAGGAAATGTCTGGAGGAGGTGAGTAGTTCCCATAGGATCCTGAAAGGAATGTTTGTCTCTCTGTTTGCCAGTGTTGTTTCTGTTCCTCAGTTATATTTTTTCAGTTTTTTGCCAGAAGGTGTAATACATACCCACTAACCAGATGTGAAGTTGCTACCAGGGATAGAGTTTGGTGTGGATAGAAAGCTCACTTTTCTCTCACAGATTACCTCCTCAATGTCAGTTTTATAATTTAATTCTTTCTGGTTTATCCAAACCAGTGGTTCTCAAATTTTAGTGTGTGTAAGTATCACCTGGGAAACCTGTTAAACAGATTGCCATCTCTGCCCCAACCCTCAATTCTGAGTCCACTGTTCTGAGGTGCAAACTGGGAAGCTCTGCTTTAACTGGCAGTCCCAGGTGATTTTGCTACAGGTGGTAACTGAGGCTGTACTTGAAGAACTTCTGCTCTAGACTTTATTTTATTTTATTTTTTTATTTGAGACGGAGTTTCGCTTTTGTTGTCCAGGCTGGAGTGCAGTGGCGCGATTTCAGCTCACTGCAACCTCCGCCTCTGGGTTCAAGCAATTCTCTTTCCTTAGCCTCCTGAGTAGCTGGGATTACAGGTGCCCACCACCATGCCCGGCTAATTTTTTGTATTTTTAGCAGAGACAGGGTTTCACCATGTTGGCCAGGCTGGTCTTGGACTCCTGACCTCAGGTGATCTGCCTGCCTTGGCCTCCCAAAGTGCTGGGATTACAGGCATGAGCCACCACACCCATCCCTGCCCTAGACTTTATACCTGCCCTGTTCTTGTGCCACCTGTAATTGCCATACTGCCTGCTCCCTTAATAGTGCACGAGTCTTTGTAATCTGTGAGAAAAAGCCTCCCCTAAGAATTCAGGAGGACCATAGAAAGCAACTAGGAAGCTTTGGGCAGAAGGGGAGAGTAGACTTTGGTTTGCGAGGACAGGATTACAGAACACACCCTTTCTAATACTACTCCTTAGAGTCTAAGGCTTTGGGTATGGATGGAGAATGGGGAAATGGGGAGGTCAAAAACCAGCCACATTAGTTTTTTTTCATTCTTTTACTGTTCCTGTGGCTTAAGGATGAACTTGAACTCGTGGTTTAGTAAGAGAGTAGGAAGATAAGAGCAGGAGCGTTGGGAGTAATGTCAGTTTGCTTCTTACACAAACCTTTTGTTTTCAGTCCACAGTGCCCACCCCACCCCCCACTTTTTTTTTTTTTAAGAGACGGATCTCGCTTTGTTGCCCAGGCTGGAGTGGAGTTCAGTGGCACCATCATAGCTCACTGCAGCCTGGATTTCTGGAACTCAAGCGATCCTCCCAAGTAGCTGAGACTACAGACAGGCACCACCATGCCCAGCTCATTTTTTTATTTTTAAGAGATGGGGTCTTGCTATGTTACCTAGGCTGGTCTTGAACTCCTGGGCTCAAGATATTCTTCCACCTCAACCTCCCAATTACAGGCCTGAGCCACAGCTCCTGGCCTCTGCTTTGTTCTGAGGACAATCACTCTTTGTTAGCTTATTATCTTGAGACATTTTAAGAGAGACGTCTGTGTTTACCAAACTGATGGGTAACAGAACACTATGGGGAACAGAACACTAGATTGTCTCATTCTTTCGTCAGCTGACTGACCAGAGACAGGCTCTTAGCTGCACCTCCCAGTTCAGCCTCCTTGCCTCGCAGTCATCCTCCAGCTGCTGTTTGGGTACCCTCTACCACTAGAGTACTAGTGCCCTACTGCCAACTGCCTCCAATAGAATATCAGTTCCACAAAAGCAGGGATTTGGCCGGGCGCAGTGGCTTACGCCTGTAGTCCCAGCACTTTGGGAGGCCGAGGCGGGCAGATCATGAGGTCAGGAGATCGAGACCATCCTGGCTAACACGGTGAAACCCCGTCTCTACTAAAAATACAAAAAATTAGCTGGGCGAGGTGGTGGGCGCCTGTAGTCCCAGCTACGCGGGAGGCTGAGGCAGGAGAATGGCGTGAACCCCGGAGGGGCGGAGCCTGCAGTGAGCCGAGATCACACCACTGCACTCCAGCCTGGGCGACAGCGAGACTCTGCCTCAAAAAAAAAAAAAAAAAAAGCAGGGATTTTTGTTTGCTTGTATCCCCAGTGTCTAGAACAGAGCCTGGCACATAGTACTTAGTAATTATTTGTTGACTGATTTCCTCCATGTCTCTCTGCAGCTCCAGAAACGCTTCATCCTGAATCTGCCAACCTTCAGTGTTCGAGTCATTGACAAAAATGGCATCCATGACCTGGACAACATTTCCTTCCCCAAACAGGGCTCCTAACATCATGTCCTCCCTCCCACTTGCCAGGGAACTTTTTTTTTGATGGGCTCCTTTATTTTTTTCTACTCTTTTCAGGTGCACTCTTGATAAATGGTTAATTCAGAATAAAGGTGACTATGGATATAATTGAGCCCTCTGGTCCGGGTCTCAGTTTACCTAATATTACCTCAGAAAGGATATGGAGGAAAGATGATCTTTTTGCCAGGTCTGACTTTTCTTCTGCTCCGCCCTCCATTAACGCTCAGTACCGTTTAGCAGCTGACGGCCCCACGTTCTACTCCATGCTTGGCTTCCTTTCCAACTAGCTCTTTCATATATTTTACTTGCTAATATCTCCATTCTCTCTAAAGTAGTGGTTCTTTTTGCCCTTAAACTTAAATTTTTTTAATTAATTAATCTGAATTAATAATACATGCACTTAATATAACATGCAAACAGTACAAAAACGTGTAGTGAAAAATATTTCTCCAGAGCCAGGTGTGGTGGCTTATACCTGTAATCCCAGCACTTTGGGAGGCCGAGGCGGGCGGATCACAAGGTCAAGAGAGCGAGACCATCCTGACCAACCTGGTAAAAACCCTGTCTCTACTAAAAATACAAAAATTAGCTGGGAGTGGTGGCGCACACCCCTAGTCCCTACTGGGGAGGCTGAGGCAGGAGAATTGCTCGAATCCGGGAGGCAGAGGTTGCAGTGAGCCTAGATCGCGCCACTGTACTCCAGCCTGGCAACAGAGTGAGACTCTGTCTCAAAAAAAGAAAGAAAAATGTTTCTTCCATCCCTATAATCCAATCACCTGCTTCCTGCTTCCCTTCCTGGAGGAAACTTCAAGCTACTAATTTCTTATGTTTTTTAAGAGATATTCTGTTACTGTGTAAAGTATACATACATACAGACACATGCCCCCTTTAAGTTTTTTAGATTTATTTATTTATTTAGAGACGGTCTCACTCTAGCCCAGGCTGGAGTGCTGTGGCATAATCTTGGCTCACTGCAACCTCCACCTCCTGGGCCCAAGTGATCCTCCCATCTCAGCCTCCTGAGTAGCTAGGATTACAGGGGCACACCACCAATGCCCAGCTAGTTTTTGTGTTTTTCATAGAGACAGGGTCTCACCATGTCGTTCAGGTTGGTCTTGAACTCCTGGGCTCAAGCAGTCTGCCTGCCTTGGCTTCCCAGTGCTGGGATTACAGGCGTGAGCCACCGTGCCCGGCTAAAAAGTATTTTTAATGTTCTGCATATTGCTTATTTCACTTAACACTATATTAGAGATTGTTTTATATCAATACATATAGATATGCTTATTCTTGTTGATAGTTGCATAATTTTACATTAAATTGATGTATCATGGGAAGTTAACCAGTTACCCGTTTTACTCTTAGCATACCTTTAGGGAACAATGTGGATGTTTTGTGGTTAAAGCCACTAAAACAGTGGTTCTTGACCAGATGTGTGTTTCAGAATGTTCATCTCACATTTCCAGTTGCTACTGATGCTGCCCGTCTAGGAACCACATATCAAAACCATTTGGTCTCCGACTAAGATAAACCCTACTTTATCCAATTCTGTGCTCCTCTTAATATCATATACAGATAGGTTTTTGTTTTGTCTGTGATGAAATGTATCATCTAAGATACTACCTACTGATCATAACGTTCATATTAAAGTATTGGGTTAACATTAGATTTGGGTGTCTTATACGCTATTTAATACACCAATGATAAATGCCTTATACCATAAGAAGAAAGCTAATCATTGAGTAAATGGGAGAAAAGAGATGATTCACGTCACTACAGTTGATTCAGCCTCCAACACCACCATGAATATGCATAGGTTTGAGCTTTTAGCTAGATTCCTGAGTGTAAGGCATCTATTTTAAAAGCGCCACAAGTTGGCCGGGTGCGGTGGCTCATGCCTGTAATCCCAGCACTTTGGGAGGCTGAGGCGGGTGGATCACCTGAGGTTAGGAGTTCAAGACCAGCCTGCCCAACATGGTGAAACCCATCTCTACAAAAAAATGTATAACAATTAGCCAGGCGTGGTGGCACACGCCTGTAAACCCAGCTACTCGGGAGGCTGAGGCAGGAGAATTGCTTGAGCCCAGGAGAGGGAGGTTGCAGTGAGCCGAGATCGTGCCACTGCACTCCAGCCTGGCTGACAGAACAAGACTCTGTCTCAAAAAAAAAAAAAGCGCCACAGATGATTCTGATGCCCTACCCAGTGGAGTGCCGCTACTAAAGCACAGGCTATCCTGCTACATGATTTTCCCATCTGTACAATGACTGAAATAGCACCTATTCTATGTGGTAGATATGAGAATTCCATGAAGTAATATAGGTAAACATTTAGTTCAGGGCTTGGCATGTGGTAATGCTCAGTAAGTGTATAATGATTGGTAAACTTGTGATTCTGCATTCAGGCCTCACCAGGGATGACATACGGTTCTCTGCCTTTGAATGTAAGTGTCCCCAGGGCAATCTCAGGCAAGCCTGCAAATCCATCCTGACTCTTAGTGTTTTTTTGCCAACCTGGATCTCTTTCCTGAGCTCCAAATCAACTCATTCCTAGACAGCTCACCCTCCAGATTTAGGGACATCAAACTCAGTATGTCTAAAACTGAGCCTTACCATCTGCCCCTCTCCAAACCTCCTCTGTGACATTCTGTCTTAGAGAATTAGAGCCACCTGGTTTCCCAAGTGCCCAAGTCAGAAACCCAGGTATCATTTATTTTTAATGAATGTTTTATTTTGGAATAGATTTGGTTTTACAGAAAAGTTGCAAAGATAATATGGTGTCCTTATACCCCTTATTCAGTTTCTGTAATGTTAACATCTTCTATATACCATGGTATATTTGTCAAAACTGAGAAATCAACATTGGTTGGTGTATTAGTATTACTAAGCTCCAGGCTTTATTCAGATTTTATCAGTTTTTCCACTAATTTTCTTCTGTTCTAGGATATAATCTAAGATACAACATTGCATTTAGCTGGGCATCATTTTTATGCCATTCTTTATCTCCTGTCTCTACATGGCCACCAAGTTCTGGCATTTCTACATCCTAAATCTTTTAATTTTATTATAATTTTTTATTGTTGTTTTTCAGAGACAGGGTCTTGCTCCATCACCTAGGCTGGAGTACAGTGGCACAATCATAGCTTATTGCAGCCTTGAACTCCTGGGCTCAAGTGAACCTCTTACCCCAGCCTCCCAACTAGCTGGGACTAGAGGGGTGCACCACTGCACCCAGCTAATTTTGTAAAAATTTTTTGTAGAGACAGGGTCTCGCCATGTTGCCTAGGCTGGTCTCGAACTCTTGGCCTCAAGTGATCCTCCCACCTTGGTCTGCCAAAGCACTGGGATTACAAGTGTGAGCCACTGCACCCAGCCTAATCTTTATAAATCTCTATCCCCATTACTCTGGTTCACCCCCTGTCATTTCTTAGACTATTTAACAGCCTCTTAACTTCACTCTACTTTTAATCTCTTCCCTCTCCAGGTCTTTCTCCATATTTTAAAAAACTAGTTTCACCATCCATTCCTCTCTGCCCTTAAAAGTTTCTGGTGGTTTTCCATGACTTAAGAGAATAAAGCCCAATTCTTTGGTTTGACGTGCTAGGCATTCCATAATCCTCTCCTAACCTAACTCCCCACTTTCCTTTCCCTCTTTTACATCTCTTAAAGCCTGTGTTCCAACTAAATTTACATGGCCTCGTCATTCACTCCTGACTTCACACCTATATATACCTACTATAAGAAGGGTAAGCATTGCTTTGTGGAACTTTTCTTACAGAGGGATGTGTGTGTGGAGTCATGATGTAGTGTGTTCTGGTAATTTCTGTTTTCTTCCGCTGGATTTTAGTTTTTAAAATGCCAGCTGTGTCCTAAATCAATTTTCTGAAGTTTAAAAAACACTGGGAATGTACCCATTATTCAACACTCCTGGCCAAACACTGTTCAGAATGGAGTTCTGATTAGCTCCCATCTGCTTTCAGGTGATTAATACACAGAAAAACAAATTATTCCTTCCCAGGCTCGGGGTGGGAGGGGGGATAGGTTGGAGAAGAGAGCAGCTGTTTTGCCTCAGGGTAGGGAAGCTCAGCCCTACTAGAGAGGGTATGGGAAGGCAGAAACCTTTGAGAGATGGAAGAGGCCACTGAAATGACCCAAGAGCTTGGTCTTGCTAGCTGAGCAACTGCTAGGTCTGCCCTGCCTGGATCCCAGCGTCCTTTCACTTCTGCTCCCCTCAGCCTTTTGACCAAAGCAGCAGCAGTGCCCAAGCAAGAGAAAGAGGCACATTCTTGGGTTCTCTCTAAATGTCTGCTGCTTGCTTAGTCCAGTGTGTGAATTATGTGTTAGTGTGTTTGGGAGGAGAAACCTGCAACTTGCCTTCACTTACCTTCCTTCATGGGAGGGAATGTTTTCAAAGACTGCACTTTTCATATTTATTCTGGAACACTATGATCCTTTAAGAGAAAGTAGGAAAGTCTTTAAACTCCAAATTGGAATGCTTACCCAGTCTAAACACTCTCCATTTAATTCACAGATACTTGTTTGCAAAAAAGAAGCCATGTAAACCATCTGTGTATACTTTATTTTTATTTTTAAATTTTTAATTTAATTTAATATTTTTTTTTGAGACAAAATCTCGCTCTGTCACCCAGGCTGGAGTGCAATGGCACGATCTCGGCTCACTGTAGCCTCTGCCTCCTGAGTTCAAGCAATTCTTCTGCCTCAGCCTTCTGAGTAGCTGGGATTACAGGCGTGCGCCACCACACCCGGCTAATTTTTATATTTTTGTAGAGACAGGGTTTTACCATGTTGACTAGGATGGTCTTGGAACTCCTGACCTCAAATGATCTGTCTGCCTCGGCCTCCCAAAGTGCTGAGATTATAGGCACGAGCCGCTGCACCCAGCCCCCGTGTAAACTTTAATCATCATCTACTTTTCCTTAGGGCTAAACCCAGTTAGAGGCTAAAACGTGATTTGTTTTGCTGTGGGGAAAAGAAAAACAACTTAATGGGAAGAGTCAAATGCTGAGACCTCATTAGAAGCTTCTTAGGCCACTTAGTGTCCATACCATACTGCTTCCCCTGCACTGTTAACTATCGTGACCATATGCTGGCTTAGCAGAGCTTTGGGGCACAAGGGCCTGGGAGGACCTGCTTCCCCTTGCTGGGGTCAAGCCTGTGAGCCCTTCTGTAGATGGCCATGTGATGCAGTGGAAATGAAGGGAGGGTCGGATCACACACGTATGCGTGATCACTTGCTTAGTGACTTTGGGCAAGTTGCTTTGATCTACAACTTTCTTGTTTCTAAAATAGGACTTGTTGAGGACTACATGGCCCTTCCTTAGGGAAAGTTGTCCAGCCCCTGAAAAGTTTTTGATAAACTAATTTCTTCTGGGTATTTATAACCTTTTATTGATTTGTTACTATTTTCCAGGCATTATATAGAAGTGTTGTGTATCTTATTTAATCCCCTCAACTTCCCATAGTCTAAGATAATTTTAGAGGTGGGATGTCTCTTGCCAGGCCCTAGGCTTCAGTTAAAGCAGAGCATACTTCAGCCTTCCCCCACATTCTTTTCTCTTCCTTTCTGCAGAAAGGATTGAATAACCCAGATAGGGATACTTGGGGAAGGCACTGAGCCTCTTTGTTAAAATGAGGAAAAGCAAATATTAGGTGTTAAAGTCATGCCAGCCCCAAATGGAGACTTTCTTCTTGATGTATTCAGAAGGACTGATTGAAAGGGACTGGAGAAAGGCAGAACTTCCTCCCGCATGATTCAGAATTCTTCAGTGCCACATCTGGATACTGCCTCGAGGTATCAGCACCACCTAACATCCTGCTGGGGGTGGTTACATACCAGGGGACCTGAAGCTTAGGGTGGCACACCAAGTGAGTGGCAGGGCGAGGGTTAGAACGTGTTGAGGGTCCCCATGCATTTAGCATGAGGGACAGGCCCCCAGAGGAGGCCCCACTGTGTCTGGAAAGCTTTTGCTGGACACATGGGTACGTTGAGGCATTGCAGCTTTTTGGGAAAAGAAGTCGCATCTTTGGACCCTTATCCTGAGAGATGATGCCTAGACCCTGTGTTTCTAGCACAATCTGTACTTGCAAAGCACCCCATCATCTCTCCCTGAGGGCACACTTGCAAAGACACGGGGACAGCAATCCAGGCAAACTACAGTGAATACAATGGCCCTGGGGCATAAAACAAAGTGGTAGTTTGAGGAACAGAAAGGAAACCAATATGGCTGGAGCAAAATGAGTGATGAAGAGAGTAGTTTAAGATGAGGCTGGAGAATCAGGCAAAGTCAGATCATTGCTGGACCTGACTTTGAAGGTGTACCAGAGAAAATAGACCAGTTGGGAGACTACTATAGCAGTCCAGAGAACTAGGGTGTTGGCAGAGAAGAAAGAAGATGGACTCAGAATCCGTAGGTCTTTCTGAAGGATTGAGTATAGAGAAAGAACCAAATAGGACTCCCCAGTTTCTGACTTGAGCAACTGGGTAGAAGGTGGTGTCATCTACTGTGGTGGGATGGTCTGGAAGAGGTCACGATTTGAGTACTTGAGTCATGTGCTCCATTTTGGACATGAGTTTTGAGATGCCTACTAGCCAAGCCGGCAGACATGAGGCAGACAGTTGTACCTCCAAGTCTGGAGTTCAGGCAGCAGCCTGGGCTGAAGATAAACATTCAGGAATTGGCAGTATTGAGATATTGAAAGACATGGGATTGAATGAGACCAATCTAAGGAGACAGTATAGAGAGGGACCTGAGGAAAGCCAACATTTAGAGGTCAAGTAGAGAAGTAGCCAGCTAAGTAGACAGAATTGGGACCAGTGAGGTCATAGGAAACCAGAAGTTAGGAGCCACAGAGGAAACAGTTGCAGAAAAGAGCAAGTGGTCAGCCATATCCATTGACTGCTGCTGTTAAATCCAGAAAAAAAGGCCTTGAGATTTGACATTGTGATGACCATGCTGAGTGGACTTCAGCCGACTGGTTGGGAAAAAAGCAGATTGAAGAGGAAATTGGAGGTGAAGAAATGGAGGTAGAGGTGTAGCAATCTTTCAAGAACTTTAACTGCAAAGGAAATAAAGAAATGGGGAAAGGATTTATGTTTTGTAAGGTAAGAGATCCTGGAACATTTGTACTCTGGGGGGTGATCCAGTAACGATTCCGTAGAGAGGGAGACACTGACGATACAGGACAGAAAAGATGACTGAAGAGTGAAATCCTCAAGACAACAGAGTTGGATGAGCATTGGCCTGATAGACACACACAGTCACCAGCGTTCTGACTGACACCTACACACCACCACCAACTGGCATGGTAACAAATCCACCACCAACGGGCATGGTAACAGCCAAACTGACACATGCACCCAACAGCCCACCAAGTCACAGGAATACACATACAGTATTCACTTGACACACACACACAGGCACAGCAACTAATGGCCACACTGACATGCCAGATAGACCAACATCTGTACCTCCTCTCACACAGAGGGGCCCCCAGTTCCCTCCCATGCTCTTAGGGGCCCCTTCCAATCCTACCCTCTGCCCAATTCCCAGGCCCTGCCTCTCCCCAGTGACATTGCCCTCTTAGGAAGCAAATCCAGGCCTGGGCTGAAGAAGGACAGGGAGGGCTTCATATCCAATGAAAGGTTTTATTAAGCGAATGAGAGATGGGGAGATGGGGGAGGTACATCAACTGCAGGGGCAAGATAACCACAAATACAAGATCCCAGCGACAACCTGGTGTTGACACACCTTTCTTCCCTCCCAACCCACCCACAGCCCTTTGTGAGCAAAAACACCCTCTCCCTGCTGGTCCAGCTGGACATATCAGTGTACGGCCAGAAAACAGTGAAATGAATCCCCAGCTCATTGGGATAAATAAGTTGCACTGGACATTTTAAAATTTCAAATTTAATTACAACATACATAAATAAATAGGACAGACAGCAACAGGACTGTGATGAGCAGCAGCCTGGATTCAAGTTCTGCAATTTGTGCTTTATCTTCTTTGTTCCTTGAGGACCCCTCCTGCCCACTTCTCTCTGAGAGTAGGAAGGGTACAAAGAGTCCACTAGGGCCTCCTTCCAGCACCCCTTTTCTGGGGGTAGGAGATTCTGGAATGAGGGGCACCAACTCCTCAGTAGCACCTCTGATTTATCAATTTTCCTCCTGCCACCAAACACAATGGCTTTGGCCTCTAGAAGCACCCACGGCCACCCAGGCACGCTAATGGAAAGGGCTCTGCCCCATGAGCCAGATCTTTTCATGTCAATTTTCTGTCCAAACACTTCTCAACCATCAAAGGTCAGAAAATTGCACACATGAGACAAATACCTGGGCCCTTAACTTACCAACACACCACCACAGAGAGGCCACCCTCCCTTACTCCAAGCCAGATCCCCAACTGTGGGATCTCTGGATGAATGTTCTCTTTCTGGCCTGACTCTAATCCCACCTTTCAGTCCTTCCCGGCCCACCGCCAAGAGCTAAGTCCCTATTTCAGGGCCTGGGAGCCCCTTAGGGATGGGGTGGGAGAAGCAGTTATTTCCGATGCTTGGCATCCTTCTCCGAAGCCTTGGTTTCACCATGCCCACTGCCCACACTGCTTAGAAACATCTTGTCCAGCCCCTTGAGTGACTCCAGCAAGTAGTTCTGGAAGGCAGTGAGGGCAGCACAGATGGCAGGCCCACCGAAGCCATGGGTGATGAGGCTAAAGTGTGTCAAGCAGCTCTGTACTCCGGGCTCCAGGATGAGTGCTGGGCGGCTGTTGCCCAGCGGTGAGCGGTCCTGAGCCATCAAGTCTGCAAACTCCTTGCAGATCTGCCTGGTGGGAGAAGGAGGGTCAGAGGTTGGAGGACAAAAGTCTGAGCCCAGGGAAGGACCTACTACATGCTAGGCATTTTACAGACATTAGCTACACAATTGCTGACCCTCCCAACAGTCTGCAAATGATGACCATGCTGTTTTTTACAGAAAAGGAAACTAAGGTTCAGAAAAGTCATTTGACTAGCCCAGTATCACACAGCTAATAAACAGCACATGTTGATCACCCTGTAATCTTTCTTTTTTGGATGTCCGGCCCATATTCAAAGTGCAGCTCAGCTACTTACTACCTTATACAGGAAACTTTCCTGGATTCCCTCTCCCACCCCAAACACCCAATGCTTCACAGAACTTTGTCTTTGAAGCTATTAGGAAACAATCCAGAATCTGCTGGAAATAATAACTAGCAGTGAATATAATTGAAGGCTGGATGCTGTGCCAACCACACTGTCTGCATCATCTTAATCTTCATAACAAGTCTATACTATTATTATCCCCATCATATGGACAAGAAAACTGGTTTCAGACAGGTTGGATGACCTGTCAAGGTGACCGAGCTGGGATTTGAACCTAGCTCTAGTTTGCAGCCATTCATTATTCATTCCTTTGTGCGTCCTGTGTGTGGCTCAGGCAAGAGAATCACTCATCATTCATCTTTGTGTCACCATGAAAGCCAGCCAGTATCTTACACAGGACCGAGACCCACGAAGTGCTTGATGAATGAGCTGATAAGTGAACGAGGCGAGCCCCGCCCTGGCTAGGTTTCTCTAGCCACAGTATGAGCAGCCTCAGAGGTCTCTCCATTTGGCAGTCCCAGGAGTCTGTGCTTCCTCTTCTGCCTTGGGCACTTGAGGAAAGCCTCAAAGGCAGGAGGGTGGAGTTGTCAGTTTGAAGGACTGCGTTAGGTGGGAGGACTGGATGTTCTAAGCCGGAAACAGACAAACCCAAGGATGTGAGGACAGGGTTGGCAAAAGTGGGTGGAGTTTGTGTGGGCCAGACTGTGGGGCCCTCAAAAGAGTCCGAACTTTAGCCTACCAATTGGTAGTTCTCAGATTTATCTCTCTCTTTTCTTTTTTTTTCCAAGACAAGGTCTTGCTCTGTCACCCAGGCTGGAGTGCAGTGGCGCGATCCCAGCTCACTGCAGTCTCAACCTCAGCCTCCCGAGTAGCTGGGACTACAGGTGCGCACCATCACTCCTGGCTAATTTTTTTTAGTACAGATGGGGTTTCGCCAAGTTGCCCAGGCTGGCCTTGAACTCCCAGGCTCAAGCAATCTGATCACCTCAGCTTCCCAAAGTGCTGGGATTACAGGCATAAGCCACTGCACCCAGCCTCTCTCTCTTTCTCTCTTTCTCTATCCCCCTCCTCTATCTGTCTTTTCTTGCAGTGGGACTGCTATGGTATGAATGCTTATGTTCCCAAAAATTCGTATGTTGAAATCCTACCCCCCTAGGTGATAGTATTAGGAGGTGAGGCCTTTGGGAGGTGATTAGGTCACGGAGGTGGAGCCGTCATGAATGGGATTAATGCCCTTGTTATAAAAGAAGCCAGAGAGAAACCCCTTCTCCCTTCTACAGTGTGAGGACACACAGCAAGGTGCTGTCTATGAGCCAGAAAGCAGGCCCTCACCCGACACGGAATCTGCCTTGACCTTGAACTTCCCAGCCTCCAGCACTATGAGAAATAAATTTCTCTTATTGGCCGGGCACGGTGGCTCACACCTGTAATCCAAGCACTTAGGGAGCCCGAGGCAGGTGGATCACCTGAGGTCAGGAGTTCGAGACCAGCCTGGCCAACATGGTGAAATGCCATCTCTACTAAAAATAGAAAAATTAACCAGATGTGGTGGCAGGCACCTATAATCCCAGCTACTCAGGAGGCTGAGGCAGAAGAATTACTTGAACCCAGGAGCTGGAGGTTGCAGTGCACCGAGATTGCACCACTGCACTCCAGCCTAGGCAACAGAACAAGATTCTGTCTCAATAAATAAATAAATAACAGTTTCTGTTGTTCATAAGCTACCTAGTTTATGGTATTTTGTTATAGCAGCCCAAATGGACTAAGATAAGAACTCTTTTGGAAAAACTAAATCTTTCGCCTTTTTTTTTTTTTTTTTTGAGATGGGGTCTCACTATGTCACGCAGGCTAGAGTACAGCGATGCAATCATGGCTTACTGCAGCCTTGACCTCCCAGGCTCAGGTTATCCTCCCACCTCAGCCTCCCAAGTAGCTGGGACTACAGGAGTGCACCACCACACCTAATTGTTGTATTTTTACTAGAGACCGGGTTTCACCGTGTTGCCCAGGCTAGTCTCCAATTCCTGGGCTCAAGCGATCCACCAGCCTCAGCCTCTCAAAGTGCTGGGATTACAGATGTGAGCCACCTTGCCTGGCCTGAAAAACTAAATCTTGGGGCCGGGCGCGGTGGTTCATGCCTGTAATTCCAGAACTTTGGGAGGCCAAGGCGGGTGGATCACCTGAGGCCAGGAGTTCGAGACCAGCCTGGCCAACATGGTGAAACCCCGTCTCTACTTAAAATACCAAAAATTAGCTGGGCCTCGTGGCAGGTGTCTGTGATCCCAGCTACTCGGGAGGCTGAGGCAGGAGAATTGCTTGAACCCGGGAGGTGGAGGTTGCAGTGAGCTGAGATCGCGCCACTGCACTCCAGTCTAGGAAACAAGAGCGAAACTCCATCTCAAAAAACAAAAACAAAACTAAATCTTAATAGAATACTAGTTTGTTAAACAGGCCCTGAGGTGCCCTCGCAGACCTAGTTTGAGAATCAGTGCAGCGGGAACCACTGAAGATTCTTATGCAGTGGGGCGGGTGCATGTGCAGGGAGGTTGGGAACAGGGAGACTCTGGGGTGAAGGTCCAGGAGTGAGATGAAGACCTGAGTAGAGGTGGCAGCATGTGAACGGTGGTGAGGGAGGCACAATGGGACTTGCAGAGCAGTCAGGTGTGACTTGGTGGCCTGATGGACGTCACTGGAGCAGAGGGTTGATGGGCAAGGCTAGAAGAGGGAGCCTCAGACCTGCGATGGGGACTAGGGCTGGTAGTGTCCTGGGAGTGTATGTGAGTGTAGGACCCATGCGTGAGCCTGTGTGAGCCAGTATGTGACATCACCGTTCCTGATGCAGGAGCCCAGATATGTTCACATGTAGTGTCCATGTGTGCTCCAGGAGCTTGTGAGGAGTGTTCATGTATGTCTGAGTGATACACATGATGCCCAAATATACCCATATGTGGCACCCAAGTGTGCCCAGGTGGCATGCACACATGTGCCCAGGAGAGCCTAAGCAGGGAGCCTAGGTGTGCCCATGTGTGGTGCCACATGGGCCGCACATACGTGTGTGTGCCCACTGCTCCTGTACACAGTGGTGTGCACGTACGTGTGTGTGCTCACTGCTCGTGTACACAGTGGTGCACAAATACGCACGTGTGCCCACTGCTCATGTACACAGTGGTGCGCATGTACATCTGTGTACTCACTGCACAAAGTGTCCGTTGTGCCCATACATGATGTCTGTCTGTGCATGACACCCACGTGTGCCTGTGCAAGGTGCCCTCACTCACTTGGCAGCCAGCAGCATGCTCTTGCGGCTGTGCAGCTCCCCCGGGTCAGCGTGCTGTCGGCACAGGTACTCAGCGGCTGCCTTGGCTGGGAACTCCGTCTCACAGACGTAACCGAAGTCTCGGGCTAGGTGCACGGCCTCTCCTGGGGGGAGGGGAGCTGTCACTACTGCCAGGTGTACCTCTGTGCCTGGAACACAGCTTTGAACCTCTGACCCCCTGGCCAGGGGGATCCTGCCCCATCCTGCCTGTGTAGATGCCCCCTCTGACTTTCCTTCCCAGCCCAGCTCCAGCCCCCATTCCATTGCCCTCCCTTGGGGCCATTAGGGTTGGGCTCTGAGCTCAGAGATGGGAGCTGGGCCCACCATGTATTCCAGAGGCACCAACCTCCAGGGGAGGGGGCTGTCACCCCCTTCATCCCTTTACCACATCCAAACACTGGCCACTCCCCGCCAACACACACACCCACACAGCCACACCCACACCCGCATACACATACACATACGCACACTGCAAGTAGGTCTCCATTGCACATGCACGCACACATGTACAAAGACTACACACAGAAATCACAAACACACCTTATACATGACAGAGAGTATGCACACAGATACTGCAACGCTTACACGGATACACACACACCACTAAACACACCCTCCTGCATTAGAGACAGTCACACCAGACAACTCACTTGCCCTCACATCCACTCCCATGCTCACCTTCAGGCCTCACTCACCTTCCACTAGCGAAGTCAGCAGCGTCACATTGGCGGCCTTGCGACGGCCAGCTGGCAGGTTGAGCCCAATCTTCTCTAACCGTTCCCGCAAACACCGGCCCCCATTTTTGGACTTGGCCCTTGACATGCACAGAGACAGACAGACATACAACTATGAAGACAAGAGAAACGCATGGAAGCTAAGTGGCTGCCAAAGGGCCTTGTTGCCTCCACCAGCCCCTGTTGAGGTTTGGGATTGGTCCTGGAGATGCTCTGAGGTCTCTTTCAGCAAGGGCACAACTAATCTCCATGGTTTTGCAGCCAAGACAGAGGTGGGGGGCCAGCACCCAGCTCCAGGAGCCCCTCAGTTCACTCTAATCCCCTCAACAGCAGGGGCAGCCAGGGTGGGGCATCCTGGGGTCCTTAGCACACCAGATGGCCACACACACCTACCTGGGGATACACAGACCTATATGTAGAGACACACAGTGACATACAGAAAGAGAGACACATGGGGAGACACAGGTACACATACAGCCACCTGGTGACTCACACACACACACACGTGAAAGAATAGACACGTAGAACCAATAGAGACAGACATATGCAGAGACACAGACTCAGACACCCAGGGACACAGAGGCACAGGATCACACCAAGTCAGGGTCCCAGGAACACATGTACAGACACTCATGGACTCACAGAGATCCTCCAAGATGCTAGGAGTAACGAGATAACCCCTATGACTGCACAAATGCCACTCCCACACAGTGGCACAGATATGTAAACATCCATGTGACTATCTCCAGATGCACAGGCAATCACACACACACACACACACACAGCAGGACACACCCTAGGCCACACATCCCACTAGAAGAAACACAGGATACTCACACTCATGGAAACACATGCTCCTGGCCATCCACTACTATAGACAGATGCACACGCACACACATGTCCACACCATCCTCAGACTCATCAAAGCTCACGGCCCTGAAGCAGAAATACCCTTCCCAGCCACAAAGACATGCACAGAGAGAGAAAGACACAGGTCTAGGAAGACAAACCATGGACTACCATGCTCCACACCCCAAAACACACAGGGCCTATGCTGCCGCGCAGAATGGGTCTTGGGTCCTGGGGTTCATTTCCTGGAAGAGAGGGTGAGGATGGCCCTCTCTCTTCCCCAGACCCAGTCTCGTCCTGACCAGTGTGGATGAGTTCTCCATCCCTTCTCTGTGCCCAGACTTCTTTCTCTGCCCACCTCCCTACCCCAGACCCACAGACATGTGGCAGCCACCAGGGACCTGGGCCGGCCCCCACAACATGCACAATCCAGAGTCCCCGGGGCATCCCCTCCCAGGGAGACTGAGGCAGGGCGCCTAGGTGAGACTGGCCTCCTCTCTCATGCCTTGAGAAGGCCCGAAGAGGCCAGGGATCCAACCAGGCGGGGAATTGTGGGCTGGCCTTCCTACCTGCGGAGGACACCCCCCAGGAGGGAGGCGTTGAGGCACTCCGGAGGCGAGAGTCGCCGCTGCACCTCCCCCACCGTCACCTTGTACTTGGATGTTGAGCTGAGCAGTGAAAGCCGGCCGGGCACGGAGCAGAAGACCTCACCAGGATTGGTGATGCCGCCCACCAGGCTGTCTTTGGCCAAGGAGAGGGCTGAGAGGCTGCTGGCTTTGGAGGGGATGGGCACTGTGGAGAAGAGGGAAACACTGAGCCAGTGGCTGCCGCACACGGCCCCACTCAGGGAAGGGTCTGGTATCCTTGCTTTATGAAGGGAGAAACTGAGTCACAGTGGTATCCTTGCTTTATGAAGGGAGAAACTGAGTCACAGTGAGGTGAAAGTGACTCGCCCAAGTTCCCTCAACTGATGGATGTGAACTCAGAGACTGAACTCTGAGTTGTCTGGCTCTTGAATCTGTGTCCCCCTCACTGAACCAGGCAGGTCCTATCTCAAACTCAAACAGCTCCAGCGGAATCTTGGTGTTTTAGCGGATGCCATCAGAGAGGGACTTGGATGTAAGGATATGAGTGTGAGCTGGAGGCAGGACCCCTGGGCCCTGCAGCAGGGCCAGGCCACGGCTGGGCAATCACAGGGGGTCCCCAAATCCCCTCTTCCCACTTGTGATTCCCACATTTTTCCTCTCCACCCTCCCACCCCACCTCACCCCTGCATCAGTGAGGGGCCTGGAGACTGTGGGCTCCACATCCCGGAGACAGGGAGGTTATTGCCCTGTTAATGCCTTCAAGCTCTGGCCCTCTCTTCCTGCCAAGTCACTCTGCGAATGCTAAAGGAGACCAGGAGACAGGCCCTATACACCCTCCCCAAACACTCCCTAATTATCTACTAAATGTCTGAAGACCAGAGAGGGAATCTGAGAAGTTAATTTTCTTTCTTTCTTTCTTTCTTTCTTTTTTTTCTTTTTGAGATGGAGTCTCGCTCTGTCACCAGGCTGGAGTGCAGTGGTGCCATCTCGGCTTACCGCAACCTCTGCCTCCTGGGTTCAAGCGATTCTTCTGCCTCAGCCTCCTGAGTAGCTGGGACTATAGGTGCCCACCACCACGCATGGCTAATTTCTGTATTTTTAGTAGAGATCGGGTTTCACCATATTGGCCAGGCTGGTCTCGAACTCCTGACCTCATGATCCACCCGCCTCGGCCTCCCAAAGTGCTGGGATCACAGGCATGAGCCACCATGCCTGGTCAGAAGTTAATTTTCTAAAATTCACTTAGACATTCTTGGCTATAAGAGAAAGAAAGTTCTTCCTGCAGTCTAACCTCCATCGTCCTGCTTAGCCTCAGGGGAAGGGAGAATATCGAAGCACTTGCTTCTTTAGCGGAACCCTTTGGCCTTTTCTTCCTTTAAGGAGGTGAGACCCTTGGTAGACAAGGACTCGTGTGTACATCAGGAGTGAGGCTGGAGTGTGGAGTCTGGGACTAACAGCTACTGAGCACTCACTGCTATGTGCTCCCGTAGATAAACCCACTCAGTCCTTGGAACAACCCACAAGGGGCTGCACTTATCACTATTCCCATTTTACAGATGAGGAGACTGATGTCCAGAGAGGTGAAGTAATATGCCTCAGATCACACAGCGGGTAGACGGAGAACCAGTAGGAAACCCAAGACTGTGGTCTCAAAGGCGGTGCTCTTAGCCTTCCAGCCACTTGGCAATACTGGCTGAGCACTTGTATGCCAAGAATGGTGCCAGGCCTGAGGAATACAAAAGTAGGAAAGGCTAGCCTGATCCCTAGCCTGGCAGAACGTCTAGTCTCTCCCTCTCTGGATAAACCTCCCCACCTCCACCCAGCAGCCCAGCCAGAAACGTCTGTGATACCCTCTGCAACCCTCTCCCCCAACACATCCCATCCATCACCACATCCTATCCATCACCACATCCCATCCATCACCACATCCCATCCATCACTAGATCCTACAGCTTTCTTTTTTGGTTTCTCCCACCCCTGCCCATTCTACGACTTTCATTTCTTTATGTGCCTTGGATGTGGCCACTCCTCTGCATGCACACAGACACAGGTTCACCTCCCATGTGAATTTCTCCACAGACCTTGCTCTGGTCTCCTGCCCCAGTCCAGAGGGATCTTTCCATCTGGACGCATCATTCTGCAGCCAAAAACTAAGCCTAAAACTCATCAGAGCCCGGTCAGTTCCCTGAGAATCAAATCCCAGCTGCAGAGCTAGACAAAATGATGTCACCTGTCAATGAGTGCCAACTATAATTTCACCTGTCAATGAGTGCCAGGTGCTGAAAGTTCAAAGAGGTTAAAGTGGGACAGCAAGTAAGGGGCAGAAATGAACCTTCAACTCTGAGCACTGACTCCAAAGCTCACAGCTTTAACCATCAAGTTACAATGGCCTCCTTCACCCTCCCTTGTGTTCTGGCTCTGCCTGCCCCTCTTGCTGGGTCCCCATTTGTCCATTGGGCTCTAGACCCAAGCTGACCAAGAGAAATATAATGTGAGCCACATGTATACATTTACATTTCCTAGTGGCCACCATTTTTTTTTGAGACAGGGTCTTGCTCTGTTGCCCAGGCTGGAGTACAGTGGTACAATCATAGCTCACTGCAACCACCACCTCCCAGGCTCAAGCGATCCTCCCACCTCAGCCTCCCAAGTTGCTGCAACTACAGGTGCATGCCACCATGCCTGGGTAATTTTTGTATATTTCATAGAGATGGGGTTTCACCATGTTGCCCAGGCTGGTCTTGAACTCCTGGACTCAAGCTATCCACCCGCCTGCCTTGGCCTCCCAAAGTGCTGGAATTAAAGGGTGAGCCACCAGGCCTGGCCCACATTTGAAACAGTAAAAAGAAACATGAGGTTAATTTTAATCAATATAATAGTAAATAATATATTACTATTTAGTATATTTTATTTAGCCCGATATATAAAAAATAGAATCATTTCAACATGTAATCAATATTTTAAAAATTATTAGTGAGATATTTTACATTGTTTGAAATTAGCCTTCAAAATCCAATGGACATTTTATGCTTAAGCGCATCTCAATTCAGACTAGTCACATTTTGGGTGCTCAAGAGCCACTCGTGGCTATAGTGGCCACTTGGTGGACAGCACAGCTCCAGGCTTCAAGGGAGGAGGGTAACATAGTAAGTGGGCTGTGGGGGAGGTTGGCAGGTTAGAGGGGCACCTTATGCAAAGTCCCACCAAGCAGGACACAAAGCTCCTGGTTTGTTTGTGTTTTTGTTTTGTTTTGCTGGTTTTTGAAACTAGGATTGTGGATTTTTATGTGAAATCTCTGGATTTTTAAGCATTGGCAATGATTCAAAGATTTAAAAACCCAGCACAGGCCAAATGGAACAAGTGTGAAGTGCCTCCTGGGATGTGGTGACTGCCAGGGTGTGAACTCTTTGAGCCCCACAGTGCTCCTTTGGTTCTCAGGGGTTCTTCTCCACTCTACTGAGTTTAGGCACCAACCCCTGTGCAGAGCTTCCCTCCCCTGCCCCCCAGCTCCCTCTCACCCCCATCCCTGGCCTTACCGCACTGAACCTTCCTGGTCTGTTTCCACGGGTGTCTTCCCTACCAAGTATGAGTGTGTCGAGGGCAGGGTCTTGGCACAGGTGGCCATGAGTGAATATGAAATAAGCTAATGATGCAAGGGCCCTGGGAACCCGAACTGAACTATACTGTGTGTATAAAAAAATTATACCTCGAGCTTGACTTTAAACAAATAAAACTACAAATTAGGCCAGGCACGGTGGCTCACACCTGTAATCCCAGCACTTTGGGAGGCTGAGGTGGGAGGATTGAGCCCAGGAGTTCAAGACCAGCCCGGGCAATACAATAAGACCTTGTCTCTACAAAAAATACAAAAATTAGCCAGGCGTGATTGCACATGCCTGCAGTCCCAGCTACTCTGGAGGCTGAGGTAGGAGGATTGCTTGAGCCCAAGAGGCAGAGGTTGCAGTGAGCTGACCACGCCAGCCTGGGTGGCACAGTGAGATCCTGTCTCAAGAACAAAAACAAAACCAAAAACCTACAAATTGATAAATTAAAAATAAAAAGAAGGGCAAAGTAACTGTCTTCCCTCCCATCACCCCTCACCAGAAGTAGGGGTCAGAGAAACAGGATGAGCAGCCTTCTCCATCCAACTGCTATTAAAACCTAGGGCCCAGGCTGGCTGAGCATGGTAACTCACACCTGTAATCCCAACACTTTGGGAAACTGAGGCAGGAGGATCACTTGAGCCCAGAAGTTCAAGACCAGCCTGGGCAACATAGTGAGACCTCATCTCTACAAAAAAAAAAAATATATTTTTAAGTTAGCCAGGCATGGTGGCATGTGCCCACAGTCCCAGCTGCTCGGAAGGCTGAGGCCACAGAAAGACTGAGCCCTGTTTGAGGCTGCAGTGAGCTGTGATTGCACCACTGCACTCCAGCCTGGAAGACACAGCGAAACTCCATCTCAAAAAAAAATAAAAAAGGATGACTGTATACAAAAACTGTATGCCCTTGTGATAAATACAGCAATGAGGATGAGCTGGAGTATGGAGGAATGTGATAGCCTAGATATGGATATTTGCAAGTGCTTTCTCCTGTTGATGCCAGATTTATGCAAACATAGGTGCTGCTAGATATAAGGGCAGACATGACATTGCTCATGTGTTTGTATATATGAGTGACAGACCTTGCTGCTTCCCCCACTTGTCCCTTTTTTTCTCAGAGCTTCTTCCCTTGAAAATGGCAAGAGGGATGGAATCCATGGTTAGGGAAGCAGGTGGGTCATGGAAGGGCAGTGATGGAGGTCGGAATTAAACTAGCACACAGGGCAAAGGAGAGACACTAAAGTTTGTCTCCCACACACACAGGACAGGATTCCCTGTGGTGACTCCTGAAGCTGAAGTGATCTAATGGTGTCCTGCTGGTCACATATGCAGAAGCCATTCACACACACACACACACACACACACACACACACACACACACACACTCCTGCAGACACAAGAGCTCCCAGTTATTCAACCTGTCAGACAAGGCACTCTGTCCGCAGGTGGTAGATATGGTCTGACTTCTGAACCTAGGCAAGTGTGCAACAGACTCTCCAAGAAGCCTTGTTAAAATTGCAAGTTTTTTCTAGAAGAAAACATAGAAGGCCAGGTGTCCTGGCTTACACCTGTAATCCTACACTTTGGAAGGCAAGGCGGGTGGATCATTTGAGGTCAGGAGTTTGAGACCAGCCTGGCCAACATGGCAAAACCCCATCTCTAGTAAAAATACAAACAACAACAACAACAACAGAAAACTTAGGAGAAAAATCTTCGTGACCTCAGGTTGAGTAAAGAGTTCCTAGATACAACACCAAAAGCAAGGCCCATAAAAGAAAATGATAGGCCAGGTGTGGTGGCTGACTCCTGGAATCCCAGCACTTTGGGAGGCTGAAGCGGGCAGATCACCTGAGGTCAGGAGTTTGAGAGCAACTTGGCCAACATGGTGAAACCCTGTCTCTACTAAAAATACAAAAATTAGTCCAGCATGGTGGCGCTCACCTGTAATCCCAGCTACTTGGGAGGCTGAGGCAGGAGAATCGCTTGAACCCGGGAGGCGGAAGTTGCAGTGAGCTGAGACACCGCCACTGCACTCCAGCCTGGGCAACAGAGCGAGACTGGTCTCAAAAAAAAAAAAAAAAGAAAGAAAGAAAGAAAGGAAATGATGATAAATTGGACTTCATCAAAGTCTAAAACTTTTGCCCCTCAAAAGATATTATTAAGAAAATAGCATGGTGTGGTGGCATGAGAATATAGTCCCAGTTACTCGAGAGGCTCAGGCAGGGGGATCACTTGAGTTCAGGAGTTCGAGGGTGCAGTGTGCTATGATCTTGCCTGTAAATTGCCACCAAACTCCAGCTTGAACAACATAGTGAGACCTATCTCTAAAAAAATTTTTAATTAAAAAAAAAAAGAGAGCAGTTGCTCACACCTGTAACCCTAGCACTTAGGGAGGCCAAGACAGGAGGATCACTGGAAGCCAGGAGTTCGAGACCAGCCTGGGCAACATAGCGGGACCCTGTTTCTATGGAAAAAAAAAAGATAATTTTTAAAAATGCAAAAAAAAATTACAATTTTAAAAATAGAAAAGAAAAAGATAAACCACAAACTGGAAGAAAATATTTTCAAATCATATATCTGATAAAGGACTGTATTCAGAATATATTATATAAAGAACTCTTATAACTCAACAATAAGATAGCAACCTAAATAGAAAATGGTCCAACTATGTAAATAGACATTTCACTAAAAATGAGAGATGAGTGGTTAATAAGTACATGAAAAAGTTCTTAACATTATTAGTCATTAGGGAAATGCAAATTAAAACTATACTGAGATACCACTTGATGGTTATAATAAAAAAGACAGGGGCCAGGCACGGTGGCTCATGCCTGTAACCCCAGCAATTTGGGAGGCTGAGGTGGATGGATCATGAGGTAAGGAGTTTGAGACCAGCCAGCCTGGCCAACATGGTGAAACACCGTCTCAACCGAAAATACAAAAATTTGAGATTGTGCCACTGCACTCCAGCCTGGGTGACAGAGTGACATTCCATCTCAAAACAATAAATAAATAAGAAAGGCCAGGTGAGGTGGCTCATGCCTGTAAGCCCAGCATTTTGGGAGGCCAAGGTGGGTGGATCACCTGAGGTCGGGAGTTCAGGACCAGCCTGACCAACATGGAGAAACCCCATCTCTACTAAAAACACAAAATTAGCCGGGCGTGGTATCACGCACCTGTAATCCCAGCTACTCAGGAGGCTGAGGCAGGAGAATCACTTGAACCCAGGGGGCAGAGGTTGCGGTGAGCCGAGATCATGTCATTGCACTCCAGCCTGGGCAACAGGAGTGAAACTCCATCTCAAAAAAAAAAAAAAAAAAAAAAAAAAAGACAATTCTAAGTGTAGGATGTGGAAAAGTGGAACCCTCACACATTGCTGGTGAGAATGCAAAATAATACAGCCACTTTAGAAAACAGCTTGACAGTTTCTTAAAAATTAAACCTAAACCGACCATATAATCCAGCAATTCCACTCCTAGGAATTTACTCAAAAGCGCTAAAAATATATGTCTATAGTAAGGCATGTATGTGAATGTTCATAGCAACATTATTTAAGACAGCTAAAAAGTGGAAACAACCCAAGTGCCCGTCAACTGACCAATGGATAAACAAAATATGTTACACCCGTACAATGGCATACTACGAAGCAATAAAAAGAAACAAACTGCTGATAATAGTTTGTTTCTTTTTATTGCTGTTTCTTTTACTTAGCATAATGTTTGGGGCGAGCCTCAAAAATATTATGCTAAGCAAAAGAAGCTTGATGCAAAAGTCTGCATATTTATATATTTTATTTATAGAACATGTCCAGAATATGCAAATTTATGGACAGAAAGCAGATCAGTGGTGGCCTAAGGCTTGGGGTGAGAATGGGGAGTAGCTACAAATGGGAACTTCTGGGGATGACAGAAATGCCTCAAAATGGATTGTGGTAATGGTTACACAACTCTACATTTACTAAAAATCATCAAATTATATTCTTACAATGTGTAAATTTTAGGTATGTAAATTTTACCTCAAAAAATCAGTTAAAAAATGCAAGTTCCAGGGCCATACTTCCAAGGGTTCTCATGCAGTCAGTGTGGGGTGGTGCCCAAGAAATTTGCATTTTTTCCTTTTTTTGAAGCAGAGTCTCGCTCTGTCTCCCAGGCTGGGGTGCAGTGGCGCTATCTCACCTCACTGCAAGCTCTGCCTCCTGGGTTCATGCCATTCTCCTGCCTCAGCCTCCTGAGTAGCTGGGACTACAGGCGCCCGCCACCACGCCCGGCTAATTTTTTTTTTTTTTTTTTTTTTGTATTTTTAGTAGAGACGAGGTTTCACCGTGTTAGCCAGGATGGTCTCAATCTCCTGACCTCGTGATCCGCCCACCTCAGCCTCCCAAAGTGCTGGGATTACAGGCCGTGAGCCACCGTGCCCGGCCAAAATTTGCATTTTTAACAAGCACCCCCTGGGGGTCCTGATGCATGTGGTTCCTTAGACTACACTTAGGGTACCACTGGTCCAAAGCTTGAAGGGGTTGGAGCAAGAGGAAGGTAGACGGGAGGGGTAGTGACCTGCTCCCCAGCCCACACTGGGGCACAGCATGTGCAAATGCCCTCCCTAGAGTCTCCTCATCTTCCCTGCTGGGACCAGCTGATTAAGTTTCCTTCTCATCAACTGCCAGAGGGTTTCTTTCTTTCTTTTTTTCTAAGATGGAGTTTCTCTCTTGTTGCCCAGGCTGGAGTGCAATGGCACGATCTTGGCTCACTGCAACCTCCGCCTTCCGGGTTCAAACGATTTTCCTGTCTCAGCCTCCAGAGTAGCTGGGACTGCAGGCATGCACCACTATGCCTGGCTAATTTTTTTGTGTTTTTAGTAGAGACGGGATTTCACCATGTTGGTCAGGCTGGTCTCAAACTCCTGACTTCAGGTGATCCACATGCCTCGGCCTCCCAAAGTGCTGGGATTACAGGCCTAAGCCACTGCGCCTGGCCCAGGGTTTCTTTTACATATAATTTCTATCCTTCACTCCCCTGCTCCAAGATTTTCCATAGCTCCCACCGTTTTCAGGTAAAGTCCAAACTCTATCTGCACATCTTTTAAGTTGCTTTCTGGGGCAGAGAGTAGCCTGGGAGGCAAGTGAGAAAGGGTTGTGGAAGTGCAAGTTCAGTAAATTTTTGATATTTTGTTTATCGTGGATTTTTGCACTAGTTTCATTTAAAAAGGACAAGCGTGGTGGCTCACACCTGTAATCCCAGCACTTTGGGAGTCTGAAGCAGGCAGGTCACTTGAGGTCAGGAGTTCGAGACCAGCCTGGCCAACATGGTGAAACCCCGCCCCTACTAAAAATACAAAAATTAGCTGGGTGTGGTGACAGGTACCTGTAATCCCAGCTACTTGGGAGGCTGAGGTGCGAGAATCTGGGAGGCAGAGGTTGCAGTGAGCTGAGATCGTGGTGCTGCACCCCAACCTGGGCGAGAGAGTAAAACTGTGTCTCAAAAAAAAAAAAGAAAGAAAAGATTATTATTATTATTTTTTTTGAGACGGAGTTTCGCTCTTGTTGTCCAGGCTGGAGTGCAATGGTGTGATCTCGGTTCACTGCAACCTCCGCCCCGCGGGTTCAAGTGATTCTCCTGCCTCAGCCTCCGGAGTAGCTGGGATTACAGGTGCCCGCCACCCCACCCAGCTAATTTTTGTATTTTTAGTAGAGACGGGGTTTCACCATATTGGCCAGGCTGGTCTCGAACTCCAGACCTCAGGTGATCCACCTGCCTCGGCCTCCCAAAGTGCTGGGATTGCAGGGTGTGAGCCACTGCCGCCCGGCCTCTATTTTTTTTTTTTTTTTTGAGATAGTCTCCCTCTGTTGCCCAGGCTGGAGTACAGTGGTATGATCTCGGCTCACTGCAACCTCTGCCTCCTGGGTCAAGCAATTCTGCCTCAGCCTCTCGAGTAGCTGGGATTACAGGCTAGCGCCACCACACTGGGCTAATTTTTGTATTTTTAGTAGAGATGGGGTTTCACCATGTTGGCCAGGCTGGTCTCGAACTCTTGACCTCAAGTGATCCGGCCTCCCAAAGTGCTGGGATTACAGACGTGAGCCACTGCGCCCGGCCTATTTATCTTGATTACTGAGTTTTTTGGCACCCTCTCAAATTCTGTCCCAGAAGTCAGTATCTCACTCATCTCATCCATGTCCTGGCTGCTTAGAGATTCTCTGGGAAGTGGAGACCCTCCCCAGCTCCCTCCTCCTTCTCCAGGGCCAAAGACAGAAAGGAAGAGGGCGACTGTTTACATCAGCTCTTGTCCTAGAGATCCTCTGAGATTCGACAGCTGAGCCCGTGGAGAGGGATTCCCCACCCCCAAGTAGGCAACCACCCACTCTCCTCCAGAGGGAACGAGGGATCCATCTCAGTTCTCATCCTTGACCACTCCCCTCCAGCTCTGATTGTATAACCTGAAACCCACACACGGTTTGTAACATTTTTACCCCCCCGAGACGGAGTCTCGCTCTGTTGCCAGGCTGGAGTACAGTGGCGCGATCTTGGCTCACTGCAATCTCCGCCTCCCGGGTTCAAGCGATTCCCCTGGCTCAGCCTCCTGAGTAGCTGGGACTACAGGCGCGCACCACCATGCCCGGCTAATTTGTTTGTAACCTTTTTAACCTGTCTGGCTTTTCCACAGGGAGAGGATTTGCACATGCTGTGTCCTGTGTGATGAAAGTAGCCCTTTTTACACACCCCCTCTTTCAATGCACTCAGACTTCAAAACCCATCACTCATTCATTCAACAAACACCCACTAAGCACCTCTTGAGCCCGGTTCAACTATCTCTCCTCTAGGCACTCACCCAACCTCAGGCACTCACCCAACCTCGGGCACTCTCCGCGCCTCCTCTGAGCTCCTCCCCCGTCCCATACAGCCCCTGCTCACTGCTGGAAAATATTCCTGTTAAGCTCCGTCCCCACCAGTCCTGCCTGCTTTCTGTGTGTCTGGGATAGGTTGCAAAACTGGAGGTGACAAATGTGGGCAGGAAATGGAGGGCTCCCTTATACTCCTAGGGTCGGCCTCAGCCCTGCCATCTCCTGCCCAATACCGCGGGTGCAACTGGCGGGGGACCCGGAAGTGTGTGGTAAGGCGCCGGGGCTTCGCCTGGCCGCCCCTCCCGGACGCTTGCCTGCAGTCAGCGAAGCTTTTCCAAGCCAGGTCTGGGCCCTGCGAGCTCCAGGTGCCTCTGCCCCGCGGCGCTGGCGAAGTCGAAGCCGGAGAACGCCCACCGCAGCGATGAGAAGGCCGCTTCTGGGGTGGGGCTGAGGCTGCAGCTGCCTCCCATTCGCACCAAGGACCCCAGCCTTCAGCGACGCAGCCGCCGCTCCCGCCCAGGCTGGGAGGCACTGTAGGGATCCCACGCTTCAGGTGGCCAAAGAGCGACTTTCTCTGATTCCAGGGCCCTGGCGGGACAGGCTCCAGTACCGCACTCGGCGGAGGCCGAAGGTCTGTGGGGCAGGACAGGAGTTCCGCGTGTCGTCGGAAGGGCCGAGGACGAAGGAGGGCGTTAATTCACTCCCCACTGGGTTGGCGGCGACGCCGAGTCCCGCAGTGACCGCGGAGGGCCAAGGTGAAAACTGCTGGGGGCGCCGAGGGCGGGTGTGGGGAGGGGCGGCTCCAGGGAGCAAGGAGCCCACCTGCCTCGCCGCCGCAGCTGCCCTGGGTGGCCCGCCCACGCTTTCCTCTGGGTCACGACCTCCGGATCCAACTGTGCCCGGCTTCTGCCCCTTCCCCTTTGCTGCTGCTGCGCTGGCTGTAACTTGACGTCTAGGCTGGGGCGTCCAGGGCGCAGTCTCCGCTCAGGTCGCCGGCGCTCCACTCGCTCCACTGGGTCACAGACCCGCTCAGGCTGGGGTCCCGCTGGCGCTGGGGTCCCGCTGGCGCTGGGGTCCCGCGGTTGTGCACGTGAGTCCGCGTGGCCCCGTCCCGCGCGGTTGTGCACGTGAGTCCGCGCGGCCGCGTCCAGCCCCGCTCCAGGGAGCCAGCGCGCCGCACCTGGGATGTTAGGACTCTCGTTGTGTTCTTTGGACTGCTTTGGGGGATTTCGGCGCACCCCTAGGATCTAGGAGTCTTGGAAGTTGTTTGAGAGAAACCATCTCTGGGAGGGCCTGGCATCCAGTCTCCTGTCTCGGCTTTGGACCGGGGTTCCGGGTTAAGGTGCTCAGAGCAACAGCTGATCCTTCTACCCTTGCGCAGGGCAGAGATCCCCAAACTCCTTTCTAAAATGCAGGGTCTTAGTCTTTCTCAGGTAGTCAGTGAACCTAGACTCCCAGTCTCTTGAGCCCAAGCATGAGTAGGGAACTGGGACCACCACCATGCTCATATTTCTGGTGGCCAGGAAGTCCAGGCAGGCTTTTGCCCACTGCAGGCGGATCTCTTTCTTCAGGGGTCAAGAAAGGCTCTGTACAGTAAGCCAACCAAACCCCACCAGCAGCACTGCGCTGCAACCAGGTTCCTAGTGTCTTTCCCACACCCCCAGTTCCACGCGACACAGGACACAGCCCCAATTCCACCTGTCCCCCACCCACTTCCTGCCCTGTTGCCTCATCTTCCCTGCTACACACTCCAGGCCATCCACCCAACCCCCAGCTCCTGGTAACTCAGCCCCAGCTCCTGGAAGTCCAGTTCCAGCCTTGCTAGCACCACTTGCACCTTGGCCTCCCCCGAGAACAAGTGGAGGGCAAATAGAGCCCAGGCTTGAATTCACTCGTTTGAAAAACAACTCAAGCCAAACCCTGTGGGAGCAGTGCCTGCCTGGGGCACCTCAGGCTCATGTGCACCTCTGAATTCTTTCGGGCACCTGCCCCAAATGTAAAGAGGCAGCTGCCCAATGCCTGGGCCCCTCTGAGTCTCTGCTCCTCTCTGGCTGTCTCTCTGTTTCTGTCGTCTCTCACCTTCCCCTGTCATGGCCAGTACTTGGTCCTCAGGCCAGAAAAGGTGGGTCCCGTGTCCCTGGATTTTACTAATGCCAGGAGTCACACAAATACTCCTGTATATATATTTCCGTGCATGCTTGGAAATCCTCAGATACCAAAGAACAAAGTGCAGGACACAACAGAGATACTGTACACATTGAGACCCCCAAATGCAGAGAAATGCACACCAACATACAGAGACACACCTCACAAACACATTCACAGAAACAGACACACTCACACTCCAAGAAATACTAAGACACCCATGAAGGGAACATTTCAGACACGCACAGGACCCTGAACTCACATAGACACAGACAGCCAGGAGCAGGTGGGCCCTGACTCAGGTGCACACAGCCTAACACACAGTATTCACACACAAGCTCCCCTAAGTCTAAATGCCGCAAGAGACTCCGTCAGAAAGAAAATTCCCCCAGAGGCCTCCAAGCCCCTGCCTGGAAGGAAGGGGAAGAAAGTGCCCGCCAGGCACCGAAATGCTAAGGCACTGTAAAGTGAAAATCATTTCCCCAACTCCGTGGGAACAGCATTTCCATTCCCACCTCTTATGGAAACAGCGAAGTGGTTTAACTCGTTCTGCAAATCAACTCCAGATCCACAAGAGTGCCCTCCCCCTCGGCGGGGAGAGGCCAGGCTCCCAGTGCTGCAGCCCAGTGAACGCTGATCCGCTGAGGCCCACCCCAGGCCGCAGGGTGCTGGGCAAACTTACCAAGCCCGCACCTCTGCCTAACATCTGGCTGGGCCAGGAAGAGTGCCTGGTGGACACCCAGCCTGGCGACACACAGGAGGCACGGCCGGTGAAGAAAATGGATCTGTGCACCAAGGGCCTGCACCATCTCGCCCGGCTCTGCCCTGACAGATGCACACCATTCCTTACCTTTCTTGATCACGGACTGGTCTAGGAGGCTCATTCCCGGCTCGTCCATTGCCTGCAAATAGCAGAGGGTGGCGGTGAGGGCGCATAAAGCCCTAGCCGCTCACGGCTTCCGAAGCCCCTGCCACCCACGGTCTCTGTCTGCTCCGCCCAACGCGCACCACCTTCGCTTGGGGCGGCGACGGTCAGGCCCAGGAATCGCTATGTCCAGGCACCGAGCTGGAGCCCTGGGCATCTCACCGTACAGTACAAAAAGGGAATTTTGAACCTTAGACTGGTAACTACTATGCTTCTCTTCGCCCCAGGTGCAGGATGCCCCATGGATGCCACACGTGGCTCAATGGCCCAGCGGGGAGAAAAGAAGTGAGTCGGTCCCTGCCGAGGGTTGCTGCCACCCAGGGACTGCTGGCGGACTTAGTGCCAGACAGCCTTGATGGCCAGGCAACGTCTAACCCAGGAGGTGGGGCACATCCTCGGAGTCACCAGTGAGATGTGGCGAGCTGGGAGAAAAGTCGGGTTCCTGCATTTGTCACCTTCTGCCTCCAGCCATGGTAGTAAACCACCGCGGCCAGTCCCGACCCATCCCGGATCCCTCGGGTCTCACCTGCAGGTCCTCCAGACCGGGGGCCACCGCCAGCCCCTGAAGGCCGAGCGGTGCGTCTGCCAGGCCGTGCGCGCCGTCGGCCAGGCCGTGCAGGAGCCGGGGCACGGCGGTGGCGTAGTCACGGCGCGGGTCAAGGCCCAGGGCGCGGGCGGGCGGTGCCAGCAGGCCGGGAGGCTCCTCGTGGGCGCGGGCGGCTGCGCGGGGCGCGGCCCAGGCGGCCTGAGGAGGCTGCGGCTGCGCCAGGGGCGCCAGGCCGCCATACGGGTCCCCTGCCAGGTGGGGAAAGGCTGCGGCGGCGTCGGGCGCCTGACCGTAGGGCAGCGGTGGCTGCGGGTAGGGCGGCGGGAAGTAGGGCGGCTGGAATTCGGCGGCAGCTGCGGCGGCCGGCGTGTGGCAGAGCGGGGGCGCCGGCCCATAGGCCGCCTGGGGCAGAGACGACAGGCGGGCCCCGCCGACAGCTGCTCCCAGCCCGTCGGGGCGCTCCTGGGGAAGGAGAGGGGTGCCTTAGGTGACCCACTGGCAGCTGAAAGGACCCCAGCCTGAAAGGATCCTCCTCAGCTCGGGAGGGTTCAGCTGCAGTCCCTCCGGTTTCTTGGGGCCCGAGGTTTATTTCCGAGCCACCCGCGGGCGCAGGAGCCTCAGGCTCGGGACAGCGGTCACTTGCGCATCGCGTTCTCAGCTGGCGAAGTCCCTGCGGCCCCCTCCCTCCGAGATTTCGTTAGCGCGGGACAGGAGGGTTGGAAAGTCCAGCACTCAGGCGCCCCGATCCCCCGGCCGAAAATGTCCCGGGCCCGACTACTCACCATGGCGGAGTAGGTGTGCACCAGCATGGGGCGGTGAGTGCCGGGCGCGAGGCGTGGCGGCGGCGGAACCCTAGCCCGACGGCGAGCGCTGCGGGCAGAGGCGCCGGGAGCCGGCACAGCCCGCGGGGGTCACGGTGCGGTAGCTGGGTGCGACCCAGCCGGGATCCTAGTGGGCGTGGGGTCCTCAGCGGTGGCCGTTCCCGGGCGGGTCCATGGAGGCAGGACGGACGGGCACTGATCGCACTTGGAAAAGTCGGTCAACGGGTGCCCAGCGCCCGCCCTTCCTCCTCTGAGCGTAGCCTGCTCCATGCACTCTAGTTATAGTGGCGGGGGCGCGCCGGGCCACCGGGGGCGCGCATTAAAGAGACAAGCTATGGCAGTTCTCTCCCTTTTCCCCAGCGGCCGCCCCAGGGGAGGCAGTGGCTTTGGCGGGATCGGGTAGGGTGGGTAGGGGGCGTGAATTCAGCCCACATTGATCAGAGCCGCCTTCTGGGCTTGCAGCTCGCAGTTGCAGTGAAACAGAAATATTCGAGGCTGGGACGCAAGGGCCCTACATTTGCCCGGCTCTATCACATCCTTGCCTTTAAGCAAAGCACTATTCTTCGCTGGCCTCAGCTTCCTCGGTAAAATAGGTATCAATCCCTTCTCTAAGCACCTCAAGAGACTTTGGATGAGGTGGGTAATCGGGAACGTGGAAGAAGTTTGTGAACTGAAGACTCAAGCCTATCTGCTCATGTGCACACAAGTGTCAGTGCGTGTGTGTAGGGGGTCTACCAACACAGTCTCTCCTGAATGGTTCTGGATCAAAATCCCTCGAAGGTGCCCACTTCGCTCAGGCTTCCTAGGCTGAAAACTTCCAAGCCAAGCCAGGCTCTGAGGGAGTTGGAGACAAAAGCTGGCCAAACAGAGAGAGGGAGACTTGCCTGGGATGGGTTTGGGTATGAGCTCCACCTGACAAGGGGCCAAGATATTTCTGAAGCCACAGGGGCCTGGGCTGATTGAGTGTGGGCATGAGATACACAGAGACTGTTGAGTGACTGTGTGTAACTGACTAGCATGGATGCCGTGTGATTGTTACACTAACATGCGCAGGCTACATGTTCCTGTGTTACCATGGCAGGCACTCCCTGGCTGTCCAGGAAGTTCTGGTCTCTATAGTCACTCTCTCTTTCTCCCCAAACCCAACCCTCCCCTCCTGAGAAGCAGAGACAGGGATTAAAGATGGACAAATGAGAGGAATGCTAAGGAGAATGGGAATTAAGAAAGCAGAAGAAAGATGTTTTTAAAAGCAAGATGTGCAGACCACGGCAAAGTAGAAATAATCACAGCAGACTTATTACAGAATGTGCCAGCCTCTGTGCAAAGTGCTTCACGAATATTGGGTTATTTAACCCTCACAGCAGCTCTATGAAAGAGATACCCATATCATCCCCATTTTCAGGGGAGGGGTGAGGCATGGAGAGGTTAAATGGCTTGTTCAAGGTCAAGCAGCTAAGTGGCAGAGCTGGGGTAATCTGCCCCGGCCCCTCTCTGCTCAGAATCACTATCTCTACTGCCTCAGACTCAGAGGCTTGGATTTAGTCCTGACTCTGACTGACTGTGTGATCCTAGCTACATCCCGTTTCCTCTGTGATCTCAGTTTCTGCAACTTCGACAACACCAATAAAAAAGTAGGGGAAGGCAGACAAGACTAGTTGTTTTTTAGGTCCCTTTTTAGTGAAGTAGTAAATGAGAAGATTAAGGTAAAATTATTGATATAGAAGAGGAGGTGATAGTGACACCATTAACTCATGGAATATATGGTTCCAAGTGGGTATCCCAGAAGGCACATGGCAGGTGCAGAGCTCAGGGCTGGATGATCTCAGCCTGGGGCGTGGTGGGGAAAGAAGGAGGCTAGAAGCCAAAGATTCATCATTAAGAACTTTCTGAAGTCTGGAACCGCCAGCGAGGGTGGCGGATGAAGCAGAATTGGGAAGCTCTGCAACTTTCCTGCTCGGGATGGGTCAGAGATCAAGAGTGTGTTTGTGTGTGTATCTATATATGAGGGAGTCTGTGGCAATGCCCTGTTCCTCCCTCCCTCAACCCCAGCCACAGGGCATCAGAAGTCAAGCTCCAGGACAGGTGTCAGTGCGTGAATAGAAATTGGTGAACTCCTTTGGGAGAAGTCTAGGAGCCACAAAGGAGATGATGCCTGTGCCCAGCTGCGGGGATGCCCCTGCTCTCTCCAGCAGCTTGGGAAGGCCAGAGTGACGGGATGTGCTGCCTATCTGTGGCTTCCTTGGGTTTTCTCAATCTACTTCCTACATCTTTGATAGCCCCTTTTTGCCTCATTGTCCTACTCCGACCATTTCTGTTTTTTTTTTTGTTTGTTTCTCTTTTCACCTACGTGCTTAATGTCAGTAATTCTTTTTCAGAGCAGAGAAGCTTCTCCTTTTTCTTCCTGCACTCTTCATGAGTGAGCTCATCCCCTCTCAAGTCTTTTTTTTTTTTTTTTTTTTTTTTTGATAACAGAGTCTTACTCTGTTGCTTGGGCTGGAGTGCAGTGGCACAACCTCGGCTCACTGCAACCTCCACCTCCCGGGTTCAAACGATTCTCATGCCTCAGTTTCCTGAGTAACTGAGATTACAGGGGCCCACCACCACCCCCAGCTAACTTTTGTATTTTTAGTAGAGACAGGGTTTCATCATGTCAGCCAGGCTGATCTCGAACTCCTGACCTCAAGTGATCACTCGCCTCAGCCTCCCGAAGTGCTGGGATTACAGGCATGAGCCACCACGCCCGGCCCAAGTCTTTAATGACTACCTGTCTACTGTTATCTCCCAACTGTGTTATCTCTGGCCTGAATCACTAGTGAGAGATCCAGACCCATAGACACAGCTGCCAGCTGCGTATTTTCTCCAGGCCTGAATCACTAGTGAGAGATCCAGACCTATATACACAGCTGCCAGCTGCGTATTTTCTCCAGACATCTCATTGCAGCTGTCTGAAATTTTCCAAGTCCAACACTGAACTCAACATCTCCTCCATCCCCACCACCAACCCCAACCTGCTTCTCCTCCTTTGCTCTGTAGTTTCATAAATGACACCACCCTCTTTCAAGTTCAAAACTTGCTAGTCATCCCAGAAGAGCCTAGGACCTTTCCTTAACTCCCACAAGCTGATCCTTATGGAGTGTTGCCATTTCTAACCCTTAAACATCCACCCACAGAAGGTATGTGGTGGAGAATTGAGGCAAGTATCCCAGAGGGCACATGGCACCCTGTCTTAGCACCTTAAACTACCTTACTCTTACTCATAGACCAGTGGCTCTCAAAGTGTGGTCCCTTGAGCCCAGGAGTTTGAGACCAGCCTGGGCAACACAGCCAAAGAGTGGTTCCTGGACCAGCATCACCAACAATATCTGGGAGCTTGCTAGAAGTCCCAGTTCTTGGATCCCACTCATGACCTTCTGAGTCAGTAACTCTGGGGGTGGAGCCCAGCAACCTGTGTTATTAATAAGTCCTCAAGATGACTCAGAGGCACGTTAAAGTTTAAGAACCACTATCTAGGCCATTGCAACAACTCTCTAACTGGTCTCCTGACTTCATTCATATCTCTTCTGATCCATTTCCAACTTCCACAAGAGTGACTGGACCATGTTACCTCCCTACTGAAAACTTTCCTAGGGCTCCCCATGACCCATCTTTGGGGGAAAAAAAAGTTCAAACGTTCTAATGAGCATTCCAGACTCTGCAGTTGTGACTAACTTTCTTTTCCTCTTTCAGGAACTGCTTCACAAGATTAAAGGAGAAACAGAAAATGTATCTAGCGCTGTGCTTGGTGCATGGCAGGTAATCAATGAATGCTTATTAAATACTGTAAATGATAAACAAATCAATGGATGATGTTATGCATCCATTGGCCTATTAAGGGATCCTTTAGGAAGGCTCTACGTGAACATGATCCTGGGTATCTACACATAGAACCCAGGTATAATCTGAAGAGATCATCTGATAAATGAGTGATTTTGATTATGGCTACTGGGGAGAGGGATGTTCTCCATGGTCTGCTGCTGCTTTGAGGCTCCCTAAAACATCAGAGTCCCACAATTTCAGACTCGGGACTACTTCTTTCAGTGCCAAGGGACTCCTCACTCTCTGAGGCATGGAGGTGGAGATTTCTGGCTGTCTGCTCCCTGGGACACATGCACACATGTGGAGGCCTGGGGTGCAGTGGGGTACACATGCAGACAGCCTTGGGAACATGGGGCACACAACTTGCACAGAGACATTCATGGGAAACACAAGTACACATGGGAACATGGGACATATATTGACATATAGGGTTGCACACTCAAACATACGTGGACTCCCATTTGGCACACTTGGCATACTGCTCTTCTCCAAGGCTCCTTCTCTTTTCAAAAAGTGAGCTTGCATTTGGATTTTATGTCAAGAAAAAACTCTGATCTGCCTCATTTATTGTTGACACAGCCATCCTCATCCTTTGATCACCTCCTGCTCCAGGCCAGGCTGAGCGTTTGCAGGGTGGGGAAATCTGGCACAAGGAGATGCCAAGGCGCCATCTCGTGGTTAGATCTCACAACTGCAGCTCAGATCTCCCTTTTTCCCCACTCCGCTGAAATACCAAGAGCAAGCCAGAACTCTCTGACCATACCTCATTTAAGCACAGAACTCTGTCTGCCTTGTATTAGGAAGCTTTGCAGGGTTTGACTTCTCCACTGTGGGAGGGAGAGCACCCTGACAGCAGGGACCATGGGTGGCTGTCACTTTCTTTGGGAACTTTCTCTTCTCTTTTCACTTCCCCAGATGATCTCAGTCCCTCCCATGACTTCAGGGACCATCTATACTGACAGCTCCCAAATCTGTCACTCGCCCAGACTCTCCCTGAGCTCCAGACCATAGAAAGCAACTACCCCTTGGATATTCCATGAGCAGCACAAATTCGCCATTTACCAAGTTGAGTTGTGTTATCGTATGCACAAATCTGTCTCTGTGCCAGTGTTCCTAGTGACAGTGAATGCCCCATTATCCACTCAGTCTCCCAGATCAGGAATCTGGGAGTCATCCTTGATTCTACCCACCCTTCTCTTTACCCCTCTTCACTTCCAGTTAATCACCAAGTCCTATTAACTCCTACCTATATCTTCTCCAGCCTCATTGCCACTGGCTTAGTTCAGACTTAGCACCTCCTCTCTGAGCTCCCTGGCTCAGCCATTCCTCTTGCAGTGCCTCATCTTCCCAAAATGCAAATGGGATCACATTCAATCTGCTAAAAAATCTGCAGTCTAGCCAGGGATGGTGGCTACAATCCCAGCACTTTGGGAGGCTGAGGCAGAAGGATTACTTGAGGCCATGAATTTCGAGATCAGGCTGGGCAACAGAGTGAGACCCTGTTTCTACAAAAAACAAAACTGCAATTTGATCTCTCAGCATGATTCCACGTCTAAGCTTCTGAGCACAGCACAGTAGGATCTGGTCCATGCCTGCTGGTTCAACCTCATCTTCCACCACTTCACACTTTACACTCTATACAACATGGAATGAGAAACTACTCGCAGTTCTCAAGCTTGCATGCGTTCATACCTTGCTGTTCCTTTTCGTGTCTGCCTGGCAAGCCCCTCCTCACCCTGAAGTCTCAGAGCCCATAGTTGCTGTAAGTTTTCCTGTAATTGTTTGGCCAGTCTGAGGGGCTCTCATGCTCCAGCCACACTGTGTTTGGACCTACATAGAAGCCACTGCTTACACTTTTTTTTTTTTTTTTTTTTTTGAGACAGGATCTCACCCTGTCTTCCAGGCTGGAATGCAATGGTGTGATCATAGCTCACTATAACCTCAAACCCCTGGGCTCAAGAGATCCTCTCGCCTCAGTCTCAGGAGTAGCAGGGACTACAGGCACGAGGCACCATGCCTGGCTAATTGTTTTTCTTTTGTAGAGATGGGGTCTCACTGTGTTGCCTAGGCTGATCTTGAATTCCTGGGCTCAAGTGATCCTCCCACCTCAGACTCCCAAAGTATTGGGATTACAGGTGTTAGCCACCACACCTAGCCTCTATGTCTTTTCATATTTACCCTGGAGAATCCATGCTAAGAAGATGGCTTTCAGTACATCCAGTCAATAAATAAATATTCCTGTCTATGCATAGCCAACCACAGGTGGGCACATAGGCTATGCTCAGCACGTGCTTATAGGTTTGAGGGCCTAGGTGGAGGAGGTTGCAGAGGGTATGGGTCTGGGGCCTGTCTGGCTCCAACCTCACAGCTTTGGCTCAGGACTGGTGAAGTACCCATAGTGGGTACTTGGCTCATCTGCTGAAGCTCGCAGGCCCTCTGGCTTCTCATTTGGCATAGAGGATCAACAGCTGGTAACCTGAAAGCTACATTTGGTTATTTAAATCAGTAGTTATTTAATTAAAGATAGTTACTGACATTCAAAAGTTGGGTTTCACATACAAATTAGGATTTCTGACTTCTTTAAAAATGGGAGGATATGGCAGGGCCACTTGGCAGCAACCCAGTGACATAGGAGAGGGGGGTGCAGTGCTTCATCTGTACTTGAGAGCACCAGAGCCCCCACAAGGCCTGGCCACGTCAACATGAGTTTGGCAACCTGCTGTATAAGTGAAAGATGTGGGCTGGGGAGTCGGACGGCGTGTGTGGAGTCCTGGCTCTGGCACTGACTAGCGGCAACACCTTGAGCCAATCACTTATCCATGCGAAGTTGCTTTGTCTGTGAAATCAGAACCCTTCAGAGGATTCTTGGAAGGGCTGAATGAGGTAAGACTCATGATGTGTTTAGCAGGGCATGTGTTCAGCACCTGGTAGCTATGAAGTGATGGAGCCTGGAAGGGAGAGAGCAGGTGCAGGGCAGACCACGCAGGAGGCTTCTCGTCACCAATGAACATTTATTGAGTGTCCACATGTGCACAGCTTTGAACTTGGCGATCACAGAACGCACTGGGGGAGGGAAGTGGGGAGGGAAGCAAGGGATCAAGTGTGTGTGTGTGTGTGTGGGGTCCCCCTGGGTTTATAAGAAAGGTAGTCCCTGCTGGAGCCGCCAGTCGCGTCTCTGCAGAGAGGAGTCATAGCAGGGGTGGGAGTTAAAGCCAGGCACCACGGTGGCAGTGGGGTGCAATCACTGGGGAAACATGCGGATTCTGGGGAAGTGTCCCTCCTGTTCCTGGCTCCAGCCAGGCCAGATGGCACCAGGGGGACAGGAATCAGATGCTCAGGTGTCCAAGCAGGGATAAGGACAGGCAAAATAAATAACCCCCCCAACCCCCATCGTCACTCTGCTGCAACACGACACAAAGGTTTAAAGATCTGGGCCCAAAGACTCCTGGGTCCCTTCAAGCAAGCTCAGGTGGAAGAAGGTTTCCCCACCCCCTACCAGGCCTGTCTGCCCCAGGTTGCCCTAGGATGGGGGCAGTTCAGACCCTGGGTCACCGAAGTTGATAGGAAGAACTGCGATATCAATGGCCTAAGCCTGCTCTCTGCCCAAGGGAGCCAAGGGCAAGAGCCAAAGGGCCAATTTAAAGGACGTGGACCTGGGGGGCCAGAGGAGGCACCACAGCCAAGGGGAGCCCACGCCCTGGCCGGCAGGGCACATGGGCTGAGGCAGTCTGCTCCTGCCAGCCCTGTCTTACCCTGGAGCCTCCCTCCTGCAGGGGAGCCAGACATTGGGCACAATGACATCTAGTGCCCCCCTCCCTGGGGGCTGCTCCAACCTTCCCCGGCCTGGCGGGGACAACCACGTTGATTTCCAAGCCGATCCCTGCCCCCACGGGGGCCTGAGGGGCGGAACGCAGTTCCTTACACTTGAGGGGTTGGCACCATGCCCTTGCCCTCAGAAAAGCCAGAAAGCTGGGGTGTTTTGGGGGGGAAGTCTGGGGAGTGGGGGGCCAGTTTGGGGGCTTCAGGGAAGATGCCTCCTCCCTCCTTCCCTCTCTGCCCGCCCCTGGGTCTGTCCCCGGTGGACACCCCTCAGGGCTCTGACAGGCACTGCTCCAAGGCAGCCATGCGGTAGTGGCTGGCCGTCTCCTCGCCCGCCTGCAGCCTCATGGCCTCCCGGCACAGCCGGTTGGCCCGCGCCAACTCCACCAGGACACCCTGATAGGCAGCCACCATCTCGGGCTTGACAGAGTTGGGGCTGACACTGCCTAGCAGCTGGAGCAGCTCCTGCGGCCAGCGGGAGCGCAGGGCAGCGGGGGCCAGCCAGGGCAGCAGCGGCACACAGCCGGTGAAGGCCTGCATGCCCAGGAACCAGAGCTCCTGCAGGTCGGCCCAGATGCCCTCATACTCAGGGGACAGGGCTAGCACTGCCTGGTCTGAGCCCGGGGTGGCCCGCGCCACGTGGGACTGCGATAGGAAGAGGATGGCAGCTGCGAAGAACCCTCGGGATGCTGGTGTTCCCTGAAGAGCTGCAAGGTAACGGAAGGAATGGGGCATGAATCGGACAGACCAGCTGCTGTGCCAGACCCTTCCCTATCCCTCTGTGTAGACACATGCAGGAGCCAGGGCACAGCCTGGAATCAGACTGCCTGCATTCAAACCCTGCCTTAGATGCTCACTGTGTGACCTTGGGTAATTAACTTTTTTGGGTCTGTTTCTTTACTTGTAAAATGGGCCAATAGTGCTCATCTTAGAAATTTGTTGTGAGAATTAAATGTGATCATCTTGGTACACTCAACCACCAAGACCTCTACCGGCACAGGAGGTGGGGGTGAGTCACAGGGTCAGATGGGAGAGAGAACCCCTCAGGGTTCTGGACACAGAGCTCAGACACAGGTTAAGGGAGTTGCACCATTTGATCCTTGGGCCAGAAGAGGGCGCCAGAGAGGAACATGAGCAAGTGAGCCTGCTTTGCTTACAGGCTGTTCAGCGGGGTGACCCTCACACTGCAGGTGCTCTCCAGGAAGCTGTCAACCTAACCTGGTGGTATTTGAGGGTGAGCTAGAACTGGGACCATGAAATTGGGGGCTGCAGAGATGCAGCCTGGGACTGAGAGTGCAGAGTGGGCTCCTGGTGTACAGGGATGTGCACCCCTTCCCATGACTGGGTACCCTGCTGGGAACCTCTCAAAAGGAACACAGAGGCAGTGGAGGGTACGGGCACGTTATGCCCTGTTCCCAGGCATCTGCTCAGCTCCTCCAACCTGACAGATGGGGCACAGGGAACAGGCAGGGACAGAGGGACGCAAGCAGACACCCACGGCCAAAGTGGGAGACACAGAGGGCTGCCAGGGGCTGGAGGGGACGTCCCTCCCCCTGCAAACAGCCAGAGTGAGGCAGAGGTAGGGAGAAGGTGTGCATAGAGGGACACCAAGTGCTGAAGCCTGTCACTGATGGGGGTGAGGTACCGAGCAGAACAGAGAAAAACATCAATGGAAGGAAGTCAGGTTTCTGACTCAAGGCCTGGGTGGGGGCGGCTCCACCTTGAAAACACTGGATTCAGATTCCTCTGGATGCCAGGGATTCCAGGTGCCTATGCCTGTGCCTGTGAGCAGGTCTGTACTTAACACCCACCAGACTTCGCCTTAGAAGTCTTCAGAAGAAAGAGAATGTTAGCATTTTGGGAAGAACGGTGGGGGTGGGGGATGGAGATACACTGCAAAGATTTCCTCTTGCTTAGAAAATGCTGCAAAACCATCTTCTAAATGGTGACTTTTGCCCCAAACACAGGAGGTCCACCCAGGTCTTCCGCCCTCACCCATTAGGACTGGATCCCCAGTTCTTACCTGGAGAGGTGCTAAGGAGCCGGGCCATGAGGAGCCCCAGGGTGGCCACATTAGCAGCCAGAAGCAGCCTTCCCTGTTGCTGCACTAGTGCTGGTAGCGACGTCATGAGGGTGTTCATAAGAGATGTGAAGCAGGCGTCACGCCTGGAAAAGAAAGGGGGGAAAGATGGAGGTAGGTGGGGGTCTAGTACAGCCAAATCAAGCCCTTGGCAAGAAATTAGGCAGTAGGGTGAATAATTAACTTTGGGCCCCAAACATAGCATCTGGGGGGCAGAGATTGGAGCAAGCAGACATGCTGAGATAGTACCTGGGGGTTCCAGACATGCCGAATCCCTTGTGCGGGGCTGGCTATGTCTACTCTGAGACCCCCATGCTACCACTAACAAATCCATGGGCATGGGGGGCAAAGTAGGAGACTGAGAATTGAGGCAATTGGGCAGCCTCCTTTGCCTCCTCCGGCCTCCTCCCCCACCTCTCCCGAGCCCCTCACTTGATCAGCCCCGGTGCGGTGACCACAAGGTTGAGGAAGATGTGGCAGCAGGTCTGCAGGCCAATCTCCACGCTGTCAGGCAGCACCGAGGTGTCGTGGCCAGGGGATGTGAGTTCCCACTGCTGCAGGAAATACTTGCACAGAAGCGAGGGGGCCCCTTCCTTGATCAGGATCTCCCGGGGCCCATCTTCAACGGTCAGGTGGCACCAGCCAGGCAGGAGAAGCCTGGGGATGTGGAAGGGACAGACGTGTGTGGGATTGGGAGAGATGAAGGCACACAGATTCCCTTTTTAGGGCACCTTGCCTAAGAGAAATGGAAGTAGGGGAGAAGGACACATCCTCGCAGGTACCACAGAAAAAGTACAAGCTTCAGAGTCGCACAACCCAGGACCAAACTTGGGCTCTGCCACAAAGTGTGACTGTGGGCAAGTGACTTTAATCTGTATGAGCTTCAGTTTCCTAATCTTTCATATGTGAACGAGACTTCTGTTAGATTTACCACGTGGACCAAATGAGATCATTTTGGTAAAGGGTATAGCAAAATACCTGGCTCGTAGTAGGTGCTCAATAAGTATAAGTTCTCTTTTAACTGAGAAATCTGGGGTTGGCAAGTGACACCTGGCAGCCGAGGAGTCCTGTGGGAACAAGCCCCCCAAAACAGAAATAACCCTAAGGGAAATCTCATGGCCCAATCAGGAAGCCTGGCACAGCTCAGTTTGTGGGGAGGGGTGTCCTTGTGTTAACGCTTTTCGGTAGAATGATCTAGCTGGACAGACTGTAACTACAGACTCACCGGAGAGCGTCTCCTGGCCAGGTGGGCCCTGGGGTGGTGGGGGAGATGGCCAGGTTGGCCACCTGCTGGGAAAGGTCATTGGCCTCCTCGGCCTCCTCGTAGAGGGTCTTGGCATAGCGGACGAGGAAGGGCAGCAGCTGGCACACCTCCTTACGCAAGGATGAGGTCTCCTCGGCCAGCCAGGCACCCAGGATCCGCACCGAGGCAAACACAAAGGGCTCCTTCTGCTTCTCTGACCCCACCTGTTGCCACAGGACCCCCTTGAGATGGAGCAGGACCAGGGACCCTCCCTGCCTTGCCAGAGGCCAGCCAGCTAGAAATAATACAACTAGAAGGAAATTCTGGCCTGTGAGCCTTTCAAAGGCAGGCCCCAACCTTTATTCTGTCCCATTAACACAGCACCTAGCATGTGGTAGGGACGCACACAAGGGACTGGCACAGAGTGAGCCAGGCCCTCCACGCACGTCTGTTGAGTGAACTGGGCCTGAGTGAATTGAGTGGCATGCCCCCGTACTCGCTGAGGCTCCAGTCACATCTCCCTAACTCCCTACCTCTGGAGTGTCTCAAGGCTAGAAGGAAATTCACAGGTCAAAAGCTAAGTTAAACACCCTTTACAGCAGCTCTGACCTGGGGCGGGAGGGCAGGTTCCTGGCTACTGTGTAACTGCTCCCAATGGTGGGAGTGAAGGGATGCTCTCTTTTGGGCTAAGTCAGAAAAAAGACATGAGCTTAGTGTGGTGCATGGAAAATATGGCTGGTGAGCTCGGTGGCTGGAGCAGGCCATTAAAGAGACCAGAATCATGACTGAATCCCTGTGGGACAGGACAGCTGGCCTCTCAGGCGGGCAGGCAGGAGGGGATATAGGGGAGGCAGGCACACTGATCTAGCCAGACCTCTACAGAGGCCAAGAACCAGGCAGCCCTGCTTCTCTTCCCTGCACCATTAGAAGTTCGGGTGTGTGCGTGTATAAAACAATGCTATGGAGTGAGCAGAACAGACTGCTTCAATCTTGTGTGCATGTGTTGGGGAGAGGTGTGTGGCGTGTAGTGTGTGTGTATTGGGGGGAGCGTTTGAGTGGGAGGTTACTGTGTTGTGTGTGTGTGCGTGTGTGTGTGTACTGTGATGTGAGTGCACATATGGTGTGTGGTATGGTGCTTGTGTGGAGGGAGGGGGAGAGAGGGAGGTTGGGCCGCACGCTACTCCCTGGAGTGCTGGCTACAGTATCAGCTTGTGTGGACATGCAGCTTCGCTGTCTCCCCATTATTCTCCTCCCCCTTGCCTCCCAGCTCCAGCACTGGCTCCCCCCATACTGGGCCCCCTCTGTGGGTCACTGCACCCTCACCTGCAGCAGGTAGTGGATAACAGCCCCTATGGCCTCCTTCATGACGCTCACGAGCTGCACCTTCTGTGGCTCCTTAAGCAGTGACTGCTCACAGCGAGTGCATTCCTGGATCCCCAACTCCATGAGGGCATAGCAGGCGGTCACCACATCCTCTTTCACCTCCGCGCCCGTCTCCTCCAGTGCCAGCCGCACTTCCACGCACGCCAGATTCACCAGCAGGGCCAGGAACTTGCTCCCGGAGCTGCCCGCCGGGATCCAGTCAGAGCCGCAGGCGTGTGCCAGGCGGGCTGCCAGCTTCAGTGCAGGGTTGCGCTGCCAGGAGCTCAGCTTGCTTCCCAGGATGCGTGCCAGCCCGGCCTGCAGATCCCGGTAGCATTCAGGGGGCACGGTTGTCGGGGGCAAAAAGAGGGGCAGCAGCTGGCAGAGCTCAAACTTGCTGGCATCCTCAGCTTTCTGGAAATCCTCACTGAGGCCCCGCAACACGGCCAGCAGGTCGGGCTCTGCCTCCTTCCAGCACTGTGTCTCCGCAGCAGCCAGCAGCCCCACCAGGAGTGCCAGGGCCTGGTCAAAGCCATAGCCGTGCCCCAGGTATGCCTGGCATAGGGCAGACACAGTGCCACCAGCAATAAGGTGCCGAGGCCCTCTGGGTGTGCCTGCTACAGCCGTCAGGCACTGGTAGGTGTCATCAATCATGGAGCGGCGGGCAGCATCGTCCGGGTCCCCCCGAGCTGTGAGGAAGGTGCTAAGAATGGGAATCTTGTTCAGGACTTGGGGATGGGCGGCCAGTTCAGGGTCACTGCAGAAGCAGGCCAGCAGGGCCACGCCCAAAGCCCGCAGAACATGGTCAGGGCAGCCATCTGGCGCCTCCTTGGTGGTCAGGAGACGATTGGGGAAGGTGAAGCCGACAGCATCGAAGATCCGCCGCCGAGTTTTGGCATCTATGTCACCTGCTTTGACTGCCTTGGTCACCTATAGGGGGTATGTGCTATCATCAGGATGAAAGGAAGAAGTGGCAAAGACTGTCCCTCTCCTGCATCCCGGGGCACTGAGGACTAGCAAGATGAGGTTATGCAACAGGACTCATCTGGGGTCATTTCATCCAGCTCCTTTTTTCTCCTTAGAGGCAGATAAATGTGACCTCTGGGATCCCTCTCATCTGTGACTGTCCCATGGAAGTGAGGTCTAGTCTTCCTCAACCATTCATTTGAGCATTTCAACACCTGGCCAGTTGAGAAGTTCTTCCTGATGTCTAAATGCCCACAACCTGGGATGGAAGGGGCTTAGAACTCAGTGTTTAAGATCTCCCAAGGATTTAAAGTCCTTCCTTAATTGCTCCCTCCAGAGAAGTCCCTGATCCATTTCTGCCACCTTCTCAGGGGAAATGGCTCCTGTGTCTCGCCGCTCCGCCTGTCAAAACATTTCCCCTTACATTTCACCTAAACACCTCCTCTGCTGCAGTGTGAGCCCTTGACTCCAGAGCCTTCTCCTTGTTGCCATGGCAAACAAGCAGCGGCTGTACTCCCTCCTCCCTTCACCCCCCACACACAACCCCCCCTTCCTAGCACTGCAGCTTCTGCTCTGCTGTCCCCAGCTTGGGTTCTTCCAAAAAGGCTAAGCCCCGAACTAGCTCCCATTCCTTAACCTACCTACTGCCATCCTGGCCTTCCCCTAGGACCCCTCCCCAGCCACTTCCAGCCCTGCTACTCTCTCCAGGCCCAGAACAACCATCCCCAGCCGTCAAGTACTCTGCACTAGTTACTACCTGCTGCTGTTACCCTATGAGTCAGCTCCCATCTGCTCTGGGACGCCCCAGAAAACAGACCCAGGCAGCCCCTAGTGCCACAGCCTTATTCAGTCCCATTCTCCCCTTTGCCCCCATTCTCAGGGGGAGCAAGAAAGAGCACAAAGGTAGGGGTCTTGGGCCTTCTTTGGTGCCTCCAGGGTTGCTAGCACTACGTACATATCCTTGGGGACTCACTGACCCCATTCCTTGGGGGCCCAACCACCCAGCCCTTCCCACCTCCCAATTTTCAGCCAGTTCCTTACTAGCAGCAGGGCTGCAAACTGCTCACTGTCATTCTTGGCCTCACGGAGGGCTCCCAGGTAGCGCTCCAGGGTGGGGTTTCGGCCCTCTGCCTGGTTCAGAGCTGGCTCGCAATCTGAGGCCATGATGCTCGCCTTGCCCAACTGTGAACACAAGAGGGACTGAGCATCCCTCTGCAGAGGAGGGACGGGGGTGGGGTGGGGGTGAGAGTGGAGGATGGAGGGAGGGAGGGATTAGCACACAGGGAGGGGAGGAGAGAATGTGGAGGGGTGGACTCCTCAGGACTGACCTCCCCCCAGGAAGCCCCTTAAGGGGCTGGATCTGCAAATCCTTAGGGATAAAGAAGGGACCCTGGTCCAAGGTCACCTCCAGAAAGCGGGAAAGAAGGACCATGCATGCTGCTGCTCAGCTGGACAGCTCTCCTCACCAGTCTCCTGGGGGTGGGCGGGGGCTGGCCCCACTGCTCAGCTGTCCCCCTGGCACCAGAGGCTGGGTTTTATTTCCCTCCACAGGGACACAGAGGGAGTGAGTGGTGAGGACAGACAGGGAGGAATGGAGACATACATGGGTGAAGTTCGATTATCCGGACTCAGGCTGACATGGGAGAAAAGGACACCCTAGGCTTCCTTTCCCCTCCCTTCTTCAGAGGCAGAGAGACGCTTCAGAAGTGAGAATACAAGATGCTCAACAGGGAAGGCTTGGAGGCCCCTTTGGGGACCCCACCCCTCCAGCCAGGGCTCTCAGTCGCCCCCGCAGGCTCCTTGCCTCCTCTCCTTTCCCTCCCTCGGGTAGAGGCTGCAGCAGCAGCAGCAGCAGCAGCAGCAGCGGCAGCAGCAGAATTAACCCCTTGCGCTCCCTCTTCTCGCCCTCCCCGTCCCGCTACCAGCCTGTGGATGCCGGCAGGGGCTGGAGAAGCAAGAGGGGGTCCCGGATAGTTCCCAGGACAACGGAGAATCCAAAAGCCGGATAATCGAAGCGGGGCTGCTGAGATGGGGAGATGAGAAGGGGAGGAGGGTTCCTGGCGGTCACCACCTGTCCCGCCGCAGCCAGGTCACAACACGACATTGATGAAGTCACGACAGGGCGGCGATGAGATCACACTTCACGATGGCGCGGTGATGTCACGGAGAGATCACGTCAAAATCACGACATGGGAGACAGCCCCCAAAGATGACAGGGCAAATTAAAAAAAAAAAGATATATATTGAAAAGGGCTGTGACAAAATGGAGTCTCGACAGGGCACGATGGTGTCGCGATATGGCGCGATGGAGTCGCGATAGGGTCCCCGGGGTGTGTCGGCATCGATCAGCGCCGGCTCGGAGAGGCCCCGGCTGGGATGCAGGGGAGGGCCCGAAGGGGGCTGAGCTCACCAGGCTGCGGCCCCGAGCGGCGAAGTCTTCTCCCAGCGCGATGCTCCGGGAGCCTCGGGCCGCTGCTCACGCCGCGTTGCCCACTCCTGGCTCCAGGCTGCTGCAGCTCCACCCCCACCCCCGCACCGCTCTTGACCAATCCGCGGCTGCTTCACTCCGGGCTCTGGCCAATGGCAAGTCAGGGCGCTAAGCAGTAGGGGGTGCCGCCGTTGCCGCCATCTTGCTTGTGGGCATTGCCCGAGTCTGGGGCCTGGGGCTCGAGCGAAAGAGGGAAGGTGCAGGCTGCCTTTGGAGAGCGGGCGGCGAGAGGCTGGGGGCCCAGATTCCTTCGCTTGTGCGTAGTTTTACCCGCCCAGCACTGCCCCTCCTCCCCCTTGGTCTCGCGGCCGGCATTGCGCTTCCCGGGGGAGGGGCGGGAGGGCTTGGTTAGCATGGAGAGTGTGTTTCCGGGTCGGTCCCGGGGAGGTGGGAGGAGGCGGCGTTTCCGGCCGCCGTCGCTGTCCAGGGAGGCTGAGGCGAGAGGTAGCTGTCCGGGTGGGGAGCCCGCACTACCTTCTTCCTCTTCCTCCTCCTCTGGGTGAGGGGAGCGAAGGTTGGGGGTCCCCGAGCCCATGGACCAGGAGGAGGCGGAGGCCGCCGAGAGCCGGGGCCCCGCTATGTGGCCCTGAGCCCCGGTAGGTGGCCGGGGGCGGCTGGCTGCCAGGCCGAGGACCATGGGCTCAGGGGAGGGGCAAGCGGGACGGGCGATGCCAGCGGGTGCGCTGGCCGGATGTTGGGTCCGGAGGTGGCGCCCCTGTCTCGGCCAGGGCAGCCAGCTGCTTCTGTCCTTGTAGGTGCGCAGCTTGGGTCCCAGGCTGAACCCCGCTTCTCTCGGGCCTGGGCCTAGTCCTGCAGCTCCCTCCATCCCCTGACAGCCAGGCAGACAGCCGGGGTTCGGGGCGCTGCCGTCCTTCTTCCACCTTCGACCTCTGCAGCCTAGACTTTAGTTGCTGTCTCTGATGTTTGGTCTCCCCACCGAGATAGAAAGTTGATGCAGAATGAAGAGGGGACGGGGTTGAGCACGGTGTGTCCATTATAATGTGAAACCTGCCTCATCCAGGATTTTGAAAATTATGCTCCACAGAGGGTCCTGTAGTGGCTGCAGTGAGCACAAAGGTGAAATGAAGGAAGTCAAAATTGATAACCTCTGGAGGGATTCCAGGAACTCTTTGGCTTCTGGTCTCATAGTGGTTGTGTCCAACTGACAGTAGTTGCAGTTAGTGAAGAGCATTAGCTGACTCTCCTTGTGCTCTCTCCTGTGATTAACAGACTGAAAACTAGGAACAAATTGGAAAGACGACCTTCCAGAACAATCTGTTCATTTTTCCAGCTATTTGGAAAACAGTGTCTGCAAATATAAGCAAAGCTATTCATGGCAGTCTGTTCTGTAACTTTCCCAAATATCTGAGACTTTTTAAAAAAGAGCTTTATTCTCGATTACTCATACCAACTGAATAGGCTGTTTGAGACGTGCTCCATCGTTGTTCAAACATATCTTATCGCTGTGTACATAAATGGAGTTCCACGTATGTAGTTGACAGACTGAACTATGATACATCCCCCATCAACCTGAAGTATTAAGTAAACATTACCCCCTGCTCTGTCTGAACAGCTGCTGCAACAGAGAGTGCTTTTATTTTGGGTGTACTTGTAACGCCCTAAATGCCAGAACTATTGTGAGCTTTTCTAGATTTTCATTTGTCAAGTATTGTGGGGGTGTGTGTTCTCTCCCTGGGTTGTTACCCTTTGATTCAGTAACAAACTATTTGGATCTTGTGATGTGTTGTTGTTCTTGCATTTGGTCAGCAATCCTTTAACTGGACCCTAGCAGTGATTTGTGCCCTTAGGCAATTATAGGTTTCAGAGGAATGACTGGTTAGGAGTTCAAATGAAATTAACTCTGCCTTTCTCTTAGACGCAGGATTTGTTAGACATGGCACTTCTAATCAGCTTGTTAGTCCAATGGTGTTTATTACTCCATTTTTCAAAAGCTATTCATTTCTTTTCTGCTTCTCCCACCCACCTGTCAGGCTATTGATGACAGCTGTTGAGTCACCTTGAGTTTTAAATCCTTTTGTGGTAGGCAGAAATGTGTTGGGTAAGATTCATACACACACATACACGCACACATGCATACTCACTCGTTCTGTCTTGGGAGGCTAGAGAAGTTGCTGGATGTACTTTCTAACTTAGGCTTCATTTCATAATCTCTTGAACATGTCTCTGGCCCACACACCTCCTTTCTGCCCCCTGCTCCCTGAAATACAACTACAAAATAACTAGAAATAGGAATGGATGGAAGTGAATGAGAACGATGAAGTCCTTCAGATGCGTGTGGTTCTGCAAAAGCCTTTTCTTGGGTGGGCTGCACCTTAGTTTTGCAGCTGTGTGTATGTCTGTGTCTGTTTCCTGGTATTAGTCAGCATTGGTATCCAGCCCAGGCAATGCTGATCTCCCTGTATGCTGGCCGTGGGATAGGAGTTAGGGGTTGGCAGCCTGTGTCATTTGCTGGATGTAGATGACAGGTACATAGTTGGACAGAAGTTTTTGAATTGCTTCTTCAGAACTCAGTCAACCCTCATAATGTTGCCAATATTTATATACTAATTTAGACAGTATAGCAAAGTTTTATATGAGGGAAGAAATTTATGGTAAATGAGTTTTTCTGCTGGAAGAGACCTAAATAATCCAGCCCCTAGATTCTGGAGTAGCCAGCATAGTGCCTGACATAAATATTTGTTGAATGCAGGGATTGGGGTGGGTAGCATTGAGGTGTAAATTGAATAGATTTTCACGATAATAGTGGTGGGCGGGGACAGTAGCAGACTGGAGAGTGCATGCCTTGCCTAAAGACATTTGCATTCAGAAATTTTAAAAATACTGGGCCAGACATAACCCTCAGGTTACTTTACCTCTGAGGGTGCAACCTCTTCTCCTCAAAAGTAAGAAAGTGTGTTTGGTCAAAGTCACAAATCTATTAGTAGCAGAACTGCAACTAAAACTCAGATCTTCTTGTCTGCAGGCTGGTGCTCTTTCGATTCTACCACATAGGTGATTTACTGTTAGATTAGAAAAAAAAAAGGAATATAAAGTTTTAGTTTTCAGTGGATTCATTTGATATCCCTTGCTGTGTTGTTATTCTGATAATTATAGGCTACCTCAAAGCCCAGGTTTAAAATTTATAGGCAGGGTTGAGCCATTAAAGACAAACTTGAAATTTTTCTTTCCCCTAATCTGTCATATTTTCTAGCATTCCACATTTCCAGGAATTAATTATTAATTACTTGGCATGTAATTTCTTCTCTTTCTGTCCTTCTAGTGTACTGGTTCTGCCTGTCTGGAGGGCCATGGAGAAGAGGCTGGGAGTCAAGCCAAATCCTGCTTCCTGGATTTTATCAGGATATTATTGGCAGACATCTGCGAAGTGGTTGAGAACCCTGTACCTGTTTTATACTTGCTTTTGCTTCAGCGTTCTGTGGTTGTCAACAGGTACCATTTTCTTTATAGATTTAAGATTTTTTTTTTTAGAAAAGGGCACTTTATGTGAGTCCTTCAGTTCATTTTAAGGACTATTAGGAGGCAGAAAAGCAATCTGCCAATTGACAGAAATGGTCATCCTTTTGGTTAATACTCAGTCTGTTGGGTTTATTTATTTGTTTTGTTTTGGAACCAGAATTTAAATTGGATTCTTTTTCATAAGGGAGAATTGGCACAACTGTTTTAAGACTTGATAAAAGTCAACTGGGTATTTCTACTTAATGACTATAAAACCTTGAGCAAATTACCTATTATCTTTGAGGAAGGGTTATATCTACCTCATGGTTTGATTTGAGGGATAGTATAATTAAAGCATGTAGCACAGCACTCAGCATGGGTGCTTAGTCTTGCTATTTGCCCAGGCTGGTCTTGAACTTCCTTTCCTTTCCTAAAGGAATCTACACTTGTGGGAAAAATGCGTTCCTTACTTTTTCCATAGCAAGGGGCTATGTTGATAGATTTTGTAGACTGTGCTTTCCTCCTAGAGATTATTTCACCATGGTAAAGCCTCTTGCCGGGAATCAGTGCCAAGAATGCTAAATTTCAAAGGAGAATGCCCTTTCTTTCTTTCTTTCTTTCTAAGTTCTTTTGTTGATATTGTGCTTTCATAGTATGAGTGTGAGAAAACAGCAATTTGAGAAAGATTTCTGAGTATGCTGCCATTCTGGCCAGTGACCAAAAACCTTCTGCTGTAGAGACCACCGTCTGGGATAACTAATCAGCCTTTTTCCCTTATAATTACAAAGATTTCTGTTGCTTTCCTAAAGGAATTGGTGGTCATGATTTTGAGACCCTAGTAATTATTGTATTTAGCAATTTCAGTAACATCGGCTTTGGGGTTTTTATTGTCTTGCAGTGATGGTTGATGATTGCATAATTATAGCAGTGGAAGTTGTACTTGACAGAAAGCTGATCTACATGTTTTTTTTTTACCCCAGATGATGCTTTGCTGGGACAGCTGACTATTTCAGGTCAACATTTTATATAAGATCATTACAATTAAATAAGTAATTGATTTAGCACCATCAGAGTAGGGAAAAATCACTTCTTTAAAAAAAAGAGATGGGGTCTTGTCACCCAGGCTGGAGTGCGATGGTGCGATCATAGCTGCCTGCAGCCTCAAACTCCTGGGCTCAAGCTGTCCTCTTGCTTCAGCCTCCAGGCATGAGCTAGTATGCCTGGCTAATTTTTTTTTTTTTTTTTTAAGACAGTGTCACTCCGTCACCTAGGCTGGAGTGCAGTGGCACAATCTCGGCTCACTGCAAACTCTACCTCCTGGGTTCAAGCGATTCTCCTGCCTCAGCCTCCCGAGTAGCTGGAATTACAGGTGCACACCACCACACCCGGCTAATTTTTATATTTTATAATTTTTATATTTTAGTAGAGGTAGAGTTTTGCCATGTTGGCCACGCTGGTCTCAAACTCCTGACCTCAAGTGATCTGCATGCTTCGGCCTGCCAAAGTGCTGAGATTACAGACCTGAGCAACTGCACCCGTCTGCCTGGCTAATTTTTACATTTTTTTAAGAGATTGGGGTCTTGCTGTTTTGCCCAGGTTGGTCTCGAACTCCTGGCTTTAGTCGATCCTCCAACCTTGGCCTACTGAATAGCTGGGATTGCAGGCACCAACCACCATGCCTGGTGTAAATCACATTTTTTGAAGCACACCTACCACATACCAGACTCCTAATTATAAACATTACATACCTTATCTCATTTAATCTTCATGATAACCCAAAAATAGATAGTTTTTTTCTCATTTTATAGATAAGGAAATTGAGGCCTGGAGAGGCAAAATGACTTGGCCAACGTCACACAGCAAGAACATGATGGAGCTAGGATTCTAAATCCAGGTTTGTCCACTGTAGAGCTCATACTCTTTCTCTTCTGGTACTCTGCCTTCCAACCACAGGTGATGTTTTGGAGGACCAAAGGAAATTTTTTTTTCTTTTTTTGAAACGGAGTCTCACTCTGTCGCTAGGCTGGAATGCAGTGGCGCGGTGCGATCTCTGCTCACTGCAGCCTCCATCTCCCGGGTTCAAGTGATTCTCCTGCGTCAGCCTCCCGAGTAGGTGGGACTACAGGTGCGCGCCACCACACCCAGCTAATTTTTGTATCTTCAGTAGAGACCAGGTTTCACCATGTTGGCCAGGATGGTCTCCATCTCTTGATCTTGTTATCTTCCCATCTCGGCCTCCCAAAGTGCTGGGATTACAGGCGTGAGCCACCATGCTGGGCGGCAATTTTTTTTTTTTACCCAGTACCATGGTAAGCAGCTTGTTATTTGAGGGATTCAAAGTATAGAGGATGAAGAAGCAATTCCAAGTCTTTCTGTGCTTTCCAATCTAGCACTTGGTTAAACAGCATTGTAGGCTCATTGTGCAAGTCTTTATAACCTTGAGCTTGGTGCTTAAAAACAGCACCCTAATTAAGTATAGAAGTGCAAAGGTAGTGGTGTTAGGAGTAGTTCTGGTGGGGATTAGGTTATGCCAGTTCTATTTTAGAAAAATTTGGAGCTTTTATCATGGAAATTAAAAGATCAAGAGCCATGTGTGTTCAAATTGAGGGAACATGCAAGCAACATGTGACAGACATATTTGTTAAATACTTTGATTTAATTGGAGCTCCTTCCCATTTTTTTTTAAAGGAATATCCTAATAGAAAAAATAAAAAGGGCTGGGCACGGTGGCTCATGCCTGTAATCCCAGCACCTTGGGAGGCCGAGGCGGGTGGATCACCTGAGGTTAGGAGTTCAAGACCACCCTGACCAACATAGTGAAATGCTATCTCTACTAAAAATACAAAAAATTAGCCGGGCGTGATGGCATGCACATGTAATCCCACCTACTCAGGAGGCTGAGGCAGGAGAATCGCTTGAACCTGGGAGGCAGAGGTTGCAGTGAATCAAGACCGCACCATAGCATTCCAGCCTGGCCAGCAGAGTGAGACTCCATCTGAAAGGAAAAAAGAACAAATAAATAAAAGGCATAAACAGAGTGCCATAAATAAGAAATTAAAATGAATATATTTAAAATGTTCATTCTCATTACCAATCAAAACGACAGATTAAAATGAGATATCCTTTTAAAGCTATCATATTGATGAAGATTAAAGTAAAAATATCTAGTGCTGCCAAGGGGTGATGTGGTTGTCCTCATACAGTGCTGAGGAGTTTGAACAGATAACTTCTTGGCATAAATATCAAGAGCCTTAAAAAAATTCATATTTTTTGACTTAATTCTTCATTTAAGAATTTATCTGAAGGATACATTTAGATAGTTGTGAATGAGAGCACTCATCAACACTCATTTATTCTGTGCTGCAAAATATTGCTAAAACCTGCTTAATTATAGGAGAGTGGTAAAATCTTTGCATCTCCACACGGTGGGATACTATCCAGTCTTAAATTCATATTTTAAAAGAAAAGCTGGGTGTGGCGGCACATGTCTCTAGTCCCAGCTACTCGGGGGCTAAGATGGGAGGGTTGCTTGAGCCTAGGGGTTTGAGACCAGCCGGCAACATAGTGAGGCCCTGTCTCTTTAGAATTAAAAAATGTTTAATAATTAAAAAAAAAAGTACATGGGAAAATGCTCCTAATATTAAATGATAAAATCAAATTATGCAACTACATATTCAATATGGCGTCAATTTTGTGAAAAGAAGAAAAAATTATGTAATACAAAACAGTCTGAAACAAGATGTACAACTAAATATTTATCTATTTTTTTTGACTAGAGGAATTATTATCTCTTTATATTTTTCTGTGTTTTCTAGGCCTTTCTTTGGTAAACTTGTATACCTTTTTATATAAGGGGGAAAACAACCTACTTGAAAAAGCAACAACAAAATAATAACAGCAAAAACCTATTGGTGGGAGCCTGAGTCAGTATTTCTCTACTCATGAGTTTACTCAGTGTTTACCTGAGTGTTTACAGTTTTTTCCAGATAAAATACATTCTTGATTCCTGCTGTTATTTAGCTCATGGATTATTTCTGAAAAACTAACCAAATTAAGGCAGCTCTGCAGTTATCCTCCACTCCCGCTTCCCACTTGGGAGTTTGCTCCATCTTTGGTAGAGCCCCAGGCAACTGTTGACTTACACATGGTGAGCTTTTTTATTTCCACTTTTGGGTTCAGTGCTGAAGCCCTACTGTTAGAAAGCATTGATTACAATTTGATAAAAGATGGTCTGTCTGTGTTTTCCTTGTGTGCCATTGAATGGCTATTTTTCTGTTTAATTTTATTGTTAAGTGGCTTGAAAAATAGCGTTTTGGACCTGGGGATTCTCATCTGGAGACATATAGGAAGTGATCCTGGGAGTTTTGGAAATTCCTACAATAGATTATCAGCTTCTTGAGAGCAGACATGTTGCCTCTTTTAGTTATGCTGGATATTCTTAGCGGGTACCAAGGGCTTGGCACATAGTAGATGCATAAAATATTTGTTGACTGAATAAATTAATAAATTACCAATAAGGGAATTGTTCTTTAAGAACTAAGCTTTAAAAACAACAAAATCAGAGCAGAGATATGGAAAGGCACTTTAAGGAGACCAATGCCTTTGAGACCAACAAGATTGACTAAAATCTTAACAAATATATTAACACATACAAAGAAAGAATGTATGCATCTGAAGAGTTATGTGTGCATGTTTGTGGGGGATGCAAGGACCTAATTGGCCCTAGAAATCTAAAACAAGGAGAATCACTGAAGCTAATGTCCTTAGGCCCAAAGCTAACAATTGGCTATGAAAACTTGTACTGACATTTCCCTACCTCTGGGAAGGAGATTATACAGTTAGTTAATATGTATTTTGAGTACAGAGAAAAACTATTCAATTCAGAACCATTTTTTGAGAACTTAATAGGAGTCTGCTTCTAGACTAGGCACCAGGATAATAAAGATTAGTACAATACAGTCCTTTCTCTGGAATAACTACCAGTAGCAAGTGAAAAGGTAGAGGCCAGGTACATTGGCTTATCCTAGCACTTTGAGAGGCTGAGGCAGGAGGATCACCCGAGGCCAGGAGTTCAAGACCAGCCTGGACAACATAGTGAGACCTCATCTCTACAAAAATAAAAAAAATTAGCCGGTGGTGGTGGGCACCTGTAGTCCTAGCTACTCGAAAGGCTGAGATGAGAGGATCACCTGAGCCCGGGAATTCAAGACTGCAGTGAACTATGATCATGTCACTCTACTCCAGTGTGGGTGACAGAGGGAGACCCTGTCTCTTAAAAAAAAAAAAAAAAAAAAAGATGCAACGCACAGAGTGCTACTGGAACCATAGGAGAAGCATTTAGCTTGGAGGCAAAGAGGGGTGCTCTAAGGAGTTCTTTCTAGAGAAGCATTTTCTAGAGAAGCTGATGCCTGAACAGAGTTGTGAAGGTTGAATTTGAAGGATTCAAAGGGTATTCCCGTGCAATGGGAATGCAAGAGCAAAGGCACAAAAGTGAAACAGCCTGGTATATAGAAGAAACTCCACAAGCAGTTTAGCACTACTGGAATATAAAGAGCAAAGCTGGTATGGCAGCTCCAGAAGAGGTAGGTGGTGGCTAGGTCACAAAGGATTTGTATGCTATGCTAAGAAGCTTCAATTTTAATCTTTTTAGGTAGATGGTTTATAAATTTTTTTCATGATGCACTTTAATCCATTGAAAAATTAGAATGTACCCCTGTGTATAAATTTATACATTATAACACGTAATTTTGTACTAATGTCTTATGTATGTGTAAGAGATGCCAAAAACAAAATGTTAAAGGGATCGACAGAAGCAAATATGAAGAGTTCTAATATTTTCTTTTCATGCCCCAGGGATTTGTCTTGTGCACCTCTTAAGGCAAACACTATAATACTTTAATGCTAGTATTAAATATAAAACTATTAATACTGTATTAAATATACTATAATACTGGTAAATTTCTGAATAATTTTTGCAGGAGTGTAGAAGAATGGTAATTGTGGAGATGGAGGTGGATGGAAAAGGGAGGGAGGTCAGGGTTAGAGGTTAGAGTATCCGTTAGGATGTTAATGAAATAGTCCAGGAGAAAGTTGATGAGACTCTGTCTTCAAGGAACATCTCAGTAATTTCGTTCAATACAAACAAGTAGAGGTAGTCCTAAAGAGATGGGTAGAATTTAGGTGTTCTGTAGTAAAGAGATTAGAGGAAGTTTTTTTTTTTTCTTTGAGACAGAGTCACACTCTGTTGCCCAGGCTGGACTGCAGTGGTACAATCTCAGCTCACTGCAACCTCAGCCTCCGGGGTTCAAGCAATTCTCGTACCCCAGCCTCCCGAGTAGCTGGGACTACAGGGGTGCGCCACCACACCTGGCTAATTTTTGTATTTTTAGTAGAGATGGGGTTTTGCCATGTTGGCCAGGCTGGTGTCAAACTCCTGGCCTTGAGCATTCTACCTGCCTTGGCCTCCCAGAGTGCTGGGATTACAGGCATGAGCCACTGCACTTGGCCAAGAAGTTTTTTAAAATTGAAATATACCACTGTCTAATTCTAGAACTTTTTTCTCACCCCTAGAAGAAGCCCTGTATCCAGTAGCAGTCACTCCCTATCCTCTCCTCCCCCAGCTACTAGAAACCACAAATCTACTTTCTGACTCTATGGATTTGCCTATTCTGGACATTTCATAAATGGAATCGTACAATACGTGGCCTTTTGCGTCTGGCTTATTTCATTTAGCATAATATTTCCAAGGTTCATCCATATCCTAGCGGGTATCAGTACTTCATTTCTTTTTATGGCTGAATAATATTCTATTTTATGGATATGCCACTTTTGTTTATCCATTCATCAGTTGAGGGACATTGGGTTGTTTCTACTTTTTGGCTATTATGAACAATGTTGCTCTTAACATTTATATATACATTTTTGTGTGAACATATGTTTTTTAATTTTCTTGGATATCTGTATATATAAATACATGTATTTACATATAAATAGTACAATTGCTGGATCATGTGTGTGTGTATATATATATTACATATATATATAATTCCACTCCACTATATGTATATATCCAATTGCACTATATTAAAATGTATATGCAATTTATATATAAATATATATGAAATAAATTTACATATAAATAGTGGAATTGCTGGATTATAATCACGTGTAATATATGTATAATTATATATGTAATTATATACGTATATATTACATATATAAATAGTGGAATTGCTGGATCATATATATGTAATAATATATATGATCCAGCAATTCCACTATTTGTATATAAATATGTAATAATATATATATGATCCAGCAATTCCATTATTTATATATGTATATAAATTTATATATAAAATTTCACTTTTATATATATGTTTATATATAGGAGTGGAATTGCTGGATGATATGGTAACTCTTGGTTTAACTTTTTTGAGAAACTGTTTTCTACAGCAGCTGCACCATTTTACATTTCCACCAGTAAAGTATGGGGGTTCCAGTTTCTCTACATCCTTGCCAACACTTGTTATTGTTCATCTTTTTTATTATAGTAGAGAAGGTTGTTGAAGGTTAGAAAAATCAAGGAAAGCTTCATGGAGGAAATGGAACTTGGCTTGGGCCTAATACGTATTCAGTTTATAGATGAACAAACTGACACAGTAAGAGACAAGGACTAGGGAAACAACTAGATGGGTATAGATTTCTTCATTCTTTTGTTCATTTTTAAAATTACTTACTCAGTTAATAAATATTTATTGAGGCAGGCACTGTTCTTCGTGAAAGATTGCTGTCCAGTTCCCTGACTTGATCTTTGCAGTCAGTGAAGCTTTCTGAAAGAGTAGACCACATTTGCTATTTTCATTCTCCCACCTTCGTCCTCTTCTGAGTTCAGTAAGGTCTGGCTTCTGCCCAGACCTTGGCTTTTGCCAGGGTAACTACTGACCTTCCTAGTTGGACGCCTTTACTTCTTACCTTACTTAACATCTCTGCTGCATTTGACACCTTTGATTACCTTCTTGAGACCATTTCCTCACTTGCCTTAAGTTATGCCATGCTTTGTTTTGTCCTCCTCCTAGCCAATGCACAGCACTTTCTAATTATTTTTCCCCCACTCCCTTCTCTCCCTTACATCTTTTGTTTGTCAGGGTTTTGTTTCACCCTTTTTTGTCCCACTTGTGGTCTCCCTGGGCAGTCTCATTCATTTCCTCACTTGTAACCTATGTGCTCACTACTTCCAAATTTATAACTATTCCTGAGCTCCAGACCACTTAGCCATCTGTATGCTGCACATCTCCAGCCAAGATGTCTCACGGCTACCTCTAACTTAGTATAGCAAAACTGAACCTGTGATCTTTTACCCCCTTTCTTCTCCTTTATTCCCTATAACCATGAAAAGACCACCTCTAGCCATATTCTGAGGTAGAAATCCCTGAGTCATTTTTCTTCTTTTTTCAAGGCAGAATCTTGCTCTGTCACCCAGGCTGGAGTGCAGTGGCACGATCTTGGCTCACTGCAGCCTCTGCCTCTCAGGTTCAAGTGATTCTCCTGCCTCAGCCTCCTGAGTAGCTGGGATTACAGGCCCCTGCCACCACGCCGGGCTAATTTTTGTGTTTTTACTACAGACAGGGTTTCACCAGGTTGGCCAGGCTGGTCTCAAACTCCTGACCTCAAATGATCCACCTGCCTCACCCTCCCAAAGTGCTGGGGTTACAGGTGTGAGCCACCACGTCTGGCTGCCTGAGTCATTCTCTATTCTTTTCTGTCCTTCACATGCATGTCACAGTTCATCTCACATTTCTGTGTAGAGGGCTCCATTTCTCTGCATATGGCATTACCATTCTGCATGATGTATTCCAATTCAGGTAAACATAAGCTCCTTTCTCATGCTTTGCCTGAGACCCCTGGTGTGGACTTCTCTAATGTTCTCATATTATCTATGATTATACCATGTTATACTCTGTGTGGCCTTAGGCTCTTTGTGAGGAGAGGTTCCGAGTAGGTTTTGCTCTAGAGTGTGGTCCTTACTCCTAAGGTGAGGCCTTTCTGGTGTCTCTGCTGGTGTATGGCATTAATGTGATTGCTTCAGTCTTCACTCTGGCAGGGCTAGAGTTCCAGCATGCTCCTCTTGCCCGCCTAGAGGGCACTGCTTGACCTCTAGTGAGTCTCCCTCTCAGCCCTGTAGCATCTACCATCTAATTAATAAACATCATGTGGTCTTGCCGAATGCCTTTGTAGTCTAGCCACGGACTGGCAGGAGACCCTCCCACTGGAATTGTGGGGCCCCCTTTCTTCACAGCTCATTCCTCTCAAATTCTCACCCTTCACCTTCTAGCCAAACTCACATCTCTGCTTCCTGGGCTCAGTGAGACCCATGTGTTCTGTTTGGGTTCCAGCTTCCTACGTCATGGTTGGGAAATTGTCCCTTAACATACAGCTGGGCAGTTACGGGACTCACTTCAGGTTTCCCTTCTCAGGATTGCAACCTTGCCCCACCTGTTACCTCCTGACTAAAAAACAGTTGGATTGTATCTTCTGTCCAGTTTTGTAGTTGTTTACGGCAGGACAGTGAGTCTGATATCAGCTACTCCATTATGGCTTCGAGCGGAAGTCTACTTTGATTAGTTGTTTATGTGTCTGTCTACTCCATGAAACTATTTTACTCATGGTTACATCTCTAGCATCTAGCACTATACCAGCTGTAGTAGGTAGCAATAAAGGTTTGTTGGATTAAAGATAATGTACCTTGGAATATACATGTTAGGGAACATCATTCTTTCCTGCTCTGTTTTTCAACCTCAGCCTGTTAAGTGGGCACTTCACTCCCCAGGAGGGAACAAGTTTTGGGGAGTAATTTTTGCTATATCCTTTGCCTTTCCTCCAACTCACTCCATGAGTGGCAGAGTGATTTTTCTGATTTATGAGATTAGAAAAGAATCCTATTGTATGGAGTGGCCAGTATTGAGGATTTTTTTGTTTGTTTGTTTTTGTTTTTGAGATGGAGTCTCACTCTGTCACCTAGGCTGGAGGGCAGTGGCACAATCTTGGCTCACTGCAACTTCCATCTCCCGGGTTCAAGCGATTCTCCTGCCTCAGCCTCCCGAGTAGCTGGGACTACAGGTGCATGCCACCATGCTCGCCTAATTTTTTGTATTTTTAGTAGAGACAGGGTTTCACTGTGTTGCCCAGGCTGGTCTCGAACTCCTGAGCTCAGGCAGTCTGCCCGCCTTGGCCCCTCAAAGTGCTAGGATTACAAGCATGAGCCACCACGCCCGGCCCGGTCTTCAGGATTTTTATGTCTTGTCCCACTTCCATGCTCTAGCCGATCTGCCCATGCCAGGTCAGCCTGCATTCTGTCCAATTAGGTAAGTTTAATTCAGTATAGGAAAGTATAAGAAAGGCCATTTGTGATTACACATCTCAGCCATGTTCTCCAGCCATCCTTATCACTTACTATAAAGATAATATTTTGATCTTCATCTGCACCTAACTGCCATGCTTTATATTTTAATTATTCCCAAACTCTGGGTGGGAGAGATTAATTATCACCCTCAACCTCTACAGAGACTGCAGATGGGACAAAATCACCTCCTGCCTTAGCAAGAGGTCTCTTTACCACTAGTTGCCTTTTGTTGTTGTTATTGTTCTCATACCTGCCTGTATTCCTGAACCCAAGTAAGTGTCCCTGGCAGGCAAAAGGTACCTTGCCCTCACTTGCCTCCTTTGCCCTTATTTTGAGGGCTGTAGCCTCCGTTGTACCAGTCAGAGCCAGTGGTGTCTTTTTCCTTTAAGACAATGGTATATTTTGAACATGCATTGGTCTTAATCTTCAGGGGAAAAGCATTTTCAGGAGATTTTTTAGGTGGCATTATGTCTCTGCTCTTCATGTATCTGCTGGGCACCCAAATTGAGGCAGATGACTAATGGAATATATCTTACAGCAATGAGTCTTCAACAGGAACTTTCTCCTGCCAAATTGTCCTATATTCTTAACTACATTGCAGTACAGGAAGGTAATAAATTATTAATCCTAAATCTGTCTCCTCAGACTGTAGGATAATGACTTGAGTACATGTCAGTTGGGGGAAGGTAGAGTTTTCTGGCTGTTAACACAAACCATGCAAGGTTTTTGATTCTGAAATTCAGCTAGCATTGAGCAAGTCTATGGGATCTTGTTATATCACGATTTAATTGACATAAGTAAGGCCAATCAGAATTTGCTAAAGTTGGTCTCTCTCTCAGTGAAATTAAATCATTGTGTCTTGCTTAAACACTTTAGTGAAAGATAATCATCTTAAATCCTACTATCTTGGAAAACCATACTTTTGGTGGGTTCTTTTTGCCCTTTAGAAGACCTGTGCAAATATAAACTTACTTCCCCAGTTGTGTGATGAAATGAAGAGGGATGAGAAAATTAGCATAATTGGGCAGTAAATCCAACTCAATTTAAAAACTATCTTAAATTTATTCTCCTCAGGAATTCCTTACAGGAGGAAATAATAAAACAGCCGAGGAGTTTATAAAAACAAACAACAATTGCAGGGCCGAAGCATAGCCTTTTGGCTTATTTTGGAGATTTTATAAAAATCTCAGTAATTGGAACAGCTTCTAATTCAAGGCATTGTGTGGAACTGGCAGGAACATAGTCAAGAACTATGTGTGTGGTTAGTGTTTGAACACTTTTTTATTTTTTTAAAGCCTCAGCTCTTCCCTGTGGACACCTATTTTCAGATGAACAATAGTGAAGGGTTTGGGTCAGAATGGATAGCTCTTGATTTGAGGACCTAACTTTTGAACTTTCTTTCTGATCCTTCTTCCAACAGCTTTCCTAAGAAAAGCCCATGTGGTTAAGATCCTGTAGCCACTTTTGACTCCAGATAGTACTGGATAAGTTCCAGAGAGAAGTTGTAAGAATTGGTCTTGACCACCTGCTTTTTCATCAACTGAGCAAGAGATAGGAGACAGAGTGGCCAAGGGCATGGAGCATGGACTTGGGTGTCAGACAAGTCTCAGTCCTGGTTTTATTATGTACTGGGTGCTGTTACTGAAACCTACTTTCCATCAGGTTCTTCATCTATAAAATGGAAATGACAGTACCTCTTAACAGGATTGTGAGTATTAAATAAAATATTCATGCAAAGGACTTAGCCTACTCCCAGGTACATAAATAAAACTCAGCAATTGTTAGCAATAACGTAAAAGTTTAATATGGTTAAATTCTTGTCTAATCGCCAGATGACCCAGCAGGCAGGAGGGTTGAGTTCTCTGCTGGCTTCTTAAACCTCTGTCCAGTGGGAGCTTTGTCTGCACACTGTTAAGTATGAGGTAGGCAGCTGGCCTTTCTGTATTGTTGGGGAAAGTAGGCCTCCATTCATATAGCTTTACAGGTCTGAGACTAATTGAAGCCCATGACAGAATGAATTGTATTGTGCATTTTCCATGATTGTAATATGCCACTGAGGAGCATGATGGGCCACTTGTTTCTTCCCCCAGCTAAGGAAACATTTCCTCTGGAAGAGGACTCTGTTCTGCTGCCAACGACTCCACCTTGCTCTCTGCCCTAGTTCACTTCCCCCAAAACTGATATGTGCCCATGCTTGGCAAGGCCTTGTGGTAGGCCAGGTTGGCTCTTTCTTTGGTCAGGACAGTGTTTTGACTGGGGCTGATTCAACAACACTTTTGGGTTTTGGGTTAGAAGTAGCTTGTAGGCTGGGCGCGGTGGCTCACGCCTATAATCCCAGCACTTTGGGAGGCCGAGGCGGGTGGATCACCTGAGGTCAGGAGTTCAAGAACAGCCTGGCCAACATAGTGAAACCCCGTCCCTACTAAAAATACAAAAATTAGCCAGGTGTCATGGTGCATGTCTGTAATCCCAGCTACTCAGGAGGCTGAGGCAGGATAATCACTTGAACTCAGGAGGGAGAGGTTGCGGTGAGCCGAGATTGCACCATTGCACTCCAGCCTGTGTGACAGAGTTAGTTTCTGTCTCAAAAAAAAAAAAAAAAAAGAAGTAGCTTGCAGAGTTTGCCCTGTGCTTCCTTCCTTCAAAACATATTTATCAGGTGCCTGCTATCCTAGGCATTAGAAATGCAGTGGTAAGGCCAGGCGCAGTGGCTCATGCTTGTAATCCCAGCAGTTTGGGAGGCCGAGGCAGGTGGATCATTTGAGGCCAGGAGTTTGAGACCAGTCTGGACAACATAGTGAGACCCTGTAACAAAAAAATAATAAAAAGTTAGCTGTGCTTGATGGTGTGCATCTGTGGTCCCAGCTACTTGAGAGACTGAGGTAAGAGCATTGCTTGAGCCCAGGAAGTCAAGGCTGCAGTGAGCCGTGATCACGCTATTGCACTCCAGCCCGGGCCACAGAGTGAGACTGTCTCAAGAAAAAAAAAAAGGGAAAATAAATACATTGGTGAGCAAGACAGATATGGTTTCTGCCCTTATGAAGCTTGCAGTCTGTTAATACCTTTGCCATTCTTAGGGAACAGAAATTCCCTTTGAGAGGGATGGCATTGCTGACATCAAGATTCCCTTCAAGGAGTTTGAGGCTTCCCTAGGGTCCCAAGGTAGTGCCATGACAATAGAGACCTAGTCTTGCAGAATCCTGGGAATGTAGGAGACTAGACAGTTTGATGTCTCAAGCTGATCTTAATAGAATAACCTTCTGCCAAGAATTATGTAGGTGAAGTTCCTGTCTACAAGATGGTATATCTCCAGTTTTCCTTTCTATCCAGTGCTCTCTCTCTCACCTTTAATAATCCACATTTCCTGAATAAGCAGTTAGAGTGGTTATTTGGATATGTGGAAAGAGTGCTATAGCTGCAGTCTTTGCCCCCAAGTTGGAAGTGTGTTCCTGTGGTGATTTCATGGGCGTTAGATACACCCAGCTCATCAGCACTTGAAAGTCTTCTGCATTAGGGTGCTCCTGCCCTTTTGGCATCAGGTTTGTTACTCAGGATCTCAGGTGAACCATTCCAATGCTTAGCATGTAGCAAGCACCAGTTATATAAATCTTGAACTTCCCTGGCCAATCACAAAAGGAAACTATAAAATGCCCTAAGAAGAGAAAGAATTATGAATGTCCCTGAATGGTGAGTTAGCCATCACAGACGCTGTCCAAAGGGAAACAGAAGCAGGGAGGGATGCCAGCCAAGGCCTATCTGGAACTCTACCTACTGCAGACTCTACCCCTAAAGATGGGTGCCCAGTGCATCTCACTTGAGTTCCCCTTTTTAAACTCTCTCAGCAGATGACAGGATTTTTAGGAATGCTCTCTTTCTTCCAACTGGCTTAACATTATGTTTTGATTCTAATCCAGCAGCACATTTGAGTTTGAAATAAATGTATGCTTATGAATTCTTTCATTTTTAGGTAATAAGGGGAATGACTAATATTACCAGACCTGGGAGATGGAGTGGGGGGCAACATTGATTCAGTTTCACTTCTGTAGCCTTAATTTCAGATTCAAGTTCACAATTTCAAGAGGACTGCCATCCTGCCTGTTAAGAAATGGCTCCTCTGTTTTTTGTTTGTTTGTTTTTGATACAGCTCAATGTTTATTGTCCTTAACTGAGGGCAACCTGAGTCAGCTGGAGGCTTATGGAAGTGGGGTGGCTTAGAGTGAATGAATCTTAATCAGAATAAATGAAGCAGCCTTGTAGAGAAAAGCTGAAGAGCCAGCTTCCATCTCAGAAAGTTGAGTAATCTGCATCCTGCTGGGTCAGTCTGTGGCATCTGGCCTGAAGCAAGCAGCCCCATATGCTGAAGCAGTGCCAAGCTGTCTTCTACCTGTGCATTCTACTTCATCAGTTTCTAACTGCTTGGTTTTCAAAATTGCTCTCGGCTGTGCTCCCCAGGGTACGCTTATAAGCTGCACTCGGACATTTCTCACAATGGACTTTTCAAGTAACAGCGAGTTTTCCTATTACGCCTTCTGTGAAAGGTTAAAGGGAGGAGTTGGCCTCTGAGCTGAGGTCTGCAGACCTGGAACAGGGTTATTTGCTCAGGATGTTCAAGGCAGAAACAAAAGTTTTCTGGCCTATCCCTGGAGACTTTCTCTGACAAGCATACCCTCCTTTCCGTTCCCAAGCTGTTTTGATTGAGCTGTTTCGCCTCCACTCTTTTGTATTTCATGTGGGGGTTGCTACCTTGGCAGCATGGCTGCCTCTGTCAGTGGAGAGGAAGTGGTGGAGAGTGAAGGCCGTATGTGTACGATATGTTTCCAGGGCTTTCCTGTGTCCCTGTAGGGAGTGTGTGTGTGTCAAAGAAAGAGAGAGACACTGAAGAACGTTTGGGTGTTCTTATTTCCCTGCCTAGAATTAATACCATTTTTTGAAGCAACAGAGAAATGTTGCCATTATGCAGACGAGGATAAGGAAACGCCAGTTTCTGTGCAGTTAGAGATAGTCTATACTAGATAATTTGGCAGTCAGGAGTGTTGACCAATTTGTCCAAATTTTCATTTCTGTCAGTAGAATGTGACTTACAATTAACTTGAAAATGGAGGTATAAGAAAAAAACACATGTAAAAACATGTCAGAAAAATGAAATCTATTAAAAGCCACATGATTGCAATAAATAAACCGAACAATATGAAATTACCTGAATGTCAGTGCCACATTATAGTGTTGACTTAGATTACATTCTTCTAATATTTGTGGTCTCTGGCTCTTTATATGTGTTATCTCACATTCAGTCAGTGCCTTAAAATAAGCTAACTGCATTTTTTTTTTTTCTTTGGAGACAGAGTTTCACTCTGTTGCCCAGGCTGGCAGTGCAGTGGCATGATCTCAGCTAACTGCAGCCTCCACCTCCCAGGTGCAAGCGATTCTCCTGCCTCAGCCTCTCGAGTAGCTGGGACTGTAGGTATGCGCCACCATGCCTGGCTGATTTTTGTATTTGTAGTAGAGATGGGGTTTCACTGTGTTGGCCAGGGTGGTTTCGAACTCCTAACCTCAGGCAATCTGCCAGCCTCGGCCTCCCAAAGTGCTGGAATTACAGGCATGAGCCACTGTGCCTGGCCTAACTGCATTTTTGTACCTTCTCTAGGATGCTTAATTCACATTATTAATGATAATTAATATCTAGGTATTTTATATATATACTATAGATACACACATTTTAGGTCAACAAATAATGTACCAGGCTAAATAAAACCCAGTTCCTGCCATCAGAGAGGTCACACTATGGAGGCAGAGAGAGATATAGAAACATAAAGAAGCATGATCAATTCCAAGTTGTGCTGTGGGAACACAAAGAATGGGGCAGAGAATAGCTGAACCCTGTTTTATAGCAGGCTGGTAAGACATGGGATATTCTAATCCCTTTGAACCTCCCAGATTCATTTGAAGTGGCATTTAACCCGCAGAGCTCTTTTCACTTTTTTATCTTGGAGGGATAGAGGGAAGAGTTTGTACAGCTCTGTAAGTCTAGAGAATAAGAGCCCTAAGAAATTATTTCTGTACAGATACAGATTGGCTTTGATTTAATTTAAATAAACTGGCTCTCAAAAATTCTAAGAATACTAACTACTCACACAGTTTTGCTTTCATTTACACACAGATGAGAAAGCATCTGTAGCTCTGCATTTTATTTGCTATAAGCAAAAAGTGGTTCGAGATATTTAAGTATCTGAAGCTTGGTTGTATTGAGTCCTCACATGTCCCAGTTCAGCCCACTGCAGTTTTTTTTTTTTTTTTTTTTTTTTTTTTTTATGGCGCTTACATAATGCTCCAAAAAGAGAGTTTCAATGGGTAAATTGATATAAACTTTTCCTCTATTGGCCATATCTGCTGAAATAACACTTCATGGCTAGCTATATTATTTCCTTACTTCCTCCCAAGCCTACTATTCTGTTTAATTTACATATTTCTGCTGCGGCCCTCTAAATGACCTTCTCTTTAAAAACAACAAAACAAGCCAGAAAAAAAAAAAAAAAAAAAGGAAAGGAAAAACCTTCCCAAAAAACAAAATAGTGCTCTGATTCAGGGTTCTTTGTGTGGGTTTCCAAGGGAGGTTGGTATGATTGTGCTGAACGCAAATAATTTATCAGCCGGTAATAACTGCAATGAGAGATGGCAGTCAACTGCAGATTCTTAACGATACCACCTACAAGTGGGCTACACAGGGAATTGCTAGATTCACGACATCATATCTAGGTGCTTTTCTTTTTAGAAAAACAATTCTTTCTTTTTAGAACCACTTTTATGTATAGGCCAAAGTTTATCTGTTATAATTTAATACCTGTGCTTTTTGAAGTACAAAGGCAGTATTACATAGAGAGGTGTGGGCTCCTTCAAGCTGTGGCTTGGAGGCGTGCTCTCCTTGCTGACAGCATTCTCCAGAGTCTTTTAGTCATAAGGTGGTGGGAGAAAAAGCGAAGCAGGAGATTCTGAGTACATCATATGCAGCAGTGTAACCCCCCAGTTACAGTTTTTTTTTTTTTTAAGTGCATAGCTTAATCATTTGCCTTCAATCTGCCTTTAAATATTATAAAGCCCTTGATGACTGGATTGTTTCTGAACAGGCGACTTTATGGTAGGAGAGCTATTTTCAGCTACACCAATGATTTGATTAATACTTGGCTGTGAAAAATGCTTTTGGGCTAAACCTTGGCAGATGGGTCTTTTGAAATGGAATAGCACCTGTATCCAATTAATGCAAACTTTTGATTTATTAAGTTGTTTCAGGTAGAAGGTAGAATTGTGATAGAGTGGTTTACGTGTTTTCACCTAGGTGACCAGAACTTTGAGGTATCTTTTTCTGTTTTTCGTTTTTCATCATTACTCAGGACAAGGGAAGGTGAATGGATCTAGATGTCATCAGTGATGCATGGCTCTTTGCCTAGGTGAACTGGGAAGCTATTCTCCACTGTTGCTTTGTTCAGAAATTTTCATGGTGAAGGCTTATGTCACCTTTGAGTGAAGTCGAATGGTCTGAAATAGATAGCTCAGGGAGCTGAAATTTGGTTGGTCCTTTCATGAGGAAAGATTTCTTTGGGATTTGAAAGGATTTTCTAGTTTAGAGTTTAGACAGGAAAGGCTGTTTCCCAGCTGGTTATATTATTCAGTTATCTCTTATCCACTTTGCTTTTCTTCAGTTTCTTTCTTTGCACATCTCTCCTATTTCCTATTCAGTGCACTCCCCAATTTAATTGGAAAAGCTCATTCTAATTTGTTAGTGAACCAGGAACTTTACTTTTCTCTCTTGCCTCTTCCTTCTTTCAGCCAAGGAAATTAATTAACATTAAGGATCTGATTCAAATGACTATAACTCAAGATATTCTATATTGGAGCTGACATCTTTTGCTTGATTTTATTAGTATAGAAAAAATCCCACAAATTTATTTAAATATTGGGTGAACTTTTAAAATTAACAAGAAAGCTCCTTGAATGTCTACTATGTGCTAAGCATCTTTCTGGGCCTACACATACAATATACAACCCCAGCACTTAAAGAGGGCAGAGTGTGTGAGGTAGACAAACAAATATGATCTAGTGAGAGAAATGCTATGATAGAGGTATATGTAGGATGCACAGAAGAGAGGCATCTTGAGGTGAAGGTTTCATGGGAGAAGCCTTCCTGGAAAAAGTGGTGGCTGAGCTAAAATGAAGTATAATAACAGCAACAAAAATAATGGCAACTAATATATACTGAACTTTTTAATACTATATGCCAGGCTCATGTTATGTACTTTGCATATATTTTCTCCTTTATATCTTTAATAACTGTAGGGTAGGTACTGTTAAAATTATTCCTGTTTTACACATGAAAAAGCTGAGGAATTTGACCCAAGATGACACAGTTAGGAAGCGACTGGGTTGAGATTCAAATGCAGGAATCTCAGCTTTAGGAACTAAAGCTTTAACCACAAATTTTTGGGGTGGGGGCCAAAAGATAGATGAGAGCAATTGTGGAATAGGGCTGTTGATCTTGATAGGGGATTTTGTTTGAAAACAAATTTCAACTCAATGTTATGAGGGACACGGATGAACATTACCTTGGGGAATGAATTTATTTTCTCACCTAGACTAAATGAGGGTGGTTTTCATATTTTCTTTAGCCTGTGAAGTATAGGTATTCTGTTTTAAGTAGGTAGAGTAAAAGGACTTTTCCCTACTCTTTTGCCTATAAATATTGCCCTCTTCTAGGGAGATATTCTGGTACTAGGTACTGTTATTCTTTTTTTTTTTTTTTTTTGAGATGGGAGTCTTGCTGTGTATCATCCAGGCTAGAGTGCAGTGGTGTGATCTTGGCTCACTGCAACCTCCGTCTCCTGGGTTCAAGTGATTCTCCTGTCTCAGCCTCCTGAGTAGCTGGGATTACAGGCATGCGCCACCACGCCTGGCTGATTTTTTGACCACCACGTTGGTCAGGCTGGTCTCGAACTCCTGACCTTGTGATTGTTAGTCTTTTTTTTTTTTTTTTTTTTTGAGATGGAGTCTCGCTCTGTCACCCAGGCTGGAGTGTAGTGGCCTGATCTCGGCTCACTGCAAGCTCCGCCTCCCAGGTTCACACCATTCTCCTGCCTCAGCCTCCTGAGTAGCTGGGACTACAGGTGCCTGCCACCACGCCCGGCTAATTTTTTGTATTTTTAGTAGAGACGGGGTTTCACTGTGTTAGCCAGGAAGGTCTCGATCTCCTGACCTCGTGATCCACCCGCCTCGGCCTCCCAAAGTGCTGGGATTACAGGCATGAGCCACTGCGCCCGGCCACCGATTGTTATTCTTTTCAACAGTTTGTCACAATCCAGTATCTTTGAGGCTTTTTAGTGACAGTGTTATAGGAAAGGACTTGCTGTTTTAAGCATTCTTAACCAGCAAAGTACTGCAAGATTCAGGTTTTGTGATTGAGTCCTTGGAAGCTTGTTTTCCATCTAGCAGATAATCAAGAGTTAATGTGAATAGTAGCTGATATGTATCTGTTGGGCAAGTAGTTCCATGAGGAGTTTGTTTTTGTTCAGAATGATCTTTAGGAAAAATGGAAATATCACAGTGAAGGGAAAGAGGTCAGAATATGTACACAAAGCCTATTCTTGTGTAGCAGTTAGTGTAGTTTCAGCAAATCATCTACACCATACATTTAAAAAACTGTACTCTTAACAAAGCTAGGCACATAGCAAAGGCAGTGAATAGTAATTATTTTCAAAGGACTGCTTTGTGAGGCAGCTGCCACCTTTCAATCCAACCTGTGTGTAGTTGAGGAAAAAAATGCTACCCCTTTGAAAAGGAGGAGAGAGGGCAATGGTTATTACCCTGGCTTTTTTCAAATTTCATAATACCTGATTGTGTCCTTCAAAGGATTTAGTTACCTCCTCTGCCTTGTTTCTGAATGTGCTAACTCCTGCAGGGTAGAACTGATGTGGAGAGTAAAGTGGAACCATTTTTTTTGTATTTGTTTATTAGTGGGTGTGCAGGTGACAGACTTGCTGACAGTCGAAAGGAAGGTGGAGGGTGCCCCCTGAGGAGGTTTGTTTTTGAATGGTTCCTGTGAGTTGTTTTTGGGATTGATAATGTGCCTGCTTATCTCATTTTCATGTGGCAGCCATCTTGGCTGAGACCCACTGCTTCTGAGAGAATGCATACTTTTGATGATAGCTGTAGGAGGACAGATGGTGTAGAGCCATAGTTCAATTACTGAATAAAGAAACAAATTTAAGGCTGTGCCTTTCTCCTTGATAATAGTTCATTTATAGGTATAATTATCAAAGGAAAGCTTTGAATGAAGTCTTGACCATATTAAAAAATTGCGAGATTTCAAGAAAAGAATTTTAGCTTCAATGGTGGTAAATATTAATTGCAAATTTTGTCTATAAAATACTCTAACCATGTATTTTTTTCTGCAGCAAAAGCCCCACCCAAGAGAAGAATTTATCAACTGCTTTTTTTTTTCTTTTTTGAAATAATACTGGTAGCTCATTCTCTCCACTCTTATTTCCACCATCACAGCCTTTCCTTTGGGATACAGTCTGATGAATTTAGTTAGAATGTAAATTTCTGGACACTTTAACAGTATGACTCCTGAAACAGGGGACGTTCTGTCTCTACTCCCTACTTGGTTGCTAACCAGGGCAGTTTTCAAGTTTGCTTGAGAAGCCAAGCTTATTACCTGAGATTTAAGAATGCCAGAGGCAACAGCACTGTTGTTAAATATTTCCAGAGTTGTTCACAGCTTTCTAAAAGTATTTAATGAATTTCCTTCTGGCAATAATTCATATATCCTGTAGACTTTTCCACTCTGCTACTTGGAATTATGAAACCTGGTCTAGATTTTGTGCCAGATATATTAGAATTCTGTCTTTTGAGAGGTGGTGATGTAAGTAAGCATTGCTAGTTCCAGAGCCTCCTGTTTTGGGGATCCTCCAGGTAATACATATGGGAGCGCTGCTTTCTCTGCTTTGCTATGATTTTAGAAAGAGGGGGATTGGCTTTGCTCCACTGTTCTCACCCTGGGTAAGCTTTCTACATGCTCTTACCAACAGTGCATTCCAGACTTTCCCAAAAGATTTTCAGTCTAAGGTTCTACCAACTGTAAGCCATTTTTTGTAAAGATTTAATATTGCTTTTGCCTGGGCCCTGGGAGCAGAGCCAGGGTATGGCAGCGTGGGCAGGGAGAGGAACTGATCTAAAATTGGAGTATATTTTCATCTTACCTTTCATCCCAGTTACTTCTAGAATCCAATATTGACTCTACCAATGCCTTTCTGCTTCCTCCTTTCATGAACTTTTTGTCCCAAGAGTATCAACACTGAAAATTTAATCTTAGGTTAAATTATTCTTCAAAGGTTAACTACCTGGTAAATGATGGACCTAGAGCTGAAACTAGAATCATTTAAGATGTTAACCGTCTTTTAACCACCTAAGACAAAGAGCTATGATTCAGGGAATGGATGAAAAAGAACTGTTTTTTTTCTTTTCGTATTTTTATTAGTGAACACATGATGTAACAACATTAAATAACATTTAGTTTTTAAAAACTCAGTCAAAATCCCACGAATTAAACATGTGAACTGAGAGATCAGAGTACCTCTTCCTCTTTTTTTTTTTTTGAGATGGAGTCTCACTCTGTCGCCCAGGCTGGAGTGTAGTGGCACAATCTTGATGGCTGCAACCTCTGCCTCCTGTGTTCAGTGATTCTCCTGCCTCAGCTACTTGGTGCCTACCACCACGCCTGGCTAATTTTTGTATTTTTGTAGAGTTGGGGTTTCACCATGTTGGCCAGGCTGGTCTCGAGCTCCTGACCTCAAGTAATCCGCCTGCCTTGGCCTCCCAAAGTGCTGGGATTACAGGTCTGAGCAACCGCGCCAGGCCTACCTCTTCCTCTTATTGGAAACCATTGAGATTAGTTTTATTAGCAACACTATAGCCCATTAACCTCCCCTGGGCCTCACATTTCTTTTATAGGAGCTAGCTTTTCCTAGGCCTCACATTTTTTACTTGTAGTCATTGTCAAAGATATAAGGGCCTGAGTCTTTCAAGAAGACCAACTAGAGGTATAGAATTCAGTAGAGAAGTGACAGAAAACACATGAGGCACTGAGGGAGAGGGAGGCGACGTGGACAACCCAGGGAAGATTGGCTGGGAGCCAGAGGGACTTCCCAGCATGGAGACAGAATAAGTGAGCAATCCCCAACAGTCCACGTTCTCACCACCTCCTGTAATCTTAGCCACGAGAGAGTGCTTTGACCCTTGTGGGCCCTGATACTGGCAGAGGGAGATCCCTGGAGCCTGTGTGATGGCATTGCTTCAGAGAGGGAATGCACACTGAGTCCCGTGCATCCCCCAGGTCCCTAGTGGGACACAGCATCATTTTGAGAGTCCAACTCTCACCAAACTGTATCCTGCCCTGGGGCCCAATAGCCCCTGCCTCTCTACATCCCTGGAGCCCCCCTGACATTCCCTCGCATCTGCCTAGAGGGCTCTAGCAGCAAGACACTGGTTGGGCCCAGAGGAACCACAGGGTCCGCACAATGTCCTGCATACCAGGGAAAGGGCAGTGCAGGGTATCAGGGAGGCTGCTTCCAGGACAAAGGGTGCCAAAGTGCAAGCTCCCCAGAGTATGAAACCTGCCTGCCTGGGGCCACCGCCACTAGCAGCAACCCCATCCCCTTCAGCAGCAGGCTGCCATGTACTTTCATGTGCCGTGAGGACAGGATCTCCTTGCCAGCTGCTACAGCCACTGCTGCTGCCAGAAGCTGAAGCTTATGCTCCCCAGAGCCTGAAACCTACCTGCCTGGGGTGACTATTACAGACAGCAGCCCTGCCTCCCCCTTGTCTCCCACAAGTAGGGCTGCTGCACACTTTCGCGCACCCTGAGGACAGCCTTTCCCTGCCCACTGCTGCTGCTGTTGCCATGCCAATCAAGTATGCTGCCCACTAACAACTGGAGCCTAAGCCACTGAGAAAATCGCAGATGCCACTGATGGTGTTCGTTGCTGAAGATATCATATGGAGACTACACTGCCGCATGCATCCAGAATCAAAGCCAAAGTGCCCTACGCAACCAACACTGTAGATACATCTGTAAGAAAAAATCTTTCCCTGTGAAAGCCAATACAAAAAATTAGAAGTGACTGTTACACTTGATACACAGTTATCAACAAAAGGACTCAAGAAACATGAAAAGGCAAGGAAATACAGTATCTCCAAAAGAATACAATAATTCTCCAATAACAGACTTCAGTGAAAAATTTATGAACTGCCTGAAAATTCAAAATCATGATATTAAAGAGGCTCAGTGATATGCATGGGAACACAGATAAGCAACTGTGTTTATCTGTTTTCAGATAAATCAGAAAAACAATTTAGGATATGAATGAGAAATTCACCAAAGAGATAGCATAAAAAAGAACCAAACAAAAATCCTAGAGCTGAAGAACTTAGTGAATGAAATAAAAAAGACAATTGAGAGCTTTAGCAATAAACTAGATGGTAAAGCAGAAGAAAGAATTTCAGAACTTGGGCTGGGTGCAGTGGTTCATAGCTGTAATTCCAGCATTTTGGGAGGCTGAAACAAGCAGATCGCTGGAGTCCAGGAGTTAGATGGGCAATATAATGAAGCCCTGACTTTACAAAAAAAAAAAAAAAGGCTGGGCGTGGTGATGCATGCCTGTAGTCACAGCTACGCAGGAGGCTGAGGTGGGAGGGTTGCTTGAACCTGTGAGGCTGAGAGTGCAGTGAACTGTGATCGTGCCACTTCACTCCAGCCTGAGTGACAATGAGACCCTGTCTCAAAATAATTTCAGAACTTGAAGACAGGTCTTTAAAAATAACCCAGTTAGATAAAAAAAAGAAAGAAAGCCGTTGTGACGTATAGGATACCATAAAGTAACCAAAAATCTGAGTCTTGGGTATCCCAGAAGGTGAAGAGAAGTTTAATGGCATAGAACACTGATTAAACAAAATAATAGCTTTAAACTTCCCAAATTTAAAAAGAGATTTAGACATCCAGATACAGGAAGCTCAGAGATTCCCAAACAGATACAACCCACAAAGATCTCCTTGGCACATGATAGTCAAACTGTCAGAAGTAAAGACAAAAAGAATTCTAAACACAGCAAGAGAAAAGCATCTATTCACATCTAAAGGAATCCTGATCAGACTAACAGCAGATTTCTCAGCAGAAACCTTGCAAGCCAGGAGAGAATGAGATGATATATTCAAAGTGCTGAAGGTAAAAAACAAACCTGCCAGTTAAGGATAGTATACCTAGTGAAGTTATCTTTCATAAATGAAGGAGAAATGAAGACTTTCCCAGACAGGGAAAAACAGATAATTCATCACCACTAAACCAGTCCTACGAGAAAAGATTCAGGGAGTCCTACATTTGGAAGTGAAAGGATAATATCTACCATCATGAAAACTCGTGAAAGTATACAACCAACTAGTAGAGCAAGCACACAGATGAGAAAGAGAAAGGACTCACTCATTTTATCATCAAACCATAAGAATAAGAAAGGAACAAAAGATATGAAAATAACCAGAAGGCAGTTAACAAAATGACAGTAGTAAGTTCTCACATATCAATAATAACCTTGAATGTAAACAGATTAAATTTTCCACTTAAAGGATATGGACTGGGCCAGTCATGTGGGCACATTCTTTTAGTCCCAGTACTTTGGGAGGCCAAGGTGGGAAGGATTGCTTGAACCTGGGAGTTTGAGACCAGCCTGGGCAACATAGTGAGACCTCATCTCTACCAAATAACAACAACAATAGACTGTCAGAATAGATAAGAAAACTTGACCCAACTATATGCTGCCTACAAGAAACTCACTTTACTTGTAAAGATAACTATAGACTGAAAGTAAAGGGATGGAAAAAAATACTCCATGCAAATGGAAACCAAAGGTGTGCAGGAATAGCTTTACTTGAATCAGGTAAAACAGACTTTAAGTCAAAGCCAGTAAAAAGAGACAAAGAAGGTCATTATATAATGATAAAGGGATCCATTCAGCAATAGGATATAACAATTCTAAATATATATACACCCAACACTAGAGCACCCAAATATATAAAGCAAATATTAGACCTAAAGAGAGAGGTAGACTCTAATACAATAATAGTTGGGGACTTCAACACCCCACTCAACAATAGACAGATTATCTTAACAGAAAAATCAACAAAAAACACTGGATTTAAACTATGCTTTAGATCAAATGGATCTCACATTTACAGAACATTTCATCTAACAACTGCAAAATACACATTCCCATCAACACATGGAACATTCTTTAGGATAGACCATATGTCAGACCACGAAACCTCAACACATTTTTAAAAATCAAAATCATATCAAGTATCTTCTCCGACCACAATTGAATAAAACAAATCCATAACAAGAGGAACTTAGAAACTATACAAATACATGGAAATTAAACAACATGCACCTGAGTGACCACTGGATCAATGAAAAAATTAAGAGACAAATTTCTTGAAACACTTTGGGAGGCTGAGGCAGGAGGATCACTCGAGACCAGGAGTTCAAGATGAGTCTGGACAACATATTGAGACCCTGTCTCTACAAAAATAATTAGCCAGGTGTGGTGACACATGCCTGTAAGTCCTAGCTACTCAGGAGGCTGAGATAAGAGGATCACTTGAGCCCAGGTGTTTGAAGTAGCAGTGAGCCATGATTGTGCCACTTTGCTCCACCTGGGTGACAGAGTTAGACCCTGTCTCTAAAAAGAAAAAAAGAAAAACAATTTCTTAAATGTAAATGGATAAAAACATACCAAAACCTATGGGATACAGCAAAAGCAGTGCTAAGAGGGAAGTTTACAGCAATCAACACCTACATCAAAAAAGTAGAAAGATTTCAAATAACCTAATGATGGACCTTAAGGAACTAGAAAAGCAAGGACAAACCAAACCCAAAATTAGTAGAAGGAAGGAAATAATAAAGATCAGAGCAGAAATAAACAAAATCGAGACTAAAAAATTAAACAAAGAAATGAAAAGTTGGTTTAATGAGAAGATAAACAAAATCAATAAACCACTAGCTAGACTAACCAAGAAAAAAAGAAGAGCCAAAATCAGGAATGAAAAGGAGACCTTACAACTGATATCACAGAAATGCAAAAGATATCAGAGAACATGAACTATACATGAACAAACAGGAAAACCTAGAGGAAATTGATGAATCCCTGGACACATAAAACCTACCAAGATTGAATAAGGAAGAAGAAATGGAAAACCTGAACAGACCAATAACAAGTCACAAGATTGAATCAATAATAAAAAGTCTCTCAACCAAAAAAGCCTAGGACCTTATGGCTTTACTGTCAAATTCTACCAGGCTAATAAGCAAGAACTAATACTGGTTCTTCTCAAACTAGTCCAAGAAATAGAAGAGGCAGAAACTCTCTCTAATTCATAGAACTCTTCATAATTCTATGAAGCCAGCATTACCCTGATACCAAAACTAGGCAGAGACACAACAAAAAAAGAAAACTACAGGCCAATATTCCCAATAAACATAGATGCAGAAATCCTCAACATAATATTAGCAAAACAAATTCAACAGCACATCAAGAAAATACTTCATGATCAAGTGGGATTTATCCCAGGGATGCAAGGATGGTTCAACAAATGCAAATCAATAAAATGATACATCATGTCAACAGAATGGAGGACAAAAACCATGTGATTATCTCAATAGGCAGAGAAAAAGCAACTGATAAAATTCAGCAACGTTTGTTTCCACAAATGCTTTTGGAAATATAAAATTCAGTATCCCTTCATGATAAAAATGCCCAACAAGTTAGGCATAGAAGGAACAGCCTCAACCTCCTGGGCTTAAGCAATTCTCCCACCTCAGCCTCCTGAGTAGCTGGGACTATAGGTGCATGCCGCCACGCCTGAATAATTTTTTAAATTTTTTGCAGAGACAGGATCTTGCTGTATTGCCCAGGCTGGTCTTTAACTCCTGGCCTCATGTGATCCTCCTGCAGTCCTTCTGCCTTGACCTCCCAAAGTGTTGAGATTATAGGCATGATCCACTGTACCCAGCCTCTAAAATTGTTATGGAACCACAAAGACCCCTAATAACCAAAGCAATTTGAACAAAAAGAATAAAGCTGGAGGCATCACACTTCCTGACTTCAAAATATATTATAATCTGGACACAGTGGCTCATGCCTGAGCAACTTAGTGAGACCTCATCTCTACAAAAAATTTTAAAAATTAGACAAGGGTGATGGTATGTATCTGTGGTCCCAGCTATTTGGGAGGCTGAGGCGGGAGGATTGTTTAAGCCCAGGAGGTTGAGGCTGCAGTGAGCTAAGATTGGACCACTACACTCCAGCCTGGGCAACAAAGCGAGATCCTGTCTCTAAAAACCCGCAAACGTATATATATATATATATATATATATATATATATATATATATATACACACACACACACACACGTACATATGTACATATATATACACACATATACACATATGTATATATGTACATATATATACACACATATACACATATGTATATATGTACATATATATGTGGGGTTTTAATATATACATATATGTGTATAAAATTCTAGTAATCAAAACAACAGACAGCATGGTATTGGTATAAAAACAGACAGTCACATAGACTAATGGGACAGAACAGTGAACTCAGAAGTAAACCCACATATTAATAGCCAATTGATTTTTGACAGAGGTGCCAAGGAGACACATTGGGGCAAGGATATCTTGTTCAACAAGTGGTCCTGGGAAAACTGGATATTGATACACAGAAGAATGAAACTAGAGCCCCTGTCTCTCATCATATACAAAAATCAACTCAAAATGGATTAAAGACTTAAATGTGAGACCTAGAACTATAAAACTACTGGGAAGAAACATAGGGGAAACACTCCAGCATATTGGTCTAGGCAAAGATTTTATGGCTAAGACCCTAAAAGCACAGGCTGCAAAACCAAAAATAGACAAATGGGATTATATTAAGCTAAAAAGCAAATGAAACTAACAAAGTGAAGAGAGAACCCGTTGAATGGGAGAAAATATTTGCAAAATATCTGTTTTGTGACAAGGGACTAATATCCATAATACACAATTCCAACAACTCAACAGCAAAAAAACCTACACAGCCCCATTAAAAAGTGGGCAAAGGATCTACATATCCAGACATAAAAATGACTAACAGATTGGTGAAAAAATGTTCAACATCACTAATTATTAGGGAAAGGCAAATCAAAACCACGATGAGATATCATCTTACCCCAGTTAGAATGGCTATTATCAAAAAGGCAAAAAAGAACAGATGCTGGCGAGTATGTGGAAAAAAGAGAACTCTCGTATACTATTGGAGGGAATGTTAAGTAGTACAGCCATTATGTAAAACAGTATGGAGATTTCTTAACAAACTAAAGATAGAACTACTGTATGATCCAGCAATCCCACTACTGGGTATTATTTATCTAAAGGAAAGAAAATTAGTATATTAAAGGGATACGTGCACTCCCATGTTTATTGCAGGACTATTCACAATAGCAAAGATATGGAATTAAGTGTCTATCAACAGATGAATGGACAAACAAAATGTTGTACATTTATGCAGTGGAAAATACTATTTGGCCTTAAAAAAGAATGAAATCGTGTATTTTACAGCAACATGGATAGAACTAGAGGTCATTATGTTAAGTGAAATAAGCCAGACATAGGCAAATATTGCATATACTTACTCAAATGGGGGAGCTAAAAAAGTTGATCTCATGAAGATGTGGAGTAGAATGATAATTACCTGAAGCTGGGAAGGATGTGGTTGTAGGGCAAGTGGGGGGATGAGGAGAGGTTGATTACTGAGTATATACACACAGCTAGATAGAAGGAACAAATTCTAATGTTCCATAGTAGAGTAGCGTGACTATAGTTAACAACAATGTATTGTATATTTAAAAATAACTAGAAGTGAGGCCTTGAAATGTTCTTAACACATAGAAATGATAAATGCTTGTGGTGATGGATATCCTAAATACCCTGACTTGATCACTATACATTCTATGCATGTAACAAATACTCACAGGTATCCCATAAATATGTACAAACTTTATCAATAAAACATTTTTTAAAAAGATGTGCTTCTGATCATCTTTCTTTTCCTAGGCTCTACTCCCTTGAGATAAGGCAAAGGATCCAGTTTGTCAGATAAATTGCAGAAGTCAGAGATCTCACCCAGTACTAAGTTCTAGCAATAATTTAGGAATAAAACAGTCAAGAGGTACAGTCAAGTAGGGAGAGTTGGGGACATTCTGTATGACTTCTCAAGTTCTTTCTTCCCTCATTGAACATGTTCACTTGGGCCTTAGAGTAATGGATGAGGTCTCTAACAGAGGCTTCCAGGGTCACCTGACAAAGCTTGGACAATGTTTGGGTTATGAAACATTTCTTTTTTATACCCCGAAAATTGTATAGCTTATGTGACATTCTTGAGGGAACCATGGACACAAAAGAAGGCATTTTCAGGACAAACCAGTCTTACAACTTTCTCCCCTGCTTTTGTCTCCTATTTCAAAGGTCTGGATTTTACCAGAGCTGCTAGCAACAACCAGGGAATATAATTTTTTGTTATTTTTTCTTTGACCTAGTAATCCCTGTTAGTCCCCGTGACTATTTCCCCGTGTCTAAATCTGTTTCCACCAAGTTCAGTTGGTAAGACTTGCCCCATGATTTGCCTCAGAGCTTTTTGCCATTTTATACCAAGGACGAATAGGTAGTCATCCTGTCATTAGTTCCTTTTAGTTTTCCATCCTCTTCTTTTTCTTGCTATAAAGTGCCTTAACCATTATGATTTGTCAGTCTCATTTGACATTCTTGTGTAACTTGGTGCTTTTTGACTCACTTGCACTTAACTCTCCCTCCCCTCCCAACTTTTAAACTGTGACTAGAATCCATTGAGTTAATAAACCCCATCTATACTTAGACTTATTAGTTAAGACATTAGATAGAATATTTTGAGACTGGCTTTCTCTTAGAAAAAGACACTGTTTTTCCTCTGGTCTGCAGGCCATGGCCATTCATTCTCTCATATTCCATGTATCTCTGAGTTGGGAGGTAGGGTTAATGTCTTTAACACTCTTCACTGTCACTTCTTGAATATTCCTCCTCCACTTTCATGCAAAAACTTCTGCTCTTTGTTTGAGATTTATACCACGTTCTACCCGTAATCATTACTCATCTACCAACCGTCATTTACCACCCTCATTTATTGTAGCATATGGGCCTCATCTCCTTTCAAAGTCCCATCATCAACCTGAATGTCTTCAGTATGACCCACCTGATACCTGGCCATCTGGTTTCCTGACATTTGTTAATTCATTCTTTCAATACTTCATTCATATACACACGTGCACTTATTTATGCATTTGTTGAAAAAGAGTTTTTGAGCACCTACAATGTAATATTCCAAACTCTATGCTAGAATTAGAGATGCAGGAGTAAAAGAATAAAAGAAGACAGAAAACCAAACATGGTCCTGGAGGTTACAGTGTAGTGACGGGCAAAGACATGGAGCCAATGGTTGTTGAGCTGAAACCTCATGTGAGGAGTTAACTGGATGGGGAAAGGAGTCAAGAGAGTTCTAGGTAGAGGAGGCAGCATGTCAAAGGCACAGTAAGGGGAGGGAGAATGGTCCATTTCAGGGATGGAAGAAGGCTGGTGGATTGGAACATAGGGAAGGAGGGAATGTGTGATACAAGCTGGAGCTACAAAGGTAGGTAGGGTCCAAACCGTACAAGATCTTTTTTTTTCTTGATATGGAGTTTCACTCTTGCCAGGCTGGAGTGCAGTGGTGTGATCTCAGCTCACTGCAACCTCTGCCTCCCGGATTCAAGCGATTCTCCTGCCTCAGCCTCCCGAGTAGCTGGGACTACAGGCGTCTGCCACCACGCCCGGCTAATTTTTTTGTATTTTCAGGAGAGATGGGGTTTCACCGTGTTGGCCAGGATGATCTCAATCTCCTGACCTCATGATCCACCTACCTCGGCCTCCCAAAGTGCTGGGATTACAGGCGTGGCCCACCGCGCCTGGCCCATACAAGATCTTTTTAAGTTATGTTAAAGATTTTGGTTTTCATTCTAAGAGGGCTGGGAAGTCATTGAAAAATTTGTTTAAATTTTTAAAACTTATTTTTCAAAAGAAAATAATACAGGTACATTGTACAAATTCAAAAGATATAAAAGGATAGGCTGGGCACAGTGGCTCACGCCTGTAATCCCAGCACTTTGAGAGGCCAAGGAAGGCGAATCACAAGGTCAGGAGTTCGAGACCAGCCTGACCAACATGGTGAAACCCTGTCTCTACTAAAAATACAAAAATTAGCTGGGCGTGGTGGTGCACGCCTGTAATCCCAGCTACTCAAGAGGCTGAGGCAGGAGAATCACCTGAACCTGAGAGGCGGAGGTTGCAGTGAGCCAACGTAGTGCCACTGCCCTCCAGCCTGGGTGATACAGTGAGACTGTGTCTCAAAAATAAATAAACAAATAAATAGATAAATGGATAAAGAACAAATAAGTCTCCTACTTTCATCTTCAGTCACCTAGCTTCCCCTCCTAAGTTTCATGAATATTCTTCCAAAAATAGCCTATATATGCATATATATATTTTTTCTCCCCCCTCAACAAATTGTAGCATGCTATACATACTGCTCTGAACCTTTTTCCTCCCCACATAATGTATCCTGGATATCATTCTATGTTAGAACTATACAGAGTGGCCTTATTTATTTTAGCAGTTGCATGGATCTTCCTTCGTTCTTCATTTATTTATTTTTTATTTTTAAGACAGAGTCTCGCTCTGTCACCCAGGTTGGAGTGCAGTGGTGCAATCTCGGCTCACTGCAAGCTCCACCTCCCGGGTTCACGCCATTCTCTTGCCTCAGCCTCCCAGGTAGCTGGGACTACAGGCGCCCGCCACCATGCCCGGCTAATTTTTTGTATTTTTTAGTAGAGACGGGGTTTCACCATGTTAGCCAGGATGGTTTCGATCTCCTGACCTCGTGATCTGCCCACCTTGGCCTCCCAAAGTGCTGGGATTACAGGCGTGAGCCACCGCTCTCGGCCTACTTATTTATTTATTTATTTATTTTTATTTATTTATTTATTTTTTTATTATTATTTTTTTGAGACGGAGTCTCTCTCTGTCGCCCAGGCTGGAGTGCAGTGGCGCGATCTCAGCTCACTGCAAGCTCCGCCTCCCGGGTTCACGCCATTCTCCCGCCTCAGCTTCCAGAGTAGCTGGGACTACAGGTGCCCACCACCATGCCCGGCTAATTTTTTGTATTTTTTAGTAGAGACGGGGTTTCACCGTGTTAGCCAGGATGGTTTCGATCTCCTGACCTCGTGATCTGCCCACCTTGGCCTCCCAAAGTGCTGGGATTACAGGCGTGAGCCACCGCTCTCGGCCTACTTATTTATTTATTTATTTATTTATTTTTACTTATTTATTTATTTTATTATTATTATTTTTTTGAGACGGAGTCTCTTTCTGTCGCCCAGGCTGGAGTGCAGTGGCGCGATCTCAGCTCACTGCAAGCTCCGCCTCCCGGGTTCACGCCATTCTCCCGCCTCAGCTTCCAGAGTAGCTGGGACTACAGGTGCCCACCACCATGCCCAACTAATTTTTTGTATTTTTAGTAGAGACAGGGTTTCACCGTGTTAGCCAGGATAGTCTCGATCTCCTGACCTCGTGATCCTCCTGCCTCGGCCTTCCGAAGTGCTGGGATTACAGGTGTGAGCCACTGCGCCGGGCTTTATTTATCTTTTTGAGACTGAGTCTCGCTCTCTCGCCCAGGCTGGAGTGTAGTGGTGCAGTCTCGGCTCACTGCAACCTCCGTCTTCCGGGTTCAAGTGATTCTCTTGCCTCAGCCTTCCCCAGTTGCTGGGATTACAGGTGTGCACCTGCCCAGCTAACTTTTTGTATTTTTAGTAGAGACAGGGTTTCACTGTGTTGGCCAAGCTGGTCTCGAACTCCTGACCTCAAATGATCCACCCACCTCAGCCTCCCAAAGTGCTGAGATTACAGGAGTGAGCCACTGTGCCTAGCCTTCTATAATTTATTTAACCAGTTATCAACTGATGAATGTTTAAGTTGTTTCCAATTATTTTCTATCTCAAACAGTATGCAGTGAATATTTTTGATATTGTGTCACATAGTGCTAGTTTATTTGTACAATAAATTCCAAGTTTAGCTACCTTTATTTTATATAGGCTGAATTTCTTTTTTTCAGAGCATTTATATTAGTCTCCAATTCTATATATTTATTGTCTTTTAATCTCTGTCTCCCCCGTCTAAGTTATAAACTCTACCAAAGTAATGCCCAGCATGCAGCAGGTGCTCAGAAATACTTGTTGAATGGATGAATGAATAAGAAGATGAGGATAATAGCTAGGAGGGAAGTAGGGGTGCTTTAGTTTTGAAAAGAATGGAGGTCATTGAGGTTGCTCATGCTTGAGGCAGCAGAACCATTAAAGAGCAGAAGTTCAAGACCAGCCTAGGCAAAATAGTGAGACCTCATCTCTACAAAAAAATAAAAACATAAAAAAATAGCTGGGTGTGGTGGCACACTCGTGTAGTCCCAGCTATTTGGGAGGCTAAGGTGGGAGGATTGCTTGAGCCTAGGAATTTGAGGCTGCAGTGAGCTATGATTGCACCACTGCACTTCAGTGTGGGTGACAGGATGAGACCCTGTCTTAAAGAAGAAAAAGAGGCCGGGTGCAGTGGCTCATGCCTGTAATCCTAGCACTTTGGGAGGCCGAGGTGGGCAGATCATGAGGTCAGGAGTTTGAGACCAGCCTGGCCAATATGGTGAAACCCCATCTCTACTAAAAATACAAAAACTAGCCAGGCGTGGTGGCGCATGCCTGTAGTCCCAGTTACTTGGGAGGCTGAGGCAGAAGAATTGCTTGAACCCGGGTGGCAGAGGTTGCAGTGAGCCAAGATCGTGCCACTGCACTCCAGCCTGGGCGACAGGGTGAGACTCCGTCTCAAAAAAAAAAAAAAAGAAAAGAAAAGAAAAAAGAAGATTTGAGGGTGGCTACTGTAGGAAATGAAATAAATAATGAAGGCGGAAACTCGGAGAATGGCCAGGAAGCCCACTCCTGATAAGAATGGAGACCATTTACTTAGAGTGAGATCAGTCTGTGAAGTTGGATCATTTTTTTCCCAGCTCTCAGAACAGATTCATCCATGATTGCCATTTTCCCAGATAGTCAGGGCAAAGGAGTGGAGAATATCAGTACTGGAGAGGTTGAAGTGATGGACTATAGAATTGGAGCTGAATAAGGACAGATATGAAGATGAATCTGAAACATATCTTCTCTTTCTCTTCCTGAATGATCTCATCTATGCTCATAGTTTTAGTTTCCTGTGGGGAGAAAGAGAGAGCAAAGTTCTTTTCACTGGGCTGGTTTGAGCACATAGATCCTGGTCTGGAGAATGCTAAGAGATGTCTGGAGGCAGAGGTCAGGCCATGCCACACAGAATTTTGAAGGCCACTATGTGAGGTTCAGGAAGGTCACCTAAGCACCATATAATCAAGGTCTGCTCTGTTAAGTGGTTTTACTTTTATTTCATGTAACAGGAAGATAAATAATTTGGGTGTTTTAATTGTCACTGAAAGGCAGCAGGGAAGCAGCCTGGGCTGGAAATGTGGATCCACATTTGAGAGCAGTGGAAGTTTACATAGAATTAGAAGCCATCATATGGTTGAAGTTATACAGGGAAAAAAAAAAAAAAAAAAACTATAGTTCACTGTACTGAATCACTTTTAATTGTTTTTTTTTAAAACAAATATAGCTTACAATCACTTTTAATTCTTACCATGTTCTTTCTAAGCCTCTGGGCCTTTGTTTGAGTATTCTAGTTGCTACCTCCTACCTGTTTTGATTTATTTTCCTCTCAAAATTTCACGTTCCCAAGGACACCAGATTTGCCTGGTTTATACCTGTCTCTCTATCTGTTAGATGGAGATAATTTTAGGGCATTCAGATGGGCTACACCAAAAATGCCACATAATTCATTTTAAATAAGAAATAGCCCCATAACTCATCATCCTCTGACATTAGTCAAACTGTAAGGAGAATTTGAGCAAGCAAGCCTTTTTTTTTTTTTTTTTTTTTTTGAGACAGAGTCTTGCTCTTGATCTTCTTGGCTCACTGCAACCTCCGCCTCCTGGGTTCAAGCAATTCTTCTGCCTCAGCCTCCCGAGTAGCTGGGATTACAGGTGCCCACCACCATGCCCGGCTAATTTTTGTATTTTTAGTAGAGACGAGGTTTCACCATGTTGGCCAGGCTGGTCTCAAACTCCTAACCTCAAGTAATCCACCTGCCTCAGCCTCCCAAAGTGCTGGGATTACAGGCGTGAGCCACTGTGCCTGGCCAATTTTTTAACTTTTATTTTAGGTTCGGGGGCACATCTGAAGGTTTGTTATATAAGTAAACTGGTGTCACAGGGGTTTGTTATACAGATTATTTCATCACCTAGGTATTAAGCCTAGTACCCAATAGTTATTTTTTTCTGTTCCTCTTCCTCCTCTCACCTCTACCCTCAAGTAGATTCCAGTGTCTGTTGTTCCCTTCTTTGTGTTTGTGCGTTCTCATCATTTAGCTCCCACTTACAAGTGAGAATTTGGTTTTCTGTTCCTGTGTTAGTTTGCTAAAGATAATAGCCTCCAGGTCTATCCATGTTCCCGCCAAAGACATGATCTCTTTTTTTTATAGCTGCATAGTATTCCATGGTATATATGTACCACGTTTTCTTTATCCAGTCTGTCACTGATGAACATTTAGGTTGATTCCATGTCTTTGCTGTTGTGAATAGTGCTGTAATGAACACTTGCATGTGTCTTATGGTAGGATGATTTCTGTTCCTCTGGGTATATACCCAGTAATAGGATTGTTGAACTGATGGTAGTTCTGCTTTTAGCTCTTTGAGGGATTGCCATACTGCTTTCCCCAATGGTTGAACTAATTTATACTCCTACCGGCAGTGTATAAATGTTCCTTTTCTCCGCAATCTTGCCAGCATCTGTTATTTTTTGGCTTTTTGATAATAGCCATTCTGACTGGTGTGACATAGTATCTCATTGTGGTTTTGATTTGCATTTCTCTAATGATCAGTGATATTGAAGTTTTAAAAATATGCTTGTTGGTTGCCTGTATGTCTTCTTTTGAAAAGTGTATGTTAATGTCCTTTGCCCACTTTTTATTGAGGTTGTTTTTCTCTTGTAAATTTGTTTAGGTTCCTTATAAATGCTGGATATTAGACTTTTGTCAGATGCATAGTTTGCAAGTATTTTCTCCCATTCTGTAGATTGTCTCTTTACTCTGTTGATAGTTTCTTTTGCTGTGCAGAAGCTCTTAAGTTTAATTAGATCCCATTTGTCAATTTTGGCTTTTGTTGTGATTGCTTTTGGTGTCTTTGTCATGAAATCTTTGTCTGTTTCTATGTTCCTAGGATGGTATTGCCTAGGTTGTCATTGTCTTCCAGGGTTTTTATAGTTTTGGGTTTTACATTTAGGTCTTTAATCCATCTTGATTTGATTTTTGTATATGGTATAAGGAAGGGGTCCAGCTTTAATCTTCTGCATATGGCTAGCCAGTTATCCCAGCACCATTTATTGAGTAAGGTATCTTTTCCTCATTGCTTGTTTTTGTCAGCTTTGTCAAAACTCAGATGTTCATAGGTGTGTGGCTTTGTTTCTGGGCTCTCTATTCTGTTCCATTGGTCTATGTGCCAATTTTTGTACCATTACCATGCTGTTTTGGTTGCTGTAGCCCTGTAGTATAGTTAGAAGTCGGGTAACGTGGTGCCACCAGCTTTGGTCTTTTGGCTTAGCATTGTATGGGCTATTTGGGCTCTTTTTTGGTTCCATAATAAATTTTAAAATAGTTTTTTCTCTAGTTCTGTGAAGAGTGTCATTGGTAGTTTGATAGGTATAGCATTGAGTCTGTAAATTGATTTGGGTAGTATGACCATTTTAATGATATTGATTCTTCCTATTCATGAGCATGGCATGTTTTTCCATTTATTTTTGTCTTCTCTGATTTTTTTCAGCAGTGTTTTATAATTCTCATTGTAGAGCTCTTTCACCTGTCTCTGGAATACCTGTATTCCTAGGTATTTTATTCTTTTTGTGGCAGTTGTAAATGGGATTGCCTTCCTGATTTGAGTCTTGGCTTGGGTGGTGTTGGCGTGTAGGAATGCTAGTGATTTTTGTACATTGATTTTCTCTCCTGAAACTTTGCTGAAGTTGTTTATCAGTTGAAGGAGCTTTTGGGCCGAGACTGTGGGGTTTTCTAGATATAGAATCATGTTGAATGCAAACAGGGATAGTTGTACTTCCTCGCCTCCTATTTGAATGCCCTTTATTTCTTTCTCTTACCTGATTGCTATGTCTAGGATTTCTAATACTGTGTTGAATAAGATTGGTAAAAGAGGGAATCCTTGTCTTGTGCTCGTTTTCAAAGGGAATGCTTCCAGCTTTTGCCCATTCAGTATGATGTTTGTTGGCTTTGGGTTTGTCATAAATGGTTCTTACTACTTTGAGGTATGTTCCTTCAATATCTAATTTATTGAGAGTTTTTAACATGAAGGGATGTTGAATTTTATAGAAAGCCTTTTCTGTACCTATTGAGATAATCCTGTGGTTTTTGTCTTTAGTTCTTTTTATGTGATGAATCACATTTATTGATTTGTGTATGTTGACCCAAACTTGCATCCTGGGGATGAAGCCCACTTGATTGTGGTGGATTAGCTTTTTGATGTGCTGCTGGATTCAGTTTGCAAGTATTTTGTTGAGGATTTTTGTGTTGATATGCATCAAGGATATTGGCCTGAAGTTTTCTTTCTTAGTTGTGTCTTTGCCCAGTTTTGGTATCAGGATGATGTTGGCCTCATAGATTGAGTTGGGGAGAAGTTCCTCCTCTTCAATTTTTTGGAATAGTTTTAGTAGGAAAGTACCAGCTCTTCTTTGTACATCTCGTGGAATTCAGCTGGGAATCCATCTGGTCTTGGGCTTTTTTTGGTTGGTAGGCTATTTATTACTGATTCAGTTTTAGAGCTCATTATTGGTCTGTTCAGGGAATCAGTTTCTTCTTGGTTCAATCTTGGGAGGGTGTATGTGTCCAGGAATTTATCCATCTCTTCCAGGTTTTCTAGTTTGTATGCATAGAGGTGTTCAAGTAGCTTCTAATGGTTATTTTTATTTCTGGGGGGTCAGTGGTAACATCCTCTTCATCATTTCTAATTGTGTTTATTTGGATATCCTCTCTTTTTCTTCTTTATTAGTTTAGTTAGTGGCCTATGTTATTAATTTTTTCAAAAAACCAACTCCTGGATTTGTTGATCTTTTGAATTTTTTTGTGTGTCTTGATTTTCTTCAATTCAGCTCCAATTTTGGTTATTTCTTGTCTTCTACTAGCTTTGGGTTTGATTTGTTCTTGCTTCTCTTTCAGTTGTGATGTTAGGTTGTTAATTTGAGATCTTTCTAACCTTTTGATGTGGGTATTTAGTGCTAGGAATTTCCCTTTTAACACTGCCTTAGCTGTGTCCCAGAGATTATGGTATGTTGCATCTTTGTTCTCATTAGTTTCAAATAACTTCTTGATTTCTGCCTTAATTTCATTATTTACCCAAAAGTCATTCAGGAGCATGTTGTTTAATTTTCATGTAATTCATGTAATTGCATGGTTTTGAGTGATTTTCTTAGTTTTGACTTCTATTTTCATTGTGTTGTGGTCTAAGAGTGTGTTTGGTACAATTTTGGTTCTTTTTTTTGGAGATGGAGTTTCACTGTGTTTGCCCAGGCTGGAGTGCAATGGCACGATCTCGGCTCACTACAACCTCTGCCTCCCAGCTTCCAGGAATTCTCCTATCTCAGCCTCCCAAGTAGCTGGGATTACAGGTGTGTGCCAGCACACCCGGCTAATTTTGTATTTTTAATAGAGACAGGGTTTCACCATGTTGGCCAGGCTGGCCTCGAACTCCTGACCTCAGGTTATCCACCCGCCTCGGCCTCCCAAAGTGTTGGGATTATAGGTGTGAGCCAGCCGGCCTTAGTTTTGGTTCTTTTGCATTTGCTGAGGATTGTTTTATGTCCAATTATGTGGTCAGTTTTAGAGTATGTGCCATGTGTCTGTAAGAAGAATGTATATTCTGTTGTTTTTGGTTGAAGAGTTCTGTAGAGGTCTATCAGATCCCTTTGGTCCAATGTTGAGATCAGGTCCTGAATATCTTTGTTAATTTTCTGCCTCAGTGATCTGTCTCATACTGTCAGTGGAGTGTTTAAGTCTCCCACTATTATTGTGTGGGGAGTCTACATTTCTTTGTAGGTCTCTAAGAACTTGCTTTATGAATCTGGGTGCTCCTGTGTTGGGTCCATATATATTTAGGATGGTTAGGTTTTCTTGTTGAATTGAACTCTTTACCATTTTGTAATGCCTTTCTTTGTCTTTTTTGATCTTTGTTGGTTTAAAATCTGTTTTGTCTGAAATTAGGATTGCAACTCCTACTTTTTTCGGTTTTCCCTTTGCTTGGTAGACTTTCCTCCATCCCTTTATTTTGAGCCTGTAAGTGTCACTATGTGTCACTCATCCTTACAAGTGAGAAGTGAGAAGACAGAATGCCATTGGGTCTTGTTTTTATCCAGGTTGCCACTCTGTGCCTTTTAAGTGGGGGCATTTAGCCCATTTTGTAAGTTTTTTTTTTTTTTTTATCCCTAGCATCGATGATACTTTCCAACACAGTAAATGTTTGTAAATGTTTGTTGATTTCATATGTGTTTACTTTCATCTCTTGCCCATTTATAGACATTTTGGTTGTCAACCCAACTATGTGTGCACTTTTATATTTAGCTTTTTACTCTTAGGGTTACACTGTAAACAGTTTTCCATCTTGCCACCTGGTCTTTATAATGATCTTTTAATGATAGTTGTTAAGTTGCTATGCCGTAATTCACTTAACCATTACCCCAGGAAGAACTAATAGACTAGAATATACAAATTTAGAATTGACTGCCTTGTTAATGAATTCTCAACTACAGGAGGTAATTTAAAACACTGGAAAATACCTTGAATTGTTTTAGAGGGGATTTTAGCTCTAGATGGGAATTGAACTAAATATATTTTTAAAATATTTCTTTCCTTGAAATTTGGTAATTCTCCTATGTTTTGTGGCCTCTGTAAATGAATGTGAACCTTGTGTGTTTGAGTATATAAATTTCAAAATGTTAGAGACATCACTCTCACAAATATAAAGGAAACGTTTGTCAGAGATTTAACTCATGAATGAGGGAATGGTGGGCAGTAAAACTGCTTTTAAGAAATACAAATTTATGTTGTCAGTCAGGAAAAGAATGATGAAATAAGTTTGTAAGTTAGATGTGAAATATTAATATCTTACAGAACACTAAAACTAAAATATTGGAAAATATGTATATTATTTTTGTTTTGTTTTATTTTTTGAGACAGGATCGTACTGTCTCCCAGGCTGGAGTGTGATGGCATTATCATAGCTTAATGCAGCCAGTATCTCCCAAGCTCGAGCAATCCTGCTGCGTCAGCCTCCTGAGTAGCTGGAACTATAAGTGCACACCACCACACCTGGCAGATTTTTAAAAATTTTTAGTAAAGACAAGGTCTCGCTGTGTTGCCTGGGCTGGTCTCAAACTTCTGAGCTCAAACTATTCTCCTGTCCCAGCTTTCCGAAGTGCTGGGGTTATGGGAGTGAGCCATCATGTGCAGCCAGAGGTTATATTTTATACTGGACAGAAAAAAATATATAGATATGTTATGTAGATATGATTTATATATACATAAATCACAATCATTTGTAACTTATATTCTATAAGTTAATATCTACATTTAAGCTCTACTCAGTAGTAAATAGTGAATCAAACAAAGGTACATTCTCTTAGACCAGAGGTTGACAAGCTTTTTCTTAAGGGGCCAGGTAGTAAATATTTTAGGCTTTGTGGGCTGTTAAGTTCTATTACAGCTACTTAACTCTGCCATGGTAGAGCAAAGGCAACTATAGATAACACATACATAAATGAGTTCCAGTAAAAATTTATTTACAAAAATAGGCAGCAGCCTAAATTGGCCCCTGGGCTATCGTGTATAGCCCCTGGTTTATTGAATCTGTAGTAATATCCCTTCTTTCATTCTTTTTTTTTTTTTTTGAGGTGGAGTCTCGTCCTGTTGCCCAGGCTGGAGTACAGTGGTGCGATCTCAGCTCACTGCAACCTCCACCTCCTGGGTTCAAGCGATTCTCCTGCCTCAGGCTCCCAAGTAGCTGGAATTATAGGTGCATGCCACCATGCCCAGTTAATTTTTGTATTTTTAGTAGAGATGGGGTTTCACCATGTTGGCCAGGCTCGTCTCGAACTCCTGACCTCAAGTGATCTGCCTGCCTTAGCCTCCCACAGTGCTGGGATTACAGGCATGAGCCCCTGCACCTGGTCCCTTCTTTCATTCTTGATTCTGGTAACTTTTGACTACTTTTTTTTCCTGTGGTCAGTCCGACTAGAGATTTATCAGCTTCATTGATCTTTTGAACAACCAGGCTTTTGTTTCCTTGATTTTTCTCTATTGTTTTTTGTTTGATTACTCTTCTCTTTATCATTTCTTTCCTTTACTTACTTTGGAGTTTAATTTACTCTTTTTTCCCAGATTTTATGATGGAAGCAAAGATCATTTATTTATTTATTTATTTTTGGTCATAGTTTGGCTTTTATTTTTCCAGATCTTTTTATTTTATTTTATTTATTTATTTTTTTTGAGACAGAGTCTTGCTCTGTTGTCCAGGCTGGAGTGCAGTGGCATGCTCTTGGCTCACTGCAACCTCCCCCTCCCATTTCCAGCAATTCTCCTGCCTCAGCCTTCTGAGTAGCTGGGATTACACATGTGTGCCACCACACCTGGCTAATTTTTGTATTTTTAGTAGAGACGGAGTTTTGCCATGTTGGCCAGGCTGGTCTGGAACTCCTGACCTCAAGTGATCCATTTGCCTCAGCCTCCCAAAGTGCTGGGATTACAGGCATGAGCCACCACGCCTGGCTTAGATCTTTTTGAATCCAGGTAATATAAGTGGACAAACAAAAATAGCTTCATTGTTAAAAATATAAATAAGAACATAATATATAGATTTTCTGCAACTTGCTTTTTCCACTTAAGTTATCAAGGGGGATATTTCTATGGCTGTATATAAAATTCTATGCCATTTCTTTCAAATGGTACATAGTATTCTGCAGCAACTATTTCCATATTGACAGACATTTAGGTTCTTCAGCTATTTCACTAATACAAACCATACTACGGTGAACATCCTTACAAGTGAGAAGGTTTCTAGATAGAGGTGCACTTACTAAATATCTCCTCTTTGATGGTCAGAAGAAATAAACTACTTTCGCATGTTTACCACACTACATTAGATGACCCATTCTTTTTAAAAATTTTAATTTTTAGTAATTTTTATCTTTTGTAGAGATGGAGTGTCACTATGTTGCCCAGTCTGGTCTTGAACTCATGGGCTCAAGTGGTCCTCCCACCTCATCTTCCCAAAGTGCTGGGATTATAGGCATGAGCCACCATGCCTGGCTTGATGACTTTGTTATAAATTTTCTTATGTTGTTTAAGGGCTGAACTTTGGGGAAAAGCTTCCCACATTCATTACATTCATAAAATATGGATTTTCTGATTTTCAGCAAGGCCTTGGCTGTACCTGAAGGCTTTCCCACATTTCTTATAGTGAAAGGTTTTTTGTTTTTTGTTTTTTTTTCCCCCCAGTATGAATTCCTTGATGTCCAATAAGAGTTGAGTTATTTGTAAAGGCTTTCCTACAGTCATTGCCCTGATAGGGTTTATTTCCACTATGAGTTTTCTGATGCCCAGCAAAGGAGATTTGCCCAGCAAATCTTTCTATACCTGAAAAAGATTTCACATTTAATATGGTGATAGAGTTTCTCTCCTGTATGAAATCTTTGATGACTAATAAGAGTCAAGCTCTTACTAAAGGCTTTTCTGTATTTATTACACCAATGTACTTTTTCACCAAGATGGTTTTTCTGATGCTCCAACAAAGTTGAGTTATCTCTGAAAGCTTTCCCACATTCCTTACATTTAAAAGGCTTTTTTTCAACCAGGCACAGTGGCTCACACCTGTAATCCCAACACTTTGGGAAGCGAAGGTCAGGGGATTGCTTGAGCCCAGGAGTTCAAGAGCAGCCTGGGCAACATAGGGAGACCCCATCTCTGACAAAAAGTTAAAAAATTAGCCAGACACAGTGATGCTCATCTGTAGTCCTAACATCTTGGGAGGCTGAGTCAGGAGGATCGCTTGGGCCCAAAGGTCAAGGCTGCATCGAGTCATGATGTGCCACTGCTCTCCAGCCTGGGCAATAGAGTGGGACCCTGTCTCTAAATAAATAAATAAAATAAATGTTTTTAAAAGGCTTATCTCCACTGTGTTTTCTCTCCTGATGAGTAAGGACTGCCTTCTGAACAGTTTCCCACAGTCGTGTTTGTAGAGTTCCTGACTGTGTGAATTCTCTGATGACTTGAAAGGACAGTTTTGGCCAGGTGTGGTGGCTCGTGCCTTGCTCTGCAGTGACAGAGTGAGACTCCCTCTCAAAAAAAAAAAAAAAAAAAAAAAAAGAAAAGGCTCTTTTTTTCTGAAAGCTTTTTCACGTTTATTGGTATTTCTCTCTAGAATAAATTCTCTGATGATTAATAAATGTTGAGTGCTTGAGGAATTTGCCACATTCAATACATCTATAAAGTTGCTAGCCTATGTGAGTTTATGATGATTTGAAAGGGGTGATAGTAGGATAGTCTGCTCATAAAGACTATTCCACATTCTTTATATTTATGGGGTTTCTTACTAGTATGATTGCTCTGGTGGCTAAAAGAGGAAGAGTTGTATTCGAATTGTACTTTCCCACATTCTTTGCATTTATAGCACCGCATCTCTGTGGAATCTCCTCCCTCTCAATCGAGGCCTCTTTCTATCATGACGCTTTTTGTTTGCTCTTGAAGAACTTCAGAGTATTTTGCTTTAGGATTAAGATCTTTGTTTCAAACCGGTACTCCTGGACTGCAGAGGTACCTGATGCAATTCTGATGCCTCCATCCAGGCTCCTTGCTGCAGTTGGGTGATTAGTTTTGGTTTGAAACAGAGAAGCCCACAGACACAAGATTCTCATAGTTTTCCAGCATCACATGGCTGTACAGGTCCTGTTAAGTGTATTAGGTTATCTCCATTCAACCGTGGTACAGTCCACAGCCACATCCCCAGATGTTAGTGATCCCTGGATTTGGGCCATCTGTCTCCTGAACTGTCTCCCAGATAAGAGCAGAGAACCCTGTGTATGCTAATAGTTCTGGAGGCTAGAAATCCAAAATCAAGGTGTTAGAAGGGTTGATATCTTTGGAGACTGGAGGTAGAATTCCTTCCTTGCCTCCCCCTAGCTTCTAGTGGTCGCTGTCAATCCTGGCTTTCCTTGGCTTGCAGCCGTATTACTCCAATCTCTGCCTCTGTCATTACATGTCGTTTTCTGCATGTGTCTGTCTAAATCATTGATTTTATAGACTTTTCTTCTCTGAAATAAGCATTTAAAATTACGAATGTCCCTCTAGACATTGCTTTAACTGCATCCGACAAATTTTTATATATTGTGTTATTTTCATTCAGTTCAAAATATTTTCTAATTTCCCTCATGCAGTTTCAGCCTATACCTTAGTAAATCAGTGTTCAGCCAAAACTGAAGGTGACTACTGTTCAGATTTCTGGAGCTCCTTCTCTGTGTAGCTTCCTCCTTTCTGGTACTTTGTTAAAACATTCTAACTACCAGTCACCCTGAACTCTGTCTCTTCAGTTTAGCAACTGCCCTGTTATGCTTGCCTTCTCCTTGCCTGTGCCACAGTCTGGAGCATGCCTCCAGCAGAAAGCCAAGGGATTCGTAGAGCTCACCTGGTTTGTTTCCTTTGTCTCAGGGATCATAGTCCTGCACTGCCTGTTGTCCAGTGTCTAAAAACAGTTGCTTAATATATTTTGTCTAGTTTTCTAGTTATTCATGGTGGGAAGGCAAGCCCCATAGCAATTCCTTCTTCAAGAGCAGAAGTGGAAGTTGTATTGCATTTTTAAAAATTAAATAATATATCAGCTTACAAAAAAGTACAGATAATTTTCATCTGTGTTGACCTCTTAAGTATGAGAAAATTGTTGTGAGAAGAATGAGGGAAAATTGATATAAAGGTAAAAATAATAGTTACTGATAAAACAATTTGATTTCAACAAAGTCTGTTCACTCAGTTAGCTGTTACCAAGATTCTTACTATTGGTGCCTGTGTGGAAGGGTAAATAAAAATGAGGGGGTGTTTCTGTATCTCTTGGTAGCTTGATTTTTTTTTCGTAGTTGGTATTCTTCATCTTTTTTTTTAAGGGAGTTCTATTTTCTGTGGCCTTCTAAATTGCCTGGTCTGGTGTTAGGTTGGTGCCAGTGCTGGCTTCCATAGTGCTCCTGACTCAATACTCTAGAAGCTTGCCTTTATCTTCCTTTTATCTTTGATTAGTTTCCACATTTAGTCTGTTGGACATTTAGTAAATATTCCGTGGGAGTCAGATTGGCTTTGGCTGATTGTCAGTTGCTTTCGTTAGAGCTCTTTTCAGTTGTGTGTACATGCAGACATGATTATCCATATCTTCAGTGTTTTGATTCTATTGCATATTTTTTCTATGTAATTCTAACATATATTTTATGTTATAACCCCAGGGCCAGGACTAGGGTAAGGAGAGAGGTGCCCAGAGCACAGAATTTAAAGAGACACTCACTATGAAGGTCCTGTGAGCCAACCCTGCAGTGGAATGACTCTGAAAGTGAGCACCTCCTTAAATTTTGTGCCTGAGGCACCTCTCTTGCCTCACCCTAGTTCTGTTTCTATGTAACCCTGACAATAGCTGGTAATAGACACCTATAGAGCCAGTACCTTAAAGTGAACTCACATAATCACTTCCGTTTAGAACAAGTTTTGACTTCATCTAAGAAAACAGAGGTGAGATACTATTTCAGAAAAACCAATGCCATACCTGAAATAATTAAAACAGTCCAAAGTTTATCCATAAGCAACATTAGCCAGAATTTTGGATCATATTATCTAGGTTACCCATAGCATGTCACTGTTGTACTTATGTTCCATTATTTCTTATCATGACATGACTTGTCATTAGGAAGTTCTTTCTAGCAGAATTGCTCTCATGATTAAAATTTTTGGTAATCTTGACTACTACTCTGGCTGATATTATGATATGCAAAACCATTTGACTTTGGCAAATGATTGGTTAAAGAATGAATGTGCCTATAACCTGCATGAGGTTCAGAGTACTCAGTCTGTGTTGCTGCCAGTTTGCTGGGGAAACTGTTCTTCTGGTCCCACAGTTCTCACATTGCTACCTGTTCTTCTGGTCCCACAGTTCTCACATTGTCCCTGAGAAATACCTTGGAGGTGAGTGGGAGGTCATCAGGTATTGGGACTCTGCCCTCTTCCTCCCAACTTGCCACTTCCCTGCATATGCTTCTACCAGAATACCTCTTTTTTTGTTTTTGTTTTTGTTTTCTTCCTGTTTATGAAGTGAAATTCTATGTAAAAGGTCTCCATGGCAGGAACTCATTGAGAAGGAGAACCGTTAATGAAAGTGGAGCAGTATTTCTAGAACCTAAAATACCCAACGACAAAAAACACTCTCTTTCACTTCCTTTGTTCCACTCACTAGATGGCTTTCTCACCCTCTTAAAAACTCGTCTTCAAAATAGCCTCAAATATTGGTACTCAGGGTTCTTTATGGAGCAGTAGTTTCTGTTTTTATTTCATCTGAAAATGTTTTCATTCTTTGTTTTTAGATGCCAGTGAGAGCAGGTGCCAGCAGGGGAAGACACAATTTGGAGTTGGCCTGAGATCTGGGGGAGAAAATCACCTCTGGCTTCTTGAAGGAACCCCCTCTCTTCAGTCATGTTGGGCTGCCTGCTGCCAGGACTCTGCCTGCCATGTCTTTTGGTGGCTAGAAGGGATGTGCATTCAGGCAGACTGCAGCAGGCCCCAGAGCTGCCGGGCTTTTAGGACACACTCCTCCAATTCCATGCTGATGTTTTTAAAAAAATTCCAAACTGCAGATGATTTGGGCTTTCTACCTGAAGATGATGTACCACATCTTCTGGGGCTAGGTTGGAACTGGGCATCTTGGAGGCAGAGCCCACCCAGAGCTGCACTCAGACCTGCTGTATCTTCCAGTGACCAGCAGAGCTTAATCAGGAAGCTTCAGAAGAGAGGTAGTCCCAGTGAAGTAGTTACACCTATAGTGACACAGCATTCTAAAGTGAATGACTCCAACGAATTAGGTGGTCTTACTACCAGTGGGTCTGCAGAGGTAAGCATGCTATGAATAAGGAGCAGAGAAATGGTTAAATCTGCTCTTACATTTGGTATACATGAGCAATGAAGCTGATGCTTGCGGGCAATGCTCATAGGCTGAGGAGTGTATATATAAAGCTGCTTGGTGTCAGCTTCATTGATGTTGCCCAGATGTACAAAGAATTACCCTAGAGATGTTCATTTTATGTAGGTCTGACCATTGTTTTGGTAAATGCAGAAAGCTGCTCATTATCTAGTCTAAGCTGGTTCTTGGCTACAGGTAAGTACAGTTGTGTGGCTGTTAGTATCCACCAACCATTCTGCAGTATTTTCTGCCAAATTGCAAAACAGTTGATTGATGTAGTTACAGTCAAGTTCTCCTCCATCTCTCGCCTGTAAACACATTCTTTATGAGGTAGTTTCTATTCCAGTCAGAATTAACCATGCCTGGTACTACAGATTAAGATCTGACCTGCTGGGCTGTGGAGCAGGATGTGGCCATTAGCCAAGAGGTCTCTGGAGTGAATTCTCACCAAGCTGTATATGCCAAGGGAGATACCACCAGTAAAGTTTATTCTGCTTATTATGTTTCTTCATTGTTGATCTCCTTGGGGAAGTGATTAAAAGGAATGACTCACTCTCTGCTCAGTCTTCCTTGATTGCTGTGACTTATTTTTGTATTTGTTTTGTCCTAGTTGTCTCTATCAAGTTGAAGCCAGAGTGGGCTACCACATGCCAGGTGCTCTGTGTACTAATTGTTGCACTGTGTTATTTTGTTTAATTTTCATAGCAATATTTCCAAGTAGGCATTATTAGCCCTGTTTACCTGGTGAGAAAACTGAGGCCCAGAGAGGTTAAACAGTTTGCCAGTGATCATGCAGCATAGCTAGAATTGGAACCCAGATTTAATATTAAGAAAAAAACTTTTTAGTGCAGTATTAGAGAACAATCCTAGATTTAATATGCCCATAAACATTTATGACTACCTACTGTCAATGTCAGGCACTTTTCTAAGCCTTAGAGATACAAAGGTGAATAAGAATGGTTCATGCCCTCAGGGAGTTTATAACCTAGTGGAGACTGATACATGAAGATAGGTATTTACAGTGGTGTATAATTATTGCATTAACATACTTATGTACACAATGCAGTAAGAACACAAAGAAGAAGTGATTCACTTCAGCAGGCAAGTGGTGTGTATGTGCAGGTAAGACTTCTCAGAGATGTTTAACATTTCTTGAAGGATGTGAAGGATTGTACTGGGGTGGGGTTAATGGTGGTAAAAAAACATTCTGGACAGAGCCACAGTGTATGTAAAGGCTCAGTCATAGTCATTGTGCATTTACTTGCGAGGTACTATACTAAGCTGGGTACTGGGAATATTACAATAAATAAGATGATATCATTTCTGCCCTAACAAGGCTTATACTCTGGCAAGGAATATTACATTTCTAATAATTAAATTATTATAATAATTATAAGCTTGATGTGGATAACGAGAGGGTAAATACAGAGTGCTGTGAAAGCATCCAACAGGCACCTAATACAAACTAAGGTGTCAGGTTAGGCCACTTTAAAGAAAGAAAGTTTAAGCTGATATTTGAAGTCGGAATTCGGAAAAGAAACAGGGAAAAAGTATTTCAGGCAGAGGAAATAACAATTTCAAAGTGTGTTAGGTGCCCTAGACTATGGCAAGCTCAAGAAATTGGGAGAGACTGGCGTTGCTGGGCAAACGAAGAAAGAGAGCTGGTGGTGAAAGGGAAGTCTTGAGAGGTATGCAGAACCTTGAGGCCTTATTAAAATACTGGTTTTTATCTGAAGATCAGTGGGAAGCCATTAGGGAGTTTTAAGTAGGGAATGACATCATCAGATAGTGGCTATGTGGTGAATAGACTGGAAAGGGCGAGAATATACAGTTGACCCTTGAACAGTGTGGGGGTTAGGAATGTCAACCCTTTGTGCAGTTGGAAATTTGCATAAACTTCTGAATCCCCTAAAATGTAGCTACTAAAAGCCTACTGTTGACTGGAAGCCTTACCAATAAGATAAACAGTCGATTGACACATATTGTGTATGTCATATGCATTATATACTGTATTCTTAAACTAGATAAAAGAAAATGTTAAGAAAATTGGCTGGGTGCGATGGCTTATGCCTGTAATCCCAGCACTTTGGGAGGCCAAGGCGGGCGGATCACAAGGTCAGGAGATTGAGACCATTCTGGCTAACATGGTGAAACCTTGTCTCTACTAGAAATACAAAAAGTTAGCCAGGCGTGGTGGCAGGCGCCTGTAGTCCCAGCTACTCGAGAGGCTGAGGGAGGAGAATGGCATGAACCTGGGAGGTGGAGCTTGCAGTGAGCCAAGATTGCGCCACTGCACTCCAGCGTGGGCGACAGAGCAAGACTCTGTCTCAAAAAAAAGAAAAAAGAAAAGAAAGAAAGAAAATCATAAGGGGCCAGGCACGGCAGCTTATGCCTGTAATGTCAGCACTGGGGTAGGCTGAGGCAGGTGTATCACTTGAGGTCAGTTCAAGACCAGCCTGGCCAACATGGTGAAACCCCGCCTCTACTAAAAATACAAAAATTAGCCAGGGCGAGGTGGTGCACACCTGTAATCCCAGCTACTTGGGAGGCTGAGGCATGAGAATCGCTTGAACCCAGGAGGTGGAAGTTGCAGTGAGCCGAGATTGCACCACTGCACTCCAGCCTGGGCAACAGAGCAAGACTCTGTCTCAAAAAAAAAAAAAAAGAAAATCACAAGGGAAAATATATTTAGTATTCATTAAGTGGAAGTGGATCATCTTATAGGCATCCTTGTTGTCTTCACGTTGAGTAGGCTGAGGAAGGAGGATTAGTTGGTCTTGCTGTCTCAGGTGGCAGAGGCACGAGAAAATTCACATATAAGTGGACCTGCACAGTTCAAGCCTGTATTGTTTAAGGGCCAACTGTATATGGCCTGGTAAAATAGGAGGCTCTTCAGGCAAGAGAACCATTATACTAAAAAAGGATATTAAAGACAGGAAAAGGGATAAATAATGAATAATCCCTTAGAGCTGTGGTTCTCAAACTTTAGCATGCATCAGACTCACTTGAAGGCCTTGTTAAAAATAAATTGGTCTTTGTTTCTTGCTCTGAAGAGATGGAAATAAAAAAGATTGTTGGGCTCCAACTCCATAGTTTCTGACTCAGTAGGTCTGGAGTATGTTCTGAGAATTTGCCTTTCCAAAAAGTTCCTGGAGTGTGCCAATGCTGCTGCCCAGGGACCAGAACCACTGCCTTATAGAGCAGGAGGGTTAGAATACTGAGCACAGAGTACAGTATTAGTCTTAAGCAGGATACCTCCTTCATTGTGACAGAGAGAAAGGATTGGGTAGGACACTGCCAGGGTGGGTTTATATACTGGGTAGAAGGAAATTGTTGTAGTTCTCATCTCATTCTTGTTTTTTCTTAAGTGTGATAGATCATTTATGGATAGTAGAAACAGAGGTAGAGGTAGATAGGATTGGGGGGAGTGGGTAATAGACAGGAAAATCAGAGGTTTAGGGAGGGGGGTAAAGGTCTAAAATAGCCATCATGAAGGATAGAAGATGGCAAACTAGATAAGGAAATAGAAATATTGCTGGGTAGCCTTGAAGATGGAGACCATGCATTTATAACAGTGATACTGATCTTTACAGTTGTGTGATTCTCCTCAGTAGCTCTCAGCAACTCTGTCAAGAAAAGCCTGATAATTTGATTCATCCAAGATAGGAACTTTGCTAGGTAGTTTGTACAGAAGGAAAATGAGGTATGGAAATCGAGGTTGTTGTGAAAAGAGTGATGAGAGATAGTATGAGAAAGTATAAAAAGAGGCAAAGATAGCAAGGCGCTGCAGAAGTAGACAAGTTTGGCATTTAGAGGTTACCATGATAGGAAGCAGATGTCAGAGGAACGGGTAATTGTGAGTGCTGGAAGGATAGGAGGTGGTGGTCAGAGTATGTAATATTTGAATTTAAGATTTTGGAGGTGGAAAAGTTCTGATGGCAGAGTCTAGGGTGAGCTGTGGAAGAGGGTTGCTGGGGTAGAGTGGAGAAGACGTTTATTGGAGGCAAGGAGCTCAAAGAACCCAGCAAGCTCAAAGAATGTGTTAAATGAGTTACCTATGTGGACACTGAGGTAGTCTTTAATGATGGTGATGGTGATGATGATGATGATGATGGCAGCAATAACTGATGTTTACTGAGCGTTTACTATATGCCAGGTACCATTCAGAACCCTTTACGTGTATTAACTTTTGATCTATACAAATCCTGTGAATTACTATTACTGTTCCTTTTTTTTTTTCTTTTTTTTTTTGAGACAGAGTCTCACTCTGTCGCCAGGCTGGAGTGCAGTGGCGCGATCTCGGCACACTGTAACCTCTGCCACTGGGTTCAAGTGATTGTACTGCCCCAGCCTCCAGAGTAGCTGGTACCACAGGGGTGTGGCACACCCAGCAACTTTTTTTGAATTTTTAGTAGAGATGGCGTTTCACCATGTTGGCCAGGATGGTCTCGATCTCCTGACCGCGTGATCCGCCTGCCTCTGCCTTCCAAAGTGCTGGGACTACAGGCATGAGTCACCGCGCCCGCCCGTTCCTGTTTTATAAATGAGGAAACTCAGGAAAAGAAAGTTAAGGAACATGACCAAGGCAACACAGCTAGGTATATGGTACAACCAACACTTGAACCTAGGCAGGCTGATTCTGTACGGACTCAGTCCTCCTTTTTTTTTTTTTTTTTTTTTTGAGATGGAATTTTGCTCTTATTGCCCAGGCTAGAGTGCAACGGCGCGATCTTGGCTCACTGCAACCTCCGCCTCCCGGGTTCAAGCGATTCTTCTGCCTCAGCCTCCCGAGTAGCTGGGACTATAGGCATGTGCCATCACGCCCAGCTAATTTTTTGTATTTTTAGTAGAGACAGGGTTTCTCCATGTTGGTCAGGCTGGTCTCGAACTCCTGACCTCAGGTGATCTGCCTGCCTCGGCCTCCCAAAGTGCTGGGATTACAGGCGTGAGCCACCACGCCTGGCCTGTCCTCTTACTGGCCTGTCCTTTCTTACTGTTCAGGTAGGACTTGGGATGAGGAGGACTTTTGAAAGCCAGATGTCAAAGTCACCAGTAAAATAGGAAGAGTGACGAGTAAATTGGGAGATGATAGCTGCAGTGAGAATTGAAGTGGCAGCAGGATGGCAAAGGAGAAGAGGTTTTTACAGGGAGGTAGAAGAATAATGGTTTGCAGAGGACATTGGGAAGGGGCAGCAAAGAAAATAGCTCTAGCATACTATAGGATAATTATGGCCAGTGAAATTAGAAATGGACAAGTTAGAAATATGGTAGATTTAGATCTGACAGTCTCCTGGAGGATGGTGAAAATTCAAACTTGGGTCTTACAGAATTCAGGTGTATGCTGGAAGGAAGATCCTGAGGATGTGTTGGCTATAGAGAGTTCTTCTAGTTTACCATTAGTGGGCAGCGGCAAGAAATTGCTGCTAGTGAGTAGGATTTCAAGACCTTTGTGGTCTAATATGGAGAGTGGGTAGACATGAGGGGAGGAATATTGAATTTGAACTATGAACCCCAGGAGTGGGAGTGGGCTTTTGCTGCATGCGGTGTTGCACGGAAGCATTACAAAGCTTGGCATTACATATTGAGAACTGCAAGTATTGCTAAAAAAAAAAAAAATGGGGCAAAGTGAAATCTTCAGATCCAGATAAGTGATATTTGACCTTATATATCATGCTTAGGAGCTAGCTTCTTACCCTGAAGCCCATGTGTAGCTCTGGAAAGGTGGTAAGATTGCCTTGTGCGTTTAGAATTGCCTTGGCATTTCTTTTGGGAGAGAACTTGGGAGTTCAAACTTGTGCTTAATGCGCTAGGGAAGGGAAGAGAAAAGTATGCACTGCAGATCTCATTCTAATTAGGGATGACTGGCTAGCAGCACCAGTTTCTAGTTTGTGCTGTTTTCACTAAGGTAGGTCAAGCAACTCTGCATCCAAAGTGGAGAGAAATTGTATCATAAATTGCTTTTGTCTTGCCTGCCTGCAGAGCTGCAAAGGCATTTGGATTGTCAGTCTGCATTTTTCACTCTTTTGGAAATATACATATATTGAATCCAAAGGCAGATATTGTGGACCTTTTGCAATTCCAAAAGTAGAAAGGAATGTCATAATATATTCCCGTTTCTCACCTTAAAGAGGGAGAAGCCTGTCCTGCTTAGTTTAAGTATTGCACCGTTTCTGTACCATGAACCTCCGAATTGTTGGCAGGAGGAGCACAGAGGCTTGTTGATTGGGTCCTGGAACATGTACAGTATAAGCAGTTCAGCCAATTAATTGTGTACATTATAAGAATGTGTACAGCTTAAGCAGTTCTGACAATTAATTGCTGCCAATCCTGCTATGTGCCAGAGAAAAAAGTGCTTTATTTGAGCGCAGGAAATGAAAGTCCACTTAGGTATCCCTGCATGTAAGGTTTGGCTGTAGGAAGACTGAAGTGACTGAAGTGTTCTTCTCCCTAACAGCATCGTCTCCCTGTTTCCAGTCAATAATCACACACGGCATTTTAACCCTTAGCAAGCCAGTGGCTTTCTGTGGAACAAATAAATGACTTAGAGGATAAATGAGCCAAGCACCCAGATAGCCATCTGCTGCCTTTTTCTGAGAACTCTTGTGCTGGCTCCATGTAAGGCCTGAGTTTACCTCTTATCAGAAGATAGAGGTATGGGGTGTGGGCAGCCACAGAGGGATAACCTTACGTAACTGATGACAGAAACCTAAGCAGTGCTGTTTCCCTTCATGTTTTGTTGTTGTTCTTTTGGGTTTGTTTTTCAGGGGTTTTTTTTTTTTTACTTGTTTTTACTTGTTTGCTTGTTTTTGTTGTGTTACTTCTTGGACCACAACACCCTTTCCTTATTTTTTTTCCCTTCATAGCTACTCATTTTCTCCTCTAATAGTTCTGGTTCTTTAATCTACTTATCTAGTTTTTAGTATGTACAGTGAGTTTGAAATTGTGTTTATTGGCTACTTTGTAAGCTAATTTATTGTCTTAATTCATTCAGGCTGCTCTAACAGAATACCATAAACTGGGTGGTTTATAAACAACAGAAATTTATTTCTCACTGTTCTGGAGGCTGGGAAATCCCAGCTGAAGGTGCTGGCTGATTTGGTGTCTAGTGAGGGGCCAGTCTGCTTAGACACTGCATTCTAGCTATGTTCTCACACGGTGGAAGGGAAGACAAACTCTCTCTGGTCCGTTTTCTAAGAGCACTAATCCCATTCACAAGGGCTCCAACTTCATGACGTAATTACCTTCCAAAGGCCCTACCTCCTAATACCATCAGTTTGGGGGTTAGCTAGATTTCAACATACGAATTTTGGGAGAACACAAACATTCAGTCTGTAGCACCTACAGAGCAAGAGTTGATGGGGATTTTGGTGTGGGTCCCTTAACAACTCCTTACTAACTGGCAGAACTTGACCATCTCTTGTTAACACCACAGGTGTCATCCCTCTCTTTCCTATTTAGTGGATGGTCTTAGTTTCTCTAAGGAAACTCTCAGAAGACTAACTTTTAATTAATTTCTATAAAGATAAACCCTGCCATATTCTCCAGTCTCAGCTTTAGTTGCTGAGAGTTGGGATGTGGTGTGTCATTAGACCCCACTAATGCAGGAAGAAGACCTGACTAATGCCACTGCAGGAAGACATTCCTTTCCATTGGTAGGATTTTTATTAGTGACAATGGTGGGTTTTTATTTCAATACCATTGTGTCTCAAATCAAAAGGCATTGAAAGCTGAATTTTTATAAATTGTTATTTAATATTAAGTAGAAACTAGGATAGCATGTGCCTTACCAAGGAGGACCCCTATATGGATTGTGATTACGTGACCAGGTAAGTGTGAACATCCTGTGTGTGGCATTACAGACTCCTACTCAAAATGGAATAGATAGTGATGGAGAGTTTTCTTTTGTTATCTTTAATTATGACATTAATTGCTGGGCCTGGCTTACTTGATTTGAAGAGGGTAGCCTCAGAGTGGAGGCAGGGAGGAAGGGAGAAGGAAGAAGAGAAGAGAATTGGAGAGATGGAGAAAGAGAATATGAATTGAAACCTTTCATCATTATAAGACTTCTTGAAGAAGAAACAGGTTTGTTCAGAATTGATTTAGTTTTTATGATTTCTATCCAGTGCCAGAAAAAATTGCTCAAGGAAATTACATCCAACCCTTTATTATCCCTTAAAAATTTTTAGTATTACTTCATAGTTTCTTTTTTTTTTTTTTTTTTCTCCGAGGTGGAGTTTCGCACTTATTTCCCAGGCTGGAGTGTAGTGGTGCAATCTCGGCTTACTGCAACCTCCGCCTCCTGGGTTCCAGTGATTCTCCTGCCTCAGCCTCCCGAGTAGCTGGGATTACGGCACCCGTCATCATACCCAGCTAATTTTTTGTATTTTTGTAGAGACAGAGTTTCATCATGTTGGCCAGGCTGGTCTCGAACTCCTGACCTCAGGTGATCCACCTGCCTTGGCCTCCCAAAGTGCTGGGATTACAGGCGTGAGCCACCGCGCCCAGCCTACTTCATAGTTTCTCAAATAAAATAATTTGTTCCATGTCTCCTGTTTCTGTTTCCTTAAAAATGCAGTACATACATTTTTAAAAATGATAAACAAGCTTTTTCTTTAAAACAAATTATTTTAATAAATGAAAATCTGTCTGCCTAACTTTAAAATAGTCACACTGTTCTTCTACTTCTGGGAATCTGTCTAAAGCAATAGTTTCTAAATAAAACTTTGCACACAATGGTGAGATGATACTTATTTTATGAAAAAAATGAAAGCAGTCTGTCTAATGAGGGGAAAATGGACATTGTGCAATCGTTATAAATACGCTTTTGGGTGCATGAATGACTCTTTTGTTACTCCTTTCTCCTTTCCACTCCACCCACATGGAATACTTGTTCTTCTGTGGGTGCCATACTTTTAGAAAGCAGCTTTTTTGAAGTATAATTGTCATATCATAAACTGTACATGTTTAAAGTGTACAATTTGGTTAGTTTATTTATATCTATCTCTCTGTCTATACAACCATCACCATAAAAAGATAACGAATATATGTATCAACTCTAAAATTTCTCCTGCCGCGTTGTAATCTGTCCCTCTCACCCCCTCTAGAAAATTGATCTGCTTTTAGTCATTATAGATTTTCTGTAATTTTTAAATAAATTGAATCATACATTACGTACGTATTTCTTTTTAACAACTTTATTGAGGTATAATTTATATAAGAAAACATTCCTTTTAAGCATACAATTCAGTGGTTTTAGTAAATGCGTAGAGTTGTAAATCATTATTACAATCCAGTTTGATAACATTTCTTTTTTTTTTTTTTGCCTTTTTCCTGCAGTACAGTTTGATAACATTTCTATCACCCCCCAAAACTTCCCTTGTCCCCATTTATCCAAAAGTTCCTGTGTGCCATCCCTATTCCCACCCCCAGTCCTAGGCATCCATTGATCTGCTGTCTCTATAAATGTGCATTTTCTAGACTTTGCATTAATATGGAATCATGGAATATGTAGTCTTTTGTGTTTAGCTTCTTTTACTTAGCATAATGTTTTTATGTCCATTCATGTCATAACATATATGCCAGTAGCTGCTTTTTTTTTTTTTTTTTGAGACACAATCTCCCTCTGTTGCTCAGGCTGGAGTGCAGTGGCACTATTTCTGCTCTCTGCAACCTCGACCTCCAGGGTTCAAATGATTCTTGTGCCTCAGCCTCCCGAGTAGCTGGGACTACAGGCATGTGCCACCACGCCCAGCTAATTTTTGTATTTTTTTAAGTAGAGATGGGTTTTCACCATGTTGGCCAAGCTGGTCTCAAACTCCTGACCTCAGGTGATCTGCCCACCTCAGCCTCCCAAAGTGGTGGGATTACAGACACGAGCCACTGCACCCAGCCCCTAGTAGCTGGCTTTTGAAAATTCCTAAGTAGTATTCCATTGTATAGATATAATTTGTTTATCCATTAACCTGTTAATGGATATTGGATTGCTTCCAGATTTTGGTTATTACAGGTTAAGACGCTAGGAACATTTGTGTACAAGTCTTTGTATAGCATATATTTTAATTTCTCCTGGGTAAATATGTGGGAGTGGAATAACTGGGTTACATTGTATGTTTTATTTTATTTTTTATTTTTTTGAGACAGAGTCTCGCTGTGTCACCCAGGCTAGAGTGCACTGGCACCATCTCAGCTCACTGCAACTTCTGCTTCCTGGGTTTAAGAGATTCTCCTGCCTCAGTCTCCTGAGTAGCTGGTATTACAGGCACCTACCACCATCCCCGGCTAATTTTTGTGTTTTTAGTAGAGACAGGGTATCACCATGTTGGCCAGGCTGGTATCGAACCCCTGACCTCAAGTGATATACCCACTTCAGCCTCCCAAAGTGTTGGGATTACAGGCGTGAGCCACCGTAACCAGCCTATATTGTATGGGTGTATTTAACTTTTTATCAAACTGCCCAAGTGTTTTCCAAAGTGGTTGTACCATTTTACGTTTCCATGATTAATGTATCAAATTTCCAGTTGCTCCACATTCTTGCTAGCACTTGGTATGGTGAATCTTTTTAATTTTATACATTGTAATAGGTGTTTAATTGAATCTCATTGTGGTTTTGATTTGCATTTTCCTAATGACTAATGATGTTGAATATTTTTTGTGTGCTTATTTGCCATTCATGTTTTTTTTTTTTTTTTGTAGAGTGTTAATATTTTTCCCCATTTGTAAAAAGTGGAAAAAATTATCTGAGTGTGGTGATGCACACTTGTAGTCCCAGTTATTCAGGAGGCTGAGGCAGGAGAATTGCTTGAGCCTGGGAGGTTGAGGCTGTAGTGAGCTTTGATCATGCCACTACACTCTAGCCTGGGTGACAGAGTGAGACCCTATCTTAGAAAAACAACAACAAACAAACAAAAACCAAACAAACCAAAAAACTGTGTTATTTTCTTACATATATTTTCTGCATACAAGCTCTTTCTCAGATATGTGATTTGCAGATATTCTCTCCCAGTCTGTAACTTATCTTTTCATTCTCTTAGCAGTGTCTTTCAAAGAGCAGGTATTAATTTTGATGAAGTCTGGTTTATTAATATTTCTATTATGGGTTATGTTTTTGGTGTTGTATCTGATAAAGATTTTCTCCTAAGTTTTCTTCTAAAAGATTCATAATTTTATTTATTTTTTAATTTTTGAGGCAGAGTCTCACCTGGGCTGGAGTGCAGTGGCATGATCTCGGCTCACTGCAACCTCCATCTCCCAGGTTCAAGCGATTTTTCTGCCTCAGCCTCCCAAGTAGCTGGGACTACAGGTGTGCACCACCACGCCTGGTTAATTTTCGTATTTTTAGTAGAGATGGGGTTTTACCATGTTGGCCAGGCTGGTCTCAAACTCCTGACCTCAGGTGATCCGCCTCCCTCTTCCTCTCAAAGTGCTGGGATTACAGGCATGAGCCACCGTGCCCGGCTGTAAAAGTTTCGTAAGTTTAGGTTTTACATTTAGGTCTAGGGTTATTTTGTACATTGTGAGAGCTAAGGATGGAATTTTTTTTTTTGGCATATGAATATCCAGTTGTTTCAGGACCATATTTTTTCCATCCTTTCTACACTGAATTGCCGTTTTACCTTTGTTGAAAATCAATTAAGCATATGTTTATAGGTCTACTTCTCTACACTGTTTGGTCCCATTTATCTGTTTGCCTATATTGACATGAGTTCCACACTGTCTTGATAACTGTAGCTTGCTTTTTTGAGACAGGGTCTCACTGTGGTTGTTCAGTTGGAGTGCAGTGGTACAGTCTTGGCCCACCGCAGCCTTGACCTTCTGGGCTCAGGTGATTCTCCCACTTCAGCCTCCCAAGTAGCTAGGACTATAGGCATGCACCACCACGCCTGCTAGTTTTTTTTTTTTTTTCCCTTTGTTATTTTAGCGGAGATGGGGTTTCACCATGTTGCCCAGGCTGGTCTCAAACTCCTGGACTCAAGCAATCCACCTACCTCAGCCTCCCAAGCTGCTGGGATTATAGGTGTGAGCCACCACGCCCAGCCTAACTCTAGCTTTGTAATATATGTTTATTTTATTTTATTTTTATTTATTTTATTTTTTGAGACGGAGTCTCGCACTGTTGCCCGGGCTGGACTGCAATGGCGCGATCTTGGCTTACTGCAACCTCCGCCTCCCGGGTTCAAGCGATTCTCCTGCCTCAGCCTCTCGAGTAGCTGGGATGACAGGCGCCCACCACCATGCCCAGCTAATTTTTTGTATTTTTTAGTAGAGATGGGGTTTCATTATGTTGGCCAGGCTGGTCTTGAACTTCTGACCTCGTGATCCACCTGCCTCGGCCTCCCAAAGTGCTGGGATTACAGGTGTGAGCCATTGAGCCTGGCTGTAATATATGTTTAAATCAGATGATGTTTAAAACTTTGCTCTTGATCAAAATTGCCCATTTTAGGTTTTTTGCATGTCCATATAAATTTTAGAATTATCTTGTCAGTTTCTTTTTAAAAAGTCTTCTGGAATTTTCACTGGGATTGTATTGGGAGTGTAGATCAATTTGGAGAAACTCAACAGCCTAATAATAATGTTGCATTTTCAGACCCATGAGCACAGTGTATCTCTCCATTTAATTAAATAATCTATAATTTTTCTCAGTGATGTGTTGTAGTTTTGGTGTACAGTTCTTTTTGTTTGTTCGTTTGAGATAAGGTCTCACTTTGTCACCCAGGCTGGAGTGCAGTGGCGTGATCTCGGCTCTCTGCAGCCTTGACCTCCTGGGCTCAAGTGATCCTCCTGCCTCAGCCCCCCAACTAGCTGGGACTACAAATGTGTACTCCTACATCTGGCTAATTTTTTTTAGAGTTGTTGCTTCAGCATGTTGCCCAGGCTGGTCTCCAACTCCTGAGTTTAAGCGATCCACCTGCCTTGGCCTCCTAAAGTGCTAGGATTACGGATAAATCTGATGAAAGATGTGCAAGAAAGACATGTATACCAACTGGGCACCGGTGTACAGATCTTGCAGTCTTTTGTCAGGTTTATCTGTAATTCTAAAAAAATCTAAGAATGTGCAAGATCTGTACACTGGCACCCAGCTAGTGTACAGATCTTGCACATCTTTATTTTTATTTTTTTGCACCTCCTCCTCCAACAGAGATCTGGCACATCTTTTGTCAGATCCATATTTAATTAAAAAAATTTTTAGTGGGTACGTATGAAATACATACGTATATTTTATATGTTTGTTGCTGGTATGTAGGAATACAATTACTTTTTGTATATTGGTCTTGTATCTTGTAATCTTGCTAAACTTACTTATTCATTCTGTTAGCATTTTTTATAAATTCCATAGGATTTTCTCTATATATAATCATGTTGTTTATAAATAAAGACAGCTTTACTTCTTCTCCAACCTGGATGCCTCTTATTTCTTTTTCTTGCCTTATTGCCCTGGCTAGAACTTCCACTACAATGTTTTTTATATATTTTTTCTTTTTGTAGAGATGGGCTCTTGCTTTGTTGTCCGGGCTGGTGTGGAACTCCTGGCTTCAAGCAATCTTCCTGCCTTAGCCTCCCAATGTGCTGGGATTACAGGTGTGAGCCACCATGCTGGGCCTCCAATACAGTGTTGAATCCAAGTGGTGAAAGTCTACATGTTAGCTGTAGGTTTTTTGAAAGCAACAAGTCTGTAAGTCAGCTATAAGTCTGATGTTAGCTGTAGGTTTTTTGAACATACCTTTCATCATGTGTAGGGAATTTTTCTGTTCCTAGTTTGATGTGAGTTTTTATCAGGAAAAGTTGATGGATTTTGTCAAATGCTTTTTCTGCATCTATTGAGATGATTTTTTTTTGTTTTTAGTATGTTAATATGGTGAATAATATGATTGATTTCAAATGTTAAATCAACCTTATATTCCTGGAGTAAACCCCGCTTGGTCATGATATTATTATTATTATTAATTAATTAATTTATTATTTTTTGAGACAGAGTGTTGCTCTGTCACCCAGGCTGGAATGCAGTGGCTTGATCTTGGCTCACTGCAACCTCCGCCTCTTGGGTTCAAGCGATTCTCCTGCCTCAGCCTCCCGAGTAGCTGGGACAACAGGCGCATGCCACCACACCCAGCTAATTTTTATATTTTTAGTAGAGACGGGGTTTCCCCATATTGGTCAGGCTGGTCTTGAACTCCTGACGTTGTGATCCACCTGCCTCAGCTCCCCAAAGTGCTGGGATTACAGATGTGAGCCTCCGCGCCCAGCTTGGTCGTGATATTATTATTTTGATGTATTTTTATATTTGATTTATCAAATTTTTGTCATGATTTTTACATCTGTTTATTGGCTGGCCTCATAGAATGAGTTGAGAAGTTTTTCCTTTTCTTCAGTTTTCTAGAGGGTTTGTGTAGAATTGGTATTATTTATTCCTTAAATGTTAAATATAATTCTCCATTGAACCATCTGTACTTTGAATTTTCTTTGTGAAAAGTTTTAAACTAGAAATTCAATTTATGTGATAGATACATTGCTATGTAGGCTGTCTCTTTCTTCTTGAGTGAGCTTTGGCAGATTGTGTCTTTCAAGGAATTTTTGCATTTCATGCCATTAGTCAAATTTATTCGCGTAAAGTTCATTATAGTCTTTTACTGTCCTTTTAACATCTGTAGAACCTTTAGTTACATCGTCTCTCTCATTCCTGATATTGGTAATTTGTGTCGTCTTGTCTCTTGCTCTGGCTGTGGCTCTTGCTCTCTCATTTCTCCTGATTAGACTAGTTAGTGTTTCTCAAAGAACCATGTTTGGTTTTATGCGTTTTTCTCTATTGTTTTTCTGTTTTCTATTTTATTGATTTCTGCACTAATCCTTTTTTTAAAATATTACATTTAATATTTTCCCTGTTTAAACAAATCTAAGTTGACAGGTTTATTTTTTTGCTTTCAGTACCTTCGAGATACCATGTCAATGTCTTCTAGCTTGCATTGTTTCAGTTGAGATATCTGCTCTAGTTTTTATCTTTGTTCCACATATATGATGTTTCTTTTTTCTCTGGCTGCTTATATAATTTTCTCCTTACCACTGTTTTAGGCGATTTGATTATGTTATTCTATGGCGTAATTTTATGTTTCATGTGCTTGGGGCTTGTTGAACTTTAATCTGGATTAGAATGTGGGTTTATAGTTTTCTTCAAATTTGAGAAACTGTTGACGATTATTCAAATATTTTTCTGTCCCTCTCCCTTTGGGACCACTTGAATTTATGTCACAGTTTGCTGATGCCCCATTTGTTTATTTTCAGTCTTTTTTCGTCTCTGTGTTTCATTTTGAATAGTTTCTATTGAAATTCTTTAAGGTTACTAATCTTTTCTTCTGCATTGTTTAGTCTGCCATTAAATTCCTACAGTATTGCATTAGTCTGTTCTCACATTGCTATAAAGAACTATGTGAGACTGGGTAGTTTATGAAGAAAAGAGGTTTAATTGACTCACAGTTCTGCAGGCTGTACAGGAAGCATGGCTGAGAAGCCTCAGGAAACTTACAATCATGGTGGAAGGCAAAGGGGAAGCAGCACAATCTTCACTTGCAGGAAAGAGAGAGTCAAGTGGGAAGTGCCACACACTTTTAAACCATCAGATCTCATGAGAACTCACTATCATGAGAACAGGAAGGGGAAATCCACCCTCATGATCCAGTCACCTCCCACTGTGTCCCTCCCCCAACATTGGAAATTACAATTCAACATGAGATTTGGGTGGGGACACAGAGCCAAAACATCAAGTGTATTTTCTTTAATATCAAACATTGTAATATTTATATTAAAAGTTTGATATGAGGTCTTTTTTATGTCTTGTAACCTTTCCTATAACTTCTTAAACATAGAAATATATTCATAATACTTATTTTAATATCCCTATCTACCAGTTCTGTCATCTCTGTTATTTCTGGATCAGTTTTAATTGATTTACTTTTTTTTTCTCATTATAGTATTTATTTTCCTGCTTCTTTTCATGTCTGGTTATTTCGGATTAAATGCTAGACATCGTAAATTTTACCTACTGGGGTGTTGGATATTTTTGTATCACTATGAGTATTCTTGAGCTTTGTTCTGGGCTGTGGTTAAATTATTTGCAAACAGTGATACTTTTGAGTCTTGCTTTTAAGCTTTGTCATGTCAGTCCAGAGCTGCATTTAGTCTAGGGTTAATTTTTCTACCCTACTAAAGCAAGACTTTTATTAGTACTTTAACTGATGCCCTATGAATTACAAAGTTTTCCATTCTAGCTTTTTGGAATAGGTACTATTTCTTACCCATCTAAACTTGAGTACTTTTCTCGGTAATCAAGAGAACTACAGGGCAGCCTAGGCAACATGGCAAAACGTCATCTCTGCAAAAAGTACAAAAAGCTACTTGGGGGGCTGAGGCAGGAGGATTGCTTCAGCCTGGGAGGTCGAGGCTGCAGTGAGCCAAGATCGCGTCACCACACTCCAGCCTGGGTGATAGAGCGAGACCCTGTCTCAGAAACAAACAAAAGCCAGGCATGGTGGCTCATGCCTGTAATCCCAGCACTTTGGGAGGCTGAGGTGAGCAGATCACTTAAGGTCAGGAGTTCAAGACCAACCTGGCCAACATGGTGAAACCCTCTCTCTACTCAAAATACAAAAATTAGCTGGGCACAGTGGCAGGCGCCTGTAATCTCAGCTATTTGGGAGGCTGAGGCAGGAGAATCGCTTGAACCTGGGAGGCAGAGGTTACAGTGAGTGGAGATTGCACCACTGCACCCCAGCCTGGGTGACAGAGTGCGACTCCATCTCAAAAAAAAAAACCCCAAAGAAACAAAACAAAGAATACAGGTTAGTTTTTCCCTGACCCTCAGTAGTTTCTCCGTATACATCTGATTATCAGTATTCCCTTGAGTACTTAAAGGGATCTCCTTCAAATTTTCAGAGTTCTGTCTCTGTATAGCACTCTTCTTTCCCGGACTTCCAGCTCAGCTCTTCAACTCAGAAAGACTGCTGGTCTGTGCTTGGATTTCTTCTTCCTGTGCCATGGCTCAAAAACATTTTCTAGACAGTAAGCTGGGGCAATCATACCTTACTTGTTTTTCATTTCTTAGGGATCACTGTTTTTTATCACCTGATGTCTGGTGTCTTGAAAGCCATTGTTTAATATATTTTGTCTGGTTTTTAAATTTTTTTCAGAAGGATAAATCTTGCTGTTACTTCTTCTTGACTGGAACAGAAAGTCCACCATGTTTTTTTTGTTTTTTTACCTTGTGGTGTTCACCTACCTAACTACTACTTAGTCTTCCCAGGCTTTACTTGTTTTTGAAAGCCTTCTCTGATATTTACTTCCCAAGTTTGGACTCAGATGCTCTCCTAAATATTTGCGTAATACTCAACTCTATCATTAAATTTTCAGTCTCAGAACTTGATGCTCATTGTTCAAACTTGATACTTGAAAATATGTCCTTGATCTTGTCTCCTTGCATCTTTAGCTACCATTCGTTTGTCTCTCTTCCTTTTTATCTAGAAATATCAAAGGTAGTCTACACTTGCTGTCTCTTCTTTATTCACTTACATCTAATCCTCAGCCCTGTGGAATTTGGTTTCCACTGAAGCTACTCTTGCCAGGGTCACCAGTGACTTCACAGTTGCCAATTGCAGTGTATTCTTTTCAGTCTTTATTTGATTGGCCCTATCTGCATTATTTCATACTGTTTGCAATTGTCCCTTCTTTCTTGTGGGGACCACACATTCCTGGTCCTTTTCCTTCTTCCTGATAATTCCTTCTTAGTCAATTTTGTTGGTCATTTTATCAGCTTACAGCCTTTGTATTCCTAAATGTTCTATTTTTTGATTACTATTTTTTTTATTTACATGTTCTTCCTGTCGTAGTTCATCCACTCCCATGGCTTTAGGAGCATGATTCCAAGTCTTAGTTTCTGTTTGAATTTCCCAGAGGTTATTTTAGCTTCAATTTGTCTAAAACATAACTTTCCTGTAATTTCCTTAAAGTTGCTCTTCTGTAGTCTATTTCGTTTTTGACACTACTGTAGTCAGTCCCTTACTCAGGCTAGAAACATGGGTGTCATCTCAGATTCTTCCCCAAGCCCCAGATCTATTACAGCTCCACAAATATTAGATTCTTAATATTTTAAAATCCATCCCACAGGAGGAATTTCCAGTAATGGTGGCAGAGTGAAGTAGTCTCTGAAACCGTCCCACAGATAATATTAGAGTCTGTAAACAAATGTATTAGAAGGAACTGGAAAGGTTCCAAAAGCAGATAGAAGCTAGAGGAGCGCTTACTTTTGAAAAATGGCAACTGGGAGTGATAAGAATTGTGAATTTGCAGCTTAAAAAAAAATTTTCCTGAGGGCATTCAACAACTCCCACAGCAGAGGAAAGTGGCAGTGGAAAACTCCAGCCTTACTTTCTTATGGTGGCAAAAACAGAGTTCATGATAGAAAAAGCATCTGAAAATTTAGCAGGAGGGCTTGAAAGTAAGAAAACCACAGAAGAGGGTGAACCCCATAACCTGACTGTAAACTCTGCTAAAATCCCTGGATGTACCTCTGAACTACACCTGCATGGGCAGACTCCATGAGGCCTGGTGAAAAAGCAGGCACATATTAGGGAGGCAGAGATTAGAGTTCTGTCTTTGAAAGACAGAATCTACACAAGGTGAACTTCGTGAGTTTGCTGCTTTTTAAAATTGAATGCATTCTCCAACCGTGGGGAACCAGGTGGCAGATATATGAACTCTTATGGACTTGAGGTATCAGTGGACGTAATCTTAAGGCTGAAAAGTTAGGGAGGAATCCCCAGAAACAAAGACAGTACAATGAGAACAGGCCCCAAATCTGAGTAAAATCTCTGGCCAAATTCTTGGTCAATTATCAATTACACAGGCAGACATGTAGTGGCCAAGCCGGGCGTGGTGCCTTACGCCAGCACTTTGGGAGGCCAAGGCAGGTGGATCACTTGAGGCCAGGAGTTAGAGACCAGCCTGGCCAACATGGTGAAACCCCGTCTCTACTAAAAATACAAAAATTAGCTGAGTGTGGTGGTGCATGCCTGTAATTCCAGCTACTAGGGAGGCTGAGGCACAAGAATCACTTGAAGCCAGGAGGCAGAGGTTGCAGTGAGCTGAGAAGATCACACCATTGTACTCCAGCCTGAGCAACAGAGTAGGACTGTCTTAAAAAAAAAAAAAAGCTGTGAGAACTACACAGAGATATCAGTTGTTGAACATTGTAAGGAGCAAAGTCTACAGTTCAGTCCAGGGAGGTTATTTGTCTACTAGGAAAACCTCCCCCAATAATCCCAAGGAAAATACAGTAGAATCCAGAGTCACTACATGTATCAGAATGTCCAATGTTAAACCAAAAATTACCAGACATGCACAGGAACAGGAAAGGGTGATTCATATGCAGGGAAAAAAAGGCAGTCAATAGAAAGTGGCTCCAAGTTGACTCAGATGTTGGAGTTAGTAGTCAGACTTCAAAGTAGTTATCATATGTATGTTCAGATAATTAAAGGAAAATGTTTGTTTTGTTTTTGTTTTTTTGGGTCTCATTCTTTTGCCCAGGCTGGAGTGCAGTAGTGCTATCTTGGCTTACTGCAGCCTCAAACTCGTGGGCTCAAGCGATCCTGCCAACCCAGCTTCCTATGTAGCTAGGCCTGCAGGGGTATGCCACCACTCCCAGCTAATTATAATTTTTTTTTTTTTTTTTGTAGAAATGGGGTCTCGCTATGTTGTGCAGGCTGGTCTTGAACTTCTGGCCTTGAGCAATCCTCCCACCTCGGCCTCCCAGTATGCTAGGATTACAGGTGTGAGCTACTGTATCGGGCCAGAAAATAGTTTCAATGAGTAAACAGATGAGGAATTTCAAAAAATAAATGTTAAAAATGGGAAAATAGAAACAAGAGGGCTTACAAAATGGCAGCAAGAAGGGATCTGTAGTTTTCGTGTAAAAAACAAGTATAAAACTGGGCAAAATTGTTAAAACCAAATATTTTTAACATATCTAGAAATAAAATAGAAGCAGAAACAAATTGAGAAAAATTTATTCTTTTTTTTTTTTTTTCTTGAGACAGGGTCTTACTCTGTCATCCAGGCTGGTGTGATCATGGCTCACTGCAGCCTTGACTTCCCAGGCACAAGCCATCCTCCCACCTCAGCCTCCCAAGTAGCTGGGATTACAAGTGCACACCACCACGCCCAGCTAACTTTTTCTATTTTTTGTAGACACGGAGTCTCACTATGTTGCCTAGGTTCTTGAAAAACTCCTGGGCTCAAGCGATCCTCCTGCCTCGGCATCTCAAGGCGCTGGCTTGAGCCACCACACCCCAGCCTAAGAATTTATTCTTAAAAGGCTGGTAATACTTTGAGTAGGTACAGTGGAAGTCCGTGGTCTTCTTGGAATGTTTCCCATCTGTCCTTACCTCCATTACTCAGCTCTGGTGACAAGAATTGTAGTTTTACCAGTGTGTGGCTGAATATGAAAACTAGCATCTTAAGGAGCCAGAGTGCAGTGGCACATGCCTGTAATTTCAGCTACAGGGGAGGCTGAGGTGGGAGGACTGCTTGAGCCCAGGAGTTCCAACCAGCCTGGAACTCAACATAGTGAGACTGCGTCTCAATTGAAAAGGAAAAAAAATAAATAACACTAGCAAATTTTCTGCCAGAGGGGATAGACTTAATGTGGGACAGGTGAAAACTCACAGCTTTGCCAACTAAAAGTGGCAAACTTGGTTGAGAATGAATGGAGAGAATCCACAGCTTGGCTAGCTGAAGGTTGCAGTGCCTGTTGGAGTAGATGGTGGACCTGCCAGAAACTAAATGGGAAGATCTTGAAAATAAGAGAGCCATAGAAGGGCTAAGATAAGCTCTCCACGTATCTCTGGCTGATAGGAAAGTTACCTGCATGTGCAGGAGGGAACCCAATAAAAAGTAAAAATTAAGGGGGACTTGAGAACTGGCTGTAACTTTGAATGCATTCCTCAGGCAATACACAGATAGATTGGCAGATGGCAAAGCTTTATGGGTTTGAGGTATATGAGCAACCCCTGCCCAGATCATTGTTTGACTACTAAATGATGCAGGCATAGGCTGCCCTAGAAAGCCAGGCTAAAATAAAAACAAGAAAAAAAAAAAAATGAGCAGAGCATCAGTCACAACATACTATGGGAGAATTAGATTGTGCAGTTTAAGTATAGGCAAGTTATTAAAAACAACAACCCATCAGATAAATAAAACAATCGATAGCTACTCCAATAGATTATCTGAAGCCTCTAGTTTTCAACCAGATATTATAAGACATGCAAGGAAAAATCAGGAAGGTGCAACCCATGCTCAGGGAAAAAAAAGTCATTAATAGAAATGATTTCTGAATAGGCCCAGCTATTAGATTTAGCAGAGACTTCAAAGTAGCTGTTAAAAAAATGATTAAAAACTTAAAAGAAATCGTGTTCAAAGGTTTAAAGGAAAATGAGATGACAGTTACTTAACAAATAGGGAAATGGCTCTAACCACATTTGGTCAACATAGTAGTAGAGGTCCCACCCAATTATAATGCAAGAAAAAGAAATGAAATAAATAGAGATTGGAAATGAAGAAGCAAAACTGCCTTTATTCACAGATGATTGGATTATTTCTAGAAAATTCTAAAGAATCTGCATAAAAGCCACTGGAACTATTAAGTAAAGTTAGCAAGATTGCAGAATATAAGGGCAATGTACAGAAATCACTTGTGTTTCTATATTAGCAATGAATAATTGGGAATTTAAGTTATATTATTTATTTATTTTAGAGACAGAGGTCCCACTATGTTGCCTAGGCTGGCCTTGAACTTCTGGGTTCAAGCAATCCTCCCTCAGCCTCTCAAGTAGCTGGAACTCTAGGTGTGCACCACCATACCTAGCTTGAAGTTTTAAAAAATGTGTAACACCCAAAGACATGAAATACTTAGGCATAAACTTAACAAAATATGTGCAAAAACTATATACTGAAAACTACAAAACTCTGCTGAGAGGAATATGAGAAATAAGTAATGATGTCCTCCCCTCCCCCCATTCATGTCCATCTGGAACCTCAGCATGTGACCTTATTTGGGAATAGGGTCTTGGTAGATGTAATTAGTTGAGAATCTCCAGATGAAATCATCCTGGATTTAGGGTGGGCCCTTAATATAATGACTGGTGTCTTTATACAAGAGAAAGGAAAGGGAACTTTGGATCCATCTACACAGACATGGAAGAAGGCCACGTGAAGAGTAGAGTTACATTGCCGCAAGCCAAGGAATGCTAAGAGCCTCTGGGAGCTAGAAGAGGCAAAGAAAGATTCTCCTCTAGGGCCTTCAGAGGCAGTATGGCCCTGCCAACACCTTGATTTCAGACTTCTGGCCTCCAGAACTGTGAGAGAATGAATTTCTATTGTTTTAAGCCACAAAGTTTATAGTAATTCATTATGGCAGCTCTAGGAAACAAATATAACCATGTTATACAGATTGGGATCTAGAATGATCAAAATGATTTTGAAAAAGAACAATAAAGTTGGAGGACTTAAACTCTCTAGCTAGAAGACTTACTATATAGCCACAGTAATCAAGGCAGTGGTGTTGGTATAAAACTAGACTAAGTTAATGGAACATAATATAGAGTCCAGAAATAGACCCACACATATATGATCCATTGATGTGCCAGTGCAGTTCAGTGGGGAAGGGATAATCTTTTCAACAAATGGTGCTAGAACAATTAGATAATGATATGTAAAAACATGAACCTTGACCCTTACCTCTAGAGGAAAATCAGCTCAAAACAGATCATGGATCTAAATTTAAGAGTAAAAGCTATAAAACTTACGGAAGAGAACCCAGGAGAACATTTTTGTGATCTTGCTTTGGCAAAGATTTCTTAGCCATGTCACTGAAAGCATGAACTGTAAAAGAAACAAATGATAAATTGGAGCTTATCAAAATTAAAAATTTTTGTTAGTGAAAAGCTAACACTAACAAAACAAAAAAGCACTAGGTACAGACGAGAAAACATTTGAAAATTATATATCTGACAAAGGACTCATTTATAGAAATAAATGAGCTCTTGTAACTTGATTAGAAAACTAGTAACCCATTTTAAAAAGCAGGCAAAATATTTGAACAGATAGTCCACCAAAGAGGTTATACAGGTGTCCGATAAATACATAAAAAGATGTTCAATGTCACTAATCACTAGGAAAATGTAAATTACAACCACACTGAGATAACCACTACATACCTCTAGAATGGCTAAAATTGAAAAGATTTCCACACCAAATTCTGTCAAGATTGTATGATAACTGAAATACACTGGTGGTGGTACTATATTATGTCATAACAACTTCGGAAAACGGTTTGGCAGTTTCTTGAAACAGTTAAAGGTACATTGATCGGGGGTTCTATTTATAAGTATTTACCTAAGAGAAATAAAAGGACATGTCCATATAAAGACTTGTAGAGGCTGGGCGCGGTGGCTCACGCCTGTAATCCCAGCACTTTGGGAGGCCGAGGCGGGTGGATCGCTTGAGGTCTGGAGTTCGAGACCAATCTGACCAACATGGAGAAATCCAGTCTCTACTAAAAATACAAAACTAGCTGGGCGTGGTGGCACATGCCTGTAATCCCAGCTACTCAGGAGGCTGAGGCCGGAGAATCGCTTCAACCTGGGAGGCGGAGGTTGTGGTGAACCGAGATTGCGCCATTGCACTCCAGCCTGGGCAACAAGAGCGAAACTCCATCTCAAAAAAAAAAAAAAAAGACTTGTAGATGAGTGGTTATAACAGCTTGATTTGTAATAGCCAAAAGCTAGAATAAACCCAAACGTTCATCTATAGGTGAATGAATAAACAAATTATAGTATATTTATAAAGCAGAAAACTACTTAGCAATGCTAAGGAATGAATTGTTGATACACAAAACATTTTGTGTATATTTTGTTATTCATACAAAATAATTTTTCTGAGTGAAATAAGCCAGACTGCGCCTCTCAAAAAAAAGGGTACTTACTTTGTGATTCCATTTATAGAACCTTTTAGGAAATGCAAACTATAGAAACGGAAAGCAGGCCGGGCGTGGTGGCTCATGCCTGTGATCCCAGCACTTTGGGAGGCCAAGGCGGGCGGATCATGAGGTCAGGAGATTGAGACCATCCTGGCTAACACGGTGAAACCCCATCTCTACTAAAAATACAAAAAATTAGCTGGGCATGGTGGCGGGCGCCTGTAGTCCCAGCTACTCAGGAGGCTGAGGCAGGAGAATGGCATGAACCCGGGAGGCGGAGCGTGCAGTGAGCCGAGATCACACTACTGCACTCCAGCCTGGGCGACACAGCGAGACTCCGTCTCAAAAAAAAAAAAAAAAAGAAAAAAAAGAAACAGCAGAGAATGGTTGCTTAGGGTGGGGAGGAGAAGGCACTACAAAGGAGCATGAGGAATCTTTGGAAGTGATGGATATGCATTAGCTTGATTGTACTGATGGTTTCAAATGTGTATACATACATAAAAATTTATCAAATTGTACATTTTATGTATGTTTAATTTATTGTATGTCAATTATGCCTTAATAAAGCTTTAAAAAGGGCGGTAAAAATTTGGATAAACTTTACCTCTTTGCCTCATCAAAAAAAAAATGGTCAATAAGCACATGAAAATATGCTCAATATTATTAGTCATCAGGAAAGTCATCAGTGATATATCACTTTATAACCACTAGAATGACAAAAAATAAAAAGACCAGGAATACCAAGTGTTGGTGAAGTTGTAGAGCAACTGGAACTCTCATATGTTGCTGGTAGAAATATAAAATGTACAGCCACTTTGGGTAACAGTTCATAGTTTCTTACAAAGTTAAACATATACTTATGTATAACCAGCAATTCTCCTAAGTATTTACCTAAGATAAATTAAAACACATGTTTACAGAAACATGTATACTTAAACATTCATAGCAGCTTTTATAACTAAGAATGGAAAACAACTTAAAATTCCATCAGTAGATAAATGTAAAACAAATTTTTGTGTATTTCTATAATGGAAAACTACTCAGTAATAAAAAATAATGTACTACTGATATGCACAATATCATGAATGAATTTCAAAAACATGTTGAGTGAAAGCCAGAAACAAAAATAGTATGTATATGCTTCCTTTTATATGAAATACAAGAAAACCCAAACTAATCTCACTTTGACAGCAAATAAATCAGTGGTTGCCTGAGCCTAGAGATGGAGACAGGGATTTATTATAAAGGGGGCATGAATGAATTTTGGGGGCTGATAGAAATGTTCTCTCTCTTAATTGTGGTTACATGGGTATATATATTTGTCAAAACATTGACCTTATATACTTGAAATGTATATAGTTTATTTTATGTGAATTATATTTCAACCAATTTGATTTTTTTTTTTTTTTTTTTTGAGACAGAGTTTCACTCTGTCGCCCAGGCTGAGGTACAGTGGCATGATATCGGCTCACTGCAGCCTCCGCCTCCTCTCGGGTTCAAGTGATTCTCGTGCCTCCGCCTCCCGAGTAGCTGGGACTACAGGCGTGTACCACCATGCCCAGCTAAATTTTGTATTTTTAGTAGAGATGGGGTTTCACCATGTTGGTCAGGCTGGTCTCAAACTCCTTACCTCAAATGTTCCACCCGCCTCGGCCTCCCAAAGTGCTGGGATTACAGATGTGAGACACCACACCCTGCCGAATTTGATTTTTAAAAAATCCGTACCACCACCCTTGTTTAGCCACTCATTATTTCTCATTTGGATGAAAGCAGTACTCTTCTAAGTGATATTCCTGCTATTGCCTTACTTCTTCAAACCCATACGCTAAGAAATGACTTGTAAGACAGAAACCCAACCTTGTTACTTCCTTGCATACAACCCTTAAATTGCTTACCATTACTTAGTTTCTTAAAATAACATGTAATGCTTTTTTCCATCTTGTCTTTGCCTCTATGTTTCCAGCTCATCTTCTATTACTTTTGCCTCTCACTTTGCTTATGGCTGTCATTTCCCAATACAGACCATGTTAATTTCATTTCTTGCGCCTACACTCATTCTCTGCCCTCTGCCTTTTGTCTAGTAAACAACTGTTTATCCTCTAAAATTCAGCTTAGGGCTCTTCTCCTTCAGGAAGCCTTTTTCTTTAATAATAATAAAAAAAATCATTCTTTTCCATACCCTTTCTCCCTCAAAGGGAGATGGATTAAGTAACTTTAGCTTGTGTCTTTTTTTTTTTTTTGGCTCATCATAAACATTTATTGATATATTTACTTTTTTTTTTCTTTTTGAGACAAGGTTTCGTTCTGTCACCCAAGCTAGAGTACAGTGGCATGATCACAGTTCACTGCAGCCTTGACCTCCCAGGCTCAAGCGATTCTCCCACCTCAGCCTCCCAAGTAGCTGGGACCACAGGCATGGCCACCATGCCCAGCTAATTTTTTATGTTTTGTAGAGACAGGGTCTCGCCATATTGCCAAGGCTGGTCTTGAATTCCTGGGTTCAAGTGGTCTCCTGTCTTGGCCTCCCAAAGTGTTGGGAGTACAGGCGTGAGCCACCATGCTTAGCTGGTATATTTACTGTTTTGGTTTATTATGCTTTCAGTGCTCAACGATTAGTTTTACTTATATTTTGGATCCACAAGGGCTATTTCATAATAGGTGGTCAATAAGTATTTGTAGAAAGATTGAATAGAAATGTTAACAGGGTAAAAGTATACATTGTTTTGCTTTTCTAGCACACTTAGAATGCAGAAAATTACTATTTTGTTTTAAACAAAACATTTTGGCTAGGAAAAAAACTCAAGATTTATCTCAACATTTAACATCACTTTTATTTGGGTGGGGAGATTAGTTTCTTTAATATTTTTGACATTTTTGCATTTTTCAAGAAAACATTTGATAGACTGTTGTTTCATGAGACATAACCTGAAAGATTGTGTGTACTTTTACCTACTCAAATTAGTTTTTTTATTTCTTTAGGTCCACAAGGCGATTACAATTTCCAGTCCCCTAACCACAGACCTGACTGCAGAGCTGCCTGGTGGGCCAAAGAATGTATCAGCGCAACCTGAAATACCAGAGGGTCTTGCTACAACGCCCAGCACTCAACAAGTAAAAAGTTCTGAGAAAACCCAGATTGCTGTCCCCCAGCCAGTGGCTCCCTCCTACAGTTATGGTACCCCTACCCCCCAGGCCTCTTTCCAGAGCACCTCAGCACCATACCCAGGTAAGGACCTTTGCTCTTGGAGATAGAAGGAAAAAGTAGAACATTTGATCAAAGTATTCCCCTTTAGAGGAAAGAAGGAAGGGAGGCATAACTTGAATACTGTGTGTTAGAGAAAAAATAACTCTGTCAGTGCCCCTGCAGTCATGGACTAGGGGCTCTAGAGCCTTTCCTCAGCAGGCCTCCAGCTTATGGAAGTTTACGAGGCTAATTTTCACAGATCCAGATTCCACTGTGACTTAAAGGCACATGATTCAATTAAGTATAATGTTCAAGTGATCAATCAGAGCCTACTGGGAAGAAAGATTTGGATCAGTGTACTTGCTTACCTTCTGAAAGTCTGGTTGTAGGTCTCATTTTTATAGCATCTTTATTTTTATTTTTATTTATTTTTAAAACTTTTAATTTTTGTGGATATATAGTAGTTGTACACATTTATGGCATACATGAGATGTTTTGATGCAGACATGCAATGTGTAATAATCACATCATGTAAAATAGAGTATCCATCCCTTCAAGCCTTTATCCTTTGTGTTACAAACAATCCAGTTATATTATTTTAGTTATTTTAAAATGTGCAATTAAAATATTATTGACTATAGTCACCCTGTTGTGCTATCAAATACTAGGTCTTATTTGTTCTTTCTAGCTTTTTTTTTTTGTACTCATTAACCATCCCCCCTCCCTCTTACCCCCACACTACCCTTCGCAGCCTCTGGTAACCATCCATCTATCTAACCATTACTTTCTATCTCCATGAGTTCAGTTGTTTTGATTTTTAGATTCCACAAAGTGGAACAAGTAAGTGAGAACAAGCAGTGTTTGTCTGTGCCTGGCTTATTCACCTAACATAATGACCTCCAGTTCCATCCATGTTGTTGCAAATGACAAAATTTCATTCTTTTTTATGGCTGAGTAGTACTCCATTGTATATAAGCACCACATTTTCTTTATTCATTCATCTGTTGATGGACACTTAGGTTGCTTCCAAAGTTTGGCTGTTGTGAACAGTGCTGCAAACATGGGAGTGCAGACATCTCTTCAATACACTGATTTCCTTTCTTTTGGGTATAGACCCAGCAGTGGGATTACTGAATCATATGGTAACTATTTTTATTTTTTTGAGGAACCTCCAAACTGTTCTCCATAGTGGTTGTACTAATTTACATTCCCACCAATAGTGTATGAGGGTTCCCCTTTTCTCCACATCCTCACCAGCATTTGTTATTGCCTGTCTTTTGTATAAAAGCCATTTTAACTGGGGTGAGATGATATCTCATTGTAGTTTTTTTTTTTTTTTTTTTTTTTTGAGACGGAATCTCACTCTGTTGCCCAGGCTGGAGTACAGTGGCACAATCTCAGCTCACTGCAAGCTGCACCTCCCGGGTTCATGCCATTCTCCTGCCTCAGCCTGCTGAGTAGCTGGGACTACAGGCGCCCACCACCACGCCCAGCTAATTTTTTTGTATTTTTAGTAGAGATGGGGTTTCACCGTGTTAGCCAGGGTGGTCTCGATCTCCTGACCTTGTAATCCGCCCGCCTTGGCCTCCCAAAGTGCTGGGATTACAGGCGTGAGCCACCGCGCCCGGCCATCTCATTGTAGTTTTTATTTGCATTTCTCTGATGATCAGTGATGTCGAGAACCTTTTCATATGCCTGTTTGCCATTTGTATGTCTTCTTTTGAGAAATCTCTATTCAAATATTTTGCCCATTTTTAAATGGGATTATTAAATTTTTTCCTGTGGAGTTGTTTGAACTCCTTATATATTCTGGTTATTAATCCCTTGTCAAATGGGGAGTTTGCAGATATTTTCTCCCATTCTGTGAGTTGTCTCTTCACTTTGTTGATTGTTTCCTTTGCTGTGCAGAAGCTTTTTAACTTGATGTTATCCCATTTGTCCATTTTTGCTTTGGTTGCCTATCCTTGTGGGGTATTACTCAAATTTTTTTTGCTCAGACCAGTGTCCTGGAGAAGCATCTTTATTTTTAAAGCCGTTCATAAGAAGTAGATTTATACATAGTGTATAAATAAATCTGTGCTTCACAGGTGCTGTTCTAAGGTATTAGGAAGAACTGGTTAATCAAGAAACTAAGTTGGTCTTTATCCCCTGAAAAAGTCAAGAGGGTAAAAGCAAAGTCAGTGAAAATGAATTTTTGCCAGTTTTTAATTTTCCAGAGTGTCCTTTGGTAGTAATATAACATGAAATTTTAGGGGTTCAATCCTGAGGCACCAAAGTAATTTTTGTATCCAGTCAAGATGCCTGTAATTTTTGGTGTAATTGTGAAGGGTTTGGGTTGAACTGTACTGAATAGCCATTTTTTGGTTCATTATACTTTCTCTGAGTATCATGTTTCTTTCTTTTCTGTTTTTGAAAGTCACTTCAGAGAGTTCTTATTCCATCTCCTGGGGCATCCAAATGCTGAAGCTTCCATTAAGGATGGTTTCATTTCTCCTCAAGTGCAACGTTCCCATGCAGAGGCAGATAAATCTCAAGTTTCATATTTGTCTAGGAAGCCCTTCTTGCCTCCCAGGCTTGAAGTATGAGTGGACTAGCCTATTGTTTGCTTTAAGCTCTCCTAGTTTTGAAATCTCATAGCAAATGAACATTTATTGTCAGAGAAATAAGATTTATATAATCAGTGGTTTTCAATGATCTGCAAACATTTTTAGTTGGGGGGAGGGATTGGTGCTACTGACATCTGGTGAATATGGGTCAGTGATACTGTTAAACACCTTACAGTGCTCAGGACATTTCCCTCCATGACAAAGAATTACCTGGTCCAAAATATCTGGAGTGCTGAGCTTGAGAAACTCTGACATATGTGAAATAGCTGGTGAATAGTATAAAGACAGTATATAGCTCTTTGCTGACTTGAGTGTTCCAAAAATGCTAGCATACTTCAAGATTAGATCAGTTTGAACTGAAATGGTCTGGGAAGATTTCTTGGAGAGGAGACAGACTTTAAGCTAGAAACAAAATGCTGTATTTAGAATAAAGCAAGGCAAACACCCCAACTGAAAGAAATAACTTTAGCAAAGTCCCTGAGAGTAGACCATGGCTTTGTGGAACACAAGAGGGAAAATCAATATAACTAGAGGCAAAATAGATAGGAAGGATAAGACAGTGAGATCAGATGATGGTTCTCTAATGGCAGGTTGGAAGTTTGTCCTTAAATATGATATGGGAGCAGGAGTCTTAAATAGAAGAGTAACATAGTGGGTGAGTATTTTGGAAAGACTAATGGTGTTGGTTGTTTTAGGAAGACAGAATAGATTGGAGTAGAGAGAGCTAGCAGAGGGAAGATAAAATAAGATTCTTAGAATAAGCAAGCTGGGCGTGGTGGTGCATGCCTGTAGTCCCAGCTACTTGGGAGGTTGAGGTGGGAAGATCACTTGAGCCCAGGAATTTGAGGCTGCAGTGAGCTATGATTACACCACTGCACTCTATCTTGAGCAACAGAGTGAGGCCCTGACTCAAAAAGAAAAAAAAAATTCTTGGAATAATCTAGTGTGAACAATGAATCTTGTAGCAATTGGAATGGAAAGAAAGTAAGGCAGATTCGTAACCATTTGCCTTCCCTTCTAGAAACTTTATATATGTATCTTATTAGAAAGTTATTTGTTAGCATAAAGGTGATACTTGAAACAGAATTTGAACTCTGCAGAATGTAGTATATAAGGAGGGCTTAGGGACAGACTGTAGTAAAAATACAATGGAGGAAAAGAGAGAAAGGAGGAAAAATAGAATAATATGGTGTCATGATATCCAGGAGTTTTAAGATGGAGGCAGTTAGCAGTAGTAGAAGCCACTGAGATGTGAGATGAAGAATGAGGGTATTAAGGTACAGCTATTAGATTTACTAAGAAGTAGTTTTGAAAGATCCTTTTCAATGGAAAAGTGGGGACAGAATCAAATTTCAAGCAATTAGAGAGTAGAAAAAAGGTTAGTAATTGATGGCAGCAGCTGAATATTGATCATGAAAGGAGTTTGATCACAAAAGAAGGAGAGAAGACAGTCTGGATCTATTTCTTATCTCTGGTATATTTACTTTGTTTCCAGTTATAAAGGAACTGGTGGTATCTGCTGGAGACAGTGTCCAGATAACCCTGCCTAAGAATGAAGTTCAATTAAATGCATATGTTCTCCAAGAACCACCTAAAGGTAAACATCCCCTTACATTTGGATAACCGTTTTTTATTTTTAAAAGAGATGGAGTCTTGCTGTGTTGTCCAGGCTGGTCTCAAACTCCTGGGCTCAGGAGATCCTCCCACCTTAGTCTTCCTAGTAGCTGGAACTACAGGCATACACTACCACTCCTGGCCCTTATCTTTTTCCCTCCTCTGACTTCCTGTCAGGAAAATATATATTTTTTTAAGTTACAAATTTATATTAGCAGTCATCTTGAATAACTTCTTTCCAAGTTCTACGTCTGCTATTTACTGGTTGTTTGGCCAAAATAAACAGATTAATCTGAGTCTCAGTTTCTTTCTCTTAAAGTGGATATAAATACAACATAATAAATATGTTCTGTATTAATAAGCATCAGCTATATGCTAGGCACTAAACTGGTAACTTATCTACTATCTCATTTTGCCGTTAAAGTAATCTTATGAGGTAGGAATTATTATCCCCATTTTATTGAGAAAGAAATAGAAATTAAGAGAAGTCATTTACTTAGATTCACACAGATAAGAGTGGCTCAGCTGGGATTTGAACCCAAGCTTGACATCAAAGCCTATGATCTCAAACCCTACATTATATAGTACCTCTCATATTCCATAAATATTTGTGCATACCCGGGTTATATCCTATCCTCACAGGACCGTTGTAAGGACCATTGTTTCCCATAGTGAGAACCCTGTCCCTGGGGGAAAAAAAGATAAGCCTAATGTGATATACAGAATTCAGGTTTATAAAATATATAAAGCATGGATGATTAATTCATTATTTAAGAAAACTTTTGTAATATGAACATTACTTTCACCTTTGAAGTATATGTTAATATACCAAAGTTTGACTTACAAACACATACGGGTTCTCTCATGTCATGTATTTATGACATGAGTGGTACATACTTTGATGGAAATTGAGTGAGTTGGGTTTATGTTATTCTCATTAAAAGGTTAGCCAAGTAGAATGTCCTTCCCTATTTAGGATGGGGTCCTTCCATTTTAGGTACACACATCTCCAATACAGTATTCTTAATTTCTAGGTCTAATACCAAATAGCATATTAATGCAAAAAGTACTTTTCCAGAAGCAAAACGCTCTGTCTGTTCTATATTTCTGCTCTCAAATTGAGGTTTCCTTATCAATTCATTTCACATTCCTCTAGAGAAGCTTTTTCCTTTCTTCCTCTGGTGACAAGTTCAGGTGAATGGGTTTAGTGGCCTTTGAAGTTGGAGGTGAGGGACTGCCTTGAGTTGTTGATTACTAGCATTCTTTTGTGAAAGACACGTTTGGCTCTACTGTATTTTCTTTCCTAACCCATATTTGCATGTACATTTCTGTGGGTTACTATCATTTTGTAGATCAGTGTTTCAAAACACGTTAGTTTAGAAATAGATTCTTTGGCCGGGCACGGTTGCTCACACTTGTAATCCTGGCACTTTGGGAGGCTGAGGTGGGTGGATCACCTTAGGTCAGGGGTTCAAAACCAGCCTGGCCAACATGGCGAAACCCCATCTCTACCAAAAATACAAAAAAAATTAGCTGGGTGTGGTGGTGGGTGCCTGTAATCCCAGCTACTTGAGAGGCTGAGGCAGGAGAATCGCTTGAACCCAGGAGGCAGAGGTTGCGGTGAGCCAAGATTATGCCATTGCACTCCAGCCTGGGTGACAGAGCAAGACTCTGTCTCAAAAAAAAAGAAAAAAAAAAAGGGCTGGGCGCAGTGGCTCATGCCTGTAATCCCAGCAGTTTGGGAGGCCGAGGCGGGCAGATCACCTGAGGTCAGGAGTTCAAGACCAACCTGGCCAACATGGTGAAACCCCATCTCTACTAAAAATAAGCCGGGCGTGATGGTGGGTGCCTCTAATCCCAGCCACTGGGGAGGCTGAGGCGCGAGAATTGCTTGAACCCAGGAGGCAGAGGTTGCCGTGAGCTGAGATCACGCCACTGCACTCCAGCCTGGGTGACAGAGAGAGACTCCATCTCATTTAAAAAAAAAAAAAAAAAAAAAGGGAAATAGATTATTTTCTCCTGTCCTCTCTCCAGGTTCTCCCACTTTTATTAGATATGTGAGATGGATGGTTTCAAACTTTCAAAGGTTGGGGGTGATGAGGCAGGACCAATTCTGCATGCTCTTTATCCCTCTCCTGCCCTATGGCAGCCCATTAGGATCCCTCCAGGTCCATTTTCAAAACCACTGTCCAGCTGGGAGTGGTGGATCATGCCTGTAATCCTAGCACTTTGGGAGGCTGAGGCAGGCAGATCCTGACTTGAGGTCAGAAGTTTGAAACCAGCTTGGCCAACATGGTGAAACTCTGTTTATACTAAAAATACAAAAATTAGCCAGGCGTGGTGGTGCATGCCTGTAATCCTAGCCACTTGGGAGGCTGAGGCAGGAGGATCACTTGAACCCGGGAGGCAGAGGTTGCAGTGAGCTGAGATCGCGCCACTGCACTCCAGCCTGGGCAACAGCAAGACTTCATCTCAATCAGTCAGTCAATAAAACAAACGAACGACTGTCCTCAGTCACTGCAACCAGCACTGTAACAGAGTTACACTCAGTTGTTCCTACCTTTGAACATATTTCTGCCTGTGAGGCATAATTCATCCCCTGAGCTTTTCTGTCCTAGGAATATTGTCCTGTTTTGAAATTTATGTTGCTAGCCTTAGCTATTATAAAATTATCTGTTCCCCAACTGTTTTCTATGTGGAAAAGAATTTCCAGCTACAGTTGGAAGAAATGTCTCTGAGTACAAGTCCTGCTTGTGCTGCTTCTTTCCGTCTCCTCTCGTAACGTAACTACTACATACTATATACATTTGTGAGAGCTGTTGGCGCTGACAACTAGCCAAAAAAATTCTTGTTTTGGAGGAGGAAGGAAGGAAGGAAGATCTTGTCTCCCAGGATTATAAAATAAAATTGGTCTTCAGATGAAGGATATCTTGGAATTAGGTTCTGTGTACTGATTTTAACATTTGAACTCATGAAATAAGAAAAAGATGACCACTCTCTGCTAAGCATTTCAGGTTTTTTTCTTTCCCCCTTTTTCTTTTTTACTTTTGGTTAGTAACTTAAACTAAACCTTCCTACCAAAGTCCTCCCTTCCCTAACCAGAAATGCATTTTGATCCAAAAAAATTTAAGACCACTTCTTCTGGGGAGGGATGCCATTTAGATAGGATCCTACCCTTGCCCTACCTAGTGATGTAGTCTGACCTGTAAATGGGGACCATTTAATGCTTCATTTGATTTTAATTAATTTCACTGGGCCTGTTTTAAATGGGCCATCCCCTACCATCTTCTGCAGTGTGTTATTTAGCTCAGCAGGAATGAAGTAGCTCTTTTAAGTCACTAGGGTGTGATGACCTCAGTGAGACGAGCATTGTTAGCACTCTGTAAAAAGCTATTTTTGAACCATGTTATTTAGAAGTCATTGCTGTTCTTTGTTGCAAAAGAAGTTTTGCAAGAAAATGGGCTTTGTTCCCAATGAGTTCATCTATAATGGTTGGTAGGACATGTATTTTCAGTGGTATGCTACACCATGAGCAACCTGGTATTTTTTAGGGAGGATTGGCCCTGAGAGGGTCGGTATAGGGCAGGAATAAGCATTGTTGGGAGAGAGTTGGAAGAAGCCCTAACTGTAGCTGAGTCAGCAGAATTTGCTCTTTCTTTCAGCAGATGGTTTGGTTTCCCTACAGGCTTTGGGGTGAAATCTTAAAAACTAAAGCCTTGTCAAGATCAGAAGAGATTTGTTATTGGCAGGCTATGTGGCTGTCCTCTTTGTGTGTAGGTGTGTGTTTTCATGATTTTTGTAACTGCCCTTCTATAGGAGAAACCTACACCTACGACTGGCAGCTGATTACTCATCCTAGAGACTACAGTGGAGAAATGGAAGGGAAACATTCCCAAATCCTCAAACTATCGAAGGTGAATTTGCCTCCTTTCACTTGCAGGGCAAAGGTAGAGGAGTTGACTGTTTTCTAAAATGAATATCATATAATTTTCTGTCTACACTTAAGTTGTCAACAGTCTTTTAGAAATGAATCCTCCAGAAATCTGACTGGCTGACATCCAGTATTTGTTAGTGTATAATTCTCAAAGTTTCATTTATGGTAAGAAGACTATACCAGCATGGTAGTGGTGGCTGAAAATATACAGTAAACAGCTTTTAAGGCTAACTTAAGGATTTTGGAATTTGGGATAAGCTAGGTTATTTGTGGCCACATGACTGCATACATTGACTCAGCCTTTGTGGGAGTCAGTATAGGTTTTCTCTTTTTTTTTTTTTTTTTTTGAGACAGGGTCTTGCTCTGTCACCTAGGCCGAAGTACAGTGGTGTGATCACGGCTCACTGCAGTCTTGACTTCCCAGGCTCAAGCAATCCTCCCACCTCAGCCTCCTGAGTAGCTGAGACTGCAGGGTCATGCCATTATACCCGGCTAATTTTTGTATTTTTTGTAGAGATAGAGTCTCGTTATATTGCCCAGGCTGGTCTTGAACACCTGGCCTCAAGCAGTCCTCCCATCTCAGCCTTCCAAAGTGCTGGGATTACAGGTGTGAGCCACCATGCCCAGCCTACGTACAGTTATTGACAGCTCTGAAATGTTTGTATTTGGCTGGGTGCAGTGGCTCCCGCCTGTAATCCAAGCACTTTGGGAGGCTGAGGTGGGGTGGGACAACTGCTTGAGGCCACGAGTTTGAGAAGAGACTGGGAAACATGGCGAGACCCTGTCTCTACAAAAAATAAAAAATTAGCTGGGTGTGGTGGTTCATACCTGTAGTCCCAGCTGGTCAGGAGGCGGAGGTGGGAGGATCACTTAAACCCAGGAGTTTAAGGCTGCAGTGAGCTATGATCATACCACTGCACTAAAGCCCAAGTGGCAAAGTGAGATCTTTCCTCTAAGAAAAAAGTTTGTATTCTTTGGCCCAGCAGTCTCATTTAGTCATTCATTCTACATCTATTCATTGTACACTGATTATGTGGCAGGCATTGGGGATTTACCAGTGAATTAGTCATAATTTTAATGTTCAAGAACAATAGAGTCTAGTAGGTGATACTGATAGGAAGCAGGTAATTATAATAGGTGGTACACTAGGTCAGTGCAGAGGGTCATTGAAGCCTTGGAAAGGTAGAGTGGATTTCTTAGAGTGACTGACTTACTAGGTAAAGGGTGAAGGGATAATACCTCAAGCAGAAGAAGCAACACGTCCACTGGGCCAAAAATGAGAGAGAAAATGTGGGGGAAGGGGAATTTATATGTGGTTCTGACTAAGTTGGAAAGATGCAGGGGCCAGATGGAGCAAAAGCCTTATATGCCGGATTAAGGACTTTGAATCTTATCCAGAAGGAATATGGAGCCCTTGAAAGGCTTTAAGCAAGAGAAACACACGTTTAGATCTTCAGATTAGAAAAATCACCTGACTACAGATTAGAGGAGATAAGACTCAAACTATAGAGGTCAGTGAGGAATCTGTTGAAAAATTTAGATGTAAAATAGTAGTAGCCTGAGTAAAAGAACTAAATAAGTAAAACTGAAAACCACCAGCCTGGGCAACATGGTGAAACTCTAACTCCACAAAAAATACAAAAATTAGTCGGGTGTGGTGGCACGTGCCTGTGGTCCCAGCTACTCAGGAGGGTGAAGTGAGAGGATCGCTTGAGCCCAGGAGGTAGAGGTTGCAGTGAGCCATGATCATGCTACTGCACTCCAGCCTGAGCAACAAAGTGAGACTATGTCTCAAAAAATAAAAATAAAAACCACCTATTGAATTCATACCATGTGCCATACCCAGTGCTGATTATTTTATACACTTATTTCTTTTAATCTTCGTAACAATCCCAGGATGTAGATATTACTATCTTTTTTACAAATGACAAAACTAAAAACTGGAGAAATGAAGTGATTTGGCCAAAGTTCACAAAGGTATTAAATGGTAGGTTTAAACTGGAGCTTTCCATCTCTAAAGGCCATGCCTTTAATAATTGTGCTATGACAAGTGGTTAAGAACTAAGGTGATGGCAGTGTGGATGGAGACAAGTGAGTAGATTGGAAAAATAATACGGAGTTTGACTTGATAAAATTTGATGATTGATGAACTGATTGGGGATGTTGGGGAAGAGAAGTCTAGGATAATTCTAGCTTTTTGGCTTAGGTACCTGGGTGGATGTTCATTGAAATGAGGAGCACAGAAGGAGAAGCAAGTTTTAAGGAGAAGTTTGCAGATATTAATTCATTTTTGGACAGAGTGAGTTTGAGGTACCTGTGAGACATTTGAATTGAGTTGTCCAGTTAGTAGCTGGGGGAAAGGGACTGGAGGTCAAAAGACAAGTCTGGGCTGGAGAGATGTATTTGCACATCAACCTCAAATAGATGATTTTTGAAGCCACAGCAATAGATAAAATCAGCCAGGGAGAGTGTGCAGAGTGAAGAAATAAGCAGGCTGAGGTTGGAATCCTGGGAACACCCATCATTTAAGGGATGGAGGGTAGAGGAAACTGAAGGAAATAAAGTGTGAGCACAGAAATAAAAGCCAAGAAGAAGAGTGTTACAAAGAGGAAGTAGCCAAAGATGCTACTTGTGGCTCAATTAGTATTTACCCAAAGAAAATACTTCAAAAGAAAGAAAAAAAAAACAAAAACATTTGCCTGGAAGATGTTCTACAGCATTAGTCATAATAGTAAAAATTTGGAAACAACCCAAGTATCCAACAATTTGAAATGCTTATGTGAAATTTGACACATTTATTCATACACTGCTCTGTGGTCGTTAAAATAAATATTAGAAAGATTGTGGCTGGGTGCGGTGGCTCAAGCCTGTAATCCCAGCACTTTGGGAGCCTCAGGTGGGTGGATCACCTGAGGTCAGGAGTTCAAGACCAGCCTGGCCAACATGGCAAAACCCCGTCTCTACTAAAAATATAAAAATTAGCTGGGAACGGTGTTGCAGGCCTGTAGTCCCAGCTACTTGGGAGGCTAAGGCATGAGAATCACTTGAACCCAGGAGGCAGCAGTTGCAGTGAGTCAAGATTGCATCACTGCTCTCCAGCCTGGGCGACAGGGTGAGACTCTGTCTCAAAAAAAAAAAAAAAAAGATTGTATTGTAGTAGGGAAGGTGTTCATGCTAAATGAATGGAAGAAAGAACAATAGAAAGTTTGATACCTCGATTTTAGCTAGAAATTTGAATACCACTGAAATATGAGCTCCTTGAAGATAGAGATCTTACCTTATTCGTATCCAAACTACAAGCCTAGGACAATGACAGGTACATGATTTGGTTTCAGTAAATGTTTGTTAAACGAATGAGCCATACACAACTGTTATTTTAATATGTGGTCAAGGATTAGAAGGAAATGGAGAAATTTGATGAGTTGATGTGTTATGATAGTGATATGCTGGGTACTTTTTTGTTGTTTTTTCTTTTATATTTATAAATTAGTAAAAATCAGGAGGGAAAAATATTCAGATATTTGGGAACTATTTAGTATCTTTACAAAATGTTTTTCTTTGAAGTGATGATTATTTTAATTTTGTAACTCTGTGGAGTGGGATATTGGGGCCCTTAATGTTCTTCTGAAAAGAAAATGGGAGTACAGAGATATTTGAAATCCCTTCTGTTGTTCTAGAGTCAGCTAGTCATAAGATTCACATTAAAAGGTTTTTTGTTTGTTTGTTTTTTTGTTTTTCCAGTTCATTGTTTATCTCTTCAGCTAGTTTACTTTTTCTTGCTGGAGTGCAGTGACATGATCTCGGCTCACTGCAACCTCCACCTCCCGGGGTCAAGCCATCCTTTCACTTCAGCCTACTAAGTAGCTGGGACTACAGGTGTGTGCCACCACACCTGGCTAATTTTTGTATTTTTGGTAGAGATGGGGTTTTGGCATATTGCCCAGGCTGATCTTGAACTCATGAACTCAAGTGATCCACCCGCCTCCTCCCAAATTGCTAGGATTACAGGCTACTTTACCTTTTCCATTTTGGAAACAGGGGAAGGAAAGAGTGAAAGATTCAGCTTGGGAAAGTTCAGATATATCTTATTTTAAATGTAATTCCTGCTCTTTGTGATTGTCTAAGAGATCTTCTCTCACTTCTGCAGCTCACTCCAGGCCTGTATGAATTCAAAGTGATTGTAGAGGGTCAAAATGCCCATGGGGAAGGCTATGTGAACGTGACAGTCAAGCCAGGTATGTTTTCAGCCCTGGCTGTGTCTCCCTTCCTCCCTCTGCAGGACTCCTGAGGAGATAGAGATTTGATTTGGGGTTTTTGATTCTCATTTTTTTTGTAGTATACTTATTCAGCAATTCCTAGTTCAATGTGGTGAATAGTTATAATAGCAAAATACAGACTTTGTTCCAACAGTGCTCTAGTTGGAATGCTGAGCTGGACACATGGCCCACAGTGCAGTGTGGCCTAAGCAATAACTTATCTACCGAGAACTACTTCTTCAAGTGGGCCATGCTGAGAGGGACCATGAGTTGTAATTAACAGACACAGGGAAGCCAAGAGCCTAGGAGAAGCATGCAGAAGGAGAACCAGCCAAGTGACCAGCTCTTTCTGATCTCTTTCCAGAGATGTGGGCCTTTGTACACAGAGTTCCTCATTTAAACACTGCCAGTCTCTTTCACCTTGGTAACAAAATCCTGTCATTCTTTTAAAATGAACCACTGTAGGTAGATCACAGTGCAGTAGGAAGGAATCTTATTTTGCATTTTCAGAGAAATTTAAGAGAAGGTGGACAGTTGTATTAGTACATTTTCATGGTGCTGATAAAGACGTACCTGAGACTGGGCAATTTACAAAAGAAAGAGGTTTAATGGACTTACAGTTCCACATGGCTGGGGAGGACTCACAATCATGGTGGAAGGCAAGGAGAAGCAAGTCACGTCTTATGTAGATGACAGCAGGCAAAAAGAGAGTTTGTGCAAGGAAACTCCCATTTTTAAAACCATCAAATCTCATGAGACTCACTCACTATCACAAGAACAGCATAGGAAAGACCTGCCCCCATAATTCAATTACCTCCCACCAGGTTCCTCCCACTGGGTTCCTCCCACGACACGTGGGAATTGTGGGAGTTACAATTCAAGATGAGATTTGGGTGGGGACACAGCCAAACCATTCCACCCCTGGCCCCTCCCAAATCTCATGTCCTCACATTTCAAAACCAATCATGCCTTCCCAACAGTAAAGGCTTAACTCGTTTCAGCATTAACTCAAAAGTCCACGGCCCAATGTCTCATCTGAGACAAGGCAAGTCCCTTCTGCCTATGAGCCTGTAAAATAAAAGCAAGTTAGTTACTTCCTAGGTACAATGGGGGTACAGGCTTGGGTAAGTATAGCTGTTCCAAATGGGAGAACTTGGCCAAAACAAAGGGGTTACAGGCCCCATGCAAGTGCAGAATCTAGCAGGGCAGTCAAGTCTTAAAACTCCAAAATGATCTCCTTTGACTCCATGTCTCACATCCACGTCATGCTGATGCAAGAGGTGCGTTGCTGTGGTCTTGGGCAGCTCTACTCCTGGGGCTTTGCAGGGTACAGCCTCCCTCTCAGCTACTTTCACAGCCTGGCGTTGAGTGTCTGTGGCTTTTCCAGGTGCACAGTGAAGCTGTCAGTAGATTTACCATTCTGGGGTCTGGAGGACAGTGGCCCTTTTCTCACAACTCCACTAGGCAGTTCCCCAGTAGGGACTGTGTGGGCCTCCAACCCCACATTTCCCTTCTGCACTGCCCTAGCAGAGGTTCTCCATGAGAGCCCCACCCCTGCAGCAGACATCTGCCTGGACATCCAGGTGTTTCCATACATACTCTGAAATCTAGGCGGAAGTTCCCAAACCTCAATTTTTGACTTCTGTGTACTTGCAGGCTTAACACCACATGGAAAGTGCCAAGACTTGAGGCTTGCACCCTCTGAAGCCACAGCCTGAGCTCTACGTTGGCCCTTTTCAGCCATGGCTGGAGCAGCTGGGATGCAAGGCACCAAGTCCCTAGGCTGCACACAGCACTGAGAACCTGGGCCTGGCCCATGAAACCATTTTTCCCTCCTAGGCCTCTAGGCCTCCAGCCCCTGTGAGGGCTGCTGTGAAGGCCTCTCACATGCCCTAGAGACATTTTCCCCATTTTCTTGGTGATTAACTTTCAGCTCCTCATTACTGATGCAAATTTGTGAAGCCAGCTTGAATTTCTCCTTAGAAAATGGGATTTTGTTTTCTATTGCATTGTCAGGCTGCAAATTTTCTGAACTTTTATGCTCTACTTCCCTTATAAAACTGAATGCCTTTAACAGCACCCAAGTCACCTCTTGAATGCTTTGCTCTTTAGAAATTTCTTCTGCCAGATTCCCTAAATCATCTCTCAAGTTCAAAGTTCTGCAAATCTCTAGGGCCGGGGCAAAATGCTGCCAGTCTCTTTGCGAAAACATAGCAAGAGTCACCTTTGCTCCAGTTCCCAACAATTTCCTCATTTCCACCTGAGACCACTTCAACCTGAACTTTATTGTCCATATTGCTATTAGCATTTTGGGCAAAGCCATTCAACAAGTCTCTAGGAAGTTCCAAACTTTCCCACATTTTCCTGTCTTCTTCTGAGCCCTCCAAACTGCTTGAACCTCTGCCTGTTACCCAGTTGCAAAGTTGCTTCCACATTTTTGGGTATCTTTTTAGCAGCACCCTACTCTACTGGTACCAATTTACTGTATTAGTACGTTTTCACGCTGCTGATAGAGACATACCTGAGACTGGGCAATTTACAAAAGAATGAGGTTTAATGGACTTAGAGTCCCATGTGGCTGGGGAGGCCTCACAATCATGGCGGAAGGCAAGGAGAAGCAAGTCACGTTTTACATGGATGGCAGCAGGCAAAAAGAGAGCTTGTGCAGAGTAACTCCTGTTTTTAACACCATCAGATCTCGTGAGACTCATTCACTATCATGAGAACAGCACAGGAAAGACCCGCCCCCATAATTTAATCACCTCCCACCAGGTTCCTCCCATGACGTGGGAATTGTGGGAGTTACAATTCAAGATGAGATTTGGGTGGAGACACAGCCAGACTATATCAACAGTGGTACATATACAGCATAAATTCTCAATGCTCTTTTCTTTGTTGGTAATAGATTTCTTTTCATTCCTTGTACTTTGTAGCCAAGATAATCCTTTCACCTTCTTAAAAATGTGATCAGCATCAAGACCATTTGATCATTTTGCAAAGAAAAGGCCATGGATTTGTAGCACACAGTCATTTGGGTGGACCAGAGTGGTTTGTGACCTTCCCATCACTTAACCCATAGTTAGTTCACATACAGTGAGCTCTAGGATGGTTGAGAAACCACCCATCAGCTTTGCAGCACAGTCTGTGCCAAGGGACGGTTTGATTGCCAAGGCCTTTATTGCCCACAGCTTGTTTGTTGTCTGCCTCTAGTCAGGCCTGGCTGAAAGGAGTCACTTGCTGCTGTAGTACTTTTCATCAACTAGATAGCACATGAGCATTGAAAGAATACACAGGGCATGGTCTTAGGAATGGTCAGATTTGGAAGAGGCTTTTATACTCCCAAGTGTCTTATGTTAGAATGGCAATCTGGTCTTGTGACTCTCCTGTGTGGTGATGCTTCAATCATTAATTATGTAATGCAGGGGTCCCCAACCCCCAGGCCATGGACCGCTATCGGTCCATGGCCTGTTAGGAACTGGGCTGCACAGCAGGAGGTAAATGGCGGGTGAGTGAGCACTACTGCCTGAGCTCTACCTCCTGTCAGATCAGTGATGGCATTAGATTCTCACAGGAGGATGAACCCTATTGTGAACTGCACACGCAAGGGATCTAGGTTGTTCACTCCTTTTGAGGATCTAATCCCTGATGGTCTGAGGTGGATGTTTCATCCCAAAACCACGCACTGCACCCCAGCCCCCAACCCCCACCCTCCGTTCATGGAAAAATTGTCTTCCACAAAACTGGTCCCTGGTGCCAGAAAGGTTAGGGACCACTGATGTAATGGAAATTGATTTATAATCCTCTCAGATACAGCCTGCTCCTGTAATTTCTGAAGCCCTTTTCCCAATATCTTTTGGGTCACTTTCTTGCAGAGCCCCGTAAGAATCGGCCCCCCATTGCTATCGTGTCACCTCAGTTCCAGGAGATCTCTTTGCCAACCACTTCTACAGTCATTGATGGCAGTCGTGAGTACTTGTCTAAGTATGATGTTTTAGAAGAACATTCACCATGTACTCTGGTAGAAAACTCTAGTAGAAGATTTGGGGCCAGCTATGTCTGCATTCTGTTTAGGCCAGTCATCTTGACCATGTTAGGGGAAGGCCAACCATCTGAAGCAACTGACTGAAAAGCAACACACCAGACAGGCCTTCTTTAAAATCCCCAGGTAGCCTATTTGAAGTAATATTTCCACTTTGAGATGGTAAGAAACTGAAATTATGCATGTAACTAGCATGATTTTAGTTGAAACTCACTGGTTTTCAGATTTGCTTAGTTGGAGTTGCCTTTTTCATTCAGGGAACCAACGTTCCTTCCAATCATAGCAAGGTAAGTAATTGGGAGGCCTGACTGAGGAGCTTTTACCCAGCCATCACTTACCTAACAAGATTCTCATCAGCCGCCTCCTGGAGACACTCACAGAATGCACTCCACACCCTGGTCTGGGCTCCTTAACATTTTACTCTTCAGAGTAGTGTCATCCAGTGAGTGACATAAGAGGATTTTTGGGTCTTTGCCCTTAATTGTGACTGTATGGTGCAAGAGGTTTCAGACCTATCCTCTCACCAGTATTTGCTTGTTTCTTTGTTTTGTTTTGATTTTTTGAGACCGGTTAAGGTCCTTTACCCTGACTATCTTGGCAGCAACAATGGTTTTTGGCAGAGGCAGTCACAGCTTTAGCAGAGGACCCTCTAGCAAGGTTAAGCATTTGATGTTGATGGTGCTGTCAAGAAGAGGAGGCTAGGAAGATGATAGTAGGCCAAGAGGGAAGAGAGAGAACAGGAAGAAGCCCTTGTGATAGAGAGTGGTAGAAAGGGCTCACATTATACTGTTTTATTTTACAGTTTTGAATAGGTGAAAGTTAAATAATATGCAAATGTATACAGTGAAAAGAATCATACTATCCGTGTGTCCTAAGTGTCCAGTTTTCCTCCAGATAGCCAATGGTGTTATTATTTTATGTATCCTTTTAGAGATATTTTATACATATATAAGAAAATACATATATAGTCCTTCTGCCTTGTGTTTACACAAATGAAAGCACATTATATGTGCTGTTATGTGTGATGCTTGTTTTTGTATGTTGGAGAATTTTTCTTTTTTTTTGAGACAGAGTTTCGCTCTTCTTGTCCAGGCTGGAGTGCAATGGCACAATCTTGGCTCACCGCAACCTCCACCTCCTGGGTTCAAACAATTCTCCTGCCTCAGCCTCCCAAGTAGCTGGGATTACAGACACGCACCATCAAGCCTGGCTAATTTTGTATTTTTAATAGAGACAGGGTTTCTCCATGTTGGTCAGGCTGGTCTCGAACTCCTGACCTCAGGGGATCCGCCCGCCTCAGCCTCCCAAAGGGCTGGGATTACAGGCGTGAGCCACCATGCCTGGCCTGGAGAATTTTTCTTAATCAACATGTAAGATGCTTATTCTTTTTTTAAAAAAATGATTAAGTAGCATTCCATCATATAGATGTATAATTTCATTGTATGAGTTCTTACTTGTTTTCAGTCAATCTCTATTGATAACCATTTAGATTACTTTCATTCTTTTGCTATTACAAACAGTGTTACCATGAATAATCTTGTAAACATGATGTTTAACACATGTACAAGTATATTTGTAGGATAAATTCATAGAAGAATTGCAGGGGTAGAGATAAATATTGCCAAAGTACTCATTATAGAGGTTGTGCCAGTTTATGCTTATACCATGACTAATGAGAGGTCCTCTTTCTCCACACCTGTACCAATATAATGTGTTATGAAATTTTGGTCTTTACCAATTTTATAGGTTTAAAAAAATGCTATCTCAAGTGTAAATTAATTTGCATTTCTTTTAAGTGAGGTTGGGTATTTTTTCATGTGTTTAAGAATTATTGCTTTTCCTTTCTTCATACAGTAGTATTTTAACCAGAGGTTGCCTGTGTTGGAGTCCTTGGAAAACTACACAGTGGAATATACATAGAGAGGCAGAATGACCCAGTATTCCTAGGGAAGAAACATTCTGGAGAGATAGTCTGTAATTTCATGAAGTTTTCCTAGCTTCAAATCTCTGGGTAGTTGTCCTGGTTTGTGTAAACTGGATGAGTGCTAAGACCAAGCGTTCTCATGTCGTAACTGATGTTTCTTTATGGTCAAGAAAGCACTGATGATGATAAAATCGTTCAGTACCATTGGGAAGAACTTAAGGGGCCTCTGAGAGAAGAGAAGATTTCTGAAGATACAGCCATATTAAAACTAAGTAAACTCGTCCCTGGGAACTACACTTTCAGGTAAATTAGGATTCAGCTTCAAGTTTACCATAGGCCATTTTTTTTTCCTCTCATGGGTTTTACATTGTTATATGAGTAACTTTGACAAATATCCAATTCACTGTGGAGTTGGTTGATAATACAGCTTTTGGTTCCATTGGTTCTCTGAGCCCTACAGTGATTGTGATTACAACAATGGTAACTTTTTAGGGCAAAGGTTCTTGTACAGTAGATCAGGATCTGCCGCAGTTAATCTTTCTTAAGCCTTATCTGGCAGGTCTCCAAAAATTTTTTTTAGGATTTCTGTTGTTAAATGAAAAGGCCCATCTTCCTTTGCCTTTTCTCAGGCAAAATCTGAAGGACCTACTCTCATTTTTTTCTTCCCTTTGGAAAATGCTTCCTCAGCTTACGATATACCTCATAATCTTTATGTTTGACTAGTGGTTTTCATTCTCTGCTGGGGCTTTTGGGGAATTTGATTCAAAGAAAGTACTTTTGGGGAGCTAGTATTGATATTCTAGCGTGATTACTAAAGCTTTGAAGCTGACTCTAGAGTTATCCTCCTTATATTTGCGTAATTCCTTGTATGTTAAAAAGCACTTGTATTAATGTATGAGTATCATACAAACAAGATATATAGATGATACTATCTTCATTTGACAGTTAAGAAAAATGAGGCTTCTCTGAGGTCTCACAGCTGGAACTTAAATGCAGATTTTCTTTTTTTTTTTCTTTTTTTGAGCCGAAGTCTCGCTCTGTCGCCCAGGCTGGAGTGCAATGGCACGATTTCAGCTCACTGCAAGCTCTGCCTCCCGGGTTCATGCCATTCTCCTGCCTCAGCCTCCCGAGTAGCTGGGACTACAGGCGCCTGCCACCATGCCCGGCTAATTTTTTTGTTATTTTTAGTAGAGACAGGGTTTCACCATGTTAGCCAGGATGGTCTCCATCTCCTGACCTCGTGATCCGCCAGCCTCAGCCTCCCAAAGTTCTGGGATTACAGGCGTGAGCCACCGCGCCCGGCCCTAAATGCAGATTTTCTAATCCTGAAGTCAGGGTTCATTCTACTTCACTCCTTGACTTGATCCATGTATTTTGTTCATACTTCCTTTAATTCCCTTCTCAGTCTGTTCAAGTTTTGCCCATCCTTACAAACCTCCTCAATTTCCATGAGGTTCTCTGAGATCCCTCCAGACAGGAGAGAATATGGCTCTCCTCTTTCCCTGTTGCACTCAGGGCCTCTATGTGGCATTTACCATAGTGTGACAGTTTATTCATGTCTATCTGTCTTCCCATGAATCTGAGATTAACCAAATTTTAGATGGTGCCAGACACAGAAATGAGAATCCTAGCACAATACCTACCATATAAATCAATATGCAACTTCTGACTTAGCAGGATTTCCATTGATTCAACACTTCAGGTGAATGAAAAGTAGCTGCCAGTACAATAAGATTGGAGATTCCATTCTACTTCGCTTAAAATGGAAATTTGAGCTGGTTTTCACCTTAGATTTCTAATATAGGAATTTTTCTATTTACAGAATTCAGCTTGGGCCAGGTTGATCCTTTTAAAAAATAGTAACAATGAGAGCTGATATTTCTTGACCATTTACTATGTGCTGAATACAATTCTGAGCTCTTTGCTGGCAGGATTGCATTTAATTCTGATAACAGATACTATGGTTCTCCTCGTTTTACAGATTAGGAAATTATGGCACAAAGAGGTTAAGTAACTTGCCCAAGGTCACACAAACAGTCTAACTCTAGAGTCTAAGCTTTTAACCACAAGGCTGACCTACAGGTTTTTTAGTGGATGGGGTATGAGAGTGATTTTTTTTTTCCTAGACCTCATTTTTAAAAAAATCTATGAAATGATATGATTGGATTTGATTAGCATTAAGGTTGTAATTCACTCACCTTTTCATCTCTCTTACTTTTACATGGCAGTAGCCTTTTTCCTCAGCCCTATAGTCAGCTGCTGTTTGGTTTCAGGATCTTTGCAGGCAGGCCAGGGACTGTTTGAGGTGAAAGAGAAAATGGGCAGCTGCCATTTTGCTGTCTGTCTGTAAGGTGCTTTTGTCCTGACATAGGAGACAAATGGCGTATGTTAAAAACAAAAAAACAGGCTGGGCGCAGTGGCTCACGCCTGTAATCCCATCACTTTGGGAGGCCGAGGCGGGCGGATCACGAGGTCAGGAGATCGAGACCAGCCTGGCTAACGCGGTGAAACTCCGTCTCTACTAAAAATACAAAAAAATTAGCTGGGCATGGTGACAGGTAGCTGTAGTCCCATCTACTCAGGAGGCTGAGGCAGGAGAATGGCATGAACCCGGTAGGCGGAGCTTGCAGTGAGCTGAGATCGCGCCACTGCACTCCAGCCTGGGCGACAGAGCGAGACTCCGTCTCAGAAAAAACAAAAAACAAAAAACCCCAAACCTGTGAAAACAACAGAGAAACTAGGAAAAGAGGCAAAACTTTTGTAAATTTTTCTTTTTCAGATATCTGCTGATTGGTACATGTTTGTGTGTCTGAGGTTTTTGTGCTTTTTTCCTAAAGGCTGTAATACCAAAAATCCCCTTCACACCATAGGTAAAAGGTGAGATTGCAGGATAAAACCTCACTGACGTCTGGCCCTGTCTGTGGCTGGTGGTGAGATTTAAACAAACTACATGTCTTTTCTATGCTTTTCCTCTTTCTGTCAGCAAAATGGAAAGATCCCAAACCTCCTTGCTTGCTTATGCTCACATTTTGAGGTGGCATGAGAAGCTTTAGGCTGTTCAGCTGGAAGGCATCATTTAGGTAAAAGCCTGCTCTTACAAATGAACATTTTTTTTTTTTTTTTCAAATCCTGTGTCTCACTGGCACAAATTGTGGGACTGTTGCGTAGGAGAATTCATTTTCATCTCAAGCTCCTGCCTTACTGGAGCCAGCCCTCCTGGTTCGTCCCGCAGGCTGTCTGCCTAGGATGTCCATCCTTGTGATATGTAAACAGCTGGAACAGGATGATGGGAAAACAGCCTGCTGCAGACAGAGCTTGCACTACATAGTGTAGGGAATCAGGAATAGGGACCAAGAATTACCTCTTCTTAAGATTTGGTTTCTGAGCTTTGGTATCAGAGAACTGAGCTTGCATCTTGGCTTACTATATAGCCCTTGGGTGGGTTACTTAGCCTCTCTAAGCCTCTTATAAAAGTGGAATCAATGATGCCTACTCTATACGGTTGTTATGAGGGCCATATCAGACAATGCTTATGAAGATCTCAGGACACAGATACGTGCAGGCAGCAGCAGAACAAAATGGCGCTGGAGACATATTGCCTGGATCAGAACCTGACTCCACTGCTTTCAAGCTGTATAACCTTGGGCAAGCTTGCTTGCATGTTTGCTTGCTTGCTTGCTTGCTTGCTTGCTTGCTTCCTTCCCTCCCTCCCTCCCTCCCTCCTTCCTTCCCTCTTTCCCTCCATCTCTCCTTCCTTCCTTCCTTTTTTTCTTTTTTTTAATGAAGTTTCCCTCTGTCGCCCAGGCTGGAGTGCAGTGGTGCAATCACAGCTCACTGCAACGTCCGCCTCCCGGGTTCAAGCAATTCTCTTGCCTCAGCCTCCCAAGTAGCTGGATTATAGGCCTGCACCACCATGCCTGGCTAATTTTTGTATTTTTCGTAGAGATGGGGTTTCACCATGTTGGCCAGGCTGGTATCAAACTCTCAACCTCAAGTGATCCGCACACCTTGGCCTCCCAGAGTCCTGGGATTACAGGTGTGTGCCAACGCACCTGGCCTCTCTGCCTTTCTCCTCGTGTATGTGAGGAGTAAAATGAGGATAATACTTTATAGAGTTGTTGTGAGGATTTAATGAGATATAAAGAACTTGGAGCAGTGCGTAGCACATCATAAAACTTCAGTCAGTGTTAGCTTCTAGTAGTACTTTCTGCTTTTCCAATAGAAGTGGGTAAGAGTAGGTAACCTTGCCACATTGGTATTTCTTAGCCTTAATTTTCAGTCTTCTAGTGTTTATTCCTCTTTCCTTAAACCCGTCCCTGATCACACTCCTCTCTCTGCCCTGACAGCTTGACTGTAGTAGACTCTGATGGAGCTACCAACTCTACAACTGCAAACCTGACAGTGAACAAAGCTGTGGATTACCCCCCTGTGGCCAACGCAGGCCCCAACCAAGTGATCACCCTGCCCCAAAACTCCATCACCCTCTTTGGGAACCAGAGCACTGATGATCATGGCATCACCAGCTATGAGTGGTCACTCAGTCCAAGCAGCAAAGGGAAAGTGGTGGAGATGCAGGTAGGAGGGAATGATTCCTATTTTTTCTTGCCCAAGAGAAGTAGAGCTGCTGGACTGCATTTTTAGAAACCTCCAAACAAACTGAGAAAGCTTTAGGGGCCTTTGATTAATGTGGTAGCAAAAATCTTTATCTTGGCCGGGTGTGGTGGCTCACGCCTGTAATCCCAGCACTTTGGGAAGCTGAGGCGGGCAGATCATGAGGTCAGGAGTTCGAGACCAGCCTGGCCAACATTGTGAAACCGTGTCTCTACCAAAGATAAAAAAATTAGCCGAGCATAATGGCGTGCGCCTGTAATCCCAGCTACTTGGGAGGCTGAGGCAGGAGAATCCCTTGAACCTAGGAGGCGGAGGTTGCAGTGAGCCGAGATCACGCCATTGCACTCCAGCCTGGGTGACAGAGCAAGACTCCATCTCAAAAAAAAAAAAAAAAAAGATTTTTATCTTAAATGTTTAGTATTAGAGGAAAAGGCTGAGAAATGTTAGTTGTTCTGGATGGCTCCAGAGAGTCAAACTATTTAGAAGCTACAAGGGTGCAAATCTTAGTGAGCTCTATAACACCACCTAGTGGTGGTGTGTATCTTCTCTCTAGAGATGCTTAGGAAGAGAGACTAGATCTGTCACCAGGCAGATAACACAAAGAAAGAAAGAAAACTGGATGGTGGCTGTGCTGAACTTAAGCCCTTACTAAAGGAGTCATCTACTCTTCAGGTCCAGCTGGTTGTTGCCACATGGAAGGATGGTCCCAACATTGCTTGATAGCCCAGCTTTTCAAGAGAAGAAAGAAATTGAGACCTTTATGTGAAAATTTCCAATATGAGAGACACTACAGGCCAAACAAAATGTTTGCAAGCTGGATTCAGCCCATGGGCTACTAGTTTTTGCCTACTGCTCTACAGGAAGTTCCTGCATTGGAAGTTTGCCCAAAATTATTTATAATGTCCCGATACTCAAGATTCTATATTTCTAGATTTAAGGCCCCCCTTAAAGCCTCCGTTTTACCTGACTTTTGTTTAAATGTTTTGTTAGGTTGTTGCAGAACCTGTACAGACCTGAAGGAGACAGTATGGTGTTATACAGTATCTTGAGCTGCTGCCATGTTTCACTGAGACAGCTTTGTTAGGAGCACTGTGTAGCCTCAGTAGGAAGAGGATCTTTTTAAACAGTGTTTTTAAAACTGGGTCATTTATTGTTTGTTCACGGTATTCTTTCTGGTTTGAGTAATCCCTGCACATTTCCCGATACTGCCCTCTCTTATGAGAGTTCTGGCTTTATTTGAAACTGCTGCTGTGTCAGAGAGGGTTGTTTCCTTGAAGGGGGAAACCCTTAGCAAGGTGCCTCATGATATCTGACTCCACATTCACTCATGTGCTGAACTGGGACGTAATAGCCCAGTACCATCTTAGGTCTTAGGTTTAGAAAACTAAATCGTTTTTACCAGAGTAGGAATTATTGTGTGATGTTGTGATTCCTGGAGTCCACTTTTCCACTTCTGTATTTGTATTTGTAGGGTGTTAGAACGCCAACCTTACAGCTCTCTGCGATGCAGGAAGGAGACTATACTTACCAACTCACAGTGACTGACACAATAGGACAGCAGGCCACTGCTCAAGTGACTGTTATTGTGCAGCCTGGTAAGCTCCAGCCTTGTGGTTCAGGCTCTTCTATTGGTGGGTCCATTTAACCTTGGGAGAAAAGAGGGTTGGGTTCTGAGCTGTATGAGGGTAGAAGCAGAAGGCACCGATCCATAGAGCCTCTGGTGACTTCTATTGTCCCTTCCCCTTGTGCTTTCTTCATAGCTAGAGATGAAGGATACTTCCCAGCCTCAGCTTGTGCCCTTCCCTTGGCTTGTTGTTGGTACCTTCAAGGAGACCTAGGAAATAGAGTTTATGCCATCCCAAATCCTAAAAAGTAATTGCGGTTTTTGCCATTCCTTTCAATAGCAATTACTTTTACACCAGCCCAATACCACGTCCTTTAAGGGCCTGCTTAAAATTGACTTCCTCAGGACAGCTCTGTCTTGTCACTCAAATCCTTTCATTTGAACTCCCTTAGCATTAGAGTTCAAGTTTAGTATGGTATTATAACTTCATTATGTTCTATGTTTCTGTCAGAATTGCTTGATATGTTTCAGTCTTATATTCTTTATTGTGTGCTCCCTGACGGTAACCACATCTCCCATAGTATCTGACAGTTCTGCAGCCTGAGAGGCAGAGTCCATGGCTTCCAGAACATGTGTCCCAATTGGTTCCTCTCCTTTCCCACCTAGACTGGCTGCTTTTGACCTCTAACTCTTTGTCTTCCAGAAAACAATAAGCCTCCTCAGGCAGATGCAGGCCCAGATAAAGAGCTGACCCTTCCTGTGGATAGCACAACCCTGGATGGCAGCAAGAGCTCAGATGATCAGAAAATTATCTCATATCTCTGGGAAAAAACACAGTGAGTATTGACACAAAATCCTTGTTTTTGCAAAGCCTCCAGACCTTGGAAGAGCAAGGTTTTATTTGCTATTATGAATTGAGTTGCTCTTATTGGCTTATCCAGTGGGGTGACTGAGGAAGAAATGTTTGCAATTCCAAACTTCAACTCCAAGAAAATGATATAATAAATAATTTTTGTAAGAAAAAAAGAATGCTTGCCATCAGCTAGTCCCCAGGTAGTACTGTGTGATCCTGGTGCTTTTGCAGGTACAATCCATCTGCTGAAATGCAGAGTTTAATTACACTTGAGAGGCAGGATGGAAGGGGTAATGGAGCAGAAAAATACTGTTGCTCAGAATTAACTGGGTAAGGCTGGCACGAGGGATGGGGCAGAGCAGCTATTAAGAGAAATTGAAAATACATCCATAAAATGAAAGCATTACTCTGTTATTGTTTTCTTGAAGACACCATTTACCAATTAAGTTAGCCAGAGGCCAAAGGCAGTAATCAAAATAATTCTAATTACATTGAAATTACCTAACTGAACCATTCTTAGTTCCTATAGTTTCTTTTAGCTCCTTTAAACCATAACTAATGCAAATGAAATTATATGCAGGATCCCACAAGTAGCAAAAGAATTCTAAGAAGAGTTAAAAGTATTCTCTGTTTCCAAAGGTAGCAACCATAGGACAGCCTGGGTTTTTTTGTTTTGTGTTTGTTTGTTTGTTTGACAAGGGCATTGGAGATGGGTGGAAAAGAGCTTTAATTTGAGTATACAAATGACTTGCTTTTTAGATTGCTGAGTTGGAATCTAGAAATTATTTCCCTCAGCTCTTGTTTTTATCTTTTGTAGAACATAATCTTACCCAGCCCAGGGTGTTTTTAATTATAATTGTTTATTGAAGATATGGCTGATAGACCTTTTAGCTGAGTTTTATTAGTGTTTACAGCAGAGATAATGCTTAGCATAGCTTCTTGAAGGAGACTGTGCTTCAGGAGGAGCTACCAGGATCAGAGGCTGTAACTTTCAAAGGCAAAACAAAGTAAATCCTGGATGTCTGCAGATTTCTCCGGCTTTCCTGTAGTTAAAAGCTCTGGGGCATTTTGATCCTTGAGCAGAGGGCTCTGTGGCTGTGTGCAGCCTCAATGTTGGCACAGAGCTCCCTTGGCTGCTGCAGGCAACTCTCTGAGGCCACAAGGGGGAAGAAGGGATGTAGGGTGTCCTAGGTGCTTGATGGCCCCTGTCCAGGAGCTGGAGGGAACTTTGCTTATAGAGTTGCTACAAACAAGATGTTTTTGTCCTGAGAGTTCCTCTGCAGTCTTGCCCCATTTCCTTTCCTTGACTTTTCATCAGGAGGGATTTGGGCACGTGATTAAGAAATGCATTTTGCTTCCTTGCTGGCAAGAGCCAAACCAACTACTGGGCCAGAAATGCTTTTTAGAAACATCACTCTTAAATCATTCTTTTGATCAGAGACTTGCTCAGAGAACTTTCTTCCTTTTACAAACTAGAATGGTAAAGAGTTCAAGTGTTCTAGAAGCTCATATAAAGGATAAGGCTAGAGGTGTTTGAAAGCTATTTGAATTTTCTGACCAGCAGGCAGCCTGTATTTTGAGGCCAAATGACACTTTGTCCAGTTGAAATATTTTTAAACATGTCTTGTGAAGGTCTGGGTAACAGTAGTTCGTGTCTTTGCTGAGGGAGTCATTGTCTCCTCCTGCTAAGTTAGGGACAGGACAGCAGCAGACAGGTACAACTCCACCGTCTGGTTTCTCTTTTTGCAGGGGACCTGATGGGGTGCAGCTCGAGAATGCTAACAGCAGTATTGCCACTGTGACTGGGCTGCAAGTGGGGACCTATGTGTTCACCTTGACTGTCAAAGATGAGAGGAACCTGCAAAGCCAGAGCTCTGTGAATGTCATTGTCAAAGAAGGTACCTCTCTGCCTCCAGTTTGTGTAGCAGCCTCTTAGGGTCAGATAGCTGAAGAATTTATCCTGTCATGTTTGGGTGCAGAAATTGATTAGAGACAGCAAGAGGTGGGTAAGAGGGTTGGGGTGAGGGCAACTGTTATTTTCTTTTCTAAAACAGCCTTTAATTGGACTGTAAGGTGAATTTTAACTTCCCTCCCTCCTCCTGCTTACATCTTCCCTTCCCTCTCATCCCCTTAATTTGTTTTCAGTCCTCCCTCCTTCCCTCCTTACTTTCTTTCTCATTGAATAGGGAAAGAATTAAGGGTTCTATTGTTTGCATTTTTTTTTTTGCCCCTGCATTGCTGAGACCTGGGCTGTGACTCCTGTTAGCTACAGTGACACCTGCTGTCAGGCTTGAGAATGACGGCTGCACTACAGCTGACTATGCTTGCCCTGAGCCTTTGAGCTGAGGCCAGCCAGAGGCCCTGCTCTAGTTTACAGGCACGGAGACCAGTGAGGGCTGTGGGAGAGGGCCCTAAGTTGATAGCAGGAAAAACCATCAGATATGCAGACCTCCAGACATAAGATATCAAGCTGAGTAAATACTGCATAGACATCTGAATATACAAAGCTTCACGTGGGGCTCCGAATAAGAGAGGTAGCTCTTTGTTTTCTCTTGTGAGGTTGCAAGGAAGGGGTCCAAAAAGATATTCAGAGAATAACATTTTAAGATATTTTGAAGGAGAATTTGCAAGATCAGCTAGGTGAAACCTAAACTCCAAGGTTTTAAGCCAGTTTGGGCCGTTATTTCTGATCGTCACATACCTCCAAAGCAGAGAAATGGATTCCATTTGGGAAGGCTGCTGGGAGAATATGAGAGGAAGGCACACTTGTCCCCTCTGTTGTACAGTGTTAGGAGAACATTTCTCTGGGTAGGACTGGAACCTCAGGACTGGAGCGCTGGTAGCTTTCATCTACACTGTTGGTTGGTGGCAGGGACAGGCACTTAAAAAGGTTCTCCAATTAAGGTACTCTTGATGTTTTAATTTCCCCATAAGCATCATGAAGAAACATTTCTTCTTTTCTAGAATGTCACGTTATGTCAATGATTTCTTTTTGATTAGAAATAAACAAACCACCTATAGCCAAGATAACTGGGAATGTGGTGATTACCTTACCCACGAGCACAGCAGAGCTGGATGGCTCTAAGTCCTCAGATGACAAGGGAATAGTCAGCTACCTCTGGACTCGAGATGAGGGGAGCCCAGCAGCAGGGGTAAGTGTGCTAGGAGCTGGAGAGCTACACAGAAGTGGGGAGGAGGAGGAGCCACGCATTCCAGTATATGCTTTAATCAAGTGGCCCCTTATATCAAACCCAGATTGTTCTCTGAAATCCAGGGAGGTTAAGTAACTTGCTTAGGGTCATTCTGTAAGCTAGTATAGCACAGAATGGGTTTCTCTTCCCTGATCCTAGCAGTTGTAGGCTGCAGTGCTGTTCCAGATCAGGAACTGCCCAAGGTTGAAACAGTTCAGCCCCGAAGGGCCTAGTTATGGTGAAAGCAGCAACTGACTCCAGGAAAGGAATGGCATTTTGTTCTGTAACATAGCCATGTTGTTCAACCCTACAGGAGGTGTTAAATCACTCTGACCATCACCCTATCCTTTTTCTTTCGAACCTGGTCGAGGGAACCTACACGTTTCACCTGAAAGTGACCGATGCAAAGGGTGAGAGTGATACAGACCGGACCACTGTGGAGGTGAAACCTGGTGAGTTCATTTAGTGATGAGGCTGAGTAGAATTGCTGAATCAGCCATTCAAGGCCTCTATCCTGAGACCCCCTTCCCCGAGCATGGACAGAGCCAGATGGCATGTCCAGCTTTAAAAATAATTGAGAAACCCCAAGCTGAAAAATCCATACAGACTGTCTGTTCCAACAATACCTCCTACCCATGCAGAAATACAGACCTCCCCCTATTCATCTCTGATGGAAAAACAAACTCAGAGAGGGCAGGACTTGCTCAGTGTCACACAGCAGTTGTGTCAGAGCCAGGCCTTTCTGCTCCTAGTCCAGCACTTTCTCCTCTCCTCGTGACTGATGAGAGAGGGCTCAGGTGCTTGGGAATCTGAGCATAGGAATAGCTTGAGTCATGATGTCTCATCAGCATCCAGATGCAGAAAACAATTTATTTTTATAAGTTGAGCCTCAGGCCTTATCTGACAATCCGGGGAAGGTAAAGTAATAGTGCTCTTTACATTTTTCAGCTTTGCAGAAATAAAAATTTTCTTCTTAAATAGAACCATGTTTTTGTTTTGCTTTGAGGTTAATATGGTGATAGGGAGGCACTGAGTGTGGAGGTGGGATAGAGCTTTATAAATTCCTGAGCTTCTGATGAAATGGTATTAACTTTAAACCTACTCTTTATTATCTAGACCAGCCTCATATATGGATGTTTTAGACAGGAAGGGATCTTGAGAGGTCTCCTAGTCCTTGTCCTGCCTCTAGGAAGGACAGTAGCTGAGACACTATAAAATCTCTTTGGTGTTTAAAGTCAGATCACAGATAGTCTACTAATTATGCAAATTATACATCAGAACAGGCAAGTGATGCATTCAAGTATGTAAATAAGGCATTCCAAACAATCAGTTTGAAATTCCAAATGTAGAACATCTTTAAGACATATTCAAAAGTAAAACATGATAGCCTCGCCGTTTTAGAATTATACAAAGATAGTGCAGCTGTGATGTGGCTCTAAGGAAATCCTTGTGTCTTGGCTGACTGGATTTTCTTTTGTTAACTGTATTTAAACCTGGAGGGACAGATGCATTCCCATTATTGAGGAGATTGTTGAGATGGACACTTTTCCTCCCATTGTTGTGCACAAAATACAGCGAGGCACTGAAAATCAGATGTGAGTCAGGAGAGATTGCTTAATACCCCCACTTGGCCTGGATTGCTCAGCACTGCCAGTTGCACAGAGGCTTTTAAAACAAATGTTTAAGTGTTTCTCTCTTCCCCACTCCCATCATTACTCCCCACCCCTCATTGCATCACTGCTTCAGCCTTATCCCCAGCACATGTGTGGGAATTCTTAGGTTGGTATAGAGACCAGGAGTGCTTTAGAAGCTTTCTAAGCCAGCCCCAGATTGCCTGATCAGGAATTCACTATTGTCCCTTTCCATTTGAAGGACATCTGAATGTTCTCACTCCTTTCTCTCCTGTGCCAAAGCAAATGCACAGTGGCAGGTCTGTGTTTACTCTCCTACTTCTAAAGCCATGACTGATCCACATGCTTTCCAGATCCCAGGAAAAACAACCTGGTGGAGATCATCTTGGATATCAACGTCAGTCAGCTAACTGAGAGGCTGAAGGGGATGTTCATCCGCCAGATTGGGGTCCTCCTGGGGGTGCTGGATTCCGACATCATTGTGCAAAAGATTCAGCCGTACACGGAGCAGAGGTAGCTGGGCAATGAATGGGGGGAGCAAAGGAAAGACCAGGGGCCCCCAGGCTTCTTGAATGTACTGAGAAATAGTGTGGTTAGATAGAGAAGGGTGGGCTTTCTGACCAGAAACACTCATGATGCCTTTTCTTCAATAGACTTCTGTCTTCTAGTGCAGGTGACATGCGCTATACTAGACACTTCAGCAGGGCTCCAGGGTGTAGGAGGTCAACTATTTTGACAACCACAGTCTAGTAGAGGAGATAAGTAAATATGGAACATTAGTACAGGGTGGGTTTGGTACAACAAGCGGCATTGTGGAACACTGTGGCAAGGACAATGAATTCTTCTAGGAGAGTTGGGGTAGGAGTAATCCAAAGATTTTTCTAGAAGAAAGAAAACTTCAACCTGGGCAACATAACAAGACCCCACCTCTACAGAAGATTTAAAAATTAGCCAGGTGCAGTGCGGTGCGCCTGTAGTCCAAGTTATTTGGGAAGCTGAGGCAGGAGAATTATTTGAGCCCAGGGGTTTGAGGCTGCAGTGAGCTCTGATCACACCACTGCATTCCAGCCTGGAAGACAGAGTGAGACTGTCTCGAGAAAAAAAAAAAGGGAAAAGGAAACTTGTATTGACCAGGCATGGGAGGATGGGGAGGAAATTCAGAACAGGGGAACAGCATTGAGCAATGGTCCTATGGTGTGAAAGTACACAGTTTCTTCCAGAAGAAGTCACTTGGTTCAAGCTTAGTGGCCCCAGGATGTGGTAGAAGACAAGACTGGCAGTGGAGATTGAGAACAGTTATATGCAAGCTGAGGATCTTAGTTTTAATAGTTTGGGTAGGCAGATCCAAGTTGGTTTGTTTTATGTGTGTGAAGTTTTTGTTTTGTTTTTAAAAGCAAGGAAATTACATAATTTGATTTTTTTTTTTTTTGAAAAGAGATTAGTAGTGTGGCAGCTAGTCTAAAATAGGGAGAGACCAAAGGCTGGGAGACCAATCAGGAAGCTTCTGGACTAGTCCAGTAAAAAAGGTAATAAAACCTGAATTAAGATAGTGGAAGAAGAGGAGAAGAAATTAAAAGAAATTCAGTGGTAATTCAGTAGGACTTGGCCCTTTAGGAATGAAGGTGAGTGAGATATCAAATGTGAGGCTTTTGGTTTGGATGTCTGGATAGATGGTTCAGGTAATTAACTGAGATTGGGAAGGCAGGTAGAACCAGTTTGGATGATTGAATTTGGGGTGTCTTACTGGCTGCAGCAGGAGGTGTTCCGTCAGATAGCCACAAGTAAAGGCTGGAACTTGTGGAAGGAAGAGCCCAAGATAGGAGTTACTGCATACAGGCAGGAACCAAAGCCACGAGAACGGGTGAGTCTCACTAGGAGAGAGCTAAGATGGATAAGGACACAACTCTGAAGGGCATCATTATTTAAGGAGGTGGCAGAGAAAGAAGAGGTAGCAAAAGAAACTAAGAAACAGAAATCAGGTGGGAGGAAAACCAAATGAGAGTGGTCTGCTGGAAGTTAAGGGGTGATCTGGCAAAAGGGGTGCTTCCAAAGGATTCAGATGCTACAGGGATGGAGGTGTGGTGAGAACACAAAGTAGGCCTGTGGGTTTGTGATTAGTAGATCAGCACAACTATAGTGAGAGCATTTTACTTAGATGTTGGAGGCAAAGGACAGATTTCATGGTTTGAGGATACAGAGATGGTCAGTATAACACCTTTTTGAGGAAGTTGGTGCTGAAAATAATATGGGAGGTAGGATTGAAAGAATATCTTTAAAAAAATTTTCTTTTCATTGTGGTCCTTATGGAACATGAACATCTTTTTAAAATAGGAAATTTGTGAGCATTTGTATAGACTGAGAGGAAAAGGAGATGGTGGAGATAGGGGATGGGTAATAAATGGAGGCAGATCTGGGGGACCAGCCAAGTTGGAAACATGAGGTGAGAGCAGTGGTTCCCAACTCCAGCCACACAATAGAATCTTGTGGAGGTTGTCTGAACATAACACTGCCCAAGCCTTAGCCCCATAGATTATAGTTCAGTTGGTCTGGAGTGGGGCCTGGGTACCTAGAATGGAAAAGCTCCCCAGGTGAATTTAATCTACAGTCAGGGCTCACTAGGTCAGGGATAGCACGATTAGGGATAAGTATACTCAGCAGCCTGGGAGTAGGAACAGGGCAAATGGCTGCTTGATTGATCCAATTGGCAGGAATTGGCTGGCAAGCAGTGGAAAGATGTTAGCAAGAGTGCTGGTAAGAGCACTGTTGACAGGGTTGCTCAGATTCACCAGCACTGGCGTATGGGGCATGAGCAAGAGAGAAGTTTCTGGGTTTCCCTGAGCTTCTGGCTTGTACTGGATTGACTTAGTTAAGGAATTCAGGAAGAACATGTGATTGGAGGAAAATAGTATTTTACAGTGGGAAAGAACATGGCCCTTATATTAGACCCAGCTTCTGAGCCCTGCCGCACTAGTGTTAGCTCTGTGGGAAAGTTACTTCACCTCTCTGAACCTGTTTTACTATCTGTGAAAATACTAGTACCTATTTATAGGATTGTTATGAGGATTAAATAAGTTAACATTTGTATAGTCCCTCACACATAGTGTTCAATTAATGGTTATGAGTTGATTTTGAGACTTGTTGGATTTGAGGTATCTGTTGAAGCTCTGGGGTAGATATTCACACAAGTATTTGCAGATATAGACTGGTCACTCAGGAGAGACGTGGAGAAGGGAGGTAAAGGTCTGAGGGTTATTGATATATAGACCAAAATTGAAACTGTAAGCATGAATTAGGTAACTGGGAGAAGATAATGGGCAATGGACCACACATCCTTTATGGCAAAGGTTTTTTTTGTTTGTTTGTTTCTGGAATTGATCATGCCCCATTGTTAACCCCACTGTGCAGCAAGCTTTTAGAAAGTCTATGGCAGTACTTCTCAGACGTTTATGTCATGCATGCCTGGAAAATGATACCATTTATAGGGCACCTTGGCATTAACAGAGAAGGCTGCTTGTACTGGAAGCAACTGGTCCAGGGCCTCTAGGATGCCCAGGTCCCACCCAGCCACACTGCATGCTGAGGGGATCAATATCTTGGTCACACCTGTAAACCAGTGTGACTCACTGATTTAGAAGGTTCTAATTGTAAAACTCACATGGAGCTCAAGGGGCAGGCTACTAAAAATTAAGGCTAAGGCATAGAACAGACTTGGTACTACCCAGGTGTGAGTTCACATGTGGCCTATCTTGGACAGAAATTGACAGTCAGCAAACAGATTCTGGGCATGGAGTAATATAATTTCATAGCAGCCATACTACAGTATAAGGTCTTTTAGTTGTCATCATAATTGTTTTGGCTATATTGTGACCTATGGATAATCTTTGATGCTGTCCAACAATTTACATTAACAAAGCATTGTGGTTTGTCTTTCAAGTAAACCAGTCACAAACCCAGCAGTCTTAGCTGGAAAAAGGTGGACAGCAGGGATGTAGCCATACCAAATCCCCATTTGTCTCATCCTCCAGCTAGATGGAGGGTATGGGTCTTCTTACTGGAGGAATGGGTTCTTTTGTTAGCTGGGGCAGCTTAGGGCATTTTAAAAAGAACAGACTTTGTAGTCAGACATAACAGGGTTGGGATCTGGCTCTGCCATAATCAACTGTGTGACCTTGGGCAAGTTACTTAACCCCTCTTACAAAGCCCCAGTGTTGTTCTCTGTAAAATGGAGATGACCCTGATAACACCTTTCTCACTGGCTTGTAGTAACAGAATGCATGTAATACTTAGCACAGTGTCTGTCGCAGACAGAAGGTACTTAGTAAATGGTAGCTGTTGCTGCAGGTATGGACCGCTTCAGCTCATTAGTACTGTTGCATGTCTCTGCAGCACCAAAATGGTATTTTTTGTTCAAAACGAGCCTCCCCACCAGATCTTCAAAGGCCATGAGGTGGCAGCGATGCTCAAGAGTGAGCTGCGGAAGCAAAAGGCAGACTTTTTGATATTCAGAGCCCTGGAAATCAACACTGTCAGTGAGTAATTCTGGGAATTTGGGAGCAAGAGCCTACCTAGTGCCTGCAGCTCACCCGTTGGTCCTTTCTGTCCTTGGCCTTCATCTCCTTTTCTCTGGGAAGATGGAGATAATCATTTTCTTGCACTGCTGTTATCATGAAAGAGTCCTGATTCATCACTGGGGGTTCTTAACTTGGGGCCCATGGGCCCCTGAGATCACGTTCAGAAGACTGTGAGCTTGAGTGGGGAAAAATTTACATCTTTGTTTTGACTAACCTCTGACTAAAACTCACTGTTTACTTCAATGATCAATGTAGGCAACAAACTACAGTAGTATCAACATAACCTGTGGCTTTGAGGCAATAGAAATCACAAATAATTTCCTATCACATTACATGATGTCATTTTTACTTATCACTACTTCAAAATTATGATAGTTGTTAAACCCACTTCTAGCTCTTGTTATTTAATGCTTATTTATTTATTTATTTATTTTGAGGTAGAGTCTTGCTCTGTCGCCCAGGCTGCAGTGCAGTGGTGTGATCTCAGCTCACTGCAACCTCCGCCTCCCGGGTTCAAGTGATTCTCCTGCCTCAGCCTCCCAAATAGCTGGGATTACAGGCATGCACCACCATGCCCAGCTGATTTTTATATTTTTAGTAGAGATGGGGTTTCGCCATGTTGTCCAGGCCGGTCTCGAACTCCTGACTTCAAGTGATCTGCCCGCCTCGGCCTCCCAAAGTGCTGGGATTATAGGCGTGAGCTACCATGCCCAGCCTGTCTTCTTAAATATTTTAAAAACGTTTAATATAATTATTGCCTTCCTTTGAAGTACTATAGGTATTTTATTTTTGCAATTCTGAGAAGGGGATGTGTGGCACATAAAAGATTAAGAATTGCTGATATAGACAAACAAGTGAAGACAGGCTGGAAGTGTCTTGCTAGTGGCCTCCTGACTGCTCCAGTTTTGTCCAGTCGAGATGAGAAAGGCAGGCACCATGCCCAAGATGGGTCTCGAGGACATTTCACCACATAGCATTAATCTGGGGTGCTTTGGTGCCCTCATGGGCTCTAGGTGCTGCTTGTCACCCATGGCTGACTCTTGTTGACTCTCTTCCCTTTGCTGCCACTCTCAGCATGTCAGCTGAACTGTTCCGACCATGGCCACTGTGACTCGTTCACCAAACGCTGTATCTGTGACCCTTTTTGGATGGAGAATTTCATCAAGGTGCAGCTGAGGGATGGAGAAAGCAACTGTGGTGAGTTTTCTATGTGGCACAGTGCCAGCCTGTTTGGCGCTGAATGTGGTTCTGCGCTGAGTGGGTGGGTGTTGGTGTTTCTGAAGCAGATGAGCAGGCAAGGAGAAGAACTTTGTGTATTTTCTGTTTGCAGAGGACTTTTACTTCCTTCCTCCACACTTGCTCAAGGTTAGAGGAAAGCCCTGAAGCAGTCGTGTAAGAAGAACCAGGCTTAACTCAGATCCAATGCCAGTTACAGCCTAAATCCCATCAGCTGAAAAGCCTCCTGTCTTTTGGAGTGCCTCCATGCTGTAGCCTAATGGAAGCCCTCGTTTCCCTCTTAAAGCTCTTTTCAGCCTGCACCACTGCTGCAGGGTCTCAGGGCTTGCCGGGAGCAGGGACTGGAAAGCAGGGACATTTCAAAAGGTTTAAAGCTTCAGCTGCCCTTAACTCCAAGGTCTCACCTTCCTGGGGAGCCTGAGGCATTCTTGTCTCCAGAGTGAAGCCACACCTGCCCAAGCTGGGAGCAGCCCAGACCTCCCTCCCAGCCTCTCCCTCCACAGCCCTCACCATTTTGATTTTCTTGGCAGAGTGGAGCGTGTTATATGTTATCATTGCTACCTTTGTCATTGTTGTTGCCTTGGGAATCCTGTCTTGGACTGTGATCTGTTGTTGTAAGAGGTAAGATGGATTTTCCTTTGAAATTCATTCGGGCTTCTTGTCATACATTCATTACTCAGAGAGGTATTTGGCACCTTCCATGTGGAAGGACTGGGCTGGGTCCTCAGTCAGCATTAGAGAGTTCTGACCCACCTAAGGCATGCATGGGCAGCTTTGCTCACCCTGAGACTCTCCTGAGGGCAGAGGCACACTCCTTCAGTGAATGGCAGCCACTGCAGTGATTTGGAACCTGGGAAACATGGCTGGGCGGGAGCAGGGCAAGGTGGGGGAGTGAGTGTGAGGGCCAGGGGTACAGACCCGGATCACATCTGTAAGGTGTGTTTCCTTTAATGCACCACACCGTAGCCTCACCAGCATAGCCCGCGAGTTTTTAATTCTGCCTTCTTTCTAGTTGGGATTCATGAGTGTGCATGTTTCCACACAGGTATGCACCTAGGCTAGCCAGGCTCAGGCGTGCTGTGTTTTTTCATTTGAGTCTTTCTATTGAGTCTTCTAAGGTGGAATGGTTACATTTATTTTATGTTTTCATTATTAATAATATTATTTCTGTGTATACTGTGTGCCATAATATTTTTATAGGTAATATCATTTTTAATACACATAACCTTTTCCCATTTTACAGATAAAAAAACTTAGGCTCAGGAAAGGTACATCACTGTCTGAAGACCAATTAATAGTGACAGAGCTGAGATTCAACTTTCAGTATAACCTCTTATACAACTTAGAACTAAAGGAATTTTAAAAAATTCCCACTAGTCTAAGACAACCACCATTACCAACTTTGTTAGTGTAATGCCTCTCTCCTCCCACACCCTTCAAGCAGAGGATTTTGTTTTCTTTACGTTTTTAACCAATCTGTCCTTCATTGCCCCTGTGGGATGGTGAGTCCATGCCAAGGTGGTCATAGCTCCCTTGCCCTTCTCCAGAATTGCTGAGGAACATTTGAAGAACAAATCACAGTTGCCACCTTTCCTGGCTGAGAAATGAGGAGAGGACACCCCTCTCAGTAGGTGCCCCACCAAAATAGGGCCCTGCATGCACATCTGGCTCTCATCCTCATCCTCCCAGAGAACCTCCTTCCTGAGCAGGGGTGGGGGTTGTGTTTTTTAGGCAAAAAGGAAAACCCAAGAGGAAAAGCAAGTACAAGATCCTGGATGCCACGGATCAGGAAAGCCTGGAGCTGAAGCCAACCTCTCGAACAGGTAGGGGCCCTGGGCGCCAGAGCTTCTAGGTCTGTGCACTCTCTCTGTGGAAAGCTGCTGTCACTAGCCCCTCCTGAGTGTGTCACTAACAGCCCACTGTGCTTGCAAAGCATTTTGTTCCCTTTTGCCTGATGAAGACTGAGGGTCAGATTTGCCCTGAGCTGCACTGGACAAAATGCCTCCAGGACCCACTTCGCATGCCACTTCCGCTTGGTGGGGGTGCTGGGCTTCTTGTTTTCCTTTGCCTGGGCATTCTCCTCATGTTTCCAACCTGGAGTTCCACTTTTCCAACTGTCCCAGGAAGTCAGGGTCAGGGACCTTGGACTTGTCTCTTACTGCTGACCAGTCTGTCCTTTATGGGCAGAGATGAGACCCAGGCCCGTGTCTGCGAGCTGACCACCTTTCAGCCAGCCTTGTTCTCCTGTCTTCCTATCTTTATCATTTGGCAAGTCCTCAGCTTCTGTCAGTGTCTTAGGGCAGATAGGAGGGCATTTCCTTGCACAAACACTAAGATGACTTTGAGTGATGGCACTGGGAGTTCAGGGCAGGTAGTGGGCCTTCCTTCCTCCTCTGGGCTGGGTCACCTGGCGAGGGTTTCACTCATCATGGATGCCATGGGACAGGTGTCATTGGTTTATGAGAGCTAGACTCTATAAAGCGATTCCTAAACACTCTGCAAGTAGAACTATTTTTATATAAAGCATTTCTTAAACACCTTTCATGCTTAAAGCTTTGTGTTAGGGAGAGGCTGTGGGGGTATAGGGAGTCATCAGACACAGGCTGTGCCCTCAGTCTAGTGAGGGAGAAAAGACACACAGTAGCAGAAGAGAACAGGCTCACAGCAGTCTGGACTCTGCACCAAGCAGCTCGATCCACCAACACTGTCAAGGTGGAGACTGGAGGTGGTGGGGCTTGAAATGAGCCCAGGAAACCAGAGCAGTGAGGGTGGGCGGAGCATTTCACCCAGGAATATTGAGAATGAGGGCTTGGAGGTGAAATGTGCAAAACCCACCCCTCACACTGCAGCCAAGGTTTTTATCATGTTACTCTGATAATGTTTTTCGCCTCTTGACATTCTTCAATGACTTACTATTTCTAGCACAAAAAGCTAGAACTTTTGGTCTGGTAGATGTGGCTTTTGTGAGCTTACATCAGTTTGCTTTTCTAGAATCTTTCTCTTTGCTGATCTCCCTCTTTTCTAAACAAGTTCTGCTGGTTCATCCAGTAATCTCTTTCTTTTTTTAAAATGTGGAGACAAGGTCTTGCTCTGTTACCCAGGCTGGAGTGCAGTGGTATAGTCATAGCTCACTGCACCCTCCAACTCCTGGGCTCAAGTGGTCCTCCTGCTTCAGCATCCCAAAGCAGCTGGGACTACAGGCATGCGCCACCATACCCAGCCCTAGAAAGCTCTTTCTTATCCCTCCCTTAACCTCCTCAAATTGTGCTCACCTTTCTCCTACATGCCTGGGTTGGCATTTCTCTCGCTGTCTCATGATTAGTTATGTTTGCCTGTCTCCCCACCCATCAGTGAAATCCCTGAGGGCAGGGGCTGTGTCTCATTTATCTGTGGATATGGAGCGGGACCACTATGTGCCAGGCCCTGTGCCAGACACTGCTTATATTGTGGTGAATCAAACGGACAGACTTCACTCTTGTGTAGCTTATGTCAGACAGACATTAAGCAAACTCACAAATACATAAAATATGCCCATAAAAGGCCTTTATGAAGAAAAACACTTAAGCTGAGACCTGGATAAGTGGGAGCTAGCCAGATAAAGCTGCAGGAAATAGCATTCCAGGCAAAGGAACAAAACTGGTGCAGACCCAGCTGCTAGAAGGAGCAGAGAGCATTTGAGGAGGTAGAAGAAGGTGACATGCTGGACAGGTTCACCTTCCCACGGAGTAAGGGGTGAGTGACCCAAGGCTCAATGGATGAGCAGGGTCCCTGCTGAGGACTTCTCTTGAGCACAATGGGGAGCCACTGATAGCTTTTTAAGGGGATGAATGGTGGGATTTGGTTTACATTTATTATTATTATTATTTGAGACAGAGTCTCACTCTTATCACCCAGGCAGGAGTGCAGTGGTGCGATCAAGGCCCACTGCAGTCTTGACCTCCTGGGCTCAGGTGATCCTTCCACCTCAGCTTCCTAAGTAGCTGGGACCACAGGCATGCGCCACCATCCCCAGGTATTTTTTTTTTTTTTTTGTATTTTTGGTAGAGACGGGGTTTCATCATGTTGCCTAGGCTGTTCTTGAACTCCTGGGCTTAAGTGATCTGCCTACCTTGGCCTCCTAAAGTGCTGGGATTATAGGTGTGAGCCATGGCACCCGGTCTTGGTTTATATTGTAAAAAGACAACTGTGTAGCTGGGCGTGGTGGTGGGTGCCTGTAATCCCAGCTACTCGGGAGGCCAAGTCAGGAGAACTGCTAGAACCTGGGGGTGTGGAGGTTTCAGTGAGCCGAGATCACTCCAACCTGAGCAATAAAGCGAGACTCTGTCTCAAAAAAAAAAAAAAAAAGATAACTGTGGCTGACAGATGCAGGGGTTGGAGGGGGAAAGGCTAGCTGAAAGGAAGTTAGAATGTCCTTGGGGTTGAGAGGCAGATAGATTCTAGATCATTTTTGAGGAAGACTTAATGAGGTTAGTGGTCTGCTGGCCGAGGGGTGTGGGAGAAGGGAGAAAGGAAGGAGGGCTCACAGCTTCAGCACTGAGCCTCTGTGGGTTGGGTGGTGGTGGTATCCCTGAGATGGGAGAGACTGGAGAAGAAATGTTGGAGATCAAGTGTTTGGTTCAAGAGAGTTATGAGTGGAGTTGAGGAAATGAGAATGAAAGATTGACAAGGCCCAAATTGTGAAAGTTTGACTATCAGCCTGCAGAATTAAACATTTATCCTGGTGATGCTGAGAAGCAAAGTCTTGGATATGCTGGTTTAGGAAAATCAGTCTGGTGACAGCATATAATAATTGAAGGGGAGTGGCTACAAGTGGGGAGACCAGCAAGGAGATTTTTGGTCCAAGGAGGAGCTGACAGTGGTTCACACAGTGTGGTGTCAGTGGGTTATAGCTAGGCCTGGCAAGGTCAGGGCTGACTTCCAACCGAGAGATGGAGAATGATAGTGCTGTTGACAGAATCAGAACCTCTGATGCAGTGACTGGGTAAGAGAAGATGAATTAAATGGAACTCAGCAGAAGAGTCAGACCAGGAACTGTAAAAATAGGAATCTCCCATCTGCTGGTGAGGATCAGCACCACAAAGGGTCATATCCCTTATGGGGGAATGTTGAGGGACAAAAGAGGCCTAGGGTTGAGGACCCCAAGAATGACCATCCAGGAGGGAGGAGGGGATTCATTAGGGGACAGCCGTTGGTGTTTGCTGCTGCAAAGGCCAAAGAATCAGAATTGATAGCACCAGAGAAGCTCCTGGCCCATCAGAGAGCTGCAGTAGAGTGGGGAGTGACAGTGGAAGTAAAAGTACAGGTGATTTAGAAAGCGAAGTGAGGAGATGAAGGCCCTGAATATTTAAAAATCCTTCTAGAAGCTGAGCAGTGAAAGCTAGAGAAGCAGGATGGCAGGCAGAGGGCAAGGGCCTCCTTTTCCTCGGAGAAGGGCTCATGAACAGATCTGTGGGTGGCAGTGTTGAAGGTGGGTAGAGGAGTGGTGCGTTGGAGAGGTGCTTCCTGACTGAGGAGGAAGGAGGGAGTAGGGAAGAGAGGAGAGAAAGGGAGCATGGAGTTCAGATGCCTCTTCTGAGGCAGGAGGGGAGAAACAAGCGGTGATGGCCCGGAGAAGTGCCGCGCTGCAGAGGCGAGATTGGATGGGAGACTGAGCTCAGCACATCGGACATCTTAGGGAGAGGGGAGAGCCACAGGGTGTTCCAGTGGCATCTAGGTGACCAAAACCAACAACGTGCGACCAGGTGAGGGCAGCAGGGCTGGTCTCTTGTGGGCAGTGTCTACCGAAGGGAGCTGGGAGAGCCCGCTCAGGTTTGGTGTGGGTCTGAGCAGGCCGGAAGCACTGGTTCTTGTTCTGGGCTCAGTGGGTTAGCAGGTCCAGCCCAGAGTAGAGTCACTAGGAGGACAAGGAGAATGAGATTCAAGACCATATGGTGTCAGGTATGGAACTGAAGAAGTTTAGCTGGAAGAAGGCTAAATTGAGTGGGTCTGTGGTGGGGAAAGAGGATGTGTGTGCGCGGGAGCCTGGACGGACAGTTTGCCAGGAGCCAGTTTAGGCTGAGGATGAGCAGTAACTGAGGAAGGAGAGCAGTGCCACCTGGTAAGTGTAGGGCTGCCCCCCTCAGGAGGTCCCCTTTACATTCAGCAGCTATGGCTTTGTTTTCTCTTGTTGTTTTTTTGTTTTTGTTTTTGTTTTCTATTCTATTGATTTTTTTTTTTCTAAAACTTTCTATTGAAGTATATTAGGTTGAACCTAGGCTCCTGTCCTCACTGCAATAGCCAGAGGGGCTTTGGGAAGGAGGCAGCTCTGAACGGGTGGGTATTTCAATGGGCAAGGCAGGGCCTTTGGAGGTCCTGGGCCCTTCCCTGGGCCCTTTCCACTGTCCCCACCGCACCGGAGATGTCCTGGCGGTCAGTGTTCTTCGTGGCCCTGCTCCTCCGCTGCCCGAAGACTCAGTAGGAGAGGTTCAGTCAAGACCCAGAACTGTAACCCTGACACCAATGCAGGTGAGGAAGCTCCCTGACCAAGCCCCAGAGCATGTGCCACAGGCACAGCTGTACATGGGCAAGGTCCTTGGGCACATGTGGTCCTGAATGGCAGGCACATCAGGGTCTGGATGCGCTCAGCCTGGAGAGCTCGGGGCACTCCCAGCCTTAAGTCAGGTGTGGCCAGAAAGGGCTGAATGGCTGGGAATCCTCTCAAGACACTTTCAGTATGTGAGGGAGATCTGGATCCTTCTCCCCGGAGAAGGGAGAATGATTATTGGATGACGAGATTGTGGTGCTGGAGAGGGCTCTCCCCTCTCCCTAAGATGTCCACCCCTCACCTGACTGGTTACCTTTTTTAGACAGGAGGGAGGTTAGCTCCTGGGCGTGGGCATTCCCAGGACCCAGAACACTGCTGAGGGGGTGCCACGTGTTGGCATCTCCCACTCTAGTCCTGCTATCTCAGCCTGCTGTTTGCTTTCTCTGGAGTTTTGGCACCAGCCAGAGGGCAGCCATCTTTGCTATTGCAGCTCTTCTTATCAGACCACATTTTGATGTCTGTGGCCTGTGTCGGCATCTATGGGGATAAGTAGTGAAGGGACTGCCATGGCTTGCAGAATCGTAGGTGTCTTCTTTGACCGCAGGTGCTTCCTACGGTTCTTGCTTTGTGTGTTCTGTGATTTGGCTGCTTGGGACTGCTTCTGAGAGTCCCCATTTCAGTCAGGCTCTCCCAGCAGGAGAGACCTCTCCAAGCATGCACCTGCTCTGCCACCCTAGCATCCAGTGAAGCCAGAGCAAACAAAAGCCCACAGAGCAAATGTCTGCATGGACTGAAATTGCACACTCCTGCTGTGCCAGGACTCAGCAGCCCTGCTGACCTAGGATGCAGCTAAAAGCTCATTCTCCAGAGCCTGAGTTCTTTGTGCTTTCCTGCCTACCATGTCACTCCACCCATAGAGGGAGATGATAAAATATTCCAAATTTGAAAGGTAAAGAAAAGAGAATGTCACTGGGTGGCCTGAACCAAAGCTCATGGATACTGGAGATGAAGAACCAGCAGGAGACCCCAGGTGTGCTCTCATCCATACTCTGTGACACCCCTTAGTGGACTGTTCCAGCCAGTTGGGCCCGGGAGAAGGACTAGGGAAGTTTCCTTCCCATCTGCACCTCCCAGCCTGGAGAGGAGCCTCTGACTTGCCCTGTTCCTTGGCTCCTCAGGCTGGGGTAAGGTGTGGGGGTGGCTCCAGCCTGGAAGCCAGTCTCCTAATGCTGGATTCCTTGTTTTCCCTGCAGGCATCAAACAGAAAGGCCTGGTGCTAAGTAGCAGCCTGATGCACTCCGAGTCAGAGCTGGACAGCGACGACGCCATCTTTACGTGGCCAGACCGAGAGAAGGGCAAACTCCTGCATGGTCAGAATGGCTCTGTACCCAACGGGCAGACCCCTCTGAAGGCCAGGAGCCCGCGGGAGGAGATCCTGTAGCCACCTGGTCTGTCTCCTCAGGGCAGGGCCCAGCACACTGCCCGGCCAGTCCTCCTACCTCCCGAGTCTGCGGGCAGCTGCTGTCCCAGCATCTGCTGGTCATTTCGCCCTGACAGCCCCAACCAGAACCCCTGGGACTTGAATCCAGAGACGTCCTCCAGGAACCCCTGAACGAAGCTGTGAATGAAGAGGTTTCCTCTTTAAACCTGTCTGGTGGGCCCCCAGATATCCTCACCTCAGGGCCTCCTTTTTTTGCGAACTCCTCCCCTCCCCCGAGGGCAGACCCAGCCAGCTCCTGGCCTCTGCAGCTCCCCGGTGGGCGGGGTCACTGTGCCCAGAGTGCTGCAAGGCGAGGCCTGCTGTGCTGCCCGCACACCTGAGTGCAAAACCAAGCACTGGTGGCATGGTGTTTCCTTCTCTGGGGTAGAGTACGCCCTCTCGCTGGGCAAAGAGGAAGTGGCACCCCTCCCCTCACCACAGATGATGAGATGGTAGCATAGAAATGATATCTGGTCCCCCTTAACACTGGAGCCCCACTCCCTTCTCCCATCCGGCCCGAGATTAGGGAGGATTGACTGTGTCAGGGATGGCGGGTGGCCTCTCTCGCTGCCAGGGCCCTTGTCAGAGCAGCCAGGCTGGACAGATGGCCTCCCTCCTCTCCATCTGACCGGCACCTGCTGCTTCGGGGCTCAGGCCACCGCTCCCTGTCCCCAGAGGAGATAGCCCCAGATGGACTGGAATGTTGTGGCACGAGAGCACATGTGTGCGATGGCCCCACCGTGGTCCCCTCTCTGTCCTTCCATCTGTGTGTTTTCTCTGTGTGTCCCTTGCATGTGTGCGTGTTAGAGTGAGCGCGTATGCATCAACTCATTGGGCTCTTGACTGCTCACAAGGCAACTTTGACTTGGGAAGACTTTCAGCTCCTTGGAACCAAGACTTCCTGAGTCCCCCTCACCCTGGCCCTGTTCCACCATGGTTATCTGGGTTTTGGGGAATGGAAACTTTGGGGGAGCGACTTTTTAAAGAGACACTTACAATTTCTACTACTGCACTATTGTCCATTGTGGGATGATTAAACATGGTATTTAACTGTGCACTCTGTCTGCTGGGTGTGCTGCTTCACGCTACATCTCGGACCTATGCACAGCTCCCACCCCCTGGGCAGCCCTGTGAGGTCATGGCCTCTGGCAAGGAAGTTTTGGGCCTGGCATCAGCACATGCAAGCAGTGGTGCTGGGCCCTGCCTGCCACTGGTGGGTGAGAATGCACCACCCCAGTACCCCTGCTGGCTTTAAGGGAGGAGGGTTGATGTCCCTTCTTCCCATATCTTTTGTTAACACAAAAATGATCATGTCTACCTGTGACCAAGCTGGGGGGACACAGAGTGTCCTAAAGTCCAGGGTGTGGCTTTAGAAATTTTGACCACTCATCTTCCTTTTGGGGTTCCCAAATAGTAGAGGTTGGCCACATGCCCCCAAATGTGTTGACTGTACCTAGTTCACAGAGCACTTTGCTGGGCATGTGGCTTGGGAGGGCTGGTGCACAGCCTAGCACTCCCAAGGCAGGGAGGAGGGAAGGACCACTGAGCTCATGCTCCCTCCAGGGCCCTAGGCACAAAACCCTGCTGCAGGAGGGCAGCAGTGGCTGTTTTTACAGATTGAGAGCCAAGGCATAGTGAGATGAAGTAACTTAATCTACACAGATGGTGACAGAGGAGAACTCAGGCCCAACGGAGCCTTGCTCGCTCTGCAGCAGTCTCCAACCTCAAGACGAGAGGCTTCTTCAAACAGGTTGCTGGGTTTCTAATTCAGTAGGTCTGGGGAAGGGGGAGGACATAAGAATTTGCCTTTCTAACAGGTTCCCAGGAGATACTGATGTGCTGGTCCTGGGCCTCCCTTTAGAACCTCTGGCCTAGAAGCACATAGTCAATGCCGCATGAATAGGAGCCAGCACATGTCCCGTCCTGAGTGAGGGTGAAAGAAGTAAGTTTAGAAAAGGGAGGGCTTGAATCTGCCAAGGAGTGTCCTCCAAGGTAAGGGCACAGGTTTGCTCAGTTGACAGGTGGAGGTTGGGGGGCAGTGTTGCAGCCCAAACACAGCCACAGCAGACAGGCTCTGTGGAGCGGAGCGCACTCCAGAGAGTGAAAAACAAGTTGGCCAGATGAAAAACAAGTTGGCCTGCACACAGTGGAAGCCATTGGCAGCTCGGGCAACAGAACAGTGGAGCTGGGTACAGGCCAGACTGCACAGAATAGCTGGGTGGGAGGCGATAAGGCCTTGGTGAGGGTTGGTGCATCGGGAATAGCTTCAAAGGATTTGGGAAGGAACTGCAGGACCCGACCACTTACTGGCTTTGTAGTAAAAAAGGGAGGCTTCCCTTTTCCTCTGGGCCTCTTTTCTCCATCTTGTTTATCTCAGCTACAACCCACTGAAGGATATATATATATATGTATACGTGTATATATATATATATGTATACGTGTATATATATATATATGTATACGTGTATATATATATATATGTATACGTGTATATATAATATATGTATACGTGTATATATATATACACACACACACACACACACACACACAAACACACATATATATTTTAGTTGGAATTTTGCTCTTAAATGGGGAGCTGAATCCTGGGAACACTGGCAATCATGATTTTTCTTTTTTTTTTTTTTTGAGACAGAGTCTTGCTCTGTTGCCCAGGCTGGAGTGCAGTGGCGTGATCACTGCAAGCTTTGCCTCCTGGATTCAAGCAGTTCTCCTACCTCAGCCTCCCCAGTAGCTGGGATTACAGGCATGCACCACCACACCAGGCTAATTTTTGCATTTTTAGTAGAGATGGGGTTTCACCATGTTGGCCAGGCTGGTCTTGAACTCCTGACCTCAGGTGATTCACCCACCTCGGCCTCCCAAAGTGCTGGGATTACAGGCCAATCATGATTTTTCTTGGCATTTATTAGTTGGTTAAATAAAGCATTAAAAGAGAGAAAGTGCCATCCTGTTGGAGCAGTCGAAGCTTTTTCCCCAGGTAATGCCCCTTTCAAGTGGATCCTAGGAGCCTAGAATCCTCTCCCTCTGCAACCTGGGACTCTATATGGGGGCTGTAGACAATTTCTGTGCTTTCAGCCACTGTGCAGCACTCAGCCTTTTGTCTCCAACCCACTTGCAAGTTCACGAGGCTAGACCCATAACTTCTGTTTTGCAACACTCTCTTACCTCTAACACAGCACAGATACTAAAACATTTTACGTGAGCTACATGATCTGAGAGTAGTCAATGCCTCAGAAGTTTCTCATTCTGATTCTGTTACGTAGAAACAAAACACACGAGTTTCAATAGCCTCAGATGAAAACAGTTCCTGTCTTGCTACCCATAATCTGTATGTCCCATCAGTGATTAAGGGACAGCAGTAGGGAAACCACAGAAACCATAAACATGGCTGTTTTCAGGAGCGACCAGTGCACACCACTTTATTCCTACCTTATCTCAGAAATCCCAAGCTATCTCTCTTAAAAGCATGAGGCACTTTTAAACATGGTACTCTTTGGAAATACTAAATACCATACTCTTATTTGGGAAAGCGATATAAACTTCAGCATTTCAAAACCACCAATGTCAACTTACCCATCATCCTATCCCTAGTCTCCACCACAGGAACTGGGATGCCCTTTGAAGTGTGCCCATGATGAACACAGAGCCTGACAAACATCAACACAGGCATGCGGAGAGGTTCCAGGAGCACAGGAGGGGGACGCAATCTGACCAGCTCAGGGATGTGACAGAGGTGGTTTCTCAAAGGAAAACGCCAGTTAAAGCGGGGAGGGAGACGGCAGATCTGGTCGCTGCTAGCTTCTCCCACATGAATCCTCCAATGGAACCTGGCCTAGGAAGTTCCCAGGGAATGCTACTTGGGGAGAGAATAAAGAGATGGAATGAAAATACTGAACTATAACATATAAGATGGGGATGGGGTGATGACTGTAACGTAGTCTTTCCATAGGACGATGGTAGAAATACTCATTTGAGAAAATCAGGCATTCATCTTATAAATATTGAGAAAGCCACTGAAAATTCAGAACTAGAATGTAGAACATCTAAACCAGACAAGGAAAGAAAAAAATTAAAAGATTTCAATCAACCCATCAGCAGGAAGGGAGGGAAAAAAAAAATCAGCATGAAAAATGTGACCACTTAATAGGCATTAGTTTTCAGATTGGATGTTAACGACAAAACCACTACCACCAAACAGAACTTAACAGACTGGGTTTAATTGTAAATCTCTCTTTACAGGACAGACAACTAAAACATCACATAGACTGAAAATAAAAAGACAAGATACACTGCGGCTTTGGATCCTATTAAGACAGTGAACTAGTGTACGCTACAGGTTCCCTTCCCCAAAAATCAACCCTAGAAAAACAACATCAATTGGGGCACCACTACCACAAACCAAACCAAACCAAATTGAAAACTCCCCACAAATCCTGTAAGAACCCCCAAAGATGCAGGTTATAAAGTGGGAGGGGAGGTAGGGCATCAGGGAGATATCTGCTCTTGCTGGACATGGGACCGCCAGTCAAGTCACTGATGTCAGTGGGACACTATCAGGGCAGCCCAAAGCTCTGCTGAGGAGAAAGAGGGGTGGGTTGGGCAGCTGCTCTTAGAGTTGAAATTCCAAGCCCTTGTTCCCTCCAAAGCCTCAAGAGCTGGCAGAGGATGACTGGAAATTGTGCCTCCTCACAGTGCTGCTTCCTACAGGTCTGAAGGTGAATCTTGGAACACTGCTGGTGGAGTGGTCAACAGCAACTGTGAGGGACCTGGAGGTCATGAACTTCCCTTCTTCAACTCACTAGGAGGGACAGGGTAGAGCCTGGCTTTGGCCTTTCACCAACAAATACTACAGAGAAGCTGGTGCTGTGAAGGAACATGAGCTCACAGGCTAAAATAACCAGATGCCACATGAGGAGCCCAAGCCCCTGCCCCCAAAGACAGCAAACTGAACTAGAATTCAAAACAAACCGGGAAACGTTGGCAATCTGAAACAAGAACAAGGACCAAGCAGTTTTTTTTTGTTTTTTTTTTTTTTTAAGAGACGGCGTCTCACTCTGTCACCCAGGCTGGCATGCAATGGTGTGATCTCAGCTCCCCGCAAACTCTGCCTCCCAGGCTGGCGTGCAATGGTGTGATCTCAGCTCCCCGCAACCTCTGCCTCCCAGGTTCAAGCGAAACGCCTGCCTCAGCCTCATGAGTAGCTGGGATTACAGGTGCCCACCACCACACCTGGCTAATTTTTGTGTTGGCCATTCTGGTCTCAAACTCCTGACCTCAGGTGATCCACCCACTTCGGCCTCCCACAGTGCTGGGATTACAGGTGTGAGCCACCAAACCCGGCTCCAGATAGAAATATTAAGGGTGAAAAAATTAACAAATGGGATAGGACAGATATATCTCACAACAAATCCATGAGCTGGGGCATCATACTGAGGGCCTCTGCCAAAAGGAAGCAGGAAAATCAAAACGTGGGAACGCCCCCCCACACATACAGAGCAGTCCAGGGACAGAGCAGAAGTGCCAAATCTCAATAATGGGAGTCGCAGAACGAAAGAGGAAAAAAAAAATGGAGAAAATATTTGAAAAAATAATGAGAATGCATTTCCCAGAATTAAAGAAAGATCAAGGGACTCATTGATTAGTAAGAAAACTGTACGAACAGAAACATTGTAGTGAAAGACATTTAAGACCAATAAGAAAAGCAGAAATTCTGAAAGCTCTCAGAGAAATAACAGATCAAATCAGATGGAAATCAGGCTTTTTAACAGTATCAGATGAAAAAGGAAGTGCTAAAGGAGAGAACTTTGACCTCAAAATGTATAGTAAGACAAACTCACTAACTTGAGTGTAATAAAAAAATATTCTCAGGTGGCCGGGCAAGGTGCGTGACGCCTGTAATCACAGCACTTTGGGAGGCCGAGGCAAGAGGATCGCTTGAGGCCAGGAGTTCGAAACCAGCCTAGTCAATATAGCGAGACCCCCCATCTCTACAAAATAAACATTTTAAAAATTAACTCCATGTGGTAGCACACGACTGTAGTCCCAGATACTCTGGAGGCTGAGTCAGGAGGACTGCTTGAGCCCAGGAGTTAGAGGCTGCAGTGAGCCATGATTATGCCACTGGGCTCCAGCCTAGGTGACAGAGCAATACCTTGTCTCAAAAAAAAAAAAAAAAAAAAAAAAATCCTCAGGGACACAAGGCTTCAGTAACTTTTTCACAAAAGGGCCCATTTAGAACATATTCTTGGAAGAAGTGGTCAAATATAGAAAAATTAATCTAGACATCGGAAGAGAGACGGGAAGTGATGGTGAGCAAATACCCTGGCAAAGTTTGTAGTCTGAAACAGGACTAACAGAAAGGAAAAAACCTGTAAGTATATAATAAAATAATTAACATAGTAAGTAAGAGTGGGCAAGACCAAACGAACATAAAAGTCTAACAAAGTCTTACTAGGAGAAGATTTAGATGGTAAGTTAAAGTAACCAACAGGGGTAAACAAACATGATTAGTATTAAGAGTAATATGTTGGTCCGAGTGTTGTGGGTTATTGTTAAGCTGATTTACCATCGTCTCCCCCCACAACCACGCTTGACTAGCTTTGCATTCTGGCCTGGTGCAGTGGCTCAGGCTTGTAATCCCAGCACTTTGAAAGGATGAGGCAGGTGGATCATGAGGTCAGGAGTTTGAGACCAGTGTGACCAGTATGGTGAAACCCCGTCTCTACTGAAAATACAAAAATGATCCGGGCATGGTGGCATGCACCTGTAGTCCCAGCTACTTGGCAGGCTGAGGCAGGAGAATCGTTTGAACCCGGGAGGCGGAGGTTGCAGTGAGCTGAGACCGCACCATTGCACTCCAGCCTGGTGGACAGAGGGAGACTCTGTCTCAAATTAAAAAAAAAAAAAAGTAATATCAATCAAAGTAGAAAGTATTACTTTTTTAAACAGGTAGAAGAAAATTTGTTACTCAGTGGGAAGCAAGGGGATAAACCAAAAACTTCAGTAAACAGAAATTGTGAAAAAAAAAAAAACCCCACAAAACTAAACAGCAGAAATAAGTTCTATTAGCTGTATTTAAAAGTTTAAGGTGTTTACATATGAACTTAACACCAGACTCTCGCCTCTTCCTTCCCATCTCCACCGCCCTCCCTGCATGGAGACAGTGGCCTCTGAGGAGGTGAAGGCCTCCTCAAACCATGGCCGCATGTGCACGTGGTGAGGGGTCTCCTGGTGAGGCAGCCACCGCCTAGCAGCAGGGTAAGAGGGGCAGTGGGTGGCTGGAATGGTTGGGAGGTTAATTACACTGCGCAAACAAGTTCCTCATTGAGAAAATAAGTACATTTACTGAGGATAATGGTAGCCAGGTTTCACAGTTTTTGAGAAAGGATTATGAATGTGGAAAGGGAGAGAAGGCTGCAAAGAATCCTGAGGTGTTGAACTGAAAGTGGAAAAACTGGAATCAACTCACAGGTTTAAAGAAACTATATACATACACACACATGGATATAGATGTATATAGTTATATGAATATGTGTTTATTGATTGGTTGCTCTACCCACTGAGAGGGCATAGAAGCAATTTTACCTTAGCAGCAGTGAGCATGCCAAGTGCTAAGGCATTATGGCTCTATAGAGAGATGACTGATTCCAAAAAAGTACCACAAAATTCTGGAATATCTTAAGTGAAGAAATGCTGAAAAATGGACGGTAACATGTCAGAAGGACACAAAAGCCAGCTAGTAGGGGCTTCCGTTGGTCAAATATATGACAATTTGAGTATCAAAATAAATGAGCATCAGAATACAACCTACTGAATAAGATAGGAACCTAAGAGTCTATAATGACATATATAAATGAATAAAAAATAACAAAGACTCTCAATATAAACATTTTTAAACAATCTAACAATTATAGGACAAAAAAGATGGGGGAAAAAACAGGCAAATATTAACCAAGAGAAACTGGGGGAGCAATATTTACAGTATCTGATAAAACAATTCAATGCAAAAAAGAAAAAAGGTGGGATATACAGATAAGAAAGAACAATGAAACAAAAAATGTAAATAGGATGAGTATTAGTATACCTCAAACACAGCCTGAAAACTGACAAGGCTGCTAGCAGGCAAAGGAGGATGGACAAACACTTGGGTTAAAAAAGGAAATGGGAAAACATTTTTAGATGATGATCATATCATTATGTCTGAATCGGGAAACACACCTAAAGCGTACTGAGATGAAAAAGTTGTAGATTTTAAATCATTTTCAGGAAACAAGAAAGATTAACAATGAATGAAGCAATCATTCAATCATTTAAAGAATGAACAACTGGAAAAAAAAAAAAAACAAGAAAAGAGAAGAAAAGTATTAATAAAATTAGAAATACATGAAATAAACAAGACTGACATAGCCAAATGCTGGTTCTTTGAAAAGGTTAAGAATGACCAGGAAAATGAGAAGATGCAAACACAATACAAAATTTAAAAAGGAAATAATTATGAACTATATGTTATAAACCTGAACATATAGATGAAAATGAGGAAGTTAAAATGCAAATTGGCAAGACTTTAAAAACTTGAGTAGACCAATGGGCATTAAGTAAATAAAAATGGCAAAGACCTCCCCTTAGGGGACAAAACAAAACACCAGAATCAAGAGATACATAAAATTAAGATTTCATTTGTGTGAAATACACACACACACACACACACGAATTAGGTTGGCTAGCTATTTATTTTTTTTTTTTTTGAGACAGTCTTGCTCTGTCTCCCAGGCTGGAGTGCAGTGGTGCAATCTTGGCTTACTGCAAGCTCCGCCTCCTGGGTTCACGCCATTCTCCTGCCTCAGCCTCCCCGAGTAGCTGGGACTACAGGCGCACGCCACCACGCCCGGCTAATTTTTGTATTTTTAGTTAAGATGGAGTTTCACCATGTTGGTCAGGCTGGTCTCGAACTCTTGACCCCGTGATCCGCCTGCTTCGGTCTCCCAAAGTGCTGGGATTACAGGTGTGAGCCACCGCGGCCGGCCAAACTTATTTAAGAGTGTGTTGGCAGGGTGTGGTGGCTCGCGCCTGTAATCCCGGCACTTTGGGAAGCTGAGGCAGGAGGATTACCTGAGGTCAGGAGTTTGAGACCAGCCTAGCCGACATGGTTAAACCCGTCTCTACTAAACATACAAAATTAGCTGGGCGTGGTGGTACATGCCTGTAGTCCCAGCTACTTGAAAGGCTGAGGCAGGAGAATCACTTGAACCTGAGAGATGGAGGTTGCAGTGAGCGGAGATCGCGCCACTGCACTCCAGCCTGGGCAACAAGAGCGAAACTCCATCTCTAAACGAAATAAAACAAAAACAAAAACAAAACATAACAACAAATGTGTTTTCTCACCTTCCAATATTGATAATCATTTTTGTTGTGATGAGAAGTTCCAGTTCTGTTTAGTGGTAATGTGACAGTGGGCATTACCGGTGTATTCGTTAGGATACTGGTTTGGCTACTTTAATGAAGAGGAAAAAAAAAAAGGCTTAAATAAGATGAAAGTTCCTCTCTTATGTGAAGCTCTGAGCTAGTAGGCAGACCAGGAAAGACAGGTGGCTCTGTCCGTGAGGTTAATGTGCTTCTGGTATGCTGCCCTTTCCCCCGTGGACAAAACTGGTTTGTCATGACCACGTTCATGCTCCAGATCTGAGGAAAAAGGGAAAACAAGAGAGGAGCATGCGTTTTCCTTTTAGGAATGTAGCCTGGGAGATGTAAACTCACGTCTGCTTCCATGCCATTGGTCAAAACTTCGTCCCATGGTCACTCCTAACTACAAGTTAGCCTGGAAAATACACTTTTTCACCAAGGGAGCCACTGCCTAGCTAAAACTTGTGGGGAAGGAGCAGTTCTGTTAATGAAGTGAAGCGTGGGGAGATTGCTGTTGTACCGTTGTCTTGTTCCTAAACTGATGACATACATCACCTACCAAGTAAAAGAAGTTTCATAGATTTAAGGTTTTTCTCCCAATTAAAAAATAAATTTATGACCTGGCATTCATATGCAAAGAAATATAAATAGGCCAGGTGCGGTGGCTCATGCCTGTAATCCCAGCACTTTGGGAAGCCGAGGCAGGCAGATCACCTGAGGTCAGGAGTTCGAGACCAGCCTGCCCAACATAGTGAAACCCCATCAAATACAAAAATTAGCTGGGCATGGTGGCGTGCATCTGTAGTCCCAGCTACTCAGGAGGCTGAGGCAGGAGAATCACTTGAACCCAGGAGGCAGAGGTTGCAGTGAGCCAAGATCGAGCCACTGCACTCCAGCCTGGGCAACAGAGCGAGACTCCATCTCAAAGAAAAAAGAAATATTGGCCAGGCGTGGTGGTTCACACCTGTAATCCCAACACTTGGGAGGCTGAGGTGGGCAGATCACTTGAGGTCAGGAGTTCGAGAACAGCCTGGCCAACATGGCAAAACCCCGTCTCTACTAAAAATACAAAAATTAGCCAGGTGTGGTGGCATACACCTGTAATCCCAGCTACTCGGGAGGCTGAGGCAGAAGAATCGCTAGAACCCAGGAGGCAGAGGTTGTAGTGAGCCAAGATCGCACTGCTGCACTCCAGCCTGAGCAACAGTGAGACCCTGTCTCAAAACAAACAAACAAAAAGAAATATAAAGAAAAGAATAAACTCTATCATATGCTGTTCCTATATATACTGATATACAGGCCCATTTCTTTCCTTTTTCTTTTTTTTTGAGACAGAGAGTCTCACTCTGTTGCCCTGGCTGGACAGTGTAGTGGCCTGATCTCAGCTCACTGCAACCTCCGCCTCCCAGGTTCAGGTGATTTTCCTTGCATCAGCCTCTGGAGCAGCTGGGATTACAGGCACCTGCCACCACGCCCAGCTAATTTTTGTATTTTTAGTAGAGATGGGGTTTCACCATGTTGGCCAGGCTGGTCTCGAGCTCCTGACCTCAAGTGATCTGTCCATCTCGGCCTCCCGAAGTGCTGGGATCACAGGCATGAGCCATCGTGCCCAGCCCCATTTTTCAATATAGTGAAAATATCAATGGATTCTTGTGATGTTGATTACTATTGATATACACATAAGCACAAGTGAAGAATTTGTAATTTTGTTTGATTCAAATATGTAGAATTGGTTATATAAATAGAGTATTATGTTTTGCAGAAGCCAAAGTGCTGAACTTAGTAAAAATTCAGACTGTAGTGTGGGAATTAACATTTATTTAAAGTGTTAGTACAGGCCAGGAAATTTGCATATAATAAAAAATATCTGACATTTGAAAGCCTACCATGTGCCAGGCACAACTTAATAAGGGAGTTATGCCCACTTTATAGATAAGAAAACTGAGGCACAGAGAGGTTAATTTTTATTATTATTATTATTATTTTTTGAGATGGAGTCTCACTCTGTTGCCCAGGCTGGAGTGCAGTGGCACAATCTCGGCTCACTGCAAGCTCTGCCTCCCGGGTTCACGCCATTCTCCTGCCTCAACCTCCTGAGTAGCTGGGACTACAGGCGCCCACCACCACGCCCAGCTAATTTTTGTATTTTTAGTAGCGACAGGGTTTCACCATGTTAGCCAGGATGGTCTCGACCTCCCAAAGTGCTGGGATTACAAGCGTGAGCCACCATGCCCGGCCTGAGGTTAAGTAATTTACCTAAAGTTATACAACCAGTAAGTAGAAACACTAGGCTCCAATGCCTATGATCTTTCCACTACATAACAATGCCTCTCAATCACTATTTTCTTCAATGATGATAGCACAGTATAATAACACACAAGTGCTAGTCTAGAGGAGTTCAGGGTATTATTGCTTCTTTCCTAAAATTTCAACTCAGTACCCTACGAGACTTCTTTGGAAAATTAAATTCTGAATTCATTGATAGAAATTCATTTTACATTAGACCTTTTGGGAAAACCTGTTTTATAAATTTAGGATTGCCACAAGGCAGGTAGGTAGAAAGTCGATACAGAATTTGAAAGTACAGCTGCATAATACCAAGACAACTTTGAAGTCGAAGGAAAATACTATTTAGTCTTACATTCCCGTTTTAAACATGTATTTATACTTAAGAATGAACATATCCTGTATTCTAGTCTTACAATTTCATTAAAGTTGAACTGATGTTGGCTTTGTAAATCTCAAAAAATTTTGCCTGAAATGATATGTATAAGTGATCTCTGATATTTCTACCTGTTGGGACTTTGAATACAGTCAGTAAATTAGCTAGAAATGGGAACAAGTCTTTTGATGGAAAAAAAGAAATAAAAGAATTTGCAATGAAAGAATATGTTGACTGGACTACATAAAAAAAAAATTTCTTTCTTGGAAACTGCTCTCTTTCTTTGTAATTTTACTAACTGCTGGGTCATACCAATAAGGTCAATCAGAAAAAGAGATTTCAAATTCTTTTAAGACGTAAAGAAGAAGAACTCACCCATCAAATACAAATATACTATTTTATTCTAAGGGAATATTTCTGTGGTTTCTGCAAGGGGAAAACCTAAAAGTGGTTAAAAACCGAAAAAGAACAAAAAGGATGATTTAGATGTTTCTTTTTGTTTGATGTTTTTTTCTCCCCTGGAAAAAAAAATGTAATTTTACACAATTTTCATAAAATTAAAAAAGCAATAATCAGACACACACATCAACAGCTACACTTATGAGGAATGACCAATAATTAATCAATATTTTCTCTTATGAATAAATTTAGGGTTCTGGGCAACTCTGTGGACTAACATGCAAATGAAATCCTGATACAGTCATTTATCTGGGTATTGGGTGTTCTCAGTAAAAGATACAGATTTTTTTTTTCTGGTACTTCATAACAATTTATCTACTATGCTAACAATATTTGTTTTTTCATACAACTACAGAAGGGGAAAATGTTAGTGTTTATACAAACCATAAAATTCGTATAGTGGGGACTATTACACTTGCTATTTCTGGATAGTTTATTGGCAGACTTATCAGACAATCCAATTATTTGTCCTCCATATCAAACAAGGTATGGAGTAAGAAGTTTTCCAGTCAGAAATGACAAACACAGATGGAATTAATCATACAGAATCGGGGCGGATTTACTTCTTTCATACAGTTCTTGGTAACAAAAATGAGATTTGTTACAGGCAGAGGGACAGAACCATCAAGCACACAGCGTCAAAAGGCCTACTTTTCTCATTTTAGTTTTACTGAAATGCCTTTTATTTGTTAAAAAAGAAATACACCTGCCACCCCCACCTAAAAAATGAGATACCCTGAAAAGTCTTTCAAGATTAAAATTTCTAAGAGGCTTTTTGACATCTCTCAGTTTTATCATAGCGTCAAATTAACCTTAGCTAAAGAAGTTCTGCAATTGGCAAACGTCATAAAAGCTTTGATTCCAAATTTTGTGGGGAAGAAACTGAGAATGGAGATGAGGGAGATGGACTGATATGCCACACACACCTACGACTTGCAATCCTCACAGAACTACTGAAACAGCTAGAGTTTGGAATAATGCTCTAAGACCTGCTTATGGATATGCAAGACAATGCCTTTGTATCCTCACCCCAGAATCCCTATTTTCAAGTTTCAAGGGCAACAAGGTCATCTTCCAAATGCTTTATATAGGAACCTAACTAGGACCTTTTCTATCATAATTCAGATAGCCAAGTAATACTGTATCTTTGTGGAATCACTCACAGGTTTGCCAGAGTAAGAAAAGAGACTATCCTTTTTGAAATGACAAGGGCCTCCAGAAACTGGTGCAAAAGACAAAATAAGAGGAACTGTTTGGGAAGCAGGGAGGTAAAACAATGGGAGAAAAGCTGCCATTGGGGAAAAAAAATGAAAATAAAAGGAGAACCCCCATTTCTCTGTACTACAGCTCAGGCTGTGAGACAGCAGCAATAAGGGCCCACACCCAGAGAAAGGGCATTTTAGTGGGTTTCTACAAACATTTCAAGACACTTGGGGTCTGATAGGCTCCACAGATTTTCTGTGTGCATAATTAGTTTGTGGAATATCATCCCCTTTACCTTAGTTTACCCACATCCAGACCCACCGCTGAGAAGGCTTGACCCAGAAAATGAAAGGGACACATTACTGTTAGCAGTGAAGGTCATTTTCCCTGATGTGAGGGGCCCATGGCAAAAGCTTCTGTCCTTCACGTGATTGGCTTGGCAGTGAAAATCAAAATCAATCAAGACCACTTCACTATCTTTTTTAAAAAGTTGAGTATTTTTATTGGGTCTTCAAATCTGGGTCCCACAGTCCTCATTTGATGTCACTCTTAGCTCTGTACTGATCTCTCCTCTGACTTTTACGGAGGGCTTGCCAAAGTAGCCTATTGCAGCCAAAGTTTCACTCCAAAGCTACCTCTCTAAGGTCTAAGGTTACTATGGTAGAGTTTTATACAACAGTTTTCCTTAAAAATATTCCACGATTTGTTACTCCCAAACAAAATAAGATTATGCACCACTCGGAGAAATTAGTCATTCTGAAGATGTCTAAGAACTATATCACTGCCAAAGAACATTTCTCAGTTCATATTCTTTCCTTCAATTTTCATTTGCACATCCACACTGTGGGGTTAACAAGTCATCTGTTTTCCATGATCTTATGGTCAAGTCAAGAGGACTTAGACTTATACATCGTTTTCCAACAGCTGGATGCATTCACAGTTTGGTGCATACCAATATGTATGAAAATAAGAACCTCACTTCCGTTTTAATCTGATAATTCAACATCGGAGTCTTCAGATTTGGCTTTGGCAAGTTCTTCATGTACCTCCCTCACCATGAGAATACGTGTTAACATGGTGTCCAGGGTTCCAGGGTCTATCGGGAATGTGGAGTACCACATGGGGCTATTCGGGACACAGGAGCGCTCAGGTTGAAGGTAAAACACATCATTCCTCTGCTTCACGCTTTCAGAACTATCCACAGGAAAAAAAAAAAAAAAAGAAAAAAAAATTAGAAATCAGAGTACAGGAAATATGTACTATTCTTAAGTAAACTGAGGTTTTTGCCATTAAAAATAATTAAAAGTAACGGCAAAAACTGCAATTGTTTTTGCACCAACCCTAATATGGCTCTCCACCTTTCTCCACGGTGACTCACAATGGGGAAAGCAATGTACCCACAGAGATAGTTTACAGGAATATTTCCTCCCAGGAATCAACTGAAATCACAATGGATTGGAAGTGAGTATAAAGTTAATATAAGAAAAAGTGTAAATCATAAATTTTAGTACTTCAAACATTATTAAGAGCAACAAAAAAGTCAACTCACATGTGACACTATGGCTAAGCACCACATATTGGAAGTGCCCAATATCCTGGAATGAACTCCAAGGGCACTCAATACACATTATCAAAGGGCAAATGCAGCTATTACATTTCTTTCAGAAAAAAAAGTGTTACAACTCTAAAATCATAAAGTTCCTCTAAGAAAAGGACTACTTAGAAAATTTCAATTCCTTAAAAATTGTTTTTCTATTATAGCTTTAGCAAAACAAAATTTCTTTTCTATACAAATAACAAAATAACTACAGATTAGATACCACATAAAGGTTGTACAACAGTTGTAAAGATCAAACAATAGCAGCGATTCTTGCTTTTGAAGACATTTTCATAAAATAATTATGAAGACAAGGTAATTTGTTTTGTGGTTCAAAATCCACATAGATACGACAATGGGGAAAAAATCATGGTAAATCCTTGTCTAAAGCCATGGGCAAGCTACTTTTCTGATGTTCAAGCATCTGAAATCCAAAATATGTTAACTGCCTTCTGAGTGCACTACATTCAGTTCAGAGAAAGATTACCATTTTGACAGGTAAAACTCATAAAGTCGGACTGGGCATCTTAGTGGATTGTCAGTATTCTCTGCCATCTCCACCCCCACTGGAACCTCATCATCTTCATTTCGTTTCCTCTTGCCAACAGTCAGTTTATCTTGAGACAGGAAATAATAAGCAAAGGATTATATTAGAAAAGTCTATTCTTTGAGTCTCAAGACGCCAATGAGCTTTGCTTCGCAGCGAGAACTTTGTCATTTCCTCCCTTTCACTCACTCACACTCATTCAACAAATACTGAGTGCCTTTGAAGGTGCCAGACATTATTTTAAGTGCTGGGTTCTACGGCATTAAACAAAGTCCCTATCCTATGAATTTTATGCTTCCCTGCTCACCAAAGTGGGGGCACCATGACAAAAAGTATGACACTGGCACTGGAGAATGTCTCTATTCTGAGCCTGACTTTATTAATAAACTTTATTAGGCACAGGGTTCCTAAGACATAGCAAGATAAAGCAGAAAGAAGGGTTTCACATGTTTTTCTCCTACAGTAGAGATCAAGACAGAAGTTGCCATCTCTTTTTTTTTTTTTTTGAGACGGAGCTTTGCTCTTCTTGCCCAGGATGGAGTGCAATGGCGCGATCTCCGCTCACTGCAACCTCCACCTCCCAGGTTCAAGCGATTCTCCTGCCTCAGCCTCCCAAGTAGCTGGGATTACAGGCGCCTGCCACCATGCCTGGCTAATTTTTTTTGTATTTTTAGTACAGACGGGGTTTCACCATGTTGGCCAGTCTGGTCTCGAACTCCTGACCTCAGGTGATCAGCCCACCTTGGCCTCCAAAGTGCTAGGATTACAGGCATGAACCACCGTGCCCGGCCGCCATCTCTCTTTTAAGAGACAGGGTCTCACTCTGTTGCCCAGCCTGAAGCATGATGGTATGATCACAGCAGCCTTGAATCTCCACAGCCTTGAACTCCTGGGTTCAAGTGATCCTCCCACCCCAGCCTTTGGAGTAGCTGGGACTACAGGTACAAGCCACCGAACTCAGCAGAAGCTGTCATCTCTGTGAGACTATTTCTACTGTGGGGCACTAGTACTGGGCATCTGCTCAAGTTTATTTGTTCGAATACTGTGAGAAATGGCATCTTTGTTGGGAAGAGAAATTATCAGCAGAGTTACTATTTGGTAAGAAAAGAACAAACCATTTTTCCCCAACAGTATTTTGCAGAGGCCGAGCATTATATAAGGAAGTCAGGGTGAAGATATGGAAAGTGGGCTATTTCTTTCCCACTTTTTCCATTCACTCCTCAAGAGAACACTAGATGGACCCAAGGAAAAAAGGTTTTCTTTTTTTTTTTTGGGAGACAGGGTCTCACTCTGTTGCCCAGGTTAGAGTGCAGTGGCTCCATCACAGCTCACTACAGCCTCAAACTCCTGGGGTCAAGCAATCCTCCCGCATGAGCCTCCCAAAATATTGGGATTACAAGCATGAGCCACTGCACTCAGCCTATATCTGCTCTTAACAACTGGTATAGGACTTTCCCCAGCTTCCTGCATTATTACTTTAACAAAATTCACCCATTTTCCATTTAGCAGCTACCTAAATAGAAAGACTTTGCTAGTTACTCACTTAGAAAACAAGCTGAATTTATTACTAATCATGTCAAGTACCTAATCAGCAAACAGGGAAACATTATGCACCTGCCTTTCCCTCCCCCAGTTAATACCAACTGAGGCCAGGCACGGTGGCTCACGCCTGTAATCCCAGCACTTTGAGAGGCAGAGGCGGGTGGATCACCTGAGGTCAGGAGTTCGAGACCAGCTTGCCCAACATGGTGAAACCCCGTCTGTACTAAAAATACAAAAATTAGCCAGGCGTGGTAGTGCACGCCTATAGTCCCAGCTACTCGGGAGGCTGAGGCAGGAGAATTGCTTGAACCTGGGAGGCGAAGTCTGCAGTGAGCTGAGATCACACCACTGCACTCCAGCCTGGGTGACAGAGTGAGACTTCATCTTAAATAAATAAATAAATAAATAAAAATCAATTGAGAGCACAAAGTGGGTTAAATATATATATAACTAAGCAAACAGGACATAGGCATTAGGTGAAAAAGAAAATCTTAGTAAATGAACAATTCAGAAAAAAGTTTACACAAAGTTGAACATCACAAATACAGATTTTAAGTTTCAGTGATTTAAATTCTCACATTCAAAAAATGTATTTCAGTCTTAGAAACTGATTTTGGGAAGTTCAGGACTTATGATTCTGTTCAAAAATAATAAATTTAATTTCTAATCCTATAATACCAAGATTAAGTTTTTGAACATTAAAAACAAACCGTTATTTAATAGGCTGTTTTTGAAATGCAAGACAATAAACCTTCTAATAAAATTGTCACTGCTATTATTCTATTGTGTACAAAAGCAGTACACTGTAGGTCAGCTTTTAAGTTCCTTCAGAATTTCACAATGTTAACTAAAAAGAGGGGCTCTGGTCAAAAAAAGATTTAGAAACAATGGACTAAAAGTTCTGCGGTTTCTTTTAACTAGTGATTGACTCATCTGGTGCTAGTAAATAAGTGATTCTCAACCCTGCTTGTATTTTTTAATTTCCTGAGAAGTTTTAAAATGCAGGCTATTTGAGCTCTACGCAATTAAATCAAAATTTCTACTTTAAAAGCCAATGAAAGTATACTGAAGCACGTGATTCCTCTCACTTTGAGGCCAGCCTTTGACCACTCTCTGACAATAGAGAAAAATATTCGAATGTTAAAGGTACACTCTTCCACGTCTAGCATTTATAATTACCTTTCTGCAGTAACTCCCTATTTTAGTACTACCACTAAGACTTCAAAGAGAAATCTGACAAACAGTATCCCATACCTGGTTCTGACTCCTGCTTCTGTAAAGGTGGGAAGAACCTCAGATATGTCATCTTGGTACTGTACTTCAGAGTCCTGGTCCGTCTCATCACATGGGCAAAGGAAAGCTTCAAGTGCTCAGTAACATTCTTTAGTTGGAAGTATTTGGTATTGAAGAAAAGGAGGGTGTTTAAAAGGACGATTGGTGAGTAAGCGCCCAGCTGTTTGCACTCCCACAAATGCTCTTCCTCAATGCGAGAGAACATGTAACCTAGACAGAAGAAGGGGTACAAGAAACAGTACTGAGCTCCTGCTAAAGAAGACTAAGTAATCTCTCAAATTCTAGGACAGGGAGATATAAAGAGAAAAACTGACTATTCCTCTTTCCTCTCTTCCTTATGCAGAAAACCAGAAAAGGCACCACAAAGAAAAAGGCAGATGATTCCACTCAAGTAGACACCGTTCGTGAGAGTCTCCTGAAACCGTTTTAATCTATTGATATTTTAGATTAGGGGTTAAGCTGTCTTTATAAAGGGCCAGAAAGTAAGTATTTTGGGATGTGTAGGCCATATAGGCTCTGAACAACACTGTTGCTGTAAAAACTAAGGAGCTGTAGAGAACACATAAACAGGCAGAGATATATGCCAGTAAAATTTATTTATAGTCATATAATTTTCTTTTCTTTTTTTTTGAGACAGGGTCTTACTCCGTCGCCCAGGCTGGAGTGCAGTGGCACGATCAGGGCTCACTGCAGCCTCAAACTCCTGGACTAGGTGCTTCTCCCACCTCATCCTCCTGAGTAGCTGGGACTACAGGCACCACCACTGTGCCCAGCTAATTTTTTGTAGAGACAGAGTTTCACCATGTTGCCCAGGCTGATCTTGAACCCCTGGGCTCAAGTGATCCTCCTGCCTCAGCCTTCCAAAGTCACACCTGGGACTACAGGTGTGAGCCACCACACCCAGCCATGAAATGAATATTTTTTTCACATGATGAAATAGGAATTCTTTAAAAAAATTTCCCCAACTATTTAAAAATGTAAAAGCAATTTTTAGCTCATAGACTGCAAAACAGGGAGCAGGCCAGACTTGGCCCATGGACCATAGTTTGCAAACTCCTGTTGGAGATCATTAAGCTTACTGTTAAAGGTGTTCTGCAGCCCAACAGAAAGGTGCATATATTACTAAGCACAACATTGAACCTCTTCATTCACCTCAGCCTGAGACCTGGAGTGAATTATGGACTTGTCTGATGACATCTGGTCAAAGATAATTCAAGGACGAGGACTTAACTCTCTTAACAACAGTTCAGTATACACACAAACTACCAAAAAAGGTCCACTGTTAGCAGATATGATAGGTGAAAGCTACACCAATGCTACCAGATCAAAAATGGCTTCTAAAAAGGTAAATGTAACTTCAAATTAGTTTATATTTTCTGCAATCAGTATCTATACATGTGCTATATGACTTGCACAGTTTTCCTAAAACAATCAACAATAAACCAAAGACCTTCTCCTCAGAAGTCCAAAGATGATATAAATCTGGACAGAAATAAAAATGAACAATTTTTTTAAAGATAACCAAAAAACTTAAGTAATTTAAGAAAGCACATCATGAAAACAATAAAAAAAAAATCACCCTACCATTAGGAAGTATTGTAGGTTCCCATATTTTCAAGAGTTTGGTGAGTTCAATCATAAATCTGGAATAGGGCTCAGTAAAAATGTTATCTATTCTACCATTTTCAAACAGGTACTACAAGAAAAAAAGAAAATACACGTTGATAGAAAGAGAACATGAGTTCTTAAACAATTATTGTAAGAAATACAGTTTACCCTTAATTTTTGCCCTTACAATACTATAAACCATGTTCAACCTCTCAGTACTTTAGATAGTTGTTAAAACACTAGAATTCAAGCTAAAGCTCCTTTTCATGTTAACACATTATCTTCAGCACTGACCTTGCAAGGTAAAGTTTTTTTATTTCGTTTTAAAACACGGATGGTACAGAACAAGTATTATAAAGAACCCTTTACTTAGTTTCTAAAACTGACATACTAAAACTTGGTTCCAATGCACATGTTCCAAATCATGTTTTTCCTGATTCATAATGCGTATCTGCAGATGTGCTCTTTTGTTTTTTACCCTAGATACAAGATCATTTCTTGCAATAACACAGTTAGCTAATGTCAGTTCACCTGAGGAAACCCAAATTTAAAAACTATTTATTTGGAGCCTTCTAACTACAGTTCTCAACTCTGCCCCACAACCTAGCCCTCAAAAAAGTTCAAGTCTAATTATAGGACATTGAACTATGTTAATTATAACCATTAACAACCATATCATAGGCTAGAACAAAAAGAATGCCTACAGTTTAAAAATGTATTGAGCCAGGAATGGTAATCCCAGTGCTTTGGGAGGCCACGGTGAGAGGATCACTTGAGGTCAATAGTGCAAGACTAGCCTGGGCAACACAGTGAGACCCATCTCTACAAAAAATTTAAAAACAAATAGCCAGGGGTCGTGGTACATGCCTGTAGTCCTAACTGCTTGGGAGTCTGAGGCAGGAGGGTTGTTTGAACCTGGGAGTTTGAGACTGCAGCGAGCTATGATCATATCACTGCACTTCAGCCTGGGTAACAGAGTAAGACCCTGTCTCTTTTAAAAAGTACTGACGGCGCAGGTCAGATAAAATCAATTGAGACAGGGACACACCATGAGTGGTAACAGAATCCAAGGCAGCAGGTAATTACATGATAAAAGTATTTTGGTGTTTTTAAGGTTTAGTATTTTTAATTTATATTTCCATGGCTATCCTGGTTTCTTGCATTTCTATATATGATTTGGAGAAAATTATTTCCGTTTAAATTTATTCTGGCTAACAAAAATTACCACTTCAATAGGCATTTTTATGAGGCCTCCTCAAAGGCAATTTATGAACTTATTGTCAGATTACAGTTTGTTGTTCAATAGTATTCTTCTTTTTCTTCTTTTAATATAGTCACTTTCAAGCTTAAAAATATATCTTCGTTATTGAAAAAGTTCAAAATAAAGAAAAAGTAGACTATTCAAACTCATCACACAAAGTCAACTACTATTCATATGCAAAAATATTTCCAATCTTTAAGAAATTCCTTTATGCAAAAGTGAGTTTTGTACAGTTACAGAAATATATCAGTACATATAACACAACATACATGTTGTTTAAAAAAAGTCTCTTCCCCCTTAACCAGGAACAAGACAAGAATGCCTATCCTTGCCATTCTTCATCAACACTGTACCGCGAATCCTAGCAGAGCAGCCAGGCAAGAAAAATAAATATAACACATTCAAATAGGAAAGGAAGAAGTAAAATTATCTCTAGTTGTAGGTGACAGAATCCTATATATAGAAAATCCTAGAGAATACACAGAAAAATGAATTATTAGAGCAATAAGTGAATCCAGCCAAGTTGCAGCATATAAGCAATACACAAAAATCAGTTGTATTTCAAGCTAGCAATGAACAATCCAAACAGGAAATTAAGAAAGTCCCGCTAGGCGCGGTGGCTCATGCCTGTAATCCCAGCACTTTGGGAGGCCAAGGCGGGCGGATCACGAGGTCAGGAGATCGAGACCATGGTGAAACCCTGTCTCTACTAAAAATACAAAAAAAAAAAAAAAAAAAAATTAGCTGGGCGCGGTGGCGGGCACCTGTAGTCCCAGCTACTCCAGAGGCTGAGGCAGGAGAATGGCGTGAACCCGGGAGGCGGAGCTTGCAGTGAGCCGAGATTGCGCCACTGCACTCCAGCCTGGGCAAGAGTGAGACTCCGTCTCAAAACAAAAACAAAAACAAAAACAAAAAAAAACAAGTCCCATGTTTACCAAAGCATCAAGAAGAATAAAATACTTGAGAAGAAATGTAACCAAAATGATGTAAGACTTACACACTTAAAACCACAAAAAACTGCTGAAAGCAAAAATTAAAGAACAAGTAAATAAATGGAAAGACATCCTGTAGTCACAGATCAGAAGATTTAATAATGTTAAAATGGCAATATTCTCCAAATCAATTTATAGATTCACTTATCAAAATCCAACGGCTCTTTTTTGCAGAAATGGAAAAACCCATTCTAAAACTGACATAGAATTTCTTTTTTTTTTTTTTTTTTTTTAGATATTTAATTCTTTTTTTTTTTTTCGGTACTGAAGAGGTATTTAATAAATATTGAATGAACATATTAAGAAACAGGTGCAAAGCTTTTACAAGGTATTCAATTTCAATATCAATTCATAAAATATGAAAACTGACATAGAATTTCAAAGGACCTTGAAGAGCCAAAAGAATTTTGAGGAACCACACTTTCTGATTTCAAAACTTACTACAAAGCTATAGTGTAAGTTTCAAAACTGTGTACTGCCCTAAAAATAGCCATCTATAGAAAAATGGATTAGGGCCGGGTGCAGTGGCTCACGCCTGTAATCCCAGGTCACAAGGTCAGGAGACCGAGACCATCCTAGCTAACACAGTGAAACCCCATCTCTACTAAAAATACAAAAAAAATTAGCCGGGCATAGTGGCGGGCGCCTGTAGTCCCAGCTACTCGGGAGGCTGAGGCAGGAGAATGGTGTGAACCCGGGAGGCAGAGCTTGCAGTGAGCCGAGATCGAGACTCCATCTCCAAAAAAAAAAAAAAAAAAGAAAAATGGATTAGAACTGAGTGTCCAAATTAAACCCATCTATATTTGGTCAAAAGATTTTCTACAAGGGTATCAAGCCCATACAATGGGTAAAGAACAGTCTCTTCAACAAATGGTGCTGAGAGAACTGGATAATCACATACAAAAGAATGAAGGTAGACCTAGCTCATACCAGATACAAAAATTAACTCAAAATAAATCAGCGACCTAAATATAAGAGCTAAAATCATAAAACTCTCTGAAGAAAAGAGGATTAAATCTTCATGCCCTTGAATGTGGCAACGGATTCCTAGATATAACACCAGGAGCACAGGCAATAAAAAGAAAAGAAAAGGAAGAACAAAAAAGAAACTGAACTTCATTAAAATAAAAAAAATTTGGCCGGGCACGGTGGCTCACGCCAGTAATCCCAGAACTTTGGGAGGCCGAGGTGGGCGGATCACGAGGCCAGGAGATCCAAACCATCCTGGCTAATACGGTGAAACCCCGTCTCTACTGGAAAAAAAAAAAAAAAAAAATGAGCCAGGTGTGGTGGCAGGCGCCTGTAGTCCCAGCTACTCAGGAGGCTGAGGCAGGAGAATGGCGTGAACCCGGGATGCAGAGCTTGCAGTGAGCCGAGATAGCGTCACTGCACTCCAGCCTGGGCAACAGAGCGAGACTCCGTCTCTAAATAAATAAATAAATAAATAAATAAATAAATATTTGTCATTCAAAGTACACTACACCAAGAGAGTGAAAAGAAAATCCAGAGAATGGGAGAAAATATTTGCAAATCACATATCTGATAAAAGTTTAATATCTAGAATATATATAGTTTCTACAACACAATGACAAAAAGACAATTCAATTAAAAATTAGGCAAAGGACTTGATATAGTTTAGATACTTGTGCCTTCCAAACCTCATGTGGAGATCTGATCCTTAATGTTGGCAGTGAGGCCCTGATCTCTCATGACTGGCTTGATGCCCTCCTCCTAGTAATGAAGTTCTCCCTCTATTAGTTATTGAGAGATCTGATTGTTAAAAAGAGCCTGACACCTCATCCTCACTCTCTTGCCATGAGACGCCTGCTCCCCCTTCACCTTCTGCCATGATCATATGATGCCATGATTGGAAGCTTCCTGAAGTGCTCACCAGAAGCAGATGCTGGCGCCATGTTTCTTGTACAGCCTGCAGAACCATAAGCCATGATTCTGCATGAGATTTTTTTTTTTTTTTTTGAGACAGAGTCTTGTTCTGTCACCCAGGCTGAAGTGCAGGGGCACAATCTTGGCTCACTGCAACCTCTGCCTCCTGGGTTCAAGCGATTCTCCTGCCTTAGCATTCCGAGTAGCTGGGACTACAGGCACGTGCCACCACGCCCAGCTAATTTTTGTATTCTTAGTATAGACAGGGTTTCACCATGTTGGCCAGGCTGGTCTCGAACTCCTGACCTCGTGATCTGCCTGCCTCGGCCTCCCAAAGTGCTGGGATTACAGGCGTGAGCCACCGCACCCGGCCAAGAATTTCTTTATAAATTACCCAGCCTCAGGTACTCCCCTATGGCAATACAGACTAAGACAGGACTTAAATAGACATTTCTCCAAAGAAGGTATACACATGGTCAAAAATTACACGAAAAGATTCCCAATGTCATTAGGAAAATGCAAATTAAAAACACAATGAGATATCATTTCATACCCACCAGGATGGTTGTTTAAAAAAAAAAAGACAGAAATTAACAAATGTTAGCAAGAATGTGGAGATACTGGAATCTTCATACACTGCTGCTGGAAATGTAAAATGGTGCTGCCACTTTGGAAAACAGTTCAGTAGTTCCTCAACAACTCAGTCATAGTTACAAGACTCAGTAATTCCACTCCTAAGCATATGTGGCAAAAGAATTGAAAATAGGTGTTCAAACAAAAACCTGTACATGAATGTTCACAGCAGTGTATTCACAATCACCAAAAGGTGGAACCTCAAATGTCCATCAGTGGATGAACAGATAAGCAACATGTGGTATATCCATATGATAGAATATTATTCAGCCATAAAAAGGAATGCTATATTGATTCATGCTAAAACATGGATAAACCTTGAAAACATAATGCTAAGGGAAAGAAACCAGACATAAAAGGCCACATAGTGTGTGAATCCACTGATACGAAATATCCAGAATAGGCAAGTCCAGAGAGACAGAAAGCAGATTTATAGTTGCCAGGGATGGGTGGAGGGAGTAATGGGGAGTGACTACTAAATGGGTTTGAGGTTTCCCTTTGGAGTCATAAAGTTACAGAATAGACAGTGGTGATGACTGCACATTAAGAATGTACTTATTAGTCCTACTGAATTGCAAACTTTAAAATGGTAAATTTTATGTTATGCATATTTTCCCATAACAATCACACTATATATATAATTCTGCAAGTTACTTTTTTTGTGTTTTTCCTCAGACAGGTTCTCACTCTGCCACCTAGGCTGGAGCTCCAATGGCTTACTGCAGCCTTAAACTCCTGGGCTCAGGTGATCCTCCTGCCTCCGCCTCCTGAATAGCTGGGAGTGGAGGCGTACACCACCATACCTGGCTAATTTTTTATTTTTTGTAGAGACAGTGTCTCCCTTTGTTGCCCAGGCTGGTCTTGAATCACTGGCCTCAAGTGATACTCCCATCTCAGCCTCCCAAAGTGCTAGGAATACAGGCGTGAGCCACCACACCTGGCCCTGCAAGTTACTTTTTAAAATATATGCCTCTAAGAATTTCCTAGGTCAATAAATACAGAAGCAAGCCATTCCTTTTTAAATATTTTACAGTATTGCACAGTACGGACATATTATAATTGACTGATCCACAAAGCTTGATTAACACTTGAGCAGTTTCCAATTTGTTGTTGTTAAAAACAATGTTCCAATGAAAATACCACTATATATCTGAGTGTGTACACGTGCATGTAATTTCTGTGGGGACATATTCTGGTCAATGGATTTGCTAGGTTGAAGAATCCATATGTGTAACTTGATACCTGTTGAATTCCAAGGCACAAGTATAAGATACTGTCTGGATCATATTTTTCACCATTTGGTCTCCGCACCTCTTGGATAAACTGGCATAAGCCCAAACTCAACTCAGCAAAAGTGCAGGACAGAATGTCTTCCTTCAGCTTGATAGAGCGGACTGTGGAAAGGTAGAAAACATCTGAAACATTAACTTTTAACAAACATAGTAGCATTACTTGATTAACCGAATAAATATTGAACACTACTGTGCCCCAGGCACTGCGATGCAGACTAGTGGGTATATGGATTAAAGATAGATTCTGATCTCAAGTCTACTTCAGTTAGGGAAATAAAGACCAGTGCATATGGTGCAATACATGCTATGATAGAGGCTTTCTTTAAATGGCATTCTATGAAAGCAAATGAGGGCTATCCAACAGGGAAGAGTCAGGTTAGATTCTGGGAAACATGATACTGGAGCTAGACCTTAAAAGGTGAGGAAGAGTTAAACAGGTAGACAGGTAAAGAATTCCAAACTGAAGATACACCAAAAGGCTTCCCAAAGTAGAGTCCACAAAACACTAGTCTTATGTGAGAGCTGGAGAACACTGGGTTTCTAAGATTTGATATTCAGAAAACATAAGATACTATATTTGTCTCTGAAGAATTCACAGTGCTTAATGGTACATTAAAGACTCTGAGCATATCTGCAAAAAAGAAAGCTATTCAACTTTCTTTTTCTTTTCTTTCTTTTTTTTTTTGAGATGGAATTTCACTTTTATTGCCCAGGCTGGAGTGCAATGGCACAATCTCGGCTCACTGCAACCTCCGCCTGCCGGGTTCAAGTGATTCTCCTATCTCAGCCTCCTGAGTAGCTGGGAGTCAGCCGTGCACCACCATGCCCAGCTAATTTTGTATTTTTAGTAGAGATGGTGTTTCTCCATGTTGGTCAGGCTGGTCTCGAACTCCCAACCTCTGGTGATCCGCCTGCCTCGGCCTCCCAAAGTGCTGGGATTACAAGTGTAAGCCACTACACCCGACCAGCTGTTTAACTTTCTTCAGCTGATATTTATTTGAATACAGAACACCTCAAATAATGAATAACATCCTCTTGCCTTTGGAAATGCTAGAATACAGTATTCCCTTTGCTAGGTCACAGGTTGCAAAGGTTCAGGGGACTTGGGTGTATAGGACAAGGCAAGAAAGGCAGGTGGGGGCAGATCATGATCAGCCTCATTTCTCATATTAAGATTTTGCAGACAATGAGCTGAATTAATTTTGAGCAGGGGAGTTATCCAATTTGATTTGTAGAGGTCCTACTACAACATGTTGATCCACATTGTGGGGCCAAGATTAAAACACCCTTTCTAGTCATTGCTCTTCTGCATTGAGATAAGATTACATACACATGGGCTCCTGTGAGTTGGTTTTAGTTAAAGCAAGCGGTATCTCATGAGAGCACAGACCATGTTTGACTTTTTCACCCTAGTACCTAGCTTCATACCTGGTATATAAGAGATATTCAGTAAGTATTTTCTCAATGAAAGAGTGGTAGAAATGGGTTGCCATCCCCTGTAACAGCTGCATTTAGGCTTAGTAGTCTAAAGCAGTATTACCTCTCCATTTGCAGTATCACCCCTCCCTGGCTTTTTTTGTTTTATTTTTTTAGAGACAGGGTCTCGCTCTGATGCACAGGCTGGAGTGCAGTGGTGCAATCATAGCTCACTGCAGCCTCAGAACTCTTGGGCTTAGGAGTTCCTCCTGTTTCAGCCTCCTACAGTGCTGGGATTACAAGTATGAGCCACTGCACCCAGCAGGTTGCTCTTTTAACTTAAAACATGCTACTAGGCGGTTAATGGCCTAGTAAACCTCCACAACAGGAGTGTATTTACATAGCCTTGGAGCAGACAGATTACACTTGATCTATAGGAACTCAATGAGTTAGAAACTGCCCACAGCAGCAACTAAGTGCTCCAATAAGGACAGTTACTTGTGCCCCAAAACCAACAGGGTAGACTGGAGTGAAGCCAAGAGTGCATACAAATCACCTAGGTTTAAGACAGAAAGAAGATATAGTTGGAAAGTGGAATAAAATCAAGTTACATGGATATACTCATCCATTCTGCCCCATGTCATTCCATAAAGATTGTACAAGTATCTTACATAAAACACAAATTAAAAGCAAAAGATAAAGTGAAACAAAAATTTAGAATAGGGTGTCAAAAGCAGTGAAAAATGAAAACTAATGTGGGCCTGAAAATTATACACTGTTGCTTTATTTGAAATGTTCATGTAATACCAAATTTCCTGGCAGCTAAAGTGAAACCCACAAACATTGTCAGTTACATAGATCTCACTGTAAGGAAAAATTCCTACATTAGAAGCAAGACTTTTCCAGGTATTTTTCTTAAAAAAAAAAAATATACTGGGCTCCACATGGATTACTATACAGATGCAGGGCTCAAGAAGACGTATTTTGAGGCACTTGCACAGTGTCAAAAATAAAACAAAATTCTGTATATTTGCATAATAAACTCAAGATCAGAAGACATAACCTTACCCTTATAACAACCTCCTTAAAATGGGATAAGATTAATTTCTCTTTCTAACCTTAAGACTCTAAATTTTAAATAATTTTAAATATTCAATTTACAAATTTAAATCCTCAATAATAATATAAATAATTCATACCAAATGGAGAGAAACAAATTTTACCTCTACAGCCTGGCTCTGAGGATTCTTGAGAGAGTGCATGGTCTTGAGTACTTCCTAAGGGGTCAGAACGTGGGCTAGATGAGGCCTGTTCAACCCCTGACAAGGAGAGAAACAAAAGAAAAGTTTAAATAAAATAAAAATGTGGAAAAAATTAAGTAAAGCCCAAACCAAAGTTTTATGGGGTTTTTGACCTAAAATGTATCCCTTTTTCAGTAGATTATCTGTATATTTCCCCCTACCTAAATCAAGATACAATTCATGCTATGCACTTACCTCCACATTTTAGATCCCCCTGCTCTTCCTTGGCATTTTTCCACTGAACCCAGTTCTTCCAAGCATTTACCCCATACATGTATTTCAGTGTCATCCCGGACACTGAGCAGCCTTGAAAGGCTCCTTGAATAAGACTCCTGGGCTCCACAGCCACTATAGACTTCTTCCGTCCCTGTAAGAATTCCAAAAATTTACAGAACAAAAAATTTAGTTTTGGATTTTTAAGAGTCAGGGTTCTCAAAGCTGGAAAGGGTATACATTTGTAGAATAAAGCATTTAGTTTTACATCCTAAAGATTCAGAGTTCTTAGAGCAAGAAAGGGCTTTAGAGATTATTTAATCCAATCCATATGAGGAAGGAAGAAAGAAAAAGTTTAAATGCATAAGAGTACACTGTAATAATCACTAACATTTGGGTATTTACTATGTTCCAGATATAGACTCACCTGATGAGGTATGAATAACTATTATTACCACTCAAGTCTATTTAATGAAACATGTAAACAGATCATATTCTGTACTATAAAACAAGCCTCAACAAATTATCTAACTACAATGAAATTAAAATAGAAACCAATGATGCATAGATGTCCAAAAAAATCCTCCAAAATCATAAATTAAACAGCTCTATGGGTCAAAGAAGAAAGGACACATGCAATCACAAAACATTTTGAACTTAAAGGAAAATGAAAATAAAATTTACCAAAATTTCTGTGATGGAACTAAAGCAGTACTTAAAGGGACATTTGTAGTATTAAAATGTTTCAATAAGAAAATTTTTAAAAAGTCTATAATCCATAACCTAAGCTTCTATATTAAGAAACTAGAAAAGGAAGGCCAAGTGGAATGGCCCATACCTGTAATGCCAGCACTCTGGGAGGCCTAAGTGGGCAGACTGAGCCCAGGAGTTTGAGATCAGCCTGGGCAACATGGCAAGACCCCGTCTCTACAAAAAATTAAAAAATTAGCCAGGCATGGTGGCACACATCTGTAGTCGCAGCTACTTGGGAGACTGAGGTTTAAGGATCACCTGAGCCCGGGAGGTTGAGGCTGCAGTGAGCCATGATTACGCCACCGCACTCCAGCCTGGGTGACTGAGTGGAGACCCTGTCTAAAAACAAACAAGCCAAAAACCAGAAAAGGAAATCCAAATTAAAACCCAGGCTGGGTGCAGTGGCTCACGCCTGTCATCCCAACACTTTGGGAGGCTGAGGCAGGTGGATCACTTGTGACTCTCATGCCAATAAATTAAACAACTTAGATGAAATGGACAAACTTCTTGAAAGATTAATTAAACTTACTCTAAAAGAAACAGATAACCTAAATAGCCATAAAAACAGCATTTATAACTTAAAACCCTCCCACAAAAACTCCATTCCCAGATGGATTAAATTCTATCATAGTTAAAGAAATTATACAAATTCTATCATAGTTAAAGAAATTATACAAATAGAAGAAAAAGAAATATTAACTAATTTTATAATGTCACCATTACCCTGATACCAAAACCAGTCATAAAGTACAGATAAATATGTCTTGAACAGGGACACTTAAAACCTTCACAGGGCCGGCCACAGCGGCTCACGCCTATAATCCCAGCACTTTGGGAGGGTGAGGTGGGTGGATCACTTGAGGCCAGGAGTTCAAGACCAGCCTGGCCAACATGGTGACACCCCATCTCTACTGAAAATACAAAAATTAGCCAGGCATGGTGGTGGGCACCTGTAATCCCAGCCACTTGGGAGGCTGAGGCAGGAGAACTGCTTGAACCTGGGAGGTGGAGGTTACAGTGAGCCGAGATCACGCCATTGCACTCGAGCCTGGGCGGCAGAGTGAGACTCTGTCTCAAAACAGAACAACAACAACAAAAAACCTTCGCAGAATATTAGCAAACCAAATCCAGCAACAAAAAAAATAATAAATACAGAAAAAAGTAGGGTTTATCCCAGGAATGGAAGGTTAATCATTTGAAAAAATCAATGTATTTCACCATTTTAACAGATTTAAAAAAAGGAAAACCAGATAATCACCTCAAAAGATGCAAGAAATACACCTGAGGAAGTTCAATACCCAATCATGATTTTAAAAACTTTCAGCAAATTAAAAGGAGAAGGGTAACTTCCTCAATCTGATAGAAACCACCTATGAGAAACCTACAGGTAACATCATACTTACTGTTGCAAGACTTTTTTCACCGTAAGGTTAGGAATAAGGCAAAAAGGTCTGCTCTCACTACTAATATTCAACATTGTACTGAAGATACTAGCTAGTTCAATAAAACAAGAAAAAGAAGGAAAGAAAATGCATTCAGATTACAAAGGAAAAAGTAAAACTGTCTTTATTCACAGATAATATGATTGTCTAGGTAGAAAATCCTAAGGATTTTAGTTGAGCAAAGTCACAGGACACAAAGTAAATACATGAAAATTACCTATATTTCTTTTTTTTTATTTCTAAGATAAATATCATAGAAGAAAAATTATCTGTATTTCTATATACTAGTAAGGAACACGAAAAATGAAATTGTTTTTCTTTTTTTTGAGACAGGGTCTCGCTCTGTCGCCCAGACTAGAATGCAGTGGCATGATCAGGGCTTACTGCAGCCTTGATCCCCTAGGCTCAAGCAATTCTCCCAGCTCAGCCCTCCAAGTAGCTGGGACCACCAGCATGCGTCACCATGCCCAGCTAATTTTTAAAATTTTTAGTAGAGATGGGGTCTCACTACATTGCCCAGGCTGGTCTCAAACTCCTGGGCTCAAGCAATCCTTCTGCCTTAGCCTCCCAAAGTACTAGGATTATAGGTGTGAGTCATTGTGCTCAGTGAAAAATGAAATTTAAAAATAATACTATTTACAACAGCATCAAAATATCTTAAATACTTATGAAATAAACCTAACAGAATATTAGGAGACTTGTAACGGAGACTATTCCATGTTTCCACATTAGAAGACTCAACATTCCTAAAATGTCAATTCTGTCTCTCTGGATTCAGGACAGCCCCAACTGAAATTCTAGCAGGCTTTTTTTTTTCCTAAAGAAATTGACAAGTTAATTCCAAAATGTATATAGACATGCAAATGACAATTTTAAGAAGAACAAAGCTGGAAGATTTACACTCTTAATTTCCAGGCTCACTGTAAAATCACAGTAATCAGGACAGTTGGTACTGGTATAAAAATAGACATATAAGTCAATAGAACAGAATACAGAGTTTCAGAAACAAACTGACACATACATATATGATTGACTTTTAACAGAGTTGCCAATGTAATTCAATGGGGAATGAATAGTCTTTTTCAAGGGCAGTGCTGGAACAACTGGATGTCCATATGCAAAAAATGAACCTTGACCCTTGCCTCAACTCATATATAAAAATTACCTCAAAATAGATCACAAACATAAAAGTTAAAACTATAAAACTTCTAGAAGAAAATGTAAGAGAATGTCTTCGTTACTATGAGTTAGGCAAAAATTTTTAGATGAGGTATTAAAAAGCACAATCCATAAAATAACAAATTGATAAAAGGGACTTCCTCAAAATCAAAATCTCGTATTCATCATTAAGAAAATAAAAAAGGAAGTAACAAAATAGGACCAAACGTTGATTTGATAAAGAAATTATGTCCACAGTAAAGAATACTTACAACTCAGCAAGATGACAACCAACCCAATAAAAAAATGAAAAAAAAAGTGCAAAAGCTGTGAATGAACACTTTACCAAATAAGACACATGAATGGCAAATACATATATGAAAAGATGCTCAACATCATTAATCATTAGGGAAAAACAAATTAAAACCATAATGAGGTACCACTATACATTGACTAGAATGGCTGAAATTAAAAATCAACAATACCAAGTGTTAGCAAAGTCATGGAGCAGATGGAACTCTCTCATACATTGCTGGTGGGACTGCAAAATGGTACATCTCCTTTGGAAAACAGTCTGGCAGCTTTCTTATAAAGTTAAAAATACACATAGCATAAAACCTAGCAATCTCATTCCTAGATCTTTTTCCTCAAGAGAAATGAAAACATATGTTCACACAAAGATTGATACTAAGATGTTCATAACATTTTGAGTAAGTTTTATTCAAAATAGACCCAATCTGGAAACAACCCAAATTTTTATCACCTGTTAAACAGCTGAACAAATTGTAGTTTGTCCATATAATGAAATACTACTCAGAAATAAAAAGGAATCAACTACTGGGACATGAAATAACATGGATAAATCTCAAAAACATTATGCTAAGTAAAAGAACTTATACACAGAAGACTACATATTATAGGATTCCATTCATGTGAAATTTCAGAAAAGGCAAAGCAGTGGCATTCTGCATCAATCTGCACAGTAGATCCTTGGTTGTCAGCAGCCAGAGGGGCTGACTGCAAAAGGTCACAGTGGAACTTCTTGCTAAGTGGAATTGTTCATGATTGTGGTGGTAATTACATAACATATACATTAGTTGAAGGCCATCAAAATGTACACTCAGAACTTATAAATGTTTTAATGTAATTATACAATAGGGCTAATTTTAAAAATAAAGCTATTATTCTTTCAACTTTCTATAGGAAAGCCCTGTCAATGTGAAAAACAGCCATGTGAACTTCACTATTTTACTATACTACAAAAATAGTGAACTGGCCAGGTGCGGTGGCTCACGCCTGTAATCCCAGCACTTTGGGAGGCCGAGGTGGGTGGATCATGAGGTCAGGAGATTGAGACCATCCTGGCTAACATGGTGAAACCCCGTCTCTACTAAAAATACAAAAAAATTAGCCAGGCGTGGTGGCAGGCGCCTGTAGTCCCAGCTACTCAGGAGGCTGAGGCAGGAGAATGGCCTGAACCTGGGAGGCGGAGCTTGCAGTGAGCCAAGATCATGCCACTGCACTCCAGCCTGGGCGACAGAGGGAAACTCTGTCTCAAAAAAAAAAAAAAAAAAAAAATAGTGAACTACTCAGTATTTTTTATTTTTATTTATTATTACTTTTTTTTTTTTTTGAGACAGAGTCTTGCTCTGTTACCCAGGCTGGAGTGTAGTGGTCTGATCTCGGCTCACTGCAAGCTCCGCCTCCCGGGTTCAGGCCATTCTCCTGCCTCAGCCTCCCGAGTAGCGGGGACTACAGGCGCCCGCCACCATGCCTGGCTAATTTTTTTGTATTTTTAGTAGAGACAGGGTTTCACCATGTTAGCCAGGATGGTCTCGATCTCCTGACCTCGTGATCCGCCTGCCTCGGCCTCCCAAAGTACTCAGTATTATAACATGAAAAAAGAGCTAAATTTAGAGGCTGTTCAAAAAGATAAAAGCGTAAAAAATAATTATAAAAAGTTTTTTAAAGTAAACAAAGCAATATAAAAGAAAACCCTTAACTACAGAAACAAAAAAGTTCCTACTGAAAGAAATGTAAATAAAATATATGGTTCTTGAATTCAAAAAACAAAAGTATAAAATTACGAGGTTGCAAAATAACATGTGGAACTACCTGACTCTGGCTGTTACAGAGTTTTGACAGCAGCAGGAACTAAATAATGCTTGTAGAATGAAGGAAAGAAAAGTCTAGAAAAGTTAAGCTGCAGCTTACTCTTCGTCTGGGTTGGGGGAAGCCATCTCTGTGTCGTCGTCTTGTTCGGGAACGTGCCTGGATTCCCTGTCCTTTATTAAGTGGGTCAAAGGATTCTATAATAATCAGCAGAAAGGACAACATGAGGTAAATAACTCACAAATTTAAATAAAGACTTAGACTAGGAAAGAAATATCAGGTAATCATCACTATATTCATTCGTTTGTTTGTGATAAAATAAGAATTCCACTTATAGACTTAAACCAAGGATATAGTGCATAAATGAAAACTTCATTAACAATCAGGAAAACCTCTTATATAGCTACTACGGGAAAGGTTAAAAAAAATTTTAACCAAATTAACCACTTATAAGAACAATACGGTACAAATTAACACCTACAAAGCCAGGGTCTATTTGTGCTCTAGATTATGACCTCTAACACGTTACACTGTTATTATCAATAACAATTGGCACTGCTTAATAGTGTCAATTCAGAGTTGTACGGATCTTCTAAAATAAAAAGCTTTCAGTGGACAGGTTACTGTACACAAACCTGATGGAAAATCTGCTTCCAGGTCCTGTTCAGTTTCCCCTTTTGAGAACTGCTTCAATTCTGAATCAGCCTCTTGCACAGCATTTGACTTTAAGGCATAATGATTCAGCTCTTCCTCCCAGCTATGTGGAGTAGATACTGCCTCTGATTCGAGATCACCACTGTATGTACTTCCTTGGTCTGAAATATATAGGTAACAATCAAGCCCTCAAAATAAAATAGCCTCATCTTGACATGCTCGGAAACTTCCTGAACCCCTAAATACCAAAAAATGAGATACGGCTGATGGACAATTACCTAGGTACACTCAAGAATGAGGTAACTTGTTCATCAGCCTCAAAGAACTGGATTCATATTTTTGGTAGGCACTTGAAAGCATTATCTCAATTAATTTTTAAAACAAACATTTGAGTGGCTTTTATTATTCTCACTACAAATTAGTACACTTCATATACATCTGATACCCTTTACAAATAGTTAAAATTACAAATATAAAATCCAAGGGTACTAATATTTTATAGGTTTCTATCACTAACAGAGGGTAGTATTTCTAAAAATCAAAACATATTTTCAACTACAAACCTTTTTCAAATATCTTGGTGTCTAGAAAGAGTTCCTGTTCAGAAGTTTGAGACTCTAAAGAAAAAGAAAAGCACATAAATAATTTATGTTTATACAACAAATTATATCTCAAATGAAATGACTGCACTATATACATAAATCATACCACAAAGTTCTAAGTAAATAGATTTCATACGCAGAAAGAATAATTCATTAACAAAATTAGACGTTAGGGATAAATGCAGTTAAACAGATTACCACTGTTAATGGGGATTCTGGTTAGTATCATGTGCTTTGGAGTCAGATGTATCTGGATTCAAGTTCTGGTTCCGCCACTTCTGGACTGCATAACCAAGGCAAGTCTAACATCCTACTTTCCAGATCAGAAATTTGAGGTACATAGTACCCCCTCCCCACCCCATAAGGCTGTCATGAAGATTGAATGAGGCAAGGCACACAATGCACTGAGCACAATGCCTAGAGAATGGCAAGCACACAAAACGTTAACTATTGTTTTTATCATGATTCCACACTAGTAGTATGAGATCTATCTATCAGTTATTTTGAGCCAAATGGTTTTCCATCCTAAGGTTCTATTTACCCTCTACCAGCATGCTGGTTATTATATAACAGGAATTCTTATGTGGGGACCATGGCTTTGATTACAGAGATAAAATTGGAAAATGATCATGAAATCTTGATTTCTAAGTTATTTTTCTGGAATCATAACTAAAAACTATTGAATACCAATACTTGGTTTTCCTTCATAAAAACAATAAGAGCTTTCAGAAGCACTAAAAAGTGTAATCAACCCCACAGGCTTGGTATTCACAGACAATAAAGGTTTTAGAAACACCCTGACTGTCTTATACTTAAAATTATTTGAGTCACCTGAAAATGTGTAAAACGTGTTTTTTCTTTCTTTACTTTTAAAGATTATACCAACCTCCCTGAGATAGAGTCTTCTCCTTCTCTTCATCTTCTGCAATCATTTCTGCCATCTCAAGGAGATCAGCTTCAAATGGATGTGTGGGAAGCTTTTCTTTAATGTCTTCAATACTCTCTGTGACTTTATCTTCACTATCCATTGAAGATGGAATAAGCATAGGGACAGGCATCTGAAAGACCAAGGATAGACTGAAGGCTTTCTTTGGCAACAGGTTTGTAGCCAAAAGTATGATTTGTGAGATGATTTAGGTATTAAAATAGTAAACAAATTTAAGATATATTCATTGCTGATGATTAAAACAGTCTTGCTAGTTTGTTTTCATAAGACTAGAGCCATTTAAATAAAATTTCAATAAGTGCTTTGGACACTCAACCAATTACGTCTCTGAATCCTCTAAAAGAATAATTCTATAATACACTTGCATTTTGTTTTTGTTGTTTTTGCTTGTATTTCTCACAATTTTCTCATAACTGTTTCCTTTAAGGACTCAGTACCTGGGAAAAATAAATTTGTAATTAAAAAATACATTTTTCTTTAATCAAGAATGAGAATTATGTAAATCACAGTACTCTTTTCACCCTTGCTAGATTCCAGGATTTCAACATACACCATTTCTGATCTTTTTCTCTTTGAGTGGTCTTATTGTGCATGTAACTTTTTTAAAAAGCTACATCATAACCTTTTCTGAGAAGGAGGGGTACAAATTAGCAGTCATTTATATAATCCATGTTAAGCAATAATGGGAATATGATAACAGCCAATCAGAAGCAGGTATATTTTACCAACAAATGAAAACTTTCTTCACAGAACTATACAATTTTAATTGAGGAAAATGCATGCTATATTAGCTTTAATCTCTAAATGATTACTCACTGGAACTGGAATTCCAAATGGGACTGGAGCATATTGAGTATAAAGATGAAGAGGTATGGGAACAAACACTGGTACGGGAACTGGCACCACAATAATCTGGGGCTGACTTGGAGTGTCTTCTAACAATAACAACAACAAAATCACAAAAAGCAAAGAGGGTTAGAAATACTTTAATAAGATTTCAAAATAAAAAAGCTTATGGAGGTTTATAGTTCAAAATAAGAGTAACCTACCAGACTACAGGAGTTCTTACAAAGGAGAAATAACTAAAGTAGCCAAAAAAAAAAATCTTGAGTATAGCACTGACAAAAAGTGGGTAACAAATATCAGTGATGTGAGGAGAAAATGAATGCAGGATATAATTTAGATGGATACATCAAAAGGATTGAAACAGGGAACCTAGAAGACAGGCATGGAAAACCACTTGCTAAAGAGGAGGCTGAATAGGGAGGGGCCATTTCCATCATGCTATAATGCACATTTCAAAATCATTTGTAGCTACTGAAGATTTTTTTTAACACAAAGTAGTGATGAAAATGACATCAAAAAAGATTAATTTGGCAACAATTTCAGCACTGAATAAAAAATATATCAACTGTTAAAATAGGAGGCAATTATAATATGTAGAGCTAAGATGATGGGAGACTACTCTAGGTTATGATACCTACAAAAAAGAATAAATATATATAGCAGATGTTCTAAGTCTTAAAAAGATGAAACAGAACTTGGAAAAAAACTTGGAGAAAGTAGCAAGATGGATGATTTATTCCATTATTTAACCAGACGGTCCCCAACTTAACAATGGTTCAATACAGGATTTTTCAACTTTATGATGGTGCAAAAACAAGTATATACCATAACCATACTTCTGTATAGCACTGAATAAATTACATGGTATTCAAAACTTTATTATAAAATAAGCTTTGTGTTAGATGACTTTGCCCAACTGTAGGCTAATGTAAGTGTTCTGGGCATGTTTAAAATAGCCTAGGCCCAGTTATGATGATGTTCTGGAGGCTGGGCATATTAAATGCATTTCTGACTCATGATTTTTTTAACATATGATGGGTACAACATTATAAGTCAAGGAGCATATAGAGTCCTTTCTATGTGTCAGAGAATATGCTAGATAAGTGTAAAATCATTAATCTAGGAGAAGGGTAATGCTAGGGACAGAAAGAGAAGAGCTAACAATTTGACTAGAGTTAGAAGTGGGAAAATAATATGGCATAAATTTTTTTTTTTTTTTTTTTTTTTTTTTTAACAGATGGGGGTCCCACCATGTTGCCCAGGCTGGTCTTGAACTCCTGGGCTCAAGTAATCCTCCCGCCTCAGCTGTCCAAAGTGCTGGGAGTATAGGCATGAGGCACACTTGGCCAATAAACTTTACATAATACAGCGGACATTAAAAAATTGTTACTTGATTTAAAAACATCTGATAACCAAATTACATAATACTAAATAAACTGCTATTGATTAAAAAAAAAAAAAAAAAGAACTAAATCATTTAGAGCCTTGCTATTTTGGTGTGGTCCATGGACCAGAAGCACTGACTTTACCTGGGAGCTTATAAGAAACGCAAAAGCTCAGGCCTCACTGAATAAGAATCTACTTAGTAAAATTCCTGGATAATTCATGTGCATATTAATCTTTGAGAAGCAATGGCTGACAGGATAGCCTTGCAGCTCTAGAAATCAAGAATTTCTTTCTAGTTTAAAAATTCTGGGACTTTTAAAAATTTTTTAGTAGAGATGGTCTCGCTATGTTGCCCGTGCTGGTCTTGAACTCTTGGGCTCAAGTGATCCTCCTGCCTCAGCCTCCCAAACTGCTGGGATTATAGGTGTGAGCCACCGCAATCAGCCAAAATTCTAGGACTTTTGGATGGCAGCATGAGGAGCTACAAAGATCTATTCCTTAGTGAAACAAGCAAAGAAAGTGAAAACTATTTAAAAACAGCCATTTAAATTCTTGGGAAATTGTCCTAAAGGCATATACCAAATGAAGAAACATTTATTCAAGACAATCTGTTCAAATTTCATAAGAACAGTGAAAGTCTGTGACATTTCAGCCATCACAGGCTTTATCCCCCCAGCTCAATTCAGCTCAGCTTGACAGAAACTCCACTATGGGTAGCTGTGGCCAATAAAAATGGGCTTCCCTCCACTCAGCTCCCAATCAAGTGTTACCATATCTCATCAAGAAAGGTAGGCCACAAGCATTTCTCATCCCCTCCAACTGAAAGCTGAAGAGGCTAAATTCCTGGTGAGTATGGGCAAGAGGTCAGGGGCTTCCCTTCACCCAGTTTCCATCCACTGGATGGAGGCTCTACCCTAGGAAAAGCAGGCCAAGAACACTGGGATCCTGATCACCCTCACCCCAGCTCACTTGCAGGGCAGAAGTTCCATGCCAGGAGAGGCAAGCCAAGAAGGCCAGAGGCTACCCCTACCCAGCATCCACAGAGGTGGCTCAGAGATTCTGCCTAGGGGGAGAGGCAGTTCATAAAAAAAAAAAAAAAAGAAAGAAAGCTCTGAAGCTCTCCTCAAAGGAACTGACTTCATTTGAAACAGTGTGGAGGAGCCAAGAGACTGTGGAGTAGTTCAAACTTAAGGTCACACTGGAAAACAATAGCACCTCCTAGAAGCCTGTCCATGTAATTCCAAACCTTATGCTTATTCTATAATATTATATTGTCATTAATAAGAGAATTAAATGACTTGCTCACAGTATGGTATCACTGATTAACTTCCTTCTCTTTGACCCAACTTGTTAAGCCTCAGATGCGGAAAATACCTAACTCACAGGGATGCTGTGAGAACTAAATTGGGCAATGTATACAAACAACCAAACACATCACCTAGGAAATAGCAGGTACTCAATGTAAGTAGATCCTAGATTTCTTTCCCTTAAAAAATTAATAAAGAAAGAAAGACCAAGGAACATACCTGTCTGGCATTCTTTGTTTTGGGTATGTGGTTTGCAAGAGGTGGCTTTAGTCTGTGTGATGGGTTTGCATAATAAAGCTTTGTTCTTCAAAAGCCTTGGAGGTTGGGAAGGTGGCAGTTTCAGGGCATCTGTTTGAGTACTTGCCTAGTAAAAAAACAAATTAGAAACCAAAAACATTTTTAAAAATCTCATCGTAATTATAAGAAATATTATAATATTAAAATAAATGTCATATTGGAATTACATGGAGGACATAGCAAGTAAATATTCAACCAAATGTATAAGAAATACAATACTCCTAAAATATTAATAGTAATCAAGGAATGTTTTAATAACTATATATTACTCTGCATGTCTCTAATCACAATTTCTATTTACCAAGAAAAATGCTATTTCTATTGTAACACACTGCTGATCAATAACAATGCTGGCTAAGTTTAAAATGAGAATTCTTACTTCCCGATTAAGACACAGAGGACTTGAAAGATTCAAGATAACTAGGAATAACAGAATCACTTATGATCATTTAAGTAACTTGAATAAAGACAATGTGAAAGTTATCCCAGAAACCTGGAGAAACACCTTAGAAATGCCACTGTTCCAGTCATAAGTTTTTCTCATTATTTATTTTCTTCTTTTAAGAGACAAAGCAAAAAATATTAATGGGTTAAAAAAGAATTTTTTTTTTTTTACAGTATAATCTGTAATGGGTCAGAGGGAGGATAAGCTACATTTTATAAATATTTTATTTATTATTTGAGTACATCACAAAACATCCAAAAGTCTTTCATGCCTAAATCCTGTACAATTTACTTCAATTTTGTGTAATTAAAGAAAAACTTTCAGTAACTATATAGCCAGCATTCAAAGATATTAAAGCACATAAAAGACCTATTTAAATAGCCAGAAAATCCTATTCCTGAACAAAGATTAAATGAGCTAATGAAATCTATTTCATATAATAAATAAAGAAGGAGGGCAAATTAGCTCACACATATTTATACTGTACAAAAATAAAAAATAAATACAGTGACAATACCAATAAAAGTAATAAAACTTACATCACCGATGATTTTCGCTGTTACTGTTGGAACTGCACCTTGATATAAATTTAAACATAAATTTAGGATCTTTACAATTATTTTAACATTAGCATTAAAAGCTGATTATCAGTACATAAACACAAACCCTCATACTAAGAACATGTGTTTTTTTAATTCAACGGAAGAAACTAGCAATTCTATAGTATGAGATATGAAACTTGTGCAGCGAGCCACTATTCCTAATATGAATGTGTCAAACGTATGAAAATAATCCCTGATGAAAGGAAGTTAGAGGACCACTGCATTCAACCTAAATAGGCTAGATAAATGCTTTCCAATCAAGCCATACCTTGTAAGACACTGTTAGAATTCACTGTGGGCTGAGCAGCAGGGGCACTTGCCAATGATACTACATTGGCTATAACTGGAGTCGAATCTTTTCTCAGAGATGGGGGTCCTGCTGAAGCAGCTTGAACCATGGAAGTATTTGCTGATTAAAATAAACAAAAATAAGGAAACCTCACGTGATTTATATGTACTTACACAGAAACCATTTCAAGGAAGTTAAACAATGTTTTCAGGTTTGAGTAATTTCTGTTGGAGCAAAAAGTCACTTTAGGATTAACTGGGGTTTTTTTTTTGTTTTTTTTTTTTTTGAAACAGAGTCTCACTCTGCTGCCCAGGCTGGAGTGCAGTGGCACGATCTCAGCTCACAGCGACCTCCACCTCCCGGGTTCAAGCAATTCCCCCGCCTCAGCCTCCCAAGTAGCTGGGACTACAGGTGCGCACCACCACACCCAGCTAATTTTTTGTATTTTAGTAGAGACGGGGTTTCACCATGTTGGCCAGGATGGTCTCAAACTCCTGACCTCGTGATCAGCCTGCCTCAGCCTCCCAAAGTGCTGGGATTACAGGCGTGAGCCACCATATCCTGGTTTTCTACTTTTTAATTAGTAAAACTTGAAAGTTTTCTATTTACTTTATCTTTACATAAAAATGCAACAAATAGTCTAACTTAAAAACCAACAATGCAAATCCTCAAACATACAATACCAATGAAGATCACGGGTTAGATTTAATGGACAATTCAGCCTAATGTTTTTCTTAAATCTTGCCTTTATACAGAAATAATTTTTTTTTAAGTTTTGGAGTAGGCTCTTGTAGATTTTGCTTTTATTTGTAAGGAGACTATACTTAAATTCTTCTAGCTTTCAGGATGATACTAGTGTTGTTTGTTTTTAAATAATAAATTTTCTGAGATAAAATGGCCTACACACCTAGTGTGTAGTCCTGATAAGATAAGTAAGTCCTGATAAGGTAAGTAAGCAACAAAGAGGAAGGGGCACCAGGTGGGGGAGAACAATGAGTAATTACTCTGAGAGATGACCTCCTACAGGTAGCCCCTGGAGCACAGCTTCATTCTGCAAGCAGCCCCCTCCAGCAGTACCTTGTAAAACTTCCCTCAAGCCGCTGCCTCTTTGCAGACTTCCCCTTCTCTGCTGTGCTGCTCACTGCAACCTTGCAACATATTTTCACACCTTCTCTAATAAATCTGCCTTTACCTATGACTGTCTTGGTAAATTCCTTTATAGCCTGTGACACTGGCCCCAACTAGTCACACCCACGACATATAGTTTTATTTTAATTTTTTAGAGGCAGGGTCTCACTATATCATCCAGCTGGGACTGCTGTGCTGTGGTCAACGCTCACTGCACCCCTGAACTCCTGGCCTCAAGCCGTCCTCCCACCTCAGCATTCCAAAGGTGGTGGGATTACAGGCATGAACCATCACATCTGGCCTGCACATGGTATGTTTAAAAGGCCATGTGATTTCGACTTTATGTCTTTTGTTGTAAGTAGTCTCAAAGGATTTTTTAAGGAAGCCAATTATACTCAATTACAAACCATTAACTGTTATCCTTTCCCATAAACTTAAGTTCTTACAGAGTTGATTTAATTCAATATTCTCACAGAAATCTATTTAATCAAAAACTCATTTTTACTCAGCTTTAATCTGAGGTGTCAGGCCTCTGAGCCCAAGCTAAGCCATCATATCCCCTCTGACCTGCACATACACATCCAGATGGCCGGTTCCTGCCTTAACTGATGACATTCCAACACAAAAGAAGTGAAAATGGCCTGTTCCTGCCTTAACTGATGACATTACCTTGTGAAATTCCTTTTCCTGGCTCATCCTGGCTCAAAAAGCTCCCCCACTGAGCACTTTGTGACCCCCACTCCTGCCTGCCAGAGAACAACCCCCCTTTTTCCTTTACCTATCCAAATCTTATAAAACGGCCCCACCCCATCTCCCTTCGCTGACTCTTCAGACTCAGCCCACCTGCACAAGGTGAAATAAACAGCCTTGTTGCTCACACAAAGCCTGTTTGGTGGTGTCTTCACACGGACGTGAGTGAAATAAGGTGTTCAACAAAAAAAACTAAATATTAATGATACAGAATACAAGGAAACTGAGGTTTCATGACATTAATGACAACTGTTTACACAGTTCCTGATCTGTAAAAGAACAGTAGTTCCTAGTATTGACCAAAGACTCCATTCAGTACTTAAGGTTAATTTTACCTGCATTATTTTGTGAAGGTGGGTCACATACACTTTGCTGATTACAGAACATCAAGATACAAAGCAGGTTACAGAAATGTTTCATTTCCCCTCGCCATTTCAAGGACTCACTGAGTTTACCCTGTCGCTTACAAGCATCACATTTGGCCATCTAAAAAAAAGAAGGTAGTCAAGGAGTAAGAAACAAATTATCTGCGGTCTGACAGAATAAAAAAGGACACACATAACAAGTGAAATTAACTTAGAATTTAGATCACAAAATTAAAGTTTGACTGTCTTTATCAATGATTATATATATATTATATATATTATATATATATATTATATATATATATTTTTTTTCTGAGATGGAGTCTTGCTCTATTGCCCAGGCTGGAGTGCAGTGGCGCGATCTCGGCTCACTGCAAGCTCCACCTCCCAGGTTCATGCAATTCTCCTGCCTCAGCCTCCCGAGTAGCTGGGACTATAGGCGCCTGCCACCACGTCCGGCTAATTTTTTTGTATTTTTAGTAGAGACAGGGTTTCACCATATTAGCCAGGATGGTCTCGATCTCCTGACCTCGTGATCCACCCGCCTCGGCCTCCCAAAGTGCTGGGATTACAGGCGTGAGCCACCGCGCCCAGCTGATTTTATATTAATTTTTTTAAAAACACATGTAACATACAGACTTCACTCTATAGCAGTTAAAAAAAGTGAAATAAAAATAAGGTCTATCTTCCTCAGACTTCAGAAGACAAATTCACTTTATTTAAATAATAAATGAATAAAATTATAAGTTTAAATATTTTAATGTCTTAAGACTGATATGTCTCCTACAGGAAATTAAAAACAAAAGAAATAAAACTTCAATAACATTAAAGTCTTTCTAAATCTTATATTAATTGCTAGAAGGCATAAACATTTAATACTTAAAAGTTTTAAATAATTAAATTGTCCTTTATGTGACATGAAATTTTAAAAGGGAATAATTTATGCCCTAGCTTGAAAAACCCAGGAATGTGAATTCTATTTACCTGATAGAACAAAACTGTATATTTCGACATGCATTCTTCACAACAGAACTCTTCCACTTTCCCTCCTAAATTATTCTGTACCAATTTGGGAGATGTCTGTAAACAATAACTGCACATTTTACAGTGATTTCCCCAGCGTTTTGCCAAGTCATGTTTATAAAGCAATTTGCAACCTAAAAATCAGGAAAGATAAAATTAACATTAGGTAGAAATATTAGTTTTCTGCATCTTTAAATGGCCTAGGACAGGCCGGGTGCAGTGGCTCACACCTGTAATCCCAACACTTTGGGAGGCTGGTGGGACGATTGCTTGAGCCCAGGATTTGAGACCAGCCTGGGCAACATGGCAAGACCCCATCTCAAATAAAAACAAAAACAAAAACAAAAAAAGGAAAAATAAGTGGCCTAGGACAAAGTTTTCACACTTGGGTCCTGACCAGTTCACAGAGTATCTTGATTTTTTAGCGTATCTATACTAGTTTTTGTTTTGTTTGGTTTTGGTTTTGGTTTTGGTTTTAAATGATATAAGACAGGATAGGACAGAACACAAAATATTAAACTGCATCGGTTTTATTTCATGAAACTTTTGGGGCTGGGCGTAGTGGCTCACACCTGTAATCCCAGCACTCTGGGAGGCCAAAGTGGGTGGATCACCTGAGGTCAGGAGTTGGAGACCAGCCTGGCCAACATGGTGAAGCCCTGTCTTTACTAAAAATACAAAAATTAGTCAGGTGTGTTGGCGGGTGCCTGTAATCCCAGCTACTCGTGAGGTTGAGGCAGGAGAATCGCTTGAACCCAGGAGGCAGAGGTTGCAGTGAGCCAAGATCGCTCCACGGCATTCCAGCCTGGGTGACAGAGCAAGACTCTGTCTCAAAAAACAAAAACAAAAACAAAAAAACTTTTATTTAGGTATGTGAAAATATACTGGGTCACAGTGTAAACGTATTTCTTCTTTTGTGTTATCAAAAGGTTTGAAAGCCCTTGCTCTAGAAGGCTAATTAATACAGCTTTAGAGTAAAATAAAACATTATAAACATATAGAATAGTTATCTAAATCAAGAAAACAATCTTCCACATATTAATTTGCATATTCAAGCCATTTATATTCAGAAATATAATGGCTGTTTAAGACAATAAAAGTATAAACTTAGAATGTTACCATAATTTAAGGCATTCCATTTAGAAATGGAATGATCTTTGAGGTTCCCATCAACCTAATAATGGGGAACCTAAGGATGTTAAATGTTTTTCACATCATCTTCTTCTGCATTATACTTTGCAAATCTTTCACTTCATTTTAACATCTACATAATAAGAAAACTAGATCAAAAAAGAATGAACTAAGTGTAAATGAATCGAAAAGGCATTTACGTTATACATAAACAATAAAACAGATTAACTTAGTGAAAGCTTAAATCATCATCAACTGCTTTAAAACAACCAACATGCTCAGTAGGTAAGATAATCTTCCGTCTTTACCTTCACTACAGAATGACTTGTCAGCACCTGAGAACCGAACAGTCTCCTTTACAATTTTCTCAATTTTACAATATTCACACATTGCCATTACATTATTTATTTTCTTATATTCGTCAGAACAATTCTTGCCACAGAACTGAAACATTTTGCCCTGCAAAGAAATAATCATTAAATACTAATTAAACATTTGGTTTGTCTTATGGAACTCCTATCTCCCTTACTTTCAAAACAAATGGTGTGATTTTGAGAGATGCAAAGTTAAAAATAATTTTACAAATAGACCCATGTATACTCAAAATCTTATCATGAACATGGTATACTTTACCTTATAGTCAAGAAGTTCTGGTTTTGTGGCAAAAAGACGGTTACAGTGTTGACATTTGAGTTTCACAACACTTCGTGCAAACCCAACATGCTGGGACTGGGCAGCGAGACGCTGGAGACCAGCTGCAGCAGAGCTACTGATGGAGGTGGGAGAAACAGCAGATGTGCTACCTCCTCCGGCTGACACTGTGGAACCTGTGGGGATGCTTACAATTACTTGGCCCTGAGACAAGGGCACTACTGAAGAATTCATTCCAGTTGGTTTGTTGAATAAATTCTGGAAAAACAAAACAATGAAAAGCATCAATTTAATCTTTGTTAAAACAAAGTAGTATCGTGTGCCTACATATGCCAAGCACAGTTCTAGGCATGTAAGGTACATCTGTTAACAGGCAATGTTCCTGCCTCTGAGCAGCTTATAACGGAATGGGGGGAGTCTCATTTATGATGAAAAAATAAAATAACTAATAATCTTCCTCAAAAATAATATCCTCCCGATAGATAATATGGGTGATAAAAGTACCATTCAATTTTATAGAAGGCAGTTAAATTCCAAATACAGAATGAACTACAAATCCAAGTTTAATAGGAATGATATAGAAACTTACACAACCCAGGCCCTAGCAAACACCTAATAAACGTGCATTACTATAGTAGGTGATAGGTTTGAATTTGTGTCCCTGCCCAAATCTCATGTCCAGTCGTAATCCCCAGTGTTGGGGGAGGAGCCTGGCAGGAAGTGACTGGATCATGGGGGTGGATTTCTCCCCTGCTGTTCTGGTGGTAGTGAGTTTTCACTATCTGGTTGTTTAAAAGTGCAGCACCTCCCACTTCTCTGTCTTCCTCTTGATCCCATCATGTAAGACGTGCCGGCTTCCCCTTCGCCTTCCGCCATAATTGAAAGTTTCCTGAGGCCTCTCCAGCCATGCTACCTGTACAGCCTGTGGAACTGTGAGCCAATAAAACCTCTTTCTTTATAAATTACCCAGTCTAGGGTATTTTTTTAGAGGAGTGCAAGAACAGACTCATACAGTAGGTGACTCACTGACTGAAGAAGAGGAAGGTTCCTGAAGCCATACCTGGAAAGCTACCACACAGCTGTAGCTGCAGAAGTTGCGTATACTTCCATCTGACATGGCTAGGTGATACTGAGGAATTGCTGAGGTTTTACAACTGTTACACTGAACTTGTACACCTTAGCAAATCAAAATAAAAACCAATGAGTAATATGTACAAATGTACACAAAAGTATGAGAAATTAAATAATATTATACAACATAAGAAAATTCAAGGGCCAGGGTAAGTTGTAGGAACTGAAACTAAATCATGTCACATATAGACAAAAACTAACATAATACTGAAAATTTTTCTTTCCAATTTAAATTAGTCAAAGTCTACCCTGAAACTACCAAATAAATGAAACTTCAAAGAAATTAGGTGGGGATAAAGAAAATATATTAAAGAAGCCATATGAAATTCTTTTGGTAAGGGGGAAATGCATAAATAGGCATGCAAGTAAATAAATAAGCAATCAAGGTAACAGGTGATATTTTACAACAAATATCTGAAATATGTTAAATGTGCCTTAAAAATCAACCAAAAAAATATACCTTAAAAACAAAGCAATAACCATAATTTTTCAACTATTACATTTCATAGTTTATGAAACCAATATTACCTGCAGAAGTAACCATTTTAACTCTGTAAGCAGATAAGCAATTAACAGAACAGAAAAGCTCTGTCTTCCCCAAGCTATTGGTATTTTCAATCATTTCTGCTGAGGATCTCAATGATTTGCAAAGCGCACATGGTGTAATTTTGGCTGATTTCTATTAAGAGAATAAAACAACATTCATTTTTAACAAATTCCTAGTAAAAGCATAATTCTTTGAAATGTTTATACTCAACACTTTCGAAATATTTGAAATCAGTGATTTTCAAACTTTTATGATTGTAATCCTCAATAGGAAGTTTCATGGTACACATGTACTTCTGAGATTTTGCATTTGTGTATTATGTATGTATGTAATAAAACTAAAAAGTTTTATAGAGGAATAAATATCATGATAACATGTAATGCACTTTGATATTTTCCAATCTCTTCTGTTTCATTAAAAAAGTAATGCGGCCAGGCGCAGTGGCTCACCCCTGTAATCCCAGCACATTGGGAGGCCGAGGTGGGTGGATCACCTGAGGTCAGGAGTTCAAGACCAGCAAGGCCAACATGGTGAAACCCCGCCTGTACAAAAATACAAAAAAAATTAGCCAGGCATAGGGGCAGGCGCCTGTAGTCCCAGCTATTTGGGAGGCTAAGGCAGGAGAATGGCGTGAACCCAGGAGGCGAAGCTTGCAGTGAGCCGAGATCGCGCCACTGCACTCCAGCCTGGGCGACAGAATGAGAAGATTCCATCTCAAAAAAAAAAAGAAAGAAAAAGAAAAAAATAATAATGCTGGTTATAACCTAGTAATTAATTTCAGGGTCTATTAATAGGTCATAACCATAGTTTTAAAAACATTAAATAATAGCAAGTTCATGCTTTTATACTATATCATCCTATAAATTGAAATAACCCCCTCCAAAGGTGCTTATAAATATGAATTTAAGGAAATTAGTAAACTTATTAGGCAACTTATTGGCAAATATTCTACCACTAATAATAAAAAAAAAATCTATAAGCGTAAAGTGAGAGCAAACCTGGGATATCACAGGTGTCCAAATACAAACAATCAGAGTCCGTTATCTTAAGTCTTCACCCAATTAGGGATTCAGCAGCAAATAATGCTAAGTATTATTAACATATCACACATTCAGCATAATTTATAAAGTATGTCCAGCACCAATTAGGAGATTTTAAGAGCAATCTTCCTTCTTAAAGAATCAATTTGTGAAACTTGATATTAAAATAAATACACAGTAAAGTGAATATATGCCTGAATTCTGGAATGTCTTCTAAATCTCTAACCCCATTTCCCTCTCCTCCCTAATGAGGACTGTAAAAGCAAACCTCATTTGTAAGCCTCTCCTCCCTAATGAGGACTGTAAAAGCAAACCTCATTTGTCAGACCCAGGTCAAGAGTTACCTTTGTGAAGCTTTTGCTGATAGTCTCATCTTTCCCTATCAAGTAGAGCTCACTATGCTACCTCTGTGGCCCACTGTACCCATAATACTTCCATCATAGCATCTCTATTTACTCATTTATACGTCTTATCTTTCTCAGGAGACACGCAGCCCCTCAAAACAGAAATTATATCTAATGTTTGTTGAATGAATTACATGTAAGGAAGAAAGGAAAGTAGCAGAAATGACCATCTACAATGCCCCAGTTACATACTAGGCATTCTTTCATTCTTACTTTCTATAATCCTAAAAACTTCCCAGTGACATAGGTGGTATCATAGTTATTTACAGACAGAAAAACTGGGACTCAGGGAGCTTAACTGCTTTCCCCAAGGTAAAACTGTATTTGAACATAAGGTCTGGAATTAAATCTAGATCTGCCTTACTTCTAAATTCCAGTTCTTTCTCTACCACAGCAGATATAATACATGAAAAATTTAATAGGTTTTGGCTACATTAAAAGTAAAGAATAAATTTAAAATTAAGATGTTTCATCCTATTTCTCCCTCTCTTGTGGACTATGACTCATCTTTCAATGGACTGAATCCAAGTAACTTTTAGTACCTGATACAGTATCAGGCAAAGAACAGTCTTTTGGAAAAAGATAAAACAATGAAGATGTGGGGATTTTTTTTTCCTTTGTGAACAAAAATAAGGAATGAATAGTAAAACTTAGCCATTATAGTGTGTTTTCACATTAACAGGAAATAAATTGAAACATGTTTAAATTCCAAAATTACTACAAAGTTTTAAGAACAATTAACAAGAAAGTTCCTAATCAACACTATTAAATTCACCAATTTTGGTAAACTGTATAAAGATTTACTATTCTAAGGAAAAGAATGATTAGCAAATGCACTTACATAGAGAGACATTACAAAATTAAAAATATTAAAAGTACTTACCCCATAAATATATACACCTACTATGGACCCAAAAAATTAAAAATTAAAACTATATATATATAGCATTTACTATTCCTTTAGGTTTATCAATTTTAAAACTAATATTTGATCAAAATTCACTAATAAAATACAAATCTAATACACACAAAACTACATAAAAGACATTTGTTATAGAGTTCATCCAGTTCATCCCATGCACACCTCATCAATTCACAAATATATAATCCACATCTATTTCTTCCTATTTCATAAAGATAAGAAAAATCCCTTACTGTAACAATTAATGATATAATTTTGATTATCTGGTTTGCAATTTTAATTCTGTGAATCAGATTTCAACAATACATACGCAACTTGAACCTTTCCTTGTCAAATAAGAAGTATATATGCAAATCTCACATGCTGGAAAGATTAGAAGGCTATACAAAATGATAGGATTTGTTATCTGTGAGAGATACACTGTATTTCTTCATGTTTTTTTTTAACTTTCAAAATATTGTTAAAGAATACAAATCACTTTTGAAATAAAAAAGCCATACTGGCTGGGCGTGGTGGCTCGCACCTGTAATCCCAGCACAGGGATTGGGAGGCCGAGGCGGGTGGATCACTTGAGGTCAGGAGTTTGATACCAGCCTGGCCAGTATAGTGAAATCCCATCTCTACTAAAAATACAAAAAAATTAGCCAGGCCTGGTGGTGGGCGCCTGTAATCCTAGCTACTTGGGAGGCTGAGGCAGGAGAATCGCTTGAACCAGGGAGGCTGAGGTTGCAGTGAGCCAAGATCGCACTCCAGCCTGGGAGACAGTGTGAGGCTCCATCTCATAAAAAAAAAAAAAAAAAAAAAGCCACACTCTAAAAACATGTATTTCAAATGCATAAACAAAACTGCTGCTTACAGAACTCTATACGAATACTTAATGCACATTTATTCAACAAATACTATTTATGTATAAAGAATACCAGTTAGCAAATAGTAAACTCTCTCTCTATATATGTATATATACATATACATATATACGTATATACATATATACGTATATATACGTGTGTGTGTGTGTGTGTGTGTATATATATACATTTTTGATTTTTTTTTTTTTTTGGGACAGAGTTGCGCTCTTGTTGCCCAGGCTGGAGTGCAATGGCGCGATCTTGGCTCACTGCAACCTCCACCTCCCGAGTTCAAGCGATTCTCCTGCCTCAGCCTCCTGAGTAGCTGGGATTACAGGGATGTGCCACCACACCTGGCTAATTTTTGTATTTTCAGTAGAGATGGGGTTTCTCCATGTTGGTCAGGCTGGTCTCGAATTCCCAGCCTCAGGTGATCTGCCCACCTCAGCCTCCCAAAGTGCTGGGATTACAGGTGTGAGCCATGGCACCCGGCCAGTAAACCCAATATTGCAAAACAACATTTTCATAAATAATTTCGACTAAAAATACAGATTACCTGAACTGAACAAAGACATCACGATTAAATATGGTCATGTACCTGCTTGTATGCTGTGATACACGATGAACTACAAAACTTCTTAGACTGTCCCTCTATCTGAAGCATGTGGCATTGTCCCGACCCACTGTAACAGTAACCCCCACAGTTTTCACAACAGTTCATGGTGAGGTTGTTAGCAGAACGAAACTTAGAGAAGCAGGCATCACTGCAAAGTTTATGGACCACATTCTGATAATTAACTTCATGTCGAATCTAGAAATTAAAAAATAGCAACACAAAAACAAGGAGCAGAGAGCATCAAAAGCTGTTCTTTAAGCACAGACATATTAATATTAGACTCCTGCCCCAATAAAGGAAAATGGTAACTTACAACAGCATTCTTCTGACACATGCTGCATTTGGTTGAAATACTATTTGTATTTATGGTAACAATAGGTTTTTTTTTCAGTTCATATGTTGACAAACATGACTGACTGCAAAAATCTTTACTAGTGGTGGTGTTTTCAAACTGGGCACTGATCACATCCTTTGGATTTAAAATGTCTCTAAAAATAAGAAAAAAAATAACATAAGCCATGGTATAATTAATTTCTTTTTCCTTTCTGTGAGCTAAAATAACTAAATAAAACAGAGGCAATTATACTGTAGGGAAATAACACTGGAATTTAAGTTTAAAAACTTTAATTTTCTGGGAGACACTTAAAAATTGCTTTGATCCTTAAATTCTTTTCTATGAAGTGGAATTAATACAGCACCTACTTCATAGAACTGTTATGAGAATTAGTATGTTTCAAAGACTAAAAGGAAAACATCAAATGATTAGCATTCATTATCTCTACAGGAGGGATTATGGGAGATTTTTATTTTCTTTTCTAGAATTATCTGTATTTTCAAAATATTCTTTTAAAAATACTGTATTACATTTAACATTGTCAAAAATTAGTATATTTTAAAAGTAAACATACATTTTACACTACACAGTGCATATTCTAGCACACTTACATAAAATATAACATTACCATATCTAAATAATTTAATTCCTAAGCACTAGTAACAAAGGCAATGAAGATTAAAACCCTAATGATTAAGGCTCCTTACCACTCCAACCCTAATCCCACCAAACCACTCACTCTATAGTAGTTTACCAGATAGTTCAAGTGGAAACCATATTAAAAACCAATTTTTCAGCCAGGCGCAGTGGCTCACGCCTGTAATCCCAATGCTTTGGGAGGCTGAGGCGGGCGGATTACAAGGTCAGAAGATCGAGAGCATCCTGGCTAACACGGTGAAACCCCGTCTCTACTAAAAATACAAAAAATTAGCCAGGCGTGGTGGCATGCGCCTGTAGTCCCAGCTACTCGGGAGGTTGAGGCAGGAGGATGGCATGAACCCGGGAAGCGGAGCTTGCAGTGAGCCAAGATTGTGCCACTGCACTCCAGCCTGGGTGACAGAGCGAGACTCTGTCTCAAATAAATAAATAAATAAATAAATAAATAAATAAATAAATAAAACCAATTTTTCAAACTGGTGAAATTTTCTAATCAATGTCTCTCTCCCATGAGTATACATTCACCTAATAGTTAATAAACTGCTTTATACTCATGCTTGTATCTTAAAGAGATTACGCTAATAGGATACTTTTAAAGAAAAAATTATAGGCATACCTTGTTTTATTGTGCTTCACAGATACTGCACTTTCTAACAAATAGAAGGCTTGTAGCAACCCTGCCTCACACAAGTCTATCAGTGCCATTTCTTAACAGCATTTGCCCACGACATGTCTCTGTATTATATTTTGGTAGTTCTCCCAATATTTCAAACGTTTTTGTTATTATAATATCTGTAATATATATATATCATGTAATATCGACATGTCTCTGTATTATATTTTGGTAGTTCTCCCAATATTTCTAACGTTTTTGTTATTATAATATCTGTTTTTCTGTGATTAGTGAACACTGATGTTACTATTGTAATTGTTTTGGGGAGTAACCACAAACCAGGTCAATGTAAGATAGCAAACTTAATTGAAAATTGTGTGTGTTCTGACTGCTCCATTGACTTCTGTATCTCTCCCACTCTTCAGGCCTTCCTATTCCCTAAGGCACAACAATATTGAAAGCAGGCCAATGAATAACCTCACAATGGCCTCTAAATGCTCAACAAAATTAAGAGTCCCACGTTTCTCACTATAAATCAAAAGCTAGAAATGATTACTCTTAGTGAGGAAGGCATGTAGAAAGCTAGGTCTCTTGCGCCAAACATTTAACCACATAGTAAATGTAAAGGAAAAGTTCTTGAAAGACTAAGAGGGGTACTCCAGTGAAGACATGAATGATAAGAAAGTGCAACAGTTGGCCGGGCATGGTGGCTCACGCCTGTAATACCAGCACTTTGGGAGGCCGAGGCGGGTGGATCAACTGGGGTCAGGAGTTGGAGACCAACCTAGCCAACATGGTGAAACCACGTCTCTACTAAAAAATGCAAAACTTAGGCAGGACGCAGTGGCTCACGACTGTAATTCCAGCACTTTGGGAGGCTGAGGTGGGTGGGTCACAAGATCAAGAGATCCAGACCATCCTGGCCAACATGGTGAAATCCCATCTCTATTAAAAATACAAAAATTAGCTGGGCGTGGTGGCATGTGACTGTAGTCCGAGCTACTTGGGAGGCTGAGGCAGGAGAATTGCTTGAACCCGGGAGGTGGAGGCTGCAGTGACCTGAAATTGCGCCACTGCACTCAAGCCTGGGTGACAGAGAGACACTCCGTCTCAAAACAACAACAACAAAAAGAAAGTGCAAGTCTTACTGCTGATGTGGAGAAAAGTTATAGTGGTCTAGATAGAAGATCAAACCAGCCACAGCATTCCCTTAAGCCAAAGCCTAATCGAGAGCAAGGCCCTAACTCTCTTGAATTCTAGGAAGACTCAGGTAAAGAAGCTGCAGAAGTTTAGAGCTAGTAGAGGTTAGCTCATATGGTTTAACGAAAGAAGCTATCTCTGGAACATCAAAGTACAAGGTGAAGCAGCAAGTGCTGATGGAGAAGCTGTAGCAAGTTATCAAGAATATCTAGCTAAGACAACTTATGATGGTGGCTACATCTTCAATGTAGAAGAAACAGTCTTCTATTGAAAAACGATGCCATCTAGGACTTTCATAGCTAGAGAGAAGTCAATGACTGGCTTCAAAGCTTCAAAGGAAAGGCTGACTGTCTTGTTAGGGGCTAATGTAGCTGGTGACTTCATCAAGTAGAAGCCACCAGCTTCTACTTTTAACTTTCAAAAATCCCAGGACACTTAAAAGATTCCTTTCAAAATATTACTGCTCATTGACATCTAGTCACTAAAGAGTTCTGATGGAGATGTACAAGAGGTTAATGTTATTTTCATACCTGCTTACCCAATATCTATTCTGCAGCCTGTGGATCAAAGAGTAATTTCAACTTTTGCAACTCATTATTTAAGAAATACATTTCCTAAGGCTACAGCTGCCATAGATAGTGATTCCTATAATGGATCTGGCCAAAGGAAATTAAAAAGCTTCTGGAAAGGATTCACCATTCCAGATGACATTAAGAACATTCATGATTAATGAGAGGAAATCCAAATATCATCATTAATAGGAGCTTGGAAGTAGGTAACTTCAATCCTCACAGATGACTCTGAGGAGTTTGAGACTTCTGTGGAGGAAATAACTACAAATGTGGGAGAAATAGTAAGAGAACTAGAAGTGGAGCCTGAAGATGCGACTGAATTGCTGCAATCTCATGATAAAACGAACAGATAAGGAGTTGCTTCCAATGGATGAGCAAGGAAAGTAATTTTTTGTCATGGAATTTACTCCTGGTGCAGATGCTGTGAACTTTGGTGAAATGACACCAAAGGATTTAAAGTATTACATAAACTTAGTTGATAAAGCAATGGTGGAGTCTGAGAGTACTGATTCCAATTTGGAAAGTTCTTCTCTGGGTGAAATGCTATCAAATATTATTGCATGCCACAAAGAAATATTTTGTGAAAGGAAGAGTCAACTGATGTGACAAACTTCATTGTTATCTTAAGAAATTGCCACAGCCACCAACACCTTCAGCAACCATCACACTGAATTAATCAGCAGCCATCAACATTGAAACAAGACTGTCCACTAGTAATAAGATTATGACTCACTGAAGGCTCACATGATTGTTAGCATTTGTTAGCAATGCAGTATTTTTAATTTAAAAATGTACATTGGTTTTTAAAGATTTAATGCTATTGCACACAGACTACAGTATAAACACAACTTTGATATGAACTGGGAAGCCAAAAAATTAATATCATTCACTTTATTGAGATAATTGCTTTATTGAGCTATTTGCTTTATTGAGGTGGTCTGGAACCAAACCCTGAATATCTCTGAAGTATGGCTATACAAATCTCTCTGCTTCAGTAAAATAGTAGATATAATGGGAAATCATCATTAGGAGCACCTAATATTTTACTATAATACATAACTCCATACCTTGCCATCTTCCATACTTAGCAGCTCTAGACTGCTTTGCTTTTTGCATTTCCTGTTATTTTTAAAATTAGGTTTTAATGTATTTCATAGAGGGATATTTAGTGAGAAGGATATTTAGTGAGAAGTTACATTGAGCCAGACATTAACGAAACCCTGAGTCAAAATATGGTCCACATATGGGCCAGGCGCAGTGGCTCACACCTGTAATTCCAGCACTTTGGGAGGTTGAGGCGGGCAGATCACTTGAGGTCAGGAGTTTGAGACCAGCCTGGCCAATAAGGCGAAACCCCGTCTCTACTATAAATACAAAAATTAGCCGGGCGTGGTAGCATGCGCCTGTAGTCCCAGCTACTCGGGAGGCTGAGGCAAGAGAATTGCTTGAACCTGGGAGGTAGAAGTTGCAGTGAGCGTAGATGGCACCACTGTACTCCAGCCTGGGCAACAGGGCAAGACTCCATCTCAAAAAAGAGATGTATGTACTTAAGGAGCTCAGAGTTATTGTGACAGATAGACAAATATTTTATAAAATACTGTAACAGAAGCATTCTTAAAATATTATAGGCTGGGTGTGGTGGCTCACGCCTGTAATCCCAGCACTTTGGGAGGCCGAGGTGGGCAGATCACCTGAGGTCAAGAGTTCAAGACCATCCTGGCCAATATGGTGAAACCCCTTCTCTACTAAAAATACAAAAAAATTAGCTGGGCATGGTGGTGTGTGCCTGTAGTCCCAGCTACTCGAGAGGCTGAGGCAGGGGAATCACTTCAACCTGGGAGGCAGAGGTCGCAGTGAGCCAAGATGGTGCCACTGCACTCCAGCCTGGCGACAAAGCGAGACTCTGTCTCAAAAAAAAAAAAAAAAAGTATAAATAATTTTTGGAGAAGACACGAATAATGTGCCATAAAAATATAAACGAAGAAACAATTATTTCAGACTACATGTAACGTGAAAGGCAACCCAAAGGGTGATATTTTAGCTGGACCTGAAATAGGAGTTTTCCAGAAAGGAGATAAGAATTGGGAGCAGCATGGATCAAGGAAATGGAAGTATAAAATTAGGTATTTTTTCACTGCTCTCACTATGCTTAGAATCCAATTAGATTACATCTTATTGTGGTAGTGGATTATATCTTATGACAGAATGAGAAGAAACAATCTCATTCAAGTTAGTGAAAATTCAGAAATGGTACAGACAATCTGGGTGTTACTTCTTTGAATATCATTATAACAAGAATCTGATCTAACAGTATTAACAAAATTATCCTCCAAATTACCTCTTTTCTGCAAAATATAATTTTTTTTTTTTTTTCAAAGATAGGGTCCTGCTGTGTCACCTAGGCTGAAGAGCAGGAGTGTGATCATAGCTCACTGCAGCCTCAAACTCCTGGACTCAAGAAATCCTCTCACCTCGTCCTCCCAAGCAGCTGGGATTACAGGCATGTGGCACCACGGTTGGTTAATTTTTTAACTTTTTGTAGAGATGAGGTTTCACTGGGTTGCCCAGGCTGGTCTCGAAATCCTGGGCTCATGCAATCCTCCAATGTTGGCTTCCTAAAGTGCTGGGATTACAGGCATGAGCCACTGCTCCCAGCCAAGACAGATTTTTTAAAACAAATTATTAGGTCCCTATCATTAAGGAAACCTAAAAATTAAATGGCAACCAAAATCTTTTGAGAGTTTAAGTTAAATTCAAGAGGCTAAGACATATGATTACCAAAAATTAAGAAAAATAAAATTTATTCTGAATAGTTAATGAGCTTCTTCTAACCGAAGTGCTGCTGTTATATTTCTACTGGTATACAACAATAGCAGTAGTTATCAGAGAGGAAATTTTTTCCATCTCTGCCTATTCAAATCAAATTGAAACCCTTCTTATGGGGAATGATTTCTAAATGAAACCTGTTTGACTATAGAGACTATGTAGAAAAACAATGCATATGCCAAAATTAACCAGCTAGGTGACACAAGCAAATCTTTTAGCTTCTTTGAATTTAGCTTCCTTATATTTTTGGTACATCCAACTCATCAGTTTTACACTCAGATAAATCAGACTATACCCAACTGTTGTAATCACAGTGTAAATAAGAGGGGATAAAAAGGAAGGAAAGGTAGTGTTGAACAGGAGATTAAAGAGTAGTTCAGAAAGTAAAATGGAATATAAGGAAAAACAAGATTGACAATGGTTGAAGACTGAAGCAAAAAGTAAGTATTACGTAAAATGAGAAGTAGGAGAAAAGTAAGAAAGAAAATGAAGAAGAAAAGGCTGAGGAGATAAGTAAGGAGTACCTGAAAAACAGAAAGGGGTGAATGAAAAACAGGAATAAAAAAAGGGTAAAAGAATAAGTGAATAAAAAGGTAGAACTGTAAAGAGTCAAGGGATAACAGGTTGAAGAAATGGAAAATTTGGATAATGGATAAACCAAACATGAGAAGAGAACATAATCTTAAAGAGCAATTGAATTACATAAGATCAAGACATAGATAAAATGACACATAGGTAGAAATGACCTGTCTCTAATAAAGCTTAGGCAAACACCAGAGTCTGGAGGTCAAAGAAACATGATAAATCTAGATGAAAAGAGTAACATGTATGGACAATAATAATAATTTTTTAAAACGAGAAAGAGGGCATATTTTAAAACTTACGTGAGTTTTCCATAGCCATTTTGAAAATAACTGATAAATCTTTGGAAAAAAAAAAAATCTATGACTGACTTTTTTTTTTTTTTTGGGAGACAGAGATATGGCTGACCTTTTTTAAGGGCTGGGGAGGACCAGGTCTCACTATGTTGCCCAGGCTGAGTCTCAGACTCCTGGGCTCAAGCAATCCTCCCACCTCAGCCTCCTGAGTAGGTGGGACTACAAGTGCATGCCACCATGCCCAGCCCATCGCTATGATTATAAAAGGATAAATATCGCTGAAATTTTAAAGACTGTTGATCCCTAGAGTAAGAATTAAATAAAGAAATATGAAGTTATTATGTGAAATGATTTCATGGCAAAATAAACAGGAAAAAAACTATAAAAATTAAAATCTTCAAACTGACTTAAGTCTTACAATCCCATGATGAGTGCCGGACATGGTGGCTCACGCCTGTAATCCTAGCAATTTGGGAGGCCAAGGCAGGTGGGTCATCTGAGGTCGGGAGTTCGAGACCAGCCTGACCAACATGGAGAAACCCCATCTCTACAAAAAATACAAAAAAATTAGCTGGGCATAGTGGTACATGCCTGTAATCCTAGCTACTCAGGAGGCTGAGGCAAGAGAATCACTTGAACCCTGGAGGTGGAGGTTGTGGTGAGCCAAGATCGTGCCATTGCACTCCAGCCTGGGCAACAAGAGCAAAACTCTTGTCTCAAAAAAAAAAAAAAAAAAAAAAAAAAGAATCCCATGATGAATATACTGGAATACAGAAATTAGAGACAGGATATATACCTAAGTACTCATGTTTAAAAGTACATTTTACAATTCAAGCAGTATAAAGTCTGTTTTTACTAAGTAATTTTACTACATAAGTTATACCTGTAAAGTAGTAAGTATAGCTTTTTTAGAAGTTAGGATCATTGGGCCGGGCGCGGTGGCTCACACCTGTAATCCTAGCACTTTGGGAGACTGAGGCGGGTGGATCACAAGGTCAGGAGACCGAGACCAACCTGGCTAACACAGTGAAACTCCACCTCTACTAAACATATAAAAAATTAGCCGTGCAGGGCCGGGCGCGGTGGCTCACACCTGTAATCCCAGCACTTTGGGAGGCTGAGGCGGGTGGATCAGGAGGTCAGGAGTTTGAGACCAGCCTGACCAACATGGTGAAACCCCATCTTTACTGAAAATACAAAAAAAAAAAAGAAAAAAATTAGCCGTGCATGGTGACGGATGCCTGTAGTCCCAGCTACTCAGGAGGCTGAGGCAGGAGAATGGCGTTAACTCGGGAGGCGGAGCTTGCAGTGAGCTGAGACTGCGCCACTGCACTCCAGCCTGGGCGACAGAGCGGCGAGACTTGGTCTCAAAAAAAAAAAAAAGAAAAAAAAAGTTAAGATCATTAATTCTCCCATTCAACAAATACGTATTAAGCATTTACTGTGCTGGGTATATTGAAGTAGATACACAAAGTTCCTACCCTTGTGGGGGGTGTGGGTGTGTGTGCATAGATATATATATATATTTATTTATTTATACTGGCATAAATTATATGTATTTACTATGTGTACAACATAATTTTCTTCCTTTTTTTTGAGATAGAGTCTCACTCTCTCATCCAGGCTGGAGTGCATTGGTGAAATCTTGGCTCACTGCAACCTCTACCTCCCAGGGTCAAGTGATTCTTGTGCCTCAGCCATCTGAGTAGCTGGGATTATGGGCATGTGCCACCAAGCCCAGCTAATTTTTGTATTTTTACCAGAGATGGAGGTTTCACCATGTTGGCCAGGCTGGTCTTGAACTCCTGGCCTCTAGTGATCCACCTGCCTTAGCCTCCCAAAGTGCTGGGATTACAGGTGTAAGCCACCACGCCCAGCCACAACATCATATTTTAAAGAACAGGCTGAGTATCCCTAAACCAGAAATCCAAAATGCTCCCAGTATCTGAAACTTTTTGAGCGCCAACATGATGTTTAAAGGAAATGCTCATTGGAGCATTAAATTTCAGATTTTCAGATTAGAAATGCTCAATCAGTTAGTAGATATAATGCAAATATCCCAAAACCTTTTTAAAAATCTGAAATCTGAAACGCCCCATCTCTACTGAAAATACAAAAAAAAAAAAAAAATTAGCCGTGCATGGTGGCGGATGCCTGTAGTCCCAGCTACTCAGGAGGCTGAAGCAGGAGAATGGTGTTAACTCAGGAGGCAGAGCTTGCAGTGAGCCGAGACTGTGCCACTGCACTCCAGCCTGGGCGACAGAGCAGCGAGACTTGGTCTCAAAAAAAAAAAAGAAAAGAAAAAAAAAAAGCATTTAAGGTAAGAGACACTCAACCTGTGTGTGTGTGTGTCTGTGTGTGTATACACACACGCTGTGCGATGCCTAAATCTAGCTAATTAATATATACATTCCTTGGTTACTATTTTTGTGGTGAGAACATTTTATATCCATTCTCACCATTTTTCAAGAATACAATGTATCATTAACTATAGTCACCATATTGTACAATAGATCTTCAATTCTTTCTAACTAAAAAATTTTGTATCCTTTAACCAACATTCCCTGGCACCTTTCCCAACTACTTCCTCATGGTTTATGTTCTAATGAAATAAATTTTTTAAAAAATAAGCCAAAATCTATCACTCAAAATAGCCCTGGTATAATTATTATTCTAACAATGACAACATAACTCAAAGATATATTTTTTAAATTCCCTTTTATAAATTCCTTCACAAAAGGCATTGAAAGTCACAAAAGCACCAATCTTATATAATCAAATTTCATTTTTGAACAAAAATTGATATAAAATATCTTAATCTGCACTTTAATCAATATACATGGTACTAAATGGCTTTTGGCCACATGTGAACAGTAAATAAGCACTCAGGAAATAAAAATTTGATAGCACAGAAGCTATTCAAAAGAATGTGTAATTAGCTTAAAAGATAGTCCCAAAACAAAAAGTTGCAGAAGTTTCTATTGTTCTTTTAAATAGCGGCAATTTTACAATAAAAATAGAAATTCCAAAGAAAACTGAAGTCCAATCTACATTTGTATATATAAGTTACAGTATATATTTAAGCTGCCTCAAATATAACCAAAATTTGCCCTTTCGGTCATTTCAAAAAAATGAAGCATAAACGATATGCATATAACTAACTTCCAGAAAAACTTCTAACCATATTTAAATTTCTTTTAAACATCTCTTATCTAACTGAACTAGGAGGAGGAGTATCTTTTTCTCCTCTCCGGGCAGACAAAGTGCAGCATCTGTGTGAGGAACTATAAACATTACCGCCTAAAGTAATAAATGAATCATGGTTTGAGTAGCCTGATTATAGAGTGTTTCAGAACAAGAGCATTATTCCTCTTTTTCTGACTTAAACTGTTTCTAACAATCACAAAATTAGTCAAAGTTATTGTGTATTCCTCAAATATATCAGGATGACCTTATTACAGTCATAAGATCATACCCCCTTTTTGTTATTAAACATTCCAATGGACACAATGCGGTAGTTCAGAGACATTGAGAAAATAAAAATATAGGCCAGGCGTGGTGGCTCACACCTGTAATCCCAGCACTTTGGGAGGCTGAGGCAGGCAGATCACGAGGTCAGGAGATTGAGACCATGCTGGCTAACATGGTGAAAGCCCGTCTCTACTAAAAAATAGAAAAAATTAGCCGGGCATGGTGGCGGGCACCTGTAGTCCCAGCTACTCAGGAGGCCGAGGCAGGAGAATGGCATGAACCCGGGAGGCAGAGCTTGCAGTGAGCCGAGATCATGCCACTGCACTCCAGCCTGGGCAACAGAGCGAGACTCCATCTCAAAATAAATAAATAAATATATATATAAAAAATAAATAAATATATATATATACACATACACACATACATACACACTGGAAGCCATTTAAGGTTAAGAAGAAAAGTATTAAATAAATTCAAATTACATAACAGGAAATATAACTTTAAATATTTGTTGGATTTAAATATCTATTGCTTATAGTTATAAAATAAAATACTGCTGTAATACAATATCCCTAAATGTGCACTTTTTGTTATATCAGGCACTTCAACTAACAAGGATGGGAGAGCTGGTTTCAAAAACAATACATAAAAGTAACATTATTGAAAGCTAAAAAACAAGCTTGAGCACCTAGCACCTGGAAGACTGAAAAGCAACAACTGAAAGCAGACAGAAAATAATGTGGTATTTCTCAAAAAAAAAAAAAAGAAAGAAAGAAATGTAGAATATCAAATGTAATACATGAGCTAAGAACAAAGTATGTTAAGAGAAAGGAAAGAAACAAAAAAGATAATTTAGAATTCTGCTATACTTTGAGCAACTTGAACAAGTTTTCTTGGTGAGAGGAGGCGGTGGGCGGGCAGGTGGAACTGTATATCCAGTGAGGCACAGTGTGGAGCAGAATAGCTGAGTAGACCCTTTCCTCTGATAAGCAGTTTGCCCCTTCTGGAGGATTTTTTTACAACCAGAACAGGAAACTCGAACAGCTGTGGCTGGAACTGAAGGAAGCATTTTATTCATGCCAGATGACGCCAGTGAGGGCTGAAAGCCAGTAGTCAACTGTGGAGCTTTAAAAAAAAAAAAAAAAAAAAAAAAAAAAAAAAAAAAATTGAAAGAAAAAAATGTTTTACTTTTTACCATGAATTTTAAGTAGACATTCTTTCTTTCTCTTCTAGAACTAGTCTTGAAACCCAACAGTAATTATGCAATATACAATTTAAAGGCATCTTAAGTGGGTAGAGAGAGCTGCCTGGTTTATTAATACAAGCAGAATTTCTTCTCATTCACATTGGTCAGAATATACACAATCCATTTATTCAGGTCGGTTTCTTACCAAGAGGGCTGCCACTGACTGAAAACACAGCACTAATTTTCAGTTCCCCCTCTTGAGTTTTTTGCTGTTGGCCATGACTATACTCCTTTAAAGAAGAAAAAAATAAATAAATACATAGAGAAAAGAATAAATACCTAAAGACATCCAGACATTCAAGACATTTTACTACCACTATATAGAGGTGGAAAATGTTTAAAACATTAATAAGAAATAATAAAATACAAAACAGCAAGCAAACTATAATTAAATATGGGTATAGTATGTATATGCTAGGAGTGTAAGACAGAAAAAAATGAAAGTACTTAGTCTGTGACACTACTAAGTATTTATTATTTTTGAAAAATCTTTAATTTTATTAAAGTATTATAAGTTACTGTTTATTATAAAAGTAATACACAATCACCATAGAAAATTTAGATAAATAAAAATAAGAAAAAAATTAATCATATTTTAATCACCCCAAAACAACCACTGTTATTCTTTGGGTATATTTCTTTCCAGTCTTTTCCCCTCCTCAATGCAGAGGTTTTATTTCTTAATAAGTTGTAATTATACTAAATATGCCATTCTTATAAACTGATTTTTTGCTCATTTGAATCATTTGAACGTTTGTATGTTAGTATATATTACTGCAAAATAACTTCTAATGGCTAAATATACCAGTGTTTCTAAAACTGAAGTCCAAGAATCCCTGAGGTCTACATAGTCTGAAAATTCTAAAAGAATGCTGTTTAAATTTTGTTTTTATTTCAATGATTTTTATGTGCATGTACACGTATTTTAAGTCATGAGTAACCACCATATAACTGAGTTCTACTACAACTTTTCAGTGCTGTTTGCTTTTTACAATTATGCGACTGCATTCTAAAATCATTACATAATAGATTTAACTTTTATTTTAATATATTGTTTATCATATTGAAACATGCAAAAACTCTGCAAGAACACTTATTCTTGGAATTCTGGAGTATCTCAGATATATCTCCTTTTTTGTGATGGGGAGGTGTCGGCACATTACTCAAGTTTGAAAATACAAATATGTATTAAGAAACATAACACATTACACAGAGATGTGACTGGGATGAGGTGAGTGAGGCACATGCCTCAGGTACAAAATTAAGGGGGCACCAAAAACCTCAGTAATGAAGATAATATTTTAACACAGTATTTTTAAAAATCAAATTTATGCAAGGTCCATGATGAGCAAAATATCAAAATTTTAAATAAATACCAAATCAGTATTACTGATTTTTTCCTTCTGCCTCAGGCTCCAATGGCCCCACATGGCACCGAGATTTTATAACCACAACACAATGTTGGTCCATTTAATGTTTCCGCACATTCAGTACAATCAGTAATGCCATGATGAATATCTTTGTGAATATTCATACTCCCATATTTAGGATTATCTCCTAAGAAAAGAATTCCTAAAGTGGAACTACTAGGTAAAAAGGTACATAGTAAAGGTTCTTGATACGTAACGACAGGTTGTTTTCCTCCCCAAAAAATGTTCTTAATTATATTTACTCCAGTAATTTATGAAAAAACACCATTTAAAAGTATTTTCCCACTGTTTCAATCTGCAGCTATTTTTAATGTTCATTTACAAAAAGTACATTATAATGGAACAGTATTAACTCTCAGTAGCATTTGTTATCAACATTTCCTCAATATATACTTTAAGTTAAAATTTTATATATTTGTTTCCATTTTTATGCCAAAAAAACTGACAAGTCTTTACCTTTGTGATTTCTTCTACCTCTTACAAAGTTTTATTTCCACATTAAAAGAATAAGAAAATAGTTTCGTTTTTATAATAATACATTTCTTTAATCCAGGGATCAGCAAACTTTATCTGTAAGGGGCCAGATAGCAAATATTTTTGACTCTGCAGGCCATATGGTCTCTGTCCCAACTACTCAACTCTGCTCTGGTGGAGCAAAAGCACCCACATAATATGTAAATGAATGAATGTGGCAATGTTCAAATAAAACTTTATTTATGAAAGCAGTGGGTGGAAAAACAAAAAAAATGGGGTGGGGGGTGCTGGATTTGGCCCACCACTGATAATTTGCCAACCCCTGCCTTAGTCCATTTGGAATTTACTCATTTTGATGTATAATGAACATTTTTCTATTTTGAGAGAGAGTTTCACTCTGTCACCCAGGCTAGCTCAACCTCGGCTCACTACAACCTCTGCCTCCTGGGTTAAAGTGATTCTCCTGCCTCAGCCTCCCCAGTAGCTGAGATTACAGGTGCCTGCCACCACGTCCGGCTAATTTTTGTATTTTTAGTAGAGACGGGGTTTCAACACGTTGGCCCGGCTGGTCTTGAACTCCTGACCTCAAGTATCTACCTGCCTCAGCCTCCCAAAGTGCTGGGATTACAGGCGTAAGCCACCATGCCTACTTCTTTTTCTTTCTCTAAATAGTGAATTTCTTTCATTTGCCATTGATAAACATATCAAATTCTTAAAAAATAATGTCTGTTTTTGGGCTATCTCTTCTATATAATTTTCAGTCCGACTAATCTTATGATATCATGCTATCCTAATGAAACTAATTATAGGATGCTTATGGCCAGGCGTGGTGGCTCACACCTGTAATCCAAGCACCTTGGGAGGCCGAGGTGGGCGGATCACCTGAGGTTAGGAGTCTGAGACCAGCCTGGCCAACATGGTGAAACCCTGTCTCTACTAAAATTACAGAAATTAGCGGGGCGTGGTGGTGCACGCCTGTAATCCCAGTTACTCAGGAGGCTGAGGCAGGAGAATCGCTTGAACTCAGGGCGGTAGGGAGGCAGAGGTTGCAGCAAGCCAATATTGCACCATTGCACTCCAGCCTGGGCAACAAGAGTGAAACTCTGTCTTTAAAAAAAAAAAAAAAGAAAGAAAGAAAGAAATTAATTGTATGATGTTCAACCATTTAACAGGGTTTGCCACATTCAACCTCTCCATCCATTTTTTAGAATATATGTGTAATAAGTGTGTGTATGTGCATGCCTATTATTCTTCTACAAAACTTCATAACCTAACCATTGATATTTTCATCAGAATTGCATCAAATCTAAATCTCAATTTTTTTGTTTGAGATGGAGTTTCACTCTTATGCCACAAGCTGGGGTGCGATGGTGCGATCTTGGCTCACTGCAACCTCCACCTCCCAGGCTCGAGTGATTCTCCTGCCTCAGTCTCCCGAGTAGCTGTGATTACAGGCATGCACTACCATGCCTGGCTAACTTCTGTAATTTTTGTATTTTTTAGAAGAGACAGGGTTTCACCATGTTGGCCAGGCTGGTCTTGAACTCCTGACCTCAAGTGATTCGCCCCCCTCGGCCTCCCAAAGTGTTAGGATTACAGGTGTGAGCCACCGCACCCGGCCTTAAATCTTAATTCAAAAATAACTGACATCTTCATATTTCTTACATTTACAAAGATGGTCTCTTCATTATTTCAAGTTGTATTTGATATAAGTACTTTTTAGTTGCTGCTGGGAATAGTGTATCTTTTTCATTATATCATCTAACTGGGAAGTTTATTTATAGAAGTATTGGTATAATTCAGCTAGGTACTCCACTAAATATTCATGAATTCTATTAATTCTTTCATAAATATTCTTAATAGCAAGTGATAATTTTATTTCCCTTTTTCCATTATTTTTTCTTCTAATTTCTTTAACATGGACTGAAGTAAAAATCCAACAAGAGTTAAATAATAACAATGACATCTGCAACTTGTATTCTTTTAGTAATATTAACAGAAGATTTCCATCATTTTACTTCAACTTCAATAACTGTTACTGATCTGAAGTAGTAGTTCCTTACCATGATCAAGAAAAAATCTATTGTAAGAAATGTTTGAATTACATGAGATGTCTTTTGGCATCTAATAAAGTGACTATTACAGATAACCTTATTTGACCTGCTGATGAAATATATGTATTAAAAGATTTTCTAACATCGACTAATCATGACATTCCTTCATTATATAGTGTATTAAAGAAAATTTCCTTAAATATTTTTATTTTAATCTCAGAAAACTCCAGAAACAACCAATACTCATTGGCATACATTAACGGTCTCCAGTCAGCTCTCTTAGTCTCTGTGATGGCTATTGCAAACTTCTGCTGGATTCCTTTAGCATTGAGTACATATTATTTATGGAATATAGTAAAATAGTATACATCTGAAGTACTGTTTGTATGGTCCACAATGCCTTCAAGGCACAATCATGTTTGGTTTATGTTTGTATCCTCCCATGATCACTAATTTTACAAGTATTTGATAAACAAATCAATGACTAGCCAAATACTAATAAATATTTTCTGAGAAGTAAATATCTAATTGGTAACCCAAAAGCTTTCAGAAGCAGAAAAACACATGCCAAAACACAAAAAAATTCCTTTACCAATACCTTTACCTTCTTAGTTTACTACAAATGAAGATCAATATTAATATCCCATGAAAGTATTTTAGAAATGAATAACACAGTTTCTATTGCCAAATTAACTCAATATGGCTAAAACAGCCCCAACATTTGAATTACTATATTTTCTTTCCAAAACTGTATGAAGCACTATTATGACGACAATTAGTTCATTTGCTTTCCCATTTTAATTGAGTTCTTTCAATGAGAGACTACACATTAGCTCTTCCTCTATTATTATGAACAAGAAGAAAAAGAAATCATGACTTTAATGTAGTATTTACTGAATGTACAGTTTTTAGACCCTATGGAAAAGGCAAAAGAGGAAAATGAGGTCTCTGGCTCTCTTTAAAGTATCTATGTTGAAACCTTCCCTAGGTATTTTAAAATTAAACAACTTTTATTTACAGAAAGAATGGTAGACTAAAAAAAAAAAAGACTTTGATTATGACCCCAGATTGGCTCCTTCCTGGCCATGAGGGCTTGAGTAACTAAATCTCTATATCTCTCAGCTCTCTCACCTACAAATGTTAACATCCTCTACTCTGGCCATCTTATACAGGGTTGTTAGGAGAATTAAGCAACACAGTATGTGTAAAAGCATCTGTAACTGTAAAAATACTACAGAAAACATTATAGAAACATGCAATAGAATTAGAATGAAGAAATGAAACTGAGAGACCCAATGACATTATGCCAGTAATAGAGGCAGGAGGACGGACAATGACTGGCCAATCCAGAATATCATAACTGAAGAAATAACCAAGAAAAAATGGGTAGAGGAAGTTAAATACATATACACACATTTCAGCACCTTGTTTATACAGTAAAGTAAAGAAATTAGGACCAAAATGAATTGTGTAAAAAAGAGAATTAGGAAGTGAGCTAAAAGCAAAACTACCTAAATTAAGCACAAAGAAAAGCCAAGGGAAGTTTTGAAAAGGTGCCATAAACTAAAGCTATGATTTTACTGAACCATGAAAAAAGTTACTGGTAACTGACGGTTACCAGTAAACGCTGACCACAACTGTAAAATCTATCAGTATTTTATGGGAGGCTAATAGTACTTTTTTGAGACTAATAACAAAATACACTAGAGTTCTCTTTTCCAGTCCATGGGAAATGAATAAAAGTAATAAATTATGCAATATTGAAAGGCGATACTCTTCTAAAAGAAGGAGGGAAGGTGGAGAGGGGTGTGGAAAAGACAAGAAAAAGAAAAGGAAAGAATCACATATCTAGTTTATAACATGTGAGCTGCTCTGGGGGGATTTCTAGAAGAATTATCAAAGGTCTGATCCTATAGGACTGGTATGGCTGACAACAAAAAGGACTCCTCAGGGAAAACGTAGCTCTATCCCACTCACATACTACAAGTGCCTTATTGTGGGCTCAGGGTAAAGAATGCTTTCGGATATTATGCCCAGGACCTACTCACATTACTGCTTAATTCTCAAGTCCAATCAATCAGGGAGTGAGCCTTTGGGAAAGTTCTTCCCCATAATCATGACGAAACTTCATATTCAGTATTTTGTAACACATTTTATAATTCTGAATAAGTATATAAAAATTTAAGTGTTTCTATCTGTTCCATCCTATTTATATTCTCCAGCCACTGGAACCTCTGATTGTTCTGAAAACAACAATACTAATAACCTTCTCAGTGTTCTCTACCCCTATTGTATTTGGTTTATGCTCTAAGTGCCGTTTTGTCCCAAGGAAGTGTCACATGGTTCAAGTACAAAAGAAAGAGATGATTTTGGTACCCTGCCAGCATGCCCACATTGGGGCAGGAGAAGAGATACAAGATCTGCCCTTCATATAGACACGGTTGTAGTCTTCTGAAGCATGTACTGCCACACGAACTTTCCCCAGTTGTTAGGACATCTATTTATCCCTAATTCAGATATATAAGATCTCCATTACCTGCTTCTACAAACATGCTTTTATTTACCTTCTATTTAAATAGAATAGAAAAATCTATTTATATTCCTTCTACTTTCTTCTTTGTAGCAACTATACTCATATCCATCCAACTCCTATAGCTTTATCACTACCCTAACACATCCAACTTCCACTGAACGTCATGGAATTCATGCTAACTAAGCATCAATTTGACTCATATGAATCACCAACCTCTGCAATCTCCTATTCTTCCATCTGCTTACTCTAATACAATGGTTCTCAATAGTAGATCACTTTTTGTTACAATTGGCAAGGGAGGAGGCTGCTACTGGCATGTAGTAGGTAGAGGCCACAAATGCTTACTAAATGTCCCACAACGCACAGGACATTTCGTCACAACAAAGAATTACCTGGTCCAAAATGTCAATGCTGTAGAGTTTGAGAAATCCTGTCCAAAAACATCCAAATGAAAAATGCTCTTGACCAGGCACGGTGGCTCACGTCTGTAATCCCAACACTTTGGAAGGCCATAGCAGGAGGATCGCTTGAGCACAGAAGTTAGAGACAAGCTTGTGCAACTTACTCTACCAAAAAAAAGTCTCACTCTGTCATCCAAGCTGGAGGGCAGTGGCGCAATCTCAACTCACTGCAACCTCCACCTCCTGGTTCAAGTGATTCTCCTCCCTTAGCCTCCGAAGTAGCTGGAATTACAGGCACCCGCCACCATGCCTGGCTAATTTTTTGTATTTTTAGTAGAGATGGGATTTCACCAGGTTGGCCAGGGTGGTCTGGAACTCCTGACCTCAAGTGATCTGCTGGCTTCAGCCTGCAAAGTGCTGGGATGACAGGCATGAGCCATCACGTCTGGCCCCTCTACAAAATTGTTTTTAATTCGCCAGTGTGGTGGTACACGCCTGTGGTCCCAGCTACTTGAGGGGCTGAGCTGGGAGGTTCACTTGAGCCTGGGAGGTTGAGGCTGCAGTGAGCAGTGATTGCACCACTGCATTCCAGCCTGGGCAACAGAGCAAGACCTTGTCTCATAAAAAAAAAGAAAAAACAAAAAGAAGAAGAAAGTACTTCCACAGAAGTCTGACAGTCTCAAACCCTCTAATACAAACAGAAAGATAGGAAAATATAAGTTTCCCCCAGATTAAATGTCATTTCAGAAAAAGACCCAATTCATACCATCTTTACAAAACACAGATACCCTCAAATAATTGCTGCTATTGCATACTCATCCCTTGGACCCCTTCTTGCACTTCAAAATGACTGCAGCATCTGATATAACTTTTTTCTTCTATTCCAACAACAGCAACATCATTAACTGCATGGATAGCTTAGCTGACTTCAGGACCTCACAGTTATAAGATCTCTATGATTTTATCTCCAGAGCAACCCTGAAATACCAGAGACCTTCACAGATCTCAAACTTGGAATCATGTATCATTCATCAAAGCCTCCTTTACCTTCTATCCACTAATCTAATGAACTGGTTCTTCAATCAATTAACCCTTCCAAAGATGATCTGTCCATTAACCCCTCCTGAAAAATATTTAAATCCATATATAGCCTGTACTTCATTAGCATTAACTGCAAAAGGCTTACTATCCTACATAAACTTGATTGCACCACAAACCTATAAACTACCATAAATCTTCAACCATATCTGCTGTATAGTTCTCAAAGCCTTGCACTAAAATGCATTGCAAAAATCACAGTGGTATTAAGAAACAAAGATGATTAAAAGCCTTAATTACTACTCAGGAAAAGTTTCATATAGCTCATTAATGCCTTATATGGTAATTCAAATCGCCTCAACCTTCTTTAAGGGTTTCCTTTCACCCTGTCAACAAACTATTTCACTTCTTAAGCACTTCGTCTCTCAAATGAATAATTCAATGTGTGGAACAAAAAGAAGGGGGGGAAAAAAGGTGAAATGTTTACTTGAGCATTGTCAGGTTCATCTTTAATTTTGTCTAGTAGTCCCTGCTGTGGTGCCATTGCTTTGTCATACTCATCATCCAAAGGTTCTTCTTTAATTCTAATATTTGATGCAAAGGAATTCCCCAGTTCCGAACCAATGGATTCTTTATTGGCAAATGGGTAGCTGGAATCCTAAAACACAATATAAAGGATTAATAAATATTCAGATTTTAAAATGATTCCTCTTCAGGTTTAACACCCAAAGAAAAGCTCATTGGAAATGAAGAACTCTATGGACATTCATTAGCTTTTGGATTTTATGCCTATGCCTAAAAGTAATTGTGTTATATGACTAAATACCAAATACAAATAAAGACCCTAAGAGTTGAGGCTTTTTAAAATGTCTCCGATGATGACCTTACACAAATATTAAACAAATTAAAAAAAAAAAATCAGTGCTCTACCTAATACATTGTTAGAATTTAGAAAGTGACATAAAGAAAACTTTGACACTTGTCACAGTTACAGCAATCTACATACACACTGAAAACTTACCCTAAAGTTTGTTTCTGGGGTTTGTGGTAAATGGGTATGTAATGTTTCTTCAACTTGATTAGCTATTGAAAGGAAAAAACAAACAAACAAACACATGTATATGAATAACAAATCTTATAAAGAGTGACCTAAAAAGCTATCATTTGATAATCACCTCTCTTTTCCAACAAAGATGCTCGTTAGAGTGAACTGGGTCCCAAAAACACCCAAAAGGTATTTTCACTCAAAGTTCTGCACAATCTGGCCCCACCTAGCTTTTAGCCTTACCCTACATTTTTTCCTTGCTCAAACCTTAAAAAAAAAAAAATTATATTTTGCTTGTGTTTGTTCTCCCCCATTTCTACTTAATCTATTCCAAGTCCCCTCTGTCTATCCTAATCTTTATACAGTTTTCCAGACTCGGCTCAGTTAAAAATTCACCTCTCCTCTATAAAACCTTCCCTGTTCACTAAGTTAAAAATCATCTCTCTTCTAAGAATCCTTAAAACACAGTTTCAGTTATCTGAAAGACATCTTTTTGAACTGCCTTATGACAAACTCTTCTACCACTGTCTTTAACTGTAAATTAAATCTTACGCTATTCAGCTGGACATTGGCACTTCTACAGCCTGACTTGTCTTGTCCATTCTACTACTAGACATTATGTTCCTTGAGAAACATGACTCTCATACCCCAAGAAGGGATATTGGAAATATATACTGAATTATAGAGAAAAATATAGTATATCCTTGCACAGCCTTGTACATACTCAAAAGCTGTCTTTTTAACAATACTGGTTTGTTCTTTCTACCATACATTTCCTAGCATTGTTAGAAGAAATACAAGGACTGATATAGAATACTTGCTTTCCTTCACAGCTATTCAACATTTATTGAAGAATTACTATTTTACTACACCAGGTTAGGCCCCAAGAATACAAAGATGAGTAAGATACAATCTGGCCCTCAACTCCTACGCTAGTAGGTAAGGTAAAACAAATACAGAACTATAATACTGTGTGATAAGTACTATAAATAATGAGGAATGAAAATGCTGTGGAAATATAGATAAGGAAACAATTCATTCTTGATGTAGAGCAGTTAGAATGATGACAGAGTAGAAGAGATTTATGAGTTAGGCATTGCTGGATAAGAAGTACTTTCACAAGAAAATATACAGAGAGAAAATGACATGCAGGCAAATGGAATAGCAGGAGGAAAGGAAGGCATAGAAGGAAATATGTGGTATATTCAAGAATGTTAACTAAAGCTAAAGTATAGGGTACACTGGGCAAAGAGGCTCAGGAGGAACCTCAAGAAACTTCTGAAACATAAATTAGTAATGTCTTTTTTTTAATTAAAAAAAAAACCTCCCTTTCAGATAGAGGTGAGAGTTAACAAACAAAAAATTAAATTAAAATTAAAAAAATAAAATAACTCCCTAATTTGGACTAAGTGGTGAGACAGCAGTTTGAATTAGTGCTTACAGCACAAAGAAGTTAAATCCAACTTCAGGTTCCAATGTTCAACCAAAGAAAATGAACAGGTGATTCAAGTATCTTGCCTTTCTCATCAAAACATTGCAACCAGGGGAGGGAGAAATGAGGTTTAGGGCTATTTTCAACCATTTATACCATTACCAAAAGTTACTGGGAGAAATTCAGTCACTCTGCAAAGAACAAGGACAAAAGAAAAATGACAAGCTTACAATGAATTTAACCGTTCATACTTCACTTAACATCAAAAGTAATAAAAGCTATATATTATGTTCAGTAATTTTTAATTGTGTTTTATGGTTCTAATTCCAACAATTATTACCTGCTTTATCAAAAAAACTGCTTTTCAACCTTGAATCCAAATCTTTATGGGGTTTATCCAACCGTTTTTCACGTTCATAAGTTAGGTCTCTATTTTTCTCCTTTCCAGAAAATGTCTCTTTACTGTTTTCTCTTACTAGACTAAAATCTTTCCGTATTGATTTAAAGACAGAAACCTGATCAAACTGTTTAGGAAAGTCTTTTTTTAACTTATTTTGAATTTGTATTTCATTTTCATTGTCTGATTCATGCTGTGTGACTCTTCTCTCTACTTCCAAGCTATCATCAGTATGAATTGAAGAAACAAGATTGTCCTTTGAACTAAAATCCTGTTCATCCTCATTGTCACTACCAACGACTGGAATTCCTGCAAGATCCCCAGAGTTCAAAAAATAATCATCTTCATCCAGCAATGAATTTTCAGATCCTGTTTGATTCGGCATTCCATAAGACATGCTGTCAAGGGTAGGAGTTAAGTTGTGGTCTATATCTTCAGACATTTCTGTATCCATGATACCACCACCTTAAAAAGTAAAATACTGTTTAGACAAACGATAGTGCTAAAGATGACCACAATGATAAGGTCAGTCTGGTATTTAACCAAATAAATATTTTTTCAAACAAAATACAGATATTACCATAGTATTCATTTAACACTTTGATATAGGTGTGACAGATATGACTATTCCTATCTGACAGTTAAGGAAACGAGGAGCCAAAACTTGAGAAACTACTTTAGGTTAGAAAAGAAAGCTACGCGATATAGAGAAAAGAGCACCAACTTCAGAATCAGACATATCTGTGTTGAAATCAAAGCATGATCCTGAAAATCTATGTAATCCTAAAAAGTAAACTCTCAGAGTCTATCTATACAACAGCATAATACTCACCTTGGAGATTAATTTGTGGTGAGGATTAGTGATAGTATGTATAAAAGACCTACTAACACAATGACTGACAAATAGAAGGGAATATAAAATGGTAATTATAATTATTATGGCGATTATTCAGGGAAAACTGAGATTAGCACTCAGGTCTTTGGTCTGAGTCCCATTTTCTCTGCACTAACACTAATAAACACTGATGGCAGTTAATACTTACACATAAAAATAAATTTTATCCAACCTAGAATAAAAAACTATTTACTGTTCAAAACTACTAATATATACTGATCTCTCCAATTCCAAAACAAAACAAAGCAACCCCCTAACCCTACAATGCCCTCATTCATCTTCCCTTCACAAACTTGTAGGAAAAAAATTCTACCTAGTTTGCTTCTACTTCATCTCTATCATTAACCCTTTGAGCTTAATACAATCAGCTCCCAACTTTCCACTGGAACTTTTCTCATTAACATCATCAATGATCTCCTAATGGCCAAAGCAAATTGACTTTTTTCAATCCCTAAGTGGCATATCCCTCATGGATAAAATTCCTTTGGATTCTTTGGTACTCTTATTTCTTACTTTCCTTAATTGCCTTATAATTTATTTTATACTCTTCTTCTGTTCACATGGCTTCAATGTTAGTTTTTCTCCAAGATTCCCGTTCTCTTTACTTTTACACTCAGACTGAGCTATTTTGTTCACCTCCATAACAGTTACCTTTGCTACTGACTTCCTAAGCACTTAAGCTTAGACCTTTCTTCCAAGATTTCGGATGTCTATATTCAGCTTGCTCCTACACATTCTCCAACTTAGCATCTCTAAAATCAAAACTCATCATGTTCCCTCCCATTCCAAGCATATGCTTCTTATATTTCCCTCAGATAGTTAACAGATTCACCAAACCAGCAGTTGCTCAAGATTTCCCTCTGAACAAATTCTGTCAACTTTATTACTTATCTCTCTCAAATCCATCTTTTCCACTTAGCACCTAGTTCTAATACTCCACGTCTCCTCCTGGATTCTACAATACCTTCAAAGGTATACTAATTCAGTCCACATGGATACTCAGGAAGCAACCATACCCTTATAAACTCTATGCCCAAACCACATTTAACTGATACATCAGCAAACAAACTGGAACTGATAAAAATAGAGCGAGGCGAAGACTAAAAATGTTAGTGGCATTGGCATCCTTGCTCTTATTTGTTCCTGAAGCCCAGTTACATCCTTCATGTGGCTGGTTCTTCAACCCTTCTCTGGATTCCATAATCCAATAAATTCCTTTTGTTAAGTTGATTTGAGTTGGATTATCTGTAATCAGGTCCCAACTGATACAGAACCCAAAGGAAAGCTTTCTTGGGCCAGGCACAGCGGCTCACACCTATAATCTTAGCACTTTGGGAGGCTGAGGCCAGAGGATTGTTTGAGGCCAGGAGTTCAAGCCCAGCCTGGGCAACATAGCAAAAGCCCATCTCTACAAAAAAAAAATTTTGTTTTAATCAGCCAGGTGTAGTGGTACACACATGCAGTCCTAGCTACTCAGGAGGCTGAGGAAGGAGGATCACTTGAACCCAAGAGTTTGAGGCTGCAGCAAGCTATAACTGTGCCACTGCACTCCAGCCTGGGTGATGTGACAGGGCAACCCCCTGTTTCTTTCTTTCTTTTTTTTTTACTGAGCTTTGCTCAAGTTGCTCTCTTCCATAATGACACCAGAATTACCTTTCCAAAATATAAATCATTTCACATTACACCCCCCCTTGAGATTCTTCAATAGCTCCCCACTGCTTGAAGTATTCATTCATTCAGTATATATTTATTAGGAAACCACTCTGTGGTAGGTATTGCGCTAGGTTCTAGGGATAAACTGATGAAAGAGATAGCTATGACTCTTCCTCCTCACAGAGCTAGAAAAAATAAACAGAAAATTAGAAACAGTATGAGGGTAAATAATGATTTGAGTCCATAATGTCAAACGGAAGGAGAGAAAAGCTTGTTTTTATCATAAGAACATTTGCTAATAAACGTAGAGGCAATAATAGATTTGGAAAAATTGTCTATACTTTCTAAAATAATCAATTGAGACAACAGATAGTAAAACAGATGCTAAAATCTTAGGAGATGTATGCTGAAGAACTTACAGGTGAGCCATCTCAACGTTTCATCATTAGTAGCTGACCACATAGCATGTGCTCTGTAATTTTTCATGAATGAAAAATTAGGCATTTTATGTAGTCAGAACAATGAGTTCTATAGTGCATGAGAAGTCAATACTGAGAAGTAATATTGTAAGCAACTTTCCTTATCACTACATTTACTTATTTATTTAGTTAGTTGGTTCATTTTTTGAGACAGGATCTGGCTCTGTCACCCAGGCTGGCATGCAGTGGCATGATCTCAGCTTATTATAACCTCCACCTCCAGGACTCAAGCAATCCTCCCACCTCAGCCTCTCAAGTGGCTGGGATTACACGTGCATGCTGCCACATCCGGCTAATCTTTGTATTTTTTGTAGAGACCCAGTTTGGTCTTGAACTCCTGAACTCAAGCAATCCGCCTGCCTCAGCCTGCCAAACTGCTGGAATTACAGGCATAAGCCACTGCACCCAGCCCCTTATCACTACATTTAAATTCAGGATATAGTATTTGAAGAAAAGGGTAGTCATATAGAAAAATGAGATCCCTAACTCACATCAAAAAATTTTACAGATGTATCTAAGTTTTAGGCATAAAGAAATAAAACAGTAATATTAAATAAACTATGGAAGAATTATTTTAGTAATATTAAAGAAACTATGGAAGAATTATTTTTGAGTTGCAGAGACAAGCCATTCTAATAATGACCAAAAAAATCCAGAATAAAAGATCAAGTTATAAATAAAAATATAAAACATCAAATGTGACTTTAAAAATGGCTAGAGATGAGAAAACACAAACCAAATCAAAAAGATAAAAAGATAAACTGATTTAAAAGGTTTTATTTCATATCACGAAGGGTAATTTCCTTAAACGATAAAGATAGGACCCTATAGTTCAGTAAAGATACAGACAAATAACCAAACACATATATAAAAGCAAAGGGCTCAAATAAATATTTCAGAGAGAGCAAAACACTAAGGTTCAACAAGAGAAATGCAAACTAATAAAACGAGATACAATGTTCACACAGCAGGTTGGTAATGACAAAAAGTTTTGATAAAAGTCTTGCAGATGGCTGGGTGTGGTGGCTCACGCCTGTAATCCCAGCACTTTGGGAGGCCAAGGCGGGCAGATCAAGAGGTCAGGAGATCGAGACCATCCTGGCTAACATGGTGAAACCCCGTCTCTACTTAAAAAAAAAAAAAAAGGAGTCGGGCGTGGTGACGGGCACCTGTAGTCCCAGCTACTTGGGAGGCTGACGCAGGAGAATGGCGTGAACCTGGAAGGCGGGGCTTGCAGTGAGCCAAGATTGCGCCACTGCACTCCAGCCCGGACGACAGAGCTAGACTCTGTCTCAAAAAAAAATAAATAAATAAAAATAAAAAATAAAGTCTTGCAGCTATATTATAGGCCAAAATTGGGAAACTATGGCCCAAGACTAAAATATATACAAAGAAAAGTTTTTGACAGAGACCATATGTAGGCTGCAAAGTCCAAAATATTTACCATCTGGCCCTTAACAGAAAAACATTTTCCAACCCCTGCAGTCAAATACTGCTGGTAGGAATGCAAACTGGTACAAAACTAATAAAGAGCAATTAGGCAATGTTTTTGATACTGTGAATACACAGAACTCTTGACCCAACAATTCAACTTTTTTTTTTTTTAAAGACAAAGTTTCACTCTGTCGCACAGGCTGGAATGCAGTGGCGCCATCCTGGCTCATTGGAACCTCCGCCTCCCAGGTTCAAGCGATTCTCCTGCCTCAGCCTCCTGAGTAGCTGGGATTACAGGCACCTGCCACCACACCCGGCTAATTTTTGTATTTGTAGTAGAGACAAGGTTTCCCCATGTTGCAGGCTGAAACTCCTGACCTCAGGTGATCCACCCGCCTTGGCCTCCCAAAGTGCTGGGATTACAGGCGTTACACACCAGCCCAACAACTCAACTTTTACAAATTCATCCTGCAGATATAATCTCACAAGAGAGTGATGAAAAAGAACATTTATAGCAGAAAAAGACTGAAAACAGCATATGTGTTCATCAGTGAGGCTAACTTAATTATAGTACATACCTCTAATGGAATATTACATAGCTGTTAAAGAGAATGAGGCAGCTTTATGAATTCCCAAGATCTGTTAAGTGAAAAAAATTTTTTAAATCTTTGAAATGCACAGGGGTTGGCAAAGTTTTCTCAGAGATGTAAATTTCTTTTTTTTTTTTTTCTTTCTTTTTTTGAGACAGAATCTTGCTGTCGCCCAGGCTGGAGTGCAGTGGCATGATCATGGCTCATTGCAGTCTCAGCCTCCTGGGCTCAGGTGATCCTCCCATCTCAGCCTCCCAAATAGCTGAGACCACAGAGGTATGTCACCACATCCAGCTAATTTTTTTTTTAATTTTTTGTGGAGATGGGAGTTTCACTACATTGCCCAGGCTGGTCTCAAACTCCTGGGCTCAAGCACTCTTCCTGTCTTGGCCTCCTAAAGTTCTGGGATTGCATGAGCCACTGCACCTGGCCTCAGAGATGTCAATTTCTAACAAACCGACTGATTTGAATTAGCAATTTTGGTACTTACACAATAAATCTGTAGGCTGCATAAAATCTTATGCAATTAAAATATAAGTACTAGTTACATTACTTCTTCTCATCCTTGTGATCCATATAACCAAATAAAAGAAACAGTTTCTGTTTCTCAGAGCTTATATCAAGAGAACAAAACAGAACACTACAATCTCAGTAGCTGAAACACCTGAAAGCACAAATTTCTCATGGAAGATTTCTGGCTTTTAGACACTGTGAGTATGCTTGGCGTATGTGAGGAAAAGCAAGGATGGTATGGCTGGAATTGCATGTATGAGAGGAAGAGTGATTAAAAAATGAGAAAAGAGAAATAAACAGAGAATGGATCTATTAGGAAATTGCAAGCAACAGGAAAAAACTGCAATGTACGTAAGTGTCAAAGGAAGTCGTTAGAAGACTCTACAGACAAATTAACATAATTTATGTTTTACAAGGATCATACATTCTACATATAGCTTCTGTGTACTATGAAGTGTTCAATGTTATAGGGAGCAGAAGAAGAATGGAAGCAGGAAGACCACTTAGGACCACTTAGGAAGCTACAATAACCCAAGGAAAAACTGGTAGTTAAACCCAAGGTAATAATAATGGTGGATGTGAAGAATAGTAGTCAGATGTGGATATATTTTGAAGGTAGAGAGGCATTGCCTGATACGTATATGAGATGCTGGGTATGAAAGGAGTCAAGAATAACACAACAGGGTGTCATTTCTTGAGATAGGAACACTAAGGGAGGACCACACTGAAAGAGGGAGAATGAATAATTTGGTTTTGGGATGGTAGATTTCGATATCCTTCTTAAATCTTCAAATGGAAATATCAAGAAGACAGCTGGATATATTAGCCTGTAGTTAAGAGAAGACTGGCCAAGAAATGAGACATAAATTTGGGACTCATCAATGAAGAGATGGTACTTAAAATTCATGAGACTAGATAAGATCACCTAGTGAGTTTATTTACTACAGATGGAAGACAGCTGAGAGTCCTGACATACTTCAGTATTTAGAAATCTGGTTGAAAAGAAGGAGTCAGAAAAAGACACTAAGAAGGAACAGCTAATAGAGTAGGAGAAAAATGAGGAGACTGGTGTCACAGAAGCTAATGAAGAAAATAGGAGGGAGTGACTTAACCATAATGAATGTTGCTGAGATGACTGATAAAATGAAGACTGCGAACTTAACTTCTAACTTGACAACAGCTACATCAGTGGGAAAATGAGTGTACAAGTCAGAGTGGAGTGATCCCAATAGAGATTGAGAGGAGATAACTTGAGAATCCTAGTATAAATTTTTCAGAGGAACTGAAGGAACAGAGATAACTATTCAGAGGCCTTTAATAGAGGTTTTTGTTTTTTTGACTTTGGGGGTGTGTGTGTGTGTGTGTGTGTGTGTGTGTGTGTGTGTGTGTGTGTGTGTGTGTGTGTGTGTGTGTGTGTGTGTGTGTGTGTGTGTGTTTGGGGGTGTGTGTGTGTGTGTGTGTGTGTGTGTGTGTGTGCGCGTGCGCGCACGTGCTACTTTTTAAATTATTAGTAAAGACAAGGTCTTGCTCTGTTGCCCAGTCTGGTCTTGAACTCCTGGACTCAAGCGATCCTCCCACCTCAGCCTCCCAAAATGCTGTAATTATAGGTGAAAGTCACTGTACCAGGCCTATTTACTTGTGGTTTTTTTATAAGAATTTTTTTAAGATTGAGAATATTACAGCTTTGTAGTATGCTTACAAGAAAGCTCTAATAAAGAGCAGTGAGTTCAAGAGGAAAATCTTTGTGTAATAGAGACTGTGATCAGTAAAATGCAAATAGATTTTGCACAAGGAGAATAAAGTTATTTTAAGCAATTTAAGAACAATATTTGTTTTATAATGAAAGCAAATTTCATACTTCGAGGTAAAGTCAACCTTCATTCTTTGTCCCTCTTAGTCATTGCTTTAGCAGTATATTGATACTTCTATGCTATATCCAAGAATCATTTCAAGGTATAACCACCAACTAAGGAATTCAACTATCATATAAATATTGTTAAATATTCTAATATATTAATTCCTCCTGCACATTTTTGTTTTTTGTTTTTTTGGTTTTTGATTTTTGTTGTTGTTGTTGCTATCCATCAGTTTATTGTCATTATCTGAAAAATCCTCATAGAAAATTGTTTGGTTTAGCACTCAGCAGCCTGCTCCTGAGCTCTGAGGAAGTTTGCCTTCTTTTGAGTTACCTGATCTTTCTTCTGAGCAAGGGATATTTTGGGATGGTTCCACCTCTTCTTTTTAACTTCTTTCTTGGGCTTCTTTTCATAGACTGGATTCTCTCGTATAGCAGCATGAGCTTTCTTATACATCTCCTCCATCATGTCTGGAGTTACGCTGTTCTTTATGTACTGAGAGAACTGTTTCTTGTAAGCATCTTCATCTTCTTTCATTAAGTAGTGCATGTAATCTGCAACATTCTGGCCCATAATGTGCTTCCGGTATACTTCTGCACTAAATTCCTTGCTTTCAGAATCATAACCAGGGAATCGTTTGGTACTGTGAGAGATAGACAAGCCTCCATCCACAGCGCCCTTCAGGGCACCCAAAACTTTATTGCCAGTGGTAGTTCTGGCAAGGTCTGCATCCAAATAGCAGGTAAAGGCACCTGGCTGACCATGATTGCTTTCCACATTGTATTCACCACCAGTCACCTCCACTTGGCATTCACAGATCTTGTCCATGCCAAACCTATTGAGAAGGCTGCGGGTCAGCAGCAGGCCAGTACGATACGCTGCAACATAGTTTGTCAGGCCAACCTTCAAACCGTATTTTGGCAGTTCATATGCATATGCTGCGCAGACTATCATATCCCCCTCTATAAGGGCATAAGCAATCTGACAAATGATATCTCTGTTTGTTACACGAATTATCATCCTGTATTTGTGTGTTTTGTATTTATTTTTATCCTGTATCACCAAGCGTTTCCAAGCATAGTAATCAGTTTTACCCTCTTGTCATCTTCTAAATTTCACTTGGTATCTCTTAAAGCAGGCCTTATTCTTAACAACTTTAACAAATCCCATCCTGCAGAAGAGAGATCTTTGTCCGCGGCTCGACAGAGACCTGCAGGCCCAGCAGCACTGGGAGTGGGAAGGGCACATTTTTGTTTTTCATCAAAGCATAATTTTCAGAAATAAACTAGCATTAATAGTAATTTCGGCCAGGCGTGGTGGCTCATGCCTGTAATCCCAGCACCTTGGGAGGGTGGGGTGGGCGGATTACCTGAGGTCAGGAGTTTGAGACCAGCCTAGCCAACACGGCAAAACCCCATCTCTACCAAAAATACAAAAATTAGCTGGGCATGGTGGCACATGCCTTTAATCCCAGCTACTAGGGAGGCTGAGGTAGGAGAATCACTTGAACCTGGGAGGTAGAGGTTGCAGTGAGCCGAGATTGTGCCATTGCACTCCAGCCTGGGCAAGAGCAAGACTCCGTCTCAAAAAAAAAAAAAAAGTAATTTCAACTTTAGAAATCATGGTTCTCTAACAATTCCCTAAGATTGCTACTTTTTTTTTTGTAAGATGGCGTCAGGAAGATCACTTGAGCCCAGGAGTTTCAGATCAGTTTGGGCAACACAGCAAGACCTCGTCTCTACAAATAAAATTAAAAAACAAGCCAGGCATGGTGGCACACACCTGTAGTCCCAGCTACTCAAGAGGCTGAGGCAGGAGGATCACTTGAGCCTAGGAGTTCAAGGCTGCAGTGAGTTATGACTGCGCCACTGAACCCAGCCTGGGTGACAGAGAGAGACTCTGTCTTTAAAATGTATATATATATAAAATGAAAAAAAAACAAAAATAAATTAAAAAATGAAAAACAAAAGGTGATTGTGATTTGTTTTAAATAAAAGCTTAAGTTAGCGCTTTGTTTTGTCACAGAAACTTTTTTTTTTTTTTTTTTTAAAGACAGAGTCTTGCTCTGTCTCCCAGGCTGGAGTGCAGTGGTATGATCTCAGCTCACTGCAACTTCCACTGCCTGCGTTCAAGCAATTCTCCTGCCTCAGCCTCCCAAGCAGCTGGGATTACAGGTGCCCACCACCACGCCTGGCTGATTTTTTTTGTATTTTTAGTAGAGACGGAGTTTCACCATGTTGGCCGGGCTGGTTTTGAACTCCTGACCTTAAGTGACCCACCCGCCTCAGCCTCCCAAAGTGCTAGGATTACAGGCATGAGCCACCGCGCTCGGCCACTGTCACATAAACATTTCTAAGAGATGATCTGACTATTACTGCTATTCAATAAAATATAATTTCCTAAATAATAAAAATCCCTTTATAAGATCACAATGTAATTCAACAGTCGAAGCCAAAAATCATTAAAAATGAAACATAAATGCCTCAAACATTTATTTTTACTTGAGACACACAAAAGCACATTTACCAATCATTTAATATCAGCCAAGATTTTGATAATGGCTATACTAATATGTCTTTCTTAACTAAACCACAGGCCGGACACCATAGCTCACGCCTGTAATCCCAGCACTTAGGGAGGCTGAAGCAGGCAGATCACTTGAGGTCAGGAGTTCGAGATGAGCCTGGCCAACAGGGCAAAACCCTGTCTCTACTAAAAATACAAAAATTTGCCAGGTGCATGCCTGTAATCCCAGCCACTCAGGAAGCTGAGGCACGAGAATCGCTGAACCCAGGAGGTAGAGGTTGCAGTGAGCTAAGATCACACCACTGAACTCCAGCCTGGGTGACAGAGGGAGACTCCATCTCAAAAAAAATGAAATAAAAATAAATAAATCACAACCATATAGGCCATCTTCATGATTGCAATCTGAGTTTCTTTAAAATGGAGGGAGAAAGTAAAGATACTTGCACATCCATGTTTTTACTGACTTGCTTAGTTTTTCTAAAGCATTCAAATTTTCACAGAAACAACGGTTTACTTTTCAAAGTAAATTTCACTAGTGTAAAAAAAAGTACAAGTTAACTTACATAACTACAATGGCAAGTACTAATAAAGTTTGGGAACAAACACAATAAATCTTGGTAAGCATGCTGAATTGTGTGGCTGTGTCTGAAACTACTAGATGCTCCTCAATAGCCACTCTAGTTTTCTCCTTTAGTGACAGACCCTGATTCTTATCAGAGCACATTTACAATAGAAAAATGGTTAAGTCTTATGTATGATCCTAAACTGAAAAAGAATCATAGTCATTAATATGGCAATAGCCAAAAGAAAACTCTGCATGAGAATGAGATAATAACTACAATGTAATAATTTAGTCTTCTTTCAAGTTGCAGGAATGGACACATTAAGGAACCAGTATTTTTTTAATGGGCTAGAACAGAAAGCGAAGTGTATCATATAGAATGACAATAAGTAATGCTACAACAAAATGTTTGTGTACACACAGAGATACACATGTATATGTCTCAATGTAAAATATATCTCTAACAGTGTTTCAAATTTTTTTTTAAAGTTTGAAACCAGTGGAATATTTAGATCAATCTGATTTTATAGCTTACCAAAAGGTGATAAATATGTACACTTGATACATTTCTGATAGAAATGAGTTTGATTTTTACCAATTTTAATAGTCAACTTACACACTAAGGCTTTAAAAATTATGACTGAAGTACAGTATAAACCATTTTACAAAACAAATCATTGTTTTTCAATATGAGAACAACTACAACAGACTTTACTTTTTAGAATGATCCCTGTTATTTCTAGTGTTCTGGCAACAATGATCAATAAGATTAGAGGTATCTATATAAACTGACAAAACATTCAGCAATTACCTAAAAACTGTCAAAAGTCTATTAAAACTGAAGCACATCACTGTAATAAACTATCATCTTACTGAGTAAAATTTTCATCTTATTACATGTCAGTATTTCAAAGAGCATATTACTTTTGTAAGCAGAATAACATAATATTTAAACAAAATAATAAATACAAAAGTCATTTTTGACAATAATGGCAGAAGCACAATACCACAGAGATACGGGGAGACAGTAGCAACTACCCAACTGTACCCCAATCTTTAGGCCCATAAGCATTCCTACTATTCTTCTTCCTTCTAATTCCAAAATTTCTGTAACATAGTTCTGTTACTTATAAAACAAAAATCTGTATTTTCATCTTCTCTCTCCACTTGTCACAGCAGATTTAGCTGATATCCCTTTCTATTCAGATAAACAAGAATCTGTTCAAGCCCTGAACCTAATTTTTAACGCTACCCCTTATAATCCAGGGAAAAAAAAAAAGAAAGCAATGTTAAAATAATCCTTTATTAAGGGCTTTATAACTGTAGAGACACAGTAACTTGTACTTTTTTTTCCCTCAATGGCATCAGTAAATTTATAACAACTTCATTTTTTTACTCTCATAAGTTCATTAACAGAATAAACCACTTCTACTAGAGCTCATACTATGTGCAAAAATGGTCAATGGAGATTTTTTTGAAAATAAAAGTAGAAGGCTGGGTGCGGTGGCTCACGCCTGTAATCCCAGCACTTTGGGAGGCCGAGGCCGGTGGATCACCTGAGGTCAGGAGTTAGAGACCAGCCTGGCCAACATGGTGAAACCCTGTCTCTACTAAAAATACAAGTAATTAGCCAGGTGTGGTGGCGTGTGCCTGTAATCCTAGCTACTTGGGAGGCTGAGGCAGGAGAACTGCTTGAAGCCAGGAGGTAGAGGTTGCAGTGAGCCAAGATAGCGCCATTGCACTCCAGCCTGGGTGACAAGAGCAAAACTCCATCTCAAAATAAATATATATATATAGAAGAAGTCCTACTTACACAATTTTATCCAGGGCCTATTTCTGGATGGCTCTAAGCTAAGAATGATTTTACATTTTTAAAAGGTTGTAAAAAGAATAAGGAGAATGCAAAAAGTCGTATTTGTTGACCACAGCCAAGAAAGCTTAAATATTTACTATTTGGCCCTTTAGGAAAAAGGTTTGCTAACACTCCATCTATGGCAATGTGGCTATGTGTGGTTCACACAGTACAACTGGCATTATGGCAGAGAAATAATATTGAGTTAAATAGGCTTAGAAAGCTACTTAGGGAAATTATCTATAGAACTATTTCTTTCTCTTCTTTTTTTCTTTTTTTTTTTTGAGATGGAGTCTCGCTTTGTGACCCAGGCTGGAGTACAGTGGCGTGATCTTGGCTCACTACAACCTCCGCCTCCTAGGTTCAAGTGATTCTCCTGCCTCAGCTCCCTCAGTCGCTGGGATTACAGGCGTATGCCATCACTCCCAGCTAATTTTTGTGTTTGTAGTAGAGGCAGGGTTTCACCATATTGGCCAAGCTGGTCTCGAACTCCTGACCTCAAGTGATCCACCTGCCCCAGCCTCCCAAAGTGTTGGGATCAGGTGTGAACCACTGTGCCTGGCCTGAAAATATATTTTTTTTAAAAGGAACTTCCGGAACTAACAAATACAGTATCTAAAATAAAAATTTACTAGATGGGTTAATAGTAGATTTGACAATACAAAAGAAAATAACAGCTAAAGAGGAAGACAGTGTAATAAAAACCATACAGACAGCACAGAGAAGAGAAAAAGAAAAGGCTGAAAACAAAGAGCAACAGACCTAAAATAAAAATTTACTCAACCAAATTAAACCCAAAGTAGAAGAAAGGTACAATAAAGATAAGAAAACAATCTATGCAATAGAAGATGGATCAATAACAGAGAAAAATTAATAAAACCAAAAACAAGATTTTTGAAAAAAAAATTGATAAACTTCTAGACGGACCATTAAAAAAAAAAGAGAAAAATATAAACAACCAATAAGCACATGAAAAGATGCACAACATCACAAATCATTAGAGAAATGCATATCGAAACCACAATGAGATACCACCTTGGACCCATTAAGATGACTATTAACCAAGAAAGAAAAGAAGAGAAAGAGAGATAGAGGAACGGAAGGATGGAAGGAAGAAAGGAAGGAAGTTAGGAAGGGGAAGGGAAGGGAAGACAATGGAGGGGAAAGGAAAGGAAGGAAGGGAAGGGAGGGAAGGACAGGAAGGGAGGGAAGGGAGGGCAAGGAGGGAAGGGAGGGAAGGGAGGGAAGGGAGGGAAGGGAGGGAGGGACAGAGGGAACAAGTGTCGGCAAAGATGTGGAGAAATTTAAAACCTTGTGCACTATAAATGCAAACGATTTAACATGGTGCAGCTGTATGGAAAACAGTGGCAGTTCCACAAAAAATTTAAAAATAGAATTATCATATTACCCTCAAAGAGCTGAAAGCAGGATCTCAAAGAGATATCTGTACTCCCATGTTCATAGCAGCCTCATCCACAACAGCTAAAAGGTAGAAGAAACCCAAGTGTCCAACTAAAGATAAACAGACAAAATGTGGTATATACATACAATGGAATATTATTCAGCCTTAAAAAGGAAAGGAATTCTGACACATACTACAAAATGGATGAACTTTGCAGACATTATGCTAAGTAAAATCAGTCCAAATAAAGATAAACACTGCATGATTCCACTTACATAACATACAGAATTTTACAGAATACCTGAATTCATAAAGACAAAGTAGAAGGGTGATTGCCACAGGCTGAAAGAAGAGAGAAATTTCGAGTTGGGAAACTGGGTGTACAGTTTCAGTTTCGCAAAATGAAAAGCATTCTAGAGATTGATTGCACAACAATGTAAACGGTTAATGCTACTGAACTGTACACTTAAAAACGGTGAAGATGGTAAATTTCATTTTATGCATATTTTACTACAATTAAAGTTTTTAAAGATATTTTTTAACAAGTAATATGGGAGGCTGGGTACAGTGGCTCACGGTTGTAATCCCAGCAACCGTGGGATTGGGAGGCCAAGGCAGGCGGATTGATTGAGCCCAGGAATTCAAGGCCAGCCTGGGCAGCATGGTGAAACCCCATCTCTACAAAACATACAAAAATTAGCCGGTGAAGTGGCATGCACCTGTAATCCTCAGGAAGCTGAGGCTGGAGAATCACTTGAGCCCGGGAGACGGAGATGGCAGTGAGTCGAGATCGCACCACTGCCTTCTAGAGCCTGGGCAACAGGAGTAAAACCATGTCTTTAAAAAAAAAAAAGTAATACGGGGAGTGGGGGAGGATACACATTACCAATATTAGGAATGAAATAAGGAACTACAGATTTTATAGAAATTAAAAATAAACTAAGAAAATATTATAAACAACTGGAGGTCCACACAGTTTAAAATATTAACTTGATGGCAATACATAAGAATGCTTAACAACTTTACAAAAATAAATGACAGTTTAGCTTTGTGATATGCAATACAGTAGCCATGTGACACCTGTGACTATTTAAACTTAATTCTAATTAAATTACACTTGATCTTAGCCAAGAGGCCCAGAAGCAATAAATTTAGTTAAACTAAAACTTCAGTTCTGCACCCACCACATTTCAAGTGCTCAACAGTCACAGGTGCCAGTGGCTACCATACTTTAACTGTGTACAGACAGAACATTTCCATGATGATGCAGACTGACTGTGCAGATAGCGAAATGGCTCAAAAGGTGAAAATTACCAAAACTGACATGGAAGAAATAGAAAATCTCAATAGCCCCAGGCCCAGATGTCTCCACTAGTGAATTGAATAAATAAAACACTTAAGAAATAATAACCCATCTTATATGAACTCTTTAAGCAAATACGAGAAAGGAACATTTCCTAATTTTATATGGCCAATATTGCCCTGGGACCAAAACCAGGAAAACACATTACATGAAAAATACACGCCAGTATCTTTCACAAACATAGGTGCTTAAAATATTAGCATAAATACTTAAAATATTGGCAAATTGAATATAGAAACATATAAAACAAATAATATATCATAAGTAAGATTTATCCCATAAATGCAAAGTAAGTTTAATATTTTAAAATTCATCTTCATATTAACACATTAAAGGAAAAAATAACATGGTCATCTAAATAGAGAAAAAGCAACTGGCAAAATTTAATACTCATTCATGAAAATATCTTTCAGTAAACTAAAAAGAGAAAAGAAGGTCTTTGATCTGAGAGAAGGCATCTATAAAAAAAAAAAAAAACAACATCTCATGACCTACTTAACAGTTTAAGACTGAATACTTTCCCCCTAAGTTGAAAAAAAACAGTTAAAAATCTCTCCTCTCACCACTTCTACTCAATACTGTAATAAAGATCCTAGCGGCTGGACACAGAGGCTTACACCCGTAATCCCAGCACTTAGGGAGGTCGAGGCAGGTGGCTCACTTGAGGCCAGGAGTTCGAGATCAGCCTGGCCAACATGGAGAAACCCCATCTCTACTAAAAATATAAAAATCAGTCAGGCATGGTGGTACACGCCTGTAATTCCAGCTACTCAGGGGGCTGAGGCACGACAATCGCTTGAACCCAGGAGGTAGAGGTTGCAGTGAGCCCAGATAGCGCCACTGCACTCCAGCCTGGGCAACAGAGCAAGAATGTCTCAAAAAAAAAAGGAAAAAATAAATATTCCATGCTTATGGAAAGACTATATTATATATACTTAAGGTATTAATTTTCCCCCAAATTAATCTAGAGATTTAATGTAACTCCAAAGTCTCTGTGGATTATTCTAGAAATTTACACATTGACTCTAAAATGTATGTGTAACTACAAGAGACATGAAAAGCCAAAACAATTTTTCTTTTTTTTTTTGAGACAGAGTCTCGCTCTGTCGCCCAGGCTGGAGCGCAGTGGCGTGATCTCAGCTCACTGCAACCTCCGCCTCCTGGGTTCAAGCAATTGTCTGCCTCAGCCTCCCGAGTAGCTGGGATTACAGGTGCCCGTCACTGTGCAAAGCTAATTTTTGTATTTTTAGTAGAGATGGGGTTTCACCATGCTGGCCAGGCTGGTCTTGAACTCCTGACTTCGTGATCCACCCACCTCGGCCTCCCAAAATGCTGGGATTACAGGCGTGAGCCACCACGCCTGGCCATGCCAAAACAATTAAAAAAAAACAAAAAACAGAACTGGATGACTTATACCAATATTTAAAGTCTGAAATTATTTCAAAGTGAAAAGTTCAAGTTCAAATGCTTTGAAAATATAATAAATTTTATTATCTAGAAGTTATAACTCAACAACATATATTTAATTTTTTAAAAACTTCATTTATAGTTGCCTAATTTGAAATATCTATGGATATAACAAAATAGGTACAAGACCTATACTTGGAAAACAACAAAACATTGTTAAGTAAAATTAAAGAAGCTTAAACAAACTAAAAGACACATCATGCTCATGAACTGAAAGATTTATTACTATTTAGATGTCAATTCCCCCTAAACCGATCTACAGATCCAACACAACCCCAATAGAAACTCCAGTAAGCTTTTTGGTAGAAACTGACAATCTGCTTCTAAAATGTATATGGAAATGTAGAAGATCTATGGTAGCAAAACAACTTTGAAAAATAATGACTTAGAACATCTGATTATTTATTTACTTATTTATATATTTATTTTTGAGACGGAGTCTCACTCTGTCACCCAGGCTGGAGTGCAGTGGCGCAATCTCGGCTCACTGCAACCTCTGCCTCCTGGGTTCAAGTGATTCTCCGGCCTCAGTCTCCCAAGTAGTTGGGACCACAGGCGCGTGCCACCACGCCCGGCTAATTTTTTTGTATTTTTAGTAGAGACGGGGTTTCATTGTGTTAGCCAGGATGGTCTTGATCTCCTGACCTTGTGATCTGCCCGCCTTGGCTTCCCAAAGTGCTGGGATTACAGGCATGTGCCACCGCGCTCGGCCTATTTATTTTTTTTGAAACGGAGTTTTGCTCTTGTTGCCCAGGCTGGAGTGCAATGGCCCAGTCTCGACTCACTGCAACCTCCGCCTCCTGGGTTCAAGCTATTCTCCTGTCTCAGCCTCCCAAATAGCTGGAATTTCAGGTGTCTGCCACCATGCCCGGCTAATTTTTGTATTTTTAGTAGAGACGGGGTTTCACCATGTTGGCCAGGCTGGTCTCGAACTCCTGACCTCAGGCAATCCGCCCACCTTGGCCTCCCAAAGTGCTGGGATTACAGGTGTCAGCCACTGTGCCCAGCCAAACTTCCGACTTAATATAAAGCTAAATTAACGAAGACAGTGTGATATTGGCCTAAGGATAAACATACGGATTTGTGGAATAGGAAAGTCCAAAAATAGACTCAAAAACATTGGTCAAATGACTTCCCACAAAAGTGCCAAGGTAAATCAATCAAAAAAAAAAAAGTCTTCAATAAATGTTACTGATACAACTGGACATCCATATACAAAAAGATTTATTTTACACTACATACAGAAACTTGAAATGGATCATCAACTTAAGCATAAAAGCTAAGCCTAAACTATAAGGTTTCTAGAAAAAAAGCAAGTACAAATTTTCATGATCTTATGATAAATTTCTTAGAACACAGCATAGACCATAAAAATATAATAATAAAATTGGGCTTCATCGATATTAAAAATTTGTGCTTTTCAAAGGACACCAACAATACAACAAAAGGCAATCCAAAGAACAGATGAATGCATAGATGGATGGATGGATGGATATGGAGAGAGAAATACAGATGTAGATTGATGGAGACAGACACAGAGATAACCCCATCTGTTTCTATCAGTCCATCTATTGAGACTTGTATCCAAACTATTATACATAAAGAATCCTGGGCCAGGCTCAGGATTCTCATGCCTGTAGTCTCAGTAATTTGGGAGGCTGAGGCGGGCAGGTTGCTTGAGGCCAGGAGTTCGCTACCAGCCTGGGCAACATGGTGAAACCCCATCTCTACAAAAAAGTACAAAAAGAAAAAACAAAAAAGTAGCTGGGCATGGTGGCATGTGCCTATGGTCCCAGCTACTTAGGAGGCTGAGGTGGGAGGATCACGTGAGCCCAGAAAATTGAAGTTGCAGTGAGCCATGATCACACCACTGCACTCCATCCTGGGCAACTGACTGAGACCCTGTCTTAACAACAACAACAACAACAACAACAACAAAAAGGATCCTTACAACTTCATAAAAAGAAGACAAACAAATTTTAAGATGGACAAAAATTCAAACATACACTTCACAAAACAACATTTAGGAAAGGCCAATAAGTACTCTGAAAAATGCTCAACACCACTGGTTACCAGGGAAATGCATTGAGATGCTACTTTCCATCCCCCACAAAACAGCTACAGTTCAAAAGACAGGGACGACTTAAATGAAATGGAGGCCAAGAGCAGTGTAATCCCAGAACTTTGGGAGGCCGAGGCAGGAGGATTGCTTGAACCCAGGAGTTCGAGACCAGCCTAGGCAACAGAGAGAGACCTTCTCTCTACAAAAAATAAAAATAAAAAAAATTGCCAGGAATGGTGGCACATGCCTGTGGTCCCAGCTACGGGGGAGGGTGAGGTGGGAGGCTCACTTGAGCATGAGAGGTGGGGCCTGCAGTGAGCTGAGGTGGCGCCACTGCACTCCTGAAACAGAGCGAGACCCTGTCTAAAAATAACAACAACAAAAATGAAATGAACAAATGCCTTGAAAAATACAACCTACCAAAAACAGATACAAGATGAAACATAAAATTCTTTAAATGCTGTATCTATTAAAGAAAGTGAATTCAGAATTTTAAATCATCACACCAAGAAATATCTAGGTCCAGATAATTTCAGTGATTAATTGTATAAAAATTTAACGAAGCTATAACTCCAATCTTAACACAAAATTTGTCAGGAAAATATTAGCAAACTGAATCTAGCAATATATAAATACTAATATTATTTAGCCATTCCTCAAGGTAGAATGGGAATATATATTTTTTAATGTAATAAAGCCTAAGCCTATTTGACAGAAACCAACTACAATCAGCCCCCAATGACAAAATACTACAAATTAACTACTTTACTTAGAATCAAGAATTAGTCAAAAGTCACTACTACTTTAATATTTAATGAAGTCCTATAAATTTTAGCAAAACAGTAAAATTACATAATCTGAACAAGCTGGAAAAAAGGAATAAAATAGTTTTAGATGATATGGCTTTATGAATGCATAACTACAGACTCAAATTTATTTTAAAAGCCTACTAGATTTAATATGGGAATTAAGTAACACCCTGACTATTCTTGCAATAAGAATCTAGAAATGAAAAAAGTTTTTCAATATAAAAAATAAAAATTTTTACATTTGTCAAAGTACTAAAGAACAACTGATACAAGAAAACGCACAATAAATATTACTTGAAAATAAAATGTTAGTGAATGGCATAAAATAAGATCTGTATGCTAAGATTTGGGCGTATTGTTCTTATTGTATGTAAGAACAAATACATAATAAAAATATTGATTCTGCCCAAAAGTAATATACGTACATGTATGCATTTTCAATGAGAAGTCCAACAAAATATTTTTGGAAAGTATATAAAATCATGTTAAAATTTAGTGGCTTAATGGAAAGCAAAAATTACAAAAAATAAAACTGAGACAGTGGCTTGACCCAGCAGATAAATGTCCATACCACAAAGCCAATAAATACACAGTAATTTAAAAATACTCCTTCAAATAAATATACAAATAATAAAAATCAATATGGCATCAATATAAAAATAAATATATTAATAGAATGTAATAGAAATTCCAAAAATAGATCCCAATATACATAGAACTTTAAATATATCTCAGTGGTGCTAATTCAGTTCAGTGATAAAAAGATTATGGTGGCACAATAGGTTACTCATCTAAGGAATAAAAGTGGACCCCAATCTTGCCCTACATCCAATTAAATAAAACTTAAATGCTAAAATATAAAATAAAGAGCTTGCATGATAATCCTTTATAGCAGGGGTACCCAAACCCCAGGCCACAGACCAGTACCAGTCCATGGCCTGTTAGAAACTGGGCCTCACAGCAGAAGGTCAGCATCCCACAAGCAAGCAAAGCTTCATCTGTATTTACAGCCACTCCCCATCGCTTGAATTACCGCCTAAGCTGTGCCTCCTGTCAGATCAGCTGCAGCATTAAATTCTCATAGGAGCGCAAACCCTATTGCGAACTATGCATGTGAGGGATCTAGGTTGCCTGCCCATTATGAGAATCTATTGCCTGATGATCAGTCACTTAACTCCCATCACTCCCAGATAGGACCATCTAGTTGCAGGAAAACAAGACCAGGGCTCCCACTGATTCTACATTATAATGTGCTGTATAATGATTTTCATTATATATTACAATCTAATAATAACAGAAATAAAGTGCACAATAAATGTAATGTGCTTGAATCATCCCAAAACCATCCTGCCTCTCCCCCGATGCCTGGGTCCATGGAAAAACTGTCTTCCACAAAACTGGTCCCTGGTGCCAAAACAGGTTGGGGACTGCTACTTTACAGAGTAAATTATAAAACTTTATTCAAAGACATTAAAGATTTAAACAAATACAAAGACATACCAAGTTCATGGATAGAAAGACACAATGCCACTTCTCTCTCAGTTGATCTACACATTCATGATAATTCAATAAAATTCCCAAAAAACTTTTGTTATTTGATTTTGTTCTGTCAGAAACTTCCCAAGATATTTCTAATGTAAACAGGGGCAAGAATAGGCAAAACATTCCTGAAGAAAAATTTTCAGGGACGTGTCCCATCAGATTATTAAGAATTATTATACAGCTCATTCATTACAACACCTTGGTACTGTCACAGGAATAAACAAACAGTCCAAGAAAACATTAACTGAGAATGTGGGGAGATGCCTACAAATGTAGTTATAGAGTAACTTTGCAGCTTACTGGAGAAAGGAGGTAGTATTTGATAGATGCTGGTGAGTAAGGTAATTTATTAGCCTTATAATAGTAAACAAAATTAGTTCTCTACTCCACACCATATAAAAAATTAGTGTAGGGTAATTCAAAAGCTATATGTGAAACGCAAAATCAATAAAGATTTTAGGAAATAACATACAGTCATCCCTCCATATCCATGGCGCACTAGTTCCAGGACACCCCTCCCAACCATGCTCAAAACGCACAGATGCTCAAGTCCCTTATATAAAATGGAATAGTATTTGCATATAATCTATACACATCCTCCCATATACTTTAATTCATCTCTAGGTTACTTATAGAACTTAATATTATGGGCTCATGCCTGTAATCCCAGCACTTTGGGAGGCCGAGACAGGCGGATCACCTGAGGTCAAGAGTTTGAGACCATCCTGGCCAATGTGGTGAAACCCCATCTCTACTAAAAATACAAAAATCAACTGGGTGTGGTGGCAGGTGCCTATAATCCCAGCTATTCGGGAGGCTGAGGCAGGAGAATTGCTTGAACCCAGGAGGCGGAGGTAGCAGTGAGCAAAGATCGCGCCACTGAACTCCAGCTTGGGCGACAAGAGTGAAACGCCATCTTAAAAAAAAAAAAAAGAATATAATGTTAATGCTATGTAAATAGTTGTTATATTTTATTGTTTAGGGAATAATGACAAGAAAAAGAAGTCTTTATATGTTCAGAACAAATGCAATCATTAATATTTTTTCCAAATATTTTTGATCCATGATTGGTTAAATCTGCAGATCCAGAACCCATGGATACAGAGGGCAAACTGTAATTGCTCTTCCTGATCTCAGCCCAGGAAATTTTTCCTAAATAAAATGGGGGTTAAAATATAAACCATAAAGGAAAAGACTGATAAATTTATTATCATTCAACTACATTAAAATCAATTAACTTCTGCATATGCAAAGATTTTATGAAGACATAAGAGATGAGTGAGAAGTTTCTTTGCACCATCTATAACTGGTAAGTTTATTGTTCAGAACATTTAGAGAACGCCTACAATTCAATTAGAAAAAAACTAACAGCAAGTGGGTAATAGATTTAATGTAACAGGCATTTCACACAAAAAATTAAAAATACCCAATAAACATGAAAAAATGTTCAACTAATCATTAATAAGGAAATGCAAATTAAAGACAAAATGAAGTTCATGTTATATCCTCCATACTGACAAAGATTAAAAGTCTAATAAATCAAGTGTTGGCCAGATGTGAGGTGACCACAACTTTAATTAACCAGTAACAGAAATGTAAATGGATAAAACTAGTCTTTCCTTGGTATTACTGGGGCTTTGGTTCCAGGACATTCCCCTACCCCACAGATACCAAAACCTGAGCATATTCAAGGCCTACAGTTGGCATGAGACTGCTGATATGAAAAAAAGTCAGCCCTCTGTATAAGCAGGTTTCACATCCCTCACATACTGCATTTTCTATCCACGCTTGGTTGCAGGATCCACTGATACAGAGGCCCAACTGTATTTACTAAATAAAATCCAAAATCCATGCATAAGTGGACCCGTACAGTTCAAGCCTATGTTGTTCAAGGATCAACTGCACAAAAGTTTTGCATTTCTAGCAAAGTTGAGAATGTACACCCCCCTAGGCCTGAGCAATCACTTCCTCAAATATACCCTACAACAGGGGTAGGTAAAACTATGCCTGCATGTCAAATCCAAGAGACCTACCTGCTGTTTCTGTATAGCCCAAGAGCTAAGAATGATTTTCACATGTTTTAATAGTTTAAAAAACAATCAAAAGAACATTCCCTGACACATGAAAAATTACACTAAATTCAAATTTCAGAGTCCATAAAGTTTTGTCAGAAACACAATAATCCATTTATGTACTATCTATATTGTTTTTATTTATTTTATTTTATTTTTGAGATGGAGTCTCTCTCTGTCACCCAGGTTGGAGTGCAGTTGTGCAATCCTGGCTCACTGCAACCTCCACCTCCTGGGTTCAAAGGATTCTCCTGTCTCAGCCTCCCAAGTAGCTGGGATTACAGGTGCCTGCCACCGCGCCCAGCTGATTTCTGTATTTTTAGTAGAGATGGGGTTTCGCCATGTTAGCCAGGCTGGTCTCCTGACCTCAGGTGATCCACCCACCTCAGCCTCCCAAAGTGTGGGATTACAGGTGTGAGCCACCACACCCGGCCTTATCTGTATTGTTTTTATGCTACAAAGGCAGAGCTGAACTGCTGCAACAGAGACAGTATGATCTACAAAGTCTAAAACGTTTACTGTCTGGCCCTTTAGAGAAAAAGTTTGCCAACCTCTGCCCTAGAGACCTACCATAAGAAACAGATCTTATACTGAATTGCATACATATTAATTTCTTATATGTTATCAAAAAACATATGCAAGAATAATCATAAAGGATAAATTTGCAATAGAAAAACTAGAAACATCAAGAAATCTATAGACAACAGGATGGATTTACTATATACATATATATATATTTTGAGTTGGAGTCTTGCTCTGTTGCTCAGGCTAGAATGCAGTGGTGCAATCTTGGCTCACTGTAACCTCCACCTCCCAGGTTCAAGCGATTCCCCTGCCTCAGTTTCCCAAGTAGCTGTGACTACAGGCGTGCAACATCACATCCAGCTAATTTTGTATTTTTTTTTTTAGCGGAGATGGGGTTTCATCATGTTGGCCAGGCTGGTCTCGAACTCCTGACCTCAAGTGATCTGCCCATCTCAGCTTCCCAAAGTGCTGGGATTACATGTGTGAGCCACCGTGCCCGGCCCAGAAAGAGGTTTAATTGACTCATAGCTCAGCATGGCTGGGGAGGCCTCAGTAAACTTACAATTATGACAGAAGGGGAAGCTGGCATGTCTTACATGGTGGCAGGCAAGAGCATGAAGAGCACATGAAAACTACCATTTATAAAACCATGATACCTCATGAGAATTCACTCGTTGTCACAAGAACAACCTTGGGGGAACTGCCCCTATAATCCAATCACTTCTCTTTTGTAGAGACATGAGGACTACAGGTCACTCCCTTGAATGTGGGGATTACAATTCGAGATGAGATTTGGGTGGGGACACAGAGCCAAACCATATCATGGATTATATAAACAACTGAATATTATTCAGCCTTAAAAATGAAAGTAATTGGCTGGGCGTGGTGGCTCATGCCTGTAATCCCAGCATTTTGGAAGGCTGGGGTGGGCAGATCACCTGAGGTCAGGAATGAGACCAGCCTGACCAACGTGGTACAGTCCTGTCTCTACTAAAAATACAAAATTATACCAAAAATACAAAATTAGCCAGGAGTGGTAGCCCACGCCTGTAATCCTAGCTACTCGGGAGGCTGAGGCAGGAGAATCGCTTGAATCTGGGAGGTGGAGGTTGCAGTGAGCCAAGATCCTGCCACTACACTCAAGCCTGGGCAACAAGAGTGAAACTCTGTATCAAAAAAAAAAAAAAAAAAAAAAGAAGGTAATTGTGACTCATGTTACAACATGTGTCAGAATGTTCAACATGGTACCACAAGTTTCAACATGATGAACCTTGAGGATATACTAACGTATCATTTTTACCTTAAAAATGAAGGTAATTCTAACACATGCTACAACATGTATCAGAATGTTCAACATGGTACAAGAAGGTTCAACATGGAACATGGTTCCACAAGGTGGTTCCACATGATGAACCTTGAGGATATGCTATCGTACACACAGTTACTATCATAGTCAAACTCTTAGAAGATAAAACTTCTAAGGTTGCCAGGGGATGAAGATGGGGTGATGAGGACTTATTGATCAATGGGTACAGAGTTTCAGTTTTGCAGGATGAAAAAGTTCCAGAGATCTGTTGCACAACAGTGTGAATATACTTAACACTACTGAACTGCACACTTAGGTGGTAAATTTTATGGTTTTTTTTTTTTTTTTTTTTGAGACGGAGTCTTGCTCTCTCGCCCAGGCTCACTGCAAGCTCCACCTCCCAGGTTCACGCCATTCTCCTGCCTCAGCCTCCTGAGTAGCTGGGACTACAGGCGCCCACCATCACGTCCGGCTAATTTTTTATATTTTTAGTAGAGACAAGGTTTCACCGTGTTAGCCAGGATGGTCTCGATCTCCTGACCTCGTGATCCTCCCACCTTGACCTCCCAAAGTGCTGGGATTACAGGCGTTGAGCCACTGCGCCCGGCCCAGAATTTTATGTTTTTTCCAAAATTTAAAAGTTATATATTTATATAATGAATTATCATGCATTGGTGACAAACAAATAAACAAGAACCACATACAACAATGCAGTAAAATCTCAGAAATACGCAATGAGGGCCGGGCATGGTGGCTCACACCTGTAATCCCAGCATTTGCAAGGCAGAGGCGGACGGATCAAGAGTCCTGGTCAGGAGTTTGAGATCAGCCTTGCCAGCATGGTGAAACCTCATCTCTACTAAAAATATAAAAATTAGCCAAGCATGGTGGTGGGTGCCTACAGTCCCAGCTACTCGGGATGCTGAGGCAGGAGAATCACTTGAACCTGGGAAGCAGAGATCGCAGTGAACCGAGATCGCATCACTGCACTCCAGCCTGGGTGACAGAGCGAGACTCTGTCTGGAAAAAAAAAAAAAAAAAAAGCAATAGGAAATAAAAGCAAGTGGTAACACACAGCATGATTCAAAAACAATACAAAGCTCAAAAACAAGCAACACTACAAATATTCAATAATTGTGGTAAAGGAAAAGCAAGAAAATAAACACAAAATTCAGGATGATGGCTACCTTTTTGGAGAGGTGGCTACTTGTATAAGACTGGGAAACTGGCATCAAGAGCATGAAAATATACATTTTAAAAAGCTAAGTGGTTAAGGGTTTTCATAAAATATATCTTACATTGTAAGTGTATTTTGTGTTTAATAATTTATAAAAAGCTTTCGAAGTATTCCGAGAAATAACCAAGGAGTGAGAAAAACTTTCTTAAACAAGACTGAAAACCCAGATGTCATAAACAATACCAAAATGTTTAAGTGTCAAAAACATTTATTTAGCTCAAGATGACACAAAAAGGAAGTCAAATGAGGGAAATCAGAACTCCCGCCCCCATCAAAAGAACTTTACGTTATGCATTCTCAAAGTTAAAAATCCTGAATGAATACAGTGATTGTCTATTATGTATATCTGAATCTTCTTTCAGATGTATGCTTTACTGTGCTTACTGTAACTCACCATAACAGCTATTATTAAAATATAAAACAAGCTTACAACTTGCTATGAAGAAAAAGTAAACTTTTTTTAAAGGGCAAAAGATATTCATTCTTCAACAAATATTTATTACTAGACAATACAGAGAAAGCCAGTCTAAATGTTAAACTTATTAAAAGCTGCTCAAATTCTACAAGAGTTGGGAACATGCAAATTGAAGTTAAGGCTGTGATATTTTACATCCATCAGACTGGAAAATATTAAGAAGAGCTATCATATATACTAATGGATGGCGGAAGGTGTTCTTATACACTGCTGGTGGAAATGTGAGGTATTAAAGTGCTTTTTTACTTTTTAGAAACAAGGTCTCTTTCTGTCACCCAGGCTGGAGTACAGTGGCATAATCATAGTTCACTGTAGCCTCGAACTCCTGGGCTCAAGCAGTTTTCTCACCTCAGCCTCTCAAGTAACTGGGACTACAGGCATGCGCCCCCATGCCCAACTAATTTTTTCTGTATTTTTTGTAGAGACGGAGTTTCGCCATGTTTCCCAGGCTGGTCTCGAACTCCTGGGCTCAAGCAATCCGCCCACCTCAGTCTCCCAAAGTGGTGGGATTACAGCATGCTTTTTGGTGGGATAGCATTGGGAGATATACCTAATGCTAGATGACGAGTTGGTGGGTGCAGCGCACCAGCATGGCACATGTATACATATGTAACTTACCTGCACGTTGCGCACATGTACCATAGAGCCTAAAGTATAATAATAATAATAATAATAATAATAATAAAAAGAAAAAAAATCACAGAATCCTTATTCTTTGGAATCTAACCACATACACAAAATGACCAATTTACAAAAACATACATTAAAGGACTTTTAATGTATCATTGTTCATTGTGGCAGAAAAAATCTTAAACAACATAAATGCCTAAAAACAAAGCAGAAAATGACTTATTGTGCATCAAAATCACAGAATAGAGAGCTGTTCCGGTTGAGGTGAAGGGGTTTTATGAAGTACTCAAGACAGAGAGAAGTGAGGAGGAGAAAAGTATGTATATGATCCCATTTTTGTTAAATAAGAAAAACTCAAAATCCTGACATACATATATTTGTGTATGTTTATGTAAATAATGATTTTATGAGCATTGAAAAAACATGGAAGGCTACCTACAAAGCTGTTGACACAGGTTATGAGAGGGGATAGGAACAATGATATGGGAAGGTGAGGCCAAGCCAACAGAAAAGCCAAAATGTTACTCTTAAAAAATCATATATGGGCCAGGTGCAGTAGCTGACACTTGTAATCCTAGCCCTTTGGGAGGCCGAGATAGGTAGATCAACTTGAGACCGAGAGCTTGAGACCAGCTTGGCCAACATGGTGAAACCCTGTCTCTATTAAAAATACAAAAAATTAGCCGGGCGTGGTGGTGCACCTGTAGTCCCAGCTACCCGGGAGGCTGAGGAACAGGAATTGCTTGAGCCCAGGAGGCGGAGGCTACAGTGAGCTTAGATCGCACCACTGCGCTCCAACCTGGGCAACAGAGCAAGACTCTGTCTCAAAAAAAAAAAAAAAAAAAAATCCTGTATGATCAGATTCATGAAATTTACATACATGTATTACTGGAAATAGTTAATGCCATGAAGATCCAAACACAGACCTATAGGATAAAATTTTTAAAGCTATTTGATGGCTTAGAATATTTTTTAACAGGGTATTTTATATGCTGTGACAGCAGATTTTATTTTATAAAAATGGCTGCAACAGTATCTTCCATCCATGTGCTCTTCTATAACGTGACCTTCACCCTCCCTCCTCCTATTAAGATGTGGGGTCTATAGCTTCTGAATCTGGGCAAGCTTGTGAACTGCTTGGTGGAAGGGATGCCAAATTACTTCTGAAGCTAGGTCAGAAAAGATGATGCACCAGCATGGGCAACATAGCCAAGACCCATTTCTACAAAAAAAATTTAAAACTCAGGCGAGTGCAGAGGTGCAGGCCTATAGTTCTAGCTACCTGGGAGGTTGAGGCAGGAGGATCACTTGAGCCCAGGAGTTCGAGGTCAGAGTGAATTATGATAGTCACTACACTACAGCCTGGGTGACAGGATGAGAGCCTGTCTGGGGAAAAATAATAATAATAATATAACTTATGCCTTATTCACTGAATCATTATTTTGCTTGGATCCCTGAGCCACCAAAAAAGAAGTGAGAAGACCTTAAGGCTGCCACACTATGAGGAAGGCAAGGTAACAGACTACGCACAGGTGCTCAAGTCAGCAGTCACAGTCTTTGAGTCCTGTTAGGCAAGGCACCAAACATAAGTGAACAAACTTTCAGATTATTCCAACATCAAGCCATTCAGTCAACTTCAGCCTCCAAATCTTCTCAGTCAAGACCAAAGACATTGTGGAGAAAAAAAAAAAAAAATCCCTAGTATACCCTTTCTGAACACCTGAGCCATTGAATCCTTGAGCTTAATAAATGTGTTTTACACATTAGTTATGGGGTGATTTGTTAAGTAGCACATACCAGCAATCAGAATGCAAATTCAGAATATATCTTACATAATTTAGAAGGCTATGGAAAACTACATTAACTGACTTAAAAAGTGACACTAGTGATTAACAATGTCAAATTTCTAGACTCTGCATAAAATTCACAAAACAACTATAAGAAAACCAGTATTTTCTAAATCAATACTATTTAACATAAGGAGATTTTAAATATGTATAATTTAATAAATGATTAATAGACATCTATTTCACCCACATGGCTATTAGTAAATGTATTCTAGATAACAAAATTCTATTTTTTTCTCTTATCTTTTCACTGGGAAATGGGTCAGAACCCTGTATTTGGAATCATCTTATATTCAAATATTTACAACATACTTTTACCACCCTCTTATCCTACTGATCAACCTAAACTAAAATTCACATAGAACTTATATCTCCTTTTTAGTGTCAGAGTTTCCTTGATACCACAATTTTATTATTTATTTATTTATTTATTTATTTTTGAGATGGAGTCTTTTTCTGTTTCTCAGGATGCCAGAGTGCGGTGGCACGATCTCGGCTCACTGCAACCTCCGCTTCCAGGGTTCAAGTGATTCTCCTGCCTCAGCCTCCCAAATAGCTGGGATTAAAGGTGCCCGCCACCACACCCAGTGAATTTTTTGTATTTTTAGTAGCAACAGGGTTTCACCATGTTGGCTAGGCTGGTCTTGAACTCCTGACCTCAAGCGATCCACCCGCCTCGGCCTCCCAAAGTGCTGGGATTACAGGCGTGAGCCACTACACCTGACGGACACCACAATTTTATTGATAACAATGCTGAAATTGCTATAAGTTACTGGCAAAAACATAAACCTTTTACCAATACAGAGATAAAACAAAAATCAGTTTAGTTCAGTTTATTCATTTGAAAATTGTATACTAATCACTGATCAGTTTGTTTAATTCAAGAAGAACCTATACCTTTATTTAAGGATAACTAAAAAATTATTGAGAACTGTGAGGTGTTTTTCAATTAACACCATCTCAATTCTCTACCCATGTTTACATCCCTAAAGAAGACTTTTAGGCTTTGATTTCAACATTCTCATAAAGAAAGTATTCCTTTACAATGTTTGAAGGACCCAAATAATACTTAGCAAAAGACCACGTAAACAAAAATTTTTAAGTATTTTTTTAAAAAAAGACTCAAATTATCAGTTTTTTTATTTTTTGTTTGTTCCATTTAGAAAAATTTTAATTATATCAGTTCTTTTAAAAATCGAGCTGCACTGATAAGGCAGACACATTATAATTCAGACACAAACTGATGCTGATGCTCCACAAGCAGCCACAAAAACTTCAGTCATGGTTAATATACCTAAAACTATTTCTGAATTACTTTATAAGTTACTCCACTATTTTGTCGAATAATAGTTATTCTTCAAAACCTGTGATTCAAGTGAACTAGGGTGAGGTACAGAAACAGGTAATGAAAGATTTGAAAGGAGGGATTTTGTAGCTAGGTAAATCAGCATTCAAATCCTGATTCCATCACTTAAAAGTGAAATGATGTCTCTAAGCCTTAGTTTGCTCCTTAGTGAAATAGAAACAGTCATAGTACCTTTGAAAAAAGGTTGTTGCAGCAGACACTATGTACACAATAACAATTCTCTCCGTTTGCCTTACTAAGAGAGCCTCAATTTTATTCTTGACAACAATGGGCTCAGCTAAAGGATTACTATTCCCAGCTTTCTTTGAAGGTAGGATGGCCAATGAGATATAAACCTAAGTACACAGGTAGAGTTTCCAGGAAAGTTCTTCAAGAAGCTGATTCTGTTCAGAAGTGTGCCTTTTGCTCTCCTTCCTCCCTACTCCAGGCTCAAGATACAGCAGCCATCCTAGAACACCACGCTACCTTGAAAATGGAAGTCACACACTAGGGATAAAATCCAGATAGCTGGAAGAGCTTTCTTGATAACCACAGAGCCATATTATCATCTGGGCTTCTTTTATATGAGAAATAACTTCTTTTCTTTCCTGATTCCTTCCTTATCCTTCCTCCCTCCCTCCCTCTCTCCCTCCCTCCCTCCCTTCTTCCCTTCCTTCCTTTTATATTTTGAGACAGGGTCTTTCTCTGCAGCTCAGGCTGGAGTGCAATGGCACCATCAGTTCACTGTAACCTCAAATTCTTGGGCTCAATCAATCCTCCTGACTCAATCTCCCAAGCAGCTGGGACTACAGGCATGCACCACCACATCCAACTATTTTATGTATTTTTTGTAGAGACAGGGTCTTGCTATGTGCCCAGGCTGGTTTTGAACTCCTGGGTTCATGCAATCCTCTTGCTTCAGCCTCCCAAAGTACTGGAATTACAGGTGTGAGCCACCATGCCGCGCCAAGAAATAAAGTTCTATTGTGTTTCTATTATATATAGTTAAACCTAATATCCTAATTAATATAATTATTATTAGAATTTTTAAAGGGCAGGGCATGGTGACTCATGCTGGTAATCCTAGCAGTTTGGGAGGCAGTGGAAGGAAGACTGCTTGACCCCAGGAGTTTGAAGCCAGCCTCAGCAACATAGCAAGACCCTGCCTCAATTAAACCAGAGAAAGGGAGAATTTTTAAAAGATAATACATGTAACTTTTTCACAAGTAAACTAGTACACTGAAAGTAGTCAAAATAATAAGAATAATTTTTAGAATCCAAATAACTGTACTTCATGAACAAATCAGCAATGCTCTTACTTTTGCCCTGAAACTGTCAAGTCTGCTATGTTCAATAAACTTACTCTACCAATAAGAAAAGTAACCATTGCTGAGTAACCAGTTGGTTATCTTAGAGCCATTTAATGAATAAAAATCCTTGACTTAAGGAAGCAACTATCTGAATATATTAAATAAAAACAATCCTCCTATTTTATTTCAACTTCTTTAAAACTTCACATAAACTAGTAATGGTTGAGGGAACATGAATTTAAGATCATCTACAGAATCAGTCATTTCCTCTAACACACCATGTATCTTTAAAAATCCACATCACAAATTCTCCTGACACAGGAGAACAAACTTGAAGAACCGTACCTTCTCTTCTCACCTGTATGAAATGTTGAAGTCTTCTTTCTTTTAAATCCCTTTCACTGAAGATATGGTATCTTTGGAAAGTCAATTCTGATTTTTCATGTTTAAACTAGATTTCTCAATGTCTTCACAAATGGGGTTAGCCTCTGCTAGTTTATGTGTGCCAATAATTAGCAAATACTATATTTTGCTGACAGTGATGGGATTATACCACAGTAGGGCAGAATTTGATCTACAAAACAAGTATTTGAGGTCCCACATCCTGGTGGTGTTGGGCAATGAGTAGATGGTAGGTCTAGCAGGGTAGGTCTGGTAGGTCTAGTGCTACACCAGACATTTTGAGACACTTCCCTGACATACAGTTAATCTTTTCTTCTAGACATGAATCCCAAGACAAAATGAGAGGGCTAGGATGATCATCTTTGGTATCGGAGCTTTCCAGAATATCATCTATGTAGCTGTCTGCCCTTATCTCTCTTGAATAGGGGTCTATGTTCCTGAATTCCCCTCACAGAGAGAGGTCAGTATTCCTTCCAAGCTAGTCACTTCTCTGCCTCCAGGGCTTTCAATATCCTTTTAATTTAAACTACCAGAAAAGGGGAGATAAAGGGTAACCTTTATTGCACCATTTGCAACTAACATTTGGTATAAAACCTTCTGGTTGGCTGGGTGTGGTGGCTCACTCCTGTAATCCCAGCACTTTGGGAGGCCAAGGCAGGAGGATTGTTTGAGGCCAGGTGTTTAAGACCTGATTGGAAAACATAATAAGACTTAATCTCTACAAAAATAAAAATAAAATAAAATAAAATTTAAAAAATTAGCCAGGCATGGTGATCACATCTATAGTCCCAGCTACTCGGACGCTGAGATGGGAGGATCACTTGACCCCAGGAGTTCAAGGTTGCAGTGAGCTATGATCATGCCACTGCACTCCAGCCTAGGCAACTGCAAGACCCTGTCTCTAAAATAAAAACTAAAATAAAGAATAAAACATTCTGCTTGTAAATCTAGAGCCTAATAATGTTTAAGGAAGGAGAGCAGAGAAACATAAACCATGCACCAGAAACATAACCATGCACCAGAAACACAAACCCCAAATGTTGGGTGTAGAACTCCAAGTACAGTAGCCCGGCTACAGGTTTAATACAGATTCCTATTGCCTCTTTAAGATTGTTTTTACTGCAACAACCTTAACAATGCATCATATTAAAATCTTCATTAGAAAGCTATATGATTCATTTCTAATACCAATATACGCACTTGAGCAAAGGCATATCATCCAAAATAGGTATTCAAACATTATTTGGCGAAAGTGAGTAGTGACAGAGGGATGCCTTCCAAGAGGTATGTTTTACTATCTGGCCTGGTTTCCCTGACCATAGATAATTGGTTCAAAGATGAACATGAGAATCAAGCTGGCCCAATCATAATCTTTCTCCAAACAACTTGAAATTTAGAATGGATATACAGAAAGACTAAAAATCATGAGAATATAACTGCTTTCTGGCAGCACTTGTAGAGAACAGACATGATCTCCTTTTGCTGAGTACCCTGGAGGAAATTCATTTTATCTTATATTTTATGAAATATCCTAGTATATATCTAAAATGTTTCTTCTGGATAAGCTAGCTAAATTCTATTTTTGATTGCCTAACACAAAAAAGACACACAATAACTAAATCCACTGAAGATCAGGAGATATAGTTACCTCTCAATATCCAATAACATAAAATCAGATGGTAGTCTAAAAATATTATTATTCTAAAATATTAAACTAATTACAAAGAGAAAGAAAGTACAGATCCTACTGGTAGAAGTAATTTTTTTTTTTAAAAAGTACATTCCCTTAATTCAACAACTCTAGTTGACAAAATTTATCTTTCATAAAAAAGCACAAAAATATCCTTTCATAATTGATCAATTCTATTCTTGGAATTTATTCTACAGAATGCTTCAACAAGTATACAAAGATGTGTATGGGAATACATATTCAATATTCTTAATAATAATGCAAAATTGAAAATAAATTACACATGTATAAAAGAAGCTAGTTAAATTATAGTACAGCAGGTCCTCTAATAACATTTCATTCAATGTTATTTTGCTGTAGCACTGAAGACAGAAACAAAGCCTGGGCGCTGTGGCTCACGCCTGTAATCCCAGAACTTCGGGAGGCCGAGGCAGGTGGATCACTTGAGGTCAGGAGTTCGAGAACAGCCTGGCCAACATGGTAAAACCCCTTCTCTACCAAAAATACAAAAAATTAGCTAGGAGTTGTGACGTGTGCCTGTAGTCCCAGTAACTCAGGAGGCTGACACAGGAGAATCACTTGAACCTGTGAGGCAGAGGTTGCAGTGAGCCTAGATCACGCCACTTCACTCAAGCCTGGGTGACAAAGCAAGGCTCCATCTCAAAAAAAGAGAGAAAAAAAATGACTCCAAGCCAGGGCTATTATTTATGTGGAGTTTGTATATTCTCTCCATGTCTGCAGGAGTTTTCTCCAGATGTTCTAGATTCCTCCCACATCCCAAAGATGTGCACATTAGGTTAATTAACATGTCTAAATTGTCCCAGTCTGAGTGAGCATGGGTGTGTGTGTGTGAATGCATGCTGTGATGGGATGGCATCCTGCCCAGGACTGGTTCCTGCCTTGTGCCCTGAGGCTGCCAGGATAGGCTTCGGCCACCCATGACCCTGAATTGGAATAAGGGGATTGGAAAATGAACGAATGAATACAAATTATTGTAATAAAATTCATAAAATATATAATCAGCACAGAAATGTACATAAATGATACATTCAGTGAGCCCATCATGTTTATTATTGTTTGTTTCTGAACTGCATGGTGGTAGGAGGTGCTCTTGACAGTGTTTGCTTTGCAAACATTTATTCCTTAAGTTAACCAACCACCACTACAAGCACCATCACTCGCTGATTCACCAAAAACTGGGTAAATAATTATCTTGTTTTTATTAATCTTTCCTGTATGCATGCATAGCTCACATTTATTTCAATGTTTAATATTAGAAGTGTTTCAGATCTTTATTTAGAAGTTTGATGGTGTTTTTGTGACTAAAAATATGCCACAGGAACTTAACTCTTACTTATATCAACTTAAACTTACAGTAAATTGGTTTCATTATATGTCATTTCACCTAAAGTCACAATTTCCAAGAACATATCAACAACATTTAGTGAGGACTTATTATACAGCCATACAATAAAATACTTAGTAGCCATTAAAAAGGGTGCAACAGGTCTATATCCATTGACACAGAAAGATGTCTACGCAGTTGAATGAAAAAAAGCAAGAACAGTATCTATGATTCCTACACACATATATAAATCTTCATATACCATGTATAGATATATACACTCACAGAAAAAAGTCTGGAAAGATATATATGTTAAACTTTTAAAACTGGTTATCTTTGGAAAATGGTAATGACAAAGGCTTTCACTTTCTATTTTATTCATTTCTGTATCGTAAAATTGAATGTATTACTTTTATAATCATAAAAAACAAATTATTTCTAAAAATACAATAACACAAAAAGAATTTTAAAAGAAAATAAAAGACCTTAAACCAAGTAGAAACCCTTGATAGTGGTAAGTATAATCTTCCATATAGACACAAAGTATGGCTATATTTTAATATGATAACTATGAGAATAAAATATTTATTGAAAAAAAGTAAGATTCTTACAATTCAGATTAATCTGCTAAAAGAACAGTATGTGATGAGATCTAGACTAAATCAGATTGAACCATCACATAAATCAGCCCTAACTAAACACTATAATAGTTAAATACCGTATCTAGATTAACATTCATTTTCTATCTAAAGACATGATTGTTTTTTCTCAAATGGTACTTACAGTTCTCTACAATTTCATCAAAAACTGCACCACTTTTTTGTTCAAACTGGAAAAGCAAAAAAGGAAAGAGAAAAGTAACATTACCATCATATCTTCTATCATACGTTCTTTTGGTACCCCTCCCTATTCCCCAGGGAGCTGTAATTTTCAACCCAAATTACATAAGTGCACAATATAAACAAAAACATTGCCAAATAGAGTAAAATAAAATTTAGGATGAACCAAAGTAGTTCTCAGACCAAAGCCCCAAACCAAAAACTAAGAGATAAATCACATCCTCTCACTATAAACAACTACTTATTTTTTTAATCATTCATGTCACAAAAGAGACGATCATATATATATTTTAATAACAGTAAACACAGCTAACACTTCATAAGAACTTACTAACACCGAGAACTGACTATGTAAAACTTCCCATCAAAACTGAACAAAAAAATTAACAGCTTTTTCTCTTAAGCTAAAGCCAGAAACATGCTGCTCTTAAGTTGAAAGTGAGGCCTGTTACAGGGATGGTTCCTACTGAGTACGTTAGTGCCTAAGACAAAAGTAAAGCCATGTCGGAGGTAATTTCAGATCTTTAAACACACAGGGAAAAGAAAGCAAAGCACCGGTAACTCCACCAAAGAACTAAAGAAAATGGCACACTTCACTTTGAGTCTCTGAAGGCCTCCTTACTTTGGAGGTTCCTGCTTCCCTGCCTGTTACTCACCAATGAGGCAAGAACACAAGAAATGCTGCTTCTTGATAAACCTTGCCTACTATAAGAAGCCAGAATCAGCCACCCCATTCAAGGGAGAAACTTTCAGGAAAAAAGAACTACCTAGCTACCTACATAACTGTAGAGGAAACACAACAGCTAGCTATAGTAATCAGTAGTATCTGATATTCATAAATATTAACAGAAAATAAAAGATCCCAGGTTTCCAAAAGAAACCTATGTGAAACAGAAAGTTCAAGGTAAACAAACAGAACCACCACTCCAGAAGGAAACAAGTAACTTATAAAAAAGCAACTTCTTGGCTGGGCCCAGTGGCTCACACCTGTAATCCCAGCACTTTGGGAGGCTGAGGGGGGCGGATCACAAGGTCAGGAGATAGAGACCATCCTGGCCAACATGGTGAAACTTCGTCTCTAGACAAAAAGTTGGAAAAGATAATTTATGTGACATGGAGGATTGAAGCACTAAGTCTAACAACAATATCAAAGGTACCCCCAAAGAAGAAAATAATGGTGAAGGGGATAACAGAAAAAAATTTCCCTGAACTGAAGATATAAATACCATATCTGAGATGGAATGGACCCACTAAATACCAAAGAAATAACGAAAAAAAAAGATACATCCTGGTAAAATATATCAGAATTCCAAAAGAAAACAAAAGGAGCAATTTTTTTAAATGATAGTGCAGGTAATTTATAAACACATTTAACTTGAAATTCAACTATGTAAACATTGGAAAGTAAAGGAAAGCAAACAAATAGTGAAGGTCACTCCACCTACCATTCCAGTCAATGAGCTAGGCTCTAGAATGAAAGGGAAATGGGAAATGAAAAATGTCACTCTGGGTCAGGCGTGGTGACTCACGCCTGTAATCCCAGCACTTTGGGAGGCCGAGACAGGTGATCATGAGGTCAGGAAATCGAGACCATCCTGGCTAATACGGTGAAACCCCGACTCTACTAAAAATACAAAAAAAATTAGCCGGACATGGTGGTGGGCGCCTGTAGTCCCCAGATACTCAGGAGGCTGAGGCAGGAGAATGGTGTGAACCTGGGAGACGGAGCTTGCAGTGAGCTGAGATCGTGCCACTGCACTCCAGCCTGGGTGACAGAGCGAAAAAAAAAAAAAAAAGAAAAATGTCACTCTGTAAGCCAAAGAATGAAAGCATCTGCCTACACTGAGAGGAATCCCATTGTTTAATAGCACTGTTTGTTTTTGAACAATACTGTCCCAAGGCCCGATGCTATTATTCCTTCTCATCTTATACAATATTTCTCATGATTCTCTATTCCCCTAGAGCTACTGCTCATTTTTCTCTTCCCCTTGACAGGAGAACTCTTCAAAAGAGTTGTCTAGCTGGGTGCAGTGGCTCACGCCTGTAATCCCAGCACTCTGGGAGGCCGAGGTGGGCGGATCACCTGAGGTCAGGAGTTCAAGACCAGCCTGGCCAACATGGCAAAAACCCATCTCTACTGAAAATACAAAAATTAGCTGGGCATGGTGGCGGGCACCTGTAATCCCAGCTACTTGGGAGGCTGCGAGGCAGAAGAATCACTTGAACTCAGGAGGTGGAGGTTGCAGGGAGCTGAGATTGTGTCACTGCACTCCAGCCTAGGGGACAAAGCAAGATTCCATCTCAAAAACAAAAACAAAAACAATAACAAAACAAAACAAAAAAGCCAGGCTTGGTGGCTCATGCTGTAATCATAGCACTTTGGGAGGCCAAGGCAGGTGGATCACGAGGTCAGGAGTTCAAGACCAGCCTGGCCAACATGGTGAAACCCCATCTCTACTAAAGATACAAAAAAATTAGCTGGGCATGGTGGGACACACCTGTAATCCCAGCTACTTGGGAGGATGAGGCAGGAGAATCGCTTGAACCTGGGAGGCAGAGGTTACAATGAGCCGAGATCGCGCCATTGCACTCCAGCCTGGGCAACAGGGCAAGACTACATCTCAAAAAACAAAACAAAAACAAAAACAAAAGTTGTCTATACATGCTGCCTACGACACCTGTCTCCTGAACTCACTTCAGTAAGGCTTTTGCCCGCACTAATTCTACTGAAACTTTTCTTGTCAAGGTCATAAGCGACCTCCACACTGCTAAACCCAATGATCTATTCTCACTCCTAAACGAAAAAAGAGAACTAGAAGATGACAACCATTTAAGGTGAAAAAATTTGGATCACAATCACTACTTCACATCAACATTAATCCCAGATAAGTTAAAAATAAACTGAAAAAAAATAAAAGCCCTAGAACATAGAAAAGTCTTTTAACCAGAAAAAGAAATCTTCATGAAAAAGATTTTAAAGTTTGACTATATTTTTAAAAAACTGTTTGGAAAAGCTTAAAGGTAATCTGAGTGAAAAAGTTGTAGTAGTAGTATAATAATGGTTAATATTCTATGTATAAAGCAATCTTGGACTCAATTAAAGAGTACTATCCTAATAGAAAGTGATCAAAGAACATAACCAAGCACTAAACATTCAATCTTACCCAAAATCAAAATTGAGATACCATTTTCTCTCAGACTGGTAAAGATACAAAATGAAGAGAGACATAGAAACGTCCCTGTTTTTAAAAAACCCAATCGTATATCTTGGAAAATTATCTTTATACAGAGATCTACTTCATTCTTTCCAGTGGCTGCATAGTCTCTTATTATATTGTACTGATGAACATTTTAAGGTTGCCTCCTGCTTTTTTTTTACAAATGTAATATTGCAGTTGTCATCTGTATATATACGATATGGCTTAGGTATGTGAGTATATCTGTAGGATCAATTTCTAGAAGTGGTATCACTAGGTTAAAAAAGATCACTAGGTTAAAAAAATTAAATATTTAATTTTTTTTAATTTAATTCCTCCCAACTAAGCTTCATGAGTTGCTGGGATTACAGGAACACACCACCATGCCCAGTTTATGACACTTTTTTTCCAAGTACTTTATATGATTTAATCCAATTTAATCTCCCAAAAATCTCATAAGGTAGGTAGTGTTAACACCTCTATTTTATAGGTGAAGAAATGGAAGTACTGAGAGGTTAAGAGGAAGGACACACACACACACACACACAGAGCTCTGAAAGTCTCCCAAGAAAAATGTCCAAACTTCTGTGGATATATATGACTCTCCAAAATCTAGCCCTAACTTCCTCTATAGCTTCATCTTTTCCTGTCTTCACGTTCCCATTACATCCCCATCCTGTAAGCAAATGCTCCAGCCATTATAAATAACCTATAGCTGCTCACCCAACCTTTCAGGTAGTTTCAAGCATCTGGGCCATTGTGCACAGTGCTTAAGCTTTTCCAGTCTTAATTCAGTAGTAAACATATACTCAGCTTCAAGCTAAAGCTGCAACTCCTCTATGGTACCATAATCTCACACACAACCCAAACACACCCAACTTCCCGAACAAAGTAGAATTCACAGCTCTTTCCTAGTGATACTACGACCAATGTGACTATGTAACAACTATAATAACTTTACTCCCAAGTTGGGAATGCTATAAGGAATCAAGTACCCATACAGGTTTCTGAAGCTGTATGAGGTCATATCCCATTCTTTTTGTAGACCAACCTGCTGACAGATAACAGGGGTTATACAAACCTTGAGTTTTAATCCAACTTTGGAGACTAAACACAAAATCAATAAAAAGGAACGCTTTATATAAAGACCTTTAGAATAATGTTAAAAATTAAAAACAAAAAACAATCTAGTTAGTTTCTTTCAATAGAACCTAAATGAAATCAAGATTCTACAAAGGATTAGAAATCCTACACTTCTCAAAGCCAGGGCAGGCAAAAGTGCACCCTGAACAAAAAAACAAATAAAAGATTATTTTTCTCCTATAACAGTCTCGCAACACAGAACATTTCAGTGACCAGATATGTGGGACTTTTTCGTCACACACCAAATATCTAGCAGACACCAACTGTGTGTCCTATAATTCACTTCAATTCTGACACTATCTACCTAGAATTAAGAGTAAGATCCCACAGGTTGAAGGCTCAGTCCAACAAGGCTGCCTCCCACTTCAGATACCAATCACAAGCCCCAGCCTGTGACTTGACCTTGTAACTGGCCAGCTATATAACTTGGAGTGCGCACAATCCCCACCTCAGGTTCAATTAATTTGCTAAAGCAGCTCATGGATCTCAGGGGAACACATTTACTGGTTTATTATAAAGGATACTACAAAGAATACAGGTGAACAACCTGATGAAAGAGCTGCATAGGATGATATATGCTGGGGAGACGCATGGAGTTCCCGTGTCTTCTCTGGGCATGCCACCTTTCCAGCACCTCTACGTGGTTCAGCAATCCAGAAGTTTTCTGAACCTTGCCTTGGGGTTTTTATGGAGGCTTCATTATGTAGCCATGATTGAGTAAATCATTGGCACTGCTGCTCAACTCAATGTTTAGCCCTCTAGTCATGTCTTGGTATTTTTGGTGACCAGCCCCATGCTGAAGCTATGGAAAGGCCTGGCCCTAAGCCCAAGTCACTCATTAGTACACAATCCACACTTATCACTTCAGAGATTCCAACAGTTTTAGGAGCTGTGTGCCAGGAACCTGGGGCAGAGACCAAATATGTATTTCCTGTTATATCACAGTATCACACTAGCCTAAAGAGATTTTTATTTGTTCTGTATTTAGTAGCCTAGCACCTACAACACTGCCTAAAATATAACAAAAACTCAGTCTTTGCTGAATAAAAGAATCACTTCTATTAGTTAATAAGTAGTTTGAAACTTGTTTATTTAAAAAACTTAACCATAGAGTGTACTTTAAATTTTCCAAAACTCCCAAAGTTTCCACTGAACTTTCAAATAATTTGTATACTTTCAACAGACCACTCCAAATCAAATGTCCAATCCCATTCCTATTCCTTCAACCGCCACAATGAGTAATGTTAGTCTTTCCCTGCTGCTACTCTGATTTGGATGTCCCTTAGTTTTTCAAATGTATTAATCCTGATGATTTTTACAATCATTTTTTTCAAGTTTCTCAATGTGAGAAATTTGTTTCGGAAAAATTTTTTTGAGACGAGTCTTGCTCTGTTGCCCAGGCTGGAATGTAGTAACGTGATCACAGCTCACTGCAGCCTCAAACTCCTGAGCTCAAGGGATCCTCCCACCTCAACTCCCGAGTAGCTGGAACTAGAGGTGTGCACAACCACGCCCAGCTAATTTTTTAAAATTTTCTGTAGAGAAAATTTTTTAACATTTTCTGGGTATTGCTATATTGCCCAGGCTGGTCTTGAACTCCTGGCCTCGTGATCTTCCCACCTCAGCATCCCAAAGTGCTGGGAATGCAAGCATGAGCCACCACACCCAGAGATATTATATTTTTTACACAGGCAGCTACCACGCAGAAATATAAAAACGACTATGCAAGCTGAAACCATGCAAAGCAATCTTAATGATCAAAGAGAAAAATTAAAATTGTTCCATGATCTTTTTTTGTCAAAACACTTGAAACGTTAAAAACTCTGTCAGTTTGGCCAGGCATGGTGGCTCACACCTGTAATCCCAGCATTTTGGGAGGCTGAGGCGGAGTGATCACCTGAGGTCGTGAGTTCGAGACCAGCCTGACCAACATGGAGAAACCCTGTCTCTACTAAAAATACAAAATTAGCTGGCCATGGTGGCCCATGCCTGTAATCCCAGCTACTCAGGAGGCAGGAGAATCACTTGAACCCGGGAGGCGGAGGTTGTGGTGAGCCAACATCATGCCACTGCACTCCAACCTGGGCAACAAGAGCGAAACTCTGTCTCAAAAACAAAAACAAAAACACTTTGTCAGTTTAAATGTGTAGGGAAATGAAAAAATATTGTATAACTAATATTTGCTTACTATGTTATAATTTAAAATGTGAGAATCAAAGGGTTTTATTTATTTGTAAAAAATCTACCAGCAGTATGGCTGGGCACAGTGGTACATGCCTGTAATCCCAGCACTTTGGTATGCCAAGGCAGGCGGATGACTTGAGGTCAGGAGTTCAAGACCGGACAGGCCAAGATAGTAAAACCCTGTCTCTACTAAAAATACAAAAATTAGCCAGGCGTGGTGGCACATGCCTGTAATCCCAGCTATTTGGAAGGCTGAGGCAGAAGAATCACTTGAACCTGGGAGACAGAGGTTGCAGTGAGCCGAGATTATGCCACTGTACTCCAGTCTGGGTGACAGAGCGAGACTTCGCCTCAAATTAAAAAACAAAAAAACAAAAAACCCTACCAGGAGTACACAGTGCCTGCCTTTGTCTTTTCCTATGTAACTTGTGATACAGAATAAGCAACTTTTCCATGCCTTAACAAATTGTCAGCCAGGCACAGTGGCTCACACCTATAATCCCTGCCAAGGTGGGTGGATCACCTGAGGTCAGGAGTTCAAGACTAGCCTGGCCAACATGGTGAAACCCTGTTTCTACTAAAAATACAAAAATTAGCCAGGCATGGTGGCACGTGCCTGTAGTCACAGCTACTCGGGAGGCTGAGGCAGGAGAATCACCTGAACCTGGGAGGCAGAGGTTGCAGTGAGCCAAGGTTGTGCAACTGTACTCCAGCCTGGGAGATAGAGTGAGACTCCGTCTCAAAAAAAAAAAAATTGCCATAATCTCTTCTAAATTTGAATTGGCTTCCAAAATTATACCCTTTGCTCTTTCAATCTTGTGAGTATCTCAACAAGTTGTGTTACTGTGAAATTTGTACCAGTATCACTTCCACTATGACCATTTGTCTTTTTGTTACAACATTTTCCTCATTTATGTTTGTAAGTTTGTCTTCACTGAATTCTTCAGGTGACGTATCTACACACTCCCCTTTATAGCCACTTGGAGATCCTATGTCTTTCATCACATAAGTTAATGATGGGCTGCATTCCAAAAAAGACCCATCCCATCAACATGTTAAATAGCTGATGATCACAATTACCTGCCTTAAGTAATCTCTGGAATCTGGGCACAAATTTCACAGCAGCATCCCTATCTGTTCTAGCATCTTTACCAGAAAACTTGTCAATAATCCATGACCATTCTGAAATGATGAAACCAGCCTTTACTGGCAACAAGAAGTCCTTCGGTTGGCTTGTAATTAGTTTTCTTTCAGTGCAACAACTAACTTCAATGATTCAGCCTGAATGCTAGCCAAATTGACTAGGGTCTGTTCTTAATACAATTTATTTAAATTACGTGATAAAGCTATCTATCTATTTATTTATTTATTTTTTGAGACAGAGTTTCACTCTTGTTGCCCAGGCTGGAGGGCAATGGCGCAATCTCAGCTTACTGCAGCCTCCACCTCCCGGGTTCAAGCGATTCTCTTGGCTCAGACTCCCGAGTAGTTGGGATTACAGGTGCTGCCTTCACACCTGGTTAATTTTTTGTGTTTTTAGCAGAGACAGGGTTTCACCATGTTGGCCAAGCTGGTCTCGAACTCCTGACCTCAGGAGATCCGCCCACCTCAGCCTCCCAAAGTGCTGGGTTTACAGACGTGAGCCACCAATTGAATTTTTTCAATATAGTTCATACTGTAACTACATGGAGGCCTAGCTCTTGTCCTGTCTTCACTTACCTGTCACCGTTTTTGAATCTTCTAATCACATCTAATTTTTCAGTTCCTGTGTTATCACTTTTGATTCCTTTTCTGAACTTTCATCTTTTTTTGCAAATTCTCTCCTCTTGAGTATCCATTTTTATAAAATGTCACATAAGTTTATAATTGGAAGACAAGGATGCAACACAACTACACACTTTGCTATCTGTGTATGGATGCAGAGTGACAAACTCCAACACAGACTCTGAAAGAAGTGATGGGATTAGTCACTGTTCATGACAGACATCTGCTAATTACATAGTGATTTGTTAACACAAGAGCTAGCACTGAAGTTTATACTTTATGCAATTGCTCATAGTTAATATACCATGGTAAATGAAATATGAACTGTGTTGTTAGAGAACTGGCATTTAAACCTTGGCAACTGAAATTCAAGCATATCAGAACAAAATAAAAGTGAGGACTAATTTACTATTACACATTTGCTACCAAATATACAGTAGGTCTTGAGAAAGACCACTAATTTCTATACTGCAATATTCTAGTCACTGTTCTGCTACTAACAAACAAAGCTTAAGAGAGAAACTTAACTCCTCTGGGACTCGATTTCTTCAACCCATATAATGAATATATAATAAAGTTGGGCTACATAATCCTAAAAACTCTCTCCAAACGTTCAAATTTAATGCTCACAATTCACTCTCAAGCTAGGCATAAACTAAAAACTCGAATTATTATTATATAATGGACACTGAATACTTGTTAAGAAAACTATAAAAAGTAGGTCTAATTCTGTCTCCATAAAGTATTTCTTTTTAATTAAATGACTTTAAAAAAAAATAATAATTTTTTTTTTTTTTCCAGACAGGGACTCACTCTGTCACCCACGCCAGAGTGCAGTGGCATGATCTTTGCTCACCGCAGCCTTGAACTCCTGGGTGCCAGCAATCCTTCCGTCTCAGCTTCCTGAGTAGTTGGGACTACAGGTACATCCAGTGAATTTTTTTCTTTGTTTTTCTGTAGAGACAGGGTCTCACTGTTGCCAATTCTGGTCCCAAACCTCCAGGCTAAAGCGATCCTCCCAACTCAGCCTCCCAAAGTGCTAGGGTTACAGGGGTGAGCCTGACTTTTTAAGACATTAACAATTCTTCCTTTAAAAAAGAAGCAAATACATCTTCTTTTCGCATTTTTATTCATTTCAAAATTTATGTAAAGTTAATTAAACAAAATGATTAGTTCCCAGAAACTACACTGACATAAACTAAAAACAGGCTTAGTTTCTCCATCAAAAAAAGACTGGCTAACTGTCAACTTGCTGTAGGTACACTTATTGTCTGTAATACACATTTCATGTGCTGGTAGTAATTTTTTTTTAGTAGAACTTTTTTTAAAGGTTATATAAAACAAAAACCAAAGTTCTACGTAGAAGCAATGGAGTTAAGTTGCATTTTAGAACTCAAATTGGATAAAATAAAGCAACTGAATTACTTTCAAGTTCAGAAAAAAACTTAACAAGCCAGCTACTAAAAATGTTCTATTGAAGTTTTGCAAAACATATCTTTTGAGTGTTAAATTTACATTATATATTTTAATGAAAAAACTTGTTTGAATAGCTACAATAACCTGATAAACATAAAATAGTCAAAATGTATCACTGAATATAGAGAATAGAGCCCATTACTGAGAAAATAGCTTTAAAAAAAAAAAAAGGCCATCATCTTAAAATTACTTTTGGTTTTTTTGTTTTTGTTTTTGTTTTTTTTTGAGATGGAGTCTTGCTTTTGTCACCCATGGAGTACAATGGCATGCTCTCGGCTCACTGCAACCTCTGCCTCCTGGGTTAAAGCAATTATCCTGCCTCAGCCTTCCAAGTAGCTGGGATTACAGATGCGCACCACCACACCTGGCTAATTTTTGTATTTTTAATAGAGACAGGGTTTCACTATGTTGGCCAGGCTGGTCTTGAACTCCTGACCTCAGGTGATATGCCCGCCTCGGCCTCCCAAAGCGCTAGGATTAGGCATGAGCCACCGTGCCCAGCCAAAATTATTTTTTAATGACTTCTTTTCACAAAAGTTAAGGATAGAAATCAAACTACCTCAGCAAAAAAAAAAAAAAAAAAAAATCATTTTTGAATAGTTAATGTCTCCCTTTCAATCTGCAAGTGTAAAATACTATATTTACTCTTAAAAGTAAACTGGGGCCGGGTGCAGTGGCTCACACCTGTAATCCCAGCACTTTGGGAGGCTGAGGAGAGTGGATCACTTGAGGTCAGGAGTTCAAGACCAGCCTGGCCAACATGGTGAAACCCCGTCTCTACTAAAAATACAAAAATTAGCTGGGTGTGGTGGCGTGTGCCTGTAACCCCAGCTACTCAGGAGGCTGAGGCAGGAGAATCGCTGGAACCTGGGAGGGGGAGGTTGCAGTGAGCTGAGATTGCACCACTGCACTCCAGCCTGGGAGACAGAGCAAGACTCCGTCTCAAAAAAAAAAAAGTAAACTTTTTTTTTTTTGAGGGAAAAGAAAAATAAACTATAGTTTTTGTCATTAAGTTTACTAGTCCAAAATAATGTACAGAATTGTTTACTAAGTTTGAAGAATCAGGAATATTTATGATAAAATCCATGGCATTCCTCAAAGAAACTATTTTCATTGCTTCCTAAAGTCTATAGCAAACATGATGTAAATTATAAAACTTATAACTAAAACGACAAATAAAAGTTTTCTCAATTATTTAAGGTAAAAATAAAAACCTTGGACTGCTTCTCTTCAATTAGTGATACCTAAAGTTAAACAGAGGTGTGAGTTTTCAGGAACTAAGAGTATGTGAATGACCTCTAGTCAACAAATGGTTGCTAGGCTGTATTTTAAATTTAGGCCCAGTTAGCCACTTGGGATCCAACTTGAAAGACTGGCCCTTTCAGGCTCACATTTGTTCACATTGATCATATTACATACGCCTTTAAAATATAATAAACATTTTTAACATAAATTTTTAAAATAAAAATTCCAATAATAAAGGCTTCATTTTAGCCAATACACACAACCTTTACAATCTCCCAACCTCTAAGACAGTCACTGCAAATAAAAGTGACAGAGGCCAGGTGAGGTGGCTCACACCTGTAATCTCAGCACTTTGGGAGGCCGAGCTGGGTGGATCACCTGAGCTCAGGAGTTTGAGACCAACCTGGGCAACCTGGTGAAAACCCATCTTTACTAAAATACAAAAAATTAGCCGGGTGTGGCGGCGCCCGCCTGCAGTCCCAGCTACTCAGGAGGCTGAGGCACGAGAATCATTTGAGCCCAGGAGGTGGAGGTTGCAGTGAGCTGAGATCATGCTACTACACTCCAGCTTGGGCTACAGAGTGAGACTCTGTCTCAAAAAAAAAAAAAGAAAAAGAAAAAGAAAAAGTGACAGATAAAAGTTTACCTTTAAAATACTTAAGACAGGCTGGGTGCAGTGGCTCACGCCTGTAATCCCAACACTTTGGGAGGCCAAGGCAGGGAGATCACTTGAGGTCAGGAGTTCGAGACCTGCCTGGCCAACATGGTGAAATCCCGTATCTAATAATAATAAAAATGTTAGCCGGGCCCGGGCACGGTGGCTCACGCCTGTAATCCCAGCACTTTGGGAGGCTGAAGCGGGTGGATCGCCTGAGGTCAGGAGTTCCAGACCAGCCTGGGCAACATGGTGATACCCTGTCTCTACCAAAAACACAAAAATTAGCCAGCTGTGGTGGCATGCGCCTCTAGTCCCAGCTACTCGGGAGGCTGGGGCAGGAGAATCACTTGAACTCAGGAGGCAGACGTTACAGTGAGCTAAGATCGTGCCACTGCACTCCAATCTGGGTGACAGAGCGAGACTCCATCTCCAAAAACAATAATAATAATAAAAGAAATTAGCCAGGTATGGTGGCAAACACCTGTAATCCCAGCTACTCGGAAAGCTGAGGCACAAGAATCACTTGAACCCGGGAGGCGGAGGTTGCAGTCAGCCAAGATTGTGCCACTGCACTCCAGCCTGGGCAACAGAGTGAGACTCTGTCTCAAAAAAGGAAGGAAGGGAGGGAGGGAGGGAAAGAAGGGAAAGAAAGAAAGAAATAAAGAAGGGAAAGAAGAGAAAGAAAGAAGGAAAGAAAAAGAAAAGAAAGAAAAAAAGATAGACATTTGCTGCCACATAATTTAAAGAATAAAAAAAGTACTTTAAAATCCCACTGCAGGGAAATGGTTAATTTATTAAGACAGATTATACACGAAATTCTACGCAGACTTTAAAAAGAATAAGGTAGAGAGTTCTGGAGATGGATGGTGTTAATAGTAGCACAACAATGCGAATGTACTTAATGCCACTGAATTACACACCTAAAAATGGTTAAATGGAAGATTTTATGTTATGTATATTTTATCACAATAAAGGTATAAAAAGGTATATTATTTATGGCATCAGAGTTCCAGAAGCAGAGGAGAAAGACTGCAGAGCAGAAAAAAATATCTGAAGAAATAATGGCTGAAAACTTCCCAAATTTGATGAAAGACAGATACATATCTGCAGATTCAAGAAGCTAAGCAAACATCAAACAGGAAAACCCAAAGATATATACACCAAGACACTCATAATCAAACTGCCAAAACCTAAACAACAACAACAACAACAACAATCTTTGAACAGTCAGAGACAAAAAACACATTACTTATAACTACAGACTTTCCATCAGAAACCATGGATGCCAAAAGAAAGAAAAACAGGCAGGGTATGGTGGCTCATGACTGTAATGCCAGCACTTTGGGAGGCCAAGATGGGAGGATCGCTTGAGCCCAAAGTTTGAGGCTCCAGTGAGCTAGGATCACCACTGAACTCCAGCCTGGGTGACGAGTGAGACCTCGTCTCGAAAAAAAAGGAAAAATAAAAAGAAAGGCTCTTCATACAAAAGTGAAATAATATCAGAAGAAAATGTAGAAAATTGAGAATGAAGAGCAACAGAAATAATAAATATCTGAATAAATATAACTATTTCTATATATAGACTATTGTTTTATTTTTCACTTCTTTAACCTATGTTTAACAGTGGAGTGTAAAAATTATTATATTATAGGGTTTTCAATATATACATATATGGCAGCTACAACATAAAAGGGAGAGTAAAACAGCCCTCCAAATTCATTGTCTAGATCTCACTTGAAGTGACTTTTTTTTTTGAGACACAGTCTCCCTCTCTCACCCAGACTAGGGTACAGTGGTACGCTCATGGCTCAGTGCTGGGATTACAGAATGAGCCACCACACCAGACCTGAAGTGATAAAATACTGATTCTAAGAAGCCAGTCCCAAAACATTATATATTATAGGGGTTCATTTATGACTTTTTTTTTTTTTGAGACAGAGTTTTGCTCTTGTTGCCCAGGCTGGAGTGCAATGGCGTGATATCGGCTCATTGAAACCTCCGCCTCCTGAGTTCAAGCGATTCTCATGCCTCAGCCTCTTGAGTAGCTGGGATTACAGGTGCATGCCACCATGCCTAGCTAATTTTTTTGTGTTTTTAGTAGAGATGGGGTTTCACCATGTTGTCCAGGCTGGTCTCAAACTCCTGACCTCAGGTGATCCGCCCGCCTCAGTCTCCCAAAGTGCTGGGATTACAGGCGTGAGCCACAGCACCTGGCCTTCTCACTTATGACATTTTCAAAAACACAAAACTATAGCGACAGGTAACACTACAGTGGCGGCCAGTGGCTAAGGGTGCATAGAGGCTATGACTACAAAAGAAAGCACCCCAAAAATGGGGTGATAGAAGCGTATCCTGTTTGTGGTGGTGTTTATAAGAATCTATGTGTGTGTTTAAAATTCAATCAACTATGCACCAAATGTCAAAAAAGGAATTTTATAGATTTTCATACTCGTGTGAATTAGAAAAAGAAAAAAGGCCGAACGCGGTGGCTCACAACTATAATCCTAGCACTTTAGGAGGCCGAGGCAGACAGATCACCTGAGGTCAGAAGCTCGAGACCAACCTGGCCAACATGGTAAAACCTTGTCTCTACTAAAAATAGAAAATTAGCTGTGCATGATGGTGCATGCCTGTAATCCCAGCTACTCGGGAGGCTGAAGCAGGAGAATCACTTGAATCTGGGAGGTAGAGGTTGCAGTGAGCTGAGATTGTGACATTGCACTCCAGCCTGGGCAACAAGAGCAAAACTCCATCTCAAAAATAAAAAAGAAACAAAGAAAAGAAAAAAGGAATTTTAGCATACATTCATTTAAAAAATAAAATACATATGTATGCAAGATAAATTTATGTATAATTGTAAATAAATACAGTGAGTAGTAAAATTACAAGAGATTTTTATCTTTTCTGTATACCTTTTTATTTTCATTTATGTATTTATTTTCACTTGTATCAAAAATTAACTATCAAACTCCACTCACTGGATCAGAGACCCTTGTAATATTGGTGAAAAACTTGCCCCTCATGTAGCACACTACCTACACTTGTGAGCTTATACCTTTTTAAATCTTTCAAATCATCTACAACAATGCTGCCTTTATAATAAAAGTAAGACATTCAAAGATAACCACAAAATGGTCGGACGCGGTGGCTCACGCCTGTAATCTCAACACTTTGGGAGGCCAAGGCAGGTAGATCACTTGAAGTCAGGAATTCGAGACCAGCCTGGCCAACATGGTGAAACCCCGTCTCTACTAAAAAAAAAAACACAAACATTAGCCGGGCATGGTGGTGGGTGCCTTAATCTCAGCTACTGAGGAGGCCTGAGGCAGGAGAATCGCTTGACCCTGGGAGGTGGAGGCAGCAGTGAGCCGAGATCACGCCATTGTACTCTAGACCCTGGGCGACAAGAGTGAAACTCCATCTCAAAAAAAGAAAAACAAACAAAAAAAAACACACAACACAAAAAAACCCCACAAAATACTTAAGTTTCTTTAAGATGTCCCTTAAATATAGTTATCTCATAGAATTATTCGAAAAATAAATAAATCAGAATATTCTAAAGTAGTTTTTTTGTGTGTTTTTTTAAGACAGTCCCACTCTGTCGGCCAGGCTGGGCTACAGTGGTGCGATCATAGCTCACTGTAGCCTCGAGCTCCTGGGCTCAAGCAATCACCATAAGGTATTTTGAGATCACAAATATAAAGTGTAATTACAAAGGCAGACAACTGCCTTCCCCAACCCATCCCTAAAAATTTACTAACAAAACAATTACAAGGTTTTTAAAGAGATAGATGAGACAGGATAACCTAGTTTCTTATGTGTAATCTCCCCTTTCAGAATATATAATCATTATACACACACAAATGATCAGTACAAAGCCAAATATTAGACCAAATTATTCTGACTAAATTCTTTATTGCTCAATTACCTAAAACAATTTTATCCTTTCCTTACAAGTCTAAGGAACAAATCTAAGGCAATGCCCAGCACAATTTAAAGGACAAATATGTGTTTGTTGAATACATAATGCAAACATAAAGCTATTCTTAAAATTTAAGAAAAACACTTCTGTCTATGTCAAAGAAATAAGCTAAATTTATAAAAATGCATTCAAAGAATAAAGTTTATTTAAATAACTCATTTTCATAAAGATCCCCAAACTTGTACCATGTATAACCAAAATTATAAAATTAATATTATAAAATGTCAACAATTAAGTCATCTTGTTTCATTTCTCAGATTCAATGAGGTTGGCATCCATATTTAGTCAGGAAGGCATCTGTGCTATAGAACCTCTCTCAAACTCATCCACCATTTCTCCCCAAATTCACATACCATTCTAACATGTCTTCCATTTTCTGTCATTCACACCACTTTTCCTCTTTCAAACAAGGCTGTCTGCTCTAATCTTTTAACTTGCTATGTCAATTATTTGGTATTATTGTTTTGCATGAATCTTCCAAAAGCAAAAAATTTCCTTTTATCATCCACTTTCTTGGTTTTGTTTTCTGAGACAGGGTCTCACTCTGTCACCCAGGCTGGAGTGCAGTGGCATGATCTCAGCTCACTGCAACCTCCACCCCCCAGGTTCAAGCAAACCTCCCACCTCAGCCTCTTGAGTAGCTGGGACTACAGGCATGCGCCACCATGCCCAGCTAATTTTTGTATTTTTGGTAGAGACAGGGTTTCGCCATGTTGCCCAGGATGGTCTCGAACTGCTGAGCTCAAGTGATTTCATCCCTCTTGGCCTCCGAAAGAGCTGGGATTACAGGCGTGAACCACCACACCCGTCTTATCATCCACTCTTAACTACGAAAACTCACTTTGATTCTAGTACTTCAAGAGGAACACTAAAGTAGACTAGTTCAGGCGACTAGGGTTCTAGACCAGCTCAACCACCAAATTATGAGAGATTGGGCCTAAAAGTCTGAAATTTCTCAATGAATGAACTCCTATTTCTCAAGCACCTAGCATGGGATAGACAGTTTGTATATACCATTGTATTTCATTTGTGTGGGACACAGTAGGTGTACTCTGTACATATTATTAAGTGAATAAACTACCTTAAAATTAAGTACTGTGGTCAGGTGCAGTGGCTCATGCCTGTAATCCCAGCACTTTGGGAGGCTGAGGCAGGTGGATCACTTGAGGTCAGGAGTACAAGACCAGCCTGGCCAACATGGCGAAACCCCATTTCTACTAAAAATACAAAAATTAGACAGGTGTGATGACACATGCCTGTAGTCCCAGCTACTCAGGAGGCTGAGGCAGGATAATTGCTTGAACCCAGGAGGTGGAGGTTGCAGTGAGCCAAGATTGAGCCACTGCACTCCAGCCTGGGTGATATCGAGATTCCATCTCAAAAAAATTAAAAAATTAGCCGGGTGCGGTGGCAGGCACCTGTAACCCCAGCTACTTGGGAGGCTGAGGCAGGTGAATCACTTGAACCAGGGAGGTGGAGGTTGCAGTGAGCCGAGATTGCACCATTGCACTCCAGCCTGGGGGACAGGAGCAAGACTTCATCTCAAAAAATAATAATAGCCGGGCACGGTGGCTCACGCCTGTAATCCCAGCACTTTGGGAGGCCGAGGCGGGTGGATCACGAGGTCAGGAGATCGAGACCATCCTGGCGAACACGGTGAAACCCCGTCTCTACTAAAAACAAAAAATTAGCCGGGTGTGGTGGCGGGCGCCTGTAGTCCCAGCTACTCGGGAGGCTGAGGCAGGAGAATGGCGTGAACCCGGGAGGCAGAGCTTGTAGTGAGCCGAGATCGCGCCACCGCACTCCAGCCTGGGTGACAGAGTGAGACTCCGTCTCAAAAAAAATAAAAATAAAAATAAAAATAAATAATAATAATTAAAAAAATTTTTAAAACAATTAAAATTTTTTTTAAAGTACTGCATGTGTTTGCAGATACACAGAAAAACATCATTTACCTTCTAAGTGAATTCTGTTTGTCCAAGGGTATCCATGTGATGTCACAGCCAGACACTGTACCAAGGTACAGGGGTTTTTGCACTGCATTCATACCCTGAAAGCTTTCTAAACTGCATAGCACTAAAACCTAAACCTACCAAGTTTTCATTACCAATGCAGTGTTTTCTCCCCTTACTCTAATGTGGACTTTTATGTTCAAATTCAGTTAGTCTCTCTATCATGCCAACTAAATGATACTACTAAGAATTCAAAAGATGAAAGTAATTTTAAAGGTAATTTAGTATTAACAGAGATCTCTCATTTTAGAGATGAGGAAAAAGAAATCACCCAAGGACATTCAGAGAGTTAACATGCCCAGTTCAGTCAGTTAGCCAGCGGTAATTTATTGCATATTTGCCTGCTACAAATCAGGCACAAACAGTGCTGGTCTGCATTAAAACTATGTTAAAACAGATCTGAAAATGAAGCATTTCTGTACTTTTCATAGTTTATCAGGAAATGTAGATATTACACAAACAATTACATAGTTAGATGAACGGTATCATGGGGAAGAAGAAAATGCTACGAAATTTATTTAGCAGTGACTTAACCTAGTCTATAAATTTAAAAGGCATCCATTAGATTAGAAGGATGAAAAAACATTTGCTATAGGAAAAGGTAAGAAAGTTTTAGTGGAGGAGGTCCACAACAGAAGAAATGGAGTATAGGTGTAAAAGAAACAAGACATAAAACTAAATATATAATCAGGACCATATATGCCCAACCTTGAATGATTTTGAACTTTATCATATGGTTAGTGGAAAGCCACTGAAAAATTTTAAGTAGAGCCATAATGTGATTAAAGAATTTAAAAGATCGCTCTGGAACATCTTATTGTGTTAAAAAGTAAGTAAAGACCAAAAAACTAATGGATATTTTAAAAAATAAAATGAAACAAAAAAAGAAGGTAGGTTAGAGGGGCTCCCACAGGCTGAATATGGGATAATTTGAGTATCAAAATGAATACTGGTAACAATGGATCATGACACACTGATTAAAGAATTCATGAGACCTTACTGATACTTAAAAAATAAACAAGCATTCATAGAAGGAAAACATAAGACAAGGCCCTAAAATATGGTGGAGAAAAAGGAAGGGAGAGAGATAAATGAAATATACTATTCTACAGGTTCTATAAATGATATAATTTTTAAAGATAGTAACTTAAAAGATGCATGCTGTAATCTTTACAATAACCTCTAAATACAAAGGAATACATCTAAATACTCAAAATAGAACAGTGAAAAAAATGCAATTTACCTACAATAAGGCGAGAATAAAGAACAAATGGCATCAATAAGACACAAATAAGACAGAAGACTTAAATCCAACTATGTAATTACTACATTAAGTCTAAAAGGAATAAACACAACAATTACAAACTGTCGGGCTGCAGAAAAAGGCAAAACCCACATAGAGACACAGACTGAAAGTCAAACGGTGGGGAGGGTAACACATGTCAATCCAAATACTAAGCATAAAAAAAAAACCTGATATTAAATATAACCACATTAATCTCAGATATAGGAGGCCTAAAGAGAAAGTATGCACCCAGCACAGTGGCTCACACCTGTAATCCCAACACTTTGGGAGGCAAAGGAAGGAGGATCACTTGAGGCCTGGAGTTGGAGATCAGCCTGGGCAACAAAGCAAGAAAGACCCCATCTCCACAAAAAATAAGAAAACTCAGCTAGGCACAGTGGTGTGTACCTGTAGTTCCAACTACTTGGGAGGCTGAGATGGGAGGACTGCTGGAGCCCAGGAGTTCGAGGCTGCAGTAAGTTATGATTACGCCACTGCACTCCAGCCTGGGGGACGAGCAAGACACTGTCTCTAAAAAAAAAAAAAAAAAAAAAAAAAAAAAATAGAAGAGAAAACATGACAAGAATAGAGTCACTCGGCCAAGCATGGTGGCCCAAGTCTGTAATCCCAACACTTTGGGAGGCTGAGAGATCACTTGAGAAAAAAAATCTTAAAAAAAACAGAAAGAAAAAAGAATAGAGTCACTAAATATGATCATCAACAAGACATAACTCTATATGTGAAGCAACTAACAATACAACTTCAAAATACATGAAGCAAAAAACAGAACTAAAGGGATAAGTAAAATCTCCAACTGTGGCTGCAGATTTATAGTTCTGTTAGTTACAACAAGACAAAAAAACAAGACACAGAAGATTTTTACAGCCCTACCAACCAACTTGACCCAAGTGATATTTATAGAAACACTACACCTAATAACTTGGTATGCACTTTTTAAAGTTTATTTGTGGGCCGGGCGCAGTCGCTCATGCCTGTAATCCCAGCACTTTGGGAGGCCGAGGCGGATGGATCACAAGGTCAGGAAATCGAGACCATCCTGGATGGCCAACATGGTGAAACCTCGTTTCTACTAAAAATACAAAAATTAGCTGGTCGTAGTAGCGCATGCCTGTAATACCAGCTACTTAGGAGGCTGAGGCAGGAGAATCGCTTGAACCAGGGAGTCAAAAGTTGCAGTGAGCTGAGATCGCGCCACAGCACTCCAGCCTGGGGACAGAGCAAGACTGTCTAAAAAATAATAATAAAATAAATAAAGTTTACTTGTGGGGGCACCAAGATACACTATATGCTGGACCACAAAAAAAGAGCATCGATAAAAATCAAATAATTGAGGCTGGGAGTGGTGGCTCACACATGTAATCCTATCACTTTGGAAGGCCAAGGTGGGAAGATTGCTTGAGGCCAGAAGCTGGAGAACAGCCTGGGAAACATGGTGAAACCCCATATCTAAAAAAAAAATACAAAAAAAAATTTAGCCAGGCATGGTGGCACATGCTATAGTCACAGCTACTCTTAACAGGCTGAGGTGGGAGGATGATTTCAGCCCAGGAGGCAGAGGTTGCAGTAAGCTAAGATCGAGCCATTGCACCCCAGCCTGGACAATAGAGCCAGATCCCGTCTCAAAGAAGAAAAAAAAGAAAAAAAAATCAAATAACTGAAATAATAGAAAATACATTCTCTGACCTCAGTGGTATTAAATTTGAAATCACTAAAAAACAAGATAATTACAATATCAAAAATTAGAAATTAAGCATACTTCTAAAGAAACTGTATGGCCAGGCGCAGTGGCTCACGCCTGTAATCCCAGCACTTTGGGAGACCAAGGCGGGCAGATCACTAGGTCAGGAGTTCGAGACCAGCCTGGCCAACATAGTGAAATCCCATCTCTAGTAAAAATACAAAAAATTAGCCGAGTGTGGTGGTGTGCACCTGTAATCCCAGCTACTGAGGAGGCTGAGGCAGGAGAATCACATGAACGCGGGAGGCAGAGGTTGCAGTGAGCCAAGATCACGCCATTGCACTCCAGCCCAGACGACAGCATGAGACTCCATTTCAAAAAAAAAAAAGAAAAAAAGAAAAAAAAAAGAAACTGTATGGTAATGTAAGTAGAAAAATAAATCAGAGAAAACTCAGTAAATATTTTGAACTGAATGATATAAAAACACAACTAAGAGTTTGGGGATGCAGTTAAAGCAGGGCTTAGAAATGTCTATAGCTTTAAACCATAAGCTATCGATAAAACTTAAAGAAGGATGACAAATCAAGAAGCTAGGAAAAGAAAGCAAAGTAAACCCAAAATAAGTGGAAAGAAGGAAATAATAAAGATAAAAGCAAACATCAATCAAATAATGATAAAAGCAAAAATAAATCAAATAGAAAATAAAGAACAGCATAAAAATCAGTGAAACCAAAAATGAGTTCTATCAAAAGATCAATATAGGCTGGGCGCCATGGCTCATGCATGTGTCACTTGAGGTCAGGAGTTTGAGACCAGCCTGGCCAACATGGCAAAGCCCTGTCTCTACTAAAAATACAAACATTAGATAGGTGTGATGGTGCATGCCTATAGTCGCAGCCACTTGGGAGGGTGAGGCAGGAGAATCGCTTGAATCCAGAAGGCGGAGGTTGCAGTGAGCTGATATTGTGCCACTGTACTCCAGCCTGGGTGACTCCGTCTCAAAAAAAAAAAAAAAAAAAACCCCACAAATTGCCAATATCAGGAATGAAAGAGGGAACACCACTACAAATCTACAGACATTACAAGGAAAATAAAGAAATACTATAAGTAATTTTTTCTTTTTCTTTTTTTTTTTTTTTTGGAGACAGGGTATCCCCCTGTCACCAGGCTGGAGTGCAGTGGTACATGACAGCTCATTGCAGCCTCGACCTCCCAAGTTCAACTGATCCTCCCACCTCAGCCTCCAGAGTAGCTGGCACTACAGGCAATCACCACTACACCTAACTAATTCTTGAATTTTTTGCAAAGACAAGGTTTTTTGTTTTGTTTTGTTTTGTTTTGTTTGCCAGGTTTCCCAGGCTGGACTCGAACTCCTAGACTCAAGTGATCCTCCCACCTCAACCTCTGGTGGAACTAGGAATATAGGTGTGGTCACTATGCCCTGGCTATTTTTTTTTTTTTTTTTTGGAGACAGTGTTTCCCTGTATTGCTCAGGCTGGTCTCAAACTCCTGGCCTTAAGCAATCCTCCCACCTCCAGCCTCCAGAGTAGCTGAGATTACAGGCATGAGCCACCACATCAGGCTCTCTTTTTAAAAACAGCCCTTTAAAATGCAAAAGCCAGACTGGGTGCAGTGGCTCACACCTGTAATCCCAGCACTTTAGGAGGTCAAGGCTGGAGGATCACTTAAGCCCAGGAGTTTGAGACCAACTTAGCAACATAGTAAGACCCCATCTCTACAAAAAATAGTCAAATTAGGCTGGGCGCTGTGGCTCACACCTGTAATCCCAGCACTTTGGGAGGCCGAGGAGGGCGGATCATGAGGTCAGAAGATCGAGACTATCCTGGCTAACATGGTGAAACCCCATCTCTACTAAAAATACAAAAAATTAGCGGGGCATTGTGGCAGGCGCCCATAGTCCCAGCTACTCGGGAGGCTGAGGCAGGAGAATGGCATGAACCCGGGAGGCAGAGCTTGCAGTGAGCTGAGATCGCACCACACTGCACTCCAGCCTGCGCAACAGAGCGAGACTCCATCTCAAAAAAAAAAAAAAAAAAAAAAGTCAAATTAGCCAGTCCGCTGGCACAGGCCTGTAGTCCCAGCTTCTCCAGAGGCTGAGGCAGGAGGATCTATTGAGCCCAGGGGTCAAGGCTGCAGTGAGCTGTGATGGCGCCACTGCACCCCAGCCTGAGTAACATAGCAAGGCCCTGTCTCAAAAAAAAAAAAAAAAAAAAAAAAAAAAGCAAGAGCCGTTTTTAGCTTGTGGATAATACAAAAACAGGCTACCGACTAGAATTTGGCCTGTGAGCTACAGCTTGCTGACCCTTGTTCTAGAGACTGCACTCAGACAACAAAAATGAATGGAACAGGATTTCAACTTTTCGGCTATTATGAAGTAACAGAGAGTGGATTTACCTTCCTGCCTTAAACAACTAAAAGGTCAGACAAAATTATGAAGTAAGTTTTTCAGGCATTGGAGAACAGGCAGAATAGAACAGTAAGCTCTGAGACAAGAGAAACAAATGAGGTGAGTCCTATCTTTGCCCCAGCTTACCGTCTGGAGAGTTTCCAGGCCACATAGCATACAGAGTGAAACTAAATGGAGCCTGGCAATCTCCCGAAGTTGAGGAAACAGGGTTCAGAGTTAGCAGACATCAAAGAGGCCAGAATACTAAAAAGGAGAGAGATACACTGAGAAGTCCAGAGATCTGCAGAGGACTCGCCTCTAGTCTTCAGCTAAGTATCAAGCTGCACAAGTAAGAGAAGAAACCATGGAGGCCAGTGAAACAGTCACCAGAAAAAAGTGGGCAGAACAATTCCTAGAGTTTATACAGGGCCTGAAATAGTTCATGTTCCATCAACCAGAAGGAAAAGAAAACACAAGACTTTTTTTTGAGAGAGAGCCAGTGGCACGATCTTGGCTCACTGCAGCCTCCACCTCCTAGGTTCAAGCGATCCTCCTGCCTCAGTCTCCTGACTAGCTGGGACTACAGGTGCCCGCCACCATGCCAGACTAATTTTGTACTTTTAGTAGAGACGAGGTTTCACCATGTTGGCCAGGCTGGTCTTGAACTCCTGACCTTAAGTGATCTGCCCGCCTTGGCCTCCCAAAGTGCTGGGATTACAGGTGTGAGCCACCGCACTCGGCCCAGAAGGAAAAGACCTTCTAACACATGGGGTATCACATGGGGCATCACATGGGGCATCAATTATTCAATAGTATAATAAAAAGTCAGCAGTAGGATAAAATTAGCTTTTGCCAAGAAGCTATTCTGGTGCCGCCACCTAACAAAGATTAAAAGTAAGCCTCAAAAAGATTTGTTTATCTTATTTATTTATTTTTTTAAGGCAGGGATACAGGGTACCAAAAATATCTGTTTCTAGTAACTTTACTGTATCCCAGAACAAAGCTTGAGAATAGTTAAGGGAACCTTTTTTTTAAGTCCTGCACCCAACTAGGTAGAGGCCACCATGTCTGGCATTCAATCAAAAGCTACCAAGCATGCAAAGAAGCAAGAACAGCCAATTTATAATAAGAAAGGTTAATCAACAGAAACAGATCCAGAAATTATACAAACGATAAAACTAGTAGACCATTAAAAAAACTATTATAAATATATTCCATGTATTCAAGAAGGTAAAGGTGAAAGCATGAATATACTAAGGAGACACACAGATACATATAAAAAGTACCCAAACTGAACTTAGAGATGAAAAACCCAATGTCTAAGATGAAAATTACACAGAATGGAACTAACAGAAAATTATACACTGCGGAAGATTGGTGAATTAGAACATACAGCAAAAGAAACAGTCCAAAATAAAAAGAGAAAAAAAGGCTAAAGAAAATTAGTGAGCTATGGAACAACATCTAGTGATACAATATGCATATAACTGGAGTCAATAAATATGCTAAGGGAGAAGACAAAAAAATTTTGAAAATATAATGGCCAAAACTTCCCAATTTTATGAAAACTGTATACTCACAGAATCAGAATGTTCAATGAACCCTGTGCAGAAGTTTGAAATAAACCATACCAAGGCATAATCAAATTCCTGATAAAAAGTGATAGAGAATTCTTAAATGCAGCTAGGGGGAAAATGGTATTACAGCCAAAGGAACACAAATAATAACAGTAGACTCATAGAAGCAATGCTGAGGCAGGAAAATAGAATCTGGAGGCAGGGAACCTAAGGCCAATTCACACTGACTTCCCAGAGCTAAATCAAAAGGAAAACCCCAAATTTCCACACCTAAGTAACAGAAGAACTGGAGGCTACTCCCTTGGTAAACCCCACTCTTTTTCTATGTGGCAGATGGAAAATTGAAAGAATCTCTGTTGCCGGGCACAGTGGCTCATGCCTGTAATCCCAGCACTTTGGGAGGCCAAGGTGGGCAGATCACGAGGTCAGGAGATCGAGACCATCTTGGCGAACACTGTGAAAACCCGTCTCTACTAAAAATACAAAAAAAATAGCCGGGCATGGTGGCAGGCGCTGTAGTCCCAGCTACTCGGTAGACTGAGGCAGGAGAATGGCAGGAACCCAGGGGGCGGAGCTTGCAGTGAGCCGAGATGGCACCACTGCACTCCAGCCTGGGCAACAGAGCAAGACTCTGTCTCAAAAAAAAAAAAAAAAAAAAAAAAAAGAAAGAATCTCTGTTGGTTGCTTTCTGCAACCAATCAGACGTTTGCATAAGAGTGTAACTTTGTAACTTCACTTTAGCCTTTGATTGGTTGCTTTCTGCAACTTACCAGGCAACTATTCAGACTGATTCCTGGCCAAGTCTTTGTTTGCACAGAAGTGTAACTTTGTAATTTCACTTTAGCCTCTGATTGGCTGCTTTCTACAACCAGAGGTTTGCATAGGGTATAACCTTTGTAACTTAACTTCAGCCTCTCATTGGGGGCCACTACTTCATTTACAAAGGGTGTACACCAAGTAACCAATGGGAAACCTCTAAAGAGGATTTAAACCCCAGAAAATTCTGTAATGGCACCCTTGAGCCCCTATGCTCCAACCAGCTCCCACACTGTGAAGTATACTTTCATTGTCAATAATCTCTGCTTTTTTTTGCTTCATTCTTTTCCTGCTTTGTGTGTTTTGTCCAATTCTTCGTTCAAGACGCCAAGAACCTGGACACCTTCCATTGGTAACAATGCAATCCAGAAGGTATAGGAGCAACATCTTTAAAGTACTGAAAGTAAAGGAAAATGTCAATCTAGAATTCAAAATCCTGCAAAAATATCTCTCAAAACTACACCAGGTGTGGTGGTGCATACCTGTAATCCCAGCTACTCAAGAGGCTGGGGCAGGAGGATCACCTAAGCTCAAGAATTTGAGTTCAGCCTGAGCCACATGGCAAGACTGTTTCTTTAAAAAAAAAAAAAAAAAAAAAAAAAACTTTCAAAACTGGAGGCAAAATAAATAGTTGTTCAGAAACAGAGAATCATCACTACCAGACCAGTACTACAAGAGGTATTAAAGGAAAGTCCTTCAGCAGAAGGAAAATGACACCATGTGAAAACAAACGTCTGCCCTAAGGAAAGAAGAGTATGGCAATCTAACTATGTGGGTTCTCACCAGTTATAAATGGATTGCCTCTCAACTCCAAACCCACTCTTCTCTGCCCTGCTTTACATAACGGAGATGGACCCTGCAAAACTTTCTCCTTTGCCAGCTGGCACAATGTTAACCTTTGTCAGTAGATGGCACTGGAGGAATACTCTAGAAGGAAGGGGCTTCTCTTCCTGTTAACACTGTTCTCTAGCCGGCTTGCTCCAGTGGAGGTGTTGTGCAGGACTCCAAATGGCCCTCCCAGAGACCAACTTCCCAGCAAGTCTCAGTGACACAGGCACACACGCATGACTAGTTTCCTGACAAGTTTTGTCAGCACTCCAGAGAGCAGCTACCCTGCAAGTTTCAGCAGCACCCCTATGGGAGACAGACTTCGCAGAGAATTTTGCCAGTGTCCCCGCTGTCTTCTTAGCCAAATTCAGCAAGGGGCTTCCTAGTGACTTTTTTTGAGACACAGTATCCTCTCTTGCCCAGGCTGGAGTGCAGTGGTACAAACACAGTGAGTGCACTGCAGCCTTGATCTCCTGGGCTCAAGCAATCCTTCCACTTCAGTTTCTCAAGTAGCTGGGACCATAGGTGCACACCAGTATGTCCAGCTAATATTTTTATTTTTTGTAGAGATGAGGGACTCACCATCCTACTGACTTTTATTGGCACCCCAGGGGGGCATTTTTTAATTGCCAGCAAAACCCTGCCCCACCTCAAATGTTTCCAGCATCCAGTGGACCACACCTTCTCCAATAAGATCTGAATCTCAGCCTTGAAGCTGATGGGCTGGCCATCATCCAGACTTATTCCATCCTTGTTACTTTGCCTCAGACTTAGAGGTAGTGGTTGCTCCCTCTACTGTTATTCTGTATCTTTAGCATTCTCTTTATGCCTAAGAGTTAATTCCCCATTAATGGTAAATAATTCTTTATGTTAAACTTTCCATATTCAAATTACTGTATGGTTTCTGTCCTCTGATACAGGACTGGTAGTGGCAGTGGTCATAGGAGACAGGCACACAAAAATGGAATTCAGAATTGGTTTTCGTTGTGTCCTTAGGCTTGAGTATAGGGCTCAAGCAGGAACTAGTTTGGTAATAACCCCACATATGCAGGGGCATCACAGTTAATCAGGCTATCACCTGTGGTTGGTGATGATGAAATGCCAACTAAAGCAAGTACCTTGGGAACCCAAATGGCTGTTGCACTTAACTAGTAAAGTAGTAATGATGGCTACAAAGTCTGTTATGTGAGATGAATTCTCTAAGTGTTCTTGTGCATTTCTGATGAAAATAACAAGTTCAGGTCCATTAAGTCAGCTCAAGTCATAGTCAGAGAGAGACCTTTCAAGACAACCTTAAAAATATATATACATTTTTTTTTTTTGGTGACAAGCACCCAGGCTGGAGTGCAGTGGCGTGACCTTGGCTCACTGCAACCTCGGCTCACAGCAACCTCTGCCTCCTAGGCTCAAACCATCCTCCCATCTCACCCTGAGGTGTAAAACACCATGCCTGGCTCATTTTTGTATTAATAATCTTAATTCTTATATAACCACAGGTTGTTATTGCTGAAAATCAAATGCAAACTTTAATTGTGCAAACTGAATTACAAAATCAGTTGAATTCAGTCTCGCCAAGTTTATTGTGTGAAAGTAAGAGCAGACACAATGAGACTCCAGACTCCATCTCAAAAAAAAAAAAAAAAAAAAAAAAGAAAGAAAAAGTAAGAGCAGGCCGGGTGCGATGCCTCACGCTTGTAATCCCAGCACTTTGGAAGGCCAGGGCAGGTGGATCACCTGAGGTCAGGAGTTCAAGACCAGCCTGACCAACATGGTGAAACTCCATCTCTACTAAAAATGCAAACGTTAGCAGGGTGTGGTGGTGCATGCCTGTAATCCCAGTTACTCAGGAGGCTGAGGCAGGAGAATCGCCTAAACCTGGGAGATGGAGGTTAAAGTGAGCCAAGATGGCGTCACTGCACTCCAGCCTGGGCAATAAGAGCAAAACTCCCATCTCAAAAAAAAAAAAAGAAAGAAAGAAAAAGAAAAGATAAGAACAATTACTGGGAAATAATGGGACCTTGAAACTTCAAATGGGAGTATCTGGTTGGATCAGAATGAAACTGACAATTTCAAACTTCCACCTGCCCTCTGTATCTAAAAAGAATAGCCTTCTTTTGCTGGAAAATCATGTGATATCCTTACGTGCAACAGATGCCCTACAGGAGGACGTTCATTCTCCTCAAAACCAACCACAGCTAACCCAGTCATCACTAGAGCCATAACTAGGGTCAAATCTCAGCATGTTGTAGAGGGACAGGTACACACAATGGAAACAGTTTTACAGGCCAAAAAATTCCAAGATTTTGCTAATATATAAAAGCAGAAATCTGGGGGACATGTGAAAACAGAGTCTCAGGGTATTACACTACAGTGGTTAGAATTTACTGATACGAGGTGCACGTAATACAGATTCTGAATTGAATATGTTAGCTTGTGTAGATGGAGGTATCTCTAGTGGCTTCTCTGATTGTTGACTGAAACTTAGATTCAACAATAGCCTACATTTAATAAGACTGAGACAGTAGATTTCCCTGGCATTATCTGGAAGAGGGAATCCTGAAGTGGACTCATCCTCTGCAACCTGCACACCTACCACCCAACTACATTCCCTGAGAAGGCCCAGGGGTCATTCTGTTAGTAAGGGGAACACTCATATCTTTGAAAAGTCCTGTGGCTGTTCTCCTTTGTAGGTCAGGGATAACTGCAGAAAATGCCACACTGAGATGGGCTGCTTGACTTCACCAAGGATAATGGGATACCAAAGTAGCAGAGGCCAAATGGCACTATTTAACCCCAAAGATAAGGACAGCAGGGACATACCGGTAATCAGAATGTTTTGACCAGCAGGGATCTTTGGCAGTGGCTAATTGATCACGATGTTCCTAGGAATGAAATAGATGGGCAGTTTAATCTATATAACAGAAAGATGTCTAAATCTGGTGGCCAAAACCCAACTTGACTTATCACAATGCAAGTCATGGGCATTTTCCCAGTTTCCAAAGCTAGTCAATTCACAGGCCCAGCCAGAGACTCTTGACTGAGGACAGACTGGGTCCTCTTGAGGAAGGACTCTGCACCATTACTGCAAGTACATACCATAAATCTTCCTCCAAGTCTTCCCCAAAGGAATTTATGTACCCATTTAGCAGTGCTGTGGTTCTTAACCAGAGCAATTTTCCTCCCCAAATCTAGAAAATTTGGCAATGTCTGGAGGCAGTTTTGGTTGTCAGAACTTGGGGGTGCTGTTGAAATCTAGTAGATAGAAACCAGGGATGCTGAAATGTCCTACAATGTACAGAACAGCCCCCACAACAAATTATCTGACCTTAAAAGGCCCTACATTATCTATAACCTGTTATTCCCCTGATCTCATCTCCTGTTGTTCACCACCTTGCTCACTCATGTTCAGCTACCGCCTCTATGCTGCCTCTTTGATGTTCACAAAACATATACAACACTCTCCTGCTTCATAATCTTTGCCCTTGCTGTTCCTTCTACCTGGAATGTTCCTCCTATCAGATACCCACATGACTTCTCATTTCTTTCAGATCTTTGCTTAATTGCCACTGTTCAGAATTGCAATACCCTCTCACTGAAGTACACTATATCTCTATTGTCTGCTTTATTTTCCTCTATAGAAATGTTTTATTTAAAATGTTCTACATTAATTATTTGTTTAGCAGTTATTCCCACCCCATCCCTGGAATGTAAACTCCATAGAGCAGAGGTTTTCTCCATTTTATTCATTACTGTATCCTCCGTACCTACAATGGTTCCTCATGCATAATAGGCACTCAAACACTTGTTGAATGAAAGCATGAATGGTGACTGGAATAGAAATTAGGGATGTGAAGCACAGTGGAATCTAAAATGACTCAAGTGGTTACCTATTGTTTTTATCTGTTCAATACCTTGTTCTGAAAAGCCAGTACTCTGATATTTCAAAGATATTTACCTTTCTCAAAATGTGACAATGTTTTCAATGTAGTCAAATCTCATTCTTTTGAATTAATTTTTTTGTTTACGCTTGGGAAGCGTACCATCCCAAAATATTTACCTACATTTTCTTTCAGTACTTTAATAGCTTCATTTTCTTATATTCATATATTGAATTCAAATAGGATATGTATTGGCATTTGGAATAAGAAAAAGATCTAACTTTTTCCCCAAAATGGCCAGTAGACCATCCAAACATGAATGATCTATATACTCTACTGTTATATAGACATGAATCTGTTTATTTGTAACAATTCAGCATTCCCATACCAGTATCATATTTAAGACCCTACGATAGAACAAGGTTCTATATTCCCCTACTGCCCCCTGCCTTCATAATTCTTCTAATTCAAGATTGTCTTGCCTTTCACATATTATTCTGCCCTATCTATCATCAAATAGAATAATTTTTTAAACCCCTACTGGGATACTTAATGTAATAATATTAATTTTAATCAATTTTATGGAACACATATTTTTATAATATTGAGTTTTTCCATCCAGGAACATGATATACCACTCTATTTTTTTCCAAGTCCCAGAGTTTTCACACATTCTATGAAAAGATCATATCAAGACACAAGAAAGTTATTAAGATATGCCACAGTCAATTTCAAGAGAAAAGACTGAATGAAATAATTGGAACAAACATTTTGATTCCTTTTTTTTTTTTTTTTTTTTGAGACAGTGTCTCACTCTGTCACCCAGGCTGGAGTGCAATGGCGCAATCTTGGCTCACTGCAACCTCTGCCTCCTGGGTTCAAGCGATTCTCCTGCCTCAGCCTCCCAAGTAACTGGGACTGCAGGCGCGTGCCACTACACCCAGCTAATTTTTTGTATTTTTAGTAGAGACGGGGTTTCACTGTATTAGCCAGGATGGTCTCGATCTCCTGACCTCGTGCTCCCAAAGTGCTGGGATTACAGGTGTGAGCCACCGAGCCTGGCCTGATTCTTAAATAATTCAAGTGTTCCACAGATTGGAAGGCTAAAAAAGAGTACATTTATTCCCACTTCCTAGCATTGACCTCCAGGGCTCCCATGACACTACCCTTAACTTCTACTCTTTCTCCTTGGCTTCGAGAAATTACCACCTAGTATATGCTAGGTATTTTATGTGCGCTAAACCTATCGAAACCTACTGGAACAGAATTAGATACTATCTGTATTTCCATTTAATCCATTATAAAAAAAAAAAAAAAAACAGCCGGGCGCAGGGGTTCACGCCTGTAATCTTAGTACTTTGGGAGGCCGAGGCAGGTGGATCACCTGAGGTCAGGAGTTCAACATCAGCCTGACCAACATGGCGAAATCCCTCGTCTCTACTAACAATACAAATATTAGCCAGGTGTGGTGGCACGTTGCCTGTAATCTCAGCTACTCAGGAGGCAGAGGCAGTAGAATCGCTTGAACCCGGGAGGCACAGGTTGCAGTGAGCCAAGATCCTGCCACTGCACTCCTGCCTTGGTGACAGAGTGAGACTCCATCTCAAAAACAAAAACAAAAACCATGTTAAAGGCATGGTATGGTGGTTCACACCTGTAGTCCTAGCACTTCAGGAGGCTGAGGCAGGAGGATCATTTGAGCCCAGGACTTTGAGACCAGCCTAAGTAACATAGGAACTCCCTGTCTCTACAAAAAATAGAAAAAAAATTAGCAGAGCATGGTGGCAGGCACCTATAGTCCCAGCTACTCAGGAGGCTGAGGTGGGAGGGTTGCTTGAGCCTGGGGGTTAGAGGCTGTAGAAAGTCATGATCATGCCACCATACTCCAGCCTGGGTGACAGAGCAGGAACCTGTCTCAAAAAAAAGAAAAAAGTGTTAATGGTATCACAGACACAATTCTATTATGGTAGCAGTACCTACTCTACAATACTTCACCTTCTCCCTCATGTTCTACTTCAGAAGGTCTAGAATAGATAGGGCCTGGGCATTTTCATACTGTAAAGGCAGGAAGGCGGTGGGGAAATGGGGGAACTCCCCTGAGGGTTCTGAAGCACATTATTAATTAAAAACAACTAAACCACAGGGCGCGGTGGCTCACGCCTGTAATCTCAGCACTTTGGGAGGCCCAGGCAAGTGGATCACCTGATGTTAGGAGTTAGAGGTCAGCCTGGCTAATGTGGTGAAACCCCGTCTCTACTAAAAATACAAAAAAATTAGCCGGGCATGGTGGCAGGTGCCTGTAATCCCAGCTATTCAGGAGGGTGAGGCAGGAGAATTGCTTGAATCCAGGAGGCGGAGGTTGCAGCGGCCTGAGATCATGCCATTGCACTCCAGGCTGGGCAACAGAGTGAGACTCTGTCTCAAAAAAAAAACAACTAAACCGCTGCACGATGTGGCATATGCCCATAGCCCCAGCTACTTGGGAGGCTGAGGCAGGAGGATCACTTGAGCCCAGGAGTTCTGGGCTATAGTGTGCTAGCTATGCCAATTGGGTGTCTGCACAATGGTAGACATCAATACGGTAACCTCCCAAGTGCAGGAGACCACCAGGTTACCTAAGGAGGAGTGAACTGGATCAGGTCAGAAACGGAGCAGTTCAAAACTCCCATGCTGATCAGTAGCGGGGTCGCACCTGTGAATAGCTACTGCGTTCCAGCCTGGGCAACATACCAACACCCTGTGTCTAAAACTAAAACAAAAACACAAGACTAAACCAAGATATGCTTTCTCTTAGGTCTTCTGATGCTATCTATCTGCTGATTTCTAGAAAATTAAATTTGTGTGTCTGAAAGTCTGTGTGTATATTCACTTGCCTCAATCTCTATCTTGGGCTTCAGTTCCCAACTAACGTTAGAATAGTCTTTACTTGCAAGACTCAAATAAAAACACTATGGTATCAAAGTGGGAATGTGGTGCAAAAAGGGCCTGCTAAATAGTAACAATCATGGCCGGGCACGGTGGCTCACGCCTGTAATCCCAGCACTTTGGGAGGCCAAGTGGATCACCTGAGGTCAGGAGTTCAAGACCAGCCTGGCCAACACATGGTGAAACCCTGTATCTACTAAAAATATAAAAACTAGACAGGCGCAGTGGCAGGCACCTGTAATCCCAGTTACTTGGGAGGCTGAGGCAGGAGAATCGCTTGAACTCAGGAGGCATAGGTTGCAGTGAGCTGAGATCGCACCATTGCACTCCAGCCGGGGTGACAAGAGTGAAACTCTGTCTCAAAACAAAAAAAAAAAAAAGTAACAATCACTACCACTACTATTATTGCTAATAACTGTAGCTATGTCTGGAGACAAAGGGGAAAAGAAAGAAAAAGCTGGTTCTTGAAGGAAGAACAGATAGAAAGACATCTGGAGACAGAAAAAAATAAAATGCTAAAAGGCACAGAAGTTAGAAATGACACAAAAAGCATAATCCATAAAAGAAAAAAAATTGATAAAGTAGACTTCATCAAAATAAAAAATTTCTGCTCTTTGAAAAACACTTAAGAAAATGAAGCCAATGTGGGAGGATCACTTCAGGCCAGAAATATGAGACCAGCCTAGGCAACGAAGCAAGACCCGGCACCCTATTTCTGCAAAACAAAGAAAGTGAAAACAACCCATAAACTGGGGGAAATATTTTCAAAACATTAATAAAGGATGTGTATCCAAAATATATAAAGAACTCTCAAAACACAATATAAGAAGACATACAGTATTTATATGATCCAGTAATCCTACTCCTTTTTACCCAAGAAAAATGAAAACATGTTTATATAAAAACGTATAGACAAGAAATTCAGGCTGAGTTTTTCTGTTAAAAAGAAAACATTACTGAAGACATTACTCAGTGAAGAATCACATCTGAAATTACCTTTAGAATCAGGATTAGAAAATGTTGTTTCTTGGCAGATGCAGTATGTTCTCTCCATTTAATAATGGAACATACTTAACTAATCATATTCTCTGATCAATCACATCAGAATTATCTGTATTTTCCTTTGTCACGGCCCTTATTTCTTTTACTCATGTATCTTTTTGTAAACTGCCCCAAATTCATTGTGGAAAGAGTTAAATTTGAAAAATTATATACATGAAGAAATTAGGCCCAACATAATAAGCCTCTTCCTTTTATTAAGTCTTTCTGGGAATGAAATATCTTGCTTTAAATTTTCTTTCTAATAGCAAATTGTTAAAGGTAGTGTATTCTTGTTAAGAATACAGTATATATTTGGCCAGGTGTGGTGGCTGCAATCCCAGCACTTTGGGAGGCAGAGGCAGGTGGATCGCTTGACCCCAGGAGTTCAAGACCAACCTGGACAACAGGGAGAAATCCCATCTCTACTAAAAATAGAAAAATTCGAGAGGCATGCTAGTGCGTGCCTGTAGTCCCAACTACTCGGACACTGAGGTGGGATGATCACCTGAGCCCAGGATGCAGAGGATGATTACCTGAGACCAGGATACAGTGAGCTGAGATTGTACCAGACCACTGCATCCAGCCTGGGCCACAGAGAGAGACCCTGACTCAAAAAAAAAAAGTATATATATATTTTTTGTTTGTTTGTTTTGGTTTGGTTTTTTTGAGACAGAGTCTCGCTCTGCCACCCAGGCTGGAGTGCAGTGGCGCAGTCTCGGCTCACTGCAAGCTCCGCCTCCCAGGTTCACGCCATTCTCCTGCCTCAGCCTCCCGAGTAGCTGGGACTACAGGCGCCCGCCACCATGCCCGGCTAATTTTTTGTATTTTTAGTAGAGACGGGGTTTCACCGTGTTAGCCAGGATGGTCTTAATCTCCTGACCTTGTGATCCGCCTGCCTCGGCCTCCCAAAGTGCTGGGATTACAGGCGTGAACCACAGCACCTGGCCAAAAAAAAAGTATATTTTTAAAAAACCTATAGGCAAATGTTTATAGTGATTTTATTCATAATCACCAAAAACTGGAAACAACATAAATATCTTTCAACTGATGAATAACCAAACTCAGTATATCCATACAATGAACCATTAGCAAGACACATGCAACATGGATAAATCTCAAACACATAATGCTAAGTAAAAAAAGCCAAACTCAAAGTACACACTGTAAAGTATGATTAACATGATCTTCTGAAAAGGGAAAACTATAGAATAGAAAACAGATTGAGTGGCTGCTAGAGGCAGAGGAAGGGGAAAGGTTGGCTATAAAGGGGCATAAAAGAATCTGGGGGGTGATGAAAATGTACTGCATTTTGATTATAGTGCTAATTATACCACTATATGCATATGTCAAACCTTACAGAACTGTACAATGAAAGTATGAATTTTACTCTATATAAATTATACTGCAATAAACCTTATTTCAAAAATATTTATCACATGCCTGAACCAGTAATTTAATTTCTAGAGAACTAGAGCTACAGACAGAAACTACATATAATGCTATTTGGTTTAGCTTCTTTTTTAAAAATAACAGCTTTATTGAGATATAATTCAAATGCCACATAACTCATCAATTTAAATTGCACAATTCAATTGTGTTTAGTATATTCAGAGCAATACAATCATTACCACAATCAATTCTAGAATATTTTCATCCAGCCAGGCATGGTGGCTCATTCCTATAATCCCAACACACTTTGGAAGGCCGAGGCAGGAAGATTATTTGAAGCCAGGAGTTGAAGACCAGCCTGGGCAACACAGCAAGACCCCCAATCTCTACAAAAAATAAAAAATGAAAAATGAGCCAGGCACGGTGGCATGCGCCTGTAGTCCTAGCTATTGGAGAGGCAGGAGGATCCCTTGAGCTCAGGAGTTCAAAGCTGCAGTGAGCTATGATTGCACCACTGCACCCCAGCCTGGGTGACAGCCAGATCCTGTCTCTAAAAAAATAAAAACTAAATAAGTAAATAAAATCAGGAAACAGAACTGTACATGTGATGTTAACCATGTAAAAACACATACCTGCAAAGAAACATCCTATAAAGAAATATGCTAAGCATAAGTACAATTAGTAGCTATGGCTGAATAAAATATGATTTTTAAAAAGACAAGAAAACTGGAAAGTCAGTCCAGGAGAGATGGCTCACGCCTGTAATCCCAGCATTTTGGGAGGCCAAGGCGGGTGGATCACTTGAGGTCAGGAGTTCAAGGCCAGCCTGGCCAACATGGAGAAACCCTGTCTCTACTAAAAATACAAAAATTAGCTGGGCATGGTAGTGCGCATCTGTAATCTCAGCTACTTCGGAGGCTGAGGTGGGAGAATCACTTGAGCCCGGGAGCTAGGGGTTGCAGTGAGTTGAGATCGCACCACTGCACTCCAGCCTAGGCGACAGAGTGAGACTCCATTTGAAAGAAAAGAAAAGAAAAAAAGAAAACTGGCAAGTCATTCACTATGATATATTGTAATAATTTATCTAAGTGAATGGTATAAAAAGCAGCTAATAAGCTCTTTAGGATATATGGTAAAAGTATCTGGACCAGTGGTATTCAACCAGGGGCAATTTTGTTCCCCAGAAGACACTGGTAATGTCTGGAGATATTTTTAGTTACCACAACTAGTGGGGCAGTGCTACTGACATCTTAGTTGATAGTGGGTTAAGTATGCAGCTGAATATCCCACAATGCACAAGACAATACCCCACAACAAAGAATTACCTGGTCCATAATGCCAACAGTGCCAATGTTGAGAACCCCTGATTCAGACTACACTGTAGGTGTTAAGTAATCACCAATTTTTAAATCAGTGGAGTGATCTAAAGTAAGGAAATAATAGCTTCCTCCTTCATCCCAACCATTGTGTATTCTTTCCCCAGTCTTCCTATTTCAATTAATGGTGCCACCAACTATCTAGCACTAACCCTGCTACCTAGGGGTTAGTGGTCTTCTTTATTTTGCTACATTTACCAACAAGTTCTATTGACTGTACCTCCAAAATATATCCCAACCAATTCTCATCATCTACACCCTACTCCAATGATTACTTTCATACCTGAATTATACCAATAGCTTCCTAACTGACGCTCTGTTTCCCATCTTGCTCCCTGAAGTTCATCTCATACACAAGAGCCAAAAGAATCTTTTTAAGAGATCATACTCTTTAGATCATACACAAAAACCAACATGCTTAGAGAATTATCTATTCTTCCTACCGCAATCACTATCATATTATCTTATGCTGTCCTGTTTTCTTCACTACCTAAAATTATTTTCTCTATTTCTTTTTTATTTTCTATCTTACCCCCACCACTAGCACACACCTTAACTTCCTTATTATTCTTTGTCCAGCACTTGGAACCATGTCTGACACATGTCCTAAATATTTGTTCAATGAATGAATCTCTCCTATACTAATGGTCTATTTGTTCTACTGGAGACAGAGTAAAAATAAATCTGAGCAGGAAGGAGACTGAATCTCCTAAAGTGAACTGATATTCCCAATGTTAGTCAGCCAGGACACAAATTATAGGTCATTAAATAAGGTCTTTGGAAGAAAGGGGAAAAAAATAAGTTATTTCCCCCAGATTTCAACCTGCTTCCGAGTTTCAAAGAAAAGATGCCCTCTGCTCACCATGAGACAACTGAAAGCTGAGCAAGTAGATGCTGCCTATTTCTCCTAGATCAGCCACACATAATACATATATAAATACATACATATTTGTTCTGCAATTCCCTATTATACTAAGCTTTTAATAAAGTCTGTTTTAAAATAATCACAGCCTGGTTTCAGCTGTGCTGGGTGGAATTAGGCAAAGATTCTGTCACCACAGAGGCTGGGGGCACGAGCAGGGCCTCTACCAAAGCTAGCGCGATAGTAGCAAAGACATTCAGAAAGAAACTCTCCCACAAAGAAAAAGTAAATTTCTGATAGGAGTCAAAGCTGTAAGGCAAGCTGCCTTTCGCCACAGGAAAAAACTCTGACCAGTAACCACCTTAGAGAACTGGAATAATAAGGGAGCCAACTTGTTACCTCAGAGATAAACATGTTTTCATTTTAGAAGAAAAATCTGTCTCCAAGGTGTAAAAATGAATGGGGTAGAGGAAACAGTAAAGAAGGGAGTGAGAAAAAAAGAGTTGTAAAAGCAAGGAAAGTCAAAAGACAAAACATGCAAAATGAGTACCAGAATTAAGGTGGTGGCAGTAGAAAATCAAAAATGTTTTTAAAATCATACCTGATGCAGTATCAACAAGACTTAGCAGTTACAACTAAATAGTAAGGGAAAGGGAAGAAACAAAAGATGACTCACAGGTTTCTAACTTGGGTGACTAGAAGCCAGTAACTAATAGAAATAATATGTGAAGAATAACAGACTGGGGCTGCAGAGGGCTATGATCTTGCCACTGCATTCCATCCTGGGCAACATGGCAAGACTGTCTCTAAAATAAAAATAAAAATAGGCCGGGAGTGGTGGCTCACGTCTGTAATTCCAGCATTTTGGGAGGCCAAGGCAGGCAGACCGCGAGGTCAGGAGTTCGAGACCAGCCTGACCAACATGGTGAAACCCCGTCTCTACTAAAAATACAAAAATTAGCGAGGCGTGGTGGCGCATGCCTGTAATCCCAGCTACATGGGAGGCTAAGGCAGGAGAATCGCTTGAACCCGGGAGATGGAGGTTGCAGTGAGCCGAGATTGCATCACTGCACCCCAGCCTGGGTGACAGAGCGAGACTCTGTCCCCCAAAAAATAAAATAAAATAAAAATAAAAATAAAATAAATAAATAGGAAAAATAACAAGTTGAGAAGGGGAGGGCACTAGGTGTGTGAGCAAGTAATTGGCAGGGAAGAAGGAAGTAGGAGTTCAGTTGTAGACATAGTGAATTTGCAGTATTTGTGTGACAGCAAAAACATAAGATTTTTAGTTTTAAAGACAAAAACAGAAGCGAAGAAGTAAAATGGAAATCACATAATGTACTTAATGGGTAGATCCTAAAACTACTACTATAAGCCAGTGGCTGATGCCTGTAATCCCAGCACTTTGGGAGGCCAAGGAAGGAGAATCACTTGAGGCCAGGAGTTCAAGGCCAGCCTGGGCAATATAGCAAGACCCCATCTCTTAAAAAATATTAAGTAAAAAAAAAAAAAAAATTAAGTAAAACCACTACTGTAGAAGAGATTGCCCAAGAAAATACAAGCTGAGGGAATAACACTTATTGAGCATGCAAAAAGAGCAATTCAAGAGGAGAACCAGGAGAATGCCATCTCATAAAACAAGGAAAAAGTCGAGGAAGGAAGGGCAACAGAAATAAGAAAAGTCAAATAAAGATCTAAGAAAAGTCAAATAAAATAATGTCTGAAAAGCATCCATTAGATTTGGTGATTATTAGATCATTTCAGTGTTCCTAAAGAGAAGAATTTCAGTGCCAAAACAGAAAGATAAGCTAGGGCCAGGCAGGGTGGTTCACACCTATGATCTTTGGGAGGCAGAGGTGGAGGACTGCTTGAGCCCAGGAGTTCAAGACCAGCCTGGACAACATATGGAGACCCTGTCTCTACAAAAAAAAAAAAAAAAAGAATTATTTAAATAGCCAGGCATGGGGGTATTGTCTGTGGTCCTAGCTGCTCAGGTGGGTGAGGTAGGAGGATCGCTTGAGCCCAGGAGGTCAAGCCTTCAGTGAGCTGTGATCATGCCACTGCATTCCAACCTGGGCAACAGAGTAAGATCCTGTCTCTGAAAAAAAAAAAAAAAAAAAAAATAGGCAGACAGAGGCAGGCAGGCTCAGGAGTGAATGGGAAATAAGCAACTTATACCATCTCATAAAGATTCTAACTTCAAAAAGCTTGTCTGAGTTCAGGCTGTGGTCTCCAGATACCATTTTCCACTGAAAGGTACTGAGGCTTCTCGCAAAACAGGTTAATTCCAGGTCTGAAGTAACATATGTATAGATGAGCCTGGTTCTATTTTTTTGGCGGACAGGAAGGAATCTTTCAAGGACTATTGGAGTTAAGTCAAAGGGATACAGGTGTTTCAGTATTTTTTTCTTCTTGACTCTAATGTAAATGAAATTGTTTTCTTAAAATTTCTTTTTGGGATTGTTCATTTAGAGTGTATATAAATACAACTGATTTTTGTGTGTTGATGCCGTATCCTGCAACTTTGCTGAATTTCTTACTAACTTGCACAGTTTTGTTTTTGACGTAACTTTAAGGATATTCTACGTATGAGATCATGTCATCTTTAAATAGAGATAGTTTTCCTTCTTCCTTTCCAATTTGAATGCTTTTTATTTCCTTTTTCTTGCTTAACTTCTGGCTAGAAATTCTAATACTACACTGAACAGACATGGTGAAAGAAGGCATCCTCATCTTGTTCCTGATCTGAGGATAAAATCTCTGTCTTTCACCACTGAATATGATGTAAGCAATGATTTTTCACGGGTAGCCTTTACCACGTTGAGGAAATTCCCCTCTTTTCCTAGTTTATTAAAGTGCTTTTACAAAGGAAAGGATGTTAGCTTTTCTTTAATACTTTCTCTGCATCAACTGAGATGATGTAGTCATTCCTCAGTATCTGTGGGGGACTGGACCCTGGACCCCCCAAAGATACCAAAATCCTTGAATGCTCAAGTCCCTTATATATAGTATTTGCATATAACCTACACATATCCTCCTATACAATTTAAATCATCTCTAGATTACTTATAACACCCAATACAATGCAAATACTATGCAAACAGTTGTTATACTCTATTTTTAAATTTTGTATTTTTTTTTCCTCTGGCCCTTGATTAAGGAATAAATGTATTACCTTTTTTTTTTTTTCAAATATTTTTGATCTGCAGTTGGTTGAATCTGCAGATGTGGAACTCACAGATACAAACGACAGACTGTAGTGAGTTCTTTTTTTTCTTCATTCTACTAATGTGGTAGATTATACTGATTGATACTTGAGAAAAATTTAACCAAGGAAGCACATGACTTGTACACTAAAAGACCTGTACAAAACATTGCTGAAAAAAATAAAAGATGATCAAAATAAATGGAAAGACATTCCATGTTCACAGACTGGAAGACTTAACATTGTTAAGATGACAGTAACTACCCTTGATTTACAAATTCAATTTTGATCTCTGTCAAAATCCTAATAACTCTTTTTTCAGAAATAGGAAAAAACCATCCTAAATTTCACGTGAAATTTCAACACACCCCAAATAGCCAAAACAATCTTGAAAAACTTGAGAACTCCTACTTCCTAATTTCAAACCTACTACAAAGCTACAGTAATCAAAACAGTGTAGTACTGACACAAGAACAGGCACATAGACAAATAGAACAGAACTGAAAGTCTAGAAATAAACTCTCGCATTTGTCGTTGTTATGGTCTGAATGTCTGTGTCCCTCCTCCCCAGATTCATATGTTGAAGCCTTAACCCCCCATGTAATAATACTTGGAGAGGGGGACTTTAAAAGGTAATCAGCTAGATAAGGTAGTGAGAGTGGAGCTCTCATGATGTGATTAATGCCCTTCTAAGAAGAAACACCAGAAAGCTTACACTCTTTCTCACCTCACAAACACTAAGAAATCACATGAGCACAGAGCAAGGTAGTGGCTACCTACAAGCCAAGAGAAAAGGCCTGAAAATAAAACCTACCTGTGGGCACTTTGATCTTGGACTTCCCAGCCTCCTGAAATGTAAGACACAAATTTGTTGTTTAAGCCACCCAGACTATGATACTGTGTTACAACAGCCCAAACTGACTGATACGATGGTCAACTGACTTTCGACAAGGTTCCCAGGACCACTCAATGGGGAAAGAACAGGCTCTTCAACAAAAGGTGCTATGAAAACTGGATATTCATACACAAAAGATTGAAACTGGACACTTACTTTGTACCATAAGCAAAAATTAACTCAAGATGGATTAAAGACCTAAATTAAAGACCTAAACACTAAAACTCTTAGAAGAGAACATAGGGAAAAATCTACATGAACTTAGATCTGGCAATAGCATCTTAAATATGATACCAAAAGCATAAGCTACAAAAGAAAAACACAAATTGGATTTCATTAAAATTTAAAACTTTTGTGCATCAAGGCCACTATCATGAGGGTGAAAAGACAATCTACAGAATGGGAAAAAAATATTTGTAAATTATTTATGTGATAAGAGTTTAATACTTAGAATATAAAAACAATTCCTAAAACTCAACAACAAAAAAGAGAAGCAACCAATTAAAAAAATGCACAAAGAACTTAAATAACATTTCTCCAGAGAACATATACAAAAGGTCAATAAACACATGAAAAAATGTTCAGCATCATTAGTCACTGGAAAAATTCAAATCCAAGCCACAATAAGATACCACTTCAAGGCCAGGTGCAGTGCCTCACGCCTGTAATCCCAGCACTTTGGGAGGCCGAGGCAGGTGGATCACGAGGTCAGGAGATCAAGACCATCCTGGCTAACACGGTGAAACCTGTCTCTACTAAAAATACAAAAAAATTGGCCGGTGTGGTGGTGGGCGCCTGTAGTCCCAGATATTTGGGAGGCTAAGGCAGGAGAATGGCGTGAACCCAGGAGGTGGAGCTTGCAGTGAGCTGAGATCACGCCACTGCACTCCAGCCTGGGCGACTGAGCAAGACTCCGTCTCAAAAAAAAAAAAGATACCACTTCACACCCACTAGGACAGTTATTAACCAAAAATAAAAGACTTTGAAAGGCTGAGGTAGGTAGATCACTTGAGGTCAGGAGTTCAAGACCAGTCTGGCCAACACAGTGAAACCCCATCTCTACTAAAAGTACAAAAAAAGAAAAAAAATTAGCCAGGCATGATGGCACACACCTGTAATCCCAGCTACTTGGGAGGCTGAGGCAGGAGAATCACCTGAACCCAGAAGGTGAAGGGTAGAGGTTACAGTGAGGTGAGATGGCACCACTGCACTCCAGCCTGGGTGACAGAGTAACACTCTGTCTCAAAAAAAAAAAAAAAAAAACACACAGAAAATAACAACTATTGGCGAGGATGTAGAAAAGCTGGAATCCTCATGCACTGCTGGTGCAAATGGAAAATGCTATAGCCCCTGTGCAAAAGGTTCCTCAAAAAGATAAACACAGGCTGGGCATGGTGGCTCACACCTGTAATCCCAGCACTTTGAGATGCCAAGGCAGGTGCATTGCTTGAGCTCAGGAGTTCAAGACCAGCCTTGGTAACATGGCCAAACCCCGTCTCTATTAAGAAAAACTAAAATTAGCTGGGCATAGTGTTGCACATCTGTAGTCCCAGCTACTTGTGGGGCTGAGGTGGGAGGACAGCTTAAACCAGGGAGGTGGAGGCTGCAGTGACCCATGATCACACCACTGCACTCCAGCCTGGACAACAAAGTGAGACCCTGTCTCAAAAAATGAATAAATAAATAAATAAGGATAAACAGAATTCCTATATAACCCAGCAAATCCACTCCTAGGTACATACCTGTACTAGTCTGTTTAGTCTTGCTGTAACAGAATACCTGAGGTTGGGTAACTTATAAAGAAAAGAGGTTTATGTAGCTCACAATTCTGGTGGCTGGGAAATCCAAAAGCATGGCATTGGTGTCTGCTTAGCTTTTGGTGAGGGCCATGTGCTGCACCACAGCATGGAAAAGCAGAAAGGCAAGGGGGCAAAGAGACACACAAAAGGTGGAACCTTGCTTGTAACAACTCATTAGGGCAGTGTCCCCATTATCCAAACACCTCACACTAGGCCCCACCTCCTAATACTGCCATATTGGGAATCAAATTTCAACATGAATTTTAAAAGAAACTCATTAAAACCATCACAATACCAGAAGGAACTGAAAGCAAGGACTCAAACAAATACTTATATACCAATGTTTATAGCAACATTACTCACAATAGCCAAAAGGTGTCTATTGACGGATGAATGGATAAACAAAACGTATATGCACACAATGGAATATTTTGCAGCCATAAAAAGGAATGAGAAGTTTTGATACATACTATAACTGGATGAACCTTGAAAATATGCTAGGTGAAATAAGTCAGACACCAAAGGATAAATATTGTATGAGTCCACTTACATGAAATATCTAGAATAGGCAACTTCATAGACACAGAAAGTAATTTAAAGTTTACCAAAGGCTGGGCCGAGGGACCATGCAGAGTTACTGCATAACGTGTAGAGTTTCTATTGTGGGTGAAATAAATAACGATAATGATTGTACAATATTGTTTATGTACTTAATGCCACTGAATTATACACTTAAAGTTGCTAAAATGGTAAATGTTATATTATATATATATTTATTATATGATTTGCTTTTTGACAAGTTATAATTGCACAAAATTAAGGAGGTATACAGTGGTGTTTTGATACACAGGTATGTATACAGTGTGGAATGACTGAATCAAACAAATTAGCATATCCATCACCTTAAATACTTATTTACACCACCTAACTACAACTTTCTACGCTTGGACCAATATCTTCCTGTCCCTCCCTTCCATCCCCCATGCTCTGGTAACTATAATTCTACTCTCTGCTTCTATGAGTTCTATTGTTTTAGATTCCACATTAAGTGACAAGATGCAGTTTTTGTCTTCCTGTGGCTGGCTTACTGCACTTTGTTATGTACATTTTAACACATTTTTTTAAACTTAAGGTAATTTTTTTTTTTTTTGAGATGGAGTCTCGCTCTGTCACCCAGGCTGGAGTGCAGTGGCATGATCTTGGCTCACTGCAACCTCCGCCTCCTGGGTTCAAGTGATTCTCCTGCCTCAGCCTCCCGAGTAGCTGGGATTACAGGCACGTGCCACCACACCTGGCTAATTTTTTGTATTTTTAGTAGAGACAGGGTTTCACCGTGTTAGCCAGGATGGTCTCAATCTCCTGACCTCGTGTTCCGCCCGCATTGGCCTCTCAATGTGCTGGGATTACATGTGTGAGCCATTGCACCCGACCGGTAATTTTTTAAATATAAAAAAATCAATTTTTAAAAAGGATTGAGGTGCCGATCTTGAAGACCATGTTGTGGGTTAAATTGTGGTCCCCAAGAGATATGTCCACCCAGATCCTCAGAATATGACTTTATTTGGAATAAAGTTCTTTGCTGGTGTAGTTAATGTAAGGGTCTTGAAATGAGATCATCCTGAATTAGAGTGAGCCCTAAATCCAATGAAAAGTGTCCTTAGAAGAGACAGAAATGAAGACAAGAGAGACAAAGAGATAAGCCATGTAAAGACAGAGGCAAAGACTGGAGTAATCTACCACAAATTAAGGAACACATGGGACCACCAGAGGCTCAAAGAGAGGAGGAAGAATTCTTCCCTAAAGGCTTCAGACAAAGCATGGCCTTGCCAACATCCTGATTTCAAACTTTTAGCCTCCAGAACTGTGAGATGATAAATTTCTGTAATTTTAAACCACCAAGTTTGTGGTAATTTCTTATGGCAAACCTAGGAAACTAATTCAGATTTTAGTACATGGAAGTGGAGTGCTGCTTTAATATCTAAAAATGTGAAGGTGGGCCAGGCATGATGGCTTATGCCTGCAGTCCCAACACTTTGGGAGGCCGAGGTGTGAGGACTGCTTGAGCTCATGAGTTGAAGATCAGCCTGTGCAACATGGTAAAACACCATCTCTATTAAAAAACTTTTAAACAAAGAAAGAAGAGAGAAAGAGGGAGAGAGAGCAAGAGAGAGAGAAAGAGAGAGAAAGAAAGAAATAGAGAGAGAAAGAGAAAGAAAGGGAAAGGAAGGGAAAGGAAGGGGAGGAAGGGACGAAGGGAAGAAGGAAGAAAGAAACAGGGAGAGAAAGAAGAAAGAGAGAGAGATAAAGAAAGAAAAGAAAGAAAGAAAAAGAGAGAAAAAAAAAGGAAAGGTGGCTTTGAAATTGGGTAATGGGCTGAAAGAGTTTTGAGATGCATGATTTTAAAAAAGTACAGACTGCCTTAAAGACATGGTGGTAGAAATACTGATGTCAAAGGCAATTCTGGTTAGGGTTTAGAAGGATGTGATGAGCAACTAAGAGAAAGCTTCTGTAGTCTTAGAGAATACATACACAGAATCGTGAACATTTTGGTTCATATCAATATTTTGGTTAAGGATGCTTCTGTTGCTGTCTCAGAAGTAAATAAAGAATATGTGACTGGTAACTGGAAGAAAGGTGATCTATGTTATAAAGTGGCTGAACTATGTTCTACTGTGGGATAGAAAGGAGAATCTGGAAGCCATTAACTTGAATATTTAGCCTAGGAGATTTCCAAGCAAAATGCTGAAGGTACAGCTTGGTTCCTCCTTGGTGTTTATAGTAAAATACAAGAGGAAAGAGATAAATTGAAGAAGGAACTTTAAGCAAAAGGAAACAATGATTAACTGGGAGGTTCTCAGATTATACAGAATACAAAGGATGCAGAAATTAGGAAATTCACTGTTAGAAAAGTGTTCTAGAGAGCAGGCCACGTGGCTGGACAACCATATGCTGAAGATACTAGCAGTGTGACTCATGGATCCAATCAATCATCTCAACAGAAACGAGGAATGGAGATGGGGTTATCAGTAAGGAGCTGTGAAGAATCCTCTCGTCTAATGATATGGATCCCCTTGATATGTAAGGAGACTGACAAGGTTTTAAAGAATATCATACCAACAAAAATGCTGTAAGCCTGTACTGAAAGGAACAGAGATGGGACAAAATTTTTTAAAGTGTCTTACTTCTGGGATTTTATAGGCAAGAAATGGGCTAATACAGTTACTCAACTACAAACATGTGCACCTCTTCAGGGAAAAGTAAAAATGACTGAAGGCAAGCAGCATAGCGGGGGTTGGGGGTGGGGGAGAAACAGGCCCACACCAGCTGCAGACAGAGCCTCCATGGGCCCAGAGGGCAGAGGATCAAGCCACAGAGGATTATTCTCAGGCCCTTAAACCTAGAGAAATTTGTCCTGCTGAGTTTTGAACTTGCTTGAAACCGGAGATCCTGTATTCTTTCCATTTTCTTCCTTTTGAATGGGAATGTCTATCTTACAACTGTCTCATCCTCTCATCATTGTATTTTGTAAGCAGATAAGTTGTTTTCCAGTTTCACAGGTCCACAGATGGAGAATTTTATCCCAAATGAATCATGCCGAGTCCATACTCTTACCTAATTTAGACGATTTAGACAATGAGATTTCAAACTTTTTGAGGTTATAATATTTGGAAATTTTGGACTTAAGAGTTCATGCTGTAGCTGGGCACGGTGGCTCACGCCTGTAATCCCAGCACTTTGGGAGGCCGAGGCAGGCAGATCACGAGGTCAGGAGACGGAGCCCATCCTAACATAGTGAAATCCCATCTCCACTAAAAATACAAAAAATTAGCCAGGCATGGCGGCACGCTCCTGTAGTCCCAGCTACTTGGGAGACTGAGGCAGGAAAATGGCTTGAACCCAGGAGGCAGAGGTTGCAGTAGCCGAGATTCTGCCACTGCACTCCAGCCTGGGCGAGAGAGTGAAACTCCGTCTAAAAAAAAAAAACACAGTTCATGCTGTAACAACAGGTCGAGACTTTTGAGGATGTTGGGATGAGGTGAATTTATTTTGCATATGGGATGTAAATGAAGTTTTAGGGGTCAAAAAAAGAACTGTAGTGGATTAAACTGTGGCTCCCAAAAGTTATGTCCACCCAGAACCACAGTATGTGAGCAGACTAGATCTTTGGAGAGGTAATTATGGTAAGGATCTTGAGATGAGAACATCCAGGAATAAGGTAGACCCTAAGAGACAGAAAAGAAGATGCAGAAAGAAGACCATGGGAAGATGAAGGCAAAGACAGGAGTTTTGCCGCCACAAGTCAAGGAATACCAACCAAGCCACAAGAAGATAGAAGAGACAAGCAAAGATTCTTCCCTAGAGCCTTGATTTTGGACTTCTAGCCTCCAAAACTGTGAGATAATTTCTGATGTTTTAAGCTACCAAGTATGTAGCAGTTTTTTCGCAGCCTTAGGAAACTAATTTAAGAGACCAGCAATCATCAAAGGTATAACAAATTGAACACCAAAAGTAATGACTATGATAAATTAGAATGTATCACATATGGTAAAACTCATGAGTTCATAAGGATATTCCCTCCCAAACCTCACCTTTGGGAGTTGTGAGGGCGGGCATCAATTCATTTTTCTGAAAATTATTGATAAAGGGGAAAAAAATAAGCATTTATCCTGCTTTTTCTTTACAAACCATATTACAAGGTAACCAAATAATTGATGAGGGAATTCTTTATGAAAGAATTCCAGTTAATAAATACAAAAGAAATGACCAAAAAAAAAATCACTCTTCTAATGAAATAATGGATATAGGCAAGAATTATCATTGGCTGATAAATCCATTAAATGAAAAGTTAAAAATAAATTACGTTTGGATCCCACTGACAGAACCTAAACCAAATGATGCATTTAGTATCACTAAAAGTAGAACCACCACTTATGTTACCTCCTAGAATGATCCAACAAGAATTCACAGCCCCATCTAATGGAGTGACTATAAATCCTAATTTGTCTAGAACAATTCCAGTTTAAACTTTTCCTTCTGTGTAATCATTATAGCATCCCCTTTCATTCTCAAAATTGTCTGATTGCAAATAAATTATATAACCATTCTTTATAAATATTTCTTGCCAAAGAAACTGAACCTAAACTCATCAAGCTCTACCAACTAGGGCTCTCAATCTTGGCTACAGACCGAAATCACTTGGTAAATTTTTAAAAATATTGATGATGACATTTTACCTCATGGGCTCTGATTAATTTATCGGAGATGTGGCCTAGGGATCAGGATAACTAAAAGCTCTCCAGATAATTCTAAAGTTTCAGCCAAAGTTCAGAACCACTGCTCTGTATTTAACTACTAATTTGCGGGAAATATGAGGGGTAAAAGAACATGTTAAATACCATAACAAGGATTCAATCAGTCGAATCCAAAATGTGGAAAATTATCCTGGAACAATAACCTATTTTTTTCAACAAGTAAATAGCATGGGAAAGGAGCACAGGGGGTATGAGTTAAGAAAGGGGATTATTGGCTGGGCGCAGTGGCTCATGCCTGTAATCCCAGCACTTTGGGAGGCGGAGGCGGGTGGATCACTTGAAGTCAGGAGCCTGAGACCAGCTTGGCCAACATGGCGAAACCCTGTCGCCACTAAAAACACAAAATAAGCCAAGCCTGGTGGTGCATGCCTATAATCCCAGCTACTCGGGAGGCTGAAGCAGGAAAATCGCTTGAACCCAGGAGACAGAGGATGCAGTGAGCCAAGATCGTGCCACTGCATTCCAGCCTGGGCAACAAGGGCAAAACTCCATTTCAAAAAGAAAAAAAGGGGGGGGGGATAATTAAGGTTAAGAAAAACTTAAGAAACATATAAACTAAATGAAATGTGTAACTCTTAGTTGGATGATTTAAACAAATCAAGTGTAAAAAGACACTTAAAGAATAAGAGAAGTCTGAACACAGACTGGATTAAGGAACTCTTGTTAGGTGTAACAGTATTGTGGTTGTGCTTGTTAAAAATTCTTATCTGTTAGAAATACACACGGAAGTATTTATAGATTAAATGATGTGATGTGAGTTATTTCTTTGAAATTATTTCAACTATGGAAAAAAAGGAAGGAAGGAGGAAGGAAAGGAAAGGAGGGAAGAAAGGAGGGAGGGAAGGAGCGAGGGAGGGACAGACAGAAATGAGCAGTTAGATGAGACAGGAATGGTAGATTAATTTTTGGCTTATAAATGTATAATACGCATGTCAGTATTAAAATACTTACATTTGTAAGATATATTGGGAAGTGTAAAGAAAGAAAAACACATATGATTCTTGATATGTGCTGGGTTCTCAAAGAACTGACAGTGCTGGGTTCTATATGCTGGATAGACCAAAACAAAACAAAAAAAAGGACTATCTTTGGTCAAAGACAGCTAATTAAAGCTTCTAGGAGGCCAGAAAGATGATATGAATGAAATTAAAATAACAATATAAATATTTCCTAAGTACAAGAAAGTGGGTATAGGTATGAGAAGGTTGGATAAGAACTATTACTACCCCAAAATTGCTAAATTCCAGAGATTATACCACAAACTGACTTTGAAAAACCCATGCTCTTACTAATGGCTAAGCCACATAAAAGTATCATTTTTTTTTTAAGTCAAATGGTCAAGTATTAGCAATTTTGTTGGGTTGAATACAGTACATTTATACAATACCTGCCTTTCTCCTTTGCTAAAGTAACTACATACAGTTAGCTCATAGTAAAATAATCAGAATTTTTAAGGGAAATATCACTCTTCTTTAAATAGTGGCTGTTCTCCTAATACAGAATTCAAAAATACCTCTTAAGTATCCATAGAAACTGCAATTTTATATTTATCTACTTACATATTCTTTAGTAAGAAAACCTTTCTGGCAAGGCGCGGTGGCTCACGCCTGTAATCCCAGCACTTTGGGAGGCTGAGGCGGGAGGATCATGGGGTCAGGAGTTCAAGACCAGCCTGGCCAACATGGTGAAACACTGTCTAAAAATACAAAAATTAGCTGGGCGTTGTGGTGCACGCCTGTAATCCTAGCTACTTGGGAGACTGAGGCAGGAGAATTGCTTGAACCCAGGAGGTGGAGGTTGTAGTGAGCTGAGATCGCGCCACTGTACTCCAGCCTAGGCGACACAGCAAGACTCTGTCTCAAAAAAAAAAAAAAAAGAAAAGAAAAAAGAAAATCTTTCCATTGTCAAAAAAAAGTATAAACATAATCTTTAAAGTAAATCACAGCTTCAAAATATTTAGTGTATATTTTCTAAAAAATAAATGTGAGCTGTGAATACATATTTTAAGATGATCTCAAACAAAAATGTATTTCTTAGGGAACAAATTAACTTAATGATTCCTGAGAAGTAATTTACATCAACTTTGGATGTAATTCAAATTATTCTAACATCCATACATTCCAGATAAAGAATTATGTGCTTTATTTTACAAATAAGAATATAAACACTAACCATAATATTTCTGGATAAACAAAAGTTCTAACCCATATGATCGAACAGGACCAGTTCGAGTAATAATTGATCCTGATTTAGCCATCATATCTCCAGCAAATCTCTCTGTGCCTTAATTTCCTAATTTATAAAATGGGACAATAATTGTGGTTGAAAAATATATCACATGTAGAATACTTAGAAAAATGACTGGCACTTAAGGGTTTATAAATACCAAGTATTATCATTATTTACAGATGTCTCTGCTTATTACAAGATGGGAAAAACCAGCGTGTGAAAACAACTCAGAATCATTCTCAGTATTAGAATGGCCTCTCCTTTTTTTTTTTTTTTTTTTTTAAAAAAAAGACAGTGTCTCTCTTGCTCTGTCACCCAGGCTGGAGTGCAGTGGCACAATCATAGTTCAATGCAATCTCAAAATCCTAGGCTCAAGCAATCCTCCCACCTCAGTCTCGTGAGTAGCTAAGACTACAAGCACATGCTACTAAACCTCGAGTAATTTTTTTAATTTATTGTAGAGATGGGGTCTTGCTATGTTGCCCAGGATGGTCTCAAACTCCTGACCTCATGCCATCCTCCTGCCTCGGCCTCCCAAAGTGCTAGGATTACAAGCATGAACCACTGTACCCAGCCACAAGTATTATTATTTACAGATGCCTCTGTGTGTTACAAGATGGGAAGCAGTGTGAAAACAACGCAGAATCACTGTATTTGAATGGCCTCTTCAAATGGTCTCTAAACAAAGTCAATACTTTCTTAAAACAAATTATTCACATTGCATACATACAAACTGCAAATATTTTAATGATATGTACCGCCATGTTTTTAAGTAATACATTTAGCAAAAAGACAGAAAAGAGAAAAAGTTCATTAAGGAATTAAGAGGGATCAATCTTTTGCAATTATTTTATTATAAAATATTAAAATAACAGAAATTCAAAATAAAACTTCTCCATATCCCATCACATCATGAAGTCAATGCTTTCATTTATTCGTATTTTCTACTGTCTATATGTGTGTTCAATTTTCACACATTTATATATTAATAGATAACATTTTATAGTCTACATTTTCACTTAGCATTATACCATCAATACTTTTTCCACTTTGTGAAATTTGCACCCTTATACTCTCTTTCGTTTCTCCTCCCTACCCACTGAAGGTAATCAATGGTAATATCCTGACCTGTGTCCTCCACAATTTTCTCTAAGTTTATACATATACAAGCATATATAGACACAAATGTGGGGAGGCAGGAAAGGTCGTTTTGTTCTGTTTTTCACAAAAAATGGAAGCATACTACTTATACATATGCTTTCTCTCTTTTTTAAGCATACCAGATATATACATCTCAAATTTAATATACAGAGAATTTTAAGTATGAAAATGAATACAATTTACTAGACCAGGTAATATTTACATTTACAAAAGTTATTATTTTGTATGTAAACTTTGAAAAGACAAGGATTTTACAACAAAATATGGCCACCCGATTTAGTCAGACCTCATACTTCATAACATACTGGTTATTATAATAGCCATGCATAAATAATTCAATCATTTATAATAAGCCTACCTAATGAGTCTTAAAAGCTATTTGAGAAAACAAAAATTTTATCATCTAAAAAAATTAAATAATATGCCAACTTTAAAGTGTGTGTGTGTGTATGTATTTGTGTGGGTGTGATGCTTGCTATAACGCCTTCATGAACAGGCACTAGGATATGAACTTAATTCTCTCTATACCAGAGACGATAGATGAATATAGCGCTGATCCACCCACATACTCAGCTCCCCCATGTTCACAAATTCAGAGACTAGCATCCTAGCATATTCTGAACACAAGTGTTCCAACTGCCCACAAATATAAAAACAAGACATCAGGCAGGCTACCTAGAATTTAAGGTTGTTAACCCAATGGTCTTAAAATGCAGTCAACGGCTGGGCGTGGTGGCTCACGCCTGTAATCCCAGCACTTTGGGAGGCCGAGGCGGGCGGATCACGAGGTCAGGAGATCGAGACCATCCTGGCTAACAAGGTGAAACCCCGTCTCTACTAAAAATACAGAAACAAAAAATTAGCCGGGCATGGTGGTGGGAGCCTGTAGTCCCAGCTACTCGGGAGGCTGAGGCGAAGGAATGGCGTCAACCTGGGAGGCGGAGCTTGCAGTGAGCTGAGATAGCGCCACTGCACTCCAGCCTGGGCGACAGAGCAAGACTCCGTCTCAAAAACAACAACAAAAAATGCAATCACCTGCCCATCTAACCATAATCCAGAACAATCAGAAGATCCGTAAATCTGGATCCACAGGAGAGAACTTTGGGGAGTAAAGGACGCTATGAAAGATTTACAGAGCCCCTCAAAATTACAAAGCAGAGAACTTGGTACTCAACCCATAGAGCCTCTGCTGTACTAGGTAAGCTATTCTTACAAAAATAAGTCAGCAAGTCTTTTGAGTTCCTATTGTGTAGAGGTCACAAGATGTCCAGACGCAAAAAGCAATGAAATAGATACTATGTTAAAGGAGTTCACAATTTATCAAGAGAGCCAGCATATATTATCCTAAATGACCCTAAGTAACAAAGCACAATGCCTAGCATGTAGCTTATGAAATAGCACAGGTGCTTAGCAACTTTTCTGTGACATGATTACAAAGGTCAAAAGCAGTAAGCATCATTAAGTACAATACCATGTCATCAATGCAATTTCAGATTTAATAGCCTCAAGTTACTAAGTCTATGTGGATAGTTTGTTTCAACTCCCTCAAGGCAGTCAATTTCCAAAGACATGGTACTGCATAGTCCCCATTAATCAGCTTGGAGTATACATATGGAATCCACATGTAATTTGGCACACACCAAAAAAAAGTGGAAAAAGTACTTATACCATTTAAGACAATCATACTGAACATTCTAATGAAATATCAAAAACAAAATGAATTATAGATCAAAAATATTACTTATGTATTATTTTTACTTTTTCTAGAGAGGGGGTTTCCCTCTGTCACCCAGGCTGGAGTGCAGTGGCAATATCATAGCTCACTGAAACCTCCACCGCCTGGGCTCAAGCGATGCTCCCACCTCAACCTGTGAATAGCGAGGACTAGAAGCATGTGCCACCACACCATTAATTCGAAAAATTAATGAATGTAACCTTCCTCTGTGATGAAACTGGCAAAATAATGGGGGAAACCTATACAAGTGCTGCGTATGTTATAGGTCGTTAAAAATAAAATTAAGTTTTGGGCCAGGCCTGGTAGCTCACACCTGTAACCCCAGCACTTTGGGAAGCCAAGGTGGGCTGATCACCAGATGTCAGGAGTTCGAGACCAGCCTGGCCAACATGGCAAAATCCCATCTTTACTAAAAATACAAAAATTAGCCAGGCCTGGTGGTGCTTGCCTGTAATCCCAGCTACTCGGGAGGCTGAAGCAGGAGAATTAATTGAACCCGGGAGGCGGAGGTTGCAATGAGCCGAGATTGCGCCACTGCACTCCAGCCTGGGCAACAGAGCAAGACTCCGTCTCAAAAATAATAATAATAATAAAGTTTTTACTGCTACCACTGTGGTATCTTTTTTTCTTTTCCAGCATTCCTTTAGCAGAAGATTCACAAGACCAGTAACATCTTTTAAGTGTACGACAAGAGATAGAATATATTTAAAATCTAGTTGAATTTGTTGTCAACGTGCATCGTTTTCTAGAATATGCTAGAACATCCTAGCAAAGAAGGTGAATGACAACATTCACAGCAACTGGATGCAGAAATCTCCCTGAATTAACATTACATATCTTAAGTAATTTACCCTGTATATTTTCATTGGTGGACTTATATGCCATATGCCTTCATCCAAGCACAGTAAGGATCCAGTTCAAAACTGAACACAACTTGAAAATTTTTAAATTTCAAAACACATGCATTCCATACCCAACATTTATACTTACAAAACTATTTGGACATACCATCATACAGCTTAACTTGCTCTATGACTAATTATTGCATTAGGTGAATCCAACATTTTGTAAACTTATCAATGGTAAAAATTTATTGTTCAAAACACTACAATGAAATGCATTAAAATAACATGACTGATGAACAGAAAGAGGGATAGAGGGGTAAATATATGATAAAACAAGTGGAATGCAATCTTTTTTTTTTGGAGAGGGTTTTGAGGCAGTGTCTCCCTCTGTCACCTAGGCTAGACTGCAGTAGCATGATCTCGGCTCACTGCTACCACCGCCTCCCTGCTACCACCGCCTCCCGGGTTCAAGCGATTCCCCTGCCTCCGCCTCCCGAATAGCTGGGATTACAGGCACCCGCCACCACGCTGGGTTAATTTTTTGTATTTTCAGTAGAGACGGGGTTTCACCATGTTGGCCAGGCTGGTCTCGAACTCCTGGCCTCAAGTGATCCTGCCGCCTCGGCCTCGCAAAAGTGCTGGGATTACAGGCGTGAGCCGCCGCGCATGTCCAGAATGCAATGTTAACAGTAGGATCTAGGCGGCTGGGTGTATGGCTGCTCCCCGTAAGTTTTATAATATTGCCGGATAGTTCAAAATATTTTCCTAACAAATTGTTGGAAAAAATAATACTTGACAGTTCTTTGGTCATTTACAATTTAAGCTTTTAAGGAGAGAAACACAGATTAAAGAAGCTCCTCTGTGGCATCCCACACAGGCACTATAGTTGGGACAAACCTGGATTCAAATCCTACCTCAACCTTGCAACTAGCTGTGTGATCTAAGTAAATTACTTAAGCCCTCAGCATCTAAATTTCCTCATCTGCAAATAGGTTCTATGTGGGGTTACTATGAAGTTAAATTCTTCACATAAAGGTCTTAGCTCAGTGCCAGGCACATAGTAAGCCCTCAAAACACCAGCTGTAGCATCATTATGAGATTACTAATTTTACGCTAAGCTGAAAGGGCATTCTTCATAAAGTAGTAATTTTTTGCCCTTTTGCTAATTGATCGTTTCTGAAACCATTCCCAAAAGGAAGACTCCTAAAAGGAAACTTACTTCTTATCATGCTAAGCGGGGAGGAAGTAAAAGAAAAGTGAGGGATATTGCTCAATCGATAGTACAGTATTGTTCGCCATCTGAAAAAAACCACTCAGAATTAAATAAGAAAAGTTTCCAGACAAACTTTATAAGGTATTCAAACAACTTCTATGTAGAATTGGCTTCACCTCTGCAGGTCGATTGGGTACATCCCTGTTACGAGAAAACTTGTCGTATTCTTCCAAGTCCCTAATTGCGAGTAAGAGGCTAGGCTAGAACATGACATTCATAGCAGCCAAAATCTTTCTCCTAAATCAGGACATGCCAACGATCCCACTTCTTCACAGGTAAGACCACCACCCCGACTTTGGTCTAGATAACGGCTATGGGGGGAGGGGAAAGGAGGCAGGAAAATGAATTCGCGATGGTGTTACTGAAGAACCCTCCGGTTATTTCTCCTGAGACCCCTACACGACTTATTCCCGCCACCACCACCCCCACCTGACCTCTCCCCAGTTAAAACTTCCAGACTCTGATGTACTAAAGATGCACTTAAGAATCTGACACCTCCCCTCCCTGGGCCCAGATATCCCACCCCACTGCTGGGGAAGGTGGGGGGGAGGAAGGCAAACAACGGCCCCCTCCCCTCCCCCTCACCCAGCAGCAAATCTTTGTCCCACCTGCCGAGGGACCGCTCGCCAGCGCGCTCCGGACCCAAGGCTGCCTCAGACCTGCCCGCAACCTTGTCCTAACGGGCCTCGGCGACCCCTCCACGAACCTGAGTATGGCCCATTCCCGGCCCCGGGCCGCGCCCCGCCCCCCGCCGCCCGAGTTCTGCCTCACCTCACCTACCCTCTTTTGGGGGCCGGACTCCACCTCTCTCTCCGCCATGTTGGGCCCCGCTCGGAACCGCTGCGGCTCCCCGCGCGGTGGCGGCGGTACCTCTCGGCCCCCCGGCCCCCGCCCACACTGCAGGCACGGCCGCCTCGCGGCAGCTTCCCCGGACCCAGCCGGGCCTTGCGCCGAGAGTGGGGAGGGGGCGGATGCCGCGCGCCAGGCCGCAGCTTCTGAGATCCCACGGGTCCGCGCGTGGGCGGGAGGGCCTGCCCGGGGACGGCGGGGGCGGGGGCCGGGACTCGGGGGGTTAATGGCCTCCAAGGGGCCCCGTGAGTAGGATTATTTTCTCTCAGAGAAATTCCTCCGCCTGCGGTTTCTTAAAGGGATCACCAAATCAGCCCCTTGCGCGCGCCCCTGATGCGCAGGCGCACCCTAAGTCCCTCCTTCCTTTCCCACCAAGCCCCCGGTCCTGAGCGTGCGCGGTAAGTGGCCCTGGGTAGGCCAAATCCTGCAAGTCTCTTTGCTGCCAGCAGCTGCTCCCACCACTCAACTATGGCCGCTCCCTTAAAGGGACCATGACGCAGGGATGAAGGAGAAATGAAAGAAATTACTGGAAAGACAATCTGGAGAATTGGGTGCAATGTCAGTGAGGGGTCCACATCACCATCTTACACCTGACTACATTGGTACCATTGAAAAGGGAAAGTCATGGTGACCTGAAGTTCTCAGTGGACCTCTGAACATGAAGAATCCCAAACCAATGAGGGAACAAGACATCATCTCAAGGAAAACCAACTTTCCTCCCTTTCGACCGCCTGTTCTGAAGCACAAGGCATAGAATATCAAGAGCCAACTCCTATAACCTCACCTTCAAACCAAAGCTTTTGGTGATTTTGAAGATTGAACCAACAACTGGAAATAATTTCTTCAATAGTAATTCCTCCTTAGAACATCAAAATGGAGAAGGATCTTAGGGAACCATTTACTCCAGTGCTCCCAATGATAAAATTGCAGCCTGATCATGGGAAGGAATTTGTCCCAATGTAACTAATGGCTGGTGTGGAGTTGGAATCAAGATTACAGTCTCAGTCCTCCAGGCTGTCTTCAGGCGAGAGATAAATTTGGTTTAATTTGATATCCCTAGAAGATTAAAAATTGAAGTTTCATGGTATTTGGAGAATATCATAATTCTCCTATGAAGATGTAATGATTTGCAGATGATGTGTGTCCTCATTCACCTCTATTGAAGGAGCTTGACAATCTGCCTTAAAGGATAAGCATCTTATTTCTAAGCAGGAAACCAGGAAGTGGATTTGGGTCTATCTTGTTCCAAAACTGGGTCCTAAGCTGAAAATCGCTGAAGAGAATGAGGGCTTCATTCATTCCTCTTCTGTTCATTCTAGTTCCCACAAGCTTTGGGTGGAGAAAAAATGAAGTTTATAATGATAGTTCAGGGACAGTGGGGAGACACATAGTAAGAAATACAAAGAAGATGCCTCCTGAAGGTCATTTCCCATGACAAGACATATTCAAGTGGGAGTGAATAGCTCCTGAAGTCACAGGATAATGAGATGTAACTTCTTTTTTATTTAGCACTTGGTAGCTATCCTTGAACAGATGTTTTCTAATCTGTAATATTTTGCTGAAAACTTGGTGAAATTGCTGGAAGTTTCCATACTGGCCTTGCTTATGCCTTTAGCACTGTCTTTAATTTCACTCCTCGGTAGCAGAGAAGAAAGAAGGACAAAGAAATATGTTCATTTCAGCCAGAATTTTAAAAACATGTTCCCTTTAGTTCCATGTCCAGGACAAGAAAGAAAAGAGGAGCCAAGAAAAGACAATTCCAGGGAATGTGGCTACATAAAACTTATAGTGGTTTCCACCCATTTTGTTGGCAGTGGAATACTCCCTTCTAATAAAATCTGATGGTTTAAAATGTGGAGCTGCTAAGTTGAGAGTGTAAGTGGGGAACCCACTAGTCTATTCACCCAGCTTCACCCTTGCACTCTCTCTCCTTTCATGCCCCCTCCCATCATTACAGAAATGTTGAGTTTCTCAGATCACAGTTTAAACTTATTAGTTTAGTCTAACTCCACATTTTCAAGATGGAACCTCTGAGGCTTAGAGAAGATATGATTTGCTTGAGATCACACACAGGATTAGTAACAGTATCAAGACTGAAACAGACATCTTGATCCTCAGGGCTCTGTCCTACACAGACTGTTTCTGGAGGTATTAGCAATGTGTTAGATCTTGAATAATAGGTGGGATTTGTGCATTTCAGATGATATACAAGCATAACATGAATGTTCAGGGCAGTCATCCATATGGAGGAATAAGACAAGAGAAAACCATTTAGTGAGCACTGAAAAGTTAATCATAATTTTATAGAAGGATTCACAGAGCTTAAGTGGCTAGTCCAAGATCATTCAGCACAGAGGCCAAGTCAGAATTCAAAGGCTTGTTCTTTCTGACTTATTTGAAATATCGTAAAGTAGACATTGTAAATTGGTGGCCTTGTAACCAGATCTGTCCCACAGAAATGCATTTGATTTGTATTGTGTATAGCTATATGATCTTGGTCAGGGTAATTGTCCTGTGCCTCACTTTCCTTATCTGCAAAATGGGACACCAAGAGGATTAAATTAGTTAACATCTCTAAATCTCCTAGAACACTGTTGGTTCCTAATACCATATGAGTATTATTATTATTAGTAGTAGTAGTAGTAGTAGTATTAGTATTATTTGAGACAGAGTCTCACTCTGTCGTCGGGCTAGAGTGCAGTGGCACCATCTGGGCTCACTGCAAGCTCCGCCTCCCGGGTTCACGCCATTCTTCTGCCTCAGCCTCCCGAGTAGCTGGAACTACAGGCACCCGCCACCATGCCCGGCTAATTTTTTGTATTTTTAGTACAGACTGGGTTTCACTGTGTTAGCCAGGAAGGTCTTGATCCCCTGACCTTGTGATCCAACTGCCTCGGCCTCCCAAAGTGCTGCGATTACAGGCGTGAGCCACCGTGCCCGGCCATTATCTTTTTTTTTTTTTTAAAGTTAAATCATATATCAACATTTTAAATGGGATATTTCACCTACAAGTTCAGTGTTTTGACTTGTCTCAAAAAAAAAAAAAAAAAAAAACTAGACTATAATGGGGCTAGTATCTTGCAAATATCAAACAGATTTCTTTTAACTTTCTTAAGTCATCTTCTATCATAGACTCTTGCTTGAAATGTAGCCTTGAGACTTATTTTCCCAATCAGGAGTGAACAGAATGGAGAGAAAAAGAATTTGCTAAATTTTCTTGGTTCCATTTAATCTATGAAGCTCAGCACATAATAATTTCATAGAGTTTTTACATACTCCACAGGAAATGCCTTCCATCCAAATGTCCTTCCATCCAGGACAGCTAAGCCATGAGGCTGCGTATAGGGAAATAAAAGAAAAGTCTGACTCTTTTAATAAAAGGGTAGAGAGAAGAAGAACAAAGAGAGAAGTAAGAGAGGCATCACTGAGAGACATGTGCTCCTGTCTTCCCATTCCAGCTCTTCAGGGCAGAGAAGATTCTTACTCTGCTCCTGTTTAAGATTCCAAGTAGAGATGACTTGCAGACTGTGCCCATACCAACAAGCAGACAGCCACATGTGAGTGAAAGTCATGCCCTGATGTAGTTGGGAAAAAAGAGCAGGTCTGCATTTAGCTCCTCAGAGTGTCTCTCAGCCAGAGATGAATCCAGGTTTTACAGATCTTGAAGCTTATGTGATGGGGGGAGAGGGAGGGTTTCTTTGTTTGTTTGTTTTGTTTTGTTTTGTTTTGTTTTTAAGAAAAAGAACACAGAATTACATACACAAAATTAGGTACAGAGTTTTGGGAGGAGCTCTGCAAGTGAGTGGTCCTTAGCTCCTGCGAGAGAATATATCCAGAAGTTCCCACATACCCTGTAGAAGAATAAGGAAAGTAGCCAAGAATGCTGGCTGGCAAGTATAGGAGGAAGTAGCTCTGTAAATTACACTGGGCCAGGAACAAAAAGTAGTAACAGCCAGACCTCAGGAAGAGCTGTGGTTTGCCTTCAGGCCCTGAGCAAACTTAGCGAGGCCAGGCTACAAAACATTCCACTCTCTTACCAACAGGCTGTAAAGCATCCTGAGAGGTCAGGGACTCCGAATAGATCCAAGGTCTAAGGCTTCTCCAACGTCATAATGCCTCATAGATGCAGATGCTATTTTAGATACTCACTCAGAGGGAGAGGGCAGCCACAGGAAAGATACAGTGTTTCTTTCCAAAAGAAATTATTAACTAACGGAATTCTAACCATTAGATTCAAATATGTTTTAAACTACATTGGACATTTAGGTAGATCCATTCAGAAAATGTTAGGAAGAAAGTAAAACAAGTGGGATAAAAAATAACTATAGTGGGGCTACTTTAGATATGTTAGTCAGTGAATATTTTCCGAGGAGATGACTTTGTTTTTCTTTCTCTTTTCTTTTGGAGACAGGGTTTTGGCTGGGCATGATGGGTCACGCCTGTAATCCCAGCACTTTGGGAGGCCGAGGCAGGTGGATCACTTGAAGTCAGGAGTTCCAGACCAGCCTAGCCAACATGGTGAAACCCCGTCTCTACTAAAAATACAAAAATTAGCTGGGCATGGTGGCACACGCCTGTAATCCCAGCTACTTGGGAGGCTGAGGCAGGAGAATTGCTTGAACCCAGGAGGCAGATGTTGTAGTGAGCCAAGATCGTGCAACTGCACGACCAAGTGAGACTCTGTATTAAAAAAAAAAAAAAAAAGAGAGAGAGAGAGACAGGGTCTTGCTCTGTCATTCAGGCTGGAGTGCAGTGTCACCTTCATAGCTCACTGGAGCCTCAAACTCCTGGGCTCAAGTGATTCTTCTACCTCGGCCTCCCAAAGTGCTGAGATTACAGCTGTGAGCCATCACACCTGGCTAGGAGGTGACATTTGAACTGAAACTTAAATCATGACCTCATGACTGAGAGCCATCTGTGCAAATGTCTGGGTCAGAGCATTCCAGTCAAAGGGAGCAGCAAATGTAAAACCCCTTGGCGGGAACAAACTTGAAGTGTTCAAGAAAAGCAAGGTGCCGATGTTACTAGAACCAAGTGAGATAGGGGCAGAAGATGAAGTCAGAGAAGCAGACAAAGACAAATTATGAAGATCCTTGGAGGCTATGGTAAGGATTTGTAATTTTCTGTGTATGATGGAAAGCCATTGAAGTCTTTGGAAAAAAAAATGATGTGAACCCTCTGGATACCATGTGCATTGAAGAATGAGCCATAAAGGAGCAAGGGTGGATGTAAGTTAAGAGGCTTTGTGGCAGTCCAGGTAAGAGATAACAATGACTTATCCTAGGGCATGGGCATTGGAGATAGTAAAAATTAGATTCAGGATATATGTATTTTGGAGGTGTAGCCAATAGAATTGCTGCTAATGAATTGGGTGCTGGGAGTGAAAGAAAAAGTGATTTAGCCTGAATAGATAGGTTAATGTTGTTGCCCATTATTTGAAATGGAGAAGAAGAGAGCAGATGTGAGATAGTGGGCAGAGAAGGAAGGAAGATGTCTTGGACATGATAAATTTGAGATGCCTCTAGACATCCAAGTGGAAATGTCGAATAGCAGTTAGATATTCAAATCTGAAGCTTAGGAGAGATAGCAGGGCTAGAGATAGAAATATGAGAGTCATCGGTATAAGCCATAGACTTGATAGAGTTACCAAGAGCACGTATATTGAAATGAATCTGGAGGCACCCCAACATTTACAACTCAGGAAGAGAAAGAGAATCAGCCAAGTAGCAGGAAAGTCAGGAGAATTTGTTGTCTCAGTAACCAAATAAAGAGTGTTTTGGGAGAGTCTCAATTACTAATTTTTCAGATGTCACTGAGAGGACAAGTAAGATGAGGCCCAAGAATTGATGATACGATTGAAAGATCTTTAGTGATCTGGACTAGAATTATTTCAGTGGATTTGTTTAAACATAAGCATGATTGGAGTGGCCTGAAGAGAGAACAAGAGATGAAGACATAGAAACAGTAAATGTGAACAATTCTTTCAGGAAGTTTCACTTTGAAAAAGATTAGAGAAATAGAGTGCTATTGGAGAGGAATGTGGCCCAAGAAATCTTTTTTTAAAAGATGGGAATCACTGGTGCACATTAAAAATAGTAAACCATGACCAAATACATTGGAAAGGTCGAATAAACGACATGGGCCGGGCGCGGTGGCTCATGCCTGTAATCCCAGCACTTTGGGAGGCTGAGGTGGGTGGATCACCTGATGTCAGGAGTTTGAGACCAGCCTGGCCAACGTGGTGAAACCCTGTCTCTACTAAAAATACAAAAATTAGCTGGGCATGGTGGCAGGCGTCTGTAATCCCAGCTACTTGAACTCAGGAGGCTGAGGCAGGAGAATCATTTGAACCTGGGAGGCAGAGGTTGCAGTGAACTGAGATTGCACCATTGCACCCCAGCCTGGGCGACAAGAGCAAAACTCCATCTCAAAAATAAATAAATAAATAAATAAATAAATAAATAAATAAAATTAAATTAAATTAAAGGACATGGCTTCCAAAACCTCTCCCTCCAAGCTGAGACAAACCATGGAGATGAGGCTGAGACAGTAGAGAAGAGCCAGGAAGTAGATAACCAGGCAGGTCAAAAAGAAATCACGCATCCTGGGGTAAATCCAACTCTAGAAGTCAGTTCTCCATCTGGTATTTAGTCCCTGGGATATGCATTCTTTAGAATTATCATAATTATTGTTTTTTTCTGCAAAGGAAGCTAAATATCAGTTCACTGATTGATTATTTATTTATTTATATTAGAGACAGGGTCTTGTTCTGTTGCCCCCAGGCTGGAGTATGGTGGTGTGATCATGGCTCACTATAACCTCAAACTCTTGGGCTAAAGGGATCCTCCCACCTCAGCATCCTAAGTAGCTAGGACTACAGGCCTGTGCCACCACTCCAGGCTAATTTTTAAAATATTTTTTAGAGATGGGGTCTCTCTATGTTGTCCAGGCTGGTCTTGAACTCTTGGCCTCAAGCAGTCCTCCCACCTTTATCTCCCAAAGTGCTGGGCATGAGCCACTGTGCCCAGACAGTAAATTCAGTGTACTTCTTCTATAAACCTTGTTCTTCAAGTTCTACTGGATGAGATACAATTCAGTACTAACTAGGATATATTAAAGATGAGCACATTGAAGCTGGGCGTGGCAGCATGTGCTTGTAGTCCCAGCTTCTTGGGCAGCTGTAGTGAACTATGATTGTTCCTGTAGATAGCCAGTGCACTCCAGTCCCCTGGGCAAATAGTGAGACCCTGTCCAAAAAAAGAAGAAGGAGAAAAAGGAGGAAGAAGGAGAAGAGAAAGAAGAGGAGGAAGGAGGAAGAAGGAGGAGGAGAAGGAGAAGAAGGAGGAGGAGAGAAGGAGGAGGAGGAAGAAGAAAAGAAAGGAAGAAAGAAAGAAAGGAAAGAAAGAAAGGGAAAGAAAGAAAAGATGAAAGATGAGCACAGTTAATGCTGGTGGGAGTTAGATATTTTGCATGACAGAAAGAAAAGGTAAAGAACGTGGCCTGGCGAGTAACAGTATTGTAACCCAGCTGAATAATCATGAGCAGTTTTCAGCTCCTAAAATGATGACAATAATAACAGCAACATTGCTTTCAGTAATGCAGAAATTATTTTCAAAAGTAAAGGTTTAAAAAGTTTTATATTAAAAATCATTCCCGCCGGCTGGGTGCAGTGGCGCACGCCTGTAATCCCAGCACTTTGGGAGGCCGAGGCAGGCGGATCGCCTGAAGCCAGGCGTTGGAGACCAGCCTGACCAATATGATGAAACCCCATCTCTACTAAAAATACAAAAACTAACCGGGCATGGTGGCATGCGCCTGTGGTCCCAGTTACTCGGGAGGCTGAGACAGGAGAATCGCTTGATCCTGGGAGGCGGAAGTTGCAGTGAGCTAAGATCACACCATTGTACTCCAGCCTGGGCAACAAGAGCAAAACCCCATCTCAAAAAACAAAAACAAACAAACAAACAAAACCAAAAACACCCCCCCCCCCCAAAGAAAGAAAAACAGAACATGCACCTTTTAAATTTTATTAAATTTTTTTTTTTGGAGAGAGACCAAGTCTTGCTCTGTTGCCCGGCTGGAGTGCAGTGGTGCAATCTTGGCTCACTGCAACCTCCACCTCCCAGGTTCAAGCGGTTCCCCTGCCTCAGCTTCCCAAGGAGCTGGGACTACAGGTGCACACCACCATGCCCAGCACATTTTGTATTTTTTTAAGCAGAGATGGGGTTTCACTATATGTTGGCTAGGCTGGTATTGAACTCCTGACCTCAGGTGATCCACCAGCCTCGGCCTCCCAAAGTGCTGGGATTACAGGTGTGAGCCACCGTGAGGGGCCCAGAATATGCACTTTAAAACTCTGGAAAGATACAAAAAAAAATTAGTTACGTATTTGTAACTTCTGCTACATAGGTGGTAGTACTTACATATGTCATAGTAGTAGTTACATATGTAACTTCTACTACAGAAGTAGTAAGTTACATATGTAACTTCTACTACAGAAGTGGTAAGTTACATATGTAACTTCTTCCACAGAAGTGGTAAGTTACATTTGTAACTTCTACTACAGCAGTGGTAAGTTACATTTGTAACTTCTACTAACTACAGCGGTGGTAAGTTACATTTGTAACTTCTACTAACTACAGCGGTGGTAAGTTACATTTGTAACTTCTACTACAGCAGTGGTAAGTTACATATGTAACTACTACAATTTGTAACTTCGAAGATAAAGGAAGATTGAGGGAATAACCTTCCTTCTATACCTTTTCAGTTTTTGAACTATGCAAATTTATTACTTATTTTTTAAATCAAATAACTTTTAAACTAGTTCCCTCAGAATTCTGATTAAAATAGTAAAGACCTGAAATAAATGAAAAAATAATGTTATCATCAGCAAAACATCCAGCATACATTAAACAACAGGATTGGAACAAGTGTTATTTATCATGCTTTCTGTATGAACGCAATTTATTGCTTACAAAGTATTTTCACACACATTTTCATCTTGCCTGTTAGAGAACATTTTATCCACATTGTTTTACAGGATTGGACACAGACTCTCAGAGGTTAAGTGACCATAGGTTGTCACCAAGGCCACATAGCTAATAAGAGGAGGAACCTGATAGATGTTTAGGCTGACTCCAAGTTTAGACAATTTCAGGACAAAGGTTACAAATGCAAATACTTACCCCAGAACCAAGGTTACAAATGTAAATGCTTACGGGAGCTAACATGCAGCATAAATGAGTAAAAAACCCCAAGTGGAATAGCAGAAAGCTCATGCCCTCTCTGGTGGGGCAGCCACTACTCATTCCAGGATATTCTTCCCAAGAGGGAATGCCAGCCCAGCCTTGTCAGATCTTCACATTGCTAACTCAGAAATTGGACTGTATTTGAAATTTCTCAATTTATTTTACTTTTTTTTTTTTTTTTAGACAGAGTCTTGTTCTATTGCCTGGGGTGGAGTGCAGTGATATGATCTTGGCTCACTGCAACCTCCACCTCCCGGGTTCAAGCGATTCTCCTGCCTCAGCCTCCCTAGTAGCTGGGATTATAGGCGCATACCACCACGCCCGGCTAATTTTTTTTGTATTTTTAGTAGAGACGGGGTTTCACCGTGTTGGCCAGGCTGGTCTCAAACTCCTGAACTCAAGTGATCCACCTGCCTCGGCCTCCCAAAGTGCTGGATTACAGACTTGAGCCACCAGCTGGCCTAAGCTTACATTTCAGTCATGTTAGGAATATTCACTTTGTTGAGCATTCAGTCTCCAGAACTTTTTTATCTTGCAAAACTGAACCTCAATACCCAATAAACAATAATTCTATTTTCCCTCCCCCAGCCCCTGGCCATCAACATTCTTTCTGTTTCTATGAATTTGACTAGTCTAAATACCTCATATCATACAATATTTGTCCTTTTGTGACAGGTTTGTTTCACTTAGCATAAAGTCTTCAAGGTTCATCCAGTTGCAACGTGTCAGAATTTCCTTCCTTTTTAAGGCTGAATGATATTACATTGCGTGTATATACCACATTTGTTTATCCATTCATGCATCAGTGGACACTTGAGTTGTCTGCCTGTTGGTTATTGTGTATAATGCTGCTATGAACATGATTGTGCAAACATCTCATTGAGACCCTGCTTTCAATTATTTTGGATATGTACTCAGAACCCAATTTTTTAAAAATAGCTTTACTGAGCTATAACTTACATACCATACAACTCACCCATTTAACATGTATGATTCAGTGGGTGTTTGTTTGCTTGTTTTTCGAGATGGAGTCTCCCTCTGTTGCCCAGGCTGGAATGCAGTGGTGCAGTCTCGGCTCACTGCAACCTCCACCTCCTGGGTTCAAGTGATTCTTCTGCCTCAGCCTCCCGAGTAGCTGGGATTACAGGCGCACACCACCACGCCCAGCTAATTCGTGTATTTTTAGTAGAGACAGGATTTCACTATGTTGGCCAGGCTGGCCTCGAACCCATATCTCAGGCGATCTGCCCGCCTCGGCCTCCCAAAGTGCTGGGATTATGGATGTGAGCTACCACAGTCACCACAGTCACTTTTAGAACATTTTCATCACCTCTGATGGCCACTGATGATGAGCATTTTTTCATGTGTCTTTTGGCTGCATAAATGTCTTCTTTTGAGAAGTGTCTGTTCATATCCTTCGCCCACTTTTTGATGGGGTTGTTTGTTTTTTTCTTGTAAATTTGTTTGAGTTCATTGTAGATTCTGGATATTAGCCCTTTGTCAGATGAGTAGGTTGCGAAAATTTTCTCCCATTTTGTAGGTTGCCTGTTCACTCTGATGGTAGTTTCTTTTGCTGTGCAGAAGCTCTTTAGTTTAATTAGATCCCATTTGTCAATTTTGGCTTTTGTTGCCATTGCTTTTGGTGTTTTAGACATGAAGTCCTTGCCCATGCCTATGTCCTGAATGGTAATGCCTAGGTTTTCTTCTAGGGTTTTTATGGTTTTAGGTCTAACATTTAAGTCTTTAATCTATCTTGAATTAATTTTTGTATAAGGTGTAAGGAAGGGATCCAGTTTCAGCTTTCTACATATGGCTAGCCAGTTTTCCCAGCACCATTTATTAAATAGGGAATCCTTTTCCCATTGCTTGTTTTTCTCAGGTTTGTCAAAGATCAGATAGTTGTAGATATGCGGCGTTATTTCTGAGGGCTCTGTTCTGTTCCTTTGATCTACATCTCTGTTTTGGTACCAGTACCATGTTGTTTTGGTTACTGTAGCCTTGTAGTATAGTTTGGCGTCAGGTAGTGTGATGCCTCCAGGAAATGCACATCAAAACCACAATGAGATACCATCTCACACCAGTTAGAATGGCAATCATTAAAAAGTCAGGAAACAACAGGTGCTGGAGAGGATGTGGAGAAATAGGAACACTTTTACACTGTTGGTGGGACTGTAAACTAGTTCAACCACTGTGGAAGACAGTGTGGCGATTCCTCAGGGATCTAGAACTAGAAATACCATTTGACCCAGCCATCCCATTACTGGGTATATACCCAAAGGACTATAAATCATGCTGCTATAAAGACACATGCACATGTATGTTTATTGCGGCACTATTCACAATAGCAAAGACTTGGAACCAACCCAAATGTCCAACAATGATAGACTGGATTAAGAAAATGTGGCACATATACACCATGGAATACTATGCAGCCATGAAAAATGATGAGTTCATGTCCTTTGTAGGGACATGGATGAAATTGGAAATCATCATTCTCAGTAAACTATCACAAGGACAAAAAACCAAACGCCGCATGTTCTCATTCATAGATGGGAATTGAACAATGAAAACACATGGACACAGGAAGGGGAACATCACACTCTGGGGACTGTTGTGGGGTGGGGGGAGGGGGGAGGGATAGCATTAGGAGATATACCTAATGTTAAATGGCGAGTTAATGGGTGCAGCATACCAGCATAGCACATGTATACATACGTAACTAACCTGCACATTGTGCACATGTACCCTAAAACTTAAAGTATAATAATAATTTTAAAAAATGGAAAAAAAAAAGAACATTTTCATCACCTCAAAAAAATACACTTTAGCTATTGCTCTCCTGTCTCCATGGCCCCTACTCCCCCTGCATTCCTAAGCAACCTCTAATCTACTTCCTGTCTCTATAGATTTCCCTATTCTAGACATTTCACACTAATGGACTCACACAATATGTGATTTTCATGACTGACTTCTTTCACTTAGGATGCTGTTTTCAAGGTTCAGCCATGTTGTAACATGTATCAGTACTTCATTTCCTTTTTCCTTTTTTGGTGAGGGGGACCTAGTCTCACTCTGTCACGAGGCTGGAGTGCAGTGGTGTCATCTCAGCTCACTGCAACCCCTGCCTCCCGGGTTCAAGCGATTCTCCTGCTTCAGCCTCCCAAGTAGCTGGGACTACAGGCACGTGCCACCATGCCCAGCTAATTTTTGTATTTTTTAGTAGAGACGGAGTTTCACCGTGTTGGCCAGGGTGGTCTCGATCTCCTGACCTCGTGATCTGCCTGCCCTCGGCCTCCCAAAGTGCTGAGATTACAGGCGTGAGCCACCACACCTGATCTTCATTTCCTTTTATGGCTGAGTAATATTCCATTGTATGGATATAGCATGGAATTTCTCAGTTTTTCAATGCTGTCAATTAAGTAAAATAGTTTTAAACTTTCCATATAAGCCAACAATAAATATCTGCAATGCCCCCAATTTGCAACCTTTACATAAACTTCAAATTAATATCTCCTAACAGCATCGTACAAAATAAAAAAACAGCAATAAGGGAAGGTATACAGGCAAACATTGGAAGAAAAAAATATTTAAAACCAATAGCAGCACAGGTCAAGCCAGGTCAACACAATCTGTTCCCTTTGTAGCCTCACAGGAACAGCAGTGGTAGCCTAGAGACACAGCAAACTCCAGCTCCTAGGATGAAAATGGGAAGTAACGTGGAAAAGAGTGTTAATTTTCTCCCAGACACAGGGGTCTGTCCTATTCAGTTTTGATCACTCTATCTTGGGCATCTTCATGTATGAACAAACCTAAAGTGAGCACTTCCTAGAGTGAGGCCAACAGCCTCATTTTATAGTTTGTGAAAACCTTAAAGCAGATTTAACAAGTTTGCAGCTGGACAATATGTCTACAAAAAATATAAAAATTAGCTGATGTGGTGGCACACGCCTGTAGTACCAGCTACTTGGAGGCTGAGGCAGGAAAATCGATTGATCCCAGAAGGTTGAGGCTGCAGTGAGCTGTGATCATGCCACTGTACTCTGGCCTGGGAGACAGACTCTGTCTCAAATAATAATAATTAAATAAATAAATAATAAAGAATTTGTGGGTATGCTGGTTTTCATGGTAAGTTCATGTCTCTTGGAAACACTTAATTGGTCCAAGGAGCTAAGTCCTTTTTTCTTTTTCTGCTACCTCTCACCAGGTGCCCACAGACAAACCTTATAGAAGGGGAATGTAAGGGTTAATTTTATGTGTCAACCTGTCTGGGCCATAGTGCTCGGATATTTGGTCAAACATTATTCTGGATGTTTCTGTGAGAGCATTTTTTGGATGAGCTTAATTAATATTTAAATAAGTGGACTTTGGGCTGGGGGTGGTGGCTCACACCTTTAATCCCAGCAGTTTGGGAAGCTGAGGGGGGCAGATCACCTGAGGCCAGGAGTTGAAGACCAGCCTGGCCAACATGGTGAAACCCCATCTTTACTAAAAATACAAAAATTAGCCAGGTGTAATGGCACACACCTGTATGTAATACCAGCTACTTGGGAGGCTGAGGTATGAGAATCACTTGAAGCAGGGAGACAGAGGTTGCAGTGAGCCAAGATCACAGAACTGCACTCTAGCTTGGCCAATAGAGTGAGACTCTGTCTCAATCAATCAATCAATGGACTTTGAATAAATTAGATTGCTCTCCATGTTTGTGGGCTGGCCTCATCCGATCAGTTGAAGGCCTTAATAGAACAAAGACTGACTGCCTCATCACCCCGCTATCCCTGAGCAGGAAGGAATTCTCCCAGCAGATGGCCTTTGGTCTTGAATTGCAACATTGGCTCTTCCCTGGGTCTCCATCCTGCCAACCCACTCTGAAGGTTGGGACTTGCCAACCTCCATAATAGTATGAGCCAATTCTTTAAAATAAATCTCTCTATATGTTTGCACATCCTCTTCGTTCTGTTTCTCTGAAGAACACATATAATGAGCACCCAGCAATTACTTTTCCAAAGAAAGGAAGGGGCACTAACATTTTTGAGCACCTACTGTGTGCCAAGCATTTTATTTTTTTCTAATTACTGATAACTTATACATTTTATTATTACAAAGGGTAGCACATGTTTCTCAAAGAAAATATACAACACAACAAATAAAAGAGGAAGAAAATTAAAAGCCAATGTATTTCCATTGCTCAAAGTAGATGACTTCTTGTGGAAGCCAAAGCAATTCCATCTTGGACGCTAATCCTTCATGTTGACTTCTGATTAACCTTTGTTCCTAGAAGGCCTCTAAGATTTCCAGTTTATCTATAGTTTCTTGGGTAACAGCACATACTTACCATAAATCCTACTCCTTAGGTCAAAGCAATCTTGATTGTATCATACTTCAGTTGTCCTGCATGTCCTTTCTGAATCACATATACCCCTTCCTTATGATATAAACATATTACCTGATGGTCTACCCATAGTAGTATTAATCATTTTATTCCCCACTATACTATTTCCAACTTCTAATCATCTAATCAGTAACTGATTGATTTCCATTCAACAATGATTAGTTCAACTTACACTAAAACAAGTAATAATTACCCATACCATGAGCCCTAGGTCTGAGGGGTAATGGTGAGGATCCACCATCTTGTCTTGTCAGTGCCTGAGACACAGACATGGCTTCTATTCCTAAGTATCTATGAAATGTTTCTTTCCAGGCTGGGTGCAGTGCCTCACACCTATAATCCCAGCACTTGAGCAGGCCAAAGAGGGAGGATTGCTTGAGCCCAGGAATTTGAGGCTACAGTGAGCTATGATTGCACCACTGCACTCCAGCCTGGGCAACAGAGTGAGACCCTATTTCTTTTAAAAAAGAAATATATAAATAAATAAATGTTTCTGTCTAAAAAAACTGGATTTGTCAGCCTCTTTCTTTGGCCTCTTAGCTTCCTTGGACCTTGGGGGTAGGTTTGCATAGGGCTGCCCACTGCAAAACACTGCTGGTAAATTTTTTGTGCTTTTTATAAATTTCATATTTAATCTCTCCCTTTTCTCCACTTAATGCAGCAAAACATATTGCCTGATGATAAAGATTAATGCACAGCATTTTTTATAGCATTACATATTCCATTGTGTGGCTAAACTATGTACATATATATATTTTTTGTTTGTGTGTTTTGTTTTGTTTTGTTTTTTGAGATGGAGTCTCGCGCTGTCACCCAGGCTGGAGTGCAATGGCACCGTCTTGGCTCACTGCACCCTCCGCCTCCCAGGTTCAAGCGATTCTCCTGCCTCAGCCTCCTGAGTAGCTGGGACTACAGGCGCCCACCACCACACTGGGCTAATTTTTGTATTTTTAGTAGAGACGGGGTTTCACTATGTTGCCCAGGCTGTTCTCGAACTCCTGACCTCGTGATCCACCTGCCTCAGCCTCCCAAAGCACTGGGATTACAGGCATGAGCCACCATGCCTGGCATATATATATATGGGGAGGCTGAGGCATATATATATACATATATATATATATATATAATTTTTTTTAACCAGACTCTTTTTATGGGACATTTAGGTGGTTTCCAGTTTCTTGTTGTGATAATGTTACAGTAAATGTCCTTGTACCCAATATAAGCAACGTTACAGTAAATTTCCTTGTACACAGACTTTTGCAAATTTCTTAAATATTTCCTTAGGATAAATTTCTAGAATTGCTGAGTCAAAGATTGTAGCTTTTGATACGTGTTGCCAGATTGCCTTCCAAAAAGATACCAATTTACACTTTCATTAGCGGTGTCTGCTTACTGCAGGCTTCCATTGCTGGGTACTGTAGTTTTAAAATATAATTAAAATATAATTTACATACAGAATAGGGCACAGATCACAAGTGTATGGCTTAATGGATTTTTTTTTTTTTTTTTTTTTTTTTTTTTGAGATAGAGTCTCGCTCTGTCGCCCAGGCTGGAGTGCATGAAGAAACAGAAAATCTGAAGTGCAGTGGCATGATCTCTGCTTACTGCAACCTCTGCCTCCCAGGTTCAAGCGATTCTCATGCCTCAGCCTCCCGAGTAGCTGGGACTACAGGCACCTGCCACCATGCCCGGCTAATTTTTGCATTTTTAGTAGAGATGGGGTTTTACCATATTGGCCAGGCTGGTCTCAAACTCCTGACCTGGCTATCCACCCACCTCGGCCTCCCAAAGTGCTGGGATTACAGGTGTGAGCCACAGCACCCAGATGCTTAATGGATTTTTTAAACTGTGGTGAAATATACATAACATAAAACTTACCATTCAACTATTTTTAAGTATACAGCTCAGTGGCATTAAGTACGTTCACATTGTTGTGCAACCATCACCACCCATCTTCATAACTCTCTTCATCTTGCAAAACAGAAATTCTCTACCCAATAAACAATAACTTCCCACTGGTCAATTAATTTTTAAAACACAAAACCCGTTCCCAGGTTAATAAATAAAATATTAGCAACATCCCAGAAGCCGCCTTCCAGTAACTATACGCACACACAAGAGGGTGACTTCTTTTGGAGTCTCGCTCTGTCACCCAGGCTGGAGTGCAATGGCACTATCTCAGCTCGCTGCAACCTCTGCCTCCTGGGCTCAAGTGATTCTCCTGCCTCAGCCTCCCCAATAGCTGGGATTACAGGCACATGCCACCACTCCTGGCTAATTTTTGTATTTTTAGTAGAGATGGGGTTTCACCATGTTGGCCAGGCTGGTCTCGAACTCCTGACCTAGGTGATCTGCCCACCTTGGCCTCACAAAACGCTGGGATTACAGGCATGAGCCACCGCACCCAGCCCTTAGAGGGTAACTTCTAACTGGGGCTTTTTCTAGCTATGACAATTTGATAGAATAATAGTATCTTACTGTTCTCTTCATTTCTTTAAATTATTTTAGTTGAAGCTATGAACCTAGTAAACAAATAAATAATTTTTAAAATAAAGTTTAAAAAACTATTTTAAGAGGAACAACTCTTTAAACTATGACCATGACAATTTACATTCTTTGTTAGGAATTGTAGCTCATTATCTTATTTAATCCTCACACTAACCTAATGAGAGAATCAAAAAACCAAGAGTTGCTTCTTCAAAAACATCAACGAAAGTGACAAACCTTTAGCTAAATTGACTAAGAAAAAAAAAGGACAAGACTCACATAACTAAAATCAATAATAAAAGCAGGACACTACTAGCAATTTTGCGAAAGTAAAAAGAATTATGAGAGAATTATGAACAATTATATGCCAAAAACTTGCATAACCTAGAGGAAATGGACAAATTCCCAGAAACATACAACCTACCAAGAATGAATCATGAAGAAATAGAAAATCTGAACAGCCATATTATAACTAGTAAAAAAAAAAAAAAAAAAAAAAGAATTAGTAATCAAAAACCTCTCAACAAAGGAAATCCCAGGACCAGTTAGATGCCTTCCCTGGTGAATTCCACCACACTTTTTTTTTTTTCTGTTTATCACTACTTACCTACTTTTGATTAATTCCATCAAGTGTTTACGGAAGAATTAACACCAGTCCTGCTCAAACTCTTCTAAAAAATTGGAGAGAGGGGTATACTTCCTAACTCATTCTATGAGCCAGTGTTACTCTGATATCAAAACCAGACGGAGATACAAGAAAACCACAGCTACATATCCCTTATGAATATTGATGCCAAAATCTCAACAAAATAATGGCAAGCCAAATTCAGCAGCATATTAAAAGGATTATACACCATGACTGTATTAGTCAGAGTTCTCCAGATATATATGAGGAAGAGAGAAAATGGATTTATTAGGGGAATTGATTCATGTGATTATGGAAGCTGAGAAGTCCACAACAGGCTGTCTGCAAGCTGGGGACCCTGGGATGCCAGAGTGTGGTTCAGTCCAGGTTCTAAAGCCCCAAAATCAGGGAAGCCAGTGGTATTTATTCTTATCCAAGGCCAAAGAACTGAGAACGCAGAGGGCCATTAGTGTAAGTTCTGGAATCCCAAGGCTGGACAGCCTGGAGTTCTGATATCCAAGAGCAGGAGAAGGAGAGTGTCCCAGCTCCGGGGGAAAAAGAAAGAAAGTATATTTCCCAGCCGGGCGCGGTGACTCACGCCTGTAATCCCAGCACTTTGGGAGGCCCAGGCGGGCGGATCACGAGGTCAGGAGATGGAGACCATCCTGGCTAACACGGTGAAACCCCGTCTCTACTAAAAACACAAAAAAATTAGCCGGTCGTGGTGGCGGGCGCCTGTAGTCCCAGCTACTTGGGAGGCTGAGGCGGGAGAATGGCGTGAACCCGAGAGGCAGAGCTTGCAGTGAGCAGAGATCGCACCACTGCACTTCAGCCTGGGCGACAAAGAGACTCCATCTCAAAAAAATAATAATAAATTAAAAAATAAAAATAAAAAAGAAAGTATATTTCTCTCCTTTTTTGTTGTATCTAGATCCCCAGCTGATTAGATGGTACCTGTCTACATTGAGGTTGCTTCTTTCCCACTCAGTCCGCTGACTCACATGACAATCTCATTTGGAAACACCCTTACAGACACACCTAGAAATAATCTTTTACCAGCTCGCTTGCTTGCTTGCTTGCTTGCTTTTCTTTCTTTTTCTTTCTTCTCTTTCTTTTCATTTTTTATTCCTTTTCCTTCCTTTCTTCCTTCCTTCCTTTTTCTTTCTTTCTTTTTGAGACAGGGTCTCCCTATGTTCCTCAGACTAGAGTCCAGTAGCTATTCATACGCACAATCATAGCATACTATAGCCTTAAACTCCTGAGCTCAAGCAATCCTCCTGCCTCAGCCTCCCAATTTGCTAGAACCACAGGCGCATGCCACAATGCCTTTTTGCCAGAAGTTGATACCTAAAATAAGCCATTACAATGAGCAATTGGGATTTATTCCTGGAATGCAAGAATAGCTCAACATATGAAAATAAATCAGGCCAGGTATAGTGGCTCACACCTGTATTACCAACACTTTGGGAGGCTGAGGTGGAAGGATTGCTTGAGCCCAGAAGTATGAGGCTGCAGTGAGCCATGACTGTGCCACTGCACTTCAGCCTGGGAGACAGAGCGGGACCCTGTTTCAAAGAAACAAAACAAAAAAAAAGAAAAGAAAATCAGTCAATGTAGTATACCACATCAACAGAATGAAGGAGGAAAAAAAAGCATAATTATTTCAATTGATACAAAAAAAAAGAAAATCAAGAATCATTTTATAATTTTTTTTTTTGAGACAGGGTCTCACTCTGTCACCCAGGCTGGAGTGCAGTGCTGTGGCATGATTTTGGCTTACTGCAACCTCTGCCTCCCAGGCTAAAACAATCTCCCACCTCAGCCTCCCAAGAGGCTGGGATTACAGGCATGTGCCACCACACAGGCTAATTTTTGTATTTTTTATAGAGGTGGGGTTTCACCATGTTGCCCAGGCTGGTCTTAAACTCCTGAGCTTAAGTGATCCACCCACCTTGGCCTCCCAAAGTGCTGGGATTACAAGCATGAGCCAACGAGCCTGGCCCATTTTATAAAATTTAACACTTTTTTTGTGATAAAAACACTCAACAAGCCAGGAATAGAAGGAAATTACCTCAATGCAATAAAGGGCATATATGAAAACCCACAGCCAACATAATACTCACTGGTGAAAGACTAAAAGCTTTTCCTCTAAAATCAGGAACAAAACAAAGATGCCTGCTTTTACCACTTACATGTAGCAATGGAAGTCCTAGCTAGAGCAATGGAGCAAGAAAAATAAATAAAAGACTTCCAAGTTGAAAACAAAGAAGTAAAATTAACTTTGTTTGCAAATGACATGATCTCAGATATAGAGAACTGTAAAGATTCCATAAAAAATATGTTAAAACTCATAAGTGAATTCAGCAAAGCTGAAGGATACAAAATCAACACATAAAAATCTGTTTTGTTACTATACACTAAAAATGAATAATCCAAAAAATAAATTAAGAAAACAATTTCACTTAAAATAGCATCAAACTCCTGACCTTCTGATCTGCCCACCTGGCCAATATGGTGAAACCCCATCTCTGCTAAAAATACAAAAATTAGCCAGGTGTGGTGGCAGGTGCCTGTAGACCCAGCTATTCAGGAGGCTGAGGCAGGAGAATAGCTTGAACCCCGGAGGCAGAGGTTGCAGTGAGCCAAGATTGTGCCACTGCACTCCAGCTTGGGTGACAGAGACAGACTCTGTCTCAAATAAATAAATAAATAAAAATAAAATAAAATAGCATCAAAAATAATAAAATGCTTAAATATAAACTTAACCAAGGAGGCAGGAGACTTGCACATTGAAAATTACAAAAGGTTGCCGAAAGAAATTAAACACAAACAACATCCTGTACGCATGGACCAAAAGATTTAATTTTGTTAAGATGACAATACTACCCAAAGTCATATACAAATTCAGTGCACTCCCTATCAAAACCCCAATGACTGTTTTATAGAAATAAAAAAAATTATCCTAAAATTCATATGGAATTTCAAGGGACCCTGAATAGCCAAAATGATCTTTAAAAGAAGAACAAAACTGCAGAATTGGAGTTTTCATACTTTCTGATTTCAAAACTTGCTACAAGCCATTGTAATCAAAAGAGTGTGGTACTGTCATAAAGACAGACAGGCAGACCAACGAAATGGAATAGAGAGGTCAGGCATAATAAACCCTTAGATATATGGTTAAATGATTTTCAACAAGAGCGTCAAGATCATTCAATATGGGAAAGGACAGTCTTTTCAACAAATGCCATTGGAAAAACTGGATATCCACAGGGCAAAAGAATGAAGCTGGGCTGGGCACAGTGGCTCACACCTGTAATTCCAGCACTTCAGAGGCACTTTGGGAGCCTGAGGCATGAGGATCACGAGGTCAAGAGATGGAGACCATCCTGGCCAACATGGTGAAACCCCATATCTACTAAAAATACAAAAATTAGCGGGGTATGGTGGCGCGCGTCCATAGTCCCAGCTAGGCAGGAGAATTGCTTGAACCCAGGAGGCAGAGGTTACAGTGAGCCCAGATGGCACCACTGCACTCCAGCCTGGGCGACAGAGCTAGACTCCGTCTCAAAAAAAAAAAAAAAAAAAAAGAATGAAGCTGGATCCTTATCTTACACTATACAGAAACATTAACTCAAAATGAATGAAAGACCTAAACATAAGAGCTAAAACAATAAAACTCTTTATATGTATATACTTTTTTTTTTTTTTTGAAACAGAGTCTCGTTCTGTCGCCCAGGCTGGAGTGCAGTGGCGCGATCTCGGCTCACTGCAAGCTCCGCCTCTCGGGTTCACGCCATTCTCCTACCTCAGCCTCCCGAGTAGCTGGGACTACAGGCGCCCGCCACCACGCCCGGCTAATTTTTTTGTATTTTTAGGAGAGACGGGGTTTCACCGTGTTAGCCAGAATGGTCTTGATCTGACCTTGTGATCCGCCCGCCTTGGTCTCCGAAAGTGCTGGGATTACAGGCCTGAGTCACCGCACCTGGCCACGATAAAACTCTTAAAAGAAAAAATGAGGGCAACAGCTTCACAACATTGGTTTACCAATGATTTCGTAGATATGACACCAAAGCACAGACAACAAAATCAAAAATAGTTAAGTTGAACTTCATCAAAATTAAGTCTTTTGGCCAGGCGTGGTGGCCTGATGCCTGTAACCCCAGCACTTTCGGAAGCCAAGGTGGGGGGATCACTTGAGGCCATGAGTTTAAGACCAGCCTGGGCAACATAGTGAGACGCCCCGCCAACCCATCTCTACAAAAAAAAAAAAAAATTAAATAGGCAGGCATGGTGGCTCACACTATAATCCCAGCACTTTGGGAGGCCAAGGAAGGTATTTCACTTGAGCTCAGGAGTTTGAGACCAGCCTTTGCAACATGGTGGAACCTCATCTCTACAAAAAATACAAAAATTAACTGGGTGTGATGGCGTGTGCCTGTAGTCCCAGCTACTGGGGAGGCTGAGGTAGGAGGATTGCTTAAACCCAGGAGTCAGAGATTGTGGTGAGCCGAGATTGCATCACTGTGCTCCAGCCTGGGCGACAGAGCAAGGCCCTGCCTCTGAAAAACATAATTAATTAATTACAACTTTTGTGCATCAAAGAATGTTATTAACAGAGCAAAAAAGGCAGCCCACAGGATAGGAGAAAATATTTGTAAATTGTTTATTTTGGTAAATAATTACTATCCAAAATATATAAAGAATATATTAAAATATAGTAACAACTTTCTTTGTTGTTGTTCAACTACAAAAAATGAACAATTAAAAAATAAGCAAATGGGGCCGGGCACGGTGGCTCATGCCTGTAATCCCAGCGCTTTGGGAGGCCAAGACGGGTGGATCACGAGGTCAGGAGTTCAAGACCAGCCTGGCCAAGATGGTGAAACCCCGTCTCTACCAAAAATACGAAAAAATTAGTCAACCCCAGTGGCAGGTGCCTGTAATCCCAATTACTCGGGAGGCTGAGGCAGGAGAATCGCTTGAACTCGGGGGGTGGAGGTTGCAGTGAGCCGAGATCGTGCCACTGCACTCTAGCCTGGGAGACAGAGTGAGATTCCACCTAAAAAAAAAAAAAAAGAGCAAATGGGGCCCGGCGCAGTGGCTCACATCTATAATCCTAGCACTTTAGGAGGCCGAGGCAGGTGGATCACTTGAGGTCAGGAGTCCAAGACCAGCCTGGCAAATATGGTGAAACCTCATCTCTACTAAAAATACAAAAATTAGCCGGGCATCGTGGCACATGCTGGTAATCCCAGCTACTCTACTCGGGAGGCTGAGGCAGGAGAATTGCTGGAACCCAGGAGGCAGAGGTTGTAGTGAGCAGAGATCGAGCCACAGCACTCCCGCCTTGGTAACAGAGACTCTGCCTCAAAAAAGTAAAAAATTAAAAAATTAAAAATGAGCAAATGGGCCTGGCGAGGTGGCTCATGCCTGTAATCCCAACACTTCGGGAGGCCAAGGCGGGCAGATCACCTGAGGTCAGGAGTTCAAGACCAGCCTGGTCAACATGATGACACCCCATCTCCACTAAAAATACAAATATTAGCCGGGCATGGTGGCACACGCCTGTAATCCCATTTACTCGGGAGCCTGAGGCAGGAGAATCGCTTGAACCTGGGAGGTGGAGGTTGCATTGAGCAAAGATCGCACCACTGCACTCCAGCCTGGGCAACCAGAGGGAGACTCTGTATCAAAAAAAAAAAAAAAAAAAGCAAATAACTTAGACATTTATCCAAAGATATACAATTAGCGAATAAGCATAGGAAAAGATGCTCATCATCTTTTTTCCTCCTAATTAGTAGGGAAATGTAAATCAAACCACTATGAGATACCACTTTACTGCTGTTAAGATGGCAATTATCACACACACAAACACACACACACACACACACACAGAGAAAATAAGTGTTAGCAAGGGTGTGAAGAAATTGGAATCTTCGAGCATTGTTGGTGGGAATGTAAAATGGTACAGCCACTACGGAAAATGGTATGGACAGTCATAAAAAAATTATACACAGAATTACTGTATAATGCAGTATATCCACTTCTGGGTATACATCCAAAAGAAATGAAAGCAGGGACCTGAACAGATATGTGTACACCCATGTCCACAGCAGCATTATTCATAATAGCCAAAAGGTGAAAGCAATCCAAGAGTCTACCAGTGGATGAATGAATAGACAAAATGTGATATACACATACAGTGGAATATTCAGCCTTAAAAATAAAAAGGAAATTTTGGGTTGGGGGCGGTGGCTCATGCCTGTAATCCAGCACTTTGGGAGGCAGAGGCGGGTGGATCACGAGGTCAGGAGTTCGAGACCAGCCTGGCCAAAATGGTGAAACCCCATCTTTACTAAAAATAAAAAAATTAGCTGGGCATGGTGTCATGTGCTTGTAATCCCAGCTACTCAGGAGGCTGAAGCAGGAGAATTGCTTCAATTGGGACCCAGGAGGCAGAGGTTGCAGTGAGCCAAGATCATGCCATTGCACTCCAGCCTGGGCAACAAGAGTGAAACTGTCTAAAAAAAAAAAAAAAAAGAAAAAGAAAAGGAAATTTTAACACGTTACAACATGAATGAACCTTGAAGATAGTATGTGAAGTGAAATAAGCCAATCACAAAATGACAAATATTTTAGAATTCCATTTATATGAGGTTCCTAGTTTAGTTGATTTCAAGAGACAGGAAGTAGAATGGTGGTTGCCAGGGGCTAGGGATGAGGACTTAATATTTAATGGGTACAAAGTTTCAGTTCGAAAGGGGAAAGAGTTCTGGAAATGGATGGTGATGATGGTTGCACAACAATGTAAATCTATTTAATGCTACAAAACCGTATATTTAAATATGGTTATAAGGGAAAATTTTATGTTTTTTTTTTTTTTTAATTTTTGAGACGGAGTCTTACTCTGTCGCCCAGGCTGGAGTGCAATGGTGCAATCTCAGCTTACTGCAACCTCCGCTTCCCAGGTTCAAGCGATTCTCCTGTCTCATCCTGCCGAGTAGCTGGGATTACAGGCACACGCCGCCACACCTGGCTAATTTCTTGTATTTTAGTAGATACGGGATTTCACCCTGTTGCCCAGGCTGGTCTCGAACTCCTGAGCTCAGGTAATCCACGCACCTTGGTCTCCCAAAGTGCTGGGATTACAGGTGTGAGCCACCGCACCTGGTCTAAATTTTGTTAAATATATTTTGTCACAGTGAAAAAAAGACCCAGTGAGGTAAATAACTTTCCCATTTTATAGATGAAAAATTTAAGGCCTGTGTACATGACTTTACACAGCTAGTAACTAGAAATATCAAAATCTAAGGCTTTTAACACCAGTGTTTTAACACCAATGTTCTTTGTTCTTTGTACTGTATTAGAGTTTTTTTAAGCATAATTTAGATACAGTGAAATGCATAGATCTAAAGTGTACAATTTAAAGATTTTTGATAAATCAATATACCAGTGTCACCACCAACTCAATTAAGATAATAGATATTTCCATGAACCAAGAGAGCACCCTCATATCCTCTTCCATTCGATCTCCATCCCCTATTGATAACCATCATCCTGATTTCTATCACCATAGATGAGTTTTACCCATTCTTCAACTTCATACAAAAAGAATCATTCAGGATGCACTATTTTCTGTCTGACTCCTTTGGCTCAGAAAAATGTGTTTGATATTCATCCACATTGTTGCTTGGATCAGTAATTCATTTTTTTATTGCTGAATAACATACTATTTTGTGACTCTCCCACAATTTGTTTGTTCTTTGTTGAATTGATGGATATTTAGGTTGTTTCCAGTTGTTGGCTATTGTGAATAAAGTGGCTATGAACATTTTTGCAGAAGTCTTTGTAGGAATACATTTTCATTTCTCTTCTCTTGTGACTTGGTTCAGCCAATGGGACAATAGCAAACTTGATGCAAGCAGTTTTGAAAAATTACCCAAGTGTTTTTTCTTCCTCTTTTTAAACCTTGCCACTATCATGAGAACACAGACTAGCCTGCTGGAAGATGAGAGATCATGTGGCATGGAGCCAAGTCAACCCAGCTGAGGCCATCATAGACTAGCCAGCTCCCAGTCAACCCAGTAGCTGCTTGCAGATTCGTTACAAAGTCCAGGTGAGATTAGCTTAGCCCAGCTCAGATCAACAGAATTACCCAGGTAACCCATGAAGTCGTGACAAATAAAAAATGGTGGATCCTTTAAGTCACTGGGTTTTGGGATGGTTTGTTATACAGCATTATTGTGGCAATAGATAATTTATACACACACACACACACACAAACACACACACACACAAACACACACACACACACACACACACACACATATATATATATTTTTTTTGAGACAGAGTCTCTCTCTGTCACCCAGGCTGGAGTGCAGTGGTGCCATCTTGGCTCACTGCAATCTCCGCCTCTTGGGTTCAAGTGATTCTCCTGCCTCGGTCTCCTGAGTACCTGGGATTACAGGTGTGTGACACGATGTCCAGCTAATTTTTATATTTTTAGTATTGATGGGGTTTCACCATGTTGGCCAGGCTTGTCTTGAACTCCTGACTGCAAGTGATCTGCCCACCTCGGTCTCCCAAAGTGCTAGGGTTACAGGCATGAGCCACTGTGCCTGGCCACATGTATCATTTTTCTATGCATGCATAACAAATTACCTGAAATCAAGATATCAGCCAGGCCTGTGATCTCATCTCAGGTTTGGGGTCCTCTTCCAAGTTCACTGGTTATTGATAGAATTTAATTTGTTGCGGTTGTAGGACTGAGCACCTCAGCACTTAGCAGCCACACACCATTCCTTGCCATGTGGCCCTCTCTACAGGGTGGTAGTTTGTTTTATTTTATTTTATTTTTGAGATGGTGTCTCTCTTTTGCCCAGGCTGGAGTGCAGCAGTACGATCTCGGCTCACTGCAACCTCCACCCCCTTGGGTTCAAGCAATTCTCCTGCCTCAGCCTCCCTAGAGAGTGGCAGTTTGTTTCCTCAAGGCCAAGAGTGAGCATCTCTGGCACTTCAAATTTTTCTGACTTCTGTCTGACTCTGACTTCTAGACTCCTCTTTTAAAGAGTCAGCTGATTAGGTCACGCCTACCCAGAATAATCTTCCTTTTGAATAAGTTAAAGCCAACTGGTTAGGGGCCTTATTATACCTCCAAAATCTCCCCACTTTTTCCGTAAGAGATAAACTAATCACAAAAATATATCCCATAATAATTACAGGTCCCACATATATTTATGGGGAGGAGACTTTACAGGATGTGTACACCAAAAAATGGAAATCTTGGGGGCCATCTTAGAATTCTACCTACCTCAATGTCCCAAACCAAGATACATAATCAATTTTTAAAGAGAAAGAAATACATTTATTGTGCCAGGCACAGTGGCTCATGCCTGTAATCCCAGCATTTTGGGAGGTAGAAGTTAGAGGATCGCTTGAGCCCAGGAGTTAGAGACCAGTCTGGGCAATATAGCAGGACCCTGTCTCTAGAAAAAAATTAAAAATTAGCCAGATATGGTGACACACACCTAAGGTGCTAGCTACTTGGGAGGCTGAGGTGAGAGGATCACTTGAACCCAGGAGTTCAAGGCTGCAGTGAGCTCTGATGGCACCACTACCCTCCAGCCTGGGTGACAGAGCAAGACTCTGTCTCTAAAAAAGAAAGAGAGAGAAAAGAAATATATTTGTTGAGCACTGAAGATAAATTTATATAATATACAGTATGCCGTATAAGATATCATGTTAACCTTCAAATAAGCAGCTATTTGAAGGTTAGAATCATTTGTACATAACATATAATTCAATTAGCTCTATTAAACTGACCATAGGAAGACTCGATTATGGAAAGCAGGGGGTGAAGAAATGTGAAGGGAGTTATTCTGTGGAAGGTACATCCTTTTTTGGGGGGGTCCATTTTCACTAACTTTTTTTTTTTTTTTTTTTTGATTCAGAGTCTCGCTCTGTCACCCAGGCTGGACTGCACTGGTACAATCTTGGCTCACTGCAAGCTCTGCCTCCTGGGTTCAGGCCATTCTCCTGCCTCAGCCTCCCGAGTAGCTGGGACTACAGGCGCCTGCCAACACGCCTGGCTAATTTTTTGTATTTTTTGTAGAGATGGAGTTTCACCGCGTTAGCCAGGATGGTCTTGATCTCCTGACCTCATGATCCATCCTCCTCGGTCTCCCAAAGTGCTGGGACTATAGGCGTGAGCCACCATGCCTGGCCCATTTTCACTAATTTTTAAATCTTTTAAGGGCTCATGGTTGTCTTGCCCTTAAACTGCACTTAAAAATTAATTTATTACACAGAAAAACTCCTCTAGAGCAAAATAAAGTCTAAATATAAAAGTGTCTTCAGAAATGGAAATGACATGCATGTACAATTGACTGAAGAGTCATAGAAGATAGTGTCTCCTCATTTCTCTCGCTTGGCATATATAAGCAAAACAAAACATTTTGTGTTTATCCAAACATAAAGCGCAATTTAAACTTGTTCATATGATATTCTCTGACTAAAATCTGCAGCACCAAGTAGCGAATGTATCTTTGCCTGTACTGAAATATCACTTCTGGCTGGGCACAGTGGCTCATGCCAATAATCTCAGCAATTTGGGAGGTAGACATGGGAGGATTCCTTGAAGCCAGTCTGGGCAACAAAGCAAGACTCCTGACTCTACAAAAAAAAGAAAAAGAAATATTACTTCTTATAGCATATATTTAGTGCATTTTTAAGTGAAAAAGTAATAATACTAGGGGAAAAATCAATTACTGACTGAAAGGTGAAACAATTTTTCAAGAGCCATTATGGCAAAAAGTCATAAATTGAACGATCATTATGTGAGTTAAGTCTATATGCCATGGCCAGGCGCGATGGCCCACATTTGTAATCAAGCACTTTGGGAGGCTGAGGTGGGCAGATCAGGAGGTCAAGAGATCAAGACCATCCTGGCCAACATGATGAAACCCTATCTCTACTAAAAATACAAAAATTAGCTGGGCATGGTGGCACATGCCTGTAGTCCCAGCTACTCGGGAGGCTGGGAGGCTGAGGTAGGAGAATCGCTTGAACCCAGGAGGCAGAGGTTGCAGTGAGCCAAGATCATGCCACTGCACTCCAGCCTGGTGACAGAGCAAGACTCCATTAAAAAAAAAAAAAAGTCTATATTCCTCTCTCATTAATTACAGATCCAAAGTTTTTATTTATTTATTTTTATTTATTTATTTATTTTTGAGACAGAGTCTCCTTCTGTTGCCCAGACTGGAGTGCAGTGGTGCGATCTTGGTTCACTACAACCTCTGCCTCCCAGGTTAAGCGATTCTCATGCCTCAGTCTCCCAAGTAGCTGGGATTACAGGCATGCATCACTATGCCCGCTAATTTTTTTGTATTTTTAGTAGAGGCAAGGTTTCGCCATGTTGGCCAGGCTGGTCTCGAACTCCTGGCCTCAAGTAATCCACGAGTCATCCTCAAATTTTGGGGATTACAGGTGTGAGCCACTATGCCCGGCCCAGATCCAAAGTTCTTAATGTAAATTTACTGATCTGACATGTCCCATGTCCAATCAATACAACTGTTTAGCGGCGTTTACTAAGCAATCGTGTATCTGCCCAAGCTTTAGATACATGATTTAATTCAAACCCTATTACTAAATACTGAGGATAAAATTGAGATTTAGAAAGGCGAAGTAACATGCTAAGGTCATAAAGCTGGAAATGAACAGAGTTGGGAATTGAACCCAAGTCTGTTCCACTCCAAATCCTGTTTCCACAGCTTTCACTTCTGCCAGTCTAAAATCAGTTTGAAGGCCGAGGCAGGTGGATCACTTGAGGTTAGGAGTTCGAGACCAGCCTGGCCAACATGGTGAAACCCCATCTCTACTAAACTCAAAAATTAGCCAGGCGTCATGGTGCATGCATCTAATCCCAGCTACTTGGGAGGCTGAGGCAGGAGAATCGCTTGAACCGAGGAGGCAGATGTTACAGTGAGCTGAAATTGCAGCACTGCACTCCAGCCTGGGTGACAGAGAGAGAATCCGTCTTGATGAAAAACAACAACAACAAAAAGATCAGCTTCCATTAAAGTCCAGCCTCTGCCACTTAAATAGCTGTTCAACCTCGTACAAGTTTCTTAACATCTATGAGGCTATTTTGTCATCTGTAAAATGGGGATAGTAATTCCTACCTCATAAGATTGTTTTGTTTGCTTGTTTGTTCATTCGTTTATTTCTTTTTGTATGAATTAAAGAGACAGGCTGCTTATGGTGACTCACACCTGTAATCCCAGCACTTTGGGATTATAATACAAATATATGCACATGGAGGGAGGATTGCTTGAGCCCAGAAGTTGGAGACCAGCCTGGGCAACATGACAAGACCCTGTCTCTAAAAAAAAAAAAAAAAAAAAAAAAAAAAATTAGCTGGATTTGGTGGCACTTGCCTGCAGTCCCAGCTACTTGGGAGGCTGAAGCAGGAGGATCACCTGAGCCCAGGAGGTAGAGGCTGCAGTGAGCTGTGATTATCCCACTGCACTCCACTCTGGGCAACAGAGCGAGACCCTGTCTCAAAAATAAGTAAATGAAAAGAGACTATGTTTGTGAAAATATATTTAGCAGCATTTCCTAAATTATAGATGCAGCCTCCATAAATGGTAGGAGAATCTGGGTCTGAAACTCATAATCTCTTTTCCCCCTCCCACCACCACAAATAAACCTGCTTCTGTCTTTGTTTTTCTTTCATGGTTATGGCATCTTAAGCCACTCTATCTGGAAAATTAAATCATGATTAAGTTTTCTTTTTCTTTTCTTTGAACCCCATCACCACCCACACCTTCAAAATCAAATTCATTATCAAGACCAAGTAATTCTGCCTTGCAATGTCTTTCATACCTGTTTCCAGCAGTTCTTTCACAGCATCTGCCATTGCTAAGAGCCTCATCAATGGTCACTGGAACTATTTGTGTCTTAATTATTTAAGTTAAAACATTTAATAATAATACATACACCTGATGTGAAATTTTTAAGAGATACAAAAAGATATGCAGTGAAAGGTAAGTCTCCCATTACTGTCTCCCAGCAATCTAGTTCTCCTCTCCACAGGCAGCCACTGTTAAGAGTTGCTTGTATATCTTACCAGAAGCTACACATCTAACACACACACACACACACAAACACACACACACACACACATACACACACTCACACACAATTTTCCTTTTTTTTTTTTTTTTTAAGACGGAGGCTTGCTCTGTTGCCCAGGCTGGAGTGTAGTGGCGTGATCTCGGCTCACCGCAAGCTCCACCTCCCGGGTTCACGCCATCCTCCTTCGTCAGCCTCCCGAATAGCTGGGACTACAGGCGCCGGCCACCAAGCCCGGCTAATTTTTTTTGTTGTTGTTGCTGTATTTTTAGTAGAGACGGGGTTTCACCGTGTTAGCCAGGATGGTCTCGATCTCCTGACCTCGTGATCCACCCGCTTCGGCCTCCCAAAGTGCTGGGATTACAGGCGTCAGCCACCGTGCCCGGCCCACACACACAATTTTTCATAGATGATAACATATAATGCATATTGTTTTCAACCTTGTTTTTTTCACCAACAATATGTATGTACTTTTTTGGAGACAAGGTCTTGTTCTGTTGCCCAAGCTAGAATGCAGTGGTGCGATCACAGGGCACTGAAGCCTTGACCTCCCAGGCTCAAGCAATCCTTCTACCTCAGCCTTCCAAGTAGCTAGGACCACAGGCATGCACCACCACACCTGGCTTTTTTTTTTTTTTTTTAGAGAATCTGGATCTCACTATGTTACCCAGGCTGGTCTGAAACTGCAGGACCCTAGCTATCCTCCCACCTTAGCTTCACAACGTACTGGGATTACAATCATAAGCCACATGCCTGGCCTCAGTAACAATATTTTTTGAAGATAATTCTATATTAGTACCCATAAAACTGATTCATTCTTTTCAGGGGCTCCCTACTATACCACTTTTGCATTATCATTATTTATTTAAACATCCTCTATGGACCTTTAGAATGCCTCCATTTTTTGCAACTGACATTCATATATATGTGTGTGTGTGTGTGTGTGTGTGTGTGTGTGTAATTCTGAACAAATGTGCATATATTTGTATTATAAATTTCTAAAAATGGAATTTCTGATTCAATATACATGTACATTTTAACTACTATAGATACTAATGTTTTGTAAAGGTATGTACCTATACCAGCTATGCATGAAAGTGACTGTTTCTCTGCACCTTCACTGACAAAATTTATTACCAGACTTCTTGAGTGTTGCCAATCATCAATTAGGTGAAAAATGGTTCTTCTTGTAGTTTTTAGTATTCTTAAAGTTTCTACCGAGTTGAAACCTTTTGCCTCTACTTTACATTGAAACTGTAGAATGTTCGTTAGAATTATTTCAATGGCTTCCTCACTGGTCTCCCTGCCTCCAGTTTTTTTTTGTTTGTTTGTTTTGTTTTTTTGCCTTTCAGCCTTTCTGTATACCACCTTTAGAATTTTTTTTTTTTAAAACCAAACGGTTCTCAGTATGTGGCACCTGGTCTTTAAATCACTGGTTCTCAAGCTGTTTTGTATCAGGACTCCTTAGCACTCTTAAAAACTTTGGAGCTGGCGGGGCACGGTGGCTCTCACCTATAATCCCAGCACTTTGGGAAGCCAAGGTGGGTGGATCACTTGAGATCAGGAGTTTGAGACCAGCCTGGCCAACATGGTGAAACCCGTCTCTACTAAAAATACAAAAATTAGCCAGGCGTGGTGGCAGGTGCCTGTAATCCCAGCTATTTGGGAGGCTGAGGCAGCAGAATCACTTGAACCCAGGGGGCAGAGGTTGCAGTGAGCAGAGATTGTACCACTTCACTCCAGACTGGGCAAAAGAGTGAAACTCCACCTAAAAAACAAACAAACAAACAAACAAAAAACTGTAGAGCTTTACAATCAGACAAGAGAAAGGAATAAGAGATAAAGAACATACAAATTGGAAAGGAAGAAGTCAAATTATCCTTGTTTGCAGATGTTATGATCTTATATTTGGAAGATCCCAAACACTACACCAAAAAAACTGTTAGAACTGATAAACAAATTCAGTAAAGTTTCAGGATACAAAATCAACATACAAAAAATCAGTAGCATTTCTTTTCTTTTGCTTTTTTTTTTGAGATGGAGTCTTGCTCTGTCGTCCAGGCTGGAGTGCAATGCCTGGTCTCGGCTCACTGCAACCTCTGCCTCCTGGAAAGAAAATCACTTGAACCCCGGAGGTGGAGGTTGCAGTGAGCAGAGATCCTGACAGTGTACTCCAGCCTGGGTGACAGAGCAGGACTCTGTCTCAAAATAAATACATAAATAAATAAATAACTGGACTCATGGAGATAGAGAAGAGAATGATGGTTACTAGAGGCTGGAAAGGGTAGTTGTGGGGTGGGGATGGGGAGGGAGATGACTAATGAGTACAAAGAAATAGAAAGAATGAGTAAGATCTAGTATTCAATAGCACAATAGAGCGACTAGTCAATAATAATTTAATTGTACATTTAAAAATAACTTAAAGAATATAACTGTAGGCCAGGCGCAGTGGCTCACACCTGTAACCCCAGCACTTTGGGAGGCTGAGGCGGGCGGGTCACCTGAGGTCGGGAGTTCAAGACCAGCCTGACCAACATGGAGAAATCCCATCTCTACTAAAAATACAAAAAAAAAAAAAAAATTAGCGGGGCGTGGTGGCGCATGCCTGTAATCCCAGCTACTCGGGAGGCTCAGGCAGGAGAATCGCTTGAACCAGAGAGGCAGATGTTGCAGTGAGCTGAGATCATGCCATTGCACTCCAGCCCAGGCAACAAGAGCAAAACTCCATCTCAAAAAAAAAAAAAAAAATCTATCTATCTATATATATATAGATATAATTGTATTGTTTGTAAAATGAAGGATAAAGGCTGAGATAATGGATACCTCATTTACTTTGATGTGATTATTACACATTGTATGTCTGTATCAAAATATCCCATATACCCCATAAATATATACACCTACTATGTACCCACAAAAATTAAAAATTAAAAAAACAAAAAACTGTAGCACTTTTTTTATGCATATTTACTATATTTGAAATTAAAACTGAGAAAGTTTAAAAATATTTATTGCTTCAGTTAAAATTATAGCAATAAACCCACTGTATGTTTATATAAATAATATATACTACATGAAAAATAATTACATTTTCCAAAATAATAATTAGTGAAAAAAAATGGCATGTTTTACTTTTTTTGTTTGTTTTTTTTTGAGATGGAGTCTGACTCTGTCACCAGGTCAGAGTGCAGTGGCTGATTCTCCTGCCTCAGGTTCAAGCAATTCTCCTGCCTCAGCCTCCTGAGTAGCTGGGATTACAGGTGGCCACCACCAAGCCCAGCTAATTTTTGTATTTTCAGTAGAGATGAGGTTTTGCCATGTTGGCCAGGCTGGTCTGAAACTCCTGACCTCAGGTGATCTGCCTGCCTCGGCCTCCCAAAGCGCTGGGATTACTGGCGTGAGCCACCGTGCCCACCCATGTTATGTGAAGTTCTTTCATGTCTCACTTAATAGAAAAGAGCTGGATTCTCATATATTCTGCTTTCAGTCTATTGAGATATGCTGTTTTGGTTGAAGCATATGAAGAAAATCTGGTCTCATGCAGATATGTTATTGGAAAAGGGAAGAGTATTTTAAAAGTCTTTCTAAAAATAATTGTGAATATTTTTCTTTGGTATTATACCAATAATCAACAAATTGTAGTTTCCTTCTGTTTTTTTTTTTTAACAGGATCTCACTCTGTCACCCAGGCTGGAGTGCAGTGGCATGATCTCAGATCTCTGCAACATCCACCTCCTGGATTCAAGCTATTCTCTTGCCTCAGCCTCCTGAGTAACTGGAATTACAGGTGTGTGCCACCATGCCTGGCTAATTTTTTATATTTTTAGTAGAGACAGGGTTTCAGGTTTCACCATGTTGGTCAGGCTAGTCTTTTTATTTTATTTTTTGAGACAGAGTTCCACTCTTGTTGCCTAGGCTGGAGTGCAATGGTGTGATCTCAGCTCACTGCAACATCTGCCTGCCAGGTTCAAGTGATTATCCTATCTCAGTATCCCATGTAGCTGGGATTCCAGTCATCCACCACCATGCCTGGCTAATTTTTTGTATTTTTAGTAGAGACAGGGTTTCACCATGTTGGTCAGGTTTGTCTCGAACCCCTGACCTCAGGTGATCCACCCGCCTCAGCCTCCCAAAGTGCTGGGATTACGGGCGTGAGCTATTGTGCCTGGCCAGCCAGGCTGGTCTTGAACTCCTGACCTCAGGTGATCCACCTGCCTCGGCCTCCTAAAGTGCTGGGATTAGAGGAGTGAGCCACCACGCCTGGCCAACAAATTGTAGTTTCTTAAAGGGTAGCTTCAATGTGGAATTTGAAACCACACCAATGAATTTTTGGTATTCTGTTACATCAAAATCCATCAGTCTGTCTTGTAATGAGTGAATTACAAGACATGTTCTACCCATGAATAATTTTGTAACACCATGCATTTGGAAAATATTGATTCGCAAAGTTATGCCAATCTTTCAAATAAAAGATCTCATTCATTAATATCATTATAAACATTAAAAAATCCCATTCATAATATCACAACCAATCTTATAATAAAAACCTTCAGTGTTGCAAAGTTGTCAAGCTCAAGATGGCAAATACTTTTCCAAAATTCTAATTTTATGTGAAAGCTTGGATTTATTATTGGCAGTGAATACTATCAGTTGTTTTCCATGAATTAATGGTCTCACTTCACTCACTTTTGAGAAAAATGTCTGCCAAAAACCCAAGTCTGTATAACCATAGTTTATCTGTCATTCTTCCAAGTAAAAATGGTATTTTATGAAAAAAAGGGCCAAGCAAGGTGGCTCATGCTTGTAATCCCAGAACTTTGGGAGACCAAGGCCAGTGGATCACCTGAGGTTAGGAGTTTGAGACCAGCCTGGCCAACATGGTGAAACCCTGTCTCCACTAAAAATACAAAAATTAGCTGGGCATGGTAGCCGGAGCCTGTAATCCCAGCTACTTGGGAGGCTGAGGCTGGAGACTCTCTTGAACCCAGGAGGCAGAGGTTACAGTGACCAGAGATCGCGCCATTGCACTCCAGCCTGGGTGACAAGACTGAAACTCCGTCTCAAAAAAGAAAAAAAGAAAGGAAAAGAAAAAAAAAAGAGCTATTCTGTTCCTAGAACTAGATCCAATCCCACAAGTGCTTTTCCTTAAAGTAGTTATTATGCTTGGATATACAGCAGAAGTGCTTTATTAAGAAGACATGGCTTGGCCAGGTGTGGTGGCTCACGCCTATAATCCTAGCACTTTGGGAAGCCAAGGCAGGTGAATCACCTGAGGTCAGGAGTTTGAGATAGGCCTGGCCAACATGGTGAAACCCCGTTTCTACTGAAAATACAAAAATTAGTTGAGCGTGGTGGTGCATGCCTGTAGTCCCAGCTACTCAGGAGGCTGAGGCAGGAGAATTGCTTGAATCTGGGAGGTGGAGGTTGCAGTCAACCAGGATTGAGCCACTGCACTCCAGCCCGGGTGACAGAGTGAAACTCAGTCTCAAAAAAAAAAAAAAAAAAAGACATGCCTTGAGGGTTGTGATTTGATAAAATTAAAATTAATAATTTTTACTGCTTCACCAGGAACACTTGTTTTACTGTGTCAGTAAAGGTGTCGGTAAAGAGTGTAATGAGGGCCGGGAGCGGTGGCTCACACCTGTAATCCCAGCACTTTGGGAGGCCAAGGCCGGTGGTTCACAAGGTCATGAGATCGAGACCATCCTGGCTAACAGGGTGAAACCTCGTCTCTACTAAAAATACAAAAATTAGCCGGGCGTGGTGGCCGGCGCCTGTAGTCCCAGCTACTCGGGAGGCTGAGGCAGGAGAATGGCGTGAACCTGGGAGGCGGAGCTTGCAGTGAGCCGAGATCACGCGCCACTGCACTCCAGCCTGGGCGACAGAGCGAGACTCCGTCTCAAAAAAAAAAAAAGAGTGCAATGAGTACAAGGTCAGCCTGGCGCCACTGTGTTAAGTTCCAGCAGATAAACCTGCCATTGATTTGCAGCATCAATGCAAATATCAGCCCAGTTAAAAAGGCTAATAACAGAATAGAAAATGGTGTACCTGCTATGGAAAACAGTATGGCGGTTCCTCCAAAAATTAAAAATGAAAATACTGTATGATCCAGCAATCCCACTGCTGAGTATACACTCAAAGAAATTGAAAGCAGGATCTTAAAGAGATATATGCATACCCATGTTCATAGCAGCATTATTTATAATAGCCAAGAAGCGGAAGCAATCCAAATGCTCATCACAGATGAATAGGTAAACGAAATGTGGTGTATATATATGCAATGGAATATTATTCAGACTTTAAAAAGAAGGAATTTTTTTTTCTTTCTTTCTTTTTTTCTTTTTTTTAAACAGAGTCTCGCTGTGTCACCCAGGATAGAGTGCGGTGGCACCATCTCAGCTGATAGCAACCTCTGCTTCTCAGGTTCCAGTGATTCTCCTGCTTCAGCCTCCCAAGTAGCTGAGACTATAGGCACCTGCCACCACATCCTGCTAATTTTTGTGTTTTTAGTAGAGACAGGGTTTTGCCATGTTGGCCAGGCTGGCCTCGAACTCCTGGCCTCAGGTTATCCACCTGCCTCAGCCTCCCAAAGTGCTGGAATTACAGGCATGAGCCACTGTGTCTGGCCTAAAAAGGAAATTCTGACACGTGCTACAACATGGATGAATCTTGAGGACATTATGCTAAGTGAAATAAGCCAGTTACAAAAAGACAACTTCTATATGATTCCAATTATATGAGATTTTTTTTAAAAAAGTTTATCAATGTCAAATAAACTGTATATCTGTATATGCTGTATATCCAAGCATAATTTAAAAAGTCTGTAATCCCAGCACTTTAAGAAGCCGAGGTGGTTGGATTGCTTGAGGTCAGGAGTTCGAGACCAGCCTGACCCACATGGTGAAACCCCATCTCTACTAAAAATACAGAAACTTGCCAGTCTTGGTGGCAGACACCTGTAATCTCAGCTACTTGGGAGGCAGAGGCAGAAGAATCACTTGAACTTGGGAGGCACAGGTTGCAGTGAGCCAAGATCACATCACTGCACTCCAGTCTGGGCAACAATGTGAGACTCTGTCTCAAAACAAAACAAAACAAAACAAAACACAAACGTATCAAGGAAGCCCCAAATCAGAATAGGTTCAGAAAGGCTCCCTTTAAAAGGTATCCAAAGTAGTTAAATATACAAAAAGATAAAGTAGGATTGTGGCTGCCAGAGGCTTGCAGGGGTGAAAATGGGTATAGATTTCGGTTTTGGAAGATGAAAAAAGTTCTAGAGATCAGTTGCACAATAATGTGAATATACTTGACACTACTGAATTATACATTTAAAAATGTACAAAGGTAAGCTGGATGCAGTGGTGCATATATCATTATAGACATTTAAAAGTCTTATTCATTAATATCACAATCAACCTTATTAATCTAATAAAAGCCTTCAGTATCGCAAAGCTATCAACTTCATGATGGCAAATACAACTTTTCCAAACTTCTAATTTTATGTGAAAGCTTGGATTTATTATTGGCAACAAACACTGTCTGTAGTCCCAGCTACGCGAGAGGCTGAGGCAGGAAGATCACTTGAGGCCAGAAGTTTGGAGCTGTAGTGCACTATGATCATGCCTGTGATTAGCCACTGTACCCTAGCTTAGTAAACATAGCAAGACCCCATCTCTAAAAAAATAAATAAATAAAATTTAAAATTTTTCAATGTACAAAGATGGTACATTTTGTTATTTTTATCACAATTTTTAAAGGCAAATAATGTAGTATTACTATTACCATCATTACTGTAAGAATAGTTTTGACCTCATGAACCCTCTGAAAAGGTCTCAGGGATTCTCCAGAATCCAGAATCCTTGAGAATCATTGCTCTAAACCAGGCATTGACATAATACTTTTGTCCTCATTTCTGCTTATGTCTTTCCTGCATTCAGAAACAAGTCCACACTCCACAACATGGCCTTCAAGACCATTCATGATCTGGCCGTATTTCCCCTTTTTGTTCTTCCTTCTCTGTGTTCTAGTCACAATGACATTTGTTGTACTCCGCACACAAAATACACTTTCACACTTCTATGATTTTGCTCAAGCCACATTCTGGGAACCCCTTTTCATTCTGTTAAAATCCTACTTGTTGGGCCAGGCGCGGTGGCTCACACCTGTAATTCCAGCACTTTGGGAGGCCGAGGCAGGCGGATCACCTGAGGTCAGGAGTTCAAGATCAGCCTGGCCAACATGGTGAAACCCTGTCTCCACTAAAAATACAAAAATTAGCAGGGCATGATGGCGGGTGCCTGAATCGCTTGATCTCAGGAGGAGAAGGTTGCAGTGAGCCGAGATGGCGCCACTGCACGCCAGCCTGGATGACAGAACAAAACTCCATCTCAAAAAAAAAAAAATTTCTACTTGTCCTTTAGGATTCAGCACAAACACCTGTCTCTCACCAAGTCAGGATAAAATTTCCCTTTCTGTAGGTTCTCTGGGCATTTTATTTGTCCGTTTACCTTTCTACTTATTTTCTTTGTTCTCTATTTAGTCATTTGTGTGTCTGTCTTTTCACTAGATTGTAAAAATTCCCAGGGTGATTTTTATAGGAAACAGGTAACCTGTTTCCCTTACTGCATACTTAGCACAGTGCCTCCTCGGGTGAGCTGGGCAAGTTAGCTGTTCTCCTAACTTCTGTTTCCTCATCTGTAAGGTAGGAACAAGGACACCCATCTTGTAAGTTCCTGGGAAGATTCAGTAAGATCATGTCTGTTGATGTCTAGCCTAGTTCCAGGCACATCTGACTTAGGTGGGAGAATAGGGTCTGGAGACAGGAAGCCTAAGGCCAACCCGTGGTTACCTTCTTGGAAGTGGACTAAGAGGAAAACGCCACCCTTCCACAACAAAGTAATGAGGGACCAAAGTCCCCCACTTTCTGAACCTCTCCTCCCCTACATCCTGAACAGGAATGTCTGTAATTGGTCTATTCTGAAACCTTCATTTGCATATACATCACAGGCAGGATGCCTCTGATTGGTCCTGGGAAGAATCCTCCCTCTGACTGGTCCTGGGCAGAAGTCTTCATTTGTGTAGGATATAACCTATATAAATCAGAGGTCTCTAAAGGGTACTTAGGGGTGTTACCATGTTCTTTTAATTCAATAAAAATCCCAAGGAACATTACAATCAGGGCTCTTGCTCCAGTGGTCTCCAACTCTGTGGAGTGTACTTTCACTTCAATAAATCTGTGCTTTCATTGCTTCATTCTTTTGCTGCTTTGTTTGTGCATTTCGTTCTATTCTTTGTTCAATGTGCCAAGAACCTGGACAACTGGCAGTCAAGACTTTCTATCCGGTAGGAGGACCACAATAAATGGGAAAGCCTTCCCTTCCCTTAATATGTATTTAGTGAACAGATTTGAATAGGGAAGCATTGTAAAATACAAGGGGATTATTAATAAACAATACTAGTATTATGATGTCCTAACAGTTGTTGCTACCAATACCTGGAGAAAATTTGTTACAAGGGAAATCTAGTCTTTTCTCCATAGCCTTCTGACTTCATCATCCAGATTTGATCTCATGAGCCTTTTTATACTCCCCCAGGGAACCCTACCACTCAAAAGTTAGTAGAATAGGCCGGGCACAATGGCTCCCACCTGTAATCCCAGCACTTTGGGAGGCTGAGGTGGCAGATCACGAGGTCAGGGGTTTGAGACCAGCCTAGCCAACATGGTGAAACCCCATCTCTACTGAAAATACAAAAATTAGCCAGGTGTGGTGGCAGGTGCCTGTAGTCCCAGCTACTTGGGAGGCTGAGGCAGGAGAATCGCTTGAGCCCGGGAGGTGGAGATTGCAGTGAGCCAAGATCATGCCACTGCACTCCAGCCCGGGCAACAGACTGAGATTCCATCTCAAAAAAAAAAAAAAAGTTAGAACGATCTTTTAGGCTGTAAGTGCAAGTCAGACAAAATCTATGAGATATTCAAAATTAAGTGAGGTATCAAATATTCAAAGGAATTGTTTCACTCTGGTAATATGTAAGAATGCAAGATTCTAAGATTCCTCCAAGTTCCAGTCTTTAAAACTCAAAACATTTTAAATGGAAGATATTAATATATTATGAACTCATCAAATTAAATGGTTTTAAGAATTTGAAATAAAAGACATGTACACATCTGAAGAACCAAAGAAATGCAAAATCAATTAATTAATTAACACGACAAGAATGTGAGAAAAAGATAAATTAGGAAATGGGTATATTTGACATGGGCTGTGGTATCATTGTGTTATAACTCCACTTGAAGTTACTGATTCATCAATATAATTTTTTTTTTTTTTGAGACAGAGTCTCACTCTGTCACCCAGGCTGGAGTGCAGTGGCTCAGTCCTGGCTCACTGCAACCTCTGTCTCCCAGGTTCACGCCATTCTCCTGCCTCAGCCTCCCAAGTAGGTGGGACCACAGGCACCCACCACCACACCCGGCTAATTTTTTAATTTTAGTAGAGACGGGGTTTCACCGTGTTAGCCAGGATGGTCCTGATCTCCTGACCTCGTGATCTACCCACCTCAACCTCCCAGGGTGCTAGGACTACAGGCGTGAGCCACGATATAATAATTTTAAAGAGTTTTTGGTATGTCTTTGGTCATTCGTAATCTCAATCAATGTTTCCTTTTCTAGTCTACATCTTGAAACTCTGGAAAGCTTTATAACATAATATAGAAAAGTTTAAGGGAATCAAGCCATATTATTAATATTTTTGTGTTAAGAAATTTGTGCACAATTGACATTTTATATACTTTTTTGTTAAGATAAATTGTTTCCAGATTGAAAGAGCCTACCAATGGGCCCAGCATATGAATTTTAAGAGCCTGGAATCACAGTGAGACCCCATCTCTACAGCCTAAGGCACATCATCTAAAAATTTCAAACTGCAAGATATTAAAAAAAAAAAATCCCTCAAAGTCTCCAGAGAGAGAAAACAGATGACATTCTGGAAGCAGAATGTAACGTTGAAAGCTGAAAGACAATCGAACAAACCTTTTCAAACATTGAGGGGGAAAAATGGGCTGATCAATCTAATTTTCTTCAAGTAGCCATACTATTAAGTGTGAGAATAGAATTAAGACCTTTTCTTTCTTTTTCTTTTCTTTTCTTTTTTTTTTTTTTTTTTTTTAGTCAAGGTCTCACTCTGATGCCCAGGCTGGAGTGCAGTGGAGTGCAGTGCAGTGGATCTTGATTCATCACAACCTCCATCTCCTTGGCTCAAGTGATCCTCCCACCTCAGCCTCCTCAGTAACTGGGACTACAGGTATGCACCACTATAACTGGCTAATTTTTTTTTTTTTTTTGGTAGAGACAAGGTTTTGCCATGTTGCCCAGCCTGGTCTTGAACTCCTGAGCTCATAATCCACCTGCTTTGGCTTCCCAAAGTGCTGGGATTACAGGTGTGAGCCCCTGCACCTGGCCAAAACATTTTCAGTTTATAAAGATTCAGTTGATTTACCTTAGAAACTCTCTTCAATAGAGAAGCAACTGGGAGATGTGCTCCAGTAAAATAAGGGAATAGTCCTACAAAGAGAATGAAATAAGATCAAGGCAGCAGAAGACACAACACAAGAAAATGGTGAAAAGAAGTCTAGTGGTAACATCTTGTCGCAGACCTAGACATCTAGCTCTTATTGCAGAATGTAGTAGTAGCGGGCTATGGAACAGCGATGTCGGTGGGGGGCGGGGAAATGGAATTGATTTGATCAGTTGAAAAATAGTATTGATAGGCATACAGTGTATCGTGGAACACATAAGGAAAGCTGATTGTATGAATAAGGGAAACTAAGCAAATTTAAAAGTGAAGCAATACCTGTAGGAAAATACAATAGGACAAAAACTGAATTTCATAGTATACTCATTGGCACAGAAGTAAATAATGCTTATGAAACCATAATAATGCAAATATTGATTACTGATTTAACGAACAATTGTGATACTGGGAGAATGAAAAGAGGAAGAGGGAGTGGTGGGTGTTTGGAGCTAAATTCTCACTTACCTTAAGAAGTCAATGAATAATGTCTGAAGTTTAGAAATCATGGCTGGGAAGCGATGGCTCATGCCTACAATGTTAGCACTTTGGGAGGCCAAGGCTGGAGGATCTCATGAGGTCAGGAGTTCAAGACCAGCCCGGGCAAAATAGTGAGATCCATTCCCGCCCTCCTCTCCCCAATCTCTACACAAAAATTTAAAAATTAGCTGGGCATGATGGTGTGTACCTATAGTTCCAGCTACTCAGGAGGCCGAAGAGGGAGAATCGCTTGAGCCCAAGAGGTTGAGGCTGCAGTGAGCCAGGATTATGCCATGGTATTCCATCCAGCATGGATGACAGAATAAAGTCCTGTTTCTGAAAAGAAGAACAAGGCTGGGCACTTTGGGAGGCCAAGGCAGGCAGATCACCTGAGGTCAGGAGTTCAAGAACAGCCTGGCCAACATGGTGAAATCCTATCTCTACTACAAATACAAAATTAGCTGGGCGTGGTGGGGCATGCCTGTAATTCCAGGTACTTGGGAGGCTGAGGCAGGAAAATCACTTGAACCCAGGAGGTGGAGATAGTAGTGAGCTGAGATTGTGCCACTTCACTCCAGCCTGGCCAACAAGAGCGAAACTCCATCTCATAAATAAATAACTAACTAAATAAATAAAGGCCAGGCTCAGTGGCTCACACCTGTAATCCCAGCACTTTGGGAGGCCAAGGCAGGTGGATCACCTGAGGTCAGGAGTTTGAGACCAGCCTGGCCAACATGGTGAAACCCCGTCTGTACTAAAAATACAAAACACAATTAGCCTGGTATGGTGGCAGGTGCCTATGATCCCAGCTACTTGGGAGACTGAGGCAGGAAAATCACTTGAACCTGGGAGGTGGAGGTTTCCCTGAGCCGAGATTGTGCCACTGCACTCCAGCCTGGGCAACAGAGTGAGACTCCGTCTCAAAAAAAAATAACAATTTAAAATAAATAAAAATAAAAGAAGAAGAGGAATAAAAAATAGTATATCAGTATATGATTAAGAGATATGAAAGTAGATTTCAGAAAAAATATATAGGTAATATAGTTGACATTCTGGGAAGTGAAGTTAGTGGGCAGGGACTGGTAGGAAAAGGATCACTGGGTTTCTTGATAATTCTACTTATATTAATTTATATATTAGTTTTATGTAAGTAATATTTAAAATTGTTCATATTTATATTTATATTTATTTATTTATTTTGAGACTGAGTCTTGCTCTATCTCCCAGGCTGGACAGTACAGTGGCCTAATCTCAGCTCACTTCAACCTCTGCCTCCTGGGATCAAGCGATTCTCCTACCTCAGCCTCCCAAGTAGCTGGGATTACAGGTGCCCGCCACCACGCCCAGCTAATTTTCATATTTGTAGTAGAGATGGAGTTTTACCATGTAGACCAGGCTGGTCTCAAACTCCTGACCTCGAGTGATCTGCCTGCCTCAGCCTCCCAAAGTTCTGGGATTACAGGTGTGAGCCACTGTGCTGGGCCAATATATTTATATTTTATTTTATTATTTATTTATTTATTTATTTGAGACGGAGTCTTGCTCTGTCACCAGGCTGGAGTGCAGTGGCATGATCTTGGCTCACTGCAACCTCTGCCTCCCGGGTTCAAATAATTCTTCTGCCTCAGCCTCCCGAGTAGCTGGGACTGCAGGCATGCGCCACCACGCCCAGCTAATTTTTGCATTTTTAGTAGAGATGGGGTTTCACCACATTGGCTGGGATGGTCTCAATCTCTTGACCTCATGATCTGCCTACCTCGGCCTCCCAAAGTGCTGAGATTACAGGCATGTGCCACCATGCCTGGACTATATTTTAAAAAATGAAAATGATGCTACAATAAATATCAATGTATATACATCATCACACTCATTCTGATTATGTCCTTACAATAAATTCCAAGAAATGGAATTTCCGGGTCAGGACACATACATATGTTAAAGGCTTTTGATACAAGTTACAGAAATAACTCTCCAGCAGAAAAATTACTCCTCTCAGCAGAGAAGTAGCCTGGCCTATCATCTCCCAACCAGACTGTCAATAGCTCCAAAGCTAATTTAACAGGAGATTATTCTCCTTGGCTTTCTGACTCATTCTTCTGCCTTTTATTAGAAACTAGAATTTTGAACTGGGAAGGTTGTCTGGTCAAACAAGAAGCCTGGGTGAGAAATACTATTTTGGCTACGCTACTGCCTGTCTATATGGTTTTGAACACCTCTCTTCCTTTCTCTGGCCTCAGTTTTATCATGTCTAAAGTAAGGTGCGTGGACCAGATTATTACTTCTCAACCTTTTTACTACCCCTGTCTTGAACACCATGTTTTTATCTATTAAACAAAATGCATTTACTAAGAAATTATTTATTCTCCTTCCTGGTATGTATTACTCATATAAGATGACAGTTGGCCAGGCACAGTGGCTCACGCCTGTCATCCCAGCCCTTTGGGAGGCCAAGGCGGGTGGATCTCCTGAGGCCAGTAGTTCAAGACCAGCCTGGCCAAAATGGTGAAATCCTGTTTCTACTAAAAACATAAAAATTAGCCAGGTGTGGTGGCAGGCGCCTATAATTCCAGCTACTTGGGAGGCTGAGGCAGGAGAATCACTTGAGCCCAGAAGGCGAGGTTGCAGTGAGCCAGGGTCGTGCCACTGCACTCCGGCCTGGGCAACAGAGGGAGACTCTGTCTCAAAAAAAAAAAAAAAGAGATAGCAGTCTATGAGAACTTCTGGATAGCAGGGGAGACACACCCCTTGCAACCTAACTGAATTAATAAATTTAAGCCAAAAGAATGTTATTTTCCAGCTTGCACAGCCTGACTGTAGCAAATAATGTAAACTATGTTAGCTCCCTTTGCTGCTTGTAGATTCCCCAGGGTGAACGGGGTGAGATAACTGTCTCAGATTCAGTAATCAATTTTCTCTACCTATACCCCACCATCATCAGAGTTTTTTCTGTCAAGACTGCTGCCCAGGCCAGGTGCTATGGCTCACACCTGTAATCCCAGCACTTTGGGAGGCCAAGGCCGGAGGATTGCTTGAGCCCAGGAGGTCGAGACCAGCCTAGGCTGTAGCCAGACTCCATCTCTACATTTAAAAAGATTTTTTTTTTAATTAAAAAGAAAAGAGACTGCTGCCTAGATCAATCAGTTAAACAACTGGCCTTGTACATATTTATGGAAGCTAGCCTACAGCAAAGGCCAGTGAAGCAAAGATTAGCATCAAGGCTGGGCATGATGGCTCTAGCCTGTAATCCCAGCTACTCAAGGAAGTGGGTGGAGGAGGGTTTTGAGGCAGGAGGATGGCTTGAGCCTGGGAGGTCGAGGCTACAGTGAGCTGAGATGGTGCTACTGCACTCCAGCCTGGGCTGTCTTAAAAAAAAAAAAAAATTAGCACCAAGCCCTGTAAGGAGAGAAGGAGGGAAGGAGGATTTATTCTGAAGTTAATGGAGCTTAAGTTTCAGGACCCCTCACTTGCAGGGGCTCCTCTGAGAGATGGGTGTTGCTAGGAGTTGTAGTCTGCTCTAGATAAGGAAAGGAAGCAGTTTGCAATCAAGAAGAATTTCTGCATAAGCATTTCTGAAAAATTGCCTGGACTATCTCAGAAAAGCAGGATCTGAATCTCTGTCTTCAATAATTTGTCTTGATGTCTTTTCTCATTCCAAACAAATATTCACATGCATACTTAACACTGTAGTCATAATTTTGTATTCTTTTTCTTGGAAAGGGCCTCAGGAATTGCAAAAGCTCAGGCCCTACAAAACCTGGATCCACTCCAAATATAGAAATGCATCTCCTCCCAGCAAGATAAAAGCTAAAGATCTGGCTTATTCACTGGTAGCAGAAGAGGAAACAGTTCTACTGCCTCTCCATCTTTGACCAGCATATGTGGACAAATATCCTCCAGGCCAGGCCTGTAACATGAGAGCACATGTGTAACCAACAATTCCAGTGTAGTCCCACATTATTGCAGCTACCTCTCTGGGGACCCTGATAGTCCATGTGAATGACCAGCCATTCAGATAATTTCTCAAAACTAATCTCTTCTTAACCGTTGCTTTCAAATCTTCTTTCAACAGTCTTTTGCCCTCCCTTGTAATACATTTCAAAAGCAATGTGGTTGCTTTCCTATGCCTGGCACATTTGAAAGCATGCAATAAATAATTGTTAAATGAATAATTTAGGAGAATGAATCCTAGCCTTTCTGGTTCCCAGCCTCTGACAAGAGTGTGAATAAGCTGTAAAATTACAAAAATATGGGCAGTCGTAGGAAGTAGGATGACAGCTTTTCTTTTCTGTTTATTCACTAAAGCAGCGATTTGCAAACTTAGTGTGTTTTAGAAAGTCATATTTAAAGTCCAGATTCACAGGCCCTGCCCCCAGAGGTCAGATTCGGTAGTCTAGGAAGGGATTCAGGAAGCCACATTTTTATTAATGAACACTGGTGATTCTGATTGTAGGCCACTTTTTGAGAAACACTGAAAAAAATGACTGGGTCTGTCTGGGTACAGAATTTACTGATCTCACCAAAAGCAGTGGCTTACACCTGTAATCCCAGCACTTTGGGAGGCTGAAGCGAGCAAATTGCCTGAGCTCAGGAATTTGAGACCAGCCTGAGCAACTTGGCAAAACCCTGTCTCTACAAAGAAATACAAAACTTAGCTGGGCATGGTGGTGCACGCCTGTAGTCCCAACTATTTGGGGGGCTGAGGCAGGAGAATCACTAGAGCCCAGGAGGTGGAGGCTGCCGTGAGCCAAGATCTTGCCACTGCACTCCAGCCTGGGTGACAAAGCAAGACCCAATCTGAAAAAAAAAAAAAAAGAATTTACTGATCTCTTGCAACCACTCTGTCTGGGGGTGGTTCTAGAAGTTTGGTCCCTTGAGACTGTAGCAATCCTTAATTTCTTTTCTCTACATAAATGTTAACAGCTGCTATAGTGGAAACAATACAGGTTTGAGAAATCAGACAGATCTGGGTTCAAATTGTTTAATCTCTCTGAGCCTCAATTAATGTGAAAAATAGGCATAATAATGCCACCATAATTATTGTGAGAATTAAATACACTGACATGTGAAAGTCTTGTGTACAAGACTAGTGCATACAGGCCTTCCATACAAAGCTGTTCAGTAAAAGCTCATTTTTTACCTCATTCTTTTGCCTAAATGATATGAAAGATGAAGGAATTTCCCCCAAGAACCATGGAATTCTCCCATTTAGACATTCACTTCCTAGGCTTCAGTCTTTAGTTCTTGTTAAAATGTATATGGCTCTGAAATTAGTAACCAGACATCCCACTGTTATTTATATCTTAGTTAAATGTAGTTGCTGAATTGTTTTGGGAAAGCAAAGGCAAGAAGAAGGCTTGGGGGGTGAGCAGCCTATGGTGGGAAAGGAGAGAGGGAAGAGGTTGAGGGAGAGGAAAAGGATGTAGGGGAAAAACTGTAGGCACTCGAGAATAACCTTTTCAAATGTTTATAGTCTCATATGGGGCCAGGAAGCCTGCTGTGAACAATGATTTTCAGCCTATGCTCCTGGTGGCCATGTGAAGAAACACAAGGGGTCTGTTGGTGGGGAGGACGTTTTAGTGAAGAGGTGCTGAAAATGTTAACAATTTTTGTGGCCAGGTGTGGTGGCTCATACCTGTAATCCCAGCATTTTGGGAGGCCATGGTGAGCGAATCACTTGAGGTCAGGAGTTTGAGACCAGCCTGGCCAACATGGTGAAACCTGATCTCTACTAAAAATACAAAAAATTAGCAGGGTGTGGTGGCACATGCCTGTAATCCCAGCTACTCTGGGGGCTCAGGCAAGAGAATTGCTTGAACCCAGGAGGTGGAGGTTGCAGTGATCCTGGATCCTGCCACTGCACTGCAACCCAGGAGGCAGAGTGAGACTCCCATCTCAAAAAACAAACCATTTTTGTAAGGGAAGGTATTTCTTTGGAAAATATCTTGGTAAAATCCTCTTGGAGTAGAAGGTGAAACCTTAAGGGCATGACTGTGGCTAAACTACTTTAAGTGAGTTGAAGAGTTCAGTTTTTCTCCTGAGTGGAAGGATAATGGAGAGTGGGATTGGACAAAGAAAGGTGGAAATGGCATGAAGGTGGTGACTCTGTGGAGTGAAAATTATTGGTGTAAAATCCTTAGCAGTGGGCAGCCGGATGACATTAGAAAGGAATGTCTGGCCAGGCGTGGTGGCTCATGCTTGTAATCCCAACACTTTGGGAGGGCGAGCCGGGCGGATCACCTGAGGTCAGGGGTTCGAGACCAGCCTGGCCAACATGGTGAAACCTCGTCTTTACTAAAAATACAAAAATTAGCTGGGCGTGGTGGTGGGCACCTGTAATCCCAGCTACTCTGGAGGCTGAGGCAGGAGAATTGCTTGAACCCAGGAAGCGGAGGTTGCAGTGAGCTGAGATTGCACCACTGCACTCCAGCCTGGGTAACAAGAGCAAAATTCTGTCTCAAAAAAAAAAAAAAAAAAAGAAAAGAAAGAAAGGAATGTCTGGTGTTCACATTGACATTTTTGATGGTAATATGGAGGTAATAGTTAATAGCCACTAGAGTGTGAGATTTCTGGGTTTTCCATGTTCATATTTCATGGCTGGATAATTGCAACCCAGCTTTGGCAGAGATTGTTGATTGGCTCCCCCAAAGGCAGCCTCCTCTTCCTTGATAGTTATAGAAATTATTATTATTATTATTATTTTTTGAGATGGAGTCTTGCACTGTTGCCCAGGCTGGAGTGCAGTGGCACGATCTCGGCTCACTGCAAGCTCCGCCTCCTGGGTTCACGCCATTCTCACCTCAGCCTCCCGAGTAGCTGGCACTACAGGCGCCCGCCAACGTGCCCAGCTAATTTTTTGTACTTTTTTAGTACAGACAGGGTTTCACCATGTTAGCCAGGATGGTCTCAATCTCCTGACCTCGTGGTCTGCCCGCCTCGGCCTCCCAAAGTGCTGGGATTACAGGCGTGAGCCACCGCGATTTTAGCTGAGCATAGAGCTGCCTAGTAAAAGACCACATTTTTCGGCCTTCCTTGCAACTAGATGTGGCCATGTGACTAGGTTCTGGCCAATGGAATATGACCAGGATGAGTGAAATGTCCAACTTCCAGGTGTGTCTTTAGAAGCAAAGGGAGTATATCCTCCCTTTCCCAATGGATGTGGATGTGATGGCAGGTTCTAGAGTACCTATACCTATGCAACCACGGAAACTTCCATAGTAGCTAGGGAAGCTACTTGCTAAGGAACACAGAACTATAGGTTAGAAGAAACCTGGACCTCTTACTAATCTTGTGAAGCAAATTGCCCAACCAGGCCCGAACTGCTTTGTCTAGACCTTTTGTTTTTGTTTTTCTTTTTTTGTTGTTATTTTATGTATTTATTTATTTTATTATTATTATTATTATTTTTTGAGACGGAGTCTCGCTCTCTTGCCCAGGCTGGTGTGCAGGCGCGATCTCCGCTCACTGCAAGCTCCACCTTCCGGGTTCACGCCATTCTCCTGCCTCAGCCTCCTGAGTAGCTGGAACTACAGGTGCCCTCCACTACGCCCGGCTAATTTTTAGTATTTTTAGTAGAGACGGGGTTTCACCGTGTTAGCCAGGATGGTCTCGATCTCCTGACCTCATGATCCACCTGCCTCGGCCTCCCAAAGTGCTGGGATTACAGGCGTGAGCCACCATGCCCGGCTGTTGTTATTTTAGAGACAGGGTCTTGCTCTGTCCCCAGACTGGAGTGCAATGGTGCAATCACAAGTTACTGTAATCTTGAACACCTGGGCTCAAGAGATCCTCCCACTGCAGCCACCCAAATAGCTGGAATTACAGGCACATGCCACCACGCCCCATTAATTTTTTTAATTTCTTGTAGACATGGGGGTCCCACTATGTTGCCCAGGGTGGTCTTGATCTCCTGGCCTCAGGTGATCCTCCTGCCTCAGCCTCCCTAAACACTTGAATTACAGGCATGAGCCAATGGAACTGGCCTGTCTAGACACTTTTTAGAGAAAGAACTTCTATCATGTTTGAAATTTGGTTTTGTTTCTTTTTGTTATTGCAGCCAAACTTCCAAACTAAGCTAATATATAAGAAAATGCATTGGATTTGTTCTTGAGCAGAACTTTTAAAAAAAAACACACATTTATTTCTTCATTATAAAAATAACCTGGCCGGGCGTGGTGGGTCACGCCTATAATCCTAGGGCTTTGGGAAGCAAAGGTGGGTGGATCACCTAAGGTCAGGAGTTCAAGACCAGCCTGGCCAACGTGGCAAAACCCCATCCCTACTACAAATACAAAAATTAGCCAGGTGTGGTGGTGGGTGCCTATAATCCCAGCTACTCCGGAGGCTGAGGCAGAAGAATGTCTTGAACCCAGGGGGAGTAGGTTGCAGTGAGCCGAGATCATGCCACTTCACTCTAGCCTGGGTGAAAGAGCGAGACTCTGGAAAAAAAAAAATAATAATAAAATAAATAAATAAATAAATCTACCAACAATACTCTTGATATGATGTGATGAGCATGGTACCTGACTTCTGTGGTCTTCTTCCCCAAAACCCATAACTCCAGTCTGATTATGAGAAAAACATCAGGTAAGTCCAAATTGAGATTTATCCTACAAAATACCTGGCCAGTGCTCCTCAAAACTATGAAAGTCATCAAAAAGAAGGAAGTCCAAGAAACTCACAACCAAGGGGAGCTTAAGGAGACAGGACAACTAAATATAATGTGGTGTCCTCTGAGGGATCCTGGAACAGAAGAAGGACATTAGATAAAAACCAAAGAAATCTGAATAAATTGTGGACTTTTATTTATTTAATAATAAAAGTCAATAATTTCACTGATTTTTATTAAGTCAATAATGATTCAGGCCCAGCACTTTGGGAGACCAAGGCAGGTGGATCTCTTGAGGTCAGGAGTTCGAGACCACCCTGGCCAACATAGTCAACCCCATCTCTACTAAAAATACAAAAAATTAGCTAGGCGTGGTGGCAAGCGCTTGTAATCCCAGGTTCTCAGGAGGCTGAGGCAGGAGGATCGCTTGAACCCGGGAGGCAGAGGTTGCAGTGAGCCAAGATCGCACCACTGCACTCCAGCCTGGGCGACAGAGTGAGACTCCATCTCAAAAAATAATAACGATTCAATAATAATTTAATATTGGCTCATTAATTATGACAAAAGATGTTAACAGTAGGGAAAATTGGGTATGAGGTATAAGGGAACTCTGTCCTATGTTTGCAACTTCTCTTTAATCTAAATTTCTTCTAAAATAAAAAATTTATTGAAAAAATAGGCTGGGTGTGGTGCCTCATGCCTGTAATCTCCTCACTTTGGGAGGCGGAGGCAGGACGATTGCTTGAGGCCAGGAGTTGGAGACCAGCCTGGCTAACATAGCAAAACCCTGTCTCTACTAAAAATACAAAAATTGGCTGGGTGCAATGGGTCATGCCTGTAATCCCAGCACTTTGGAAGGCCGAGGCGGGCAGATCACCTAACGTCACAGATTCGAGATCAGCCTGGCCAACTTGGTGAAAAAGTGTCTCCATTAAAAATACAAAAATTGGCCTGGCATAGTGGTGGGCACCTGTAATCCCAGCTACTTGGGGGGCTGAGGCAGGAGAATCACTTGAACCCAGGAAGTGGAGGTTGTAGTGAGCTGAGATCTTGACACTGCACTCCAGCCTGGGTAACAAGAGCGAGACTCCGTATCACAAAAAAAAAAAAAAAAAAATTAGCTGGGCATGGTGGCGCATGCCTGTAATCCCAGCTTCTTGGGAGACTGAGGCATGAGAACTGCTTGAACTCGGGAGGTGGAGATAGTAGTAACCCAAGATCACACCACTGCACTCCAGCGTGGGTGACAGAGCAAGAGAAAGGAGAAGAGAAGAGAAGAGGAAAGACAAAGAGGCCGGGCGAGGTGGCTCACGCCCGTAATCCCAGCACTTTGGGAGGCTGAGGCGGGTGGATCACTTGAGGTCAGGAGTTCGAGCCTGGCCTGGACAACATGGCAAAATCCTATCTCTACTAAACATACAAAATTAGCCGGGCGTGGTGGCACGTGCCTGTAATCCCAGCCACTCAGGAGGCTGAGGCAGGAGAATCGCTTGAACCAGGGAGTCGGAGGTTGCAGTGAGCTGAGATCGTGCCACAGCACTCCAGCCTGGTGACAGAGTGAGACTCCATTTCAAAAAAGAAAGAAAGAGAGAGAGAGAAGGAAGGGAGAAAGAAGGAAAGAAAGAAAGAAAGAAAGAGAAAGAAAGAGGGAAAATATAACACTTTGAATTTTTTGTTTTTTGTTCTTTGTTTTCGTGTTTTGTTTTTTGTTTTTTTTCCGAGACGGAGTCTTGCTCTGTCACCCAGGCTGGAGTGCAGTGGCGTGATCTCGGCTCACTGCAAGCTCCGCCTTCTGGGTTCACGCCATTCTCCTGCCTCAGCCTCCGGAGTAGCTGGGACTACAGGCGCCCTCCACCACGCCCAGCTAACTTTTTGTATTTTTAATAGAGACGGTATTTCACTGTGTTAGCCAGGATGGTCTCGATCTCCTGACCTCATGATCCACCCGCCTTGGCCACCCAAAGTGCTGGGATTACAGGCATGAGCCACCGTGCCTGGCCACACTTTGAAAATTTTAGAATACAAATTGAAATGAAAAAAAAATCACCCCAAACACCATAATTCAGCAATTTGCTATATCTGTGTGTGTGCTTTAAATGAAAACTACCATACTGTATATACAATTTCTGTCTTATATTACTTAAAATTTATCATTAAGCATTTTTACATACATTCATTTTCTAGCTTTTCAAGAGGACCTGAAATCAATGACATATAATAGCAATTAATACAGTTGGTTTCCAAAAGGAACAGAGCCCCCTAGAGAAATGACTGATTCCAGAGTTGGGACAGAATGAGCCTGTGGATATTGTGTGCCAGACAGTAAATAGTGCTCAAAGAATGACTGCATAAGTCAAGAGGACACATGAGTCAGCTCGAACAGGCTCCACTGGCCAAATCTGGGACAACTTGAGAATCAACATCAATAGAAAGTGTAATGAAAAATAACACATTGAATAAAATAAGAAAGCAATTGTACCAGTTTACTCTTCCCTACACTCTTGCCAATAGTAGATATTAGCAATATTTTACTTTTTGCTAATCTAAAGGGTAAAAAGTAGTATCTTACTATTGTTACAGTTTTAGGAATTGCTATCTATTAAGCAGGAAAATTTATTGACCATATGTGTTTCTTCTTCAGTGAATTTTTGACTCCTATTACTTACCAAATATTTCAACTGGGTTATTTGTAATTTTCTTATTAATATGTGAAAATTCATACACATTATGAAGACTACCTTTTTGTCTGCCATATGTTTCTTTCAGGGGCAACTATAATGTAATGGTCAAGAGTATGAACCCTGGAACCAGACTGGATGAGTTCAAAACTGGGCTCTACCACTTGATAGCTATTTGATCTCTAGCAAAAGATTTAATCTTTTTTTTTTTGGAGCCAAAGTTTCACTCTCCTCACCCAAGCTGGAAGGCAATGGTGCAATCTCGGCTCACTGCAACCTCTGCCTCCCAGGTTCAAGTGATTCTCCTGTCTCAGCCTCCCAAGTAGCTGGGATTACAGGCACCCACCACCATGCCTGGATAATTTTCATATTTTTAGTAGAGACGGGGTTTCACCATGTTGGCCAGGCTGGTCTTGAACTCCTGACCTTGTGATCCACCCGCCTCTGCCTCCCAAAGTGCTGGGATTACAGGCGTGAGCCACCACACCTGGCCAAAGTATTTAATCTTGTTGTGCCTCCATTTCCTGTCTATAAAAGGCAGATGATAATCATAATGCTTGCATCATAAGATCACTGGGATGCTTAAATGAGTTAAGACATGTAAATTGCTTAGAACAGAAATTGGCATATATAAAGTGATAAATAATTGCTGGTTATTATGTTATTACTCTTCAGATAGAATGTCTAAAAAAATTTTTTTTGTTTTGAAACAGTTTCGCTCTTGTTGCCCAGGCTGGAGTGCAATGACGCAATCTTGGCTTACTGCAAACTCTGCCTCCCGGTTCAAGTGATTCTTGTGCCTCAGCCTTCCAAGTAGCTGAGATTACAGGCGCCTGCCACCACGCCCAGCTCATTTTTGTGTTTTTAGTAGAGACGGGGTTTCACCATGTTGGCCAGGCTGGTCTGAACTCCTGACCTCAGGTGATCCACCTGCCTCGGCCTCCCAAAGTGCTGGGATTACAGGCGTGAGCCACCATGCCTGGCCCTAAATTTTTTATGTAGTCAGATCTAGTGATCTTTTTCTTCATGGCTTCTCTATTTTCTCTTTTGTTAAGGATGGTTTTATGAACCCCAAGAATAGAAAAATAAATGTTTCCTAATATCTCCTACTAGCATTTGCATAGTTTGTTTTCTATGTTAGTATCTATAACAACATGCCAGGCATTGTGTTGGTTGCTGGGGATAGAAGGATGAGCAGGACAGAGGGGCCTGTTCTTGCCCCTCCTGGAGCTTACATTGTAGTGGAGTAACAGCCAAAAATCAAGAAACCGGGTGCAGTGGCTCGCACTTGTAATCCCAGTACTTTGAGAGGCCAAGGCGGGCAGTTTATCTGAGGTCAGGAGCTCGAGACCAGCCTGGCCAACGTGGTGAAAACCCATCTCTACCAAAAATACAAAAGTTAGCCAGGCGTAGTGGTGGGCATCTGTAATCCTAGCTACTTAGGAGGCTGAGGCAGGAGAATCCCTTGAACCCAGGAGGTGGAGGTTGCAGCGAGCCGAGATTATGCCACTGCACTCCAACCTGGGTGACAGAGTGAGACTCTATCTCAAAAAACAAAAACAAAAGCAAGCAAACAAACAAGCAAAAAAACTCAAGAAAACAATCAGTAAAATGATAAATTGGGTAAGTGCCATGAAAAAAAAATTATAAACTTATCTATATATTTATAATCTGTTACCTCCTCACAAGAAAAGTCTCTCCCTAATCTAATGTAGGGAAAACAAATACAAAAGAAAAAAGGGAGAAGGCAATAAATCTGTCGCAGCCGCTTTTGGTACAGTTGTATTCCTTTTCCTCCATTTTCTGTGGCCTGGTTATTATCTCCATTGTTCTGTTTCATTGTAGAGCTTTCCTGTAACCTTTTGACTGTGTCCTTGCCATTGTGCCCTTAACATGCCTCTTAGGACTTAAAGGCTTTGGTGTGGAGCAAGAAGTGACAGCTGGCCTCTGCAAGAAGGATGAAGGCTGAAGAAAGGATGAGGGCTGAAGAAGGGATGAGGGCTGAAGAAAGGATGAAGGCTGAAGAAAGGATGAGGGCTGAAGAAAGGCCTGGACTGGCTCAAAGGGGATATCGGTGACTTTGCAGAGTAACAACTACCGTAATGTGTTTGAGACAAGGGCAAAATTTCAAGGCATTTGAGCTCATCTTTAGTTGTGCTTGTGGACACTGCCAACCCTTCTAACCTCTGAATCAGTCCTTGTTCTCCTTCTTGAGGCCTGCTCTTCCTTCATTCAACTCTGCAGACATTCTCATTTCCACGAGTTGAAATATTTTCAAATCTAGAAATTGAGCCACTACTGTTTCACCAAAGAAGTTCTGACCAGGATGGGTTCATTTAGCCTCTTTCACTGATGAGAGGTACTTTACCCTTGTAAGATTAAGCATTCAGGTGACCAGATAGGAGAGTGGGATAAGGTTGCAATAGAGTTTAAATAGACTGGGAATGGCCAGGCACGGTGGCTCACACCTGTAATCCCAGCACTTTGGGAGACCAAGGCAGGTGGATCACCTGAGGTCAGGAGTTCGAGACCAGCCTGGCCAACATGGCGAAACCCCATCTCTACTAAAAATACAAAAATTGGCTGGGCGTGGTGACACATGCCTGTAATCCCAGCTACTTGGGAGGCTGAGGCAGGAGAACTGCTTGAACCCTGGGGCAGAGGTTGCAGTGAGCCGAGATCGTGGCACTTCACTCCAGCCTGGGTGACAGAGCGAAACTCCATCTCAATAAATAAAACAGACTGGGAATGATGGCTTCTCAGAATGTACTGGGGTGGGCGACAGAGTGAAACTCCGTCTCAATAAATAAAATAGACTGGGAATGATGGCTTCTCAGAATGATCTGGGATATAAGTTCCAGTTGCCATCTATTTACTAGTGTTCAAATCTACATTCCAGTAAAACAATAGCATGCATTTTTCCAGTATGTTTTATGTGCTATCTGCTGTTCTATGTGCTTTAAACAATCATTTAATCTTCCTGATGAAAAAGGTAAATATTATTGGTATTCTTGCATTTCATATTGAAGAAACGGAAGCCCTGAGAAGTTAAGAGATTTAACAAAGCCAGGCTGGGTATGGTGGCTCAGGTCTGCAATCCCAGCACTTTGGGAGGCTGAGAGGGGAGGATTGCTTGAGGTGGGAGGATTGCTTGAGGCCAGTAGTTTGAGACCAGCCATAACAAGGCTTCATCTCTACAAAACATTTTGAAATTAGCCGGGTGTGGTGATGCATACCTGTAGTCCTAACTACTTGGAAAGCTGAGTAAGGAGGATCCCTTGAACCCAGGAGTTTGAGACTACAGTGAGCTATAATTGCACCACTGCACTCCAGCCTGGGTGACAGAGTGAAAGACCCCGTCTCTAAAAAAAACAAAAGCAAAACAAACACACACACACACACACACACACACACACAGAGAGAGAGAACAACAACAAAAAAGGAGACTTAACAAAACATTTACAACTAGTTAGTAAGTGGCAGACCCAGGATTCAAAACCTAGACAATCTAGAGTCCATGCACCTTTTTTTTCTTTTTTTGAGACAGCATTTCACTCTGTTGCCATGCTGGAACGCAGTGATGATGTGATCATAGCTCACTGCAGCCTTGACCTCCCGGGCTCAAGTGATCCTCCCACCTCAGCCTCTCAAGAGTAGCTAGGACTATAGGTGTGCACCACCATGCTCAGCTAATCTTTAAAATTTTTGTAGAGACAGGATCTTGCTATGTTTCCCAGGCTGATCTTGAGCTCTTGGGCTCAAGCAATCCCCCAGCCTCAGCCTCCCAAAGCACTGGGATTACAGACATGTGTCATCCTGCCTGGCCTTAGAGTCTCTGTCCTTCTTTATAGCTACGCTATATTGCCTCTCAAGAGTAAATTTGTTTCTATTGCCTGAAATGTTTTTTGTTATTTATTTATTTTTTCTTTTATGACCAAGAAACTGGTTTCAGACATCTGGAGGTAGGCAATTCCTTGAGAATGTTGAGAGCATGAGAAAATAGCATGGGGGAATTTTCTTAGAGTTGGATAAGAGATCCCAAGAAAAGAGGTGGGAGGTGCTAAAGTTTTAGAAATAAGGGTTTTGAGCTTTTTTCAGAATCAAGGATTTCAGACTTGTGAGGCTGAGGTAATTTTCTGAAAAAACTTGTTAACTTGGGGGAGACAGAGGGAGTAAAAGAGGCCATTCTCCACGGAGTAGGCAACAGTGGGAAGGCATTTGGAAAGAAGGGAGTGGCCGGTGGTGGACGGGTGCTGAAATGATGGCCCAAAGGGGTTGCTGCGGGATTTAATCCAGTGTTATGAATATGCTGTTCATTGTTTTGGCCATTGACTCCAGATAATGGAGGCCAGCTGCAGAGAAGAGAGGGAGCAGGCTGTTTAACTTTGTGCAGTGGATTACCGGGCTGCTGCAGAAGCATCAGATCCTCACTCCCAGGAGGGCTCTGAAGAGGCAGCAGGCACGTGGCTTGTGGTCTAAATTCAGCACGCAGTACAAAGGCAGTGGGGGAGGGCTGCAAGGTGGGTGATGACGGACTGCGGAGGAGGTACTGGCAACCTCAGAATCTGGCTTACATCGGCGTTCGTAGGAAAATCTCTCCACTTATCCTTCTGGTTTCTTTCTCCTTCTCATCATCTTTCACTCTCTGCCTCAGATGTGTGTCTATTTAAAAGGCAGTCTCCTCTGTCAGACTCAGCCCCTGCTGTCAGCCATCCCCCAGGCCTGGTGAATCCTGCGTCCTGTTTCCAGGCTTGGTCTTGTTGGGGTGGCTCATAAGAAGCTCCGGGGGAGGAGGAGGATGCACTTAGCAGGGTCTATTGGTGTCCACATAGAGGACTGGGAAGAAATGCAGCTGCCTGGGGTGGGGGATTGGCCCCAGGCCTCCCTGATGATTCCCTCCCTGGGCCCTCCCTCCTGTGAGTGGCGTTCCTTGAATGAACTCCAAGGACAATGTATTTACATCTGTGAGGTCAGACTATCAGAGAGGGCTTCATTAAGCACAGGAATAAAACACCCGACTTTTCCTTCAACTAATGCACCATTGCTTAGCCAAAGACATCAGAGTACTTTACATTGACCTCATGTATTCTTACTCCATGAGAATTTTACAAATGAAGGAAACTCAGTCTCCAGATTTGTGTTTCCATCTCTTTTGCTTATTAGAAAGGAACACATTTACTGAGCACCTAAAATTGGCCAGGTCCTGGGGATACATGTTTTCTTATTCTATCCTTGTTAATCCTCACAACAATGCCACAAGGGAGTCATGATTGGCCCCATTTTTAGGTGAGGAAACTCTGAGAGAAGCAACTTACTATGGTTAAACAGCTATAATGATGAGGCTGGGATTCAAATCCAGGCCTATAAAGATTCTAAAATGCAGCCAGGTGTGGTGGGTCACACCTGTCATCCCAGCACTTTGGGAGGCTGAGGCTGGTGGATTGCTTGAGCTCAGGAGTTTGAGACCTGCCTAGGCAACATGGTGAAACCCTGTCTCTACAAAAAATACAAAACTTAGCTAGACATGGTGGCATGCACCTGTAGTCCCAGCTACTCAGGAGGCTGAGGTTGCAGTGAGCCAAGATTGCACCATTGCACTCCAGCCTGGGCCACAGAGTGAGACTCTGTCTCCAAAAAAAAAAAAAAAAGGCATCAGAAAGGAAAATAAAAAAGACTCTAAAATGCATACTTTTTTCAACATACTTCACTTTATTTAACAGTCATGAAATATTCATCAAGCACCTAAGATATGAATTCACAGATGAAAAACGTGATCCCGGGCTGAGCATGGTGGCTCACACCTGTAATCCCAGCACTTTGGGAGGCTGAGATGGGTGGATCTCTTGAGGTCAGGAGTTGGAGACCAGCCTGGCCAACATGGTGAAACCTCACCTCTACTAAAAATACAAAAATTAGCCAGGTGTGGTGGCACACGCCTGTAATCCCAGCTACTCGGGAGGCTGAGGCAGGAGAATTGCTTGAACTCAGGAGGCAGAGGTTGTAGTGAGCCAAGATCGTGCCACTGCACTCCAGCCTGGGCGACAGAGTGAGACTCCATCTCAAAAAAAAAAAAAAAAAAAGATAAACGTGATCTCTGCCTTCAAAGAACTCACAACCAAGTGGAGGAAACATACAAGTAAGCAGACAATTGAAACAGAATGTAGAGTGGTAAGTATAGCGACAAACGAAGAACAGGAGATTTAGGAGCCCAAAGGAGAAATGATGGGCCCTGCCCAAGGAAGTCCCAGGAAGGTGGCCTTTAATTAACCCATGCCCACTGCATTCCTGGTCACATGGAGCATGGAGGTGCTGAAGAAAAAATAGCTGACATTTCTTGGCGGGCATTGTACTAAATATGCATTATTTCACTTAATCCTCACAACCTTGATCCTGAATAGGGCAGTGAAGCTTGGCAAAGGGATTTATAGGCATGTCGCCTGTGTAGTAAGGTGCTCATGGAGCCCAAGGTAGGTTATTCAATAACAATGAGAGCTTTGAAGAGTGGCAGTAAGCCTGGAGCTAAGGCCTCATTCTGGGCCTGTCTGGGGGGAAGCCGGTGAGACGAGGCTCTTTTACTGCGTTTACTGCAGTGCCAGTGTCCAACCTGGCTTCCACGACAGTGTCAGGAGGGCAGGAAGCTTATCCCCTCTGTGGTCTGAAGAATGTTGAAAGCTAGTCCTGCTTGTCCCAAACACTCCCGTGCAGTGCACAGAATGCCTGCCAAAAACCAACTAGGTGATTTCGCCTGCTTGGCCCTGACCTTCCAGATTGTTTCCTTATCTTCTCAGGAAATATCACTCATGCCATGCTTCCATTGTGTTCTTCTCTGCTTAAGCAGGTGAGATTATATGTATCTATCTATCTATCTAACATGTATTATTATATATTATATATTATACATATATAATACATTATACATATATTAGATATAATACATGTATTATTATATCTAATATATGTATTTTTATGTATTTTATATATATATATATATAATCTCACCTGCTTAAGCAGAGAAGAACACAATGGAAGCATGGCATGAGTGATATATATATGTATTATATATATATATATATTTTTTTTTTTTGAGATGGAGTCTTGCTCTGTCACCCAGGCGGGAGTGCAGTGGCATGATCTCAGCTCATTGCAACCTCTGCCTCCTGGGTTCCAGCGATTCTCCCACCTCAGCCTCCTGAGTAGCTGGGATTACAGGTACTCACTATCATGCCCGGCTAATTTGTGTATTTTTGTAGAGATGGGGTTTCACCATGTTGAGAGGATGGTCTTGAACTCCTGACCTCAGGTGATCCGCCTGCCTCGGGCTCCCAAAGTGCTGGAATTACAGGCACCTGCCACCTTGCCCGGCTAATTACAAGTTTATTTTATTTTATTTTATTTTATCTTATTTATTTATTTGGCACACAGTCTCACTCTGTCGCCCAGGCTGGAGTGCAGTGACATGATCTTGGCTCACTGCAACCTCTGCCTCCCGGGTTCAAGCAATTCTCCTGCTTCAGCCTTCCGAATAGCTGGGACTACAGGCGTGTGCCACCACACCCGGCTAATTTTTGTATTTTTAGTAGAGACAGGATTTCACCATATTGGCCAGGCTGGTCTCAAACTCCTGGCCTCTTGATCCACCTGCCTCGGCCTCCCAAAGTGCCGGGACTACAGGCGTGAGGCATCACACCCGGCCATAAGTTTATTTTATTTTCTTATTTTATTTTATTTTATTATTTTATTTTATTTACAGGCGTGAGCCACCACACCCAACCAAAATAATTTATTTCAGATTAGCATATAGTTAAAGGCAACATTATACAGTTGTATTTATAAAGCTTTTTTTTTTTTTTTTTGCCAGACGTGGTGGCTCACACCTGTTGTCCTAGCACTTTGGGAGGCCGAGGCGGTCGGATTGCCTGAGCTCAGGAGTTCGGGACCAGCCTGGGCAACATGGTGAAACCCTGTATCTACTAAAATGCAAAACAAAAATTAGCCAAGCATGCTGGTGTGTGCCTGCAGTCCCAGCTACTCGGGAGGCTGAGGCAGGAGAATTGCTTGAACCTGGGAGGCAGAGGTTTCAATAAGCTGAGATGGGGCCACTGCACTCCAGCCTGGTGACAGAGCGAGACTCGGTCTCAAAAAACAAAAACAAAAACAAAAAAACTTCTTTTTTTTATTAGTTATTATTTTTTTTGAGACGGAGTCTCGCTCTGTTGCCCAGGCTGGAGTGCAGTGGCGCAATCTCGGCTCACTGCAAGCTCTGCCTCCCCAGTTCACACCATTCTCCTGCCTCAGCCTCCCGAGTAGCTGGGATTACAGGCGCCCACCACCACGCCTGGCTAATTTTTTGTGTGTTTTCAGTAGAGATGGGGTTTCAAAATGTTAGCCAGGGTGGTCTCGATCTCCTGAACTCATGATCCGCCCACCTCAGCTTCCCAAAGTGCTGGGATTATAAGCGTGAGTCACACACCTGGCCTTTTTTTTTAAAATAGAGTTTCGGTTTGTCACCCAGGCTGGAGTGCAGTGGTGCCATCTCAGCTCACTGCAACTTCCGCCTCCCGGGATCAAGCAGTTCTTTTGCCTCAGCCTCCCAAGTAGCTGGGATTACAGGCATGCACCACCGCGCCTGGCTAATTCTTGTATTTTTAGTAGAGACGGGGTTTCACCATGTTGGCCAGAATGGTCTCAAACTCCTGACCTCAGTTAATCTGCCCACCTCAGCCTTCCAAAGTGCTAGGATTACAGACGCAAGCCACTGTGCCTGGCCTGTATTTATAAATCTTTAATAATACTCATAAACTGTAATTTTTTATACTTGCCCATTTAATTAGTGATACATGTTTAATTTCAATAAATCATGTAACAAAAACATCTCTATATATATTTGTGTGTATGTATATATATATGTCTGCGTGTGTGTGTGTGTGTGTGTGTGTATTTTGAGACAGGGTCTCACTGTGTTACCCAGGCTGGAGTGCAGTGGTGTGATGTTGGCTCACTGCAGCCTCGACCACTTGGGGTCATGTTGATACGGACCACAGGCGGGGAAATACTGGGTAGAAGAGGGTGGTTCCCCGCAAAAGCCCCACCCACAAGCCTGGGGCTGCAGCCCTAAATAAAAACTTCACATCTCTCTTTTCCCACCCAAACCACCCTCTCTTTACATCTCTCTTTTCCCACCCAAACCACAAAGGCTTTTTCCAAAACCACCCTGGCTTGCCACGCCCACCATCCTGTAAGCATAAAAACCCCAAACTCCACTGGCAGAGGAGCAGAGTGGCATGGCAGAGAAGGAGAGAAGAGAAGAAGCGTCTGAATGTTGAAGAGACAGCTGGACTATCAGAAAGGAGGTCAGCTGGGGACGGCCGAACTCCAGGGGAAGATTATTTTCCCACTCCATACCCTTTCTAGCTCCCTGTCCCACTGACAGCCACCTCTATCACTCAATGAAACCTCCACATTCACCATCCTTCAAGTCCATGTGGCCAGATTCTTCTTGGGTACCAGACAAGGACCTGGGTACCAAGAAGGAAAGGTGTGAAAGGCTGTCACCCTGACTCTCCACTGAACTGGTTAACACTTAGCTGTCTGCAGACAGAAACTGCTAAAAGAGCATTAATTGTAGCATACCCCTAGACGCTACCATGGAGATGGAGCCCAAAAGCTCTCGTCAGAGCCCCAGCACCCACTTGCCTGCATGCTCCCCCTCCCACAAAGAGTTTTAGGATGGTAGCCGAGTAAGTGAACCACACTCCTGTTGCAAGTCCTGTGAAGGGGTCCAGGGAGCTCTCCTGTCTTAAAGCAAGCCTCCCACCTCAGCCTCCCCACTAGCTGGGACTACAGGCAGATGCCACGACTCTCGGTTAAATTTTGTATTTTTTGTAGAGATGGGCGTTTTGCCATGTTGCCCAGGTTGGTCTTGAACTCCTGGCCTCAAGCGATCCACCCGCTTCAGCCTCCCAAAGTGCTAGGATTACAGGCATGAGCCACCACACATGACCTACAAAAAATATTATTTTTCCATCAATACATTTAAAAGTGGTATGTGGCCCAAGCGTGATGGCTCACGCCTGTAATCCCAGCACTTTGGGAGGCCAACGCAGGTGGATCATCTGAGGTCAGGAATTTGCGATCAGCCTGGCCAACATGGTGAAACCCCGTCTCTACTAAAAATACAAAAAATCAGCAGGGCATGGTGGCACACGCCTGTAGTTCCAGCTACTCAGGAGACTGAGGCAGGAGAATCACTTGAACCTGGCAGGCAGAGGTTGCAATGAGCCATGATCTGTCACCCAGGCTGGAGTACAGTGGCACAATCTCAGCTCACTGCAATCTCTGCCTCCTGGGTTCAAGCGATTCTCCTGCCTCAGCCTCCTGAATAGTTGGGATTACAGGCCTGTGCCACATACCTGGCTAATTTTTGCATTTTTAGTAGAGACGGGGTTTCGCCATGTTGGTCAGGCTGGTCTGCAACTCCTGACCTCAGGTGATCCGCCCACCTCAGCCTCCCAAAGTGCTGGTATTATAGGCATGAGCCACTGTGCCCAGCCTCATATGTTGAAATTTAAACAGATTGAGAAATGAGCCCAGAGTAAAAAAAAGAAAGAAAGAAATTAATAAATAAAAATAAGTATTTATTAATTTATTTTTTTGAGATAGAGTCTCGCTCTGTTCCCCAGGCTGGATCTCGGCTCACTGTAACCTCTGCCTCCCGGGTTCAAACAATTCTCCTGCCTCAGCCTCCCAAGTAGCTGGGATTACAGGCGTGCGCCACCACACCTGGCTGTTTTTTTTAATTTTTAGTAGAGACGAGGTTTCACCATGTTGGCCAGGCTGGTCTTGGACTCCTGACCTCAAGTGATCCACCTCCCAAAATGCTGGGATTACAGGCATGAGCCACCACGTCTGGCCAATAAAAAGAAATTTAAACAGATATAACTATACATCAAAAAGATACTTCATAATTGGGTATTTGGGATTCTTCCATTTTATTTGTTAATGAATTCTTGCATTTTTTTAAAAAATCAATTACTGTATTTACAATGTATTTATAATTAGTGGACTTAAGAGAACACATTTTATTTATAAGAGATAGACACATTTTGGGGCTACTATTTGTATGCACTTTCCAAATAACATTTGTGAGCATAGGTAATCTTTATCCCCCCATAAATGAATAAGATGTCCAACTGGATATAGTTATCCCTATGGACAGGATAACTTGCTGTTTAAAGGTCTGGATATGGACTATGCAGGTGTAAATCTTGGTTCTATCACTTCATAACTATGTGACTCTCAGTGACTTAATCCGTTATCTTAAAAAAAGGGGGTGAAATAAGAAAAATAAATAATCATGGGGTTGTGAAAATTAAATAGTTAATGCATGTAAAGCCCACACACGTAAAATCCATTTTAGAAAATCTAGAAATTGCAGAAAAATAGGAAACCAGAAATCATCCAACCTTAGTAACTTAATGGACAGTGGCTAATCCCAATGGTGCTTTTGTACAAATTAGAAAAACTGGCCCTTCCTCAAGATACTTGACTGCTATCAGCCAGAAAGCTGTCTTAGTTGGGCGGGGGGTGGGGGGGGGGACTGTTTATTAATTATGCTGGGATATCAAACATAAACTAAGATTGTCTTAAGCAAAATAAGACCTTGCCTATGGATGACAATGTAGGATGTTTTTGATTTAATGCTATTACTAATCATGTGGAGATGAACAAATTTATACATAAAATTTTTTCTGTATTTAGAATTTAGGCTAGATTCCAGCACCTGGCAGGCACACAGAGGGTATTTGTTAAATAAATGAATGAATGAAAGGGGGGAGGATGTAGAGACGGAGGGAGAGGGGGAGGGAAAAGGAGAGAGAGAGGGAGAAAATGAATTTGCCAAAGTATTTTCCAAAAGAATTATATCAGTAATGGCTGTTTAAATTTGTTAACTTAGATGAAAAATAGTCTCTCATTTTTATTTCCAGTTCTGTAATTATCATCAGAGGATGAATATTTTCCATGTGTTAGTTCATTTATTTTGGCTATTAATTGGGATCTTGATTATTTTTCTTATAAAATTGTACACATCCTTTACATAGGAAAGATATTAACCACTTATTATAATTTTTTCCTGCAATTATTTTTTCAATTTAACTTTTAATTTTTATTATCATCTTGGTTTTTAACCTGGTGGTTTCTAATCTTCATGCAGGGAAATTTACTGATATTTTGTTTTGCGATTTATTCTATCAGAGTTAATCTTAAAAATTGCCCTTCCTGACAAAGATCTGATATTCACTTTTATTTTCTTCTCATTCTTTCTGGGTTTGTTTTAAAAATATGCATATTTCTTTTATCCATCTGGAATCAGTTTGATTTTATATATATATATACATATATAGCAAATTAAATACTCTAATACCATTTGTTGAATATTTCTTTCCCTTCTCATTAATTTCTGAAGTATACTCATGACAAAAATTTGTACCTACCTCTGAGCTACCTTCCTCCATTTGATGATTCTTTAAACTCCATTTTTTTTTTTTTACCTTTAAAATCAGTTCAAGTGGTAAACTTAGAGGCAGTTGAAAATAAATGCCTTCAAGACTAAAGTAACTGTGTGGAAAAAACCTGGAAAGACATTTAGTTTAGTGTGGGGGTGACAGGTGATGAAAATGGGGTCGCTCATCATGACTAAGGAAGACCTATCCCCATCCCCCAACACAATAAAGAAATAAATTAGATGGAGAAATAATTAAATAAATAAAGGTACTACAAACAGAGCATGTTTTCCCTAAATAAAGGAAGGCAGTAACAGAGGAAGACACTGCAGTTAATCCAATGTTTCCCTTATTAAGAGAGGCAATCTAGATACTGATTAGATCTACTGGAAAATTTACCCAGGTATTGAAATCAACCCTTCCAAAAGGTTATTTGCTTGGAGGCTCAATAACAATAGAGTAATGGAGTGTATGCTGCTAGCTGCTTTCCAAGGAGATGGAGGAAGTGGCACGGCCACTGAGACACCTAGTGGTGAGGGTTTTACTGCACGGTTAGAGTTTGCCAGTTGGGCTCATCTAAGAGCCACTTCCTTGGGGGAGGCGGTGTGCATTTGAGGAGCTTAGATGTCCTTCTTTTAGCTCTCCTTTTCTGCCCCCAGTAAAATAATTTGAGCTCTCTATTGTGTGCATGAAGCCTCAGAGACAAGCGCTGATAGATCTGAAAACTGAATAGCCTCTTCAAAGTTGGAAGAGAGAACTACGAAGCTAAATTAACACCTGCTGACCAACATGGTTTCTCAAGCCCTGGGGGACAGCTGAAGATGTAAATTTAGTCAATTGAATTAATATTCATTAGAGAGCAGCAGCGTGTTTCATCAAGCATATTATTTCCATCCCCTACCCTTCTAGGCCTTATAAATACTCAAACAAGAGGATAATTATAATTTTCATTTTATTGTAATTATAGTGTTTGAACTGTAAGTTCACCCACATTCAGAGTATTACAAGGTAAAGATTGTTCTACATATTATTCAGGCATGATAATTTACCACAGATGTGAACTACAGAGTTGTGTTTAATATCTGAAATTAGTCACTTATGTTGAGGACATTCTTCAATGGTTCAGAATAGGAAAGATTAATGGGCTCATTCACTTATTCATTTGTTCAAATATAGAGTATCACAGCACTAGGCCCTGAGGATTTGGTACTTAAAAGAGAATCTCAGTCATTGTCCTCATGATCTTACAGGCTAAAGTGTACAATTTTGCAAGTCTCTATAACAAAGCGGGATGAATACTATAAGAGTGAAAGTACAGGATGCTAATGAAATGCAGCAACTTGTCCTTGGGGTCACAGAAGGCCTCCAGAGAAGGGCAAGTGTAAGTCAAGTCCTGAAAGATGGATAAGAGCTAACCATAAAGGAGAGAGACGGTGACAAGGAAGATATTATTTCAGGTGAGAACATGAGAAGTTAAAAGAACTAAAGGCAGTCAGTGTGACTACAGCAAAGAATTCAGGAGTCAGGGATGAGGCTGGGGAGGAATGGGATGGCCAGGGAATGGAGGACATCATAGGAGTTAAGGAGGTTGTTTTTTCTTCTAAGGGCAATAGGAAGACAATAAGGAGTTTAAAAGAGGGGAACTGAAGCATCAGATTTGCCTTTAAAGATGATAATTTGCTTGCTGCCTGGAAAATAGGAAGGAGGAAGGCAATTGGGATGACCAGTCAGAAAGCTTTTGCAGAAGTCTAGGTGAGAAATCATGTTACATTGTTAGTTTCCAATGTGTATCCTGGATGTAACAAAACAATGTTAGCTTGGCTGGGCATAGTGACCTGTGCCTGTAGACTCAGGAGGCTGAGGTGGGAGGATCACTTGAGCACAGAAGTTCGAGACCAGCCTGGGCAACATAATGAGACTCCACCTCTCAAGAAATAAAAAGGAGAGAGAAAGAATGTTACCTTGGATTACAGTAATGGTGGTTTTTTAATCTGAAAGATGAGAAAATGATACCATAAGTCTCAGAGTTGTAATAAGAATTCAATATTAAGGCCAAGTACAGTGGCTCACAGCTATAATCCCAGCACTTTGGGAGGCCAAGGCGGGTGGATCACCTGACGTCAGGAGTTCGAGACCAGCCTGGCCAACATGATGAAACCCTGTCTCCACTAAAAATACAAAAATTAGGTGGGCCTGGTGGTAGGTACCTGTAGTCCCAGGTACTTGGGAGGCTGAGGCAGAAGAATCGCTTGAACCCAGGAGGCGGAGGTTGCAGTGAGCCAAGATCGCACCACTGCACTCCAGCCTGGGCAACAGAGCAAGACTCCATCTCAACAAAACAAAACAAAACAATACCAAAAACGAAAACACAATTCAATATTAAGTATTTACTACATTGTACGGCATAAACTAAATGATCAGTTTCATTTTGGCTATTTTGATACTGGCTATTATTTGAAGTAGATATTACTTATAGTATTAAATAATTACTCTTTTGGTACACATACTAAACTTTTAACTTTTATTTAGAGACAGAATCTTGCTCTGTCACCCAGGATAGAGTTTAGTGGCACCGTCACAACTCACTGCAACCTCCAACTCCTGGATCTTGGCTTCAAGAGATCCTTCCACTTCAGTCTCCCAAGTAGCTAGGACTACAGGCACCTGCCACCATGCCCAGATAACTTTCCTTCTTAGTTTTTTTTTTAGATATGTGGTCTTGCTATGTTGCCCAGGCTGGTCTCAAACTCCTGGCCTGAAGTGGTCCTCCTGTCTCAGCCTTTTGAATAGCTGGGATTACAGGCTCAAACCAGTGCACCTGGCTTTACTGAGCACTTAGAAAGTACTAAACACACGATCCTCACAATGTCCCCAAAAAGCAAGTGTGTCAGAAGAGTGAAAGATCTTGGGACAATACCCTGCTCAGATGGAAACAGCCTGTTCTTCACCATTATGCTTTTATTTATTCATTCACTCAACAAATGTTTATTTCTGTGCTAGTGTCTGTTTTAGGTGCCAGTGATACAGCCTTAAAGAACTCAGTTTCAGTCCAACAGAGGAGATAGACAATGGACAAATGAAGAAATAGGCTGCGTGCGGTGGCTCATGCCTGTAATTCCAGCACTTTGGGAGGCTGAGGCTGGCAGATCACTTAAGGTCAGGAGTTTGAGATCAGCCTGGCCAACATGGTGAAATCCCATTTCCACTAAAAACACAAAAATTAGCTGGGTGTGTGAACCACGATTGTGCCACTACACTCCAGCCTGGGTGACACAGTGAGAATCTGTCTCAAAAAAAAAAAAAAAGAAAAAAGAAAAGAAAAAAGAAATAAACAAGAAAATACAAGTTGTGAAGACAGCTATAATGTATATATTACATACAGGATGTTGCAACAGAGAGGAGGAGCCTACTTTGGATGTGATGATGAGCACAGAAGACTTTTTTGAGGTGATTTTCAAGCTCAGATAGGAGGATGAAGAGATCATTCCATAAAGCAGGGAAAGAAAAAAAAAAAGATTAAGAAGAGATATCTGTGCAAAGAGCCGGGGCAGGGCGAGTGGGGAGAACACTACAGGCTGAGTAAAGAGCAAGTGCGAATGCCCTGAGGCAAAACATACAGGTAAAGTAACTTGATAAATCTTAAGAACAGCTAGGGCCGGTGGCTCACACCTGTAATCCCAGCACTTTGGGAGGCCGAGCCGGGCGGATCACAAGGTCAGGAGATCGAGACCATCCTGGCTAACGCGGTGAAACCCCGTCTCTACTAAAAATACAAAAAATTAGCTGGGCGTGGTGGTCGGTGCCTGTAGTCCCAGCTACTCCTGAGGCTGAGGCAGGAGAATGGCGTGAACCCGGGAGGCAGAGCTTGCAGTGAGCCGAGGTCGCGCCACTGCACTCCAGCCTGGGCGACAGAGTGAGACTCCATCTCAGAAAAAAAAAAAAAAGAAAGAAAAAAAGAATAGCTAGGGCTTAGTGCAAATAGAGTAGGGAACTAGGGAGATAAGACTGGGAAGGCAGGTAGGGGTCAGACCAAGTCAGGACTTGTAGACCTTGCTAAGGCATTTGGATTTTATTCTAACAACAACCGGAAGCCATTGAGGGCCTTTAAATAGGGGAAACAAATGACATTATTTGATTTTTTTTTTTTTTGAGTGAGCTGAGATCGCTCCATTACACTCCAGCCTAGGTGACAGAGTGAGACTCCATCTCAAAAAGAAAAAAAAATAAACAAATAAACAAGTAACACTCTAGCTGCCATGTGAAGAATGGATCAGAAGACCGAAATATTAGTGATTGCAGGACTTTACGTGAGACATAGAGATGGAGAAGATTAGTATGTAGTGGTAAAGGGGGAGGATTCAAGATATACTCTGGAGGTAGAACCAATCTTTGGATTTTTATAAAGAGGACCAATTCTAGGTTTTTGTTTTAAACAACCAGGTGGTACTATTTAGTATGCTGGGAGAGTTTGAGGGAAGGAATAGATTCAGTTGATAAAATCAACAGCTCCAAGTTGGACATATTAAATCTGATATATCGGTCAGACGTAGTGGCTCATGCCTGTAATCCCAACACTTTGGGAGGGTGAGGTGGGAGGATCACTTGAGGTCAGGAGCTCGAAACCAGGAGCTCAATTACAGGCTCAAACCAGTGCGCCTGGCTTTACTGAACACTTAGAAAGTACTAAACACTTCACACAATCCTTACAATGTCCCCAAAAAGCAAGTGTGTCAGAAAAGTGAAAGATCTTGGAACAATACCCTGCTCAGATGGAAACAGCCTGTTCTTCACCATTATGCTTTTATTTATTCATTCACTCAACAAATGTTTATTATCTCTGTGCTAGTGTCTGTTTTAGGTGCCAGTGATACAGCCTTAAAGAACTCAGAGTTTCAGTCCAACAGAGGAGACAGACAATAGACAAGTGAAGAAATAGGCTGCGTGCTGTGGCTCATGCCTGTAATTTCAGCACTTTGGGAGGCTGTTCGAGGTCAGGAGTTTGAGACCAGCCTAGCCAACACGGCAAAAACCCGTCTCTATTAAAAAAAAAAAATTAGCCAAGCGTGGTGGCACGTGCCTGTAGTCCCAGCTACTCGGGAGGCTGAGGCAGGAGAATCACTTGAACCCGTGAGGTGGAGGTTTCAGTGAGCGGAGATCACGCCACTGCATTCCAGCCTGGGCGACAGGGCAAGACTCCGTCTCAAAAAAAAAAATAAATAAATCTGATATATCAACTAAGTCGTCTCCAGGTGGCTATGTCTAATAAACGGCTGGATATCTCAGAACTGAGTCCTTTTTTTTTTTTTTTTTTGAGACGGAATCTTGGTCTGTCACCCAGGCTGGAGTGCAGTGGCGCGATCTCGGCTCTGCAAGCTCCGCCTCCCGGGTTCATGTCATTCTTCTGCCTCAGTCTCCCAAGTAGCTGGGACTACAGGCACCCGCCATCACGTCCGGCTAAGTTTTTGTATTTTTAGTAGAGAGGAGGTTTCACCGTGTTAGCCAGGATGGTCAGGATTTCCTGATCTCGTGATCCGCCCGCCTTGGCCTCCCAAAGTATTGGGATTACAGGTGTAAGCCACCGCGCCCGGCGAGAAGTGAGTCCTAAAATATTTCAATGCTTGGAGGTCCTACAAGGAGGAAATGGGATGATCAGTGAGGCAGGAAGAGAAAAATCCTGAGTGTGGTGTCACAGAATGACAGTGAGAAAAAGTGCTTCAAAAAAGACAGATTACTATATATGTTGAATGTTGCTAACAGGTAAACAAAGATGACTATAGATAAGTGTTTACTGGATTTGGCAACATGGAAATCATTGGTATCCTCCACAACAGTTTAGGAGGAGTAGTGTGGACAGACTGGGGTGGATTGAAGAGGAAAGAGAAGTGAGGAAATGGAGACTGTGAGCGTAGACAACTTGTTTTAAAAGTGTTGTTACAAACATGGCCAGGTGCGGTGGCTCACACCCATAATCTCAGCACTTCAGGAGGCCGAGGCAGGTGGATCACTTGAGGCCAGGAGTTTGAGACCAGCCAGGCCAACACAGCAAAACCCTGTCTCTGTTAAAAATACAAAAAAAATTAGCTGGGTATGGTGGCACATGCCTGTAATCCCAGCTACTCAGGAGGCTGAGGTAGGAGAATCGCTTGAATCCAAAAGGCGGAAGTTGCAGTGAGCCAAGATCGGCCACCGCACTCCAGCCTGGGGTATAGAGCAAGGCTCCGTCTCAAAAAAACAAAAAAAAAAAAAAAAAAAAAAAAGCCAGGCGTGGTGGCTCATGCCTGTAATCCCAGCACTTTGGGAGGGAGGCTGAGGCAGGTGGATCACGAGGTCAGGAGTTTGAGACCAGCCTGGCCAATACGGTGAAACCCTATTTCTACTAAAAATACAAAAATTAGCTGGGCATGGTGGCGTGTGCCTGTGGTCCCATCTACTCAGGAGGCTGAGGCAGGAGAATCACTTGAACCCAGGAGGCGGAGGTTGCAGTGAGGCGAGCTCATGCCACTGCACTCCAGCCTGGGTGACAGAGTGAGAATCCGTCTCAAAAAAAAAAAAAAAAAAAAGTTTTGTTACAAAGAGGAGCAAAGATGAGATAGGATAAAAGAAATGGGATGGTAATGATTCAATAGAAGTAATTGATAGAGTAAAGAAAAATTCTGGTGAAGGCTTGTGGAGATGGGATCCATAGCACAAGAAGAGGATTTGCTTTTTTTTTTTTTTTTTAATAGTGCCAGTCAAGTGGGAATGGAGAAGGAACAAATAAATCTGTAACTGGTTGTGATCAATTAGTTGTAAACACCGCTGCACTCAGACCAGCCATGGGTTTGCCCTTTGATAGGGGCAAAGACACATTTTTCGTGGTATGAGGGACAAAGATTAAGAGAGACAAGGCAAATTTAAGTAGGCTCCTGGCTTTTCCAGTTGGGTTGGAAAGTTCCTCTCCGATGACTGTTATATTCTCAAAGAAATATGAGGAGAGGGGCAGGGCATGGTGGCTCACATCCGTAATCCTAGCACTTTGGGAGGCTGAGGCGGGTGGATCATCTGAGGTCAGGAGTTCAAGACCAGCCTGGCCAATATGGTGAAACCCCCGCCTCTACTAAAAATAAAAAAATTAGCTGGGCATGATGGCACGTGCCTGTAGTCCCAGCTACTCGGGAGGCTAAGGCAGCAGAATAGCTTGAACCTGGGAGGTGGAGGTTGCAGTGAGCCGAGATCGCACCACTGCACTGCAGCCTGGGTGACAGAGCGAGACTCCGTCTCAAAAAAAAAAAGAAAAAAAAATAATAAAAGGAATCATGAGGTTACTATGTTATGTGAGCCAGAAAGAAAAGGTATGATCAGTAAGAGGAATGCTTGAACTAAAGATTTCAGAGATAGTGCAGTTACTGGTAATAACAAACAGGGGTGAGTGTGATGAGGGGAGGATGGGAGACTGGATGGTGATACAGGCTAGAAGAAAATACTAATGGAGGAGGTAAGGAACTGAGCATTAGGTGCTGGGTGGGTCATCTGCCTGGATCTTTTTTTGGTTTTTATGAGACAGAGTCTCACTCTGTGCCCAGGCTGGAGTGCAATGGTGTGATCTCGGCTCACTGCAATCTCCGCCTCCTGGGTTCAAGTGATTCTCCTGCCTCAGCCTCCCGAGTAGCTGGGATTACAGGTGCATGCCACCACGTCCTGCTAATTTTTGTATCTTTACTAGAGAGTGGGTTTTGCCATGTTGGCCAGGCTGGTCTCGAACTCCTGACCTCAAGTGACCCTCCCGCCTCAGCCTCCCAAAGTGTTAGGATTACAGCCGTGAGCCACCGCACCTGGATCTTGAATGAAGAGAGTTAGAGGCAGAAAAGAAGATAATAAGCTATGAGCTAATGTTGAGGGAGGAATGATTCCCCAAAAGGTCTGTGGACCTCAAAGAAACTGGAGACTGTGAAATACAGGCTGGGTGTGGTTGCTCACTCCCATAATCCCAGCACTTTGGGAGGCCTAGGTGGGTGGATCACTTGAGGTCAGGAGTTCGAGACCAGCCTGGCCAACATGGCAAAACCCTATCTCTACTAAAAATACAAAAATTGGCTGGGTGCAGTGGCGTGCGCCTGTGGTCCCAGCTACTCGGAAGGCTGAGGCAGGAGAATCACTTGAACCTGGGAGGCAGAGGTTGCAGTGAGCTGAGATAGTGCCACTGCTCTCCAGCCTGGGCAACAGAGCGAGACTCTGTGTCAAAAAAATAAAAGAAAATAAAAGAAAAATAATTGATGCATCTGACTGGTTAATACCCTATAGACATTGTAACATTGTAATTTTTTTTTTTTTTTGAGACAGTCTGGCACTTGTCGCCCAGGCTAGAGTGCAATAGCGTGATCTCAGCTCACTGCAACTTCCGCCTCCTGGGCTCAAGCAATTCTCCTGCCTCAGCCTCCCAGGTGGCTGGGATTATAGGTGTGCACTATCAAGCTCAGCAAATTTTTTTTTTTTTTTTTTTTTGAGACTGAGTCTTGCTCTGTCGCCCAGGCTGGAGTGCAGTGGCACAATCTCTGCTCGCTGCAACCTCTGCCTCCCGGGTTCAAGCAATTCTCCTGCCTCAGCCTCCCGAGTAGCTGGGACTACAGGCGCACGCCACCACGCCCAGCTAATTTTTGTATTTTTAGTAGAGACGGGGTTTCACCATATTGGCCAGGCTGGTCTCGAATTCCTGACCTCGTGATCCACCCGCCTCGGCTCCCAAAGTGCTGGGATTACAGGCGTGAGCCACCGCACCCAGCCAAATTTTTGTATTTTTTAGTAAAGACGGGTTTTCGCCATGTTGGCCAGGCTGGTCTCAAACTCCTGACCTCAGGTGATCTGCCCGACTCGGTGTCCCAAAGTGCTGGGATTACAGGCGTGAGCCACAGCGCCCAGCCTAACATTGTACTTTTTTATAAGTACCTTAGTCTGTTCGCAAAGTGTTGAGTGGAATATTTACATTACTCCTGTGATTGGTATTCTTAAACGTGTATATAAACACACATACACACAAGGGCTCTTTTTGAACAAAGCGCGCACCCACAGAAGCCTATTGAAAAGTTTATGCTGCTACAATAAATCTGTATTCCTATGAGGTTCCATAATGAAATCAGTTAAGACTGCGTGTGTTTGAAATCGGTAAGATTTTACTTCTCTACTTTCATTGAGTTGGCACGAGGTAGGGTAGATAGCAGGCACTCGATTTCTGACTTCGAATCGGAAAACATCTGTTTTTCTGGGCAAGGATATCAGCAGATTGCTCCTAGGGACAATCAAAAAAGAAGAGACCTCCAACGCTTCTCCCCAGGAGCGGATAGGGCCCTGGTTATTTGCTCGCAAGTGAAAATTGCCCTGGCATACCCATTCAAATTTCTCCTAGCAAATCATAGTGGCCTACACCCAACGCCCTCTTCGCTCACTGGCCAACTGGAAACTTCAGTCCCTCCATGCCTCCCGCCTCTCACCCAGAGGCCAATAGGAAAGATCAGAGGTTCGCAACTTAGTGTCATCAAGCATAGTAATTGCAATTGGCTACTGTAACTGTCGATCGCGGAGTAGGCGGAGCCGTGCCAGCTGGCCTATATAAGACGAGGACAAAGGCGGCGCGCCGCCTGTGTCATCCGCCATTTTGTGAGGAGCAAGGTGGCCTCCACGTTTCCTGAGCGTCTTCTTCGCTTCTGCCTCGACCGCCCCTTGACCACGGACATGTCTCGGGATCGGTTCCGGAGTCGTGGCGGTGGTGGTGGTGGCTTCCACAGGCGCGGAGGAGGCGGCGGCCGCGGCGGCCTCCACGACTTCCGTTCTCCGCCGCCCGGCATGGGCCTCAATCAGAATCGCGGCCCCATGGGTCCTGGCCCGGGCCAGAGCGGCCCTAAGCCTCCGATCCCGCCACCGCCTCCACACCAACAGCAGCAACAGCCACCGCCGCAGCAGCCGCCGCCGCATCAGCCGCCGCCGCATCCACAGCCGCATCAGCAGCAGCAGCCGCCGCCACCGCCGCAGGACTCTTCCAAGCCCGTCGTTGCTCAGGGACCCGGCCCCGCTCCCGGAGTAGGCAGTGCGCCGCCAGCCTCCAGCTCGGCCCCGCCCGCCACTCCACCAACCTCGGGGGCCCCGCCAGGGTCCGGGCCAGGCCCGACTCCGACCCCGCCGCCTGCAGTCACCTCGGCCCCTCCCGGGGCGCCGCCACCCACCCCGCCAAGCAGCGGGGTCCCTACCACACCTCCTCAGGCCGGAGGCCCACCGCCTCCGCCGGCGGCAGTCCCGGGCCCGGGTCCAGGGCCTAAGCAGGGCCCAGGTCCGGGTGGTCCCAAAGGCGGCAAAATGCCTGGCGGGCCGAAGCCAGGTGGCGGCCCGGGCCTAAGCACTCCTGGCGGCCACCCCAAGCCGCCGCATCGAGGCGGCGGGGAGCCCCGCGGGGGCCGCCAGCACCACCCGCCCTACCACCAGCAGCATCACCAGGGGCCCCCGCCCGGCGGGCCCGGCGGCCGCAGCGAGGAGAAGATCTCGGACTCGGAGGTGAGTGTCTATGGGAGCGACGCGTCGGCTCCCCTAAGATGGCGGCGGCCCCCTCCTCGCCCCCGCCCCCGCCCCCGCGCTGGGCTTCCATTTTGTCGGCCGCCGGAAGGGGCGCCTGCGCGCGTCGCCGCGGGGGCGGGGCGGCCTGCGGGGCCGTCGGTCGGCGGGGGATTGGCCTCCGCCGCGCCTTGTTCTCCTGGCGGGCGGAAAGCTAGGGGAGGTTTCCTTTCGGAAGGAAGCGCCGGGCTGCGGTGGTCGGCCCTGCAGAAGGTAGCCTGTCCCTGGTACTGGCGTAGTGCAGAGCGTGCGGCGTAGGTTTGGAGAGAACCGGGAAGTTCCATAAAAGCTCAGGCGCAGATTGTGTAGGCTACAGTGGCATTTGGACTTAAGTGTTATTTTCCTATTTTAATTTTCATACTATTTAGATTTTGTTAGGGACACTCAACATATGTGGCTGACAGAGTTGCTGATGGACGTCTACTCTTTGGGGAAGTGTGTCTATTCTCGAACATTCTGGATGATAGGGCCCTTTTTTCAATGTTAAGATAGTGCTCATGTTAGAAATTTCACATAGTAAAACCTTGATTGTGACCAAACGGAACAGAAAGGCAACTGATAAGTTTCAGATAAGCAAGTACTATCTTGGGGATTTTCACTTGCAGAGGTCTCTGATGTTTGAAAACTTCTTTCCTTTTTCATTAGGGGTTTAAAGCCAATTTGTCTCTCTTGAGGAGGCCTGGAGAGAAAACTTACACACAGCGATGTCGGTTGTTTGTTGGGAATCTACCTGCTGATATCACGGAGGATGAATTCAAAAGACTGTTTGCTAAATATGGAGAACCAGGAGAAGTTTTTATCAACAAAGGCAAAGGATTCGGATTTATTAAGCTTGTGAGTGTAATTGTTTGATTTTATGTAGAATTAAAAGGGGTGGGGGATTTTTTTGTCACTACAAACGCTGAAGGCTTGGTTTTTAAACTGGGGAGGATAAATTGGTCTTTTAGATTTTTCACCGTTCTTACAGGAAAAATATGCGTGCGGTATAATGCATAATTGTTGCTACCCAAGAGAAAAGAGGGGTGGGGTGGGTAAACTAAGTGGTGTTAGTGGGTGCTGCCTAAAGGTAATGCTCAAACTGAGCTGAAGGAAGAAAGGGAGTAGGAAGTAGGCTTATGACAATTTAAGAGTAGACATCAACCAATTTGGAGATCATTAACATGAGTGTCTCTGATACACAGGAATCTAGAGCTTTGGCTGAAATTGCCAAAGCCGAACTCGATGATACACCCATGAGAGGTAGACAGCTTCGAGTTCGCTTTGCCACACATGCTGCTGCCCTTTCTGTTCGTAATCTTTCACCTTATGTTTCCAATGAACTGTTGGAAGAAGCCTTTAGCCAATTTGGTCCTATTGAAAGGGCTGTTGTAATAGTGGACGATCGTGGAAGATCTACAGGGAAAGGCATTGTTGAATTTGCTTCTAAGCCAGCAGCAAGAAAGGCATTTGAACGATGCAGTGAAGGTGTTTTCTTACTGACGACGTAAGTTGTCTTGTTTATTCTAATAATTTCTATCAACTTATATGAGATGGTGGCAATAAAACTGGAACAAAGCTAAGATGGAACCATTTTTGTTATTAGAACTCCTCGTCCAGTCATTGTGGAACCACTTGAACAACTAGACGATGAAGATGGTCTTCCTGAAAAACTTGCCCAGAAGAATCCAATGTATCAAAAGTAAGATTGATTAAACTTTTTTGGCAGTTTTTAATTTAAGTGTAAAGGATAAATTTATTTTAGTGATTTTCCAATTTTGCTTAAAATATGCAAAATTATTTGATGTGGATGTGCTTATTAGTAAAAAATCTCAGACTGAGGAAGATTTGAAGCTGTTATTCGGATAGCTGTTTGTTTCTGAGGTGGATACATTCACATGCAGTCCTGTTTTGTCCCTACAATAATGGCATAAAGTCGTGTGTGTGACTGAGTCTCACTCTGTTGCCCAGGCCAGAGTGCAGTGGCATGACTTCAGCTTACTGCAACTTCTGCCTCCCAGGTTCAAACGATTCTCCTGCCTCAGCCTCCCAAATAGCTGGGATTACAGGCATGTGCCACCATGCCTGGCTCATTTTTTATTTTTAGTAGAGATGGGCTTTCACCATGTTGACTAGGCTGGTCTTGAACTCCTGACCTCAGGAGAGTCGCTCATCTCGGCCTCTCAAAGTGCTGGGATACAGGCATGACACACCGTGCCTGGCTGAAGTACTTTTTTTTTTTTGAGTTGGAGTTTCGCTCTTGTTTCCCAGGCTGGAGTGCAGTGGCGTGATCTCAGCTCACTGCAATCTCTGCCTCCCGGGTTCAAGTGATTCTCCTGCCTCAGGCCTCCAGAATAGCTGGGATTACAGGTGCCCGCCACCATGCCTAGCTAATTTTTTGTATTTTTAGTGGAGACGGGGTTTCATCATGTTGGCCATATGGGTCTCAAACTCATGACCTCGGGTGATCCACCCTCCTTGGCCTCTCAAAGTGCGGGGATTACAGGGGTGAGCCACCGTGCGTGGCCTGGAGTACATTTTTATGGGTGGAAAAAATAAGCCTCGGTAAGGAATTTGGCTAGAGGAAAACAGAATTAGAAAACGAGGAAGGTAGGATTTATCTCCAGTGCCTGTATTCTTTTATTGAGTATTCTGAGTATTTTTGCTATGAAGATATTTTTAGATGAATCAGGATAATTTTTGCCTTTTGTACTCTTTACAAGAAATATAACAGGAAAAAGACCAGTACTAGGGCAAGTATTTTCTGGTATGCATACACAAATTGGTTCATTTTAAAATTTTGTGTATTGTTAGGGAGAGAGAAACCCCTCCTCGTTTTGCCCAGCATGGCACATTTGAGTACGAATATTCTCAGCGATGGAAGTCTTTGGATGAAATGGAAAAACAGCAAAGGGAACAAGTTGAAAAAAACATGAAAGATGCAAAAGACAAATTGGAAAGTGAAATGGAAGATGCCTATCATGAACATCAGGCAAATCTTTTGCGCCAAGGTAAAAAGATCTCTGCATGAACATCGCTGCTAAGGTCAATTGTTTTTCACCTTATTAGAATCTTGTTAATGTGAATCCAAAATATTTTCCAATGTTCAGATCTGATGAGACGACAGGAAGAATTAAGACGCATGGAAGAACTTCACAATCAAGAAATGCAGAAACGTAAAGAAATGCAATTGAGGTAAAATTGTGTTTAAGGTTTAAGCCTTCATTTTTTTTTTTCTTCGAAATGTATCATTCTGTTGCCCAGGCTGGAGTGCAGTGGTGCAGTCTCAGCTCACCACAACCTCCGCTTCCTGGGTTCAAGCGATTCTCTTGCCTCAGCCTCCCGAGTAGCTGGGATTACAGGCCTCCGCCACGACACCTGGCTAGTTTTTCTGTATTTGTAGTAGATATGGGGTTTCGCCATGTTGGCCAGGCTGGCCTTGAACTCCTGAGCTCAAGTGATCCACCTGTCTCTGCCTCCCAAAGTGCTAGGATTACAGGCATGAGCCACCACGCTTGGCCATTTTTTTTCTTCCTTTTTTGAGATGGGCCCAGGCTGAAGTGCAGTGGCGTGATCATAGCTCACTGCAGTCTCAAACTTCTCAGCTCAAGCAATCCTCCTGAGTAGCTGGGACTAGAGGCACAGGCCACCACCCCCAGCTAATTTTTTAAATTTTTTTGTATTTGTGGAGATGGAGTCTTCCTATATTGCCTAGGCTGGTGTCAAGCTCCTGGCCTCCTAAAGTACTGAGATTACAGGCATGAACTACCAACCCTGGCCTTAAGCCTTGATTTCTGCACTAACATTTATATTCTGACATTTAGGGAAAAGATGTACTTAGTTTTTCAGGTCAGTCAGGCAAAATACAAAGGTTAAATATTATGTCAGTGTTGGTTTAACACTTAAAACTGAATACAGTGTAAGATTTTCCTTAATAAAGCCTACATTATTTGCCAGGATGTCTTTAGTACTGTGCCCCTAGACTCACTCTAAGCCTTTGTGTTTTTTAGCTGTAACCTAGTTCTTAGGCCAACTGCTAGGTTTCTTCACATTGAATTCTAAAAGATGTAGATAACTCTTCAGTTATGTGCCTGATGGGTATTTCTAGGCAAGAGGAGGAACGACGTAGAAGAGAGGAAGAGATGATGATTCGTCAACGTGAGATGGAAGAACAAATGAGGCGCCAAAGAGAGGAAAGTTACAGCCGAATGGGCTACATGGATCCAGTAAGTCAACCTTTACTGCCTTCTAATTGGAATTGTCTATAGAACTTGCAGGTACCTAAAAGGAATTACAGGAAATTTTAATATCAAATTACAGTTATTTTCTGCTTTTTTTCTAACCAAGTATATTATGTTTGATTTCCTTGTATGGGTCAGAGGATTTAATTGAATAGGAAGTTTTTTTGTGTTTTGTTTCTTGGTTTTTTTGTTTTGTTTGTTTTTTGGAGAGAGTTTTGCTCTTGTCACCCAGGCTGGAGTGCAGTGGCTTGATCTTGGCTCACTGCAGCATCCCGCCTCCTGGGTTCAAGTGATTCTCCTGCCTCAGCCTCTTGAGTAGGTGGGATTACAAGTGCCTGCCACCATGCTCAGCTAATTTTTGTATTTTTAGTAGAAACGGCGTTTTGCCGTGTTGGCCAGGCTGGTCTTGAACTCCTGACCTCAGGTGATCTGCCTGCCTCGGCCTTACAAAGTGCTGGGATTACAGGCGTGAGCCACTGCTCCTGGCCTTGAATAGGAAGTTTTATAGGTCTTTGGATAATTGAGTCTAACTTAGTTTTCAGAATATTGATTTCAAAAATAATTCAGATGATGAACTTTTGAACTTTACCATGTTTTTTGTTTAACTCTTGAAAATTTCTCAGTTCTTAAGAATGCTTGCTGTGGGTATAGTACAGGTATATTGAAAGGAATTTTTTTCTTGCAGAGGGAAAGAGACATGCGAATGGGTGGTGGAGGAGCAATGAACATGGGAGGTAAGTGTGAAATTTAAATTAATGATATAAGTAGAGAGTGGTATTCTGGTGGAGTTGTAACCACTATTTTTGTTTTCTAGATCCCTATGGTTCAGGAGGCCAGAAATTTCCACCTCTAGGTGGTGGTGGTGGCATAGGTTATGAAGCTAATCCTGGCGTTCCACCAGCAACCATGAGTGGTTCCATGATGGGAAGTGACATGGTAATGTATCCTGTGGGACGTAGTACCAAGGAAATTCTCATTTTCACAACTTAGGTGTGTTTGTTTTGTTTTGTTTTGTTTTGTTTTAAGTAGGTGACTGGACCTCTTTTAGTTTCCCCTACCAATTTCATACATAAATATGTAATATTGAGGAATACTTTGGCAACATAGAAGAACTCGGTGTGTGGTAACCCAAACAGATAACGGTTGCCAACAAGGAGTCAATGCTGTTAGTAGTATGTGGAATTACCTTTGGCAATAAGTAGATTTAGGTGCTTTTGAACTCTAGTGCATGGCAAATCCAAATTCTAGATGCTAGATAATGTATCTGATTATTCTACATCCAAGTGAGAATAATCAAATGGCAAACTGTCATTCTTTAAGCTGGTATTTGCCATGAGTAGGAATCAGACTTGTAGTTTGAAGCTTTAGGCATGTTTTAGTGATGTGTAGGACTTTGACCTATATTTGGTGTGGCTTCTATCCTATGAAAAGGGAATTGAGTGTTTTGACTCGTCGTTTCCCACCTGTTGGGCCTGTCTGTAGGTATACCTTCTAAAATCAACTGACATCTCCATTTTGCTACAGAGTAGCAAAAATCAACAATAATTTTTAAGCATACTAATGGTGTGCATTTGATCTGAACCTTCTTGATGCTATCATGTTTCAGCTGTGAATATAGCCTGTCAGATGCTTAGAACAATCAGTTGAACTGGTATGAGTGGCTGCATTAGGGCTTTACAAATCGTTAGGACTGAATTTTGGTGGGTTTAGAGAGTGCATTTTTATAGCTGAGTTGAATGTGATGAGTTCACTACAGGCTTTTGGCAAAGGAGGGGAGCTGCAGTGTGTAGCTCATAAGATGCATTTTATAAGTATAAACATAAAGATTTAGTATAGGGCCTCACCTATTTATAATCTACCTAAGACTTTTTGGGAATTAAAGTTAGAATTATAAATGGCTGGTTGGGTAAAATGTAATACTTATGGGCTTTCTTGAGATTTTTCAGAGTATGTGGGTAACATTTTGGTTTATATTCTTCCTAAAGACAGATTGTTAGGTAATGTGTAAAATCTAATTTGACCTCATGTTCTCACAATTAAAGGTTTATATTCTAGATAACAGGTAGCTGATAGCTCCTGGGTTCTCAGCTGGTGTAATTAACATAATTATGAAAGCCCCAAATTTTTCTTTTTTTTAAGCTCTTAGAGGTAGAACACAGAACAATGAGCCAAAAACCCTGTAATTTATAAGATTTTGAAAAACAAAGGATTAAGGTTTAGTCATTTTGAGTAGCTCAATAGTATTTTGTTTAAAAAAATGTTGAAATTGTGTATAGGAACAGTTAAACCCTGATGCCATTTTAGTTTTTTATTTGGAGTAATACTCTTAGTAACTAGTCTATTATAAATGGAATGAGAAAAAGTGTAGGCTGCTGTGTTTGCATACCTGAGGGGTCTGCTACTTAAGGCACATATGTTTCTATCGAAAACTTCTATCTCCAGAATTACCTAAAACTAGATGGGAATAGTGAAGTCACTCACTGCTTTATTGCAGTTACTTTAGCTTGGTGTTGTTTGGGAAGTATCTAAAACATGGAATTACAGCAAAGTGTCTGCACTTTTCAAAGACCTAAGGGAAAAGATGGACTGATGAAGGTGGGTGGGGTTTGTTCATTTAGTTTGCAACAATATAGAATAGTACTGAGAACGTAATTGTCTCTGGTTATATAGTGATGGCTCGGAAGGTAGTATGCCTGTGAGAATTTGGCAACACAAGTTTTTTTGATCAAGTTACTGTGCCGGTTAAGTGACTAAATCTACAGTCTTTTATGCTTTTTCTTTTTGTAGTCTGGTAGCATTTTATTAAAACTTTCAACCTTTTAAGATTTCTGCAACTTAGCAGATGTGTCTTAAGATCTTGAAAAGCGCAAGGTTTCTTAAGCAGCACATGCCACTAACTGGTGAGTAGGTCTTTGTCACTTCATTGAGTGAATTGAATCTCTGGTTGGGCTTGTTAGGCTTACTTGGAAATTAAATTTCCTGTTCAGACGTTGAAAGTGAGAGTTTGCAAGCTTTTCAGTGGGTTAATCTGATGTGAAATTTCTTAGAACTCATTTTGGAATGGATTTTCACATCTGCACTAATTCTTAAATTTTTTAGCACTACAGGGAAGATCTGTTCTTTGAAACAGGTGTATGAGAATGGCTCAAGTGGGAACATACCACAAGGCATGTATTATCGTAAACTAATTTTCAAATTACCCTTTTTTCCTTTCTATGTTCCCGGTACCTGTGGATCGACTCATTGGTGATTGTATCGACGAACGTTGACTACGGAACCTTCTAAAATATTTACTTAACACACATGGACATCAACTACTTATAATGAACTGTTAATTACTGTTCCAATAGCGTACTGAGCGCTTTGGGCAGGGAGGTGCGGGGCCTGTGGGTGGACAGGGTCCTAGAGGAATGGGGCCTGGAACTCCAGCAGGATATGGTAGAGGGAGAGAAGAGTACGAAGGCCCAAACAAAAAACCCCGATTTTAGATGTGATATTTAGGTTTTCATTCCAGTTTGTTTTGTTTTTTGTTTAGATACCAATCTTTTAAATTCTTGCATTTTAGTAAGAAAGCTATCTTTTTATGGATGTTAGCAGTTTATTGACCTAATATTTGTAAATGGTCTGTTTGGGCAGGTAAAATTATGTAATGCAGTGTTTGAAACAGGAGAATTTTTTTTTCCTTTTTATTTCTTTTTTTTTCTTTTTTACTGTATAATGTCCCTCAAGTTATGGCAGTGTACCTTGTGCCACTGAATTTCCAAAGTGTACCAATTTTTTTTTTTTTTTTTTTTTTTTACTGTGCTTCAAATAAATAGAAAAATAGTTATAATATTGATCTTCAACTTTGCCATTCATGCTTCTATGCACATTAGGCTAGGTGTTCCACACTGAAAGCATGAGAGTGTCTAGGCCTTTGAATGGCATATGCCATTTCTGGGAAATGTATCTGGAGGCTAAGTATTGCTTTCTACAAATAACTGCCCCCTTTGTTTTAAAAAGAAGAAATGCATATTGAAGTAGTTTCATGATTTGTTTGGCATATAGGAAGCACGCTGGTGCTAAGTATTTCTTAAATGGTTATGTAAGCAAAGCTGAACTGTAAATCTTCATTCAGGAATATGTATTAAGATTGTGGAATGGGTGTAAGACAATTGGTAGGGGGTGAAAGTGGGTTTGATTAAATGGATCTTTTATGGCCCTATGATCTATCCTTTACTTTTGAAAGCTTTTGAAAAGTGGAAAGATCATTTTGTTGCATTTCCCCATTTCTTGTTTTTAAAAGACCAACAAATCTCAAGCCCTATAAATGGCTTGTATTGAACTTTTACATTTGAATTAAAGATTGTTAAACATGAAGCCTTTTCATGTATTCAAGTGATTTATAAAGATGGGGTGTAGTCTAAAAAACAAAACATGAAAGAAAGAAGGTTTAGTAACTGGGCCGGGCGTGGTGGCTCACGCCTGTAATCCCAGCACTTTGGGAGGCTGAGGTGGGCAAATCATGAGAACTGGAGTTCAAGACCAGCCTGGCCAACATGGTGAAACCCTGTCTCTACTAAAAATACAAAAAATTAGCTGGGAGTGGTGGCAGGCGCCTGTAATCCCAGCTACTCGGGAGGCTGAGCCAGGAGAATTGCTTGAACCTGGAGGTGGAGGTTGCAATGAGCTGAGACTGTGCCACTGCACTCCAGCCTGGGCAACAGAGCGAGACTCTCAAAAAAAAAAAAAAAAAGGTTTAGTAACTGAAGTAGGTTTAGTTATATATACATTTGTACTCTGTAACTTTTACATCTCCTTGTGCTACTTCTGTTGGGCAAAATCTATAGGACTATAAAAATCTATTGGTTCTCTTCTAAGAGCTAGTGGTGACTGTTAACAAATAGGGTTGCAGATAATCATTCTTATTGTAAATTTGTTAACTTGTTTTTTTTACATAGTTTCGTTTATCATGTAGCACTAAATCTGGAGAAAGTTGCTCATGCTACACAGTACAAATATCCCTTTCTCCCACCATAAAGGCTTGGAATGTTTCCATGGTGTTGTCAGTTAATTGTCAACTTCATTGAACCCCCTTCCATTAGAACAAGAGACTTTGACTATTAAAGTAGATTGTTTATTGTTGCCTGTTAGTATAATGGGAGCCTGATTTCCCAGTGTAAATATGTTAGAGGAACAGCTTCCTAACAGTAGGTAAAGTAATTGAATGGTTTGGCTTTGTTCTTAGTTATGTTCCATTCAAATCTGTACATTATAGATCTCTTACTATGGAATGTGTCTTCCTCCTTTTCACCTCTGTTCTTGGTGCTAATTGGCAAAAGAAAAATTCTAAGTCAAACCTTTATTAACATGCTGAAGTTTAGTATTGTGCCTGTGTACAAAAGGAGACCTATTGTTGGAACAATCTGAGCACTTTCTGCATAGGAAACAGGATAATGCTGAAAGTAAACACTAGTGTATAAAAGCATCTCACCAAATTATGGTTGTATGACTGACAGGTACGTGGTGTGCTAAAGGAGAGACTCTCATTAGAAAATGCTCATTATATCATTCACCAGCACACTCGGAAATATGAGTAGTTTTACCATGATTATATCAACGAGGAAGTTTTGTCCCAAAACAGGTTATTAATTGGTGATACATAAGAGGTTTTCTGTACGGAAACAAGGGTCTTGATTAGAAAGGAATCCATTGCAGTTTGGTTGAATTATATAGTAGGGACTACTAAAGACAAGAAAATAAGGGGTGTTCATGAGACACCCACAGAGGGTGATCTTTGAATGTGTGTGGGTGGGGGCTGGTCGGGAAATGGGAAAATCTGCCTATAAAATTAATGTTTCAGTTTATTTTTCAGATTACATGCCTTTCTTTATAAGGGATGCTGGCACAGACCCCCTAAAATAAGCTTTTGGTAGTACTGTACCTTTGAAGAGTGGTGAAGGATGCTAATGGATAATCTCCTGAAAGTTGTGGCTTTTGATACCCTTACTGTGGACTGTAGAGTTGCTAAACGTTGTTTAGCAAATAATGTTGCTTAGTTTCAAATGACATTTGACTTTCATCACTGAAACAGCAATGTACCCAGGGTTGTAAGCTTACTCAAATAGACTTTCAATAAGTCTTCAATGTATATATGATAGTTTTTAGCCTAATGTGAATTTAAATAATCTTAATAGTTTCCTAAAAGTCGATCTGAAACTTGGGGTGGGAAAGGGGAGGTAGCAATTTTGAAGTATTTTAGCCATTTTTCTCATTTAAAGAAACCACTTGTCCCCATTTCCTCTTCTCCACTTTCTCATAATTTTGTTTTAAGAGGAACACTGGTTGTTTTTTATACTTCTCCTAATCTTTAAAAACTGCATACTGTTAAGACCCCAGTGTATTTAATAGGTATTTTATAAGCATAGCCCATTGGCTCATGTTAGTGAAACCATAATCCTCTTTGCTTAGAACATTAATTAAACTCCTAAGAAGTACTACAAACCCCACCACTCTTTATAGATGTATTGTACCACTAATATAAACAGCTAAAAATTGGGGAAATTGTAACGTTACGCCTGTGCAATTTTTAAGTGGCATATTATGGCAGATTAAAATTTAGATACTTGGCTTTTCTTGGGCAAGCCACTAAGTTGTGGCGGAATGTTTTCTGGTGTTCTTGGACTGCAATTATGCACTATTAAAGTAGTGGCCTGCTACATAACTGCATTTAGCCAGCATTTCTGCAGTGCGTAACTGTGAGGAACGTAGTACCGCAAATGGCAATGGACATTAGGACCCGGATGTAGTATTCCTGCTTGCTCCAAGATTCTCATTGCCGACTGCATACAGGTAGGTAACAAGCAATATAATCTAACTTGGTGACTTGCTATGTACTTTTATTCCGTGGGCATTCTGGCATCACATTTCTGACAATGAAATTACAGTGCAGCACCTGACACTTGTATGGTAAAGCTAGCTTACATCAAAACTGTGTGGGTGTGGGGTTAGATCTGTAATTTGTCAGGCAGAATTCAGTGCTGTTGCAGTTCTCAGATAAAAAGTGCAAACTTGATACTTTGGTATATCTGACTCAGTTGTGTGGTTTCCTTTAGTTGCATTGTAACTGAAGATAACATGGAACACATCAGTGGTGTGGGGGAGAGGGAACTAAACTATACTTGGGAACTAGGGTGCTTTTAGCACCTTGACGTGGACCGTATAGCATGTGATAATTAGTCTCTATTGTAGCAAACTGACCTGCCCATAGATCGGCAATATCAGTAATTTCATTATGCAATCTTGGTAATTCTACAAGTTGAGTTGAACTAAAAGTACAGGTTTTTTTGTAATGCGATTTAAAATTTTTAAAAACATGGGCTTCATGAAAACACCATTGTTACTAACTTGGGCTTAGATGGGAATCTAATGTGAATAGTTCAAGTTATGGGACTTGTCTAAATATGTCTATACTCTAAACCTGGGGGAAGGTGGTGTGGAACATTGACTTGACTACAGTCGAATACATGTTGGGAATCATTCCCAATCATAAGACATCGTCGTTTCTGTAGGATGACTGCATATGTTCAGAGTAGCTTTTTGAATTTGGTTCCCTTAGCTTTAGGGATGTGATGTTATAGTCCAAAATGTTTACAAGAAAACCTAAGTCTTCAAAAGCACAACTTTTGTTGCTTAGGACTTTGCATCAACTGTTGTTCCAGACCTCATTTCAACTTTTTGGTCTCTGAGCTGGTTTTTAGCTAGCATGCATGAGAGAGAGCTTTCATGTATAATGTTTCTGCTCTGTAACTGGCAAGTGGTTTACTTTGCATAAATGCTGATGAAAACTTCATGACTATGAGACTTTTCTTCTGTGTATCTAGAAAAAGAGCTTGCTCGTTGGCAAGCAATTCACAAGGTGGGGACAGACTTGTACTTTAACATGTAGTCCATTCAAGCAAACAACTTTGGACTCTACTGATAGATGAAAGAGCAAATGATGACTAGTTTAGCCTCTGCATATCAAGAATATAATGCAGGTCAAGTATAATGCTCAATATTAGTGACATGAGTATCACTAAATTACATAGAACCCTGATGGGGTTTCCTGTGTCGTAATCCATTAAATCGGTGGCCAGTGCTTGCTGCCGTGGTTTAGTAATTGGGTGTTAGAAATAAAAACTCGGGTCTATTTCTTACCAGTCAGTAACAATTTTTAGAGAATGTACTTGGTATAATATATGGACTTCAGGAACTTTATTGGGGTGGGGGGTTAATTTTGCCTTACCCTGTTCACTTTCAGATGATTAGGCTTTTGCACTTTAGAATGAGAAACTTGTGACGTTAGTGTGTTCTTACTAGCTTTAATTTGTATGTAGCAATGAATTGTGAATCTTAGTGCAGTGGGTTTTTTTAAAAAACTCAGTCAAAAAGCTGGGAATTAAGTGGTTTCAGTAATAATGCTATACCGAGGTGCTTGCATTGTATTTCATAATTTTGTTACAAACCAAAATTATTTTTAATGAGAACAGTCTTGGGTTCAGAGGTGTGATGCCAGAATGTATTTTCGTACTGTTAGGCCCTTGGAACAGATACCGGTGCTTTCTGAAAGATGAAAGAAATGCAATGGGTGCTCTTCATGCAAGGTTGCAAACCTACCAAGAATGCATAATAGTCTCACTTTTCCCCAATAAAGAGATGCGTGTGACTAGTTTTGGACTTTTAACCTTAATGGGGGTTGCATGTCTCCTATTGTTAATCATTGTCAGCTGCAGTGACATGATCCACAGTCCTGCATTTACTGCCTTTCACTTAATGATTTTGGACAGGTTTTAGAGAGCTAGGATGTTGGTCTGGGCCTTTATTTGGTTTTGGTTTTAGCTGATAATGTTTTAGTGATGTCAGCTAGTGCAGTTCTCAAATGGCTGCCTATTAGGGAAAGAATTCAGAGGATTTGACTGCTCCTAATCATCTGTCATTGCTGCTAGATAATGATTGGCGATTTTTAAGACTCAACTGGAAATCTCAACAGTTGCTGGTAAACCATTAACCATCAAAATGTTGCTTTTGAACACCAGTGCTGAAAAAAATACATTGCTTTTTTTTTTTTTGAGAGTGAAAAGGGCTTGGACGTAGGATAGGACAATGTGGAGAATGGGGGGAAGAATGCAAAACGATATAGTATCCCTTATGGATGGTACATGTGCAACAGGGAACTCTTACTTCATATACCCTTTGCAGTAATCATTCAGGGAGGAAGAAAAACCTGGAACTTGAATGAAGGCTGATCTTTGTTTTGTGCACTGTGGCCCTGCCAGGCATATAGTGAAGGTGAATGTCTTCTCCCTCAGAAAAAAATTGGTTCCTTGCTGTCCCAGTAAGGCATAGCTTTTCCAGCCCTAACTTTAAAACTCAGTGAGGACTTAGATGGGAAAGAATGAGGTAAATACAAAGGATTGCAGGACAACAACTGCAGCGTTGTGTACTGTGGGAAGGGGAGTTGGGCACTGTTGGAGGACTCCTGCTGAAGGTGGTCAGCCCGCCTGACAATGGAAGACATACTTGAATGGGGAGCAGGGTATGTGCTTTCATATGAAAAAAGAGCTGATGTTAAAACTCATTTGGTGAGGTCAACGTTGTCACATACCTTCACATAAGGGATAGTATATTTTGGGTTGCAGTCAAACTTGTGCTCAGACCGGTGAAAATAAGAGTTAGGCTTTTACATTTTAAAGAAAATACAGTTTTCATTCTAATTCAGGTGTTTACTTATTTTATGTAAGATTAATTTTAGATCTCCCCCCCACCATGAAGTTTCTTCCTATTTTTTTTATGCTGTAACTTACCCCCAATCTTTATCTCTGGATTTTTACTCTTTAAATTTTGAAGTTGACTAGCATTTTCAAACCTTTATTTTATACCCTTGTCTTTTATATTAACTTTTTCTTATTATTCTTTAGGTAAGAATGATTGATGTTGGCTGATGTTGGAGTGCTCGTTCACATGAAGTAAGTTTCCTTTAGAAATCTTAACATCTAGAGGCTTTTGAGTTTGATTTAAATAATTTCATTTAGATATGTGGGGTGAAACTTTGAGATGTTTACCTTTTCTAAGATAATATCCCTGTATTTTTGTTTGGAAATTAGGGATGTATGTGAGAAAGCAAGTGAGAGGCATTATAAAAATGTCAAACAATAGAATTCAAAAAAAGTGGATGGTTATATAACAATCATAGAAGAACAGAAAAGAAAGCTTGACTTAATAAGGGGAAAGGCCATATTCTCAATATTCAATTCAAGTTTAGACTCCATCTAAAACTCCATGATTCTTTTTTTACTTAAGAAAATGTAGGAGAAGGTCAGGCATGGTGGCTTTACACCTATATTCCTAGCACTTTGGGAGGCAGAAGTGGGAGGATTGCTTGAGCCCAGCCTGGGCAAAATAGACCATGTCTCTACAGAAAAAAATATAGCCAGGTGTGGTGGTGTGTGCCTGTGGTCCCAACTCCCTTGGAGGCTGAGGTGGGAGGGATCACTTGATCCTGGAAGGTTGAGGCTGCAGTGAGCAAGTTAGATTTTTTGTTACAGGTGGATAGATACTTCTCAAGACATCACACAGCGTGAGTCAATCAAGGAGGGAAGCCACAAGCAGACTGACAATGTTTCTAGGTAAGTTAAATGATTTAGTCTGTTAAACTGTCTTCAGAAAGGCCCTTGGGTGGTACAAAAATAACATTACTAATGTGGGAACCTTTAATTTTTAATTTTTTATTTTTTGAGATGGAGTTTCGCTCTTGTTGCCCAGGCTGTAGTGCAATGCCGTGATTTTGGCTCACTGCAACCTCCACCTCCTGGGTTCAAGCGATTCTCCTGCTTCAGCCTCCCAAGTAGCTGGGATTACAGGCATGTTCCACCACGCCCGGCTCATTTTGTATTTTTAGTAGAGACAGGGTTTGACCATGTTGGTCAGGCTGGTCTCAAACTCCTGACCTCAGGTGATCTGTCCACCTTGGCCTCCCAAAGTGCTGGGATTACAGGCTTGAGCCACTCCGCCCTGCCTATTTACAATTAATGCCATGTTCTTTGATTAAAATTTTTTTTTTTTTGAGACGGAGTCTCGCTCTTTCGCCCAGGCTGGAGCAGTGGTGCGTGATCTTGGCTCACTGCAAGCTCCGCCTCCCGGGTTCACGCCATTCTCCTGCCTCAGCCTCCCGAGTAGCTGGGACTACAGGCGCCCGCCATACACGCCCGGCTAATTTTTTTTTTGTATTTTTTAGTAGAGACGGGGTTTCACCATGTTAGCCAGAGTAATCTCGATCTCCTGACCCCGTGATCCACCCTCCTCGGCCTCCCAAAGTGCTGAGATTGCAGGCGTGAGCCACCGCGCCAGGCCGATTGATAAGATTTCTTTGGTATTAGTTCACTTGACAGTTATATAATGTTATGTTTGAGAATTTGGTAACTCTGATTCTTCTATCCTTTGGAGTAATCATACCCTTTAATTAGCAGGATCAGGTGAGCTGTGTCCAGAAAACCAACGAGAAGGAGTGGAAGGAGGAATGAACGTTTCGTTCTCGTTAATAAAGGCATTATCCTAATTATCCTTTGGTTTTGTTTTTGCTTTTTTAGTGTTCATTTATTTTCTAGAATTTTCCTGACTTCAATGTATTCAAAGTGACATTAAAAAAAAAAAAAAAAAAGATGGTCTGTATTACAGACACAGAACCAGATTAAGTATAATTCAGGATCCTATTGTGACTTGGTAGTGCTGGTTTCAGTCTCAATTACTGATCAGTTTTTATGGTCCATTTTAGATATTTGCCTTCACTCTAATTTTTATTTCTAAAATTAGCATGTTATTAATTTAGCAATTACTACCTACATCTTGACTGGATTTCAGACATAGCATTCTGTATTTCCAACTTCTGTTGTATGTACGAACTATCAGATGACGGTTATCAGATAGTCACACATCGCTTCACAAGCAAGCATAGTCAAATAACAATATAGTAATATCCCCTTATCTGCAACCATGGTTAACCACAATCTCAGAGTTATTAATTTTTAAATTGTGTGCTTTTCTGAGAGGCATCCTGTCCTTCCCACCTTGGATGGGATACTGGTGGGAATGTTGGATACAGCATATCCATGCTGTATATGCTATTTGCCATCCAAAAAAAAAAGGCCATGTAGGCTAGGCTAGGCTTTGGTACCATTTGTGGTTTTGGGCATCCACTGAGGGGGTCTCGGAATGTTACCTCCTCACAGACAAGGGAGGACTCTACTGTGTTTTGATTGGTCTGAGTAATAATGAAGGGCTGTCAATTTCTCAAAGTCAAATAAAATTTGATAATGGAGTGTGATCTGGGTAATTTTTGAGAACATCTAAATGTAAGGAAAAATCTGGAACTGACTTAAAAGCTGTTAGTAAAAATTGTACACAAATTATCTGTCCCCTTCACTCTTGGAGCCCTTATACTAAAACTTGCGAAGCTGTTAGTCTCGCACACTAATTATTATTATGACTATTTTCTGAGACTGAGTCTCCGTTGGCCAGGCTGGTTTCAAACTCCTGACTCAGGTGAACCGCCCGCCTCGGCCCCCCAAAAGTGCTGGGATTACAGGTGTGAGCCACCACGCCCGGCCTCCCACAAACATTCCAGTTTTACAGTATGTTCTGCCAAAGCAAGCGCTCACTAAAGCATTTGTTCAGGATGAGATCTGAGGCTCATGCTTAAAGGTATTTGTGTTGCTGTGTGGGGCCTCATTACTAATAGTGCAGAATTTCAGAAAGTTAATTATTTTGCTTCAATTGAGCAGAAAAAATTTCAGGTTTGCTTGAGAGAATTTGAAATAGCCACAAAGTTAAGGTACATCATCTACTCATCCCGTGAAATTTTTTTTTTTTGAGATGGAGTCTCGCTCTGTCGCTCAGGCTAGAGTGCAGTGGTGCAGTGTCGGCTCACTGCAAGCTCCGCCTCCTGGGTTGATGCCATTCTCCTGCCTCAGCCTCCTGAGTAGCTGGGACTACAGGCGCCTGCCACCACGCCCGGCGAATTTTTTTGTATTTTTAGTAGAGACTAAAAATGTTAGCCAGGATGGTCTGGATCTCCTGACCTCCTGATCCACCCGCCTCACCCTTCCAAAGTGCTGGGATTACAGACGTGAGCTACCGCAGCCGGCCAGTATGAAATTTGTTTTGAGAAGCTGTGTACAGTTAACTCCCAGGAATGAGACTAAGATCTGGTCAATTTTTTTCATACTCTGTGTTTTTTAAATAATCAGGTCAGCTTACACCCAAATCAAGAATCTTGGAGTCATTGTTTTGCCTCAATTCTGTTAATACTTAGTTTTCCCACTGTGGATCTGAAGCTTTGTGGATCTCAAGGCAAAAACAATATAAAGTATATTATAGTGGTTTAGGGGTATGTGAGGTCATACTACCGGAATTCATACATTATTTCTGCAATTTGCCTGGCTGCATTATCTTGCAAGTTTGTTTAGTTGTAGTTTGCTCATCTGCAAAACACCTTTTTCATAGGGTCATTGAGATAGAAAATGATGCAAAAACATTTAGCAGTGCCTAAAGATGCAAAAGGAGCATATGGTATTTTCAAGTCTCTTTACCAGTGATAAGGTTCACAGGCAAAAAGGATATTTCCCTTAGTATACCATGTAATCAGAAGAGCCTGATTAGCAGTTTTTTGATAGGGAGAAAATTTAACTTGCAGATCATGTAGTCCATAGGGAACAATTAGAAAGAGCCTAAGTACTGAAAGGAATGGAAGTCCCAAGGAGAGGCCATCTGTTGCAAGTTTACTTAACCTCAAATGGTAAGTAGAATTAAGTACAAGAATTGCTGCATAGCAGGGCTGTTGATTAGTTGGTATGTTAAGTACTTGACACAATACCTGACTCAGGTGTTCTAAAACAATAGTCTTGAAGGGTGGAGAAGCCTAGAACTGAAAACATGACAAAGTCCACATTTTAACAAAATAGTGGGCACATAATGTTCTGGATCTAAAACAGGTTTGGTTCTAAACAGAGTTGAAGAAACATAGCACTATTGAAATAACTAAAGGATTCAGAGGAAAATAAATTGTGGAAAGAAGACACATAATTGGGGAAATATTCCATAATAACATTGTTAACATGGTAGTAACACTTAGCAAACTAGGCTGCAGATTCAGCATAATCCTAGCTAATTTCTTGAAATTGATAAACTGATTGTAAAATTCACATAGAATTGTAAGAGACCCAGAATAGCCAAAACAATCTTGGAAACAAATCTTGAACAAAGTTGAGTTCACACTTCTGATTTCAAAACTTACTACAAAGCAATGGTAATCAAGGCTGTTGTACTACTAGCACAAGCATAGACATAGAGTAATAGAATTGAGAGTCCAGAAATAAACGCTCGCACATATGGCCAGCTGATTTTCAACAAGGGTTACCAAAATCATCCGATGGAGAAATAATGGTCTTTTCAACAAGTGGTGCTGGGAAACTAGGTAGCCACATGTAAAAAAAGACGCCACCTCACACCGTATACAAAAATTAAAAAATGGATTGAAGCCCTAAATATGAGAACAAAATATTTGCAAATCATGCAGCTGATAAGGGACTTGTATGTAGAACATATAAAGAATTCTTAGGACTGGCTGGGCATGGTGGCTCATGCCTATAATCCCAGCTGAGGCAGGAGGATCACTTGAGGCCAGGAATTCAAGACCATCCTGCACAGCATGGCAAGACCCTAACTCTACAAAAAATTTAAAAATAAGGTGAGTGTGGTGGCACCTGCCTGTAGTCCCAGCTATTCAGGAGGCTGAGGTGGGAGGGTCACTTGAGCCCAGAAGGCTGAGGCTGCAGTGAGCTATAATGGCACCACTGCACTCCAGCCTGGGTGACAGAGCAAGACCCTGTCTCAAAAAAATGAAAAAAACAAAAATATTTAATAAATACACTTAAGACATAGGCACTGATGCCTGTAATCCCAGCACTTTGAGAGGCCAAGGCAGGCAGATCTCTTGAGGCCAGGAGTTCGAGACCAGCCTGGCTAACATAGTGAAACCCTGACTCTACTGAAAATACAAAAAATTAGCCGGGTGTGGTGGCTGGTACCTGTAATCCCAGCTACTCAGGAGGCTGAGGCAGGAGAATCGGTTGAACCCAGGAGGTGGAGGTTGTAGTGCACTCCAGCCTGGGCGACAGAGTGAGACTCCGTCTCAAAAAAGGCAGAGAAGGTGAATAGATATTTCTCAAGGAAGATTAGTAAGTGGCTAATAAGCACATGAAAAGATGCTAGACATTATTAGTCATTAGGGAAATCCAATCCAAACCACTTTATACTCATTAGAAAGGCTAGAATCAAGGTCACGCTTGGTGGCTCAGGCTTGTGAAACCAGCACTTTGGGAGGCCAAGGCGGGTGGGTCACTTGAGGTCAGGAGTTTGAGACCAGCCTGGCCAACATGGCGAAAATCCGTCTGTACTGAAAATACAAAATTAGCCAGGTGTGGTGGCGCATGCCTGTAATCCCAGCTACTTGGGAGGCTAGGGCAGGAGAATCATTTGAACCTGGGAAGCAGAGTTTGCAGTGAGCCGAGATCGTGCCACTGCACTCCAGCCTGGGTGACAGAGTGAGACTCCGTCTTGGGTGGGGGAGGCGGGGGGCAGAAATGGGAACCCTCATACATCACTGGTGGAAATGTAAACTGGTGCAGCCATGTTGGAAAACAGTCTCGCAATTCGGCAAATAAACATAGAGTCACCAAGTGACCCAGCAATTCCAATGCCCAAGAGAAACGAAAACATTTGCTCAGTAACTTGTATGCAGATGTTTATACCAGCATTAATAATAGCCAAAAGGGCCAGGTTTGGTGGCTTACATCGGTAATCCTAGTACTTTGGGAGGCCAAGGCGAGAGAGTTGCTTGAGCCCCAGAGTTTGGGAGTAGCTAGCCTGGGCAGCATGGTGAAGAAACCCCATCTCTACAAAAAATACAAAAATTAGCCAGGCATGGTGGCACTGTACCTGTAGTCCCAGCTACTCAGGAGGGTGAGGTGGGAGGAACACTTGAGCCCAGGAAGTCGAGGCTGTGGTGAGCTGTGATTGCGCCACCGCATTCCAGCCTAGGTGGCAGAGCGAGACCCTGTCTCAATAATAATAATAATAACTAAAAGGTAGAAACAACGCAAATGTCCATCAACTGATGAATGGATAAGCAAAATGTAGTATATCTGTACAAAAGAATATTATTAATCCATAACAAGGAATGAAGTACTGATAACATGCCACAACATGGATAAAGCTTGAAAACATGCTAAGTGAAAGAAGCCAGTCACAAAAGACCACATATTGTATTCATGTGAAATGGCCAGAACATGGAAATCTACAGAGACAAAGTAGATTAGTGGCAGTGGCCGAGAGAGTGATGGGGAATAATAGGTGTATCATAGCTGAATGATGCAGGGTTTCTTTTTGAGGTAATGAAAATATTCTAGGCCAGGCACAGTGGCTCACGCCTGTAATCCCAACACTTTGGGAAGCTGAGGTGGGTGGATCACCTGAGGTCAGGAGTTCAAGACCAGCCTGGCCAACGTGGTGAAACCCCAACTCTACTAAAAATACAAAAATTAGCCGGGTGCATGCCTATAATCCCAGCTACTAGGAGGCTGAAGCATGAGAATCACTTGAACCCAGGAGGTAGAGTTCGCAGTGAGCCAAGATGGAGCCACTATACTCCAGCCCGGGCAAGAGAGTGAGACTCCATCTCAAAAAAATAAAATATTCTAAAATTGAGTGGTGATGGATGAACATATCTGTGAATACACTGAAAACCATTAAGTTGTATAAATGGATCAACTGTTAGATGCGTGAATTATATTTAAATAAAGCTTTATTGAAAAAAGACTTTTGGAGTGGTGTAAGAAGAGGCCTTGGCCGGGTGTGGTGGCTCACGCCTGTAATCCCAACACTTTGGGAGGCTGAGGTGGGCAGATCACCTGAGGTCAGGAGTTCGAGACCAGCCTGGCCAACATGGTAAAACCCCATCTCTACTAAAAATACAAAAAAATTAGCAGGCGTGGTGGCACACGCCTGTAATTTCAGCTGCTCGCGAGGCTGAGGCAGGAGAATTGCTTGAACCTGGGAGGCGGAGGTTACAGTGAGCCAAGATCATGCCACTGCCCTCCAGTCTGGGCGACAGTGATACTCCATCTCAAAAAAAAAAAAAAAAAAAAAAAAAAAAAGGTCTTGTAGGCCATGCTAAGTATTTTGAACTTTATCTGAAGAGCAGTGGGAATCCTTGAACAAGAGGCACTGAGGGCACCTGGATTATTAAAATCACTTCCTCACTGGTTTTACCCCCTGCTCTGCTGTGGTCTGTTTCTTAGCACTACCTCTAGTTCAGTTATCTATTGCTTCCTAACACACTACCCCTAAACTCAGTGGCTTTAGACAACAACTCATTATGGTTTTTAGGGTTGGCTGGGCTCGGCCAGGCAGCTCCAGGTCAGAGGGAGGCCAGGTCTGAAGTCTTCTGAAGGCTATTGGTGTCCAAGTCCAAGATGGCTACTTCTCTCGCATGTGTGACAACTCTGTTGAGATGGTTGGAACACTTACATCCTTTCTTTTTCCTTAAAGTGATTAGATGTGTCTCAATTCCTAAAAGAAAAGGGACTGGTGGTTGTTTTTCAGAACAGTGAGGAAGGTGCCTTCGGACAGGGTTCTACCCTGAGGCTGTGGCATGGAGAGGGAAAAGATACGTGAATGACAGATTCCGTGGTAGTGATCACAATGGATTGGAAAGCTGACTTGCATCAAGAGAAAAGGGAAGCCAGTCTGTGTCTGAGAAAAGGGCTCTGGACTGAGCAGTAAAAAAACATTTGTGTGATGACTTCTCCCTTGGCAAGACCTAAAGAAGAATTCTTGCATCTGAGAATTTATCAATATTTTATCTTATGTCTTAAGTACTCTCCATTTACCTATTGGTTTGGAACCAGGAGTTTCTTTTCATCAAATATTAAGACAAAATAAAAACCTTTGGCTGGTGAATTTAACAAAACGGTGGTAGTACCACAAGGACTGCTGGAAAAGACTAAAGATGATCCTGACGATATACACCCAGTTTATTTTGTTTTCTTATTTTCTGTTTCAAACTTTTTATTTTTTGAGACAGGGGTCTCACTCTGTTGCCCAGGCTGCAGTGCAGTGGCACAATCACAGCTCATTGCAGCCTCGACTTCCCCAGCTCAAGTGATCTTCCTTAGTCCCCCAAGTAGCTGGAACCACAGGCATGCACCACCATGCCTGGCTAATTTTTTTATTTCATAGAGATGGGTCTCAGTATGCTGCCCAGGCTGGTCTTGAACTCCTGGGCTCCAGTTATCCTCCTGCCTCAGCCTCCCAAAGTGTTGGGATTACAGGTGGGAGCCACTACACCTGGCCCTTTTACTTTTCTTTTTTTTTTTTTTTTGAGACTGAATCTCGCTCTGTCGCCCAGGCCGGAGTGCAGTGGTGCGATCTCGGCTCACTGCAACCTCTGCCTCCCAGGTTCAAGTGATTCTCCTGCCTCAGCCTCCCGAGTAGCTGGGACTACAGGCGTGTGTCACCATGCCCGGCTAATTTTTGTAATTTTAGTAGAGACAGGGTTTCACCATATTGGTCAGGCTGGTCTCAAACTCCTGACCTCAGGTGATCCACCTGCCTTGGCCTCCCAAAGTGCTGAGATTACAGGCGTGAGCCACCGCAGGTGGCCTCCTTTTATATTTCTTAAATGTCTTTAACTTCAGCATTTTTTGTATCTGCCAGCACAGTTTGAATTCAGTGTCTCAGTTTATATAACCCCAATGGACTCTGCCAGTATCCCTTATCCCAGTCTTCCTGCCTTTTCTCTCTGTTGACAAATAAAAATTATATATATTTATAGCATACAACATGATGTTTTGAAATATGTATACATTGTGGAATGGCAAATTAAGCTAATTAGCATATGCATCACCTCACATACTTATCATTTATTTGTATGAGAACAATTAACATTCATCCTCTTAGCGATCTGCAAGTATGCAATACATTGTTATCAACTGTAGTCACCATGGTGTACGATAGTAGAACTCTTGAATGTATTCCTCTTAACTGAAATTTTGTTATCTCCCCAATCTTCCTTCTCACGCTCCATCCCCTGGTAACCACCATTATACTCTCCGCTTCTATGAGTTTGACTTTTTTAGATTCCACATATGAATGAGATCATGAGACATTTGTATTTCTGTGCCTAGCTTACTTCACCCAGGTAATGTCCTCCAAGTTCATCTGTGTTATCAAAGATGACAGAATTCCTTCTTTTAAAGGCTGAATAGTACTCTACTGTGTATGTATCTTAAATTTTCTTTATCTGTTCATCCATCAATGGACACTTGGATTGATTCCATAGCTGCCTTCACTCCTGCACCTTTTGCTCATGACATAGTTTCCTTCCTAAAACACTCACCTGATCATTTCTCTTCGGCTTGGAATCACTTTCTCCTGTACAACAAAGTTCAAACTCCTTATCAGGTCACACAAATCTGGTTCTTTCTTTAGTTCATCTTGCATTGTGCCATTAAAACTATGCTCTATGTAAACCAAACTCTCTCTTTTTTTTTGAGACAGAGTCTCGCTCTGTCACCCAGGCTGGAGTGCAGTGGTGCGATCTCGGCTCACTGCAACCTCCAGCTCCCAGGTTCAAGAGATTCTTTTGCATTAGCCTCCTGAGTAGCTTGGACTACAGGCGTGCACCACTATGTCTGGCTAATTTTTGTATTTTTGGTAGAACGGGGTGTCACCATATTGGCCAGGCCAGTTTCAAACTCCTGACCCGGTGTTCCGCCCACCTCAGCCTCCCAAAGTGCTGGGATTATAGGCGTGAGCCACCGTTCCTGGCCCAAACTCTCTATTTCCCCAAGTGTATCTTGGGTTTTCTTCCTCTTTGCCTTTGAACATATTGCTCCAGCTTCACCCTTCATTTGTCAGACTGGCAAATCCAACTTTTATATATATACTATTTTCTAGGGTACTTTTGTTATAGCAAATGCCAACTTTTTTCTTCTTTTTTAAAATTGTAAATTGACAACTTATAATTGTATAGACTTATGGGTTCTGTGAAGAGGGTGTTGTGTGGGGAAAACATTTGTGGGGTACAAAATGCTGTTACAATTTATGAATGCAATGTGAAATAATTAAATCAAGCTAGTTAACATATCTGTCACCTCAAATACTAAACATTTTTTTGTGGCAAGAACACTTGAAATTTACTTAGCAATTTTGAAATTTACAACAGTCTATTATTAACTATATTCACCAGGCTGTGCAATAGAACGCATAAAAAGAGAAAACATTCTCCCTATTTGAAATTGTATACCCTTTGGGCCAGACGCGGTGGCTCATGCCTGTAATCCCAGCACTTTGGGAAGCTGAGGTGGGTGGATCACTTGAGGTCAGGAGTTCAAGACCAGCCTGGCCAACATGGTGAAACCCCATCGCTACTAAAAGTACAAACACACACAAAAATTAGCTGGGTGTGTTGGTGCATGCCTGTACAATGCCTGTAGTCCCAGCTACTCGGGAGGCTGAGGCAGGAGAATCACTTGAACCTGTGAGGTGGAGATTGCAGTGAACCAAGATCGTGCCACTGCACTCCAGCCTGGATGACAGAGCAAGACTCTCTCTCAAAAAGAAAGAAACAAACAAACAAAAAACCCAAGAAATTGTATACCCTTTGATCATCACCACCCCATTTCCCCCATCCTCCAGCTTCTGTCACTACTGTTCTACTCTCTGCTTCTATAAGTTCATTTTTTAAATTCCACATATAAATGAGAACATGTGATATTTTTCTTTCTGGGCCTGACTTACTTCACTTAGCATAATGTTCTCCAATTCCATCAATGTTGTCACAAATGTCAGAATTTCTTTCTCTTTTTCTTTTCTTTGTTTTTTTTCGTTTGTTTGTTTGAGATGCAGTCTCACTCTGTCGCCCAGGCTGGAGTGCAGTGGCGTGATCTTTGCTCTCTGAAACTTCTGCCTCCTGGGTTCAAGCTATTCTCCTGCCTTAGCCTCTGCATAGCTGGGATTACAGGTGTGCACCACCATGCCTGGCTAATTTTTGTACTTTTTTTTTTTTTTTTGAGATGGAGTCTCGCTCTGTCGCGCAGGCTGGAGTGCAGTGGTGCGCGATCTTGGCTCACTGCAAGTTCTGCCTCCTGAGTTCACTCCATTCTCCTGCCTCAGCCTCCCAAGTAGCTGGGACTACAGGCGCCTGACACCATGCCCAGCTAATTTTTTTGTATTTTTAGTAGACATGGGGTTTCACCGTGTTAGCCAGGATGGTCTTGATCTCCTGACCTCGTGATCCGCCCGCCTCGGCCACCCAAAGTGTTGGGATTACAGGCGTGAGCCACCACATCTGGCCTAATTTTTGTACTTTTAGTAAAGATGGGGTTTTGCCATGTTGCCCAGACTGGTCTCAAACTTCTGACCTTAAGTGATCTGCCCACTTTGGCCTCCCAAAGCGTTGGAATTACAGGCACGAGCCACTGCACCCAGCCAGAATTTTCTTTTTCTTTCTTGGAGACAGAGTCTTGCTCTGTCATCCAGGCTGGAGTGCAGTGGTGTGATCTTGGTTCACTGCAACGTCCACCTCACAGGTTCAAGCCATTCTCCTGTCTAAGCCTCCCGAGTAGCTGGGACTACAGGCACATACCACCATGCCAGGCTAATTTTTTGTATTTTAGTAGAAGCAGGGTTTCACTGTGTTGCCCAGGCTGGTCTCGAACTCCTGAGCTCAGGCAATCCACCCACCTCAGCCTCCCAAAGCACTAGGATTACAGGAGTGAGCCACCGTGCCCGGCCCAGAATTTCCTTTTTCTTTTTTTGATATGGTGTCTCACTCTGTCGCCCAGGCTGGAGTGCAGTGGCGCGATCTCAGCTCACTGCAACCTCCACCGCCCAGGTTCACACCATCCTCCTGCCTCAGCTTCCCGAGTATCTGGGACTACAGGTGCCCACCACCATGCCTGGCTAATTTTTTGTATTTTTAGTAGAGACAGGGTTTTAACCGTGTTAGCCAGGATGGTCTTGATCTCCTGACCTTGTGATCCGCCCACCTCGGCCTCCCAAAGTGCTGGGATTACAGGCATGAGCCACTGTGCCCGGCCCAGAATTTCCCTTTTTTTAAAGATTGGATAGTATTCCATTATGTATATGCACTATAATTTTTTTTTTAATCCATTCATCTGTTGATGGGCAGAGCTTGAATCCATAACTTGGCTACTGTGAATAGTGCTGCAATGAACATAGGAGTGCAGACATCCCTTTAACAAACTGATTTCAAGTCTTTTGCATTAATACCCAGAAGTGGGATTTCTGGATCATATGATAATTCTATTTTTTGTTTGGATTTTTTTTTTAAATCTCCATACTGTTTTCCCTTTTTTTTGAGATGGAATCTCGCTCTGTTGCCAGGCTGGAGTGTGCAATGGCGCGATGTCGGCTCACTGCAACCTCTGACTCCCTGGTTCAAGTGATTCTCCTGCCTCAGCCTCCCAAGTAGCTGGTATTACAGGCACACCCAACTAATTTTTGTATTTTTAGTAGAGACGGGGTTTCACCATGTTGGCTGGGATGGTCTCAATCTCCTGACCTCTTGATCTGCCCACTGCAGCCTCCCAAAGTGCTAGGATTACAGGCATGAGCACTGTATAAGATGATATCTCATTGTGGTTTTAATTTGCATTTCTCTAATGATTAGTGATGTTGAGCATTTTTTTATTATCTGTTAGCCATTTGCATGTCGAGAAATGTTTTTATCACTGGAATGCAAGGATGGTTCAACATATGCAAATCAATAAATGTGACATGCCACATAAATAGAATGAAAGATAAATACCATGTAATCATCTCATTAGATGCCAAAAAGCAGCAAATACCAACTTTTAAGATACTCACAGTTTTCTTTTTTTCTTTTCTTTTTTATTTGACAGAGTCTCGCTCTGTTGCCGAGGCTGGAGTGCAATGACTTAATCTCAGTTCACTGCAACCTCTGCCTCTCAGGCTCAAGCCATCCTCCCATCTCAGTCCCCCAGGTAGCTGGGACCACAGGGGCACACCACCACACCCGGCTATTTTTTTTTGTATTTTCAGTAGAGACAAGGGTCTCTCCATGTTGCCTAGGCTGGTCTCAAACTCCTGCACTCCAGGGATCCACCCACCGTGGCTTCCAACAGTGCTGAGATTACAGGCTTGAGCCACCATGCCTGGCCTCTTTGTTTTTTGTTGTTTTTTTTTTTTAAATTTTTAAATTTTAAAAATTTTAATTTTTCCATCAGTTATTGGGGGTACAGGTGGTATTTAGTTACATGAGTAAGTTCTTTAGTGGTGATTTGTGAGATTTTGGTGCACCCATCACCCGAGCAGTATACACTGCAGCCTATTTGTAGTCTTTTATCCGTCACCAACCTCCCACCATCCCTTGCCCCCCCTACTTGTTTTTTGTTTTTTTGATGTTCTAATTTTTACCTGCTTAAGGGGTGCACACACACACACACAGATACACACAAATAGAAATGATTATTAGTTTTTAAATTTTAAGAGATGGGGCTAGATTCCAACTCCTGGGCTCAAGCAGTCCTCCCACCTCAGCCTCCCAAGTACAAGTAGCTGGGACAACAGGGCTTGGCCTCACTGCGCCTGGCTGATTATTCTGGTTTGTGCTGTTCATTGTTAACCAGTCATTCTCTATTGGATTTATTTTTACTTTTTTTTTTTGAAATGAAGTCTCGCTCTTGTCCCCCAGGCTGGAGTGTGATGGTGCGATCTCAGCTCACTGCAACCTCCACCTCCCAGATTCAAGTGATTCTCCTGCCTCGGCCCCCTGAGTAGCTGGGATTACAGGCTCCTGCCACCACATCCGGCAATTTTTGTATTTTTAGTTGAGACAGGGTTTCACTGTGTTGGTCAGGCTGGTCTTTAACTCCTGACCTCAGGTGATCCACCCACCTCAGCCTCCCAAAGTGCTGGGATTACAGGCATGAGCCACCATGCCTGGCCTTATTTTTCTTTTTCTTTAAAAAATATTTTTATCTTTTAAAATCCATTTATTATATACTTATATTAATATATATTACTATATTATGTTTATAAAACTAAACACATATTGTATTCTTTTTTGACTTAGAACTTTAACTTTTTTTTTTAATTTTGTTTTTCTGAGAGGGAGTCTTGCTCTGTTGCCCAGGCTGGAGTACAGTGGCATGATCTTGGCTCACTGCAACCTCCGCCTCCTGGGTTCAAGTGATTCTCCTGCCTAAGCCTCCCTAGTAGCTAGGATTAGAGGTGCATGCCACCACGGCCGGCTAATTTTTGTATTTTTAGTAGAGATGGGATTTTGCCATGTTGGCCACGCTGGTCTTGAACTCCTGACCTCAAATGATCCTCCCACCTCAGCCTCCCAAAGTGCTGGGATTATAGGTGTGAGCCACCATGCCTGACCTTTTTTTTTTTTTTTCTATTAGCTGATTTTTTTCTACTGCTATGGTTCACATTTTCCTGCTCCTTGACATGTCTAATAATTTTTGACTAGATGCTGGACATTGTGAATATTACATTGTCGAATGTCTTACTGGACATTGTGAATATTACATTGTCGAATGTCTTACTTTTAAGAGTGATTAGTTTTGTTTTGGCAGGCAATTAGATTTGGTAGAGCAAGTCTGGAGTGACCTTTTCTTTAGGCCTAATTCTAGTATTTCCACTGGATGCCTTAGGTGTGTAACAAGGTTCTTCTATTCTGAATAGTCAGAATGTGAATGTCTCCCCAGCCCTTGTAAGCTCTAGGAATTGTTCAACGTAAAACTCTCTAGTTGTTGTTCTTTTTTCAACAGTTGTTTTTTCTCTGACCTTGTGGAGTCTTGTTCTATACATGCACAACTTAGTATTCTGCCAATAACTCCAAATAAATTTTATGCAGATTCTTTTTCTATATAGCTCCCTTCTTTCTAGTATTTTGTTCCACAAGTTCCAGCTGCTTCAGCCTTATCAAACTCCAATCTCTGGCTGGGCTCAGTGGCTCATGCCTGTAATCCCAGCACTTTGGGAGGCCGAGGTGGGTGGATCACCTGAGGTCAGGAATTTGAAACCAGTCTGACCAACATGGTGAAACTCCGTCTCTACTAAAAATACAAAAATTAGCCAAGTGTGCTGGCGTGTGCCTGTAATCCAAGCTACTCAGGAGGCTGAGGCAGGAGAACCACTTGAACCTGGAAGACGTAGGTTGCAGTGAGCTGAGATTGTGCTGCCACTGCAGTCCAGCCTGGGCAACTGGAGACTGTCTAAAACAAACAAACAAACAAACAAAAAACTCCGAACTCTGTCTCCTCAATGCAGCAAGAACTCCAAGCTCTTGTTTGGGTCCTCTTCTCTACACCATGGATCAGATAATGCTTCCAGGCAGATAGCATGTGACAATCATGAGTTTCACTCTTTCACCCAGGCTGGAGTGCAGAGGTGCTTGCCTCATTTATTACCCTTTTTTCGGGAATCACAATCCTGTATAGCCTATTTTGCCATGTGTTATGGACTGAATTGTGTCCCCCAAAAATCCAATTGAAGTCTTAACCCTTAGTGTATCTCAGAATGTGACTATATTTGTAGATAGGACCTTTCAAGAAATAATTAAGGTAAAATGAAGGCATACGGATAAGGCCTTACTCCATTATGGCTAATATCTTTATAAGAAAAGGAAGAATCACCATGGATGAGTGGACCACGTGAGGACCAGGAAAGGACACAGCAAGTAGACAGCCCTTGCAAGCCAAGGAGAAAGACCTCAGAAGAAATTAAACCTGCCAACACTGCCATCTTGATCTTCTACCCTCAAGAACTGTGAGAAAATACATTTCTGGCTTTTTTTTTTTTTTTTTTTTTTTTTCCTGAAATGGAGTTTCACTCTTTCACCTAGGCTGGAGTGCAGTGGCACGACCTCAGCTCACTGCAACCTCCGCCTCCCAGGTTCAAGCGATTCTCCTGCCTCAGACTCCTGAGTAGCTGGGATTACAGGTGCCTGCCACCATGCCCGGCGAATTTTTGTATTTTTATTAGAGACGGGGTTTCACCATGTTGGCCAGGCTGGTCTCGAACTCCTGACCTCAAGTGATCTGACTCCTCCTCGGCCTCCCAAAGTGCTGGGATTACAGGCGTGAGCCACTGTGCCCGGCCTATTTGTTTTTTGTTTTTGTTTTTGTTTTTTTTGAGATGGAGTCTCGCTCTGTTGCCCAGGCTGGAGTGCAGTGGCATGATCTCGGCTCACTGCAAGCTCTGCCTCCCAGGTTCACGCCATTCTCCTGCCTCAACCTCCCGAGTAGCTGGGACTACAGGTGCCCACCACCACGCCCGGCTAATTTTTTGTATTTTTAGTAGAGATGGGGTTTTACCATGTTAGCCAGGATGGTCTCAATCTCCTGACCTTGTGATCCACCCGCCTCAGCCTCCCAAAGTGCTGGGATTACAGGCGTGAGCCACCGCGCCTGGCCCCTATTTCTGTTTTTTAAGCCACTAGTCTGGTATTTTGTTATGGCAGCTCTAGCAAACACATATACCATGTATGAACAGCAGTTGTTTCGTATACTTCATGCAGTTTTCTAGTTGTTTACAGCACTAAGGGAAATCTGGTACCAGTTTTCTGTCTGAGCTGGAAGCTGAATACAACAGATTTGTTTTAACAGAGACAGAACAAGTTGGAAAAAGTTATAAATAGTCACACGAATTTCCATTTTACACAGGAAAACATAATGAACATTTTAAAAAGCAGCTTAAATGAAGTAATTGATATACAATAAACTGCACATATTTGAAGTACAAACTTGATAAAGTTTGACATATGTATACACCAATAAGATCATTACCACTGTCAATCTAAATAATAAAGAGAGAGAGGCTCTCTAAAAGAAAAAGAGATTTATTCAGGAGTTACGCATTGCAATGGGAATATGTGTGCCACAGTAAACTATGTATATGTATTGAGTAGGTAAAGAAAGACAAAGGTTTTGGCCGGACGCGGTGGCTCATGCCTGCAATCCCAGCACTTTGGGAGACTGAGGTGGGTGGATTACATGAGGCCAGGAGTTCAAGACTAGCCTGGTCAACATGGCGAAAACCCGTCTCTACTAAGAATACAAAAATTAGCCGGGGATGGTGGTGCATGTCTGTAATCCCAGCTACTGGGGAGACTGAGGCGGGAGAATCAAACCCAGGAGGCAGAGGTTGCAGTGAGCTGAGATCACACCACTGCACTCCAGCCTGGGTGACAGAGCAAGACTCTGTCTCAAAAAGAAAAAAAAAAAAAAGAAAGAAAGAAAAGGAAAAGAAAAAAGACACAGGAGAAAGGTTTTCAAAGGAAAAAATGAAGAGGATTACATCATTGTTTTGAAATGATATCCTTGGCTATAAAAATCCTTAACAAGGGTGTTGCCTGGCTGAGGTTGGACAGGCAGTTGCTTGGTAGATGTCTTTGCAGATGAATTTTTTGTGTAAGTTTGTGATGGCTTTTGTGGAAGGTTGTGTTTTTTCAAGAGTCTTTTGTGATAGCTTTTGTTATCAGACATACAAGCCTTCCCTGGCTCTATTTTTTTTTTTTAAACACTAGTGACTCCTAGTGTTAAATCTCAATTCTAACAATTTTCACATTACAATCAAGATAAAATGGCTGCCACCCCCAAAAGTTTCCTTGTGTCCCTTAGTAATCCTTAACTCCTGTACCTATACATCTCTCCTTTCCCTCTACCAATCTACAGGCAACCACTGATCTGCTTACTCACCACTATAGGTTAGTTTCCATTTTCCAGAATTTTATATGAATAGAATCCTTTGACATGCGTTGTGTGTGTGTGTGTGTGTGTGTGTGTGTGTGTGTGTGTGTGTGTGTGTGTGTGATGGAGTCTCCCTCTGTTGCCCAGGCTGGAATGCAATGGCACTATCTCAGCTCACTGCAACCTCCACCTCCCGGGTTCAAGCAATTCTCTGCCTCAGCCTCCAGAGTAGCTGGGATTACAGACACCCGCCAGCACGCCCAGCTAATTTTTGTATTTTTAATAGAGATGGAGTTTCACCATCTTGGCCAGGCTGATCTTGAACTCCTGACCTCATGATCCACCCACCTTGGCCTCCCAAAGTGCTGGGATTATAAGCGTGAGCCGCCGCGCCCAGCCTCTTTTTTTATTTGGCTTCTTTCACTCAGCATTAATTATTTTGAGAGTCATACACATTGTTAGGTGTATCAATAGTTTGTTGGGTTCTTTTCTGAGACAGAGTCTCACTCTATTACCCAGGCTGGAGTGCAGTGGCATGATCACAGCTCACTGCAGCCTCGACCTCCCAGGCTCAGGTGATCCTCCCACCTCAGCCTCCCAAGTAGCTGGGACCACAGGTGCTCACTACCATATCTGGCAAATTTAAAAAAAATTTTTGCAGGCCAGGTGCAGTGGTTCACCCCTGTAATCCCAGCCTGTGGGAGGCCGAGGCGGGGCCGATCACAAGGCCAGGAGTACAAGACCATCCTGGCCAACATAGTGAAACCCTGTCTCTACTAAAAATCCAAAAAAAAAAAAAAAAAATTAGCTGGGAATGGTGGCGTGCGCCTGTAGTCCCAGCTGCTTGGGAGGCTGAGGCAGGCGAATTGCTTGAACCCAGGAGGCAGAGGTTGCAGTGAGCTGAAATCACATCACTGCACTCCAGCCTGGGCAACGAGAGAGTGTCTCAAAAAAAAAAAAATTTTTTTTTTTTTTTTTTTTTTTAAGCAGAGATGAGATCTTCCTATGTTGCCCAGGCTGGTCTGGAACTCCTGAGCTCAAGCAATCTTCCCGCCTCAGCCTCCCAAATTTCTAGGATTACAGATGTGAACCACCATGCCTATCAGTAGTTTGTTTCTTTATTTCTTTTATTTTTTTTCTCCTTGTTTTTTTTTTTTTTTTTTTTTTCTGAGATGGAGTCTCCCTCTGTCGCCCAGGCTGGAGTGCAGTGGCGCAATCTCAGCTCGCTGCAATCTCTGCCTCCCGGGTTCAAACGATTCTCCTGTCTCAGCCTCCTGAGTAGCTGGGATTACAGGAGCCCACCACCACACCGGGCTAATTTTTGTTTCTTTAGTAGGGACAGCGTTTCACCATGTTGCCCAGGCTAGTCTCGCACTCTTGGCCTCAATTGACCCACCTGCCTCAGTCTCCTAAAGAAATATCTAGTTTTTGTATATATGCAATACAATGTATTGTAATAATTTTCTTTTTTTTTTTTTTGAGACCGAGTCTCACCCTGTCACCCAGACTGGAGTGCAGTGGCGTGATCTGAGCTCACTGTAACCTCCGCCTCCCGGGTTCAAGCGATTCTTGTGCCTCAGCCTCCCAAGTAGCTGGGATTACAGGCGCCTGCCACCACACCAGGCTAATTTTTGGTATTTTTAGTAGAGATGGGCTTTCACCATGTTGTTCAGGCTGGTCTCAAACTCCTGACCTCAAGTGATCCACCTGTCTCAGTCTCCCAAAGTGCAGGGATTATAGGCGTGAGCCACTACGCCCGGCGCTCTTTTTAAATTTTAAATTTGGCGATGTCCAAAATTTAAACACTGGTTATAATATTCAACATAATATTAAATTTCAATACTGAAAAGCTCTATAAAACAAATAATCTATACTTAATAGTCACGTTCTATCTAATGCTGTTTTTTTCTCCTAGTGAGAATAAAGCTTTTTTAAAGCTCTGACCATAGCTCTTGAAGTTTCTGGTTCTGATTGTTGATCTCTGCTCACTGCAACCACAACCTCCCGGGGGCAAGCGATTCTCCTACGTCATCTTCCCAAGTAGCTTGGACTACAGAGGTGTGCACCGCCACCTCTGTCTAATTTCTGTATTTTTAGTAGAGATAGGGTTTCGCCATGTTGCTGGTCATGAATTCCTGAGCTCAAGTGACCTGCCCTCCTGGGTCTCCCAAAGTGCTCATGCTCCCAAAGGCATGAGCCACCGCGCCCGGCCTTGATTGTAAAATTACCTTTCATTAGGCACACTGCTTATTACAGGACTGGACTTTTCAGCTCTTCCATACTGTGGATTACTGAGCAAATTTCATCTAGCAGGTCACCACCTTCTACCAAGAAAATTTGCCCAAGCTGCTCAGAGTGAAACAGAATTCTAAAGTCTGTGACCTATTTCTTCATTTCTGTGTATGTAGTTCTTAGAGCATTAGGTGTAATTTTCTACATTTCCATATTCCTGAATGAATGTCACTTTATAGAATAATATGTTACTTCTGCTTTCAAACTTCTTAGATTTCCTCATAAAGACCTTTCAATTGAGGAGTTTATAGATTCTAAAATTCTAGAAGCTTCAATTTTCTTCAAGGCTAAATAATGTGACTAGCTTCTTGAAAGAACATCTGAAGGCCAGGTGTGGTGGCTCATGCCTGTAATCCCAGCACTTTGGGAGGCCGAGGTGGGCAGATCACAAGGTCAGGAGTTCGAGACCAGCCTGGCCAATATGGTGAAACCCCATCTCTAGTCAGGAGATCGAGACCATCCTGGCTAACAAGGTGAAACCCCGTCTCTACTAAAAATACAAAAAAAAAAAAAAAAAAAAAAAAAAAAAAAATTAGCTGGGCGTGGTGGCACATGCCTGTAATCCCAGCTACTCTGGAGGCTGAGGCCAGATAATAGCTTGAACTTGGGAGACGGAGGTTGCAGTGAACTGAGATGGTGCCACTTCACTGCAGCCTGGGTGATGGAGGGATATGCCGTCTTAAAAAAAAAAAACTAGTATAGAAGATTCTATTATGCCTCGTTCCTGTAGACAACTACTATTTAACCATCATTCATTATTTAACAAAGACCAGACCAGGACATTTTCAAAGCCTCAAGAAAAAGAAAGTTACTTTTTTTTTTTTTGAGACAGAGTTTTGCTCTTGTCTCTCAGGCTAGAGGGGAGCCGCACGATCTCAGCTCACTGTAGACTCCGCCTCCCGGGTTAAAGCGATTCTTGTGCTTCAACCTCCCAAGTAGCTGGGACTACAATTGTGCACCACCACACCTGGCAAATTAGTTTGTATTTTTAGTAGAGAGGGGATTTCCCCCTGTTGGCAGGCTGGTCTTGAACTCCTGACCTCAGGTGATCCACCTGCCTCAGCCTCCCAAAGTGCTGGGATTACAGGCATGAGCAACTGCGCCTGGCCAGAAAGTTAATATTATAATACTATGTGGAAGTTGTTTCTATTTAATTATTTTATTATATTTATTTTAGAGATGGGGTCTCAGTCTGTCGCCCAGGCTGGAGTGCAGTGGCATGACCATGGCTCATTGCAGCCTCAACCTCCCAGGCTCAGGTGATCCTCCCATCTCAGCCTCCCGGGTAGCTGGAACCACAGGTGTGTGTTACCATGCCCAGCTAATTTTTAATTTTGTTTTGTAGAGACAGTGTCTTGCCATGTTGCAGGCTGGTCTCTAACTCCTGGGCTCAAGCAATCCTTCCACCTTGGCTTCCCAAAGTGCCGGGATGACAGGCCTGAGCCACTGCACCCAGTTGCTGTTTCTTTTGGGAAAAAAAAAAAAAAAAAAAGGAACTTTACATGTGCCAGGTGTGTAGATTGATTTTTCCAAAACCCCTGGCCATGATTACCTTAGAGACTTTTATTGCTGTCTCCTGTAGGTAAGGACACTTTGATGTGGTAATGTCTTCACTAGAGTCACACATTGAATTTGTGAAGAGGATCCATGAGCTCTGCTCATGCTGAGATGTTTGAAGATCTGGTGTAGTTTGGGTCTTTAGTGTCCTATGGTAGATTCTAGAAATTCTAAGAATAGCGTATGTATTCAGGGGTTAATAAATAGGAATAGTTTTTAAATGTTCTTGATCAGAACAAGAAAATAAGTTTATTTCACCCCTCAATAAACCTATCCAATAATTTTTTTTCTCTACTTGCTTGGTTGTATAAGGTTTCATATATTTAATATTGGCATTAAATATGGAGTATTTTAGTACAACTAGATATAAAGTGGTTTCTCCCTATTTTTTTTAAAGAAAATTAAATATGGCTTTGTTCTTAAATATGCTGGAAACATATTACTTGTAATAACATTTTATTTTGTTTCAGTCTCAAGAAATTGAACAGATAGGAGAAATTTTTAAAAAGATTTTTGATGTGTGTTTTTTTTTTTTTTTTTTGAGATGGAGTCTCACTCTGTCGCCCAGGCTGTAGTGCAGTGGTGAGATCTCAGCTCACTGCAACCTCCACCTCCCAGGTTCAAACAATTCTCCCTGCCTTAGCCTCCCGAGTAGCTGGGATTACAGGCGCCTGCCACCATGCCTGGGTAATTTTTGTATTTTTTAGTAGAGATAGGGTTTTGCCATGTTGGCCAGGCTGGGCTTGAACTCTCGACATCAGGTGATCTTCCTGCCTTGGCCTCCCAAAGTGCTGGGATTACAGGCATGAGCCGCCATGCCTGGCTGATGTGCTTCTTTTATAGTATTTAAGAATTATGATTAGTCTTAAAAGTACTTAGCTTGATTTCCTTATCCAGGAACTTACTTTTCTCTCAGACCAGCCACTTTGGTCAGTCTCCTTTTTCTGTTTTGTACCAGTAAAATTTTTGTACCCTTTGATTTGCTTTTGCCTTCAAAGCCCACGATTAATTCTGTAAGAATATCCTGAGTGATGAGGAAACGTCGCCCTTTGAGGGTAGGTAAAGTTATCTGGAATCTTCTCTGATGAATAAAATACATAATTGAGTTGATTGTTACCATGTGACAAATATTGTGCTAAGCACTTGATATGCATTATCTAAATTTATCTTTGCGGTCAGGCGCAGTGGCTCACGCCTGTAAACCCAGCACTTTGGGAGGCCGAGGCAGGTGGATCACCTGAGGTCAGGAGTTTGAGACCAGCATGGCCAACATGGTGAAACCCCCTCTCTACTGAAAATACAAAAATTAGCCGGTGTGATGGTGGGTGCCTGTAGTCTCAGCTACTCGGGAGGCTGAGGCACGAGAATCGCTTGAATCCAGGAGGCAGAGGTTGCAGCGAACCGAGATTGCACCACTGCACTCCAACCTGGTGACAGAGCGAGACTCCATCTCAAAAAAAAAAAAAAAAGTTGCTCATGATGGAACTGAGATTTGAACCAGTGTGGAATGACTCCAGAACCTGTGCTTTTAATCACTTTTACACTCTTGCTCCGTCCACTTAAGAGGCTCACTTGAGTGCAGCTTTGATCTCTGTGTGGAAATTCTCATGTACTTATCATCATCCCACATCAAACAAAGGCTATGAGGATATCTCTTTTCCTGCTTTGGGGGTACTGCTTGCCATTTGGAGGCACAACCTGTAAGTGTGGGGGATTTAATATCCCTGGGGAATTCTCAGTGGGAATTGGTGGATAAATGCCCCAACCTCCCTGCTCTTCAGCAGGACGGTCCAAAGTACTGTCTACATGTAAGATCGAGCCCCAGTTGTTCTTTGCATGGTGACCACTTCAGTAACACCCTTTATTGGATTTTTTTCCCCTTTCTTATTTCAATCACATTCTCCACTCCTTCACTTCCACTTCCTGGGGTCACTTCCCAAATAAACCACCACAACCATGTCTTTGTCTCAGCCTCTGCCTTTAGGGAAAAAGTACCTAAGAAATCTATGAATTCTGCCTCTAAGAAATGAGACTTAAAAAGTAATCGAACATGAATATAAAAACAAGAATATGGAACAAGATGTTCTATATATAGATGTTCTTATATTACTTGTCAGTTGTTCTTGAAATATTATATCTGAGCCTCTATAGAATTCCTAGTGTCTGTGAGTCACTAATTCTACCAACATTTATTGAGGGATATGTGATACACAATAAAATGCATATATTTAAACTGTATAATTTGATACTTTTAAATTTTTTTATTTTTTTAAGAGACAGGGTCTCACTTTATCACCCAGGTTGGAGTGCGGTGGTGCAAAGATAGCTCACTGCTGCCTTGAGTTCCTAGGCCTGAGAGCTCCTCCTGGCTCAGCCTCTTGAGTAGCTGGGACTATAGGCCTGTGCCACTATGCATGGCTGATTTTTTTTTTTGAGACAAAGTCTCGCTTTGTTGCCCAAGCTGGAGTGCAGTGGTGTGATCTTGGTACAAAACAGAAAAAGGAGACTGACCAAAGTGGCTAGTCTGAGAGAAAAGTTGGTGGTTTTCTGAGTTATGGGGCTATTTCTTTTTTTTTTTTGAGACGGAATCTCACTCTGTCGCCCAGGCTGGAGTGCAGGGGCGCGATCTCGGCTCACTGCAAGCTCCACCTCCTGGGTTCACGCCATTCTCCTGCCTCAGCCTCCCAAGTAGCTGGGACTACAGGCGCCCGCCATCACATCCGGCTAATTTTTTTGTATTTTTTGTAGAGATAGGGTTTCACCGTGTCAGCCAGGATGGTCTCGATCTCCTGACCTCCTGATCCACTCACCTCACCCTCCCAAAGTGCTGGGATTACAGGCATGAGCCATGGCACCCAGCCCATGCCTGGATAATTTTTATAGTTTTAGTACAGACGGGGTTTCATCATGTTGACCAGGTTGGTCTCGAACTCCTGACCTCAAATGATCTGCCCACCTTGGCCTCCCAAAATGCTGGGATTACAGGCATGAGCCACCGCGCCCGGCTTATATGGCTGATTAAAAAATGTTTTTTTGTAGAGACGGGGGTCTCCCTTTGTTGCCCAGGCTGGTCTCAAACTTCTGGCTTCAAGTGATTCTCCCGCCTACAGCCTCCCAAATCACTGGGATTGCAGACATGAGGCACCACACCTGGCCATCTGCAGCGTTTTTTAACTCTTGTCAACATGGAGCCTCCAGGGATTTGTTAATTAAGTTTAAAATGTCCCTACTACTACTGGCTTCAGCTGCAGGCTTCTCATCCTGGGCTTCTGCCCCTAGTAGGCTGTGTTTTTCTGTATCAGCTCATTTGTCTCTCCAGTTTGGGGGGCAGCAATTTGTCCTGTGACCTCAATTTTCTTTTGGCTCTAAGAAGAGTTATTGCTTTTCAGTGTTTTCAGCTTTTTCTTTTGGTGAGGAAAGAAATGATGACTTTGTAGGGGAACCAGACATCACCTCCAGCCCCTCTTTAGCTATTGTGTGGGCTCTTTGGCTGAGTCTGGAAACCAAATTGATATCAGACAGATTAACAAGATAAAAGCATACAAATTGTATTGGTTTTACATGTGCATGGGGATCTTCACAAGACAGTGAAGTCTGAACAAGTGGTCAAAGCAAGATGCAAGATGCGTTTACACTTTTTTTATTTTAAGACAGAGTCTCCTTCTGTTGCCCAGGCTGGAGGGCAGTGGAGTGATCTCAGCTCACTGCAACCTCTGTCTCCCAGTTCATGCAATTCTCCTGCCTTAGCCTCCCAAGTAGCTGGGACTACAGGCGGCCATCACCACGCCTGGCTAATTTTTGTACTTTAAGTAGAGACGGGGTTTCACCATGTTGGCCAGGCTGGTCTCACGTGATCTTCCCACCTCGGCCTCCCAAAGTGCTAGGATTACAGGGATGAGCCACCGTGCCTGGCTGCCTTTATACTTTTTAGACAAAGGATGATGAATTTGAGAAGAAATGACAAGACAAAGAAAATCTGGCAAGGGGCAGTAAATTTCTAGGGGAGTCATTAGGCGATGTAGGGGAGGGTGTAAAACTAATAGAAGACAAGAATTACTAGGTTAAGTATGTTTATTCAGGTCCATGGCAGCTCCCCAGTGTGTCTCTGATAATGAGGGCTATTTTCTCACCCTGGTATGGGGAGGGTACTCCTCCTAGAGGAATCCTTATGGCTTACTGCCTGCTGGAAGGCACAGTTTAGCCAGTTTTTCCCGAAACTACAATTTTGCCAACATTTTGTTTTTTGTTTTCAGACAGTCTCCCTCTGTTGCCCAGGCTGGAGTGTAGTGGTTTAATCTTGGCTCACTGCAACCTTCACCTCCGGGGGTTCAAGCAATTCTCATGCCTCAGCCACCCAAGCAGCTGGGATTATAGTTGTGTGCCACCATGCCCAGCTAAATTTTGTACTTTTTGTAGGGTTTCACCATGTTGGCCAGGCTGGTCTTAAACCCCTGGCCTCAAGCCATCAGCCCACCTCTGCCTCCCAAAGTGTTGGGATTGCAGACGTGAGCCACCACCTCTGGCCTCACCAATGTTTTTAGCTAGAAATAATCAATATACCAATCCAGCATCTTTTGGGATGGCACGTCCTTCACTCCTTCAACATCAAGGTCTTTAAATTTGTACCAAACGTCCAGGTATCTGCAGAGAGCCTCCCTCAAATACTCAGCAGAGTGCTGATCAGTGCATGTGTGAGAGAAACTTCCTGAAGCTGAGATAAAACCATTAGAATGGATTGGAGAACAGTGCCTGGCACTCATACACGACTGGGAATAGTGCCTGTTCTCACCAGCTAGACTAGAAAAACTCATAATTCACCAGGCACTGGGAAAATACTCAGATATGGCTTGCTTTGTCTAGCCCCAGCTTGAGCACTACTTCAGACCTGCTGGACAAATGACAAAAGTAGTAACAAAAATAATCAAACTGTTTCCACATAAGTTAACTGAATCCCAGAACAAAGAACAAGAAGTTGTATAAGAATAGAAAATATTGGGCCAGGCACAGTGGCTCACACCTGTAATCCCAGCATTTTGGGAGGCCAAGGCAGGTGGACCGCCTGAGGTCAGGAATTGGAGACCAGCCTGGCTAACACAGTGAAACCCTGTCTCTACTAAAAATACAAAATTAGCTGGGTATGGTGACGCACACTTGAAGTTCCAGCCATTCAGGAGGCTGAGCCAGGAGAATCGCTTGAACCTGGGAGGTGGAGGCTGTAGTGAGCCAATATCGCACCACTGCACTCCAGCCTGGGCAAGATGGAGCAAGACTCCATCTAAAAAAAAAAAAATCAAATAAACAACAAGGTAAAATTCATTTCTACCACTCAATTAATGATTGTCAGACATGCAAAGTAAGAGAGAAACATGACCCATTTTGAAAAAATAATCAAAACTAATCCTGAACAGACACAGATGTTAGAATTAGTAGACAAATCGTTCAAAAGAATTATAACCCAATGTTCATCAAAGCATTAATCACAATAACCAAAGGGCAACAACCGAAGTGTCTATCAATTGATGAATGAATAAACAAAATGTGGTATATCCATATGATGGAATATTATTCAGTCATGAAAAGAAGTTTTGATATAGGATGAACTTTGAAAAAACTATATGAAGTGAAATAGGCAGGCACAAAAGAACAAATATTGGAGGCCGGGCACTTTGGCTCATGCCTATAATCCCAGCACTTTGGGAGGCTGAGGCAGGCAGATCACAAGGTCAGGAGATTGAGACCATCCTGGCCAACACAGTGAAATCCCGTCTCTACTAAAAATACAAAAAATTAGTTGGGCATGGTGGCAGGCGCCTGTAGTCCCAGTTACTCAGGAGGCTGAGACAGGAAAATCATTTGAACCTGGGAGGCAGAGGTTGCAGTGAGCCGAGATTGTGCCAGTGCGCTCCAGCCTGGGTGACAGAGCGAGACTGGGGGAAAAAAAAAAAAAAGAACAAATATTGGCCTAGGAGTGGTGGCTCATGCTTGTAACCTCAGCACTTTGGGAGGCCGAGGTGGGTGGCCAAGGTGGACGGATCACCTGAGGTCAGGAGTTTGAGACCAGCCTGGGCAACATGGTGAAACCCCATCACTACTAAAAATAAAAAAAAATAAAAAAATAAAAATTAGCCAGGCATGGTTGTGGGTACCTATAATCCAAGCTACTTGGGAGGCTGAGGTGGAGAATCACTTGAACTCAGGAGGCAGAGGTTGCAGTGAGCTGAGATCACACCACTGCACTTCAGCCTGGGCGACAGAGTGAGACTCCTCTCAAAAAAAAAAAAAATATATATATATATATAAAATATATATATTTTATATATTAATTATATATTATATATATTTCATATATATTATATATTTTATATATATTATATATTATATATTTTATATATAATATATTATATATTTTTTATATATTATATATTATATATTTTATATATAATATATATTATATATTTTTTATATATATATAGTATAGGCTGGGTGTGGTGGCTCACGCCTTTGGGAGGCTGAGGCGGGCAGATCATGAGGTCAGGAGTTTGACACCAGCCCGGCCAACGTGGTGAAACCTGGCCTCTACTAAAAATACAAAAATTAGCCACGCATGGTGCTGCATGCCTGTAATCCCAGCTACTTGGGAAGCTGAGGCAGGAGAATCTCTTGAGCCTGGGAGGCGGAGGTTGCAGTGACAGAGCAGGACTCCGTCTCAAAAAAAAAAAAAAATATATATATAGTATGACTCCACTTATATGAGATCTCTCGGATAGACTAAGGGAGGAAACCACCCCTCATATTGTCTTATGCCCAATTTCTGCCTCCAAAGAAAGAAAAAGTAAAAACTAAAATGCAGAAATGAAATCCACAAGCAGACAGCCGGGCGCCACACCCTGGGCCTGGTAGTTAAAGATCGACCTCTGACCTAATCGGTTATGTTATCTATAGATTACAGACATTGTATAGAAAAGCACTGTGGAAATCCCTACCCTGGCTGGGCGTGGTGGCTCACGCCTGTAATCCCAGCCCTTTGGGAGGCCAAGGCGGGTGGATCACGAGGTCAGGAGTTCGAGACCAGCCTGGCCAGCATGGTGAAACCCCGTCTCTAATAAAAATATAAAAAGCATTAGCCGGGCATGGTGGCAGGTGCCTGCAGTCCTAACTACTCAGGAGGCTGAGGAGGGAGACTTGCTTGAACCCAGCAGGCAGAGGTTGCAGTGAGCTGAGATCATGCCACTGCACTCCAGCCTGGGTGACAGAGTGAGACTCCATCTCAAAAAAAAAAACAAAAAACCCCTATCCTGTTTTGTTCCCATCTAATTACTGGTGCATGCAGCCCCCAGTCACGTACCCCCTGCTTGCTCAATTGATCACTACCCTCTCACGTGCACCCCTTTAGAGTTGTGAGCTTTTAAAAGGGATTGCTCACTCGGGGAGCTTGGCTCTTGAGACAGGAGTCTTGACGATGCCCCTGGCCGAATAAACTCCTTCCTTCTTTTTTTTTTTTTTTTTTTTTTGAGACAGAGTCTCGCTCTGTCGCCCAGGCTGGAGTGCAGTGGCGCGATCTCGGCTCACTGCAAGCTCTGCCTCCCGGGTTCATGCCATTCTCCTGCCTCAGCCTCCTGAGTAGCTGGGACTACAGGCGCCCGCCACCACGCCTGGCTAATTTTTTGTAGTTTTAGTAGAGATGGGGTTTCACCGTGGTCTTGATCTCCTGACCTCGTGATCCACCCGCCTCAGCCTCCCAAAGTACTGGGATTACAGGTGTAAGCCACCGTACCCCGCAACCCCTTCCTTCTTTAACTTGGTGTCTGAGGAGTTTTGTCTGGGCTTGTCCTGCTACATTTCTTGGTTCCCTGACCCAGAAGCGAGGTGATTGGCGGTTGGTCAAGGCAGCTTCTTAGGCGGCTTAAGCCTGCCCTGTGGAACATCCCTGCGGGGGACTTTGACCAGACCAGCCCAAGCGACGCAGATCCTGAGAGCGTTCCTGGGTAGGCCCTTGCCCTGTTGGGACGCCTCGCCAGAACAGTGTGTGGCAGGTCCCCATGGAGGATCAACATGGTTGGCTGAACACCAGGAAGGAACGGGCACTTGGAGTCTGGACATCTAAAACTTGGTAAGACTAGTCTTTGAAACTTGCCCACTCCATTTGAATGGAAGTGTGGCCTGATCACCCATGGTGTGCCTGTACCGGCACTTTGGTTTTTGTTTTTGACTTGACTTGGATTGCTTGATACTTTGGTTTTGGTTTTGACCTGGCTTGGATTTCTGGATACTCTGATTTTGGTTTTGATTTTGGTTTGGTGCAAACTGCAAAAGTTTGTGTGTGCCCTTTTTACCCATTGTTTCGTGGTGTGCATGTGGTGTGAGCGTGGTGTTTTGTCTTGAAGAAGCATAGGTCAGGCACAAATAAGCCCACCCTATTAGAAACTATGTTGAAACATTTCAAAAAAGAATTTAAAGGAGACTGTGGAGTACTATGACACTAGGAAAACTTAAAACTTTGTGTAAGATAGACTGGCCAGCATTAGAGGTAGGTTGGCCATTAGAAGGAAGCCTGGACAGGTCCCTTGTTTCAAAGGTATGGCACAAGGTAACCTGTAAGCCAGGGAACCCAGACCAGTTCCCATACATAGACACTTGGTTACAGCTGGTTTTAGACCCCCCGCCCCCAACACACAGTGGTTGAGAGAACAGCAGCATAAGTGGCTGGCAGAGGCAAGGAAAGACCAGCAGAGAGAGAAAAAGGAAAGAGAGAGGAAAAGAGGCAAAGAGAGAGAAGAAGAGACAGACAAAGAGGGAGTCAAGGAGAGAGAGAGAGAAAGAGAGAGGCAGAGAGAGGGAAAAAGAGACAGGCAAAAGGAAAGTCAAAGAGAGAAAGAGAGAGAGATATACAAGTAGTTTAAAAAAAAAAAGTGTACCCTATTCCTTTAAAAGCCAAGGTAAATTTAAAACCTATAATTGATAATTGAAGGTATTCTCCATAACACTATAACACTCCAATACCACTTTGTTGTCAGTGTAAAACAAGGGCATATCCCGAAAGCACTGAGGCCTTCCTATCAAAAATCCTTAACCCAGTAACCCACGGATGGCCCAGATGCATTCAATCTGTAGCAGCATCTGCTTTGCTAACAACAAAAAAAAATTTTTTTTAAATTAACTTTTAGAGGAAACCTCATTGTGAGCAAACCTCACCAGTTCAGAAGTATCCTTGCCGGGCGCAGTGGTTCATGCCTGTAATCCCAGCACTTTGGGAGGCTGAGGCGGGTGGATCATGAGGTCAAGAGTTCGAGACCAGCCTGGCCAAGATGGTGAAACCCCATCTCTACTAAAAATACAAAAATTAGCCGGGCGTGGTGGCGCATGCCTGTAATCCCAGCTACTTGGGAGGCTGAGGCAGGAGAATTGCTTGAACCCGGGAGGCAGAGGTTGCGGTGAGCCGAGATAGTGCCATTGCACTCCAGCCTGGGCGACAAGAGCAAAACTCCATCTAAAAAAAAAAAAAAGAAGTATCCTAAGCGGGGGGGGGGGGGGGAAGAAAAAAAAGGAGGGGCGGAATTTATATAAAAAGAGTATTATATGATAAATTCTTGTCCTGAAATAAGTTAACTGGTTATTTAAAGAAAAATATTTGTAATAAGTCAGAAAGTTGAGGCATGTTGAAGAATTGTCTGTGAAAGTCATGAAAGAGAAAAATGTTATAAAAAAGAATTTATGCAAAAATGTTGTATAATTTAAAAGTAACTAGGCCTCCTGAATGTAAACCTATTGAAAAAAAAAACAGTTTATGTGCAAGGTATATAAGAAAAGTAAAATATACCTTTGGTAAAAGGATTATAAGGAGGCGTAAGAATGTACATTTTTACCTACATTAAAAAAAATAAAATTATTGTTTTGAAGGTTTAAGCAAGTTTTAAAATGTTAATTGCAAAGAACACTCTGTGTGTAAACATATTAAAGTTAAAGAAGTATCATCCAGTTTTTCTGTGAACTGGACATTAAAGTAAAAGCATAACAGGTTTTTCTTAAAGTACCAACCTGCTCTTTAGCAAAAGTTATAAGGAAGGAGACCACTACTACTCCTGCTGCCCTCCTCTCCCCACCTTGCATAGTTCACAAGACAGGAAGAGAGAAAAAGCAAAAAGTTGGAAAAAAACAAAAGTAAGATAAATAGCCAGACAACCTTGGCACCACCACCCGGCCCTAGGAGTTAAAAAAAGTAATAACAACATCAACCCCTGACCTAAACTACTTGTGTTATCTGTAAATTCCAGACACTGTATGAAAAAAAGCATTGTAAAACTTTTTGTTCTGTTAGCTGATGCATGTAGCCCCCAATCACATTTCCCATGCTTGCTTGATGTATCACGACCCTTTCATGTGGACCCCTTAAAGTTGTAAGCCTTTAAAAATGCCAAGAATTTCTTTTTCTGGGAGCTCGGCTCTTAAGACGTGAGTCTGCTGACGCTCCTGGCCAAATAAAAACCTCTTCCTTCTTTAATCCAGTGTCTGAGGAGTTTTGTCTGTGGCTCGCCCTGTTACATTTCTTGGTTCCCTGACCGGGAAGCGAGGTGATTAAGGGACGGTCCAGGCAGCCCCTTAGTTAGCTTATGTCTGCCCTGTAGAGCATCCCTGCGGGGGACTCCGGCCAGCTTGAGTGATGCGGATCCTAAGAGCGCTCCCTGGTAGGCATTTGCCCCGGTGGAACGCCTCACCAGAGCAGCGCACAGCAGGCCCCCACAGAGGATCAATGCAGTGGCTGAACACCAGGAAGGAACCGGCACTTTAAGTCTGGACATCTGAAACTTGGTAAGACTGGTCTTTGGAACTTGCCCACTCCACTTGAGTGGAAGTGTGGCGTTCACCCACGGTGTGCCTGTACAGGCAGATTGGTTTTTGTTTTTGACTTGACTTGAATTGCTTGATACTTTGGTTTTAGTTTTGATTTTGACTTGACTTGAATTGCTTGATAAACAGGCGTGCCTTTATTGACACTTTGGTTTTGGTTCTGATTTTGACTTGGCTTAAATTGCTTGACGAACAGGTGTGCCTTTAACAACACTTTGGTTTTAGTTTTCATTTTGATTTAGTGTGAATTAGACAAGTGAGTGACCTTTTATCCTTTTTTCTTGTAGTGTGAATGTTGTTTTGTCTCAAGAGAAAAATAGGTCAGACATAAAGTAAGCCTACTCCACTAAGAGCTGTGTTAAAAAAATATTTCAAAAAGAAAAATAAAAGGAAAGTCATCAAGTCATCAAAACTAATTGCATTAAAATGCAGGTTACAGAACCTTAAGAAGGGTTTTGCAGGAGATTATAGAGTCAAGTTAACCCCTAGAGGTTAAGAACTCTGTGTAAATTAGAATTGCCCTCTTTTGGTGTTGGATGGCGCACCGAAGGAACTATAGACAGGGAACAATTGGCCATGTATTTAAGGTGGTGACAGGGGTCGGAGGACAGCCAGTGTACCTAGATCAAATTACTTTATATTGACTCACAGTTAAATATAATATAGACAAAATTGGCATAAATTTAACCCTGTTTAACAGCTTATTGCAAAAAAGCCAAAAGTAAAAATAAGAGCAGCTTCCCCAGCAGACACGGAGTTAAAAAGGGAGTCCCAGAAACAGCAAGAGAAGCCAGTTTTGCGGGAGCTGCCAGAGATAATAGAAATTCTTTCTCCATATGTCCCAGCCTATCCCCCTTTACCGAGACCAACAGCCCCCTCAGAAATGAGATTCAGGAGCTAACACGCCCCAGGTCTCACCTCAAAGGGGAGGATTGGAGCCTCGAGAGGCCAAGGAAGGAAGTCAAGATAGTCAGATGGGCCGTCTCAGATCTGGTCTTGCTGGAGCTATGCAAATGCCTCTCAGGGAGACACGAGGACCTGTCGATTATAATGACCAGGCCCACATCTGGGGGGGCAACAGACTTTCATCTATCAGCCCTTTTCAACCATTGATCTACTAAACTGGAAATACCCTGAACCCTCCAGCTTGCTCCTGGCAGCTAGAACCCTGTCGAGCATAACTGTGCAGAGGTGTTGGACTCAAGTTTACTCTAGCAGACCTGACCTCCAGGACCAGCCTTGGGCATCAGTAAACTGGGAGCTATACGTGGATGGGAACAGCTTCATCAACCCACAAGGAGAGAGATGTGCAGAATATGCGGTGGTAACCCTGGACACTGTCGTTAAGCTGAGCTCATTGCTTTAATTCGGGCCTTAGAACTCAGTGAAGATAAGACTGTAAACATTTACACTGACTCTCGGTATGCCTGTTTAACCCTCCAAGTGCACGAAAAATTATATTTAAAAAAGAGCCTGTTACTCTAGGAAAAAGAGGAAAAAAGCCCAGAGAATGCAACTCAGCTTCAGCATTTGCAGAGGTACTGAGAAGCACTTCTGCAGAGGCTAAGAGTTGGTAGAAAAAAGCAAGTAATATAAAAAAGACTTCAGAAATGCTTCAAGAAGCTGACAAGAGCCTAAGTCAGTTTTATAAGAGACTCTATAAAGCATTCTGGCTTTACACCCTGTTTAACCCTGAGGCTGCTGAAAATCAGTATACAGTGAATACTTCATTTGTAAAGCAAGCCCAGGGTAACATCAAGCAGAAGCTGCAGCCATGAATACCACCTAGTCTATAAAAGTGTCCACCAAGGTGTATGTTAACTGTGACCAAGGAACAAAACTGGGAAAGAGCAAAAGAAAAAAAAAAAGACTGAGAGTAAGTGTGAAAAAGAGAATCAGAAGGAAACAGGAGAGACAGAATGCAGTGTGCAGGGGCAGGGCCCGTACAGTTGCCCGGCCCCACCAGCTGGCTGTAGGAGTAGGAGAACTCAGAAACAAACAAACAAAAAAAGTAAATTAACGACTTATGAAAAAAAGCCAATCTGTTAGCAACAGCTCTTATAAAAAGAAAAATTAGCAATGTGAGAGGACGTGGACGTGGATGTAGACGTGAAAGAAGTCAAGTTAGGCAAGGATTCAAGAGCCGGACTAGGCTAGAGAGAGATTAATGTGTGAGATGCAAAAAGAAAGGACACTAAAAGCGTAAATGTTCAAAAGGCAATAAAGGAAATGGCCAAGGCCGCAAGAAAAAGAGGGCCAAGGGCTGCCGTACCTTCGAGGAACCAAATACTGACCTGATCAGGCTAACAGGAACTAAAGAATGTAAAGACTAGGGCAGACTAGGCACCTTCTCATTAGGCTCCTAGGAGCCCATGGTCACATTAAAAGTTAAAAGCAGCAGATTCTGCTGTATCTGGATTCCAATTTCTCACTGAATGCTAAGCACTAGATAGAGTTACAAAGCAGAGAGGGGAAGAAGCCCTCCTCTAAGAAACTTAAACAGGAGAAAGAGCCATACCTTGTGAAAACTTGCTTATAGACTTTACAGAACTGCCCTGTGCTGGAGGCTATCAGTACATGCTAGTGCTTGTTTACACCTTTTCAGGGTAAGTTAAATCTTTCCCCACCAGGACAAAAAAAAGTACAAGAAGTAACTAAAGTGCTATTAAAAGACATTATCCCTAGGTTTAGACTACTTCTAACTTTAAAGTCAGACAATAGGCCAGCATTTGTAGTTGAAATAGTACAAGATTTAACAAGACTGTTAAAAATAAAATGGAAGTTAAACACAGCCTATCCGCCACAAAGTTCAAGAAAAGGTGGAACACATGAACTAGACACTCGAGCAGCTACTGAAAAAAATATTGCCAGGAAATTCATGTAAGATAAAATCAGGTTTTTGCCTATGGTCCTCCTCCGAGTCTGGTGCACTGCCACCAAACAAACTAGGTATTTGCCCTATAAGATTTTGTTCGGTCAGCCACCCCAAAATCATAGGTCAAATTAAAGGTGACCTCCAGAAACTGAAGGAATTAACCTTAAAAAAGCAAATGCAGGCTTTAAAAATATCCATACAAAGTGTTCATAATTAAATAAATAAAAATGCCTATAAGCCTGACACCCCTTTAAATCTAGTGACTCTGTTTAAAGTAAAAAAGTAAAATCTAATTTTTCTAGGACCCATATAGGATGGGCCCTATACTGTAACCTTGTCTACTCCCACTGCTATTAAAGTTGCAGGTGTTATGTCTTGGATCCATCACAGTCAGCTAACACTGGCAGCTCAGGACAAATGGACCAGCCAGCAGGATGCAGATCATCCAACCCGGCTGATCCTGAGACGAGACCAAGCTGCTGCTGAAGACGACAGCCCTGCTCTGGTCACTCCGGAGGCTGATCAGTCTATGCACCGCTGAAGTTTGAGGAGACAACAAGCCCTGCTCTAGTCACACACTGGCAGCTGACTAGTCTATGTATGGCCGAAGCTTGAGGATTCATCAAGCAAGTAAATGTAGTTAAAAATCTTAAGACTAATAGTTTTCCTGTAATACTAACTGTTTTCCTATTGTTCGGTCGCTGTATTCAACCTTTTTCCCAGGTAAGGACCTCTTTTGTCCTTGCTGGATATGAATATGCTGTACATTTTTTTGTTGTTGTCACCCCCCATAACCATGCTAGAAGAAACACCTATATAAGGTGTCCCCACTGTACACATACTACTTAGGAAACCCAGACCTGTCCAGCCCAGTAGCAATTCTGAGTCTTTCAATCATTCTTTAAACATATAAACCAAAAGTTACCAGAACCTCCTCCTTTAGCAAAAACAGAAAAAAACTATTTGCTCAGGTGGCTGAAAACATTGCTAGCTGCCTAGATGCTTCTTCATGTTATGTTTATAAAAAGGCTAACATAAGAGACCAATGGCCTTGAGAAGAAAAAGAGTTAATGCCTCAAGATAACTTTAACTAACTCTTTCCCCAAACAGACGCCACAAGTTCAAGCATCTGGCTCTTAAAACTTCTATTATTAAAAAATACTGTGTTACTCGCTAGGAAAAAGCTTTCAAGACCCAGTAAAAAAAACTAACCTGCTTAAGACATGACAAATTTGGTACGTGTGCATATACAGGTTTAACACAGGTTTGATCCTAGATGTTCATTTAGAAAATAGTTTCCAGCTGTAAGAAAATTTAAAACCCTCATTGTAAGTGTATTACTAGTAATAGGAACTTGCTTGCTGCTCGCCTGTATATTATACTTGCTCCTTCAAATGATAAAAGGTTTTGTATCTACCATGGTTCATCAGAAAACTTCAACACAAGTGTATTACATAAAACACTATCACTCTGTCTCACCAAAAGACTCAAAAAGTAAAAATAAAAGTGAGAACTCCCACTGATTAGTGAAAATTCTGAAAGGGGGAGATAAGGAAGGAGACCACTACTACTCCTGCTGTCCCCTTCTCCCCACCTTGCCTAGTTCACAAGACAGGAAGAGAGAAAAAGCAAAAAGTTGGAAAAAAAACAAAAGTAAGATAAATAGCCAGACAACACTTGGCACCACCACCCAGCCCTAGGAGTTAAAAAAAGTAATAATGATAACATCAACCCCTGACCTAAACTACTTGTGTTATCTGTAAATTCCAGACACTGTATGAAAAAAAGCATTGTAAAACTTTTTGTTCTGTTAGCTGATGCATGTAGCCCCCAATCACATTTCCCATGCTTGCTTGATGTATCACGACCCTTTCACGTGGACCTCTTAAATTTGCAAGCCTTTAAAAATGCCAAGAATTTCTTTTTTGGGGAGCTCAGCTCTTAAGACGTGAGTCTGCCAATGCTCCCGGCCGAATAAAAACCTCTTCCTTCTTTAATCCAGTGTCTGAAGAGTTTTGTCTGCGGCTTGTCCTGCTACAATAAAAGGTTAAAAAGAGTCTATAAAATCTTACCTTATGGTCAAACATTAAACATTAGATAAATATGTCTACAAGGTTTCATTAAAATTAAGTTTAACATTAATAACACACTAATATAAAAATAAAATTTCGCTTATCTGGTATAAAAATCATACGAGAAGCATTGTTAAGTGTAAAATGGTATTTGGCTTTCTTTGGTTTAAAAACTAATAAAAATGGGTGCTAAAGGAAATTTCTCAGTAAAAAGGCACTAAGGAATATAAAGTCCACTGCCAAGGTCCCCACATTTAAAACAAAAGGTCAATTTCTTTTTTTTTTTTTTTTTTGAGATGGAGTTTCACTCTTGTTGCCCAGGCTGGAGTGCAATGGCGCAATCTTGGCTTACCACAACCTCCGCCTCCTGGGTTCAAGCAATTCTCCTGCCTCAGCCTCCTGAGTAGCTGAGATTACAGACATGCACCACTACGCCTGGCTAATTTTGTATCTTTAGTAGAGACAGGGTTTCTCCATGTTGAGGCTGGTCTCCAACTCCTGACCTCAGGTGATCCGCCCACCTCAGCCTCCCAGAGTGCTGGGATTACAGGTGTGAGCCACCGCACCTGGCCCCAAAAGGTAAATTTCTTAAAAATTATATACTTGGTTTATCTTCCACTTTCCTTTCTCTCAAAAACTACAAGTCTTTTAGCACATGTACCACTCCTAGAATTTCTGGTAAACCAGCATCAGCCTGAAGATCACATTCTCATCAAAGGGTGGAAAGAAGAAGAACTTGAGCCAACCTGGGAAGGACCCTACCTTGTGCTGCTAACCACTGAGACTGCTGTTCATACAGCAAAAAAAAAAAAAGGATGGACTCATCACACCCGAGTCAAGAAAGTGCCATCCCCTCCAGAGTCGTGGGCCATAGTCCCAGGGGAAAACCCTACCAAACTAAAGCTAAGAAAAATTTAACTCTTTTAAATCTATTCTATTACTTTCTTCTTTCCTCATTCTATTGCTGACCATCTAGTTATTAACACAACCAAGTCAATTTCGCCTCAAACTATTGCATTTAATGCTTGCCCTGTTAAAACCTGTGAGGACTTGCCAAGTCAAAGACAGCTTTCTACTTCAGAAAGGTACTTCTCTCCCTCCTGACTCTCCTCAGACTGGGCATAGTAAACTAGGACCATTTAATCTGGGGAGATTTTGATAAAGACCCCAGTGCCAGCCAGGAGTCTTGCCCCCCCCCCCCCCGATGTAGAGCTTTCATGCCATAGTTGGTCCAACATTCTGTTGACCACTAAAGAGCAAGGATGGACTGCCCCAACCAGCTTTTGTAATTTCCTAAAACCATACATTGATTTTACTAGAGGATCATAGAAGTTAAAGACTTAAAACAAACTTTAGCAATTAAGACAGGATACCAAGATGCAAATGCCTGGTTAAAATAGATCCAATATTCCATCTGCATGTTAAACAAAAGCAATTGTTATGCTTGTGCACATGGCAGGCCAGAGGCCCAGATTGTCCCCTTTCCACTAAGGTGGTCCTCCAGTTGACCAGGTGTGGGCTGCATGGTAGCTCTTTTCCAGGATTCTATAGCCTGGAGTAATAAGTCATGCCAAGCTCTCTCTGCTATATCCCAAAGTCCGGCACCCTGTGGGTCAGCCCCCGAGGGCCATCCAGCCTCTGTCTCCCAACACTAAGTTCACTTCATGTCTCTCACGACAGGGAGGAAATTTAGTGTTCCTTGGAAACCTGAAAGGATGCAGTGAGCTTAAGAATTTTCAAGAACTTATCAATCAGTCAGCCCTTGTTCATCCCCAAGCGGATGTGTGGTGGTATTGTGGTGGACATTTACTGGGCACTCTGCCGAATAACTGGAGTGGCAGTTGTACTTTAGTCCAACTGGCTATCCCTTTCACCCTGGCATTTCATCAACCCGAAGGAAAAAAATAAAACATTGCAAAGCGAGAGAAGCCCCTTATGGGTCTTTCGACTCTCACATCTATTTAGATGCAATTGGAGTCCCATGAGGAATACCAGATCAATTTAAAGCTTGAAATCAAATAGCTGCAAGATTTGAGTCAACAGTTTGTTAGGTGACAGTCAATAAAAATGTAGATTAGATAAACTACATCTATTACAACCAACAGCAACGAGCTTTTCATGAGTTAAAAAAAAACTCATGTTAGCCCCAGCCCTGAGGCTACCTGACCTAACAAAACTCTTTACACTCTATGTGTCAGAAAAAGAAAAAATGGCAGTTAGAGTTTTAACTCAGACTGTGAGGCCCTGGCCAAGGCCACTGGCCTGTCTCTCAAAACAACTAGACAAGGTTTCCAAAGGCTGGCCCCCAGGTCTAAGGGCCCTAGCAGCAATGGCCCTGTTAGCACAAAGCACAAGCAGCAGATAAACTAACCCTTAGGCAAAACCTGAATATAAAGGTCCCCCATGCTGTGGTAACTTTAATGACTACCAAAGGACATCATTGGTTAACAAATGCTAGATTAACCAAGTACCAAAGCTTGCTATGTGAAAATCCCCACATAATCATTGAAGTTTGCAACACCCTAAGCCCCACCACCTTGCTCTTGGTATCAGAGAGCCCAGTTGAACATAACTGTGTAGAGGTGTTGGACTCAGTTTATTCTAGCAGGCCCAACCTCCGAGACCATCCTTAAACATCAGTAGACTGTGAGCAGTAAGTGGATGGGAGCAGCTTCGCTAGCCCCTGCAAAGTGACTCTGAAGACGACGACAAGCCCTGCTCCAGTCACACCTGGAAGCTGACTGGTCCACGTACGACCGAAGCATGAGAAAACTCATCGTGGGACTCATTTTCCTTAAAATTTGGACTTTTACAGTAAGGACTTCAGCTGACCTTCCTCAGAGTGAGGACTGTTCCCAGTGTATACATCAAGTCACTGAGGTAGCACAAAAGGTTTCTACGGTCCTATTGTATTATGGTTATTATAAGTGTACTGGAACTCTGAAAAGAACTTGTCTGTATAATGTTATTTTATACAAGGTATGTAGCCCAGGAAATGACCAACCTGATGTATGTTATGACACATCTGAGCCTCCCATGACGTTTTTAAAATAAGATTAAAGACTGAGGACTGGTGGGGGCTCATAAATGATATGAGTAAAGTGTTAGGCAAAACAGAAGAAAAAGGGGTGCCCAAACAAGTCACCTTAAAATTTGATGCCTGTGCTGTCATTAATAGTAATAAGTTAGGAATAAGGTGTGGTTGTCTTAATTAGAAAAGAGGCTATCTGGCAGAAAATAAGTATATCTGTCATAAATTAGGACTGTGTGGAAATAAATGTAAATACTGGCCTTGTGTCATTTAGGCCACTTGGATTAAAAAAAAAAAAAAAAAAAGAAAAGGATCCAGTCCACCTTCAGAAAGGAAAAAATGGCCCTTTCTGTACTAAGGGACAATGTAACTTTCAGGCCTCTGAGCCCAAGCTAAGCCATCATATCCCCTGTGACCTGCATGTACACATCCAGATGGCTGGTTCCTGCCTTAACTGATGACATCCCACCACAAAAGAAATGAAAATGGCCTGTTCCTGCCTTAACTGATGACATTATCTTGTGAAATTCCTTCTCCTGGCTCATCCTGGCTCAAAAGCTCCCCTACTGAGCACCTTGTGACCCCCACTCCTGCCTGCCAGAGAACAACCTCCCTTTGACTGTAATTTTCCTTTACCTACCCAAATCTTATAAAACAGCCCCACCCCTATCTCCCCTCACTGACTCTCTTTTCAGACTCAGCCCGCCTGCACCCAGGTGATTAAAAACTTTATTGCTCACACAAAGCCTGTTTGGTGGTCTCTTCACACGGACATGCATGAAATTTGGTGCCATGACTCGGATCGGGGGACCTCCCTTGGGAGACCAATCCCCTGTCCTCCTGCTCTTTGCTCCATGAAAAAGATCCACATAAGAACTTGGGTCCTCAGACCCACCAGTTATTTCCACACCCCAACCCCTTTCCCACTTTTCTGGAGGGTAAGAACCCCTGAACACCTGCCCTCTGTGTCTCTACTCTCTCTTTTCTCTTGGCTTGCCTCCTTCACTATGGGCAACATTCCACCCTCCATTCCTCCCTCTTCTCCCTTAGCCTGTGTTCTCAAGAACTTAAAACCTCTTCAACTCACAGCTGACCTAAAACCTAAATGCCTTATTTTCTTCTAGAATGCCGCTTGACCCCAATACAAACTTTACAGTAGTTCCAAGTAGCCAGAAAATGGCACTTTTGATTTTTCCATCCTACAAGATCTAGATAATTTTTATCATAAAATGGGCAAATGGTCTGAGGTGCCTGACGTCCAGGCATTCTTTTACACATTGTTCCCTCCCTAATCTCTGCGACTCATCCCAAATCCTCCTTCTTTCCCTCCCGCCTGCCCCCTCAGTCCCAACCCCAAGCATCGCTGAGTCTTTCTAATCTTCCTTTTCTACAGACCCATCTGACCTCTCCCCTCCTGGCCAGGCTGAGCCAGATCCCAATTCTTCCTCAGCCTCTGCTCCCCCACCCTATAATCCTTTTATCACCTCCCCTCCTCACACCTGGTCCAGCTTACAGTTTTGTTCCTCAACTAGATTTCTCCCACCTGCCCAGCAATTTCCTCTTAAAAAGGTGGCTGGAGCTAAAGGCATAGTCAAGGTTAATGCTCCCTTTTCTTTATCCGACCTCTCCCAAAATCAGATAGCGTTTAGGCTCTTTTTCATCAAATATGAAAAACCCAGCCCAGTTCATGGCTCATTTGGCAGCAACCCTGAGACGCTTTACAGCCCTAGACCCTAAAAGGTCAAAAGGTCGTCTTATCCTCAATATACATTTTATTACCCAATCCAATCCTGACTTTAAATAAAGCTCCAAAAATTAAATTCCAGCCCTCAAACCCCCCAACAGGACTTAACTAACCTCACCTTCAAGGTGTACAATAACAGAAAAAAGTTGCAGTTCCTTGCCTCCACTGTGAGACAAAACCCAGCCACATCTCCAGCACACAAGAACTTCCAAACACCTGAACCGCAGCAGCCAGGCATTCCTCCAGAACCTCCTCCCCCAGGAACTTGCTACACTTGCCGGAAATCTGGCCACCGGGCCAAGGAATGCCCGCAGCCCGGGATTCCTCCTAAGCTGCGTCCCATCTGTGTGGGACCCCATTGAAAATCAGACTGTTCAACTCACCTGGCAGCCACTCCCAGAGCCCCTGGAACTCTGGCCCAAGGCTCTCTGACTGACTCCTTCCCAGATCTTCTCAGTTTAACGGCTGAAGACTGACACTGCCCGATTGCCTCTGAAGCCCCCTAAACCAGCACGGACGCCGAGCTTCAGGTAACTCTCACAGTGGAAGGTAAGTCCTTCCCCTTCTTAATCAATACGGAGTCTACCCACTCCACATTACCTTCTTTCCAAGGGCCTGTTTCCCTTGCCTCCATAACTGTTGTGGGTATTGACGGCCAGGCTTCTAAACCCCTGAAAACTCCCCAACTCTAGTGCCAACTTAGACAATACTCTTTTAAGCACTCCTTTTTAGTTATCCCCTCCTGCCCAGTTCCCTTATTAGGCCGAGACACTTTAACTAAATTATCTGCTTCCCTGACTATTCCTAGGCTACAGCCATACCTCATTGCTACCTTTTCCCCCAGTTCAAAGCCTCCTTCACATCCTCCCCTTGTATCTCCCCACCTTAACTCACAAGTATGAGACACCTCTACTCCCTCCTTGGCAACCGATCATGTACCCCTTACCATCCCATTAAAACCCAATCACGCTTATCTCACTCAATGCCAATATCCCATCCCACAACACGCTTTAAAAGGATTAAAGCCTGTTATCACTCGCCTGCTACAGCATGGGCTTCTAAAACCTATAAACTCTCCTTACAATTCCCCCATTTTACCTGTCCAAAAACTGGACAAGTCTTACAGATTAGTTCAGGATCTGTGCCTTATCAACCAAATTGTTTTGCCTATCCACCCTGTGGTTCCCAACCCGTACACTCTTTTGTCCTCAATACCTTCCTCCACAGCTCACTATTCTGTTCTTGATCTTAAAGATGCTTTTTTCACTATCCCCCTACACCCCTCATCCCAGCCTTTCTTCGCTTTCCTTGGACTGACCCTGACACCCATTAGGCTCAGCAAATTACCTGGGCTGTACTGCCGCAAGTCCTCACAGACAGCCCCCATTACTTCAGTCAAGCCCAAATTTCTTCCTCATCTGTTACCTATCTTGGCATAATTCTCATAAAATCACACATGCTCTCCCTGCTGATCATGTCCAACTGATCTCTCAAACCCCAATCCCTTCTACAAAACAACAACTCCTTTCCTTCCTGGGCATGGTTGGATACTTTCACCTTTGGACACCTGGTTTTGCCATCCTAACAAAATCATTATATAAACTCACAAAAGGAAACCTAGTTGACCCCATAGATCCTAAATCCTTTCCCCACTCCTCTTTCCATTCCTTGAAGACAACTTTAGAGACTGCCCCCACCCTAGCTCTCCCTGACTCATCCCAACCCTTTTCATTACACACAGCTGAAGTGCAGGGCTGTGCAGTCGGAATTCTTACATAAGGACCAGGATCGCGTCCTGTAGCCTTTTTGTCCAAACAACTTGACCTTACTGTTTTAGGCTGGCCATCATGTCTCTGTGCAGTGGCTGCTACCACCCTAATACTTTTAGAGGCCCTTAAAATCACAAACTATGCTCAACTCATTCTCTACAGTTCTCATAACTTCCAAAATCTATTTTCTTCCTCACACCTGACATATATACTTTCTGCTCCCCGGCTCCTTCAGCTGTACGCACTCTTTGTTGAGTCTCCCACAATTACCATTGTTCCTGGCCCGGACTTCAATCTGGCCTCCCACATTATTCTGGATACCACACCTGACCCTCATGACGGTATCTCTCTGATCCACCTGACATTCACCCCATTTCCCCACATTTCCTTCTTTCCTGTTCCTCACCCTGATCACATTTAGTTTATTGATGGCAGTTCCGCTAGGCCTAATTGCCACTCACCAGCAAAGGCAGGCTATGCTATAGCATCTTCCACAACTATCATTGAGGCTACCGCTCTGCCCCCCTCCACTACCTCTCAGCAAGCCAAACTAGTTGCCTTAACTCAAGCCCTCACTCTTGCAAAAGGACTATGCATCAATATTTATAGTGACTCCAAATATGCCTTTCATATTCTGCACCACCATGCTGTTATATAGGCTGAAAGAGGTTTCCTCACCATGCAAGAGTCCTCCATCATTAATGCCTCTTTAATAAAAACTCTGCTCAAGGTCGCTTTACTTCCAAAGGAAGCTGGAGTCATTCACTGCAAAGGCCATCAAAAGGCTTCAGATCCCATTGCTCTAGACAACACTTATGCTGATAAGGTGGCTAGACAAGCAGCTAGATTTCCAACTTCTGTCCCTCACAGCCAGTTTTCCTCCTTCACATCGGTCACTCCCACCTACTCCCCCGCTGAAACTTCCACCTATCAATCTTTTCCCACACAAGGCAAATGGTTCTTAGACCAAGGAAAATATCTCCTTCCAGCCTCACAGGCCCATTCTATTCTGTTGCCATTTCATAACCTCTTCTATGTAGGTTACGAGCCGCTAGCCCGTCTCTTAGAACTTCTCATTTCCTTTCCATCCTGGAAATCTATCCTCAAGGAAATCACTTCTCAGTGTTCCATTTGCTATTCTCCTACCCCTCAGGGATTGTTCAGGCCTCCTCCCTTTCTACACATCAAGCTCAGGGATTTGCCCCTGCCCAGGACTGGCAAATTGACTTTGCTCACATGCCCCGAGTCAGAAAACTAAAATGCCTCTTAGTCTGGGTAGACACTTTCACTGGATGGGTAGAGGCCTTTCCTACAGGGTCTAAGAAGGCCACCACGGTCATTTCTTCCCTTCTGTCAGACATAATTCCTTGGTTTGGCCTTCCCACCTTTATACAGTCCTATAGGCGACCGGCCTTTATTAGTCAAATCTGCCAAGCATTTTTTTAGGCTCTTAGTATTCAGTGAAACCTTTATATCTTTTGCGGTCTTCAGTCTTCAGGAAAGGTAGAACAGACTAATGGTCTTTTAAAAACACACCTCACCAAGCTCAGCCACCAACTTAAAAAGGACTGGACAATACATTTACCACTTTCCCTTCTCAGAATTCAGGCCTGTCCTTGGAATGCTACAGGGTACAGCCCATTTGAGCTCCTGTATAGACTCCTTTTTATTAAGCCCCAGTCTCATTCCAGACACCAGACCAACTTGGACTGTGCCCCCAAAAAACTTGTCATCCCTACTATCTTCTGTCTAGTCATATTCCTATTCACTGTTCTCAACTACTCATACATGCTCTGCTCTTGCTTACACTGCCGGTTTACACTATTTCTCCAAGCCATCACTGCTGATATCTCCTGGTGCTATCCCCAAACTGCCACTCTTAACTCTTGAAGTAAATAAATAATCTTTTCTGGCAGGACTATGCTGAATCTCCTTAGGCACTCTAATTAGATGTCCTAGGTCCTCCCAATTCTTAGACCTTTAATGCCTATTTTTCTTCTTCTGTTATTCCATTTAGTTTTTCAGTTCATACAAAACCATATCCAGGCCATCACCCATAATTCTAAATGACAAATGTTTCTTCTAATTGTCCCACAATATCACCCCTTACCACAAAATCTTCCTTCAGCTTAATCTCTCCCACTCTAGGTTCCCACGCCACCCCTAATCCCGCTCGAAGCAGCCCTGAGAAACATTGCCCATTATCTCTCCATACCGCCCCCAAAAATTTTCGCCGTCCCAACACTTTACCACTATCATATCACAGGGGATATGATGGCTTAGCTTGGGCTCAGAGGCCTGACAGTTACAAGCTGTCTTAAAAATAATCACTAATAAAACCGGCAGAGGCTTGACTATTCTGGCCCAGCAAGAAACTCAGATGAGAAATTCTATCTATCAAAATAGATTAGCTCTCGACTACTTGTTAGCAGCTGAAGGAGAGGTCTGTAGGAAATATAACCTTACTAATTGCTGCCTACACATAGACAATCAAAGGCAAGTAGTTAGAGATATGACAAAACTGGCACATGTGCCCATGCAAGTGTGGCATGGATTTGATCCTAGGGCCGTGTTTAGAAAATGGTTCCCAGCACTAAAAAAATTTTTTTAACTCTTATAATAAGAGTTATAATAGTAATAGAAACCTGCTTACTGCTCCCTTGTTTGCTACCTGTATTTCTTCAAATGATAAAAAGCTTCATCGCTACCTTAGTTCACCAAAATGCTTCAGCACAAGTGTACTATATGAATCACTATCGATCTGTCTTGCAAGAAGACATAGGTAGTAAAAATGAAAGTGAGAACTCCCACTATTGAGTGACAGTCTCAAAGTGGGGGAATAAGGGAGGAGACCACCCCTCACATTGTCTTATGCCCATTTTCTGCCTCCAAAGAAAGAAAAAGTAAAAACTAAAAGGCAGAAATGAAATCCACAAGCAGACAGCCCGGCACCACACCCTGGGCTTGGTAGTTAAAGATTGACCCCTGACCTAATCGGTTATGTTATCTGTAGATTACAGACATTGTATAGAAAAGCACTGTGAAAATCCCTATCCTGTTTTGTTCCCATCTAATTACTGGTGCATGCAGCCCCCAGTCACGTACCCCCTGCTTGCTCAATCGATCACGACCCTCTCACGTGCACCCCCTTAGTGAGCCCTTAAAAGGGACAGGAATTGCTCACTCGGGGAGCTCGGCTCTTGAGACAGGAGTCTTGCCAATGCCCCCGGCCGAATAAACCCCTTCCTTCTTTAACTCGGTGTCTGAGGAGTTTTGTCTGTGGCTCGTCCTGCTACAGACAAATTCATAGAGACAGAAAGGCGAGACATTATCAGATGTTGAGGTAGGTATGAATGGGCGATTTCTGTTTGGGGTGATGAAAAAAATGTGTAAATGGATTGAAGTGATGGTTGGATAACATTGTGAATGTAATTAATGCCACTGAACTGTATACTTCAAATGGTTAAAGTGGCAAGTTGAAAAAACACTCAATAAAAGAAGAGCTCCCCCAACACCTTAAGGAGCTTAGAGGGCAGGCATACGTGCAAATAATTACAATACAGTGTGCTAATGTTATAATTGTGATGTATACAGAGTGTGAAGAGTTATAGGAGAGAGCTCATATGTTTGTGGGTGTCGGGAATTTGGAATAATCATGGTAGGTGCTGGAACTTCTCTCAGCTCAGTGTTAACAGGGTGTGGAAGGAAAATATCTTGGGCCCCCAAAATCACTGAGCTACAGGGAAAAGTCAAGCTGGGAGCTGCTGAGGGCAAACCTGCCTCCCATTCTATTCAAAGTCACCCCTCTGCTCACTGAGATAAATGCATATGTAATTGCCTCTTTTGGAGAGGCTAATCAGAAACTCAAAGGAATGCAACCATTTGTCCCTTATCTACCTATGACCTGGAAGGCCCCTCCCCACATGGAGTTGTTCCACTTTTGCTTCGAGTTGTCCCGCCTTTCTGACCCAAACCAATGTTCATTTTACATATGTTGATTGCTGTCTCATGTCTCCCTAAAATGTATAAAACCAAGCTGTGCTCTGACCACCTTGGGCACATGTCATCAAGACCTCCTGAGGCTGTGTCCTGGGCATGTGTCCTCAACTTTGGCAAAATAAACTTTTGAAATTAACTGAGATCTGTCTCAGATTTTCGGGGTTCATGTTTTGGTAACCATGAAGGGATTCTGACCTTGACAAACCTCCTATCGGTGCTTGGTACCAGCTTGAGCTATCTTTATGGCTCAAACAAATAGGACAACTTGCTGAGGCCTGGATCACCCACTGCAGAGAATCCCTGATTTCCCAAGATTTGGTTGAGATCTAAAGTTTATTTTGCTGTACAACTTCCTTTTTTTTTTTTTTTTTTTTTTTTCAGTTTCACTTGCTTCCAACAAGGAAGGCAAGTTTTTCAGCTTCCAGGACGATGGAAAGCAGGTTAACTCCTTTACTGGGTTTGAGTTTGCTTCCAATAGGGAAGGTGAGTTTTTTTTTTTTTTTTTTTTCCTGCTTCTAGGATGGTAGAGAGCAGTCTTCAGCCTGAGACCCGTCCCTAAGTAAGTAGCTGAATTGGGGTTTTGTCTTGGCTAAAGTTAACAACCAACTGGTCTTAATTTCTCTTTACTATTAGAGCACTCAGTAATCCAAATAAGTTGTGTGGTCGTTTGTTTTGCTTAACTGTTTTTTGTTGTTGTTTGTGTCCATTTTTGTTGGTGTTTTGGTCCTTTTCCCATTGGGTTTGACCAACTTTATCTGACTTGATCAAATCCAAAGGAAAGTTCCAAATTATGAGGAACAAGGCCCTGAAATAGTTAAATTCTCCCCCCATGCCCCTAACACAAAGGTGGTACGGTGGGGGAGAAAAAAACAGCTAGCAAAAGGAAAAAAAAAAAGAGGAAAGTTTTATTTTGACTACTAAGGGGTTTATTTACATAACAAGGTCACATTTTTGCCAGCCAGGCCAAACTGAAAGAGCAATGGCTATACCTCTGAAATAGCAGCAATTTGTCCTAGCTGAAATATGGTAATGAGGTTAAAAAAATTTTTTTTAAAGGAGCTTAATGGTTAAAAGTCAGCTTAATTAAAAGCTAACATCCAAGACCTGTGTGTGATGGCTGGGTGCAGTAGCTCACACCTGTAATCCCAGCAGGAGAATCGCTTGAAACCGGAAGGTGGAGGTTGCAGTGAGCCGAGATTGTGCCGCTGCACTCTAGCCTGGGCAATAAGAGCAAAACTCCATCTCAAAAACAAAAAACAAAAAACAAAAAAAACCAACCAAACAAAAAACGTTGCTGACTCTTTTTTTTCCAGAGTAGTAAAATTTTTCTTTTAAGCTATTTACAGCTTTTAACAATTGAGTAAACTATACTCCTATGAACAAAATTAGGAGCATATTTGTTTCTCTCTACCTGATTTCTACAGAATTTGGAAACTATTTGTGAGTATTCTTAACTTATGACAATACAATTATTTGCATAAGTGCAATAAGAATCTGTTTTTGACCGGTCGCGGTGGCTCATGCCTGTAATCCCAGCACTTTGGGAGGCTGAGGCGGGTGAATCATGAGGTCAGAAGATCGAGACCATCCTGGCTACGGTGAAACCCCGTCTCTACTAAAAATACAAAAAATTAGCCAGGTGCAGTGGCGGGTGCCTGTAGTCCCAGCTACTTGGGAGGCTGAGGCAGGAGAATGGCGTGAACCCAGGAGGTGGAGCTTGCAGTGAGCTGAGATTGTGCCACTGCACTCCAGCCTGGGCGACAGTGCAAGACTCCATCTCAAAAAAAAAAAAAAAAAAAAAAAAAAGCTGTTTTCATTTGTGACAGGACACAATTGGAGAAACAGCTTATTTTACCAAGGCTTTGACTTGAATGGTGTGCTTTCCTTTAAGGAATTGAATGTGACTTATGTAGCCAATAAAAAGCCCCTTGGAAAAAACTGGCCTCATACTTTCGTCTACACCGTCCCTGTACAGGGTTCCTGACCTGTGGTAAGTAAAGAATGTCACTTTCTGACAGGCCCAGGAGCCCCAAATTTATCTTGGAACCTCAGAGGAGACGAATTCACCCAACTCATAGGTATTTGATGATACAAATCCATGGCTGGGCTCACCTTTAAAAAAGTCTTATCTGAGATTCCTTCTACTGAACAAAGTTCCATCAAAGCCACTTTAAAAGCCTATGGGAAAAAAAATAATTATTCTTGCTGCAGTGTATACAAATAATCAGGCCAAGTATAATAAAGCAAATCAGTCCTATGATTTGTCTTTAGCAAAAATGGGAAACTGGAGAGAGAAAAATTATGTTTCAAAAACTTTAGTACACCTGTTGTTAGATTCTAGTCTTGCCTAATGTTTATCAATTTTTATTTTTTTCTACAGTTTGGACCAAATTCTAATTTTCTTGGCTAGGAGCATGCAAAATAATATTTTCAAATTTTTTTCTCCTCCTTTTTCTCCATTTTCCCTAATTTGGAGTCACTGAAAATCAAGCTGTGCTTTCTTTTCTTTTCTTTTCTTTTTTGAGACAGAGTTTTGCACTTGTTGCCTAGGCTGGAGTGCAATGGCATGATCTCGGCTCACCGCAACCTCCGCCTCCCAAGTTCAAGTGATTCTCCTGCCTCCACCTCCTGAGTAACTAGGTGGGATTACAGGCATGCACCACCATGCCCAGCTAATTTTGTATTTTTAGTAGAGATGGAGTTTTTCCATGTTGGTCAGGCTGGTCGTGAACTCCCAACCTTAGGTGATCTGCCCATCTCAACCTCCCAAAGTGCTAGGATTACAGACATGAGCCACTGTACCTGGCCTAAGCTGTGCTTTCTTAAAGCCCTGCAAACTGAAGCTAGACAACTTAAATTTCAGAAGAAAATAACAGCAACCTATTTACATAGATAACCAGCTTTCATACCTACCTACTGATGTACTTACTTCAGAGTATTGTGGCCTATGTTGATTTTTCAGGATTGTTCTTTGTTTGTTGTTTTCTCCCTTCCTCCTCTATTTTGTCTTTATAGGACATGAGACTTCACAACCTTCTAAAAATGAGCTTTCTGGCCAGGTGCACTGGCTCATGCCTGTAATCCCAGCACTTTGGGAGGTCTAGCAGGGTGGATCACTTGAGGTCAGGAGTTCAAGACCAGCCTGGGCAACATGGCAAAACCCTGTCTCTACTAAAAATACAAAAATTAGGTGGGTGTTGTGGCATGAGCCTATAGTCCCAGCTACTTGGGAAGCTGAGGCATGAGAATTGCTTGAGCCCGGGAGGTGGAGGTTGCAATAAGCCAAGATTGCACCACGGCACTCCAGCCTGGGTGACAGAGCAAGACTCTGTCTCCAAAAACAGGTTGGGGGGAAATGGAATTGTCATTTTCTCTCTGAAAGGATATTATATTAAACAAAGAAAAGGGGATACAGAGCTGCTGTACAGCCTCCTTAGAGGACTGAACAATAAGGAATATCATAGGCAACAGGAAGAGCTGAGATTTAAACAAAGAAATAACTTCCCCAGGCCCTGGAACCAGTGGACAGGGAGATTTGAAGCATCTACTTTCCCAGGACATTTCACTTCTTTTACGTACTGTGAATGGAAACAATATTTCTTTTTTTAAGCAGCCAGATGGATCATCTGAGGTCAGGAGTTCAAGACCAGCCTGGCCAACATGGTGAAACCCTGTCTCTACTAAAAATACAAAAATTAGCCAGGTGTGGTGGCTGGCACCTGTCATCCCAGCTACTTGGGAGGCTGAGGCAGGAGAATCGCTTGAACCCGGGAGGCAGAGGTTGCAGTGAGCCGATATCATGCTATTGCACTCTAGCCTGGGCAACAACAGCAAAACTCCATCTCCAAAAAAAAAAAAAAAAAAAAAAGAAATAGAAAAAGCAGCCAGAGAAAAAACACAAAAACACAGCATGTAGAGAATAAAGATAAGAATGACAGCCAAGTTCTTGAAGAAAATAATGCAAGCAGAGGTAGTAAACTCCTTTAAAGTACTGAAAGAACTTTAAAAAAAAACAACTATTAACCTCTAATTCTATACCCAGCAAAAATATCTTTCAAAACAAAATGCAGGCCATTTGCAGTGGCTCATGCCTGTAATCCTAGCACTTTGGGAGGCCGAGGCGGGCAGATAACCTGAGGTCAGGAGTTCAAGACCAGCCTGGCCAATATGGCAAAACTCTGTCTCTACTAAAAATACAAAAAGTAGCTGAGTGTGGTAGCTCATGATTGTAATCCTAGTTATTCAGGAGGCTGAGGCAGGAGAATTGCTTGAACCTGGGAGGCAGAGGTTGCAGTGAGCTGAGATCACGCCACTGTACTGCAGCCTGGCAACACAGTGGGACTCTGTCTAAAAAAAAAAAAATTAGCCCAGCATGGTGGCACATGCCTATAGTCCCAGCTACTTGGGAGGCTGAGGCAGGAGGATCACTTGAGGCCAGGAAATGGAGGTTGCAATGAGCCGAGATTGAGCCACTGCACTCCAGCCTGGGCAACAGAGTGAGACTGTCTCAATTTAAAAAAAAAAGGTAACTATGAGGGTTAACATAAAAGACTATTTTAAAAAATTATTTACATGTCTTTAAAAGATAATTGCTTAAAGCAAAAAAATGAGTTATGGGAGTTATAACATATGTAGAAGTATTGTATGATGAGTTCAAAAGTTGGGATGGCAGAAGTAGAAGTATATTGGTACAGGATTCTCATCCTATACGTGAAGTAGTGTAATATCAATTGAAGGTGAATATGTATACTACATACCTGAAAGCAACTACTTATAAAACAAACAAACAAACAAAATGAAGTGTTATACTAATGATAAGTCAAGAAAGGAGATAAATATATTTATTTATTTATTTTTGGAGATGGAGTCTCGCTCTGTTGCTAGGCTGGAGTACAGTGCCACAATCTCAGCTCACTGCAACCTCCGTCTCCCAGGTTCAAGTGATTCTCCTGCCTCAGCCTCCCGAGTAGCTGGGACTACAGGCACACGCCACCACACCCAGCTAATTTTTTGTATTTTTAGTAGAGACGGGGTTTCACCATGTTGGCCAGGATGATCTTGATCTCTTGACCTCATGATCCACCTGCCTCAGCCTCCGAAAGTGCTGGGATTACAGGTTTGAGCCATCGTGCCCGGCCAGAAAGGAGATAAATATATTTTTAAATACTTATTCCAAAGAAGCAAAAAAAAAAAAAAAAAAAAAGAGAGAGAGAGAAAGGGGAACAAAGACAGTTTGGTCAAATGGAAAACAAATAGTAAAATGGTAGATTTGAGCCAGGTCTGGTGGCTCACGCCTGTAATCTCAGCCCTTTGGGAGGCTGAGGCAGGCAGATCACCTGAGGTCAGGAGTTCAAGCCCAGACTGGCCAACATGGTGAAACCCCATCTCTACTGAAAAACCACAAAATTAGCTGGGAGTTGTGGTGCATGCCTGTAATCCCAGCTACTCAGGAGGCTGAGGCAGAGGTTGCAGTGAGCCGAGACCACACCATTGCACTCCAGCTTGGGCGATAAGAGTGAAACTCTGTCTCAAAAAAAAAAAAGATGGTAGATTTGAACCTGATCATATTAATAACCACATTTTTTGGGGGGACAGCGTCTTGCTCTGTCACCCAGGCTGGAGTGCAGTGACACAATCTTGGCTCACTGTAGCCTTGACCTACCAAGCTCAAGCGACCCTCCCACCTCAGCCTCCCAAGTAGGTGGGACTACAGTGCATGCCACCACACCCAGATAATTTTTTACTTATTTTTTTGCAGAGACTAGATCTCACTATGTTGCCCAGGACAATCTTGAACTCCTGAGCTCAAGGGATCTGCCCACCTTGGCCTCCTGAAGTCCTGGGATTACAGGCATGAGCCACCACACCTGGACACATTAGATGTAAATGGTCTAAATACCCCAGTGAAAAACCAAAGATTGTCAGATCATACTGAATAAAAAAGACCCAATCATATGCCATCTACATGAAGGCCACCTTAAATATAAAAGTAGACATAAATTAAAATAGGCTTATATTTTGATAATATAATAATTAGGTGTGTACCCTTATAATACAGTACAGTGGCTCATACCTATAATCCCAGCGTTTTGGGAGGCCAAGGTGGGAGGATTACTTGAGGCCAGGATTTTGAGGCTAGCCTACACAACACCGTGAGACTCCGTCTGTACAAAAATTTAAAAATTAGCCAGGCATGGTGGCACATGCCTATAGACCTAGATAGGAGGCTGAGAAGGGAGGATCACTTGAGTCCAGAAGGTTGAGGCTGCAGTGAGCCATGATCATGCCTCTGTACTCCAGCCTGGGTGACAGAGCAAGACCCTGTCTCCAAATAATAATAATAATGTTGGCTGGGCACAGTGGCTCAGCCTGTTATCCCAATATTTGGGAGGCTGAGGCGGGTGGGTGGATCACCTGAGGTCAGGAGTTCGAGACCAACCTAGCCAACATGGGGAAACCCCATCTCTACTAAAAATACAAAATTTAGCTGGGCGTGATGGCAGGTGCCTGTAATCCCAGCTACTCGGGAGGCTGAGGCAGGAGAATCGCTTGAACCCGGGAGGTGGAGGTTGCAGTGAGCCAAGATTTTGCCACTGCACTCCAGCGTGGGCGATAGAGTGAGACTCTGTCTCAAAAAACAAACAAACAAAAAGACATACCTGTTCTAAACACTGCACACTTAATAAAGATTCAAAATACACAAAGCCAAAACTGCTAGAACTGCAGGAAAAATAGAGAAGTTCATAATTAAGGTTGGAGATTTCAGTATCCCTTCATAATCAATATACATTTAAATAACTCATAAAGGAGTAATCAAAAGGAAAATTAGAATTTTTTATTTTTTTGAGATGGAGAAATGGCTAATTTAAAAAAATTATTTTTTATGGTTAAATATTACTTTTATGTTTTAATTAATGAATTAATTTTTTTTAAATTAAGGTGGAGTCTTGCTCTGTTACCCAGGCTGGAGTGCAGTGGCATGATCTCGGCTCACTGCCAAACTCTGCCATTGGGTTCAAGCGATTCTCGTGCCTCAGCCTCCGGAGTATCTGGGATTACAGGTGCATGCCACCAGGCCTGGCTAATTTTTTTTATTTTTAGTAGACGAGGGTTTCGCCCTGTTGGCCAGGCTGGTCTCAAACTCCTGACCTTGGGTGATCTGCCCGCCTTGGCCTCCCAAAGTGCTGGGATTACAGGCATGAGCCACCATGCCCAGATACTTTTATTTTTCTACCTATTTTGGTTTAGGACAGATGCCTCTGACTTGAAGAGACCATCAGAGATGTGTAACATTAATTTTAGAAAACCACTCAGAGAGCTCCCTTAGGAAACAACACAAGTTTCTGCTTTCCCACCACCCATGCTTCTGGGCCTGTGCTCGCAGAGAAGTCCTCTGTTATCAGGCTGGCTTCATAAGTCAGTCCCAGCATCTTTGAAGGCATATTGATGCTGAAATGGAAAGGGTTTCAGTGCAATCTCTTCCAGTTTCATAGATGAAGCCCTAGGACAGAAGTAAACTTTCCTGTTTACAGCAGGTCCTTGAATAATGTTTTGTTCAATGTCATTTGGTTATAACATTGATGAGAAAAAAATCTGACTCCTGGCCGGGCCACTGTCTGTTTGCATGTTCTCCCCATGTTGGCGTGGGTTTTCTCCAGGTACTCCCACATCACAAAACTGTGCATGTTTGGTTAGTTGGCATGTGTAAATGGTCCCAGTCAGAGTGTGAGCGTGTGTATGAGTAAGCCCTGCGATGGGATGGCTTCGTGTCCAGGATTGGTTCCCGCTTTGCACTCTACCCTGCCAGGATAGGCTCTGGCCACTCATGACCCGACCCTGCACTGCTTATTCATTTCTGTGATGTTTATCCAGACTTTGTTCAAACTCATCTCTCCAGATTCAATCTTCTCAAGTTTTTTTTGCTTGCTGAATAGTTCTTCATTAAGTTTGGGGATTTCCTGGAATGAGCTTTTCTGATTAGATTCCATTGTTCAAAATTTTTCCTTGAGGGCATCCAGATCCTCCTTGAGAGCAACTTGCATCCACACCAAGCCAACACAGGCCACAACACAGGCAGCGAGGATGACAAAACCACAGAGCGGATAGCAGATCTTGCAGCATGGTCAGTAGCCTCCCTTGGCAAAGCGAGAGCGATTTCCAACCACACCGAATTCCTCTTCCTCCTTGGAGCTGGACTCAGAGTCTGAGTCAGGAGGCTCAGGGCGAAGCAGGTGGTGACTGCTTGGGCTTCTTTCTCCGGCTGTCCCCAGCCAAACCAATCAATACATTGAGCTCTTTGGGCATTTTCATCTTCTTGTGTGGGGTGGGTAGAGCCCCGACTCCTGAGCTGCCAGGTGCGCACCCGACGCCCAATTATCTTCCTGCGTTGGAGCTGCCTTCCAGGGTTGGGGATCCTGGGCCAGAGCCCCCTGGTCACTCCGCCAGGGACTGGAGATCAGAGCCCAGAGGAAGCTGGAACTCAGATGGGTGGGGGAAGTCACATAGAAATGGCCAAGGAGCTGATGAACCCAAGGATAAGGCCTTGGGCGCAGAGTGTTAGTAAAGAGGGTGGAAAGGGACCTTTATCTCCCAAAGGGCAAAAAAAGCCAAGTCAAAAATGAAGGATTCTCCGCCCTGATGAGTAGTCAATACTTCTAAGGGTGCTGCTCCAGGAGCTGGGGAAGGGCACACAAAATAGATGTTTTGGACCTCCGGGGCAGAATTTTCAATGGAGAGGGAAGAGAAACTTATTTATTTATTTATTTATTCTTTGAGTCGGAGTCTCTCTCTGTCGCCCAGGCTGGAGTGCAGTGGCACGATCTCTGCTTACTGCAAGCTCCGCCTCCCTGGTTCACACCATTCTCCTGCCTCAGCTTCCTGAGTAGCTGGGACTACAGGCGCCCGCCACCACGCCCGGCTAATGTTTTTGTATTTTTAGTAGAGACGGCTTTTCACTGTGTTAGCCAGGATGGTCTCCATCTCCTGACCTCGTGATCCGCCTGCCTCGGCCTCCCAAAGTGCTGGGATTACAGGTGTGAGCCACCGCGCCCGGCCGAGAAACTTATTCTTGAGTGGGAAGAGTGGGGAGGTACAGAGCAAGAACGTGGGAACGCGTCAGTCCCTTCCTAGCCGGAGAGGTGGCGGCAGGAGGGAGCTCCCAGCAGCTACAACCCCAACACTGCTTGGCCGCGGAGAAAATGCCCAGGCCAGGAAGCCGGCTGGGGTGTGTGATGATCACCGTTCTGTGGCCTCTGTCCTGAAAGTGAAAGGGGCCCGAGGCCGAGGAAGATCCGGAGCCCGGCTCTAAGGGCTCATCCTGAGAGAAGCCAGTCCCGCGCCTGCGAGACCTTCGCCCCGTGGTCTGGGCCTGTGGGACGCCGTGCCGTGGGCGACGGCTGCTCAGCCAACCGATAGCGCTTCCGCCTGGAGTTTGAGGTCTCCGGCAGGGGCAACTCTCGGCCACTCAAACGCGCAGGCCCTACTCTAGCCTCAACTCCGGCCCCTGCTCCCGGCTCTGGCCGCGGCTGCTCCCTACACGTTGTTGTTGTAGGCGGTGGCGGCCGCGGGCTCCAGACCCGGGCCATCGCTCCGGCCCCATATTTTTAAAAATTTATTTATTGAGACAGTGTCTTACTCTATCATCCAGGCTGGAGTGCAGTGGTACAGTCACAGCTCATTACAGCCTCGACCTCCTGGGCTCAAGCAATCCTCCCACTTTTGCCTTCTAAGTAGCTGGGACTACAGGTGTGAGCCACCACGTACAGCTACTTTTTTTATTTTTTGCAGAGACGGGGTCTCACTATGTTGCCCAGGCATTTATCTTGTTTCGAAACATCATGTTAATTTTCACCTGTTTGGTAGGGATTTACTTTGCTGTTTTCTATGCAATTTTGTATTATATTTCATAATCCTTTTCTGTTCTTACTTTCATGTGAAATGCATTTTCCTGTACTTATTGGGAGAGACAGGACAGAATAGCTTTTCTAGCCTCAAGGCTCATGAAGTTCTATTATTTTCATAAAGTGACTAAAATAGCCTAATACTTTGAGATGTTTCCTCTGCTTCTCTCTCACTTCTGTCTATACCTTTTCTTTCTTTTACCTCTTATTGTCACTGTCCTGCTCAATTTGGAGTCTACAACCTCAGAGGGGTTTTGTTTTGGAATGAAGCTCAAATTTGTTTGTTTCAAGAGTTCATGAGAACCTAGACCACTACAACATCTTCAGAACTTAGCACCATCCCCACAAACTCACGGGCAAATTGAAGTCTATAGAAACCTTCTGTGTTTTGACTGTTGCTAGATTTTTTTTTTTTTTTTTGAGATGGGAGTCTCATTGGTTCTGTTGCCCAGGCTGGAGTGCAGTGGCAGGATCTCGGCTCACTGCAACCTTCACCTCCTGGGTTCAAGCGATTCTCCTGCCTCAGCCTCCCGAGTAACTCGGATTACAGGTGCCTGCCACCACCACACCTGGCTCATTTTTGTATTATTAGTAGAGATGGGGTTTCACCAGTTGGCCTGGCTGGTTTCGAACTCCTGACCTCAGGTGATCCACCTATCTCTGCCTCCCAAAAAGCTGGGATTACAGGCGTGAGCTACCACACCTGGTTCCAATTTTTTAGATTTTATTTTTGGCCTACCATGCTTTCCAGTGAAAACATGTTGACTTGAGGGCTCTCCTATTCTTAATGCCATCAGATGTCCCATTGCCTTTCCTCCACGGCTTTCCACACAGTCCCAAGCAGATCTTATAGCTGCTTTTGAGTTTGTCACTATCTGATCATATTTTGGGATGTGGAGATAGCTTGTCACAAAGATTAGCAGTAGATGCTGTGCATGGATTTCTGCTTTAACTCTCCTAGTTGCTGTTTTTATGAAGGGATTTGGGGAGATTAACAAAAACGACACAACTATTTCTGACATTTTTTTTTTTTTTCTGTGACAGAGTCTCATTCTGTCACCTAGGCTGGAGTGCAGTAGCGCAATCTTGGCTCACTGCAACCTCTGCCTCTCAGGTTCAAGCGATTCCCTGCACAGCCTCCTAAGTAGCTGGGAATACAGGTGTGCACCACCATGCCTGGCTCATTTTTTTGTATTTTTAGTAGAGATGGGGGTCTCACCATATTAGTCAGACTGGTCTTGAACTTGTGGCCTCAGGTGATCCACCTGCCTCGGCCTCCCAAAGTATTGGGATTACAGGTGTGAGCCACCACGCCCGGCCATCTATTTTTTAATGGACTTCTGGTAATCTTTTATTTAGGAATATTTATAAGTGATAATGGTTATCTAAGAGGTAGTAGAGCATGGTGATTGATAGCATGGGCTTTGGAGTCAGACTACCTGGGTACAAATCCAGTTTCACCCGTATTAGTTGTGTAATCCATAATGTCTGTTTTTTTAGTTTCTTCTGTAAAATAATAGGTTGTTGTGAGAACTAAATGAAATAATATATGTAAAACACTGAGGGAAGTACTAGGTTACTTAATAGGCTAATAAGCATTCAACAAAGATAGCTGTTATACTTAATGTAAGTTTATTTTTTACATTATTGGCTGTATAATAGACTACAAAGAATAGAAAACACTTGAAAATGAAAACAAGAACACCAACCTCTTGATTTTTTTTTTTTTTTTGAGACGGAGTCTTGCTCTGTGGCCCAGGCTGGAGTGCAGTGGTGCGATCTCGGCTCACTGCAAGCTCTGCCTTCTGGGTTCACGCCATTCTCCTGCCTCAGCCTCCCGAATAGCTGGGACTACAGGCGCCCGCCACTGCACCCGGCTAATTTTTTGTATTTTTAGTAGAGACGGGGTTTCACCATGGTCTCAATCTCCTGACCTCATGATCCGCCCACCTCGGCCTCCCAAAGTGCTGGGATTACAGGCGTGAGCCACCGCACCTGGCCCAACTTCTTGATTTTATGACAAGATAGAAACTACAACTAAAAACAGCTAGAAAATGATGAAAATGAAAAAACACGTGGTTGACCAAGCTGACTTTAGAGGAAAGTTCATAGCCTTAAGCACTTCCATTAAAAGAATGAAAATATATGCAACACACATTCAATACTAGAGTTAACCATCTTCTATTTTCTTTTTTTTTTTTTTTTGAGACCGAGTTTCACTCTTGTCGCCCAGGCTGCAGTGCAATGGCAGGATCTTGGCTCACTGCAACCTCTGCCTCCTGGGTTCAAGTGATTCTCCTGCCTTAGCCTCCTGAGTAGCTGGAATTACAGGCACCCACCACCACGCCTGGCTCATTTTTTTGTATTTTTAGTAGAGATGGGGTTTCACCATGTTGGCCAGGCTGGTCTTCAACTCTTGACCTTGTGATCCGCCTGCCTTGGCTTCCCAAAGTGTTGGGATTATAGGCGTGAGCCACCGTCCCCAGCCTATTTTCTCTGTTTTTTGAAGCGGAGTTTCGCTCTTGTTGCCCAGACTAGAGTGCAATGGCGCAATCTCAGCTCACCGCAACCACAGCCTTTGGGGTTCAAGCTATTCTCCTGTCTCAGCCTCCCGAGTAGCTGGTATTATAGGCATGCGCCACCACGCCCGGCTAATTTTATATTTTTAGTAGAGACGGGGTTTCTCCATGTTAGTCAGGCTGGTCTTGAACTCCCGACCTCAAGTGGTCTGCCCGCCTCGGCCTCCCAAAGTGCTGTGATTACAGGTGTGAGCCACTGCGCCAGGCCTGTTTTCTCTTTTTTAAGGTGGAAATCAATTAATTAGGGCTGGGCATGGTGGCTTATGCCTATAATCCGAGCACTTTGGGAGGCCAAGGTGGGTGGATCACCTGAGGTCAGGAGCTCGAGACCAGCCTGGCCAACATGGTGAAATCCCGTCTCTACTAAAAATACAAAAATTAGCCGGGCGTGGTGGCGTGCGCCTGTCATCCCAGCTACTTGGGAGGCTGAGGCAAGACAATCACTTGAACCTGGGAGGCGGAGGTTGCAGTGAGCCGAGATCATACCATTGCACTCCAGCCTGGGCAACAAGAGCAAAACTCCATCTCAAAACAAAAACAAAAACAAAAAAAAAACTTTTTTGAAGTATAAAGAAATAGTCTTTTCTTTGCAGGTTACTTAAATATAGTTATATTTTCATAATGTGGCTTAATAATTTATTGTGCCATCCAGCTGAGATGTATAAATCAAAAACACAGCAGTGATTTTAACGTTTAAACAGGACAGTTTACAAAAAAGGAGATACAAATGGCTGAAACAAATAAACAGATACCTAACTTTATTCTTGTTTGTTTTAAAGAGATAAGGTCTCACTCTGTTGCCTAGACTCTGGAGCATAGTGGTGCAATCATGGCTCACTGCAGCCTCAAATTTCTGGGCTTAAGCAATCCTCCTGCCTCAGCCTCCCAAGTAGCTGGGACTTCAGGTATGCAGCACCACACTTCGCTAATTAAAAAAAAAAAAAAATTGTAGTGATGAGGTCTTACTATGTTGCCAACCTCATCTTGAACTCGTGGCGTCAAGTGATCTTCCTTCCTGCATAGGCCCTCAAAGGGCTGAGATTATAGGTGTGAACCACCACGCCCAGTCCTCAACCTTATTCTTAAGTGAATATACAAAATTCTACTGAGATTAAAATGCCATTTTTAAAGTAAGAGATTGGGAAAGATCAAAACATTTGATAACACTTACAAAGATTTAATAGGCACTCTCATGCATTGTGGGTGGGACTGTAAATTGGCACAATCCTTATAGATGGCAACTTGCCAATATCTATCAAAAGTAAAAATGCACGTATCTTAACCTAGTAATTCTAACTTTAGATTTCCAGCTTACAGTAACTTACTCATGTGCAATGTGACTTATATAAAAGGTTATAAAATGAATCATTATTTATAATAGCAAAAGGTTAGGAAAAAAATGTCAGCAGGGACTGCTCAAATATATTACAGTACATTCATACAATAACATCTGCAGTTATAGACCAAGAATCAAGAAACTCTTCATGTAACGACATGGGACAATCTCAAAAATATGTTACACAGAGAAGACAAGCTGAAGAACAGTATACACCGTACAATACCACTTAGGAAAAATATCTCTAGAGGGATATTTAAGGAAAAGATAACACTGTTTGGGAAGAGAAAATGAGTTCTAAAGTAGGGAAGGAGACTTCACTGTATATCATTCTGTGTCTTTTGAATTTTGAACAATTTTGAAATGAAAACATCCCAATGGAAATACAAGTCTTTTAGGTAAGTTCAAATGAGCAAGTATTATATTTCTTTCATCTGACTGATAAACTTTTCCACAATTTCATTGAGTCGTTCAGGCTCCATTAGTTTATTTACCAACTCCTGCTCAACAGCCATTAGGGCTGGGCCAGTAAGCTTCTCTTGTCCCATGGTATTACATAAATATGTCTTAAGACGAGGCAGGGTAGAAAATGAGTTCTCAGTACTTGCTGAAGTAATTGGCCAAGACAAAGCAATATCTAATAGCTTTGAGAGACAAGGAATATTACTGTGAAGACCATGCTGAATAAACAAACAGCCGAGACTGACGAAGTTTATGCAATTATCATCTATGACAAAGTTAAGCTTTGCATAATGTCGATAAAATCTAAGTTCTGGGATAATGTCCTCATCGAGTTTATAAAATTCCTGAACATGTTTTGCTGTTGTTTCATTTAATGGTTCATTCCATTTAAATAACAGTTCTGAAATTTGCTTTATTTTGCAATAATCAAACTCTGAAAAACATAACTTTAAATTTTGTAATATAGTATCTAATCCTTGGTAATAGATATTAATTTTATATTGTTCTTCTGTTGAAGTAGGAAAAAACATATTATCTGAATTGCCAAGATCTACTGATTTCTGAATTTTTCTTCTTTTCTGAAGAGAAGGTTTTTCAACTTTAAAACCTTTACAGGTTATTTTTTGACATATTTCCTCTGTTCCATCCCAGATTGTTTTAAAGTATACGTCATTTCTTTCAGATGATAAACATTCCAAAATTGCTTCTATTTTTGAAGACAAAGAAAAAATGTCTATGGTTTTATTTTGAAGCTCTTTGGAAAGAATTCCTGTAACACTCAGCACTCGATACAGGAATTTCAAACAAAAGACAAATTCAAATTTGGAAACCAATGTCAGCAAATGACTCAATTCATCAGCGAAACTTGTATTTGAAGAATGGCTTGCTATAACTTCCAATGTTTCAATAATCTCTGGAAGACTGTCAATCACAGATAGTAATGTACGATCATGGACTGTCCAACATGATTGTGATATATGTTTCTTGCATGTTTTGTTTTGACTTAGCCTACAAATATTTCGAAAATTTGCCAACATTTCCCCAGACATACAAATAGTGTTGAACAAAGAACTGAGAGTTTTTAGAGCACTTCGGAGTTCTTTTACTTCTTTACAAAACCTAATTATTGATAAATCCAAAAAGTGTGCATAACAATGTGTGTATAAAGCTCTTGGTTCTTCTTTCTTGAATTCTGCTGCTATTTTATTAAATTTTATCCTCAAATTAGTGGTGCTATCATAGGCCTGGCCATGTATTTTATCCATATCAACTCCAATTTGCTGCAGGTAAGTTTTGATAGTCCTATGTAAGTGGGTCCCAGTCATCTCCTCAGTATCAACAAAACCCAAGAATCTTTCCTTAATTAAGATAGCCTTTGATGATTTTTGTGGGTATCTTACACAAATTGAAAGCTGTTCTTTCATGGCACTATTGGTTGTCTCATCACATATGATTGAAAACGCTGAGGAGTCATTGATCTCATTCACAATATCCTGCAACATTTCAGTCTTTATTATTTCGATAATATCACTTTGAATTTGTGTACTGTTATAGAAGTCAACTTGTGAATTCATAAGTCGAAATGTTTCTTCTCCTTTATCTTTTGCTCTCATTTCTAACAATTCTAAAAAATTGCCTTTATTCACAGATGAAACTGACTGGTCGTTTCCTCTTAAGGGTAAACACTGCTTTCCAAGAAATAAAATATTTTCAATTATAAGCTTTAGGTACTTTTTATTTCCCTCAATCTGTTTCGAATGAATAGATAAATCGTCACTGACAGCTCCATCACAAAATTGGTATTCTCTCCAAAATTCCAATGACTTCAAATGCATTTCACTTTTTTCATGCTTTCTGAATTTTTCCAGGGTTTTTTTCCAATTAGAAGTTCCGTGGGTTGCAAATGACTCTCTTCCACAGCTAAAATATTTTTGGCAGAACAACTGGCATGAATAACAGAATGCCACATCTTTTTTACTGTTTTCCAAACACTCAAAATCTGCACAACAAGATTTTTTAATACTTCGTGATTTACCTTTAACTTTTTGTACTTTGGATGTACATTTTGGGTGACATAGTTCATCACTTATTTTCATAGATTTCATATTGTCTTTTTGTACTTCTATACTGGAACCAATTGCATGCTGACTGAATACTGATGAAGATGGTGAAATGCTTGGCTGTTCCATACTACTACTAGCAACAGCACTACTGGGTTCACTAGGTGAACTCTTAGAAAGCTTTGGGAGAAAATGAGAAAAGAACATTTAACAGTTTTCAAAAATTAATTAAAATATCAAATATATCTACTCTAATAACATAGTAAAATAAATGGCTGAGTTACAGTATGAGCTCCACTAGGGGAAAACATTAACAATTACGTATAACTTATTTATTTGCAATCTAGATTCAGCATTAAATGTTTGAAGGACCTTTTGGTATGTAATTGTCATAAAAGTAATTTTTATTGCTCAGATGACTCAAATTGTGTAGTATTTTTTTAAAAGAAGAACCCAGAGGAAAAAAATACTTCTGTTTAAACAATCTACAAACACACACACACACACAACATATATGAATATATAATATATAAAATATATAAATATATATAATAAATAATATACAATATAATATATTTATATTACATTATATATTATATATATATAAAAAAAATCTGGGCCAGGTGCAGTGGCTCATGCCTATAATCCCAGTACTTTGGGAGGCTGAGGTGGGCGGATCACCTGAGGCCAGCAGTTCAAGACCAGCTTGGCCAACATGGTGAAACCCCTTCTCTACCAAAAATACAAAAATTAACTGGGCATGGTAGCAGGCGCTGGTAATCCCAGCTACTCAGGAGGCTGAGGCAGGAGAATCGCGTGAACCCAGGAGGCAAAGGTTGCAGTGAGCTGAGATCACGCCACTACACTCCAGCTTGGGTGGCAGAGAGACACTCTGTCTCAAAAAAAAAAAAATAAAATAAAAAATAATCTGCTTATTAAAAAAAGACAGTGGTAAAAAAAGTTAAAATAAAACTTACATCCACAATGACATCTGCTGTTGCTGTTACTGAAGAAACTGTATCTGTTAAAATAGAGCATAAATTCAAGATCTTATATACTATAACCTATAAAATAGCATCATAAACTATATTTGCTTATTTCATATAAGAAACAAAAAAAATTTAGCATATAGACAGATTTATCAAGTGTGACAAAATAATATTTATGTCAAATATCTTAACATCAACTTTTACCTTGTAAGACATCAGTGTTCATGATGGGCAAGGCAACATCGGTGTCTGCCAATGACACTATATTGCTTATAACTGGAGTCGTATCTTTCTTTGGAGAAAGAAGCTCTGTTGAAGTATCATGCACCACAGAAACAACATTTACTGACAAAAATAAAAAGATTTCTTATAAACAAGGCAAAATCAATCATCAGAAAGTACTGTTTAGTAATACTGTTTCAAGAAATAATGCAAGCATCTAATAGCTTAAGGAATTGGTAGGTACTGAAGTAATTTTTATTAGGGCTTAGGAATAGCCAGGTTCTTTAGTATCGTATTTATAATTACAACACTACACTGAAAATTTACACTTCTCAACATTTTATGTCTTTTACCTTTGTACACAATTTCCCAGTCCTTTTAAAGAATTTGTTTAAAATTATGAGCAAATTTTTCTGTGAAATTACTCATGAAGAAAAGAGATTCTGATAGAATCTCCTAATGGGCATCTATTTCAAACTCTTCCAGGACTCATAAACCTTAACATCAATGAACTGCTAGGTTGGTGTCCAAGCTACTATTGCAGAAATTTCTGTAACAAGACAGTTTGTATGACTTACAAATCCCAGAGGCATTAGTCACTCTATGGTCTATGTAAATAGCACCACTGGTCCTACATGAGGCTTTTTGATGGAATACTTAGTTGGCTCAGATTATTTGTGCTTTTTTATTATTGAGTCTTAAAGTATTTACAATCAACTCTATTTCATATGAAAAATGTAATGAAAACTTGCTTTTACAAAGCAGGGCTAAATAAAACATTCTATATTCTAATAAAAGCAGTCTTATAAATGTATTAAACTCTATATTGATCAAGTGCCTCCTATGTACCATGTTTTGCAGTAGGTGCTCAATATATATTGATGTAAACATACATATGTTCATTTACTAAATAATCTAAAAAAAGACATATATCTTTTAATTTTTCTTATTATTATTTTTGAGATGGAGTCTCACTCTGTCGCCCAGACTGGAGTGCAATGGTGCGATCTCGGCTCACTGCAACCTCCACCACCCAGGTTCAAATGATTCTCCTGTCTCAGCCTCCTGAGTAGCTGGGACTACAGGGACCCACCAACATGCCCAGCTAATTTTTTTGTATTTTTAGTAGAGACGGGGTTTCGCCATGTTGGCCAGGCTGGTCTCAAACTCGTAACCTCAGGCAATCTGCCCACTTTGACCTCCCAAAGTGCTGGGAATACAGACATGAGCCACCGTGCTTCGCCTACAAATATTAAATCTCTGGTGGTAAAGTAGCCTTCCTTTTATACAAAAATACTGAAAAATAGTTCTTTGCAACAAGTTTAGATTGTTTTGACTTTTAAAAGTCAGTTTAATTTGAAAATGAATCAAGGTTATAAATTAAAGTCAAATAATATTATTTATTAATAATTACTAAACCCCTACAATTGCTAAACAAACATTACCTGAAGAAGATTCCATCTTAGCTTTACTGTATGCAGAGAAACAATTAATAGAGCAGAAAAGCTCTGTCTTCCCCAAATCACTGGTAGTCTCAATCATTTCATCTGAGGGCTTCAATGGTTTGCAAGGAACAGATATAAGTGGTTTGGCAGGTTTCTGTTTAGAGATTAAAATAATATTCATATTCCTGGTATATGATATATTGTTAATGAAGAAGAACCTATCTATTACCACTGCTTTTAGTTGGAATATTAAAAAGAATAACAAGACAGTTTTTACATTTTCTTAAAAAGACACTACAGATTGCAATAACTAAAAGAATATTGGCAAATTTGAAAATGATTTTTATTATTTATCAGATATATTTAACAGCAATAATAATAATACCTATGAAAGCAATAAGGCCGGGTGCAGTGGCTCATGCCTGTAATCCTAGCACTTTGGGAGGCCAAAGCAGGCAGATTACCTGAGGTCAGGAGTTCGAGACCAGCCTGGCCAACATAGTGAAATCCTGTCTCTACTAAAAATACAAAAAATTAGCTAGGTATAGTGGCGAGCGCCTGTAATCACAGTTACTCAGGAGGCTGAGGCAGGAGAATCACTTGAACCTGGGTGGCAGAGGTTGCAGTGAGCTGAGATTGTGCCACTGCACTCCAGCCTGGGCAACAAGAGCGAAACTCCTTTTCAAGGGAAAAAAAGAAAGCACGCAATGAAGAAAGTGGTCACAGAAGTTCATTTCAGGCAGTCAAAGCCTACTGGATAAACAAAGGCCTTATATAGTTATAGATCTGTCCTCAATGGTAGCTTGGGAATTAACTTGGGAAGATGTCTACCGATGCAGAGGAGGAGCCAGGAAGGAGTGCTTAACATACCTTACAAGATACTGTGGGAATCACTGTTTTTCTAGGCTAACTTCATGGTAAAAATTACAAGCATATTGTAAGAAAGCAGCATACAAGCAATAGAAAGTATAGAGTATTGTGAGTTCAGTAAGCAGTAACTGTGCAAAAGAAAGGATATAAACTTTGAAAGGCAGGCATTACTGTAAAGATTATGCTCACCACCTATTCTTTCTAGTCAAACAGGAACCAATATTCCTGGATTTTAGAATATGTCAGAGCCTAGGCACAGTGGTTCATGCCTGTGATCTCAACTTTCAGAGGTTGAGGCGGGAGGATCACTTGAACCCAGGAGTTTGAGACCAGACTGGTAAAACAGTGATACCTCATCTCTAATAAATAAATAAAAATAAAAAATTAGCCTAGTGTGGTGGCGTGCACTTGTAGTCCCATTTACTTGTGAGGCTGAGGGGGAAGGATCACTTGAGCCCAGGAAGACAGAGGTTGCAGTGAGCCGAGATCACGCCATTGCACTCCAGCCTGGGTGACAGAGTAAGACTGTCTCAAAAAAAGAAAGAAAAAAAAATACATCAGGCTGGGTGTGGTGACTCTTGCCTGTAATCCCAGCACTTTGGGAGGCTAAGGCAGGAAGATCAGTTGAGCCCAGGAGTTCGAGACCAGCCTAGGCAGCAAAGTGAGACCCATCTCTACAAAAAACACAAACATTAACCAGGTGTGGTGGTGCACACCTGTGGTCCCAGCTACATGGGAGGCTGAGGCAGGAGGATTGCTTGAACACCTGAGGTTGGGCCTCCAGTGAGCTTTGCTCATACCACTGCACTCCAGCCTCCATCCTGGGTGGAAACGCAAGACTCAGTCTAAAAAAAAAAAAAAAAAAAAAAAAACCGATGGAATAAAACTGCTTTTGGAGATGCAAAGTACACAGACAGGCTGGGCACGGTGGCTCATACCTGTAATCCCAGCACTTTGGGAGGCCGAGGCGGGCAGATCATCTGAGGTCAGGAGTTCACGACCAGCCTGGCCAACATGGTGGAACCCCGTTCTACAAAAATAGCTAGGTGTGGTGGTGTGCGCCTGTAACCCTAGCTACTTGCGAGGCTGAGATGGAAGAATTGCTTGAACCTGGGAGGCGGAGGTTGCAGTGAGCAGAGATCGTGCCATTGCATACCAGCCTGGGCAACAGAGCAAGACTCTGTCTCAAAAAAACAAAAACAAAACAAAACAAAACCCACCAAAGTACAAAGACAAAAAAATACATATACGTTTTCTTTTTCTGTGAGAGAAGAGGATATTGGCAAAGGCACAACAAAACGAAAAGGATAATTTTGAAAATTTCTATTTTTATCCTTTATTAGTATGAAAAACTTTTATATTTTGAGAAATCTTAACAATTCACTAATCTTTAACATTAAGCAACAATAGTGGCATAATTTATTTTTATTTCGTTATTTATTTTTGAGACAGAGTCTTGCTCTGTTGTCCAGGCTGGAGTGCAGTGGTATGATCTCGGTTCACTACAACCTTTACCTTTCCCAGGTTCAAGCAATTCTTCTGCCTCAGCCTCCCGGGTAGCTGGGATTATAGGTGTGTGCCACTATGCCTGGCTAATTTTTGTATTTTTAGTAGAGATGGAGTTTCACCATGTTGGCCAGGCTGGTCTTGAACTCCGGACCACAAGTGATCCTCCCGTTTGGCCTCCCAAAGTGCTGGGATTACAGGCGTGAGCCACTGCGCCTGGCCCAATAGTGGTATAATTTATAATTAAGTTAGTTTAATATTCATAAGGGAAGGCTAACTTAATATATTCTATTAACATATGGCCAAAATAATTACAATTACATCTAATAATCCCCTTTTTAAAAATAAAAAGCTACCCCATTTTTAGATTCACATATTTGGACATTTTTCTAATTCTGGATTATAGTTCACTAACATTGTAGATTTACTCCATTATCACTGTCACATGATGTCTTACATTCAGATGCAAAGGGAAAGTGTTAGGCTGTGCTTGTTAACTAACTCGTTTACCCAAATCACTCTTGCCCCATCACATAAGCTGAACAACTGGGTACTCAATACATGTTTTTTTTTGTTTTGTTTTTTTGTTTTTTTGTTTTGTTGAGACAGAGTCTTCCTCTGTCGCCCAGGCTGGAGTGCAGTGGCGCAATCTCGGCTCACTGCAAGCTCCGCCTCGCGGGTTCATGCCATTCTCCTGTCTCAGTCTGGTGAGTAGCTGGGACTACAGGCGCCCGCCACCACACCCCGCTAATTTTTTTTTATTTTTTATTTTTAGTAGAAACGGGGTTTCACCGTGTTAGCCAGGATGGTCTCGATCTCCTGACCTCGTGATCCACCCGCCTCTGCCTCCCAAAGTGCTGGGATTACAGGCGTGAGCCACGGCGTCCGGTTTACAGGCTTTTAAAAACAGAACAAGGCCGCCCGGGCGCGGTGGCTCACGCGTGTAATCCCAGCACTTTGAGAGGCCAAGGCGGGCGGATCACGAGGTCAGGAGATTGAGACTATCCTGGCTTACACGGTGAAACCCTGTCTCTACTAAAAATACAAAAAATTAGCCAGACGTGGTGGCGGGCACCTGTAGTCCCAGCTACTCGCGAGGCTGAGACAGGAGAATGGCGTGAACCCGCGAGGCGGAGCTTGCAGTGAGCCGAGATTGCGCCACTGCCCTTCGGCCTGGGCGACAGAGCGAGACTCTGTCTCAAAAAACAAACAACAACAACAACAAAAAAAACAACCCAGAACAAGGCCTATTTATTGAGTGTCAAAAAGAAAGAAAGAAAAAAAAAGGAATATTATTTCCTGCCTTTGGGAGAAGTCTTCTGTGCTTTCTGTTCTGGTCCCAAGGCAGGATACGCTCAAGATGGGGGCCATAGAAAAGATGTGAGTCACAAATGATCTATTTGAATAATGGCTTGTTTTGACTCCCATCTTCAACTGCTTTTTTTTGAGACGGAGTCTCACTCTGTCGCCTAGGCTGGAGTGCAGTGGTGCCATCTCGGCTCACTGCAACCTCCGCCTCCCGGGTTCAAGAGATTTTCCTGCCTCAGCCTCCCAAGTAGTTGGGATTACAGGCGCCCGCCACCATGCCCAGCTAATTTTGGTATTCTTAGTAGAGGCGAGTTTTCGCCATGTTGGCCAGGCTGGTCTCCAACTCCTGACCTCAGGTGATCCGCCAGCCTCAGCCTCCCAAAGTGCTGGGATTATAGGTATCAGCCACCATACCCGGCCAACTGCTTGTTTTTAAGGAAGTCTGTATAGGGATAGAGTTGGGTCTCAAAATATGATAGGAACAAACAACATATCTAAGAAGTCCGACCTCATCTCATTTGCTCTTTCTCTGCTCTCAGAAGCACCCACCCAGAGCTTGTCTATCAGAAACAGGGACAAATAATACTAATCTCACTGGATTATTTCCTCCTATGACTGATTCAGATAAAGCATGTGATATTTTTTGTTTGTTTTTTAAAAGACAGGTTCTTGCTATGTTGCTCAGGCTGGTCCTGAACTCCTGGCTCAACTGAACCTCCCGCCTTGGTCTCCCAAAGTGCTGAGATAACAGGTGTAAGCCACCATGCCTATCCACATGTGACATTCTTGATTCATCTTTGCATTGTTTGGTGTAAGAGTTAAACACGTGGAATTAAAAACAAAAACATGGCTAGGCTCACATCTGTAATCCCAGCACCTTAGGAAACCAAGGCAGGAGGATCAGCTGAGTTCAGGAGTTTTAAGACAAGCTTGGGCAACATAGTAAGAGCTTGTCTCTACAAAAAAATTAAAAATTAGCCAGGTGTGGTGGCGTGTGCCTGTAGTTCCAGCTACTCAGGATGCTGAGGTGGGAGGATCACTTGAGCTAAGGAGGTCAAGGCTATAGTAAGCCATGATTGCCACTGCACTCCAAGCTGGCTGACAAAGACCAAAAAATAAATAGCTGGGCACGGTGGCTTACACCTGTAATCCCAGTTCCTTGGGAGGCTGAGGCAGGAGAATTGCTTGAACCCGGGAGGCGGAGGTTGCAGTGAGCCAAGATTGTGCCACTGCACTCCAGCCTGGACAAGACAGAGAGACTCTGTCTCAAAAAAAAAAAATAAGGCCGGGTGTGGTGGTGGTTCATGCCTGTAATCCCAGCACTTTGGGAGGCCAAGGCGGGCAGATCACAAGGTCAGGAGATCGAGGCCATCCTGGCTAACACAGTGAAACCCCATCTCTACTTAAAATACAAAAAATTAGCCAGGCGTGGTGGTGGCGGGTGCCTGTAGTCCCAGCTACTCAGGAGGCCGAGGCAGGAGAATGGCGTGAACCCGGGAGGCAGAACTTGCAGTGAGCCGAGAGCGCGCCACTGCACTCCAGCCGGGGTGACAGAGGAAAACTCTGTCTCACCAAAAATAAATAAATAAATAAATAAATAAATAAAATAAATAAAAATAAAAACAAAAATACTTTTGTGTTTGGGTTTTATTGACCAGCAGAGTATTGTTATTTTTGCTATACTTATTTCTAGTTTATAAACTGGCTCCAGCCTGCATGCCTTTTCTTTAAGGTGAGATAATCAATCTGAGATTATTTAGGAAAATCTCCATATAGCATTTATCATGAATTATTATGCAAGAAGAAACTGTTAAAAGCCTTCTATTTCATCTTCATCAACTTACCGACATTATTCCAAAGGGTACCAAAAACTAATTCCCCCATTTTCCTAGAGTGAAACCATTCATAGGCCAGTTAATAGAAGAAACAATAGGTCTTTATTCATACCTGCTTATATGCTGTAATACTCTTTGAACTATTAAAGTAATGAGACTGTCCTTCCGTCTGAAGTATGTGGGACAGACTAGAGCTGGTGTAACAGTAAGTGCCACAGTTCTCACAGCAGTTCATGATGAAGTTGTTAGCAGAGTGAAACTTTGAAAGGCAGGCATTACTGCAAAGATTATGTTTCACATTTTGGTATTTTACTTCATACTGAATCTAGGATTTAATAAAAAGATTCAGTAAAAACTCTGATATTTAAGCAGAATCATCAGAATCCCTGTAAAGGTTATAATTGGAACTTACAATAGCAGTCTTCTGGCACATGCTGCACTTGGTCAAAATGCTATTAGTACATATGGTAACAAATGGTTTTCTTTTTTCTTCATATGATGAAAGACAAGATAGGCTGCAAAAAGTTTTGCAAGAGGTAGTGTCTTCCAGCTGGACACTGATCACATCCTTTGGATTTAAAATGTCTCTAAGAACAAATAACAAGGACACCATTAAACAGTTTAAACACAATTATAACTTCTTTCTCTTTACAAATGAAATGACCTCTCAAATTAGAGTAAGAACATTAGCCTTGAAATGAGAAAACCTGAATTTGGTACCCAGTTCTGTCACATTTATACTCCCTAAATTTTAATTTTCTCATCTATACATTACAGATTATAAAACACATCTAATAGTGCAGTTTTGTTTTTTAAGAGATAGGGTCTTGCTGTGTTGCCCAAGCTGGCCTCAAATTCCTGGGCTCAAGAGATTCTCCCACCTCAATCTCCCACGTAGCTAGGATTACAGGCACATAATCCCACCATGCCTGACTTTGAAGGTGTAGTTTTGGAGACTAGCCAGCCTGTATTATTAGGTGGTGCTAGTGAAAACCGAGGGATGATGAGAGATCACATATTCACATGAGCAACTCTAGAATCTATAGGACAGAGAATCTTAAAATATGGTCTTCAAATCCCTGGGGGAGTCCCCAAGATCAAAACTATTTTCATAGTAAGATGTTATTTGCTTTTTCACCGTGTTGATATTTGCAACATCACTTTGCAACTGATGTTGCAAAGCTAATGGTAGGACCCTGCAATCCCATTCCTTGGTAAACACCCAAAAAAACTGAAAACAGGTACTCAAACAAGCACATGTACATGCATATTCATAACAGCACTATTCACAATGGTCAAAAGATGAAAACAGCCCAAATGTTCATCAGTAAGTGAATGAATGAATAAGCACATTGTTACATACATACAATGGAATATTATTCGCCTATTAACAAAAAGAATAAAGCACTGATACATGTTACAACATGGACAAACCTTGAAAATATTATTCTAAGGGAAAGAACTAGACACAAAAAGTCACTGCACTCTAGCCTGAGCAACAGAGTAATAATACCCTGTCACAAAAAAGTCATATATGATTCCATTTACATGAGATATTCAGGATAGATAAAATCTATAGATATAATGCATACTGGTGGTTGACAGGCACTGGGGGAGAGGGAAACTGGGAGAAACTGCTTAGTGTTTAAGGTGTTTTACTTTGAAGTGATGGAAATGTTTTGGAACAAGATAGAGGTGATGGTCATACAACATTATGAATATACTAAATGCCAATGAAATGGTTAATTTCTTGGTATACAAATTTCACTTCAATGAATTTGGAAAAGAAAAAAAGCAATGGTGGGTAAAACTGTCAGAGCCTTAGCAGAAATCAAGGCAGTGGCACCAAAATGTGCTAATATTCATGTTATTCCCTGCTATACATTCACTGCCAAAAAAAATTCTTTTTAAAGTATCAGTTTCACTTAAGGAAGTACTCAGTGAAACAGCAAAATATTTTAAATTATTTAAACTTCATCCTTAAATACATTTAAAAAATATTCTGTCTTGGCCAAGTGGTAGGGTGAGAAAAAAAAATTCCGTGTGACAACATAGGACATAAGCATAAAGTACTTCTGTACACCAAAGGATGATGGTTGTCTCAAGGAAAAGCCCATATGGAAATGTTGAGTTATAAATGAATTAGCCACTTTTTTCATGGAAAACATTTTTACTTGAAAGTACTGTAAACAGTTTACTGTAAATAAAGACAAACTATTATCCAGAACTGGGTATCTGCAGATATTTTCTTGAAAATGAAAAGAATGAGACTGTCACTTCAAGTAAAACATCTGACAGTATTTATCGCCAACAATAAAATTTTGGCTTTCAAGTAATAATTAGAATTTTGGAAAACTTGTATCTTCCAACTTCAACTTGATCGATACCCAAAACTTAAAAACTTTTCTGAGATTAGTGGTGATTTTTAAAATACTGCATAATAAAATATGAGAACATTTAGAAGATCTGCAGAACTCGGTGAACCAGTATTTTCCAAATTACAATAGCATATTACAAAAATCATTCACGGGTAAAAGATCCATTCAAAGTACAAGATAGATTAATGAATTTTAACATAACAAAGTGCAAAAAGTTCACTGATCCACATGGTACAAAAAGTTTGATCCCACATTGCAACTAGGCTTTAAGAAACTACCACTTGATTTTTGGTTGTAGTATCAAAGAACACCCACAACGATCTAAAAGGCTACTAAAACACTCCCCCCTTTTCCAATCACCTATTTATGAGGCCAGATTTTCTTCAGACTTCAACCAAAACAACATTTTGCAACAAAGTGAAGGCAGAAACAGATACAAAAATCCAGCTAGATGTAAAGTGATTTGCAAAACTGATAAAACAATGATACTTATCAATTTTTAAAAATATGGGTATTTTTCATTTAAAATGTCATTTAATTTTTGATACAGTTAATATTCATAATCTACATAACTAAAGCTCTTTGGGTGTTCAATAATTTTTAAGGGTACAAGAAGTCCTGAGACCAGAAAGTTTGAACACAGCCACTATAGAAAATATCAATATACCTAATAGCGGGCGCGATGGCTCACACTTTTAATCTTGGGAGGCCAAGGTGGGCAGATCACTTGAGGTCAGGAGTTCAAGACCAGCCTGGCCAACCCCGTCTCTACTAAAAATATTTAAAAACATTAGTATTTTGTGATCAATGTTTTGGGAGTTACGAACACAACACTGTAAAATCACAGACCACAGAAGAATTAATTTGGGGGGCGGGCGGTTGTAAGAGGAGAGTGAGGAATGGTGTGGGAATAGACAAAAGGTAAAGATATTTGAGGCATACCTTTCAGACAGAATAAAGACACCAGCCAGATGGGAAGGAAGGAAGAAGAAACTACATCAGCGATGCATGGAAGTCTGAAAATGCTTACTAGTTTTTATTGCTATCAGCATACTAGATTGCTGGCTTCTAAGAATCTACTAAAGCTTTATAAAATATTGAAAAATGAATGTTGGCTGGGCACGGTAGCTCACATGTGTAATCCTAGCACTTTGGGAGGCCGAGGCAGGCAGATACCTGAGGTCAGGAGTTGGAGACCAGCCTGGCCAACATGGTGAAACCCCATCTCTACTAAAAATACAAAAATTAACCGGGCACAGTGATGGGCACCTGTAATCCCAGTTACTAGGGAGGCTGAGGCAGAAGAATCGCTTGAACCTGGGAGGTGGAGGTTGCCGTGAGCTGAGATCCCGCTATTGAACTCCAGCCTGGGCAAAAGAGCGAGACTCTGCCTCAAAAAAAAAAAAAAAAAAAAAAAAAAAGAATGTTGGCTGGGTACGGTGGCTCACGCCTATAATGCCAGCACTTTGGGAGGGGCAAGCCAGGAGGATCACTTCAGCCCAGGAGTTCAAGACCAGCTTGGACAACATGGTGAAACCATCTCTACAAAAAAATACAAAAACTGGACAGGCAGGGTGGCATGTGCCTGCAATCCCAGCTACTCGGGAGGGTAAAGGTGGGAGTATTGCTTAAGCCCAGGTGGTCGAGGCTGCAGTGAGCCAAGATGGTGCCACTGCACTCCAACCTGGGTGACAGACAGGGACCTTGTCTCAAAAAAAGAGAAACGCCAACAAATTAGGAACAACTTTCCGATAAATAAATCAAACCTTAGTGCAGGGGCCTATTTTGGACTTTATTGATTGCATTCAGGATTTGTGGTTGGTTCCAACTGAGATACCAAAGTGAAGAAATGACACTTCTTAAATACAAAGTTCCCAAGAACAAGTCACATCTTTTTTTTTGAGACAGGGTCTCATTCCGTTGCCCAGGCTGGAGTGCAGTCGCACAATCTCAGCTCACTGCAACCTCCGTCTCCTGGGTTCAAGCAATTCTCCTGCCTCAGTCACTGGTGTAGCTGGGTTTACAGGCACACACCACCACGCCTGGCTAATTTTTATATTTTTAGTAGAGACAGGGATTTGCAGTGTTGGCTAGACTGGTCTCGAACTCCTGACCTCCAGTGATTCTCCTGCCTTGGCCTCCCAAAGTGCTGGGATTACAGGTGTGAACCACCTCGCTTGGCCCACAAATCGCATCTTTCTAATAAGATTTAAAATATCATCTTCAAAGTGATCTTCCATTTGGTCCATGAAATAGAATAAAAAGTGCATTGACTCAAAACAGATATTAAATCATTCCTATAAAGGAATCTTAAAAAGTAACTAAAAATCAGGCAGGGCGTGGTGGCTCATACCTATAATCCCAGCCCGGGGAAAAGCAGATCACCTGAGGTCAGGAGTTCAAGACCAGCCTGGCCAACATGGCAAAACTGCATCTCTACTGAAAATAAAAAAACTAGCTGGGCGCAGTGGCACACACCTGTAATCCCAGCTACTTGGGAGGCTGAGGCAGGAGAATTGCTTGAACCCAGGAGGTGGAGGTTGCAGTAAGCCAAGATTGCACCATTGCACTCTGGCCTGGGTGACAGAGCGAGACCAGACTCCGTCTCAAACAAAACAAAACAAAACAAACAAACAAAACTGAAAATCAGCACGGTGGCTCACACCTATAATCCTGGGAGACCAAGGCAGGAGGATCACTTGAACTCAGGAGTTTAATATCAGCCTGGGAAACATAGTGAGACTCTGTCTCTGCAAAAATAAATAAATAAGTAACTGAAAATTATTTTCAGTTCAGGATAGTTTCACTGGAAGATAAAAAACCCCAGAAGAATAGCTAAAATTTATATAAAAGGCTAATTAATGTGGAATTTTTAAGTTTTGAAAAAAGCAATCTACTCTGAATCATGGATGGCCTTCCCCAGCCTAAAATTTACTACCATCTTTCTACCCACTACAATATAATATTTTTTATAAAAAAATTTTATTCTAGAGGAAGTAAAACTTATCTCAGACTTTTACTCATATTGGATTTCCATGCCTAGGAGAACTTACACACTAAATCTTTCCTGCTTCAGCCTTTTTCAATCTGTCTGGGACATCTGCTGAAGATGTGTAGTGAGTCTCTAAGGTCCCTTCCAGTTTTATGATTCTGCAGGGAGAGAAAGCAGGCTGAAGAGAGTACTATATGGCCCATAGCAAAAAAGTAAAAAGACGAAAGACTAGTATAGTATTGAAGGGTTGAAAAGCAAAAGAGAATGGTAAGTAACGCTCCATGGAATAAGACCTGAAGCAACAGATAATAACTGAAGCAGCAGCCAGAGGAGCTGAAGCAAACCCATCAAAAGAGTTTGTGAGTTTGTTAAGAGAATAATAATAGTTAACATTTATTGAGTTCTTATTACATGCTAGTATTGTTCTGACCACTTAAATATACTATTTAATGCTCATAATTCTTTTGTACATTTATCAAAAACAGATAAGAATACTAAGTAACAAAGAAGTTCTCAATACTGCTCCAACTTTAGCATGTATAGGAATCACATGGGGATAAATGCAGTTCTGAATCAGCAAGTCAGGGTAAGACCGGAGAAAGTGCATTTCTTTTTTTTTCTTTTTGAGACGGAGTCTCACTCTGTCGCCCGGACTAGAGTGCAGTGGCCCGATCTCAGCTCACTGCAACTTTGGCCTCCCGGGTTCAAGCAATTCTACTGCTTCAGCCTCCCAAGTAGCTGGGATTACAGGTGCATGCCACAGTGCTCGGCTAATTTTTTTGTATTTTAGTAGAGACAGGGTTTCACTGTGTTGCCCAGGCTGGTCTTGAACTCCTGAGCTCAGGCATTCTGCCCACCTCGGCCTCCCTAAGTGCTAGGATAACAGGCGTGAGCCACTGCGCCCAGCCTGAGAAAGTGCATTTCTAACAAACTCTTGGGTGATGCTGATCTAGCAACTCAGGGATGAAACTCTGAGTAGTAAAATATAACTAAACAGAAGAGGCAAAATTCAAATTATGGCAACCTGAGTCCAAAACAAGTATTATTTGAAAGAAATTTGTTATATTTAGAAGCACTGTGGTTGCCTATGAATTCTCTTGTTCTGAACAAGAACATTTAAAAATTAGCATATCCTAAGTGCTAACAACCATAATTATACTGCCTTAGGACTCTCAAAGCCAAAATGACACTGATTCTTCACACATTCTCACATAAATTTTTAAAAGATTACATAGAGACATGTAGGTTTGTCTATGGCCATCAATTTTTCAAAAGAATCACTTCATTTACCATTATAAAAGAAATATAATATTATTTCACATCTTGGAAAATCCAAACTAATTGTCATAGGATTAATTTTTTAGTAGGTTGCTCCCTATACAGTTAAATAGAACAGAATGGATAAACAATAATCCCACTTACAGAGAATTTCAAATGAAAAGAGTAGCAAAATAAGTTTTGGAAGTCTCTTAAAGGTGAAGAGAAACAGTACTTTTCACATGTTAATTTCTGCAAAAAAATATTTCTAGAGAATCCATCAGAGGAACTAAAAGTAGAAAAAACTTCTTTTTACTAAACCAAGACGACATGTCTTCAAAAGAAATGAAAATGGCCGGGCGCAGTGACTCACACCTGTAATCCCAGCACTTTGGGAGGCCAAGGTGTGCGGATCACCTGAGGTCAGGAGTTCAAGACCAGCCTGGCCAATATGGCGAAACCCCACCTCTACTAAAAAATACAAAATTAGCCGGGCATGGTGGTGCATGGCTGTAATCCCAGCTACTTGGGAGGCTGAGGCAGGAGAATCGGTTGAACCCAGGAGGCGGAAGCTGCAGTGAGCCGAGATCGCGCCACTGCACTCCAGCCTGGGCAACTAGAGTGAAACTCAGTCTCAAAAAATAAAAAAAGAAAATGTAGAAATTACAACTAAGACTATGATCAAGAACAAGGAAGGGAAATAAAAGGGGACATAATTTAGAATTATATACTTTGAGCAGTTTGAACAAGTTCTCTTAGAAGGAACTGGTGAACTGGCAGATGAAATGTATTCAGTGATGCATGGTATGGAGCAGAAAAGTTGAGCAGATCCTTTCCTCTGATAAGCAGTTTGCCCCTTCTGGAGAATTTTTTTACAACCAGCACAGGAAACCTGAATAGCTGTGGTTGAAACTGAAGGAAGCATTTTATTCATGCCAGATGATGCCAGAGAAAGCTGAATGCCTGCAGTCAACTGTGAAGCTATAAAAACACAAGAGGGAGAAAAAAAAATTGGTATTTACACAAAATTAAGTAGGCATTCTTTTATTTTCTTTCTTTTTTTAGAGACAGGGTCTTGCCCTGTTGCCCTCTTTTGCACTCTAGGCAGTGTAGTGATATGATCATGGCTCACTGCAGCCTTGACACTCTGTACTCAAGTGACCCTCTCACCAGCTGGTACGGTGGCTCATGCCTGTAATCCCAGCACTTTGGGAGGCCGAGGCAGGTGCATCACCTGAGGTCAGGGTTCAAGACCAGCTTGGCCAACATGGTGAAACTCCATCTCAATTAAAAATACAAAATTAGCCAGGTGTGGCGGCTAATGCCTGTAATTCCAGCATTTTGGGAGGCCACGGTGGGTGGATCACGAGTTCAAGAGATTGAGACCATCATGGGAACATGGTGAAACCCTGTCTCTACTAAAAATATAAAAATTAGCTGGGCATGGTGACACATGCCTGTAGGCCCAGCTACTCAGGAGGCTGAGGCAGGAGAATCGCTTGAACCTGAGAGGTGGAGGCTGCAGTGAAGCGAGATAATGCACTGCCCTCCAGCCTGGCAACAGAGCGAGACTCCATCTCAAAACAAACAAAATTATTTGGGTGTGGTGGCATGTGCCTGTGATCCTAGTTACTTGGGAGGCTGAGGCAGGAGCACTGCTTGAACCTGGGTGGCAGAGGTTGCAGCGAGCCAAGATTGTGCCATTGCACTCCAGCCTGGGCAACAAGAGCGGAAACTCCATCTCAAAAAAAAAAAAAAACCTCCTGCCTCAGCCTCCCAAGTAGCTGGGACTATAGGCATGCACCAACACACCTGGTTTTTAAATTTTCTATAGAGACGGGATCTCACTATGTTGCCCAGGCTGGTCTCAAACTCCTGCCCTCAAGCTGATCCTTCCACCTTGGCCTCCCAAAATGTTGGGATTACAGGCATGAGACACCATGCCCAGCCTCTTTCATTTTCTTCTCTTTTTTTTTTTTTTTAGACGGAGTCTCGCTCCGTTGCCCAGGCTAGAGTGCAGTGGTGCAATCTTGGCTCACCACAACCTCTGCCTCCCAGGTTCAAGCAAATCTCCTACCTCAGCCTCCTGAGTAGCTGGGATTACAGGCATGCGCCACCACGCCTGGCTAATTTTGTATTTGTAGTAGAGACAGGGTTTCACTATGTTGTCCAAACTGGTCTCAAACTCCTGACCTCATGATCCGCCTGCCTCGGCCTCCCAAAGTGCTGGGATTACAGGCGTCAGCCACTGTGCATGGCCTCTTTCATTTTCTTACAGGTTACTTCTCCTGGACTTAAAACCCAACACAAACAAAGCAATATTCAAAGGCATTAAAAAAGAATGAATCAGCTATCATATTGGTCTGAATAAACATAATTAACTTAAATAATTATATTACCACTCTCTGAAAACACAGCGTTTATTTTCAGTTCATTCTCTTGAGTTCTGGACTGTTGCCTATGACAATACTCCTAAAAAGAAAAAAAAAAAAATTAAAAATAATGAATACAATGAATTTAAGACAACCAGTCATTCAATTCAGAAAATGATAAATTGTGGTCAGGTCTGGTCAATGAATTGTATAACTGAATTGAACCAAAATACACAGGTATGCACTACCCTTTTGGTGCTCTTTGGCTGACAACACCAATCACCCAATACATTATTTTCTATGGTATCCAGGTGTGACATCAGAATCTTTGTCAACAAAATCCCTCCATTCACTATCAATAGGGAGCAGACATATTGAATTACAACTATTTTCCCTACTTGTTTTTTTTTTCTTTTGAGACAAGATCTCACTCTGTCACCCAGGCTGGAGTACAGTGACGCGATCTCGTCTCACTATAACCTACTTCTGGGTTCAAGTGATTCTTGTGCCTCAGCCTCCCAAGTAGCTGAGACTACAGGCACATGCCTCCATGCCCGACTAATTTTTTAATTTTTAGTGGAGATGTTGCTCATGGTCTTGAACTCCTGGCCTCAAGTGATCTGCCTGTCTCACCCTCCCAAAATGCTGGGATTACAAGGCATGAGCCACCACACCCAGCCTTCCCTCCTTGCTCTAATCATTAACAGCTAATTGTCTTCATAAAGACCTTAACCCCAGAAATTGTTAATTGGGCAGAATGATTCTTACAAAGGACAATTTTTTCAGAGCAGGAGGCAATTTCATAGCCACCATATCTAAACTTGACCTATGCCTGAACATCCATGGCATGAAGAAGCAATAGATAGTTCCTAGATGAGTAACATTCCCCAGTGTTAACAACTCAATGGTAAGCATACCCTTATTTAATATTAATCTACTTTAGGCTATTTCTAAATAGAATACTACAAATAAATTACTCTTTTTAGTGATTTTTTTCTTTCATTAGAACTTTCAGCTGGTTCACAGTTCATACACAAACATTCCTTTTTTTTTTTTTTTTTTTTAAGAGATGGGGTGTCGCTTCATTACCCAGGCTGGAGTGCAATGGCACAATCATAGCTCACCGCTTCCTTGAATTCCTGGGCTCAAGCGATCCTCCTGCTGTAGTCTCTCAAGTAGCTGAGACTACAGGCGTGCACCACTATGCCTGGCTAATTTTTGTATTTTTTATAGAGACAAGGTCTTGTCATCCGGTTGGTCTCAAACTCTTGGGCTCAGGTGATCCTCCCACCTTGGCCTCCCAAAGTTCTGGGATTACAGGTGTGAGCCACTGTGCCTGGCCATATATACAAACATTCTAAGGAATGTTTTCCCTACTTAAACAATACTCACAGCTCAAGTCAGTTCATCCTTTATAGGTTCTTTAGTGATATGTCTAAAAAATTTTTTTTAATTTACATAAAAAATTAATTTAGATTAAAAAATGTAATTTGTATTATTTGTAAGTTAAGAAAAACAAAAACAAACTGTGTTAACCTTCTCTGGAAGTAGAATCTGGTTAAAAAAAAAAAAAAAAAAAAAAAGTGTTAACCTTAGCTAGGCCCACAACACCCTAAACAATCCTTTTACCTACGCAAAAACCCAATTCCAAACAGTCTAATCTTTCCTCAAATCATTTTCTTACATATACTTGTAGTGGCACTTAACACCATATACCTTGTATTATTTAATTAACTGCTTTGGAGGAGATAAGGATTTGAGTTTTTCAATGAATAATTTCAGCACCTTCGTAACTAAAATTTATAGTTAAATGCTGCTCTAGAAATAATGGAAATAAGGGAAAATATTTACTTGAGCATTGTCGGGTTCTGTCTTAATTTCATCTAGCAGCCCCAGCTGTGATGCCACTGCCTTGTCACACTCACCACCTAACAGTGGTTCTTTCATTTTAGTATCTGATGCAAAGGAATTCTCCAGTTCCAAACTAATGGGTTTCTTCCTGAAGAACAGTTTCCAGATTCCTAAAATAAAATATTGATAAAGAGTTTGATTTTAAAATTAGTCCTTTTAAATATGGTAATTTTCTAGAACCACAAAAGGGTCTTTAGACAGCTTGGCATCAAGGTTCCTTCACTGTAAGAACACTGGCTTCTTTCCTTTCATCCATTATTCTTCAATATAGTTTTGCTTTATACTTCTCTGGTAGCTGCTACCAACTCTGTGCCTTCTTCTGGAAATAGTCTCCATTTCTGTTCCTCCAAGACTGAATGCAGCATAAAACCACCAAAACTTACAAGTTTATTTTTAACTTTTCAATAGTAGAAAATGTAAAGCTTTCGGCCTGGGTTGGTGGCTCATGCCTGTAAACCCAGCACTTTGGGAGGCCGAGGCGGGCAGATCACTTGAGGTCAGGAGTTTGAGACCAGCCTGGCCAACATGGTGAAACCCCATCTCTACTAAAAATACAAAAATTAGCCGGGTCGTGGTGGCACATACCTGTAATCCCAGCTACTCGGGAGGCTGAGGCACGAGAATCGCTTGAACCTGGGAGGTGGAGGTCGCAGTGAATGGACATTGAGCCACTGCACTCCAGCCTGGGCGACAGAATGAGACTGTGTCTCAACAAACAAACAAACAAACAAAAAAGAAATGTAAAGCTTTCTATCTGAGGTTAACCCAATCTGTACTCACTACCCCTCTCTGCCCTCCAGTTATCCTTCTCATTTGCTTCAGTTCCTCTTCCCCTCCTATTGATTCCAGGATATAAGCATTTAAATACATTCTAGAATCTAAAGCTATCCACCCTCTCTGACCACCCCTTTCCCCATTCTTGAAATTCCTTTCATTTTTCTTACTCCGAGGTCTCCTATTTCTCATTTTACCTCTTTGCCAGTATTTTTCACAATTACTTATTTTACCTGCTTCTAAAATGTTTGTGTTCCTCAAAAACACAATTCCCCAGTACTCAACTTGCCTGCTCTATGATCTTGAACTCCTGGCTTTAAAAAAATAACGAAGTTGGCTGGGCACAGTGGCTCACGCCTGTAATCCCAACACTCTGGGAGGCTGAGGTGGGTGGATCACGTGAGATCAGGAGTTTGAGACCAGTCTGGTCAACATGCTGAAATCCCATCTCTACTAAAAATACAAAAAATTAGGCTTGGTGGCGTGCGCTGGTAATCCCAGCTACTCGGTAGGCTGAGGCAGGAGAATAGCTTGAACCTGGCAGGCAGAGGTTGCAGTGGGCCAAGATCACGTCATTGCACTCCAGCCTGGGTGACAGAGCGAGACTCTGTCAAGAAAGAAAAGAAAGAAAAGAAAAGGAAAAGAAAGGAAAGAAAGAAAGAAAGGAAGGTACGAAAGAAAGAAACGAAAGAAAAGAAAAAAGACAAGACAAGACAAGACCTGTTGGCCGGGCGCAGTGGTTCACGCCTGTAATCCCAGCACTTTGAGAGGCCAAGACGGGTGGATCACCTGGGGTCAGGAGTTTGAGACTAGCCTGGCGAAAAAGGCAAAACCCCGTCTCTACTAAAAATACAAAAAAAAATCAACCGGGTGTGGTGGTGTGTGCCTGTGATCTCAGCTACTCAGGAGGCTAAGGCAGGAGAATCACTTCAACCCAGGAGGCAGAGGCTGCAGTGAACTGAGATCACACCACTGCACTCCAGCCTGGGCAACAGAGCGAGATTCTGTCTCAAACAAACAAAAAAACCAAGTCTTTGGCTGGGCGCAGTGGCTCATGCCTGTAATCCCAGCACTTTGGGAGGCTGAGGCAGGTGGATCACCTGAGGTGAGGAGTTCGAGACAAGCCTGGCCAACATGGCAAAAACCCGTCTCTACTAAAAATACAAAAATTAGCTGGGCATGGTGGCAGGCGCCTGTAATCCCAGCTACTCTGGAGGCTTGAGGCAGGAGAATCACTTGAAAACGGGAGGCAGAGGTTGCAGTGAGCCAAGATTGTGCCATTGCACTCCAGCCTGGGAGACAGAGCGAGACTCCATCTCAAAAAAACAAAACAAAACAAAACAAAACAAACAAAAAACAAGTCTTTCTCTCTCTTTTTTTTTTTTTTGAGACAAGGTCTCGCTCTATCACTCAGGCAGTGGCACTATCTCAGTTCACTGCAGCCTCCCCCTCCTGGGATCAAGCAATTCTCCCACCTTAGTCTCCCGCGTAGCTGGGACCACAGGCATATGCCACAGTGCCCAGCTAATTTTTTTTTTTTTTTTGTAGAGAAGGTGTCTCACTATGTTGCCCAGACTGATCTTGAACTCCTGGGCTCAAGTGATCCTCTCACCTCAGCCTCCCAAAGTGCTCGAATGACAAGTGTCCATCTGCGCCCGGCCTACGATCACAACCTCAGATTCAACTATCACCTATGGGCTGTTTTTCCCCAACATTCCTGAGCTGTGGCCCATATACCTAATTGCCTATTAAATATCTCCACTTGGCCGGGGCAGTGGCTCACGCCTGTAATCCCAACACTTTGGGAGGCTGAGGCGGGTGGATCATGAGGTCAGGAGATCAAGATCATCCTGGCTAACATGGTGAAACCCCGTCTCTACTAAAAATACAAAAAAAATTAGCTGGGCGTGGTGGCAGGCATCTGTAGTCCCAGCTACTGAGAGGCTGAGGCAGGAGAATGGCGTGAACCTGGGAGACGGAGCTTGCAGTGAGCCGAGATCGCGCCACTGCACTCCAGTCTGGGAGACTCCATCTCAAAATAAATAAATAAATAAATAAATAAATAAATAAATATCTCCACTTGAATGTTCCACAGGTCCCTCAAACTCAAGGGATTTGAACTCTGGTCTCAAGCAATCCTCTTGCCTCAGTAAAACTATATTCTTTTATTACCCCCACAAACCTGCTTTACAGATATTCCCTTTTTTGGTAAATAGCAGTGTCATATACCTAATTTCCCATGCCAGAAATCTAGGATTAACGTGGAATTATTCTTCTTCTCCCTAAATCTAATTATGAAATTAGATCAATCTACCTTTTAATTAAGTCTTTTTTTTTTTTTGAGACAAGAGTTTTGCTCTCGTTGCCCAGGATGGAGTGCAATGGTGCGATCTCAGCTCACTGCAACCACAGCCTCCCAGGTTCAAGTGATTATCCTGCCTCAGCCTCCCGAGTAGCTGGGATTACAGGCATGTGCCATCACGCCCGGCTAATTTTGTATTTTTAGTAGAGACGGGGTTTCTCCATGTTGGTCAGGCTGGTCTCGAACTCCCAACCTCAGGTGATCCACCCACCTCGGCTTCCCAAAGTGCTGGGATTACAGGTGTGAGCCACCACACCCAGTCAAATAAGTCTTAAGTCTATTTTCCCATCACACATGCCTGCCTGCTTCTCCTCACTATCCAAATCAATAGATTCCTTTTTGGTCAATCTTACAACTTTTGAGGAACTACGAAAGCAAGGTCTCTTTTTCTTTTTTCATTAAAGTTCTGGGGTGTATGTGCAGAACGTGCAGTTTTGTTATATAGGTATACACATGCCATGGTGGTTTGCTGCACCCATCAACCTGTCACCTGTATTAGGTATAGCTTCTAATGCTATCCCTCCCAGCAAGGTCTCTTTTTCAAAGACAGATTGTTTCCTTGTTTTCTCCTTTTTCCTTGACTGAGGCCTACTTTCCACTTATCTGGTAGCTGTTACCTCTGATTCTAAATCCTTTGGAACTCTTTCCACTCCTGCCACCCTAGCTTGGCTTCAGAGTGCAAGTCTTCCTGTCTCCTAGATCCTTAAAAAAGAGCCTTATAGGCCAGGCTCGGTGGCTCATGCCTGTAATCCCAGCACTTTGGGAGGCCGAGGCGGGTGGATCACGAGGTCGGGAGATCAAGATCATCCTGGCTAACATGGTGAAACCCCATCTCTACTAAAAATACAAAAAAATTAGCCAGGTGTGGTGGCGAGTGTCTGTAGTCCCAGCTACTCCGGGAGGCTGAGGCAGGAGAATGGCATGAGCCCGGGAGGCGGAGCTTGCAGTGAGCAGAGATCGTGCCACTACACTCCAGCCTGGGCGACAGAGCGAGACTCCGTCTCAAAAAAAAAAAAAAAAAAAAAAAAAAAAAGAGCCTTATATCGGGCACCTGTAGTCCCAGCTACTCGGGAGGCTGAGGCAGGAGAATGGCGTGAACCCGGGAGGCAGAGCTTGCAGTGAGCCAAGATCACGCCACTGCACTCCAGCCTGGGTGACAGAACAAGACTCCGTCTCAAAAAAAAAAAAAAAAAAAAAAAAGCCTTGCAACTAATCATTATGGAGGGCAGATGATAACTAACACAAATGTGGAGAAGTTGAAGTTGTTACAGGATCACTTAGAATAACGGACTCAAAAAAAGAAAAAAAAAAAAAACAAAAAACCTCTTACAGGAGTAATTCCAGGACTATGGTTTTATTCTGGGTTAGTACATGAAAGACCCAAGTAATTCTGCCATTATTTTTTATTTCTGTGATTGGGGCTCAACCACCTTCCCTCATTTCCATCTTTAGCTCAGCTTTTGTTGAAAGTTCCTATCCCAATGCAGATTAAATAAGACCTGAGTGTCAAGTGCAATAAATAGCTCATACAGCCTCTGTCCAGTCCATTTGAGCATTATACACAAGCAGTAAAGCAAAACTTGCTAAAAATTAACTATTTGTCATTAGGTAGATTCCCTTCACCTGGAAGTACATATGCCATGCAAGTCTAAACATCAATTAAAAACAAAGCACCGAGTTTTGTGCAGTGGTGGTATCACAGCCAATGAGGTTTACGTGAGGTACAATTATCGTTATTTGTAAGACAAAACAAAACAAAGTACCTATAAGCTTTGGCATCTTGCAACTCCTTCAAACGTGTCATCATACAAACATAAAAATAGTGGAGGCTGGGTGCAGTGGCTCATGCCTAAAATCCCAGCGCTCTGGGAGGCTGAGGTGGGTGGATCAGGAGGTCAGGAGTTCAAGACCAGCCTGGCCAACACAGTGAAACCCCATCTCCACTAAAAAATACAAAAAATTAGCCGGGCGTGGTGGTGGGCGCCTATAATCCCAGCTACTCGGGAGGCTGAGGCAGTAGAATCGCTTGAATCTGGGAGGCAGACGTTGCAGTGAGCCGAGATCATGCCATTGCACTCCAGCTCAGGCAAGAGTGTGAGACTGTCTCAAAAAAAAAAAAAGGAAAGCATCCTGAAAATTTCTGAGGCAAGGGAAAATGCTATGCAACATTTGTTTGGCTATAAGAAGAGCAAAACATGTATTAGTGACAGATCCATTACTTCCTTTTCCAACAAGATGCACATTAGAGTAAAATAAGTCCTACAGACTTCCTTTTAATATAGCCCTACTCATCTTTCCAAACTAGGGCTAAATCATAGTATGAAAGAGTACAGGTATTAATAGTCAAAGGACGAATGTTGCACATCTTCCTGCTGGGCAATACTACTTGGTAGTAATATAAAATATATATATACACACACACACATTTTGAGATGGAGTCTCACTCTGTTGCCCAGGCTGGAGTGCAGTGGTACGATCACGGCTCACTGCAACCTCCACCTCCCGGGTTCAAGCGATTCTCCTGCCTCAGCATCCTGAGTAGCTGGGATTACAGGCACGCGCCACCACATTCAGCTAATTTTTGTATTTTTAGTAGAAAACCCAACATGGGTTTTCACCATGTTGGCCAGGATGGTCTTGATCACCTGACCTTGTGATCCGCCCACCTCGGCCACCCAAAGTGTTGGGATTACAGGCGTGAGCCACCGCGCCCGGCCACAAAATATTTTAATTTAAACCAAAGAGAGAAATATGATAAGGGCAGACAACAAAATTCACATTCATTTTTTTTTTCTTGAGACGGAATCTCTCTCTGTCGCCCAGGCTGGAGTGCAGTGGCACAATCTCAGCTCACTGCAACCTCTGCCTCCCAGGTTCAACCAATTATCTGCCTCAGCCTCCTGAGTAGCTGGGATTATAGGCACCAGCCAGCATGCCTGGCTAAGTTTTGTATTTTTAGTAGAGACCGGGTTTCACCATCTTGGCCAGGCTCGTCTTGAACTCCTAACCTCATGATCCACTGGCCTCAGCCTCCCAAAGTGCTGGGATTACAGGCATGAGCCACTGCACTCGGCCCATATTCATTCTTAAAGTAAAACACGAGATCACAAAGAAACTGCAAGTTTTGAGGCCAGGCCCGGTGGCTCACGCCTGTAATCCCAGCACTTTGGGAGGCCAACGTGGGCTGATAACCTGAGGTCGGGAGTTTGAGACCAGCCTGACCAACATGGAGAAACCCCGTCTCTACCAAAAATACAAAAAATTAGCCGAGCGTGGTGGTGCATGCCTGTAATCCCAGTTATTTGGGAGGCTGAGGCAAGAGAATCACTTGCACCCAGGAAGCAGAGGTTGCAGTGAACGGAGATTGCGCCGTTGCAGTGAACGGAGATTGCGCCATTGCACTCCAGCCTGGGCAAGAAGAGCGAAACTCCATCTCAAAAAAAAAAAAAAAGAAAATGCAAGTTTCAAGAGTTATTTCCAGATACACATATAGACCTCCAGGGGATATCATCCAGATTCCTCCTGGAAAATTAGTACAATAGTATTTATATAACCCTGATGGTTCAAACTACTGTTAAAAAATGAATTTTTGGGCGGGCACAGTGGCTCACCTCTGTAATCCCAGCACTTTGGGAGCCTGAGGCGGGCAGATTACCTGAAGTCAGGAGTTCGAGACTAGCCTGGCCAACATGGTGAAACCCCATCTCTACTAAAAATTCAAAAAATTAGTCAGGTGTGGTGGCACACACCTGTAGTTCCAGGTCTGGGGAGGCTGAGACAGGAGAATCTCTTGACCTGGGAGGTGGAGGCTGCTGTGAGCGAAGATCGTGCCACTGCACTCCAGCCTGGGTACGACAGAGCAAGACTCCATCTCAACAACAACAACAAAAGGCCAGGTGCGGTGGCTCGCGCCTGTAATCCCAGCACTTTGGGAGGCTGAGGTGGGTGGATCACAGGGTCAGGAGTTCAAGATCAGCCTGGCCAAGATGGCAAAACCCCATTTCTACTAAAAATACAAAAAAAATTAGCTGAGCATGGTGGTGGGCACCTGTAATCCCTGCTACTTGGGAGGCTGAGGCAGAGAATTGCTTAAACCCAGGAGGCGGAGGATGCAGTGAGATCGGGCCACTGCACTCAAGCCTGGGCGACAGTGCGAAACTGCATCTCAAAAGAAAAAAAAAGGATTTTTTAATTGAAAAAAAATTGCATGAGATTTCAATGAAATATAAGGCAGTTACAATAATGAAAGGAAACTGCATGACGATGAATAAGATTCACAGACATACAATCTCAAAACTAATTTATATAGAGACTATTTTTTTACTGCTACAGATTAAGTTATAATCTTGATTGGAAACAGAGTTGAACAAATTTAGCAACAAACAGTCATTTTCTGCTTTTTATAAATAGCCCAGACTGTAGTCCCAGCTACTCAGGAGGCTGAGGCGGGAGGATCACCTGAACCTGGGAGGCAGAGGTTGCAGTGAGATACGATTGTGCCACCACACTCCAGCCTGTGTGACAGAGTAAGATTCCATCTCAGAATAAATAAATAAAATAAACTAATAACCCAGTATTGAAAATTTTGGGAAAAAACCTTAAAATTCTGTATATATTGAAAATTTTGGGAAAAAGCCTTAAAATTCTTTATGAATATAAATATGACTTGAAGAAATGATTTTAAAAAGCCACATTATGAATGACAGTGATTTATATAATGAAATTCAAATCTTCTATATTTTCTGTGATAACAATTTACCATGAGTAACCCAAATATAGTGTTTAAACATAATACCTAAAATTGAATTCTGTCATCATTGATAATTTGCTTACTTTCAGTCCTGAAAACCACAGCTTTACATGTATTTTTCTATTTGGTCATTACAAAGGTGTATTTGTCACGGCAGGAGGATGGAACTCATTTTATTCCATGACGTGTTAGCTTAATTTATAACTTTTAAATATTTAGACACAGAGTATGTGGGCTTCCATTCATACTCTTAGCAAGGACCCCACAAATGCTAAGGGCCAGTGTGAACCTAGCACTCCAACCACAAGTACATTTCAAAACTAGGCTGGGAATTAGGGATACAGAATACTGATTTAACAACAATAATTCCCTATTAGAGCTAGGTGGTTGGCATGTGCCACACCAAAGGCAGGAAAGGGCAGGCCCAGGAGAGCCCTAGGAATGACTGTTCAAGGAAAGAGGCTATTGTCCCTGAAGCTGGAATGTAGTCAAGGAGGTGGTTTCAGGGTCAGCAAAGGACAGCTGCAGCCAAAGGGAGATCTACAACAACCACAGGAGAAAATACTATCCTCCTCTTTGGGCCAGAGGGAAAGGGAGACAGATGTCAAGGCAAAGAATCAGCTGCACCTTAACCTCCTCACTTTACTTGTCCTCATACTGCTTTCCTTCCTGCAAAAGTCATTTCTGCCTAATCAGATCCTATGCAGTTTGGAAACCAACTGAGCTCCAGATTTTAACAGACTAGCATGAAGTAAAAATAATATGGGGGCCAGGTGCAGTGGCTCACGCCTGTAATCCCAGCACTTTAGGAGGCCGAGGCGGGTGGATTACGAGGTCAGGAGATCGAGACCATCCTGGCTAACACGGTGAAACCCTGTCTCTACTAAAAATACAAAAAATTAGCCGGGCGTGGTGGTGGGTGCCTGTAGTCCCAGCTACTCGGGAGGCTGAGGCAGGAGAAGGGCGTGAACCCAGGAGGTGGAGCTTGCAGTGAGCTGAGACGGTGCCACTGCACTCCAGCCTGGGCGACAGAGCGAGACTCTGTCTCAAAAAAAAAAAAAATAAATAAAAATGGGGCCGGGCATGGTGGCACACACCTGTAATGTAATCCCAGAACTTTTGGAGGCCAAGGCGGGTAAATCACCTGAGGTCAGGAGTTTGAGACCAGCCTGGCCAATATGGTGAAACCGTGTCTCTACTAAAAATACAAAAAAAATTAGCCAGGGTCGGGCACAGTGGCTCACACCTGTAATCCCAGCACTTTGGGAGGCCAAGGTGGGAGGATCACTTGAGGTCAGGAGTTCAAGACCAGCCTGTCCAACATGGTGAAACCCCATATTTACTAAAAATACAAAAATTAGCAGGGCATGGTAGCATGCACCTGTATTCTCAGCTACTAGGGAGGCTGAGGCAGGAGAACTGCTTGAATCCAGGAGGCGGAGGTTGCAGTGAGCCGAGATCACATCACTGCACTCCAGCCTGGGCGACAGAGCGAGACTCTGTCTCCAAAAAAAACCAAAACAAGACAAAACAAAAAACGGATAAATCCAGGCATAACAGAGTAGCCTTTAGCATACTAAATCCTTTCACTGGAATTAATTACAAAATTTAACAGACTTTACTGGTAAGGGAACTTTCCATGACAAAATAGTGGAAACCCAAGCAGAAAACAGCAGGAGACAGTTAGAAGTACTGGAGCTGGAACTTAAGAGGCACAATCTGGGAGAGGAGGGAACTACAGAAAAATAATATGCATACAAATCTCCCCTCCTCCAAGTCATTGGCGGACTCCTAAACTGCACATTTACAGAGTGAGACTTCAAAAACTTAACAGAACACAGCAGTTAAACGTCAAAGAGCTAATAAGATTATAGCAGCTATGCTGAGTTGAGAGTTGAAATTTAAGACCAGCAAGATAGAGGGGTTTTGGTAAAGACCTGGATTTCCGGTTGAGACTCAAGGAGGGCCTTGCCCTAGGAGTAATGGCTATGCCCCAGGAGGAAAAGAGACCACTTCCAAGAAGAAAGAACAAACTGAAATAGACCAGCCTTAACAAGGCCTATAATCAACCCTCAACAGGATCAATGTCATCTGCTACTAATACCCACGTGCCTAATGGCAACCTTAGTCTGCTTTGAAGGGAGTACATCCGGATGCTAATAATGTTCATCCAAAATTTCCAGAATCCAGTAATAATTTATGGATGAAGAGGAATTTTTAAAATCCCAAAACTGACTGGAAAAAAATGGCAATAGAAACAAACCCACAGGTGACTCAGATATTGTTCTTGTCAGGCAAGGACTTGGATATGTTTGAGAAAACAGAGGAAAGATGGAGAAGTTCTGTAGTGACCTGGAATCCATCAAAAAAAAAAAAAAAAAAAAAAAAAAAAAAGAGTTACATGGAAAATCTAGAATTGGAAAACACAGTGAGGAAATTAAAAATTCAATAGATGAATATCAAATTAGTGAAGAAGACAAGCTACAAGGTAGACTGATGCACAGAGATAAAAGGATGGAAAATTGAAATAATGTGCCATGTGGGATTCCTATTCAGTTCTAGAATAAGAATCTAGAATAATGTGCCATGTGGGATCTCTTATTCAGTTCTAGAATAAGAGAAAATAGACAACGCAAAAGAAGCAGTATTTGAAAGAAACTACCAGGCAAGGTGGCTCATGCCTGTAATCCCAGAACTCTGGGAAGCCAAGGCAGGAGTCTGAGCCCAAGAGTTCGAGACCAGCCTGGGTGACACAGTGAGACCCTCATCTCTACAAAGAAATTAGAAAAATTAGCTGGGCATGGTGGTGGATGCCTGTAGTACAGGCTACGTGGGAGGCTGAGGCTGGAGGATCACCTGAGCCCAGGAAAGAGTTCCAGGTTACAGTGAGCTATGATCACACCACTGCACACCAACCTGGGTGACAGACTGAGACACTGTCTCGAAAAAAAAAAATAACAAAAAATACCTACAATTTTTTGGGACAATTTCCCAAAACTGAAGAAAAACATCAAACCACATGAATTCAAGCTCTGTGAATCACAAATAAGATATAAAGAAAAACACGAGTAGGCATGTCATAGTTACACTGGTGAAAACCAAAAAAGAAAATCTCAAAAGCAGTAAGGTTGGGTGTGGTGATTCACACTTGCAATTTGAACATGTAGGGAGGTAGAGGACAAAGGACTGCTTAGCCCAGGAGTTCAAGGTCACCCCCTGGCAGCATAGTAAGACCCCCATCTCTAAAAACAATTAAAAGATTAGCTGGGTATGATGGTGTGCATCTGGAGTCCCAGCTACTCGGGAGGCCGAGGTGGTAAGATTGCTTAAGCCGGGAGGGTGAGGCTACAGTGAGCTGTGATCAAGCCACTGCGCACCAGCCTGGGGGACAGAGTGAGACCTTGTCTCAAAAAAAAAAAAAAAAAAAAAGAAAAGAAAAGAAACAATGAAACCCCAGAAGCCAATGTAATATCTTTAAAGTGCTGGGGAAAAATCTACCTAAAATTCTATATTCAGTAAAAATATCCTTCAAGATTAAGAGCAAAATAAAGACATTTTCAGATAAATGAAAACACTGTAGAAATGCTACAGGAAATTCTTTTTTTTTTTTTTTTTTGGAGACAGAGTTTTACTCTTGTTGTCCAGGCTGGAGTGCAATGGCACAATCTCAGGTCACTGCAACTTCCACCTCCCGGGTTCAAGCGATTCTCCTGCCTCAGCCTCCTGAGTAGCTAGGATTACAGGCATGCGCTACCACTCCCGGCTAATTTTTTGTATTATTAGTAGAGACGGGGTTTCACCATGTTGGCCAGGCTGGTCTGGAACTCCTGACCCCAGGTGATCCACCTGCCTCGGCCTTCCAAAGTGCTGGGATTACAGGGGCGAGCCACCATGCCCAGCCACTAAAGGAAATTCTTTAAGCTAAAGTAAAATAGTAGATGGGAATTTAGCATAAAAGTTGGAAAGGAGGCCAGGTGTGGTGGCTCACGCCTGTAATCCCAACACTTTGGGAGGCTGAGGCAGGCGGATCACTTGAGGTCAGGAGTTCGTGACCAGCCTGGCCAACGTGGTGAAACCCCATCTCTACTAAAAATACAAAAATTAGCTGGGTATGGTGGTGCACGCCTGTAATCCCAGCTACTCGGGAAGCTGAGGCAGGAGAACTGCATGAACCCAGGAGGTGGAGGTTGTAGTGAGCCCAGATCATGCCACTGCACTCCAGCCTGGGTGACAGCGCAAGACTCTATTTAAAAAAAAAAAAAAAAAGTTGGAAAGGAAGAAAACTGTTTTATTTGTAGACATGACTACATATAGAAAACTCTAAGGAACCTCCCCCAACTCATCCCCCGCAAAAGAAACTATTAGAATAAGTGAATTCAGCAGAATCACAGGATAATACAAGATCCGCATTTTAGAATTTTTCTTATCGCTTATCTTCAACATTGTAGTAGAAGTTCTAGTCAGATCAATAAAGCAAGAAAAAATAAAAGACAAACTTTGAAAAGGCAGTAAAATTGTTATTATTCATGGATGACATGATTCTATACAAAGAAAATTCAAAAGAATCTCCAAATTATTAAGCTTAGCAAGACATTCGAAAATAAATTTTGGCCAGGTGCAGTGGCTCACGCCTGTCATCCTAGCAATTTGGGAGGCAGAGGCGGGTGGATTACCTGAGGTCAGGAGTTCAAGACCAGCCTAACATGGTGAAACCCATATCTACTAAAAATACAAGAGAATTAGCTGGGCGTGGTGGTGGGCGCCTGTAATCCCAGCTATTCAGGAGGCTGAAACAGGAGAATCACTTGAACCTGGGTGTCGGAGGCTGCAGTGAGCCGAGATTGTTTCACTGCATTCCAGCCTGGGTGACACAGTGTGACTCCATCTCAAAAAACAACAACAACAAAAATCAATTTTATTTCTTTATACTAGAACAGAAAAATATAAAAATAACCATTTTCTGCAGCATCATAAATATCAAATATAGGAATAAATCTAATGAAAGCTATTAAAGAACTCTATAGTGAAAACAAAACATTGCTGAGAGAAATTAAGGAAGATCTAAATAAATGCTCATTGATGGAAAGAGTCAATATTAAGTTAATTTTTCTCCTAATTAAGCTGTAGATGAAAATCCCAGCAGGGGTTTTTGTGGAATTTGCAGGGTAATTCTAATGTATATACAATGTGCATACAGAGCTTAGAATAACCAAGACAATCTCAAAAAAAAAAAAAAAAGTTGGAAGGGCTTATAAAGCTACAGTAAATTAAGATAGTGTGGTATGGACACAAGCAAAAACAAAACAGAGTCTGGAAGCAGATATACTCCTATCCCTTATTTCTTTGCATTATACCACTTCTTTATACATTACACTTTGCTAAGATTTATTTTATTCGGCCGGGCATGGTGGCTCCTGTCTGCAATCCCAGCACTTTGAGAGGGTGGATCACCTGAGGTCGGAGTTCTAGACCAGCCTGGCCAACATGGTGAAACCCTGTCTCTACTAAACAAAAATTAGCCAGGTGTGGTGTAATCCCAGCTACTTGGGAGGCTGAGGCAGGAGAATCACTTGAACTGGAGGTGGAGGTTGCAGTGAGCTGAGATCGCGCTACTGCACTCCAGTCTGGGCGACAAGAGTGAAATGCTGTCTCAACAAAAAAAAAAAAAAAAAAAAATTTTATTCAACTGAGTTCTGCAAGGTCTTTTACTAGCCTGATGGGAAGGCTGGAGGCAGAAGGCTATATGTTTTTCAAACCAAACTAAAATGTCCATGGTTAATTCTGCAGGCAATGAAGAGCCATCATTTCCGAAGTGCCTTGGTACGGGGTTACATTGATGAGTAGGATGTCCCAGCCAGTAAGTATATACAAGGTACTGAGAAGAAATGAAAAAAGACGGTCAGTCTTCTGGGAGGTGAAATTTGAGCTGGGTTTTAAAGTGTCTACCAACCAAGGATAGCGGATATTCCTGGTATAGAGAGAGCATGTACAAAACCACAAATAGCTGGGCACAGTGGCTCAAGCCTGTAATCCCAGCACTTTGAGAGGCCCAAGCGGGTGGATTGCTTCAATTCAGGAGTTCGAGACTACCCTAGGCAACGTGGAGATAACCTGTCTCTACAAAAAATATAAAAATTAGCTGGGCCTAGTGGGGAGCACCTGTTGTTCCAGCTACTCTGGAGCCTGAGGTGGGAGGATCGCTTAAGCTCGGAAGGCTGAGGCTGCTTGTGAGCCGTGATCGTGTCACTGCACTCAGCCTGGGCCAAAGAGCGAGACCCTGTCTCCAAAAAAAAAAAGCGGCACAAATATATGGGAACTAGGAGTGGGACTATTGTTGCAGATAAAGTAAAAGTGCAAGAGTGCTAGTAGAAGGAACTGGAAAGCTGTAAAAGTAGACATGGGCCATGTCAGGAAAGTCCCTGATACCAAATACCTTAAAATTAATCTTGTACATCAGCAGCGTTCAAACTGTGCTTTTGGGGTTCAGCAAACATTTCATTCTTTTTTTTTTTTTGAGATGGGGTCTCGCTCTGGAGTGCAGTAGCACGATCTCGACTAAATGCAACCTCTGCCTCCCGGTTCAAGCGATTCTCCTGCCTCAGCCTCCTGAGTAGCTGAGATTACAGGCGCCTGCCACCAAGCCCAGCTAATTTTTGTACTTTTAGTAGAGACGGGGTTTTGCCATGTTGGCCAGGCTGGTCTCGAACTTCTGACCTCAAGTGATCCGCCCGCCTGGGCCTCCCAAAGTGTCGGGATTACAGGCGTGAGGCACCGCGCCCCGCCAGGAGTCAAACTTTTGAAAAATCACTGCTCAGTGAAGAAGAGCTACAGGTGTGATGGGACTTCTGAAACGGAGGCTGCGGAGGGAGACCAAAGTCTGAAGGCCCAGTTACTACACAGGAGCAGGAGGCGGCGAGAATCGCTGGAAGCGGGGAGCACTAACCGCCCCCCCAGTCTATAAGGGCAAGGTTAAAGGAGGCGACAAACACAATCCAGGTCAGGGCCTGGCCCGGAGTTCCCGACCCCCATCTGGCGGAATCCGCACTCAAAGCTCCGTCTCTAAAACCCCGACCCGGCGCGTCATCCTCCCTCCGACCGACAGCAGAAACCCTGCCCCTTTCAAGTAAGGCGCAGGAGTAAAGACCGAAACCAGAGCCGCATGAGGAGGCTTACTAATTTCTCTCAGAGACGCCCGCCGCCCAAAGCTTCTGAAACAATCTTCGAAGCGAAACGGCCCCGCAGACCCCGCCCCTCTCCCGTCGTGCTCTGCGGCTGAGCATGCGCAGGGCCGCTGGCCCAGGGTGGTCCCAGCTCCCTGAGTTGGGAAGGGCGACTTTGGGATAGAAAAAGTGGGAGAGGGGGAGGGGAAGAGCCCTTACGGCCCGCATAGGATCTTACCCTTGAAGTCGTCGCTGGCTGGCAGCCAAAGTAGGACCCTTGACTCAGAGCTCAGGCAGGGCAGTTAGATTTCCTGGATTTGAGAGATGGCTTTACTACTTATTAGCTGTGTGCTAGTAAGCGATTTGACAACTTCTATAAATCTCAATTTCTTCGTCCTTGAAATGGGGATAATTGTAGTGGCTGCATCATAGGTTTGTAAAGATTAGGCAGGCTTCTGCAGACCCCAGGCTGGGCGTGGTGGGTCACACCTATAATTCCAGCACTTTGGGAGGCCGAGGCGGGTGGACTGCTTGAGTTCAGGAATTCAAGACCATCCTGACCAACATGGTGAAACCCCGTCTCTATTAAAAATACAGAAATTAGCCGGGCATGGAGGCGGGCGCCTGTAATCCCAGCTACTTGGGAGTCTGAGGCAGGAGAATCGCTTGAAGCCAGGAGGCAGAGGTTGCAGTGAGCTGAGATTGTACCACTGCACTTCAGCCTGAGCGACAGAGAGAGACTGCGTCTCAAAAAAAAAAAAAAAAAAAAAAAAAAATTAAAATAACCCCAAACTGCATGTCAAAAATAATGGTATATTTTAAATGTTTTTTGACAATACTTTCAACACCTAAAAAAGTATAGGACGAACTAACTGTGCTTTTCCTAAAGGCATATGAGGATTCTAAAATATATATATAAGGTTGAATGATGAACTTATTATAATCATATTTGACAATTACTTTTAAAGGAGATATTCTCAAAAATCTAAATTTGAGGCCCTTGTGAAGGTGAGGTCCAGACCAAAAGGGCCTCCTAATCCTTGCTGCTATGGTCCTTAAATATCCTTTGGAATTAGCCTCAAATCTAATATAAACCCTTTGGTAATTTGAAATATTATACGAGTAACTGAAGTTAATTTCTCCAACATTTATTATTACCTTCTAATATTCATAATAATCTATTTAGACTGTTAGGATTAGAAAGGACCTTACTGAAATGATCTCTCCTCTAATGCTCCCTTCCTACCAAAGGAAAAGCTGAGAGCAAGAGGATAAAGGTAATTTGCCCCAAGTCACACAGCAACTCAGTGACTGGGATTAGATTGGAACCCAGAAATGAGTCCTGGTTCAGTGGGCATCCAAAGGCAAGTGATGTCATGGTAACTGCCCCGTGGGTTCACCTTGCCCGCTACCTAAACAGAGTCCATTTATCAAGATGGGGAATTGCAATAGAGAAAGAGTAATTCACGCAGAGCCAGCTGTGCGGGAGACTGAAATTTTATTATTATTTAAATCAGTCTCCTCGAGCATTTGGGAATCAGAGTTTTTAAGGACAACTGGTGGGTGGGGGGAAGCCAGTGAGCCAGGAGTGCTGATTGGTTAGGTAGGAGATGAAATAATGGGAAGTTGAAGCTGTCTGTCCTCTTGCGCTGAGTTAGTTCTCTGGTGGGGGCCACAAGATCAGATGAGCCTGTTTATCGATTTGGGTAGTACCAGCTGATCCATCAAGTGCAGGGTCTGCAAAATATCTCAAGCACTGATCTTAGGAGCAGTTTAGGGAGGGTCAGAATCTTGGCCTCCAGCTGCATGACTCCTAAACCATAATTTCTAATCTTATGGCTAATTTGTTAATCTTATAAAGGCAGTCTAGTCCTCAGGCAAGGAGGAGGTTTGTTTTGGGAAAGGGCTGTTATTGTCTTTGTTTTAAACTATAAACTAAATTCCTCCCACAGTTAGTTCAGCCTATGCCCAGGAAGGAACATGGACAGTTTAAAGGTTAGAACCAAGATGGAGTCCATTAGGTTAGATCTCTTTCATGGTCTCAGTCATAATCTTGCAAAGGTGGTTTCATCATCATTACTAACTTCCTTGGGAGTTGAGTTGAAAAAATGGTAGGATTCATGATATCATAAAAAAATTGTAAGGATGTGTGATAATTTTGAGATGTGATATTCCAACCACCCCCAGTGATAGATCTGAAAATTTGGCCCAATATTTCAAGCAGTAGATGTAGCTCACAAGTTGCATGCGTCTTTCTTGCCCTGAAGTCTCAATAGTTTATACTGGCTGAAAGATTAAGTCCTAAGGAATAGGAGGAGAGCTCTGGGAGATAGGAAGCTTGATTCATTCTTTTTCTTTTCTTTTCTTTTTCTTTCTTTCTTTTTTTTTTTTTTTTTTTTGAGACAGAGTTTTGCTCTTGTCACCCTGGCTGGAGTGCAATGGCGTGAGCTCGGTGGCTCACTGCAACCTCTGCCTCCTGGGTTCAAGCGATTCTCCTGCTGCAGCCTCTCAAGTACCGGCGTGCCCCACCATGCCTAGCTAATTTTGTATTTTTAGTAGAGATGGGGTTTTGCCATGTTGGCCAGTCCGGTCTTGAACTCCTGACCTCAGGTGATCTGCCCGCCTCAGCCTTCCCGTGTGCTGTGATTAGAGGCGTGAGTCAATGTGCCTGGCTGATTCATTTGTTTTCCTTTTTTTTTTTTGAGATAGAGTTTCACTCTTGTTGCCAGGCTGGAGTGCAATGGCACAATCTTGGCTCACTGCAACCTTCACCTCCTTGGTTCAAGCGATTCTCCTGCCTCAGCCTCCTGAGTAGTTGGGATTACAGGCATGCGCCACCATGCCCAGCTAATTTTGTATTTTTAGTAGAGATGGGGTTTCTCCATATTGATCAGGCTGGCCTCGAACTCCTGACCTCAGGTGATCTGCTCACCTCAGCCTCCCAAAGTGCTGGGATTACAGGTGTGAGCCACCACATCCGGCCAGAAATTGGAACTTTTTTTACTGGGGACATATGGGTAAAATCAGTTTGCCAGTCCTGTCCTGGAATGTGTCCCCTGACTTGACGGGTTGGGAAAGAAGGGGGTCTAGTGTTGCAGTGGGGTGAAGCTTTCTGGCAAATAGAGCGTTGATGGGGAATGGCTTTTAACTGTTCCTTTATATCTGGGGTTATGTGTATATGGGAACTTAAGAAATGTAGAGGGCAATGGCTAGTGTGGAAGAGGTTGTGAATGTCCTGTGAAAGAGTTGCTTTTTCAGGGTCAGGTAGGACTAATTTGTTTTGTATGAACCAGTATGGGGGTTTGAATTGTGCCCCTGCCATGATTAGTTGTTGTATTTGGTGTTCTGGATAAAAGGAGGGGATATGTTGTATGAGGGGAAATAGGTATTGGGGAATTGGGTGATTGGTTGAGCACAATAGTCAGCCTCACAGTTCCCTAAAGAAATGTAGCTTTTATCTGATTGATGTCTTTAAAATGGATAACTGCAACCTTTCCTGGAAGTAAAGCTGCCTTTAGTAGATGATGGATTGGTTTTCCATTAATGATAGTTGTTCCCTTAGCCGTGAGATAGCCCTGCTTGCTCCACATTTGGGCATTGGAATGGATGATGTTATAGGCATATTTAGAATTGGTGTATATATTAACTTGTGTGGTTTTTGCTAGGGTTAATGCTCTTATTAGGGCAACTAATTTCTGCTTTTTAGTAGGATGTGCCCAAAGGCAAGGGGGCAGCCTCTACAATTGTTCTAGGTGGGAGAGAGTGGGTATTATCATGATATCCCTCAGTAATGGCATATCCTCTTGGAGGGGAGGGTTTTTTGATGTGCTGCCATCTATAAACCAATCCAGAGCTTTCTTTATGTGAGTGGAAGTAAGGCAGGAGAATCACTTGAACCCAGGAGGCAGAGGTTGCAATGAGCTGAGATTGTGCCATTGCACTCCAGCTTGGGCAATAAGAGTGAAACTCTGACTCAAAAAAAACAAGAAACAACAAAAAAGCAAGACCCAACATATTGCTGCCCACAAGAGACTCACCTCACCATTAAAGACAAACACAAGCAAAATGAAAGGATGGAAAAAGATTTTCTATGCAAACAGAAACCAAAAGTAAGCAGGAGTAGCCACACTTATATCAGATAAAATAGAACTTAAGTCAAAAACTGTAAAAAGAGACAAGGTCATTATGTATGACAAGGGGGTCAATTTAACAAGAGGATATAACAATTATAAATATATATGTGCTACCATCCTGGCTAACACAGTGAAACCCCATCTCTACTAAAAATACAAAACATTAGCTGGGCGCAGTGGCGGGCTCCTGTAGTCCCAGCTACTCAGGAGGCTGAGGCAGGAGAATGGTGCGAACCCAGGAGGCGGAGCTTGCAGTGAGCCGAGATCGCGCCACTGCACTCCAGCCTGGGCGACGGAGGGAGACACTGTCTCAAAAAAATTTAAAAAAAAAAATTATATATATGTGCCCAACACCAGAGCACCCAAATATATAAAACAATTATTACTAGAGCTAAAGAGATAGACTGTATACAATAATAGTACGGGACTTTAACACCCCACCCTCAAAAATGGATAGATCATTTAGCTAGAAAATCAACAAAGACGGCTGGGCGCGGTGGCTCATGCCTGTAATCCCAGCACTTTGGGAGGCCGAGGCGGGCGGATCATGAGGTCAGGAGTTCAAGACCAGCCTGGCCAATATGGTGAAACCCCATGTCTACTAAAAATACAAAAATTAGCCAGACATGGTGGCGCATGCCTGTAATCCCAGCTACTTGGGAGGCTGAGGCAGGAGAATCGCTTGAACCCAGGAGGTGGAGGTTGCAGTGAGCCAAGACCGCGCCACTGCACTCCAGCCTGGTGACAGAGTGAGACTCCGTCTCAAAAAAAAAAGAAAAAAAAAAAAAGAAAAGAAAATCAACAAAGAAACATCAGACTTTAGCTACACCATGGACCAAATGACTTAACAGACATTACAGAACATTCCATCCAACAGCTGCAGAATACACATTCTTCTCAACTGAACATTATCCAGGATAGACCATATATTAGGCCACAAAACAAATCTCAGCAAATTTAAGAAGATAGAGATCATAGCAAGTATCTTTTTGGACCACATGGTATAAAATCAACAATAAGAAAACCTTCAGAAATCTTACACATATGTGGAAAGTAAACAAGATGATCCTGAATGACCAATTGGTCAATGAAGAAATTAAAGTGGAAATTAAAAAATTCCTTGAGGGGAGCCATGGTGGTTCATACCTGTAATTCCAGCACTTTGCGAGGCTAAGGTGGGTAGATCGCTTGAGGTCAGGAGTTTGAGACCAGGCTGGCCAATATGGTGAAAGCTCATCTCTACTAAAAATACAGAAAAAGATGAGCCGGGCATGGTAGCGCACACTTGTAATCCCAGCCGAGGCAGGAGAATCGCTTGAACCTGGGAGGCGGAAGTTGCAGTGAGCCAAGATTGCACCACTGCACTCCAGGCTGGGGGACAGAGCGGCAAACAACATGGAAACACATCATCACAAAATCATAGGGACACAGGAAAAGCAGTTTTAAGAGGGAAGTTCCTACCAAAAAATGGATCAAAAAAGAATGATTTTCCTTCCTTCCTTCCTTCCTCCCTCCTTTCCTTCCTTCCTTTCTTCCTTCTTCCTTCCCTTTCCTTTTTTTCTTTTCTTTTCTTTTTTTATTTCCTTTTTTGTTTCCTTTCCTTCTTTTCTTTTTTTTTTTCCTTTCTTTCTTGTTTCACTCTATCACCTAGGCTGGAGTGAAGTGGTGTGATCATAGCTCACTGCAGCCTGGAACTCCTTCGCTCGAGCAATCTGCTTGCCTCAGCCTCCTGAGTAGCTGGGACTACAGGCATGTGTCACCATACCTGGCTAAAAAAGAAGAAATATTTCTCTTCCTTTCTTTTCTTTCTCTTTCTTTCTTTCCTTCCTTCCTTCCTTCTTTTTCTTTCTTTCTTTCTTTCTCTTTCTTCCTTCTTTCTTTCTTTCTTTCCTTTTTTTTTTTTTTTTTTGACGGAGTGTTGCTCTGTCACCCAGGCTGGAGTGCAGTGATGTGATCTCAGCAACCTCCACCTCCTAGGCTCCAGCAATTCTCATGCCTTAGCTCCCTGAGTAGCTGGGACTACAGGCATGTGCCACCATGCCTGGCTAATTTTTCATATGTTTTGTATTTTTTTTTTTTTTTTTGAGATGGAATCTCACTCTGTCACCCAGGCTGGAGTACAGTGCTGCAATCTCAGCTCATTGCAACCTCTGCCTCCTGGGTTCAAGTGATTCTCCTGCCTCAGCATCCCAAGTAGCTGGGACTATAGGCTTCCACCACAATGCCCGGCTAATTTTTGTATTTTTAGTAGAGACAGGGTTTCACCATATTGGCCAGGCTGGTCTGGAAATCCTGACCTCAGGGGATCCACCCGCCTTGGCCTCCCAAAGTGCTGGGATTACAGGCGTGAGCCACTGCTCCCAGACTTTTTTGTATTTTTAGTAGAGATGGGGTTTCACTATGTTGACCAGGCTGGTCTTGAACTCCTGGCCTCAAGAGATCTACCCTCCTTGGCCTCCCAAAAAGCTGGGATTACAGGTGTGAGCCACCATGCCTGGCCAAGAAGAAATATTTCTAATTAACTACCTAACCATGCACCTCAAGAAACTAGAAAAACAAGAAAAAACTAAACCTAAAATTGATAGGAGGGAGAAAATAATAAAGCTCAGAGCAGAAATAAAAACATAGAGGCTAAAAAAAATTCAAAAGATCAATAAAATGAAGAGTTGGTTTTCTGAAAAAAAATTAACAAACTTTTAGCTAGACTAACCAAGCAAAAAAGAGAAAAGACCCAAACAAATAAAATGACAGATGAAAAAGAAGACACTGCAACTGATATCACAGGAATTCAAAGGACCATAAGAGACTATCATGAACAACTATATGCCAACAAACTGTAGAAGATTAAATTCCTGGACAAATACAATCTGCCAAGATTATATGATGAAGAAATAGAAAATCTGAACAGAGCAAAAATGAGTGAGGAAATTGAAACTGTAATAAAAAGTCTGCCATCAAAAAACTCCAAAACATAAACACATCCAGGACCCAATGGCTTCACTGCTGAATTTTATTTTATTTTATTTTATTTTTTGAGATGGAGTTTCTCTCTTGTTGCCCAGGCTGGAATGCAATGGCGTGGTCTCGGCTCACTGCAACCTCTACCTCCTGGGTTCAAGGAATTCTCCTGCCTCAGCCTCCCAAGTAGCTGGGATTACAGGCATGCACCACCACTGGCTTATTTGATAGTTTTAGTAGAGACAGGGTTTCACCATTTTGGTCAGGCTGGTTCGAACTCCTGACCTCAGATGATCTGCTGCCTTAGCCTCCCAAAGTGCTGGGATTACCGGCATGAGCCACTGCGCCCAGCTTTCACTGCTGAATTCTACCAAACATTTAAAGAAGAACTAATGTCAATTATTCTCAAAACATTCCTGAAAATTGAAAAGAAAGGAATACTTCCAAACTCATTTTAAGATGCCAGCATTACCTTGATTCCAAACCATACAAAGACAAAACAACAACAAAACTATAGTTCAATGTCCCTGATGAACATAGATGCAAAATTCTCAAGAAGATACTAGCAAACTGGAAGGCTGGGTGCAGTGAGTGGCTCATGACTATAATTCCAGCACTTTGGGAGGCTGAGGTGGGTGGATTGCTGGGGCCCAGGAGTTAGAGATCAGCCTGGGTAACATACTGAGACTTTGTCTCTACAAAAAATTAGAAAAGTTAGCCAGGCATGGTGGCATGCACCTGCAGTCCCAATAACTCAGGAGGCTGAGGTGGAAGGATCACTTGAGCCTGGGAAGTCAAAGCTGTAGTGGGCCATGATTGCACCATTCCATTCCAGCCTTGGTGATAGAGTGAGACCCGACCCTGACTCCAAAAAAAAAAAAAAAAAAGTAGCAAACTAAATTCAAAAGCACATCAAAAATATCATTCACCACGAACAAGTGGGATTCATCCTAGGGATGCAAGTATGGTTCAACATATTCACATCAATATGATATATCACATTAACAAATAGAAGGCTGGGCACAGTGGCTCATGCCTGTATTCCCAGCACTTTGGGAGGCTGAGGTGGGCGGATCATCTGAGGTCAGGAGTTTGAGACCAGCCTGGCCAACATGGCAAAACCCCATCTCTATTGAAAATATATAAAAAAATTGCTGGGTGTGGTGGTGCACACCTGTAATCTCAGCTACTTGGGAGGCTGAAGGACGAGAATCGCTTCAACCTGAGAGGTGGAGGTTGCAGTGAGCCGAGATCATGCCACTGCACTCCAACCTGGGCAACAGAGCGAGACTCCATCTCAAAAAAACCCAAAAAACAAAAACCCATTATTTCAATATATGCAGAAAAAGGATTTGACAAAATTCAACATCCCTTCATGATAAAAAAAAAAAAAACCCTCAAGAAGTTAGGCATAGAAGGTATATAACTCAACACAATAAAGGCCATATATGACAAACCCATCGCTAACATCATCATATATCACAAACCCACAGCTAATATTAACTTTTCTTGTAAGAACAGGAAGAAGACAAGGATGCCCACTTTCACCACTCCTATTCATCATAGTACTGGAAGTCCTAGCCAGAAAAATTAAGCAAATGAAAGGAATAAGAAACATCTAAATTGGAAAGGAGGAAGTCAAACTGTCTCTGTTTGACGACAGCATAATGTTTTTATTTTAGACAACATAATCTTACATATAGAAAATTCTAAAGACTCCACCAAAAATCTGTTAGAACCAATAAACAAATTCAGTAAAGTTACAGGATACAAAATCAACATAGAAAAATCAGTAGTGTTTCTATATATTAATAGTGAACTATTAGAAAAGTAAATCAAGAAAGCAACTCTATTTATAATCGCTACAAAAAAGATACCTAGGAACCAACTTAATTAAGGTAGTGAAAGATCTCCACATGGAAAACCATAAAACATTAGTGAAAGAAATTGAAAAATACCCAAATAAATGGAAAGATATCCCATATTCACAAATTGGAAGAACTGATATTGTTGAAATCCCCATACTACCCAAAGCAATCTATAGATTTAATGCGATCTCTACAAAAATACCAATGACATTATTCACAGAAATATAAAAAACAATCTAAAAATTCAAATGGAACCACAAACAACTCCAAATTGCCAAAGCAATCCTAAGCAAAAAGAACAAAGCTGGAAGCATTATTCTATCAGACTTCAAAATATACTATCAAGCTATAGTAACCAAAACAGCATGGTACTGGCACAAACACACACACATAGACCAATAGAACAGAATAGAAAGCCCAGAAATAAAGTCATGCACCTACAGCTAACTGATTTTCAACAAAGGTGCCAAGAGCACACATTGGGTAAAAGACAGTTTCTTCAATAAACAATGCTGGGAAAATTGGATATGCATATGCACAAGAATGAAGCTAGACTCCTACCTCTCACCATATACAAAATTCAATTCAAAATGAATTAAAGACTTAAATGTAAAACCTGAAACCATTAAATTACTAGAAGAAAACACAGGGAAAATGCTTAATAACATTGGACTGGGCAATTTAAAAAAAAAAAATAAGTCCTCAAAAGCACAGGCAACAAAAACAAAAATAGACAAATGGAACTACATCAAACTAAAAATTTTTTGTGCAGCAAAGGAAACAATAGAGTGAAGAAAGACAATCTATAGAATGGGAGAAAATATTTGCAAACTATACATCTGACAAAAGGTTAATATCCAGAATATATAAGGAAGTTAACTCAACAACAAAAAACCAGATAATCTGATTTTAAAATGGACGAGATAACTTAAGAGACATTTCTCAAAAGAATTAATTCAAATGGCCAACAGGTACATGAAAAAATACTCAACATCACATGTCAGGGAAATGCAAATCAAAATCACAATGAGATAACACCCCACTTCAGTTAGAATGACTATAATCAAAAAGACAAAAAGACAAGTGTCAATGAGGATATGGAGAAAAGGGAACATTTACACACTGTGGTGAAATTATAAACTAGTACAGCCACTATAGAAAAATGGATAGAAGTTCCTCAAAATATTAAAAATAAAACTTCCAGGCCAGGTGCGGTGGCTCATGCCTGTAATCCCAGCACTTTGGGAGGCTGAGGCAGGCAGATCACCTGAGGTCAGGAGTTTGAGATCAGCCTGGCCTACATGGTGAAACCCCATCTCTACTAAAAAACCCCGTCTCTAAAATTAGCCAGGTGCACCTGTAGTCCAAGCTACTTGGGAGGCTGAGGCAAGAGAATCGCTGGAACCTAGGAGGCGGAGATTGCAGTGAGCCAAGATCACGCCATTGCCCTCTAGCATGGGCGACAGAGCAAGACTCCATCTCAAAAAAAAAAAGAAAAGAAAAAAGGACTTCCATTTGATGTCATGTCTAAGAATTCTTTGCTTAATTCCATGCTATGAAGATTTTTCTCATACTCTTTATTCCAAAAATTTTATAGTTTTATATTTTACATTTAGATCTAGGATCCATTTTGAGCTAATTTTTGTGTGAGATGAGAGGTGTAGTTTTTTATATATATATATATATATATATTTTATTTTTTGCATATGGATTTCCAGTTGTTCCAACACCATATGTTGAAAAGTCTGCTGTCTCTTCATGGAGTTTCCCTTTTACCTTTGTCAAAAATCAATTGGCCATATTCGTCTGCATTTCTCCTTGACTGTCTACCCTCTGTTACATGAATCTGTGTGTCTATCCCTTTGCAAATACCACAGTTTCTTTTCTTCTTCTTCTTCTTTTTTTTTTTTTTTTTTTTTGAGGCAGAGTTTCACTCTGTTGCCCAGGCTGGAGTGCAACGGTGTGATCTCGGCTCACTGCAACCTCTGCCTCCTGGGTTCAAGCAATTCTTGTGTCTCAGCCTCCTGAGTAGCTGGGACTACAGGCGCCTGACACCACACCCGGATAATTTTTGTATTTTTAGTAGAGACGGAGTTTTGCCATGTTTGCCAGGCTGCTCTTGAACTCCTGGCCTCAAATGATCCTCCCATCTTGGCCTCTCAAAGTGCTTGGATTACAGGCATGAGCCACTGCACCTGGCCAACACAATTTCTTGATTACAGTAGTTATACAGTAAGTCTTAAAAATTTTAGGCTAAGTGCTGTGGCTCACGCCTGTAATCCCAGCACTTTGGGAGGCCAAGCAGGGAGGATCACTTGAGACCATGAGTTCAAGACCAGCCTAGCAAAATAGTGAGACCCTGTCTCTACAATTTAAAAAATTTTTAAATTTTTCCATAGGTTATCAGGGGTACAGGTGGTGTTTGGTTACAGGAATAAGGTTTTTTGTTTTTTTGTTTTTTTTTGGACAGAACTTTGCTCTTGTTGCCTAGGCTGGGGTGCAATGGTGCAACCTCAGCTCACCGCAACCTCCGCCTTCTGGATCCAAGTTACTCTCCCGCCCTAGCCTCCCAAGCAGCCGGGACCACAGGCGCACACCACCATGCCTGGCTAATTTCTGCATCCCTAGCAGAAATGGGATTTCACCATATTGGCCAGGCTGCTCTCAAATTCCTGACTTCAGGTGATCCACCCACCTCGGCCTCCCAAAGTGCCAGGACCACAGGGGTAAGCCACTGTACCCGGCCATGAGTAAGTTCTTTAGTGGTGATTTGTGAGATTTTGGTGAACCCATCACCTGAGCAGTATACACTGCAACCCTATTTGTAGTCCTTTATCCCTCACCCCCACTGCCAACCTTCCCCTCTACAAAATTAAAAACAAAATTAGCCAGGCATGGTGGTGCATGCCTGTAGTCCCAGCTACTTGGGAGGCTGCAGTGGAAGGATTGCTTGAGCACAGGAGTTAGAGGTTGCAGTGAGCTGTGATCACACCACTGCATTCCAGCCTGGGCAACAGAAGGAGAACTTGAGTTTTATTTTTATTTATTTATTTTTTATTATTATTATACTTTAAGTTTTACGGTACATGTGCACAATGTGCAGATTAGTTACATATGTATACATGTGCCATGCTGGTGTGCTGCACCCATTAACTCATCATTTAACATTAGGTATATCTCCTAATGCTATCCCTCCCCCCTCCCCCCACCCCACAACAGTCCCCAGAGTGTGATGTTCCCCTTCCTGTGTCCATGTGTTCTCATTGTTCAATTCCCATCTATGAGTGAGAACATGCGGTGTTTGGTTTTTTGTCCTTGCGATAGTTTACTGAGAATGATGATTTCCAATTTCATCCATGTCCCTACAAAGGACATGAACTCATCATTTTTTATGGCTGCATAGTATTCCATGGTGTATATGTGCCACATTTTCTTAATCCAGTCTATCATTGTTGGACATTTGGGTTGGTTCCAAGTCTTTGCTATTGTGAATAGTGCCACAATAAACATACGTGTGCATGTGTCTTTATAGCAGCATGATTTATAGTCCTTTGGGTATATACCCAGTAACGGGATGGCTGGGTCAAATGGTATTTCTAGTTCTAGATCCCTGAGGAATCGCCACACTGACTTCCACAATGGTTGAACTAGTTTACAGTCCCACCAACAGTGTAAAAGTGTTCCTGTTTCTCCAAATCCTCTCCAGCACCCGTTGTTTCCTGACTTTTTAATGATTGCCATTCTAACTGGTGTGAGATGGTATCTCATTGTGGTTTTGATTTGCATTTCTCTGATGCAGTGATGATGAGCATTTTTTCATGTATCTTTTGGCTGCATAAATGTCTTCTTTTGAGAAGTGTCTGTTCATATCCTTTGCCCACTTTTTGATGGGGTTGTTTGTTTTTTTCTTGTAAATTTGTTTGAGTTCATTGTAGATTCTGGATATTAGCCCTTTTTCAGATGAGTAGGTTGCGAAAATTTTCTCCCATTTTGTAGGTTGCCTGTTCACTCTGATGGTAGTTTCTTTTGCTGTGCAGAAGCTCTTTAGTTTAATTAGATCCCATTTGTCAATTTTGGCTTTTGTTGCCATTGCTTTTGGTGTTTTAGTCATGAAGTCCTTGCCCATGCCCATGTCCTGAATGGTAATGCCTAGGTTTTCTTCTAGGGTTTTTATGGTTTTCGGTCTAACGTTTAAGTCTTTAATCCATCTTTAATTAATTTTTGTATAAGGTGTAAGGAAGGGATCCAGTTTCAGCTTTCTACATATGGCTAGCCAGTTTTCCCAGCACCATTTATTAAATGGGGAATTTAGGCTGAGCGCAGTGGCTCATGCCTGTAATCCCAGCACTTTGAGAGGCCAAGGTGGACAGATCACTTGAGGTCAGGAGTTCAAGACCAGCCTGGTCAACATGGTGAACTCTCATCTCTACTAAAAATACAAAAATTAGCCAGGCGTAGTGGCGCGTGCCTGTAATCCCAGCTACTCAGGAGGCTGAGGCAAGAGAATCACCTGAACCCGGGAGGCAGAGGTTGCAGTGAGTGGAGATTGCACCACCGCACTCCAGCATGGGTGACAGAGTGAGCCCCTGTCTCAAAATAATTAAATAAGTAAATAAAAATATTTAAATACTTTGATCTTTTTCAAAATTGTTTTGACTATTTTAGTTCCCTTGATTTTACATAACATTTTAGAATCACCTTGTCTATATTTACAAAAAAATTCTGCTGAGATTTTTTTTTTGAGATGGGGTCTTGCTATGTTGCCCAGGCTGGCCTTGAACTCCTGGGCTCCAGTGATCCTCCTACCTTAGCTTCCTCAGTCGTTGGAACTACAGGTGCAACAGGTGCAATTACCACCTTTGCTGAGATTTTGATTGTGTGAAATTTATAGATCAATTTGGGAAGAATCAGTGTCTTTACTACATTAAGTCTTTCAATCACGAACACCTATAGCTCACCATTTATTTAAATCTTCTTTTAATTTCTTTCATTATTCTTTTCAGCCTACAACACAGAACACGTTTTATTAGATTTATATCTAATTATTTCATATTTTGAGCTATTGTAAATGCCATTTAAAACTTTTTATTTTTGGCCAGGCGCAGTGGCTCATGCCTGTAATCCCAGCACTTTGGGATGCCTAAGCAGGTGGATCACCTGAGATCAGGAGTTCAAGACCAGCCTGGCTAACATGGTGAAACCCCATCTCTACTAAAAATGCAAAAATTAGCTGGGCGTGGTGGCGTGTGCTTGTAATCCCAGCTACTTGGGAGGCTGAGGCAGAAGAATTGCTTGAACCCAGGAGGTGGAGGTTGCAGTGAGTCCAGATCAGGCCACTGCACTCCAGCCTGGGCAACAAGAGAGAGACTTCGTCTCAAAAAAACAAAAAATTATTTTCTAATTGTTCATTGCCAGTATATAAAAATATAATTGGTTTTTGTGTGTTAACCTTGCAACCTTACTAAACATATTTATTAGTTGTAGGTTTTTTTTATAGATTCCTTGGGATTATGTGCATATAAAATCATGTCACGTGGGAGTCTCTCTGTGCCTATTATGGCTCAGGAGGCTGCTTGATTTGAAAAAAAGAAAAGAAAAGAAAAGTGGCGGGGTGTGGTGGCTCACACCTGTAATCTCAGCGCTTTGGGAGGTTGAGGCAGGCAGATCACAAGGTCAGGAGTTCGAGACCAATCTGGCCAACATGGTGAAACCCCGTCTCTACTAAAAATACAAAAATTAGCTGGGTGCGGTGGCAGGTGCCTGTAATCCCAGCTACTCAGGAGGCTGAGGCAGGAGAATTGCTTGAACGTGGGAGGCAGATGTTGCAGTTAGCCGAGATCGCGCCACTGCACTCCAGCCTGGGCAACAGCAAGACTCCATCTCAAAAAAAAAAAAAAAAAAAGGAAAGAAAAGTTGTATTTATTTCTTTCCAATCTGTATGCCTTTTATATTGGCTAGGACTTGCAGTACAATGTTGAATTGGAGTGGTGAGAGTAGACAATCTTGGCTTATTGACGTTAGGGGGAAAAGCATTCAGCCTTTTGCCACTAGGCATCATGTTAGCTATAGGTTTTTGCAGATCTCTATTATGAAAGAGGCTGAGGAAGTGCCTCTTTATCCTGATATTCTCAGAATTATTTTTCTTTTTTAAAATTATGGATGCTGAGTTTTGTCAGATACCTAGAAAGGTATCTGATGCAGAATATCAACTGTGGAAATGGATATGATCATGTGGTTTGCCTTTAGATTATTAATATGTGATTATGCTGATTGATTTTCAAATACTGAACCACATTAGGTGCGATGGCTCACACCTATAATCCCGAGGCTGACATGGAGGATGGCTTGAGCGCAGGAGTTCAAAGCTGCAGTGAGCTAGCTATGGTTGCACCACTTTACTCCAGTCCAGATGACAGAGTGAGATCCTCTCTCTTTAAAAAAAAATTTAAAAAAAATACACACAGACATACATTAATATATAATTATATAAATTACATAAAATTATATAAAACCAGACTTCCTGGAGTAAACCCCACTTAGTCATGGTGACTTAGTCATGGTGTGTTATTCTTTTTATATATTATATTTAATAATATTTTAAAGACTTACTACTATTAGATTATTGGTAAATCTCATATTTTTGTTGAGGATTTTTGTGTCTATATTGATGACAGATATTGGCTTGTAGTTTCTTTTTTTTTTTTTCTTTTCTTTGAGACGGAGTCTCGCTCTGTCGCTCAGGCTGGAGTGCAGTGGCATGATCTCGGCTCACTGCAACCTCCGCCTCCCGGGTTCAAGCAATTCTCTGCCTCAGCCTCCCGAGTAGCTGGGATTACAAGCACCCACCACCATGCCAGGCTAATTTTTTTTGGTATTTTTAGTAGAGACGGGTTTTCATTATGTTGCCCAGGCTGGTCTTGAACTCCTGAGCTCAGGCAATCCGACCACCTTGGCCTCCCAAAGTGCTAGGATTACAGGTGTGAGCTACTGCACCTGGCTGGCTTGTAGTTTCTTATCTGTCTTTGTCTTGCTTCAGAATCAGGATAATTCTGCTATATAAAATGAGATGAGAACTGTATCCTTTTCTTCCGTCTTCTGGAGGCTACTCTGAAGATTTAATGTCATTTTTTTCATTAAATATTTGGTAAGATTTACCAGTGAAATCATCTGGGCCTGGAAATTTCTATTTTAGCAAATTTTAAACTACAAATTCAATTTATTTAATTTGTGTAGAACAGCTTATCTGGTTTATCTTGGATGGATTTTGCTAGTTTTTGTTTTCTGAACTCTTGGTCCATTTCACCTAAATTGTTGAATTTTTATGGGTAGAGTTGTTCGTGGTATTTTTGTCCTTTTAATGTTTGTGTGCCCTGTAGCAATATCCCCTCTTTCATTCCTGATATTAATAAGTTGTGGTTACTCTAATTTTTTTTAATCAGTCTTGCTAGAGGTTTATCCATCTTACTGATCTTTCCAAAGAGCCAAGTTTTGGTTTTATCAGTTTTCCCTATTTTAATTTCATTGATTTCTGCTCTTTATTTCCTTCCTTCTGCTTGCTTTGGAATTATTTTCCTTTTCTTTTTCTAACTTCTTAAGATGGAAGCTTAGATTATTTATTTGAGATCATTCTTCTTTTCTAACGAATTAATGCCATAAATTTCCCTTTAAATACAGTTGACTCTTGGCCAACCACCTTGCACAGTCGAAAATCCACGTGTAACTTTTGAATCCCCCAAAACCTAATTACTAATAGCCTACTGTTGACCAGAAGCCTTACCAATAACATAAACGTAAATTAACTATATTTTCTATATGTATTATATACTATATTCTTACAATAAAGTAAGCTAGAGAAAAGAAGATGGTATTAAAAAAATCAAAAGGGAATATATATTTATTATTCATTATGTGTAAATGGGTCATAAAAGTCATTTTTTTTTTTTTTTTTTTGGTGCCGAAAGCTGAGAATGAACCAGTCATAAATGTCTTCATCCTCCTCATCTTCAGGCAGAGTAGGTTGTGGAGGAAGAGGAAGGTAAGACAATGGTCTAGCTATCTCAGGGGTGGCAGTGGGGAGAAAACCTACGTATAAAAGTGGACCCATGCAGTTTGCAGTTCAAACTCATATTGTTGAAGGGTCAACTGTACTGCTTTAGTTGTATCCCACAAATTTCGATAAATTGTATTTTTTTGTTCAATTAAAATATTCTAATTTTATTTGAGTCTTCTTTAATCCATGGTCAGTGTGTTTAGAAGTTTTAGAAATATGTTGTTTAGGCCGGGCGCGGTGGCTCACGCTTGTAATCCCAGCACTTTGGGAGGCCGAGGCGGGCGGATCACGAGGTCAGGAGATCGAGACCACGGTGAAACCCTGTCTCTACTAAAAATACAAAAAATTAGCCAGGCGTGGTGGTGGGCGCCTGTAGTCCCAGCTACTCGGAGAGGCTGAGGCAGGAGAATGGCCTGAACCCGGGAGGCGGAGCTTGCAGTGAGCCGAGATCACGCCACTGTACTCTAGCCTGGGCGACAGAGACTCTGTCTCAAAAAAAAAAAAAGAAATATATTGTTTAATTTCCATGTGTTTGGAGATTTCCTGTTATCTTTCTGTTATTGATTTCTAATTTAATTTCTTTATGACCAGGGAAAATGTTTATTATCTTAATTATTTTAAATTTGTTATGGTTTGTTTTATAACCCAGGATATTGTCTATTTTGGTAAATGTTCCTCATGTACTTGAAAGAATGTATGTTCTACTGTTGTTGGGTGGAGTGTCCTATAAATGTAAATTAGATCCAATTGTTTGATGTTATTCAATTTTTCTATTTCCTTGCTCATTTTCTACTGTTTCTATCAACTACTTTGAGAGGAGTGTTGAAGTTTCCAACTATAATTGTGGATTTGTCTATTTCTCCTTTCAGTTCTTTTTTTTTTTTTTTTTTTTTTTTGAGACAGGATCTCACCATGTTTCCCAGGCTGGCCTTGAACTCCTTGGGTCAAGCAATTCTCCCGCCTCAGCCTCCTGAGTAGCCGGGATTACAGATGTGCACAACCACACCTGGCTGATTTTTATATTTTTAGGAGAGACGGGGTTTCACCATGTTGGTCAGGCTGGTCTCGAACTCCTGACCTCGTGATCCACCCGCCTTGGCCTCCCAAAGTGCTGGGGTAACAGGCGTGAGCCACCGCGCCCGGCTGAAACTTTCTTTTTTTAAATCCATGCAGATTACAGATGTACTGGATATCTGTCATTTCGGGCTATCTAGCATCCATCTCTCCACCTATCTGTAAACACCTTGATCTCCCTTTTAGGGAAATTCTCCATTATGAGTGAGGGCAATTCTGCCTTCCCTCTTAGTGCCACCTCTCACAGTGGAAGTAAAGAGGGACAGATCCTTCCTATATTTCTTTCCTGATACAACTAGTAGGTTAGCATGTGACCTAAACTTGTCCAATCAGGTGATCCTTCTCTTGTTCACGTAATACTGTACTTTGAACCTTGTTCACGTAATATTGTGACAGAGACCGTCAAATGTTCAGCAAACCCTATTTCCTTATCTTCTTGGGCATACCAATGGACTACATTTTTTTTGTTGTTGTTGTTAGCTGTGGCCTTCTGTCTTGAGTTCCGGACAATAGAGTTTAGATAGAAGCTAGGTTCAGTGGCTTGTGCCTGTAATCCCAGTTACTCAGGAGGCTGTGATGGAAGGATTGCTTGAGGCCAGGAGTTCTAGAACCAGCCTGGGCAACATGGTGAGACCCCATCTCTAAAAAAATATTTAAAAATTAGCCATTGATTTGTGCTCATGGTTCCAGATACTCAGGAGGCTAAAGTGGGAGGATTGCTTGAACTCAGGAGTCTGAGGCTGTGGTGAGCCAGGATCACGCCACCGCACTCTAGCCTGGGTGACAGAGCAAGACCCTGTCTCTTAAAACAAAACAAAAGAAAACACAACAAAACTTAGCTGAATGTGGTGGCACATTCCTGTAGTCCCAGCTACTCTAGAGGCTGAGGCTGAAGAACCACTGGAGCCCAGGAATCTGAGGCTGCAGTGAGCTATGATGGCACCACTGCACTCCAACCTGGGTGATAAAGTGAGGCCCTGTCTCTTAAAAAAAAAAAAAAAAAAAAAAAGGCCTGACCTATTAAAACCTCCCACATTTGATCTTTGCCCTCTCTTTTCCTCTCCAAGAGAAGATGGAAGGAGTCTGGGTCCCTGAGTCACTGCCTGGAGGAGAGCTGCCAAGAAAGCCGCTAGACCAGAAGCACCCATGCTGGACTATTGTGTGAGGCAGAAATAAACTTCCATTGTGTAAAACCTCTGTGATTTGGAAGGTTATTTTAGCATTTGTTCTTACCCAGATTAAAAGACAGGATGTTTGGCATAAGGTTTATTTTAGCATTAGCAGTGATGTGGATCAAGCTGTTCTTACTGACAGATCTTGGGAGGTCCCTGGTTCTGTCTATTGTCTAAACCTTTTATCTTAGCTTCTCATCGTTTTGCAAGCCATTAGTATCCTTATTATACATTTCCCCTTTTTGGCTTAAAGTAACCAGACCCAGTTTCTGTTGCTATAACCAATAATTTAGATGTATTTATTAGATAAGAATTTAAGGCCTTAAATGGCAAGTGATTTGCTCAAGGGCACAACTGGTTAAGTGGCAGATTTAGGATTACAAACCTGTGCCTGGTAGCTCCTGCTTCAGTGTACTTTCTACTGTACTACTGGGAGTTCAAAGGGAGCCCAATAATTAACACTCCTCTTCCCTACTCACTTCTAAACCAATTGAGAAATAAGAGTCAATAGAAATGGCAAATAAAAGATAGTATCACCTTCATTACTGGAAAAAGCTAGGTTGGAGGGTAGAACCTCCTTACATGACAGGTCTGCTCCTGTGAGATTTAAGGCAGAAAAGAGCAAAGAATAACTAATGTCCTCTGTTGACAACTTGCTTCTAAGTAGAAAGAAAAGAGGAAGAGGCTGGACTGCACACAATGAGTTTCTCCTTCCAAAGTTTCCATTTAGAGAAGTCACTACCTCAACTGGGTAAAAATGAGAGGGTGGACAGGAGTCAAGACTAGAATGCGAATAATTGACGCTTTACATAAAAAAAAATGAGAAATAAGTCTGGGCGCAGTGGCTCATTCCTGTAATCCCAGCACTTTGGGAGGCCGAGACGGGCAGATCACGAGGTCAAGACTTCGAGGCCAGCCTGGCCAACATGGTGAAACCCTATCTCTATTAAAAATACAAAAAAATTAGCCAGGCATGGTGACGCGTGCTTGTAGTCCCAGCTACTCGGGAGGCTAAGGCAGGAGGATCACTTGAACCTGGGAGGTGGAGGTTGCAGTGAGCTGAGATCGTGCCACTGCACTCCAGCCTGGGTGACAGAGTGAGACTCCATCTCAAAATAAATAAATAAATAAATAAATAAATAAATAAATAAATAAATATAAAAGGGAAATAAGATGTCTATATTTCTTTTCTTTTCTTTTTTTGGTTTTTTTTTATTTTGACATGGAGTCTTGCTCTGTCACCCAGGCTGGAGTGCAGTGGTGCAATCTCGGCTCACTGCAAGCTCTGCCTCCTGGGTTCACGCCATTCTCCTGCCTCAGCCTCCCAAGTAGCTGGGACTACAGGCACCCGCCACCACGCCCGGCTAATATTTTGTATTTTTACTGGAGACGGGGTTTCACCGTGTTAGCCAGGATGGTCTCGATCTCCTGACCTCGTGATCTGCCCGCCTCGGCCTTCCAAAGTTCTGGGATTACAGATGTGAGCCACTGCGCCCGGCTAAGATATCTATATTTCTATCTCTCTATGTATCTATCTATCTATATCTATCTATCTTGATTGACAGATATTTGGCTGCTAGAAATACTTTATTTTATTTCTGATGATACATGATTGGGTGAAACATTAAAACAAAATCCCCTAATATTCTCCCCATCACATTTAAATGTTATTAACAGTTTAGTAGTATGTGTCCTTCTTTATGAACATGCTGAAGTTGAGTTATGGTGAGGATTAAAAGATTAATCTGTGTGAAGCACCCAGCGTGGTGCCTGGTACAGGAGGAACTCACTTGCTTCCTTTCTTCCTTTCTAGTGTCCCAGAGCCTTCTGTAGTCTAAGAATCCATGACTGGTGTTAGACTAGGCTGATGTGACCATAGAATCCAAGGTGTGCCCTGGCTTTTGGGGGTGCTGACAGACTTAGGCCTGGCAGGACTGCCAGAGAACAGTAGTTAGGGGCTCAAGGCCGTGGCAGGTGTCCATTGGGCAGGAGCTGTTAAGCCTAGCCAGGCCCATGGCCTTTCCTACCCTCTGTTCCAGGTGGGCCCAGAGCTTGGGACTGCCTCCTGGGTTAGCACACTGTCCCGTAAGCTCTCTGTGTGAGCTAGGACAGGAGTTTCAAGCACCAGGGCCAGTCTTCTTCTGGGCCTCTCTCATAGGACAGTCAGGCATAGGGCTGGGCCCTATGAGGTCCCACAAAGGCTGGCTGGTTGGCTGACTGCTGGGTTCACGTGGTGCCACCTCAGCTCTGCCTGAAACTCTGCCTGATCTTGCTCCAGCCTCAGGGATGTCCAAGCCCCTGCCCTCCTTTGTAGATTTCTGGACTTAGCAGGAGAAAAGAGATGTGGGAGCTGAGGACACAGCAGGAGAGGAGGGGCGAAGGAGGCAGCACAGACTGAGAGCTACCTCTGCCTGCCTTTGCCCTCCGACTTAGTTCAGAGGTCTTCCTTCCTCCAGGAATTTCTCCTGAAAGCCACCTCTCTTTCCCCTAGGCCAAGTTAATCAATCCCTCCTCTATTCTTGTTAATAGTATTTTTTCCAGCTGGGCACGGTGGCTCATGCCTGTAATCCCAGCACTTTGGGAGGCTGAGGTGGGTGGATCACTGGAGGTCAGGAGTTCAAGACCAGCCTGACCAACATGGAGAAACCCCATCTCTACTAAAAATAGAAAATTAGCCGGGCATGGTGGTGCATGCATGTAATCCCAGCTGCTCGGGAGACTGAGGCAGGAGAACTGGGGAGATAGAAGTTGCAGTGAGCCGAGATTGCGCTATTGCATTCCAGCCTGGGCAACAAGAGCAAAACTCCGTCTCAAAAAAGAAAAATAATAATAATAATAACAAATAGTATTTCCCCCATGTTTGTCTCTCTACTAGGGTGTAACCTTTAAAGGCTAACATTTATTTCATCCATCTATATGTATCTAGTGCTCAGCACTGGCTCTGGCTCAATGATACTCAATGACTTGAGACTCAGTGATCTAGAAAAGGAAAGGTGGCACCCTACAACTGAATTATATAAGTAAGGGTGAGGGCAAGAGAGAGAAAGGAAATACCTTTTTGTGGCTGGACCAGGTTTTGTAATCAGAACCTCTCTGACAGCCAAGTTGTTCACTGTGGAAGGAGCTGCAAGGAAGAAGTCAACTTCCTGTCTTGAAAACTGCAAAGAGAGGCTGGAGACTCCTATAAGAATGCTGCCGTGGGGATTCAAGTACGACACAAACCTGAGATCATGTAACCACCAAGGTGCATTGCAACTCTGAAATCTAAGAGTTTGGAAGAATACAAGACTAGTCCCAGAGATGCAAAGACTCAGAAGATTACATATCTGTCTTGTCAAGGTTAAGGTTGTCGGGAGGACACTCAGGATAATGTCACAGGCTAATCAGCCTCTACTCCTTCTATCCCTTGCATGCAAATACATATTCACAACAATTTAAATAACAAAAAACTGGCTGGGTATAGTGGCTCATGCTTGTAATTCCAGTACTTTGGGAGGCCAAGGTGTGAGGATTGCTTGAGGCCAGGAGTTCAAGACCAGCCTGGGCAACATAGTAGGACTCTAAAGTCTCTAAAGTCTTTAAGTCTCTAAAAAAAAAAAAAAAAGTCATGTAAAACTTACATAATCACCTGCCTGTACATACATGTTGCAGTAAATTTTTTGGGCTGTCAAATTATCTTATACTGAACATCTTTTTTGTACATTTTAACTAGTGGAACATTCTGCTGCACCATTGTTGATGTCATCTATGATGTCGTGAGGGCGGGTGACAATCAACATTGCAGCCCACAGACTGGGCAATCCCCAAGATCTCTTTAATGGTTCTGGCCAAAGACTGGTGCCACACCTGTTGGGCAATGTTGATTATCTCATCAAAAGTGACATTTCCACTGTGTTTAGTATTTTTGTTTCTATCTCTTGGAGGTTCCTTGAGAGCTTAGAGGATCAGTGTTACTGGTGGCAGGTATCCGAGTTATGCCGGCAGCAAATCCATACAGGTCTGCAGCAATTTCAGTCCTTGCCTCCTCAGAAGAAAGAATTCAACTGAGGGGCATAAGGCAGAAGGAGAGACTGAGACAAGGTTTCAGAGCAGGAGTGAAACTTTCTTAGAAAGCTTTGGAACAGCAATGAAAGGAAGAAAAGTGTTATAAAGTTTTGGTGCTGCAAAAGAAATAGCACTCGAATATAAAAATTTCTTTTTAATTCTCAGCAAGTCAAGTTACTTCTATATAGAAGGGTGCGCCCTTACAGATGGAACAATGGTGAGTGCACACCTGGACAACGGAGCGGAAGGGGTTCTCATCCCTGACACATGTGGCCCCTGCTGCTGTATCATTCCCCTATTGGCTAGGGTTAGACTGCACAGGCTAACCTAATTCTGATTGGCTAATTTAAAGAGAATGACGCTGTGAGTGCTTTGGCAGGAGTCAGGGCAGAGCAGGTAGCAGGTAATGAGTGCGGGTGGAGCAGGTGATTGGAATGCACGGAGGAGCAGGTGATCGGAATGAGTCAGGGTGGAGTAGGTAATCAAAAAAGGTTGCTTTACAAGGAAGTTAAGTTTAAAAGTAGAAGGCAGGGGGGTGGCGCCAAGATGGCCGAATAGGAACAGCTCCAGTCTGTGGCTCCCAGCGTGAACGACGCAGAAGACGGGTGATTTCTGCATTTCTAACTGAGGTACCGGGTTCATCTCAGTGCGGCTTGCCAGACAAGTGGGTGCAGCCCACGGAGCAGGGCAGGGCATCGACTCACCCGGGAAGCGCAAGGGGTTGGGGAATTCCCTTTCCTAGCAAAGGGAAGCCGTGACAGACGTCACCTGGAAAATCGGGACACTGCCACCCTAATACTGCGCTTTTCCAATGGCCTTAGCAAATGGCACACCAGGAGATTATATCCTGCGCCTGGCTCAGAGGGTCACGTTTAAAGCAGTGTGTAGAGGGAAATTTATAGCACTAAATGCCCACAAGAGAAAGCAGGAGAGATCTAAAATTGACACCCTAACATCACAGTTAAAAGAACTAGAGACGCAAGAGCAAACACATTCAAAAGCTAGCAGAAGGCAAGAAATAACTAAGATCAGAGCAGAAATGAAGGAGATAGAGACATAAAAAACCCTTCAAAAAATCAATGAATCCGGGAGCTGGTTTTTTGAAAAGATCAACAAATTGATAGACCGCTAGCAAGACTAATAAAGAAGAAAAGAGAGAAGAATCAAATAGATGCAATAAAAAATGATAAAGGGGATGTCACCACCAATCCCACAGAAATACAAACTACCATCAGAGAATACTATAAACACCTCTATGCAAATAAACTAGAAAATCTAGAAGAAATGGATAAATTCCCGGACACATACACCCTCCCAAGACTAAACAAGGAAGAAGTTGAATCCCTGAATAGACCAATAACAGGTTCTGAAATTGAGGCAATAATTAATAGCCTACCAACCAAAAAAAGTCTAGGACCAGACGGATTCATAGCCGAATTCTACCAGAGGTACAAAGAGGAGCTGGTTCCATTCCTTCTGAAACTATTCCAATCAATAGAAAAAGAGGGAATCCTCCCTAATTCATTTTATGAGGCCAACATCATCCTGATACCAAAGCCTGGCAGAGACACAACCAAAAAAAGATAATTTTAGACCAATATCCCTGATGAACATTGATGCAAAAATCCTCAATAATATACTGGCAAACCGAATCCAGCAGCACATCAAAAAGCTTATCCACCACAATCAAGTTGGCTTCATCCCTGGGATGCAAGGCTGGTTCAACATACATAAATCAATAAACATAATCCATCATATAAACAGAACCAAAGACAAAAACCACATGATTATCTCAATAGGTGCAGAAAAGACCTTTGACAAAATTCAACAGCCCTTCATGCTAAAAACTCTCAATACACTAGGTATTGATGGGACGTATCTCAAAATAATAAGAGCTATTTATGACAAACCCACAGCCAATATCATACTGAATGGGCAAAAACTGGAAGCATTCCCTTTGAAAACTGGCACAAGACAGGGATGCCCTCTCTCACCACTCCTATTCAACATAGTGTTGGAAGTTCTGGCCAGGGCAATCAGGCAGGAGAAAGAAATAAAGGGTATTCAATTAGGAAAAGAGGAAGTCAAATTGTCCCTGTTTGCAGATGACATGATTGTATATTTAGAAAACCCCATCGTCTCAGCCCAAAAATCTCCTTAAACTGATAAGCAACTTCAGCAAAGTCTCAGGATACAAAATCAATATGCAAAAATCAGAAGCATTCCTATACACCAATAACAGACAAACAGAGAGCCAAATCATGAGTGAACTCCCATTCACAATTGCTTCAAAGAGGATAAAATACCTAGGAATCCAACTTACAAGGGACGTGAAGGACCTCTTTAAGGAGAACTACAAACCACTGTTCAGCAAAATAAAAGAGGACACAAACAAATGGAAGAACATTCCATGCTCATGGATAGGAAGAATCAATATTGTGAAAATGGCCATACTGCTCAAGGTAATTTATAGATTCAATGCCATCCCCATCAAGCTACCAATGACTTTCTTCACAGAATAGGAAAAAACTACTTTAAAGTTCATATGGAACCAAAAAAGAGCCCGCATGGCCAAGTCAATCCTAAGCCAAAAGAACAAAGCTGGAGGCATCGTGCTACTTGACTTCAAACTATACTACAAGGCTACAGTAACCAAAACAGCATGGTACTGGTACCAAAACAGAGATATAGACCAATGGAACAGAATAGAGCCCTTGGAAATAATACCACATATCTACAACCACCTGATCTTTGACAAACCTGACAAAAACAAAAAATGGGGAAAGGATTCCCTATTTAATAAATGGTGCTGGGAAAACTGGCCAGCCAAATGTAGAAAGCTGAAACTGGATCCCTTCCTTATACCTTATACAAAAATTAATTCAAGATGGATTAAAGACTTAAACGTTAGACCTAAAACCATAAAAACCCTAGAAGAAAACCTAGGCAATATCACTCAGGCCACAGGCATGGGCAAGGACTTCATGACTAAAACACCAAAAGCAATAGCAACAAAAACCAAAATTGACAAATGGGATCTAATTAAACTAAAGAGCTTCTGCACAGCAAAAGAAACTACCATCAGAGTGAACAGGCAACCTACAGAATGGGAGAAAATTTTTACAATCTACCCATCTGACAAAGGGCTAATCTCCAGAATCTACAAAGAACAAACAAATTTACAAGAAAAAATCAACCCCATCAAAAAGTGGGTGAAGGATATGAACAGACACTTCTCAAAAGAAGACATTTATGCAGCCAACAGACACATGAAAAAATGCTCATCATCACCGGCCATCAGAGAAATGCAAATCAAAACCTCAACGAGATACCATCTCACACCAGTTAGAATGGCGATCATTAAAAAGTCAGGAAACAACAGGTGCTGGAGAGGATGTGGAGAAATAGGAATGCTTTTACACTGTTGGTGGGACTGTAAACTAGTTCAACCATTGTGGAAGACAGTGTGGCGATTCCTCAAGGATCTAGAACTAGAAATACCGTTTGACCCAGCCATCCCATTACTGGGCATATACCCAAAGGACTATAAATCATGCTGCTATAAAGACACATGCACACATATATTTATTGTGGCACTATTCACAATAGCAGACTTGGAACCAACCTAAATGTCCATCAATAATAGACTGGATTAAGAAAATGTGTCACATATACACCATGGAATACTATGCAGCCATAAAAAAATGATGAGTTCATGTCCTTTATAGGGACATGGATGAAGCTGGAAACCATCATTCTGAGCAAACTATCTCAAGGACAGAAAACCAAACACCGCATGTTCTCACTCATAGGTGGGAATTGAACAATGAGAACACATGGACACAGGGTGGGGAACATCACACACTGGAGCCTGCTGGGGGGTGGGGGGAGGGGAGAGGGATAGCATTAGGAGATATACCTAAAGTAAATGACGAGTTAACGGGTGCAGCACACCAACATGGCACATGTATACATATGTAACAAACCTGCACGTTGTGCACATGTACCCTAGAACTTAAAGTAAAATAAGTAAATAAATAAATAAAAAGAAAAAAATAAAAGTAGAAGGCAAAGAATTGAACATACTGACATATTAATTCTTTGAAAAGAAATTTAGAACTCATATCTAACAAAAGGAAAGGAAAGAAGGAAAGTACAACTTGGAATAGGGCAAACAGGTGACTTGAGAAATCAAGTGTGCAGATTGACTTCTTGACTTGGGGTTTTATACATTGGCATGCTTCTGGGATCGTGCCTTACTTCTCCCCACCCCTGAGATCTTATTGGGAAGCTGATGATCAATTTTCAGGCGTTTTCTATCTATTAGGAGACTGCCTTTCCCTGGCGCTGGCTGTGACCAATTATTTAGAGAAACAGTTAACAACTGCCTGACCATCACCTGATAGTTGCCCAGCACTCCTGGTGTGTGTGTGAGCCCTTTCTTGCTCTGCTCATACCAGACTAGCTACCTACTGTAACATCAGGACAGAGGCAAAAGGTCCCAGTTCAACCTGAGTCTGTCTATTCCGAAGGGTCAATGTCACTGTAATCCTGAAACCCTTCTAGTCACCCATTAACTTGGTGATGTCATTGCCAACCACTTTTGGAGATGGACCCAGGGGCTTGATCTTAGGAGCCGGGGCAGAAATGGCACTGACTTCCCCATCGGTGCACCTCAGGTTTGCGACATTAATCTTGTTGGGGTTGAACTTAGGCAGTACGGTGGAGGTGGCTGGTGTCAGATGTACCCAGATGTGAGATGACGGAAGAAAGTTGCAACTTAGGCCAGGCATGGTGGCTCATGCCTGTAATCTCAGCACTTTGGGAGGCTGAGGCGGGTGGATCAGAAGGTCAGGAGTTCAAGACCAGCCTGACTAACATGGTGAAACCCTGTCTCTACTAAAACAAAAAATTAGCCAGGCGTGGTGGCACATGCCTGTAAGCCCAGCTACTCAGGAGGTAGAGGGAGGAGAATCGCTTGAACTCAGGAAGCGGAGGTTGCAGTGAGCCAAGATTGTGCCACTGCACTCCAGCCCGGGCAATAGAGTGAGACTCCGTCTCAAAAAAAAAAAAAAAAAGCAAGTTGCACCTTGGCCTCCTCTGAGCAGAAAACCAAAAGGCTTGAATGTCTTCACAGGCAAACATGTTAAAACCTATACTCAACACTAAATAAATACTCACTTGTCTACATTGATACACACCCCCTCACCCTAACTAAAACTTCATCTGTTGTTTCTAGACCTAGAGAGCCATGGAGTTTCTTCCTCTTGGAATTGGCTAGGTAGCCCTGAGAGAGGAACAAGAGGAGAAGGCATGGCCTGCCTGTGATGGATAGGATTAATCTTCTAAGATGAAGAAACAAAATAATTAAATTCTTAATCACCCCTAAGCCAGTACGGCTGATATAGCTGAGGGAGGGAGGGGGTTCTGAGGCCCAGACCAATATCCTAGAAATGGAGAGGGACTTAGGAAGAGAGGCACAGACAGAACCTTTCAGGCCAGAAGGAAAACCAGTAGGCAGGTAGGCAGGAAGGCAGATACACCTCGCTAGTGCCACAGAATCTTTCTTTCCAAGAGGAAATGGAGAAGCCTTGGAAAGAAAGCCTCCCATCATCCACTAAAACAGGGTGTTAGGAGGGTCTGGGCCCTCTTCAGCCCTCCCCAGAGCCCTTCCTGCCCCTCCATGGGAGGCATCCTGGGAGTAGAAATAGTATACAGGACTCACAAATTGCCTGGAACCTTGAGTTTCATCAGGCATAGGGTCAACATTCCTCCTGGGATCCCCAGCTCTCAGTAGTGACAGGCCTATTTTCTGGTTTGGCAGAATGGCAGGAGATGATGTCTTCTACATAGATTCCTTGGCTCCCTTCAGAAAGTAAAATAGTCTGGGTGTGATGGTTCACACCTGTAATCCCAGCACTTTAGGCGACTGAAGCAGGAGGACTGTTTGAGCCCAGGAGTTCAAGACCAGCCTGGGTAGCACAGTGAGACCCCACAAAAAATAAAAGTTAGCTGGATATGGTGGCACACGCCTGTGGTCCCAGATATTTGGGAGACTGAGGTGGGAGGATCATTTGAGCCAGGAATGTTGAGGATGCAGTGAGCTGTGATAGCACCACTGCACTCCAGCTTGAGTGACAGAGTGGGACTTTGTCTCAAAACAAACAAACAAAAAAACAAAAGAAAAACAAAAAGTAAAATAAAAATAGTGATAAGTATTTGATAGTAGAATTGACAAGAACTAAATTCTGATTTAAAATGTCTTCCTGGCTGGGTGAGGTGGCTCAAGCCTGTAATCCCAGCACTTTGGGAGGCCAAGGTGGGTGGATCACCTGAGGTCAGGAGTTCCAGACCAGCCTGGCCAACATGATGAAACCCCGTCTCTACTAAAAATACAAAAAGTAGCCAGGCGTGGTGGCATGCTGTAGTCCCAGCTACTAGGGAGGCTGAGGCAAAAGAATCACTTGAACTCAGGAAATGAGGCTGCAGTGAGCCGAGATTACGCTACTCCAGCCTGGACGACAGAGCGAGACTCCATTTAAGAAAAAGCAAAACAAAAACAAAATGTCTTCCTCCTGAAACCTGAGTAAAATGACATTAAAGGAATTTTCTTTAAAGATACAGAAGGGCAAGAAGAATGGGAAAGAAGATACCAAAGAATGAAAGAGTTCAACACATTTTTGAAGACTGAAAACTTACAGAAGGTGAAAACTACTATGTACCTGCAGAGGTAGGGTATCCTTAGAAGGAAGTCAATCCATTCCACAGAACTCCAGAAAGGCTCAAGGTGCAGAGGCATTTGGCATCTCAGAAGGTGAGTGGTGACATCAGGATGAAAACATAGGAATTGGTAGAAACTCTTAATGTGGATCAGCTAGATCCCCCAGTAATCTCTCCAGCATCCATTACAGCCAGACAACAATCCAGACCAGACTCCTTCATTTTGGAGAAACAACCAGAGAGACTTCATGTTTGGGGATATCTGGCATGATGGAGAGTAGAGACAGTGAGTAGGGATGGAAATGGGGGGAATAGGGAATGAAAAGAGTGGAAGTCTACAGAGTGATAGGGCTTGCAGCCCTCTGCCTCCATGTTGTTCTCAGATCCGTGGTCATAAGGCAAGAACTTGAAAGATTTTTCTCTGGAGAAACCAAATGACTCTAGAGTAAAGATCTTTAGATGGGCCATTTGATGATCCCTCAATGAAAAAGCCAGTGGAGCCCACTTCTCCATGTGCTTTCCTAACAAATGAATAAAGCAGCAGGGATCATAGACATTTGAGGAAACTTTAAAGGTGAAAGAGAGACTATAATTATTAATAAGAAGTAGGAAAAAGAAACCTGGAGTAAGTAAGGACAATACAAGAAACAGAAAATTATTTAAGAAAATTACTTAAGCCGGGCGCAGTAGCTCACGCCTGTAATCCCAGCACTTTGGGAGGCTGAGGCAGGCGGATCACAAGGTCAGGAGGTCGAGACCATCCTGGCTAACACAGTGAAACCCTGTCTCTACTAAAAATACAAAAAAAATCAGCCGGGCGTGGTGGCAGGCGCCTGTAGTCCCAGCTACTTGGGAGGCTGAGACAGGAGAATGGTGTGAACCCGGGAGCAGAGGTTGCAGTGACCAAGATCGTGCCACTGCACTCCAGCCTGGGAGACAGAGTGAGACTCCGTCTCAAAAAAAAAAAAAAAAAAAAAAAAGAAAATTACTTAAAAAAGCTCACCAACATTAGTTAATATACCTGAAGAGTTGCTATACTTTTCATATGGATAAAACAAGAAGCAATGCTATGAAAAAAAAAAAAAACAGAATAAGGGAGTAAGAAAGAGCTCTTGGAAATTAAAAACACAGTAGTTAACATTAGAAATTTAATAGAATAGGCTGGTTGCAGTGGCTCACACTTGTAATCCTAGCACTTTGGGAGGCGGAGGTTAGGGGATTGCCCAGCCAACTTTTGTGCTTTAATAAAGGACACCATTAAGAAAGCAAAAAGGCAACCCAAAGAATGGGATAAAAGTTTTGCAAATTCTATATCTGATACGGGACTTGTATACAGAATATACAAAGAACTCTTACATCTCCACTGGGGCGGTGGTTCACACCTGTAATCTCAGCACTTTGGGAGGCCAAGGTGGGAGGATCACTTGAGGTCATGAGTTTGTGACCAGCCTGGTCAACATGATGAAACCTGTCTCCACGAAATATACAAAAATTAGCCAGGCATGGTGGCACGTCCCTGTAATCCCAGCTACTTGGGAGGCTGAGGCAAGAGAATGGTTTGAACCCAGGAGGCGGAGGTTGCAGTGAGCCGAGATGGCATTATTGCACTCCAGCCTGGGTGACAGAGTGAGACTCCATCTCAAAAAAAAAAAAAAAAAAGAAGAAGTCTTACATCTCAATAATAAAAGGACAAATAAACCAATAAAAATGGACAAAGAATCTAAATAGACATTTCCTCAAAGAACATACACAGTTGGCCAATGAGCACATGAAAAGATGCTCAACATCGGCCAGGCGCAGTGGCTCATGCCTGTAATCCCAGCACTTTGGGAGGCTGAGGCGGGCTGATCAAGAGGTCAGGAGATCGAGACCATCCTGGGTAACATGGTGAAACCCTGTCTCTACTAAAAATACAAAAAAATTAGCCGGGCGTGATGGTGGGCGCCTGTAGTCCCAGCTACTCGGGAGGCTGAGGCAGGAGAATGGCGTGAACCCGGGAGGCGGAGCTTGCAGTGAGCCGAGGTCGCGCCACTGCACTCCAGCCTGGGTGACAGAGCAAGACTCCACCTCAAAAAAAAGAAAAGAAAAGATGCTCAACGTCATTAGTTACAAAGAAATGCAAATCAAAACCGCAGAGAGAGAGATACCTCTTTGTGCCAAAATAGCTATAATAAAAAACAGAGATAACAACAAATATTTTTGAGGGCAAGGAGAAAATGGAACTCTCATACACTGCTAGAGGGAATGTCAAATGGGTGCATCCACTTTGGAAAACAGTATGGCAGTTTCTCAAATGGTTAAACATAGAGTTACCATATAACCCAGCAATGCCACTCATGGGTATATAGCTAAGAGAAATGAAAACATGTCCACAAAAAAGCCTGTACATGACTGTTCATAGCAGCATTTTTCATAATAGCCAGAAGGTAGACACAACCCAAATGTCCATCAATTGGTGAATGGATAAATAAAATGTGGTATATCCATACAAGGGATAAATAAAATATGGTAATCCATCCATATTATTTGGCAATAAAAAGAGGCTTGGCATGGTGGCTCATGCCTGTAATCCCAGCACTTTGGGAGGCTGAGGCGGGTGAATCACTGGAGGTCAGGAGTTCTGGACCAGCCTGGCCACCATGGCGAAACTGCATCTCTACTAAAAATACAAAAATTAATCGGGCATGGTGGCATGCTCCTGTAATCTCAGCTACTCTGGAGGCTGAGGCAGGAGAATTGCTTGAACCTGGGAGGCAGAGGTTGCAGTGAGCCAAGATTGCGCCATTGCACTCCAGCCTGGGTGACAGAGCAAGACTCTGTCTCAAAAAAAAACAAAAAAGGAACAAAAAGGAATAGTAATATTTGCTACAACATGGATGCACCTTGAAAGCATTATACTAAGTGAAAAAAGCTAGTCGCAAAGAACCACATATTGTATGAATCCACTCATACAAAATGTTCAGAACAAACAATTCCATTGAGACAGAAAGTGGATTGATAGTTGCCTAGGGGTCAGTGGGAAATGGGGAGTGACAGCTAATGGGCAGGTTTTTTTTTTTTTTTTCTGAGATGGAGTCTTGCTCTGTTGCCAGGCTGGAGTGCAGTGGTGCGATCTCGGCTCACTGCAACCTCCACCTCCTGGGTTCAAGTGATTCTCCTGCCTCAGCCTCCCAAGTAGCTGGGACTACAGGTGCATGCCACCATGCCCAGCTAATTTTTGTATTTTTAGTAGAGACAGGGTTTCACCATGTTGGCCAGGATGGTCTCGATCTCTTGACCTCGTGATCTGCCCGCCTCGGCCTCCCAAAGTGCTGGGATTACAGGCATGAGGCACCATGCCTGGCCTTTTTTTTTTTTTTTTTTAGCAATGAAAATGTTGTAATATCAATTGTGGTAATGGTTGCACAATTCTGTGAATAAACAAAAATCCATTGAATTGTACCCTTTAAATGGGTGAATTGTATGGTATGTGAAATGTATCTCAAAAAAGCTGTTATAAACTTATTTTTCAAAGAAGAAAACCATTCCATGAGAGCCGTTTACAGGACATGCTCAATTTAGAGGCAGGTAAAGCACCAGAGTACCAGAAGGGGAAGTCCCAGAGAGAGCCTCCTGAGACCCTTTCTGGCCAGCAGAGTTACAAAAAACAAGTTCCATTCCTAGAGGTCAGATAACAGAGGCAATCTGGTGGTTTCTGAGTCACATAAGGACAATTTAATCCCACAAAGGAATTCTGGGACCCATGGGAGAAACCGTCTTCCTCCTCCTATAACCAGAGAAAAAGGAAATGCCAAGTGCAGAGAAGCCCAGCAGACAGAGTGCGTCAAGCCTTGATGTGAAGGAAGAAAAATGAAAGAGACCTCACTTCTGAGGCCTGTGAAGCAACAGCTGGAGGTGAGGGAGAGAATCGAGGCCAGAGTGGGTCCAGTCAGAGGATGCAGGGCCAATGTGTGCAGGTGTGTGCAGAGCTAAGGAGCTGGGCCAGCTCTAGCCATGGGTGGGAGACCTATGATCAAGGCTGAGGGAGAGTGAGAGAGTGAGAATATCGCTATGGTCCCTGGGAAGCAGCAGTTTCTGGATTAGACCCTGAACCAGTTCTGGCCCCACAGAATTAGGGCATAACCAGAGTGTTTGTGGGTGGGGGCAGTGATTGGGTATTGTTCTCTCTGCTGGAGAGACGGGGAGCCCAAGGCAGTCAGATGGTAGCTATTGAGAAGGTGTAGCAAGCAAGTTTTTCTCAGGACTGGGACCAGCATGTGGTCAAGGCCAAACCAGGGCTTCAGTCCAGGTAATTCCATGGATACATTTGTCCTCATTCTGGGTTGAGGAAGAGACTTTGCATCAAATCTCTGAAGGCTGAAATAAACCTAGAGCGGAGGCATGCTGACAATATTGGCTGAACACTATTCCTGTGTGGGCTCACGTTCCTGGGATAGTTCATATTCACTGTCTGACTCTTCTCCGGATGCCTCTGGGTACAGCCCTTGCATTGACTTGTTTTTCTGCCCTGAACCCAGAAGCTTGGTGTTGGAGTTGGTTTTGCCACGATGCAAAGCTGGGCCCTTTTACCTCTATTTGCAGGTTCTTGTTTGGTCTTGCTATGGGTCATGTGACTTCATGTTGGCACCATTGTTCCCCCAATATTCCCCTAAGTCCACCCCCTCATCTGGTTGCCAGAAGACTATTTATCCTCTCAATTTAAAATCTATCATTACCAGCCTGGAAAAGATTGTGAGTCCCTATCTCTACAAAATTTTTAAAAAAAATTAGCCGGTCATGGTAGGGTGTCCCTATAGTTCCAGCTGCTCAGGAGGCTGGGGTGGGAGGATTGCTTGAGCCCAGGAGCTCAAGGCTTCAGTGAGCTATGACTGCACCACTGCACTCCAGCCTGGGTGACAGAGCAAGACCCTGTCTCAAATAAAATAAAATAAAATAAAATAAAATAAGGCACTCACAGAAGGATTCCAAAGTTCATTTCCTCAGAAGTAGGCCTTCTGGAGGGCTAGTAATGTCCTATATCTTGGTCTGGTTAATGGTTAAAATACTATATTTGCTTTGTAATAATTCATGGAGCTGGCCAGGTATGGTGGCTCACACCTGTAATCCCAGCACTTTGGGAGACTGAGGCAGATGGATCGCTTGAGCTCAGGAGTTCAAGACCAGCCTGAGCAACATAGTGAGACCCTGTCTCTATAAAAATACAAAAATTAGCTAGGCATGGTGGTGCATGTTTGTAGTCCCAGCTACTCAGGAGGCAGAGGCAGGAGGATCACTTGAGCCCGGGAGGCAGAGGTTGCAGTGAGCTGAGATTGTGCCACTGCATTCCAGCCTGGGTGGCAGAGCCAGACCTTGTCTCAATAATAACAATAATAATGATAATAATAAAATCCATGGAGTTTTACACTTATAATTTGTACTTTTTTATGTTTATGGATCTGCCATACCAACAACCTGTGAACTTCTATGTATGTAAGAGAGAAATAAATTCCATCTTGTTTAAGCCACATATGCAGACCAAAGTAGTGCTCCCAAATCGCCAGAAAAGGGGTGACATAAAGTGCATATTAACAAAAACCTCACGCCTGTAATGCCAGCACTTTGGGAGGCCAAGGCAGGTGGATCACCTGAGGTCGGGAGTTCAAGACCAGCCTGACCAACATGGAGAAACCCCGACTCTACTAAAAATACAAAATTAGCCGGGCGTGGTAGCGCATGCCTGTAATCCCAGCTACTTGGGAGGTTGAGGCAGGATAATCACTTGAACCTGGGAAGTGGAGGTTGCAGTGAGCTGAGATCGCACCATTGCACTCCAGCCTGGGCAACAAGAGTGAAATTCTGTCTCAAAAAACAAAAACAAAAACAAAACAAAACCTTTTCCTTGATTCTTACCATCATAAACAGAAACTTCATGAGAAAGTAGGAAAAGTTTAAACTTAAATTTACAGGTCCACAGTCTCTTACTTAACAATCTTGAAATTTGAAAGGCTCAAAAAATGAAAGTTTTTCATAATTCAGTTGGTGGCATAATATGACTAGACCTGAACTCTTTTAGCAGCAAAGCCTGACCAGAACTTTGGCTACGTTTAGTTTTATTTACTCTATTTAGGAGAAATAATCACTAAGTTTTGCTGAAAAAATAATATACTGGGTTATGAAGTGCTTTTAAAAAGTTGCTGGAGGCCAAGTGCCGTGGCTCACGCCTGTAATCCCAGCACTTTGGGAAGCCAAGGCAGGTGGATCATTTAAGGTCAGGAGTTCAAGACCAGCCTGACCAATATGGTGAAACCCCGTCTCTGCTAAAAATACAAAACTTGGCTGAGCGTGGTGGCATGTACCTGTAGTCCCAGCTACTTGGGAGGCTGAGGCAGGAGAATTGCTTGAACCCGGGAGGCGGAGGTTGCAGTGAGCCAAGATAGTGCCACTGCACTTCAGCCTGGGTGACAGAGCGAGACTCCGTCTCAAAAAAAAAAAAAAAAAAAAGAGTTGCTGGAAAGTGATAGGCAGCTCTCCAGTTCCTGAGCATAGTGCAGGGTGGGTGAGTAGTAACTGGGGAAAATCCTAACTGAAACAAGGATAAAGAAAAAAGGCTTATATGATTCCAGGCATTAAAAAGATCATTTTACTTATAAAGGAAAGAGAATTAGACTAGCTTTGCATTTCTCTTCTACAGTACTATGATAGAAACTAAAATCCAAGAATCTTATGCATAGCTATCATTCTTGGGCAAATTGATGACAGTTTTGGAAATACTGTACAAGATGTTAGGGAGATTGCTAGACTTCCAGCAAAATTCAATCTTCTCCTTTCCTGTGGGATTATAATTGTAGCCTCAAACATGACATTCTATTTCCCAGCCCCCACTGTAGTTAGATGTGGCTACGTGGACTAAGCTGTCTCTAATAGAATGTGATCAGAAGTGTTATGTGCCATTTCTGAGCCCAGTGACTTAAGACCAGTGTGTGCCCTCTTCACACTCTCAGGAAGATGTGCCTGTGACTCAGTTTCAATGATAAAGAAACAAGATGGGGGAATACTATGTCCATAAATGATTGTGTAGTAGCATAACTGCGAATGTCCTAAAGCAATGCTCTGAAATGCAACATGAGAGAAAAATAAACTTCGATTTTGCTCAAGCTATTGCATTTTGGGGTTTCTTTGTTATAGAAATTTAGTCGTTAACTAATAATCAGGGATTCAGGCAGTATATCATCCATAACTTTATCTGATAAAAGTAATTGAAAGAGTACTCTAACTAGTTTTCAAGGTAGGAGAAAATAAAAAGAAAGAGTAATAATAAATCTGTAATCTATACAGTGAAATCTAAATAGAACATAACATTGCAACTGGGAATTTTTCATAGAAGGACAAAGAAAACATTCTTGAAACTGAACATGCATACTGAGAGGAAATTGTTAATAACATCAGACTAAAAGCTGCAAACTATTTTAGTGTGTCAGTTTTCTATTGTTATATAGCAAAGTACCCCAAAACTTTGTGACTTAAGATGATAATTTGTTATTTCTCATTATTCTGTGATTGGCTGGGCTCAACGTGGGAGTTCTGTTCCACTTCATGTTGACTGGGGTTATTTCTGTGGCTACATTCTTCTAGGAGCTTGGCTGGAACATCCAGAATGGCTTCACTCATGAGCCTGGGACATTGGCAGGGAGGTTCTGGGACTTTTTTTTCCCTCTCTCTCCATGCGGTCTCTCCAGCAGGTTGGCCAGACCTATTTATGTGGTGGCAGAAGTTGCCAATCTTCTTAAAACCTACACCTGTAACTGTCACAGGGTCACTTCCCTTGCAATTGATTGGTCAAGGTAAGTCACAGTCCAGCCCAGATTCAAGTGGTGGGAAACTAATTCCACTTTCTTTTTTCTTTCCTTTTTTTTTTTTGAGACAGGGTCTCACTCTGTTGCCCAGGATGGAGTGTAGCAGTGTGATCTCGGTTCACTGCAACCTCCACCTCCTGGGGCTCAAGCAATCCTCCCACCTCAGCCTCCCAGCCTCCTAAGTAGCTGGGACCACAGGCATGTACTACCAGGCCGGGCTAATTTTTGAGGTATCTTGCCCAGGCTGGTCTTGAACTCCTGGGCTCAGGCAATCCACCTGCCTCAGCCTCCCAAAGTGCTAGGATTACAGGTGTGAGCCGCTAGGCCTGGCCTTCCCACCTCTTTTAAAAATTATTTTTATTTTTAATTTTTGTGGGTACATAGCAAGTATATATACTTATGAGATACATGAGATGTTTTGAGACAGGCATGCAATGTGTAGTAATCATATCATGGAAAATGGAGTATCTATTGCCTGAAGCATTTATCCTTTGCATTACAAACAATCCAATTATACTGTTTTAGTTATTGTAAAATGTACAATTATTATTGACTATAGTCACCCTGTTGTGTTACCAAATGTTAGGTCTTATTTATTCTTTCTATTTTTTTGGTACCCATTAACCATCCCTACCTTCCCACCCAACTATCCTTCCCATCCTCTGGTAACCATTACTCTCTATCTCCAAGAAGTCAATTGTTTTGATTTTTAGATCTCACAAATAAGTGAGAACATCTGATGTTTGTCTTTCAGTGCCTGGCTTATTTCATTTAACATAATAACCTCTATTCCATCCAGGTTGTTGCAAATGACAGGATCTCGTTCTTTTTTTATGACTGAATAGTACTCCATTGTGTATAAATATCACATTTTCTTTATCCATTCATCTGTTGATGGGTGCTTAGGTTGCTTCCAAATCTCGGCTGTTGTAAACAGTGCTGCAACAAACATGGGAGTGCAGATATCTCTTCGATATACTTATTTCCTTTCTTTTGGGTATAAACCCAGCAGTGGGATTGCTAGATCATATGGTGGCTCTAGTTGCAGTTTTTTGATGGACCTCCAAACTGTTCTCCACCGTGGTTGTACTAATTTACATTCCCACCAATAGTGTATGAGGGATCCCTTTTCTTCACATTTTCACCAGCATTTGTTATTGCCTGTCTTTTGGATAAAAGCCATTTTAACTGGGGTGAGATGATATCTCATTGTAGTTTTTACTTGCATTTCTCTGATGATCAATGATGTTAATCTTTTCGCCTTTTCATGTCCACCTTTTCATGTGACTGCCATTTGTATGCCTTCTTTTGAGAAATGTCTATTCAAATCTTTTGACTTTTTTGTTGTTTTTGAGATAAAGTATGGTTCTGTTGCCCAAGCTGGAGGGCAGTGGCACGACCTTAGCTCACTGCAACGTCTGACTCCTGGGCTCAAGCCATCCTCTCATCTCAGCCTCTCAAGTAGCTGGGACCACAGGTGAGCACCACCACACCCGGCTAATTTTTGTATTTTTTGTACAGATGAGGTTTTGCCATGTTGCCCATGCTGGTCTTGAACTCCTGGGCTCAAGTGGGCTCTTCCTGCCCTGGCCTCTTAAAGTGCTGGGATTATGATTTGATTTCTGTATATGGCGAGAGAAGGGGGTCAAGTTTCAAGTTTCATTCTTCGGGGTTTGGATGTCCAGTTTTCCCTGAACCATTTATTGAAGTGACTGTCTTTTCCCTAGTGTATGTTATCGGCCCCTTTGTGGAAAATGAGATCACTGTAGGTGTGTGGATTTGTTTCTGGTTTCTCTATTCTGTTGTATTGATTTATGTGTTTGTTTTTATGCCAATTTCATGTTGTTTTGGTTACTATAGCTCTGTAGTATAATTTGAAGTCAGGTAATGTGATTCCTCCAGTTTTGTTCTTTTTGCTTAAGATAGCTTTGGCTATTCTGGGTCTTTCGTAGTTCTATGTAAAAAGAAAAATTTTTTTTTTTTGAGGCTTGCAGTGCATTGTCTTACTGCAACCTCTGCCTCCTGGGTTCAAGTGGTTCTTGTGCCTCAGCCTCCAAGTAGCTGGGACTACAGGCAGGTACCACCACATCCAGCTAATTTTTGTGTGTATTTAGTAGAGACGAGGTTTCACCATGTTGGCCAGGCTGGTCTCGAATTCCTGACCTCAAGCAATCCTCCCATCTCTGCCTCCCAAAGTGCTGGGATTACAGGTGTGAGCCATTCTGCCTGGCCGGTTCTGTATAAATTTTAGGATTGTTTTTTCTTTTTTTTTTTGAGACAGAGTCTTGCTGTCGCCCAGGCTGGAGTGCAGTGGTGCGATCTCGGCTCACTGCAGGCTCCGCCCCCTGGGGTTCACGCCATTCTTTTGCCTCAGTCTCCCGAGTAGCTGGGACTACAGGCGACCGCCACCTCGCCTGGCTAATTTTTTGTATTTTTAGTAGAGACGGGGTTTCACCGTATTAGCCAGGATGGTCTCGATCTCCTGACCTCGTGATCCGCCCACCTCGGCCTCTCAAAGTGCTGGGATTACAGGCGTGAGCCACCACGCCCGGCCAGGATTGTTTTTTCTATTTCTATGAAGAATATCATTGGTATTTTGATAGAAATTGCATTGAATCTGTAGATTGCCCTGGGTAGTATGAACATTTTAACAATATTGAGTTTTCCAATCCATGAACGTGGAATAGCTTACCATTTTTTGATGTCCTCTTCAATTTCTTTCATCTGTATTTTATAGTTTTCATTACGGAGATCTTTCACTTCTTTGATTAATTCCTAGGTATTTAATTTTATTTGTTGTTACTGTAAGTGAGATTACTTTTTAAAATTTCTTTTTCAGATTATTCACTGTTGGCATATAGAAATCCTGCTGATTTTTGTATGTTGATTTTGTATTCTACAACTTTACTGAATTTATCAGTTTTTTTTTTTTTTGAGATGGGGGCTCACTCTGTCACCCAGGGTGGAGTGCAGTGGCATGATCTTGGCTCACTGCAAGCTCCACCTCCCAGGCCCAAGCAATCCTCTTACTGCAGCCTCCCAAGTAGCTGGGACCACAGGTGCACACCACCACACCTGGCTAATTTTTTGTCTTTTTGGTAGAGATGGGGTTTCACCCTGTTGCCCAGGCTGGTCTTGAACTCCTGAGCTCAAGCAATCTGCCCACCTTGGCTTCCCAAAGTGCTGGGACTACAGGTGAGTCACCACAGCTGGCAATTTATCACTTTTTTTTTTTTGAGACAGTCTTGCTTTGTTGCCCAGGCTAGAGTGCAGTGGTGTGATCTCGGCTTACTGCAACCTCTGCCTCCTGTGTTCAAGTGATTCTCCTGCCTCAGCTTCCCGAGTAGCTGGGATTACAGGTGCGTGCCACAATGCCTAGCTAATTTTTGTATTTTTAGTAGAGATGGAGTTTTGCCATGTTGGCCAGGCTGGTGTCGAACTCCTGATCTCAGGTGATCCATCTGCCTTGGCCTCCCAAAATTCTGGGATTACAGGTGTGAGCCACCACGCCCAGAGGAATTTATCACTTCTAAAAATTTTTTGGTGGACTCTTTAGTTTTTTTCAAATATAAGATCCTATCATCTGCAAGCAAAGATAATTGGGCTTCTTCCTTTCCAATTTGGATACCCTTTTTATTTTTATTTTTATTTTTTTGAGACGGAGTCTCACTGTGTCACCCAGGCTGGAGTGCAGTGGCATGATCTTGGTTCACTGCAACCTCCACCTCCTGGGTTCAAGCAATTCTCCTGCCTCAGCCTCCTGAATAGCTGGGACTACAGGCGTGTGCCACCATGCCCAGCTAATTTTTGTATTTTTAGTAGAGATGGGGTTTCACCATGTTGGCCAGGCTGGCCTCGAACTCCTGACTGCAGGTGATCCACCCACCTCGGCCTCCCAAAGTGCTGGGATTACAGGCATGAGACACTGTGCCCAGTGATACCCTTTATTTTTTTCTCTTGTCTGACTGCTCTAGCTAGGACTTCATTACTGTGGTGAATAACAGTGGTGAAAATGGGCATCCTTGTCATGTTCCAGATCTTGGAGGAAAGTCTTTCAGTTTTTCCCCATTCAATATGATACTAGCTGTGGGTCTGTTGGATACAGCTTTCATTATGCTCAGTTATGTTCCTTCTATACTGCTTTTTAAGGGTTTTCATCTTGAAGGCTGTTGAATTTTTTTTTTTTTTTTTTTTAGTCTTAGCATTTACTTTCCCCACCCCACATTCTTGGAACAGCCTTTAGTTCTACAGGAAATGGCACTGATGGACAGAAGACTGGCATTACCTTCATGAAAGGGCTGTTAGAGCTGCCTGGGAAGAAGGCGTGCCTTGGGGAACTGGGAAGACGCCGTCAGTGTGGGTGGGCAGGAGGACAGCCAGTCGTCCTGCCGCCAGCCCAGTAGCTTCCAGCGGCAGGTGCCCAGGTGCTACCGGAGCCCCTCATAGGGGTAGGGGCAGGGACTGCACCTCCTCTAGGCACTCGTCGTAAGCCTCCTGGTACTCCTCGTGGGGCTTGACCATTATCACACAGGTGGGGCGCTTGGAGCCTGCGGCTGCACCCAGGTCCGTCTTAGAGGGGATATAGACATAGGGCAGACTTCGGTCCTCGCACATGACTGGGAGATGGCAGTATACCTCAATGGGCAGTGTGTCTCCTGCCAAAACCATGATCCCTTTTTCTCATTTGTTGACAAATTTCTGAACCTCTTTCACCCCGCGCCGAATCTGCTTCTGCTTCACCGCTTTCCTGATGCATTTGTAGAGCTTCCGCGTGAGGCGGCGAGAAGCCAGGGGCTGCGCGATGGGGTTCTGGTTGACCAGCAGCTCCCGGTAGGTGCGCTCCCCGGAGCACGCCTCCGCCTGAGCCTCGGGCCCGTCGGGATCTGCCTTTATTTTGGTCATCGCAGCGGCCGCTGAAACCTAGCCCCAGGATGTTGAATTTTATCAAATGCTTTTTCAGCGTCAATTGAAATGATTATATGGTTTTTGTCCTTCATTCTGTCGATATATCACAATGATTGATTTACACATGTTGAACCATCCTTGGATCCCAGAGATAAATCCCACTTGGTCATAGTAAATGTTCTTTTTAATGTATTGTTGAATTCTTTTTGCTAGTATTTTATTGAGGACTTTTGAATCAATATTCATTAGAGTATTTATGCCTGTAGTTAATTCCACCTCTTGATGGGAGAAGCATCCTGCACATCAAAGATGGGATTATTGACAGCATCTTTGGAAATAATCTTTCCTTTCTTTATTTTCTTTCTCTTTCTTTCTTTTTTTCTCTCTCTCTCTCTTTCTTCTCTCTTTCAGTGTCTCACTCTGTCACCCAGGCTGGAGTGCAATGGCACAATCATAGCTCACTGCAGCCTTGACTCACTGCAGCCTCAACCTCCTGGGCTCAAAGGATCCTCCTGCCTCCATTTGCTGAGTAGCTGGGACCACAGGCACATGCCACCATGCCCGGTTAAATTTTGTATTTTTTGTAGAGATGGGGTCTTACTATTTGCCCAAGCTGGTCTGAAACTCCTGAGCTCAAATGATCCTCCTGCCTCGGCCTCCCAAAGTGCTGGGATTATAGGTGTAAGCCACCACACCCAGCCCAGAAACAATCTTTCATAGTTCACCTTCTGGCCATAGCAATCCATATCCTTTCCCAATCAAAACACACTCATCCACTCCACCAAAATCTCAAACCATTATGGCCTTGGATCAAAGTCCAGCATTTCACTATCTAAATAAGGCCCATGAAGAAGAAGTTCCTGTGGTATAGTTTATTGGGTGTACAGGTACAACTTCTTCAACCCAGAGACCTGTGAACTAAATAGATGACTTACCTGCTCCCCTTATTCCTCACTCCCCACACCCACACACCAACACACTTGATAATATAGAGACATAATGACTCCACCGAATACTCCTATTCAAAAAGGGGAAGAATAGAAGGCACATTAATAGTTATCGATTCATAATAATTCTGAAATTTACCTGGGCAACTGTTCTCCTACTCTGAGGACAGGAATTGTTCTTTGATTGTTTTATTGAATGGCTTTTTTTTTTTTGAGACCGAGTCTCACTTTGTTGCCCAGGCTGGAGTGCAGTGGCATGATCTTGGCCACTGGGCTCAGGTGATCCTCCCACCTCAGTCTCCTGAGCAGCTGGGACTGTAGGCACGTGCCACCACGCCCAGCTAGTTTTTGTATTTTTTTTTGTAGAGACAGGGTCTCACCATGTTTCCAGGCTGGTCTCGAACTCCTGGACTCATGTGATCTGCCCACCTCGGCCTCCCAAACTGCTAGGATTACTGGTGTGAGCCACTGCCCCTAGAAGGAATGGTTTCACAATCCATTTTATTTTCAGAAGCTTTTAATTCTGCCCTTTGCACTCTGGGATCTTGGCTTCACACCCCGAGAAAGCATTTTCCATAAGAAACGGTCCATATTTGTAGCTGAGTAGCTTTTTCAGTTTCTTTCCACCCACAGAAAGTTGAGGGCCCAGGGATCCTTTTTGTTTCAAACTGTCTTTGCCCCTTATAATCTATAGTTTCACTTTTGCCAATATACTTCTCTTTAAAACTTTGTGGGTATTTTATGAATATTACTTGGATTCACACCATACCCCCCAAACCACATCCATACTTCTTTCTGAGACAGAAGTCTCTCTAATTTGGATGTGTCTGATTGCTGTAGTGCAATGCCCTTATGTTTCTCAGAAGCCCTTCTGTCTAGGTGAGATGGTCTACAAGGCACTGCCTTAATTCCTTATGAAGTCTTACAGCTGCACTCTTGATTTGATCTGAGGCCACATTTAACTTGCAATTTCCTAGATTTGATCTTTGCTCTGAAGCCATTTCTTATTTTGGTGATCTTTTGCTAAGTCCTTAGTCCTTTACTCACTAAGTCCTTTACATTTTGTCTCGTTTCTGCTTGAAAATTGAATAATTTCTTCTTTGGCTTATTTCTCTTTTGCAATACAACATCCTATGTGGTTAAAAGAAATCAGCAAACGCTTTTAACATTCTGCATGGGAATCTCCTAAGGCAGATCCAGAAGGTCATTAAGTATGTCTCCTAGCTTCTAAGTTATCACAGATGACAGTGCTGCCAAACATTTTGCCAGTGCATCACACTGGTTGTTCTCTCTCCAGGTTTTAATAAGTTTCCTCACTGCTCTTCTAACTTCCACTCAAAGCCTCCTTGCTGTCTTTCCAGGCTCTGCCTGCTGCCTGGTCCCCACATCAATGCCACATGTTTTATGTTTTAGTTATGGCAGTATCCCATTTCTAGATATCAATTCTCTAACAGTTATCTACAAAGGGGTGTTTTGTTATGTAACAACAGATGCTGTAATCATCTAGTAATCTGGAGGATATAAGATGGCTTCCCTCATATGTATGGGGCCTTGGTGCTGGCCATGGGGTCACTCTCCATATGTGATTTCTCATCGGTCAGCAGTTATCCCATTTAACTCTGACATGGTGGTAGGAGTGTTCTATGACAGCGTAAGCAGAAGCCCCAAGGACAATAGAGGCCTATGCTTAGGAACTCATATGATGTCACTTCTATAACATTTTGTCAGTCAAAATAATTCACAAGCCCAGTCAAGAAACAACAGGTAGGAAAAAAGACTATGTATTAGTCAGCGTTTTCCAGAGAAACAGAATTAATAGGATATGAAGATTTATTATTATGAAGAATTGGCTCACATGATATGGAGGCGAAGAAGTCCCACAATCTGCTGTCTGCAAGCTGGAGACCCAGGGAAACCAGTGGTGTAATTCAATTTGAGTCTAAAGGTCTGAGAAACAGGGGAGCTGATGGTATAAATCCTAGTACAAGGGCAGGAGGAGATGAGAGGGGGTGTTTCAGCTCAGACAGTGAGGCAGGAAAAAAAAAAGAGTGAGAGAGAGGGCAAATTCCTCCTTCCACCATCTTTTGTTCTATTCTGGCCTTCAATGGATTGGATAACGCCTTTCTATATTGGGAGGACATTCTATTTTACTGAGCCTACAGATTCAAGTTGACACATGAAATTAACTATCACGGACTCTCTCTCTCTTTGTTTTTAAATCCGCCATCTGCACACTAAAGACTCCGCTTGACGGGAAAAGTTGTAACAACTTTATGGCCATATTTAACCTCCCACAGGTAACTACAAACATCTTAAAGTAAATATAATATTCAATAATTTTATGTTGAAAGCAACATAACAGGAACAAGATATAGATGCCCAATATCACCATTTCCATTCAACACATTACTACAGGTTTTAGCCACTGCAATAGGCAAGAAAAAGAAATAAGTTATATAATTGGAAAGAAATAAAATGGTCATTATTCTCTACATAGCTGGAAACAGAAAGTAAGAAAAATGGCTAGACTACTAGAATTAATTAGTTTAATTAATAATTCAGCATGGGTGCTAGCTTCAAGACCAACATACAAAAATAATTGTATTTCTATATTTACACTGAAAACAATTAGAAAATAAAAATTTACATTTAAAATGACATGAAATATTAAATGCCTAGAATAAATCTAACAAAGAGGTGTGCAATCTCTACACTTAAAAACTATAAAGCATCAAGAGAAATTACAGACACCAAAATAAATGGAGAAATATATCATTTTTATGGATTGAAAGATTCAACCCCACAGAATGCTGTTATTAGTCTCCTAAGGCTGCTTTAATAAAGTACCACAAACTAGGTTTTAAAAAAACAAACAAACAGAATTTATCTCACCATTCTTGGGGCTAGAAGGCTAAAATTAAAGATCGGTAGGGTCATGCTTTCTCTGAAACCTATATGGGAGAATCTTTCCTTGCCTCTCTTAGCTTTTGGTGTTATCAACAATCCTTAGCATTCCTTGGCTTGCAACTGCAGTACTTCAATCTCTGCTTCCATCATCGCATGGGGTTCTCCTCCCATGTGTATGTCTTCATATCTTCTCCTTTCTTAAGGACACCAGTCATAATGGATGAAGCGCCCACCTTCCTTCAGTATGGCCTCATCTTAACTAATTACATCTGCAACAATCCTACATGACTAAATAAGGTCCCATTCTAAGGGTTAGGACTTCAACATATCTTTTTAGGTGACACAATTCAACATAATGAATAACTAATAACAATTCTCCAAAACAGGCATACCACTTCAGTATAATACTAAACAAAATCCCAATGGATTCTAAAATTTGTAAGGAAAGTTTTGTCACAACTGACAAGCTGATTCAAAAATTTACATGAAGATGCAAAGGACCAAAGAAAGCCAAGATAATCTTGAAGGACATAATAGGAGGGAGGACTTTTTCTATCATATACTAAGATTTACTATAAAGCTATTACAGAAATTAAGACAGTATGGTATTTCCACAAGGAGAAACAAAAGGAACAGCCTTCACAGTCCTGAAACAAACCCACATATATATAGACAACTGATACATGACAAAGGTGTCAATGCAGAACAGTGGGGAAAAGGACAGTCTTTTTAAAAAATAGTGCTTAATCCATGCAAAATTCACATGGAAAGGTTGAAATCTGACTTACTTTACACTATACACATAACCCAACCTCAGATGGATTATAAAACTAAATGTGAAAGACTAATAACACTTCTAGAAATTTTCTTCATTTGGTAGGAAAATATTTCTTAAGAGAATACAATAAGCACTAAGCACAAAGGGTTTTTGTTGTTGTTGTTTGTTTGTTTTTTGGATGGAGTCTTGCTCTGTCACCCAGGCTGGAGTGCAGTGGCATGACCTCGGCTCATTGCAACCTTCGCTTCCCGGTTCACGTGATTCTCCTGCTTCAGCCTCCCGAGCAGCTGGGACTATACGTGCACACCACCATACCCGGCTAATTTTTTTTTTTTTTCCTGAGGCAGAGTCTTGCTCTGTCACCCAGGCTGCAGCACAGTGGTGCGATCTTGGCTCACTGCAACCCCTGCCTCCAGGGTTCAAGTGATTCCCCTGCCTCAGCCTCCCTAGTAGCTGGGATTACAGGTGCCCACCATGCCCAGCTAATTTTTGTATTTTTAGTAGAGACAGGGTTTCACCATGTTGGCCAGGCTGGTCTCAAACCCCTGGCCTCAAGAGTTCCGCCCACCTCAGCCTCCCATAGTGCTGCTATTATAGGCATGAGCCACCATACCCAGCCACAAAGGTCTTTTAAGTTCATCAAAAGACACCAATAACAGAGTGAAAAGCTGTTACTCCAAGCTACTGAGTGGGAGAAGATATTTGCAATATATACAGTAGTCCTCCCTTATCCATGGGGATACGTTCGAAGATGTTCCACAGATGCCTGAAACCTCCAGTAGTATCAAACCCTATATATGCTATGTTTTTTCCTATACATACATACCTATGATAAAGTTTAATTTATAAATCAGGCACAGAAAGAGACTAACAACGAACAATAGAACAATTATAACGATAAACTTTAATGAAAGTTGTTTAAAACTTATGAATTATTTGTTACTGGAATTTTCCATTAAATATTTTCAGACCGTGGTTGAGTGTGGGTAACTAAGACTTCAGAAAGCAAAACCGTGGATGAGGGTGGCTAGTGTATATTCAAAAAAGACTTATCTTAGTGTATTCCTGATTGCCAAAAGAAAATGCCACAGACTGTGTAATTTATAAATGGTAGAAATTTATTTCTCACAGTTCTGGAGGTTGGCAAGTCCAAGATCAAGGCACTGGCAGATTTGTTGTCTTGGAATTACTCTCTAATTCCAAGATGAAACTTTGTTGTTGTCCTCCTGCTGGGAGGAACATTGTTATCATACAGTGAGGGGTTAAAAGGGCAAAAGGAATGAACCTTTGTGAAGGGCATGAATGCCCTCTTTTGTAAGGGCATGAATCCCATTCATGAGGATGGAGTCCTCATAGCCTAACCCCTCCCAAAGGCTCCACTTTTTATACCATCGCCTTAATGTTTAAGTTCCAATATATGAATTTTGAAGGGACACATACATTCAAACCATAGCAGGATTCATATCTAAAATATATGCCCATAAGAAAATGTCAATCCAATACAAAAATGAGCAAGAGACTTGAACAGGCATTTATGGGGGATATCCAGATACCCAAGAAACAAGAAAATGGGCTCAGCCTCATTAATAATCTGGGAAATGCAAATTAAAACCACAGTGAGATACCACTATACCCCCATCAGAATGATTATAATTAAAAAGATATGCAGTAGTAATTATTGGCAAGGATGTTGGGAAACTGAAACTCTCATACATGGCTGAAGGGAGTATAAACTGAAACCACCATTTTCTAAAATTGCTTGAGATTATCTACCTAAATTTTACATATACATAACAAGCAATTTCACTTTTAGGTATGAACCCAACAGGAATGTGTGCATAGGTATCACTGTTAAATAAAAATTGTAGGCCATTGTTTCAGGCTAAGCTCCTGCAGTAGGTCTCAATGAACCAGACTAAAAATCAAAACGGAGTCACTCACACTGAGGTTCCATGTCATCAGATGGAAACTACGTTGTTATTTGAAGTTCTGAAAAGTCAGGAAAAAGAGATAATAAGAGTCTAATTTCCCCTGAGTGCCAGTTTCAATTAGCATAATAATGAAATTTCTTCTGCTTTAATCCTTACCAAGAAAGGGTAAACTGAAGTTTCCTGATGTTAACCAATTAGTTATTTCTCTATTGTTTTGTTTCTTGGTTCTGCTTTACAAGGAAATTAACTTATTTATTTATTTTTTGGAAAGTTACTTTGAAATGGACCAATCTGTTTTTTGTTCTTTATTTCTGCTTTCTCCAACCCTTCTCTGTCTATAAAACCTACCTCTTCTGCTCAGCTCATTGGAACACTTGTTCTATTTTATGGAATGAAGTGTTGCCAGATTCTAGAATCACAAATAAAGCTAATTGAGATATTTAAATTAAATTTGTTGTAATTTTGTCTTTTAACACCACCAATGACAAGAATGTTCACAGAAGCGTTATTCCTAATAGCCACAAATTGGAAACAACTCAAATGTCCATCAATAGTAGATGATTAAAATTGTATCATATTCATAAAATAGAATACTATACAACAGTCAAAATGAATGAACAGTCACAAATCATACATGTATCTGTGAAACAATGTTGAATAAAAAAAACCAAATCTCAATTTTGAGCAAGTTAATTTTTTCATTTATATCTCAAGAGATTAAAAAATTATACCTCTTAGGGTTAAATGGTGAGGATTAAGTGGGATGGTGCATGTGAAGTGCTCAGCAAGCCAAGTATTATTTAATATCATGCTCTCTCAGTAGGCCACCTTTCAGGAAATGGGCACTAAAGGATGCTACAGGTTAGCTAGGTGTGGTGGCACGTGCCTGTAAGCCCAGTTACTCGCGAGGCTGAGGCAGGAGAATCGCTTCAACCCAGGAGGCGGAGGTTGCAGTTAGCCGAGATTGCGCCACTGCACCCCAGCCTGGGCAACAGAGTGATACTCTGTCTCCAAAAAAAAAAAAAAAAAAAAAAAAAAAAAAATTCTATAGAGCACTTACAGCGCCTTCTAATGCCATCTCCACCTTTTCACAATTGAGCCTCGGTCTCTTTAAGAAGTGAACCATAACTGAGGAAAGAGGAATGCTGGGAAGTTCTACTCAGCTCAGGTCCGGAGCCTGACGGGAAAAGAGGGCGGAGACCAAGGCTGCGCACGCGTGGTTGGCCGGCTGGTGCGTTGGGATGGATCAGGCGGAATTCCAGAAGAGAAAATAATCCCTGTCTAGACGCAGAGGACTTGGTTCCTATTCGCAAATTCCCCGTCCAGTGCTCCTCCGGTAGCAGAGAGGCGACAGAAGGTGGGTGCGGCCACAGTGGTAGTGGGCGGGACGGCGGGGCGGAGGCCACGCCACGTGACGAGGCGTTGCGGTGGGGGCGGTGCCAGGTGGGCTACGCGGCTGGGGCGGCTGCGAATTTCGCCTTAGGGATGCGTTGACACTCACTGGCTAGTCCACCGCTCTCAGTCGGAGACCACATTGCCTCGTTAGTCCTCAATGATGGGAGTGGGAATTCTTGGTGGGAAGGAGAATTTCGGAACGCGTGCGGTTCTCAGAGGAGGGATGAGCGCCCGTAGATGTTTGTGGCGAGTGCGCAAAAGTTCTCATCTCTTCTTTGGAACAGGCTTTTCAACCAGTTGTCCGTTTCCATCCCTGACTATTCGGATAAAGACAACTTTGAAGAGCTTTTTGTTTTAGGTTTAAATTCGTCCCGTTTAGTTTTTTGACTTTTAGGGGAAGGGAATTTACTGAATGGCCAATTGAGTTTCTTTTCTAAAGGAAGGCGATTGTGAAGCGGGGCTCGGAGGGGCTTGATGCCCCCCACCCCTCACACGGAGACCTTGAAAGAGGCAGGTGACTCACTTTCAGTAAGGGCGTTCCTGTTGTTCGCCTGCGATGGATGGCATTTTGAGCTCACATCTAGCGTTAGGCCAAGAAATGGGGCCCTTAGGGAGGCTTCCAGTGAAGGTTGAGTTATAGGTCAGGGCAGGGAGGTGGTTGTGCTCCTCTTTGAGAAATAAAAGCCGACGTGGGCCTCTAAGTACTGATTCTTATGGGGTCAGAAACTATTTCTTGAGTCAGTTCTTCTCAGAGTTTGGTAACTTCCTCCCACGTCTTGGTCTGCTGGTCTAATTCCCTTCAATAACCTTCAACATAGGAAAGACCGGAGTGTGTTGTGTGTCTTTAAAGATATTAGAGAAGTGGGAGCTGTTGCCCCAAAACTGTTTTCTTATGTAGCTACTGAAGGAACAGAAAGCAGGAAGAAAGAAAAAAGTTAGTTGTGGCCCCAGAAGAGTTGTTTTTCAAATGCTGAGCCGTGAAGCCTCATGCACTCAACACAAAGTTTTTCTTTCATGTAGATAAGCCTGAAGAAAAAAAGAGAGAATAAGCCTGAGTATGTATTTTAGGTGTCCAGCTATCCATTACCAAGAAGAAATCCATTCGTTTGAGCCTGAGGAACTCTTTGAGGTAAAAAATTAGAATGAAAGAACCTTTGGATGGTGAATGTGGCAAAGCAGTGGTACCGCAGCAGGAGCTTCTGGACAAAATTAAAGAAGAACCAGACAATGCTCAAGTAAGCATTTCATCTTGATTTAAAAATTTAAAAAAATTCCTTCTTTTCCATCTGGTCAACTGAAAAATTTTAGTTAAACGGTTTCCGGTTTGTAAGTTTAAAATAACCTAAACTGAGACAGGCTCTCGCTGTCACTGAGGGTGTAGTGCAGTGGTGCGATCTTCTTAGCTCACTGCAGCCTCCACCTCCCAGGCTCAAGTGATCTTCCCACCTCAGCCTCCTGTGTAGCTGGAACCACAGGGCACACACCAACGTGCTCAACTATTTTTTTGTATTTTTGGTAGAGACGGAGTTTGGCCACGTTTCCCAGGCTAATCTCAAACTCCTGAGCTCAAGCAGTCCACCCACCTTGGCCTCCCGAAGTTCTGGGATTACAGGCATGAGCCACCATGCCTGGCTGGTTTTTTGCTCTTTGAATGAAAGCTATAATAACGACGTGATTTTTTTGTGTGTGGAAGGAAAGTAAGATATTTACCATTTTTCCATACTTGTCACTTAAAAAAAATTCTCTTGTATCTGGTAGTACTTTCCTTTATTCTGTTAAGAATTTGTGGTCTGTGCTAGTCTCTGGGCATCTAGGATTGAGCAAAGTCAGCTTAGTCCCTTCCCTTGTAGAGCTTATATGTTAGTAGAGGAGGCAGAGATTACAAAAGTATTGGTCAAGTATTGGTCAAGATTACAAAAGTATTGGTCATAGTTCCAGAGTACAAACTATGACAAGTACTCTGGAAGAAAAGCCTAAAATGGGGAATCTGACCTAGTTTTGGTTGTGGTCTGAGGCCTGGGGATGGCTAGGGAAGGCCTCTCTAAGGGAAGGATGTGTAAGCTGAATTATGAAGAATGAATTCATTAGGCAAAGGGCATGGAGAAGAGTATTACAGACAGAGGGAACTGTGACTAGGAAAGCCCTGAGTTGGAAAGATGCATGGTTCTTTTTAAGACCTGCAGGAACAGCGAGCCTGGAACAGAAAAGGTGTGAAAATGGTGATGATGATAATGATTAAAACAACAACAATAAAAATAGATGGCATTAGTATATCGGTATGTAGTATATATTATATCATAATCATATGTGACATTATTAACTTAATACTTATATATGCTTAAGTGTGTATCAGGCACCATTCTTACCACCATATTATTATCCCCATTTTACAGATGAGGAGACCAAAGCTCAAAAAAGCCAAATAGTTTACCACAGATCACAGTTAGTAGTAAATGACAAAGACTGGATTCAAATCCAGGTGGTCAGACTCCAGAACCTGTGCTATTCTGCTTCTCTATGATAAGGCTGTATATATAGTTTAAGGCTGGATTATGTAGGACCTAGCGGACCTTGTTATAAATTTTGGTTTTTATCCTAAGAGCAGTCGATAGCCATTATAGGGTTTTTTGTTTTTGTTTTTGTTTTTGTTTTTTGAGATGGAGTTTTGCTGCAATGTTATAATCTTGGTGGCTCACTGCAACTTCCACATCCCGGGTTCAGGTGATTCACCTGCCTCAGCCTCCCCAGTAGCTGGGATTACAGGCGCCTGCCACCATGCCTGGCTAATTTTTTGTATTTTTAGTAGAGACGGGGTTTCACCATGTTGGCCAGGCTGGTTTCAAACTCCTGACCTCAGGTGATCCACCCACCTCAGCCTCCCAAAGTGCTAGGATTACAGGTGTGAGCCACCACACCTGGCCAATTGTAGGGTTTTAAGTGAGAAAGTAAGATGAAACAGATTTGTGTTTGGAAAGATCATTCTGGCTACCCCATAGGGACCCAGAATGGAGAGCACAGAAATCAATGTGGAGGCTGGGCACGGTGGCTCACGCCTGTAATCCTAGCACTTTGGGAGGCCGAGGCAGGCAGATCACGAGGTCAGGAGATTGAGACCATCTGGCTAACACGGTGAAACCCCATCACTACAAAAAATTAGCCGGGCGTGGTGGTGGGCGCCTGTAGTCCCAGCTACTCGGGAGGCTGAGGCAGGAGAATGGCGTGAACCCAGGAGGCGGAGCTTGCAGTGAGCCAAGATAGTGCCACTGCACTCTAGCCTGGGCGACAGAGCGAGACTCTGTCTCAAAAAAATAAAATAAAATCAATGGGAGAGATGAGTTAGTTGTTTTGGCAAGGAATTTTTCTTCTGGGACAGTTCTTTTGCTTTACACTCATAGTTATTGACTTTATTGAATAAGCAAAGCAATTATATTTTAAAATAATAAAAAACAATTTTATTTTTCACACCATATCACAAGCAGTATCATTTCTTTTTTTTTTTTGAGATGGAGTCTTGCTCTGTCACTCCCAGGCTGGAGTGCAGTGGTGCGATCTTGGCTCACTGCAACCTCCACCTCCTAGGTTCAAGCGATTCTTCTGCCTCAGCCTCCTGAGTAGCTGGGATTACAGGTGTGCGCCACCATGCCTGGCTAATTTTTTATATTTTTGTTAGAGACTGGGTTTCACCATGTTGGCCAGATTGATCTCAAAACTCCTGACCTCAAGTGCTCTGCCCACCTTGGCTTCTCAAAGTGCTGGGATTATAGTTGTGAGCCACCATGCCCAGCCACAGGCAGTATCATAAGAAGACAGGGATGTCAGGTAGGTTTTGTTTCACTCATGAACTCTATGCCTTCCTAGAGTGCTGGACTAAGAAGAGTTCTGAGGTAGTGTCTGTAAGATGTGGAGTGGGGCATGGTGGCATCCATGCTACTTGTTTTCCCTCCAGATGGTAAATTCTTACTCTTTCTCTGCCTAAAGTAACCATTTCTTTGCCAGGTTTTGTGGATTTTAGCTTTTAAATATTTTTTGCATCTGACCCATGATGTTCTTCTGTATTTCATTATTTCTCTCTCTCTTTTTTTTGTTTCCTTTTTTTGAGACAGGGTCTCACTTTGTTGCTCATACTGGAGTGCAGTGGTGTGAGTATGGCCACTGCACTCTAAACGATCCTCCCATCTCAGCCTCCCAGGTAGCTGACCACAAACATGCTCCACCACACCCAGCTAGTTTTTGTAGAGATGGGGTCTCCTTATGTTGCCCAGGCTGGTCCTGAACTCCTGACCTCAAGCAATCCTCCTGCCTTGGCCTCCCAAAGTGCTGGGATTACAGGCATGAGCCATCATGCCTGAACTATTTCATTATTTTTCATTTGGACTTTTATAATAGTTTCCTACCTATTCTCCTTCCTTCAGTCACATATCCCATCAAAACACTCTACAGTGATGCCATTGTACTGTATAGATCGAGTGATATTTCTCCCTTTAAAGGCCCTGTTTCCTCCAGTGTGATAAAGCAAAGATCTTTCAATGTGACATCCAAATCATCCATGTTTAGGCCTTTGTTTCCCTCTCCAGTGTCATCATTCATTGTTCCCACCTTTTCTAATCTATGCTGCTGCCAACTATTTGCAGTTCACTCAAAACTGTCTTCTAAAACTCGGTTGCATTTTATTTCCTTGTCTTTGCACCTGCCATTTCTTGTGCCAGTGGAAGAAGAAATAAGCTAGGTAGGCTGGCAAAATTTTGTCCTTTTTTAAGATGAAGTTTCTCACAAGTAGAATGAGCTGTTCTCTCTCTTTAATTGTATAGTGCAGTCACTTTTATTATGGTATCTACAGGTCAATGAATTTTGTCTTCATGCTGATTATACTAATCTGGCCATCTCCTCATCTTTCATTGACACACTAGACTGCAGTCTCTCTGAAGTCAGAAATTGGTCTTATTGACCTGAATCTCCAATTCCTAGCACAGGATTTGGCACAAAGTACATGTTCAATAATTGGAATAAAAGAGCCTCTTTCACATATAAGGAAACTGAACCTGAAGGAATAAGTGACTTCACCAATATCTCATGGTAAAACTGGGATACAAACCAGTTTGTTGTTACTCCAGATGCAATATTTCTTTCATTATACCTTGCCTATACACTTAACAAATAATGTGCTTTAAGTTAATTAAATGTTCTTTCTGAATATAAAAATTGTGATAATGGAAATCTCCCTAGCAGCTTACATTGTAAATTTAAGAGGGTAGGAACTGCTCAGTTGTCTTTGGTTTATATTAATGTTTTCAGGTGAATAGGCTATATTTTTTCATGATTGAGGTTGTAGACTATGATTGAAAAGCCAATTGAACAAATTGTGTATTATTTTCTATGTTGCATTGATGAATCTCCTTTGAATATTGGAAAATAAGAGATAAATAGAAATGTTTTTTATTTTCTGATTTTCTAAGAGTTTGTTCTGGATATTAAAATTATAGTTGAAGGCCAGGCGCGGTGGCTTGTGCCTATAACCCCAGCAGTTTGGGAGGCTGAGGTGGGCGGATCACTTGAGGTCAGGAGTTCAAGACCAGCCTGGCCAACCTGGTGAAACCCTGTCTCTACTAAAAATACAACAGTTAGCTGGGCATGGTGGTGGGCGCCTGTCATCCCAGCTATTCAGGAGGCTGAGGCATGAGAATCACTTGAACCTGGGAGGCGGAGGTTGCAGTGAACTGAGATTGCACCACTGCACTCCAATCTGGACGACAAAGGGAGACTCCATCTAAAAAAAAAAAGTTACAGTTTAGTCCTTATATTCATATATGTTGAGTATTCATATTCATTCAGTGAGTTTTTATTCTTGCCTACTGTAATCCATAATACTTGAACATCGTTTTGAGCAGTTTACATACCTTAATCCATTCGATGCTCACAACCCTGAGTTAAGTACTGTTTCTCTTCCCACTTTACCCATAAGGAAGCTGAGTCCTAGATAGTAACCTGTTAAAAGTCACATAATTAATAAATGGTTGAGTCAGGATTTGGACTCCAGCAGTCTGATTCAAGAGTCCAAACCCTTAACCAGGGTGGTAAACTGTATTAGTTACTTTGTTTTCAGAAAGGCTACAGAGATGAAAAGATAGGACTTCTGCTCTCAAGGTAATTGATAGTGTAATGGAGAGAAAAGTTATGAGAATGAGAGAAGTAATATTTGTTGAGTGACTGTGCCTTGTGAGAAGCTATGCTAAGCATATCTTATGCATTCTCATTTAAACCTAATTGTCTTCAAACTTGTATGCTTTCTGTTGCTTTGTGCCACCTTTTTTTTTTTCTTTTTTTTTTTTTTGGGGTGGGGGGGATAGAGTCTTGCTTTGTAGCCCAGGCTGAAGTGCAGTGGCGCCATCTCGGCTCACTGCAACCTCCACCTCCTGGGTTCATGCAGTTCTCCTGCCTCAGCCTGCCGAGTAGCTGGGATTACAGGCGCCCACCACCACACCTGGCTAATTTTTGTATTTTTAATAGAGACGGGGTTTCACCATGTTGGCCGGCTGGTCTCGAACTCTACCTGCCTTGGCCTCCCAAAGTGCTGGGATTACAGGCGTGAGCCACCGTGCCTGGCCTGTGCCACCTTTTATGCAAATACAAAATCAAGGCCATGAGTGGTGGCTCATACCTGTAATCCCAGCACTTTGGGAGGCCGAGGTAGATGGCTCACTTGAGGTCAGGAGTTCAAGACCAGCCTGGCCAACATGGTGAAACCACATCTCTACTAAAAATACAAAAAAATTAGCCAGGCTTCGTGCCGCATGCCTGTGATCTCAGCTACTGGGGAGGCTGAGGCAGGAGAATCACTTGAACCCAGGAGGCAGAGGCTGCAGTGAACAGAGGTTGCTCCACTGCACTCCAGCCTGGGCAACAGAGCAATATTCCATCTGAAAAAAAAAAAAAAACAAAATCACAGTCTTATGTAAGTACTTTAAAATTGTGTGAGGTGCATTGGGAGCATAGGGGAAGGAGCCCTAAATCTATATGGGAAGGAGAGGAAGGTTTCACATAGCAGGTAGCAATTGAATTATAACAATTGACTAAGAGTTTCAGACAGAGAAAATATAGCAGAGAAAATAGCCACGTCATGGAGGGGTGAGAGAATGTGGTGTGTTTAATAGTTGAGTATCAATAATAAAGTGGGAAAAGATAATAGATTTAAAAATGGTTAGGTAGGATTGATCAAATTTAGAGATTGTTTATGAGGTGTGAAGGTCAAAGAGGAGTCCAAGGATACTTACAGGTTTTGGGGTTTATGGTGATACCATTTACTGAGGGATTAGAACAGGATTTTGGAGGAAGTACTAAGTGCAGTTTGAGGTCTGTTGTGTTTAAAGGGCTTGTGGGACATTCAAGTGGTAAATTGTACAAGGAGGCATTTGCACATAAAAATCTGGGATTTGGAGATTGGAAAGTTATCTACTTGGAGATGTAGGGCTTCCAGATAAAATACAGGATGCCACGTTAAATTTGGCTATCAAATAAACAATGGTAATTTTTACTATAAGTATATTGCTTGCAATACTTGGAACACAATTATTCTAAAATAGCATTATTTCAGCTATAGCTAAAAAGAAGGTTTCCTTTTCCTGTAAGATAGCAGGACAGTTTGCTGAGCAATTTGTAGGTAAGGTGGAGGGGGTTGAGGGATGTTGAGGGAGTTCTTAGTTACTTGTTTTTACCTGGTGAAATTGAAACATCAATGAGCAGGAAAGATGTGGAGTTGGGACTTGTGAGCTATGAAGGTTTAGAAAAATTACTTTGTGAGATAAAAGAAACTGGTCAGGGAAATATAACAGAAATACTAGAAACATTTTAGAAATTGAGTTGATAAGGCAAAGTAATTTGTATTGAATCTGGCTGGGCGCGGTGGCTCATGCCTGTAATCCCAGCACTTTGGGAGGCCGAGATGGGCAGATCACGAGGTCAGGAGATCGAGACCATGCCGGCTAACATGGTGAAACCCCGTCTCTACTAAAAATACAAAAAAATTAGCCAGGCTTGGTGGTGGGCGCCTGTAGTCCCAGCTACTCCGGAGGCTGAGGCAGGAGAATGGCGTGAACCTGGGAGGCGGAGCTTGTAGTGAGCTGAGATCGCGCCACTGCATTCCAGCGTGGGTGACAGAGCAAGACTCCATCTCCAAAAAAAAAAAAAAATTTTATTGAATCTTAAACACTCATTTTGGTAATTTGAAGATGTATATAATACTTTTAATGTCCTCTTCATTTTGCAAGTGTCAATAAATATTGTTATTTAAGTATAGTGTTTAAGAACATGCACTTTGGATTGAATAGACTTAGATTCCTTCATTTAGCAAGTATTTATTAAATGCCAGTTATGAAACTAATAAATAAGTATGAGAACTAGCATTTTGGCCAGATGCAGTGGCTCACGCCTGTACTCCCAGCACTCTGGGAGGCCAAGGCGGGCGGATCACCTGAGGTCAGGAGTTCAAGACCAGCCTGACCAACATGGAAAAACCCCGTCTTTACTAAAAATACAAAATTAGCCAGGCGTGGTGGTGCATGCCTGTAATCCCAGCTACTCGGGAGGCCAAGGGAGGAGAATCGATTGAACCCTGGAGACGGAGATTGTGGTGAGCTGAGATCCGCCATTGCACGCCAGCCTGGGCAACAAGAGCAAAACTCCGTCTCAAAAGAAAAAAAAAAAGAACTAGCATTTTGTGTACATATCGTGCTTGCTTTTGACTGACTGTAAGATGTCATTCTGTATACCTTATTTATATTGTCATTTACCCCCTCTCTCCCCGTTGGCCCTATGGGTTATGTAATATTATCTTTATTTTACAGATAAAGAAATTGAAACTAAGGAAGATTAAATAGCTTGTTTAGGAGTCAAGATCATATCTGTTTCTGTCTGCTGTTAGAACCTATAGTCATTACTGTTATGTTGACTGTGTTGGGTGATTGGGTATACAGGGGTGAAAAAAACAGATATTGTCCATAATGGATGTGATCTAATGTGTGTGTAAGGGGAAGGATGAATGTTAGGCGTTAATCAAATTTTCCAAATAAGTGATGAAATGATTTATTATGGTAACTGCTGTTACCATAGCAGACTACTACAACAGGGGAACTTAATTTCAATTGGACCAGAGTTTGAATTCATTGTAGTAATTACTTTATATTTTCACATCCATGACAGTGCTATCTTGGGTTTTAGAACAGAGAGACTGGCTGGGTGCGGTAGCTCATGCCTGTAATCCCAGCACTTTGGAAGGTGGAGGTGGGTGGGTCACCTGAGGTCAGGAGTTCAAGACCAGCCTGACCAACATGGTGAAACTCTGTCTCTACTAAAAATACAAAAATTAGCTGGGCATGGTGGTGAGTGCCTGTAATCCCAGCTACTCAGGAGGCTGAGGATCACTTGAACCTGGGAGGCAGAGGTTGCAGTGAGCCGAGATGGCACCATTGCACTCCAGCCTGGGCAACAGAGCGAGGCTCCATCTCGAAAAGAAAAAAAGAGAGACTGGATTTGATTCCCATATGTGCACGTAGTCTTTTTGTGACTTTGGGCAAGTTGCTGAACATCTCTTAGCTTCACTTTCCTCATCTATAAAGAAGGTATATCTTACAGAGAGCACCTCTTTGGGTGCTCATAATACATATCATGGGAAGTGGTGAATTAATGCAATGGTTCCTAGTTTTTGGCATTTAATAGTCTAAAGAAATTTCTAAAGTAACTTTGGAACTAACATAGCTACTCATTTATTTTGCTACGTGTGGGGAGATTAAAAATACAACTGCCATTTATTACCATCATTGATTCAGAAAAGTAAGACTTTTTTAAAAACTTCCTGTTTTGAAATATGTAAGGGTATTTTAACATTAAAAAAAAAGGATGGTTGTAATTTCAGAATAAGGATAGTCATTTACATTTTAAAAATGTTTCATGATTACATTTTGTTTTAAAACGTTTTAAAGAATGTGGTAAGAATAAATAGGATTTTGTCTGTGATGATTTTATGTATAATGAGCAGATTGCATTGACACTCTTGTATCTTTTCTGCCATTAACAGAAAAGGCAGCTTGTAAGTCTAAAATGATTGAAATCCAAACCCTAAATCATTCAGATTTAACTTTTCTTTTTTTCTTTTTCTTTTTTTTTTTTTTTTGAGACAGAGGCTCGCTCTGTTGCCCAGGCTGGAGTGCAGTGGCACAATCTCGGCTTACTGCAGCCTCCTGCTCCCGGGTTCAAGTGATTCTCCTGCCTCAGCCTCCTGGGTAGCTGGGACTATAGGTGTAAGCCACCACGCCTAGCCAGATTTAATTTCATTTATTGCTCCTTTTTGCCAGGTGCAGTGGCTCACACCTTTAATCCCAGCACTTTGGGAGGCCAAAGTGGGCAGATCACCTGAGGTCAGGAGTTCGAGACCAGCCTGGCTAACATAGCAAAACCCCGTCTCTACTGGAAAAAAACACAAAAATTCGCCTGGTGTGGTAGCGCAAGCCTGTATTCCCAGCTACTTGGGAGGCTGAGGCAGGAGAATTGCTTGAACCTGAGTGTTGGAGGTTGCAGTAAGCCAAGATCACGCCATTGCACTCCAGCCTGGGTGACAGAATGAGACTCCATGTCAAAAAAAAAAAAAAATTTTTTTTTTCATTTATTACCCCCTTTTAAACGCGCTACCTAAAAAATAGGTAGTGCTCAGCATTTGGAATAGCTATGTGTTACTCCCATATATCAAAATTCCATTTGAAAAGTAGATAAAAGTATTTTAAAAGATTCTCTAATTCTGAAAGATTGTCTTTGTAAAGATTAGTGTAATAACTTGTAAATTTTGACTTTTGAGGTGTTTGTGAAGGTACTTATGATTAGACTGTTTAAGAGATGAATAGGGCCGGCTGTGGTGGCTCACGCCTGTAATCCCAGCACTTTGGGAGGCTGAGGTGGGTGGATCACGAGGTCAGGAGTTTGAGACCAGCCTGGCCAATATGGTGAAACCCTGTCTCTACTAAAAATACAAAAAATAGTTGGGTGTGGTAGCATATACCTGTAGTCCCAGCTACTCGGGTGGCTGAGGCAGAAGAATCACTTGAACCTGGGAGGCAGAGGTTGCAATGAGCTGAGATCATGCCACTGCACTTCAGCCTGGGCGCCTGAGTGAGACTCCATCTCAAAAAAAAAAAAGAGATGAATAGGATAGAATAATTTTTTTTTTTGCTTGAATTTCTAGTTTACTTACATACACTGTATTCATTGCTCTTTTTTCTTTTCTTTTTTTTTTTTTAAAGGAGTATGGATGTGTCCAACAGCCAAAAACTCAAGAAAGTAAATTGAAAATTGGTGGTGTGTCTTCAGTGAATGAGAGACCTATTGGTAAGAAATGGAACTGTATAGGTTAATTACAATTAGTATTTGCTTATTCTGACTTATAAAATTGAGGGAAAGCATCTTTTCATGTATGTCTTTCTCTTTCTTTAGAGCTGTGGTTTTTCAAACTGTGAGTAGCTGGTTTTCTTCAGCGTTTTAAAAAATAGAATAAGATTATATCAGAATATGATATGTGTAGTAAGGAAACATATTGTTTCATAAAACTTCTGTTTCAGTGATTAAATTGTACGTACATCCCCACATTTACAGACATATGTATGTGAGAACTGGGTTATAATATTAAATGTATTTCCTGCGTTGAGTAATGGTTAAAAAAAAAATTGAAACCTCTGTTTTGGAGCGCTTATTGCCTCATTAACTGGATTTCAAGATTGGGAATTTGTCCTAAAAAAGAGAGACTGGGCCGGGTTTAGTGGCTAACACCTGTAATCTCAGCAACTTGGGAGGCTGAGGCAGGAGGATTGCTTGAGCTCAGAAGTTTGAGACCAGTCTGGGCAACATACCTTATCTTTGCTAAAAATTAAAAAAAAATTAGCTGGGTGTGGTGGCATGTGCCTGTATTCCTAGCTACTCAAGAGGCTGAGGCGGGAGGATTGGTTAATCCTGGGAGTTTGAGGCTTCAGTGAGCCTTGATTGCACCACTGCACTCCAGCCTGGGTGACAGTGAGACCCTGTCTCAGAAAAAGAAAAAGAGAGAGAGAGAGAGAGAGAGAGAGACTGAGACTGTATATGCATTAGTATTGATACTAAAACTTTTTTTATTTTGTTTTGATAGCCCAGCAGTTGAACCCAGGCTTTCAGCTTTCTTTTGCATCATCTGGCCCAAGTGTATTGCTTCCTTCAGTTCCAGCTGTTGCTATTAAGGTTTTTTGTTCTGGTTGTAAAAAAATGCTTTATAAGGGCCAAACTGCATATCATAAGACAGGATCTACTCAGCTCTTCTGCTCCACACGATGCATCACCAGACATTCTTCACCTGCCTGCCTGCCACCTCCTCCCAAGAAAACCTGCACAAACTGCTCGAAGTATAAAATTCTTAACATCCCTTTTTACTTTACCTTTTTTTTAGTGTGTATATTGTTTAGTTCAAACATGCTGTTGATACTTTAAATCTCTTTAGCATGTATCTGTAGAAATAACTTTTTAGTTAATGGAAGAATTCGCCAATTTTAAAGTTTTGCAACATTAAATAAGTGACTTGCTGTTAGAATATTGCCTAAACCAGTTTTCTATCACTTTAAATTTTACTATGGAAAGAAATAACAAATGACATGTGGGAATTGCAGGACTATCCTGTAATTGTAGACATCCACCATTTAAATTTATTTAACAGTTGTCTTGAAAGTTACTTGGTATAGCATAAAATAATATCACTCTTTTAATAGTATACGAAAGCTATTTAATTCTTTAAAAAGTAAAAACTCTACATGGTCACAAAAATGTGTTTATTTCTAATGTCCTTGTGGGGTCATTGTTGCTTTACAATAATGCTTAGATGCAGAGAGAGGAAAAAACAGCAACAAAGTCACATAAATCTTTCCCTGCCTTAGTACATTTGAAGGATTTGGCATATTTTGCCTATTTCTGTGGTAGTGTAATTTGAGGAATACAGTGTGTTGTTAATAGTCACTACAGGCAAAAAACAGTAAGAGATTGCTTTTAAATTGTGGCTCTGTCATTTATCTCTGTGACTTCGGGCTAGATATTTAACTTTCTAAGCCTCTGTTTCTCATCAGTAAATAATAGTTGCTTCCTAGGACTTTAATGAGACAGTGTTAGCAAATGGCCTAGCACATAGCAAGTACTTAAAAAATGGAATCCTGTTATTATTAATAATAAAAATTATATCGTGTGTTACTATTTATAATTAATATTATGAATATATTAAATATAATATATGTGTATATAATACATATTACTATGTATACTTAACATATCACTTGTAGGCCCCTATTTTGTCTTTGGCCATGTTTATCTGCTTTGTGTCTTGACTTAAACTATCTAAAAGTAGATCCTGCTATGTGGAAATTTCCAACTAAAGAGGAGAGAGGATTTTTTTTTTCTTTTGTTGCCCATGCTGGAGTGCGGTGGCGTGATCACAGCTCACTGCAGCCTTGAACTCCCCGGGCTCAGATGATCCTCCCACCTCAGCCTTTCAAGTAGCTGGGACCACAGGCGCACACCACCATGCCCGACTAATTTTTGTATTTTTTGTAGAGATGGTTTTGCTGTGTTGCCCAGGGTAGTCTCAAACTGCTGGGCTCAAGCAATTAGCCTGCCTCAGCCTCCCAAAGTGCTGGGACTATTGGTGTGAGCCATCACATGTGGCCAGGAGAGAGGAATTTTAAAATATTTATATACTCTAAATTAGTTTGTTGCAAGATACCCTTCTAATTAACGCTTTTATGTCATTCTCATGAAACTAATCTGAAAGAGTAAACTTAGTTTTCTATTTTTAGATATCGTTTCAACATACCAAATACCAAAATAAAATTAAATAATTTTAAAGAACATAACACAACTTATACATCCAAATGCCTGTTGTTTTCTTAAAAGTAGTCACCCTGTCAGTGACTTTTTAGCATAAGGTTAGGAGACAGATTCTTATCTTTCCAGCATGCGTTTGATTTTTACAAATTTTCAAAGGCTGCTTGATACCTTAATCAGGCCAATATAGTAGCTAATTAAATTAAGTCATACTGTTAAAACATGATATTTATAAAATTAAAAGTTAAAAAATAGTCTAAGGGTTTATCTTAAGTTTTATCTTAAAAAAATTAGAAAAATGTTTTGAGCTATGTTATTGTTGGAAGGTGTGGTTTTTCTACGGTAAATGTTATGGTATAACACTCATTTGCATGTGTAAGGTTCAGAGTACGTTTATAATTTATGTGCACAGATTTTCATTATAAAGTCATTCTCTTTGATTTACATATTTTTACTTGCTATTTTTGTACTTATTATGCCACTGGCAGATTCACCTTATTAAGTGAAACTCTTTATTGCTCTGTTTTCAGTAGAAAAATCACTTTTCAAAATTAATACTTCATCTGTGTATAAGCATATTCTTTTGGTTTCTAAGATTTGCTGTCACATTTTTACAGTTGAGTTTTAAAGAATTAAAATAATTTTTGTTGTTGTTATTTTCTCATGGTTTACCATTGAACACACCTGTATAATAAAGGTGCAGGATGGGAGGCAGGATAGTGGAATAATTAATTCCATAGACTAGAATCAGATTGCCTGGATTAGTATTTGAGCTTTACTGCCTACTAGCAATATGACTTAGACCTCTCATTCAGTTTCCTCATCTGTAAAGTGGCAGTTACAGTAATACTTAACCTCATAGTGGTTTGGGGATTTTTTTTTTTTTTGAGACAGGGTCTCACTCTGTCACCCAGGCTGGAGTGCAGTGGCGTGATCCCAGCTCACTGCAGCCTCTACCTCCCGGGCTCAAGCAATCCTCCCACCTCAGCATCCTGAGTAACTGAGACCATGGGCATGAGCCAGCATGCCCTGCTAATTAAAAAATTTTTTTTTGTAGAGGTTGGGTCTTGCTCTGTTGCCCAGGCTGGAGTGCAGTGGCGTGATCATGGCTCATTGGAGTCTTGAACTCCCTGGGCTCAAGCAATCCTTCTGCCTTGGCCTTCCAAAGTGCTAGGATTATGGGGGTGAGCCACTGCACTCCACCATTTTTGTGGTATTTGGGTAATTTGAGTAAAGAGAATAATGCTTGGCACATAGTAATTACTCAACACACTTATTGTAGTATATATTATTGCCATTATTATTTACTTTGTGGCCTGCACTAGTGTTTATAATTAGTGACTATTTCCTTTGGTTTTTATACTTGTCAGAAGAATGGCAATACTTAGCCTCTGTTTTACCAGGGTATTGCTATTTGTGCTTATTGCAATAATTAGCTCTTACAAATTGGCTCTAGGAATCTCACAGAACCACCCAATTATTTTTGTTCTTCCTGTCTCGTTCTTGTTTCCATCTGTCCTCTGATACAAAGCCTTAACAGCCCTTTTGTCATATATCATGCTTATTTTTTGTCTTCTGTTAGCTCATTTGTTTCTCAAAATCTTGCACTTTTAATTTTTAAACATTTCATTTATTGTCTTGGCTGGACACGGTGGCTTATGCCTGTAATCCCAACACTTTGGAAGGCCGACGCAGGCGGATCGCGAGGTCAGGAATTTGAGACCAGCCTGGCCAATATGGCGAAACCCCGTCTGTACTAAAAATACAAAAATTAGCCTGGCATGGTAGCACGTGCCTGTGTCCCAGCTACTCGGGCGGGAGGCTGAGACAGGAGGATCGCTTGAACCCGAGAGGTGGAGGTTGCAGTGAGCTGAGATTGTGACACTGCACTACAGCCCTGGCAGCAGAACGAGACTCCGTCTCACAAAAAAAAAAAAAAAAAAAAAGAAAAAATTCATTTATTGTCTCATTTCAGTTCTACTTTGGGCAGCCTCTGGCTAGTAACAGAACTAGTGTCTTGTGGTCTGGAGTTGTGGGGTGGACACTGACTGGTCCCATTGGCTATAGCAGAGGAAACTTGGTTGGGGCTGGAAGCCTTCCTATTTTTGTTTTCAGCATCTGGCTGGCTATATATATATATTTTATATATATTATATATATATTTTATATATATAATATATATATATTTTATATATATATAATATATATATATTTTATATATATATAATATATATATATTTTATATATATATAATATATATTATATATATATTTTATATATATATAATATATATATATTTTATATATATATAATATATATATTATATATATATAATATATATATATTATATATATATAATATATATATTTTATATATATAATATATATATATTTTATATATAATATATATATATTTTATATATAATATATATATATTTTATATATATATTATATATATTTTATATATATAATATATATATTTTATATATATATTTTTTATATATTTTATATATTTTTTATATATATAATATATATATTTTTTATATATATAATATATATAATATATATATATTATATATATAATATATATTTTATATATAAAATATATATTTTATATATAATATATATATTTTATATAATATATATATTTTATATATAATATATATATTTTATATATAATATATATATTTTATATATAATATATATATTTTATATAATATATATATTTTATATATATTATATATATATTTTATATATATTATATATATATTATATATTTTATATATATTTTATATATTTTATATATATTTTATATATATTTTATATATTTTATATATATTTTATATATATTTTATATATATTTTATATATTTTATATATATTTTATATATATTTTATATATATTTTATATATATTTTATATATAGTATATATATATTTTATATATATGTTATATATATTTTATATATATTATATATATGTTATATATACTATATATTTTATATATATAATATATATAGTATATACTATATATTTTATATATATAAAATATATATAGTATATACTATATATTTTTTATATATATATATATATATATTTTTTTTTTGAGACGGAGTCTAGCTCTGTTGCCAAGGCTGGGGTGCAGTGGCACAATCTCGGCTCACTGCAACCTCCATCTCCCAGGTTCAAGCAATTCTCCTGCCTCAGCCTCCCGAGTAGCTGGGATTACAGGCGCCCACCACCACGCCCATCTAGTTTTTGTATTTTTAGTAGAGACGAGGTTTCACCACGTTGGCCAGGCTGGTCTCGAACTCCTGACCTCATGATCCGCCCACCTCGGCCTCCCCAAGTGCTGGGATTACAAGCGTGAGCCACTGCACCTGGCCCTGGCTGGCTATATTTTAAATATAATTCACTCTTGACAAATTCATGAATTAGGTATTATGAGCCCCATTTTATACATGAAGAAATTGAGATAGTAATTACATCATTCATTGTCACTCACCTGATAAATAGCAGAACTCATTGTCAAACCCAGGTTTGCAGATGCCTTATCCTTTTTCTACCATACAATACCTGCCCTTAGTAAGTGTTATTTCAGCTCACAAAGAGGAGGAAGTTACAGTTGTGAAGAATACATTTCATTTTTACCTTTGTTATTTATTTTTAGAGACATTTTAAATCCTAAGGATGTGATCACAACTCGCTTTGAGAATTCCTATCCTAGCAAAGATTTCTGCAGCCAATCATGCTTGTCATCTTATGAGCTAAAGAAAAAACCTGTTGTTACCATATATACCAAAAGCATTTCAACTAAGTGCAGTATGTGTCAGAAGAATGCTGATGTAAGTTACATTTTACTTTTATTGGGATTCTGCTCAAAGAGATTTTTTTTAACTGGCTCTGCTTATTTTGTGTGTGTATGTGTGTGTTTATTTCCTAGACTCGATTTGAAGTTAAATATCAAAATGTGGTACATGGTCTTTGTAGTGATGCCTGTTTTTCAAAATTTCACTCTACAAACAACCTCACCATGAACTGTTGTGAGAACTGTGGGAGCTATTGCTATAGTAGCTCTGGTCCTTGCCAATCCCAGAAGGTTTTTAGTTCAACAAGTGTCACAGCATACAAGCAGGTATGAATATCTATTTGTTGCATGTACTTAGGCCCACTCCTTCTGATTGGGCTGCACAGGGATGAACTACAAAATGAGAGTGAGCTCCTCCCATTAGTCCATCCTGATATGTGATTTCCCTTCCAGAAAATGGGATAGATTCTGATGGTGTGAGGGATGATTGTGGTGGTAAGTTGATATAGGTAAAATAGGTCCCTTTTTTAAGGCTCCCTTCATAGCTAAGAATTTACAAATGTGATTTCTTTTCTTTTTTTTAAATCGAGGTGGGGTTTTGCCATGTTGCTCAGGCCGGTCTTGAACTCCTGAGCTCAAGCCATCCACTCGCCTCAGCCTCCCAAAGTGCCGGGATTACAGGCGTGAGCAACCACGCCTCAGCCTCATAAATGTAATTTCATGATTTTCTGTGAGCATGAAATATTTTGTGATGTATTGATAGCAAGAAAACCATATTATAAATAAACCATAAGCAAGAGAGTTAAGATGATAAAATCAGTGAATCTAAACAAAGCTTGTCTTTTTCATTTCAAAATGTGTTTGGGAATGAATTGTAATTATTTGGTCAACAGTGTCTCATGAGAATACTTCAAGTAATTTTATTTATTGTAATGAATAATGGATTAAGCTGGTTACTAAATATATCACCTTGTGTCAGTTTAATTATTACTGATTTGTGGTTTTAAAAAGTTTTTCTTAAAGATGTATCTTGTAAGGCTGGCACGGTGGCTCACGCCTGTAATCCCAGCACTTTGGGAGGCCAAGGCAGGTGGATCACAAGGTCAGGGGTTCGAGACCAGCCTGACCAACATGGTGAAACCCCATCTCTACTAAAAATACAAAAATTAGCTGGGCGTGGTGGCGGACACCTATAATCCCAGCTACTCAGGAGGCTGAGGCAGGAGAATTGCTTGAACCTGGGAGGCGGAGGTTGCAGAGAGCTGAGATTGTGCCACTGCACTCCAGCCTGGGTGACAGAGCAAGACTGTCTCAAAAACAAACAAACAAAAAAACAAAGATGTATCTTGTAAATGATAATTAAATGTTTTTTTCAGTTAGCAAGTTTGATTTGTTGCTTCCTTTGAGCAGTTGGTAATGGACATATGGACATTCATCACTGAAAAGAATCTCTTTTTTTAAGAATTGCCATTTTTGGCAGTCTGGTTCTACTTTCACAGGAAAAGAATCCATGTTATTTTATATATGATCCCAAAATCAGTTCCATTTCTAATTTTGTTACTAGTATTGTACTCTGTCTTTTTACTAGGAAAATTATGTAGTGAAACCTCACAATTTATATTTTCCTACGATTTCTTTTCATATTGAGAGACCTTATAATGTATCACTGACAGCATAGTGTAGTGGTTAGGAGCCTGAACTTTGGAGCCTGATGAAATGAGTTTAATTTCCTACTTCTTCTGCTCATCTGTTAATTTAAGTTAATTTAAACTTTTCGTTAATGTAATTTTTGAGAGCGCCTCACTCTGTCATTGAAAGGATTCTGTGATACACTATATATAAATTGCTTAGCCTGGGGCCTGGCTCATGGTAAGCATTCAGTAAGTTATAATATTGGTTATATAAATGGTAGCTATTTTTATTATTTCTTAAAACATGAATAAACTTATAAGCAGATTTTATTATGAAACTCAGCTTGAAAAATAGGTAGTTGTGTAGGATCTCTATTAATATACATTAAGTATCATTTCTATCTCCTGCTGAAGAATCTCACAAATTAAGTAACCTTAAAGGTGGTAGACTCTTCTAGATTGATGTACAAGACTATACCAAGAATGGCCCTTTGGTTCATGGGTTAGCTGGTCTTCTCTGGTTATTGGTGATTAAAAAGTATGTGATGACTACTTAGTTCATTACTTGTGTTTGAATTCATGTGTTTTGTTTGCTAAGATCTCTATCTGCGTAGTTACTAATTTTCTTCAGTTTCTATTTTATTATCGTCTGGAAGAACTTATTTTCCCACCTCCCAATAGTGTGGTTTCATCATCATGTTCAAATATTTCAACCAAGGGCCGTGGTTGTAGGTAGCTTTTCTTTTTACTTTTTTGAACAATATGTAAATATGTATGCTTGTACTAGGTATCTAATGTTATTTTATTTTAATAGAATTCTGCCCAAATTCCTCCATATGCCCTGGGGAAGTCATTGAGGCCCTCAGCTGAAATGATTGAGACTACAAATGATTCAGGAAAAACAGAGCTTTTCTGCTCTATTAATTGCTTATCTGCTTACAGAGTTAAGACTGTTACTTCTTCAGGTAATGTTTAAATTTGATAAATTTATAGATTTAATAACTATTGAAGAAAAATGTAACTGCTTTTCTCTGATTTTGTTACAAGCTAAATTTATCTATTTAGTTAAATAAAAACCCAAGATTGACTTTTACATAACTGACTTTTATGTGAAAATAGTTTTTCCCTGATTTTCTTGGTTGCAATATATACAGTATTTTATAATTTCATATGTGAGAAGAAAGAAAAAACACTTAAAATTTCCAAGTTAGTTTTTGTGTAAGTGGGACTTAATAGAGGTTAGTTGTAGTTAGATTTCAGATTTTTGTAAAGTTCCTTGATTTTTTTGGTATATTGTTGATTATTTAATTTTTTCATTCTCCCAATACATTTTTGTATTGTTTGTTCATTGGTATAACTTAATCATTGTTTTTAATTTTTTGTCACCAAGGTGTCCAGGTTTCATGTCATAGTTGTAAAACCTCAGCAATCCCTCAGTATCACCTAGCCATGTCAAATGGAACTATATACAGCTTCTGCAGCTCCAGTTGCGTGGTCGCTTTCCAGGTATGATCTAAGGTAGCACATCATGCATGTGGTTCTCTTAGGCATCGATCTGTGGCACAGTGTTAACTGCTGAAGGCCTGTTCTTATGAAAGTTTAAATTTGAATTAAAAAGAAAAAAATTTGTTTCATCCAGGGTCCCAACCAGGTCATTTCTACAAAATATCTGAACCCAGATATTGGGTCTCAGCAGTTTCTTCTTTATTTAGGATCCTAGCCTAAACTGTCATTCCCTTCCACTTTCTCCCTTGGGTCTCTCCCCTTCAAAAAGATGGAAGCTAGGATTGTGGTTTGGGTAGGTGGTATGGTGAAGAACAGTAGCCTGATGGGATTCACATACCCCTTCCTGTCATCCTGTGTCAGAAACGTAGTGACTCCTGGCATAGAATTGTAAGCATCCACTTGTCCCATTTTCTCCTCCCTCTCTGCAATACACACACAAAGAGTAGAGTTTAGTAATCTCCGGGGTAGGAACATGCCTGATGCAGTATCCCTGGCATTAGGGAGAAAGAGACTGCTGGTGGCTATTGTGTCTTAATAGCCATCAGAAGCTGGTTGATGATGGGAATGCAGGTAGGGGGAGGTTTTAGGGGGAAGGAGAGGCCTGCTCTAATTTATTAGAGGCATATACTGGAGGTCTTTGTCAGGAAAGCCTGAATTCCACTTCTTGACCTTTTAATGTTGTATTTCTCAGTCCTTTTATTCTGGAAGTATGCCATTTAAACTCTTTCTGTGAGATAGAAAATTTTAAAAAATGTTTGTGGGGGACTTGATTTATTAAAATGAGGAAATGAAAAGTACCAAGTTATCTTATTTCTCAGTTGATAAAATCTTTACCTTATTTGTTTTCATTCAGAATGTATTTAGCAAGCCAAAAGGAACAAACTCTTCGGCGGTGCCCCTGTCTCAGGGCCAAGTGGTTGTAAGCCCGCCCTCCTCCAGGTCAGCAGTGTCAATAGGAGGAGGTAACACCTCTGCCGTTTCCCCCAGCTCCATCCGTGGCTCTGCTGCAGCCAGCCTCCAACCTCTTGCTGAAAAATCCCAGCAAGTTGCTTTAACCCATACAGTTGTTAAACTCAAGTGTCAGCACTGTAACCATCTGTTTGCCACAAAACCAGAACTTCTTTTCTACAAGGTAAAGAGAGATCATGAAAGGGATTGTATATAAACTCATCCAGTAGAAACACTTTCGTGTTTTCAATTTTGATCACTCAATTTGCTTTGACATGAAAAGGACTTCTTAAAGATAAAGCAACTGTTTAGTTGGCTCTTAATGACTGTTTTTTCTCTGCAGGGTAAAATGTTTCTGTTTTGTGGCAAGAATTGCTCTGATGAATACAAGAAGAAAAATAAAGTTGTGGCAATGTGTGACTACTGTAAACTGCAGAAAATTATAAAGGAGACTGTGCGATTCTCAGGGGTGGATAAGCCATTCTGTAGTGAAGGTAAAGACAAAGTTGTTTTATCCACAGAGCATGGGTTGTTATAATTCATGACGACTTGGGCAGTTAAGCCACGATTAGTTTTCACATTCTTTTTGTCTTATGAGGTGTAATTAGAAGTATTTTGGAGGCCGGGCATGGCGGCTCACGCCTGTAATCCCAGCACTTTGGGAGGCCGAGGTGGGTGGATCACTTGAGGTTGGGAGTTCAAGACCAGCCTGACCAACATGGTGAAACCCCATCTCTGTTAAAAAACACCGTCCCTATACAAAATTAGCCGGGCATGGTGGCACACGCCTGTAATCCCAGCTACTTGGGAGCCTGAGGCAGGAGAATTGCATGAACCTTGGAGGCAGAGATTGCAGTGATCTGAGATCACGCCATTGCACTCCAGCCTGGGCGATGAGCGAAACTCTGTCTCAAAAAAAAAAAAAGTTTTTTTGAATTGTGTTTATAGTTAATTCACTTTAAAGTCAACCTTTTTATTTATTATTTTTGTTTATTTTTTTGAGACGAGGTCTTGCCCTGTCACTCAGGCTGGAGTGTGGTGGCATGATCTTGGCTTATTGCAGTCTCTGCCTCCCCAGTTTAAGGGATCCTCCCACTTCAGCCTCCCAAGTAGCTGAAGCTACAGGAGCGTGCCACCATGCCTGGCTAATTTTTTTTATTTTTTGTAGAGACGGGGGGGTTTCACCATGTTTCCCAGGCTGGTCTTGAACTCCTGAGCTCAGGTGATACTCCTGCCTCGGCCTCCCAAAGTGCTGGGATTATAGGCATGAGCGACCGTGCCTGGCTGAAAGTCAGTCTTTTTAAATGTTGTAGTGATTGCAATAAAAAACTGTAAAAATGATTACATCAGTGGTATTAATAAAGAAAATCTCTTCATAAGTTTTGCTATGACATCAGAGATCTTTTTGTTCTTGCACTCATTTGTAAAGAGGAACTTAAACAGTTGCTGCTTCTTGGCTTAAAAAACTTTTATACCTCTAATGTTTCTGAATATAAATGGCCTAATATTTAGAGTATATTTAAAAGGTGGTGGCAGGGCGCAGTGGCTCACGCCTGTAATCCCAGCACTTTGGGAGGCCAAGGCGAGCCAGATCACCTGAGGTCAGGAGTTTGAGACCAGCCTGGCCAACATGGCAAAATGCCATCTCTACTAAAAATACAAAAATTAGCTGGGTGTGGTGGCAGGTGCCTGTAATCCCAGCTACTCTACTCGGGTGGCTGAGGCAGGAGAATCGTTTGAACTTGGGAGGCAGAGGTTGCAGTGAGCTGAGATCGTGCCACTGCACTTCAGCCTGGGCAAAACGAGCGAGACTCTGTCTCAAAAAATAAAATAAAATAAAAGGTGGTATAAGTTTGGTTTGTGAATATAGAGACTGTCCTGTAATCTAGAGGCAAATAATTGTGTATTCGAAATTAGCTTAAAGTTTTATATCTAAGACCACAGAAACTTATTATACCTCCTCAGTTAATGTAAATTTGATTTTTCTTCCTTTCATCCCTCTGATCCTCAGTTTGCAAATTCCTCTCTGCCCGTGACTTTGGAGAACGATGGGGAAACTACTGTAAGATGTGCAGCTACTGTTCACAGACATCCCCAAATTTGGTAGAAAATCGATTGGAGGGCAAGTTAGAAGAGTTTTGTTGTGAAGATTGTATGTCCAAATTTACAGTTCTGTTTTATCAGGTGAATGTGATAATATACTTTTTTTGGCTTTCTGAAATCAGTGCAAATTGTTTTTATTTAAAATGTATTCAAATTATGTGAAGAAAAATTTGGTGTTTAGCACTGGATAAAATAAGTTATGGGGTATAATAGAAAAATTCAATTGAATATAAACATGAAATCTTCGGGATAAAAAGAGTATAGGATTTCTGCAGACTTTGTTGTTGGTTGGATATGTTCCTTTTATTTTTGCCTTCTTATGAGGCATATTGCCCTTATTTGACTTCTTTCGGGTTAGAACTTCACATAATGTTGCCTGAAGTGGCTCTCTCATTCAGGTTACTCTGAGGAATTTGAAGTTAGACCTTGTCTCACTTCATAGGTCAAAGGACAATAGCTGGCAACCATTCCTACCTCATTTTTAAAAAGATTAACTTTTTGAAAGGCTGACAATGGTAGCTGCAGTTAATTGAACCACTAATACATGTCTGGTGCTCTGTAAGTGTCATTTCATTTAATCCTTACCATAGTCCAAAGAGGTAAGTATATTACTGCCATTTTATAAATAAGGAAAAGGAGAGAGGTCCAGGGAAGTTAAGTAATATGCTCTTGAGGAAGCTGGTAGGTGACAGCAAGACAGCATCTATAACACTCTGGTGAAATCACTGTTTTTCTACCTCACCCCCAAAATAGAATTTTATTGTCGGGGGAGGGTAATATATTTTTCATGATTATATAATTAGGGCCAATCACAGTGCTTAAGACAAAGGATGTCTAATTAAATATTTGCTGAATGAATCAAAATCTTTATGACTCCAAAGTCCATATTATATCAACTACTGTAAGCTGCTTCTTAATTTTTTAAAAGTTGAACCTATCTTTTTTTTTTTTACTTATTTTTTTCATTGTGTATCTTTTCTTCCCCCATCCCACCTGCCCACCCCCCATCCCCCAGCCAGACAGAATCTTGTTCTGTTGCTCAGGCTGGTGTGCAGTGGCGTGATCAGTGGGCGATGTTGGCTCCCTGTAGCCTCCGCCTCCTGGGTTCAAGTGATTCTCCTGCCTCAGCCTCCTGAGTAACCAGGAGAGGTGCGCACCACCACCCCCAGTTATGAACCTATCTTTAGATAGATTCCCTTACTGGTAATTTTGAAAACAGAAGAGCATTTTTTTTGTTGTTGTTGAGACAGAGTCTTACTCTGTCGCGCAGGCTGGAGTGCAGTGACGTGATCTCGGCTCACTGCAACCTCTGCCTCCCGGGTTCAAGCGATTCTCTTACCTCAGCCTTCTGAGTAGCTGGGATTACAGGCGTGTGCCACCACACCTGGCTAATTTTTGTACTTTAGTAGATACAGGGTTTCACCATGTTGGTCAGGCTGGTCTTGAACTCCTGACCTCATGATCCGCCCACCTTGGCCTCCTAAAATGCTGGGATTACAGGCGTGATCCCACAATTACTGTGCCCGGCCACAATTTTTATATTATCTTGATTTAGGGCATCTATATAAAACAAATAATTAAATAAAATCAGTATTTTAAGGTAAGAACCTTACATTTTGTAGTCTCAACTGACTCATATATCTGTTTTTGTAGTGCCTCTTTTTATGATTAATGTTATCTTTTCATTATTTTATAGTTTTAAGCCCATCTTGTCTAACATTTCTTTCTCAGATGGCCAAGTGTGATGGTTGTAAACGACAGGGTAAACTAAGCGAGTCCATAAAGTGGCGAGGCAACATTAAACATTTCTGTAACCTATTTTGTGTCTTGGAGTTTTGTCATCAGCAAATTATGAATGACTCTCTTCCACAAAATAAAGGTAAAATTAAACTTAGCTAATGGGATTTTTATGTCAGTGCTAGGACACTATCAGCACATACAGTTATAAATAATATAATAAAAACAAAATTTCATTGGATTCAAATAGCCTGAATTTCCTTAAATTTTTCTTTAAGAAGTCTTTAAGATTTCCCCTTGAGGGAAAAGTAATTCTAATACTTTTTGCTCTGATAGTCAGGCACACCAAAAGGCCAATAATGTATATGCACTAATTTTTATAGGAAACTTAGATTTGATTGCTTTTGATTGAGTGTATCTGTACATAAATAACTTAAACTAGGGATATATACTATTTAGTTAATAAACCAGAAATAAAAACAGAAAATCAGGGCAAACAAAGGGAGAGTATAGTTAATATAGTTGCTGTGACTAGTGTAAAATTTGATTCAGAACTTGCTTATAGGCAAGGAGAAAAGAACAGCACATTAATTATCTCAGAAAATATAAAATAGAACAGTTCTTCGTGGGTAGCAAAGTTTATCCTAGCTAAGAATAAAATAATTTTGCAAGTAGGACAGCTAATGTGGTCAGAATATCCAGGTGAGTAGATAGATTTATGATATATTCATAAAGTAGCTCTCCTAAATATTTCTTTCTCAGTATTAGATTAAAAACATTTGGTAGCTGGGCGCGGTAGCTCGTACCTGTAATCCCAGCACTTTGGAAGGCTGAGATGGGCAAATTACTTGAGGCCAGGAGTTCGAGACCAGACTGGTAAACATGGTGAAACTCCGTCTCTACTAAAAATACAAAAATTAGCCAGGTGTGGTGGTGTGTGCCTGTAAGCTCAGCTACTCAGGAGGCTGAGGCACGAGAGTTACTAGAACCCGAGAGACGGAGGTTACAGTGAGCCGAGATCATGCCATGGCACTCCAGCCTGGGCAACAGAACAATATTCTCTCTCTCAGAAAAAAAAGCCACTTGCTATTATGTTCTCTGATCAAAGCCTGGAGTGCTACCTGATTGACAGAGCTTTGGCTTTTTGCAGTCTGGCCATTGCCTACCTTTGCAGTCTTATTAATGATTACCTTAATCATAAATGCCTTGTGCTAATCTTTCGTGTTAGCCCTCCATTCCCAGAACCAGTCAGGCTGGTAGTAGAATATTCATTTTATAATATGGGTTAAGAAAACCAGTGTTATGGGGTTGGACAGCTCCCTCATTAACTTATTTATAAAAATTGTCATGTTAAGTTTTCATTTGATGCATGCTTAGGTCTAGGAGTTTTAATAGTCACTGATAGAACAGTCCAGTGAATCCTGAAGCTAATACCTGTCTTTTTTTTTTTTTTTTTTTTTTTTTTAGACTAGGTTTTGCTATGTTGCCCAGGTTGGTCTTGAACTCCTGGGCTCAAGTGATCCCCCGTTTCAGCCTCCCAAGTAGCTGAGATTACAGGCTGGTGCCACTGTATCCAACACCTGTATTTTTACCTGTTAAATGTCATTTGAGGTTTATAACTTTATAGAATTGGACTCTCTTTAAGTCGTAATGAACACTAATCTGACCAGAGTCACCCAACCTAACATGATACAGAATCAGATATTTATATTGCTTCTTGAAAACCTAGTTACTAAACAGGGTTTTGTGTGTGAGTTTGAGTGTGTATGAGAGAGAGACCCTTTTGCTTATTCCAGATCTTAACTTTTTATTTTAATCAGTAAATATTTCTAAAGCGAAAACTGCTGTGACAGAGCTCCCTTCTGCAAGGACAGATACAACACCAGTTATAACCAATGTGGTGTCATTGGCAAAAATACCTGCTACCTTATCTACAGGGAACACTAACAGTGTTTTAAAAGGTATGACTTGATATAATGGCATTTGGCTAAGCCATAGAAGTGAATGTTGTCTAGCCTAAGTAGTTCTCTTTTTTTTGAGACAGAGTTTCACTCTTGTTGGCCAGGCTGGAGTGCACTGGTGTGATCTCAGCTCACTACAACCACCGCCTCCTGGGTTCAAGCAATTCTCCTGCCTCAGCCTCCCGAGTAGCTGGGATTACAGGTGCCTGCCACCACGCCCAGCTAATTTTGGTATTTTTAGTAGAGACGGGATTTCACCATGTTGGCTAGGGTGATCTCAAACTCCTGACCTCAGGTGATCCACCTGCCTCGGCCTGCCAAAGTGCTGGGATTACAGGTGTGAGCTACTGTGCCTGGCCAGTAGTTCTTACTGGTAATATCTTTCTTTACGTGATGTAGGGGAACATGCACCCCCTCCCACCGCCTCCCCACCCCCGCCTCAGGGAAGTGGGTAGCAAGCAAGGTGGTGTGGATGGGAAAGGAAGTGTTTTTATTTTTGTTTTTTCAATTTTTAATTTTTTTTTTGAGACGGAGTCTCACTGTGTCACCCAGGCTGGAGTGCAGTGGTGCAATCTGGGCTCACTGCAACCTCCGCCTCCCGAGTTCAAGCGATTCTTCTGTCTCAGCCTCTTGAATAGCTGGGTTTACAAGTGCCTGCCACCACACCCAGCTAATTTTATATTTTTGGTAGAGATGGGGTTTCACCATGTTGGCCAGGCTGGTCTAGAACTCCTGGCCTCCCGCCTTGGCCTCCCAAAGTGCTGGGATTACACGCCACCACACTGGACTAATTTGTTTTTTTTGTTTTTTAATCAGGCAGGCTCTTGAGCCATAGAAGGCTCAGAGATACTCCCTGGGAAGTGATATTTTTTTAGGAGCCCAAATGATTTTAATATACCTACTCCTTTACTGCCAGAGATTCTAATACAGTTGGATGGGGTTGGGGCCCAGGAATCCTTACCGTTATTAAGCACCCTGGGTGATACTGATGCAGTTTCCTTGTACCATTTTTCTGAGAAACTCTGGTTTAGACTCTAGCCCAGCTTAATGGGAGGAAAGTAACTTCTTGATTTCAGTGTTTACTTCTGTATATTCTAAGGATAATAATGTTTGTTTTAATTTACAACAGGTGCAGTTACTAAAGAGGCAGCAAAGATCATTCAAGATGTGAGTTTAATTGTTAATACTTTTCTTGATAATGCCACTTGGGCTTATTTTCACTTTGGATATGGCATTCTAATATATCTGAATACTTTTCTTTTTGCTGGAAGAGGGTCCTAGTCATTAATCTAGGTCTTGGGCACAACTAAACAGTAAAGTGACTGGCATAGGCTTTTGACCATATTTCAGCAGCAATTACTGTTTTTGAAGATGATGTAAATGTGGATTGCTGTTCATAGTGGCAAGCTTAGTCTTTAAAAAAGTGGAGTAATAGATTGTGCGCTTTTGTTTTGAATCTTACAGTTTAATCTTAGATCATTAGTAAGAATGCATTCTTGATTTATTTTATTATTTGTATTCAGGTTCTTTAATTTATTTAAATTCTTGTTAATTCCACCTGGTTGGAAATAACAAAACTACATTATTTTTCTCTTTTACTATATTCAAGTATTTTCCTTTAAGTTTTGAAAGTTCAGTGTAGTCCTGTTTTATGCAACTTTGAATTATGTGAGACTGAAAATAGTGCAAAGTAAAAATATATTTAGACTTTCACTTTATGTCTCAAATTTGAAATATCGTGAGACTTCTCAAAATTAAAAGAAATGTTCAAGAAATGCATACTTTCAAGTCTGGCAGGCTGATTGCAAATTATGGCATTGTTACCCTGTATCAGCATCACTTTAGCAGGAAAACAAAATTCCCATCATCCTTTATTAGTATCACATGATACTGTATCAGGTCCTGGGTTAATGTTTTTGATGACTGCTATGCTTTTTTTTTTTTTTTTTTTTTGAGACAGGGTCTTGCTCTGTTGCCCAGGCTGGAGTGCGGTGGCGTGATCATAGCTCACTGCAACCTCGAAATCCTGGGCTCAAGCAATCCCCTACCTCAGCCTCCTGAGGAGCTAGGACCACAGGTGTCTGCCACCACACACAGCTTATTTTGTTTTTTTCTTTTGTTGAGATAGGGTCTCAGTCTTGCTATGTTGCCCAGGCTAGTCTCAAACTCCTAGCCTCAAGTGATCCTCCCGCCTTAACTTCCCAAGCTGTTGTGATTACAGGCATGAGCCGATGGCGCCCAGCTTGTGCTGCTGTCCTAACATTTGCTCTTGATATAATTAAAACTCTTTTTCATATCGTAGAACAATGCCATTTAAGTGTTATATTAAGTGGTGGTGCTAGTGCTAAAAAATGTGCTCCAAATTTAATAACTTTAGAACAAAAGTTAGATGTGATAAAAAAATCTATGAAGATAACCAAACCACTGCTGTGATATCTCATGCTATTAATTTAGGAGAGTGTACCCTGCAGAATATTAGCAGTAGTGCTCAAAAAACTGAAAGCAGTATTAAAGCAGGTATGCCTCTTAGTTCACAAAAATTATAACCAGGCAATGATAATGGAATAAATGGAAAAAATTCTGTTAACAGTAGTTGCAAGATCAATGCTGCCATAATGCACCCCTGAGGTCAATCTATCATCTATGCTAAGGCATCAGTATTTTGATTTTGATTTGAAAAGAGGTGACAGTGAGACAAAAGGTTTACTACAAGTCATGGCTGGTTCTCCAATTTTAAAGCCCACCAAGGTTTTAGGAATATAAAAATGATCTGGCAAGCTATATCTTCTAACTCCAAAGCTATCAAAACATTTCAGCTTTACCATAATTTAAAGAGGCTTTAACTTGGACAACATAACATCTGCTAATAAGGAATCTGTGTAAGTAGAACAGAAGGTAGATTTGCACAGAGTTCCTGAAGAGGATATTGAATATTTGCTTGGGTTGTCCCCCATGGATTAATAAAGGAAGTCTTGCTAGAATTAGAAAAACAAAAGCAACTGGAAGAGGGTCCTAGCAGTCAATCCGGGCCTTGGGCACAACTAACAGTAAAGTGACTGCCATAGGCTTTCGACCATATTTTAGCAGCAATTACTATTTTTGAAGGTGATCTAAATGTGGATTGCTGTTCGTGGTGGCAAGTCTAAAGATGAAAAATGTGTCTGCATACCAAGAAATCCTCAGTGATAAAAAAAAGAAAGAAAAAACTCTCAAACCACATTAGAGTCATTCTTTAGCAAAAGTCTTCCAAGGAATCAGACCAGCCTTCACTGTAATGTGGAGAGGTAGCTTGTCCTAATTTAGTGTCTCGTAACTCTCTCATTATTTGTGTTATTGCAAGATGATAGTAATTTCTCCTTAATTATTTTCAAGCAGTATACCACATTAGATAATTAACTGTCATTAAGTTAACTTGGTATTTATTTGAATATTATGTATTGTGCGTTAAATTATATTTTTAAATTACATAATAAATCACTGTGTTGTACATTAATTATTAACCACACAATTGTATAATCAAGGTATTAATGTATTATTATATATTAGTAAGTATTAACATGTATTCATAAAAACATTCTATATTAGTTATAGATTTATGGACTCTGAGAATGCTTCTTTCCTCTGTATATATGAGATAATTAGTCTTGAATTATGTTAGTTTTGAATTATTTAGTTTTTTAGGAACATATACCTCATATTTCATGTAGCTGCCCTATATATGTTTTCCCTATGTGGAGTATTTCTATAATTCACCAGTCATTTAAACTATGTTACAGAATAGTTTTAATTAATATTTTTACTTTAGTCTATAAAAAGTATAATAATAAATAATGTAGTGCTCTTACAATATGAAAAAAAAAAACTTGACAGTTTTAGAATCTTTTCTTGGTTTCTCTGAGAACTTTGTTGTGAATCTCCCTCAAGTTACTTAAATGATTTTAAATTTTTGGGAAAGGTGAAAAATACAGAAAATTACAAAGAGGAAAATCTGTAAAACTCAGCAAACTTTTTCTATAAAAGTCTAGATAGTAAATATTTTAGACTTTGCAGGCTCTATGGTTGCAACTGTAGACTCTGTCACCTCTGCCATTGTAGTGAAAAGCTGCCATAAATAATACAGGAAAGAGTGAGTGTGGCTGTGTTCCAGTAAAATTTTATTTACAAAAAAAGATGGTGGGCTGGACGTGGTGCACAGGCCATAGTTTGGCAACCCCTGCTCTATGATATTCCCACCATCCAGAATTAACCATTGTTAGATTTGGTTTATTTGCTCAGTTTCTTTCCCCTACCTTTTTCTTCTTTTTTGAAACATTAATCACTACTACCAGTTAGTCTCCCTTTTACATCCCTGGAAGCAACTGCTATTATGAGTTTAGCGTGTGTTCTTTTAGACAATCTTTAATATTTAATATTAAATGGAAAATATTTAATATTGTTTTAAAAATTATCTATCCATGTTGATACTGAGTAGGTTTGGTACATTCCTGTTGATTATAGTAATATTTTGCCTGTAGGTACCACATTTTATTTATCCATTGTCCTATTGATGAACATTAGATCGTTTCCAGGTTTTTGCTATTAAAAATCTTTGCAGCTAGGCGCAGTGGCTCACGTATGTAATCCCAGCACTTTGGGAGGCCAAGGTAGGCAGATTTCTTGAGCTCAGGAGTTTGAGACCAGCCTAGACAACATGGCAAAACCCCATCTCTACTGAAAATACAAAAAATTAGCTAGGTGGTGGCAAGTGCCTCTAGTCCTAGCTACTTGGGAGGCTAAGATGGGAGAATCACCTGAATCCAGGAGTTCAAGGCTGTAGTGAGCCTTGATTGCACCACTGCACTCCAGCTTGGGTGAGAGAGACCCTGTCTCAAAAAAAAAAAAAGAAAAAAATCTCTGGGGCGAAGTGTGGTGGCTCACGCCTGTAATCCCAGCACTTTGGGACGCCAAGGATCACTTGAGTCCAGGAGTTTGAGACCAGCCTGGGCAACATGATGAAACCTCATCTCTATAAAAAATACCACAAAATTAGCTGGGTATGGTGGTGCATGCCTATAGTCTCAGCTACTTGGGAGGCTGAGGTGGGAGGGTTGCTTGAGCCTAGAAGGTAGGTCAAGGCTGCGGTGAGCTGAGATCATACCATTGTACTCCAACCTGGGTGACAGAGTGAGACCCTGTCTCTAAATAAATAAAGAAATAAAAATATCCGCTACAGTGAATATCCTTGTATATGTCTCCTTCTGTGTGTGTAGATGTGTAGAAATGGAAGAGTAGAATTGTTAGGTCAAAGAGCATTTTCATTTTTAGGGCTGTTCCAACTTTTATCCCTACCAACAGTTATGACTGTACCCATATATTACAGCCTCACCATCATTTAATGTTGTCAAATTTAAACTTTTTTTGCCAATCTGTTTGGTGATATCTTATTGTTATCTTATTTTATGTGTCACTGATTACCAGTAGGTTTGCTTATATTTCTGTTTTTTGGTCATTTGAATTTTCTTTGAATTTCCTGTTTTTAATTTTTCCCTATTTTTGTGTTGAATTATCTTTTTCTTAATGATTTTTAGGTGGTCTCTCTATAATCTGGATTTTCCCCCTTTTCAACTCATTATTTTCATCAACACAAAAATATGCAGTCCTACATCTTATCTGAGAATAATCCTTGTTTAACACCATGGCCCTCCAGCAACTATCCCTTTGCTCTGCTCTCTTTATGGAAAAACTCCTCTAAAGGTAGCCTGTTCTTACCGCCTCTGCCTCCTTATCTGTAATCTCTCCTTAGGTCATTCCAGTCAGGCTTTTGTCTGCACCACTGCATTGAAACTGTTCTTGTCAATATTGCTATCAGTCTTTATATTGCCAAATCTGGTAGTCAATTTACTGTATTTAACACAGTCACTTTCCTCCTTTCTTGAAATACTTTCTTCATTCAACTTCCAGGACATCATACTTGGCCCTTTTCTCAGTCTACATTACTTTTAGTGAACTCATGCAGTCCTGTGGTTTCATTTATTTACTGATTGATTGAGACAGGGTCTTGAGTGCAGTGGCATGATCTCAGCTCACTGCAACCTCCACCTTCTGAGATTGAGAGACCCTCCCACCTCAGCCTTCTGGTAGTTGGGACCACAGCAGCGTGCCACTATGTCTGGCTAACTTTGTACATTTTTAGTAGAGATGAGGTCTCACTATGTTGCCCAGGCTGGTCTCAAACGTCTGGACTCAAGCCATCCTCCCTCCTCAGCCTCCCAAAATGCTAGGATACAGGTGTGAGCCATTTCTCTTGGCCCAGTCCTGTGGTTTTAAATACCACCTAGATGGTGATTGATTCCTTCTAGATTTATTTAGATTTATTTCTCTTACCCTGACCTTTGAGCTCCAGATTCCTGTATCCAGCTGCCAACTTGACATTTACACTTAGATGATTAACAGCCATCTCAAATAATATATCTAAAACAGAACGCTTTTATCCCTCCAGACTTCTCTTCAGTGATCCCTACTTCTTACCACTTCCATTACCACCTCCTTAGTCTGAGCATCATCATTCTTTTGGATTATTGCAGTGACCTATCTGTCTTCCTGCTTCCATTTTTGTCCTTTGCAGTTTTTTCTCTACACTGTTATCAGAATGATCTTTTAAAAAAACCCAAATCAGATCGTGTCATTCTTCTGCTCAAAAACCTTCAATGACATTCTGAAAAGAATAAAGGAGGCAAAGAGCTAGTTTCCACATATTGAAATTATAGGAAAACTACAGATATAAAGCTACATAGTTAAAACAATTGGTACTGGTGCACAAATAGACAGACAACCCAGTAGAAAAGAAATCCAGAAATAGGTACAAACATTTTTTTTTTTTTTTTGAGATGGAGTCTCGCCCAGACTGGAGTGCAGTGGCACAATCTCAGCTCATTTCAACCTCTGCCTCCTGGGTTCAAGCAGTTCTCTGCCTCAGCCTCCTAAGTAGCTGGGATTACAGGCACGCGCCACCATGCCTGGCTAATTTTTGTATTTTTAGTAGAGACAGGGTTTCACCATCTTGGCCAGGTTGGTCTTGAACTCCTGACCTTGTGATCCACCTGCCTCGGCTTCCCAAAGTGCTGGGATTACAGGCATGAGCCACAGCACCTGGCCCAAACATATATTTAATATATGGGAATTTAGTAATGATAGAGGTGGCATTTCAGATCAGTAGGAAAAATATGTATTATTTAATAAATAATGCTGTGACAACTGAGTAGACACATGGAAGAAAATATAGATTTGCACCTCACAATTTAGACCAAAATAAAGTTCAGATGGAGAAAGACTTAAGAAATTGTAAGTATGTACTCAGAAAAATATAGGAAAAAATTTTAACAGTGTAGAGGTCTTTCTAAATATGTCACAAAACCCAGAAGCCATAAAAGAATCAATGGGGAAATTCAACCATATTTCAAAATCAAAAGACAAATGACAAAATGAAAAGGTTACATACAACTCATGTTACAAAAATCTAGTGTTTTTTAATATGTAAAGAGCTTCTGTGGGCCAGGTGCGGTGGCTCATGCCTGTAATCCCAACACTTTGGGAGGCCGAGGTGGGCAAATGTCTTAAGGGCAGGAGTTCAAGACCAGCCTGGCCAACATGGCAAAACCCTCTCTCTACTAAAAATACAAAAATTAGCTGAATGTGTTGGTACATGCCTGTAATCCCAGCTACTCAGGTGGCTAAGGCACGAGTAATTGCTTGATCCCAGGAGGCGGAGGTTGCAGTGAGCCGAGATCACGCCACTGCACTCTAGTCTGGGTGACGGAGTGAGACTGTCTCAAAAAACAAAACAAAAACAAAAAAATCCCCAAGGAGCTTCTATGAATCATTTTAAATGCCAGTAGGAAAATGGGCAAAAGTAACATATGCAAAGATATTTAACTTCAAAATGAGAGAAATGCTGGTTAGAACTATGGCTTAATCAGATTGGCAAAGAAAAATGATGGATAATATTGCTAAGGTATTCTTATTGCCAATAGGAGTGTAAATTGATAAAAGTGCTGCAGAGGGCAATTTAGTAGAACCTGTTAAAATTTTAACTTCCATTTACCCAGGAACTCCATTTTTAGAAATTTATCTTCCAGATACATTTTGTACATTTATGAAATGAAGCAGGTACAAGGATTTTAATCATAGCATTGTTTATAGTAGCAGAAGCTTGAAAACAACCTAATTTAAGTTTCACCAGTGGTCAGGGCCATGGTGCATTCACTCTGAGTTATTGTGTGAATTAGAAAAAAATAGCTCTACATGGGCAGGGTCTGAAATGTACCCTTTTTGAATTTCACACCTATTTATATGGCCTGGCAAGTAGAGTTGCTGTGCAGGCATACACAGTGGCCTTGTTCAGGCTGTAGTTAAAACTGAACAAGGTATATATCCATAACAATGGAATATTATGCAGTTGTTAAAAAAGAATATGGCAGCTCAGTATATACAGACATAGAGCAGTCTCAAATATCGTAAGTGAAAAAAGACACAAAATTGTGTAACATGGTGCCATTTGTGCTACACACACACACACACACACACACGCACACACACTTGTGTATATGTATAGACTATCCCTGGAAGACAACTAATAAATGGGTAATAGTGGTTGCCTCTAAGGATAATTGAATGACTAGGGGAGAATTTTAAAAGGGAAAATTATTTTTTCATTGTGTATTATGTGAATCTTTGAATTTTTTGGCACATCTGTTAAAGAAACATTCATAGAATTTTTTTTTCAAAAGATAAAGGAAAGTGGTAATGAATATGAAGAGAGTTCACAGAAGAGGGACTACAAATAATGCTTACATGTGAAAAATATCTAACTACACTAAAGTAAAATAATTTTTCACTCATTGAGAAATAACAAAATGTTTGGTAATACTCTATTGACTAGGATACTGGGAAGGGCCCACATCTATTGATAATGGTCACATAATTTGATATAACGTCTATCAGTATCATCAGAATTGAAATTATACATTTGGGACCCACCAAGAACACTTCTAAGACTTTATTCTGTAGATAAACTAGCACATGTAGAATTAATTTATGTCTAAAGATACTCATTGTAGCATTGTTTATAATAGTAAAATATTTATAACATCCTAGATATGTTCATCAGGTATTCTTCAGATTACTTATGGTACATTTAATAATGGAATACTATACAAGCTGTTATTAGGCAGCTTTATACAATGTTATGTAAATGGACCTCCAAGATAGTTTGCTAAGTGACAAGAGCAAGGTTCTGAATCTTGGTAATAATAGGCTACACTTTGTAGTCAGAAGCAACTTTGTTTAATTACATACACCATCTCTAGAAGGATATATAGTAGTACCACTTATCTGTGGCTTGAAAATATTAAATGGAAAATTCCAGAAATAAACAATTCATAAGTTTTAAATTGTGTGCCATTCTGAGTAGCACGATGAAATCTCATGCCATTCTGCCTGGGATGTAAATCATCTCTGTCTAGCATATCCACACTGTGTATACTACCCATCACTAGTCAGTAGCCATCTCAGTTATCAGGTCACAAGAAGAAGGATGAGTACAGCACATTAAGATATTTCGAGAGAGAGTACCTTCACATAACTTTTATTACAGTATATTGTTATAATTGTTCTATTTAGTAGTTACTGTTAACCTCTTATTATGCCTAATTTATAAATAAAACTTTATCATAGGTATATATGTATAGAAAAAAACAGTGTGTGTGTGTATATATAGAACCCTATATACATATAGGCAACATATATACATATATGTATATACATATACAACATATATACATATATTGTATATGTGTATACAATCCTGTAGACATATTTCAGGCAACATAGTGGTTGCCTGAAACCATGAATCATACCAAACCCTATGTACATATATACATATGTATATATATATAGAGAGAGCACTTAGCATTTACCACTACCTGGAATTATATATATATATATACACACACATACATATATGTGTGTGTGTGTGTATATGTATATACGTATATACGTATACATATATGTATACATATATACATATAGATATGTATATATCCATATTATGATATATTATGGATATATGTATACATATATATGTATATATGTGTATATATCTATATGTATATATGTGTATATATACACACATATATACATGTGTATATAGGGTTCAGTATGATCCATGGTTTCAGGCAACCACTGGGGGTCTTGGAACATATTCCTGGCAGATAAGGGGGAACAACTGTATAAGAAACTGGGAACAGTGGTTGTGTTCAAGGTTGAGTCTGGGTGGATGGCAGTCATTCATGTATATATTACTTTAATTGCAGAAACCACAATTATTTTTGTACCAACGCAATACTTCTATACATTTTGAATTTTGCACTGAGTTCATGTATTACTTTTGTTTAAATTAAATTTAAATATAACCTCCAGTGGCTTCCCATCACATTTAAAATACAATCTTAATTTTGTTTTTAACTCAGACCTTCCAGATCCTATACAATTTAGTTTCTGCCTACCTCTCCAAATGTATCATTCTCCCCTTGCTTACTGTCTTTCAGCCTTGTTCTTGCTGATGTTCCTAAAGTATGCCAAGCTTTCTCCCACTTCAGGGTTTTTGCACCTATAGTCTGCCTGCCTGGACTCTTCAGACCTTAGACCTTTGCATGGCTTACTCTTTTGAATAATTCAAAAGGTCTCTGCTCAGATGTTTACTTCAGAATTGCCCCTCCTCCATGCCATCACTCTCCATTCCTGTACGCTGCTTTATTTTCTTCATCGCACTTATCACTACCTAGAATTATATATTATTTGTTTTACTTGTTTATTTTTTGTGTCTTCCTCTAGAATGTAAGGCTCATACGAGCAGAACTTTGTCTTGTTTTCTGCTGTATCTCCAGGGCTTAGAACAGTGCCTGGCTTGTAGTAAACATTCAGGAAATAAATATTGAGTGAATACACATGTTTTAAGTACATTCCTCCACTCTGTTGTTTGCCCTATAACTTTGTTTTATAAAGACCTTTGTTTACAGAAGTTTTTTTTTTTTTTTTGGATTAAAAAACTTTACTTTTTGGCCGGGCGCGGTGGCTTACGCCTGTAGTCCCAGCGCTTTGGGAGGCCAAGGCGGGCGGATCACGAGGTCAGGAGACCATCCTGGCTAACACGGTGAAACCCCATCTCTACTAAAAATGCAAAAAAAATTAGCCGGGCGTGGTGGCGGGTCTTGTAGTCCCAGCTACTCGGGAGGCTGAGGCAGGAGAATGGCGTGAACCCAGGAGGCAGAGGTTGCAGTGAGCTGAGATCACGCCACTGCACTCCAGCCTGGGCGACAGAGCGAGACTCCGTCTCAAAAAAAAAAAAAAAAAAAAAATTTACTTTTTAAGAGCTTTATTATGATAGGCAGAATAGTAGCCCCCCCAGAGATGTCCATGTCCTTGTCCACAGAATCTGTGAATATGTTACATTACATGGCAAAGGTGAATTAAGGTAGCAAGTGGCATTAGGGTTCCTAATCAGCTAACCTTAAAATAGGGAGATTATCCTGGATCATCTGAGCAGTTTTAAATTTTGAGGTAGTCAAATGTATCAGTCTTTTCTACTTTGATTTACTCTTTTGTGTTTTATTTAAGAATACTTTGTGATCCCAGCCGGGAGTGGTGGCTCATGCCTGTAATCCCAGCACTTTGGGAGGCTGAGGTGGGCGGATCACGAGGTCAGGAGTTTGAGACCAGCCTGGCCAACATGGTGAAACACCGTCTCTACTAAAAATATAAAAAATTAGCCAGGTGTGGTGGCGTATGCCTGTGGTCCCAGCTACTCAGGAGGCTGAGGCACAAGAATTGCTTGAACCTGGGAGACGAAGGTTGCAGTGAGCCGAGATTGTGTCACTGTACTCCAGCCTGGGTGACAGAGTGAGACTCCGTCTCAAAAAAAAAAAAAAGAATACTTAGTGATCTGGTTATTTGAAAGTTCTCTAGTGACTTTAGTTTTTTTTGTTTTTTTTTTCCTGAGATCTTTAATTGATGTGGAATATATTTTTGTGTATGGTCTGAGGTTGGATCTAATTTTTCTGAGTAGCCAATTGTCCTAATCAGCAAGATTAACAATTGTTTTCATTGTTTTGATCATACTTATTTTAAAAATATATATTATATTTATAATTTTTATATTTATAGTTTATAAATATATTTTTATATTTACATTTATAAATGTTTTTTAAAATCAGTAAATTAAACTAATACTGATTGGGAGAAGTAGGAATCTATGTGTATTTTCCAAGGTGACTTTTTTATTGCAACCACTCTTTCAGAGGAATTATATTTCTCTTTATGTATATGAACTTTCAATTGATAGCAATTACAGTCAGTGATAAGGTACTAAAAAAAATCTTTCTTTGGTTTCTGAATTTGCTTTTAACTAGGAAAGTATACAGGCAGATGCTATGAAATTTCCATCTTCCCAATCTTCCCAGCCTTCCAGGCTTTTAAAGAACAAAGGCATATCATGCAAACCCGTCACACAGACCAAGGCCACTTCTTGCAAACCACATACACAGCACAAAGAATGTCAGACAGGTATGTATCCTTGTACGTTCCCCATGTACAAAGCTTGTTTTCTGGCTTGTTTATTTTTGTTTTTTAAGAAAGGAAAAGAAAATAATTGACAGATTCTTAAATGTGAAAACATTCCTTTTCTTGGATCACATACTTTGAATACTTAATTTATTGCTTTCATAATTATTAACACTAATAACCAGCTATCATAACAAGCTATTATAATTACTAACATACACAGTTTTAGTTAAAAGCATTAATGATTTAACCTGTTTTTTTTTTAAATACTGCGAATTCAGTTGTCAGTTGCTAACGGTACAATTAATTTATCTGAGGTATTGGTGACCATGAAAATTGTTTGAGCTTTACTGGAAAAAGTTGTAAAGTATTACCTTTAATCCCACTACCCTTAGATTTTCAATTGCTTTAATAGTCTACTGTGCCTAAAGCATTGATTACTATTTTTTTTTTTGATATGGAGTTTCACTCTTGTTGCCCAGGCTGGAGTGCAATAGCGCAATCTTGGCTTCCTATAACCTCTGCCTCCTGGGTTCAAGCGATTCTCCTGTCTCAGCTTCCTGAGCAGCTGGGATTACAGGTGCCTGCCACCATGCCCGGCTAATTTTTGTATTTTTAGTAGAGACGGGGTTTCTTCACTTTGACCAGGCTGGTTTTGAACTCCTGACCTCAGGTGATCTGCCTGCCTCGGCCTCCCAAAGTGCTGGGATTACAGGCATGAGCCACCACCCCTGGCCTGATTTTTGTTTTTAATAATAATTTTACTTCATAGAATACACTATATTTAAAAGCTTAGTCTGTCAACAAGTAGTAAGTTTTTATGTAGGGTACCTTTATTTTGGTAGAAGTCAAGCAGAATCCTGTTTTCCTTCCTCAGGAAATTTATTTTATATTCCTATTAAAACAATATATTCTTTGTACCTGAATTTATATTATATACACATTCACACATGGAGAGTACTAAAGGATCTGTGGGCATCTATATGTGTGTATGTGTGTGTGTATGTTTGTGTGTGTGTGTGCGCTTATGTTTTGAGTTCTAGATTAAATATTGAATTGTTGGTTGGACGCGGTGGCTCATGCCTATAATCCCAGCACTTTGGCAAGCCAACATGGGCGGATCACCTGAGATCAGGAGTTTGAGACCAGCCTGACCATCATGGTGAAATCCCATCTCTACTAAAAATACAAAATTAGCTGGGCATGGTGGCACATGACTGTAATCCCAGCTACTCAGGAGGCTGAGGAAGGAGAATCGCTTGAACCTGGGAGGTAGAGGTTGCGGTGAGCTGAGATTGCACCATTGTGCTCCAACCTGGGCAACAAGAGTGAAACTCCGTCTCCTTTAAAAGAATAAATCTCGAATTGTTTTCTAACAATTGAAATTACTTTTTCATTTGACATTGCATTGGAAACGTTATTCCACAACAATATAAATTTAAATATACATTGAGATTCTTTTTTTCCAATTTTTATTTTATTATGTTTATTTTATTTTATTTTATCTTATTTTATTTTATTCAGGGGGTACATGTGCAGATTTGTTACCTGGGTATGAGATTCTTAACATAGATTTCAGTGTATATAACATAACCAACTCCGTAAGATTGGAAATTTAGATATTTGTATTATAAGCAATGTTGGGTTAAGCTATGTTAATGGATCTTTGTCCACTTGCCTAATTATGTCCTTAGGATAAATCCTAATCAGTGGAATTATTGATTCAAAGACTATCATCGTTTTTTTTTTTTTGAGACAGAGTCTATCTCTGTCGCCCAGGCTGGAGTGTAGTGGCGCGATCTCGGCTCACTGCAGCCTCCACCTACCAGGTTCAAGCGATTCTCCTACCTCAGCCTCCTGAGTAGCTGGGATTACAGGCACCCATTACCATGCCCAGCTAATTTTTTTTTGTATTTTTAGTAGAGACGGGATTTCACAGTGTTGGCCACGCTGGTCTTGAACTCCTGACCTCATGATCCGCCCGCCTCAGCCTCCCAAAGTGCTGGGATTACAAGCGTGAGCCACCGCGCCTGGCCTATCATCTATTCTTAAGGCTTTTGATACCTGTTGCCTAAATTGCCCTCCTGAAAAGTTACATCAACGTATGCTCCAACCAGCAGTGTTGAGGAGGATCCATTTCTGTACAACCTCACTGACACTGAGTATCAAAATTCAGAAAGGTTGAATATACAGTACAGTCAACACTAGTATACTCTTCATGTAGATTAATGAAATGTTAACTTTTTGCAATATTTGTTTTCTTTTTTTTCTGGATTGTTTGAAAGTAAAACATTATTTTTCTTTCTCTTTTTCTTCCTTTTCTTTCTTTTTTTTTGAGATGGAGTTTCACTCTCGTCTCCCAGGCCGGAGTGCAATGACATGATCTCGGCACATTGCAACCTCCGCCTCCCGGGTTCAAGCGATTCTCCTGCCTCAGCCTCTCAAGTAGCTGGGATTATAGGCATGTACCACCATGCCTGGCTAATTTTGTGTTTTTAGTAGAGACGGGGTTTCACCATGTTGGCCTGGCTGGTCTCAAACTCCTGACCTCAGGTGATCTGCCCGCCTTGGCCTCCCAAAGTGCTGGGATTACAGGTGTGAGCCCCATGCCTGGCCTTTTTTTTCTTTTTCTTTAAAAAAATTTTTTGACACCAGTGTCACTCACCAATAAAAAATTTATTCTTTTTGTTTTTTTTTGAGACGTAGTCTCAAGAGTGCAGTGGTGTGATCATGGCTCTCTGCAGTCTCAACCTCCTGGGCTCAGGCAATGCTCTTGCTTTAGCTACCCAAGTAGCTGGGACTATAGGTGTGTGCCATTGCATCCAGTCAATTTTTTTTCTTTTTTTTTTTTAATGTAGAGATGGAGTTTCACCATGTTGCCCAGGCTGGTCTCTAACTCCAGGGCTCAAGTGACCCACCCACCTTGGCATCCCAAAGCGCTGGGATTATAGGTGTGAGCCACCCTGCTCAGCCAAAAAGTTTATTGTTAATTTGATGTGTACCATGATCTTCAGCCCTAATTTCAATAAACTATTGGGTGCTTGGGATTACTTGTACATGTACCACATCCTACAGTTTTATTATACCTAGTGATCAAGCTTTGGGCAAAGGAGAAATTCAGTTTTCAGCAGCATCATTGGAAGTATTATGATTTGTGCTTAAACTTTTACCAGTGCATTCTTTTGAGAAATAGAAATAGTAACAAAATATGAATTTTAAATATGTGGGGAGATACATAAAGAACATTGCTTATTTGTTCTTGAAAATAACAGTGATTCAAATATTTCATTCAGATTTACCTATGCCTAATGAAAAAAATGATGCAGAACTTGATTCTCCACCTTCAAAGAAAAAAAGATTAGGTTTTTTCCAGACTTACGATACAGAATATTTAAAAGTTGGTTTTATTATCTGTCCTGGATCAAAAGAAAGTTCACCAAGGCCACAGTGTGTCATTTGTGGAGAGATCTTATCCAGTGAAAACATGAAGCTAGCAAATCTTTCTCATCATTTGAAGACAAAACATTCAGAATTAGAAAACAAACCAGTAGATTTTTTTGAACAAAAATCTCTAGAAATGGAATGTCAAAATAGTTCTTTAAAAAAGTGTTTACTAGTTGAAAAGTCACTTGTGAAAGCTTCTTATTTAATTGCTTTCCAAACTGCTGCAAGCAAGAAGCCATTCTCCATTGCTGAAGAATTAATTAAACCATATTTAGTAGAAATGTGTTCAGAAGTTTTGGGTTCAAGTGCTGGAGACAAAATGAAAACTATTCCACTTTCTAATGTTACAATTCAACACAGGATTGATGAACTATCTGCAGACATTGAAGACCAGCTGATTCAAAAGGTCAGAGAGTCAAAGTGGTTTGCCCTTCAGATAGATGAGTCATCAGAAATCTCAAATATCACACTTCTTTTGTGCTATATTCGTTTCATTGATTATGATTGTTGTGATGTAAAAGAAGAATTATTATTTTGCATTGAAATGCCTACTCAAATAACTGGTTTTGAAATATTTGAACTAATAAATAAATATATTGATAGCAAATCTCTGAATTGGAAACATTGTGTTGGTCTCTGTACCGATGGGGCTGCAAGCATGACTGGCAGGTATTCTGGTTTAAAAGCAAAAATTCAAGAAGTTGCCATGAATACAGCGGCATTTACACATTGTTTTATTCACCGTGAACGTTTAGTGGCAGAAAAGTTGTCTCCATGTTTACATAAAATTCTTTTGCAGTCAGCACAAATTTTAAGTTTTATAAAGAGCAATGCATTAAATTCACGTATGTTAACAATTTTGTGTGAAGAGATGGGATCTGAGCATGTGAGTTTACCGCTTCATGCTGAAGTACGTTGGATATCAAGAGGGAGAATGTTAAAAAGATTATTTGAATTACGACATGAGATTGAAATATTTTTAAGTCAAAAGCATTCAGATTTGGCCAAGTATTTTCATGATGAGGAATGGGTTGCAAAGCTGGCCTACTTATCAGATATATTTTCACTTATAAATGAATTAAATTTAAGTCTCCAAGGAACTTTGACTACTTTCTTCAATTTGTGTAATAAAATTGATGTATTTAAGAGAAAGTTAAAAATGTGGTTGAAGCGCACACAAGAGAATGATTATGACATGTTCCCTTCATTTTCTGAATTCTCAAATTCATCAGGCTTAAATATGACAGAGATCACAAGGATTATTTTTGAGCACCTGGAAGGACTTTCTCAAGTGTTCAGTGACTGTTTTCCACCAGAACAAGACTTGCGTTCAGGAAATTTGTGGATAATTCACCCTTTTATGAATCACCAAAATAATAATCTCACCGACTTCGAAGAAGAAAAGCTAACACAGCTATCTTCAGATTTAGGATTACAATCACTATTTAAATCAGTGTCTGTAACTCAGTTTTGGATAAATGCAAAGACAAGTTACCCAGAACTCCATGAAAGGGCAATGCAATTTTTATTACCCTTTTCAACTGTTTATTTATGTGATGCTGCCTTTTCAGCTTTGACTGAGTCAAAACAAAAAAATCTGTTGGGTTCTGGCCCTGCCCTAAGACTTGCAGTCACATCTTTAATTCCAAGGATAGAAAAATTAGTGAAGGAGAAAGAGTAGCAATATGCACATTGCTTAACAGTGAAGTCAATAATCTTGTGTTAAGTTTTGTATAAGTAACCTAAAAGATAATTTCCTAATGTGGATTTGTGTTTTCAGTGATTAAATGTTTTAATAATTTTTCCCTTTTTGTTGAGGAATTTAATAATTATGATTGTTATAAATAATTATGTATAATTGTAATCCAGGGTAGAAAATTTAGTTATTTCATTAAATTTGGATTAGTGACAAAGACTGCAGGTAATGAGAAGCCCAGTTTATAATGTAACAGCACAACCTGGATGTTGAAACAGCTTGGCCTTTAGAAGCAAGTGGAACATTTCAGTCTTCCAGCCAACCGGCTACTTACCCCTGCAAGGTTGTGAGTAGGTGGAAAAGATAGATCTTTTTTATTGAGATGGAGTTTTGCTCTTGTTGCCCAGGCTGGAGTGCAATGGCGTGATCTCGGCTCACTGGAACCTCTGCCTCCTGGGTTCAAACAATTCTCCTGCCTCAGCCTTCCAAGTAGCTGGGGTTACAGGCATGTGCCACCATGCCCGTCTATTGTATTTTTTTAGTAGAGACGGGGTTTCACCATATTGGTCAGGCTGGTCTCGATCTCCTGACCTCAAGTGATCCACCTGCCTCGGCCTCCCAAAGTGCTGGGATTACAAGTTTGAGCCACCGTGCCCAGCTGGAAAAAGATAGATCTAGGCAGCTTGGGTAACTACAAATGGAAGCAGCAGGGGGGTTTGAGACCCCTCCTTGGGGCCTTTCTGGCCCAATATACCAGGGCTTAGCAAACTTTTTAAATAAAGAGCCAGATAGTAAATATTTTCAGCTTTGCAGGCCATACTGTCACAACTACTCAATTCTGCAGTTGCAGTGCAAAAGCAGCCATAGACAATATGCAGATGAGTGTGGCTGTTTTTAAATAAAACTTACTCGTGAACACTGAAATATGAATTTCATAATTTTCCTATGTCACACAAGCTTCTTTAAAAAATGTTTTTATCATAAAAAATGTAAACAAACATTATTAGCTTGGGGGAAGGGGAGAAGCATGGAAAAAAATCAGACATCTGGCCAAATTTGGCCCATGGTTTGCCCATCCCAGCTTTAGACAGATTTCCAGGTAAGAGCAAATGGGCCAGGAGTGGACTGTAGGGCTTGGTTCAGTGAAAGCCTCTATCCATGGCTGCAAGTATCTGAATTTTCAAACACCCTTCACATTTCATTGTCAGCCGAGATAAATTAGAGGGAAAAGATATCTCAGGCAAAGATAGAAAAGAGACTTATTTAATAATTAATGGTTATTGATTTATTACAATTTTATAAATTAATTTACTAATTTACTAATAACTTTCTGAGCTCTTACATGTGCAGGCACTGTGCTAGGCCTGTTACAAACTCTGGAGAACTGAGTTATCCCCATATACAGATGCAGATACTGAGGCCCTTTGGGGTTGGGTGACAGCTCAGATCCCAACAGCTAGTGTGGCACAGCCAGGAACGAAGGCCGGGGTCTTTTGATGGTAGCTGAACCGCACTCAGACACCCACCCGTGTCTGCCAGCACTCCGTATTGGCTGGGAAACACTCCCTGAATCCAAAGGTGCTGGTTTAGTCAGTTATCAGCCAGTGGTCCTCAAGTGTCCCCACCTGTAAGATGGGGGCGCCCTGCCCCAGTGCTGCAGCCTCGCGACCCCCTGGAGGGCGGGGGACGGTAGCTCAGGCGAGAGTCTTCCGGCTGCCCCGGGGAGGGAGGAAATGAGCCGGCGGCAGGGGCGGGTTTTCGGCGGGGCCAACCCACGGTGGGGGGAGCGCGGCCATGGCGCTCCTGCTCTCGGTGCTGCGTGTACTGCTGGGCGGCTTCTTCGCGCTCGTGGGGTTGGCCAAGCTCTCGGAGGAGATCTCGGCTCCAGTTTCGGAGCGGATGGTGAGCGGCGCGGGCGGGCGGCCGGGGATCGGGCGTGTGCTCTCCCCTGCCGCTCCTCGCCCCCGGCCCGGCAGGCCGCCTTCGGGCTTCCGAGGCTCAGCTGGAGCTGGGGGAAAGCGCCTGGCTTTCGACTGAGGCGGAGGTCCTGCCTGGGGAGTTCCTCGAGTTCTCTGGATCTTCCCTAGACGGAAGGGGACAGAACCTCCCCTTCGTGCTGAACATTGGTGGCCCCAGGCAAATCTAGAGCCTTAGGAGTTCCCTCCCACCCACCCCGGACCCTGGGGGAGGATGATGCGGTGGGAAAATGAGCTCACTCTCCGCTCTCTCCCCTCTTTTCGCCGTTTGCTTCAGTTTTGGGGAGGTTCGTGGGGTTGGGGTGTAGTAATCCTGGCTTTGCAGGGAAGGAAGCCCGCCCTGAAGGGCAAGTATATCAGCTAAAGGTTGCACATCTAGTCAGGAAGCAGGACACAAGCTAGACACTCCTAACTCGGAACCCAGAGAGGGAAGCCCTGAAGTCGTATTTCAGCCTTCTGTCTAGTTCCAGACTCATGGGAAAGCTTTCATATCCTGTTCACCAATCTCCCCAGTCCCTCAACGGAGCCAGACTTGTAGACCCCTGCTGGCATCTCTCTCCAAGGCCTGGATAAATCCCCAGAGACAGACAGCTTAGAGCTGCTTCCCAGCAGAGCTGAGGAGGGGAGGTAGAGCTGAGGAGTGGGAACAGGAAAAAGTAACCCCGAAAGTAAGGATGAAGTTGTCATTTGGCTCAGGGGAGGACCTGCCTTGACAAGAAGAGTCACTTTGAGCCCACCTAACTCTGCCCCACCTCCAAATATTCCCTGTACATCAGCCTTAAGAGAAACCAGGCCAGGCACAAAGAAGGAAACTGTGGAATTCCCCAGGCCTTGGCACTAGGGAGCCAAGCCCAGCCCCCTCCTCCTGGGATTTGGGGCTGGGTTGTAATCTCTTGAGAGGTCTAGTGAGAAAATCAGTCTCTGTACCACTTGGAGCATGGAGCCTGTTTCCTGATTCCAAAGCTCAGCGCCACAGGGCAGCCCTCTCCTCTTCAGGCTGACCTCAGCCCTGGACCTGACCTAGAGTAGTAGTTCTTTTCTCTGGGGAGTTGAGGGCACAGGCATAGATATGCCATGGAGCATCTGGGGAGCTCATCCTTGTTGAACATGAGGCTGACAGGCATTCCTTGCCACCCCTAGAACGCCCTGTTCGTGCAGTTTGCTGAGGTGTTCCCGCTGAAGGTATTTGGTTACCAGCCAGATCCCCTGAACTACCAAATAGCTGTGGGCTTTCTGGAACTGCTGGCTGGGTTGCTGCTGGTCATGGGCCCACCGATGCTGCAAGAGATCAGTAACTTGTTCTTGATTCTGCTCATGATGGGTAAGGGGGCCAACTGGCCTGAGAAAATGGGGTCTTCTGGGGGAGGATGATGGAAAGACCTGGCTGTTCCCCCTTACTGTTGCCACCCTTCTTTTTTCTCTGGGATCAAGAGCACTTCCTGCTCTACCACAGTTTCCATGGTCTTCAAACTAGCACAGGTATTTTTTTTTTTTTTTTTGAGATGGAGTCTCGCTCTTTCCCCCAGGCCGGACTGCAGTGGCGCTATCTCTGCTCACTGCAACCTCTGCCTCCTGGGTTCACACCTTTCTCCTGCCTCAGCCTCCCGAGTAGCTGGGACTACAGGCGCCTGCCACGGCGCCCGACTAATTTTTTTGTATTTTTAGTAGAGACAGGGTTTCACCGTGTTAGCCAGGATGGTCTCGATCTCCTAACCTCATGATCTGCCCGCCTTGGCCTCCCAAAGTGCTAGGATTACAGGCGTGAGCCACCACGCCCGGCCTAGCACAGGTACTTTTTGAACTTAATATGCTAGAACATTATCACATGTTAAGTGTACCTTCTACCTCCTCAATTCTAATGGCTGCATAGTATTCCCTTGTGAAGATGTATTGCAAGCTCAGCGCCTCTGCTCCTTCCTCCACACATCCACTCCTGGGATGAGGGGATGGAGGAGCAGCTGCCATTTGATGCATGTGTCTGGCACATTGGTGTAGAGAGCAGGGAAGCTGGAGAACCTTGAACAGGAAGGCAGAGAATTTCCCTAGGGAGTCCCCCTCAAGTAGCTCTGCCCACAGGAACTGCTGATGTACAAAGACAGCTGTTGCTTCAAAGGCCAGATATCTTCAGGCTCTTCTATATGCCCTGGCATCTGTTACCATTGCTGCCACTGCTACCAGGCTTGCTTCCATCTCTGGAGCTTCTCCCATTTTCAGATCTGTCCCGTACCTCCAACCAACAGCCCCTGGGCTAGTCCTTCCCTCCATCTTAATCTTAGTAGATGTAGGATTAAGAAAGGAGAAGGGGCCAGACACGGTGGCTCACGCCTGTAATCCCAGCACTTTGGGAGGCCGAGGCAGGCGGATCACAAGGTCAGGAGTTCGAGATCAGCCTGACCAACATGATGAAACCCCGTCTCTACTAAAAATACAAACATTAGCCGGGCGTGGTGGTGTGCGCCTGTAATCCCAGCTACTCAGGAGGCTGAGGCAGGAGAATCGCTTGAAGCCAGTACGCAGAACCCAGTAGCCCAGCTACTCAGAAGGCTGGCAGGAGATCACGCCATTGCACTCCAGCCTGGGTGACAGAGCAAGACTCTGCCTCAAAAAAAAAAAAAAAAAAGAAGGATCAGGGAGTTTTTTTTCTAAAATCTATCCACTCTAGCCACTGCCCTATTTGGCTGGATCATTCCTGTTTCTTTCTTGTCCTCTGAGAGGGGCAACTGTTGCCACTGCTACTGTTGTTCAAGAGGCTTCTAATTTCCTAGTCCTGCTTTCTCCAGGAGGCTAGAGATGAATGCCGCTAGTTTTGGGAATGTGCGTTAGGAGTGGTGGGGGTGTTTAATGGGAGGGCTTGGGCTGGAGTGGGTCAGCCTAAACTGGAGAACCCTGAGCTCCTGGATCTCCTGGGTTCTCCCAAGGAGACTCAGGGACCTCACTTTCCATTCCAGGGGCTATCTTCACCTTGGCAGCTCTGAAAGAGTCACTAAGCACCTGTATCCCGGCCATTGTCTGCCTGGGGTTCCTGCTGCTGCTGAATGTCGGCCAGCTCTTAGCCCAGACTAAGAAGGTGGTCAGACCCACTAGAAAGAAGACTCTAAGTACATTCAAGGAATCCTGGAAGTAGAGCATCTCTGCCTCTTTATGCCATGCAGCTGTCACAGCAGGAACATGGTAGAACACAGAGTCTATCATCTTGTTACCAGTATAATATCCAGGGTCAGCCAGTGTTGAAAGAGACATTTTGTCTACCTGGCCCTGCTTTCTCTTTTTAGCTATACTACTCTTTTGTGAGGCGTTTATGTTATACATATTAACATTCCTCATGTCATATGAAAATACAAAATAAGCAGAAAAGAAATTTAAATCAACCAAAAGTCTGATGCCCCAAATAACCACTTTTAATGCCTTGGTGTAAGTATACCTCTGAACTTTTTTCTGTGCCTTTAAACAGATACATATTTTTTTAAATGAAAATAAAACCATATATCCTATTTTATTCCCTCCTTTTAAAACCTTATAAACTATAACACTGTTTCATGTCTCTTTTGCCTCATTGCTGTTAATGGCTGCATAGTATTCCATTGCAAGGATGTACTATAATGTATTTAATCCCCCATGAGGAACATTTGGGTTATTCTCAATTTTTTGCTATCGTAAGCCGCACAGTAAATCACTTTTGCATGCTTATTTTCTTCCCCTAGAAGTGAGGGTGCTGGTTCAAAACACATGCATGTTTTTAAGGTTTTTAATACATATTTAAAACGTACAGGTTCTGTATGCAGAGCTTAAGTACTTGCTTCTGCCTATGCCTTTTGAGACACATTAGAGATTCCCTCCCACTCCTTTTTTTCTCTGACATATTAGATGTGCAGAGCTAACAGGTAGGCATTGAGTCATTTGACAGGACCTGAAATCAAGCTCTGGTGGTGATCTGTGGCACCCAGCCCAGTACTCCTTGACACCTACGTGGAGGTGAGGGACAGCCAACTCCATGAAATGCTGAATGGTACAGCAGGGCCCAAAGCCTGGGAGGAATCCCAGAGGTCCTTGGGGGTAGGAAGGGTGCATATGTGTGACAGTTCTCGGGGGAAAAGTGGACAACACGTTAGGGCACTTGCTATTTTGTCACCACCATCTTTATCTTAGGTTGGCAGGGCTGTGGGCTTTTGGGAAGTGATGTACCTCCCATGAGGGACTATAGTGAGAAACAGTTCACTTATTTATGCAAATATTCTAGCTATCAGCCTACAGATTGCTTTGAGGGTGGAAAAGAAGTCTCTATTACTCCATTTCATGTTCACTACAAAATGCTAATTCCCATTCTGACTAGTGTGAACCTCAGGCAAGGTGACACTCTCAGTTGGATTTTTTCTTCTTGAATCTGAAAGCATAGTGGTGTAGTCTGCCTATAGTACGGGTAGATAGATTACACTAAATAAATGGTAGTGTCAAAACAATAAGGAAACCTTTTCTCTCATGTAAGAGGCCCAGAGATAACCACTTCAGTTTCAATGTTGGTCAGTTTGCCTAATGATGGCATCAAGAATCAACATTCTTTAAACTTTCTGCTCTGCTGCTTTCAGTGTATTGGCTGTTGCCCTCAGACTTGCGAAATAGCTGCAGCAGCTCCAGACAGTGCATTTACTATAATACTGAAAGGTGAAAACAGAGGAAGGGTGCCTTAGAAGACCCTAGATTTTCTCGTAGATCTCACTGGGCAGAGCTATGTCCCATTTCCATTCATAGACTAATGACTGGCAGGAGAATGGAATTCCCATAATGGACTTAGACTAAGATTTACCCACACTGGTCAGCAAGGAACGAGAGGGGGCAGACAATGATTTCTGTCACTTACTAGCTTATTTGAAAACTATGGGTAATGATAGTAACTATTTCATAGCCTGGCACATAGTAAATGTTCAGTAAATGCTAGTCATTATTAAATATTGATTTGTTTTACAGATGAGAAAATGCATTTGGAAAGTTTAAGTGCCTATATATCAGACCTGGAACTAGAACTAAGTCCTAATTGATTCCAGAACCCAAACTTTTCACTGCACCAGCTGCCAAAGCTGAAAATGGACAGGCATGGCACCCCTGCTCTCTTCAATCTGAGGGTAGATGGGATGACCTGTCTGGGGTGATGAAATCTGCCCTGCTTTCCCAGCATTTCCCCTCTGATTGGAATTTTTTTTTTTTTTTTTTTTTTTTTGAGATGGGTTTTCACCATGTTGGCCAGGCTGGTCTCGAACTCCTGACCTCAGGTGATCTGCCCGCCTCGGCCTCCCAAAGTGCTGGGGTTACAGGCCTTAGCCACTGTGCCCATCTTGCTTGGAAATTTTGAAGCCCATGAAAGTAGAGCCTGGAGCCCCGAGGATCCTGGCCTTATACTTTCTCCACCCCTTCCAGGATGCCACCGCCAGCCCGTCTCCTGCCAGGATGGACTTTGAGTAAAACCTCTCGCAGCTAGCATTAGGTTGAGGGCTCCTGTTTACCAAGTCTGGATCTGTAGGCTGATAAGCAGCTACTGGGCCCCCCAAGCTTGGCTGTAGGACTGCCCAGCAGCTGCAGGAAAGTCAGGGTGCTAGAGGAGTAGGCTGGGCAGCTTGTGTGTACAAGCAGTTGGGATTGACAGCAGCAGGAGGGTCTTGAGCCCAAGCAGTGCCTCCATAGCAGCCCAAGGAGAAGCCAGGCCTCAGGAAATGTGCCCCTCAAACTACAGCCTAAATCTAGATCAGCTCAGCACGATGACGTTCAGCTGCCTGCCCTTCCTAATACATTTTTATCTCCCTCCCTGTGCTGAAGGTTCTCTTGTCCTCCGATGACACTCCCTTCCCTTGGGGCCCTACTGCAGCCCCAAAAACCCAGCTCGTAGCTGCCACAGGTGGGCTCCAGCCCTTCCAGCTGTCGGACCCATTCTTCATGTTGTTTCTTGGGATTAGCTGGCGATGGGAGGGTCTGGGATGTGTGGGTGGGAGGGGATTCTCCCCTGTCTCAGATCCTTGAAGTCAGGACCCCAGAGAGAACTCCAGCAGCCATTATAGCAAGAGGTAAGAAAGGAACAGTCTGGTAGGATGGCAGGGGATGGGTCAGGGTGGGGCTACAGGCATGGAGAACAGAATAGAGGAAGGTGGGAAAGGAAATACAGTTACCCAGGTTCTCAGAAAGGATTGGAGCCTGAGATGCTCAAAGGCAAAAATCCAGATTTTGGAAGAACTGAGTTTTAGGACACCCTAGGGGTGTGTAAGTGTGTCACAAATAGTAACAGGACATTGGTTTGTGCACTTACTCCCTTGGGAAGAGGGTAGGAATATGCCCAGATGTTTTTGTGTTGTTTTGTTTGCCTGGGGTGTCTGTGTCTCTGCCACACTGTGTGTGCCTGTGTGAGTGTACACATTTATCTATGTGCTGCCTAGAAGGGAAGGGAACTAACAGTAATGAAGTATCTCCCCAGTGTCAGCCACAGGGCTCAGTTTTACTTATGTTTTCTCATAATCCTCCCAACAACCCTGTGAGGTAGGTATTTTAATCACCATTTTACTGCAGCAAAGACAGGCTCAGTGAAGCTGAGTAATTTGCCCAAGGTCACATGGCAAATAGATGTGTGTTATCTAGAATCTGCCTGATTGCTGGGTCTGTGCACTTTTTGCTTTTCTGTCCAGAGGTTTGAGTCTGACCCAGGACCTCTTTGTGGTCAAAAAGTGAGGGGGCAGGAAACAGGATGGAAGGCTCGAGAGTGGCAAAAGCTTTTCAGCCCAGCCAAGAGTGCTCCAGGCAAGCGCTGGGGCACCTCTCTGGGAGAGGACCTTCACCAAGGCAAGTCCGAGGTCAGTGTGCATAGGCCTGTCCTGTGTATCACTGCACCACAAGCCCATTCCTCCATCCATGCTTCTCATCTGGGTGGCACAGGGATGGGGGTGGGGGGGGGGGTTGGGGCTTTTTCTGGAAAGGCCTCTTCTTTATAGTTCAGCCTGTTTCTCCAGAACTCCCTGTTGGCTCAGCCCTATGTGGCTTTACTGCACAGGTCTGTGCCCCAACATGTATGAACCATAATCCATCTGTGAGGGGCACCTCTACCCTCTCAGTCACTAAGGTTGGAAATTTCCAAGTTATCTAGGACTCCTGCCTCTTCCTCGCTTCCCACAGCTTGTCACCAAAAACTCTGGAGTCCATCCCCTCCTCTCAGCAGCTGCTGGCCAGGTTCGGTCTTCATTCCCTCTCACATGGACTCTGCCTCTAGTGTCGCCTTCCAGCAAGGGCTGAAGAAGAGGAGACTGGGGTGGGAGAAGGTGGAATGGGGGCTGCCTTTCTGGCTAGCCTCCGCAGTAGCCTTTCTTCTGCCACTTCAAGGTCAGAGATGAACAGCAGTGTTGGGGACCTGGGTGTTGGCGGCTGCAGCCTCTGGGATGACCCTGCTCGCTTCATCGTGGTGCCCGCGGCCTATGCCTTGGCACTGGGCCTGGGGCTGCCAGCCAACGTGGCGGCCCTGGCAATGTTCATCCGCAGCGGCGGGCGCCTGGGCCAGGCCCTGCTTCTCTACCTGTTCAACCTGGCTCTGGTTGATGAGCTCTTCACGCTCACGCTGCAGCTGTGGCTCACCTACTACCTGGGCCTGGCCCGGAGGCCGCCTGCCACGCGGCCGGGGCTACCTACTACGTGTCCACCTATGCGGCGGTGGTCTTCGCCGCGCTTATCAGCGTGTGCCGCTGCGGCTTCGTACGCGGCCCCGGGCCCAGGGCGGCTGCCCGCCTGGCCCTCTGCCGCCGGCGCCCCGCACGCGCTGCCTGCGCGTTCGCCTGGCTGGCGGGCCTGGCCCCTCCCTGCCTGGAGCACCGCTGGGCAAGCTCGGGGCTGGCCTCCGCCACGGTGGCCTTCTTCGCGGCCGCCTTCCTGCTGGTGCTCGCGGCCTACGTGAGCCTGGCGCGGGCCCTCAAGGCACCCTCAGGCTCGGGCCCGGGCCCTGCTACCGCCGGCGCGCGGCCAAGACCATGGTCCTGGGGTTCCTGCTGGTCTTCGCCCTCAGTCTGGCGCCCTACCACCTGCTGCTGGCGCCCTGGGTGGCCGGGCGGGACGACAAGGGAGACCGGTGTCGCGCCGCCTCCACGCTCGACATCCTGCATACCCTCAGCCTGGCGCTGCTGAGCCTCAACAGCTGCCTGGACCCACTCATCTGCTGCTGCTTCGTGCGCCGCTTCCACCAGGACTGTTGCTGGGCACTGAGCTGCCGCCCGGTGAAGGGGGCGCCCAGGGCGCATGGGGCCTCCTTGGCCTCCTCCTGGAGAGTCTCCTGGCCTCCCCTCCTGTCTCACCCCCCTGTCACCCTCCCAGTGGCATCCAGGGTGGAGAAAGCTCTTTGGAAAGACCTAGATTCTAATCCTGACGCAACCACATGCTACCCCTGTAGCTGTGAACCTCTGGGCTCATCTGTACCAAGGACATAGAACATTCTTTGTAACCGGAATGTTCCCTGGATGTTGCCAGCTTTTGGATACAAATTATATACCACTGTGTTTTTTTAAACCTCTTGGGATAAAACCCAAAGTCCTTATCATGACCTACAAGGCCCTGTCTGATTTGGCTCCCCTTTCTCTCCAGACCTTATCCCACCACCCCTGCGTCACCCTGCAGGCAGTCACCTTCTTAGGCCCGGGAAAATGCCAATCTCCTACCCTTCACGGCCTTTGTACCTGACTTGGCCAGGAATGATCTCTGTTCCTCTCTTTCACTAAGTTAGTTCTTCTTCACCCTCACTTCCTCTAAAGTAACTCCTTATAGGGAAGCATTTCTTGGCTGGCAGCACACACACACACATACACACACGACTGAATCAGATCGGATTGCTCTTTGATAGCTCTTTTCATAATTGTAATCAAGAATTAATTGAGTAATGCGTTGTTGTTGTTTTCTTTCTCTCTTGCCAGAATGTATTCATGTTGACCCATAAGAAATGATCATTTTTATAAGTCCCCAAAAGTTGAATATTGGAAATTTTATTTCCACCCAATTCAACTTAATAAATTCCGTGTTTACCTTGCTCACTGCTGTATCTTCTGTGGTTGGTACTGTGCCTTGCATATAATAAGAGCTCAGTGTATTAGATGAGTGAGTGAAAACTGAATATCATTAATTTAAATTGCTTAAGTACTCACTCAGACATTCCAGTCTCTGATAGCTTTTCCTCAAGTGTTTCTGAGATTCTCCAAGCTTGTCTCACCCACCCCCCACCATGCATTCCTAGCCCAGTCCTGATGACTGCCTCTTTCTGCTGTTGCTGGATACTTGCAGTTCTGCCATCACCTCCACTCTACCAAGACTTGGTGGTAAGTAAGCTGGAGATCCAGGCTGCTGGAGATCCAATGCCTGCTGCCTCCAGACTCTTTCATGAGAGCCAATCTCTGCCAGGGGCTCCGGCTACCAGTGCTTCCCCTTCTGTGCTTTGACAACTCTGCAGTCTGCTTCTAATGGGAAAGGGCACCACTCTCCTCAGCCACATTATTGGGGCCACACAGCAAGACTGCTTGGGTCTCAAGGAAATCGAGCTTAATGAGTGAGAGCAAACCCTCTTCATTTGGCCATGTCAGCCTGTCAGGAAGGGTCCATCAATCAGCCACCATGTCTTACCTGCCTTTAGGTCCTATTGCTGAGTTTGACTTCTAAGGATACATTTGGTAAATTCCTTTTTTTCTTGATGAATTACCTCTTATTGGTCCCTAATTCCTTCTTTAACTTTTTCCTTTTCCATTTTAAAAGTAATATAGGTTCATAAAAGTAAATTCAAAGCAGTAGAGAAAAATGTAAGATAGGAAGTACTAGCCTGGGCAACATGGCGAAACCCTGTCTCTACAAAAAATACAAAAATTAGCCGGGCATGGTCCTAGCTACTCGGGAGACTGAAGTGGAAGGCTTGCTTGAGCCCAGGAGGTCAAGGCTGCCGTGAGCCGTGATGACGCCACTGTACTTCAGCCTTGGAGACAGGGGAGACCCTATCTCAAAAAAGAAATAAAAAGAAAGTAAAAGTCCCCTAGTGATAGCCACTATTCACAGCTTCTCATTTGTGTATCTTTCCAGATATTTTTTGATTCCACTGTAAGTCCACATGTCATCAGTTTTCTTTAAAAACCTACAAATGGGATAGTATTGCAAGGTTCTTCTGCAATTTACTTTTCTCATTGTTTCCTATATATTGTTCCATATTAGCACAGATAGATCCATCTCGTTTTTTCAATAGATGCAGAGTATTTATTTTACTCAATTGGTCCTCTACCGATGGGCATTTGTTGCCATTATTTTACTGTTATAAACAATGCTTCAGTGAATGCTCTTGTCCACAAATGTTTGCGTACTTATAAATCTGTAGAATAAATTCCTCGCAATGAAACTGCTGTCAAAGAGTATCTGTGTGCAAATGTTTAATGACAGCAAATTGCCTTCAAGAACGCTGCACCAGGCCGGGCGCGGTGGCTCATGCCTGTAATCCCAGCACTTTGGGAGGCCGAGGTGGGTAGATTACGAGGACAGGAGTTCAAGACCAGCCTGGCCAAGATGGTGAAACCCCATCTCTACTAAAAACACAAAAAACTACCCGGGCACGGTGGCAGGCACCTGTAATCTCAGCTACTCGGGAGGCTGGGGTCGCTTGAACCCAGGAGGCAGAGGTTGCAGTGAGCCGAGATCGTGCCACTGCACTCTAGCCTGGGCGACAGAGCAAGACTCCGTCTCAAAACAAACAAACAAACAACAACAATAGCAAAAAAAAAAAACAAACACTGCACCAAATTATACACATCAAAAGCATGTAATGGTCCCTCATCAGCACTGGGCATTATCACCTGCCCCTTCTTGAGTCTGGACTTCTGTTGGTGCCCTAGTTCCTCTAGATGTACCTGAATATATCTGCATTCTAATTGTGAGCATGGTCAATTTGTTTCTTTTTCCTAGAAGACTTCTCAGTTTCCTCCATAGCTATTTGAAACCTGACTGGGTCAAACTAAGATATCATACCAGCCAAATCTTAGCTGTCTTGCTTGTTGAAGGGATTAAATGAAAACCCAAATGCAAACTGGTAGGTCCTTAATAATTAATTCCCTCCCCTTCACTGGGAATTAGGCTGGCTCATGCCATGCAGCACTGACCAGCATCTCAGCCCAAGGCCAGGAGGCAGCCTGGGCCCACATCATGAATGCATTTGCTGTGGTGGAATGAGTCGCTCAGCCCCAGGGGCCATGCAAGGTTGGATCTTTGAGAAATAACCTGGCATCCACACTAGAGCCGGCTGAATCTCCTGAGGCAGAATTTGGTTCTACCCAAATAAAAAAATAATTCCTTATGGCCACATCCGTCCCTGCAGTCTTGTACTATCATGCTTTTAATGTGACTTTTCCCCTAGTAGTCAGTTTCCTTTGGGAAATGTCTAACTTAGTCTTTTGTGTCTGACCTGGGGAAAAAGAGCCTGAGAGTCGATTGCTTCTGGCAGGTCAGACACGATGGAAAGAAGCCTCTGTCTAGAGTGACAGTGTGTGGGGGTCCCCTCCTCCCTCTGCGTTGACTCAGGGAAGGAGGAACCTTGGGTGAGGACCTAAAGGTGAAGAACCCGAGGAATGAGAGAGAACAGACGGCCTTGCACTGGCAGTCCTTTTGGACTCTCAGTCTTTATACTTATTTCAAACCATCACGAATTTGACCTAAGATTCTTCCTCAATCTAGAAAGGAAGAGAATGGAGTCCAGGTTGTTCAGGTTGGTTGGAGAAGGGAGCTCCCTTCCTCTAGGAAAGAAAAGAAAGGGGCTTGACTAGATAGATGCTGGACACCCACTTTCTCCAAGGATTCAGGGAAACCTTATCTGCAGCTGTTCTCAGTAGCTACGAATTAGTCTGCCCCAGACTCCCCCACAGTCTTGCAGGGCCAGAAATACCCTATCCGTGCTCCTACCCACCCAGGCCGCACCTTGTGGCCGTGAAGTGCAGACATGGTCCAGGGAAGCTGCTCCTGGCACACAAAGAACAAAATTCCCTTTCTCTACTGGACTCTACTCTTTCCCTCAGCTCAATCACAGTCCAGGTCTCTGAACCCAGCCCAACCCAGTTCTTGACCTTGGCCAGGACTGGCCCAGGTCCTTGGCTGTGCACACACCCACCTGGGCCTTTCCACCAGCCATGCACCCTCTGCGACCCTGCCTGCTCCTGCTGGGACCTTCACTTCCAGCCCCCGTGCCACCTGCTCCCCAGGCTTCTGTAGGGAAGCCTATCAGAGTCAAGCTTGATCTCTGTCTTGGGGCCTCAAGGCATTCTCTGCAGCTGATTCTTTGCCTTGACATCTGTCTCCCTCTCCTCTGGCCGTAGGAGGAGGTTAGTGTTTGCCCCTCTGGGTGCTGCAGATCTCCCTTGGGCTGCAGTTGTCCTTTGCTGACCTTGAAACCACCTCCTTGAACTATATTCCAGCTTCAGGGACAGCAGCCTCCTTTCTTGATCAACCATTCCTAGGCCTCTCTTAGGCCTGCCCTTTCTTGCCTTTGGTATGGCACATGCCAGTCACCTAGCCCTGACAGGGAACTATTGTCATTAAATCAGGCTTCCTCACCCCTTATTCTCAGTGCTCACCAGCCTAGTTCTGAAATGTATTTGTGGTTGGGATGCTGAGCTCATGTTGGCCCGTAGCATCTGTGGCAGGAGTATGAATGGTGGCGCACATACTCTATGTCTATATATTTAAAAATTATAAGTCAAGCTGACACATTGCTGAATAAAATGCATTTCATCCTTCTGCATTGACAAATCTACCTTTGTGATGACAAAATAGAAAAATATGTGGGAAGCTGTGGTTTTCAGGACTGAAAGTAAGCAAATTATCCAAGATGACTGCCTTCAATTTTACATATTGTGTTTAAACATTGTATTTGGGTCATGTATGATACATGATTATCACAGAAAATATAAAATATTTGAATTTCATCATATAAATTACTATCATCCATAATGTGATTTTTTTTTATTATTTCTTCAAACCATATTTATATTCATACAGTATTTCTTATTTTTTTCAAAATCTTCAATGATGGTCTATTAATTTAAAAAACAGAAATTCACTGTTGTATAATGACAGTTTGTTGTTAAACTTGTTCAAATTTCTCTTCAATCAATTAATACCTTAATCTGTAACAGTCAAAAAATAGTCTCTGCAGAAATTAGTTTTGAGACTATTTGACTGTGAACTTAGTCACTGTCTTGCAAACATTTTCCTTTCATTGCCCTAATTGCCTTATATTTCATTGAAATTTCACTTTGGTTGTATATTTCATATGCACTTTTCTTCCAAACTAGAAAAACCATGTTCTAATACCTACAGAAATATTTTTTAGTTTTAAAAGTAAAGTAGTTAAACTTAGTTGTCTAAGTCTGTTTGTGTTGCTATAAAGGAATATCTGAGACTGAGTGATTTATAAAGAAAAAAGGCTTATTTGGGTTATGATTCTGCTGCCTAGAAGGTTCAAGATAGGGCATCTGGTGAAAGCCTCAGGCTGCTTCCACTCATGGTGGCAGGTGAAGGGGAGCTGGCTGTGCAGATATCCTGTGGTGAGAGGAGAAGCAAGAGAGAGAAGCAGGGAGGTGCCAAGCTCATTGTAACGAGCAGTTGCAGGAGCTAACAGAGTGAGAACTCACTTGTAATTGCAAGGTCAGCACCAAGCCTTTCATGAGGGATTTGCCCCCGTGATCCAGATACTTTCCATTAGGCCCCACCTCCAACACTGGGGATCGAATTTCAACAGGAGGCTTGGGGGACAAACATCCAAACGACAGCATTGGTCAATTGTTTACATAAGCTTTTACTAACATTTTAAATAGCAAACAATAGTGCAAATCAACTAACAATAATACATCTCTAAAATTAATATATTTTTCCACCAAAAACCATCATTTGTTATTTGAGAATGTTGGTTGTCTCATTTAACTTTTTCAGTACATCTCATATCTTAAATACATTCAATTTAATTTATTTAGCAGCATTTAGTTGGGATTGCCATAATGTGTCTGAGAGTAGCTCCGAGGTCAGATTTGATGTGTTTCATCAATATGTTCCATCTTTGGGTATATCCAGAAAATATCGTGTATAATCTGAACGACACCCAAAAATGTCATTGGTATCAGCACAGTTGAAACTATGTCTTCATGGCCAAAGAATACTTCTAGAATTTTGGCCGGAATTTTGCCCTGTATACCTTTCATTGTTTGTCATATTAGCATCGTGACTGTAGGCTTGTCATTGGCAATCCTTTAAATCATTGCTGACAATTGAAAGATGGGTTTTTTTTTTTTTTTCAGTTCCTCATTCAAATCGAGTTTGTACTTTGAGATTCTGATTTGTATAGGAGGTAGCACCCTAACGCTGCACTCTTGTTTGCAATAACGAGAAAAAGCCAAATAAATGACAAAAATCATATGTTTAAGATACTGGAGAGCTGTGGAAGCAACAATGACTAGAATTGGAATTCAGACAGGGAGTATCCCTTCTGAGTTGAGCTGATGGTCATGGGATGTTTTCTTCCTGGGAACATTTGCTTGTTCTGTGTGTGAACTGAGTATTGGGCTTAATTCGTACAGAGGGCTTCTACAATTGCAAGACATTTGGTAGTTAAGTGGGGCTGTTGTGAAAAGTTGGGATCTCAAAAAACACAGCTGGCTGGGCATGGTGATTCATGCCTGTAATTCCAGCACTTCTGAGAGGCCGAGGCAGGCAGATCAATTGATGTCAGGAGTTCAAGACCAGCCTGGGCAACATGGCGAAACCCCATCTCTACTAAAAATACAAAAATTAGCCAGACATGGTGGCACATGCCTGTAATCCCAGCTACTTGGGAGGCTGAGGCAGGAGAATTGCTTGAACCTGGGAGGCGGAGGTTGCAGTGAGCTGAGATCGCACCATTGTACTCCAGCCTGGGAGACGAGCAAAACTCCATCTCAAACAACAACAACAACAACAACACAGCTGGTTGTAGCGTATGACATTTTCCAAGTCCTGGGATTGAGTGTGGAAGGCTGGGAAGCTAGGTTGAGGGCTTCTAAAAGCCAGGGTGATATCCCCCCCTAATCTTGAAATGCTTAGAACACAAAGTCCCACTAGAGGAATGAGGCCTGATACAAAAACATGATGGTATCCCCTTCAAAAAATTAGCCAGTTTATAGCTCCGAGGGTGAAGAGGAGCTTGGGAAAAAGGCTAAAGTGCTAAGCTCAGAACCTTCCAAGGGAATCTCCTGTGTCTAACAGGGCTGAGGAGACAGAGAGCCACAAGACTTTCAATCAAAAGCCTAGGAATCCCTCACATGAAAACAGGAATGCATTGCAGGTGGACTGCATCTGTATATCTATCTATCTGTCTATCTATCTATCTATCTATCTATCTATCTATCTATCTATCTATCCATCATCTATCTATATTTTTTTGAGACAGAGTCTCGTTCTGTTGCCCAGGCTGGAATGCAGTGGTGTGATCTTGACTCTGCAACCTCTGTCTCCTGAGTTCAAGCAATTCAAGCAAAACTCAGCCTCTCAAGTTGGGACTGCAGGCGTGCGCCACCATGCCTGGCTAATTTTTGTATTTTTTGTAGAGACAGGGCTTCACCATGTTGGCCAGGCTGGTCTTGAACTCCTGGCTTCAAGATATCCTCCCACCTCGGCCTCCCAAAGTGCTGGGATTACAGGCATGAGCCACCACACCCAGCCATGGACTGCATCATGTTAAAACTGCAGCCCAGCTCTGCCTCAGTTAACGCCTGATTGGATTGACGTGATCAGTCCCTCATCCTATCTGCCTAACAGAGGAAAGGTGGAACTTGGTGGGAGATACCATGCAGAACCTCTACAGGTTTTTCATATACAGTTCTCCGCAGCTCTTTTTAAATAAAAAGCCACTAAATATCCAAAGAAGCAGGAAAATGTGGCTGATAATCAAGAGAATAGAGAGACGATAGAAACAGACCCATAAATAATCCAGATGTTGAAGTAATAAGACAAGGACTTTAAGTAACTGTAATTAAATAATTATAGGCTGGGCGTGGTGGCTCACACCTATAATCCCAGCACTTTAGGAGGCCAAGGTGGGAGGATCACTTGAACCCAGGAGTTTGAGACCAGCCTGGGTGATATGGTGGGATCCTTGTCTCTACGAAAAACATCTAAAAATTAGCTGGGTGTGGTAGTGGTGCACGCCTGTGGTCCCAGCCACTCAGGAAGCTGAGGCGGGAGGATCACTTGAGCTGTGGTTGCACCACGGCACTCCAGCCTGGGCAACAGAGAGAGACAGTCTCCAAAATAAAAACAAAAAGCCCAAACTATTTAAAAAAAACCCCAAACTATAATTAAATAATTATAATAATGTAATGATATAATGATAATTAAAGTGATTTTAAAATAGAGGAAAATATTAACAAATGAGTGAAAAATGGATATTTTTTAACAATTGGAATTCATAAAAAGGAATACAATTATTGATTTGACAACTATAGATAACATTAGCAGGATGTGGGATTCTTTTACAATAGAATAACAGCTAATAAGCAGAATTCGATATTGTATAATTTCTCTCAGTCCAAACCCTATAAAGTACAACAAATTAATTGACCTCTTGCCAGAAGCAAATCTATCAATAAACATTAGTAATTTATGTTACATGGTAAAATTTCACCAGAGATATCTGGGAAGAAGGAATCACTAGCATTTCAACACTGATGGAAACAAAGTAAGAAAAGTCTGCTATCAAATATTTTATTGGCTTCAGCCATTCAGGAGGATGAGTGTTCCAGGACCTCCCAACATCCTGCAAGCTGCCAGGGCTTTTATCCTGGGGCATTAGAGGAAGTTAGAGGTGGGGTAGGTTACCCTTGAACACTCCAAGTACAGCAGCAGTTTTCAGAGGCAAGGGGGAACCATAGGAGAAAACTGTCTTTGTAAAAATGTTAGCTGAGAAAAAATTAGATATCATTTTGGTTTGAAAGAAAATGCAAAGTCTAATATTCCAATTAATTAAAATCATTTTGCTTGGATTGTCAAATTCTGCTTGGAAATTAAGGCATGATGAAAGTCTGGAATACAGATGGGAAAAAGCATGGGATCTGGAGTTAGAGAGACCTAGGATAAAATCTCAGCTCCATCATGCTCCAACTGTAGACTCTTAGCAAAATGTTGCCCTTCCACATGCCCAGTTTTTCCCAGGTGTAAAGGAGGAGGCAGCATCCATAAGACATTTCATATAGCGCTTGGATATATCAGGAGTCAATTGGTAGTGGTGGTAATTCTTACAAATGGGATGCAACTGATATTTGGAGATAAAATGCTCATTATTTTGAAGTTTTTTTTTAACCTCCAGTTCCATGCTGGAATTTTTTTTTTTTTTTTTTTTTGTCTCGCTCTGTTGCCCAGGCCAGAGTGCAGTGGTGTGTGTGATCATGGCTCACTGCAGCCTCGACCTCCTGAGCTCAAGCAATCCTCCCACCTCAGCCTCCCAAGTAAGATTTTGTTTTTAATTGGGCTTTGTTTGAGCAGATTTGCTTCTATGGTGCTGTATAAATAAAATGCAATTTGATTGAATATGAAATGTGGTGTCTAAACACTTGTCACATGCTCAGGACAGACACTGAAACTATACATCTACTTCTGAATATTGAAATGGAAATTTGGATATGTGAAAATGTATTTACATTTATGTATTTTTTTCCAAAGTAAAACAGAGAAGATGGAATGTAACAATGAGCAGAAACTAATTAGCAGCACAAATGTCAGAAGCGGAGACGTTTGAGATTCTGTGCTATAATTTATCTTCTGCATTGTGAATTTTAACTAAAACAAGAGGCTGTGCTGAAAAAATAGATTCCTTTGGCTAATTCACAGGAATGACCATTCTGAAAAGCCTGTTGTTATCACAAGGTGGGACAAACTTGAGCAAATGGGAGCAGCAGCTTATACCCCCTGCTAAAAGAAATGCTTACAGATTTCCACTGCAAATGGAACAGAGAATGTGTTTGCCAGAAGGGTCCCCTTCTAACACTAATTCTTAGCAAAGACTGTGATTGGCAATGACTGGTCAGAGTTGGGCTTCCAAACTGAGCCTACAGCCCAACTCTGATTAAACTCCCCAGGTATCACCATTTGCCAAGAAAACAAAAAATAAGACTGAGTTTCTCCTTTTTCCAAAAAAAAAAAAAAAAAAAAAGGACCAAATGGACATTTCGAACTAAAAAATACAATATCTGAAATTAGGAATTCTTTGAATGGACTTAAGAGAGGACTCAATGTAGATAATAATAAAATTAGCCAACTTGAAGACAGGTCATTAGAAAATATCCAAACAGAATGTAAAGAGAATTAAGAATAAATTTATTTATTTGTTTGTTTATTTTATATTTATTGATTTAATTTATTGAGACAGGGTCTCACTCTGGTCCCCTAGCTGGAGTGCAGTGGTGCGATCACAGCTCACTGCCGCTTTGACCTCCTTGCTCAGGTGATTCTCCCACTTCAGCCTCCTGAGCAGCTGGGACTACAGGTGTGAGCTACCATGCTAATTTCTTTTTTTAACTTTTATTTTAGGTTTGGGGGTACATGTGAAGGTTTGTTATATAGGTAAACTCATGTCACGGGAGTTTGTTGTACAGATTATTTCATCATTCAGGTATTAAGCCTAGTACCCAATACTGGTTAATTGTTTGTATAGATGAGTTTGGCCATGTTTTTCAGGCTGGTCTCCAACTCCTGGCCTCAAGTGATCTGCCTGCTGTGGCCTCCCAAAGTGCTGGGATTACAGGCGTGAGCCACCATGCCAAGCCAAGCATCATTTTTTTTTTAAAAAAAGAATAGGTCATAAAAGACATGTGGGATCAATCAAAATGCCATTATGCTTGTAAATGTAGTGCCAGAAGTAGAGGAGAGATGGGGCAGAGGATATATTTAAAGAAATGAAAGCCAAGAACTTTTCAAAACTGATAAAAGGCATTGCTATGGTTTAATATGATTTGTCTCCCAAAATGTGTGTATTGAAGACCTAGTTCCCAGTGTAACAGTGTTGAGAAGTGGTGGGACCTTTAAGAGGTGTTTCGGTCCTGGGGACTCTGCAGCTCTCTCAGGACTGGATCCATTACCACGAGAGTGGCTTGTTTGTTGTTTTTGTTTTGAGACGGAGTCTGTCGCCCAGGCTGGACTGCAGTGGTGCGATCTTAGCTCACTGCAACCTCTGCCTCCCTGGTTCAAGCAATTCTCCTGCCTCTGCCTCCCGAGTCATGGAGATTATGTGTGAGCCACCACGCCCGACTAATTTTTGTATTTTTAGTAGAGACTGGGGTTTCACCATGTTGGCCAGGCTGGTCTCGAACCCCTGACCTCAAGTGATCCGCCTGCCTCAGCCTCCCAAAATGCTGGGATTACAGGCGTGAGCCACCGCGCCTGGCAAAGAGTGGCTGGTTACAGAGTGAGGCTGCCCCTCATGTTTGGTCTCTTGTGCATGTGTTCGCTTCCCATTCTGATTTTCTGCCATGTTATGAAAAAGCAGTATGAAAGCCCTTGCCGGAAGCAATATACTTTATAATGTAGATCCTTTCCATGGTTTATTTTCAATCTTTCTGCCTCATTTCATGTAAAGTGAATCTCATAAAAACCAAATAGTTGGTTTTTGTTTTTTATCTAATTAGATCAACATTATCTCTTAATTTGATTGTTCAGTTCATTTATACTTAGTGTAATTACTAATATGCTTTGGTTTAAATCTACCATCTTGCTATTTGTTTTCTCTTCGTCTCACCTTTTTGTTGTTGTTTTATGTATTTTTCTTGCCTTCTTTTGAATTAATCAGATATTCTTAATTTTTTTCACTTCTATTGACTCTTTTGTTATATATTCTTTTATAATTCCTTTAATGTTTACCCTAGAGATTACAATATTGACTTATTATGGTCTACCTTAATTTTTATTGTATTACAGATCTATTAATGAAGACTATTCTTAGCTCTGAAATTTTTTTTTTTGAGATAAAGTCTTGCTCTGTCACCCAGGCTGGAGTGCAGTGGCACAATCTTGGCTCACTACAACCTCCGCCTCCCAGGTTCAAGCGATTCTTCTGCCTCAACCTCCCAAGTAGCTGGGACTACAGGTGTGCGCCACCACGCCCAGCTAATTTTTGTATTTTTAGTAGAGACAGGGTTTCACCATATTGGCCAGGCTGGTCTCGAATTCCTGACCTTGTGATCCGCCTGCCTTAGCCTCCCAAAGTTCTGGGATTACAGGCGTGAGCCACAGCAGCCAGCCTAGCTCTGAAAAATTTTTTATTTCACCTTAATTATTTATTTATTTAGAGACAGAGTCTCACTTACTGTGTTACCCAGGCTGGAGTGCAGTGGTGTGATCATTGCCCAATCCCACCCAAACTCCTGGGCAGGAGCACTCCTTCTGCCTCAGCCTCCTGAGCAGCTGGGACTACAGGTATGTGTTATCCCCCTGGCTAATTTTTAAATTTTCTATAGAGATGAGGTCTCGTTATGTTTCCCAGATTGATCTTGAACTCCTGGCCTCAAGCAGTCCTCCTGCCTCAGCCTCCCAGAGTGTTGGGATTACAAGCATGAACCATCTCACCTGACCTTTTTACCTTTATTTTTGAAGAATTTTTTCTAGGTTTCCAGTTTTTTCCCCCCTCAATACTTTAAAGATGTCATTATATTGTCTTCTAGCTTGCATATTTCCTTGGGAAAAATATTTATCAATCTTATTGCTCCTTTGATTGAAATGTGTCTTTTCTTCTGTATGATTTTAAGACTTCCTACTGTCTTTGGATTTCGGCTGTTTGACTATTATGTGCCTATGAGGGTTTAGTTTCGTTGCTTGGTGCGATAAAGAAAGAAAAAGAAATAATATTAAAAAGATGGGAAAGGAGGAAATAAAACTATCAATACTTGTAGATAATTGTGTACAAATTCAAATAATTGACTATTAGAATTTAAAAATGAATTTACCAAGGCCACTGGATATAAAATCAGTGTGCAAAAACAATGGTATTGAAGCATGTAATTAGGAAATAAAATAAAATAGTATCAGTCACTATAGTGTATGCACTCATATGCACAGACAAACACACACACACACAAATCCTATGAACAAAGCCAATGAAAGATGTTCTTGACTTATAAACTGCAAACTACAAAATGTTTAAGATATTCTTAAAGAAGATTTATATAAATGAAGGGACATACCATGCTCATGAATTGGAAGTCTCAATGTTTTTAAAATGCCAGTGCCCCTCAAATTGATCCATAGATTTAATACAATCCAGTAACAATCCAAACAGAGTTATTTTTGTGGAAATTGACAAGCCGATTCGAAAATTCATATTAGAAATATAAAAGACCTAGAATAGCCAAGGCAGTCTTGACATAAGAACTAATTTGGAATACTTACACTTCAGGTATCAAGACATATTTTTAAATTTCATGCTTGATTCAGTTTGCTAATATTTGTTGTAGACTTTTTGTATTTATATTCATGAGGTATATTGACCAATAGCTTTCTGTTCTTGAGAGGTTTTTGTATGACCTTGGGAATACAGTAATGCTGATCTTATAAACAAGTTGTGAAGTGTTTTTATCTATTTTCTGAAAACGTTTTGTGTAGAAGGTATTATTTCTTATTTGATGCTTCTGGGGTCCCTCTGTTCTTCCCATTTTTCCTCTTGTTCAGACAGAGAAACACAGAGTGCCTTGACTGCTCTGTGCCCTGGCCAGCTGCATGTTTTATTATATGCAGGCTTGAACCCAAACCTGGGCCTTGAATATTCCCAGACACTGATAAACTGTTTAGGTTGTTGCCTGAAATACACATTGCTAAACATGTAGAAAAAACTAGCCCTTACTCTGAGCCAAATTCCTTAAACCCTCATATCAACTCCATAACCTGATCCCCCTCCTTGCAGGCATACTTAGGCAGAACCTCTCTTTCACTCACTGTTCAATGCAATGATCACTGCATCAGGCTATAAATTGCCCTAATACATGTTTTGGACTGATCACCCTGGTGTTTAGTGCCTCTTTCTTTGGAATTCCAACCAGCCTCATATCCAGAAGGTCTGGAGTAGGCCCTTGAAGGAATTCCCCTGCCATTGCTTTTGGGGAAACTCTAGCTATGGGTTCAGCTGGATGGAACAATGATAGAATTCACCAGAATTCATTTGGGTTGAGAGGTTTCTTTGTGGGAAGGTTTTTAATTAGAAAATCAATATTTTTAAAAAAATGAGATCTCATTTTGTTGCCCAAGCTGGAATGCAGTGTTGCGATCATGGCTCACTGCAGCCTCAACCCCCCAGGCTCAAGCGATGCTCCCACCTCAGCCTCCTGAGTAGCTGGGACCACAGGCATGTGTCACCACACCTGGCTAGTTTTTTTAATTTTTATTTTTTGTAGCGATGAGGTCTCCCTGTGTTGCCCAGGCTGGTCTCAAACTCAAGTGAATCTCCCACCTCAGCCTCCCAAAGTGCTGGGATTACAGGTGTGAGCCACCGTGCCTGGCCCAATGTCTTCAAGAATATAGAGCTATTGAAGTTTTCCATTTTTTCTCCAGTCAGTATTAACTATTTGTTTCTTCCATGGAATTTGTCAATTACGTCCAAATTGTTGAATTTATTAGATAAAATCGCCATAAGATTATCTTGTTACCATTTTAATCCCTGTAGGATCATGATGTTTCCCCTTTCATATTTGACATCAATAAATCGTGTCTTCTTTTTGTAATTAAAGGTTTATAAATTTTATTGACCTTTTAAAGAACAGCTTTAAGTTTCATTGATTTTTTCTTTTTCCTTTTTTTGAGACAGAGTCTTGCTCTGTCACCCAGGCTGGAGTGGCTGGCCTCAGCTCACTGCAACCTCTGCCTCCCGAGTTCAAGTACTTCTCCTGCCTCAGCCTCCCGAGTAGCTGGGATTACAGGCACATGCCACAGCGCCCGGCGATTTTTTCTATGATTTGTTTTCTACTTTTTTTATTTTGCTCTTATCTTCATTCTTTCTTTCTTTCTACTAATAAGTAGAAGGAAACTCTCTTTGCGTTTAATATATGCTTCTTTTTTTTCTGAAGGTGGAGTCTTAGATTATTGATTTTTGACCTTTATTCTTTTCTAATATAAGCGTTTAGAAGTATACCTTGGCCGGGCTCGGTGGCTCACGCCTGTAATCCCAGCACTTTGGGAGGCCGAGGCGGGCGGATCGCCTGAGGTCGGGAGCTTGATAGCAGCCTGGCCAGCATGGTGAAACCCTGTCTGTATTAAAAATACAAAAATTAGCCAAGCGTGGTGGCAGGTGCCTATAATCCCAGGCACTGAAGCTGGAGAATTGCTTGAACCCAGGAGGTGGAAGTTGGCAGTGAGCTGAGATCACGCCATTGCACTCCAGCCTGGGCAGCAGAGCAAGACTCTGTCTCAAAAAAAAAAAAAAAAAAAAGTACACATTCTTTGCTAAGCACTACTTTAGCCATACCCTTACACATTTTGATATGTTGTGCTTTCATTTTTATTCAGTTTTAAATATTTTCTAATTTCTCTTGTGATGTTTTCTTTGACCATGAATTATTTAAAACTATGTTAATTCCTAGACACGAGTTATTTTCATATATGGCTGTTTTTTACTTTTAATGTAATTTTGTTATGGCCAGAGAACACATTCTGTATGATTGAAATCCTTTTGAATTTATTGAGATTTATTTTGTGGCTCAGTGTATGGTCTTATTTTGGTGTACGTTCCCTGTGCATTTGAGAAAAATATTTTTTCTTCTGTGTTGGTAGAGTGTTTTATTAATGTCAATTAGGTCAGGTTGGTTGATAATTTTCAAGTCTTCTACGTATTTACTATTTTTTGTCTCCTTGTTCTACCAATTACTGAGAGAGAAATATTGAAATTTCTAACTATAACTGCAGATATGTCTATTGTTTTTCTCTTCTCTCAGTTTTTGCTTTATGCTGCTTAAAGCTCTTTTATTAGATGAATGTAAATTTAGAGTTATTATGCCCTCTTGTTTAATCGACTCCTTACTATTATGAAATGTAGCTCTTTATCGCTGGTAATAGTCCTTGTTTTGAAGTCTACTTTGTTAGATACTAATATAGTCACTTCACTTTATTTTGTTGCATGCTGTATCTTTTCAATCCTTTTACTTTTAGCCTGTCTTTTTTTTTTTTGAGACAGGATCTTGCTTTCTGGAGTATAGTGGTGCGATCTCGGCTCACTGCAACCTCCGACTCCCAGGTTCAAGCGATTCTTGTGCCTCAGCCTCCCAAGTAGCTGAGACTACAGGTGCCACCACCATGTCTGGCTAATTTTTGTATTTTTAGTAGAGATGGGGTTTTGCCATGTTGGCCAGGCTGGTCCCAAACTTCTAGCCTTAGATGATCTGCCCACCTGGGCCTCCCAAAGTGTTGGAATTAACAGGTGTGAGCCACTGTGCCAGGCATGGACAATTGGCTGGGCTCAGTGGCTCACATCTGTAATCCCCACACTTTGGGAGGCCGAGGTGGGAGGATCACTTGAGGCCAGGGGTTCAAGACCAGGCTAAGCAACATGGCAAAACTCATCTCTGCAAAAAATACAAAAATTAGCTAGGTGTGGTGGCGTGTGCCTGTAGTCCCAGCTACTCAGGAGGCTGAGGTGGGAGGATCACTTGAGCCTCGGGAAGTTGAGGCTGCAGTGAGCCATGATTGTGCCACTGCACTCCAGCTTGGATGACAAAGCTCCAATAAATAAATAAATATGGCTCACACCTGTAATCCTAGCACTTTGGGAGGCTGAGGCGGGCAGATTGCCTGAGTTCAGGAGTTCAAGACCACCCTGGGCAATGTGGCAAAATCCCATCTCTACTAAAAATACAATAAATAAATAAATAAATAAATAAATAAATAAATAAATAAATATAAATAGCAGGGAGTGGTGGTGCCTGCCTGTAGCTCCAGCTACTCAAGAGGCTGAGACACAAGAATCACATGAACCCAGGAGATGGAGGTTGCAGTGAACCGAGATCACACCACTGCACTCCAGCCTGGGTGACAGAGCAAGACTCTCTCCAAAAATAAATAAATAAAGAATAAATAAAATAAAAATAAAGTGGACAATCTCTGCCACTTTACTGGAGAGTTTTGACTATTTACAATTAATGTAATTATTGACATGGTTGATTTTAAATTTACCATATTGCTTTTTTTTTTTCTATTTCTCCCATCTCTTCTTTGTTTCCTTTATCCTCTTCTCCCATTTTCTTTTGGAGTTAGTATTTTCAAATTCTTAGTTAATCTCCATGCACTACTGGCTTATTAGCTACATTCTTTGTTTTGTTTGTTTAGTGGTGGTTCTAGGATTTACTATATATATATATATATATATATATATATATATATATATACTTATTTCTATTAACTTCCAACTAATATTATTCTACTTCACATTTCACCTATTATATGAGAACTTCACAAGGGTATACTTCTGTGTCCTCCCTCCCATCCTTTGTACTAGTGTTGCCGTGCGTTTTATTTCTACGTATGTTATAAACTCCAATCACAAATTATTACTACTTTTTCTTTAAACATCAGTTATGTTTTTTTTATCGTGGCAGAAAAAACCACATAGCATACAATTCACCCTCCCAACAATTTCCAAGTATAAACTACAATATTATAAACTACATGCACTTTGTTGTGCGACAAATCCCCAGAACCTCCCTATTCTGCGTGACTGAAACTCTACATCCACTGAATAACTCCCCACGTCCCCTCTGTTAATTATGGTTTACAGACTTTAAAAAGTAATAAAAATGTTTTCATAGGCACTGTTTCCAGCACTTTTTATTCCTTTGTGTAGATCCATGTTTTCATCTAGGATCATTTTTCTTCTACCTTAAGAATTTCCTTTAATATCTCTGCAAGTGCAGGCCTGGTGACTATGAATTATCTCAGTTTATTTTGGTCTGAAACAAACTTCAGCTTCTCTTGGTTTTCAAAACAGCATTATTGAAGTGTAATTTACATACCATCAATTCGCTCATTTTCTTCATTTTAGAAGAATATCTTCTCTGCATATAGAGTTCTAGGTTGATGGAGTTTTTTTGCTTTTGTTTTCTGTTCAGTACTTTCAAGTTGTTATTCCTTGTCTTCTGGAGCTTGCTGTGTTTCTGATAAGAAATTTGCTTCCATCCTTATCTGTGTTTCTCTTATTCGTATTTTGTGTTTTGTCCTGATTGCTGTTAATATTTTCCCTTTATCACCACTTTTTAGAAATTTAAGTATGATGTTCCTTTATGTGCTTTTTTTGGTGTTTATGCTGCTCTGGGTTCTTTGGGCTTTGTGGATCAACAGCTTTAGAGGTTTTACCATATTTGGACAAGTTTTGGATTGTTTCTTAAAATAGTATTTTGTCTTCCTCCTCCTGTTTTTCTGTGACTCCAATTACAAATATATTCAACCACTTGAAATTGTTCCATTGAGTCTCTGTTTATTTTTCCCACCCTTTTTTCCTCTCTCTATTCTTCATTTTAAGTAGTTTTTATTGTGTCACTGATATTTTTTTCTCCAGTTTCTAATTTGCTAATAATTCCATCCAGTGATTTTTTTCATGTTGTATTTTTCATACCTAGAAGTTCCATTTAGCTATTTATTTATTTTGAAACGAGTCTCATTCTGTTGCCTAGGCTGGAGTACAGTGGCGTGATCCTAGCTCACGGCAACCTCCGCCTCCCAAGTTCAAGTGATTCTCCTGTCTCAGCCTCCCAAGTAGCTGGGATTACAAGTACCCACCACCACACCTGGCTAATTTTTGTATTTTTAGTAGAGATGGGGTTTCAACATGTTGGCCAGCCTGGTCTTGAACTCCTGACCTCAGGTGATCCACCTGCTTTGGCCTCCCAAAGTGCTGGGATTACAGGTGTGAGCCACCACGCCTGGCTTAGTTATTTTTAAGTCTTCCATTTCTCTTTTCATTATATTCATATTTTTCTTCAAATTCCTGAATATATTAAACATATCTATGATAGCTATTTTGTTTTCTAATTCCATAATCTTTCTCATTTCTGATGTTTGTTTTTATTGACTATTTTTTCTTTTGTTTATGGATCACATTTTGCTGTTTCTTGGTGTATTGGTTATTTTTGGATTGGATGTTAGGCATTGTGAAATGTATGTTACAGAATTTTAGTGTCTTTCTCTAAAGAAATTTGGCCTTTGTCCCGTGAGGCAGCTAAGTTACTTTAAGATCATATTGATCCTCTTGATACTGAGGGTTGAGTCTTGTTTTTAAGTTTTATGAGAGCTGGTCTGGAATAGTCTCTACTCTACAGATTTTTGTTTGTTCGTTTGTTTTGAGGCAGAATCTCCCTCTGTTGCCCAGACAGGCTGGAGCACAGTGGCACCATCTTGGCTCACTGCAACCTCCAACGCCCAGGTTCAAGTGATTCTCATGCCTCAGCCTTCTGAGTAGCTGGAACTACAGGCATGCACCAGCACACCCAGCTAAGCTTTGTATTTTTAGTAGAGATGGGGTTTTTGTCGTATTGGCCAGGTTGGTCTCAAACTCCTGGCCTCAAGTGATCCACCCATCTTGGCCTCCCAAAATGCTGTGATTACAGGCTTGAGCCACTGTGCTCAGCCAGATCTACAGATAATTTTGCTCTACTACTAATACATGACCCTTCTGTTCTTTACTAAATGCCAAGGGTGTTTAATGAAGACTCTTCACTCTGGCTGGTCAGAGCTTGAATGTCTCCTAACCTTGTGTGAGCTCTGATAAATTTCCACGTTACAACTCTCTACATGTTCTTTATCTAGCTTTGTGGTGTTCACCCTTTTGTGCATAGCTTAGACTTTGGCATAAACTCAAGGGGACCCTAAACAGATTTCTGAAGCTCCTTTTCTATAGAGTTCTTCTTATGTATAACTTTGCCCTGCTACTTGCAACTACTGTAGGCTCCATGAGTGCCAGTTTCTGTTCACCTCAACTAAACAAGACTTCCATACTCTCCTGGGATCTGTTATCCTGCACCATGGTCCAGAATGTATCCTCAAGCAGAAAGTGTAGGATTCATAGGGCTTACTATGCTTATTTTCCTTTTCTCAAGTTCACAGTTCTGTACCATTTGTCTGATGTATGAAAAAAATAGTTTCTTATATTTTTGTCATGTTTCCTAGTTATTTTGGTAGAAGCATAAGCATGGGCCCTATTACTCCATCATTGCTCAAAGTGGAAGTCAAGACGTGTATTGCTTTAAGAGTGTGTAATTAGGCTGGGCGTGGTGGCTCACGCCTGTAATCCCAGCACTTTGGGAGGCCAAGGCAGGCGGATCACAAGGTCATGAGTTCGAGACCAGCCACGCAAACATGCTGAAACCCCGTCTCTACTAAAAAAATACAAAAATTAACCAGGCATAGTGGCATGGGCCTGTAATCCCAGCTACTCAGAAGGCTGAGGCAGGAGAATGGCTTGAACCCGGGAGGCAGAGGTTGCAGTGAACTGAGATTGTGCCATTGCACTCCAGCCTGGTTGACAAGAGCAAGACTTCATCTCAAAAAAAAAAAGAAAAAAACCCAAAAACAAGATAGTCCACGGAACAGAATAGAGAGGAAGAGACAGGCCCCCACATGTACTGTCCTCTGATTTATTACTAAAGTCCTACTGCAATTTAGTGGGAGGAGGAAGATCTTTTAAATAAATGATAGAGAAAAAAATGAACTATATCCCTACCTTACATCATCCATATAAATTAATTGGGGATGGAGCATAGATGTATGTGTAAAAGGATAAAGCTTTCAAAACAAACCATGGGAGAATATCTTCATAACCTTCAGGTAGGCAAAGATTTCTTTTTTTTTTTTTTTTTTTGAGTTGGAGTTTTGTTCTCCAGGCCACCATGCCTGGCTAGTTTTGTATTTTTTAGTAGAGATGGGGTTTCTCCATGTTGGTCAGGCTGGTCTCAAACTCCTGACCTCAGGTGATCTGCCCACCTCGGCCTCCGAAAATGCTAGGATTACAGGCGTGAGCCACCGTACCCGGCAAGGCAAAGATTTCTTAAACAGGACATAAGAATAACTGAAAGAAAGACTAGTAATTGACTTCATTAAAATAAACTCCTCAACAAATCACAAACTTAAGACAGTATAAAGGCAAACTGCAACTGGGGAGAGAATGTTTGCAATACATATTTTGGAAAAAGAACTCATAACTGGACTAGATCATGAACCTTTTCAGAGCAATTTTTTAAAAAGACTGACAACACAAGTTTCAAAAAGATCAAAAGACTTGGATAGGCATTTCGCAAAAGAAGATATCCAAATGGCTAATACACATTTCTAAAAGTGTTCAACGTCATTATCTATCAAGTATAGGCAAATTAAAACTACCATAAGGTACCACCTCATATCCATCTAATTTTAGAATGACTAAAGTGAATAGGCTGACAAATCTAAGAGTTGGTGAAGATATAGAGAAACTAGGAGTCTCATATATTGCTTATGTGAGTATAAATTTCCATAAACATTTTAGAAAACTACTAGGCAGTATCTACTAAAGCTAAGCAAACATATAATGCATGACTGGGCAACTCAGCTCCTGGGCTGAGTATATACCCAAGAGAAATGAATGCATATGTCCACTAAAAGGCATGTATATAGCATACTCATAGCAGCATTAATGGTAATAGCCCCGAATTTGAAGTGAACCAAATGTTAATCAACAGTAGAATGAATACATTATGGTATAGTTGTATCTGGAATACTACACAGCGATGACAAAGAATTAACTGGATGCAATAACATGGGTGAACCTCCCAGACATAAAGTTGAGCAAAAGAAGACATGAAAAATTACCCTCTTTGGGTTCTCTTTTTATATAAAGTTCAGGTAAAATATTGTATGATGATAGAGTTCAGAATAGTGATAATATTTCTTGAGGGGTATTAGCTGATATAGTGCATAAGGAGACATTATGGGGTTCTGAAAATTCCTATCTTTATCTGATGGAAATTACATATGTAACAGTGGATCTGTACACTCAAGATTTGTGCACTTTGTTGCCTATAAATTACATCCCAATTTTAAAAAATCTTGTACTTCTTACAGCAAGCATAAAGCTAATGATGTGCTAATTATTTTTGACTTCCATATTTTCTTCTGGTAGTTCACATTATGTATATTAAAGTTAGTTGCTCAACATGACCCTGGTTCCTGCACAATCTAGTTGAATGGAGTAATAGTTACATTTTGAAATTTTACGTATGCAGTGGTTCCTTGGTATCCATGGGAGGCTGGCTCCAGAACCCTCTTGGATACCAAAACCTGCAAATGCAAAAGTCCCTGATATTAAATGGCATAGTATTTGCATATAACCTATGCACATCCTCCTGTGTACTTTAAATCATCTCCAGATTACTTATAATATCTAATGCAAGGTAAATGTTATATAAATAATTGTTATATTGCATTGTTTAGGTAATAATGGCAAGGAAAAAACTCTGTGTATGTTCAGTGCAGACACAACCATTCATTTTTTTCCTGAATATTTTCGATCCCTGGTTGGTTCAATCCTTGGACGCAGAAATGTAGATACAGAGGGCCGACTGTTATTTCTTCTCTCACTATGTTGCCCGTTAAATTATTAATTTCAGTTTGAACTCACCATCTCAGACAGTGATTGTTTATCATTACTTTTTTTAATCTATTTTACATGTTTGTCCATTCTATCATCAAATTTCAAAATCTTTTCTACTAAACCTAGAAAATAGATATTTTTCTTTCCTGGAAATAATGTGCTTCTGTTGGCGAAATATCAAAACATAACATTATTCTTTTAAGAATATCATGCCAACGTTTTATATCAAAGTTTATATTCATTTAATACTCTCAATTGTTGCTATTTTTAAGCCGTTTTTTAGATATAATTATTAAATACAATTTCAACAACTCTGGATTCAGAGAGACAGATATCGATGTGTTCTTTAATAAATTGTGGTGTGTGTGTATGTGTGTGTGATGTAAGGCCCTCTAAAGCACAGGGACCAGAGATAGACTCCTTTTGCCTCAATTCAAAGAGGCTACTGGCTGGGTTCATCTGTTTTTTTTCCCTAACACCTGTTTGTAGTAAGCAGTTGTTAATATCCCGATAGTGAGAGCACTTCTCATTTCAAATATTTAGTTCTGTTGTCCCCATAGGAAAGAGTGGCTAACATTTACTGAGTGTTTCCTATGTGCCAGACATTGTTCTAAGCATTTTACATTTATTTGCTCATTAAATACTCAGTATTTACTCATAAGAATTCTGTAAGTCTGGACGCAGTGACTCAGTCTGTAATCTCAGCACTTTGAGAGGCCGAGGTGGGTGGATCACCTGAGGTCAGAAGTTCGGGACCAGCCTGACCAACATGGCGAAACCCCATCACTAATAAAAATACAAAAATTAGCCAGGCGCGGTGGCTCACACCTGTTACCCCAGCACTTTAGGAGGCTGAGGCGGGTGGATCACTTGAGGTCAGGAGTTTGAGACCAGCCTGGCCAACATGGTAAAACCCCGTCTCTACTAAAAATATAAAAATTAGCTGGGTGTGATGGTGCATGCCTGTAATCCCAGCTACTTGGGAGGCTGAGGCAGGAGAATTGCTTGAACTCAGGAGGTGGAGGTTGCAGTGAGCTGAGATTGTGCCATTGCACTCCAGCCTGGGCGACAAGAGCGAAACCCTGTCTCAAAAAAAAAAAAAAAAAAAGAATTTCATAAAGTAGATAGGTACCATGATTATCCCAACTTTACAGATGAGGAGACTGGATAGAGAGGTTAAGTAAATTTCCTAAAACATTGAAACATCCCAAGAATGTCAAGACTTTGGTATTAAAAACTTCTCTCTTAAGTCTGGGAGAAGCACAAAAACGTGTTTGTCATCAAATCTACCTATCCAGCCCCAACATTCCCCTGGAGTTCTAATCCCATAATTCCAACCGAGTACTAGAGATATTATTTTGTGTGTTCCATAGGCATCTTCAACTCATGTTCAAAATCAAACTTATAATTTTCTCCTCCATACCTCCTTTCCCTCCTGTGTTTCTTATTTTAGTGAATGGCACCACAATCCGCTCAGTCATCCAAGCCAAACTCTGGGATGATCTTGGGCTCTTTTTTCTCCTACCACCGAGTCCTTCTTATTTGAACATATACATGCATACTGATAATGTTCTGTTTCTTGATCAGGGTTGGTGACAGGCATACGTTTACTTTGTGACATAGCTATCAAACTGTACACTTCTAATTTATGCACTATATGTAGATATATACACATCTATATACATATGCAATGCAATTACAATTTAATAAAACTATTTAAATTTTAAAAATTTAATTCATTAAAAATGAAAAATGTACTTTAAAAATGTATCTCTAAAACTGCTTTAAATTATATAAATGTAACAGAATGCCATGGTTAGGTACAAATTAGGACCCAGGTCTTTCGGAGAAAAGTTAGGCAAGTCTCTTCCCTTTGTATCCATTTGTATTTACGATTTACATAAGGCCTGAGTAATCTCTGAAGAGAAGTCCTGACCTATTTCAGACATATACAAATATGACTATGGACTGCGGGTAACCCCAACAGAAGCCGGAGGGCAGGGAAGCAGATCAGAAGTCAGTGAGGGAGACTCACTATAAATAGAAGGAGTTGGCACATGAACCAACTCTAGCAATAGATCCTAAGTAATGGAATGGAGTACTGGTTCCAGGTTATTAGACAGAGGCTGATACTGGAGATAATTTAAATTTGGTCACTCCAGTGGTAGATGTGCACCCTGGGAGACATGGGTTATGAGTTTGAGTTGAAAGAATGAAACCACTGATCTCTAAAACTTAATGAGGTTCAGTCAAACTTACTATGAACCCCTCCTCTCTTCCACTGAGTACTCCTCAAAGGGAGCATCTCTTTCTTACTTCCAAGGAGCAAAAACACAAACCTTCTCCCTTGAATGCAATGGAGCCTCCAAGTTCCATGGCCTTCAGGCTACGGCCGAATTCCTGCTCCACCTGCATGTGGCATGGCTGCATTCCTGCTTCATTGGTTCCTAGTGGTGGTGGTGGTGATAACATCAGCAGGGATGGAGTTGCAGCAGGAGTTTGACTCTTGTGAAATCATTAGGGCCTGAGGTTATGGAGTCCCTGCCTGGATGTCTGTGGCAATGAGAAAAAGAGCCATATAACTAACAGCTCAGGCAATTTCACTGCAGGACTTCTCCAACTGAGCATAACACAGAAAAATCATTCTCTCCATTTCACAAGAGATAACTTTAATCTCAGGCATCAAGCCAAAGCAGCAGCATTTCAATTCCACTAACAATGGCACATGGCAATGATTGGAGTCAACTGCCACTGAGGAGAGGCCCTTCCCTGAATGGTTGGGTTCTGAGTATGCAGATTTATGGCTTGGCTAGCCATGGCCTAAAACCTCCACATTTTGCTTGCTTGCAAAAATTCTAGGTTAGCCAGGCATGGTGGCTCATGCCTGTAATCCCAGCACTTTGGGAGACTGAGGTGGGGGGATCACTTGAGCTCAGGAGTTTGAGACCAGCCTGGGCAACATGGTAAAACCATGTCTCTACAAAAAATACAAAGATTAGCTGGCCATGGTGGTGTGTGCCTGTTGTCTCAGCTACTTGGGAAGTTGAGGCAGAATTGCTTGAGCCTCGGAGGAGGAGGTTGCAGTAAGCCAAGATTGTGCCATTGCACTTCAGCCTGGGCGACAGAGCAAGACCTTGTATCAAAAAAAAAAAAAAAAAAAAAAAAAAGAAGAAGAAGAAGAAAAGCAACATCTCAGAAAGTTTGAGATTTCTGCTTACCTTTATGAAATTTGTATTTTTTATAGTTTTAGATGAGGTCTCACTATGTTGTCCAGTCTGGAGTTCAGTGGCTATTGACAGGCATGATCATATCACACTGAAGCCTCGAATCCTGGGCTCAAGCTGTCCTCCTGCTTCAACCTTCCGAGTAGCTGGGACAACTCAGAAGTAGCCCCTGCACCCAAACCTTTGTGAGATTTTATAATACCTCAGAATGAAAGTCTAGGATGCAAGAAATAATAAAAAAGCAAATGGTAAATATGTGGATTAATAGGGCCGGGCATGGTGGGTCACACCTATAATCCCAGCATTTTAGGAGGCCAAGGCAGGAGGATTGCTTGAGTCCAGGAGTTTGACACCAACCTGGGCAGCACAGTGAGACCTCATCTCTACAAAAAATAAACAAAAATTAACTGGGCATGGTGGTGTGTGCCTGTAGTCCCAGCCACCTGGGAGGCTGAGGTGGGGATCGCTTTAGCCTGGGTGGAAGAGGCTGCAATGAGCTGAGATTGTGTCACTGCACTCCAGCCTGGGTAACAGAGCAAGACACTCTGTCTCAAAAAAATAAAAAAAAAAAATAAATAAATATAAGTAGATCTTGAGTGTATAAAACTGTAATAATAAGGTCTAGTGGGTTTTTCAAAGATAGAATTAAAACATGACAATTGTGTGTGTGTGTGTGTGTGTAGGTATACACATATATAGAGAGAGGAAAGAATGGAGTTACAGTGTGTCTAAGTTTCTTGTATTTTGAAGTCTGATTAACTTCAGACTTTGATAAGTATATATGCTAAAATTTCTAGAGCAATCATTAAAAGAATAGAAACAATGTATAAATTCCAAAAGAATAGAAACAATGTATAAATTCCAAAATAGTTGTAGGAAATTTGAAATAAGAGACATTCAAGGGAAGTGGAAAGCCAAGTACCATTTCAGAATGATTAAACTGTGTGGGGATAGTGGTAAGAGATGAGGTTAATGATATGGGAATTGACCTCATAGGTTGTGAGAGAGAGATATATATATATATAATCTAAGCTTTGTGTGTGTGTGTGTGTGTGTATGAAACCCACCAGAACTTATTATGTGTGTGTGTGTAATTTTTTTCCAGACATGATCTCACTCTGTCACCCAGGCTGGAGTACAGTGGTGCAATCATGCCTCATGGCAGCCTCGACCTTAACCTCCCAGGCTCAACCAATCCTCCCACTTCAGCCTCCATGTAGCTGGGACTACAGGTGCATGCCACCACTCCCGGCTAATTTTTTTTTTGTATTTATGTGAAGATGAGGTCTTGCTTTCTTGCCTGGGCTGGTCTCAAACTCCTAGGCTCAAGTGATCTGCCCACCCTGGCCTCCCAGATTGCTGGGATGACAGGCGTGAGCCACTGTGCCTGGTCTGGATTTCCTTTTAATTATTCTACTCGAAATTTGTTGGGCGTCCATACCTTGATATCTTCATCAGTTCTGGAAGATCATCAGCCCTTGTCTCTCCACGTATTTCTCCTACCCCATTCTCTCCCTCTTTTTTGGGCTTCCGATTAGATATACCTTGGGCTGTTTCATGTTCCCTTCTTAACTTGTCTTTCACAGTCTCTCTCTAGGATGCTTTTTCTGTGTATTTTTCAGCTCTCTTGTTCTTGTTCTTATTCTTGTTCATTGATTCTATTAGCACCTGCTTCCAGTTGGCTGTAAAACCAATTTATTGAGTTTTATGATTCAGTTATATTTTTCACTTCTAGATGTTCCATTTAGGTCCTTTCCTTATTTGCTTGGTCATTCTTTAAAATTTTCTGTTTTCTGCTCATATTTTGTCTTTTATTTTTTAATGGACTTAAGATTCATAGAATTGGATAAATAATAATTCTTGGTTTATGGTTCGCTGTCATCAGTGCACATGGACCTCTTATTTGTGTATGAGTATGTATCTGCAGATATTTGTAAAAGAATGTAATAAATGCCTAGAATCCCACCACCCAACCCAAGAGCTACAAGAGTACTCTCCCTGACTCTCCCCTATCCTACAACTCTGCCTCCTCCTTTCCAAATTTGTGATTTATACTCTGGTTTCTCTTCAAATTGTATAAATCTTTTGCCTTTTACCAAATTTGTGATTTACATTCCCTTTGTTTTTATAGTTTTATCAAATGTATATGTGGCCTAAATATTATTCAGTTTTAGTCACTTTATGGTGTATATGATCTTCTGGGACCTTTCAAAAAAAACCTCAATGTTATATTCACTTAGATTTATTCATATTTTTGCATGCTGTATGTAATATTTCATTGTGTGACTATTCTGTGATTATTTTATCCATTCTTTTGTTAGTGGGCATTTGGTTGTTTCTAGTTTTCTTTCCCCTACCACGAACCATCTTGCTATGAATATTCTTGTATCTGTCTCTTGATTAAATATGAGCAGAAGTTCCATTGGGTACATATTAATAACTAGGGGTGAAATGCTAAGTTTTAAGTGTATGAAAGATTAGTAGTCAGCCAGTACACATCAGCAGAACTATTGGCTAGCATCTGGTTTGGCTGGATCTGTTCTGCTCAGTCAGTCCTGTATGGTACTGGTTGTTAAAACTTTGTGTGTTATCCTTCAGGGACTATGAATGGCAAACTTTGCAAGCCAAATTATTTTAAAATGCTTATTCTAATCTATACACCACCAAAAAATGTGTAAGAAATCCTGTTGATTCACATTCTGTCCAACAGTTGAGATTGTCAGATTTCTTAATTTTTGCCAATCTGATGAGAGCACATTGGTTTCTCATTCTGGTCTTCATTTGCATTTCCCTTGTTACTAATAAATTTGAGCATGTCCTCAAGCATTTATCTGCTATATGTGTTTTCTCTGAGAAGTGCCTGCTTATGTATCTTGCTCATGTATCTTATGTATCATGCATTTTTCTATTTGATTGCCCTTTTCTTATTGATTTGAAGGAGCTCATATTAAAAAAAAAATCCTAGATCCTGATTCTTGGTCAGTTATGTATGTTACAAATATCTCCTCCCCATTTATAGTTTGTCTTTTCACTTTCTTTAAGATGATTTATGAATAGAAGTTCTTTTTTTATTTTATTATTATTATACTTTAAATTTTAGGGTACATGTGCACAATGTGCAGTTTAGTTACATATGTATACATGTGCCATGCTGGTGTGCTGCACCCATTAACTTGTCATTTAGCATTAGGTATATCTCCTAAAGCTATCCCTCCCCGCTTCCCCCACCCCACAACAGTCCCCAGAGTGTGATGTTCCCCTTCCTGTGTCCATGTGTTCTCATTGTTCAATTCCCACCTATGAGTGAGAGTGAGAATATGCGGTGTTTGGTTTTTCGTTCTTGCAATAGTTTACTGAGAATGATGATTTCCAATTTCATCCATGTCCCTACAAAGGACATGAACTCATCATTTTTTATGGCTGCATAGAATAGAAGTTCTCAACTTTAATATAGTCAAAGGTATCCAGTTTTTCATTCCTAGATAGTGCTTTTTTTTTTTTTCAACTTGTTTAAGAAAATCTTCTTAATTCAAGGTCAGAAAGACATTTACCTATACTTCTGTGATGGTTAATTTTATGTGTTAACTTGAGTGGGTCATGGAGTGCCCAGATACTTGGTTAAACATTATTTCTGTGTGTGTTTGTGAGAGAGTTTCTGAATGAGATTAACATTTAAATTGCAGACTGAGAAAGCAGATCACCCTCCCCAATGTGGATGGGCCTCATCCAGTTCATTGAAGCCCTGAGTAGAATAAAAAAGCTGAGTAAGAAAGAATTCTTTTTCTCTGCTTGACTGTCTTCAAGCTGGGACATCAGTTCTTCTTCCATCTTTGGACTTGAACTGGAACTCTGCTTTTAGCTTTCCTGGGTCTCCAGCTTGCCTTACTGCAGATCTTGAGACTTCTCAGCTTCCGTAATTGTGTGAGCCAATTCATTATACTTATCTATCTACCTGTCTGTCTATCTATGCATCTATGCATCCATCTATCTATCTATCTATCTATCTATCTATCTATCCATCCATCCATACACACACACACACGTGCGCGCGCGTGCACACACACCTTTGTTGGTTCTGTTTGTCAAAAGAACCCAGACAAATGCAACTTCTTTTTATTTATTTATTTATTTTTGAGACAGAGTCTCCCTCTGTCACCAAGGCTAGAGTGCAGTGGCACAATCTTGGCTCACTGCAACATCCACCTCCTGGCTTCAAGTGATTCTCGTGCCTCAGCTTGCCGAGTAGCTGGGACTATAGGTGCGCGCCATCACACCCACGTAATTTTTGTATTTTTAGTAGAGACGGGGTTTCGCCACGTTGGCCAGGCTGGTCTCAAACTCCTGGCCTCAAGTAATCCACCCACCTCGGTCTCCCAAAGGGGTGAGATTACAGGCGTGAGCCACTGTGCCTGCCCGCAACTTCTGTTAAGAGTTTTGTGTTTGACATTTAAATCATTAACCCAATCCAACTGGAGATGAATTGTGTATTGTGTGAAGTAGGAATTCAATTAATTACTTTTCCAAATGGGTAATCCTTTTCCCTCCTTTTTCCACTTATCTGCCATGCTGCCTCTGTTACGTATCTAAGTTCCACATATAAATATGTTTTTGAGCTCTCTAGTCTATTGTACTGATCATGTTGTCTCTCTGAGCCAGCACCACATGGTCTTGATGCTATATCTTTTTAATAAGTCCTGATCCTGATAAGGCAAATAACACCTCTTTATTCTTCTTCTTCAGAAGTGTTTAGGTTAATTAATGAGATCTCCTAGTACCCAGTTTGGAGCTTTTAATACCATTTTGAATTAAAAGCATTCTGAATCCTTGGAAAGAATGGCTATTTTGTACAGAAAATGCACAAAATTAATTGAAATGCTTTCTTGTATTAAAAAGCAAGGAAACTACCAAATATGGGATTATGAAGGACCCAGCAGCCAACTTAAAGAAGCTACCTTTGGTCAAATTTGGGAAAAATAGAGCATAATAGAAGAATACCTTCAATGGATTAAAATGTATCAAACATGTTTAAATGCATGAGTTCATTATCTTACCAAAGGCTGGGCACAGTGGCTCATGCCTGTCATCTCAGCACTTTGGGAGGCTGAGGTGGGTGGATTACTTGGGACCAGGAGTTCAAGACCAGCCTGGGCTACATGGCAAAACCCTGTCTCTAAATACAAAAATTAGCTGGAGGTGTTGGCATGTGCCTATGGTCCTAGCTATTCTGGAGACTCAGGCAGGAGGAGCATCTGAGCCTGGGAGGTTGAGACCTCAGTGAGTCATAATTGTGCCACTGTACTCCAGCCTGGGTGACAGAGTAAGACCCTGTTTCAAAAAAAAAAAAGTTATAATTTTACCAAAGAAAACCCCACAAAATCCTTATTAGTCACCTTTGTAATATGCAGGGAAACCAAATTATTACTTTTATTTCATTTTTATTGAGTTAAAAAGGCACATACTAAAGTGCATCTTAAAAGTATAGATCTTAATATATACAACCTAATGTACAATCTTAAATGTATTAATTTATGAAAATTTACATGTATGTATATCTATGTAACCATTACTCAAAAGATATATATATCTACTAATGGAAATATACAACACTGCTAATGAAATCTTGCCCAAAAATTGAACCTGTATCTGATCAAACCACTAAACTAATTACAAATTTACAGGAAATATAAGGGATAGAGAAATATGATAAAACTTCGGAGGCAAAATCCAAACTGGGAAGTTCTCAGGATAAACAATTTGGTTTCTTCAACAAATACAATTGCTGGAATAAAAAAGAAGGAGGGAATCTACAGATTAAAAAAGACTTAAGTGGGCCGGGAGCCATGGCTCACGCCTGTAATCCCAACACTTTGGGAGGCTGAGGTGGGTGGATCATTGGAGGTCAGGAGTTCAAGACCAGCCTGGCCAACATGGTGAACTCCATCTTTATTAAAAAGACAAAAATTAGCAGGGTGTGGTGATGTGTGCCCATAATCCCAGTTACACGGGAGGCTGAGGTGGGAGAATTGCTTGAACCCAGGAGGCAGAGGTTTCAGTGAGCCAAGATCATACCACTTCACTTCAGCCTGGGCAACAGAGTGAGACTCCGTCTCAGAAAAAAAGACTTAGATGACATCAGTTGATTATAATGTATAAGAAGAATCAGAGAAATTTGATTGGATATTTAACTAGATATTTAATGATTATTATGATATTAAGAAATTATTAAAATTTTTAGATGTAATGGTATTGTGATTATGTTTAACAAAAAATTTTTTTATTATAGAGATAGCTACTAAAATATTTATTGATAAAGTACAATGTTTAGCAATTGCTTCAAAATAGTACAAAGAGAGGAAGAGTAGAAAGTATAGATTACGGCTGGGCATGGTGGCTCACGTCTGTAATCCCAGCAATTTAGGAGGCCAAGGCAGGTGGATCACCTGAGGTCAGGAGTTTGAGACCAGGCTGGCCAACATGGTGAAACCCTGTCTCTACTAAAAATACAAAAATTAGCTGGGCATGGTGGTGCCCACATGTGGTCCTAGCTACTCAGGAGGCTGAGGCAGGCGAATCGCTTGAACCTGGGAGGCAGAGGTTGCAGTGAGCCGAGATAGCACCACTGCACTCCAGTTTGGGCAACAGAGCAAGACTCCATCTCAAAAACTATATATATATATATATATATATATAGATAGATAGATAGATAGATAGATTAGACAAAATTGGCTAAGAGTTTATAATAATTGAATCTGGGTAACAAATACATGGGGAGATATTTTTCTATTTTATTTAAAAAATATGTTTGAAACTTGTCATGATAAAAAGTTAAAAAATTGTAACAGTTCTTGATTCTTAACTTTTTCATACTAATTTCAGAATCAGGTTATCAAATTGCATGTATTTTGATTGAAATTGCATTGAATCTAGGGATTAATATTGGAAGAACTGACATCATTGCAAATTATAATTTTTTAATCCATGAATGTGAAATATTTCTCCATTTATTAAGTCTTTTAAAATGACTATCAGTAAATATTCATAATTTTATTAATCTTTTATTATATTTATTATTAATTATATAACTTTTTGTAATGATTGTAAATGGTATACTTTTAAAAATTATGTTTTATTATTGTACAAATATAAACATGCAAATGACTTTTGTATATTGATATTTTATCCAGACTGCTTGCTAAATACAAGTACTCTAACAATTTGTTTAGATTCTTTTTTATTTTCTAGTTAATTATTATGTCATCTGAAAATAATGATCGTTTTATTTTTGCCTTTTTAATCCCAATATGCATGTACCTAATAAAGTAGAATTAAAATATATAAAGAAAATTTGATAGGGCTACAATAGACAAGAGGTAGACAATCCTCTACCATGGTGGGAGATTTCAACACATTTTAAAAGTTGTTGATAGGTCAAACAGATAGAAATTTAGTAAATATGTTAAAGATATGAACAATGAAATTGAAAAACAGAGATTTAACATATACATAATTCTGCTTCTTACGGTTGGAGACTACAAAATCTTCTTCAGAATTGTCTTGGTTGTCCAATTGCTGCAGAAACTTGGTAGTGTAAAACAACTACAAGTATTTATCATTTCTCAGATTCTGTGGGTCGGAATTTAGGAGTGGTTTAGTTGGGTGATTTTGGCTTAAGATTTCTCATGAAATTCGGAGAGATGTTCTCAGGAGCTGCAGTCATCTGATGGCTTGACTGGAGCTGAAGGATCTGCTGTCAAACTGACTCACTCACATAATCACCAGGTTGGTGCTAATGGCTGGAAGTGATGCAGGACCAATGAGCCCCCAAATTGGGGCTTAGCCCAGGAGGGTCCTTGGCTTCACCCAGGAAGGAATTCAAGGGCTAGCGGTGGTGTTAGACAGCAACTTGTAACTTCTATTGAAGTGGCCGTGCACAGTAGCAGCAGAGCTGCTGCTCCTTGCAGAGCAGGGCTACCCTATAGGCAGTGTGCCCAGAGTAGCAGCTCAGAGGCAGTTCTGCACTCATATTTATACCTACTTTTAATTATATGCAAATTAGGGGGCAGTTTATGCAGAAATTTTTAGGAAAAGCGTGTTAACTTCTGGATTCATTGCCAGGTCAGGTCATTCCCATGGAAAGGGGCAGTAACATCTGGATATTGCCATGGCAATGGTAAACTGACATGGCACACTGCGGGGGGCATGTCTTATAGAAAGCTGCTTCTGCCGCAGCCCTGTTTTAGCTGGTTGTCTATTTGGTCCCGTGTCCCCACCTCCGGAGTTGAGTCCCACCTCCTACCTCAGGAGGGCTCAGTTCCTCCCCATGTAGGTCTGCTTGAATGTCTTCATGACATGGCAGCTGGCTTCCCAGAGTTAGCTATTGAGCTACCTCAGACAGCAAGGTGAAAGCTGCAATGTATTTTATGATCTAGCCTAAGGAGTCATACACTGTCATTTCTGCAAATTCTATTGCTTGTACATATTATCCCTATTATCCAATGTGGGAGGAGGCTACCCAAGGTCAGACATACAATGAGATGAGAGTAAATGAAGCCACCTTGGAGACTGACAGCTGCGCACACACACAGAACATTTACAAACTTTGATCATATACTAGTCACAGAGCAAGTTTCAACAAACTTCAAAGAATAAGTACCATACAGGCAAGATTCTTTGATCACACTTCAATTAAGTTAGAAGTTAATAACAAAAATATAAACTAAATATTACTATATAGAAATGAAAAATACACTTCCAAATAACTCATAGGTCAAAAAAATCATAATATGAATTTAAAAATAATTAGAACTAAATGATAATGAAAACATATGAGATGCAGTGAAAACAGTTCTTTAAAGATAGTTTATAGCCTTACATATTTATATTAAAAAAGAAGAAAAGCTGAAAATTAAGGAATTAAAACAGTTCTTTAAAGATAGTTTATAGTCTTACATGTTTATACCAAAAAAGAAGAAAAGCTGAAAATTAAGGAATTAAAACAGTTCTTTAAAGATAGTTTATAGTCTTACATGTTTATACCAAAAAAGAAGAAAAGCTGAAACTTAAGGAATTAAAACAGTTCTTTAAAGATAGTTTATAGCCTTACATATTGATATTAAAAAAGAAGAAAAGCTGAAAATTAAGGAATTATATTTTCAACTTAAGCAGTTACTTAAAGAATGAGTAAACCCAAAGAACGTAGAAGGAAGTAGATAATAAAAATGAGAGCAGAATCAACAAATTAGAAAAGATACAACAGAGAAGATCAACAAAGGTAAGAAGCTAAGCATTTGATTCTTTTTCTTTTTCTTTTTGAATAGAGACAGGGTCTCACTATGTTGCCCATGCTGGTCTTGAACTCCTGAGCTCGATCAGTCCTCACACCTTAGCCTCCCAAAGTGCTGGGATTACAGGCGTAAGCCATCACACTTGGCCTAATTCTTTTTTTCTTTTTTTCTTGAGAAGGAGTCTCGCTCTGTCGCCCAGGCTGGAGTGCGGTGGTGTGACCTCAGCTCACTGCAACCTCTGTCCCCTGGGTTCAAGCGATTCTCCTGCCTCAGCCTCCCAAGTAGCTGGGACTACAGGCGCCCGTCACCACACCCTGCTAATTTTTGTGTTTTTAGTAGAGGTGGGGGTTTCACCATGTTGGCCAGGCTGGACTCGAACTCCTGACCTCACATGATCCACCCACTTTGGCCTCCCAAAGTGCTAAGATTACACGCATGAGCTACCACACCTGGCCTAATTCTTTAAAATGATTAAAATATGGATCTCTGGCAACGTGAATCAAGAAAAAGAAAGCAGGTATAAATACATATTATAAAGGAGGACATAATTATAGGTAAAGCAGAGATTTAAATGATAAAATAATTTTAAAATAACTTTATGGCAATACATTTGAAAACTTAGACAAAATAGACATATCCTTTAAAAATATAACCTATTAGAAGAGGTTAAAAAATAGAAAGCCTGAACTAGTACTTTAGATAGTCCTGTGATATGGTTTGACTCTTTGTCCCCACCCGAATCTCATGTTGAATTATAATCCGAAGTGTTGCGGGAGGGGCCTGGTGGGAGGTGATTGGATGATGGGAGTGGATTTCCCCCTTGCCATTCCCATGACAGTGAGTTCTCACAAGATCTGGTTGTTTAAAAGTGTATAGCACTTCCCCCTGTGCTCTCTGTCTCCTGCTCCTACATGTGAAGACGTGCTCAAGTCCCCTTTGCCTTCTACCGTGATTGTAAGTTTGCTGCGGGCTTCCAGTCATGCTTTCTGTACAGCCTGCAGAACTGTGAGTCAATTAAGCCTTTTTTCTTCATAAATTACCCAGTCTCGGGTGAGAACTGGGTAATTTATAGCAGTGTGAGAATGGACTAATACATCCTGTTAAGGAAATAGAAGCAATAGGAAAAAAAAATTATAAACACCAGTTCTACAGATGAAACACATGTCTTACACAAATCTCACAAAAACTTACAAATATCAGATAATTCCAGTCTTATACAAACATTTTCAGAGAAAAAGAAAAGAGGTGGTTGGGCGTGGCTACAGATTAGCTGGGCGTGGTGGTGTGCCTGTAATCTCAGCTACTTGGGAGGCTGAGGCAGGAGAATTGCTTGAACCCTGGAGGCGGAGGCTGCGGTCAGCCGAGATCGCACCATTTCCCTCCAGCCTGAGCAACTTTGAAACTCTGTCTCAAAAAATAAATAAAAAGGAAAAGAAAAGAAAAGAGGTAATACTCCCCCAACTCATTCTACAAGGCTAGACTAACCGAGATGCCAAATCATAGAAAACAAAGACAGGAAAATTCAGGTTTATTTTTGTTTATTAATATAGATGCAAAAATCCAAAACAAAATATTTGCTGATTGAATCTGATGATATTGTCTATGTAAAATAAATCATAACTCTCTATGAGTGAGTTGGGTTTATCCCAGGAAAGTAAAATTTAATATTAGGAAAATCTCTAAATATAATTGAACACATTATATGATCAAGTGAAAAGATCCAGCCTTTGATTAATTTCAACATACATTTGATAAAAACTCTCAGTAAATTAGAAATAAAGTGGAACTTCATTCACCTGATCAAGAGGGGTCCCCAAAAACCCTATAATAAATGTCATCCTAAAGGAGAACTGTCAGAAACATTAAAGTTATGAACATGACAAATATGCCCACCATCACCACTTCTATCCAACATTGTACTCTAGGACCCAGCCAGCACAATAAGACAAGAAAAATAAGCCAAAGGAGCAAGATTATTTTATTTCTCTAAATATACTCAACATAGTTATTTTACATTCTGTGTCTCATAATACTATTAGTTGTTATTTGCAGGTATTTTTCTACTATGTGTTGTTTTTGCTGGTTGTATCAGTTAGGGTTCTCCAGGGAAACAGAGCCAGTGGTCTATATGTAGACATATGGAAGGGGATTTATCAGGGGAATTGGCTCACACAATTATGAAGGCCAAGAAGTCCCACGATGTACTGTCTGAAAGCTGGAAAACCAAGAAAGCCAGTGGTGTAATTCAGCCTGAGCCCAAAGGCCTGAGAATTGAGGCAGACAATGATATAACTCAGTTTGAGGCTGAAGGCTTGAGAACCAGGAGCTCTAACGTCCAAGGGCTGGAGAAGATGGACGTCCCAGCTCAAGAAGAAAGCAACTTTGCCTTGCTCTGCCTTTTTTGCTCTATTTGGGACCTCAATGGATTGGATGATGCCTGCTTACACTGATGAGGTCGGATCTGTACTCAGTTTACTGATTCAAATGCTGATATCTTCTGGTAACACCCTCACAGACATACCGAGAACTAATGTTTTACCAGCTACCTGAGTATCCCTTAACCCAGTCAAGTTGATACATAAAAATGAACAATCACATTGTTTCTTATTTACAGTGCCATGTTTCCTTGTGTGTTCAGTGATAGACATTGAACTGTGAGTTATTCATTTTCTTTGGAATTTTATCTGTGGAAATTATTTGAGGCCTGAGACAAAGATTTACATTTGCTTCTGCCAGGCACCTGAGGCACTACCAATCTGGTACATTTTATACCAAATTCTTGGCTTGAGTTTTTCCAGATCCTCTAGGTAGAGTGGATCTGACTGCATGTGATGTGAAATTTAACTTGTAGTAATGGATAGTCAGGAGGTGATTCTTCCTTCCTACACTCATTACTACTGCCAAGGTTTAAAGCTTGCAATTTTCTTACAATTTCCTAGGTTTGGGGATGAGGTTTTTTTCTAGCTCTCCTGTACATTGAGATACAGCTTTTTGGGGTTCTAAGCTTATGCAGGGGAGTATGTGACCATCTTGGGCAGACTCGGGTTTTATCTTTTATCTCTGGTGCCCTGAGAGAACATGAAAACTGAAGTTAAATTTCATCTGTCAGCAAATGACCCTGTATTAGTTATTAAATGCCATAATATTGCAGCATAATACCGTACCATACCAAAGCTCAGTAGCTTAAATTAATAAGCATTCATTATTGCTCAAGAGTCTTCAAATTGGCTCGACAGTTCTTCTCATTCAGCTGGTCTCACTAATGTGTCTGCAGTCAGCTGTGGACAGGTAGATATCTCTGCTGCTCTTGCCTGGGCTCTCTCACATGTTTGGAGATCTGCTGGCTATAGGCTGGTCCATGATGATCTTGGCTGGGATGGTTGGGATGGTATAGCTCTCTTCCACCTTGTCACTCATCCTCCAGCTGTCTCAGGCTTGAGGCTTTTTCTTATAGTGAAGGCAGGAGACCAAGAGAAAGAGTAGAAGTATTCATGTCTCTGATGGCCTAAGCTTGGAACTGGCACACCATGACTTCTTCCAGATTCCATTGGCGAAAGCAAGTTACAAGTCCACTCAGATTTAAGGGGTGGGAGAGTAGAGTCTGCCTCTTTTTTTTTTTTTTCTCTCCTCAGAGATCCTTGTTCCAAAGAGTCCAACTCTTGATGCAGGGAGTTGCAAAGTTACAGGGCAAAGGAGATGGATTCAGGTGGAGGTAGAATATTGGTGCCCTTTAGCAACACATCTTTCACAGCCCCCAAGGCTAAAGTTGGCTTCAGTGCTCTGCTTACTTCTCTGGTTCTGCCTTTACCTAGATTTTGGCTGGAGAGATTCTTATTTTCTTGCCAACGCATTGATACATTTAAGAATATTAAAAATATACGTAGTTACACATATATATTCTCTTCTTTATTGTGTTTTAATAAAAATATTTTATCTTTTTTTTTTTTTGCTATTTATCATGCTTTCAGTGGGAAGATCAACTAAGGCACCTGTCATACTGATTGACACTGAGTGAGTCTCTGTCTTGGCACATGTGACTCTCTGCTTGAAAGTCTGTCTCCCAATCTTTGAGACTCCATTCAAATGCTTCTTTTGTGCTTCTTTTTTTTTTTTTGAGATGGAGTCTCACTCTGTCATCCAGGCTGGAGTGCAGTGGCGTGATCTCTGCTCACTGCAAGTTCCACCTCCTGGGTTCACGCCATTCTCCCGCCTCAGCCTCCCGAGTAGCTGGGACTACAGATGCCCGCCACCATGCCCAACTAATTTTGTTTTTGTATTTTTAGTACAGACGAGGTTTCACCGTGTTAGCCAGGATGGTCTCGATTTCCTGACCTCGTGATCTGCCTGCCTTGGCCTCCCAAAGTGCTGGGATTACAGGCATGAGCCACTGGGCCCAGCTTTTTGTGCTTCTTTGACTGTCCTCTTCACCTAGGCAGAGCTAGGCCCAGGGTGAACCCCTTGTTCAAAAATTATTAACAATTTTAAGACAGTGACAGCAGAATATTCTACCAAGAGTGATGCCCTTCTACATGTGGGGCTCTGTATGACTGCACAGGTCACACTCCCATGAAGCTGGCCCTGATAGTAATTATTGGTTTACATCTCCATCTCCCTTATTAATCACTTATTAATCACTGGATGGCTATGGGAGAACACTGTCTAAGGTAAGCCTGTCTGATTAATCTGTATGCTCCCAAGAGGCTAGCAAGGTTCCAGATATAATCAGTAAAGGGTTGTTGAATGAACAAATGAAAATAACATTATGTTCTCAATTCTAAAATGCACCAACTCTAACAGCTTTAACAGAAAGGTAGAAGAGCCATATTAAATGTCCCTGTTTATTGTAAGATGCATTCCAGTTTCAGAATAGTTTACAAAATACAGGTCTTAGAACTGTGAAAACACCGTGGTGCTTTTTTAGCATCCTCTATCACGGCTGTTCTTTTTTTTTTTGAGACGGAGTTCCAGGCTGGAGTGCAATGGTGCAATCTCGGCTCACTGCAACCTCTGCCTCCCGGATTCAAGCGATTCGCCTGCCTCAGCCTCTGAGTAGCTGGGATTACAGGCACCCACCACCACACCGGGCTAATTTTTGTATTTTGGGTAGAGACAGGGTTTCACCATGTTGGCCAGGCTGATCTCAAACTTCTGACCTCAGGTGATCCGCCTGCCTCAGCCTCCCAAAGTGCTGGGATTACAGGCGTGAGCCACTGTGCCCGGCCGTCAGCTCTTCCTTTTTTTTTTTTTCTTTAAGACTGAATCTGGCTCTGTTGCCCAGGCTGCAGTGTGGCACAATCTCAGCTCACTGCAACTTGCGCCTCCCGGGTTCAAGCAATTCTCCTGCCTCAGCCTCCTGAGTAGCTGGGATTACAGGCACGTGCCACTGCACTCGGCTAATTTTTTGTATTTTTAGTAGAGATGGGAGTTTACCATGTTGGCCAGGCTGGTCTTGAACTCCTGACCTCAGGTAATCCGCCCGCCTTGGCCTCCCAAAGTGCTAGGATTATAAGCATGAGCCACCGTGCTCGGCCGGATGGCTGTTCTTATGCTCCACGGAAAGTGAGATGTTTCCTTCAGTTCTAAAGTGGGTTCCTGGGAACAACTTTCTTATTTTCATGATATCTGCTCTTGACTGAACCCTGGGCTGGAAATGGTCTGCAACCTCACTTCATGATTGAAGAGACAATGAACTGTTCTTGTGAGCAGCAGGGTAGGTGACCAATCTACTAGTCTCTTACCAGACTTCTAGGTATCCCTTGGGAGGAGGGCTCTCCAAGCCCCTTATGTTATTTAATGTAATGTGGCATCTTAAAACATCATCTCCCTGGGGAAAAGAGGTCTTGGCTCCCAGTTCTAGCTCTCCTGGGCCTTTGGCTTCTCCTTTCCGTGCCTCACTTTCCCCCTTTATACAGGGAGAAGAGCCGGTGGCCCCACAAGGAAACAGAGAGCAGGGAGTTGTTGGGGTGCGGGGTGGGGGCCGTTGAATCAGAACAACTCCAAGGTATGTTCCTAGAGAGGTGGACAGTCTCTCAAGCCCCCCAAGCCCACACCTCACCACCCCAAGGTTTCAAGACCGGAAAAGGTAGAGGAGGGAAGAGGGCTTTAAGGATGCCCACTGAACCTCCACCCCCAACTTTCAGCGCCTGAGGCAGTGTTCCCTCACACCCACCCTGGAAAGCCGGAATCCGGAGCCACCCCTTCCCCCACGTCTTCAGCCCCTCCCCCTGCGGCTTCCCCACCGCGGCCCCCTCCCCCCCATTACAGCATCGCTCTGGGCGCCAAGACGGATTCAAGCCAGGGGACTGCTGCAGTCAGCTCTCCGCCTCTCGGCTCCCGCAGCCTGTGTCCGGGCTCCGCAGCCTCCAGCTGTGCTTCGGACAGTCCCTTTCCCCCGACCCCGACCCCGCCATGGCACAATCCCAGGCTCAGGGCCCAGAGGCGGGCGGGCACAGTGGGCACGGGCGGGGGCCCAGCACAGGCTGCAGGTACAGCGGGGCTCTCCCTCCACACTGGGGATGCCTCGGCTGTGCGGACTGTGGGGTGGTGGACGCCTGCCAGCGGCTCCGAGGCCGGGCACAGCGCCCCATCCTGGCAGGGGCTGGGGCCGAAGAGGGGGGCTCCCTGACCCCAGGCCAGGAGCTGAGGTCAGGCGGCCGACCGGGAAAGCCCGAAGGAGAGTCTCCTAAGCGGACGGGCCTGGGGGCTGTGTGTGACATTCAGGGCGTGACTGCGTCTCGGCGGGGGGCGAGACCCGGTCCGTGAGGCTGAGCTGGTCCCCGACCGCCCGCCCGCCGCCGGGCTTGGTTGGGTCCCTGTGCCCAGGTCGGCTGTGCGTGGTCGTGACACTTCGGGTGCCTGTTCCTGGGTCCCCGGGGAGGGGGATCTCATTCCTGCCCCTATGCTGGGCGCCCCCAGCACCGTCGCTCAGCGAGGTCGGCGCTCCTCGGGGACCCCGGCGGCCGCCCGCGGGCGGCGACCTCGGCCCTCCTGGGTCCGCGCGGGGGCGGGGAGCTCGGTCCCCCTCCCTCTTCCTCTCCCTCTCCCTGCTCTGCCGCCCTGCGCGGGGGCGGGGGCGGGGGCGGGGGCGGAGCGCGCGGGCGGGATCCCCCCGCCTCCCCTTCCCGGTCCCCGGGAAATCCAGCCTCCGTGGCTTGGCCGCCTCCCGCTCCCGCGCCCGCTGCCGCTCGGCGCTCGCTCGGGGCTCCGCAGCCGGCGCGGCCCCTCAGCTGGGGGCTCCGCAGTGCCGGGCCCCAGTCCCTGCCCGCCTGCCCAACGCCGCAGCGCCCCCGGCCCGGGCCGCCGGCACCATGTAACCCGGCCGGAGCCCGAGCCGGGCCAGGTAAGCTGCAGGGAGGAGTGGGGACGGGGCCGCGCTCGCGGCGCCCTCTGTAGCGCCCCCCAGGCTCGGCCCGGCTGCGTCCCCGGCGCCGCCCACGCCCCGGGCTCCGGCGCTCGGCTCCCGGCCCCGGGAGGGGGGAGGGGCTGGGCCTCCTCAGCTGCCCCCGCCCCTGCCCCGGCCTGGCTGCCCGCGGGCCCGACCCGAGGGGCGGGCAGGGGACCACGCGGACCGAGGACCCACTCTCCCGGTCAGGGCCGCGGGGGCAGGCCAGCCCCGGCCCAACCCCTCGCCCGGCTGGAGGCTCGGGTCTGGGAGGGAGTAGCCAGCTGGTTGTGGGGGGAAGTCGTGGTGTTGGGGAGATCCGGAGAGAAGTTTCCTCTGCAGGTGTGTGAATGTGAGTGCGTGTCGCTGTGTGTCTGTGCCGAGTGTGTCACTGTGTGGGTCTGTGGGCGATTGTGTGTGCCGGTGAGTGTATGCCGTGAGTGCGTGTGTCACTGTGGGCGAGAGTGTGTGTGCATGTTAGTGGGTGTATGCAGCGTGAGTGTGGAGGGCGGTACTGTGTATGCATCTGTGGATATGTGAGTGAATGAGTGTGTGTTGTCCCCATGTGTGCCCGTGTGTGTCTGTGAGTGTGTGAATGGATGTGTGTGCCGGTGTGACTGTCTCTGTCAGTGGGTCCCGGTATCTGCCCTGTGTGACTGTGTGTGTGTGTGTGTGTGCGTGTGCGCGCGCGTGCGTTGGCTGCGTGAGAGAGAGTGTATTTGAGCGCGGTTCACTCTGAATCACCCACACCTGTGCTTTGTCCCCCCCCACCATCCCCCCATTCCTGGTGGGATATGGGACAGGGAGATGAGACTTTTCCCAGGTCAGATCATTCTCCCCTTCTCTGGGGACCCCTGACCCTTGATTCAGGCAAGAGCTTTGTGGCACTCCCCAGCTTGGTCTCTACCTTCACCTACCTCAGGGGGTGCCCTCTGGGATGTTGCTGGTCGTGTCCTTCCTGCACGCTGAGGCCCCTGGTGGGTGGGAGGGGGGATCTGGGGCGAGCTGAAGTATGCCTGCGTGTGCTGCTTCTCCTTTTGGGGGCCTGGGAACTTGTGTCATCTCAATAATGCTTCGCCAAGGGCCTTTTAGAGCTATGAGATGAGGAGGCCAGGTGGAAGCGTTTGCCCTGTTAGTCATCAGAGCAGGTGGTGCTCTTCCAGACTTCCAAGTCCCAAACCTTCAAGTTCTGGGTCATTGGTTCAGTCCACTGGCTCCGGGTGGGTTTGTACTAAGCTCTTTGAAGTAATAATAATAAAATAATGCCCTAATATTAGTTCAGGGCTTTTGAAAATGCTGCCCTCTGAACTCTTCTTATTTCCCCAACAGCCTTGGGAAGCAGGCAGGACAGGTATCACGTTAAGCCATATGAAACTGCAATATTCAACTGTTTTTATTTAACCTACAAAAACAGCAATTTCATATGGTTCAACCAAATATAATGCCGATTTACAGATGAGGATGTTGAGGCTTGAGAAATGAATTGCATTTCCCACAACCACACACTGATAGTTAGTGGTACAGAAAGACTTCAGCCCAGGTCTTTCAGTGACCCAAAGAACTGGGCTGGGCCAAGGTTAGAGAGTGGTACTTCCTGGTGTGCTCTCTCTGACCCTGGGGGCACTGCCCTCTACCTCTGCGCAGCATTCCCTGAATGCTGGGGCTACTTCTGCACCCAGCTGCCAATGCCTAAAAGAGAGAGGGGGGGAGAAGAGAGGAGGGAGGGGAGGGAGAGGCTTCGTGAGTTGGCAGTGAATCAGGGTCTAAAAAGGGAGCTGGGAGGGCTAGGGTGGCAGGTGTTTCTAAAAGGAACATGAACATAGGATAAACGGCCTCACACACAGCCCCCGCATCTCCCACCCGTCACTGCCCCACTGATCTAGCAGGCAGGGCCCACTGAATTTTGTGCCAGGGGGCTCACATCCAACGAGTGAGCTTGTATGTAGCTGTAGAATGATGGCCGGGAGAGGAACCTTAGAATTGACTTGGTCCAACCTCTTCATTACAAACTGGGGACTCTGAAGCCCCAAGAAGGGAGGGGACTTGCCCAAGGTCACACAACAAATTTGTGAGTTCCTAGGCTAATCTTAGACAAGGAACTTTGCAATCCTCCATGTTGCCTTCTGTTCCTGAACTCTCCCCACCCCCATCAGAGCTGAGTACAGGGGATTTTTGGAAAAGAAATGAAGACTCAAAAAGCCTAAGGCTGTACATCTTTCAACTTGGGACTCCTTGCCAAAGAGAGGGCGCTACAGATGTCGCTGGGGATGGGGATTCCTAGCCACACCCACCACCGAGGTAGGCCATGGGCTTGTCTTATCTTGATTCCTGCTGGTGAGGGGCTGGAGCTGCTACAGGCCAGACTCTCAGACTTTCTCATGTTAGTACCTGCTTTCAGCGGCTGCCTGACACCTAACATCATCTCTTCCAGCTGATGTTGGGGCTTGAGCTGGCTAAGCTCGTTTTCCTTCATCCTCCCCAGTTTCCAATGCATTTTGCCTCTAGCTGGATGGACCATTCCTTACCTTATTGGGTTCCTAATGAATAGAGAAACTTCTGGGGCTTGTCTGATTTAGGAAGGGTCTGTAGTTACCTCCAAACCCTTTCTAATGAAATCTTCCAGGAGTCTAGGACAAATGATAAAGGGATTACCCCCATTTTACAGGTGGGGAGACTGAAATTCAGCAAGGGGCCCTGTATTTGGTTGTTTTTTAGTTTTTTGGGGGTGAGGTGATGAAGGGAGCAAATGATGATAAAAACTTTTGCCTAGAGAAGCTTCCAAAGACCCCTTCTGGTCTTACCATCCCCACGGTCAGGAAACCTTCCCAGATTCTGATTTCATTCCCACTTGGTAGAGTCAAAGCTTTGTCACTCAGTGGGGGTTGGAAGAACAGCTGCGTACCCTCCACTATGCAAGCATTATGTCTTGATTTCCTCTTTATCCACCCTGCCCCTCCCCAGTCTGAAGGCTGCTGGCTCAGCGGGCCTCCTGCCGTCTGGGGAGTCTGGGTTGGAGCTGGGGTGAGGCGGTGGCACCATCATTATGGTAACGAGCTGCCAGCTCATCATTGCTAATAACTTGTCAGGCCCCTGGGTTCCATGCAGCATCTCTTCCTACCAGCCCTTCTTCCCATGTCACAGACAGAAAAAGTGAGGCTTTGAGGGAGGGGTCTGGGAATAAGGGAGTCTGGGGAAGTGGGTGGCCTTGTCCCTGGGACTGTAGCTGGAGAGCTGCGGGGAGGCTGCTTGGAAGCTGGTTTACACATATGGTTACATAGGCTTGCATATGATTGCGTGGGCTGTTAACATGTGAAAACACTCAGAACATGCTTGTATAAACTTATACAAGCTAGCTGACATGTTCATGTGTTTTTACACAGCAGCCCACAGGCAAACATGCTTCCAAGCATCAGAACATGCTTGTGCCTGAATACTGTCTCTACCATCTGCACATAAGGCACCCAAGAAATCTGGGTTTGTGGGGGTGTCCAGGTATGTGGGTGGGGATCTGATCTTTTTCTGATGCAGCTTCAAAGTGTCTTGTTAACAAAGGGACAGAATGGTCCCAGGGTTCCTTCTACTTCCTTCCAGTTAAGAGCTCAGAGTGGAAGTGGGCTGGGGATGGTGTCGGGGGCCCAAGCTCCCAGCTCCCAAAGGCCCCTGCTTCTATGCCCTTTGAGCTCAGGTAGCCCCTGCCCCCCTTACTCTCTGTTCTTTCTCATCCTCTCCTCTTCCTGTGTGTAAATATTAAAGAGCTGAGCCTGCAGGGCTGATGTAGACATGGGGAGAGAATGAAATTAAAAAGGATTCCCTCGCCCCCATCTCGACACCCCCGCCCCGCAGTCCCTCGCTCCTGCTTCTTCCCCTCTCCCCTCTCCCCTCCCCTCACTCTGTGCTTCCACATGTCTCTCCTCCCCCCAGTCCAGATGGGAGCTGGCTCCTTCAGAAAGGGGGCTCAGAACAGGGTGTGGGGAGCTACCTCTCTCTGCCTCCCCCCACCACATCTGTCTGCAGGGCTGGGAGCCCCCACGTGAGTATTTCTTTTATTTTTGGGGTGGTGGTGAAGAACGAAAGTGGTTTTTAGAACCAGCTGTGAGTGGCATTGAGAGGCTCTGGGCTGAAGGAAGGTGGGTGGGGTCCTCTCTCAAGGTTCCCTCAGGGAAGCCGCATGTCTGGGTTTCTTTTCTCTCTTGGGACATAGAGGGAAGGTGGGGGGGTTGTCAGGTGCCTCCGGTGGATGGGAGCGACAGTGGGAGGGGCAGGGGAGAGGGCCTTCTGTTCTAAAGGGGGTGTGTGGTGGGGTAAACCTGTTCCTTCCTGGCATCCTGGGTTTCTGGCTACCGGGGCCGGCAATGTCGCTGGGAACTGTCCCGGGTGCTGAGTGGGACTCGGCGGGGATTTGCTCCTTCGGAGCTGTCCCGAGTGCTGAATGAGGCTTCGTTCGGTCCTGATGGTGGAAAGGCGGTGGGCAGTGGGGAGGGCTCACTAGAAAAATTCTCCCAGATGACCCACTTTCCAAGGGCAGAGTCCCTGGATGGAAATGTGGATTTGGAGTTCTCCCTATGGTTTAGGTCTCACAGTTGTTAGTGATATTTAGGAACCCTTCCCCCAAGGGGCCCCTCTCCCCTTTTGCTGTTTCAGTTCCCTCTCTCCCTTCCAAAACCATTGTACTGTTATTATCGGGGTAGAGTTGGAGAATGATATTGTGCCTGTGAGATCTCATCTCCTGGGAACGTTTTTTAGCGCAACAAGCTCAGAGATATTGATACCAGCCTTTCACCTACCGGGTCCCAGAATTTCAGGCTCAAGGTGGTTCTGGATTAAGAGAACGTGGGTCTTTCTGGTTAGGTGTGGGGTGGTTACAGCTCAGGAGTTCAGGATAACTTGATTGACCACTTGATATTCCCTTGCCCATCATACTTTGGGATTTGGGACAGGGACACTGAAATATTCTGCAAGCCTGTCCTGTGTTCTGCCCACTTCCAAACCTAGCTCAGAGCAGCATTTGGGAGAGACTTTTGTTGAGGAGGAAGATTTTTAAGCAAAGGATTCAAGGAGTGGGTGGGGTTGTTCAGTGCCATGGAGAAGAGAAGGAGGAGGCTACTGGAGACAGGGCAGTGGGAAAAGAGGAAGATCTGGGGGAGTAAAAAATATTCAAATGGAGGGATGAGGTCTGGGTTTCAGTCTTTAGTTCTCTTGGATATCTTTCTCCTTATGGCTTAGAGTCAGGGTCATTTCAAGTATCTGTATTCTTATGCACTGTCTTTGTAACCGTGAAGGGAATAGAGCAAGGAGTTATTTCTCAAGGTCCCTTCCCTTGTCATCCCAGGGGGATGAGAGCCAAATGTCAGGACATGCAGATGAGTCTGCAGGGGAACAACAGGCAGGAAGGGTTGTTGGTGACTTTACTTCCCATCCCCAAGAGCACAATCAAATATTCAAATGGGATCCTCCCTGTGAGGGGAGGAAGGAGACAGTTTCCAGATAATACTGGGCAAAAATTGGGTGTGGCAGGGAGTTCAAGAAAAGGGAGAGGTATCTAGGGACCTCAAACTGAACCAGTTGATCCCTTCCCACATGTGACTTGTGGTTCATAAGGAGCCCCTCACCCATCATGTTTTTGATGTAACTCATCAAGATGATTCCTGCCTTCTCTAGCTGCTTGGGAGGAGCTGAGTTTTCCTCTGCTGTGGGTGCTGGGAGGTGGTGGGTGTGGGTGTGGGTGCCTGTTTGGGGAGGGGAGGTGTTTGTGCTCCACTCAGCTCCCTTGGTTACATAACAGCTTTGATAAGACTTTACTTTGGAGCTGCTGCTACTGCCTGAAGCAGTCACCCCTCCACCCCCACATGAAATGCTAGATGTCCACCCCCTTTTCCCTGGCCCCTTGGAGAGTCCTGCTCTTCCTGATCCACTGTTCCGGCAGCTGCTTCCCTGCCAGGAGGTGTCTGCAGCTTGCCTCCCTGCTCCCTTCCCAGCTTCTGCTTTTAAAATACTTGCTTCTTTTGTTATTTGAGCCCATGTCACCCCCTTTACATTTTTAAGCCTCCTGGTCTACCCTCTCCCTGGCAGGGCCCACAGGCTGGGAAGGGAGGGGTTCACTGATCATGAAGCTGCCCTCTAGGGAAGAAAAAGGGTGTTTTCTGGGAGGTTTTATCACCCACAGTTAATTTCCTTACATTTCTTCCTCTGCCCCAATAACTGTTTTGGAGTTTGAGAGTGTTAGACCTTTACCCAGAGGTGCTGGGAGGAAGGATTTTGGTCTTGATATTTTCTCTTTCTTTTCTTTCGTTCTTTCTTTTTTAGAGTTAAGGGGTTGCATATATGGGGGGATTGTCTCCTGGGTTTGAAGAGGTACACCTACTTTATTGTAACTCCTACCCAGGTTGTCTGAGGAAATACTTGTTTCTCTAGGCATGGGTTGAGGGCATGACAGGGCCCTTTAAAAAAAAAAAATGACGATTTTTTCCCGCTGAGAGTGGGTGGGAATGGGATGTGTCCAGGAGTGGGTATATCTCATTGATAACAGGAACAACTTTCCAAATAGAGAAGTGGGAGACTAGCAAGAGGAGAGAGCAAATGCAAACTTGTGATGTACTTGGAGAGAATATGAAGGATAGAAGCCAGGGGAGGGGCTGGATATCTCTGCAAGATCTGGGACTCCAGTACACATGCATGTGTATTTCTGCCTGTGAGTGAGTATACGACTGTGTATATGTACATAAGTATATGTGAGTATGCTGTGTATATGTGTATAAGCACATCTATTTGTATAAGTGTGGATGTGTGTATATATATATGACTCTATGTATGCATTCATGTATATATGTGAATGTGAAGGAAATTACTGAATTAAACCAATGTGTGTGTGTCTGTGTGTGTGTGTGTGGTGTGCTTATCCAGTAATGCCTTTGTGTGAGTGTAAGCATGCATGTGAGCATGTATGTGGGGCATGCATATACGTACCGTATCAACCACATATGAATATATGTACACAAGTTGAGGCAAACCTGTGAATAAATGTAAGAGAGAGAGAGAGACAGATTCTGACTGAACATTGGGCTACCCAAAAGTGTCTTCCCATCAGCTTGAGCTTGATCACCCTGCTACTTGTAGCTCTTCTCCAGAAAGTAGGCTCCCTGAGGTCTCTCAAATTCTCATGTCCTTGGGAGCCAACTGTTCTCCATCATATGAAAGGAGTTTGCAGAGGGAAAACCTGTAAGGCCTTGGGGATAGCCGAGTAAGAAATCCAGGCTCCAGGCTGTTCAGATGCTATGGTGCTCAGGGCTGTATGTGGGGAAAGAGGATCAGGGCTTAAACATTGACATTGCTACAGAAGTTTCAAAATTCAACAAATTGGTCCTAGTGGATGAAAGGGGTGGTGAGTAAGAGGGGGGCCCAAGTGCATGCATAAGCCTCATACATACAAGATGTGACAATATACGTGTACAGGTACGTGTGTATATTACTTGTCTGTGCGATAATAGGCATATATCAACATAGGTGCACTTTCTAACGTACATCCATTAACAAATCTACAGGCGTGTCTATACCAACATGGGGATTTGTCAGCATGCACATACATGCTAACATGTATACTTGTGAGCAGAATTTACAGAAATATGTGGGCATATGCTAATACTTGTCTGATTACAACCCATGGCCATATATATGTACATCTCACTCATCTGGGTTAACAATGGCCTGCAAACGTACCCTTCCCCATCGCATGTGCCTCACCCAATGCATCCATTCATTCAACCAGCGTGTATTTTATGCCTCTAATCTGCCACATCCTGTGTTGGGCACTGGGGATGGTCCTTGACCTCAGATAACTTGCAATCTTGGGAAAGCAAAGGACCTGGAACCAAATAAGGAGAGTGTTAAGGAGGGTAGACACACGTAAGTGTTCATTGGAGGAAGTGGGGACCTAAAGAGAGATAGGTTGGCTCTGGAGTGGGGAAGGGAAATGTTTGGTAAAGGATCCATAGAAGGGGAGGCTTTTGAGTTGAGGCTTAAAAGTTGAACAAGTGCTTACCAGGTGAGCAACTGTGGGAATAGGTATTTCAGTGACAGGAAATGTTCCAGATGGTCTTCCCACTTCCACCCTTGCCAGCCCCACCTCCGTAGACTCTTCCCCAAAAAGCAGCCAGAGGAAAATGAGGTCTTGCCTTTCCAGTGGCTTTCCATCTCACTCAGAGTGAAATCCAAAGTGTAGTGCGTCCTGAGCAACGTGAGTGCTATGTGTGCAAAGCCCCTATTACCTCCTGGATCTCAGGGGCCACTCTTACGTGGGTTTCTTTTCTGTTTCATAAAAAGCACAGTTCCATGTGAAGGCAATTGCACTTGCTTTTCCCCTCAGCCTGAAATGCTCTCTAGGCAACTCACTTCCTCACTGTATCCGAGTCTTTGCTCAAAAGTCACGTTTTTGGAAAGACCTCCCCAATAGTCTATCTTAAATAGCCCATTGTCATTCTATCTCCTCGCTCCATTATTATTACTATTATTATTTATCTCAGTACTTGCCACCACCATTATTTTATATATTTGGTTATCATCCCTCTTTTTCCACTAGAATATAAACTTCATGAGCATGGGAGCTTCCTCTGTTTTGTTCATTGCTGTATCTACAGTGTCCAGAAGAGTATTCAGCTTGGAGTAGGTACTCGATACATATTTGTTGAATAAAGAAATTTTAGATAGCTGGCAGCCAGTGAGGAGAAAGGATCAAGGTGGAACAAGATGCAAGGCAGGGAGACCAGTTAGGAACCTGTTGTCATAGCTTTGGTGAGCAATTAGGATAAGAGTGGCCTGATGTAGAACACCAGCAGTGGGGGGAGAAAAAAAGACACAATGTACAAACACATGCATGCACAAGTATACATGCATGTGCTTGTACTTTAATCACATCTGCTGTTTTAGTAGGGGAAGGCTAAGGAGGAAAGTAAAAGTGTCTTTATGTGTATGTGTGGTATGTATGTCATGAACACCTCATGACAGGCTGGACACCCTCCAGCTAATGCCAACTGCAGTTCTCCCTTCCTTTTGGAAGGAATATTCTTGTCACCAATATCCCATGTATGTTCATTCCTGCCAGCCAGGCTGCAGGGGGCTGCCATGCGGGGTCTCTGTGGTTCCACCCTGTCAGTGATGCAGGGCTCCTGCCGTAGGGAACAGGAGTTGGGAGCCAGGTCTTGAACAAAGGGAATGGTCTTAGGAGGTCAGAGCCACAGACAGAGACTTAGAGACACTTGGAGAGAGGCACGTGGACTGTGAGAGGAGTAGAGAGAAGGGGAATGGCTGCAGAGAGCTCAGAGATGGAGAGCTCAGGCATGGCCCAGACTTCCTGAAACCAGATGTGGTGGGGGTGGGACAGCATCCTTAGGCAGCTTCTAATGCCTGGCCCCAATCTCTTCCCTTCTTCTCCTGCTCCACTCCTGGTCCTCTACCCTGGTGGTGTGGATGCCTTAGCCAAGTATGGACTTAGGAATGATTTGTCCCCAGGGTTGTGATGTGAATTCAGGTATATGGGGAGACCTAGAGGAAGGGGTCCCCATTTCTATAACACATTTTGTGGTCTGGCAGTAGGGGAGTAATTTCTCTGAGTGTCTCAACTTTTGTTCTTTTCTTTTCTTTTCTTTTGAGATGGAGTCACACTCTGTCACCCAGGCTGTAGTGCAGTGGCATGATCTCAGCTCACTGCAACCTCTGCCTCCTGGGTTCAAGCGATTCCCCTGTCTCAGCCTCCTGAGTAGCTGGGATTACAGGCGCGTGCCACCACGCCCGGCTAATTTTTGTATTTTTAGTAGAGATGGGGATTTCACCATGTTGGCCAGGCTGGTCTCGAACTCCTGACCTCAAGTGATCCACCCACCTCGGCCTCCCAAAGTGCTGGGATTACAGGTATGAGTCACTGCACCCGGCCTGGTTGTTTTCCTTTCTCCCAAGAGAGCATGGAGAATTGAGCTTGTGTTGCAAAATGAGCAGCTGAGGTTAAACCTCAGGCAGGACCAATCAGCTGCTAGCATGAAGAGACTAAGGCATAGTATGTGGGAAAAGCTGGGAGGACAGCTGCTAAGAAAAGGAGGAAGTGGGAGTTGGGGGTCTGCCCCACCCCATGCCACTCGAGGGACCTCTGGTGGAGGGGAGTGGTCAAGGCCTAAGATCCTCTTTGACACTTCCTCCCCCGGACCTGCAAGCATGGGGCTGGGTTGCTTCATGACCGAGAGGCCAGTGATAGAGCCCCTTCCAGGCTCTAGGAGTGAAGGGGGGCCTCTTGCCTCTCTCCTCTCTCATCTGGGCTAGGGGCCAGGGTGCTGCAGCCGCTCCCCTCCCACCTGGGCTGTGAGCATGGGGGTTGGGCCGAAACAGCCGCCAGAGCCGCCCACCTGCCCGCGGTGTCATGGCAACGACTCTGCCCACGTGGACGATGAGGAAAGGGAGGAGAAGAGAGGAGAGGAGGCATCACAGCAGACACGAGGACGGGAGGGGCTCTTCAGGGTCCTGCGTGCGGGAGCCCCCACCCCTCTAGCTTGGCCCCGGCCCTAGCTACTTTCACCCCAGATCCCCTGGGGCAGGGTGGAGCTGGTGTTCCAGCTCTGGCCTCGGAGTGTGCATGTCCTTGGATGTCCTGAGTAATGATGACCTTGACTTCCTGCACTGTGGGGCCCTGGCCAGGGTCCTAGGGTATATGGGGCTTTGGCATGTTCAGGCGTCTCCCTCTCTCCTTACCCCGCAAGTCGGGGATGGTGCCTGGGGCTGAGGGGATAAGAGCCCGACCTACTTCTGCATTTTCTCACTATTTTTCAAAAGGAAAATGACCCACTTTTCAGCCAATCGGACTGGGGCCTGTTCCCCGGCTGATTTCCTGAGCCCCCCTGCCCGGGCCTCTGCCCCATCCTCAGCCTATTAGCCACGTGCTGGACCCACTTCCTAAGGATAGCAGGTGAACCTGTGTGGAGGGGTCCTCCCCTGCCATCTGCACCAGGCTGAGTCTGTTCTCAGTGGGGCAGGGGTGGGCCAAGGCCTGGCTGAGACCACATCAGCTCCGCATTGAGCAGACCCCTTGTCTGCCTCCACCCTGGGCACTCTGAGGGTCCTGCTTGCCATCCCCATAGACCCCCAGGGCACACCTCAAGGTGGGGCAGGAAGGGCTTTGGAAGGGTGGAAGGAGGATTCTGCCCCTCCTGTCTCCCTGTGTCAGTGGATGGTGGCAGGCCATCTTCCCAAGCTGCTTCATTTCCACATGGAAAGAGAGCCTGTGGCACTGGAGAACCATGCCTGTCCGTCTGTCTGTCTGTATGCTTGGCTGGCAGAGTTCCTCTGAGAGACCCCCCCCGCCCAGAGGGTTCTGCCTGTGCCTCATTTCCCAAGCCCCTCCTTTTCTCTAGGATATTGGTCTGGGCCTCCGAGCCCCCTCCCTCCCTCAGCTGTATTGGCCTGGGCTGGCTTGGGGGGTGATTAGGGATTTAATTATTTAGTTTCTCCAGCTCAGTAGATTAATTCCATCCATCACAGGCAGGCTGAGCCTTCTTCCCCTCTCTGGACTGCCTGGCCAACCCCAGAGAGAAGGAGCATCATGGCTCACCTGGGCCTAGTACTGGATCTGGTAACAATAGATAAAGTTCTTGTTTGGGGAGGATTTAATGAATGACCTTGAGCAAATGTGGGTGCCTAAATGTTGTGAAATGAACATGTATTTCTGTCATATGGGGATAAACATGTGGACATGTATTTAAGGTTTTGTATCTGTGCAGCTTCTATGCACACAAGCATCAAAGTCTATTGGATGGATAGGCGTGGTGGCTCAAGCCTATAATCCCAGCACTTGGGAGGCCGAGGCGGGAGGATCACTTGAGCCCAGGAGTTCAAGACCAGCTAGGGCAACATAGTGACACTGTCTCTACAAAAAAATAAAAAATTAGCCAGGCATGGTGGTACATCCCTGTAGTCCCAGCTAGTTGGGAGGCTGAGGCAGGAGGATTGCTTGAGCTTGGGAGGTCAAGGCTGCAGTGAGCCATGACAGTGCCACTACACTCCGGCCTGAGTGACAGAGCAAAACCTTATCTCAAAAAAAAATAAATAAATAAAAGGAAAAAGGATCTATCGGATGGAAATGCACATGAGGTGTATGAACCCTCATAGGAACAAGTTTGTGTGGGTCTGTGTATAGAGCGTGACAGTGACTATATAGATGAGGTCAGGTGCTGCGTAAGTTGTGTGTGGATGACCGCGTGGCTGTGTAATTTGCCTCTGGCTGAACACCTGTTAATTTGTGAATGAGCAGTCTTGGGGCAGTGTATAGCTGTGTATGAGGAAGAGATGACAGAGATGGAAGGTTTCCTGAGGCTGAGTGATGAGAAAGGGCACACTGGGATCCACCTATTGGCCTCCTCAGACCAGTTTGGTCAGGGAGACATGCTACTTTAAAGGTGCTCTGAGGCCGGGCGCAGTGGCTCACGCCTGTAATCCCAACACTTTGGGAAGCTGAGGCAGGCAGATCACGAGGTCAGGGAGACTGAGACCATCCAGGCCAACATGATGAAACCCTGTCTCTACTAACATGCAAAAAAGAATTAGCCAGATGTGGTGGCGGGCGCCTGTAGTCCCAGCTACTCGGGAAGCTGAGGCAGGGGAATTGCTTGAACCTGGGAGGCAGAGTTTGCAGTGAGCTGAGATCAGGCCACTGCACTCCAGCCTGGTGACAGAGCGAGACTCTGTCTCTAAATAAATAAATAAAATTTAAAAAAAAGATAAAAGTGTTCTGTTCAGCCTGGGCCTTGGTCAGGCCTGGACCCAGACTCAGATTCAAATCCTTCTTCCACCATCTGTGTGACCTTGGGAAATTTTCTTTACATTTCTAAGCTTCAGTTTCCTCACCTGTAAAATGGGAGTAATAATAGTGCCTACTGCAAAGGATAGTTGTGAGGATTATATGAAGAAAAACATCTAAAGCACTTAACACTGGGCCTGGACAGTTGTAGGTATTCAGGATCCTAACCTTAGACTTCAGAGTTGAAAGGCACCAGAGGTTGTCTGGTCTGAAATGTATTCAATGTATTCAGTGCTTGAATGCACTCTGTACCATCCTGCAAAGCAGTCCTCAACCTCTGCTTGCATGCCTCCCCGGACGGGACACTCCCACCTCTTTAGGAAAGCCACATCACGCTGGAGCAGTTCTATCTGCTGGGGAGTTCTGGTCCAGCTGCAGGGAGTCATTGCCTTCCTTTTCCCCCCTGTTTCTCCCCGTTTCGCTATGCCTCAGCTGTGGGGCACTCCTTAATGGCTCAGTTGCTGACCCTGAACTCACTGAGCACCTACTGTATGCCATGTCTGTCCATACAGAGACAGATCCCCTGAATCCTGGCCTTCAAGGAGCTCACAGCTTACAAACAACTCTTTACCCTACTGTGGGGAATAGAGGTATGAGACCCAAGAGGAGCTGGCAATTGTGGTGTCCTGGGATTGATGGGAGGGCACTTTTAGGGGAGGCCTCTTGGAAGAGAGTACACCTGTGCAGCAGCAGAGGGTTTAAGTTTGGGAGGACAGGGGTTTTGCAGTCTGTGCTGCCTTTTCTCTCTATGTGCTCTCATGCTATGTCCCTCAGCTCCTGGCTGTCTTCTCTGAAACCCAGAGAGAGCAGAGGTATAGACATCCTTGAAGGTCAGGCAGGGTTTCAGGCAGAGCTGAGGGGTGGGAGGTGCCGCGACGTGAACCTGGCAGTCAGCCAACCAGCCAGCCTTCGTGGTTGGCTTCCTGTGCTGGACTCTCCTGTGGGAAAGGCCCAGAAGGAGGGCTCAGGCCTCGTTGCTAGAAGCCCCTGTCCCAGCTCACACAGAGAGCTTACAGGACAGTGTGCTAATCCAGGAGGCAGTCCCAAGCTCTGGACACCAAGAGGGGACCAGATGCCTGGGCCAGAGAGTAAGAAAGGTCATTGGTATGGCCAGGCTGAGTAACTCCTGCCTAGTGGACCCCTGCCATGGGCTTGGGCTCCTACCTGCTATTCTTTGATGGCCCTGGCAGGCTCAGGTGTAGAACATCCTGGAAGCTAGGGCAGCACCAGTCCAAATCACATACAAATGAAAGAAGGTGCTTTGGTGCTAAAGTCAAAAGAAGCCAACATATGGAGACATATGTGCAGTTTCTTTGGATAGGTCAGCTTAGTTACTCATTGCCACAAGCTAAGGAGGTAGGTATTGTGATCCCATTTTACAGATGAGAAAACAGGCTCAGGCAGATAACACAAATTGCTCATGGGCATAAAGGTAGGTTGTGACATAATGGATGGAGGTGGATGATTGGCTTTCCAATACCCAGCCATGAGGTTGCTGGGCTTTCCCTTCCAGATCCCTGGAGTTGCAAGAGAGACCACTAACCCCTGGCTACAGGGGTTTGTGGGAGTCTGCAAATCAAGGTCCTCTAGTCCTCTCAGGTGCCACCGTCTTTGGCTACCAGGTCTTTGCTCTGCTGTCTTTGGTACGCTTAGGGTGTGGGAGGTCTTCAAAAGGAGCCCAGGCAAACAGAAATTCCTGCATGCATGAAACAGATGAGTTTTCAGGCTACCCATTTCTGATCCAGACCAAGTCATGTATGGATAGTTACAGCCTTTGCCCAAAGCTGTCTAGAGATCTCTCCCTGTCTCCAAGTCTCATGCATTTAAGTAGTTTCTCCCTAGTTAGCAATAGCTAACCCTTAGCACCATGCTAGATACTTTACCCGCATTATCTTAGTCCTTGTGACATCACAGTGAGAAAGGGACTACTCTTGCTCCCATTTGAAAATGGGGAAACTGAACTTGAGAGAGGCAAACAGGCTTCCTTGAGGCCACACGTCTAGTAAGTGGTGGACCTGGGATATGAACTCAAAACAGTTTAGCTTAAGACGCAGAAGCCACAGTTGCTCACCAGCTGCCCCTAATGAGGGTCCTAGAGGAGTTCTGGTCCTAGAAGTCCTCTCTCTCAGCAGTGTGCAGTCTTCCCCAAAGAAGGCCCCTGGAGACTTTCAGGAGAGGGGAAAAGTGGAAATGATAAGGCAACACAGCCTAAGAATTGGTTCAGTTGACAGAAAAGGAAGAGATAGCTGAGTAAAGGCTGGAAGCAGTTGGCCATGCCTGCAATTAGGGGGCATGAAGGAGTGTCTCAAAGGGCCTATGGCAGCCCTGGAGAAGGAGGAGGAACCTCCTCCGATGCCTGTTGGGTACATGACCCTAGCTGGGAAGGGAGCTGGGGCCCAGCAAGTCTGAGTGAAGAGACCTATGTGGGGCTGGGTGGTAGACCCCGAACCCTGCTCCTGCAGCCCATCCCTGAAAGTTGTGCCTCATTCTTTCTCTCTGCAGCATGGGGAGGGCCACCTTTTTCCTTCTTATTCTCTCTTCTCCCTCCACTACCTTCCCTGAGCTATGCAGAGGGACATATCTGGGGGAGACCTAGATGCAACTGGAAAAGAACCATCTTTACCTGCTAAGCATAGTGGCTAGACAAACATCATGAACAAGGCTGGGTGTAGAGGCTGGATTTCTAATACTAGATTCTCCAGGACTCTCCAAAGCCTTTGAAGAGAAAGGAGTGGAGGTCCTTTCTGTGGGCCGTTGTACATAGGAGCAGACTGGGTGAGGGCAGCAAGGGAAAACATTCATTCACAGAATAGGTATTTTTTGAACACAGTTTAGTGGCAGGCATTGTTCTAGACAATCAAAATGCTGCAGCAAACAAACAGACACAGTCCCTGCCCTTCTGGAGCTTATATTCTACTATGGGGAGACAAACTATAAACATGCAATAGACAAATAAAATAATTTCAAAGGGCAATCAGTGCTCTGAGGGCAATGAAGCAGGTGATATAGAGCATACCCAGGGTTGCAGCTCAACTTTAGTTGGAGTGAGTGATCAGGTAGGCCTCTCTGTCTCTTCTGAGACAGAGGAAGCCATGGGAATATCTGGGGCAGAGTGTTCCAGCAGAGAGAACATCAAGTGCAAAGCCCCCTGAGGTGGGATTTTCAAAGAGATTATAGGTAGTGTGGGTTATTCACAGGCCGAGCACTGTCCAATGGGTCAGGAGATGGATTTAGACTTGTATCTGCCTAAATGGCTCGAGTGTTTTGGAGCTGTAAACCCATTTTCTGTAAAATCTCTGCCCTAAGCCTCTAGGAAGAGTTGATTAAATAAAGTAAGAAAGATGAATGAATAAAACGGCAGGCCTTCCTCCTTCCTTTCTGTTCCCCCTTCTTCCTTCTCCATTTTCTGGGGCAGTGAGGGGAAAAGGAGGTGATTTCCCTTGGGGTCCTAAGGAGTGGGGTTGGATACAAGGCATGCCGAGTCTTCAGCAACAGGGCTGGCTAGTGGGGTTGAGGGAGGCCAGGGACTAGGACACTAGCCCAACTACAGAGATCCTGCCACAGGCATCTGGGCAAAGCCAGTGTCAAATCAGTCAGGGGGGCTCAGGCAGAAATGGATGCAGGAAGAGACAAGAGGCTGGGCCGGAGGGGCAGAGGGATGCTTATCCATGGGCACGGTTGAATAATCAGGGGTATGAGCTGCAGGTCAGAGGCTCTGTGTTAGGGCTCCCAGTGTGAAGGGCTGGACAGAGAAACCGAGGCACAATCCTGTCTATACTGGTTGGTTAACACAGGGAGAGGGAGTGGGTAGACAAAGCCTAAAACTTTGGGATCCCAGGGACACACATGGCTTATCACAGGCATGGAGGAGCCAGGCCAACAGCAGCAAAATGAATTCTAGGCGTCACTTGCTGGAAGTTCTGCTGTGTTGGAACTGGTGTGGGGATGACCTCATAGGCTCCAGGTGAGGGGATTGGATAGGGCTGACCTTCACAAGGGAACAACTCTAACATTTTGCTGTTGTTTGGATCATCATGTCCAGCTTGTAGCTCTCCCAGACAGCTTCCTGGGGAAGGAGTGCATTGGCTAAAATTTGACTTTTGAAGTCTTCATCTTGGCCCAAGGCATCACTTTGTGCCAAACGCTGAGATACTGGCCTTTGTCAAACACACCTGGATCTCTGGGTACCCAGATGTGGACAATCTAGAGTAAGAACACCTTATCTTTTCCCCCGGTGAGTATCTTTGGTCTTAGATGGTCATCCAGAGAAATTAAGTGACCTACCCAATGTCACACTGTAAACCAATGGAGGAAACAATGATAAAGATAGCTACCATTAGTGAGTCTTTATCATGTGCCAGGGACAGTTCTAAGGGATTTATATGCTTTACCTTGTTAAACCTTACATCATTCATACCTTTATTATGGCTCTAATATTATCCCCATTTTACAGATGAGGAGACAGGTTAAGAGAGGTGAATCACCTACCCAAGTACACGCAGCCAGTAAGTGAGTGGAAAGGGATTTGAGCCCACAGAGTCTGATGACAGAGTCCGCACCAACAACTGCTTTAATCAAGGGAGTTTGTGAGTTGCCTAGGTCTCAAGAAAGGAAAACCAACTGATTTGGCTGGGCAGGGCCCTGGTGGAGAGGGAGAGAAAACACTCTGACTCCTTCTCCCATTTTCCTTCTTTTTCTGGAAGGTAATTGCTTGGGGCAGTGACAACCTCCTGGCGAATTACACAGCTGGTTTCCCAGTGAGATTTGTAACAACAACCCCGCCAGCCTGGCAGCCCCCAGCAAGTTCCGGTTTAAGAAACTAATTGCTGGATTGTGTAGTTGGTGCTAAATTGGGTAATTTCTTGGTGACGGCATCTGTGCCACTTCTTCCATTCCCAGATAGATTCGAGCTGCATCAGAGAAGAATTTGTCACACACGGCACCCTCTCAGACTCCTTCACTCACCATTTTCCAGCCAGCCATAGGCTACTGCAAAAGTGGCTACTTCCCTCGGCCCCCAGGTTCACCATTTGGGCAGCTGTCTGTGTCCTGGGATAGTGGATGGATGACTTGGTGCAATAAAAATGGGAAAATAACACCAGCACCCAGAATTGTCATAGGACTTCAGGGAGCGTCCTTTATTCTATACTAATCTGACCTTGGGCTTGATATAAACTCAGTGCCCACCACACATGGGAAAAGGCTAAATCACACTCTGGTTAGCTCTGGGAGATATGTATGGATGAGGTCTTTTTATTTGTTTGTTTGCTTTAAAAAAACATATTCACTTCCATTACTGTGCCCACTTCAGAATGGCATTGAATAAGTTTGACTTCTCTGGGCTGGCAACACAGACAGGGGAAAAGCTAAGGCTTTGGAATCGGCCAATACTGGATTTGACTTCTGGCTTTGACAACAGCTCTCAGTGTGACCTTGGGGAGCTCAGTTAGCTTCTCCAAACCTCAGTTTCTTCTTCTGTACACTGGAAGGTGGTGGGGGGCGGATAATATCTATCCTTTGGAATAGTTGTGGGAATCACATAAAATATCATAAATGAAAGGATCTTGTTCTTTGTAGACTCACATTCACTCAACAAATGCCTGCCATATGCTAAGCATTGTTCTAGGGACTGGGGAGAATTCAGTGGATAAGATGGATAAAATTCCTGCACTTATGTGGAGCTTACATTCTAGTGGGAGAGACGGACAATCTAGGAGTCACACAAATTTAAAATGGTAACAATATAAGAGACAGGTACATGGTGCCTTGAGAGCAAACAGCAGGGGGATCTGACCTAGTCAGGGAGGCCAGAGAAAGCTTCCCTGAGGAAGCAACAACTGGGCTGAGATCTGAAGGGTGTGTAGGAGTTAGCAAGGCAGAGGTGGGTAGGAAAAGCTTTCCCAACAGGGAGAATAGGCCCCGTGATGCGAGGGATCATGGGACTGACAAAAGACTGTCCTGGCTGCTGCAGAGAAAGCAAGGGGAGCATGTTGTGAGAGGATGTTGGAAAAGTAGGAAGGGCCAGACCCTGCAGGCCTTGTTGGACAAGTGAAGGCGTTTTATCCTAAGAACATCAATAAACCAATGAAGAGTTTTAAGCAGAGAAGTGACATGATGAGATTTGCATTTTCAGATGACCATTTGGATTGGAGCAGGGTAAGAACGGAAGCAGGGAGACCAGTTAGGAGAAGATGTGCAGACATGCAGGCAGGAGATGGTGTTCTCAGGAACAGTTGGATTCATTAGCAGTGCTTTCTGCTGCAAATACTACAGGAAATCTGGCCAACAGTGGTTTAAATAAAGAGCGCATTCCTTATCACATGTAGACCTGGAGTAAAGCAACTGTTCATGTTGGTTCCATGGCCCGATGATGCCGGAACTGACATCTCTGCAGTTCTCTAGGCCTTTTGTGGTGGCAAGATAGCGGCCCTAGCTCTGGTTGTAGTCAAGCCAAAAATAAGGGGAGGAAAGATGGCACTAGCAATCCTACCCCTTTGGTCACAAAGGCAAAATCTTTCCCAGAAACCGTCATCATGCTTCCATGTATATATCATTAGCCAAAATGGAATCATGTGGCCTCTAGTTACAAAGGAGGCCGAGATAAGGACAACGAGGCTGGGAATGAGTTTTAACGAGTCAGCCAACAGTGATTGGGTGGATATGGAATAAATGGCACATCTGTTTTTTTTTTTTAGGAAGCAAAAGCCATAGGGCATGGTGGTGGATTGAATTATTAGTCCCTTCCTCACTTGTTTTTCCCTCCCATTGATTTTATTTAGTAATGGAGTGAAGGCGGATGATGTGGGGGGAGGAATGTGATCATAAAGCATAATATATAGGAGGAAGCCAGTTGTTAATTAAATATTTTCTTTAGAAAATCCGTAAATTGGGTATCTCCTGCTCCCAGTAATTTGGATTTGATTATATTGTTTACTATTCGGACTCTGGGGATTTTGTAAATCCAAAAAAAGTCTTCTCATGAGGGATTACACGTATTAATGTTTTAGAGTTTGTAAGAGTGATTTTATTATTTGATACTCATTGAAATCCTGGGAGATAGGTGAGCAGGTATCCTGAGGCTTAGAGAGGGTAGGCCGCCTCTGCTACGTCAGGTGTCACATACGTTCTGGTCTCAGGACCTGTGCTTTTCCACTATACAGGGCTGCCCTGTAGGATCTGGGTAAAGGAGTTGAGGGGTGATCTGTCTGGAGAGCAGCAATTATAGGGCCCATCTTCTCCAAGACAAGAGCAAGGAGAACATGGATTGATGCCAGAGGGGCTGAAGTTTCATAGGATCTTGATGAAAGCTGAGCAGCTTGCCAGCAGCACCTGTGTGAAGCAGGAGACAGAGGGGCACCTGGGAATGTCCACTCCTGGGAAGTTCTGTGAGGCTCTAGCTTGATGTCACCACGCACAGAGCAAATGGGACAGTCTGGGCTTCTGCCAAAGTGGCCTTTTGTGCTGTGAGTCTCAGATATGGGTCCTGCCTGGGGCAGGAAGAGGGAAGAGAATGACATGGATGAAGGACCAGGCTGTCTTTCTGTCTTCTTTCCAAGGCAGAGAGATGCTTCCAGCTGCTTTTTCAACAACTATTTGAGAGGCCATCTTGATCTGATATTCCCTCTGTTTCCCCAAAGAAGGGCAATGGAAGATAATTGTCATCTAGAGCCAGGCAGTTGGTATCCGTGAGGTCACCCTAGTCTCTCTTTGGGCAGGGTAACCAACAGCTTCTACAGTCCAGGCTCTAGGGTGGGCCAGGGGCTGGGTATGTCTCACCTTGTCCTCTATGGAAGATTCCTAGGAAACCACAATCTTCTTTATTGTCTCACATCGTTCAGGGTCAGGAAGTTCTTCCTGATGTCTGACTGTGCCTCTTCCACTACTATTAATCACGCTTGCAAAGCTAGCTCTTCTTCCTGACGTCCCTGTGTCTAATAATGGCATCATTAGTCTTCCAGTCACGGCTGCTGCAAACTTCAGAGTTGTCTTCCTTTCTGATTTTCTCTCTCCTATTCCCACTATTTGCCATTTCCTGCCTGCCAGAACTCTCCGAGCCTACCCCTTAGAATTCCCTATTTGCACACATCTTCCCTCTGTGCTTGTTGTTTCCTCCACTGGGTAGGTTCTCTTCCCCATCACCTATGTGTATGGGACACACAGACATCTTGTACTCCATCACAAACATCCTCTTCTCTGAGAAGTCTTCCTTGATTGCCCTCTATTGAATCTTGTCCCATCCTCATCTGAAGTAGCCTAACATTTTGGTACCTCTTTCCAGCATAGTCATTTATTCATCTACTTAATGAATGTTTATTAAGGACTGGCTCTGGGCAAAGCCCTGAGTTAGGTGCTGGAGATCCAGAGATGAATAGGACTTGGTTCCTATCCTGAAGAAGACCACATTCTAGGTGAGGAGATAGAAACCGAAACAGATATTTTCAATGCAGTGTGATAGCTGCTTTCATGGGGACACCCAGGGTGTTATAAAAGCCTGATAAAGAGCATAACCTAGAATAAGAGCACAGAAAGTCTTTAAGGGAAGGTGGGGCTTAATATGAGTAAGTGTTAGCCAGGGGGAGGGCTTTGAGGTGGATGAAAGGAAATTCTAGGAGGAGGGAACAGTTAGTGCAAAAATAAAGTGGCCTGAAATAACTCTGTCACGTGAGAAGTTGTTCCCCTGTTAGACTATAAACCCCTCGAGGACAGGGACCACTCTTGAATCACCTCTATACACTTCTCACTCTCTTGCTTATGGTAACTGTTCAATAAATGTTTGTGGAATGGAATCATATTTGAGGGCAATGAAAAAAAAAAAAAAAAAAAAAATGCAGTGTCTCAGCACCATGGACAGATCCCACAGACACCTGCAGTTGGAGGTAATCCAACCTGTAAGCTCATTTGAATGCATTTGCATAATGAAGCCAACCTCATTTCCCTGGGGGTTCAAAGGCTCTGCATCATGGGGGATCCAGTCAGTCCTGGTTTGGGGGAGTTGGGAAGGGAAGCTGTCAGGGCCAGAGACCGGTCCTCCGAGGACTGTGGGAAAACGTCTCTCCCCTTTTGCTTACCATCCTTTTCTTTTCCATCAGGATTCAGTGGTCCTGAGCCTTCTGAAGTTAGGATTCTGCCTGGTGGTGGGGATCCTGACATCAAGGATGGGACACCTTGGATGGTGAGTGATAGAAGAGTCTGGGAGACGGGGATTAGACTCAGGTTCTCATACCAGAATAATGGGTTTGAATCTTGATTCAAAGTGACTCATCCACTTACTGGCTTTGTGACCTCACCGTTTTGAGCTCAATTTTCTCATGGGTAAGTGTGGATAATATCTGCATTACAAGATTTCAGTAAGATCAGAGAATATCAGGTATGCACAATACCTTGTATATAGCGAGTACTTGGGAAATAGTAGGAGATGAAGGGTGAGCAGGATCTAGAAGAAAGGTGGGTGTGGGGAGGTGGTGGTAGGGAGAAAGAGAATGAGTCTCGGAGGTGCTGCTGTCTGGAGCCTTTGAGGCTGTCATCCCTCCTAGTCAGCAGATGGCCCAGGAGCCTGGTCGAGGATGAGGGAGGGCACCGTCTGCCAGCTCCTCTGTCCCTGTCCCTCCTGCTGTCACTCCCTCCTGCCGTAGCTCCTATCCTGGCAGCTCCCGGAGTCCTGATTGGAGGCAGCTCTTGCTGAGAGCTGACCTCTCTGTCCTGTAGCCTTGGCAAGCCTGGGATGGGGGCCAGGAGCACTGGTTCCAGAGTTTTTTCTCCATCGCTTTCCTGCCTTGCCTTCCCTCTGTTCCTGGGAGGAGGAACTCCTGGGTTCCAATCCTAGTTTAGGATTCAGATGCTACTGTGTGGAGCCGCTGTTCTTCTTCTTTATGGATTTTCCTCCTTCATGATTCCCCTCCAGTGGAATGGGAGTGGAGGGTGGGGGTAAAAGGCAAAAGGGGTAATTTCATAGGGGACATATTTGGAACCCAGAAGAGGAAGGAGGAAGAGTCATCTCAGATTCTCCTTATTTCAGTCCACAGGGGAGGGAGAATGAGTCTGCAGCCAGATGGAATGCACAGGGTGTGGAAGGAAGGGGAGGAATTTTTCTGTGGGATGGTGCTGGATATGTAGATTTGGGTCCAGTGTTCTCTTTGTTCACAGCAGCTGGGAGCTGTGACCCTGAGGCCTGGCTCTTGCAACAGTGTGGTGTAGGGCAGGGTTGGGATAGAGATGTGGCTGTGGATCTATTTGCCTAATGCCAGCTTGTTAAAAGCTAGTTCACCTAAAGACTGGTTTCTTTGAATATTTTATGTCTCCCTGGGTATGCTTTTGTTTTTGGTAATCTAAGGATATATTCACACACACACACACACACACACATCGCAAAGTATATCTATATATTTACACATAAATGTGTATATATGTATATAAAACAATATTTCTATGTATATATAAAAATATATATGCATTTATAAATATTTATTAATAGACATTTACAAATATAAAAACAAATACATATATATATATAAATTTAGAGGCCAGGTCTTGCTCTGTTGCCTGGGCTGGAGTGCAGTGGTATAATACAATCATAGTTCACTGCAGCTTTGAGCTCTTGTGCTCAAGTGATCCTCCCTTCTCAGCTTCCCAAGTAGCTGGGACTACAGGCATGTGCCACCACACCCGGCTAATATAAAAAATTGTTTTGTAGAGACAGGGTCTTGCTTGGTTGCCCAGGTTGATCTCGAACTCCTGGGCTCAAGCAATCCTCCTGTCTTGGCCTCCCAACGTGCTAGAAGTACAGGTGTGAACCACTGTGTCCAGTCTCTAAGGACATTTAAAAACCCATTTGACTGAGGGAATATCCTCTTGTGAATAAGCATTTATCAGATTTGCAGCATTCATTGAATGATGGGATTATTTTGTGCCCTTGAGTGTCTACGTCTATTATGACCATTTAAAGGATATTTAGTCCATTTGTGGGAGGATAGTATGATTAATCATAATAAATTGATATGTATTACCTAAAGGGAGACAAGGATGCCTAATAAAAGATGGTTTTAGGTGAAGAGGGCTGTTCAATTCAAATACCTTTTCTCTCTATTTTTCCAGGAGGTTCCTGGGGCCTGGCCCCCAAGACTATGAAGAGCCTTTGCTGAGGCCATGAGGGGTTACCATGGCGACCGAGGCAGCCATCCCCGCCCAGCCCGCTTTGCTGACCAACAGCATATGGACGTGGGCCCTGCTGCCAGGGCCCCATACCTGCTGGGCTCCAGGGAGGCCTTCTCCACCGAGCCCCGCTTCTGTGCCCCGAGAGCTGGCCTGGGACACATTTCTCCTGAAGGGCCCCTGAGCCTGAGTGAGGGGCCGTCGGTAGGCCCTGAGGGAGGGCCAGCGGGGGCCGGGGTTGGGGGGGGTAGCAGCACCTTCCCCAGGATGTACCCTGGCCAGGGCCCCTTCGACACCTGTGAAGACTGTGTGGGCCACCCACAGGGCAAGGGTGCCCCCCGCCTGCCTCCTACACTCCTGGATCAGTTTGAAAAGCAGTTGCCAGTTCAACAAGATGGCTTCCACACACTACCGTACCAGCGAGGGCCAGCAGGGGCAGGGCCCGGGCCAGCGCCAGGGACTGGCACTGCCCCAGAGCCCCGCAGCGAGAGCCCTAGCCGCATCCGGCACCTGGTTCATTCTGTGCAGAAGCTCTTTGCCAAGTCCCACTCTCTGGAGGCGCCGGGGAAGCGGGACTATAATGGGCCCAAGGCTGAGGGAAGAGGTGGCTCTGGAGGAGACAGCTACCCTGGCCCGGGCTCCGGGGGCCCCCACACCTCCCATCACCACCATCACCACCACCATCACCACCACCACCAGTCCCGGCACGGCAAGAGGAGCAAGAGCAAGGACCGCAAGGGGGATGGGCGGCACCAGGCCAAGTCCACAGGCTGGTGGAGCTCCGATGACAACTTGGACAGTGATAGCGGCTTCCTGGCGGGTGGGAGGCCCCCTGGGGAGCCTGGTGGTCCCTTCTGCCTGGAGGGTCCAGATGGGTCCTACCGGGACTTGAGCTTCAAGGGGCGCTCGGGCGGGTCGGAAGGCCGCTGCCTTGCCTGCACTGGCATGTCCATGTCGCTGGATGGACAGTCGGTCAAGCGAAGTGCCTGGCATACCATGATGGTCAGCCAGGGCCGGGATGGATACCCGGGGGCCGGGCCAGGCAAGGGGCTCCTGGGTCCCGAGACCAAGGCCAAAGCCAGGACTTATCACTATCTGCAGGTGAGGCTTTTTTGGGGTTGGGGAACAGGGTCCTCAGCCTTCACCAGTCTTGTCAACTAGGGAGCAGTGGAAAGGGTTGGGTGGGAGCCAGCTGTCCCTGTGATGGAGGGCCTGGGTGCAGGGATTCTCTGCCCTGCCCCGTTGGGTCACTCTGAGCTCCTTTGGGGCATCACTTTCCCCATTTGTGCAATGAAGGGGCCCTTCTGTTCTAATGCTGTGTCTGTCCCTAGAGACTTCCCCTTGACCTACTGTTTTGGACAGGCTGTGCTGATCTCTGTCTTAGGAGGTTGGAGGCATAATGAAGTTAAGGGCAGGCAGTGGACAGGATAGAGAGGTGCACCTTAGCTGTAGCCGCTCTCAAGATTGAAGGTCGGCAGTTGGAAAGCAGTTCTCCTGCCCCAAAGCCTTCTCCAGCCCTCTTTTCTGCTATAATCTGGGCGGCCCACATGTTTGAATATGAAGATCAGTTATTTCTAGAATGTGCCTCTGCTGAGGTTTGTCATTCCGGGGTACCTGTGGTGGGACAGCCGAAGCTGTGGAGGGGTCCTGGGAGTTTCATGTGTCTCGTGTTTTCCTAGGCTGGGGGACAAACTGGGTTTCAGCCCTGATACAATTCAGGCAGGGCCTCCTGGGAGTGGATGGTGCAGGTGATAGCTGGCATGCTGTTCTCATCTTGTCTTACCACCTCTATGGTCTCTGCAGGTGAGGCCAGGAGCTCTGATTCCTACTTTTTATGGAGCCTTCACCCCAGCCTCATCCAGCCCACATGGTTTTCTTAAGTCCTGCCATAATTTTAGGAGAAAAAGTCAATACAAGTTCTGGAGGTCCAGTGTATTTCCGCATTCCACATAGCTGATACAGATCTATTTATTCAATGAGCGTTTCCTGGGTGCCGTGGATACAAAGATGAAGATACAGATGCTGCTTGTGAGGAGCTCACAGTGTAGAGCGGGAATAGACAAGGAAGCAGATAGAATATAGTGTGATGAGGCTGTAATAGGAGAGAGCCCTGGGCATCTTGGGAACACAGAGGAGACACCTCACTGACCTGGGTGAGGAATGTCCCCTGAGCTGAATCTCAGTGGAGGAGTTGCAGTTGTTGAGTGCCGGCTAAAGGTGTATTGGGAAGAGACTATACAGCATGTTCAAAGGTGTGGAGAATAGAGGCTGCATGTGTCTTTGTGGGACATTGGCCTTGCTGGATAAAGTTGCGCACAAGTTAGGGCTCTCCTGGAGAACTCATGAAGGCCCAAGGGAGCACATAGGGCCACAGTGCAAGCAAGAAGGGACTTCTGGATTGGCCTGGTTTGCCCCCTCCCTGGGTAGGGAGGTGCTCTAAGCTGGGAACTGAAGGTTCCAGGGAGGCAGCACCCATCCTTTCTCCCCCATAGCCGATTCCTTGCCATCCCTGAAGACTTGTTGCCATTTCGCTGCTCCCTGCTGCTTCTCCAGGGCTGCCCTGACCTCCCTGGGGGCTTCCTTTTTAACATGCACCTCACAGTGTCCTGCAGAGGAGCGAGGAGCTCTGCAGTGGCTAGAGTGGGAACCTTGCAATGTGGCCTTCCCATCTGCTGGCCTGTCTCTCTCCACCTGCCTGCTGCTGTCTGTAGAGAATGGGGAAGGGGAATGATCCCTCCGGTCTGGAGTTCCAGGGCATCTGAGGACTGGGAAGTCTGAGCCCATGTGGGGAAGAACCAAAGGGCTATAGGGACCCTCCAGACAGCCTCACACTCCCCTGGTACAAAAGCAGGGGAGGCTGGCCCCATGCGGCCACGTGTCTTTGTTGGACTCCCGATCTGATTGTTGAAGCCCTGTTTCTCCCACTGGATACCAGCTTTCTCTTAAGCCTTTTCCAGAATCCCTCTGTCCACTCTGAGCCCCTGTTTCTTTATGGAGCCTCATCTCTTTGTTTCCCATCATCCAACTGAGCCCCAGCCCCTTGAAGAGCCCTGCTCCTCCCTGTGGGTTCCTTCAAGGGACCCCATCTCATCCCCAGAGTCTCCACCTTTCCCCTGAATCCTATGCTCTCCCTGAGGCGTTACCCCTTTTGGAGCTCCCATCCCTACCCCATTTAACCTGTTCTTTACAACAAGTGTTTTAAATCCTCCCTACCTCCCCCAGTCCTCTCCCCCACGTCTTCACTTACACCTCATTTTCCGAAGTGTAGGCTGACATCACGGACTCCCTCAGCTTCCTGACAGCATCTCTCTAGACGCATCCAGATTCCCAGCCACCCTCGTCCCCTTCCTTGGCTCATAGGAAAAGCTGGGACCACCCATCCCAGGCTGATCCTTCCTCCAGGGCTTGAGCCCATCTCATCATGACCCCCTCCATCCCCGAACTGTTCTCCCTTCTGAGGTTAAAGACTATTTTTACTGGCTCTTTCCATCATTCTGAAAACATGTCCAAAGCCGCTTGCATCCTAAAAAATATTTCCGCAGCCCCATCCCACCTTCCATGTCCTCCATAATTGAGTTCTTAGAGCATAGACACCTACTCTTCACTTCCCTTCAGTTCTCCCCTCACTGTGGTCTGATTTCCACACTCCCTGTCATTGACATGCCCTGGCAGTGGCCACAGATGATCTCTTGAGAGCTATCTTCAAAAGCTACTTTTCGGTGCCTATAATAATTGTTACCATTTATTGAGCACTTTCTATGTCCTGGAAACTCTCTGTTGGCTCATTTATCTTTGCCACCAACCCTCTGATGTAGGCATAAGTATCATGACCAACTCGCAGACAAGGAAACTGACACTTAGAGGTTAATCCGTTTTGCTTAAGTTCACCTATCCAGCAAGTGATGGGGCCAGAATTGCACATGGATCTTCTAACTCCCGAACCTGAGTTACTAACCTCTGAACGCACTGTGGCATTTGACATAATCGACTCCTTTTATTCTCGAAATGTCTCCTGTTTCTATGACATGGCATTTTCCTGACTTCCCTCCTACCCCTCGGCCCACTCCTTCTCAGGTGACTTCACAGGCTCCTCTTCCTTTCTTCACAGTCCCTTTTTAAATGTCAGTGGATCTCTGCTCATCTCTCTTCTCTCCCCTGGGCTGTCTCATTCACTGCTATGGATTCAGCTGCCGCCCATGACTCCCACATGTCCGCCTCCAGCCCCGATCTTCCCACTGAATCCCAGAACCAAACATCCAACCACCTGCTCAACAGTTCTATGCCAAGCTCAAGGTGCTCAACCCCGACCCTACCACCTTTCCCCGAACTTGTTTCTCTGGGGTTCTATGGCTCAGTGAGCAGCAGCACCCTCCCCCAGGTCCTCAGCCAGCAGCCTGGCAGTCATCCTCGACTCCTCCCGCCCCCTCATCCCCCACGTCTAATCAGGCTCACTGATGCTCCTTAACACCTCTCATTTCCATCTCCTCCTCTTCCCCCTCATTGTCATTGTCTTAATTTAGGCCTCATCATCTCTTGCCTGGATAACAGCATCAGCCTCCTAATTGGTCGTCCTCTCGCCACTTGAGCCTCTGCCCTGCTTCTGGCCCTCCACAATCCAGCCTCTGTTTGGACTGTGGGAGAGCTCTTTCTGCAACACAAATCTGATGTCACTCCCCTGCATGGAGCCCTCTGTGGCTCCCCACAGCGGGGAAGGAGAGAGGATTTGGAATGTAAGCAGGTTGAAAGGATGAAGGAGAAGGAGGGGTAGAAGGTTGACTGAGGTCAGGTGATGCCTGACTGCCGGGCATGGGATTGACACAGGTCACTTTGGCCTCTGATCATCAACCGCTTGACGCCTGCCATGTCACTCCCTCAGACTCTCTAGGTGGCCCTTAATTAAGTGCAGAAGGTCTGTGGAGGATGACGAGGTGTCTCTTGTAAGGGAGGCGGACAGCCTGAGACCCTACCTCCCCTTCTGCCTCTGCATGTACCTGAGTGTGCCTGTTCAAGCCAGGGCAGGGCATCTCCCGCTGGCAGTGGGGAGAGTCCTGGCCTCTAGATTTACTAGGGTCATGTCTGAGAGACAGAGACCCCTGTTCCTGCAGGTGCCGCAAGATGACTGGGGGGGTTACCCCACTGGTGGAAAGGATGGGGAGATCCCCTGCCGTAGGATGCGGAGCGGCAGCTACATCAAAGCCATGGGGGATGAGGAGAGCGGAGACTCAGACGGCAGCCCCAAGACATCACCCAAAGCAGTCGCCCGACGCTTCACCACCCGTCGCTCCTCCAGTGTGGACCAGGCCAGGATCAAGTAAGGACAGGGAGGGTCGGGGGGTGCGGGGTGGGGAGGCTGATGCTGGACTCCTGCGGGAGATGTGTGTAGAGTGGGTGCCAGTCAGGTAGTCCTGCTTAGGTTTCAACTGGGGTATCTCACTCCACTCCATGTAAAGGGAGGATCTTCGTGGGAGTCCTTCTCTGGTGCCTCTTTGGGAGTCTCTTTACCCGGGATTTCCTAAGGGATCTCTCTTTGGGGGTTCTGAGGAATAGGACTTGCTCAGGGGCCCCAGTGCTATTATCTCCCCTCCCCCACCTCCTAGCAGTCCACTGTTCTGACTCCGGAATTTTGCCCTTTTCCAGCTGCTGTGTCCCACCCCGGATCCACCCCCGGAGCTCCATCCCTGGCTACAGCCGTTCCCTCACCACTGGACAGGTAGGGAGAGGCCCAGTATGCCTGGAGGAAAGAGTGAAAAAGGGATTCAGTCCCATGCTCAGCTTAGGACTTAAAATCAGAGGGTCGGCCTGTGGAGAGAGCTCAGGCCTGGCTCTGGGGAAACTGGGAAACCTGCCTTAGGACTCCTGGAGCTGACTCAGGCTGGGAGTCTCAGAGAATCACAGCCTTGAAACCCACCAAGTGTCCTCAAAGTGATGAGCTTGTAAGGGCAACGCCAGTGCCCTGGGTCTCTTCACAGGCCCGATTGCTCCCTCCTTGCCCCTATGTAAAAGGTAGGATTGGCCGGGCGTGGTGGCTCTCGCCTGTAATCCCAGCAACTTCCGGAGGCCGAGGTGGGTGGATCACAAGGTCAGGAGATCGAGACCAGCCTGGCTAACACGGTGAACCCCCGTGTTAAAAATACAAAAAATTAGCCTGGTGTGGTGGCGGGTGCCTGTAGTCCCAGCTACTCGGGAGGCTGAGGCAGGAGAATGGCGTGAACCCAGGAGGCAGAGCTTGCAGTAAGCCGAGATGGTGCCACTGCATTCCAGCCTGGGCGACACAGCGAGACTCTATCTTAAAAAAAAAAAAAAAGGATTGATTTGTACAGAGAGGGCGCAGGCCAAGCTGCAGTCTCAGACATGATCTGGGCCTGAATTCTGCCACCTTACCTCTCTGTCCTGAGGAACCACCAGCAAGAGACCTTACTTTTCAACACCTCTGTTTCTCATCTTTAAAATGGCAATAGTAGGGACAGTTATTTTTCAGGGGTTTTGTGAGAGTTCAGTGAGAAAATGTATGCAAACACAAGGTACTTGGCCTGAAAATGGCATTTTATAAATGTGAGTTCCATATCTAAGCGTAGACTTTCCCCTTAATTAGATGGAAGCAGCAGTGTTTAGTGATTAAACACATGAGATGGGGTTGAATTCCAGCTTGGCTACTTACCAGCTGAGTGACCTGGGGCAAGTTACTTGACTTTTTTTGAGCCCCACTTTCCCTTTTTAAAAATAGGCATCATAATAGTGTTCTTGGCACATAGCCAGCACTCAATAAAGGTTAGCTATTTTTACTGTATGCTGGGGAAAAAATGCAATGCAAAAGACTGTCCACATTGGCTCTCATTGTTCACTGCTGCAGTCTCTCAGTATTCCTTTGTTCCATTGCCTGAACCAGGGAATCTGATTGGCACAGCTCTCTTTTTACATCAGACCAGCCTATGTTGTTAAACCCATGAGTTAATGTTTAGCCCTCATTTTACCTCACCCATCAGCCACATGTAACACCCATCAGCCACATGTAACATGAAGACTCCCTCCTTCCTGAAAGACTTTACTTGGTTGGCTTGGAGGACACCACACCTTCTACATTCTCCTAGATTCCCTCCCTGGCTGCTTATCCTCAGTCTGTGTCTTGGGTGCCTCTATAACTCCCCAGGATCTAAACACTGGAGTTTTCTAGGGCTCAGTCCATGGACTTCTCTCTATACCTACTCCTTAGGTGATCTTGTCCGGGCTCATGGCTGAGAGCCTGATGACTACCAAATGTGTATCTCCAGCCCAAACTCTCCTGTAAATGCCAGGCATATATGTCTAACTGTGTGTTGAAATCTCATTTGGATGTTTAGTAGACATCTCAAACTTAAGATGTCCAAAACTAAACTGCTGATACACACACCCTCCACAATCCCCTCCTGCCCCTCGCTGCCGCAGTTGCTGCTCTATCCTCTGAATTCTCCGTTTCAGATAATGGCAACTTTATCCTTCTAGAAGCTCTGGTTTAAAAGCCTGAAGTCAGTCTTGACCACTTTCTCTCTCTCACAACTCACCTCCAATCCTTCAGCTGATCCTGTTGGTCTCACCTTTAAAATATATCCAGGATCCAACCACTCCTCACCATCTCCACTGCCACCGGTTCTTCCAGGCACCATGTCCTTTTGTCTGGACGATGGCACTGCCTTCTAGTTGGTCTCCTGTATTTGCTCTTGCTCCACTTCATCCTCTCTCATTACAGCCCACATGATCTTTAAAAATTATAATCACACTCGCTCTTCTGTTCAAAACCCTCACATTGCTCAGAGTAAACATCAAGAACCTAACCATGGCTTTCAAGGCCTGCATGACCTGGTGACCTCACTGGAGTGGAGCTGCCTCTGAGTTCCTCTCCTAACGCTGTTCCCCTCCCTCCCACTCCAGCCACACTAGACTCCCTAGGGCCCTTGCATTTGCCACTACCTTTGCCTGGATGTCACCTTCCCAGCCACTCCCATGGATCACTTCCTAACTTCGGGTCTTTTCCCAAATGCCCTAAAATTTTAATTTAACGCTCCTCTTCCAACATTTCCTATTCCCCTTCCCTGTACTGTCATTGTTGAGGTCTTCTCCGTCTTCTTCCTCCTGCTCTTTCTCCTTCTTCTTAGCACTTTGCATTATCTAACATCACATATACTTGACATATTTAGCCTGGAGGTATGGCTTCTTATTCTTGCTTTATAGAAGATGAAATAAATTTAAAGCACTAGAGATGTCACCCTATTATGTCTCATAATACTTTTTTCCTCTTAAGTCTATTTTTTTTTTGTTTAGTATTTGCCTAAAACACCTTTTTCCATCTTTTACTTTAAAGCTTTTTGTCTACGTCTCAGGTATATTTTTTGAAAATAGTTATAGCTACATTTTACCTATATCCATTCTGATAATTGCTTGAGAGTTTAGTACATTTATATTTATTGTGATTACGGATTATCTGTGATTACCCCTTGGCCTAAACCTAGGGTAGTGTGATGACCCTAGCCCTAACCCTTGGGTTTATTTCTGTCATCTTATTTTGTGCCTTCTATTTATCTTGCCTTTGGACTGATGCTTTCCTGCTCCTTTGCTGCCTCCTTTTGGTTTGAGTTCTTTATTCTTCTCCCCACCAAATCCCACACTGGTTTAGTAGTTATATATTCTATTTTATTCTTTGTGGTTACCCTTATAATTTTCATATGCATATTTGACTTAACGTCTGAAGCTGACAGTTTTTTCTGTGCTCCTCCTGAACAATACAGAGACCATAGGACAGTTTGATTTTTTTTTTTTTTTGTGATGGAGTCTGGCTCTGTTGCCCAGGCCAGAGTGCAGTGGCTAGATCTCTGCTCACTGCAACCTCCGCCTCCCGGGTTCAAGTGATTCTCCTGCCTCAGCCTCCCGAATAACTGGGATTACAGGTGTGCGCCACCACGCCTGGCTAACTGTTTTGTATTTGTAGTAGCGACGGGGTTTCACTATGTTGGCCAGGCTGGTTCCAAACTCCTGATCTCAGGTGATCCACTCACCTCGGCCTCCCAAAGTGCTGGGATTACAGACATGAGCCACCACACCTGGCCGACATTCTGATTTTGATGACCTCTTCCCTTCTTGTTCTTCTTTTTTTGGCAACAAAAATTTATTTTCTCACAATTCTGGAGGCTAGAAATCTGACCAAGGTGTCAGCTGGAGTGGTTTCTACTATTCAGTAATTTGTATTTTTATATTTTTTATGTTGTTGTTTGGAGAACAAAACATTTTAAACTTGATGATGCATAATTCATCAATTTTTCTCTTCTTGATTGTGTTTGGTGTAATATTTAAGAAATCTTTGTCTAATGCAAGATCACAAAAATTTACTCTAATATTTCTCCTAAGAATTTTGTAGTTTAACATTTATATTTAGATGTATGACCCACTTTGAGTAGTGTGTATTTGTGTGTGTGTATGTGTGTGTGTGTGTGATTCAAGTTAGGGGTCCAGCTTTATGTTACTGAATGCGGATGTCCAATTTTCCCAGCATCATTTGTTGAAAAGGCTTTTCTGTCCTCATTGAAATTTCTTGGCCCCTTTTTCAAAACCAATTTACCATAAATGCATGTGTTTATTAATGAACCTTAAAATTTATTCCATTGGTCTGCTTGAACCTATCTTTATGCTATTACCACATGCTTTGATTGCTGTAACTGTGTAGTAAGGATTGATTTTGGTAAGCTGAAATTATACAATTTTGTTACTCCTTTTAAAGACTGCTTTGTGTTTTGTGTTTCCTTTGCATATACACATGAATTTTGGGTAGGCTTGTTGATTTCTCTAAAAAATATAGTTGGGAATTTGAAGGGATTGCCCTGAATGTGTAGATTAATTTATGGAGTATTGTATTCTTAACAATATTAAGTATTATTATTCTTGAATATTGGATGTATTTCCATTTATTCAGTTTTTCTCTGATTTCTTTCAGCATTTATTTTACTTATTATTATTATTATTATTTTAATTTCTTTTTTTTTTTTAGACAGTCTCGCTCTGTCGCCCAGGTTGGAGTGCAGTGGCATGATCTCAGCTCACTGCAAGCTCCGCCTCCTGGGTTCACACCATTCTTCTGTGTCAGTCTCCCGAGTAGCTGGGACTACAGGTGCCCGCCACCACGCCTGGCTAATTTTTTTGTATTTTTAGTACAGACGGGGTTTCACCGTGTTAGCCAGGATGGTCTCGATCTCCTGACCTCGTCGTCTGCCTGCCTTGGCCTCCCAAAGTTCTGGGATTACAGGCATGAGCCAATGCTCCCGGCCTATTTTACTTTTAATTTTTATTATAAATTGACAAATTGTGGGTGTATGTATTTATGGGGTACAAAGTAATGTTATGATTTATGAATACAATATGGAATAATGAAATCAAGTGAATTGACATACCCGTCACCTCAAATACTTAAGTGATCTTGGGACACTTTAATTTTCTTGACTTCTTCCCTTCTTATGTGGACTTATTGCCCAGTATTTTAGTTCTACCTTTTTACCCGTCAAATTAGTCTCTATTATTGTTGTTACTTTTTATATTATTAGCTCTTGATTGTATGTACTCACATCTCTACCTTTTTTACTCCTCACTTTACCTCCTGACATCTCATTGTTTCCTCCTAAAGTATATTCTTTGGTAATTTTTTCAGTGAATATCTGTTAGTAGCAAACTTGGACTTTAACAAAAAATATATTTTACCCATACTGTTTGATACAGTTTAGCTTATTGTGGGAATTCTAGCTTAACATTTATTTTCTCTCAGTGTTTTGAAGATATTCTTTTGTCATCTGTCTGTTGTTGCCGTTAAGGAGTCTGCTATCATCCTGATTGTCTTTGTAGGTAGTTTTAATTTCTCTCAGGTTGCTGTTGAGATCTTGCTTTGATTTTATTGTTCTGCAGTTTTGCTATGATATGTTCATGTGTGTGCTCCACAGATCTATGGATTCATGTTTTTCATCAATTCTGGAAAATTCTCTCATGGTATAGTTTGCATAGTGTATCTTTTCCCCATTCTTTTACTTTCAACTGTTTGTGTTTCAGATTTAAGGTATGTCTCTTGTAGACAGCATCTAATGGTTTTTTTTTTTTTTTTGCTTTATCTTATCACTGTGCCTTTTGAATGAGTGTTTTGTCCATTCATGTTTTATTTTATTTATTTAATTTGTTTTTGAGGCAGGGTCTTGCTCTGTCATTAAGCTACAATGTAGTGGTGTGAACATGGCTCACTGCAGCCTTGACCTCCCAGGCTCAATCAATCCTCCCACCTCAGTTCCCCAAGTAGCTGGAACTAGAGACACATACCACCATGCCTGGCTAATTTTTGTATTTCTTGTAGAGATGGGGCTTCACCATGTTGCCCAGGCTGGTCTCAAAACTTCTGAGCTCAAGTGATCCACCCACCTTGGCCTCCCAAAGTTCTGGAATTACAGGCATGAGCCACCATGCCAGACCTTCACATCTTAATGTGGTTATTGATGTGGTTGGACTGTCTTATATTATTTTTTGATCCTCTGTTCCTTCTTTACTGTCTTCTTTTGTATTAAATCAATAAATATTTTAGCGTACCATTTACATTTATTTGTTAATTTTTTACTATACAATTTGAGTTACTTTCTTAGTGATTGCACTAGGAATTACAATGTATATCTTAGCTTATCAAAATATAATTATGGTAAAATATAGAAGCATTGCTCTAATATAACTCATTTTCCCCCTTTGTGCTATTACTGTCATATATTACCTATATATGTTTTAAACCTAACACTTGTTATAAACCAACATTGGTATTATAATAAGTGCTTTGTGTAATCTTACATCTTTTAAAGAAGTTAAGAGAGGAAGCGAGGAAAATATATTTATAGAGGCTCTTGTATTTACTCACATATTTACCATTTCTGGTGCTCTTTATTTCTTCTTCTGTATTTGAGTTACCATTGGGTGTTACTTTATTTTCCCTTTAGCCTGAAGGACTTCCATTAGTGCTTCTCATAATATAAGTCTCCTGGCAATAAATTATTCAGACTACATTTATCTGGAAATGTTTTTATTTTTACTTCATCTTGGAAGAATAGTTTTGCTGGATATAGAATTCCTGGCTGACAGTTATTTTTCTTTCAGCACTTAGAATATACCATTCCACTGCCTTCTGGTGTTCATTGTTTTTGATGAAAAGCGAGTTGTTTCCCTCTATGTGATGAATTGTTTTTCTTGTGCTGCTATTAAGATTTTCTCTGTTTTCAGCTTTCAACATTTTGACTGTAATTTGTGTGAATATAGATCTCTTAGTGTTTAACCTACGTTAGGTTCATTGAGCTTCTTTGATCTCTAATGTTTTTTGTTTTTTAATTAAATTTGGTAGCTAGGCACAGTAGTGGGCACCTGTAGCCCTAGCCACTTGGGAAGTGGAGGCAGGAGGATTGCTTTAGCCCAAGAGATTGACCTGTAGTGCACTATGTTATGATTTTGCCTGTGAATAGTCACTGCACTGAAGCCTGGGCAACATAGTGAGACCTCATCTCTAAATAAAACAAAAACAAAAAACAAAAAACAAAAAACAAGAACAAAAACAAAAGGAAAGTTTTTGGCTATTGTTTCTCCAAATATTTTTTTCTGCCCTATCTCTTCCTTTTCCTCTTTTTTCTCCTCCTCCTTCTGGAACTCCCATCACGTGTATGGTGATATGCTTGATGTTGTCCCATAGGCCTTTGAGGCTGTGTTCATTTCTGTTTAATATTTTTTCTCTCCATTATTCATATTGGATAATTTATACAGATCCATCTTCATGTTTACTGATCATTTATTATGTTGAGCCCATCTACTGAATTTTTAATTTCAGTTACCATACTCTTCAGCTCCAGAATTTCCATTTGTTCCTTTTTTTAATCTCTCTCTCTTTGTTGTGATTTGTATTCATGAAGTCATTGTTGTCATGCTTTCCTTTAAATCTTTAAGCATGGTTTCCTTTAATTCTTTGATATATTTATAATAGCTACCTTGCAGTCTTTGTCTGATAAAAGCAACATTTGGAGATATGCATACCTTCTTATTTGCATGTTTCATAATTTTTTGTTAAATACTGAACATTTTAGGTAATATATTGTAGTAATTCTGGATTATGTTTTCCTCTTGAAGATTGTTATTGCTTTGTTAATCCCTGAATGAAATCTGTGAAATCTGTCTTCCCTACAACATGTGGCCTCTAATGTTTCCAGTTTTATTTCCTTCTTATTTTTATTTTTAAGCCTTGTTTCTTAGGGGTTTCCCCCATATCTGCATAGCTTAGTGTTCAGCCAGAGATTTTTCAGAGGTTGTGCTCAAGAACCTCAAGCTAGTTAGACTTTCTCTCTGCCTATAGTTCTATGTGTGAGCTGGGGAGGGCAAAGTTCAGGTTGTTTTCAAACCTACCCTGGCTTTTACTCTTCACCAGACTCTTTTATTTCCCCTGCACACGTATATAAGCTCCATTGGCTAGGGATGTGTGGGTGGCTCAGGCATCTCTGGTCTCTGCTGTGCATTCACCCAGCTTTGAGTTAACCCAAGATATGTGGAGAGCTTATCAAACTCCCTTGGTCTGTCTCACTCCCTGGAATTTTCTGATAAATTCCTGGTTAGTTTGCCAGTCCATTGTTTGGCCCAAACATTGCTGAAACCCAGCCTAACAGTGCTTCTGGCCTTTCCTGTTCTTGATATTATAACTGACAATGCCCCAAATTAAGTGGAGCCCTCTGGCAGAGGCAGTGAAGCAGCTGATTTTTCACAGGTGGCACCACGTTTGTTGAAGTATTGCAACTGATAGCTTTGGGGGCCTGGTGAACGAGAGCAGCCTCAGGCAAGAATACTATAGCGTCGTGCTATTCTTACCCAAAGTTCAGTAATTTTTATGAATACATGTTTCTTTGTTGTATGTCTTTGATTGATTTGCAGAGTGACAAAATGGTGGTTTTTGACAGTTTTGTCCTGCTTTAGAGTCGTATTTTCTTCTGTTCTCAGTTTTGTCTTTTAAGCTTAGAACTTTTAAACATCGTTTAAAAGTTATTTTGTTTTAGCTAAGGTAGCACTAGCTGCTATAACAGAGAAATCTTGAATTCTCAATGGCTTAACTCAATAAAAGTTAGTTTTTGTTTATGTCACAATTTGTATTTTCTATTGCTATGTAAGTTATCCCCAAATGTAGTGTCTTTAAACAACAAATATTTATTATCTCACAGTTTCTGTGGGTCAGGAATCTGAGTGCAGCCTGGCTGGGTGCGACTGGGTCAAGTGTCTCACAAAGTTGCAATCAAGGTGTTGGCCAAGGCTGCAGCATCTCAAGGCTTGACTGGGTGAAGATCTGCTTCCATGCTCACTCACATGGCTGTTGGCAGGCTACAGATCCTTGCTGGCTACTAACCAGGGACATCAATTTCTTCTATGTGAGACCCACTACAGGGCTATTCACAGCATAGCAGCTTGCCTCCCCCAGAGCAAAGGCTCTGAGAGAAAGAGAATAAGAAAAGGTGTCTAAGATGGAAGCCATGGTCTGTTTGTAACCTAATCTCAGAATTGATATCCCATTGTATCTGCCATATTCTATTCATTAGAAGTGGGCCAATAAGTCTGGTCCACACTCATGAGAAAGGGATTACACAAGGGTGTGAGTTCCAGGAGATGGAGCTCATTAGGACCTATTTCAGAGGCTGTCTCCCACATAGTACACTCACCTTCAATGGAAATTTATCTGTGAGAAGCGTGAGCAGCTTGGGTTAGGAGTGAGTTCCCCAGGAAATATTTTGCAATATCCCTGGTTTGGAACTATTTTATGCTAATTTTTAATTTTAGGGGTGTGGCCCATGAAGGTTCATGCAGATACACAGTACTGTGGCTGTGTGAGGACCAGCTTGTAGGTACAGATTCTTAGGGGATTTGCCTCTTTTCCCTTCCCGCCATCCCCATACTTCAGACCAGCTTCCTTGTCATCAGCCTGCGGTGATGACTAATTTTTTTATTCTAGTCTACATTTTCATCAAAGGTTTCGCTTTTCCTAACTTTATGCATGTTCTCCTTTCCAATTCCATGCTTCATGTGGGCCCAAAGCCTTCCTCCTATGCCCAAGTGGGTGTTAAAACCTAAGCCTTTACCAAAACGCTGAGACCAACAGCCCCTGCTCCCACCTCCCGCCTCCACTGGGCTGTTTGCAGCATTGGCTCACACAGTTAATATTCTGATTTTCCAGTCTCCTCTTTGCTTTTGTCCCCTGGGGACTTATCTCGCTTTCTTGTGAGCTCAGCTATGCATATAAAGCAACATTTGTTATATTTTATCCAATGTTTTGAAATGGGAGAGTTTTCTAAAGGTTATCTAAACTAAATAACACAAGTAAAGTATACAGGATGTTGCCTGGCCCCCTGTTGGACCCACCAACTCTAGTCTGGACAATTTCCAATTAGACACAAAGCATTTTTACTTTAAATATTCCATGAGCTTGGAAATGGCTACTGATTCCAGTCTGGTTTGGAGAAAGGCTAAGGGTCTCATCCCAAGAGGATTCTTTGACTTTGACTCTCCTGTAAGTGGGTGTTGGGGGAAGCAGGGTGGAAGTCAGTGCAGGGATAATAGGAGCATTCACAGTACAATGTTACAGTTTTATAATTGTAAGATAGTAAAGATCAACTTGGGTGTAATATTTCTCTGAGAGTCTCTGAGTCCGTGTTTCCCTTGTGTCCTGGTCTCCTGTTGGAACCCCAGAAGCTCTTCTTGGCCAGCTGAGCTGGCAGGTGTATGACCCCAGGGAGTTGTTCACCCTCTTTTGTCTGCCTTGGATAGAATTGGTTGTGAGTATTGCCTGTGGGTGGGATTTCAAGAGCTGCAGAACCCCAGGGAAAGAGGCACTTCTCATTCTGAGTGGTATTGTCACTGCGATTTAAGAGCCTCTTGTTGCTAATAATAGTAGCTAAAGTTTATTGAGCATCTACTGTGTGCCAGATATTATGCCTAGTGCTTTATACAAAGAAGAGGGCTAGAGATACAGAAATATACTACAGAGTGAGATTCCTTTCATCCCTGGTGTCTGGACTCGAAACCAGTGTGCTTTCTGCTAGGGTTAGATTAGCTCCCCTGTGCTCCAAGAGGGACACTCTGGGCTGCATTTGTTCTAATTGGGGAGTGTCTTGAGCCTAGCCCAGAAATAGCAGGAGTTAGTTCAGTTCCTGTGTTTTAGGAAATACACTGGCAACTGTTGTCTTTGGTGCCCCAGAAATACAGAGACAGAAAGACTGGAGGTAGATGACAGAGCATCATGGTGAAAGCCACAACTGTCACACAAGTGTGGCTTGTGTCAGTCAAATATGAGAGAACTTAACTTCTACGGGGTCTCAGATTGATTTTCCATGGCCTGGGATTTCCATACACTTGTAACGAAGCTCCTTTAGAAAAAGCTTCAAAAAGTTCAGACAATCCTTCTTTTTAATTAGTAGGCCCACATTGGAACCAATGAATCTAAATCTCCAGCAAATTTGGCTCTGAGCTTCTAAGCAGCCAAAGCAAGAGAGGTGTTTTGTTAACCCTGGGTTCAGATCCTTGGGGTGGGGCCTGAGTTAATGTAGGTTTAACAAGCTCCCCAAGAGAATCTGTTTCTCAATCAGCCTTACGTGGGAGCCAAGAAGCATGACATTTAATTTCAGTTTTATCACCTACCAGCTGGGCATCCTTAGACAATTCACCCGCCCTCTCTGGGTCTTGTTTGCCCATTAATAGATTGGAATAGCAATGGCTCTATTTGAAGTAGAATGCAGTGAAATCATGTTATGCTTTGGAGGCTGAATTATGGAAACATTGAGCTGCAGTTTACACATGGATCAGGCCACTCTTTTGAGCCTCTGTTGACTGCACATTAATATAATGCCGTGAATCTTTCCTAGGAGATGTCACAAGATGCAGCCATGTGATACTTGCTGTTACGTTTGCCATGGGATGCTGTCGAGGACCTTGTCCATGACTTCATCCAATGGACTCTACATAATCATCCACAGGGGATGATTGTCTCTTAGTCTCAGGGACAGGAATTGTTGTGGTTCTCATGGGCATCTGGCCTGTGTTTACCAGGGAGGCCCTGAGACCTTCGCATGCTGCTAGCCGAGGGCTTACTGTGTGCCAGTACCTGTACCAAAAGCCTCACATGTTTTTGAGTCCCCTCAATAGCCCTATGAAGATGGTACCATTATCACTCCCATTTGACAGGTGAGCAAACTGAGGCCCCCAAACTTTAACTTTCCCAGGCCATTCTGCTAGGAAGTGGTAGAGCCAGCACTTGAATCTAGGAGAAGTCTCACGCATAGCCCATGCAGGCAGCTCTGAGGCTATACTCCCTGATGCTTTGCCTGCTTGGAAGCTCCGGGTTAAATATGCGCCCATCTTGAGCAATGTTCAGGACTTTGTCACCTGCATTCTGGGTGTAGCACTTACCTCTGGTAGCACCTTTTCCTGACTTTACTTTTTCTTTGCACCAGTTTTCTCTTGTAATGTGAACGAAGCTGCAACCTCTGTGGTATATTTAGTCTTCGTGTGGTGGTGTGTGGCACAGTTCCATGAACAAAATTTTTGTTTTGCTTTTTTTCATACTTTAACTTTTTTTTTTTTTTTTTTAACACCATGGATTCTGCACCACCAAAATACCAAAAACAAAACCAAGAACCTCATCCAACAATGGCTAAGCTTTCCTCAGTGGGGGAGGGTAGAGAAGGAACCCACAGGTTAAGCCAGAATCCGAGTGAGTGGATAGAAGGTTGGGGAAGGCAAGGGCCGGGTGCGGTGGCTCACGCCTATAATCCCAGCACTTTGGGAGGCCGAGACGGGCGGATTAGGAGGTCGGGAGATCGAGACCATCCTGGCTAACACGGTGAAACCCTGTCTCTACTAGAAATACAAAAAAATTAGCCGGGCGTGGTGGCAGGCGCCTGTAGTCCCAGCTACTTGGGAGGCTGAGGCAGGAGAATGGGGTGAATCCGGGAGGCAGAGCTTGCAGTGAGCCGAGATCGCGCCACTGCACTCCAGCCTGGGCAACTGAGTGAGACTCTGTCTCAAAAAAAAAAAAAAAAAAAAAAAAGAAGGTGGGGGAAGTCTTGGGACACTGGTAGGTTAATAACTTTGCTCCATCACTTAGGCATTAGTTTCCATCCTGCCACTTGGTATTTTATATATATATATATAGCATATATACATATAGTGTATATATATAGTATATATATGTAGTATATATATAGTACATATATGTAGTGTATATATATAGTGTATATATATGTGTGTGTGTATATATATAGCTTTCAATCAATTTTGTAATGTAATGCATTATAAATAATAAAATAAAAGGTGTCCTCCATGAAGTCCCCACCCCCATACTGGGCAGGAGGGTGCATGCCAGGTCCCTGGTCCTCTCTGTTGGGGTCAGGTGAGAGAAACATCAGGGGATGGGACTAGGTGGAGAGGAAAACATGGTGGTCTTCAGCCTGGAGTGCAGCCAGCCAGACACCTGGAAGAGGCATAGGTGGGGTGGGGGTGGGGGTGGGATATTTAGAGGAAAGACTGGGCCCCAAGACAAGCCTGGGGAGCAGAATGGGGCAGAGATGCCCCCATCTTTCTTTGCAAAGAGTTAGGGTTTCTTTTAGTTCAAATGCGGAAGAGTCGCCCACAGCCTCTGCAGATATAGAGAGGTCTTCCCCTAAGGCAGAGCACCCCAGGGACTTCCACCCCCTCCCGGCACCTTATAACTGTCCTTCCGACCCCCTGCCCCCCAGCTCAGCGATGAGTTGAACCAGCAGCTGGAGGCCGTGTGCGGGTCGGTGTTTGGGGAGCTGGAGTCCCAGGCCGTGGACGCCCTGGACCTGCCCGGCTGTTTCCGCATGCGGAGCCACAGCTACCTCCGGGCCATCCAGGCCGGCTGCTCTCAAGACGACGACTGCCTGCCCCTCCTCGCTACCCCTGCCGCTGTCTCAGGGAGGCCCGGCTCCTGTGAGTACCCCTTCCTGCCCCTGGCCCGGCCCTAGGCAGGAGAGCGCCCTGGGTCCGGGTTCTGGCCTCCCCCTCGACTGTGCTGTGACCCGCGCAGATCGCTCGCTCCCGGGGTCGGATGACGGGGAGAACGTCCGTTGGCGTGTGTGCAGCAGCACGTGGAGTGCGCGCCGCTGCAGGGTCCCGTAGGGCCTCTTGACGGTGGGAGTCGGGCGCGGGCCCAGGACCCAGGCAGGGCCGCGAGCCTCACGCACTGCGTCTCTGCACTCGCCCGCCACAGCCTTCAACTTCAGAAAGGCCCCGCCCCCCATCCCGCCGGGAAGCCAGGCCCCGCCCCGCATCTCCATCACCGCCCAGAGCAGCACCGACTCCGCGCACGAGAGCTTCACGGCGGCCGAGGGCCCCGCCCGGCGCTGCAGCTCCGCCGACGGGCTGGACGGCCCCGCCATGGGTGCGCGCACACTGGAGTTGGCGCCGGTGCCTCCCCGGGCCAGCCCCAAGCCCCCCACACTCATCATCAAGACCATCCCTGGCAGGGAGGAGCTGCGGAGCCTGGCGCGGCAGCGGAAGTGGCGGCCGTCCATTGGGGTGCAGGTATGGAACGGGGAGGCGCCCACGAGGGCTCTGACCCTGGTCGGTCGGGGCTGGGGTGAGGGGCTGGAAGCGGCCTTCTGGATACCTCGACATTCTTTCTGGCTTGCCCTGAGCTGCAAGTGAACCCCGTGCCTGGACATCGACGGGGCTGCTCCAGCCAGCCCCCGCGACTCCCTCGTCCCTCGTCCTGGCACTATCGCCCCTCCTGGCTAATGGAGGGCTGGAGGGCCGTGCCCAGTGGTTGCCACTTTGAGGCCTGTGACCGACCGCCTGGGTCTCTCATCTTGTTCAGGCAGATGGTCTTTGCAGGACCTGCCAGCTGGCTTGGGGCGCAGCCATTGCTAGCCGTTCTCCCCGGGAAGGGCTTTCACCTTGGCTCGCCACAGCCACTGACTCCTCCACCCTGCCACCAGGTGGAGACGATCTCAGATTCGGACACCGAGAACAGGAGCCGGAGGGAGTTCCACTCCATCGGCGTGCAGGTGGAAGAGGACAAGAGGTAGGTCACGGTGGGAGTGCCCAGGCTTCGTTGGGAGACAGGAGGAGAGAGGGCTGCATAGTGTCCCTACTAGCCCAGTCTCCCTGCACATCATCTTTTCCTGGAGGTGAGACCAAACCTTTTTATAGACGGTGGTCAGAGCAGCCACAGGGGCTGTTCCATAGAGACGTCAGCAGAGGAGTCATCAAACCTAGAGTTCTTGTGCCCGTGCCCACCCCAGGTACTCAGAGGCAGACGGGAGATACACAGCAGTTGCAGGGAAGGAGAGGTTGGGAAAGCTTACATGTAGGTGCCGAGCAGGGCTCCAGCAATTGTCCTTTCCAGGGGATGATAGGATCTGCCAATCCCTCATTACATCCTGTGGTGTACGAGTATGTGAGCTCAGAAAGAAACAAACAGGAAGATTGCCTCTCAGGGGCCCCTGGCAGATATAACACTCCTCCTCCCTTGGCTCCCACAAGCATTTAACCAGTTGGGGGTACCTATTACACGTCTGAGTCTGTGGTGTACCTGAGATAGTACAATTACCAGCAGCCACTATTCTGGCATTAGGTGGCCTCAGAAACATTGACTCCTTAATTTTCACTGAAGAATTAGCATTGCCAGCTCTGGAGGGGATACCAGAAAGAGGCCTCTCTGTTGTTGGGTGCCTATGGGGAGAAAGGGTGTCTGGGAGCTTGCCAGGGGCTGGCCATAATGGTTTCATGGTAATCTGAGCTTCCCAGGCCATATGACTGGAGGAATAAAACTAGTGTCCCAGGCCGGGTGCGGTGGCTCACGCCTGAAATCCCAGCACTTTGGGAGGCCAGGGTGGGCAGATCACTTGAGGCCAGGAGCTTGAGACCAGCCTGGCCAACATGGCAAAACCCCATCTCTACTAAAAATACAAAAATTAGCTGAGCATGGTGGCGCACTCCTGTAGTCTCAGCTGCTCGAGAGGCTGAGGCATGAGAATTGGTTGAACCCAGGAGCCTGAGGTTGCAGCGAGCTGAGATTGCACCACTGCACTCCAGCCTGGGTGACTGAGCGAGACTCTCTCAAAAAAAAAACCCAAAACACAAAAAACTAGTGTCCCATTAGCAGTGGTTCCTCGCAGCTCTGTTCCCAGTTGCCGTCCTTCGCCCAGATTTCCCCAGCTATTTCTGGGATGTCCTTGGGATGTCTTGCGTTTGTGCCTGATGAAGTTTTTTTGGTGTTCCTATGAGATTCACCATTTTTCTCAACTTCTGATTTGGCTCCCTGAAGTTCTGTATACTCCTGGGGCTGTAAATGCCTTCATCGAGGGTGGCATAATGCTGCCTTGGTTGCCTGCATGACTTCTAAACCTGCTGTCCACCAAACTTTTACTGTGCCACAAAGATTTCAGAAAAATAGCATTTTATGGCAAACCCAATTTGCAAATCTGTGACTTGAATTATTGAGAGATGGGGTAGGAGTCATGGATGGATGCAACTCTATGTTCTGAATCCTACCCACCCCCAATTCTAGTGCTATCCCATGGACCACCAAGCCCACTCACTCCCTTTAGAGGCTTTTTGGTTCCTTGTCTAGATAGGTCCGGGGGGTGGGGGTTCCCCACATTCCTCCTAATAACCCTTGAATCCTGGGAAGAGTGCTGCAGGCCTTCTAGCTGAGACTCTTGCTAAATCAGCAAACTCTTGTCGTTCATTGATTGATTCATTCATTCATCAGATACTTACTAAGCACGTGTTGTATGATAGCTCCTATGCACTGTGTTAAATGCTTCAGGAAACATCAAAGACATGACTCCTGCTCTCACAGAAGCTATGGTCTAGAGGGAAATCAAGGCAATGAATAAATAATCCTTGAATAAAAATATGACAACACATTATGATATAATAGGTAGTGGGATTTTATTGCATATTACATGGGAATATGAAAGAAAAAAGGAGGAGATAAGAGAGAAGGGACCTTATTTAGATTAAGCAGGTGACATTTAAGCTGAGACTTGAGGATTGACTAAGAACTCTCAGGTGATGATTGGAGGAAAAGCATTCAGGGGAGAGGGAATAGCATATGTGGAGGTGTTGGGGCAGGAAAGAGTTTGACATGCATCGGGAACTGAAAGAAGGTCCGTGTGTCTGGTGTGGAGTGGGGCAGAGGAGTGGGAAGGGAGTTAATTGGAGAACAGGCAGGGGCAGGTTATGCAGAGCATGGACATGATAAGGAATTGGAATCTAATTATGAGTAATGAGTAGCTATGTAAAGGTTAAAGAAGGAGTGCAACATCATCTAACTTATGTTCAAGAAAGATCACAAGCTGCTGAGTGGAGAATGAATTCGAAGAAAGCAATAGTGGAAACGAGAAGGCTAGTTAGGAGGATTTTTCATGACCCAGAAGAAAGGTGATTGTGTTTTGCAGTGTGGTGGCTATTGTGATTGGGATGTTTTTCTTCTATTGCATTTTACAACTAGGCACTGCTAGTGTGTGGTAGCACTGTTAGGTTTATTTATTTTTATTTTTATTTTTATTTTTTTGAGATGGCATTTCGCTCTTGTTGTCCAGGCTGGAGTGCAGTGGCATGATCTCGGCTCACTGCAACCTCTGCCTCCCGGGTTCACGCCATTCTCCTGCTTCAGCCTCTCAAGTACCTGGGATTACAGGCACCTGCCACCACGCCCGGCTAATTTTTTGTGTTTTTAGTAGAGATGGGGTGTTGCCATGTTAGCCAGGCTGGTCTCAAGCTCCTGACGTCAGGTGATCAGCCTGCCTTGGCCTCCCAAAGTGCTGGGATTACAGGCGTGAGCTACCGCACCCGGCCTCTACTGTTAGGTTTTGTATGTTTTGTATGTTGATTTTGTATTCAGTAACGTTGCTGCTGAATTAGGTCTCTCTTATTAGTCTCATAGGTTATCTGAAAATCATGATGGGCTTCCTATATAGTCAGTTATTTTTCTGTGAATGAAGATATTTCTTTTAAATCTGTATTTTCATTTATTTTTCTTGTAATATTGCATTGAATAGGACTTCTGTTCACTGTTCAGTAGTATTGACTTTAGTGGCTATGTTTTTCAAGATGATGTTTGCTACAAATTTTGATGGATACCATTTGTCAGGTTAAGGAAATTCCTTTCTACTCCTAGTTGGATAAGCATCTTATTTTTATTTTTTAAAATAGAAAATATGAGTGAAATTTTATTGAATGCTTTCTCAGAATCTATTTAGATGATCATAGATTTTTCTCCTTCCATGTGTAACATGGCGAATTATATGAATGAATGGATTTTCCATTCTTTCATTCCTGGGATAAACCCTGCTTGATCCCTTTGTCAGTTTGGATTAAATTTGGCTGCGAGTCACAGGGCCTCAGTAGTGTCTTAAACAAGTGTATTTTTCTCTCACTTAAAAAAAAAAGCCAGCTTAGATGTAGGGAGTGCAGTGTCAGAACTCCAGGCTCCTTCTATTTTATACATCACTTCATGTCTAGGGACCTTAAGTTCAAGCTCCCCCAGTCGTGTCTGCATTCTGAGCAGTGAGAAGGAGGAAAGAGGAAGAGGGATGCAGTCCTTCCTTTTTAAAAAGACTTCCTGAAAGTTACACACAACCACTTTCATCACATTGGCTAAAATCTCATCACATGGTGGGACCTAGCTGCAAGGGAGGCTGTGGGGTATAGTCTTTTAGCTGGGAAGCAATGTGGAGGGTGTAAACTACATAGCTAAGAATCAGGGTTCTCATGCCTAAAGACAAAGAATAGCTATGTGGAGCTCTAGGGGTTTTTGTTACAGTTTTGCTATATTATTTTTATATACATTATTAGATTTTTGAACAGTTGCTACTTTAAAATTTTAAGTCATTTAGATTTATGAATATATCATAAGTGATATATCATAATAATTGTAAGCCTATAATTTTTTACTGCTTTTCAATTCAGGTATTAGAGCTAAGATAGGCTCCTAAAATGAATTTGGTAGGTTTCTCTGTGTTTTTGTTCTTTGAAACAATTTGTGTAAGACAAGAATTATCTATTCTTTAGGTTTGGTAAAGGTTGCCTATAAAATTATCTATGCCTGTTGCCTTTTGGGGATAGGAGAGACTTTTAAAACTACAGCTTCAGTTTCTTTAGTGATTATTGACCTATTTTGGTTTTATTTTTTTTCTTGAATCATTTTGGTGATTTATACTTTATTAAAAAAAGAAACATTTTATAAGAATTGGCAGTTTTCAAAGTTTTTGGCACAAATATTCTTTCTCACAGTATTAAAATGTTATCAATATTTATTGCATCTCTATATTGATATCTTCCTTTGCATTTCTTCTTCTTCTTTTTTTTTTTTTTTTTTTTTTTGAGACAGAGTCTCACTCTGGAGTGCAGTGGTGTGATCTTGGCTCACTGCAACCTCCACCTCCCGAGTAGCTGGGATTACAGGCATCTGCCACCATGCCCGGCTAATTTTTGTATTTTTAGTAGAGACGGCTTTTCACCATGTTGACTAGGCTGGTCTCGAACTTCTGACCTCAGGTGATCCGCCCGCCTCAGCCTCCCAAAGTCCTGGGATTACAGGCGTGAGCCACTGTGCTTAGCTCCCTTTTTATTTCTAATACCATGTATTTATGTCTTACCTCTCTTTCTTGAGTCAGCCTTGCCTGAGGTTTGTATATTTTATAATTAAACATATTTTTAGGCTAGACCTAGTAACTCATACCTATAATCCCAGTACTTTAGGAGGCTGAGGTGGGAGGATTGCTTGAGATCAGGAGTTCAAGATGAGCCTGGGCAACATAGTGAGACCTGATCTCTACAAAAAATGCAAAAATTAGCTGGGCATGGTGGCATGCATCTGTAGTTCCAGCTCCTGGGGAGGCTGAGGCAGGTGGATAACTTGAACCCATGGATTTGAGAGTGCCGTGATCTCTGATCACACCACTGTACTTCAGCCTGTCTCTGAGACTCTGAGACCTTGTGTCAAAGAAAGAAAGCGGGGGAAAGAAAAAAATACATACGTTGAAACTTACATTTTATTCATCTTTGAAAAAAACTAGTTTTTTGTTTTGGTGAGCAATCTTTAATATTTCCTTCCTTCTACTTTTGGTTATTTTCTTTTGTCTGCTGTGTTTGTCTTTCTTTATGCCTCTTGAATTCATCCCTAACTTTCAATATTTTTTATTTTTTAACATGTGCTGTTAGGGCTATAATTTCCCTTATAACTATATCCTTTTATTTTTATTGTGCATATTGAATATGTAACTTTCATCTTTCATCACTTTTATCATAATTTCCTTTTTAACTTATGAATTTTTAGAATAATTTTTTTTTTTAGTTTTCAAATGAATTTTTTTGACAGGGGACTGCCTTTTCATTATTGATTTCTAAATTTGCTACATTGTGGTCATATTATGTATCTATTATATTTATTGCTTAGAATTTGTTGAGACCTCCTTCATTATATGTATATATATCATGTATCAGGGTCCCCAAACCCCAGGCCGGGGACCAGTACTTGTCCATGGCCTGTTGGGAACCAGGCGGCACAGCAGGAGGTGCGCAGCAGGTGAGTGAGCATTACTGCCTGAGCTCCGCCTGCTGTCAGATCTGCGGTAGCATGCGATTCTCATTGGAGCCTGAACCCTATTGTGAACTGCGTGCATATGTGAGGGACCTAGGTTGTATGCTCCTTATGAGAATCTAATGTTTGATAATCTGTCTCCCGTTACCCTCAGATGGGACCGTCTAGTTGCAGGAAAACAAGCTCAGGGCTCCTACTGATTCTACATTATGATGAGTTGAATAATTATTTTATTATATATTACAATGTAATAATAATAGTAGAAATAAAATGCCCAATAAATGTAATGTGCTTGAATCATCCCAAAACTATCCCCTACTACGCCCCCGCGCAGCTTCTGGAAATTTTTTTTTTTTTTTTTTTTGAGGCGGAGTCTCGCTCTCGCCCAGGGTGTAGTGCAGTGACGCGATCTCGGCTCACTGCAAGCTCCGCCTCCCAGGTTCACGCCATTCTCCTGCCTCAGCCTCCCAAGTAGCTGGAACTACAGGCGCCCGCTACCATGCCCGGCTAATTTTTTTGTATTTTTAGTAGAGACGGGGTTTCACCATGTTAGCCAGGATGGTCTCCATCTCCTGACCTCGTGATCCGCCCGCCTCGGCCTCCCAAAGTGCTGGGATTACAGGCGTGAGCCACCGCGCCCAGCCAGCTTCTGGAAAAATTATCTTCCACAAAACTAGTCCCTGGTGCCAAAAAGGTTGGGGACCACTGTCATATATGGCCAAATTTATGAATTATATTTTTCAAATGTTTATCTTTTTTTTTGTACATTTGATCTACCAGTTCTGAGAGGTGTGTTAAAAATGTCTCACCATGATTGTGGATATGTCATTTTCCCTGGTAACTTTGTTGATTTTTACTTCAGTTTGAGAGTGTGCTGTTTATAAGCATTCAAGCTTATGATTGTTGTATCTTCTTGGTGGCTTGGCTCTTTTATCATTAAATAGGCTGCTTTTCATCCTTACTAATGGCTTTTGCCTTGAAGTCTTTTTTACCTGATTTTTATTGCCATGGCTGCTTGCTTTTGGTTAATTTTCCAATACATCTTTTTCCATCCTTTTATTTTCAACCTTCCTATATCCTTATGTTTTAGATGTGTTGCTTATTTTTTTATTTTTATTTTTATTTTTTTGAGATGAGTCTTGCTCTGTCACCCAGGCTGGAGTGCATTGGCATGATCTCAGCTCACTGCAACCTTGCTTCCTGGGTTCTAGCAATTCTTCTGCCTCAGCCACCTGGGTAGCTGGGTTTACAGGCATGTGCCACCACACCTGGCTAATTTTTTTGTATTTTTAGGAGAGACGGGGTTTCGCCATGTTGGCCAGGCTGGTCGCGAACTCCTGACCTTACGTGATCCGCCCGGCTCAGCCTCCCAAAGTGTTGGGATTACAGGAGTGAGCCACCATGCCTGGCCTATATGTGTTGCTTATAAGCGATTTATAGCTAGAGTTTAGACATATTTAATCCATGTATATCTTTTTCATTACTGATTTGAGTTTATTTCTATCATCTCTTTAAAAATTTTCTAGTTGACATGCTTTTTCTTTGCTTTCTCCGTCTCTTTTTATCTTATGTTGAACTGATCAACAGTAAATAGAGTTTACTTTATTTCTCTTCTTCTCTCCACTGGTTTGGAAGTTTACATTTTAGTAGTGATTTCCCTTAAAAGTTTGACAGATACACTTAATTTCATATTTTCCTAATAACGTCTAACATTAGTCAGTACTTCTGTCCCTCTTAGGCACAAAACAAGAATCTTGGAACACTTTAATTTCCTTCTTAATTTTCTCCTCCCATCTTCCATGTTATGTTTATCTAGTAGTTTGATTATACCTCTTTAAAAGTCTCTGTGAAATCAGCTGCTGTTGTATCTTTTATGCTTTAACAGTTTAGATTTACAAACGTGTTTCCGTAATTTGTGTGTTCACTATTGTTTGTTACTGCCCTCTTCTTCCTCCTGGTTCAGTTTCCTTCATGCTGAAGCACTGCTTGAAGTTTTAAAGTTAATATCTCCCCTTGAGGCTTGAGGTTTCTTGTGTTTCACAGGTAATACTCATTTGAACCCCACACCTCCACACAAGGAAGCCTTCATGTTCCGATTTCCCAGCATCCTCCTTCCAGGCCACATTCCTGCATCCCTGGCATGAGCATTTCGAGTCCAAGTTTGCAAATGAAACAGACCTTCTTGGCTGCCAACTTTGCGCACAGGGTCTCTTTCCAGCTCCCCTTGCTGCACAGGTTTGGGGTCTCTCCTCTCATCCTCCCTCAGCGTTTTCATCCAGCCTCTAGCATATGTCTGGTCTGATCTCCCTGTGGTTCACTTGGCTTAGACCCCCTCTCACTATATGAGCTTTGAATTTCCTTCCTGTTTCTGATACCTGGAAATTTCTCGTTCCTATTTTCAAACCCAGCATTGTAGCAAAAACACCTTTTTGATTTTTAAAAACCCAGCATTTCTATGCGTTTAGGATGTGAGTGGGAGCTTCCTAAGTTAATTCAGTCTACTGTATTGATCAGTGGTCTGGGTAAGGCTGATAGCAGTGGATACAGACAGAAGTGGGCCAATTTGAGCAGCATTTTGGAGTGAAAGTCAGGGAAGGGCAGGGACAGGCGGAGAATGTGGCCTTCCTTGCTCTTGTGTAAGTGCTTGGTGAGGTCTTGATGTGGCGGGCTGAGGAGAGGACATGGTGTTGGATTAGCATCTAAAGAACCAAATTGCCTGGGACAGGTGATCACACTGGGAATTCAGAGGGAGTGACAGGTGGGGAGAGGGGAAATCTGGCCCATCTCTTTGGCCGGGCTCCCTGGCCTGTCTGCTGCAGGCGTCCTTAGTCATACACCTGCACAGTCCTTTCTGTCCCTTATGTCCCTGGCACTTTAAGTCTGACTCCTCACACACCATGCCCCAACTGGTGCATAAAAGTGAGCCATGAATTCCAGCAGCTCACCTGGCCAGCATTCAGGCCTGGCCCGCCACACACAGCCCAGCCCCATTTTCTTTGACTCTCTTGTCCTTACTGCTGTCTCGCTCATCCCAGTATCTGTTTCTCTCTCTGTACTTTGGTTTTAAAAATTGTTGGGCAGGAAAGGTCTCTTCTCTTCTGCCTTTCAGGGTGTTCCCTGCTCACCTCTTGGGTGAGGATTTTGGACTTATTGTCCCTTCTGTCTGGGAATTGTCTGTGAGTCCTTCCAGTTGCCCAGCGTCAGTGATGACTTGGCTTAGAATATAAGGGGAGGAGGCTGGCACCCCTTCAGTTCTATCTCCACTGCACACCCCACACCCCCCCCCCCAAGAGTCATCTGTCCACAGATATTTATTGGATCTGTATTGTTTGCCAAACACTGTGCTGGGCACTGAGGATGCAAAGGTGAGCAGAACCAGAGACAGCTCCTGCCCGTGCAAAGCTTACCACGAAGTTAATCTAAGAATCTCATTAATGATGTAGCCGCTGTGCCGGGTGCCGCAAAGGAGAGGCATGTGAGCCATGACAGTGTAGACTATGGGGCTTTGAGTCTGCCAGAGGGGTCAGGCATGGCTTCCCTGGGAAGTGACGTTTGGGTGAAGATCTGAAGGATGAACAAAAATTAACTGAGTGAAAATGGGAGATAAGGTTCCAGGCAGAAGGAATAGCATATGCTAAGGCCTTGTGGTGAGAAAGAACATACTTAATCAGTTACCAGCCGTGTCTCAACATGTCCTTACGGCACCTGTTTCCCTAGACCCAGCACACTCTGGGCCATGATAAAAGGATGCATCAGATGTCTTGCTGAATATTAGCAAGGGGCCCTCTGAAGTCATAGAAAATGGGATTTTTGTCTCCAACTCTCTCTAACCATAGGGATCTGCCTGTATCTTCCACCTCTAATTCCTCCCAGACAGACCTTATCTTAAATTGTAAATTTAGCAAAAACAAAACCAACAACATCAACAGCAAAACCCACCAAAATAAAGAAACAAAAACCACCAGGATGCCCAGTTAAATTTGATGATCAGATAAACAATGAATGCATTTTAGTATGTCACATGCAATATTTGGGACATACTCATAGTAAAAAATCTGTATTTATCTGAAATTCAAATTCAACTGGGAGTCCTATATTTTGTCTGACAACCTTACTCATACCTGCTTGTGCCCACGAAGGGCCACCTGGAGGACTCTGTGGAGGAAGACCTGCCTACGCTTTCCTTAGCATTATGGTCATTTCTAGCTTTGGGAGCTTGGGAATGGTATGTGCTGAAAGAATGGCCCCTTGAGGTCTGGGAAGGAAGCTTCCATACCCATTAAGTTATATTCCAAGAACAATCCTGCAAAAGCAGTAAGAAGCTGACTGCCCAAAGCCCTGGGCGCAGATGCCACCTCCATTCCTGAGCCTGCAACTTTAGGACGGTTCCTGACTGACCCTCGTGACTCCTCCTGAATCTCCCACCCTAGCCCCACCTTGGCATCCCTGTCACAGCCCCCAGGCTGGAGTGGTGGGTTCAGTGACCCCTGCTTGATTATATGTTTAGGCTCTTCGATGCCTTCACACAGGAGCTTCTGTAGAAGCTAGTTTGAAGGCTATGCCTAGTTGAAATGACACCGTCCTTCCCCGTCCCTGCCCACTCCCCCTCCCACCCTTCCAGCCTGCTGCCAAATACTCCTGGCAAAACCTCTTGACAACTTCTGGATATAGAGCTTTCCTTGGATACTGTGTCTCTTGGGATAATCCAGCTTCTACCCAGAGGCTTTTATGTTATCCCCCAGAGAATCACAGTAGAAACTCTCCCTGAAGTAGAATCGCAGTGGAAACTCTCCCTGAAGTAACCATGATAACAACTTGCAGAATCATTAGGAATGTAATCATTGTCACCTTGGAGCACTCAAAGGGAGGAGGCTTCTGCAGCCACATTTAAAGGCTTGGGAGAAAACATTGTGAACGCATTGTTACGCATTAATGACAATTCACAGCTGAAGCCAGTTTTTATCCTGTGCTGACAGCTGTTGGTGGAGACCACAGCAAACACTGCCAAATCCAAAACTAAATAGCGACATAAGCCCTTAACTTCACTATTCTAAAAATTCATCTGTTATAGTTAGGAGTGGGTTTGACTGTGAGTTATAGAAAACCCCCAAACAACAGTGATTTAAATATGATAGAAGTTTATTTCTCTCTTACTTAGAGGAAATCCAGGGAGAGTTAGTTGAGGTCTGGTAGGTGCCCCACAGTGTCAGGACCTGGAGCCTTCTATCTTATTCCTCATCCCCCACCCCACTTAGCACTTCCCTTTGGTCTCATGTTCCAAAATGGCTGCTTGAGATCCAGCCATCATGTCTGCATTCTGGTGATCGGGAAGGAGGAAGAGACAAGGAAGGGCATACGCCCTCCTTTTAAGGACACTTTCTGGAAGTTGCACATGCCACTTCTACTTTTATCTCATGGGCTAGAACTTAGGCACATGGCTACATTTAGTTGGTAGCGAGACTGGGAAAGAATCTTTATTCAAAGTAGCCATGCGTCCAGCATAAAATGGTGGGGTTCTGTTACTAAGGGGGAAATGGAGAGTGGATCTTGGAAGACAGTTAGTGGTCTCTACCATCCTTCCTTCCAACCAACCAACCAACCAACCAACCAACCAACCAGTGTGATGAACTGCCCTATTTAGTGAGGAGACACTTATGCAAATAACCAGCCATGATACAATGTGATATGGAGTATAAAAGAGTTTTATTCAAAGTGCTGTGGGAGAACAGATGGAAATGATCAACAGCAATCATAATAATTAATAACTACAATGCCCTAGCCGGGTTCTCAGTGCTACATTCCGATGATTGTGTTTGTCCAGCTCTCTTTCTTTTCAGTGAGAGCTGCAAACCATTCTACTTCTCTAGAATAGCTAACACAATGGGCAGGCAGGGTGCTGTTCTGAGTTCTTTATGGATATTATCTCACAACACTCTTATGAACTGCTACTATTATCATTCTCATTTACAGATGGGGAAATGAGGCACAAGCCACCGAGCTGGGTTTTGGACCCGGGCAAGGCTCCAGAGCACACGGGCCTAACCACTCTGTTCTGCTGCCCCCAGCCAAAGCTGCTCATTTTCATTCCTTCCCCTACTCCCCAGACATCTCCAGCAGATAACCACCCCCCATCACCCACTTCATTGTGATGATTGGGGTCAACTGGTGGGACTTCTGTCCACTTCCAAGCCAAACCCCAGCTTACTTAGATCTCTTCCCTTGCCTCTTCCACCAGCCCTGCCTTCATCTTAGGAGCCAACCCCTCTAAGCCTCGGTTTTCTGATCTACAAGTAGGGCTGACACTAACACCCATAGAGTGGGACTGTTTGTGAGGATTGAGCATGTTTATTCATGGAAAGTGCTTCTCCTGGCACATACTAAGTGCTTAGAAGACGTTATTCTTTTTTATTCTCCTTATATCTGGTTCCTTCTCTCTTCTCTCTCTTCATTTCTCTTTACAGGTTGTGTTAATGTTGTATTCCTGCTGAAACAAATTATCACAAATTCAGTGATGGAAAACAATACATATTTATTATCTGGGGTCAGAGTCTCAATGGGGTTTCAAACTGGGCTCTGGGAGGCTCTGGGGGTCAGAGTCTCAATGGGGTTTCAAACTGGGCTCTGGGAGGCTCTGGGAAGAATCCATTTGTCACCTTTTCCCAGTTTATAGAGGCTATCTGCATTCCTTTGCTTGCAGCTTGCTTCTGTCTTCAGCGCCAGCAGTGGTGGGTTGAGTCTCTAGGTTGCATTATTCCAACCTTGATTCTGTCATTCCATTTTCTTTTCTGACTCTTCTTCCTCCCTCTTTCATTTATAAAATGTGATTACACCAGGATAATCCAGGAGAGTTTCCTCTTCTTAGTATCCTTAACTTAATCGCATCTGCAAATTCCTTTTTGCCGTGGAAGGTAACATATTCCTGGGTTCTGGGGATTAGGATGTGGATTCCTTTGGTGGCTATTATTCTGCCTACACCACAGGTTCTTTCCTCTTGGGATACAGCAAGCAAGAAGCACCCAAAACAAAATATCCCTCTTTAACAGTACATTCTCTTCTGTCTTCCTCCCTTCTCAGCCAGGCTTTTTGAGGGTTGCCTTGACTAGTTTTCTCCACCTCCTGACAACCTGCTGCAGTCTGCATCTGCCCCCACATTCCACCAAACCCACTCTTGCTTGGATCACCCGTGGCTTCCAGATTGCAAAATCTGTGGGCACCTTTCATTCTTAACTGGCTGCATTTTCCATGTTAGCTGCCCATTCCTTCGTGAGACCTTTCTGTCCCCTCTCTGCTTTTATGTCACTTTCTGGTGGTTTTCTCCCCCTTTCCTTTTTGGCTTAGACTCCTCTATGAGCTGCACCGTCTCCACCCACCCCTGAAATGTCCGTGTTCCCCCGGGGTTTGGATCTTGGATCCGTTGTTCTTTTCTTGGGTGAGCTTGTCCCACACTGCTGGTTTTAAATGCCACTTGCACAGGGATAAGCGCCTCCTGCTTGTGCTGTACACATCTCTGGCTGCTGGCCAGGAGCGTTGGTGAGGACTGCTTCTGGTCATCCCATCAGCTCCTCGACTTCCTTGGTCTCCTTTGAGGCAGACATATGAGAGAGCTCACTGAGGCAGTGGCTTGAGAAGCATGCAGCCTGGGGCACTTGGTCCTTCTGTTCCCGGCAGTATGGCTGTTTCCATCGCGATGGAATGGGATCCTCTCAAGATATCTCAGAGGACAGGCAGAAGGCAGCAAACATGGCAGTGCCGAAGGACAGAGCTGTGTTTAGCAGGGGTGACAGGAAAGCACGCAGGTGTGGCAGATCATCAGGCACATATTTATTGGAGCAACTCCCTCCCTTACCTTTGTGGTTTGCAACAGCTGTAGCTCTGAAGGAGCCACAAGCTAACTAGAGCACAAAGGCACAAAAACATTCAAAGCAAGTCAAGACTCTCACCAGAAAGAGAACAATCTGCCTGAACGGCAGGGCTGCCTCTGAAGCCAGGAGGGCTGCTGAGGGAGGTGTGGTACTCAGGAGTGGTCTTGTGGGCAGTGGAGGGTGAAACAGGACTTAAGCAGGGAATGGACAAGGAGCCAGGAGGAGGAAGGCCATTTCAGGCAGAGGAATAGCGTGTGCAAAGGCTTGGAGTCAGGATCGCTTATAGTTGATTCGGGGAACAAGGAGAATGTGGGGTAGATGAGGTTGAAGAGGAGGACTGTGTCCAGGACATCAGGGCTTCAGATGATGCTGATACAGGAAGTCTGAACTTTGTCTTGTTGGTAGTAGGGGGCTGTGGAAGGGTTTTGAGCAGGGGAATGACTTGGCAGAGCTCAGCTTTAGGAAGACTATTCCAGTCTTGGGTGGACTGGGGAGGGCCCCAGATCTTAAAATATGCAAAATATAATTTTAGAGAGAGGAACTACCTTGGCAATTACTTATCTATTTCTATAATTGTATATATATGTGTATTTTTAGATGTATATATGTATGTATATTTATATCGAATACATATATTATAAGTACATACACATATACACATTGGATGACCTAGATGGAGGGTGAGTGACAAAGGCACACAGTGACAAAGCCAGCATTAGAACTCAGAGCTAACTCCTGGCCCCGTGCTCTTCCTCTGCAGGGTACTGATGGAGGCAGAGGTATCTGAAAGGAGGCCAGTCTAATCATCAGGGCAGATGGTGATGCAAGCCTTGACCAGGGCAGGACAGGGCAGACACTGAGGGGAAGACTGTGTGGGAGGCAATGAGGATATATTCTCTCTCCTTCTCCCTCTCTGGGTGGGGGTTGGGACATAGGGCTCGTTGGAGACTGCACATGAGTGCATCTCTCCTTCCTGGGTCCTGCAGCATCCTTCTGGGCCTGGTTTCTATGGCAACAGGCTCCCAGCAGGCAGCCTGCCAGCTGGAGAGAAGTAGGCAGGCAGGCAGGGAGAGAAGGCCTGGGCAGCAAGAGAAAGGCTGAAGTTGCAGGGGTTGGGAGAGTCTCTTGGGGAGGTGGAGGGACCCTAGAGCTGGCCCCACAATCCCTTCTGACCATGTAGGGGTGGAAGTAGCTCAGGACACACAGGCTTTTCTTTTGTGGTCCTTGAATTTCCAAACCTTGATCTTCTGTTTATCCCCCACCTCCCACATCTCCTGACTCCCACTTCTTAAAGTATTGCCTGGTCCCAACCTCATGCATCTTAAGCGGCCACTGACTTCTTTATAGAAAAGAACTCTGAATTCAGGGAAAAAATGAACAAGGCCAGTTGACTTTTTGGTTTGCATAAGATTTGCATATTATTAACTCAAAGACAAGAAATTTCCAGGCCCTATGTCATTCCTGCAAACAACTTAATTCAGCTCCACTGGCACTGACTTACTGTGTCTGGCCAGGCTCTGGGCTGAGCCATCGGGATCCCTAGAGAAGTCCTCCCAGCTGCAGGCCCAGTCCACCTCCAGCTGCTCCAAGGCATTTCTTCCTGTGATGTTCTAGCAGCTGGTGCAGTGCGAAGTGCTTGGACTGTGGAGCCCAGCAGCGCTGAGTCCAAATCCTGGCTCTGCTACTTTGAAGCTGGGTTTACTTAGTTTACTCATCTCTAGGTAGAGCTGAGGACACTCTAGTGCAGCTGGTGTACACTAGCATAGACATAGAATTTGTTAAAATATTGAAATACTTCGGCCAGGCGCGGTGGCTCACGCCTGTAATCCCAGCACTTTGGGAGGCCAAGGCGCGTAGATAACCTGAGGTCGGGAGTTTGAGACTAGCCTGACCAACATGGAGAAACCCTGTCTCTTCCAAAAAGAGACAAAAGGCGCATGCCTGTAATCCCAGTTACTCGGGAGGCTGAAGCAGGAGAATCGCTTGAACCCGGGAGGCGGAGGTTGCGGTGAGCCGAGATCGTGCCATTGCACTCTAGCCTGGGCAACAAGAGCAAAACTCCATCTCCAAAAAAAAAAAAAAAAAATTGAAATACCTTCTGCCTTCACTGGTAAAGAGCCACCACCCTGGCTCCTCCCTGACCCCTCTAGCCCACCCCACAATCTAGCCTCTCCAGGGCACTGCTGCAGCATTTTGGTCTGTGCCTGCTCTGCCTGGTATATGCCAGCATCTGCTCTGTCCATGGACTGAACTGATTGCTAAATAGCTTGGATATCACCCCTATCTAGAGGCAGTGCAATAGGTAGGTATATTATGTACGTAGCTGTTGCAAGGACCAATATATTTAAAGTGCATAGGTTAATGTCCATCACTTTGTAGGTCCCCTTTCTCATTCCCTTCCTTTTTTTTGCTTGGGGTGGGGGTGAGAGCTGGCATGAGCCTGGGCAATGGGGGATGACAGCCACCCCTCTCCCCAGGCGAGCAAGGTTCAAGCGCTCCAACAGTGTGACGGCTGGCGTGCAGGCAGACCTGGAGCTGGAGGGCCTGGCAGGCCTGGCCACGGTGGCCACAGAAGACAAGGCCCTGCAGTTTGGACGCTCCTTCCAGAGGCATGCCTCTGAGCCCCAGCCTGGGCCCCGGGCACCCACCTACTCAGTCTTCCGCACGGTCCACACGCAGGGCCAGTGGGCCTACCGCGAGGGCTACCCACTGCCGTACGAGCCGCCGGCCACCGATGGGTCGCCCGGCCCTGCCCCCGCCCCCACCCCCGGCCCCGGGGCCGGCCGCCGTGACTCCTGGATAGAGCGCGGTTCACGTAGCCTCCCCGACTCAGGCCGCGCGTCCCCCTGCCCACGGGACGGCGAGTGGTTCATCAAGATGCTGCGGGCAGAGGTGGAGAAGCTGGAGCACTGGTGCCAGCAGATGGAGCGTGAGGCGGAGGACTATGAGCTACCCGAGGAGAGTGAGTCACGGCATCGGAACAAGGGGACTCTGGGGACCATGGCCTCGTGTGTGCTCAGGAGACCCTGATGGGGGTGGCTGTGGCTGCAGTGTAACAGGAGTCCCCTTCAGTTGGTGCCTCACTGGTCTTCTGCACTGGAGCGTGGCGGGTCAACGTCGGCAGCAAGACATGCTGGGAGCTCTTGAAAGGGAGCAGGGTGCACACGGTGCAGCTTTAGAGGCCAGGGCTGGGACTGCAGACACTGCAGGCCAAAGGGCTGGGCCTTCTATGGATGGCTGCTAGTCCGAATCACCAAGTTTATGGGGACTAAGGGAACTCCGTTCAGATCTGGACTGGTGTGGGGATCCAGGTGGTGCGACCAAGATTACAGAGAGGGAGGCAGTTCACAATGTCAGATCCTGTCTGAGGCATAGAAGAGGGAGATTCAGCCAGGGAGATGTGGCCCTGGCCCGAGGGAGAGCATGGCCCTTCGTGTAAGTCAGATCCACTGGGAGACACAGTCTTACCCCCAGAATCTCTGAGTTGAGGGGACAGTGACTATGAAGATGTGTTATGAACATGAAATTACTTGGCGAGTGATGAACAAAGCTTAGCCAGTGGGTGGTCATTGAGCTAATGCCCTGGCCAAGGCTATAGGGCTAGGCTGGAGCTGGTTTCTGTCTGTTCTCTGATATGGGAGGGAGAAAGGATAAAGGAAGATGAGCACTCAAGAAATGTAGGCTGTATGAAGGAGGGAACATCAGTGTCTGAGGATACAGTCTTGGTGTAGTGGAGCGAGAACTTGTTAGGAACTTGAGGATGGGATGGGGCTGGGGCTGGAGGAGACTGGTGGATACACAGTGCCAAGCAACCGAGGGGTCAGCGTCATTCAGGGCAGACTTAGTGGAGGCTGGGGAAGGAGATGCATCATTTCCCTCCCTGAATTTCCTTCTGCTTTCTAGTCCTGGAGAAGATCCGCAGTGCTGTGGGCAGCACACAACTTCTCCTGTCCCAGAAGGTTCAGCAGTTCTTCCGGCTGTGTCAGCAAAGCATGGTGAGTGATCGTAGCAGTAGATCCTACCAGATACGTGTGACCCAGCGTGTGTGTGTGCTGGACGTGAGACAGGCAGGTGACCCAGAGTGAGTGTGTACCGGAGGTGAGACCAGGCCTGCATGCCTGCTGGGGTAGCTGTGAGTCTTGTGCGTGGAGGTAGGACCAGTTGTTTGTGCACAAGAAGGGGAGGCCTGGGCTCTTTCTTGTCCCCCTGTCTCCCAGCCCCCACCCACTCTCTCAGGCTGAGCTTCCTGGCAGTAAGGGTGGATAGGACTTTCTCTTATCCTGGCTGGGGCTCAGACCTCCTTGACCAATCACTTTACCTCCATCTTCCTCTGTTGCAGGATCCCACTGCGTTCCCTGTGCCCACCTTCCAGGACCTGGCGGGTTTCTGGGACCTCCTACAGCTCTCCATCGAGGATGTGACCCTCAAGTTCCTGGAGCTACAGCAACTCAAGGCCAACAGCTGGAAACTCCTGGAGCCTAAGGTGGGGCTGGGGTCCCTTCAGGCAAAGAGGCCAGACTCTGGGAAATTGCCCTCCCCAGAGAGGTGGAGGGTGGGACGAACAAGGGGGCAGGGGAAGGGATCCATGGGCAGCAAGGGCAGCCTTGGACAGGTGATAGGTGACCATCCCCTTCCAGAGTGACCACGCTTGTGGCCACTGCCGTCTGCTTGGCCCCAGTGCTGTTCACTGCTTGAGCTGCCAGAACCCCAAGGCTTCCTCAGCGCGGGGGAGCGGGATTGGGGGGGTGGTGGCGGCTGCAGCTGGAGAAAGCAAAAGTAGACCTTACAGAAGGACAGACTGTCCTCAGTTCGGGCCTAGGCATCGAGGGCAGAGCCTTGAGGGTCCCCTCAGCCGCCAGGTCGCTGGACCTTGTCTGCGATGAGGGCCAGAGGCCTGGTATGTGCACCCTCATTGCGGAGCCTGGGTCGGTATCTCCTCCTCCGGGTCGCGACCCGGAGCTGTTGAGAATGGCGCCACCAGGGGACGCTCGAACGCGCCGCGCTTTGGTGGAAAATGTGGAGATTTGACCTTGTCGGAACAGCAGCACCTGGGCCTTCAGGTCACGGGATCCGTGGCGGATTCTGAGCGCCATCGCGTTCGGAGCCACGCGGTCGTCAGCACTCCGGGAGCGGGGGTGCGGGGGCGGACACCTGGGTGTTGGGATGGTTCGGCGCCCCAGCTCAGCGCCGCCCTCTGCTCCGCAGGAGGAGAAGAAGGTCCCTCCGCCGATACCAAAGAAGCCCCTGCGGGGCCGGGGCGTGCCGGTGAAGGAGCGCTCCCTGGACTCCGTGGACCGGCAGCGGCAGGAAGCGCGCAAGCGGCTCCTGGCGGCCAAGCGCGCCGCTTCCTTCCGCCACAGCTCGGCCACCGAGAGCGCCGACAGCATAGAGATCTACATCCCCGAGGCCCAGACCAGGCTGTGACCGGTCCGGCCCGCCCAGCCCGGCCCGGGCCCGCGGTTCTCCACCCGTACTGTACACCCAGCGTCGAGGTCACTGTGAACGCGGGCCGCCCCGTGCGCCCGCCCCACCGGCACCGCACGCCCCGGCCCCCGGGCCCGTCACACTCTCGTGGGTTTTTTACCTTCCTGATCCCACGCGAAGGCGCCCGGGCTGGGCAGGGGGCCGTGCCTCTCCGCCCTGTGCCCCTCACCTGGATCCCCCGCCCACCTGGTCCGACGCTTTGTCCCCACCTCCTCCCCATGGGCACCATCTCTGCCATTCTTTCCCCCCACGGGCCAGGCCGGGCCGGGTCCCTCATCTGGGCTCTGCGTCCCCCCCCCCACCCCGCGGGGCTGGGCTTCGTGGGGATCAAGCTTCGTGGCTTTTTATGAAGAATCCCGAACCCTGCCTAGGAGCCCGCCCCACCCTCCGAGGGGCTCCATCCTCAGCCCTCTGCCCACTGGGCCCAGGGACCACAGTGGCTGGACCAACCCAGGACCAGGGCGCCTGGGCCTCTCCCCTTTCCCAGCGGCTGGGGAGGGGAGATGGGGGCTTCCCTTCACCACACCTGTGGCTGTTCCCACATCCCCTTGAATATCCCAGGAAAAATAAAACGGCAGAACTGCACTCGAGCCAGCTGCTCTCTCCAGAAGAGGCCACCTCCGTCCCGTGTGTGGGAGGACGAGGGTGAAGGGAGAAGGGACCGGGAGCCCACTCTCTTGGTTTGGAGACAGCAGGGGTTGCCTGAGCTCCTTCCAGGGATGGGCCAGCTGGTGGAAAGGAGATTCAGCCCCCTGATGCCCACAGTAAGGGCCTGGACCCTCCTGGAGGGGCCCAGGTGGGGTGAAGAGGGGGAGGGTGTCAAGCTCTCCGTTCTTCCTGTTTCGTTGTATCCCGTTCTGCCTCCCAGTACGCAGGGTTCCCCCAGAGAGGGAAGTCCGGAGCTCGCCGGGCACGCAGCATGTGCTCAATAAACCGGGAGTGTGGTTATTGTTAGGTATTGACAAATAATTGGTTTCCCTTCCCCTAGGGGCACAATGTTCCTTCTGCTCCAGTCATTCCTGATCAGCAGCAGAAAAACTTCAGTCCTGCCGCATTTTCTGATGCCTCCTATGGGTGGCCACCTTGGTGGAGGCTGGGGTGGGGGAAGAGGAAGTACAAAGAACAGAGCTCTCCTGGGAAGCTAAATGGCAACCAGAACCTAGTATCGATGGCTTTATTGAGTGGTCAGTGTGGGTCAGGCAAGGGGTGAGTGCTTTACATGAATGTGGCTGGTCCTTACAATAGAAGAGAAAGCCAAAGCTCAGGGCAGGTTACACGACCTGTCTGAGGTCACAGGACTAAATGTGGTGGACCCAGGTCTAATGCCAAATCATGAGCTTATAGCTTTGCAGGCTTCTTAGACCAGAGAGGGCTGATGGCAGTCTCCATCCAGAAAGCCCCTTGCCACTCCTTGAGCAGTCCTTTGGGTTGGTGTGTCACCTCCAGGCAGGAGGAAAAGCCTTCAGGATTGGCTGCTTTTCTGGGCCACACTGGGTCAGCTAATTCTTCTCATTCATTTATTCAGCAGACATTTATCACTTTCAGGCGCCACAGGAATAGCCCTGAACAAGATGTAGTTTCTACCCTTAATGGAGCTTATGGTCATATGGGAAAAACAGACAAATAAGCAAGCAGTTAAAATACAGGAGTGAGTGCCAGAAAGATGATTAGAGATTAGCTGCTGAAGGAGGGCCAGGGCTGGGAAGAATGTTCCAAGATCAGGGAACAGCTGTGCAAAGGCTTGGAAGAGGAAGAGACATTGGGAGCACAGAGACTTGATTATATCAGTGTTTGGGTCTCACTGAGGCAGTTGGCCTGGGTCTTGTGGGCTGTAGGGAGCCATAGAAGGGTTTTGAACAGAGGAGTGGCATGAACGTTTTATAGACTGGATTGGTAGACAACTTCGGAAAAGCAAGAGATGGTCCACATACACACATGAACCTGGAAGGTGAGGAGGGCTCTAATGTGATCTGAATTCCCAAAAGCAGTCAGTTTGGAGGTGATCCCATACAGACTCCTGGGCCTGGTCCAAGACTTAGTGAATAGACTCTGCCCTCGAATAAGGTTTTAACAAGTGCTTCACAAGATTCTGAGCAGCCAGCTTTGGGAAAACTTAAATTGGATGACTGTCCAAAGGTCTCCAGTAGAAGGGATGGGTCAGTTTACCTCTCTGAGATTGTTTTATCATCTCTAAAATTGGGGGCATGGGTGAGGTTTGAACTCAGAGCAATGCTGTAAAACAGATATTGTTTTCACCCCCATTTACAGATGAGGAAACGAGCTTGGAGAGGTTTAAACAGCTTACCTCAAACCATGAAGCCAGGAAGTGGCTGAGTCTGAGTTTAACCTTTACATTTATACAGCATTTTATGGGTCTGTGACTTTATTCATAGAGTTTTCTATGTCTGGTGTGGATGAGTCTCCTTTGGTTCTTGTGGCCTAGGTAGTTATGCTGAGCCCCATAGATAGTGAAAGATTAGGTCCAGTCCTTTTGCTTGAGTTGCTTACAGTCTGGCCATGGCCAGCATATAAACAGAAAGTTATGGTGCAAAGGGAGACCTGTTCTCCCAGAGGGGCCAAGGGATTGAGAGGAGAGAGCCTCTAGCAACCGGGGTGTTTTAGTCCATTTTGTGCTGCTATAACAGAATACCACAGACTGGGTAACTTATAATGAACAGGTATTTATTGGCTCACAGTTCTGGGTGCTGGGGAATTCAGTGTCAAGGTGCTGGCAACTTGTGAGGGCCTTCTTCCTGTGTCATCCCATGGCAGGTGAGAGGGCAAGAGAGGGCTAGAGGGAGTTGAACTTGCCCTTTTATAAGGGCATCAATCCACCCATGAGAGTGCAGCCCTCATGGCCTAATAACCTCTTAAAGGTCCCACCTCTTAATACTTACAATGACAAATTTCAGTGTAAGTTTTGGAAGGTACAACCATAGCACAGGCAGTCTGGGAAAGCCTTCTGCCTTGTGAGTTGGATCTTGCAGGATGAATTAGCATTTTGTAGTCAAGGAAGAGAAGGGAGAAATTCATTTCCGGCCAAGGGACCAACCTGGGCAAAGCCATGGAAGCACATGTGTGTTGGGAATGAAAGCATAGGCTGGAGAGGGTGACCGGTTATGGTGCTGTGGAGGGCGTGGAGGAGATACGGCCAGAAGGAACCCATAGAGTTGGGGGTGGGGGGCTAAGATGGAAACCTCATAATTTTATTTGAAAGATAAAACTACGGCCAAAAGAAAGGAAATGGACTGGAGGGGGCAACAAGACAGCAGGGAGACCATTCAGGGAACTGCTAAAGTGGTCCAGGTAAGAGATAATGATGTTGACTTTGAGAGACATTTAGGAGGCATACGTGCCGTAAGCTGGATCTGGAGAATAATGCAAAGATGGGACACCTTGAAGGTGTCACTCAGATTTCTGGCTTAATGAATAATGCCACGAATGGACATAGGACATTACAGAAGGAGCAATACAGTTGGGAAATACTTAACATGTCAATAACCATTTACTGAGCACTGAGAAGGTGCAAACTACTATGCCAAGCACTTTATACACATTTAGGTGATTTAATACTCACAGCAACCCTAGGAGTGGGTACTATTATTGTCTTTTTTTAAAAACAAAGAGTGTAAATAGCTTTTCTGAGATAAGCAGACAAGAGTCAGGATTTGAACCCATGGCTATCTGATTTCTAAGTGTATGCTCCTGAGCCCCTCAGCAATTCTGCTTGAGGGAACTGCTAGCCATGACTCAAGACTCAGCTCAAGGCCTGGTTCCTCTAGGGAGCCTTCCCTGAATCTTCCTGGCTGGGCTGAAGATCCTCCTCTGTGCTGCGTGTGTATACTTCTGTCATCACATTTCTTACATTCTATTGACATTTTGTAGACCCATCTGTTTCTTTAGTCAGAGAACTCTGGAGGCAGGTTGGTCCCAGTCATTTTTGCATCCCCAATGCCTAGCACATGATTGGCTGACCAAATGCCAGCTACTCTGGGCAGTTCTGTTCCCTTCTCCTCTCCACATATTCAGTTAGTGAACAGGTTCTGCTAACAATGGTCTCCTAAATATTTATTTGTACTGTTGGGGCTCAGAAAGCGATACCCCAAAGACTGGCACTTTGACATGCTGAAAGGCCTTCGAAGCTGCCTCAGAATCAAGGTCCCTCTAACCTTCTCTCCCAAGTATAGGGAGGCACTCTCTCTAGAATTTCCTAATCTGATCAAGAAAACGTCTTTCCAAAAGAAACAAAATTGCCTTCCTCCCCTCTCCGAAATCTCATCTATCTCAGAAAAGAAGACTGAGGAAGGCAACTACACCTGGATGGATTTTTCACAAGATGATGCCTGCTTCTCGGGCTCATTCAAATTCTAAAGAGAATCATTTACGAGTTAATTTCTGTCCATTTTTTCGCCCTAAGAATCATCTGTTGCCCTCAGAAGAATTGTCTATATTCTCCATCTCTCCCCTTCCCCTATGAAAAAGAGTGTATACGCTTCTGTACCCCATTGGGTTATTGGGTAATCGTTCTCCTGTGACCCTTCCCTTCCCACCCCCTTGCCCCCTGCCCCGTGCTATGCACGTTAAAATAAAATTTTGTATGTCTTTTCTCCTATTAATCTGCCTTTTGTCAGTTGATTTTCAGTGAACCTTGGCCCCTACAATACTGTTCCCTTTTCTCCATCTTCACTGCCAGTGCTTAGCTTTGAGCTGTTTGAGATAATAGAGGAAGGGTGTCTAATGTGATAAGCAGTCTATGTATGAGGCTTCCTCTGGAGGTGACCCTTAAGCTTGAAAATTGTGCCAGAGCACAATCTGGCATAGTAAAGAAAGGTGGGAAGGGCACTACATGGCCAGGCATGGTGGCTCATGCCTGTAATCCCAGCACTTTGGGAGGCTGAGGCGGGCAGATTGCTTGAGCTCAGGAGTCCGAGACCAGCCTGAGCAACATGGTGAAACCCAGTCTCTACAAAAAGTACAAAAATTAGCCAGGCCTGGTGGTGTGCATCTGTGGTCCCAGCTACTCAGAAGGCTGAAGCGGGAGGATCACTTGAGCCCAGGAGGTTGAGGCTGCAGTGAGCTATGATTGTGCCGCCACTGCACTCCAGCCTGGGCGACAGAGCGAGATATTGTTAAAAAAAAAAAAAAAAAAAAAGCGGCCAGGCGCAGTGGCTCATGCCCGTAATCCCAGCACTTTGGGAGGCCGATGCAGGCGGATCACCTGAGGTCGGGAGTTCGAGACCAGCCTCACCGACATGGAGAAACCCCTTCTCTATTAAAAATACAAAATTAGCCGGGCGTGGTGGCACATGCCTGTGATCCCAGCTACTCGGGAGGCTGAGGCAGGGGAATCGCTTGAACCTGGGAGGCGGAGGTTGCGGTGAGCCGAGATCACGCCATTGCACTCCAGCCCGGGCAACAAGAGTGAAACTGAAAAAAAAAAAAAAAAGGTGGGAAGGTAGATGAAAAAGCATCAATAAGGCACCGAGGTATGAAACAGTGTGGTCTGCCGGGTTTAGTATGTGCGAGCAAAATAAATAGGCAGGCTGAGATTAGTGGGATGAGGGTGGGAAGGGCCTTGTGGGAGCATTAACAAGCTTGAGCTTTGGGACTTTTCTGTATATGATGAAATTGATGTCTGTATAGGGTACAGTGGGGACACAGAGGAGGAAGTGAATACTTGTACCCAAGAGGTCATGTAAGACTTAGGTTTTACTATATTTGAATTATTTTTACACTAACAATAGCCACATTTATTTCCCTGCTGGCTGTGTGCCTGCCACAGTACTTTAAAAATATTATCTCATCCAACTCTCACACCATCCTTGCGAAATGGGTGTTATTACCTCTACACAGAAGGGGAAGGGAAGCTCAGACAGGTTAATAATGTTCCCAAGGTCACTAGAAAGCTAGCCCGGATCCCAAGAGGTCTTAAAGCACTAAATTATAATCTTCTAAGAAGAGCTTCTTGAGGTCAGGGATCATGTCTTTTGTTTTTGCGTGCCCAGACCTAGGTCTTAGAAGACGCCTAATAAACATCAGTTGAAAAAAATGACTGGATGATCTTTCACTTTTTCCACGCAGAAAGCACGTGGCGACATCACTGAGAAACCTCCCGGCCAACAGAGGGCGCGACGTCCATTTCAGCGCAGTGGGGCCCAGTTGCGGACGCCTAGCTTCCTTTCGTCTTCTGGCTAAAGTTCAGCCAATCCCTGCGCTCCGAGAGAGCCGGCGGCCAGTGGGCAGGGTCACAGGGCAAGGTCCCGCGGGTCGCTGGGAGCGGCGACTTCCGTGCTCCCGGCGAGCGGGCGGAGAGCGGGGGCCGCACTGGGGAGTGTGGGCTGGGCCGCAGGTGAGCGCGCGGTCCAGGCGAGCAGGTCGAGTCAGCCCAGGCCAGCAACCTTTGAGTTACGGGAGGAGTGATCGCTAGGGTCCACCCCGGTCCCGGCCAGATCTGCCAGCCCCACTCTCTGGCGGGTGATCTGGTGCCAAGTCTGGGAGCCCAGGTAGCCCTCCGCAGACAGGGCTTCTCGGCACCTCAATGAGGACGGACAATGATGAGGCCGTGAATGAGGTGGGCTAGGGACAGGGGACCGGGAGCCTCACAGAAGGGAGAAGGGTAGCCATTTGGATGGACCCTCACCTCACTTGCGCTCCCATTCCTGGACTGCGCTCGAGTGACTGTCAGGGTTAATTCTTCCGCCTTCTCAGGCTTCCTGTGTCCTTGTTAGCAGTTCTTGAATTTCGGACTACGGCTTCTGGCCTCGTTGGGCCTCCGGGCCCCCGCACTGGGGCAGGTTTCCCAGCAGCCCAGTTGACCTTTACCGGATGCTTTTGGCAGACGTCCTCCATGCCGGGCTGGAAATATGCGTCACAGTGTTTTTCAGACACTTTTGCCTCTTTCATTGTGATACCCTGCCTGGGGACGACTATGATGGAGTCTTTAGGTTTTTGTAATCAGCAAAGGCATCTGTTATGCTCCTGCCACCTTTTCGGGGAGAGTGGGTGGAGGATGTTGTGATTTTACACCAGGGAGTTGTTTGGGCTGTCATTCATTCGTTCAGCAGACCTTTTTTGGGCACTCTGCCAGGCAGGGTGGGAGAGGTGCCTGGATGGATAGGGCATAATTGGGCCAGACAGACATGGTTCTTAGCCTTTTGGAGCTTAAAGTGTCTTGAGAAACGCAGACAGGGTAAGCCAGCATCGTGCCTGACACAAAGTAAGTGGTTATAAGTGTCGAATAAAGGAATGAATTGACTTATTTGGGAATGATTAGAATGTGAGCAGGACGGTAGCGAGAGACTTTATGCTGCATGTGAGAGATAGTTGTGAACTCATGCTCGATATGTTTTAAGACAGGTTTGGAAATCTGAACGGACAGTTGATATTTAGGGAAGCATTTACTTATACAGAGGACTTGCTTTAAAGGTGGAAGTAAAATGGAGAAGTATTAGGTTTGGGATTCTTCGGAGGTGCCTCTTTTAACTATTACTATGTCTCTGAATTTCACAAATCCCTGAGTACAGTCTCAGAGTTTGGGAAAAGGAAAGCTCTTCTAGGTAATGAAATGCCAGGCTGATGGGAAAAAACTGTAGGAAGCTCTCCCTAAGTCCAGGATTTGGACAGAAACCGTATACCTCTGCAGTGTGTTCTTCCCACTAGAAAGAGTGTAGGCTTTGAAATTGGAGAGGCCTGGGTTCAAAATCAGTGGCTCTATCACTTCTAGTGATCTTGGATAAGTTAACATAATGTCTGTGAGCCTTTGTGGCCTTAACAAGAGTCTGGGCTAATAATTCCTACATCATAGAGGTGTTATGAAGATCAAATGATGATTAGTGTGTAAATTGTCATCATAGTGCCTGGTGCTAAGACGATAAGGGGTGGGAGTCTTGGAGATGCTGCAATTTTTTTTTTTTTTTTGATTTCATGATGCTGCCTTATTGCAGGGGTCCTCAACCCCCTGGGCCACAGACCGGTGGTGGTCTTCAGCTCATTAGAAACTGGGCTGCACAGCAGGAGGTGAGCGGTGGGCGAGCTGGCAAGCATTACCGCCTGAGCTCCACCTTCTGATAGATCAGCAGCGGCATTAGATTCTCACAGGAGTGCAAACCCTATTGTGAACTGCGCATGCGAGAGATCTAGGTTGTGTGCTCCTTATGAGAATCTAATGCCTGATGATCTGAGCTGGAACAGTTTCATCCCGAAACCATCCCTCTCTAACCCCCATCCGTGGAAAAATTGTCTTCCATGAAACTGGTCCCTGGTGCCAAATATAGATTGGGGACCGCTGCCTTATAGTGTTACGTCCAGAGAACACTGGGATTCCTTCAAAGAGAATTGGAACCAAAGAGAGAGGGGGAGAATCATCTTATCCTTGGTGAGGTTTCGATTGTTCACTTTAGATCAGAGATAGTAGTGTTGGAGAAATACCTACGGGGGCATAAACAGAAAGATCTTTTAGTGGATACTGTTGGGCAAGTCTCTTAACCCTCTGATAGTGGGTTATGTATCTACCTCATATGGTGGACATGAGGATTGAGACGGTGAGTGTATATGAAGCACCTAGCCCAAGGCCTGGCATGTAAGTGTTCAATAAATGGTAGCTGTGTTATTATAACTGTGAATGATCTTTGATAATTGATAATGGTAATAATCATTTGAGATGGAATTGGCCATTAGAGTGATCCAATTGGTGTGTTTTTACATTACTTTGGTATTGCCCTACTTCATTTCAGGAGGCCCTGAGGCCATTCCACTCCGCTACCCGCCCCACCCTGCCCCACCCCGCCCCCCGGGCTTGTACAGTGGTTTTTCACAGAAAATCTTCAAGTTCTGCGGTATCCAGAGTATGTATAATGATTTGTGATATTTTCAGGAGCTTTTTATGTAAATACGAAGGTATGGGTTTGGTGGAAGATAGGATTTTTTTTTTTTCTTGAGATGGAGTTTCGTTCTGCCGCCCAGGCTGGAGTGCAGTGGCTTGATCTTAGCTCACTGCAACCTCCGCCTCCCAGGTTCAAGTGATTCTCCTGCCTCAGCCTCCTGAGTAATGGGGATTACAAGCCTCCCAAAGTTCTGGGATTACAGATGTGAGCCACTGTCTTTAGCCAAGATAGGATATTTTGAAAGTGGTTTAGTCAGCAGATTTGTAAAGTATAGGTTTGTCCCATTGTTAGAAAAGCCAGGTTCAGAATAAGATAAAACCATTATCTATTTACCTAAAATCCAGAATAATTAGGTAATGCATTATGTATTTGACTGTTTAAATATGCTCGTTATGCTTTACATGAGGAAAAGGAACGACTTTTCATATCGTGCAGCCAGGAGATTGATCGTAGAATTGTGCGTCATGGGGAAAAGGTGGCTGGCTGTGCTCATGGAGAAATCTCATAGAGCAGAGAAAGGCATCTTTTTCCCTTCTTGAAATGTTGGCAGACTAGGTCCTGGGGTCAACAATAGGCTTGAAGCTCTATTAGGTTAAGGCTCAGAGGTCCTCTTGTGGGGGACATTGTCATATATTGGTGCACACTTGTCAAAGAGTACAGTCCATAAAATGGAGAGCCTTCCTTCTTCCCTAACAATGGAATCTTTTGAAATTTCCTAGATTATATCAGGGATCCACCTCTCGCATTGCTCTGCACGGGGGTGGGTGCTCAGTAAATTGTGCCAGGCTGGCCAGGTGTGGTGGCTCACGCCTGTAATTCCAGCACTTTGGGAGGCCAAGGTGGGTGAATCACGAGGTCAAGAGTTCAAGACCAGCCTGACCAACATGGTGAAACCCTGTCTCTACTAAAAAAATACAAAAATTAGCTGTAATCCCAGCTACTTGGGAGGCTGAGGCAGATAATTGCTTGAACCTGGGAGGTGGAGGGTGTGGTGAGCTGAGATCGCACCATTGCACTCCAGCCTGGGCGACAGAGCAAGACTCTGTCTCAAAAAAAAAAAAAAAAAAATTGTGCCAGGCTGCCTGGTAAGTGGAGAGCCCTAGTGGGTTGCTCTTATTTGGTGGGAGATGATGCTGGGTTCTCTAATGCTGCCTTATGCTCTTCCGCAGATGTCATGTGGCCTGTGTTTTGGACCGTGGTTCGTACCTATGCTCCTTATGTCACATTCCCTGTTGCCTTCGTGGTCGGGGCTGTGGGCTACCACCTGGAATGGTTCATCAGGGGAAAGGACCCCCAGCCCGTGGAGGAGGAAAAGAGCATCTCAGAGCGCCGGGAGGATCGCAAGCTGGATGAGCTTCTAGGCAAGGACCACACGCAGGTGGTGAGCCTTAAGGACAAGCTAGAATTTGCCCCGAAAGCTGTGCTGAACAGAAACCGCCCAGAGAAGAATTAATGGAGGACACAGGGCCCTATGGTCCTACTGTAGGCGGTGACTTGTCCTGCTACCATGTTGACAGAGCCCCAGAACCCACATCTGATTGGCTTTGTTGCTTATTCTGGCCCCTCCCACACCACACAGCCACACAAATACTGGCTGCTCCTTGATGGCCAGGCAGACCCAGCAGCAGCCGAGGGGCCAGTGAAGAGGAAGGCCGCATCTGTTGTGTGGTGGCCACAAGCACTCAGGCATCTGAGTTTACTGGTGCACTGCTGGGAGAAGAGTTAAGAGATGAACATTGGCTGTCAATCTCTGCGGGCAGGCGGTTTGGCCTCTAGTGGGAATGGCTGGGATTTGGGCGTTGCCTTTAGGAGGGATACCTGCATGTCTAGTTCCAGTCTGCACTGGAAAGAATTCAAATATGCACCTGGCTCCCTTCACTATTTTGCCCTATCCTTTGTGCTCATTCTTACTGAAATCTGTCTTGTCAGCTCAGGAATGGGATTCCCCCGGGAAGGAAAGCATTTTTCTGTTCTGGGAAGCCCAGACTGTTCACTTTGGGGCAGGGACGAATATGTGCCTCGTGAATTTGCTTGAAAACAGTCACCGTCTTCTACCCCCATCACTGTATAGTGAAAAACCTGATTAAAGTGGTATCTGAGAACCATAATGATCGAATCTTATCATCCAGATGGTATTTGGGGGTCTTCTTAGGAGTTAGGCAAGTACAGGCATTTTAGAGCAGGATAACATTGGTATTAAAGCGTGCCAAAGAGCCCTGGAAACTGCTTTACTAGTGCGGTTCCACTGAACCCTGGAGGCGCAGATTCCCAGGAACATTTTTACCATTATTACAACTGGCTGTAGCACCTTCAAGTCTAAATGGAAGTAGACCTCACATACGCACACATAGATGCCTTTCCCTATAAAAGTATATACGCACATTCAAGAAAATTTGGTAGGGATTTTAAAAAGGTCACCCATGTTCCCAGCTCGTTAATAACAACCATTAACATTTTGTTGTCTTTTACTAATTCTCTGCATAGGTTTTAAAGATAGTTATCATTACTGTACATTTAATTTTATATACTTTTCTCACTATTATCATTTTTCCACTTTATATGGTCATCATAATTGGTTTTTTGGAGACAGGGTCTCACTGTCACACAGGCTGGAGTGCAGTACAATCACGGCTCAGTGCAACCTTGACCTCCTGGGCTCAAGTGATCCTCCCACTTCAGCTCCTCAAGTAGATGGGACTACAAGAGTATGCCACTATGCCCAGCTAATTTTTAAATTTTTTTGTAAAACCAGGTCTCACTATGTTGCCCAGGCTGGTCTCAAACTCCTGGGCTCAAGTGATCCTCCGGCCTTGGCCTGTAGTTTCTTTTTTTTTTGGAGATGGAATTTCATTCTGTCACCCAGACTGGAATGCAGTGGCGTGATCTTGGCTCACTGCAACCTCTGCCTCCTGGGTTCAAGCGATTCTCCTACTTCAGCTCCCTAAGTAGCTGGGATTACAGGCGTGTGCCATCATGCCTGGCTAGTTTTTGTGTTTTTAGTAAAGACAGGGGTTTCACCATCTTGGCCAGGCTGGTCTCGAACTCCTGACCTCAAGCGATCCCGTCTGCCTTGGCCTCCCAAAGTGCTGGGATTACAGGTGTGAGACACCATGCTTGGCGGTCTGTAGTTTTTTGTTGTTGTTGTTGTTTTAAATATGGAGTCTCGCTGTATTGCCCAGGCTGGAGTGCAGTGGCGTGATCTTGGCTCACTGCAACCTCCACCTCTTGGGTTCAAGCGATTCTCCTGCCTCAGCCTCCTGAGTAGCTGGGATTACAGGTGCGTGCCACCACGCCCGGCTAATTTTTGTATTTTTAGTAGAGACAGGGTTTCACCATGTTGGTCAGGCTGGTCTCAAACTTCTGACCTTGTGATCTGCCCTCCTTGGCCTCCTAAAGTGCTGGGATTACAGGCAAGAGCCACCGTGCCTGGCTGTAGTTGTTTTTAATAGCAACATAATTGTCTATCAAGTGGGAGTATGGCATAAGTTTATCCTGGACAATTTCCATATTGCTGGACATTTGAATTATTTCTGGTTGTTCACTCATTTACATACTGCAATGAATATCTTATATGAAGCTTTTCCTGCGTTTTGGAATAAACAGTAAAAATAGTAAATGTCATTTTGGATGAAATGGGATAAATGAGCAGTTTTGAGGATCTCATGCATAACACCAAATGTCTTTCCAAAAGGGCTCTAGGAGTTTCTACTAAATGTTACCACTTAAGACGTTGCTGGTAAGGCTGTGAGGGGAGTAAAAGCAGAGGGCAGGAAGAAGCATAAGAAGCTGTTGCCTCTTATGCCTCTTATGAAGCCGACTGATGTTTAACTAAAGTCAGCAAAGGGCAGTAGTGAGCATTTGGTGAATTAATCTGCCTCTAAAAGGGAGTGGGTATTGGCCCTGCTTCTTAGGTTCTCTCTCCTGAGGCCTGATGGTGTTCACAGGTGGGTGAGGGTGGAGTTCCTGAACAGTTAGAGGTGCCAGCTGTGAAGAGGTGCCAGCTGGAGGTGCCTTCCAGGACCTGGTGGTGACCTGAGAGGAGGGAGCAGGTCGAGTCGTTGGCTTCTTCTAGGTCCCTGAGGCCTGGTGGGAATGTGGAAATGAGCTGCTGTTGCTTCCCAGGGAACAAATCCAATGGAACTTGGGGAGAGACTGTCAGCTACCAAGTAAGGAGATTTCTGGTTCTGGCTGCAGGTTCTGGCTGATGAGCAGGCCTCATCGGCACACCAGTGCTGCCACCCTATGGCAGTCCTGGGCATTACCAAGCCTGCAATCACTTCCCTGGGCTAAACCAAACACTGGTGCTGACAGAGGTCAGGTGACAAATGAGCCACCACGCTGGCAGAAAGTACAGACCTGCCGAAAGGGGGCAGTGGCCACTCACCTTCCAATCTGCTGCTCATCCAGTGGTACTAGATTTTTGAATTTTTCTAAAAGATGTTCTAAGAGCTCCAGAGGGGGTTAAAAAAAAAAATTGAAAAGACGCTAGAAATTCAGGGTTTTTTTGGTGTGTGTAACCTTCTGATTTTTAAATGTTGATAATTCATTATACAAAATTCTAAGCATGCTATCATACCCGTGGGGTTAATTTGACCCAGTGGCTGCCAGTTTGTGACCTCTCAAACTGCCCCCTCCTTCTGATGACACCTAAGAAATATGGTTGTTGTTTTTTTTTGTTTTTTTTTTGCGATCTAACAACTTGTTACAAATATTAGATCCCAGAATTGGTTTCCCTCAAAACACTTTTGGGCATCCTGTACAAAGGCAGCTTAATAACCTAAGAAAAATGTGAGGATGGAAAGCCTACAGAAATAATAGCAAACATATTTCCCATGGACATTTTTGAATTTTCAGATCTTTTAAAATATCCCTGTCACCGCCCGTTGGCCTCCACTCGGTGTCTGGTCGAGAGAGCCCTATCTTTGGGAATACAGGTGGCTCCCTTCTTCCAGTCTCACTTTGATTGTGCCCCCTTTTAAATTCTTTCCTTTCCAAGGGCACGTCGTCACTGAATTTCTTCCTCTAGCAAGTCTATTAGTATTCTCAGCTAGATCTTTCTTTCCCACAGGCTGGCTGAAAGCAGCCATTGCGGTGGCTGTAAGATAGTATATGTGTTCTTGCCTCTGCTCAGGTGACATTAGATAGCAAGGTTTATGTGGATGTGGGTATAGACAGGTCAGGGTTGCTGGGATGAACCAAGGTGCAGACTGGTTTTCTTCCATGCTTGCTGATTCACCTTGGAGGCATGTGACCCTCTTTTTGACTGGCCTTCCGGTCACAGTTCACTGAAACACACGAGTGAGTGGACGTGCTTGGGGCTTTTTGCTCCCCCCCTTCCCCCCGTCTCTTCCCAGCCCGGTGATGGTGGTGGCTTTAGTATAGGGTCCTGTCCGAGCACGGCAGGAATCACTTCTCTCCCTGCAGCAGTTCAGTGGCTGGTGCTTTTCCACTCTTTCTAGACCCTTTCCTGTGCCTGTTGCTGTGTTAGCACAAGTCGGCTGGGCAGCTGCCAGAACAAGCCTGCCAGGGAGCCTTTTGACTCTGGTCAGCTCCCCAGGGCTCCAGGCTGGTGGGACTGCCGCTGAATGAAACATCATGGAATTAGCCTTGCCAAAGTCTGGGTTGGGAGCCAGGCAGTGAAAATGTAAAAGCCCCTCCGTCTTGCCTCACTTTTCCTTTTCTATTTTGCTTTAGATCTCTAAGTACTTGTAGGGTAGGGAGCCAGGGCAGTGTAGCAGAGGAAAAATAAAGTGAATTCTAGAGTCTGACAGACTTGAGTTATGAATACTGCCTCAACAATTAACTGGATGACCTTGGGCAAGTCACTTAGCCCTTCTGAACCTCAGTATCCTCACCTGTAAAATAGGGGTAAGAATTTTTGTTGGGTTGTTGTGAGGATGAGGTAATTATGTAAGGTTCTTAGCATAGTGACTATGCTAAGAACTTTACATACATTGTCACAGACTATGCTAAAACTTTACATACATTACCTCATCCTCACAACAACCAGTAGGTACTCAGTAAATGTTAGCAGCTTTAATTGTATTGCAGGAAGAACCTACGTTTCCTGCAATAGTTGTGTGTATCCTTGTGACCCTGGTGAGGTGGGGATCTAGGGGAGAGAGCAGCCTTGGCTGAGGGACAGCAGGGACCCTCATAGACCTGGTGGTTGAGAGCTGCTTAGAGATATTTCACAGAAAGAACTGGCTTGCATAAGAACCAAGAAGCACAAGCTGGTCAGGAGATTGCAGGCTTCGCACCTGCCTTAGTGGTAGTTCCATCAGTGCAGTCTGCAAAGTCAGAGGGAAGCAGATTGGCCAGAATGCCCAGGAGGTCACAGATCAGGAGAATTGGGAGAGGAAAGGGCCTTGGACTTGGAGGCAAGAGATCTGAGTGGTGACCTGGGGTGTGCCGCTTCACCTCTACTGGCCTTGGTTTCCCTGCGAAATGGGGAACGTGTTCCCTGCTGATCGTGTGAAAAGAGTGAGAAAACCAGTTTAGAGTGCTCTGAAAACATGCAAGTGCTAGATATTACAGACCAGTAAAACCTCCTTTATCTAGTTGGGATGGCAGCCAGTCTGAATAAAATACAAATACATGTGCTATTATTTCTTTCCTGTACACAGCCTATTTTATAGTATTTGCTAAGTAGAAGTCTTTAGGGGAATCAGTTTGAAGAGTGAAGAGTCATTAGTAACTGGCGTATCAGTTTTCATCCTGTTCCAGCAGTGCCTCTGGTACTTAAAAAACAGTTTATTCTTTTTGAATTAAACTTGTTAACATCAATTATCTGTTAATCAGATCCTTTTTACATAATACAAAAGTAAACCCTGGTTTTGTTTTTTGTTAACAAATGCCAAATGGGCCCTTCTAATTATTCAGATTTAAAAAAATCTTTACTAGCGCCCCAGCAGGGGCAGCTTTTCCATCTAGAAGAATCCAAAGTCCTTAGGGCCCTTATTCCCTCTCTCACTGCCTAGTTTCTTCACTTCCGACTCCCGCTGCAATTCCATTTCTGCTTCTCTGAGCCTAAGCTGCTAAGTGCAGCTGGAGTAATTTGCATAACCATCTCGCCCGGCCCTCTTCCTTCATGGGTTGTGGACGCAACAGAGTCTGCAACACTTCAAGGTAATCTTTTTTTTTTGAGATGGAGTCTCGCTTTGTCACCCAGGCTGGAGTGCAGTGACATGATCTCGGCTCACTGCAAGCTCCGCCTCCCGGGTTCATGCCATTCTCCTGCCTCAGCCTCCCGAGTAGCTGGGACTACAGGTGCCCGCCACCATGCCTGGCTAATTTTTTGTATTTTTTTTAGTAGAGTTGGCGTTTCACCGTGTTAGCCAGGATGGTCTCGATCTCCTGACCTTGTGATCTGCCCGCCTCGGCCTCCCAAAGTGCTGGGATTACAGGTGTGAGCCACCGTGCCCGGCCAAGGTAATCTTTTTTTAATCCAAGCTCCTCGAGGCTCCCAACCCCATCCCTGTGCCCTTTGTTGCTCTTTACTGCTTGCTCTCTGCCTCCACCAATACAGTGGTGAGGGCATTTTGGTTCAAAGTCTTTGTAATTGCAAATCTTATATACTGGTCATATTGTCGCTTTTTGCAGTACACAACATTCTCTTCATGGGATTCTCCCTTGACATCACCACATCTCAGTTTCCTTTTCCAGCTCTCCTGCCCCTGTTCCCTCCTGTTCTAATGTGTTTTTCCAGCTTCATTCGTGCCTCTGTTTTCTTGCTGGACAGTCTTAGCTTCATCTGTGGCTTCACCCGCCCAGTGGCGATGACTCTCAAATGTGTATCTCTAGTTCTGAATTTCCCCCTAAGTTCTAGATCATTATCCAAAACAGCATACCACCCATCTCTGTCTAGATTTACCATATAATATAATGGTTGAAATGTTGACCTGGGTTTGAAGCCTAACTCTGTAATCTAGCTGTGTGACTAGAGAAGTTATTTAAATTTTCTGAACATCATCTGTAAAATGGGGCTAATTCTGCCTACTTCACAGAGTGGTGACATTGACATAATGTTTACGTTTATAAGACACCTAGTGCAGTGTCTGGCAGAGTCTCTTCCCTCTGTCCTGTTGTTCAGGTTGTTTTTGATCTTGCTCCTCCTCCCTCCCATGGATTCCATCACTCAGCCGTGGTGGCCACTTCTACATCTGAAATCCATCCTTTGTTTTCCGCCTTACTCCCCTGCTTTTGGTCCTCTTCATTCCTTGCCTAAGCTTTTGGTCTCTTCCTGAAAATTCTCCCCATTTCTGCCAGCATTTTCTTTCTAAAGACCTTCCTGGCTCCTCGCCTACAGGAAACAAATGAAAGGCGCTTGCATGTCATGCAAGCTCTTTCACCATCGTGCCCCCGCCCACCTCCTTAGCTTCATCTCTCATTGTTCCCCATGATAAAACCTAATTTTTGCCACATCTTGAATATGTTATGCCCATTTAAACTTTTGAGACCTCCATGTGCCCTACACATCGTGCCTCCCTGGTACTTCCCTCACTGGCTGCCTGGTAACTAGCAAACTCCTAGTTACACTATAGGATTTAGCATGCGGGGCCACCTGCAGTTTTCTTAAGCACAGATTGTCTTTCCTGCTCCGCCTCTCTAGCCCTGTGTTCATTCTTCCACTGCAAGAATGTTGTTACAAGGCACTGGGATTGGTGTGTGTCTGTATCCCCCCTAGACTGTGAGTTCCTTGAGGGCAGGGACCAATTCTTACTCCTCTGCCCCTTGCAGAGTGCCTCACAAATCATTGTCAATAAATGTTGAATGAATTAAGAGGTCCTGGAGTGTGATTCTGGGATGGAGCAAGTACTGGGGCTGGGTGTGGGGACAGGTCTCTTAGAAGGATAGGGAGCAGGGCCGCCAGGTGTGTGCTTTGAGGTGCCTGGCAGCTTAGAGCTAATGGCAGCTGTGTTTTGCTACAGCGTTACCTTCCCCAAGGCTGGTAATGGGATGAACCAAAAGAAACTACTGACTTAATTTTCTAGGGGACTGGGGCTTGGGCAGAAGGCTGCATTTTCCTCCTGGGTAGGACCTGGATCAGGATAGCCCATGATGAATTTGACCCTGATGACTCTATAGTGGGGAACAATGTCCTCAGGAAAGCATTCAGGAAACCCTTCGTGTAGTAGTGATCAAAGCTCTGGAGCAGCTCAGCAGGGTGGATGGGAAAACTCCAAGGAATCCAGCAAGGCCCTGGGTCTGAGCCCAGGGATCCTCTTAATGCACTTACCAGGTGGAGCTCTCCAACAGCCTCTCGGCAGACCCTTGGACCAACCCTTTGGTTTGAGGAATCCTGGGAAGGGGTGAGAATGGCTTCCTGGAGATCCTGTGGGAGCCACTGCTTCTGGAGTGTCTCTGTTTTATCTCCATTTTCCCCTTCATGCCTTCCCTCTAGCCACGTGCCTGAGAGGGTGGGGTGGGCTGGTAGGTGAAGCCTGTAAGCATTGAAAATAGAGATGGGGAAGGCTCTGGTTTCCCCACCTCCTCAAGAAGCAGACTATAAACCTTCTTGTATTTATATGAAACCCTCTTTCCACTTGTCTGTCATTCCTAAGGAGTTCAAATAAAAGAGAGAAAATCACCGATTCTTCTTCTGCCCCTGGAGTGGGAAATGGCTCCCCCAAGATAATGGGATTCTTAGCAGAGCTGGCCCTGTGGCCGCCCCATGCCCCCTCCCTTTCCCAGCTTGCACCTTGTCATCATGCCAAACCAAGGTCAGCTTCTGGCCTGCAGTTTGCTTGAGTTGACGATGAGGGGAAACCCTCTTGGGTGCCTGCGGGACGTAGGGCATAGCCACAGCCCCTCTGGCTGGTGGCTCATGTGACTTACCTCTGATGAAGGTTGCAGTCTGCTTTTCCTGCCCCCTCCCAGTTTTGTTTGCCTAGCACACAGACCAAAGATCAACTCTTGGGGTACCTCTGCCCCTTTGATCCTCTTCAAGCTGTTTTCCCCACGTGCGGGAGGGTAGGAGGTCACAGTCTTTCCCACAGATGCGAGTCCTGTGTGTTTATAATTTGGTTGATTGGTGACAAGGTGGATTGTTCAGCTGCTATTGTCCCTAAAGCCCTGTCCTTGGCTGGCTCTCACCTCACTGATACATGCTGGGGCCTTGATGGGCTCAGACCCCACCCCACCCCACCTCCCACCCTGCAATCCGCTCTCCTCAAGAAGCTCAGCTCTGGAGCTAGACTGCTCCCATTCAAAGCCCAGCACTGCCTCTTACAGCTGCAGTCCTTTGGCAAGCTTCTTCTTAGTGTCTTCTGTGTCAAATGGGGCTAATGTATGACTTATAAGGTTATTGCGAGGATTCAAGGAAAACACACCAAAGCATCTGAAACAGTGGCTCACATATAGTTAGCACTAGGAAAAGTTGGTTATTGTGATTAGGAGTATTTTTTCCATTCTGTGCATTTAGCCACACTTCAGGACCCTGATTTCTCTCTGGGCTCTAAGAGGGGGTGCCTGAGTGTAGTGGGGAAACTGAGGCCTACAGTAGCCCTGTGGCTGACAGCTGGGGAACCATGAGGGTACCCTGATCCTCAGCCCTGAGGCCTGTTGGCTGTGCTGTTTGTGGCTTCTCTGCCCCTGTCTCACTGTCCCCGCTCTGAGTCCCCAGGCCTTTCCTGGACTGCCTTGGTGTCTTGTAGCAATTCCAACCTGCACACAGCCTTGGTTGGCTCACTGATTGGCCTTCAGGCAGATAGAGATTTCTGGAGGAGGCTGGAGAAGCTGAGGGTTGATTGAGGGTGGCACTGAGCTGAGGGGACCCTGCCCAGGCTACTGTGGCTCTTGGGAGTGTGTTGGAGGGGGTCCCCCAGACTCTTGCTCATGATCCCCAGACAGGGGAAGTGTCTTAGTTTGTCAGGGCTGCCGTAATGAAACACCACAGAGTGGCTCACCAACCTCAGAGACTTATTTTCTCACAGTTCTGGAGGCTGGAAGTCCAAGATCAAGGTGCCAACTTGATTGGGTTTTCCTGAGGCCTCTCTCTCTGGCTTGCAGGTGGGCACCCTTTTGCTGCCTGTTTACATGGGTATCTCTCTGTGCCTGTGCACTCCTGGTGTATCCAAATTTCCTCTTAAAAAGACACCATCAGGTTAGATTAGGGCCCACCCTAATGGCCACATTTTAACTTAATCTTATCTTTAAAAGCCTATCTCCAAATACAGTCATATTATGAAGAAATACGAAGTTTAGGACTTCAACATATGAATCTTGTGGGAACACATTTCAGCAGTAACAGAAAGACAGACGGCAGCAGCATGAAGCGGGCTGCTGCCGCTGGGGAAACCTCTGCACAGGAGAGTGGCGGCAGCCAGAGCCTTTAATGGGGAGGCGCTCAGCCTACCCTGGGGAGAGGCTGGTGCTGGGTCTTCCTCCCTCTCTCCCACAAGAGGCCTTAGAGTGAGAACTAAACGCCTGAGGCCGGAAGGCTCTGTGAGCTGATTATCCCTGTGGTCTCTGGGGTGAAGGAACAGTCAGCAGGCCCCAGGCACTGTCCCGTCCTTCCCCTGCCTTATCAGAGCCTCGACTCCCTTCCGCCTCTAGGCTGTGACCCAGGCTCTCCCCATGAGCAGTGACTTTGAAGGGGGTAACACCGCCACCTTTGTTTTAGCTGAGCTCTGCAGCTCTCCACATACCCCACCTGGCAGGGAGTGGTTTAGAAATAGCACTGAGAGTTCAAACATCACTTCTATTATTTTTTCCAGGAGATTTACTTGTCTGACTGAGTTGGTTTAGGCTGATATTCTAGTAAAGGCTTTCCTCTCTGAGTGCATGTGTTTTCTGATAAAAGCTGAGGGCGGGTGGGGAAGTGGCTCAGAAACTTTCTGGAAGTCAGAATTGGCCACAGATGACAAGTAAGTGCTTTGCCTGGCCCTGGAGCCCACCTCCCCATCAGTCTTTCACGCAACCCCATTAGGTGGGCTAGAGATCATCTCAGGGTCCTCTGATGGTGCACTGCCCTCCCCCAGCATCCTACATCTCCCTCTGGGGTCAGTAGTTCTGGGTCTCTCACGGCCTCTTGTCCCCCCAGGCCCAGAAGCTAGCATTGGAGGGGCAGGAAGGATGGATGCTTTAGGTCCAGCCACCTGCTGCCTTCTGCCCAGCCAGGTCCACAGAGTCCTAGGATTGCAGAGGTTCCCTGGCTTCTTGGAAAAGGGCTAGAAGGCAGCCACCCTGCTTTTCCTGTGGACTTCATTAGTCTTGGGAACCCAAGGCAGGCAAATCCCAGAAAAGAAGAGAAGGAAAACTGTGCTCACTGAGCTCCTTTAGGCTAAGTGTTGGGCCGGATGCTTCTGATATCTCATTTAATCCTCTCAAGAGCCCTGCAAAGCAGGGGTTGTTTTCTCCATTTTATAGATGGGGAAACTGAGACTCAGGGGCTAAGTAACTGAATCGCATGTTGAGCGAGTGGTTGTGCTGGGAGCGAAGCCTAGGTCTGCAGGCTTTGGAGCTCTGGTCTACCTCCATGAAGCTGGCTGTTCCTCCCAGCTTCACTGTGCCCTTGGCCTTTCTTCCCCTTGGACAGTGGAGGGTGGAGGGTGGGAAAGTCAGTGGGGGCTTCCTCCCCTCCTCTTTCCTTTCATCTCCAGAGACCTCTTTGTTTTGCCTGATTCCTGGACACACTGGGCTCAGGGCTCCTGACTGACTGGGCTGCAGCTCTCAGATCTCCAATGACTAGGAGGGAATGAATGGGTTGTCACCTCTTGACCTGTATCCCCCACCCCCACTATGTCTCCTACCCCAGCAACCACAATGGCCTGAGGCTAATTCAGTGCCGTCATTGTTGACCGTGGAGAACAATGCTCAGAGACAGGCTGCTGGCAGTACTGGGTGCAGCCACCTGCTCCTCTCCAGCACTGTTTCTCCCATGCTAGGAAGTTGGGAGATGACTTTCCATGTGTGAGATATGAGGGTCCTGAGAGGAGGTGTGAGAGGAGGGAGCAAACGGTAATCTCCCCATTCCCCCATATCCAAACCATTTCCCAGTGCCAAGCAAGGCTGTGGGTACTATGGGCTTCCTCTTACTAGGCTGTGGGTCACATGGCTCCCCCCTCACTAGCTGTGAGACCCTGGGCAAAGTCACTTAGCTTCTCTGTGTCCTAGTCTTTAATATAGGGATTTACTACCTCCTTCACCAAGTAATTTGAGGGGAAAGCTCTTAGCATAGTGCATCATTCCATAGAAGACATCAGTTCTCCCTCTTGCCCCTGCTTTCCTGGTAATTGGCAGGTGTGCTTGATCTTTTGGGGCAGCTTGTGCTGGGAGGCAAGGTGCTGTGGGAAGGCACAACCTGGGAGAGCCTTTCCTGAGTCCAGCTGGAGCCAGAGATAAAGGAGGCCTCCCTGCTTCCCCAGCTCTCTTGCTTCACTTTGCTTTTTGTAACACGGAGGAAGCTGAAGGCATTGTGATTATCGGCTCCGGGAAGATAAACTTGAAGGGTGACTTAATGAGCATTTGTAAACCTATCGAAGGTTATCATTCAGGGCAGAGTGACCAGCGGACACGTGGAAATGGGTTTAGTATGCAGTAAACGTATGTGAGTAGACATGAGAAAGCCTTTCCCAGCAGGAGAAGGCCTGGGAACTTGGAAGGGGGGGTCGGGGGTGAGACTGAGGAAGCCTGTAAAACCTTTAAAAATAGGTCATTTTGTTCTGACTGGGCTTGGGTGGGGTTTGGTTAAGAGGTGAAGGGACAGGTCAGAGACCAGCCAGGAATTCACCCTTGAATGAGAAGTCAGGTGAGACTGGCTGGTAGCATCCTTAGGCAAACAGGGTTGCATTTTATAGGGGAGCCTGGGCTAGGGGGTAGACAGGGAAACCCTGCCTCTGTACCCGCCCCCAGCTTTGCCTTGCTGTATTTTCAGAGACAGCACAGGAAGTGGGCCTTCACAATGTCAGGATACAGGAAGCTATCGGACTATTGAAGGCCACTTCCTGTGAGCTGGTCATTCACATACGTTTGTCACCGGCTATCAGGCCTTTTGGGCTCTGCCATTGTCTGGAGGGGCTGCAAAAGACTAGGGGCTGCCAGCAGAGGCTTTTGGACACAGAATACACTATTGTGCTGAACTGGCAGCACCCCATGGTGTGGGGAGGAAAGTGGTGGGTAAGAAAGGGGACGCCTGGCTCTCATTGTCATTGGTTGCACAATGGGGTTGGGGGTTGGGTGCTCTCCTGCTCATGGGAGCCTGAACTTCTGGGAGATGAGATGGCTACACAGAAGCCTGGCTTTAGGCATGATACCAGAGTGAGCTGGAAAGGAGGTCCATCACTTTATTAGCAGTGATGGGCTTTCTAGATCTCTGCCATTGGCCAGGGTGACATAGCATGGGCTTAGAGTCAGGCAAACCTAGATTTCGAAGTCATACCTCACTGCTATCAATGGTGCAACTTTTGCGCATATACCACCCTACCCCTCTGAGCTTTAGTCCTGCTCCTGTAAAATGAGGATAGTAAGAGCTGACTCATAGGGATGATCATTGCTTGAAATAATCTGTTGAAGTCTTTAGCTTGGTACCTGGCACTTATTAGATGTCTAAGAAATATGAGTTCCTTCTCCATCCTCATCTCCTTCCCTTCTAGCTCACTTCTGACCCTACTGCCTGGTCTGCCAGTGAGCAAGTGAATTAGTGAGTGCAGGGGTATGAGGAGATATTTTAATATCAGCCCAAACAAAGCATTACTTCTGCCTTTTTTTTTTAATGCCAAGAATATCAAATAGACCGTTAATTATCTGCACTAATGGATGGCACAGTCACAGATGATTTTTTCTGGCCATGTGCCTTTGGCCTTATGTGTGAATCTGGGTGTGTCTGATTTCTGGAAGTTCACATCAATGCAGTTGTAACAGGGCAGACCTGTTCTGGAGGAGACGAGTTAGAGAACTGTCTAGCAGCCCATGAATTTGACCTGCTCAACTCTGAGACCCACCGGTGCCAGGAAGAGGCCACTCTCTTTCTCAGCTCCCTGATAGGTGGAAAACCATGCACTTTGGAGGCAGACACTTGGATTCAGATCTTGACTCTGGCCCTAACTAATGGTGTGACAAGGAAAGTTATTTGACTTCTTTGAGTCTCTGTCTCTTTACTTATAATCTGAGCTTAATCATATTTACTTTGCAGGTCTCTGTGAAGATAAAATAAGGTAATGCACATGCTCCTCACGTAGTCATGTTTTCCTTCCATTTCTTTCCCTTCTGCTCTTGTCTCTGTCACTCAGCCCTACCCTGAGCAGAGATCCTTTTCTAATCATTGCTGGTGTACAGATATAGTTAAGTGTTTGGACTTGAGGATCCTACTGCCCTACAGCATAGGAGAACCAGGACTCTGTTCATTGTGGTAGCCATTAGCCACATGTGACTATTTAAAGTAAAATGAACAAAAATGAAAAATTAGCTCCTCACTAGCCACACGTGGCTAGTGGCTATTGTATTAGACAGTGGGGACAGACATTTCTATCATTGCAGAATGTCCTATTGGATAGTGCTGAGCGAGAGGGTGTGATAGAACCATGGAACCTGATAAGTGGAAGGAAATAAATTAATGAGGAAAAAGGAGTTGGGTGGCCGAGAACTGAGAGAAATATTGTCCCTCTATTTGGAGCGTCTATGGGGTTTGGACTCTTGATGTTGGTTCTCTTCTTCCATTGATGGAGTTAATCCAGTGCACACTTGGTCTAACACTCAAATGCCAGGAACCTCTGGGGCTGGACTGAGAAAGCTGCCCAAGCAGGCCCTGTGCTCCACGGATGGGTCATGGCCAGGCCTTACTGACTAACAGAGTTTGCCTTGTGTCCTATGGCCCCTATACAGGTGTGAATTGTGATGGCTTAGGCCCAGGGAAGCCACAACTGCCCTAGGACTCTTTATCCTAATACCTGCCACTCTAGACTCTTCCCTTTGTCTCCCATCCTTGGCACAGAAACCATAGACAATCATATGGCCTTGCCCTGATGTCAATGACAGACTCATCCCCCAAGCATAGATTGTAGTTCTGGCATGTGGCTCGTAGTCTCTCCCTCCTCTGCTGCAGGCACCGATCCTACCATTCTTAGCCAGGCTGCTCCCTGAGCCTTCGTGGGCTGCTGGGCTCTGGAATTATTAGCTTTGTTGCCAACAGCCTGGTGTGCATGAGTCCTGGGCACCCCCGGACCAAAGCCATCCAACCTCAGCTGCACATTTCCAGTTTATACAGTTTGTCTGCCCTGCTTTGCTTCCTGACACTCTGACTAGCCTTGTCAGCATCCCCCTCTGCTCCCCTTGGAGGAGTGGAGCTGGGTGTCTGTACTCCTAAGCTCTGGACTGGGCTCCTGCTCTGAACACGTCTGTTTCCTGAAACCCCAATCCTGAAATCTGTCTGCTCTGCACATCAAACTGGCCTCAAGATATCAGCGTTGGGCTGGATCTTGTATTTGGAGTAACTCACCCTCCCTGCCCACGTCCCAGCTTCCTGTCCTTTCCCATCAGCTGTACCAACAGTGGAGGCTCAGCAAGCCTGGAACCTGAGGCCATGGGTGTTGGACAGGTCTAGGAAGGCCCTGTGGGCTGGCCTACCATGGGCGGGTTCCCAGACGTCACAGCAATTAAGAGTTCATAGGAGCTTGGCAGGTGCCAAGGTTAGGAGCCTATCTGGGATCACATGTGAAGCCAAGTTTTCCCCAAACTTGGGAGGGATCAGGATCTCTAGCCCAGAGTATGTTCTGCTCCCATTGCTCGTTTCATAGTTGTAGATCTTGAGGCAAAGAAAAGAGAAATGGCCGCGCAAGGCCACACTGGGGTGTCTGAATAGTGATCCTAGCCCTTTTCGTTCAAGCCTGGGGTCACTCTCTTGCTCTCTAGCACAGAATAAGCTGTTCTCTTGTCCCCCATTTGATCTCTTCCTCTTTCCCTCCCTGCCCATGTGAAGTTGTGTGAGAAAGGTGGTCCACAGGCACCAGGTTTCCAGACACTGGCAACTGCCCCACCTCCAATTCTTACCTCCGCCTCACCCGACTGCCAGCCAAGGGGTGGTGGTATCCGGGGAGGGATCTCAATCCCAGAAACAAACAATGTCACTGCCGATGCCATTGTTGGAGGAAACCCAAGGGACAGTCTAACGGGTGCCTCCCTCTACCTCCCTGCCCCCCAGGGCTTTTCTTTTCCCTGGCGCTGCTGCCCTTTGTCCTTCCTATCTTGGGAAGGATGGGAGAGGGCATGTGGGGGCTGGACAGGGCTTTAGGCAAGTGACCCAAAATCCAACTTGTTCAGACAAAAAGACCTTACTAGTTCCCAGGGCAGCTTCGGCGACAGACACGAGATTCCCCAGTACTATCCCCCTGCCCCTCACCTCCGCATCTTTCTCAGGGGTGGCCCCAGCCTCTCATGGCAGACCTATCTCTTCCATGTGGAGGAAAACAGGGCCACTGATAGCCCCCAGGTCTTCTGTGTTCCAGGTTCTGTCAGTCACAGGACAGGGCTGACTATCAAATTTGGTTTCCAAATCCAAAAATCCTAAAGAAGGGACACACAGGTACCTGTGTCCCTTGACTACTAAGTAGTGTCTGGGAAGAAGACATGTTAGGTAAGATGAGGCAGCTTCTGCAATGGCCTGTGGATGGGGTCACAGTTCCCAGAGAAGGCACATGGTTCCTCAGATGACGTTTCAAGAAGGAACAGGTGTGACAGTTCCTCTTGAGCAGAGCAGGGGTTTGCAGGGATGGTCCCGGCCTTCTCTGCTTTGGTGATTTCTTTTCTTTTCTTTTCTTTTCTCTTCTCTTCTCTTCTCTTCTTTTTTCTTCTCTAATCTTCTCTCCTCTTCTCTTTTCTTTCTTCTTCCCTCCCTCCCTCCCTTCCTTCCTTCTTTCTTTCTTTCGGAATCTCCCTCTGTTGCCCAGGCTGGAGTGCAAGTGGTGCGATCTTGGCTCACTGCAACCTCTGCCTCCTGGGTTCAAGCGATTCTCCTGCCTTAGCCTCCTCAGTAGCTGAGATTACAGGTGCGTGCTACCACGCCGGGCTAATTTTTGTATTTTTAGTAGAGATGGAGTTTCACCATGTTGGTCAGGCTGGTCTCAAACTCCTGGCCTCATGATCCACCCGCCTCGGCCTCCCAAAGTGCTGGAATTACAGGCATGAGCCACTGCACCTGGCCAGTGATTTCTTAGAAGTGCACTAGCCTTAAAAATGGAACTGAGGTGAGGATAGCTAAGAGGATTCCTAGGATTGTGGTCTGGAAATGGGTGTTAAGAGTGGCCCAGGTAGCCTGGTGCATTGGAAAGTACGTAGAGCTCCACCCCCACAAGTGACTTGGCCTTTCTGCTCCCATCTCTAAAAGTGCACGAGATGTGTTTCCCTGACCTCATCAATCTGTGGATTCAAATCAAATCACACTGGCTTTAATGTTCCACTTTTTCTGCCTCATATTCCCCCCCATTTCTAGGACCCCAGACTTCTACCTACTCAGAGAGACCCCGGGCTATCTCTCATGTGCTCACAGCCTGCTAGTTCATGACTGGCCCTGGCTTGCAAGCCACAGAAGGGCTGCAGGGCCCCTGGAGGAGTCCTTAGTCCATTTGTGTCCAGTGCCGTCCTGGTCCCCTCAAACTTGCAGACAGCCCGGGTTCCAGGTGGCACCATATTTCCACTGGTCCTTATTCAACTGGAGCCATTTGAAGCTCCATGAAGAAGGCGGGAGAAGGTTCCTTTCACCACATCCAGATTATACCTTGTTACTGGCCCCCAAAGCAGTGCAGCTTGTGAGGCTTCTCTCACAAAATCCCCCAGGAAAGAAAGTTCTTCGGCCTCTGCCAGAAGATCCCCTCTCTCTTCCTGAGGTTCTGCCCTGTCCTAGGAGCTGGGCCAGGGAAGGGTCATCCTGCCCTGGCCTCATCCAGAGGCCTGCCCCCTGCACACTCCTTCCATATCAGACCTTCCTCTTGTAAATATATGCTGGGAGGAGCGGATGCTGGCCTTTCCACATATCAGATATACCTGACTCTGAATTCTGACTTGCCGTATCTAGAAAGCCCTTCTTCACCAGAATTACAGTGTCCTTTTAGAAGGATTGTTGTGTGGATTAAGGGAGATACAGGATATGTGCTCAACAAATGTTAGTTCCATTTCCTCAGTTCACAAACTCATTGCTCTCTTATCGGGAAGGCCGGGATGCTAGCACCCCTTATTTTGTGCAGCTGCTGGGAAACCAGGGGAGCAGGGGAGCAGGGCCTGAAGGCCAGGAAGACCTGGCATGGCTTGGCCGATGAAGCTGGCATTCATCCAGCTTCTATGGGCTTTTCAGGGGAGCTCCATGGGTCCAAATGTGGTGGAATCAAAGATCCTAACTGGTGGTTAGTTGGGCCAGGGTATGAGACCAAAGGTCATGGAGAGGTAATCTTGGCTGAAATGTGGGCAGGAGACCTCCAGCATAGGAGGGGAGCAAGAGAATGTACATTTTTTTTTTTTTTTTTGAGATGAAGTCTTGCTCTGTCGCCCAGCCTATAATGCAGTGGTGCAATCTCAGCTCACTGCAACCTCCACCTCTCATATTCAAGTGATTCTCCTGCCTCAGCCTCCGAAGTAGCTTGGATTACAGTGCCTGCCACCATGCCCGGCTGATTTTTGTATTTTTAGAAGAGATGGGGTTTCACCATGTTGGCCAGGCCGGTCTCGAACTCCTGACTTCAAGTGATCCACCCATCTTGGCCTCCCAAAGTGCTGGGATTACAGGCGTGAGCCACCGTGCCCAGCCCAAGAATGTACATTTTGGGCATCCCGAAAACCTGTGTTTCACCTGGACTACCCCTGCAGCAGGTGTGTCTACCCTGCTGCAGATGAAAGCCCAGCTTCCCTCCCGGGCAGGAGTCCTTCTGCGGCAGCCCCATTGGTGGTCACTCAGCTGCTGCTAGGATGCTTCTGAAAGCAGGTCCATTGAATAGGAACGACCTGTGCTCTAGATTCAAAGCCATCTCCGTATGTTGGAATGAGAAAAATCTAACAGGAGTAGAGGGTAAAATAACAAACTGCATGAACACAGGATGGGGAGAGCTGGTTTAAAGATAGTTAATCTAAAAAGCAACCTTGGGGGCCGGCACTTTGTGAGCCCTGTAATCCCAGCACTTTGGGAGGCCGAGGTGGGTGGATCACTTGAGGTCAGGAGTTCAAGATCAGCCTGGCCAACAGGGTGAAATCCCATTTCTACTAAAAGTACAAAAATTAGTTGGGGATGGTGGTGCTAATAATAATTAATAATAATCTCCAGGCAGGAGAAATGCTTGAACCCGGGAGGTGGAGGTTGCAGTGAGCCAAGATTGCACCACTGGATTCCAGCCTGGGTGACAGAGGGAGACTCTGTCTCAAAAAAAAAAAAAAAAAAAAAAAAGCAACCTTGGCGGAGGCTTGGGGGTGGGGACAGGGACTCCACAAGGGGGCAGGGGAAAAGGACTAGGCTGAAGTCATTGAGAAGTCATTTGGGAAGTGTGAGAGCTTCCTGAAAGGAGGCGTCCTCCCCAGTGAGATGTTCTGGGTTCTGGGAGCCAGGCCTAACTGTCCCCCAACCCCTCCCCCTGTTCCCTAGGAAAGGCCCCCAGAGAAAGTTCTTTCTGGATCATTCAGTCCCCAGTAAAAGTTGGGACCGGGTCATTGACCCATAAAGGGATACATGGAGGTGGTGTCTTTGGGGACCAGGCAGGATAAGGAGTCAAGTGGAAGCTGCTCCAGGAACACTGAAGCTGGCAGCTTCCCAGAGGAGGTGGCTTGTAACCTCAAGAAGGCTCATAGCTGCCCTTTGCCTGAGTACCCAAGATAGGGAGGTGGCCACTGTGCCCTGCTGTGCCTGTCCAGCCTTCAATGCCCGTGGAGAGACACATGGAAACCCAGGATTAGCCACATGGATGAGTCGAGGTGCAGTTGCCCACGAGGGCATGGACAAGGGCACATGCACACCCGTATGCAGACACGGACCCTGACATACGCACACCAGTGCCTTCCCATCTTCAGCCACTCTCATTCTGGAGAATTCATCCAGGCCCGGGACTGCTTGACCCCTCCTCCTCTGCCCTCACACCCAGACTCCAGCCAGCCCCACCCCTGAGAAAGTACAGCTCAGGGGTCCCCAGGGCTGCACAGGAAATGCTTTGCACACTACGGGTCAGCCAGGCTATTTTCTGTCCCAGGACTGGAGGGAGGTTGGGCCAGGAGCAGCCAGTCACGACACAATCAGCTATTTTCTGCCTCTTTCTCTCTAGCTTTTTCTCTGCCTCTACCATTTGTAGTCAGTGTTTCTCTGTCTCTCCGTGTCCCTGTCCTGTCCCTGTATTTCTTCTTTAGGCCTCAGGGTCTTTTGACCCAATGCCTTTGCTGCATTTCACTCAGTGATCACCTGTGTACCCTATAAAACTCAGCTCAGTGACACCTCTTCCAGAAAGCTTTCTCTGACCCCTCACTCAGTCCAATTTAGATGCCCTTCCCCTTTGCTTCCAGAGCTCTGCGCAGGAAAACTCTCCGAGCTCTGTGTGGTTGCAGATGCAGTTCGCCCCTGCTTCCCCAGGTGGACTGTGAGAAACTTAAGGCTAGGTGCCCTGTCTTTTTTTCTTGTTGTTGTGTTTTGAGACAGGTACTCGCTCTGTTGTTCGTGCTGGAGTGCAGTGGTGTGATCATGGCTCACTGCATTCTTGATCTCCTGGGTTCAAGCCATTCTCCCACCTCAGCTTCCCAAGTAGCTGGGACCACAGGCATATGCCACCATGGCCAGTTAATTTTTAAATTTTTTTTAGAGATGGGGTCTTGCTATGTTGCCCAGGCTGGTCTAAAACTCCTGAGCTTAGTCCTGCCTTAGTCTCCCAGAGTGCTGGGATTATAAGCACAGGTGATCTGTCTTAATGACTTTCTCAGCATCTGCACACATAAGTATACGTCCACACCTGCATCCATGTTTATGTCATTTATTCATTTACTTGTATACTGGAAGACTATACTGTGATGATTAAAAGCCGAGACTTTGGAGTCAGACTGCCTGAATTATAATCTCAGCTGTGTGACCTTGGGCAAGTTGTTTGAACTCCTTGTGTCTCAGTTTCCTCTACTATAAAGTGGGGATGATACCAGTACCTGCTGCACTGAGTTGTTGGGAGGATGAAACAAGTTAATACATGTAAAGCACTAAGAATAGTTCCTGGCCCATTGCAGGTACTCCCACATATTAGTTGTGTTCTTATTTCACAAGTGATAAGATGGAGAAAATTGCTTTTACCAGTACTTGCCTCAGGGAGCACACTATCTGCTTGGGAAGGATGCTTTGACTAGTTGCTAAGGGGTAAGCCCTCTTGTCAAGGGATATATCTTTGAGTAACAACAAATGGTTGCTGAACTCTTTATTTAAAGAGGGTAGGCTGGGCGCGGTGGTTCACGCCTCTAATCCTAGCACTTTGGGAGGCCGAGGCGGGTGGATCACTTGAGGTCAGGAGTTTGAGACCAGCCTGGCCAACATGGTGAAACCTCCTTCCACTAAAAATACAAAAATTAGCCGAGCATGGTGACACATGCCTGTAATCCCAGCTACTCGGGAGGCTGAGGCGGGGAGTCACTTGAACCTGGGAGGCAGAGGTTGCAGTGAGCCGAGATCGCACCACTGCACTCTAGCCTGGGCGACAGAGCGATACTCCATCTCAAAAAAAAGAAAAGATAAATAAATAAAATAAATAAAGAGGGTAAGCCACGTGCCGTGTCACATGTCTATAATCTCAGCACTTTGAGAGGCTGAGGTGGGAGGATCCCTTGAGCCCAGGAGTTTGAGGCTGCAGTGAGCTATGATTGTGCCACTGCACTGCAGCCTGGGCAACAAAGTGAGACTCTGTGTCAAAAAAAAAAAAAAAAAAAGAGGATAGATTGGGCAACTGCAGGGCTTTTGTTTAACTGAGTGAGATATGCTGCAGGTTTTGGGCCGGAACTGAATTGTCTGAGACAGGAGAGTCTGGGCATGGTATGGGGCAAAGGCAAAAAGGAGGATGTATTAGTTTCCTGTTGTTGCCGAACAAATTACCACAAATGTGGTGGCCTAAGGCAACATAAATTTATTATCTGACAGTTCTGGAGGCCAGAAATCTGAAGTGGATCTTACTGAGCTAAAATCCAGGTGTCAGCAGGCTGCATCCTTTCTTCAGGCTTTAGGGGAGAAACTGTTTTCTTACCCATTCTAGCTTCTAGAGGCCACGCACATTCCTTGGCACATGGCTCCTTTCCACCATCTTTAAGCCAGCTCAAGTGACATCCCATTACTCTGACCTCCACTTCTGCCTTCCTCTTGCACTTTTTTTTTTTTCTTGAGACACTCACTCTGCTGCCCAGGCTGGAGTGCAGTGGTGCCATCTCAGCTCACTGCAACCTCCACCTGCTGGGCTCAAGCGATCCTCTCACCTCAGCCTTCCAAGTAGCCCGGACTACAGGTATGTGCCACCACGCCTGGCTAATTTTTGTATTTTTTATAGAGATGGGGTTTCATCATGTTGCCCAGGCTGGTCTCAAACTCCTGGGTTCAAGCGATCTGCCCACCTTGGCCTCCCAAAGTGCTGGGATTACAGGCGTGAGCCACCATGCCTGGCCTCCTCTTATACTTTTACTGACTCCCTTGATAATCCAGGATAAACTCCCTGTCTTAATGTCAGCTGATTAACAACCTTAATTCCATCTGCAGCCTTAATTCCATTTTGCCATGTAACCTAACATATTCACAGGTTCTGGGTTTAAGACGTGGACATCTTGGGGGTGGGGGCCTCATTCTGTCTTCTACCAAGGACTACTGCTGATAGGAAGGAAACCGGGGAATACACGTGTCTGCTGAGTACTGGGGGGCTTTGCTGTGGGGTGTGCATCACCTCTGACTTCCTCACAAAACCTTCAGTGCTCAGGTGCTTTGGGATATGGGTTTTCTTGGGGGGACATATGAAGACATGTGGAATCTTGGCTCAAGGATTGGCAGGAGACAAAATCTGAGGCTTCCCTCAACAGGGAGAGCTGAAAGCTGGGTCACATATTCATTCAATCAACCTGTATGAGCCAGGCTGGGCTCAAGGGTCATCGCCTTCAAGTCATTCACAGTCTATTAGAGGGGACAGGTGTACAAACAGGTAAAAGTCACTCTGGGATAGGAGGATCAGTGATGGCAGTCTACGTGGTTGCAGCACAAAGGAGGCACCCAACTTAGCCTGGAGGGAGGAGAGGCTGGGCAGACTTCCCTGAGGAAGTGATGCCTCAGCTGAATTGAGAAGGATGAATAGAAATTCACCAGGTGAAGAGAGGGCAGCACATTCTAGGCAGCCTGGACCATCAGAAAAAGGGTGTGGAGATGAAGGTGCAAGCTGATATGGTGTGTGCGTGTGTATATTGTGTGTGTGTAGTGTGTGTGTGTGTGTGTGTGTGTATGTGAGAATATAAGCAAAGTTCTGGCACAATAGCAGCACTCGGTGAATATTTCTAGAATAAACATTTCAGTGTTATGCTGTTTTATTTCTGTTTCTTGGCAGATCACGGCCCTGCCAAACTAAACCAAACAGGAGACACCTCCTTTTAGGGAAGCCCCCAGGGTTACTGTGATCCATCTGAGAAATCTTTTTTCAGGATCTCTCATTAGGAAAAAGAGGAAAGTTTGTTTCATATCTGATATCCAATGTAACAATAACTCTTCACATTTGCAGAATCCTTTACACTTTGCTGGATACTTCCATTTGAAATGTCTCAACTGGTCAGTGTTTTCTTTTTAGCTGAAGAAACTGAGGCTCAGAGAATTAACTATTGTTTCTCAAGGTCACACAGCCATGTGGCAGATCCAGGCCTGGACTTCAGCATCCCCGCTTCACAACCAGGCCCTGGCACCTGCTGATTACGGAGTGTCCTGCCCCTGCCCTCTGGCTGTGGAGGCAGCTGGGGAGCAGGGCTGAGTTGCCTGGTGCAGCCCATGATGTTTCCCCCTCTTTCCCGGAAGGGGTTTCCTGAAGGTGGAAGTGAGACCTGAAGGCATAGAGAGTGTGCATTGTTCAGCTGCACCTGGCGGTGAGCTCATATCAGCAGACAGAACAGGGAAGGCAGCACCAGACCAGGAATTGGAAACTGCCTGAGCAGTTTCCTTGGCCCAGGTCCCTACATCCATCTTTGCTTCCTTTTTCTGGGAACTGGTCCCTTCCTTGAGTCCTGAGCTGACTCTCATGAGGCCAGGGACCTGGTGAGGCCAGGAAAGTCCCTCAGTTTCCCTGTCTGAAAATGAGGGGGTTAGGTTAGATCAGTTTGCCTAAGTGTGATCTGCTGAACATGAGTCCTACAAAATATTCCACAAAAATCGAGTTGGATGGGCAAATAAACCAAGGAAAAGCTGGCGATTTCTTCTAGATGTCCACAGTGCACATTGGCATAGTAAAGACTCTGAGATGTCCATAAATGAAGAAACCCAAGCTCACCAGTGTTTCTCAAGCAACTTATTTGACTACAGAACCTTTCTCATACTCCTCATAGTGTTCTGCTGATAATGTTCATCACACCATGGATGGGTTCGGTCTCTTGGTGGGTATCAACCCAGTGACCACAACCAAGAAAGTGTTAGCAAGGGGATTTTATTACATGTAACAAATAAGGAGAACGCCAGGGGTAGTTTCCGAAGCAGTGTCTCCCTGAGCTGGGGCTGAGTCAGGTTTTGTAAGCCTAGGATAATGAGGTGTGATCTCTTTGGATCTTGCAATGAGGTGATGTCGGCAGGCGTGATCTGACTGGACCCTGCCATGTAGCATCAGCTTCTTTTTTATTGAGATGGAGTCTCGCTTTGTCGTCCAGGCTGGAGTGCAGTGGCGCAATCTCAGCTCACCGCAACCTCCGCCTCTTGGGTTCACGCCGTTCTCCTGCCTCAGCCTCCCAAGTAGCTGGGACTACAGGTGCCCACCACCACACCCAGCTAAGTTTTTGTATTTTTAGTAGAGATGGGGTTTCACTGTGTTAGCCAGGCTGGTCTCGATCTCCTGACCTCATGGTCTGCCCTCCTTGGCCTCCCAAAGTGCTGGGATTACAGGCGTGAGCCATCGCACCTGGCCAGCATCAGCTTCTGAATTCAGTGTCCACTCCTTGGACTGAGCCCTTAGGATCCCCCTGTGGTTGCATGCTTGGTTCATCTGGGCATGCTCTGGTTATGTGACCTGAGGGTCCCTGGCAAACTCAAAACCAACTCATAACTTTCTTACATGCAAGTTGAACCAGGCCTGGTGTGGTGGCTCACACCTGTAATCCCAGCACTTTGGGAGGCTAAGGTGGGCAGATCACTTGAGATCTGGAGTTCGAGACCAGCCTGGCCAACAGTATCTACTAAAAGTACAAAAATCAGCCAGGTGTGGTGGGCACCTGTAAACCCAGCTACTCTGGAGGCTGAGGCAGGAGAATTGCTTGAACCCAGGAGGCAGAGGTTGCAGTGAGCCGAGATCATGCCACTGCACTCCAGCCTGGGGGACAGAGCAAAACTCTGTCTCAAAAAAAAAAAATGCTGAACAGGAATTGTCCGGTGTGGTTACAATAACACTTTGGAAAATGTCGAATAGATGATCTCTAAGGTCCCTCCTCACCTCTACTCCAAAATGTAAGGTCTTTGAGGTTAGGGACCATTGTTGACACTTGTCCCCTAATTTTGCCTGCCCAGCACCCTAAGCCCCCTCCTTGATTTGAGGGAATCTCATATGATTCCTGGAGGGAAGCAGAGAGCTCCATCTCTCACTATGGAGGTCACAAGGAGCAAGATGTTTCCTCCTCCCTGTTTCTGGCTGCTGGGTGGGGGTATGTAATCTTGGCTCTAGACTTAGAATCCAGAGACGATGGCCTAGAGATAAAGGGACAGTGGAGGATTCAGAGAGGCCATCCCCACAGGCAGGAATGGGCACCTATAGTAGCATTCTGCATGGATTCTAAATGAACACACAGATGGGCCTAGGAGAGAGACTGGGCTTCTTTTGTGTGGATCTAGGAGTTTGTTTCAAGACTTCAAGTACAAATAGAGAGATTTTAGGTCAAAATATAGACAGTTTTGGAGTGGGCTGCCTCTGAAGGTAATCTGATTCCTGTTGGTGGAGGTTGCATGAGCAGAAGCTGGTCAGCTGTTGGTAGAGAGGCTAGATCACAATGGGGTCCAATACCTGGCTGGATGGTGTATCAGTCAGCTTTTTCTGTGTAAGAACCATAAAACCTCAGTGCTATACAACAGTAAGGGCTTATGGCTCACAGGCCAGGCAGCTTTGCTGATCTTAGATGGGGTCATTCACATGTCTGGGGGTTGGTTGGTGTTGGCTGGTCTACACTGCCTCGGCTGGGATGACCAGGGTGGCTTTGCTCTGCTCCACATGTCTCTCATTCTCTCTCAGGCTCACCCAGGCTTGTTCTCTTGGCTATGGTGGAGGCACAAGAGAGCAGATACAAATATGCAAGGCCTCTGGGGGCCCAGACTCAGGACTGGTATCCAGTCACTCCTACTGCATTTTGTTGGTCAGAGTAGGCCACAAGCCAGGCCACATTCAAAGGTGAGGAAATAAACCCTACCTCTTCAGTGAGATAAACTGCAAAGCGTTAGGACAAAGCCTGTGGGTAGAGGGAGGGATGAAGAATTAGGGACATTAATGCAATGCAAAATAGGTGGCAGTTAGACCAGTGTTTTTCAACCTGCATTCTATGCAAGCCTAAGTTTTGCACATTTTTCTCAGGGATCCCTATAAGCCTTGGTGGAGGCTGAGTGGGTTGGAAGTTTTCCTCTGGACTGTTGTAAAAGCCTTTTAACTTAGTATGATTAAAAGTACACATTACTGAGTGCTCACTACACATCTGGTATATTTTAGCTCCCTCTTTAATCCCTTAAGAACTCTTGAAATGGGTATTATTACTTTTCTCATTTTGTTGATGAAGATACACTGAATCTTAAAAAGGTTAAGTAACCAGCCCAGAGTCACATGGCTGGTTTGGCCTGTCTGATCTGAGCTTCCTAGCCCTCAAATACTCTGCTCTTCCACATCCTGTCTTTCCATTGTTGGGGCTGCCGATTGGTTTGACAGGTACTGGGGAGAGACCCAGACTGCAGGGAACCAGAGCACAGGTGAGAGCACAGGGAGAAGGCAGGAGAGCACAGTAGTGGCTGATGGGCAGAGGATGGGGCGGCAGAAGGGCTTGAGGTTTTACATGGGGTGAAGGGCAGGTGTGCCTGTTAACAGGGGTTACATCCTGAGGCAGAGCCATCCTGAGTGTGGGGGCTACCACAGGTGGATCTGGGTTGAAAGCTCTTTTACTTCCTCATTCAACCGAGGGCTATCGAGTACCTACCATGTTCCAGGCACTGTTGTAGGTACTGGGGAATAAGACACACCAGGTTACTGCCCTTTTGCAATTTACTTCCCAATGGAGGGAGACAGACACTAAACCTATAGGTAAATCCATAATATAACTTCAGATAGTCATAAGAACTGAAGGCCTGGTCTCCCTGAAGGGGATTCCCCGGTGGGTTCAAGGTTGCATTGATGGCAGAATACACAGGCGAGGAGTCACCTTCCAGTGCTCCCTGTGGGGCTGTGCTGTCTGGCCAGCGGGAGAGTGCAGCCCAGAGGTAGATCGGCCAGAGGCCAAGCCTTTTTGGGTTGAATTCTCAGGCCAGGGCCTTAGGTGCCCTGGGGCAGGAAGCAGGTGTGGAGTTGGATAAGGACAGAGCAAAAATAGAGCTGAGGGTAGTAAGGGAAGATGAGGGAGGACTGTGAAATCAGAGAGGTGGGGATGGGGAGTTGGGTTAAGTTTGACAGGATGGAGTCTAGTTAGAGAACAGCCTGTGGAACAGGGCCTCGGTGAAGACCCTTAGGTCCCAGGGATCTTAGGTGCCAGAGATCAGTTCCAATGCCAGCTCAGAATGCAGTTGCTTAAAGTAATGCATGGAAGATGGATTTTGAGGCAGCCTCCCACTTCAGTGGGAAAGAAAGACTTTGTTGGTAATGTCTGCCACGGTCATGGAAGGGAGAGGAGGAGCACAGTACAACAGTGCACTGGGGGATTGGTGGGAGCAGCCCACCTTTGGGGGGTATTTTATCACTAATATCCTCTAGAATTGCCAGCCCATGGTGAAAATAAAAAGCTGGCTGAGTTTTAGGCAGCTTTATTGTTCTTTTTAAATTTACCACAGACAGTGCACCCCCTTATTGCCCACACCTCGGGTTGACCACTCCCATCCCCGACTTTGGCACATCCCTGTACATGTGCAGATGGTAGAGCAAAAGCAAAGCACCCCTTTCTAGCATCTGTTATAAGCCTCCAGGGGCAGGACGCACCCTGCCTTTTTTCCAAAGACTTGGACTCGAAGGATAGCTTGCTGTGTTGGGTTGGTCAGATCACTTGGCTTTTAGAGCTTTTCTTTGTCTGTGCAGTGAAACACCTGGTGTGGCCTCATTCTAGCACTCTGGTATACATGGAGCACTCTGGCCCTGAGCTGGTGGACACCAGAGGTCTTGTTTGTACAAGAGCCCCTGGGCTTAGTTAGAGAAACGATTGAAAGGTATTTGAGAGTTGATTATTTGCTTCCTGGACAGTACTATTAAGACCTTCCCCCAAATAGAGGGAAAATAAATACTGCCCCAGCCTTTTGAAGGGGAAGGTCATGGATAGGAATGGAAGACAGAGGTGAAGTGGAGTCAGAGGACATGGACTTTCTCTGGGCAGGGTCAGAATTGGCAAGGACGGCAAGATGTAATCTCTTGGTGGTGTTCAGAGCTGTGAGATTGGCTGCAGGGGCTGTGACCCTTGGAGAGAGGTCATTCTTTTCCTTAGAGCTAAAGAGGGACCAATGGGGCCAGAGTCTCGGTGTGTACGGGGTATGGAGATGGTGCGGCCTGGGGGAGCGAGAGTTACATCTACAAAATGGGGGTGATGCTCCCTGCTTTACCAACCGTAGCAGGGGCTGTCAGTGTCCTACCCATACCCCCTCGGTACTGACCATCCTTGCACAGCTGTCAACTTGCATTTCTCTGCCTGAGGACATTCTCTGGATACAGGAGATGCTCAGCTCAATCATGGAGCAGTCTGGAAGCCTAGAGAGTTTAGATGCCGGGGACAGCTCTCAACCAATGATGTGTAGGAGTGGTGGATAAATATTCCAGCTTCCTGCATGGCAAGCTGGGGAGGAAGCCCCCAGTCCATGGGCCACAGTTGAACCCCCTGTCACAACAAGGGAACAATGGTTTGGATGGCGTCTCTGGGGGACAATTTTGTTCTGTGCTGTCTCCAAGATGTCCCTAGTGGGACTGAGCCCCAGTTGTCCACAGCAATCCCTGTTCACCCTGTTTTGGCTTCCTCCTTTCCTTATCTCTTTTCTCTTACAGTGGCTTTCTGGGATCAATCCCCAGATAAACCATCTTGCACTCAAATCCTTCCCTCCTGCTTTGGATGGAGGAGGGGGGATCCCAAACCAAGACTTTAACCTAACTGGTCTATTGTGAGCTTTCTGATAAGAGATACAGCTCTGGCAGGTTGATGATGGTTTCCGCAGCAGCTCTCTAGGAAACTAATACAGTAACCTGGTAAGTGCTTTGTAAACTAAAGACTCCTACAAATATAAAGGGCTCTGGGACTGGTCAGGGCATGGTGAAAAGCACATGAACTTTGTGGTCAGACAGATAAAAATTAATATCCCAATTGGGTACCAATTGCTGCGTGACTTTGAACAAGTCACTCAGCCTCTCTAAACCTCAGTTTCCTTATCTGAAGAAGGCCATGGGCAGCAGTCCCTACTTCTCATGGTCTCTACAAGCACTGAAAAGGATATTAATAACTGTCAAAGGGACTGGCATAGAGACTGGCTGAGGAGCAGGCACCCGATAGAGCATTCCAGCTCTTGAAGGCTAGCCTGCTGTGCTTCTGAGGTCAGTGATTATATCTGTGGCCTGGCAGTCTCTTCTCTTTCTCTGAAAGGCTTGTGGCTAGGTGCTTTATCCCTGGAGTGGCAGGCGCTTTCTGTCCCCCAACCTGACTCTGAACCTGGCAGGCTGGTCAGAATGACCTCCAGGGCCAGCCTGGTCCTGGTCCTGCCTCTGTAGCCCCACCTGGCAGCCAGGCCTGTCCATGCTTATCAGTGCCTGTGTTTGCTCAGCATGGGTACAGTCCTCCTCCTCCCCTTCGGAAAACAAGAAAACATGTTTTGCCAGTGACGGGGTGGAGTGGGGTGGCCTCTCTGGCTCCAGGCTGGGCCCCCAGCAAGGCCGCCAGTGGGCGGGCAGCCTGTTGTTGTTGGAGTGGAGAGCTGGCCCGCCAGCCGCCTGTTTCCTCCAGCTGTCCAAGCACGGCGAGCTGGGGAGGAAGCCCCCAGTCCGTGGGCCCCAGTTGAACCCCCTGTCACAACAAGGGAACAATGGCTTGGATGGGCTGGTGGGTGGGTGGAAAGGCAGCCCCCTCTGATCCCTGCTTCCACCAGTGACAGAGACAGGTTGATGGGGTGGGGAGATTTGCTCTCCTCTTCCTTCCCCCACCCACTGTCTTGTTTTCCACCTTGTTGGGCACACCGTCTCTCACCTCAGGGCCAAGGAAAACAGCGGCCTCAGGAAGCGTCTCTGGGCTGTTGCTGGGGTTCCACAGCTTTTGGAGGCAGCAGAGCTGGGGGAAGGGGCCAGAGTGGGACTGGCATGGCACAGGCTGCATTCTGCATGGGACTGTCGCTAATGAGTCATGGTCTGTTTCCCCTGGGGCACCTTGAGGATTTTGTGTCTCTGCATCTTTGTGTCTTCAGGCCCTGTGTATGACCTGGCACAGTGCATGTGGCAGAAACAATTTCTTGACCCAATCAATGAAAGATTGAACATATGAATACGTTTAATTTCTAGCTGTGCTACCTGGTGGTTGTGTGACTTTCAGCAGGTTACATAACCTCTCTGGGCCCTATTTTCCTCATCTGTAGAATATGTACCTTATAGAATTATTGTGAAAATTAAATGTGCTTCCAGCATCTCAACTTTCTCATGGGGAGTGTACAACACAATAAACCCAATAGATTTTAGCTATCATTAGACTGTTGCTGTTGGTGGTGGTATTGTCAGTGTGTGATTTAGAGGAGGTTGTTACAGTATTTCCAGTAAGAGGTCTGTACTTACTTTTGTTTCCATGGGTACAGGAAAGAGAGCTGAGCAGATGCCACTTCTACTGGGGCTGAAGGTGCATCCCTTTACTCATCTACAGGCCTCTGTATGGTATGCTGGCCCCTGGGAGCCTGGTCAGCTTTAGTAGTATTCTTTGGGAATTGGGAAAGTAGTTCTGGGTCTACCAAGAGACTCATGTGTGTCAGATGCTATGCTGGGTCCTTACACATCCATTACCTAGTTTAATCTTCACAACAACTCTGTGAAGAAGACATTATTATCCCCATCTTATAGATAGTGACACTGAGGCTCAGAGAGATGGTATCACATGGCCAAGGCCCTGTGACTGGTAATTTGTAGAGCAGAGATTTCAGTCTAGGTCTTTGAAACACCAAGCCATGTTCATTTGGTTGTGCCTCCCTCCCTAGCGATAAAGGTGTGCTACTTAACATCCTGGACTGTTGGTGGAGATTTGGCTCATCAATGATTGTAGACTCAGGATTGTAACAGGAAGTAAAGATGTAGGTTCAAGTATAGGGCCAGGAATGGAAACTGAAGAGTGAGAGGCTGAGCTCAGTATGAACTAGGACTTTTGAGGAGTTGTGTTCAAAGTAGGAAAGATAAGGATAGAGCAGTATTGTATATGGTTATGCATATATATGGGTATATTGGATTAGTTAGACTAATACTGTAACAATAACAAAAATAAAAACCCAGCTCTCTATGGCTTAACACGATAAAGGTTTGGTTTTTGCTTATTCCAGAGTCCAGTGCAATGGGGACAGCTCTGCTCCAGGCAGTCATTCAGGGACTCAGGCCCCTGTCATGCTGTGGTTCCATTGTCTTCTAGGGTCTGAGTCCTCCATTGCATCCTCTTTATCCTCCAGCAAAGAGAGAGCATGGAGAAGGCACCACAGCCTTAACTACCTTGTCAAGAGGTAACACACATCATTTTTACCCTCATTCTATTGGTGAGAACTAGTTGTGTAGTTCTCCTAGATTCAAGGAGTCTAGAAATGAGGCCCAGCAGCATTGTCAGGAAGAAGAGGGCAACATGATATGAGTGAATCCAAGCAGCCTCTACCACAATAATAATCATTTAAAAATACAGCTAACAATTATTGAAGTCTTATGTGTATGATACTGTGCTCTATAGAGGTTATTTCATTTAATTCTCATTTAATACTTGCAACAACCTTGTGAAGAAGGTAAGTACTTACAGAGATGATTCCTCCACTTTATAGATCAGGAAACTGGTAACTATTCATCTGCTTTCTCTCACTAAAGTTTTGTCTTTTGTAGAATTTCATATAAATGTAATCATATAGTATGGTATCTTTTGTGTTTGGCTTTTTTCACTTAGCATGCTCTTGAGATTCACCTGTGTTATTGGTGTGATCAGTTTTTTTAGCTTGTCTACAGGGTTTTGTAGTGGCATTTTATTGTGGTTTTAACTTGTATTTCCTTAACGACCAGTATTGTTGAGCATCATTTCATGTCTTTTAGTTAATACTTTTTATGGAGTTCCATTTATCATTTTTTTCTTTTATGGTTTGTACTTTTTGTGTTGTTAAGAACTCAATGTCACAAATCTTTACCTAAATCAAGGATTTCTCTGGAAGTTTTATATTATTAGCTCTTATGTTTAGGTTTTTAAATCTATTTTAAGTTAATTTTTATGTATGGTGCGAAGTACAGGCTGACATTAATTTTTTTCTCCATATCCAATTGTTCCAGCACCATTTAATGAAAAAAACAAATCCTGACCTCACTGATTTACTTTGGGATCTTTGTCAAAAATCAACTGACTATATATGTGTATGTCTATTTCTGGACTCTATTCTGTTTTATTACTCTATATGTTTATCCTTATGTTGATAACACACCCTTTTGATCACAGTAGTTTTATAGTAAATCTTGAAAATAGGTAAAGTATATGCTCCAATCTTGTTCTTTTTCTAGGTCAGTTTTTATCCAAAAGCCTGCTAAGATTTTCATTGAGGTTGTATTTAATTTATAAATCAATTTCAGGGGAACCGGCATCTTAAAAACATGAAGTCTTGTTATCCATGAACATGGTATCTATCTTACTTATTTAGATCTTTAATTTTCTTCACCAGGTGTCATAGTTTTCCGAGTAGAGGTCTTGTACATTTTGTTAAATTGATGCCTAGATTTAAAAAAAATGATTTCAATGCTATTGCAAGTAGTATTTTTAAAAGTTTGAATTCCAATGATCCTTTGTGGTATATAAAAATATAGTTAATTTGTGTAAATTGGCCTTGTAAATTGAGATCCTGCTAAATTCAGTTATTATTTCTAGTATCTTCTTGTAGATTCCTTAGGATTTTCTAAATAATGGTGTCATCTGAGAATAAAAATAATTTGACTTTTTCCTTTACAAGATATATGCCTTTATTACCTTTTCCTTGTCTCATTGCACTGGACAGTAAAATAACAAACAGAAGCTGTGTGGTCAGACATCCTTGCCTAATTTACCGTTAAGGATGATGTTAGTTGTAGGTTTTTTATAGTAACTCTTTATCAGATTGAGGAAGTTCTATTCTTAGAAAACTGAGTTTATAATCACCAAGTGTTGAATTTTGTCAAATGCTTTTCTTGCATCCTTTGAGAAGATCATGTGTTTCCGATATTCTAATGTTACACCAATCCTGCATTCCAAGAATCAGCCAACTTAGTCATAATGTATTATCTTTTCTATATATCACCAAACTTTTATTAAGGATTTTATGTGTCTGTGTTCACAAAGGGTATTAGTCTGTAATTTCTTTTTTTGGGGGGCCGGAGTCTCACTCTGTCAACCAGGCTGGAGTGCAGTGGCACGATCTCAGCTCACTGGAAGCTCTGCCTCCTGGGTTTAAGCAGTTCTCTGCCGCAGCCTCCTGAGTAGCTGGGATTGCAGGTATGTGCCACCATGCCTGGCTACAGTCTGTAATTTCTTTCTTTTTTTGTGAATATCTGTTATTTTACTCAGGCAGATTCTTGTTTGCAAATTAAGTTGGGATATGTTCCCTCTTTTTCTGTTTTCTGGAAGAGTTTGTGTAGAAGTGTTAATGCTTTTTCTTTACATATTTGATAGCATTTATCAGTGATGTCATGTAGGCCTGGAGTTCTCTTTCTGGGAAGGTTTTAAACTATGAACTTTATTTAATAGATCTAAGACTGTCCAGGTTATCTATGTCTTCTCGAGCGAGCTTTGATTGTTTGTATTTTCAAAGAATGTGCCCATTTTATCTATATTGTTGAATTTGTTGGCATGAAGTTATTCATGATATATCCTTATTATTCTTTTAATACCTGTAGGATCTGTACTCTTTTATACTTGATATTGGTAATTTGTGTCTTTTTCTATTTGTCTTGATCAATCTGGCTGGTGGATTAGCCACTTTATTTATCTTTATATTTATTTTTAAAAAGTCAGCTTGGTTTGATTTTCTGTATTGTTCATATAGTTCATGGACTTCTGTTCTTTTTTTTTTTTTTCGAGGCAGGGTCTTTCTTTGTCACCCAGGCTGGAGTGCAATAGTATGATCACAGCTTAATGTAGCCTCGGCCTCCGTGACTCAAGAGATCCTCCTACCTCAGCCTCTTGACTAGCTGGGACTACAGGCACACACCATCATGCCCGGCTAATTTTTAAATTTTTCATAGACACAGAGTCTCACTATGTTGCCTAGGCTGGTCTCAAACTCCTGGACTCAAGCAATCCAATTGCCTTGATCTCCCAAAGTGTGGGGGTTACTGGCATAAGCCATCTGTTCTTATCTTTATTATTTTTTTCTCTTATTTTAGGATCAGTTTTTTTTTTCTTGCTTCTAAAAGTAGAAACTTAGATTATTGATTTTGGTATTTTCTTCTTTTCTATTATAAGCATTTAAAGCTATAAATTTTCCTCTAAACACTGCTTGAGCTGCATTCCACAAATTTTGTGTGTTTTCATTTTCATTTAGTTTAAAATATTTCCTAATTTTTCTTGTAACTTCTTTGAGCCTTGATTTATTTCTCTGTGTTATTTTCCAAATATTTTGTTTTTCCCAGGTACCTTTCTTAGTTTTAAATTCAATTTAATTGTGGTCAAAGAACATAATTTGCATTACCCAAATCTTTATAATTTGTTGAGATTGGTTTTATGGTCTAATATTTGGTCTCTCTTGGTGATGTTCCATTTGAATAAAAAAAATGTATACTCTGTCCTTAATAAGTGGAGAATTGTAGAAATGTCAATTGGGTTGAGTTGCTTTATAGTATTCTTAGAGGCTTTTAAATCCTCACTAATTTTTTTTTTTTGGTCTACTTGTATCCATTACTGAAAAGGGAGGGCTAAAATCTCCAGCTATAATTGTAGATCTGTTTCTCCTTTCAGTTCTATCAGTTTTTGCTTCATGTATTTTTGAGACTCTGTAACTAGGTGCATACTGATTTAGGATTGCTACATCTTCTTGAATTTATCCCTTTATATTATGAGATGCCCCTCTTATCCCTAGTCATATTCCTTGTTCTAAAGTCTAGCTGGTCTGGTATTAATATAGCTACTAATATAGTTATCTATTAGTATTTGCATGGTGTATTTTTCTCCATTCTTTTTACATGGTTTATTTTTCTCCATTCTTTTTTGTCTTGTAGGCAGCATATAGTGGGCTCTTGCTTTCCTATCCAATTTTGTAATTTCTTTCTTTTAACTGGAACGCTTAGATCATTTGCATTTAATGTAAGCACTGATATAGCTGGATTTAAATCTATTATCTTGTTATTTTTTTTTCTTTGTCCTATATGTCTTTTATTTTTTCCTTTTTTTTGGCCTTCTTTTGAATTAATTATTTTGTATGGTTACATTTTTAAATTAAACTTTTATTTTGAGATAATTGTGGATTCACATACAATTGTAAGAAATAATACAGAGAGATTTCATGAATCCTTATCTTAATTTCTCCCAGTGGTAACATCTTGCAAAACTATGGCATAATATTGCAACGAAGTTATTGACTTTGATATAGTCAAGATATAGAGTATTTCTACCACCACAAGGACCCCTCATGTTGCCCTTTTATAGCCATACCTGCCTACCTTCTACTTATACCTTCTCTGTAACCCCTGGAAACTACTACTTTTTTCTCCATTTCTATAATCTTCTTATTTTGAAGATGTTATATGAATGAAATTATATAGTATTTAATCTTTTGGGAGTGGCTTACTTCACTCAGTGTAATTCTTTGGAGATTTATCCAGGTTGTTTTATGTATCAATGGTTTGTTCCTTTTCTATTACTGAGTAGTGTTCCACAGTATGGATATACTATTGTTTGTTTAACCATTCCCTCATTAAAGTTGTTTCCAGTTGTTGGCTATTATGAGTAAAGCTGTTACAAACTTTTGTCTACAGATGTTGTTTTGGTAAACAAAAGTTTTCATTTCTCTGGGATAAATGTCAGGAGTGTAATTGCTGGGTCATGTAATAGTTGTGTGTTTACTTTTTAAAGAAACTGACAAACTATTTTCTAGAAACATTGTACCATTTTATATTCCAACCAGCAGTGTGTGAGAGATCCAATTTCTCTGCATCATTACCGGCATTTGGTGTTGACACTATTTTTTATTTTAGCCACTCTCATAGGTGTATAGTGAGATTTCATTGTGATTTTATTTATTTATTTATTTAGAGATGGAGTCTTGCTAGGTCACCCAGGCTGGAGGACACTGGCACAGTCTCAGCTCACTGCAACCTCTGCCTCCTGGGTTCAAGTGATTCTCTTGCCTCAGCCACCCGAGTAACTGGGATTATAGGCACACGCCACCATGCCTGGCTAATTTATTTTTGTATTTTTAGTAGAGACGGGGTTTCACCATATTGGCCAGGCTGGTCTTGAACTCCTGATCTCGGGTGATCCATCCGCCTCAGCATCCCAAAGTGCTGGGATTACAGGCATGATCCACCGTGCCTGGCCTCATTCTGATTTTAGATTGCATTTTCCTAATGGCTTATAATGTTGGGTATATTCTCAAGTTCTTATTTGCCATCTGTATATCTTCTTCAGTAAAATGTCTCTTCACATCTTTTGCCCATGTTTTAATTGGATTGTTTGGATTTTTTTTTACTATTGAGTTTTTTTCTTTTTCAAGACAGGATTTCACTGTGTTGCCTAGGCTGGAGTGCATTGGGGTGATCATGGCTCACTGCAGCCTCAAAGTCCTGGGCTCAAGTGATCCTCCCACCTCAGTCTCCCAAGTGCAGTGATTACAGGCATGAGCCACTGCACCTGGCCTACTATTGAGTTTTGAGGGTTCTTTATATATTCTAGATACTAGTCCTTTGTTGGATATATGGTTTGCAAATATTTTGTTATCTCCTCAGCTTGTCTTTTTATCCTTTTAACAGGGTCTTTCACAAAGCACACATTTTTTAATTTTGATGAAGTTTGATTCATCAGTTTTTCCTTTTGCTTTTAGTGTGAAGCCTAAGAACGTTTTTTGCCTAGCCCTGGATTTCATTTATAAAATTTTATGATTTTACATTTAAGTCCATGATCCACTGTGTATAAGGTGTGAGACTTAGGTTGAAGTGCATTATTATTATTATTTGCCTATGAATGCTCAATTTCTACAGCACTGCTTGTTGAAAAGACTTATCTTTCCTCATTAAGTTGCTTTTCTCAAAAATTAGTTGGGAATATTTATGTGTGTCTATTTCTGAAGTCTCTATTCTATTCCACTGATGTGTCTGTCACTGCATGGTACCATGTGGTTCTGATTATGTAACTATGTAGTAAGTCTCGAAATTGGGTTGACTGATTTCTGCCACTATATTCTTTTTTCTCCAATGTTTTTACTAGCTATTCTAGTTCCTTTGCCTTTCCATATAATTTTAGGACGAACTTGTCTCTATGTATAAAAAGACTTGCTGGGGTTTTGAAAGGAATTGCATTAATTCTGTTGGGGGAAATTATCATCTTTACTATGTTGAATCTTCCAATCCATGAGTATAGCATGTCTCTCCACTTATTTAGCTCTTTTAAAAGTTGTTTTCATGAGCATTGTGTATTTATTTTGTTCTGTTTTTTTTGGAGATGGATTCTCGCTCTGTCACCCAGGTTGGAGTGCATTGGCATGATCTTGGCTCACTGCCACCTCCGCCTCCTGGGTTCAAGCGATTCTCCTGTCTCAGCTTCCCAAGTAGCTGGGATTACAGGCATGCGCCACGACACCAGGCTAATTTTTGTATTTTTAGTAGAGACGGGGTTTTGCCATTTTGGCCAGGCTGGTCTCGAACTCCTGACCTCAGGTCACCTGCCTGTATTGGCCTCCCAAAGTGCTGGGATTACAGATGTGAGCCACTGGCAGCATTGTGTAGTTTTAAGGAAACAAGTCCTGCACTTGTTTTGTTAGATTTACAACTCAATTTTTTTGGGTGATTATAAGTGGTATTGTATTTTTAACTTTAATGTTAAGTTCAGTGCTATTATATAGAAGTACAGATGGTTGTCTACATATACAATTACGCCATCTGCAAATAGGGACATTTTATTTCTTCCTTTCAAATATGTGTATCTTTTATTTCCTGGCTCCCTACTTGGCTTTCTCTGCATCACACTGACAGGGGTGTTGGGAGCACCTTGTTATAGCCTAATGAAGGGGAACGTCTAGGCTCCTCACTCAATCTTTGCTCGTGTAGGTGGGAGTGTGGCTACACTGTACAACGTTGTGTACAAATGTACACATATACACCATTGTGAGTTATACAGTTTTTTCTTGGTGTTTTCCTGGAGTAGAGTGTTATTGTCTAAAGGTTTTCTTTCTTTCTATCCTGCTGTTTTCTTGTCCTTTGGCTAAAGAGAGTAGGCTTTTGTTGGAGCTTTATTTTTGGTCTGTGCCTGTTGGCATTTAAAGGTTGCCAGCTTCTTCACCTCCTCCAAATTTGGGATTTTTGAGGCCAAAAGAAAATCCAGTGAACTTTGTCATCTCATGTCATTCCTCTGGTCCTAAGCTCCCTAGCTCATCTTTATGGAAGTGGAAGCTACATGATTATGTTTTAGCTCCACTATTACCTTATGAGTTATACCTCTTTTAAAAAATGTTTTTATAGAGGTTTCCATAGGGTTTACAAGATTAATCTTTAACTTATTATCACATTCTCCCTTCAAGCAATATTATACTGCTTCACATACAAGAACCACATAACAGTATGTTTCTATTTTTTTCTTCTCCTGGCCTATGAGCTATTACTGTCGTGTTTTATTCCTACATATGCTATAAACATCATAATATAATGTTATTTTTTGCTTCAAACAGTTAATTGTCTTTTTTATTTTTATTTTTTTTTTTGAGACAGGGTCTCACTCTGTCACCCAGACTGGAGTGCAGTGGTGCGTATATGGCTTTCTGCAGCCACGAACTCCTAGGCTTGAGCGATCTTACTGCCTCAGCCTTCTGAGTAGCTCGGGCTACAGGTATATGCCACCACGCTCGACTAATTTTTTTTTTTTTTTTTTTTTTTTTTTTTTTTAAAGTGATGGAGTCTTCCTGTGTTGCCAAGGCTAGTCTCAAACTCAGGAATCCTCTTGCCTTGTGCTCCCAAAGTGCTGGGATTACAGGCATGAGCCACAGTGCCCAGCCACAATTATCTTTTAATGAGATTTTAAAAAGTGTCTTTTATGTTTACCTACATATTTACAATATTTTCTGCTTCATTCATTTATGTAGATCCACATTTCCATCTGTATCATTTTACTTCTTTCTGAAGAACTTCATTTAACATGTCTTGTAGTACATATCTGCTGGCATGAATTCCCTTAGTTTTTGCTTGTTTGAAAATGTCTTGTTTAGCTGTCATTTAAAAAAATAACAGCTTTGATGAGATATAATTCACATAACATACAATCCACTAATTTAAAGTATGCAATTCAGTGGTCCGCAGTATATTCACAGAGCCATGTAACCAGTCACCATGACCAATTTTAAAACTTTTTTTTTATACTAGAAAGAAACCTTGTACCCATTAGCAGTCACTTCCCATTGCCCCCCAAGCTCCCAGCACTAGGCAATCACTAACCTACTTTCTGTCTCTATAGAATTTGTCTATTCTGGACATTGAATATACATAAAATTACACAATCTGTTGTTTTTGTGACTGGCTTCCTTCACTTAGCATAATGTTTTCATACACGTTGTAGCATATATCAGTCACCTTTATTTTTGGAATATATTTTCCCTGAGTTTAGAGTTCTAGCCTGATAGTTGTTTGTTTTTCTTTTTCTTTTTAGCTTTAAAAATGTTCCACTTGATTTTGGCTTGCTTAGTTTCCGATGAGAAGTTTTCTTTCATTCTAATCTTTGTTCCTCTGTATGTAATATTTTTTTCTCTGGATGCTTTTAAGATTTCTGATTTTCAAGTTTTGATTATGATGTGCCTTGGTGTGGTTTTCTTTATATTTATCTTGTCTGGGCTCCATTGAGCTTCTTAGTTGAGATTCTGTGAGTTTATTATTTTCATCAAATTTGAATTTTTTGTCATTTTTTTTCTTTAAATGCTGTTCCTATTTCCTAGTCCTGCTTTTCTCTTTTTACTTCTCAGATTTTCTCTTCGTTAGACTACTTGATACTGTCTCATAGGTCACTGATGCTCTGCTCTATCTTTTTGAATGACTTTCTTTTTTCTTTTTTTTGAGACGAGTCTCGCTCTGTTGTCCAGGCTGGAGTGCAGTGGCGCGATCTCGGCTCTCTGCAAGCTCCGCCTCCTGGGTTCACGCCATTCTCCTTCCTCAGCCTCCCGAGTAGCAGGGACTACAGGCAACCGCCACCACGCCCGGCTAATTTTTTGTATTTTTAGTAGAGACGGGGTTTCACTGTGTTAGCCAGGATGGTCTCCATCTCCTGACCCTGTGATCTTCCTGCCTCGGCCTCCCAAAGTGCTGGGATTACAGGCGTGAGCCACCGAGCCCGGCCTGAATGACTTTCTTTCTGCACTTCATTTCGAGTAGTTTCTGTTGGTATGTCTTCATCTTTACTGTAGTGTCTATTCTGATGTAAATCTTTTTTCTTCTGATACTGCATTTTATTCTCTCTACAAATCCCATTTTGGTCTTTAGAATGTATTTTTCTTTTTTTCTTCAGCATATTCATGTTTTCCTTTATATCATTGAGAATATATTTTTATATTTATAAAGTAACTCTTTTAATTCATTTTCTGCTAATTCCATCATTTCTGTTATTTAGGGGCCTGTTTCTATTTATTAAATTGTTTCTTGGTTTGGGGTCACTTTTTCCTGCTTCTTTGCATGCCTGGTAATTTTTTTTTTTTTTAATGAAGTATTTATTGATCATTCTTGGGTGTTTCTTGGAGAGGGGGATGTGGCAGGGTCATAGGATAATAGTGGAGAGAAGGGTCAGCAGATAAACACGTGAACAAAGGTCTCTGGTTTTCCTAGGCAGAGGTCCCTGTGGCCTTCTGCAGTGTTTGTGCCCCTGGGTACTTGAGATTAGGGAGTGGTGATGACTCTTAAAGAGCATGCTGCCTTCAAGCATCTGTTTAACAAAGCACATCTTGCACCGCCCTTAATCCATTTAACCCTGAGTTGACACAACACATGCTTCAGAGAGCACGGGGCTGGGGGAAAGGCCATAGATCAACAGCATCCCAAGGCAGAAGAATCTCTCCTAGTCAGAACAAAATGGAGTCTCCTATGCCCACCTCTTTCTACACAGACACAGCAACAATCTGATCTCTCCTTCCTTTCCCCACACTTCCCCCCCTTCTTTTCAACAAAACTGCCATCGTCCTCATGGCCCGCTCCCGATGGTCGCTGTCTCTTCGGAGCTGTTGGGTACACCTCCCAGACAGGGTGGCCGGGCAGAGGTGCTCCTCACCTCCCAGATGGGGCGGCCGGGCAGAGATGCTCCTCACTTCCTCCCAGACCGGGCGGCCGGGCAGAGGCGCTCCTCACCTCCCAGATGGGGCGGCCGGGCAGAGATGCTCCTCACTTCCTCCCAGACGGGGCGGCCGGGCAGAGGCGCTCCTCACTTCCCAGACTGGGCGGCCGGGCAGAGGCGCTCCTCACCTCCCAGAGGGGGTGGCCAGGCAGAGGCGCTCCTCACTTCCCATACGGGGTGGCGGCCGGGCAGAGGCGCTCCTCACTTCCCAGATGGGGCAGCCGGGCAGAGGCGTTCCTCATTTCCTCCCAGATGGGGCAGCCGGGCAGAGGCGCTCCTCACCTCCCAGATGGGGCGGCCGGGCAGAGGCGCTCCTCACTTCCCAGATGGGGCAGCCGGGCAGAGGCGCTCCTCACCTCCCAGATGGGGCGGCCGGGCAGAGGCGCTCCTCACCTCCCAGACGGGGTGGCCAGGCAGAGGCGCTCCTCACTTCCCATACGGGGTGGCGGCCGGGCAGAGGCGCTCCTCACTTCCCAGATGGGGCAGCCGGGCAGAGGCGTTCCTCATTTCCTCCCAGATGGGGCAGCCGGGCAGAGGCGCTCCTCACTTCCCAGATGGGGCAGCCGGGCAGAGGCGCTCCTCACCTCCCAGATGGGGCGGCCGGGCAGAGGCGCACCTCACTTCCCAGACGGGGTGGCGGCCAGGCAGAGGCGCTCCTCACTTCCCAGATGGGGCGGCCGGGCAGAGGCGCACCTCACTTCCCAGACGGGGCGGCCAGGCAGAGGCGCTCCTCACTTTCCAGACGGGGCGGCCGGGCAGAGGCGCTCCTCACTTCCTCCCAGACGGGGTGGCGGCCGGGCAGAGGCGCTCCTCACATCCCAGGTGGGGTGGCCGGGCAGAGGGGCTCCTCACATCCCAGACGATGGGCGGCCAGGCAGAGACGCTCCTCACTTCCTAGACGGGGTGGCGGCGGGGCAGAGGCTGTAATCTTAGCACTTTAGGAGGCCAAGGCAGGCGGCTGGGAGGTGGAGGCTGTAGCAAGCCGAGATCACGCCACTGCACTCCAGCCTGAGCACCATTGAGCATTGAGTGAGCGAGACTCCGTCTGCAATCCCAGCACCTCGGGAGGCCGAGGCGGGCAGATCACTCGAGGCCAGGAGCTGGAGGCCGAGGCGGGCAGATCACTCGAGGCCAGGAGCTGGAGACCAGCCCGGTCAAAACGGCGAAACCCCGTCTCCACCCAAAATACAAAGACCAATCAGGCCTGGCGGCGCGCACCTGCAATCCCAGGCACTCGGCAGGCCGAGGCAGGAGAGTCACAGGAGCCTGAGGCAGGGAGGTTGCAGCGAGCTGAGATCACGGCAGTACAGTCCAGCTTCGGCAACAGAGGGAGACCAAAAAAAGGAGAAGGAGACCGAAGAAGAGAGGGAGGGGGAGGGGGAGGGCGAGGGCCCTGGTAATTTTTATTGAGTGTTGGATATTGTAAGTTGTAATTTTTGGATGCTGGGTTTTGTTGTATTCCTTTATAAAATATTGAAATTGCTGTGCCATGCGGTTGAGCCACTTGGGATATTAGATCTTCTTGAGGCTTGCTTTTAAGTTTTGTTAGAGTGAGTCAAGAGGATCATTTAGTGTGGGGCTAATTTAGCCTGCTCCTGTGTGATGCTAATGTCAAGACTTTATCCAGTGCCCTGTGTATTCTGTGTTTTTTCCACTCTGGAAGATGCAAACATGAACTATTCTTAGCCTTGTGGAGCTCCAGGATTTGTTCAGCTTATAGTTTTCTATTGATTATTGCCTTAGGAGTTTCACCTTACACATGCAGTGATTGTTACTTAGGTAAACACTCAAGGGTACCCTTCTGAAGATCTCTGAAACTCTCTTTCTTTGTGCAGCTCCATCTTCTGTGGTATTCTGCCCCAGAAAATCTAGACATTTTTGCCTCCCTGAATTCTGAGCTCTTTCTCTTCAATTCAGCAAGACTGTGGATCTGTGTTTGGGTTTCTCTCTCTGCTCTGCAGCCTGGAAACTCTTTTCACAAGTAACTGGGGCAATGGTAGGGCTCACTTTATTTCCCTTTTCTCAGAGTTCTTCACTGCCTATTGTTCAGTGACCAAAAGGAGTTGTTTCATATATTTTGCCTGGTTTTCTAGTTGTTTATGGTTGGAAGAAAGTTTGCATAGAAGTGTCATTTGTGAGTAGAAGCAGAATTCTCCACTAGCTTTTAAATTCAATAAGTTCTAAAATATTTCTATGTTTGATTTAGATTTCTTTCTTCATGGACTTAAAAGAACACCTTTTTTTCTCACTTTTGATACCTTTTTTTTTCTCAATAATATAAGGCATACTTATTCATATCACATGGATATTTTCATGATAATATAATATAACACATCACCCAAAAACTCACTGGCCTAAAACAAAAATCACATATTTTTATGAATCTGTTGACTGGCTGGAACTAGGCTGGGCTTTGCTGGGGGCCTCTGCCTAAAACTGGGGCAGCTGATGTGGCTCCACTTTTCACTGTAGATCTGTGGTCAGTTGAGGCAGCTCTGCTTCTAGTGTTCATTCAGGGCCCTGGCTGAAAGGCAGCAGCCACCCCGAGGAAGTTCTTCTTGTGATGATCGCAGAGGCACAAAAGAACAAACAGAAACATTCAGGCTTCTTAAGGCGGAGTCTGGGAATCATCCATGGCCACTTCCTCCTCAAGTCATTTGCCAAAACAAGGCACCTAGCTAAACTCTAAGTTGAAAGGCGTAAAAGTATACTCTGCCTACAGTGGGGCCTGGGCAAGGGTGTGGATGCAGGGAAGGATAAAGTATTGAAGCCAGTAATTCAAACTATTACATAAATTTTGTTTTTATTTATTTATTTAGAGACAGAGTCTCTCTCTGTCACCCAGGCTGGAGTACAATGGCACGATCTTGGCTCACTGCAAACTCTGCCTCCCAGGTTCAAGCAATTCTCGTGTTTCAGCCTCCCAAGTAGCTGGGATTACAGGTGTGCACCACCACGCCTGGCTAATTTTTGTATTTTTAGTAGAGATGGGGTTTCACCATATTGGCGAAGCTGGTCTCAAACTCCTGACCTTAAGTGATCTGACCACCTCAGCCTCCCAAAGTGCTGGGATTACAGGTGTGAGCCACCGCGCCTGGCTTATTACATGAATTTAAAATCCTGACCAATAGTTCAATGATTTGAAGTGTTTGGAAGTGAAATTCTTCTGTGTATTGTGTTTGCATACTTCCATTCGTGGTGCATTATTTTCTGGTGTATTTTGTCATTTTGGATTGGTGTTCAGATATGGTAGGGCTTTTAGAAATGGAACTTCCATGTGACCTGGCTTGAGGAAACATCCCTCAAGAATAATTTTCTGTCAGTCTCTTCCAGGTACCCTAAGGTTCACATTATCCAAGGACTCTTTATTATGTTAATTTCTCAGGTTGGAGGTATGTGGACATTGCAAGGAGTAGAAAATTGAACCCTAGGCTGGGAGCGGGGGCTCACACCTGTAATCCCAGCACTTTGGGAGGCCGAGGCAGGTGGATCACCTGAGGTTAGGAGTTTAACACACCAGCCTGGACAACATAGTGAAATCCCGTCTCTACAAAAATACAAAAATTAGCTGGGCATGATGGTGGGTGCCTGCAATCCCAGCTATTTAGGAGACTGAGGCGGGAGAATAGCTTGAACCCAGGAGGAAGAGGTTGCAATGAGCCCAGGTCACGCCATTGCACTCCAGCCTGGGTGACAGAGCAAGACTCTGTCTCAAAAAAAAAAAAAAAAAGAAAAAAGAAAAAGAAAATTGAACTCTATATCATGTAGAGCAGTGGTTACCAAATCTCAGGTGAGGCATATTTCCTCCTACTAGAACCGGGGCTGAGAGAGATGGATAGTGTACTGGCTTTATGCAGGAGTCTCAGTTTAACCTCCTCAGGTGGGCCCAAAGCCTTGTGCCTTATTCCTACATCATCATTAAAAGCCAACCTCTTGTTACCAAAAGCAGGACAACAAAAAGCATTGGTAGGCCAGGCACGGTGGTTCACGCCTGTAATCCCAGCACTCTGGGAGGCTGAGGCGGGTAGATCACTTGAGGCCAGGAATTTGAGACCAGCCTGGCCAACATGGTGAAACCCTGTCTCTACTAAAAATACAAAAAATTAGCCAAGTGTGGTGGTGCGCACCTGTAATCCTAGCTACTCGGGAGGCTGAGGCACGAGAATTACTTGAACTTGGGAGGTGGAGGTTGCAGTGAGCCAAGATTGCACCACTGCACACCAGCCTGGGTGACAGAGTGAGACTCTGTCTCAAACAAAAACAAACACAACAACAACAACAACAAAAAAGCATTGGTACCCACATATTCATTTTAGTTTTAATTTCCTCTTTAGTTTTGTTGTCTTTATTTTTAGCTCAGTGCTACACTTGAGAAGTTGCTTGTAAAAATTAACCCAGCATTTCTTTATTTTTTTGTCTTCAACTTTTATTTTAAGTTCAGTGGTACATGCGCAGGATGTGGTTTGTTACGTAGGTGAACATGTGCCATGGTGATTTGCTGCACAGATCATCCCATCACCTAGGTATTAAGCCCAGCATTCATTGGCTATTCTTCCTGATGCTCTCCCTCTCCAGCACCCCTCACAGGCCGCAGTGTGTGTCGGTCCCTCCTTGGGTGTCCGTGTGTTCTCATCATTCACCTCCCACTTATAAGTGAGAACATGTGGTGTTTGGTTTTCTGTTCCTGTGTTAGTTTACTGAAGATAATGGCTTCCAACTCCATCCATGTCCCTGCAAAGGACATGATCTCATTCCTTTTTATGGCTGCATAGTATTCCATGATGTATATGTACCACATTTTCTTTATTCAGTCTGTCATTGAGTGGCGTTTAGGTTGATTCCATGTCTTTGCTATTAAGAATAGTGCTACAATGAACATACACACGCATGTATCTTTATAATAGAGCAATGTATATTCCTTTGGGTATATATCCAGTAATAGGATTGCTGTTTACCCAGTATCTCTATCTGCTTCGTATAGTGAGTTTTCTTAGCTATTTTGTGATTTTGTATATGATCTTCTGTTTTCCTGGATTACTCCCAATATCCACTTACACTTTAGGCTCCATTTCTTCTGAATCCTCTGGTAAATTAGACATTCTTCTTCTTCTTTCTCATGGGGAAATTATTTCCCTTCATAGTGTTTTTATATTTTGTGATCTTACATGCTTATTTAACTTCTGCTTTTCCCATTAGACTCTCAGCTCATCATAGACAGAGACCAGATCTGTTTTGTTTTCTACTAATTCCTACAATGCTTAGAACATAACAGACCCTCTGTAAGTATTTGTTGAATGAATAGTCATGATATTTAGAAATACCACGTGTCATTACAGTTGTGTATGTGATATTATGTTAGTCAAAGTACTTTTAAGTATGGTTTCCAAAAGCTTGCTACTTGCCTGTGTTAAGACTGTTCTAGTCTCTGTTCTGGTCAACCTTTTAATGAATGATTGGATAATGACATTTATGGACTGTGTCAGAGAATTATACAAGCTTTTTACCAGTCAAGACTCTTGGTTGAAAGCAATAAAAATGGACTCTGATTAATTTAAACAGAAAAGGAATTTAATTGAAAAGGTATTATATAACTTGTACAACTGATGGGAAGATGGAATTAGGTTTGAATAGGATCCAAGAAGGCAAAAGCCCAGTTGCTATAGTTTGAATGTTTGTGTCCCCTCTAAAGTTTGTGTTGAAACTTAATCATCAATGTGATAATATTAAGAAGTGGTAATTAAGGTAATTAAGTCATGAAAGCAGAGCCCTCATGAATGGGATTAGCAACCTTATAAAAGGGTGGAGGGAAATAGCACCCCCCCACTTTTGCCCTTCTATCCCTTCTGCCATGTGAAGACATAGTGTTTGTCCTCTCTGAAGGGTGCAGCAGCAAGGTACCATCTTGAAAGCAGAGACAGGGCCTTGCTAGACACCAAACCTGCCAGGATAGACTTCTCATCCTCCAGAACTATGAGCAATAAATTTCTATTCCTTGTAAATTACCTACTCTCAAGTATTTTGTTATGGCAACACAAATGGACTATGATGGAAGTTGGTATGAGAAGTGGGGCATTATGATAACAAATACCTAAAAGTGTGGAAGCAGCTTTGGAACGGAGAAATGGGTAGAGGCTGGAAGGAAGAGATTGGAGGTGTATGCCAGAAAAAGCCTAGATGATCCTGAACAGAGCATTAATCACCATGAATGGCAATTTTGGTGAGGGCTCAGAAGAAGAGAGCTGTAGAGAAAGCCTAATTCTTCTTAGAGACTGAGTGGTTTTGAACAGAATGTTGGTAAAAATATGGGTAGTATGCTGGGTGCTGTGGCTCATGCCTGCAATCTCAGCACTTTGGGAGGCCAAGGCAGGAGGCTCACTTGAGCTCAGGAGTTTGAGACCAGCCTAAGCAACATAGGGAGACCCTACCTCTACAAAAATAAAAAAATTTTCCAGGCTTGATGGTACATGCTTGTGGTCCTAGCTACTTGGGAGGCTGAGGTGGGAGGATCACTTGGGCCCGGGAGGTCAAGGCTGCAGTGAGCCAGGATTGCACCACTGTAGTCCAGGCTGGGTAACAGAGCAGGACTCTGTGTATAAAAAATAAAGTAAAATATGAGTGGTAAAGGCAATCCTGATGAGGTCTCAGATGGAAATGAGGAAACGTGTCATTGGAAACTGGAGAAACGACCATTCTTGTTACAAAGTGGAGAAGAATTTAGCTGAATTGTGTTCATGCCCTACTGCTTTGTAGAAGGCAGAACTTAGGAGCCATGAACTAGGATATGTGGCAGAAGAAATCTAAGTGTTCAGGGTGCTGGATGATTTAACTTGAATGCTTATAGTAAAATGTAAGAAGAGAGAAATGAATTAAAGATGGAATTTATAATCAAAAGGGAAGCAGAATTTAAGCCTTTGGAAAATTTTCAGCCTTGCTACGTACAGAATAAAAAAGCGTGTTCAGGAGAGAATACCAACGGGGTAGCCAAGTGAATGTCTGATAAGGAGTTAGCACAGATGAAAGGGAGCCAGATGCTATTCATCAGGATAAAGAAAGAATGACCCCAAAGGCATTTTGGAGATTTTTGAGGCTGCCACTCCCATTATAGTTCCAGAGCGCCAGGGCCTTGAGAACTGAATAGTTTCAAGGGAACGGCCCAGGGCACCCATGGTACCTCAGGACTCACTGCCCAGTTCTGCCTTCAGTTTCTGCTCCCCAAATTCTGGTACAGTGCTCCTTAACCACCCGGGCTGTGGCTCAAGTGGGCCCAGGTATGGCTTGAACTACTGCTCTGGAAGGCACAAATGGCAAAACTTGGCAATGTTCCTGTGGTGCTAACTCTGCAGGTGCACAGAGTGCACAAGCTATGGAAGCATGGCTACTTCCACCTAGATTTCAAAGGATGCTTCAAAGAGCCTTGCCAATGCCTAGTGACCATGGGAGTAGGGCCACCCCAGAGTCCCCACTAGGGTAATACCCAGCAGAGCTGTGAGGTCAGAGATACTGCAGACAGCCCCCACTTGGGCAATGCTTAGTAGAGCTTTGGAGGCAGGGCTGCCCCCGAAGAGCCCAGACCTGTAGAGCCACCAGCCACCAGCATGCAATGTCAGCCAGGGAGAGCCACAGGCACTAACTCCAACCCTTGAGAGCTGCTGTGTGGGCTTTGCTCAGAGAAGCCATGGGGGTGGGGCTGCCTGGAGCCTTGGGGGTCCAACCCTCATCTTACTGTGTCCAGAAGGTGGGACAGACATGGAGTCAAAGAAGATTATTCTTTTTCTTTTTTCTTTTGAGATGGAGTCTTGCTCTGTTGCCCAGGCTGGAGTGCAGTGGTGCAATCTAGGCTCACTGCAATCTTCACCTCCTGGGTTCAAGCGATTCTCCTGCCTCTGCCTCCTGAGGAAGATAATTCTCTTATTGAGCTGGGTCCCCATTTGCCCCATTTTATTATAACACCCAACACCTCTCTCGCACCTGCCAGCCTGTCCCCACTCCAGGTCCAGTGATGTACCCTACTATCCTTTCCTTTCCTTTTGGGTTCCTTTTTGGATTACAGATGTGCGCCACCATGCCTGGCTAATTTTTGTATATTTAGTAGAGACAAGATTTCATCATGTTGATCAGGCTGGTCTCAAACTCCTGACCTCATGATCCACCTGCCTCGGCCTCCCAAAGTGCTGGGATTACAGGCATGAGCCACTGTGCTTGGCCAAGAAGATTATTCTTAATCCCCAAGATTTAATGCTGTTTGCCTTGCTGGGTTTTGGACTTACCTGAGACCTGTTACCCTTTTCTTCTTTTCTGTTGCTCCCTTTTGGAATGGGAATGTCTGTCCTATGCTCATTATACCTTTGTATTTTGGAAGCACATAACTTGTTTGATTTCACAGGCTCACAGCTAGAGGACAATTTGCCTTAGGATGAATCATTTCTTTGAGTCTCACCTATATCTGATTTGGACTTTAGACTTCTGAGTTGGTGCTGAAATGAGTTAAGACTTTTGGGGCTACTGGAATGGAAGGAAGATATTAGGCTGGTGCAAAAGTAATTGCAGTTTTTGCTATCACTTTTAATGGCAAATATTTTACATGTGAGAAGGACATGAATTTTGGGAGTCGGGGCAGAATGCTGTGGTTTGAATGTTTGTGTCCCCTCTAAAATTCATGTCAAAACTTATTTGCCAATGTTGTATTAAGATGTGGGGTCGGGCCTTTAGGAGGTAATTTAAGTAATGAGAGCAGAGCCCTCATATATGGGATTAGTGACCTTATAAAGGGCTGGATGGGACTAGCTAGGCCCTCCTTTTTTGCCATTCCGTCCCTTCCACCATGAGAGGATACAGCATTCATCCTCTCTGGAGGATACAGCAGCAAGGAATCATCTTGGAAGCAGAGACCAGGCCCTCACCAGCCATTGAACCTGTTGGTGCCTTGATCTTGCCTTCCCAGCCTCCCAAACTGTGAGAAATAAATTTTTGTTTTTGTTTTTTTTAAAATAAATTACCCACTTGCAGGCATTTTATTATAGCAGCACAAACTGGCTAAGACACCAGCCAAGATTCATACCATCATGGACATAGTTTGCTTAGAATTCCTATCTGATGACGCTGTCACTGGACACGTCCTGCTCTGTTCTTGGATTCTGTAGTCCCTAGTCACTCACTATCATACTACTGGGCTTATCTTTACCTTTTTTGTGCCTTTGTAGCACTTTCTGGAGGGTCCTGGGTGGAAGCATCTGGTTGGCTGAACTTAAGTCATGGGCTTGCCCTGCTTGCTAGGTTTTGGTACAAAGGTACTGTCTCTTCACTTTGGCTGCCATGATGGAGGACAGAATCTGCCTTCAATTGATCTTAGGACGCTCTCCTCAATAGGAAGGGATTCATATGTCTGTTCAGAGACAGCTGCTAACCCCAGGGAAGATAATTCTCTTATTGAGCTGGATCCCTATTTGCCCCATTTTATTATAACACCCAACACCTTGCCCGCTGCTGCCAGCCTGTCCCCACTCCAGGTCCAGGGATGTAGCCTACTTTCCTTTCCTTTTTGTGTTCCTTGCCTGCATCTCATGCAGTCTGTTAGAATTCATTTCTAATGTGGCTGTGGATAGGGTAGATCTCCTATGTTCTTCTTCATATTCTTTGAAAAACAAAAACAAAAGCAAAAACCTCATAGACTTCATGGTCTTGAAAGAGTTTCCTGCTGAGTCCTGTCAGAATCTCTGAATTCACTTTAATTAAATTCTATAAACTTTAATGAACTCATTTCCCTGATTCAGAAAATAGTTGCTCTTTGTAAGAATTCCCTGATTCTGAGCACTGGGGATGCATAGTTCAGACCCTAAAAGACCTGGAAACCCATAATATAAAATTCCTTGGTCCAGTTTTTTTTACTCTTTTTAAAGCCTTTCAGATGTTGAGAAGCTTGGAGCATTTTCACTTTTTGGCATAGTAAACATTATTATTATTTTATATTTTTAAGACAGAGTATCTCTCTGTTGCCTAGGCTGGAGTCTAGTAGTGTGATCTCAGTTCACTGCAACCTCTGCCTCCTGGGTTCAAGTGATTCTCCTGCCTCAACCTCTTGAGTTGCTGGGATTACAGGAGTCAGCTGCCACATCCAACTAATTTTTGTATTTTTAGTAGAGACAGGGTTTCACCATGTTGGCCAGGCTGGTCTTGAACTCCTGACCTCAAGTGATGCACTCGCCTCGGCCTCCCAAAATGCTGGAATTACAGGTGTGAACCACCACGCCCGGCCACCATAGTAAATATTAAAGAATTGTATAGACAGAGTTACAAACATCATGGAATGTTTCAAATATGTGAATGTTAAGTGCTTTTTAAACAGACGTGCTGAAACACAATTGTATGTATAACCTTATTTGTAAATAATGTCAAAAATCCCATTGATGTTGCTGTTGGGTTGGTAAAGTTCTTGGTCTTGGCCTGTCCCTTGTTATCTCTATTCTAGGTATGTCTGGCTCTGACACACCCTGCTGTCATCTGCTCAGTCCTTCTGGAGGCCTCTCTAGAGATGGCAAACCATCTGGGCTCCCTATCCTTGGTTCAGTCCTTGGCAGGACTGACCACCATAGGATAAGGCTGATTCTTCCCATTGCTAAAGCTTTGCTTTTCCACCTGTTATCCTAACCTAATGCCTGGACATCACCTCTTGGAAAGCATTATGGACCCTGTGCTGGACTTGACTTCCTTTGTCTGCCTTTCATGGGAATTCACCCTCCCTTTACACAAGAGTTCCTATTTTTGGTTTTAGAGATTCCTCTGGGTCATCACTGAGCTGAACTGATGGAGGTTCCTTGAAATCAGCAAATGGCCTAGATAATCGGGCCTCCTAACCTCAGCCTTCTGTGATGCTTTGCTTTTCTATTTCCCATTCTGTGGGGTTGGGTGGAGCAAGGGATATATTCTTTTAGAAATAGTATTTTTCACTTAACAAAGACCTCAAACTCAGGAATAAGCATAATCTCCACCAGGGAATGCCACTTAATTGCATTAAGCTTCTTAGATTTATCAGATGAAGGATAAACCTGATTTATGAAAACCAGAGTGGCCAATATTCTGGTTGACAAAATCCAGGTTTAAGAGGATAGTTCTTGTTAGTTGGATCAATGAGCTGAAGTGGATATGATGGCATTTAATTGGTATAGATGTCATATTTGTCACTTTCATTGCCCAAATTCCCAATTACATAAACTCATATTTAGTAATAGCTTAGTGACATCCCACTTATAAAAGGCTCAGGGGTTTTAGTTGGAAATATTTCCAATTTACTATAAAACTAGCATAACCTTAGTTATAAAACATCTTCACATGGCATACACAGATGTCAAGGAACAATTTTACTTAGGGCTTTTGGTAAAAATTTAAATAAAATGAGAATATGTGGTGTGATGAGATAAGGACACCTGAATACTTAATTCAAATAAGCATTTTTTTTTTTGGTGAAGAAGTCTAAATTACTAAGAGAGATTTATGACAAAGAGAATTTGAATAGATAACTAGTTGCTGAAGACAGTGAAAAAGTTTTTGAAGAATGACATATAAGAAAGACACTGAATCCAGTTGGCTTTATAGGCAAGTAATGTATCCAAACTTTCAAGGAATTATGCTATTAAAATGATTGCAGGCCTGAGTATAGGATTCGACGTTGAAAATTGTGTTCCTCAGGATTTTGAAGGCGTTGTTCCAATGTCTTGTAGCTTCCAGTATTGTTACTGCAAAGTCTGACGTCACTCTGATTCTTGAGCCTACGTGTGAAACTATGTTCTTTTCTGGAAACTCGTAGGCTCATCTCTTTGTCTCTGGCATTCTGAAAATTTTCAGTAGAGTGGACCTATACTCATCCATTGGGCTGGGCACTCAGTGGCTCTCTCAATCTAGAGATTATTGAATTTTCTTTGATTATTTACATTCCTATTTTCTCTACTCCTCTTTTCTGAAGCTTCTGTTAGAGCTTCTGGACTTGTCCTCAAATCATTTTTTATATTTTCTACTGTTTGTATCTTTCTCTTTTATTCTAGTTTCTGGGGAATTGCTTCACTATCTTCCAGCCTTTCTATTGAAGTTTTCAATTCTGCTGTCATACTTTTACTTTCCAATACCTTGGTTTTGTCATTGTTGTTCTCTATGTAGCTGTTTCTTGGAGTATTATCTTATTTCATGACTGCAATACCCTCTTTATCATATCAGAAAGATATGATAAAATCTTTCTGAATAAAGTAATAATAGTTTTAAAAATATTTTATTCTCCATGCATAATCTCTCTTTTTTCTGGAAAGCTTTATTCTGATTATTTTAGACTCTTTCATATAAGATGATTTTCTCAAATGCCTGGGATCCTCACCCATGTGCTCATATTTAAAAGAGGGTCACTAAAACGCTGTCTGACCAAAAGAGAACCCTACTGTAAACTATGGACTTTGGGTGATAATGATGTATCAATGTAGGCTCATCAAGTGCAACAAATGTACCTCTCTGGTGGGGGATGTTGACAGTGAGGAGGCTGTGCATGTGGGAAGTGGGCAGAGGATATAAGGAAAATCTCTTTATCTTCTGCTCAGTTTTGCTGTGAACCTGAAAATATTCTAGAAGAGTATCTTTGAATATTTAGAAGATAAAGTCTGTTCAACAAATATAAACAAAACATTTATTTTGGACACTCTAACCATTGCAGTAGGCAAATAAAAACCCAACTTAATGGGAAAAAAGAAGCTGTTTGGACGATCTGTATGCATGGTTAGGACTTCCTGACTGTGATTTTCATTGTGTGGCCATCTAGCTGTCTGTTTCCTTGGAGAGCCCCTGGCGCCCGTATCTTTAGGTTTTTTCTTTTGGATCTGTCAGATCCACCGACAAGACTCTTCCAAACACTTGCATAGAAAATACATACCTGGCTTCCAGGATTCTCAAGAAAAGTAAAAGTAACAAGAGGAAAATGGATTCTACCAGATACTAAGACATGCAGGGTGTGGTGGCTCATGCCTGTAATCCCAGCACTTTGGGAGGCTGAGATGGGTGATTGCTTGAGCTCAGGTGTTCAAGACCAGCATGGGCAGCATAGTGAGACCCCCGTCTCCACACAAAAATACAAAAATTAGCCACGCATAGTGGTGTGTGCCTGTGGTTCCAGCTACTGGGGAGGTTGAGGTGGGAGGATGGCTTGAGTACAGGAGGTAGAGACTGCAGTGAGCCAAGATCGCACCACTGCACTCCAGCCTGGGCAACAGAGCTAGATCCTATCTCAAAACCAAACCAAACCAAACCACACCACACCACACCACACCACACCAAACCAAACCCCGAAAAGATTGTGTTAGAAAGCTACACTAATGAAGAGTGGTAGTATCACATAATTGACAGATTAATGGAACAGAATTATAGGTAGTCTATAAAACGTAGTCTGTTACACGTAGTATAGTGAAGCTGTTATCACAAATTAATATAGGAAGGATTATCCAATAAGTGCTGCCAAAACCATTGATTATTTTGGGGGAAAAGTTAGCACTTCACCTTATATGCTAAAATTAGGTTGTTTGTTCATGCTTTGTCTTTTGTTCAATAATTATTTGTCTCCTATTATGTTCAAGCCAGGTTAAAGTATAAAGTTAAAAATAATATTGAAAAGGGGATAACAGTGTAAGCCTAAAGCTACTGGAAAGGAAAAAAATCCATAAATTTGACTACATAGAAATTAAAAGTATCTGCAGACAAAGGAACAAAATAATACAGAAAAATTTTTATAATATATGCCGGATAAAGGGTTGATATCCTCTATCTATAAAGAGTTTATACAAGTTGATCAGAAAATAGTAAAACCTGATAGAAAAACAGGCAAAAAACATTCATAGAACAAACATAAGTGCTGAAGAAGTATATGTTAAAAAATGTACTCTCACTAGCCAGGCATGGTGGCTTATGCCTATAATCCCAGTACTTTGGGAGGCTGAGGCAAGTGGATTGCTTGAGTCCAGGAGTTTGAGACCAGCCTAGGCTACATGGTGAAACCCCATCTCTACAAGAAAATGCAAAAATTAGTCCGGCATGGTGGCACGCACCTGTAATCCCAGCTACTAGGGATGCTGAGGCACAGGAATTGCTTAAGCCTGGGAGATGGAGGTTGTAGTGAGTCGAGATTGTACCACTGTACTCCAGCCTGGGAAACAGAGTAAGACCTGCCACACACACACACATAGAAGTCTACACTCACTAGTAATCAGGCCTCACTCATTGAAACATGATACCATTTTTTCCCTGTTTAATAATTAATAATAGGCAAAGGAATTTAAAAATTACAATAATGCTTGTATGTATACCTTGAAATGAGCACTTTCATACAACGCTATTGAATGAATGAGTAATTTTTTTCTGGAAAGCAGCTTGGCAGTCTGTATCAAAAACAACCCTGAACAACAAATATATCAAGCCCCTTCCTCCTTCTTCAGAGCCTTGAAAGTGCTATTCCGTCTACCTGGAATGCTCTTCCCCATCTCTTCCTAGATCATTCCTTCTCACCTTTCAGGCTTTCTGAAGCCCACCTCCTGCAGGCAGGCTTCCATGACCTCAGGCTAGATCAGATTCTCTCTCTTTTTTTTTTTTAAAGCCTGATCCATCAGCCAGTGTTTTGGAAGCCAATTTTGGGGAGAAGGCAGAAGGACCCACTATTTAGTATGTAAACTTCCACTTAATTCCTCTGTTTTATTTATGGTGCTCCTACCCTCAATTATGCCTGGCATTTCTCGATTATTTATTTATTTATTTATTTTTTGAGACAGGGTCTCGCTCCGTTACCCAGGCTGGAGTGCGAGTAGCTGGGAATACAGGTGCGCACCACCACGCCCGGCTAGTTTTTCTATTTTTAGTAGAGATGGGGTTTGGCCATGTTGGCCAGGCTGGTCTCGAACTCCTGACCTCAAGAGATCCACCCGCCTCCGCCTCCCTCCTGGGATTACAGTCGTGAGCCACTGCACCTGGCTGCATTTCTCTGTTTTATCCTCTCCAGAGAATAAACCTCCACCTCTTCACAGAGTTGGGAAGGTGTGGTCACCTAGCTGCTCAGTGCGGGGGTGGAATCCCTGGGCCAAGGTGCTTTCAATGAACTTTCCTGTTTGCAGCTCCACCCCAATTCCCACTCAGAGGCAGTTTGTGCTTTCATTTCTTGTAATTTGTGCTTTTCTATGTTTCTGAGTCACCCACAATGAGTCACTTTCACAATCAGATAAAAGCCCCTAAATTTTCTTTATTTAAAATTTCCTACCTCGTGACCCAGTAATTTTACTTCTGGAATATCTTTTTCTTTTAAGGAAATAGAAATTTGGAAAACATTTAGGTACAGACATCTGCATCACAGTACAATTTATGATAGAGGATGATTAGTTGCAAACATCCTAAAAATCCAATATCAGGGTCATGGTTTAAGTAGGCACTGATAAAGCCTTTAAGTGGTATTTCCAAAAATATGTTCTTAACGACATGGGACAAAACTTATGATTTATCATAAAATGAAAAAAGCATAATATAAAATTGTAGGTATATCTTTACTAAGATTTTATTTTAAAATATGCATGAAAGAAGGCTGGAGGAAATTACTTCTGAATATTAACAGTTGTTACCTCTGGATGGTGGGATCTCATTCACTGTCTACAATGATCATGCATTGTCTTTATAATTCAAAAGAATTTATATATATGTAAAGGAGGAGAAAATAAAAAAATTATAATCTTAGGTTGCATTAAGAGAGGTAGAAGTTTTGGGGCAAGAGAGGCAATAATCTGGATTCGGACCAACTGGAGTGTCATGTCCAGCATACAGGGAGGGTGGCACATGTTAAGAGGAAATTAGGCTGGGTATGGTGGCTCACGCCTGTAATCCCAGCACTTTGGGAGGCCGAGGCGGGTGGATTACCTGCGGTCAGGAGTTCGAGACCAGCCTAGCCAACATAGTGAAACCCCATCTCTACTAAAAATAGGCATGGTGGTGCACACCTGTAATCCTAGCTACTGGGGAGGCTGAGGCACAATAATTGCTTGAACCCAGGAGCAATACAGCGAGCCAAGATCCTGCCACCTCACTCCAGCTTGGGCAACAGAGGGAGACTTCGTCTCAAAAAAAAAAAAAAAAAAAAAGGAAAGTAAACAAATTGCAGGTTGGCCAGAGACTTCTGGAAATCAGGATTATCTGGAGGAATGGAAGGAGGGCAGGCTCAGGCTGGACCTGGTGGCTGTCTGTATGTGGCTGCAGTACTGTTTGGAAAGGGCAGAACTGGGTGTCCTATGGCTCTGGGATCAGAGCCAAGGCTGGAGAGAGATTCTTAAAGGTGGAGAGAGATGTTCTGACAATCCTGTAATGGATACCTCTTCCTGCAAACGTCAATAGTCATGCTGAGATTGGTATGAAAAGGAAGAATCCCTAGTCAAGGAACTGGAGGTGATAGAACCATGAGGCTGGCAAGCCAGTGGCCAGTGAGCCGGCATGTTAAATTGGGAAGAAGTTTTGACATCACCCAGCTTGACAGCCTTGTTTATGTGCAGCCCGTGATGTTCTCATGCTCCCATCGGTCATAGATAAGATGACCCTGGTTTATGCAGAATTCCCAGTGCACTCCACATAACCCCATCCCTGTCTTTCCTACTCAGGAAGGCAATGTGAATTTAAGCGACTGGAGTTAATCTTATTGTAGAAACAACCTTGACTTTTTTCTGATTCATGCGAAATAGCACTTCACTCATGAGTTTCAGATCAATGATCAGTGACAGGTTACCACACGCAACGCTGCCCATACCTAATTGTCACATACGTGTTTCTCATCCAACTCTTTCATTTCACAATGGGGAAACTGAGGCCTAGAGAAGGGAAAGAGCCATAGTCAAGCACGTATGAGGGGTGCGAGGTAGGAGCCAAGTCTCCTAACTCCAAACGATGGCTCTTTCTCTAACTGAGAGCCACTAGCTGTCAACTTAGATTTTGGTTGGTGGCAGCAAGGGATAGGCTGGTGAGAGGAAGAAGGAAACAAAGGAAAAGAAAGGTGTGAACCTGCTGTGTTTCATCCTAGTGACATCACCAAGGAGATGCCTGCGTCCAACAAACCTAGCATTCTCCAGAGCCCCCTGCCTGACCAGTGCTTGGAGGTGAGGTGGGGCCACGAGGGTGGTCGTATGGGTTGAACGGTGCCTCCTGCCAGATATATTGAAGTTTTAACCCCTAATACCTCAGAATGTAACCTTATGTGGAAATAAGGTGTTTTCAGGTAATCAAGTTAAATCAAAGTCATTAGGGTGGGTCCTAATCCAATATGAGTGATGTCCTTATAAAGAGGGGACATTTAGACACAGAGACACAGGTAAAGGGAGAACACCAGGTGAAGATGAAGGCAGAGATGGGAGTGATGCGTCTAAAAGCCAAGGAATGCCAAAGATTGCCAGCAAAACACCAGAGCTGGGAGAGAGGCCTGGAACAGTCTCCCTCACAGCCCTCAGGAGGAACCAGCCCTTCGGATATCTTGATCTCAGACTTCTGGCCTCCAGAACTGATAATCAGTTTCTGTTGCTTAAGCCGTGCAGTCTGTGGTACTTTGGTACAGTAGCCTTGGCAAGGGAATACAGGTGGGATGGGGCTTACGGCCACTCTTCTCTCCATAAAGTCTTCACCATACCCCCAACCCAAATGGTGTGATCCCAGCCCCATGACACTGTCCTCACTCTTAAAGCCCCAGCCCATATGTGCTTGTGTTTGTGTGGCCGCCAGTCTAGGACCCAACTTGTCTTGCCAAAGGTCCAAGTTCCTGAGCCCCAGCCTGACCCCAGCTCTGACATCAAGCTCAGAGTGGGTGAGCTTTGAGGGAGGGGAAGGATGCCATCTCTGCTCACTGAAACCCTTCTTCTCCTATCTTTCCAAAGTAGGAAAGGTTGGGGATAACAGAAACACCAAACCAGGGCTCTCAAGCCCCTCAGGTAATGCTGGCTCTAACGCTGGCTTCTAACCTGCAGCCTCTGGCCTCTCACCCTGGCTGGAGGAGAATCTCTTCGACAAGGACCTCAACTTCCAGTGGTCATGGACTTCCCGTATATGAACAGCCTCCTTTTTGAGGCTTTCAGGATTGAGCCCAGCCTCACTCAATCAAGCAGTGGTTCAGATCCCTGAGAGGTAGAGGTCATTGCTGGAGACTAGCTGGAGAAGTCAGAGAGCGCTTCCTGGAGGAAGAGCCTATGTTAGTCTGGCTGAAAGGTGTGAGCTTAATTTTACTGCATGACTACTGAGCCAGGCACAGTCACATACTTTCACTTATTTGGTTTCCTGTCAGTTGTGAGGCAGGTGATGTTATTTGCATTTTAGAGGTTAGAAAACTGAGACTCAGAGAAGCGAAATGATTAACTCCAGACCACAGCATTTAAATTCAGGGCCCTCTGGTGATAAGCTCATCTCATTCTTCTGCACCAAGCCCTTTTCCAGGGTCCAGTAGTATTTAAAGGATTTGTGGAGTTTCGAAGTTTGGGGGGCAGGGACACTGCATGCTGACACAGGGGCAGGGTGGGAACATACTGGGTGAATCTGGGAGCCATGAGGAAGCTGGCCTGATCAATTTCAGCGATTCAGAGGGAACAATGGGAACCACAGCTGGAAGAGGAAGAGGAAGAGGGTCGTAATTTATTAGGCTGAGCATTCAGACTCGCTGCAGCGTGTGAGTGAGTGAGCTCTGCATGAGGGATACAGAGCTGGTGTTTTCAACACCCATCCTGATGGGAGAGGGGCCAACTTGCCAACCTGCTGTAAAGGCATCGTGGCTCTCAAGGAGAAGCATGTGGCCACATCAGATAGACACACTTTCCTTCTTCAACCCTAGCCCCAGATGTCCCTGGGAAGGGAGGACAACCAGCTTGCCTCTGAGGGTCACTACCTAGTGCTCTCCCCTACCTGGGTCGCCTCCACATAGGTCAATTCTGCCAGCAGTGGGCCCATCCTCAGCCACGCCTCCTGTATCTAGATGGCTCATCAGGACCTAAGTGCCCCCTCAGCCTGTCAATCCCTCCTCTGACTTTGCACAAGCAGTTTTCTCCGCTTGAATGCTCAGTGTTCTCCTTCCCTCCCCAGTGAACTCCTAGTCAAGACCCAGTTCAATTGTTCATTTTATTTCTGCAGTTTTTGTGGCTCATTGGCAAGATTCAGTCTCTTCCACTTCTGTACATTGCCATTGTCCTCACTGAGGTCTGGGTGCATGGAGAGCAGATATGAAGCAGATCCTTCAGTTGCTTCTCCTGGTGGGCAGACTAGAAAGGGCCAAGGTAGGAAGGACTAGTGACCTAAACCTCCCTTCCTAAATACCAAGGATGAGGATGAGGTGGGATGAGTGCAGGGCCCATCTGAACTGGACTGTGAAGGGCTTGGCTGGCAGGCACGCTTGGAGAGCAAACCATCCAGTAAGGAAGCACTTTGCAGGGGGCAGTCTGACCAGGGCGACGATGGCATGGGGGAGGCAGGGCAAGGACATTTATGCTTTGACCACTGATTAATGCGCTGGAGCAGTGGGGATGAAAAGAAGATAGTGTCTGAGGCATTTCAAAAGGCAGAGCATTTAGGAATCAGGGCTGTTGGAGGCAGAAGGTATGAGTTTGAGGGTTCAAGGTGTTGGCTGGAGTTGGGGGTTATAGAGACCAAAGAGATTATACAGGACCAAGAAGTAAAGGAAGCCTGGGCAAAATAACTCTATCCCCCCACCCCCAGCACATCGTGATGGCATCAATACACACCTACTTGTGATCAAGTCCTGTTTATTTCAGAAGCATGAACAGTAGAACTAGGAAGGAGTGATGAAAACAGGCACAAGTCCCCTTGACAGGGCCAAATCCGGCACAAGCTCTGTCTGTGTGATCAAGGCTGACCCAGCAGCCTCAATCCGCCTTTTCCTGTGAGGAGAGGATTTGAGGACAACCTGCGCACAGGTGACTGTTCCATAGGGTGAGGTTGGGGTAAGTTGGCTCTGGGTCCCTCTGGATCAGCTGCAAAAGGCCAGAGGGCCCCCAATACCCTTGGCCAAGAGCATCCCATGCTGACTCTGTCTGTGCTCAGGCAAAGCCACATTCTGGAGAGGAAGCCATAGTGCCTGGTGGGCACCAGGAAGGCCTCAGGTGTTCAAGAACAACTTGCAATGAAGCTCCATGGCCAGCAAGCATCTGCTTCCCCAGCCCAGTCATCTCTGCAGAGCCTTCCAGGAGAGGGCAGGGGACATCCCAGGCAGCCAGACTTCTCAGGACCCCTCTGTTGGGTGACATAAGCCCCAAGCCTCTATACATACTGCTTCTTAGAAGCAGAGCTGCTGGGGCGACTGGGGGATTTTTGGCCATTCTGAGGGGGTGGGTCCAGGAAGAGAGGGGGCCTGGAAGAAGCCAGCCTCTCCTCTGTGGTCAGGTTGGCCCAGTTCTGCTCGCTGGATGAGAGCCCATTGTAGGTGGGGCATGGTGGGGATGAGGGCCCCTGGCCCACGGGGAGGTAGAAGAAGACCTGGTCCGTGTAAGGGTCTGAGGAGGTGCCCTGGGTCGGGGGTGCGTCTTGGCCTTGCGGTGCCCTCATCCCCCGGCTGAGGCAGCGACACAGCAGGTGCACCAACTCCAGCAGATTAAGCACCAGGGAGATGAGTCCAACCACCAACATGAAAATGATGAAGATGGTCTTCTCCGTGGGGCGAGAGACAAAGCAGTCCACGAGGTAGGGGCAGGGTGCTCGCTGGCACACAAACACGGGCTCCATGGTCCAGCCGTACAGGCGCCACTGGCCATAGAGGAAGCCTGCCTCTAGCACACTCTTGCAGAGCACGCTGGCCACATAGGTGCCCATCAGTGCTCCACGGATGCGCAGGCGACCATCTTCTGCCACCGAGATCTTGGCCATTTGACGCTCTACGGCCGCCAGCGCCCGCTCCACCTGTGGGTTCTTGGCTGGCAGTGCCCGCAGCTCCCCCTCCTTCTGCCGCAGCCGCTCTTCTCGCCGAGACAGGTAAATGACATGGCCCAGGTAGACCAGGGTGGGTGTGCTGACGAAGAGGAACTGCAGCACCCAGTAGCGGATGTGGGAGATGGGGAAGGCCTGGTCATAGCAGACGTTGGTGCAGCCCGGCTGGGCCGTGTTACACTCGAAATCTGACTGCTCGTCACCCCACACTGACTCGCCGGCCAAGCCCAGGATGAGGATGCGGAAGATGAAGAGCACCGTCAGCCAGATCTTGCCCACCACGGTCGAGTGCTCCTGGACCTGGTCCAGCAGCTTCTCCAGGAAGCCCCAGTCACCCATGGCTCCCGGACCTCCGTCTGCAAGGAGACAGAGCACGTCAGCGTGTCAGCATGGCATCCTTCTCGTTCGCCCAGCAACAAGCCTTCAGGGAGGTCTGCCACGCCCGTTCTACCTACAAAGAAACCCAGGCTCAGGAAGGGGAAGGACTGGCCCGGAGGCTCCCACTCAGCAGTGCAGGCAGGACCCAAAGCAGATTTTTGGATGATGGCTGCCAACCTGTTTGTATGGTCTCATTCTGCTTTGGCTAAGGTCCCTGCCTAATCAGACATCTATGTGCCTCTTGTCCCCGAGCCACTGCCCCAGGATGGACACAGACCAGGGAAATCTGGGTGCAGTTGAGGCTCCTTTGCCTATGGGAACAGAATTTGAGGAACTTATCCAAAGTTGTGCAGCTGGGCTAAGCCCTTCCTCCCTTTTGCCCAAGGCTGGCTACCCCCAGACAGTGGGAGCTGGTGCTGATGGTAGAGGTGTTATCTTCTGCTTCTTAGGGGGCTCAAAGCCTCAGGTCCCTGCTCCCCGCTTCATATCTTACCCAGCTGGCTTCACTCTAATCTTTGAGCCTGCAGGGGCTGGGCGGTGGGAGGGGTTTTAGGAGCTGAAGCCAGCATCATCCTTTAGCTCCACTGGTCAGCAATAATGACCACCTGCCACTTGAGGAGGGACACTTGGTCCCGTCTTCTTCCTCCACCTCCACTCCCACCCCCTTCCACCTCCAAAGCTGATGCTGGCAAATTCTAGACTCTTGAAAGGAATTGTCATTGCAGGGTGAGGCACAGGCCACAAAGTTCCCAAGGGGGAGGTGCCTCTTCCCAAGTGCAAAGCTGTTTAGAGCCAGGCTCTGGAAGCAGCCCTGGGTTCAAATCTTGGCTTTTAGTAACTGTGGCCCCTTGGATAAGGAACAACCTCTGGGCGCCTCAGTCTCCTCCACGGTAGAGTGGAAACAATAGTATTCCTCCCGCCTCGGGTTGTTACAAGGATTCCATGGAAAGAGGGTGGGAGCCTGGCCAAGGCCACCTGGGTAAGCGCGGCTCTGTGGCGGCGGGCCTTCGGCAGCAACCCCCGTCCCGGCATGGCATCGGAGGACCCAAGACTCCGCCCGGCCTCCCGCGAGCAGGTGGCGCCCCCGGTCCCCTCCTAGCCCCCGACTCACCGCCTGCCTGCCGGGCGGCCCAGGTGGAGGTGGGGACGATGGCCGGAGTGACGCCCGCGGGAGCCCTGCTGGACCGCACGGGCGGCGGGGGCGCCTTAAATAGCGCAGAGGGGCGGGGTGGGGGCAGGAAACGCGACGGGGAGGGCGGCGGGCGCTGGAGAGAGGGCGGGGGCGGGGACTGGGAGGTGCAGACTCCCTAAACCCACTCCGGGGAGGTGGGCCTGTGAGATTTGCGGTGGGGAGGGGCACGAGGGGCTGACCTACCCTTCCTCTCCTCTGTTCTCTCTCCACCAGGTATTCCAGACGGTAAACTCTCCCGTTGTTTCTTTGGCCGGGTAAGGGGAGTTCTCCCAGGCCAGGATCTCTCAGGATGGCTGGATTTGAAAGGGTTGCAGTAAGGGCTGTTGATCTAGGCAACTGTCCTGCGGGGCTGTGAGGGGTGGGCGGATGGGGATGGCGTGTGGGGACCACTCATTTGCTAGGTGGCTGGCCCTAGTGTGCCAGGATGAGGCGATCAAGGCTAATCACGGCGCGGGAAGCTCCAATGGGGGACAGGGGTTGTAATCTACACTTCCAGCATACGTGGTGGAGCTGGGGTCTCTACCCACACCCAGCCCACGTTCTTCCAGAATTCTCAAACATCCCCATGTCTGGGCAGGCTACACAATCAGAGGCCATTAAGCAATTCCCATGGACTCCTTGAGACTGGGGGTGGGGGAACCACCTGACCTTTAGCTTGGATCCCATTCTTATGCCTCTAAATGGTGGCCGGGTGGTGTAGGGGGACATCCATAGGAATGAAAGGGCTATGCGGAGCCTGCTGTCATGCATTCAGGCATCACAGGTGGATGAATATCAGTGAGCATCTGCTGTGCTGCAGATGCTGCTTGGGGACCTGGGGATACCCTGAGGAACCAGCCAAACCTGGTCTCTGTCCTCCTCCCTCACTGGCTGGTGCAGGGATTGGGCATATCAGCTCTTGGATAACGGTAAGATAATAAATGTGGAAAGTTCGCCTGAGAGGTACTGGGTGATTCCCAGGGGACTTGGTTAGAAACATTTCCTGGAGGAGAGGTAATGCTTTTCCCCTTCCATTAGCCAAGTGGAAGGGAAGAGCATTCTAGGTAGAGGGGCGGCATGAGTGTGGCTCGAGGGCCTGGAGCTGTGGGGTTCTGAGACTGTGGCCACTGCCCTCGGAGTGCTGAGACTTTGTTGGTGGCTGAGCCCAGGAGTTGAGACTTTGCTGTTGACTCCTGTACCCTTAGGCAAGTTACTCAAATCCCTGTGCCTCAATTTCTTCCTCTACAGAATGAGGATAGTGATAGTATCTACTTTGTGGGGTTGAGGGCATACAGTGTGATCAAAGCACATAGTGTAATAGTGGTACATAAAGTTTTTCAAGTGAGTGGTGGCTAAAAACATTGTGATACTGTAACAAAAGGGGTCTGTGGGTTGTTCTTAGAGGGTGGTAGGGGCTGGCGCAGCTGAGGAAAGGGAAGGTGGCAGGGGGCTGTTGAGGCCCTGGGGCTGGTGGCACAGAAGTCCCTGTTCCTCCACAGCAAGATTTAGTCCTTGGATTCCCTGGGCCCCAGGGCTGGGTCCCTGAGGGTTCTGTCTTCGGGACCAGCAGGAGGACATCTTTGGGGACACGCAGACCTGAGAACTTCAGGGCTAGCTGCCCTGGGGGATCCGGCTGGGCTGGCTTCCCCTCTAGGCCTCTCCCTCAGGGCCAGGCTGAACTGAGTCTCCTGGATTTCTGAAGCTAACAACTGCCCCACTTAGTTCTGACCCTTGAGGGCATGAGAACCGAGGCCCCTGGAGGCTGGTTCTCACCACGCCCCCACTGCAGCCTCTGCTCACTACCGAGTTTTCCTCTCTTGGGGCTGGGCCCAGCTCTCCCAAAGCCTTTCTGATTCAGTATACTGGGAAGGAGGGAAGAGCCAGTGGAGGGCTGGGGAGTGACGTCAAGGCTGCCCTCACCCTGCTCTGACCCCTTCCTCAAGGGCTTTGGAGGTTTGAATAACTCGGCCTCTTCCCCAGAGGATGAAGAAGCTGGGATCAACCAAGACAACAGTTACCACAACCTGGCCATTCCACCTGGAAATGTCCCTGGAACCCCATGCTTCCCTGCATTCCCATTGCCCTGGTCCTGTTCAGGCTGCTGCCACCTCAGTGGCCTCCCAGCTGGTTTCTTGGCCTCTAGCCCCACCCCTCCAACTCAGCCTCCACACTTCCCTAGAAATATGACCAACATCGCCCTGCTGAAAAGCCATCTATGGCTCCCTATCACCTTCTGGGTAAGCCCTAGGCTCCCCAACCTCCAGTCCATGGCCACTTCTCCAGCCTTACCCCTCACCCTTCTCGCTGTGACCCAACCAGGTCTCACTGATGGGGTTCTCTGTGCGCTCTTGCCTTTGTCCCTTCTGTTCCCTCTGCATGGAGCACCCTCACATGCTGAACGCTGTGAATCAGGACTTTTCTCAGTTGTTGCCTTCTCCCAGAAGTCCCCTTGCTGGCCCCCTCTGTGCTAGGTGTACCTTTGTGCTCTCAACAGCTCAGCTACTATCCATGGTGCTTTGTTTTTGTTATTTAAAAAATTTTAATTGCGTTAAAAAGCAGCTACCATAAAATGTATCGTCTTAAGGATTTTAAGTGTACAGTTCATTAGTGTTGAGTATATTCACGTTGTTGTGCAACAGATCTCCAGAACTTTGTCATCTTGCAACACCGAAACTCTGTCTCTAGTAAACCACTCCCCTTTCCCCCCTTTCCCCATTCCCTGGTGCATGGTCTACTTATCTTTATTCTCTTCTCCTCCATTAGACTGTGAGCCCCTTGAGGGCAGGCAGCTGGGTCTTTATATCTCCACCACCTAGCAGGGCACCAGATCTGTATATAAATTTGTTAATTCAATAAGTATTTAGTTTGGTGGAAAAGTAATTGTGGTTTTTGCTATTAAAAGCAATAGTTACTAAGCACCTCCTGTGTGCTGTGGTGCCATCCTAGACAGTGGAGATAACCAGGGAACAACAACAAAGAAATCCCTGTCCTCAGAGGTTTTACATTCTAGCTGGCCAGAAGACAGATAATAAAATGTAGAACATGTTAGATGGTGATGAATGCTCTGGGGGAAATGAAGTAGGGAGGAGTGAGAGGGCAGGGGTGGCAGGTTTCAATTTCTTTCTTTCTTTCTTTTTTTTTTTGAGATGGAGTCTTGCTCTGCTGCCAGGCTGGAGTGCAGTGGTGCGATCTTAGCTCACTGCAACCTCCATCTCCCAGGTTCAAGCGATTCTCCTGCCTCAGCCTCTCAAGTAGCTGGGACTACAGGCGCATGCCACCACGCCCAGCTAATTTTTGTATTTTTAGTAGAGACGGGGTTTCACTGTGTTGGCCAGGATGGTCTTGATCTCTTGATCTCTTGATCTCTTGACCTCGGCCTCCCGAAGTGCTGGGAATATAGGCGTAAGTCACTGCGGCCGGCCTCAATTTCTAGTAGAAGAGGAGAGAACGCCTCACTAAGCAGCTGACATTTGATGCAAGCCTTGAAGGCAGGGAGAGAGCCCTGTGGCTATCTGGGGGCACAGCATTTCAGACAGAGGGAACCTAGGATGCAAAGGCCCTGGGGAAGGAGTGTGCCTGGTGTTTCCTGGCTTGGGGGACAGCTGGAGGTCAGTGTGGTTGCAGCAGGTGAACAAAGAGAGGTGAGTTTAGAAAGGCAACAGGCGAGATGCAGATGGGGCAGATCTTGTGGGCCCTTGAAGGCCTGTGTAAGATGTCTTTGGAGGTTTGGGGCAGAGGAGTGACATGGCCTGACTTAGGTTTTGACAGGATCACCCCAGCTGCTGTGCTAGAATAGACTACAGGGGTAGGTGACAGACAGACATCCCCCTTCAATGTAGGACTTGCTGTGTAGCGGTGTGGAGCCTGGCCAGCTGACTGCCTCCACCTATCAGCACTTCCAGGTGTGCTTCTGCTGTCTAGGTGGCCATGTTCTTCTTGGGGTGGCCTCAGACCACGACTGAACCAGGGGGTGGTCAAGGCCTCACCATTGCTGTCCAGTGCAGAACTGCCCGCATGGAGAGTCTCTACTTCTGAGCTCCCTGGGACATGTCTTGTTGCTCAATCCTGCTTCCTCCCCTTTTACACTTATAGGAGTCACTCCCCAGTGCACCCTCTTAGCCCTTCCTCAGAGTCCACTTCCCAGAGTCAGAGGCAGGAGGCGAGAGATGGAAGCAGTCATCCCGGGGAGAGATGATGTGCTGTCAGTTTGGGCTGCTGTAAGACTGAGTAGTTTAAACAACGAACATTCATTTCTCACAGTTGGGGAGCAGAGAAGTCTGAGATCCAGGTGCCAGCATGGTCAAGTTCTTGGTGAGGGCCATTTTCTCTTTGTATCTTCACATGGAGGAGAGAGAGATCATCTCTTTCCTATCTCTTCTTATAAGGGCACTAATCCCATTCAGGAGGGCTCCATCCCATGACTTAATGACCCCTGAAGGCCCCACCTTCTAATACCATCACACTGGGGGGTAGAGCTTCAGCATATGAATTTTGGGAAGACACAAACATTCAGTCCATATGGGGACTTGGACCAGGGTGAATGAATACAAAGGAATGTCCTGTTTATCTTGGGCTGCAGGGTGGCTGTGACCTTACACAGTAAGATGTAGATTTGAAGACTATATGAAATGCTAATCTCTCATATGCATGATTGGAGGGAGTTTGCAGTGAATCCTCATGGGTGGGGAAGGCGGAGGTAGAGGCACGTACCCTGAGAAGGTCAAGGGGACGTGAGGGCCACCTTGTGGTGACATGACGTGCCCTGGGACTTGGTGGTGAATAGTAGTCACCCAACACTTACTGGGTGAGATCAGTGAACTGCACTGCTCAGAACAGCTCCAGGCCAAAGGCAGGCTGTGCAGGGCTGGAATGTCTCCTCCTCCATGGTCCTGGCCCACAGCCTGGAGAAATGGGGCCAGGACTAGAAGCTCAGTCCTTGCTGAGCGTTAACTCTCTGCAGGAATAGCCAGTGACGTTCTCTGGTTACTCTGACCTCCAAGCCACCCTTGGCCAGGCAGCCAGAACCACCCAGGAAGATGCTGGAATGCATGTCAGCAAGTAGGTGGAGATCACCCCTCCCTGAGACCTTTGCAACCCTCCAGCCCAAGCAGAGGCTGACCTCCAGTGCATCAGGCAGACACTTTCCTGAGCACAGTCATACCTGGGAATTTATCAGATACATTAGTGCTGTGCTCATGTTTTACCTACAGTGTCTCCTTCTACCTCTACAAAAATCCTCTGTGTAGGAACAACTGGGTGTCATGCTGACCATATTCCCTGTGTCCCTCAGGTCTACTCTCCACCCTGCCCTGTGCACTGGGAGGCTGACTTGCCCTGTGACTTCCGATCGGGTTAGGTCGGTGGGAGCCACTGGTGGCAAGCAGACGGGAGAGTGAAGTTGGGGGATTTACTTGGTTGCTGGGATTGGGTGCATCCTGTCCATTGTTACCCTGGTACTAGCCCCAGGGTGCTGCAGTAGCCATACCTTTGAAAACAGTCTCTCTAGGAAACTCCCTTTAAAGTTACTTGGTTTGAATGTGCCATCTGTTTTCTGCTAGGGCCCTGATTGATCCAATTCCCATTGTACTGATGGCAAGACTGAAGTTCTGAAGGCCTGCTCAAGATGTAGTGCGGTGAAGCTGTGCTCAGGAATGGTCAAGCTATGAATCAGTCATGGGGGTGTAGGGACAGTGTCAGCCGGCCCTGGGTCTTTTAAACTTGGCTGGCTTATCCACCTTCTAATGGCTACTTGTGAGAGCACAGGTGAACCACCGGCTGTTCTGTGTCCGTGATGACCGCACCTGTCTTTGCTGGCTGTGACACTTGGCTCACTGGCTCCTGAATTTCTGACTCCCAGCCTTGGCTCTGATAGTCACTAAGTGTTCCTCTAGGTTAATATAGCCTTGCATCCTCTTTTGCTTTCCATTCTGGTCTGGCCTTGGGTGTTGGTGTCCCCTAAATTTTAGGTCATGACACAGCACTGGGAGCAGGGCTGTGAGCCATCCCAGGGGTTGGTTAGTGCGGGAGACGAGCCTGTGTTCCTGTATCTTAGCTCTGTGGGCATAGGTCCTACCTCCTTGCACAGTCCCAGCATCCTGCCAGGGCTCTAGTTCAGCGAAAATGTTCAGGGAAAATGGGATGAGCCAAATAAAATGCAGGGTGAGGCTGGGATGGCATGCTTGAGTGCAGACTGCATGCCCTGTTGAGAGTGCGCATGAGGAGTGAGAGTATGAATAACAGAGATTGTGTGTACACAGGGTGGGGATGTGTGTTGAGATGGCAGTGACTGGGTGACAGAGGAGGGAGTGTGGTTTGTCTATAGTGAGAGTGGCAGTGATTGTGTGTGTACTCAGGGCGAAGTCTAATTACGAAGGCTGGAAGCGCCGTTGCAGAGGGAGCACAGTGCACTCTTGTGGCCACAGCTAGAATCCCAACATATGTATCAGTAGGTTCCACCCGAGCCTCCTCCTCTGGTACAAACCCAGCTCCCGGCTGTCAACCTCAGCCCCAGCCTAACCGAGCTCCAGGTCAAGCCCCAGCTGCAGCCACAGCCACAGCCCCCACCTTAGCTCCGCCCCGAGCCATGGAACTCTTTCCCTTTCTGAGGGCTTACCTTCCCTACCTTCAGGGTCCTGTCAGTGGGTGGGAGTGTGGGAGAACCAGAGACAGAGCCAACCTGTATAAAACACAGCCTTTATTGATTTCAAGGAAACTGTCTTGAGGATGTTCTATCAGCGCATCCACCCAAGTCCCTGGGAGCAGGGTCTGAAAGGCTGTCACCAGGCTGAGACAGTTGTGGGAAGGAAGATGGGAGCACCACTGCCTGAGGCTGAGGGAGTAGGATTTGGGGAAAGAGGGCTTCCACTGAGCCAAGTGATGACCTGGGGGACCTCTGGGTATCTCCAGAACCTCTAGTCAGGCTCATTCTCAGGCCTCCAGACCTGCTGCTGCTGGGAGACCTCCTCTCCACTGCAGGAATCTGGGCGGCTCCTCTGGAGGGAGTGGAGATGCCTTAGGTCTGCTGAGGCTAGCCCAGGGCGAGCATCTCTTTTTGTGTGGCCTCCAGACCTCTGTGCTGCTGTTGTCTCTGCTTGGGAGCACTTCTTACCTCTCTTACACATTATGTCCTCAGGGAAGCCTCTCCTGATCACCCCTTCCTGGGTTAGCTGGAAGCCCTGCTAGCAGTGCCCTAAGTGGCCCCTTGCAGGCAGCATAGATAGTTAATTCGCTTGTTTCAAAGTCTATGTCCTTTGAGGGCTGGCACTGGGCCTGTGGGTTACCTATACCTGGCTAGAGAGCCCAGTGTCCAGTGTCAAAAAACATCTGCCAAAATGAAAGTTGCATAGCTTAGTGAACCCAAAGTGGGGTCACTCAGCCCCTGTAGGACCTCTCCAACCTGCCACACTGCCCTGCGTGTCCCATTGGCAGCCCCCATGTTGCCCCACCCCTGCCCTGTGGTCAGATGGGGGTCAGGTTGGGTGCTGAAGCCTGCAGCTTGTTATTGCCTGGGTCTGGATCCACCTCCCCAGCCTCCACCAGCTTGTGGTGGCAGCGGCAGGTGGAAGCTCGGCTGGTGGAGGACGAGGGGCTGCGGCCCCCTCGAGGCTTGTCCTTGTGCAGGCCTCGCAGGACCCTGTGGCAGATGAGGTAGCAGAGCTCACAGATGGTGAGTACGATGCAGACGGCGGAGGCGCCCACCATGAAGTAGGTGAAGATTTTCTTCTCGGTGGGTCGGGCAATGTAGCAGTCCACGATGTTGGGGCAGGGGGCCACGTTGGCGCACTGCACCAGGCGCGGCATGTCGAAGCCATGCCAGAGAGTGTGCAGCAGGTAGAGGAAGAGGAACTCAATGATGAGCTTGAAGATGAGGCTGAACAGGTAGGTCCACCACAGGCCTCCGTGCTTCTTGCCTGCGTTGTCGTACAGCTTGGCGCACTGGTCCCCGTGCTTCTGGCGGTGCCGGCGCTCCCGCTCCTCACGGTAGGCCACGTGCAGGATGACCAGCAGCGAGGGGCATGTGACGAAGATGAGCTGCAGGGCCCAGAGGCGGATGTTGGAGATGGGGAAGTAGTTGTCGTAGCAGACGTTGGTGCAGCCGGGCTGCTTGGTGTTGCAGTCGAAGTCCTTCTGCTCATCCCCCCACACGCGCTCTGCAGCCACCACGTACACCAGCACCCGGAAGACGAACACCACTGACAGCCAAATGCGCCCGAACGCTGTGGAGTACTTGTTCACGCCGCTCAGTAGGGCCTGGAGTGTCTTCCAGTCCATGGCGCCTGGCGGGGGCCGTGCCTACCTGAGAGAATTAGAGGAAAAACCATCGTGTGAATGAATACGTGACTTTATTGAGCATTTACTATGTACCAGGCAGTGTTCTGAGTTCTGACTTGTTCAATCCTCACAATGACCCTCTGAGTTCAGAACTATTATTCCTCCCAAGCTGCAGATAGGAAACTGAGGCACAGCAAGGTTACGTAGCTTAACCAAAGGCAACAGAGCTAGTATGCTGGAAGGAAGCAAATGTGCTTTGGCTGATAATAACAATCACCACTTATCGAGTGTTTACTCTAAGTCAGGCACGAAGCTAAACACTTTATGAGCAGAATCTCAATTAATCTCTTAGAATGACCCCATAAGGTAGTTATTACAGTGCTCCTCACTTACAGATGAAACTGATCATTGAACGATTGCAAAGCAAGTAGTACGTAGTAAGTGCCCCATAAATGCTGGCTACTCATTACTGTGAAATTTAGAGAGGTCAAGTCACTCACTTAAAACAAGAGGTGGATTCAAGGCCAGGCTGTTTGGTGCCAGAGCCTGTGCTCTCCACCACCTCCTCTTCCCTTCTCCGCTGGACTCCTGCCCCAGACCAGATTCTTGAAACATTTACTTTGTGGATGCCTCACTACTATACTGTGAAGTTGAGGTTATGAGTCCCATTCTACAGCGGGGAAACTGAGGCTCAGAGAGGAGAAATAACCAGCTCAAGGTCTCACAGCTGCTGGGTGGTGAAGAGGGGAGACCAGTTCAGGTCGGGGGTGCATGGAGGCTTATGATCTGACTCCTGGGAGGACACTAGATCCAGGGAATATCTAGAGACAACTCACTGCTCCCTGTGCTGGGCCTGGGGAAGCCCAGCCACCCCCAGCCACACTAGTTGCCAGGGCCTTGTGGTGGAAAGATGTGCTTTGTTCAGGCCTTAACTCACACATCTTCCTCCCAGTCCTGGAGTGACTCAGAGGGTGTGGACGGGTGGGTCTGCCTGAGTGTGCCTTGTTTCTGTGCTGCTGTGGGTGTGAGAGCACCCGCCTGCCTGTCCACGTGTGTGTGTGGGCCTATGTGCGTGTGAGTCCCCCTGGAGCTAACTTGTACCTCTGAGCATGCGTGATGCCTGCGAGGCCACCACCCTGCCCCAAACCACTGTTATTTTGGCCTGTATTATGGCCTCTTTACTGGCTTTTCACCTTCCCCCGTGCCCCTAGAGTCCATTAAATCAGTTCATGCCACTCCCTTGTTTTTTTTTATTATTATACTTTAAGTTTTACGGTACATGTGCACAATGTACCCTAAAACTTAAAGTATTAAAAAAAAAAAAAAGACTCTAGTAGCTTCACCCTGCCACACTGGAATAAGGGCCTTGGGGGCTTTTTACTGATTCCTTCTGCCTGGAATGCTCTTCCTCCAGAACCTCACACAGGTGGACCCTTCTCATCACAGAGGCCTCTGCTCAAACCTTATCTCTTTAGAGGCCTCTCCACATTACCCTGGGTCTGAAAGAGCCCCTGCTTCTGTCACTCTGTTCCTGTCCCCTTTCTTTTTTTCTGAGACAAGATCTTGCTCTGTCTCCCAGGCTGGAGTGCAGTGGTGTGACCTTGGCTCACTGCAACCTCTGCTTCCCAGGCTCAAGGGATCCTCCTACCTCAGCCTCCCGAGTAGCTGGGACCACAGGTGCACACCACCATGCCTGCCTAATTTTTCCAGCCCCCTCTGTTTTCTTTACAGCACTTAGTCACTATCTGAAATTAAAGAATTTGTCCTTTTTTTTTGGTCTTATTTATTATCTGGCTCCCCCTCTAGAATGTCAACTTGGTCTTGCTCACTGCTTTATATTTAGTGCCCAGTGCTTGGCACATAATAGGCACTCAATGCTGAATGGGTAAACAAATGAATGCTGAGTTCTCAGTGAGGCAGCTTGGAGGGAGGGGACAGGAAGGTGGGCAGGATCCTGGTCAGGGGGCAGCCTGGTCAGGGGGATTGGGGGAAAGACTTCCCTACACTGGAGAGAGGGAGAGAGCACAGTTCCTTCTCAGCACCTGGCTCTCCTGGCTGCGTTTCCTCTGGGAATCACAGTCTGGGCAGTATGGGGCGATTGGGAAGACCTCATTCTTGGAAACCTTCCTCTTCTCCCCTACTCTGCTCCTTCTAAGCCCTGGTGGTGGGGGAAGGGAGTGGGATAGCACGGAACACGGAGTTCCACCTGGATTCAAACCTCAGCTTGGCCACTTAGTAGCTGGGTGACTTCCAAGAATTCCCTAATCTCATTGACCCTATTTATTTATCTCTAAAGGGAAATAATTCCTACTTTCTGGTAGAATCCTGAGACTGTTCCCTCCCAGGCCTTCTACTCACCTGGTGGGAGTTCACAAGAGCTGAAGTGAAGGTTGCAGCCCTGTCTGTCGGGACAGAGAGCAGAGAGGGACCCTGACGGCTGCTTCCACCTGACACCCTCCCATGGCTGCCCACCGGGGTGCAGCTCTCTCCTGGGCTCCCACTTTCCACTCTTGGGTGCTGTCTGCCCAGTCCCTCCTGACACACCCCAGGGAGGAGCCTCACTGGCAAAGAATTTCCTTCCGAAGTCTAGGCTGGGGACTGGTGGAGCCGGTTCTGCCCCCCAAAGCCAGCTCCCTGCGCAACCGTTTTTTCCCAGACCCCCAGACCGTACTGTGCCCAGCCCTGCCTCCCTCCCCACAATGTCCCCGAAGGGTAAACCTCCCTTTCCTTCCTAGTCTCCCTCCATCCCAGGCAGCTTGGGAGTTTGCGGACTTGGGGAGGGGGTGTCTCGGAACCTCCCCGCAGCCGGGACCCCTAATGGGCCCATAATTGAGAGGCGAGAGGGAGGCTTGGGAGGCACGGGGTGGGGGGTCCCGCACCCCCGCTTCGCGCCCCATCCCAGCGCACTGGCAGGCTCAAGCCCCAGCCCTGCCGCAGGGGGTCGCCAGGAGCGCTCCGCGCCCCTGAGGGTCCTGCCCAGCCTCGCCCCGCCCCGTCCAGCACTTACCTGCAGTGGCTTGGCCAACGCGGAGGCCTGACCCCGTGTCCCCGGGGCCCACAGCAGAGGCGAGGGCGCGGGAGCTGGGCTCAGCAGTGGTGCACACAGACGGCGGGCACACCCCGGGCGGCGCGGAGGAGGGAGCAGGAGGGAGCCGGCTCCTAGACCCGACGCTGCCAGGCACTCCCGGGCCAGCCTCCGGAGGGGCTGGTGGCCCGTCTGAGCCTCCGCTTCCTCAGGCGTGAAATGGGGGCATCGGTGGCCATGGGCTGGGCCGTCCGAAGGCTCCAATGAGATCAGGGGCGGGAAGCACTTTGCAAACTGTTAAGTGCCGCGGCGGCAGGTCCGACTGCAATCAGGACTCGCCCACGCTAGTTTGCCGCGGGTACCGTGCCGGCTTCCGGCCTAGCTCGGTCCCCGCTTGGCACGGGACCTTGACCGTGCGTGGGGCACCCCTGGGAGCCCGCCCTCCCGGTGCGACGGGCCCTCGACCTCGGCCTCCAGGGAGGCCGGTGCGCTTTGGAGAGCTGGAGTGGGGGGCAGACCGTGTACCCACAGAGGGAAGGGGCACAGAGCGTCCTGGGCCAGGAAAGAAGTTCAGGAATGAGGGCGGGGTGGGGGAGGTCACCGCCTGGAGTGACTCAGAGGGGCAGACTGCAACCGGAGCTGCCTACCTGAACACTAGGGTCCCTAGTTTCTTGTTTTCCTTCCTGAATCGCCTGTTCATATTCAACTATATAGTCTTAACCTATGGAAGTATGCTATCTACACTCTTCTGCACGTTGCTTTTTTTCACTTAGCAAAATATGACATTTCTCCCATCAGTCGATATAGAGCTGCCTTGCTCTCTCATTTTAAAAAAAGCTGAATAGTATATGTACTGTAATATATTTAATCAGTCCTACTCTGATAAAAATTAAGGCTGTTTCTAGTTTTTTATTTCATTCTATTACAAATACCATTGCAGTAAATAGCCTCTGCCAAAGCAGGTGGGTCTGCGGCTGGGGTGGGGCTGGGCTGTGCCCTAGGGATAAGGACACATTGTCTTATTTACTAGTGTGTCCTGACTGGGAACTAATAAGAGCCTGCAGCGCCCCAGCCTCTTTTGGAAAACCCCAGGGTTTCCAGCCTCCCTGGGAGTCCCTGGATCTTAGGGTGGGGCCCGAGTCCTGTCTCCACAGAGATGATATTGCTGGCACTATGGTGGCTCCACATGGTGTTTGCCCAGGACTGTACTGGTTTATGCTTACAGTGCCGGCATCATTAACAATGCCCCCTTTTACTTTCAAAAATGCCCCAAAGTTAGGAGCATCAATTATGGTCACCCTCCTCCTACTCATTTTGGTAGAGAATGAGCACTGAGTTGGGAGCCCAGTGGCATCTTTGCTTCTGACACTGCCCCACATGCTTTAATTTCATCCTCGCAGCATCCAGATGAGGAAGGTCCAATCCTTCCTACTTTTGTGAATGAGAAAGCTGAGGCACACAGGGGTGAGGTGACTTGCTCAGGGTCACACAGATAATAAGAAACAGACCCAGCTCTGGAGGCCTCAGCAGTGTTGTTTCCAGGTACGGAAAAGCCACAGGGCAGAGGCTCCCTTGTACTCACTGGGGTTGTGGCCCTTGAAAATCTTTGCTGAGATTGAGGAGTGCCAGGTGGCTCAGGTGCATGTGCTGTGCTCTGTGCATGGGCAGTGGGGAAGTGAGCATGAGGGTGTGGGGCCCCGGACTCTGCTGCCTGCTGCTGTGCTCTCTGTCAGAGCAAGACTTGCTCCCCTCTACCTCCCCTCCTAGTCATTTTTCAACTCATTTGAACAATGTTCCTGTCCCTACCATGTCACTAAAAACGGCCTGTCAAGGTCTCCGTGGATCTCCACAATGCTAAATCCAGCAATCACACCTCTGTCCCCATGCCCCTTGACCTTCAGAAGCACCTGGGACAGTGGGACACTCCTTCCTTCTAGAAACACTTTCTTCCCTGTGCTTCCTTGACACCACAGGCCTCACATCCTGGCCTCTAAAGTGGGCATGTCCCGGGGCCCAGTCTCTTCCTTCCCAGGTGAGCTCACCCAGTCCTGGGGCTCTAGATACTATCCACTCACTGATGATTCACACATTTCCAACACCGGACGTGACTTCTCCTTGAACACCAGACTGTAACTGGAGCTGCCTACCTGAACACCAGGGTCCCTAGTTTCTTGTTCTCATTCCCAAATCGCCTGTTCATGTTCAACTATATATTCTTTTTACATTTAACCTATGGAAGTATGCTATGCTAGCTGCACTCTTTTGCACTTTGCTTTCTTCATTTAACAAAATATGAGACATTTCTCCCATCAGTGAATATAGAGCTGCCTTGCTCTCTCATTTTTAAAAACAGCTGAATAGTATATGTACTATATTTAATCAGTCCTATTCTGATGAAAATTAAGGCTGTTTCTACTTTTTTATTTCATTCTATTACAAATACCATTGCGTGAATATCCTTGGATAGTCATTATTTAACACATTTGAAAATTGTATCTACAGGATCTATTCCTACATGTGAAATTTTTGCTTTAAAGTTGTATGTGTATTTAAAATTTTGATACATATTGCCTAATCGTCTTCACAGATGTTTCAGTTTGCACTCCAAGAGACAAGAGAGTGCCTGTATCCCCATATATGTACCAATAGAGAGCGTTATCAAACTTTATGATCTTTGTCAATGATATCTCATTATACTTTATTTTACATTTCTCTTGGTATGAGTGAGATTGAGCATCTTTTCATATATTTAAGAGCCGCTTTTGTTTGTTATCCTGTGAACAGTCCTTTGCCTTTGCCATTTTTCTATTGGATGGTTGACTTTTATTATTTATTTCTCAGGAGCTCTTTACATACTAAAAAATAAGCCCTCCTCTGCCTGTGATACAAATAGAAAGGATTCCCTCTGCCTCTACTGCTTGACACCTGTAATTTGACTTTATAGATGGGGGTTTTGCCATACAGAATTAAACATGTTTTATGTAGTCCAGTGTATTAATATTATCTTTTATGGCCTTTGGGTTTTGTTGTCATTAGAAATACCTTCACCACTCTGAGGATTGCAATAACATTTTTTCCTGTGGTTGCTTCTAGCTGAAGTAGTGTTTTAATGATCTATTAGATTGGTGCAAAAGTAATTGCGGTTTTTGCCATTGAGAGTAATGGTAAAAACCGCAATTACTTTTGCACCAACCTAATAGATCATGCCACTTCCCTCTTAAAACCTTACAGTGACTTATCATCAACTTTAGACTGGTATCCACTCTCTTGACGTTGAGCCCCAAGGCACCAGGCGACCTAGTCCTGCCTCTCTCCCATCTCTCATCTCCTTGACCGCTGTAGAGGCCTTCTTTCTGGTTCTTGAACAAGCCACGTTCAGGGCAGCCTTCTGGTTTTTGCCTTGGCTGTTCCCTCTGCCTGGACTGCCTTCTCCTGACTCTTTACCTGTAAGCTTCCTTCTCCTTATTCAGGTCTCACCTTCTTACAGAGGTGTTCCCTGGTTGCCCCACCCCCACCCCAAAGGTTCCTTGCCCGGCTTCCTCAGGAGACACTCTTCACAGCCGTCTCTGAAATTATCTCCAGGAGAGCAGGGAGCTCGCTGGTCATGTTCCTGCCACATTACCAGGGCCTGGAATGTACAGACTCTCAGTCACTATTTGTAAACACTGGGTGTGCATAAGGTTATGTGCGAGAACTGTTTCTGTGTGTGTAAGCCTGGAGAGCTGTGTGTTAAGGGTGGTATGTGGGCCACGTGTGTGTAGGCTCTGATGTGCGTTGCTGTGAATGTATGTGATGGTGGAGATGGCTGGGGTGGTGTGGGAGGCTGTGTGCATGTGTGGTTGTGAATGTGTGTGATGGGGGAGATGGCTGGGGTGGTGTGGGAGGCTGTGTGCATGTGTGGTTGTGAATGTGTGTGATGGGGGAGATGGCTGGGGTGGTGTGGGAGGCTGTGTGCATGTGTGGTTGTGAATGTGTGTGATGGGGGAGATGGCTGGTGTGGTGTGGGAGGCTCTGTGCCTGTGTGGTTTTGTGTCAGGCGGTGGTGTGTAGTGGTGTCTATGTGTGAGATTGAGTTATTCTGCTCTGGTAACCAGGTGATTTTATCACCTAGGTCCTGTCATTCTGACTCTGCCAGATGCTGGCTTTTCACTCTTGATATGAGGTAGTGCCCCCAACAACAGGCCTTTGCTTTTTCTGGAGTGAGCTGGAAGAGTTCCCCATTCCAGAGAGAATGGCTCTGAGGACCTTAATGCCTTGTGATCCTACCCTAAATTTCTGCTCCCTGAGTAGGGGAATGTGTAGGAGGCCATCTAGGCCATCCCCCTGCCTCAGGACAAAGCTGTGTTGCACCAGGGATTGGTAGCTCCTCTCAGGGCTTACACCTGCTCTCTAGGGGTGGCAGGGCCAGAGCCTGTACCTCTTCTGGCCCTGGCTCTGGCCCAGGTGGTGTTGCTCCCAGGCCGCCCTCTCCACCTAGAGCTCTGCCCAGACCTCAGGCAGGTGCTTCCTGGGATGGGAAGACCACCCCCCACCTCTGCCACCTCTCAGACTGGAGTTTTCCTTATCTTTGTGTGTCTGCAGCAGAGGCATGAGGCCCTTTCCTTCCTTGAGTGGAGAGATGGGGCGGGCAGAAGCCATGGGAAACAGATCAGGCAGAGGGATGGGGGCTTTTGAGCCCTGCTCAGGCATGTCTGGGGCTGCAGGCAGGGAGGAGGCGATCTTCCAGGCAGGCCCTGGGCTGGAGTGTTGCTTATTTTCCAAGACACCTAGAGTTTCTCGAAACTTCTGCCCACACACCTCGCTCCTCGAATGGAAGTAATATGTGACTTTGCTGAGCTGCTCTCAGGAGCCAACCATTCTAATATGCACACACCCCTTCTTACCCACCAGGCACCTCCCTCCACCTCCTCTCTTTCTCCTCCATCATTGACCTTTTGCTCTTCACTGGATCTGTCCTGTTACAATAACCATGTGGGTATTTCTCCATCTTAACAACAAAACAACAAAACACCTTAACCTGAACCCCACTTCTCCTTCCAGCGTCTGCCTCATTTCTTTCCACTCCTTTACAGCAAAATCTATCAAAAGACTTGTCCTGATTCATTATCTCCATTTTTTCTCTTTCATCTTCTCTTGAACTTACTCTAATCAGGCTTTTGCTTCCTATATGACACCAAAACTGCTCTAGTCAAAGTCCCTATAGCTAAACCCCATGGCCAAGTTTCAATCCTCATCTTTCCCTGAACCCTCAGCAGCGTTGAATGAAGTTGATTCCTCTCGCCTTGACACTCTTCCTTTGGCTTCAGAGACATCACACTCTCCTGACTTTTCTCCTTCCTTTCTGCACTTTCTTTCTCAGTCTCCTTTGCTGGTTCCTCCAGATCTTCCTGACTTTTAAGAACTGGGATGCCTTGGGGCTCAGTCCTTGCCCTCTTTCTCTTCTCTGTCCTCCCTTGTTCACTTGGTAACATCATCCAGTCTCAGGGTTTAAAATATGAAAATTTAGCTGACAACCGCTAAATACGCATCCCCAGCCCAGACCATTCCTCTAAACTCTGTACTCATGTGTCCAGCTGTTAGTAAACTTTCTCCTAGGATGTTTAACATAGGTATCACAAACCTATGTTAAGCTCCTTACTTACTAGGGTTGCCAGATTTAGGAACAAAGCAAAAGCACAACCAGGACACCCAGTTAATTCTGAATTTCAGCTAGTACATGGGACACACATTAAAAAATTGTTGGCTGGGCACGGTGGCTCACGCCTGTAATCCCAGCACTTTGGGAGGCCGAGGCGGGCAGATCACGAGGTCAAGAGATCCAGGCCATCCTGGCCAACATGGTGAAATCCCATCTCTAGTAAAAATACAAAAATTAGCTGGGCGTTGTTGTGCACACCTGTAGTCCCAGCTACTCGGGAAGCTGAGGCAGGAGAATTGCTTGAACCCAGGGAGGTGGAGGTTGCAGTGAGCCGAGATCGTGCCACTGCACTCCAGCCTGGTGACAGAGTGAGACTCTATCTCCAAAAAAAAAAAAAAAAAGTTTGTCTGAAATTTGCTCATCTGGCAACCTACTCCTTTTCTTCCTCTCTGACCTGTTCTCTCACTTGTTCTAGTAAATGGCAGTTTTACTCATCGACTTGCTCAGGCCCCAAACCTTTGAGTCTTAATTTATCCTCTTTTCCCGTATCTCACATTCAATGTCTGTGAATCATTTTGGTGCCACTTTCAAAATATTTACAGGATCTGGCCACTTCTCACTGACTCCATTAATATTATGGGGGTAACATGAAATCAAGAACCATTTCTTTCCTAGATGATTGCAGTAGCCTTGTAACTGGTCTTCCTGCTTTAGCCTTTGCCCCTATCCATTTGCTGCTAACAGAGCTGCCAGAGGGCTCGTGCTCCTGTTTGCTTAAAAATGCTGCACTGGCTTCCGACTCACTCAGACTGACAGCCGACGGCATCAGGATGGTCTGTAAGACCCTACACGATCGAGTCCTTCTCAGGCCTCACCCACAGGCTCTGGCCTCATTTCCACGTCTCTTGGCTCACTGGCTGCCCTGCCTCATTGGCTTCCTTGTGTCCTGGGTATGTGCCAAGACTTTCCGGGTCTCAGTGTCCCTGCACTTGCTCTTTCTTCTCTCTGAAATAGACTTACTGACCTTCCCTGGCCTCCCCATCTAAAATCGTAGTTCTTTTCTCAGCCTACCCTACTTCCTTTCCTGATTAATTTTTCTCTATAGCAGTATACCCATCTGACATATCCTGTATTTTGTTTGTGTTTTATGTTTGTTGTCTCTCATATCACTAGAAATCTTTGGGGACAGCCATTTACTTTCTGTTGTATTTGCTGCTGTATTCCCAGTGCCTAAAACAGTGCCTGGCACTTAGTAGACAAAAAATACTTGTCACACAAGTGAATAAAACCCCCAAAGCATAGTAAGCTCCTGTCCCAGGCCAGTGCATGGCAGCCGTGTCATCAGTTCCCTTCTAGCTCAGCATCGCCACCTCCTACCCGCCAGAAGTTCCTCCCTGACCAGCTGCCCTCCTCCAGGAAGCCTTTTTTGGCTGAGCCTCATTTTTCCTCTCTCATTCCTGCCACCAGGTCAGAATCCCTGGTGCTCAGGGGTCAAGTGGGTTGCATGGCTGGCTATAGTCTGTCTGTCCTCATCCAGCTTCTTCCCTCCTTCTGGATGGGAGGAGGCTCTTTGCTTGGCTGTGGTTCGAGCTGCAAGAGTGTAGGGCCTCAGGATGTCTGGGGAAGCCAGCTTAGGGTGAGCTGTGTGCAATAGGCCCTGAAATCAGTCTGCCACCTGCCATGTGGGAGTTTTTGGTGCCTTGATCCTGGGCTGAAGAGGTGGTGGCAATGGATTTCAGGGCGTAGAGCTTAGATTGTATCTGAGCTGTAGGGCCATATTGTTCCCGGCCTCGCTGTCTCTACCAATTAGATAAACACCTGATAAGATAGTTTGCCATTACCTGAGCTGTTAAGGATGAGGAAAGGAGCATATTGGGAGGGGCAGAAGAAAACAACAGGGTCATTGTGCCTGGAGTTTGCTAAATGATCTATATGTTTGTAAATGCATTCTGGCGCAACCATTTTTTTCCTTTTTTAAAATTTTATTTCAATAGTTTTTGGGGAACAGGTGGTTTTTGGTTACATAGATAAGTTATTTAGTGGTGATTTCTGAGACTTTAGTGTACCTGTCACCCGAGCAGTGTACACTGTAGCCAATATGTAGTCTTTTATCCCTCACCCCTCCTACTGTCCCCCCAATTCCCCAAACTCCGTTCTGTCACTCTCATGCCTTTACTTCTTCATAGCTTAGCTCCTACTCATGAGTGAAAACATACAGTATTCTGTTTTCCATTCCTGAGTTATTTCACTTAGAATAATGGCCTCCACTCCATCCAAGTTGCTGATGCAGCCATTTATTTATTTATTTATTTATTTATTTTTAAATTTATTTAATTTTACTTTAAGTCCTGGGATACATGTGCAGAATGTGCAGGTTTGTTGCATAGTTATACATGTGCCATGGTGGTTTGCCGCACCTATCAACCTGTCATCTAGGTTTTAAGCCCTGCATGCATTAGGTATTTCTCCTAATGCTCTCCCTCCCCTTGCCCCCGACCCAGCGACAGGCCCCAGTGCGTGATGTTCCTCTCCCTGTATCCATGTGTGCTCACTGTTCAACTCCCACTTATGAGTGAGAACATGCGGTGTTTGGTTTTCTGTTGCTGTTAGTTTGCTGAGAATGATGGTTTCCAGCTTTATCCATATCCTTGCAAAAGACATGAACTCATTCTTTTTTATGGCTGCATAGTATTCCACGGTGTACATGTGCCACATTTTCATTATCCAGTCTATCATTGATGGCTATGTGGGTTGGTTCCAAGTCTTTGCTACTGTAAATAGTGGGTGCAGCCATTTTTGACAAGGCCATTGGAACATTTTGACATGGCCTTTAAAAACCATTTCTTATTATGATAAAAGTGCACAACAGAAGCTTCACCCCATCCCACATGCATTCCCAAGCTTTGCCTAATCCCCAGCACTTAGCCCATCCCAAAGCCTCAGGACTGGTTGTTTTCACACAGCCAAAATGTCCTTTGCCTCCAGATGCCCTGCTATGGTTGGGTCTGAGTTTCCCGAGAGACATATGTGTCAGGATGTCCAGAGGCAGCTGGATGCGTGGGACTGGGCCTCAGGAAAGAGAAGAGGAATTGGAACTCTTGAGTGTGTTGGTGCAAATGTAAAATAGTGCAGCCTTTTTGGGAAACAGTGTGGCAGTTCCTCAAGCACTTAAACACAGGATTACCGTAGGACCCAGCAAGTCACTCCTAGATATTCACGCAAAAAGATTGACAACAGAAACTTAAACAAATACTTGTACATGAATGTTCTTAGCAGCACTGTTCTCAATAGTCAAAAGGTGGAGACAACCCAAATGTCCATCGGTGGATGAATGGATAAATAAAATATGGTCTATTCACACAGTGAACTGTTATCCAATCATAAAAGTGAATGAAGTTCTGATACGTGCTGCAATATGGATGAATCTTGAAAACATTATAAGTGAAATAAGTCACACACCCAAGGACAAATATGGTATGATTCCACTTTTTTGAAATATTGAGAATTGGCAAATTCATAGAGACAGGAAGTAGGTTAGAGGTTACCAGGGGTACCAGAGGTTGCTGGGTGAGTGGAGGTTATTGTTGAATGGGTACAGATAGAGCTCTTGCTGTGGGTGATAAAAAGCCTCTGGAAGGCCGGGCATGTTGGCTCACGCCTGTAATCCCAGCACTTTAGGAGGCTGAGGCAGGCGGATCACCTGAGGTCGGGAGTTTGAGACCAGCCTGACCAACACGGAGAAACCTCGTCTCTACTACAAATATAAAAACATTAGCTGGGTGTGGTGGCGCATGCCCGTAGTCCAGCTCTCGGGGGGGGGCGGAGGTTGTAGTGAGCCGAGATCATGCCACTGAACTCCAGCCTGGTGACGGAGCGAGATCCATCTCAAAAAAAAAAAAAAAAAAAAGGCTCTGGAAATAAGTAGTGGTGATGGTTGCACGACATTGTGAATGTAATTAATGTGACTGAATTGTACACTTCAAACAGTTAAAATGGTAATTTTTGTGTTAAGTATATTCTATTACAATATGAAAATTAAAAAAAAAGAAGGGTGGAAATATAGATTTTGGAATCAACAGTGTTCAGATGGTGGTAAGGCCATGGGAGAGGATGTAATTGCCCAGGGAGGGCATGGAGACTGAGGAGAGAAGGTGGCCTGGGACAGAGCCCCAGGGACCTTCCTAATTAAGAGGTGGGATGAGGGAGATTGAAAGGGAGCGGCTGGAGCAGTGGGAGGAAAACCAGATGAGTGGTGTCCCAGAAGCCTGGGTGTATTAGTCAGCACTCTTAATTGCAAATGACAGAAATGCAGCTTGAATTAGTTCCAGGCACAGAGGGCAATTCATTGGTTTATAGAAACACGGGAAGGGCAGGGGGGCCTTGGGGCCCCAGGGGTACCTGGAATTAGGTCTGAGGTGCATCTGGAGCTGCTCTCCTGCCTGCTTCATTTCTGCTCCTCTCTAACTGTTGGCTTTCTTCTCTTCTTGCACTAATGGGCTTTTGCACAAGGTTACTCTTAGCTTGAGCTCCTCCCTTCCAAGTTTTGCCATGACACTCTTCTCTTAGAAACGATTGAAATGATCTGCGGAATGCTGATTGGCCTCACCTAGAGGACACCCTGAGGACAACGGGCCTGGGCATCAGCCTGGCAGGTGCCTTTAGAGCCCCAGTTTAGAGGAAGAGGAGAAGTGCTGAGTGGGCAGAACAAGTAAGGACTCAATGGCCTGGGGGAGAGGCTGAAGAAGGAAGACCATCTACCCTGCTCAATGCCTCATCACACAGACAAGGGCTGGAAAGCATCCACTGGGCTTAGTGACAAAGGAATCGTAGGTGAACTTGGCAGAGGCAAAGCAGTTTGAGTGGCATGTGAGGACAGACACAGATCATAGCTGGTGGGTGAGTGAGTGGGAGGTGAGGAAGTAGAGACAGTAAGTGCAGACATCAGTTTCAGGAGGCACAGTTGTGAAAGCCAGGAGAGAGGTAAGGAGGTAGCTGCAGGGAACATGGGATCAAGGAAGGGTTTTGCTTTTGTTTCTGGATGGGAAAGATCCGAGCATGCTTAAATGCTGAGAGATGCAGGAGAGAAGTAGGTGTTAAAGATGCAGAAGAAAGCAAGGAGGTGGGGGAGAAAGAGGATTCTATGCACAGGTGGGGAGTTTAGAGAATTAACAGTGGGCCCACCCATTAGTGCTGCAGGAAAGGAGAGAGGGAGGTTGTGGACAAACATTGGTCTGTAGGTTTGGTGGCAGTCGAGAGGAGAGCATTCTTCTCAGATAGCTTCTACTTTCTTTAAGAAATAGGATGTAAATAAGATGGAATGTGCTAGAAAGTTTGAGGAGAATGGAGAAATTGAGGAAGCTGCCACCATGTACAACAGCAGAGAGACCAAAGCAGAAGTCGTCAGGTGGCACCGAGTGCCCAGGTTAGGCGGGAGAGCAAGAATTTGCAGTGGCCTCACTCTGTTTGGTTGCGTGGTTTACTCTAGCAGAGTCCAACACAGGGTGGAGAGATAGAAAAGCCCCGTTGGATTGATTGGGGCCCGGAGTTCTGCTAAGGAAGGAGGGTCAGAGGGTAGTGGGGATGCTGTGCGACAGCAGTTCATTCTAGTCACCATCTCAGCAAATATTCATTACCCTTGTACTGTGTACTGGCCATGGCGTGAGGTCTGAGGATACATTGCCAAACCATACAGATACTGTTCTTGCCCTCAGAGAGCCTGTGGTCTAGTAGGGAAGGCGGCTCCCATGTGAGATGAGGATGATAATAAAGACACTGTGGAGCTCAGGCCTAGACTGGCTGCAGAAGGAAGGGGATGTAGGGCAGGGAGGCTGGTAGATTGAGAGAAAGGCACAGGGTCAGGTCTGGAAGTGCCTATGGGGTCACGAACAGGTGTTGAGGGAGAAGCTAAGTGAGGGGGCGGGGTGGAGGCCATGTTAGAGCATAGGAAGACCTCCCATCATTAAAAAAATCTTCTCTGGTCCCCTCATTCTCCTGCCAACAAACACCCTCTTGTTTCCGATTCTTCTCACAGCCACATTCACCAGCCAGTTGTTCACACCTGTTTCCATGTGCCCAGGCCTCACTGTCCCTTCACTGCCCTGGGACTTGGTTTCTACATCCCATACTCCTGCACAGGTACCCATGACCATCTTGTGAATCGAACGAACACTTTTCAGTCCTTATTTGATTTGGCCCATGTCAGCGTTTGGCTCTGATGATCACTTTCTCCTTCTAGAAACATTTCTCTTGGCTTCTGCGACACCATCTTCCTCCTGTATGACGTCATACTCGCGTGGCTTGTATTGTCTGTACTTACCCTGCCTGGTGCTGTCTTTCCCCCATGTTATTTGACCTTTAAGTCTCCATCCTAGGGTATCTTCTCATCTCTCCTCCAGTCTCTGTACGGTCTTACCCACTCCCGAGGCTCAAGCCCCCAACTACCATAGAGGCCCAGATTATGTCTCCAGATAAAAGGTAACCCCCCCATATTCCCATTGAGGAGAGCCTCAAAAATGTGCGGGGGCTAACCTGGATATATAAACTTTTAGTGTGGTTGAAATAAAATGTACTTTATTAACTTAGTTTGTTATATATTTTAAAAATCACATTGTATACAACAGTGTAGTAAGAAGTATTAGTTTTTCTCTCCTCATGCTTTATGAAGTAATTTTATTTAAATTTTTAACATTTTTCTTTAACATCTGAGTCCACATCATTAGAGCTTTGGTTGTTATCAACATTTTACAAAACACAAAAGCTTTATCTCTGCCCAAGTTATTTGTGACATAGTGCTTTTTGAAACTGTGTATGATGCTGGAGATTTTATTCTTTGCCATAAAAGTCTGGCTGCTTAATATTAGTTTGCATAAATTAAAAAAAATCTTCTAGTAGGTATTTGTCATCTCCGTAACATAACCACTTCCTTTATAGTTTTAAAGTGATTTTTTAAAATGGGCTTGCTTACCAAGACAATCCTTGCAATTGTAAAGTCCTGCCCTTGAGAATAATGATTCAATATATGTGAAATGCCTTTGCCTTCACTTTTTATTTTTTTTTTTCTGATTCTGCCAAGCAACCACCATGAATATCCAAAACTTCATTGATTGAGGTTATTTCGGGCTAATGAGTTTTCCCCAAAGAGCGTTTTGTTATTCAAAATGCAATAATTGAGAGCATGCCCCACAAATGCAGGCAACTTTGTAAGGACTTGAATGTAAGACAAAGGCTTCCTTCCTAAAGGGTAATTTTGGAGCAAAATCGTGTCTTATAGTCACGCATTTATGCTGACAACTCCCAAATAGATATCTCCTGACTTGTCCTTTTCCCTCTTACATCAACAGCCTACTAGACATCTCCTTCTGGGTGCCCATCATCAGTGTCAACCCATTGTAATTGAGTGCCTACTGTGTGTCAAGCACAGTTCTAGGCACTGGAGGATGAAAGGGTGAAGACAACAGAGTCCCACTTCCCACTTCCTTTTCTTCCTTTTTTTTTTTTTTTTTTTGAGACGGAGTCTCGCTCTATTGCCAGAGCTGGAGTGCAGTGGCATGATCTCGGCTCACTGCAAGCTCCACCTCCCGGGTTCACGCCATTCTCCTGCCTCAGCCTCCCAAGTAGCTGGGACTACAGGCGCCCGCCACCACGCCTGGCTAATTTTTTGTATTTTTAGTAGAGACGGGGTTTCACCATGTTAGCCAGGATGGTCTCGATCTCCTGACCTCGTGATCCACCCGCCTCGGCCTCCCAAAGTGCTGGGATTACAGGCGTGAGCCACTGCGCCCGGCCCAGAGTCCCACTTCTTAAGGAGCTCATCCCACTGAGGCAATAAAGAGAATAGATATGTAAAAAAAGAAGAAAATTTCATATGCTAGTAAGTGCTACAAAGAAGATAAAATGAGGTCACATAAAGGAGAGTGATGGTGTGTGGTGGGTGAGGAGGGTGGGTCAGAAAGGATCTCCTGGAAGAGGGGATGTCTGAGTTGAGATGTGAATGCTGGGGAGACAGGCATGTCAAGCTGGAGGGGAAGAGCTCTGTCAGCGAGACAGGTGCAAAGACCCCAAGATGGGAGAAGGCCAGTGTGGATGGAGTGTGGCAAGAGGGGAGAGTGAAGGGAGGTCGGTTTGGAGCAGTAGGCAGTGCCTGACCCTGTAAGACCTTGCAGGCAATGGTGGAGTTTGGCTTAAATTTATTTTTCTGGCCATGATGGGAAGCCACTTGGAGGATTTTAAGTCAGGGAGTGACTCCACTGGTCTGACTGACATGCTAGAAAGATATTTCAGGCTGCTATGTGGAAGAAGAATTTTAGGGGAACAAGAGTGGAGGCAGGGAGACCAGTTGCTGCAGGTGTCCAGGTGTAGAAATGAGGTGCCTTCGCCTGGGACTGAAGCACTTGGAAAGACTAGGGTGTTGGATACGAAGTCACCAAGTGATTGGATTTTGATATGGTATTTTGGAATTATAGTCAACACAACTTGCTAATGATGCCAATATGATTATGAGGAAACAGACTCCAGGTTTTTGAATTGAGCATCTGGATGGATGGGGATGACATTTTCCAAGGTGGGGAAGACCTGGAGAAAACTTAAATCTGTTGTCAGTTAGGGGAATTAGGAGTTCTATTTTAGATGACCAATAGAAGTTGAATACAGGAGTCTGACCCTCATGGGAACACTTAGGTCTGAACACATCAATGTAGGAGTCATCAGTTTATGGATGGTTTTATAGATATTACTGGATCAGGTCACTGAAGGGGAAATGTATAGAGAGGAGGAAAGAAGGTAGAGAACTGGGCCCTGGGGCATCTTGCATTTAGAGCTTAGGAAGAGGAAGGAGAGACATTGAAGGACATCAAGAAAGACACATCAGTGAGGTGGGAAGAACGCCAGGAGATATGCTGCCTGGAAGCCAAGAGGAGACAATGTTTGAGGAGGAAGCTCTTCATGGCTGAATGATGCTGAGGGAGTTAGGCCAGGCCGAAGAATGGACCACTGGTTGTGGCAGCTTGGAGGCCCTTGGGGATGTTGACAAGAGCAGTCCTGACTGGAACAAGTTAAAGCAACAAGGAAGTGGAGGCAGCAAGTATAGAAGACTTTTGTTTTGGCAATGAGGTAGCAGCTGGAGGAGAATGGAGTGTCAAGAGAGAATTAAAAAAAAAGAGAGAGATGAAAGTATTATAGCATATTTGTAGGAAGGGAAATGGCAAGGCAGGAGAGAGAGACACCAACTGTGGAGCACAGTCTAGAGTAGGTGAGGGGTGAAGGGGTCCATTGTCCAAGTGGAGGGGGGTGTCCCAGGAGCCGGGATGCTTTGTCCATGTTACAGGGGAGGAGGCAAGGCTGACAGCCACTCATGCTTTGAGTTTGGCAGATGTGGTAGTGGTAGGCTGAGCTGAGCTGGCTTTTTGCTTCTATTCCCAGCACCCTGTTATGTCTGACTATCAGCTTAAATGGAGGATTGGGAGAATGGGGTCTGGAGGTTTGAGGAAAGAGGAAAAGGCATAATAGAGTCATTTTGGAGAGTAGGGATAAAGTTTTAGGAAAATATAGAATTTCTTAGAGGTGCTGAGTGTCCACTTGAACTTTATGGTCAAAAGTTTAATCCTCCAGGTGCTCAGGAACAGGTGCCATGTGGAGAGTTGGGTTTAACTGGAGTTAGGGTCTTGCCAGATGAGTACTGGAGAGGCATGGGAAGGCGAGGGAGTGGAGGACATCTGTGAGCTGGTGATTATCTGGGGGTCTGTGGAGTCTAAGCTGAGAAAGGAGGGCAGGGAGAATGGAAAGGGGCGGGGGAACATAGTGGTGGGTCAGTAGATGGGGCAGAAGGATTGCTGGAATGGGAACCAGGTTGGGTGAGCTACATAGATGGGAGATGATGCAGCTCTTGGTGTAGACAGGCCTAGGGTGTGAACACGCAGGTGGGTGGGTTGGAAGGGTGGATAAAAGATTGTTGAAATCAAGGAAGTCAAGGAACTGAGAGGTCAAGGTGTTGAAAATGGAGTCACTACTAATAAATGTAGTAGCAGATGGAAGACACTGAACGAGGGGCTGAGGTCATCCGTGAAGGAGAGGGAAAAACCAGGATATCTTACTTGTATCTCAAATTCAACATGTCTGAAACTGAAGTCATCCACACCTCCCCACTCAAGTAAATGGTACCACCATTCACAGCCAGAAACCTGGGTGTCACTTTGATCCCCACACCCAATTAAATCACCACATCTTTTGGATTCTATCTTGTAAACATTTCTTAAGTCCATCTACTTCTTTCCATCCCCAAGGTGCACACCCTAGTTCAGACCATTGCTGTTTCTTGCTTGGACGATTGCACCAGATTCCAAACAGGTAGCCCTGCCTTGGCCCCGCCACATTGTACCCAGAGACATTGCAAATTGGATCATGTCACTTCTGTGCTACATCTCTCTAGGGACTTGTCATTGTCCTCAGGATAAAGTCCAAAGTCATTAGCAGAGATTTACAAAGAAATCATTGCAAGGATCCAGCCTCTGTCTACTCCAGCCTGACTCCTACCTGAGCCCCTCACCTGGCCCAAGCGCTCCTGGGTTCTTTCCATCTTTTTCACCAGGTATACTCTCCCTTTGCATAAGCTATCCCCTCTGTCTGGAATTCCACCCCCTTGCTTGGCAAAATCCTCCTTCTCTAGATGTCTCAGGGAGGCTTTTTCTGGATGCCTGGATGTTAGATCCTTTTTCCTCTCTCCCCAGCTTCCCCAGTGCGCCATGAGTTCGGTAGCTGTCCTCTTCTCTAGAATGTAAACTCCATGAGGTCAGGGACCATGTCTGATTTTTCCCCGATGACTCCTTAGCACCTTATATGGAGCTTTCACATGAATGTGAATAATAAAGAACAAATATTTCCAGGAATGGAAGGCTCTAGAGGTGGAACAGTTCTGGGTGATGACCAGGTCTAGGGTGGGGTCCTGCTAGTGGGTAGCTAAATGTTGTGGCAAAAGTGGTCATGGGATGGAAAGGACAGGGTGATGCACAGGTGACCCCTGAGGCCTTGGGTCATGGGAGAATAGCAGGAGGAGAAGGCCTTGGGCTATGGGCTCAGTCTTCAATGAATGAGGAGAGGTAGGTGGCAATGGTGTGGGCAGGACAAAGGGCAGAAGAGGAAGCAAAGGTGGATTTTTCAAGAAGGTGAAGGTGGACGGGTGTGAGTGGTGGTGAGAGCACTGTGAGTCTTGACATTGTGGGTGGGATTGAGGATAAATGTCCTGATGACTGAAGCGGTTCTTAGTCCCAGCCTCCTCTGAAAGTCCACACTTGGCTCAGTGGCTCAGGACTCGAGACCTTTGGGAAGAGCATCCAAGGAGAGGTCGCCATGGGAGCTGTCAGGTCCTGGAGTGAGCTCACCATAAGCTGGACCCAGCAGCTGCCCCTGGAGGATGGATCTGGAATCTTGGGGGCATTGGCTATTGTGGGGTCCCCTGGCCTGGACTTGGGAGCTACTGTGGTCTGAGCAGTGTGGAGCTATCTGGCTCTGAACTGGTCAGGAGTGCCACCCTGTTCTTTTGGGCTGGCGGTCACAGCTCTAGTCTGGATTGGAAGTGGGAGCTACTCTTGTTTCCTGGAGTCAGGAGTTTAGTAGATGGTATTGGTGCCCTGCCCATGTCCCCTTTACTGGGCGAATCCATTCCCCAGATGCTGTGAATATTGGCTGCTGATGGCTTATGGCTACCCCTGAAGAATTGATTTTGACTGAGCCAGAACCACCTACCCGTTTCTGCCAACCCTCCTGCCACTGGGGGCACCTGAAGTAATGACTGACTGAAATGTGGTGAGACTTATGATCTGAAGCCCCCTCATCCCACAGGGGTCGGGCCAAGGCTGCATCTCCCTGAGTCTACATCCCTGCTCAGCTCAGCCCCTCCCTCCCCCACTCCCCTTGCTTCTTCCTTCACATGCACAGAAACCCCTGCCTCTGGCTCTGCTTCCAGAAAGACTGCCCTAAAGATGGGTGACTTCGATCTTATGCCATAATCAGGGGTGGGTGTGGAAGCTACCTGTGGACCACAGAGGACAGAGCCCCTGACAGACTCAGCAGATCTGTGTGGTCTTGAAGGGCCTCTTCCCCTTTTTAGACTCAAGTTTGCTTACCTAAAGGTGAGACCTTGATGCTGGCTCTAGTTGAAACAACAAAAACGAAACAAAGCAAGCAAACAAATGCTTTGCTGAACTCCGCAGGCTAGGTGTGGTGGAAGATTCAGATGAACAAGACTCGGTTTCTTCCCCCAAGCAGCTCACAGACTATTTACTCATCTAACAAGCATTTATTGAAGGCAGCAGGGACCTGGATGACTCAGTGACCTGCCCATTAAGAGCTCACAGACTGATCGGGAGACACTCAGGGGAAGTGACAATTCCGATTTGGGGAGAGTGGCAGAGGGACAAGCGAGGCTGGCACTTGGAGAGATGGGTAAAGCTGTCCTAGAGGTTCGAGGGAGGGTCACAGCGCGGGTGGGAAGGGCATTCTAGCCAGAGGAAATAGCATGACAAAGGCACGTGACGTGTCTGCCTGGGGAACCAAGAGCCCTTTGGTATTACTGGCAGGTAGAAAGGGGGAGGAAGCTGGGATGAGGTGGGGAGGTCAGCGGGGGCCATGCTGAGGGCATGGGGCTGGTGATGATGGAAGAAATTTTAAAGCAGGAGGAATGACACGGTCAGTTGCATAGGCAGATAAATCACTCCATCCCTGTAGTGGAGGGCAGATGGGGGAGATCCAGGAGGTAGTTAGGTTGTGGTAAGGAGAGGAAGAGCAGATTCAGGTGGCATTTAGGGACTGGAATCAGTGGGATTTGGTGCCAGTGGGGATGTGGGGTGTGAGGGACAAGGATGTCAGGCTTGTCCTGTCCCCTGGCTTGGGCAGCTGGGTGAATAGCTGTGTCCTGCATGAGATGGGGTGGGGCATCTTCGAGGGGGCAGGTCTGGGGTGAGCTGATGAGGTCAGCTTGGGAGTGGCGAGTATGAGATGGCTGGCGGCCTCCCAGGGAATTGTCCAGTGGGCATTTGGTGGGACTCGGAGGCATGTTAGGGTGGAGGCGTGGTTCTGGGAGTTGCCAAAGTCTGAGTGGTGGTGGGGTGGGGGAGTATGGGATGGGGGAGTTGTATCAGTGAAAAAGAACATGAAATTCCATAGACTCCAGGATCCACGAGGGACCTTTCAGCTCAGACACTCTCAATGGGCCCTGGCCTGTGGGATGTGCCTCTTGGGCACCTTGACAGATTCCCATCCCTGGCTTGCTCTCAGCCCTGCCCCTCCCACCGTCAGAGGGGACTCACTTATCCGGGACCTGTGCTGGGCAGGGCTAGGGAGGCCCTACCCATGCTCATTCCTGTGATGGACACTCACTGAGAACCGACTCCTGCTGGGCACAGGGTCTCCTGGGATTCCTCTCCTCCTGCTTTGGCCAGCTGGTTGCAGAACCCAGAGGCCCCTGGAGTAGCCTCTGCCTTTAGGCGCAGCCCACCATGTCCTGGGTGCACACTCTGTGTGTGTCGGGGGCTGATCGGTGAGCCTGGATCTGAGGTTCCGGTGCTCAGGTGCTCACTGAGTAGTCTCGGCATCCTCTCTGAGGTCCACCTAATCCCCCCCGCCACCCGTTTTCCTATCGGCCACTCCCCACCTGGTCTGCAAAGTACTGGGAAAATCATATTTATTAAGAGGTTTGACATACACTGTTGCCATATACAAAATCCCCACTAGCCATCAACCTCCCTCCCCTGAGGCTCAGGACCCGGGGACCAAACTACCCCCAACCTCCCACATTGGCCCCTGGGCGAGCTTCCTGAGCCCCCACAGCCACCCTCCTCACCACCCTGCTACGGAAGGATGCCACTGCCCCTGCCTGTTTTCCTGGGTGGCCTCAGGTGGGGGGGACCTGGTGATCTTATCTGCTGATCTCGCAGGTTATGGATACCCACCTGCATCCACTGGGGCCGACCCAGCCTTCATTAGGACAGAGTTCCCATCCTCAGGGTGCCCTCCCTGGGAGAGGATATATGGTGGGCACGCATCGGGTAGGCGTTCCCGGCGCCGAGACCGCCGGTGCCTGGGGCCGAAGATCTCCATGCACCTCTTGCCCACCAGGTAGAAGACTTCACTGAGGTTGAGCAGGATGCAGATGGCAGCTGTGGTCACCATGAAGTAGGTGAAGACCTTCTTCTCTGTGGGCCGGGAGATGTAACAGTCCACAGTGTGGGGGCAAGGCTCTACGGAGCAGGCCACCACGCGGGGCATGTCGTAATCCTTGTAGAGGCGGTGGAAGATATAGAGGAAGCCGGCGTCCACGGCGGCCTTGAAGATGAGGCTCAGCAAGTACGTCCACCACAGCCCGCCCCGCTTCTTGCTCGGGTTGTCGTACAGGGACGGGGCATTGGGACCGTGTTTCAGGTGGTGCTTGCGCTCGCGTTCCTCGCGGTAGGCCACGTGCATGACCACGAGCAGTGAGGGGCACGTGACCAGGATGAGCTGCAGGGCCCAGAGGCGCACGTGGGACACGGGGAAGAACTCGTCATAGCAGACGTTGGGGCAGCCGGGCTGCTTGGTGTTGCAGACAAAGTCCTTCTGCTCATCGTCCCACACCTCCTCCGCTGCCACCACGTACACCAGCACGCGAAAGATGAACACCACAGACAGCCAGATGCGGCTCAGCGCTGTGGAGTACTTGTTCACGCCACTCAGGAGGCCCTGCAGAAATGCCCAGTTCATGCTGGCTGTGTCCTGGATACTGCACGTGGAAGGTCTATACCTGGGTGCTACCCGCCCACTCAGGCCTTGGGAGCCTTGAGGCCTGGGGGAACCTGGAGATGGGCACCCTTAATGCTGGTGCGATTGACAAAATCTTGTCACAATCACTGTGTCATCCTGTCCTCACTCCCAATGACTTGGTAGGGTAGGGATTGCCCCTGTCCTCATTTCACAAAGAGTAAGTGAAGGCCCAGAGATACCTGCCCAAGGGTCCACAGATGGCAGTAGCAGAGCTAATCTTGCACTTTGGTCTTCAGGTTCCAAAATCAGGGTCTATTTTATTCTACAAGGTAATAGATACGTGTGAAGACAATCATCCTGCATGGACATGCCAGCCAACCTCTATTACCCCAAGTTTCAGCCCATGACTTCTAAAGAGATCGTAGGAAGGTTTGAATTGGACGATCTGCTCTCCCATCAGCTGCCAGGGCTGGGCCAGGGCAGGAGGGATGGGAACGTAACCTTATCTGTTGTCAGAGCCATCCCACTTTTACTGAACACCAACAGGAGCCTGGCCCCGTGTTGGGGACGTTCACGTCAGCCCCTTGGTAAATCACGGAACAATCTTCATCCTTACTCCTTCCTCTAGCTCCAGGAAGGTTCTCAGCCCTGGCATTCCCTCCCAAACTAAACAGAGGTGCTTTGGAATCACGGGGACTTGATATCATCCCTGCCAACCCATGTACTGGTGGTGGGGCCTGAGGGCTGACTGTCTTGACCACAGTGGGTTCCTCTGGAATTCCAACCATTCCAGCTTTAGGAAGGACTGAGGATGGATTCTGGCATGGTCTAGACCCCCCATTTACTTTCTCTGGGGGCACCCCCTCCTCTGTCCATTTAGTGGCTGTTTGCTAGCCGCATTTCCATTATTTCCTCTCAGGCCCCTGTCCTGTGAACTCCGACCTCCACACTCCCTTGTCTGGAGTCCCCATCAGGCCCCATCTCCAAACCCTCCCCTCCTCCTACCCTCCTCCTTCCCCATCCCCAATCCCCGACTCTGCTCTCAGCCTCTTCAGACATCGTGTGCCTGGGACACTTTCAGAGCAAGAGGCATCGCCTGTACCCAAATGGTCTATTTACCTGTCTTATTTTTTTGCCAGACTGTCAGCTGCTAGAGGGCAGGTTCTTCACCTCTGTCTCCCTAGCACCTAGCACTGGCCTGGCCCAGTGAACACACAGTAGATGTTTGTTAAACTGAACTGAAACCCATTTCTTCCTGATCCCCCCTCTTCCCTGATCTTCTGTCCTTCCTTAGGTCAGCCAGGACATTCCTTCTCCTCCTTGGCACTTCCCTGGGGATCCTCTAGGGACACTGACCCTCTGGTTCCCTCCCTGAAGCCCAGCCCACAGCCTGAGGTCCCTTGGATATCCTCAGCTCAGCTGGTTGCTTGCTTCCTGGCCAGCCTCCTGCCCTATTTGGTCCTCACCCTTCTTGGGTCCAGTAGCTGCTTCCTTGTCCTTGGGCTTGTCTGTCTGCCTCAGGACCTCCCGGAGGCAGCTTTTGTTCCTCGCTCCCTTGCTGGGTGGGGCTTTCTGGGCCAATGAGCCAAGCGAGAGTGATTGGGTGGGCAGGCAGGAGGGCGGACTTCCCCGGGCACATACTCAGAGCAAACACCTGCGGCTCTTCTCTCCTGGCCCACGCCTCCTCTCTAGCCTGGCTGGGTATGGCTGAGCCTGGCTCCCAGGCAGGCAGGTATGTGGGTGAGACTGCTCTGTGGGGTTCAGGAGCCTGATATCATTATACCCGGGCCTAGGACAGCACCAGTGGGATTGACCCTGTCCCCTTCCCATTGCCTCCTTACCCTGCCTCCTTGCCCTCTCCTGCCCTTTTCCTTGGAAGCCTGATACTGAGGTCCTCAGCAGCTGACATCTATGGAAAGGGGCAACCTTAATTTAGGGCAGGAACGCATCCCATTCTGGTGGTGGGATATTTCTGGGACTGGAGCCTGGGAAGCTCTTGGATTGTGTAGGGGATGGGAGGGGTCAACTATGACTTTTCCAGACCAGGGCACCCACAGCCCTGGTGGAGGCAAGGAATGCAGGTCAGCAGCATGAAATGCCCCAGTTAGCACAGGGCCAGGCACAGCATCGCTGTTCATCCTCTGTGGGTCCTGGGGAAGGCCTCCAGGGAAGCTGGAGTGTGACCTCACATATGCTGGTGGGTGGCCTGGGACCTGTGTTCTGGCTGGGATGATGAAGGTTAATGTGCAGCTAGGGAGGGGCCTTCTGCCTCGTTTCCCACAGGCATTTTTGAGCACTTCCTAATACCAATGATTAACATTTATGTGTCCTTTTACAGCTGGCTAACCCTGTCCACAGCCATGAGCTCATCAGTCCTCAGCACAACCCCGCAGGCTAGGTATTATTAACCCATTTTGGAGAGAAGCTTAAGTTACTTTCCCAGAGTCCCAGTGGAACTTGGATTCGACACAGGCATTCTAAGCTCATGAGCTTCCCACTGCAACATGGACTAAGCTCCATTCTCTCTGCAGACAACCCACAGGCCTAAACTTGCCATGGGGGATAAAGGCTAGATGGGAGCATGAGCAAGTAGCATGTCCCCTGGAGTACTGGGGGCCCCCTTTCTGGAAGAGAGGATGCCCCTCACAGGCTGGATCAAGTGCAGCCCTTTGCGGGGGCACAGAGATTGACACCATGAACGTGTGAGGGTTACAAAGGCCGCACAACCAGAGGGCACCTGGAACCAGCACACGAGTTGACTTTTATTAAGTTCTGACAGTGGGCCACACACGATGAAGGTGCCCGCATGTGTGTTCTTCTATGAACGCCCTCCTCCCTCCAACCCTGGGCAGTGGCCCTCACTATTTCCATTCTAGAAAAGGAAACCGAGCTGCAGAGCAGAGGGGAACTGGCCCAGTGCCGTCCAGCTGGGGCAGGTGGCTGGAGTGGAGGACTAGGAATTGGCTCCCAGAGTGTCTGAATCCTCTCTCTTGCCTGCCCCTACCTCACGGCTTAGCTCCCTCACTCTCAGGTTGCACCTACGAGAGAGGCTAGAGCCTCCCCATCCAGGCCCAACCTGCCAGACCAGTCCAGGCAGCCCCTCACAAGATGGTTTTCTTCACATGGTCTTGGGGGCGGTCTGGTAAGAGAGGAGGATGACTGTCTGAGCCCAGAAAGATGAGGTCACCCGAAAGGAGGTCGTCTTGTTTGCAGGAAGAGGTGGTACCGTGTGGGTGATGACCTGTGCACATGGCTCGGGCTTTCCTTGCTGCCAGGCACTCGTGGCATCTCTTGTTCAACAGGTAGATGAGCTCCACGAGGTTGAGCAGGATGCAGACGGCAGCTGTGGCCACCATGAAGAGGGTGAAAATGTTCTTCTCTGAGGGCTTGGAGATGAAGCAGTCCACTATATTGGGACACGGATCTGCGTGGCACTTGACCACAGGAGGGAGGATATATTTGGGGTAGAATGAGTGGAACACATAGAGAAAGGCGATGTCCACGCTGGCCTTGAACACTAGGCTGCAGACATATGTCCACCAGAGCCCGCCCCGCTTCTTGCCAGGGTTCAGGTAGAGGCGCCCACTGTTCTCCCCATGGGCTTCTCGGTGCCTCTTCTCCTGAACCTCCCGGTAGGCCACGTGCATGACCACAAGCAGTGAGGGGCACGTCACCAGGATAAGCTGCAGGGCCCAGAGGCGCACATGGGACACGGGGAAGAACTCGTCGAAGCAGACGTTGGAGCAGCCGGGCTGGCGAGTGTTGCAGTCGAAGTCCTTGTGGTCGTCACTCCACACACGCTCGGCCGTCACCAGGTACACCAGCACACGGAAGATGAAGACCAGAGACAGCCAGATGCGCCCAAAGGCTGTGGAGTACTTGTTGACCCCCCTCAGGAGTCCCTCAAAGATACTCCAGTTCATGGTGGACCCACGCGTCAGCTGCTACTGCAGGGAAACAAGAAAAATAATTTCCTACATTTATCACAGACTTGCTCTGAGCACTTTGTAGAAATATGGCATCGCATTTCATCCTCACCACCACTAGAGGAGCTGGGTTCTACTACTGTCCCCATTTTATAGAGGGAGGAAGCTGAGGTTTAGAGGCATTATACAAGGTTACATAACTATTAGGTGCAGGGCTGGGATTTGAGCATAAGTAATTAAGTCCAGAACCCAACTCTTACCAATAAAAGTGGATGAGGGCAGGTCCAGGGAGCCACTCATTCCTCCCAGGGCCTGAGGCTCTGGTCTTGAGGTTCTGCAGAGTGAAGACTTACGGAGCTGGGACATTCTGCCTGCTCCCTCTGTTTCAACCCTGGCCCTCCTCCTCAGGGGGCTGAGCCTTGAGATGGTTCTCTCCTTTCTGAGCACTGCTGCCTCTTCTCAGACAGCCCCTTCCCCAGGGGAACCTGCTCTTTGTTCTTTTCTTGGCTCAGGGATGGGACTGGAAAGGAGGCTGGAACCTTGTCCCCAAGCCCCCATCTGGTCTAACACTCTGTAATTAGCCAGGCAGAGTCCTGCTCAAGTGTCACTCATTTGAAGAATGGCCAATGCAATCCAGCTGAAAGCTAAAGCAGGCAGCAATAAATTCTCTTCATACAGTAGGCTTCCTAGAGTAGCCTGGTATGCCAGTGTTTCCCAAACAGTGTTCCCTGGAACCCTGTCCCATAGGTTGGCAATAGGAGAAGTGAGAGAAGAGGATTCTGTGTCAAGAAAAGTTGGCAAACTTTGGGTTTAGTAAAGTTAAATAGGGTTCTTTTGCTCAACCATGCTAATAAACTCACTAATAAATTCACCAAAAGAGGTATGAAATATGTGGCATTGCCCAAACTCCGTTGCCCACAGGAGCCCTTTTCCTCCTGCCATAACTTTTATCATCTTGTGGAACAGCCTTGTCTAGACATCAAGTAGGAAATGCTGCTCTTGTCAGTTCTGCTGGTGAATTTGGCCTGATGAACTCACAGAATCAGATTCACCTCCGCGTAAGGACCGTGACTGCTAGGCAGAGTAAGGGGTCCCCACTTCCTCACCCGCAAGTCCTCTGCCTGATTCCTGGGGATGGGGGTGTGTCCACTAAGACCCAGGCACTGTGGTTTCAACCAACTGTGCACCCTGGGACCCCAAGGAACCTGTCTGCGTAGCCACTAAAGGGCTCGTGATGGCCTTCCCATGCTGGTCCAGGCTGAAGCTCACCAGGCTGTCTCGAGCCTCTGAATGATCAACTGCAAAGCAGAGTAGTGATAACAGCCAATATCCATGAAGCATTCATGCCGTGCCGGGCACCGCTCTAAGTTCTTTGTATGAATCAGTACATTATTCCTTCACAGCAACCTTAGGAAAGGGCATATTTTTTATTCCCAATTTACAGATGAGGAAAGAGGAACACAGAGGGATTAATTAACTTGCTCGATGTCACACAGCTAATAAGTGGCAGAGCTAGGATTTGAACCCAGGCAGGCTGGCTCTAGAGCCCACCTTCCGGGAACTGCCCAGCCTTAGGCCTCAGACCCTTTCCTCAAGTTTCAATGAGCTGCCTGCCTGTTTGTGTGCAGACGGATTCTGTCCTCCCCCTTGTGTGTGGATCCTGGATGAGGGTGGCTGGGGGTACCTTTGCCCACCACCCTGTCTCCACACCACCTGCGCCACTTGGACGGGGGATGGGTGGGGGTGGGGGCCAGGGGGTGGTGGGGAGCTCTGTTCTGAATCACCAGCTTGCATGCTCAGTCCTGTCTAAGGTAGGCGAGACTCCTGGCAGCTTCTCAGGGAACACCCAGGGAGGCCCCGCCCCTAGCCCCCAGGGGCTCTCACCCAGCCCATCCCTACTTGGGGAGGAGTGGGGCAGGGCTTTGCAGGCCCAGGCAGAGCTACCCTGCCTGCTGAGCTTCTAGCCTGGCCCCTGCTCCCGCCTTTGCCCGGCTGGGGAGAGCTGAAAGAACCCAGAGCCCCTTATTCCTCCGCCATCAGGACCCAGGGTGGCAGGTGTGTACAGGCCACCTCCCACCGCTCCCCAGCAGAGAAGTGTCCTCCTGCCATGTATGCTAAGGGGCAGGGCACATGCGGACACAGATGACCTTACCTGAGTGGCTACTCCTCAGGGCTCTCCTGGCTCCCAGCAGCCGGCAATAGGACTCAGCAAGCAGCTGGAATTTCATATCCAGAAGTGGGGAAGGTTTTCGGGGAAGCCCGTTGAAGCCTGTTTCCAGGACAGAGCCTGCTGGGTGTGCCGGCCCAGCCTGGGAGGAGGAGGAGCTGGGACCTGCACTGCCATTGGCTGGGCCCCAGCCTCCCCAGACTGCTTCTGATGAGGCTCAGGAAACTGAGGGGTTCACTCTTCCCAGGGCGCTGAGCCTCGAATCCTGGTATCCTCTCAGGGGAGAGCCACAGGTCCACTCTGACTCCTTGTTCATCCTCCCATCTGTGGGCTTGTGTGGCAGAAGCTGAGGCCTGAATCCCAGCTCTGCCACTTTCTCACTGTGTGATTTCTCGCCTTCTCTGTGAAAGTGGGAAAAGAACAACACCTACCTCATAGGGTGGATACGTGAATTAACCCAGCCTTAGGGGTAAAGTGCTTAGAACAGTGCCTGACACAAGGGAAGCCCTGTCTACAATTGCCTGCCCAGCACAGGCCTGCCGCATGGTATGTCTTCAAAAAAATGTTTCTTCCTCTCCCTTTACTTATTCCTAGGCCTTTTCTTTCTGAGATAAAGGGAAGGCAGAGGAGAAGGGAGGGAGAGAGAGACGTATGCACTAGAGAAAATCTCATTTGGATGCATGTTGTCTTTGGGTTAAAAAGGCCAAACCCAAGCCAGGCAGGAACCACAGGAGAGGTGGAGAAGGTGGACAGGGGCGCCTGGGGAAGGCTTCTCATTAGTGCACAGACACAGTCTGTTGGCCTAATTAACTTCCAAGGTTCCCTGTATCAGCAGGTCACTTGGGGTCAGGATTCAACAGACAAAGTATCCAGGAGCCACAAACAGCACATGTCCATCCACAAGCAAACACAATGTAGCTTCACATGTGCATACTCTTACACACAGGCCACAATTATGGGCACAGTGTTGCACACACATGCAGCAGTGGCTTTATTTTATTCACTGCTCTATCCCTTGGGCCTAGTATGGTGCCTGGGGTCCTGTCCAGTTAGGCTTCAATTTATATTTATTGAATGAATGATGTGTGAAATGCACACACCCTGCAGAGAGTCACACATTTCTATGCTCCATGCTCTTTCCAAAAAGCTGTTGCCAAGTACAGGAGAGAGGAGGCATATAAAGAGATCAGTTACAACATTGTGAGAAGTCCTAGAAAAGACACAGATAGAGAAGGGAGTTTTAAGTTCTGCCAGAGGGAGACTCAGAGAAGGTGACATTTAAGCTGGGTCTTGAAGGATGTATAGGAGTTTACCAATAAGAGATGCTGAGGAGGGGCCTTTGAGGCAGTGGGCACATAGTGTGCAGAGGACCTTTGTGAAAAATAATGGAAGAGCATTGGAGAGTGGGCTGGGTAGTGGTGGGGGCACCACATGGCAAGGAGCCTGGAAGGTCAGCAAAGACCTTGGAGACCATGAAGGACCTGGAATGTCATGCTGAGGAGTTTGAATTTATCTTGGGTGCAGAGGGAGGCATGAGGGAATTCTTTTCTTTTTTCTATTTTTACACTTTGTATTGTGCTGAGGCAGGAAAAAGGAAGAGACATGGTCAGACTGGTACATTTGATTCTCATTATTCAAGGTAGTTATATTCTATAAGTCACCATGAACCCCAAGTTAGTGAATATTGACGCATTCTTCCTAGAGGACATATGAGGTTAGGTTCCTGCAAGCTTCTGTTTACAATGTGGTTATCAACTGATCACTACAGAAGTCTGTTTTATGTGTGTTTCTGAAGACACCTTGTTTAATATATATTGTTGACTCATTAATATTGGACTCATAGCCAACACCACTATAACTCATGACTGAATGAAGCTTGTCTAACATACATATTTTTTCCATAAGGCCCATCATAGCCTTCGTGTGCTTAGAAACACTAGATGGCACTTCAGCACTATACTCGGGGCCATTTCAAACAGCAAAACCCCAGCAAAAAGCAAGAAATGAGAAAAACATGGCACTAAGTAGACCTCCAATAGAACATATGTTTATAGCATTAGAGCTGAAAGGGGAAGGCAGAATGTCACCTTGTTCAGCCACAGCTGGGAACACGTGCATTGGGAGACTTAAATTTTTGCCACTCTGTGCATGTTATAAATGGCCATGAAAGTGTCTTAAGTGTAAATTTTGGATTAGAAATAAATTGTGGTGAGCTGGAGAATGCACCATACGGAATCTGTGAATAATGAAGATCAACTGTATGTTTAGAAAGCTTCCTCTGTTTGAGAAAAGAGGCTGGAGGGGCTTGTGAGACCTGTATGAAAGTTACTGCAATGATTTAGGCAAGAGATGAGCAAGAGGGTTAGATTTGGGAAATAGCTGGAAAATACAGCTGTCAGCTTTGGGGGACTGACTGGATGTAGGGTGTGAGGCAGGAGGCTGACCTAGGATGGTTCACAGGTCACTGGTTTTGGTGATTTGATAGGTGGTTGGACCACTGATAGAAATAACCCTATGAGGTAGGAACTCCAGTGGCCCCATGTTCCAGATGGGAAAACTGAGGCCCAGAGAGGCTAAGAAACTTGCCTGGGCTTGCACAATCAGTAATCAGGAGAGCTGGGGGTGGAATTCAGGTAGCTGAGCTCCAGAGCCGGTGCTCTTAACACTGTAATGCTTCAACATCTTCATACCCAAGGATTTGGCAACACTGTTGGCTCCTTTATGCTTGATAAACAGAATCATTTACTTGTTGTCAAATATTCATTAAGCACCTACTATGTGCCACGTGTTGTGCCTGATAGTGGAAATAAGTCAGTAAGCATGATTCTCATGGTTCTACCTCTGGGCCTGGTCCTCTTGAAGATTACAGTAAAAGGAGGAAATAAGACATATTAAACACACACACACACACACACACACACACACACCCCAATAAGTCTAAAAATGCAATTGTGATAGAGTCACAAAGGAGAAGCACAGTGCCAAGAAAATGTATAATGGAGAACCAGACCTAGTTTCAGGAGGTAGCGAAAGCCTTTCCAAAAGTGAGACCTGGAGCTTTCTCCTCTGCCAGTAACCCTCTGCCGGCTTCCTAAAATGCCAGCACTCTCCAGAGCTCTCCTGGATTCTCTTCTCTCAGTGCACTCTCCACCGGCCGTGGCTCCTACCGCCAGCTTGGGGCTGAGGACTCCAACTATTGCTGCCACCTCGTGGCCCTGGATAGTTCATGTGGCTGCTACTCAGCACATGTAGCACTGAACTCATTAACTCCAAACACATCTGTGACGAACCTGTGCACCACTTTTCCCACTCACTCCCCCTGCTATGCTTGGAATGTATCCCCCAATGTTCTCACGTATTGAAACTTAACCCCCAATGCAACAGTGTTGGGAGGTGGGACTTTAAGAGGTAATTAGGTTAGTTAGATTGATATCGTTATCATGGGAGTGGGTTTGTTATCATGAGAGTGGGTTTGTTATCAAGTGAGAGGTTTCAATGGAGGCTTCATGACTATTCTTTTACTGAGGGATGGGACTTGGGGGATGCTGGAAATCCAGGAGGGAGCTGGAGGTGGGAAGGGTGGAAGGTGGGAATGACAGAGAAGAGGCAAACCTGGAAAACAGGGAAACAGTTGTGTGATGGGCAGAATCCACACAGACCTGGGTTCAAACCCCATTTCTACTCCCTAGCTATGTGGCCTTGGTCAACTCATTTTTTCTCTCTGAGCCTTAGTTTCCTTTCTTTAGAATGTGGAAGGCGTGGGGGGTGCTGTTGTGAGGAGTGCTTGAGAGGATCTATGTAAACATGGTGATTTACAGCTGGCATGTCTCACACATTCATTTCCTTCCACTCTGTGGGCTGTTGCTCTCTGACCTGTTGGGTGGACATTTGTTTTTCCCCTGGGATGAATGGTCATGCTCTTCCCCTATGGTGTGCCTCCCTTCCTGGGCCTCTAGACCTACTCCACCAGCTCTGCCCGTGCTTCCAAGCTCAGCCTGAGGAGGCTGAAACTGGGATGTGCCCCTTGGTCTCTCCCTGCGATTTCTGAGGCTCTGTGTGAGCTGGGTCATGGAGAGCCTCACCATTCCTGAGACTGGGACCCAGTGCTTCTGGGTATTCTCATCCCTCCAGCCCAGCCCACACTAAAGCTGAATCATTGGTCTCCATAACACAGTGTTTTGCTGTCTCTGGGCGGGTTTTCTCAGTTCCATTTGGGGCCTCCCTTTTAGCGTATTGAGGGCTCATGAGCAGTTCTTGAAGCTTTGGCCACTGGCTGCCACATTTCCCCTTGCTAACAAGAGTTCCAAGGCCAAGGACCTTCCTGTTGGGCTCTTGCCTGGATGCTCAGAATCTCTGCTGAGTCATGGTCCAGTGTGGGGACCACATGACTTACTGAAAGTAACCAGACAGCTCTGCATTTTAAATCTGGTTCCAACAAGTGGTCAGTACATGTAGCAGGTGCTATCAGTATCTGCCCCAGATCCTCTTGGCATACTCCATTTCGGTGGTTAAGAGGACCTAGTACAGCACAATGATTTACAGCAGGCAGGACCAGTGTCCAATGGCCAGCACCTGCCACTCTTCCTGGGGCTCTCTGAGCTTCTGGGCCTCTGCCTACATATGAGGTAGGCTGGAAGTGCTAGTGAACTGATGCCCCACTGGGAAAAGCCCTCAACCAGTGACTGATAGAAGTTAGGGTACAAATTCTCCAGCCTCCTCAGCCTTTGATTGAGATGACTGTGAAGTCATTTTCTACTGTTTCCCAGCCGTCCCCAGCAGGATTAAGCTCCGTTGCCCATGGAGGTAACTCACTCAATTAAATACCCTTCATTAGCTTTCTTCCCTTCTCTGACTCACTGCCCATTCCCATGCTGATGTTTCCTCGGATGGCCTCCCAAATAAATAACTTGCATGCAAATCCTGTCTCAGCCTTGGCTTTTGGTAGAGCCCAAACTAAGACATCTCTTGTTTGAACAGAGAAGCAATCTCATTTCCTGGGGAATTCGCCTATCTTCACTCTAACCAGCCGCATCTTCGCTCATTGAGTGTTGATTGGCTCAGAGGTGGGACTGGCCCCCAGTTGAGCTAATCAGTCATACTTATCTTGATCAGTTGATTGGTCCAATGTGACAACTTAACCCACGCTGATCTATCAAGGGGTCTCCCCTGGGACTTTTGAACGTGGGATAGGGAGAGTGTCCATCTGATGATAGACATAGTGAGAAGTGAGGCTCCGGAATTGCTGGCAGCCTGCTATTTGACAAAGCTGCTTTGCTGAGTGAGACAATGATTCTGATGCAGAAAGGGAAGCAGAAACAAAAGATGAGCAAGCGAGTGCTTGGAAGGCACTGGAATCCCTGGCTTGATCTATCTTTGGAGCCCAGCCATAATGTTTTCTTTCCTGCATGCACGTAAACCACTGCATTATCGTTTTGTTTTAGCCTGCTTAATTTAGGTATCTGTCATTTGCAGCCAAATATACTCTCTGTAACCTTGGATTTGCCATTTAATAGTGGCTGGTGCATAGTAAGTGTTCAACAAATATTTGTTGACTGACTTGTACCCTCTGGACCCTGTTTCCCTTACTTGTGTGTTGGGGGTGATAATAAGTAGCTCGTAGGGCTGTTGCATGGATGAGAAAATGAGAGGGAGAGGGCTGTCTTGGCCTGTTTCATGCCGCTGCAACAGACCACCACAGACTGGGTGATTTATAAAGAACAGATATTTATTTTCTCACAGTTCTGTAGGCTGGGAAGTCCAGGACCAAGGACTCTAGATGCCTCCTTGCATCTAGTGAGGATGTGGCCTCTGCTCCCAAGACGGTGCCTCAAACACTGTGTCCTTCAGAGAGGAATGCCGTGTCCTCACGTGGCAGAGAAAGAAGGGCCAAAATGGTCAAACTTCTTCTATTAAGCCATTTTATAATGTCATTAATCCATTCATGAGGGTGAAGCCCTCATTACCTAAACACCTCCCCAAGGGCCCCACCCCCCAATACATCAGGGATGAAGTTTCCAACATATGAATTTTGGGGAACACATTCGGACCATAGCAAGATCTCTGTCAACTATGAAGTGTCAGACCCAAACAAAGAGCTTTGTTCTGCCTGTGAGCCAGGGAGGGTGCCAGGGAGGGTGCCAGGGAGGATGCCAGGGAAGGCAGGGCATCTTGGGTGAGGTGCTCAGAGCCCTGCCTGGATCTGTGGATGCACAGAGCTAGTGAAAGCTGCATGAAGATGAAGATGATGGGAGTGGAATGGGAGGAATGGCTTGGGGAGATTTTTTTTTCTTTTGAGAGAATCAATAAGAAGGGCAGAGAAGGGAATTAATGTTTATTGACTCTCTGTTATGTAGCATTCACTGGGCCCAACTCCTTGCATACATCAGAGAGTGCAAACTGGTGACCTGGAGGCAAATGTTTTGTTTGGCCTTCAGGGTGCTAAAGAAACACTTCAATTAATTACCAACATATCAAAATCTGGAGGTTCCATATGAAAACATATTTTGGGGGAAGTTCTAGAGGATCTGGCAGCATGGGGTCTATATTCCCTGTAGCATCAAGAGCTGGAGCTGACAAGCAGCTGCCCCCACCTTGTAGTCATGAAGATGGTAATCCTGGACACTGTCAACTCATCTTCCCAATAGCCCTGCAAAGCCCACTTAGTTCCATTTTATAGATGATAAAACTGAGAGTCAGAGATAACGTGATTTGCTCCAGACCACACAGTTAGGGATTGATGGAGCTGGGGTTGTGGCTCAGTTCTTGTTGACCCCAGAGTCTATTCTCCTACCACAGTATGGAGACTGTCTGGCTATCTGTGGGAGGAGAGTGAGGAGGGAGACAGGTTTGGTATCAGTGATTAGGAAGGGTGGGGCTGCCACAGGTAGAGGCAGGAAAACTTGAGGGTGGGGAGATGATGTTGTCAGACCAGGCCATTGCCAGTTCGAAGGGACCACAGGGTGTCCAGGTGAAGGGGTCCACTCCCAGGTCACTTTTAGCACCTGGAGCCTGAGTCTGGTGGTCCGAGGAATAGAGGATTGTGGCTGGAGATATTTTGGGGACCTAGTGGCTGATTAGCCAAGGGGAATGAGGCAAAGGGAGGAGACGGAAGTGCTGTTCAAGTGCCTTGTTGGACAGCCTCAGTGGTGGGCGCTTCAGGAGATCAGGGTTGGGGAGAAGCAGGAAAGGGGAGGAGAGAGAGGTTGGGGGAAGCAGGTCTGGGAGGGGGAGATGGTGTATCCAGTTTGGAGGTGTTGAGTTGGAGGGAGATGTCCGGGGAGAGTTGGCTGAACAAGTCTGGAGCACGGGAGGACGCTCCTAGCTGGAGATAACGATCCAGAGAGTAAGCTGTGATGCCCAGGACAGACAAAAGGGGCCAGGCCTGGGGTGTCCAGACCAACTGTGGCCTTAGTGCTTGGTGGAGGTTGGAGGGATGCCCCCCCATTCAGTCTCTCTGACTTTCCACAAGGTAATGAGGATCCTGCCCTCCTCACCCAGCGGGCCTCTCTGTAATCGGCTTCCCTGGGGATGTTTGAGCGAAACGGAATAGCGAGCCAGGCAGGGAAGAAGGGAGGGAGAACTGGTTATCGCTTCCCCTCAGCTCCAAGTGGATAATTACACAGCTCTCCGAGCCCCAGGACTGGGCCAGGCGGCAATCCATACAGACAGCCTCTCAAAATTAATGGGACTCCAAGGGGTTTGGGGTGGGGGAGCACCAAGGCTGAGAGAGGCTGAGGAGAGAGAAACTAGACATGCGAAGACTGTGTCTGACAGAAAGAGCCCAAGATGCAGGGTCTGAAGCACAGATGGAGAGAAAAGCAGGGAAGTTGAAGCTCAGAGAGGTTAAGTCACATGCTCAGAGTCACACAGCAGCAAAGCTGGGATTTGACCTCTGTTTGTCTGTGTCCAGAGTGCATGCTTTTTTTTTTTTTTTAATTATACTTTAAGTTTTAGGGTACATGTGCACAACATGCAGGTTTGTTACATATGGTGGACCTTCTCCCTCACTGAGAAGGCCCCTGGAAACAGGCCTTCAGCACACAAACCCTGCATCAGAGCTGCTTCTGGTCTGAGTGAAGGTGGGGACCTAGGGAAGAGCAGTCACTTTCGTAGATGTGAGGGAGGAAAAGGGAGCAGGTGTGACAGATCCTTCCAGTCAGCTCACATGGGGCCCCTCCCTCCTCTGTTGGAACTAAGGGCACCTCTGCGTCCCGCCCCTCTGCACCCCCAGCAGTATCCCTCTCTAGCATGTCTCTGGATTCACCTGGAGTTTGGTTTATAGTTATTGTGCCAATGGTAATCCCTTAGTTCTATAAATGTGCCACAGCTATGTGAGATGTTATCAGTAGAAGGTATACAGGAGCTATTTGTACTATCTTTGTAGTTTTTAGATTCTTCCAAAATAAAAAGTTTATTATAAAAACCCCACAACCAACAGCAGGTTCCAGCTGTTGGTTGGGGGCAGGGAAGGGGGCTAATGAGGGGAGAGGCTAGGGCCCCAGAGGGGAACTGGGGTGCAGAATATTGTTGCAGGCCCCCATGGCAGTGTTTTCATTTAGCTCAGGCATACGAGGGCCCTGTGGCACTCGAGTTAGGCCAGTTGGGTCAGTATCATTCACTTAGGTCCCCATTGGCCATGTCACCAGGGCCTCAACCTGCGTCTACGCTGTGCGCACTTAAGATTCAATCCACTAGGAGGGTGACGATGCCGGGGGTAAGCACCGGAAATATCTACAACTTACTTCACATCTGTTACGTGCTGGTAGTCTCCTAAGCTGCTTCATATACAGCGTCAATTTGAATTCTCACAAAATCCCATTTTCTGGAGGAGTCTGAGGCACAGAGAGGTTAAGTAATTTGCCCAAGGTCACACAGTATGTTCTGACCAGAACCCTTCTGATAGCCAGGATGGGAGACCTTTTAAAGCTTGCCCCATGAAGGGGACACACTGTAGGTACAGCAGGCCTTCTACGTCTCTCAGGGCAGGAGTCACTGGACCAGCAGTTTTCTGGTGGCCTGCAGCTTGGGAGCCAGCAGGACTGAGATGGGCTCTGGCCCCTCTCCCAGGAGCTTCTTGGGCATCTCGGCTTGGCTCTTCTCTGCATAGTTGCTCTGTCCTCTCTTACACCTCGTCCCCAAGGCTATTCTGCCTGCTCTACTCCACGGTGAAGCTCAGCTTCTCCTCCTGGCCCCTGTGCTCGCTGCTCCCAGTCTAGCTGAAGGAGTGACTGATTGGCCCAGCTCTTCCTCCTGAGGATTGGCCGCCCTTGGGTCCAGGCATCTGTGACCTGGATGGGCAAGACAAGCAGGACAGTATGGTTCAGTGCCATGAGCTCCGGCTCTGCAGGTGGATTGCTTAGATTTGAATTCCGCTTTCTCCCTGTGTGACTCTGGGCAAGTGACTTCACCTTTCTGTGCTCTTGACTCATCCTCGGAGGTAACAGTGCTATCTTCCCCATGTGAAGACTGAATACACGATGCTGTGTGAATAAATGCATGCAGAGCCCCGGCCCGGAGGACGCACTCTGCTACCACCGCTTGTTGCCGTTGTTATTACCGCCATCATAGATCACGGTGTGTCTACTTGGCAGGGGCAGCGAGTAGGGCAGGGAGTGATGGACACACCTCCTACACCCAGCCAGCCCAGGGACTGCCTATCCTCATGCTCCTAACCTGTCTGTGAATCTGGGTAAAAGACTTCCTAAGGAAGGGGAAAGTTCAGGCTTCAGGCTTCAAGATATGTGTGTGTGTGTGTGTGTGTGTGTGTGTGTGTGTGTGTGTGTGTGTGTGTGTGTGTGTGTGTGTGTGTGCATGCGCACACGTGGAGAAGTAATGCCCCCATTTTTTCCTGCTCCCCACTGCTGTGCCTGAGCCCCTGGGCTATGGCCTTGCTTTGTCTCTTATGCCCTGACAGTGGTGAGGGAGGGCTCTTCCCTACCTCAGCAGAACACAGGTAAATGTGTGTGCAGATGATAGGCTTTTAGGGGGAAAGTAAGGATTTTGCCTCACAATCAGGAATCTTTCAGGATTACAGAAGACTCTGACAGCATCTGGGCGAATGAGCAAGTGGGTGCTGGGAAAGGAAGGCAGATCTTGTGGGCAGAGCTGCAAAGCCTGAGCTCCTCCAATCCTGGTCTGTGGAACACCTACTTCTCCTACCTCAGAATCCTGCCTAGAAGTCTCTCTGCACCCCCAACCCCCACCACCCACCTCCAGCTGCTGGGCACACTGGTGCAGATCACAGGCACAAGAAGCCTGAGGGCTCTGGTGCTAGGATGGCTCAGGCCTTCAGGTATGGGGCCCAGGCAAGACGTGGGATGGGGAAGAAAGGCCAAGAGGAGGCTGAATTATCCTAGCAAACAATAAGATGTCGCACATGTGCACACCTACAAAGCTCCTAGAAACATCTCTAGCTCATGGCAAGTGCTACCTAGGTGCTATTAATGCAAATGAAGATAGATGAGAATGAAGAGGCCTGCGTCAGAAGCTTCCGGAGTCCACTGAAAACCAGAACCCAACCTCCTTGGGACCCCGCACCTGCTGGAGAGAGGGGATACCAGCACGGGACAGAGTGCTTACTTTGTGCCAGATACGGTTCATCTAATCCCAACAGCCACAAAATGAGATGTGACAATCATCAGCCCATCTTCCAAGCAAGAAGATGAAGGCTTAAAGTAGTTATATAACTCTTTTTCTGTTCATTTTGAGCATGCCAAGATGACTTCTTTGCACCTGCTCTTCCCTGTCTGCAGTGCTTATGCTCTGCCCTAAAATATTCACAAAGCCAGTATACAAAGCTATAACAAATCACCCCCAAATTTAATAGCTTACAATCACAAGTATTTATTTTCTCCAAGTTTCTGTCGGTCAGGAATTCTGGAGCAGCTTCAGGACCACATGATGATGTTTATGGGACCTAGGCACTTTTGCCTTTTATGGCCTCTTTCCTTTTCAAAGAATATTTGAAAAATTACATTTCATGATTGTGTTGGTATAAAGATAAATATATTAACGTTATATATTAAAAACATTTTCTTTGACCTAAAAGTTCCTTCTTTCTCCTAATTTTAAAAGAAGTGAAAAACATTTTCACTGGTCCTAAATGTCTTGTGGGCCCAAGGCATGGTGCCTCATGTGTTTAGTGGACAAATTGGCCCTGAGTGGCTTAGCCAGGTAGTTCTGGCTCAGGGTCATTCATGTGGCTGAGTCACCTGAAGGCTTGACTGAAGCTGGATGGTCCATTTCCATGATGGTGCACTCACATGGTTGCTGGCAGGAGGCCTCAGTTCCCTGCTGTGGGCCTCTCAATGGGTTGACTTGAGTGTCCTCATGATATGACAGCTGCTTCCTCTAGAGTGAGAGAGGGGAAAGTAGGGCGGAATTCGTTTATGCCGTGTCTTGGAAGTCATCCATGGCCAAATATCATTACTTCTGCCACATTCTTCTTGTGAGTCATTAAATACAGCTTGCACGTAAGGGATGTAGGGGAAGGGAAATTAGACTCCACTTTTTGAAGGCAGTGGACAGACATATTCAAAAACCATTATATTTGGCTTCAGACAGGCCTTCCCTAGGTCACCTAATTTTGACCCTTGTTGCCACCCTCCAAGTCCCCTGTAACACATCACTCAACTTATCACCATCGGAGATTACTTTGTTCATTGATCCAACTGTTTGTCTGCCCCAGCTGGAAGGTAAGCTCCTCTGTGGGAGGGGACCTTGGTCTGTCTGTTCTCTGCTGTTGTTCTAGGGTCTAGCATAAAGCCCAGCACCCATGAGGCTCTCAGTAAGTATTTGGTGAATGAAGGAATAAGTGAATGAATGAGCGTTGGTGGTGGTGGTGGGAGAACCTGCAGTCACTTCAAACTGGTGGTGGAAGGGAAGTGTGTAGAGGCTGAAGCTCTCCGCTTGGGGTTTGTTGGCCTGGGATGGTTTCCAAGACCCAGAGGATTGAGAAGGAGGTTTCGTAGGGAAGAGCAGAGTAGAGCAGTAAGGGAGTGAGAAGCCTGGAGAGGCTGGATGACCAGAAGGCATGGGATTACCTTGTGAGCAGGGACCCCAGATTATAGGTTCTAGTGGGGTCTAGTTGCTACAGATGTAGGAACAGGAAAATTACAATGCATTATGGCAGATGCCTAACAGGAGTGTGTTCAGGACCCATTAGGCTGGACGCTGATGCTGACTGCTGACGGAGGACTTTGCTTTTGGCCACACCCTTGGCTGTGGACTTTGCTCACTTGCCGAGGTGTTAGGGGATTGCTGGGTCCTGGGGAGACACACTTGGCTGCTGGTCGCTGCAAGACTAGCTCACCTGCCCGAGCTGCTCCATTCAGCCGCTGGGGGGCAGCAGAGGCCCAGGCTTGGCGGCAGGGCCCGGACTCCTGCAGCCTCCGCCCTCAGAGCCGTTCTGTGCTGCCAGTGACCAGCGACCAGCGACCAGCGACCAGCTCCTGCTCCTGTGTTGGCAGAAGCTGCTGGGTGGGGTGGAGGCCACAAGTTTGGGGTGTTCCAGTCTGTGCTCCTGCTTCTGAATTGTTCCTTCCACTCTCCCCTGAGCCTTCTCCTAGTATCCTTTCCTCATTTACAAATCTTCCCAGAAGATGAAAGCAGAGAGGTGGGGGTGGAGTGGGGACCTGGAACTTGTCGACCTCAGTGGAGGAGTTGGACTTTACCCTAAGAGCCATGGAAAGTTCACTGAAGTGCCTGATTTGTGTTTGCAGAAAGATACCTCTGGCTATCGGGAAGCAGAAAGCCCAGACAAGAAGCTGCTTCAAGGCTCAGGTGGGAGAGGGGTTGGAGAAGAACCAGTGAGACAATGAGGCAGATGGTGGGTACCCCCCCGCTGGGACATGGGGAGAGCTGGGCTGAGTGCAGGGGGGCAGTGCTGAACCCCAGAATGAGCACACTATTGCGGTGGTGGCAGAGGGTTCAGGACACAGGGCCCTCAGCCCAGATAGGCCTGGGTTCAAGGCTAGGATTCCCTTCATGGGGGTGACAGCAGGCAGGAGGGGAGCAGCCCTCCACCCTAGATGGACTGGCGTGCTAGAAAGTGAGTCAGGAACAGGGGCCAGGGACCCACAACTGAGCACAAAGTGAGGTGTTGGACTTGACCGTGGTAGAGTCTCTGACCAGAGCTAGGCTCAGAAGGGCAGCCGGCCCTCTAATTCCTGAAGGCTGTTCTCTCATGCCATGTGCTCCAAAGGTGCTGTCATCAGACATCAGGGACAGTGTGAGGAAGCCCTAGAGGATTAGCCTGGTCTTGGCCCTGATCTGGAGTTGACTGCAGTCCTACACTTTCCAACTTGGGGCTGAATTCACAGGCCTCACCAGCCTTTGTGCTGCTGCCTGCTGGCCTTCACCCCGCAGCCTTCACCCCACCTGGCTCCAGGTCCTCCAGGTCCTCCAGGTTGGTACTGAGCTGGAAGCTGGCTGTGTGATCACAGTTGGCCTTGTGCCCAGAGACTACAGTTGGGCTGGGTCTAGCAGAGGGCGTCGTTGCCTCCCAGGGATCATAAGGGGGACTGCTCCTCTAAACTTTTGCTGTAGGTGGTGAAGGACTCATCCCTGAGCCGCCAGGAAGGTTTGGCCCAGAGACTGTAGTTGAGCTGGGTCTAGCAGAGGGCCTGGCTGCCTCCCAGGGTTCATAAGGGGGACTGCTCCTCTAAACTCTTGCTGTAGATGGTGAAGGACTCATGCCTTAGCAGCCAGGAAGGTTTGGGCTTGTGCCCCTCTCCCCCTTCCCACCAGCTGTTCTTGGCATCTGCAACATTCTCTCACGGCTGCCTTTTACCTGGCCAACTCCTAGTCATCTTGATGTCTCAGTTTAAATGTCACTTCCTTGGAAACAATTTTAGTGCGCCCATTATTCTTGCTCAGAGCGTCCTTTGCTTTTCCTGCAGTGTATTTATTACAGCTTATTATACTTTTACTTGGAGAGAGAGAGAGAGAGAGAGAGAGTGTGTGTGTGTGTGTTTGTGTTAACATCTTGACTACCTGAATAGACTGGAAGCTCCCTGGAGACCGGAAGCATGTCTGTTTTACTCATCATTATAGTCCCAGGCTCTAGCCCCAGGCCTGGGATACTGCAGGCACTCTAAAAATATTTGTTGAATGGGTGAAGGAAAGAAAGAATAAATGCATTATGGATGCCCCTGGGGATGCCCTATGTGTTGGGAATTCATAAAGCCACAGAGTAAACCTGGCATGTCTCTGGATCATCAATTTTACTTGATGGTAAGGAATTAGAAGCATTCTATTTACTTATTAATCGAATATTTTACATTACAAAAGTAATACATGTTCCTTGTCCAAATTCAATCAATAGGCATTATTTTTATATTGAAACAAACCCTGACACATTATGGAGTACAACAAAAAGTTCACTTGACTTTTAAAGAGAAAATATGAGGCTTCAAAGACATTTTGAGCTTAAGAGGGGCCAGACTGGCCTGCAGTGCAGGCTCCTGCAGGGATGAGGTCACTCCTGTGGGTTAGGGCACCTCCATGGGAGAGGCTGAGAAACTGCTATTAGGCAATTGCGCTTGTTGTTGGCGTTGTGGCTCTAGAGCCTGGGCGCTGACTGCACTTGGAGAGAAAGCAAACGCCCGCTTCATATAACGAGAAGTTGGCTGGCCAGACTCCAGGGACAGGGGCCTGGAGGAGAAGAGTGTTTTTGTGGAGGAGTGGGGATGCAGGGAGGCTTTCTAGGGTGTATCAAGAAGGAAACCTTCCCGGTAATGAAATAACAAAAATCCTTTCGAAAGAGTGAGAGAGTGGGAGTGCTGTAACAGGTCAGCCACCTCAGAGGGGCTGGCTGTCCCAGGCTGGGGGCATCAGGGCTGGAGAGTACCGGGGAGGTGGGAAAGTAGGTGGGGGGGTGTCATTGGGTTGGCTGAAGGGGCAACCCACGGCCATCCAGGGAGATCAGCAGCGAACAGGCCATGGAGAACGACACTGTTATGTGCAAAATGTACAGCTCGAGGTGGAGTGAAAGATGTGGGCCTGGAGCCTGACAGATCCGGGTTCAAATCCCAGCTCTGCCAGTTTTAGTGATGTGACTTTGGTCAAGTCCTTTCTCTCTCTGAGCCTCATTTGCTCCATTGGCACAAGGAGAATCCTGATCACCATCTTGAAGGGGGTTGTGATGGTTCCATTAGGAATCTGTTCTCTGCACGTTCAAATCACTTGGGTAGTGTTTTAAAAAATACTGACATCTGGGCTTCAGCTCAATTACCTGAAGCAGAGTCTCTGGGAGTGCATCCCCAGCATCTAGGATGCTTTGGCAGAGCCCCAGGTGATTTCGTGTGCAGCCGGAGAGAATCCCCGCCAGAGGTGATCTGAACCACAGCCTTGTGATTGTCTCCAGCAGAGGAAGAAGTTCATGTTTCCCAATTAATCCACCACAGCCTGCCCCAGGCTTTGTGGTCAGTCCACAAGCTGCTTTTGTGCCTCTCACTGGGCTTTTCTCCTCTGCCTGGCTTGTTTGCTCTTTGTCTGGGTCCCAGCTATCAGGGGCAGGGCATGAGCCAAGTGCCCACCGGGATGCAGCTGCTTTCTGTCCAGTGGCTTTGGGGGTGACAGACAGATGCAGACCTGTGGGGAGGATGATGCAGGGGCGGACAAGCCAGGCCTAGAGCGAGGAACAGCCCTCCTTCCCTGCAAGGAAGATCCAGAAAGAGATTGACTTGGTGCTTAAACTTGAGCTGCACCAGAAGCCCTGGGGGTTGGGGGAGGGGTGTTAAAATACAGATTGCCAGGTCCCCAACCCTAGGGCATCCGATTTGGTAGGTCTAGGGTGGGGCTGGGAATGAGCACTTCTGACAAATTCCCAGGTGACACTACTGGCCCCCTGGACTACACTTTGAGAACCACTGACTTAGAGGCCCACAGAGAAGTCAGCTACACACCACCTCTGCCCACACATACCCAGAGCCAGAGAGCAGCAGGCCCAGAGGAAAGGCGGGCGGTCAAGCAACCCATAGACACACTCTAGTCAGAGGAGGCACCCAGGAGGCGAGAGACCCGGACACATATCAGCAGAGCTGGGGGAGACAAGGACCCCAGTATAGACCCAGGGAAGAGACACCTAAGGGACAGAGACAGAGACATCTTCTTGGCCCCTCACCCCAGCTCAGAGAATGACCTCGGGAAAGAGAGTGGTAGGCTGACCCAATGACAGACGGACAGACTGACTGGAGGACAGAGAGGCGGGTGGAGATTCGCAGTGCATGAGCACCGAGCAGCCGGGGGGAGCTCTAGGGTGTGCTGGTGCCAATTTGTACCCCTCAGTTTTCAGGACATTTGCCAGTGAATTGTAAACCCTTAATTGTTGGAAGTTGGCCCTGGTGGGAGTGTTCACTCCGTGTGGACACCTTGTGAACCCCAAGTGGTGGCAACTTTAGAAGCAATGCCTCCTCTTTTCTTGCCTAGGTTTGACCCATGTGGGACTTTTTGCCCTTCTGCTCAAAGGTCAGGTCCTGCCACCTCCTCCAGGAAGTCTTTCTGTCTGCTCCACCCATGGGGCAGATGCTTGTCTCCCGGGAGTTCTGTAGCGTCAGCTTCTCAAGCCTTCTGTGGATTTTTCAGAGTTTTGGTTCATTGTTTCTGGTGTGACTCCGGGTTGTATCACCCCCTTCCCGGCCCTCAGTGTCCTCAGTGGGGATTGGCTGAAGGATTCCTAGGGCCTCTTCCACTTGAAATAATTTGTGTTTACTCCTCTTTCCTACCTTTTTTGGGTTGTGTTCCCCTGTCCTTGAAATTTTCTTGAGTAAGGCCCATCAATAAATGTATGTTTATTTATAAAATCGATATATTATGAGACATATATGAAGTATAAATTTAAAAGGATGAGATAAAAATACAAATGGAAGTTACTCTGTGTGTATATATACACACATATAAATGTATGTAAATATATATATATTTATATATTTATTTTCAACAGTGCTTGAGAAGTAATATAAATATATAGTAACTATAAATATTCGATTACTGTTATCATATAATCAGAGAACAGGGGTAGCTGTTTGCTCATTATTTGATAGTAACGGTAATAGAATATTTACTTAGCACTCTTGTTATGAGCTGGGTACTGTGCTAATTGCTTTACATGAATTGACTCTTTTAAGCTCCTTAACAGCCCTATGAGGTGGGCACCATCATCATCTCTACTTCCCAGATGGGGAGACTGAGGCACAGAGATGGTGGGTAACTTGCCCATTATCACACAGCCAGTAGATAGTGTGACTGGGATTTGAACCCTGGTCCAGCCACCAAGCTCAAGCCACCTGTTAGAGGGCAAGTGAGGGAGGTTCTGCCTCCGAGGCCTGGTCCCTGGACTGTCATGCTCCCAGAGGTGAAGGCCATGCTGTCTGTGTCTGTTTTCTTTTTTCTTCTTTTTTTTTTTTCTTTTCTTTTCTTTTTTTGAGACTGAGTCTCACTCTGTCACCCAGGCTGGAGTGCAGTGGTGTGATTTCAGCTCACTGCAACCTCCGCCTCTGGGGTTCAAGCAATTCTCCTGCCTCAGCCTCCCGAGCAACTGGGATTACAGATGCCCACCACCACGTCTGGGTAATTTTTGTATGTTTAGTAGAGACGGGATTTCACCATGTTGGCCAGACTGGTCTCAAATTCCTAACCTCAAGTGATCCACCCGCCTCGGCCTCCCAAAGTGCTGGGATTACAGGTGTGAGTCACCGTGCCTGGCCCATGCAGCCTGTTTTCATTAGAACCACTGCTAAACGGTCTCTGAGAACTTCTTAGACTTCCGGTGTCCTATTCAGGAGCTGTACCCGCATTATCTCATTGACTCCTTCCTCAAACCCCGCAAGGGCAGTATTGCTATCTTTACAAAGCCCGAGCCCAGGAGGTAGCGCCCTTCCCTGGGACCTGGCTGGGCCACTCTCCTGCCACCCTGGCTGAGCAGGAGGGTGAGATTTCCCCATAAACATTAGGAGAACATTAGGAGATGCATCAAGCTGCCCTAGAAACTAGGCTCTAGTTAAGTGCTTGAAAAGTAATTATAAACTCCAGAATATCTTTCAGCCGAGCAGGTGGCTGGAAAATTAGAAATCTATTTCTGAGACACCTTCTGCTTTCCAGAAAGGCTGAGGTTATGTTTCAGTCAGGTCAAGTGCTGGTGGCCTCTGTGGTGTGTGTGTGTGTGTGTGTGTGTGTGTGTGCACGACTGCGTGTGCATGCGGGGTGCAGCACCGAGGGGCCAAGGAGAGAGGAGACGCCAGTCTGGGGGTGTAGCTGTCATGCCTGCCCTTCCCTGGCACTCTGTGCAGTGTGGAGGCGGCAGGCGCCTCCTCTCTGGTGTCACCCCTTGAGAGCTGGGTTGCTAGGACACCGGAGCCGAGGAGATGCCAGTTGATTTGCCAAACAATTTTTCTTCCAATTAGGAATAATTAGACAAAGGGAGAAAGTGTGTGCTTTGATGGTGGCAAGAGAGGCTTGGAGCTTGGGGACCCCGAGGAGCTGTTAGGGTTTAGTGGCTGAAGATGGCTAGGAGTGTTGCCCCACCCCTGGGAAGGAGCCTCTTTCTGGCCCCGTGGCACCCAGCTTGGGGGAAAGAGGAGGAGATCTCACATTTATTAAGTGTCTACTACATGTGTGCAGCCCTCTTTCATACTCACGATAAGCCAGGAAGAGGGACTAGGATCGCCTATGGTCTCTTCACTGCTTGCAGCCACGCTGGGCTCCCTCAGTTCCCAAACTTCTTGGGATTCTTGCACACGCTCTTCTGTCTGCCCAGAATGCTTGCTCTTCTCTATGTGGCCAGCTCCTTCCCACCCTCCAGGTGACTGCTCTTATTATCCACAATAGGCCCTCACCCAGCTTTCCCCCAACAGCCCCTGGCTGCTTCCCTGCGTGGTGCTCATTACAGCTTGTGGTTATTTTATTTGTCTGGTCACTTGTTTTCTTGTCTGTCTCCCTAGCTAGAACATCACATTCGTGAAGACAGTGTGTGGCTCATGAAAAGCTCTCAGTAAATATTTGTTGAGTGAATGAATGAATGAAGATCTCTGTTCAAAAGGAAGCGGAGGCTTAGCGAATCTGAAGTTCTTCCTTATGGTCTGCCGCTCAGTAAGGGGTAGAGGGATAGAGCCAGGCCTTCACCTCGTGTCCCCCTCGCTCTCAAGCTGGCTCTCTTCCCATGGCATCACGCTGCCTGCAACCAGGAGCGGCCTCTGTCTGTTCCCCTCTCTCCAAAGAGGCCTGCAGCAAGGGAAGGCTGCTGGGCCTCCAAGTGCCAGCAGTGGAACAGTGCAGGGTAGTAGTCCCTGGAGTCTACCTGTCTGGGTTCAAATTCCAGATCTGGACTGGGTGCAGTGGCTCACGCCTGTAATCCTAGCACTTCGGGAGGCCGAGGTGGGGGAATCACAAGGTCAGGGTATCGAGACCATCCTGGCCAACATGGTGAAACCCCGTCTCTACTAAAAATACAAAAATTAGCTGGATGCAGTGGCGCATGCCTGTAATCCCAGCTGTTCGGGAGGCTGAGGCAGGAGAATCACTTGAACCCAGGAGGCAGAGGTTGCAGTGAGCTGAGATCATGCCACTGCACTCCAGCCTGGGCAACAAAGTGAGATTCCATCTAAAAAAAAAAAATCCAGCTCTGCCTGGCTGGGCCTCAGTGCTCCTGGCTATAATGTGGAATGACAACAGAACCCATTTCTCAAGGGTCTTGTGAGGATAAAATGAGATAATACACGTGGAATGTTTAGAGTGGTGCCTGGCACATAGGAAGTGCCTCCTATGATATAAGTTATGGGAAAAACTGGGGTGACAGACAGCTCTGATCCTTCCTGCTTGTGTCAGTGACACATCGTGGCCAGATGATGCAGCCCTTTAGGTGCCTGGTATAAATTATTCATCTTGGCATCCGAGGCCCCAAATTCTTAAGAGCTCCACTATTAGGAAGCTGAGAGAAGCTAGCTAATGTGAGAGAGCCTAGTACAGTGTCTGGCACATAGTAGGTGTTCAGTAAAAGGGCAGTTGAACCACTCTTGCAATAGCCGGGCTGAAAGTCCAACAGACTGTCGAAACTGTCCACCTGGGTGTGCCATTGGTCCCTCAAATGCAAGAATAAAATTAGCTACTGAATTTCATGTACTTTTAACTATTTGAAATTATCCTATGTAACTCATTTACTACCTGTCTCTTCCCACTGGAATGAAAGCTCCAAGAAAGAGGGATTTGTCTCCTTTTTCATTGCTCTTTTCTCCATGCCCAGAGCAGTGCCTGGCTCATAGCAGACCTTCAAGAAATATTTGTTGAGTTGATTGCCCTCATGTCTGTTATGGATCCTGTATTTGATTCCTATTGTTGTAACCAATTTCCACAAATGTTATGATGTAAAACAGTAACATATTTAATATCCTACAGTTCTGGAGGTGAGAAGTTTAAAATGGGCCACACTTTGTGTTCGTTTTTGAGGCTCTGGGAGATCATCTGTTTCCTTGCCTTTTCTATCTTCTAGAGGCTTCCCACAATTCTTGGATTGTGGTTCGGCATCACTCCGACCTCTGATTCAATCATCACATCTCCTCTGACTCTGGCCCTCCAGCCTCCCTCTCAGGCCACTCAGAGAATCCAGTAGAAACTCCTCATCTGAAGATCCTTAGCTCAATCATACCTGCAAAGTCTCTTTTGCCCTATAAGGTAACAGTCACAAATTCTAGGAATTAAAATGGGAACATCTTTGGGGGCCTGTGATTCTGCCTACTGCAGGCCTGATACCCCATCTGTTCTTTCTGATGATGTATTCTCTTTCTGTCTACTTTCTTCTTTCTCCCCCATCCCACTGCCCCACACCCCTGGCCCCCCCAGGCTCCACAACATCAAGGGTTCGCCTCCATGGACAGACCATGCTCTTCACTCTGAACTCTGGGAGTGATAAGGAGATTCTAAGACTTCTTAACATTTAATATTTGGGTGTTCTGGTACACCGTAGTGTTATTAAGCACTGAAATACAGGCAATTTTTGTTGTACCAGTATTTTTTCAGTATTTTAGAAACATCTGAATCACAGCTGCCTGAAATCTACTCAAAGAGGGATACACTGCACTAAGATTTCCAATTAAACAAAGGTGTATTCATGTAGAAGGCATGCTGAGCACCTCCCGGCCCTCATTGAGACCCTTCCAAGGCCTTTTAGTGTGGTTTTAATTCCCTCAACCTGGGCGATAGTGAAGATGCAGAGCTGAATGTCTTCCCCTGTTTCAGCCACTTTGGGTCTCTGATGGAGTCTACCTAGGATCAGGTGGTGGGGAGGACTTTAAAGAAAATGGGAAGAAGGTTTGGTTAGGGGACTTAGGAGAGAAGAGAGTGGAAAAGGTTTAGGGAGATTCCCCAGACCCAGTTCTCAGCCTTCCCCACTCTCTTCACCAATTTACTTAACCAACCCTCATTAAGAACTTAACATGTGGCTGGGCGCGGTGGCTTACACCTGTCATCCCAGTACTTTGGGAGGCAGAGGCGGGTGGATAACTTGAGGTCAGGAGTGAGGTGGGTGGATCACTTGAGGTCAGGAGCTCAAGACCAGCCTTGCCAACATGGTGAAGCCCTGTCTCTACTGAAAATAGAAAAATTAGCCAGGTGTGGTGGTGCACGCCTGTATTCCCAGCTACTCAGGAGGCTGAGACAGGAGAATTGCTTTAACCTGGAAGGTGAAGGTTGCAGTGAGCTGAGATTGCACCACTGCACTCTAGCCTGGGTGACAGAGTGAGACTCTGTCTCGAAAAAAAAAAAAAAAAGAACTTGACATCTTAACATGTGCCAGGCACCTTTCTAAGCACTTTATATATATTAACAAATTTGCTTTTTAAAACAACCCATTGAAGTAGGTATTATCATTAACCCTGCTTTACAGACAAAGGCACAGAGAGGATAAACAACTTGTTCAAGGTCTCACAGTGATGAGTGGAGCCGGACTGGACCCAGGCAGTTTGGCATTAGAACCCACGAATTCACCACTGCACGCTGCTGGATTTTGCCTGATAGCTAAATTCCCTCTGATTTCCTCCTCCTTCTTCCTGAGCCAGCTCTGATATGGTTTGGCTGTGTCCCCACTGAAATCTCATCTTGAATTCCCATGTGTTGAGGGAGAGACCTGGTAGGAGGTAACTGAATCATGAGGGCAGGTCTTTCCCGTGCTGTTCTCGTGACAGTGAATAAGTCTCACGAGATCTGATGGTTTTAAAAAGCGAAGTTTCCCTGCACAAGCTCTCTTCTCTCGTCTGCCACCATGTGAGATGGGTCTTTCACCTTCTGCTATGATTGTGAGGCCTCCCCAGCCACATGGAACTGTAAGTCTAATAAACCTCTTTCTTTTGTAAATTGCCCAGATTTGGATATGTCTTTACCAGCAATGTGAAAATGGACTAATACCAGCTACTTCCTCATGGGCCCTGCTCCTTCCTCCCTGATAACTTATTTTGGCCAGGACCTTGTTCTCCATCATTATACCTGGAGAGACTGAAGCCAGAAAGATGGAGGAAGCTTAGTCATTTATCCTGGCCCATCTCAGATAAAGCGGCATTTGAGGACCGTGTGTGGGTTCAGTGGTGATCATAGATTGCTTTTTAAAAAAATTAGTATTTTAGTATCATTTTAACGAATTATGGAAATACAACAATGGATTGTTTTGCTCCAGAGTTGCAGCCATTAGGTCAGAATCAGAGCCTAGTTAATCATGAGGCCATGGGGCAGTGACCTGGAACACCCGCCTATATGGAATTCCATACATCTTTGGAATAAATTGCGAACTAACTGAGGTTTCCTCACCAGACCTGTATGTGGCATGTAGAATGTCAATGAGTCCTACTTCTGCAACGCCCTAAAAGGGAACACCGCCCAACATCTTGGACGTAGGTTATTTCTTTTACTCTGAATAGCAGTTCTATGAAGTATGCATTACGATGTGCATTTTATAGATGAGAAAATTAGGCTCAAGGAGGCTCAGCAATCTGTCCAAAGTCACAGCTAGTGAAAGGCAGAGCTGGAGTGTCAACGTGGAGTTGGCTGTGTCCAGGGCTTGTGGTTTTAATGTCGTTCCTCTGCTGCCCCAAGAGATGGATGGTGGGGGAAGAGGTGGCCCACAACACTTCCTCCTCCCTCTCCATCTCACAACCAACGTGGGGCAAAAGTGCCTGCAGTGAACTTAGGTCTGTGGCTCATAATAAGTACTTGTCTGTTATGGAGGTGCAAGCATCATGACTGGAAGAAAAGGTAAAGGAAGGAAGACAAGAAGGCTTCAAGAAAGAAGTAGCATTTGAATGAGGCCTTTGATACAGGGAAGGGCCTATCTCCATTTATGACTGTGCGCACATGGGTGGGTTCATTCACTTACGATTTCCTGAACCCCTACCATGTGCCAGATCCTATGCTGGGCACAGAGTACACATTAGTGCGTAGAAGAGGCATTGCCCTGCTCTCTCTAAGCTACAGTCTGTGGCAGCACTGTCCAAGGGAACTTTCTGGGGCGATGGAAATAACTCATGGTGTTCAGTGGAGTAGCCACTGGCCACATGTGGTTACTGAAGGTTTGAAATGTGGCTAGTGTGACAGGAACTGAATTTTAAATTCTTTAATTAATTTTTTTATTTAACTTTAGTTAATTTAAATTTAAATAGTCACACGAGGCCAGTGGCTATGCTATTGGACAGTGCAAGTTTAGCGGGAAAGACAGACAATAAACATAAAGAAGTGCTTATGGTGATAAGTGCTATGCAGGAAGCAAGAGCCAGTGGATGAGAATAATGGGGAGTGTCCTATTTAGATTAAATAATCAGAGGAGGCCTCTCTGAGGAGGTGACGTTTCAACAGAGACCTAGAAGATGAGTGTGGGCCATAGGAAGAGTCAGGGGCAGAGGGGACAGTGGGAGAGAGGCCCTGAGTAGGAGAGGGCTGGGTATACCTGAGATAGTGTGAGGAGGCCAGTGGATGAGAGTGTCGTGGGCGAGGGGAGGGGATGCAGGAGATGAGGTCAGGGCATGCGGGGAGCAAGGTCTGATCACGTAGGCTTGTAGGCTCGGGTAAGGAGCCTGCACTTATGTAAAGTGCAATTGATGTCACAAAAAGGTCTCTTGCTCTGACTGCCACAGATTCTAGGTGGTAACAGTGGAAGCAAGGACCTCAGGGAGGAGCTATAGCAATGGCCTGGGGTTGGGGAGATGGGGGCACGGAGTGGAGTGATGGCTTTGGAGATGAGGGAACTGACTGAATTCAAGACATACTTTCAAGGCAGACATGGCAGATAGCCTGGCTGTGGAGGGTGAGGAAGATGCTCAGGTTTTTGGCCGGAGCCACTGGGCAAATGGTGGAACCATTTTCAGAGAAGAGAAAGTTAAGAACAAAAAAATCAAGAATCCAGGCAGTTGGATGGTCATCCAGATGGTTGCTGAAGTCGGAGGGAAGCTGAGTGTTTATCTGATTATGTTGTGTCTCTGTGGGCTGAGCGTGTGAGCACAGTCTGTGTGGGCGAGTATGCATTGATGTTTGTACACATTTTTGCTTTGGGTAAAGTATATGCATCCATTTGGGGTGGGGTGAGTGTGTATGCCCATGAAGGTCTGTATTTGGATGACTGTATAGGAATGTCTGCACACATCTGTGTGGGTGTGGGTGGGGTCAGTGTGTGTGAGTGTGTACCTCTGTGTGTGTCTGCGTGTGGGGTGAGAGTATCTATCTCGGGTTCAGGGTGAGCCCAGGCCGGGTTTATCTCTGTGAGACGTGTATAAGTGAGGTTTGTGTGTATGCGTCTGTGTGTATGCAGGGTGACGCTGTGTGCATGTGTGTGGGGTGACTGTGTGCAAGTTGGTGTACATGTGTGGATGCAGTAAGTGCGTATCTTCATGCATGAGGGTGGAGCTGCATGTAGTTGCACACTTCTTTTTTTTCACATCTTTTTTTTTTTTTTTTTTACACTTCTTCCTACATGAGGCATGAGTGTGTGTAGGGTCTGTGTATGCACATCTATTTGGGGGATCATATGCACAGACCTGTGTGTGTCTGTCTATGGGGAGAGTGCATGCACATACGTGTACAGGCACGGAAGGAGGATGTTCCAGGGATGGGTGTGTATGGGGGTGTGTGCCCATCTGTGGGCCGCGAGTGTGCCTGCCTGTGCCCTTTGAAGCTCCTGTGACTGCAAGTCACAGAGGCAGCAGCTTGCAGAGCGTGTTATGTCATGTTTATAGGTCTCTCAACCTTAATGCATTTTAAATTTCCAACCCAAGGTGATCCCAGTGGATGGCAGAGCCATTTGTTCCTTGCTCTGATTTAAAAAGAAAGTTTCCAGAGTAGGATCCCTTCTGTCTCCAGCCTGGCAGTCCTGCCTGATTCTTCGACTCTTCAGTGGAAGGAGGACCCAGATGTGGGTCCCCAAACAGTGCAGGTGGATGGGGACATGGGAAGCAAGCTGGGGAGAGAGGCTCTTTGAGTGTGGAGAAAGCGGAGGGATAGAGGCTGGAGTGGAATGGGAACAAGGAGGTGGGAAGAAATCAAACCCTCTCCTCACTAGGGCAGGCCCAGGACACAAAGGCTTGCAGACCTAGTCTCTTTTGCATACTCTCTTTCTTTCTTGTCTGCTTGAAGATTTGCACTGGGGCTTTTGCTTCTCGCACTACACACACTCTGTGAGCAACCTGACCTCTAGCTGCTCAAGGCAACCCCTGATACAATAAATCCCTTTCCAAGCTGCCCTGGGCACCTTCTGGGACCCCTCCTGTGTGCCTTTGTCAACCATGAGTGTCCACCACTTTCCTTTCATTATACTCCAAGTCACTGTGGTGATGTCTCCTGTTCCTATTGAAGCCCAGCATATCAGCTGTGTCCCCCAAACAGAAGGGGGCACAACTCCTGCTTGTCACAATGTGTGCTGAGGGCCTGAGGGGCTGCTCCCAGCTCAGCTGCTTGCAGAGACCCATGGAGGTAGGAGAGAAACAGCTCAAACTTCAACTTATAAAGGTGAGGAGCTGGAGGCCACCTTGTGCCAGGTCTCAGGGATGAGGTGGTTGGGGTTGTGCTGAAGCACACACCAGAGCTGTGCTGGAACCTCCTCTACCGTCATCTTTGGACCAAGCTTGGACCTCAATTTTTCTTTCCCTTTGAATGAGTTTTCCCTCCGTCATGGCAACAGCTCCTTGTGGGCCTGCCTCACCCCTTGTGCAGATTACTAGAGTCCAAGGATGCACACAGATTGAACCCTGGGTCTCAGACCTCTGCATTCGTTGATACCACCTCTCTGGTGATCTCACTTGCTAGCCATTTGAGTCTCATTTGAAACAGATATTTATCATAACACATTTTTCTGGCTTTGAATCAGGCATGGGCTGGGTCTGGGGCTTGGAACTGAATGCCATAGGCGTCTCTTTCTTTACCGTTAGTCAGCTGTAGACTCACAGGATGGACCTCTCACCCCACCAAGGGATAAGCCTGCAATCTGGGGTCTCCTTAACATCCCTTCCACCATGGGGCTTCCTGGACCAGGTCTTGTCATGTCCCTTGAACTTACCTTGTAAGAATTCTGTCTATGTCCCCAGCTGGTAAGGAGGCAGGAGAATCATCAACAAAGACCTGGGGATGTGTCTTTTGGAAACATAACGCACCTTAAAGCCAAGCTGATGAACCTTTTTTTTTTTTTTTTTTTTGACAGAATCTCGCTCTTTCGCCCAGGCTGGAGTGCAGTGGTGCGATCTCGGATCACTGCAACCTCCACCTCCTGGGCTCAAGCTATTCTCCCATCTCAGCCTCCCTAGTAGCTGGAATTACAGGTGTGCGTCACCACGCCTGGCTAATTTTTGTATTTTTAGTAGAGACAGGGTTTTGCCATGTTGGCCAAGCTGGTCTCAAACTCCTGGCCTCAAATGATCTGCCCACCTCGGCCTCCCAAAGTGCTGGGACCACAGGTATGAACCACTGCACGCAGTCTTTTTTTAAATAAGAAAAATGGTCTTACTGTTTTCGTAGAAATAGTGTCTAACCACTGTGGAGTAGGACAGCTTAATGGCTAAGCACACGGACTCTGGAGCCAGGCTGCCTGGGTCTGACTCCTGTCTTTGCCACTTACTGGCTGTGTAACTGTAGGCAAGCTATTTGACCTCCGTGTGCCTTAGTATTCCAGTCCTGTAAGATAGAGGTAATAGCAGTATTCACTTTGTAGCGTTGTTAGGATAAGACGAGTTAACATATATAAGGGATTTACTGGAGTCTGCAGCACAGAGTAGGTATAATAGATTCACCTTCATTATTATTCTTGAACACTTTCAATGCAGAAGAAAGCAAAATTGACACCAAATGCTATCACCCAGGGGACCTTCATCCAGAAATCTCTCTTGGGGCTAAAACACACATAGTTTTATATAAATGTGATTTATGATATGTATTGTTCACATACCTTTTTTTCTACTTAACCATATGTCTTAGAGATTTTTCCATATCAGTCCCTATAGATCTACTTCATTCTTTGAAAATTAGTATTAATGAGCTACAATTTATTTGCCTGATCTATCACTGACTTGTGGACATGAAGGTTGTTTTCAATTTTTCTCTATTGTAAACAATACTGTGTGTGTATGCTATGCATATGTCTTCTTTTGCATTTGAGCTGTTATCTCCTTGGGCTGAATTCTAGAAGTGGGAATGCTGGGTTAAAGAGTATGCACATTTTACATCTTGATATATGTGGCCAAGGTGCCGTTTGGAAAGGTTGTCTCAGTTCCCAGTTTACACTCTTTCTGTCCTCTCTCTATGACGTCTTCTTGTTGAACCTTTTTCATTTTGATTCTGGGTCTCCCATTATGTCTCCCTTATGCCCTGAGGTAAGGCCACCTGGATGCAGAAGGAAGCTGGATGAACACATTTTTTTTTAAAAAATTGGTCCACGAGATCACGAGCTGCTAGGAGAGTGTTGCCACTGAAGGCACTTTCTGATGTGGCCATTGAGGGGCCTGTTGCACCACTGCAATTCTTCCTGAAGCAGAAAGGGCGAACTATGAAGCATGAGGAAGGCTGTTGAAAAGTGACTTTGATGAATGTTAAGCATTGTTCTCTCCAGGCTGCAGATCGAAGCAGCCTGGTTGATTTTACCGGATTTTGCATGTGAACAGAGGCTTGGAGTGGCAGATTGCCCTTTTCAAAGATGACCACAACAATAGCGTCCATGCCATATGTTTGTGTACAGTGGGACCTTGCCATGACCCATCAAGAGGTGATATACCTAATGCTAGATGACGAGTTAGTGGGTGCAGCGCACCAGCATGGCACATGTATACATATGTAACTAACCTGCACATTGCGCACATGTACCCTAAAACCTAAAGTATCATAATAATAAATAAATAAATTAAAAAAAAAAAAAGAGGTGGGGTCTAATTCCCTTCCTCTTGAATCTAGGCTGGCTTGTGACTGCTTCGATTAATGGAGTCTGGTGGAAGAAATGCCCTTCTTGAATTCCAGAACCAAGAATTTGGGAGTAAAATAAAATGGTGGTCATTCTACATTTTGGGGGTCATCTATTACACAACCATAATATCTGGAACATTTAGCTACTGCTCATTAGGGAAGACAGTCCAGTGAAATGCAGCAGTTTTCAACCTTGGGATACCTGAGAATCAAGTGGAGCTCTCATGAATGATGCAGATTCCTGGGTTCCACCTCCAGAGGTTCTGACTCACTGGACTTAGTGTGAGGCTGAGAAATCTGCATTTAAAAATGAGCACCCTAGAAAATTCTGACACTGGGTAACCAATCGAAAACTTTGGTGAATCATGTAAGAGCAAAAGCTGAGGAGCCAGAAAGACTTGGATCTGAATTCTGGTTCCATGGCTACCATCTCTCTGTGCCTTCGTTCCTTATCTGTAGAGTGCAGGCAATCATATTTCCTACTTCATGGTGGTATTGAGGGGTTAGATGAGATAACGCATGTGGTCCTTACCATAGTCCTGACACATAATGAATACAAGGAAATAGTGTTTGACATTGTAGCCTCATGGGGCAAGGATTCTTAACGGATTCTCCCTTGTGCTTTGATATTAAGTAGAAAATATTGGTTTGGGTGTATTTAAGTAGGAATAGGGTCATAGTTTTAATCAGATTCTCAAAGAATCCTATATGTAAAGAAAATTGAGAATGCTCAAGAGAAGGTTTCTGCTGTTTGACCTGGCTCTAGCCCCAAGAGCTCCTTTTCCTTCTAACTGAAGCCTCTTGACCATACCCATGGGTTGGCTTCATCCCAGAGCATGCAAGAATGACTTTCATGTGTCCTAGTTTCACTTTCTGGGACTCAGTGAAAGTATAAGGTGGTTGGAACAGCATGGTCAAAGATCTGGGGGTGGGATTGAGCTGGAGTCCACAGGAGGCAGCAAGCTGATATTCAGAGAAAGAGGTAGTTTAGAGTCTGATCACCAATATTTAGAATGTCAGGTTAGGGAGTGAGGAAGTAGGGAGGCAAGGCAAACCTCTAAGCAAGAAAGTGGCAGGATCACCACTGCGATTCAGCAAGACATCTGCGTGATGCTGATTGAGGCAGGATGGTGGCCTGGTTGTTAAGGCAAGGGAAGAACCCTGGATTCAGGAACAGGCTCAGTGCAAAGGCAAACTGTGATATTCCTGCCTGGGAGTTTTGGAAGAGCTGGTAGCAGCTGACTGCTTCTATACCTCCCCTGCCCGGGCATGTATGGTTGATGCAAGAGCAAAGGACTCCATTCTTTGGGCTGGAATGCCAAGGCCTGGGTGGTGGTGTAGCAGAGGGAAAATTAAACTCCTGCTTTGTCCTTGAGTAAGCTGCTCCTCCTCTCTTGGCCTCAGTTTTCCCATTAGTAGAATGAGGGGTTAGGAGACCTGGGTAGGTTTGTGACTGCTTCATCCTGTTTCTTGGAGTCCTGCTATCATAGAGTAGGAATGGCAAGCGTGTTTTAACTTCTGTGCCACTGCTGCCTGGAGTGTGTGCTGAGTTGGATTCTGAAGTGGAATCTGGGCTCAGTGGGAAAGAGCTCTGATAGATTAGCAATGCCTGCCCTGGTTGTGACTTGGGCAGTGGCCTGTATCGTTAATGCCCCATCATATGGAAACCTTATGTTCACACGGCATGACTCTAGTCACTCAGGTTAACATCGTCACAATTTTTGCTCTATCTATATACCATCTCAATTAACTTAATTTAAAATTAATATTTCTTAAAAATTGACTTATTTTGAAATTATATTGATTGTTTACATGGTTGTGAATCAGAATTATTTAAAAACACACATGCAGCTAAGTCTAATTTTTATTCCTAGTCCCTTTCCCCTGTCCTTGCTCTTACTCCCAAAGAGAATTGTTTTTATTTGTTTTTGGTTTATCTTTCTATTGTTTCTTTTGGCAAGTTACATAATGCATTGTTATTTTTCTTAACTGTCTATAGATTGGTAAAAGGGCCAAAATGTTATTTGCTTTTTCTTGTCCAAATTAGAAATTACAATCTTTTTATTGTAGTGTAATTGTGGTATAATGTATATACAGAAAAATACACACATCTTAAGTGTACAGCTCCATGAGTTGAAAGTTGGAAACTCTAAAAGTGAATGTATCCATCTGATCACCTCTCAGATTAAGAAAAAAATATTCCCGGTTCTCCACAAACATCCTGCATGAGTTACGTGTTTATTAGATGTTTGGGCATCTTCTTTTTTAGAGTTCCTATGTCTTTGGATAATTTTTCATTTGCATTATATCTGCCTTTTTACAACTGGTTCGTAGGGCTTCTTTATACATTCTAGTTGTGTATCTAATGTTGGTTACAAATATTGCAATAGTCTTCTATCCTGTGGTTTTTATTTTACTCTCTCAATGGTGTCCTTTGATAAATAGAAGTTCTTAATTTTTAAATAGTCTGGTTTATCCATCTTTTTCTATATAATTAATAATTTTTTGTTCCATTTAAGTAACTCTAACCCCGAAGGCATAAGATCCTCTTATGTTTATGATCTAGAAGCTTTTTTGTTCTCTTTAACATGTAGGATACTTGGAACAGACTTTTGTGTATGTTAAGGTAGGGGTCTGAATTTCATTTTTTCCATACAGATATCCCACAGACCCAGCACCATTTATTGAGAAGACAATCCCTTTCCCCTGCACTTCAGGCATTCCATTTAAAAAAACTGAGTGTCATTTTGAATGGTGAGTTTGATGTGCTAAATTATTTTTGTAAAATACATTAAAGTAGATACGTATTTGCGAAAATAAAACACGTTTAATCTGCATTAAACCACCTAAAATCATCTTACGTGCCACACTTTAGGAAACCTCTCAGTGGGATGTTGAGATAACAGCTGCAGATAAAGGAAGAAATTCTCAAAGTAAATTTTTAAAATTCCTTTAAGAATTCATTATATAAGAAGTTCATATTTGTTTTAGAAATAGAAAATACATATAACTATAAAGAAGTAAATAAAAATCCCCTGTAACCCTCTTACCCAGAGGTAAATACACTTACCATTTTGGTACCTTCTTTTCCAGCCATTTTTTCCCCATACACACACACACACACACACACACACACACACACACGCACACACATTGTATCTTATAAAAAGGGGTAATGAAATACATACTATGTTGTATCCTTAATTTTTACTTAATATGTTGTTAACATCTCTTCATGTCGATAAATCATATTTTTACATAATAATTTTATAAGATGTCTAGGCATGATATGCTAACTGGCTCCCACGTTTTCCATTCTTCTAAACATAGATTCTTATTCCTTTCTTCCTTTCTCTAAGCCTTTGCCTTCCAGACCCTAATTTTTTTTTTTTTTCTTTTTTTGAGATGGAGTCTCGCTCTTTCGCCCAGGCCGGACTGCTGTGGCGTGATCTCGGCTTACTGCAAACTCCGCCCCCTGGGTCATCCTGGCTAACACGGTGAAACCCCATCTCTACTAAAAATACAGACCCTAATTTTAATAGTACCTACCACCAAGCTTAAGAAATAAAGTCAGGCTGGGTGTGGTGGCGGGCACCTGTAATCCCAGCTACTCAGGAGACAGGAGACAGGAGAATCGCTTGAACCTAGGAGGTGGAGGTTGCAGTGAGCTGAGATCATGCCACTGTACTCCAGCCTGGGTGACAGAGCAAGTCTCTGTCTCAAAAAAAAAGAAAGAAAGAAAGAAAGAAAAGGCCTCCTCTGATTCCTCCTTATCTGATGCCATTTTCTTTCCTGACTCCTGAGTCACCATCATCTAGAGCTAGTGCTTCTAAATAATTTAACTTGCCATTTATGGTGTGCGCTTTTACTATCTTCAAGTATATTCATTAACAATATATAGTATTGCCTTGTATGTTTAAAAACATATATGTAAATGACACCTTACTGTACACATCCTTTTGCAGGATACTTTCTTTACTCAAAATTATGCTTCTCAGTTTTATCCATGTTGCTGCAGGTAACTTTCATTTATTCATTTTTAACCACCATGTAGTAGTATTCCCTTATATGAGTGTATCACAATTGAATCATCCATTTCCTTCGTTAGGAAAAATGAGGAATGATGCTCTCTTTCTGAGTAATCTGTAAGGGTTTCTTTAGTGTTCACACACAGGACCAGAACTGCAGGGTATGCAATTTGATTTTACTAGTTATTGCCTGCCCAGCTGTTTTCTAAAATGGTTGTAAATTTACAGTCTCATCAGAAATGTATAACATTTCCAATTTCTTTGAGTCTCAACCAAACTTTGATATTGTTACATTTATAAATTTTTTCCACCCAATTGGGGTGAAATGACATCTATATTAGCCAGAACTCAGAAAACCAGACACCACACAAGATATTTCAAACAGAGTGACTTTAATACAGGAAATTGTCTACACAGATGTTGGAGAGCTGATAGGGCAAAAAGGAAACACAGAGGTAACTCAGAGATAATAACTGCAGGAAGCAGGTACCAACCCTAGGGCTAGAGGAACAAAAAAAGTTTGGGAACCAGGACCTAGGAGCTCAGAGTATGGGTCCTGCGGTCCTGCAGAGCTGGTGCGGAGACCTAGGAATGGTATGTGGCTGCTATTGGTATTTGGAAGGATTGTGGTGAGGCTGGGTTTGGGAGTACATCAAGAAAGTAGGGGCTGGAGCCAACTGCTGCTGCTGGAGTGATGCTGGCAGGAAAGGAAGAAACAGGAACCAAGTCCCTTTTCTCCTCATCTTGCCTTCCAATCTTCCTCGAATGCCTTTCGTTGCGGGAACCTAACAGGAAGCCAGCTGGTCCTGGAGTCTGGGAAGCATTGTGTTCAGAGTCCTGGCCTCAGCAAGAGCAGAATTCAAAAGGGTAGATATGAGCTGAGAGACACTGGGTAAATAACCTGCATAGAATTGCACTGTGTGTATGTTGCATCTCGGTTCTTTCCATTTTTATGTGTAGCTATTTTAAATGGTGCTTCACAAACATCCTTGCACATACGTTTTCCTTAGAACTTGTTTCCGAAAGTAGAATTGTAGAGTCAAAGAAAATGCATGTTTTTAAGGTATTTGGTCCAGGCTGACAAAATCACCAGAGAGTAGGTTTTGGAGGAAAGGGAGTCCCCCCACCACCCCACACAGTGTATTCCTGGAAACCACATCACAGAGCAGATGGTAATGGAGAAGATCATCTTTCTACACTGGGGTGCTGTTACCTGGGAATTGCTTCCTGCCCAAGGAATGAGTACCAGGAGACTGCAATTCTAACAACCCTATCTCAGAAAAAGAGAGCTACAGCCTCAAACTTCTGTGTCATTTATACTAGTTATATTATTCTCTGAATTTTATATCTATTACCCATTGACCACGGAAAAGCCACAGTGATTTTTAAAGTGTACCCACACAATTGAAGCACACAAAGATGGAATTCCACAGTATCACTCACCGCAATCTACCACCAGCCATGTATCCTTCTGCTAAGTGCTCAGTATTAAATTAACTGTGGATTTGTTTGCTTAATTGGGCTTACAGGGGCCAGGAGTGTGTGTATGTGTGCAGTGAGTCTGGGCAGCTGGAAGGCAGAGGCTAGAGGGAGTGTAGAGAGGAGATAAAAGTCTGAGTTTAGGAGGGTGAAGAAAGTTGGGGTCAGTTGGCACGGTAGGAGCTCCAGAGGCATTTAGTGGAACAGAAGGTGCAGTGGAAAGAGGGATGCATGGGTGTGAAGGCCTGGGAATCCGTGGGGCCGTGCTGAAGAAACACCTCACCTGTATCACCAGATAGCTAAGAACTACTCCACCTGGCCCAGATTCTTTGGTCTGTGTCTCTGCTCAGCTCCGATGAGTGCAGGAATCCCTAATCAGATGACTGCAATCACAAGACTCCCCTCCAGCACGTAATCAAGAAGCCAGAGCCCCTGAACATTGGGCCAGGTATCCATCTCCAAGGGAGCTGTCCCTCCCACGGTCACCTTGGAAAAAAGCCCTGCAGAGGGACATTGGCCTTGGCTGGGTATTGTGGGAAATACAAGGTTGAAGTCTGGGCCTTGAAGAAAGCTTCTGATAATTTTTCCAGCTGTTGACACTTTCTGAAATGTGTCTGGGATAAGGCCCCCAAGCCATATCCAGCCCTGAGTATTCTCTCAATTGTCTCCTGGATGTCTCTTGGTATCTTCCTCTCACCAAGGCATACCTCCCATAAGGGCAAGAACTATGTGTGTTTGGCAAATATACCCAGAGCCCCATGCAGTGCTTAACACAGATACTCAAGACGTATTGATTGGATGAAGGAATGGAGTTCTAATACAAAAATGTTAACTTTCCACTTGCAAACAGTTCCATCTCTGGGCTGCTTTGTCTGTCACTGATGTCATCATAGTCATTGTCAGATTCATTCTCCATCTTCCTCCTTCTCTCATCCAGTTGGCCATTCTATCACCACTCCAGTGCCCTAGTGTAGTCCTCTTTCTGCGCTTTGTGCCATCCTTTGACTTCACATCTAAAACCCCCATCGGTTCCCTTGCACTTTCAGCATAAAATCCAAACTTCTTAGTTTGGCCTTCAAGGCCCACCATTGGTCTCCAGCAACCTTCTGTCTGCCTCATCCATTTCTCTCCTGCATGTCTCCTGATGCTGCCAACCTGGTCTCCTTCTAACTGCTCAAATATATTCTGGATTTACCTGTTCTTATATCTAGGCTCATCTTCCTGCCTGTAATCTCCTCTTTTCACTGGCCAATCCTGTTTGATGATTTCTCCTTCCACTGAACTGAGAATCAGATTGAAGTCACAACATGAGACCAACTCTGTGTCATGGTAGGTGTCGGGAACTGGTGATGAAGCTGAGACTCTGGTACATGTAGTGATGGCCAAGGTCACACAGCTGGTAATAACAGCTGCCACTTATTGGCTGTCTTGTATGTTTTAGGTCCTCTTCTAGGTGTTTTACACACTTCCTTTCCAATGTGCTCAATACACTTGCAACATATCATTCAAGTAAGGATATAGCATTAAAAGATTCCACAACTGTGCCCATGGCCAGGCAGGACCATTGCAGGAAACTGGCTCAGTGATGGAGTAACTTATGGCTGGAGTAAGGAGAGGATAGGATCTTGGAGTGCTGCTGAGGACACCAGGGGTTACCTTGTATAATAAATGCTCAGTTCCTGGGGAAGGCAAGAGAAAGGAAAGGAGAGATGCAATGAAAAAAATCCTCCATTTGTGTCCAATTATTTCTCTTCTGGAGGAAGCGGAGATAAAATCTTGAGGTGCAAGTGGAGCATGGTTCTATCTACACACAAGACACACAATGTCTTTTTAAAGACATTAGTGCAGACTTCAATGTACTGCTTCTCAAGTGGGGCCTGGGAATCTGCATGTCTAACAAGCTTCCAGGTGATTCAGATGCTGCTGGGTCCTGCACTTTGGGTAGCAAAGCTGTAGGAAGGTTCCACCTTCCTGTGACTGAGGTCTAGGCTGATGTGTGACCAGGGCCTAGGGTCAGTCTACAATTGGGGAATTGCATCAGTCCAAAACTGGAGAATTGTACAATTGACCATACTTTTGGTTTTGACCAACACTGCATCTGTCCTCCAACCTATAGCCACGAGTCATAATAAAAAAATCACACAAGAGTGAAGGAGAGAAAAGAGATTTCCCCTGAAAGGGGAGGTGCAGAGCACATGGGGGAAAGATTCCTATACTATCTGGGTTGGTTAGCTCCTTTTTTGTAAAGGTAATTTCTCCCTCTTCTTTTCTCACTCTCCACCCCCACATTTTACATATGTTCTTAACAAAGAAATATATGGTTAGTGCCACATCTGGGAGTCTTGTCCACAAGGTCTGATGGCAATATATAATCAGTTTGGGAGATGGGGTGGCACAGCATAAAGAAAGGAAATGGTTTCTCTAGACTAGGAAAGAAAAAAGGAAGAAAAGGAAACCAATATGTATTGAGCTCCTGCTATACACAAGGCACTCTACTAGATGTTTATATGTAAGCCAATCATTTCATCTTCCCAAGAATAAAATATATTTCTTATCTTATTTCACAGATAAGGAAACTGAAGCCTATCAAGGCATCAAGTATCCATGGTTGCTTGAGTGTTAAAGCCAGGACTCTGTCTAGATCAGTAATCTCAAAATCCTTGCTGCCTCATGGGACCTGGTCAGATGAGTTCAGTTTGGGACATAATGCATTTGAGGAGCCTGTGGAGCGGGGTGGGAGGTGGGGAATACTCAGGTGGAGTGGTTGAGGTCTTAGAATTCCCACATAGTAGAGTGCAAAGAGAGAAGAGGCCACGGCGGAGACTGCTCTCTTCTTCTTCCTCAGTGTTCAGAATACCTGAGTTTTAGCTAGACACAGCCATCGGAATGAAGATTCTGCTTCTTATCCATCCACAGAGCTGGGTGTGGCTATGTGTTAAGTTATGAGTAGTGGAAAGCGTGGGAGAGTGGTTCTTACCTACCTTTGTCCCTCCGTGCTCCCTTTCCCTTCCTGTAGGCTGGAATGAGGCTGTGAGGCTCCAGCAGCCATTTTGTGCCATGAGGCAGTAGAAACCTGGGTTCCTGATGACTGTGGAGCTGCCAAACTAATCTGGACCTCCAGATTCCATACCTGCAAGACACATGAACATCTATCTGTCTTATGTAAGCCTATTACTTTTACTTTTTTTTTTTTTTTTCTGTACAGCAGAACATAATCTCAAGGAACACAAAGGCCAAGGGCATCTTCTCCATTCAGGGCTGCAGTTCTCAAACCCAGCTGTATTCAGAATGCTTGGGCCTCCCAAAGACCAGCACATTGAGACTTGCTGGAGGGCATGGCTGCACATTGGTCATTTGAAGCTCCCTAGGTGATTCTAGTGTGTAGTCACTGATCTAGGACTGAAAAGGATGTGGAGAGGTCATGTTCCTAAAGAGAGAAGAACCAGGAGAGTGAGCTGTGAAGGCCTGAGAAGGGAATTTGAGTTAAAAAACAGGCGGGCATCAGCACCGAATGCCTCAGTTGGAAGCTGGGGAGGGGGGAAGCCATGGAATTAGGTTATTGGGCTCACTGGTGACTGGGTGAGAGGCATGATGTCAGGGTCCAGTTTGAAATGGGCTAAGGAGGGGTGAGTGTTTCCTAAGAAGCCTGGTAGCCCATCAGTGATATACTGGATAAAGAAAATCTGGCACATATACACCATGGAATACTATGCAGCCATAAAAAGAATGAGTTCATGCCCTTTGCAGGGACATGGATGAAGCTGGAAACCATCATTCTCAGCAAACTAACACAGGAACAGAAAACCAAACACTGTGTGTTCTCACTCATAAGTGGGAGTTGAACAATGAGAACACATGGACACAGGGAGGGGAACATCACACACTGGGGCCTGTCGGGGGGTGGGGGGAAGGGGAGGGAGAGCATTAGGACAAATACCTAATGCATGTGGGACTTAAAACCTAGATGACGGGTTGACGATGGGTGCAGCAAACCACCATGGCACATGTATACTTATGTAACAAACCTGCACGTTCAGCACATGTATCCCAGAACTTAAAGTAAAATTAAAAAAATAGAGAAGCCTGGTAGTGTAAGAAAGGGAGGTAGGCCACTAGCTTGATGGGACAGTGAGCTCATATTTATACTAATCACTAAATTTCCTTAAGTGATGAAAGGGCAGGCAGTGTGCTAAGCCTTGCCAGGTATCAGCATCTCATTTCACAGTGACCCTTTATCTGAGTTAGTGGCTATTATTTCCACTTCACAGATGTGGAGGCTGAAATACAGAGATGGAATGACTGGCTCAAGGTGAATGCAGTGGTAGGTGATGGAGCCTGAACTTGAATCCAGATCTAAGTCCATCCTGGGAAGGCCACCTTTAGCCTGGAGGCACCTTGAGCCTGTTTGTTGCTGGAGGTCAAGGGAGAGGTTTTACGTGCAGATCCTTGAGGATGCAGAGGGCATGGGAACTCAGCTGTAGGCTTGGGCTTGGATGAAAGGAGGGGCCCTTCCTCTCTCTGAGATGGAGGTGAGGATGTGGGGAGTTGTGGAGAGGAGGGAAATTGGGGCCCTCCTGTAGCACCTCCATCTTTCCAGGAGCCAAAGCAGGGTCATGGCAGGGCACAGGGGCAGTAGGGACTGATGAAAGCTTGAACAGCAGGAATTTGTTCTCTGCCAGAGGGCAGGAGAGTTTGGTCTATCTCTAGTATTGTGCTGAGGCCATGGGACCTTGGATAGAAGCCTGATTCCAGGCTCTGATAGTGCTAAGTCAAGCAGAGCTGATTATTAAATGTCCAAGGACTCCTCTTCTGATAGAGACATAGGTGAGTTCTCTCCCATCCCCTGCCTCCTATCTCCAGGACAGCCTGCTAACAGGATTCTGTTGTGGCTGCAAATGAATTTGCTGTGATCCCAAACTCTTTGATTCCAGCAGCCATCCCTGGAGAGGAGCCTTGAGGGAGAGCATCCAGGCCATCCAGATTTTCTGCATGGGAGACCTGGCTGACCACTGCCTGGGCTGCCTTTCAAGTTTCACCAAATTATGAAGTCAAATACTGGGTGTTTAGAATGTCTCAAGTTCAAAGACTAGCAGGCTAGAAGCAGACATCTGAGGGACCTTCAGGCACCTTAGCAGGAGGAATATTAAGATGTGGCACGCTGGGCTTATCGGGAGACTGGATAGGGATCAGAAGGAATACATTTCTATTCTGCGAGCTGCAGAGCTCAGGAGTCGTTCTTCTGATATCAGGCCCATTGGTGGGTTTAGCTTTGGTGCAAGTTTCTTGGCCATGGAGCTTAACTAGGAGGGAGTGAATTGCGATCATTTTGGCCTGTGCTCGTTAGAGTCCCAGGGATCAATGGGAGGTGAGTGGCTAGGTGGGCTGGTAGAGCAAGGAGAACAGGGTGCAGGAGACACTGCCACTTATTTATTTGTTTTTCCTACAAATATTTGTTGAGCCTCTAAGTATGTACTAGGCACATTCCAGAAGAGGGACTCAGAGGTCGTTGGAAGTGTGTGCCAGGAACCACTGAGCAAGGCCCTTGTCTCTCTTTGTGGGCCCTCTTTAGACGCTTCCCCCTCATACACGGGATCTGGGATCATTAAACATCTCATTGTCCTTTGGATTCACCAGCCTTTGAACATGCTGCTCCTGCTGGAAAAGCCCTCACTTCCGCTCTTCACCTAGAAAACTTCTATTCATTCATTAAGGCCTGATGTCACGTTTTCTGGGAAGTCTTCCACGCTTATCCCCTGACAAATTTGATTTTTTGTCAAATTTGTATTATTTATATATTCGTGTTATTAAATTTCCATCACATTTCAGAGTTTCTGAGTGTTTAAATAACTTAACCTAAGTTCACACAGCTAGTTAGAGTCTCAGCTAGGATTTGAACTTGGAACTTCCTGACACCAAAGCCAATACACTTAACCACTAGATCACATGGCCACTGAAGTTAGTGGTTCCTTCTCTAGGCTCCCAGGGCCCCCAGAGTTTTGTCATGGAAGTCATCATTCTTGATTGTCATTATTCATTTGCTAGTGAGATTTCTGGGGGTACGGGCTATATGGAGTCACTATGATGACTCAACATAGAATCGACAGCCCAGATGCTGGTGGGATGATAAGAAAGGTTATTAATGTGCCCAGTACTGGGCTAACCTCTCCATATTCATTGTATCATTGATTACTCGTGACAATCCATGAGACAGTTATTACTATTCTTCCCATGTCACATTTGGAACAACTGAGGCTTAGAGAGCTGAAACAATATGTCCAACTCCCACAACTAGAAGAGGCAGACCTGGGGTTCAAACTCAGGTCTGGCTTACTCCAGAGCCCATGCTTTTAACTGCTATATCACACTACTTCTCCTCGACATGTTCTCTGAGACCCTGTAGTGGTGCTGGGGTACAGAGACAAGTGCCACCAAGCTCCTACATTCAAGGAGCTCACAGCCAAGTGGAGAAGACAGGCATCCTGGCATCCTAGGCATCCCTGATTATCCCGGCATGAACAGATAATCATAACACATGCTATAATGCAGGTAGCCTAGAGAAAGGAGTAAATAACTAGTCAAACAGAAGGAGTGCTGGGGAAAGATTTCAAAAGCAGAGGGGATACCTGAACAGGGTTTTGAAGGTTAAATAAGAGTCTTCCAAGAGACAAGGAGGTAGAAGGACACCAGACATACAGAGCAGCATACACGAAGGGAGGGAGGGAGGGAGAGAGAGAGAGAGCTGCTGGGTGGTAGGGAAACTCCAAGTGATTAGAAATTTCACCCTTCCTGTCTCTCCTTCCGCGGTTGACTCTGCTAGGAAATGTGGAAAGCTGCAGCTGCAGACAGCTGGCTGTGCCTGCTCCACTGGAGTTCTCAGTTCTCTCACACCTGTCTGTTTAGAAAGGAGCAGGCGGGCTGTGAAGCTCTGCAGGATTCTTCTCAGTGCTGGGGCAGGAGGAGAAATGGTGGGGACAGCCACTCTGGGCACCAGAACCAAATGCCTGCTCCCCACTCCTCTCAGTTGCACAGCCCAGCTCCTGACTTCGCTGCAGTGGGAGCGGAGATGAAGGACTCTTGAACTCAGAATATGACTGACCAAGACCCTTACAGCTGGGGTGGCGGTAGGGGCCTGAAGGCAGGTTCTGGAGGTGGAGAGTGAGTCTTCTAGTTGTTTTCCTGGCAACAGCGGGAATAATAGATTCTAGTTTCTGGCTGGCTCAGGAGTTGGGGTGTCTCACCTGTCTTTCCTCGGTCCCTTCTGCTATAGATATTGATAGTCCTCTGCCATAAGACTCTGCCTACCAAGTCCCTGAGCTCTTCCTGACCTAGCCTGGCTCTGAGTGGGGAGCCAGCATGGCAGAGGGTGGGCCTGGTACCAGTTGTGTCTCCCTGAATACAGGATCTGAGAGCTGGGGAGCTTTGGATGCCCAGAGCCCATCAGCTTGGTCTCTCCCCTCACTGTAGGTTCCCAGGCCAATGGCTGGTTCCTGATTTTACCTAGTCTTCTGCACTGGGATAAGAACCTGACATCCAGCTTCCCCTTTGGGAGTAAGGCCTCTTCCAGGGGCTGCTCCTGGTCTGTGTTTTCCACTGCAGTCTGGGAGCCTACTTCCCCCATGAAGGCCCTAACCCTACCCATGAAGACACTACATGAATTACTGTCCAGACTGGACTCCAGATGCAGCCTCGGATTAGACCCAATTTGGCCTCATCTCCTTGGAGCTGTCTAATAATTTGGAATACACGCTGCTCCCTACTTAGCCACCTGCAAAGCAGGGTCCATCTCCCAGCCTGGTTCTGCCTTTTCCTCAGTCTTATATGTGTGTGTCTGAGTACATGTGTCAGTCAGTGATCATGCCAGGATGACCAGCTGGACTTGTGTCAGCATGCATATATGTTCCTTGAGGCTGTCCCGTGCAGGTGTGCACCGAATTCTCAGCCCAGTTCTGATGCGTGTTTGTGAATATGCTCAGATACATCATGAACATCGCTGGGATGCTAGGAGGGGGATCAGTATGCATGACATTGCATGTCCTCAAGTACACAGGTATGTGTCTACGCATATGCACAAACCTCTCTAATATGTATGTATGCATGTGTACATGTGTATAAATGGCTAAGTGTGTGTCTGGGAGTATTTGACCACCATGTCTGAGATGAGTCTTCTGCCCATTCTGAAAGGAAAGGGGACATGGGTTCACTCTCCCTTTTTGTAGTTACACTGTGGTCAGGGCTGGCTTGTGACAGAGGGAGTAAAGGAGAGTGCCCCTCAGAACCTTCTGGGATCTTTCTGCCTAACATTCTGAGACTTCCCCAGCTGTTCCCTAGTCCTGCAGCCTTGGCTGTCAGTACTTCAAGATTATCTGGCCAGGCATGGTGGCTCATGCCTGCAATCCCAGCATTTTGGGAGGCCGAGGTGGGCAGATCATTTGAGGTCAGGAGTTTGAGACCAGGCCAACATGGTGAGATCCCATCTCTACTAAAAATACAAAAATTAGCCAGGTGTACTGGCACGTGCCTGTAATCCCAGCTACTTGGGACGCTGAGGCAGGAGAATCACTTGAATCCAGGAGACAGAGGCTGCAGTGAGTTGAGATTGCCCCACTGCACTCCAGCCTGGGTGACAGAGTGACACTCGGTCTCAAAAACAAACAAACAAACAAACAAACAAACAAGAAAAGAAAAAGATTATCTGGTGCCTTGGCCCAGTCCCCACCCTTCACTTTGGAAAGGGTGTACCTACAAAAGGTACGAGAGGAAGCCCACACCCCCACATTTAGTCTGGCAATGATGCCAACTATTCAGGACTCGCCTACTGTGGCCTGTGTAGGTCCTCCTCCTCCCCTGCTCATGTCCAGGCCATTGTCCTTAGTGGGACAGGGGGGCCTGAGGGAGAAGCTTCTGACCTGGCTGTTCTGGAGGCCTGGGCTTGCCAGAGGCCTTCAGCTTTGGCAGAGGACTCCAGGCTGTTTGGAGGCACTCCCAAGGCCGCTGTGCTGTGTCAGGGGCAGGAGGTGATGGCGGGGGGTGGGTAATACGTCCAGAGCTTCCCCTTCCCAACAAATCTGTGGATGGGCAGGGGGAACACTCATGGGGAAATTACCAATTTAAATAGGAAGTGCAAGCAATTTGGATAGAACCCCAGGACTGCAGTCTGAGAGCTCATTCTCTGCCCCGTGGGGGTTTGATTACAACCAACTTGGCTGATAACGTGCAGAGAGGGCCAGAGAAATGGTTTCCAAGGAAACTCAGATCTTTCTAAGCCCCTTCTGGCTCAGGTGGGAGCCAGGACTGGCCGGGAAAGCAGAGGCTGTGCTGAGTACCATGGGGCTCAATTCCCGGTGAGCCCTCTGCCCACTCTCTGCCTGCTTCTGTGCTTATCCCTGCTTCCCCAAACCTGGCCTGCACTTTCATTCCTGTTTACAACAGTTGTTCCTCTCTTTGTCTCTGCTCCCTTAGTCTTCTTATTTATCTCAGCTGATGTCTGCACTTGGGAAAGTTGGCAAACAGTAAAAAAAAAAAAAAAAAAAAAAATTCTTATTTTTTTCTTATTAATGGCGACTATTCATTCAGCACCTACTCTGTTCCAGAAATGCCACAGGATTTAGTTCTATTATTTGCATTTTCACAGCAACCATATGGTAGACAGGATACTATGTGTTCATCAAATCTTTTCTTTCTCCTGGAACTACATTTCCCAGCATGCCTTGCTATAAGGTTGAATAATGTGACTGAGTGCTGGCCAATGGAATGTGGGTAGGAGTAATATATGCCACTTTTGTGGCTGCCCCCTCTCCCAAATATCATGAACAATCTTCTACACATACTCATTTACCCTTTTTTTTTTTTTTGTAGGCCACGGAAACAGAAATCTAGTAGAGGACTCTGATCCCTAAGGCATGTAGGGCCACTGGACCCAATTGCCGTATAATCTTGTGTGGTATTTCCCTGCCCCTACTCAACTTCATTGGATGGTAATGTTACATTTGTTAAGCCACTAAGGTTTTGGGGGTTGTTTATTAGGCAGTTGTCTAGCCTGATAACACAAGCCTGAAAGAAGGGCATTCTTATCCCTATTTTTCCATGGGGGAAATGGGCCCAGAGATACTAAGTAACTTGCTAAAGTCACACAGCAAGTAAGTGGCAAATGCAGATTTGAGCTCAGGTTATGTCTTTTCCACTAACCCAGGCTAACAGGATGATTGTTCCTGCGTAGGTGTTGCCTTGGTCTTTGTTTCTTGAGGAGTCACAGAAAGAAAGACAGAGACCAGCACTAGGAGGTAGGGAAGGAGGGAGCAGCTGGGGGGCAGGTGTGTAGTGGCGCATCATAGCAGTAAAGGGAGGTAAAGGTTCTAGGAAGGGGTGGTCAATTGTGTCTAATGAGACCCAGCCAGGTGGAGGAGGAAGAGGGCTGGGAAAAGCCCATTAAATTTAATGACCTCAGTGACAGTTTTATCTGAGTGATGGGGCAGATGCCGGCTTGCAGGGGGTTTGGCAATAAGTCAGTGATTATGTTGGTTAAGGGAAGGAGAGAGAAAAAAAAGAGAGATAGCTTTAAGTGGAAGCCAGGCCAAGGGAAAGCATTTTGAGAAGGAAATCAGTGGTTAGGGAGAGATTAAAAATAAGAAAGGGAATCATGACCTACATAATGCAAGGCATCTGAATGTGATGATTTCCTCCTTTAGGCTTGGCTCTAGTGTGCATTTCCAGGGCTAAGCTGACTGGCCAGGAAGCAGGGAGCAAAGGGGGTTGGACACAGCCAGCAAGTTACGCAGCATTAACTGGGCTGCGAGGCCAGATCCTGAGTGGGCAAGCAGGTGGCAGCTGAAGTATTGTGAATTGAGAGCCTGAAATTCTTCAGGATCTTCTAAGATTATCCATTTGATTGGGTCATAGAATTAATGCAGATAAGCCTAGTTGATCAACCTGAGGAGTAGAGGGTGCTGTCACCTGCACAACACCTACCACAACTTCCTAGAACCTAGTGGCTGAGCTTGTTAAGTGTCCCCAAATGCCCATTCTCTCCTTTCTTTTAGTCAAGGAGCCCTGAATTTTAGGGAAGAACATGATCATTTAGCTCAGGACCACAGTTCCCAGACTCCCTGCAGCTGGATGTGGATGTCTACTCAATTCTTGCTAAAACGATGTGTGCAATTTCCAGAGCACATCCTTATACGGAAGCTATTTGCAGTGAACATTGTCTGTTTCCTCCTTTCAATGAGGTGGAACTGGAAGTGCTGGAGATGAGCCAGCTGTGGCTGTAGGGACAAAGGCAAGACCCTATGGGATGGCTGGGCAGCCACACAGAAGAGCTCTTGAGACCTTGAGGAAAAGAACTGCCTGCAACTGCTCTTGACACTCTCTCCCTCTGGCCTGTTGTGTGGGAGAGAAATAAACTTCTATTTTATTCAAACCACTGGATTTATGGGTCTCACTGGTACAGCAGCTTGTTCTGCACCTTAATTAATATTCCACCTACCCCCTCCCTGTCAATATCTCTTTCTATAGTGTTCTTCATTCAGCAGTCGACCCATCCCCCTCTCTCATTTCTTCCCTTATTTCTCTTCTCTCCCCACTTTCATGGCAATATTCTTTGAGTCTCCACCCCACATCTAGACCATCTCCTCTTTCCTATTCCATTTCTTCTGTAGAGCAATTTATGCCTACCAACACTAGCGCTCTCCAGGGTCCTGACCTTGGCCCTACTCTACTTTCCCCTCCACACTCTACGTGCTTTCTTGAGTCAGTCTCATCTACTTTCTCAGTTTAAATTCTGCCTGATGACATCAGACCTGTTTCTCCCACTTGACTTCTTGGGTCACCTCAGCTCCATTCAACATATCTGTGTCAGTTAGGATGCTTGTGGCTGTACATGGCAGAAAATCCAACTGAAAATGTCTTAAACAATAAGGAAATTTATTGGCTCATATAAAAGGATAGGACAGGTTGACCTTCTGGAAGGCTTGATCCAATGGTTCAATGAATTCATTGAGGGCCCAGGTTTTTCTATCTTTCCATTATATTCTTCTTCCAGAATGGCCTTATCTCTTGAATTGGAAGATCGCTGTCAGTCCTAATCAGGACTGCTTGTTTTCTGTTCTCAGGAGAGAGCTCCTCTCCCACAGTTATTGAAGACAGATGCTTTTCTTTGGTCTGAATGAATCAACGTATGGCCCCAACACCAATAAAGACACAAGGGAATAGTATGTGCTTATTGGCTTAGACTTCTACTCCAACCAGTCATTAGCAAGGGGGATTATTACGTGATGTGTTATTATGATTGGGTTACATGGGTCAAGGCCCATCCTGGATCTGGAGTGATTCCTCACATAGCGTTTCTGGGACAGGTGGCAGAAGGCCTGAATGGATGTTGTGCAGTTGATTACAATGTTGACGTCAATATTAAAATCTAAATTCATCATGTATACTCATCCCCTGCAACCCAGACCTCCTCTTGTCTTTTCTATTTCAGCACATGCTCCCACCATGAACTCAACTACTTTAACCAGAAACTAGAGTCAGCCTTGAATTTTTCTTTTTAACCCTCTCAGTGATTACTCAGTTACCCAGTACTTTTCTCATTTGTAGCCCCCTCTTCTATCTGCTTTCCCCACTCTGACAGCTTTTTAATTGGTTTTCTTTCTCCAATCCCAGCAATTTTCAATCTACTCTCCTTGCTGCTTCCAGAATGAGCTTTTGAAAATACAAATATGATCCTTTTTGTCAACTCTTTGCTTATACCCTTCACTGGCTTCATATCATTTACACGATAAAATCTGACCTCTCCCTAGGTAGCTGGGGGGTAAGTAGGATTTAAAATGATTTATCTTGGCTACAAAAGGAGCACAGCTAATCCTGATGCATAGTAATGTCAGTAAATATTTGTTGCACTAAACAGAATGCTGCGTGGTGTGTACATGTGTGTACAAGGGCCTGATGAGAGAGTGAGTGATTGGCATGAAGGGAGAGTCGACATGAGGTAGCCTGAAGTTTGACAAAGCTCAGAATTCATACTGGCATGGTAGGTTGGTCTGTTTGTTTTTAATTGTAGTGTGGTGCTTAGGAGCTTTGGTTTAGAAGTTACGCAGCTGGGGTTGGGTTTGAATCCTGACGTCATTCATTGCCACCTTGGGCAAGTTGTTGAACTCTCCAGCATCAGCATCTTCATTTTCTCTGGAAATGAAGAGAATACTACTACCAAAATCCAAGATTTCTTGTGAGAATTTGCTGAGGTGATGCTCAAAAAGCACTCAGCATGTGGAGAATATGCAATTAATGTTGGTTGTTATTGTTATTTCTTAATTGAAATGTAACATAAATTATAGTCATGCTCCATATAATGATATTTTGGTCAATGTCGGACCGTATATGTGACAGTGGTCTCATAAGATGATAATGGAGCTTATACAGAAACTTGATATGTGGCATTTGATATTGGCATCGCAGATCAAGTAGGGGGAAATGATTGACATTCTGTAATGGTGCTGGGACATTTAGTTTTCCATATGATAAATATACATATAAATAAAAATATATACACCATCTAGGTTTGTGTAAGTACACTCTATGATGTTCACGCAATGACAAAATTGCCTAACAACACATTTCTCAGAATGTATCCCCATCATTAGGTGACATGTGGTTGTACTAATATTTAAAATGATTAAGAGACTTTTTATTAGTACAAACTTCTCCTATAAGAGGATGAATTACATAATATTTCCTTTCACACATGAACACAAATTTTTCTATTATCTTCACTGCATTAAAATTTGGAGTGGGATGTCTTTAAGTGTGAATATTTTTACATTACTTTTTAATTTTTAAAGTTTTTGAAATCTTTTTTTTTTTTTTTTTTTTTGAGACAGAGTCTCACTCTGTTGCCCAGACTGGAGTGCAATGGCTTGATCTCGGCTCACTGCAACTTCTGCCTGCCAGGTTCAAGCAATTCTCCTGGGTTCAGCCTCCCGAGTAGCTGGGACTACAGGCGTGTGCCACCACACTCAGCTAATTTTTTTGTATTTTTAGTAGAGATGGGGTTTCACCATGTTGCCCAGGCTGGTATCGAACTCCTGAGCTCAAGTGATCCGCCAACCTCGGCCTCCCAAAGTGCTGGGATTACAGGCCTGAGCCACCGGGCCGCGCCATTACTTTTTAAGTAGTTAAAAATTCCTAAAAGTGAAATTCAAACCAAATGTTTAGGGACCTCTTGAAACATTTCTGAGGAAGGCTGTGCTCCATGGGACATAATTTAAAAGCCGTGGATCTAGCCCTGCACTGTACAATACTAGCTATGTGTGGCTATTGGGCGACTGACATAGGCCACCCCAAACTGAGAGGTGCTGTAAATGTACAATACATATGAGACTCCAAAGACTTAGTACAAAAAAGAATGTAAAATCTCATTAATATGTTTTCGTATTAATTACCTGTTGAAGTAATATTTTATATATATTGAGTTAAATAAATATATTATTAATATTAATTTTACCTGTTTCTTTTTACCTTTTTAAATGTGGCTACTAGAAAGTGTACAACATAGGCTGGGTGCAGTGGCTCACGCCTGTAATCCCAGCACTTTGGGAGGCCGAGGCGGGCGGATCATGAGGTTAGGAGTTCAAGACCAGCCTGGCCAAGATGGTGAAACCCCGTCTCTACTAAAAAATACAAAAATTAGCTGGGCGTGGTGGCAGGCTCCTGTAATCCCAGCTACTCGGAGGCTGAGGCAGGAGAATAGTTTGAACCCGGGAGGCAGAGTTTGTAGAGAGCCGAGATTGTGCCACTGTACTCTAGCCTGGGCGACAGAGCAAGACTCCGTCTCAAAAAAAAAAGAAAATGTACAACATGATATATGTAGCTTGCATTATATTTCTATATATTTCTAATAGGGCTGATCTAGACTTCCTCCAGCCCTACCTCCTTCTTGCCTCTGGATTCACTGCCTCTCTGTTCTGCTTTGCTCTCCTTAACTCGTTTGGAAGATCTCCAACATCCACTTTTTGCCCTGCACGTCTCGTGAAAGACCTGTGGCCAGAGGTTTTGCACAGTTCTGCTCTGGCACCTGTGAATTCTCATTTAGAACTTCCTTGGTCCATTCTGCCACCTCCTGTGGGTGGAACTGAGACTCAGGAGCACAGCCTGATATCCCTAGAGACTTCATTAGGGCCAGTTCCTGTGTGTGGAACTCAGCAGAGCCTTTGGCTGAGCAGGGGCGGCTGGGTGCAGGGCAAAGTACACACTTTCTGTGACCCTGGGGGATGCCACTCCTCCAAGCACCTACTCCTGGATTTCTGCACTGTGGTAGTTATCAGTGTAACAGTGAACAATGGTGCAAACACAGGCTTTGGAGCTAGAGGTTCTGATCCCAGCTCCACCTTACGAGCTCTGCAACGCTAGGCTTGTTTGTTGATCTTTTTGCATCCCAGTTTCCTCTTCTGTGAAATGGGAGCAATGCAAAGCTGTGAGAATTATTGATAGGCTATAAGAGGGCATGCATATAAACTGCCTAGCCTGGCATATGTGAAGACCCTCAGTGGATCTGACTTCACTTCCTCTCCCGAAATCCATCTCCACACTGGGTGAAGAGTAAGTTTGGTAAAGGAGATGAGGAGAACAGGGAGATGGAAAGGGCTCAAAACAGAAAGGCTGAGGGCACCAAAGGAAAACTTACTGACTGTCCATTTTTATCCAGGGCTAGCCCTGAGGGAAGAGACAGGAGTGGGGCTGCTGGGAGCTCTGGGTTAATGAAGAACTGGAGCCCACTCCACTGCTGTCACCATTGATTTTTCGTTCCAGGCAGCTTGCAAGCTGCCCCAGGAATCAATGTCGGAAGGTGAAAACAAATTTCTAAAATTAGCCCAGAATACACTGCAAGAAAAACCTTTTGTGCAACAAATTGTAATGAAGCTAATATCCGAGGAAGGTGTCATAACAAGGAGTTCAGGGGACAGTCAGCACACCCAGTACTCTCTGCTTCACCACAGGGGACTCAGTCCCCAAGGGTACTGATCCTATCCACTGGGAAAGACATACAACTTGTCACCACACAGACACATGCACAGCACATTCCAGCACCCGTGAGTCCTGTTATGCAGCCATTAAACCAGCAAGAAAGGACAGCCAGCTAAGTGCTAATTTTGGGATGGTGTGGAGGGAGGGGCACACATTTGTACTCTGCTGGTGGCACTGGAAAGTGTTCCATCTTGCCAGAAGGCTCCTATCTATGAGCAGTAAGTGCTGGAAAACCATTTATATTTTTGGCCAGGTTACTCTGCTGAGCAGAGTCAGATGTGACCATTTGTGCTGGGTTAAGCACAAACATGACAGTTTTCTGCTTGCTTTTCATGATGATGTGTCTGCGGTAAACCTTACTATCTGAAATGAGCACCCTCACAGAAGCCCAAATGCCTGAGTGTCTTATTTTGCAGTCTTCCCACATCCTCCTGCCAGCATAAGCTATAAGAAGAAAGGAAATAAACAATGAATTTCAGGAGAATCTTTTTGTGCTGGGAGACACTCACCTGGGACCCATCTCCAAGACCGTGGAATTGTAGCAGGGGAGTTTCAGGAAGGGTGTGTGAAGTGGGAGGACATTTATTCTGGCTTTTTGTGACTCATGGATGACATAAATGAGCTGAAGACAAGCCTATGGACTTCCCATTCTCAGAAGTCATTGGGATGTTTTAGTACAACTAAGCGTCTGAGTAAGAAGGCTCTTGGTCTCTTGTCCTCTTGCAGTAGGATCGAGACATCATTACAATTCCTAGCAGCTGGAAAAACTTGAGTTTAAGGCCCCAAATCTGCCAGAGGAGATAGTCAACAACTGCGGGAAGACATCCCACAATCTTCTTTTGCAAAGCTGACTCCAGGGGAATAACCAAGAGGGAAAACAAATATTTGCAATATCCATGTTTTTAGCTGCATACTTTTGTAGGTGCAAAATATTGGAAACAACCAAATGTGCCACTTCTGGGGCTTGGTTAAGTGGCATAGTGGGATCATGGGGCGCTATGTGGGGGCTCAGGGAGAAGCAACTACGGTGAGATGTTATGGGCTGAAAGGGACACAGAGTCACTTGCCCACGGGACTGCAACTGGGTTAAATGCAGGCACAGACATGAGATGAGTCATGATGCATTGTGAGTGAACAGGTGCATAAAGCAGATGGAATCAAGTAGGAAGAGCGGATTTATTTATGTGTGTGCTGTTTTGTTGTTAGTAAAATCGTGCTTATTATACCTTCAAGAAAGAAAGAAAGAAAGTAACCTGAGTCCATAGGGCATCCGCAATTTGCTGTGATTCCCGCCTCTCCTCCTTCTAAATAAACATTCACTTCTGTATTTAAAAAAAGTCATGATAAAAAAGAGAGTTCATAGACACTAACTATAAAATTCACCAAGATCACAGACCAAGTTCTAATAGGGCCCTTAGGTGTAATTTGGTCTAACCCTTCATCTCACTCAATTCAACAGCATCTACTGTGAAGCATCTACCGCAATCTAGGTCATGTGCAAAGGACCTGGGGAAAAATGTTGAGCAAACCCAGAGTCCTGACCCTCATGGTCTTCAAGGTTTAGGGTCTTTAAGGCTTAGGTCTTCAATGTTTCAATGTATGAATCCCTTCTACATTGCTTCTCATAAACAGTGGCCATCCGATATCTACTGGAATACCTGTGGGAGACCATCTGCTGGACACCACTTCTTTTTGAGGTCAGTGCTCCTCCACTGTAGGACATCACTTGCTGGGAGCTGAAGTGTGGCTCTCTTATTCCTTCCATATTAGAGCTGAAGCTCCTCTTTGGGGTCACACTGAAAAGGTCTCTTTCTCCTCTAGACTAAGCCCATGTGTTTTCAAGATGGGAGAAGGTATTTAAAAGTCCCAACCCTGGTGTGCTTGGCTGTGGTCATACCCAGGGGGAATGGTGTGCTCAGAGCTGCTGTGCCCTCTCCCAGGACTGTAGATGGCCTGGCTCTGCTGATCTGCTCCCTAGGCCCACCATGATGAGCTTTCTTCCTCAGTGGAGACCTTTCTAAGTATGTGGACTCCTCAGTTGTCCTAATATGTGGCACCCAAGGAGTTACAGATCTTTTAGGTTGTTCAGTTTTTAACAAGAAGGAGCTTTAACGAAGTCCTTTAGAGGCTACACTGGGTTGAGGTGGGTAAGGATGTGACTAGTTTTTTGACTTCACATTCCTATTTCTCCTCCCCTGACTCCAGTCTTATGTTCTTCGACTTCCTCAAACCCAAGAATCAGAACTTTCTTCATTTTCTGCGAGACAGGGTCTTAATTTCAAAGTTCAGGGTCCAGAAATTCAGTCCCAATGGCCCCAATATTCAATCCCAATGGCACCTTCCCAATTTCTCCCAAGAAGACTGGGGACCCTTAGTCAATCAGAGCCCTTGGCAGCCAGCTGTAGAGGATTCCCAGTGTGGGTCTGTCAGGAATGCTTCATGCTCGGCAGCACTCACAGTATTCGGGAAGCTGTCTCTTTCCAGGTTCCTTTCTCAGGGTCTCATGTCTTCAGGAAATCTTCGTGCTGCTCTTCACTAACTGTCTGGTCTTGGGCAAGCTCCTTGGTCTCTCTGAACCTTGTCTTGTAAAATGGAGAAAGCCCTGGTATCTATTTTATAGGGAGCCATGAGATATTGGAACTGAATGAGATAACTGATTTAAAGAATATGCCCGGCCGGGCCTGGTGGCTCACGTCTGTAATCCTAGCAGTTTGGGAGGCCAAGGCGGGTGGATTGCCTGAGCTCAGGGGTTTGAGAACAGCCTGGGCAACAAGGCGAAACCCCATCTCTACTAAAATACAACAAAGTAGCCGGGTGTGGCAGCATGTGCCTGTAGTCCCAGCTACTCAGGAGGCTGAGGGAGGAGAATTGCTTGAACCTGGGAGGTGGAGGTTGCAGTGAGCCAAGATCATGCCACTGCACTCCAGCCTGGGCAACAGAGCAAGACTCTGTCTCCAAAAACAAACAAACAAAAAATATGCCCCATTACCAGGTACACTGTAAGCACTCAAAATGTTTGCTTCACCATCTATCACTAAGCTGTAAAGGGAGGCACCGGAACTAGACTCAAAACCCCAGGCTTGGTCATGCCAAAGTACAGCAGAATGTTTTTCTCCAACTTTTTAGACACTAGCATTCTATGTCTGGGAATTGCGTTAGCTTTTGAATACCTTCAAAAGCTTTATGCATTTATTGAGACCTTCCCCACCATCCCCAAGTCACCCCGAATATCACCCAGAAACTGACAAGTTCACATGTTGGTCTGTATCTTTCCATAACTTTTTTCAATTCTTTTTCTTAAAAAATAAAAACGGGCTTGAACTATTGCTTTGTAACCGAATGTTTTTCCTTTCATAATATTTCCCAATGTTGTTTAATATATTCTTATGCCATTATTATTTTTAGTGGGTATATAGTTGTCAACTGCACAGATGAACCATGTCTAGTGGACACTTAGATTGCTTCTAATGTCGAGCTATTATGAGCAATGTTGTATGAACATCCGGATTTTATTTTAGTGTCATAGCCATGTTGACTGCGTTCACTAAACCTCTCAATCTTATTAAAACCTGCTGTTGCTAAGTTCCATTACTGTCCCACCCACCTCAATCCTGTCCTTGAGCAGTTATTATTTTGAAGCCAAGTTCAGGACATGACATTTAAACCCTGTTTTATTTTATCTTATTAGATTCAGCCCATCAGTCCAGCCTCTCTAGAGCCATCTGGATCCTGTCAATGTTTTTGTAGTCTGCCTCTCATTTTATTCTTTTTAAAAATTAACTACAAATTTGGTAAACAAGTCTTTTATGTTTTCAACTAAGTCATTAATAACAATGTTGTACAGGTCAAAGTTGAGGCCAAAGCTCTGTGGCAGGCTTCCAGAGACCTTCTTCAGGTTTGATCAGCCCTCGCTGGGTTCAGCAAGTTACAAATTCTCCTAATTGAAACAGCGTTCAGCTCACCTCCTCCTATAAGTTTATAATAAAGTTCATAAGACAAAGTTGGACCAGCTGGTCTCAATACCCAGGCTCAGTCAAGGGGAACCATCTTCAGAAGCAGAAGTTCAAGTTCTGGATGGAGAATTGGGCTCCCATTGTTTCTATTTTAACTGGGGCATTTGGCCACCTGGTCTACTCACTGCCTCCTTAGTGACCCAGGCTGAGGGCTCCCTGGAGTTACTGTCCCCATCATCAGTCAGTGACAGCCTAGGGGAAATGGCTGACAATACCAGCTGAGCCTAAGTAAGAGGGAAGTCCAATGCTGAAGGAACCCAGCCAGGGAGGGGAACCTCTGAGTGCTTCATCAGAGTGTCAGTCTTGACCCCACATGCAGCACTGGGCTGTGGACACGGGAAACCACACATCCTAGGCTTTCACCATTGGGGAGCGACCTGTTGTTGATAGGGTGGTTCAGGGCCCTGCAGAAAGTACAGACTCCAGTTTCAGTACTTAGCTGCATGGCTGTGGGCAAGTCCCTTTTCTTCTTTGAGTCTCAGTGTCCTCATCTGTTGGATGGGGATGAATATTATATACCTTTTAGGGGCTGGCATGTGCATTTAATGAGATAAGGTAGAGACAATATATATAGTACAGTGGGGGCAGACCAGTGGCTAATGGACTTGATTTGGCCAGCCAATGTGTTTTGTTTGGACTCATAGCATTAAAAAAATTGAGGCAGTTTTCAAAAATCAGGCTATTTTACTTTATACTCTTAATCCTGGTTTCTCTTGAAACATTAGATTTAGCAACATCAGGCTCACATTCCTAACTTCCTGCACATGCAGCAGTACGCAGGCCATTCATGACTGTTCCCCTTGGACGGGCATCCTTTCCGTTAGCTGTTGCTGTGGTCTGCTCCACTCACACAGCCTATGCCTAGGCATGTATGTCCAGCCTGCTTGACCTGCTTACTTTGCAGGCCTGGGTCCTGGAGAGATGGGTTCATCACCCCTGGTGCAATGTGGATGAGCACTGGCTCAAAATTGGGTTGCTTAGCCCTTGTGTGACCTCTCAGCGCCTCAAATTCCTCTTCCATAAAACTGGCATTAAGAATGGGTTGTTACAAAAATTGTGTCTCTTGCAGCTCTTAACTGGTGCCCTGTGGAGTTGTGCAGACTGCACGGCCACCCATGGCAGCCTTAGCTGGGAGACCAACCTTGGAAACTGGTGGCAGCCAAGGGAAAGCCAAAGTGCAGAGCAGCAGGAGGCACAGCACCTGCCTCATGGCCTCGCCACCTCCCTCATTACAAGAGGTCATGGAAGCCATCGTAGGGCAAAGGGACGTCCCAGGTGACATTCACTATAGATCACGAAATGCAGCTACTGGCGAAAATGTCAGCTGTCATAGAAGAGGCACCCTATTCCGGGGGAGGAGCCAAGATGGCCGAATAGGAACAGCTCCGGTCTACAGCTCCCAGTGTGAGCGACGCAGAAGATGGGTGATTTCTGCATTTCCATCTGAGGTACCGCGTTCATCTCACCAGGGAGTGCCAGACAGTGGGCGCAGGTCAGTGGGTGAGTGCACCGTGCACCAGCCAAAGCAGGGCCGAGGCATTGCCTCACTAGGGAAGCGCAAGGGGTCAGGGAGTTCCCTTTCCAGGGGTGACAGACGGCACCTGGAAAATCGGGCCACTCCCACCCGAATACTGTGCTTTTCCGACGGGCTTAGGAAACGGTGCCCCAGGAGAGTATAGCCCGCACCTGGCTCAGAGGGTCCTACTCCCACGGAGTCTCGCTGATTGCTAGCACAGCAGTCTGAGATCAAACAGCAAGTTGGCAGCGAGGCTGGGGGAGGGGCGCCCGCCATTCCCCAGGCTCCCTTAGGTAAACAAAGCAGCTGGGAAGCTTGAACTGGGTGGAGCCCACCACAGCTCAAGGAGGCCTGTCTGCCTCTGTAGGCTCCACCTCTGGGGGCAGGGCACAGACAAACAAAAAGACAGCAGTAACCTCTACAGACTTAAATGTCCCTGTCTGACAGCTTTGAGGAGAGCAGTGGTTCTCCCAGCACGCAGCTGGAGATCTGAGAACGGGCAGACTGCCTCCTCAAGTGGGTCCCTGACCCCTGACCCCCGAGCAGCCTAACTGGGAGGCACCCCCCAGCAGGGGCAGACTGACACCTCACACGGCCGGCCAGGTACCCCAACAGACCTGCAGCTGAGGGTCCTGTCTGTTAGAAGGAAAACTAACAGAAAGGACATCCATACCAAAAACCCATCTGTACATCACCATCATCAAAGACCAAAAGTAGATAAAACCACAAAGATGGGGAAAAAACAGAGCAGAAAAACTGGAAACTCTAAAAAGCAGAGTACCTCTCCTCCTCCAAAGGAACGCAGTTCCTCACCAGCAATGGAACAAAGCTGGACGGAGAATGACTTTGACGAGCTGAGAGAAGAAGTCTTCAGACGATCAAATTACTCCGAGCTACGGGAGGATATTCAAACCAAAGGCAAAGAAGTTGAAAACTTTGAAAAAAATTTAGAAGAATGTATAACTAGAATAACCAATACAGAGAAGTGCTTAAAGGTGCTGATGGAGCTGAAAACCAAGGCTCGAGAACTACGTGAAGAATGCAGAAGCCTCAGGAGCCGATGCAATCAAATGGAAGAAAGGGTATCAGCCCTGGAAGATGAAATGAATGAAATGAAGCGAGAAGGGAAGTTTAGAGAAAAAAGAATAAAAAGAAACGAGCAAAGCCTCCAAGAAATGTGGGACTATGTGAAAAGACCAAATCTACGTCTGATTGGTGTACCTGAAAGTGACAGGGAGAATGGAAACAAGTTGGAAAACACTCTGCAGGATATTATCCAGGAGAACTTCCCCAATCTAGCAAGGCAGGCCAACATTCAGATTCAGGAAATACAGAGAACGCCACAAAGATACTCCTCGAGAAGAGCAACTCCAAGACACATAATTATCAGATTCACCAAAGTTGAAATGAAGGAAAAAATGTTAAGGGCAGCCAGAGAGAAAGGTCGGGTTACCATCAAAGGGAAGCCCATCAGACTAACAGCGGATTTCTCGGCAGAAACCCTACAAGCCAGAAGAGAGTGGGGGCCAATATTCAACATTCTTAAAGAAAAGAATTTTCAACCCAGAATTTCATATCCAGCCAAACTAAGCTTCATAAGTGAAGGAGAAATAAAATACTTTACAGACAAGCAAATGCTGAGAGATTTTGTCACCACCAGGCCTGCCCTAAAAGAGCTCCTGAAGGAAGCGCTAAACATGGAAAGGCACAACCGGTACCAGCTACTGCAAAATCATACCAAAATGTAAAGACCATCGAGACTAGGAAGAGACTGCATCAACTAACGAGCAAAATAACCAGCTAACATCATAATGACAGGATCAAATTCACACATAACAATATTAACTTTAAATGTAAATGGACTAAATCCTTCAATTAAAAGACACAGACTGGCAAATTGGATAAAGACTCAAGACCCATCAGTGTGCTGTATTCAGGAAACCCATCTCACGTGCAGAGACACACATAGGCTCAAAATAAAAGGATGGAGGAAGATCTACCAAGCAAATGGAAAACAAAAAAAGGCAGGGGTTGCAATCCTAGTCTCTGATAAAACAGACTTTAAACCAACAAAGATCAAAAGAGACAAAGAAGGCCATTACATAATGGTAAAGGGATAAATTCAACAAGAAGAGCTAACTATCCTAAATATATATGCACCCAATACAGGACCACCCAGATTCATAAAGCAAGTCCTGAGTGACCTACAAAGAGACTTAGACTCCCACACATTAATAATGGGACACTTTAACACCCCACTGTCAACATTAGACAGATCAACGAGACAGAAAGTCAACAAGGATACCCAGGAATTGAACTCAGCTCTGCACCAAGCAGACCTAATAGACATCTACAGAACTCTCCACCCCAAATCAACAGAATATACATTTTTTTCAGCACCACACCATACCTATTCCAAAATTGACCACATACTTGGAAGTAAAGCTCTCCTCAATAAATGTAAAAGAACAGAAATTATAACAAACTATCTATCTCTCAGATCACAGTGCAATCAAGCTAGAACTCAGGATAAAGAATCTCACTCAAAACTGCTCAACTACATGGAAACTGAACAACCTGCTCCTGAATGACTACTGGGTACATAACGAAATGAAGGCAGATATAAAGATGTTCTTTGAAACCAACGAGAACCAAGACACAACATACCAGATTCTCTGGGATGCATTCAAAGCAGTGTGTAGAGGGAAATTTATAGCACTAAATGCCCACAAGAGAAAGCAGGAAAGATCCAAAATTGACACCCTAACATCACAATTAAAAGAACTAGAAAAGCAAGAGCAAACACATTTAAAAGCTAGCAGAAGGCAAGAAATAACTAAAATCAGAGCAGAACTGAAGGAAATAGAGACACAAAAAACCCTTCAAAAAATTAATGAATCCAGGAGCTGGGTTTTTGAAAGGATCAACAAAATTGATAGACTGCTAGCAAGATTAATAAAGAAAAAAAGAGAGAAAAATCAAATAGATGCAATAAAAAATGATAAAGGGGATATCACCACCGATCCCACAGAAATACAAACTACCATCAGAGAATATTACAAACACCTCTACGCAAATAAACTAGAAAATCTAGAAGAAATGGATAAATTCCTCAACACATACACCCTCCCAAGACTAAACCAGGAAGAAGTTGAATCTCTGAATAGACCAATAACAGGAGCTGAAATTGTGGCAATAATCAATAGCTTACCAACCAAAAAAAGTCCAGGACCAGACAGGTTCACAGCCAAATTCTACCAGAGGTACAAGGAGGAGCTGGTACCATTCCTTCTGAAACTATTCCAATCAATAGAAAAAGAGGGAATCCTCCCTAACTCATTTTATGAGGCCAGCATCATCCTGATACCAAAGCCTGGCAGAGACACAACAAAAAAAGAGAATTTTAGACCAATATCCTTGATGAACATTGATGCAAAAATCCTCAATAAAATACTGGCAGACCGAATCCAGCAGCACATCAAAAAGCTTATCCACCATGATCAAGTGGGCTTCATCCCTGGGATGCAAGGCTGGTTCAATATACGCAAATCAATAAATGAAATCCAGCATATAAACAGAACCAAAGACAAAAACCACATGATTATCTCAATAGATGCAGAAAAGGCCTTTGACAAAATTCAACAACCCTTCATGCTAAAAACTCTCAATAAGTTAGGTATTGATGGGACGTATCTCAAAATAATAAGAGCTATCTATGACAAACCCACAGCCAATATCATACTGAATGGGCAAAAACTGGAAGCATTCCCTTTGAAAACTGGCACAAGACAGGGATGCCCTCTCTCACCACTTCTATTCAACATAGTGTTGGAAGTTCTGGCTAGGGCAATTAGGCAGGAGAAGGAAATCAAGGGTATTCAATTAGGAAAAGAGGAAGTCAAATTGTCCCTGTTTGCAGATGACATGATTGTATATCTAGAAAACCCCATTGTCTCAGCCCAAAATCTCCTTAAGCTGATAAGCAACTTCAGCAAAGTCTCAGGATACAAAATCAATGTACAAAAATCACAAGCATTCTTATACATCAATAACAGACAAACAGAGAGCCAAATCATGAGTGAACTCCCATTCACAATTGCTTCAAAGAGAATAAAATACCTAGGAATCCAACTTACAAGGGACGTGAAGGACCTCTTCAAGGAGAACTACAAACCACTGCTCAAGGAAATAAAAGAGGATACAAAGAAATGGAAGAACATTCCATGCTCATGGGTAGGAAGAATCAATATCGTGAAAATGGCCATCCTTCCCAAGGTAATTTACAGCTTCAATGCCATCCGCATCAAGCTACCAATGACTTTCTTCACAGAATTGGAAAAAACTACTTTAAAGTTCATATGGAACCAAAAAACAGCCCGCATCGCCAAGTCAATCCTAAGCCAAAAGAACAAAGCTGGAGGCATCACACTACCTGACTTCAAACTATACTACAAGGCTATAGTAACCAAAACAGCATGGTACTGGTACCAAAACAGAGATATAGATCAATGGAACAGAACAGAGCCGTCAGAAATAATGCCACATATCTACAACTATCTGATCTTTGACAAACCTGACAAAAACAAGAAATGGGGAAAGGATTCCCTATTTAATAAATGGTGCTGGGAAAACTGGCTAGCCATATGTAGAAAGCTGAAACTGGATCCCTTCCTTATACCTTATACAAAAATTAATTCAAGATGGATTAAAGACTTAAATGTTAGACCTAAAACCATAAAAACCCTAGAAGAAAACCTAGGCATTACCATTCAGGACATAGGCATGGGCAAGGACTTCATGTCTAAAACACCAAAAGCAATGGCAACAGAAGCCAAAATTGACAAATGGGATCTAATTAAACTAAAGAGCTTCTGCACAGCAAAGGAAACTACCATCAGAGTGAACAGGCAACCTACAAAATGGGAGAAAATTTTCGCAACCTACTCATCTGACAAAGGGCTAATATCCAGAATCTACAATGAACTCCAACAAATTTACAAGAAAAAACCAAACAACCCCACCAAAAAGTGGGCGAAGGACATGAACAGACACTTCTCAAAAGAAGACATTTATGCTGCCAAAAAACACACGAAAAAATGCTCACCATCACTGGCCATCAGAGAAATGCAAATCAAAACCACAATTGGATACCATCTCACACCAGTTAGAATGGCAATCATTAAAAAGTCAGGAAATAACAGGTGCTGGAGAGGATGTGGAGAAATAGGAACACTTTTACACTGTTGGTGGGACTGTAAACTAGTTCAACCCTTGTGGAAGTCAGTGTGGTGATTCCTCAGGGATCTAGAACTAGAAATTCCATTCGACCCAGCCATCCCATTACTGGGTATATACCCAAAGGACTATAAATCATGCTGCTATAAAGACACATGCACACGTATGTTTATTGCGGCATTATTCACAATAGCAAAGACTTGGAACCAACCCAAATGTCCAACAATGATAGACGGGATTAAGAAAATGTGGCACATATACACCATGGAATACTATGCAGCCATAAAAAATGATGAGTTCATGTCCTTTGTAGGGACGTGGATGAAATTGGAAATCATCATTCTCAGTAAACTATCGCAAGAACAAAAAACCAAACACCGCATATTCTCACTCATAGGTGGGAATTGAACAATGAGAACACATGAACACAGGAAGGGGAACATCACACTTCGGAGACTGTTGTGGGTTGGGGGGAGGGGGGAGGGATAGCATTGGGAGATATACCTAATGCTAGATGACGAGTTAGTGGGTGCAGTGCACCAGCATGGCACATGTGTACATATGTAACTTACCTGCACGTTGCGCACATGTACCATAAAACCTAAAGTATAATAATAATAATAATAATAATAAAAAAAGAAGAGGTACCCTATTCCTGTGTTACTATGCCTTTAATCTCTTCTGTCTGCTTTGCTGCAAGGGTCCCCACCGGCCTAAGACGTCAGTCAGGTCTTTCCCTATGCTTCCTCCTCGTGTCTTCAGAGTATCAGGGCTCTTCAACATGGATTTTCCTGAGAAACCAGAACGGGCCCCTGTGGGCCTCAGAGGAGCAAAGAATTCTTGGAAAAGGGTGCAGCCTTACCAGGCCACAGGTGGCAAGCAGCTTGGAGACCAGAGCTTTTTTGCTTTCAGCCTAAAAACTTCCTGGCGCCACAGAGCAGCCCAGTGTGTCAGCCTCTGGGCAGTGGTGGGTATAGATGATCATGCCTTATGCCTGTCCAGTGATTTCAAAGTGCTGGGCTAGTAAACCAGCTGGCTTCTGTCTACAAGTTTTTGGCCCAGTGCTCTGGGCTGTTGTATAAGTTTGTAACAAACTCGTCTGTGTGCTATCAGCAGATTTCAAAGCTGCTTCCCCTCTCTGCACTCTGGTCTCGACTGGAGACCTTCTTCCTCTCATCTGTTGGGGATGGGGGTGTTAATGAATCCTGTTGGGCACAGCTGTTGGCTCTGATGCTTGCCTGCCATGCAAGCCCTTCCCACTTTTGTGAAACCACCAATTCTCCACCTCCTGATTTATTCCCTTTTCTCTCTTCAGAAGGTGAAGACCATCAGGCTTAAGCTCAACGTTTCTCTGTACATTTACCCAGTGCCTTGTTCTTCCTTCCTGCCTCAGCATCCAGTAGTTCCTGTCAGTGTTCAGAGAGCACCTAATATGTGCTGGCACTGTGGACAGCACTCAGCAGACAAGGTCCCCCTTCTCTCCAAAGTTTATTACCCCCAACTGCTCCTCCAGAAGCACCTGCAGCATCCTGTGCTCTAGATTAGGTGGTGTAAACTTACAACCCGTGGGCCAAATGCATTATGGTATCTGTTTTTGTAAATAAAGTTTTATTAAGACACGGCCATGCTTATTTGTTGACACGTGGTCTTTGGCCGCTTTTGTGCTATGATGGCAGTTGGGTGATTGCAAAAGAGATTGTATGGCCTGCAAAGCTGAAAACATTTACTCTCTGGCCCCTTACAGAGAAAATTTCTGATCCCTGCTCTAGGTGCCATGCCTACCTGCCTCCCCTACCCCCAGGTGAGTTGTTCCTCTCCACCTCCATGGACCCCTTTCTCTGGTCCAGGTTTCTTGCCTGTTCTGTAAAACCTCCCTCTCTGTTCATTGATGGGTTTCTTGAAGGAGTTCTGTATACTCAGTGTCTTCACTGCCTCCCTGTGCTAGCACCCAAGGGGATGAGGGTGTCCGTCTTCCCAGGCTCTGAAAGCCACTCTCTGGATGGGACCTGGGAGTGGTGGGAGTGGCATGGAAACCTTCAGAGGAATCTGCCTGCTGAGACCCTTCTCCTTGTGGGGCTCCCCCAGCCCCCTGAAACTTGTTTCTAGTCCAGATATGCACACGGATGATGTGAGGATCTGAGAGGGGAAAAGGATCATACAGAGAAGAGAACGCAGGACGAGGACTCAGGCAGATCTGGGGGTGACTCTGCCACTTGCTAGATGCGTAACCTTGGGTTGGTTCCTTCACCTTCAACCCCTTCAGTTTTCTCATCTGTACAACGGGGATGTGATGCCCTGTCTCTGGCACCTGTATCTAGAAGGCTTCCTCTCCTCTCCTGTTCCTGCCCCTCCATCTCCCTGGGGATACCAACTCCCCTGGGGGATGGCTAGAGGATAATAGAGGCAGGCCGTGCTGAGCGTAATGGCCCACAAGCTCAAAGCCAGAGGGGCCGATGGCCTGCGGCCTGGCCCATTTCTGGACTCTGGATCCCTACCACATGCCCCTCCCCTGAACCTGGTCCTTTCTCACAAGTGGGGCCTGAGGATGAGTGTGCCCAGCCAGTGGTGGGCTGCAGAAGGCAGCAACCACGAGAGCTGAGGGCCTTTGAGAGGCATAGGTGCTGGGGCCTGGCAGAGGAGGCCGGGCTGGTTGCTACGGAGAGAGAAATGTCATGTGGTTAAGTTGTTTGACTGGCGGCCTTGAGAAATACCCATTGTCCTCCCAGGGCCTCAGAGCCATCTATCACTCAGAAGGCCTCCTTTCATGGTGAGGATTATTTGTTTGGCTAAGAAAATTGCAATCACAGTCCCTTCCATACAGACGGCCCTTCCCTTTTTACACATTTTATGGAGCCCTCTTCAATTTATAAGGATCCTGAGGCTGCATTCTGTTCAGCGCTGACTTCCACTGTGACAGGCATTTTGGGGCACATTCTGTGTGCTGGGCACAGAGTGGTGCGGGATAAGCCCCACAGAGCCCTTGCCTCATAGCAGCTCCTAATCCCATGCAAAGGTGAGCTCAGGCCAGGTGCAGTGGCTCATGCCTGTAATGCCAGAATCTTTGGAGGCTGAGATGGGAGGCTTACTTGAGGTCAGAAGCTCAAGACCAACCTCTACAAAAATAAAAATAAAAATTAGCTGGGCATGGTGGTCCCAGCTACTTGGGAGGCTGAGGCGGGAGGATCACTTGAGCCCAGGAGGTCAAGACTGCAGTGAGCTGAGATCCAGCCACTGCAGTCCAGCCTGGGTGACGCAGTGAGACTCTGTCTCAAAAAACAAAATAAAAACATAAAAAAGAGATGAGCAAAATCTCAGAAGCAAGATTCTGAGTGGGAAAGAAAGGGGATATGGAGGTGGCCTGGGAAGGGAGGAGGGACACCCTCATCTGAGATGGGAGGAGAGGAGGCAAAGAAGGATGAGACTACAGGAGTGCTGTGAGGGGAGCTAACAACAATCACGCATTTGCTTCGATCCAGGCACCATGCCAGGCATTTGGTGTACATCGATTCATTTATCACAACAGAATTCTTTTGGTTGTGAGTAACGGAACCACAATGCAAACTGGCTGAGATGAAGAGATGATTACTGGCTCAGGTGCCCAAACTCTAGTAAGGGCCGTGTTGACAGAGTCTGAGGAGTCACTTTTTCATACCATGTGGGAAAAGGCCACCAGCTGTTCCCAGCCTCCCCATTTTGTCTCTCAGGCAGGGGACATTTTGCTCTTTCCCTGACTGCAGTTTGAAATATCCCTGGGAAGGACTCTCACTGGTTCAGACCACATCAGGTGGGCCTTTGAGTTGGTCGCAGTGGCCAAGAAGAAGGGCATGTCAGAAGGTGGCTGGTAGCTCCCATTGGACCCCGTGCTGGAACTGGGGTACGAGGTTAGAAGCAGTCATTTCTAGGGGAAGTGGTGGTGGTGGTAGCACAGAAATGTCTCCAGAGAGTCATTAAAAAATTCATTTAACAAAATCTGATGAATACCAACTATGTGCTAGGCATTGTTTTGCCATGGCAGTTTACTAGGACCAATACTCAGCCCTTGCTCTCTTGGGGCTTATACATTTGTGAGGGAGACAAGGAATAAACAAGTAGATGAAGTAACATAATTTCAGGTGTTAAGTGATAAGTAAAACAAAGAGAAATAATGTAAAGAGATCAGAAAAAATGGAGGGAGGTGCTGGTTTCGTTGGGGTCATCAGGGAAGGCCTTGCTGTGCTGAGGAGGCTGCATTGGAGTCATGAACTGTCTGTAGGGGAATGAGTCATGCCAAGATCTGGCAGAGGGAACCACATGTGCAAAACCCCTGAGGCAGAAATGAGCTTGGCATGTTTCAGGAATAGACAAAAGGCAATGTGGCTGGAGCAGTGTGAGCCCGGGGAGAGGAGTGGCTGATGGGGTGAGAGTAGACAGGGCCGGGTTGCATGGTGTCCCCTTTGCTGGCCATGGTGAGGAGTTTGGATTTTGTTCTAAGTGTGATAGTCTTCCATCTTGGAGCACTGACCTTTCGCAGATGAGGAAACTGAGTCATGAGGAGGTGGAGTCAACTTGCCCAAAAAGGAAGGTCGTACATGGTGGGACTCTCTCTTTGGAGCCAATCCTTGCTTTCTTTCTTCCACATCTTTCTTCCTCTAGTTAGCTGTGAAAAAATTAGGAGGGGGCAAGGAAAGAAAGTGGGCAGCAGCCTCATGACCTGTCTTTCCTCTGTGAAGTAGGACAGATGGTCTTCTGAGAGGGAGGGGCAGCGGTGAGTCAGTGAGACTGGCAGAGGGTGGAAAGGGTTGGCACAACTGTGGAGCAGAATGGGAAATGGACAAGTCTGGAAGTGAACAGGATTGGAGGGCAGAGGAGAGCCCAGGCAAAGCTGGAGACCGCGAATCTGTAATGGAGTGGATCAGCACAGTTATTTGATTTTCTCCAGCAGTACTTGGCAGGCGGCCAGCTTGGGACGGGGCAGAGATGAAGGAGGGATCTGTGAATAAAGGTGGGGATTGGGACCGCAGGTTCGGGGGCAGTGGAGGGTGCTGGTGGGAATGTGGTGGAAATGACTTATACACATGTGCAAGCATATATTTTGGTGTTTTCTAGGACAGGTACAATAAAATGTTATTTAATTTTCAAAAAAGGTGGTTATTTACAGTTTTAATTCATTGAGGTTTCAGTTTTATACATGTATAAGATCTTGCTTACAGATAACATCAGTGTCACGAGCTGCGCTGTGCCCACCCCACCAAATTCATATGCTGAAATCCTAACCCTCAGTACTCAGAATGTAACAGTTATTTGGGGATAGGACCTTTAAAGAGGAGATTAAGGATGAGACTACAGGAGTGCTGTGAGGGGCCTGGCATCAACTTTGTGAATTTATTGCAGAATAAATATGGCCAACTTCTGGCTCCTTGGGCTCTCCTTGTTTCTGCTCCAGGCTAGGCATGTTCTCTCTGTTCATGCAGTCTTTTGCCAACTGATTTAGTTAATTAGGTTTCTGCTTACTCAATTACCATCACCCCCTCCCAAAGTCTTGCCTCCCCGTGACCATACCCAGGCCACCATGATTGGCGTTTGGGGTCTTCCCCAACTCTGTTCAGTTACATTTTCAGGTCATCTCTTGGTTTGTGCCAACAGATGACATATCTCATCATTCTGCGTGGATTTTACTAACCTCTTTCTCAGAGGGCAGCCTTGCTTCTCAGTCCCATGCTCACTCCCACATGTGGCTGTCAGGTATTGCTTTTGTAGCTTTGACAGTGAGGGGCTGAAGCTCAGACAGGGTAAGTCACTGGCCCAGTAGAGCTGAGATTTGGTGGCAGACCTTCTGACTTCCAAGGCAGAGAGTGAAGGGATGGATAAAGGACAGGAGGGTCACAAGTCAGAGTTGCACAACCTCAGGTTCCATGGGGAGTTCTGGGCATAGATTGCTTTGTGATCTTGTACTTAGTGTCTCCCAAGGCTTAGTAGAGACAGTTGTAGCCAGTTCAGCCAAGAGCCACTGGATCCTTGGAGCCACACCTGCGTTGGCCAGAGCTGAGCCTGTGCTCCAGGGATCTCTCAGAGCTGAGCCTACTATGGTGGCCCCAATGGGAGCTGACTAGTGCTGCTGCCTGTGGTTGGGTAAATTGAGTCTGGGGGGTGATTGGGGTTAAAAACCAGCTCACTTTTACTCACCAACCTTTGCACCCTGGTTTGGGGCTGCCATAGCCTAGAAGAAGGAACAGCTTCTCCCTTCCAGACGAGGCAGCATTTTGTAGTTTTACCACCTTGTGGGGGAGCCTTTTTCTAATTCCTGCAAAAGTCCAGCCTGAAAGTCAGCCGAGTGGGTTGTGCCCAGCACTCCGTGAGCTCTGCAGACCTCTCATATGCCCCTAGATTTCTGGAAAGCCCTCTAGGCAGCCAGTACAAGGTCAAACACTTCTGTGCAGCAAATCCCTGCAGGGGGATTTGTTCCGGGAAGGGAATTACATTTCAATTTGATTTAATTCAATGAGAATGACACCAAATTGATCAGCTGGTAAAATGCCATTTGATGGGCAGATCTGCTCTTTCCAAGTCAATAGGAACCACCAGAAAAGTCAGTCTTGTTTTTTCAGACAGAACTGAAAGTTTTACCCATTTTCTTTGCCTTTTAAAAAGTGCTCAAGTTCCCTGAAGGTGGAGAGACTTTTCCTGATAGGCCTGTTGACCTGAGCAAAGTGATTAAACCACCAGGCACCCAGGGAACACAAAACAAGTTCTATATCTGTTTTTTCGTTTTTGTTTTTAATTAAAGGCTCCCTAAATGCTAGGAGCTCTCCAGTTGTGGTTCCTTGCCCCTTTCTATATGCCAGCTTGCTTTCTGGGGTGTAAGCAGACATTTGGCTACTTGACCTTGTCCCCTGCAGGAGTTCACAGAAACCATCTGGTCACCTCTGTTGACCTAGAAGTGTGCAGCGGTCCAGACTTCTGTGCACTTTGTACCAGACTCTTGTATGATCTTGAGAAATTTCTCAGATTCTTTGAGCCTCAGTTCTGTCATCTGTAAAATGGGCATGCAGCCTCCCTTGGTCCACCGCTGGGCTACTCCCTTTGGATTAGCAACATGAAAAATAGCCATGGCCCCACAATAACCAATGCCATTGTTCCACACCCCACAGTCACTGGCATTATTTTTGAGCAGTTACCATGTGGTAGGCACTATTGAAAGCTTCATCTTCATTAAATCGCATTATCCTTGTAACAATTCCATCAGGTAGATACAGTCTGTTTGGCTACCGTGTTTATTTTGAAAATGCAAATTTGTTTCAATGCAATCCATGTGTCAGGAAACTATTTGAGCATCATGTTAGTTTTGCATTTGCTTATGTCTGATTTGGTGTGTGAGAAACACAAGGTGAGTGCAGAAAATTGTGCCCAGTTGAACTGAGCTGTGTAGGAATATACAAAACACACACATGGACACACTTCAAACATCTCCCAGCATTCTCAGTTCATGTGTGTTATGAGCCACTCACAGGGTGCTACAACCTTCCATCTGACTCCAAATCTACCTCCTCCCACCACCTGACAGTAATTCTGAAGCTTACTTCCACACACAGAGTGAAGTGTGTGTAGCATCATGCTTATTGTAGTGTCTATGTATGTCTTTTATGACATTTAAGATGTGTAAAACTGTGTTACCTTTTTTATTAGGTTTCTTTTATTTTTCGTGTGTCGCCGAAGGAAGTTTATGAGTGTTGTACCCCAACTCCATTGTTCTCATGAACCCTGAGGTTTTTGCACAGTGTGGTGATTCTTTGTTTTATTTTATTTTTTTCTAAATTGTGATAAAAGACATAGCATAAAAATTTCCACTGTGATTTTTTTTTTTTTTTTTTTTGACAGAGTCTTGCTCTGTCGCCCAGGCTGGAGTGCAGTGGCACGATCTCAGCTCACTGCAACTTCAGCCTGTTGGGTTCAAGCAATTATCCTGCCTCATCCTCCCGGGTAGCTGGGATTACAGGCATGTGCCACTGTGCTTGGCTAATTTTTGCATTTTTAGTAGAGATGGGGTTTTACCATGTTGGCCAGGCTGGTCCCGAACTCCTGACCTCAGGTGATCCACCTGCCTTGGCCTCCCAAAGTGCTGGGATTATAGGCATGAGCCACCGCGCCCAGCCCACTGTGACCATTTTTAAATATACAGCTCAGTGGTACTAAGGACATTCATATTGTGGTGCTACTGTCACCACCATCCATCCACAGAATTATTTTCATCTTAAAAAAACTGAACCTCTATACCCAGTTCACAACTCCCCACTTCTCCTCTCCCCTGCTCCTGGCAACCACCATTCTACTTCAAGTCTCTAGAAATATGACTACTCTATAAGTGGAATCATAGGGTATATGGCCTTTTGTGACTGTTTTATTTCACTTAGCATAATGTCCTCAAAGTTCATGCATGTTGTAGCATGGCTCAGAATTTCCTTCCTTTTTAAGGCTGAATAATATTCCATTGTATGTATATACTGCACTTTGTTTATCCATAGCAGGTGACTTTTAGGAACACTTATGAGGCATGACAGCAGAGCTATCCTGTTATTTTTCTGTTTTGCACATGAGGAAACTGAGGCACAGTGGTTAAGTGACTTCCCCAAGGTTTCCCCACTAATAAATGGGAGATTTGAGATTCAAACCCAGGCCTTGCTCATTCTGCCACTTCCTCCGACACTGTGTTACCTGCTTCATTTTTTTTCTTCACGTTATTGTCATCAAACCAGATGATGTTGACTTTGAGTCAGCTTGGTTATTAATTTCCTGTTGTTAACAGAAGCTTTAGTGTCTGAAATCTCTGCTGCACCATCTGGAATTTTTAATAAAAACTCAAGGAATTTCCAGGGGTTTCTGTGTATTGCATATGTGTACTAGCAAGGGAAAAATGCTATTTAAAAATAGAAATGCCTACAGCCACTTTTAAACTCCAGGTGTGGGGTGAGGAGGTGCCCAACAGAAGGAAGGCTGCTCTTTTGTTTAAAAAAAAAACACTATAGTCAGGCTTTTTGGCTTATTCAAGGGAAGGCTCACTCCCTACCTCCACCTCGAATTGTCTGGAAAGGGGAGGCTCTAAACTAAATTGCTCTACAGAACAAGCTAGCAGGAATTCCAGAACAGTTCACTGGCAGCTCAAAAGGGAGGGAGTTTTCGGGGTCTTGTAACAGTCAGGAAAAGAGGAGATTAAATAATGTTCATGGTAGAGAAATTAAGTGCCTCTGAACAGGGCAGCAGTCTGGGGCCCCAGAAGAGTGATAAGACAGATGGGTACATAGTCATAGTAATAAAGAATACTATGGGAAGTATCCTTTGTTGAGGTGGTTAAAGAACTCTTTGATGGTGACAATTTTAAATGTTTTCAGCTGTGTGCTATTTTATAACCTCCTTCACCCTTAACGTAGTCAGCTACAGAGAGCAGGCAGGCTTGGGTTAGTGACACCTTAGTGCAGGAAGGTGGATGGAATGGGTTCCTGAAAAGGAGCAATTGTAGGGAACAGGACAGCAGGGGTGGGAAGTGCCACATGCGAGGGGCTCTTCCCACAATTAGCTTAGATGGAGGCTGAGGTTACTTTTCATGGATGAGAGAGGAATGGATGGTTCAGAAGACAGCACACATGGCCAACTGGGGAGCTGGCTCCCAGGGAGTGATCCACGTGCTGCTCCTCCTGGGATGTTCTGCAACTTAAGGGTGTGTACTTCATAATGAGCATGGCCATGATCTTTTACGGCTATCACTTGCACATCTCCAAGGCACTCTTTGCACATATAGTTGCCCTTCTTAACGTCATCCTCATAGATTTGAAAAGTTAGCATGAGTACTTCCCTGCAATGGCAATAAAGCAGCATAAGGAAGGGACTCCATTTTCTAATCTGCCCAAAGTCATCATTTGGGCTTGTGGCAGGTAAATAGCGCTGCCCTTTTTTGAGTACTTAGTATGTGTCTTTTATGCATATTACCTCTTCAGATCCTTAAAACAACCCGACAAAGTCAGCCTTGTTCCAGTTTTCATCAAGGAAGAGAGGCTTAGAAAGGCTTAGAGGTTGGTGACTTACCCAAGGTCATGCGTCTAGGAAGTGGCAGAGGTGAAATGTGAACCAGGATTCATCCGTCTCTCAAACCTGTGCTTATAACCACTTTGGTTTCTACCTTCGTCCTTGAAAAAGATGGAGGGGTTCTTAGATCCATCCTTTGGCCTGTAAGTCCCCTCTGCAAGGCTAGGGGTTCTTGTATTGAGCAGTGTTAGAATCACCTGGAGGGTTTGTTAAAGCAGATAGTTGGGTTCCCACCTCCAGAGTTTCCAGGTAGAGTCTGAAAAATGTGCATATCTAACAAATCCTCAGGTGAGCAGAGTAGCTCCTCTGAAGACAGCAGTTGAGAGCACTCTACTAGGCTGATCTAACTTGCTAGGTCTCCTAGGCATTGTCTCTGAACCCCATGCTGTGCTCTGCTATACTTCCACAGCCAAGGACACAGACTGGGTGGGGCTTTGATTTACTATCCTCTCAGGCTGGGTGCTGGGTGCTGGGTGCTGTCCCTGTCTTCCTGGCCAGCTGCCCAGGTCTGTCTGGCCCTGGCTTGGTCTGGTGTCCGGGCCCTCCCTTCTCCCTTATGGGAACATGCACACTTTCTGTGGCAAGGCTGCACCTCAACAGTGCTGAGATCTGAGGGACTGGAGGAAGGGGAAGCAGGACTTCAGAGCTGAAGCAGGCTGGAGGACAATGGCTTCATCTGTTCTCTCCCTCTAAGAGCAGGTGCGTGGGGCATGAGGCATGCTGACTCAGGGATTCAAATGGCCTCTGCAGCAACTCAGGGGCTTTTCTCCTCTCCCTGCTGGGTCTAGACAGCCTTTCCCTTGGAGACAGGCAGGTTGGAAATCCAAGCAGAAAGAAAAATATCTTAATGTATCAATGTCTTTCAGCGTAGTTTAAAGGGCCCAAGAGACAGGCTGTCAGATGCAGTCTCTGGGTACCCAGACCAGTATGCCTCTGCTCTGCTCTGCTCCTGACGCCAGTCTCTTAACTCCACAGCTGGAAGGGGAATCAAATCATGAGAGTGTGTGAGTGAGTGTGTATGCATGGAGAGTGGTACCTTCCATAAAAGAGGACACTAAGGAGCTGGGATAAAGCTTCTATGTGGTGTGAGGCTGTATAGGGTCAAGGGGAAGCAGGAAAACAGGGGATCTGGATTGGAGAGATTCTCACAACAACCCCATGAGGCAGGGACTGTCACTCTGTTTTACAGAATCTGAGGCATGGAGAGGTTGAGTCACTTGCTTAAAGTTACAGTTGGTAAGTAATATGGATGAAATTTGAACAGACACTTCACCAAAGAAGAAATGATGGAAAATGAACACATGAAAAGATGCTCTACATTATTACTCACCAGGGAAATGCAAATTGAGGCCACAATGAGATGCCACCACACACCCACTAGTCCCTTTAGAATGGCTAATGTTAAAATACCCAAAACTGTATCAAGTGTTGGCAAGAATGTGGAGGAGCTGGAACTCTAACACACTGTAGGTGGGAATGGAAAATGGTAAAGCCACTTTGGAAAACAGTTTGTCAGTTTCTTAAAAAGTTAAACCTACACCTATCATAGGATCTGCCATTCCATTCCTAGGTTTTTACCTGAGAAAAGAAAGTCTTTGTTGACCCAAGAAGAACTCACACATGATTGTTTCTAGCAACTTTATTTGTAAAAGCCCCAAACTGGAAACAACCTAAATGCCCATCAGCAGGTGAATTTATAAACAAACAGTGGCAAATCCATACAATGGAATAATACTAAGCAATGAAAAGGAACTATTGATGTATGCAACCACGTTGGTATATCTGACAAGAATTATGCTGAGTTCAAGAAGCAAGACATTAAAGAGTACATACTGCATGCTTCCATTTATATAAAATCGTAGAAAATACAAGCTAATCTGTAGTGACAAGAAGCAGATCAGTGGTCGCCTGAAGATGGGGGAGTGAGGAATGGAAGGGGCAGGAGGAAGGGATTCAAAGGACACAAGGAGACCCTTGTTGGAGGGATGGAGGTGTTCAATATCTTGATTGTAGTGATGTATTCGAGGGTGTATACATATGTCTAGACTTGTCAAATTGTGTAGTTTAGACTTGTACAATTTGTTGTGTGTCAATTATGTCTCAATAAAGGCTGTTAATAATAATAATAAATAGAACCTAGGCCACAGTCTGTCTCTACGCTGGAACTCTAATTTACTCACTGTTCTATTTTATAGCTGCGTATTAGGAGAGCAGGGCTGGCTCTGGGTCTGCACAAGGCAGATCATCACAGCACCCTATTCTGGGTAAAGTGCTTGGTATTTCACATTGTTTACTCTTCCCATTCCTTAATTCTCTCAGGAAGGTCCTGTTTGATTATGCCCATTTAATGCACATGGTATGGAGTTAAGTGACATACTCAAGATCACATGGGTGGGGCGTGGGAGAAGGATGGCCCCCCTCCTTCACCACTTACCCAACCACCACCTCCTTCAGAAGAGAGGTGAAGGAGCAGCAAGCCAAGCCCAAGTGGTTTCCAAGGCCTTTGGTCAGGGTCCAAGAACAGGCTGGCCAGGGCAACAAATTTATTCTCCAAAGGGATGGAAGCAGATCTAGTCTAAGGCTCCCTCCAGTTCTGGTCTCCAGTGAGTCTGTGAAATGAAATAGCATTCATTACTTAAAAGGCCATCTACCTAGGTGGATGGCCTTGCCTGCATTTTAGGAATAGACCTGGTCCTGCCATTTACCTTCCCGGTCACCTTGAGCAGTTCAACCCTCTGGGCCTCTATTTCCTCATCTGTAGAATAGCAATAATTAGACCTAACTTCTAGGGTCTTAAAAAAGGGTTCAATAAATTAAGGGATATAAAAGTGCTTTGGACAATGATGAACCCTAAAAAAAAAAACTTTGTTTGTCTTGGTATTTCATAGTTTGTCGTTTGCCCTAAATAAGGTCAATTTTTAAAAAATTGTGGTAAGGTATATAATATTTATTATTTTAACTCTTTTTAAAGTGTGTAGCTTAATGGCATTAGGTACATTTGCAACGTGGTGCACCACCATCACTTTCCATTTCTAGAACTTTTTAATCATCCCGAACACAGATTCTGTCCCATTAAACACTGACTCTTCATTCCCCCTTCCCCTCACCCTCTGTTCCCTGGTTATCTCTATTCTACTTTCTGCTCCTATTAGCTGGCCTATTCTAGGTACTTCATATAAGGGGAATCGTACAATACTGGAATGGGATCATTAACCCCATATTAATTCCCACTTTTTTCTGTTTGCTTGGTTTTGGTGTCGGGGTGGGAGGAGATGGAACTTTGGAGGCTGCTTTGTAGACAGTGGAGCCCATTCTTTCCAGAACAGAAGATGGGGTGCTAGGGAGTCCTTGGGCCTCTCTGAGAGGCTGGACTTGGCATGTAATCTAATATGACTGATGTTTTTATAAAACAGGGTAAATTTGGACATAGAAAATTAACACCGTGTGAAGGTGAAGGCAGAGACTGGGTGATGCTTCTATAAACCAAGAAACTCCAAGGATTGTCAGCAAACCAGCAGAAGCTAGGAGAGAGGCATGGAACGGATTTCTCCTCACAGCCCTCAGAAGAAATCAACCCTGTCACCATTTTGATCTTGGACTTTAGCCTCTGGAACTGTGAAACTATACATTTCCGTTTGTTTCAGCCACCTAGTTCATAGTACTTTGAAGTGACCTTTACACCACTCTCACTTAGAGATGAGGTCTGTGTCCCCTCCTCTTGAAATTGAGTGGCTTTTGTGACTGTGTACACAGGTAGAGTAAACTGCAGATCTGCCTGTCTGTGACTTCCAAGGCTAGGTCATAAAAGGAGATAAAGCCTCTTCTTGGTTGATTGGGCTGCTTGCTCTTGAGGCCTTCAGTCTCTATGCACGCAGCATGCCTTCCCAGCCTCCTGTGGTTGTAGGGTGTATAGAAGGCAGTTGGATCACTATGGGCAGCGGGTAAGAGCTGAGGAAGCAGCCTCCTCCAGGTGGTAACATGGAGGATCCTGAAGGCAAGAAAGGGCTCTTTTGTTGGAAGCCCAGCTGAAGCCACTTACAAATTAATTAGACACAATGCCATTTCCACATGAGAGTTCTGGGAAGGCTGCTGTGATTAGGGCTTGGTTCTCATTCCTCCTAGGAAACCATTTAATCCAGACTCTGAAGGGTCAGGGGATGGGAGGACCTTCTTGCTGGTAGGCAGAGTGGCTGGCTTGTAAATGGCATTATTGGAGAGGCATCCCCAGCCTGAGCCCCAAACACTTCCTCTGCTCCCCTCTGTCTTTCCCTGTTAGCAGCACTTCCATTGAGCTGTCTTCACTCACCCTCAGAATGGCTTTTTATTGAGTTCCTACACTGTGCCAAGCACTTTACCTACATTATCTCGTTCAAAGCTTGCAATGACTCTGCCCAACAGGTTTTATTGTCTTTCTAGTCTATCATTCACATCTCAGTAGGACTAATTAACCAAATTAATCCTATAAGCAAATCTCAGTTGGACCGTGAATGTCTCAGGCAAAAGAACAGGTTTTAACTACTGTGGAGGAAGACTGGCCCCTTTAAGGAAGAAGTGACTGCAACCAGGGTTGAAGCAGGTTGTAAAACGTTGAAATCTGCTGAGCTCCGGAATGGAAATTTCTTTCAATGTAGATTAGGCCTTGATTCAGGGTATGGAGAGAGACTGGTACCTGTGGTTCCCTTGGCAACTGCTCTCTGATTGGAAGGAGCCTGAGTGCAGAGAAGGTAGCAGCTGGGGGGCCCGTGTGACTCATCCAGAAGTGGGCAGGAAGCAGTTAAAAAGCAGCCATCCGGTGAAGCTGTAGAGGGACAGGGTTTTTGCTTTCTTTTAATCAACATGCCAAGGTTTTGGGAGGGACTGCTGACACCAGAGATATCAGAGAAGTAGCATAGAATGGCTGGCTTCTGAGAAGCCTCTTGGTTAGGAAGGAAGTTGTTCTCTTTCCACTGCAAGCTTAGAAGCCTTCCAAGTTCTCTCCTTCTGCAGCATAAAGAGACAATAAGTCAGAGGAAGGTATCCCCAGGAGTTTCCAGACAGCTGCACAGATTTCAGTGCAGAAATCTGAGCAGAGGTATAGTCCCGGCATTTACATGAACACCTTTCAGTAGCAGGAAGAATAAATGGAAAGAGAGCTACAGAAATACCAGGGGTGAAGTCTTCATCTGAAAGTCCAATCTTTGATCAAGAGCTGGTAGGAAGTCCGAGAATTTGTATCAGCAGTGATTCTAGGCTGTCTGGTCTGAGTAATTGGGATCAGATCAAAAGTTGATATCATGCTTACCTTGTGCCAGGCTCCCTTCTAAGGGCCTCCTGGACACCTGCTCATGTCAGTCCTCACAACAATCACATGAGGTATGTTCTGTGGTTGTCTTCTTGTGCAGATGAAGACACTAGGCACAGACAAAACTGGCCACAGGTGTACAGCTGGGGAGGCCAGAGCCAGGATTCAGACCTGCAGTGTCCTGGCTGATGTGAGCTAGTGTGGGCCAGCATGGGACACAGAGGAGGATTAGCTGGAGAAGCAGGGCAGGGGGCAAGAGAGACGAGATCTCAGACAGTACTGGGTCGGAGACACTTTCCTGAGCCATGATTAAACCTGATTATGGACATGTTTTAGCCTGTCAGACTCCAGCACCCAGAGCGGTCCCTCCTCAGGGTAGTTCCTGGCCAGTCCTGAAACAAGATGGGTGCTTTTATTGTTACTATTAATTATTTTTAGACACAGGGTCTTTCTCTGTCACCCAGGCTGGAGTGCAGTGGCACCATCACACGTCACTGCAACCTTGAGCTCCTAGGCTCAAGCAATCCTCCTACTTCAGCTTCCCAAGTAGCTGGGACTACAGACATGTACTACCACGCCTGGCTAATTTTTTAAAATTATTTTTTTTTAGAGATAGGATCCCCCTATGTTGCCCAGGCTGGTCTCAAACTCCTGGCCTCAAAAGATCCTTCTGCTTTGGCCTCCCAAAGTGCTGGGACTACAGGCATGAGCCACTGCACCCAGTCTAGATGGATGTTTTCAAAACACAGATCCAGTTACGGCACTCCCCTCTATAAAAAATCCCTTGTTTGTAGGATAAAGTCCAGGCAGGCCCTTTGGCCTGTGACATAAAGCCTTTCTGATCAGACCCACCCTGCTTGGCCCACTCCTTGCTGCATTCCTGTGATTCCAAGCCCTAAGTTTCCCAAGTCTCTCCTTTCCTCTGGCAGAGCTAATCATGGCTCACCCCATATTTTGATGGCTGTTCTTTCCAGGTGATGCCAGTCCTGTGGTGAGTTTCCTGTAAAGAGAGGCATGCTTCCTCTGCAGGACTCTCAGATAACCACAGACATAAGCAACACCAGAACATAAAGTCAAGGTACAATAACCATAAACCTTGACAATAATCTTAAAACAAGAAAACAAGTGCTGAGTTCTAGAAAATGAGCACATGTACATTAATTATACAGCATACCCTCATGTACTAGAAAGCAGGCATGAAGGAAAATGGTGCAACTCCACCATAAATTTGATATCAAATGGATGTGCCGGAAGGCAGGGTAGGGCAGAGGCAAGTCAAATCAGCTTCTGCCACTACTGATTGTGTGACTTTGAACAAATAAGCCTCTGTTTCCTTAATGTTAAAGAAGAAATACCAATAGTGTCCAGGTCATGGTGGCGGCATGATAATTAAATAATATGTCTAAGGCTCCAGGCAGTCCTTTACCTTACCTTTCCTGACCAGTAGGAAATGTTCAATAACAATTAACGGCAATTTTCCTCACTTTGTCACAATGATTCTTATGAATTATCTAGATGAGAAGGTAGAGCTGAGGTCATCTTTCCCTGTGTGACATTCAAACTCTTTCCACAATACTTAGAGACACTCAAACTCTGGCTATGTACTTAGAGACACTTAAGATCTTTCTAGGTACTCAGGCTGAGGATTTTCCAGGCATGGTCCTTGGCCCACACAGGGCCCCCTGATGGGCTATAAACAGATTAAAAAAATCAAAGTTCTTGTTTTGTTTTTTGTCTTTTTTTTTTTTTTAAACAGACAAATGCTGTGCAATCTGCAAATGTTTGTTTTTATATAGAACTAAGGGTTGCTTACTGAGTATGTTATTAAAGATCACCAAAAATCACTATTAAAAATATATTTATAGTAAAAATCCACCAGATCAATTAAGTGACGAATCATGATAGCCACCTTGGTTCTTTTACTTAAATTTTTTGTAAAAAAAAAACTTTATTGAGATAGAATTCACATACCACAGAATTCATCCACTCATTTGATTGTGCAATTCAAAAATCATTGCTTTGTTTCTTACCAGTTTTTTGATATCACAGCGCTTCCCAAATCTCCCTCTCCCTTTGAAAAGTGGGACCAGGTAGAGAGGGAAGCCATGGGTCTTTGACCACACCAGAGGGAATGTGGGAAAGCATTTCGAGACCTTGTGCCTTGCAGTTGTTTGGAAAAGTAGCCTGCATTCCCCATTTTTACCACTGGGTGTCAGGCTCGAAGGTGGGTAAAGTGTCATGCTTGGGGAACCCAGCAGGGTACAGGGCCCTGCACTGTTGCTCTGCAGGTAAATGTGATGAATGGAAGAGAAGAAGTAAAATTAGACATCATGGAATGATTAGAACTTTGACATTTCTCATGTTTGGGCTTGGAGAATTGCTTCACATTTCCTTAGGCATGTGGCAAAAAAAAAAAAAAAAAAAAAAAAGAAAAAGAAAAGAATAGATTTTCCCCCCTCCTTTTGCTCACCTCACTGTTTATTACTATATTTCACCATGTTTTGAGGATTGCTGTGTGTCAGGAACTGTGCTGGAAAGGAGAATACAGAGATGTACAAGACACAGCTGGTCTTTTCCCTTAAGGTGCTCATACTATAGGGAGGAGGGAGACTACAAATAGATCAGCAGGCCACAAATGGCAAATACGAAGAAAGTGGAGAGCACAGGGTCAGAACTAGGGGAGGGGAAGGGCCGTACTATACACGTAACAACAAAAGCATCACAAACAACACGTCTGACCTGTGTGGGGGTTTACACATTACAAATGCTTTCACAGACAGGGTTTATCTATTATTTAAGTTATATTTGTTGAGCACTGGGTTAGGTACTGAAGTTACAACAGTGAAAAATTACTGTGGATATTATTGTTTATACTTTGCATGTGCCAGACACTGTGCCTGGCTTTTTTACATACATTATCACATTTAATCTTCCAAGAAATCCTACAAGGAAGGATCTCTTAGACTGATTTTTCAGATGAGGAATGTGAGGTACAAGTTTCTCCCCCAAGAAACCTGTAACTTAGTGAGTTTGGATCATTGTCCCCACCCAAATCTCATGTTGACATGTAACCCCCAATGCTGGAGGTGGGGCCTGGTGGGAGGTGATTGGATCATGGGGACTGTTTCTAAAGGTTTAGCACCATTCCCCTAATGCTGTTCTCGTGACAGAGTTCTCACAAGATCTGGTTGTTTAAAAGTATGTGTCACCTCCCCCATCTTTCTATTCCTCCTGCTCTGGTCATGTAAGATGGGCCTGCTTTCCCCTTTACCTTCCACCATGATTGAAAATTTCCTGAGGCCTCCCCATATCACCATCAGCAAAGAGCCTGGCTGTGTTGTGCCCTTGCTCTAGGGATCTGTGGAACTTTGAGCTTGAGAGTGATGATTTAGGGTATCTAGTGGAAGAAATTTCTAAGCAGCAAAGTGCTCAAGATGTGGCCTGGCTACTTCTAACAGCCTATGTCCATATTTGTGAGCAAATAAATGACATGAAACTGGAACTTATATTTAAAAGGGAAGCAGAACATAAAATATTGGAAAATTTGCAGCTTGGCCATGTGATAGAAAAGAAAAACCCATTTCCTGGGGAGGAATTCAAGCCAGCTGCAGAAATTTGCATAACTAAAAGGAAGACAAATGCTGATAGCCAAGACAATGGGAAAAGGCCTTCAAGACATTTCAGAGACATTCACAGCGGCCCTTCTCATCACAGGCCCAGAAGCCTAGAAGGGAAGAATGGTTTTGTGGGCCATGCCCAGGGCCCCTCCACCCTGTGCAGCCCCAGGACACTGTCTGCTGCATCCCAGCTGCTCCAGCTCCAGCCTTGGATCAAAGGGGCCCAGGTACAGCTCAGGCTACTGCTTCAGAGGGTGCAAATCATAAGCCTTCGTGGCTTTCACGTGGTGTTAAGCTTGCAGGTGCAAAAAGTGCAGAGTTGAAGCTTGGGAGCCTCTGCCTAGATTTCAGAGGATGCATGGAAAAGCCTGGATGTCCAGGCAGAAGCCTACTGCAGGGGCAGAGCCCTCTTGGAGAACTTCTACTAGGGCAGTGTAGAGGGGAAATGTGGGGTTGGAGCTCCCCCCAACAGAGTTCTCATTGGGGCACTGCCCAGTGGAGCTGTGAGAGAAAGGCCACTATCCTCCAGATCCCAGAATGGTAGATTCACTCACAGTTTGCACTGTGTTTCTGGAAAAGCCGTAGACACTCGACACCAGCCCTTGAGAGAAGTCACAGGGATAGAGCTGCCCAATGCCTTGGGAGCCCACTCCTTACATCAGCATGCCCTGGATGTGTGACATGGAGTCAAAAGAGATCATTTTGGAGCTTTAAGATTTAATGATTGCCCTGCTGGGTTTAAGACTTGCATGGGGCCTGTAGATCCTTTCTTTTGGCCTTTCTCCTGTTTCAAATTGAAGTACTTACCCACTGCTTATTCTCCCATTGTATCTTGGAAGTAACTAACTTGTCTTTTATTTTACAGGCTCATAGACAGACAGGACTAGCCTTGTCTCAGATGAGACTTTGGACTATGGCCTTTTGAGTTAATGCTGGAATGAGTTAAGACTTGGGGGCTGTTGGAAAGGCATGATTGGATTTTGAAATGTGAGAAGGACATGAGATTTGGAAGGGGCCAGGGGTGGAATGATGTGGTTTGGATCTGTGTCCTCACTCAAATCTCATGTTGAAATGATGTAATCCCCAGTGCTGGAGGTGGGGCCTAGTGGGAGGTAATTGGATCATGGGAGGCAGTTTCTAATGGCATAGAAACATCCCCATAGTGCTGTTCTTGTGATAAAGTCCTCACAAGATCTGGTTGTTTAAAAGATTGTGCCCCTGCTCCAGGGATCTGTGGAATGTTGAGCTTGAGAGTGATGATTTAGGGTATCTGGTGGAAGAAATTTCTAAGCAGCAAAGTGCTCAAGATGTGACCTGGCTGCTTATAACAGCTTATGTCCATATGTGTGAGCAAAATGAACTGAGCAAATAAATGACATGAAACTGGAACTTATATTTAAAAGGGAAGCAGAGCATAAAAGATTAGAAAATTTGCAGCTTGGCCATGTGGTAGAAAAGAAAAACCCATTTTCTGGGGAGGAATTCAAGCCAGTTGTAGAAATTTGCATAACTAAAAGGAAGACACATGCTATGACAAAGACAAATTTTTGTGACCTTGAATTAGACAAAGATATCTAGATAGGTTGCCCAAAGCATAACCTGTAAAGGAGAAAATTGCTCAGTTGGAACTCATCAAAATTAAAAACTTCTGCTCTTCAAAAGATACTGCCAAGTGAATCAAAAGACAGACACAAACTAGGAGAAAATATTTGCACCACATATATCTGATAAAAGATGTGTATCCAGAATATATAAAGAACTCTCAAAACTCGATAACAAGAACACAACCCAATAGAAAATAGGCAACAGATATAAGCAGACACTTCACCAAAAAAGATATGTCATGGAAGATAAGCATATGAAAAGTGTACAAAATAATTAATTATTGGGAAAATACACATTAAAACCTAATGAGATTTTCCACACACCCATTGGGATGGCTAAAATTAAAAAGACTAACCATACCAAGTGTTGGCCAGGATGTGAAGGAACTGGAACTCTCATACACTTCTAAATGGCAATGTAAAATGGAAACCACTTTGGAAAATAGTTGGGCAGTTTCTTAAAAACTTAAGCATGCACCTACCGTATAAGCTTGCATTTTACTCCTATTTGCACAAAAGAAAGTTTATGTTCATACAGAGAGTTTTACATAAACATTTATACCAGCTTATAGCACTTATTTTCAAATAGTAGTCCTAAACTACAAAAAACCTGAGTGTCCATCAACTAGTGAATGGAAAAGTAAATTGAAGTAAGTCCATAGATAGAATAATTCTAAGAAATAAAAAGGAACGAAATACTCATACACACAACTACATGAAGGAACTTCAAAAATGATTTTGCTAAATGAAAGAAGCCAAGCAAAAATAATTCATACTATGATTTCATTTTTATAAATTTCTAGAAAATGCAAGCTTAGAAAATTTCTAGAAAATGAAAGCTCAATGATTGCCTGGAATTGGGGAAGGGGAGAAGAGAGGGAGGGATTCCAAAGAAATTTTAGGTTAATAGTTATGTTCACTATAAATATTGGTTTTGATTTTGATAATAGTTTCATGAGTGGTCAAAACTTACCAAATTGTTCATTTTCTATCTGAAGTTTATTGTATCCAGTTAGACCTCAGTAAAATTGCTAAAACACTCAGTAGCAAGAAAACAAATTATCAAATTAAAAACCCAAAGATTTGAACAGACATCTCACTAAAGAAACAATATCAATGGCATATCAACACAGGGAAAGATGCTCAAGATTATTAGCTATTGGAGAAATGAAAATTAAAACCAAAATGACTACATATCTATCAAATGGACAAAATTATATTAAAAAACCCAAACCTAATAATATCAAATGCTGATGAGTATGTGGAGCAACTGGAATTCTCATACATTGCTGCTGGGAATGAAAATGGTACAGCCACTCTGGAAAACAGTTTGACAATTTCTTATAAACATATACTTATCATATGATCCAGCTATCCTATTCTTGAGTACTTGAGGAAATGAAAACAGTGTTTACATAAAAAGATCTGTTCACAAATAGCAGTTCGATACACCAAAAGAGTGGAAACAACCCCAAAGTCCTTTAATGTGTAAGTGGATAATCAGACCATGGTACATCCGTACAATAGAATACTACACAGCAATAAAAAATGAACGAGCCATTGATTTATGCAATAGTGTGAATGCATCTCAAGGGCTTTATACTGAGTTAAAGAAGCCATTTCCAGAGTTATGTATATTCTGAAAGACTTTCAAGACCAGCCTGGGTAACACAGTAAGACTCTGATTCCACAAAAAATAAAAAAACTAGCCAGGTGTGGTAGGGCGCATATGTAATCCCAGCTACTCTGGAGGCTGAGGCGGGAGGATCATTTGAGCCTAGGGGTCTGAGACTGTAGTGAGCTGTGATTGCACCACTGTATTCCAGATTGGGCAATAGAGTGAGACCCTGTCTCAAAACAAACATATTCTATTATTATATTTACATGAAATCCTAGAAAGCTAAAGGTATGGAGAGTGGATCAGTGGTAGGGGAAGAGTTTGACACAAAGGGGCAGCATGAGAGCATTTTCTGGGGTGATGAAACCGTGTTATATCTTGAGTGTGGTGAATGCATATTAAAGCGCATACAAGCGTCCACCAAAAAGAAAGCAAATTTCACTGCATTTAAAAAAAAAAGTTATGGTAAGAAGCTAAAGCAGTACTCAACAGGAAATTTTTAGCATTCAGTGGTCTCATTAGAAAAGAATAAAAGCTGAAGATTAATAAGCTAGACCAGGGTTTCTCAACTTCAGCACTCTTGACATTTGGGCTGCATAATTCTTTGTTTCTGGGGCTGTGTTGCTCACTGTAGGATGTTTAGCAGCATCCTTGGTGACTACTCACTAGATACCAATATCATCCTTCCCCCAGTTGTGACAACAAAATAATATCTCCAGACATTGCTCAATGTCCATAGGGTCCAAAATTGTCCCTGATTGAGAACCACTGAACTAAATATCCAACTGAAGAATTTAAAAAGGAATAACATAAGAATAATCCAAAAAAGCAGAACATAGGAAATATTTTTTTTAAAAAAGAGAAAACACTTATGAGATAAAAATCAAATGCACAATGAAGAGGCTTAATGCAGCCAAAAGTTCTTTCTCTGAGAAACTAATAAAGTTGAAAAATTTTGGATAAGATTGAGCAAGGTAAAAGAAAGAAGACAGACAAAGCAATGTAAGGAATAAAAAAAGCAAACATATTTACTGATGCTGCAGAGATTTAAAAGATAATTAACAACTTTAAGCTAATATTTTGGAAAACTTAGATGAAATGGAAAAATTTCTAAAGAAATATAAGCTACAAAAACGGTTTCAAGAAGAAATATGAAACAAACAGCACTATAATTATTAAATAAATGGAACGATTAGTTTAAAAATGTACCCTAAAGAAAAATCAGATCCTCCCAAATGATTTTACTTGTGAGTTTTACCAAGCATTCAGGAGATAGATATTTTCAATCTTACGCAAACTAGTCTATAATATAGATAAAGAGGAAATATGAATATGCCCCAACCCATTTTATAAAGCTAGTATAATTTTAACACTAAATCTTGACAATGATAGTGTGAGAAGAAAATTGCAGGTAAATGTTACTTAAGAACATTGACACATAATTCTAAACCGAATGTTCGTAAACAAAATCCTACAATGTAGAAAAATGATAATATGCCATGAGCTAGTTTACCTAAGGCATGTAAGATTGGGGAAACATTAAAGCATAAAAAATCAATGTGATTCCTTACATTAACAAGATAAAGAAGAAAAGCAATGTGAGCATTGTATTAGTCTGTTTTCACACTGCTGTAAAGAATTACTTGAAACTGGATAATTTATGAAAAAAAAGAGGTGTAATTGACTCACAGTCCTGCAGGGTTAACAGAAAGCGAGACCGAGAGGCCTCAGGAAACTTACAATCATGGTAGAAGGCAAACGGGAAGCAAGTAACCTTGTTCACATGGTGGCAGAAGAGAGAGCGAGCGACGGGGGAAGTGCCACACAATTTTAGTGAGAACTCATTCACTATCACAAGAACAGCAAGAAGGAAATTTGCACCTATGATCCAATCGTCTTCCACCAGGCCTCTCCTCTGATTTGACACGAGATTTGAGTGGGGACATAAATCCAAACCATATCAATCATTTTAATAGATACAAAAATATAATAAAATTTAATATTCACTTATGATCTTTTAAAGAAGTCTTTGTAAGCCAGGGATAGAAGAAAATGTTCTCTCCTGATAAAGGACACTTACAAAAAACCTATACCAAATATCCTTTTTTTTTTTTTTTTTGAGACGGAGTCTTGCTGTCGCCCAGGCTGGAGTGCAGTGGCGCGATCTCAGCTCACTGCAAGCTCCGCCTCCCAGGTTCACGCCATTCTCCTGCCTCAGCCTCCTGAGTAGCTGGGACTACAGGCGCCCGCCACTACACCCGGCTAATTTTTTGTAATTTTTAGTAGAGACGGGGTTTCACTGTGTTAGCCAGGATGGTCTCGGTCTCCTGACCTCGTGATCTGCCCGCCTTGGCCTCCCAGAGTGCTGGGATTACAGGCGTGAGCCACCGCGCCCGGCCCCAAATATCTTATTTAAAGGCGAAGCACTGAAATCATTCCCTTTAAGATAAGAAACAATACAAAGCTGTCTGCTATCACCACATCTCTTCAGCAATATGCTAAAGGTCCTAGCCAATGAAACAAGGCAAATAACACACACACACACAAACACACAGAGGAAATACAGATCACGAAGAAAAATCATATTGTTATCACTTTAAAATGTTAGCTTATAAACATAGAAACCCTCCATGAAAATGCAGTTACATTATTAAATTAATAAAAGGTCTCTGGATATAAAACCAGTGCAAAAAGTTAACTGCATTTTCTACATCAGCAATAAGCAGTCCAAATTTTACTTCAAAATAGATACCATTTACAGTACCTCCAATGAAATGAAATATCTAGGAGTAAATCTAAAAAACAGATTTTTAAATATTTTTATGGAGAAAATATAAAAACCATTGAAAACATTAGAAAGTGATAAAATAATAGTGGGCTAGGTTCATGGATTGAAAGGCAATAATGTAAAAATTTATGTTTTCCCAAATTGACTCAAACATAGATTTGATGCAATTTCAGTTAAAATTCAATAGGTTTCTTTTTCAGAGATTCTGAAAAACTGATTCTAAAATATATATGAAGAAATAAGAGGCAAAGAATAGATACCATTTACAGTACCTCCAATAAAATATCTAGGAGTAAATCTAAAAAAATGTATGAAAACTTTATGGAGAACATATAAAAAATATTGAAAACATTAAAAAATGATAAAGTAATAGTAGGCTGGCTGGGTGCAGTGGCTCATCCTGTAATCCCAGCACTTTGGGAGGCCAAGGCGGGTGGGTCACCTGAGTTCAGGAGTTCAAGACCAGCCTGGCCAACATGCTGAAACCCCATCTCTACTAAAAATACAAAAATTAGCTCGGCATAGTGGCGGGTGCCTGTAATCCCAGCTACTCGGGAGGCTGAAGCAAGAGAATTGCTTGAACCCAGGAGGCAAAGGTTGCAGTGAGCCAAAATTGTGCCATTGCACTCCAGCCTAGGCAACAAGAGCAAGACTCTGCCAAAAAAAAAAAAATAAAAATAAATAAATAAATACAAAAATAAGAAAAAGGCTAAGTTCATAGATTGAAAGTCAATAATGTAAAAATTTCTTTTTTCCCAAATTGATTCAAACATAGATTCAATGCAATTTCAGTTAGAATTCAATAGGTTTCTTTATCAAAGATTCTGAAAAACTGATTCTAAAATACGTATGAAAGAATAAGGGGTAAAGAATAGTCAAAATCTGCTAAAGGAGAAGAGGGTGGAGAACTAGTTTATCAAAAAGCATTAAAACACTATAGAAATTAAAACACAGTGGCACTGTCTTAGGAATAGACAGACCAATGGAAGAAAATAGAAATCTCAGAACAGCTCCTAATACCTAATACAAATGGAAACTTGATTTATGACAGAGTTGGTACTACAGTTCAGTAAGGAAGGACTCAATTTACAAAACTGTATTGGGTAAATTGATAATTCACCATAAAAAATGTTGGGATAATGCCTCACACCATATATAAAAATAAATTTTAGATTGCTAAAGATTTAAATGTAAACGTCAATACTCTAAAGCTTGGTGATGATGATTATGATGATAGCACATAATACTATGTTCCAGACTATTTTCAACAGAGGTTATTTAGTCCAACAGAACACGTATATGATGTAGGCACTAATATCATTTCCACTTTGCATTTGAGTAAATTGAGCCACAAAGAGGTTAAATAAGTTGATCAAGGTTTCATCACTAGGATTTGAACCTAGGCAGTTTGGCTTGGGAGTTTATGTTCTTAAATACTGTAAATAGAGAGGCAGGGTGCATTTATGACCTCAGGATAGGTAAGGATTTCTTAAAATCCAAAAGTAGGAGTCACACAGACAGGTTTGAAAAATGTGACTATGTTACAAATTTTTGTTTGTCAAAAGACACTCTAACAGACGTAAATAGAAAAAGCACACACTATAAGAAAAGATTTGTAACACAAATAAGTGGAAAAGATTAGCACTGAGAATATGTTAAAAACAAAAAACAAAAAACCTCCTACAAGCCAATGAGAAAATGACAACCTGATATATGGTTTGGCTGTGTCCCCACCCAAATCTTATATTGAATGTAATCTGAATTGTAATCCCTATGTGTTGAGGTGTTAAGGGATCTTTGGGGTATCTATTGGCCAGAAACCTCTGTGGCTGGTGGCACCTTTGCTAAGTTCTTGTCCTGTGTCCAGGAAGAATGAGGTACACAGACAAGTGGAGGGTAAACACGATGAAGAGAAGGTTTATTGAGTGTTAGAATAGCTCAGAAGAGACCTGCAGTGGATAGTTCCTCTCTGCAGGCAGGTCATCTCGTTGAGTGTTCAGCTTTCAGCAGAGAGGAGGCCCTGGGGTCTGTGGCTCCTCTCTGATGGCAGGTTGTCCCATTAATGGTTCAGCTCTCAACAGAGAGGAGGCTCTAGAGAGGGTAACTCCTCTCTGCAGCTGGTCATCCTTGTCCTGTCGGGGGTTCAACTCTCAACAGAGAGGAGGCCCTGGAGATGGTAGTTCCTCTCTGCAGGTGGTCATCCCAATGTCTGCTGCTTTCAACAGAGAGGAGGCCCTGGAGAGGGTAGCTCCTCTCTGCAGCCGGTCATCCTGATGTCTGCTGCTTTCAACAGAGAGGAGGCTCTGGAGAAAGTTGCTCCTCTCTACAGGCAGGTCTTCCTGTCTTCTTCCCAGCTCTCAGCAGAGAGGATAGCTCCTCTCTGAAGTTGGTCATCCCATCGTCTCTCCATCCTCTACCCTGCTTTAGCTGAGCTTGGGGCTTTTATGGATGTCAGAGGGTAGGAAGTGTGTGTCAGTTGGTCCATGGGTGGCCATGGGCAGGCCTGAAAGGCACTGCAAGTCCCCACTTTGATCTGCGGGACTGACCGCTCAGCCCCCAGCCTTCAGGCCATACCTGGCCTAAAGGTAGGGCCTTACTGGGGACCCACTCCCTTCAATCCAGGAGCCTGTCTGCCTCCTGCTGCCGTCCATGGTGCCTATGGTGCCCAGGCTGCTTGCACCAAGAGGCACGTGCAGGCCAGTGCCAAGCCACCCTCAGACCTCCCCCTCAGTTTCTTCTCTCATGCTCATTTTGCCCAAATTCTGGAGGAGGCCGAGGTAGCAGGGTACTGGCGTGTCAGCGCTGCCCCAAGCATGTGCACACCTGGCCAGGCTGTGCCAGTGCCCAGGATAGGCCCCAACCTGGCTCCAAGATTGGAGTAGGGTGCCAGGAGTGGAGAGGCCAGGCAGCAGGAGCAGACACTCCCGAGCCTGTGGGGCCAGGGGGTTGGGGGATACTTCTGAGGCCCCCAAGAGTGAAGACTGCAGAGACTCTTGGGTCCTGTGCTTGGGAGGGTGGCCACAGCTGCACCTAGGGAACTCCCGCCTTGCCAACTCAAAAGGGGTGGGGCTCCAACTTGTCACCAGCTCCTGCCTGCTTCACGGAGTGTGCAGCCCTGGGGTGATGCCTCCCTGCTGCAGCCTGCATGATGGCAGTGGCCACTGCCAACAGAGGGAGGAACCTGGTGGGAGGTGATTGGATCAAGGAGGCCAGTTTCCCCCATGCTGTTCTCATGATAGTGAGTGAATTCTCATGAGATCTGGTTGTTTGATAAGTGGCTCTTCCTCCTTCTTTCTCTCTCCCTCTCCTACTGCCTTTTGAAGATGTGCCTTGTTTCCCTTTTGCCTTCTGCCATGATTATAAGTTTCCTGAGGCTTTCCCTGTGAGTCCATTAAACCCCTTTCTTTATAAATTACTCAGTCTCAGGTAGTATCTTTATGGCAGTGTGAAAACAGACTAATACACAACTCAACACAAAAATGGGCAAAGTAACTTAAATAGACACTTAATGAAACAGGAAATCTGAATGTCTAGACTGAATGTTCAGTTTCACCAGGGAAGTAAAGGAACTATTTGTATTTATTTGTATGATTACTTGTAACTTGGGAAATACAAATAAAACAGATATCATTATATGCCCATTACATTGTTAAAATTGAAAAAAAGTCTGATAAGATCAAGTGCTAGCAAAGGCATGGAGTAATAGGAACTTTTACACTGCTGGTGGCAGTTCTAAGTGATGAAATTTCTTTGGCATAAATTTAGCATTATCTAATAACATTAATAATGCACATACCCTGTGATCCAGAAATGTTACTAGGTCTATACCTTAGAGAACTTATATAGGTGCAACAGTGGACACATCAAGAAAGCCCATGGTAACATTGCTTGTGAAAGCAGAACAATAAGCAATGTCCATCAATAGTATAATGATACAGCAAAATACAAAACAATAGTAGAATGACACGGCAACAAAACCAAAAAAATCCATCTGCGTAGATAAAACTGAGGACAATAATCTTGGGTAAAAAAGCAAGCTATAGACAAGTTACTGAGTAGGAGAAGATATTTTCAAATCACACACCTGAAAAGGACTAGAATCTTGATTATATAAGAGCTCTCAAAACTCAATGGTAAAAAGAAAACAAGCAATCTACTAGAACATGGGCAAAACACATGAATAGATATTCCATAGTGTAAGTTATTCAAATGGCAAATAAATCCATGAAATATGTTCAACATAAGGGTAATGCAAATTAAAACCATGATAACATATCACTATGCATCTATCAGAATTGCTAAAATAAAAAAAAATGAGAACACCAAACATTGGCAAAGATGTAGAGAAATAGGCTTGTTCATATATTGTTGATGGGATGTAAAATTGTAGATTTAGCCTAGAAAACAGAGGGCAGCTAATTATAAAACCCAGCATGCCTATGACCCAGCAGTAGCGCCCTCAGGTGTTTATCCCAGGGAAATAAAAACTTATGTCCACACAAAAACCTGGGGAGCTTTATTTGCAATAGCCAAGTGTTCACAGCAGCTTTATTTGTAATAGTCAAATATACTACAGTTTGTTCAACCATTCAAATATACCACAGTTTGTTTAACCTTTCGCGTGTTGGTTGAAGATGCCTTTCAACAGGTGACTGGTTAGACAAACTGTGGTATATACACAGGATGGAATACTACTCAGCAATAAACAAGCAACAAGCTATTGATTACGAACAACTTGGATGAATCTTTGGGGAATTATTATGAGTGAAAAAAGTCAATGCCAAAAGGCTACATATGTAGGATCACATTTATGTAACATTTTGAAATGACAAATGTTACAGATAGAGAAGGGATTAGTGGTTGTTGAGGGTTAAGAATGTGGTGAGGCGGAGGGAGGTGGTTATAAAGGCACAACATGAAGGATCCTCATGGTGATGGACTGCTGGTGTCTTGACTTTAGTGATGGACACGCACACACACACACACACACACACAGACCACAAATGATACAAGTAAATTGGAGAAATCTGGGTAAGATTGGTGAGCTGTATCATGTCAATATCCTGGTTATGATATTGTACTAGTGTTTTTAAAATGTTATTGTATTAGTCTCTTCTCATGCTGCTGATAAAGACATACCTGAGCCGGGGTAGTTTATAAAGGAAAAGAGGTTTAATGCGCTTACAGTTTCACACGACTCACAATCATGGCAGAAGGTGAAAGGCACGTCTTACATGGTGGCAGATACAAGAGAAATGAGAACCAATTGAAAGGGGTTTCCCCTTATAAAATCATAAAACCATCAGACCTTGTGAGACTTATTCACTACCATGAGAACAGTATGGGGGAAACTACCCCCATGATTCAATAATCTCCCCCTGGGTCCCTCCCACAACATGTGAGAATTATGGGAGCTACAATTCAAGATGAGATTTGGGTGGGGACACAGCCAGACCATATCAGTTACCAATGGGGGAAACTGGATAAATGGTACACACGATTGCATATGAATTTATAATTATCTCAATAACAAATTCTAATTAAAAATTATTAACTCCTTCACTCAAAAATTTCAAAAATAAATTTATCATAGCTTGGGGGTTTTATGAAAACCCCCAAGACATACAAACCTATATAACTGCAAGATTCTAGTCTTAGAGATCAAATACATATTAAACAATATATTGTTCAGGATATAAGGTCATAAAGAAAAAAACATGGGAGAATGAATTCAGATTAGCATTTCTCTGGGTTAGGAAGAGAGGAGATCAGATCAAGGAGGTCATGCTTAATGGTCACGCTTTCATTTCTAAACTGGATGGTGGGATACACAAATGTTCCCTTTATTGTTATTCTTTATACAGCAGATATGTTTTATAAATATCTTTTGTACCCACTCAGTATCTAATGAAACCTTGTAGAAAGTCTTTGGTGTGTGTTGGTGTATATGTTGTGTGTCTATTTGTGTTTGGCAATGTTATGTTTCCACCTCCTGAGCCTGGCAAACTCTTTCCTGCCACAGGACCTTCGCACTTGCTATAACCTCTTCTGAGAACTCTCCTTCTTTGGTTCTTCAAAGATTGTGGTCCTCCCTCAGCTCACGCAAGTGAAGTGAAGAGACTTTCAGATCAGTGCGTATGCATCCTCAATGGTCTTGTTTGTTGATTCATGTATCTGCTTCTTCTGACTAGAATGTAATCTCCCTGACATCAGAGAGCTCCTCTAACTTATTCACCCATTACCTAGACGTGGGTTGACAGACTAAATGAACGCATATTTATGCATATGAATTTAGGGTCTAAAAAAAGCATGCCAATTGAAAGCGTTGGCTTCCTAAGAACTTGTTTGGGCTACTGACTATTTTACTCTTTAATAGTATCATGATAAACTGGGGGTTAAATTGCTTTCGCAATTATTGAAGGCTTCTGAGTGAAGGGAGTTATGTAGAATAACAAGGGGCATGTCTTTGAAGGACACAGGTAACAGCAAAGAACAAGTTTAAAAGAGTTAAACACATTCCAGCTAAAGAGGGAATAAGTTTAAATTGGGTTATTTTCCCTGGAGATTATTGCAATTTTAAGAGTAATGCTGCTTCCAAGAATGTTAGCTTTTCTCTTGGTGACCACGGATATAACAGTGTGTGGGTCCGTTATTAATCAGGATAAGGCATTACAGATCTGGGTCCTATTACCCTAGGTTTGTTTGTAAAATGGATTTCTTTGCAGGCAGCACTGACATGTGACCATATGATGTTTTGATTGTGCTTCAGAGCAGGGGATGGCTTGGCAAAGGCCTTTGCGGTTTATAACCTATTTTATTTTCTACAATCGAATTTTGAATTTTGAAGTCCAATCAATTTGAGTTCTTTACAAGTATAATTTGGTTACCTGTGGGATGGTTTGAATTTAAGTTTCATGGAAGTAAGTTTGCATGCATTTTGGTCTTTTTAAATTAATTCTCATTGGAAACATTTCATTATTCTGAAATGTTTGGTGATAGTAATTGTGAGGCTAGAACTGCTTGTTCATAAATAGGGTTATTATTGGATCTCCTCATGCCTTGATTGATTTATGATGAAGAAGACACACCTGTAGCATAATGCTCTTTTTTTGGTGGTGATTTCAAGTACAATCACTATGGAATATAAAACCAGGATACAGAAGTAGAGAATTTAGTTCATGCCTTTCTGTGTAATTGATTTGAATACATTGAGTCAGGCTACATGCTTATGGGGAATTAAGGATCAGCAATTTACAAATGTTGCCATTATAATCGGATCGGAAAAAGAAGTGATGGGACCTGCTGAGTGGTGTGAGGCAATGGGAAATGTATCTTTTGACAGGAACCCCAATGCCTAGAATTTTCTGTAGCATGAAATGGAGTGAGTGTGCTGGGCGAGGTGGAAAGCCACCATTTCTGCAATCAAAATTATAAAAAGAATTATAATAACTGCCACTTATTAAGCATTAACTGTGCACCAAGCACTTTGTTAAGACTTTGTCTCTGCATTATTGCATTTAATCTCATAAAAAGCCTATGCAGTAGGCTGTGTTAGGTTGTTGATTGTTCACCTGGCATCACCACCACCTGTCATCAGGTGTCTCTTGCTTTGTGGAAGAGGAGATGAGACCTACATTTCCCAGAATGCCTTTTGCCATATGGCTCCTGGTTTGAGTCTGCCAAAAGAGGTGCTTAGGGAAGGTTTGGAAAGTAGGAAAGGTGGCGAGGCTGTGATTCTCCAGAATTGGTTGCCTAATTCTGGTAGATAAACAGGCAGACATGAGGTTTGAAGCACCTTCCTCTTGAGCTTCTTGAGATTTACCTGCTTCATTGCTGCAGCCTGAGAAGGCCAGCAGAGCTTCCCAGGGGTTTTGGGTAAGATCTTGGGAAATGCCTGCTGTACTGGTGCCCTTGGGTGCTCAGTGGTGGCTTCTCCAGCTATTCTTTCCCAGGTCTTCTAACAGCTGTAGAAGCTTCTAATTCCCTTCATTAAAGCCCTTCCTACTCGGACTACGTGGAATTGGCTTTGGTGTTTCTGATTGGGCTCTGACTGATACATAGGGTATTATTCTTCTTTCTAGTTTTTAGATGAGTGAACTGAGGTTTAGAGAGGTGAATTGACCACTCACAAAAAATGGCAGAGTGGGATTTACACCCAGACCATAATCACAAGCCTTCACCATCTCTGAAAAAGCACCTGGAGATCCAGGTGCATGAACACTGCTCACAGGCTCATACATATAATGTTTGCTCGATCCCAGAACTATAGCCCCACGTTAATTGTGACCGTGGTCACCCCTCTCAGAGACAGAGTTTTCCATTTATTGGTCCACTTAGACTGCATGGTCACTGGTCAACTGTGGTTGCTCTTCCTTGTTGGAAACCCAGACAGCCTCTGGAAATTAGTTAACTTGTGGATGAAAACAAGAAATATATATTCATACCTTGCCTTGCTCATACCAATTGCTATTGTAGAAGACAGATTCTTGCATCAGTGATTTTAGAGACAGCTAAAATTGTTCATAATAGATGTCCACTTGAAGGTTACATAATGGGATATTAACACTGCTTACATCAGAGGAGAGGTCATGGGTGGGGACTGGTGCTATAATTTACCATCTTTTTATTGCATGTTTCAGTTGTTATAATCAAACATGTGTTACTTTTGTAATTTGAAAAACATGCTATAAACAAACTGAATATAAAATCAAAAGACATGCTCACTTAGATACTAGGGCATGTGGCATGATGTATGTGATGGTGACACCAAGTTGACAACGGACATCTATAATGTCACATAATGCACTTTAAGTGATGGCACAGGACTTGTATATGGTAGCAAGCAGAGCAGCAGTGGTTCTCAAATCTTTGTCTAGTTGGAAGAACCACTTTTAAATAACATTTCACATGGAACCCCAATATATAAAACTGATAAGAGGGGAGCTACTCTGAATAAAACTACAGTAATCCCTGGAGCCTCAGAGCCCTAAAGATTAGTATTTTTGTTTCAATCCCATGTTCCTCCATTAGCCTTAGAAATGCCACTGTAGAACCTTGCTGCCACAAAGACGACATAATGACAACATAAATGGCAACAAGAAATCAGCTGTCATGCTGATTGATTACTTGTGTTCTCTCATTATTTCTCCTTCTCTTTATAGGGTAGGCCATGGGAATGAGCCCTCGATGCTTCTCTACAATCATGAGTAAAAGTCAGGCTTCTCCATGGAGCAGAACTAGCTTGGACACTAGCCTGATGAGCAGATATCTCAGGAACTACATGGGACAGAGAAGATGAGGTCCCAGTGAGCATTGTTTCCCCAAAGCCGGGAGTCAGAAGGCCCCATGGGATGGGAAGAAGAGGGAGTGTGTCTTCAACTTGAGATATTCTAAAACCCTGAGTCACCTCAGATTGGCAGCCCAACACAGATAGGCTTGGAGCAAAGAGCAAGGACTGAGGGATGGATGAGTCAGAGGGAAGGGGTCTGGACCAATGCCTCCATTGTGAACTGTGAGGCTCTTGCATATTGGGAGCTCTCTGAAGGCAGCAGTGTCTCCAGCATCACACCAAGAGCATCTGAGGCTAGGCTTGTGTCTCTACCCACTCCCTTCTAAGTGAGGGAAGTCTTTGGTTTCCTGTGTGTCCCCCCACAATGCCCAGAATAGGGATTGATGCAGAGGGTGATGTTGTCTGAATGCAATCAAGTGACTTTGCTTTCCTGTCTTAGCCGTTTCATACTGCTATCACAAAATACCACAGAGCACGGATGGATCTGTAGGCCATTATCCTTAGCAAACTAACACAGGAACAGAAAACCAAATACTGCATGTTCTCACTTATAAGTGGGAGGTAAATAATGAGAGCTCATGGGCACAAAAAGGGAAACAATAGACACTGGGACCTACTACTTGAGGGTGGAGGGTAGGAGGAGAGAGATGGTCAGAAAAATTAACTATTGGGTACTAAGTTTAGTACCCGAGTGATGAAATTATCTGTAAACCAAACCCTTTTGACACGAGTTTACCTATATAACAAACCTGCAAATGTACTGTGAACCTAAAGTAAAGTTAAAATCCCACAGACTGCATGATTTATAAAGAACAGGAATGTATTTTCTCACAGCTCTAGAGGCTGGGAAGTCCAAGATCGAAGTTCCAGCAGATTCAGTTGTCTGATGAGGGCCTGGTCTCTGCTTCCAAGATGGCACCTGGAATGCTGCATCCTCCAGAAGAGAGAGATGCTGTGTCCTCACATGGCAGAAGGCAGAGGTCAAGAGGAGCAAATTTCATCCATCAAGTCCTTTTGTAGGGGCACTTAATTCCATTCATGAGGGCTCCACCCTCAAGACTTAATCACCCCCTGAAGGCCCCACCTCTTAATGTTGTTACATTGGTGATTAGTTTCAATGTCTGGATAATGGAGAGGCCACATTCAAACCATAGGATCTCCTCTCATTAAACATGAACCCAGTGTCCCCATCTAAGGCTGGGCTTGGATCCTGGATTCCTGGTTTCAATTCTCAGGGCCTCTGGACACTGTTCTGGTGACATCATGGCTCAAAAATATCTTGAATCTTAAAACCCATAGTCTGTGTTGAAGGACTCACTCACCACTCCAGAGCTCAGCTATGCTCTGGGAAATACAGCAGAAGGGGCTGGCATCTGGGAAGACCATGCAGGATGGGGAGGACATGGACTGGGAAGCAAGAGAGCAGCAGTGAACATGGCAAACTTGGCTTGTGAACATGGAGCCCTCTCTTGGCCAATTTCGAGGAGCTGGTGGCAAACTAGATGGTTTAAGTTTTAGACTAGTCATAGTACAGGTATTTGCTGTCAGATCTGAGCTGAGTCTGCTCAACAGAGCATCCCCAACAGGCCTGAGCACTCACACTCATTCCTTCTTCTGCTTCTCTTTCTTCCTCCTCCTCCTCCTCATCATCATCATATTAGCCTGAGTTCTCCAGATAAAGAGAATCAATAGCATATGTTTATGTATAATATATTCCTTATCACATAAATATATATGTCTTCTACATGATAAGGAATTGGCTCACATGGTTATGAAGGCTGAGAGGTCCCATGATCTTCAGTTGACAAGCTGGATACCCAGGAGAGCTGACAGTGTAGTTTTGGCCTGAGTCCAAAGGTCAGAGACTGTTGAGTGCTATTGAGGGCCCATGTCCCTGAGGCCATCAGCAAGGGGAAAGGCAGGTTTTCTGTAGGAGGAAAAGAAGATAGCAGAAAGGAAAAGCCACAGAGAGACAGTCAGGATTGCTGATGGTTAATTTCCAGTCTGAATCTTAAGGCAGCAGAGAAGACCAGTGTCCCAGCTTGAAGACAGTAGGGCAGAAAGAGTGTGAATTCTCCTTAGCTCAGCCTTTTTGTCCTATTCAGGCCTCCAACAGATTGGATGAAGCCCAGATGAACAAACTGGAGAGGGCAATCTGCTTTACTCAGTTTACTGATTCGAATGTTAATCTCATCCAGGAACTTCTTCACAGACACACCCAGAATAACATTTAACAAAATATCTGTGCACCCAGTGGCCCAGTCAAAATGACATAAAATTAAGCAATTATTATTATCATCATCATTAAATACCTATTTAGTAGCAGATCTGATCAAGCACAGTTGGCCTTGGTGAGAATTTTTTTTTTTTTAAATTTTAATTGCCATGGAAAGCCTCGATGATGTGATCTGATTTACACTGTACAGAAGGACAACTCTGGCAGCTGTATGTGAGGTAAGGAGACCTGTTGGGGGCTGTTGTGGTAGGCTAGATAGACAATAATGGGGCTTTGACTAGGGATTTTGGAGGTAAATCTGACAGGTCATTTGGAGAAGATTTGAGGAGGAGCAGACTTACGAGGATGGTTGGTAGTAAAATCAAGAGTTGTGTGCCAATGTTATGTTTGATCTGCCTGTTAGCTACCCAAGTGAAGACTGGAACTGACAGTTGGATAGATGGGTCTGAAGCTCAGAGAAAAAGATGTGCCTGGAGATAGACATACAAGACCCATCAGGCCGGGTGCTGTGGCTCACGCCTGTAATCCCAGCAGTTTGGGAGGCTGAGGTGGGTGGATCATTTGAGGTCAGGAGCTCGAGACAAGCCTGGCCAACATGGTGAAACCCTGCCTCTACTAATAATACAAAAATTAGCCGGGCATGGTGGTGGGTGTCTGTTGTCCCAGCTACTCAGGAGACTGAGGCAGGAGAATTGCTTGAACCTGGGAGGTGGAGGTTGTAGTGAGCCGGGACTGTGCCTCTGCACTACAGCCTGGGTGACAGAGCGAGACTCTGTCTCAAAAAAAAAAGCCATCAGCACGTGGAGAGTACTTAGGGCCATGGGGCTACATGAAATGTTTCAGTCAGCTTTCACTAGGTCATGCTGCACTAGCAAACGACCCCCAAATTCCACAAGTGCCAGTGGCTTACAAACAACACACGTTTATGTTACTCTTACTTTACCTATTATCTGCAAGTCAGATCCCAGGTCTGTTCCTCATGTCTTTTCATTCTGGTAGCTGGGCTGAAGGAGGAGGCCCTGTCTAGAGCATGCGGTTCCTGGAGCAGAAGAAAAGGAGCAAAGGCAGAGCAATGTGACCTAGAAGCTTCTGTTCAGATGTGGCATGCATCACTTCTGTGCACATTCCCTTGGCTCAAGCCTGATGTTCCATGGCCATGCCTGATGTCATTGGGGTGGGAAATGATATCCCTTCCTGCAGGGAGGCCCTGCAAGTCACATGGAACAGGCAAGGAGGCAGTGAAGAGTTCATTTAATCAGGACAAATGGCTGAATACTCTGTACATTCCCCTCTCCCACAACATTCACATCTGCATCCTCAAACACCATGTCCCCCAATGCATAGATCAGCTGTTTGGTGCAGTGCCTCACACCTGTAATCCCAGCACTTTGGGAGGCTGGGATTTGCCTTGCACAGGTGGGACCTGTATGCTCTCAAGTAAATGGCCCTCGTGATGTACACGTGTCCCCAACGCAGGGTGTATGAACTTTCCTGATGACTTCGGAGGCTGAGCACCTGTTCTTCCCATGTAGCATGTCACCCTGCATGTGTGGCACGTGTTAACATATCCATCCCCTCTCTGCATGCACCACACTTCACGGAAGGAGGATCCTCAGGCTGCTTCTGAAGATCCTATCTTGGGACTTTAGAGGTTTTTTGCTGCCCTGATCTTGAGCTTTTCCCCCTGATATCTAGAAGTCACCACCACTGGAGTTTCTAGGATTGGGGAAGGGATAGGAAGGGAAGGGCAGACACCCCAGATGGAGGAGATAAAAAAAACCCATCTGCAATAAATCCCTGAGGAGTAGGGAGGAAAAGCTGGTCTGCCACCAGGAAAACAATGAAGAGGTAGCAACAATTGTGTGCAGGTGCTATTGAGGCCCACATCCTTGGGTGCGGACAACAAGGCCATCGGCAAGGGGAAGCGCAGCTGTTCTGTGGGGGGGAAAGATGGTGGCAGGGAGAAGAAGCCACAGAGAGGGAGTCAGCAAAGGTGGGCAGAGACATGGTGACCGAGCAGAGTCACAGACACACAGAGAAACTCAGGCATGGCAATGCTGATGCAGGGGCCAAGGCCCTTGGCCACCTGAAGTTTCACTGAAAAATCAATTCACAAAAGACAGATTAATAGGAGAAAAGGCATACACATTTATTTAGTGTGTATACATGAGAGGCTTCAGAATGAAGGCCCAAAGATGCAGGAGAAAATGTCCACTTTTGTGCTTGGGTTCAACAAAGTATGAACAGTCGCGTAGAGAGACGACTGGACAAAAGGCTATGATCGAATGCTAATAGACTGAGAGGGGAAACCCAGCAGGGCCTGTCTGCTTAGATTCTTCTTGGCATCTGTGAGCATGCATTCCTTCCTTCTGGGCAGGGGGCAGGACCTTCTCTGGAATGGGAGTCTTATAACTTACAGTCAAACAAGGTAGTTCAGATAATTTCTTTTTCTTTTTCTTTTCCTTTTTTTTTTTTGTTTTTTTTGAGACAAGGTCTTCCTCTGTCACCCAGGCTGGAGTACAGTGACTCAATCACGGTTCATTGCAGCCTTGACCTCCTGGGATCAAGTGATCCTCCCATCTCAGCCTCCCAAGTAGCTGGGACCACAGAAGTACACCACCATGCCTGCCTAATTGTTTTTTTTTTTTTTTTTTTAATAGACAAGGTCTCACTGTGTTACCTAGGCTGATCTCAAACTCCTGGGCTCAAGTGATCCTCCTGACTCAGACTCCCAAAATTCTGGGATTACAGGTATGAGCCAGCACCCCAGGCTAGATAATTTCTTTATGGCCAGTTTTTACACAGAAAGGCAGAGGGAAAGTTAGAGTAATATTTTTAGGTTTTATGGCTGGCTTTGGGTAAAGGAGGTTCTGGTTTCTACGACCCGCCTCAGGGAAGAGAGATTCTAGTTTGTATGGCTAACCTCAGGGGAGAATGAGACTGAGAGACAAGAGGGCAAAAGAAGATCAGAGAAGAACTGCTTCTGAAGCTGCTTCTGAGGCCTTCCTTTTGGGGTGTTGCTTTCTGAACCCCAACACTGACAAGGCGCAGAGACAGTGATGAGGTGAGATAGAGGTGCAGAGAAATGGGAGTGTTCTAGAGAGCACAAGAAAGAGGCAGGTAGAGCCAGCCAGAGGCAGGGCTGAGGAAACGAGCCCTGCTTGCCTTTATCCAGGGGGTTGGGGGCCCTGGCAGATGCTATGAGGGATTGCCCTGGGCAGGTGCCAGGCAGTGAGTATCAGTAGGAAAAGCTCAGTCAACAAGTATGGCTATGTGCCCATCAGCCCATTCAGTCAACAAGGGCCAGTGAGCAGATATCAGCTAGCAACACAAACAACGTGAGAAACACGGATGCATCGCTCCTGGGGTGCCAGGCATGGTGCTGGGCGCTGGGGAACGGAAAGAGACAGATGAGGAAGGCTCAGACTCTAATAGGGCAGGCGAACACATCACCATGGAGAAAATACTGCTGTTTAGTGTTTGCTCTGGATGAGTACTGAGCCTGTTGGATCAGCATGGATGCCTGCCCGAGGCCTCACAGCACCCCAGGAGGTAGGCATCAGTATCCCCATTTCACAGATGAAGAAACTGAGCCTCAGAGAGGTTAAGCAATGAGTGCTGGGCAGAACCAGAGTCTGCACTCATCAGCTGGATTTCCAAAGGGGCTACACTTGCCCACGGTGCTTTCTTAAGTCTGTCCAGCAACAGAAGATTGAGCGCTGACTGGTGCAGAGAATGATAGAATGATGCTGCTTACTGTTAACTGTCAGAGAAGGGAGTGAGAAGAATTAATTGGTGGGAGGGCAGCCCAGGAAGAGGGAACAGGCTGGGCAAAGGCAAGATGTCCCAGGTTTCTCTTGCCTCATGTTTTCCCTGCTGAAGTCCTGGGATTGGTCATTTCTTTAAGGAGCCCTGGCTCCTTTTAGTGGAGAATAGTATTTAAAAACCAAGACCTAGGTACTAGGTGTGCTTTTGCTATGGGGATTTATTTGCATCTTGGCCCTCTTAGCAGACAGAGCTGGGAGATAAACAAATGTTTTTTTTTTTTTTTTTTTCTTCACTCTCGTTGCCCAGGCTGGAGTACAATGGTGCGATCTCGGCTCACTGCAATCTCTGCCTCCCAGGTTCAAGTGATTCTCCTGCCTCAGCCTCCCAAGTAACTGGGATTACAGGTGCCCACCACCACACCCAGCTAATTTTTGTATTTTTGGTAGAGACATGTTGGCCAGGCTGGTCTCGAACTCCTGACCTCAGGTGATCCACCTGCCTTGGCCTCCCAAAGTGCTGGGATTACAGGCGTGAGCCACCGCGCCTGGCCCAGATACATGTATTTTTATGCACACATACTTAGAGACTGTCAGGGGATGCAGTCTGAGCTGCTAGAAAGGACTGTGGTTGTGAACAGCATTGGGGACCTTACACCCACCTTGGGATCTGGAAGAAGACAATGTGACACCTGGGAGCTGGTCCTGAGACCAGACCCTCTGTTTCAGACTCGGAAGGAGAGAGTCTGGGAACGGGGTCTGCTGCTAGTGGGATTGCTCAGGAAGCCCCCCAGCATTCCACCCATCTGCGGCGAAGAAATGTGAGTTTATTTATGGTTCATCAGTAGGAATCTGTTTGGGGAGAAAGCATTTGAGCTCTCCCCTGCTCAGAGCTAAATGCAGCAAGCCATCCACCCCACACTGTCCCTCAGTCCCTCCCACTGCAGCCTCATGCAGGGGGCCCACAGGGCTGGCACTGTCATCCACCAGGAGCTATGGAGCACCCTGGCTGCAACTGGGAGGGACAGTGCACCCCGCAGAGGGATGCCACCCAGAAGGCAGAGAAAGGAATGCCTGGAGTCAGGAGCCTGGGAGAATGTCATGTCCATGCTAGCAGGAAGGTTTTCTTCAGGGCTACACCTGCATCACCTTTGTATCATCAGTGTACAGTTTCACTCTGAGAAAACATTTGCAAATGTTTAAGAAATGAATGAATGCACAAGAAACACCCAAGGATGTGGGAAGGAGGAAAAAGCCAGGCAGATTCTGTTTCTATGATTTAGCTCTGAGTTGTCTGATTCTTATTGCTTTTAGAAAAAGTCGTTGCCTCCCTTTAGCGTCTGCGCTCTGGGCAGGACTGGTTCAGATGGCTCAGTTTATCTATCTACAGGAATAACTGCAGATGATGGGATCCCAGTGGATGGATTCCCAGAGTGAAGGAGGACTTGGTGGGGTCTCAGCCTGGGTAGACCCAGGCAGGCCATGCAGGGACGCAAATCCACTGATGTACAATTTAAGGCAGAGATTTCATTTCTGAGGCAAGACTGAGGCGACTGCAGAAGTGGGCGTAAGGCCAGAGCAGGGTAGACAGCCAGGCTGGATTGAGGCTGTGTCCCCTTGGGCATGGGCTAAACCCTGTTGGGCTCCTTCTATTGGGGCAGGGTTGGTATTGGAGTCTATGTTTGGCCAGGGCTGCAGGTATGGGTTTGACTTCAGCATGGTGAAGGTGGGGAGAGGTGGATGTACTGGGGGATGTGGATGCAGGGATTCTGGGGGTGTTCAGTTTTTGTGCTAGCTTTTTTATTTCTTGCAGCCTCTTAAAGGGCTTTCTAAATCTCCTCCCTCTCAAACCATCCATTTCTCTCATCGGCTTTGATATTGTAAACACAATTTTATGGGTTTTCTTTTTAAGGAGCTTGGATTTTACCTTCTGTATCTCCTTCACTGAGTCCTTTTCAGAGGCCTTCTTTTCTGTTTCTGAAAACCTTTTCTCTCTAGCTGCTTCCCCCCAGCCTGCTGCCCCAGCAGGTAGGGTTTGATGTTTGCCCTCAGGCATTGTTATCCTCGACCTTTTTGTGTTGACAACACAAGTCCAGACACCTGAAAGCTGTTGTGTATTGATTCTGCCAGGTCCTCCTCAGTACTGGGTGCTGCCGAAGGAGGCCTCACAGAACTGGAGCTTGGGCAGTTGGCCCAGACTCTGCCTAATAGGGCTTTGCTTTTTCTTTTTGGTAAAGCATACAGATTTCCTAAGTTTCTCTTCTCTTAACCTGGCATTTAAAATCCAGGAGAATCTGTTGTTGAATGAGTTTTCTAGCACTGCCTCCCACAAACCCTCCTTAAGGTCCATATGCCTTGGGATCTTCATGCTCCTTCATATTTTATTTCTTCTCATTAAAAATTGATCTATTTATATATTGCTTGGTCAATTGGTTGAGGTATATCCCAATTCTTTTGCTTACCTTTTCTATATTCCTCATGTCGAAATCCTGTTCATTCCACAAATGTCACCTCTCCCAAGGAGTCCTCCCTGATTTTCCTAATTAGCACTAATCATTCCTTCTGGGATCCAGGGCTCTTTGCTTCTCTCTCTATGGGACTAATTACGGCCCTGGGTATGTGCTTCTGCTCATCTCTCCCACCAGGTTTTGAGTGCCATCTCCTTGTTGACAAGGGCTGTATCGTGTTTATCTGTCTCCGGCATGACAAGCCCTGGTGCACAGTGGGAAATAATCCAAAAGAATTACATTTAATCAAACATCATTTTCCATGGACTTTTTCTCTTTTCAGTTTGCCCTGGGATGTTGATGCTTAAGTCCTTCGCAGTTTGTCTGCGAGTTCTTTGCCATTCAATGTGGTCCGCAGAGGAGCAGCAGCAAGCACTAGGGAGTGCATTAGAAATGAAAAATCTCAGGCGTCACCCTGGGCTACCAAATCGGAATCTGTATTTTAACGGGGTGGCCAGTTGATTTCTATGGATACTGGTCTAACTTACTTGCTGGGGGCTGGGATGAGGGAGGTGAGGACAGGACTGACACGTACAGCTGTGCAGGCTGTGCACTGCACAAATGTGCCTGGCTGAGGGGCTAAGTGGGGGCTCCATTTGCCCAGCTGTTCAGGTGGGCTGTCAATCCAGAGGGGATGTCTTCTAAAAACTCATGCCTTGGTTCCACATAGGCTACAGGTGTGGGGAGGGGTGGGGTTACTGTCATGGATTTATCCTTTGTTGGTTTCTAACTTCATGCCCCCTGACAACAACCTGAAAAACATGCCTATTTTGTGTTCCAGCCCTTCTGGCCTTTTGGTCTTTCAATTCCTCAAATATGTCATGTTTCTTTCCTCCATTAGGCCTTTAACAGCTTCTTTCCTCTGCCCTCTGTCTTCCTGTCTTGCTTCTTCTCCTGCCTCTCTCTACCCTCAATCTATCATTACCTCCTGTTTAAATCCTTTGAGTCTCAGTTTAAATGTCACTTCCTCAGGAATGCTTTCTCTCCTTCTCCGGGTTACATCAGATCCCCAGGGTTGTTTGCTGCCGGAGCTCCCTGTACCCCTTCATGGCATTTATCTCCATTTATAATTATATAACTAATTGCATAATTAGCAGTTTCATGCCTGTCTCCTCCCTCTCTTTGTTGCAAATGCCTCAAGAACTCTAGCCCCAGCTCCTAGTTCGCTAATTTACTCTAAGATGCTTAAATAATATTTGTTCAATGAATGCATAAGAATATAAAGACACTAGCTAGAGAAACAACAAAAAAAGACACTAGCCAGGACTGCCTGGGTCAATGTCTTTTTCCTTTCCTATCATGAAAATTCCTATCCCTCCCACCTTGAGCTTGGGCCCTGGTCACACTGGTATGCTAACCCATTCTGCAGGACTTCTGACGCACCTGGAAGCTGTGTGTTCTTAAAGTGAACAAAGAGATTTTCTGGCCAACACCTGCTCCTGACATAAACCCAATAGAGTTTTCCTTCCTCCCTTCATCTGGCATGGTCCGTCCTTGTGCCTTGCTTAATTTCACCAGACAGCTAGCCAAGATATTAACCATCCTGCTTCTCTACCTTGTGTTTTGTGTAAGGGAGCACAGTGCAGAGAAGAGCCCAGAATTTGATATTAGATTTGACTGTAGCCACTAACCGTGTGACTTAGGAAGTTGCTTCTTTTTTTCCATCTGTATAAAGAGAAATTTGGCTAGATAAGACAGGGCAACTCTATGGCACACAGGCTATCATTCCTGTTCCTGCACCCATGGCAGACATTATTAATTGATCACTGAATTCTTTCTTGTGGAATCTGGACAGAGCCTTAGAATTCTTCCTAAGGCAGTGCTCCAGGTCCCCACTAGCAGTTGATCAGAGTTGGCACGGAGGTAGAAGTCTATTTGCTGTCCAAGCAACAGGTGTTCCCGAAGGTTCCCTCTTGCTCTGGCATGTAAAGATTTTGTTTCCTCTGCTGTTCTCCCCAGCCTCTCTAAGGAAACCTTGTCAGCTCTCAGTGCTCTCAAAAACCTCCAACCTCTTATACTCTCTATTACAACCATGGGATTGCCAACCATTTTTGACATTCCTCTTTCCTGTGCATTGTGGAAGAGCGCGCCCCGAAATGTGTGCAGGCCAGTCTCAGAGGTCCCCAAAGTGATCAGAATTTCAATTCATTTGAGCATGCATTGAGCAGTAAACCTTTACTTTCATATTTAAAGTAAATGACTTGAGCCCACTCCTTCCCAATTGTTTTAATGCCTTCCCCAAGGTTTCAGCAAATTCCTGGGATGGTTTTTGTTCTCATGCTTACCTTTCCCTTCTGACTTGCTTTCTCGACTTCTCAGTCATCTGCTTGCCAGCTCCGCTCCTCTGCTGTCCCTCTGTGCATTGTCCCTGCAAGACGAGGTTTCTTTGCCTTTGTTCCTCTTGAGCATCGCCACAGCAATGTTGATCGCTAGCCTTTGCCTGAAGCTTTGGGGTATTGTGGGGAGAGGGGCAGGACTGTGTGTGTGTGTGTGTGTGTGTGTGTGTGACAGCATAGAATAGCACAGTGCAGGAAACACTTTAAACCTGGATTTTTGACATCTGTTTCTTCAGGTTCCTCAGCCCACACTGTCCCAGAGATGTCCCACCGTCCACCTTTCCTCTTTAGACCCTAAGCCTTCTTGCTGCATCCACCCTCCCCTACATAGCTTCTCACATACTCCCCACGTCCCTTTGTTTTCTCAAGAAATGCATACCTTCCCACCGGGGCTGTCCAAAAGAATGGAAACATTTCTTGTTTTTTCCTTTTTTTGTTCGGAAACCTTTCTTCATCTTACTATGCAGTTTGGTCCCTCCTTCATATGACTGCTCTTTCTAGATTATGCCTAGGAGAGCATCACATTTCATCCCAAAGAGGCGCTGCAACATATTTTCCTAAATAAACAGCCATGTCCTCTGATAGGAATTTTCCTATTCCCCTAGCATGTAAAAGCAACTACAGTCAGTTCTTATTTTGAAGGGCAATCATTGTTTCTTCCTGATATCCATGATGAATAAGCTGCATCCTTAACCTCAAAGTGCTCATGGCTGGATGGTGAATATAGAAAAGTAAACCATCAGTTACCTTATGAGGTGAGCAGTGTGCAGGAGAGAGGACTAAGTAAGATAAATGGGGGCCCTGGGGAACACATGGTGGGAGCAGTGGGGCAGAGCCTGCCAAAGCTTCTCAGAGGACGTGCACCAGAGGAGAGTCGGAAAGGCTAAGTAGGAGGTAGAGGTTAGACTGGAAAAGGTGGTAGAGAAGACAAAGGCAATCCAGGCAAAGGAGACTGCATGTGCAAAGTCGTGAAGTCTTGAAAGAGCATCGTGAAGTCCACAGCACAGTTCCCCTCCAGTGCAAAGAGTAAGGTTAGAGATAAAGTTACAGAGATAGGCAGAGACCAGGTCTCAGGACCTTAGTGGGATCTCTTGCAGAGCATTAATCTGGGGATTAATGGGGCTGCTCTAGGAAGACCACTGGGCAGCTGCTGGTATGGAAACTGATTGGGACAGAGAGAGAGGGTTGATGGGAGCACAGAGATTTACTTTTTGCTAGCCTCTGGGAGAGGGAGTAAGAACCTGACCAAGAGCAGGGGCAGTTCTGATGGAGGCAAGACTGGATCTGAGGGACATTTAGATAAAGCAGGTTAAATAGGATGAATGGAGGCTGGTTGTGGGGATGAGGGCCTGAGGGACTCTTGGGATTAATTTATTGATCAAACATTTATTGGTATACATTTATTAGGGACTGCTCAGGAATTCCAGATCTCCCAACCAGGGGCAGAATTCTCCTGTAGCCTCTGATTCCACTAACAGCTTTGAGGACCTCCCATACCCACCCTTTGGTGGACAACCTGGGGAACAATGTTGCCTCCCTGCTATTAGCTGGACCTCCAGTGTGTTGGATGCTGCATTCAGCCAAGGAAAAGGTGATGTTCTGTTTTATGGCAGATGAAGAAGGTCTTCAGATCTGGGAGTGTGGGTGTGTGTGAGTGCTGGGTTGTTCCAGGCATGCCAATGAAAAGTTTAGAATCACGTCTCTACTGGTCAACCCAATCCAAACAAAACTAGTTAGAAGACAATTCCACAGGGAAGCTGGGAATCACTGTCCCATTGTGGAGTGGGGCTGGCACTCTGAGAGTGGCTGAAATAGGGATTCATGGAATGAAACTTGACTCTGGTTTGGGATTTCAGATTCAAATGGGTCTAGGACAGAGAGAGCAGGTGTTGTGTCTGCACATCTCATCACAGGCTCTGATTTTTGGACTCCGCTCCTCACTCCTAGGAAGGGGACTCGAAGGAGCCATAGGTCCCTTCAGATCCCCACTTTCCCCACAGCCAGCCAAGAGGGTGGGGTTTGAAGTTAGAGGAGATTAGTCTGTGCTCTCGGCTTGACTGCTTGGTTAAGACTCTTAACCATTCTGAGTATTTTAATTAAGATTATTTTATTTGCAAATATCAGATACTAAGTTGGCTTAAACAAAAATAGAGAATTTTGGGCAGGTGTGATGGCTCACGCCTGTAATCCCAGCACTTTGGAAGGCCAAGGCGGGTGGATCATGAGGTGGGGGTTTGAGACCAGCCTGACCAACATGGTGAAACCCTGTCTCTACTAAAAAAAAATACAAAAAATAAATAAATAAATAAAAACAAAAATAGAGAATTTTTTTTTGCAGGGAGGCAGAGGCCATCGCAGGAAAGCAGTAGCTCTCACAAGGGACTGGGAGGCCACCAAGAATCAAAGCAGTCACCCTATCTCAGTCACTCTCCCTGGAGCCAGACAATCTTTCATGTTTGGGTTTCTCTGGGCTTGTGCTTAATTGTCTCTCTTTCTCTCACTTGTTTTTGTTAGTTTCCTTGTTTTATTTTATTTTTTCAAAAATTTTTATTTATTTATTTTTTTGAGACAGGGTCTCACTCTGTCGCATAGGCCGGAGTGCAGTGGTGTGATATTGGCTCACTGCACTCTCTGCCACCTAGGCTGAAGTGATTCTTGTGTCTCAACCTCCCCAGTAGCTGAGATTACAGGTGTGTGCCACCATGCCTGGCTAATTTTTGTATTTTTAGTAGAGACGAGGTTTTGCCACGTTGTCAGGCTGGTCTTGAACTCCTGGCCTCAAGCAATCCACCCACCTCGTGCTCCCAAAGTGTTAGGATTACAGGCGTGAGCCACCATGCCTGGTCCTCTCACTTGTTTTTATCTGTCTTTCGGCACGTCATCAGATGATAGTCCAGTCTCCAACTTCCCCAGTGCGGCTAATTATGAATTGCGCACGTTGGTGGGAGGACAACTCTGATTGGCTCATCTTGAGTCATGTGCTCTCCACTATCCAAACAACTGTAGCCAGGGGGCGAAGCCAGTTACTGGAATGAATGTCACCGTCAACCAGGAAGGGGGTCCGGTGGGGGCTTCCTAATACTCCAGGTAGGGCCTGAACCTTAGGCGTCTCTTCTGGAAAGTGGGATGACAGTGCTCACCTCAGAAGGTTACGTGACCCTCAGAGGAGCGAAGGCATGTGGAAGGCCCTGGTCAAGTCTATGGCACTGGCACACACCCCTCCTTCCTGCTGCTTCCCCAGCTCCAGGCGTGCTCGCACGCTTTCCACCCGCTGCTCCTGCAGGGGGAGAGGTCCTGAGCTGAGGGAGTCGGAGGCGCCGGCACTCCTCTGCCAGCGCAGAATCTGTATTCAGCTGTCTTCTGACAGCTTGGATCAGTGCGGCTTTGTCTCGGCCCTGGAAGTTGTAGAAGAGGGCGGCAGGGTCAGCACCGGGAAGATGAGGGGAGGAAGACTAGAAAGCCAAAGTTCAGGAGCCATGACATGTCTGGATTTGGGAAACAAAGAACAGAGGATCAAGGGTCAGGGAAGTGTAGATGACCTCTTCTTTTTTCTCCTTCCTTCCTTCCTTCCTCCCTCCCTCCTTCCCTCCCTCCCTTTCTCTTTCTTTCTTCCTTTCTTTTTTTCTTTCTTCTCTTTCCTTTTTCTTTCTTTCTCTTTCTTTCCTTTTTCTTTCTTCTTTCTTCCTTCCCTTTCTTTCTCTTTTTCTTTTTCTTTCTCTTTCCCTCCCTCCCTTCCTCTCTCCCTCCCTTCCTTCCTTCTTCCCTCCCTCCTTTTCTTTTCTTTTCCTTCTTTCTCTCATTCTTTTATTCTCTCTCTTTTTCTTATCTTTCTTTAATTTTTTTTTTCAGAGACAGAGTCTCGCTTTGTCACCTTGGCTGGTGTGCTGTGGTACGATCATGGCTCACTGCATCCTTGACCTCCTGGCCTGAAGTGATCCTCCCACTTTAGCTCCCAAAGTGCTCAGATTACAGGCATGAGCCACCATGCCTGGCCAGTGACCTCTTCTGAATGGTTTGTGTGCTGTTTAAGCAAGATTTTACTGGGTCCATAATCAAAGAGATTTTCTTCCCCCAAATCACATAGCAGTAAATGGAGGGAGAGTAGATTCGAATCCATCCTGTTGGATTCCACCACATTCCATTGTCTCCTGTGTTAGTGGGAAAGGCTTTCCTCCTACTCCAGATGTTTCTTTGGTGACGGTGGCTTAATTAGTGTAACTGAGTCCTTTTCTACCCCATTTGTTTTTGCTACCCTGGGGAGATGGAATGACTTATCTGACTGGCAAATTTAAGAAGAATAACAGTCATGTCTCTGTGGTACCTTGTCTCCCTTGGGAGTGATCTGGCCTGGGTGAGACCATGAGGGCTCTACCTTGCTATGTGTCTTGACTGGGCAGGGTTCCTGCAAAGAAGTCTGCCGTGTTCTGTGTGTGTGTGAGAAACTTAAACTTGGAATTCATTCTCCTAACTGTCATCACTAAGCTACATCCTCCAACTCATCCTCTGTCAGTAATAATATCAATATTTTGATCTCCATCTATTTGTTTTATATTTTAAAATTCTGCAGACTGAGTCAAGAAGGCTGCCACTTATTGAGAACCCCCTGGAGACCCCAACAATATTGCAATGGTTAACAATATAAATAATACTACTAATAACAATCATAATAGAAACAATGCCTGTCCATGGAGATTTTACTATGTGCTAATAGCCTCACATGGATTATCTCAAGTACCACTTGCAACAATCTTAGGAAGCAGAAGCTATTATTTCTCTACTTTACTGTTGAGGAACTAGGAGTTTAGAGTAATCTGGCTATTAAGCAATGTGCCCAAGTCACACAATTAGACTGAGGTAGAACCCAAATTTTACTAGGCATGACCAAAACCATGCTCCTAACCACTAGGGTATACAGCCTTCTGGAAGGAAAAGGTCTATGGAGATGATGTCATTAGGGATGGCTTCCTAGAGGAGGAGGGGACAGAGGCTGAGCTGAATCTTGAAGCCTATGCAGATAAAATACTTTGAGCTGTTAGTTTACCAATTCTGTTTTGCTTTGTTCATTGACAGATCCCAATGGTACGTGCTCCATAACTCTCAGGTGCCTCTCCCTCAAATTTAGATATCATATCATTTGTTTAACTTGCTGAATAAAGTAATTAGTACCTGGGAGCCTGCCTGCCTGGCAGAATATATTGGTGCAGCTAACGAAGTTTATGCCTTCAGGCCGTGCAGTGGAATTTGATTTAATTTGTCCCAGGGTTAGGGAAGACGATGGGAGACTTTGGCATCTCCTCCATCTCCGTCTCAGAGTAATTCATTGCCAGTGTGGAGGGAGGCAGCATTGGGCTATTTTAGCACTGATGGAGACTCCAGAAGCTTTCCCAGTGGAGTCTGACTTGCTTTATGGATGCAGCTGAGCAGCTACCAACTTCCCTTGCAAGGGAGATGCTGTCTTTCAGAGTCACAGGGACCATGCCTGGGGAAGGGACCCTCTCAAGCCCATCCATGGCAGCGGCTGCTACAGTGGCTTTTGCTTACGAGATTGTGAGCTCCATGGGGTGGGGATTTTATTTTATTCACTGTCTCTGTTCCAGACAAGGCATTAGGTGGGACTCTGCCATTCATCTTGCCCTGTCCCTGTAATGATGATTCTGTTTGAGAGGAAAAACAAAACTAACCCTTTACCTTCCCCAAGGCCTCTGCCACAGCCAGCCGACATCCTCCCTGCCTGTGGTACACCTTTACCCTTTGCTCCATGCTGTTCTCCCAGACAATGCCCTTTCTCTCTGTTTTCAACTCTCTGAATCCTTCCTATCCTTTTAGTCTCAGTTTTCCCATTCTTTCCTGTAGCCTTTTCTTCCCTGGATTGCTCTAGATGGTATAGCGCTGGGAGACAATGTAGGACAGAGAGTCAGGACGCAAGCTCTGGAGCCACATGGTCTGGGCTCAAACACTGGCTGTATTGCATATTTGCTGTGTGATCTTGGGAAAATGACTTAACCTGTCTTTGGCCTGGTTTGCTCCTCTCTGAAATGGGAGCAGATAGGGTCTCATGAGGATAAATGAGTTAATCTACAGGTAAAGCACATAGAACTGTTCTGGTAAATGGTCTTTGCCATCTAAGGGTTAAACCGTAACAATGTTGCTCTCTCCCTCCATGCTCTGTGTCCTCTGGGGACTTCCCGCCTTCAAGAGGCTGCTGGGGTGTGCACCTGGTCTTGCATCCAGTGACACCTGGGCCAGCACATCCATTCTCCTGCACTTGGTTTCCCCAGAGAGCTGAGTTAGGTGTGAGGCTGACCTGTCCCCTTCTTGGCCACCCAGGCAAGTTGGGCTGGCTGGCAGGCAGGATGTCCATACCCTCCATCAGCTTTCACGGTCTGGGTGCTCTGTGGCAGATGCTGGCCTTTGCAGATAGAGAGAAACCCTTTAGAAGTGTGCTGTTCAAGGGAGGAGACTAGAAACACCAGAGGCCCTGCCCAGAGAAGGGGTAAAGGAAGAAGAAATGATTGGAGGTCTTAACTTGGTGGCAAAGTGCCTTGTCTCCCAAGCTCAATGAACTGGGGAAGGAGGATAAGGAGAAAAGACCAGTAGACTTGGGGATGACATCCTTGTCTGGGTCTCTGCAGAGCTGTCAGGGGAGGAGGGTTAGGGGCTGCTTCCAGGGCACAGCTAGGACCCAAGGGGAAGAGGAGACAAGTTTTGGCTCAATAACAGGGTGACTGTTCTAGTAACTAGAGCGGGCCATGTCAGGGTCTTTGTAAGGTAATGAGCTGCCCATCACTGGAGAAATTAAGTACAGCCTGTGTAGGATTTGTTGTGCTGACACATCTTAAAAGCTTACTATGTTCTAAGCCCTGCATTAAGTCCTTTATCATCTCATCTAATCCTCATCACAACTTCATAGGGGTAGGTAAAATATAATATAAGTCTCATGTTATAAATAAAAAGTTAGAACCTAGAGGGTTTATGGGACATACCCAAGTTGGGCAGACCAATGAGAGACCTTGGCTTGACCACCTATTATATATTACTGGGTACATTGCATTTCATTCCTTTAAGTTTCCGTATCTGAAAGCTGGAGATCACGAAGTACTGTACAAGGTAAATACCCAGCAAATACGAGCTACCGTTATTCTCAGACACGGTCATCTCCTCAGGTGAACACAGCTGGTTTCAGCATCTTTTTTTCTGGTCAGGTCACTGTGGTCCTGGGTTGAGTCAGACCCCAGTCTCTTCTCTTACCTGCAGCTAAAAGTCTTGGCTGTGCCAATAAACATTTCCTTAAAAAATGTTCTTGGGGATGTTTGTAGGTATCCACGAAAAAGGTACCTTGATCAGAGCAGTGCAGGAAACAATGGGTTAAACAAAACTAGCCTGGTTATTTCTTGCAGGGCTTCTCAGAGCATTTAGAATGCTAATGTGCACTGTGAGTCTCCCAGAGAAGGCTAAAGTATGCAGCATTTCCAAAATGTATTTAATCATGAACACCTCCCATCCCTGGGTGTCATTGCCCAGGATTGTTTGCTGACTCCCTAGCCAGTAACTTCTGCAAAAGCGCATGACTCTCAGGCTATCGGTAAAGGGGCAGGGAGAGTAATCAAAACAGGAGGCTGTCAGGCTAGCTGGCACCCAGGCTGTTTAACAGAAGTGCCAGGAGAATGGCCTTCCTTAACTCTTGGCCAGAGGTTTCTCTCATGTGGTGACACCAGCAGATAGGCAGACAGGTGCATGATGTGAATTCACTGACAACTGCTTGTGATGGTGGCAACCATTGGTGGTAGAAGTGACAGCAGGTACCGTACCCAGGACATTCTTGAGCACATGGGTTTCATATATCCTTTCTACCACTCAAGTCTGCCCCCGTGTGCTTTAATTCTTTAATCCTAAGTGCAATGCTCTCCCAAGTACTGTTCCAGGATCTCCTTCTCAGGTTATGAGAATGTCAGGATCATCCGATCTTTTCCTCATTGTCATTTCTGGGTCACCAAGATTCTTACCATCTGAGGTATGTTTTTCTTGCTTACCAAGAGGTTTATTTATTCTACTGATTCAATACATCCCATGTCTACCAAGAAAAAAACATAATAGATCAAATATTCCCAAGAATGCATAACCACAGCAGAACCTCTTACAAGGTACACTTCCCTTTCTTATTATCTAACCTAATTATTTCTCTCTGTTATAGCACAATACATTTTCCTCCTAATCATTGGTTCATTTGGGAATCATGTCTTAAAGACAGCTAGAGAAAAGGGGGTGAAGGGCTTTGCAGGGTGGGAGTGGAGGGCTCTGTCTCCAGGCTTTAGCTCTGGCAGTGCTGTGGGGTGGAGGGAGTCAGCTTTCAGCCCAGAAGGGTCCAGCCAAATGGTTCTGAACCTGTGGCCTCCAGAGAAAGAAAAATGAGTCAGCATCAGCTCCGGCATAGTTTGCTTCCCTTCTAATCGGTGCCAGGGCCCCAGATACCAGGGCTGTAATTACTTATGCTGTTGAGAGAAAGGAGTTCTTAAAGTGATTTATCATGGAGGCGATGGAAAATGACAATTGCTCATCACTTAAAACAATGAGCCTGCCAGATGCTGACTACGCAGGTGTGGGCACGTGGGGTGGCAGCATTCCATCTCTGTAGGACTTCCTTGGCGGAGTTAATGAACAATTAGCCCCCGAGGGACATTGCCTCTAGGGAGAGGCACCCATGGTCAGGGCTGTGCCTCCCATGCAGGCTCTTCTGAGAGGTTTTAAAAACATGTATCACACATTTACTCTATCAGGCACTGTGATGTGTTTCATGTAGATCATGACTTGAGGTGGAAATTATCTGTCAGGTGTGCCGAGAACCCCAGGGAGGCAGGGGTCCCCATAGCAGGACCACCCTGAAGGGCCAAGAGAGCCAATTGTCATGGCAACTGGCCAGCCAAACTCATATACCCACTCCCAGGACCAAGGTGGGAGTTGATGGCTTGACTTAATGTTCCAGAGGCAGCAGTGAGCTTTGGGGCTTTCTCTGCCCCTGCATTTCACCCCCTGACATCCCCTTAGGCATCCCTGACTTCTTACCTCAATGTGGCAGATGGAACGTTCTTTTCTGTCTTTTCTCCCATCTTTGTTTTCCTCTGGCTAGACTCTTGTGCAAGAAAAGCCCGTCTGCGCATCAGGACCCTCCCCAATCTCTCGTGCATGGCACACACTTCTCCCATCTCTCCTCCTCAAGATGCACTGCAGTGCAGTTGTGAGTAGCACTGCTGCTGGAGTCTGACTGCTTGTGTTCAAATCCCAGCTCTGCTTGTTAGCTGTATGACCTTGAGCTAATTATCTAACCTCTTTGTGCCTTGGTTTCCCCACTTGTAAAATAGAAGTACTTTAAACATTAAAAATATTAATGTATGCAAAGTGCTTAAAATGGCTTTGTGTGTTACTGTTACTTACTTCCTTTAATTAATATCTTGAGCCTCTACTGTGTGGTGGTAGTGAGACTGATGCCAGGATACATTCAGTGGTCATCCTCACAAGCACAGCTCTGCCCTCGAGTCTTCTTGAGCAAGCCGACATTGGACAGATAATCACACAAATAATTATGTACTTAAAGTCATGACAAATGTGACAAATGTGACACAGAGGGAATACAGAAGCTAGGAGAGCATTTAACAGGGGGACATGACCTTGTGTGGGAGATCAGGAAGGCTTTCCTAGGGAAATAATGTTTAAGCAGAAACTTGTAAGATGAATAAGGGGTCACTAGACAAAATGAGAATAGAAGAGAGTGAACTCAGCTCTGCACCAAGCGGACCTAATAGACATCTACAGAACTCTCCACCCCAAATCAACAGAATATACATTTTTTTCAGCACCACACCACACCTATTCCAAAATTGACCATATACTTGGAAGTAAAGCTCTCCTCAATAAATGTAAAAGAACAGAAATTGTAACAAACTGTCTCTCAGATCACAGTGCAATCAAGCTAGAACTCAGGATTAAGAATCTCACTAAAAACCGCTCAACTACGTGGAAACTGAACAACCTGCTCCTGAATGACTACTGGGTACATAACGAAATGAAGGCAGAAATAAAGATGTTCTTTGAAACCAGCGAGAACCAAGACACAACATACCAGATTCTCTGGGATGCATTCAAAGCAGTGTGTAGAGGGAAATTTATAGCACTAAATGCCCACAAGAGAAAGCAGGAAAGATCCAAAATTGACACCCTAACATCACAATTAAAAGAACTAGAAAAGCAAGAGCAAACACATTCAAAAGCTAGCAGAAGGCAAGAAATAGCTAAAATCAGAGCAGAACTGAAGGAAATAGAGACACAAAAAACCCTTCAAAAAATAAATGAATCCAGGAGCTGGTTTTTTGAAAGGATCAACAAAATTGATAGACTGCTAGCAAGATTAATAAAGAAAAAAAGAGAGAAGAATCAAATAGATGCAATAAAAAATGATAAAGGGGATATCACCACCGATCCCACAGAAATACAAACTACCATCAGAGAATATTACAAACACCTCTATGCAAATAAACTAGAAAATCTAGAAGAAATGGATAAATTCCTCAACACATACGCCCTCCCAAGACTAAACCAGGAAGAAGTTGAATCTCTGAATAGACCAATAACAGGAGCTGAAATTGTGGCAATAATCAATAGCTTACCAACCAAAAAAAGTCCAGGTCCAGATGGATTCACAGCCCAATTCTACCAGAGGTACAAGGAGGAGCTGGTACCATTCCTTCTGAAACTATTCCAATCAATAGAAAAAGAGGGAATCCTCCCTAACTCATTTTATGAGGCCAGCATCATCCTGATACCAAAGCCTGGCAGAGACACAACAAAAAAAGAGAATTTTAGACCAATATCCTTGATGAACATTGATGCAAAAATCCTCAATAAAATACTGGCAAACAGAATCCAGCAGCACATCAAAAAGCTTATCCACCATGATCAAGTGGGCTTCATCCCTGGGATGCAAGGCTGGTTCAATATACGCAAATCAATAAATGTAATCCAGCATATAAACAGAACGAAAGACAAAAACCACATGATTATCTCAATAGATGCAGAAAAGGCCTTTGACAAAATTCAACAACCCTTCATGCTAAAAACTCTCAATAAATTAGGAATTGATGGGACATATCTCAAAATAATAAGAGCTATTTATGACAAACCCACAGCCAATATCATACTGAATGGGCAAAAACTGGAAGCATTCCCTTTGAAAACTGGCACAAGACAGGGATGCCCTCTCTCACCACTTCTATTCAACATAGTGTTGGAAGTTCTGGCCAGGGCAATTAGGCAGGAGAAGGAAATCAAGGGTATTCAATTAGGAAAAGAGGAAGTCAAATTGTCCCTGTTTGCAGATGACATGATAGTATATCTAGAAAACCCCATTGTCTCAGCCCAAAATCTCCTTAAGCTGATAAGCAACTTCAGCAAAGTCTCAGGATACAAAATCAATGTGCAAAAATCACAAGCATTCTTATACATCAATAACAGACAAACAGAGAGCCAAATCATGAGTGAACTCCCATTCACAATTGCTTCAAAGAGAATAAAATACCTAGGAATCCAACTTACAAGGGATGTGAAAGACCTCTTCAAGGAGAACTACAAACCACTGCTCAAGGAAATAAAAGAGGATACAAACAAATGGAAGAACATTCCATGCTCATGGGTAGGAAGAATCAATATCATGAAAATGGCCATCCTTCCCAAGGTAATTTACAGATTCAATGCCATCCCCATCAAGCTACCAATGACTTTCTTCACAGAATTGGAAAAAACTACTTTAAAGTTCATATGGAACCAAAAAAGAGCCCGCATCGCCAAGTCAATCCTAAGCCAAAAGAACAAAGCTGGAGGCATCACACTACCTGACTTCAAACTATACTACAAGGCTACAGTAACCAAAACAGCATGGTACTGGTACCAAAACAGAGATATAGATCAATGGAACAGAACAGAGCCATCAGAAATAATGCCACATATCTACAAGTATCTGATCTTTGACAAACCTGACAAAAACAAGAAATGGGGAAAGGATTCCCTATTTAATAAATGGTGCTGGGAAAACTGGCTAGCCATATGTAGAAAGCTGAAACTGGATCCCTTCCTTACACCTTATACAAAAATCAATTCAAGATGGATTAAAGACTTAAATGTTAGACCTAAAACCATAAAAACCCTAGAAGAAAACCTAGGCATTACCATTCAGGACATAGGCATGGGCAAGGACTTCATGTCTAAAACACCAAAAGCAATGGCAACAAAAGCCAAAATTGACAAATGGGATCTAATTAAACTCAAGAGCTTCTGCACAGCAAAAGAAACTACCATCAGAGTGAACAGGCAACCTACAAAATGGGAGAAAATTTTTGCAACCTACTCATCTGACAAAGGGCTAATATCCAGAATCTACAATGAACTCCAACAAATTTACAAGAAAAAAACAAACAACCCCATCAAAAAGTGGGCGAAGGACATGAACAGACACTTCTCAAAAGAAGACATTTATGCAGCCAAAAAACACATGAAAAAATGCTCACCATCACTGGCCATCAGAGAAATGCAAATCAAAACCACAATTGGATACCATCTCACACCAGTTAGAATGGCAATCATTAAAAAGTCAGGAAACAACAGGTGCTGGAGAGGATGTGGAGAAATAGGAACACTTTTACACTGTTGGTGGGACTGTAAACTAGTTCAACCCTTGTGGAAGTCAGTGTGGCGATTCCTCAGGGATCTAGAACTAGAAATTCCATTCGACCCAGCCATCCCATTACTGGGTATATACCCAAAGGACTATAAATCATGCTGCTATAAAGACACATGCACACGTATGTTTATTGCGGCATTATTCACAATAGCAAAGACTTGGAACCAACCCAAATGTCCAACAATGATAGACTGGATTAAGAAAATGTGGCACATATACACCATGGAATACTATGCAGCCATAAAAAATGATGAGTTCACGTCCTTTGTAGGGACATGGATGAAATTGGAAATCATCATTCTCAGTAAACTATCGCAAGAACAAAAAACCAAACACCGCATATTCTCACTCATAGGTGGGAATTGAACAATGAGAACACATGGTCACAGGAAGGGGAACATCACACTCTGGGGACTGTTGTGGGGTAGGGGGAGGGGGGAGGGATAGCATTGGGAGATATACCTAATGCTAGATGACGAGTTGGTGGGTGCAGCGCACCAGCATGGCACATGTATACATATGTAACTTACCTGCACATTGCGCACATGTACCATAAAACCTAAAGTATAATAATAATAATAATAATAATAATAATAATAATAAAAGAAAAAAAAAAAAAAAAAAAGTAAAGCATGTACATAGGCCCTGGCTGCAAATAAGCATGGCATTTTTGCAGAGCTGAAAGGAAGACCAGTCTGGACAGGGCACAGATAGAGTGAATGAAGTTAGGGATAACGGCTTATTTTCTTCTTCTGGTCTTTCCTGGCCTCTCTCTCTCTCTGCTCCTTCCCTCTCTCCTCCCAGGGAAGACAAGTGATTATTCTGACTAGTGAGTTTGAGACGAGGTGGATTCTGGACTCTGTTGGGGGTCACTTGGCAGTAAACGTTCTGCCCCTGCAGGGTGAAGTCCACAGTCCTACTGTTCCTTGAGGCTGGACGTGTGAGGATGCTTGATGATGAGGGTGGACTTAGGAAACCCAGTGTTGACACTTAAGCCACAGTCCACAACACTACACTTTCAACAACGCAGCTGATGTCTTGATCTCCATCTGCAGGACTTCATAAGTTCTGTATTAAGGCAGGGTAAGAAAGGGGTGTCATCTATTCGGCCCTATGGGAAGGGGCCAGATCATGCGAGACCTTATCAGCCATCTGCTCTTTCTCCACTCTCTGGCCCATAGTCAGGTGTTTCTGTTTGGAGGTAGGATCAAGTGCTGAATATCAAATATTTTTAATACAACTCTGTTTTTCTTTTATAGTTGGTGGGCTAGGAGTGGGGGAAAGGAGTCCGGAAACCTCTTTAATATCGAAGGGTCCAGGGATTCAATTATACTTTTCTCTGACAGAAAGTCAATTTTAAAAGAATATGTCAACAGTTTAAATGGTAGTGCTGGCTTTTTTCTGCAGTGAGAAATTTTGAATTCTCTAGCTTGGTCTCTTTGAGCCCAGCCAGCTTGGCAGATTTTGGCCCAAAGCATGAGGGACCCCGTCACCCATTTACCCCTACTTGAATTGCAAATGGCATGAGGCTTTCAATTCTTTTGCAGTTCATTTTTGAAAGGACACACCTTCCATCTCATTTCCTCCTTAGGAGAACCTTGCAAAGGGAGGAATTTTTGTCCCATTTTTCAGATGAGGTAACTCATGCTTACACAGGGGAAGTAACTGGCCCAGGGCCATACGGTGACAAGTGGAGGGTCCAGGAATCGAGGCCAAGTCTCTATGATTTCAAAGGCCATGCTACCATCTGCTGGAAGCCTTACCATTTTATTAGTCAGCGTTTGCTCATGACTAGCCCATCAGAGAAAAATGGAGTGACTGGGAAAATAAGAGGCAAAACTGCAGATGCAGGAGCCTCAGGCCAGGAGCCATGGACACACTCACTCTTGCCTGCTAGCCTCCTTTACTCCCATAGTGGGCAGTCATTTTCCACTTGGTGGAGAATGGGGCCACACAGTCCCTGGTTCCTATTGCCAGTTCTGAACAACCAGTTCACCTCTCAGCTTAAAGATTCCTTCTTCAGAGAAGCCTTCCAAGATGCCAAGGTTAGGCCTCTCTGTCATTCCCCTCCATGGCACTGATCTCAATTTTTAATGATTGATTAATCTGTGTTGTTATTTGATTTGTCCTTTAAGTATGACTCTTCCATGAGACTGCAAACCTCATAAGGACATCGCCTGATACAACCCTGGCATTCTGTAGTAGTTCTTGAATGAATTTGTTGAATAAACTCAGCAAGTGAAGAAGAGGGGGAAAGTGTTTTAGGCAGAGGGAATAGCACTTGTCAAGGCCCAGAGGATGGAACGAATCTGGCACTCTAAAAGCAAGCATGTTGAGTCTGATCAGATTGGACTGGCAGGGGAGGGGCAGATCGTTAAGATGTTATAAATCCAGTTAAGGCTTTTGGACTTCCTCCTGGGTGCAATGAGAAGCCTTTGCAAGGTTTTAAGCAGGGGAGTGATGAGGTAGATTTGTGTGTTAGCCTGATTGTTTTGGTTGGAGCAAGGGGTGAAGCTGGAAGCAGGGAGGTCAGGAAGGAGGCTCTTGGAACAACCCAGGAGGGAGACGAAGGTGGCGTAAACATTGATGGTTGCTGTTAGTGGTGTGGGAGGGAGATGACACATTTGGATGATGGGATGGGTAGGGCTTGGTGTAGGAGGTGGGTTAAGAAAGGTTGGCTGGGCACCTTGGCTCATTCCTGCAATCCCAGCATTTTGGGAGGCTGAGGCAGGTGGATCACCTGTAGTGAGGAGTTCAAGACCAGCCTGGCCAACATGGCGAAACCCTGTCTCTATTAAAAATACAAAAAATTAGCCAGGTGTGGTGGCTGGTGCCTGTAATCCAGCTCCTCGGGAGGCTGAGGCAGGAGAATTGCTTGAACCTGAGGGGCAGAGGTTGCAGTGAGCCGAGATCATCCCATTGTACTCCAGTCTGGGTGACAAGAGCAAAACTCCATCTCAAAACAAACAAAAAACAAAAACAAAAAACAAAAAAACTGAAAAGGTGTCAGGAAGAGGCTTGGGTTTCTAACTAAGGCAACAAAGCAGTAAGGCTGTAGTTTTGAGTGGACGGTTGTTGGTCTAGGCTCATTCACAGTGGCAGGGTTGAAGCCAGTTCCCACAGGTCTCCTGACTTCACACATTTTAAAGGGGTTCTGAGCTGGGCATGGTAGCTTATGTCTGTAATTCCAGCTACTCTGGAGGCTGAGGGGGAGGATTGCTTTAGCACAGGAGTTTGAGATTAGCCTGGGCAACATAGCCAGACCTCAACCCCTACCAAAAAAAAAAAAAAAAAAAAAAAAATTCAGAGTCACCCTCAACAGGTAGAATTTATCCTATTACAGACAGAAATTCTGGTCCAACTGTCTGGGCCACCTGAAATCCCAGCTGGGTCAGCTGCAGGAGCTCAGGAAGCCTTTTCTGGGTTGCCAGTCAGAGAAAGGCACTCTCATGTGGGAAACCAGAGGACCAGTGCCTTCTCAGTCTGAAAAGCAAAGCTGAGTCTACATCAGGCTTAGGACATCTGAAAAGAGCCAGTTCTGGCTTGTTCATACAATCCCAGATGTAAACACCAGGGAGCTGCCTTGAGTCTTGAGGAATAAGCATGGGCCACAAAAGGAAGCTGGGTTTCCTTACCTTTGTCTTGAGAGGAGGTTAATAGGCTCATGGAACTTATTACCTAGGGCAGGCTGGGATCAAGTGATTGATTTATGGATTGATTGACAGCCACTCACCCAACAGATACTTATCGAGGGCCTGCTATATTTTTCTCTGCAGTGCCCTGAGGGTTCGAGGTCTTGGACTTGCTACTAACCTACCAGGTAACCGTGGACAATCCCCTTCTCCTTCTTGGATTAATAATCATAAAAGCCACACTTTACTGAGTCATGAACATGTTCAAGGTGCTGATTGCTCACCACTCACAACAGTTCCTTGAGGTAAGTATGGTTACACCCATTTTACAGATGAGGAAGCTGAGTTTGGAGAGATTTAGTAATTTACCCAGGGCCATATGGAAGCAAGGTGGAGCTGCAGTTCCACTCCAGTGCGAGGTCAAGGGAAAATGCACTCTCCCATGGGGCATCTTGGCAGTGAGGTGCCAGGAAAGAGTTTTAAGTAGAAGGGTGACACCATCAAACCCTTGTTTGGAAGATGGATCCAATGTGGGGTGACCAGATAGGAGGCGTTATAGTGGTCCAGGCTGGAACTAGGGCAGGGACTGTGGGCTGGAGAGGCAGGGCTGGATAGGAGTTACATGGCAAAGGACAAATCCCCAGCACATGGGGTCGGAGTGGACAGAGCAGTGGGAGATTCTGAGGTTTTCAGTGGTGTGGCTGGAAGGATGATGGCAGAGACAAGGAGGAGTGGAGGAAGAGCAGGTTTTGGGGGCAGATGAGAGCTTCACAGCCTAGAGGTAGCCCTGTGCTGGCACTGTGGAAGAGCCTCTGTCCAGACAGCAGTGCCTGAGGTCGTCTGTGGTGTGCAATTCTATCTTTCTTTCTTAATGGTTTCCCAGGCAGGGGCCATATCTTCCTGTTTACTCTTTAAGAATTATTTGAAATGGAGTGTGTGTGTATGTGTGTGTGTGTGTGTGCGCGTGCGTGTGTGTTTATTTCTCAGCTTTTAACCTTGCCAACTTGTGCCTCTTAAATACTAATTACCTCTTGGGCTTGACAATTCTGCTTTCTTAAAACAGCCTCAGCAGGCCTTTCCTGCCCATGAAAGGCCAAGAGTGTGGCTGTCTCTGTGCTGAAGGCCTCTGGACAGTGCAGGTTTTGGGGATAATTAGCCAGGGAGGGCGAGGCTCCAGGAGTAGACAAGGTGACTCAGGGTTGGCAGCCACTGTGTCTCCACAGCAGAGCTCTGGTGCTCGAGGCAGGAGACGCTGCAGCAAGCTGCTGGCTGCGATGCGTCCTGTCCCCCCAGGCCTAATGAGAAGAGACAGGCCAACCATAGTGCCTGCTGGGGGGTGGGGGCTTCGTTGGGACCAGCAGGCTTTTCCCGGGACAGGCGGACAGCCGCATTGTTTCCTTAGTGCTGGAGGGGAAATGAGATTCCTCCTAGGGGGACAGTGTCCACCCTACAGTCCACCCAGTCCTCAGTCGCCGAGCTCCCCACTCCCCAGGACCAACCCTGGGCAGAGCAAAGGGATGTGTGTGTGGGAGAGGGGGAGGTCCTTTGAGAGGTGGGCAAAGTCAGGGCCTGTGCTTTAAGTTACCAGATGTATTGAGAGGTGCTGAGCACCATTCAACCTCTCCCCCACCCCCAGCACCCCATGCAGCATGGTTAAAATTAGTGGTTAAGATCTCTTGGTAATCAGGCAAACCTTGTTTGAAATGCCAACTCCTCTTCTTCCTAGCTGTGTGATGTAGGCGAGTTACTCAGCCTCTGCAAACCTGAGTTTCTGTAAAACGGAGATAACAACAGAGCTGGCCTTCTAGAATGGTGGCCGTGGCTTGATAAACTTGTATTTGTTTGCTAGGACTGCTGTAACGCAGTATTATAAACTGTGCTTTTAAAAAAACAGGATTTTAGTGTCTCACAGTTCTGGAGGCTGGAAGTTTGAGATCAAGGTGTTGGCAGGGGGGTGTCCTCGGAGGGCTGTGAGGGAGGATGTGTTCTGGGCCCCTCTCTTTTGTCTGTAGATGGCTATGCTCATGCCATGTGGCATTCCCTCGATATGCACATTTGTCTCCAAATTTCCCCTTTTTCTAAGGACACTAATCATATTAGATTAGGGCCCACCCTAAATACCTCATTTTAACTTGATTATCTCTGTAAAGACACTATCTCCAGGTAAGGTCACAGTCAGATCCCCAGTCAATTCCCAGCCTGGGTGCTGGGAATTTTGGGGAATGGTGACATACATTTTAACCCATGACAGAGAAAGATGACATGCAAAACACTTAGTAGGGCACAGAATAAGTGAGCTATACGTTATTATTATTGTCCTTGCCGTAATCCTATCCCTAATCTCCAGCCACCTTCTGAAATGTGCTCTGTTTCAGCTTCAATATCCTGTCTGTTCCCCAGAGCTTTCTCTCCTGTCCTTTCCCACCCTAACCTCTCTTTTCTGTTTTCCCTGACCTGAGAATTCAATCCTCATCCCCAAGATGGAAAAGGATCACTGGGAATGGTGTGACAAAGGTTTAGATCACTGGGTGTGTGGACCACATGTCAAGGCTGCTGGTCTGAGCCTAGGTCCTGGCTGATAACTGAAGCCTGTCTCCTGCTTCTGTGATGGTAATCCTCCAGGACTTGCTTACCTTAGTCTCCAGAGAAAGATGTGGCTGAGAAATAAAAATAAAATTTGAAGCCCCACAACTAAGTGAACAGACCCCCTCTTGGCCAAAGGAACCTCAGAGAAACTGTAAAAACTGAGTACTCATCCAAGACAGAATGGGATGGGGAGGCAAACACACCTTGTTATATCCCCTCCCTCACTGACTGACATTAGACTCTTTCCTAAAGGTGAAACAGAAACCAGCCCTTGTGAAAGACTTGTCAGACTCATCCCTTTTTGCAGTTCTGACACAACCGACCAGCATTCCTTCCTGATAAGAGACCACAGACTGGGCTGGGCATGGTGGCTCATGCCAGTATTCCCAACACTTTGGAAGGCCGAGGCATGTGGATCACCTGAGGTCAGGAGTTCGAGACCAGCCTGACCAACATGGTGAAATCCTGTCTCTACTAAAAATACAAAAATTATCTTGGCGTGGTGGCATGCACCTGTTATCCCAGCTACTAAGGAGGCTGAGGCAGGAGAATCACTAGAACCCGGTAGGCAGAAGCTGCAGTGAGCCAAGATTGCACCACTGCTCCCCAGCCTAGGGGACAAGAGTGAAACTCTGTCTCCAAAAAAAAAAAAAAAAAAAAAAAAAAAATAGAGACTGCTCACCATGGACTGGTTCTGGCCGGTTTACAGAGGCTGTGCACAGGATGCTTCTGTGTCCTTTCTTTGACCTTTTGACATACAGAGCCTAACTTTACTGCACTTAAAAGTTAAGTCTCCACCCAAAGTGATATGGTTTGGCTCTTTGTCCCCACCCAAATCTCACCTTGAATTGTAATAATCTCCACCTGTCATGGGAGGGACCCCGTGGGAGGTAATTGAATATGGGGGTGGGTTTTTCCCATATTGCTCTCATGATGGTGAATAAGTCTCATGAGATCTGATGGTTTTATAAAGGAGAGTTCCCCTGCACATGCTCTCTTGCCTGCTGACATGTAAGACATGACTTTGCTCCTCCTTCACCTTCCGCCATGATTGTGAGGCTTCCCCAGCCATGTGGAAGTGTGAGTCAATTAAACCTCTTTCCTTTATAAATTACCCAGTCTCTGGTATGTCTTTATTAGCAGCATCAGAATAGGTTAATACACAAAGTGAACATGGATGTATGTACCATGCATGTTTGTTTATTATGCATGCATATGCCCCCCTATCATGAATAGTCATAGCTCCTCCTGTAACCCACTAAATGTGTATACTTATCCAACCCATTTTGCATAAATTACTGTTCCACCCTTACCTCCCTTGTAGTGCTTGCTTTTGGTTTCTACTGGAGGCTACATTTTCCCACCTGTGGGATGGCCAGCCCACAGGCTGCAACCCTTTATAAGAAATAAAGCTCTTCTTTCCAAATTTATGAATCCTGTGGTTCTTCAATTGATACGGATAATGGCTAAGAATTTGGACTCCAATATCCCTTGCCTCCTAGCTTGTGGATCAGCAAACTCAGTCTGTGGGTGATATTTGGCTCACTGCCTGATTTTTGTAAATAAAGTCTTATTTAGACAATTACACCCATTCATTTATATATTGTCTATGATTGCTTACATGCTGCAAAGACAGAGTCGTATATTTGCATCAGAGATCAACCATATGGCCTGTAAAGCTGAAAATAATTACTATTTGGTTCGTTATGGAAAAAAGTTCACTGACCCCGTCTTAACTTTATGATCTCGGAAACTATCTTGACCTTTCTGTATCTTATTTTCCCATTTATTAATTAGAGGTGGTGATGGTACCTTTCTTATGGGAGTGTAGTGATTGTCAGGCCTCTGAGCCCACGCAAAGCCATCGCAAAGGTGTCAGACCATGCAGGGATGCCTGCCTTGGTCCTTCACCCTTAGCAGCAAGTCCCGCTTTTCTGGGGGAGGGGCAAGTACCCCAACCCCTTCTCTCTGTGTCTCTACCTCTTCTCTGCTTTTCTGCAGGAAGGGCAAGTATCCCAACCTCATATCTCTGTGCCCCAATCCCTTATTTCTGTACCCCAACCTCGTATCTCTGTGCCCCAACCCCTTCTCTGCTTTTCTGGAGGGCAAGAAACCCCCACCCCTTCTCCGTGTCTCTACTCTTTTCTCTGGGCTTGCCTCCTTCACTATGGATAAGCTTCCACCTTCCATTCCTCCTTCTCCCTTAGCCTGTGTTCTTAAGAACTTAAAACCTGTTCAACTCTCACCTGACCTAAAATCTAAATGCCTTATTTTCTTCTGCAATGCTGCTTGACCCCAATACAAACTCGACAGTAGTTCCAAATAGCCAGAAAACGGCATTTTGAATTTTTCCATCCTGCAAGATCTAAATAATTCTCGTAAAATAGGCAAACGGTCTGAGGTGCCTGACGTCCAGGCATTCTTTTACACATTGGTCCCTCTCTAGTCTCTGTTCCCAATGCAACTCATCCCAAATCTTCCTTCTTTCCCTCCTGCCTGTCCCCTCAGTCCCAACCCCAAGCGTCACTGAGTCTTTCTAATCTTCCTTTTCTACAGACCCTTTTGACCTCTCCCCTCCTCACCAGGCCGAGCTAGGTCCCAATTCTTCCTCAGCCTCCGCTCCTCCACCCTATAATCCTTTTATCACCTCCCCTCCTCACACCTGGTCTGGCTTACAGTTTCATTCCGTGACTAGCCCTCCCCCACCTGCCCAGCAATTTACTCTTAAAAAGGTGGCTGGAGCTAAAGGCATAGTAAAGGTTAATACTCCTTTTTCTTTATCCCAAATCAGATAGCGTTTAGGCTCTTTTTCATCCAACTAACCCTGAGATGCTTTACAGCTCTAGACCCTAAAAGGTCAAAAGGCCGTCTTATTCTCAATATACATTTTATTACCCAATCTGTTCCCAACATTAAATAAAACTCCAAAAATTGGAATCTGGCCCTCAAACCCCACAACAGGACTTAACTAACCTCACCTTCAAGGTGTACAATAACAGAAAAAAGTTGCAATTCCTTGCCTCCACTGTGAGACAAACCCCAGCCACATCTCCAGCACACAAGAACTTCCAAACACCTGAACTGCAGCAGCCAGGCATTCCTCCAGAACCTCCTCCCCCAGGAGCTTGCTACACGTGCTGGAAATCTGGCTACTGGGCCAAGGAATGCCCGCAGCCTGGGATTCCTCCTAAGCTGCGTCCCATCTGTGTGGGCCCCCACTGAAAATCGGACTGTTCAACTCACCTGGCAGCCACTCCCAGAGCCCCTGTAACTCTGGCCCAAGGCTCTCTGACTCCTTCCCAGATCTTCTCGGCTCAGCGGCTGAAGACTGACGCTGCCCGATCGCCTCGGAAGCCCCATAGACCATCACGGACGCCAAGCTTTAGGTAACTCTCACAGTGGAGGGTAAGTCCGTCCCCTTCTTAATCAATACGGAGGCTACCCACTCCACATTACCTTCTTTTCAAGGGCCTGTTTCCCTTGCCTTCATAACTGTTGTGGGTATTGACAGCCAGGCTTGTAAACCTCTTAAAACTCCCCAACTCTGATGCCAACTTAGACAATAAGTTGTCTAATTTGTCAAACTCTTTTATGCACTCTTTTTTAGTTATCCCCACCTGCCCAGTTCCCTTATTAGGCCGAGATATTTTAACTAAATTATCTGCTTCCCTGACTATTCCTGGACTACAGCTGCATCTCATTGCTGCCCTTCTTCCCAATCCAAAGCCTCCTTTGCGTCCTCCTCTTGTATTCCGCCACCTTAACCCACAAGTATAAGATACCTCTACTCCCTCCTTGGAGATTGATCATGCACCCCTTACCATCTCATTAAAACCTAATCACCCTTACCCCACTCAATGCCAAGATCCCATCCCACAGCACGCTTTAAAAGGATTAAAGCCTGTTATCACTCGCCTGCTACAGCATGGCCTTTTAAAGCCTATGAACTCTCCTTACCATTCCCCCATTTTACCTGTCCTAAAACCAGACAAGGCTTATAAGTTAGTTCAGAATCTGCGCCTTATCAACCAAATTGTTTTGCCTATCCACCCCCTGGTGCCAAACCCATATACTCTCCTATCCTCAATACCTCCCTCTACTACCCATTATTCTGTTCTGGATCTCAAATGTGCTTTCTTTACTATTCCTTTGCACCCTTCATCCCAGCCTCTCTTTGCTTTCACTTAGACTGACCCTGACACCCATTAGGCTCAGCAAATTACCTGGGCTGTACTGCCGCAAGGCTTCACAGACAGCCCCCATTACTTCAGTCAAGCCCAAATTTCATCCTCATCTGTTACCTATCTCGGCATAATTCTCATAAAAACACACGTGCTCTCCCTGCTGATCATGTCCGATTAATCTTCCAAACCTCAATCCCTTACAAAACAACTCCTTTCCTTCCTAGGCATGGTTAGTGCGGTCAGAATTCTTACACAAGAGCCAGGACCGCACCCTGTAGCCTTTCTGTGCAAACAACTTGACCTTACTGTTTTAGCCTAGCCCTCAGGTCTGCGTGAAGTGGCTGCCGCTGCTTTAATACTTTTAGAGGCACTAAAAATCACAAACTATGCTCAACTCATGCTCTACATTTCTCATAACTTCCAAAATCTATTTTCTTCCTCATACCTGATGCATATACTTTCTGCTCCCCGGTTCCTTCAGCTGTACTCACTTTGTTAAGTCCCACAATTACCATTGTTCCTGGCCCCGACTTCAATCTGGCCTCCCATATTATTCCTGATACCACACCTGACCCCCATGACTGTATCTCTCTGATCCACCTGACATTCACCCCATTTCCCCATATTTCCTTCTTTCCTGTTCCTCACCCTGATCACGCTTGATTTATTGATGGCAGTTCTACGAGGCCTAATCGCCACACACCAGCAAAGGCAGGCTATGCTATAGCACAAGCCACTAGCCTGCCTCTTAGAACCTCTCATTTCCTTTCCATCGTGGAAATCTATCCTCAAGGTAATAACTTCTCAGTGTTCCATCTGCTATTCTACTACTCCTCAGGGATTATTCAGGCCCCCTCCCTTCCCTACACATCAAGCCTGAAGATTTGCCCCCACCCAGGACTGGCAAATTAGCTTTACTCAACATGCCCCGAGTCAGATAACTAAAATACCTCTTAGTCTAAGTAGACACTTTCACTAGATAAGTAGAAGCCTTTCCTACAGGGTCTGAGAAGGCCACGCAGTCATTTCTTCCCTTCTGTCAGACATAATTCCTCAGTTTAGCCTTCCCACCTCTATACAGTCTGATAACAGAGCAGCCTTTATTAGTCAATTCAGCCAAGCAGTTTTTCAGGCTCTGAGTATTCAGTGAAACCTTTATATCCCTTACGGTCCTCTGTCTTCAAGAAAAGTAGAACGGACTAAAGGTCTTTTAAAAACACACCTCACCAAGCTCAGCCACCAACTTAAAAAGGACTGGACAGTACTTTTACCACTTTCCCTTCTCAGAAGTCAGACCTGTCCTCAGAATGCTACAAGGTACAGCCCATTTAAGCTCCTGTATAGACGCTCCTTTTTATTAGGCCCTGGTCTCATTCCAGACACCAGACCAACTTAGACTGTGCCCCCAAAAAACTTGTCATCCCTACTATCTTCTGTCTAGTCATACTCCTATTCACCGTTCTCAACTACTTATACATGCCCTGCTCTTGTTTACACTGCCGGTTTACACTGTTTCTCCAAGGCATCACAGCTGATATCTCCTCATGCTATCCCCAAACTGCCAGTCTTAACTCTTGAAGTAAATAAATAATCTTTGCTGGCAGGACTATGCTGAATCTCCTTAGGCACTCTCTAATTAGATGTCCTAGGTCCTCCCAATTCTTAGACCTTTTATACCTGTTTTTCTCCTTCTCTTATTCCATCTAGTTTTTCAATTCATACAAAACCGTATCCAGGCCACCACCAATAATTCTAAATGACAAATGTTTCTTCTAACAACCCCACAATATCACCCCTTACCACAAAATCTTCCTTCAGCTTAATCTCTCCCACTCTAGGTTCCCACGCTGCCCCTAATCCCGCTTGAAGCAGCCCTGAGAATTATCGCCCATTCTCTCTCCATACAACCCCCTAAAAATTTTCGCCGCCCCAAGACTTCAACACTATTTTGTTTTATTTTTCTTATTAATATAAGAAGGCAGGAATGTCAGGCCTCTGAGCCCAAGCCAAGCCATCGCATCCCCTGTGACTTGCACATATACACCCAGATGGCCTGAAGTAACTGAAGATCCACAAAAGAAGTAAAAATAGCCTTAACTGATGACACTCCACCATTGTGATTTGTTCCTGCCCCACCCTAACTGATCAATGTACTTTGTAATCTCCCCCACCCTTAAGAAGGTTCTTTGTAATTCTCCCCACCTTTGAGAATGTACTTTATGAGATCCACCCCTGCCCACAAAACATTGCTCTTAACTTCACCGTCTATCCCAAAACCTATAAGAACTAATGATAATCCACCACCCTTGGCTGACTCTCTTTTCGGACTCAGCCCACCTGCACCCAGGTGAAATAAACAGCTTTATTGCTCACACAAAGCCTGTTTGGTGGTCTCTTCACACGGACGCGCATGAAAGTGATGATTAAATGTGCTGATACATACAGTGCCACATAGGCTATTAGTATTATTATTATACAAGCCACAGCCAAACTCCACTGGCCCAGAGCCATGTGCCCTCAGCTGGGGTTGTAATCAGGGCCAAAGGCTTGACTTCACAGCCTTGCTGGAGGAACTCGGCCTCTCTAAACCTATAGCATCCAGACCTCCACCGGCAATTTCTATTAATAGTTTGCATAGATGGGCCTGCAGTGCCTCTCTGTTTTTTATCTCCAGCTGCCCCACACAGGATCTCACACTTGTTCCAGTTTATGCCATCTCATTCAACAACGATTTGTTGAGGACCTATTAGATATGCAGAGAGTCTTGAGCTGGGCATTAGCGGGGGCAGGAGATAAATACAGCATCATCCCTGCCCTCACATTTATCGCCCTCCTTCTACTCCTTATGTAATAGGATGCCTGGTAGAGACTCAGACCTTACAATTTTTGTAGCTGAAAAAATTTCGAGCAGTATTGTAAAAATTTTGAGCAGTTTCTGTCTTTAAGGGTGGAGACTGAAATTTACCTTTAGGGCAGACTGTCCCTTTGTTCTTGGCAGAACCTCTTGAGTGGGGCCTTGTAGTTATGTAAATGAGAAGCAAGTGCTATCCCTGGTTCTCCAAGACCTAAATGCCATTGCTTCAGACTGAGATGTTAGGTGTACTGCTTAGCAATGGAAATGAGGTGGGTATTTTAGCGGAATCAGGCCTCTGCAAATTATGTTTCCTTTAGAGAAATGTTTCCTTTCTAATTCTGGATCGAGACTGCCCCACGCCTGTACATTGCCACATTTGTACCTAGTTGGTGAGATTTTTCTGTGGCAGTTGTTCCTAGCTGTAATCTTGGAGAGCCAGACTCTGGGAAGTGTACCGGGGGATTCTTGTGGGGCTGCCTTGTTACGGACTTGATGCCAGATGTCTCCCTTGTGGGTGGGTGGGGGTCAGTTTCAGTGGGGGTTCCCATTTGGGGATAGGATGTAAGGATTTGGGAGGCAGGTCTGGACTTCAGAGTGGGAAGGCTGGCCAGCAGCCAGGGAGGGAACCAGTCCAGTAAGTTTTAAGGTTGGAGTTGGGTCTGTGGATTCAAAGAGTGGCCTCTTCTAGTAGCAGTTCTAAATTATTCTCTGTTGTGCTTCCCTTACTTGAGTCCTAAACCTTCAGTTTGGGATTCGGGGGTGGTGGATTGGGGAAGATAATAACCCGGGGTTTAGAAGGAACAGCCAGTTTCGATTGAGGGCCTCAGAAATGGACGTCAGTGGTAGATCAGGAGAGGACAGCTGGGCTCAGTAGCCTGGTGTATTAGTCTGTTCTCACACTGCTAATAAAGACATACCCAAGACTGGGTAATTTATAAAGGAAAGAGGTTTAATTGACTCACAGTTCTACGTGGCTAGGAGGCCTCACAATCATGGCAGAGGTGAATGAGGAACAAAGTCATATCTTACATGGCAGGAGGCAAGAGAGCTTGTGCAGGGTAACTCCCCTTTATAAAACCATCAGATGTTGTGAAACTTATTCACTATCATGAGAACAGCACTGGAAAGACCTGCTCCCATGATTCAATTACCTTCCACTGTGTCCCTCCCAAGACACATGGGAATTATGGGAGCTACAATTCAAGATGAGATTTGAGTTGGGACACAGCCAAACCATATCACCTGGTGACCTCACCAGAGCCCACAGCAGCAGCAAGCAGACCAGCCAAGGGGCTCATTCTGGAGCATTCAAGGCCGTACCCTTGAAAACTCTTAGAATTAGCTGGAGGACAGGTTGAGGGGTACATTTCCAGCAATGAGGAGATGGCTTCATGGAGTATGCAAAAGCAGCCACTTGTCACTCTTCATTTCTTTGCCCATTAAACAAAAACCACCTGGTAATGATCTGTACTTCCTTTCATCTTAGAATAGTTCACTGTCACCTCCCCCACCAGTTGACATTTGGGATCTGTGTAAATTTAATATCGGTTTGGCCTATTGATATTGGACAGGACAGAGCACACTAAAATAATACCACTTGTCTAGGATAACCGAGCCCTTTGGTAGTTAGGAGCAGGCGCTGAAAATCCCAGATGTCAAGAGTTCACAATAAGGAGGTAGGAGGGGACTCCCAGGACAAGTATCCCTGAAATAGGGGCAATGGTTACGATGGCAGGTGGCCCCCTTAGTAATTGCTGTTGTGGTGGTGAGAGGGACTTGAAACCAAAGGTAATTTGTGCAAAGTTGCAATGGTAGAAGCTGGTGTTTCTCTTTCCACCAAGCATATTCTGAATGTCCACTTTTGAACTCAGCAGGCAACATCTGTCTTCTAGATCCCATGATGGGTCATTCAGTAAAATCTCTGGGGCTTCCATGAGCTAGATGCCACTTCTGTGTCTGCTGGTGCTAGTACCAGGAATGATCTCCACAGGGGAAATTGGAGCTGTGTGTTCCCACAGGAGGGAACTAGCTGTGTGTAGTGAGGAAGCAGATTAGAAGCAAGTCCCCTCTGAGAGGACCTAGATAAGAAATGATCACAGAGAAAAGAGCAAGAAGAGACTCCAAGGAGAAAAACATTTAGTGCATGAACCAACCACTTTGCACACCTTCGGAGCCCTTGAAGGCACCATCACCTTTGCAAAGGGCCTGCACCGATCAAGCAGCTCTTTATTGGATAATTCAGGTCAATAGCCTGCTTTTACACAACTTGGGGCCAGATGCCTCTTGGTACATAATGTGTGCCAACTCATACCTGTAGGTGATTTTCATAGATGGTCCCTTCCCCTGGATGGGGCTTAGTGCCTGCTCAAGGACTCTGAATGGCCCTATTCAAGAAGATCTCCAAAGCATAAGAGGAGAACAAGACTAATAGGCTGCAAGTCATGTGGTTTGGAGAGAGCAGTGGCCTAGTTCAGTGGCTCTCAGGACTGGCTGAGATGGTGAGTCCTGTGCCCCTGAGCTGGGATGCCTGCAATTCTAGAGAAAAGGAAGCTGGGCAGGGCCAAAAGGAAGGTTGGCAGATCTCCTTGGCCCACAGGACTGCTGCAGGGCCAATATCCTTTTTCTGGAAACAATGCAGACAGAGAGACAGACCCTACAAATTTTCCTTTGAATAGGAATTGAGTTTTCCAAGGAAGGACATTTAATAAGTTTCATTCAGGAAGTCTGTTGCCAATAAAGACTTAACAAAGTTAATTAGACTAAACAACAATTATCGTGTCTCCTCATTGTTCAATTATCTGCTGAACCGGTGTTTCCTGATTAATTTTCTGATTAAAATGTATTAAACTGAAAAGACCAGCAAACAGGCCCTGACAGATTCCTAAAGAAAGAGGGAGGCTGCAGTTTCCTGTGCAGGGCACCGGGCACTGGGGCCAACAAGGTTGTCTTTCACCTTTTCAGCTAGGGCACAAGGGAAGCAAGGTGGGAGTGATATCTGTCTACCTGCATCCCCACAGATACACCTATCAGCATCTCCACTCAGAGTCCTCCTCCCAAACCTGGACTTCCTCCCATATGGGAATGACATCTTGGCAAATGGTGCCTGTAGGTGGGTGGCAAAAACCTGGGAGCTGCCTTTAGTCTTTCTTGACCCTGTCCCACCATGTCATCTCCCTCTTCCTTAACTAGCTAAGCATGGTGTATTAGTCTATTCTCACACTGCTATAAAGAATCACTGAGACTGGGTAATTTATAAAGGAAAGAGCTTTAATTGACTCACAGTTCCACATGGCTGGGGAGGCCTTTGTAAACTTACAATCATGGTGGAAGGCAAAGGGGAAGCAACGCACATCTTACATGGCAGCAGGAGAGAGAGAACACACAGGGGAAATCACTGCTTATAAACCATCAGATCTCATGAGAACTCCCTCCCTATCATGAGAACAGCATGGAGGAAACCGCCCACATGATCCTCCCACCAGGTGCCCCCCTCACACGTGGCAATTACAATTTGAGATGAGATTTGGGTGGGGACGCAGAGCCAAACTATATCAGATGGATTGTAATCATTTCCTTACAAATGTCCTTAACTCTCTTCCAGCAGAACCTCTGTCCTGGCTAACCCTATCTATTGGTCTTCCTGGAATCTGCACCCAGGCCTCTGAGCATTGCTAGAGAAACCCTTGTAACCCTGCTGACTGATCTCACTTTGAATTTGTGACCACAAACCTCAGATGGGCATCTGACTTTGCCCAGCAATGCCACAACCTTTACTTCCTACCTCCCCTTCCTGCTGCCCACTCTGAGAGGGCGGGCAGTCTCTCTCTGCTCAAACACTGCCCCTCCCTCCCTCACTGTCAGCTGATGACCTTGCCTTATACTTCACTGAGCCTTAGAAGCAATCAGACAGGAACTCCTGTGTCTCTCCATCATGAAATTGACAAACCTCCTTCTATGACAATGAAAGACGTGTCCCTACTCTTAACAGAGGCTGACCCCTCCACTCGGGCCCTGGATCCTGTTGTTTCTCCCCTTCTCAAGGACTTTGTTCCTGTAAATATCCTTTCTCTTTCCTGCATCATCAGTTTCTCCTGTCTCAACTGGATCATCCCATTAGCATGCAAAATGCTGTAGCACCTCTCATCTTTAAAAAAGAAGAAAAGAAAAACTCCCTTTGAACAGCATATATGTACTGCGGCTATTCTTTTGAATGTCTGCTACATTTCACAATCATAAAAGTGTAAAACAAAAGTTCCTTCCCTTGACCCCATGCCCCGCCCTAGTGTTGTTCATTTTTTATGTGTTCTTCACAATAAAACTTCTCAAAGGACTTGCTTGAATCCACTGTCTTTACTTCCACATCTCTCACTCTCCCCTCTACATACCAGAACTTGGCTCTTGTCTTCACAATGCCACTGAAACTGCTCTTATCATGGCCAGCAATGACCTATACCTTGCCCGATGCAACAGTCCTTTCTCTTCTGACCCATTTATCCTGCAAACACATTATTCTCTCCGCCTGGCCTCCCTCACTGCTGCTTCTACTTGCCCTCCTTGCCCTCTCCTCGTCTACACAATGTCTAGACCCTGTGGATTCTGGATCCTTTTTTTCTCCTCTTTCCATGTTTTCATAGGTGATCTCCTAAGACCCACAGCTTTCAACCTCTTCTATAAGTTGAATGACTCACAGCTTTATGTCTCCCGCCTAGACATCTCCCTGGAGCTCCAGTGTGAATGTCCAACTTAGAGCTCAACATTTCCATTTGGATGTTTAATAGGCAGGTATAAGAAAGGGGAAAGAATCCCCAAGATTCTGAGAATGGCTTCTGCACTGACATCCATCCTCCTGGTCAGTTGATTGTCTGACCCTCTGACTGTATCTGGCTCATGCCACCACTGGGCTGCTCCCGCTTTCTGTCTCACTGGAGCAGGGCCAGAATAAACTGCTTAGGCATCACATGGTGTTTAAGGCTCACCTTTTTTTTTTTTTTTTTTTTTTAAGACAGAGTCTCACTCTGTCACCCAGGCAGGAGTGCAGTGGCGCGATCTCGGCTTACTGCAACCTCCGCCTCCAGGGTTCAAGCAATTCTCCTGCCTCAGCCTCCCAAGTAGCTGGGATTACAGACATGCATCACCACTCCTGGCTAATTTTTGCATTTTTTAGTAGAGGTGGGGTTTCACTATGTTGGCCAGGCTAGTCACAAACTCCTGACCTCCAGTGATCCACCTGCCTTGGCCTCCCACAGTGCTGGGAGTGAGCACTGTGAGCCACTGTGCCCGGCCTAAGACTCATCTTTGATGTGAATTGGATAGAAAGGGAGAAGTCACCCCTGGGGAAGCTGGTCACGTAGGACCACCCCAGAACCCTGGACACACAGTGGGTTTTCTCTGGGTCTCTCTGGGGGTTACTCACTGAGCTGTAGTCAGTGACAAATCAGCTGGGGCTGGGTGGTCCAGGGACCTTCAGCTGGGGCGGTTTGTCTCTGCTTTTTGTGGTCCCATCTTCCAGTGGGCTAGCCTGAGTTCGTTCAAAGGACAATTTGCGCTTGGGTCTTATAAAGGTGACTAGTTGATGACATGAGTCAGTGCCATTGAAAGAAAAGTTGAACGTTACTCCGAGTTCCCCTAGAAATAAGAGGCATGGAACAGCATGCCATGTGGGGCCACAGAGGGAAGTATCAGTGGTGATCAGGAGGCAGAAAGGAGGGAGCGGAAGCCATGCCCTCTATTGGGTTTCCGCAGGAAGGCAAGACAGGGCGAGGCAAACGGTTTAGGATTGGCTAGTTTGAATAATTCCGGTGGGCTTTGGGGCATTAGGGCTGTTGCTTGCTGTCTGGTACTTGGTCCTAGGTTGATTGAGGGCAGGGGATTGCCTGGTGTGTGAGAGTTGGAGGAAGGAGGTGGCCGGGGTGTGCATGTGGGTTGGTTGGTCTGTGTATGAGAGGCATGCTCACCAACAAGCTGTTCACTGTCTCTAGGAATTAGCTAGAGAGAGGTAGTCTCTCCCCAGCCAGCAAAGCTCCCCAAAGATGTCAAAACATTATAAAACAAAGTAAAAAATATGATTAATATACATGGCAGCAAGAAGCTAAGAGTGGAAGCTGTGCAGTGTTGTACTTGAGATCTGGCTTTTGAGCTCCCCAAATAACTTCTGCTGCCTTCTCTTGATCAAAGTAATTTCCTAAGGCCAGCTCAGAACCAAGTGGATGGAGAAATAGACTCCTTCTCTTGATGGGGGAGCAGCCGTACCACATGGCAAAGGGATGAGCTCACAGGAATTGGAGAGAATAGTAGCCATATTTTGCATCCTACTGTAAGCCTATGGAGTGATGTTTTAAAGATGGAAATCAAAGGAGATCACTGTTTTATGTAAAGCCCTCCAACAGCTTCCTTCCCACCACTATTGCAGCAGGTCCCTCAGGATTTATCCTTGGCCGGCCTCTGGTTTTATTTCTCAGCCCTGTCTTTGTTCACTGCACTCTGGCCATGCTGACTCTCTATTTTTTGGATGCTCCTAATTCCAGCCTTGGGATCTTTCCCTTGTCTGGAGCACTTTTTCCCAGAACTTTGCATTTTTGGCTCTTCTATCCATTTTTTAGTTCCAGCTCAAGAGTAAGCAACCCAGAGAATCCTTCCTTTACCTGCTAACCAAAGTCACCTTTCCCTAGCTCTAGGATGGAAGTCCATCCGTGCATTTTCCTGTGTTGTTTTTCTTGTTATAATAGCTAATACTTACAGAGTGCTTACTATGGGACAGGCATTGTTCTAAGCCCTGAACATATATTAACTCATTAAATCCTTACAACCACCCTTTAAGGGGGTTCTTCTAATGTCCCCATTTAACAGATGAGGAAACTGAGCCACAGAAAAATTAAACAACTTGCCCAAGTTCATGGCATGGCACATTCTTATCATGTTTATTTTTGTTTGCTTGTTTATTTATGTAACCTCCACCCTCCCCCAGTGTAAGTTTCATGGGCGTGGAGACATTGGCTCTCTTGTTCAGTGTCTAGAATGGTGCCTCGTACACAGTTAAGGTTCCATAAATATTTGTTGAATAAATGAATGCACCTTCCAGGCCAATTTGTTGCCAAATCCTGTCTGCCATGCTTCCTAAGTATTTCTTAATTTCAGTATCTTTCTCTGTCTGTTTCTACCACATAAGTAAAGATCATCTCTTACCTGGCCCTTTGGACCATCCTGTACAGACTCAATTGCACTTCCTCCAACCCATGGCAGATTGAGCAAGCTGAAATAAAAAGTTAGGGCCAGGCGCAGTGGCTCACACCTGTAATCCCAGCACTTTGGAAGGCTGAGGTGGGTGGATCACGAGATCCGGAGTTCAAGACCAGCCTGACCAATGTGGTGAAACCCCATCTCTACTAAAAATACAAAAATTAGCTGGGTGTGGTGGCATGCACCTATAGTCCCAGCTACGCAGAAGGCTGAGGCAGGAGAATCACTTGAACCCGGGAAGTGAAGGTTGCAGTGAGCTGACATCGTGCCACTGCACTCCAGCCCAGGTGATAGAGTGAGACTCTGTCTCAAAAGAAAAAAAAAAAAAAAAAAAAAGGCCACATTCTTCAGCTTATAATCCTTTTGTAGCTTTTAATCATCATCACAGCAAACTGCAAACTCATTAGAACCCACATGGCCCTTCCAGACCTGGTTCCCTCTGCTTCTTTGCCAGATTCCCCAGTACCAAACTCTCCACAGCTCCCCTATCTGCACGCTTCTTCCCACAGCCATACCCTTGTCTGAGGTACCTTTGCTTTCTCCCTGCAGACTCCTATTTTACTTTTGAAACCCAGTTTAAATGGCCCCTGTTCAAATGCATGGCCATGTAGTTTGTAACTCATTCATCTATACCACAGCACTCATTTATTCATACATCCGCTCTTTCATTCATTCATTCAGCAAGCATTTACTGGACTCAACCTTCAGCAGCTCAGCCTTGGGGTCAGAGAGTTGCAGTAGTGATTTTTTTTTTAAAATTTTATTTTTTAGATGGAATCTCACTCCGTTGTCCAGGCTGGGGTTCAGTGATGTGGTCTTGGCTCACTGCAATCTCTGACCTCCAGGTTCAAGCAATTCTTCTGCCTCAGCCTCCTGGGTAGCTGGGACTACAGGCATGCACCACCACGCCTGGCTAATCTTTGTATTTTTAGTAGACACATGGTTTTGCCATGTTGGTCTGGTTGGTCTTGAACTCCCGACCTCAAGTGATCTGCCTGCCTTGGCCTCCCGAAGTGCTGGGATTACAGGCGTGAGCCACTGTGCCCAGTCATGAATTTTTTTTTTTTGCACTCGTTCATCTGTATATTTGTTTCCTCCTTCACACTGAAAGCCTCATTTGGTTTTATATCCCTAATGCCTGGCTTAATAAATGTTTGTTGAATAAATGAAGATAATTATGAAACAAACAAGCACAGACTGTTAAGGGGAACTTGAAGCAGCCCTAACTCAAGCTGAGAGGATCAGGGAAGGCTTCCTGGGAGAGGTGATGTCTGAGCTGAAATTTACTTATTTCTTGCCTTTCCCTCTCAGACTGTGAGCATCTGAAGGGCAAAGATTCTGTCTTATTCACATTTTTGTCTGGGATAGCATATAACGTAATGCTTGGTACGTATTAGTTAATTCAAGAAATTTTTTTCAGGTTGGGTGCGAGGGCTCATGCCTGTAAACCCTAGCACTTTAGGAGGCCGAGGTGGGCAGATAACTTGAGGCCAGGAGTTGGAGACCAGTCTGGCCAATATGGCAAAATCTCATCTCTATTAAAAATACAAAAATTAGCCGGGTATGCTGGCACATGCCTGTAGTCCTAGCTACTCGGGAGGCTGAGGTTGCAGTGAGCCTAGATTGTGCCACTGCACTCCAGCCTGCACAACAGAGAGAGTCTATCTCAAAAAAAATAAATAAAATAAAATAAAATAATTTTTTTCAACTTTTAAAAATTGTAGTAAAATACACAGAACGAAATGTATCATCTTAAGTGTATGGTTCAGTGGTATTAAATACATTCATTTTTGTGTGACCAACACCACCCTCCAATTTCCAGAATGCTCTTTCATCTTGCAAAACAGGAAATATTTTTGAATGCATGTCAAATATCTTTTTGCTTGCTCCCCATTCCTGCATGTCTACCCCATATTCAGTTTTTGAGACAGTCCAATAATTCAGCTCACCCACAGCCAGTACCTCTTGTTTAACATGAGGCTTAGCCACAGCATACACAACCAGCCAACATGACTTAGAATAACTACCAGGAATGCTCAGATTTAGATTGGAACCATGGGTCACTTTGCCTTCCAGCTGTCCATAAGGATGCTCCTTTACCCCTGACCTGGGAGGGCTTTTCCAACTCTGCCACTGCATTGGAATTCTAAATCGGTGCCTGACATCTGAGTCTGGGGTTCTAACTGGACCTTGGAGGCTGATTATTTGCATGCTCAACCCTTCCCCTACTTCTTTCCTCTCTTGTGTTAACTCTGTAGGCATCTATCTCACCCACCAGATTACAAGCTCCTTTGAGGCCAGAGACCATAACTTCGGCATGTTTGTATTCCCCACAGTGCCTGCCACACTGCAGGCAGGCATCAATAAAGGGTTGTTAAATAAATAAAGAAATAACCCACACCGAATGATTTATCCTAATTAACTCCTTGGAAGTAGTTCCCTTAGGATGAATTCAATATGTGGTTTCTCCCATCTTCTAAAAGCCTCACCCTTTATCTACAGCAAATTATGGTCATGCTGGTTTCTACACCATTGGTTTTCCCCATAAACTGCCTGTGCAGGTCTCTCCATTGAAACTGCAACGGCCCAGTTGACTCTGTACCCCAGAGCCCTCCTCGCCCATCTTGATTCCTGGGCATGCAGGTTTGGTCTAATTGATTCCTGGAAGTAATATTGGGGTGTACCTGAGATATCATCATGTCATGATTGTAGGCTAGGAACCCAAGACAACCTGAGGGTGTTCTATACACAGAACCCAATGTGGTGCATGAATCAGCAGCCTTGGTTACGAGGGGCCATTTTTGCCTTACCTGTGTGGTCATCCATGGCCTAAAATATTTTGATCTGTTTCATCTTCTTCCACCCTAAAAGCTTGGAACCAAGTCTCAACTCGTACCATTTCAGTGGGAGAACAGATTAGCCCAAAGCTTCAATGTTTGTTAATAGAACCAGAAGAAGGGCCAAGAGGTTTTACCTCGATGCTTAGAGCTGGGCTGGCTTAGATCAACCACCAAGATTTTTTTCTCCCAGAAAGTTCCTTTGAGCTCTCTTATCTAATCTCATGGGATAAGACAGAACATCCATAAAATGACCACACCCACGTTTGCTGGACCCTTTTGGAATCCTATTCAGTGAGACTGTGGTCCAATATGCTGGCCCTGAACTTGAGTACTGGAGAGTGCACCTCTCCTTCAGGAGTTGGGGGCAGGATGGATAGGAAGGTACAGGTTCCTTGCTCTTTCCCTAGAACCCAGTGTCCCCATTCCAGTCATCTCCAGGCTCTGGGCCCAATTCAGTTCTGGGGAAAGGGAATTTTAAGGAGCCTCTTTTTAAGATTTAGCACCTCAAGGACTCAGTCCAATCTTGAATAGAAGCCTTCTGCTTAATCCTGAAACCAGGTTCTAACTTTGTACCCCTGATATCTGGGGCTAATTTTGCAGTCCCTCCCTCCCCACTTTATGCTCTGACCTTGTACTTTAGTCCTCCTAATATCGGGACCTTACTTGGCTCAGACCACTCTTGTGCGTTTGAGATGCTCTGTCTGTGAGCCCAGGGCCCTGGGACCTTATGCCTCCTCATTCCCTGCCATGTTCTTTGCATCTGCCTGTTTCACTCACCTGCAGAAACACCTATTGTCTCCTAAACTTTCTTGTGGCTGAACTTGCTTGGACAACTGTTCATTTGTTGACTACCTGTTAACGCTTGTCTTGATCCTGGGGCAACACTGACATGGATTGATTTATTTCAATCAGCTTCAGCTGGGCTCACCTTCCAGCCCTTGACTCATCCCAGCTTGTGTGCTGGGTCCTCAGGCTCTAGGATTTCCTGGTCACTCTTAAACCTCTGCTCCTGAGTTCCAGGCTCCTCTTTTGATTGATCTTGCATGAAATTTAACTAGGTTTAGACAAAACTGCTTCACTCCTGATCATCACTGTACTGTTTAGTGTCACCTGAACACAGTTTAAAATAATGAAAAGCTTTATTTTTTCAGCGTTATTGATTTACTACCAGTCATTAGTCCCCACAGAGAAAATATTTAAAAGCGGACTCAGACCAATCTATAATAGGAGAGGATAGTAATGGGCCCACGTTAAATGGCATAAAATATGATTGCATGCTGTTATTTTGAATTTATGTCTTAGTAACCTAATTGAATTTTTAGATGATCTGGATACATTTGCTCCTGGCACAGCAGTTCTGGAGACAAACATGTTTTCTTTGTTGAAGACTGGTTTGACAAGTCTAATTAAGGTTTAAGAAATGATTACTTCATTCACTTATGCATTCATTCATTAATTCATTCATTAATTCATTCATACATGCATGCATGCATTTATGTGTTTGTTCATTCTACCAAACACCTCTTGAGCACCCAGCATGTCCCAGACCCTGGGGCAGGTGTTAGAGGTTAAGAGGTAAATAAACAGGGGTCTCAAGTTCAAGGAACGACTTTTCTAGAAGAAGAGGCAGATTATTACAATGCAACAGGTATGGTAGGTTGCCGCCAAGATAGCCCCCAGTAGCCCCCACCTCTTGGCATTCATGCCCTGGTGTGTTTTCCTTACCTTGCATGTGAGCTGGACGTAGCAAATATTTTCTAACAAATAGAATGCTGTGAAAGTGGTGAGATGTCTCTTCCAAGATTAGGTTACAAAAAGACTCTCTGGCTTCTGTTCTGGGCTGCCCTCTTACTCGCTGGCTCATTTGTTTTGTGGGAAGCCTGTGGCCATGTTGTGAGTTCTTATGTGGAGAGGCCCATATGGCGAGAAACTGATATCTCCAGGTGATAGTGAGGACATGAGGCCCGCCAACAGCCATGTGAATGAGCTTGGAAGTGGATCCTACCCTCCTTGATTACATCATTATGAGGGACTTTGAGCCAGATGGTCTGAGCTAAGTCACACCTGAATTCCTGACACACAGAAACTGAGATAATAAATATTTGTTGTGTTAAGATGCTAAGTTTTGGGGTGATTTGTTACACAGCAATAGATAACTAATACAACATGATGTTTTGCTGGAAAGATGAACCGTGCACTGTAGGGGTAGAGAGGCAGTAAATCTGCATGGAGAAGTTGGGCAAGGTGTCCCCAAGGAGGGTATGGTCCTCTAGCTAGAGAAGAAGGCTACAGATAATTAGTGGTGATCCATCCTCCCTTTCCCTCTCCTTTTATTTCCATGGAACAATCTTCAAGCTCCTACCCTAGAATCCACACCTGGCAAAGAATCAGCACCATGTTGTTCTGTAGATCTGGGCTAATGCATATTGGTAATGGACTAAAAGAGATGCTGGTGGTTCCCTTCCTCTCCCTACACCTCTTTCAGACACAGTGGACTGGCTCTGTCCTGACTATCTCCTTCGGATTACTGGGTCTCAGTCTAGCTGCCTTTTCCCCCAGAAGGGGCCTCAGACATCCCATCTTGCATTTGCAAAGTCTCCATTCAGCACAGCTCAGCACATCTCCCTGTGCCCTCCTCAATTAAAAATGACACAAAAGTAAAGGAGACCCATAGCTCTTTGAAAAAACTTCCAGATCCAAACTTTTTAATGAAGATGGAATATAAAGAGCCTGTCTTATCTCTCCGATGTGACTCCCATGTACTGTAATCAAGCAGAATTAATTAAAAGCAATCAAGTGGCGAGTTGGCATAGGGGCCTGCGGCATGAGTCTTTCATCTTAGCCACAAGAATGCTTTTCCTGAGGGGGTGGGGTTGCAGGAAGAGAGTTGGGTGAGCCCATTGCTAGAGGGAAAACCAGCTCGCTAGCAAGTGTTCAATGCCAAGGCATGACCCATGCTGCTGGAGGGAGTTTAGTGCGACTCAAAGAGGTGTTTCCACATTGTGTATGAAGGGCCCAGTTCAGGGCTTCTTAAACTCTCAACCTATGGACATCTGGGGCTGGATACTTCTTTGTTGTGGGAGCTGTTCTGTGCATTATAGGATGTTTTGTGGCATCCCTAGCATCTACCCACTAGATGCCAGTGGAACCCCTGCCTAATAGCAACAAGTAAAAATTTCTCCAAACATTACCAAATGTCCCCAGGGTAGGGGTTGGGGAGCAAAATTGCCCACAATTGAGAACTGCTGGCCCAAACTAGAGTTTCCTTCCATAAAGGTGTAGCTAGACTAGGATACCTTTCAGTCATGGTGGCCCCTGGCACCCTGGTGTAGCTTAAAGATGACAACGACCCTCTAGCTTGCAGGAAGTTGGAAAATGTTATTATCCCAGTGGGGCCAAAGAGCCAGTCACGTGGAGACAGGCAATGTGAAGCCTCAAGTCTAAAGGGGAATGATTCTTCCCCAGACTTATCCAGGATGCAAGAAATTCCTCTCCCCAGAAATATTTTACAACCACTGCCAAGTATTGCACAATCTCTCCTAACATCAGCCACCTCCTCATACTGTGACATTTCCCAGTACAGAGTGACAAATGGGGGCAGGAAAGGGGTTGTGGTGGTGGGATATCAGAGAACTTTCATCTCCAATTTGGCAATACTTTTTCTCACTGGTCCCCTCTGTCTTTTTGCTTACAAATATCTTATAGAATCTTGGAATATTTGGCTCCTGTTATACTCAAAGGATATGAGCTTTGCTAGACTTTTCAACAACAAGAGTGTGACTTAAACAGCCCTGTCTTGGTCCAGCAACAATAGATTAGGCAAATGATATCATATTCTACATAACAACCAGGAGAAAAGTGGAAGGCATGCTAAGGTACCACGGTAGTGCCAACTTTCACCCAGTGGCCCCATTTATTAGATAAAGAAAACAGAGAGTTGAAAGATTGCTTAATGCAGGGTGGCAGGGGCTGAAGCATTGCTGGGTCCTAAAGGGCAAAGGAGGAGGAGTTTCTGTCCAAGCTTTTTGTGCAGTGTAGGTAGAGGGTCCATTAGAGCTCCCCTCTTCCCATGATTATCTGTCTTTTTCAGCCTCCCTCTCGGACTGGATGCCTGCAGAATTGGGGAGGTGGGGGGCCATCCTTCCTGGATATCCACAGAAGGAATGGGTGACATTTGAAGGTGGCCAGGAAGCAGAGCATGTCTAGAACCCCTGTTATGGGCCAGGCACAGTGCTCATATTTCATTAACCCAAACAGCCCTGAGAGAGAAATAGCATTACCCCTTTACAGTGAAGGAAGACGAAGCAACTAGAAAGTGGCAGAGCCAGGATTCAAACCCAGTTTCCTGACTCCAAAGTTTATGATCTTTCCCCTGTATCTGCTGCTTTCCTTAAGCTCATAGAATAGACTTAAGGATGTGGGTCTCACAGCATTGAGGTAAAGGGCTGCTGATGGGCAGGATCCCAATTCCAGAGGAAGCAGTGACAGAAGTATACCTCAGGCTCTGGTCTACTTTTGGTCCCTTCTGAGTTTCCTTGGGGGTCACGGCTTCACTGCAAAACTGGGGTACAGCTTAAAGAGCAAATTGACGGGTACCTTTGCCCTTCCTGACACCTCCCTGGGCCACACTGCCGTTCCTCATCTGTTACTTTTATTTCCGAAGAGTTGTTCCATCCAAGAGTTACCTCCAACTCACCCTTCTTTGGTCAGGTTCCAAAAAGATGCCTTCACATCCTAACCCAGAACGTGTGAATGTGACTTTATTTGGAAAAAGTGTCTTTGCAGATGTAACTAAGTTAAGGAGCTCAAGATGAGATCATCTTAGATTATCTGGGTGGGCCTTAAATCCAATGATAAGTGACTCTATAACAGACAAAAGAGGAGAATGCTGGGAGAGAAGAGGAAAAGGCCATATGAAGATGGAGGCAGAGATTGGAGTGATGCAGCCACAACCCAAAGAATGCTGACAGTCACTGGAAGCTGGAAAGGGCAAGGAAGTACTCTCCGCTAGGGTATTTGAAGGTAACATAGCCTTGCTGACAGCTCAGTCTCAGACTTCTGGCCTCCAGAACTGGGCAAAAATAAATTTCTGTTGTTTTAAGCCACCAAGTGGCTTATGTGTTATGGCAGCCCCAGGAAATCAATATAGGTTCCCAAAGTTAAATATGAGGTCATTGCAATTTGCTACTGCTCCATCAGCCTGCATTGATGGGATGCCTGGTACACTTGTGGCCTCCTCCCCCGGTTGCAATGAGGGGCAAGAGGGTGCCCCCGAGGCACTTGAAAGCCATTCATAGGCAGGAAACACAAAGTATAAGCTTATATGAGGCTAGAGAGGTAGCCTGGGGCTTGATCCCAAAGGGCCTTAAAGCCATGTTAAAGATTTGGAATTCATCGCTAGGATCTTGAGAAGCTCCTGCAGGTTTTAAGGTGTATAATGAATCAATGAGTGTGTGTTTTAGAATGCACACGCTAGGTGCTAGATGGGAGATAGATTAGAGAGGGCAAGATTCCCATGTGCCTCCATCCAGCTCTGCTCTTCACCTCTAACTCCAAGACAGCCCCTAGGTGAGCTATCTCCGCTTGGTCAAGGAGACAGACACACTTGGGAGAAGAGTTAGCCAGCCAGAGGAAGTCAGATTCAGAGTGGTGGACCGTTGAAGCTCTTCAGGCACTAAACTTTTATTCATCACCAAGGTCTCTCAGCTAGTAGTCTATTTCCATGAGAGTCATCACAAGATTTTTTTTAATCAGGCCAATTAAATCAAGCATCTTCTTCAGTATCATGGAGAGACTGGAGGTTAGAGACTCCGAAACCATCCCTGGCTTAATGACTTTGGGATCCCTGGGCCCCTCCATGCAGCAGAACGGCAATTAACCAATGTGGGTGACTTTCTTTCTGCTTGTGTTGACAATTGGAAACAGAAGCAGCTTTTGGATCTGGGGCAGGAACCAGAACTGAGTTAATACTTTAGTTTGCCCTGAGAATAAAAAAAGAATGATAGGGCTGAATGCGGGCTCCCCACTGCCTCTGACTTCCTCAGATCTTACACTGTGTTCCTCTGCCATGGCTCCTTTATTCCCGGGCCTCCTTCCAAGTTGTTACTTGTCACCTGTCACCTGAGTCACCCTGGAGCCTCACAGCTGATCTTCTGTCTTTTCTTCCTTTGTCACCCATCCTGTACATCAGCCATGGGAAGCTCTCTCTCAGGCACGAGGTAATCACGATTCCAACAAACATCCTATTGCCAGTGGGTTCAACCCGAAAGTCTTTAGCCTGATGTTCAGTCTCATCCTTCACTCTTTGTCTTCGGCTCTCTGCTTCCCTACATCCGCTGGAGCTGACACTGTGCCAAATCCTGTCCAGGACCTGCTTATTTCCATCATTGTCTTTGTTGGGTGTCTCTGCTTGGGACTCCTTCCTGTTTCATCTCCATCCAAGCTTTGAGAGACTTTGTAGTATATTCATTAAATGTGTAGCCCTGGAATCAGACTCTTTGAGTTCACATTCTGCCTCTGTCGTTTACATTAAATAAAATATATAAGCTCTTGGCTCAGACCCTGACATAAAATAAGTGTTCAATAACATATGCTTGACAGTATTATTTCTCCCGCACATCACTTCTGTTGAATCCCAGTGTTCACTTCCCTCAGGAAGTCTTTCCTGTGTAACATTAACCTGGGCCTCCCTGAGCCTGCTCACTCACAGGCAATAAAACCTCCCCTGGAAGCTCGAATCAGGGCAGGGGTCCTTTCAGCATGTCTGACCCCATGGATGGGTCTGGAATGACTAGCACTTTCTGATTCTCTTTGGTCCAGTACATATTGGTGAGCCTCCATTGAACTGCTTTGAATCAAAGCTTTCTCTTAACATCAGTCATGGACCACCCATCCACCTACCATCCACCCATCCACTCAGTCATTTAGCGATATTTTGAACACTTATTATGTGCCAGGAACTGTGCTATGTGTTAGGCAGACAATGGAGGACAAGGGAGACTCTGCCTCACCTTCATGAAGTCATTGTGCAGTTAGGAGACAGACACTCAGATAGGCAAATATGACACAGATGGGCCAGTGTTCTGATGAAGGAAGCACAAGGTGCTGAGACAACCTGAAAACCCTAAGGAGAAGCTCTGCAACCCCGCCTTAGAAGATCCCTGGAAGTGATCCAAAGGAAGCAAGTTTAAGCTGAGACCCAAAGAATAAGAAAAATGTTAGCCAAGTGGAAGAGAATTGCTGGTGAAGAGTGTTTTAGTTGAGGAAACTGTGTGTGAAAAGACACAGAAGTGAGAGAGGGAATGGCATAGTGGAAATTCGGGTGGGGAGGTGTGTGTGCACATGTACCGTGCAAGTGTATGCATGGGTGCCTGTTGGAGGTGAAGGTGAGACAAGGTGGAGGGGCAGGCAGGGGCCGGGATATGCAGGGACTTACAAACCATGTGAGAGAGTTTTGACTTGCATATCACAGGCACGGAATAAATGAGAAAGTGAGTGGGAGTTTCAGTGGGGGAACGGCATGATTAGATTTATAATTTAGAAAAATCACACTGGCTGCTGTGTGGAGAATGAAGGGAGGTTGGTTTGTGAGACTCCATGATAAAGTCGGCTTCAGTTCTTTCCCCAGGCAACCAGGATCCTGCCTGAACTTGAGCTCTAGCTGAGGCCCTACTAACCTGCATGGTTCTTGCTAGGTCCCCTCCTGAGTGTTGGATCTGTTTCTAATTCTCAGCTGTTGATTCAGGTCCTGTTCACAGTGGACAAGTGACCTCCAACCAGGATCCTGTCCCTCCAGGTATAGTCTCTGCATAGAGGGGACACATGTCCACATAGATTGGGTCTCTTGCATTCTGATATACCTGACTACTGGTCTGGGCCAAGCTTGAGACAGCTGTGTATCTTTGGAACAATACAGTTTGGACCTTTGGCTATCACTTCTTGTGTAGTGGCAACCTTATTCATCCACTCATTTGTCTCAAACATTTACCAATTATCTGCTATGTCCCCAGAGCTGTGCTAGGTACTGGGTACCTGGTGGTAAGCAAAGCCAAAATGGTTTCAGTGCTCATGGCATTGTGAGAGATGGCTCTTTTTTTTTTTTTTTTTTTTTTTTTTGGAGACAGAGTCTTGCTGTGTCACCTAGGCTGGAGTGCAGTGGTGCGACCTCAGCTCACCGCAACTTCCGCCTCCTGGGTTCATGCCATTCTCCTGTCTCAGCCTCCTGAGTAGCTGGGACTACAGGCGCCCACCACCACGCCTGGCTAATTTTTTGTATTTTTAGTAGAGACAGGGTTTCACCATGTTAGCCAGGATGGTCTCGATCTCCTGACCTCGTGATTTAGTTGATTTAGTTGATTTAGTGATTTAGTTGATTTGACCTCGGGATTTAGTCCTCCCAAAGTGCTGGGATTACAGGCATGAGCCACCGTGCCCGGCCTAGAGATAGCTCTTAAATAAAATAAATAAATACATTTCTATTAAGTGAATAGAAATTGTTCTAACTGAAATTAAAGAAAAGAGTAAGGTTCTGAGAGGGGATGTGCTTTAGGTTAGATGGTGAATCTGGCATCTCCATTCTGATCCTCCAGGTCCTTCCTCCACCCTGGTCTCTGCCTTGGTGGGCTGACCTGGATGGTCCACCTCAGTGGGTTCTCTTATATCTGGCTTCTAATAGAGTTCAGCCAAAGGGGGTGGTCAGCCAGAGATTAGAGGGTGAGAGAAGACTGAGGTTGGGATATTTATTCCCCTAGCTTTCTCCCTGGCTGGTTACCCTGGGCTGGCCACATTCTTTGTCTAGTTCCTTCATCCTTCCTGGCTAGGGGCAGTTCTATGCTCTCCCTGGTGGTACCCCTTTGTCTCACTTCATGCCTTTATGCACAGTCCTTTTAGAAACCTCCTTGAATTATCCTAATGTGAATGTGCCATTGTTTTCTGCCAGGACCCTGATGGATACAGATGGCAATAGAAAGCCTCTCTGAGGAAGTGACATTTAAGCTAGACTTTCGGGATGAGCGGGAGCCAGCCATGTGAAGAACGGGGGAGGAGAGACACTCCAGGCAGGAGGAAGTCGCGTGTGAAAATTCCGAGGTGGAAAGAGCTCACTGTTGTGTTCAAGGAAGAGAGAGAAGGGCAGTGTGTCTAGAGTGCAGCGCTGAGGAGAGACAGCACGAGATGAGATTTTCTGAATTTCATCCCGATCACATAGCACACAGCAGAGGAAGTGGTTGGCCTGCCCTCCAGGTCACCTCTCTCCTCATGCTGGCCCTTACGAAAGATAAAAATACTGATAACTAATGCTTATTGAACACTTACTATGTTTCAGGTGTTGTTTTAAATTAATTTATATTAAATGAATAGTAATTGTTCTAACTGCAATTAAAGAAAAGAATAAGGTTCTGTGAGGATGACAGCGGGAATGTGCTTTAGGTTGGATGGTGTGCCTGGCATCTCTGTTCTGCTCCTCCAGGTCCCTTCTCCACACTGGTCTCTGCCCTGGTGGGCAGACCTAGATGGTCCACATCAGTGGGTTCTCCTATGTCTGGCTTCTAGAAGGGTTTAACCAAAGTCGAGGACAGCAGGAGAATGCTTTACATGCATTGATTCATTTAATCCTTTAACAACCCCAAGAGGAAGGTATTCTTAGCATACACATTTTACAGATAAGGAAACTGAGGTTCAGAGAGATTGAGTAACTTATCCAAATTCCACAGCTTCAAAATGGAAGAGCTGGGACTTGAAATCACGTAGTCTGGAGCCAGGGTGCTACTCTTAATCACCTGCTATAAACATGTTTGCTAAGTCCTTAGCCCCCACTAGTTCTTATCTTACTGCCTCAAACATGCAGTGATTTCCTGTATTTGTCAATCAACTCCAGTGGTTTCCTATACCTGTCAATTGTTTAATAAATTATGCATTTTTTTTCTGTCTTCTCAAATGTATCATAGACTTCTCAAAGACCTAGACAGAGTCTTTTAATTCTCCACTACCTGTAAAATCTTGTAAAGTGATGAGCACACAAAAAAGTACTCAATAAATGCTTTTTGGATTCTTGATTTAAATTAGACAATGGGTGTAAAGTAACAGTGCCTGGGAAATAGAAGGTGTTTAACAGATGGAACCTGTCACTGGTGCTTACAAGGAAGGAAGCAAGAAGGAAGAAAAGTTAGTTTCCTAGGCAATCAAACATGAGATTGTTGGATAATCACACTAGGTCATCTCCTTGGTACCCATAGTCCAGGATCTTGTCTTAAACTAGGGCACTAAAGAGTAAATTAGGGGAGAACAGGATTGTCCTCCTAGATGTCAACTTAATGTCATCATTTTTCTTTCAATAATCCAATTTGTATCTACAGGTTTTGGGATCTTATATTTTCAGCTGCATCTCCTCTTGGGATGATGAGTTCTGTAAATTCATTCCCTGCTGTGTGAAGGAGCACTTCCTTTTATTGATCCTGAATTTACCTCCTGCAAGTTTCAAGTTTCAAGATTCCTTCCCTCCCTTTCCTTGATCTTTCCCTGGAACAAGTACCTGGGAATAGGTGAGCCATTCCCTGTGCTTTACTCCACCCTATACCTACCTATTCTTCATCCCAAGAAACCTAGTGGTTTTCTCTGTTCTCACTTTCCTCCAAACTTTTCCTTTCATCTATTCTTGGCACAGTGAGGAGAGTAGAATGAACTTCCAAAAAGAACCTTCCTAAAAATGAAGGTAACCTGGACAGAAAAGAAGCAGACCATACACACACTGTTGGAACTGTCTGGTGGCCCAAGCTTAAGCCCCTTCATTGAAGCAGAGAAGCGCCTCCCCAGATCCCTGGTTCCCAGGCCCTGAGAACTCCATACTTATTTTTCAAGTGGCTGGCTTGTTCACCTGATTTCCCTGCCTGTCCTTTGGCCAGGTGGTTGTCAGGGATCTTACTGTTTCCTTGTATAGCAAAAGCTCACCAGCCATCTTGCCTCCTAAGAGAGATATTTTGACAGAAAAGACATTTTATGTTGATGATTTTGATGCTACTGGGTCATAGTGGCTATGTAAAATTTTTTTTTTTAATGTCAAAATATTGTGTATTTTAGATATCTTTGAGCCTCTCTGCCCATGTGTCTCCCCATTTCTGGGAACTGTGCTCCATTTCTGACTTTTACCTGATCTGACCTGTACCCCAGAACTCTGCCCCTAGGCCAACTGTCTACCCTGTAGAATCAGCCAAGAGTGTGGAGTGAGGGAGGGGGAGTCATGGGGTGAGCCTGCCCCTTCCTGAGGGTGTGGGTAGGGTAGGCAATAAAATAAGTTGTGTGTGTGTGTGTGTGTGTGTCAGTTTCACACATTACTTGGTTAAAAGAACAGAAGAAAGGCCATTTTTTTTTGTTTGGTCACATGTAGATGCCATTGGCATCTAAATGATTGTGTCCAGGTACCCACATCAGAATGTTGTTCACCATGGAACCAGCGATTCTCAAACTCTGGCTGCACATTAGATTTTGTGGGAGCCTTTATAAAAACAAAGGAAGCCATGCCTCCCTCCTTTCTGCTCCTGTCCCCCTGCCCTCTGCCTCGAATCCAAGTAAATCACAATTACTTTTTGAAAACTCCCCAGAGGATTCTAAAGCACAGCTAGAGAAAAGAACCACTGTCCTGATCACACATACAACCTCTCAACACCCACACACTGTCTCTCAATCTGTCTTTTCCACAGCTCCAGTGACAGTCAATGGGTGGGGCTGAGAAACCACACTGAAGATTTGTCCAGAAGAATATTGATCTTGGGGCCCTGATCAATGAGCTCTGTATTATCACGGTGGTTTTTTTTTTAAATTACTTTATTGTATTTTTAGTATCTAGTTTCATTTTCTAGTCTCAGGAGCATGCCTGGTTTATGCCTGAGTTATAGGGCTCACTAAAACTTATTTATTAATCCACTGATTTATTCATTCATTCATCTATTCACTCAATCACTCATCCACTAATTTACTTATTCACTCTCCCACTCACTCATTTATCCCTCTGACCATCATATCTATCTGTCATTTATTTATCCATTGGTTCATTCACTAATTCATTCATTTCTCGTGTTTATTCATTTGTTCATTAGTCCATCCCTGTACCATCATCTCACCCATTCATTCATCTATCCATTCACTCTTTTGGTCATTCATTCAATCATTGTTAATTTATTCACTTTTCAGACATTTTCTGACACTTTATAGATGAAGGCTCCTGAGCCTGGCTCTGGGGAAACACAGATGAATTACACTCACAATAAGGTTGCATTTGGAGGCTGAACTTATTTGTTCTCTGGGGCCAGAGAAGCTTGGCCTTTTGCTCTCTTCCATGATTAGACGCAGTGACTTTTGGTGGGAAACACTTCACCATCCTAGTGAAAAATCTTTACAGTCTAGGGACTCTCCCAGGACAGGACCAGAAGGCTTCCTCTGGATGGAAGAAATTGCTCTGTAGTGCTAGCTGGTGGGGAGGAATGGGAGAAGATGGGAGTGACATCTGATGTTTCCAGTTTAGGAAAAATCAGCTGCTTAGAGCTATGCCTACTTACAATGAAATTTTCTTTTGAGTAGGAATAAGGAAAACAGGGGAAAATACAATAAAAAAGAACAAAAATGGGCTAAAAATGGCACAATGAAAGGAAAATAGAGAAAAGATAAAAGCAAATTGCTGTAGTAAATACAGCATATCAAATAAATAAATCCCACCCTCAAGAGACCAGTGAGTCCTGGTGGGTGAGTTAAGTATGAAAAACCTGGGGCAGGTGAGGGAGAAGCTGGTCTATCTTCTAGAAAGGCCAACTTGCAGACTGAGGTTCCCTTCGATATTCTGTGGTTGGAGATTCTGGCTGAGAGTTCTTCAGAGAAGGATCCTAACTCTTAATGCATGTGTTTCACAGAGAAATTCATTCATTCTTTCATTCTACAGATGTTTACAGAGTGTGTGGTCCACTGCCTCCTTGCAGTTTAGCATTCAGTGGGGAAGGCAGACACTTGGACAAGTAGTTACATGTAGGGGTGATGGGAACCATGAGGAGGAAGTACAGGGAGATATGGGAATGTCTAATGGGAGAAACCAATCTAAGGAGTCAGGAAAGTTTCCTGGAAAGTGTAGGTCTAAATGGTGACTTGAAGGTGGATGTGTGTTATGTAGTGAGGAAAAAAATGTGTGAAGGCTGAGGGTATGGGAAGGCATGGAATGAAATCTCCCCTCTGTGGCTGGTATGCACGGTGTAAGGGGAGAGGGGCAAGAAAAAAGGCAACAACTAGAAGTGTCATTCTTCCAACAAACCATCACTAAGCATCTACTCTGTATGGTCCAGAGCTAGGAGTATAGAATGTAAGGACAAGGGGACACAGTTTCTGTCTTCAAAAGCACCTGTTGTTCAGGGAGTCAAATGGAATGGAGAACAAAGGAAGGGTTAAGAGAAAATTGTTGAGGTTGCCATCCCTGCCAACACACTGACTTTGATGCATGACTGCCTGCTGTGGTTGAGGGAGGCACAACTTGCTTTGTTTCTTGGGTGCATTTTGCCTGGGTGGAAATGCCTCAATGCTGGACTTTTCCAGCCAAAGTGGCAGTGTTTTCTAAAGAGCAGCTAACCGGGCAATGTCACTGCATGGTGATTTTGTCATAATAGGGAGCAGCAGGAGGAGGACTGGGGATGGAGGGCATAGACAAGTTGTCCAGATCGGCTACATGGGCAGTAGAGCCTGGCAGGGCTGATCTCACCAGAAGTGGCCATATGGAGACGCAGAAGGACTTCTGGGGTGTTTGAATGTTGAAGTGTGTGCAAAGTTGAGGTGCCACCAGAGAAAACCAGGTGGTCTGTTTCCCCCAAGGCCTTACAGGGTGCTATTTTTCTTGGTGAATTCACCCATGCCAAGCCTTCAGTCTAGCCTTACATAAACATTTGGTCCGTGCCCCAGAACTGATCAAACTCAGGAATGAATACCGATGTACTTAGGCCTGTGGACTTCATAAGGGTCTGGCTTGCAACATCAGACTTCCTTGAAAAATATTGCCACTTGGGGGAATGGCATGGCTACTCATGTCCTCTGAACACTGAACATTCTCTCTTTGTGGCCATGCCAAATAAGAAGGTGTTTTCATGCATCAGTCAGGGTTTAATGCTGGACACAGGAACTTTGGATATTTGAAGAAGAAAGAGATTTATTTATGATGAGGAATTAGGTGCTTCCAAAATAGCTGGATGGCTTGGAGGGCAGACTCTAAGTGGGGCCTCCAGGACTGATTCCTAGTAGAATGGATCCACCGGAGGAGCTGTTACCTTTGATATAATCTGGATAGCAAGAGATCAGGAGGTTGAGCCTGAAATAATTGAGGTCAAATGTACAAAGCTATGGCTGTGATCTAGAGCTCAGGAGTCTGCCTGTAGCACCACCACAATTGCCTGGATGCTGAAACATGAAGTCTCATGAAAGCCTACTGATATCTCTATTCCTTTGCTTGTCAAAAGAAAGACAGCCCCTGCCTCACTTTTCCCTGCAAAATTTCACCTAGGTGCATTTGAATGATGAAACCTATTTCTCACCGAGAACTCAATCACTCAATCTCCAAGGGAGTCTTGGAAATGTAGACTAAAACAAATCTTTCCAGTATAGGAGTACTCAGTAGAAGGAGGTGGGAGTGGATGCTGAAAGCCGGGTGACAATTTCCATCACTCCTAGTACATGTGCAACTAGAACAATAGGATTTAATTACACAATGTGAAAGGTGAACCACGTGAAGCCATGATACCCTAAAGAATCAACCTGTACATAGGCCACAAGTATGTCACAGGAAACTGAAGGGGTCAAGGCCACGGTCCATGATGACCCAAATCCTCAGGGTTGGGATGGACAGTCTAGTGGTCCTCTTAGTACCACTTGTTCTGCGCCTGTGGCTGACCACTTCCCATTTTGATTCACAAATAATTTCTTTAGCTATAACACCCCTGTCAAATCTTTTACGTGACTTTGCTGATCTCAGAAAATATGTGTAGATTTATTTGTGCCATTATGTTGAAGGAATATGGCTCATGAGATGCAGTTCTAAAGCAATTTTATTTTTGTCTCCCATGATCCCAGTTAAAATACAGTCTATGGGCCTACTTCTTCTCTTGTCTCTGGATAAAAACCCAACTGGGCTCTTAACATCTATGGTAGTTACCATATAATAAAAAGTCCTATAGATACTTTAAGTTTCAACTATATTTCTAATTTAGTAATTAAAATATGCAGCCCCACAATCTTGCCTTGAAGGATAGACTTCTCGACTCAGCCTGCTGAACGCTGGAAGCTGTAGGGGAAGGAAGATATATGGTTGGTGCTTTCTGTCTTTCTTCATTCACGTAGTACTTCTACTCCTCTCTCATCTTGCTAGCCATGTTCACGATGCCTCCAGGACTGGATGAGGAAGTCATAGAAGAGGATAGGGGAGCAAGGATGACTTCGCTTGACTGTTATCATAGTGGTGACGAGCTTCAAATCTCTTTGGACTTGGCAGATGTTTAAAGTGACTTCTTCCTCTCATGGGTACTTTTGGGAGACTTCAGAGATGCCCACCTTCTCACTGAAGATTTCTCATCTGCAGTGCCTGGTCTAGACCACATGTATCTCTATTTCGGCTGTTTGCATTCTCCTGAGAATCCAGCAGCGTCTCTGCCTTCTCTCTGCTGAGGTCTGTTTGCTCTTCCATGTGGCCTTCCTTGAAAGGACCTAAGATGACCCCCATCCTGGCTCTCTCTTGCACTTGACTTATATCAGATTCGTGTGAAAGTCTTGTTATTCCTTTGCTCTGGCAAATTCTGGAAGAATGTCACTTTCCAGACTGTAGCCCTCAGCTCTGCATCACAGGCTGCGGCAGCCAGCCTCTTGACATTTGGATTTCTCAAGTGAGATTATAGGATTCCCACATTACTTTCTCCAGGGGGTATCACAAAGCCATAGTCTCTTGATTTGGGGTGAGGAGGTAGCACCTGTGTACTCATCAGGCTAGGCTAGATAATGCTGAGCTAACAAACAGACCCCAACCAAAGTGGCTTAATACTACACAAATTTATTTCTTGCTTTCAATCCACTGTGGGTCCAGATAACACAAAAGCGCAGTTGTCTTCCAAGTGTTGACTCAGTGCTCCAGGATGCTTTAATCTATGGCACCTGGATATAAAAAATGGTTGTACAAAAAAGTACTGCAGGTGGATAGTCATGTTGGTTGCACAATGTGAATGTATTGAATGCCACTGAACTGTATACTTGCAAACTGTCAAAACTGTAAATTTTATGTTTGCATATTTACCCACAATAAAAAACCCTGTTGTGGGCTGGGCACGGTGGCTTACGCCTGTAATCCCAGCACTTTGGGAAGCCAAGGTGGAAGGATCACGAGGTCAGGAGTTCAAGACCAGCCTGGCCAAGATGGTGAAACCCCGACTCTACTAAAAATATAAAAATTAGCTGGGCTCAGTGGCAGGCACCTGTAATCCTAGCTACTTGGGAGCTGAGGCAGGAGAATTGCTTGACCCCGGGGGGCGGCGGTTGCAGTGAGCTGAGATTGTGCCACTGCACTCCAGCCTGGGCGACAGAGTGAGACTCCATCTCAACAACAACAACAACAACAGCAACAAAGAACCCTGTTGCATGAGAAAAAACAACTATTTTTAGTGAACTTAACTTTTGCTTCATATGAGAAAATAATTTTTACCTTAAGTAGCTGCTAGATAGTCACTCAGATGCTGTTGATAGGACCTAAGATGACCCCCTCTTTCTTTTCAGTCGTTGTTATAAATATTAATGGGCTAAATAACTTTAATAGAATTAAATAATAAAAAAAGTGTTTCTACAATTGTCACAGCAAAGGAAGAGAGGGCAGCAGGGCTGAGTCCTGTCATGAAATGCTTCTATCTGCAAGTGGCACATTTCAGTGGCCAAAGCAAATTATGCCATCCCTGACTTCAAGGTAAGGTAGATGAAGTACAATCTCTTTGATGCTCATAAGTGAAGAACAACCAAACACCTGTCAATATAGTTGTACCTCCTATGGCCTTCCACAGCCTCCCTCTCCTCCACCCTGGGTAGGGTTAGGATTCGTAGCACAGCTTACTCCAATAAATTCTCTGCTAAAATATTTTTTTCCCCAAATCCAACTCTTGACCTGCACATACACTGGATGTGATACTGATGTTTACAACCTCCTTTGCAAATTGTGCATATGGTCTACTACCTCCTTTGACATATGAGAGTTATTGTCTTTTGGTGCCCTGGCTAACAATTGTATTTTAACATTCTGTTATATATTTGTTCATGTTCTGTCTCTCCTATCTGAATGAAGGCCCTTGAGATCAGGGACCACATCTGTCTTGTTTCTGGGACTATCTGTTAGGCTGCGTGCCTAGCACGGCATTGGATATGTTGCAGAGTTTTCAGAGCTATTCTGGACAGGAAGGAGGGACAGAGGAGAGAAGGAAGGAAGGAGGGAGACAGGGAGAGAAGGAAGGAGAGAGGAGGGAAAGAAAGGAAGGAAAGAAGAGAAGAGGGAAGGAAGGAAAGGGGGGAGGGAGGAAGGAAGAAACAGAGAGAAAAATAGAAAAATGGTAGAGTGGAATTGAGTCAGGAAGCAGAGTCGCAAAAAGAGTTCATGGGAGAAGGCAGAAAACCAGATCCCAGCATGGAGCCAAAAACTGGCAGATACCCAAATACTGGGTCAAACTCAGATCCAGTATTCAGGGGTGAAGCACTTTAGCGACAGAAATAAAATTACAATAGAGTGGCTAGGATTTGGTGCCTGATCATGGGGTATGAGGCCCTGTGTCCCTGGAGGCTTCATGTTCCTCATTCTTCCTAATGAGAAGGGGGAAGAAAAGAGAAATGGCACTTTCTGAATGCCAGGTACTGCCTAAAGTTGTCTTATTGAACTCTCACGGTAACCCTATTATAGAACTGGGAAACTGAAGCTCAGAGAGGTGAGATAACTTGCCCAAGCTCACACAGCTAATTGGTGCAGCTGTAACCCAGATCTGGGTATCTCTAGGATGTGGGCTATCTTCATTGCACAGATCCTTCTTAGTCCTTCTCTGAGGACAAATGATTCCTCTCTCTCTCTCTGTCTCGGAATTCAATTCCAGATAGCCACTCCGCTAAGTGGATAGCATGAGATGCTCACTTTTCAATTTCCTGACTTCTGAGATGTTGGTAGCCATTGTGAGAGGCATAAAACAACTTCAGGGTAAACCTGCCTGCCTCCACTCCATTTATGTCTGGTTTCAAGATTCCTCCCCTTACCCAGCCCCTGACCTGCCTCCCACACAAGATCTCTGAGCTCTCTAAGTAGACGGCTTGAAGTGTTTTCTGTGGCACAACTCTATTTTAAGGAAAGATCCAAGTGCCTGTGTATTTGTGTATAAGCCTGTGTGTAGAATTGCTGATGGTGTGCTGTCTGGGGAACCTCTCTGAGGGGTGCAGGTGTGATGAGGGTGAGGTGTGTAAAGGCTATATGTGCTGAGTGTGAGGCATGTGTGTACACAAAGTCATTTACAGCTGCCATTGGCTGTGGTTTGACAATGGCCTGGAGGGCTGATTAATGTGCCCCGTGAACTGTGCTGTCGGAGATCTCTCTTGGGTGTCATTGAGTTCCCGACTGTGGCTTTGCCTAGTGATCTAGGAAAATGGCATGGTGGCCAATTCACTTGAGGGAATTGGTGATGATGGGAATTGTGTTGAACTGTGGCTTGCCCCTTAGGACACTAGTAAGACTTGTCTGCATGTGCACACACGTCTGTGCTTGATGACTACACTTGAAGTCACCCTGGCTGCTGGTACTGATGATCTAAGAGTTCTTCAGGGAGAAAGTCTGTGAAACGTTCCTGGATACACCATGGGGGTGGAGCGTGCACCAAGATGTTGAAAAATGCATTGACAATAGGCACCAGAATCCTTGAAGAGCTCTGTAGTGAGTGATCTGTAAGCTGAAGATGGAACTAGGATCCTTGATCTCTGTGGAATAATGGGGTCCCAGTGCTGTTGAGGCCAGATGGTGGTGACGACCACCAGAGACAAGGAGTGTGTAACTTCTATAATAATCCACAAGCAGAGACACTTGCTTTGAACTTTCAGCAGACTGTTTCACCTTCCTATCAGGCCGGCTGCTTCTGGGAAATGGGGCAGGTGATAAGCCCAGTGATTTCCATGAATCTTCTGCCTCCTTGTCAATGCATTTCCTAATACTTCTGTGAAACAAAGCCCTCCCATGGTACATTGGGCATGGCTGAGTAGGTTGTACATCAAATATAGGCTTTCTCTTCCTGCCCACAGCACCAGCTGAAGTCCAGAACCATCATTTCTGGACTTATCATCCCCTTGGTACCCACACAGTAATACCTCCAACCAGCGCACACTTTTTAAGGCAAAGGAGTAAGGTACTGAACTAAAGACCATGCACACTATTCTAACCATATGCCCCATCACCCAGAAGAAACTGGCTTGATAAAGTGGAGGAGAGGTCTGCTGAAAGTTCAGTTACAACTGAATAGCCTCAATTGATGAATAGCATCTGCGAAGGTGAGGTTGGATTCTGCAGGGTATGGTGTAGGTCTTAAACCAGTAGTCAATGTCTGGTGCTGTTCCATAGCCAAAGTGAATGGATCTGGGCCCCAAGGAAGAGGTGGAAGTAGGTTTTTCACAATTACACTCAGTAACCTACTTGAAGATTCTTTCATTTGCTGTCTCCTTGACCTTGGGCTTCCCGGTAATTAGAAGCTGAGATAGTCCCCTGGCCATTTGGGGATTCTTGTGTGGCTGAACCATCAGGCTGAAGGGGGCATCTCTGTACTGACCAGGATAGTTGATCCTGGCTGCCAGGGGAAATTGGTTTGTTGCCACACAAGAGGGGCAAGAAGTACCCTGCTTGGAACCACAGGGCCACTGGAACATCTGTTAGTACTCACCTGTGCAATAGTCCTGACCAGTGGAAAACTGTGGCAACCCAATAAAGACAAGACCGCAGAGGACTCGGATCTCACAAGAATGAAGGATTAGGTCACCCCATCGGGCATTCCAAGAGGCCAAGGGGTACATGGATTGGGCAGTAGAAGAAGGCACTATGGATCACCTACTTAGGTCTCATGTTCAGCTATAAAAGCATGGAGAGTAGCAGCTAAGCTTTACGGCAGTTATTTTTCTCTTTTTCTCCTCCTCTACTACCTCATATGAAGAATACTGGTGGTATCCCTCTTTTAGGTTTCAGTAGAGAGTTTGACTGAATTGACACTACCTTGTAATGATACAGAAGAGATGGACTTTGTGTGTTCTCTGTATTGGAGACATGAGCTTTTTACCCAGAGGAATGACCAAAGTAGATGCTGAGATGTAAAAAGGGTGGCTTGTGCTAGATATTGTTATTGGCTTCTTCAAATCCTTTTGCCACCATTCTCCACTCTGTTCTGTGTCCCTAGGGGCTGGCCTTTCCCCACTAGATCAATGAGCTCCTTGTCCTTTGGGTTTCAGGTAGGTGTGGTCAAAGAGGAGTGTTGTAGGAGGTTAGAAAGAAGGAATAGTGAGGTCAGGGCATTGATTTTCCTAGACCTTTCCCTGCAGGTCACCTTAGGCTGACTGACTGTGTCCCTCCACCAAAAGTTATAGCTTCTGTAGGTGGCCCTCCCTCTCTGCAAAACTTTCTTTTCTTTCTGGGTTCCAGTAACCACTCTGTTCCTTGCCTCCTGTGGGTGGGCAATCATGGCACTTTTCTACTACAAACTCCAGAATGCTGAACCATTCCTTTGGTTTCCTTATACCCTCCTCTCACCTTTGTAAATGGCCCCTTTATTAAACTCTTCTCAAACCCTTCCCAATTCCTGCCAGGACCCTGATTGATACACTGAGCTTGGCCAATTGGTTGTGCTGCCCAGGACTTTCAGTCTGGAGCATGTAATGCAAAAACCCCCACCAATGGTTGGGAATTCATTTGTGGTAACCATGGTAGTGCCCAGTGGCAACAGCAATTGTGGCTAATGTCAGTGTCCTTCTTCTGTAGTGACCATAGCATCCTAGCCAGATCATTTCCTGTGTTTTGGCCCTTGGGGGAGCCCTTGGTTCTTGCTTATCTTCCAACCCTGGTACCTTAGCCTCCTAATAATTTTGTGAGCCACCAATATCATTCTAAGAAATTCTCTCTCTCCCTCTCTTTTTTTTTTTTGAGACGGAGTCTTGCCGTGTCACCCAGGCTGGAGTGCAGTGGCATGATCTCGGCTCACTGCAACCTCCGCCTCCCAGGTTCAAGCGAATCTCCTGCCTCAGCCTCCCAAGAGAAATTCTCTTAAAAATTAATATAGCCAGAGATGTTTCCAGTACCTTTAACAAAAACCTTGACTGATACAGCCATTGATGCAGATATTTGATGTCTGGTCCAAAGCTTTATTTTTTGGCCAAATTGAAACTGCATGGAGTTCTTTAAAAATGGCAGATTCAGTTAGTATGAACTCCTTTTGTTCATTGCCCTTGGCATTTCCCCTTCTTTCTACCTGGAATGTGGGCTGATGTTGGAGGCACAGCTGCCATTTGGCAACCACAAGTTAATCATAAGGAAAAGGCTAAGAATGTGGTAGAAGTCTTGGCCTAGATGTCCCTGTGCCTTTGGGCCAACATAGCAACAACATCTTCTAGAGGCTTTCTCCTTACCAGAGAAGAAAGAAAAACCCTGCTTGGCTTAAGTCATTGTTTCTCATTTTGTTATTAACATAACGAATTCCTTCTATTATAGTATTATTTACTTCTATCTCTACAACAATTCTACTTGAGATTGAATTCTCTGCGTATCAGGTGGAGAATCAAAGGCTCAGAGCAGACAAGTGACCAGTCCAAGTACACATAGCTAGTACTGGGGAAGGGACACAAACTGAGAACAATGCCATGAATATGTTTTGGCCCATTCATTTGATAAGAATTTCATGATTTCTTATCTTGTGCCAGGCCTGGGTGCAACATTTGAGATACAAAGATGGATACAACACGGTCCTTGCCATTGAGGTCCACCAAAGTGGGCCAAGTGAGAGATGATGGGAAGTTGCACAAAGAAGATAGAGAAGGCTGGGTAGAATTAAGAGACATTTAGAAGGAAGAATCATGGGATTTGGTGGCAGATTCAAAGGAGAGAATGGATATCTAAGTTTGTGGCTTGAACACTTGGGAGAAATGTGTGGTCATGACTGGTATAGAGAACGTGCAAGGAAAGGCAGGGGTGGTGGGAGGCAGGTGGGAGAGAGCCTGGAGGCAGGCAACCAGAGGCAGAATGGATTTTTGAAGCAGGGCAGCTCTGGGGAAGCAAGGGCTCCAGGCTGTTGTCATGGGATTGGTGACTGAGATAGAGTGGAGGTGAAAGTTGAGGCTGGCCTGAAAGCCTCAGCTGCTAACTATTAATGCTATATTCCCTATTCAACCCCTTCAGGGCAGCCTGGGCAACTGGAGCCACAGGGGAACAGCAAGAGGAGGGCTGTGCTTTCACATTGGACCCTTACAGAGGGCCTTGGCAGGGCTCCCCTTCTCTCCCCAGCCATTTTCTGGCTTGAATTCAGCATTCAGTCGATCTCTCCATTAGAAAGAGTGGCTCCATGGGTCTGCAGGATCACTCAATATGGTAAGTGAGCCAACCCCAGGGGTTCTTTCAGGTAACGAGTACTTAAGCCCGCCATTAGCCACCATTAGGGATGCCCTTACTGCTTAATGATCACCAGCTACAGGGCTTGGTGGGGCTGGACAGATGGAGAGCAGGGAGGAGCTTCCCCACAAAGAGGCCATTCCAATGTTCTTCTCCTGAGACCCCAGAATTGAGGCTGCTCTGCCCTCCAGGCACAGGATTAGTTACAGATCACTGGCCTATCTTGGTTAGAATAGGTAGAAATCTATATTTGATGAGTCTATGGGAAGAAGGAAGGGGATGCTAGGAGAAGCTAAGGCTCCTGTTTCTTTCTGATGGGTGGGATCTAAGGGTATTTGTGCTCTCTCTCTCTCTCTCTCTCTCTCTCTCTCTCTGTATGTGTGTCTTCGTGTGTGTGTGTATGTATTTTGGGGAGCCTGTTCTCTGCTCTGAGGGGGTCTGGGATTCAGGGTTAGATATCCCACTTTATATAATAGAAATTTCCCCAGGATCCACCGGTCCATGGGTATCAGTGAAATCATGGGTAACAGGAATGACTCAAATTTCACTGTCTTGTGTCCCCACCTTACCACCCTCTGAAAAATCTTGTGGTTTCCCAAGAATCCCTGGAACGTCTCTGGCACTTCTGGACACACACAAATGCTGCTGTTTCAGTGAGCACCAAGTTGCCCTCTAGGGGGTGCTGCTGCTCCACTGGGCATGGCCCTGCAGACATCATTGCTGCTCTGCCGGTGCTGGGAACTCCGGGCATTGTTGCTGCTCTGCTGGGCACTGCAGCTTCTCCCTCTGCACTCCTGGGCAACCCCTTGAGCTCTGCTGCTGGTCTTCCAGGCCCAGAAGTGTCCACCAGTCACCACGATTGCCCCACTGTTGCTTCACTGGGCTCTGTTATTGCTGCCATGTCTCAAGGGACACAGTTCAGAGGGCCAAAGCTGAATAGTGGTCTGTTGTAGGTGGAGAGGAAGGGAGAAAGCCTCTTGCCTCTTGCCTCTTGCCTCTTGTGCTGTACTATCTTGGAGGCATCCCAAACTTCTATAAAGTTGGATGATACAGGCCCTCCTGTCTTTTTTCTTTTTTTTTTTTTTGAGACGGAGTCTCGCTGTCACCCAGGCTGGAGTGCAGTGGCATGATCTCAGCTCACTGCAGGCTCTGCCCCCACAGGTTCACGCCATTCTCCTGCCTCAGCCTCCCGAGTAGGTGGGACTACAGGCATCCGCCACCTTGCCTGGCTAATTTTTTGTATTTTTAGTAGAGACGGGGTTTCACCGTGTGCCAGGATGGTCTCGATCTCCTGACCTCCTGATCCACCCGCCTCGGCCTCCCAAAGCCTCCTGTCTTTACTTAGGTATTTTATTGTTCAGCAAATATTCATTTTCTCTCCCCAAACCTCTAGGAGAGAAATGTACTTCCCAACCATTAATGCTGAGCTTGGCCACGTGACTTGCTTGGGCCAATGGGACATTAGCAGTTACAAAGCAAGCAAAAGCTTGGAATGTGCTTGCACAGTTGGACTTGCCTTCATGGGCCTTTGCCATTGCCGGGAGAAGAACATGCCCTCCAGATCGAGAAACCTGGGGAACAAAGCCAGATACAGCAGGCCTGCGGCTTGAGGCAGAGCCTCCCCAGTAGACCTGCAGATGCCAAAGTAAGGAGTAAATGCTGACTGTTGTATGCCACCAAGTTTTGGATGGTTTGTTACGCAGCATTATTGAGGCCACAGTTGACTGAGGTAAGCTCACTCCACTCCAAGATCCAGATGCGTGTCTATGGAAATAGACTAAGACGAATTGGACTTACAGCCATCAGGTAGTAATGAGAAATTTCCTTTCATTGATTAAACTATCCAGCTGGGTCAGGTTATTTGAGTTTGATCCCTTCTTTACTTAGGATAAATTCTCTCAAAAGGCTCTCAGGTCTCATGCAAATGAGCTTCACAAGGGCCATCTATCTGAGTGTATTAGTCCATTTTCATGCTGCTGATGAAGACATATCCGAGACTGGGAAGAAAAAGAGGTTTAATTGGAATTACAGTTCCATATGGCTGGGGAAGCCTCAGAATCATGGCAGGGGTGAGAGGTATTTTCTACACAGTGGCAACAAGAGAAAAAATGAGGAAGAAGCAAAAGCAGAAACCCCTGATAAACCCATCAGATCTCATGAGACTTATTCACTATCATGACAGTAGCACAGGAAAGACTGGCCCCCATGATTCAATTACCTCCCCTTGGGTCCCTCCCACAACACTGAGTCATGTGTAGACTCAAGCTGTGTATTTCTCTGTTTGCAAACTTATATTTATTAATTTTTATAAACACTCCAGAGCAGGGGTTGGCAAATTCTTTCTGTAAAGGTCCAGATCATAAATACTTTTGGTGTTGAGGACCATACGGTTTCGGTCACAACTACTCCACCCTGCCACTGTAGCTCAAAAGCTGACATAGACAATACTTAAATAAATAGACATGGATGTGTTTCAATAAAACTTTATTTACAGATACCTAAAGCCTGTTGACTGCTGCTCCATGGCAATACCATTTTAGCTCTTCCTGCTACCAACAGATGGCGGTAGCAGTTGTGACTGGTTATCACCTGATTTGTTTGGGCATGTTTGCGCTGTTTGTGTTACACTGAAGGTATTTTACAAATGTTGTTATCGTCATGACCAACAATAAGTGGAGAAGTGGCGAGTGAGCTTATTGAAAATGCTGGTTAGAAGAGACATATGGTTATGATGGAATCCAAAGTGGAATAATAATTTCAAAAATTGAAAGTGGTGAGAAAATGGATGTTGTAAGTGAAATGGGATACTTTTTTTTTTTTTATTACAGTGGCATGATTGTGAAGGATAGAGAGTAAATCAGGCAACATGTAAAAAAATGCTGCACCCATGCTATTGACAATAATCAGCAAAACATAATAAGAAGCAATTTCCAAAAATCAAAAAAGGAGAAAAACTTTTGAGTGTATGGCTAGAGAGGAGGAGTATCAGTGGAGCCTCATTAGCCTAATATGAGTTCAGGAAAGGGTAGGAGTCTGTTTGAGAACTTAAAGGCCATGGTGAACTGTTGCTTGTTGCAAGCCATAAATGATTTTTCAGGCTCAGGGCTCCTAAAGTCTATACAAGGTCAAAGAGATGTTGACACTGTAGCTGCTAAGACTTTCTGTGCAGAGAGCTTTAAGGAGGAGGTTTACTTGCCTTAACAGATTTTAAAAGTGGGAGAAATAGGGCTGTTTTGGAAAAAAACACATCAGAGCAAAACATATTATGTGAAGCATCAACTCACTCGTCTATCTAGTGGAAATGGGCCTGGGGATTACAAGCTTAACCTTCATGAGGTTCTTTGCAGTTGCAAACAAGCAGACTTACAAACAGCTGTTTGGAACTGAACTTGCTAACACACACACGTGCGTGCACACACACATACCCATAAAACAAGGTAGTAAAATGAAGGGTAAAATCTGTTGCTTTGCAGAGCACAATATAGTCATAAGTCACTTAATGACATTTTGGTCAATGTTGGATCATGTGTCCCAAAAGATGATACTACCATCTTTTTACTGTACCTTTGCTATGTTTACTTGCCATTGTGTTACAGTTGCCTACAGTATTCAATGCACTAACATGCTATGCAGGTTTTAGCCTGGGGCAACAGGTTATACCATATAGCCTGGGTGTGTAGTAGGCTATATCATCTAGGTTTGTGTAAATATTCTCCGTGATGTCTGCACAACCACCAAATTGCCCAAATGACCCGTCTCTCAAATGTATCCTGGTCTTAAGTGATGCATAACTTACTCAGTTTGGATGGCGGGGAGGTTCTCAGCTCAGCTGCTCCCTCCTCACTCAGGGGCACGTGGGCTTAAGGAGATGGTTTGCAGGTGAAACACAGTGGTACAGTGGAATGAGTATGGGTTTTAGAGCCAGGCAGCTTTGGTTGGTGTCTGAATGGTGTCTATACTAATCATATAATCCTGGTTGCTACTGTGAGAAGCTTTCTACCTCCCTCAAAGGAAATGGAGGAGAAATGTATCCTTGGGAAAAAGCGGGGTGGATACCTCTGCTATGGAGACAGAGGGGATAGTTATCACTGACCAAAAGGGGAAGAATCAAGGCATTATAGCAACTTGTTAGCTTATAGGTTGATATGGTAAGTAAAGGATCTGGGAAGAGGGGAAATATTGATCAAAGGGTACAAAGTTTCATTTAGGAGGAGTAAGTTCTCTGATCTATTGTACAGCATGATGGCTAGAGTTAATAATAATATGTATTTCAAAATTGCTAAAAGACTGGATTTCAAGTGTTCTCACCACAAAGAAATAATGAGTATGTGAGGGGATGGATATATTAATTAGCCTGATTTGATAATTTCACAATATATACATGCATTGAAACATCATGTTGTACCCTATAAATAGAAACAATTATTATTTGTCAATTTAAAAAGTGAGCTGAAAAACAAATTAATACAAGGGCAAATCCAAAGAACTGCAGGGGGGAAAGGAGTGAAAGGAGGGATTAGGGTGATTGTCACCAGAGGAGTGGGAGGTGACCTGGCTGGGGCCCTCCTTTCTTTGAGGTCCAATGTGAAGAGAGGGTGGTGGTGACTTGGGGGATGAAGCAGTCTACTTCTGTTATCTCAGGCTCAACGAGCTGTATTAGTTAAGGTTCTCTTGGTTGCAAGTAATAGAAACCAATTGGAAGTAGCTTAAGACATATTATATTTGATTTATTAGAAATACATTCTAGTGTCTCATGGAATTCAAAGAAATAGTTGAATAACCTAGCTGAGGGAGGAACTTAGCAGTAGGAGTTCATAGACTTCCTTCCCTCTAGGGCAAAGCTTTTTTAACTTCAGTAGCATCAGAATCACCAGGAGGACTCCTGGGCCCCATCTCTAGCAGGAATTTGCTTTTTTTTTTTTTTTTTTTGAGACAGAGTCTTGCTCTGTCGCCAGGCTGAAGTGCAGTTGATCTCGGCTCACTGCAACCTCCAACTCATGGGTTCAAGTGATTCTCCTGCCTTGGCCTCCTGAGTAGCTGGGACTACAGACACGTGCCACCACGCCCAGCTAATATTTGTATTTTTAGTAGAGATGGGGTTTCACCTTGTTGGCCAAGATGGTCTTGATCTCTTGACCCCGTGATCCACCTGCCTCGGCCTCCGAAAGTGCTGGGGTTACAGGCATGAGACACCATGCCCTGCCTAGGAATTTGCATTTCTAACACATTCCCAGGTGATACTGCTGCTGCTGCTCCTGCTGCTGCTGCTGCTGCTCCTCCTGCTGCTGCTGCTGCTGTTAGTTGGCCCAAGAGCACTGCTAATAGCATGGCTCACTGATCAGCTCCCAGCCCTGTCCCTCGATTCAAATGACTTGGGCCATCCTGGTCAAGTGTTCTTCTCTGGTCCCATCATTTATGGCCAGGGGATGGAGTTACAGGGTGTAGACACGGCTGCCTGAGGGCCACCCCCAGTGTGTCATGAACACTTCAGAGAAAAGAAGGGCTTGGTGGATACAACAGAAGGTGTCTGCGATTCCACTCCTCACAAATGCTGCATTCAGGAATCCGTGTCTTGAATGCTGAAGTTCATTCTGTAGTTTGTCTTTGAGCTGCCACTCTATCCCTTGGGATTCTCTCCACCAAGATTAGCCTTCAAGTGAGATAGTACCTTCCTGGCTCTTTGCTTTCTAGTCCCTTTAAACAAGTAAGTAGGGCATTTACATTTTAGTACTAATCCCTACTGGAAAATCTAGAGGAGATAATACATCCAACTAACTTGTGAGAAGTTACACAAGTTTTGAAATGTTCTAAATCCCTTATAGTAGCAGGGTTGAAGACTCTTGGTTCTCCTCTGAGTGGGTAGCCTGGCTATATCATTGCTCTCCTCTGCCAGGAAGATCTCTCTTCTCAGCAGTAGGTCTGCCTTTGCTACCAGGGCAGAGACACAGAAGCTTTATTCTCTCAGTGGTTTATTATAATACATCTTCGGGGACAGCCCTAGAGTGATCCCCACTGGGCATTTCCCCAGGAAACAAAATCCTGAGGAGGGAACTGCAGATGCCTGGATTCCTGCCTTTTTTGCTTACTTACAACATCTTTATTTATTTGTTGGAGGATAACAAGCTTTCGTAAAAAAAAATAAATAAATAAATAAACTAAACCCTAGTTGTGTTTGGAGCAGAAAGAACAAGGGAGGTATTGCCTGCCACTGGGGAGGGAAAACATACACAGGCAAATAGAGAGAAAGCAGACTTATGCTGCCATTTGGCAGAGTATTTTCTGCCAAAGAAATGGATACTCAGAGTGGTGAGGGCACACAAAGCTTTGGCAGGGGAAGCCCGTCCTAAGTGGAGAGGCTAAAAGAGAGTGCAGAATCACTGACACAGGACTGGGAAAGATCTTCAAGGATGACTTCCCTCTACAACCTCTCCACCAGGTAGTTATCCAGCTTTTGCTTGAAACTTTCCAGTGACAGGGAGCTCACCACCTGTAAAGTCAGCCTACTCTTTCTTGGGGTGGTTCTGACACTTAGAAAGTTGTTCCATGTAGTGGTCTGTCATTTCTCCAGGCCGACAATGACAAGTTTACCAGGTCCCTTTGTGTGTGGGTTATTGCACTAGACTTGAGCTGAAACTGTGGAAAGTATGAGAATCAGGCACCAAATCAGAATCCCAGTTCAGAAAAGGGATTAGATTTTGCCTGAGACCCTTCATATCTAAAGCAATACAAAGATTAAATGTGAGTGGTACTGAAACTTGTAGTGATCAGGCCCCTTGTGGAGGAAGAATGGAACAGGCTGAGTCATTCCAGTCCCTTCTCTTCTGTCCTGAACAGTTCAGCTCTCCCCCAAACTTGCATAGCCCACTGAGCAATACAAAAGGACTGCAGTGAACCAGACTGAGCCTCCTTACAAGGCAGCAGGCCACCTATTATTTCTTAAGCATGTGCTTTGAGGCTTTACTTCCACAATTGCCTTAGCAGAGTCTTCTTTTCCAAGCACAGAGAGAATATTCTCCCTGAGAAGAGTTCTGTGAATACAATTTTCTCCATGTCATTGCATATATAATAAGCTCTCTATGTCTCTAATGCATTGGGCTAGATTTGATTAATCCATTCCTTTTTTTTTTTTTTTTTGTTTTGACGGAGTCTTGCACTGTCACCCAGGCTGGAGTGCAGTGGCACGACCTTGGCTCGCTGCAACCTCTGCCTCCCGGGTTCAAGCTATTCTCCTGCCTCAGCCTCCTGAGTAGCTAGGATTACAGGCACCCACCATCACGCCTGGCTAATTTTTTGTATTTTTAGTAGAAATGGGGTTTCACTATGTTGGCCAGGCTGGTCTCGAACTCCTGACCTTGTGATAGTCCACCTTGGCCTTCCAAAGTGCTGGGATTACAGGCATGAGTCACCGTGCCCAGCCTCCATCCCCCCTTTTATTCACTCTTCTCTACTCTTTCCTAGGATGAAGTCTTTGGTGTTAGTTTTGGCCTCAAGCTCTGTTTTCTAAGGAACCTGGGCATACTCCATTTCTTTTCTTTCTTTCTTTTTAATTTTTGAGACAGAGTCTCCCTCTGTCGTCCAGGCTGGAGTGCAATGGCACCATCTTAGTTTACTGCAAGCTCTGCCTCCCGAGTTCAAGCGATTCTCTGGCCTCAGCCTCCCAAGTAGCTGAGATTACAGGCACACGCCACCAGGCCCAGCTAATTTTTTTTTTTTTTTTTTTTTTGGTAGAGATGGGGTTTCACCATGTTGGCCAGGCTGGTCTTGAACTCCTGACCTTAGGTAATCTGCCCACCTTGGCCTTCCAAAGTGCTGGGATTACAGACATGAGCCACTGGGCCCGGCCCCATTTCTTTAATCGTTGTATTCCCAGTGTCTGGCCCAAGTGCTAGGAAATAACAGGCACTCAGTGTGTTCTTGTGACTATGATCCTCTTTTGGTATTGAGGGGTCAAATCAATACTTCAAGACCCATTCTGGAGGCTGCCAGGGTCTGGACAGAAAAGCAGCAGCAGGTGCCCTCTGGGAGGGAAAGGGGTAAAATGGAGCTCGGAATTCCTGATTAAGGCACATTTCAAAAAGGAGACCTGCTTCTAACCTTCAGGTGTCTCCTCCCAACCCCCACCAGGCCAACCCTGTGAAGGGGGATTGATTAGTTTACAGCATCCTTGCTTGCTCCCTTCTCCTTAGCCTGGAGAAGGCTTCTCAGAACCTGTTCACCTGAGACAGCCACTCAGCCTCACAGCACGAACAAAGGGCTGTCTGGGCCTCGGCTCTCAGCCAACGATGCCTTCTAGGTGTTGTCATGGCAATGTCGGAGTCAGGGGTTGCTCACCACAACTCTGCTTTGATTGTAAAAAGTAAATTCCTTCTTCCTTTTCCCTAAAGTGTCAGGTGAAACCTTTCCTGCTGTGGGATGAGAGTGGGGGAGGCCCCCCGTTGGAGCAGGTGCCTGGATGTTAGTCATTTCTGAACCAGCCTGCCTGGACTCCCAGGGAGTGAGGTGCTCAGAAAGCATCATATGTCAGAGTCAGGGAACTGAAGATCACACAGCAGACCAGTCAGCTCCTTGTCCAGACTGGAGACAATTCAAATGGTCAGTGCCTACAACCAAGGACATCTCTGATACTGGGGTGACTTAGGAACTTATAGGATCAGCTTGTCTATTCTGGGCTGGTGAGGATTGGTTTGGGAGTTCACTGGGTGCCCTTTGTGAACAATGAGAATGACAACAACAGTTGCTAGCCTTTGTATAATGCTTACCATGTACCAGGCGCTGATCCAAGGAACATGGTAAGGAGCTTGGATTGGCTTCAGTGGGGCATTTCAAATGCCCAGCGCAACACCTGGCATATAGAAGTGTTCAATAAATAGAGCTGCTATTGTCATTATCAGGTGTTGTCCTTATCAGACTCTGATCCCACCTATGCCTTCTCTAGTAGGTCTGTTTGACTGCTGAGGTCATTTCAAGGTAGCTGGAGGTCACCTTGCCCGCTTGGATTTAGGATGTAATTGCCAATCTGAAGGATCAAACTACACATTACATTTCCTTATTCCTAGTTCCCCAGAGCCCTGCTCTGGCCCCAGCTAACCCTATTCTCTTCTGTGGGAGTTCTAATGCGTTCCTAAGGGGTCAATGTCCACAGACCCTCTGGGCTGGACCCCTGTTCTAGTGGTCAGTTTGGCAAGGATCCAACTTAAAGAAATCCCCAGGTTGTATTTGTGTCCTGCCGCCAGGCTCAGCATAATGGCCTTGACAGTTGAAGTAAGCAATTGGCCAATTTTCTTCAAGAACGTTTGAGATAAAAAGCAGTTTGTCTGAGTGGAGGAAATTGTGAGAGCCCCAAATGGAATTGCTTAAATTTATTGCTGGAGAGTTTTTACATATTGAGCCAAAGGCATATCTTTTTGCACTTGGTCTTGAGTTTTCGGGAGTGCTGCACTGCCTTGGAGATGGAGAGGTCTGGGCTGGCTCCAGAGTTGGCCTGTGGGAAGATCCATCCCATCCCCAGACCTTCCATGAGCAGTCTTAGGTCTGCCCCATCCTGTGGGAAAGATTTGAATGCCAGGATGGGAAACACTTCAGGCTTTTTCAGTGGAAAGTGAAAAGTGGTACCTGCATCTCAAAATAGGACGTTGACCAAGACTTATCATCTGTAGCATCAGCCATGATCTTTAGCTACTGAGTGGATCAGAGGCTGCAGCAGATATGACTTTTCAGGTGGGTCTTTCAGCCCTTTAGTGGATGAGCACAGCAGGCAGGAAATGTGGGGGCTGCCAGGAACGAGCCCCTGCCGCAGTTTTTCTGGTTGGAACAGACACAATTTTGACCTCAAGTTCTAGAAGGCACTGGGGAGTTCAACACAAGTCAACACTAGAATATGCAGGAACAGCAGGAAAATGTAGTCAAAGGAGGTAGGCCAGGTTATTATCAGACCAGAGATCTGGTCTGACTTGGCAGTAATTCACTGTGTGACCATGGGCAAGCCACTTTTCTTAGGACCTCAGTTTCCCTATATGTAAAATGAGGTAGTTAGACAGAATAATTTGAGGCCCTGCCCAGCTCTAACATACTGTGATCTGTCTCCTTATGGATCATACCCCAAAACCTTCCCTCTCTTTACCTGTCTCTCTCCAAATATGACTTACATATTTTATTTTTTTTTAAAATGTAAATATTTATTTATTTATTTGAGACAGGGTCTGTGTCACCTAGGCTGGAATGCAGTGGCACAATCTTGGCTCATTGTAAACTCTGCCTTCTGGGTTCAAGTGATTCTCCAGTCTCAGCCTCCCCAGTAGCTGAGACCACAGGCATGCGCCATCATTTTTTGTATTCTTTTGTAGAGGTGGGGTTTTACTATGTTGCCCGGGCTGGTCTTGAACTCCTGAGCACATGTCATACACCTGCCTCAGCCTCCCAAAATGCTGGGATTATAGCTGTGAGCCACCACACCCAGCCTGACTTACATATTTTATACACATTGAAGACGCCTCACACAATACTGACCTCAGTGCATTTAGATATACTGAGAAGAGGCATCCTGGTGCAGGGAAAATAGTGTTGTCCCAGGAGTCAGCCAGATCTGGTTCAAGTCCTGGGTCTGCCTCTCATGCTCTGTGACCTTGAACAAGTTACTTACCCTTTCTGACCCTCAGTCTCTTTCTCTAAGCCTAGGAATAATGTTGTGGGGATGAAATAAGACAGTGTCATAAATCATCAAGAATTAAGCTGGGCAAACATACGTGCTCACTCAGCATGAATTTCCTTCCTCTTCCCATGCTCAGACCCATGTAAGCTGCATCACCTACAGTACTGCTGGATGAGGGAGGACCCTGCTTTGATCTTATGCATGAGTTTGTACTCTAAAGGCGAAGTGTTATCTTTCATGTTATCCTCTAAGCAGCTGGAATGAAAGATTCTTGGACCAAATGATAGATATTGTTGGAAGTGCTACTTTGATAAATGGCTTGAGCTGGGGATTGGGTGAGACTCCTGGGATTATCCTTAAGTAAAATAGATTATAGCAAAACTGCCTTCTAAAGAAGGTAGGTCCTATTAATTGCAGAACTTTGCTGAGCAAAGAGATTGAATGAGGGATGTGAATCTAGGAAAGGGGCTGAATTACTCTGAGCTATAGAGGAGAGGGGCATTGGTGGGTCTAGGGGAAAGAAAAAGAGCCAAGTGATGGCACAAGAGAGAAGGGGCTTTGAGGAAAAGTTGGAAGCATTTAAGGGTGATTTTTAAAAAGCAGCAGGCCTACTCACATCATTACACATACACAGAGATTTACCCTGTATTAGAGATGTTACAGAGAGACACAAGTATGCTCACATACAGACATGGTGCTGTCTATAGGCATGTAAATAAATCTCTATGTGTGTATGTGTGTGTGAGACAGAGAGAGAGAGTGAGCACATGTCCATGTGCGCACATGCTCTCTGGCACTGGAGACAGCTGTGCTCTAAGCCTTACGGACACTAGTCTATCTGTATTTAGTCTGTATTAAGCCTTCTCTCTTTACCTCCTCTCATGCCATGAGGCCTGGCTGGGGTCAGAACTGCTCTGTTCGTAGAAGTGGTGTTCAGAACCCTGCACTGGCTTACCAGACTGAGCAGGATGGTGGGGTACCTGGAGAAAGTGACATTTCTCACTCTCCCGCATTTGGTGGCCCAAATAATAACATATTTTTTTTGCTTGTAAAAGTAATATACTCACTCACTACTATGTGCCAGGTGCTGTACTAAGCACTGGGAATATACTAATGAGCAAAGGAAGCATGGACCTGACCTTTCTGCCCTCATGTAGGATAAGGGGATGAACTGAGGCCTTGAGGACCTGAAAGAAACTCAGGAGTGCTTGGAGTGTAGACAGGGAAAGGGAATGCAACAGAGGATGAGGCTGGAAATGGACACAGGCCAGATCACAAGGGGTTGTAAAATATGTTCAAAGGTTTGAACTTGATCTTCAGGGCCACAGGGAGCCATTGAAGAGTTTTTAGCTTTGCTTTCTAGAAAGATCACTTTGGCTTCACTGTGCATGCTGAGTCCTTTCCTTAGAGCCAGGTCCTTTAGAGCCTCTATGATGAAAGGCAGCAAAGTCCAGCCAGGACCCAAGATCGTGGGCCTGGGTGAGGCCTGGCCATACACCATGGGTTGGATTCTCTCCTTCCAGTCACCCCGATTCATGTGCACAGGCTGAGGCTTCATGGTGGCAACATACAGTCAATCATTTTCAGATATTTGACTTTAAATAACACTTACTGAGTGTCTAAAATTTGCCACTTTGGATTGCATCATTTCATGCTCACATTAGCCTTACAAAGCATGTAGAACAACTTTCATGTTAGAGGAAGAGACAAGGGACTGACATTCGCTGTGGAGTCCTATCCATATTCCAAGTATGGAACTAGGGGCTGACCTTACTTAATCCCATCTGAACATCTATGATATTAGGGCTGTTATCTTCATTTTAAGATAAAGAAGCTAACATCACAGGTGAAGCAGTTTATCCAAGAACCTCAAGTAAGAGGTGCAACTGGTAATTTTTTCCCCAAATTCTTGAGCTGCAAGTCAAGTTCATTTTGCTAGGTTATTTCCTGAAAAATTAACAAAAAATCTTCTCTTGCCTTGCAGAGTAATCCTCAGTCATGTGTGCTGCTTGGGAAAGACACAATGGAGTGAAGACAAGGGCAACTGCAGAGGCTCAGGGCATCCTTGGGCTGGCAGACTGAGAGGGTGAGCTTGCTGCAGCTCCCTGGGGATGGCTCGGATTCCCACATCCTCCTACTGCCCCACCAGAAATGTAATTCAGGGCTGAAGAAGGCAGGGGTCAAGGGCTTTGCTCTACACAGGCTCACATGCTCAGTTATCACATGAGTTAAGCCTCTCAGGGTCAGCCAGTTGTGGGAAAAGAGTCAGGCAGGGATAAATGGCAGGAGGTAGCACAGTGTGGGATCATAAGTTTTGAAGTCAGAGTTCTCTGGGTTTAAATGCAAGCTCTGCTATTTAGGAGCCATGGAAACTTTGCTCTATACCAAGTCACTTTGAGGCAGCTTCTTTGCCTGTGTGACTTTGGGCAAGCCTGTTTGTACCTCCGTTTGCTCATATGTAAAACGGAGATTATAACACTTCTTACCCCTCTGAATTTTTGTGTGGATGAATAAAATAATGCAAGGCATTAACCCAGCACCTGCATGTTCTGAGTTCACAATAACTGCTACCTATTATTGGCAGCCATTGACTAATGCACCAAATCTAAGATGAGAATTAAACTCTTGGCATAGAGTTTGGGTGGTGGTGGTATGTGTTAAATGACAAAATGTTTTTTTGTTTGTTTGTTTGTCTGGAGACAGAGTCTTGCTCTGTTGCCCAGGCTGGAGTGCAATGGTGTGATCTCAGCTCACTGCAACCTCCACCTCCCAGGTTCAAGCAATTCTCATACCTCAGCCTCCTAAGTAGCTTGGATTACAGGCACCCAGCATCATGCCCAGCTAATTTTTGTATTTTTATAGAGACGGGGTTTCACCATGTTGGCCAGGCTGGTCTTGAACTCCTGACCTCAGGTGATCCACCTGCCTCGGCCTCCCAAAGTGCTGGGATTACCAGTGTGAGCCACCATGCCCGGCCCAAATGGCAAAATGTTTTAAGAGTACCCAGCATAGCGATGACGCCCAGCACAGTACCTAAGGGGTGCCCAATCCTTGTGTCTGTCCTGGTTTCCCTCTTCCTGGGTCTGTGGAAGAGAAATCAGCAGATGTTTTCAGTGACTGCAAATATTTACTAGAAATCTTCAAGGTTGGTCGTTTGCTTTGTCAATCCTTGAGGGAGTAGCTTGGATTGTGTTTGCCGCCACACACCTCCTGTCTGTCTGCACGCTGGGCTGCCAGGAGAGCTATGAAATAATAAAATTATTCCTCTCCCCAGATGGCAATCCCCCCACATTACTTCACTTTATCAATTACACACGTCTTTTGAGCAGCGTTTTCCCTGCCGTGATCACAAAGGGTAATGAGGGGTGAGGCTTGCTCTGGCTGTAATTCCAATGCAGAGCTGTACTCCAATTAGATTTCCAAGTCACTTCAGCAGCTTGGGGCTTTTGAGTCCTGCTAGGAATCATGAGGTGGGAATTAGGGAGCTTCCCATTGCCTTGGTGACCACATTCCACCCTGTTCCCAAAGGTGGCAACAAGGTGATTAGAGCCCTGCACTCAGTGCACGTGTATCAAGTCAGGGAGCCTCGTGGTTTGGAGATTAATTGCCTTCTACTCAAGGCAAGTCCCTTTTTGGTTGCCAGGAAGAGACCTTGACCTTCATATCTTTCTTTATTTTTCATCCCATTTTCCTCCTTCTTTTCACAGCAAAACTCTTCACGAGTCACCTGTACTTCCTCTCCTCTCTTTCTCTCGTGGCTCACTTCAGTCCTGGAGTCTCCACTGAAACAGCGTTTGTCAAGGTCACCGATGAGCTGTGTGTTGTTACATCCCATGGCCAGTCTCAGAGGCTGGTGGTTCTCAGCAGCACTTGCTCCTGCTGAGCACGCCTCTGTCTTGAAACACTTTCTTGGCTTGGCTTCTGGGTCATCAGTCCCTCTTGCTTTTCTATTTCATTGGCGTCCCCTTTTCAGGCTCTTCTGGATTCATCTCATCCTCACAACCTCAAAGATCTCTTCTCATTTCTTTCTTTTTTTTTTGAAGAATAATGTAGATTTTGTTGCAGATTTTTACGTGGAATATGACATAGAAGACTTCTACAAATCCTTCTTAGATGCCTCTTATGCTCATGTTTTTCAACAGAAAGTGACTGTTTGGCTCTCTCATGCTCCCTCCTAGTGTCTGATCATGTACCCTTAGCTCCATTCATTTCTTCATCGCTTTCATCAACCACCCTCCCAAGAGCATATTCCTAGTCCCCCTAAGAAATGCTGTTTATCTTCAACTCCCTTTGTTACACTTACTCCCTATCTGGGTTACATAAACACACTCAAGCCTCCTTCACAGACTTCCCAGCGTGCTGGATCCCTCACTTTCTCATCATTACAGATCAGCCTCAGCGTTCATTTCATATCATGCTGAAACCTGCATGGAACACCTCTCTCATCTGAAACTATAGTTTAAAGAAGATTCGGATTTTAAAGGAAGCTCAACATCACATGATCGCCTCTGGAAATTAATATATGGGCAAACTGAGACCCTGAGAGAGGAGCATATTAGATGCCCCAGAACACTGTTGTTAGCAATACCATGCTAGGAAGAGGAGGAGCTTCATGTGAGTTGAGTACAGTCCACTGCAGTCTTCCTTCCTGCCTTGATGATGCTTTGACCTCACTAATCCCCACCTGGGAGAAGCCCTGCCTGCTGAGGTGAGTGACTCTGCTCAGGCCCACCACAGTACCCTGTGACCCCTTAGCATCCTGCTGCCCCGGTGGGTTGAATCATAACCATCCCTAGCCCATGAGTTCACTGTCATGGGGATGATGCCATTTCTATTGGTGAGCTCCAAGCCCTTATTAGGAGCTGACATATTTGTAGAACTCAGACTCAAACCAAAGCTTTAAATCCAGCTTCTTCAATAAATAAAACTTTAGGTTTTTACTTAATTTTTAAACTTTTATTTTAGGTTCAGGGGTACAAGTGCAGGGTTGTTATGTAGCTAAACTCAGATTGCAGGGATTTGTGGTACAGATTATTTCGTCATGCAGGTACTAAGCCTAGTAACCAACAGTTTAAAAAGTTTTTTTTTTTTTTTGTTGGTTTTTTTTAAGATGGAATCTCACTCTGTCACCAGGCTGGAGTGCAGTGGCATGATCTTGGCTCACTGCCACCTCTGCCTCCTGGGTTCAAGTGATTATTCTGTCTCAGCCTCCCAAGTAGCTGGGATTACAGGTGCGCACCACCATGCCCAGCTAATTTTTGCATTTTAGTAGAGACCTGGTTTCATTATGTTGGCCAGGCTGGTCTCAAACTCCTGAGCTCAGGTGACTGTGTGATGTTTTAAAAACAAAGAGTGAATCATGTCATTCCTCTGCTCAATTCCTCCAGTGACTCCTCATCTCAGTTGCAACAAAATACAAATCCCTTGTCATCATCCACAAACCTAGCATGGTCTAGCCTCTTCATTTCTGTCACCCCTTTGCCGAAATCCCTCCCTTCCCTCAGTTGACCTTAGAGCACCCTCCTCTGTTTACTGAGCACATTAAGCACACTCCTGTTTGCACTGCTCATTCTTTCTGCCTGGAACGCTCTACCTCCAGAGGTCTGCACAGGAATTTCCTCACATCTTCCATCTCTGCTCAAATACGAACTTATCAGAGAAGCTGCCTTGATCTCCCCTCTGCAAGATGATTCTTTGCCCTCCCTAGCAATTCTTAAAAATCTGCCTGATGGTGGTGGTTGTTTTTTGTAGTCTCGTTCTTGCTCATTTTTGTGATTCTGTCCTGCACTTCTTTAAGCATTTCATATCAAGTCGTTTTCTATTCTGTGTTTCACAATTCCAGTATCTGAAGTCTTGGGGTGAGGGGCGGATTAAATCTATTGTTGATTTTGTACTTATTCATGGTGCTTTGTTTCCTTGTGTGTTTGGTGATCACTGGATGCGAGTTTATGTATGGTTGATCTTAATGTATGGAAAATCTGGGTCAATAAATTGAGGATGCTTTCTTCCAGAGAAGATTTATATTTATCTCTGCCAGGCACCATAGGGCATGATCAACTGGAAATCTTTGTAGCCCTCTTTAGAATTCCTGTCTAAATGTGAGAGTCAGGCTTGGGTCTCATAGTGTGCTATGCTGGCTCAAGGCTTGTTTCTAGGTTGCATCTGTCCCTGAAGCCTCACAGCTCACTATTACTCATGGTTCATGGCCTCTTTCTTCCAGCCCCTTGGAGATTTACCCCATCTCTCCGGAGCCTAATAATGTGGTTAAAACTGTGTTATGTGCAGTGTACAGTTATGCCTGAGTAGAAGAGCTTCTCAAAATATCTTGGCCGTAGTTCCAGAAGTCAAAGCATCTTTTCACTATCTTGATCTCCTTATCTAGTTTTAATTTTTAAAATAGCACTTAATCACAATCTGACACGTTACTTTATTTATTTATTTTATGTCTTCCCCACCAAAATGCAAGCCACAGGAGAGCGGGGATTTCAGCTGATTTGTTCATTGCTATATCCCTGGCACTTAGAACAACACAATTGTGTGTAGTAGGTGTTCAATAAATATTGTTGAATGAAAGAATACAGACTCCTTTACATTGGTTCAAGCAAAGGTAGTTGTTTTAAGAATGCACATGGAGAGATGGGAACTCCCAAGACAATCTGAGAACAGGAAGAGTAGCTGGGCTGGGCTTCACAGGATGGGAAGCAGTCGCTGCTTTCGATTTAAGGTGGTTCTGGGTTCTTCCAGCAGCAGAACCCCCTTCCTCCTCTGCTTCTAAGGTGTATCAGCTACTCCCACCCCATATCTATTTCTTCTCTTTCCTTATAATTTTCTATTGCATTTGGCCTTGATTTGCCATTGTCCTAACTTAAGATACCCTTTCAAATTCTTTCTTAGCAGCTAACTGGAAAATTCTTTTTTCCTTGGGTCATATTTTTAAGAAAAAAGATTAAAAGTTGATCCAGCCTTTTTTTTTTTTTTTTCTTTTTAAAGCCAGGCCACACAGTCTTTGGCCAGGGCCATGGATTTTAAGAAAGCCCACAGAGAGAAGAGAATCCTCAAGTCAATCCAAGAACAGGAGGAGGAGTGGGTGGAGCTCCAAAAGACTGGGAAGCAGTGGCTGCTTCTGGACATAACCAGATTATGGTTCTGGGTTTTGATCAGGTGTCCACCCTCTGAACCAATCAAATATGGTAGATAAAAGGGATAGTCAGGTAAGAAAGCATGGAAGCTGGGCAGCAGTGGTCTGAGTGAAGTAATTTCTTTTAAAAAGGAGTATGGGTGGGGCATATAAGAAGACTGCTATTTCATAACAATCTCTGAGAGTGAAACGATGGAAAATTAACATTTGATGGAATAAATCAACATCTTGAGAAGGTAGATACCCACCTTGAGCGATGACAAGACACCCAAGTTCAATTGAGGAAATGAGGCAGTAGTCTCAGGAAGGTGAGATTACACTAAATAAAGCTGTAGCCTGATCAATGATACTGAACCATGTTCCAAGTGGTCAATCAGACAGCAAGAAATGTCAGTGTCTCTTCTTGCCCTTGCCCAGGGGAGAGAGGCCAATGCTCAAGGTAGCATGGTGTTGAGTTGATCCAGCTAGTCTAGTAAAGAGTGTGAATTAAACAGTTACCCACATACACAAGCTAAATAGTGTTTAGGGCTATGAAGGAAGAGAACAGGGGCCTATGAGGGTTTGGATTTGATCTAGGCTGGGGGTGTGGGAAGTGGTTCAGAAAAGGCTGCTTGGAAGAAATGAACTTTGATCTGACATTTAAAGGTGGTTTGGAAATTTAATAGGCAAAAGTTGAGGATGGCAAAAGTGTTACCCCAGGACAAAATAGCCGTGAGGTTATTTGCTGTTCTTCAAACCCGTCTTCAGCACTTTCCTGCCTAGGTCTTTGCATTGACTGTTTTCTTTGCCTAGAAAGCCCTTCCTCTGGATAATCTGATGGCTCACTCTGTGCTCAAAGATCCCTTTCCAGCACTCTAGCAAGCACAGCACCCCTCAACATTCTGTATCCCCTTTCCCTGATTGATGCTTCTTGGCATCACTTGTTCACCCCCTGATTTTGTGTTGCAGAGTGCTTTGTTTATGATGTATTCCCTCACTAAGAGATAGGCTTCATGAGGGCAACAATTTTGTTTCTTTTGTTCATTTCTATATATCCATACCAGTGTCCAGTATATGGTCTGCCTCAATTAACATATATTAAAAGATTAAACTAAAAGGAGCAAGGTACTTCTAGGAACGGGAGAAAAGCCAGCATGGCTGGACTTTAATGGGCAAGAAGGAGGATAGTAAGAAAGGAGGCGAGACAGATAGGCGGGGTCCTTATCGCAGGATAGTATGGACTTTGTTCTAGAGTTTAGGCCTCATTCTATGAGCAATGGAAAGCCACTGAAGGTTTTAAAAATGGGAGTATTGAAATTAAATTTCTATTTTAAGACTTTTTTGGCTTTGGTGGAGAGACTATATCGTTAGGGGTAGGGAAATGTGGAGGGGTGGAGACCAGTTAGGAGGCTATTGCAGTTTTCCAGCCTTGGGATAATGGTGCCTTGGACTAGGGTGATGATGGTGGAGGTGAGAAGAATAAGGTGAACGCGAGTAATGTTTATGAGGCAGAATCAGTGGGATGTGGAGTTAGATTTGGAGGAGTCAGAGGTGTTTGAACCAGAAAGACTCCATCTTGAATAGGGGCTGGATAAAATAAGACTGAGACCTACTGGGCTGCATTCCCAGGAGGTCAGGCATTCTAAGTCACAGGATGAGATAAGAGGTTGGCATGAGGTATGGGTCATAAAGACCTTGCTGATAAAACAGGATGCAGTAAAGAAGCTGGCCAAAACCCACCAAAACCAAGATGGCGATGAGAGTGACCTCTGGTCATTCTCACTGCTCATTATATGCTAATTATAATACATTAGCATGCTAAAAGACACTCCCACCAACACCATGACAGTTTACAAATGCCATGGCAACATCAGGAAGTTACCCTATATGGTCTAAAAAGGGGAGGGACCCTCAGTTCTGGGGATTACCCACCTCTTTCCTGGAAAACTCGTGAATAATCCACCTCTTGTTTAGCATATAATCAAGAAGTAATAATAAATACAAGCAGCTGAGCAGCTGAAGCCACTGCTCTGTCTCTGGAGTAGCATTCTTTATTCCTTTACTTTCTTAATAAACTTGCTCTCATTTTATGGGCTTGACTCAAATTCTTTCTTGTGGGAGATCCAAGAGCCCTCTCTTAGGGTCTGGATTGGGACCCCTTTCTGGTAACAGAGGTCCATATAGAGAAGGAGGTGTCAAGGATTAGTCCCAGGTTTCTGACTTATGGAACTAATGGAGGGTGGTCTGTTTGCTCAAATGGAACTTTGGAGGAGTATGTGTAAGGGAAGGAGAGGGTCAGAGAGATTGGTAAAAATCAGACTACACCAGGTGCTGAGATACTGGAGTTTAAGACTTGGAAGGTGGGGCAGGTCTAGGGGATGGCCATGCCTGGGGAAAACCTTGGGATTTGGTGGATTAATTCACTGGAAAAATATTTATTGAACATCTGTTATGTTTCAGGCACTATCTGGACTATGGTCCTAGCCTACAAGGGCAAACAAAGCCTTTGCCCTCAGCTAGGAGAGTCAGATTGAACTATTGTCCACATTTAAAAAATCTGTAACTCCAGATGGTATGAAGAAAAACAGAGCAGAGTAAAGGGACAAAGGGTGGAGTCGGGGTGGAGTGTATCTAGGCAGGGTGGTCAGAAAGGCCTTCCTGAAGGTAACATTCAGATGAAGACTCGCGAGATGAGAAGGAGCCACTTGCACGCAGATCTATGGGAAGAGCATTCCTGGTAGAGGAAACAGTGAGTGCAAAAGCCCTGAGGTGGGAAAAGCTTGATGTGCTTAAGGAATAGCAAGAAAGCTGGTATAGCAGAAACGAAGTGGCAGGAGCACTTGCAGAAGAAAGGGTAGAAGTAGGCAGGGAGCAGGAATAGGAAAAGGTGCTCCACATCACTAATGACCAGAGAAATGCAAATTAAGACCACAGTGAGATATCACTCCATATCTGAGAGAATGGCTATTATCTTTTTTTTTTTTTTTTTTTTTTTGCTTTGAGATGGAGTTTCGCTCTTGTTGCCCAGGCTGGAGTGCACAATCTTGTGTGGTGAGCCCAGGCACAATCTTGGCTCACCACAACCTCCGCCTCCCAGGTTCAAGGGATTCTCCTGCCTCAGCCTCCCAAGTAGCTGGGATTACAGGCATGTGCCACCATGCCTGGCTAATTTTGTATTTTTAGTACAGACAGGGTTTCACCATGTTGGCCAGGCCTCGAACTCCCTACCTCAGGTGATCCACTCGCCTCAGCCTCCCAAAGTGCTGGGATTACAGGTGTGAGCCACTGCGCCTGGCATTATCAATAAAATTAAAGATAGTAAGTGTTGGCAAGGATGTAGAGAAAAGGGAACCCCTGAGCATTGTTGGTGGGAATGTAAGAACAGCCATTATGGAAAACAGTATGGAGGTTCCTCAAAATATTCAAAATGAACTCCATATGATCCAGCAATCCCATTACTGGGTATAGATACAGCCAAAGAAAAGGAAACCAGTGTGTGGAACAGGTATGTGCACTTCCATGTTTGTTAACAGCACTGTTCACAGTAGCCAAGACATGGACTCAACCTAAGCATCCGTCAATGGGTACATGGATAAAGAAAATGTGGGATACATACACAATGGGATGCTATTCAGCCTTGAAAAAGAAGGAAATTCTGTCATTTGAGACAACGTGGATGAACCTGGAGGTCATTATATTAAGTGAAATAAGCCAGTCACAGAAAGACAAATACCACATGATCTCATTCATATGTGGAATCTAAAAAGGTGGAAAGGAGAACACTGGTTACCAAAGGCTTAGGGTGTGGGGTGTGGGGCTGGGGAGGTGTTGGTCAAAGGATACAACATTTCAGTTAAGAAAAAGACATTCAAGGGATCTATTGTACAGCATGGTGACTACAGTTAATAACAATACATGCTTGAAAATCATCAAGAGAGTAGACTTTTAGTGTTCTCACCACAAAAACGATAAGAATGTGAGGTAAGGCATGTGTTAATTAGCTCAATTTAGCCATTTCACAATGCACACATATTTCAAAAGGTAATTGTTGTACACAATAAATAGGTATGATTTTTATTTGTCAATTAAAAATATAAATTAATTTTTCAAAAAGAAGAAGTGGGCAGGGCAGATCAGGTCAGCCCTTTTCTGTCCATGTTTAGGACTCAGAAATTATTCTAATTGCAATGAGAAAGCATCGGTGGGTTTTAGGCGGGGAGTGCCTTCGTCTGACAAATGTTTTTAAAGGTCACCCTCACTGTCATGTGGAGAATGGATTGGAAGAGGCAAGAATGGAGAAAGGCAAACCAGTGAGGATGTTCCTGCAGGGATCTGGGGGAGAAGAGATGGTGAACGGGTTGTGGGGGTCAGGTGGGATGGAGCTGATCAGCTGGCTTGGGGATGCCTTTGAGGGTAGTGCTGCCAGGACTTGCTGCTGGGGGAGGTGCGGGGGTGAACGGCAGTCACTGGATGCCTTGCATGCGCTGCAGACCCTCACTGCATCTGAGGATATCAAGGTGCTGGAAAGGCATAGGGTTTGTTGAGCCCACATGGATGGCGAAGTTGGCTGGCTGAAGCAGAGCAGAGCGAAAGACCCTGAGCCAGGGCCAGAGCCTCCAGGGAGGCAGAGGTATGACTTTGAGGTCAGGTGTGGCAGCAGTGGGTAGGGAGCTTGTGGCTGAGCTCCTAGGAAGGCATTCCCATGTGTGATGGTGACTGAACTGAGGAAGGCACAGGACTCTTCCAGCGCTGCCCATTCCTCCTACCTGGTAACCCATGGGGTTTTAGAGAGTGAAGCCAGGAGGAGAGCCAGTCTCAGCCACCCTGGAAGTGGAGGGAGAACATAGGAAAGGGAGAGATGCAGAGCCTGTTGCTGAGGAAAGGGGAATGGGGTGTGTGGGGTGGGGGTCCATTTGGTTCAACGGAAAAGTTGGTGGGGACAATGGTACATTTGACATCTGCAATGGATCAACATTTTTTTTTAATTTGTAAAAAGCACGTAATTATTGTATTAGTCCATTAGTGCTGCTATAATAAAATATCTGATATGAGTAATTTGTAAAGAACAGGAATTTATTTCTCACAGTTCTGGAGGCTGGAAGTCCAAGATCAAGATGTTGGCAGTTTGGTGTCTGGAGGGCCCAGTATCTGCTTCCGAGTTGGTGCCTTGTTGCTGCACCCTCTGGAGGGAAGGAAGGCTATGTCCTCACGTGGTGAAAGAGTGGAAGGGCCAAAGGGCCTAGCTAGTTATCTCCGGGCTTTTTATTTATTTTATTTATTTTTAATTTTTTAAAAAATTTCCATAGGGTATTGGGGAACAGGTGGTGTTTGGTTACATAAGTGAGTTCTTTAGTGGTGATTTGTGAGATTTGGGTGCACCCATCACCTGAGCGGTATACACTGCACTCAATTTATAGTCTTTTATCCCTCACCCCCTTCCTACCCATTCTCCCTGAGTCCCCAAAGTCCGTTGTGTCGTTTTGATGTCTTTGCACGGAGTGGATCAGATTTTAAACAGTCTCCCTCTTCTATTTAACACAATTATTTTCAGTACTAATCATGAAATGAAACCAATAATAATAATGACCAGAAAAGAAACTCAGTAAAATGTTTTTTTATTGAACTTCCTACATAAACCATGCCAGTAATATAAATAAAAATAAATAAAATATTATAATACAAAATTTAGAAAGTAAGGGATTAATAGTTTGTAATTACAGCAACATATGTTTTGAAAAAGGGGAGGAACATATACCTACTTGTCTGTCACAATAACAAACGATAACATTACAATTTCCGTTTCCTTGATTCCTTCTTTCATTTTATAACAAGCAACAATTAAAAACAGAATTAATTTTAATGTTAAAGATATGATTCACGTCCAGTGAAATAGTTCTTGTGTGAGCTAAAACTGGCACTTCCAAACAAAAGATGGTTCACCTTGCAGTTTGCATTCTGCGTTACTGTTTTAAAAATGTATACACAAGTAAAAATTCCATGTGGCCTCACAGAATGACAGAATTGAAGGAACTCAAGTTCTGTTTCTTTGCTTTACCATCACTCTGCTCTCACTGTTTATTTAGAAGCTTCTCTTTAAACACAGGAATATGTAGTGTCTCAGGAGTTGGAGACATAAACCACTCCTGCAGAGAGCTTGAATGATTCTGAATGTTGAAACACTCTGGAAGTGAACACGTAGCTGAGTCCCCATGTGTGGGGGCAAACTGTACAACTGAAAGGGCTCAGTATTAACCTCCTGGGAGAATTCAATGTTCATTAAGGGATAAGGAATCAAAAAGGGCTAATTCAAAAATATATTATATACACATATATTAAATATGTATTAAAACTCAACAGTAATCTAATCATAGCACTTGTAAGCATTTTACCAACAAAAGAATATTTTTGGGGAAGAGTATTTTAATCACTGACAATGTTTAGAATTGCCAGTACCTGGTGATCATAAAAAGAGGCTAGTGGTTACCAGGCTGGAGTGGTTAGACGGAGGGAGGATGGGGAAATGTCGGTAAAAGGTTACATAATTACGGTTAGATAGGAGGAATAAATTTCAAGAGATCTATTGTACAGTGGGGTGACTATAGTTAATAATGATGTGTTGTATTCTTGAAAAATGTAGGCTGGGCGTGGTGGCTCACGCCTGTAATCCCAGCGCTTTGGGAGGCTGAGGCAGGCGGATCACCAGGTCAGGAGATCGAGACCATCCTGGCTAACACAGTGAAACCCCCTCTCTACTAAAAATACAAAAAAATTAGCTGGGCATGGTGGCGGGCGCCTGTACTCCCAGCTACTCAGGAGGATGTATATGTTCTTTAAAACATCATGGTGTACATGATAAAAACATTCAATGTTATCTATGAGTTAAAAATCCAAGAGACTCCATTTTATTACTGTGTTAAGAATCTCTGCAGAGAATACATCCCCTATTGCCTGCCTCCCAGGGTGCACCCCCTTCCCCTGGCACCCACTGGTTGGGGAGCAAGTCCAGGGCAGGCCTGGTGGGGATGAGGTTTGGGAGAGGGTACCTGATGGGATCTTCCTAGATGGGCTGTGGGGTGAAAAATGATGATTGGGTTGGGAGGTCTTCTCCAAGAGGCCCTGCTGGGAGACTGGTGGGGGAGGACCTCAGTCCTATGTCTTTTGTAGCTCCAGCAAGCAGATGACAGGGTACAATGGCAGAGAGACACAGCACTCTGTTTTTGTTTTGAGACAGGGTCTTACTCTGTTGCCCAGGCTGGAGTGCAGTGGAGCGATCTTGGCTCACTACATCCTTGAGCTCTTTGGCTCAATTGATCCTCCCACCTCAGCCTCCTGAGTAACTGGGACTACAGGGGTGCAGCACTGTGCGTGGCTATTTTTTTCTTTTTCTTTTTTCTTTTTTTGTAGAGATGGAGTTTTGCCATGTTGCCTAAGCTGGTCTTGAACTCCTGGGCTCAAGCGATCGGCCCACATCAGCCTCCCAAAGTGCTGGGATTCCAGGTGTGAGCCACCATGTCTGCCCGACAGCCCTTTTTGGGCCCAGAATTCCTGTCTGTGTCTCTCTGTTCTCTGCCTCCTTCTCATTACTTTGCTCAACACTTTTTCCTGTCCTTCTCTCTTCCTCTCTCTGCCTGTCACTCCCTCTCTGTCTCTTTGTATCACCCCCTGCCTCTGTATCTGTCTGTTTTTCTGCCTCTCTCTCTCTCTCTCTGTCTTGGGCTCTCTTCTTATTCCAGCTCTGTTTCTGTCCCCATCTTGCTGTCTCTCCTTCTCTCTCTCCCTCTGATTCTCATGTCACTTGTCCATTGCTCCTGTCTCTTTCTATGTCTTGGCCCCTCTGTACACAACCAAGTCTCTTAGTCTCTGTTGGAGAACTAAGAAGAGTGAGGGGAACAGAGCCAAGATGATTCTCAGTGCTTGCCCACCTTCTGTTGGGACACCCTTCTCCTCTTAGTCCCTCCCTTGGGGTGTCTCTAAAAGCCAGAGGTTTGCTGCACCCTGAGGGTCAAGCCCCAGGAAATGACAGCTGTTTCTCCAGCCCAGGGCTGGCTGTGCCCTGGCCCAGCTGACCAGGTCCCACCTTGGGAGTGGGGTTGGGGTTGGAAATTTGCAGACGCCTTGGCCCCTGGTGGGCAGGCAGTGGAGGCATCTGGGTAGACATGGGCAGAAGAAAGCCATAGTGCAATTTCAGAGTTGGGGGCTTAGTTGGAGTTTGAGAGACACCATTGGCAGCCCTGTCTTTGAGGGATCCAGGCTCCCGTCTTCTGTTGGGGTAAGGAGGGACAAGTGCCCACTTTTCAGGGGTGAGACTCCTTCTCCTCACTGATTTCTTCATCCAGTCTCTTCCTTCCCTAACCAATATGGGAGCCCTGGGGAATGAGGAAGCTGACTTGGCCTCCTGCTTATCCTCTCCTTCCCTTCTTCCTCCTGGCCCACAAGTCATGTCCAGAGAATATGAGAATGGTCCCTTGCTTCTCTTTCCCCAGACGGCACCCTACCCTCTCACTCCCCTGCCTGCTCTGTCCTCTATCCCGCGAGGCCCTGCCTTGGCTTCCTAGTAAGCTACCCCTTGGCTTTTATGTGAGATCTGTTTTACTCAGACAGAGCAAGACTCAGACCCCAGGGGAGAGGGCAGTGGAAAATAGGCATGAGGTATCCTGGTCCCCAGGTACCTGGGAAAGTTGTACCCTTTATATAGGTGAGGAGACTGAGGTGTAGGAAGATGCCCCAGTCAGTCCAGTTGCCTTTTTCTCACTTCCTCCACTGGATCCTCAATGATCCTCAAACACCCAGAATGCCTCTGCCTCAGGGCCTTTGCATGTACTGTTGCCTAAATATCTGAATCTCTTGCTCTTTCACCCTTTCAAGTCTTTGCTCAAGTATCCTTCAATATAGTTGAGTAAAGACTCAAATATATCTTCCCTGACCATCTTTTTCTTCCAGAACTCTCTGCTTAATTCTCTTTTCTGCTTTATTTGTCTGCACAGCATTTATCACCTAACACACTGTAGAGTTATCTATTTTTTTATTGTCTGTCTTTCTCACTAGCATGTAAGCTCTCTCAGGAAGGGAATTCTGTCTATCTCGTTGAAGGCTGTATTCCCAGCTTCTAGAACAGAGTCTGGCACCTCGGAGGCATTTGTTGAATGAGTTTAGAGTCGAATCCTATTATTTAATATACCAGCATTTATAGAGAGATGGCAGTGTTCCTGACTCAGCAGGATGCCTGGCATCTCTGAGCTGGTGCTCTCTTGTGCCCCTGGCTGGAATGCCCTTTCTCTCGTGACCAGGAGAATCCCTGTCTGACCTTGAAGGCTCTGCCCGTGCCTTCCTCAAAGCCTCTCCTTACTCTTTTGATCTTTCCCTCCACCCTCCACCTGCTCCCCCTTCACACTCCACCAGACACCTGCCGCTCTTGAATGATCATGAGCTTCTGAGCCCAACAGTGATTCATGTCCTTGCTTCACCTCTTCTTGGCCACTGACAAGTGGCTTAACTCCTCCAGGCCTCAGTTTCTTCATGTGTAAAATGAGTCTAATATAATATAATATAATATAACATGCTTCTGATAGAGCTGTTCTGATCATTAGTAGCCTTTTTGTGAGATGGACCTAGCACTGTAGGCTCAACCCTGTGGGCCAAGCTGGTGGAGGTGGTACATTCTTGGTAGCAGCAGCATCTCCAACCCAGGATCCTGGGCTGTACTTGCCAATGGCAGGCCATGAAACAGAGATGTGGCAGTGTTTAAGAAGCACTGGGCTATGTCAGGAGGACCCTGCCATGGGTGATGTGGGTACCCATGACTTCCCACTCCTGAGTCTGTCTCTGCCACTTCCATTGGATGCCTGTGTTGCCACATGTCCTGTCAAACCTGCCATGAGCACAACATCACCCCATTTTCTACGTCTACAGGTGAGCCTTGCACACCCACCTGCCTGCCTTCTTTGGGGTGGTAGGCCTTTGCTGAGAGACAGAGGACTCTGAGGAGGTACTGAGCCACTCTGAGCTGGTCAAGAGGAGTCTTCAGGCTTCATAGAGGGCTATTTTGCCATTTCTAGGAAACTGGATTTGCTAACTTGGAACATTCCTTCCAATTCTGAGAACCTATAGTTCTAAGAATATTTATCGTCTATATCCAGCCAAAGTTTCTTTTTCCAACCTTTTTTTTTGTTGCTCTCCTGTCTTCACATTTGAAAATTGGAAAGCAAGTGCTCAAGTCTAATGTATTCAGAGGCAAGTTCCTTCTCCTCTAGTGCCCTTTCAAGCCCAGGAAGGAATTCCTGGTCAGCCATGAGCAACTGGCTTCTTAGAACATTGATAAATCAAAGGCAGTTTGGGTAGGAGAGAAAATTGGACTCTGGTGTGTATTCAGCTAAAGAGCAAATTCCCAATGTCTTTCTCAACTGAGCATCTTCTCTGTAATGATCTTGTGCCTGTGAAACCAACAAATGCATTCGCTTGGAAAGTATTTTAAAAATTCATTCAATACCATGTATTGAGCGACTACTCTGCTAGGTGCTAGGCTGAGTACTGAGAACACCATGCACACAAGATCAGATACAGAACCTGTCCACTCGGTGCTTGCTTTCTAAGGGGGTATGGACCATGAGCACAACATGGCAGAATTTTCACCAGTAGAAATTCCAGTTCTTGCAGGAAATGGCAGTCAGCTGCCTTCCTAGAAGGGGATGAAGACAGGCCTATGTTTCAATCAGTGGGCTGTTAATGAAATAATCAGAAGCCACTCAAGTCAGCTCAACCACAGGGGGTTGTTGTAAGGGAACTAACAGACTCTAAGTGTGGGTTGCATGGCCAGGCCTTGTCATCCTAGAAAGTCTTCAGGCAGCTATTCTGCCTCTATGACTCTTTCTGGGGTCACATGTTCCTTCTTCTACAAGGGCCATCATAACTGCCCCCAAATCGTGACCTCGAGCCATGAAATCTATGAGCCTTTCCAGCTTGGCTCCCTGTATTGTTAGGGGTAAGCAGGACACAAACGGCCTGCTCAAAAGTGTGGTCAAAGAGCGCTTAGAGAAGGGATGATTTAACCACTGCAAGGTTCAGGGAAATCTACAAGAAATGACGGCTTCTTGGGGCTGGCAACGTGGAAAATCCATTCTCCTCCTGGAGACCTGGAAGAGTGAGGGGAGGGAGTGGCATTACTGAACCTAGCAATGGCTGCATGGGTGGGAGAAGTCATGGCTTCAGGTAGAGGAGCTCAGCCACTGCCACACCATGGCCTGGAAGGGAGGGAGCAGTAGGAATAAATTCCTCTTCTTGTCTCTCCTTCCAGTCATCCATGTCCTGCTGGTGTCTTGTGTTGGCCAAATCTGACTTGAATTCAGGAGGTCAGGAAGGCCAAATGATGAACCCACAGATAGAGGTCAGCGTCCCAGAGCACACAGCAGGGCAGCAAAGGATGGCGGGTGGAAATGGAGGCGCAAATGGACAATATCCATGGCTCCCTTATGTGATCTCTCCATCCTACTTTTTTTTTTTTAGACAAGATCTTGCTTTGTCACTCAGGCTGGAGTGCAAAGGTGCAATCTTGGCTCCGTGTAGCCTCAACCTCCAGGGCTCAAGTGATCCTCCCATCTCAGCCTCCCTAGTAGCTGGGAATACAGACGCCCATCACCAAGCCTGGCTAATTTTTGTATTTTTTGTTGAGATGAGGTTTTACCGTGTTGCTCAGGCTGGTCTCAAACTCCTGGACTCAAGCAATCCACCCGCCTCGACCTCTCAAAGTGCTGGGATTACAGGCATGAGCCATTGTACCTAGCCCATTATACTTTCAAATGCCCTAGAGAGAGAATCTAACGGGATCAGCTCAGACTGAGGCAGCAGCAGAAGGAGGCTAAGCACTATCCTCATTTTTAGGATGAGCAAATGGAGGCTGAGAGAGTGAAATATGCATGCCCAAGGTAACACAGAGAACCAATGGCAATGCCTCTGAGATTTTTTTTTTTTTTTTTTTTTTCCTGTAGAGATGTGGTCTGTGCTGCCGAGGCTGACCTCGAACTCCCAGGCTCAAGCAATCCTCCCACCCCCACCTCCCAAAGTGCTGGAATTACAGGCATGAGTTACTGAGCCCAGCTGCCACTGAGCCTTAAATGACCAAGAGCCATGGGCTCAAGTGAGCTGTCCTTCGGTTGCTCTCTCAGGAATATTCCTGGCCTGGGCTTAGGGGTGCACCTGCCACATCTCTCCCAGGTGTTTCAACAAGTGCTACATTCAGGTGTCTCTTTAAAAATCACCAGAGGTGTTTAAAGATCATAAAGACTTATGTATGAATGCACGTGTGTCCCTCAAAGTCTGTTCCATCTCAGCAGGACACTGTTCCTGACATTCTGCTGGATCCACTGTGGACTGTCTGGTCCAGCATCCTTAACTCCTGTGACGCTTCTCTCCACCTGCTCTGACTCCAGTGTTCATATTTGCCTGGGTTTGTCTGGAGGGGCTTTGGGAATGTGGAGTCTCCTCACCACTGTCACTACACCTTCACGAGGGTCACAGCCTGACCTTCATAGGGCCCTTGCTCTTGAGGTTGGCCCAGGCATGCTTTTGACCTTGCTGTGCCTGGGTCAGCACTGGCACCTTGAAGGTCAATGTTGCTCCAAAAAGTCTCGGAGTAGAACTGCACTCACGCCATCTGAGAAACCTGTTAGTACTTTCTTTTCTGAGACTCTTAAAGGAAGAGTTTGTTGTGGGAGTATCTGAACCTCTTGTGGCTAGGCAGTTGTCCTAGGCATCTTGCCTTGTTCCCTCCCAGTGTAATTTAGGCTTGTTTTGTGTGGTGAGAACAGAAGAGTGACTTGGGTTGTGTTCAGAGGCCAGTGCAGACTGCTGTATACACAGCAGAGAGCAGTGAGTAGCTTCCAGCTGGTACAGCAACCATTCTGGGGTGCCAGCTGTGTGGAGTGGGTGCCGGCTGTGAGGACCTGGATTCCAACCAGCTGTGTGGACTGGGCCACCATCTGTGGGCTGCAGTGCCAGCTGTGTGCACTGGGGTGCCAGCCAGGTGTTGGGACTGGGTGCCAGCTGTGTGGACTGGGTGCCAGCTGTGTAGACTGGATACCAGCTAGAGATGTAAACTGGGTTCTAGCTGTGTAGGCTGGGGTGCCAGCTGTGAGAATGGGGGTGCCAGCATGGGCCAAGATGAGGCTGAACTCCTCTCAGCTACTGGCTTACTGCATGTGCTCCTGTTTATGGCATAAGCAATTTCAATAAATCAAGGTCACTGAATCAAGTCGACTTTACCCAGAGACTTTTGTTGCAGAATTGAAGATGTGTTTCTTGGATGGGAAGAAAGGAGAATATTCTTAAGAATAATAAAAGCATCATTAGGAATGGGTCAGATCTTTCAGAATCATATTTGCAAGAGAAAGAATATTTATGTCAAGATGTTTATTTGTTCAACAAATATGGTGAACACCTACAATGCTGAAATTTGTTGAATGCCTACTATGTGGCTAGACATTGTATAAACTATCCCACTTAAAATAGGGGGCCAGGGGCCAAGCTAAAGTACCTGGAGAGATTTCAATATTTGTTACATTCTACAAGGGAGGATTCCCTGGCTGAGGCCAGAAGGGGTGGGGAGGGTCTTACCTTTGTCCTTTTTTTTTTTCTTCTGGGGAAAAATCTTCACCCTCAATTTGTCAGGGCCCAGCCATCAGAACTGGGTCCATTCAGGAGGAACCATGAAGGACCACAATAGAGGCAGCAATTGCAGAGTGGAGCCATGGGATACTGGGTGGTGCTGATTGTGACAAGGGCAAGAGATGTGGGAAGGAGCTGAGAAGACCTGAACAGTTCTGCAATGGGAGACAATTCCCTGGCTTATCTAGTCAACCAGCTTGATTATTATTTCCCTACTTACTCTATATCAGTCCTCTCTCTTTCAGCCACACCCTGGAATTGTACTCTGTTACCTTGGAAGTAGTGCATTTGATGGTTGTTTTGAAAAAATAAATGAATGAAGGAGGACCAGTTCATATTACCCTTCAAAAAGGCATAGGTAAGATATATACATGTGCATATATCCATATACATACCACACACACACAAACATACATATACTGCTTGATATGGTTTGGCTGTGTCCCCACTCAAATCTCACCTTGTATTGTAGTTCTCATAATCTGCATGTATTGTAGGAGGGATCAAGTGGGAGGTAATTGAATCATGGGGTCGGTTACCCTCATGTTGTTCTTGTGATAGTGAGTGAGATCTGATGGTTTTATAAGGGGCTTTTCTCCCTTTTGCTTGACACATCTCCTTGCTGCCACCATGTGAAGAAGGACGTATTTGCTTCCCCTTCCACAATGATTGTAAGTTTCCTGAGACCTCCCCAGCCATGCGGAACTGTGAGTCAATTAAACCTCTTTCCTTTATAAATTACCTGGTCTCAGGTATGTCCTTATACCAGCGTGAGAACAGACTAATATACCACTCACATTTGTTATTCATGGAAGTTATGTTCTACAGAGTTGCCACAACTACCGAATTAGCAAGTAATGAATCATTGCTCCTAGGAGAAATACAAGGTTAGGTTTCTGTAAGCTTATGGTTTCAACATTTCTGTCAACTGATTACCATGTAACCTTATTTTATGTGGATTTCTCTTTAAAGATAGCTTATTTAGTATATATTGTTGATTCATTAATATTGAACTCATGGCCAATAGCACTATAACTCATGGCTGGAAGAAGCTTAGCTAACACACGTAATTTCTCTGGAAGGCACATCACAGCCTTCTTATACTTAGGAACACTAAAGAGCATTCTAGTGCTATTCTTGGAGGCCATTTTAAATAGTGAAATCACCAAGAAAGAACATAAAAATGCAAAAAAAAGGGACACTAATCAGACTGTGAAAAGGACACTTGTTTACAGTGTGAGAGCTGAAACAAGAAGGCAGAAGTTCACCTGTCTGACCTTAGCTGGGAATGTGTGTACATTGGGTGACTTGAATTTTTTCCTCCTCTGCACGTGTCCACAAATGACTGTGAAAGCACTGTGAATATTGAAATTGATTTTGGGGTTACAAATAAATTTTAGCATGTAAGCAAATTCACAAACATGGAATCTGTGACTAATGAGGATAGACTGGATATATATGTGTATAGACATATATGTCCTTATACCAGTGTATTATAACAGAATATTATTACTCTGAGGCTAGAGACTCCACCCAGAGGCAGAAAGCACCAATTCAAAGTGACCTGGGACTTCAAAACAGAGACATGGGAACATGAGTTCACCTGAGATGGTCTCTATACTGCATTTCTTTAAGCATCTATAAGTGACCCTGGATCGTAGAAGCAGTGCACATTGAAGTATCTAAATCTGCAGTTCTATGGAGCTTGTTGGGACCTGCAACATTAAGTTGTTTAGGATTCACTCTGGGAAGACCTTTCAAGTCTTCTCAATCAGACAGAAAACACTGAAGTAGGGACTGTTGTGAATGTATTACATTTAGAAAGGAAAAGTTATAACAGGTTCCAGGCCTTGAGATGGTCCTGGATGTGGGAGTCAATATAGATTCTTAAACAACTCTGGTGTGATGTGCTGTAAAGATCAAGGTGGCTGGTCTTGGTCTAGGCAGCATCCTATCACCCACCCAGATCTACCAAGTTGGACACCTGAGATTTACCCTCAACTAATTTGTGATTCTACTTCCTTTATATCTCTTTATCCAGACCATTGGCCATTCTCTGAACATCTCAAGCCAGAGGTGACTTGATCTGTCACCCGGCTGTGGCCCATAAGCATTATCTAAGAGGGAGGAACATTTTTGCTTATGTTTCCAGTGCTCTACATAAGCCCTAGGCCCTGGGTGAGTAGAATGCCAGAAGAAAATTGTCTTTGGTTGATATCTTTTCCTATCATGATCTAGGAGTAACAACCAGTTGATCTATCACTATCTTTTCTATTCAACTGAAATACATTTTGAGAAATAATGATTATGGTGATGATAATACAAATCAAAGTACAAATAATGATGATAACACAAATAATAATGATAACTAACATTTTTTAAGTGATGTATACTCCAGGTATTGGGTCAACTGTTTTATTTTTAAATTTTAATTTTATCAGAATAACACATGTACCTAGTTTCCCCCTAAATGTTTTATTTTGAAATGCAAATTTAAACTACAATGAGATGCCACCTTACACTAGTCAGAATAGCTGTTATTAAAAAGCAAAAAAATAACAAATATTAGTGAGTTTGTGGAGAAAAGGGAACACATATACATTGCTGGTGGGAATGTAAATTAGTTCAGCCACTGTGGAAAGCAGCTAGGAGATTTCTCAAAGAACTTAGAACTACCATTTCACTCAGAATCCAATTATTGGATATATACGCAAATGAAGATAAAACATTCTACCATAAAGACACATGCACTTGTATGTTCATCACAGCACTATTCACAATAGCCAAGACGTGGGATCAACCTAAATGCTCATTAGTGGTAGACTGGATAAAGAAAATGTGGTACATATACACCACGGGATACTATGCAGCCATAAAAAAGAATGAGATCAAGTCCTTTGCAGCAACACGGATGGTGATGGAGGCCAGTATCCTAAGCAAACTAACACAGGAACTGAAAACCAAATACTGCATGTTCCGAGTTATAAATAGGAGCTAAACACTGAGTACATATGGACATAAAGAAGTGAACAATATACACTGGGGCCTTCATGAGGGTGAAGGGTGGGAGGAGGGTGAGGATCAAAAAACTACCTATCAGGTGCTATGCTCATTACCTGGGTGATAAAATCTGTACACCAAACACCTGCAACACGTAATTTACCCACGTAACAAATCTGCACATGTACCCCGAACCTAAAATAAAAGTTGGAAAGAAAAAAATAAAATTTAAAAAATTGACAGAAAAGTTAAAATAAAGGTGCAATGAACATCTATATATCATTTATTTAGATTTCCCAGTTACCATTTTGTCACATTTGCTTTATTTTCTCATCTGTCTACTTATCTATTTTTGATGAATGATTTAAAATTATATTGCATTGTAACATTTTATCATGTATCTCCTGAGAATGAGACATTCTCCTATATAATCATAATACCATTATCAAAACTAAGAAATTTAACATCAATTCATTGCCATCATCTAATATGTAGCCCATGTTTAAATTTCATGTACTTAGTTTATTTTTATTTTTCTTTTCTTTGATACAAGACATAGTCAAATTTATTCTTAAGATCCTGACTCCATCTGACCAAAATTATTATTATTATTATTATTATTATTATTTTTTAATTTTATTATTATTATACTTTAAGTTTTAGGGTACATGTGCACAATGTGCAGGTTAGTTACATACATATACATGTGCCATGCTGGTGTGCTGCACCCATTAACTCGTCATTTAGCATTAGGTATATCTCCTAAAGCTATCCCTCCCCCCTCCCCCTACCCCATAACAGTCCCCAGAGTGTGATGTTCCCCTTCTTGTGTCCACGTGTTCTCATTGTTCAATTCCCACCTATGAGTGAGAATATGTGGTGTTTGGTTTTTTGTCCTTGCGATAGTTTGCTGAGAATGATGGTTTCCAGCTTCATCCATGTCCCTACAAAGGACATGAACTCATCCTTTTTTATGGCTGCATAGTATTCCATGGTGTATATGTGCCACATTTTCTTAATCCAGTCTATCATTGTTGGGCATTTGGGTTGGTTCCAAGTCTTTGCTATTGTGAATAGTGCCGCAATAAACATACGTGTGCATGTGTCTTTATAGCAGCATGATTTATAGTCCTTTGGGTATATACCCAGTAATGAGATGGCTGGGTCAAATGGTATTTCTAGTTCTAGATCCCTGAGGAATCGTCACACTGACTTCCACAAGGGTTGAACTAGATTACAGTCCCACCAACAGTGTAAAAGTGTTCCTATTTCTCCACATCCTCTCCAGCACCTGTTGTTTCCTCACTTTTTAATGATCACCACTCTAACTGGTGTGAGATAGTATCTCATTGTGGTTTTGATTTGCATTTCTCTGATGGCCAGTGATGATGAGCATTTTTTCATGTGTCTTTTGGCTGCATAAATGTCTTCTTTTGAGAAGTGTTTGTTCATGTACTTCGCCCACTTGTTGATGGGGTTGTTTGTTTTTTTCTTGTAAATTTGTTTGAGTTCTTTGTAGATTCTGGATATTAGCCCTTTGTCAGATGAGTAGATTGCAAAAATTTTCTCCCATCATTTTTAAATATAAAGATAAAATGGAATAACATTAAAACTTATGAAAAGAAAAGCTTACATGTCTATCATCTCTCTTCCTAACAATGATTTCCCATTTATATATTTACCCTTCCAGTTCATTATTGTAGTCATTATATACATGCCATTTCACCTGTGTACATCATATACATGCCATTTCTCCTGTGTTTCATAACAGTCCCCAGAGTGTGATGTTCCCCTTCCTGTGTCCATGTGTTCTCATTGTTCAATTCCCACCTATGAGTGAGAATACGTGGTGTTTGGTTTTTTGTTCTTGCGATAGTTTACTGAGAATGATGATTTCCAATTTCATCCATGTCCCTACAAAGGACATGAACTCATCCTTTTTTATGGCTGCATAGTATTCCATGGTGTATATGTGCCACATTTTCTTAATCCAGTCTATCATTGTTGGACATTTGGGTTGGTTTCAAGTCTTTGCTATAGTGAATAGTGCTGCAATAAACATACGTGTGCATGTGTCTTTATAGCAGCATGATTTATAGTCCTTTGGGTATATACCCAGTAATGGGATGGCTGGGTCAAATGGTATTTCTAGTTCTAGATCCCTGAGGAATCGCCACACTGACTTCCACAAGGGTTGAACTAGATTACAGTCCCACCAACAGTGTAAAATTGTTCCTATTACTCCACATCCTCTCCAGCACCTGTTGTTTTCTGACTTTTTAATGATTGCCATTCTAACTGGTGTGAGATGGTATCTCATTGTGGTTTTGATTTGCATTTCTCTGATAGCCAGTGATGGTGAGCATTTTTTCATGTGTTTTTTTGCTGCATAAATGTCTTCTTTTGAGAAGTGTCTGCTCGTGTCCTTCGCCCACTTTTTGATGGGGTTGTTTGTTTTTTTCTTGTAAATTTGTTTGGGTTCATTGTAGATTCTGGATATTAGCCCTTTGTCAGATGAGTAGGTTGCGAACATTTTCTCCCATTTTATTGGTTGCCTGTTCGCTCTGATGGTAGTTTCTTTTGCTGTGCAGAAGCTCTTGAGTTTAATTAGATCCCATTTGTCAATTTTGGCTTTTGTTGCCATTGCTTTTGGTGTTTTAGCCATGAAGTCCTTGCCCATGCCTATGTCCTGAATGGTAATGCCTAGGTTTTCTTCTAGAGTTTTTATGGTTTTAAGTCTAACGTTTAAGTCTTTAATCCATCTTGAATTAATTTTTGTATGAAGTGTAACGAAGGGATCCAGTTTCAGCTTTCTACATATGGCTAGCCAGTTTTCCCAGCATCATTTATTAAATAGAGATCCTTTACCCATTGCTTGTTTTTGTCAGGTTTGTCAAAGATCAGATAGTTGTAGATATGCGGCATTATTTCTGAGGGCTCTGTTCTGTTCCATTGATCTATATCTCTGTTTTGGTACCAGTACCATGTTGTTTTGGTTACTGTAGGCTTGTAGTATAGTTTGAAGTCAGGTAGCGTGATGCCTCCAGCTTTGTTGTTTTGGCTTAGGATTGACTTGGTGATGCGGGCTCTTTTTTTGGTTCCATATGAACTTTAAAGTAGTTTTTTCCAATTCTGTGAAGAAAGTCATTGGTAGCTTGATGGGGATGGCATTGAATCTGTAAATTACCTTGGACAGTTTGGCCATTTTCACGATATTCATTCTTCCTACCCATGAGCACAGAATGTTCTTCCATTTCTTTGTATCCTCTTCTATTTCATTGAGCAGTGGTTTATAGTTCTCCTTGAAGAGGTCCTTCATGTCCCTTGTAAATTGGATTCCTAGGTATTTTATTCTCTTTGAAGCAATTGTGAATGGGAGTTCACTCATGATTTGGCTCTCTGTTTGTCTGTTATTGGTGTATAAGAATGCTTGTGATTTTTGTATATTGATTTTGTATCCTGAGACTTTGCTGAAGTTGCTTATCAACTTAAGGAGATTTTGGGCTGAGACAATGGGGTTTTCTAGATATACAATCATGTCATCTGCAAACAGGGACAATTTGACTTCCTCTTTTCCTAATTGAATACCCTTTATTTCCTTCTCCTGCCTAATTGCCCTGGCCAGAACTTCCAACACTGTGTTGAATAGGAGTGGTGAGTGAGGGCATCCCTATCTTGTGCCAGTTTTCAAAGGGAATGCTTCCAGTTTTTGCCCATTCAGTATGATATTGGCTGTGGGTTTGTCATAGATAGCTCTTATTATTTTGAGATACGTCCCATCAATACCTAATTTATTGAGAGTTTTTAGCATGAAGAGTTGTTGAATTTTGTCAAAGGCCTTTTCTGCATCTATTGAGATAATCATGTGGTTTTTGTCTTTGGTTCTGTTTATATGCTGGATTACATTTATTGATTTGTGTATATTGAACCTTCCTTGCATCCCAGGGATGAAGCCCACTTGATCATGGTGGATAAGCTTTTTGATGTGCTGTTGGATTCTGTTTGCCAGTATTTTATTGAGGATTTTTGCATCAATGTTCATCAAGGAGATTGGTCTAAAATTCTCTTTTTTTGTTGTGTCTCTGCCTGGCTTTGGTGTCAGGATGATGCTGGCCTCATAAAATGAGTTAGGGAGGATTCCCTCTTTTTCTATTGATTGGAATCGTTTCAGAAGGAACGGTACCAGTTCCTCCTTGTACCTCTGGTAGAATTCGGCTGTGAGTCCATCTGGTCCTGGACTCTTTTTGGTTGGTAAGCTATTGATTATTGCCACAATTTCAGAGCCTGTTATTGGTCTATTCAGAGATTCAACTTCTTCCTGGTTTAGTCTTGGGAGGGTGTATGTGTCAAGGAATTTATCCATTTCTTCTAGATTTTCTAGTTTATTTGTGTAGAGCTGTTCTCTGGTGGTAGTTTGTATTTCTGTGGGATCGGTGGTGATATCCCCTTTATCAGTTTTTATTGCATATATTTGATTTTTCTCTCTTTTCTTCTTTATTAGTCTTGCTAGCGGTCTATCAATTTTGTTGATCCTTTCAAAAAACCAGCTCCTGGATTCATTAATTTTTTGAAGGGTTTTTTGTGTCTCTATTTCCTTCAGTTCTGCTCTGATTTTAGTTATTTCTTGCCTTCTGCTAGCTTTTGAATGTGTTTGCTCTTGCTTTTCTAGTTCTTTTATTGTGATGTTAGGGTGTCAATTTTGGATCTTTCCTGCTTTCTCTTGTGGGCATTTAGTGCTATAAATTTCCCTCTACACACTGCTTTGAATGTGTCCCAGAGATTCTGGTATGTTGTGTCTTTGTTCTCATTGGTTTCAAAGAACATCTTTATTTCTGCCTTCATTTCATTAGGCCATTACATAATGGTAAAGGGATAAATTCAACAAGAAGAGCTAACTATCCTAAATATATATGCACCCAATACAGGAGCACCCAGATGCATAAAGCAAGTCCTGAGTGACCTACAAAGAGACTTAGACTCCCACACAATAATAATGGGAGACTTTAACACCCCACTGTCAACATTAGACAGATCAACGAGACAGAAAGTTAACAAGAATACCCAGGAATTGAACTCAGCTCTGCACAAGTGGACCTAATAGACATCTACAGAACTCTCCACCCAAAATCAACAGAATATACATTTTTTTCAGCACCACACCACACCTATTCCAAAATTGACCACATAGTTGGAAGTAAAGCTCTCCTCAGCAAATGTAAAAATCAGAAATTATAACAAACTGTCTCTCAGACCACAGTGCAATCAAACTAGAACTCAGGATTAAAAAACTTACTCAAAACCGCTCAACTACATGGAAACTGAACAACCTGCTCCTGAATGACTACTGGGTATTTTTATTTTTCTAAAACTTTTATTTTATGTTCAAGGGTTCATATGCTGGTTTGCTATATATGTAAACTCATGTCATGGGGATTGTACAGATTATTTCATGACCCAGGTGCTAAGCCTAGTACCCAATAGTTATTTTTTCTGCTCCTTTCCCTACTCCTACCCTCCACCTCTATTATTCCCCAGTGTCTGTTGTTCATCTCTTTGTGTCCTTGTGTTCTTGTTGTTTAGCTCCTGCTTATAAGTGAGAACATGTGGTCTTTGGTTTTTTGTTCCTCCATTAGTTTGCTAAGGATGATGGCATCCAGCTCCATCCATGTTCCTGCAAAGGACATGACCTCGTTTTTTTTGACTGCGTAGTATTCCATGGTGTATATGTTCCACATTTTTAAAAATTATATTTTAAGTTCTGGCATACATGTGCAGAACATGCAGCTTTGTTACATGGGTATACATGTGCCATGGTGGTTTGCTGCACCCATCAACTTGTCATTTAGGTTTTAAGCCCCACATGCATGAGGTATTTCTCCTAATGCTATCCCTCCCCTTGCCCCCTACCCCCTGATAGGCCCTGGTGTGTGATGTTCCCCTCCCTGTGTCCATGTGTTCTCATTGTTCAACTCCCACTTATGAGTCAGAACATGCAGTGTTTGGTTTTCTGTTCCTGTGTTAGTTTGCTGAGAATGATGGTTTCCAGCTTCATCCATGTCCCTGCAAAGGACCTGAACTCCTTCTTTTTTATGGCTGCATGGTATTCCATGGTGTATATGTGCCACATTTTCTTTATCCAGTCTATCATTGATGGGGCCTTGAGGTGGTTCCAAGCCTTTGCTATTGTAAATAGTGCTGCAATAAACATACATGTGCATGTCTTTATAGTAGAATGATTTATAATCCTTTGGGTATATACCCAGTAATGGGATTGCTGGGTCAAATGGTATTTCTGGTTCTAGATCCTTGAGGAATCACCACAGTGTCTTCCACAATAGTTAAACTAATTTACACTCCCACCAACAGTGTAAAAGCTTTCCTATTTCTCCACATCCTTGCCAGCATCTGTTGTTTTTTTGACTTTTTAATGATCACCATTCTACCTGGTTTGAGATGGTATCTCACTGTGGTTTTGTTTTGCATTTCTCTAATGACCAGTGATGATAAGCTTTTTTTCATGTTTGTTGGCTGCATAAATGTCTTCTTTTGAGAAGTGTCTGTTCGTATCATTTGCCCACTTTTTGATGGAGTTGTTTATTTTTTTCTTGTAAATTTGTTTAAGTTCCTTGTAGATTCTGGATATTAGACCTTTGTCAGATGGATAGATGGCAAAAATTTTCTCCCATTCTGTAGGTTGCCTGTTCACTCTGATGATAGTTTCTTTTGCTGTGCAGAAGCTCTGTAGTTTAATTGGATCCCATTTGTCAATTTTGGCTTTCGTTGCACTTGTTTTTGGTGTTTTAGTCATGAAGTCTTTGCCCATGCCTATGTCCTGAATGGTATTCTCTAGGTTTTCTTCTAGGGTTTTTATGGTTTTACGTCTTACATTTAAGTATTTAATCCATCTCGAGTTAATTTTTGTATAAGGTTTAAGGAAGGGGTCCAGTTTCAGTTTTCTGCATATGGCTAGCCAGTTTTCCCAACACCGTTTATTAAATAGGAAATCCTTTCCCCATTGCTTGTTTTTGTCAGGTTTGTCAAAGATCAGATGGTTGTAGATGTGTGGTGTTATTTCTGAGGCCTCTGTTCCATTCCATTGGTCTATATATCTGTTTTGGTACCAGTACCATGCTGTTTTGGTTACTGTAGCCTTGTAGTATAGTTCAAAGTCAGGTAGTGTGATGCCTCCAGCTTTGTTCTTTTTGCTTAGGATTGTCTTGTCTATACAGGCTGTTTTTGGGGTCCATATGAAATTTAAAGTAGTTTTTTTCTAATTTTGTGAAGAAAGTAATGGTAGCTTGATGGGAATAGCATTGAATCTATAAATTACTTTGGGCTGTATAGCCAATTTCATGATATTGATTCTTCCTATCCATGAGCATGGAATGTTTTTTCATTTGTTTGTGTCCTTTCTTATTTGCTTGAGCAGTGTGTACCACATTTCCTTAATCCAGTCTACCACTGATGGGCATTTAGGTTGATTCCATGTCTTGGCTGTTAAGAATAGTGCTGTGATGAATATACACATGCATATGTCTTTATGAAAGAACAATGTATATTCCTTTCCTTTGGGTATATACTCAGTAATGGGTTTGCTGGGTCGAATGGTCATTCTGTTTTCAGCTCTTTGAAGAATTGCCAAACTGTTTTCCACAATGGTTGAACCAATTTACATTCCCACCAACAGTGTATAAACATTCCCTTTTTCTCTGCAACCTCACTAACATCTGTTATTTTTTGAATTTTTAATTGCAGCCATTCTGACTGATGTGAAATGATATCTCATTGTGGTTTTGATTTACGTTTCTCTAATGATGGTGATATTGAGCTTTTTTCATGTTTATTGGCTGCATGCATATCGCTTTTTGAAAAGTGTCTGTTCATGCCCTTTACCTACTTGTTAATGTAGTTGTTTGTTTTCTCTTGTAAATTTGTTTGTGTCTTAATAGATGCTGGATATTAGACCTTTGTCAGATGCATAATTTGCAAATATTTTCTCCTATTCTGTAGGTTGTCTCTTTACTCTATTGATAGTTTCTTTTGCTGTGTAGAAACTCTTAAGTTTGATTCGATCCTATTTGTCAATTTTTGCTTTAGCTGCAATTGCTTTTGGCATCTTCGTCATGAAATCTTTGCCAGGTCTTATGTCCAGAATATTATTGACCAGGTTGTTTTCCAGGGTTTTTATAGTTTTGGGTTTTACATTTAAGTCTTTAATACATCTTGAGTTGGTTTTTTTTTTGTATTAGGTATAAGGAAGGGATCCAGTTTCTATCTTCTGCGTATGGTTAGCCAGTTATCCCAGCATCATTTGTTGAATAGGGAGCCCTTTCCGCACTGCTTATTTTTGTCAGCTTTATCAAAGATCAGGCGGTTGTAGGTATGCAGCTTTATTTCTGAGCTGTTTATTCTGTTCCATTGGTCTATATGTCTGTTTTTGTACCAGTACCATGCTGTTTTGGTAGCCGTGTAGTGTAGTTTGAAATTAGGTAGCATGATGCTTTCTGCTTTATTCTTTTTGCTTATAATTGACTTGGCTATTCGAGATCTTTTTTTGTTTCATATGATTTTTAAAGTAGTTTTTTCTAGTTCTGTGAAGACTATCATTGGTAGTTTGACAGCAATAGCATTGAATCTCTAAATTGCTTTGGGCAGTGTGGCCATTTTAATGATATTAATTCTTCCTATCCGTGAGCATGGAATGTTTTTCCATTTGTTTGTGTCATCTCTGATTTCTTTGAACAGCGTTTTGTAATTCTCATTGTAGAGATCTTTCACTTCCCTGGCTAACTGTATTCCTAGGTATTTTATTCTTTTTGTGGCAGTTGTGAATGGGATTGTATTCCTGATTTGTCTCTTGGCTTGGCTGTTGTTGGTATAGGACTGCTAGTGATTTTTGTACATTGATTTTGTATCTCGAAACTTTGCTAAAGTTACTTATCAGCCCAGGGAGCTTTTGGGCAGAGACTATGGGATTTTCTAGATATAAAATCATGTAATTGGCAAACAGGGATAGTTCAACTTTCTCTCTATTTGGAAACTCTTTATTTCTTTCTCTTGCCTGATTGCTCTGGCCAGGACTTCCAATACTGTGTTGAATTGGAGTGGAGAGAGAGGGCATCCAGTGGTGCCACTTTTCAAGTTGAATGCTTCCATTCTAGCTTTCGCCCATTCAGTATGATATTGGCTGTGGGTTTGTCATAGATGGCTCTTGTTATTTTGAGGTATATTCCTTCAATACCTAGTTTGTTGAGAGTTTTTAACATGAATGGGTGTTGAATTTTGTTGAAAGACTTTTTTGCATCTATTGAAATAATCATGTGGTTTTTGTCTTTACTTTTGTTTATGTGATGAATCATGTTTATTAATTTGCATATGTTAAACCAGCCTTGCATCCCAGGGTTAAAGCCTACTTGATTATGATGGATAAGCTTTTTGATGTGTTGATGGATTCAGTTTGCGAGTATTTTGTTGAGAATTTTTGTGTCAATTTTCATCAGAGATATTTGCTTGAAGTTTTCTTTTCTTTTCTTTTCTTTTTTCTTTTTTTTTTTGCTGGGTCTCTGCCAGGTTTTGGCATCAGGGTGATGCTAGCCTCATAGAATGAGCTGGGGAGGAGTCCCTTCTCCTCAATTTTTGGAATAGTTTCAGTAGGAATGGTACCAGCTCTTCTTTGTACATCTGGTAGAATTCTGTGAATCCATCTGGTCCCGGGATTTTTTTGGTTGATAGGTTTTTTAAAATTACTGATTCCATTTTGGAGCTCATTATTGGTCTGTTTAGGGATTCAGTTCCTTTCTGCTTCAGTCTTGGGAGGATGTATGTGTCCAGGAATTTATCAGTTTCTTCTAGATTTTCTAGTTCGTGTGCATTGAGGTGTTCACAGTATTCTCTGATGGTTATTTGTATTTGTGTGGGTCAATGATAATGTCCCCTTTGTTGTTTCTAATTGTGTTTATTTGGATCTTCTCTCTTTTTTTCTTTATTAGTCTTGCTATTTGTCTATCTGTCTTAATTTTTTCAGAATACTGGCTCCTGGATTCTTTGATCTTTTGAGTGGGTTTTCATGTGTCAGTCTCCTTCAGTTCAGCTCTGATTTTGGTTATTTCTTGTCTTCTGCAGCTTTGGGGTTGGTTTGTTCTTGTTTCTCTAGTTCTTTCAGTTGTAATGTTAGGTTGTTAATTTTAGATCTTTTTAACTTTTTAATGTGACTGTTTAGTGCTATAAATTTCCCTCTTAATACTGCCTTAGCCATGCCCCAGAAATTCTGGTATGTTGTATTTTTGTTCTCATTAGTTTCAAAGAATTTCTTGAATTCTGCCTTTATTTCTTTATTTACCCAAAAGTCATCCAGGAGCATTTTGTTTAGTTTCCATGTAATTGTATGGTTTTGAACGATTTTTTTTTTTGACAGAATTTCACTCTTGTTGCCCAAGCTTGAGTGCAACAGTGCCATCTTGGCTCACCGCAACTTCTGCCTCCTGGGTTCAAGCAATTCTCCTGCCTCAGCCTCCTGAGTAGCTGAGATTACAGGCGTGCACCACCATGCCTGGCTGATTTTGTATTTTTAGTAGAGATGGGGTTTCTCCATGTTGGTCAGGCTGGTCTCAAACTCCTGACCTCAGGTAATTCACCCACCTCGCCCTCCCAAAGTTCTGGGATTACAGACGTGAGCCACCTCGCCCAGCCAAATGATTTTCTTAATTTCAATTTCCAATTATATTGTTCATACCATTCGGGGTCTGAGAGAGTGGTTGGTATGATTTTGGTTCTTTTGCATTTGCTGAGGATTGTTTTATGTCCAATTGTGTGATCCATTTTACAGTATATACCATGTGGCAATGAGAAGAATGTATATTCTGTTGTTTTGGGATGTAGAGTTTGGTAGATATCTATTAGATCCATTTGGTCCAGTGTTGAATTCAGCTCTGGAATATCTTTGTTAATTTTCTGCCTTAATGATCTAATACTGACAGTGGGGTGCTGAGGTCTCCCACTATTATTGTGTGGGAGTCTAAGTCTCTTTGAAGGTCTTTAAAAACATGCTTTATGAATCTGGGTGCTCCTGTGTTGGGTGCATATATATTTAGGATAGTTATGTGTTCTTGTTGAATTGAACCCTTTAACATTATGTAATGCCTTTCTTTGTCTTTTTAAATTTTTCTTGGTTTAAAGTCTGTTTTGTCTGAAATTAGGATTGCAGCCCCTATGTTTTTCTGTTTTCATTTGCTTGTTAGATTTTTCTCCATCCTTTTATTTTGAGCCTATGGGTGTCATTGTGTGTGAGATGGGTCTCTTGAAGATAGCATACCATTGGGTCTTGCTTCCTTATTCAGCTTGCCTTTCTGTGCCTTTTAAGTGGGACATTTAGGCCATTTATAATACATTCAAGGTTAGTATTGATATGTGTGGATTTGATCCTGTCATCGTGTTGTTAGCTGGTTATTATGCTGACTTGTTTGTGTGGTTGCTTTATAGTGTCACTGGTCTGTGTACTTAAGTGTGTTTTTGTAGTGGATGATAATGATCTTTCCATACTTAGCGCTTCTTTCAGGAGCTCTTGTAAGGCAGATCATGGAATAAATTCCCTCACCATTTGCTTGTCTGAAAGGATCTTATTTCTCCTTCACTTATGCAACTTAATTTGGCTGGATAGAAAATTCTTGGTAGGAATTGTTTTCTTTAAGAATGTTGAACATAGGCCTCAATCTCTTCTGGCTTGTAGGATTTCTGCTGAGAGGTCTGCTGTTACTCTGATGGACTTCCCTTTGTAGGTGACCTGTTCCTTCTCCCTAACTACGTTTAACGTTTTTTTCTTTCATTTTGACCTTGGGGAATTTGACGATTATGTGTCTTGGGACAATATTTTGTGAAGTATTTTGTAGGAGTTCTCTGCTTTTCCTGAATTTCAATGTTAGCTTCTCTAGCTAGATTGGGGAAGTTCTCATGGATGGTTTCCTAAACTATGTTTTCCAAGTTGCTTCCATTTTCCCCATCTCTTTCAGGGATGTCAAATGAGTCATAGATTCAGTCTCTTTATATAATTCCATATTTCACTGAGGTTTTGTTGTTTCTTTTCATTCTTTCTTCTTGTCTGACTGTCTTATTTCAGAAAGTCAGTCTTCAAACCCTGAGATTCTTTCCTCAGCTTGGTTTATTCTGCTATTAATGCTTGTGATTGCATTATGAAATTCTCATAGTGTGCTTTTCAGCTCTATCAGGTCAGTTATGTTCTTTTCTATACTATTTTGTCAGCTCCACATCTTTTTATTGTTACTTTTAGCGTCCTTAGATGAGTTTCAACATTCTCCTGGATCTCAGTGATCTTCATTCCTATCCCTATTCTGAATTCTATTTGTATCATTTCAGCCTTCTCATCCTGGTTAAGAACTCTTCCTGGAGAACTAGTACAATCATTTGGAGGAAAAAAGGCACTTTGACTTTTTTGAATTGTCAGAGTTCTTGCACTGGTTCTTTCTCATCTTTGTGAGGGTGATGTTCCTTCAGTCTTTACATTTTCTGTCCTTTGGATTTTTTTTTCTTTTATCCCATTTTGTGACCCTGGGGGTTTGATTGTGGTATAAGGTGGGTTCAGTTGACTGGCTTCATGTTTGAAAGATTTTAGGGGGGCAAGGCTCAGTTTGGGACTCCTGGACTGAATTGGGGAACTAGTATCAGACCCCCACTTTGTTCTCTGGCTGGAAGGGATGAGGTGCTCCTGGACCACTGGTCACAACACTCTGATGGGTAGTGCCAGCCAAACCTACACCGCACTTTGTAGGGTGGTGGCAGTAGTATCTGTCCATGTTCACTACATGTCATTAGTAACTGCAGCTGTAGCACTGTGGGTTGTATGCTTGTCGACCGCAGCAGGGTGCTAGTGGGTTCCGGGGTGCCAGCCTCCATGTGGGTGTTTGCCAGCAGTGGCTGGCATTGACAGCACTGGCTTGGGAAAACACCCCTCCCCATAATTGTGGGTATGTGAACCAGCAGTGATGTTAGTGCAGGGGTGGGGCACTGGTTGGTGCAGGACTGTGTGCACACTCTGTGTGTGTTCCCATGGGCAGGAGTGGCCACTCAAGGAAGGGGTAGGTCTGCTTCTCTTCATGTCTAGTTTCATGCTGGTGATAGTTTCAGCACAGGAGTGGGCCCTGGCAGGAGTGGGGCTGGTGGGCTCTGTGCCCGACAATGTTCCAACTACAGTGGTGGTTCAGCAGCGGGGAAAGGGGTGGGATGCACATACACAGGCAGCAGTGGCATGGCAGGGTGCCCCTCCATGCATGCTGGAGGGGGAGGAAAGGCAAAGTATGCCTGCACACACACCCACCCACAGAGTAATTTGTGGGGTAGCCATGGGCGAGCGCATGTGGGCAAAGGGGCATGAAGGCAGGCTGCAGTGGGGGGTGAGCTAGTGCCTGTCCACTGAGATGGCTCTGCTGGAGTACTGTGCCCGTCAGACACAGTCCACCAGCACAGGAGCTATGATGTGGGCTTCCAGGAGGTGCCTTGGGGCCACACTGCAAGCAGGCGCAGCCAGGCTGGGGTGCCTGAGAGAGGCCAGCAGATTGAGAGGTGCTCAGGTAGGATGGGCCCCCTCTCATGGGAAAGACCACCCTGCAGAGTTCAGGTCCTATGGTTCCCCTAGGGCTAAAGTCTCCTATAGGAGTGAGTTGAACCTAGGGGGATGGGCGACCATGGCCGTGCTCCACTACAGATGCTCCCACACCAAACACTCGGTTTCTGCTCTGGCTAGAGTTCTGCAACTACCACTTCTCTGAGCAGCTCTCCCTGCCAGTTCAAGTGTCCATGGTGGTCAAGGGATCTTCTGCTGGGATTCCAGAAGCCCATGGAGAAAGCGAGTTGCTCCTTGTCTATTTAGCTCCCACCTTCCCCAGGAGTCACCAGGAGCCAGAAATGAGTCCTGGTGCATAGTAGCCCCATGCAGGGGTTTCCTCCCACTTCAGCCAAGCATCTGCATCCTCCCTCCGTTTGCTCTCAGTGTCTTCCCTCTGAAGACTTGCTAGGAGTGTGCCAGTATTCCCAATGCCCTGTCCCTCAGTGGGAGATGCTCGTCCTGGCTGCATCTACTCAGCCAGCTGGCACACTCTCCCTACCTAGTTTAGAATAAGAAATATTTACGTAAGGCTTTGAAGGGAAGGCAGCATTCTTATTTCTCCTGGTTCCTTCTTCCCCAAAGCAACCATTTGCAGATCTTCTAGTTGTTTCTTCCAGTATTAACTCCATATTTTTAAGAAACATGTTTATTCTACTTTTTAAAAAATTACTTATCATTTATTAATGTCCTTCTATGTAAGAAGAGGATTATAGCTCTCTTATCCCCCACAAACACATATCCTCCTATCCTCTCAATGTGATTATATCATCATTTTGGGGACAATATTAGTATTCAGTATTTAAATTATTATGATTATATTATTTTCAAGTTGAGTTACTTGGTGTGCCATGATTATATTAATATTTCCTCTATTGTACAACTTTGTTGCTTTCCTTGGGTTTTTTCATTTCCCTGATTTGTCACTTCCTTGGTTTTCTATGTATCTATTGCTATTTCATGCCTGAGCTCTCTGGAAGAATTATAATTGTCTTTCAAATATGTTGACATCTATCAAATTATGTATTGGTTTAATTCTTTCCTTGGTTCTCCTGCTCTAACATGGTCTGCCATTCATCTGTCATTCTGGAACTTCTCTTCATCATTAAATCAGGAATTCCCTTGGCCCTCTCCTGTATTAGATTCCTGTTTGCTGGATTCTGGACATCCACTTTCTTGATTTACTCTCTTATCTTGGTGGGGAATATCCTTCAGTAGCTTTCTGCATAAGGATTCACAGGAAGCAATATTTTGAGATCTTGTACATGTGGGATGATTTTCTATTATATTCTCACAATTGATTAATAGTTTGACTGAATGTAAAATTGTAAAATGGTAATCATCCCCCATTCCCCTCAGGACTTTGAAGTATTTCTTCATTGCTTCCTCCTTTCAGTGTTGATGCTGAGAAGTCTGATGCTTTTCTGATCCCTGATTCTTTGAATATTGGTGAGTAGGGGACGTTTTCCATCCATCGTTCTGGCACTTGGTGGCCCTTTCAATCTAGAAACTCATGTCATGGTTTGTTACTTCAATAATTTCCCCCTTTGATTTCTCTCTTTCTGGAAGTTCTGCTATTCAAATAAATACTGGCTGTTATACTGGTGTTATATATAATCTTACACTTTCTTCCGTTTTCCATCTCTTTGAGTTGGGTGCTTCTCTCTGAAGATCTTCTTATTTTTACAGTCATCTTATTGAGTTGTTTATTTCCGTTACAATGTTTTTAATTTTTAAGAGCTTTCTGTTAATATTTATTTTTAAATAGTTATGTATTCTTGTTTAAGGATATAATATTCCCCCTGTATCTCTGAGAATATTAATTATTTGGTTGTTTTTTTCCTTTTTACATTGCTTCTATTTCCTCTGATTTCTTTTTTTCTGCTTTCTTTCCATGATACTGTGGTTCCTCAAACATCTGGTGGACACTGATTACCTTTCATATTTGAGAAGCAGGCACTGAAATGCTCAATGGGAGCTCCATGTGTGCAGGCTTATGGACTGGTGAGTTTCTGTAGGATGATCAAACAGGAACAAACTGTTCAAGTAGGAGCCTCTAAGGTCTCTTCTCTTAGATTGGTCAGTTGCTGCCCTCTCCAGCCCCAGGGCCAGCCATACCCTGCCCTCCCTGCCCCTTCCCCTACCCAAGTACACAGGCTGCCCTCCAGCCACGCTCCCACTCCTACTTGATCCCTGGAAGTGAGCAGCTGCAAGCTTCTGTGTGGATACTTGCCAGGAATGCCTTTTCTCTCTTTTCAACTCTTACTTACCTAACAGGGCTCTGTTGCAATCGCTTCTTTTGCCTCCACACTTGTTCCCCTGCTCCCAATCCCAGGGCAGAATCAGCCTCTCCTTGTTGTCTGTCCTCACAGCACCTAGAGGCTCTCCATGGGAATCACACTCTGCAATAGCACGATTTCCTGCTTGTCTCCCATACTAACCTTCAAGCCTTTTAAGGAGCTTTCTTATTCCATTATCTGGTCCTGGTCTGGCCCATTCCTTTACAGCGGTGATACTTTAGCATCTTGGAGTAATACAGAGAGAAAAGAGGCACCGTGGAAGAAATCAAGGAAGTTTTATGGATCTGCCATCATCACAGGCATCTAAGCCCCACTCTAAGTGCTACACTGTGACCAAGACTCAAAAGTTTTAACACCCCACAAAACTTTCCTCACCCCACACTCTCCTAGTATCCTCCAGTATGGTCAGCAGATATACTCTTATCACTATCTACCATGCTCCATGACCAGTGTGGACTTATTCTCTGGAAAGACAGGAGGAAAATGCCCACTAGAGGGGTCAAAGAGGAGACCTTTGACCTCTCTCTGAAAACAGGTCTGTGGAGGTGTCAACAGGTCAGCAGAAAGTCTCAGATGGACTTGGGTTCTCCGTGAGTCTTTTCATTTGGACTTCTTGTATATCCATCAACAGATCAAGAAAATGTCAACACCACAAGAATACATATTCACTAGAGCAGGGATGGCAATTATATTTCACCTCCATTGTAGCTCCCCCTGATGACTGGTGGCTGCCTCAAGTGCTTGTTATGGGTTCTGAGGCCTTCTCCAGGCTCAGAGTGAAAGAGTCCTGTGATCAATTAATGATGTCTGCCATTGGCAGTTATTCACTATCCCAGAACCAGAGGAAAGATGAAAGTAAAATGTTCTAAGACAGTGTTTCCCAAACTTGGCTTATGATAAGAATTACCCAGAGGTACTTGTTAAAAATAGATTCCAGATTCTTCATCAGGAGATTTAAATCCAAGAGGTCTGGAGTGAGGTCTTTAAATCTGTACCTAGCAAGCACCTACATGAGTCATAGAATCAAGCAAGTCTGGAAACATTATTCTAAGGGAGGGTGGGTCTCCAGGACTCCCTACTTAAGAGAAGGAAATGCAGAAAGATGGAATATCAGAACCCAATCCTGGGGGAAGAAAGGGAAGAATGGCAAACTCAGGCAGACAGGACTCCAGGCCCCTATACTTTCATGAGGGCTTTGTGTAAACTCTGAAGTCCTAGCTGGAGTCCCATGAACATATTAATGTTGGAGAATGAGCAAATCACTGAGTTTTAGAAATACACTTCTCAGTATCTTTTTTAACTTTCACTTGTCCACACTCAGATCCCTGTGTCTTGCTTCTGCCACATCTGGTTTAAGATGATCTAGAGAGGCCTCAGAGGAATGGTACATGTAACCATATGAAGAAGTCACAAAGGTCTGCATTTGTCAGTCAGAAAACCAAAGGCTGAGAAGGAATGGGATCTCTCCTGTGCAGCATGAATGTCTTCTGAGTAGTCTCACCACATCCCTGACATGAGGCATCCCCTGAACATCAAACAGTTAGTTTAGACACATTTTAATAAATCCCATCTCATCAGTGGGGGTTCAGTTCCTGAAACTAGTCCGCCTATCTTAGTAAAATAAGAGCTCCTATAAATAGGCATAACAAATGTGGACCAAAATCTCAACATCAGCACTGTGTGTTTATGCTTTTATGTAAGGAGATGGTGGGTCTTGGACACATATTCAATGAAGAATCTATACATATATCATGTAACAAAAACTGGATAGCTAACATGGACTGAGCACTTACTCTGCACCACAAACTGTCTTAAGGCTTGTCTTAGTCAATTTTCTGTTGCTATAACTGAGTACCTGAGACTAGGTAATTTATAAAGAAAAAAATTATTTCTTATAGCGCTAGATGCTGGAAAATCCAAGGTCTAGGGGCTGCATGGGTGTGGAACTTCTTGCTAGTTAGGACTCTCTGTAGAGTCCCAAGGCAGCTCAGGGCATCTCATGGTGAGGGGGCAGAGCATGCTAGCCCAGATCTCTCTTTCTCTTCTTATAAAGCCTCTGGTTCAATCATGGGGGCCCTACCATGATGACCTTATCTGATTCTAAGTACCTTTCAAAGGCCTCACCTCCAAATGCCATCAACATATGAATTCGAATATTAAATTTCCCACACATGAAATTTGGGAAACACATACAAACCATAGCAAGCTTTTTTTATGTATACATTTATTTTATCCTCTCTAAAACCCACAAGAAAGGTACCATTATTTTACCTATTTTGTATCTATGAAATTGACACACAGAGTTTATAAGTAATTCCCAAGATCATATAGCTGATATATGCCCATATTAGTTATCTATTGCTACATAATAAGTTACCCTCAAACTTAGCAATTTAAAAGAACACCATGTATCTCAGTCTCTGCTGCTCAGAAATCTAGGTGTGTCTAGGTGGGTTCTCTAACTCAGGATTTTTCACAAAGCTGCAAAGTGTCTTCAGAGACTGCAGTCATTTTAAGGCTTGATTGGAGAAGCATCTACTTCCAAGCTCATTTACTGGCAATTAGTAGGATTCAGTCCCTTGGGCCTATTTGGCGGAGGGTCTCTGTTTCTTGCCATGTCAGCCTTTCTGCAGGACATGGCAGTTGGTTTCCACTACAGTGAACAAGAGAGCAATTAAGGAAGAGAGAGCAAGATGGCTGCTAAGATATCTTTCTGCAACTCAATATTGGGAGTGACATCCCATCATGGTTGCTATATTCTTTTCATTAGAAGAAAGTCCTTAGGTCCAACCCACATTCAAGGGGAGGGGGTTACATAAAGGCGTGAATACCAAGTGGCTGGGATCACTGGAGGCCATTTTAGAAGCTGTCTACAACAGTATCAATGATCTAGACAGTGAGGCTCCAGAGCTGCCCTCCTAATGCCAAGAAACACGAAAATGATAAACACAGAATTCAGGAATATGGTTATTCCCACTGAGGGAAGGAAGAAGATGGGATATAAGAGGAGCATACAGGTGGATGCAACAATACTGATAGTATTCTAGTTTTTAAATGGATATTCACTTTATTATCAAGCTATATAATTCACATGTAGGTTATGTGAAATCTTTTGGATGCACCAAATATTATATGATAATTTAAAAACATTATCTGCTTATTTTATTTGTGAAAAGTGACAAGAACAAATGCTAACTCTGAAGAATCAAGAATATTTGTGTGCTTAGATTGGTGATATGCAACAGGACTGCATATAAGAAATAACTGGGGAACATTTAAAAAATAATAGATTTTATTTTTTAGAGTAGTTCAAGGTTTATAGAAAAACTGGGTAGAAATTATAAAGAATTCCCATATCCCCTCTTCCCACCCCCCGTTTCCCCTATTATTAACATCTTGCATTAGTGTGGTACATTTGTTACAATTGGTGAGCCAATATTTACACATTATTAATAGCCAAGTCTGTAATTTAGATTAGGGTTCACTCTTTATGTTGTGCATTCTATGAATCTTGATAAATGTTTAATGGCATATGTCTACCACTATAGTACCATACAAAATACTTTCGCTGCCTTAAAATTCCTTATGCTCCACCTATTCATTCCTCCCTCCTCCCAAACTCCTGGAAACCACTGATCTTTTTACTGTCTCCATAGTTTTGCCTTTTCCAGAATATTATTTACAGTAGTTGGAATCATACATTGTGGAGACATTTTCAGATTGGCTTCTTTCACTTATTAATATGCATTTAAGGTTTGTCCATGTCTTTACATGGCTTCATAGCTCACTTATTTTTAATCACTGAAAAATATTCCATTGTATGGATATGACACAGTTTGTTTATCCATTCAGGTATTGAAAGACATCTTGGTTGTCTCCAAGTTTTTGGAATTATGAATAAGGTACTATAAACATTTGTGTGTGCAGGTTTTTGTGTGGACATGTTTTCAACTTATGTGGGTGAATACCAAGGGACATGATTGTTGGATCATATGGTAAAAGTATAGCTAGTTTTGTAAGAAACTGCCAAACTGTTTTCCAAAGTGGTTGTGTTATTTTGCATTCCCACCAGCAATAAATGAGAGTTCCTGTTGTTCTTCATCCTTGTCAACATTTGATATATTATCTCTTTGTTTTAATTTGCAATTCCCCAATGATATGTGATAATGAACAGCTTATTTATCACTTGTATATCTTCTTTGGTGGGGTGTCTATTCAGATTGTTTGCCCATTTTTTAACTGGGGTAGTTTTTTCTCATTGTTGAGTTTTAAATGTTCTTTGCATATTTTACATACAATTACTTTATCAGATATGTGTTTTGCAAATGTTTTCACCCAGTCTGTGGCTTATCTTTTCAGTCTCTTAACAGTGTCTTTTGTCAATTAGAAGTTTTTAACTTTAGTGAAGTCCAACTGATCTTTTTTTTTTCTTTCATTGATTATACTGTTTTGTTGTACCTAAAAGGTCATTGTCAAGCCCAAGGTCATCTAGTCTTTCTCCTATGTTATTTTCCAGGTGTTTTATAGCTTTGTCTTTTACATTTAGGTCTGTGTTTCATTTTGAGTTAACTTTTGTGAAAGTACAAGATCTATGTCAAAATTCAGCTTTTTGCATGTGGATATCCAGTTGTTCAAGCATCATTTGTTGAGAAGACTGTCTTTTCTCCATTGATTTGCCTTTGCTTCTTTGTTAAATATCAGTTGACTGTGTTTAGGTGGATCTATCTGTGGGCTATCTGTTCTGTTCCATTAGTCTGTCTAGTCATTCACCGATACCACATTGTTTTGATCACTATTGCTTTATAGTAAGTCTCTAAGTTAGGTAGTGTCAGTCCTCTGCTTTATTTTTCTCCTTCAATATTGTTTTGGTTATCTTGGGTCTTTTGGCTCCCTTTAGAATCCGTCCATTGATATCTGCAAAATAACTTGCTGGGGTTTTCATTGGGATTGTGTTGAATCTATAGACTAAGTTGGGAAGAGCTGACACTTTAACAATATTGAGTCTTCTTACCCATGAACCATGATAATTTTTAATAGCTTTATGGAGACATAATTCATACACCATAAAATTAACCCATTTAGGTTATAGAATTCAACGTTTTTTGTACATTGAATGAAGTATGTTGATAGGTTTGCACAACCATCACTACTATCTAATTTTAGAATATATTTGTCTCCCCAAATAAACTCCATGCACATTAGTAGTCTCTCCTTATATGTCCCTGCCTCCTACTCCAGTCTTAGGTAACCACTAACATACTTTCTGTGTCTATCAATTTTCCTATTCTGGACATTTCTGGACATTTTAAATAAATGAACATTTTATATAAATACAATATATGGTCTTTGTGACTTGCTTCTTTCTTTTTTTGAAACATCGTTATGTGTTCAAGTTTCATCCATATTGTGGCACATATTAGTACGTTATTTATTTTTAATTAGAATAATGTTTACTGTATAGATATACCACATTTTATTTATCCATTCACCAGTTGATGAACATTTGTATTGTTTCTACTTTTTGGCTATTATAAATAATGCTACTATGAACATTTTTGTACAAGTGTTTATATGAATGTATGTTTTCATTTCTCTTAGGTATATGCATAGGAGTGAAATTGCTGAGTAACTTATGTGAAACATTTTGAGGAACTGTCATATTGTTTCCCAAAGTGATTGCACCGTTTTACAAATCATATTGGCAAGGTAGGAGGGTTCTAATTTCTCCTCATCCTCACCAGCACTCGTTATTGCTTGTCTTTTGAAATTACAGCCATTCTTATCGTTGTAAGGTGGTATCTCATTGTGATTTTGATTTGCATTTCCCTAATTACTAATGATGTCAAACATCTTTTTATGTGCTTCTTGGTCATTTGTATATCTCTCTTGGAAAAGTGTCTATTCAGATCCTTTGTCCATTTTAAAATTGGGTTATTTGTATTTTTATTATTGATTCATAAGAGATTTTAAATATACGTGCTGATTACAAGTTCTCTATTAGAAAATTTGTAAGTATTTTCTTTCATTCTGTGGTTGTTGTTTCACTTTCTTGATGACATTTTTCATAACATAAAAGTTTTTAATATTGATGTAGTCCAATTTGCCAGGTTTTTTCTCTTACTGCTTGTGCTTTTGGTACAGTATATAAAAACCTTAAGAAAGTAGCAAAATAAAAGCAAATTAAACCCAAAATAAGCAGAAAGAAAGAAATATTATCTAATCAAAGTTTCCAAGGATTTACTCCTAGTTTTTGTCTAAGAGTTTTAACACATTTATGTCTATGATCCATTTTGGGGTGTTTTTTGGTGTGTTTTTTGAGGTAGGAGTCCAAATGTATTCATTTGCATGTGAATATCCAGTTGTTTTAGTTCTATTTGTTGAATGATTGTTCTTTGTCCCTTGAATTGTCTTGGCACTCTTGTTGAAAATCAATTGACCACAAATGTAAGGGTTTATTTCTGTACTTTCAATTCAATTCTATTGATCTTTATGTCTGTCCTTATGCCAGTACCACATTGTTTTAATAGCACTGTAATTTTGTAGCAAGTTTTGAAATCCGGAAATGTGAGTCTTCCAGCTTTGTTCTTTTTAAAGATTGTTTTAGCTATTTTAGGTCTCTTGAATTTCCACGTGATTTGAAGATTGGCTTTTCCACTTTTGCAAAAAAGGCAAGTTGATATTTTGACAGGCACTGTGTTAACCCTGTAGATCAATTTGGGAGTACTGCCATCTTAACAATATTAAGCCTTTCAATCCATGAACATGGATGTCTTTCAATTTGTTTAGATATTCTTTAATTTATTTCAACACTATTTTATAGTTTTCAGTGTACAAATCATGCAATTCTTTTGTTAAATTTATTCCTAAGTATTTTTTTGATGCTATTGTAAATGAGTTTGTTTTCTTAACTTTATTTTCAGGATGTTTATTGCCTGTGTATGGAAAGAAAACTTATTTTTAAATATTGATCTTGTATCTTCACTGAACTTATTTAATTAGAATTTTTTTTTTTGTGAATTCTTCTGGATTTTCTATCTACAAGACTGTGTCATCTGAAATAGAGATAGTTTGACTTCTTTCTTTCCAATGGACTTACATTTTCCCCCAATTTTCTTGCCTATTTATTCTGGCTAAAACTTTAGAATCCTAGTAGAATGTTGAATAAAAATGGCAAAAGTGGACATCCTTGTTTTCTTCCTGATATTAGGGGAAAAATACTCGGATTTTCACCATTAAATGTACTGTGAACTGTGTTTTTTTCTTACATGTTTTTTATCATGTTGAGGAGGTTTTCTTCTCATAATTTGTTGAGTATTTTTAATTTGAAAGGGCATTGAATTCTTTCAAATGCTTTTTCTGCATTTTTGAAATGATAATTTTTTGTCCCTTTTTCTATTAATATAGTATATGACCTGAATTGATTTTCAAATATTAAATCAACTTGCATTCTTGGGATAAATCCCATTCAGTCATAGTGTATAATCTTTTTCATATGCTGCTGCAGTTTATTAATATTTTGTTAAGGATTTATGTAAGTATATTAATAAGAGATATTAGTCTGTAGTTTTCTTTTTTGTGATTTTTTTATTTTTATTTTTAATATCAGGGTAATACTGGCTTCACAGAATTAGTTGGGAAGTAGTCCTCTTCTATTTTTGGGAAGATTTTAGGAAGGACTGGTATCGCTTCTTCTTTGAATGTTTGGTAGAATTCACCAGTGAAACCTTTTATGCCTGGGCTTTTCTTCATGAAAAGTTTTAAAACTATTAATTCAGTTTCTTTACATGTTTTCTATTTCTTCTTGAATAAGTTTTGGTAATTTATGTCTTTCTACACATTTCACCTAATTTATCTAATTTGTTGGCATTTAATTGTTTATACGATTCTTTTATATATATATTTTTATTTCTGTAAGGTTGGTACTGATGACCTCTCTTTCATTCCCGATTTTCATAATTTGAGCCTTCCTTCCCTCCCCCCATGTTTTTTTTGGTAACATTAGCTAAAGGTTTATCAATTTTGTTGATCTTTTCAAAGAACTAACTTTTTCTTTATTGTTTTCTATTCTTTATTCCATCTTTTTAATCTAATCTTTCTTGTTTCCTTCTTTCTGCTTGTTTGGGTTTAGTTTGTTTTTATTTTCTGGTTTCTTGAGGTGGAAGTTTATTGATTTGAGATCTTTCATATTTTTAAAATTTAGGCATTTTCAGCTATAGATTTTCCTCTGACCACTACTTTAGCTGCATTTTTTAAGTTTTAGTATGTTGTGTATTTGTTTTTATTTATCTCGAAGAATTTTTAAATTTTCCTTGCGATTTCTTCTTTGTCCACAGGTGATTTTGCTAGTGTGTTGTTTAATTTCCACATATTTGTGAAGTTCCCAAATTTTCTTCTATTATTGATTTCTAATTTGATTCCCCTGTGATCAGAAAACATATTTTACTTTGTATAATTCCAATCCTTTTAAATTTATTGAGGCTTATTTTTTGGCTTACTTTGAGGTATATCCTAAATAATGTTCCAATGTGTGCTTGAGAAGAATGTGTATTCTGCTGCCATAATGCAGAGTGTTCTATAGATGTCTTTTAGGTCTAGTTGGCTTATAGTGTTGTTCAAGTCTGCTATTTCCTTCTAGCTCTTTTGCCTAGTCATTCTATCCATTATTGAAAGTTGAGAGTATTGAAGTCTCCAACCATTATTGCTAAATTGCCTATTTCAATTCTGTCAGTTTTTGCTTTATGTATTTCGGGTGGGTCTCTGTTGTTAGATGCATACATATTTATAACTGTTATATCTCCCAGATGGAGAGACTCTTGCCAATACACAATGCTCTTCTTTAGTAACAGGGAAACTTTTTTCTACAAGTAAGCTAGGGCTGGGGCTGGGGCCCGGGCCCCAGTATTCTTGGCCTGCTGTGCTTAGTGTAGAGCTTCTGTCCTATGAATGGGTCTAGGTGGGGGAAGGGAGGCTGCTCTTCTTTGCAGTGTCAACCATAATAGAAATTCTGCAACATGGGGCTAGAGATTAGAAAGGCCAGTGGTCAGCCCCTGCCAGGGTGAAATCCTAGTCCCAGACTGGCAGCTGAGTGGAGTGGGAGCCTTCTTCTTGGCCACACCAGTTTGGGGTAGAGCTTCTGTAATGTGGAGCTGGGTATGAGGTTGTGGGGCGATGGGGAAGGGGATGGGTTTTGGCTCAGATGCCATAGACTGTCACTGTTCTTACAAAGATTAGGTAGATTTTCCTGAATGACTATTTCCCCCTTTGCCTTATACTCTTACGGCAATTTCCAGATTATTTCTAAAATATGATTTTCACCAAATTTTTGTTTCTTTGGGAGAAAGTCTGCCAAGATTTTTACCCTGCCTCTCTGAAAGTTCAGCCCTCCATGACAAATTTTTAAAAGAATAAATAGGACTAGGTAGAGTCTGTTTAGTTTGAATACCACTTAAACCTCCTGACTGTTGAGGTTGCCATTTCCAGAAATGACTAAAAACAAGACATAGACCTTGGCAGTACCAAATTTTAAAGAAATAAGATTTGGCTGCTGAGTGGCCACATATTTGCCTTTTACTTCTCTGAGAGATCAGTCTCATTACTCCACAACTCAAAATTATGGCAGCAATAAAAGCACAATTGCATTTGTGTGAAGGCCTAACCCAGCTCAGTGCTTTGGATTGCTTATGAGCTCTGTGGGCAAATGCCAAGGCGAGAGTCTGATTAGCAAGAGACTATAGATTTTTTTTGAATTCTAATTATGTAGTTAAAAGGGAAAGTAGAACTTCGTAGAAATAAATAAAGAACTGCCATTCTCAAACTGGGTGATGCTTGTCAGAAGAAGATGTAGTGGTGGGCTGATGTAGGCTGGGGAGGTCTCAGATCTAGAGGTTAGACATGCTTACTGGGCAAAGGTATTTGAATGCATATTATTAGGAGGCCAAAGGCATCCCACCAGCCAGGCAAGGAGATGCTGGGAGAGAAGAATGATGAGTAGTCTTGGCAGGTGGTCAGCTCCAGGGACATCCAGCTGTTTCCTATTCTTCACAGCCCCAGGAGAATGGAGACTGAGGCATGAGCCAGATCCCATTGTTGATGGGGCACAAAGTCAGAATAGGACCCAGCACCAGGCTGGCAAGGATGAATCATGAACAGTAACCTAGAGGAATCTTAAATTCTCCCAAGTACCTAATGATTGGATCTAGAGCTTGAGGTGAGAGCTGATTAGCTATAGCTATAGGCATTCAAGACCCTTAGTGGAAGAGAATTATATGGAAGAATGCAGCTCTCTTTACTGGACAACTCAGATAATAATAATCATGATAGTAATAGTGGTAGTGTCAGCAGCAGCAAACACTTATATAGCACTTACAATGTGCCAGTCTCTCTTCTTGACATATATTTAATCTTTACAAAAAGTAAATCTAGCATCACCTCCATTTTAGAGATGAGAAATCTAGACACAGAAAACATGTAAGCATCAGCATGTACTGGAGCCAGGGTTCAAGTCCGGGTAATCTGGCTTCGTAGTCCATGTCTCAACCCCTCCACACTACCACATCAGATGTCTAGGAATCTATTTTCTCATCCTTAGATAGGGAGAACAATAGATACCTTCTCAGACTGTAGGTGGGAGTAAATGAATGTGGAAGCACATGTAAGCTAAGAATTATAGCCTTTATGTTTGTTGTTGTTTATAATACCCCCAACCATCCTTCAAATACAATCCCTTTTGCCAGCTTTTTGTAATAATTGAAAATGAGCTGGAGATGGAAGGCTTCACCTCTGTAGTAATGTTTTATTGCTTAAGATGGGTAGGGCACACAGGTATTCACTGCATTATTCTTTATAGCTTTTTGTATACCTCAAATATTTCATAAGAAGCTAAAAAACCAAAATGAGTATATACCAGGGTGGGGTAAGGAGAGTGGACATCAGAATACATCATCCTAGCAGGGTCTTAATGCCAACTTTGTTGACTTGACACTATGGCTCTTGGGCCACTCTAGTTTTCTAGACACCATCTGGAAACATCTGGAAAGAAAACAAACATTTCAGTCAGGGAGATTTTTACATTGGGAAGAGGGAGCCGAGAAGGAGAGGACAGAAGAGTAGGAGAAAAGCTAGCCAGAGTATTATGTGCTAGAAAAAGCCGAGGGAAGAGAGCAGAGAAAGGCTTTCAAGAGGCTGAGCACGATGAGAAGCAGGGAAAGGCCACTTAATGAAGCAAGTAGAAAGCCCCTAGTGATCTTCCAGAGAGCAGCTTCAGAGTCTGTCAATAATTCACCTCTTTCTACAGAAGGATTGATATATTTTATCTACAGATAATTGATATATTTTATATATGTTATATATATATAAATATATATCCACAGATAATTTACATATAATAAAATATATAAAATATATTATTCAATTGGTTTAGTAAAGGATAGATCCCAAGGAAAAATTGGCACCAAGGATAAAAGAGGAACTATTAATAAAACATGATCATAATAAAGTTTAGCTTAGTATCTTGGAATTCCAGGCAAAAAGTGAAATAGAGAAGTTATAAAGCTCAGATAATTAGAATGAAAGCCACAAGCCTGTTCCTCAAGATAAGCATTTTTTCCCCATCTAGAGTTGGCCTTTTATACCTCAGGATGCTTGAAAGTAGAAAAGGGTAGTTTAAATTGCCCTTAAAAAAGGGAACCCGTCCAAAAAGGGATCAAAGTTAGAATACATCTTAAAAAATAAAATATTATTAAAATAAGTTTATTTTATTTTACACTTAGAATTGAAGTTGTATATGTAACTATCTGCCCACTCTTTGAATGAATAGAGTGAACCAACTGCTGAATTTTTTTGGTAGAATTTTTCCAACAAAAGTATATAATAGAATGAAATAACATTCTCAAATTCATGTTTGACTTTGGCAGCACGATCATAAAAAGGGTGTTTTTTTTCCAAAACTCTTTGAACACTCTATCAATTTTCTCAAGAGCTTCTCTTATTCCTTTGATATTCAAACCATTCTCTTTCAAAGTCTTCATGGTATCATCGCCCTTGCTGTTTTCTCCTCTCGAGTTGTTAACTGCTTGAACTCTCCCAAATACTGATTTGTGAAAGCCTTTGCATACGACGCCAGCAGTCCTTCCCCTTCACTTTCAGAGACTTTATGAAATCCTGGCCCCCCCTTTTTTGCGATATTTTCAATTATACTTTTGCAATCAACTTGCATTGTATTCCCAGGATATTGATCATCTGTCAACCAGTGAGAGGCTGAGCAATGAAGACGTTGATGGGACAGGAAGGAATAGACCCTAGTGGGAGTGTGGGAGGGATGTGAAAGACTGAGGACTCATGTCCTAAGTGGCGACCTCTGCTGCCCTAGGTGACCTAGTCATGGCAGGGGTTCAGGTAACGAATGCCTAAACAGGAGCAACCCCTGTACTAAACTCTTAAAGTGTTTCTCACATGGCTCCTTACAAAGATGACCACCAAGGTAAAGAAGCAGTAAACAGGCCGGGCACAGTGGCTCACGCCTGTAATCCCAGCACTTTGGGAGGCCAAGGAGGGTGGACCATGAGGTCAGGAGTTCAAGACCAGCCTGACCAACATGGTGAAACCCCCGTCTCTACTAAAAATACAAAAGTTAGCCAGGCATGGTGGCGCGCGCCTGTAGTCCCAGCTATTTGGGAGGCTGAGGCAGGGGAATCGCTTGAACCCAGGAGGCAGAGGTTGCAGTGAGCTGAGATTGCACCACTGTACTCCAGCCTAGGCAACAGAGCAAGACTCTGTCTCCAAAAAAAAAAAAAAAAAAAAAAGCAGTAAATATCAATATGCTTAACAGCAGGTGTACAGCAAAATTGGTGGCATATTTTATATGGCTGTTTCTCATCACCAGTGCTGATAAAAGTTGGGGCAGAATGTCCAAACACAGTTTAGTGGAGGTGATTCTGTGAGGGGCTGACCTTAATATGGTCCAACATGTAGTCTGCCTGTATTAGTTATCTATTGCTGTGTAACAAATGACTCCCAACTTATCGACTTAAAACAACAGACATTTATTATCTCATAGTTTCTGTGGGTCAGAAATCCAGTGGCAGCTTAGCTGCAGGTCAGCCAGGGCTGCAGTCATCTGAACATTGCCTGAGTCTGCAGGATTTATTTCCAAGCTCATTCATGTGTTGGTTGGCAGAAAGTTTTAGTTCTTGCTATGTGGGTCTTACCCTAGGGTTTCTGATGACATGACTTCCTCCAGATGGAGTGATCCAAGGGAGAGAGAGGGGAAGCAACCAAGACAGAAGACAGTGACTTTTGTAACTTGACCTTAGAAGTGACATACCATCATTTCAGCAGTATTCTATCAGTCACCTCGTACAATGTGGGAGGTGACTGCAGAAGGGTGTGAATTCCAGGAGGTGGTAGTCATCTTTGGTGGGAGGCAATCTTGGAAACTGACTACTGCACTGCCCCTGGGTTGATTGGCCATGAGGTAGAGACAGTTTTAATATTGGAGCAAATAACTGGGAAGAGGCGAGAGGCTGAGAGAAGGGGAAAGGGAGGGAATAAATTGAAAGAACTCATGGAGTAAGGGGTGTGGAGGCTGTGGCAGGGCTGCCCCAGACAGTTGTGCTAGTTGTGCACTGTGCTATTTTAGGAGATTCCATTTACACAGACAATATATTAGGTGCCCTGAGTGAAGACAAGCACAGCGTCTTCTTGGCAGAAGTTTGACATGGAAGGGGCTTCACTATATTCACTTCTTCATCATACAGAAATGACCCAGATGTTTCTGGAAGCTGGGTTTGTGGAGCTCATTCTTTGTGTTGGTCAGGTGGGAGGTGGCCACTTACAGTGAGAGGGTCTAACTGGCATCTGTGAACTCTTGGCTCTGGTGTGATGCTCCTTTCTTCTGTTGAAGGAGCCAATGGAGGTGAGTATTATGGGGTGTCACAGGAAATCTGGCTGCACTTGGGGACGGCAACATGACTCGCTAAGGAGGAATAGTGAGGCAGAGCTGCTGCTTTTCTTTTTAGCATCTGCAGTTCCATTTACACCTCTGTCCAAAAGAGTTGACAGAGACACAATGACTCTGGAATATCAATCCAGAGAATATCAAGCCAGAGAAGGGAAGCCAGAGAATATCAAGTTATATTTCTGTAACCATCAGTGACTTGCTGTATTGCTCTGTGTGATGGGCTGAAATGTGTCCTCCCAAGATTCATATGTTGAAGTCCTAACCCCAGTGTCTCAGAATGTGACTTCATTTGGAGACAAAGGCTTTAGAGAGGCAATAAGGTAAAATGAGGTCATTAGAGCAGGTCCTAATCCAATATCACTGGTTTCCCTGTAAGAGGAGATTAGGATGCAGACACCTATGGAGGGAAGACTTTGTGAGGACACAGGGAGACGACAGTCATCTGGAAGCCAAGACGTGGGGGGGGCCTCAGTAGAAATCAATCAACCAACACCTTGATCTTACACTTCTGGCCTCCAGAATTGTGAGAAAATAAATTTCTATCATTTAAGCTACTTGTCCTATAGTACTCTTATGGCAGCCCAGCAAACCATTATACCCTGGACAAGTCTTTACCCTCTATGTGTTCTGGTCTTGCAGTGCTTATAGTGATGGTATCTCATTGGTATGGTGTGTGCACATAATGGATATCATGATGAATGTTGCACATATGGCTGCTGCTAACACACGTGGTGCTTTTGTGTAAATTAAAAGAAGATGCCCTGGCCGGACGCGGTGGCTCACACCTGTAGTCCCAGCACTTTGGGAGGCCGAGGCGGGTGGATCATGAGGTCAGGAGATGGAGACCATCCTGGCTAACACAGTGAAACCCCATCTCTACTAAAAAAAACAAAAACAACAGCAAAAAAGTTAGCTGGGTGTGGTGGTGGGCGCCTGTAGTCCCAGCTACTCAGGAGGCTGAGGCAGGAGAATGGCGTGAACCCGGGAGGTGGAGCTTGCAGTGAGCCAGGATCGTGCCACTGCACTCCAGCCTGAGTGATAGAGCAAGACTCCGTCTCAAGAAAAAAAAAAAAAAAAAAATAGATGCCCTTCTCCCAGGTGGCTGCAGTTTTGCCCTGGTATGCTTGGCTTGGCGAGGTAAGCATGGGCTAGATTCCAGTGCTCCCTTGCCCCTAGACTAGGCATACTTGTGCTGGGCACAACCTGCATGTCCTCACATGGTGACTGTGCCAATGCAAGGAGCTCTGGATGCCCAGGAAGGAGGGTGGGACACTGGCTTTGACTGGAGCAGCCATTCATGCCACTGTTCTCAAGGGGAAAGGTTGAGATGACATCGCTTTCTCCTCATTGCCCTTTTCTAGAACAAACTCAGTGAAAACCTTCAGCAAATGATGCATTAAACTTTTAAATTTACAACACACTTAGCAAGTCTACTATACCTTAATAAGATAACACACCAAAAGGTTGGAGAGAGCTCCTTTGAAACATTTTATGAATTCACGGCTCTGTACTCACTGCCTCATTCTCATTCTCAACTGCCGATACTTACAAACCCAGAAATTTACATACTCATGTATATAGAAATACCACCTAGCTCTCTATATAAATACATTTTAATATCACTTTGAGGAAATTTGTAGACCTGGTTACCTTGCCACAGGTTAGTGAATATTTGGTTAGATGAAACTGGCTCTTCCTTGACAAATTTCCTCCTCCTAAGCCAAAAGCTCAGGAGATGCCATAATTCTCTTCCCTTTCCATGGCACCCTCAAGGCAGCTCAGGAGAGCTGGAGAAGCTCAGGAAGTGGAGTTAAGCGGCCTGAACTGATACTTGGTGTGGTCGTGGGTGGCTGGGGCAAAGTGCTAAGATTGACCTGTGCCCTTCTCCCCGAGACTTTCTGTAGCTGAGGGTGCTGCTTATGGCTTACAGCTGCTGATACCTGCAGCTCTGTTCCTGGGACTTTCCCCAGAACTACGGGAGGCCACTTTGCATGTGCTAGAGGAGCAATAACCCCTGGGAGTAGCCTTCAACCAATGATTGGTGGGGCTAGTATATAAAACACCCCCGCATCTCTGCTGGGTGTGTGTACCTGCGATCGTTTTGAGGCATGTGTTTTACAGCATTTTCCAGAGTTTCCTCATGGGATTATGCGGCGGTCCCTCACTGTGGGAGCTGGCTTAATAACACACAAATGTTGTTTGCTTACCTTTTCCTGTGTCACTTTCTCATTCCTCTACTGGTGTTTCTGGGGCCTCTCAAAATAAATTATTAGTACTTAAATTCTGTCTCAGGGTTGGCTTCTGGGGGAATCTAAACTCATCCCCCTCCATATTATAAAAGACTCTGCTTCAAACTTTAGATAGAGTCAGCTAATTGCTCTGACCCAAAGAGCCTGGCCAGAGTGGTTCCTGCTGCTAATTTGCTGCTGTAGGGTACATTTATGGCTCACAGCCTGAAACACATCCTGTGTGTTTTACCTACTATGTCTGTAATATCCTATGGACTGGATATTATTATCCCATTTATAAATTCTTGAGGATAATAGAGGAGTCAAGTTTAGGAAGTGGAGGGATGGAAAAGCAATTCACAGCCGTTGCATACCTATTATAATCTAGATCAAGCTTATCCAATCTGCAGCCCAGGACAGCTTGAATGTGGCCCAAAATAAATTCACAAACTTTCTTAGAACATGAGATTTTTTTTTTTGCTTTTTTCTTTTCTTTTTTTTTTTTTTAGCTCATTAGCTATCATTAGTGTTGGTGTATTTTATGGTGGCCCAAGACAATTCTTTCAATGTAGCCCCGGGAAGCTAAAAGATTGGACATGACTGCTCTAGGTGCTTTATATACTTAAAATAAACACTTAATTTTGAAAGAATAGGAAAGTTGCAAAAATAGGCTAAAGCATTTTTGTGTATTTCTTACCTCACTTTCATCTTACAAAAACACATCGTTGGTGTACATACATTTATTTCCTAGCTCTGTCTGATGAAAGCAATGATGCTACAAGCAATGACACCTCAGTAGCAATAAGCATGTCCAGCACCCCAATCTTGGTCTCTAAACAACGTTTTCCATTAAACGGAACCAGGGTTCCTAGGGGAAATGGCTGATTCTAGGGCTGAGAATGGAAAATACAAGATGAGCTTGGAATATCTGGAGGCTTGTCAAAAGAACAGAGGAGCCAGCCTGATGGAGCTCCTAATGGCCGAAGCTGAAATAACTTGAGAAGCAAAATCATAATGTTGGTATTGGACTTTAAGCCAGATAATAAACATATACACTAAAATTTTAAACTTTTTACAGCCCCATGAATAGATATTATTATCCTCAGTTTATAAATTCTTGAGGTAATGGAGGAGTCAAGATTCAAATCTAGGTTCAAATAGGAACAAAGCTCCACTGTACGTCCCCATTGTGGGAGGGCAAATAGTCTCTCCAGGCATTAAAGCTTTCACTTCTGCTTTGAGTTGAGCAACATGCAAACCTTTACCCATGTGAGAGTGGGTTCTATTTTCTTTCTCCACCTTTCCATCTTTCCAGCAAACCTTTAAGTCCTACTGGCCTTACACTGACCTCACAGAGTCACTGTTTTGTTTACTCTACCAGCTTAAATCAGAGGTCACTTGGCAAGAGCTTTACAATAATCCCCCTTTTTAAAGTCTACTGATGTTCCAGTTGTTTAAGAGCAACTCTTCCATTCTCATCTATAACTCAGATACAGTCTCAGGTCCTATTTGGGGAATTCTGGGGGACAGGAGGGAGTTAAAATAAGAAGTAGAGAGGGCAGGGGGGTGGAAACTTGACATCCCATTCTTAATCACCCCTCTGTGCCTTGATGCCTTCCTGATAGCATGTGTACTGATTCCTTATTTGTTCACATTTCCTGCGGGGTGATGAAGAGAGCTAAATACTCCCACATGACTATAAAAATAATGAAGGTGATGAATGGCCCCAAACAGCAAGGAAGGGAAGAAAGGCATTCCTTTCCCGCTTTTCCTGGGCTGTAGATAAATCACATCTGTCGTGGCTGGGGCCATGGAGCTCTAGCTATGATGTGGTTTGGGTGGCTAGCCGCCAGACCCTCCTCCCCTTCCAGCAAGGAGGCTGACCCTGCTGGCTAATTTCAAAAAGAAAAAAGGAAGCAGGGCTCCATTCCTCTTAACAGCTCAAGGCCCTGACTCCCTAGGGCCTCAGGGCCTTCACCTCCACACTGGTGCTGCTTCCTTGTGGACAGCAGAGCCAACCTGTGTGTTCAGGGCATGCCTGTCCTTTGCTGCACCTGCAGCTGACTGCTTAGATGGGTTGAATGCAGACTGGCCCAGAGGCAGAGGGATGCGTGAGACGACCTCTGACAGGATCCTTCCTGTCACAAGTTTGGATCACAAGATGGGTTTGGAGTTCTGGCCCAGAATCAGTCAGTGATAAAGCTTTGCCATTTTAGAACTATAAAGGGAAGTGGTGGGCCAAAACCTTGACTCTTCCTTCCTTCCCATTTCCTATGTCCCATAGGATTCCCTGTCTTAACAATTTGATCTCTTTAACATCTCCTGCTTGTGCCTCTCTCTTCCCAGGGCCCTTGCCTTAGGGCAGCCCACTCCTCTCTGCCTGAATTGATGTCAGGACTTTCTGGTGGTCTCCTGTCTCCACTCACATCCTCTCTAATTTACATTCTACAAACAGCCAGAGCAAGCACTCATCTCAGTACACATCTCCCCCAGTTAAAACCTTTCTATGGCTCCCGTTGTCACGAAGACAAAATCCACATTCAACTGCATGGTGTACATGGTCTTGCATGACCAGGCCCCTGCTTATCTCTCCCCTCTTTGTCTCTTATTGCTCTTCAGCAACTCTAATCTCTGAGACAGCTGAATCTTCCTATGAGTCCCTAAATAAGACTTGCTTTTTCTTGCCTTCAATAGGTGCTCAAACATGTTCCTATTTATTGTTAGAGCTCCAGCTGCAGCATTACTTCCTCTAGAAAATGTTTCTAAGGCTAGCTTAAAGAGATCTTCCTCTGCTGTCACAAGGAAGCCTCCTGACATTATCCATCTTGCAATCTCATCAGACTCCTTAATAATAAGGTTCGTCCAGACGCTATTCTAGCATGAGCTGACTAATTGAATGCTCATACCTATCTTCTGTTTAGCATCTTCATTTTACAGATGATGATGCTGAGGTACAAAACAGTTCAGTGACCTTCCTAAGGTTTCAGAACTTGTATGTGACAAAGTCAGGCTTGAGCTTAGCCCATGCTCTTGACCATTATGCTGTACTATGTGTGTTAAGTGACTAGCAGAGAGGATTGCTTTCTCACATTTATGTAGTTTTCCTTTGAGCAGCTGGGCTGAGCTCCTGGAGCTGTAATCAGAATTTCTAGAGTTGCACCTGAACTGGAAGGCCTTCCAGATTGACAAGTTTTATCCTGAGCATGGACCACCTGCTTTGATAGATAAAGTTTTAATGGGACACAACTACATCTGTTCATTTACACATTGTCTGTGGCTGCTCTGGTGCTACAAAGGCAGAACTGAATGGTGACAGAGAACTTATGGCCTGCAAAGCTTAAAATATTTTCCATTTGGCCCTTTAAGAAAAGCTTTGTAGACCCCTGTCAGACAACTCTACATACTTGGTAAATGGCTGAGCTGGGATGGGGACAGAAACCTTTCAGGCTCCAGATTCCAGAACTTCCAAATTCTGCACACCAACTTCCAAGGCATCTCCCTGCAGCCAGGTGCTGGGACAGGTTACACACAGTAGCCACAGGAATATGAAAGGTGGGAACAAGGACCATACATGCCTTGAGCTCCTTCAGCTGCGTTCCTCCTTCTTCCCTACCCACCTCTCTGTGTTGTCCCCTTCCTACTCAGTGTCTGATGTCTTAGCTGAGGCTGTTGGTCTGCAGCACTCGTGGGCCTCTGCATCAGAGTCTCTATCCCCTTGTTAAGCCCAGTTCCTCCTAGAACAGCTGGGCAGCCTCCTTTTGCCTGGTGCCAGCTTGCTCCCTCTAGGCAGGTGCCAAGAATTGAAGTCCAGGTCTCCTCCAGCCTACTCCCTCCTCTGGGCCCCGTCACTCCACACCGGAGAGCCACAGATGGAGTTGGTTATAAAAGTGCATCAATAAATGGAATTGGGGACTGGGTGCGGTGGTTCACGCCTGTAATCCCAGCACTTTGGGAGGTCGAGGCGGGCAGATCACCTGAGGTCAGGAGTTCACGACCAGCCTGGTCAACATGGTGAAACCCCATCTCTAAAATACAAAAATTACCTCCTGGGCATGGTGGCAGACACCTGCAGTCTCAGCTACTTGTTGAGATTGATGCAGGAGAATCACTTGAACCTGGGAGGCAGAGGTTGCAGTGAGCTGAGATCGCACCACCGCATCCAGCCTGGGAGACAGAGCGAGACTCCATCTCCAAATAAAATAAAGTAAAATAAAGTGAAACAAAATAAAATAAAATAAAATAAAAGGAACTGGGGAAAGAGAAAATTCCTGGCATAGAGAAGAGCTTGTGTGTGTGTGTGCACATGCATGCACGCACAGGAGTGTGTGTCTAGGGGCACGCAGAAAGGTGGGAGTGGAAGGAGGGCTTTGCAGAGAAAGAGAGAGGACAAAGGCCCCAGGGAGGGAGGATTGTGTGGGGCTGTCAGAAGAAGGCTGATTTAAAATCAATTTTCTGGCCAAGAAGAATCACTCTTGCCAGGGTGAAATATAATGTAAAATAGGAAAGAAAGGCAAGCTTGGGTTCTGCCACGATATGCCTCTAGCCTTCCTGCTTATGAAGCAAATAAATAATTTTCTCCATAAGGCAGCCAGTCCAGCTGTGTTATCATAGCAGGGGCAGACACAAGGTGCAATTGGCTTTGGTCACCAGACTGGAGACGTCCGACTCAAGAGGGATAAGGCCCACGAGGGCGGCCCTGGCCCTGCATGTGAGTGGCCTTAGCATCAAACCATCTTAGATACCAGACTCACTGTGAACTCATCCTTTGGGCTTTAATTCTGACATTAGAATTATTCTGATTGCCAATGACAGAAACCCAATTCGAGTTCGTTTAGGTTACTAGTGGCTCTTGTAACCTATTTGGCAAATGCTGAAGTTACCAAATCTCAGGCCTGGCAGGGGCTCAGACACTCCAATGACCTCTGTCTCTCTGGAATGTCAACTGAAGTCTGCCAGGTGGGCTTTCTCCATCAGCTACTCCTGACAAATCCTAGGATTCATCACTAGAGAGGCAAATACTCTATTTCCTTGGTTTTAATTGGAGAAATCCCAGGGGGGGACTCTGATTGCCCTAGCTTGGACTCATGCCCTCTTCTGGTCTCACTGAAACGAAACAGTTGGGGTTGAGAGAGGGAAATGATCCCCCCAAAAATGGGCGTGTGGTTACCAGAAGAAGGAAGGACCCGGACCCACCAACCGCTGATGTCCACCACAGTGCCTGAGTTCCTGCCTTCTGCCTCTGCCAGCCCAGCTTCCCAGCACCAAAGTCCTGCCCTTAAATCTTAAAAGTGTTGTCTATACTTTCTGCCCCCGCATCCCTCTCTCCTCTGCCCCTTGCAGTCTGACTTCTACCCCACCGTGCCATAGAAAATCTCCCTCGAAGGATCTGACTGGAGGAATCATTAGAGAAAGCACATGGTCTCATCTCATTCTGTTGGTCTCTCTGTGTGTTTGTATGGTTATTAGCTGCCTGTAGCTGTGGGACAGTCTCTTCCCATCCTTCTTGTACCTGGGAAACGTGCTTTCCACTGACCTCTTGGACTGTTCCTTCTCAGTTTCCTTCTCTGTGTTTTCTTCTTTAGCCAGTCCCATAGTTACAGGATTTTCCCAAAGTGCTGCCCTCTTTCTGTCTTCATCTCAGCACTCACCTTTAGTGATTTTTAATTACTCTCAGGGCTACATTAATAGAAGTTTAGTAGCTAGAGAAAGGGAGTTCATGTTTCTGCTGTGTAGGCAGACCTGGTCTGTGGTAATGGTCTTCAATCTGGACAGGGTGTTTTTAAAGGAGCATTGAAAGACTGGTGTGTATTCACAGGGTTATAACTAGAGTGGTGAGAAGACTCAATACTGGGTCATATGGGGAAAAAGGTAGCGATTGGAAATACTTAACCTGGCCAAAAGAAGCACAAGAAGGCTGCTTCTAGGGTTGTCAGCTTCATGGGTGGGTTGGGGTGGGTCTTAGGGCATTGCCAGAAATTCCAGGGCAGCTAATGTCATCTCTGTGTCCTTGGGGCTCATCCAGGCTTCAGCATCAGAATTAGGGCTTCACATAGACTAATTCTGCACCAGTTCTCTAGCTGGGCTGTTCTGAGTGAGAGAGGACTACCCCCTCTCCCCATCCTGGGAAGCCGGCTTGCAGAGATGGGCAGATATGATTGACAACACTCTGGAGGTTTGGCTTTCTAAGACTTACAGGTCCTCTGATTCTCAAGTCACTGAGACTCTGTGGCTCAGAGATGAGATTTTACGGGAGGCAGGGGTCCTCTCATTCCTAAAGGACATTGGGTGGAATCAGTGAGCCCCTTCTCCCCTGGGTCACCTGGGGCTCATTCTGTGTTCAATCTCATTCTCCACCCAAGCCTCGGGGGGCCTTATTTCTCTGTTTATTTGACTGTTCAAATAATATCTGTTATTGTTATTATTATCTATTATTATTATAGCCTACCTGCTATAGGCCATGCAGTGTTCTAGGTGCTAGGGACATGCTGTATGTAATAATTAGAATAACAACACATACAATAATAATAATAGCAGCATGCATAGAGTGCCTGTTATGTGCTAGGAACATCAAGGTAAACAAGTCACACAAGGTCTCTGCTCTCATGGAGCTTAAATTCCAGCAGAATAAATAAACACTAGCAGGTAAAGACACTTTCATCTTAATAATTGCTGTGATGAGAATAAATTGGGTAATGAGAGGAGATGGGATGGAGATTAGGGATGCAGACAGAGATCATTTAGAAATGGTGTTCAGGGATGTCCCTGTAGAGAAAGGGTTTAACTGAGACCTACAGGATGAGGAGAACCCTGCAAAGAGATGGAAAAAAAACAAAAACAAAACATTCTAAGTGAGAAACAAGGACCTGGACTGCAAGTGCAAAGGCCCCAAGGCGAGGGCAGGTTTGGCTTGTTTGCAGAACAGAAAGAGGCCAGAGTGGCAGAAGCTAGTGAGTAGAAGGGTGGTGTGCAGTGAGGTCACAGATATGGGGATGGAACAATGCAGAGTTGGGAAGGCTGTGCAAAGGAATTAGGACTTGCATATGGAGATGATATGATCAGTCATGCATTTTTACAAGACCGTGTTTGCCTGGAGGATGGCCAGACAGTGGATGGGGAAGAAAGGTGAGGATGGAGCCCAAGTTCTGGGTAAAAGGCCATGGCAACAACCCAGGAGGGAAGAGATGGCTGCCTGGACTAGGGAGGTAGAGGGAGAGATGGGCAAAAGTGGACTGGGGTATATTTTAGAGAGAAAGCCACAGATCTTTTTATGGATTAAATGGAGAGAAGAGAAAGAGAAGAATCAAAAATGAATCTATGGCTTGGGGCCTGAGCAATGGGGTCCATGGTGGTAGCATTACCAAAACAGGGGTTCTTGGGGTGGAGGAGGGTGAGATATGGGGAAGTGAGGGGTGAGAGGTAGGCTTTGGCTCATGGTGCCACCACCCCAACACTGGTCATCAGTAATCAGGGCTAATGGCTGCTACTCAGAGAGACTCTGAAGCCAGCTCTGTGATCCAACTGGGATAATTCCAAAGCTGTCCTGGGGCCTTGGACACATTTCCAGCAGGATAGAGTCCAAGGTCCTTCTTGTCACTCAAATCCTGTGAGATCTGGCCCCTGCTCTCCTCACCACTCCATTGTGTCTCATTCTCCCCAAGTACTCGATAGCATAGCCAGACCTAAGGGAGCCTCCCAAGTTCTATGCTCTGTCCAACACATTTTTGAGTACCTACCATGTACTGTATTGGGTGCAGAAGACATAGAGAAAAAAATAAGATGGCCCTGGACCTAAAGAGCTTATTTTCTGGGGTAGATAAATAATTATTATAGAACAGCATGGTGAGGAGATGGCAGAGGCACCCTCAGGACTTTGCTGAGAGAAAGAAGAGAGGCAATGGCCCAGGTTGGGGCAGACTGTACAATTTGCTTCCTCTTCCTGATCATCTTCAAGAGCTGCTTCTGAGAAGCCAATCTTGACCTCTCCAGGAGACTGCACACTCCTCTCTTCTTCCTCCCTCCTCAGGCTTTCCTGAGTATGACCCCCCATGACAGTGCCTGGGTTGTACTTCATCTGTTTCTCCATATGTCATTCCTACTGCTCTTCAGCTTATCCAGAGCAGGGCCCCTGCTATTTCTCTCAGCATCTTCAGGGGCCTGGCCATGGCCTGCCACAGGTTCCAAGTCTGGTTTGTGCCCTCCCCCCTACCCATTGCCCTGCAGTAGGAGATGGAGGCTCCCACTTGGCTATTGAAGGAAAGACTATTTCATGGCTGTCAACTTATGCTTCCTGCCTGGAAGACGTCTCGGCTTCTTCAGCCTGATAGGAGGCTGCCCCTCCTGCCTCTGGCTGCCAGAAAAGCTCAGCCTGCTTTAAGGAGGGACCAGACTTTCCACTGAGGCCAATACATGGGAAATGTAATACATAGGAGTTGAAAATGTCTACATACACAGAAAACATTCAAAGACATAGTATCCAGAGAGCATGATGGTTTTAAACTTGTTTTTACGTTTTTGGTTAGAAGGTTAACCTAAGTCTGTGTGTACTGGGGACAGGGGGCAGCACAAACCACCTCAAGCTTAACTTAATTCTTCCTAATTTGTCACCCATCCCACCTATTTACTTGGGGCCCTTCTCATCCTTAAGGGGAGTCATACATAGTGTGGATGGGTGCAAAGGGGATATGGGAGGTAGCACCCTGAGAGTTACTGGCATCATCTTTCCACATTTAAAATTCAAGTTTATGGGCTTTGTCTCTTTAGCTTGTGGGTTTCTCATTGTGGAGCTTACATTTTTATTTGCAGGAATAAAAGTCAGTGGCAGCTGATGTGGCCCTCTGGAGTTGGAGGCAATAACCATTGTGGGCAATGTAGCCTGGAAAATAATAATAATAATAAACAGCACAAGGGGAGACAGCTTTTTGAAGGTGGTTGAAGAATGGCTGTTGACTCCATAACATCTCTCCACCACCACCACCGCCAACCACATACACCCAACTTCCCTGAAGTCCTGCAAGAATTCCACTGACAAGCACAGCACAGATACTGGTGCAAAGGAGGGAAGCTGAGAAGGTTTGCTCAGGGGTCCTGCAACTGGGAGGTGAAAGCAGCTGCTAGGATGAGCAGGTGACATCACATCTGGAACAGAGAGGGAAGGGAGATAAGGCTCTCTGAGCCTCAGTTTCCCTATCTATACAACAGGATGAGCATGCCTGCCTCATAAATTTTTGGGTGGCTTGCATGAGGTGGCATAAGTCAAGCATCTAGTTCAGAGCCTGGCACATAGTAGACCCTCTATAAATAATAGTTCACACTGTCCTCCCATCCCAAAGCCAGAGATGGAAACAGTAATGCTTTTTCAGCAGAGGAAGGAAGAGAATCTCAAAGGAAAAGCATTTGGGTTTGATCCGGTCCCTTAAACTTGCCCACTGAAAAAGATTCTGAAGCTGCCACCAAATGCTGGTGGAATCCCTCCCATCCAAATTCCTTCCCCTCCACTTTTGGAATACCCCTGCTTTCCCAGCCTGGAGCCCTTGTTTACTGCCTGCATCCCTTCTTCTATTCTCATCATACCCTGTCTTTCTCCTGTCTGTGCTCTGTATCCCCTGCCCTACTGTGTGCAGGGCCTTGATAATGATAATGTGAGATCTACAAAGATGACTACTCTTCTTCCTTTTAAGGGGAGGTGACCTGACATTTTTGGGACCTTACATTTGCTGCGTAAGTCATGTTATGTTACTATTTTTTTTTCTAATCCATAAAACAGCCCTAGGAGGCAAGCATTTAGCTCTCCATCCTACAGAGGAAAATCACTTGGGTTCTGAAGAGTTGAGTGATTTGCCTGCCCCAGGCCATGCTGTGAGTGAGTGAGTAAGGAGTAAGGGGTGAGTGAGGGGTCTGAAACCCAATCCCGTCAGAATCCAGAGCCCAGGTTCTTTTGATGGCTCCAGGTTGCCTCTAATGGGAATAAAGAGACTGGAGCTCTAACAGGCATTCAGTTAATAGGCTGAACTGAACCCACCTGTTCCCACAAGATCCGAGACACCCTTCGTACAGAGTGCCCAGACTCCGAGAGTCTCTTGGTGGGAAGGCAAATAACATTTGGTCGAATCCTCCCTCCTCCTACCTCTGTGACCAGCAGTCATTCAGCTTTTGCTTGAACTCCTGCAAAGACAGGGAGCTCAGTCCTCTCCATGGGCAGCATGTTTTAGGATAGGGGTTCTTAAAGCTTGACACTCAGAACAGCAGCTTCAAGATCACCTGAAATCTTGTTAGAAATGCAAATTCTTGGGTTCTACCCCAGAATCAGAATCAGAACCTTTGGGGGTGGACCCAAGGACCTGTGCTTTAACAAGCCTTCTGGGTAATTCTGATGCTCCCCAAGGTTGAAGCCCAGTGGCTTCGTGGAAAGGGGAAAGGGCCATGAGATCATAGAGATCTGAGCTCACAGCCCTGGTACTTACCATCTATGTAGCTCTGGGCAAGGTAGCTGTGAGGACTTTATAATAACATCACTGACATTTACTGAGCCTATGGAAGGCTGACTAATGCCCCACCACCAAGGATACCCACATCTCGTGAATAACTTACCTTATTCAGCGAACGGGACTTGTAGATGAAATTGAGTTAAGGACCCTGGGATGGGGAGGTTAACTGGGTGGGCCCAATTTAACCACAAGCGTCCTTATAAGAGGAAGGCAAGAGGACCAAAGAGAGAAGAAGGCGATGTGACAGCAGAAACAGAGAAGAGTGATGTGGCCGTGAGGCAGGGAACGCAGACCGACTCTAGAAGTTGGATGAGGAAAGGAACAAATTTTTCCCTGGAGCCTCCAGAAGGAATTAGCCCTACCAACACCTTGATTTCGTCCTGTAAAACTCGCTTTATACTTCTGATCTCCAGAGCTGTGAGACAATACGTTTCTGTTGTTTTAAGCCACGAAGTTTGGGATAATTTGCTACAGTAGCAGTTGGAAAGTAATATAAGCCTTTGCTGTATGCCAGGCTCTAAGTGCCTTAGCTATACGAAAGATAAAATGAGTTCTCTATTGTTATTAATAACTCATTTCATCCCCACAACTGCTCTATCATGTGAATAGTGTCATTAGACCCTTTTTACAGGTGAGGGAACTAAGGCACAGAGAGGTTTAGTCACTTGCCAGAGGATATACAGCTAGCAAGTCACCTGGCTGCAAGCTTGTCTTGCATGGTGGATTCGCTGTTTATCCTCCTAGGCTTGCCTCTACACATTCCACCTGCCTGCCCTCCCTCTATTCTGAGCAGAGCTTCAATGCTTCCTTGTAGCTGTTTTATTCTTGCAGCAAAGCTTTGACTGATCCTGGGGCAAAACTGTCTAAGCTAAAGCTTTGACCTCCTCTGAGCAGCCCTGTGTCTCTTTCTAATCTTCTTTCCAACCTGGAGGAACCTTAGCTTTGGGGTCTTTCCCAGATGCTGGGCTCAGCTCTCAGAGGTTCCAGTTGTGCCCTTCTTGCATGCAGTGGAAGGAACCCCAGGAAGGAACTCCAGTGCTATGACACCGGACCTTGGAGCTGGGTGGGCCACAGAGACCAGCCTTGGGAGAGCTGTCTGAAAACTATACTCAACCAGAATGCACTTCCTGGCGAGGTGCCAGGGCTCTCTATAAGGTTTCCATCTATCCCGCAGTGAGATCTACATTCTGGCTCTTGTTTGCAATGTATACACGTGTGTGGGCTGCATTTCATTCATGCCAGAATCTGACACATAGGCAGAAATTTTGTAGCAAGCATATGGCTGAAAACCCTCAGATAACGTGCTCAGTGGGGACCAATTTTGAACCAAGATTTCGAGTGAAAACATAAGTCAGCAAAGAAATGAAGGCTGTAATAGGCACGGAAGAGCCATTAGACTTCGAATGTAGCCTTCCAGTGTGTGTGTGTATGTGTGTGTGAGAGTGTGCAATGTATGCTTGACAGTGTATGTTGGAATGTGTCTGAGTATGTAGTCACATGTGAAGTGCGTGATCACTTGTGTATTGTGGGGTGTGTAAAGTCTGAGGCTAATTGTGAACCTGTTGGTGGGTGGATTGTTTCAGGGTGTGTCTGCATGGGTATGCATTTGAATATCTGCTTACTATATTTTCTGAATGCCAGTGAGTACGTATCTTGTGTGAATACTGAAGTGGAGTAAAGGTAGGTGTATCTGGGTATTAGAGCACTATGCGAATGCTGAGAGGGTTTATGTGACCATATGTGCCTGAGTATGAGCTTACATGTGCGTATGAATGGTGTGAATGTGAGGGTGTGTACGTGCTTCTGCATCTCAGTGAATTCTCCTGGCAAAACAGACTTAGGGTTGCCTCTCTAGCTCCTGTTCTCAGAGCTTGCTGGTGTTTTGTGACTGAGCATCTCAGGCACAATTTATATGATGCCCAAATAACGAGGCTATTCAGCAAAAGATCCTGACAGATGGACCACAAGTTCCCTATATCCCAACCCCATGGTTGTGCAGCTGATTTAAACTCTTCCTTTGGCCCTAATACTATGAGCAGCCCTCCCCCAGGGCCTTGTGGTCTGAGATGCCGCTGTGCATACCAGATCCACAAAGGGTGCTCCATTTCACCTGGTGCCTTACAGCAACCATGGGATCACCAGAGGTGGAGACTGGGGTCTGGTTCCTCCATCATGGCTGTCTTGCTCTGCAACTGTTTGCAGCATGCTAAACCATCTTAGTGTGTTGCCAACAGGCTGGGCACAACAAGCAGGTCACACATTTTCCAAATGAGAGATTTTCTCCATTCTGTAGATGTGATGGAGAGCTGGAGATTGAAGCTGAGAGTGAGTTTGAGGGATCCCACATAGGGAGTATGGCGTAGGAGGAAGTGGTGGAAAAGGACAAGTGGTGTATGCCCACGGGAACAGCTGAAAGTGATTGCTCCTCAAGCTGTGGTTGTAGTTTATAAAGCACCAAATTTCGTTCTCACAACAATCCTGGGAAGTATGGTTCACATTTTATGGGTGATGAATCTGAGACTCAGAGACGTTAAGAGACTTGTTCAAGGTCACAGAGCTGTAAACTGCTGGAGCTGCATGGAGTTTGGGGGATAAGATTTTGCATCAATCATATGATGTCTGAGCAAGAGCCCCAGCCTTAGGACAGGTCATATCACCATGCTTTCACTCCACTTACACATCCCCACTCAAGTCCTGTTTTTTTCTCTCATGTTTTCCTTGGCAATCTCTCCTTCATCATGGTGCTTCTGACTCCGATAGAGGGCAAATAAATCAAGACAAAAAGTCAGGTCAGGAGCTATTGATGGATAGCTGCTGTGGGCCTGCTCTGTGCCAGTTATTGTGAGTGTTATAGAAGAGAAACCACTTTGTGTCCTTTGCTGTGATCTGCTCAGGAGGCTAGCCTCAAGCACCTGTCACTTCCTTGCTTGGTGATAGTGGGTAAGTCATTTGTTCATTTACTCACTCCCTGACAGGGCCATCTGTTATTTTGGCTCTCCAGTGGCCACCCTGCCTACCTCTCATGACTATAGCCCAGATTTCCTCAGGAGACTCACTCCTCCCTCACCATATGGTACGCTTGATGGTACTTTTTCCCCTGATACTCTGGATAGAGTGTTTGACTCAGGCATGGCTCATCATAACATTGTACTCCCTTGGCCACAGTGACTGGCTCAGAGATGGGCATGAAACTCAGTCAGAGCCAGTGAGATGTAAGGAGGCTTTGGGTGGAACAGTTGGGAGGGGGTATTTGCTTTCCGACTGGACATGGACTATGAGAGGCTGGGTCCCATAGGCATTGTGTCCCCACCTGGAGCCTGAGCATGGAGCCAAGGCATGGCAAGGGGCAGAGTCAGGCTGGAGGTGGAGCTCAAGAACATGTGACATTGCTTGAGCCTCTGAAACCAGTTATGTCTGGAGCTGGCATATTAATCTGTGTGCAGACTAAGCTGCTATAATGAAGAAATTGACATATGCAATGATGTAAACAAAATACATTTCACTCTCAGGTAATAGCCCAGAGATATGTGGTCCAGAGACAATAAAACAGCTCTGCCATCTGCAATTCATGGTTTCTGTTCCTAGGTCCAAGGTGGCTGCTCTAGAACCTGTCTTCTCCCTAGTTGGAGAAAGGAAAGGAGCAAGGGAAGTTTTTTTCACCATTGTTAATCAGCTTTATTGAGGTATAATTTACATCTAATAAAATTAACCTATTGAGGTGTACAGTGCTATGATTTTTGACAAGTGCGTAATGTCATGTAACACTCACTACAATCAAGATAATAGAACATTCCCACTCTTTACAGTCAATTTCCTACCCGAACCCCATCCCCAAGAAACACCAGGCTATGTTCTTTTTTAAAAAATTTTTTTCAAAAAAAAAAAACCAGGATATATATGCAGAATATGCAGGTTTTTTACATAGGTATACGTGCGCTGTAGTGGTTTGCTACACCTATTGACCCGTTCTGTAAGTTCCCTCCCCTCACCCTCACCCCCCACCCCTGAACAGGTCCTGGTGTGTGTTGTTCCCCTCTCCATCTCCATGTGTTCTCAATGTTCAACTACCACTTATAAGTGAGAACATGCGGTGTTTGGTTTTCTGTTTCTGTGTTAGTTTGCTGAGGATAGTGGCTTCCAGCTTCACCCATGTCCCTGTAAAGGACATGATCTCATTCTTTTTATGGCTGCACGGTATTCCATGGTGTATATGTACCACATTTCTTTATCCAGTCTATCACTGATGGGCATTTGCATTGGCTCCATGACTGTGCTAATGTAAATAGTCACCAGCCTATTTTCTAGAACTATAGTTGTGCATTTCCCAGAATTACATATAAATAGAATCACATAAGACACATTATTTTTGTCTGGTTTCTTTGACTTAGCAAAATGCTTTTGAGATTCAGCCAGACAGACTGGATAAAGAAAATGTGGTACATTTACACCACGGAATACTATGCAGCCATAAAAAAGAATGAGATCTTGTCCTTTGCAGGAACATGGATGGAGCTGGAGGCCATATCCTTAGCAAACTCAAGCAGAACAGAAAAGCAAATACTGTATGTTCTCACTTATAAGTGGGAGGTAAATGACGAGAACACATGGAAACAAAGAAGGGAACAACAGACACTGGGACCTACTTGAGGGTGGAGGGTGGGAAGAGGGAGAGGATCAGAAAAAATAGCTGTTGGGCACTAGGCTTAGTACCTGGGTGATGAAATAATCTGTGAAACAAACCCCCATGACATAAGTTTACCTATATAACAAACCTGCACATGCACCCCTGAACCTAAAATAAAAGTTAAAAAAAAGAGAAATTCAACCCCACTGTTGCACTTATCAGTCATTGTTTGTCCCTTTTAATTGCTGAGAAATATTCCACTTTATGGATATGCCATAAGTTGTTTTTCCATTCACCAGTTGATATTCATTGGGGTCTCTTCCATTTCCTGACTATTATGAATAAAGCTGCTATGAACATTTGAGTACAAGTCTTTGTGTGGATATATGCTTTCATTTCCCTTGGATAAATATGTACCTAGGAATAAAATTGCCTGGGCATAGTTAAGTGTGTGTTTAACTTTGTAGGATACTGCCTTATTGTTTTCCAAACTAGCTGTGCAACTTCGTATTCCCATCATTGATATATGGAAGTTCAGTTTGCTCTTCCACATATTTGTCAACACTTGGTATTTTTAGTTTTTAAATATTATTATAATAATTTATAGGTATGTCATGATATCTCATGGCGGTTTTAACTTTCATGTCCCTAAAACTAAATATATTCAGCATCTTTTTATGTGCTTATTTTACATCCATATGTTTTTGGTTTTCAAATCTTCTACCATACGCAAAAAATAAGCTCCATTCATACTTCACATCATGTATAAAAATGAACTCAAAATGGATCAAATAGGTTTTTAGTTGTTCCAGTACCACTTTATTATTATTACTATTATTATTATTAAAAAGACTACCCTGTCCACTGGAGTTATTTGGCACTTTCATTGAAAATAAATTGGCCATATATGGAAGATCTGTTTCTGGATTCTACTGTGTTTCATTGCCTACATGCCATTTACATACCACAATTCTTTATTAAAGTAGCTTTATAGTAAGTCTTGAAATCAGGTAGCGTGAGTACTGCAACTTCATTTTCCTTTTCAATATTGCGTTGGCTATTCTATCTGCTTCATTTTTCCATGTAAATTTTGAAAACATCTTCTGAATTTCTACAAATATTATGCTGGGATTGTGGTTAGAACTGTGTTTAATTTATAAAACAATTTGAGAGGACTAACATCTTAATAATATTGAGTCTTCTAATTAATACACATGATACATATCTCCATTTACTTAGGTCTTCATTTTTTTTTTTTTTTACCAGTGTTGTGTAGCTTTTGGCATGCAAATTTTGTACATATTTTGTGATATTTATATATATACATATTTTAGATTTGATGGTGCTATTTAAATGGTATTTTAAAAACTACAATTTCCACCGTTCATCACTAGCATATAGAAATATGTTTTTTTTTTTTGCACATTTTCCTTGTCCTATAGTTTGGATATGGTTTGTTTGACCCTACCAAGTCTTATGTTGAAATTTGACCCTTATTGTTGGAGGTGGGGCTTGGTGGGACATGTTTGGATTTTGCAAGTGAATCCTTCATGAATGAGTTTGTGCCATTCTCTCAAGAGTGAGTGTGAGTTTTTGCTTTTTAGTTCGCATGAGACCTGATTGGTGAAAAGAGGCTGGCAACTCCTTCCCTTTCTTCCTGTCTTGCCACGTGATGCCTGCTCTCCTTGGCCTTCTACCATGAGTGGAACCTTCCTGAGGCCCTCATGAGAAGCAGATGTTGGAGCCACGCTTCTTGTACAGCCTGTAGAACCACGAGCCAAATAAACCTCTTTTTAAAATAAGTTACCCAGCCTCAGGTATTCTTTTATAGGGACACCTTGTATCCTGTGACCTTGCTAAACTTGTTTATTAGTTCTATTAGGTTTTTGTAAATTCTTTGGGAATTTCTACATGGATAACCTGGATATCCATAGTCTGGTCTATGTGTCTGTTTTTGTACTTATACCATGCTGTATTAGTTACTCTAGCCTTGTTGTATAGTTTGAATTTGGGTAATGTGATGGTCCAACTCTATTCTTTTTGCTTAGGATTGCTTTGACTATTTAGGCTCTTTTTTGGTTCCACGTGAATTGTAAAATAGGTTTTTTTTTTTCCTAATTCTGTGAAGAATGTCATTGATAGTTTGACAGGAATAGCAGCAAATCTATAAATTGCTTTGGGCAGTATGGCCATTTTAACAATATTGTTTCTTCCGATTGGTATTATTTATTCATTAAAGTGTTTAGTAGAATTCAGCAATGAAGCCATCTGGGTCTGGAATTCTCTTTGTAGTGAGGTTTTAAAGTGCAAATCTAAATTTAAAAATAGATATAAGAATTTTCAGAACACATATATTCTTTTGAGGGGGTTTTGTAGTAAGCATCTTTCAAAAAATGTGTCCATTTTATCTAAATTGTTGATATATAGGCTTAAAGTTTTTCATAATACTCTCTTATTGTGCTTTTAACATCTCTAGTGTCTGTTGTAATGTCTTGTCATTCTTTCTTGATATTGGTAATTTACGTATTTACTGTTTTCTTGATTATTATTGTCAGGGTTTATCAATTGTGTTGATCTTTTGACTCAACAAATTTTGGTTTTATTGATTTTTCCTTTTTCTCCTGTTTTCTTTTTAATTGATTTTGGCCCTTATCTTTTTTGTTCTTTTTCTAGTATCTTAAGGTAGGGGCTTAGACTGTTGAAGACTGTTGATTTTAGACCTTTTTTTTGAGATGGAGTCTCACTCTGTCGCCCAGGCTGGAGTGCAGTGGTGTGATCTTGGCTCACTGCAAGCTCCGCCTCCTGGGTTCACACCATTCTCCTACCTCAGCCTCCCGAGTAGCTGGGACTACAGGCACCTGCCACCACGCCTGGCTAATTTTTTTGTATTTTTAGTAGAGATGGGGTTTCACCATTTTAGCCAGGATGGTCTTGATCTCCTGACCTCATGATCTGCCCACCTCAGCCTCCCAAAGTGCTGGGATTACAGGAGTGAGCCACTGCACCCAGCCCTCTTCTTTTTTAATGTAAGCATTTTAAATATAATTTTCTTCTATGCACTACTTTATCTGCATTTCACATATTTTAATACATTATGTTTTAAATTTCATTAAGTTCAAAATAAATTTCAATATCTCTGTGATTTCTTCTTTGACTCATATGTTATTTAAATGTGATATTTAATTTCCAAGTAGTTAAGGTTTTACAGATATCTTTCTGTTACTGATTTTTAGTCTAACTTCAGTATGGTCAAAGATTCCTACACTTTTAAATTTATTATTGTTTATTTTATGGCCTAAAATATGGTCTATATTTATGAATATCATTTGTTCACTTGAAAGGAATGTATATGTCACTGTCAAGAGGAGTGTTTGCAAGGACGAAAAACCAAACACTGCATGTTCTCACTCATAGGTGGGAATTGAACAATGAGAACACATGGACACAGGAAAGGGAACATCACACACCAGTTGCGGGGTAGGGGGAGGAGGGAGGGATAGTATTAGGAGATATACCTAATGCTAAATGATGAGTTAATGGGTGCAGCACACCAACATGGCACATGTATACCTATGTAACGAACCTGCACATTGTGCACATGTACCCTAAAACTTAAAGTATAATAAAAAAAGAAAAAATAAATGTCAATTAAGTTAAATTTTTGATAGTCAAGTTCAAGTTACACTGCCTTTTTTGTGATTTATGTGTTCTTGCAATTACTCAGCTTAGTGTGTTGAAATATCCAACTATAATTTTTGATTTGTCTGTTTTTTCTTTCAGTTATATCAGGTTTAACTTAGTTTATTTTGAAGTGCAACCAATAGGTGCATGCATGTTCAATTGAATTGACCCTTTTATCACTGTGGATTGTCACATTTTGGAAGAGATATTTGGAATATTCTTTGCCCCCAAGTATTCTTTATCTGATATTAATATAGCCACCCAACACTTCATTTAATTAGTGTTTCCATAGTCTATTCTTTTTCCATCTTTTAGTTTCTAACCTATCTGTGTCTTTATAATTAAATTGGATTTGTTTTAGGCAGCATATCATTGAGTCTTGGTCTTTTTATTTAAATCTCTGCCTTTTAATTGGAGTGTTCAGGTCATTTAATGTAATATAATTGTGAATGTGGTTGACAGGGTCGATTCATTAAGACAAGATTTAAATCTCCCATTTTTCTATTTCTCTTTGTATGTTTCATATGTTCTTTGTTCCTCTCATTTTTTGTGCCTGTTTTTAGATCAAATAGTTTTTATGATTCTATCTTCATTCCAGACTTGACTTATTAGCCATATATCTATGTTTTGTTTTACTGATTGTCTTAAGGGTGCACACATTTACCTGTCATAGGCTGCCTTTAAGTAATATATTACTTCATATTAATGTAAGAACTACTTACCTTTGAGCTGCAATTGTCATATAGTTTACTTCTATGTGTGATATAAACCAGAAATGTATCATTATTGTTTGTGCTTTAAACAGTCAATTATCTTTTAAAGTGACTTTAAAAATAAGAATTTTTTAATGTTTATCTGTATTTACCATTTATGGGGCTCTTTATATAGATCAAGATTTATTTCTGTTATTTTTCTTCTACCTGAAGGGCTTTCTGTACTATTTCTCATAGTCCTCATGCAGTTGATAATTTTTTTATGCTGTTATATGCCTGAAAAATATTTATTTTATTTTTATTTTTTGGAAGATATTTTCACTGGGTACAGTGACATTATTTCTTCCAGTATGTTAAAGACACTGTTCCACTGTTTAATAGCTTGCATTTTTTCTGTTGAGAAGTCTGCTGTCATTCTTATCTTTGTTTCTATTTTCATAGTGCCTTTTCTCCTGCTATGGTCAATTTAAAGATTTTCTCTTTCACACTGGTTTTTAGCAATTTGATGATTATGCTCTTTGGTATAGTTTTTTTTTCATATTTATTGGTATTCATTAAGCTTCCTGATCTGCGGATTTTTCAAGAAATTTAGAAAAAAATAGACTTTTCTTTTTTTCTTTTTTTTGCCCTGTCCTACCCCCCTCATTTTTGGTAAGTCTGGGTTGCTGGACTGTTTAACTGTAGTCTTGCAGTTCACTAAGCTCTGTTACTTTTTTCAGTATTTTTATCTTCCTGTGCTTTATTTGAGATACAGTTTTGATTGGTATATCTTCAAGTTAACTAATTGTATTTCATTGTTGAGTTTGCTAATTTTGCTAATTAGCAAATTAACAAAATTAGCAAAATTAACTTGTTAATTTTGTCCAGTTTACTTTCTATTTTATACTTTACTTTTATTTGTAGAAGTTCCATTTGAGTTTTTGAAAATATCTTCTATTTCTCGTTTTATATGTATTTTTTCCTCTAAATATCCCAGCATATTTATACAATTTATAATAGCAATTTTAAAGTTCTTTTCTTAATCCCATAATATCTTCATTTCTGGGTTTTTTCCCACTCATTGATTTTTCTCCTGGTTATGAGTTATACTCACATACCTGGTAATTTTTGACTGGATTCTGGATATTGGGTATATTACACTTTCGAATGTTAAATTTTGCTTTCCTTCAAAGAGTTTTGGACTTTTTCTGTTACAAATTTAAGTTATTGAGGATCAGTTTAAACATTTTGAGGATTATATTAAGCTTTGTTAGTGAAAGTCCAGAGAAACCTTTACTCTAAAACTAATTTAAGCTGATGGTGAAGGCCTGAACTTTCTGAGGGTTCTACCCATAATTTCTCTCCACTCTGGCTTTTGGGAATGTGAACTATTCCCAGCTCTGTATGAGATCTCAGCATTTTTATTGCCTACTGATTACTGGAAGTTCTTTCTCTGGCCTTGAGGAGTCTCACCCCAGGATTCACAGATTAGTACTCAACCAAAGACTTAAAAGGGCCCCTTCGTAGATCTCTGGAACTCTCTTTGAGTGCAGCTTCCTCCTTTCTGGTACTCTGCCCTACAGAAGCTGGCTTTCTCAGCTTTCCCAATCTCTGCTGTGTCTCCTCAACTCAGCAAGACCACCAGGCTCTGCTTTGCCTGCTTCTTCCTATACTGTATCATGGAAACTGACTCTGGACAGTAAGCAAGAGTTGTCACTGTGTTGTCTCTGCTTATTCCCCTTCTCTCAGGGATCACGGTCCTAATGCATCTGTTGCCCAGTGTTTGGTAAAAGTTTTAAAAAATATATTTTGTATGTTTTTCTGGTTGTTTATGGTGAGATGGCAATTTCTGTAGCATTTAATCCTTCATGGTCAGAAGCACAAGTCTTCCAGGGTCAAGTTTTTGAGGGAAAAACTCAGAAGTCTCCCACCTTACCTCCACTAATATTGGATTATAAGACTTTAGTTATTCGGCAACACCTAGTTGTAAGTAGGTAACCTGAATAATGAAGTCTAGCTAGGCCTTGTGCCCAGTTAAATTGCATTACTATAGAGGAAGGGAAAAATGAATGATCATTTCAGTTATGTGCATCAGTTTAGAGTTGGGCTTCTGTTTCTGTCATGTAGAGTCCTGGCTGAGAGAGCCAGTCAATAGACAGAGGGAAACATATATTCAATAACTTGGAGACTGTGTTAGTCTGGTTTTTGTGTCACTATAAGGGAACATCTGAGGCTGAATAATTTGGAAAGAAGAGAAGTTAAATTGGCTCACAGTCCTGCAGGCTGTACAGGAAGCATGGCTTTGGCATCTGCTTGGCTTTTGATGAGGCCTCAGAGAACTGTTACTCAAGGCAGAGGGCAAAGGTGGGACACGCACATCACACGGCAAGAGAGGAAGCAGGAGGAAATGAAGACTTTCCCAGAGTCCCAGACTCTTTTAAACAACCAGATCTCTTGTGAACAAACTGAACAAAAACTCACTTATCTTCCAGGAGATCGTGCTAAACTATTCGTGAGGGATCTGCCTCCATGATCCAATCACCTCCCACAAGGCCCCACGTTCAACACTGGCAATTACATTTCAACATGATATTTAGGGGGGACAAATATCCAAATCATATCAGAGACATTTAATTTTTTATTTAATCTCTTTGGAACTTAGTTTTTCTATTTGCAAAGTTGGGATATGTTATTCATCTCTCTGTTTTTTTTCTTAAGTTTAATAATTATATAAATGAGAAAGTCCTTTGTAAGCTGTCCAGTACCATACAACTATACCTCATGTTTGTCAATCTTTTTCTAACTCCCACATTTAGTTTCTTCAACTATGATACACTCTTAAAACACCTGGTCCTTGTTCCTATAGTTTATCTGAATTACAGTAGACATTTGTATACTTATTTATTTCCAGCTCCCATTCCCCAACAGACTGACAGATGCATTGGATGTTCAGAGAGTTGCTGTTTCTCTTATTCACAGCTGTATCACCAGCCCATTGCACAGTAACTGGCATTTATTGAGCTCCCAAAGAGTATTTAAGTGAATGAATGTCAACAATATAAGATGACAAATCATTGTCTGACTTCTAGAGAGTATGTGTTCCAGGACTTGAGGAGAAAGCTTTCTTTTTCTTGGGTCCATATGAATGTTAAGACTGTGAGGACTATACTCAGGACTGGGGTCCAAATATGGAATGTGAGATGATTTTAGGAGCACATCCCTTTCCTGAATGATCTGCTTTTTCATCTCTATTTCATATATCCTATTTACAAAACTATCCTTTGACCCCAGATGTCCCTCCAGTTACTGTTGTTTATCTACTTCCTTTTGCAAAAAACTTCTTGAAGGAGTTGATTCTGATTACTTCCTCCATATCCTCAAAAATGCCCTTCCTTTCAGCCTACACTCACCAGCATTCGGCCCCAACCACACTCAGTTGCAATGGTCCTTGTCAAAGTCACCAGTGAAATTCAGTGGTCACTTTGTGTTCTTTCTAACTTGTTGTCTAAGCAACATTTAACACAATTGATCCTCTCTCCTCCTTGAATGACTTTCTTTTGCTGTCTTCCATGGGAACACATTTTCCTGGTTTCCCTCCTACCTCAATAGCTTTTTCTTTTTAACCTCCTTCGTTTGTTCCTCATTCTCTATCTTGCCTTTAAATGCTGGAACATTCCAGGGCTAAGCCTTTTCATTCTCTATTTACATACTCTCTAGGTGACATTATCTAGTTGCATAGATTTAAATTTTACCTATATGCTGATGACGCTAATCTTTAGTGGTAGCCCTGTCCTTTCTCTGAAACTCCAGGCTGCTATATCTAATTGCTTATGCATCCAAATGGATGTCTAATAATGGTATTTCAAACTGAAAGTGGTGCAAATACAACTCTTGTTTTTTTTCTCATATCTCTCCTCATTTTCATCATCTCAGCAAATAGCACATCTCCTAGTTGTTCATGTTATCCTTAACTTCTTTCTCTCACCTCTCAAATTCAAGTAATAAGCAAGTTTCACAGACTTCCTAACCAGTCTGCAGCATCTCCCCAAAGTTCAAGCCTTTTTCATTTCTTGCCTGAGTACTGACCGCAATGATATCATAACTGGTCTTCTTGGTAGCCAGAATTAGATTTTTAAAAATTAACAAATAAAAAATTGCCTTCAGTTGGCCTTCCATATTTGTGAGTTCCACATCTGTGGATTCAACCTACTGTGAATCAAAAATATTTGAAAAATAAAAATAAAAAATACAGCAACAAAAATCATATAATGTAGTTTAGCAACTATTTACGTAGAATTTACATTATATTAGATATTATAAATAATCTAGAGATGATTTAACATATATGAGAGGATGTGTGTAAGTTTATATGCAAATACTACCTTATTTTATACATAGTACTTGAGCATCTGTGGATTTTGGTATCTGAGTGGGTCCTGGATCCAATCTCCTGTGGCTACCAAGAGAGAACTGTATGTTATGATGCACAATGTAATGTTTCGATATATATATACATGGTAGAATATCAAGCTAATTAACATACCCATCACCTCATAGCTTTATCATTTTTTTTAATGATGAGAACATCTAAAATCTATTCCCTTAGCAATTTTCAAGTATTGAATAGATTACTAGCTATAGCCATTGAGCCGTATAAATAGATCTCCAGAATTTATTCTTCCTGTCTAGTTGAAATGTTGTACCTTCTGATCAATATCTCTCTATTTTATGTCTTTCCATCTCCACTCCCCACCCCAGTCCTTGGTACTTGGTAACCACTATTTTACTCTTCAATGAGTTTGCGCTTTTTTTTTTTTAGATTCTACCTGTAAGTGAAATCATGCAATATTTGTCTTCCTGTGCCTGGCTAATTTCACTAAACGTAATTTCCTCCAGTTTATCCATGTGGCACAATGGAATACTATTCTGCCTTAAAAAAGAAGGAAATCCTATCATTTGCAACAGCATGGTTGTATCATAATTAGATTTGTAAATCTCAAATTTGATTCATGTCAAGCCCTCTTTTAAAAATGTTCCTACATCTTCCCATAACATGAGAAAAACATTTGACATTTTATCCTGGTTTCCAAAATTTCATGTGATTTGGACTGTTTTTACCTTTCTGAGTGTATCTCATGCCACTCTCCTCTTTCCCCTGTGCTCTCACTATCCTGGTCCGATTTCTGGTTCTCAAACTTGCCAAACTTGTTCCCGCTTTGTGGCATTCGCACTAGCTTGTTTCCTCTGCTTGGGACAATTTCCCCCCATTCTTATCATGACAGGCTCCATCTTCCTTTCCTCTCTTAGTCTAAATGTCAATAACTTAGAGAGATTCCTCCATATAAATTAACCATCTGGTTTCTATCACATCACCCTATTTTACCTCTCTTCATTGCATCTTTTTACTATCTGATGTTAATCTAGTTATTTTTTCTGTCTCTGTTCTTTTCCCCACTAGACTGTAAGTTTGAGAGTACAGACAGTATCTCTCTTATTCTCTGTATAAATTCATTACTTAGAATCCCTTATGGCACACAGTCAGTGTTCAACAAGTACCTCCTGAGTATGAAGTCAGACCACTCATTTGTTTTAGTATATGTTGTCCAAATCTGTCTCTATCTAGGCAAGGCGCTTTTAATAGTAACCCTTGGTCTAGCTGAACTCATCAGATCACAGTGAGGTTCAGAGCCTTTAACAATGACCACAATTTTGATGACCCCTGGCCTTTTTTTGCCTCCCTCATCAACCTATGGCAGCACTAGGTGTCTGGTGGAAGGCTTGGGGCTCAGGAAAAACATAGAACTTCATCTCAATTAACATTTGGTAGAGTCAACAATGTTTAGAGATCCTGGTTCCCTGCCTTCCCTTTCCAAGCCCTAACTACCTCCCCAACTGCGCTCACCTTTGTTAGAATTGCTACACTAGCAGCATTGGAGGGGCAGTGAATGGGTCAGAGAAGGAAACATTAGCCTGTCTTGTAGCACTAGCAGTATTGGAGGGACAGTGGATGGGTCAGAGAAGGAAATATTAGCCTGGCTTGTAGCACTAGCAGTATTGGAGGGACAGTGGGTGGGTCGGAGAAGGAAATATTAGCCTGGCTTGTAGCACTAGCAGTATGGGAGGGACAGTGGGTGGGTCGGAGAAGGAAATATTAGCCTGGCTTGCAGTTTTCAGGTACCAGCTGAGCCACGGTAGGATTAGGATAAGTAGATGAGTGAAGAATGCTGACAAAAATGTGGCAATGGAAAAGGTAGAGCATTTCTGTGGGGGAGTAAGAAGACTTCTGAAATACCCATAAACATTAAATCAAATTTAAAAATTGTAGGGTGTGGAATTGGGGAATGTAGAGTATTACTGGGCCATGTTCAATACTTATTTCTTTGAACACCGAGTAAAAATCTAAAACAATTTTATTACTTAAGGAGTCATAAAATTTGATAGGCCCACGGGACCCAAGATTCCATTTCATTAGACTTCTTACCTTAGGCAAGAATATTCTGTACCATGGAGCTAAAAGGTGGCCATTTGGCTTCTTAAATACTAAATACTAGAGAATGCACTTCCACATAAGGAATCCCAACTAAATTGTAGAAGGCTGACTATTAGAAATATCTTCCTTATATTATTAAAGACTTAAATATAAGACCTGAAACTGTAAAAAATACTAGAAGAAAACTAGATAAAACTCTTCTGGACATTGGTCTAGGGAAAGAATTTATGACTAACTGCTAATGCAAATGCAACAAAACAAAAAATAGACAAATGGGACTTAACTAAACTAAAAGGCACAGCAAAAGAAAGAATCGACAGAGTGAACAGACAATCTGCAAAATGGGAGATAATATTTGTGAACGATGTATCTGACAGGTGACAAATATCCAGAAAGATCTCAACTCAACAACCAAAAATCAAATAACCCTATTAAAAAGTGGGCAAAGGATATGAATAGACATTTTTTGAAAGAAGACATACAAATGGCCAAGAAGTATGTAAAAAAAATGCTCAGCATAGCTAATCATCAGAGAAATTTAAATTAAAACCACAGTGAGATATCTTACACCAGTCAGAATGGCTATTATTAAAAAGACCTCCCCCCCCAAAAAAAACCCCAAAACCAGATGTTGTTAAGGATGTGGAGAAAAGAGAACACTTATATGCTGTTGGTGGGATTATAAATTAATACAACCTCCATGAAAAAAAATTTCTCAAAGAACCAAAAATAGAACTACCATTTGATCCAGTAATCCCATTACTGGGTATATACCCTACCTAAAAAAAAAAAAAAAAAGAAATTATATCAGAAAGATACCTGCACTTGCATGTTTATTGCAGTGCCCTTCACGAGCGTGAAGACATGGAATCAACCTAAGTGTCCATCAACGGATGATTGGGCAAAGAAAATGAGGTATAGATATACAACGAAATACTATTCAGCCATAAAAAAAGAATGAAATTGTATCCTTTGCAGCAACATGGATGGAACTGGAAAGTTAAGTGAAACAACTCAGAAAAGATAAATGCCGCATGTTTCACTTATGGTGGGAGCTAAATAACGTGTACACACAGACATTGAGTGTGGACTGATAGACACTGGAGACTTGGAAGGGTAAAGGTTGGAGGGGGGGGGATGCTGATAAATTACTTAATGAGTACAATGTATTTTATTTGGGTGATAGATACACTAAAAGCCCAGACTTCACCACTATACAATATTTCTCTATAACAGAATTGCACTTGTACTCCTTAAATTTATACATTTTTTTTGAGAGGGAGTTTCACTCTTATTGCCCAGGCTGGGGTGCAATGGTGCAATCTCAGCTCACTGCAACCTCTGCCTCCTGGGTTAAAGCGATTCTTCTGCCTCAGCCTCCCAAGTAGCTGGGATTACAGGCGCCCGCCACCATGCTTGGCTAATTTTGTATTTTTAGTAGAGATGGTGTTTCACCATGTTGGTCAGGCCAGTCTCGAACTCTTGACCTCAAGTGACCCACCCACCTTGGCCTTCCAAAGTGCTGGGATTATAGGCATGAGCCACCATGCCTGGCAATTTATACATTTTTAAAATATTCCTTATATTGAACATACATTTCCCTGAATTGGCTGTTTAACGGTCCTTGTTTTGGTCTCTGGAGCATCAGAGAGTGAGCCTAAAACTCTTTCCCACCTAACAGTCTGTTACAGACTGAATTGTATATCTCCCCTACCTTGCCCCAATTCATATGTTGAAGTCCTGACCTCAGGACTGACCTAGATATGTGACTACTTTGGAGATAGGGCCTTTAAGTAGATAATTAAGGATAAATAAAGTCACAAGAATGGGGCCCTAATCTGATAGGACTGGTGACCTTATAATAAGAGGAAGAGATGCCATGGGCTTGTGTACTGAGGAAAGGCCATATGAGGATGCAGTAAGAAGGTGACCATCTGCAAGACAAGGAGAGGGGCCTCCAGATAAATCAAACCTGCTGGCACCTTGATCTTGTACTTCCAGCCTCCAGAACTGTAAGAAAATAAATTTCTGCTGTTTAAGCCAACTAGTCTGTGTTATTTGGTTAAGGCAGCTTGAGCTGATGAATACATAGTCTTTGTACACCTCAGGGAACAGTGAAAGCTCTTTGAAAACTTCTCTTATTCAAGTGAAAAGTTCTTCTCTTTTCAACTGCTCCTCCTCAGAGCAGAGATGTCCATCAGAGGGAGGCCTTTTTAAAAGAGTAATGAGTAGAGTGGAACCTAACACCACAGTGAAGCAGGATGGGTGCTGGCCAGAGAAGTAGGACTATTACTTTATTTATTCTATAGATACTATTTTTATAATAAATACAGCTGAAGACCCATGCTGTAGCTATTGACTAAGATTAACTTCCAAGAGAGTTTAAAGTACTCTCTCAAAGGGTTTGCTAATAGTCCATTGGCTTTGTGCATTAAGTGCCTGACTTAACATCAGTCTTGTTAGATTTCATCACCTTAAATTTGCCTGATTTTTTAATCCATCCAAATATACTTGCTGTCTGCCCCACATGCTTATTATTGGAAAATCAATGCCCTTCTTCAGACGTTTCATAAGGCTATTGAGTGGGAAAGAGTCAAGAATAGAACCTGATATTTTGAATGATAATAATAACAACTTACATCTATATAGAACTTTACAGGTTATAGAGCTTTCTACCAGTTTAGGGATTCTGGCAAAATAGGAAATGAGTTTCATCTTTCATGACCTTTTATGAGTTGCTCAGTATGATGGAAATTCATTGTGAACCAGGAGCACTAATCTTGGCTTTGAAGCCACACTACCTCTCTCAGTTTTGATGTTCACCTACGAGTGAAGGAAAAGGCTCGATGATCTCCAAGATCATTTATCTTCTCTCTCTCTCTCTCTCTCTCTATATATATATATATATAATATATATTATATATATATAAAATATATTATATATATTATATGTAATATATATAATATATATTATATATATATGCTCTCCCATTTCAAGCCAAACATTCTTGGTTCCTTAACTAAAGCTGTCTGGTAAATCCACACCGATTTCCAGGCTCCACGCTGTATCTCTAAAGTATTCATAAAACTTTTCACTAGTTAATAGTTTTGAGAATCCACCTTTTTCTTCTTGTCTATGTTAAAGACCTTTCTCCATCTGCAACCATCAGCATCTCACCCATTTTCCCTGATACCTCATAGAAAGCCAACAGTGGCTTAGTGATTGCATCTGCCAGTCTCCCCAGGACTGTGGGGTGAAATTCTTCCAGCAGAATCTTTTTTGGCTTTGCAAGAGCAGCCAGGTGCTCTCTTGCTCCCTGTTCACCCATTGTGAGTTCTCCTCTCAGCACTTTCATCTGCACATTTCATATTCATGTCTGCCATATCTTTATTCAAGGTGCCAATAAAAATGCATTATGCATGACTTGGTTGGCTAGAAAATGATCATGGTTTGTATATTTAGGGATGTAAGAGCTTATAAAGAAGCAAAAAATTGGTGGGGGGGAATGTGTTACTTCTTGACAAAAAAATCTTCAGAAAAATAGTGGTTTTACTCCTCTCTGTCAACCACTTTCCCACCCAAATCTCCACATCTTAACCTAGAGCACATAGTGCCTGAGGGGAAAGAGAAGGGGTTAAAGTTGGATGGATGGAGTGGATGAGGTGCAGCCTGGCAGAAGTAGCCTGGAAAAAAGACATTCAGGCTAAGTACAGCAGGCAATAGGTAACCCTTTGCAGTTTTTAAGCAGAGATGTAATGCAATGGTAGCATGTTTTCTATTTGTCTTTAGATGGTGCTAATCAGTCCGGGTGACTGCTTTCCTGGATTCCCATAGCCAAAGCAGATGTACATTTTGGCACTTGCTGTTTTCTTTTTTTTTAATTGACTAGCAGAAGCTTTAAACTCCTGTCTCTCTCTCTCTCTGTATATGATCTGTTAAAGTATAGATTATTAATGATACACATCCTCAGAGGTTTTGATTCAGTAGGCTTGAGGTGGTGGGCCTGGGAATTTGCATAGTTAACAAATTCCCAGGTGATACTGGTGCTGCTGGTCCAAGGACTCCACTTGATAAACCACTGCTTTAGAGAACCACGTGTGAGACTTTTCCTGATGTCTCTTCATTAATGAGAAGCAAGCAGCAGCATGGGGCCCATGAGGGGCCACTGAGAATAATTACATTTTTTTTTCTTTTTTTGCTCATGGCAGGACTCAGAGCTTTACCTTGGCATATAGCAAGACAATTTTCCTAGTGATGCTTGTCTTCAGACAATGGGTCTTTATAGCCCATAGCAGTAGAATTTGACATTATGATTCATCTACAATAGACTGAAATTCCCCATCTCAACTGAATGGGCCAATTCATAGATGTAATGCTCATCAGATAATCTCCATCTTCCCAAGATGTTAGATTATCCTGGGGAGGATTTAGATTAGGTACCAAGAGAATCTGCTGATAATGAAAACTGCTAAATGCCCACAGGGCTTAAGAGAAGATATTACATCTCTCATCTGGGCAATAATTGAAAACAAGTTAGATTTTCCTCAATGCAGACGGAGTTCTGAAATCAGAGAGAACATGGTTGGAATAATTTTCTGCCTCTTTTAAAGGTAATCTGCTCTAAACGAGTCACTTAATCTCTCTGAGCCTCTGCTATGATATACATAAAATAGGGATTATCAGGGCTTTTATAAACTTTAATCAAGATAAAAAGTGTAAAATGCTTAGCACTTTGGCTCATAGTAGATGCTCAGCTAATGTTGATAACCTCCCTTCAGATGTCTTATTTCTGTAATAGAGGCCATTTTACCGTTGCATATTATGGATTAGTCTGAAATATATCAGAAAAGAAAACAAAGAGCCAGGCTTGGAAGGGGAGTCATTTTCAGAGTCAGCTTCATTGCTGCCAATTTGGAAATTAAACTTTCTCAATGGTTGGAGAACATCAGCATAGTAATGGGCTTACCTACAAACTGCAGAGAGAAATGGGCTCTGCAGGGGACCACTCATTCAACACCGGGTGGCCCTGGAAATCTGTTTCCTGCTGGCAGAGGGCAGCCAGCAATAAGCACGGCGGGTGTCAGCACCGTGGACAGCTACCCAGAGGTCCAGGCTTGTCAGCTGGGCGCTCACTAGGCCTGGGTAATGATCCGTGGCAGTCTTGTTAATGGCCTTAGGGTTTCATATATTTCTGTAATTATTCAATCATTTGAAAGTTTTGAGTTTCTAATTATTAGGCAAAAATTAAAATATCCTCTATAATTCAGCTCCCTCAGGCCTTGAACTAGTGGTGTCTGGTTCTGTCGGGTTATCCTTCTAGTGAATGGTGGATGATGGCAGTTGCAGTCACCTTTCTTGTTATTTCTTTATATATTTTACCTCCAGGATGTCCTCTTTGCCATCAGGTCTTTAAATCATCACACTGGTGTGCCCAGTGATAAACACCAGGTGCTCCTCTTTCTAAGCCCAGCCTCTTAGTCTAGGGTAAGATTCTCAGCACTGGCTGCATATTAAAATCACCTCAAGAGCTTTTAAAATGTCTATGCAACCCCCATCCCAGATAATATAATTTAATTTGTCTTTATCCTGGGAGAGGCACAAGCATCAGTATTTCTTAAATGATCCCCAGGTCACTGTAACGTGCCACCAAGGTTGAGAACCACTGGTCTAGAGATGAAACTTTTTTTATCTCCTGATGTCTCCCTGGTGTTAATCTCAACTTCTTACCTATGATTCTGTTGGGACACAGACTGAACCCAGTTTCAAACTTATTGATTTCCAGCATAGGCATTGCCAAACTCAGCATTGCAGCCTCATCTTCCCCAAATGTAGAGTAGAGACATCTTTATCTCAAAAATCTGCCGTATTTGTCTCAACAAGTTTATCATAAAATTAAAGAAAATAAGGTGAAAGTTGAAAATTTCAAAAAAAATAATTAGCATTCATATATGGTTGGAAGAGCCTAGAGAAACAAAAGAAAGACCCTGAATTCTGGTGCAGCCATTCAAGAGCTCATTTAATGAAATTACATGTGCACATGGCCTGTACCAGAATTCAGTGACCTGGCAATCTTATTGTGTGCATACCTCAGAACACTCCAGGCACAGGTCCATCAGAACATGAACAAAGATGTTCAGAGCAGCATTGTTAGTGATAGTAGGGAGCTTTAGGCAACCCAGGAACTTGTCACTAAAAAATTGATAAGCAAAATGTAGATGATGTTTTTATGGAATACAGTATAGAAGTTAGAGCAACAAAATGGGTATATACACAACAACATAACTAGAACTGTAAAATAGTGTGATAAAAAAGGAAACAGCTTGAAATCTGAAGCACACTGCCACTTATGCACATTTAAAACAAATTTATTCACAAAGCAATATTACAGATTTTTCACAGATACACTCATATCCAAGGGCATTTACAAAACACAATATAGTAAGTGCTTATGGGAAATGGGCCTGGGGAGTGGGGATGAAGGAAAAATATTGAAACAAAGTCTATCAAGACTTTTAAACAGGCAGTTGCTGATGATATCTGCTGTGAACCAAGAAGTGTGATTAGCTTAGCTCTCTGCCCCTTCCAAAGGGGGAAAGGGAGCAAGAGTTAGACAGAGAGGGAGCCCTGACTGGTTTACAAGTGGGAACAGGAGACCCTAGGAAGAAAAATGAGACCTTGGGAACCAGGAAAGAGAACCAGGAACCTGCCCTGGGCTGGAAAGAAAAATCTAGCTTTATTGCTCCCTGTAAGGGATTGGGAGAGGAAATGAAAAACGCTTGCCAAGTTAGAAATAAAGGTATTCACAAAAGCCCTGAGACAGAGGGGGAGCAATTTAGAGGCTGGAGTGGAGAAATTGCATTTCTAGGTCTAGAAAGAAGTTTTATGTTAAAGACTCAGGGATGTTGCTGCTCACCCAGGTGGGAGAAAGGCTCTGTTCCTCCTAACATTCTGGGCGTGCCTAAGTTTCAGAACAAGGAAGTTTCCAGAGTGAAATTATATCCTCCCCCTGATAGACTGACCCATAACTAGGCCTCTTTTTAGACTTCTCCAGATACTGATCTAATCATTAAGTCATTCCACTAAGATTGATGCTACAGGCCTGCCATGTCCTAGGCAATGGGTGTACAGAGAAGGCTGAGGCTTGTCCCTTGTTTCAGACAAGGCAGATATAGATGTTGAAGCATCCTTCAATTTGCCTGAACACTGAGCTGGGGCTGTGCAGAATTACCTCTCTCCCTGGCAGCAGGTAATCATCTACCTATAGAATAGAAACCCCAGTGATCTATTCACTGTAAACCCAGAAAAACACATACCTTAGCAGAAAGCCTTTTCATCTGTGTTACTGATAAAGAATAATGAATACATTAGTTAATATATTAAGGAAGCACAATTTGAGTTTGTTTTCTACTAGGAGTCAAAGAAGAGCTATGCAAATCCCACCAACTTATAGTTGAGGACAACTTGTACATCTGATCAAACTTGTGTAACAGTGATACCAGGTCTTCCTGGATGTGGGTTGGATTGTACAGTTATGGGGACTGGGGTTTGCTAAGATCAAATTCATACCCCCAAAATAGGGCAAGGAGGCTGGTTCTTGGGTAACTATTCGAGATGACCCCTTGAAAGTCACAGTGTGGTGGCTTTGAGAGCAATTCTCTTGGTAAAACGGCTCTTACTTTGCATTTAAGATTGTCCTCCTGAAGAGGTCATGTGTAAATCAAATTTAATAAATCAAATTCCACACTTCATACCTTGGGGAGGCTCTCTCTTCAAAGGAAACTGTGAGTGAATCCCTTTTTAATAGAAGTAATCAGCTCTTCATTTATCCGATTTGTAAGGTAAGATTTTTATGTATCAGATTTTCTTAAAGAGATCAGCAGAATCTTCATTTCATCGGTAGAAAACCCAACACAGAATGGTGTAAGTAAAACAACAACAACAACAGCAAAACTAGCAAATTACAGGCTCATGCAGTGAAAAGGTGTAGGGGTACACTGGCTTTAGACAGGGCTATGACCTAGGATTTTGTTTTTTTCCATTTCTCAGATCTGCCTTCACTTGGCTTTGTTCTCAGGTGCTACCTGAATGAAGCAGCTGCAGCATCTTTTTCCTGCCAGCTTCAAGGCCAACAAGGAACATCACTTGCTTCTCTTCCCAGAAGCCCCAGAATTGGCTCTGAGTGTGTCTCCTGCCCATCCCTGAAAGAGTAGGGTGTGACGACCTGATTAGCTTAGGCTGGTCATGGTGGGCTTTCCATAAACCAGATGGGTTAAGAGTGGGGAAAGGGAACTTCCAAGAAGAAAATCAAGCAGTTATCAGGAGAAATAGGGAACAATGCTGGGGGGTGGGGGAAACATAAACTCAATTTCTCCTTTCCCTCACCCTCATACCCAATCCATCACCGGGCATGTCTATCCTAGAAATACCTCACAAGGAGTTGTCTGCACAGCACTTGCATCAGAATCACCTGGAGGCCTGTTGAATGCAGGTTTTAGGGTCCTATTTCAAATGTAGTGAATTTCATTATCTTGGGGTTCTCAGAATCTGCAATTTTAGATCATTTCCCAGGCGATTTTTAAAAATGTACACTGACATTTAAGAACCACTTCCCAAAGCTGTTTCGTTCTTTCCATTTCCCATAGTTACTACCTTTGTTCAGGACTCACCATGTCTCACCCGGGCACTTCCAAATGCCTCCTTGCTGCTCTTCCCATCTCAATTTGTTTTCTGCCAGCGATAGTCCTTTCCTCCACCACATCTGCTCATGTTAATAGCCCGGAAATTCTACCTCAGATTTAGCTCTCCAGCCTCCTCACCCATCCTGGCTCCCAGCCATTCTGGATGTCTTTCTCATCCATTCTCTAAATATTTCGGGTTATTTCCTCAGATCTACTCTGCTGTACATAACCTTCCCTCTGCACCAGACATCATTCCAACCCCCTTCTTTTTTTTTTTTAGATGGAGTCTCCCTCTGTCACCCAGGCTGGAGTGCAGTGGTGCTAAGTCGGCTCACTGTGACCTCCGCCTCCCGGGTTCAAGCGATTCTGCTTCCTCAGCCTCCCAAGTGGCTGGGACTATAGATGCGTGCCACTACGCCTGGCTAATTTTTTGTATTTTTAGTAGAGATGGGGTTTCTCCGTGTTAGCCAGGATGGTCTCAGACTCTTGACCTTGTGATCCGCCCACTTCGGCCTCCCAAAGTGCTGGAATTACAGGGGTGAGCCACCACACCCAGCCCATTCCCCTTTTCTGGCAAACGAAAACTCCTGTGTTAAAGGCCAGCTCAGCTGCCACCACCCCTGTGCAACCTCCCTGTGCCTTCCCTCCAGAAGAAATTTGTGGCTACCCACTCCTAGCCTCTTGTTCTCCTCTGGAGTCCTATTCATGAATCTCTTTTATAGCAGTTTAGCACATTATGTGGAACTTATGAATGTATATGTCTGTTTTTCCCTCTGGCACTACTAACGGGTTCAATAATATTTAAGTGCTAAAAGCAAGCCTTTGGAGAAAGACGAACTAGGCACTCATCCAGCTTGTGATATTTACAAGATGTGTGACCTTGGGTAAGTCTCTTCACTTTCCTGAGCCTTGGTTTCCTAATGTTTAATGGGAATTTTCATACTTAGGTCACGGATTTGTGGATGAATTCAACCGAGATAATAAACAGAAATCTCTTCACACAGTGCCTGGCAATGTAATCTGTGCCCAGTGAATGCTAAAGTAAACAAAACAAAACAAAAAAACCAAAACCCTTGAGTCAAGGAAGGAAAAAGCTTCAATACTGTATACCTAAATTCATGTTTATTTAATGCTAAGCAATGGTTCCTAAAAACCACATTCTGAACTAATCCTGTAATGTTATGTGGGTCAAATCTGGAAGGGTGCAGATAGAATCAAGTCTTTAGACTACATTCCCATTTCTCTGACACCTGCACACCCCTCTCTATCTTCTCCTGAGCTTTGAGCTGCTTTAAGTCCATCCCTGTGAAATAATCACTTTTAGAACATGGAATGCTGACATGAGAGTAATGCAGCTCCCTAACAGTGCAATTTCTCTGGAGCACAGAAATGTTTTGGCTTTGTGAGAATGAGAAAGGCTAAGGCTTGGTGGTGGACAACCAGTTCAGAAGTGGCAGTGTTGAGCTCGCATAAATAAAAACCATTAAGGCTGCCTGAAGTGACAAGATTGGTCCAGGAATCCAAATGAACTGATAAGTGTGGGAGAGATAAACATTTCATTTAAGTGAGCAGCGGGATGAATTTCAAGAAATTTAGCCCCTCTTGTGGTGACTGTTTCCTGCTTGCTTTATAATCTGTCTGAAATTGTCACTCCCCTTCATAACCAGGCATCTTACACTTGGCATGCAAGAGGCTATGCAAAAGGGAGCACAAACAGAAGCTGGGAAAAAAATGGGCAGTTCAAGAAAATAAAATGACTGCAAATTCCTAGTTATCTGCAATGCCCACTGCAACGTAGTGGAATATCTACATGATGTATGAAAAGAACCCAGCACAGTAGCTGGTGCTTTGTACCTATTGTTGCCAGTGTTGATTTTCTTGTTTCCTTCCATCCATTTTGAAATTTAGTGGGTAAGAAATGGAGGAGGTGTGTGTGCAGGGCGTGTGCGTACAAGAGGATACAAGAAATTGACTTCTGTGTTTCTGTGGATTGCTCAAAATTTACAGTGTAGATCACAGCACTAATCTGATTGTGTTTGTCTAGCCAACACGTTAGATACTATTCTGAACGCAACCCTGCTCCAGGTGCAGGGAATATGAAGTTTAACAAGAAAACACAGGGCAAATCCTTGCCTTCCTGGAGCTCATGATTACAACATAAAAATAGACAAGTAAACAAACAAAACATAAGATTAGGCTCCCTTGAAGCCAGAAATTATGTCTTGTGCATCTTTGTTTCCCTAGGTTGTTTCATAACCTTCATAGGCCTTAGGTACTCAGTTTTAGAGGGCTGTCTTATTAAAAAATAAAACACACTATAATACCACTGCCATACTAAATATACAGTCAGGCCTCCATATCAATGGGTTTTGCATTTCTGGATTCAACCAACCAAAGATTTAAAACATTTTTTTAAAACTAGATGATTGTGTCTGTACTGAACACGTACAGACTTTTTTCTTATTATTATTCCCTAAACAATAAAGTATAAACCATTTACAGAGCATTTACATTGCATTAGATATTATAAGTAATCTAGAGGTGATTTAAAGTGCAGAGGAGGATATATGTAGGTTATATGCAGATACTACAACATTTTATATAAGGGACTTGAGTATCTTCAGATTCTGGTATCCCAGGGAGGTGCTGGAACTAATTCCCCACAGATACCAAGGAAAGACTGTGTAATTTATATATAACCCTATAAGAGTTGTGTTGAAAGGTATTTAACTGGTTGATATAAGGTTGTACTTTGTAGACATTCAAGTAGATTTTTTAATTTAATTTTGCAGTCTTTGTATTTTGGAGATGATGATTATTTTCAGTCTCAAATATTCCTGTGACCACTTGAAAAGCCTATGAATCCTAGAAACTGTTTTAATGTTGTCTGATAGAGTAAGTGACCCTTGAAACTTCACACATTACCTGGCACACAGTGAGTCTTTCATTCAAATATTTGATGACAGAATAAATTAATTAAGGACATCAGATAATGAATAAATATCATGTGTTATAAAGTTCAGTTCCATGAAGCAAGGAACTTATCTCATGGCTCTAGATTCCATTCTAGTTCCCAGTTCTGATCCCTTTGAAAGTAAAGGCCATTGGTTGCTAAGGGATTACGGTGGCTTGAGAGAATATCTCCTCTCCATTGTAAAACTAACTTACAAAGCCTGGTCCTCGAGTTTTTAGCAAAAGACATGGAATGATCCAATATGCACAGTGTGAAGTTAAGCATGTGGAAGTAAGTGGGTTCTTTAGTCCCCATTTAAACATGAAGTGGGGGTGATGGTGTCTTGCAAAGTCAGTAAACCTGAGGCACTAGAGATAATAGATATGAGCACAAGCTTTGATACCAGACTGCCTGGGTTTGAGTCTTGGCTCCAGTACTCCTGGTTGTGTGCCACTGGGCAAATTACTTAGCTTCTCTCTAGTTATTTCTTATTTTAATCTAAAAAGGGGGAATAATTATAGAGCCCATTCCATAGTGAGAATTAAATGAGTTTTTGCAAAATGCTTATCGCAGTGCCTGACATGTGGTAGGCACCCCCAAATTTTATATTTGTCCCAGTGTGACCAGAAATTAGCCACATGATCTTAGACAAGTTTCTCATCTACTTACATTCCTCTGGTTTTCTTTCTTTTGTACCTTTCCTAATGCATCAGAACCAGGTTGTAAAGACTGGATGAGGTCACAGAGTTGGCACAGAATTAGTGGTACACTAAGCCAGCTCATGCTAGCTCACTCAAGTCTACCATTAAAATTTTAGGAATCCCTTAAGTTGATTATTAAAGATAGACATCTAAAAATTAATTATATAAGTTTATAATAATTATATTTGTAAACAAAAGTAACAAATACTGAAAATTCATCAATTTCTAATTATTTTAGTATGTTTTACTATCATCTATGTTCTTGTAGTTATTTATTTATGTCTATTGTATCTCTATGGTAAAAATTCTACATAATGTGCCAGTCTCTTCCCAACTCCACATTCAGAGCTGTTACACTGGCATCTTGAAATGAGTTATGGTAGGGGTATGTACAACATAACATCGAAATTGGCAAATGCTACAAATATGAGCTTTTCTCCTTCTGAAAAGCCAGCTGTTAGGCATTTACCAGTATGCCACTGCACCATTATCCATAAAATGGTGGTCCTAATTTCTGTCTTGCATGAGTAGATTCATAATGCCTTCTGGGCCATCCAAAAGTTCTGGGCAGGACAGGACTACATTGAGTGCAGTAGGAAGATCCTTACATTAACACAGCTACTTACTGATGCACTATCCTCAGGTAAACCTGTACTTAAGGATAGCATTAGTGACCTTGTCACATGCCTTGTTGAGTTACAACTGTCTACACACTCCTTTGTTGTACCAGCCTCATGATCCTATTAGAAAGAGAGAAGAGATTGATTCTGTTGGACCCATTCTTTTTTCATCAACTTTTAAGTTCAGGGGTACATATGCAGGTTGTGCAGGTGTGTTACATAGGTAAACGTGTGCCATAGTGGTTTGCTGCACAGATCATCCCATTACCTATGTATTAAGCCCAGCAACCATTACCTATTCTTCTTGATGCTCTCCTTCCCCCTGATCCCCAACAGACCCCAGTGTGGGTTGTCCCCCCTGCATGTGTCCAAGTGTTCTCATCATTCAGCTCCCACTTATAAGTGAGAACATGCGGTGTTTGGTTTTCTGTTCCTGTGTTAGTTTGCTGAGGATAATGGCTTCCAACTCCATCCATGCCCCTGCAAAGAACAGGATCTTGCCCCTTTTTATGGCTGCGTAATATTCCATGGTGTATATGTACCACATTTTCTTTATCCAGTCTATCACTGATGAGTATTTAGGTTGATTCCATGTCTTTGCTATTGTGAATAGTGTTGCAATGAACATATACGTGCATGTATGTTTATAATAGAATGATTTCTATTCCTTTGGGTATATACCCAGTAATGGAATTCCTGGGTCAAATGGGTGTTTCTGCCTCTAGGTCTTTGAGGAATCACCACACTGTCTTCTACAATGGTTGAACAAATTTACACTCTCACCAACAGTGTAAAATATTCCTTTTTTTCCTGCAACCTTGCCAGCATCTGTTGTTTTTTGACTTTTTAATAATAGTCATTCTGACTGGCATGAGATGGTATCTCATTGTGGTTTTGATATGCATTTCTCTAATGATCAGTGAGGCTGAGCTTGTTTTCATATGTTTGTTGGCTGTATGTATGTGTTTTGAGAAGTATCTGTTCATGTCCTTTGCCCACTTTTTAATGGTTTTTTTTTTTTCTTGTAAATTTGTTTAAGTTCCTTGTAGACTCTGGATATCAGACCTTTGTCAGATGGATGGATTGCAAAATTTTTCTCCCGTTTTGTAGCTTGTCTATTCACTTTGATGATAGTTTCTCTTGCTATGTGGAAGCTCTTCAGTTTAATTAGATCCCATTCATCAATTTTCATTTTGTTGCTATTGCTTTTGGTGTTTTTGTCATGAAATCTTTGCCTGTGCTTATGTCCTGAATGATATTGCTTAGATTTTCTTCTAGGGTTTTTATAGATTTGTGTTTTACATTTAAGTCTATAATCCATCTTGAGTTAATTTTGTATATGGTGTAAGGAAGGGGTCCAGTTTCAATTTTCTGCATATGGCACTCCCATCACCATTTATTATTTAATAAATAGGAATCATGGCCTGGCATGGTGGCTCATGCCTGTAATCCCAGCACTTTGGGAGGCCGAGGCGGGCAGATCACGAGGTCAGGAAATGGAGACCATCCTGGCTAACACCGAGAAACCCCGTCTCTACTAAAAATACAAAAAATTAGCCGGGCATGGTGGCGGGCACATGTAGTCCCCAGCTACTCAGGAGGCTGAGGCAGGAGAATGGCATGAACCCAGGAGGCAGAGCTTGTAGTGATCCGAGATTGTGCCACTGCACTCTAGCCTGGGCAACAGAGCAAGACTCCATCTCAAAAAAAAAAAAAAAGGAATCACTTACCCCATTGCTTGTTTTTGTCAAGTTTGTTGCAGATCAGATGGTTATAGGTGTGGGGTCTTATTTCCAAGTTCTCTCTTCTGTTCCATTGTTCTATATGTCTGTTCTTGTACCAGTATCATGCTGTTTTGCTTACTGTAGCCCTGTAATACAGTTTGAAGTCAGGTAGCATGATGCCTCCCACTTGTTCTTTTTGCTTAGGACTGTCTTGGCTATTCAGGCTCTTTTTTGGTTGCATATGAATTTTAAAATAGTTTTTTTCTAATTCTGTGAAGAATACCAATGGTAGTTCAATGGGAATAGCATTGATTCTGTAAATTACATTGGGCGGTATGGCCATTTTCACAGCATTGATTCTTCCTATCCATGAGCATGAAATGTTTTTCCATTTGTTTGTGTCCTCTCTGATTTCTTTGAGCAGTGGTTTGTTGCTCTCCTTGAAAAGGCTTTCACTTCCCTTGTTAGCTGTATTCCTGGGTATTTTATTCTTTTTGTAGCAATTGTGAATGGGAGTTGATTCATGATTTGGCTCTCTGCATTCCTCTTGTCAGTGTCTAGGAATGTTAGTGATTTTTGCATATTGATTTTATGTCCTGAGACTTTGTTTACATTGCTTATCAGCTTAAAAAGCTTTTGGGCTGAGATAATGGTGTTTTCTAGATATAGAATCAGGTCACCTGTAAACAAAGATAATTTGACTTCCTCTCTTCCTATTTGAACACGCTTTACTTCTTTTTCTTGCCTGACTGCCCTGGCCAGAACTTTCTAGGTTGAATAGGAGTGGTGAGAGAAGAATCCTTGTCTTGTTTTCAAAGGGAATGCTTCCAGCTTTTGCCCATTCAGTATGATATTGGCTGTGGGTTTGTCATAGACAGCTCTTACTATTTTGAGATACGTTCCTTCAATACCAGTTTATTGAGAGTTTTTAATATGAAGGGATGTTGGATTTTTATCAAAGGCCTTTTCTGCATCTATTGAGATAACCATGTGGTTTTTGTCTTTAGTTTTGTTTACGTGATTAATCACATTTATTGATTTGCATGTGTTGAACCAACCTTCTATCCTAGGGATGAAGCTGACTTGATCGTGGTGGATAAGTTTTTTGATGTGCTGCTGGATTTTGTTTGCCAGTATTTTACTGAGGATTTTTTGCACTGATAGTCATCAAAGATATTGGCCTCAGTTTTCTTTTTTTGTTGTATCTCTGCCAGGTTTTGGTATCAGGATGATGCTGGCCTCATGGAATGAGTTAGGGAGGAGTCCCTCCTTTTCAACTTTTTGGAATAGTTTCAGTAGAAATGGTATCAACTCTTTTTTGTACCTCTGGTAGAATTCAGCAGTGAATCTGTCTGGTCCTGGGCTTTTTTTTTGGTTACTGCCTCAATTTCAGAACTCATTATTGGTCGATTCAGGGATTTAGTTTCTTCCTGGTTCAGCCTTGGGAGGGTGTATGTGTCCAGGAATTTATCCATTTCTTACAGATTTTCTAGTTTATGTGCATAGAGGTGTTTATAGTATTCTCTGATGGAAGTTTGTATTTCTGTGGGGTTAGTTGTGATATGCCCCTTATCACTTCTGATTGTGTTTATTCGAATCTTCTCTCTTTTCTTCTTTATTAATTTAGCTAGTGTTCTATTATATATTTTTTTTCAAAAAACCAGCTCCTGGATTCGTTTATTTTTCGAAGTGTTTTTTGTGTCTCTATCTCCTTTAGTTCAGCTCTGATCTTGGTTATTTCTCATCTTCTGCTAGCTTTTGAGTTTGTTTGCTCTTGGTTCTCTAGTTCTTTTAGTTGAGATGTTAGGTTGTTAACTTGAGTTCTTTCTAGCTTTTTGATATCAGTATTTTAGTGCTATAAATTTCCCTTTTAACACTGCTTTAGCTGCATCCTGGAGATTCTTTTGCATTGTCTCTTTGTTCTCACTAGTTTCAAAAAACTTCTTGATTTCTGTATTAATTTCTTTATTTACTCAAAAGCCATTCAGAAGCAGGTTGTTCATTTTCCATGTAGTTGTGTGGTTTTGAGTGAATTTCTTAATCTCGAGTTTTAATTTGATTGCACTGTAGTATGAGAGACTGTTATGATTTCAGTTCTTTTGCATTTGCTGAGGTGTGTTTTATTTCCAATTATGTGTTCAATTTTAGAGTAACTGCCATGTGATGATGATAAGAATGTATGTCCTGTTGAATTTGGATGGAGAGTTCTGTAGATATCTATCAGATCCACTTGATCCAGAGCTGAGTTCAGGTCCTGTGGACTCATTCTTAAGTTGAATTTTGAGAAAAAGTGGTTTTACATTTTTTTCCACTGCAGTTATATGTAGAAATTGCCTTCAGTGTACATGTAATCAATCAGTACCTCCAGAGCATCTCTTCTGTGCAAGCTCAGGTACCCTGCTAAGCACTTTGTGAAGGGACAGTAATGAATGAGACTATAACCTTGCCCTCAACTAGTTCACAACCTAATTAGGAGACACATAAACAAACAACCACAGTAGACCATAATGTCCCTGGAAGATGAGGCAGCACAGCATGCTATGCAATTCAAGAATTGGGAGTGAATATTCTGCATATGTGTGTATAGAAGGGATGGTTGGTGAAAGATGGCAGGAAGGTGGAGATGCGGGAAGATTTCAGGGCAGGGAGGGTGTATTAGTCAGAGCTTGTAATCACAAAAAACATAAATCAGTCTCAGCTAGTTAAACAGAAGAAGAATTTAGAAGAGGTATTAGAAAGCATGAAGAGCCTCTAGGAGGGCCTAGAGAGTATGCATTCAGAGGCAACACCCAAAATTGTGCTGCAAAGCTAGTTCAGTTGAGTCACATGGCTGTCCAACTGGTTGTGGATGCAGTCACTCATGACCAACTCTGCTGATGCCAAGCATTAGACACTACCATTAGGCTTCTTGCTGCTGATGTCTTTTGCAATTGAATTTAGTTGCTGCCACTAAATTGTACACAATGCTTTATTCTACAAGTCACAAGCTTCTTATTCAAAGCCTAGTTGGATGTATCTGATTGTTGAAGCCTCAGTCACATCTTAGTGTCTTAGCTGCAAGAGAGGCTGGGGAAAATCTGGCTTCTACTAAAGGATTTAGAAGATGAGTAACTCTCCAAACATAGTACAGATGTTCAAAGATCTAATCAGCCCAAATAATGACAAATCCCCATTGTAGTGTGACCCTTTGGCTTTGTTTTGCAGAAAGTTCAGAAGTGTGTCAAATTAAAAGATGGTGATAGGGCATGCTAAACATAGAGAACAGCATATTCAAGGGCTTGGTGGCCTGGGAAACCTGGCACAGATAGGTAATTTCCAATATTTTAGTCTGTCTAGGGTGACAGTTCTGTGTATGTGTGCGTGTGTGTGTGTGTGTGTGTGTGTGTACCAGAGGTGGTGGACAGAGATGAGTATGAAAAAATAAAATGAAGCTCAGAATGAAGAGTTTTGAATTCATGGTAAAAATTTAGGACTTTAAGACTTCATTTTGTAGATTATAGTGAACCACAGAAGAGTTTAAAATTGGAAAATAACTTGGTCATATTTTTCAGGTAGCTCAGCATATATGAAGGATGGACAGAAGAGAGAGCTCCTATATTAATGCTTAAATAAATTAATACAATAAAAAATGGGATCTTAACTTTATCCACATATTTTGTTTTTCCTAAACTCCTAATTTTAAATTTCTATCTGTTATAATTGCTCTTGAAAATGTCTTTATTTCACCTTTAGTTTTGGAGGATGTTATCTCTACGTATACTATTCTAGTTTGACAGGTTGTTGTTGCTTTTTTTCTCATGTGTAGCAATTAAAGGAGGTCATTCCATTGTCTTCTGGATTTCATTGTTTCTGATGAAAAGTCAGCAAAAATTTGTGTGTGTGTGTGTGTGTGTGTGTGTGTGTGTGTGTTCTCTAGCTGCTTTAAATATTTTCTTTTTCTTTTTACTGTGAGGTACTTAGGTGTGGTTTTTATTATATTCATCCTGTCTGGGATTTGCTGAGCTTCTTGGATCTCTGGGTTAATTTTTCAAAATAAAATTTGAAAAAATTTAGACATTATGCCTTTTCATACATTAAAAAAAAAACTGTTCTTTTTCATCTCCCCTTCTGAGACTACACTTATGTATGTGTTAGATTATTTTATATTATCTTACATGTAGCTGATATTCTGTTCAGCCATTTTCTTTCTGTGTTTCAGTTTGGATAACCTCAACTGACTTGATTTTAAGTTTACTATTCCTTTCTTCATTGTGCTGAATCTGATGTTAAGCCTGTAAATTAACTTTTAAATTTCAAATAAGTAAATTTTCAGATATTCAATTTTCTTTTGATTCTTTTAAACTTTTAAATAATTTACCCAGCCTGGGCAACACAGCAAAACCCTGTCTCTACAAAAGACACACACATGCACACACACACACAGACACACACAAAATAGCTGAGCATGATGGCACATGCCTGTAGTCCCAGCTACTCGGGAGGCTGAGGTGGGAGGATCACCTGAGCCTGGGGAGGTCAAGGCTGCAGTGAGCCATGAACCTGCCACTGGACTCCAGCCTAGGCAACAAAGTGAGATCCTGTCTCAAAATAATAATAATTTTTATTTCTTTCTTGTTATTTTATTTTACTTCATGCATTCTATTCATCTTTTTTCTGCAAATTTTCTGATGTGTTCATAATAGTTATTTTAAAGTCCTTGATTGACAACTGTGATATATTGATTTTCTGTGAGTCTCCTTCTATTGGTTGTTTTTCTCTTGATTGTTGATCACATTTTCATGTCTTGTAATTTTTTACTGTTTAAGTATACATTTTGTGGGTTTTTTGATGGATTTATTGATTAAATTAATGAAATAATTAATTTTGCAGAGGGCACAAGTCATTTTCTTTGTCAGGTGAGATTCTTATTTCATTAAGAATTAAATTCAGCTGAAGCCAGGACACAGCTTTAATTATATTGAGTTCACTTCTGGTTTCAAATAGGACCAAGAATGTCTCTTTGCCTTTTATCTGAATTTGTTACCTTCCAAGGGAGTGATCTCTTTGATACTTGGTGATTTGACCAGGGATTAACCTCCAGCACAGCCCCAAAGTTCAAGAATCACAAGTCTTCACAAACTTCTCTACTTTCCAGCTGTATTTCCTCTGCTAACTATTCAGCAAAATTTCAGAATGTGGCCAAGTGATTTATCTTTGGTTTGGAACTCCTCTAGATTCCAGTATTTCCTGCCTTATCACATTGACATTTGAATCTTGGCTGGTTTCTCCTACTCTTAAAAATTCTCTCTGTCTATGGCAGACCTGATTCTCCATCCACTTTCTTTCTTTTATAAAAAATAGAGTTAGGGTCTTGCTCTGTCAACCAGGCTAGAGTGCAGTGGCTCAATCATAGCTCAATGTACCATCTAACTCCTAGGCTAGAGAGATTCACCTGCCTAAGCCATGCGAGTTGCTGAGATTACAGGTGTGAGCCACTGTGCCGGCTCCATCCACTTTCATCAAGATGTGGTCTTTGCCTTCAGGTATGGAAGCCACCATTACTTTCTGCTCACCTATGAAGGACTTATTCCTCTCTGGAATTCAGTTTATCAAGACTTCCTTGCATCTACTGCTCTTTGATAGTTGCATAATTTGTTATTTATTTTTGTTTTTCTTGTTATCATGGGAATATAGGTCTTTTACATACTAACCAGAAAGAAAAATGACTATCCCTCTCTCCCCATTGCAAAGTATTACCTTCTCTTTTTTGAGTCTCTGCTTAGAGATGGAAGGAAGATCTATGACCCTGGACACCCAGAGATCACTCACTTCCTATGTATCAGTTATATAAGAAAACACCACTCTTCTCCCCAGATCTTCATGCAAAGACTGATGCTACCTTGTCACTAGATGCCATGAAATGGGCTTGGGAAGATGTCTAACCTCTCAGTGATTTCAGAACATCCACTTTGCACAGTTTCAGCTACACCCTCTTCATACCTAACAGATGCATTTATATAAATTTGCAAATTTTACAGAATTTGCTATTTGTAATTTCTTTTATGATTGACTTAGTTGTTAAATGCCCTATGGGAGTTTTCTATTTACAGGAATCTTGTTGTTGATCCTTTCATAATATGAATAGTGAGAGTAACAAGTCACCCTCTACTCCTACACAACCATCTCCATTCCAACTGTTGAGTATAACATAAAGAGCTTGGACACTGGAGTCAGGTAAATCTGAAATCAAACCTTCTTTCAACCACTTACTATGTGTGTAAGCTTAATCTCTGTTTGCCTTAGTTTCATTATTATTCAAATTGTTCTTATTGCTAAATATTTTTCCTTTCCATCTTCCATAGTTAGATTCCACCCTTTATTCTGATCTAAACTGAAGTGTCATTTCCCTGACCCCCTCAACTGGGTCATATTTGCCTATTTTACATACTGAAAGCCCCAGGTACCTTTCACTTACAGCAATTGCCACAATAATAACTTTATTATTTATTTATGTGATTATTGTTTGGCATCTTCCTTCAGTCTAGAATATAAGCTCTTCCTTACATGGAAGGGGCCATGGATGTATTCCCAGTGCCCAGTCCTTCACAGAGTAGGTGTTTGATGAACAAATTCTCATTCATTGAGAATAAGAGTAATGAAGCTTACCTCTACAGGGCTGCTGTGAGGGCCAAATGAGCTAAGGTAAGGGTGCCTTGGTTTGGGCTCCTTCTGAAACAAGGATTTAGGTACAAGAATTTTATTTTGTTTTGATACCAACTAGGATGGTGAAGAAGTGAAAGAAAGAGACAATGGAAGAAGCAAAAGTCATAAAGGGTGGTGCCTTGAGGAGGAGGTTACACTGTGGGGAACACGGCTCTGTCTTACTGGGGACTCTCTGAGAAACTACGTAGAGCCTACTATGGAATTTTCCAAGTGAGGGTTGATGAAGCTGGGTTATTTATTCATCCACTTCTGTGTTTCATTGCTTGAGGGTTTCTCTCCCAGGCATTCTCTCTCCAGTCTCCAGAGCATGTCTTTGGGCAGAAAGGTTCAGGAAGCCAGAGCTGTGTATAAGGGCACTGAATGCAGAGGACCTCCAGGGTGGGAGGGGCACCTTTGGTGACCTCTGTGAAGTTAAAGCACTCTGTGCAGTGTCAATGCAGATTAAAGCTCCTTCCAGAAATTGTTCTTCCCTCCCCCTATCTGCTACAGCCACTTTGACCCCAGCAGAACTGGGCACAGTGACAGAGATTGTGCCAGGGCCTCAGAGTATGCCTGCTTTTACCACTGACTGAAGAATCAGGACAAGTGGACAGGCTTGCCCTGGGTCCAGGCCCCATTTTACCCTGAAGGAGCTCACCTCTCAGGCTGACCTTAGGGACAATTAGAGAACACAAGCAAGGCTGCGTTGGTGCGAGTTCTCTGGAGAGAGGTGGGATTTTTTTTTTATTATTATACTTTAAGTTTTAGGGTACATGTGCACAACGTGCAGGTCTGTTACATGTGTATACATGTGCCATGTTGGTGTGCTGCGAGTTGGGATATTAATCCAACCCTTGCCTGGGATATGGTTACACAACATGTAGCCAACACAAGGCCTACTGTTTCCACAGAGCATTCCGCTCAGCTCAGTCCAGGTCCTGCACCTGGGAGGTTTCTAATTAATGCCTATTGAATAAACACGGAATCCACCCCCAACTGAGGTCACAGCAGAAGCAGGGCCGCCAAGGAAAAAATACACTGATATTTTAAATGGTTAGTAGCATAGGAGTGATTTGTGAAAATAAAAAACCCTTTTCCTTGAGAGATGAGATGGAATGATTCCAATTCTCAGAATATAAAATTAAGGTTTCTTTACTTTCACAATGAGATGAGGATTTCTAGAACATTTGTGCTGCCAAATTTTAGCTCTGATTTAGAACACCTTTATCACAAACAATGCTGGCTGAGCATAGTGTTTTTAGACTGTAGAGAGCTGATTCAGCCCTCCCTCCCCAAAAGGAGTAGAAGAGCAGGAAGGTGGAAAGAGAGAGAGAGAGGGAGAGAGAAACAGAGAAAGAGAGAGGTTTCTTTTTCTAGCTTTGCAAATGCCAATGTTGCATTTTCATAGCCATGTGTATCTCCTCACTCATGGAGTTCACATGTTATTTCTCTTTGACAACAGGGAAAGGATGGTTCCATTCCTTGCTTTCTGCTGTCTGTGCCTTTTTACCACTGTGTTTCCCTGCTTCCCTCCCCGTCTGTCTCAGAAGCTTTTCTGTCTGTCTATTCATCTGCCCACTGCTCCTTTCCTGCATCTCTTTTTTTCTTTCCATTGTCCTCTGGCATCATCTTCCTCCCTTCTCATGTCTTTTGGCATCTGCTTTCTGTCTTTCTATGGTGTGTCTCTCTCTCTACTTCTGTTCTTCATCCTCCTCATTCCTTTTCTCTCTTGTCCCCAGTTTCACTCTCGCTCTCTTTCTGTGTCTCAAAATCACACACATACAAACACACATAATTTCTTAAAACAAACACAAAGGTATTTTAAGTTTTATCAGAAGAAGAGTGGAGTATCTTCAATCTGCCTCTTTGAAAAACAAAACAGGAAAACAAATCTAGCTGGCCTGGCTTCCTCCTTCGGTGGCCCTGGGTGAGGCCCTTTGCGGACCCATGGAGAAAGATTTGCTGTTGCTTGTCTGGCCTGGACTGGCGACTTCAGTCTGTGATTTTTTTCTTTCAGTGTGTTCACTCTGTTCTGGGCTCTGGACTGAATTGTTGGGGATCCCTGGGTCAAGGCAACCCCAAGAAGTCTGCCCAGTGGCTAGGGTTGGCCGTGCCTGTCCTGGGCATTGTCTTATGTGGTTGAGGTTCCCCAAAGTTTCAAGGCTTCTTCCCTTTATTCTGAGCAAGTCACAGCACAAATCAGAAGTGTTGGTTTGGGGGAAAAAATGAGTTGAATCACATTAGTTGTGCTACCTCCGCCTGCCATCCTGCATCCACGTTCCAGCACCCACTAGCAAGTAGCAGGCAGATCCCTTCACCTCTTGGTGCCTGGGCTTTCTCAGCTGCGGAATGAGGATGAAATCTAGGTTGAAGGTTGTTTTCAGAACTTGATGAGGTAAATGGATGTGAAGCTCTCAGCACAGGGCTGAAAGCTAAACCACAGGTACAATAAGGAAAACAATACTGCCCTGTCTGCTGCACACAATTGCTTTAGGTGTCAAATGAAGTGATGATGGAGAATGTGCTTTGAAAAGAGTATCATGTACTAAGTAAAGTTTATTCTTATTATTGAGGTAAATTTTTTATAGCTAGTAGTTATTGAATACTTACAATAATAGTTTAAAAAATCCTCGGAGGTGGGGATATCTCTCTTACAGATGAGGAAATGGAAGCTTGGAGAGGTTAAATGATGACCAAATCACACATGAAAAAAATAAAAATTTTAAATTAAGCGCTTGCCATGTGGCAGACATCATGCTAAGGCCCTTACATTTATCATCTCATTTAGTTACACAATTGCGTGAGATAGCTATTTTAAATATATCTAAAAATAGATATATTTAAAAATATATTTATTTATTTGTTTTTATTAATTTCAACATGTATCTTAGATTCAAGGATACATATTCAGGCTTGTTACAAGGGTATATTGTGGGATGCTTAGGTTTGGGGTACAACTCAACATTGCCCAGGTAGTGAACATCATACCCAATAATTAGTTTTTCAAACCCTTTCTCCCGTCTCCCACCCCTCTCTTGTAGTCTCCAGTGTTTATTGTTCCTGTATTTATGACCCTGTGTATCTAGTGTTTAGCTCCAACTTATGAATGAGAACATGAAGTGTTGGTATTTGGTTTTCTGTTTCTGCATTAATCCACTCAGTGTAATGGCCTCCAGCTCCATCCATGTTGCTGCAGAGGACATGACTGCATTCTTTTTTATGGCTGTGTGGTATTCCATGGTGTATATTTGCCACATTTTCCTTATCCAACCCAGTGTTAGTGGGCACCTAGGTTGATTTCATGCCTTTGCTATTGTAAATAGTGCTGCGATGATCTCTACAAGGAGAACCACAAAACACTGCTGAAAGAAATCATAGATCACACAAACAAATGGAAAAACATTTCATGCTCATGGATCAGAAGAATCAATATCATTAAAATGTCCATATTGCTCAAAGCAATCTACAGATTCGGTAATATTCCTATCAAGCTATTATACCAATGTCATTTTTACACTATTATAAAATTCATATGGAACCCAAAAAGGGCTTGAATAGCCAAAGCAATCCTAAGCAAAAAGAACAAAGTCAGAGGCATCACATAACCTGACTTCAAACTATACTGCTAAGCTATGGTAACCAACACAGCATGGTACTGGTACAAAAACAGACATAGACTAATGGAACAGGTTAGAGAGCCCTGAAATAAAGCTGCACCCCTGGGTCCACTTATTTTTAGATGAGAAAACTAAAGTTTGGAGAAGTTAAGTAATTGGCTCAAGCTCAGGTGGCTAGAGGCAGAATCTGTCAGATACCAAAACTCATTCTTGAAACTTCTTGCTGTCCCACCTCATAACTCCGAAAAGGTAAAGCTTGGCTGGAGCCCAGGTCTTTCTTCTGGGGCTGCTGGTGGAGCAGTGTGTGTTGGGGGGTGGGGGAATGGGGGTGGGAAGGTGACTCATGGTGTCCCAAGCAAGGGACTATTATCTGAAATGAACTATTATCTGAAAGAACAACAGTGTGTGCAAGTTTGCAGTCAGCTAGGCATGGGCACTCTTGCCTCTGGAGCATGAAGTAGGGAATACAAGTGGTTCTCCTCTTGCTTTTCTCCTTCCTTATTCCTCTTGCTCCCTTCCTTCCTTTTCTTCCTCTCCCCATGTCTCCTCCGATTCCTCTCTCATCTCTTTCCCTCCTCCTGCCTTCCTTCTCCCCCTCCTCTGCCTTCTGCTTTCCTCCCCCTTGTCCTTTTGTTCCCCCTCCCCTTCCACTGAGTTTTCCTCTCCCTTTCCTTCTTTTTCTCTCTCCCTTCCATCTTCCTTTCTTTCTCCCCTCTTGATTTCTCCCCCATTCCCTCCTCCTCCTGCATTGCCCCTCCCATCCCCCCAACCCCTTCTCCCCTCTGCCTGCACTAACTGATGCCTGAAGAGCGTGCTGCCTGCTGTTGCCATGGAAACACCTCAGCCAGTGTTGCAGCCTTTTCCTGGATCTCGGCTGGCCAAAGACCAATAAGAGAAGCCTAATGAAGTGGCCCCAGCATTTCCTTCCTCTCCTCTCCCTCTCAGAGACCACACCCTCTGAAGGCTGGAGCCACCTATCCCTGGAAGTGTGAAGGGCAGAAACATACGGGGTTGTGGAGAGCTCCAGGGTGGCCTCGGGCATGAGATTGGGCACCAGTCACCTTCCTTGGCATCATCAGCTCAATCTCAAAAGACTCTGCTGAGTACCATGTGCACAATACAGTGTAAAAAGAATCACTCCAGCACCCAATGCACACCGAGGTCTCCATAAGGCTGATTTGTGCCACCCCTCCCCCTGCTAAATGTCCGGGTTTTAGTCAAATGCTGTATTTGCTTGTCACTTTGTCTTGGTGAAAGGAGTCCCAGCCAGACTTCAGGGGACCTGCATTTGGCTTCTGTTCTTGCTGGGTAACTGGGAGCTTCACACTTATCCGTCACTTGGCAAGGTCCCATTTACCCTATATGATCTTTCAGGACACCATGGGAGCCAAATCTGTAGGACTGAATGGGTGCTGGTGGCTTCTCCCTCTTTTCTCCCTTCAGGAAATCCCTGTCTACAGACTCATTCTGCTACACTTTTGACTTCAGCTTGTTCTCTGCATCTGCTGGAACCACCCAACAGGGAAGAAAAACTCAAAAGACCTTGGCCACTTTCTCCCTCCGTTCACTCCTGAGTTCTCTGTGGCTTCATTATTCTGATTTCAATTTAGAGAATATATATTGATCGCCAATTATGTATAAAAATGCATTGGGCAGTAGAAAGCCCACCTTTACAGCCAAATGCATTACTATTTTGCAATGCAGCAAGCTCATATTATCCTTTCCTGTTTCTGTTCCATCAGAGTGGAGAAGGCCTGGTCTATCCTCTGCCTCTGGGACCATGTCTGCATTAGCCAGCGTTTCCTGTGGCAACAACCTCCACCCACTCCTGCCAAATCTCAATGCCTTACAACAGTGAGCCTTTATTTCCTGCTCCCATTATGTGAGAGTTGCTGGTCAGCAGGAGCTGTCCTTGGTTCTTCCGGGATCTGCTGGGCCTGGCTCAGCGCCATGGGTCTTCTCTTATTCCAGGACCCCAGCTGAAGGGGCAGCCCACATATGCAGCATGCTGTTCTTGTGGCAGAGGGCAGAAGCTCAAGGGAGAAAGAGCTCAACCAGAAAGCACATTGAAAGGCTCTGCTCAGATGTGGAGTGAGTCCTAGCTGCTGGGACACCACTGGGTAAAGCAAGTCACGTGGCTGAGCCAACATCAAAGGAGCAGGAAGTAGGGCGGCTTACAGGGAAGCCAGGGAACAGACAATTACCAAAAAAGAATAGAAGCTGCTACAATGCCCAGACAATCCCAGACTGGAGTCAGCCTTTTTCTAGGACTCTTGTTATTTCACTTTTGAACTATTATCTGAAAGAACAACGGTGTGTGCAAGTTTGCAGTCAGCAAGACATGGGTTGAAATCTGAGTTTTTCAGTTTCCTATCTATGTGGCTTTAGGATGGGGAGTTAACTTCTCTGAGTCTCAGTTTCTGCATCTGTAAAGTGGCAATACTAACACTGATTTCACATGATTGCTATAGGGATCACATAGGAGTATATAGTGCTAGGCACATAGCAGGCACTCAGCAAGTCACAGTTATTAACCCTGTTAGTATATTAAAATGAATAAATTATTTTTGTCAAAGTAAATAAGTAAGGTGTAGCTTTGCTGTCTCCCGATTTTTCTACTTATGCAATCTGGGTCATAATAATTGGCCAGGTGATGTGAGGGAACAATAATAGCAAATATTAACAGTTAAATGGCACTTACTGTGTGTGAGATACTATTTAAGGGCTTTATATATTCTAACTTACTTAATCCTCACAAGCCTATGAAATACTGCTACTCTTGTCCACATATTACTGATTATGGAACTGAGCCCAGAGGAACACAGAAGGAGGTTAAGTGGCTGATTCATGGCCGTATAGCTTCCTAGCAGCAGAGCCAGGATTTGAACCCAAGTAGCTCAGCTGAAAGCTCATGTTCTTAGCCATTGTGCTATGGGGCCTCTGAGCTTTTTAGTAGCCAGTGTTTAGACAGGGATGGTGAAGAGCTGTGTGACTGTGGCTATGATGCTTAAGCCTGATTTGTTTGGTGGAAAGAAAACCTGGTGAGTGACCTGGATTTAATACCTACTTGGACATGAAATAAAGGAGCCCTTGGAGGCAAGGGCAAGATTTAGAATTTATGGGACAGCCCCTAGTCAACTAGCATGGAACGTGCTTCTAGGTATGTGTGTGGGAGAGTGAGGTGGGTTTTCTGGAGTGGAGGGTGACTCTGTTTCTTCCATTCAAATGCCCCAGGCCTTGCTCTCCAGCTAGGTCAGCCACCCTTTGGGAGGCAGGTCTTTGAGATTCCAGCGTCTGACAATACTGTGACTACTCTGTCCATTTCTGCACATAAGGCAGTAGGATGGAAATTTCTCTGGGGAGCATCTTCACTGCCCTTTCCCAAGGCAGATGAAAACATTTTCATCCCAACAGACCCATGGTCGCTCTGACATCTGCAGCAAAGGGGAGAGCTGATAACACTGCAAGTGATGCTATAGCCAGTGAACTTACACATCATCTTCTCCTGTTACACCAAGAGCTGACCGCCAACTCGCAGTCCTAGCAACTGAGGATAAAAATGGCAGCAAACGTCTGCCTGAGTCTGAGCCTTTAAATGAGGCCAGCCCACACTCTCACACCCACGGGACTTTTAACAGGGTGCTCTGGGCATCCTGGCCTTGTTGACAGCAGAAGTTCTTAACCTGCTGGCATCAACTCACTGTTTCTTACCTTTTGCTCTGCATCTTTGTTTGCTCAGTTCCTCACATTTTTTTTGTTTTTTGAGACAGGGTCTCACTCTGTCCCCCAGGCCAGAGTGCAGTGGCGCCATCTCGGCTCACTGTAAACCTTGCCTTCGGGGTTCAAGAGATTCTCCTGCTTCAGCCTCCCGAATAGCTGGGACTACAGGTGCGCACCAATACACCTAGCTAATTTTTGTATTTTTAGTAGAGATGGGGTCTATTGACCAGTCTGATCTCAAACTCCTCACCTCAGGTGATCCACCCACTTCGGCTTCCCAAAGTGCTAGGATTATAGGCATGAGCCACTGTGCCTGGTCTCCTCACATGTTTTTTAACTTCAAGATCCAAACCACATTTACCCCTTAAATGTCAGGACTGTTTGGGCTTTATTTGATTTGATTCATGAGTGTGGTTTTGGAGTCACCTTCAGGATCTAGCCCCAAGCATCAGCCTGCTTTGTCAGAACCCCTGGGCTGGCTTGGGCCTTGTGGGGGCCAAACACTGCTCTACCCTGAGTCAGTCATTGTTCTTGGATTTCACTGAGGTCTCCTTTGGTCATTGGTAATGTGGGAAACAGGGCCTGGACTTCATGCCAATCAATGTAGAAATAGCATTAGCTCAACGTCATTCCTTTGAGCATTGCTGTGCCCACTGTCACTCCCACCTCAAGACTAGAAAAGGCCTTGGCTGGAAGGAATCATCTGGACGTTTTCTGGCAGAAGATGCTTTCTTCCTACTTGGTAGACCCAGTTGTCAAGCGTAGAGTCCGTGCCTGCTCCTACTGTGTCACCTGCCCAGTCCTTGAGCCAATGAGGGCCCAGCCCAGCCTTAAAGGCCACCAGGAGTTCCTTGCCCAGTAGTCAGTTGGGTCTTCAAATAATCAGTTGCCTTTACATCCGGTGTGCCCAGTGCACAGGGGTATTTAGCCCCTGGGTACCCAGGGAGGCATCAGGCTGCCACCTCAGTAGCTTGCACCTTGAGTCTAACTGCCCTCTGTTCGGCTCCATTGTTCCTAATTTTGCCCCAGGGCTTGTTGTCTAGTCCTAGAAGCCAGCCCCATTGTTCAAGCCCCTTGCGTCTCTTTCTTACATACCTTGCATTGTATATACAGGATATACCATCTCCCTGACCTACATATTGCTTCTGCTAGCCCTCCCACTAACTTAGAGTCCCCTTTCAAATCTATGACTTAGATACTTATCCGATGCCAAAAAGTGCAGTCATCTAGAAAGCCCACCCAGACCCCTAGAATGTAATATTAAATGAATCAGATACCACTTGACTCCAGCTCTTGGATTTAATGGTTTGGGCTGCCAGCCTCTTCCTCCAGGGAGCCAGCTGTCTTGTCCTAGGTGATTTCTCTAAGAAGAGTCTCAGTAAGCTCTTCTTCCCCAAACACAGGCTTTTGGAATCTCACGGCCTTGCCAAGACATGTAGTTATATCATTTCCTGAGATGGGACCTTTCTTGGATTATTAAATTGTCAGAGCTAACAATGAAACATCAGGTCTTGCCCATCAGACTGGCAAAAATGAACATGATTAGCAATGGATAGAAAGGGTATAGGGAAACAGACGCTGTCAGACAGCATTCATGAAAGTGTACATTAGCACACCTTTTTACTTTTTTGGAGGGCAGCTTGAAAATATGTATCAAAATTTTTACCTCGACAATTTTTCTTCTAGGAATTTATCAAGGAGTTAATCAAACAAATTTTCAAAAATATATATGCAAAAGAATGCTCCTTCAGTAATGTTTCAGATAGCAGAAAAATGTATAGGATTTGTTAGATAATTTATGTTATATCCATACAAAGCAATACAGTACAGCTGTTAAAGAGCTTGTTATAAAGCAACATGCATTAATATGGAAAGATGTCCACACCACATTGCTGAGTAAAGAAGCAATTTGTACAATAGCTTGTCTAAGATAATCCCAGAAAACCGATGTCATATATGCGTAGTGGGGAGGGGGAAGTATGTATACATATACATGTATTTGCACACACACACGTGCACTTCAGGGAAGCCACAGTCTAGCAGTTATGGTAGGCACATACAAAAAAGACAATTATGGAATCGCATGGCATACAGGTCATTAGAGAAATGAAAAGAGTGGTTCAAGGAAGTCTTCCCAAACAGAGTGATAGCTAAACTGAGAACTGTAGGACAACTGAGAGGTTGTCAGGGGAAGACACAGAGATCCTAGTAAATGGTTGGGTCCAAAGCATAGCTATGACCTAGGCGTGGAGAGTCTTCAGGTCTAACCACCAAGATCACTGGCCACAAGCTACAGAGGCTGCAGGAAGCATCATTGAAATGAGTCATATAGTTGGACCACCGGGCAAAAGGTGGTTTTGGGGGGAGAGGGGAGGGTAGAGCATTGAACTTTGACCCCATGCCCATTGTGTGAGGCACAGAAAGGCTCCACCTTTTTCAAACAACTTTCAAAGTTCTCTTTCCTTTGCTTGCCCTGCTGTGCCCTGCAGCAAAATGACACTTGCTCACACAATCCATTCCATAGTTAAACTTGCACTTTATTAAAATTGCTCTGAATAACTCTGGGGGGAAAATTGTATCCGTCTCCATTCATCTTCAATGGCTTTTACACCTCACTCGACATAACTGTCTCCTTTGATTAAATCTCCATTAGGGCTCTGTTCCATATTCAGCAGCTCTATAAGCCAATTAACCCACCATTCCATAGGTTAGGACAAAGAGCAGTGCTTCTTCAGAGAGGGGGAGAAAGAGAGAGAGAGAGAGAGAAGGAGAAAAAGAGAGAGAGAGAGGAGGGGGGAAGGGAGGGAAGAAGAGTAATACAGCAAGAGAAACTTATCTCCCCTGCTACGGCTACAGCTAATCAGTGTTTATCATTATACTCTCATTTCCCCACATTTAATCTAAAGGAGATGGGAGGGATGTTGCCAGCAAGATGCAATGTCAGGCCTGGAAAGTCCATACTTGGCTTATTCATTATGCCAGACTCCATAGATGACAAGATGCAATTTCTTTTCTTCTTCTTCTTTTTTTTTTGGTAGTGACAGAGTCTCACTATCACCAGGGCTGGCCTTGAACTTCTGGACTCAAGCAATCTTTCCACCTCAGCTTCCCAAAATGCTGGAATTACAGGTGTGAGCCACCACACCTGGCCAAGATGCAATTTCTTAAACTGAATAGTGTTTGGGAGTGCTCAGACCTCTCAATGCCTTCCTCATCTTGATCAACCAGAATCCCCAAGGATGCCTACCCCTAGGTTCAGCCCCTCCAGACCCTGCCCAAGTCTGCATGTTAGAAGGCCATCTCCACTAGTGTGAATCTAGTCTAGTCTCATGGCCCTAAGCCTGGCTTCAGTGGGTGTGGAGGCAGGGCGTGGTTGTTAACAAATCCTCAAGTTATTCCCTACCCACAAACTACCCTCCTCATCTCCACTTACTGGAACATGTTATAGGATTGACTTCTGTCTGGAGACTTGGCCAACATTTGAATCCTCTTTAAGGGCTGGAGCTCCTACATGCCTTTGATTCACCAGCTGGTCATCAGAGATCCTATCCCCTACCTGGTTCTGCTAGTTCCTTTCCCTGGGGTATGGCCCCAGTGGATGAAGTTCTGCCCTGAAGAGACAACATTTGTCCACATTTTGGTGTTGCCTGAAGCTGGAAAATCCAGCTGATTCCCAGGGCCCCATTGACTGAGTAGATGCATACCACTTATGTGGGACCCTAAAAGTCCCAACTACCTGGATCCATGGCTGGGCTGAATGAAGTGAATTTGAACAAGGATTCATGTCAGGCCTGTTCTGAGCCCAGATGCTCATGATTAGGGTGCAGTGGCTCAGAGTTGAAAGGCAGAGGTAGGATTGGAGGTCAGCAAAAGCTCAGGATGAGAGAATAAGCTGATTCAAAACTTGAGTCCATCCACAGGGTTTTGCTGTCACACATACCTAACTTTCCATCTCAGCTCTGTTGCACACCAGCTGATGCGCAGAAAGGATCTGCTCATCCCAGTCTGCCCACCTCATACAGGGATAATGGGAGCAGAAAATGCCTAGCAGGCTGTCCAGACCTCTCTGCTCTCTAGCAAGTGGCCTTGGGAAGATGCTTTCTGCTGTTTTCATATAGAAGTGAGGTTTTAAGGAAGCCACAGGGCCCACAGGGTGGTGGCACATCAGGTGAATCTCCTCCAGCCTTCTGCAAGGGGCTGGGTAGAAGGGGCTGGCATGGGCATCTGGAATCCTTCAGCCTAGTCCTCTGGCCTGGTGATGAAAGCCCAACCACTGTTCTCAGACCAGCAGGGATAGTCTATCCCTCCTGGGTCACCCAGCCTTTTCCCAGGCCATCCTCCCTTGATTCACACAGACTTGCCTACCAAGGCGGGGCTCTGCTCCTGCTTTGCTGGTCACCTCTGCTGTGCCCCCGATTCCTCTTCCTGGAACAGGGTTCTTGAGACCCTGAACATTTCTACTGGTGGGGGGTTGTGCATGACACTGCCCCTGAGGCTTGGGAATTTTTGACCTTTCACTGGGATAGGCTAGAGGAACCCCCCCAAGACTACCTTTTGCCCAGTGGTCCGACTATATGACTCATTTCAATGATGCTTCCTGCAGCCTCTGTAGCTTGTGGCCAGTGATCTTGGTGGCCACCAAGTGTTTCCATCTTAGTGTTTGCTCTCCCCCCTCCACCTTCCTTTCAGACCTGATGGGTCCCAAATATCATATGCTCATCCCCTGTGGCTCAAGTCAACCTCCTCCTGGGATCCATTCTATCTGCTGTGGCTGCCCATGAAACCAGTGAGCTCAGAGGAAGCATTAGTATAAGTACAGCTTCTGGAATGAAGGAGGTAACTCTCTCCAAGCTGAGCCTTTGTGCTTGTGGAGGGTGTGTGGTATTTAGTCTTGGAAGCCACCAAAGGAAGAGCAAGACAGACAAGCCCAGTGCACATGGTGAGGGTATTGGGGAGTGGAGGGTGGGGGCAGGGTTGCACAGGGTTTTGCTGTCACGCACACCTAACTTTCCATCTCAGCTCTGTTGCACACCAGCTATAGGATTTGGGGAAGTTAATTAATCCCTTTGAGCCTCGGTATTCCCAGCCATAAAATGGGAAGAACAATGTCTGCTTCAGAGGGTTGTAGATCAGATGAGAACATGTACATTATGTAGCACTCGGTAAGTGTTTGATAAATGATAGCCATTACAGTGAGGGTGGCAGAAAGACTCAAAACCATTTTTATTAGAAATGTTTGGGAGGACCGGGATGATCAACCCAGAAAAGTCTAGGGGGGACGTGATGGGGATTTTCAAACACTGGGACTGTGCTCAGAGAAAGCTATTAGAATTGATGGAGTGCCTGGTGTATTTGACATCTAGAGAGGATCACTATTAACAACCCCTTCCTCTGTCCAGCGAGGCTCTTCTCAGTAATAAACGTAAAATGAAACAAATGCCAATGGCCACAAAGGAAAAGCAGGCAGTGAAAATTTTCTTTTGTTAAACTTAACATATATAATCATACCCGTAAAAAATACAACAAATATTGCAGAATAAAAGAGAAAAAAGTAATGGATTAATATTTTTATTATGTTAGTATAGCTTTTGAGAAAAGGGAAAACATATCTGCATCCTGTTGCAGTAATAAGTAATAACATTATAGTTTTATTTTCCTGATTAACTCTTCAGTTAAAAAACAATTAGCACTTCAAAAAGAATGATGAATTTCAGTTTTAAAGATATTATTCAAATTCAATACAGATAAACTAAAAATCACACTTACTGAACAAAAAATAATTGCACCATGCAGTTCTCACTGTTTCACTGTTTTAAATTAAAAATAAAAATAAAAATTTCAAGGGCTCACATAGAATGTCAGAATTGAAGTAACTCATTTTCCGTTTTTGTTTTTTTTTTTGTCTTCACCATTATGATACTTATTTCAAATTTGCCATTTAAAATCAGGGATATGTAAGTACCACAGGAGGCGGAGACATGAACTGTGCTTGAAACAAACTGGAAGAGATTCAAATCTTAAGAATTTACTCTTGAAATGAGCATTTATAGCTGAGTTTGCATGTGTTGGGGCCAGTTGTATAACTGGGACTTCTCCAAATTAGTGCCCACGTAGAATACAATGTCATTAAAGGATAAGTAATAAAAATGTGCCAAATGGAAGCTTATTATATCTATTATTATTAAAACACAACAGTAACCATAACAATTACTTAGTACTTGACCAACAAAAGGTTTTGTGAAATAGGAGTGTTTTATCACTAACAGTGTTTAGAGCTGCCGGAGAATGATGGTAATAATAAAAAGCAGACTGGCTTTTAGTCTGTTTTATTATTGTTTTCACATTCTATACTTAAAACATTCCCTCTATTTTCTGCACCTGGGGGACTGCTCCCTGAAGCCACCCTTGATATGCTCTGATTAAAGGGGTGACCCCGATGAAAAGCAGAGCTCAGATGGGGCTCAGCGTAGGGGAGAGTGTTCCAACTGCCAGAGCTCTCCAAGATGGACTGACCTGCCTCTGGAGGTAGTAAATCTCCTGTCACAAAAGGTGCTCAAGCATAAGATGGCCTTTAAGGTCTTTCCAACCCAAAGACTCAGTGACTCCATGAATCAGGAATGACAGAGCCTCCTTCAGTCATTGGGAGAGAGTTGGGGACTTAGCTGTGTCTGGGGCTGGTGTATCAGCTATGTTCTGCAGAGGCACAACCCCAAATTCTAGAGCCAGCTCCATCCCCACCCCCACCCCCACAACCCCTGCTTTTACCAATAAAGGCATCACTGTCCATGGCCAGAGACCAGAAAATTCCTGGTTGCTGGTCAGAGCAAAGGGAGACCAGCTAGAGTGTCCTGCAGGGCCATCATAAAGAAGATGGTTAGTGGACTTTCCTGGATGTTACCTCTTCTCTGGCTTAAGTCCTCCTCTCTGTCTGGTGCTCCTCCTGACAGCCTGGGGAGGGCTGGTGTGTTTCCTGCTGTTTGCATTTCAGAGGGATGAAGTAATTTTGGAGGAGTATTGACCCTAAATTCTAGTCATGCTTTAATCCCCCTGTGGGAGGTTCCCATTATCTCTTTAGTGTAAAACACATTATTAATGGATTATGCTTTCAACAAGTAAAGGTCTTTTTAGAAATGATTTTAAGAATTCCAACCTGGATTTTCTTTTCAGAAATACTACTTTCATGGCTGTGGCTATGAACATCAGCATATAGAGAATGGATCACTACCAAAGAACACCCGAATGTGTCTGTGTCATCCTGGAGAAACTCATTCATCTGTATATGTACTCAGCAAGTGTTTCCTGGCACCTGCTCTGGGTCACAGGGAGTGCTGGGCACCGGAAGCTGAGAGACGTGGAAGAAGGCTGGACATTCAAGGTATGCACCCACACCTGCCTGGGGGACTCGGACCTGCAAACAAACAAAAGATCACAGTGCAAGCTGACAAATACTCTGATAGAGGTGTGGGAAGAAATGCTGCAGGAGCTCAGTGGATTGGTGAAGTTTGCTTTATTCATTTAAGCAAATAAAAATGGGTTCTGGATACATTCAGCAAAAGATGATTTGGAAGGCAAGAAAGATCTTGATCACCAAGCTTGTGTGCTTGATCTTGTGCTATCCAGAGGGCTTCTGGCTAATTCATTGAACTTAAAGATGAGAGATGTAATTTTCTTTTACAAAAAGAGAAGTTTTCCAAATTTGCTGACCTTTCCGGTGATGACAGGTAGCTGTTGCTATTAGATATTTTTGAAAAAGTAAACATCTGTAATCTGCCCTTTCAAGGTAAAGGCGATATTTTTTAACAATGAGTGAGAAAGGAACTGTTTTTTGAAACAGGTTTGTGTTCACAAAAGGAAGAACATTTTAAAATGGATGTTTGAAGTGTTTCCACCATTACATGATCCTATTGCCTAAAATTTTGTCAGGGTGTCACTTATAAAAATTGTTATATCTGTGTTCTATAAAAACTTGGAAACAAAATTTTCTAAAGTGTTAAAAAATCTCCTACGTAAAAAAACCTGGAGGACTCTGTACACATTTGTTCAAAATATAGAAATGCTGCATCTTCCAATTCATTTGCAGAAATGAAAAATTGATATGTGGAATATGGAGATCTAGTAAGCAAATGTTCACATTGTCTGTATAATTGGTAGGTGAGATTGAAAATGGGTCTAACATGTACAAAGTGCAGCCAGTAAGAGTGTCTCCCACTGTGATCTCCATGTCTTTTGCATGCCTTTCAGCCTAAGTCATGAAAACCATGTACTAAATAAACATACTTTCAACTTGACCTTCAAATGATTATATCAAAAAGTGTTAAGCTAAGATTTTTAAAAGTATCAAAGCATTTATGATGAGCAATTACATAGCTCTCATTATTTTATTTAATGGTTGAAAATTATATATATATATAAATATAAATATGTTTTATAATTTTCAACCGTATGTATCTTCTCCCTTAAAATTTTCTACTTTTTGTGCAAAATTTCCATGATACTTAGCACATTACAGGCATCTAATTTATAAATAAATAAGTAAGCAGGTATGTTTATGTTGAAATTTCATTCTCAAAAAGTTTTGATGAATGAGATGTTGATCATGAAATTGGGAAACTTCTCCCGTCCTCAATGGGGTCACCCTAAAGAAATTAACATATGGGAGTGAGAGGACATACTTTTGTCTTAGAGAGGTGAGTTTTGCAACAGTGTAGAGAATGATTGGAATCAAGGAGACCAATGAAAAGGGTGTTTTGATAACTGGTGCCAAGTGATGAGGGTCTGAATTAAGGTTGAGAAAGTGGGAAGGTAGAAGAAGCCAATTAGGAACAACTCCTCTCCATCTGCTGCACCTGCCTAAGTCACATTCTATTCATCTGTTACATCTCATGTCTTGTCATCTACACCAGGAAGCCTTCCCTGATTTCCCAGGCTGGCGTGGGTGCCTCTCCTTTGGGCTCCAACAGCACCTGTATTTTTTACAGTGTCGCTTTCATCACACTGTTTTGTAATTGTTTCTTTACTTGTCTGCCTGCTACTCTGTGCACCAGAAGCAGAGAGCTAGTTAGTGCCTGACTTTTGTTTCTGATTCATGGTAGGTACTTTGTCAATACCTCTGAATGAACTATGCAGAATTTGACAAGACTGACCGGACGTTGAGGAAGTAAAGAGAGGTTGGGAATTTCTGAGATAAAATTTTTCAAAACAGAGTTGTTCTACCAGGCCCGTGGATTTTTCTTTGCCTTCATGTTGCTCTCAAAACTTTTTAATTAGCTGCCAACCCTAAAAATTTAGAAGATTTCATATTAATATCTGAATTTCCAGCTTCTTTAAAAAAATCAGAGGAGCAGGAAACACTGGGTTCATATTTCTATATGGCAGCATCAGCTGCAGTTGGCGATCTGCTGCCCCTTTTAGCTGGACATGCATGCCTCCCTGCAACCCAGCACTCTTCATTTGAGTTACTTGCCTGGCCTGATCAGGCATTTTAGCTAGTGATGTCTGCTTTCTGAGGGTGTGCATTTTAAAAGTGGCAATGCTTAATACAAGAAAGAAAACTACTAAGCGGGTATTTCAAGCACGTGAAGAGAAAATATTTTATGGAAAGGGAGCTTTCTGCTCCCTAAAAATTACACGATAGAGATGATCATTTGTAGATCAAACAAATCTGTGTATCATCAACCTCCCAAGGAGTCTACTCCTTTTCATTTGTAACTAGCCCTGCCTCTCACAGAGCCTTCAAAGTAAAAATTGCTTCCTCCCTCCTAAAGAGAGGTAGCTTTACATCCTTTCTCTCTGACAAAGTGAGCTGGTTACTTTTTGAATCCTTTCATGGCACTGGATCTCCTAACTTAAGGATTCCCTTGCTTTCATTCCAAAATAAAAGAACCAAGGTCAAGGAACAGAGAAGACTGTCTCCCTTCTCATTCTCGGTTCCAAGGAAGTCTGTCCCAGTCTGGGTTTTCCCAAAAGCAGAGCTTGAGACATGGCATATGTATATGAGTATTTTAGTGAGGGATATGATGCCAGAGAAGAGAAGGATAGGGGAAAGGAGGCAGGGAAAAGAGAGTCAATATAAAGATACATTATTAAGCTGACCACTACTATGGTTGACTAGTTGGTTGATCCCCCAACACCATCACCAAGCCATGTGAAATGTGATTAAGACCATCTGACTAGAGATAGAAAGAGGGAAGTATTTATACATTATCTTCTTGTTACTCATTGCTCAAAAGTTGGCCTCACGGGGCATTATTAACTCTGCCACACTTCTAGGTTACACCTGCCTAGGTACTGAGTGCATTTCCACAGTAGCGCACACTGCAGCATCAACAGAGAACCTCAGGATGGGAGGCAAAAAGTGCATGGCATAGGCTTAGGGTAAGGCACTCTTAAGTTGCTCTGTGTAAAGCTGAGTGGGGTTCTGTGGGATGTTGAGATAAATGAAATCTCGTCTGTGGACTACCCTGTGACAGACAACTGGAGGGTCAACATGGTCCCAGTGCAAGCAAAGGCATGCTGTTGTCCTTCCCATGTAAACTGCTTTTGATCATCCTAACTGATAAATATCCAGAATAATGTATTTGACAAATTAATAATCACATACAAATACTAGATAATATATTGATCTGCTCAGCAAAGATACTGCATGGCAGCTGGGATTGGGACTCCCAGCTTGTTAAGTATAAGGCTGTTCCCGTTGATCTGCCATGATCCATTTTCTTGAGAAAGTAGAATTGCAGAGAACATCTTTACATTTTTGTGGTGGCACTGATCTCTGCAGTTCCTCCAAGGGTGCAGGAGAGCATCTGATTTACTACTGTATTGGGATACTAGAGTTATATATCAAGGTTTTTTTATGGGCAAGATAGATAGAGAGATAACCAAGTATGGCTTCATTTGTATAAATTTAGGGGCTTCCACTTCGTCCTTATTACAGTAATGACAGTTTATAGGCTATAGAGGAAAAATGTCCCTGAGCCTTCTGACCCCTTCCTTGATACTATGCCAAGGCAATCCCAGAATTTTTGTCTCATTTATTACAGGCTATGGTGATGTCCAAGCTCCAAGTAGTCATTCCAGTAGGTTGTTAGGAGGGGCTCCACCAGTCTTTTCAGAATATTGAACTCCAAGTTATAGCTAAGTTCCCCCATATCAACAAATTCTCCGCTATTCTACCTTATATTCTAACACCCCCTACAGTCTAATACCTTTGAGATCCAATTCCACACATGTTTCCCAAATTCCTGCTTACACATATAATCTGGGCCCTGATATTTTCTTTTCTTTTCTTTTCTTTCTTTCTTTTTTTTTTTTTTTTGAGACGGAGTTTTTTGCTCTCATCACTTAGGCTGGAGTGCAATGGCACAATCTCGGCTCACTGCAACCTCCACCTCCCAGGTTCAAGTGATTCTCCTGCTTCAGCCTCCCGAGTAGTTGGGACTACAGGTATGCGCCAGCATGCCCAGCTAATTTTTGTATTTTTAGTAGAGACGGGGTTTCACCATGTTGGCCAGGCTGGTCTCGAACTCCTGACCTCAGGTGATCCACCCGCCTTGGCCTCCTAAAGTGCTGGGATTACAGGTGTGAGCCACCGTGCCTGGCCCCTTGATATTTTCTCCAGGAGTAGGGTCTGCACTTACAGAGGCTGTGCTGAGACCTGACCCTCGTTATTGGTCTGAAGCTAATGAGGGGTGGAAGGGACAGATATTTAGGACAAGCCATGTTTTGCAAGCACCTGCCTCAGGGGAGGCTATTGCAGGACCTCCAGACTGGAGAAACTGTTCTCCTGAGACAAGGGAAGAGGGAAACCTCTGCCAGCCTAGAGAGTTAAGGCAAATCTTGAGGTTTAAGAGTTCCACGTTTTTCCATTCAAAAGCTCCTACCCCACATTGCAAGATTTCACGCCTTTTCCGTCAGGGCCTTGATTTTGATGCAGAAGACCTATTGAAGCCGTACATTCGATTTCCTTTATAACACTTGTCACCCTTTCAATGAGAACCTGGCCAGGTTTTGGCCCAGTCTGTCTCATGGCTACAGGAAATGAAAGTCACTTCAAAGCTTCCATAAAGGCCTTCTGGTTTTCACAGCACAGCCTGAATATACAATTGGAGATCTTGTGCCTTTTGTTCTCACATTTCAAGGTGTTCAGTGCAGTTAACAAAAGGCTGCCCCACTCTAATCTGTATAATTATTATTGTCTCGGCACATTCAAGTACTGTAACCACCATAACCCACACCTCACCTTCCAACTAGCTCTTCATCTCCGTCAGCCTCAGGCGGAAGTCTTAGGTATCAGGATGCCACTTGGTGTCAGTGGTCATCGCCCCTCTACTTCCCACTGATGCTAGGGTCCTTATTGCCATTGACTGGCGAGTGATCAAGCCCTAAGATCCCATCCTGAGGGGCTGAGTTCCAGGCCACTTGGGAAACAACCTTCTTAGGCTGGCACCCTTGAAAGCAGAGCCTGAGACAAAAGCTTATGTACAAGCACTTTTTTGGGACTATGATCCCAGGGAGCAGAAGTGAAGGACAAGAGAGTGGAGCCAGGCTGGAGAGCAAGCCAGTGCAAAGATGCATTAACCTGGCTACAGTCATGAGCAACTGGTCGCTCAGTCCCACAAGACCATCTGAAAAGTCCTCTGAAATGTATCTCAGCCAACACACTTAGAGGCAGAAGAGGGACATTTATCTACTGATTGTTGTCACCCATGGGTCACAGCATTGCCTCAAGGATATCGATTCCCCTGCACCTCCTGGTTGTGCATGTGTGGGGTGCTGGGAAAGTTTCCCAGGGTATCACACACCAAGGCATCAGAGAGACACTCAAGGGAGATAGCCGAGAGGTACACAGTGGGGCTTGAGCCAGGAACTGTCAATGTCTACCTGCATAAAGCTGGCCAAAGCCTGTGCCTACCTGGTCACAGCAGCAGAGTCTGTGATTGGAGACAGATAAGGCCAGGAGGATCTGAAGTAGAGCACAGAGGTGTCTGTAAGATCAGCTTGGCAGGGATTTGTGCTAACTGAGCACCATCTAGACCTTGTGGGGGTACAGCAGGGGGTCATTGTCTACCTATTAGGCTATGTAAATCTCTTTGAAAGGAAACATGCAAGGAAGCTGTGGGGCATGTGTGTGTGTGTGTGTGTATGTGTGTGTCTGTATGCTTTGTGTTGCGTATGTGTATTTGTGTGGAGAGGCAATGGCAGATGCAGAGCCTTCAAAGGTGTACTTGCCATGTGTCTGATAGCACCATCAGAAAGATACCCACAGAGGGATGTTCATTAAGGGGGCCCCATCTCCTAGTAATGAGATCACCCAATTGAAGCCAGTTAGCCAGCACAGAGAGAACCAGTCCTTATCTGCTGTTGCTGCAGCAGCAGCTGCTTTAAGAAGCTGAGTGATACTTCAGCAGTTTTCCTCCCTCCCAGATCAATAATGATAATTGGGAACAGAACCTAGCTGAGGAGCATGGACAGAAGATGGTCAGATGTTGATGCCGAATTCTTTGAAGTCCATTTCCTGGAAAGTTCTTTGGTAAGACACAAGCTCACTTCCCTGCCTCCAGCCATGCAGATAAGAAGGCTGTGGACTTCTGTTTGTGCCAGACATGTGCTGGATTCTGTGGTGGGAAGAACAGGAGCAGGTGGGATTGAAGGACAAGATGCAGCCTGATAGGAGGCCCTGAACCAAAGATCAAGAGTCATGCCTTCCCTTGAGTTGGAACAAGCTCTTTTTCTGCATCAACTACCCTCTCATTGTGGAGCCCTAGGCACAATATTCTCCAATTTGGGCTTCAGTTTTCTTATCTACAAAAGGAGGATACTGGGCTGGGTTGTCGTTTCCCATGCTATGTTCTCAGTGGCACATGAGATGCCAGTTCTCCACACTTACGTGGTGCCAGAGGCTACCAATTGCTGGGAACCTCCTCTGTTCAAGACATGTGCTGAGTACACTTTGCTCCTGATCTCATTCAGAACTCTCAGAAAGCTTCTGAGAGTTCTGCTATCATTTCTATTTTACAGATGAGAAGCCCGAGGCTGGTAAACTAGAGTCCAAGGGCAGAAAGCTGGTAACACAAGTAGGATTCTTCAAACTCAAGTCTGTCTAACCTCAGAGACTTAAACGCTTTAATGCTATGCTAGACTGCTGTGTCAGAGTTTTGGAAGGTTACTTATGAAGTAATTGGGCAGTGTTTCCCAGTCTTCGAAAACCCACTGCCCTTTTGGTTAGATGTGGAAATCTCACACTTCCCCCCAGAGATTCTGGTATCTCCCCCTAAAGTGGAATACTAACTTGGTGAGAATCACTGGGCCAAAACATCTCTAAAGTCCATATAAAATCTAGTAACTCAATGAGAGAGTTTGTATAAAGCACACAGTCCTTGACACACAACAGGTCCTCAATCTCTGGCAGCTTTATTAGTCCATGGCTGCCTGCCTCCCTAGCATCTATTTCCCCCTTCCTTCTTTACAAAGGGATCCCAAATCTCCCATTTGTCCATGTAGGTTGGATTTAACCACTTCCAGCTCAGGGGTGGGCCCTGATTGGCTGAACACCAATGACATGATCTCTGGCACCTGCACATCACATTCTTCCAGCCACTTCTCAGGGATGTCCATGTGACCCAAATTGGTCCAGTTAGAGAAAAATCCCAGGACTTTGTTCAAAAGCTTCTGTTTTTAATAGCTGTGAATATTATATATAACCAGGTATATAATAAAAACTCCGAAGGAAAGATCTGGAAAACATTCGTGACACCATTTTTACCCGAATGGGAGACCACAAAACCATGAGGAAATAATATGTGTCCTACAAGTTGGATAGGAAGGAGTGACATAGGAGGGGTCTTTCCCATCATCCCTCTATGTCTCTGCCTCTGCCCTCTCGCCCTCCTTATAGCTGAGCTAACCTAAATGCGCAGTCCCATCTCTCCCAAAGATCCCAGGCCAGCCGGAGCTGAATGCAAGAACTATTTAAGAAGCCTCAGCTCCTCTTCACTCCCAGGTGTGAGGGGTTAGGGGTGGGGAGTAATGATCACTCTTATCACTTTCAGATCACCTTCCAGTGTGACTCAGCGACCCAGAGCTGACCCAGAGCCCTTGAAATGTTACCAGAGTCACAGTTTATTTCCTCTCGAGACCCCAAGGTCCCTGACACCACCACCACAATGTACAACTGACCTTTAGCTTTCAGCCCTCTTGAAAGAAATTCCCAGGGATTTTTCCAGTTCCTCAGACCCTGAGGGGACTCAGGCTGGGCCTTGCCTAAGACCCTGACCCTGAATTGTACCAGGCACCTGCTGCGTATGGACTGACCTCCCTGCTGATAGGGGATGCCTGCCTGGATATCAGCAAACCTTGCCCACTGCTCCTGGGATAACCCTGAGGCTTGAACCGGGACTGGACACTGCTATGCCCTATGTTGCTGTATTTTCTACCCTCCCCCATCTCTGAACTGCTACCTCCCAGTGTTTCTATATTCCTCACACCTATGGTCCTGGACTCCCCTGCCCCACCTCTGGCCCTGCAATATCTCACTGTAGATAAATGAGCATGTGTCCCCACGGTGGTGGGTGATGGTGACAGGTATAACCTGCCGAGGACACACTGAGATAGGGGTGTGTTCAGGTATCCCCAGGCAAGAACATGGGCTGGTACAGGAGGGAGAAACACTTTGAAAGGAGGTGATGGATGCTGGTTCGAGGAGCTGGGCTGGGCCGCATGGGAACTGGTCTAAGCTGGCAGCAATTTTCCTGTTTCCCTGGCTTTAAGACCAACAAGCTTGAAACAGGGCCTGGCACAGTGGCTGGTCAACTCGAGTGCTTTATTTTTATTTCTCATTCTCAATCAACAATTGTACTGCTTTTATTAGCAATCAGTGCTCTGACAGGAGTGCTGATGGCAAGAGACTCGGTGGTGAGTCGAAGTGGTTGGCTCTCAGGCAGAGAGTTGGCTGAAAGGAGGAGGAGGAGGACTGTTATTCTAACAGGCTGAAGGGAGCAGATCCTGTGGGGCTGCCAGGTCAGGAAGCTCTGCAGGGCCCTAGGTGAGAAGGGTGGGGCTAGAGGGGCTGCCTTAGCATCCACAGCCCGTTTTCCCTGAACCCTGCCCCAGCCTCCTGAGTCTCGGGCAGTCATGGCCTTAATGGGGACTCAGTTTCCTCCAAAGTCCGCAGCAGGGTGATATTTCTAGAATGATTCCTTGTTCCTTTTGCCTAGGAAGGATGAAGGCGAATGGACACATTTTGATCAGAGACCACAAAATCCTGTGAAGGCATTAGAAATGGAAGAGCTCCAGGGTGAAAAGAGCATGCTTCCATTTGGGAGCTTGGAGCCTAGATTATGGCCCAGTCCTCAGTGGCTCCATTCGCTTTTCTTTTCTTTTTTCTTTTTGGTAGCCACAAAAAGATTCTAAGTCTTGTTACAGCTGGAGAACCAACCACTTGGGGATCTGAGCAGAAACTCAAATTCTTACTTTTCAGTAGAGCCATTAAAAAGAAGGAGCCTGGGCTCAGGCCCACCTGTGTCTGTATCCTGGCTCTGCCCCTCATTAGCTGTGTGACCTTGCACAGATGACTTAACTTCTCTGACCCTGGGCCCCTTTATTAGGAATGTGGAGGGTTAAGTAAGAGCCAGGAGGCAAGTTGGCAGAAGGGCCCTGGGCAGTCACGTTCAAAGACTGGCAGGAGTTCAGAGCCCCATTCTGCCACCTAGTGGTGGTATGTCCTTGGGCAAGTCACTAAGTCACAACCTCTGGGCCTCAGTTTCCTCATCTGCAAAATGGAGCTGATGACAACCGAAACTTCCTCCTTGGGTCCTTGTGAGGGCTAAATATCTGTGAAACACTTAGGATAGTGGCTGGCTTATAGTAAGCCCTGTCTGAGGTTAGCTAGGTTAGTAATCTAACATCATGCTTAGTATCCTAGGAGATTTGGTAGGTGTGACAGCAGCTGTGACATCATTAACTAAGAGGTTATCTGAGCTCTGCATCAGAAACGGAGTGGCCAGCTGTCCTCATCACAATGTCTAGTAGCAATAAAGGTTTTCCTCCCCCTGCCCTGGAGTCCTGCATCACTGACTGTTAGAAATCGGGTCTTGTTGGACAAGTTGGATAGGACACGCGTTTCCAGCACTCTCTATGAAATGCCACGCTGCTACGAACACCCCATAGCACCCACTCAGCGGCATTTACCCCACTCTCCTGTCATTGCCCATTTACTTGTCTGTCTCTCTTACTGGCCTGTGGGAAACTTGAGGGCAACATCTGTCTCAGTCACTGTGGAGTGATGGCAAAGTGTCGTGGTGAAGTGAGACAGCCAGGCCCCAGTCCTGGCTTTGCCACTTACCAGCTGTGTAAGAGCTGGTCTATGTGTCCTAACCTTCCTTTGAAGGTGCTTCTCCAAATTTCACTATGTCCACGCAGTCACTTGGGAATCTTGCAGTGATTCTGATTCAGTAGGTCTGGGGTTGATTTGCATCTCCAACAAGATCCCATTTCTAACAGTAGGTGATGGAGGGCTCGGTTGGGGGCAGCAAATCTTTTTTTTTTTTTTTTTTTTGCCACCAGATATTATGACGACAGCTGGCCACTTGCTATGCCTCAGTTTCTTCATGCATAAAAAGTGCAAAATAATAGTGTCTATCTCACAGGGTTGTTGTAAATATTAAAGGATTAAATGAGCGCCAGGCAGGTACTGAGCATTAAATCAGAGTTGGTGCCTTCTATTGTTGTTGCTATTGTTGTGTTGCTGTTGTCATTGTATCCCTAGTATCCAGCCCAGTGCCAGGCACCCAGTAGACACTCCACAAACATTTATTGAATAAATAAATGACCTCAGCTGGGTGCACATCAATGTTTTTCACATCCTTGACATTGGCAAGGCTTTTTCCGATATCGAACACTGAACTCTGTTTCTGTTGTGTGACTTGAATTCCCTGGGGAAGATGAGCGATTGGGAGCAGACTCTGAATGTCCTCTGAAAAATAACCTGCCGAATGGAGAAGGCCACATTGACCTCCATCTTTGGGGCCAGGTCAAGGAAGAAACAGGACTTTAAAAAAATATGGTGATTATGGTTTAGGGAGGCAGACCTTTAGAGTCAAGTAAGTACAATCTGGGTAAAACAAATGTTGCTTATTTATATGTAAGGGGCAACGTTTCCATCCAGCAGGAAAGTGTCCTCTTGCTCTTGAACAAGACATTGTGCTTTCAAAATTTTATTCTTTTTCATCCAGGGTCAATGGCTGGAGGAAGAAATGAGAGGATCTCCATACCGAGGCCTTGGCTAATACGTCCCTTCTCGAAGTGGTTGAAGTGCAGATTTCTGATTCTGTGGCCAGCCTCCGGGGACACAGTACGCAGTATGCTGGGAATGGTGGTGGGTGTTTGAGGTACATTACTTCCAGACAAAACATGGCTGCAGAGGGATACCAAAAGCATCTTCTGGTGGCTGAAGCCCTGTCTGCACAAGTGTCTGTGTTCTTCAGTGGTTCAGGCAAGCTCAGACAGACCCTCTGCTTCTCTTAACCTGAGACACTAGTTTTCCCAAGAACTTTGAGCTGAAGGTTCCTTGCTGTGTCCCCTACCTGGCTGTGAGGACTTTGAGGATAATTATCCTATCTTATTTGTTGCTGTGCTCCCAGAGTTTTGGATGGAGCCTGACATCTAGTCAGTGTTAGTAAACGTTGATGTGGATTGAATTTTGCAAGGATCTGCAGCCCTGAGAAGAGGGGATACTTCTTGGAAACTGCTGTGGGCTAAATTGAGGGTTAAGGACTGGGACTGGAAGGCAGAGATTCCAGAGTGATAACCACAGTAGTTACTATTTCATGAGAGCTTCCATGTGCCAGCCTCTACGCTAGGCCCATAACATGCATTACCTCTTGTCCCCACTTTACAAAAACTAAGGCTTAGACAAGTTAAGCAACTTGCTAAAGATCAAACAACTCAATATGTGTTGGAGTCAAATGAATGCATTTCTTTTCCATTTCCCTCATTTACTCCACTAATGACAGTACTTAAATTATAGACTAGGAATTAAAATAGTAGAAGCCTGACTTGAGAGGGCAGAACCCCAGCATTCGAATGCCTGAAAGTCAGTCATGGGTAGGAAGAACAGTCTTGTAGCAGAGCTCCGGGTGAGGGAGGAGCCGTGAGCAGGTGGACATGAACTCACTGTGACAACTCTCCAACAGTGAAAGCAGGTTCCCATGGAATCCAGGGAAATTACTGAATAACTTTCAACACAAAAATGTGTGCTAGTGAGCTGTAGAGCTTTTATATCCCCCCAAAACATATTATGGGGGTCGGAGGGGAATTCTGAATTTTTGTTGTTGTTGTTGTTGTTTTTGAGACGGAGTTTTGCTGTTGTTGCTCAGGCTGGAGTGCAATGGCGCGATCTTGGCTCACCACAACCTCCGCCTCCCAGATTTAAGCGATTCTCCTGCCCCGGCCTCCAGAGTAGTTGCTGGGATTACAGATATGCGCCACCATGCCTGGCTAATTTTGTATTTTTAGTAGAGATGGGGTTTCTGCATGTTGATCAGGCTGGTCTTGAACTCCTGACCTCAGGTGATCCACCCACCTTGGCCTCCCAAAGTGCTGGGATTGCAGGTGTGAGCCACAGCGCCTGGCCTAAGTAAATAGTTTGGAAAGCTGCATCCAATAGTCTCTCTTGAAGATTCACAATGCACCCTAGCTTGTTAACTATTCCAAGAAGTCCCGTGAAAAGAACGCTTGTTTGACTTTCTTGAATCCAGTGTTGCCCATGTTTATTTGACTAGTGAGCGGGGTTTTTTTTGTTTGTTTTTTAAGTGACACTTTTAATTTTTTTAATTTTTTTATTTTTATTTTATTTTATTTTATTTTTTTGATGTGTTTTTTTTATTATACTTTAAGTTTTAGGGTACATGTGCACAATGTGCAGGTTAGTTACATACGTATACATGTGCCATGCTGGTGTGCTGCACCCATTAACTCGTCATTTAGCATTAGGTATATCTCCTAATGCTATCCCTCCCCCCTCCCCCCACCCCATAACAGTCCCCAGATTGTGATGATCCCCTTCCTGTGTCCATGTGTTCTCATTTAAGTGACACTTTTTAACATTCTGAGGCAGTAATATTGTACTGAACACATGGGGAACCTTCTGTGGAAGTTTGGCCTGGAATACGTCCTCTGTGTTCCTTCTCGCCCCGTGGCCGAGTGAGTGTGCTGTAAAAGCTTAGTGACAGAAAAGTCCCACTTAGCCTATTTGTAATGATTTCCTAAACTGGGCAAATAACTCATCTGAATGGCTGAGTTGATAAACTCACAGGAGGAGAAGATGCTGGAGGAAGTGTCATGTGTCCTGCATGTAGGTACCGCTTCACCTCCTAGCAAGGTGATGCTGATAGCAACGTTTTCCTTGGGTGTTGAATTTTCCATCCTGCAATTATGTCTTAAGCCATAGATAAAATTCACATCCACGTTTCACTCAAGATAAACCTAACATCATAATAATACAGAAGATTAATTCATTGGGGAAAAATAGAGGAAAACTGGTCTTGGCTTAAAGAGAAGTCAACACTTACAATGTGTAGAAGGGGATTTCTTCTGGATCACACTCTGTCCTCAACAGTGGCATGTGGATTCGCTTTAGCGCATGCATGTTTGTGCCTGTCCCACTGACACATCCACAGTGTGACCCATAGAGGTCCACTTCTAAGACCCCTAACTCTGAGTCCAACCCACCCTTTTGGACTCACTGCACTTATTTCTCTCTGAAGTCTTCCTTGACAACCTAGGCATCATCAATTTTTCTCTTCTATGATCATCTTAGCGAGTGTATCCATAAGCTATAATCACAATCATGCTGCATAACAAAACCAAAAACTCAATGGTCAATAACAATGAACATTTATTTTTTGTTTTCATGTCTACAGGCCAGCTGGGGGGTGGCTGATCTAAGCTGGGTTTTGCTCTAGGTTAGATTTGGTCTAGGTTGGCCTCACATGTCTCTCATTCTTCAGGTGTCAGGAGGCCACCATGGGCCTGATCTTCAGGACAGATGCCTCTTAAGACTTGGGCTTTGACTCATACACTGTTACTGCCACCCATGTCCTGTTGGCCAAAGTCAATTTCATTACCAAGCCCAAGATCTGTGGAGTGGAGAAATGCATTTTGAAGGGGAGGGAGTCAATATGTAATGAGCACCATGATGTACCATAGAGCATTTGTAGTCATGTGCTTGATTTAGATGCTTGATGGGGTATCTCCGTGCTCTTAGGAATTGTGTCTCTGTGTCTGTCAGGGGTGATAAAATTGGAGCTGAGCCTTACAAAATAAAAGTTTTCTCAAACACCTCTGTGACTTCTGTGATGCCTTCTGTTCACCACCCACAGTAGCACTGAAGGAAGAAAAGTAGTAACCTGTGAAGTGCATAGGCAGCCCAGAGAGTCATGCATCCTAGTTCTGCAAGGAGGGTGCCCCTAGCCAGCCCTTGATTGCCTCCCAGTGTTGGAGTTTGTAAGAGTCACAAATAATCACACTTCCCTCTCCTCAAAGTTCTGAACCAATTAAAAATTATACATGGGAGTTTGATGGGGATGAAAATATGGACTTTATAAGTAAAAATGAATTTGAGAACAGCTTGGACCTGAAGCTGAAGTGGTTTCCTTGATACTTTTCATCTGGATCCTGTAGTCCACCTGAGGGTAGTTGTGGGTCTTCATAGTGGACTTTTAACCAGATGCATGAAAAATTGTGACCAGGAGAGAGGCCTCACCTGAGAGGGAAGTTTACACATGAGAAACATAGACCAATGGGTGTCAGCCTCTTGCCACCTCAACAATTATGCCAATTTCTCCTACACACAAATGAAGGAGAGAAGAGCTAAGTGTGAAAGGAAAGATGGAAGTCTCCTCCCCATCTCATCCAGGATGGAAGCTGTCTGTTGCAGGGACCAGCATGAGGTGGGGAGGAAGGAAGAATGACCCCAGTGATCTAGAAAATGGGACTGATGCTATTTAGAAGGCTGCCATCACTGAGTCAGCGGGTGTGGGCTTCTTTATGCACTTGCTAGAAATGGGCCATCAGGCCACTGCTAGTGTGCCCTGGAGCAACTTGTTCTTGTCTCTAAGTCCAGATGCAGAACACCTAACTCCATTCCACTTCATTCCCAGTCCCAACCCGTCTTCACTCATTTCCGACTGAACAAAGCCACCTGAGTGTGGTGAGTTCACCTGTGTGTTCTTGCCATCTCCTGGAGTCCCCACAGGTCAGAACAGTTGAACTCATTGGGTAGAACCAGATTCTCTCTCACACTTTTCTCTCTCCTCTCAGAGGCCAATTTGTTCTGCAGTCAACTCTGCAGAAATTAGAAATAAAGCGTGGTGACCAATCAGAGATGCGAGAGGGTGTGGTTGGGCTGAGAGTCACTTTTCAGAGCTTATGAAAAGCTGCAAACCTGGCAGATGGCTTACATTCTTTCCTCAAGGGCAACAAACTGAGTGAGAGGGTGCTGGAGGGGGGGGAAAGGAGCTCGTATTCAAGGAGGCCTGTGGTGTCATTATTTACAGTGTCACAAATGATCCTCCCAACGACCCCATCTCTAGGCTCTGGAAGTTAGTGGTTAAGAGCCCATCTTTCAGGCTTGTTCACATACCAGTTGTATGATCTTGGGCAAGTCTCTGTGCCTCAGTTTCCTTATCTGTAGAATGTTGGTAGAGGAGGATATTAAGAGCAACTACCACATAGTGGTGCTGGAAGGATAAAATGATTTAATAGATGTAATGGGCAGCTGTGGGGATAGCTCCCAATGATCCCTGTCTCCAGGTATCCATGCCTTTGCTTCTAAGGAAGAGAATATGGCAAAGTTGCTAGGCTGTCTCTTCCGAGATCAGGTTACAAGAGACTGTGGACTCCCTCTTGCTTACTTTCTCTTACTCTCTTTCTTATTCCAATGGAAGCCAACAGGATGTTATGAGGTGCCCAGTGGAGAAACCCACACTATAAGAAACTGTGGATGGCCTCGTCTGGTCAATAGCCAGCTAGGAATAAGGCCTTCATCCAACAGCCCATGAGGAACTGAATCCTGCCAAAAACCACACACGTGAGCTTAGAAGCAGATCTTTCCCCAGTAGAGCCTTGAAATGTCTGCTGCCCCCACCTGACACCTTAACTGTGGTCTGTGTGAGACTCTGAAACAAGGGGCCCAGTTAAGCCATGCCCATATTCCTGACCCACAGACAGTTTGAGATAATATTGAATAAATACTTGTGGTGTTAAGCCACTAAGTTTTAGGGTAATTTGTTAGACAGCAATAGATAACAAATACAATACATTAACAATCCTTAAGATACCACCCAGTGGATAGTAAACCTTCAATAGATATTGACTGTCTTTATTATTAATATCTCAGTTTCACAGAAGAGACAAATGAGGCTCAGAGTGACTTCCCAGAGTTTCACAGTTAATATGCAGTAGAGTAGGGGCTCTGCCTTTGTTCTATCTGACTTCAAAGTCAGTGCTCTCAAAGCATCACTATTTGGAAGACTCAGCTCCTTGAGGTGCCTAAGCAGGATCTGTGGAAAAACAGAGGGCAGATTTCCATGGGATGCCTTAGATAGGTGAATGACCCCTTAAGGCTGTAGAGGGCCAGGCCTAGGGCTAGGGAGAGCCATGGCCAGCCCTTCAGGGAGTCTGCATGGGTAGGAGGACTAGCTCCTGCACCCAAACTTCGCTAGGGGCTAGGCCTTCTAGCACATGGGAGAAGCAACACATGGCTGAGTTTGTTCCTAGAGTTTGTAAGATGCTGTGGACTGAGAAATGGAGCTCTGGTCTCTCCTTTACCTCTGCTATAGTTTCAATGTGTCCCCCAAAAAGCATGTGTTGTAAACTTAATCCCCAATGCAACAGTGTTGGGAAGTGGGGCCTAATGGGAGGTGTTTAGGGCATGAGGGCTCTATCCTCATGAATGGATTAATGCCGATTATAAAAGGACTTGAGTATGTGAGTTCATTCTCTTGCTCTCTCTCACAATGCTGTCTTGCCCTTCCACCGTGAGCTATGGGATGATGTAGGAATCATCCCATGATTGCTGGCACCTTCATATTAGACTATGTTGGACTTCGCAGCCTCCAGAACTGTGATAAACAAATGCCTTGTAAGTTACCACGCCTCTGATATTGTGTTATAGCAACACAAAACAGACTGAGACTCTTTCTTTCATTCCTTCTGGGAGTTCATGAACTAGGAGCCTGAAATAAGCCCCATTCAGAGGAGTCTCATCTGAGCAAAGGCCATTTTCGTTGCTATCCTATCATGCTATAGACAGCAATGATGAATCAACTTAGCTGATCGGAGGACAGTCAGCACCATCAGGAACAACATGTCCTCTTAGCACAGTAACTGCTGGGAACATCTACAAGATTCCTCGGGGTGTATGGGCAACAGACACAGGGAGCGTGCAGACAGGCAGGTGGCACAGCCGCTGATATCTGTGGTGGTGAGAAGTACAATGGGAGCAGATTCAAGCTTCACCACACAGACACTCAAAGGATCAACAGATACATGGAGACACGCAGGCACCTGCATTAATACCCATATACTCCCAGACACATGGCCACACTCATAGACGCACCTACAGAATGACACACTCAGATACTCAGTGTGAAAGACACAAATGTTCAGATAAATGCCCAAATGGTAGGGAGGAACATTAAAACCCCACAACTCATGTTTCCAGGGAGGGGAAGACTTTTCCATTGCACCATGCAGGAGGGAAAAGTACGGAAGGAACACTTCTTGCCCTTGTCCATCCCCTCACGCATTTCTTCCCAGGGGAGAGATGGTGAATTTGGGGGAGGAACAGAGCATGCTCAGTCTAGCCTCCCCAGGGCTTCTCTGTCTTTTACCCTGCCTGTCTGCAGAGAGGAAACAACACTCTCATCAGCCCTCTGGTACTGGGTGGCCTCTGAGCGTCGGCTTGGCCCCTCTGGGGAGTTTCCTGGTGTGACCAGTGCTGATGGACATGTCTATCTAATTCACTGGGGAAGAATTTGCAGAACCAAATGGCTACATATCCAAAGCCACATTCTTTACTTGACTGTACCCAGTAATAGAGCTGACATTCTGATCTTCACCTCTGTCTCTGGGGCCTTATTTCTCAGTTGGTGTCAAACTTGAGATTCCCCAGTTCCAACACCAAATATTCCCACTTAGAGGAAAAACAAAAACATGGACAGATGTTCTAAGACACAGCAGAGAAACATAGACGAGATGGTACATTTGCTCTCCTGAGTGGAGGGAGGATGGTTAGAAGAGCAGTTCATGAGTCCGGCTGGGTGTTAGAATCACCTGGGAAGAGTTACAAATAGGTATTGATGTCTGGGTCCTACTCCAGACAAACTGATTCAGAATCTACTGGGTCAGGGCCTGGGCAGTGGTCAATTTTAAAGCTCCCCAGGCGATTCTAACAGGCAGCTTCCCCACTCCCCAACACTCCATAAGGAGCAAAAGAGTGTTGGTGATTGGGGGCCTAACTCATCTGTCACAAACCTCCCTCAGACGTCACTTGCTTCCAGCTACAGCTCCAAATTTCTCTCCTATGGACATTCTGGGGATTCTGGTAGCAGCTGAGGGCTGTGCACTAAGTAGGCAATTGCCTGTGGCTGCTGCTGTTCTGACTCTTCTAACTCTTCTGATGGACCATGGGAGCTGTCTCACCACTCTTCAAACAGAAGTCCCTCACTCCTGCCTCAGATCCCCAACACGTACAGATGCTTAGGTCGACATGGTATTTTTCCTCTTGCTTTCAGTCTGGCTTCCTGTTGCATCTCTGCTTGGCTGGCCCCCGGCAGAGCAGGTGCACAGGATACCGAGTGGAGAACTGGCCCCAGTGACAGTGGGTCGGCACATGTTGTTCATCCCATAGCCAAAGGCACTTTCCTTATGATGGATGGAGGCCAAACTCTTCTGCGAGCAACAGAGAAGCAAGGCCAGGCTGATGGCTGCAAAATGGTGAGGTTCGCTGACCTTGAACCTGGAGCTGTCCAGATCCTTCTCTGCCTTTTCTCTATGCATTGGAGAGAGCCACTGGAATTCTGACCAGGAATCTGGTTTTCTCATCTGTCCCTTGCTCTAGGCCCATAAATCTCAAACTTGCATGTATTTGAATTACCTAGAAGGCTCATTAGAACACAGATTGGTGGGCCCCACTTCTAGAGTTTCTGAGTCAGTAGGTCTAGTGTGGGCCCGAGAATTTATTTGTATTTCTGACAAGCTCCCAGGTGATGCTGCTGCTGCTGGCCCAAGGACCACACTTTAAGAACCACTGTTTGAGGCTGATTCTCTGGCCTGCTTGGTGTGTGTGTGCATGTGTGTGTGTGTTTCCTGTCATCTGAGGATCCAGGAGGGAGGCACCTAGGTAACTTCAACAAAAGGGATCATGATCAATTTCCCTCTATTGACTCCTTACTATAAGCCAGGCACCATGCTGAGTGCTTAATATGCATTATCTTACGGAATTCTCCCAGTTGCTCTTTAAGAAAGGTACTGCTATTTCCCTCATTTTATGAATGAGGAGACTGAGGTTAGGTATTTAACTCAAGGTAACATAATGCAGAGTTAAGAGGTAGCTGAGCTTGGACTGGAACCCAAGCCAGTTATAGTCTTAAAATACTCATTCATTCATTTGTGTATACATGATGAATGTGTTTGACAAAAATTTCTTAAACATCTTCTATATTACTGGCACTTTTCTAGGTCCTAATGATGCATCAGTGAACAAGGCAGTGCAGATGGCTGCTCTTAGGAAGCTGAAATTCAAGAGGAGGAGACAATAACTCGCATATGTTTAAAATGCACATGAATTTTGACCAATTGTTTTGGTGTGATTTACAATGAGGGAGGACTTGACTCAGAGTGAGGTCAGGGTTTTGGGAGGATCCTCTGTGGAGGAGTAGTCAGTGTGATCTTCAACTGCCCCTGGACTCTCCCAGGTGAGGTTGATGGGCAGTACCCGGGGCAAGCCCAGTCTTGGGGTCAGCAGTTATCAGCTCCCATCCCAACACAACTCCATCCCTGGTCAGAGAGCCACTGGGTTCCCTCCAGACTAAGAGATACTTTGTCCTTTGGTAAATTACAGCCCTGGTCATGGCAATATGGCTCAGTCTGGGTGAAGATCATCTGATATTCATTGTGTAAAGAGAAATGGCTTATTGAGCTGCTTCACTGAACTCATTCACAGGGTGAGCAGGTGAGGGGCCTGCCATGTAGCTTATTTTAGAAAGCAGCCATCAGCCTAATCTTTATACAACTCATATTGAATACCCATGCAGATGGAGTGCTAAACTGTCTTTTATTGGCTACACACACCATCATGACAGCCACCTTCTAGCTCTCTCCATCACTTATCAATATATATCCTCGAGCTTACTGAGCGTTGCCAATTTAACTGAACGTCAGAAGTCTGCTACTTGGGGGCTCTATGAAAGCAGTGAATGGATCTTAAAAATCTTAATTTCTGCAGTATGCAGCAGAGTGCCTGACACTTAGATTTCAGTAAATGTTGGATGGATGGATGAATGGGAGAGTGAATGAATGAAAGAGATACTCCCTGCCCCCTTGCCAATCCCTGCTGCCCCTGGTGCTGCTCAGCTGCAGACACTAACAACCTCCAACATGCAGGTTCAATATCATGACAGTTTGGCTGCCTGTAAGGAGTGCAGCCACACCAGCAGTGGGATCTGGGGTTAGTTCTGTGGCTCTCAGTGTGGTATCTGGAGGCAGAGGGAGTGCCTGGTCCTGAGTCCCCATTAGCCCCAAGTGCTGCTCCCCTCATTATCCACTGAACCACCTTCTCCAAGCTTAACCATCTCAGTATGATTGCATGCCACCTCAGTTTCCCAATTGCTCACTAGTCCCCTGCAGGGACTAAGAGCTTGCCTTGAAGTCACCTGCTTTTCTAGAACCCTACCAGCCTACCTGGATCCTTTTTTTTTTTTTTTTTTTTTTTTTTTTGAGACAGAGTGCTCTGTTGCCTGGGCTGTAGTGTAGTGGCACGATCTTGGCTCACTGCAACCTCCGCCTCCTGGGTTCAAGAGATTCTCCTGCCTCAGCCTCCTGAGTAGCTAGGACCACCGGCATGTGACACTATGCCTGGCTAATTTTTGTATTTTTGGTAGAGACGGGGGTTTTTACCATGTTGGCCTAGCCTTAAGTGATCCGCCCACCTTGGCCTCCCAAAATGCTGGGACTACGGGCATTAGCCACCATGCCCAGCTTTACCTGGATCTTTTCAGCTCTTTATCTTAGGGGCTGAACCCTGCCTCTGTAATTCCAGCAGGTTCCTGGTGGGACCATCAGAATCACAATGCCCCCAGGCTCCTGCCACTTACCTCCATGTACACATTGGACCCATAAACCCCTCTAGGCTAGAGCTGCTGTATTTCTTCATACCTCAGCACTGGGACATGGTCACTCTTTTTCTGCCAAGTTAGGCACCCACGATACAGTCAATGGGTTCAACTTTTCTTTTCTCAGTGGCCTACTGACACATAAACCTCTCTGGTTATAGAGCTTACGCAGGTCAAACTATCCCGGTTTCTCATCTTTAGTCTCCTTCATGTTTCTCCCTCTGGGCCAAGGAAGATTTGATGGGTGTCTTCTTTCCCCTTTCCACTCACTCTGGGCCAAGTCCTTTGCCTACTACCCTGACCTTCTATCAATCTGACACTGTAAATGATCTCCTCAATTTCTCTCCTTCTCACTGCAGCTTCCAAGCAGACCCCTGGGCCTTCTGGGCACAGTAAGCCATTTCAAACAAAAATCCAGTCTTCCCAACATCGAATGTATTCTTGCTAATCTGCTCACAGGTGCTTTTGGCAATCCCATTGAGAAAAAAAAATACTTTAAATATTTAAGAAGCAGTTCATGTGTCAGTTAACTGCCCCATTTCTGGTGTCAGACTGCTGGAGTTCAAATCCTGGCTCTGCCACTTTCTAGTTATACAGCCAAAGGCAAGCTAATGAACCTCTCTGGGGATTGACTTCTCCATTTGTAAAATGGGGGTAATAATGGTAACTGCTCTTAGGGCTTTTGAGAGACTATGCATAAAAAGCACTCTATAAATGTGAGGTATTCTGGTATGCATGCTGATTGTGATCAAAGAGCTGTTTATTCATCTATGCAAGACATAGTTATTAAGAACCGACCATGTGTCAAGTCCTATAGAGCAGTCAAAGATGCATGAGATAGGCTCTGGAGCTCCAGCATGAAGGGAAGCAGACCCAGGCTCACCCCATGCCAAAGAGTGAGTGTGGGCATAGTTGAGTGAAGAGAAGAGGATAGGAGGACTGAGGATGGCACAGCCCCAGCTGGAGGATTGCACATAGAGGTGCTGCATGGGGGTGGGTTGGAAGGTTTCAGTTCCACTCTGTCCTTGAGGCAGTCTAGAAGGTAAAGAGATCCCTGGGTCTTGTGACAAGAGATCAGGTTGGAGAGGGAAGCTCCTCTCAGCCATGGACTTATGAAGCCCCATCCCCAGGGCTCCAGAAGTCATGATCTCAACATGTTATGGTGCCTCAAGTAATGGGGCATCGTTGACTGGCAAGGGCCCAGGGGGACAGTCTCACCAAGATGTTGGTGCCACAAGTGGGCTTGTGTAGACTGGAGGCTTCCAGGTCGGTGGATCTCCGGTGTGGGAGCCTTTGCCCTTACAGGATGGGGCTGATTTCCCCTCCAAGGTTTTCTTCCAAGGGACACAAACATTTCCTCTCCCTGCTTGGCAATCCGTGCACTCACCCTTCTAGAAAAACACTTTGAAAGGGGCTTTCTTTTATTTGCTCCTCAGCTTATTTTTTTGAAGCCTCCAGCATTAGAGGCCCTTTTTTTCTCTCAGAGTTTCATGGAAAAACTATAATGACTGCTTGCCTCTCCATTTTGTTCATGATTTAAGTCAGATGGCTTCTCAGCGTTTACCTTTCCCTGGCTATTTTTTCTGCCCTCTTGAGTCAGCCCACTTCTGTCACCCCGTGCCACCTCCACCCCTTAATTCTTTTAACAGGCCAGTCTATCTTCAGAGAGCTCCTTGGAGAGGCTTGGAGAGTTAACTCTATCTTGGGGCTGATTCCAGTCCCCAAGCAAAGTCGTCTTAACTGCCAGTGGTAGACTGCTACCTCCATTTACACAGAAGGTGCAGGATGTTAGACCACCCAAATAAACTCAGCAGACAGAAAACGAACATCTCAACAGAGAACTCACAAACACGCGAGGACTTCATTATCCTGAGATGTCCCTAAGAGATACCAGATATCTGGTAGAAAACAGTAAAAGCCGACAATGGCTCCATTGTCAGCAAATGAAGCTTGCAGTGGAGGGTAGACCACCCTTTCTAGAAGTTCCCTAGAGGAAAGATGAGGAGAATAGGGTGGTAGTTGAAAAACACTTGAAGGAGGATTTTCTTTGTGTGGGGAGACTTGAGCTTGCCTGGAGATTGAGGAGAAGGATGTGGAGGAAAGGGAGAAGTAGAAGATACATGAGTGTGTGCATGTGTGTGTGCCTGTGTGTTCATGTGTGTGTGCATGAGTGTGCATGTGTGTGTGTGCATGTGATTGATGGATGGGAAATAGGACCCAGGGTGCATGTTCTAGAGGTCATCTCTGGAGAGGGGAAGGGGAAAAAGGCCACCAGTCTAATAAGAAGCCATATTTATTTAATTAATTTAATTTAATTTATTTTATTTTATTGTTTTGAGACAGAGTCTCGCTCTGTTGCCCAGGCTGGAGTGCAGTGGTGCAATCTTGACTCACTGCAACCTCCACCTACCAGGTTCAAGCGATTCTCCTGCCTCATTCTCCCGAGTTGCTCGGATTACAGGTGTGAGCCACCATGCCCGGTTAATTTTTTGTATTTTTATTAGAGACGGGGTTTCACCATGTTAGCCAGGATGGTCTTGATCTCCTGACCTTGTGATCTGCCCATCTCAGCCTCCCAAAGTGCTGGGATTACAGGCGTGAGCCACCACGCCCAGCCAAGAAGCCATATTTATGGAAGGCTCACTGCACTGCAGACACCATGCTGAGAACTTCACATGGATCATGTCTTTTCATGTCTCAGATGGGCACTGTCATGTCCTCATTTTCCAGATGAAAATCCCAAAGGCCAAGGAGGTTAAGTGACTTCCTCAAGGTCCCAGAGCTAAAAAATGACACAGCCAGGACTTCAGAGCTCACTTTCCCACTGTTTTATATTTGTTTAAGTGTTAAGCTGCTTGCAAAAAACAATAATCATTGCTCACATTATTCACCTCATACCCTGTGCTAGACACTGTGTTTTATGTGTGCTAACTCATTTACTCCTCAGCAGCTCTATGAGGTGGAAGACACCACTGCTGTCCCTATTTTACACATGATGTAACTTGCCTAAGGTCACACAGCTAGTAAGAGGCAGACTTTGCTCTTGACTCTGATGGACTGACTTTAGATACCAACACTTAATCCATGCTTCACTGACTTCTTCTTTTAAAAAGAGAGCATGGTGTAAAGATGGGAGCAGAGGTGGCATGTACCCATTCAGTGGCCTTGATGCTTCCATGAATATGGAGGTAAGAGAATCTACTGGAGATGGATGTGGGGTAGAGGGATGTAGGTTAGTAGGAAGTGGAGGTAGCAGACTTCCGGAGAGTAGAGGGGATAGGGAGAACCCTCCCTACGAAGTGTGAGCAGGGGCAAGGGACAAAACAAAGGGTAGGCTGTGAGGCAGACTCAGTTGCAGTTGCCCTGATTGTTTCAGCTTGAAGTTTCCTTCAAAGTCCTCAGCAGAGAGCTCAGCAGAGTTGATGCCCCTGGGCCTGAGCTGGGTGATTGGGAATGCATCCCAGGCAGTCCTAGATCTCAGACTCTAGGAGCTGATTGGTGTCATGGGGACCCCATGTTAGCTTTCAGAGCATCCGATGGACAAAAGGGGCTTTGCACAGAGAAAAGACCCTGTGAGGTTTAAGAGGCTATTAACTCAGGAGAGAGACCCCCAAGAATGTGTCCCTGAGGGCAATATGGGTGGTGGCAGACAGAGGGTATTTGCCTTGGCACATTTGACCACTGGTCTCCTCCACCCTCAGGGAGCCACCCGGACATAGGCTTCCTAATGAGAAGAGTCCTGGGCATTTAGAGACTCCACATGCTTGAGCAAGCCGAGTCTAAAGTATTCGTGGTCTTTAAATTCTTCTGGGTAGGAGCTGACTCTTCAGAAGAGGGTGCAGTAAGAAAGATTCAGAATTAGTCAGATGATCACAGACTCCCTCACCCAGGTCTCACCCCAGTCTCTTTCTGTCTTGGCTCTTTCTTCAGGGAGAGATTCCTGGCTCCTGGACTTGACTGGTGCACCCTTTGGTCTCTATCTCTGGTGGCTCATCTCCTTGGCCTTGGTAGCTCCATGACTTTCTGGAATCATAAACTCAACCTGGTTCAGAATTGGCCACTTCTAGGCCAGGGCCTGACCCACCTATGCTGCGACTCAGCACAGTCATTGCCATTGGAACTTCCTCCCATCAGTGTTCAGTGCTCAGAGGAGACAACCAGCTGTGGGAGCTCTAAGAGGGGCTGGGGCAAAGTTCCATCCAATAATCCTGTGGAATTTCTCTCTGGACTGCTGTGGACAGATGTGAGGGCAGTGATTATTGATGCATATCTGTCCCCTGGGGTAAGAGCCTCAGGGGCTTTGCTCAGCTCTTGCCAGCTGGGAAGAGAGCAGAGCCCAGCCACATCCTTGAAAGGAATAGCAGATGTAATGGCCAGAGGAAGTCGTGTGCAGGGATGCATCTGGAGAGTTCAGAGGACTCATTAGAGCATCATCTTGCTCTGATAAGTTGTTAGTTAAAAGTTCACCTGAAGGGGCTTTTATTGCACCCCACTGAGAATTCCTACCTCCTGCTAGGAGTGCATATTGGGAAGGAAGAATTTTATAGATGGTATAAATGGCTAAATGTCTGAGTGTTAGTTATTCAAGCCTCATGTAATTGTGCTCTTTGGACCTATAGAAATCCAACCCTTTGTTGACTGTGTGGCAATCAAAGGAATAATGTTAGTGCAGAATTAGGGGCTAATCATTGTAATCATAATAACTGTAATAAGAATAGTAGCAGTAATTTATGGAGCTTCTATATGCTAGGCACTCTGCTTAGCACCTGCAGTGGGCTGAATAATACTCCCCCTAAAATATGAACCTGTGAATGTTACCCTATGTGGCAAAAGGGACTTTGCAGATGCAATTAGGTTAAGGATTTTGAAATGAGGAGATTATCCTAGATTATCTGAGTGGGCCCTAAAAGTAATCACAAGTGTCCATATTAGAGGAAGGCAGAGGGGAGATTTGGCATAGAGGGGAAAAGGAAATTTGACAATGGAAGCAGAGAGTGGAGGGATGTAGCTAACTGCCAAGGAATGCCACAGCCACCAGTAACTGGAAGAGGAAAGGAGTGGATTCTTCCCTGAAGCCTCCAGAAGGAACTAGCCTGCTGACACCTTGATCGTAGCCTTGCAAGACTCATTTCAGACTTCAGGCTTCCAAGACTGTAAGGGAATAAATTTCTGTTCCTTTAAGCTACTAAGTTTGGGGTAATTAGCAACAGCAGCAATAGGAAACCAAACACATATATACCTTGGCTCATTGACTCCTCATCCATCCTGTGAACTAGGCACTATTATGATTTCCATGTACACATGAGGAAACTGTGGTTCAGAGGGGCCAAGTGGCTGCTTGAGGTCAATAGTGTTAGCTAATGGAAGAGCAGAAAATCAAACTCGGATCTGTCTATCTCTGGATCTCATGTCCTTCACCATAAGGCTATATGCCTTGCAACCACAGCTCAGTATTGGCCTTGATGAAGATGGCAAAGAAATTGGGCAGCCTCTGCAAGATTGGGCTAAGAAATCATGGAGTCAAAATTGAGACTACTTCATGGAGTGTCCTCGGGTACAGACACTGTCATGAGAGAAGCCCCCTGAAGAGAAGGAGGAGACACAGCTACAGGTGTCACAATCAAGATGTTGCAGGGAGGGGAAGTGCATGGAAGTTAGATTCTGGGATAGACATGGTGGGAGCTCAGCCACGGGGAAATAGAGGTAATTGAGGTATCAAGAAGGATGAGAACAGGGGTGGAGGTGCCGATCCAGAAATTGGTGGTGAGCGTCAGAATCTCTGTGGGCACCTCTGTATGACTAAGCCAGTGTTGAAGGTGTTATTTTCCAGAGAACCCACGCTAGGAGGGGCTGGGAGTTGTGTGTGACTGCAGCCCTTCAAGTCAGATGGGCACAGTGCTTCCCATCCAGAGAGGGTATTGCCCAGGTGCTGCCTGAGGGGTGAATGAGGCAGAACACCAGGTCTAAGACCCTGGTATGGGGTAGAGCTGACAAGGGCCAGTGGGGTGTTAGGGCCTCCTTTAAGTGTTATGGGTTTGGGGACAGGGCTCTGGTCCCAAGGAGACAGGTGCTGGCTCAGGAAACCAAGGCAGAACTCAGTTACTTGGGTTGAACCCACTCTACAGAGGCTGGGAAAATGTGTGCTTCACTGGGCATGCAGATGGCTAGGCCCTGTCCCAGGCCTCCAGACTCCTCCTGTGCTGGGCTAAACTCAGCAGCAAGCTCGGCCTGCAAGTGAGGGGCTGGGGCTGGGCTTCTTTGTGGGTTCCCAGCTGTGCTCAGCATCAACTCAGAGGAGGATGCTGCAATTGAGTGTGGCAGGAGGGTGGGGAGGAGAAGGCAGGCTGGCAGCAGAGTCCCCTCAGATGGAACTCCCCCAGGCATGACCATTCAGGAAGATCTGGGGCACTGGTTCTCAAAGTACGGTCCCAGACCAGCAGCAACAGCATCACTTGGGAATTCGTCACAAATGCAAATTCCTGGGCCCCACTCCACACGCACTGAATCAGAAACTCGGACGGAGGTCCATCCATTTGTGTTTTAATAAGCCCTCTAGGCGATTCTGCTACCTGATGAAGTTTAAGAACCTAGACCCCCACCTAGGAGATCATGGGGTTGCCCTGGGAAGACTGGGGTCATGGACTAATCCTTTGTATTTTCTTCCTCCCCACCCATGCCACACCAGTGGCAGATTTTCCAAAGATGTTCACAGCTGTATCCAATGCAATCTTGAGGCTTTTTATTTTTCTGCTTTCAGGGATGTGAATTCCTATCAGCAGATGAGTATCTCCTTTCACTGGGGCTTCTGAATTATACAGGACCGTGGGAGGAGTTCAGGTAATCAGATATATTAACTAGACCTTGAAATATATTTTTTCCAAATGGATGCATAGTCTTTATTTAAATAGAAAGCATTTCTGGCTAAATTTGGTGGCTCATTTGTAGGAAAACCAGCAAAAACCTGACTTCTGGGAGTCTCTATGATTTAAGCCATGTTAATATTAGCTGCTGGTTGAATCACAGGGAGAAAATCGACAGATTCATTCTCTTGGGGGCAGGGAGGAGAGGGAGCTCCCAGCTGAGCCAAGAATCTGCCAGTACTGCGTCTGGGTGATTAATGGCATTAGACTTCGGTGCCCTCTTTAGCGGTCCAGACAGTGGCCTTAGGGAACCCCCGCAGCACTGGGCTTGTTTATGTGAAGCAGCTCTGAGTGCTGGAGACAGGATGTAGGGGCATCAGGGAGGAGACGGAGGCAAAAGAAACCACCTCCATCTTCCCTCCCCAGCGGAGCCGCCGGCCTGCAGTCTTGTGCGCCATGAAAAAATGATGACTTGACTTCATTAAAGCCTTGTCATCTTCCCTCTACTGACAGCTTGAAAAGAGCACTCTCGCCTGAGCAGAACGGGATTCCAGAGGCCCTGGGGGCACAGAAATCACAGACTGAACTTTCAGAAAGAAAAATCCTTCTGTCCCTGTTAAGCAAATAACTGAATATGAAAATGAAGGAGGGTGGGGAGGAAATTTCATTTCAGTTTCAGTGGTGCAGGAGCCTGTACAGCAGAGGAGAAGGACTTAGGTATGTCCCGCCTAAGGGTATGTGGTGCCATCAGGCCCCTCCCCTGCCATCCCGGCTTCCTGAAGCTTGACCCCGTCTTGCTGTTTTGATCTGATTTCCCTCCAGCCCTTGTGGTTCAAGTTATTGATATCTGCTGAGCATTTAAAAGGCCCCATGGTGGGCACAGCCTCATGTCATCCCCCTAATGCCCTCTTTGAAGGTGGTATCATTACCCTCATTTTACTGAAACAGAGGCTGAGAGAAGGGAAAGGGGTAATTTGTTCAAGGTGACACAGTAATGGGACCATATCTGGAGTTCAGGCTTGTCTGACTCCTGTGGGTCTTCAGGTGATTGAGAAACAAGGAAAGTCAGAGAGGATGGAGAGCTTCGGTCTTGGACAGAAACCTAGAGAGATCCAATGCCCTGTTGACAGTCACTCAGCTCATGAGTGGGGAGACCAGAAGAGACCCCAGATCTTCAGCTCATGGCTTGATGATATTCTCATGTATTTATTTATTCAGCAACTTTAAAAAATATTTTAGAAATCTTGACTTTTATAAGTGTTTTAAAACAATGTACATGGTTAAAAACAAGTCAAATAATATAAAACAGTTTATAATGAAAAAGAGCAGTCCCTGGCCTAACCATTTTAAACTCTTTTGGGGTGTTTTTCCTGGCATTAACTTTAATTCTGTATCTCCATGTTTATGCCTATACAGGACTTCTATTTCTTGATTTATGGGAGGGAGAATTTCACTGTTCCCCCACACCCTACTTCACCCCAACCCCAGCATCCTAATATAGTCCTATTATTGTTTTTACTAAAATAAGTGATCAGCGTTTACTCTATTTCCTTTCTTGAACAGATTTTGATTTTCTTTAGAGTTAATAGTTGCCTATTTCACTTGCTTATTTTTTTCACATATATGTCTTTAAAGTTTTCAAAATTAATCAGGTTATAATCTACCTATTATTATTTTTTACAAAAATTCCATCATATCACATATTTTATCATTCCCCCATGTAAAAAATTGCTGGAGATCTTCATTGTAAAGAATTTCTTCTTCTTATTTTCAGTTGAACCAGTTAATCTATAGGCCTTTTGCACAGTTATCCTCCATGGACTTCCTTTGCTCTTATCCTGTTGGATCCACCATTTCTTGATCCTTTGTCTTCCTTCTTCTTAGATTCTTCCCTAACTTTGCTGGAGCACATCCTTCAGCAGTTTATAAAGAAAGCGTGCATAAAAGTTATTTTTTTCTGAGTCTTTTATGTCTTCAAATATTATTTTATCCTCACACAATTTCTAATGTGGTTGAATGTAAAATTTAAGGCTGAAAATAATATTTTATTTAAAAATGTGATGGCATCTAGCTTTCAGTTTTGTTCTTGGGAAGTTAAATGCTATTCTGATTATTATTTTGCATATAGTTTTTTTTCTCTTTGGAATCTTTTGGGATCTATTCTTTCTTCCTGGTGTTCTGAAATTTTATATAAGCCCTAAAGTAGAAGATGCAGCCTAGTTCCAGGAAATATTATTCATAGAAAATCAATTTTTTGGCAAATTTCTTCCTCTCCCTTTTTCTCTGTTCTCATTTTATATTTCTCCCATTAGTCAGATATTGAATTGCTGGATTGGTTATTTAAAAGGTCTTATGTATTCTTTAATATTTTCCATCACTATCTTTTTCTTCCGCTTTCTAATAGATTTTATTATCTTTACTATCTATACCTTTTATTGAAGTGTTTTGTTTTTTCTCCTGTTCTTAATTTCTAATAGTACTTTCCTGTCTCCTTACTGTTGCTTCTTTTATAAACCCTATTCTTTAATGCATCAATATCTTCTCCTATGGCTCTGAGTATACTAATTCTATATTATCTTTAAGGTTTTTTTCTGAGTCCTATATTATCTCTATTTTCTTCAGCTCTTTTTTCCTGTTTTGATATTGGTGTTATTTTGTTTATTTTATTCTATTTTTTTGTTTTAGTCTTCTCTTAAGTGTCCTTCATTGTCCATTAATGTGATAGGCATTAAATAGATGATTGAAATCTCTGTGTATGGGACTGAGGGGAGGATTATCAGCTAGTGGGATTCACTTTAAGATGATCAGACACCATGCTGATGTTTCATTTGGAAATTCTCAAATGACAATATGTAAAGTCTTTTCTTTGGACCCATTCCATTTAACTGGAAAAAGAATCCTTTTATCTTTTGCCTAGCTGGTAGAGTTTTATATTCTAAAGAATTAGACATGGGGCAAGGGATGGGCCCACCCAGGGGATATCACCTTTCCATGTGTTGGCTGTTAAAACATTTTTTATTGGGGTATAATTTATGTATAGTAAATATAAATGAAAAAATATTCATTGTACATTAGATAAATGTTTATATTTCAACCACCCTGAAAATTCCTTGATGCCTCATTTGTGTGCAGACTTTATTTTATTTACTAATTTATTTATTTTTTTAGATGGAGTATCGCTCTGTTGCCCAGGCTGGAGTGCAGGGGTGCAATCTCAGCTCACAGCAAACTCTGCCTCCCAGGTTCAAGCGATTCTCCTGCCTCAGCCTCCTGAGTAGCTGGGATTACAGGCATGCGACACCACGCCTGGCTAATTTTTGTATTTTAGTAGAGATGGGGTTTCACCATGTTGGTCAGGCTGGTCTCGAACTCCTGACTTCGTGATCCTCCCGCCTCAGCCTCCCAAAGTGCTGGAATTACAGGTGTGAGCCACTGCACCCGGCCTGTGTGCAGACTTTTAATTGATTCCTGTTTTCAGTCTTGTACTTGGCTCCCAGCTTCCCTATACCTGATGTCTCTGAATCCTGGTCCTCTTCTGTTTTCCTTCTCCAGAGAATAACTCCCTCTTTACCAAGAGTCTAGCTGTAATTGACAGAGACCTAACTTTTACTGGCTTCAGCAAAAATATTGTCTCACGTAATTGGAAGTTCAAAGACGGAAGTGCTCCCGGTGTGATGTGGTTGAGTGGCTCAGTGATGGCATCTAGCACTAGGGGTTTTTCAGGCTCTTTACTTTGCTCTCCTTAACATCTGATTCGAATGAGCTGATTCCTTTCACAATCATAAAATTGTGCCACTAGAACTTGAGCTATGTCTCTGTCACCCAAGTGTGGTCCTTGAACCAGCAGCATTGGCATCACCCAAAAGTTTGTCATATATGCAGAATCTCGATCACTGTCCCAGGCATACTGAGAATAACCTGCATTTTAATGAGATAATCAGGTGATTCAAATGCACATGAAAGTTTGAGAAGCACTGGGCTATATACTTTCATGTTTGCATTCAACTGAAGATAACTAGAGAAAAACCTCTCTCCTAGTACATATTTTCTATGTGACTGGACTAACGTGGGATATGATCCTCCCTCACCCTACCCCATCGGAGCCCATTTGAACTGTCATGTGCTTACTGACTTAGACAATCAAACTCCATCCCTTAGATCTGAGGATCGCATCTTCCCTTGAAGCATATGCTTCATGTAAGAGGGATTGATAGTCTAACAAAAGCAGGGATCGCTAGGAAGGAGGAAGTGAGTGAAATGGAAATTTCAGTGAACCATATATACAATCCACAGGAGAGTTTGGCCACTAAATGTAGAGACTTTCAACTTATCTGTTTTGTAGCCCTGAGTTTCCCCCACTGCCCTCCACCCTGTCTAGGGCCTTCAAGTCATGACATCTCCAAGGACCCTTGCGTAGGGCAAATCAGCTCTCCTCTCTTTACTCTCATGCGTATTCGCCTCTGGAAGGAGTTTCCAGTGTAGCTTCCTTCTCTCTGATAAAAGTTACTACACCTCCATTTTCTTTGCATTTTAAAAAACTGTTGAAACCTTTCCCTGTGTTTCCTCTCCCTATACTTTTTGTCCTCTAAAAAAATTCATTGCTATCATTTTTGTGGTGTCTGGGGAAGTAGAGAAAATCAACACATGTGACCAATCCACTATCTTTAACTGAAAGAATTCAGCATGAATGATGCTGGTGTAGACACTGTGCCACACCACTTCTTTATGATCAAAACAACAAGGAGATGTGGAAAAAGGGGTGTGTATGTTTGTGTGTGTGTGTGTGTGTGTGTGTCTTGGGGGGAAACAGAGAGAGATATACACATACTGAGAGAAAGAGACAGAGACAGAGAGAACCAGAACAGGTGGCCTGCAGCTCACCTTGAGGGAAATGTGGGATATTCCATGAGCAGAAGAGATGATATACTTAAAATTGGGTGCCTAACTGCCTGGAGTAGAAGATCTGCCATTCACACAGGGCAATCAGTTGCAGCTGACTTGTGTGCCAATACCTGTCCTGTAAGAAGAAGCCTAGCAGAGTGTCACATGGCTGAGTGATAGACCAGCAGGGTCAGGATCAAAACAAGGGAAGGGCATGGCTGAGAGTGAGCACCTGAGTGAGTACATGAGCATGACTCTGAGACCAAGCTAAATGGGCTGTTTCCCCAAGGTCACAAGTTACTACACTTAAAGTCCAATGCCTGCCTTTCTTCTCATCCTTGCCTTGCTTATCTCAAAACCACTATGCTTTCAGGTTGCCCCAACAAAAGTGACTGTTTAAATAAATTGTGGTTATGCATGTGTAAAGAGAAATATGATTCATCTATTAAAGTGACAATGTCTGTGGCTACTGAGATGGAAAGATGCATAGGATACATTGATGAGGTGCTAGTGGGGAAGCAGATATCTAAGAAGCAGGTAGAGTCTCATTCTACTTTTGTCAAATATCTGTTTGTAACTAGGATGTCTCAGACTTCATCAGCCTGTGGGAATGTCTTTCAACTAATAGCCTAAATTACAAAGGCTCCCAGTGCTGCTTGGCTGCAGGAACAGAGCCTCCCTCAAAGGGTCATCCGGTGATTTCTGAGGGTGCTCCAGAGCACTGCCTGCTCACGTTGTCCCACTGAGTAGGAGGCCACCCCCCAGCCCCCAGCACAAGGAGTGTTCTGAGACATCTGTGCTCCCAAGGTCAGGCCCAATAGCCCTGGGACCTGGAAGAGTAAGGCAGGCATTCCTTAGTGCCTCCTGTAAGGCTCACCTGCCCAGGACTGGCTTGCTTTCCTGGGATCTTTTCTTCTCTGGCAGTTGCTGATGCTACAAATGCTCATTACTCCTTCAGCAAACTGGGCAGGCCTGTCTAATGGCCTCTAAGCAGTCAACGGTATTGAGTACAGTAGCTCAGTATCAGTTCCTTCCTCCAGGGCTGCAGGAGGGAGTTATTTGCTTAACGTTTTGTAACAAAAAGCCCATTTAAAGGGTTTTCCCAAAATAAATAGTCTACTCCTAAGGTCAAAGTCAGTCCTTTCAGGACAAAAACTGTTTATATCAAAGCTTTAACCATCAAGGTAAAAAAAAAAACCCCAAAACACATTAGGTCTAGAATTTCCACTAGACATTAATTTATATATGTATTTAGGTATGGAAAATTTGCACAAAAATGTTAAAAAGAGGTGGCTATCTCAAAGTAGTGGGATGAAGAGTGATTTTTCTTAATTTTCCTTTGGCCTGTCTGCTTTTATCTATAATAAACATATACTATTTGTAAAAACATGTTTTAAAGTTAGAAAAATGGTGAGGCACACTGTTCATGTTCCTTCAACCAGATCCTTAATAAAGATGCTAAATGCTGTGGGTGTGGGTACTGCCTCTTGCTGGCCTTGTGCCCCTAAGAGAATTCATCATGCTTTAGATTTCCCCAACCGTCAACTTTGCAGCTAATTTCAGTCCATTATGATGTCCCAGCAAATGTGGGTGGATTTTCAAAAAAGGCCAGCATCAGCAAACGTTTCTTCTAAAATCTGAGCAGGAAAGGGGCCATAGAAATGGAAGCAGCACTCTGCAGCAGTGCCCCAGGTTGTCTCCTTGCCTTCCTGCCATCCCCATCCTGGGAAAAGCCTGTAATAGTGGCCACCAAGCCCGAAGGAGAGGAACAACCCCAGAGAAGCCCAATTCCAGGCAGCCCCAAGGATAGGGACACTTGGGAAGAAAAGCAGAGGTGGTCAGCACACCAGAAAAAGAGAGAGCTTTGTCAGGAGTGTCTGAGGGAGGCAGAGTCCAGGGCTATGAAAGGGCTTGTGGGACATGAGCATCACAAACCAACACCAGCCTGGCCAGCATGGTGAAACCCCGTTCTTACTAAATACAAAAATTAGCTGGGCGTGGTAGTGTGCACCTGTACACCTGTAATCCCAGCAAGTTGGGAGGCAGGAGAATCGCTTGAACCCGGGAAGTGGAGGTAGCAGTGAGCCAAGATCACACCACTGCACTCCAGCCTGGGTGACAGAGTGAGATTCCGTCCCCCCCAAAAAAAATTTAAAAAAGGAAAAGGAAAAGAAAAGGAAAAAACCCAACAGAGACCAAGTGGCTTCCGTGTAGTTGACGACTGGGGACTTTAGCAGTGAGATCTGAGGACGAGTCTGAAGGTGCTCAGATGCTCATGCTAGGTCCCCTCTCTTACCCCCTTTCCAGTGGTTCAGGAAGGTGCACTCCAGCCCTGTCACCCAGTGCTTCAGGATGCTTGATCCCTTGGGGTCTCACTTCTGCAAAGGGTAGCTGAGGGGAGATTCCCAGACCAGTTCTGGTTTCCAGAGAGGTCTGGACAGAATAAGCCTGGCAGTTTCTCCTACTCTTCTTGGCTCTGTGTGAGGTGGACAGAGCTCAATTGGGTGGGGTCCACACGGTACTGTGTCTGCCAGTTTCCTCACCATGGGCTCACCATACCATCCCACCTTGTCTTCGCCAAGCCTCGGGCCATTGCTGATCTTTCTCCCATCCTGTTTGTGTGCGCTCAGTTTGGGGCTCAAGGGTAGGAGCTATTGTGGATCCTTGTTAATTCTCCTTGCACTAAATTCAGTCCATCTGTTGTCCCACACCTTTTGGGTCCCATGCGAGAGGGACTGTGGTGTAGTGGTAGGAACAGATGAGCAATTCAGTAGTAGTTGATCCTAGAAGGGATGTAGGGCTATTTCCTTAGGGCAAGACCATGGCACAACCTGGGGTGTGGATTAATGTTCATCCCTAGTGGAGGAACTAGTAGAGCCCAGGGTTCTTGCCAACTGGGACAGGGTTGCAGGGCAAGGCTCCACCCTTTGTGGGGTCATGAACACTGGGCAGGACTCCAAAGCAGAGGCTAGTCATATAGACTGCTCAACAGGATGGTAATCATAGGAAAGGAATTGTCTAGGGGTGAGGCCCATCCAAGAGCTTAAGGATCTGACTTAGTATGGCAGGAGTCTCCCAAAATCTTTGTGCCTCAGATTGAGACATTAAGAGTGATTTCAATCTCTACATCATGGGTGGGAAAGGGGTTTCCAACATATTCTCAAGCCTACGAACCAGGCAAAGCTGAGTCAATAATTGAGAATGTACTGTGTGCCAGACACTGTTCTAAGTGCTTCACACACATTAACTCATGTAATCCCACCTCATGGGATGCAGAATTCTATTATTCTCATTCAGCAGATAAGAAAACAGGTTGCATAGATGGCAAAGAAGATAATTTCAAAGTGACTGCCCATGAATAGACAGCCCACCATGTTCCTAATGGTGCCCTTTACCCTCTCCTCTGTCTCTCTCTCCTTTCTCTCTCTTCGTGCTTCTCTTTTACTTCCTCAGACCTGGGATCAAATGATGATGGAATGGAATCACCTGGGGGTGGCAGACACAGTTGGTGTCTCTAAACTTAGCCTCTCTGCACTCACCATTCCCTTCCCAGCTAATGGTTTTCTTCTGCAAGCACCTGATCCCTCTGCCTGGTGGTCTTCTCTACTTGAAGCATGCTCAACCAGAGGGTAGTACTGCCAGGGAGTTAGCACCCCTGGGAACAGCTCTCAACCAGGGAAAGAATAGAACATAAATACCCAGCTTCTTTGCCCTTGGGCATGACAAATGTGAGCATGTTCCACACAGTCTCCCAGAGGTTCCCTGTGGGGCTGAGTCCCAGTTGCCCATATTGAAAACCTGCAACTGGCTTCCTTCCCTGCCCTGTATTTTACTCTGCACTCTGTTACCTGGAATTAGCTCTCCTATAAACTACTTGCACTCAAATCCTTGTCTCAGATCTGATTCAGCCCCATCCGTCTGCTCTTCATTTCGCCTGCCCATTAGGACTTCCTGGGTCACACCCATTATAGTTGGCCTCTTTGTTTCCAGGAGCACTTTCTGGGGGTGAGAAAAGATGGAGGAGGCACAGTTTCTGGGGGAGCTGTCAGCTCAGTTCCTGAGTTGAAAGGAATGACAGAACATTATGCTGTCAGAGAGATCTGCTGCTTTGCTCCTCAAAAGACAGATGAAGAAGCATCCCCTTCCTCACTTGTCTCTTAGGAATATCAGTTCACATCTGATTGAGGTGGTCCGTGAAAGATGTGTGAAGATGAGGGTGCAAAAGGTTTGCTTGGCCATTCAGCAATTTGGGAATGGTGTGCCGTCTCTCTAATTTGACTGGGAGCTCAAAATGACAAGCCTAAAGGATCTAGAGTCGGTCTTCCTCCTCTGATTTTAACAGGAACTACAAAATACTAAAGAGGGAATTAGAATTGGATCAGATTTGCTTAATTGCTCCGAGCGTTAGTTTTCTTGTCTTAAACATGGGAAGATCAACCCACTGAGAGCATTTTGTGGTATGAATGTATGGAAGTATCTGGCACATGGTGTGTGTGTTTGGTTGTTTGGGGGATGGCTGGACAAGGTTGTCAGTTTATGTTGGAAGTCACCATGGGAGTTCAGGGTCAGCTGGGGTTGGATGGGTTTGAGGAGTAGGAGAAGGGCCTGTGAAATTAAGACAAACGTTTTTTTCAAAGCTCTGTGACTGCAGTTAGACTTCCCTATAGTTAGTGAATGGAAGGGTGTTTTAAAGTCACTCACAGATCCCTCATGCTTCAGGATCATCCATGTTTCTTATGTCTCCCACAAAATCCCACGTGGCCCACACATTCTGCTCAATGGCTACAGAGCTGGTCCCACTGCACCCTTTGGATTTAACTGATACTGGACCCATCATGACCTTGACCCAGCCATCAGGCTCCTCTGCTCATCCCTTCTATCTGCTGGAGAAATGTCCATCTTACTCTCAGCTTCTCAGGGTCCCCTTATGTTCAAACACTTCAAATGGACTTGAACTTGCACGTCCAGATTGTCCTTTTCTTTAGGAACTTGGGAAAACCCATGCAGGGCTGGGTTTCAGGGCAGTCTGTGTGGTGCTACACTAGAATCCAAAGTGCACTATGACCCTCCTCTTCAAGTTTAACCAGAGACAGCTGAATTTTAAATGACTTCCTACTTAAATAAAAACTACACATCCATTTGGAAATATTTATTTCCAGGTCAAGTCAATATCTGGATCGTTGAACTCTTGTATAGATCAGCCTCAGTTAATAGAAATATTTGGTTTCAAGATGCCCAGCTCTGTGCCTGGATTTCTGCCTTCTCACTTATTACTGGGTTTGGCCAACGGGGGACACCAGCAGATGATCCCAGGAAGGAGGTGAGTGAGGGCGGGTACATCTTCCCCTGCTTCTCTGCTTATGGGATCATTGTAAGCTGGCTGACACCCTTGATGGAAAACCAGAGCTCTTTCTCCAGATTTCTTGTTCCTAGGTTCCTGCACCACCTCCTGGGGCTCCCCTATGCCCTGCCCTCTCCTTTATGAATGGTGCCTCTATAAACGCTCCTCATTGACCCTAGGTGAGGATCTGACTTAGTGAGGCAGGAGTCTCTCAGAATCTTTATGCCTCAGGATTAAGACATTAAGAGTGATTCCAATCTCTATATCATGGGTGGGAAAGGGGCTTCCAAAATATTTTCGAGCACTGGAGGGCCCCTTCCTGCAACCCTTATTGGGCCACGTGCCCAGGCAACCCCCATCAGGAAGAAAGCAGGAGCCTCTTGGGGTCATGTTTCCACCTCTCAGATTATATCTTAAGGAGGTAAGGTTTGCAAGTTGCTGAGCACGAGGCCCACAGTGAGAATTCTTTGAATGTTTTCTATCATTTTTATTATCACTATGTATGGAATATGGTGATACTCCATCTCTACCAAAAAAATTAAATTAATCAACCAGAAGTGGGTGGCATGGGCCTGTAATGGAAGGTGCCACGTATTTTCTGCTGGGACCCTGACTGGTACACAGAGCCCAGGACCTTTGACTGATTGAGGATCTTAGTTACAGGACTCAGTCTTGAATCCCAGTAAGGATCCTCTTTCTTCCAAAAGATTCTCTGCAAAGAGGTCAAACCCGCTGTGCCCCAGCGCCTGAGATGGAATGAAAATTGCATAGTTAATAAAGTTACATCTTTTTCATTCCATGACGGTTCAGGGCCTTCAAAAAAAAATGGCATTGATTATTTTTCTCCTTATTCATATTTTCCTCTTTATAGATGTCAGTTTTCAGAAAAAGGAATGTCCTGAGCCCTAAAACCTGAAAATAAGGATGCACTTTTTGGCATTTTCATAACACTTAAAATGAATGGCTCTCTGTTAGTATTTTCAATTGATTTTATTTACTTTCCTGGATGTCTCTATATGAAAACCTCCCTTTTTCAAGATTTTTCTTTCTTTCTTTCTTCTTGTTCTTCTTCTTCTTCTTTTTTTTATTTTTTTTAATATATCGGAATTGCTGTGAGCTATCCTAAGGGCCTGGAATCTGGCTGGAGGTTGCTTGTGAAATTGGTATTTTTCTTTTTAAAATATAACTATTCTTTTTTTTTGTCTCCCTCCCCCACACCAAATGGGTAACTTTTCTTTTAAAAAAATCAATATGTTCATTGTGATACCTTCACTTGAGATTAGATTGGATTTTCTGTAATAAATATTAGCTTTTACCTCAGAATACCTCAGAATGATATTTGGAGGTCTCAGGGTACTTGGGTCTTGATGCACCTTGTCTGGGGGCCCTGGAAAATGCTGTTGGCTTCCTTGCTTTGTTGGTGGATGGTTACTTAGAGCAGAAGGTTCCAAGTTCCATCTGTGGACTTTTGTTGGGCTGTGATGCAGCCTCTCCCGGCAGTGGTGTTTTTCCCTGATATGTTCCTGACTGCTGTGGGTTGGCTGATCCAGGAGGCTGATCCAGGCTCCGGGATGCAGTGGGTGGGACAACCCTCATTGGCCCACACGCCCCCACAGCCCCCATCAGGGAGAAAGCAGGAGCCTCTTGGGGCCATGTTTCCACCTCCCAGGTAGGGTTTGCAAGTTGCTGAGCACAAGGCCCACAGTGAGTACTCACTGAGTCTTTTCTATCATTATTATTATCACTATGTTTTGAGTATAGATCCTCAAGGTGACAAATTTATATCAAGAAAAAACCCACCATGTAATATCATAAAATAAAATTCTACATTGTCATTTTTCTGCATCCAAAGAAAGTTTGAAGACCATTGTTTCTTGTTGGGGGATGGATATGTTCATCTAAGTTTACCAGCTGTTTGTTTTTGGAAAGGATTGTCCTTTATTCCGATGGTATGCCCTCCTGGTTTCTGCTATTAAAATGTCCTTTATTTCGTGAAATAATAGCAATAGTAGGTTTTAAAAAAATATCCTGGAGCTGATTATGGTGGCTCACACTTATAGTCCCAGAACTTTGGGAGGCTGAGGTGGGAGGGTCGTATGAGCCTAGGAGTTTGAGACCAGCTTGGGCAACATGGGGAGACTCCATCTCTACAAACAAACAAACAAACAAACAAATAAATAAATTAGCCAGGTGTGGGTGGCATGGGCCTGTAGTCTCAGCTAGTTGGGAGGCTAAGGCAGGACGATCACTTTGAGCCCAGGAGTTTGAAGCTGCAGTGAGCTATGATCATGCCACAGCACCCCAGCCTGGGCAGTGGAGGGAAGCCCTGTCCAAAAGAAAAAGAAATTCTTACAAAGTAAAAATAAGTCCATAAGTTTCCCTATATTTAAGCTCTGATTTGGAGGGTAAAGAGCTCTGGGCTTCTGTGGTTTTGCATGAAGGGTAATGATCAAGGAAAGGAGATGAGATGGCACGGACTGCTGCGGGCAGTAGCTGTTCTCAGTAGTGAATTAAAAAATCTCACAGAGCCTTGGCCCAAGCCTCTTGTGTCTTGGGCACTGGGGACATTCCAAAGGGTTGTAGAGCATACCTATTCACAATGTGGAAGAGAATGGAAGGCAACCAGCACTACTGTGTTCATTCACGCCACAAATATTTACTGAGCATCTACTATGTGCCAGCCTCTGTTCTAGGGCTACAGCAATGAGCATAACAGAAAGAAGATTCTCTGTTCTCATGAAGCTCACATTATATTGGGCGTGGCAGGTTTTCAGTTTGATCCTCCAACAACCCTGGTGAGGTACCTATGAAACCTCCATTCTCAGTGTGAGAAAACTGAAACAGAGAGGTTGAGTCGCCGCCAGAAGCTGTTGTTTAGTGCCCTGGTCTACCTCCAAAGTTTCGTTCTTCCCATGGAGCCAGGGCCCCCCTGATGGTCATGCATCTGTCATCTGAACATCTGTCCACACCCCAGTGGGTGTGGACAGGTTGGCCTTAGGAGCTGAATTTCTCTATGCAATTTTCACTCCAGAGCTGTTGTATCAGCAGAGACCCCAGACTTTGATGAGAAGCCTGTACTCCATCCCTTAAACTGGTATTGAGTAGGAACAAATGATGGAAAAGTTCTGGCTGTACCCACAGCTCTGCCACTGAGAGCTGGGTGACCTTGAGGCCTTCACTTACCCTCCTCATCTTTACTCTGGCCATAATATTACCCCCGGCAGCATTTTTGCAACTGTTCATAAAACAGCATATGTGAAAGCATTGAGCTCATTGCCTGGCAAATATAGTTGCTCAATAAATGTTAGTTGAATTGGAATCTGAAAAATTGAGGAACAGGCAGTGAGCCTAATTCCCGAGACTGTAGACTTCATTTGGCTCATTGATTTGCCTTTAAGCAATTGATTTTATATGCCAGGGCACACATCAGGATGGTGCAGGGAACCCAATTTAGCAAGCCGTTTTATCTGATGTGGATGCGATCTGTGATTGAAATAAGGAACATTTCTACACAGAGCATCTGAATGCTTTATATATGGATGGCCCAGCACACGCACACCTGTGGATTGTGTATATCTCAGTGCCAACCACACTGCACTTCCAGTATCAGGCAGGCCCCTCCTGCCTCTCCTCAAAGGCCAGCAGGAGGCTTGGGGAAACACAGAAGTTGTTTCAGAAAGCTAGAGGAGTCAAGCACCTCCTCCTCTCTGCTGCCTCTGCCACACTTAGGATGACAGCCTCATCTTCTCAGTGAGTGGGAAACTCAGTACCTTCAAAGAGCAAGGAGTAGGGTGGTTAGGACACTCTCTTGGTAATTTTTTCAGGTGTCCATGAGAATAATGGTGATGGCACCAGTGGACCTCCCAGTCAAGGCAGTGGACTTTATTGTCTTGATGCAAGAAACTGTGGTGCTGTTGCTGGTCAACCAGGAAGGGCTGAGGGGCCATTTATTTGGAAAGAAGGTAGTTCCCTCTTTCCAATGGGGAAGGAGAGAGAAAAGAGGTGCAGCCATGCAATCCTTCAAGCAGACTGGAAGGAGTGTTTCTCATGCACACCTGCAGCACCTGGAAGCAGGCGCCAGAATCATGTTGCCAGGAGGAGGGGCCAAAGCTAGCAACAAGTGTCCAAAATGAGCCATCAAGCAAGCATGCTGGAGGTGGTGTCAGGAGCAGAGGTAAGAAGCTGAAATAAGGAAGAACAGGCAAGGTACCAGGGGCTCTGCTCAGTCCTAGCTCCTGCCTGCCCTGGACAGTAAGAAAAGCAAATGCCCAGCCACTAGCCTGGACATGGGTCAGAGTGGGCATGTTGGCCACACAGGCTGGAGGTGGAGACCCCTGAACTTCTGGGCCTTCTGATGGTGATCAGGATTCATCCTGGAGGTGAGGCTACTCAGGTGGCTCTGGCCAAGGTGGCAGCAGGGGGGCAAAGGCAGGTCATCGTGCCCATGGTAGACTGAGGGCCCTGGTGAAGACCTGGGCGACCTCAGGAAGCTCAGGGGTCCTCTCTGGGCCTGGGCAGCACTCAGCATGCTCCAGCTCCTGGGGTAGGGGGTCCACCTCTGGAGATCTCTCACCTTCTAGTCACAGGCTGCCAATGCGGGAATGCAGATGACCTGATGTCTCTTGCTGGCTGGGGCCAGGCAGTATGTTCCAACAGACACCCACACACAGCTGATGGGCTCGGGAAGGTCTACCGCAAGAGACTTGTAAGCAGGTAGCTGTTGGGAGACTTATTATTTGTCTACTGATCGGAGTCCTGACAAGTTAAGAATGTTCTCTTTTGGTCCCCTGGGGACTCAGAAGGAGGCCTCCTCCTTACTTAGCCTGAGCAAAGCAGAGAACTGAAGCAATTACCCAGATTATTCAGGCAAAAGTCCCCACAAAGTGGCCATTGAGATAGGGAAGATGCAAGTGGCGCCTTCTTTTAAAATCCTACATTCTCTACTTCAGTTGCTTAAAAAAAAAATAAAAAACAACCACCAAAACCTATTGTGTTGAAGTGTCTTTAGATGTAGACTCAGCTGGGAACCCACTGTGCTCCCCCAGGATTCACATCAGCCCCAGCATTCCCAGATCCTCCTGAGATGATTGCAGCATTGAGTTAAAATTGAACAGATTAGTAAATAGATTTCCATCTTTGTGCTACACAATAAACAGTATTGGAAAGAACACATGAGGGGATTACTGGATAAAAAACCTAATCAATCCAATCAGAAGGAAAGGAGTCTTGGCTATGACACAGCACAGGGCATCAGCAAACACCTGGAAGAGAGGAGCTGCTGAAACTGCTGAAATCTCCTCTGGGAACCAGTGAGTCATCCATCCAGGACCAGAACTTCTTGTCAGTCCCTGCCCTCCCTTTTCTGACCATTGGCAAATTCTGTTGACCTCTCCCCAATAGACTGAGTCCAAGCTGGCCCATCTAGGTCCTGTGTGAGTTCCACCAGCCACAAGGCTTGGATCTGGACTGTGTCTTCCTGGTTCTGGAATGTAGCATGTGCCCATGTGCCCATGGAACTGCACCCTCCCCTGACCCTCCTCCTGTGTGCCCAGCTTACACAACTGGCCTCTGCCTTGAGTCTTGGTAGTATTGTTTGCATGGCCCAACGTGTTTATAGAATGGTGCCCAGCACAAGTAGTTTTTTTGGTGGGAGGTGATGAAGGGAGATGCATTATCAGGTGACTCCTCTTCGCCCATGTCAAGCCCGAACATAGGGTTGATCATCACATTCCAACCAGGAAGCAGGGGCTTTGGGCTTCGAAATCCGCCCTAAGCATACAGGATCCTGGACTGCTGGCAGCATGGCTAGGCCTGGATATGTCTGCTTGTAGGGTTCTCACCCAGGCTGGGATAGGGCAGGATGAGCTCAGAGTCTATGTGGGTAGGACCTCCAGACAGGTAGTCATCTGAATCTGAAGATAATCCTGAAGGTGGCAGGCAGGGGAGGGGACAGATAGCACACTCTGCCTACTGATCATACAAGCGTGACCCTGGGGATCACAATCAGGACTTCGGCCAGTGTCAGCAACTCCTCCCATCTCAGTGTCTGCCAACACTTACCTCCTGTCATATCCTCAAGGCACTGAGTAGTCATCCCAGACTTCTTCCTGCTTAGAACAGACTGTGTTGGTTGAATTTTTCTCCAAACATCCTTTTGGTTGCTTATTCTGGAGGTGTCCATTTTCTAGTACAAAAATACAAATCCTCTTACTATGTGATCAAATTTAACTCAATATGACAATCACTAGCTTGATGCAAGGGCTGCATGTATATAACTCATGAGGTCTCATAAGCAGTTAATTTGAAAGCAAGCTGTGTCTTCTGGGTTGAATGCTCCACTTGTATGCATGCATGTAACTCCTGCGTGACCTTCCCACTGGTGTGTCCAGCAGAAGATACAAACGTAGGGAGGATGCTGTGTCAGCACAGTGATGAGAAGATGCTGTCCACATGCTAGAGACATTGGAGAGCCACTGGACATTGGGCTGCCTGAACCCCTTCTCCTGGGCTTTCAGCCTCTCCATCACAGATTGTGGTCTCCTGCCCCCTGCACTCATACGTGCTCTGGGCCCTGCAGTTTGGTGGCTCCTCCCATCTCTCTCTGTGTTTCAGAATTCAGCTTTTCTTTGTTCTCATTGTATATTCTTTTGGTTTTGATGTTCTATGGAATATCATGGAAGAAACTCCATCATTTTCTTGCGTTCATTGCAAGATAAGAGCTGCTTGGACGCTTCCCAAAACAGAGCTGCCAGTGGACCTCATAGTTATCTCCGTATATGGCTTTTCTGGGCTGCTATAGAGGCAGAGAGAGCTCTGGCTCAGGAGTTTAATAAATCTGACTTTAAAGCCTGGCTACACCACTTTATTGCCTTGAATACCTGGCACAGTATCCTGTGTGCTGTGGGTACTGAGAAATTTTGTGCCTAAACAGATGTCCAACTGTTTTACTATTAATTCTGGTGAGTCATGGGGCTAGGAAGGGTAGATCCTCAGTTTTCTTTACCAGATGTAACAGACATCTCTCATTTTTGTCTGTTCAACTTTCCTTTTCCCTTCTTGTACAACCACATCTTCTGTTTCAATGATGAACACATAAATGAAATAAATTTAGTGGCTTAAAACAACCATTTTATCCTTTATGATTCTGTGGATTTACTGGGCTAAGCTTGGTGGTTCTTCTACTCCTCCTGGTATCAACTGGGCTCCAGTTATCTGAGGTTTGACTAGGCTGGAATGTCCAAAGTGGTCCCTCATATGATAGTAGCTGAGACTGGCTGTCAGCTGGAAATCAGATGTGACTATTGACCTGAGCACCTCAGTTCTTCTCCATATGGCCACACTATGTAGCTTAGGTTTCTCACAGCGTGGTGGTTGGGATGGAGGAGGGAGCATTCCAAGTGAATGAAAGCATGTTGGAGATTTCTTAAGTCCAGCTTTGGTGATAAAATAGCACCACATCTACTACATTCTACCAGCCAAAGCAAGTCACAAACTAGCCCAGAATCAAGAGGGGGAGGAACATATTCCATCTCTCAATGCAAGGCATGCCAAAAAAGTTTAGGCTTTTTAGTCTACCATAACAAACTTTGGAAAACTGCCAGTCAGAGTGCTAGACCCCTGTTCACAGAGATGGGCAATTGGTCCACACCTAGACAATCAAAGTTCCCTGTCATGACTTTCCCCCCTACAAGCCCCGTCTTGGCAGTTGGCCCACGGATAGGCACCATGACCAAAATTGAGTCACCAAGACTCCCTCCTTGTGATCAAATATATGGGCAAAAGGAGAGACATGCTTCCCTCTTTATTTGGGGGCTAGGTGGCTGGGATGACATGAGCCTGAAGATGTCTGTAGCCAGAGAGCTCCTCTAAGCTACCTATCACAAAAGCCATCTGCTTTATGAGACAGTGCTGCAAATGTTCAGAAAAGAGTGGGGAGATAGGAAGGGAGGGAGAGAGGTTGAGAGAATGGTATGATGGGGAAGACAGCAACAATGATGATGACAATGTCATTGGTTGAGGCCTGGAGTCTGCAGACTTCCAGTTACAGCCAACAAATTACCTATTTTGCTAAAGCTAGTTCTAGTTAGTTCTTGTCACCAGTGATTGAAAATGTTCTGGGCTAGGAGGAAGTCATTCGTTAAAGTTTGGTTTCCCATCTAGAAGAAAGTGATGATAGTAGGACCTATTATAGGCCAGGTACTGTGCCAGGGGCATTATGTACTTTTCTTTTCTTTTTTTTTTGTTTTTTGTTTTTTTTTTTAGACAGAGTCTCACTCTGTTGCCCAGGCTGGATAAAGTGCAGTGGCAAGATCCTGGCTCACTGCAATCTTTGCCTCCCGGGTTCAAACAATTTCTGTGCCTCAGCCTTCTGAGTAGCTGGGATTACAGGCATGAGCCACTGTGCTCCACCATATACTTTGCTTTTTCTTCATTTATTGCTCACAGGAATCCTGGAGGGGCAGTATTATTGTGCCCACTTGACAGATAAGGAAACTGAAGCTCAGAGACTCAGATGTAGACTTAGCTGGGATCTCACTGTGCTCCCCCAGGATTCAGGCCCTACTCCCATTGAACACAACCGGGAAATGGTGTAGCCCTGCTTCCAACTCTTTTGAACAACCAAACCTAGGAGCCATCCACTGCTCTGCACTGCCCCAGGAGGGTATGTAGGTCAGGCAGGGAAGGCATGGTTAGAGTGAGGCTTGGGGTGACTTGCTGGGACAAGTGTGCCAACAATACAAGGGCATTGGGAGAAAAAAAAGAAAAGGAAAGGAAATCCCATATCTCCTCTAAATTCTCCTTCTTTGGGGGCATCTTCCTAGAATCACAAACTCATGGTCAAAATTAAGCAGAATCAGGCCACAGATAGTACTAAAAATTTGGGAAAAGAGTGTTTCTTTGTGTTTTAAATTAAGCTTCTAGTTTTAACATACTCCAATTTTGAGGAAGAGAAGAAGGAATTAATACAGAGTGCAGGTCCTCCTGCGCCAGCTCTGGAGGAAACTCACAGGTTTCTGTCCCAGCTCCCCAGCTCTGTGTTCTCAGCTGTCTTGTGAGAGCCGCTTCCTATCTGTTGTTTGCAAGTCACTGACTATTATCAACCACATGGACGTCTAACAAGGGGGTAAGCATAGCAGAGCAGATTAGGGCACTCTTAGGATTGGACAGTTTACTAAATATAAAAATAACTCTACCTCTTTCCAAATATTTATTTCAATACCCATTACCCATATGGGTCTATTCAAGGCCAAGATGTCAGAGCTGGTAAATGTCTTCAGAAAGAGAGCAGCGCATTTCATTAATATTTACTGAGCACCCATGATGTACCAGAATTGACCAACAGTAAACCTTTGATGCTGCTTCCTGTGTCAGGAACTTAACCAAAGTCTCATCCCTAGGCTGTCTGTTCTCTGGCCCTAGGCAAGAATTATGCAGAATTCAGTTAGCTTCCTGATGAAAATGGACTTGAGGCTCTAGCAGGATAAATAAACACACACCGGATGCATCCAATGCACCTTTTTCTGTCTCTCCTGGCTCTGCCTGGGCCTGGGCTTGGGCTGCACAGACTGAGGCAGCTCTTAAATGATACACGGCCATCCCTAGATACTGAAGATGTGATGGATTCCCCAAAACCTCTTACTAGGGGAGGTTCCTCCACCCTGGCACTGGAAATGATTGCTTTTTCCATAACTGTCCCCCTTCCCCATGCTCCGATTTCAAGACCTGAGTTTGGAAATCATCTCTCAAACTCAAGATTCTCTCAGTGCCTTTCAGAATAACCTCCAGGGCTCCTTCCACTGGAACCTGGAACAGCTTTTACTTGCTGAGATGTTAAATCTAGCTCACATCAGCAGTAACTGACCAAGCTTCCTCTTCCCATGGGGGGTGACAGTGGGAGATTGAGGCAGGCCAGGTAGGAGCAGTAACCTTAGGCTGGCAATTGGGGAAAGGAGGGTTTGGACTGACTCTGTCCCCAAGTCTGGGTGGCTGTAGATGTCTACATCTGCTGCACAGCCCCTGCTGCTTGCCATAACCAGAAAGCCCTGTCCGGCCCACCTGAGGAAATAGTTGAAGCTTCCTCCCCTCTAGGAAGCAGGCTTTGGAGCACCCAAGTACCTGTGAATGAACCCATCAGCTGATAAACCACTGGCCCATCTGCCTGTCAGCCCTTCTGATGAATCCCCCCTCCCCGAAAGAATGGGTCTCTGCACCTCCCTTCTGCCGTCCCTTACTCAAAGAAGACTGGGATGCTGGTCTTCCTCCACATCCTAGTGGCCCCCTTTGCTGGAGCCGGACTCTGTTTTAGGGCCCTTCCTTTACCCACCAGGACACACTTAGTAGAGTGAAGTTAGTCTCTAGAATGGTCTGATCAGGCTGTTGTAACAAAATGCCACAGACTGGGTGGCTTAAACAATAGAAATGTATGTCCTCACTGTTCTGGAGGCCAGAAGTCTGAGATCAAGGGCAGGATTGGTTACTGGTGAAGTCTCTCTTTCTAACTTGCAGACCTTCTATCTGTGACCTTATGTGGCCTTTTCTCTGTGAGTGCATGTGGGGAGAGAGAGAGAGCATGCTCTGGTGTCTTTTCTACTTCTAATAAGGACCTCTGTCTTATCAGATGGGGGTCTTATTGGATGGGAGTCCTATTGGACTGGGGGTCCTATTAGAAGGCCCCACCTTCATGACCATATGTAACCTTATTTACCCCCATAAAGGCCCTAGCTCCAAATACAGTCATATTGGGGTTGGGGCTTCAACATAGGAATTTTGGGGAGGCATAATTCAGGCTCTAATAATCTCCTATGCTAGGATGATCCCAAACACTGTTTGAAACTCTGGGGGGCCGCCACTCACCCCTCCTCATCCCATCCCCTTTGGACCAAAATCCTTAAAAATCGAAGCTGAATTTGGGCTTGCTTCATGTCCCTGAAAACTTGATTAGAAAAATCACAGACATTTCTACCACTCTAGAACACCCAGTCCTGACTCGAAAGGTTTCCCTGAGCCCTGAGCAGCTGTCGTGGGACCCCATTTAGCTCCTCAGTCTGACCCCATGACCCTCCACCAATTCCCACCTGCTTGGATCCAGGGTCGGGTCCTGGGTGCCTGTTAGGAAGGTGCAGCAAACCTCGGAAGTCTCCTTTTCCATTTGCCTCAATGTCCCCTGCACTTCCCTTTGAAAACTTTCACTTTATAATGCTGAGGAGGTGACAAGCCAGGAAATGAGGTGAAAACATCAACATATTTTATCCTAAAATGTATTTATTTGGTATATTTTGAAGTGGCTGTTCAAAGAGCCAGCCAGCAGAAGTAGCCCTGCAAAGCTGTCTTTTGTCGGGGGGATTTGCATCTGTACAGAATGTGCATTGATGCAGCCAGGTCTTCCCTTGTCCGGATCCAGGAAAGATTAACTGAGAATCTGACATCTTTAAAGGTCTGAAAGAAACATTTACCATCTATTCTCTCTGAGGGTTGCTACCTTTGAGGTTCCATCTACAGAGCAAGACTACCTTTGCTAGCCAGGCCTCCTCTTCTCTTCCCTCCAATAACCTGATCACCACCATAACCTGGTTTGGGTCAGGCTCTGACCCCTGTTCTTTCTGTAATCTCAAAATGGTATATAAAGTTCTGCACACTATTGGAGATGCATGCGTTAAAAAAGTTATGTGCCTTTTCTCCAATTAATCTGCCTTTTGTGAGCTGATTTTTCAATGAAACTTCAGAGGGCGAAAGGGAAGTTTTCCCTTGGCCCCTGCAAGAGTCTACAGATAGGGGTGGAAGGACTTGGGGCTGGGGAAGGGAAGACACTAAATGAACTCTCAGTCTGGGTTTGTCAAGCAGCAGCCCTGTGGGTAGATGCAGCAGGGAGGAAACCAGATCAGGCAGAGGTCGAGAGCAGCTGCCTCATCTCAAGCAAGGCCGCCTTTCTTTGCCTCCCCTGGAGCAGGGCTTGCTGTGGTCTGGCTGCTAAGAGCTTTCTCAAGCCAGCAGCTGTGCTAGGGCACACGGTCCCCAGTGCAACGGCTGAGCTCCTTCACTCCAAGTGGGCCTCATTTCCCTTCCTCTTGCAAACCCCTGTTAAAGGCTGAAATGTGGCCCTGTCTCATCCTCCCTTGGTTTAAGCTTTTGCCTCCGAAGGGCACCAGAGGGAGACATCCCTGCAGGTCCTGTGGGAGAAGCTTTTTCTCCTGCATCAGGGACCACGTGATAGGCCTAGAGTGTAGCAGCCCGAGATGCCATAGCATCTGGCCCTGCCCTCTTGTCTGCAGGAAGCATAAAGACCTCGCTGGCCTCCTGCAGGCCCCAGATGGGTCCAGAATTCCCTGGGGATCTATGAGGACTTCCCGATTTGTCTCCCACTCTGTGTTTCCCACCATGTTCCTATGTATGTTGCTCGAGCCTTAGCTCCCTCCCGCCAATTCATTCATTATTCATTCACTCAACAAATACAGCACACAGATTCTAACAATGTGCTGGAGCTGCAAGAAGGAACAAATAAGACCCCTGCCCTTGCATAGCTCATTGACTAACTGAAACAGTCAATGATGAGTAAAGCAACAATAAAAACATAAAGAGCGTATACTCTATACTCTAACTCATATATGGAAGTAAGGGGTGCTACGGGAACACCGAGTTGGGGCCTGCATTGGTTTCCTAAGGCTGCTGTAGCAAATTAACACAATTTTGGTTTAAAACAACAGAAGTGTATTGTCTCATAGTCCTGCAGACAGGAAATCGAAAATCAAGGTGTTGGCCGGGCCCTGCTCCCCGGAGAGGCTCCAGGGGAGGGCACTTCTTGTGTCTTCCTCGCTTCTGGTGGGTGCTGATGACCCTTGGCATTCCTTGGCTGGCATCTGCATCTCTGTCTTCATAGGCACATGTCATTCTCCCTGTGTGTCTGTGTCCAAATTTCCCTCTTCTTATGAGGACACCAGTCATGAGATTAGGGCCCACACCAATCCAGGATGACTTCGTTTTAACTTGATTACATTTGCAAAGACCCAATTTCCAGACGAGGTCACATTCACAGGTAGTTGGGATTTGGGGACTTGAACATATCTTTTGGGCATTCACAATTCAACCTACAATAGGGTCCTTAACCTGGACTTGGATCATCAGGGCAGGCTACCTTGAGGAAGTGAAATTAACCTTTGAGAGGGAATAGGAGTTAGCCAGGTAAAGAATGAAGAGGGAAAAATGTGATAAGTCCAGGGGCAAGAGAGGGCTTGGAGCATTTCGGATGATAAAGGTAACCTGCAATCTGGCATTGATTGGCAGTAGGAGTGATACAGGGTGGAAATAGGGCTTAATGGTACCCCATGCTGCATGTTAAGGGACTTGGATTCTATCCTCAGGGGAATGGGAAGCCACTGAAAACCATTATGGGAGAGACTGACATGGTCATATTTGTATTATAGAAACATCACTCTCGTGGCTATAAGTAGAATTGATGCAAGAGGGCACCTGGGGACAGGGAGACAGGTGAGGAGGCCTGTGTTATGGTCCAAGGTAAAGAAGATATTTTAGACTATGGTCAGGGCATAGGAAGTGGAGAGAAGAGAATGGGCTGTGGAGATACTTATGTAGTGGAATCAACAAGACCATATGATTGAAGGGGTGTGGGGAGACACGGCTAGTCCATAGCTTCAGGGATTTCAGGCAGGCCTCTGGCCCAGGGGATTCCCAGAGGGGACAGATCACACCTCCCAGGGGAGCTTAAGCCAAGGAGGGGGCCCCCTACAAAAGCATGTACAGACATGTTTTGGGCTTTGATGTAAAATGCTTATGGCATTTACACAGTGTGCAGCCAAACGCCCAGAGGGCGAGGGGCCTGTTGTTCTTCAAAGAAAGCTGTAGTCAGGTTTCCACCAACATGGAGCAGCCACAAATTATGACATTACTTGGAGGAAGCAAGCTTAAAAGACAAAAATCCCAGTCCAGGACCTACCTTTAAGACTGGGGTGAAACGAGGGAATGCTGCATGGGCGGGTAGGGATTGGAGGGGACTGTGGCATGTGTTAGGCAGAAGGAGCTCTGGGGCTGCATCCCACATGATCTGCTTCTGGTCTTTTGAGTTCACAACACCTGCCCATCTCCCTTCTCCTCCACCTCCCTCACCTAATGCTCTGGATTGATGGTTGTTCTGTCCCTTTCCCCATGTCCCATCCCAGGCTGGCTTGACTTGCCTGTCCCTGGACTGCAGCCTCCAGGTCTGCCTAGCTCCTGAGGTGCCCCTACAGGCCTCCCAACCTGGTCACAGGCACTCCCTTCCTGTCCCACGAACCCTCTCCCCCAACCCCAGCTGCTGATCCAGCTCCTCTCCCAGCAGAAAGCAGCTGACCAAGAAACATGGAAATGAAGTTACATTTTAGACTCTGAGAATTAGAGAGGTTTTGGAATCCTGGGAGAAAAAAAACCCAGGATAATTGGAGTTGTTATTTATGAAGCCAGGCACTGTGCAAAGAGAATTGCATGCATCATCTCATTTGATCCCCACAATCCCCTGAGTATTACTCTCTCTGTTTTACAGATGAGGCGATGGAAGCACAGAGAGTTAAGTGATGTGTCCACAGTCACACAACTTGCCCAAGGTTATATGACTAGTATGTGGCAAAGTCAAGATGCAAAGCCAGGTCTGTGTGATTTTAAAGCCTGTGCTGATGATCCCTCCACTTCCTGTCTCCCAGCACCTGACTGTGCACGTGGACTGCTCCATCAGGGATCTTTGTTGCACTATGTCCCCTCGTGACCTCATCAGTCAGAGTGGGATGCTCCATTCCCAAATCAACCCCAGAGCCAGGCTCAATGAGATTTAGAAAAAAATCTCTGATACAGAAATTATGTTAACCATACTCCTTGTCTCATAGCTCATTATCATAAAAAGTCTGTGCAAAGCCTTCCCTTGTTTTACGGGCTCCTTTCCCACTTTATCCACAGTCCTCACTCCAATTCCCTTTCCTCCCCTAGGTACTCACCATAGGATATTTGATATGTGGTCCTACATACTCATGGATCCTTGTTAAAATCTAATGTTGTTTTGTGGTGTGTATGTGTTTTTAATTTACACTAATGGTGCTGTGCTATAAATCTTGTTCTGTTTCTTACTTTTTTTCCCCTACTCTGCACTAGGTTTTTAAGATTTATCCCTGTTGCTCTTTACACTGCTAGTCCATAGCTTCAACCACTTCCCCCATCTCTTTCCTTTCCATTCTCCCAGGCTTCAGCAAAATAGGAACAGTGCTTGGGTGATCATTCTGAAACATATCCCTTATGAATCTGTTCCTGAAATGGCTCTGGACTCTTTTCCCAGGAGAATATTTTTGGGTTATAGACTTTATACAAACTTAGTTTCACTAAATATTTCCACAACATTTTCAGAATGGCTCTGGGTACTTATTTTATTAGTAGCAAAGGTTCCCATCTCTCCATTTTTCTTCCAACACGTAGAGCTCACATGTTGAGCTCACAACAGGTTGAGCTCACAACACCTGTGAAGTAGTTTCAGCTACTTCTCTAATTGTGAGACTGATTGGTACCCAAAGGAGGGGAGCTACAAGACCACAGGGCCGAGCCTGTTACCTACCCCAGGGTAACAGCTCCTCCTTGGCTGCTGGCATTGAGAATTATTCACACACCTTCTGTGCCCTTCCCTGTGGCATGTGTGAATCTCCCTCTTTCTCTGTCTGTCTTGACTTGTCTTGCCCTGTTTAATCAGAGCCACTCATCAGCATCAGGTAGAACTCAGAATTAGTTGTGTGGTTTGGTGTTCTTGTGCCTGAGGATGTGCCCACTGTATCAATATTCCTCCCAGACCTTGCTTAATTGACTCCAAAGATAGCTGTGCTTCTTTCTCATCTCCAGTGCCAGCCCTTCAGGGCCTCAGTTTTCCCAGTCCTCTCAATCTCAGCTACTTATTCCTCCTCCCTGCCTCATATATGCCATCCGACCTAGGTGGGAATCTCAGAATGCTCTCCTCCCTAGGATGGATTACCATTTGCATAACTAGCAGAGTAACCTGCAGAGAACTTATTTTTGGCTTTTCACTATTGTAGAAAGACATTTCCCTAAATTTCCTTGAGGAGATTAATCAGAAAGAAATGATGCTCCCTCACTTTCCACCCTATGTTGGTAAAGGGAAAATTCTCCTTTGTGTGTCTAAGATTGGGTTTCTTTATGACTGGCTACTCCACTGCGGAAGAGAGAGGCAGAAGAAGTCCTCTGTGTTCTGGAATTTGACAAATAAACTGGTCTGATGCTGGGAGACACTCTTGGGCTAACAGTGGAGTCCTAAGAATCAATTTACATATAGCATCCATGAGGCAATGTGTAAATGGAAGAGAAAGCAAAGAAGCTGATGTTTAGAGACAAGGATGAGGCATAAGAGCAGAGCAAAATAGAAATGGAAAAGTCATGAGGAACTTGAAAACAAACAAATGGGGAGAATCACTGCTTGACAATAGTATCAGCTTACCATTGTCACAAAAATACTGCATAACAAATACCCAGACAATCTCAGCGTCATATGACAAGTATTTATGTAGTCTGTGAACCTATTGGCTAACTGGGATTGGCTGATATGGATGGGCTTAGCCAGTTGGTTCTGCTGGTTTCATCGAGGCTCACTCTTGCATCTGTAGCTGGCTGGGGACTGGCTGATCTAGGTTGGACTCTGTTGGTGGCAACTCAGCTCCACCCATCTCTCATTTTCCTCTTGGGACTAATGGGCCAGCCGAGGCCTGCTATTCTCATGGGAGTGGCAAAGTGCAAGGTGACAAGCCTAATCGTGCACACGCTTTCCAAAGCTGTGGTGTTGTGTAGCTTCAAAACAATTCCAAACACTTATACGGTTTGCTACATGAATGATATATGTGCTGCTGTGATAAGAGCTTGGAGTGAACTCCGTCTGCCTTTGGGATTATTATATCACATCTTATCAGACCCCATATATGAGTTACTGACCTGAACCAGTGGACTTCAAAATACATGGAAACCTAAGAGTTTGACAGACCTTTTGAGAGCTTAGGCTGCAGCAGGTTACACTGTTGGCTGCTTTTCTGAAGACAGAGCCTACAGTGTACAAGGCTGCACTCTGTCAGCCTCTTCTCCAAGACCCACAGCTCAGGCTGTGTGCAACAGGGCCACACCTTGTTAGCCTTGCTTGCCAACACCGCACCACCCTCTAGGAGGAAGAAAGGACTGGTATGAAGTGGAGCCAGGGATTAGAATCCAGCTGATGAAGCTAGGAGGAGTCAGCTTCAGGCCCAAGTTCAACTGGCCCAGGGCCATGGGATGGAGCCTTCATGCATGTGTGTGTATATGCGTGTGTGTGTGTGCATGTGCACGTGTGTGTGTGTGTATTTTATCATTGTACTTCAATGAGGCTGAGGCAGGTAGGTACTACAGAAGGCTGGACATCCAGGCGAGAGCTTCCTCTACTTCTTTCCCTTCCTCCCTCCTTCTTGGAGAGTGGGAACCGTCTGGGCTGCCCCTGCTGCCTGCCAATGCCACTGCAGAGTTATGGGTAGTCCCAGTGGCCCTGTCCCTCACTTACAACAACTGTTCAGGAGCCAGATCTTTGGGAATTTTATGGGTGATGAGAATGTATGAACCAGAACAAGTTTGACTCCTTGACCCCCCATTGAACTGGCAACAGGAAAAGCGAAATCAATTCTGGTAAACTGAGCAGCAGGAGAAAGCAGGCAAGAGTAACGGGAAACCGTCAAGGCCATTTTCTCACCTGCACAACAGGGAAGAGGAGAAAAAACCAAGCCAATAACAACACAATGATTGTGTATTGATGCCTGCTATGTAGCAGACCCTGGGCTGAACAATGGGATGCACAAGTGCATGTCCCGGAACTGGTGCTAGTCTGGTTGAGGACAGGGGATACACATACAGATACATAAATACAGTAGGCTGAGATGGAATGAAAGACAGAGTGCTGTTTGAACCTAGAGAAGGCAGGACCAGGCAGCTTGGGCAGGAAGTCCACACAGGGAATCTTAGCATGGGCTAGGTTCTGCTGCAGCAACAAACCACTTCAACTTTTAAGGTTTAAAACCAAGGTTTCCTTCTCCATTGTGGTTTAGCAAGGGACTCTGTCCCACACTATCATTCTTACCCTGGGACCCAGGTTAAAAGAGCAGCTGGCATTTGGCTGTTGCTAGTCACCATGCCAGGGGAAAGAGAATTCTAGAGAGACTCATATGGGGGAGCAAATGCTCAGGCCCAGAACTGGCAACTGTCACTCTCACCTATGACTTATATGAGGGCTTGGACATGCAATCCTAGAGTGTGCCCAGCACATGGGGAAAATGAAAAATCTGGTGAGCAGCACTCAGGGATGCCACAGAACTTTGGAGATGCTTCCCAGAGGAGAAGAATTTTGGGATGGGGTTTAATGAAGAAGTAGGCAATGAGGCAGAGAAGGGAAGGACCTTCCAGGGTCAAAGGCTCCATGGAGACATAAAAATGTAAGGTGTGTTCCAGGAAGCCTAAGGGCGGTGGGTGGTGGAGGGAGAGAGGCGAGGGGTGGCCTCAGTGTAAAGCTTCTTGTGAGCCTAACTTGGCGATTTGGAGTTTATCCTCCAACAATGTGCAGGCAGCAGACGTCTCTGAGCAGCACAGTGCCGGGGATGCTTAAAAGGAAATGCCCGGGAGGATTTGGGGAGAGCTATATCGGGCACTCAGCTTCCCAAGCAGAGGCCTGCAGTCAGCTGGCCTCAGCCTTCATTGTCTTTGTTTCCCTGGAAAATGCTTTTTATAACTCTGCAATATCCAGCACTTGCTCTTATTTTAAAGATTTTTAAAACCTGCTGTTGTGACTGAGGCAGTTTAGGTGAATGAAATCATGTTTTTTGTTGGACTGTGGAGACAACATATATAAATGATATCATTGGCGCTGAGAGCTTGGCAGCTCCCGGATGTATCAGAGGTCATTCTTAGAGCCCTCATTAAGGCTGTACATCACAAGTCACCACAAGACCCAAGGAGGGCAATATGATTTTGTGATGAGACTTCTGAGGACAAATGTCTCTGAAGAGGGTGTACAGCTGCGTTTTCAAGTTCCCATCTCCCATCTCTCTAGATAATTCCCTCGTCAACATAAAGAGAGGAGGCTGGGCAGGGAGGGAGCTGTGGAAGGAGTTGCAATGTGGGAAGGGCTTAGCCTAAAATACCTTTGTCAAAGTTGAGTCCTTGGAATCATGTTTGAAACATTGTACTGCTACAGAGGAGTTTTCACAGACGGTGCCCCCATTGGAGAGAACCCTTAGCACTCTCTCTCCTGCTTGTACAGACAAAAGAAGACTTCAGTTCTGGTTCCCAAGAGGGACACACGTTGGAGAAAACACTGTTGACCTCCCTCTTGCCTACATCACTGTGCTCACTTCCTCTGGGACCTGTATTCTTTCTGTTGGTGAGCTTGACACTGTTGGCCAGGGTTCTAGGGAGCAGGATCACACAGCAGTGCTGGTCTCTCTTTCATGCTGCGATCTCTCACACAGACACAGCCTATCTCAAAGAGAGATGAGAAGAGCCAGGCCCCCTCTCTTCTTCCTCCATGCTGTTAGCTCACCAGGTCAGATCTTGACCTCAAAGAATGCCGTCTTCCCTTCTGGAGCTGGTCCTGTGATGTGAACCTGGCTATCTTCAATTCACAGGAGAGGGAGTAAGACATTTCATTTTGGCCTTAGGTCCAAGCCATCTTCTTCAATGTAGCTACTACTAGAGAGCTCACAATGAAGCCAATAATTGGCTCCCCATTTGGCAATTTGCGTCCCTTTTCAGAAGGAGGAAGGGTTAGTAATCAGCACTTTTAACTACCAGCATGCAGCATTAACAAGTTCTCAAGGCCTGCAAGCCATAGCGTTTCTGTCTTCCCTATATTGGCCTTGTAACCCCTGACTATGATTAGGGTAGCAGTCAAGAGAGTCCCAGGACAGGAAACAGAAAACATCAGATTTGTGTTTTGGAATGAACCCTCTTGGCTGGATGCGGTGGCCTGTAATTCAGCACTTTTTGAAGCCAAGGTGGGCAGATCGCTGGAGCCCAAGAGTTTGAGACCAGCCTGGACAATATGGAAAGACCCCATCTCTACAAAAACTACAAAAATTAGCTGGGTGTAATGATGTATGCCTGTGGTCCCACCTACTTGGAAGGCTGAGGTGGGAGGATCCCTTGAGCCCAGGAGATCAAGGCTACAACAAGCTGAGATCATACCACTGCACTCCATCCTGGGCAATAGAATGAGACCCTGTCCCCGTCAAAAAAGCAAAAACATTAAAACAAAACAAATAAACAACAAACAAACAAAAAACCAAATGGAATGAACCCAAATAGATGAACCTGGATTTATAAACCAGCTCTGTCACTTACCAATCTGCAAGACTTTGGACAAGTCCTTTAAGCTCAGTTGTACAGTGGGAACAAAGATAGTAACTACTCAGGATGGTTGGGAGGAGCAGGGTTGAAGGATGGTTTGGAGGAGCAGGGTTGAAAGCAAGGGGCCCAGTTAGAAGACTATGCAAAATCCAAGTCAGAGATGATGCCTGGGAAAAGATGTGCATCAGTCAGGGCTTGAAGAGAAAAGCAGAACCGGTAGAAGATGTATGTAAGAGATTTATTGCAAAGAATTGGCCGACATGACTGTGGAGGGCTGGCTAGGGAAGCCCAAAACCTGCAGGGCAGACCACTGGAAAGGACAGGCTGGAACTCATAGGTGTGGGGTGGAGCTGCTGCCCACAGGTAGACATTTGTCTTCCTCAGGGAAGCCTCAGCTCTGCTCTGAAGGCCTTTCAACTGATCAAATCAGGCCTACACCAATAGTAGGGTGATTTACCTTACTTTGAGTCCACTGATTATGGACTACACATCTACAAAATATCCACCTAGATTTGTGCTTGACAGAGGAACTGGGGACTTCAGCCTAGCCAAGCTGACACATAAAATGACCACTCCAAAGGGCTTTGTCCATTCTCCGTATAACAGAGACCCTGATAATTTAGAACAAGACTTATTAGAGGGGCTTTTTGGCTGTGCCTTGGTGTTGGCCACAATAGCATAGCAAGCTCCAGCTGGCTGGTTGTCAGTCACTACCTAAAGTAGCAAGGAGCCAAATGAGGCTTGTTACTCATTTGCCCAAAAATCCATAGAAGGATTTCATGGCCCCAGGCAGAAGCTGCAAAGAACTGAGCTCCCTGTTGCCACAGGTGTAACATGAGGGTACTGATACCCACTTCAGAGGGTGTTTTTGAGGATTAAATGAGCCAGAAATGACGTGTAAACTGCAGCTATACATACGTTTCAGAGTTTCTCATAGAGACTATAAAATAATTTATACGTATCTGCCTCCAGGTCTAAATGTCTTCACTTGTAAGACTAGTGTTCCTCACTTATTACCAATCAGCTCTAGCTTTGTTAATAAACTAGATTTCAACAATGTAATAATAAAGCTCAACTTTAAAAAGCATGAATCAGTATTTTAGAAAGTTAGGCAAAGCTATTTCAAGAAGTGTGGTAGGAATGACATTTATGTGACTTGTTTCATACATAATCTTGGAAAACGCCTACTTATCTTCTCACATGTAACCGAAATGTTGCGTCCTTGGTGAAGGCTGCCCTAATGTGCCCAGCCCTGGTTATGGGCCTCATCACAGGGTGGCCACTGATGATGGATGTCCAGAGACAGACTTAGCCACTCGCAGCCTACCTCAGCTGTCACCACCTAACATGCACCTCCAAATGCCATCCCTAAATCCTACAGTCCTGTCTGTTAGTGTATTTAGAGCTCCATTCTGCTTGGTGAGTGGGATGAAGGGGGTCTGGAAACCTGGTCCTATCACACCTGGTGTCTTTTGTCCCTGAGGACCTTAGCCGCTGGATTGAGCTGAAGCTCCTTTCCTCCAATGGGTGAGCCACCATGCTTTAGGCACTGTGCTAAATGCTGTACATGAATCATTTCAGCTAACATTTATATATTTACTGCCTCTTACATTTTAGCCACTTTCCTAAGAAGTTCATATATATTAATTCACATAACCATCATAACTCTATGAGTAGGTACTATCCTTGTTCCCATTGTACAATTGAGCTTAAAGGACTTGTCCAAAGTCATACAGATTGGTAAGTGACAGAGCTGGTTTATAAATCCGGGTTCTTCTAACTCCACGGCCAATGTCCTTAGCCATGACCCCATATAGCCTCCACAAAACACCCTAGATAGTCCTGTCTCTATTTCACTCTGCCACCTGCCCCTCCTACACACACACACACACACACACACACACACACAAAACACTTTCAGGCACCTGAGATATTACTGTAGTTTGGAGTCTGTGGTAACCTTAACTTTGCAGTTTGGGCTCCTGAGTCCTCTCAAGTAACCCAGTTAGTTCTTCAGTTAATTCTTGATCTTCTGTTTACCTGTCTTACTCTCTCACCCCCTCCATCAGTCCTCCAGCAGACATAGAATTAAAAAAAAACAAAACTGAAGAGCCAAGTCCACTGTCCTGTGACCATCGATCCAGGCTTCTATTCCCTCACGGATCCCACCGCACCATCTATATCTGATGGTGCCTCTGTCTCTTCACTGGCCTGTTCACTCCTTTCAGGCAGAGATTGGATCTTACTTACCTTTCTCTCCTCAGATTCCAACTCAGAGGACTCAATGAAAGGGTGAGTTATCTGCAACATTAGTGGGAAACCTCTGCTCAGGCACGAGGTGGAAATAGGGCCAGTGGGAAAAATTAAGGGGATTAGAGGGGGGCAGATAAACCTCATGGCTGCTGACTGAGTGGAGATTGGAGAGGGGCAGTTTGCATTTCCACTGAGAGCTGGGGACTTATGGAGCTGAGGAATTCATATCAGGGCTATGGTTCTTCCCAGAGTCAGCTATGCGATGATGTTGACAGGGTCAGCCCCCTGATTCTGTCCAAGCATCATTGTCCGGATTTCTCTGCCATTTGCATTTATTGAAATTCACTCTTATTTCCAGGGAAAGCATGACAAAGATACAAACGGTAGCACCTTAACCAGTTTAGAGGAAGGTCATGAGGGAAAGAGAACAAAAGGGAAGAAGGCGAGGTGGCAAGCAGAAAGGAAGGAGAAGAGAGAAGAGGAGATGGGAAAAAAGCAAAAGCATGGGGGAAGGGAGAGAGAATATTTGAAAGCTGACTTCAAGAGGCTTTGTGGCGTGGATGTTAAGAAATCACAGATTAGAGGGTTCTAAAAGAACCTCTACCATCCATCTTCAGAGTCTCAATTTTGCCTCTGTAAAATGGGCAGTAACAAACTTGCCCTTCACACTAAACTCTGCCATGAAGAAGGATTTAGGCATGATCTCAAGAATGTGTTGCATTCCTTCCCAAGAATGTCACGAGTCTTGGTGAGTTGTTTTGCAAGATTTGGGATAGCTTAATACTGAGATGGAGAAATAGTTAATTTGCCAGACTTCCAGGAAGGCTGTGGAAGGCAGAGCAGCCTCACGGGGATCTTGATTTGAGAGGCAATTGGAGCAGGGCTAACTGGACCATCCCTCCCATTGGGGCTGCATGTTTGGGTCAAGGACTCTTGGCAGGAGCAGCAGGTTTGAATGAAAGCAGGGCTTGAGGGAGTGCACTAGAACAGCAGTATGCAGTCTTTGGTCGCTTAAAAATTATGGAAGACCCTGGCCGGGTGCAGTGGCTCATGCCTGTAATCCCAGCACTTTGGGAGGCCAAGGCAGGTGGATCACGAGGTCAAGAGATCGAGATCATCCTGGCCAACATGATGAAACTCTGTCTCTACTAAAAACACAAAAATTAGCTGGGCATGGTGGCGAGCGCCTGTAGTCCCAGCTACTCGGGAGGCTGAGGCAGGAGAATCGCTTGAACCCAGGAGGCAGAGGATGCAGTGAGCCGAGGTCATGCTACTGTACTCCAGCCTGGTGATAGAGTGAGACTCTGTCTCAAAAAGAAAAAAAAATTGTGGAAGACTCCAAAAACTTTTATGTTTTTTTAAACCCATTGGTTTAAAAAAATGTATATTGGTAATTCAAACTGAGGACATTTTAAGACACCAGAATGCACAAGCACACATTTCATTGGCCCTCCAATCAGTGACATCATCAGGCATCAGGTAGATGCTGGAGAACTCTGTGCACTTGACAGAGCATGAGAGTGGAAAATGCAAACCACATTTGGAGTGGTTATGAAAACAGTTTAGATCTCTCAGACACCTGGATACTCCCTGGCCCACCCTGTGAGAACCTCTGAACTACAGACGTGGCAGAATGTTACACCTGATGGAAATCCTGCTGTAACTCTTCAAGACCTCAGACAAGGCGGTGACCTCATGTGATCACAACTGCGATTGGATTTCTTGAGCTATGTGTACCAGTTGATGTGCAAACAAGTCAGAATGATTCACTCAGCCAGAGGCACAAAACTAGAGGGCTCCAGAGAGAAGTACAGTCAGGAATTTGCGGAAATCACAGAAAGGGCCCTGGATCCACGTGAGGTATGAAATTTGAGGATTTGGATCCACTTCGTCTAAATCTGCCAGAAGCAGAAATGCCCCATGTATCATCTAGGTTTAAACTTGTTGCTGTAAGTTCAAAAATATAACTCTTCCCAAAGGCCTTGAGCCTATAGCAGCATCTGCACTCCCCTTATGAGGTCAGCGTCTGTGCTCAGCCCTACCAGCCCCCTCCCCTTTCCCAGTGCTAGAGAAAGCATGAAGCCACTGCAATCAAAATGAAATGTCAAATTTTTAAAAACCCGAAGAACAGCTGTAATTTGCAAGGAGACGGAATGCAATTAGCATACACTTGTCAGAATGGGAGATGGCTCTGTGAGCCCTTTATTGCCTTAGTTTTATTAAGACTGGACTGATTATTACAGTTTCATTTGCTGCTTGCCCCGTTAATGGCCAAAGCAGAACAATAAACAGGAAGGCAGTGGAGAGCATTTAGGAGCAGCATGCCATGGCCCTTGAGGGTCTTCATGGAGGTGAGAGAAGAATCAGGTACCTGCGTGTGGTTTTGTTTGGAGAAAGGGGAAATGAGGGCCTCAGCAAGGATCCTTCAGCCTCTAGTCTACCAGCACTTTTTGTAACTTTTGCTTCCTGGATTGCAGTGCTTTGGAACAGAGGCCAAGAAAATCAGGGCAGACAGTAAACAATCACAGTGTTAACCTGGTAATCTAGATGAGGCCCTGTGGGGAGATGGGAAATTGGAGTTCCCTAGGCATGTCCCAGGGTGGTCTTTAAATTATTCTGCAGTGGCACTATTCTCTGCTAGGGGACATTTGTCTGCAATCGCTGCTGCCTGCTGGGCCTCTACCCCCGCTCTTACCTGACCTTGCACTGGGGGTTGTTCCCTGAACCCCAGTCCTGCTCTGATTGCCACTGCAGGAGTTTCTGCAGCCCTTGAATCAGACTCAGCCTCCCTGGGTGGGAGGCAGTGGGGTTGCCCCCCAGTCTGGAGTCTCTTTTGTGGGCTCCATTAAAGGACATGGAGCCTGCTCATTGAGTGAGCACAACCTGAGGATACGACCGAAGAACAATTTTATTTTTGCTCCCATTCTTCTTTTAAAATTTATTCAGTGAGGACCATTTTTTCCCTTGCCTGAGGATGAAATGTCTGTGTCAGGCAGGCCCCATAATTTTCTCCTGGCTTTAAGGTAATAAAAAGATCTCTGGTCACTTTAAACCACAAATACTGTCTCAATTCAGTAATTAAAATGGTCTATTCCTAGATAATAAAAATTCTGGACTTGTTTTAATGCCAGCTAAAGGGGTCCTTTACAGTGGAGAAGCAGCAGGGTCTTTGGCTTCCCAGCCCAGTGTTTCTCCTTCTCTGCCAGCTGACCTGGGAGTTTCCGAGGTTTCTGACCCTTTCAGCATTTGACTGGCGAAAGGTGAGGTAGGAGGAAGAGGGAGTGTCTCCAGGAAGCAGACATAGGTCTGTAGGCTGAGGCTTCCTCTCTGGACACCTTCTTCCAGCCTCATGAAGACCCCTTAACCTCCAGTTTTGCAGCACTATCTGCAACACAGCAGAATCAACTCACTGGAATCTCTTTGCCCAGGTTCGGATTGTTTCTTAGAAAATCTGGGTGGCTGCAGGACAGTGCACTCTCCTTGCTGAGAAAGTGGGGCTCAGATCGTCCTGCTGAGGTAGGGACTTCCCATCTCTGCCTACACTGTTCCTTCTGTTTTGCTTTCTCAGGCTGACAGGCACTGCCTCTCACTTGAGATTCCACAGTAGTTTGTGTGGGGGTCAGACATCAGTTTAAGTGTTCCCACCACTCCAGGGGCCACATTGTGGGGCCTCTGTGGGTCTCATTAAGGGTCCTTCAGTAGCTGCAGGTAAAGGAGGTTAACATAGCCCACCATCCCCGGCTTTTTGTTTTTCAACTCCAGTCACTCTTTAACTCTGTCTTGCATATTTTAATCTTGGTCAGAGGTCCTGCTGAGAGGTCTAAGGATTGTGAAATTTGTTCTCAGCCTCTTCACTTTGGTAGGCAGCATCAATTATGTTGAAATTGCCTTTTTAACATCCTGTAATGACACTCATTGGATGCCCAGTGGCTGCACTCTCTCCTTCTGGGAATGGTGCTTGGACAGGTTTGGGAAGCTGCTCTACCTCCCTCCTTAACCATGTGGCTTGACAGAGAGATGGCCCCATCCCAGCTCCAGCAGGGGGTCCTGATGGGTGTAGGCCAATCAGCATATTCTCTCCCTCTAACCACAGGGATTGACTCAGCCATGGGCACCTCCTATGGCTTGAATATGTTCCCTCAGAAGCATGTGTTGGAAATTTACTCCCCATTGCAAGAGTGTTGGGAGGTAAGGCCTAATGGGAGATATTAAGGTAATAAGGGCTCTACTCTCATGAATGGATTAATGCTGATTACAAACTATAAAAGGGCTTCAGATTGAGAGTTCAATCTCTTGTTCTCTCTTGACCTCTCTTTGCCTTTCTGCCATAGGATGATGCAGCAACAGGGCCTTTGCCAGATGTTGGCCCCTCAATCTTGGACTTCCCAGCCCCTAGAATCATGAGCCAATACATTTCTATTCATTATAAATTATCTAGCCTCAGGTATTATGTTATAGCAGCACAAGGTGGATCTAGGCAAAAAATTGGTACTGGAGAAGTGGGTGTTGCTATGATTGATACCTGAAAATGTGAACATGGCTTTGGAGCTGGGTAATGGGCAGAGGCTGGGAGAGTTTGGAGGAGCAGGCTAGAAAAACCCTGTATTGCAGTGAATGGAGCATTAAAGGGGATTCTGGTAAGGACTCAGAAAAAAGAAGAACTGTAAGAAAAACTGGAACTTCTTAGAGATTACTTAAGTGGCTATAATCAGAATGTTGATAGAAATATGAACAGCAAAGGCCATTCCGATGAGGTCTCAGATGGAAAAGAGGAATATCTTATTGGAAACTGGAGTAAAGGCCATCCTTGTTATGAAGTGGCAAAGAACTTGGCTGAATTGTGTCTATGCCCTAGGGCTTTATGGAGGGCAGAATTTAAGAGCGATGAACTAGAGTATCTGGTGGAAAAAATTTCTAAGCAAAATATTTAAGAAGCTGCATGGCTTCTTTTAACTGCATGCAGTAAAATGAGAGAGATGATTTAAAGAGAGAATTTATAATTAAAAGGAAACAGAACTTAGGGATTTGAAGGATGCTCAGTTTGGTCATGTGATAGAGAATGAAAGAGCATTTTCAGGAGAGAAAACCAATGCTGTGGCCAAGCCACTGACTGATAACGAGATTAGTATGCATAAAATGAAGCCAGAGGCTATTCTTCAAGACAATGCAAGAACAAACCATAAGGTACTTTGTAGATTACTAGTGCTGTTCTTCCTACCAGAGGCCCAGAATGCCAAAGTCAAATGACTTCTGGTCGTAGCAGAGAAATAAGCTATACGTTATAGCCTAGGTGTGTAGTAACTGGACCATCTAGGTCTGTGCAAGTACACTCTATGATGTTCACACAATGACAAAATTGCCTAATAACATATTTCTCAGAACTTAGCCCCGAATTAAGTGATGTATGACTGTATGCCAAAAAAGAGGCCTAGGGCACCCTGGGGACCTTGAGGCTCACTGTCCAGAGCTGCCTCAAGTCTCTGCTCCCGAAATTTTGGCAAAATGCTCCTAGGTCACTCCAGGTGTGGCTCAAGGGGGGTCAGGTGTGGCTCAGGCCACAGTTTCAGAAGGAGCAAACAGCAAATCTTTGGTAGCATCCGTGTGGTGTTAAGTCTGCAGGTGTGCAAATGCAAAAGCTGTGGAGCACAGCTTCTTCCACGTAGATTTCAAAGGATATCTCAGGCAGCCTGGGTGCTCAGGCAGAGACTCATCCCAGGGGTGGAGTCACTGCAGGGAGTCCCATGAGGGCAATGCTTAGTGGAGTCATGAGGATGGGATCACCCCCAAAACTCCAGAACTGTAGAGCTACCAGCATGCAACACCAGCCTGGGAGAGTGGCAGATACCTGACTTTAGCCAGTGACAGCTGCTATATGGGCTGAGCTTGGTAAAGCTATAGGGGCAGGGCTGTTGGAGTCCTTGTGGACTCAACCCCCACCTCAGTGTGCCCAGAGGTGGAACATGGAATCAAGGAAGATTATTCTGGAGCCCTAAGATTTAATGTTATTTGTCCTTTTGGGTTTTGGACTTACTTGGGACTAGTTCTCCTTGTCTTCTTGCCTATTTCCCCCTTTTGGAATGGGAATGTCTATTCTATGCTTGTCTCAACATTGTTTTGGAAGTAGGTAACTCTCTTGGTTTCGCAGGCTCACAGTAGAAAGGAAATTTGCCTTAGGATGAATCCTGCCTTGAGTCTTACTTGTATCTGATTTAGATAAGACTCTGACTTTGGACTTTTGAGTTGATGTTGGAATGAGTTAAGACTTCTGGGGCTATGAGATGGAATGAATATATTTTATATGTAAGAAGGACATAAATCTTGGGGGCCAGATGTGAAATGATATGGTTTGAATGTATCCCCCAAAAGCATATATTGGAAACTTAATCCTCAATGTAACAGTATTGGGAGGTGGGGCCTAATGGGAGGTGTTTAGGTCATGAGGGCTCCACATTCATAAATAGATTAATGCTAGTTATGAATTATAAAAGAGGTTGAGGCTGCAAGTTCAATCTCTTGTTCTCTCTTGTTCTCTCTTTGCCCTTCTGCCATGGAGGATGCAGCAGCAAGGCCCTTGCCGGATGCTGACCCCTCACTTTTGGACTTCCCAGGCTCCAGAACCATGAGCCAATAAATTTCTATTCATTATAAATTATCCAGTCTCAGTTATTATGTTATGGCAGCACAAAGTGGACTAGAACAGCACCCAAACAATCAGCACAGAGAGAGGCGAGGAAACATGCTGAGGATTTTGCATGGGAAGATGCAGTCTCTGTTCTGTGGGAATGACCAAAAAAAGACCACTTCTCTTCCCCTAGACAGGCAGGTCTAGGGGAGACTGAAGGTCTGCAATTTTGATGGTCATTTTACTGACACAAGGGGAGAGTGTGGAGCTACCAGGGTCCACCATGTGGATCCTGAAGATGAACCAAGACCACGGCCTTCTGTGGTCTTGGCTTATCTGTGCCTTGATCATGAGAAATCAGGTCCTGGTGACATCAATTGAGTCACCAGGTCAGGTTTCCTAAAGCTAGTTTTCAACTGGGGGTGATTTTGCTCCTTCTCCCCAAGAGGACATTTAACAATATCTGGAGGCATTTTTGATTGTCATAACTTGGGAGGTGGGAGAGGGGCTACTGACATCTAGTGGGTAGAGATCAGGGATGCTGCCAAATATCCTACAGTACACAGGACAGCTCCCAAAACAAAGAATCATCCAGCCCAAAAATGTCAGTAGCAATGAGGTTAAAAAACCATGCTCTAACACAAAAACTGTATCTGGACTTTTCAATCATATGAGCCAATGTGTTTATTTTATTTGTTTTAATGTTCAGTTGGTTTTCCTATGATTTGCAGTTGAAAGAATCCTGACTGACAGTTCCTAAAACAGGACACCTTCTCATTCCCAAGTTCCCTCCTCAGAGCCTCACCTAAGGCCTGCAGGCCCCTCCCAGGAATCACCCTTCTTGACATAGTCACTCTTTCTGCCTCCTTGGTAGACACTTTTTAGAAATAGTGTCCTCCACTCCAGGAATCCCCATAAAAAATCCCATCTTCTCAAGTCTTAAAGATACTTGGATGAAAGCATCTACAATTTTGCCCAAAAATTTAAAGATCACAATTTAAAAATTTTAGTATGAACTATTTCAGACCTACAGAATAAGTGCTTACCATCCAGCTTAAGAAATACGTCCCTTTTCCTATAGCACTTTCCTCTCCCTCCTCAAGAGAAAACAGTTTCCTAAATTTGGTGCTTATCTTCTCATGCTTATTTTTTGTATAGTATCTTCTCTTCATGTATTCCTAAATACTATATTTCTTTGAATCTTTTATATATACTTATATAAATGATATCATGTGGTATGTATTCTCATGACTTGTTTTCTTTGTAATGTGTCTTAGAATCCCCTAGACTGCTTTAGGTAGCTTTGGGTTCTTCTGGTCTATGTGATGTTTCCTTATGTGAATTTAGATATCCATCCTCATGGTGAAGCTCAGCCCAATTTTTCCACAAGTAAAAAGATGCCTCTGTGGAGATTCATGAGCCTGTGTCCTAGAGCACATGTACACAAGCTTCTATTGCATTCACCTAGAAGTCAGTGTTTAGTTGTAGTGTGTGTGCACTTTCACATCCTACTAGCTGTTGCCAGATTGGTCTTGAAGGTCACCTGAAATTTAATCATGCTATATATGTTGTAAAGATGTGTTAGAGGACACAAATATTGTTCTTGGCCCTCATCCATCTCAGTCACTCCTGAGATTTTTTGGATCTTTGTGTGCAAATACTATGTGAATAAGTACAATAGAAAGAATAATGGCCTTCCCAAAGATATCCACTCCTAGTCTCTGGAACCTAGGAATACATTAAATTCCATGGCAAAGGGACTTTGTAGATGTGATTAAATTAAGGATCTTGAGATGGGAACATTATCCTGGATTACCCTGGGCCCAATGTAATCACAAGGTCCTTATAAGAGAGAGGCAGAGGGGTCAGAGTCAGAGAAGTCAATGTGATGAAGGCAGCAGAGATCAGAGTGAAGTGAAGAGTGGCACATGAGCCAAGGGATGCAGGAGGCTCTCTAGAAGCTGGAAAAGGTGAGGAAATAGATTGTCCCCTTAGAGGTTTTAGAATGAATGCAGCCTGTTAACCCACTTTGTGCTCTTGATCTCCAGAAGTGTAAGATATTAAATGTATGTTGTTTCAAGTTTGTGGTAATTTGTTACAGCAGCAAGAGGAAACATACAAGAAGCAAGGCCAACTCAGAGCAAAAATTCAGAAGGCAAGGCTGGTCTCTGGTGTGCCCACATGCCCAGTACCATGACTGACAAGTTGGCTGTCTTAGTCTGTTTGGGCTGCACTAACAATACCATAAACTGAGTGGCTTATAATGAACAGAAATGTATTTCTCATAATACTAGAGGCTGGGAAGTCCAAGATCAAGGTGCCAGCAGCAAGGTGCCTCTGTGTCTGGTGAGGATTCACTTTCTCATAGATAGTGCTGTGTCCTCCTTACATGGGAAGGAATAAGGAAGCTCAATGGGGCCTCATTTATAAGGACACTAGTCCCATCTATGAGACCTAATCACCTTCCAAAGGCCCCATCTCCTAATACCATCATCATCTTGGGGGTTAGGATTTCCATATATATATATGGGGAGAAATATAAACATTCAGACCATGGCATGGGCATTTAACAAAGGTTTAGCCCCTTCTCTTTTCCTCCCTGTTCAATCAATCCCAAGTGCTGACCCCTCAGGCCACCCTGAGGGTCCTAGTAAGGAGGAAATCTCCTAATACAGGTTTTAATATTAGAACATCTAGAAGATCCCTTAGAAGCTCCAACAAAAGAAAATCACATTCTTATGTTAGGCACTGCCCGAGGTGCCTTCACATGGTATCTCATTTGAGCCTCACAGCAACCCAAGGAGGTAATAATAATAATATCAACAATCATAAATACTTATTATTGAGACGTGTTTTTGATTCTAGGCTCCATGCAAGGGATCAGTTGAACTGTACAGCTAGGCATGGTCATCTCATTTTTATTGATGAAGAAATCAAGTGAGGCTAAGTGATTTTTCCAAGACTCCAAAGCTAGTATGTCATGGAGCAAGGGTTTGTAACGCAAGTCCATGTGATCTCAAAGTTTCTGCTTCGTCTATGGCAATTTCCTCAGAAAACAGTTGTAAAGAGGGTTCCAGCCAATCCTTCCCTTCATAGCACACAACCATAGTTCTTTTCCTCCCTCCTGTCAATACCCTATGTCCATAGTGAATCCCACCTCCTCAATGTCAGAGATACCTGTATTCTGCATTTAGTGACTGCAGAGAATTGGGCAATTCTTCCCCAGTTCCAATTCCTCTGCAAACATTTCTTCCTCCATCTGTTGATGATAATCTTCTGGCTTGCCACCTATCCTTTCAGAGGCAACTGTCAGAGGGCATCTGCAAGGAAACTGTGATGGGTTGCTACCAGCACATTCCTGAGTATGCCTCTGTGTGTGTGTGTGTTTGTGTGTGTGTGTGCGCTTACACATGCACACAGGTGACTACTAGACTGCTGTATAAGTCCCTTTAGGATGGCTGGATTAGCCCAAAGGTCTCAAGCCTAGAGGCCACTGTAGTATTTGCTCTATTCATGAAGCTTGGAGATAGGAGTAGGGCTGTGCATGAATGAGGAGGCTTCAAGTGGCCATTTTCCTGGCAATGTCAGTTTTATGGGCCTGAAAAATATCCCATCTCTGTTTAGAAAGTTGCTTAAATGAAAACTCAGTTTGCCAAGTTGCAGGTAGTTGTGATCACATGACTAAGCATAGGGCAATAAAATGTGAGCAGAAGTGATATGTATAACTTCAGGGTCATTTCCAACAGAAGACAAGCCAACTTTTCTGGATGTGGCTCTATTTTACCCTTCCTGAAACTGAGGTTTCTGACTGACTTCATGAAGCGAAGCTGCCCATCATCTAGGCTGTCTGGATTGTTACACCAGTGGGAAATAAACTTCTACTTTACGTAAGCCACTCTGTTGTGGGGTATTTTTGTTACAGCAGTTGAGTAGTTTTACCCTAATTAATGTAACTACATTCTATGAAGCATCAAGAGAGCAATTACCCAGGCTTTATATGTGCAGAAAAGATTACATCATTTTAGGCATATGCCTTGTTTTTTTTTTTTTTTTTGACCAGATGGATTACAAACTGGATCATCCACCCCCATCTCTACTTCGCTTTTGACTATGCAGTGGAATTGCATCTTAAATTGGGGTTTGTTTCTATAGTTAGGGCATAAGGTAAGAACCGTTAATATTAAAAATATTCTTATGGACTCTCAATAAATCCAGTGCAGCCAGCATTTTCTCTAGCTTTGAAAGATGTCTGTTTCTTTGGTCATGCTCTTGTTGAGGATTGCCATTTAGGGACCTTATTCTATTAAAAATATGTTTTAAGACATGCTCATTTCTTTCCACTCTCCCTCAACTTTTTCTTCTTGTCTCTCGGATATAATTGGATTCACCTAGGTTTAACATGTGTATGAAGCAATTCAGTATAAACACTGGTGGTCAACAGCTTGGCTGCCAGGAAAGAAGTGGACTCTGAATGCTGGAGGCCAGAGAGCTCCCAATCCATCTGGTTTGCTTCAGGTGCAGTCTTGCCTTAGGTTAGGGAGCTGGACATCATGATTTAATGAGATTGCTTTGAGCAAAGGCAAGAAGCCCCCAGAGTGGCAGAGGATGCAGTTGCTTGCATGGGTAATTATTTCTGTCTCTCTTCCCATCCTCTCCAACAACTACCTTAAGTATATACTGATTTATGCCTAAAAATCTTCTTACTCTGGTTTAATGCTTTAAGAATTGTTTCAACACAAATCCTTGCAGTATTTTCCATTATTCATCATTTATATATCATTTTTGCAAACTCAGATTATTTATTAAATGTTCACTTTGGGCATTTGGTAAAGACAAAAGTACCCATATTCTCATCACCCTGCCTCAACAACTATCTTCATTTTAGCAGAATCCCTTTTAGTTTTTGTTCAAATGAATATATTTTTCCTTATTTGTAATTATACCAAACATATCTTTTTATTTAAAATTTTATTGTTGAATTCTTTCCATGTAGTTACACCTTTGTAATTATAATTTTAAGAGTTGCATAAAAGCCTATTGAATTTATGTATCATATTTTACTCTGCAGTTGGCAGAGTTCATAATGGAGAGAATAATATCTACTTCTCTGAGTTGTTAAGGGGATTATAAAGATATGTGGTGCTTAGCTCAGTACCTAACATACTACAGGATTGGTAGAGAGCATGGTTTTTGGACATAGACTTCCTGGCTTGGAATTTCGGCTTCACCTCTATCTAGCTATATTTCGGAATTTACTTACCCTCTGTGTGCCAGTTTCCTCAGCTATAAAATGGGGATGATAGTAATTCTTAAACCATAGGTTTGTCATGAGAATTAAATAAGTTAAGTCCTACATGTGTTGTTGTCATTATCATCATCCTTATTTTTATTCCTCTCCGATACACTGGGTCATTGCCAAAGTCCTAGAATCAATTCTTTCAAGTAATTAAATTTCGTGTCTTATTGCTTTATCTAAAATTCTCACAATAATAAATTATTAAAAGCTTATCTGGCATATTTGTTCTGTTGCTTATTTTAAAGTTGATACGTTTTTATAATTGTCGTTAATTGGGCTTTTGTGTACAATGGGTATTATTTTTTATATAAAAGTGGATATTTCTGTCCCTTTTTAAAAATTCTTGACATAAGGAATAGATGTTAGATTGTATTAAATGCTTTGTGTAACCCATTGAAATGATTATGTTGTTTCTTGCTTAACTATCAAAATGATGTGTGCATTATCTAATAATTTCTTTTGATTTCCTTTGGATCTTTGTTCTTGTTGTCCTTTTCCTGCTCTGCCTGTAATCTCTACACATAAGGTAAATGGTAGGTATCTTAGAGTTCTCCATAGAAAGAGAACCAATAGGGTATATAAGAGGAGATTTATTTTATTTTTATTTTTATTTGTTATATATACATATTTTTATTATACTTTAAGTTCTATGGTACATGTGCTCAATGTGCAGGTTTGTTACATATGTATACATGTGCCATGTTGGTGTGCTGCACCCATTAACTCGTCATTTACATTAGGTATATCTCCTAATGTTATCCCTCCCCCCTCCCCCCACCCCACAACAGGCCCATTTAACATAAGAATTGGCTTATGTAATTTTGGAGACCAGTAAATACCACAATCTGCTATTTGCAGTCTGGAAGGCCAGTGGAATAGTTCCAGTCCAAGCTCAAAGGCCTGAGAACTAGCGAGCACAAAGGAGGAGAAGGTGGATAACAGAGCTCAAGCAGAGAGCACATTTTCCCTTCCTCTGCCTTTTTGCTCTGTTTGGGCTCTCAGTGGATTGGATGATGCCCACCACATTGATGAGGGTGATCTTCTTTATTCAAATGTGAATATCTTCCAGAAACAGCCTCACAGACACGCCCAGAAATAATGTTTTACCAGCTATCTGGATATCCGTTAGTTCAGTCAAGTTGACACATCAAATTGACCATCCCAGCAGGAAAGTTTAGACAAGGTTTATCTGGACCTGGAGGTTATGTGAGTACTCCAGCCAGTGAATGGACAAGAACCAAGTGATGAAGTGAAAACTACTTCTATTAATTTCTAAACTGACAATAATAGATAGCTAGCAACAAGTATTAGTTAAAATAATTTAATGCATTTGAGTATTTATTTGCTTAATATTTGAAAATTAATCTTAGCATTTCTACAATGTGTAATGTTAAATAACTTACCTATTTTGAACTTAAAAGGATTTCTTGTATATGATTCTGTGACTGTTACATGAGCAGACATTTGACAGATCTGCTTGTATCCTTGGAAACGTGTATTTAGTCACAGACAACACTGCATGACTCAAAATTTTTTTCCAAACTCATTAAGTGTTTTATGTGGTAGGAATATGATAGTTAATTGTGTTTACAAGTAATGTGTGCATAAATAAGTAGAACAGGCAATATTAATGACTGTTAAGAGCTTTTAGAACAGCATATGTTATTACCAAGTATGGCTGATGTGAATAGATTTCTTCACTATAAACCACCTTTATTTTGCAGGAATAAATCATATATGTTCCTGGTATATTATTCCTTTAATGTAAGGCTGATTTTACTTATTGATATTTTATTTCAATATCTTCTATTTGTATTCAAATATGACGTTGGCATAGATTTTGCTTTGTGGCTGTATCTTTATCAGATTTCAGGCTCTGTATCATACTGACCTCATAGACTAATATAGTCATCCTAAAAATTTTTCTTGCTTTGGAACAGTTTATAGCACACAAAAATCATTCGTATGAGGAATAATTAGCAGCACATCTTTATGGCCTTTGTAAATAATCTTCAGGTTAAATCTAACACTGTTTTCCATTTTTTTCTTGCATCAGGTTTAGAATGCCATATCTTTAAGGACATTTGTTTTCTACCTTATTGAGGTTTCAAATTATCTAACAATTCAGGATAATATGCTTTTATAATTTTTAAAATTATTTTATTTCAGTTGTTATATTAGCTTTCTGATTTTAATTTTGTTAATTTGAATTTGTTTTTGATTGGCTTTACTAGTTTAGGTTTTCTTACTTTGTCACTTATATTTTTCTTTCTTAGTTACTTAGGGTTTTTATTGATGTTATCCTTGCCAATAGTGTCCCTTGTCCATGTAACTCTGACCCCTTTCCTAGTCAGAGATAATTGGCTGATGCAGGCAAAGATCTTCCAAAAGGTAGGATTCATCATTAGAGTCTTAACTCACTCGAAGTGCAATTAAGAACCCCAAAGACGGCTGTGCGCGGTGGCTCACGCCTGTAATCCCAGCACTTTGGGAGGCCAAGGAGGGTGGTTCACGAGGTCAGGAGATCGAGACCATCCTGGCTAACATGGTGAAACCCCGTCTCTACTAAAAATACAAAAAATTAGCTGGGCGTGGTGGCAGGCGCCTGTAGTCCCAGCTACTCGGGAGGCTGAGGGAGGGGAATGGCGTGAACCTGGGAGGCGGAGCTTGCAGTGAGCTGAGATCGCGCCACTGCACTCCAGCCTGGGCGACAGAGCGAGACTCCGTCTCAAAAAAAAAAAAAAAATAATAATAATAAAAAGAACCCCAAAGACTGTGATGTTAACTGTAGGGAGCCAATAAGCAAGGTCAGAGTGTATATGGACCAATATTGCCACCAGCAAAGCCCCATGCAAGCTGAAATCAAGGGAAAGAAGGATATCAGCTTGAGCTGTGAAAACTGGTAGAAAGAAAGACCCGTATGTGGAGAAAAGCATGAACCAAGAGCCATGTAATCCCGGGAAGATGAAGGTGGACAGTCGAGCCACGTTTTATCCCTCTGGTTTCCATGAGGTCTGACTATGCTTCCCTACCACGTACTTCCATGAGGATCCCTTTCTATTTTTATATAACTCTTATCTTACCCTTGGGCTAGAGTTCCTGTTTAATGCTATCAAGCATGTCTTAAGATATTTTCTTATGTTTTTAAACTTAATGCTCACTTCATTTACTTGATTTTTAAATAATTGAATAATTTAAAGTAACTAAGAGGCTGAAGTGGATGACAATTTATTATTTCTCTCATTAATTACTCAAATCATGCAGACCCTCTGATTCTTTAATAATCTTTGCTTCGTCCATTTTTTACCTATTCTTAGCACCCAACACCAGGACACAATTTATTCTCAATGGTTGTCTTAATGGTTTCCCAAGTAGATAAGGTACCAGATTCTCATCTTATTCTTTCTCTGAATTACAAATACAAATTAGGTAAAAATAAAATCCATATTTCTGTGAATATATATCTATGTCTCCATAGAGAAAAAAAGATAGGAAGAAAATAGACCAAAGTCTTACCAGTGCTTATTCACAGTTTTTATTTTGTTTTTGCTTCTGTTTTCTGCAAACAATGAGAGCGCATTATTTTGTAATCAGATAAATGAAATTATATGAGACTAAAAAATGAACAATTAATTTCTGAGTCTGACTTTGCTGTAAAACAGAGGTTTTTATATATAGTGTTTTTGTTTTCATTGATTTCCGCATTTGCTATTATTTAGCCCAAATGTAATTCTGCAGAGGATTTTTTTTTTAATTTACAATCTTTAAACATGTTTTATCTATTTTAACTTATATTACTAACAGATCATTTTTTTTTTACCTGACCACTAGACTTGAGGGAAATTGGGTCACAACCCTGGTTATTGGCTCTTCTGCATCTACTCTCTTTACTGGTTCTGATCTGTCTTTTCTAGGCATAGGCAGAACATAAGTGCTTGACACGGGCAGATTTGTTCATTCATTACTTTTAACAATTATTTGTGTGAGTTTTACAGCACACTGGTACTGCTGTAGGATCTGAGGATGGAATGCAGAAGTTAACAAGACAGACAAAACCCGTGTTTCTATGGAGTTGATATTCTAATGAGGAAGCTAAGCAAGCAAGTTAGTGTGCAATGTATAGAAATAAGAGCTACCCAGAAAAACAAGTTTACGTGGAATATGATAGGGATAGGGTTTTCAGGAAGGTGTATTTGCAGTGGCTATATTTACAATGCAATCTGAAAATATGGAAGAAATCACTCCAGGCAGCAGGGGCACTAGTGTGAAGGTCCTGATGTAGAACAAGTGTGGATATTGAGAAAGACAAGGAAGGTCGCTGTGGCTAGAGTTGAGTGGGAGAGAGAAAGTGAAGTAAGAGATGAGGCCGGAGAGGTGAGTACAGGGCAGTTCATGAACATGCAGATCAGAGGAAGGGATGTGATTTTTAGGTTTGATGGGAACCCACTGGAGCATTTTAAGCAGGGAAGTAATGTGATTTGTTTTATATATTGAAAAGATAACTTGAGGACTTCCATTCTGGGCAGATGGAATAAAAGTACTTTTCCCTATTCCTGCCACCAAGTACAACTAATAACCCTGGATGTTATACATAAAACAAATGTAAGAACACTCCTAAAGGTAGAGAAAAAGAAGCAGGCTGGATGGGGACCTCAGGACCTTAGGACCTCACCAATGGTGAGTTTCTTATTGTTTTTGTAAATTTTAAATTTTTGCCTCGTATATCCCAGACTTGGAGCTGAAGAAGCCAGGAACTCAGAAAATGGTACTGATGAAAAACAAAACATCAAAAAAAAAAAAAAAAAGCCACAAACAAGAAGCCCAAACAAAAACTTACTCTCTAGGCAAAGGACCAGGAAAGAGGCTGGCTAAAAACATTTAGACAATAACTGCTCTACTCTAGCCAAACACCACAAAAAAAGCTCTGGGTCACCCACATCCATGCCAGCAAAAGCTAAGTAGGGAGCCTAGACTTTTATCCTTCACTGTCTATAATGAGGACCGCAACACCCTTGTGGGGGAAGTGTCAGAGAAGGCCAAGTAGGGAGCTGGGACTTTCATCATGACAGATGGCAACAAGCCCCTGACCTCCTGCAGTGTGAATGGAAACCAGCTGGATAACCTGTACATACACCACCACCTGGCATTAACTAGATGCCTTTCCCCTTTCCCATTCAAGTAGTTCAGATGAAGCCTAGTGGAGATACAGGATTTTCACCACTGCCCAGAAGTAAGAAGGCCACCACTTCCTCTTTGGTGTCAGTGGAGGTCACTTGGGGGACAGTAACAAGGCACCCCTACCCTTCTGAGCCAGGAAGGTGTGAGTGAAGACCTAGCGGGGAGCCAGGACTCCCAATCTTTCAGTAGTAGTGAGGGACACACCCTCATGGAGGCTGGATTTGGAACCTGAACTTCTATCCCTACCTGGCAGTAACAAGTTGGCCCCAACCCCTTTTTCCTGGCAGCCAAGTGTCAGAAGAAGCCAGCTAAAAGAGATTTAAATAAGATTCATAGTATAATACCCAAAATATTTCAAGAGAAAATTACTTGTCATACTCCAAACCAGGAAAAGTTCAAACTGAATAAAAAACGACAATCAATACATGCTAATACTGAAATGACAGAGAGGTTAGAATCATCTGACAAAAATGTTAAAGCAGCCATCCTAAAAAATACTCCAAAGAGTGATCATGCATGCACTTCAAGCAAGTGGAAAATAGAAATTCTCAACTAAGAAATGGAAGATACAAAGTAGAACCAAATTGTAGTAAAACACAGAATAACTAAAATTAAAAACTTATTAATGGGCTCAACAACAGAATGAAGTGGAGAAAAAGGAAGGAATCCGTGACCTGAAAGATGATAACAAAAATTACCCCATCTGAACAACAGAGAGAAAGTAGATTACAAATAAATAAGCAGAGCCTCAGGGACCTGTGCAACTATAATATTAATGTTGCAGGAATATTGGAAGGAGAGGTGAGAGAAGGTGGGAGTGAAAAAGTACTAGAAGAAATAATGGTTGAAAACTCCCCAAATTTGGCAGAAACTGAAAACATCAGATTCAAGAAGTTGAGCAAATCCCAAACAAAATAAACCCAGAGAATTCCACACTAAGACATCATAGTCAAAGTTCTAAAAACTAAAAAAAAAATTGAAGGCATTGAAGAGAAATGATACCTTATCTGTAAGAGAAAAAAATTCAAATGACTACAGGTTTCTCAGCAGGAACAAGGGAGGCCAGAAGAAAGTGGGATAGCATTTTTCAAGTGCTGAAGGAAAAGAACTGTCAACCCAGAACAGACAGTGAAACTGTTTTTTAGGAATTGAAGAGAAATTAAGAAATATTCAGATGAAGAAAACTATGACAATATGTCACCAGCAGACATGTCTTAAAATAATTGCTCAAGGAGGTTCTCTAAACGGAAAGGGACTGATAAAAGAAGGAAATTTGGAACATCCAGAAGGAAGCAAGAATGTAGTACAAAAAAATGGGCAAGTTCAATAGATTTTTCTTCTCTTCTTGGGTTTCTAAAATTACATTTGACAGTTGAAGCAAAAAATTATAACAGTGTCTGATGTGTCTTTAAATGTATATAGAAGAAATATTTAAGACAATATATATTACAAATGAGAGAGGGTCAAAGGCCATAAAGGGAAGTAAGGCTCCTATATTTCACTTAAACTGATGAAATGATGACACCAGTAGAATATAGTAAGTTATGTACACACAATGTAATACCTAGAGTGACAATTTAAAAACCTGTACAAAGAGTGACACATAAATAAACAAAAACAACATAAAAATCAAAATATAATTCTACAAATATTCAAGTAGCCAATTGGAAGGCAGAAAAAAGAAAAAGAACAAAAAATAGAACAGCACTAAACAAAAAATAAAATCACAGACCTAGGCCCTGACATATCAATAATTATATTAAATGTAAATGGTCTAAACTTACCAATTAAAAGAGAAAATTGGCAGAGTGGATTAAAAAGTATGATCTAACCATATGCGGTCTACAAGAAACTCATTTCAAATATAACAATATAGGCAGGTTGAAGGGAAAAGAAGTAAAAAAAGATATATTATGCAAACATTAAAGCAAAGCAGGAGTGGTTATATTAATATCATATAGAGTAGATTCAGAGCAAATAAAATTACCAGAGCTGATAATGGACATTATATAATGATAAAAGAGTCAATCCACTAAGGAGACATAACAAATCATAAATACATAGGCACAAAACAAGAGATCTATAAAGATATGTGAAGGAAAAGCTAATGTAACTGAAATGGAAAATAGACAAATTGATAATTATGGCTGGATATTCAACACCCTTCTCTTAATAACTGATAGGACAACTAGACAGAAAATCAATAAGAATATAGAAGAACTCAATAATATTATCAAACAATAGAATCTAATTATTGATAGAACACTCCATCCAACAACAGCACAATACACATTCTTTTAAAATGTCTACAGATAACAAGATACACCATATCCTGGGTCATAAAACAAACTTCAACAAATTTAAAACAATTGAAACCATACAGTGTGTTTTCCAACCATAATAGACTCAAGCTGTAAATCATTAACAGAAAGACAACAGAAAAATATCCAAACATTGGAAGCCAAACAATATACTACTAACAATTCATAGGACAAAAAGGAAATCTCAAGGAAAAAAAAATTGAAAACATTAAACTAAACAGAAATGAAAATACAGCATATAAAAATTTGTGGGTCACAGATAAAGCAGTGATGAGAGGAAGATTTATAGCACTAAATGTACACATTAGAAAAGAGGGAAAGTTTTAAATCAGTAATCTAAGTTCTTTCTTCAACAACCCAGGGGAGAATATGCAAAATGAACCCAAAACAAGAAGGAAGAACATAATAAAGAACAGAAATTAATAAAGTCAAAAAGAAAAAAAGAATACAGAAAATCCATGGAAGAAAAGGCTTTTTTGGAAAATATCAATAAAATTGACAGACCACTGACAAAACTGATAAAAAAGGAAGCCAAGACGGAGTACTAATATCAGGAACAAGAGAGGGAATGTCACTATAGACTCCACAGACATCAAAAGAAAAATAAAAACACTATGAACAGTACTGTGAATGTTATTCATAAACATTTGACAATTTAGATAAAATGGACCAATTTCTTGAAAAACATAAACTACCATAACTCACTCAAGGTGAGATGGATAACTTGAATAGGCCTATAGCTAAATAATTAATTCTAAAGCTGCCAAAAAATATTTCTAGGCCTAGATAATTTCATTGGAAATTTTGCCAAATATTCAAAGATTAATTCTTTAATTATTTTTACATTATAATTATAATTCTTTAATCATTTATATTATCACTATTATATTATAATAATTATATTATATTATAGTAATTATTATATTATAATATTATAATATATTATATTATAATGTTATAATTATAATTATTATAATTTGTTATAATTATAATTATTATAATATGTTATAATTATTATAATACGTTATAATTATAATCTAATTATTATAATATATTATAATTATAATTATATTATAATTATTATGTTAATTGTAATAGAATATATTATAATTATATTATAATTATTATGTTAATTATAATATAATATATTATATTATTATGTTAATTATTTATATTATAATTATAATTCTTTCATTATTTTAATAATTCTTTAATAATTCAATAAATTCTACACAATTTCTTGCAGAAAACAAGAGATAACAGTTTTCAATTCATTTCATGAAGCTGGTGTTACCTTGATACCAAAACTAGAGAAAAACATGAAAAAGAAAACTGCGTTGGGGGTGGAGGCTCATTCCTGCAATCCCAGCACTTTGAGAGACCAGCATGGGAGTTTGCGACCATCCTGGACAACATAGTAAGAGTCTGTCTCTATAAATAATAATAATAATAAATAGCCAGATTTTTTAGGGAGGCTAAGGTGAGAGGATTGAGTCCAGGGGTTTGAGGCTTCAGTAAGGTCAAGATTGCACTATGGCACTCCAGCTGGGGCAACATAGGGAGACCCTGTCTCTAGAAAAAAAAATTAAAAAAAGAAAACCACAGACCAATATCCCTCATGAATATAGACACAAAAGTCTTTAATAAAACATTAGCAAATAGAATTCAACAGTTTCAGAATTTTATAGTTTTGCTCATATAGATCTTGTACCTATTTTGTTAGATTTATTAAGTATTTAATGTGTGGAGGGGCCACTGTAAATAATATTGTTTTACATTTCAAATTCCATTTGCTTTTTGCTAGTATATATTAAAGTAATTTGACATTGTATATGAACCTTTTACGAAACCTTGCTATAACTGCTTATTAGTTCCAAGAGTTTTTGTTGTTGTTGTTGATTCTTTGGGATTGTCTACATAGTCATGCTGTCTGTGAACAAAGGCAGTTTTCTTTCTTCCTTCCCAATCTGTAAGCATGTTTTTCATTTTATTGTCTTATTTCATTAGCTAGGGCTTTCAGTATGGTGTTGAATCAGGGTGGTAAGAGATGAAATTCTTATTTTTTATCTTAAAGGCAAAGCATTTAGTTTCTCACCATTAAGTACGTCGTTAACTCTAGGTTTTTTGCAGATGTTCTTTATCAAACTGAAGTTTCTTCTTATTCCTAGGTTGCTGAGTTTTTATCATGAATGAGTGTTGGATTTTGTCAAATACTTTTTGGCATTTATTTATTTGATCATATGATTTTTCTTCTTTAACCCATTGATGTGATGATTTACATTTATTATGTTTTGAACAAGTCTTGCACATCTGAGATAAATCCCATTTGGTTCTGATATGCAGTTCTTTTGATACATTGTTGGATTTGATTTGCTAATATTTGGTTAAGGATTTTTGCATCTATGTTCATGAGAGACATTGATCTTATGTTTTTTCTTTCTTGTAATGTCTCCATCTGGTTTTGGTATTAGGATAATATTATCCTCATAAAACAAGTCAGGAAGTGTACCCTCTGCTTGTATTTTCTGGAAGAGGTTGTAGGGATTGGTAGCAGTTCTTCCTTAAACATTTGGTAGAATTCACCAGTGAAACCATCTGGGCCTGGTGTTTTCTTTTCTGAAGTTTATTAATTATTGGTTAAATTTATTTGATACATCTATTAAGACTATCAAGATTATTTATTTATTCTTGTGTGATTTTTAGTAAATTGAGTCTTTCAAAGAATTGTTCCATTTTATCTAAGTTATCAAATTTGTGAGCATAGAGTTGTTTATAGCATTCCTTTATTACCATTTTAATGTCCATTGCATCAGTACTAATGGCCCCTCTGTCATTTCTAATATCAGTAATTTGTGTCTTTTCTCTTTTTTATCCTTAGTAAGCTTGGGTAGAGGTTTATTAATTTTCAATAAACCAGCTTTTGGTCTTGTTGATTTTCTTTTTCCACAAAATAGAATGCATTCTGTTTTCAATTTCATTGGTATCTGCTTTAATTTTTATTATTTGTCTTCTGCTTGCTTTAGCTTTATATTGCTTTTCTTTCTCTAATTTCCTAAGGTGGAAGCTGGAAGCTTAGATTACAGATTTTAGATATTTCTTCTTTTCTAATATATGCATGTGATGTAATACATTTTTCTTTAAGCATGTTTTCACTATAAGTCACAAATTTTGATAAGCTATATTTTTAGTTTAATTTAGTTTGCAATATCTTTTTTCTTTTTTTTTTTATCTTTTTTTTTTTTTTTTTTTTTCTGAGACAGAGTTTCACTCTGTCACCCAGACTGGAGTGTGGTGGTGTAATCATGGCTCACTGCAGCCTCCCAGGCTCAAGCAATCCCCCCATCTCAGAATGGCCAAGTAGCTGGGACTACAGGCACACACTGCCATGCCCAGCTAATTTCTATTTTTTGTAGAGACAGGGTCTCACTATATGGCCTGGGTTGGTCTCAAACCCCTGGGCTCAAGTGATCCTCCTGCCTCAGCCCCCCAGTGTGCTGGGATTACAGGCATGAGCCACTGTGCACAGCATACTTCACAATATCTTTAAGTTTTCCTCTTTGAGCCATGTGTTATTTAGAATTATGTTGTTCAATCTCAAATACATTGGGATTTTCCAGCTGTCTTCGTGGTATTGATTTCTAGTTTAATTTCACTGTGTCCTTGGGCATATTTTTCCTTTAAATTTGTTGAGGTATGTTTAATAGTCCAGCATGTTGTCTGTCGTGGTGACCGTTCCATATGAGCTTAAGAATAATACATATTCTGCTGTTGTTTGATGAAGTATTCTGTAAACATCAATTAAATCAGTTTACTGATGGTTCTGTTCAGTTAAACTATTTTTACTGATTTTCTGCTTGCAAGATCTGTCAATCATTGATAAAGGTGTGCTGAAGTCTCCAACTATAATCATGGCATTGTCTATTTCTCCTTGCATTTCTACTAGTTTTTGTCTCTGTATTTTGACGCTCTCTTGTTAGGCACATACACATTAAGGATTGTTATGTCTTCCTGGAGGATAGAGCTCTTATCATCAAGTAATGTCTTTGACAGTTTTCCTTCTGAAGTCAGCTTTGTCTGAAATTAATATAGCTACCCCAGCTTTCTTTTGATTTGTGTTAGTATAGTTTCTATTTTTATTCATCTTTTTTTTGTTTTTTTTTTCTTTGGCTTCTTTCAATATTTTCTTTGTCTTTGATGTTTTGCAGTTTGAACATGATATGCCTAGGTACAGATTTTGGGGAGTATTGATCCTATTTGCTCTTCTCTGTGCTCCTTGTGTCTCTGGTGGTTGTCATTCTATGGATCTGTCAATATCTGTCATTCATTTTTAAAAATTTTCAGTCACTATTACTTCAAATATTTCTTCTGTTCCTTTTTCCCTTTCTTCTCCTCCTCATATTCCCATTGCTTGTATTTTACATCTTTGGCAATTGTTTCACAGTTCTTGGGGTGTGCTGTTCCATTTATTTAATTCTTTTTTTCTCTTTGCATATTTGTATGAGTAGTAGTTTCTATTGACCTTTCTTCAAGCTCAATCATTTTTTTCAGCTGTGTCCAGCTATTGATGAGCCCGTGGAAGTCCTTCATTTTTGTTAGTATTTTTTAAATATATATTTGGCATTTCCTGTGGATTCTTTCTTAGAATTGCCATTTCTTTGCTTATATTACTCATCTGTTCTTGCGGGATGTCCACTTTTTCCATGAGAGCCTTTAGCATATTTATTTTCATTATTTTAAATTACTGGTCTGATAATTCCAAAATCTCTGACCTATTTGAGTCTGGCTTTGACACTTGCTCTGTCTTTTCAAACTCTGATTTTTGCTTCTTAGTATGCCTTGTAATTTTTTGTTGAAAGCAGACGTGATGTATTACATAAAAGGGAAATGAAGCAAATAGGCCTTTGGTGTGAGGTTTTGTGTTTATCTGGGCAAGAGTTAGGCTGTTCATTCTTTGCTGTAGCTATAGGTGTCAGAGGCTAAAATTTCCTCTGGTACCTGTTTTCGTCTCTCTTGTTATCTTGGGCTTTCCCTGGAGACTTTTTCTTTATAAGGACTGAGACAATGTAGTTCTTCCTATTGTAATCCCCTGGGAGTATATTGAGGCCCTACTGATGTCATGATAAGGGGTAGCGGTAGGGTAAGTATTCAGTAGTCCTATGATTAGGTGTCAGTCTTTTTTTTTTTTTTGAGACGGAGTCTTGCTCTGTCGCGATCTCGGCTGACTGCAAGCTCCGCCTCCCGGGTTCACTCCGTTCTCCTGCCTCAGCCTCCCGAGTAGCTGGGACTACAGGAGCCCGCCATCACGCCCAGTTAATTTTTTGTCTTTTTGATAGAGATAGGGTTTCACCGTGATAACCAAGATGGTCTCGATCTCCTGACCTCGTGATCCACCCACCTCGGCCTCCCAAAGTGCTAGGATTACAAGCGTGAGCCACCGTGCCTGGCAGATGTCAGTCTTTTAGAAAACCTGCGCCTTGGGCTGGGACCTTCACAAGTACTTCTCACTTCTCCCCCACCCCGACCCCTTAGATGAAAGACGGGAATGCTACAGGGAGTTGGAGTTGGGTGTTTCCCTTCCCCAGGTCAGCGAGGCTCTAGTAAAATAGTTTCCTTTGATGATGACTTTCATTAAAGAAAAATGAATGCTCTGGGCATTTTTCAGGTGATTACTTTCCCCGTGCTCTTGTCATAAGCAGATTTATCTCAGGTTAACTCCCTGGGAATGTATCCGTTGGGACTGCTGGAGATAAAACTCATGTAGATGTGGGAGCCTCCCTAAGACTGGCCTCCCTGGAGGTTTTATCTCTCAAGCTTGTCCACACTGAGGCTTCAGCAACTGATCGGTTACAGCATAAGTTCTCCTACCCTACTTCTGGGTCCAGCAGCAGGCTTCTGTTCCTGAACTTCTGCTCCAGTAAGCTGTGATTTTTTTGTATTTGCCTGCATCTCCAATTTTGGGGGCAACAGTTTTCTCTGTGACCTCAATTCTCTGACAGATCTATGAAGAGTTTTTGATTTTCTGTTTGTTCAGCTTTTATCTTGTTGTGAGGATGGGAGTGGTGACTTTCAAGCTCCTTACATGCTGCCCTGGAAATCAGAAGTCTATCCCTTTACTTTTAATCTATCTGTGTCTTTATATTTAAAGTAAGTTTTTAAAAAGACAACAAGATTATTGGGACAGTTTAATCAATAACAACCATATTTGTTTCTGTTTTCTATTCATTGCGCTTGTTCTTTGTTTCTTTAAAAAAATCTGTCTCTCTTTTTTTATGACCAGCTCAATATTCTGGTTGTAATTGGGGATTTTATATGATTCCATTTTCTCTCCTCTTTTACCATATCAATAATGCTCCTTTTAAAAATTTATCTAGTGATTGTCCTAGAGTTGCAGTATGTCTAAGTCCACTTTGAAATAACACTATACCACTTTATGGGTAGTACAGGTACCTTATAAAAGATTATTCCTGATTCCTCCTTCCTGTCCCTTATAATATTGTTGTAATTCTTTTACTTATTCACAAGCTATAATAATCACCCAACACATTGTTGCTATCATTGTTTTGAGCAAAGAGTTATTAGATCAGTTAAGAATAGGGAAAATAACAGATTTTATGTTGCCTTCATTTTTTGCTTCTGCAACACTCTTTTCTTTATGTAGCTATGAGTTTCCAACCTATATAATTTTCCTCCTTTCTGAAGAACTTCTAACATTTCTTGCAATGCAAATCTATTGGCAACAAATTATTTCAGTTTATGTTTGTCTGAGAAAGTCTATTTCTCCTTCACTTTTGAAGGATATTTTTGCTGGATACAGAATTCTAGGTTGGTGGATTTCTTCTTATTTTTTTAATGCTTTAAATATTTCACTCCATGCACTTCTTACTTGCATGGTTTTTGAAAAGAAGTCTTATGTGTTTCTTATCCTTTTTCCTCTATAGGAAAGATGTTCCTCCCCTCACACTCTCTTCCCCCAGCTTCTTTCAAGATTTTCTCTATGTCTTTGGTTTTCTGAGTTTAAATATAATATGCCTAGGTGTATTTTTTTTGGTATTTATTCTGGTTGGTGTTCCTGGGTATGTGGCAGCTAAAACCAAGCTGGTAGCCACGAGGGGTGGGGAGTAGCATCAAATATATGACCATTTAGAAAGATGAGTTAATTGAGCAAAATACAAAAGAAGAAAATTTCAACATACTATAATCTCTTCATTCAGAATGAAAACTTTTATTACCAGTTGTACATATTTCTCAATTTTAATATATATAAAATATTCTATTTGCTAACCTGCTTTATCACTTATTATAAACATTTTTCTATTTAGATAAATTTTATTCTAAAGCAATTTTAATAAATACATAATATCTGATTATGGGATACACCAAAATTTACTTAACCCATTCTCTTCTACTGGACATTTAAGCTATTTTCAATTTTTCATTGTTTTATGAACACTTACTACAATGTTTAGTCTATTGGCTAGATATATACAGTCTCACTGAAATAAATAAGACTGTTTATAGCCGGCCTTGTTATCAGTGCAATTTGTTAAGAACAGTTTCCTAGATGCATATGAAAGGTTTGCATGTTCTTAAGGATTTTAATATGCATTTATTAATCATTCTTCAAATTATCTTCCTACCAGCAGTTTATGAATACCCCACAGCACCCATATTAAGAACTAACTACTCACCACAGAGTATTATCTTTGTGTTTAATCTTTGCTAGGCTGATAGTGAAACAATGTTATCTCATTGTTTTAATTTTTTATTCTTTGGTTATAAGTGTGGTTGAACATTTCCTTGACTACATCGATTGACTCCTCTAGTCATGTATTCTGCCCTTAGGACTGAGGGTAGAGTCAGCCTCATCTGAAACAGATGGACTGAGAGAAGGGAAGTGGGAGAGCCTCAGCTGAACATTGAGATATTATTATCTCTGTGGGGCAAAAATGCAAAACTTCTACCACAAAGAAAGCAAATAAACCTTCTCGGCTAGGCGTGGTGGCTCATGCCTGTAATCTCAGCACTTCGGGAGGCCGAGGTGGGTGGATCACCTGAGGTCAGGAGTTTGAGACCAGCCTGGCCAACATGGTGAAATCCCGTCTCTACTAAAATTACAAAAATTCACCGGGCACGGTGGCACAAGCTTATAGTCCCAGCTACTCAGGAGGCTGACACAGGAGAATTTCTTGAACCCGGGAGGCAGAGGCTTCAGTGAGCTGAGATCAGGCCACCACACTCCAGCCTGGGCAAGACAGAGCAAGACTCCATCTAAACAACAACCACCACCACAACAAAAAAACAAAAACAAACACAAAAATAAAAACCTTCCCTCTTTCTCTCCACCTAATCAGGCTCACTAAATCCACCTAGGACCCTTTTTCTTATATGTATGGTCCTTGGCTGGCATTGGTAGAGAATGGGTAGCCGGCCTTGTCATCAATGCAATGCCATACAATACATATTTATTGATTATACACACTGGGAAAGAAACAACAGTGGTGCTGGAGGGGAAGGAGGAGGATATCCAGAGGTTTTACACATGGTTTCACCCCTCAGTGAGTTCTCAATATTTGAAAGAGGTGGAAACAACCATAATTCAAAGCAGAAATTAAGTGAGGTCTAAATGCAGGTAAAATAACCTGAAGAGACAAAATAAACTGGGGTGCAGGCGGGTCATTCAAGGAAAGCTTTGCAAGGCAGCACTCAGGCTGAGCCCTCCACACTGAGCTGGTTTTCCATAGGTGGAGAGAATGACGATTCTCTCACATGAACCCACAGCATTCAATATACTGTTTCCAAATCCTTTCTTGCAGAGCTCCGTGCAAATGACGACTTGTAAATTATAGGGAATTAATTGCATCATTTATATTCCCTGCAGATCCAAGCCAGATCTGGTCTCAGCCTCTTTAAAGCAAACAGCGCGGCCACATTCTTCCCGTATGGCAGATGCCACTTCTTTCAATTATTTAAGCTCATTTGGATGGGTTGCTAGGGCCCGGGCTGCCAGGCCCCAGCACTCTGTGCAGGCCCATTCCTGGGGTCACTGGGGGCAACTGGAAGGCAGGTCAGGCAGCACCAGGCCAGCAGCCCCAGCTGTGTTTGATCTGATTCCAACTGGGAAAGACTCTTTAGAAAACAACCTTCCTCGTAGTTACCATTTTTAATTTCTCCTGAAATATTGACAGGGGAAGGCCCCGGGGAAGAAAAATGAGCCTTGAGAGATTATTCACTGACACAAGGCGCAGTCATGCTCACGGCCAAGCCAGGTTGCCTTATCACGGGCTGCTCTATCCATTCCCCTGCCCAAATTCCCATCAATAACCCACTAACAATAACAAATTGCTACATGACACCCTCAACATTCTATTGGGACTAAGCACCTGAAGAGGTGTTTGCAATAAATTGGACTCCTCTCCTTTCCTTTCCTGTTCATATCTCACAGAGTCCACAAATATTTATGGAGTACCCGCTTTGTGTCAGACACTGAACAAGACCAAGAAGGCCCCCTCCTCACGTGAGGCTGACATTCTATGGAGGGGCCCAGACCCAAGCAAAGAAAAAGAAACTCAGCATCTCAGACAGTGGACACAAAACGGGGTTACAGAAGAGGAACTGACTGCGAGGTAGCTATTTCCTACTGAGTGGTCAAGGTTGACCTCTCAGGAGGGAACATCTGAGTCATAACTTGAATGAAGAACAGGAACGAACTATGTGAAGAGCCAGGGGAAGAATATTCCAGAAAGAAGAGACAAGCCAGGAATGTTGGAGGCGAAGAGAAGCCCATGGAGCTGAATTGCTGTGAGCCAAGGAATGGGTGGTGGCATCTGAGTACATTCTGTCTCCCGGCCCTGCTCCTTCTGCCATCTTCCCTCCGCCTCCCTCTAACCCCTTTCCTCATCCTTGTCCCCTCTCCCTTGCTCAAGTCAACAAGATTTCTCTCCGTCAGCTCCTCATTCTGTACCTTCCAAACTCATAGACTTCTGGGAGTCCAGGATATTGTGTTTTTTTGAAAGTTTGGCTCTTGGCAAAGAGCCAGTGCTATTTCCATCTTGTGTGGAAAATATAGAATTACCGTGAATTATATTGAAAAATTAGATTCATTCACTGCTGTGATAATTTATCTCCCAATCTGTCTCAGAGAGTTAGCAGCTGGTGAGAAAATAAAATGTAATTTAGGCAAAAAAAATCTCACTTTTAATCTATGTCTGGCAGGGAGAGAGGCTATTAAGTGAGTTTACTATTTGCCAATCAGGTGGTTTTCCTTAGCACACCCTCAAATGAAATGTTGTGATAGAGACTAATGGGTAGCTTGCTCTCCTCAGATGGGCCTTGCCAGCCGTGGTCTGTGAAGTCAGGCTCCACTTAAAATGCAAAGCTTCCTAACCGGGGGCTCCTCCTAGGGTTCATCTCCTGAGATCCTATTGGACTTGCTCCTGTAAGAGGATGCACTTTAGAGCCCTGGGGTTTTCCATGACAGTTTCTGCCTTGAGAAAGGAGGAGAAACAGCCCCCAATTTTAAGCTTTATCGACTTAAGGTGTTTGAAATATTCCTCTCCAACTGGTAATCGTGGCCATTTTTCTTCTCTGGAGTGCCTGATTATGTGCCCTGCAATGGTCCTGACATCATTGCATGAGTCAGAACACTGAGCTAATCATGCTTTGCCCAGACCAAGTCCAAACCTCCCCGCATTGGTGAGTCAGCCCCTCACTGGAGAGGCCACTCCAGAACAGCAGGCTGTAAGTGATAACCAACGTCCCTTCCCCCATAGCATCCCATAGTGTCAGGGCAGGCTTCTCCCACTCCTTGCAAGGGATTCTGTCTTCTTGGAACAGAGCAGCATAGGGTTAATATGACCCACTTGCTTCCTGGGGAATGAATTTTCTGGGTAGGAAGGCTGGAGGGGTGGAGATAACAATTACTGCTTTCCATTCTACCTAGCTTAGAATCCTACATCCTTGGGAAAACTGAGGCGCAATTGAGCGAGAATGTCCTAGACTGGAATCTGGACTCTAAAGATGTAGTGGAGGTTCTGCCGTTTGCTCATCATATGACCTTAGGGGAAGTCTCTTTACCTCTCTTGGCTGGAGCTGCCTCATCTATAAAGTGAGGAGCCTGGGCAAGATGGGCAAGGTCCCTTCAGCTCAGAGTTTGTTAATCTGTGAATTTGTTATTTGGGCTACACAGATGTGTGCCCAGCTCCACTCTGTACATGCCAGGTGGAGCAGAGACCCTGCATCTAAGCTTGAGCCTCCCTGGGATACTTTCTCAAAGGACCCTAACTCAGGTGACTTCAGGGAATGGAGGGTAGGTTCTAACTTGGGGAGGGTGCAGAGCAGAGGGGATCATCAACTTCTCGTGGGTGACCCACATACTGGGTGCATCTGATGAGATGTCATGCTGTGGTGACAGTTGGTTTCCTCAAAGCCGCTGGGACCCTCCCGACTGGAGAGTAGGAACAGGGAGCCTGAGTGTGGAGGGCCTTCCTAGAAGTCACCTGGCCCATCAGATGTCACTCCAGTCAGAACTGTGCTTCATGCATCTCCCCAGTGATCTTACTGACTTTTGAACATGACCTGTGAGGCCAGGCACAGAGAGGAAGGGTTTGATTTAAATTCAGTTTGAACTTCCAGGAAAGCCAGAGCTCTCATCACAGATTCCACCTGCCTCACCTCCAGCCCTCCACCCTGGTCAGGTTAAAACTACCGGTGGAATATAAGAACAGGGGAGGTTGTACACTGGTGCTGTAACATGGGCAAAGCTGATACGAATGTTAGGGGATTTTTGAAAGATGGAGGCAGGCGAGTTCAGAGGGAAGGAGGCAGACTGTTTGCAAAAGAATGGGATACACCTATTTGCTCATCCAGCCACTCTTCACTGAACACTGCCTATGTGCCAAGCACTGCTCTCAGTACTGGGGATCCACAGAAGAGAATAGGAAGGACACGATCCCTGTTCTCATGAAGATTTTATTCTAGTTTGGAAAGACAGGCAGAAAACTAATATACAAGTACATAAACAGGATAATTCAGAATGAGCAGTGCTGTGAGATGTGGTGGGAAACGCACATGGGTAGGCAGGCTACTCCAGGGTGGTTTGGAAAGCTTTCCAAGTGAGGTGAGTTTTGAGCTAATACCTGCATGTCAGGAAGGAGTCAGTCCTGAGAAGGGCAAGGGGAAGAATATTTCAGAGAGGTTCTGAGATGGGGGTGGCCTGACATGCGCCCAGTCTATAGAAAATGGATTTGGGGGTTCCCATGAAGTTAAAGAAAGAGATCCTGGCAGAACTCCACTATTATCACCCCTGCCCCCCAACATCTCAGAGGGAAATCCCAGAGGCAAAGATGGTGTGGGCATGTCCAGGGGCATGGATGGATCCAGCCAGGGCTTAGGGAAGTGCCCCAGGGCACAGGGTCTCACTGGGCTGGGAATCGTAGTGACCCCAGTTCCTGACAGGGATAGGGGAAGAAAGAACCACTGCCTCCTGCCTCACCAGAAACAGTCAGGCCACCTCTCTTAGGCAAGGACCTCACAGCATCTGACTCCCCTATCTCCCTCCTTCCTACCCCAAACTGCTGAGTCTGAGTATGGACCATCCAGTACTTTTTCAGTGAACCTAATCTTCTCTCTTCTCCCTTGTGTCTGAACCTGACATATTTTAACAAAGACCACCCTGACAGTCTCAGCCAGAACTTTCCCGTGGCAGGGTGAAGGGACAGAAAATAACCAGACATGAGGAAGGAAACTGAAGTTCAAAAGAAGAGGACCATCTGAGACATTGGATAACATGTCTCCCTAAATAGTAAAGTTACTGAAAGAAGCAAGAGATGATTTTAGACAAATTTTAATTGTCTTCTCAAAGAGATTCCAAGTGTCATTACATCTATGAATCTAAAGCAGAAACTCATCCACAAAGGTATGAAGAGAGGACAAATTAGGACAGACTAGACTAGGAGATGACACAGGATGAGGGGGAGGAGGCTGGGCTGAATTTTGGCTCCACACATGTTGGCTCTGTGGTCTTGGACAAGTTCTAGAGCCCATCAATCTCCCATAAATAGGGGATTTAAAATAGCACCTTCTTCATGGAGCGTTGCAAAGCTTAAACAAGATAACAATGTGTGAACAGCACTTGGCACAATGTCAGGCACACAAGAAGCACCCAATGCACGTTATTCTTTTTGAGAAAGTTCATGAAAATGGAACACAACTGCTTAATTTAGTGATTACAATGAAGGCAAAGAACAGCAGGTTAGATTCTTGAGGAAACCAACGGCAAAGTGGGAGGCAAGAAGGGGGAAATTCTCCCTCATTTCAAAAGAAAAGAAATGAAAGGTGAAAATATTGAGGTTTGAAAAGAAGAGGCATCAATCACAGGGCCAGTAAATTCAAGACAGATATAGGAAGTTGAGTAGGTGAAGCTGGAACAAATGAAGGGGAATTAATTAATCTTTTTTAAAAAAACAATCGGAACACATTTTCTGCTGTTTTTGCAGGTTGAAAGGACTTACTACACCACAGGAAAGGAAAACAGACTGACAACTAAAAACATCTCAGGGAAAAGATTGAATTTCAGAGATAAGGAAAATGATTTGCCAAACGTAAAAGAAAATAAAGGAAGTTTATTACAAAGGAAGAAAATCAGACCAGCTTTGGATCTCTCCACAAAAGCAAACACCAGACAAGAAGCAGCAATACGAGAGGAAAAGTATGATGGAGAATTCTGATTGTCATTCCAGATTATCATTCCTGTGAGGGCAGCAGGGAGCTTTTCTCATACATGAAAGGGCTCAGAGTACACTTCCCATGGGGCTGCAATAAAAAGAATCAGTTGAAGATGTAGCTTAATGCTTAAGAAATGAATTATAGATAGAATTTAACACTGCAGAAGCCATAATTTAAAGAACTGTAGAATAAACTATTCAATGGAGTCAGGGCAAAATGATGATCTTTAATGGAGTTTCATAATTTGCAATTTTTTAAAAAAACCATAAAATAAGTTAATGCTAACCCAGCTCTAATAACCTATATTTCTTTTTTCTTTTAAATGAGAAACGGGAGTAGTAGGAGGGAAGCAGAAGTTTCCTAGATTTCTTCTCTTTTGTAAGTATTGATAAAGGTTTCTGACATGAAGTAGAGAGAATAGTCATTTTTAAATTTAAAAACAACTTTTTAGGACAAAAACAGGATATAAACTCCAAATTCCTGAGGCAAAAGGAAAGGCAAATACACAGAAAATGTATTTCCATAGAGCAACCACAAAAAAAATGAAAAAAAAATAGTAAGTAAGCATAAAAACAAAAGCTTAAAATAACAAAGACACCGTTCTTATTATGACAACAGATATAAATGAGCTAAGCTCTCTTGTTAAAATTAAAAGACTCCCAGTTAAATGATGAATTGAAGTCCGTCCAAGTTTATATCACAGAAAAGTTGAAACCCTGCTCTAGGACATGAAAGGAAGTGAATTAATGTCAAAATATACCATGTTCCTTTATAAGAAGTCTCAACTTTTTAAAGATTTGATTTATTTTTAATTAATTCATAAATAAAACAAAATTCTAACAAACATTCAAATAGAATCTTTTAAACCATGGCAAAATGAATTTTAAGTTATTCTGAAAAAATAAATATGGGAAAAATCCAAATAAAAATTGAAGCAGTAGAATAAAGGAGGCACTTATTTTTTGATATTAAAAATATTTTAAAGGTGCATTAATTAAGAGATTATGGTATAGGTGAAAGAATGAAAATATCACTGCAACACACTAGAAACCCCCAGAATAGATCTATATAAGTAAGGTAGTATTTCATGACACTGGGTAAAGAATAGATGATTATCATGCTGAAGTAAATTGCTAATTATTGGAAATTAATAAAATTGATCACTACATCATAACCACTACCTAGATGAAGATCAAATGTCAAATGTAAAAGATAAAAGTACAAAGTAACTGAGATAAAATAGTGGTAAAACCAGGATATATATTTGCTTGATCTTTGGGTGAAGAGGGGATTTCTAAACCAAAAAGCAAAGGAAGAAAAAAAATGCAATTCAAGAAAATGCAGGACTTGACTACATAAATATTAGAGAAAAAGTTCTCTTTGCCAAGAAGTTCGTTCATAAATCAAGCTTAAAGGAGAACAAACAAGACTGGAAAAAGATATCAAACACACATGCATGCACACACACACAGATTAATGTCCTGACTATATAGAAATTAATATCAATTAGGACAAAAGTAAGCACTCATCAGGAAAAAACTTGACAAAACACACAAACTGATGAATTACAAATAAAGAAACACAAGTGGCGAAGCAACATATGAAAAAAAATTCCACTTCACTGGTAGACAAAGATATTCAAATTCAAATAACATGTCTATCAAATTGAAAAAGATTAAAGTGCATATATTACTGAGTGCTGGAGAGGGTACAAGAAACAGGTACTCCTATATCAAAACCCTTAAAAATATTTATAACCTTGGGTGTAGATATTCTCTCCCTAGGAATGTATTCTAAGGGAACATTCAGAAATTTACATTAAAATTTAGCTACAAGAGTGATCTTTACAGCATTTTTAAGGTGGGTCAAAATGGATGATAATAGGCAAATCTAATATTTATTTATTGAGCATGTAAAATGGCCAGGCACTCTGCCAAGCCTTTCACATGCATTATCTCATTTTATCCTCAAACAGCCATGTGAGGTACATCCCATTATTATCTCTATTTTACAGATGAGAAGATAGGGGATTAAAACAACTCAAATGCCCAGCAAAAGAGGATGATTATACATATCATGGAACAAAAATAATATGAATGTAGTAAAGCCATTTAAAACCATATTTCTCAAAGAATACAGAGAGACATCACTAAATGTTCACAGTACATTTGTAAGTCTGTGTGTGAACAGGGTACTAAACATATGGCCATATGATTTTGGAGAAAAGCATATATAATATATGTGTATCTCCCTAGGAAAAAAAGATAAAGGGAGAAAGAAAGAAGCAGAGAAAGAGAGAGAGGAAGAGAGAAAGCTGCTAACAGTGGTTTTCTCTATTTAGGTTATAGAATGATGATAATTTCCTTCTTTTTGTCATCCTTTGTCTTCAAATTTTCTTCAATGAACATGCACTTATAGAATAAAATAAAATTTTATTTTAAGGAGAGATAACTGACGTCATTTTCAAAGGTTTTCTTTTTTAAAAGAGAAGAAGGATTGCTTTCAGATTTACAGTCAAGCTCTAGTGGTTTATCCAAAGTTTCTGGGGTCACTAAAGTTCTCAAAGCTACCTGATCCTAGAAGAGGAACAGGACTGATTTATTTACCTTGGAATAATTCCACCATTTGGTCCAGAGAGACTCAGGCTTAAAAGACATTTCTCAGATCACTAAGTCCTCCCTCTGGCTAAGGGTTTTATTCTGAGGCTGAAGCCCCTGTGCATTTTCCCAGCTAAATACATATGTCCTGATATTTATGGTTGCATATTGATATGTCTGAATGTCTCCAGCTCCACTCCAACCAGGATAAAAGTGACAAATGCATGGCATTTTCTCCAGAATTTCCACAAATGAATATTTTCACTAATAGGAAATAAAAACCCCCAAGTTCCTGATCAGGTTATTGCAGCAGGTGATTTGGGCTGTAGAGAGACCTAAAAGTAGAAGTGGGTGTTAGGGTATCTGTCTAGGCTGGCTGGTTTGGGGCATGCAGCCACAATGATGACCGCAGGTGGATCTGTCACAGCTATTCCTAAGGCCATGGCCCACAGGCAGCGGGTAGGGTTTCATAAATCTCAAAGCGGGGGGTTTCAAATCAGCAAAATTAAAGGCTGCCTCTCTCACAAATAAAGCAAAGGGAGCACAGAAAAGTCTCCTGCTGGCAATATAGTTGTGCATGTTTCTATTTGATCTTTCCACTCATGAGCTCATTCATTCATTTATTCACTCAAAAACTATTGAATGCTTGAAATGTACCAGGCAGTGGGAATACAGGGATGAACAAAAAAGTAAAGTCCCTGCCTGAATGGAGGTTTACACCCTGATGGAATTAGATTTACAATAAACATGTAAACATATAAACAAACAAGTCAAGAAGCAAATAAAAATAGATAATTTCAAATGGGGTAAGTCCTCAGAAGAGAATAAAACAGAGTAATGGGATGGGAAGTGACAGGGGGGTTTGTTTTCTAGGGAGGCAGTGGAAGCCCATACCAGGTGACAGTTGAGCTGAAACATGAATGGGCAGGAGAAGCAGCCGCTCTAAATGGCACTCAGCTTCTTTATTCTCCTTAGCCTGGCTCCACCTACCCACCAAGCCCACTATTCCAGGAATCTTCCCTGGCATTCCCAGCACATACTATTGCCTCCTTCTCAGAGCTCCCAGGCTGTGCCACCAGACAGTTCTTCCAGTGATGTGTGCATGTGTGTGGGAACATGTGTATGTGCAATGTATGTGCATGTTCTACCTTTCTGCTAGACTCCAGGGTCCATGGATAAGCTAGCAGTGCATTGTGTGGATAGTGTACAGCTGAAGGGTCCCAGTTATTCCCTGGCCTTGGCCCAGACCCCTGTATGCAGCTGCTCACAGGGTTGATTTACCTGACTCTCCCACAGATGCCTTATGCTTTGAACATCTAGTATGAATGAGGAGTTGGCGGCTGGACACTGCCTTGCCTGCAGTCTGATTCTGGTTCTGAGGCTCTACGAAATACGTGAGTGGCAATAGTGAGTGATTCTGCTTTTAGCGTGCAAGTGAGAAGCCTGAGAAGGTGTCCAGGGATGCCTATAGAGGGCCCTGTAAAAGAACATACTGGAACTCCTCTACTGCCAACTTATGCAATAGCTTTCAGCCTCAGCCCCATCCCTTTTTCCTAGTCAGCCTGGACTAGGGATTTTTCTCCAGTTGGATACTTGGCCAAGAGTTGGCCTTTCGGACAAAGGCTTCATTCCCAAGGATTCTGAGTAATGGCGGCAGCAGTTTGGGCAGAGGTAAAGAGCCCAGTTGACATTTTCTATCTATCTATCTATCTATCTATCTATCTATCTATCTATCTATCTATCTATCTATCTATCCTGAGAAAGAATCTCACTCTGTCACCCAGGCTGGAGTGCAGTGGTATAATCTCGGCTCACTGCAACCTCCACCTCCCAGGTTCAAGTGATTCTCATGCCTCAGCCTCCTGAGTAGCTGGGACTACAGGCACGTGCCACTATGCTGGGCTAATTTTTGTATTTTTAGTAGAGATGGGATTTCACCACGTTGGCCAAGCTGGTCTCAAACTCCTGACCTCAAGAGATCCACCCGCCTTGGCCTCCCAAAGTGCTGGAATTATAGGCGTGAGCCACTGCGCCTGGCTCCAGTTGACATTTTCAACATGCACAGACATGTTAGTGCCTAACAGTCCCCTGAGCCTGCCAGGCTAGCGAGGCTTTGGCTGAGGTTGTGAGAACAAAGCAAACCGAAGCACACAGCTCCCCAGGGGAGGAGATGAAATGAGTCCATCAGACTCCATGTAGCCCTTCAGCATTAAACACTGCACTGGCCTCAGCTGTGGATCCAGACTCTGAGCTCTTCTCAAGGTGCTCCAGCCATGTCAAAGAGCCCAACAGCCCACATCTTCACAATCACCTTGCGTGAATCAGGGGGATGGGATACAATCATAGGTGTGAGACCCAGGGAAAATTCACTTCAGCTCATCAACACTTCTGCAATAAGTCCTGAGGCTACAGAGAAACTGTGTCTGCCTCTGGAGCTACCATCCATAGGAGAAGACAGACTTGGGAACCAACAATGCAGGCAGTGCAATGCACTCCTCTAACTGAAGTGGTTAGCAAGTGCACTGACAGCCAGACAGGCCGAGGAGTCTTCCTCAGGGGATGGGGGTGGGGACTGGGGAATTGAAGACAGAAGGACACCTCTGAGCTGGACCTTGAAGGATGAGTAGGACTTTAAGGAGAGAATAAGTTAGAATGGCAATCATTAAAAAGTCAGGAAACAACAGGTGCTGGAGAGGATGTGGAGAAATAGGAACACTTTTACACTGTTGGTGGGACTGTAAACTAGTTCAACCCTTGTGGAAGTCAGTGTGGCGATTCCTCAGGGATCTAGAACTAGAAATTCCATTTGACCCAGCCATCCCATTACTGGGTATATACCCAAAGGACTACCCTGTGGGGTGGTGGTGGGCACACAGTTCACAGACAGCTGTATGTAATAAATCACCCCACCTCTCATCCTCCGACATTCAAATGTGACCCATTATACCTTTGAGATGAAGGGTGAGCTAAAAATCTCAAAACTGGTTTTGGCCACCCCTTCCTACCTGCAGGTCTACCTGGAGGATCCAGTATACTGCCTGCCTCCTCTCCAGAGAGAGAGGTCCTGAAGGCAAGGATTGGATCTGGCTCACTATTGTATTCTTAGATTCTTGAGATGCACTTAGCATTTAATTGGTGTCGTTGCAGCATAATGGCCCACAAAATGCCCTAATACCCGGAACCTATGAATATGTTAGGTGACATGGCAAAGGGGAATTAAATTTGCAGGTGGAATTAAAGTTGCTAGTCCTCTGACCTTGAGAAGGGGAGAGCATCCTGAATTTTTTCAGGGGGGCCCAATGTAATCACTAGGGTCCTTATACGTAGAAGAGGGAGGCGGAAGATCAGAGTCAGAGAGAAATTTGAAGATGCAGCGCTGCTGGCTTTGAAGATGGAAACAAGCCACCAGCCAAGGAATACAGCCTCTAGAAGCTGCAAAAGACAAGAAAATGGATTCTCCTTTATACCCTCCAGAAAGAAATGCAGCCCTGCTAACCCCTTAATTTTAGCTCAGTGAGACTTATTTAGAACTTCCGACCTCCAGAACTATAAGAAAATACACTAAATGTGTGTCTATGTGTTAAAGAAGCTGCAGGAAACTAATACAATTAATGCTCAACAAGTGTTGGTTGCATCATGAAACTACATTGAATCAGAAGGTTGCTTAATGCATGTGGAATCTGAGCAAAGGAAAGACAAAAATCTGCAGGGTTTTGTCCTCCAGGCTCTGCTGAGTCAGTTGAACCATCCATGGACGCCCCTTCTGCTCACCTCTGTAGCCACGTCAGCCATGCTCGGAGGTGTAGCCCATGGACGGTGCTAGATCAACAGTGCCAATTCCTCATTTGCAAACTTCTCCCTTTCAGGTCTTCCTGCATATCACTCCCTTCTGCAATTTTGTTGCTGTTGTTTGAAAATTATAGAAGTAATATATGCATCTATCATTTTTTTCTTGCAATTTAGATGAATATTATAGAGTATTATAAACATGAAAATAGATGTCCCCCATCTCCTAACCCCTCATTTCTGATCTTTAGAGGTAAATTACTGCTCTTTCTGTGGATCCTTTAACACTTTTTTCACCTATGTAACAGCATACATTTACATAATTATTTGTGTACTCACACACACAAAGTATTTTGACACAGAATAAATCACACTGTAGATGTTGTTCTACAACTTGCTTTGTTCACGTAACACTGTATCTTGGATATCTTCTTCTATTAGCACATATAAGTTCACTTCATTCTTTTTAATGGTTGCATGCTAATCCACTGTTTGCTATAATTTGTGTAACCACTGCCATAGTGGCATTTAGATGGCTTGGTGTACAATCTAACAGATTCTTTAATATTTAATTACCTTCTTTCAAGACCACATACTCACAGGCATTTTATGACTTTCAAAGGCCCTAAGTGCGCATTTCTGGAGGTTCTACCCCACACCACATCAAACATATTTAAATATACCCACATCCCACATCAAATATAAATTTTTGCTGTAAAAATTGAAGGGATTTTTATGATTTTGCTTTTAAAATAATTTGAGTAACTATTTAACCTGCAAATAGCTTTTAAGTGTAATGACATTTTTATGAATATTAAATTTAGCGATTAATGAAGGCGACATAATGCTATACTTCATAGACATTTACATAAACACATTAATTTTGATTTTGCTGCTTTCTTTTTTCATTTTGAAGTCAATGGTTTCCTTTTTCATGCCTCATATTTTTCTTAGGGCTTTGAGAAGCTTGTAATCCCTAGAGAAGATGACTAGAGTACCCAAGGGGTGCAATAACTCTGTGTACACGACCCCTTGCTGGATGCCTGGGTTTTCTCTTGAGGTGAGTGAGTGAGAGAGCCGCGGTGTGCTCAGGGCTGGCTCACCAGGGTCCCCAAGGTGGGTGTTTCCCAAGGTAGCTTGGGGCAGCAGAGCAGGGTGTGAAACTGGAATGGATTGTAAAGAGAAGCCAGCCATAGCTAAGGAGACTAAGGGACATCACCTGGGATTGGTCTTTCATGAAGGAACAAGACAAGTCAGGACTTGGGTGTCCCCAAATTCCTCATGCACATATTCCAAGACTGTTGTCTCCCAGAGGCTTGATTTTATTTGTTGTTACGGGGAGAGTTTCCCTTGTTCACCTCTCAAAAGGTGGCCACATCTTCAGGGTCTGAAGATCTCTAACTCTGCTCTGATGCTCTGACTGCCCTAAAATTGGAGCAGGCGATTGATTGCTTATGCAGAGCTGGCTAATGGGCAAATGAGGGGTCTCCATCAGGAGGCAAATTTCCCCATCTGCATTGCTGCATGTGAAAATGTCATACTGATCAGAGCAGTAAATGCTCAGGAGGGAAGGGCAACATAATGACAGAGACAATTTGGCATCTCATTTAATTTCCTCACACAAAAAAATTAACATTTTTGGAAAGATTGACTTTCTCCATGGAAATTCCTCTCCAATGTAAGCACTTGCTCAATGATGGGCTATTATAAATGCTTATGATCATGAGGATGAGATTTCTATAGCATCTGATGCTGTTATTACTTTGAATGAAATCACTGTGAGGACAATTTCAGGTCCCACAGAAGCTCTTAGCTTTAAGAAGTCCCTGTGGATCAGAACACAATTTCCATAGCTCAGTAACACAGACAGTGAAGAATCCGGGGCAGAGTCATGGGGCAGGGGCACAGGGAGGTGGAGGGTGTGGGATGCTGCGTGACCAAGGAAACACAGCAATAGGTCTAGACTAAGGCTCATGACTTTTGGCTCCTGGATTATCCCATCTGGGATAGGAAGGAACTCACAATTTCAGGCACATACAGTATTTTCCTAGTTTAATCCTAACAGACTCTGTGGGGCTCTCTGGGAGCCTCCTGCTGGGGTCCAATTGTGCCTACATATTATTTTTCTTGGCATCAATGTGCATCCTGTTTCTCCTCTCCACTCTAGGTCACTATGGGATGACTTCTGATATTCACAGTAGCAAACTAATCAGTTCCTGCAGCAATACAGAAGATACCAGTGCTTCAACCAGAGGAACTGCCAACTCTAGATCAAGTTAATGCCACCCAACATCAAGGATATCTACATTGGTGTTTTCTCCTTGTGGGAGAGAATGCTGTGGTCTTCCATTATCATTTTTTTCTTATTAAAAATCTGAAATTTTTAGCTAGACATATTGCCATCCAGTGAAAAGATCCTACTTCCCAGTAGTCCTTGCAGCTACAAGCAGCTGTGAAAGTAAGTTCTGCCCAATAGAATTGAAGCAGAAATGCAATGTGAGACTTCAAAGACATCTTAAAACAATGAAGGTATACCCTTTCACTTCCTTTTCCCTTCCTCCTTACTTTGTCTGGAATGCAGGTGTGATGGTTGGAGCTCCAGCAGCCCTCCTAGACCATGAACTGGCCTTGAGAATGGAAGTCACCTACTGAGAATGACACAGTCCTGCTCCATAATGACACCAAGGAACCACCACATAAGTTTGTTTGAGCTGCTTTCATTTTGGGTCTTTATATGTAGTTGAACCTTACACTGATGCACACTTGTTGCTGTAAAAAGTCCTGGTTCCAAAGCATCTAGAAACCATACAGCAAAAGCACTGTGAAGTTGTTCACTCTCCATGAACGTCCTTTCACCCTGTACCCAGACAGGGGTTCATGAAATTGAGTGGCACCGAGCAATAGATGAGTCACTGTGCCAGGAGCTCCCCCTTCTCATATCGCCCCATGGACCACTCACCACTTTATGCATCTCACCCATTCTTTCCTTGGGGTGACTCACTTCCCAATAGGCTCCTCTGCCTCCCATCAAAATAGATCTCTAGTGGACCAGCCTCAGTATTCATTCGGCTATGCTTTAATTTTGGGGTGAATACTCTTCATGATAAAGCTGCAAGTTTTGCTATACTCTTTCCCCTGTAAAATACATGCAGATCCTACGTAATTTCTGGCCTTCATTCAAGATGCCTTTCTTGGAAAGACCAGGAGAGGGTTAGACTTCTTGCGGGCATGCTGGTCTTCAGCTGGAATCCCAAGGCACAGAGCACTCACGTCATAATGAAGGGTATGACCGCATGTGTGGCACTTTCTCCTGTTGTGATCAGGCAGGTTTGGCCTTGGGTTAGTAAGTGCCCCTCTGTAGTAACTGTGACAGTTAGATATTTGCTCAACATGTAATTTCTCCTCCACCTTTGCGAGGGGAATATAGCCTCCCACCCACTTGATGTGAAGCTTGGCGATGGGACTTGTTTGACCAACAGCATCTGGGTAGCAAGGAGCAAGGTCCAAGTGTTAAGATGAGATACCTTAATACTTTTCTGCTTGGCACTCTGGGAGCATTCAACTTACATGGTAAGAACATTCTGAGCTCCAGAATAAGACACATGGGGCAGAATTTCTTCAGTTGACCTACAGACCTAGGGTCTGAAGCAAGGGCACTCTAGCTAACCTACAGACCGGCAGCTTGAAAATAGGTGCAACTCCAAATAAAAGTAATAAATATATACTCCTCCCTTACAACAGCTCTAGTTCCACTAGTTATACCAATCGGTGACTCCTGTTTTCAGCTACTACATTTGTGGGGGCTTGGACATAGCATGATTTCAGGAAAAGCTTAGCCAATACAGTGAGAAGTCTCTCTTATGCCTTATAGCAGCTCTCAAGTCCTTGGGTGGAAAGAGACCTTCAAAATCCACTGGATGTGAATTCAGACTTGTAAATAAGGACAGAACAGGCCCCAGCCCCTCTCTGGCATTCTCTGTCTCTTGGTTTCTCTCTTTCCTGAATGCGAAAAGGGGTGGCTCCAAAACCCACCCAGAGAAGAGTCTCTTCCCTCTGATTTGCTGCTGTCTCCTTCCAAGACCCAGTGCCCTCATGTTCTCTCAGCAGCAGTAGCTTCTTTTCAAACCACCCTCCAAAATGCAGCCAGAGTTGTCTTCTGAGAACAACCAAAATGCAGCTAGAGTTGTCTTCAGAGTGGTTCCTGAGAACATCCTGTCTGATCATGTCAGTCCTATGCTTGCAATCCTTCAGTGTCTCTCCACAAGTATTTAGTGAAAGTTTCCATGTCTTAAGGCACAAGGCTCTTCATGACCTAGGTCTTGCCAGCTCTTACTACTGTTCCCCTTACCCACCGGCCCCTCCAATTCCAGATCTTGCCAGCTCTTACTACTGTTAGGTCTTGCCAGCTTGGTCTTGCCAGCTCTTACTACTGTTCCCCTCATTCACCAGCCCCTCCTATTCCAGAGAGCTCCTCACACTTTCCAGAAGGCATCGTGTTGCTCTCTGTCTCCACACTGGTGCACATGCCATTTCCATGGCTTGGACACCCGTCCCTTATTCCCTGGGGTGTGACTGTCTCAAGGTGACAGTGATATGATTGATGGAAAGATGCTGACAGCCACAGGAAAAGGAAACATGTTCCTTTAATATGAAGTAGAAGACACAACTACACATAGACTGACTCATAGAGCCAGGGGTACAGAAGCAGGCACAGTCTAAGAGAGTGTTAGTTAGGACATAGTTTAGCAGCTATAGCAGAGATAACTGAATTCCTAATGCATCCTTCAGAACCCAGCTCAAGCCTCCCTAAAGCCTTCTTTGGTTTGCTCTGTGGCTCACTGCCCAGGGCCTGATTTAGAAGCCCGTTACCTGGGCTCTTCAGGGGCCTATCACATTATCATGGCACTGGTCTAACTAGGTTCAAGAGCCGTTCTGGGATCTCCATGTTGCAGGTGCTCAATGCTTACTTAGTGAGCACCCGGGCTACTTGAGATGGGCATGGGAAACGTAGCAGCATGCTTGGCTGATGTGTGCTGTGACCTGCAGAACAGGTGCTTTCCATAGACTTAGAATTGTGCTCTCTAAACTGCCTCCCTGCCTCTGGGCTTCTCTCCATAATGCAGCCAAAGCGATTTTCTACTGCACAGAGTTGGCCATGCCACTCTCCTTAAAACCTTCCAAGAGCCCTGACTGCTCTGAGGCCAGCAGATGAACCCTTCAACATGGCTCACAACAAAGGTTGCCATATTTAACAAATAGAAATCTAGGACACCCATTTATATCTGAATTGCAGATAAACATCAATTCTTTTAGCATAAGTATATCTCATGCAATATTTGAGATATACTAAAAACAAACTTGTTGCTTATATGAAATTCAAACTGAGTATCTCGAATTTTATTGGCAACCCTGTTTACTTTGTCTATGGCCCTGCTTTTTTCTGCAGCATCCTCTCTCCCTAAGCATCTGCCTCAGACCTGCTAAACCTCTTTCTTCCTCTGGACTTTCTACCATGGCACTTCTGTGAGAATTAAACGACTTAACACATGTCAAGTGCTTAGAACAGTCCCTGTCCTAAGGGACTTACCTGGCTCATGGTGGAAGACATTGAAGTTTCACTGTGATTGTTGTTGCCCACTCCAACGGGCACACCCGCCCCAGTCCCATTGCCCCACTTGGCCAGATTAACTCTTACCCATTCTATAGCAAAGTGGTAATCTCAGATTATCAGTCTCTTCTTTGGAACTCCTCTTCCAATTGTTCCTTGGATGAGATTGGAAGTCCTTGGTGTATGCTCCCAAACGCCTTGTACTTCCCCTACTACAGCTCTTACCTCACTTGGTCATATTTTCTTAGTCAGCTTTCCTACTAGACCATAATGTCTGCAAAGAAAGGAATCTCTATATTGCTCATGTATCTGCCCTCCCTGCCCTGCAGAGTGCCTGGGAAAAGAGGTGGTATTTAGTATATACTGAATGAATGAACAGCATCCCACAGCCCCTCTATTACTTAGGAGCTGGTTTCCTAAATAACTCAACCTCTTTGTGATCAAGGTCAACAGAGATTCTAACACAGCCCAGCTGAAGTGCCCATTCCACTTGGGGTGCTCAGTCCTGGTCCTGAGAAAAGAGGCAGACAAGCACTGTTTCTGTTTCAGTTCTGCCTTACCACCTGCAAACCATGTGTATGGTATCAGGCAGGTTGCTTCTCTCCCCCAAATTCTGGTGTCCTTATCTGAGATCTGGAGTCAATCAAATCCAACTGGACAGGCTTTGGGGGAGAATTAACAATGGGGTGATGCTATGCTTGCAAAAAGACCCGGCACATAGCAGGGACCCGGCAAATGTGAGTCCCTGCTATGGGCTAACTAGGGCCTCCTTCAGAGAAAATAAAAAGTTCGGAATCATGTGACCAATATCTGGTCAGTTTGCATGAGGCAGTGTATTTTGGTTTCAGATCAGAATCAGGAAACCCTACACTTTAAAGATGAGAGGGGAAAAATGCGAAGGGAGAGAGGCTACGTCTGAAGACTTGAGAGAGAGAAAAAAGGGGCTGGAAGCAGCAGATCAATCATCAAGGTGAAAACTTAAAAGACGATTGATTTTCCTCCTTGATGTCCACGTTTCAAGGACCTTGTTGGGCTCCTCCTGGGAAATCGACTTTGAGGCTCATCTGCCATGGAAAGACATTTCCTCTGAGCTCTGTTTCCAGTGACTCCCAGGATCTGGGCAGGGAGCAAACAGCAGGGTCTCTGGAGATCAGCAGCTTGACCTCAGGGCCACCCTGGCTCTCTTTCCTCATAGCCCAGAGCGTGTCCAGAGTGCTGCACCTGGAGTCACTGCCCCTGAATTCAACCCAGTTGCCCTGGCTGTGTGGCCTTACGAGAGCCAATTCACCTGCCTGACTGACAATTGCTAGAAAAGCTTCAGGGTCTTGATGGTCAGAGATAAATGGACAGGATGGGGAGGAGCCAGATTATAGGAAAAAGGTGTGTCTTTGGGGAGCTGGGGAGGCAATGTTTTCCAGGGTGGAGTTCAAGAAACAAGCAAGGTAAGAGGAGTGGAGCCAGGCAAGGCATAAGGAAAGAGTGGACAAGATAGAAAGGTCCGCAGTGCTTGCCGGGAGCTGGGGAAGGCACCTACGTTGTGCAGGGTGCGAATCTGGTTAAAAGCCCAGGGTCAAGGTTGACCTCTGTAGCTCTAACCTTGTAAGGATGGTGTGAGGACTACATGTGGTAATGGATGGAAAGCCCCTGTCACATAGGGCTTGATGAATGGTCTGAGTCAGAAGGAGAATATGAATCAGGCGAAGGACAAAATAATCCAATCCAGTTCCTCTTCCCTGTCCACACAGCACCTGCAAGCAGCACCTAACCCTGTTTCCTAGCCCCAGGTGCCCTGTCTGTGGGCACCTCTCAGCTCAGCCTCTGGGGATGCCCTCCTGGCCCTGGGGTCTTGTGTGTTCTCCCAAAGGGACTGATCTACTGCAGAGTAGTCCACCCAGGTTCTACTTCCTTACTGCCCCTGCCCAAGTCTGGTCGGGTCCATACTCTTGTCCCTTACACCAGAACTGGCCTCCTCTGTGACCCACCAGGTGACCCAGAAGCTCATAAGCCTGTACCCTTCTCAAAGGGCCTAATTGTGGAGGTTTACCTGCCCCTCCCCATCCCAACCCCACCTGGTCATGACCTTCATTCAGGCCTTACCACTGACCCCCAGCCTTGGCTGCAGCCTCCTCACAGGCCTCCCCAACCCCAGACCCTCTCTCTCCCGAGTCCATTCTTTTCATGAGCACCTGAGAAGTCTTTCTAAAACATAAGTAAAATTTTACCACTCTCCTGCTTACAGAAACAGAAACAAAGAACAAAAATATTTTTCTTTTGTTTCCCATCACCTACACAGGAATGCTTTTTGTTGTTAGTGTAGGATTTTTGTTTTGTTTGTTTGGAGTTCTTTTGTGGACCCGGCATACAAAAGGTCAAGTTAATCAGGGTCAAATACTCCTTGGTCTGTGGGGGGCTAATGTCAGGATCTTTCTGATTGATGTGTATTATCTTTTGTCACTATTCTACCTATTATAGCCAGCCACACACACATATTGTACGGGTATCCTTGAGTTTGCATGAACCTTTGGAAAATAAGAATTGTTTTCATCTGCGTAAGCAATACTGTGTTAAGACCTTGACGTGTTTCTTATTTTTTCATTCACTGTGTTAACTTCTGTTCATGTTGGTGCACATACACTTAGTTCCATCACTTCCACTGCCTTGCAAGGACACTAAGCTCACTTTCAGCTCTCTCCCTGACAAATCGCATATGCCATGCATATTATTGTACATGTCTCCTTTGGATTGGTGTGAGAATTTCCATGTGGGATTGCAGGTTCATAGGGCATATACTTCTCTGCAGTGTCACTGCACCAGTCCACACCCCACCAGGCCAAACCCCAGCACCATCTACTCCCTCACTGCCTCTCCAGCCCCATTTTCTGCCACCCCCATCTGAAGTTCCCATTAACTGACACGCTCACTAATTCAATGAAGATGATTGTTTTTGAAAGCCATCTAGCCCAATCCTCTTGTTTTACAGACTAGGACTCTAGGGCCCAGAGACGGGACATGAGTGGCCCAAGTTCCCAAAGCTTAGAAAGGCTTACGTAGGGGAGCCTCTGTCTCTTGATAAATTCTACTCAAAAGCCAAAGTTTTCTTCCACTTTCAGAAGCAGAAAATAGAGTTCCAGAGACATAAAGTTAGAAACTTTGGATCACATGGACCATTAGAAGGAATGTGGCTCATTTATCCCTGAAATTACCTTCTTCCCTGATGTGTAAGGGTAAGCAAGGGCTGCATGCACCTACAGGGTAAGCAAGGGCTGGATGCTAATGTCAGAGGAATCTGGGGGGTTGTGCTGCATTTGGGCTCACTTCATGTCATGCACAGCAGCAACATCCAGGGTTAGATGGCCCACATCACTGAACTCACCTGGCCCCAGTAGCAGCCTCTGAGGCCTGGGTGATCTGATGAGCCTTTCATCAGCCTGATCTTTGTGAGGATTCAGCTAGGGATAGCACATTTAGAGCAAAGTTTGTTTCCATGTAGTTGTGAATTATCCCCACAAATCAAAGTTGGTTTGGGAAACCCAAGGCGCAACTTAAGTCAGGTTAAGCTTATAAAATTGTTTGGGGACAACAGTAATATAAACGAGCAGGCTCTTTAATACATTTAAAATGAAGTCGTTGCATTTTTCATGGGGTTTTCATCTCCTGTTCCCCCTCTGCCTCCAGGGCATCAATCCCACACTGAGAAAATGTTTGGGAAGCAGAGGCTAGAGCGGAGAAGAAAGTGATATTGTGGCTGGCTTCCCCAGGGTGCCTCTTCAGTCAGATCTACCCACAGGGGCCCCTACGGTGGTCCCCACACTGAGTAAAAAAGAGAATTACCCATTTGGACTCAGGACCACTGGGTGCCCACCGTCTTGCACACCTAGACTGTATCACTTTCCAGCTTCTGCAAGGAGAGCCAGGGCACTTGTCTCCTGTGGGGCCCGTTCTTTATGCAAGAGCAAATACATTCTACTTCCACACCTCCACCTCCCCTTAGCTCCCCAAATCCACTCACAAGTTACAATTTAATAGGCAGATCTAATCTCACCAAGATTTCAAAGTATTCCAGTCAATGCATCCCAACTCTGCTTTTCTCTGCCTGTCCACGGCCTCTTCTTCTTCCTCCTCCCAAGCTGTGCCACAACAGAGACCTGTCAGGGAGGAATCAGAGGTTCTCCCCTGTTTAGCTTTGGCTCTTTTCATTGGAATTCTCAATGGAAGAAGGCAAAGTCTTTTTATAGTCTCCAACAAAATGTAGAGGCTAATGGTTGACAGCATGGCCTTTGGAGCCAGGAAGTCCAGATTTTTTATCAGCTGTGTGAATTTGGGCAAGTCATTTAACCTCTCTGTGCCTAGATTCCCCAGCTAACAAAATGGGAGTACTAATACATACCTACCTATTAGCAGTACTTCCCTCACAGGCTTGATTGTGGGATTTAAATGTGTTAATGCCTATGGTAATTTGCTAAGAACATGCTTGGCTTGTGGGAAGTGTGAGGTTAAGTGTTAGCTACAATGAGGATGATTGATGAGGAGGAGGAGGAGGATGAGCAGACACAGACAGCAAAGAAAGATGTAAATTGGTTGAATTGACAAGCTCTGTACCATCTTCCCCACATTGTTCTTGGAGCTCAGAGATTCTACACATGTGCAAAAGAGCCTCCAGAGAACCAGTACTAAGCTGGCCAGAGTGAAGTAATTTCCCTGCTGAGGTTGATGATGGATAGATATTTTAGACATATTGGAGGGTAGCACTCATGAGCAGATATCTGATGCCAGACTGTTGCCAAGATAGCTGGGGCTTTGCCTTCTTAGGACAGAGAATTAGCACCCTCCACCCCACAAGGTGCTCTAGTCTCCTGCTACTCAAAGTGTGGTCCAAGGATGAAGGACATGAGTTTCCTCTGGAAGTTTCTCCAATATGCAGAACCTCAGATCTGTCCCAGGTCTGCTTAATCAAAATCTGCATTTTAATAAGAGCCCCAGGCTATTTCTGTGCACACTAAAATTTGAAAAGTGCTCTTGTTGTCCAAACGCAGGGGAGTGGATGTGGTGACCTTCCCTTTCTGTCCCCACTGGACTGCATGAGCCACGTAGGCAGGGATGGTGTCTGTTTCATTCCTCACTGTGTCCTCAGAATTGAGCTTCATTCCTATCACACAGGGAGCACTTGTAAATTCTTGGCAGTAGATGGATGCATGAAAAACTGAATAGGTGGATGAGTAAGTGCATGACCGTGGGCTCAGAAGCCCAGTGTCTTGGTTTCAGGTCCTTGGTGAATAGTGCCGGCATATCCCAGCAGAAGGCAAAATGGGTGGACCAGACAAACACCTCTGCAGCACCAAATTCACTGCCAAGATTGAGCAAGACTGGCTTGAGAGACTTGAGACTTTCAGTAGTGTGCAGCAGGGTAGAGCTAGGTCATGCAGGAACTGACCTTGTGTCTACCACATGTCCCTGCTCTCATACTCAAGTGGCCCTGGCAAAGAAGGAAATCAGGTCAGTGTGACATGACTTATTCTAAATGCACCCAGGCAGACCAACAGTGTGCCTCGCATCCTTGGCTGGGCACTCATAGTCCAGTCCCTACAGACACCGGATACCCTTTTCTGGGTTGAGACAATAGCTTATAGAACTTGCCCCCTATGATGACTGAAAATGTGAATGACATTTACCTGTTTCCAGACTTCCAGTCACTACCAGACTTGCATGATTCCTTAAATATCAACAAACTGTGGCTTGGTAACCACCTTTGCGAGTGTTTTAATTACTCTAGCATGTGGCTTGTCTGGGCCAATGGGCAAGGGACAAACAGGGTAGCTCAGTGTTTGATTGTGACACTCTCTTCTCTTTTGGAGGTCTTTTATCCCTACTAATCTTTATTCCAACCAGCACGGTCTAAAGATTATGCTAAAGATCCGCCCAAAGATATTAGGGGCTGTTTGTAATCACCTCAAAGCCTTAGAAGATCTATGGGCAGCTCAGAGAGACCCGCACTCTTCAGATATTTCTTTGTCTTACTCCCAGCCAGCCGTTCCTCCTGTGATCACTCAACTACAGATCTTCAAGAATGGAGCAAAATGGGATGTGCTCAAGATTTCATGACAAACAGAGCAGGGCTTGGATCCCAGCTGGTGAGGGGCAGACAGCAGGGGAGAGCAGCTGGACACAAGGGGATTCACTTGTGAAGTGTGAGAGTCCTCCTTTCCTCTTACCTTCCCATCCTGCCCTGCAGGTCTCCCCTGCACTGCCTTGAAGCAAACCATTCTTGCTCTGCCTTTGCCCATGTGAGCTGGTAAGGGTGGCAGACAGGATGGTTGCCAACCCTCAATATCCATTCCCACCCCTGCTTCCCTCCTTTTCAGGGGAATCCCTATTTTGTTGGATATCCACCTTCCCCAGCTTGCCCATGTGCCTTGGAGGAAGTGGACACAACCCTGAGTGGTGCATCCTGATGAGTCTAAACTAATCCCATCCCTGTTGCCAATGATTGGGAATCAACTCTGGGCAGTAATCTGAGAGGAACATCTGCAGGATTGCTTCTAGGAGAGATCTACCCACTCTTAAAAGGACACCCAGAGAAGAGAAGGTGTTGTCTTTTTCTCAGTGTCAACAAGTCTGGATATGATGGCTGGAAATGGCTGTAGAGCTATGGGGAAAATCAGACTTCAGATGAAGCCAAGATATCCTGGATGGCAGAGAGAAAATATAAAAAAAAGCCTAGGTCCTCCTCGATGCCATCTGTGGGCTTTTGAATTAATCAACCCCAGAGCTTGCCTGCCTCTGGCCTAATTGTAATATGAGGTAATAAATCTTATTGTCTAGGCTTGTAAAGTTGGGCTTGCTACAGCCAAAAGGGAAAAAGCAAAGTGTGTGATGACGTGTAGACATCTCAGGAGGAGCTGGGAAGTTTCTGTCTCCTTTGTGGTAATTGAACTGAAGAGGAACATAGTCCTCAGTCTGAGGCTTTCGCCTCCTGTAAACACACACACGTGCTTCATGGACACACACACACACATGCAGGTCAACAGCCACGAAGAAATGGAAGCAATTATGTGAATATTCCTAAGAGAAGAACCTAGTTATGTTTAAAGCTGAAAGTACAAGGGCCCAGTTTGGTTCAGGTCACAGGGAAATGAAGCACCACCAGGTGGGACTGGGTGAGAACAAGTCAATTAAATTGTGACATTTTATTACTATCTTGTCCTTGAGCACGTGGCCTAATTGTTGCAAGTTTGTCCAGGAGAGGACTTCTGAAACCATAATTCTTTTGCTAAAACTAAAACTCATAATTTTGATGCTAAATGGTCCTTCTTCTATTCAGAGCCCATTATATAATTCAAGAGATAGGGCCTGATGTATAAAGTTCTTGTGAAGATGAAGATGATGGAGCCAAGCCTGCTGGGTTGAGCCTTGCCCAGGCCAACCTGCTATGGCCCAGGGGTCACCCTCTTATCCACCCCTCCTCAGCCTTGCAAAAGCCACAACCTTGCACCTTGTCTCAGGTGGGGTTCTCAGGGAAACAGACTCTGAGATGGAAATTTGTATACAGGGACTTTATTGTGCAGAGTATGGGGGGAGAGAGTGGTTTCAAGAACATCTGGAAGGGGACAAATGAGGGAAACAGGACTGGGCTGAGAGAGAGTTTGAGTTGGGATGTAGTAGTTGTAATGGAGATGTCAGCAGTTCCCACAGGGAGCACTGGAGCTGGGTGGACCTTCAAAGTCGTCCTGAATTAAGGTAAGGGGGTTGGGGCTTTGATTCTACTCATAGACCAGTTGTAGGATGTGGGCTGTCCCCAGGGAGTGTACATAACATGGGCCAGGCAGTACCCTTTGGGGGAAGAAGGGAAATTCTAGGGAGGGAAGTGTAAGTTGTCAGCAGGTAACATTCTTGACCACTTGATAAGTAAGTGCCTTGGCCGTGTCCTGTAGAGGGCTCTTTATGGTATACCACAGCGTCTCCTACATATCTGGTACAGACACCAGAAAGACTGAGCAGAAAGGCTCTCTTACTCCCCTCTTTTCCCAGCACCTCCCAGAGTGCACATTGTAGGCACTTTGTAAATATTGTTGGATAAATAGCCATGGACTCCAGGGACCCAACTGAGGCAAAGATGTCCTCACCCCATCTTCAGTTTACAACTCCATTCAAATAAATCACTGTTATCTCTAGAGCTCGCAGGTATTGTTTACACCCATAGATTTGCTTCAAACCAGGGGAGAAAGGGTGATACAGCATTGGGAAAGTTTCTTAACTATTTGGGAAAATAATTAAAGTTATAGCCATTACAGCTTTACTGCACAACAAGCAACATAATAATTTCAGGTGGTTAAAGGGTTAAATACAAAAGAATTTAAACCATAAAAGAATGAGCAGAACATTCTAGGAGAATGTTTATATCAACTTGGGGTGGTTAGGCCTTTCTACACATTACTAAGCATTCAAGCATTTCTAAGCAAAAACAATAAAGGAAAAGATTGATGAATTTGATTAGTTAAAAACAAAATCCTCACTGGGTTAAAAAACACCACAAGCAAAATTAAAAGGCAAATGAGACACTGGGGAAAATGTAATAAACATATATTATAGACAAAAGGTTGATGTAGAAGAAGAGTTCTCAGAAGTCAAAAAGGAAAAGATAAGCACCCCCATAAAAAATAGGCAATTGACATCAAGAGGCAATTCACGAAAGAAAAATTACAGATAGACAATACACATATGAGAAAAAATTTAATCTCACTGGAAACAAAGATATGCAAATTAAATCAACAACAAGTATAGGGAATTGGGTATTCTTGTACACTGCTGGAGGGAGCTTAAATCGGTGTAAACTTTTTAGAGGGCAATTTGGCAATATCTATCAAAAGCCTTAAAAATGTGCATCCATACCCTTGACTCAGCAATTTTACTTTTAGGAATTTGTCTTAATGATCAAGGGGAATATATGTGCAATTATGTATGTATAAATATATTCAAGAAAGCATTATTTATGTTAATTAAAACTAAAAATAACCTGCATATCCAACCACAGGCAGTTGGCTAAATAAATTATGAAATATCCATAATATGGGATACTATGGAATAATTAAAACAAAGTCGTAGAAGAATGTTTACTGACATAAGAGATATAATGTATGACTGAGTGAAAAAAAGCAGGCTATACAACAATATAGACAACACTATGAATGTGTGTGTGTGTGTGTATATATCTAGAAACATGTATTTTCCAAATGTTAACTTGATTTTTCACTTGGCAGTGGGTTACTGATTTTTATTTCCTTTGTGTTTTCCTGTGTGCAGTCCAAATTTTCTAAATTAACCAAGAATTACTTTGTTTTTAGAAAGTAAAGTGCCAAAATAATGGGATTTGGCAGAATTAGCAAAAATAATGAAATTATTAGTATTATTTGCATCAGGACTGGACCCTCAACTCTGAGAGAAGCCATACTTGGATCCGTCTCACGTTTGGAGCTGAGGACTGATAGCCAGAGAGAAACTCACCTGAGTACCACAGAAGACTCCCAGCGTGAAGCAATTGTTAGTATGAGACCATCTATTGTCTGAGGGCAGGGATGAGTCCCAGGCATCTCTGCGACTAGCACAGGACTGGCAATGAGCTGAATAAAGGTATGAATGAGCAGCATAATTAGTAAATCTGCCTTTTAACCTCACATCTCTCATGCAAAACTTACTGCACGGGAAAAGAAGAGCCCCACTCCTTGCTCCCAGAAGAGTCAGCAGGATGTTCTTGTCATCAGGAACACCTGACTCAGCAGAGGCTGTGGTCCTACGAAGATGGCCTTCCACCTTGGTTTTCTCCCTCCTGTCTGTCCCTCCCTCTGGATCTTGCTAAATTTCCCCCCAAAAACTTTCTGTCAACTTCAAGGTAGAGACAGTTGGCTGCCCTACATGATGATGTTTTGAATTGACCTTGCACCCAAGGCACAACTGCATGGAACTCCTAGGACCTTAAACATAGACCATGCTGATTTAGCTTTCCTGCTGGAAGAGATGGCAACACTGTAGTTATGCCTGGGTGGATGGATGGATAGATGGATAGATGGGTGGATATTAGGTAAGTTATCTAAAAGCAGGGGGTAGAACAGGTACTAGAAGGCACTAGAAACCGGAAGTAGGAAAGGGCTGGAAGTGACTGAGAATGTTGACTCGTGAGAACAAAGGTATTCTCTGCTATTACACCAACCACCCAACTCCAACATGTCAGCCCACCCTCTTCTTAAGGACTGAGGGACACCCCACTCATGCATAGCTCTGGTGGCTCCCACAGCCCATGTTTATCTCATGGAGAAGCTATGAAATTCTAGCAAACTACCTCTTTTCTTGTTTCTCTCCCCACCTAGACAGTAAAGCCCTCTGAAGGTAGTAATTCGGTTTCAGTCAGTTTTCTTTCAATTGCAGGTTAAAGAAAGCCCAATCCAAACTGGATGAAGTGGAAGGAAATCTATGGCTCTTGTAACTCTTAAGTTCCAGGAAATAGGACTTGCCTCAGGTGCAGTTTGGTACAGAGGCTCAAGGAATTTCAGCATGCAAGTCCTGGTTTCTTTTTCTATCTCCGTACTTTTGTCTTCAAGGTTGGCTCCTTTCTCAGACAGGAATTTCCCCTGTGGTAGGAAGAGGGTTGTAGCGGTTCCGGCAGTCACACCCTCTTTGCTTCTAGCCTAGCCAAGGAAACATCTCAGATTCCCCAAGAAAGAATCATTGTACCTGCACGTTCTGATCAGACTTTATGCTCATCCCTGATTCAACCACCACAGCCAGTAGAAGGCCACAGTGACTTATTTAAGTTTAGGCTAGTTAAGGAGATGGTTGTCCAGAGAGAAGCAACCAGAAGAGGAGTGAAGATGCTGAGTGGCACAAGGAACAGATGCTCCTAGCAGACCATGTCCTCTTCAGTACGAGGTCCTACCACCTGACACACAATCAGCATTGATACATGTTACTTCCACAACCCCATTCCAACAGAAAACACAGCATGAGCTTGTCACAGGAGCCCTCAAGGACTTCATTCGGCCTAGCCATGGCTCTGTGTCCCGTGGCTTATCCCTCAGCTCCCTCTATTTCCTTTGCTGCCTTCCTGCCAGTCCTCGGCCTGTCATACTACAGCTATGGGCAGCTGTCAGCAGGCCAGACCACCCTCCTCATTCCAGAGCATTGGGCTGGAAATGTGTGAAATTGATGCAAACCTAGAAAACTAGGATTTGGGTTTCTCTCTCTTCCTCTCAGCATGCTTTTTGCTCAACCAGCCGGAACTGGTGGTCATCAACATACCTGCCTAAATCTGTGCCATGATAATTACCTCAGTAGCAACAGTAATAGTATTCTTATTATAACTCTTATTTTAAAGATCTACAATGGACCAAGCTGTTTAAACATATCACCACATGTCTGTGCAATAACCTTGTGAAGCAGTGTAACAGGGACCACCACAGGCTTTGCTTACCTGTAGGTACAAATGGGACCACATTACTAATAACTACTCAGATTTCATAGATCGTTGTCCCCAAATGCTGGGGCATAATCTCTAGCCTCTTACAAATATTTCTGTGGGTTCCCAGGGGTCCTGTCATCTTGGCTCATAGTTGCTTTTCCTTGCCTTTTCCCTGCCTTTTCCCCCGGCTTTGCCAGGTTCCATGGTCTCTACTGTTGCTGTTCACCAGCACCCATGTTCCTACAGTGGAACCACCAGACACTGTATTCTCTGCCACTGCACTGGAGCCTCCACTCTGCCATTCTGCATGGCAGAATATTTGAGAAGATGTCTGTCTCTTCCCCCTCTACTCTATGCCATATCTGTTAGTGAGGCCGTGATGCAGTTCTGTTTGTGCCATGATGTATTATGCAGTTGCTGAAATGGTTCCATCAATGCCCCCGCTCTCGCCTACCCCCTACACTTACCACTGGACAGTGGCATGACACCAGTGGGGACTAGGCTGGGAGACAAACATAAGTGTCAGAAACCATGCTGTACTCAAGAATCACACCTCCCTGTCCTCCCCTTTCTTTTTCTCTTTCCTTCTTTTCACACCCCCGCCCCCAACTCAAATTCAGTCCTAGGCTGTTTTACTGGGTCAAGACCTTGACATCTGATTCCTTGGGAGAATTTTTTCTAATTAGCTAAGAGTAGCCATTCAATAAATATATGTCAAATGGTTGGTTAGTTGGATTGTTGAATGGATAGGTGGGTGGATGTGTGGATAAAATGCTTTACCAGTTCTTATACCAACTAGTTTCTGATGAGCCCACTCCATATACAGCTGAATTTCATTTAGACTCAAGCTGAGGTCCTTGTTAAAGTTGGTATGATTTTTCTCCATGTTACAGATTTAAAAGCTGAGGCCCATAGAAGTTAAGTTGCTTGTCCAAAGTCATACTGCTAACAAACAGCTAAGCTGGGATTCCAACCTAGGCTTAACTGATACTCAAATCCTTTCTTTTTTCTACTCCACTCTCTCTATGGCAAGGGGTTAAGAGTTGTGGTTCATGAGGTGCATGACTTGTGCCATGTGCAGGAATTACATCACTGAGGTCCCCTCTGGAGGAGGACAACGTTAGCATTGCCCACTTCTTCGTCACTTCCTTCAACATAGCAAATCCAGGCTAAAGAAATCCATGGAAGACCCAACCCAGCAGCTGGTTGGCCTGCTCATCACAGTGGTGGAGGATGGCAGCTCCATCGGCTGAGTCTGACTTTCCCTACACATCAGCCACTTAGACAGATGTATCTGAAAGTCCAGCTCTGTTCTGCAGGTCCTTCTGACCCTACCAGCTACCACATCCTTTCCCAACTCTCTCTGGCTCAGAGGAGAAACAGCATCTCCAACACTTTTGGAGAGGAAGAGTCAGAACTTTGGGGTCAGTTTCTGGCAGCCAGCTCCCTTCTCTGAGAGGCAAAGTTAAACTCTCCCACTGCAGCCTCAGTCCCAGGACTCACGGGACACCAGCCTGGCAATGGTGGGGGATCCTGTCCCTCTAGTGAAACAGGGAGTCATGCTTGCCCCATGAGCTGGAGATAGCCCCACAGGTCCCAAGCCACAGCCTCCCACTCCTGTGTGTGTGCTCTGCCCCAATGACAGGCTTCTGACCCAGCCCCTGGTTTTCCAGGGTCTCCTAAGTCCTGAATACTGCAGCTTTCTTGGCTGAGGCCTTGCCTCCCATTCCCTGAGATCCCCCATGCTTCTCTCCAGACTGGCTCTGATTCCCTGTTTTTGGCCATTGTCTGGGTCCCTCAGGCCCATTAAATGCATTCTCAGCCTGATATAACCAGGAATGCCCCTCCCTGCACCGGGCCAACTTTTTTGGTGTCAACCCACGCCCAGATCAAATGAAGTTTGCAAGATTCCTTGAGCCTAGTTTGGCTGGCATGCCCATCTCTCAGGCCCAAGTACAGTCTCTGCCCTAACTCACTGCCTGACAGAGTCCTCATCTGGGCTTAAAGTGGACCTAGGTAAATGTGTGGGATTGATGTTACGTGGGAGAGTTGGGAGATGCCTTTTGCATGAGGGTAGGTAGGGGCTTCATAAACCTATACATCTGATTCTGTAGACGAGAGCCAGACAATACCCAGGAGTAAATGCTAGGCTAGAGCCTGGACTCTTCCCTGCAAGAATCACTAAGCAAGAGTTAAGGATCAATTTCATGAGGTTGTATGCATGTGTGTGCCTGTGTGCATTTTACTAGAGGCATTTCCATCTCTTTTATTAATAACAGCATTTACTCAGAACTTACTCTGTGCCAGGCACTACTGTAAGCACGGATGCATTTACATATATTAACTCATTTAATTCACATCACACCCTATGAGATAGAGACTATTGTTATCCTCACTTTATTCTTGAAGAAAGTAAGGCACAGGGAGATTGAGTAATATGGCCAAGATCACAGAGCCAGTAACTTTGAGGCAGGCAGATCATGAGGTCAGAAGATCGAGACATCCTGGCTAACACGGTGAAACCCCGTCTCTACTAAAAATACAGAAAAAATTAGCCAGGCATGGTCACAGGCACCTGTAGTCCCAGCTACTCTGGAGGCTGAGGCAGGAGAATGGTGTGAACCCGGGAGGCAGAGCTTGCAGTGAGCTGAGATCACGCCACTGCACTCCAGCCTGGGCGACAGAGCGAGACTCCTTCTCAAAATAAAAAATAAATAAATAAAAATAAGAAGTAGAACCAGTATTTCAGCCCAGATCTTTGTGAATCCCACATCTATGCTTTGAACCTCTAGTTTTATTATTAAAATCTCAGAGACATGTGTGACCCAATAAAGGCTGACAGTGTTCACACAAAGAGAAGAAGCTTAAAAAGTAGAAAAGAACCTTCACTGGGTCAAATGCGGAGCAAGGGAGCATTAAAGAGTCAGCCTGGACTCCGGGACTGTGGCATTGTAGCTGCATTCTGCTGTCCAGGCTTGTGTAAGCTCTTTCATTTCCTCCTCGTGAGTGGAGCAGGCCTCACAATCCCTATTTTACAGATGAGAAAAGTGTGGCTCAGTGAGGCTCAGTAAACTTCCCATAACCACATACTAGTCCATAGAGGTCCAGAGATTCAAACCCAAGCAAATCCCATGTAAGTCTCAAACTGGTGCTGGGAGAGGGATGTGACTTACTCCCCACCATGGCCTTGCCCACCATGGGCAGAGGAGGTGATGTAAGAAGGGATCCTGTGCTCCCCTTTCCAACCCATCCTGCCTCTCTGCCTTGTCTCCGCCTCCCTACTCTCCTATCACCGCCTCCCCACCCACCACACCTATCCATCTTCACTTGCTGGGGATTAAGTTAGGAAAACAAAAATGAAATGAACACTGCTCTGCCGACCCATCCCTGGAGACACCGACTTAACACGGGTTTGATGCTGTTGATGATGTTCTATCGATTTCCCCTCTAATTGCTGCAGCTGGATCTATATTCATTTTCTGTCTCAAACTTCTGTTTTGTTGGTTCAGTCAGCTAAATGAAGGGCACATTTCTCTCTGTCCCTGTCCTGAAAAGCCAAAGAAGTTTCCAATGAAGAGCTCTCTTCAGAAATCAGTGAGGCCAGCAGACTGAGGACAAAGAGCATCAGAATTTGATTACCTCTTTTGAAAAGTTGGCTAAGAACAAAGCTGGAAAAGAAAGTCTCGGGGGACAGAGTCCGTTGGCAAGAAGAGGAGATATTTCACCTTGAATTCACAGATCAGTTCATTCATTCATTCCACAACTTTATTGAACATCTACCATGGACCAGACTCCATGGTAGGATCTAAAAATATTCATCATGGCCCAAATGGACACAGACCCTGCCTTCACAAAGTTAAGTGTGAGTAGGGTGGACAGATATTAATCGAATAACCTTATTGTTATGCAATTTGTGCTATGGAAATGTCTAGGTCAACATGGAGAGCCACAGGAAAAGCTTGCTGCAACCAACCCTGACATTTCAGGTTGCAAAGCAGGCTTGGTTGCAGCAAGCCTCACCTTTCCCTTTGTCAGCTCAGCAAGCTTTCTTTTCAGTTCCACTCAACTGAAGGTATACAAAGAAGGGAGCAAAGTACTGGGGAAGCAAGCCTCCAATCTGGACAAGACTTGGTGTTTTTCTTCCAGGAGCTCACTGCATAGAGGACAGACAGAACCAGGCACATGGAACTCTGGATTGAGGCAGGCAGGGGTAGATGTTACCATAAAAGTATAGTCTGAGTGCTAGGAGAGATTGGGAAGGCCGAGATGAATCTGGCATATGCGATGTAGGAAGACTCCTCTGAAGAGGCAGCATTTGAGTAGGGTCTTGAAGATGTCATCTAACCTTGACAGCCCTACTGCATCTTCTCAGTGCCCAGCATTTTGAAAACGCCTATGGAGGATAAAGCTAGAGGAGGGGCTAGCCACCTGAAATGACATCTGACTCCATGGAGATTCAGTGTCAGGAACGATGGGGGGACCAGATGCTGCAACAATTGTACCTGCTTGTATAGGTCTTTGGGGGGTGGTGAGGGTGCATGCAAAATCAACCCTTTTCCTTTGTAATCTGCCTCTAGCTTTGGCCCTTTGGGTAAACCTGACACCCATGTTTGGTATTCACTCCTGAATGTTCACTACTTGCTCAAGAGGCATTTGAGACTGTTCAGTCTCCATTCTTGGTATATGACAACACTTCATCATTCCAGTTTAGCCCATTGCCAGTTACTAGCCTTCACCTGGCCATTCTCCCCCACCCCCCAACTCTTTATTCATCAGGCTGGGTGAAGTGTACAGGGTATACAAGGGCGTTAGTTAAGATACACAGGTTATGCTGCAATAACAAATAACCTCCTCCAAATATCAGTGGCTTAACAAAGCAAAGAATTTTATTACCCATGCAAAGTTTATAGCAAGCTCAGTGGCTCTCCAGGACAATTCCCTTCTAATAAGCACCTTAGAGGTCTGGTGGGCTTCCGTCCTTGACTCTGATATCTTAACACATGGTTTCCCACGTTAGCAGAGAGAGCGGGTCAGTCATCTGAGAGCTTATGACTGCATTTTCCCAAAAGTGACACACATAATTTCTGCTCAGAATCTTGACCAGAATTAGTCACATGGCATGACCAGGAAGAAAAGAACTAGATATTTATGAGTTCTACCCATGTTTATCACGGTTTGTTCAGCCTCTGAACATTTATTTATTTATTTATGTCTTTATTTATTTATTCTGTCTTTTTATAGACATTCTTATCAGGGCCCCAAACTTTCAACTCATCATAGCCCAGCTTCTCATTTCTCATCCCTGTTTCTATGATCAATTCATAGCCCATGTCTCTGTCCTCACCGACATACTTCTCAGCCAGTAACTGGTAAGCTGTGATTCAAGCTCATGACTGTATATTCTGTAAAAAATTTCACATCTTTTCCTCTACATTAAACCACTTCCGTTGGAAAGGCCCATGTCCTAAAAACATTTCTGCTTTTGCTGGGACAACACAGTTGAGACATACAATAAAGGTAGAAAGGCTCAAGTACGGTAGTTAAGAGCTTAGTTTTTGAAGTGAGGCTCACATAAGTTCAACTCTCAACTCTGACGTTGATTATTTGGGTGACCTTGGTTAAATGACTTAACCTCCAATTTGCACATCTGTAAAATGGGAATTGTAATAGTACTGATTCAGAGTGGTTGTGATGTCAAACAAGCGTAGCTGCTATTAGTATTACTATAGATTTCTAGAAGTCAATATCTAATCAAGGGTTTGATAGTGTATTTCACTATCTCAATGCTGAGATGCCAGGAGAAGAGGGAGGGGGAAGCAGAAGTACTTCGGGATCTGAGTTTTCTGCACGCTCCAAATGAGTTGCTGAGCAATTAAGCTGTTAAGAAAGCCAGGATGGTAAGGATATTTCAGGCATGCACCTCAAGAGTAATAGGGCCTGGAGGTAGGGATCAATACATCTCTGAGTATAAGGAAGAGGTTAGGGATATGGAGATATAACCTCCTTTTCAAATTCTGCAACTTCGAACTTGGACTGGCTTCAATATTGTTTAAATTAAATATCGCCATGCTTATATAATGCTCAGCCCAGTCCCAGGCCTATAGTTGATGCTTAATAAATAATAATAATGATCATTATGATTATGATTATTCTACTCCAATAAGTTAGCACATTGAAGCGACAGACCATAACAAGGCAGTATCTCCAAAGATACTTCTTCTATGAATTGTTGATCCACGTCATCAGCATGTTAGAGAACCCTCTTTCAGAGCAAAACTTCCTTTAAATAGTGTGAGTTTGAAACTATGAAATGCATTCCTTCTGACCTTGAGGAGCATAGCATTTAGCAATGGAGTTGGATATAATAGCAATGGCAATGTGTATTGAGTGCCTTGTCCTCAATACACAAATAACCCTGCAAATATCAGTAGCCTAACACAATAAAGATTGTTTATTACACATGCAAAGTTTGCAGCAAGCTCAGTGGCTCTCCAGGGCAGTTCCCTTCTAATCAGCACCTTAGAAGTCTGGTGGGCTTCCATCTTTGACTCTGATATCTTAACACATGGTTTCCCATAGTAGTGGAGAGAGCTGGACCGGACAGTCATCTGAGAGCTGATGACTGCATTTTCCCCAAAGTGACACATTATTTCTGCTCATAATCTTGATCAGAATTAGCCATCAGAATGGCATGACCTAACTCCAAGTCTTCTGTGCCTATCATAAACATTATCTTCAAATGTCAAAGATAAGCTTTGAACAAGGAGGAACAAGGTAGTTGAACAAGGTAGGTCTTATTCTCCCCCACATTATAAATGAAGAGAATTGAACCTCAATTTCCTTCACTTTAAAATGGGCACAACAAGAAGTTTGACCAACTTGTTGTGAAGATTAGAGACAGATTATAAAGGGCATGGGATTATTCTAGGCACAGCGATGTTATAGGAGATAATAGGGAAGTCACCAGAGCACAACAAAGATGTAACCATTTAGTTGCTGCCTGTACTGGGAATGTATGTTGGGTGGGTGGGTGGTGAATCAGGAGTCAGACAGCTGGAGTTTGGGATAGAGGAATTGTGTTGAGTGAACTCACAAGCAATGGAGGAGGATGGGGAAATGAGGAAGGTGAAATGAAGCCTGTGAGGTTTTTCCCAGACATATCAATCTCAGACCCTACAGGGCTGCCACCTGAGTCTGTCACAGGGCTAGAACTCGGTATGAATGTGAGACAGCTCTTTCCCTGTACCATACCTCCATCACCACTAACCAAGTCCAAGATGATCCAAAGTTCAGATCCAGTTCTAAGGACTGCTGGCATCTTTGGCTTCTTGTGTTTCCCCTAAGTTTCCTTTGCAACCAACCAGATCCAGAAGTCAATGTGCCAGAGATAAGCCTTGGATGTGGCAACTTCAAGTCTTCCCACAACCTGCCACTCCCGCCCTCTCTATCATTCCTGGGTGCAGGGTTAGAACCCTGCCTATCACTCTCATGCACAGCACTCCAGTTCTGCCCTAATGACAGAACACACTGGAGTGTTACCCTGGTACCATCAGCTTCTTTGCACAGGTTCTGCTACATGTGACACATCTCCATTCTCTCTGCATATAAATATTTGACTTAAGGGAACATATTTATGGGACCATAATGAAGACGTTTGCAAGAAAACAGGGTGCATTCTCCTTAGGGTTAGCTGGAGATAGCTACCTGTAGGGTAGACCCAGCCTGATAAATTCCACTGTTGGAGATTTAAAAAATCGTACTTGAAGTCATAATCCTTTAATGTGTAAATCTTTCAAGGAAAGGTAAAACATTATCAGAGTGTAGGCAAAGTCTTAACAGAGAGCTTCTTGATGAGATTGCCTGTGGCAAAGCCAATGATCAGAACTATGTAGAATAGACAGGGCAAAGTCAGTTTGGACTTTGTAAGACCAGGACTATGGAGGGTTCCTTCCCGGCTTATAGCAATTTCAGAGAGACTTCTAGATCTGCTCCATCTCCTTCAGGCACCGTTGCCTTCAAGCCATCTGCATCTCTGGAGAAGAGTTCTCTAGGAGACCCTCATTAGATAATGAAGCCTTCATCTCTGAGTAAAGGTGAATATCTTTTCTCTGAATAGAATTGGAGCTTAGTTAGGAGTTTGTGTTCAAGAGATCAGATGGGTTGAGACCTAAGGACACAGATCTTCTTCCTGGACTTATCTTGATGCTGCTGCTGCTGCTGATAATAATTATGGTGGTGGTGATGCTGATAGTAATAATGGTGATAGCTAATATTCATTGTATACTTATTATGTTCCAGGTACAGCTTTATGCATTTCATGTGTGTTTATTTACTGAATACCCAGAATAGGCCTAGGAGGTGGGTACTATTATTATAGTGACTCTACAAATAAGAAAACAAAGAGCAGAGAGGCAGGGCTTCCCTGTGCCACTGCATCACAGAGCTCCAAGGGTAGTCTATGTCAGTGGTGCCCATTAGAGTTGTGCAGGGCACAAACTGTGCAGTCAGTCTGCAAAGAGGTTAAGTGACTTACCAATGTCTCAAAGCTAATAAGAGGTGGGCTTAGAACCCAGGTAACATATGGCCAGGATTCCTGTTCTTAACCACTACATTCAATAGGACCCTTTATATCAGGGTTTTCTTCTCAGGTAAGTATACTGTGTCATAATGGGTTAAGTGGTATTTTTTAAATTCATTTTTAATCTTTCTTTGCAATTACAAAGATAAAGTATGATTCTAGCAACAAACTCAAAGATTACAAAAGCAATCAATGCGAAGTCAAAGCCCCCCTCCCCCCATCCCTATCCTCACATTTAGCCCTGTGGGTGTCTCTGCCCCGCACATTTCCACACTTGTCAGTTTCCTTGCTGACAAGACATAGGAAGGGAAGAGACAATGCTAGATTGACTTGATTGCTATTTGCAGGAGGAAGGGGGATTGATACGGGAAGAGAAGGCAATAAAGCTAGAATTTTATGACAACTTGTTGACACTGCAGGCAGACTTCCTGCATGGATCTCTCCTATCTGGAGGGATGAGATGGGGACTCTGTCATATGCAAAATTTTGAGATGTATATTTAAAAGAGCTCTATGAATGGAGTTTTCAGAGCCTTTGAATCTTAGTACCACCTATTAGACTCCTGCCGGGAGGACAAATCAAGCATCAGTACACTGTATCAAGAGCTACATGGATATCTCTGTTCTAATTTTATGCACTCTGAAGATTGTGTGGTGCTTCCGAGCAGTTCCTTGGCCAAAACCATAGCAGCATCTGCTGGGATATTGCTAACCAAGGGACATTCAGCCTAGGCCTGGGATAATCCTCCTAATCTTATAAACATATACATGTTTTCTCTTTTGCTTTAACAAAATGAGATTATACCACATTTGTCTACAATCAGATTTGCTGCTCAATTCACTTTTATGTATCACACACATCTCCTATGTCAGTACAAAAAACTTACCACTTCACTTCCACTGTACAGCTACACTACCATTTTTTTTGTCAACTTCTTGTTGATGGATATTTAATTATTTCCAATTTCTTTTTATTACTGTCACAAACAATGTTATCATAAATGTTCTCACCTACATCCTTTCAGTTTGCACTAATATTTTTATATGAAGGGGAATTGCTGTGTGAAGGGAAATGCCATTGGTTGAGTTTAATGATATGGCCAGATGGCGTAAGAAACAAAGGAGATGTGTTTTAATATGAGGGCGGAGGCGTAATGGCTTGTAAGTGGTCATGAGGAGCAAGGAGAATGCTGACCTGAGATTTTGTACCTCGGCAGAATAAGAAGCATCAGCTTGAGAAGACCGGGGAAGCAGAGGTGTCCTCTGGGGAGATCTCATTCTCGGTTAAGGTGGGAGGTGAAAGGAGTGTTCTGGGAAGAGTTTGAGCTTGTAGGGAAGTCTGTTTGCCACAGGGTGAGGAGGACTTGGAGGGATGGCAGTGTTAGGTTGGATCAGAGCTGAGGGGGCAGAGAGCAGTGTGGGGATGGGAAGGCAGGAGAATATAGAAGCTGGGCGTGAAGGAGGGTCTTCCATATGTGAGGTAAAAAATGGTAGATGACAAGGGAGTGAGGCTGGAGGATTCCTGCTACTAGGGTCAACTGGATCTCGGGTGATAGTCCTGGAATGGTACCCAAGGCTTGATGACACTTGCAAAGCACAGTCTTGGCACAGGGTTTGCCTTAGGTTTCATTCTTTAGAAAGAGAGCCTGAAATATTTAAGATTTGTTGAGGAAGAGCTCCTCAAGAAAACCTGTAAGGGACAGAAGGAAGCAGGAAATAGAAGGAAAAAGAGCCAAGCAAGACTGTGGACTCAGACAGTCTAGCTTTGCCCAACCCAAGGGGATGCTTTGGAGTGTAAATTACACCACAGAGTGATGATTCAGTGAGACAAAAAGGCCAAGTGTTTATCTGCTTATACCAACTGGTCATTGAGTATAACCTCCCAGACTTCTCCAGGCCAGGAGTTTCCTACATTCCCAGGGCAAATTTTCAGAGAAGGTACTAGTCATAAGCCAACAGCCACAGAAGTTGCTGCTGCAGCATCAGCAGCAGCAATAGCAGCAGCAACAGCATCACAGGGGGAAATGTGTGAACAGGTAAAGGGACTTAGAAAAGGCCCAAACAGTATCTACAACATGGATCAAACAGATACTCGGAGCAATCTAATCAGGAGGCCTCCAGAGATGTGCAAGTCAGACATAGGGTGGAGGCAGGATTCACTGGTTCCAAGGAATCTTGCCTCACAGTGGATCAGCAAGAATGCCAGTGGGGTGGAAGAATCCTGCCTTCCTCAGGTGAAAAGCTTGCCTAGTCCTGGCTCGGCACACTTTGGAAGGAACAATTGTTTTATAGCGAGGTGGCTATCCTGAGAACTAAAGTGAATGACTGATGCTGGTGTGGAGCATCAGGAATCAGCCACCGCTTCAGGGCCTGTGGAAGGGGGTCCAAGGTCTCTGTGGAGAGTGTGCAGGTGAAGTCTAGACAAGGCCAGGACTGTGCACACCCTTTCTTGTGTCTCTCTACATTTTACCTCCCTAGAGCATCTCCACACCTACCAATGCCCTGGAGGAGTTCCAATGGCATGTGCCTCACACACCCACTTTGGATGCAGCCGCTCATTGGCCATAGCTCTCCTGTTGTGTTCCACACTCCCAAAGATTAAATTTCTGTGGGTGAAACTATGCAGATTCTGTTTCTTGCCCACTCAATATTCATTCCCTCTTTCTTCCTTGCCCACTGAACCTGATTTTGTTCATAGCAATGATGTGTCCAGTCCTTGTAGATGAGCCAGATTTGTCCCTAATCTGAATATAACAAGACCAGGCTTTGCTTTCCCAGCAAGTAGGGTTGGCTTTTGTACCTTTTTTTTTTTTTTTTGCCAGTGGCTTCTGGAAGTCTTCTAAGTGGTTCTGGGAAGGTTTCTACCTCCATGATGAAGGGGGAAAGGCAGGGCTGCAGCTGTCTCTCTCTCTTTTCTCCTTCTCCTCTTCCTACCTTGAACACAGGTGCCCTGTCCAGAGCTGTAGCAACCAACTGTGGTCATGAAGCAAAATGCAGATGTAAAGGCCTGGAGAGTCTCAGAGATGCCACCTCTGACATTATCCAGGTGCTGAGCTATTTCCAGAAGCTCCCAGCCTCCAGGCACCTCGGATGTGAGAAAAATAAATCCCTATTTGTTTAAACCACTTTCAACCAAGTTTTCTGTTACTTGCAGCCAAATGCTTTCCTAAGCAATATAGGAGATGACAGGGGTCCAGTCTGAGTTCTCCATGCCCCTATGAGCATGGCATAAAGGATGGATGGCAATCTTTCTGGGAGTCCAGTGCCAGAGTAGAGCCTCCTGCTCAAACCTGGTTCCATCTGGTCCCATCTCCTTCCTAGTCTTGATGGATCATAGAAATGCAAATCTATGATGATCAGTCATAAATGAGGAACAGGCAAGGTGGACCAGCAGAATTAGGAAACAAAACTTGGAAAGATTCCCAGAAGAATAGAGTGAGAGAAATCCTTTTATGGGTGTTTGTTTTTAGGCCCATAGGCTGAAAGCCAGCATGTACATTTCTGAGTGATGACAATAATACCAATTTAAAAATACAACCATAAATGCAACTGCCATTTATTGAGCATCCACTATAGGCTTGGTGATTCATATTCATTATCTCATTTGCACAACCACCCACCCAATGACATGATTACAATTATATCCATGTTTTTTATGACAACACTGAGGTTCAGAGAGGTGAGATAATTCACCTAAGCTCACTTAATTAGAAAGGGGGAGAGCCTGAAGGTACACCCAGCCTGTCTGACTCCAGTGTCTGTGGATTTAATCTCCATGGTGCAAGGCATCAGTAGGTGTGGAAATGCTCTAGGGAGGTAAAATGTAGGGGGAGGAAAGGAAGAGGGATGCACAGTTCTGGCCTTGTCTGCAGTTCACCTGCACACTCTTCAGACTCCACAGAGATCTTGGACCCTCTTCCACAGTCCCTGAAGCAATGGCTGATTCCTGACTCTCCACATCCACACCAGCCATTAGACTTGGTTTCCAGAACGGCCAACCCTCTACAAAACAATTGTTCCTCTAAAGTGTGTCCAAGCCAAGATGAGGCAAGCTGTTCACCTGAAGAAGTCGGAATCCTCCCACCTATTGGCACTCCCGCTGTTTAATTGTGGGACAAGTTTCCTGAGAACCAGTGAATCCTGCCCTCACCTCATGTCTGGCTTGCATGTCTCTGGAGGCATCCTGCTGCACACAGCTCAACTCTATTCATTCCAGCAGTGGTGACCAGAGTAAGGCAGAGAGGTGTCTGCCACCACAATTTGCAGGACGTGTCCAGATCCTGCCAATTAGAAACATGATTTTTCTCACTCCTTTGCAATTTTGTGCCCACCCCCCATAAGTTTCCAATAAGTGCCCTTTTGGCTTAAATTAGTCAAGAAAGCTTAACTAAAATGACTGTAAATATCAGGTTCCCTTCATACATACAAAATATGACATGATTAATGGATATTCAATTTACATGCAATGTTACAAAGATTGCACAGCGGAAGTAACCCCAAATTTGCTGTATTGCCACAATCACACCATGGACCTTTCAGCCTTCATGTCTCAATGTGTTTGCCCACACTACTTTCTCCAACCAGAATGCCCTGTCTCCTTGCAAAAGCCATCTCTTGGGGTAAGCACTAAGCCCATGGTGACCTCTCTTCTCTGAAGCCCTCTTCTCCAGAGGCCATGGATTCAGTGGTTGAGTCTAAGCTACCTGAATTGTGCCTTCAGGTCCAGATAAATAAGCCAAGAATGGACCTCTGAACCACCCTGGCCCAATCAAGTTTTTGTAAAAATCTGGAATTTTGGACCCTAAAAAGACCCAGATACTAGGAGTTAGTGAAGATGCAAACTCAATGCAGGCTCTGTAGAGCGTTTGGCTTCTTGCAGCTTTTGAGATGTACTTGCTTATCTCTTCCTTGGATTCCTTGAAACAACAAGGACTCTCCCTATAACTCTCTTCTGTTTTAACCAATCACTCACTTTCTGTTACTTGAAACCAAAACAACTTTATTCAACACACTCCAGAGTCTCTGCCCATTTCTTCAAGATTGTTATGTTCCTTTTTTAGGGAAGCCTTCTCTGACCTACTATCCCCTATGAGGCAAATTGCCCCCTTCCTACTCTTTGTTCTCATACTACTTAATGCTCACTTTTTTTTTTTTTGACAAGGTCTCATTCTGTTGCCCAGGCTGGAGTGCAGTGGCGCAATCTCGCTCATTGCAACCTCTGCCTCCTGGGCTGGAGCAATCCTCCCACCTCAGCCTCCCAAGTAGCTGGGACTGATTACAGGTGCACACCACCATGCCCAGCTAATTTTTGCGTTTTTTGTATAGATGGGGTTGCCTGGGCTGGTCTCAAACTCCTGGGCTCAAGTGATCCTCCCACCTTGGCCTCCCAAAGTGCTGGGATTACAGGTGTGAGCCACTGAGCCTGGCCAATGCTCACTTTTACTGCAGCATTTTGTACCCTGTTTTGTAATCTGTTGTGTATTTAGAACATGAGTTTCTCGAGGACAGAAGCAGTCTTATTTATACTGGTGTTCCCAGTACTAATCTTAGTGCCTGCCACATAAGAAGTATTTTTAAATTCTTCTTGGGCAACTGATTAAACAAACGAATGAATAAATGAACAATCAGAGCTAAATTGGACACAGGCTCCGTGAAGGGTTAAACCTGCTTCCTTTGTGGTGTGTAGGTAAACACACAGGGCACATCAGTGGCAAGCCAGCTCCATTCAGCTCACACCTCCACCACAAGGAGCTCCACCAAGCTGTCAGCATTGCTTTGTCCTGTCACTGCCTGTTGCTTGGAATGAAAGGCCATGAGATGAGGGACTAGAGATTCCCTTGGTTGTACAGGGATTTCTTGTTTTCAGAAGGCCTCGCCTGGCAGGTTTCTGGACCTCCCATTGACCCCTGGATGTCTGGAGCAAATCCCTGAGGAGCAGGGAGGGCTCCCTCTCTGCCTGAGGGAAGGGGTCCGAAAGGGAGCCGGGAACGTCAGAAAGCCAGGCCAAGCTGTCTCTTCATTCACAAGAGTTTCATTCTGACAGGCATCAGAGTCTTCTGGCTGTGGATCTGAGCTAAAATTCAAAGACAGTTGCAACATGGATAAATATGAAACTCCTGGCAGAGTAGGGATTTCCAGAACACCAATCCAATGAATGTAACTCTGACCTAAGTGGCACAAAACAAATGCAATTATAGAAAAGCAGGGCAAGAGTGGACAGATGGATCTGATGCTGATCAAGGTTCATGTGCTCAGGGCACATGTCATCTGAGAAGCAGGGCCACAGGGCCGGAGCCTGGGTTTCGATGGAGCCGTAGCAGCTACAACAAACACACGATCTGCCCTGGGAGGCTGTGGTTGTGCCATGTAGATGCTGGATTAGAAAGGCAGAGGCTGCCTAGAGGGAAAAGTTTTCTGAAACAAGAACCCAGGCAAAGGTTGGCTGATCGTTTTAACATAGTTATGGTGATACAGTAACAATAATGACAGCTAACACGTCAGATACAGTTGTGAGTATTCCAGATCTGTTATCTCATTCAATCGTCACATATACTTATAAGATCAAAGCCTCTATTATCCCTAGTAAACTGGAATGAATACAGCCCTAGATATTAAATAACTTGTTTAAGCTCACACAACTGGCAATGTAGATTGGCGATGCCTGATACCAGGCACCTCATGCCAAGCCTCCAGGCCATAGATGCTTCCCAGCCCCCTTGAACACCTTCCTGCCTTGAGGCCTTTGCATGTGCTGTTGCCTATTCCTGGGACATTCTCAATAACTAGTAATAACAGTGTAAAAAGATGGAAGCTTTTGCTAAGCTTCTAGTGTGGTAGATCTTGGATCTCAGCATGAATTGTGAGATAGACCAGTCAGTAGAACCTAGAAAAAGTAGCTAAGTCATGGATAAATAAATCGTAAATGTTTCACCCTCATAGAAAGTTAATGGGATCAGGAGAAAAGGGGATTGAGGAAGAGGATTTTTGGAGAGAGAAAATGGAGACATGGTGATTTTAACTTACCCAAGGTTACCTGAGAAACAGAATTTGTCATTATGTGGTTTGGGGTAGGCTAATGTTGACCTTCAGTTTCTCCGTCATGGTAGGGACTAAACTGCTATCCATCAAAACCGTTTCTTTTTCCCCCCAGGCACTTGGCTGGCTAGATGATGTCTCTCAACCTCCCTTGCAGCTAGGTGTGACCATGTGACTGAATTCTGACCAAGGGAATGAGAGTGGGCATGTTTGCCACACAATCCTCCCACTCAGGATATCTCCTCTCTTTCCACATCTGTTAGCAGGGGTTCTAACAGAAGACTCCCAGACCCTTAGGGGTGCTGGAACCACAAAATGGTTAAACTTGGGTCCAAGAATTCCTTCCCGGTACAGCACCCTCCAAACACCTGACTGGGCTTTTCAGGGGTGAGAAATGAACTTGTATTTTTTTAAGCTGCTGGAATTTGGGGGTTATTGCCTGTACTGTCTAATAGCTCTACTGGGAAGAGAATACAGGTAGGCAAGCTCACCATGACTGCAAAGGGCAATCAATTAGTTAAATGTCTTGTTACAGAGTTAGATGGTAAACCTCACTGTAGAACATCTCCCAGCCTTCATGGCTCCTCTTACATTTTGTGCAATCAATCTATCAATCAGCCTTTAGTAAGTACGCAACTCATGTTACAACCAGGAGATTTCCAAAGGATACAGAAAACATCAAAGACCCTTGCCCACCAGAGGTTTTTAAGGAAGACATAATATACCCATGGAAGTCTGTTGCAAATGCATGGTACATACACCATTCATGGATCTCCTTGTACCTTAGCAGTGGTAGCCCTTGGAATTACGTAAAATTATGTAAATTAAGGCAGAGATGTCAGAATTTCAGAACCTTAGAAGACCCGATTGCCTTCATGCCCCAGGCCAAACCTTACTCAGTGAGAGAGGGCTTTTAAATAATTTACAAGTTACAAAATTGTATCTACCTCCCAGGTCCTTCCCACTGACCCCATCATGCTGTCATCCCAGCACCATACCTTCCACATTCCCATGACAAGGAGTTGGGGAGAGTAGGTTTACTTATCCACTCATTAAGCAAAATTCATTGAGAACTACTAAGTGTGCTAAGTTCTGGACCTATAGCAGTGAACAAAACAGATGAGGAGCTCTGCTATTGGAGAAGAAATATGGAGGGAAATAAAGCAGAGGAAGGAGTTTGGGAGCAACAGAGGTGAAGGGATTGGAGCTCTCTCTGAGGCGGTGACACTTGAGCAGGGTTTGAATTAGGTGAATCATGCAGATCACTGGAGGAGAGATTTCTAGAGAGAGGATACCCATACAAAGGGCCTGAGGTCAGTGTTTGCTTGATACACTGAAAGAACAACAAGGAGGCCAGTGTGGTTTGAGCAGGGTCGGTGTCAGCAAGAGCCTCAGGAGCTGAGGTCCAGAAGGCAGTGGCGGCCTCTGGCCCTTGTATGCCACTGTAAGGCCTTTGACTTTTTCTCAAGGTGAAAAGGAAAGCTAAGGGAGGGTTTGCTGCTGAGGGGTGACATGACAGGATGTGTGTTTTTAAAGGATCAAAACCTCACCCAGGTGCTACACTGAGAATAGACACAGGAGTGCAGGAGAATCAATTGGAAGAAGACTGAAATAATCCAGGTGAGACATGATCATGTCTTTGGCCAGGGTGGTAATATCAGCAGTGGTGAGAAGAAGCCTTATTCTGGCTTAATTTTGAAAGAAGAGCCAGCTGGATTTGCTGACAGATTGGATATGGGGGAAGAAGGAGAGGAGTTGAGATAATTCCAAGATTTGAGGCCTGAACAAGTGGAAGAATAACATTGCCATTTTCTGAGATAGGAAAGACTCCAAGTGGAGCTAGTGTGGTGATAGCTATGAGAAGTTCAGTTTTGGATACTTTAGGTTAGAGATGTCCATTAGTTATTCAAGTGGAGATGTTCAATAAGTAATCAGATATGTGGCTATTCAGGGGAGATATCTGGGTTGAGGTTACACATTTGGGTGTCCTCTGCCTAAACATGGAGTTTAAAGTCATGAGACCAGATAGGACAACCTAGTTCAGCTAGAGAAGAGAAAAAGTTTGAGACTGAGTGAAACTGCACATCAACACTGAAAGGCAAGAGAGACAAGAGGGAACCAACCTCTAAGTAGGTTGAAATTGCCCAATAAGGCAAGAGGTGGATAAGAAACTAAGAGAAGAAAGTGTTTGAGGCAGAAGGGGGCAAGTGGCTGTGTCAGCTGCTGCTGAGAGGCTGAGGAGGTTAAGCACTGAGGGCTGACCTTGGATTAGGCAACAAGAAGTTGCTAGTGACCTTGCAGAGCTGTAAGAATAAAAGCGAGTTGAACAGGTTTGAGGAAATGGGAGGAGAGGATATCGATAGCATATGTATGGGCAATGCTTCCAAAACAGTGTTGTAAGGAGGTGTGGAGAGATTTGGGAGGATCTGGAGTGGGCGAGGTGTCATAAAGACTGTTGTTGTTTTAACAATGTTTGCATGATTACGGGAATGATGCCACAGCAAAGGAGAATTGATATGAAGAAAACAGAGGAGATATTGTCAGGATCAATGGATGTCCTTCTGAGACAAGAAGGGATGAAATCTGGTGCATAGGTTGAGAGTGGCCTAGAACAGGAGTGTGCACAGCTCAACAGGAGGGAAGGCAGCACTATGGGCAAAGATGCAGATATCGAGGCTCTGAAAAGCTGTGAAAGTTATTCTCTGAGCCTGTCCATGTTCTCAGGGAACTAGGGAGGAAGGCTAGCACTAAGAGTGAGGAGGAGGAGAAGGAAGAAGGAGGTATGAAATAATTATTCAGGAGATGGAGACAGAGCAGGAGTCAGGGTCTGGTGCCTAATTATCAGATTGTATTAAGGGTCTCTTTGACTTGGGTGGACACACACTGAAGAGGAGAGCCCTTAGAGGTTTCCCTCCAGCCACATCTGGCTGTAAGGATGCAGGGGTGAAGGCAGGCAGAGAGTTGGGTGTAACTACAGCTGGGTTAAGCCAGACAACTGTGATAGAGAAGGCCACCTTCTCAGAAGAGAGAGCGCACCAATGCCACATTCAACTTGTGTCGCTCCAGAAGATCTCTTGTAATAGGATGCCTCTGTGCACTTGGAATTTTATGCAGTTTAAGCCTAGGAATAGTGGTTGCTAAGGTTTACTTGGTTCCTCTCATATGGAACTCAGGGGCAGCTCCATCCCCTTTCTAAGCAGCTTAGGAGATGGAGGGACAAGGACCAGACCCAGGTGTCCAGGCTTGCAGCTCAGTCCAGGGCAGTGGACAGGGGCTAAAGGACTGAGAACATTCAGGATGTAGGACCAGGGACTGTGCTACCTTCATTGGTGTGGCGAGAAAGGAAGGTACGAGTCAATGGCAGCACCAGAGGTATAGAGACCGACCCTACTTAGAGGGGCTGAGCTACTTAAAAATCAAGAATGTCCACTAGCCATGATGCAGACACTCATCATCTCACCCAGGAGACCCCTCAGGCCCTCAGAGAAATAGATATCCCACCCTGGGCCACACTGTGTTTCCCCAACTCACCTAGATCCCCAGCTGAGTTCGCTCCAGGGACTGTGCCTTGTAAAGGCATTCTAAGCACTTCCCAAACACTCCATGGTAACCTTATGAGGCTGGTGCTCTCATTTCCCCATTTTGCTGATGAAAACACTGAGACACAGACAGAGTAAGATACTTGTCCAAGGCCACAGCGTAATAAGTAATAGAGTCAGAAGTGGCATCTCAGCAGTTCCTATAAAGCCCAGGGATTCCACCACTACTATGCATACATGCTGCGTCTCAAGCACACACAAATACCACAGAACCCTGGGCTTTGCTGTTTATCTCAGTGCCTCATGCAAAATGGCAGATTTTCTAAATTTAGATACCAGATGGGAAAACATATTCCCATTTATAGCCTAATTTATAAAAGGCTCTAACTTAGCTCAAGTTCTGGAGGCATCATAGTGTAACAGAGGTATTCTAACCCAATTATGGGAGTTGGAAAAGGGAGGAATGATGGCTGGTAATTCACAGCCAGCCTGCCTTAATTTGTCAGCAAATGGGGGTGGGAGAAAGTTTGCCTCAATTTCTAAACTTCCTCATAATTAACAATATTGTGACTCAACATCACATCCACACACGCCCACAAATGTTTGCATTTTGACATGACAAGGGCGGAAGCCTTATCCACCATGCTTCTCTGTGGTTAACCAGGGAGATGGCCTTATTGATCTATCCAAAGTGTTATTAGGGAAATGCCTCAGCCAAATATTTTAAAAATCACTGTGTTGTTCCCCAAACCCTGTTTTCCTCAGTTATCTTAATCTTCCAGTTCCCATGCCCTAAAAGCCCCCAGTCACTGTGCGGTATGAACAATCACACTCAAACTTGCCCAGCTGCTAGAATCCGGCCACAGATGCATCATCAATGTAACCCACTCTTACTGGGATATGCTAGTTCCTGATATGGCAAATGCCCTTTTGGTAAGAAGCATCAAATTTCCTCTTGTTTAAGTGGCTGGGTTTGGTCATTTTGCTTTTGGCAAACCCTTAAGAGGATACACTGACCTAGAGGCTCCTACAGGAGAAACTAGGTCAGTCAGTAAGGGAAGGACCTAACAGAGATGCTTCAGGGCCCATGAAAGTGCACAGTCCCCGGAGCAAACACAGATAGGGATCTAGGTCAGTTGGGGAAACACAGTGTATCCTGGGGTGGGATATGTATTTCTCTGAGGGCCTGAGGGGTCTCCTGGGTGAGATGATGAGTGTCTGCTTCATGGCTAGTGGACATTCTCAATTTTTAAGTAGCTCGGCCCTCTAAGTAAGGTCTCTGTACCTCTGGTGCTGCCATTGACTTGTACCTTCCTTTCTGGTCACACCAATGAGGGTAGTAGAGTCCCTGGTCCTACACCCTGAATGTTCTTGGTCTTCTAGCCCCCATCCACTGCCCCGGCCTGAGCTGCAAGCCTGGACACCTGGGTCTGGTCCTTGTCCCTCCATCTCCCAAGCTGATTGGAAAGGGGATGGAAAAGCCCCTGAGAACAGTTACCCTACCTCTCCCTCCAACACTGGCTTCCTGGGAACTATTAGAATGTTTCCAAGAGCAGAGAAAGGAAGAAGCAGCTGTTGGTGCCCTCAGGGAAAAGCGATCCCACAGTGAGGGTCAGCAGTGAACTAGTGTAGCTTCTGTGAAAACACACCCCAGAGCCTCGGGGAGGAGGCATCCAGCACAGAGCCTGGCATTAAGAGGCTCAAAAACTCCTAGTGCCACCTTCAAGGCCTGGCACATAGCAGTGGTTCTGAAGTCTTGCCTTTATGGTGCCCCAAAGTGGCTCTCCCATTGCAACTTTTAAAAAAAATTTACTTAACTAATACATTTCATTGAAGAGAAGTTAGGAAACCTAAGATAAAAGGCGGGGGGGGGGGGAATCCTATAATTTTACAACATGAAGCTAGACAGCCTCCCATCTTTACATTTTTTACATATTTCCACCAAAACCTCTATGTGTACATCTACACATCAATATATTTTACACAGATGGCTTTGTACTGTATGTACTATTTTGCAACCTTCCTTTCCACTTGACAATACATCATGTTCGACTTTCAATGTCAGCACACACAGCTCTACATCATTCTTGATGACTGCATTGCAATCCTTTGGGTCGATAGAGTAAAATTCATTTAACCAACCCCCTATTGTTGGATACTTATGCTTCTTTCAATTTTTTTCTATAATAAACAAAGCTATAGTGAATATGTTTGTACATATAGACTGTGCCCTTGAGGAACTCACAGTGTAAGAATATGAGAGAGGGGATTCCAGTGTTTTAGTTTATGGTAGATGAGAAAACATCTGTTGTTTTTAAGAACAATCATAATAATAAAAGCCACTTTAATTAAGCATTTACCTTGTGCCAAGCACCATGCTAAGGGCTTTATGCTCAAATGCCATTTGGTCCTTACAGATATCCTGCAAAGCTGATATTATTAATATTCCTATTTTTCAGAAGAGAAAATGGAAGCTCAAAAGAAGGAAGTGACTTACCCAAGGTCACACAACGAATAAGCAGCAGAGAGATAATTTACACCTAGGTCTGAAGACTTCAAACCCCAAGCTATTGGCAAATGCTAGACTTTATTGTGACAGTTACTTGGAATTCCTATTCCTGGATTTTAGCCTCAGACCTAATCCTTATCAGGTCCAGGTTTCAATAATAAACCAATATAACAGACCACCTGTGGATGGTCAAATGGCTGCAAGTTCTTTCTCTTCCTACATGCGTGCCTCTATGCAACATGGGTTCAAAGCTCCTTCCTTGGAGAGTGAAGCCTGTTTTCCAGATGCTGAAATCAACGCTGGCCTTTGTGACTTGCTTTAAACAATAGAATGGGGAAGATGGGATGTTGTGCCTGTTCAGAGTTTAGGCCTCAAGAGACCCCTCAGCTTCTGTACTTATCTTGAAATCCTGCACAGTCATGCATACAAGCTCAGGTTAACCTCCAGGAAGACAAGAGATGTGTAGCTCACTAGACTGGCAGAACCTAGCTGACTGACAGGTGACTGAAGCTGCCAGAGGGAACCCAGCCTAGACCAGCAAAACCACCCACTGAATTGTGAGCTCATAAATGCGTATTGTTTTAAGCCTACAAGTTGTAGCATGGTGGTTACATAGCAAAAGCAAATGAGTAGACTGCTGCCAGGTTGGGTTATATGTAGGTGATGCAATCTGGGAGAGAGGGGGCTCTAGTGGGGATTGTGAGCCACGTGGCTAGGAAGGCTTCACAGAAGAGGTGACAGCTCATGCATGGCAGGGCCTGCAATAAACAGCAAAGCCTCCTGAAGCAGAACAGGGAGGTGGGCCTGCATGTGCAATTAGATAAACCTCTCCGCTGGAGGCGCCGGTTGCGGCGACATCTCTCCAGAGCCTGAATTAAACAGAAACCTCCCTCTGGCCGGAAAGGCAGCTAGTTGTCATTTACACACCAATGCAGAAAAATAAAACACCTGGCAGATTCCCTGGGAGCCTCTTGCAGGTCTACCCTGGAGCAGAGATAAGTTAGATGATGTTCTCCCTTTCAAGTGGAGAATTGGAATTCCAGTCTCGAGCCACAGGGAAATATTGCTTCTTCTCCAGCTTCTCCTCCCCTTGAATGGAGTTCAGCCCTGAGGCATCCTGTGCCCTGGGAAGTCCCAAAAGAACAATGCTTTTTCACACCATCCACCAGGAATGTTGTGCAAAGTATGTTTCCTAGTAGACCTTACACAGATGACCCTACTGGGTGTTCTTAGCAGTGTCCTGTTGAAAGAATTGAGCCAAATAATCTGCCAACATGTCACCATTCATTCATTCACTCATTCATTCATTCATTTCAGAGACACTCCCAGCCTAGGCACTGTGCTGCATCTAAGATGCCCTTGTGAGGCTCACAGCCTAGTGTGGAAGGCAGACACAAGTAGGAGCCTGGGATCCATAAAATCCCACATTTATTAACATTTATTAGCCACCTCTTTCTTTGTTGCTTCCCCTGGTTGCTCAATAAATGTGCCTATTTAATTTTTTTTTTTTTTTTGAGACGGAGTCTCACCCTCTCGCCCAGGCCGGAGTGCAGTGGTCCGATCTCAGCTCACTGCGAGCTCCGCCTCCCGGGTACAAGTGATTCTCCTGCCTCAACCTCCTAAGTAGCTGGGTTTACAGGTGCATGCCACCACACCTAGCTAATTTTTGGGTTTTGTTTTTGTTTTTGTTTGTTTGCTTGTTTGTTTGTTTTGAGACGGAGTTTCGCTCTGTCGCCCAGGCTGGAGTGCAGTGGCAGCATCTCGGCTCACTGCAAGCTCCGCCTCCCGGGTTCACGCCATTCTGCTGCCTCAGCCTCCTGAGTAGCTGGGACTACAGGCGCCCGCCACCACGCCTGGCTAATTTTTTTGTATTTTTAGTAGAGACGGGGTTTCACCATGTTAGCCAGGATGGTTTCGATCTCCTGACCTCGTGATCCGCCCGCCTCGGCCTCCCAAAGTGCTGGGGTTACAGGCATGAGCCACCGCGCCTGGCCCACACCAGGCTAATTTTCGTATTTTTTAGTAGAGACAGAGTTTCACCATGTTGTCTTGAAAAATGTGTGCCTTGTCTAAGCTAAACCTAGGTGAGAAAGTAGGTGGTCTGAAAAGTGGACCGGGAGTAGACCCTGTATGGTCTGGGCTAGTGATGCAAGCAGTGAGCAGTCTACTCTAGCATGGATGGAAAGGAGCCTCAGGAGCTGAGATAGTGAGAAGAGAGAGATGATGGAGGGAGATGCGAGGAGAGGGTGCGGGGATGCTGAAACCCGTGCATTTCTGGGTTTTGGTAAAGCAGGGACTAGGCAGAGTTGCTGAGGCTTCCTTCTTGTGAGGAAACCAGGATGATAGGTTGGGATCCAAGAGCACTGTTACCTGGTATTGTGCTATCATGCAAATAGGAAAAATTTTCCACACCTAAAAGTATTTTTGGCAGTGTTTATGAATGCCCTATAGTACTGGACTTATGGAAGGTGTCAAGAGCTAAAGAGGATTCTGCCTCCTGGAACTTGTGGTCTATTGGCAGACAGACCTGCAGAAAAATTGTTGCATTCCAACGTGATAGACACTGTAATGGGAGTAAGCCCAGGATGCTCAAGGAACCTAGGAGAAGGGCCTGGGTGGGGCAGGGAAGGGTTTGTAGTTGACTTGGATGAGTAGGAGTTTTCAGCTGATGAAGAGGCTATCAGGAGGGATAAGGAATTAAATATTAAGACACCAAAATATAGCAGAATGAAGGAGCATAGAACAATCCAGTGTCCCTGAATATAAAATGCACAGAGTGCAGTGGGGAGCAGGCTGGAGAGAGGCTCACAGGGGCCAGACCACCCAGGGATTTATGGGCCGATTGGAGGAGCTTGGACTTTATCCTGTGGAAAATGGGGAGCTCTTGAAAATCTTCAAGCAGTGAGTGACTTGATCAGAGTTGTCTTTCAGGAAGAATTCTCTGGTAGCTGTGCAGGGAATGGTTTATAGAAGAGTAAGACCAGGGCACTTATGCCAGCTAGGAGATATCATAGGAATGTCAGCAAGAGATGCTGGAGACAGCATGGTGGGAGAGGATCAGGGTAGTGGTTATGTGCAAAAGCTCTGAAGTCAGCCTCCAGAGTTCAAAGCCTGCTGGGATCCCTTACCATCCGTGTGACCTTGAACAAGTTACTTAACCTCTCTGCACTTGACCTTCTCCATCTGTGAATGAGAGATAATAAAAGCAACTACCTGATAGTAGTTATTCTATGAATGAAATGAGATGATCCATGTAAAGCACTTAGAACTATCTCTGGTACACTGCATATACTCTATAATTACTAATTATCCTTATTTACTCCATTAGACTTGATGATTGGGTATGGACAGTGAGCTAGAGGGTGTCTAGGCTTGCTTCTACAGGGCTGGCTAGGATAATGCCATTCTCAGGAGTAAGAAATAGGAGAATATTACAAAAATAAAGTAAGTTTACTCCCTTTCAGGAGAATGAAAGTGGTTTCCAGTGCACAGAACTAAGATTCTGCTCCTTGCTTCTCTCTGAGGACTCCTGCTTATGCCATCTTAGTTTTGTGTAAGTAGACTAGATTCCTGCCCAAGACTAAGAGCAATAAAAGACATCTGCAGAGACTCTATCATACCCTCCTGTTCTTTTTAAACTTCACAATAAGCTTGTAATCCAAGTAAGACAGGTATAACCGTTGTCCCCATTTTTAAAGACAGAGAAACTGAGGCTCAATGCCATTGCCAACTAGAGAGAGCTCAAAAGGTAAAGAGCCACGAGTCTGATACTCAGGTTTCCTGCCCCTCAAATCCAGTGCTCTTTCCAATCCACACTCTACCATTCTTTTGTTTCTTCATGGGCTTCCCAAAGCCTATGTGATTGTGATACCAGGGAGCCCCGTAAATCTGATCTCATTGTCCCTCAAGAGTGGAAGGGGGTTTTTCATTCCCACAAGAAGGATGGATCAGGGTGGTGCCTCAGCTTTGCTTGAATTTCCATAGAAGGAATTCAGCACCTTGAAATCCCTTGCTACAAGCCCAGAGGTTTCTGACAACAGTGAGAGTAGGGAGGAGGGAGAAGTGTAATACTTAGCACCCTTTGGAGAATGGCCCAGAAAAGAGCAGCCAGGAAGAACTGTTAGGCTTCCCCAAGCACTGTTTTCCAGTGCCAGACATTCATCATCTCGTTGAATGTTCACAGCCACCGTGAGGTAATCAATACCATTTCTATTTTTCATATGAGGACACCGAAAGCCAGAGAAGTCAGGTATTCAAATTCTAAATCATTGTGCTGAGGCAATCTTGCCTTCAAGTGAAGAAATAGGGAGCGGGGACAATGCGTCAGGACAGCCTCTTTTTACTCAGCATGAGCTTTGTTACTCACCCGAGGTGTTCTACCTTTAATCATGGCTTTTGTGAGGAATACCAGGTGAATTAAGTCCTGTTAAAGGGGTTCTATGGAGTAGTAGGAGTGGGGGAAAGAACATGTTTTTTTCACAGGGCTCTGTGTGTATCTGACTCTCACCTGTATTAACAATAGTAACTAATTGAGAAGGAGCATGCTAACTGCCAGGAAATGTGATCAGTACTTTTTATACATTGTTTCACTTAATACCCCAAACAACCCTATGAATTATGTTCTACTATCATCATCAGTTTTCCATCTGAGAAACCTGTGGCTCCAAGAAGTGGAGTAACTGATTGCTCTAAGGTCATAGAGCTGTTAAATGGCAAAGCCCCGTCCCTGTGTTCTTAACTCACAGTTTATGCTGTCTTCTGAAGTTGAAGAAAACACCCCTGCTAGTTGCAGGAGAGAGTGGTCATGGCACATAGACCATCCATGCATGATATGTGAATTCTCCTTGGAAGTAGCTCCTGAGGCTAATCCCCCAAATCAGCCTAGAACAAGAACTTCCAACCTTGAGTTCTGTCCATGAATGGGGGTCCATGACTTACAGACCTATACCAAACCCATAACTAAGTTGCATAGACTGTTGTTTAATAGGTGGACAGTGATAGCACAGGACATGCAGTATGAAAGACGAAAGATTTGGCAGGACGCAGTGGCTCACGCCTGTAATCCCAGCACTTTGGGAGGCCGAGGTGGGCGGATCACGAGGTCAAGAGATCAAGACCATCCTGGCCAACATGGTGAAACCCCATCTCTACTAAAAATACAAAAATTAGCTGGGCGTGGTGGCACATGCCTATAATCCCAGCTACTCAGGAGGCTGAGGCAGCAGAATTGCTTGAACCCCAGTGGCGGAAGTTACAGTGAGCTGAGATCACACCACTGTACTCCAGCCTGGAGACAGAGTGAGACTCTGTCTAAGAAAGAAAGAAAGAAAGAGAGAAAGAGAGAAAGAAAGAGTAAGACCAAAGATTCTAATTCCATCACTTAAGAGCTCTGTGACTTTGGGGAAGGAATTTACTTTGTTTGAGTCTTAGAACTCTTGTTTATAAAACAAGACCCATAAGAATGCCTATCTTTCTGATAACTATTGCTTTGTAACAAATTACTCCAAAAGTTAGCAGTTTAAAACAACTGCTCATGACTGTGGGGGTCAGGAATTTTGGAAAAGCTAGGGGCTGGGCAGATATGTGATTGCAATATGATTGCATATGATTGCATATGTGAATCCCATATGATTGCAGTATAATGTCACCTGGGGCTGCTGCATCTGAAGATTCAATTGAGCTGGACATCCAAGGTGGCTCACTCCTGTGCCTGGACACCCAGGGTTTCTCAGTCCCATACCTGAACACCTAAGGTGGCTTACTCCTGTGCTTGGACATTGAAGGTGGCTCACTCTTGCGCCTGGACACCCAAGACAGCTCAGTCCCATGCCTAGACATGTAAAGCAGCTCACTCCCATGCCTGGACACCCAAGGCGGCTCAGTCCCATGCCCGGACTCCCAAGGAGGTTTACTCCTATGCCTAGACACCCAAGGCAGCTCACTCCCATGCTTGGACACCCAAGGTGGCTCATTCCCATGCCTGGACACCCCAGGTGGCTCACTCCCATGCCTAGACATCCAAGGCAGCTCACTCCCATGCTTGGACACCCAAGGCGGCTCACAACTGTGCCTGGACACCCCAGACAGCTCACTTCCGTGACTAGACACTCAAGGAAGCTCACTCCTGTGCCTGGACACCCAAGGCAGCTCACACCTATGCTTGGGCACTCAAAGCAGCTTACATAAGAGAGTGTCTCTTCTAGCAAGGGGAAGCTGTATCACTTTTTATGACCAAGCCTCAGAAATCAACAAGTTACTCACTCTGTACTCTTATTGATTATGACCAAGTTATACGGAAGCCAGGTTCACAGGGAAGATAATTAAATTATGCCTCTTAATGAGAGTTGAGACAAGTGGAGAGGTTCTAGAAGGGCATGTGAAACTGGTGATATTGTTGAGGACATCTTTGAAAAATACAGTATGCCACCCTTGCATTATGGTATAGTACTTGAATTAAACAAGACATTGCATGGAAAGCACTTAAGACAATGCTTTGCATGTAGAAAGTGCTTGATAAAAGTTAGCTATTGTTATTAGATGTGACATGTTTGAGAGATGTCTTTCAACATAGGAAGATGGTAGAAAGAGGTGAGGAGAGAATAAATGGAGAGATTGGTGGTGAAATGTTGGCAGCATTGGCTCATGTCAATGGCAAAGGAGATAAGCTTTCCACAAAGAGCATAATCACTCAACCATTTAATGAATAAATGGGCCCTACTGGAGAGAAAATGTCAGGACCTCTGGGAGAGTAAAGGAGTGGATTATCAGTTTTGTGCTGGCTGAAGGGCCTGAAGCTTTTAGTACGAGAAGGTACAATCCAGGAGCCAGGAAGAAAGAAGTGAGAATGAGGACAAGACTGATAGAGGCTGAGACTCCAGATGGGAGCAGCACATACTGGGCTCCTACTGTACAAGAAGAGAAGACAAGTCTTGGGAGGGAGAAAGAGCCCACCTAGCCTGGCAAGGGGGACCCTCGTGCAGTTCAAGCTTGTACAGCTCAATCCACTGAGACTGGATAGCTTTGGACTTGTGTCTGGGCTGGTTCTTGAGGACAAGGACATTGGCTCACAAACCTGTTCATTTCAGGAGATAGGGGGATGGAGCTGCAGATGTTTCCTAGAACACTTCCTAACCCAAGAATTCACAACAGCGTGTGAAGAATATCTGGTTTTCCTGAGAGAGTCTGAGAAAACACTTCTCTGTTTTACTATTACTCTGAAACAGAATGCAAACTCCATAACATAGCCTGCAAGACCATGCATAATTTGGTCTCTGCTATTTCTACACTCTCATCTTGAACTCTCCTACTCACTAGAGTTTAATTCCATTGAGCTTCTTCCAAATCCCAAAGCATTAAACTTGTTCCTGCCCCAGGACTTAGGCGCATGCTCTTTCCTCCACTTAGAATGGTCCTCTCCTCTTCCCTTTGCCTGCCTATACCCCTTTTCCTCCAGATCTCAGCTAAGACATCACCTCTTCAGTGAGGACTTCCCCAATCATCTAAACTCAACTGGATTCCCTTCTTATTCTCTTTTTAAAAACACCCTGTCATTTCCTTGATATCATTTATCACATTTTTTCTATTTATATATTAGACTATCTCTTTGTTTATTGTCCGCTTTTCCCACTAGAATGTGGGCTATATAAGAGCAGGGCCATGACTGTTATTTTTGCTCTATAAACCTAGCACCTAGACAAGTGACTGGTACTCAGCAGCTATTCAGTAAATGTTAGTTGTGAGAAAGTCTATAACCTTAGTATGGATGAGGTAAGGGGTATGGATATTGTCCTCTCTGAGGCCACAAAGTTAGGGTAAGTGAAAATCTACTGGCATCTTGGCAGTGGGAGTGGCCTTGACCCCTCAGGTAAGACCCTGTGGATTGGGAGCTGAAGGGTTTTTGTTCCTTATGGTGAAGAGTCTGGAAAAATGGCTGTATTTGAAGCTAATGTCTCTTCTCTAGTGTGCTCTTTTTGAGATAGTTTTCCAGGAAGTACTTTTCCTGTGCAGACAAATTTATGTGTTTTCTGATGTTAGAAAACAAAACTCTATTGCCCAATGTGCTATTGCTACCAAGAAATAGACTCTAGTTTATGATCTGCCACTTGAGATGGGGTCTGCCGGGGCCTGGCATCATCTGCTTTTTTAGGTCAGATTGCTCTCCTTGGTCCTAAAATGCCCCGGCTTTACAAAGTGTCCTTGCAGAAAGAAGCCTTCATCTCAAAAGAGTTAAGAGTACACAAATTCACATGTACATGCACACGCACACACACTCCAGTACAACACACACTCACATTATTAACTCATTCACATGTACTCTCATGAAGGGTGAGATGGCAAAACTCATTTGAAACATATGCGTTAATCTTCTATCATATTTGTGCCAAGACTATGATAGTTTAGGCTCTTTTTGGAAATAAGAGGGATTACACCACCTGAAGTAGACTGTTTGCAAAAGTATCTACAATTATTTCCCTCTCTGTGTCCATGCCTCTTACAATGTACCTTTCCACCTCCTCCCAGGTAGAAGTGGAATCTATTTCCTCACCCCTCAAATCTGGGCTGGCCTTGTGACTTGCTTTGGTTACCAAAATATGACATAAATGAAGATGTGCTAGTTCCAGGCCTACCTTTCAAGAAGCCCTGAACCCTTTCTTGGAAACTTGCCAAGTTGCTATGTGAACAAGCCCAAGCTATGCTGCCAGAGGATGAAAGACCACATAAGGCAGAGATAAGCCATCCTAGCTGGGCCCTTTCTAGACAAATCAGTTCCCATCAGACAGCAGACACATGGTGGGGGCACTGCTGGAAGCACTGTCATCCTTCCCAGACCAGAACTGCCTAGACAGTTGATGGGCTTGTGAGTCATCATGAATGGTTATTGTTTAAAGTCACTATGTTTGGGGTGCTTTGAAAGAGCTAACAAGTTCATTTCCTTACATGAAGGACTAAATCCAAACTTTTCCTGAAAGTAATATGTCCTTAAAAGTCAGACATCCCTGTTTTACTAAAAGTCAGGGATGTCTGACTTTTAAGGACATATTACTTTCAGGAAAAGCAATTCTACTCGTGACTATTAAGCCCCAGTGGGATATGGTCAAGGAGTGCTGCTTTGCAAACAAATATACCTAGGTCTTTATTATGACTTTGCCACCAGCTGACTGTGTGACCTCAGGCAAGTCACTTGACATCTCTGGACCTTGATCCCTTTATCTGTATATTGAAAGAGCAAGTTTAGCTAATTTTAGGCCCTTCAGGCTCTGCAACACATTCTGTGGTTCTGTGATTCTCAGTCTCTGCCACTTTCACTTATAAAACAAGAAAGGATAATCCATGATTCTTTCTATCTTGCAGGATCATGCAGAAGGATGAAGTGCTATTTCCTCAGTGGCACCTTCACTGCTACTGACACTTTCAAGAATATGCATGTCTATGTAGCAGAAACAGACACCCTGAGATACGGATTTGAGATAATTCACTGGGTTTTATCAACATATGTGAACACACAGATTTTCAGCTAATATTAGAAGTTGAGATGAGACTGATTAACGTGACTCCTAGGCAGGCCTCATCATATCTCCTAAAAGAAGTGCAAGCATCCTATTTGAATACATACCCTGGCCCTCCTCCTTTTTCCCTTGAGTTCCCTCTTGAGGTTAATAAAACTTAATGTATGAGATGACATTGAGTGTCCCAGGCCCAAAGAAGTTCAGGATGAGTACAAACATGTGCATACCGTGGTTAGAAGATGAGATTGCTTGGAGATCTTTGCTTCATTCTGACCACATGCAGATCAGCATAGATGGTGAGCGAGGAAAATCTCTTCCTGTGGACACTTCTGAATAAGTTCTAATAACTTGACTAAAATTTATTCCAGAAATAAAATATTCGGAGTGCTCAACTAGAAATAAAAAACTGGGCTCTGGCTTGAGATGGTGTTGGTGGGTGAGGATTCAGCATTGCAGGTAGACTATGGGACTGAGGGATCAAGATCAGGCATTCCCATGAGGAGATACCAAAGTCAAGCCCAGTCAAGAGCTGTCAATTCAAAGTCCAGGGGGAAACCAAGGTCAACGACCATGCACTACAGTCAGCACCAATGCCAGCACACAACAGAGATTAAAGCAAGGGGAGAGCCTTCGGCTGGAAGTATTTAAAGGCCAGACGAATGGTGTATTGTTCAGAATGTTTTTGGCTGCAAATCACAGAAAATCCAACCCAAAATGACTTAATCAGGAAGAAATTTAGTAGATTACAAAACTAAAAAGTTCAGGGGATTGGATTGTTTCCAGGTATGGTTTGATACAGAGATTGAACAATGTCAGCAGAACCCAGTTTTCTCTGTTTCTTTCAGCCCTTTTCAGCCCCATTCTCCCAGATACGTTGGCTTTGACAGGTGCCTCCTTTGTGGCCATAGAAAGACTTCATCAGATCTTTCATCCTCTACAATATAGAAACAGCAGAAAGAGACTCATATTCTCTCTCTCTCTCTCTGTTTCTCTCTCTGTCTCTCCCTCTCTCTCTCTCTAATAGTTCACAAGAAGTTCTGGGTCTGACTCTTTGTGGCCCAATGGGGCCAAATAATCACACTTGAATCAATCCCAGTGCTCAAAGTTATGCCATGCACTGATAAGCTTAGGATAATAAGGGCCTGCCCTGAGAGCTGGCAGAGATCAACCCCACCCATACTGCAGGAACTTAAAGTGGAGAAAGAATAGCTCCCCAAAGGAAACTCAAGATTCTTTCTTTAAATAAAGAAATGGGTCAATGAATGCTTGAAAAAAAACTCACAGATGTTCACTGTAGGCAGCTAGGGACAGAAATATGGAACAAGAACTAGAAGACTTCCAGCATGAAAGGCTAAGATTTTCTGAAAGAGAAAAAGTTATTGCAAGCTGGCAGAAGTCTAGACAAAGAATGTTAGTAAAAATAAGATAAATCGTGGCTAGAGATGAAGGAAACAGGCTTCTTGGAGAGATCCTTCTAGACTGGCATTATAGCATTTCAGATCTTCTAGACATAGGGTCCAGAAGGATTTGCCAGCCTAGTTTTGGGTACCATTAGAGAATACACCTGAAACTATGAAACTAATCAAATGGAATTGATATTTCCAAGGACTAGGACTCAGGGTAAAGATAACCTGCCCTGAAATAAACAAGTTGGATTTTTTTTAAAAACCTAGACATTTTAAGACATATCAAGCAGGGCTCTGTTTCAGTTGTACTTTGTATATACCTCAAATGCAGACTGCAGATGCAAAGGAGGTCACATTTAATGCTCAAATTACCATAGCTCTGAGCTCCCACCTGCTGGATTATAACATTTATAATATAGGATTACAGTCTTCTCTACAACTCTGTCACACTCTGTCACCTAGGCCCAAAGCAACTCTGCTTGTTCCTCAAGTCCATGATATCTCACAGCAAAACAATTCAATCACTCGCTCGCTTTAGCCCTCTCACCAGTGAAGCTTAAACCTGCTGTCTGCAACCAAAAAGAAACAGATATCATGCCATCTCTCTTCCAAGTCTCTTCCATGTCTATCTAGTAGCTAGACTCCAATAAACTGCTATCCTCCTTGCATAGCTTCTCAGTAGACAAAAAGAAATATAAGTGGGGTGTATTAGTCCCTTCTAACACTGCTATAAAGAAATACTTGAGACTGGATAATTTATGGAGAAAGGAGATTTAATTGGTCCACAGTTCTGCAAGCTGTACAGGAAGCATGGCTTGGGAAGCCTCAGGAAACTTACAGTCATGGCAGAAGGTGAAGGGGAAGCAGGCATGTCTTACATGGCTGGAGTAGGTAAAAGAGAGAGAGAGGTGCTACACACTTTTAAACAACCAAATCTCAGGAGCACTTACTCACTATCATGACAGCAGCACCAAGGGACAAATCTGTCCCCCCATGATCCAATCTCCTTCCACCATGCCCCACCTCCAACACTGGGGATTACAATTTGACATGAGATTTAGGTGGTGACACAGAGTCAAACCATGTCATTCTACTCCCGGTTCCTCTCAAATCTCATGTCCTTCCCACATTTCAAAATACAATCATGCCCTTCCCAGGAGTATCCCAAAGTCTTACATCTTTCCAGCATTAACTCCAAAGTCCAAGGTCTCATCTGAAACAAGGCCAGTCCTTTCCATCTATGAGCCTGTAAAATAAAAAACAAGCTAGTTACTTGAAAGATACAATCAGGATATGGACATTAGGTAAATACTTTCTTTCCAAAGGAAGAAATTGGCCAAAAGAAAGGGGCTACAGGCCCTGTGCAAGTCCAAAACCCAGCAAGGCAGTCATTAAACTTTAAAGCTCCAAAATAATCTCCTTTGACTCTATGTCTCACATCCAGGGCACACTGATGCAAGGGGTGGGCTCCAAAGGCTTTAGGCAGCTCCATCCCTGTGGTTCTACATGGCACAGCCCCCACGACTGCTCTCAAGGGCTGGCATTGAGTGCCTATGGCTTTTTCAGGCATGTGGTGTAAATTGTCAGTGTATCTACCATTCTAGGGTCTAAAGGACAGTGGCCTTTTTCTCACAGCTCCACTAGGCAGTGCCCCAGGGGGGACTCTATGTGGGGGCTCCAGCCTCTCATTTCCCCTCTGCACTGCCCTAGTAGAAGTTCTCCATGAGGGCTCTGCCTCTGCAGCAAACTTTTGTCTGGTCATTCCAGCTTTTCTACACATCTTCTGAAATCTAGGCAGAGGCTGTCTTGCATTCTGTACACCCACAGGCTTCCACAGCATGTGGAAGCTACCAAGGCTTATGGCTTGCACCCTCTGAAGCAGGAGTCTGAGTACCTAGGCTCCTTTGAGCCATGGCTGGAGCTATAGCAGCCCACATGAAAAGAGCAGTGTTCCAAGCCTGCACAAGATAGTGGGACCTTGAGGCTGTCCCACAATACCATTCTTCCCTCCTAGGCCTCCAGGCCTGTGATGGGAGGAGCTGCCTCAAAGGTCTCCGAAATGCCTTTTTCCCATTGTCTTTGACATTAGTACTAGCCTCCCTTTTTGATGCAAATTTCTGCAGTCAGCTTGAATTCCTTCCCTGAAAATGGGTTTTTCTTTTCTACTACATGGTCATGCTGCAAATTTTCCAAATTTTTACACTCTACTTCCCTTCGAAATACAAATTCTAGCTTTATATTATTTCTTGGCTCACAAACATGAGCATAGGCTGCTAGAAGCAACCAGGCCACATGTTGAATGTTTTGCTGCTTAGAAATTTCTTCTGTCAGATAACCTAAATTGTCACTCTCAAATTCAGTGGTCCACAGATCCCTAGGGCAGGGGCACAATGCCTCCAACCACTTTGCTAACACATAACAAAAGTGACTTTTGCTCCAGTTCTCAATAAGTTCCTCATCTCCATCTGAGACCACCTCAGCCTGGACTTCATTGTCCATAACACTATTAGCATTTTGGGCACAATAATTTAACAAGTCTCTAGAAAGTTCCAAATTTTCCCTCATCTTCCTGTCTTCTTCTGAGCATTCCAAACTGTTACAACCTCTTCCCATTACCCAGTTCAAAAGCTGCTTTCACATTTTCAGGTAGGTTTATAGCAATGTCCCACTTCCCAGTATCAATTTTCCATTTGGGTGGGGACACAAACCTGAATGATATCAAGGGAGATAGTTCATTCATTTGACAAATATTTATGAGTAAATAATATACTGGGTGCTTGAGTTTACAGTCTAGTGGAGATGACAGAGAATGAAAAAAAGTAAACAGAAGTGTGTGTGTGCGTGTATGTGTGTGTATGAATACACAACAGTGATAAATGCTATTAAAAACTAGCCATATGAAAATCCATTAATGTAATTCATCACATCAGCAGATTAAAAAATCAAAATCAGAAGAAAGGCATGCATGGTTCTGTCCAGGAGAAGCCCTAGCTGGTGTTCTCCACAGGGCACCCCTTTTCAGCAGAAAGTAGTCAGAAAGAGTCATCATCTAACACCCCATAATAACAGGTGTTGGGAACAAGCCCCCCAAAATCTGGCCATAAACTGGCCCCAAAACTGGCCATAAACAAAATCTCTGCAGCACTGTGACATGTTCATCATGGCCATAACGCCCATGCTGGAAGGTGGTGGGCTTACCAGAATAAGGACAAGGAACACTTGGCCCACCCAGGGTGGAAAACCGCTTAAAGGCATTCTTAAGCCACAAACAATAGCATGAGCGATCTGTGCCTTAAGGACATGCTCCTGCTGCAGTTAACTAGCCCAACCTATTCCTTTAATTTAGCCCATCCCTTCGTTTCTCATAAGGGATACTTTTAGTTAATTTAATATCTATAGAAACAATGCTAATGACTGGCTTGCTGTTAATAAATACGTGGGTAAATCTCTGTTCAGGGCTCTCAGCTCTGAAGGCTGTGAGACCCCTGATTTCCCACTTCACACCTCTCAAAAAAAAAAAAAACCAGAAATCATTATCATTATCATAACAATAGATGCAAAAAAAGCATTTGACAAAATCCAACACCCATTTGTAATAAAACTCTCCAGCAAACTATGAATAGAAGTGAACTACCCTAATAGGTAGAATATCTATAACAAACTTACAGCTAACATTATACTTAATGGTTAGAAACTAGACACTTTGCTGGTAATATTAGGAAAAAGGGAAGGATGTACCTCTCACCACTTCTACTTAACATAGTATTGGAAGTCTTATCTAATGCAATAAGATAAGTGTCTTACTCTGTGCTGCTATAACAAAATACTTGATAATGGGTAATTTATAAAGAGCATATATTTATTTATCATAATTCTTGAAGCTGGGAATCCAAGATCAAGGCACCAGCAGGTTCAGTGTCTGAGGAGAGCCCCATCTCTACTCCCTTTTGGAAAGGGAGTGCTTACCCAGTGCCTATATTCCCATTGTATCTTGGAAGTAACTAACTTGTTTTTAATTGTACAGACTCATAAGTAGAAGGGACTAGCCTTGTCTCAGTTGCTGCACTCTTTTGAGGGGAGGAATGCTGTGTCCTCACATGATGAAAAGGATGAAAAGGGCAAAAAGAGGTGAGCTCGCTCTCTGAAGTCTTTTTCGTAGGGACACTAATCCATTCATTAGGACATGGCTCTCATGGCTTAAACACCTCCTAAAGGCTCAGTCTCTTAACACTATCACATTGTTCATTAAGTTTCAGCACATTAATCTTGAAGGGAACACATTCAGGCTATTACAACAAAAGAAGGAAAAAATACGTACAGATTTGTTAAAAAAAAATAAAACTTTGCAGATGACATGATTGTCTATGTAAAAAATTTCAAAGAAACAACAAAAACCTCCTGTAACCGAATAAGTAATAACTAATAGTAAGGTTGCAGGATACAAGGTTAATATGTAAAAGTCAATTGATTTCTTATATACTAGTAATGAACAATTGAAATTTGGAATTAAAACACAATTCCACTTACATTAGCACCAAAAAATGAAATACTTAGGTGTAAATATTGCAAAATATTTATAAAATCTATGTGAAGAAAACTACAAAACTCTGGAAAAGAAAAGAAATGCCATGAAAGATCTAACTAAATGGAAATGTATTCCATGTACATGGGTAGGAAGGCTCAATATTGTGAAGGTGTCTGTTCTTCCAAATTTGATCTATAGATTCAACACAATCCCAGGCAAAATCTCAGCATGGTATCTTGTGTATATTGACAAAGTGATTTTAAAGTTTACATGTAGATGCTAAATTCCCAGAATAGTCAACACAATATTGAGGGAGAACAAAGTTGGGGTGCTGACACTACTCAACTTCAAGATTTACTTTAAATCTACAAAAATCGAGACAGCATGGTAGTGGTGAAAGAAGAGATGAATGTATCAATGGAATAGAATAGTCTAGATATGGCTGACACAAATAGAGTCAGCTGATCTTTGATAAAGGAGCAAAGGCAATGCAATGGGGAAAAGATAGTTGCTTCAACAAATGGTGCTGGAACAATTGAACATCCACATGCAAAAAAAATAATAAATCTAGACATAGACCTTGCAGCTTTCACAAAAATTAATGCAAAATGGATCACAGATCTAAATGTAAAATTTAGAACTATAAATCTCTTAGAAGATAACATAGAAGATTGAGACAAGTAAAAAATGTCTGTTGTAATCTCCAGGGCAACAGCTAAAAATTACTGAAAAGAGACATAGATAAAAAGCCAAGAGAGTAATCAAAATGGAATATTAAGATTATTCAACTAACGCAAAAGAAGAAAAAATAGTAACAGTCACAAAAAAATAAAAATAAAAACAGATAAGACAAGTAAGACACAATATTAGGACTTTTAGTCTACACAAGGTGGTGTAGACCCATTTTGCCCTACTTCTACCTGGTAATTAAAACTCTAAACCCTGAAAATAGTGCAAGAGACAACCAAAGGAGAACTCTAGTAAGAAAATAGTAAGGTAGTAAGAAGAAGGTGAGCTGGTGTGCCAACCCAGGACTGGAGGAATAGCACAGTATCTTGTGTCTTCTCACCCAACAGAGGAAGCCCACTCAGTCTGGCATTTTCTGACCCTCAGTCTAACAATAGAAGAAAGCCTAAGTATGCTCATTCCTCCATGGTTTAACAGAAGTCTCTCAAATGAGATCAGGTGAGCCCAGCATCTACAAGGAAGATAGATTGCCTAGGGAAGGTACTCTCCTTCCCCACAGAGCCTGAGATTCGCCCTTTCCACTGAAATAATAAGGCCACTGTGTAGAGACCAAAATACAAGCTATCTAAGTACAGGGTACAACCTTGTCTGTACCTGTGGGTTGGAGACTCCTCTAGGTGTGAAGGTGGCACTAGAGAAAGAGACCCAGTCATGGCAAGTGACATGGTCCAGGAAGTCTCATTGTCCTCACAGACCTAAAACTCTTTTCATCTTCTCATAGAAACCAAGTAGTAGGGGGAAAACTGTATGGTGGGTCTCACCATGACACCCAGCCATGTTACCCAGGGAAATCTCTTTCTCGTCCTCAAGCAGCAATAGCTGATAGTAGCAGGAGCCCCAATGGCACCAAATAAGCCAACTCCAGAACTGTAAGGTAATATATTTGTGTTGTGTTGTTTTAAGCCTCTAAATTTGTAGTAATTTGTTACCATAGCAATAGGAAATGAATAGAAATAGGAGACTAATACAAGAAAAGAACACTGCCAACTTAATTTTATGAGGTCAATATTACTCTAATACCACAAGCAGACAAGGACAGTAAAAATAAATAAAACAACAGATCAATATCTCTCACTAATTTTAACACAAAAATCATCAAAAGATATTAACAAACTGAATCTCACAAAGTATGAAAGTAATTATATGCCAATTATATTACCAATTATATCATGACCAAATGAGACATTTGGGGTATACCAAGCTGGTTCAGTGTTCAAAACTCAATCAATGTAATCCATCATAAAGCTAAAAATGAGAAATCATATGATCATAAGAATTTATTTGACAAAATTCGATACCTACTCATCACAAAAACTTTCAGAAAAATATAAATAGATGGAAGTTATCTCAACTTGATAAAAAAAGCATCTTCAAAAAAAATGACAGTTGACATCACATCTAATGGTAAAAGACTAAGATCAGGAACAACATGCAGATGTACACTCTTGTTACTCTTTTTTCTTTCTTTTCCCAACTTTTATTTTAGGTTCAGGGCGTACATGTGCAGGTTTGTTACATGGGTAAATTGCATGTTGCTGGGGTTTGGTCTGCAAATGATTTCATCACCCAGGTAGTAAGCATGGTACCCAATAGGTAGTTTTTCGACACTCCCCTCCTCCCCCTTCCACCCACAAGTATTCCCCAGTGTCTGTTGTTTCCATCTTTATGACCATATGTACTTAATATTTAGCTCCCACTTATAAATGAGAATATGTGGTATTTGGTTTTCTGTTTCTGTGTTAATTTGGTTAGGATAATGACCTCCAGCTGCATCTATGTTGCTGCAAAGGACATGATCTAATTCCTTTTCATGGCTGTGTAATATTCTATGGTGTATAAGTACCACATATTCTTTATCCAGTCCATCATTGATGGGCATGTAAGTTGATTCCTGACTTTGCTATTATGAATAGTGCTGTGATGAACATACAAAGGCAAGTGTCTTTTTGGTAGAATGATTTATATTCCCTTGGGTATATACCCAGCAATGGGATTACTGGGTCGAATGGTAGTTCTATTTTAAGTTCTTTGAGAAATAGCCAAACTGCTTTCCACAGTGGCTGAACTAATTTACATTCTCACCAGCAGTGTATAAGCATTCCCTTTTGTCTGCAACCTCAGCAACATCTATTATTTTTTGACTTTTTAGTAACAGCCATTCTGACTGGTTTGAGATGGTGTCTCATGGTGGTTTGTGGAAATGTTGATTTGCATTTCTTTAATGATTAGAGATCTTGAGCATTTTTTCATATACTTGTTGGCCATATATGTATCTTCTTTTGAGAAGTGTCTGTTCATGTCCTTTTCACATTTTTAATGGGGTTGTTTTTTGCTTACTGATTTAAGTTCCTTATACATTCTGGATATTAGAACCTTCATTGGATACAGAGTTTGTGAATATGTTCTCCCATTCTGTAGGTTGTCTGTTTACTCTGTTGATAGTACCATTTGCCGTGCAGAGCTAATCTTTAATTTAGTAGGTCTCACCTGACTATTTTTGTTTGTGTTGTAATTGCTTTTGGAGACTTCATCATGAAATCTTTGCCAAAGCCCATATTCAAAATGATATTTCTTAGATTTTCTTCTAGGATTTAAAACAATTATTTTAGGACTTATATTTACGTCTTCCATCTATTTTGAGTTGGTTTTTGTATATGGTGAAAGGAAGGGGTCCAGTTTCAATCTCCTGCATGTGAATAGCCTGTTATCCCAGCACCATTTAATAAATTTGGACTCCTTTCCCCATTGCTTGTTATTGTTGACTTTGTCAAAGATCAGATGGTTGTTAAGAGTGCAGCTTCATTTCTGGGTTCTTTAAACTGTTCCGTTGGTATAAGGGTCGTCTTTTGTACCAGTACCATCCTGTTTTGGTTACTGTAGCCTTGTAGTACGGATTGAAGTTGGGTAGTGTGATGCCTTTGGCTTTGTTCTTTTTGCTTAAGATACTTTTTCTATTTGGGCTCTTTTTGGATTCCATATGAATTTTAGAATAGGCTTTTCTAATTCTGTGAAAAATGGCATTGGTAGTTTGATAGAAATGTCACTGAATCTGTAAGTTGTTTTGGGCTCTAAGGCCATTTTAATAATATTGATTCTCCTATACATAAACATGGAATGTTTTTCCATTTGTTTATGATGTCTCTGATTGCTTTGAGCAGTGTTTTATAATCTTTCACCTCCCTGGTTAGTTGTATTCCCAGGTATTTTATTTTTTTGTGGCTATTGTGAATGTGATTGTTTTCTTGATTTGGTTCTCAGCTTGAGCATTATTGGTGTATAGAAATGCTGATTTTTGTACATTGATTTTATATCCTAAAACTTTACTGAAGTTGTTTTTCAGTCCTGGGAGCCTTGGGCAGAGACTATGGGTTTTTCTAGGTATAGAATCATATCATCTGTGAAGAGAGATAGTTTGACTTCGTGTCTTCCTATTTTGATGGCTTTTATTTCTTTCTCTTGCCTGATGGCTGTGGCTAGGATTTCCAGTACTATGTTGAAGAGGAGTGAGGAGAGTAGGCATCCTTGTTTTGTTCCAGTTCTCAAGGAGAATGCTTCCAGCTTTTGCCTGTTCAGTATGGATGTTGGCTGTGGCTTTGTCAAAGATGGCTCTAATTATTTTGAGGTACATTCCTTCAATACCTACTTTGTTGAGGGTTTTTAACACAAAGAGATATTAAATTTTATCAAAAGCTTTTTCTGCATCTATTGAGATGGTCATGTAGTTTTTGTTTTTAGTTCTGTTTATGCAAGAATTACATCTATTGATTTGCATATGTTGAACCAACATATGGTTGCATCCCAGGAATAAAGCCTACTTGATCATGGTGGATTAGAGTTTGATGTGCTGCCAGATTTGGTTTGCTAGTATTGTGTTGAGGATTTTTGCATCTATGTTCATCAGGGATATTGGCCTGACATTTTCCTTTTTCACTGTCTCTGCCAGGTTTTGGTATCGGAATAATGCTCGCCTCAGAGAATGAGTTAGGGAAGAGTGCCTCCTCCTCAATTTTTGGAATAATCTCAGTAGGATTGGTACCAGCTCTTCTTTGTACGTCTGGTAGAATTTGGCTGTGAATCCATCTGGTCCAGGGCTTTTTGTGTTTGACAGGCTTTTTATTACTGACTCAATTTTGCAACTCATTATTGGTCTGTGCACGTTTCTTTCTGGTTCTATCTTGGGAAGTTGTGTGTTTCCAGGAATTTATCCATTTCTTCCAGGTTTTCAAGTTAATGTGCATAGAGGTGTTCATAACAGTCTCTGAGGGTTTTATGTATTTATATGGGAGTCAGTGGTAATGCCACTTTTGTCATTTCTGATCGTTTTTATTTGGATCTTCTCTCTTTTTATCTTTATTAATATAGCTAATGGTCTATCAATCTTGTTTATTTTTTCAAAAACAAATTTTTTGTTTCATTGATCTTTTGTATGGATTTTCACATCTCAATTTCATTCAGCATGCCTCTAATTTTGGTTATTTTTATTTTTTCTGCTAGGTTTTGGGTTGGTTTGATCTTGTCTTTCTGTTCCTCTAGGTATAATGTTAGGTTGTTAATTTGAGATCTTTCTAAATTTTGATGTTGGCATTTAGTCCAATAAAATTTCCTCTTAACATTGCTTTAGCTGTGCACCAGAGATTCTGGTATGTTGTATTTTTGCTTTCGTTAGTTTCAAATAATTTGTTGATTTCTGCCTTAATTTCATTATTTAGCCAAAAGTCATTCAGGAGCAGGTTGTTTAATTTCCATGTAATTGTATGGTTTTGAGAGATCTCCTTGGTATTGATTTCTATTTTTATTGTGCTGTGTGCTCAGAGTGTGGTTGGTATGATTTCAGGTTTTTTTGAATTTGTTGAGAATTGCTTTAGGGTAAGCATGTGGTCGATCTTCACATATGTGCTGTGTGCAGATGAGAAGAATGTGTACTCTGTTGTTGAGTGGAGTATTCTGTATATACCTGTTAGGTCCATTTGGTTAAGTGTCTAGTTTAGGTCCTGAATATTTTTGTTAGTTGGATGACTCAGTGATCTGCCTAACACTGTCAATGGGATGTTGAAGTCTCCTACTATTATTGCGTGGCTGTCTAAGTCTCTTTGTGGGTCTCTAAGCACTTCCTTTTTGAATCTGGGTGGTCCAGTGCTGGGTGCATATATATTTAGGACAGTTAAGTCTTCTTATTGAATTGAACCCTTTATTATTATGTAATAATGCTCTTCCTTGCCCTTTTTGATCATTGTTGGCTTAAAGTCTGTTTTGTCTAAAGTAAGAATAGCAACCTTCTCTTATTTGCTTTCATTTTACGTGATAGATTTTTCTCCATTCCTTTACTTTGAACCTATGGGTGTCATTGCATGTGAGATGGGTCTCTTGAAGATTGCACACAGTTGGGTCTCACTTGTTTACCCAACTTGCCACACTGTGCCTTTTCAGTGAGACATCTAGCTCACTCTACATCCAAGATCAATATTGACATGTGAGGGTTTGATCTTGTCATCATGTTGTTAGCTGGTTGTTATGTATATTTGATTGTGTATTTGCTTTATAGTGTTAATGAACTACATACTTAACTGTCTTTTTGTGGTAGCAGGTATTGGGCTTTTGTTTCCATGTTTAGCATTCTATTAAATATCTCTCATAAGGCAGTTCTAGTGGTAATGAATTCCCTTACCATTTACTTGTCGAAAAAAAGATTGTATTTCTCCTTCACCGATGAAACTTAGTTTGGCTGGATATGAAATTCTTGGTTGGAATTTCTCTTCTTTAAGAATGCTATATATAGGCCCCCTATATTTTCTGGCTCCTAAGGTTTCTGCTGAAAGATCCTCTGTTAGCTTGATGGGGCTCCCTTTGTGTGTGACCCCCCCCTTTCTTTCTAGCTGCCTTTAAGATTTTTTTCTTTTATGATGAACTTGGAGAGTCTGATGACTATATGTCTTGGGGATGATCATCTTGTACAGTATCTCACAGAGGTTCTCTGAACATCTTGAATTTGCATGTTGTCTTCTCTAGTGAGGTTGGACAATATCCTCAAATATGTTTTCCAAGTTTCTTGCTTTTTCTGCCTTTCTTTCACAGATTCCGATGAGTTATAAGTTTGTTCTCTTTACATAATTTCATATTACTCAGAGGTTTTTTCATTTTTTTGTTTTTCTCTACCTGCATTGATTTGAAGGAGTGATCTTCAAGCTCTGAGATTCTTTCCTCAGTTTGGTCTATCCTGTTATTAATGCATCCAATTGCATGATAAAATTTCTGTCATCAATTTTTTATTTTTCAGAAGTTCAGTTTGATTCTTTCTGAAAATGTTTATGTTGTCTTTTAACTCTTGGATCGTTTTACTGCTTTCCTTGAAAGGGATTTCAGTCTTCTCCTGTATGTCAAGGAAAATTGAGCTTCTTTGCCGTCTACATTCTGAATTCTATGTCATTTCAATCTGGTTAAGAACCATTGCTGGGGCTCTAGTGCAGTCATTTGGAGGTAAGAAGACACTCTGGTTTTTAGAGTTGCCAGAATTCTTGCACTAGTTCTTTCTCATCTGTGTGGCTGATCTTTTAATCTTTGAAGTTGCTGTCCTTTGAATCAGGCTTCTTGCTTTTATGGTCTTTGATGCCCTGGAGGGTTTGATTGTGGTATAAGTTGGGTTTGGTTTATTGGCTTTTTTCTGGATGCTTTTAGATGGCTGAGGCTCAGTTCAGCACTCCAGGACTGTGTGCTCTAACTCTGGAGGGCTGGAACTAGGCCTGCAGCTTTGTTCTCTGGCCTCTCAAGGTCAAGCACTTGCTGCACTGGAGAAGCTGAGTTGTTCCTAGTTTGTTGCCAACAACACTTCAATGTGGGCTGCTGGCAAAAATGCAATGGAGTGGTGGGGGTGCCACAGGAGACTGCACTGTGGTGGGAGGACTGCAGGTGAGTGCACACCAATGGGGTAGTGAGGGCACTGTGGGTGCGTGTATGCCAGCAGGGCAGTGGTTGGTCCTTATGTGTGTGGGTGCTGGTGGGGTGGTAGTCGATCCCCATGTGTGTGTTCATTGTCAGAGCGGCAGAGGGATGCTGTGGGTGAATGCACATAGGTTGAGGAAGGCTGCAGGCAGATACATCCTGGTGGGGGTCTGCCTGCCTGGTGGGGTCTGCCACCTATGGGAAGGTGGGGGCTGCTGGTGAAAAAGCTGTGGCAGTAGCCACTGAGAAGCATTTCAACAGGGCAGCTCAAGCTGCCAGACAGGGACCCTGGGAGAGGCTGGCAGACAGGGGGAATTCTGATCAGACTGGCCACATCCCATGGACAAGACAGCCCTGCTCTCTCCAGGTCCAGCAGATAACAAATACTAAAGTCACCTAGAGGAGTATGGCAAGCCTTGAGGGATGGGTGCCCATGGCTGTGCTCCAGTGTACCCATTCCCATGCCAAATTCTCTGGACTCCTCACAGGCTAGAGTTATGTCTTTGCCAACTCTCAAAGGAATTTTCCCTGCCAACTCAAATATCTGTGAGGGTCATGGGGTCTCCCAAAGCTAGGATCCTGGAGATCTGTGATGAGAGTGTGCCACTCTATGCTTATTTCACTCACCCCTTCTCTAGGAGCCACTCAGGGCCAGGAACACAACCTAGTGCTTAGCAACCCCATACAGGGTTCTCAGCTTCCTTCTCTTTAACCCGAGTCTGCATCCTCTCTGTATCCATTCTCAATGCCTTCTTCCCGAAGATCTGTTCAGAGTTTGTTAGTCTACATGATGGTCTGGTCTCTCAGTGGGAGAAGCTTTTCCTGGCTGTGTCTAACCAGCCATCTTGGCTCTTCTACTCACCATTCTTACTGAACAGAACTGGAATTCCTACCTACAGCAATGAAGAAAGAAAAAGGCGTATCAGGCATACAGATTGGAAACACAGAAATAAAACAACTCTATTTGCAGATGACATCAATAAACACATAGAAAATAAAAAAAGAAACTACAAAAGAAAACTCCTAGAATTAACTAGTGAGTTCAACAGGGTTGCAAGATATAAGATCAATACACAAAGAGCAATTGTATTTTATTACTAACATACACATCTATGAATATGTAGAAACCAAAACTAAAAACACAATTTCTTTGTACAGTAACTCCAAATGAAGTACTCAGGTGTACAATTAATGAAACACATATGGAATCTGTATGTTGAAAATTACAAAATGCTGATCAAAAAAATAAAAAACCAAAATAAATGGAGAGACCAAACATGTCCATGGATTGGAAGTCTCAATGTATTAATTATCCCCAAATTGATCTATAGGTTTAGTGGAATGCCTATAAAAATTTCTGAGAGGGAAGCATATACAGACTTATTATAAAATGTATATGGAAAAATACAGGCCCTAGTATAGATAAAATAATCTTGACAAAGAATAAACTAGGAAAAATACCCAATATTAATTAATATTGATGGATTGTATCAATGTCACTATCCTAATTTTGATATTATACTATACTTTTGCAAAATGTTCCACTGAGGAAAACTGGAGGAAAAATCCAAGGAATTTTTCTTAGCATTTAAAAAAATGCTTTATTGAGGTATGATTGATATGTCAAAAGCTATACATATTTAATATATACAACTTGCTATGTTCGGGGTAAGTATACACTCATGAAACCATTACAACCATCAATGCCATAAACACATCCATCACCTCTCAAAGTTTCATCCCACCTCCTTTATTATTATTGGTGGAAAGGATACTTGAAATAAGATATATCCCCTTAGGAAATTTTAAGTATGAAATAAAGTACTGTTAGCCATAGGGACTATATTGTATAGTAGATCTCTAGAACTTATTTTTCTTACACAACTAAATGTTTACCCCTTAATGATCTTACAACTGCAGGTGAATCTATATTATCTCAATAAAAATTCTATTAGAAATCAATTAACAAATGGCATACATAAGCCCAACTTTATCAACAATTGTGCTAAATATATATAGATTTCAGTTATTAGGAAGATATTTTCAGAATGGAAAAGAATCCTGGCCTAGCTACATGATATCTACAAGACATACACTTTAAATACAAAGACCCAAATAGTTTTGAAGTATTTTTTAAAATAACACTTTCCTCTAAAAAGGCAAAAAAATTCCCATTCATACACATTTATTTTTTATTTTATTTTTTATTTTTTTGAGATAGGGTCTCACTCTGTTCCCTAGACTGGAGTGCAGCAGAGTGATTTCAGCTCACTGCAACCTCTGCCTCCCAGATTCCAGCGATTCTCCCATTTCAGCTTCCTATAGTAGCTGGGAATCAATAGCTGGGACTATAGGCACACTCCACCACACCCAGCTAATTTTTTGTACTTTTAGTAGAAACAGGGTTTCACCATGTTGGCCAGGCTGGTCTCAAACTCCTGACCTCAAGAGATCTGCCTGCCTTGGCCTCCCAAATTGCTGGGATTACAGGCGTGAGCCATCATGTCCAGCCAATCTTTAAAAGCTGAAATAATAGTTTAAATATCAGATAAAATAGACTTTAAAACGAGGAGTATTACCAACTTTTTTTTAATCCATAGGGTTAAAATATGATTACTTGAAAAACAGGTAAGGAACATAAATATATATGCACTTAACAATAAAGCTTAAAACACAGGAAACAAAAACTGATAGAATTAAGGGAAGAAACAGAAAACACACAATCATATTTATTTCACAGTAGTCGGTAGAATTACCAGAATTAAAAAAATATATATATATATATTTTTTTGACCTAATGTGACAGAAAACATATGCTTTGCAAGGGCACATATAATATTTATCAAGATAGATATTATCTTGGGCCAAAAAAATGGTCTCTTTAAAACTTAAAATATTAAAATGTTATCAAGAATATTTTCTAACCAAAATTAGAAATAAATAATAAAAAATATTTACAAAAGCCATAAATATTTCTAAATTAAATAATACACCTCAATATTATTCATGTGCCCAAGATGAAATCATAAAGGAAAATTAGAATCTAGTTCACAATGAATTATGACAAAAAAGCAAAATATTGAAATTTGTGTTAATTGATTTTTTTCAATAATGATGCCAAAGCAATTAAAGGTAGGAAAGAAAGTTTTTCCAGAAAGATGATATAAGCAAAATGGCACAGTAGACAGCTCTAAGCTCTCATTTTTCCACAGAAACATTGAAAATTAAGGAAATATCAGAATAAATTTTGTCAGTACTCTGGAAAACTGAAATGAATAGTTCACTAGGGGTTCAATAGCAGATTTGAGCAGGCAGAAGAAAGAATTGGTAAAATTGAAGGTAGTACAGTTGAAATTATAGAATTTGAGAAGCTGAAAGAAAAAAGAATGAAGAAAAGTGAACAGAGCCTGAAGGACTTGTGAGACACTGTCAAGCAAACCAACATATGCATCATGAGAGTTTCAGAAGGATAATAGAGAGAAAAATAATATTTGAAAAAATAATAGCTAAAAATGTCCCAAATTTGATGAAAGACATAAATCTTCAAATCCAAGAAGTCAACAAATTCCAAGTATAATAAAATTTAAAAGACCCACAGCAAGATACATTATAATCATATTGTCGAAAGCCAAAGCCAAAGAAAGAATCTTGAAAACAGCAAGAGAGAGGCTACTCAACAAGGGATCCTCAATGCAATTAGGAGCTAATTTCTCATCTGAAATTATGGAGACCAGAAGGCAGTGGGATGACATATTTAACGTGCTGAAAGAAAAAAATGCCAATGAAGAATTCTATATCCTAAAAAACTATACTTTAAGAATAAAAGAGAAATTAAGACATTTCCAGATAAATAAAAACTGAGAAAGTCTTTTACCCTTTGACCTACCTCACAAGAAATGCTAAAGTAAGTACTTCAGGTTGAAATGAAAGGAAACTAGATAGTAACTCAAAACCATATGAGGAAGACCTCTGGCAAAGTAAATACCTGAAAAATGTGAAAGCCAGTATAATTGTGTTTATAGTTTGTATCTCCCCTTTTTCTCATGTATGACTTATAAGACAAATGGAGTTTTTAAATGATAAGTTTGTTATCAAGCACAGTGTATAAAATATAATTTGTGACAACAACATAAGTGGGAGCTTAGTTTTTGTACAGAATTGGATAGCAATTCAAATTAGACTGCTATAAACTTAAGATGTTATGTATAATCCCCATGGTAGCCATAAATAAAATATTTAAGGAACATACACAAAAAGAAATGAGAAGGGCATCAAACAGTTCACTAGCAAAAAATCATCTATACACAAAAGAAGGCAGAAATAGAAGAAATTAGAGATAAAAGAATTCATAAGACATACAGAAAATGCATAGCGAAATGGCAGAAGTATGTCCTTCTTTATTGGTAATCATGTCAAGTGTAAATGGGTTAAATTCTCCAATCAAAAGGCAGAGATTGCCAGAATTGATTTTTTTCAAGCATGACCCAGCTATAGACTGGCTACAAAAGACCACTTTAGATCCAAAGACACAAAATAAGTTGAAAGTGAAAGGATGGATAAAGAAATTTCAAGCAAATAGTAACAACAAGAAAGCCAAAGTGACTTTAATAAAATCGTGCAAATAGAGTTTAAGTGAAAAACTGTTATAAGCGACAAAGAAAAACATTATATATTGATAAATGGGTCAATTGATCAAGAAAATATAACAATTATGAACAACTATGGACCAAAATATATGAAACCCCAAAATATATGAAACAGAACCCCAAAATATATAAAACAAACACTGAAAAAATGAAAGAGAGAAATAGATAGTTCTACAATAGCTGTAGACTTTGGTATTCTACTTTCAACAATAGATGGAACATCTAGACAGAAGATAAATAAGGAAATAGAGGACTTGAAAAACACTATAAATCAACAAGACCTAACAGACATATATGGAACATTTCCACTCAACAACAGCAGAATATACTCTTCTCAAGTATACATGAAGTATTCTCCAGGATAGATCATATGTTAGGCCACAAAAGAAGTATTAACAAACTTAAAAATATTAAAATCATAAAAAGTGTATTTTCTGATCACAATGGAATGAAACTTCAATCAATAACAGAAAGAAAACTGAAAAATCTGCAAATTTGTGGAAATAAGACAACACTCTAAACCAATGGGTATAAAGAAGTCACAAGAGAAATTAGAAAAAAAAGACATGAATGAAAATAAAAATACAACTTACTAAAACCTATGGAATGCAGGAAAGGCAGTGCTCAAAGAGAAATGTATAAATGTAAATGCCTAAATTAATAAAGAAGAAAGAATCTCAAATAACCTAACTTTACACCTTGAGGAACTAGAAAGAGATCAAACTACATCCAAAAGTAGCAGAAGAAAGAAAATAATAAAAACTAGAGCAGAGTTAAGTAAAACACAGAATAGAAAAAAATAGAATTACTGAAGCCACAGTTGATTTCTGGAAAAGATAAATAAAATTGATCTTAGGTAGACTGACAAAGAAAAAAGAGAAAAGATGCAACTAAAAGTAAAAAAAAAGTGGGGATACTATTGCCAACCTTACAGAGATAAAAGAGATTATAAAAAAATACACATGCATGTATATCAGTATTTATTGCAGAATTATTCACAGTAGCCAAAATGTAGAAGCAACCCAAGTGTCTATCAACAGATAAATGGATAAACAAAATGTGGGATATATGTACAATGAAATACTGTTCAGCCATAAAAAGGAATGAAGTTCTGACACATGCTGCAAAATGAACAAATCTTGACAATATTATGCTAAATGAAATAAACCAGACACAGAAGACAAATGTATGATTCATTATTAGAAATATCCATAATAAGCAAATTTATAAAACCATAAAGTAGATTAAAAGTTACCAGGGCCTAAGTGAGGAGGTGGAGAGATGAGCAATTACTGCCTAATGATAACAAAGTTTCTATTTGTGGTAACCAAAAAGTTTTGGAAATAGATAGTACAGATGGTTGCACAACACCATATATGTAGCTAATGCCACTGAATTGTACACTTGAAAATGGCTAAAATGGCTAATTTTATGTCATATTTATTTTATCACAATAAAAAAGAAAGTCTTTCAAAAATTGTTGCTGGAACAAGTGGATGACCCACATGAAAATAATAAACTTCAAACTCTGTCTCACATTGTATACACAAATTAATTCAAGATGCATAGACACAGACCTAAATGTAAAACCTGAAACTGTAAAGCTTTTAGGAAAAAAAAACACAAAATACTACTGTAACCTGGGGTCATCAGAGATCTATCAGGCAAGGCACAGAAAGCAATGACTGTAAAATAAGAAATTGATAAACTGGACTTCATCAAAATTTAAATGTTCTGCTCATGAAAAGACACCATTAAGAAAATGAATGGGCAATACACAGCCTAGGCGAAAGCATTCACAAAACATATATCTTACAAAGGACTTGTATCTAGAATATATAAAGAACTACAACTCCAAAATAAAAAGGACAAACAACCCAATAAATATAGTCAAAGGACTTGAGGAGAGTCTCAAAGAGTCTCAAGAGTCTCAAGGAGAGACAATGAAAAATATACGAATAATTCGAAAGCAAATGGAAAAGTTTTCAACCTCATTCATTGTCAGAGAAATGCAAATTAAAATCACAATGAGTTGCACTACATACTCATTAGAATAGCAAACAGTTAAAAGATTGAAAACAAAATATTACTAAGGATGTGAGCAACCAGAATTCTCATATATTGCTAGGGAGGACATAAAATGTTATATCTACTTTGGCAACAGTTTTGGCGGTTTCTTATAAAGTTAAACCTAGAATTACCCTGTGACTGCATAATTCCAGTTCCAGGTATTTATCAAAGAGAGATAAAATAAAATACTCATTCAATAACTTGTTCATGGCAAATTTATTCTTAATAACCAAAACCAGAAATAACCCAAATGTACATCAGTATGAGAATGGGTTTAAAAATTGTGATATATTCATAAAATGAAAACACCAATCAATGATAAAAAAGTATGTTATGGATACATGCAACAACATGGATAAATATCACAGATATTGTACTGAGCAAAAGAAGCCAGACATAAAATTTGCTAATACTATATTAACCCATGTACATAAAGTTCTAAAACATAAAAAAAAAAATGGTGAAAAAATCAAAACAGGGTGGTTTGCCTGTGGATTGGGGGTGAGAATTGACTGGGAGAGGACATGAAAGGACTTTCTTGATAGGAGTGTAAGTTACACAGATGTATCCATTCATCAAAACTGTACAGCTTATGTTGTGCATTTCAATATATATTTGAATTTTATTTCAAAAAATAGGATTATTTAAAAACATATAAATAAGATAAAAAATAAGAAAGGGCCAGCCATGTACACAAAAAGGAGATGGTTAAAGACAGATGGAACAGGATCTGTAAAGCTTGATTACACAAAATGCTTGTTGTTTAAGAATGTAAAGAGTCAATGGGGCTGGCACAGAGTTGATGAAAAAGAGAATGGAATGGAAAACCATAGAGTTAGACATGGTCCAGATCACACAGGCCCAGTTAAACTAGGAAAAGGAGTGTTCAGTTTTTTTAAAAAAGTATAATGGAAAGCCATTGGAGATTTTAAGAAGGGAAACACCATGATCCAATTTGAGTTTTTAAAAAGATTACTCTAGCAGCTGTGTGGGAAAGAAATTGAAGAAGCCAAGAGCCAAATCAGGGAAACTAGAAAAGAAGCCAGTGCAGTTGTCTTGGTAAGAAATAAAAATGATCAGAACTACTAGGTAGCAGCAGCAGAGAGAAGAAAATTGACCATTTCAAGACTTATTTAGGAGATGAAAAGAACTGAACTTAATAATAGATGGATGTGAGGGAAGGAATTGGAAGAGAGAGAGAAACAAGGATGGCATCCAGGTTTCTGACTGGAGAAATTGAGCAAAGGTTGATGCCGTTTCATTTGCAAAGGTGGGAAAGACTGGGAGAGTTGGGTGTGGCCAGAGGGAGGAGCCTGGGGACATTTGGATATGGTAAGTCTGAGGATCAAGTGGAGAAGTCTGTGACATCTCTGGATATGCAAGTGTGGACGTCAAAGGAGAGTTTGGTCTGGGAATATAGAGAGTCTTCAGCCTCTGACAGCAGAGCTGTCAGAAGTTCTGGAAATGGATGAGTGAGAGGAGAGTTCAGAGAGAGCCAAAGCCCTAGGTAAGTGCTGGGGAACACACACAAGAAAGTTGATGAAACCACGAAGAAGACAGAGAAGTGGCCAGAGGACAGGTGAAAAAGAGAAGACACCGATGTCATGAAGAGCATTTTGAGGAGGGAAGTTCAGCTGTGTTAAAGAAGCTGAAAGGGTCAGTAAAAGTACAGTGTCTACAGAATTTAGTAACAAGGACATTGCTGGTAACCTTGGCAAAATCAGTCGCAGTTGGAGCAGGGATAGCTGAATTCATACTGCACCAAGTAAAGGAGCATTTACTATGAAGCGAGCCATGAAAATTGTGGTATAGGAAGTTTGCAAGAGAGAAAGCATGAAATAGGCCTCAGAGTGAGTGGGAAATCTGGACGCTGGGATTGCCAGCCACTGATGAGAGTCCTCCTAAAGACAGGCTTGTGTGGCACCAGTATGATATTTCTTAATGTAAGTCTCAGTGAAGAAAGGGGTCAAATTAAAAAATAACACTAGCAAAGCTGGTCACCTTGGATGTGTGATGTATTTAACCTGCTTGGAAACAGCCATGGAGAAGAAAAATGATTGGGTTCCTTCATATTTGGAATTTTTCAACAGAGTATAAAAAATGAAGAGATGAACAAGGGAGTTGAGATTCTTTGCAAGGGTGTAATTATGGTAACAGACCACAAAATCTCATTGGTGAAAGAAGAGAAGCAAACACAAAGGGGAGCTGAGGGCAGGTGGAAACCTGTGTGTGTGTGTGTGTGTGTGTGTGTGTGTGTGTGTGTGTTGGGGCTGGGGGATGAGAACCAATAATTGGATTTCAGGGGGGACTTGAGAAACTAAATGTAAGGATAGGTTGTAATCAGAGGGCAGGGTGCTGGAATTTTAATTTTGGAGGTAGTAGTACCATTTGGGGTAATAATTTAGAGTTGAAGGGGAAACCTTGGGCATCAGTGGTGATGTGGTGAAGTGGAAGACGGTGTCCTTTGAGAATGAGGAGCTATAAAAACCCAAAGGATGGTGTATTAGTTCGTTCTCACGCTGCTAATAAAGACATACCCGAGACTGGGTAATTTATAAAGTAGAGAGGTTTAATTGACTCACAGTTCAGCATGGCTAGGGAGGCCTCAGGAAACTTACAACTTGGCAGAAGGGGAAGCAAACACGTCTTCTTCACATGCTGGCAGCAAAGAGAAGTGCCGAGCAAAAGTTGAGAAAGCCCCATATAAAACCATCAGATCTTTTGAGAACTCACTCACTATCACGAGAACAGCATAAGGGTAACCACCCCCATGATTAAATTGCCTCCCACTACGTCCCTCCCACGATACACGGGGATTACGGGAACTACAATTCAAAATGAGATTTGGGTGGGGACACAGCCAGACCATATCAGATAGTGTGTTCTTTTGCTAGGGCTGCTGTAACGAAGTACTGCAGACTGGGTGGCTTAAACAGCAGAAATGTATTTTCTCAGCATGCTGGAGGCTAGAAGTCCAAGGTCAAGGTGTTGGCAGGTTCGGTTTCTTCTGAGACCTCTCTCCCAGGCTTGCAATTGGCCATATTCTTACTGTGTCCTCATAAGCCTGTCCCTCAGTCTATGTGTTTGTGTGTCCTAATCTCCTCTTCTTATCAGGACGTTAGTCATATTGGATATAACTTCATTTTACCTTAATTGCCTCTTTAAAGGCCCTGTCTCTAAATGCAGTCACATTCTGGGGTACAGGGGTTAGGACATCAACATATGAATTTGGTCAGGGGAGGGCACAATTCAGCCCATAACAACAGGGTATTAGAAGAGTCATTTGTGTGCACTTTGGGATGAGCAGTAACTAGACAAAGGAGAAGATAAAGAACAAGGAACTAAGTCTTCAGTGAATGCAAGAGAGGGCCCAGGTCAGCAGTAGCACCAACAGTCATGTGTGCCTGGTTGGGGGAGGGTGTGTTGAGACCTCTAGTTCCTGGGTCTCAACAGAGTGATTGCTTTCAGAAAGAGGACAGAGGTGGTCTGGACGCAGCCACAAGGAGTAAGGGGAACAACCAGCCTACCTCCTTGGTCATGAGGAATTTGGAAATACGATGTTGAAAACACAGGCTCCACATGAGACCACTGCCAGAGCAGGGCTGTCCTCAGGCAATAGCCATGTTTCCAAAAAAGGCAGTGGGGGAATGGGGTGCAGGGAAGAGGCTGAAGACACAGGGGAGTTCGCCAGTCAGCAGGAGTCCACATGAGAGATGTCTGGTCCTCTGCCCTGCGCGTGAGTGCTCGCCTGTGTGTGTATTCCATGTCCCATCTATTTCAAGACCACCATTCAGCCTTTCCCACCTCCAGAGCAATAACTGTCATTGTCTACTGCCCATGTGGGACATTTTTACCACTTTATTGTTTTTTTTTTTTTAACTTTTATTTTCAGTTCAGGGGTACATGTGCAGGTTTGTTATATAGGTAAACTGCTTGCCACAGGAGTTTGGTGTATGGATTATTTTGACACCCAGGTAATAAGCATAATACCTGGTAGATAGTTTTTTGTCCCTCTCCCTCCACTTTAAATTGGTGGCTGGAAGAACCACTCTCAGGGGCAAAAGGGGATGCCTGTGAAATAGCAGCCAATTCGCCAATTGAACTTCCAAATCCAAGTGTCAATTTGTTCCTGGTGAGCAGTGCCCCCAAGAGCTCAGGGCCAGCTTTCGATCCATGAGTCTAAGGACAACTTAGAGTTAAAGAATCACATCTGGGGCTTTGGTGTCTCTGCTGGCCTCTACCATCAAAAGGATTCAATTAAAGTGACAAGGGTTGAAAAGCCTCTTTATTTTATTCACATAATGCCAGGTGATTCCTCCCTTCAGATTTATGCATTAATGCTCAAAATAAAAAATCAGCTGTGTGCAGTGGCTTAAGCTACAAGACACATTTAGCCAAATAAGCATGTGCAAGTGCAGAAATTTGAGTTTCAAGCTGGAACATCTGAAGGACAGGATGTGCCTACTCGTTTAGTACATTTTACTCCATGGACTGAGCCAGGCACTTTAGGAAGATGATGCATTGCTAAAGAGTACCTAGAAGCAGGAAAATAAACCCGAGCCAGGGAAGGCTTTCTCAGCTTAAATAGAGGAGCACCTGAAGGAAATGGGCTGAACTTTGATTATCTTCATCACTAGGGAGAAAGAAAATCAGGATTTTATTAAATTTTTAATTTTTATTTATTTTTTCTTTTATTTTAGGATCCAGGGTACATATGCAGGTTTGTTACATGAGTATATTATGTGATGCTGAGGTTTGTGGTACAATTGAACCCATCACTCAAGTAGTGAGCATAGTACCCCATAAGTAGTTTTTCAACTCTTCTCCTCTTCCTACCTCCCCTGTCTAGTAGTCTCCCCTGTCTAGTAGTTCCCATCTTTATGATCCTATGTACTCAATGTTTAGCTCCCACTTATAAGTGAGAACATGGGGTATTTGGCTTGCTTTTCCTGTATTAATTTGCTTAGGATAAGGACCTCCAGCGTCATCCATGTTGCTGCAAAGAACATGCACTTGTTCTTTTTTGTAGTATTCCATGGTAGACATGTACCATATTTTCTTTATCCAACCCACCGTGCATGGCCATCTAGGTTGATTCCATGTCTTTGCTATTGTGAATAGTGCTGTAATGAACGTACAATTGTATGTGTCTTTTTGTTAGAATGATTTATTTTCCTTTGGGTATCTACCCAGCAGAAACTGAATATGTGAGAATATCTGGATACCATCTCAAGTTAAGTAATAATAAAATGATTATGTATTTTCATTCATTCAACCAGAATTCTTCTTCTTTTTTTTTATACTTTAAGTTCTAGGGTACATGTGCACAATGTGCAGGTTTGTTACGTATGTATGCATGTGCCATGTTGGTGTGCTGCACCCATTAACTCATCATTTACATTAGGTATATCTCCTAATGCTATCCCTCCCCCCTCCCCCCACCCCACAACAGTCCCCAGAGTGTGATGTTCCCCTTCCTGTGTCCAAGTGTTCTCATTGTTCAATCCCCACCTATGAGTGAGAACATGCGGTGTTTGGTTTTTTGTCCTTGCGATAGTTTGCTGAGAATGATGGTTTCCAGCTTCATCCATGTCCCTACAAAGGACATGAATTCATCATTTTTTATGGCTGCATAGTATTCCATGGTGTATATGTGCCACATTTTCTTAATCCAGTCTATCATTGTTGGACATTTGGGTTGGTTCCAAGTCTTTGCTATTGTGAATAGTGCCGCAATAAACATACGTGTGCATGTGTCTTTATAGCAGCATGATTTATAATCTTTTGGGTATATACCTAGTAATGGGATGGCTGGGTCAAATGGTATTTCTAGTTCTAGATCCCTGAGGAATCGTCACACTGACTTCCACAATGTCAACCAGAATTCTTAAAAACCCATTTTGTTTTGTGTCCTATGCTGGGTGCTAGGGATATGAAAAAGGCAGGGATCCTTTCCCTAAAGATCTCTCAGTCTAGGGGAAGGCAGATAGTAACAGATATGATCAACTCCCATTAGAAGATGGTCTGGACTAGATAATGAGTCCCAATTAGTAGACTCAGGAGCCTGAGACAAAGGGCATCTAGATTTGCAAAGTTTTACTGCACTGGGTATTTTCTAGAGAAAAAAAAGTTTCATACATATATGTGCCATTTTAAAGGAAAGTGGATAAAGTTGTGATTAACAAAAAGGAAATTTATTTGAAAGTTTTCCTGAATTCATAGAGCTTCTTGCCATCATATATTTTATCAATTGATGGATATTAAAACCAAATACTGCATGTTCTCTGGAGCTAAATGATGAGAACACATGGGCACATAGAGGGAAACAACACACACAGGGGCTTTTTGGAGGGTGGAGGGTGGGTGGAGGGAGAGGATCAGGAAAAATAACTGATGGGTACTAGGCTTGATACCTGGGTGATGAAATTGTCTGTACAACAAACCCCCAAGACACAAGTTTACCTATGTAACAAGCCTGCACTTGTACCCCTGAACTTAAAATAAAAGTTAAAAAAAATAAAAGTATAGGTGTATCTGGAAGTTTGGGAAATATTTTTACGTCAAAAAGGGAATTTCGGACTAAGAGAATCTGGTAATCGCTGGTCTAGCCACCAGCATGAGGTTACTGTTCCCCAATGTAATCCAGCAGAACTACGTGTTTCCTCTGATCCAAGGCTGACCCCTCCACCTCTGTTACCATGCCCTTTTCCTTTTTGAGAACCTCACTCTGTCTATTACCTCCTCTCTTTAGCATCTTCAATCTTCACCTCTCTGCTAGAACTTTTTCCTTAGTCTATATCCACACTCAAATCTCTTCCATCTTTACAAGAACATTCTGTATCATGTCAGTTCCACAAACATTTATTGGGCTTCTGTATAACACAGTCTGGAATGTCAGGGAAAGAGTCCCTGAAAAGACAGAAATTGACTTCAGAATATAAGGCAGCACTAACCAATAAATACAGGAGCAGGGGATATAAAAGATGTTCCAAGCCTTTCATTTTACCTCCTAAAATATCTCCCACGTCCATTTGCTTTCCTCCATCTCCAACACCAAATAGTCCAAGCTGCAATCCAATCCTGCCTGAACTGTTACAATGGTTTCAATCACTGGCCTAACTATAGTCACTCTTGCCTCCTAGCTGTCTGGTCTCCACACTGCAGCCTTTCAAAAAGTGACTCTCCTGGACTCCTCACCATGATCCCCTCCAAGGCCTGGATAATCCGGGCCCTGCCTGACTCCTCCTCCTCGCTGAACACCCACATCCCCTCATGCTTCACTGACTAACCCACACCAGCCTTCTAGGACTTTGTATTTGTTCTCTCCCTCCTATCCAAGGATGCTTTTACATGATTTTTTGACCTGAACTCAGGAATTTGATTTTATTTTAAAAGCAGTGGGAACTCTGAAGGACTTTAAGCAGAGAAGTGACTATATCTGAGTTAATCCATATTCCTAAAAAAACATCCTAGCTACTGTGTGAAGAGTGGATTTATGGGAGTGGAGAATAAAACAAGGAGACCACTGAGGTCTTCTTATATTTGGTGATGGATTTGGTGAAGGACAGGGAGACAAATGGAGAAACTGAAGATGACTCTCAGGGTTCTGGCCTGAACGACGGAGTGGGTGCTGGTTTCACTGAAAATCTGTAATAAAAGGTGCTGGTGAGGTTGCAGAGAAAAAAGCAAGCTTATACATTGTTGGTGGGAGTGTAAATTTGTTCAAGCTTTGTGGGAAAACAGTGTGGTAATTCCTCAAATACCTAAAAGCAGAACTACCATTTGATACAGCAATCCCATTGCTGGGTACATACCCAAAGGAATATAAATTGTTCTATCAGAAAGATACATGCACATGTATGCTCATTACAGCACTATTCACAATAGCAAAGACATGGAAGCAACCTAGGTGCCCATAAATGGTAGACTGGATAAAGAAAATGTGGTACAGATACACCATGGAATACTACGCAGCCATAAGAAAATAATGAAATCCTGTCCTTTTCAGGAACACAGATGTGGCTGAAGGCCATTATCCTTAGCAAACTAAAGCAGGAACAGAAAGCCAAATACCATATGTTCTTACTTATAAGTGGGAGCTAAATGATGAGAATACGTGAACACAAAGAAGGGAACAACATACACTGGGGCCTGTCAGAGGATGGAGGGTGGGAGGAGGGAGAGGATCAGGAAAAATAACTAATGGGCACTAGGCTTAATACCTGGGTGATGAAATAATCTGTACAACAAACCCCCAAGACACAAATTTATCCATATAGCAAACCTGCACATGTACCCCTGAACTTAAACGTTTTTTTAAAAAAGGAAATTTGCGTTAGGGACAGCTATGTGGATAGGACAGGCTCACTGTCCTATCGCTACTGATTACCTGGTGTTCCCAGCTCTTTGTGGCCTGTGAGTTGTTAGGGTCATGGGGCTGTGGAGTTCTTGATAGGAAGTAAACTTTGGAAGATACCAAAGTGTGGAGAAGATTGAAGAGCACGGCCTATAAAAAACATGGTGCAAATTCACTCCTAAGAGATGACCTTGAGATGTTACCTTGCTTGTCCATGATACCAGCACTCATTTTCCTCTGTATCTCAGCCCCCTCCTGTCTTCACTTCCTTCCCTATCCAGCTGAGATGTCATTTCTTATCATTTCAACCTCTCTCTCACCAATACCCTTGCCCCATTGTTCCCCCAATCCCACTTCTGGAAAAACACCAACTTGGGATGAATCCAATTATCGCTCATCTCTGGTTGCTAAGCATTGCTGGAAATCCACACACATTGGTGTCACTATAAATCATTGGTGCCACTCTAAATTTATGGTCTCTGACTTCAAATGGCCCCTCAATGCTGCTTAGCAATCCTTCTCTATTTCCCTTGTCAGCTCTCTCTTTCATCCTCCACAGTGGTTATTGCGAATTTTAACTCTCTCTTCTCTCCCTGAGCATATGAATTCACTCCAATTTACGGAGAAAGCAGAAGCCACTGGAAAGGTGAACTACCTGAGCTTTCCTCCATCAACATATAAACTTACCTAAGTTTAAAACTATCCTTTCTGACCTCTCACCAGTTACATGTCTCTTCTTCTGTTTAAAAGTGGTACTTCAGCCTGGATCTCATTCCTTCCCACCTTTTTGGAATATGCCTCTAATTATTTCCTTTCTTCCCTATATTGTTCCTCCGTTTCTCCACCAGCTCCTTCCCAACTGCATGAAAACTTGCTCAGATAACTTCATCTCAAAAAAAAAAAAAAAAGAACCTATTCTTGCCTTTACCCCTAACTAGCTACTACCAAATATCTCTCCTTTCTTCTCATCAAAACTCTCTGAAAATATGGTCAGCACATTTTTGTCTCCAATTTTTATGGCCCACTCTCTCCATGAACCACTGTAGTCTTACTTCCACCATGAGTCTGCCCTCACCATTGTTACCAGCAACTTTCATTTGGAATTTGGTGGTTACTCTACAGTCACTATGTCCCTTGGGTTCTCAGCAGCTTGACGCTGTTAACTACGTATCTTTTCTAGAAACTCTCTCTTCTCTCTGGCTTCTGAAAACCACATTCTCCTGGTTTTCCCATATTCTCCTAGGCTACTACTGTCTTCCCTTCTTGACCTGGAATGACAGAGTTACGTGCTGGGCTTTCTTCACTTTTTTGTTCTAAACCCTGATCTTGAGTAGATTCTATGGTAGCTTATTTGCAAAAATAGTCCCAATTCGCTACCCCTCTCTGTACCTGCTCTTTGTAATCTAACTTTGCAATTCTTCCCATCAGCTGGTGGAGTCTATTTATCTGCCTCTTAAATCTAGACTGGCCTTGACCAACTTTGGCTAAGAGAAGATGGCAAAGCACCATTGTGCCAGTCCCCAGCCTGGGACTCACTGTTGTGTGAGCAAACCTGTGCTAGCCTCTCGGATGATGACAGCCCTATGGTCTAGTCACTCCAGCCAATAATCAGCCAAGCAGCTGCTGAATGAGGCTGTCTGAGACCAGCTTCCTCAGTCAAACTTCAAAGCCTATTTTGTCACCATTATACTGCTTTCCTGAACTACTTGCAGTTTCAAGTACATAATAAGTTCCCATGTCTCTAACTTCACTCATGCTGACTTTTATTCCTTACGCATCCTATGCTTCTGCTTTTTCTGGCTAACTCCTACTTATCCTTTTAAACTTTACTTGAATACACCTCTTTAGGAAGTTTTTCAGCCTTTCCTTCCTTCCATGAGAATGGATTAGAGAACCCTCCTCTCTGTCACTATAACATCTGCACACTTCTACCCTACTCTCACAGCATCATACTGACGTTATGTCTCTGCTCCTAGACTATGAGCCCCTTGGGGATAGGAACTCTGGCCTCAGGAATAGTACCAGTGGGCACTACATGCACTTCACCCAGCCAGGCACCATGAGCCAATATACACCAAAGGAATGGTTGCTCAGATATCGTCATGGTACAGCCCAAGTTCAGACAAGTAGAGCCCAAGTACCTAAAAGTGCTCAAAATATCAGCTACTCCTGTAGAATGGAAATTTCAATTCATCTGGCAATTTCTAAGGCAGTGGATCTTCAAATGAACTTTTCACAGATAGAGAATTTTCAAAACCACTCACCCTAAACTCAAATACGTGAGCTAGAAGAGAAACTGCAAGAGATCACAGGGTTCCTGCTCTTTCTTCCTTATTTCATCGATAGACAGTTTCTCATGAAAATGGACTCTAAAACGTGCTAGAAATGAGAGATTTAAGAAATGGAATAGGTCACCCTGGCTATAAGACTCAAATGGCCCCCAAAAGTCACTTTGTCTTTGACAGTGAAAGCCACCCCTCTCTAGGATGGGTGGGGCTTCCCTAGAGTCCCCAGTCTTAAAAACTGCTGTTATCCACTGGGGAAAGGAAGGTGTCATGCAGTACAGGGCCATCGGTTCCACTTCAGCCATCTTTGATATGATAAGACAGTGATGAAGGAAGCTGCCATCAGGACAGGAGAGTATTTAGAGAACAAAATCCTGGGTTCTAGCAAATGTCCCAGGAAATTAAAAAAAAAATTACAAAGTGTGTAGGGAGCAAACACTGATAAGGTGATATTATATGTCCAGAATACATTTTGCAAAGTTTCTCAGTGAAGCATCGGGGAATCTATAGCTATCTACCTTTTAAGAAATTTCTTTTAAAAGCCCTTAATTCTAAAATTAAGAGCACACCAGTGAGGGGCTGTGGAGCCTGCAAGATCATAGGGTACTGTAGGTTAGTTTGTCCTTGGGTTAGTGGTGTTTGCATTATAATTATGGCTTAGCATGATTTTGGAATGTAGACACTGTTGTACAGAAGTGTGGCAAAGACTAATGCTTCTCACCAAAAATGTATCTTTACCTCTTCTTCTTGAGTACACAGTCAGACTACATTTCCCAGTCTCCCTTGAAGTTAGGTGTGGCCATAAGACTAAGTTCTCGTCATTGAAATGTGACAGGAAGTGATTTGTACCACTTCTAGGCTTGGCCCTTAAAAATTCCCATATCTCAGGTTTGCAAGACGGAAAAGGTTCTAGAGATGGATGGTGGTGATGGATGTGCACCAGTGTGAGTGTACTTAATGCCACTGGACTATACCCTTTAAAGTGGTTAAAATGGGAAATTGTATCTTATGTATATTTTACTACAATTTAAAAATAAATTTTAAAAGTTTCTGTACATGCTCCATCATTGTTTTACTCCCTTTCAACTGGCTGATATGGAGAGAATTTCAGGGTAATCTTGGAAACCACTGAAAATGTTGAAAATGACAGTCTCTGTAAGCATGGTTACAGGTAATTTGGTTACCTGAAATAAGTTTCTATTGTATTTGAGCTATTATACTTATTGAGGTTTGCATTAATTACCTATTGCTGTATAACAAATTGCCCCAAATTTTAGTGGCTTAAAAAAACAACATTTATCATCTCAGAGTTTCTGTGGGTCAGGAATCCAGGTGTGGCTTAGCTGGGTCCTCTACTTCAAGGTCCCTCGAGACAGTAATCAGGGTGTCAGCCAGGGCCACAGTCATCCCAGGCTTGACTAGGGAAGGAAGTATCTGTCTCCAAGCTCACTCACATGATCATTGGCAAGATTCGGTTCCTCACGGGCCATTGGGCAGAGGCAACCCTCAGTTCCAGGCCATGTGGGCCTCTCCACAAGGCTGCTCTCAACATGACAGTGGCCACTAAGTGAGAAGAGCCAGCGTGAGGGAGTGAGTGAGGCCTAACTCTCCATCTTGAGTTACCTCATCTCAGAAGTGACATCCCTTCTTTGTGCCACATCAATTCACTAGAAATAAGTAATGAGGTCCAGTCCATACCTTAAGGGCTTTTACACAAAAGTGAAAAAGGATAATTATACAAGAGTATGAGAGCCAGGAGACGGGGATCCTTGGTATCCACAGGCTCTATTTGCTGCAACAGCTATCCTACCCTCACTATCATAATGAGCCTAATGGATCAGGTTGCAGCTTTGGTATTGGTGAGCATTTTTGAAGGTTGTTTGAATGTTAGCCCCATGCATCCTGCCTGTCTGTGGGAGCAGAGGCAGAAATGCCCAATTTCAGGTTATTTGTAACTGAAGAGATGAGTGGTGGCATTTCAAAGAGGACTGAGTTTTTCTGGCATGATCCGTAGCAGCATCATGACCACAGCTGACCATAAATCCAAGACCCAAAGGAGAATTCATTTTTTCTTGCTACCAAATGCTTCCACTTCCTTTCACCCAGTGACTAAAAACCATGACAGCAGGATGTTCCCCACAGTGGTGGCTTTGCTATGCTCTTCTTTGAAGGGTCTGACCAGTTCCCACTACTTTGGAAGGTGGAGAAGGGAGCTTATAGGTCAGGCTTTCACAAGCCTGAATGGAGGTGGGGCTGGCCAGACAGCTGTCAGATGCAAAGATCCTGGCTTTATGTGTCGTTCAACATAATTGCTCATCTGGCTGAGCCCTGCTTCTCCCCAGATGTTGCATCACTGCACTGCTGGAATTGCTGCTCTCAGCCCCCTCTCATCACTCTAATTAAGCCCAAATAATAAGGCAACATGTTAGACACGATGATCGAGTTTTAATTAGACTTTGATAAACCCAATGTGAATTTGGTCTCGTCAGGTGCAACATTTCTGATGAGAAGGAAGGCTGTGAATCATGAGACGGTTTTGGTATAAATAGCTATTATGGTTTCAGTGTCATCTGTGTGTAGGGAGGCTAGAGGTTGGGCATGCATGTAATCATACTAACCCTTTATATTTGGGGAATACATTACTGTTTTCAAATTTCTTTCAGATCATTGCTATGTGACTGTGGGAGCTAAGGCTCATCTGGTACAAAACGTGCAAGCCCAGATTGGGAGAAGAGGGAGATGATAATGTTTAGTCAGTTCCTAAGGCATACCAGGCACTGTGCTAGGAACATTATACATGGAATAGAAGACAAATATCTCGTCAAAGTCTCAGTACTTAAGAAGTCTCAGAGCAAAGACCCCTGCTCATGTCCGCTCATTTCCTTCATAGGTCTCTCTTTACCACTTCATGCAAACAGTCTTCCAAAGCCCTCCTGGAAGATGACAGTCACAGAGGCAAAACCACAAAATTAGAGCTGAAAGTGCCCTTAGAGATAGATCCAACCTCCTCATTGTACACATGGGGAAACTGAGGCACAGAAAGGCAAAGGCCATCACCGTAGTCACATGATGATTTGGTGGCAAAATCAGACAAGAATTTGTCTGACCCTACAACTCCCTCTAATTCATTTAATTCAATTTGGTTCAACAAACACTTGTGGAGCATCCACTGTGGGCCAAGCACTGTTTTAGGGTTGTATCCATAGATTAAAACAAATAGAGGTCTGTCTAGTAGACTTCCATTCTGGGGGGTGGGGAACAGACAGTGCACAATAAATAATTTATATAGTATGTTAAAAGAGGGTAAGTGCTATGGACAGGAAAGCGAGAGAGAGAGAGAGAGCAGGATACAGGAGATTGGGAGCCCCAGAGATGAGAGAGATTAAATTTAAAACAGTGTGATTAGGGTAGCTTGTACTAAGAAAACCTTCTAAAGGCAAAGGTTTCCATCCATTCCTTCACCTATCTATTCCTTGGGAATTTATTGAATACTTCCTGTGTCCAGTCTTTTAATGGCAGTGTGCTGTGATGTCAGTAGGACCCAACCACCCATCTTTCTTAGGAATCTCTGCTAAATCCAAGGTCACCATGGTGTTCTGAGCTACTTTTTCCTAATAAATGGCATTTCCCAAGATCATGACCAGCCAAGTGGCTCCAATGGTATTGACCACTTCCACAGGGCACAAAACCTCTGGATGCAAAATGAGAAATACAATAGCGGGCGAGGAGGTGAGAAGGTGTCCCCTGCCACACGTGGGAGCAGGCAGTTTATCTGCAGGAGCCTTCCTCTCCTCCCACTCACTCATCCCATGTGGCACTCCCCATAAGCCTCCCTTCCTGGAAAATGCCCCATCTGACCTCTACGCACCTTTCCCCTTCATGATTCCTCCAGACTGGAGCTAACACCACCACCAAAGCCCCATTTGAAACCCTCAGTCATCCCTGTATGCTTAAGGAGTCTGTGGATTCCTGCAACAACTCAAGTCTGCTAATAGGAGTCCACTGACCCCAGGCCATTCATCTTCTACCTTCTCCTAATTTGTTAAAGTAGCATTCTAGGCAGAAGTGCTCTCTGTCAGGGGTCTTCGTATTACACTATGTGGGAGCAATAATCTTTTGTGCTTGGGTAGAATTTTACAGTTGACAAACAAGGCACTTTCCCATCCATCATGTCATTTGAGCCCCACAAAAGTGCTGGGCCATTATTCCTTTTTTTCTCCCCTAGATTAGGAAGCCTACACTCTTAGGAGTGAAAGATTTGTTCAACATCACACAGCCACTGAAGCGCAATTTAGTGTCCAGTGATCTTTCTGGAACCCTGTGCTGGCTGGCCCTGTGGACATTTGGTGACAGGCCATATGGACAAAGTAGAAGTAACCACACTCCAAGTTGAGTAGAAAAGTAATAGAACACCATGAAACTCAGAGGTAGGACAGTGTCATATTTCTGAAACTTCAGTGTGTGCAGTAGTCACCAGGGGATCTTGTCAACATGCAGATTCAGAGTCAGCAGGTGTGAGGCAAGGCCTAAAATTCTGCATTTCATGAAAACTCCCAGGTGATGTCAATATAGCTGGCCACAGGCCACACTTTAAATAGCAAGAGGATGATACAAGTCTGCTCACCACGTTGTCCCATTGGATGGAGTTCTGCCCTTTAGGAGCCATGTGACTTTGAGCTGGTCTTGTGGACAAACTGAAAGTCAGGGTGGTTATTTTTTCCTAAACTATGCAACAGAGAAATGCCATGGTGAACTTTCAGACAAAACCCTGATTGAGCTACACCCTGAAATTGCCACATAACGTTATGCAAGGTGTACCCTGCACAAAGGCACCTGCCTGTGGGAGATGGGTGTCAGCTGAACTCCAGCTCTCACTCCACTCACCATGCGGCACCCTGGCACCTAGAGAAAGGAGCACCATTTCTTTCATTGATACAAGGGCACCACATGGACAAGCAGAGGTCTTGTGTACCTTCCTGCCCTCCTTGACAAATAATCATGGTCTAATTTATCCACCTCTATAGGGCTTGATATAGTTAAATAGATATCTGTCCTTTGTTTCCTCCCTCATGCCACTTGTTTCTGAGAGCTGTTCTGGTAATGGCCTCTTCTATAGATCTCTCTTTACCACTTCATGCAAACAGTCATCCTGGAAGATGATAGTCACAGAGGCAGAGCCACAGAATCAGAGCTGAGAGTGCCCTGAGAGACAGATCCAACCTCCTCATCTCCAGACCTCTTCTGTGTCCTACCTCCATCAAGAGCTCGCAGTAGGGCCCATGTCCATTCATTTCCATTCATCCATTCAACAGAAAATATTTATGGGGTGGCCACTATGTGCTGGGCACAGTTCTAAGCAGTGAGAATACAGTCAGTAGTAAACAAACAAGACAAAGCCCCCACCCTTATGGAGCTACCATTCTCAAAGGGAAGAGAAAATACATAAATAATGTTTATGATAATGGCAGGCAATATTCCTTATGTAAAATAAGGAAAATAAGGAAGGGTGGTTTGGAGATGATATTTGGGCAGGGACCTGAGGAAGATGAGGGAGTGAGCTGTGGGAGGGTGGGGTGGGTAGTGGGCAAGCACAGTTTTGGCAGAGGAAGGGCCAAAGAGCAGGAGCAGCAGAGGAAGGGCCAAAGGTCCTGGAGCAGCAGTGTGCCTGGCATGACTTGTCAAAGAGGACTGAATTTTTCTTGGCATAGCAAAGAGCCCCGAGAACGCCAGTGTGGCTGGAGCTGCATGTGTCAAAGGATGCATCTCGACCATGGGGAGAACTTTGGGTTTCATTCTAAATGTGAGGGATAATGCTGGAGCTATGCACCTTGGCCATTGCTGTCACTATGTGATGCCCCCAACCTTTGTCTCTGGTTTAAGTGTTTTATGGGGGTAGGGGTGTGGCACAATTCACTTAACAAATTCAATAAATATTTCTTGAGTCCCCTACCATGTGTGACAGGCACTGTTCTGGGCCCTGTTCTAGGTCTTGGAAACATACCAGTGAACAAGACATGCAAATTCCCCACCCTAGTGGGGCTTATATTCCCATCAACAGGAAGACGAATCTTCACACTGCACTCTTATCCTTGCTGAGACCCACATGGGGATGAGAGTGGGATGGGCACTGCATAATTGAGCCTCTCTCTCTTTAGATAGGCAGGCTGGGGAGGGGTGAAGCAAGCCAGCAAGGGCAGAGGGATCTGCTGCTACCCACACACAAATGCTCTGTGTTGGTGGCTCTTGTGGAAGTCTAGAACAAGAGGTGTATGTAAAGCAGAAAAAAAGGATAGCTCCAGGAAGAAAAAGCTTGCAAGGCTGGGCATTTGCCCTCAGAATGTATGCAAATTCTGGAAAAAAAAGAAAATGGGATAGAAAGCTTAACTTTGTATCTTACATGCACGTAAGAGGCACAAAAACAAAAATAGACAAATGGGATTACATCAAGCTGAAAAGCTTCTTCACAGCAAAGGAAACAATCAACAAGTGAAGAGACAGCCTACAGAATGAAAATATTTTCAAACTATTCATCCAACAAGGAATTAATGACCACAATATATAAAGAACTCAACTCAATAGCAAAAAAACAAACAATCTGATTTTTAAAATGGGCAAAAGACTTGAATAGACATTTCTCAAGAGACCACAAATGGACAATAGGTGGGTGAAAAATTGCTCAACATCACTGATCATCAGGGAAATACAAGTCAAAACCACAATGAGATATCATCTTACCCCAGGTAGAATGGATATTATAAAAAGAAACAGAAAATAAAAAGTACTGGTAAGGATGCAGAGAAAAAGGATCACTCATACTCTGTTGGTGGGAATATTAAGTAGTATAGCAATCATGGAAAACAGTATGAAGATTCCTCAAAAAACTAAAAATAATCCAGCAATCCCATTGCTTAGTACACATCCAAAAGGGAAAATCATTGTATTGAAAAGATAGCTGTACTCCTATGTTTATTGTGGTACTATTCACAATATCCAAGATGCAGAATCAACCTATGTCCATCAACAGATGAATGGATAGAAACTGTGGTAAATATACACAATGGAATATTATTCAGCCATAAAGAAGAATGAAATCCTGTCATTTACAGAAACATGGATGGAACCAGAGCTCACTGTGTTAAATGAGATAAGCCAGTCACGGAAAGACAAATGTCACATGTTCTTACATGTGGGAGATAAAAAGTTGGATCAAATAGAGGAAGACAGCAGATTGGTGGTTATTAGAGGCTGGGAAGCCAGGTCAGGGAGGGTGATGATAAGTTGGTTAAAGGATACAAAAATACAGTTAGATATACAGTTAAATAGAAGAAATAAGCTCTAGTATTTGACAGTACCATAGGCAAATTATAGTTAACAATAATTTAATGTATATTTGAAAATAGCTAGAAGAGGATAATTATAATATTTCCATCACAAAGAAAACATAAATGTTTGAAGTGATAGATAGCCCAATTATCCTGATTTGATCATTACGCATTGTATACAGGTATCAAAATAGCACATGTACTCCCAAAATATGAACAACTATTATATAACAATTTTAAAAGTGATTTTTAAAAAGACTTGATCACTTCTTCCTTTCAACAGATGTCTCACCCTGCACCTAGCTCAGTGCTTCTGTTATCTGTCGCAGAACCTGGCTTATGCCAGGCACTCAATAAATACTTACTGGGAGAATAATGGGATGGATGGATGATGTGATGTCCATCTGGGTATAATTTTATCTCAGAGTAGCTTGTTGTTCTAGGGTGTATGCATGTGGAGATAGAGGAGCCCACAAGAAAGGTCTGAGACTCATTAATTCATCTATTTTTCCCCCTCTAGCACCTACACCATGGTCTTGTACATAGTAAGAGTTTAATAAGCGTGTGCTAAATGAAAGAAGATAAGCTTTGACCAGAAATATGAGTCCAAGGGTTCAGTTTTTCCCGTGAAACTTTAACGCCATAAAGGATTTCTGCATATGAAATTTACCCTTCTCTGCTCACCTTTACGTAATTCAAGCAGCATGTGGCTCCTTGGGGACTTCTTTGGACATTAAGTTCTCTCTCAACAGTCCTAGGATTGAACAGCTGCATGTAAGCAATTACCATCGATTTGTCATTACCGGGGGTTATAGGGAGCTATGGAGGAAGAGCATGGAGATGAGAGAGAGTGTTGCAAAAGGGCCCAGGGACCAAGAGGCACAGGGATGTGGTCTGAGGCACGGGGCCTGCCTTTGTGGAGGTCTGAGATTGGGGAAGTCAGGATACAGGACAAGGCCATGAAAGCACCCCAGAGGCATGGGGGACTTTAAGCCACTTCCTGCTATGCTTGTTTCTTTCTCCCTGAACAATATCTATCTCATGGCCCCTCAACATCTGCTTGACAAGCACATCTCAACAAGGAAAGGCAGAAAAGGGAAGAGGTCGGAGAGGTTGTCTTTGTTTTGCAGCGAAAACCCAGGAGATGATGAGGAAAAGCACTGAGGCACTCTTTGAAGATGGGAGTCCCCTGAGAGCTGTCAGAGAAGTGGAAAATGCCTCAGGCAGGGTTTGCTGGCTCCCCCCACACCCCTCAATTCCAAGAAACATCTGCACTAATTACTTGGTAACGACAAACGCAGGCTGGAGATGATGCAGCTAGCTAGGACCCTCTAAGAAAAGATAAGAAACAACTCCTGTAGAGACCCAGAACTCAGAAGCGGGAAGCCTTCAGAAAAAGGAGAGGAGTAATGTCCCTCCCCTGACTCCTCATTAAAATGAAATTCTCTCCAGTGGAGGTAGGGTGCGAGAAGAAACCCTTTGGCCCCAGCCACTTCGTTGTGAATTAGTAGTGCTAAACCCTTTTGAGGACAGAGGGAGAAGTAGAGGAGAAAACTAACATTTAACACCCACACACTCTTGGGCAGGCTGCCTCACACACCTTGTTTCAGGGACCTCTCATGACAACTCTCTGAAACAAGTTATGTGATTTTCATCTGTAGTAAATTGAATTGTCCCCCAACCCCATCCCCCAAAAAAGCTATGTCTGGGAAACTGTCAATGTGATGTTATTTGGAAAAAAAGGTATTTGCAGATGTACTTAAGGATCTCAAGATGAGATCATCCTGGGTTATCTTTGCAGGCCCTAAATCCAAAGGCAAGTAAGTGTCCTCGCTAAAAGACAGAAGAGGAGAAAATATAGAGAGAGAAGAGGAGAGGCCATATGAAGATGGAGGCAGAGATTGGAGTCACAACCCAATCTCTGCCTCCATCACAACCTTGGTTGTGATGCATCTACAACCCAAGGAATGGCTGGAGCCAACACAAGTGGGAGGGGGCAAGGAGGGATTCTCCCCTACTGCCTTCAGCCAGAGTGTGGCCCTCCCACCCCCTTGATTTCAGACTTCTAGCCTCCTGAATTGTGACAGAGTACATTTCTGTTGTCCAAGGCTACCTGGTTTGTGGCAATTTGTTATGGTAGCCCTAGAAAATTAATACATCATTTCATAGATGAGAAAAATGAGGTTCAGAGAAACTGAGCAACCTCTCTGAAGATACCTGACTCATCTGAGACAGATCTGGGTTACAGATATTGCAGTGGGAGCAAACTGTTGGCATTTTTCAAAGAGCGTCCTTCAGAAATGAGCCCATAAAGACCCCTGAAAAGAGTCCCATTGCCAGAAAGTTTGGGAAATGCTATGCCTTGAAGGTTTCCACAGCTAATGTGCGTAGTAAAAGCTCAACAAGACCTTCCCTTGCCCTGGAGGAGGGTAGGTCCTTACCTCGACTCTTTTTCCTCTAGCGCCTTCCCTAAGCTTCCCTCCTTGGCACTTAAAAATCATGAGGCTGAGTAAATGCATGTCTGGAATTTGTTTTGGTCTAATGTTTTTCTCTCCAGCTGGACCCCAAGCTCCGCGAGAGCCAGGGCAGCATCTGATCTCTTCCCCACAGGATTCCTAGCCTTTTGCACAGCCCTTGGTGCATGGCGAGGGCCCATTGATACCTGCTGAATGAATGATCAAGAAAAAAATGTTGAACTTTGTTTAAGCCCAAGGTGTCCCAAACTTGTTTACTAAACTCTTTCCCCTACAGCACTATAGAAGATCAGATTCGGGGAAAGGCGAGGGGCCTCGCCAAGAAGTTGAGCTGTCTATGCTGTTTTCCAAGCTTGAATACAGACCTCTATCTGAAGAGCTCTTTGGCCCAAAGAGACTCTGCTGTCTCTCTCTGGGAAAGAGAGATGCTCATGAGGCCATGCAATCCCAATGAACACACCTGTGGGATCTGGGGGGGTGAGGAGAAACAGGTGAGATGATTTAGAGTCTACTTGGAAAAATAACCATGTGATGCTAGCCAGGAAAATTCTAAAATTTTTTTAAAAAGTGGATAAAGGAAAATAACAACCCTTGCCAGATATATAAAAATAATAAAAATTGACAATACTTAAAACTGTTCGGTACTAGAACAAGCTGGTAAAGGAAAAGAGAATTCAGATAGAAATCCAAGAACACACAGGAATTTAGTATATGAATTATATGGTATTTCGCACCAGTTAGGCAAAAAGGATTATTCAAGAAGGGGTGTTGAAACAACTGCCTTGCCATCTGGAACAAAGTAAATCTGAATCTGGTCTTCGCTTCTCACACCAAAGCAAATTCCAGATGGAGCAAGGATTTAAACATAAAAAATAAGCCCATAAAAGTACTAGAAAGAAACATGGAAGAATTTTTTTTATGGCTATGGAGCAGAGACAGCCTTTCTAAGCAAGACGTAAACCTTAAACTGAAAAAGTAAAGAATTGATTCATTTCAGTAGAAAAATTGAATGTTCTAAACTTCAAAAAGTACAGTAAATGAACTCAAAAGTCAACTAACAAACTGGGAAAAAAAATCTGCACCACATATGACAAAGGTCTGGTTTACTTAATATATTAAAAGCTCTTATAGATTGATAAGAAAATGAAAAATAATCTATCAGGAAAAATAAATGAGCAAAAAACAAACAAAAATTACAACCTGACAACTCAGAGAAAAAGACTTGCAAATGGCTAATATATTTTTCATCATTTTTTAAAATTGACAGCATTGCCTGCTTTTATCATGTATAACATGATGTTTTGAAGTATATATACATTGTGAAATGGTTAAATCTATCTAATTAGCAAATGCATCACCTCATAGTTATCATTTTGTGGTGAGAGCACTTAACATCCACTTTTTAAAAATTTTTCAAAAATATATTTTATTAACTATAGTCACCTTGCTGTACAATAGAACTCTTGAAATTTATTCCTCCTATCTGTAATTATGTATCCTTTGACCTAAACTTCCTTTTGTAATTAAAGAAATGCACATTTTAAATGAGACATGATTTTCAGCTATTAGACTGGCAAAATTCAAAAATTTGATAAGACATAGTACAGTGGTAGCACACGGGTAGAGAAAGACACTCTTGTCTACTGTTCATGGAACTATAAATTGGTGCAGGCCCTTTGCTGGGGAATTTGGTGATATTTGTCAAAATGGAAAGAGTGGACCAGATGCTCAGTGGATACAGTTCCTGCTTCAGTAGTGCTTAGGCTGAACCAGTGCTTGCCCTTGTCAACACCCTAGAGCCTAAAGTCCACCTCTCCTCAGCCACCTATCAGGGTCCTGTATACCCCGTGAACTACCTCCAGTGCCAGAGACCTCCCTCAACCCCAGATCACCCTGGAGCCATGTGTCTCCTGCATCAACTCTCCATGGCCTACCACTTTGTTTGGGATGACATGGCTGTGAATAACTCTCCCAAATGTCTTCTTCTCAAATCCCATTAAGAGATAGAACATACTGAGACCCCAGTGAAGCTGCAGAACCTATGGGGTGGCCAATATTCCTTCAGAACACCAAGAAAGTAGCCCATGGCAAATGGGAGGTGGTTGAATGTAGTGAAGTCTGCATTCCACTTGAGTGAGAGTGTGAGTTGGTCTTTATTAAAATTGTGCACACTGGCTGCCAACACAAATGACCACTGCTTTGAGAATTCTCTGAGACCCATTACCTGAATGAGTACAAGTAATCCATCAAAGAATAGAGTGGCCATGAAGCCAACTTAAGGAAGATAGGGTCCCAGGAGTATGGCAAGGTGGCATAGCTTTTAGACAGGGGTGTCCTAGGAGACAGTGCCTGTGAGAACTAAGCCCAGGCTGGCTTCCTCAAAATCATGAGGTAGCTTCCTGAGGCAGCACATGCGTCCTGGAGATATCTGTAACTTTTCCAAAAGCTGTGTCAAAATATCCCCCACATCTTCTTTGTATATGCCCACCATTCTTGCCATAAAGAAATCTTGTGACCTCTGTCAAAGAAATATTAAAACAGCACGTACATTTTAACCTGGCAATCTGTCTTCTAGGAGCTTATCTTTCAGATATGCTCATGCTTGTGCCAAAGACACATACAATTACAAGATCTGTAGTAATAGTAGAAAATGAAAAGTAATTTAAATGTCAATCAATGGAAAACTAGTTAGATAAATTACAGGACATCATACAATGGAAAATTAGGCAGCCATGAAAAAAGATGAGACAGCTGATATAGACACATCCAAGACATATTATTTTTTTAAAAAGCAAGGCACTGAATGTTCCATCATTGATGCATTGAAAGGATTATATATGCCTAGAATATTTCTAGAAGAAAAATCGTCGGTGCAAAAAGTGTACAGTAACAGGATCTGTCCATCTCACTGCAGACCAATCCCACCATAACTCAGAGGAGGGAAGATCCATTATCTGAAATGTGAGGGTCTTCAGGTATGGCCCTTCTCCCAGCCCAGTGGCCCAAGCATAGATCTGGGTTCTTGTTTAGGGTTGTCCTCCAAAATCTACTTGACTAACTAGGCCCCCACCAAGGTTGGGTTAGGGGTTCTCTGTTCTCGCCAGGCTCCTGACAGCTGCCTATGGACTCACACACTCAGGCCAGAAACCCATTCCCATTATGTGTGTCTTCCTTACCAATCAGCAATGCCCCTGAGGTTTGGAGCAGTCTGTGTGGAATATCCAGCGCCATCTCCTGCAGTCCTGAGTTGTACCTCCTTCACGAGCACCGTTTAATGGAGTATTGAGAACCATGCCTGGAGTATCAGACACGGCTTCCAGGAGTCCTGTGCTCTGCCTGGAGTGTGGATGGCCATCTATCTGGAGTACAGAGCACTGATTGCCTGGAGTTCAGAGCACTTCAATCCTGAGCACTTTCTGCCTGGAGAACTGAGCAGGGCCTGTGAGTGCCGACTGCTATATGCCTGGACTATGGGGTTGAGTGTGCTGAGGGTTTTGAGCACTCTCTCAGAGTTGTGATTCTATACCTGGCTGACAGAGAAGGACACCCCTCCACTACCACCAGCACCACTTCCTCATGAACCACTTGTTGAATACTGTCTCAAGCCAGGATTATATTTTTCTTCCTGCCTATCTGACCTCCTGTTCAGCATCTTCCCCAGAATAAATCTACCCTACAACAATAGTAACATATTTATTGAATATCTACTTTATGCTGGACATGGTGGTAACCTTGACACCTACTGTGTGCTGGGCATGCTGGTACCTTGATACCTACTGTGTGTTGTGTATAGTGGTAGCCTTGACATCTACTGTATGCTGGGCATGTTGGTACCTTGATACCTACTGGGTGCTGGGCATGCTTGTACCTTGATACCTACTGTGTGCTGGGTATAGTGGTAGCCTTGACACCTACTGTGTGCTGGGCATGTTGGTACCTTGATACCTACTGTGCGTTGTGTATAGTGGTAGCCTTGACATCTACTGTATGCTGGGCATGTTGGTACCTTGATACCTACTGGGTGCTGGGTATAGTGGTAGCCTTGACACCTACTGTGTTCTGGGCATGTTGGTACCTTGATACCTACTGGGTGTTGGGCATGCTCGTACCTTGATACCTACTGTGTGCTGGGTATAGTGGTAGCCTTGACACCTACTGTGTTCTGGGCATGTTGGTACCTTGATACCTACTGTGCGTTGTGTATAGTGGTAGCCTTGACATCTACTGTACACTGGGCATGTTGGTACCTTGATACCTACTGGGTGCTGGGTATAGTGGTAGCCTTGACACCTACTGTGTTCTGGGCATGTTGGTACCTTGATACCTACTGTGTGTTGTGTATAGTGGTAGCCTTGACATCTACTGTATGCTGGGCATGTTGGTACCTTGATACCTACTGGGTGCTGGGTATGCTCGTACCTTGATACCTACTGTGTGCCAGGTATAGTGGTAGTAATAGAGAAGGACAGGACCTGCTTCCTTGCTCCATGTCTTGCTTAGACATACACAGGGTGGTCTGGCAGTTTTCTGAGCTGCTCAGAATGAGTTTAGCAGTCAGCATATAGATTGTGATTGGCCAAGCTCCCAGAAAGCCAAGGGCTAGAAAGATGGATTGACTTCATTTTAGGAAAGGCTGGAAGATCTGAGATTGGTTGTGAATGCTGATAACCCCATGTGTGTGTCCCATGGGTCAGAGGCTAGACTAGGGGAGCCAAGGCTATGCCACAGTACCCAAGACTCCATCTACATTCTTCTGTCTTGGGCCCTGCACTCCTTCCACCAACACCAATTTAGGCCACAGTTATAATTAAACCTCTCCGGGTCTCGATATCAGATTCCTTCTGCCAGGTGCTCACTAGGAGAGGTATCAGCTGCTGTTTTGCCTCTGGGCTGCAAGCATGGGCGCGTGGTCAGTGGTTAGTGCATGGTAAATTTAGCAGTCTCTCTCTGCCAGGGGTTACTTTCTCTCTCACTCTTTTTCCATGCTGATCTGTATCTCCAGTGCTGGCTCAGTCTTTCTGAAAAAAGTTGGCTCCAGGCAGTCTCATACCTGCTTGAAATACATCACAAATTCTAATACCAATCCAAAAGATTCTGCAGCCACTGCTATTATGTGTGACAATCCCACTGCTATTGTGTGTGACAATCCCACGGTGCTGGGTGTGAATAAGTGTATGAGCATCAGGCTGCAAATCTTAATCACAGACAAGTTGCTCAACTTCTCCAAGCCTTAGTTTTTTTCACTGACAACAGAGGATAAAACTTGAATCTATTTCATAGGATTATTGTGAAGATTAAGTGAATTAATATATTTAAAAGCACTTGAAACTGTGCTTGGCACACACTAAGTGCTAAATAAATATAAACTAACATCACTACTAACAATGATATACTGAACATCAAACATTGTCTTTTATAAGTGTTATTTAATTTTCACGCAGTGCCCAGGACAGGTACTACCATCCCTCCTTTGCTCATAAAGAAACCGAGTCAAAGAAAGACAAGGTAACTTTAAATCTAGAAAGTGGTGGAGCTGAGATGGGAACCTAGGGGATCAGGCTCAGAGCCCATTTTGACTCTAACCACTATACTACACTGCCCAGCACCAGAAGCCTCCTCAGATGGGTTTGTTAGAAGCGTCATAGGACACCAGGTGTCTTCAGAAACAGAGAATCCTGCTGAGCTCTGCTTCATGTACGGCAGGTACAATGTCTTGTAGCACAGAAGATTACCTGGGCTAGGGCTGCCCCAGGGGTGGTTGTTGGTCCAGGTGAGCCGGCTCCAGCCAGTGTAGGGAAATCAGGATGGAAGTCAGCAGTCATAAGAGCTAAAACTTACCTAGCTTTGAGTTAAACACTTTGCCTTCATTTGTGCCTCAAGCAGCCCTATGATTTAGATATTATTTTATCTCATTTGACAGATTATGAAGCTGAGGCACAGACAAGAAATCTGCCCAAGAACACACAGCTAGGAATTGGCAGAACCAGGATTTGAACCATAGACAGCCTGGCTCCAGGGGCCATGCTCTTAAACACTACCCCAAACTACTTGAGGAACTGGCATACCTGACAAATTGCCAACCCAAATCCCACAGACTGAGGGTTCAGGGTTGACCTCCAGGCCCTTCTACACTTCAGCAAAACAAGGAGGACCCCGAGCCACTGTCAGAAAATCTGATGCTCCAAAGGGACACATACGTGGAGCCTATCAGGAGGTGCAGGACTCCGGTCACCCCCGAGTGTCATGCTGAGAACTGCAGGAAGGAGGCCACAGAGCACAGCGAGAGGGTCACCCAGCTGGGAGCCAGAGGAGTTGGGCTCCAGTTACAGACACATGACCTGCAGAGCACCTTTTCCCTCTCTGGGCATCAGTCTTCTTGTCCGTAAATTAAGGGGATCTGTTTATATCAGCTGTAAGCCTCTTTTGTTCTGATACTCTGTTCTGTCAAGAGAATTATGGTCCACTCTGGGAACAGAAACTTGTAATGAGTTGATCTGTCTAAGGATGACGCTTCCCAGAGGGTAGGGGCTACTCCCCAACTTGTCTTGGGTATATCTGACTGGGGACAGCAATGGCATTTGTGTTGGCAGATGCTGAGAAGGTGATGCCTGAACCTCTGATGTGGGTGGCCCTTTGAAGGACCCAAGAGGTGCAGTGAATCCCAGGCAGCCTCCCAGGCCAAAGCTTGAGCCAGAGGGTAGAAGTTGAAGAAGGACAGAACTCAGCTGTATATAGAAAAAACAGTGTAATAAGTTGTCTTACAAACAAAGGACCTTCCTGTTACTGGCAATGTCTGTGCAAAGGTGCATGTTTGTCTTCCAGGGGCCTTGGAGAGGAAGTTCTTTCCTTCTCCACTAGATTCAGGATGTACCATCTCTTAGTCCATTCATTCATTGATCATTTATTCCCCCAATGAATATTTAATGAGTGCTTATGATGTGTCAGATACTGGGCTAAGAACAACTGATACAAAGGTGAACAAGACACGGGCCTGCCTTTGACCATAAAGGTGAATGTATGATCACGAGTATTGAAGACTGTCATCCGCAGGATTGTAACATTCTTGTAGGTCAAGGACCACTTGAAGAAAGCATTGGACATGCACACCTATACAATATTTTATATCCAAATTTAAAGTTTGCAGGGGAATGAGAGATGATATCTTAAAGTTCATGCTTCCAAACTATTAGCTCCCATGCCTGCACAGCTGAGCAGAGACTGGCTAGCTGCCAGCCATTCTGGGAGATGGCAGACACATACAGGGACATGAGGATGGAGCTAGCAGGGATGCAGGGCAACTGCAAACAGAACAAGTTTCAAGGGAAGCCAGCCATGGTGACAGATTCCAAGCTCTAAGAGGGCAGAGGCAGACCTACTCCATCAGTTCATGGTCTGAGAGGAATCAGTGCTGCTGGCAGATTGAGCAGAGAAGGATATTTCTGAAGTGCAAAGTAATGACTGGGGGAAGAGTTAGACCGAGAGCCAGGTCTTTTCTGGCATTCCAGGAGGGAGACAAAACTGAGCCCATTTAGGGGTGAGAAGAGTGGCCAAGCTGAGGACCCAGGCAGAAAACAGGGTACCCTGAGCACCTTGGAGGATTAGATGTGGGAAGCTGTGGGTAGAAAACATGACATGGCCAAGGGATCTGGTGAGGAAAATGCCAGGCAGCCACTCCAGTCTCCAACAAGGATTTCTCTGCTTTTGTTCTGCAAAGAGCAGTCAAGACTATTCTAACCCATTGCTGTTTCCAGGACAAAAACCTCTTGCTATTAAGCTCTGAGGGAGGTTAGGGCTGGCCACAGACCAGGAGTGCCCAGGGGATGGAACTTTGAATGGGCGAGCACTGCCAAGAACCCTCAAAAAGACCACTAGAATCCAAGCCCCACAGCCAACCCAGGTCATCTAGGGAGTGGGAATAGGGCCTCAAAGCAAGCCTCTCTCTGGGTTAATCCTGGAAAACAAAGGGGCTGGGACCTCCATGAGGAGGCCTTGGAGATGCTGAAAATGAGATGAAAAGTTGGGATTAGAGGACTTGCCTCATTTCAGAAATGAGGCTGACCATTGATTCATCTTCCATCAAGGAGAGGTTCAAAGAGCTTCTCCCAGGGTAACATTTTTCCCAACTCTTGTCTTTCATCCCCAAAACCTTGGGGACCTGCTCTGGTTGGCAGGAAGGCCCATAGGACAGAGGCAGCCTGTCTCTATCCACTTTTCCATTAACTTAAAAAAGATAGTGCTCACAATCTCCCTGCTACCGTGCATCAGACACTTCTGGTCACTTTGCATACACATTTCCTGTTATCCTCAAGGACCATCATTGTCTTCAGGAGTAAAGTACAGAGAGAGAGAGAGAGAGAGAGAGAGAGAGAGAAATCTGAAGAATTTCAGTAATTGTCTGAGATCACCAGTTAGTAATGGTAGAGATGGAATTTAGACCCAGATCAATTTGGAAGCTGCGTCATTGAACATCCCTGCCCCCTTGTCACCTGTCCTGACTTGGCTCCTCCAGTGACATCACAGGAGCATCTCGTTTTATGGCTTTTCATATGTCATTTCGATAACCACACCAACCACACTCCTTGAGGAGGACCTGGACTCAGCTCTGGTTGGCCGTCTCTCTGGCTTTCTTCCTCAGATGGCTGCATTAACTCCATGCAGCAGGTACATATTTCCACCTTCACTCTGGCATAATCCATGTGGCAGCTGGTACCTCCAAGCCCTTGATTTCTAATGCCAATGCTTCTCCTTGGTTGATATTTTCCCCAAACTCTGCAATGGTGTTATCTCTCTGCCCACTTCTCACTCAAATGTCAGCCCACTCATAGCTCTGCCCAGTGAGACACTGTAGGCAGGCTGGCTGAACCTGCAACCATGTGCTTTGTTTCTCCCTTACTATGATGTCTCCCTTAGTATTTTCTGATGATGTCACAGGCTTTAAGCCTGAGTCTCATCCACATTTAGTCCAGCTTTCCCCAGCCACAGAAAATAATCTTTCTCCAAAACGGGTCCTGCCAACTGAGATTTTTTATCCTTAAATGGTCTAACCCAAGAGGTCCAAAAACCTGTCTCTAAGGTAACTGGGATCTGTTGTATTTCAGTCCAGGGTAGATCTGTAAGTTCGGCAGATTGGCCATCATGATTGACAGGAGAAGTCCCATCTGGTAATCTCTGAATAAGCCCAGGCATTTGGCCCTTAAACAAATGCCATGGTGAGTCATGACTTAACTGTTTCTTGTCTTCTCTCTCCAACTAGGTTGTAGAGTCTTAAGGTTCATCTTCTTCTACATGTCCAAATAACGAATTGAATCAATAATTGTAGGAAGAGAGGGGAACTTTCGTTTACTGAACATCTACTTTTAAAAAGGAACTTAGGGTTTGCTATGACCGAATTGTGACCCTCTCCCAAATTCATATTTGGAAGCCCTGACCCCGAATGTGACAGTATTTGGAGATGGGGCCCTTGGGAGGTACTTAGGGTTAGATAATGTCATCAAGGTGAAGGCCCTATGATGGCATTGGTATCCTTATAAGAAGAGACACCAGAGAGTGTCTCTCTCCCTCTCTCCTCCCCACACAAAGAAGTGGTCATGTGATCCCATTGCTAGATGCTGCCCATCTACCAGCCAAAAGAAGAGGTCTTTGAATGAAACCTACCCTGCTAACATCTTAATCTTGGACTTCCCAGCCCTTAATAAATTAATTTCTTTTGTGTAAGCCACTCAATCTTTGGTATTTTTTCATGCAACCTAAACAGATGAAGATGGGCATTCTGTCTTTTCACCCTCTAGCAACGCAGGAAGTAGCAGGGTAGACAACTCTGGTTTCTATCCCAAACCATTCCCCCTTCTGCCTTAGTTTATAAACCCTCCAGTTGATTTTCTTATTAGCTAAGTCTAATGTGCTTGGGAAAGTAGGTCACTTCGGCAGCCCTGGGGTCTCATCTTTTACCAGTCATGCTCTAAGGCTGAACAAGTGAACATACAACCATCATTTAAATTCCACTTACAGAAACTGAGCTCTATAGCCAAACTTTCTGGGTCCAAATCTCAGCTCTGACAGTTACCTGTTGAGTGGCTTTGGGCAAGTTGTTTTAACCTCTCTCCATCTTAGAAATGGCACCTCTTTCTTGGGATTGCTGTATTAAGTTAACGCATGGAAAGTATATAAAAAGGTGCCTGTCATGTAGTAAGTATTCAATAAAGGCTACTGTTGTTGTTTTTTTTTCTTTTTTCTTTTTTTAAAATTATTATTATACTTTAAGTTTTAGGGTACATGTGCACAATGTGCAGGTTAGTTACATATGTACACATGTGCCATGCTGGTGTGCTGCACCCATTAACTTGTCATTTAGCATTAGGTATATCTCCTAATGCTATCCCTCCCCTCTCCCGCCACCCCACAACAGTCCCCAGAGTGTGATGTTCCCCTTCCTGTGTCCATGTGTTCTCATTGTTCAATTCCCATCTATGAGTGAGAACATGCAGTGTTTGGTTTTTTGTCCTTGCGATAGTTTACTGAGAATGATGATTTCCAATTTCATCCATGTCCCTACAAAGGACATGAACTCATCATTTTTTATGGCTGCATAGTGTTCCATTGTGTATATATGCCACATTTTCTTAATCCAGTCTATCATTGTTGGACACTTGGGTTGGTTCCAAGTCTTTGCTATTGTGAATAGTGCTGCAATAAACATACGCGTGCATATGTCTTTATAGCAGCATGATTTATAGTCCTTTGGGTATATACCCAGTAATGGGATGGCTGGGTCAAATGGTATTTCTAGTTCTAGATTCCTGAGGAATCGCCACACTGACTTCCACAATGGTTGAACTAGTTTACAGTCCCACCAACAGTGTAAAAGTGTTCCTATTTCTCCACATCCTCTCCAGCACCTGTTGTTTCCTGACTTTTTAATGATTGCCATTCTAACTGCTGTGAGATAATATCTCATTGTAGTTTTGATTTGCATTTCTCTGATGGCCAGTGATGATGAGTATTTTTTCATGTGTCTTTTGGCTGCATAAATGTCTTCTTTTGAGAAGTGTCTGTTCATATCCTTTGCCCACTTTTTGATGGGGTTGTTTGTTTTTTTCTTGTAAATTTGTTTGACTTCATTGTAGATTCTTTGTTCATTAGCCCTTTGTCAGATGAGTAGGTTGCGAAAATTTTCTCCCATTTTGTAGGTTGCCTGTTCACTCTGATGGTAGTTTCCTTTGCTGTGCAGAAGCTCTTTAGTTTAATCAGATCCCATTTGTCAATTTTGGCTTTTGTTGCCATTGCTTTTGGTGTTTTAGACATGAAGTCCTTGCCCATGCCTATGTCCTGAATGGTAATGCCTAGGTTTTCTTGTAGGGTTTTTGTGGTTTTAGGTCTAACATTTAAGTCTTTAATCCATCTTGAATTAATTTTTGTATAAGGTGTAAGGAAGGGATCCAGTTTCAGCTTTCTACATATGGCTAACCAGTTTTCCCAGCACCATTTATTAAATAGGGAATCCTTTCCCCATTTCTTGTTTTTGTCAGGTTTGTCAAAGATCAGATAGTTGTAGATATGCGGCATTATTTCTGAGGGCTCTGTTCTGTTCCATTGATCTATACCTCTGTTTTGGTACCAGTACCATGCTGTTTTGGTTACTGTAGCCTTGTAGTATAGTTTGAAGTCAGGTAGCATGATGCCTCCACTTTGTTCTTTTGGCTTAGGATTGACTTGGCGATGCGGGCTGTTTTTTGGTTCCATATGAACTTTAAAGTAGTTTGTTGTTATTTCTATGAGCTATAAAGGGGAAGTCTCCTTGTTGCTTCTATGCAAAATTATGCTCTTTGATAAAAAGGGAGGTGACATAGAAAGCTGCCTCCTTTTTCCTTCCTTGAATTTGATTGCAATATGATTTGATGCCTGAAGCTGCCATTTTGGGATTTTGAAGCCATAACCCAAGGACAAAATATATATATATGTGTGTATATATGTATATGTGTGTACATATATATGTGTGTGTGTGTGTGTTATATATATGACAAGATAGAAACTTGGAGGAGCCTATGTCAGAACTTTATGTGAGATAACGGTGAGAACAGTGAGCTACTATTAGCCCCGTTGTAGCAATGGGGAAACGGAGGCAGGGGAAGGGATAGGGAGTGGTTAAGTAATTTGCTTAGGATCACACAGCTAGATGGCAGATCTGGGATTCAAACCCATGCCTAAGCTCTTTCCTTGGAACCAACAAGGCTGGAGGCTTGGAGAGAAGAGAGCATCTCTTGGAGAGTGGTGAGAGAGGGGTGCACTCTCCCTGACTCCACGCTTCCTCTGGAAGAGGTGTACTGGAGCAGGTGCCTGCCTGCCTCCGGTGCCTCAGCTGTCAATAAAACCCCCAGCCTGGCTGTGGCAAGCTGCAGATTCATGCAAATTCAGGGCCTATATTTAGCAGTAATTTAGCTGTCATCAGTCAGAGGGAGAAGAAAAAGCCCTCCCCAATGTAATGGTTATTCATATCGACTACCTACTCCTCTGGTGCCTCATAAATCCAATGGAATCTGACTCTGAGTGGCAGTGGTGTGCAGGGGTCTGGCTGGCTTGGATTATTCGACCCCCCGGGGCAGAGATGATGGGGCAATGGCCTGAGTACAAAGGGAAGGAGGGTGCATTTTTCATGGAGGGAGATGATAAGGAGAGAGATGGAGAAAGATGAGTCAGTTGTGGAAATCTAATAAAAAACCTGAAACAAGAAGGATGCCAATGAGTCAGAGGATGCTGGAGCTGGGAGGGCCCTCAGAAATCAAGCAGTCCAACCCCCAAGGAAACTGAGTCAGAGAGGAGAGCAATCATAATAACAGCTATCCTAATTACCATTAATTGAATTCTTGTACTCTGTGCCAGATATTGTGCTGAGCATTTTCCTGGCTTGTAGTCATTTGGTTCTCTCAGTAACCTACTGGATCAGAATGATTTTCCCCATTTACACATAAGGGAACAGATATAGTCACTTGCCTTAGGTCCAAAAATGGCAGTGCTAGGATTTGAGCCCAAGTCTGCCTGATGCCATAGATCATTGCTCATAACCACTAACAATACTTCGGGATTTGTGGACAATTTCATGGTTAGTAAATGCCAGAGTTGGACCAAACTTTGGCTTGACCAACTCTTGGTCCACTTGTTTTTTTTCATGCATCCCCCAGGTGATGATTAGTGAGAAGAGAGAAGGAAAGAGTGATGAGCAGAAAGGAGAATGAGTTTGTGCTTGAGGCGGTTGGATGTTTGGGGAAACTGCAACTACAATGTACGGTTTTCTCCCTTTAGTGATATGTCCATTAGATTTATTTGAGGGTGGCTATGGGATATCTCCTGTAGGAGTGGAAAGGAGGGATAGAGGCATGTATAGATAGACATAATGACAGGGGAGCTTAGGGCATCATGAGGGCATCCAGAGGGTGGAGAGACTGGACTCAAAAAGGGATGACCGTGAAGTTAACTCTGCCTTCTTGTGCAGAAGGTCTGCTCTCTTGCCTAAAGTAGACCAGGAATCACTTTGGATGAGGAGACTTCAGGGAGAGAAACAACCCTAGAGAGACTGATATTCAGGCAACACATTTGTCCTCATAATGACTTGGCTGGGAAGCAGCCATACCCCTGCTCCCAGCCCACAGAACCTAACCACAGATGTGGAATGAACTCAGGTTCCATGCTGGTGCCAGAATCTCTCACAAGCAGCCCCTCCAGGACTAAAAACATGGCCTCTGGTACCAAAGTGACTGAGTTCAAATCCTTATTAGCTGTATGACCTTGAGTAAGTCACTTAACCACTCTAAGCCTCGCTTTACTCGACTATACAATGGGAATAATAATAGTCCCTACCTCATAGGGTTGATGTGAGGATGAAATGAGTTAATGTAAATGATGCGCTTCGTACAGTGCCTGGCACTGAGTCAGTGCTACATCGTGTTAGCTATTACTATTGCTTTTGTTGTTGTTAATTCTCAGAAGCTTTTATCTGCTGAAGCAGAAGGTCTGTAGGACTGAGCGTTTTCCCTCTGTAAACTCAGGATGATTAAATTATCCCCTTTCCATGCCACAGAATGTACACGCCAGTCATTCAGATGATATGCAAAAATATTATATTTCTATCCCTATCCTTTCCCCGCAGTTCCCCACCCCCTACACACACCACCTCCTCATAACCACATTTATCTGGATAATAATAGAGAAAAAAAATTCCTGCTTTGTCCTCAAATTGCTCAGGTATCTTAAGGCCAGTTGGCTTCATTTGGATATTTTGGTCCGGAGTGACTCTGGCCAGCCTCCTCTTCTACCCACACCCTCCCCCTCCCCAGCTGCTGCTACATCTTGGTCTCCCACCCCTGCCTGGTGCTGCTCTGGTCACCTGGGTCAGAGACCATCAGATCCCTCCTTCTGTCCTGGAAGTTTCAGACATCATGTGTAGCTTCGCAGTCAGCACTTTGTATCCCAAGCAGCCAGGAAGAGGAATTGCCACAAATAACCGTGCTAATGGAGGTAATGGAAGGAGGGAGACTGATGTCTGCAGTTCACAGGAGGGCTGGTGGCACAGGCTCACTGAGCTGAGCCGAGCCGAGCCCCATCTGAGTGCTTCAGCTGCCTGCCAGCTCCTTACAAAAAGGAGCTATGAAGCAAGCTGTCCTCCTGAGACTCTGCCGACAGTGACTGTATCTCAGGAAAGAGCTCCGCAGTTCTTAGGTCTGAGGAGGATCCTGAGAGGACATCTATCCACCCTCCTGCCTCCACAAAGCTTGCTCCAATTTCCCCCTTGCAAAACCCTTCCAGGGAGGGAGGATGCACAGAGAGTGAATGGTGCCAGAGTGAATGGTGCCATCCCACAAGGCTTGCTCCCATTTCCCCCTTGCAAAACCCTTCCAGGGAGGGAGGATGCACAGAGAGTGAATGGTGCCAGAGTGAATGGTGCCATCCGTCAGTGGCTCTCAGCGTGTGGATCCTGCACTAGCGACAGTAGCACCACCAGGGAACTTGTCAGGAATGCAATTTGCTAGCAGGCTCCACCCCACAACTACTGAACACTGATTCAGAAACTCTGGAGGTGGGTTCCAGCATGCTGGGTTTTAACAAGCCCTCCAGGGAATTCTGCAACACGCTCAGGTTTGAGAACCACCGGTTTAGTCAACAGTTCTCAAACTTTGCTGAATATTAGAATCACCTGGGGAGCTTTTAAAACTCCCAATGGCCAGGCTACACTCCAGCCCAATTAAAGCAGAATCCTCAGGGTGGGATTCAGACTTCAGTGTTTTTAAGTTCCCCTGGGTGACTCTGATACACATTGAGAGATGCGAACCACTGATCTAAATATTTAATAGACAAATCCACAAACATTCTCTTTCCAAATGACTGTGCTTAGCAAAAGCCATAAGGATATTTTGCCTCTGTGCAAGAGAAGAGATAACAAGTTTATGTTATACCTATTGGATGCCAAGATATTGCTGTATCTATTTTATCAAGGAATAAATGAAGACATGAAACTTAAGTACCCTGTTCAAAGCCAGAAGCAAAGCTATTGGAGGGAAAACTACACAAGTTCTAACGTGGGGCCTCAGGCTAGACTCTGGGTCTGAATGTAGACCATGACACCACATGCTGTATCAAATGTGCACACCATTACTGTCACAACAAATGTAGTTACTCCAACTCCACTTCAGCTCTTGTGAATGACAGCACCAGGTGACACACCTGAAGTGCATTCAACCAATGAGAATTCAGCAGGGCCAAGATTGCACACCAGTAGGACACAGAGTAATGCCTACACCAGCGTCACAAAGCTGAAATTAAACTGTAGTTGTAGGGGGTGTAGCCTGATATAAAAAAGTAAAAATTCATTACCTCTGCTTAGCACCTAAAAATATAAACTAGAAATTTTTAACCACGGCAAGTACAACTTTTGGCCTTCGTTCCTCATCCAGTAAATTTGTTTTTTCTGTTAAGTAAGAATTGGAGTCTTCCTCTTCCTGACCCCAAAGTTTAGGCACTTAATAGTACTCTTGGGGATTCATCCTTAGGAAACAATTCAAAAGAAGCAAAAAACAAAAGCATCTGCATGAGGATGTTCGGCAAGGTGCTACCTATAATAGCAAAAAAGTTGAAAAAGCACAGTAATGAAAATAATAGTAATGATGCTAGTGTCTGCCCTTTACTGAGTGCTCCCTATATTTCTGGGAAGCCGAGCTAAGAAATTTACATGTATTATTTCATTTTGCTTATATGTTGTAGAAATAATTATAATAGCATATAGTTCCACACTTCTTTGCTGTTGAAATTATCAAATAGATCTAGTTTTCCCTTTCCAGAACACAAGGTATAATTGTACTTCTTGTCCCCCTTGCTGGTGGGTGGGGCCATGTAATTCTGTCAAGTGAGTTATAAACAGAAGTGACCCATGTTTGCTTTGTCAGCCAGAGTCCCTAAGCAACTACAACGAGTAGAATCACACCACTCTCTCCCCATTCCCACCCTCTCCCCACTGCCACCCTCTCCCTACTTCCACCCTCTCCCCACCACCAGTCAACCCAAGATGTGTGTGTAAACAAAGGAAGGAAAAACCTTGTTTTTTTTAAGCCACTGAGACTTGTGGGTTGTTTGTTACCACAGCATAACAGCCTATCTTGGCTGATACACAGTTGATACATAACACTGATACACAGACTTACATACCGTTGACCCTTAAACAACGCAGAGGTTAGGGCACTGAATCCCCATGAAGTAAAAAAATCCGAGTATTACTTTTGATTCCTCCAAAACTTAACTACTAACAGCTTACTGTTGACCCGAAGCCTTGCCAATAACATAAACAGTTGATACATATTTTATATGTTATACATATTATTACTGTGTTCTTTCAATAAAGTAAGCTAGAGAAAAGAAAACGTTATTAGGACAATCACAAGGAAGAGAAAATGTATTTACTATTCATTAAGTGGAAGTGGATTATCACAAAGGTCTTCATGCTCATTGTCTTCACATTGAGTAGGCTGAGGAAGAAGAGGAAGAGGAGGAAGAGGAAGAAAAAGAAGGGGTTGTCTTGCTGTCTCAGGGGTGGCTAGGTGGAAGAAAATCTGAATCTAAGTAGATCTCCATAGTTCAAACCTGTGCTGTTCAAGGGTCAACCATGTAATATCTCATTTTAACCCTGATATCTCTGTGAATTATTACTATTAATTCTATTTTATAGATGTAGACACTGAGACTCTGGGAGATTAAATTATTAACTTGCCCAAGTTCCCAGGGCTATTAGGTTTTGAATGAGGCTGGCTAACCCTAAGACCATGCTCTTAATCACTACATTAAGGAAAGGGTATATCCCTTCCCAAGGCCTACTAGGAAGTCATTAAGATCAATAATTTTAAAGATAACGAGGGAGGGTAGTTATGATGAAAGGGGCCAGTTACCAAGTGATGGCAATATTTTGTTTGCAATTATATTTCTATGTATCTAAGATGAACAAAACAAGAAAAAAATATGCAAAAGTAGAAATGATTGTTGTATTAGAAGAGTGGGATTACGTGTGACTCATCAAGTTTCTCCAGTGTTATTTCATCACTTGTTCATTAATAAAACAAATCAGTCTTCCTTTCCACATGCCTACATCTGCACAATGTCAAACACATGGGTGGAAGGTAAAAATGTGCCATCCGTCAGCAGCATGCATCTCTTGCCCAACATCAGACATCTGGAAAGTCTGAATGAGCCAAATGACTGAATTTTTCATGCCTCACTCAGGATTTTGGGGAGTGGGGAGGACAGATCTCTCTGAATAACTTGTGAACTTCGTGGAGAAGCCATGTTAGGTAAAGATGCTGCAGAGAGCAATGCCCTATGGAGGAAAAGTATGGGAGGGAGAGAACACAGTCTCCCCAGCAAATGGGGTGCAAGATACTTCCCTGATCAGCCACCTCTACCTCAGGTCCTGGTAAGAAACGTGGTCACTGGGGACCACGTGAGGTCATTTAGCTGAGGACAGATGCTGGAGCTTACAGGGCAGGTACTGTCTAGCCAGGACTCACTGACCTCCACCTCTGAATATGAGAAGCACTGAGGACTGTTTCAACCTACCCGAAGGAGACAATACCCAGGTCAGTGCAGCTACCCCCTTCACGACCCCAGCTGAGGGACCACAGCAAAACACCTAAGCCAACCGGCAGGAAGCTACAGGCTTGCCAGTGGCCTCTGACGTGGTCTAGCCAGGAAGCTCTACTCAAAGTGACAATGTTATCTCACAAGACGACCACCAAACTCTCTCTAGTGGGGGTACTACCATGAGGCAGAAATTGTGCAGTAGGTAGCAAGAACAGAAGCAGAAAGATACAGGGAAGAAACTGAGATGAGAATGTGTCCTGGTCACAATAAAGGCAGAGGACTGGACACTCTCTTTCTTCCTGGGGTGGAGGATTGGTACTGAAATGACTTGGCGGTTAAGCAGTGTTAAACCCTGGAGGGTCTTTGTGTTCCTAAGCTATCTTCCGGGCTCAAGGTCACCTGGCTGTGGGACTGTTCTGAGGATGCCTTGTTTGGGGTTGTTTCCTTAGGGTCGTTCCTATAATGCGGAGTGTGCTAGAAAGACAAGAAGCTTTGCCCAGGGAGCAGGTCTATGACATGGATGCAAAACAGCAATGAGGGGAAGTGACAAGCGCTGCAGGCACACTTCTAGGTCTAACTGTGTGGATCAGAAGTTGGCAAACATTTTTCCTGCCACATAACCCCTTTTCAGCTTTGAGGGCCAAAGAGTTCCTACCATAATGACCCCACCCTCATGTTGTGGCTTGAAAGCAGTCATAGGCGGAGTGTAAATGAATGGGCAAGGTTGCGGACCAGACACTTCACTTACAAAAACACGTGTCTTCGGTCCTTAGGCTGTGGTGTGCTGGTCCCTGAGGTGGGCCTGATGGTGAGTGTCCACATGCATCTCAGGGGTGATGTTCCTAGAGATCACTGGATGCTCCTCCTACACATGAGCAGCTGATAATGGTAGTGGAGGGATGGAGCATAGGGAAGACATGGCATAATTGCTAGCTAATGTCCCTTTCTCCCACCATGTGGCCTAGAGGTCTTACAGCTCCTGGATTTTGGGGACAGCCTGAAAATGAGGAGAGAGGATCCAGAGCCCTGCCTCTCATAATTCCTCCACCTTCTGGGGAAAAACAACTTCCAAAGGTGTGGGAAGATGTGGATTATTTCAAGAAAAGACACCATCTGCCAAAAAAATAAGAAACCTCTTTCTTGACTCCGCCCATCCCTAAACAAATGTTCTTGCTCGGATTCTTAACAACACCCAGCCACTTTGGTGTCTATCATTTCTCCCAGACATGCCACACTGCCTGATTGTGAAGCCTCTACTCTGAGCTCCAGGTACAGATAGACAACTGTCTCCACTTGGGTGTCCAGTCAACGTTTCTTGATTGATATTTCTTCATTTCCACTCCTCATGGAGCTTAGATCTGTTCTTGCCCCAGCTATTCCATGTCACCAAAATGTCACCTTCAAATATTCAACTGCTCAGAAGTTCAAGAAATCCTTGTCTCTTCTACCTCACACATCTAATCCATTGCCTAGTTTGATCAGTTTCACCTCCCAAATGTATTTCAAATCTTTTCTCCTGACATCACCCCCACTGCCACTTCTGTAGCACAAGCCTGATCATCATCTCTCACAATAGCTTCCAAAGTCCTTTTTTTTTGTTTTTTTGTTCTCCTCCTGTGCTCTGTGTTCTATTCTCCATTGATCATTGATCAGCTGGAGTGATCATTTTTAAAGCAGAAAGATTGGGTGGGCTTATGTTTCATGTTTCATGTTTTATCCTTCAACCTCCTGCTTAAAATCCTTCCTTAGCTTCAAATAGCTCTTAGAATAAAGCCCGAGATGCTTATGTGGCATTCAAGGCCTGGAATAACCTGACTCTTGCCCACTTCTCCAACCCTTTGCTGGAACACTTTCCTTGTTGACAACACTTCTGTGCAGGTCTCCTTTCTCCTCTTCAAATACAACAAAGTCTCCAGGCCTTTGTACTTGCTGTTCTCTCTGCTGGGGTGATCCCCCAAGTCCTCTGCAGGGTTGGCTTTTTCTGATCCCTCAAGTCTCGGTTGAAATGCAGTCCTGTCATAGAGGCCACAATATCTACAGCCTGGCCCCAAGGTACTATCACAATGCCCATCTGTTTGCTTCAGAGCCCTTGGCTTAGTCTAAACTAATTTTTTGAAGAGAGGGAGGGGAATGCTTGTTTACTTGTTTATAGTTGTCCCTTCTACTGAAATCTAATAACTATGAGGGCTTAAATCTTGTCTGCCTAATCTGCTTTTGCTTCCCAATGCCTAGAAAAGTGTCTGGCACAGAGTCTGTGTTCAGTAAATACTTGTTGATTGAGTGAGTGTGTAACCTCATCCTGCAACATATCAGGAAAAAATCCAGTGGCCCTCCCTCCTTCCTTTCTCCTACTCCTTCTTCTTCTTCTCCCCAGTCACTCAGGATACTTGGTTCACATTTCCAGCCCACAGGAGAAAAGAAGGAACCCTTTTATTATCATTCTTATTGTAAGAACAGATCACATGACATCTACCCTCTTCACAAATTGTTAAGAGTAAAGTGCAGTAGTGTTAACTAGGAGCACAATGTTTTATGGCAGACCTCTAGAACGTATTCATCTTGTATACCTGAAACTAGACCAGTTGAACAGCAACTCCCCATTCCCCACTTCCTCCAGCTCCTACCAACCAACCACCATTCTACTTTGCTTCTATGAATTTGACTATTTTAAATACCTCAAATGAATGGAATCATGTGGCATTTGTCCTTCTGTGATTGGTTCATTTCACTAGCTTAATGTTCTCAGAGTTCACGTTGTCTCATATGGCGGGATTTAAGAAGGGATCTTGAAGTGTGCTGGAGGCCCTATAGGCTTCCCTCCCAGCCCAGAGCAGAAGGAGTTAGACAAGCAAGGATGTGTACAGCCCAGGGGTCCAGGGCGGTACTGGTCCCTCACTGGCCTCTTACCCCCTTACTCCAAGGAAATCCCTTGCCCCTGAGTTTCAGTGTCCTTTCTGAGATGAGATCAACAGTAGCTACCTCATAGGGTTATTGTCAGGATCAAATGAGAGGACATGTATGAAGCTAATTTGGCAAAAGGAATTTGGCCCCAGAAGCCTGGGGCAGGAGTAAGGTTTGGAGACACTACCTTGGTGGGCAGGTTGGCCAGTGCCTCTTCAGAGGAGGACATGCAAAGACTCTTTAGAAGAAGGTAGGCTTCATGAGGTAGAAACTGCTTCATCACTGTTGTCTCCCCATTGCCTAGAACAGTGCCTGGTAGATTGCAGATACTCAAAAGTCAAGAGAATTAATTAGTGGAAGCCAAGAGTCCTTACTCATTGTTCGTCAAGTATGAGAGAGGCAGGATTCAGATAAATGAGTCTGGGTTAACCCAGCAGCTCTTAGTTATAACTTTAAAAATAAAAATAAAGGCCGGGCGCGGTGGGGAGGCCAAGGAGGGTAGATGGCTTGAGGTCAGGAGTTCGAGACCAGCCTGGCCAACATGGAAAAACCCCATTTCTACCAAAAGCACAAAAAATTATCCAGGCATGGTGGTGTGCACCTGTAATCACAGCTATTTAGACGGCTGAGGCTCGAAAATTGCTTGAACCCAGGAGGTGGAGGTTGCAGTGAGCTGAGATCACACCACTGCATTCCAGCCTGGGCAACAGAGCAAGACACTGTCTCAAAATTAAATAAATGAATAAATAAAATAAAAAGAAAGAGTAACTGGATATGGTCAAGACTATAATTAAATATCTCAAACCTGTTTGGGAGTTAAATACCGGATTTAGCACCTGGGAACCTTGTTCTTCGGGCTGTTATTTTATCCGTTTCTCATCTCTTTCCTGTTTGGACTCAATATATTTCCCAGCAGCCAGCCTTCCATATTACTTTTCTACCATGCTTCACTTACCCCAGACAGACTCTGGGATTAACTCAGGCAATCCATTCTGTTCAGTTGAGGGAACTCTTCGTTTGGTCTGATGGATGTGGAAACACAAGTAAATTATTCACTCAGAATCAGTCATTCTTTATCAGATGTGGGGAGGATGTAGTGGCCTGGGCTTGAGCCTCTCTATGCCCTGGCCCTGGTGCCTGGGACTGATGCTAGCAGGGCCCGTCCAAAATTGTTTTGTCTCGAAAGCACAAAAGCTGCCAATTCCCTGCTAGGCCAGTTCCCAAGGCAAAACAATTCACAGTCATTTGTGTGTGACTACTACCCACTTAGGATGTGAGTCTGAGCTTCTTGGCTACGTTCAGAGTATGGATGGAATTGAGGAGAGAGGAAGCAGCATCTCACAGGCTATCTTGTCCCAGCCCTGTCCTAAGCAGCCCTCAGTTTGAATGTCATCTGAGCTTCCGCTTTTGCTATTTCCTATGCAAGAAAAATGTTCCCCCTTGGTTTTTTCCCCTGGCTTGTCCCTCAAGATTTAGCATGGATATTTCCTGGAAGTACCCATGCTAATGACTTCTAGGAAATCTTCTCTGATCTCGCTGACTGAATCAAGAGTCCTTCTTTCTGACCCTGCACTGGCTCCTAACACAGCCCTTAACTCACTATCTCTCCAACTGCCCTATGCTGAGAGCTCCCCCAGGGCAGGAATCTGTCTTATTCCTCTTTGATCACCACTGTCTAAGCAGAACTTATCACATAGTAAGCATCAGTGAATGCTGGCATTAAATAAATGAAGCAACTTTCTGGCTATCACACAGCCCAGGAGTGAAAAATCCAGGTATATTAGTCAGCTTTGAAGTATAATAAACAACTCCCAAATCTCAAAGCTTAAAGCAACATGCCTTTACTTTGTCCTCATGTGGCATGTGGCTCTACACCACGTAACTTCCCATTCTAGGACCCAGGTGGAAGAAGCATCCCCTATGTAGAATATGTCCATTCTCAGAGAAGAGGCGAAGAACTAGAGGCAGACACAGAACAGGCATTTAAAACTTCTGCTCAGACACGGTGTATATCAAGTTCACTCACGTTCCATTGGCCAAAGGTAATTACGTAGCAAAGCAAAAAGTCAGTGGAGTGGGGACATACACTCCTCCTTCATGGATCATTTAAGAAGAATTAAGCCATCTACCACAGCAGTTAGTGTGACTCCAAAGTTGCCCATCTTTCCTTTGCACCTGGCTTCTAGCTTAGAAGCTCCCTCCCCACAGTGCACGGTGGCTCATGCCTGTAATCCCAGCACTTTGGGAAGACGAGGTGGGCAGATCACCTAAAATCAGGAGTTCGAGACCAGCCTGGCCAACACGGTGAAACCCCGTCTCTACTAAAAATCCAAAAATTAACTGGGCCTGGTGGCAGGCACCTGTAATCCCAGCTACTCGGGAGGCTGAGGCAGGAGAAACGCTTGAACCCAGGAGGTGGAGGTTGCAGTGAGCTGAGATCGAAATCGCACCACTGCACTCTAGCCTGGGCGACAGAGCCAGACTCTGTCTCAAAAAATAAATGAATAAAAAATAAAAAAGAGAAGCTCCTTCCCTAGGGCTTAAATAGGGCTTGAACCTCAGGAGATAAGAGAGGGAGAAGGATCCAGATGTAGAGAGTGAGGCTAATGGTTAAGAATCACTGGGCCCCCTTCCTAAAAATGTTGTATTTATTTTCCATCTTGATGAAAAATTTGCAATGTTTACACCATCACAGCACAAGTAGATCCATGACTTAAGTTTTGAAACTTCCATAACTGATTCCATGCATTTTTGGCAGTCTTATTGCATTTCAAGGAATCATAAATTTTCTTTTTCGTCTGGGAATCATGTCCTCAAAATACAATGCTTATAGAAATAATCATAGGAAACACATACAACATAAGGTAAATCCTCTTCCCAAGTCTACATGTGTGAGCCACAAAATATTAGGTAATGTAAGAAAGCACTGTACCGAGCCAGCACCTGCAACTCAAGCCCAGATTAAGACAATGACCCCAGTTGAGAAATGCCATGTCCCCTCAGGAACATGGGCCTGGCTTTCCCTCCTTCCTTAATGCTCTGCCTGTTGGTGGCCCATGTTTGACTCCCCTAGGAGCTGGGAAGGAGAAGATAGAGTGGGACTAATGCCTATTTGCAAACTAGATAGGAAACATGAAAACAATCTTGAGATATTACTCAAAAATCCAGATTTCCAGGCCCTAGAAAATTTGGAAGATGAAGCAAGGTTAGTCTGCCTTTCCACATGGCAAAAGTTGGCTAGAGCTGAGTGTGTGGAGCTGCATGAGGACTGCCCCTGCTAACTGGGACACAGGCTGTGGTCTTTGGATGAACCCAACTACCCACTAGGGTCTGAATGTGCACCTACATCTAGCCTGCTTCACTCATTTATGGTATCATCTGGCTCCTTAGGGTATCTGCTGTTTTCAACTCTTTATTTATTAAGTGGTTACTGTATTCCGAAGCTGCTGTTCTCCTTATTCAGATACCTTATCCAAGATCAGTGTAAAAGACTGTCCTTTCCTTTCTAAACCTCCTACTTGATTCAGTGTTCTGCTGAGAGAGTCTCATAATGACTTTGGGCCCAGGGTTACAGGTAGCCCCTAAGGCCTAGCGAATGGTTTTGTTTAGGCCATTGACATCATCCCCTCTGGAGCATTTCCTAATGACATGTTCATGTTAGCTCTCATTGTTCACATCTAGGATGATGATAAGATTGAAAGAAGATGAGTTTTTGGTCAAATTGGCGTGGGCTCAAATTCCAGCTTCAATTCAACTCATTCATATCAGTTCTCTGAGCCTGAATTAATTCCGTATTGTATTGTAATGTGGATAGAGTAAGTGAGGACATGTATATAAAAAGCAGACCACACATTGTAAGATATTCAATATGTGTTAGCTCTCTTTCAAAATCCCATTCGCTTACAGTCTCACAAAATATGAATACTTGATCCTGGCAATAATTACACAGAGAGAAAGTTAGCTAACATATAGGAGTGGGAGAAGAGATGAAAATTCTCCCAAAGGGACAATGGAAGGCTAGAAAGCTCCCTTTGTTTTAGAAAAGAAATATGCTATTACCCATTAATGCCATGTCCCATGACAAGGCTTCCTGTGGACAGGCTATCTCTGTTTGGGGCTAGGAAGGTGTTTTCTTACTTACTATTTGTACTTTTTTTCTTACCATTGCATTTTGCTTTATGAATTTGGTTAGGCAGATGGCCCATCTTACAGATACAGAAAGTAAGTCCCACGTATTCTAGTCAGGATTCTTGCTTGCAAAAGTTGAAAGCCACTCAGGCTATCTTTCGTTGGGCAATCAAGTGAACATGCAAGGCCTGGAGCACGAGGGCAGCTGAGCCTTGCAGGGATAGAAATTGGTAAGTCGGAGCCCAGGCTGCTTTTTCTCTCAACACCCTCACAGTCTCTCATCTCTTCTTCTCTCTGATTACTAGGCTTTTGATTCGCCTAATATGGCCACCAACCTGACTCTATCCCCTGTACTTTGAACTCAGAGCTAACCATTAACTATCAGTTTTCCATACCCTAAGGTTGAGATTCTCTCCTGGAGTCAGAAGTTCTTGTCCTGCTGCTGGGAATAAGATGCCAGGTGGAGGACACTACATTAGATACTGCACCTGTTTCCAGGGGATTTTTCCTACCCTCTGGCCAGTCTTCATAATACATAGAGTGGAGGAACGGTAATATTCAAAGAGAGGGTAACTTGGAATTTTCCAGAATTGATAAAGGATCTTATTAATATGTGGGCAAGTCCAAATAAATATTGGCTGTACAAATGATAATAATAATAATGTCTAATTTGCGATATTAAAAAATACTGAACAACAACAGCCTTTAGTCAAAAAGAGGATAATTGTAGCTAAAGTTCTAAATTCCTTCAATTGTCTGGGTGGAAAGTATAACCATTTTATTTATTCTTTTAAATATATATAATGCAATTTCTAAGGTAATGCTAAAAGGACAAACACATGATGTGTAATTTCCATATTATCTGATGGATAATGAATAAGTTTAGGAGCAAAATTAATCAATCCAAAAGAAGACAAAAAAAAGTAGAACAGAGTGGGAAAAAATAAAAGGGCAAGACCAATAGAAAGCACAAAATAAAATGGTAGAATACAGTGCCACTCCACCAGTGATCTCAATAAATATAAAGTGACTAAATTCTCCAGCTAATATTAAAATGTTACAAGAATTTTAAAAAGCCAATTCACTTCTATACTATATATAAGACAGAAAGTAATCAAAAGTAAACAAAAAGATTATAGCGTAAAGATGGGAAAAGATGTGTCAGTCAGATACCAAACAAAAGAAAGCTGATACCTCTGTATCATTATTGTCTGATTAAATAGATTTTAAAGCAAAAATCATTACCAGAGATAAGAAGAGTTAGTACATATTGATGAAAGTTCAATTCACTAGGAAAATTTAACAATTCTAAGCTTGCATGCACATAATGATATTGCTTCAAAATAAATAAAACAAGAACACAGAGAACCACAAAAGAAACTGATAAATCTGCCTCCATAAAGGGAGATTTTTAAACATTTTCACAGTGCAATAATAAATACATAAGCAAGAAAAAAGTCAGTAGAGATATAGAAGATCTGAATACAAAATTAAAATCTTGATTTAATTGAATTCTGTAGCAGCAGTTGGAGAATAACAATTTTCCCCATGTAAATAAGAAACATTAAACAAAGGCTAAACAAATTCCACAGTTTGTATTACACAGACTATGTTTAATGACCATATGCAAAAAAGTCAGATGATAGTAACAAATGAATAACTTAAAATTTTATTTGAAAATTAAAAATCACACATCTAAGTAACTCTTATGTTAAAAAGGAGAATATAATGGAAATTAGAAAATACTTAGAACTAAACAATATTGAAATACATAAAATTGTGGGATGAAGCTAAGATGATTCTTATAGGGAAATTTATAGAAAGAAATCCTTATTTTTTTTTCTTTTATTATTATTATTATTATTATACTTTAGGTTTTATGGTACATGTGCGCAATGTGCAGGTAAGTTACATATGTATACATGTGCCATGCTGGTGCGCTGCACCCACCAACTCGTCATCTAGCATTAGGTATATCTCCCAATGCTATCCCTCCCCCCTCCCCCCACCCCACAACAGTCCCCGAAGTGTGATGTTCCCCTTCCTGTGTCCATGTGATCTGGGAATTGAACAATGAGAAATCCTTATTTTATAAAGCAAATTGCAAATTAATGAACTAGCTTATTCCAACTTTAATTAGAAATGGATAACAATGGAATAAGGAATAAAAGGAAAAAATAAAAATAGGAGCAAGGTTATTAAAATTAGGAATATGTATGATAAAGAGAATCTGCAAAGTCAAAAGTAAATACTTTTAAAAAGATCAAAATAATTGCCATATCATAGATAGGCACAGTTCATGACACCCGAAATAATTACAATAGTAACATCGAAGATCAATGACTACATATTACTATACAGATACAATAATAACAACAATAAAAGTTTAAAATATTGGCCAGGCACAGTGATTTACACCTATAATCCCAGCACTTTGGGATTGCTTGAGCTCAGGAGTTTGAGATCAGCCTGAAAAATATGGCAAAACCCCATCTCTACAAAAAATACAAAAATTAGCCGGGCGTGGTGGTGTGCACTTGTAGTCCCAGCTACTTGGGAGGCTGAGGTGGGAGGACTGCTTGACCCTAGGAGGTCAAGGCTGCAGTGAGCCATGATCACACCACTGCAGCCTGGGTGACACAGTGAGACTCTCTCTCTCTCTTTCTCTCTGTTTCTCTCTTTCTCTCTCTCTGTTTCTCTCTCTCTCTCTCTGTATCTCTCTCTGTGTTTCTCTCTCTCTCTGTTTCTCTCTGTCTCTCTCTCTGTTTCTCTCTCCCTGTTTCTCTCTCTCTCTGTTTCTCTCTCTCTGTTTCGCTCTCTGTTTCTCTCTCTCTCTCTCTCTCTCTCTCACACACACACACACACACACACACAGTTTAACACATTGCAAGAGGTTGGGTGTGGTGGCTCATGTCCGTAATCCCAGCACTTTGGGAGGCTGAGGCGGGCAGATCACCTGAGGTGTCAGGAGTTCTAGATCAGCCTGGCCAACATGGTGAAACCCCATCACTACTAAAAACACAAAAATTACCTGGGTGTGGTGGCGAGAGCCTGTAATCCCAGCTACTAGGGAGGCTGAGGCAGGAGAATCACTTGAACCCGGGAGGCGGAGGTTGCAGTGAGCCAAGATCGTGCCACTGCACTCCAGCCTGGGTGACAAGAGTACAATTCTGCCCCCACCAGAGAAATGCAAGAATTACCAAAATGTGGCATACAGACATGAAATAAGCACATGCTATTGGAAAAATGGCACCAATGGACTTGTTTCGATGCAGGGTTGCCACAAACCTTCAATTTGTAAAAAATGTAATATCTGCAAAGCACAATAAAGCAAAGAGCAATGAAACAAGGTATGAGCCTGCAGTGTCCTGGATAACCACATCTCTCTATCTGACTTCTGCTGAGGTGGTTGATTGGATACTTGAGTCACACACCTAATCTCTTTTGCAAATGGTTGTCCAGTCACACCCTTGTCCAGACTGCACTATTTAGATAGGATGAGAACTCTCTAAATCATTAATTGCCGATTTATTCTGGCTTAGCAATTCCTGCCTCAATTTATTTTTCTCCCCTCCCCGCAAGGAGACACTGGGCTCAACACTGCTTAGAAATCTTTTCAGTTAAACATCTAGGTTCAGCGCTTACAAGTTCTACTTCCCATCCAACAGAACACAATTCAGCCAAGTCCTCTGCCACATTATAACAAGTCTGCTCCAGTTTCCGACAACATGTCTCTCATTTCTGTCTGAAACCTCACTAGAAGCACCTTTAATATTTATATTTCTAGCAGCATTCTGTTCATGATGATCCATGTATTCTCTAAGATGACAGAAGCTTTCTCTACAGCTCTCCTCTTTTCTTTCAGAGACATCACCAGAATGTCCTTTCATGTCCATATTTCGACGTTAACTTCAAAATCACACAATTTGTACATTTCGAAGGGAGACTTCATTTCTTATACAGAGTTGTAGCCTGCAAGGTGGCCATCCTCACAGGCTGGGAAGCACAGCCTTCAGCAGAAGCTAGAAACAGGCACTTCTAGGGAGGAAAAGGTGGAGCAGGGGCTTTATGATGAACGGATTGGCTAAACATACATATTCAACAGGCTATAGGAATAGCTATGAATATTCATGAAGGTGGTCCTAACACATGGGTACTGAATAAACATTCATGTTACATATGACCCCAAGTTTACCTTGGGGTGGAGACTTAACAGTTCAGTGTATTACAGTTAGGTCCTGGACATCAAAAGGTGAAGCAGGGACACAAAGGCACTCAAGTGCAGCCTCTATAAACCCACCAGAACTAGTCCCTGCTTGGTGGTCTCTTATCAGGAGAAAGCTACTGAAATCAGTCTCTTGTCCAGTCAAAGCTATAGTTGTGGTTCATGGAACAGGGGACTGGGGGTGAATGTCTGGTGGTAGATGAGCAGCAAACTGTTTTAATATTCCTAATTCAAATCCAGTGCTTTTTTAGCTACTGCAGAAGAAGAAAAATCTTATGGCAATTAGAACATAGTTTATACTTTAAGTTGGGGGGGGGTGTGTGTGATTTAACCCTTGCCTTCCATGCCTTAGGTCCCATTTATAATTCGGTATCTTATTACCACCGAATCTGTTCTGTCAGTCTTATGATCTCTATTTTAACATTAATACTGGTCCGTTGTTGTGTCTACATCACAAAAGGGAGGGAATGTAACAAGGTGTGTCTGACCTTCTTTCCCGCCATAGCCAGGAACTCAGTTTTTAAGGTTTCTCTGGGGTCCCCTCGAACAAGAGAAGGTCCTTTTCGTGGTTGGGAGGCTTATGATTTTATTTCTAGTTTACACCACCAACAGCCTCTTCAAGGCATAGGCTCCAATTCAATCTACAGCACTACTGGGAGGGTCATACCTTAAACATTATTTGAAACACTCTTAATAAATTTAAAAAACAGTGGGGGCTGGGAGGAGGGAGAACATCAAGAAGAATAGCTAATGGATGCTGGGCTTAATACCTGGGCGATGGGATGATCTGTGCAGCAAACCACCATGGCACACGTTTACCTCTGTAACAAACCTGCACATCCTGCACATGTACCCCAGAACTTAAAATAAAAGTTGGAAATTTTAAAAAATATATGAAAAGCATATTGTAAATCCCAAGGCATACACTAAAAAAAATTTAAATATAGATGTATAGTTAATAAGATAACATGGAAATAAAAATTGAATACTTAAAAAAAGAAGGCAAGGAAAGAAGAAAAAGAAATAAAGAACAGATGGGACAAACAGAAAACAAATTACAAGGTTGTAAATTTAAACCCCACCATATTGATAATTACATTAAGTGTAAATAAAAAAATCTAAGCACTCCAATTAAAAGGGATTATCATATTGGATTTATAAAGCAAGGCCCAACTATGTGTTGCCTGTAAGAAACACATTTTAAATATAAAGACACAGGTAAGTTAAAGTAAAATGACAGAAAAAGGTATACCATGCAAACACTAATTATAGAAATCCTGGTGTAATTATACAGATATCAAAGTACGCCTCAATGCAAAAAAATTACCAGGAAAAAAAACAGATTCATTTTACAACAATAAAGCGTTCATTCTTCAAAGAGATATCTCAATCTTAAATGTATACACACAACAGAATTTCAAAATACGTGAAATACAAACTGATAGAGCAGAGAAGAGAAATAGACAAATGTATGATTAGAGTCGGAGATTGCAATGATTCTTTCTAAGTAATTGATGCAACAAATAGAAAGTCAGTAAGGGTATAGAGTACTTGATCTATAAACAAACTGGAAATAATTGACTTTATAGAACACTCCTCCAACAACAGACTACACATTCTTTTCAAGTGAACATGTAAGATAAACCATATACTGGATCATGAAACAAATGTTCACAAATTTAAAAGAATTGAGATCATATAGAGTATGTTCACTGAATATAAGGGAATTAAATTAGAAATAACAAAAATCTACCTGGAAAGTCTCTAGAGATTTAGAAACTGGACCAAACATTTCTAACTCATATCAAAGATATAAATCACAAGGTAAATGAGAAAATATTTTGAATTGAATAAAAACAAAAGCAAGACATATTCAAATCTCTGGGATGAAGCTAAAGGAATGCTTTGAGGAAAATGTAGAGCTTTATATGCTTATGTTAAGAAAGAAGAAAGGTCTAAAGTCAGTTATCTAAGATTCTACCTTAAGAAGATAGAAAAAGAAGAACATTTAAGACCAAAATAAGTGGAAAGAAAAATGTAATAAAGAGCAGGAATTAATTTAAAAAAAAGAAATGGATAAAAGTGGGAAAATTAATAAAATAAAAAAATCATTTTTGAAAAAAAAAAACACAACTTAATTGATAAACCTACAGTGAGTGAGCTTGATCAAGAAATAAAGAGAGAAGACACCAATTACCAATATCAGGAATGAAAGAGGGAACATCATGACATATTCTGTAGAATATATTATGAAGAACTTTATGCAATAAATGGGCAAATTTCTTGAAAGACAAAATCTACTACAGCTTACTTAAAACGAAACAAGGAATATGAATAGTCCATATCAATTAATATATGTGAATTTTTAATTAAACACCTTCCCATGAAGAAAACATATGGTGTAGACGGCTTTGCTGATGAGTTCTAGAAGACATTTAAGGAAAAATAATAGTTCTACAGTTTTATACAAAATCTTTCAGAAATAGACATGGAGAAAACACTTCCCGAATGATAATATGAGACCAGAATTAGCATGATAACAAAACTACACAAAGATTGGGAAGACAATATTGGTTTAAAATATAAAATTAATCAACATAATTTAGCATATTAGTAGAATAAAAAGATTTTTTAAAAACTGTGATTACCTTAGTAGACAGAGAAAAAGAATTTGAAAATTTTCAGACCTATTAATGACACAATCCCTCAGCAAACCAGGAAGAAAAAGAAACTTTCTTAATATGATAGCAGATGTTTACAAAAAATATCTGCTGACAGCATCATACTTAGCAGTGAAAGACTAAATGCTTTGCCCCATAAATTTGGAACAGGATAAAGATGTCTGTTCTCACCACTTCTAATCAACTTTGTACTGAAGGTCCTAGGCAGTATAAAATGACAGGAAAAAGTGATTAAAAAACCTAAATTGATACGATCTCTAAATAGAAAATTCTATGCAGTGTACAAAAGAGCCACTTGTACTTAGAAGTGAGTTTGGTAAGGTCAGTATACAAAATAGATTGTAGTTGTAAAAGCTACCAATATTCAATGGGAATAAGAAAATGATGCCATTTATAATAGCATTATAAAACATGAAATACTTAGGGATAAATTTAATGACATATGTTACAGATCTGCACACTAAAAAATACAAAAATAAAAAGTGAAGGACTGAAAAATGGAGTGGTATATCATGTTCATGGATCAGAACACAATATTGTTATGACATCTGTCAATTTTTCCCAAAACAATCCATAGATTCAGTGTAATCCCAATGAAAAATAGAAGTTGGAAAAGTGATTCAAAAATTAATATGGAAATGCAAGGGGATTGGAACAACAAATACTGTTTTTAAGAAGAACAAAATAGGGGACTTACACTGTCTGATTTAAGGATTTAAGATGAAGCTCCTTTTAAAGGTACAGTAACAAGACAATGTGGCATTGGCGCACAGGCAAATATGTAGATCAAGGGAACAGTGTGAAAATAGATCCACATAGGTATGGTCAATTGATTTTTTAACAAAGGTGCTGTATTATTTTTCTATTGCTGCTGTAACAAATTACTACCAACTTAGTGGTTTAAAACAATACAAATGTTTAATTTCATAGTTCTGTAAGATAGAAGTCCAATACAGGTCTCACAGGACTTGAAGTGAATGTGTCAGCAAGGCTGTGTTCCTCCTAGGGGAGTATCTGTTTCTTTGCCTTTCCCAGCTTCTAGAGGTTGCCCACAGTCCTTGGCTCATGGTCCCTTCCTCTATTTCAGTTCAGTGACAGTGGTCAAATCCTTTTCACACTGCATCACACCAACTTCTGCTTCCCTCTTCCATTTTTTAAGGACCTTTATGATTACCTTGGGTTGATGCAGACCTTCCAGGATAAACTCCCTATTTTAAGTTCAGGATATCAGCAACACAAATTTCATCTGTAACCTTAGTTCCCCTTTGTTATGTCATTTAACTTATTCATATGTTAGGTTTGGACATGGACAACATTGGGCAAACAGGGACACTATGCTGCCTGGAACATGTAGCAAAGTCATTCCATAGGGAAAGGGTAGTCTTTTCAACAAACGGTGCCAGCAACACTGGATATCCATATGGAAAAAATAAAGGGATCTTGACTGTTACTTTATCCCACCCACAAAATTATCTTGAAAAGGATCCTACATCTAAACATAAAACCATAAAACTTCTCAAAGAAAATCTTCATGACCTGAAAGAGGTATTAGGAGACAAGATATCTTAGGACACAAAGGCATGATCTATAAAGAAAAAATCTGGTAAATTGTTCTACATCAACATTAAAAACTCAGATCTTTGAAAGATTCTATTTAAAGAATAAAAAGGTGAGTCTCAGAGAAAATAGTCACATGCATGTATCTGACAAAGAATCTGTATCCAGAATATATAAAGAATTTTTGTCCCTCAATAATGGGAAGACAAAAATTCAATTAAAAATAAGCAAAAGAGGCCAGGTGTGGTGACTCACACCTGTAATCCCAGGAATTTGGGAGGCCAAGGCAGGCAGATCACTTGAGGTAAAGAGTTCAAGATCAGCTTGGGCAACATGGCAAAATCCCATCTCTACTAAAAATGCAAAAATTAGCAGGATGTGGTGGTGCACACCTGTAATCCCAGCTGCTCAGTAGACTGAGGCATGAGAATCACTTGAAACTGGGAGGCAGAGGTTGCAGTGAGTCGAGATCGTGCCACTGCACTCCAGCCTGGGCAATAGAGTGAGACTCTGTCTCCAACAAAAACAAAAACTTGTACTTAAATGTTCATAGCAGCATTATTCATATTAGCCATTAATTAGAAACAACCCAAATATCCAACTTCAGGAAAATTGCAGCATATACATATAATGGGATATTATACAGTAGTGAAAATGGATGAATAACTATTGAACACATCAAAGTGAATGAATCTCATACATGTAATGTTGATTGAAAAAGCAAGTCACAGAAGAGCACACACAGGTTGGGGCCCATATATAAAGTTCATAAACATATTTTGTTTATGTGTTTATATATAAGAGAACTATAAAGAAAAGCAAAAGAATGACAAACATAAAATGTAGGATAGCGGTTACCTCTGGGAGGATGAAGTATGGTTTGCCATGGGGCACACAGGAGGAGTACATGTTGTTGGCAATATTCCATCTCTTACGTTGAATCACGGTAACATAGGTTTCCATTCCTCTTGATGAGCATACATTCTAATCAGTCTTTTGTGCAAATGTTATATTTATATGTAAACATTTTAAATCACATAGCATTTCAATGGTTGAGCTGGAACTTGAACTCAACTCTCTTGACCTCCAAGACTCCTGAGTCTACAAATTCTGAGCACAGGGGGAGAAGCAGACTTTATGACGGTGCTTCCAGGTAGAAGTTGAATGTTTGGGGACACAGGCAGTGTGGCAGCTGGCTGGGGAGATAGCATTCATTCTGGGGGCTCTCTCATCCATGGATCTAGTGGACATCAGCTGCCTCTTCTCTCCATCAAATATCTCCTCTTAGTACTAGGACATTGGACAGCAGATTAGACCCTACACAGGTTAGATCTCCACCACAAAAGGGAGATTTTCTCCTTCCTAGTGAGAATCGTAGACAGTGAGGGTGCTGGCTACCTGCACATGTTCATTCTATCCTGAAGCAGGTGGGAGTGCAAGATTAAGCACTCCATTAGCAGAGGAGCCATCTGCTGGGCTTCCTTCCCTAACCACAGGCAGAGTGGAAATCCACCTCTGATCGTCTCCCTGAAAAAGACTGTCTCCATGCCACCCACCCTCCTGGTGGGCTTGAAGGACCCACCATTTATTACTCCCCCAAGATGATATTAAAGTAAATACACATTCCTTGCTTTGGACAGTCAGTTGGCCCTCTCCCATTAGCACATCTATACTGGCGAGATCAAATCTCTCTAGGGGTTGTTCCTTCATCTGCTCATTAGACTCAACGTTTATTAAGCAACTACCAATGGCAGAAGCTGTCATAGTGGGTGGGGCACAAAGATGATGAAGCGGTCAATGTATCATTCCAGAAGGAGCTTTTAAAGGGAGAAAAAATATAGACATGTAATTGCAACACATTAATTTTGGTGCTAGTTGAGTTTTGTTACAGAGGAAAAAGTGGCAAACAGCCGGGTTTATCAGAAAAAGTAGTAAACTGCTGGGTTCATCAGAGGAGGTGAGGCTCAAAAAAGGGCTAGGAATTCACCAGAGAGAAAGATGGGGGCAGAGACCCTCTGAAGGTGTGGAAGTTTCTGGTGCCCTCTGGAGAAACAAAAAAGATATCTCTACAGCTGGAGCTTGAATATATGTGGGAGGGTAGTGTTCACAGAGGCTCTTTACAAGTGCTGGGAGGAACAAGAAGCTTAGAGTTTAAGTTCTAGGCCAATTATTTTCAACTTGTAAGCCCCCAAAGACCTTCATAGGGCCATGAAGTTACTTGCAAGGATTCCTCAAATTCTTATGTGCACTGAGCCTTTTCCATTGAATGAATAAATGTGCAAATATATATATATATACTATTTTAAAATGTAAATAAATATTGCAATAATTTTTAAAATTCAAATATATTTAAAAGTCAGAGCATTTGTTGGCATTATGCGTTTTCCCCACTGACAGTTACTAAAAGTACAGCTACTGTCATGGGTTGAGGTTTGAGGAAGTGTCTAGGAACATTTTCAATGTTAAAGGTGTGGGTGATAGTCATCTTAAGTGAAGTCTGGGCATTCTCTAGGGCTATGAGAAAACATGGAACAGTATTAAGAAGGGGCAGAACATTGTCAGGTTTCTGTTTTGGGAAGGTCCTATTGGCCGCCAGTGGGGCAGGATGGGTCACAGAAGTGATACCCCATTGGAGAAACAGCCAGCAGTCTGGGGACTTGGGCAGTGAGGGAAATGAGAGATAAGAGTGTCCTGAATCAGAAGTGGAGAGAGAGTCATGTTCAGGAGGTAGCAGAAAGGAAGAATTGGTGGAACTTGGTGATCATGCGGATGTAGGAGGTGAAGGAGATGAAGGATTCAGGACATCAAGTTTCTTGTTTTGATGGTAGCTGAGACCATTTGTATTAGTCCGTTCTCACATTGCTCATAAACACATACCTGAGACTGGGTAATTTATAAAGGAAAGCGGTTTACTGCACTCACAGTTCCACATGGCTGGGGAGGCCTCACAATCACGGCTGAAGACAAAGGAAGAGCAAAGGCATGTCTTACATGACAGCAGGCAAAAGAGCTTGTGCATGGGAACTCCCATTCATAAAACCATCAGATCTCATGAAACTTATTCACTACCATGAGAACAGTACAGGAAAGACCTGTCCCCTGATTCAATTGCCTCCCACAGGGTCCCTCCTACAACACCTAGGAATTATGGGAACTACAATTCAAGATAAGATTTAAGTGGGGACACAACCAAACCATATCACTGCTCATCAAGGCTGTCTACATTACACTCTGTCATCCCCACAGCCATCCTGTGTGGTGTGTCCTGCAATTAGCTCCCTTCTGGAGATGGCCTGAGCCTTTATATTCAGAAGTCAGTAAGCTCTGCATTTAAAGAGAAAAGTCTTGAAACCTCCATGTTTGAGGGATAAGGAGGCAGAAGGAATGAAGTAAAAAGGTGCAGCCATGGATGAATCCCCAAGGAAGAGAGGTGACTGAATGGCACAGGTTACTAAATGCAGGTGCATAGTCATTATCTGGGTTATGCCCCAAAAAAGAGAGAACACTCTGAGCCTATAGATCACAAAGCTTGTCTGCTAAGCATTGCTATTTGCTCATGGGAATGGACATGCTACTACAAGAGGACTAGGAGGGTAGTTTTGAAGCTCCAGCTTAGATTAAGTCACTCACACAGTTTCACAGCTGGTAAATGGTAGGGAAAGGGTTCTAATAATAATAATATCTAACACTTACGGAGTGCCTGCTAGGTATCACAAGCTGCTCTCAGTTCATAACATGTACGAATTTATTTAATAAACCTCCTAGCTCTGTGAGGCAAGTAGTATTATCATCCCCATTTTGCAGGTGAGAAAACTGAGGCTGACAGAGATTAAATAACCAATGTAAGATAGTACACATAGTAAGTAGGGAAGCCAGAAATTAGCCAGCAACCTCGCACCAAAGTCTGCTCCCTTAGCCACTACTCAATACTCCAGGTCTGGCTGTTCAGCCTGAGAATGATTGTGCTTAATTACTGAGCCACACTACCCTGACACGGGACGGAGTCCAGGTACAAAGGGAGGTGGTAAAGCCAGTCCAAGCTCAGGGCAGTGACAGGCCAGGGACAGTGGGTGTCACCCAGGAAGTGCATTTGCACAGTAAAGTGGGTCTGGGTGAGCCTCTGGATCCAGGAAGCCTAGGAAACAGTGGGGGCAGCAGGAGGATTGACAGCTATACCCCATTCTGGACAGAGATAGGTGAGAGATTGAGGGACTGCAAAAATCCATTGAGGCTGGAGCAATGGCACAGTGGTGGGAGGGGCTAGAAGACTGGGGGTGCTAAAGCTTGTTGAGATTCTACAGGGACACTTTACAAGAAGAATCAAGCTTTCCGGGTCTTGTGAAATTGATTTTATTTTTATGTCTTAAGTTTGTGCCAGGATGTTATTTCTCAGTTGAATTCCTTCGACTACTTCTATCTCCAAATTACACTCTCATCTTCCTCCTGTAGCTGTGCATTCATTCCCACGTGCAAACAGGGACGGTAAGCAGACGAACCTTGTTTCCTGCAGGCTAAACATGTTGTCTGCCCATTGGCCATGACCCAGAAAAAGAGTGCTCTTCTGACTCTAGCAACCCATATTAATTCAGACCTTCTCCCTTAACACTGGTTTTGCTTATTTATTTTTTAATTCCATTTGCCTCATTAACTGTTCACTCCAGAGTCTGCTTTTTTTTAACTGTAGAAATTCAGTGATACCAAAGTTTAAAAGTTCCAAGAGCACTAACATTTGCTTCCTGCCTTTGCCCTTAGCTGGCAGGCTCCAGCTAAACTTCAGTGCCCTTGGGCAAGGCAACGTCCTACTTAAGACTACTTTCCCAGAGGCTCTGAGAGGCTCCTTCTGATAGAAGCAACCTCAGGAACAAACAGAAGGGAAGGGGGATGTGGATGCACATTTACTGAGCCCCAATTATGTATCCTGCCGACACTGGACATTCTCCAATTTAACACATTTATTAGGTGCTGGACTCCATGCTAAGTGCTTTATATACCACGGTGGTCTTTAAAAATAAGAATCTAGGCCTGCCATCTTCCTGCAAACAAACCATTTAAAGGCTTCCCATTGCTGTTGGGATAGAGTTCCAAGTGGGGTTCTTACCATGATCTACAAGGTCCTATTGTTACCAGTAGAGAGTCTTTCTTGACTGCAAGTTGTCCAGGTTCTTAGTGTTTTAAACAAATAATTGGACAAAATGTACAGCAAAGCAAGGAAAGAATGAAGCAACAAAAAAATGAAAGCAGGGATTTATTGAAAATGGTAGTACACTCCACAGTGTGGGAGCCAGCCAGAGCAGCGGCTCAATGGCCCGGATGCAGAATCTCCTCCCGTCCAAATACCCCCTAGAGGTTTCCCATTGGCCACTTGGTGCTCACCTCATGTAAATGAACTGGTGGCCCCCAATCAGAGGCTGAAGTGAAGTTACAAAGGTCACACTCCTGTGCAAACATCTGAATCTGAAGTTACAAAGTTGCACTTCTATGCAAACGAAGACTTGGCCCACAGTCTATCTGAGTGGAGTGAAGTTACAAAGTTACACTCCTATGCAACCAATCAGAGGTACCTTCAATTTCCCATCTGCCGGGCAGAAAAGGTGGGGGTTTGCAAAGGGAGTAGCCTCTGGTCCATTTGTTACTTAGATGTGGAAAGTTAGGGTTTTCCTTTCAATTTAGTTCTAGGAAGTCAGCGTGAAATGGCCTTAGGTTCCCTGCCTCCAGACCCTATTCTCCTGCCTCACTATGTGGTCGGGGCCCTGACTACACCAGCAGCCTCATGGCATCATCATCTACTAATTTAATTATAATATTCACCCTTCAGATCTCACCTCAAAGGACATAGCATACAGGAGGCAGGGGAACACAGTGGTTTGATGCATGGCCTCTAAAGCCAACTGACTGGGCTGAAATCCAAGCTGCAGTTGATTGGCCTAATTTGGGTCACGTGCCCATGGATAAGGCAATCACTGGCTGGTGTGATGGCATATGCTGATTAGCTTAGCCAAGCTTCCAGTGCTATGTCCTAGGGCCCCAGAGGAAAATCAACTTTATTGGGAGCCTGTGGGCTGAGAGTTGGGGAGAGATGATTCACTGAGGCAGATTAGGAAATTTTGCCCCAAGAAGGAAGAGTGGATGCATGAATAACAAATGGCCACTTCAGTGTCATGCTATGTTTTCCAGACTTTGACCATATGACCTCCTCCATCATACTTGCCATATTCCTGTGCCAAGTGTACTATTATTTAAATAGTGTTTTTCACAACTCTCTTTTTGTACTTGGAGCTTCATTTTAAAATAGTTTTATTTATTTATTTCACTGCTGTAAATGAAAAACCAATATCACTTGCCACGAATAGGAGGTAATGTTAAATTTTTTTTTACATTGAAAACAAAACCATATTATTAAATTCCAGCTAGAGACTGTGGCCTGCTAAAAATGCTCTGAGACTGTGGCCTTGTTCTTTCTTTGTTAAGAAGAGAGATTATCAAGTGTTACAGAGGTGTTAAGACATACTAACACCAAACTGAGCCTTTCTCCCTGATGTAATCAGAAGGCCCAAGAAAGAATTGAAAAGGAAATTACTTTCTCACTGTGTGATTCAATGTGATGTGATGCCATATCCATATAGCATTGAGAAGTCATTTTCTATGCCACTTGCAATCATCTGGTAGACCACTAGTGCTACCTGCCCAACACTTTAAAGAACACTGTCTTGGAGTGTTTGAACTTGGTCAGAATTGTTAAATGCATGACCAAAGACAGTGAGACTGAGGGCTAGCTGGTTATTAGAGAGGATGACAGCAAAATAGCCAGTACAATTTATAAATAGAAAATTACCACTTTGTCTAACTGTTCCTCACTTCTCGTGGGAGGTGAAAGGCAGTAGTAGCTCAAGTCATCTTGTTTCTCACCGTGCTTTCCTGTGGAACTGCCAGTCCCCTACATCATACCCTTTCCTTCTAAGCTGGTGCCTGCACAGTCTTCCCAATGAATGACCCCTCCTTCCACCCCGCTGTAAACCTGAGCTCCATCCTTGACACCTCCTTTTCACTCATCCCCTTCACTGTGATAATTTTCCTGGTGTATTCCATCATTCCCATCTCCTATTTTCTCTAGTCTGTCTGTTTCTGTTCCTCTCCACTGCGATCATCGTAGTTCACACCACCATTTGGACTCTTCCAGACTACTACAACTGCCTCCTAACTATCACTCAGCTTCCCCTTTTGCTCCAATTCCCCAATCCACTTTCCAACTTCCATCCAGAGTGATCTGCCTAGAAAATGAATTGGAACACTCACTCCCCTCTATGAAGACTTCAATGTTTTATTGAGGTTAGAATAAAAGCTATAGCTAGGTCTACCTGATTGTCATCTGGACTCATCTCAATCTCACTCCTAACCTCATACCACTCACCTCTTCCATTCCTGTATTGGAGAGAGACCTCTCATTACTCTTATTGGGGTCCTGGAATGAGTGACTCCCTGTCCCTGGAGCCTTCTTCCCTGAGGGCTCTGCCCCTACTTCTCCTCTGGCTCAGTCCTTCTCATTCTTCATTTCAAATGTCACTCTTTCAGTAACGCCTTCCCTGGTTCCCAGTACATCCCCTCATCATAGGACCCCCATTCCTTGCCTTTATCCTGCTTTTCATCATTCTAACTTTATATTTGTGTGTGTGTTTGCTTAATGTCATTCTCCCCAATCAGATAAAAAGCTCTTTGAGAGCAGGGGCTATGTCTGTCTTTCTTATTCCTGATCTATCCCCCACCATTAGCCCAGAACGGGCACTCATTCATCTTTGTTAAAAAGCATAAAGCAAATAAAGTCCTTAAGGTCTAAAACTGGCTTAGAGGGAAATGCATTGCATTAGAAGGAGAGAATTTGTAGGTTAAGCATTAAGTGTATTTGGTAAGAGGTTTGATAGTGGATAAGGTATAATTATGTGGCTTAAATATGTTTAAGAGTGATTTGTGTTTATACATAGTTGGTGGAAATAAAAATCTGTTAAGTTGGGGAATTCAAGAAAACATAAAGAGTTCGTTGCGTCATCGGAAGAAACAGACAAAATAACTCAGATGGTGTGAGTGTTCACCTCCATGAGATGACAGGACGTGAGGTGAGCAATGGATATGGCTGGATTCCATGTCCATAAAAGAGAACCCTGCAAAGGCTAACCTATGTGGCCACCACTCCACTTGTCTCTCCTCCCGTTAAATATACCAGAAATGGAAAAAACCCCTGCAAATGGGGCTAGTACAAAATGGAGTCAAGCTAGCTCCAACTCAGAGAGAAGTTGGGTGTAAATAGGAGGGGTTTGAGAAAAGGCTAAAATGTGACATAACATGGGGATGACACTGAGGGGAGGTTGATTGTAGAAGAATACAGTGAGACTGTGTGCTTGAGAATGTCTTGAGCAAGTTACCTTACTGCCTGTTTCTCCTGCAAGCATGTCGCAGCCAGTGTAAATCAATTAAAGGTTTCTGAATCCATATTTCCTCCCCTGTCCTGCTCACCACTACTGCTGCTTGAAAGAGAAATGGAACAGGGTAAGGAAAAGTCAACAGTCTCCACCAGATGGTAAAAATCAAGTGCCTTCATCCGATAATACTAATAAGACCAGTTGGGTGGGAGACACGCTGCATAGACAGGACAAACTCTCAGGGGATCAATGCATACACACTTTGTGTGTGTAGTTCGTATACAATTCCCAGAACTTCAAAATAAGACAACTCCTTGAGAGTGAATTTGTCCAAATTGTCAACTAGAGAGTACACTTGACCATCAGCACTAAGCCTCACTGCATAAACCAGTGATGTACTAGAACCAGCTCATACTGGCTTGCGGGAGTTCATGGTTAAATTCGCAGAATTTTGTGAACCAGTTGTAAAGCAGAAACATTATTGAAAGTTAAATTTTCTAAATCTGTAATTACATAAATTGTATTAAAAACAAAGGTAATAAATACTCAGAATTCATCATTTCCAAATTATTGTACATCATTTTACTACTATCTATGCTCTGGGGATTATTTGCATCTATTATCTCCGTATGGTGGAAATATTACATCATGGTGTGCTACTGCACAGCTCTGCCCAACTTGGTGTTCAGTAACATCACATTGGTAGCTTGAAGTCAGCCAAGGTGGGTGTATTTATACCATGGAAATCAAAAAAATGCTACAAATCAGGCCTTGCTTTATTGTTTTGTTGATTGTCTAGACTTAAGAAAGTGATGGAGAAAATGGTAATAATGCAGATTAAACTTAAAAGCCTGTCATGTCTGGAAATGTTACATGGAAAATGGCATACAAATTGAGGAAATATTCTTCCAGTATTTGAAAACTGTTATCTGGTTCAGCAAAGCAGTCGCTCATCTCATTCATGAACGAATGGAGTTCTGGCATGTCCTTGTTGCTTCACTTTCATCTTACTCGTTAACATAAAAGAAAATATCAGCCGACATTCATGTCAGAACTACACTCATTTCCCAGTTGCTTCCCTACATTGGCTATAGATGCAAGAGCTTAGCAAAAGTCAATTAAAGTGTTCTGTGAGAACCGATTGGCTATATGGAATTTAAAATAAAGTGTTGTTGTTTATTTTATGATTTTATGAAATGGTATGCTACACATCCTTTGTATCAGTTAAATTTTAGCAAACTTACATACATAAGTTCAATAGATGCATAATTTTTCAAAAGCTGGTTGTTAAATATTGACCCGCATACTGCTTGGTATCTCTCACACCAAAGCAGGGGACTGATCATAAGAGGATACTGGGTTCTAATGAATGACAGTAATAGTTTTGCAGGAAGAATGCCAGTGAAAGGAAGCTGAACTTCATGAAGCCCTAAGAGGATCTGACAAAGGGGAATTTCATTGCTTATGCAGCGCTAACCAGATGGGAGACACAGGGAGACTGGGAGTAATGGGCATTAAAGAGCTGTTTTTATGGTTGTTTTGGGGAGAACAAAGGTTTCACTGCGTCTCACCATTGTCTAGATCGTGGTTTCTCAATCTTGGCACTATTTGGAACCAAATAATTCTTTGTAGTGAGGCTCTCTCCTGCGCATTGCAGGCTGTTTGGCAGCATGCCTTACCTCCACCTACCACATGCTGGTATCCCCTTCCCAGTTGTCTGAAGACACTCCCAAAATGTCTGAAGACATTGCCCCAGGGTGACAATATTGCCCCTGGTTGAAAATTACTGACCCAGATGAAATATCACTTATATTTATTCAACTCAACAAATATTGTCATCTGCTATAGACAAGACGCTGTTCTAGGCACTTGGGATATAGATGAAGAAAGCAAAGAGGACTTCCCTCATGGAGCTGCAATTGTTATTTTCTAATTCCATTGAGTTTTTTTTCCATCAGAATGTGAGCCCTTTGAGAGCAGAAATTGGGTCTTATTTATCTCTGGGACTCCAGCCTGTCGGGGCACAAGGCCTGGCACCAAGGTCCTCACTAAACGTCTGTTGAACTGCATCAGTCTGAACCCCCTTGCTGGTTGGACACCCTGCCTACCCCTACACTCTGGTTTCTCATACTCTCACTCCTTGACCCACCCCTGTGCTTCAGCCATGCTGAATGTTCTCATGCTTTCTTTTGCTTGAAGATCTTTCTTAATGTTGTTCCCTGGGGGCGGCGGGGTTTTGTCTTCTATTGATGTGTTACAAACTGCTACAAACACAGCAGCTTAAAACAACATCTGTTTATTATCTCATGATTTCTGTAGGTCAGAAGTCTAGGCACAGTGTGGCTGGGTTCTCTGCTTAAGGTCTTGCAAGTCTGAAATCGAGGTGTCAGCTGACTCCATTCTCATCTGCAGCTGAGGGTCCTCTTCCAAGCTCATCCAGGTTGTTGGCAGAATTCGGTTTCTTGCTGGCTGTATTCGGGGGGTTGCACACAGCCCTGAGAGGCTGTTCTCTTGTCTTTGTCACACGGGCAACTCCATGTTCAAAGGCTAAAGTGGAGAATTTCTCATACATCGAATCCTCCTCATGCTTCAAATATCTTTCTTCAGGAAGGAACTTGTCCCTTTCAAGGACTCATGTGATTAGGTCATGTAATATGCCAGATAACATAACCTAACCATGGAAGTGATATCCTGTTATATTCACAGCCTCCTTCACCTCATGATGAAGGGAATTAACAAGCGTATGGATCCTTAGGGATCATCTTAGCGTTTTGCCTCTGGCACTTGGACTCCCCCACTCCTCTTAAACTTCATTACCCCATTCTTCTTCCTTTTATAATAGATCTTGGCTTTTATGTCACTATTTAATAGCAATAGTAGTTTACTTTCATAGAGTTATTTTTAAAAGCTGTGCCCCATGCTTTACATATAGCATTGTATTTACTTTTCATGGCAGCCATATGAAGTAAATATTATTTTTATTTTTGCACTTAGAGTTCCCTCTGCCTACCACTCTTCCCCTACATAATCTTCCCTGATGATTCTATCTAAAAATAGCTTTTAGTAGAATGCCAACTAATACATGCAGAAGGAATGATGATGGAATTAGAAAATCACCTCTTGGCAACCATTGTGCTAGTAATTGATTCAGTCAAGAATCATTAATGGATGTTAAAACCAGTGGGTAAAAGTTTGATGGGGAACAGGATAATTATATAAGCTCAAAGTATCTCCCTAAAATATTTTTAGATAATTTTAAAGGAGAAAGTAGTGTCTTTATGTTGGAGAAAGCTGGCAAACATCACTTTAACTAAATTACCAGAGTTAATATCACCAGTAATGGGATAAAGCTATCCCAAATGCTCCCTAAGGTGAAGTGCTGAGAAGGACATCTCACTTCCAGGGTTTTCCCACCATATCAGATATGCCCAAATTGAGGGTTTACTCTACAAAATAACTAGTCTGTACTTTTCAAAAATTTCAAGGTTATAAAAGGCAAAGAAAAGCTGAGAAACCATTCCAGATTAATGGAAATTAAAGAGACATGACAATTAAATGGGACGTGTGATCCTGGATTGAATCCTAGACCAGAAAAAAAAAGTACAAGTGTTAAAATTTTAACAAGGTCTGTAGATGAGATAATAGTATCAATGTTAATTTCTCAATTTTTGTAATTATATTATGGCTATGTAAAGAAAACGTCTTTGCTCTTAGAAAATATACATTAAAGTATTTAGAGGTAAAGGGATATTATATCAGTAACTTACTGTCAAATAGTTCAGAAAATAACAACATAAAAGAAAGAATGACAAAGCAAACATGGCAAAATGGTAATAGGGAACCTGAGTGAACAGTATACAGGAGATCTTTGTATTATTCTTGCAACTTTTCTGTATGTGTATTTGAAATTATTTAAAAATAAAATTTACCAAAAGAAAATATAATAAGAATAGCATCCAACTCTGCATCCCTCAACCTGCTTTACTTTTCTGCAGGGCCCTTCTCACCGCTGGCTATAGCATATGTTTTATTTAACTTTCACAGCAACCATATAAAGTAGGTACTATTATTGTTCTTTGCCTTTACAACTCCTTTTGCCTGAAAGGCTCTCCTCCCCAGGTATGTGATGTAATTCCCTAAGGTCTTTCTGGACTCCACTGAAATACCATTGATAATAGCAGCAATGTTAATTTCTTCCTTGACTAAGCTGCAAACTTCATGGGAGCAGACTTTGTTTTGTTCACTTCTGATTCCTCAGTGGCTTCAACAGTACCTGGCACAAAGTAGGCACTCAATAAATATGTGTTGAATGAAATATCTCGATGTTAGAGAAGGGTAAGCTTAAGGAGAACAGCAGGTGGTAGAATCAGACTTTGAATACAAGAAGAATGATTCTAGAACTACTAACTACTGTGCTCTTCTGGGGCTGCTTTTCCAGGCAACGCCCAGGCTTTTCCCAATTCAAGACAAGACCACTGTGGTAGTCAGCTTCTGGTGTGGCTCCCAATAACTCTCACATCCTGGATTCATGCCTTTGTGTGTTCCCCTCTCCTGGGACTGGACCTTGTAACCCACTTACAGCAAATAAAATATGACAAAAATGGTGGGGTGCCACTTCAATGATTAGGTTATCTACAAAAAAGATTGTGCCTTCCATCTTGCTAGCAGACTCTTGCTGGCACGTTTTCTTGCCTTCTTGCTCCTATGTTGTGAGATGCTCTCTGGAGAGCAACAAGGAACCAGGCAAGGCCTCTAGCCAATAGCGTGAAAAGAACTGAATCCTGCCAACAAACACAAGAGTACTCACTTTAGAAGCAGATCCTCCCCAGTCAAGCCTTCTGATAAGACTGCAGCCCTAGAAGACACTTGGATTGCATCCTGTGAGAGACCCTAAAGCAGAGGAGCCAGATAAGCCATGCCCAAGAAACTGTGAGATCATAAGTGTTATTGTTTTACACTGATATGTCTTGGAGTAATTTGGGACACCAAGCAGTAGATAACTAACACTACAACCCTCTGCATCTCCATGGCACCTGGAGAACTATGATTGTAGGAACATTTCATAGTATATTTGTATCTCTCACCCTCCCCATCACCCACACTATAAACTTTTTGGGCACAGTCTATGATGTGTTTACCATTTAATCTATGGTTAATGCCTATCTCATAGTTAGAGTTCAACAAATGCTTGTTAAAAATTATTGAGGACCGGGCACAGTGGCTCACACCTGTAATCCCAGCACTTTGGGAGACCGAGGTGGGTGGATCACGAGGTCAAGAGTTAGAGACCAGCCTGGCCAATATGGTCAAACCCTGTCTTTAATAAAAATACAAAAATTAGCCAGGTGTGGTGGTGTGTGCCTGTAGTCCCAGCTACTCAGGAGGCTGAGGCAGGAGAATTGCTTGAACCTGGGAGACGGAGATTGTGGTGAGCCAAGATCACACCACTCCACTCCAGCCTGGGCAACAGAGTGAGACTCCATCTCAAAAAAAAAAAATTATTGAGGAGTCTCTCATTAGAAATAAATTACAGTTGGGTTTATGCATTAACCTGTGAATTAGGTCAGTTCTGAGGATCTGATAAAGTTTTCGAATTTGCAAAACTCAGAAGCAGAACCTGAACTGAGGGCACTTTACTGTGGCTCTGCTCCTCTCAAAGCCCCATTTGGGTGGCCAGCTAGTCTCTACACAGTATCTCTATCTCAGCTACTTCAACATCATAATTCTGGAAAATAGTATTTGTAACACAAAACCACATGAGAGGACAAAGTGACCTGCCCATCCACCTGTTCTAATTAATATACTTTTATACCTTTCAAGGAAAACCATTTCTCCTCCTTCCTTTACACCACACAAAGATTTAGCCATAAAATTTTGGCTTAGAGTAATCACATCCTGAATCAATGGCTTCTTTTTTTGAGTTAAAAAAATTCCTCTAACATGTTCATTTTAATTTTAAAAATGCTATTTTAAATGGTAGGGAGCCTTTTAATTCTCCACTCTGGGTTATAAAAGAATAATAGATAGGCAGAAATGTGTTATTAAAGCTATTTTTCTTGGCGTTCTGGTAATTTAATAAACTGCTGAAGCAAAGCGTTAAGACTTTATGATGCAGCAAGAAGAGGACTTGTCTGTTGATTAATAGTTTTTGATCATCCCCCACCCAACCTCCCTGCTTCCTGGGGTGATTCCTGAAGGACAACAGGCAATTTCTGAAGAATGAAGAGGATTTGGAGAAACATTGTACAAAAATATTTTGTCCAGCGAATGTTAATATCCAGGAACATACACACACTCTTCTCTAAGGCTTGGCATGCTTGTGAACTGGTGGAAATGAGTCTCAGAAGATAACTCTTGGAGAGAATTCACTTCCACATTTGATAACTTCAGAGCATTCCACAAACCTTCAAAAGTTCCTATGTCAAGGTTATTGGAGAATATCTTAGTCTGCTTGGGCTGCCATAACAAAATAGTGTAGACTGGGTGGCTTAAATGGCAACAATTTATTTCTCACAGTTCTGAAGGCTGGGAAGACCAAGATCAAGGTGCCAGCAAGTAGGTTTTATTCTGAGGCCTCCTTTCTTGGCATGTAGGTGGCTTGATCTCACTCTGTGCTCACATGACCTCTTCTTTGGGAGAGAATAAGCTTTCTGTTGGCTTTTCCTATAAGCACACTAAACGCATCTAATCTAATAGGACCTAATAGGACTTCATCCAATCCTAATTACCTCCACGGGTCCCATCTCTAGATACCATCACACTGTGGGTGAAGACTTCAACATATGAGTTTTGGGAGGACAGAAACCTTCAGTCTGTAACTGAAGGTTTTCTAGTTAGGCCAGTTACTTGGCTTCAAACCCATTCCCAATGCTCCTGAAATTCTCTAAGCCATATTTTTGCTTTGCCTTCTGGCTCCCTCTCAGGCTCTGCCAATAAGGGGCACTAGAGGCTGGAGGAGGAAGAACGGATTATTTGGTCCCATTTGGCTCCCATGCTGGTCAACATCAACCTAGCAACAGCGATTTTTTTCCAGTAGCAATAGTTGCACCCAGTTTACCATTTTCCCAACACTTGCAAACTTGCAAAACCAGCCTCAATGTGCCTCCTCCTCAGAGAATGGGTCACTACCCCATAAAGACCTCCTGTGTGCCCAGAGACACTAACATCAGCCAAACAGCTCCTGCTTCCCAGATCCAGATATCAGCTTCTCGAGGCTCCTCCTCCAGCCTTTTAAGTTTTAATAATTACACCCTCTTCTCTTTGGGCAGCAGCTGCTTCCTGCAGTTGCTACTTCTGCAATACCCTTGGAATTCTTTTTATGCCTTTTCAGTTTTTCAATACAGACCTAACCATTATATATATTAAATTCTTTCTATTGAAATAATTGAAGTCAGTTCTGTCTCATGCCTGGGCCCTGACTGATAGTGGGGACTTGGCCCCATTTGTTGGACAAAAAGATGCAACGCTGGAAAATATAGATAGGCCACCTTTGCATTCTCTAGGACTGTTTATCTCCTTGGAAAGTGAAGCAAATGACAAATATGTTTCATTTATGAGCTTGAGCCTACCAAGTCAATATTATCTCTTTCTCCTTTTGGTAATGTCTGGACAATGTGTTTGTGGCAAGGAAAGCTTTCTTTGTTGAAAAGTCTTTCTTCTTTCCTGCAAGATAGTTAGCTCTGTGAGGGCAGAGCATATGACTTTTACCTATGTAACTCAGCACCTAGACCAATGCCGGGTACAAGGGAGGCATTCAATAATTATCTACTAAATAATTGGATGAATAAATACAAAGATGGGTGAATGGAAGAATGGATGGATAAATGGATGGATGAACATTATCTAATCTGAAGAACATCTGGTAGCAAAAAGGGGAAGGTCTTCTTGAAGGAATAGTGTTATTTCATTTTAAATGTCAATTAGAGGCCGGACGCTGTGGCTCATGCCTATAATCCCAGCACTTTGGGAGGCCAAGGCAGGTGGGTCACGAGGTCAGGCAATCGAGACAATCCTGGCCAACATGGTGAAACCCCATCTCGACTAAAAATACAAAAATTAGCTGGGTGTGCGCCTGTAATCCCAGCTACTTGGGATGCTGAGGCAGGAGAATTGCTTGAACCAGGGAGTCGGAGGTCGCAGTGAGCTGTGAGCCGAGATTGCACCACTGCACTCCAGCCTGGTGACAGAGCGAGACTCCATCTCAAAAAAAAAAAAAAAAAAAAGAAACCCAAAATTACAGTAGCTTTTAAAAAGCATTCACTTTCCTCTCATGTAAACAAAACCCAGGGATAGGCACTCCCTTGTGGAAGGGTTGGTTTGGCCACTCCACAATCTCAAAGGTATTAAGAGGCCCAGTTCCTTCTTGAGGTTGGTTGCTCTACCAACCTCATCACGAGGCCTCCACCTCCAGAAACCACACAGAACACTTCTGCTTACATCCCATTTGGCCGTAAGTAAGTCACATATTCTGGAAGGCCATGTGTCACTCTGAAAGTGGGGTTCCTTTACTAATGAGAAAGAGGGAATGCATATTTGGTACCAATCGACAATCCCTGTCATATGGAGGAACGTATAACACAGGACTGAGGAAGTCCTCCCAAAGGAGGTAGGCTGGGAGAAGGATATGAAGCCCTGGAGGAGGAGTTTGAAGGCTGAGAGCTGATTTCTCTGCTTCAGGTGACCTCTCCCTTTCTTATGGAGAATCCACCGCTGCTTCCCTGACCTCCTTGGCCCCTGCCTCCTACTTTCTTATGACACCAGCTCATACTGGAAAATGACTCAGAAGTCTTAGTTGTCTGAAAATTTAATAGCCATGAACCACATGGTATAAGTTCCAACAAAGTTCATTCACTGTGGGCTGTGTTACAAGAAACAGGGAAGGACCAGGAAAAGTGGGTAAGAATGTTGGCTCACTGCGTGACCTGAAACAAGATACTTACTCACTGTGAACCTTAGTTTCTGCATCTGTAATAAATACATATGTCATAGGGTTATTATGAACATTAGATAATAAAGGTGATGTATATAGCACTGTGCCTGTTCCATTGTAAGTGTTTGATGATTAGTAGCTGGTATTATTTTATGAAGTATTTCTAGAACTCCCACAAAATGCTACTCCTCGACTTGCTTAAACTATATAAAGACCACTGTTAGTGTTAAAGTTCACAAATAGGCTGGGCTCGGTGGCTCACACCTGTAATCCCAGCACTTTAGGAGGCCGCGATGGGTGGATCACCTGAGGTCAGGAGTTTGAGACTAGTCTGACCAATATGGGGAAACCCCATCTCTACTGAAAATACAAAAATTAACCAGGCATGGTGGTGTGTGCCTATAGTCCTAGCTACTTGGCTGAGACAGGAGAATTGCTTGAACACAGGAGGTGGAGGTTGCAGTGAGCTGAGATCGTGCCACTGCACTCCAGCCCGGGGGACAGAGCAAGACTCCTTCTAAAATAAAAAAGAGAGAGAGAGAAATTCATAAATAGAGTGTGTCCAGGAAGAAAACTGGAGGCTTACAACTCGAAAACATGTCACATGGGAATTCACTGCAAGGACCAGGAATGTTAAAAGAGCAGACATCACTTGGCCGGGCACAGTGGCTCACGCCTGTAATCCCAGCACTTTGGGAGGCTGAGGTGGGCAAATCACGAGGTCAAGAGATCGAGACCATCCTGGCCACCATGGTGAAAACCTGTCTCTACTAAAAATACAAAAATTAGCTGGGTGTGGTGGCACACACCTGTAGTCCCAGCTACTTGAAAGGCTGAGGCAGGAGAATCACCTGAACCCGAACCTGGGAGGCAGAGGTTGCAGTGAGCTGAGATTGCGCCACTGCACTCCAGCCTGGCAACAGAGCGAGACTCCATCTCAAAAAAAAAAAAAAAAAAAAAGAGCAGACATCACTTATCTGACCCTCTGAACTGGATTGGGTGACCCTGATATGTGCTCTCATAGCTCCCAGTGTGTGCCTTTGGTAACCTCATCACCTTTCACAGTGACTATGGATTGAATATCTGTGCTTAAAAATTCACAGGGCCAGGCACTGTGTCCGGCCACTGCTGTATCCCTAAGGATACGTTTTCAGTGACTGTGCGCTGAATGCATCGGGTGGGGGAAGGTGGGTTTGAAAGAACCCAGAGAAGAGCTGGGAAGAGCTGGGAGTTTTCAGTCCCATCCAGACTTTATGATGCTGGATCAGGAAAAGCACTGAGGGTCCCTGTTCCCATTATTCTTCAACTATAACTATTTCTGGAATTCCCTGAGAGGTGAGCAGAGTCAGGGGTGCAATGTGTTGGAAAAGCATTGGCCATCGGCTCCAGGCCTCCCCTTCAACTAAATTTTCTCCATAAGAATTTCTTGAGAAAAAAGTTTCTAAGGACTTCTGAGAATCTGATTCTCAAACATCCTGGGATGAGAGCTGGGGCAGTGGGCTCTATCTGTGTCAGAAGGCAGCTTGAGGCCGGGCGCGGTGGCTCACACCTGTAATCCCAGCACTTTGGGAGGCCAAGGCGGGCAGATCACAAGGTCAGGAGATCGAGACCCTCCTGGCTAACACGGTGAAACCCCGTCTCTACTAAAAATACAAAAAAATTAGCCGGGCGTGGTGGCATGCACCTGTAGTCCCAGTTGCTGGGGAGGCTGAGGCAGGAGAATGACATGACCTCAGGAGGCGGAGTTTGCAGTGAGCCAAGATCGCGCCACTGCACTCCAGCCTGGGCAACAGAGTGAGACTCCGTCTCAAAAAAAAAGAAAAAGGCAGCTTGATACAATTCAACAAGCATTTTTGATACCTACCATGTGCCAAGCATCATACTAGTGTTCTACATGCAACTTCTCTCTCTTTTAAATAAATCTTTATTTGTATTAAAATAATGCATATACATAGTTTAAAAGCCAAATAGTGCTAAAAAGACTCATAAACAAGGCAGTGATCCCTGCACCGTCTTCCCCCACAAATCAATCCCCCTAACTCTCTTGGCTGTTTATCTTAGTGTTTACCTCCAGATTTCTAGATAATTATATGAATTCCACTATCTCTGGTATCATCCATTTTAGATATTACCTCCTGCCTTTCTATTATGATAAATGAGGATTTTAGCTCTATTCACACCCTCTCTCCACCTTCATCCTCCCACCGTGGTTATAAGTTATCACCATTTTTTGTTCAATCTATATTTGAACTTTTTATTGTTTGACCAGGTAAATACTCTTCACTGCTGAGTTAATAACAATTGTTCCTTTTTTAATTTGAATTTATAGTTAAAGCTTCCCACCCCCAACAACTGCTATAAAACAACTCTTAATACAATTTTCCACAGAATCAACTCTGTCAGAATAATCTATCATTTTTTTCTTCAGCCCTTCCCCAGCCCACACTGATATGCCTCTCTTCTGGAGCTCACCAACTTCCTACTCACATCTGGACTGGTGGTGGTGGTTCTCAGAGGCTCTGTTTCATGGCTCCTGAGTGAAGGTATTCCTTTTGCATCACCCCAGGAATCTCCTTAGCCTCCCTCCACATTGAATACCTGATTCCTGGATTCCATGTCTTCTTTCTTTGTTTACCCACTTGTCTTAATGGAGTACACCTTCCCTTAGCTTCCTGACAGATGTGCAGGGAGGTAAATTTTTTGAGACTTTGCATATCTGAAAACATCTTATTCTACCTTCACAGGGCAGAGTTTGGATTTAGAATTCTTGGTTGAAAATTATTTCCACTCGAAGTTCTGTCGCCTTTGTTTCAGGATGTTCTAGGTGCCAGTGTTACTGTTGAGAACTCTGAGGCCATTTTGGTTCTTGAGCATTTTTATGTGAGTTGGTTTTTTGGGAAATTTTAGAATCTTGTCTTTATCCTTGCTCTTCTGAAATTTCATAGGGATATTCTTCGATGTACATCTTCTTTCATTTTGCTGAGCACTTGTTTGGGCCTTTCAATCTGGGGGGATTTTCTTTTATTTTTTTTAATTAGTATTTCCATCCCCTCAATTTTCACTCTGTTGCCTAGAATGTCCCTTAGCCGGATGTTGGGTCTCCTGGACCGGTCCTCTCATTTGCTTATCTTTTATCTCCTATAACCCACCCTTATGTCTTTATTCTCCTTTTATGAGATCTCTCTGATGTTAACTTCCAGCCCTTTCACTTAAAAAATTACATCAGCTATCAATGTTTTAATTTCCAAAAACGCTTTCTTGTTCTGATCTTTAAAAATTAGTATATGGCATATTGTCCTTATTTTTAAAATGTACTACCTTATCTCCCTTAGAATATTATGGTCTGTCTCTCCTTAGTTCCTTCTTACCTTTGCTTTGATTTATTTCCTTCTCGTTGGAGACTGTTCTAAAAAGTTTATTGGAAGCTCTTTGTAAAAGGACATTAATCATAGGGTAATTTTTACTGGTACCTCCAAATGCCTTGGGGAAATTCAGCTTCCCTAGAGGATCTTCCAAACCTCTGCTTCTTGGTTAAAGCCTAGCTGCTGGCGTTGGGGAGTGTATGTGTATTTCACTTGATCCCCATTTTTTATCTGGGGCCTCATCTCCACAGTCCTTATGCATGGTCTGTACCTTTCTCCTGAGAAATGCCTCCTGTCTCCTACAGAACTGGCCATGGCCTGTGGCTTTGTGGGGCCAGGTTGCTTTCACCTCTTCCTAGCTCCACCTTCCATGTAGTCTAGCACCTGGCACCTCCAATTCCAGGACCATCAGGGCTCTGCAGGAGAAATAACTAGCTTCTTGTTGGTATTTCCTTTGGCAGGCATTTCCATGTGATCTTCCGCTGTTCTGCTAAGGCATCTACCTTTCCTTCATCCCATTTCTGCCTTTGTATATGGGATGGGATTGCCAACTTCTCCGAGTTTTATTGAGGATAGAGTTCATACAGGTTTACTTGTTCTCCTTGTTATTTGGGGGTAAGTTTCAAGAGGAAAAGAAACATCTTTACTCCACCGTCTTAAAGCCACAAGTCTATGTTAAATAGACAAAGTTTATATTAAGTCTACATTATCTTTTAATCCTCAAAATTCAAAGTTTATATTAAGTCTACATTATCTTTTAATCCTCACAACTCTTAATATGGCCAATCATGGAAAAGAGGTTCAGAGAAGTTAAGTTCTGTGCCCTAAGTCATAGTTGGAAAGCAGCTAAGAAGCCAGGTCTGGCCAAAGGCAAACCCATAATTTTTCTTTTACTGTGTCCTGTTTCCCAACATGCTGAGATCAAGGGAGGGTGGCAAATTATAGTCTAGCCTGTATCAATACCTAGAAGTACAATAGGAGAAAGACCTTTGGGACAGACTGTTAACCAAGGCTATCAAGAAGAAACAAGAAATGCTCAAAGTAGGGTCCAGCATTGGGGAAGGGAGTTGAAGGGCTTCCAGGGAATCCTAGACTTAGGCCATGAAAAAAATAAGAAGGCATAAGTCTTGAGGGAACTTGGGAGAGAAATTGGTCTCCAGAGACCCAGAAAGAAAGACCAGTGAGGCCAATGGGGTTACACTGTGAGAGCAAAAGAAATGCTCCTGTGGGCGCTGGACTTAGGCCCATCCTGAGACACTGGTGACTTCCAGACCCCCAGCCTCTCATTGCTATCTTGATTAGGACTCCTAATGTTCCCCAGACTGTCTCTTGCTGACCTCAGCCAGGGTGGGGTTCAAATTCCAGGTGAATAACCGGGTTGGTAATAGAGCAGGTCAGAACTGAGAATGCTGGTCCAACCTGGATGTGCATAGAGTATCTTTACATTGTGCATAGTGCAAAGAGTATCCTTACATTAATTCCTGTTTACACATGCCACATGGGTTTCATTTCACAGACCAACTCTGATCAGTGACAGCTGCCTGGGGCACCACAGGGAGAATGACTCTGTGGCTTTGTCCAAGCTCGGGGGATAGAATGACAGAGCTGATTAGCGATGTCTGCCAAGGGGGTACAACAGAAGAGTTAAGAATGTGTGCTGTCCAGGAAGGGGAACATCACACTTCGGGGACTGTTGTGGGGTGGGGGGAGGGGGGAGGGATAGCATTGGGAGATATACCTAATGCTAGATGACGAGTTGGTGGGTGCAGCGCACCAGCATGGCACATGTATACATATGTAACTTACCTGCACGTTGCGCACATGTACCATAGAGCCTAAAGTATAATAATAATAATAATAATAATAATAATAAAAAAAAGCAAAAAAAAAAAAAAAAGAATGTGTGCTGTCACAGATCCAGGCTGTCTCCTCTTCCCAGACTCATGTCCTCCATCAATGTGATCAAGTTGCTCTCAATGTCCTTATTCGAGTCATTGGTAAGAATTGAACAAGATAGGTCTAGGGATGCCGCCATTAGGTGCAGTTTTGACATTGACCTTTATCTTGATACTGATGTACAATCATTGGATATAGTCTGCCACATTTAGCATTAATTTTGAAATTGTTTTCCAGGCTACATTTTCCAATCGTTTGTCCAAAAGAGACTTTTTATGGAAAACTTCCACTTGGGATAGGACAGAGTGCATTCCCTTTATGAAGTCCCTTCCTGAGATGCATACACTGGGATGTTGAGAGGTGAGTGGATCACAGGGGAAAAGAGATAAGCCCTCTCACTTATGATCCTTGAGGTCCAATATTTAGATAGCAGCACTCTGAGGACTCCAGCCTGTGGTCTCGTTTCATGCCTTGAGTAAACACTGAGTCTCGTGGGGAAAATGAGAGGTAAAGATTATGCAGAACACAACAAAAATAAACAGGCATGCTCCATTTCAAACAGCTCATACTTTTATCATAAAATACAAACTTTCTAAAATTAAGTGTCTTACTTCTATTTTACCAACAACAACAAAAACAAAAATCACTCATGTTAGCTAAATACAGATGCATAAGTGGTTGAGCAAACAAGTATGAATATGAGAGTCATGTGTGTGTGTGTGTGTGTGTGTGTGTGTGTGTGTGTAGCTTGTGCCATGTGTGAGGAGGGCTATTTGTGTGTCAGTGTTGGCCAATAGATGAATCTGGTCTGCTGTTTTGTCTGTGACCTGGTCAAAACCTTGCCTTTCCAAACTTCATAACAAGCTTTTGCAGAATCCAAAACTCAGAGCTCCTAGCCCTGATCCAAGGGCTAAGGGAGGAGAAGGGAGAAGAGGAGATCTAAAAGTTTATGCCATTCCCACTGGAGGAAAAATAGGGGCTGTGCATCAAAGGCCCTCCGGATGTCGAGCCGAACCTGGAAGAGAGGGAGGGTGGATGCCATGATGAGATTCCTAATGTTATTGGAGAGAATTAGAAAAAAATATATGTTAATTTTATGATTGTCAGAAACAGTCAAGACCATGACAGGCTTGGAGGGTAAAGGCTTTGGCATAAGAAAGGCTTTGGCCCTGGGAAGTAAAATATTAAAATAATACAATTAGAGGACAATCAAGTGCTTCTCCTTACGCTTACTTGGATCAGGAAGTCCCTGGGAGCCTGTAAAGATTGTTTCAGTGGAGCCTACACTCTCTCCCTGCCCAAGACCCATAGAACAGGGACCCTCTCTGGACCTAAGCATCTTACCTGTATTCCTGTGACCGCTCTACCTGCCTTAGAGGACCAGACGTGTCCCTCAGGAAAATCTACAACATCAGAGAACTTAGACGCAAGTCCAGCATAAGATCTTTGGGGCTGGACAATCCCAGAGTCCCTCCTCCCCTTACCAGCACCAAGCTAAATCAGGCCCTTCACTCCATCCCTGACTGAGAAGTAAGCATTGAGACATCACTGAGTGCCTAGGGCTTTGCTAGACCCTCAGGGAAGGAAGAGTTAACACGTGAGCCTCACCGTCTAAGAGCAGAAATGCACACGACTCTCCTTTTCTCCCTGGCACACTCCTATCCATACTTCAAAATAGAGTTCAAAAGCCATCTCCTCTGTGAAGACTCCTCTGACCTCTCCAGATGGAATCATTTACTCACACTTCTGGAATCCTACTGTAATTTCTTCACCCATCTGCTCAGATACTTTGAATGAATGGGAACAGAACTCAATACAAATTACAGTAGAGCAAATGGCTAGATTTAATCTAATCCTGGGATTCTCAATCACTTTTCAGCTGGGCAGATGCATATTATAGAAGAGATTCACGTTCATGGTACCCTCCTATGAACTGATGAAACAAAAATGGGGGGCAGAGGAGGGAAGAAGCAATGAAAATAGACCATGGCATTCATTTGTAGTGCCTCAGCAGCTAACTGTGTCTGTTGCTCACTGAGTGTCCATGGGCAAGTTAGGCTGGGTTGTCTCACTACCTTCTCACTAAAATAAGTCCCAAGAGAGCATAGACTTTACCTAGTTCATATCCAGCGCCCAGGACCTGACATAATGTGGGTGCCTCACAAGCAATCCATGCCAGTGGTAACCCAACCTCTGTTTCTCTCTTTCAGAAATCATATTGGAAGATCATTCAGAAATCGTAATGATGTTATTATAGGGATACCTTGCATTCCACTCTGACTTACAAAATAAAGGCTGTAACCCGTACTTCAGTATTTAACAATTATCAGTAATCAACAATGATCATGACACAGCTCATATCTGATTCCACACATGCAACTAGCTCCTCCAGGTTGAGAACTTCTGATCAGATCAACAGCCACCGGCATGATCTAGACAGTATGTATACTAGAGGGCCAGGAAGAGGAGCAATCTGTGTGGACGAGAGTTAACAAGGAATGCTTCCTGGAGGAGGAGGAGCTTGAGTTACGTTTTGAGTACGATGAACGTATGTCCTGGTTTGCCTGGGCCGGCCTCTATGTTGGTATTTCTGGTATAATTATTTTATAGTTTCATTTATTTGAAACAGAGTCTCAGTCTGTCACCCAGGCTGGAGTGCAGTGGCACGATCTTGACTCACCGCAATCTCTGCTTCCCAGGTCCAAGCGATTCTTGTGCCTCATTCTCCCCAGTAGTTGGGACTACATGTGTGCACCATCACACCTGACTAATTTTTTGTATTTTTAGTAGAGATGGGATTTCACTGTGTTGGCCAGGCTGGTCTCAAACTCCTGACCTCAGGTGATCTGCCTGCCTTGGCCTCCTAAAGTGCTGGGATTACAGGCATGAGCCACCGCGTCTGGCCTGGCATAATTATTATCTGTACTCCTTTTATCTCTCAAATTTATTATTGCTTGGAACATAAATTGTATGGTTATCCCACCCTGATGAATGTATGCAAATTCAGTTGGCAGAGGGGAGGGCTCTACTTCTCCTTCCCTGAGGACATGGAAGCCTCTCGCTCCTTCCTCTCCCCTTCACACAGTTTTGTCTCTTGATTCCACCTTTTCTGCTGACCCTCCTTGTCTTCCACACTGAACTCTCTGCTTAGGCCCATGCATCCTCCCTGGCCAGGTGCAGCCTCACCTTGATCTTGTTCCATCCAGCACCTCGCGTCACCACCCCAACACCAGCACTTTGTTCAGGAAACACTTTCTTCACTTGGCTTCCTGCACTCCACTTTCCCATTTTTTCCCCCACCTCACTAGATAGTCCTACTTATTAATAGAATCTTTGCTGCTTCTTCCACATCTCCGCAGCCTCTACATGCTGGAAGTCTCAAGGCTCAGCCCTTGGACCTCTTCTCTTCTCTATACTTGTGTATTTTGGGCCATCTCATCCCATCCCATCCCATGCCTTGAAAAATCATGTATATGCGAATGGCTCCCAAATGTATTACCAGCCCCAACCTCTCCCCTGAGTTCCAGACTCCTATATGCACCTACCTATCCATAGCTCCACCCATCTGTCTAATGACATTCTCAATTTTCACATGTCTAAGACTGACTCTTGGTAAACAGATTCTTGCTCTAGTCATCATGACTTGGTCATTTTTTTTTTTTTTTTGTCTGTTTGTGTGTTTTGTTTTGTTTTGTTTTGTTTTTGAGATGGAATCTTGCTCTGTCACCCAGGCTGGAGTACAATGGCATGATCTTGGCTCACTGCAACCTCCGCCTCCCTGGCTCAAGCAATTCTCCTGCCTCAGCCTCCCAAGTAGCTGGGATTACAGGTGCCCACCACCATGCTCAGCTAATTTCTGTATTTTTAGTAGAGATGGGGTTTTACCATCTTGGCCAGGCTTGTCTTGAACTCCTGACCTCAAGTGATCCACCCACCTCAGTCTCCCAAAGTGCTGGGATTACAGGCGTGAGCCACTGCGCCTGGCCCAGTGACCTTAGTATTTTGGCATTGCTGCTGCTCCAGTTGCACAAGTGAAAAACCAAGGAACTTGCTTGACTTTTCCCTTTCCCTCATTACACATTCAACCATCATCATGTCCCACCAATTCTACCAAGAAAATAACACATCACAGATCTTTTCACCTGCCTCCTTTCCCAGGGTCACTGTCTTCATCCATCCCACCAATACCTCTTGCTCAACTATAAAGCTCCTAGCCTACTCCCCTGCCTCAGCTCTTACCCTCATAGTCCATTCTTCAGACATTGGCCCATGTGATCTGTTTTATACAGAAAATCAGAACATGTCCTCATCAATTTCAAAGCCTACATGGTTTCCCACTGCTCCTGAAACAAGACTTCTAGCCACGCCTACCAGGCCCTGTCTAGTCTGGCCCTGGCTACCTCTTATTTTAGTTCCATGCACTCCCTCCCTCCCTGTTTGTGCTGCAGCCACAGGTTCCCACCTCGGAGCCCTTGCACTTTCTATTCTTTCTGCCCAGAGGCTCATCCCCGACATGTATGTGTGGTTCATTCTCTCATTTCATTTAGATCTTGGCTCAAGAGGCTGCCCTTGATTCTTCTCCCCACCCCAACCCATATCCTGAGGAGCTGGCCTTGCATGCTTGCTTATCTCCTTATTGTCCATTTCTCCTTCTGGAATGAAAGCTCCTTAAGAGAAGGAAAACCTTTTTCTCGTTCACTTCATTATCCCTGGTGCCTACAACAGTGCCAGGCACATACAAGGTGCTGGATCAATATTTTTTGAATGAAGAGATCATCCCCTCTGGGTACTCAGGCTTGCACCCCTTACATTATTTTTCTGACCTCATGGTCCTGGTCTCCGCAGCCTCTCAGAACGCCAATCCACCCCGCTCCTTCTCCTCACCCTCCTCTTTGCCTCCACTGTCTCTGGCTTTCCCCAGACTGTCTCTCACTTCTCAGGCTGCTCCTTCCTCAGGCTGCCTTCCCACTCCTCCAACCTCTGCAGACCTGTGGAGACTAGGTCTCAACCTTCTGGTCTCACAGCTCCCAGTCGGTGGTTCCCGAAAGCTGACTGAGGAGACATTGAGACCACCCTCCCTCCCAGACACAGCCAGGGCTATCTCCTGCAGCAAGTCTATCTTCCCAGAGCCCAGAGTCACAGCACAGAATGTGGGAAGTTGGCCAGCCTGCAGGGGGCTTGTCTGGGTTTCTATTCTCACCTCCAGGGGATGATAATCTCTCCCATAGGCCCCTAGAGCCACCTTCAGACCACACCCTATCCTACTTCTTCTTTCTCTTACTTCCAGCCCATCAATTCACTCTGATGTGCATAAATCTTCCCTGGATCCCCAGGCCTAGCAGTCCAAAACCTTTCATAATCCAGTCTCAACCTCCCTTTTCCAATCCTATTTTCCACCTTTTTCAGAGACAAATCTAATGCTTCAGCCAGACGCCTTTATTCCCCAGGCCTCCAGCTTGCCGCTTGCCTTCCCATCTGAGGGCCTTGTTCCTCCTGCCTGGAATGCCCTCCTCCCAGCCCTGCTCACTGGAACCTCCCCCGCTGCAGGGATTCTGCCTCTGTCCTCGGGCCACTTTGATGGTTTTCACTTTGCCAGGGCGCTAACATTGTTGTGCCCACATTTCATCTGCTCTCAGTTCTCTGAAGGGAAGAAGCATGTCTATTCATCTATAGGTCCCCTGCAGGCTAAATTCAAATTAACTACATGTGTTAACACAGCGTTTCCCAGGGTATGTTAGGTAGAACACACCATGATATACTCTACAAGAGAAAGGAAGAGAAAGGGAGGGAGAGAGGAAAAGAGGGAGGGAGGGATGAAAAAGGAAGGAAGGAAGGAAGGAAGGAAGGAAGGAAGGAAGGAAGGAAGGACGAAGGAAGGAAATATTTTTTTTAAAAGGATATGGATGCTGGGCTCAGTGGCTCACGGCTGTAATCACAGCACTTTGGGAGGCCAAGGCAGGCGGATGACCTGAGGTCAGGAGTTTGAGACCAGCCTGGCCAACATGGTGAAACCCTGTCTCTACTAAAAATACAAAAATTAGCTGGGTGTGGTGGTGGACGCCTGTAATCCCAGCTACTCGGGAGGCTGAGGTGAGATAATCACTTGAACCTGGGAGGCAGAGATTGCAGTGAGCCGAGATCATGCCATTGCACTCCAGCCTGGGCAACAAGGGTGAAACTCCATCTCAAAAAAATAATAATAAAATAAAAAATAAAAGGGTGTGGTTTTCATGTTTAAATAATACTATCGACCACCTTCTTGAACATTCTCCATGCACCCTAGGAAATTAAATGATCTGAGAATTCCAACAGTTAAGAAATCTGTTTATCTCTGTTTCCCACAGCTTTTCCCAAACAGATCTGACTACTGAAACCACTTTCTGCATTTATCGCTTTTAACAAGCTATTTGGAGAAAATACTGATTGAAAGAATGAGAGTTTGGTGACATGGGTCGGCACTGCAGGGAAGGTTCTGTGATGGGGAGGTGGAAGGATGGGAATCACTGTCAGGCTGGGAAGGTTGGCCTTAATCCTATAAAGTGAGTTTCTCAAACCCAGGCACCCATTCCCCAGGGTGTGCCCCGGAGACTGGGATTCCCAGGAATGACAGAGCACCACCTGCCCCTTGGAGCATCCATATTAGTGGAAGGTTTGGTGGGTGGGAATGAATGGCTATGTATTATTATATTAAAACAAACAAATTTATGACTCAACAGCATGCACAATTTGAGTAGAATTTTCAGCCAGAATGTTGAGTTTGTGCTGGCTGTTTACTGTTAAGCCTTCAGACTGTCCCAGGAAATAGGAGCTCCTTGCATCTGCAGTTTGGGGAACTTGGTGGAAAAGTGTGGGCAGCCCTGATAAGCAGTCGAAGGCTCTTCAGCAGGGCCTATCACAAAGTCAATGGGGATGTTCGGGAGATTAGCCTGGCAAGGAGCTCAGGGTGCAGACAGTGGGAGGTGAGAGCTGTAAGGAGATTAGCTGGCTATGTCCTGTTGTAACCAAGCACAAGGGTAAAGGCAAATGCATGGTTGCACCAACTGCCCCTGCCTATGGAGTAGGGTATCCATATGTTATGGACCGTGCAGTTGCATTTCTGCAACCAGACCTGAAATGTACCTACAAAAGGGGCCCACCAGGCCCCAGACCCTCTTCATCTCTGCACCAGGTCCCTCCAGGACCCACACAACCACCGGCCACAGGTACAGGGCCCATCCCCTGCCACAGCCATGGAACACACATACCAAGAAAGTGCTGGTAAGCCCACCCAACTTGCCCCCGTTCCCACCAGCTTTCTGGATACCCTTAGGCTCCCAGTGTGGGCTGACTCACCCATATGCTTGGGGAAAGAGGTACTGCGGTCTGTCTCCTGCCATTGGGGGAGGGTCTCGGGGGTTGGCAGACATCTTTGGAGGTGTCCTCTGAGGGTAGGGATAATTGGGCTGGACAAAAGGGATGTAGCTCAGTAGTGGGGTGTAGGAAGAGCGGAAGATCTGCTGTCCCATCTGCTGTGGGTTGTATGGCGTCACCTGCAGGTCACAGAGAAGAGAGGGGTGAGGTCACCATTCCCCAGCCCAACTCTAACCCCAGCCACCCGCCCCCAGTCTCAGCCCCTGTGCCCCTCAGTCACTGTTGGGTACAAAGAAGGCAACATGTTGGAATGGAGAAAGCCTAGGGCTCAACTTACGTAGTGAGCCTGGCAAGTTACCTAATTTATCTGAGCCTCAGTTTCCCCATCTGCAAAATGGGAAAACACTATCTATGTTGTTAGTGGGGATAGAGTCAGGTGATACAAGTAAAGAGACAGGCATATAGTAAATAGCAAATCAGTATTATTTCCATTCTCTTCCCTGTTTGCCTAGCTTTTCCCTCTGTCAATAACCATCTCAAAAGCCCCTTGTTTATTTTTAAGTCTTTCATTATCCCCTAAAAGCTGTTGTGATTTACACAGCTCTGGCTTCTATCTCTCTTGAGATCCTTTCAACAGATTCCAAGTCTGAGACAGCCCTACCCAGTGGAAAGTCCTGCGATGGCAGCAATGTCCTACATCTGTGCCGTGTGACGTGGAAGCCACCGGCCACACACGACAATTGAGCATTTGAAATGTGGCTCATGGGCATGAGGAACTGAGTTTTGATTATACTTAATTTTAGCTAATTTAAATTTAAATAGCCACACATAGCTGGTGGCTGCCATAGTAGACAGTGTGAGTCTAGGAGGAAGGGCAAAAAAAGGCAATGGGGTTGAGCACAAACTCTAGGGAAATACAGGAATTTAGTGGTGCTTCCGAGACTGCCCGTGATGAATTCCGACCAAGAACTGGGGCTCCCACCATCTTGCTGCGACAAGGCAGAGACCTCATCCATCTTGTTGACCACTATCTCCCCAGCCCTAAGACAGTGCCTGGGACACAGTCACTGCTTAACAAACACGTGTTAAATGAATGAATGCAAGAAAGGGAGAGAGAAGAAAGCAAAGAGGGGCAGAAGGAAGGAAGGAGGAAAGAAAAGACCACTAAGGCATCTGCTTGAATACCTAAATGATGGGGGGCTCGTTACCTTATGAGCACTACATTCCACTACTGACAGCTCCAAATATCAGAAAGCCTTTTCTCATACAGAGCTGATGTCTAACCCCTTGTGTACTGAGGGGAGTATCAGTCAGAATTTGAAGAAACCTCTGGATTTCCACTTTAATAGCAAGTTTGGGGTCCAAGTGCTCAGGAATCGGGCACTCTGACAGCCCTCTCTCACCCCATACACCCTTATCTAAAAAAAATCCACAAGGGAGGCTGGGTGCAGTGGCTCACGCCTATAATCGAGCACTTTGGGAGGACGAGGCGAGCGGATCACAAGGTCTGGAGTTTGAGACCAGCCTGGCCAATATGGTGATACCCCGTCTCTACCAAAAATACAACAATTAGTCAAGCATGGTGGTGCGTGCCTGTAGTCCGAGCTACTCGGGAGGCTGAGGCAGGAGAATTGCTTGAACCTAGGAGGCAGAGGTTGCAGTGAGCCAAGATTGTGCCACTGCACTCCAGCCTGGGCAACAGAGCGAGACTCCGTCTAAAAAAAAAAAAAAAATCCACAAAGGCTAGCACTCATTGACCGCTTAAAATGTCCCCAGCCCTTCACATGGATGCTGTCATTAAAACTCCAGAAATCCCTGTGAGGTAGGGCCATTATTATTTCCAGTTTGGAAGCAGGAAATCTGAGGTTCAGAGAAGTGAAGCAACTTTCTCAGTGTTTCCAGTGTCTGAGTTGTGGTCAGAACCCCAGCAGGGTAAGCCTGGAGCCCATACCTTGTTTCTCACTAGCCTCTCTATGCTGTGTCCTCTTTGGAAACCTGAGTCCTCCCTCCCAGTCCTCCCCAATGTTCTCCAGTGGAGATGTGGGGCCTGGTGATGCTGGGCGCAGGCACCAAATCCCAAGGTGATGAGCTAAAGGTCAGAACATACCAAGAGCACCTTGCAGGTCAGATGGGAGTCATGACCCTGTGGGTCAGCATGGCAGAAATTACCCCTGTCCTCATTCCTCATGGGGGAGGAAATGCCTGGACTTGGGAGGGGATCGAAGTGGAGGAGGCAGGTCCTAGAGCTCATGCAGTGTTATAAAAAACGTGCCCCTGATTCCATGTATCTGATGAAACTATAAAGTAGAGCTTTGTAGCCTGCTCTGGAGCCATCTCCAAATATAATCCTCACTGACAAAAGCAATGGAACAGTGCGCCCAGAATGCTGCATTTATATAAAAATGTTTGTATAAATAGATATCGCCGGAAAAATATGTAAAAAACCATTAAACAGTGATTGCCTCCAAGTTTTAAAAATTTTTACCATGTTTTTATATTACTTTTTTCAAATACATACACATGCATGCATGCATACACATACACGTAATTATATAAAAATATTCTCTCTGGAGCCAGGTGGACGATATTCCTGTTCAAGGGGTGGAGGCAATGGGGCTGAGGTTCCCTGACCCAGATCATCTCTCATCCCAGCTTCATCTCAGGATGCAAGTGTTCCTGCTGCTGAGAAATCAGTGCTGGCCCAGGTAACAAAGCTGCCTACACCTGCGGGCTCTTCCCTACCCTCCCGAACATTCTGACACATTTCAGGCCAGAGGTGCAGTTTGCACGGAGGGTGGGGCTCCCTGGGGAGACAGGAGAGGCAGAGGCTGTATGAGTTGGAGTGTGGGGGTGTCCACATTTGTGTGGAGGAGCAAGGCCAACCTGGGGCTATGGCAGGCTGGGTGTTGGTGCCCTCTGCTCCTCCATTCTAAGCTCCTTTCCTCACACCCCCATCCCTGCCCCAAGACTCAATATCCCTCAATGTGCTTCTGTATCTATTTGTGTGCCTGTGCCTGCACACAGGCTCCTGCAGCTTGGTGGCATGTCTACAACTACACCTGTGTTTCTATCTGCGCGTGTGTGTGTGTGTGTGTGTGTGTGTGTGTTTGCATTTCTCTTTCTGCTGCTTTATTTTCGGGCGGTATTTTTGTGCATCTACGTACAAGATGTAGTAAAGCATGGTCATTGGAGCGCCAGCCTGCCAAAGGTCAAACTCTCAATTATTGTCCCACAGATATTTATCCCGACCTACCCATGAAAGTAGTGTTGCCAGATTTAGCAAATAAAAACACAGGACACCAAGTTACATTCAAATTTCAGATAAATAATACACATTTTTAGCCTAAGTATATCCTCTGCAATATTTGGGACATACTTACACTACACATTTTTTCCTTGTTTATCTGAAATTCAAATTTAACTGGGTGCCCTGGATTTTAACTGGCAACCCTACATGGGAAGACTATGACTCCTCAGTCCCACTGATGCTGAAAAAGCCATGTCGTTTGCATTGGCCAGTGGAAGGTGGGTGGAAGTTCCCACAGACAGGTCTGAGTTGAGGATTTCAGAGGCATCACGTGTTTCTGCTTGCCCTGTTGGGCTCTTGCCATCCACCGTGGAAACAGCAAGAGGTACTGAATCTTCAGCAGAGGCCCAGGAGAGGCACGTGGAACCCACCTAAACCTGATCCACAGCCCAGCTCAGCCAGCCCATAGACCCAAGCAAGAAATTAATATTCATTGTTGAAAGTCCCCGAGATGTGGAGGTTATGTATTGCCACAGCAACACCTAATTTGTATGTTCCCAAGTAACTTTGCTACTTTGGGCAAGTTACTTACTTAATCTCTCTGTGCTTGGGTTTCCTCATCTATAACCCACCTCACAGGGTAATTTTGAAGGCTAAATTAGTTAGTGCAGACACAGTCCTTACGGACAGGCCCAGCACACAGGAAGGGCTCCATTAAGTGCCCAGTGTTGTCACATAGGGACATCGGTTTGTGTTTTCCACACGCATGCCGGTATGTGAGTCTGTACTCCAGAGCCAATGGTGGGCCAGCTGTGTGGTCACCAGCTGGAAAAGGAGGAGGGAGCAGATGCACCCTCTGACCCAAAGGCCTTCACGGACCCAGGACAGAGGAGGAGAGATCGTCTACTCACCTGTTGGGAGTAACATCCCAGCTGGGGGTGCAAAGCCTGCTGATAGGGCATCCTCGCTGCCTGCTGTGGGTACAGGCCCTGGGGAGAAACAGAGGCTCAGTATGGCCAGGCAAGGGGTTTCCTGCCAGAAGGCAGCAGCTACTCAGCTCAGTCCCCAGACAGGGCTGAGTTTGTCCCATCACATTGCTGGCCAGACCCATGGGCTGTCTAAGGCCCGCTGGAATCAGGCCAGGAGAAGCAGGACTCACACCACACAGGAAGCCCCTCTTAGGCAGCCTTCACAGCCTTTCCGGTGAGTGTGGAAGACAGGAGCTTCAGGAGCCTGACTGCCTCCTGGGTCCCAGATCTGTCTCTTAGTGGCTGTGTGACCTTGGGCAAATCACTTCACATCTCTGAGCCTCTTTTTCCCTCTCTAAAAAATTACATGTGCTCAGGCCTGCAAAGCCTATGAAGGTAGCCACATTATCTTTGTTGCTGTCCACACAACTTTTCTAAATGCCTTCCCCTAATCCCATACCTGCCCCCTGAAAACGCAAGGTGTCTACGCACATCTCTATGTGTGTGTGTTGGTTTGCATCCATGTTTAAGTACACCTGCATGTGTGCTTGCATTTGTGTCTATGCAGCTATGTATTTCTGTGTACAAATATACAACTGTGAACCCAGGCATGTTAGTGTTGCTGTGTATCTACATGCCCATCCATATACATATACCTGTGTCTGTAGCTTACGGAGAGGGGCAGTGTGAGGATGAATGTGTTAATATATCTAAGAGCTTAGAATAGTGCCCAGCACATAGTAAGGACTCAATGTTCAGTGTGTTTGTCATCCCTCATTGCCTCCTCCCTTAAACAGCTTTCTGGCAATTCAGCCAGATGGGAAATTGACATTTTACTCACAATTCTGCCTTGGGGTGCTCATGTGTCCACACACAGACATAAGACACACACACACACATACCACAGAACTGCTGCTGTAGCAGTGGTCAGTTCTAGTCTCAGACTCTGCCTCCACCTGCCAATCCAGAGTTTTCCCTTAAGATGAGGCTCAAAACCCAAAGTACCCCAGTCCAGGACATTTTCTCAGAAGATCTGCTGCCCGAGAGGCTGCCTTCATTCTCGGCTCAGCTTGTGCCAACGACCAAAGTGTTGATGATAGCTGACCCTACACCCTTGAGGGTTCCCTCATGGCCTGTGGACTTTCTGATATGGAGTCTGCGAGTAGGTCTCCCTGCTCTCCTCCTGCTCCATCTTCCAGGTCCCCAAGAGTGTACCTCCTCTCAGAGCCCCTCCTTGCTCTCTGCTCCCATGCAGGGGACACTCCTGACATTCCTGTGCTCAGGCCCCTCCCACTTTTGCCCACTCCTTCACCTGAAACCACTCACCTGCTCCCCTTTACTCCAAGCCCTACAACCTGGGGCAGCCTCTCTCCTGCTATGACCACTGCCCAGTCCCTGCAACCCCAGCCTCTGCCTGAACCTGGACAGAGCAGTCAGACTGATGGGGTTGCCTTACCTGTTCTCAGCCCTCCATGAGCTCCGAGGCCACTAGGCAGGTTGCTAAGTGTCCCTCCTCTGTTTCGCCCCCTCCTCTGATCCCTGTTAGCACTCATCTCTGCTTTCTACAGGGAGTTGTGCGCCTGCCTGTTTCTGTTTCTATGTGTGTGCATCAAACATGCATATATATCGTTTGTGTGCAATTGTGTGTGTGCGCGGTATCATACACAAAGATCTCTGCTGGGAGCGTTCTGTGTCACCATTTTTGAGACTCATTGTGCCCTCTCAGAGGGTGGCCAGAGCTATGCCTCCAGACTGCAGAGCCTAAGTTGCAGCAGCTGAGCTTCCCCATGGGACTCTTTCATCTTCCCTCTGCCTCTTTTTCATCATCTTCTCCCTCAGGTACAGCGCTGAGCAGTCTCCAGAATGCCCAGCCTGGGCCACGCCATCCACCCCTCACAGGAGCCCATCCAGTAGGGACAGCAGAGGGCTTAAGCTGGTGGCCCTGGTCCTCCTGGGAGCACCAGGGAGGAAGGTGCCCCTTGCTTTGTACAGCCAACTTCCCCAGCCTCCATCATCCCACACCTGCTTGTGCCAGGCTGCCCTAGGCTCTGTGGATGGCAAACAGCTGCCCACCGCTGCTGAGTCCCAGGGCGGATTCTCAGGAGATGGTGCCACACTTATGAGTTAGAAAACACTGCATGACTTCGACAACATTTCCAGTTGTTAGAATTGCAAGTTTATAACATCACAGGCAAGGGTAAATAAACATTCACTGTTCTTTGCTTAAGCCATGGCCCCTTCCCATGCACCCTCCCTCCTTAATTGGGAGCAGAGTTCCTTTATGCCAAGTAGCCCAGGAGCCTCTGAAGCTCCTCGGTGTTGGGGACTTTGCCTTCTACATCTCTGAGTCCTCCCACACAGAGCTCTGAGTAAATTGGATTTGGGACCTTATCTTTATTCCCAATGCTAAGCAGGGAAAAGACCAGGCTAGACTGTTCCCTATTTCTCCTTTCTGTCCCCTCAAGGTCTGTGGAGCTCTCTGACCCCATTTCCTTGGAAGATTGAGGCTGAATAATAATAAAAACCAACATCTGTGTCACAGCTTAAATTTTACAGAGTCTTTACCCTTCCATGGACTCAATTAATCCTTGCAACCATATCAGTAGCTGCTGCTGCTGCTACAATTGTTATGAACCCATTTCACAAATGAGGAACCGTGGCTCTGAGCAGCTAACCAGCCTAAGGCCTAACTTGGAAGCAGCAGAACCTTTAAAGTCAAGTCTACTGATTTCAAAACCTGCCTGCTATCATCTCAGCTCCTTGATCAGCTATCTTGAAGATGGACAGCATTGTGAGATCACAGAAGCTGGGAGAAGGTAAATTATGCTGTCCTTCCTTGTCACCTGGGAGGACCAATGCCTTCCACAGCCAACTTCAGCTGGGCCCATTCAGTGCTTAAACTGTCTCACAGAACCCAGCAGGCCTTACCAGCCAGGGTCCTTCTGCTGCTTCTGCTCAGAAGCCCAGGAACCTCATAGTCAGCCCTACGATGCTAAAGACAGAGGACCTCCATGCTCAGAAAATGATATGTCCAAATCTCACCCACTCCAAAAAGTCAGAAGAAATTAACATAGCAAAGAGATGCTATCCCCACTTAATAAAGCAAACCATTGCAAATTAGTTTACATGGTGAGCTCTGTGAGGGCATTTTAGAGTGAATCAGCTTGTACTAAACGAATTATGCAGTTGTTTCCCCTTTAGAGGTGGAGATGCATAGAGCTGGTCTCTGGTTTATTCCTGAACTTGCATTAGACTCCAAGCTTTTCTTAATCATCCTTTTTTTTTTTTTTAGAGACAAGGTTTCGCTATATTGTTCAGGCTAGCCTTGAACTCCTGAGCTCAAGCAATTCTCCTATCTCAGCCTCTGGTGTAGGCTGGGACTCCAGGCACATGCCACCACACCTGACTTTAGTCATCTTTGAATCCCTCCACCTAGAACAATGCTCAGCCTCTAGTAGGTGTAGGGAGAAACGGTTTTCAAAATTACTTAAATTAATGAGTAAATAAATACATAGAAATGAGTAAATCGTGAGTAAGTGAGTAAATGAATAGTGAATAAGCACACAAAAATGAAAGGGTAGAATCATATTGGTAAAGGAGTCAGCGAATCAATGAACAGGACATTTCAAGACCTGTGTGTAAGGACAATAGACTACTAATATGAACAGGTCCACGACAATAGACTACTAATATGAAACTGGTCCACTTCAGCTTCCTTCTTAGGTCACCTTTCATCACAACCTCTCACCTCCACAGTGGGGTGTGAGCTTTCCCTCCCTGGGGAGGGGACGGGTACTTGTTCTCTTTAGCAAACACACACACACAAACAAAAAGCTTGAAAACAAAACAGAGAGCGACTTTGCTAAGTTCCTTTAAGATTAAGAAGCTAAGCCTGGTGGACCAGCTTGAAGAGTCTTTATATGGAGAAGAGCCAATCCCCTTTCCCCATAGGACATAAGGTTTGTGCTGTGTTGAAAGGGAAAGAATGACATAGGGTTCCTAGGGATGGAGAGGGGGGAAGGGATGTAGCAACAGGACAAGCCGAGTTGGAAGTATTTCCTTCTCTGCTTTCTCACTTCAGGCTGTGCTGGGCCAGGCTGGGGCAGCAAATTGCCAAGGTCGTGGATGCACAAATTTGAGTTCCTGCCCTTCCCCATACAATGACATACAATTCTGGAGAGAAGCCAGTGAGAGGAACAGAAGACAGAAATCTTAGGCATGGAGAATCTTTCCTGAAAAAATTGAGTTCTACCTAAAGGGACTATTTAAGTTATTGGATTGGGCTAAGGCTTAAACCAGAGCGGACATTTATTTAATTTTTCCCTCCTTCTACCCAGTGGGCGGCAGCTTTTAAGGGATATTAAGTTAAATCGACAAAATAAAGAAACTACATTTTCCCTGCATAAATAAGTTCTGTGAGTAGAATTTCCAGCCCTGCTACAGGTGCTTCACTGTCCCTTTGTGTCTGGCCATTGATTTTCTCCTTTAGCTATGAGCCCAAGAATGTGTGCCAAGCCACCTTGGTCAGTACAAAGCTAAGACTGCTTGGTGTAGTTTAAGTAAGGTGGCCATATACACTCATCCCATGGTATCCTCAGAGGATTGGTTCCAAGGCCACCCTCCCTCCCCTGCCCTGTGGATACCAAAATCTGAGGATGCTCAAGTCCCTGATATAAAATGACATACAAAGATGCTCAAGTCTCTGATATAAAATGGCATTTGAGGGCCGGGTGCGGTGGCTCACCCCTGTACTCCCAGCTCTTTGGGAGGTGGAAGCGGGTGGATCACATGACACGGGGAGTTCGAGACCAGCCTGGCCAACATGGTGAAACCCAGTCTCTACTAAAAATACAAAAATTAGGCAGGTGTGGTGGCACACATACCAGTAATCCCAGCTACTTAGGAGGCTGAGGTAGGAGAATTGCTTGAACCTGGGAGGCAGAGGTTGCAGTGAGCCAAGATCGTGCCACTGCACTCCAGTCTGGGCGATAGAGTGAGACTCTGTCTCAAATAAAATAAAATGGCATATGAGGATGCTCTAGTCCCTGATATACAATGACATATAAAGATATTCAAGTCCCTGATATAAAATGGCATATGAGGATGCTCAAGTCCCTAATATAAAATGGCATAGTATTTGCATGTAGCTTATGCACATGCTCCTGTATCCTTTAATCTCTAGATTACTAACAATGCCTAATAATGTACTATGTAAATAGTTATTGTACTGTATTATCTTTTACTTGCATTATTTTTTGTTGTTGTATTGTTTTTTGTTGTTGTTGTTTTCTTCTTCAAGTATTTTCCATCCAAGATTGGTTGAATCTGTGGATTCAGCCCATGGATACAGAGGGCTGACTGTAATTTGTTGTCCAAACCAGGACACTTGAGAGTGAAAAGGGATGCCATTCATATTATTCTGGAACAGAAGACCTAAATTGGGACTGTCCCAAATAATCTAGGATATATGTCATCCAACTTCAAACGAAGTCACAGGAAAGAGGTGGGAAACAAGGACTGTGACATCATCTTCTCCTGGGAGCCCAAGCACTTAACCAGCCACAACTAGCAAAGAGACTCTGAAATAAAGAGCATAGTGTGAACTGGAATTCAGACAATGGAAAGTTAGGACCAAATATACACGTGTATGTATATTTGGTCTAAAGTCTAAAGACTCTTTGTGAAGTAGACCCCCTGCCAGCCACTCTTTCTCTGTGGCCGAAACCCCCGTGGATGTCCACAGGAGAGCCAGGCCAGCTCACTGACCTGATACTGCAAGAAGGTAGAGTGATTCGTGAACACTGGTGGAGGTGGGTAGTTCAGGTTGAGCCAGAGTGGCTGGTTCAGGGTTGCTGAGGTCATGGCTGTAGCAAAGTGTGGAGTGAAAACATTCCCTGTGTACTTCGGGTTGTTCTTGTCAGCAATCGTCACAGGTGCGTTAACTGCAAGTCACAGGAGAGGTAAAGCAGGTCAGTGATGGAGGCAGGGAGAGGCCAGGACACCTTCAGCATCGCAACTTCCCTAGGGATTCACAGTCTCACAGGTCAGGTCCTTTAAGCTCCAAGAGCGTTCTTCAAAGTTCTATTACATTTCCAACTATAGGTAAACATCATTAGTTCACACCTTACCAATTTGAAAGGGATGAAAATCCCAGAAGGTCTGGCTTGGAGCTTTTCTTTCCATCGTTCACTAGTAAAGAAGGCAGTTTAGCAAGGGAATACAATAAGCCAGATTGCTAGGGCTATATTTCACCTACTTACAAAATGAAATTCTTTCAACTGCTTTGGAAAAATCCAACTTTATGTGAACCACTGCTATGCCATTGGAATCATCCTTATCACATGATTAAAGCAGCCCTTCCCTAAGGACATATATTTGGCAACACTAAGAAACTTTCGCAGGTTGTTGTATCTATATGGGAATTTTAAAAAATATATTTTAAAACATTAAATAATTCAGCATGCAGTGACTCAAAATTTGTCTAAACAAATGAAGTTAGGTTGAGTTGTTTCAAGATAAGAATGCTGGATTCTTCCTTTCTACAAGATGTTGTGGGGGCTTATAAAATCAGAAATGGGTCCTCAGTTTCCCGCTTATTGGCATCCTTTTGGGAAAAGAGGTTTGACTAGAACACTTGTAGGAAGAGAAAGCAGGAACATAATCTCAATATAGAAATAATCTAAAGCAAGGATTTTTTGTTTTGGCTTGGGCAATTTGAGAGGATATAATACATCCTGGGTCAGGGCTATATTCAGAAGTGACCATTAATAATGCTGACGTGACCCTTGAAAGCCAACTACATTTCTCTAGCAACTGTATTCCCAACAAGGGATATGGGGAGAAAGTCATTGCCCATATTTTATGAGTTTAAAAACTGACACCTCTAGAAAGGCGGTAAATTGCCTACAGATAAGACAGCCACTTGGTGACAGAGCCACCCTGAAGCCTGTGAGGGTCACTGCAACCCCCTCCCCTCCAATCCCTCCCTTGGTAGGTCAGCTCACATTTCAACTCTGGCCCATCCACTTCCAATTTGTTTCGAAGTCTCGGCTGCCCGCTTGGGTTCTTGGTGGCCCCAAGGAACTCATAGAGCAAGTTCTTCTCGGCTGGACAGGTAGGTTTCTTGGGCGGCAGGGTCAGTGATGCAGTGCCCACTGGGTCACAGCAACCCTCCTCACCACAGGCGTCCTTCTGGCTCTGGGGCCACTGGCTGAGAAAGAGGCTCTCTTGACCCTTTTTTGGCTCCTTGGTGCCAGGGCTCCATTCTGTAGCAGGAAAGAAACTGAGTCAATGCCTCTGGAGGGCCAAGTGCTGGATGCTGCAAGCACCTTTTTGTGGACTACATGATGAATCCTCTGTAGCACACGCCTGAGGCTTGGACCACTTTGGGGGACTCTCTTTCAGCCAAATACAATCCCAATCTCTCCCTGAAACCCTCCCTGGCCCCTGCCCCCCGATCTCATGCATCCATCAATCCATCCATCTGTTCATTCATCCACCCATCTGTCCATCATCTTTGCCTTTCTTTCTTCTATCCATCCATCCATCTGTCCATCCATTTGTCTGACTATCCATCTTTATCTTCCTACCTTCCTTCCATCCATCCACCCCTTCATCCTTCCTTCCATCATTCCTTTATTCAAATTACCTTTCTTTTCTTTCCTCTCCTTCCTTACTTTTCCTCATTCCTCCCACCCTTCCTTCTCTCCAACCATCCATAGTGCCAGGCTGAGAATACAAGGATGTTGTGGACACAGTTCCTGCCTTCAGTGAGCACATGGCTTAGTGAAGGAGTCACACATTCTTACAGAACATGTGGTCTGAGCCACACACTTTGGTCTCTCATCCTGGATTCTACTTTTGTTTTATTACTCACAGGTGATTCAGCTCACTTCTCAGTGCCAGGCCTTGACCTGAGTGCTGGGGACACAGTTGTGAGTCAGAGCTAGACTGTGCCCTGCAGGAGCTCATAATAAGAAAAAAAGAGAGACATGCCCAGAAATAGCCCCAGGACAAGGCAGATGAACACCATGAGGTGGCAGAGGGAAGAAATGGAGAACAGGGTGGCTGAGACTGCTTCTGTCTGAGAAGGTTCCTTCCAGAAGGAAGTAGGGTTGCAGCGAGGCCTTACATCCAGGGGTATTGGGGAGGAAGGCATGGCAGGCATGGATAACTGTGGGCAAAGGCCTGGAAGCATCAAGGAGACATTGTGAGTCACTGGATATGGCTAGAGTGTGGAGCAGGGACAAGATTGGTGGCAGACCCAGGTCTCTCACTAAAGAGACAGAGCATTTATTCTCCCAATGCAGACATACTTTGGGGACCATCACAGGATCCTCCACGGCAGTGGTGGGAAACCTGGCCACCCACCAGATGGCTGTGCACTGCGCTGCCCAATAGCAGGCACCGGCATCTGTCTGGATGCAGCCAGAAAGGACCTGTGCCTCAGTGTTTCCTGTTGATAATAATAGACCTGATCCCACCAGCTTTTGGCCCCCCAGCCCAGCAGCTTGGGGGCTGAGCTTGGGGGCTAAGGCTGTCTTCCTAGCACCATTCCAGCAAAGGAAAGAGCTGCTCTAGCCTGAGCCAATTTAGAAGGAAACAACATTTTTATCAAAACATCCCTAGAGTCTTTTCCAGGAGTTCCTCCGGTTGCCAAATTCAGCCCCTAGCCAGTGAACTGAAATAACAGTACCCACTAATAATAGCCCTTTCCCCAGAGACACACACACCTGCAGCTTCCCACTCATATTTACAGGTGCCTTAAACATCTACGAAGCTCCCTCTTCCAAGGTCTGGGCACACAGACATATATACATTCCTATCTGTTGTTCCTTTGACTTAGTGACACATACACAAGTACACACATGACAGACGTATTCGCAAATGTGTACACAGACATGCTTAGATGCACCACTCTTGCATTTTCTCTAACAAATACACTCAAACCTTCAAAACTCCTTTTGGCACACTTTTGCCCACACATTCGTACACACAGACATGCACCAATGGAGGGTGGGGAGGGTGGGACCAGAACTGCCTCCAATCCAGCAGCCCCATCCAACAGGGAGGTATCTATGGGTCCCTCCTGGAGAAGAGGTAGGAGGAGGGTCTCCTCTCTGGGAAGAGCTCAACCGTCTCTCTCCTACAGCTCCTCATCCTAAAGCCCTCTGGCTCCTAGAAGCCTGTCCGGGACCCAGAGTTCAGCTTGCAATCCACAGCTCTGATTCCTTGGCCTTCCTGCAATGCTCCAGGACACAGAATGTTCAGAATGACTTTGCTCTTATTTTCTCAGGTAGATTAATTTGGACCCTCCCAATACGGGTGTCTCTCAGTTATCCATCCATGCTCATAGCCCACAGGGAATTGTTCTTTTGGCTAACATGGGTATGATCACTCTCTTAGTGACTCCTGAGTCTAGGCAATGGCCATGGCCATCAGCCTACCTTCTTGGAACCATATAGTCTGACTGGTTAGATCAGAACAACACACAGAATCCTGGGCATAAAGTAGGAGAAGCTTGGGAGGTGGCTGGCTTTCCTGGGAAGAATGTGAACTCCTCAGTAAAGTAAGTCCCAGGAAACAGATCCCAGAGTCAACAGTCTGCACTATGCCTGGATAATTTACGCATCTACCCGCTACCCCAGAGAGGGAGGACCAGGCCTCATGTTCAGAAAAGGTACCTCCATGAGATAGATGCCAAATGACCCCAGCTACCAATCAAATTTCTCTTCTATACATCTTGGCATCCCCATGCTGTAGTTTCGCCCTGAACCCAGCTAGGGTAAACACTTCCTTCAATGTACTCTGGACACCCGTTTGATTCCAAAGTTAAGCCAATTACTACATGGTGCCTATTTCTCTTCTCAAAGTATGTTGAGATCAGGGCCTCTGGGTTTGCTTACAAAAGCTGTGCCCTGCACAGGGGCACCCAGCAAAATAAGCCTGTGGGGGTTGGAAACAGCCCGTCCCTCGGGGCTGTGCCCACCAGAGAGGCTGCTTTGTCTTGCTTTGCACAAAGATGCTTTATGTACATGCTGCAGCCCTGATTGGCTTCCTGGGAAGGACCTCCTCCTTGCAGACCCACTCTACCCCAGTTCCAACCCCACTCACCCATCAAGTGGTGCCTCTCCACAGCAGGGTCAGCCTTGGGCTTGGAACAGATCTTGGCAAACACTGGGAGCTGCCTCTTCTGAGCAGGGAGCTCAGGGAGCTTGTCAGGGGGTGCAGGAGGAGGTGGGGGAGGCAGCAGCAGAAATGGGCTCAGCCCTGTGGGCTCCTTGGGTCCAGGGCCACTGAACAGGTTGTCCTGCAGGAGGTCTTTGGTGACCCTTGTCTTGTCCAGCACACTCTTATTGTCAGGGGCCTTGGATGTCTCAGTGGACTTCAGTGGGAACTGGGACAGAAGCTTGCTGACCTCCAAGTTGGAGTCACCTAGGATGCGGCCCCTGTCCTCTGTCCCCTTGCTGCTCTTGACCTTGGCGGCACACAGAATGTCTGTGACAGTAGACGTGGCAGAATCACAGTCCTGCCTGCTGCTGATAATGGGCATGGCCACCTTCTGCTTCAGAAGCTTGTCTCCGACAATGATGGAGGCTCTGGGGCGCTCATTACTACCTGCCGCTAGAAGAGGGGCAAGAATGCAGGGAGCCAGCTCTCTGGTCCCCTCGGGAGAGCTGCCAGGTGCCTCCAGCTCCCCAGAACTCTCTTCGACCAGGATCGAGTGCTCTTTGGTGAGGCTTAGGAACTCCTGTTCCACCAACAAGGAGATCTCATCTTTGCCACTGCTGAGCTCCAGAGCTCTGGAAATGGGTCAGAGAGACAGATGGTGTTAGTGCCAGCTCACCAAGGCGTGGCTTTGCAGAAGGACATAGGCCCCAGAAAAGGGGCCTATAACACAACAAAAACACACTTCCAGGTAAGATAACCCAGCAGACACAGTGGACCCCCAGAGGGTCCTATACCACAGCGGTAGGATGCAGCACTGAGAGCATGGTTTTGAAAAATGGGGAAACCTGGGTCCTCTCCCAACAACCTTGCTGAGTGAGCTGGGGCAAGTCACAGCCTCACTGAGCCTTAATTCTAGTCCATTCCTCCTTGTTCTTCATGCTCAGAACCTGAAGCAATGAAAGACCAGAGAAGGGGTTCACTGTGGAATTTTTCCCAGCAGCAAAGGGGTCAGGAGCAAGCCAACAGCTCTAAGTGCGGAGTCTAGGGTGCTGGGGCTGAGCCCTGGGAAGCCCCCAGGAGCGTAGCGCAGCCCCCATCACCTCACTGCAGAATGGTGGAGTGGACAGCCTAAGCTTACACCCTGACCCAGTCAATTCCCATCGGTGTGACCCTGGGCAGGTTGTTCAGCATCTTGGTATTCTGTCTCCTCCTCTCATTACTAGGGGTATCACAGAGGTGCAAAGCACTTTGAATGGTGTCTGGCATAGAGTAAGGGCGATTCAAAGGTCAGCTCTCATGTTTACACCACTGTCAGCCTTGGTTGGTCCCCTCCCCTGGATCTCATACAGTAGCCTCTTGGATACTTGTGTTCACTTTGGCATGGCCTCTGACCTGATCACAGCCTCTGGACTGGGCCTCACTTCATGCGCAGCACCAGCAGTTGGGAGATCCCTACACTGATTCACCGGGATCTTTCTGAACCTAAATATTGGCCTCAACCTGCACCTTGGACCCTGGGTCCTCCTTTGCACCCTTGCTGGTCTGCACCTGTCTGATAGCACCTGATAGTCTCCTGGCTTCTAGGCTCCTCGTTGCCACTTCTCTCCAGGTGTAGAGAAGATTGCAATCCTACTGGCCTGGCTGGTGGCTCCACCCACCTCACCAGCATTCTTGGCAAGCAGGCACCCAGGAGGACAAGAGCCACCAGCCTAGAACCATCTGCTGTCCCTACTCAAGGGGCTCCTATGAGAGGTGGATGAGGTGGCCCACACCTGGAAACTGCGCAGCCTTCTATCTTGGGAGCTCTGAAGGAGAAGATGATGAAGAAGACCCGAAGGAGAAGATGATGAAGAAGGCCCAAAGGAAAAAATCAAGGAGCCCCTTAGGGGAGCTCAGCTGCTGTGGCTTAGGCTTTGCAGTCTGGAGGCCCAGCACACGTTCCAGCTCTGGCCAGCCTCTCAGAGGGCATGATGAGTCTCCAAAACGGTGACTGTGGGATGCTTCCAGCAGGGTCCATGCCTTCCTGGCAATGCTCATTGTGTACAAACACACACACACACACACACACACACACACACACACGAACAGAAACAGGCAGGCACGCAATTCACATGTCACCACACACAGACCCAGGGGAGTAGTCACTGCATTTAACAGTCAATCAGAATGGACACAGTCTGCAGTCTTAGAGGCTTCCTATTGTGCCAGACAGGAAACCTTTAGTTGCTAGGTCCTGATGAGTCCTGAGGCAAAGACTTGGTAGCCCAGGGTGCTTGGGGACCCTGGGGAAGAGCTGTGTACTAAAGACATGGGAATGTACCAATAGTCCAGCAGCCAAGACAGCCGTACTTCTTGAGCATGAGCCTCTCTACCCCCACATGGAACCTCATCAGGCTTGGAGGCAGACAGTAATGCCTGCAAAAAGCAGACTCCAGACAAACAGACCTGGGTTTGAATCCAGGCACCACTGCTCTTTTCATGCCAGACCCTGGAACCTCAGTGTCCTCCCCTGTAAAATGGGTGTGACACCTAACATCACCTGCCTCGTGGGATGGTTGGGAGCACTGGGCGAGGTCACTGGTATGTGAGCTCAGCACAGTGCCCTGTGCACAGGAAACATTCAGTCAGTGTCAGCTGTGAGCATTAGCTAGTGTGGGCTGGTCCTGGCCAGCTCCTGAAGGGCCATTGGATCTATGTGTGCAGCAAGATCACTTTCTGGTATTTTCTCTTTCTCTCCACTCTCTCTTCTGTCCCCTTTCCCTGACTTGTCACCTATTCCCTTCCTTTGCCTCCTTCCCATGTCTAGACTTAGGCCTATAAATAGGCCTCACTTTCCCGGCTGAGTCCCCTGAGAACAATCAGAATAAAGGGGCTGCCAATCTGCGGTCTCAAGTTTTAGATCCCCCTCCTCTTCTTCCTCTTCATCCACCTCAAAAGGAACAGTGAGTCTCAAGTCACAGGAGTCAGACTAGTTTTTGCCTCCCCTCCCCAAATACTTTGCAAAGCAAGCCATACACCAATAGCTTCACTGCATTAGAAAGACACAGTACAATTAGGTCAATTTTTAAAAATTGTGATAAAGGTATTGTGGTTATGCCTAACAACAACAAAGAGTCCTTATCTCTTAGCGGTACATACTATTTACAGAGAAAATGATGCTGGGGAATGCCTTAAAATTAATCCAGCAGGAGGAGGGAAAAGAAGAGAGAGGGAGTAATAGATGAAACAAGACTGGCCATACGTTAATCATTGCTAAAGCCAGGTAATGGTTACATACGGTCATCACATACTAGTCATTCTATTTGTCTGTATTTGCTTTCTGCTTAATTTTATACAAATATTACACACACATACTCAAAGTAGCTTCCAGAAGCCCCACAGGGCCCTGAGATCCCTGTACCAAAAAACACCCCATGATGGTCCCTTCTCAGCACCTGGGAGGTCACCCCTGCCCTCCCCAACCTGAAGCCAGGCTCGCAGACAGGAACTAGCAGGGGCTGAGTGTGAATCCCTGCTCTGCCTCTCAAGAGCTGCCTTCTACACCTTGTATTCCTCATCTGTCAAGGTTAGACTGTGAGCATTCTATAAGTTGTACAAAACACTTAGCACAAGCCGGGTGCATAGTGGGCCCTCGAGAAATGCTCACAACATAATTATTATGAAGTAATTATCAATGTTTAGATCTTAGTTATGATGCACCCATATGTGCCTCTGCACAACTTCTCACAGGCATCCAGAGCAATGAAGAAAGCATCTTCCCCATTCATTCCCACACTGCAGGCTTTGTGGTGTTTAAGGAAACATTCCTGTCCCCCCCAGCTGCAACCACCTCCTTGTCTCCATTCTGAACTCACGGTGGGTTTCAGGGGATATGGCTTCCAGAACCAACCCCTCCAGGCCATTCTCCTCTACATACCACAGGAACCAATGAGGCTCTTAGAAAGCTGGCATTGGTGTGCCAAGAACATAGGGGCCCGCCCCGGCTGTGAGCCCTGCCACGTGCCCTTGAAAGGTTGCCTCAGGATATCCATTCTTCTCTTGCCAGCCTCTACAATTAATATTTCCCTTGCATTTGCCATGAGCCTACTATGGGCCACACAGGAAGCCAGTCATCCATATATGTGTTCATATTTAATCCTCCCCACACACCTGGGCAGTAGACAGGATCATCCCCACTTTACATATGGGAAGAATGACCCTGAAAGGCTAAGGGCCTTGCCACAGAGGGAAGAAGCTGATGTAGGGACTTAGCTGGGTCCAGCTGCCTCCACTAATTCCTCCCCACCCCCAGCCTGGGCTTCCTTTCAGGAGATTGTTATCCAGCAAGGTCTCCCTGATCCCTGGCCAGGCTTTGTTCCCCAATCTGAATGCAATCAGGAATATTGCTGGTTTCGTCCCATCACTCCAGCCTGTGGAGGATCATCACAGCGAATCTTGAGCCTGTCATCTGTGGCATTAGCCATCCCTGACAGCTCCATGTCAGCTGCATGTCTGATGAGCACATCTTCTGAGTCTTCTGCCAATTTACAAATAGAAATGTTGAACAGGAGAGAGTCTGGGGCAGAGCCTCAGGGACACTACCGGAGACTCTCCTTCCAGCCTGACAGTAATCCTGGATCAACATTTTGGGGGAATAAATCAACCCCATCACTGTCATCCCATCTCCATTCCCTCCCAAGAGCCTTTATCAAACACTTTGCTGCCATCGAGATTTGCCATATAGTTAAAAGTCCCTGATTCAGGGTCTCCTTCCACCACGCCCCTCCACTTCAAGAAAACAAGATCTGCTTGTTCTTATTTATTCTAGAAAACTACGTGCCTGCAGAGCTAGGACATTCTCAGAACTCAGATGAAACCATTCCCCTGCTGAAAATCCTCCTGTGGATTCTCACTACACACAGGATAAAATCCAAACTCCTTTATGATGCCCAGAGCACTACACAAATTGGCCCCATCTCCTCCCTCTTCCAGTCATGTTGGGCTTTTATCTACTCCTTGAAATGCTAAGTTCATTCCAGCCCGAGGGCCTTTGCACTTCCTATGGAATGCTTCTCCCTTCAACCCCCCAGTGTCCCTTGACTGGCTCCTCCTCATCATTCAGGCCTCAGTTCCAGTGTCACAATCTCAAAGTAGCCTTTCCTGCCTATTATTTAAAAGTGTCCCTCCCCCGCCTTACTCCGTCAATCTGTTTATTTTCTTCACAGCATTGATTACCGTCATCTATTTTAATAGTATCCTTTTAGTGTCTTTACCCTGCCTTTACAAGGGCAGGGACTTTATCTTGTTCACCACAGAGGCCTCCAAACCTAGAACAGTGTTTGGCACATAACTCCAGCTCAGTCAAGATTTGTTGAATAAAGGACTGAACAAGTTCACTTGCCTTTACCCATGCCAAGACCTCTAAGAGCTGGTTGCAACCTGTCTGGCTTTGGTTCCATCTTCTGGCCTTCCATCTCACATCCCATCTCTGGCCTGGCATCCCTGTGAGCCAATCAGATGGCTCTAACCATCGTGCTTGACCCAGTCCTAAAACCTCCCAAACTCTGCAAGGCGGTCCCATGGCAGACCCCACACAGAACCCGCATTGACCTTGAGTAATCACCTTGGGGCTCACAGAAAGATTTTGTGGGCACCCCACCACTTTGCTGGGTTCACGGTTAGGCCTGCTCACCCCCATTTCCTGTAATCTACCTTTTTTCCCCCAAGTTTTGCCAGTCCTGGCATCTCTCCCGTGCTATTTGCTTTCTCTTTGGGGTTGGTAAAAACCACCTAATCTATCACAGACCCTATCACAATGAATCATTCAGGGAGCTTAACCCAGCTCCTGGGCTGCTGACAAAAGAAGCAAGTCAGAATCAGTTCTGCGGCTCCAGCTCCACGCGGTGCCACCTCTGCTTTGCCCATCTCCAGAAATGATAGTTGTCCAATGGTAGCGCCATACTCGGATGCTGTGCATTATTTCTGCATTTGTGGTGTACAGAGTCATACAAAAATAAAGGCTATTGACTGGTTGGCACCCCTTCTCAGAATAATGACTAAGCAAGCATGCTGTTAGCTCCCCAACAGCAGTTCTGTGTACATGATAACACAGAGCAAAGATGAAAACTGCTATTCATCTGAGCCAAACAACAGAAAAATGCAAGCAGAAAATTGTTAGTGCTGGAGGAGGATACCAAAACAAATATTTTCTTCCAGCTATGAAATTTTAGACCAATGACAAACACAGTACCAAGGCAACCTGGTGGATTAGAGTGAAGTGGAGGGCTCTGGGGTCGGGCACAGACCTGGGCTTGAATTTTGGTCCATCTGCAGACTGACCTCATGGCTTTGGGTGAGTTTCTGCCATTATGTGTCTGTGTGGGTGGAGCAGCACAGCATACTAGTTAAGAGGTCAGTCCCTGGAGGGAGGTAGAAACTAGACTCAAATCCCCACCGTTTAATGGCGGTGGGGAGTGTCAGGGGGAGGGCTGTCCTAAAGGAAGCTACCTAATATGTCAAAGCCTCAGGTCCTTTTCACAAAATAATAAGAAGGGTTAATTATTTACTTAGTGCTAATTAACAAGCCAGGCACTGTGCTAAGCACTTTACAAGCAAAACTCTCATTTTAATCCCCCCAACAGCCCCAGTGGGGTAGTGTGTTAGACCAATTATAGTAATGGCCCCCATTTTATCACAACCTCCTGTATCCATACTCTTTGGTAGTTCCCTCTCATCCTAATTTTGTAAGACATAGAGACTTGAAAAGTGTTTGGGAATTAGGGCTTAGTTTCTCATTTCTCTTGGGACTTGCAACCTCCATGTGAACAAGCCCAGGGGTAACACGTCACACAGAGGAAAACTCCAAGTTGCATCAGCCAACCCAGACCTAGCTAAGTGCAGATGCATGGGTGAGCATGAGCCAAGTTCAGCCAAGCCCAGCCCACAGCGGAAGAACCCCCCAGCTGAACCCAACCCAAATTGCCAAACTGTAGAAATGACAGCTAAGTAAGTCATAGTTTTCAGCCACTAAGCTTTGGGGTGGTTTGTTATATATCAAAAGCTTCTTGTCACAGATTGGTACAGTCACCCCAATTTTCAAAATGGAGAAGCCAAGGGACAGAGAAGTTAAGTAATTTTCCTGTGGTCACAGACTTACTAAGGGACAAAGCCAGTGATCTGAGGCAATCTTGCTCCAATGCCTCTCTCTTAACCACTAGCTATGTTGCTCTAAAAAACCAACAGTGAAATGCTGTGTGTGAGAATACTAGTGATAGATACCTAAGTTAGGAGAGCAGAAGAGGCTTCTTCGCACATTTGTCTTTTAAGCTGGGGCCTAAAGGAGAATAAAGACTTAGCTAGGTAATGAATGCAAGGAAGACCTTGTCAGACACAGGGAACAGCATGTGCAAAGACCATGAGGAGGGAAAGAGCTTGGTGCATCATTGGGAATAATGTTCAAGTGGATGGGGCACATGAATGGAGGTGGAGGGGAGAAGTTAGAGTTAAAGCAGAAGTCAGAATCTGCCAGGCCTTGGAGGTGATGCTAAGGAATTTTGTTCTAAAGGCACAGGGAAACCACTGGAGAGATTTAGGCAGGGAGGTGTCAGGCTCTGGTTTCCATGGGTGAGGGTTATTTCTCCCAGGACAATCTAAGGAGTGACAGGAGGGGACTGGGGTCTGAACCAGTATTTTTGAGGAGTTTGCTAGGTGCTGGGTTTTACAGGTGGCACTTGTCCCCACCACAACTATGAGGGATACAGAGCATCTTCCTTTCCAATTGAGAAAGAGGAAATTGAGGATCAGGAAGGTTAAAAGATGTACTCAAATTGACCCTAGAGAAGAAGTGTTGGGGTGGAATTGGGCCCCAGGCCCATGTGACTTCCAAATCTCCCCTCTTACCCCCTCCCTGTCCTCCACTTCCCCTAACAGTGGAAGAAGGAGAAAGAGCAAGGGCTTTGCAGTCAGGAGACCTGGATTCAAAGCCCAGCTCTGTCCTTTCTGAAGGGTGACCTTCTACAATTCACTTCCCTTCTCTGAGCCTCAGTTTCAGGCAGGGCCAGAGGCCAGGAGCCAGCCAGGAGCCAGCCAAGAGCCAGGAGGATGAGGCAGCAGAAGGCAGAACCCAGTGGACAGGCAGGTGTCCAGCATGGGGACTTGCAGGAGCTGTGGCAGTGAGTGGAAAGGGAGGTCACCAAACGCCCCAGGCTAGGAGAGGCCCCTTTATCATGTAAGCAGTGGCTCTGGTGTCCAACCTAGCATCTTCTCCAGTGGAGCCCCACCCTGGCTCAGGCCAAGGCTGGTGGGCACTTTTGAGTCTACCTGTCTGCATAGGGATCAGAGACCCATGTTCTCTGACAGACACCTATTTCTCTGGTGCATGTCACAGACCCTAGTGTGGCCCCTGCCCAGTGTGGAAGTAAGGGAGGTGGCCATCCCTGCCAAGCTGCCTGTGTCTTCCTCCGTCTTCCTTCTCCTCCAGATCCAAGATTCACTGAATTTCCCAGGTACCTTCTCCCCACATACACACCATAGCCCCCCCCCCCCCCCCACACACACACACACACTCAGGCACATAGACACCCATGCACCACCATACACCACAGTCATGCACACACACTATGCACACATACACACATTCTCACATGCACACACGTACTGCAGCCATGCCCACATACCACAGCCATGCACACAAATATACCACGGCCATGTATAAACACCCATGTGCACACACACACGTACACATGTACACACAAACAGCCATGCACACACATCCATCCACACACATCCTGCACACATGCACACACATCCATGCATACACGTGCACACCTATGCACACACCCATGTACACATACACACCATACCCATGCACATACACACACAAACACACAAACCACCATAGCCTTCCTGCTTGGAAAACCAGCAGGAAGGAAAGAAAACAGGGAAGGAAGGTGGATTCTACCTCTCTCACTATCTGGGGGGCCTAGGCTGACTTCCTTCAGCTTAGAGATAAGGGACAATTGAGAGAAATTGCAGATTCATTCAGTTGCGGTACCAGGGCTTGTGAACCTGTGTCCCAAAGGTACCTTGAAAACCCTTAAACTCTGTCTCCTGGGTCTTTCCTGATAGGAGGCAGGGGACTGAGCTTAGGGCTGGAGAAAGCTTTGGCCTCCCCACCCCCAGCCCTCCTCCACCCTCCAGGCCGCAGTGAGGATTAAGTGAGATGATGAATGTGAAAGCACTCGGTAAATTGTAAGGAGCGCTATGCAAATGTTAGCAGCTCTGACTGAGACAGCGTGGTGTGGGAGAGCCAAGCCTGGCTGCAGGCTTTGGAGTCCCGCTGGCCCAGATTCACAGCCAGGAGCCTGGTTTACTAAAGGTATACAATTAGGGAAATCACGGAGACCTCGGTCTCTTCATCTGCAAAGTGGGGATGGTGATACCCAGACTTAAAGAAGGCAACACTGTGAAATCTCTCAGCTCCCTGAATGCCAAGCCTGGACTTGATGTTCATCTAATTTCTTACCAAAGGTCTTCACACACAGTAGATTCAAATTTTTTTAATTGTCTCTGGCATACACTTAGAACTCAATAAAAGTCAGTCTCCTTCCTTCCTTCCACACTTTTCTTTGAAACACCTCCTTCTCAAAGATGTGACAGACAGTTATCTTTCAAGCCTAAGGTTTTGTCATCTTTGACCCCCTTCCAAAGTATCAGAGAACCTTTCACACACATGCATGAGTCATCTGTAGTGCTGGTTTCAAATACAGATTCCTGAGTACCCTTGGAGAAATAGCAATTCAGCTGATCTAGAATGGGGCCCAGGTGTCTGCATTTTGAGCAGGTATTCTTTCTCCGCTTGTGGCATTCCCGTTTTCCCCAGAATCTCGCATCCCACTTCTTCACCCTGGTTTTGATGCAATGGTGCACTTGCAGACAACCAGCCAGGTGAGAATTTCCCTGTAGATGCTTTGCAATAATTTCCTGCTCATTAGGGCAGGTGAAACAGCCTTAGCAGGTATATTGTCAGGTGGAAGTGAGATACCCTGCTCCCCACAATGTCCTCCACCTGATTCTCCCTCCAGGGAACAGGTGAGTTGGTCAAGAACTAGAAGTGTTGGGTGGTGGGGGGCGGGGCGGTGGGTGGATTCAGTGAGCTGGGGAATGAGACAGGAAATACCAGGGAATAAATACAGCAATAAAGAGGCTTTGGCTGAGAGCTACAGAGTGATTCTTATTGTTCAAATTATCTTTAAAACTTTTCATTTGAATCTGTTTAATAAGGGAAGGCTTACCCTAAGGAAGAGGTGTTTTTTTTTTAATGTGACTTGGGAGCTGAATTGGAAATAACGTTGCAACAAAGATATTAAAAAGGGGATTAAACCAAACCACTGGTGGCCCATCTCTGCAGGCTCCCACAACCTGCAACACAGCTCCTGAAACCATAAAATTAAATTACGAAGGGGGACACGGGAAGTAGGACGTTAATCATGATTCATCTTTCTTCACCACTCTTGGCTCCTGGTGCTAAGCAGACGTGGAAGGGCTATTCCGAAGGGCCTGTGGTTCCGGGTAGAACTCAAGCCTTGAAGCCACATCAAACTCTTATCCCTGCTCTGCTTCCTCTGAGCTGGATGACCTGGGCAAGTTGCTGAACCTCTCTGAGTCTCACCTTTCTCATCTATAAAATGGGAGTAATATTGACCATTTACTGGGAAGGGTTGCTAAGAAAGTGAAATAAAGCAGAAAATTAAAATATAGAGCCTGGCACCTATAAGGTGCTCAAGAAAATGTTAGTTCTGTTTTCTGCAGCCTAAGACAGAAGGAGGAAAAAACCTGCAATGTCTTGAGTTATTGATATTCTGTGCTTCCTCTGATGACCGTGACCCCTTGCTTCGATCCTGGCTACCTCTGGGTGGTGGCAGTTTTATGGCTCATTCACCATTCACTTCCTTATTTATTCATACCCACTGCATAGCCACCAAGTGCCAGGAACTCAGCTGGGCACTGGGGAGACAAAGATGAGTAAGACACAGACCTTGCCCTTAAGAAGCCCATAGTGCAGTAGTGAAAGAGGAATTGTTGCCACAAGGCAGCACATGATATGTGCCAGGTGCCCACCACCTCATCAGAATCCCACACTGGAACTGGGCTGATAGCCCCGATTAAGGGGCTGTGTCCTTCCCTCTGGCCAATGGTCAAGAAGAGAGCTGATTTTAAACAGATTCTTCCATTCTATCATCCTCAAAAGATCCATCCCACGTAGTTCTCAGAGCTAGGGAAGCATTTGTCTCTTATGATGACCCCTTCTGCTTTCTCTTAGAAGACAATATGAGTTGTGAAAACCGAATGCTATGATCTCCCTTTAGGCCCTGGCTGCCAAGAATCTCAAACCAGATGTTGTTATCAGTTGAGTAGTTTCCCTTCAGCCTAAGTTTCCTGGCATATAAATTTCCTTGTCCCATATCAATCATGTCCTGTTATTTTATCCATGACAATGACAATGATGATGGTGGAATGGTGATGATGATGATGAACATCGAGTCCTTCTCTTATTCCCAGTGCTGTGTGAGCTTTACATATATCATTTCATTTGCTTCCATAGTAATCCCTTGAAATAGTCGCTGTGACTTTTCCCATTTTTTCAGATGAGGAAAATAGGGCACAGAAAGTTCGGGGAACTTGCTTACAGCTAGAAAGTGTGCTGGAACTCTAATCCACCTGTCTCCTTATTTTTTGTTATCTGGGCCACCTTAAAACACTTAGGAAAGAGGTGGAACATAGTTGTTTATTTCAATTAAAAAGAGTAATGTGGGAAAAAGAGAAAGAAAAATGTTGAATGATGTGAGCAACAAAGAATTTAGAGGACAACACACTTATTCTAGGTCCTTAAGGATGGATAAGATTTAGATAGACAGAGATATGGGAAAAGGGCATTCCTGGTAGTGGAATAACATGAGCAAAGGCAAGGTGACATGCACCTGCTGGTAGCTCCTGTTGGTTTATAGAGCATGTGCAGGAGACCAGCAAGACATGCATCTAAAGATGGAGGCAGGGCCACTACAGAGACCCCTGAAAACCAGGCCCAAGGGGCCAGAGGACAATGGGAGCCATGAGAGATGTCTGAGCAGTGCTGTTCACCTGCTTCAGAAGATGAAATTGGTGAAGGGTGGAGGGCATCCTGGAGGGAAAGGCACCCAATGCAGTGAGAAGAGATGTGGTGAGGGTGGCAGAGGAGAGACAAGCAGGGAGGCAAGGCGCCAAAGGCCATCATGAATGGGGTCTGCCAGGACGTGTGGCAGGCTGGAGGAGGGAAGGGCCAGTGTCTGCCAGCACTAGCTCACTTGACAAACAAGAACGGGGGTGCATCAGTGTCAATGGGACTGGGGTGCTGAGACCCAGCATTGGGAAGCTCAAGAGAGGGAAAGGCTGGGTGCAATGGCTCACGCCTATAATCCCAGCACTTTGAGAGGCCAAGCCAGGTGGATCACCTGAGATCAGGAGTCCGAGACCAGACTGACCAATATGGTGAAACCCTGTCTCTACTAAAAATACAAAAATTAGCCAGGCATGGAGGTGCATGCCTGTAATCTCAGCTACTTGGGAGGCTGAGGCAGGAGAATTGCTTGAACCCGGGAGGTGAAGGTTGCAGTGAGCCAAGATCGCGCCACTGCACTCCAGCCTGGGTGACAGAGCGAGACTCCATCTAAAAAATAAAAATAAATTAAAAAATAAAGTAAAACAGAGAGGGAGACACTTGCTTAAGGGTTGGGTCTCAGAGCAAAGGGTGCCAACTTGTGGCCCACGGGGTCTCTGAAATCATTCCCAAATACTGAGAGATGTGAGGATGTGTTTCAGACAAAAGGCTGCACAGAAGCTTTTTTCAGATTTTCAAAGAGGTATTGACCCTTCCAAGAGGAGAAAACACTAGCTGAGATTAGACTCCAAAGATCTTCGGAGCTAGTTTCTAGTCTGAGACATCAGCCTGAGTTTCCGTATCTGAGTCTTGTCTTTATCACTCCCATCACCAGGTTTCAAGCTTTTTAAAGAATAATGCTAAAAAAAAAAAAGAGGCTATGTATTCCAAGCAACTTTTCCAGAGAGTCGGGTTCATCTAATTGTTTAAGTAACAGCAGCACAAAGAGATGTTTGTTGGGAGAGCAATTCAAGCAAGGAAGCCCAGTGGATTCCCAAATATCACTTGCTCACCAGTGTGGAGAACTGGCCAATGGAAGCCAACGGTGAAAGTTTACCAAAATAAGTGCAAAAAAGCCTTCTTCCTTCTTGCAACAAATAGCCTCAGAAAGCTGCCAATCAATAAACCACTTCTGTTTTTCAAAAAATGCTTAAACAGATTTCTTTTATTTCAGTGGATTTATCTCCCTACCTGAGTCTGGCTTGGAATAATGCCCACCAAAGCCTTTCCACTCTGCAGACCAAGTTTGTTATGACAGGTAAATGGGAAAGTCTTGGGTGCTGACAGAGGGCCTGGAAGCCTCCAGGGAAGCCAACCACACCCAGCAAGCTCGAGCCACCTTCCCCCGGTCACTAACACATGCTACACTTCACTCCCATGGAACTTCTCATCTTTCCCTGCACCTGCTGCCGGGCTTTTTCTGTAGGCTGTTCTTTCTCTCTTCTCAAGACCTAGCTAGGGGACATAACTATGGAAACCTTTGCAGTTATTAATCATGACATCCCTGCTACCAGCAGACTACACCCGCATCTTTCATCACACAGTGCAAAGGTCTCATCTGTTGCTGCTTCAGATTGCTTCCCTCAGAGGAAGACTTCCCTAAGTACCAAGCGCGGTCCGTTCAGTCATGTGTCCTCTCAGTGTGCTTCCATGGCACTGGCACTTCATCACCAGAACACTTACTATAGTGTGTTGCGATCTGCCTTTTGCAAGATGTTGAAAGTTCATAAAGGAAGTCAGAGACTGTCCCCAGCTTTTCCACCATTGTATTTTTTTCAGACATTTCAGTAATAGGTGCATACTATTTTTTTTTTTTAAGACAGAGTTTTGCTCTTGTTACCCAGACTGGAGTGCAATGGCACGATCTCAGCTCACTGCAACCTCCGCCTCCTGGGTTCAATCAATTCTCCTGCCTCAGCCTCCTGAGTAGCTGGGATTATAGGCACCTGCCACCACGCCCAGGTGATTTTTGTATTTTTAGTGGAGACGGGGTTTTACCATGTTGGCCAGGCTGGTCTCAAACTCCTGACCTCAAGTGATCCACCCACCTCGGCCTCCCAAAGTGCTGGGATTACAGGCATGAGCCACCGCACCTGGCAATATTTGTTGAATGTCATTGTTGTCAGATGTATCTGTGTTCATGCCACCCACTAGACTGGGAGCTCTTTGAGGAAAGGCTTCTGTTCTGCTTATCTGTGTGTCCCTGGGACCCATCATACGGCCTGGTACTGAGAAGGCAATTGTGTTTGTTGAATGAATTCATGAATGAAGAAATGAACAAATGTCATTCTGTAGTTAGGGCAATGGAGTCAACAGCAAATCCAAAGACCTCATTCTGAGGCTTTGAAGTTTTGGAGATTAGGGGAATGAATGAATAAGTAATCCTTGAATAAGTGGTTTGCCACAATTCTCTAAGCCCAAACTTAAGACTAATTAAAAGATAACTGAACCAGATTTTGGAGTTAAATCAGCACTAGACAGAGCTATTGATTTCTCCCCCAAAACCCATTGCTCCCCATTTCTTCCCCACCTTTGTAAATGGGACACTGTCCAACCAGGGGCTCAAGCTTGGAATACATAGCCTCTTTTATTAACATTATTATTTTAAAAGCTTGAAACTTGGTGATGGGAGTGATAAAGACAAGACTCAGACATGGAACTCAGGCTGATGTCTTAGACTAGAAACCAGCTCTGGAGATCTTCAGAGTCTAATGCTCTTGGCTAGTGTTTTCTCCTCTTGGAGGGGTGAACACCTTTTTGAAAATCTGAGGAAAGCTTCTCTACACCCTTTTGCCTGAAAGACATCCTCACAGCTGTCAGCATTTGGGGAATTACTTCAGAGACCCCATGGGCCACAGGTTGGAATCCTTTGCTCTGAGGCCCTACACTCCCCACCTTGAGTTTGCCAGTGTTGGGTCTCAACACTCCAGTCACATTGATAGTGATGCATGCCCCATCCTTGTTTGTCAAGTGAACTCATGCATGAAGCAGAGCGTGAGCCTCAATGTCTCTGTTTATGTACCCAAATCATCAGTAGGTCCATTGGCTCATCTTAAAACACACATTGAATCCTCCACTTTTTCCATCCCTACTGCAGTCACTCCTACCCAGCCACTGCCACCATTAGGCCTCCCCTGGACTCTGACAGTATCTTCCCAGAGGCCTCCCACTTCCTCTCCCACACACTTACAAACCGTCTCCACACAGAAGCTGGACAGAGATTCAAACATTAGTGAATCTGTTCATGTTACACCCCTTCCTAAAAACCTGCAAAAGTGTTCCATAACATGTGGAATACAATCTGAACTCCCCACAGTGATCCTCCAGGCCTCCCGAGGCCCTGCCTGCCTGTCTCTGTTATACTTATACCATGACCATGTCCCCATCCCTCCTGACTCTCCAGTCTCGCTGTCCCTCTCAAAGCTCACTCCCACCTCACAGTCTTTGCATTTGCTCTTCCTTTTGTTTTTGTTTTGAGACAGGGTCTCACTCTGTCACCCAGGCTGGAGTACAGTAGTGCAATCTTGGCTCATTGCAGCCTCGACCTTCCTGAGCTCAAGTGTTCCTTCCGCTTCACCCTCCTGAGTAGCTAGAACTACAGGTGTGTGCCACCATGCCCAGCTAATTTTTGTATTTTTTGTAGAGATGAGGTCTTGCCATGTTGCCCAGGCTGGTCTCGAACTCCTGGGCTCAAGCGTTCTGCCCGCCTCAGCCTCCCAAAGTGTTGGGATTACAGGCCTTAGCCACCGCGCCTGGCCCTTGCTCTCCATTTTTCCCAGACGTTCCTTCCAGAACTTCCCTTGACTGGCTCCTTCTTAGCACCCAGGTCTCAGCCCAGATAATCACATCTCAGAGAAGCCTTCCTTGACACCCAGACTAAAGGAGCTCTTCCTATCACTTCCCTGTGCTCTATTTCCATCATCATACTTGTCACCGAAATTATCTTGTTTATTTTTATGTGTTTCTTATGGGTCTCCTCCACTGGGAATACCATTCTTTTCACATTCCGAAGTTATCATAGTTTTTGTATTTACTTGCTTCTTTTTTCTCCTATACTAGAATGTGAGCTCTAGGAAGGCAGGGATTAATGGAGTTCACAGCTCCATCCCCCTAGTTTTTCACACAGTTCTAGCATATAGTAGATGTTTAACAAATATTTGTTGAATAAATAATTGAGTGAATGAATTAAGAAATTGAAAATGTGTCCATAGAGTGAAAGTCAACTTGGGGAAAAAAGTGAGTGTAGTATTGGTTGTCATTAACAGGAAACAGAATGCAGACAGGGAGGATCGAATCTACATGGATTGGATCACCCCTGGATTACTGTACTTGGCTTTCAAAGTTACACTACCACGAGGACCAAGAGTGTGGACAGGAAACTAACCAAATTGGCACATGGGGAGAAACTTAGAAAACCAGGGGTGATTAGCTTATAGAGACAAAAATATTCTGGGAGGAATATTGTTGCTGTCTTGCTGTCTTTCACTATCTAAAGGGGTATTGAAAGAAAAAGGAAATAGATTTGGCTTGGAGTACTAAGGGCAGAATCCAGATCAATGGGAATTAGTTTGATAGAGACATATTTCAGTGATAGAAAGCAAAAGGTCTTTTGAGGGGTTCATAGCGAGGGAAGGGGCAGCAAAGGGAAGTGGTAAGCTCCCCATCTGAGAAACTGTACAAGTGGTACAAGTGCACCACTTGGCAGGGACACTAAGGAGGGGATTCAAGCAGCAGAAGATGGCTTCAAAAATCTCTTTCAAATCTGAAATATCTGGGTTCCTATGATAAATAGGTGCAGAGTCAAGAAAAACAAATTCTGGCCAAAAAGAATCGTGGAATGCACTTACCTATCTACCCCAATACAAGAAAACACCACCAAAACCAAGTCTACAAATTAAGCAGCAGAAAGACCAGCTGAGAGATGTCTTGTGCACCTGAAGGCATTCTAGAAACAGTAAGAACAGCTCCCTGGCTTTTCACTCTGTGTGTGATCATTCAGTACATGGGACTCCCAACTATTTTGACTATTCAAAGATGCCCCAGATTCTAAGACAGGACAGCCGACATTATTGCCTGAGGGCCAAGGCGGTCTTGGGTTTCATTTCTGAAACTCTACTACTTCCTAACTGCAGGACCTTGGGCAAAGAAATTAACCCCTCCAAACCTAAGCCACGTTATCTGTAAAAGTAATTTCACTTATAAATGGAGGGGTGGAGGTAGCAATTGAAACCAGAATGGCACAATGTGATAATTATTGAAACTCAGTGATAGACACATAGATATTCACCATATTATTCTATGTGTTTGAAAATTTGCATAGTAAAAAGTAAAAAGAGATGGAAAGTTTAAAAGAGTACCTACCTCATGCAATAATTGTAGAGCTTAAAGAAATGATCACATCTGAATTGCAAGGAATTTTTACAAATCTGAATTATTACCATAAATGTTTAAATATCCCATTTAATCATTCCAACAACCCTACAAAATGTATAGTATTAATCTCCATTTGGCAGATGAGGAAACCAAAGTTTAGCTAAATTAAACAGTAAAAAATTCTTCAAATGGCATGGGGCTGAAATGGAATCTGAAACCAGAGTTATCTGACTCCACCAGCACACCGCCTTTATTTTAAGAATAGCTCATTGTGTTCCATTTGGTTGACAATTAGGATATTGTTTATTCATCTAAGTCATTGGTTTCCTATCTCTCTTCTCAATAACAGAAACATGTTTTTCAAATTCAGCCCTACTCACAACTCCAGTAAATAAAACTGATAAAAGCTAAACAGCTCTGGCTGAAATGGATTTTGGGGCCCAGAAACCAGCCCACTTGACTCCACAATGACCCCTGAAGCACCTTGAGGTATATGGAGCATAGCGTGAACCCCAGATTGAAGCCAACAACAACAACAAAAGCAATAACAACAATAACAAATCCCAACCTGAAGAAGTACATGTTAAGGGCAGCCTGATTTGTATAATGCATCTTTCATTTCCCTGTCTCCCATCACATTGGATCCTCATTATCAACTCTGAGGTGGACAAGGCAGCGCATATCATCCTCAATTTGCAAATGAGGAAGTAAAGGCCAAATGGAGTCAAGCAGCTGGCCAAAGGTGCACCAGTTCAATTTTCAGCCAAGTGCAGACTGGAACTCGAGTCTGTTTCCATTAACTCCGTGTGACCTGGCAAAGAGGATGCCATCTACTGGAAATTGCTACTGACCCTTGGTCCATGAAGTGGACAATCAGCTCCTTGGCCATTGAGAGCAGAGCACAGCCCCATGGGCCCTCCTGCCAAGGCCCTGTCCCAGAGCAGATGGCAATGAGCAGGGGAGAAGGGCTCAGTGCCACTGAAGGGCCTGACAGCAGGATTTTAGCTGTAGATGGGCCATTCCTGTCTGAGCCTTGTCATGCTGAGCACAGGGCAGGGAGGCAGGACTAGCCAAAGTGCCTTCCACCTTCATCTGCAGTAAGTAAATGAGCCTACAGAGGGACAGCAGGTAGTGCAGAGCTGGGTGTCAGTTACACTTAGCTTTTCTTCTTAGCTCTTTTTTTTAAATTGTATTTTATTATTATATTACTTTAAGTTTTAGGGTACATGTGCACAATGTGCAGGTTAGTTACATATGTATACATGTGCCATGCTGGTGTGCTGCACCCATTAACTCGTCATTTAGCATTAGGTATATCTCCTAAAGTTATCCCTCTCTTCTTAGCTCTTGCTTAGGCATCCCTGAAACCCGAGGCAGCTGATAAATGCCTGACTGGCTCCCCAACTCCAGAGCATCTCTGAATTGAGCTGTAGCATGTGTTGGAGCAGGCAACACTTAATTATTGGTTAGTCTTTAATTAGCTCTTAATTATTAACACTTAATCCATCTGTAAAATGGGGACACTAATACCTGCTTCATAGGGACTCTGGGAACATTAATTAAGTTTACAGTCCACTTTGAAGATGCAAAACATGAAATAAGTGCTCAACGGCAGTATTAATAACCACAGCAGATTTACTTTCTTTTCCTAATGAGGTCCCTTTTTCCTCTCTGCTCCTTCCTTTCCTTTTGAACATCCATCCTCAACAATATCTGCCCAACTTTGCCCTGATGGAGAAACACTTAGCTCTATGTTTCCCAGACACAGGATTTCCCATCCCGGAAACGGGCTATTTACAGCCATCTTCCCGCACTTTAATTTTCTATTATGTCCTCTGAATATGTCAGTGCCTTCCCAGTAAATATTTTGATGTGTGCTCTTGCAGCAGCTTCTGTGGAGGCTGAATGGGACAGCTGCTCCCTGTATTAGGGAATTCCAGATGTGATTTAAAACCATCAGACTCATCCATGTGAATGCCTAGCCTTTAGGTGGGAGAAGGAAAGGATCTTCTAGTTGCTTCTGGGGCAAGCCACAAGCCATATAATCCTTAGCCTTGTCTAGTGTGGTTTTTCAAGGACCTCAGATTCACATGCGTTTAGGATGAGAAATGTCTGCTTAATGCGCTGGTGAAGAGGCAGCCTGGAATATAGCCCTAATCTGACTCTTCACCCACGAAACTTCAGAACTTTGGTCAGCTCTTCTATAAAGCTTGGACAAAGGACCATGGAGGGGGCAATATACAGCCTTTAGGGTTTCACCAGCCTCAACGGTGGGCCAGAACATTCCCCCAGAAGGTGAGACTTCATCTCCTCCCTCCTCCCTTGCTGCCAACGGAGTAGCGGGGTACTTACTCTTCTTGAAAGCTAAGCTCATTGCCTCTTAGAGTTCCAACCACAGGGACAGAGAGCTGCTCCATGGAGGTCCAGGGCTGTGAGGCCTCAGGCAGGCCTTGAACTCTCTTCCAGATTTCATGGCAAGTCTTGTCTAGGCTGTCTTGGGGTGTGTCCTGGTGGATCCAGATGTATCTGGGGAATGGGCCCAGGGCGCAGGGGCGCTTGGCCACCAGGGCCGAGGATGAAGGAAGCCCATTCCCACTGGCCATCCTCCTCCTCTCTTTCTGGAAGCCCCTCTGTCCACCCAGGGCTAGAAGACATCCACCACCACCCCTCATTCACCAGAAAGGGAGATGAGGATGGGGCTTGGCAGAAGTGGGTCAGTTCTGTCTGGCTTTCGCTCCAGCAAGGTGGTTAGGTTCAGAGGCCTTCTATTTGTGTGGGAGGGGTGGGTGGAGGACAGCTTTCTTTTGGGGAGGGGAGGGATTATTTTGATTTGTTTTTATTTGCTCTTTCCTGACTTTTGCCTCCCTCCCCCTCTCCCTTAGAAGAAAATATTTAAAAGTCAACAAAAACCAGTAGCTTAGGAACAGTGGAATGCCCCGGAGCTCAGGAACCAGGCGCCTGGGCGGGCAGAATGACATCTGGGAACAGCTGGAAGGGGAGGGCTGGCTCTCCCCACAGTCCCTGGCACTGCCCCCTTGCGACGCCGCCGTGACAACTTGCGGCGCCTGGGCTCAGCCCATGCTGTCCCGCTAAGCCACGCGGAGGGCTGGGTGCGGGCCTGGCACCATGGTAGGCACTCGGGGGGCGGGGCCCCGCAGGAGACGCTCGCCTGGGCGTTCCCAGGGAGCCCCTCGCAGAGCGAGCGCCAACGGCCCGGCCCCCACCCTCGGCCCAGTTCCTGCTTTTCTCTCGCCCTACCCCTCCTGCTCCCGGTCTCCCGCTGCTGCTCTGCCGCCCCCGGAAAGAAGGGATGAGGCGTGTGTGGATGGGCCCACAACCCTCAGTCCCCGGCCCCCAGCAGACCCCTGCCCCAGCCGCGCCGCGCTGCCAGGTGGGCACCGGGAAGGGCCCAGCGGCTCAAGAGCGCGCTGATTCGGCAAGGCAGGCTGGGCCGGGCGGCTCCCACCAATTTGCCTGCCAGTAGCTCCCACACCCTCGCCGTCGTCGAGCGGGGGAATTTTTTCTGTGGGTTTCAAACGCAACGGCTCGGTGCGCGGGGCGCCCTGGGTTCGGAGCCCAAGACCCGCCGGTGGGGTGGGTGGGGGTGGGGCCCAAAGGACCCCAGAGCGCTTCGGGGGATCAGAAGTCAAAGCCAAACGCGCCGCTGCCCCACTTCGCCGCTCCACACAAAACTCAGCTCCTGCCCGGGGCCCCCGCCGGCAACCTCGATTTTAATCCTAACTGCCATTTTATGGGGCGCTTGCCCTGTGCCAAGCGCTGGGCTCACATTCAATCCTATTAAAGCTCGTGAAATTAGTACCACTTTTTATTATTGTTCTACATGGGAGGAAAGCGAATCTCAAAGTCATAAGGGATTGTGTCCAAGGTCCACTAAGAAAAGGGAAGCTGAGACTCAGACCCCAGCACTCTAGGCCTGATCTAGCCCTTGACCACTGAGACAGCTTCAGTAGGTGGATAGGAGCAGGAGTAGGAGGTCCGAGGTGCAGGGAGAAGGGCTAAGTTAGCTGTTTGCTGATCAACAGGCCCTTACCCTCATTGAAGCGGTTTCATTCAATTGGGCACTGACACAGTACCTCTGCTAAGGGAGACTTTCTGGTTCCAAGAATCAGGGGGTGGCTTCTCTAGTAATTCCCCTGAAAAGGAAGAGCAAGAGGGTGGGGAAGGAAGAAAGAAGAATGGACACAAATAGAGGAAGATGGCAGTCTATAAATGCAGGGCTGGGTTGAATCCTGACACTCACTTCCCAGCTGTGTGACCTTAAGAACTTTCTGAACTTCTCCCATCCCCATTCATAATTACCCCAGTACTGATGCAACCGCCTCCTTTGTGCCCAATGAGTTGCTGGGCACTGAAGAAGCATAAAGATGGGCAAAAATGGCATGGTCCCTGCTCTCATGGAGCCTGTATACTAGTGAGGAGAGATCGATGCAAACTAGCCAAGCGAGTAAAGCAGCAATAATTACAGATGCAATGGGGCTCTGATGGAAAATAACTATTAGGTTGGTGTAAAAGTAATTGCGGTTCTTGCCATCACTTGCAATGGCAAAAACCACAATTACTTTTGCACCAACCTACTAACAAAGCGAGGCATTGGGGAGAAGAGGGAAGGCAACATTCCATGGTGGTCCAGGCTGACCTCTTTGAGGAGGTAAACTTGAGAAGGATGAGAGGAATTCCTTTTCTGTAAAATGATGTTAATAAATTATGAAGATCACGTTTCTGGCACATAATAGGCACTCAAAAAATATGTGTTGGATGAATTAATGGTACACTGTATGTAAAGTGCCTGGTATACAGTAGGTGCCCAATATGCAACCTTGCTCTTTACAGAGGGGCTGAGTTCCTGGAAATGTTGACTCTAAATTTTGAAATCTGAGCTTCATTCTCCTTTGATTTTCATTACAAAATTGAAGATGTGTTCCTTTGGGGAAAATTCCGAGGGCCTACACTGAATAAAATTATAGTTAAGAATGTAGAAAACCTTTTAAAATAGTGTATTTAAAGGAAAAGTGATCGTTTCTGATGAAATATTAATAGTTCTGAAAATGTCACTCAGTGTTTGTGCTGCTTGGCATTTGGTTGGCTAACACCTAAGCTTAGAGCAGAACGCCAACGACCCTGCACTGCCCAGGCCCCAGGATTCTGGAAAGTTAGCCAGCTCACTCACTCTTCCTGTTCCCTCTCCCCCTCAGCAGGAGACCAGGCAACGGGGACTAAATCAGAAAGGACTGCAAAAAAAAAAAAAAAAAAAAAAAATCAAATACAGCAGGGATAGGGAACAAAGATAGAGCATGTTTTTAGAGTGCACAGACAAGATTTCTAGAAAATTCTGCAAAAATCTTAAGTGATGTACTTAGAAATAGCATAAAGCTATGTCCATATGGTAGCCACTAGCCACATGTGATTGCTTTAATTTTAACTTTATTTTTATATAAATTAAATGAAAAATTCAGCTCCTCATTTGCATTAGCCACATATTATATGCTCAGTAGCCACATATGGCTAGTGGCTACCATATTGGACAGCACAGAGAACATTTCCTATCATTAAATACATATTCTCGGGAACCAGAGTCCCTGGGTTCAGATTCTGAGTTCACGTTTTCTGGCAACGTAGGCGTAGGCAAGTTACTCTGTGACTTGGTGTGTTAGTTTGGTAGGGCTACCATAACGAAGTCCACAGACTGTGTGGCTTAAACAACAGAATTTTATTTCCTTGCCATTCTAGAGGTTAGAAGGCCAAGATCAAGATGTTGGCATGGTTAGTTTCATTCTGAGGTCTCTCTCCCTGGCTGGCACTTGGCTGTCTTCTCCCTATGTCCTCACATGGTCTTCCCCGTATATGTGTCCCTGTCCTAATCACTCCTTTAAAGGACACCAGTCATATTAGATTAGGACACACCCTAATGGCTTTTTTTTTTTTTTTTTTTATCTTAGCTACCTCTTTAAAGGACTCATCTCCAAATACAGTCACATTCTGAGGTATTTGGTTTAGGATTGCAGCATATAATTCAGCCCATAACACTTGATTTCCTAGTCTGTAAAATGGGATGATAATAAAGAATACTTGCTTTGTAGAATTATTATAGATGTTCTATTACTAACCAATTGCTTAACACATGGAAAGTCCCCCGAACAACAACTGGCAGATAAACGTGTTATACAGTCGTTTGCTTGTTGATTACACTGAAATGCATGCCTTTGGAGTTTCTGAATAGCAGCTTTTGTGTTTTGTGTAGAGAGGGAGAATTCTGTTGTACTGGGGAAGTTGCTCTGTGATGGAGAAACGAATTCACATAATCACTTACGCCTTTCCAGGCTTTGTTCATTTTTGAGCACCCATCACGGGTCAAAAGGGTGAAAGACACAGGGATTAGAGATGATGAAAAAGATGTCTACCCTAGACAGAATCACCTAGTGAAGGAGGCGGGGCAAAGCATTCTGTAAGTGCCTGGTGCAGAGCAGTGTAATATAAACTGACTTATTCCAGTTTCCATCCAACATGGAGTTATGTTCCTCCAACACATGTATCTATGCCCAGCACTGTTTGAGGTGCTGAAGATAGAGTAGTGAAGAAGACGAGTTTGGTCTCTGTCTTTTTTAGAGATTGAAGTGAAGCATTTAATGGTCATGGACACCATTTAATCTGTAAATTATTTTTAGCTTGGAAAACTTCTTGAATTCCCCCTGACTACCTACATTACCCTGGGCAGGTTGCTTTAACCTCAATGTCTCCATTTGCTCATCTATGAAAGAGACAATAAAATACTGACCTCATAGACTTGTTTTATGATAATGAAATAATACATGTAAAGTTCTTATAATAGCTTGGCTAATGTATGTATCCAATGAATGTTGGCTATGATTATTGAGAATTCTGGGATTCTTAACTTTTCTCTGTGGAATCAGGAAGGCCTAAGGAGGAGGCAATTCTCCTTACCTCTCATCCAGTCAAAGCCTCTTCTCATCTGGCTTTCATCTCTGACACAAACATGGCTAGGCTGGAAAACTCAGAAACGTGGGAATGACCTAGGCTCTTTTACAATCATCATATAGCCCCTAAGGCTGCTTACTCTTGTAGGTCCTTTTAGGCTCCTCATCCAACATATTTTAAACACACCCACCTCTCACCATAAAAATAACTTTTTGGCTATAGAGGAAAATTGAAAGAATTTTTGCCATTTTGCTTTTGAAAGTTTTTGGCCATGAGTAATTTATTTAATTTGTGATGGGCTGTGATTTCTCACCAATCTTAGTGCCTACTCGAGAAATCTTGTGCAGGGAGAAAACTCCAACCTACAAATTGTTACCAAATGCAATGAAATTTTTATGACTACTAAATCCAACAGTTAATGAAGTTGACATAATGTTATACTCTGCATTTAATTAAATATTTACTGATTTCCATGTGGCAGTTTTCTTCTTTGTATCGTGGGACTAATCATAAAATGTTTAGGACTCAAATGTTTTTGTAGGTCCCTAAAACCCAGAGGGACCCCATTCCTATGCAAATAATGCTCAATGGGTCAAACTGCCCAGAGGCAGGATCCATGCATGGGGTATCCCAGGCAAATATATTGGGGAATTAACCATCAGAGCTAAAGGAAGAGGAGGTTGCAGCCATGTTTCATGGGAATGGGCCTCCCCCTCATGTTGTCTCAGCAACAGGACAGGGCTGCAGAGCAGCCAGCCATTTCTAGGACTTTGAAAAGGAACCTTGAATATTCTGCAAGCAAAGCTGTGACTCTGTGGCTTCTCTCTCCTGGCAACACCATCGGTGATCTCTGCCATTTCTTGGGGTTTTTTCCCTTATTATTGCCTTGTTCCTTGCCCACATGAGAGGAGGCAGTTAAGAGCTCAGGTGGTGGCAGCTGACACACTTGAATTGGAATTCCTGCTCTACTACTTGATAAAGGTGGCTTTGTACATGCTTAACTTCTCTGACATTTCTTCATCTGCAAAGTTGTAAAAACAATAGGTTTGGGGTAGGGAGAAGGTTTAAATATGGAAATGCACATGAACTTCTCAACACGGTACCTGGCTTATGGTAAACTCTCAATAAAAAGAAATGTATAATTATGATTATCACTAGCTATTATTATTGACAGCCTAGCAATGTAAAAATGGCAGCCTATGAGATCTCCACTTAAAGTTAGGGAAAAGGAAGGTCATAGATGACAGAAGAAAAGAATATGGTGGTGGCAGTAGTGGTCCAGTGAGGTAGCAACAAAGTTAGAATTCAGCTGGCTTTCCTCCTGCTTTGGTCTTTCTGCCAGACCCCAGTAGTGACAGGTACGCCAAGGATTCCTGGCGAGGGCCTTTATGGGAAACGGTTCAGCTAGAAGCTTTATATTCTGCCCTTCCTTCCATAGCTTCCATGCCGGGACATTGGTCGCTGAAATGCATTCACTTAAGACTTTTTCTACCTTACTGCTGAGATGATTTGAGGCAGCTTTCAGATTAAAAAATACAAACTACAGCATCAAAGAATAAAGGAAGAACTGACTCCATCTAAGGAAAGCAGAAACAGTTGCTGCTTTCCAGCACCTGAATTGGTCAGGCCGCATGGAGGTAATAAGGCAATAAAACTGGGTATCCTTATTTGTCAGCTAAAGCAAAAATGGAAACACGTCGGGTGGCAGAGTTTTTATTTTCTGACAGCAGAAAATACACATCTTCATCTGCAGAGACAAAATGTTTCCAGGAAATAACCCCAAGCATGAATTTATCATGAGTCCTTGTATAAAGGACACTGAGTGACATAGTGGGCAATATATGCAGTTCTGTTTTCATAAAAGACAGAGATGCTGTTAGGTTCGTCAGTTTCTCGCGTCAGGGTTCTCTGAAGACAGCATAACATTAAATCATAACTCAGTGAAGGCATTTCTTTAAGGAACTCAAATAATGAAGTCTAGAAGAGATACCTTTGGGTCCATTCCACAAACATTACTGAGCACCTACTTAACCATCCATCCATCCATCTGTTTATCCATTCATCCAGCAAAAATTCCCTGAATGTCCACCATGTACCAGGCACTCTGAATGGCACTGACAAATACTGCTTGTAAGAACTGTCACCTGGACTGAATTTTGAAGGGCAAATAGGAGAAGGCTAGTCACAGAAAGAGAAGGGAAGCTTTCTAGGCAGAGAGAACAAAACACAGAAGGATCCAGGGGAAAGGGGAAAGAAAGCATGGCTCATTGCAAGAGTGCAAGGGTGTCAGAATGGCTTAGAGTTTGGGGATTCGGGAATAGGGAGATCTGAGGCTAGAGGGGCTGGCAGGGACAGATGATGGGGTCTCTTGTAGAGAGGGTCTAGCAGGGAGCTTGGATTTTACTCTGTAGGCCATAGGGGAAAGTCCGGGGAAGACAGAGGAGCTGTGAAATCAGGTGAGTGTTTTAAAAAGATAGCTGGTGGCAGAGAGGAACATGCATTGAATAGGGCAAGAGCAGAGATGGGCACTTGTTACTCAGTTGTTGTAAGTAACCTGAAACACAGCCATTATGGACTCTGGTTAGAATCTGGGAGGTGTCTAGGAGGCAGAATCTGGAGGGCTCAGTGATGGCTTGATGTGGGGACTGGGTAAGATGGGAGTCCAGGATAAATAGGTTTCTGGCTCAGGATCTGGGTGAATGTGGAAACTGTTCCCTGAATTGGGGAGCTGAGCACAGAGGCAGGCTGGGGTGGAGAACTAGAAATGGATGAGCCCAGGTCTGAGCAGGCTGTGGTGGAAGGGGTGGGGTGGGGCTCCTATGAGACATCTGAGGAGAGAGAATGCCAGATACAATACAGACCCTGGGACTTGGGAGAAAAGAGGTTTCCATCCTAGAGTTGCCCATCCACAGCAGGGACAAATAAGAAAGCCAGAAATTATGGAGAGACTTGAGTCAGAAGAGAGGTCTATTTCCACCCCACGCCCTTCCTTGGTACCCTGTGAGTGCTGCAGATATACACACTGTGTCCTCCCTCCCCGAGCTGGTCCACTCTGTGCTTTCTTCCTAGAAAGTGCTGGTTCTCACCTGCCCTTTCCCATAGGCTGAGCTAGGAGCCCTTCTTGTTTCCATCACATGCTATATCTCTTCTGGAGTAATCAATCATGCTTTGCTGTTTAACTCTCTTCTCAATAAACTCTCAACCCCCTGAGGACAGGGGCCATGAGAAAGTCTTATTCTTCTTTATATTTGTTTCCTCAGTACCTAGCACAGATTCTGACATGCAGCTCAGTGTGGCATGAACAAATGAATGAAAGAGTAAGTGAAGAGTAAGTGAATGACTACACAAGATACTACGCAAAAAACGAGGAAGCCTGCATAAAAGTATTGCTAGCTGCTGTAACAAACTCCAATATTTCAATGGCTTAACACCCTGTTTTGTCACTGGCATGAACTCTTTTTCCTTATACACAAATGAAGAATTTTGTCCAAGAATGTCAGAATTTGGTGACCGCAGCATGTGGTAGCACTAGAGGAATGGCCTAGGCTGTGGGCCCCTTCTCACTTCTCCCTCCTGCTTTCAGAAGCCCACAGCTTCACCTTTGTGTGGTCTGGGCTTTTTCCTCATGAAGCTCCTCTGTCACCACTCCTTGGGCAGCAGATCACTGCCACCTCTATGGTGATAGCCTCACCCTTGGGAGATACTTGCTTTGGCCTGATCATGCTCATGATTTTAAAATCGTGCCCCATTTGGGATCCTAAGCTTTTCCTCTGAGCCCATCTTTGTCGGGTAGCCCTTCTCTGCAGCCCTGCCTGCCCCTTGGCCTCCATTTCTGCCCTCGCATTGCTAGAATCTCCCATTTGCTCTCTCCTCTCTCTCTCTCTCTCTCTCTCTCTCTCTCTCTCGGCTTCAGAAGGCTTTTTGATCTTTTCCTGGGTCAGAATGAAAATTTCGGGGCATCAAGTCTACAGCTCCTCCTTGAATGAGGCAGAATTTTCCAGAGCATCAGGCCTTGTATTCTTTCTAAATCAAACTTTGATTTTATCTGGATATTAGGCTTATCTTGGCTAGTCACTAGACTGCATTGGGCTTTTTTGCAATGTGATATTGTAAAGACACCTCAACCCACGGCTGCCTGTTGCTCACAGGGAGAATGGGAGGGGCAGGCAGGGAGCCAGCACTGGGGGCTGGGCTGAGACCCACACTCTCCTAGGCTAGATGGGGGTAGGCTCTTGTGTCTTTGACTCCTGCCTCTCCATTGCCCTGCAGATGTTTCCAGGGTCCCCATCTCTTCCTTTGCCCCCATGTTTCCTGGCTCAGACTATTGCAGTAGTCTTCTAAGTGGTACCCTTTCCTTTCTTACCCTTTCCTCACAGAGAAGTTAGAGTATATGTCAGGCCACATCACTTGGCGTCTCTTTCCTAGAAATGAAAACCTACCTTTCGTATTCAGAGCTGTCTACTTTTCACTAAAGGAGCCATGCTATACACAGAAAATAAATGTAAACAGATATCTCTTTACATATATTTTCTGACTGTCAAGCATCTCTCTCCTCCCTCCATCTGAAAAGTCATCTCCTCCTGTTATAGAATGAATTGTGTGCTCCCCACCCAAATTCATAGGTTGAAGTCCGAACCCCTAGTACTTCAGGATGTGACCTTATTTGGAGGTAGAGTCTTTAAAAAGTCAATTAAGTTAAAATGAGATCATTGGGTTGGGCCTTAATCCAATATGACTGGTGTCCTTATTAGAAGAAGTTTGGACACAGATATGTACTGTGGGAACACATGTGAGGACACAGGGAGAAGAAGGCAGCCATCTACAAGCCAGAGAGAGAAGCCTCAGAGGGAACCAACTGTGTCGACATCTTGATCTTGGACTTCCAGCCACCAGAATTGTGAGGCAATACATTTCTGTTGTTTAAACCACAGGGTCTATGGTACTTTGTTGTGGCAGCAGCTCTAGCAAATTAATACACCTTCTATTTCTCACTGGCTAAGAATGAAATGCAAACTCCTCGCCATCCCTTAATAGACCCTATGTGATCTGCCCCACTCCCCATCTCCCATTGCTTACCTCCATCCAGCCCCATCCTCCTCCTCCTGGCCCCCTTTCCTTTTTACAGCCTTGCCTGTGCTCACTATACCAAAAGCTCTTTCCCCAACTTTGCATGGCTGCCTTGCTTAATTCTATTATTATATTAATTAATTAATTAATTCATAGACAGAGTCTGGCTCTGTCACCCAGGCTGGAGTGCAGTGGTGTGATCATGGCTCACTGCAGCCTTGAACAGCTGGGCTCAAATGATCCTCTGGCTTTAGCCTCCTGAGCATCTTGCTTAATTTTAGATCCCATCTTCCACCGTTGCCATCTCAGAGAGGCCTTCTCAGACCATCTCCTTAAAGCATGTCCCCATATTGTTTCTCCTGGCACCATAAACTTTCCTTTTGTAGCATCCTTAATTAGTAACTTTATGTGTATTTTTATACATATTTTCTGCCTTCATCAAGTCAGGGACTGTTCATTAGGTGTATATTCATTGTCTAGCACAGCACCCAGGCACATAATGATGCTCAATAAATATTTGTTGAGTAAATGAATCTTCACCTTTTAAGGTCTTTATCCATGTCTCAGGTTCCAGACCAAATCCTACTTTCCTTCTTAAATTAGCCTTCTGATCCCCCAAGTCCAAGAAAGCTCACTGTCTTGACATGCCTCTCGGTAGCATGCCGGTTCTTCACTCATGGTGATTATTGCTGTCTGACGGTATCAGTTACATGTGGGTTTCCACGTCTGGCCTGCATCCTCCCAAAGCAGGACCACACACTGTGCATCTCTGCAGGGCCCACAGCACAGCCTCGCTCAGGGCCCCGGAGTACAGGAGGCGCTCAGTAAATGCATGTGGCCCCAAATAGATCAGAGAGCAGGAATGGCGGAGGATGTGAGTAACTGGGCCTTCAGCAGGGATAAAATAGGTGCCCCGCCCTCCACAGTCCCCAGGGAGAAGGATGACAAACGCTCCTTTTGCCCGGGAAAGTTCTGGGGGTAAATCTCATCTGCCCGTTGCAGCCACAGAGCAAAGTTCTGGAGCTGAGAAGAGGGTAAGAGAAAGCCCATTGGCCTGCAGCCCTAGAATTACAGAGCAGCCCAGACTCTCTTCTGCCCAGCTGTGGGCTGCACAGGAGGCCTGGGCATCTCTGCCAGTTCCTTTCTCTGGAGGAGAACCCCGCCTCCAAGAGAGGGGTAAAGTCAGACCTTAGAAGCCAGGAGCCCACCCCCAAGCAAGCCCAGCTAACAGCCCCCAAGGCCACCACCACCACTCACTCCCGGCGTAGTCAGTCCCTTCCTCCTCTCCACGGCTGGTGGGAAGGCTGAGCCCTCTCTTTCGGGGGCTGAGTCTGGACAATGGGAAGGGAGAAGCCCCCTCCCCGCTGCCCCAGGGACATAAAGCAGGCCTTTCACTGAGGAGTTCTGGCTGCTTCGGTTGGTTCTTGGCACCCAGCAAGGCGGCGTCGGGAGGGGCGGGCATGCAAGCGTGTTGGGGGTGGGGACCGGTCCCGCGATTCTGAGGAGGTTCGCCCGCCCAGGGCCACCGGGCTGGCTCCCCAGCTGTGGGATGAGCTCATGCAGGGAAACCGGAACAACTTGGGGTAGGGGGGAGGGAGGAAGAGTGGCATCTAAGAGGCTGCGAAAGCGTGGCTCTGGGGAGGAAGTTTTTCATGGGGAGTAGGGACAAGCCTCCACTCCTCCAGCCCTGCCCCCGCCCCCCAATTCATATCATCAACTCCACAGCCCCTCTTCACACCCTTCCTTGGATGGAAATTCCTGGCCACGCTGACAGCCGGCCAACCTGGGTCGCCAACCACCCCCAGCCTGGCTCGCCATCCCTATAGTCCCTCTCCACACCCTTCCCCGGAAATTCTCAGGCCCCACCGCCCGCCGGCCACTGCCCCCTTAGCCACACAGATGCCAACGCTCCGTTTTGGCCAAACCGGGCTGCCCTAAGCCCGGAGCACAGCTTCTCTGGGGTGCTTCGGCAAAGGGGGCGGGGGTGCCCATCGCAGGTGCTTTTCCACTGCACGCGCCAGCGGGAGCCTCCTCTCTGGACCTTGCCCCTCCCAGTTTCCTCCAGCCTCCCCCCATGAAGCGTCTCTTCCCTCTCGCCGAGAGTTTGGCGTAGACAGCGAAGGAGCCATCGTGACCGACGGAGAAGCCTGGAGTAGACGAGACAGAGACGGCGACCGAGTCGGGTGGGGGATGGGGTGGGGACCGACACTAAGCCCTTGGGGCCTAGAGGCAGCCGCTACTGGGGAGAGGTGGGGAGCAGCTCACGCCCTTGGGAAGAACTCTCTTGGTTTGGGGCCTTGGCTGGGAGGAGGAGGGGGAGAGGAAGAAGTAGGATCCGATTATTTAAATTTGGGGATAAATTGTACTAGTAACTCTTGCACCGTCCTTCCACCAACCTCACTCCCCACCCCCAACTCCCGTGCACACAGGGACCGCCTCTGCCACCCTGAGATTTTTGTCTTAGGGTAGGAGTGGGACCGCACTGGGTCAAATGAACGGGTTCTCTCCCCTCCCCCTCCCCACACAACCCCCCTCCACCGCCCTCCAATTCTTAACCCTGCCTCTGTGTACGCACACACGCCCCTCTCCTGGGATGGGGTAGGAGGCTATTGTGAATGAGGCTCATAAGCATCGTCCCCGGCCCCAGATGGCAAGTTCAAAGCCACCACCCAAGATCAGCTGGTAAGAGCCAAGACTTGGGGAACCGCGTCCTTCTTTGGTTACCTTTTCCCAGACAGGATTCCAATTTCCAAACGTGGAAGAGGCGTGCGTGTATGTGCCTGTGTGTGTGAGTGCGTGTGTCTCTGTCACTGTGTGTGTGTGGAGAGGGGGATGTATTAATGGGTGATGTTATAAATGAAAACGGGAGGACTGAACTTAAAAGAAACTGGTCAATTGCAAAACAAACACGGATAAACAACCCTTTAGATGTAATTTGTGGTTTATCTAGAGGTGGAGGTGGCGCTGAAGAGGAACCCCCGCCCCCCAATATTTTTTCCTTAGCTGCGCCTCCACCCCCAGCATTTGGAGCGGCGGAGAAGCGGCTCCAGAGTGATTAATCCGGGGATAATTCACCCCCTCCCGCCCCCCGGCGCGAACCCCGCGAAGCGGGATTGGAGCGAGTCATTTCCGAGAGCGCAGCGCGCCTCTCCCCGGCCGGGCGGACACTTGGTTCATTCCAGCCGCAGAAGCTCAGGGCTCCCGCGTACCGGGATTTTTTCTGAGCAGAAAAAAGCTCCAGAGCTCTCCTGACCTCCTTTCTCCTCGGCGGCGAGCGGAGCCTCTCCCTCGGCGCTGCCGGCCGCGCCATGCCGCGCTCGCGGGGACGGGAGCTGGGGCGCTGCGGCTGCCCCGCGGGGAGGGCTCGCGGCGAAACCGGGATTTCGGCGCTCGCGCCGGGCGCCGGGAGCCGCTGGGGCCGCCCGCCGCCGCCAACGCCGCCGCCTCTGCTGCTGCTGCTGCTGCTGGGCTGGGGGCTGCTCAGCGTCTCGGCCGCCGCGGGTGAGTCCAGCCGCGCCGAGAAGCCAGCAGCCGCCGCGCGCCCCACCCGAGCCCCGAGCCCACCCATCCTCGACCCGGTCCCGGTCCCTCCCCCCGCCTCTATCCCTGCCTGAATCTCCCACCCTCCCAATTGCCTACTCTCATTCTCATCCCTGCCTCCGTCTCCCACCCCACCCTCAGCCACGTCCTCACCTCCACCCTCACCCTCATTGCTGCCCCAACCCCAGCCGCAACTTGGCCGGATGCGGCCGGTGTGGGGGCCTGGGAGACAGACATCCCCGCCCGGGGTTGCGGAGCACCTGGTCTGTGGCTTCAGTTTCTCCAGCCTCCCAGCCCCCAAGGTGCTAGGCTTTTACCCGATAAACTTTCCCGGAGCCCTACTCCCCCGGCTCCTGATTCTGCCAGGCACGCTGGTCCTGGGGGCTGGAGAGGAACCGTGCGCCCCCTCCCCATTTCCGCGTCTGCAAGGGCTGCCCTTCCCTGCCCCCGCCCATTTTCTCCAATTGAAACCAGTGCCCCCTCTAGAGCCGCCTGGAGACTGCGGCCGCCATCCCCCTCCCCAAATGCTACGCCTCCCTCGGCGCTCGGAGCTAGGAGGGGGTTCAGGTGGACGCGTGCCCACGGTGGGGGTCCCGCGCATTCCTTGCAGGAGGGCGCAGGTGGGGGCTGGAGAGTGTTGAGGGACGGGAAGGAGGGGGTGGGGGTTGTAGCCCGGGGCGGGGGAGGGAGTGCCGCCGCCAGGCTTCGCGCTGCCACATTCCCCTCGGTGCTCACTCCGCGCCAAAGTGCCCTTTCCCGCGCCCTGCTGCAGCTGAGCGCCTCGGCTGCGGCAGCGGCAGCGGCGGCGCGGGCGGCGGGACCAGCTTCCGACGACCGAGTCCGGGAAGGGGCAGACCTAGCGGGTGCGGAGAGTCCCGGAACTTCGCGGGTGTCTGACTGCAGCTTGCAGCGCGCGGGGGAGGTACGCGAACCTTCGAGGGAACCCGGTCCCCTGTGGAGGCTACTGGCCGCGACTGGTGCCCTCCCACTTTAACCACAGCACCCCTCCGAAGCTCAGTTCTAGCTACAACCTAGAAAGTTCCGTGTGCCTGGGTGGAGACGGGTCCAAACCGGGATGCCTGGAACCGCATTTTCATTTAGCCCGCGAGGCTGACACCCACTGGGGGAGAAACCGAAACACCTGCTGCCCAGGCCTAGACCTAGGGCACCTTCGACCTGGAGCCGTGTTTTCTTTTTTGTTTTTGTTTTTGTTTTGTTTTGTTTTGTTTTGAAACCACCGATTGAACCTCTGAAGGCTTGGCCTGGATCACCCCAGTTCCCCTTCTTGGGAAAGTGCGCCTCTCCTCTGGCAGGTCAGTGAGTGGCGAGCTCTCTGGCCCACTCTGGCCTTCAGCATCTTGTGAGTCTGTCCTCGCAGACCGTGCAGCCCACCGCTTAACCGCAGCATGTTGGGGTTCTTGGTCAGGGAGGGCGCCCCGAGCCAGCTCTGGCTCTCTCATTCCTAGCTGACGGGACTTTCTTAGGTTCTGCTAAGAGTCATAGCCACCGACACCCAGAGAGGGGCGCCCGCGGTGCGCGCGCTTGGGAGCTCTGGGCTCGCACACCCACACCCACTGGGAGGCTGTCCATACCGACGCTGCTCGTCACCCAGACTTGCCACATGGGCGGTGGGGGAATTGCTGCTACCTCCCGCCAGGCCTCCCGGACGTTTGTCGAGGCGAGGCCGGTCTCTGGCTTAGCTAATTGGAGAATGTTTCGGCATCGGACTGAATTGCTTTTCTGGCTAGATTTGTCCCTGCCCCTTGGGCATATCCTGCCCCTAGGGGAGAGAAAAAGGCCAACTCACCCGCGCTTGCACCGCTCAGCGGTGCTGGAATCCTGCCCTATAGAGATCCATTTGCTCGCAGCTCCTTGCTCAGTAGAGAAGCTGGGGGGAGGGGGCCTTGTGTTCATGGCTTGGGGTAGTTCCTCTCCTGCAGGCCCTGCTCTGGCTTGCAAGCTTCCAGTACATTTCTTTTCTTTTCTTCTCTTTCTTTTTTAATTTTTTTTTTTAAGACGGAGTTTTGCTCTTGTCGCCCAGGCTGGAGTGCAATGGCGCGGTCTCAGCTCACTGCAACCTCCACCTCCTGGGTTCAAGCGATTCTCCTGCCTCAGTCTTCCAAGTAGCTGGGATTACAGGCGACCGTCACCACGCCCGGTTAATTTTTGTATTTTTAGGAGAGACGGAGTTTCACCATGTTGGCCAGGCTGGTCTCGAGCTCCTGACCTCAGGTGATCCGCCTGCCTCTGCCTCCCAAAGTGCTGGGATTACAGATGTGAGCCACCGCGCCTAGCCCAGTACATTTCTTTTTAAGCCTTTCCCGCATTTAGATGGGCTGTTTGGCCTTGCAGGCAGCAGAGATTTGGAAATGGACTTGGTGACAGAAGATTGGCAGGATTTGGTACATTAGAAGGGGAAACACATTCATTTTGTGTTCAGTTCACACTGTTGAATTTAAAAGATGCTCAGGACTGAACCGTCTCCCTTCCTCGGCTCAGTGATCACTGGATAAATGAATAAAATGATTTGAAAAAAGGGAGTCTCCTCACCCACCCATACCTTCTCCCTTCAACCCCTTTAGTCCTTGTCCTGCCTTGCACTCCCCCTCCCCCTCCCCACCCCAGCCTCCCTGGAGACTTCCCACCAATTACCAGCTCTCCCTATCAATCATCCTCCTTTTTTTTTTTTTTGAGAGGGAGTTTCACTCTTTTGTTGTCCAGGCTGCAGTGCAATGGCGCAATCTCGGCTTGCTGCAACCTCTGCCTCCCGGGTTCAAGTGATTCTCCTGCCTCAGCCTCCTCAGTAGCTGTGATTACAGGTGCATGCTACCACGCCCAGCTAATTTTGTATTTTTAGTAGAGAAGGGGGGGGTTTCTCCATGTTGGTCAGGCTGGTCTCGAACTCCTGACCTCATGATCTGCCCACCTTGGCCTCCCAAAGTGCTGGGATTACAGGCGTGATCCACCGCACCTGGCCACCCTCCCTTCTTAAAACACATTTCCCTTTGACCTGTAAACAGGCTCATCTTTAACACAAAACAAGCCAAGAAGCCTTCTTGGCCCTATTGACCTATCTAAGCCACTGTCCCATCTTTCTTTGTCTTTTACAGTTACTTCTCTTCAAAGGGGTCTTCATGTCAGTTTTCTCTACTACCAGTCACTCCTTGCTTCAGCCTCTGTCTCCAGGATGCCACTGGAACATTCTAGAAGAGAGCACCAATGACCACCTCAATTGCCAAATACATTGTACTTTGTCTTTATTTTCTTTTATCTCTCTGTGGCTGTGGCCACTTTGGATGAATTTCTCTTCCTTGGGCTTCTGGGACACTATGTTTTACTGATTTTCTCCTATCTCTTGCGTGTTCCTTCTCAGTCTCTAATACTAACACTTATTCCCCTCCCTGAAGTATGGTGTCCTGCAGCATTTGATTCTTTGTACTTTTTCCCATTCCTTTTCACCACTCCATGGGTGAACTCATCCTTGCCCAGCCCTTCCACTACGACACTCTGAAGCTTCCAGACAGATCTCTTCTGCCAAGACGTCTCTCCTGAAATTCATCTGTTGGCTTCCTGGTCCATGGGAACTCTGGGTCTAGGTAACCCATATATCCAGCTGATTCTTGGACATCTTCACTTAGACATTTCCCTTCCAAAGCAATCTTATTAGCTTCTTTCTTAAGCCTCCAGTATTTCCTATGTGAGCTGGTGGTTCCTGTAGCCTCCCAGTTATGGAGCCCAGAAACCTTTGGATTATCCTCAACTCCTTCCTTATCATGTGGTCATCAAATTCTGTCAGTTTCATATCCTCAATTATTCTCAAACCTAACTACTTTCCTTGAGGAGCTCTGAGCATTGAAAAAGCTATCATGCCTTCCACTCCCTTACTAACTAATTTTTAAAAAGCAATATTAAACTATAAGTAGATAGTTTAAGTAGATGGAATTCTGACAAAGTTCTGATTTTTCCCATGCCAATCACATCATGGTTTTAAAAAAATCAAATGCCAAATTAAAAAAATTTCCCCTGCTTTGTATGTTGTCTGAGTGCTTGCTTTTAGTCAGCCTCTTGTAGACTAGAGCACTGACTGTACTCAATGTTCTACTATAGTACAAACTGAATTGTATTAAAAGGCATTTATTTGTCTGCCTTATTTATTAAAATGTGAGCTTACTGAAGGCAGGGACGGTGCTTTATTTCTTTTGGTATCCCCATATCCAGCTCAGGTTCTGGCATAGAATTGGTGCTTGATATATGGCTGTTTGATCAGATGATTTTTACAGTTTTCTTTTTCTTGGAGAGTTTTCCAGGGACCGATAAGACTAAATCAGGGGTCAAGGAAGCCAGCTGGTTTGCAGAGGTAATAAGATGACAAAGACATCTGGTCCCCTGTTCCTTTCCCCACAACTAGGTATCACTGTTTGGTTACAGTTCCCTAGGTTCTAGAACCAATGCAACAATAAGCCCTTGGCATACCACTCTCCTCCAACCCTGAGCCAAGGAAAGGCATTTCACTACTCAGTCACCAGTGTGTATATGAATTTGAATTTCCATTTGCAATCAAGCTGAGGGTTTATGGTTTTTAAAAAATGAGCTGACTGCAGCAGAGAGCGCCCACCATATCTAGGGCTGGTGAGTGTGTGGCTTTGTTGAAGGTGAGATTAGAATCATGCACCAGGGACTGGAGGACCAAATTGCAGGGTCTTGGACACTGCCTGGTTTGGGTTTCTCCAGCAGAGCCCAGCAGACAGCTTAGCAGCACCTCCTTCACCCTCATTCATGTGCCTGACCTGCCTGTTTCACCCTCATCATCACACCAGCAGGATTAAGGGAACCTGATTGCTCCGCAGAGCCCTGCTGGAGACCCAGCTGATCTTCAGGCCTCTCTAGGGCTCAGGCTCCCTGCTGTAAAAAGGACAAGTAATTCCTGAGTTTTTGGAAGGATTAGAAACCAGAGATGCAACAAGTCCAGTGCCATACCTCATCGAATATGCCTATTAAATAGAAGCTGGGGCCAAAGGAATCAGCCAGGAAGTCTGTGTGCCCTCACCATGTCTTCCCCCACCTACCATGCTCAGAGAGCTGTTCTGGGCATCCAGGGGAGTTATAATAACAGCTCATATTCACTGAGTACTCACCGGCACTGTCTTAAGCACTTGCATGTATTAACTCAATCCTCTCAGCAACCCAGTGAAGCCTGCAGTATTATTATTCCCATTTCATAGATGAAGAAACAGGTTCAGAGAGGACACGCAACTTATCCATGCACTAAGTAAATAGCCGAGCCACAGTTTGGATGCAGGCCTGGCTGACGCCAAATCTTTTACTCATGACCCTATTGCTATTCAACCTCTTGGGGACCCAGCTGGTACCACGTCCCTGGAAGCGTCTGCCCAGGCTGCCTTCTTTGGCCTTGCTCTTCCCACTGGGCTGTCCTCATCAGTTATGCTGTGCTGCTTTTGAGGCCTGAATCCCACACTTTTAATCCTCAAGCAGCTATTGTCCATTCCTTTCCACCACAAGCTCCTGGGGGGGAGGCTGTAAAGTCATTCTTGGTTTCTAGCCCCAGACACCCATCTAGATGGAACTCTACTGTGGGTTCTTACAACTCCTCACATTTCCTTTGTTGTCAGACTCATCAGGACATATTGGAATTTCTTGCTTAGTGAGGTGGTATCTGTCTCATTTCCCTAAAGGACTGTGAACTGAGGCAGGGCAGTGTAGCGCACATAGTGGACACTCAATAAGTGTGCTGATGAGACAGCCAGAGCTGATGGGACAATCAGAGGCAGGTTGTTTGGAGCCCAGGGCTCCCTTTCCCTTAGACCACCCTCTTGGGCATTCCCAGGGTAGCTGGGGGCTGGGAAGACTGGAAACAGGTTAAGGGGTATCTTCACGTAGGAGGCAGCCCCAGGCCCAATAATAATAGCTCTCCTTTATCGAGTGCTGGTTAAATGCTTTATAGACATTACCATTTAATTATCACTGTAATATTGTATTTGGAGATATTGAGGCTCAGAAAGTAAGCAGCTGGGCCAAGGCTGTAGAGCAGGTAGGTAAAGAAGGCAGGATTAAACCTCAAGTCTACCTGACCCTAGGGCCCATCTTTTTGGAAAGCCCTTGTTATGGTGCTGGGCCCATTGTTAGCATTCAATACATGTTAGATACTATTACTATTACTACAACTACAGTCTACTTGCTTTCTGCACCAGCCTCTTGAAATATAAGAGAAACAATTCACACACTCTGCCACTCTCTGGCGCCACTATATGCCGTAGGGGGAGTCTTTTCTCTTTGCTCCTCTGGCTAAAAGCACACACCTTAGAACCTGGTCCCCTCACCCAACCCATCAACCCAGCTCAGTGCTCTTCATCCAGGAGGGTAGGGAGGGAGAACCCTCTACCTCGAGAATGCACTGCATTGCCCTCCCTGGATTTCTCTCCTTGGGTGGCATATGGCCTCGCAGCCCTCCTCTCCGTCTGCTGCAGTGTCATGAGAGCTTCCCCAACAACAGGGGAACATCGGGGTGAACCTGCAAATGGAGGATTATTTCAGAGTCTTTATCCTTACAAAGACTCTGTCTCAGGGTTCATTCGCTTTGAGAAGGGCTTGGTTTTCCCTTGGACCCACAGAAAGCAAAGAGTGGGCTATGCAACGTGGGCGTTTCTCAACTTGAAAATGATGGCGTGGCTCTCAGAGCTCTTTCCTTACTCTTGTGAGTTAAGAGAAACAAAGGAAACTCATATTTATTTTTCCCCTGGACTCTAGAGAGCTCAATCTCCTGGACTGTCTTTTCATACTCCTCTTCTAAAAATGAGATTCTTTATCTTCTTTCCTTCTCTCCCACCCAAACACACACTTAGTTCTTAGAGCTTTGGGAGAAGGTGAGACCCCTTTGGCCTTCTCAGGTAGCTTAATGTCACATGAAAGATAGTCATGACCCACTATACATCCACAAATGTGAACTTTAGCCAAACAGCAGATGAGAGGCGAGGAGATGGAGTGGAACATGATGGGGTAGGATTGGAGAAACAGCCTAATTTGAGGTAGACTGAGCTCAAGTAGGAAGGTGTAAGTTGGGTAGGATCAAAGGTGGGTTGGGATGTATTGGCACAGGATAGATAGAGTGAGATAGGTGATGGAATGGAATGGGGTAGGATTGAGTGAGATGTGATGTCAGGGATGAGATCGAGAGGGTGGGGTGTGCAGTATTCAGGGCATTGACTGGGATGGGAGTGAGGTGGGGAAGGAATGTGTTAGAAGACACTGGGTTGGGATGGGATAAGATGGGATGGGTGGAGTTGGGATAGAGTAGAATGGAACAACTGGGATATGATGGAGTGGAGGTGAGATGTATTGTGGTAGAATGGCATGAGATAGAGGTGAGTCAGATTTATTGGGATGGTTTGGGTTGGTTGAGTTGGAACAAGAGACTGGGAGATAAGATGGGGTTATTATATAACCAATTGAATGGGCACCAATTGAGTGGACATGAGGAAATGGGAAGTGAGGGAGGGCACTGGAAATAGCTTGACCCGCCTCACATTGTTGTAGCATCTTCATCTTCCTGAACAGGACTTCTTGAACGTTGGTCAGTTTCTTTCTCACCTGAATTGTGAAATTTCCAGCAGACATAAAGTCTCCATTAGCCTTTGGTCCCATATAGCATGAATCCTAAAATGCTGGAGGCTCCCATTTCCTGCCATGAGGGATCATTCTTCAGGGAGATGCTGGGAGTCCCATGTGGCCACCACCAGGAACCCATCCGAAAAATCTGCCTGGCGCAAACCAGGAGCACCAGGGCAGCTCCTATCAAGTCCACCATCAGAGAAAGACATTGTGCCTACCCTAGAGCTAGCACAGTGGCTCCACTCACAGAAAGGAAAGCCAAGGATGGAGTAGAGGTTTACCTCCGTGGCCCCCTCTGCTGGGTGAGTCTCTCTCCTAGAGACTCTTTTACTTTCCACCTGTTTGTGTCTGTATTGTTGGAAAATTTTAAACTGAATTTGTCTTTCAAGGGATGTCAGTCCCACCCTTGAAAAATCATTATTATAAGGAACTTTTATGATTCTAAAAATAATGTATGTATAGTTAAATTACTGAGAGCACCAAATTACTCTGAGAAATTTACTTGAGAATCTCCTGTGCCATCTAGAACAGAAAATAAGGGCTTATATTGCAACACAAATAGCCTTCCTACCTGCCAATGTCTAATTTATACCAATTAAGTGCAATTATAATCCAGAAACCTCAAAAAATTATGTGTCCATCTTCAAGGTTTTCAAATAGAAAACAGAATAAGTTCTATTATTAAGTAGCTACATCTATTTATTGATTGAAAGTAAGCGAGTGTGACGGATGTAACTGTAAAGGGAAAAAGCAGAGACTTTGAAATTTGAGATACAAGTATATTATGAGAGAATGTGCAGACATTTTGTGCAGAATGATTGATGGCCCTTTCTGAGATGAGCAAGTGTGGTAGCGTCGACTCAGGCCTCGGGAGATTTGTCTTCAGGTTGCTGCCTGACCCCAACCCTTTCCCTACCCCAGCCTCAATCTCTCTACCTACCAACATTCATTGCTTCCTCCATTGCCATTTCAGGAATGGAGAGAGTTCATTGATTGGGTGGGACTTGGTGATGGTGTGTGGACTTGGCAGTAAGAAGGAGATGACAGTTTAATGGTTGATTTTCAGTTAATGCTAAAATGTTCCTAGCATGAAAACAGACATCTCAACGTTGGCATCCCCTTCTGCCAGGGACCTATGTGGCTCTATCCTCCTGGCCTTATCACATGTGCATTCCTAGAAGGGCTGACCCATAGCAGATCCTCAGCCAGGAGAAAGACCCTGTTTGGCCTAGGAGTCAGGAATTCAGCCTTCCAGGCTTGGCTATGCCCCAACCACCTATGTGACCAGAAGCCAATCGTTTCATCTTCCTAGGCCTCTATTTTCACACCTATAAAATGGGGATAATAATACACAGAATGTCTATGCAATGATGGACTTGGAAGCTCTTTTAAAAAGAAGCTTCCAAAAAGAAGCCAGAGCTGTTAGAATAAGACCAAAAAAGTTTCTAGTTTAAGCCCATCCAGTGGGAGATCCTGCCCAGGGCTCGTGCTGCTTGGCTTTCCAGGAATGGGGAGCTCACGACCTCTGCAGACAGCTTGCCAGGCTATTTTTCAGGTCTCAGGGGTGAGAAGGAGGGTGGGCTTGCTGAGCTTCTTGGCCTTGATCCATTCTTACCCTCCAGTGGCCTGTGGGACTGCTCCTGAAAACTCAAAAGGGAAGAAACAAGCCATCTCCATCCAGAGCCCATCAGACATCCTGGTCGCAGCCTTTTCCCCAACCAGCACCTACCCCTGGGCAGCAGCACTGTGAGTTCAGTCTCAGAGAGTTGACTGCTTGGGCTTCACTCTCACAAACACATTCATCCAGTGTACAAGATCTGAATGAGGCCTCTAACTATAGCAAGAGGAAAATTCTCTGCATTCGAGAACCTCTGGGACTCACATGTCCTACGATATTTTGTTCTAAGGAACATGGAAAGAAGACAATGTTACAGGGACAGTTTTCCTGAGTTACGTGGAAGGCACAGTTGATGTTTTCTGTTTTCTGCACCCCACCAAGTCTCAGGTGCATAACGTTTGAATTAATCCTACCCTCAGTCCATTAGCACTTTATGATCACCTCTCTGTGCAAAACTTCTCTCTTATTTACAAAGTTTGCCTCCCTTCATCCCCAATCCTGAAGCTAAGCTATCCCAATCCCAATAAGTACTCATTCTGATGTGTTTGATATATGTCTTCAAATATGCGTGGATCCAGGCAGGGTGCGGTGGCTCACGCCTGTAATCCCAGCACTTTGGGAGGCTGAGGCAGGCAGATCACGAGGTCAGGAGTTTGAGACCAGCCTGATCAAAATGGTGAAACCCCATCTCTACTAAAAATACAAAAATTAGCCAGGTGTGGTGGTGTGCACCTGTAATCCCAGTTTCTTAGGAGGCTGAGGCAGGAGAATCGCTTGAACCCAGGAGGTGGAGGTTGCAGTGAGCCGAGATCGCATCACTGCACTCCAGCCTGGGTGATAGAACAAGACTCCATCTCAAAAAAAAAAAAAAAAAAAAAGCCTGAATCCTTATAAAATATGTAGGGTTGTTTGTATGTATATGTATTTTTTATTTCTATAAATGATATTGAAGTATAAATTTCATCTGGTTTCTTTATTTACTCAACTCCATATTTTGCATATCTCACCATGCTCATTGAGTGTACCTAGTCAGTGGTTTCTAACTGCTTCGTTGCATTATGAGTTATACATCCATAACGTTTTATGTATCTGTTCCCCTGAGGATAGCCCTCTAGCTTATCAGCAACTCCCCCTTACTTCCCCACTAAAAGTTCTGAAGAACATCCTTGAACATTCCCACTTGGGACCCTGTGTGAGAATAGTTCTGGACTATATGATGGAGGATTTGGTCCCTGGGTTAGTGTGTTAATTTTTCATGTTCTGCCATGATGTTTTCCAGAGCACCATGGAAATGGTGTGCCAGGCCACATTTCCACTAAGAGTGCCCAAGAGTTTCCATCTTCCCATGTCCTCATGAGTACCTAATATTAGCCACCTGTCCAATTTTGCCATTTTTAGGAGTGTAAAGTGCCATTTCATTGTATTAATTTACACTTCTCTGATTACTAGCAAGTCTGTTAAGTCTAGTAAGCTTGTTAGCTGTTTGAACTTCTTTTTTTCTGAATTACCTATTTATATTCTTTGCCCATTTAAAAATTGGATCTCTTGCCTTAGAAATCTTCTGGTTGATTTGTAGAAGTTTTTTTTATAGTCTAGGTGTTGCCCTTTGTTAATTTTAGAAGTTACAAATAGCTTCTTTTAGTCTTTAATCCATCTATTTGGCATATGGCAGCTTTCATTGGACAGAAATGCTTCCTTTTGATATAGTCAGACCCATCAGCGTTTTTGGAGAGGTAGAAATTGAGATATGAGGGCACTGATGAGCTAGAGAGCATGGTGGGGTCCCATGGGCCCACTCCCTTGCAGGGCTGGCTCTCTGTATAGAGGGCTCGCTCTCTGTATAGAGGGCTCTGAGGAGTCCTAGAACCTTCCTGGCCATCCTGGGCCCCCACATCCTACAGGAGGTTTCTGGCTCAAGGCCCTGTGTTTCCTGAAGGCCCCAGTTAAAGTACAATTTAATGGATGGATGCTATACCTAGAGAATGGGGAGGATTACTCCTTCAGCAGGCATTTATTGAGTGCCTCTGTGCGCCTGAGCTCTCAGCTGCACTGGGGACATGGGCAAGTTTCAGTGCTGAGTGTACATAAGAGAGGCAGCTACACACAGGCTCAGAGCAGCATTATTCACAACAGCCAAATGGCGGAAGCAACCCATGTGTCCATGTGCAGATGAGTGGATAAACAAAATGTGGTATATCCATATGATAGAATATCTTTCAGCTTTAAAAAGCAAGGAAATTCTGACACCTGCTCAGCATGGCTGAACCTTGAGGACATCATGCTAAGTGAAAGAAACCAGCTACAGGCCAGGTGCGCTGGCTCACACCTATAATCCCAGCACTTTGGGAGGCCTAGGCGGTGGATTGCTTCAGGCCAGGAGTTCAAGACCAGCCTGGCCAACATGGTGTAACCCTGTCTCTACTAAAAATACAAAAATCAGCCGGGCATGTTGGTGCACTCCTGTAGTCCCAGCTACTCGGGAGGCTGGGTCACAAGAATCGCTTGAACCTGGGAGGTGGAGGTTGCAGTGAGCCGAGATCATGCCACTGCATTCCAGCCTGGGTGACAGAGCGAGAGTCTGTCTCCAAAAATAAAAATAAAAAAGAAAGGAGCCAGTTACAAAAGGGCAAATAAATACCTACCATATGCTTTCACTGATGTGTGAGGTATTTAGCACAGGCAAATTCATAGAGACAGAAAATCGAATGGTGGTTGCCAGGGGCTGGGGAGGGAGAGATGGGGAGTTAATCATTTAATGGGCACTGACTTTCAGTTTTGCAAGATGGAGAGAGATCTGTGGATGGATGGTGGGTGATGTTAGCACAACAGTGTGAATGGACTTAATGCCACTACATTATATACTTCTAAGTGGTTCAGATAGCACACTTATGTTATATGTATTTTACCACAATTTTTATAAAAGAAGAGGGACAACTCTTTAGACACAAGGGATCAAGGAAAGCTCCCAGAGATGGATGTTCAAGCTGAGACCTGCAGGATCAACAGGAGTGGGCAGGTGAAGAGGGGAGCAGGAAATGGCTTGTGACAATGCAGGTTCATCTGCATGGGCTCCTGGTTGAGTGAGAGTGGGTTGTTCCAGGTCTGGAAGAAGGTCTGCTCACCAAAGAAGGGCATTGAGGAGTCTGGAGGGTTTGGAGAAGGTGGGTGGCTGGCTGGCTTGGCTGGCAGCCACAGGTCTCTGAAAAAAACACAATGAGGGTAGGGTGCTACTGGCGAGGCAGGTCTTGGTGAGGGTGCCTGGAGCCCCACATCAGCAAGGAGGGGCTGAGGGGATCCTTTTTCTTCCACAAGTCCTCTACCTGGTGCCCTGGCCTCCCAGGGAGGGTAAACAGCTGAGTGAACAGTCAAAAGTACATGAAACCCATTCCATGAATCATGGATCATAAGTTATGATTCTGTTCATCGTGCCTCCATGAGAACATCACAAAACTTCCATCTAGAAAGAAAATAGGCCAAGTGTGGTGGCTTATGCCTCTCATCCCAGCAGTTTGGAAGGCCGAGGTGGGAGGATTGCTTGAGGCCAGGAGTTTCAGACCAGCCTAAATGACAAAAAGTGAGGCCTCTTCTGTATAAAAATAAATAAATAAATAATTAGCTGGGTATAGTGGCATGTGCCTGTAGTCCTAGCTACTCCGGAGGCTGAGGCCGGGGGATGGCTTGAGCCCAGGACTTGGAGGCTGCAGTGAGCTATGATTGTGCCACTACACTCCAGCCTGGGTGACAGAATTAGAATACCCTGTCTCTCTTAAAAACGTGACTGAAAGAAAGGAAGAGAGAAAGGTGGGGGGAGGGAGGGAGGAAGGAAGCAAGGGAGGGAGAGAGGAAAGAAGAAATAAAAGAAAAATAGAAAGTTTACCTGCTTGGGCTGAGTCAGCAAGTCCTTTCCAGGTGCTGTCTGTGGGGAGACCTGCTATCTTCTACCTTGTCTAGGCCATGTGTGCCTGTCAACCTTTTGTTCCTTCCACCTCTCTCCTTTCCTCTCCCTTCTCTGCCAATCTCCTCCACTTATGTCTTTTCCTTTCTTTTCCTGTCCATCCTCTTCCCTAGTCCTGCTACTTCCCAAGAAACCAGGATTCCCCCTCATTGTAAGTCATCCTCCTCCCCATCCTCAGCCTTGCCATCTGTGAGAGCCTCTTCCTGACCTTTGACCTTGCTGCCTCCACCCTCACCCCAGCCGGGACCCTCCCCTCCGTGGCCTTTTCTTTAACTAGGCTTCAACCCCGTACCTCTGTCAACATGGTGGCTTTTTAAGGCCTTTAGCTGCTCCTGTCTGCCTAGGAGCATTGGGACTGGCTCATGGAACACTCACTGAGTACCTAGTGCAGTGGCCCTAGGTTGGGGCTCATGGGCACAAGTACCTTTTAAAACCAAGTTCCTTCCCCCAAGGACAGTTCTAAGCTACTAAAGGCCAAAGGAGCTCCAAGCACAGCAGAGGGGGAGAGGGGAAGAAGGAAGACTTCATTCAGAAGGTGCCAGCAGGCTCTTCAAAAGTGAGCAGGGATTCGGTTGAAGGAGAGCAATTTGCAGGTAGAATATCTTAGAGCGAGCAACTAGACAAAGACTTAAAGCAGCAGGCTGTGCTTGGGAGATGTCAAGTTTGCGTCCCCCCCCCCCCTTTATCAGCATCATAGTCTTCCTTGTGGAAGCTGTCCCTTAGTTTTTATTGTTATCTTTTTTATAGGCAGAGTCTTGATCTGTCACCCAGGCTGGAGTGCAGTGGTGTGATCATGGCTCAATGTAACCTCGACCTCATGGGCTCAAGTGATCCTCCCACTTCAGCCTCCTGAGTAGCTGGGGCTATAGGCACATGCCACCACACTCGGCTATTTTTTTTTTTCTAAATTTTTTTGTAGAGATGGGGGTCTTGCTGTGTTGCCCGGGCTAGTCTTGCACTCGTGACCTCAAGTAATCTTCCCCCTTCAGCCTCCCAAAGGGCCAGCATTACAAGTGTGAGCTGCAGTCCCTGGCTGGCTATCCCTTGTCGAACACTCAGGCCTTATGCTTAGTGAGAGCTGCTCATTCCTCCCTTACCCCTTACAAAACTCCTAAGAATTCTATCATTTTGCAGTTGAGGAAACTGAGGTTTAAGGAAATTAAATTACTTGCTAAGACCACACAAGTAGGGAGGGGGAGAGCCTGGATTTAAGCCTAGTCTGATTCTAGAGCCCATAGTCTTAACCACTGTACGGGTTTCCCAGTTAAAAATGTAGATTCTGGCCAGATGCAGTGGTTCACGTCTGTAATCCCAGCATTCTGAGAGGCTGAGGTGGGAGACTTGCTTGAGGCCAGTAGTTCAAGACCAACCTGGGCAGCATAGTAATACCCTGTCTCTACAAAAAATAAAAATATTAGCTGGGTGTGGTGGCGGCACACGCCTGTAGTCCCAGCAAGTCAGGAGGCTGAGGCAAGAGGATTGCTTGAGCCCAGGAGATCAAGGCTGCAGTGAGCCATGATTGCACCACTGCACTCTAGCCTGGGTCACAGAGCAAGAACCTGTCTCAAAAAAAAAAAAGAGAAAAAAGAAAAATGTAGATTTCCAGGTCTTCCTCTGATTTTCTGAATCAGAGGATCTGAGAGCAGGGTGCAGGGATCTGCATCTTTAATGAGTTCTTCCTGCTCACCTTCTGATGACCCTGGTCTTAACCCCACTCAGGAATGACTAGAAGAAGGGCTCAGGTCCTGGGTGTCTTTGAGCAAAGGCTCTGCCTCCACAAGTCAGCCCACACCTGGGCTGCCTTTGCAGCACCGCCTTCCCCTCCCTCTGTCCCTCCTTTATAATTAGCCCTGGCGCTGGTGCCATCAGGACCTGTTCCCAGGGAGTGCAGCAGCCCAGAGGTGGTCACCAGGGTTGATGAGATTAGGCAGCCCCCGGGAAGAGCCTGGGAAGGCACCAGCCCCGAAGGCACGCATTAGCATTCCTAAACTGCTTAATACACTTCACAAAAGAGCTGTTGGTGAGGGCTGGCCTGACAGCTTGGAGCTCCTGAATCACTAAGTCTTTCCTCCAGCCCTGGATTTGTTAGGTGAGAAATCAGGACACTCAGGGGAGTCTTATCCTCAACTTCTTCCGTGTACTAATTCCCATTATTCTAGATTTAATACTCTCTGAAGAGCAGACACACAGCACTGAAATGCCATTTTCTTCGGGCCTGTTGGTGGGGGGCAGCTGGCATTTCAGGATGAGGCACTGCAGGCAGGCTGAGGTGAGGCCAGCCAGCTGGGAGATGAGGAAGCTACAGAGGGTGGGGCTGAGGAGGCCAGGGTCCAGCCTTCGCTTTGTCCCTGGCTGGAACAGGACCTCGGACCCAGGGGAGGGAACAGGCAGGGTGGAAAGACCCTAGCTCAGTGAAGGGGTATTTAGAGAGTCTGTGGTCCCAGTGAGGACCCAAGGGGCTCAGCAGGGAAACTGAGGCAAATGGCCATTTATGCAAATAGAGCTGGGAAGGTGGGAAGCACAGTAACACTGGGAGGCCCAGAGATGGCATTCATTCATTTATTCAGCCATTCCTGGGGTTTCATTCATTCCTTGGGTTTGAGGAAGTGAAATAGAGACTAGTAAATAAATGCTCAAGGAGGGCAAAGATTTCATGACCAGATGAGTGTGGGAAACACTAGACCCTTGGCTTCTGAGGTATGGTTCAAGGCCTTGCCAGGAAGCTTTTTAGAAATGTAGCCTCTTGGACCCCATCCCCCACCTACTGAACCTAAATTTTGACAAGATCCCCAGGTCAATTCCTGTGCCTGTGAGAGTCTGAGAAGCACTAGGTGGTGCATTCTCTGAGCACAAACTTTAGAATAAGGCCGACCCCGGGCAAATCCTCATCCTAGTTCATTCTTGGCCTCAGTTGTCACATTAGTAAAATGGGGCAAAAATCCTGACTTCAAAGTCATGCTTGTAAAGGTCCATGCTTGCAGAGTGCCTGGCTCAGAGCACGCAGCTCTCCTGCCCCTTTGTCCTGATGAGTCTATGCCCCACTGAAGGAGGGGGTTTGGCCCTTTTGTTCACTGCTGTGTCCGCAGATGTAGCACAGTACCTGCAGCATGGGTGGATGCTCAATAAATATTGTGAATGAATGAATGAATGAATGAATGAATACTCATCAAGTGGTTGTCAGATCAAACTGAACATCCTGGAGACTGCTTTCGGAAGCAGCAAAGATGCAATTTTCCTTTTGTTTTCTGTTGCTGCACCAAATTACGGCACATTTTTCAGAGCGAAGGATTGCTGAGAGGCTGAGCAAGGGGCCAGTGGAGGTTTTTGATGCAGAGCAATGAGATAGTTGCTCTGTGTCTGCCTGTGTTTCAGGAAAATTCTGTTATTACTGAAATCTTTGGTTTGAAAGCCATTGTTAAAACTAAATAGTTTGGGAAATGTTAGCCATTAACACCTTAGTAAGAATGAGCCGATTAGTCCAGAAAGAGTAGGATCAGGTAGGTGGTAAGGAGGTAGACTTCTGTGGATCTGGACCCTCCCAGTGTCCCTGGGCCTCAATGAGATTTTGAACCTAGAAGTTCATCTTACCCAATGCTGTACCTCTCTTTACTCTTGCTCCAGCCCTTGTGGGCCCCTCCCTCTCAACTCAGTCCCTAGAGTGTCCTGCCTCTGGCTCTGGACCACTCTGGACCACAGGCTCTGTCCTGGGGCCATTCTCAACTCTGTGGCAGCCTCACCCGCTCACTCTCTTGAACAACCTTGTGTCCTACTTCACAGAAAAGTTGACACTAAAGGAAACAGCTGCGTGAGCCTTGCTGCTGAATTTGTGCAGGGAAGCGCTGAGGACACCATACCCTGCGTTACGCAGGGACGTCACTGCCATAATTGGCATCCCTGTGCCCCATTTCTCTAACTCCTCCCTCCCCTCTGTTTCCCTCCCATTAGCCCATGCACACACTTTCTTTGTGTCTTAATAATACACTAAAAAACAGCCCCTCCCTGACTCTGCACCCGCTTTTGGCTGTCACCCCGTCTCTCTCCTTTCCTCCCCAGCCATGCTTCCTGAGATGGTGTCTGCCAATTCATTTCTCGGCACCTGCTACCTGGCTTACACTCTCCTCACTCCGGGGGAAGTGCTCCAGCCCAGGGCACCACATGACTTCCAGTTTACTAAATCCAAGCATCTCTCCTGGCTCCTAAACCTTCCACAGTCTGGCCACAGCCAAGCTTCTTGACCTTCTGACCATCCTCCTCCCTCCCCTTCCCCTCTTCAGCATCTGACACTGCCCATCACTCCTTCCCACTTAACATATGCTTTAATATTGGAGCTTCCAGTATTTGCCTTGACCTCTTTTTATTCTTTATTTCTTTTTTCTTTTTTTTTTTTTTTTGAGATGGAGTGTCGCTCTGTCGCCCAGGCTGGAGTGCAGTGGCACGATCTCGGCTCACTGCAAGCTCTGCCTCCCGGGTTCATGCCATTCTCCTGCCTCAGCCTCCCGAGTAGCTGGGACTATAGGCATCTGCCACCATGCCCGGCTAATTTTTTTGTATTTTTAGTAGAGATGGGGTTTCACCATGTTAGCCAGGATGGTCTCAATCTCCTGACCTCATGATCTGCCTGCCTCGGCCTCCCAAAGTGCTGGGATTACAGGCATGAGCCACCACGCCAGACCTTATCCTTTATTTCATTTGCTCCTATGGCTTTCATGCCACTGTCCAAATGCTGAGACTCTCCATACTTAGGTCTCTAATGAAGACCTTGCTCCTGAACTCCAGACCTGCATAACTCCCCACTCCACACACTGAATTATTCATTCCTGCTGTCACCTATATGACTCTCTCCCACCCCCAGAAACTTTACCATCCCAAACTTTTGTGGCCCACCCCTATGAATTGCTTCGTGCGTCTTCACAGTCATGCATCTTCCTAAGCCAGAAACCTGGGACTCATCCTGGAATTCCACCCCTTGCTGCTCCCTTTCACTAACCACATCTTATGGATTTTACTTCTCAAATAATTCTCAAGCATTTTTCTGCATCTTTGCTTGGCTTGGAACTCACCCCTTTTCTCCTGAACAGTTGGAACATAGCACTCTTGCAACTGCAGTAGCAGGGCTATGGCCTCTCACATCTGTCCTGGCTTCTTCCAATAGGTGGTTCAAGCTTAAGTCAGACAAAGGGAGTGACTTTACTCTCTAGAATGGAAGAGGAGGGGGCAAGACAAAGGTCAATGAGAAGTTGGTACCTCTTGAAGAACTGGCAAAGAGTTTGAAGCTTTTGGGTTAAGAGTGGCTTTGGAAGGTGTTTAAACTGATATGCCACTAACACCTGCTCTCTGCTGGGGCTCTGATGAGTAGGGTAAGGACTTAGAATAATGGTCAAAGGGAAAAGTACTGATTCATTTATTAATAGCCGGGTGTGTGCCTGATACCCCTCAGGACACAGGTCCTGAGCTGGGCTCTGGTGGTACATTCCTGTAATCCTGATGACTCGGGAGGCTGAGGTAGGAGATTCACTTGAGCCCAGGAGTGATCATGCCATTGCACTCCAGCCTGGGTGACAGAATGAGACCCTGACTCTAAACAAACACAAATCATTGGTCTTTGGTGTATCATGTTGGAGAACATGGCTTGGCCTGTTGAGGCTGAATGGAGCTTTCCACCTCCTTTCACTATGAATCTAAATCTTGAGAATGGAGCACTCAGGACATCTGCAGAATTAGGGCTAGGATTGTGCCTCTCGAGAAGCCTCAGTGTCCACTTTCCCAGCCAGCTCTTGGCACGAGAATGATGGGGGCTTGTTCTACTCATCAGTTTCAGGTAGAACAGGGGGTGTCTGGTCCCTTGGAAGCCCTCCCTAGCCTGGGCAGAAAGGAGGTCCCCCTCTCCTCTGTGTGCTGAGACTGCCATGGGGAGGGGACAAGACTCCTAAATGCCTCCCCATTCCTCGACACAACCTAACTTTGTTATGGTGGGGGATGTTCTCCCGTTCTCTGTGTTCCTCCCAAGAGTCTTGTGTTTCAAGGCACTATTTCTACCAGGCTGCACTCATTAAGAAGGACATGGATTCGTTTCCCCATTTCTATTCCTATGTTTTCAGGTCTGCTGGCACAGATCAGTTCTCCCCAGATCCCACCTACCCTACAAAAATTACACTGGGAGATGCTGCCAAGGGACAGGGAGGAGGTTCATTAGCATTCTCAGCTGCATTCAGAGCCACCCCTCCAGGCAGCAAGAGGGCAAAGCCATGGCCAAGTGAGGAGGTGCCACTCAAAGAAGCAGGCATGCAGCCCACCTGCCTTTCTGCTGTCCTGGTACAGAACCTCAGCCCCTCCCAACTTCTCATGGCCTCAACTTTCCTTTATCCCCCATATGTGGTCTGAGTTGAGGCCATGAGCTATACACTTTCCTAACTTGGGTGGTTCTGTTCTTTGGCCCTGGGAAAAGGCATCTTCTTAGGACCTCATTCTTATTCACTTTGTCTAAGATTGAGGCTACCCTCATTCATCCCCCAAATGTACCTCATTTCAATTTCCTCTTTCAAAGAAGCAGGCAGCCTTGCCAAGTTTCTCCTGCAGTCAAGCAGAGGGGTTGGGGAACCACCACCCCTTAATTGGCAAGCCTCTGGGGTCCCCCAAGGGCCACAGCTCGGTCTCACTGATCAGAGTGGACAAAGGGCAGTGTGACCTCACTGATTGGGAATAGTTCCAGCCCAAAGCAGACACTTGGCATTTATTTGGCCTGTGCATTTTGATCTCGGATAAATGCAGTTTCTGTTAGGCTCTTTGAAATATTGAAAATAGCTCACAAACTCTCATTACTGCCTTTGAAGACCCACAGGGGTCTGGGAACCCCAGGCAGGGAATACCATTCTTGTCCAATTTCTCCTCTACACCCTCAACACCCCCTCCCTTACTTCCCCTCTCAAGTTTGGAATGAACTGCATAAAAAACACAAGAGGAGTCACATGGAGAGATCAAAATGTCAGCTTCATTACCTTACCAATAAAGCTGATTGGAAGACGTGGCTTTGGATATGTGGCAAAATTGTCTTGTTAATACATCACTCTTGAATTGAAGAAGTTACCCACTTATTCACCAGCAAAGGAAACAGCCTCAGGCCTCCCTCACAGGAGCAAGGCCTGCTGGATAAGTTAAGGGGGTGCAAGGTGGGTTGGGGCTGAGCTAAGTATGCCAAGTTGTTTCCCCACAAATGCCCTTTGGACAAGTCACTCTTCCTCCAAGATAGGGAGAGAGTTAAGGGTCAGAGAGAGACTGGAAAAATGTGTGCCACTGGTACTTGGTCCTCTGGAGCATGAACTGGGAATTCTTTCCCCTCTGTGGAGACAAGAGTAGGATGAATGTGTTCTCTCCTAACACTGCACAGTGAATCTGGACCTGAGCTGGTTGGCACCGCCTGCAGCTGGGGGTGACTGGGACAGGCGGGACCTGTCCCACCCAATCAAGAGGAATGGTAGGAGCCCCACCCACCTTGGACTCAGCTGTAGATACCAGACAGCCTTCGAGGTTTCTCAAAGCTGTTATCCAGACTGAGAGGAGATGTTGACTAAGACACTGATCATCTGGCCCGCTTATCTCTGTGGCATATTTAAATAAGAAAATAAATTGTATATTTTTCTTTACCCTTCATTGTCCCCTGGAAGAGTAAATGGAGAATATATTTCAACTAGGTGGATTGTTAGGAAATGGGACAATGGTTTAAAATCCATGAGCTCTGGAGTCAGACCTGATTCTCCTTGGTTAACTCCTTGATAGAAACTGATGTCAGATTAGGGCCGGGCATCACACATTTGCTTTGCAGACGAGAGGCCAAAATTGACTGGAATAATAGGCCCAAGGCAAGAGGAGCAGGCTGGAGATGACAGAGACAGTTACTAGCATAAGGCAGTAGCAACACCAAGACTTTTCCTCTCCTTCCTTCCTTCTTTTTTTCTTCCATCCGTGTATATGTTTAACCAAGTTGTATTGAGCTACCACCTTGTGCCAGATACTGTGCTGGGTTCTGGGATACAGAGTTTGATGACATGCATGGGATCTGTCCTTTGGCCCCCATCCCCTTAAGCTTTCAGTCTTTCTAATATATCACCTGCGGAGTGGACAGATAATTACACAGATAATTTAAATGCAATGTGGTGAGCATCACAATAAAGTTTAACATGGGGCAAGGAGAGGGGTTATGGGAGCACAGAGGAAGGTCAGGAGTCTAGCCAGCGGCTATCAGGGATGACTTCCTGAAGGAAGCAATGCTAAACTGAGACCTGGAGGTCTAGGGGGCAGTTAATGTAGAAAAGACTGAGAAGAGTCAATCGCAAGTTTATCACCTGGTAAAGCTATTATTGTTAATGGCCTGGGAGGCTGCTGCTCTGGGTGGACAGGCACTGGGACCCGTGAGGTGCCAGTCTGATTCTGACTCTGATTATGTTGAACACGTTGCTGTACCCAGGCACTGTGCTAGATTTTTATATGATTATCATATTCAGTGGGCTCCAGACCCCACTGAAGGTAGGTAGTATAATGATTCTCATTTTATAGACATAGTCTGAAATTTGGTGGAATAAGTTGACTTGCCCAAAGATCACACAGCAGGTAAAGGATGGAGCTGGGACTGCTGTTACCACATAACAGCATCCACATGGAGTTTCTTAATCATGTTTTTACAGCTGTTTCCACACAGCACACAATGCGGCAGCCCTAGATAGAGTCCAGCAATGGCACAAATCACAAACGATTTCAATAATAATAGCACTGATAATATCATCTTCATGTATGGAGTCCCTACCATGAGCCTCTGTGCCAAGCATTTTATATACACCATCTAATATAAACCTTAAAACAGGCCCGTAAGATAGATGGCATTATTATCCCCATCTTGCAGAGGAGCAGACCAAGACTCAGTCATGTTAAGTAATGTCACACAAAGTCACACATGGTTGGTAAATGTTGGAGTTACATCCAGGGTTGCATGACTCCGAAGCCCATGCTGCTGAGTGGAACACTATTTCATTCCTGATACAATTTCATGCAAGAAGATGGAGACAGGGGGCCATTCTCTTCTTCCATCACCCCCTGCCACTTTCTGGGCCTTCGTTTTCTCATCTCTATAAAGGAGACAGCCTTCTGCCTGCCTTGAACAAAGATGGTGACGGGATCACCAGGGCTTTGCAAAGGCCAATTCCACTGGGCTTGTAAGGTGCTTGCAGCTGAATTTCAGGACTTGCGTCTCCTGGGCACCAGGTGGCTTCTGAAAGGAGGCTGAGGGGGCAGAGAAGAGCCGATCTTAGGCCTCGGCTCCAAGGACAAGTTGTCTGATTTGATCCTGCAGACTGTTCATCTCTGGATGAGTGTACCCCCATTTGCTCCTAGTTATTAGATGTGTAAAGATAACCTATTTGGAGACTGAGGGGGCCGCCAGGACAGGATGACCCATCTCTTCCCCAAAGGCCGTGGCAGCAAAAGAATGGCTCAGAGAAGCTGCTTAGGGACACTTCATGACTCACACACGCAGCAAACATGTATGGGGTGGGCCCTGTACAGTGTCACAAAGAGGGAAGACAGCATCCCTGCCTTAAGGAACTCACATATCTATGAGGGAGGCACATCAGAGCAGTCACCGTGCAACGTGGTGCCCAGAAACCTGGTGGTCACCCTTGACATCTCTTTCTCCCTTTCCTTCTCTCCCCACATCAAGCCATGAGCAAATCCTGTTGGCTCCACCTTCAAAATAAATCCAGGATCCCAGCCCCTGGTGCCACCCCCATCACACCCCAGGGTCCAAGCCATCCTCTTCTTTTGCCTGGACACTTCCCTGGTTTCCCTCCTTGCATTCTCGTCTGTTTCCATTTTCCTCCAACCTGGCAGCTGGAGAGCTTTGAACATGGTTAGGCAGATCATTCCCCTGGCATCATTCAGAAATAAGTCAAGGTCCTTTCCATGTGCTCACCCCTCATTTTCTTCCTGACCTCATCCCCCTAAGACTTGCTCCTGCTTACTCTGCTCCGGCCAGTGGCTTCTCTGCTGTTCCTCAGACACACTGGGTGGCGGGGCATGCACGCAAATAGATTTGGGGCTCTCCATCCCCTGGGTGGCCACAAGGCCCAGCCATCACTTCAATAAATTCTTGTTCCAACGTCACCTCCTTGGAGAGGTTTCCTCAACTCCCTCATCCACAGTAATCCCTTCCTTTGCTTACCCTGCTCTGGCTTCCTTCATAGTTCTTAGAACCACCCAACGTAGGATATATGCATTTTAAAACATTTACTGACTTCTCAAGCAAATCCCATGAGATCAAGGAGCTTGTCGATCTTGTTCTCTATGGTATGCCCAACTCCTAGAACAGTGTCTTACACATAGTAGGGGCTCGATGAATATTTATGGGATGTTGAATGAATGAATACAGAGGGAGAACCAAGACATGAAAACCCAGTAGATGGAGTTAATAACTCCAGTGTATGGGGGTGGGTTGGGTGTATGGATGGGTTCACTGTCGGGTGATGTGACATTTCAGATGGGACTTAAAAGGTGGAGCAGGCAGTTTTCAGGGGAAGAAAGGAGTGGGATGTATCCCAGGAAGAGCCTCCAAACCTCGAAGGTCCCTATATCACAGGAGGAAATGAAAAGTTCTGTGTGTTCGAGGGCTCCTTGTGTGTGTGTGGTGCCTGGGGCTGTAGGAAGTGAGGCTTGAGAGGGGACAGGGTGTAGAGGAGGGGAAAGGCTGTTCAGTGGGAAGTGATTATGAGCCTGGTCTCTGGAGCTAGCCCAGCTGGGTTCAAATCCCAGCCCCACGTGAAAAACTTATAAGTCACCTTTGGAGGTGGCTATGAAATCTTTGCTTAGGACCTCAGAGAAAAGTGTTGTTCTCTGTTCTATATTCTCAGAGGCATAGATTGGAGATTGGGAGAGACCCAGGCTTAAATCCTGGCCCTGCTTGGTACTAGCCTGTGTAAGGGGCATAGTAATCTCTTTAGGCCTCAGTTCCCCATCTCTAAAACAGGAACAGTAGTGCCTCATTCACAAAGCCTTTGTAACAATGCAGTGAGATGATACACATGATGCATTTACCTAGGCCTGGCCTGGTACTCCCTCATGGTTGCCAAGGTGATGGGGCCTGCTGAACACAGTGGGATCCGAGGCATTGGGAGAACACTTGCCTTTAAGCTCTTGGTGAGGCCACAGGTGTTCTCTAGACATTTGCCAGGCCTTGCTTGCAAGTGGTGGTGCCTTCGCTCAGAGAGCCTGAATTTCAGCCTGCTGTCCCCTTCAAGCTCACAGAGGGCCATGCTTTCTTCTGCCACTGGGTTTTTTTTTTTTTTTTTCTTTGCATATGCCAATTCCTCCGTCTGGAGTATTATCTTCCCCTTTCACTGCATTAACCATGGCTCAAGTTTCACTTCCTCAGAGAAGGCCCCCCTGCCCCCCCAGTCTAAATCATTCTAATAGAATTGTGTGTGTTGCCCCTGGATAACTTATCTCAGTTGATCATTTTACATTGATAAAAGCCATTAATTTATTATTATCAAGCTTGCTCTCTAGACTGGAAGCTTCAGGAGGTCAGGGACTTTGCCTGGCTTTGCTTATTATCCTACCTCTGGACCATGGATGGTCCCTGGCAAATAGTAGGCCCTTAGTTAATATGAAGAATGATTTAGGGACCATGGAAATGACATGCACAACTCGAGTAAAACATTGCCTTTGCCTGTTCCTTCCCACACAAGACTGGGAGGACTGGGGAGCCACTTTACCCATGAACCTCACAGCTTTAGGAAGGATGCCAGACTGTTTTTTAATTTATAACAACAACAACAATGAATAAGATGTACTCAGTGCTCCAGCCGCTGTGCTAAGTACTCTGTAGACATTATTTGTTCGCTTAATGGAAACGTCATTATTACTGAGAGAAAAGAAAGATGCTGAGAAGTTTGTATAATGTGGTACAATTTTAAGGGAACAAACAATGGCAAACCCCTACTGTATATGTAAATGTGTATATGTGGGTATGTCAGTTTATGTTTGTGACTCTGTCTGCTTTCTGTAGCTTATAACAGAATTACCACAAAAATCTGAAGCCTATAACAAAATTGCCACAAACTTTCTGTTGCTTATAATAGAATAACCACAAAATTCTAAAGAACAAAATTACCTGAAGATGGATAATTTATAAAGAAAAGGAATTTATCTCTTACAATTCTGGAGGCTGAGAAGTCCAAGTTTGAGGGGCTGCATCTGGTGAGGGCCTTCTTGCTGGTGGGGACTCTGCAGAGTCCCACGGTGGCACAGGGCATCACATGGTGAGGGGGGCTGAGCGTGCCAGTCCAGGAGGTCTCTCTTCTTCTTCTTACAAAGCCACCACTTCCACTCCCATGATAACCCATTAATCCATTAACCCATTACCCCATTAATCTATGAATGGATTAATCACTCCTGAGAGCAGAGGCCCTCACCTTTTAAAGGCCCTGCCTGTCAATACTGCCACTTTGGGGATTAAGTTTCAGCACAAGTTTTGGATGGGACAAACATTCAAATGGTAGTAGTATGCATGTGGTTTTATAAGAAAGCATAAAGGTTTGGGAAAATAAAAACTAGACTTTAAGATGGGTTGCCTAGGGGTGAGTGTTGGTTAGTGGGTCACGTGTTTAGGTGAGGATGGGGGGTGACGGAGAGGAAGCCGAGTGTGAAAAGGAAAAATAAAAATAAAATTTCACTGAAATCCCAATATGATACACGAGAAGATCATATTTATGCATTCATGCAAGGTTATATATGAATATGTATGTAAAAATATATAAAAATTGTTTCAAAAAAAGTAGTATATGCTGGCAAGGGTGCAGTGTGATGGGCACCTTAATAAAATGCCTGTAGGGGTGTAAATTGTTACAAACTTGCTGGAAAGCAACTTGGCACTATATTATCAACAGCCTTTAAAATATTCATATATTTGGACTCGATATTTCATTTCAAAGAATTTACCCTAAAGAAATAATCAGACGTGTAGTCAACCATTTATGTATAAGATGCATAGCATTACTTAAAATAGAGGGAAAAAATGAAAATGAAATGTGGCCAACCGTAAGAGAGAAGTTAAGCTGTTACATCAAAATCTTAATTGAAGTCTCTTGACAGTCCTGTAGATATGGTTACTCTTACCACCTCCATTTTACAGATGGAGAAAACAGAGGCTCAGGGAGGTGAAGGAGGTTGGCTGCAAGTAACACAGCAAGTGGTGTGGCAGGATTTGAACTTCTACATATTTGCAAACACATGAGATTCCTTACCTTAGTGACAAGCTTGTGATCAAGGTAAACATCTGTCATTCAAATCCCTCTCCTGGAGGAAATCGTACAGCTCCAAAGTACAATGTACATGCCTCAAACCCTTAAAACCTTGATCTGGGACCTGCTTAACCATAGTATGTGGAGGGACCCCCAGAAGGATCATCAAAGGGACTTCACTTTCTTTTAAATAAATTGAAAGCTTGTTTAGCCAGCACCTGACATAGACTTACCACTTAGTAAATACTACAACTTATGATTCACATGATTGTATTTTCTTGGTTAGAGAATCAGTTCAGAAAATGGGATGTTTTCTTGCTTATCATTCTGGTTTCCCCTACTTGGTTTAGCTTGGAAATTGTCCTCTTAATAGCAGCTTGTTGGAGTGGCAAGGCCGAAGCTTTAGGGTCAGACTGGGGTTTGAATTCTGATACTGCTTCTCAGCAGCTGTGTGATTTTAGACAAATTACTTAAACTCTGTGAGCTGCAGTTTCTCCTCTGAGCCCCTTTACCTAACTCAGAGAATTGCAGGGAAGATGAAATTAGGTGTCAAATAGAAAGCACCTGACAAGTCCCTGTCTTGTAGTAGGTGTCTATTACATGTTAGGTTCCTTGCCTTCCCAATTGGAAAGCACAGTCTTCAGTCGAAGCACTGGATTGTGAGTTGCTTCAGCCAGGTTAGGCCAGGTTGGGCCAGTCTGGAACAGGCTATACACTGGGCCAGGGGCACTGGCGTCATGGCTAGGGTTTCACCCCAGGCTAGAGTTCAAAGGCAGGAGGGTGAAGGAGGGAAGGGAGCATATAGTTAGCTGGGCCCAGAATGGACACTGGAGGTTACAGGGTAGTTTTGAGCCTGATGTGTTTACTCTTACTGGTAGCTAGAAGTCCCAGCTGGTCAGAGACCAGCGGGAGAATCTGGGCATGAGAGGAAGAGGAGGGATATAAGTGTGGATAAAGACTTGCTGTTAAGAGTGCTCAAAGATGTTCTGGTGAAAAGAGCTTAGTGGGCCTTGTCGAAAAAGTAATAAGGTTTCAATCACTTTTTTTTTTTCTTATACTCACTGGGCCTTGCTTGCTTGCCGCAGTCTCTTCGCCTCCAGAGATGTAAGTAAGTCTAGGCTATGGGGTGGGATGAAGAGGTGCAATTGCTGAATGGACGGGTGGATGGATGGATGGATGGATGGGATGGATAGAGATAGTGGGTGATGGAAGAATGGATAGGTGGATGGGATGGATTGCTAGAGAGCATTGATGGGTATTTGGGATCAATGAATAAGTGGATGGGGTATTAGATGGGGGGATGGATAAATGCATGGATGACTAGGATGGAAGGATGTGGTTGATTGATGAGTGGGTAAAGTGGAAGAATAGATGGGCTAGATGGGATCAATGGATGGAATGGATGAGTAAATGGAAAGATGAGTGGAAGGGTGAATGCATGGATGGCAGGATTGGCTTGATAGAGATTATAGCAATGAAATGAGATGGCTGAACGAAACAAACGATGGAATGGACAACAAGTAGATTCATGGGATGAGTAGACATATAGACAGAAGAATGTACAAGAGGAAAGACCCATGGTTGGTAGATGGAAGGATGATTGGATAATGGATGGATCAGAGTTTTCATAATTTATTGTTTAAGCAAACTCATTTGGGGATTGGCTGGACAAAAATGGTAATAAAGGCTGAACTGGATAATTTTATTAAAGGCGTCATGAGAATTGATAAGCGAATGATGCAGAGAGGAGTCCAGGCTCCTATCCCAAGGAAGTTTCTCTAACAAGTGCCCTTAATGAAAAATCATGATATATCAGGCCTGTAACCCCAGCACAGACCATGTTCACATAGCTCTGTGAAAAACTGTGTCTGTTCTCATGCACAAACACTGTCTTCATCATCTCTGATCTGCAAATATGGGATATGTCCACACTGGCGCTCACACTCACATGTAATATTTAATAGATACTACTTGTTCACACTCTTTTTGGAACCAAAAGAAACTCAATGGCTAACATCCACAGCACATTCAACTGAGTGGGCTGAACCCACAGGGAGGAAAATCAAGTGGCTCAGGGGTTGCCTTGTTTAATGGATGTGAGTTTTTTTCTTAGTTAAATAAGTAATTTATTTTGAAAGTCACCAATTCAGTGAAATAGTTTTTAAGTTTTCTTCACTAGAGCAACCTGTGTGACTGAAGATAAAGTATAGACAAGATCTCTAAGTTTCTCACACGTTTTCTTTTCTTTCTTTTTTTTTTTTGAGACAGAGTTTCGTTCTTTGTTGCCCAAGCTGGAGTGCAATGGCGCGATGTCGGTTCACTGCAACCTCCGCCTGCAGCGTTCAAGTGATTCTCCTGCCTCAGCCTCCTGAGTAGCTGGGATTACAGGCATGCGCCACCACGCCCCGCTAATTTTGTATTTTTAGTGGAGACGGGATTTCTCCATGTTGGTCAGGCTGGTCTCGAACTCCTGACCTCAGGTGATCCGCCTGCCTCGGCCTCCCAAAGTGCTGGGATTACAGGTGTGAGCCACCGCGCCGGGCGAGACCTCTAAGTTTCTTAGGCATGGCCTGGATAGTCTCCAGGATGCAGTTACCCAAATGACCTAATTTTTCTCCCCTTCCAGCCATGCCTCTCTCTTCTGCTTGCTCTTTCTCTTCCCTTTAAGTTTAATTAGTTATAACTATTTTTTAATTACTATAGAAGTAATACATGCTCAGGGCAAAAATTCAAATGGCATAGAAGAGCATATGGTGAAAAAAGCCCTTCTCCCCACTGCAGAGCCCAGTCCCACTTATCAACAGTTTCTTCTGAGTTACTCCAGAAATTTTCAAAACATATAAGAAAATGTGGCCGGGCACGGTGGCTCACGCCTGTAATCCCAGCACTTTGGGAGGCCGAGGCAGGCGGATCACGAGGTCAGGAGATCACGACCATCCTGGCTAACATGGTGAAAACCCATCTCTACTAAAAATACAAAAAATATTAACCAGGCATGGTGGCAGGTGCCTGTAGTCTCGGCTACTCGGGAGGCTGAGGCAGGAGAATGGCAGGAACCCGGGAGGCGGAGCTTGCAGTGAGCAAAGATCGTGCCACTGCACTCCAGCCTGGGCGACTTCGTCTCAAAAAAAAAAAAAAAAAGAAAATGTAAATGGAACACAAATTATATTTCACAAAAATGGGATCATTGTAGATATATCATATACATTACACTGTAACATGCTTTTTCTCTTAGAAATGTCTCTTATACCTCTTTCTGGGTAGGTGTACATAGATTTATCTCATTTGTCTTAGTGGCTACATGATATTTCATAAGTTACTGCAAATTAGTCAATCCGTTCTTTTTTTTTTTTTTTTTTTTGAGATGGAGTCTTGCTTTGTTGCCAGGCTGGAGTGCAGTGGCGTAATCTCTGCTCACAGCAACCTCTGCCTCCCGGGTTTAAGCTATTCTCCTGCCTTAGCCTCCCGAGTAACTGGGACTACAGGCGTGTGCCACCACATCAGCTAATTTTTGTATTTTTAGTAGAGATGGGGTTTCACCATGTTGGTCAGGATGGTCTTGATCTCTTGACCTCGTGATCCACCTGCCTCGCCTCCCAAAGTGCTGGGATTACAGGAATCAATCAGTTCTTTATTATTTAGGCTTTTTTTCTAGTTTTGGGCTAACCCAAACAATATCACAACAAAATAATTGCGTGTGTGTGTGTGTGTGTGTGTGTGTGTGTGTGTGTGTGTGTGTGAGATTTCAACATAAGGGAAGATGTCTATAGAATGAATTTGTTGCTTCAAAGGATATATGCATTTATGCTGATAAACTTGCCAATTTGCATTAATTTAAATACTGCCAATAGTATTTGAAAGTTCTTTGTAACTCTACACTTTAGAGTACATCAGAATCACCTGGAGAGCTTATTAAAATACAGATTGCTTGGCCCAGGAGTTTCTGATTCAGTGAATCTGTGATCAAATAGGTCTGTAGTAGAGTAGATTTGGGATGAGATCTGAGTATTTGCATTTCTAACAAGTTCTCCGGTGATGCTGATGTGCTAGTCAAGGAACCACTGCTCCATCCTTTCCCAACAACTTTTTAAAAACTTGCAAATCTGATGGAAATCAGAAAAGTAGCTCATTATTGCGTTCCTTTAATTATAACTGAAACTAAGCATCCTTTCATGTTTCTCAGTCATCTGTATCTCTTCTCCTGAAAACTATCTGTTTATGCACCTTGCTCATTTTCTATGGTATTGCTTCTATTTTTCTTATTGATTTATAAGAACTCTTTGCATATAAAACACACTGGCTCTTTAATCTGTAGTAACATGACAAATCTTTTTTGCAGTTTGGACCTGTGTTTACACTCTGTGGTATCTTTATTTTATTTTTTACATAGAGAGATTCTACATATTTATGCACTCAAATTTGTCTGTGTTTTGGCTTCTGGTTTTGTGTCATACTTACAGACAGACCTTTTTCCCTTTAAGATTATATACAATTTAACAATGAATGTGTCTTGATGCTTTCTTTTGTAATAATTTCTAATCTAAAATAGGGCAGCAAATGTTACTATGGTAATGTAGTGACTACTTATTTGGAAATACAAATATGAAGTTTTCACATTTCTGAATTAACCTAAAGGGATCTTTGTGGCCTCTTTATCCCCTAGGCCTGTCAGAGAGAAAAGAAACTCCCATTTCATGGCTTTCCCCTCTCCAGGCTATTACTGTAATGAGTTGAGATTTATAGAAGAGTTTGAAGATTGAGGCAAAGAGGGTTTCAGGCAAACAGATGTTTCTAAAGTGATGGAGGCACCAAGAGAACCATGGAGACCACAAGCAAGAGGCAGCACAGCACACAAATGCTCCCTCCTCTTTCTGCCTGTTTGGCTGCCAGAGCTGCTCGGTTTTTTGTTTGTTTGTTTGTTTTTTTGTTTTGTTTTGAGACAGAGTCTCGCTCTGTCACCCAGGCTGGAGTGTAGTGGTGCAATCTCTGCCTCCTGGGTTCAAGCGATTCTCCTGCCTCAGCCTCCTGAGTAGCTGGGACTATTGGTGTGCACCACCACACCCGGCTAATTTTTGTATTTTTAGTAGAGACGGGATTTCACCATGTTGGCCAGGATGGTCTTGATCTCCTGACCTCGTGATCCGCCCACCTCAGCCTCCCAAAGTGCTGGGATTACAGGCATGAGCCACCACACCCAGCTTGCCCAGGTTTTATATTCACACTCCCTACCCCTGGGCATGCTCTCTTTGACTAAGTAGCAAGATGTACCGTGGGAAAGGAACACAAGGGATGGGAAAGTGTGAAACACAGCCTTTTGCACAACCTGTAACTATGGGCTAACTGATTTTTTTTTTTTTTTTTTGGACAGAGTCTTGCTCTATCACACAGGCTGGAGTGCAGTGGTACAATATCAACTCACTGCAACCTCCACCCCCTGGGTTCAAATGATTCTCCTGCCTCAGACTCCAGAGTAGCAGGGATTACAGGCACCCACCACCACGCCTGGCTAATTTTTGTATTTTTAGTAGAGACAGGGTTTTGCCATGTTGGCCAGGCTGGTCTCGAACTCCTGACCTCAGGTGACCCACCCACCTGAATCTCCCAGAGTGCTGGGATTACAGGCGTGAGCCACCACACCCAGCCTGGGCTGACTGAATTAATGGAACCATCATTATTTTGCAAGGCTTGCTTTTCTATTATTCAGACAACTTCAAGTGCAGAGTTCAGTGCTAGATACTGGGACAATATCATTCACAAGCCACTGTACTGGCTTGGGAGGAACTGGCAGTCTAGTGGACAACTAGATACAGAAACAAGTGGTATTGCAAAAGAGGGAGAGAGGTGGTAATAGAAGGTGCTAGACTTTACAAGGACAGGGACTATGCCTTATCTGTCATTCTGTCCTGGGACAAAGCATGAGGCCTGACACTGAGGTGCCTAACCAATGTTTGGTGATTGAATGAATTAATTTGAAAGCTGTATTACTCAAGATTCACCAGAGAAATAGAACCAAAAAAAAGGTGTGTGTGTGTGTGTGTGTATAAAATTTATTATGAGAATTGGCTCATGCAATTATGAAGGCTGAAAAGCCCCACAATCTGCCACCTGTAAGCTGCAGACCCAGGAAAACTGATGGTGTAATTCAGTCTGAGTCTGAAGGCCTGAGGAAAGGGATGTGGGATAGTGGGGGTGAACCCTGGTGTAAGTCCCAGAGTGTGAAGGCCCTAAAATTAGGAGCTCTAATGTCTTAGGGCAGGGGAATATCTCAGCTCAAGGAGAGAGAATTTGCCTCTCCTCTATTTCTTCTTTCGGGGACCTCAATGGATTGGATGAGGCCCACCCACATTGGTGAGGGCTGATCTGTTTTATTTAGTCTACTGATTCCAATGCTAATATTTTCCTGAGCACCTTCACAAACACATCCGGAAATAATGTTTTCCCAGCTATCTGGGCATCCTTTAGCCCAGTCAAGTTGACACATAAAGTTAACCATCACAGGAACAGAGGGGAGGGAGCAAGTAACTACACCTGGGGGAGGTGCCAGAGGAGGGGATATTTGGGTCTTAATCAGAAGAAGAGGGATGATGGAGAAGTGGGTAATAAGCAAGATGGTTCTCGGTGGATGCCACCTGTTACCCACCAGGGCCTGGGATGAATTCCACAATGTCACATGGTAAGAGTGAATCGGGGCTTTATTAGGGGAAGGGAAAGCTGACTAAGTCAGGGTCAGCAGGACGAGGTGCCACAGGTCTCCCATTCTCCCTTATGTCCATGGAGGGGTGTGCTGGGGCCATGATATTCTGCCTGACATCCATCCCGAGTCTGTTCCAGAGGCGAGTCCTTCCTCTCTCTTGCTCTTCCTCCTTACAGGTCAAGTGTGTGAGTCACCTCATCAGTGAAGGGACATGCAAGCTGCTTGGGTGTGTGCTGTTTTTAGGAATTGTCTATAAGGTTAGCTGTCCCATACTTGGGGGAATTTGTGGCCCATGAGAGGTTGGAGTCCCTCTTGTCTCTTGGGAAGCTGAATTTGGATGCCCCCGGCCCCAGCTAGCTCATGATTTAGGCAACCCCGAGTGAGCACTCGGAAGTATTTTCAGGGGATCCTGACCCTTGCATTGCAGTGGGAAAGGATGTGTGGGCTGAGAGGTGAGCTTGTGCAAAGACAGAGCTGTGCCGCTGGATGGGAGGCAGAAGAACGCCCTGACTGGAGACTCTGGCCTGGGCTCATTTGAAAACAAGAAGGAAATTTTATGCCTGATCAGGAATGAGTAACTTGGTGATGGTGGCCTCAGGGATCCCCGCTCTGTGCTGCCTCAGAGAGACGCCTGGGCCTGGAGGCTGTGGGTGGGTGTCAGCATGAGTCTGTGGCTTCAACCTGATCTGCACTTCCTGCAGTTCCTGATGGTGAGTAAGCCCCCCTCAAGCTAGGTCCCTGGAGTGGAGTTGTGGAAGAAGGTGCAGGATGCCAAGATTGATATGATACCAGGGCCAAGTCAGCGGGCAGGGTCTGGTCTACACACTCTCCCAGAGAGTGCAAGACAGAGACATCCCCAGGCAGGCTGGCCTGTGTAAATAACTTGCAAGATATATTTCCCTGTTTGCTTATATGAAAATAAAAATTAAGACCCCCCTCTCCTGCACCTCCCAATAGAGCAGACAGAACTTTGACTTTGGGTCAAGTATAATTCATTCTTGTCTAGTACTTTCACTATTGGCTGGCTCTGCCAACCTCTCTTCACCTCAGTGTCCTCATCTGTAAAGTGGGGTTATAGTAGCCCCTGCCTCATGGGATAGTCAGGAAGGAGAAATGAGAGCAAGCACTTGCAGGGACCTAGTGCATGGCAGGTACTTAATAATGTTTAACAAAAACGAAGCATTGCTTGGTGAGGTGGGAGCTGGAGAAATAAGAGCAGGGAAGGGTATGGAATGCTAGGCAGAAAGGAACAGGTACCACATTGAATGCAAGCATTTACTGAACACCTGCTATATCCTCTATCTGGTGGGGAGATACATAAAGGAGAATCAGATGCCATATTTTTTCTTGATTCCTGGATAGGATGGTCTCGGTTTGTCCTTTAAACCAGGAACCAAGCTGTGGATGTGCAGAGATGGGGACCTGGGAGGGGTTTCTGGGAAGGAGGCCCTTGAAAACAGGCACCAAGAGTTGGAAAATGGATGCTATAGTCAGGAGACATCAGAGAAGAAAGACATCCTGAGAGAGGAGCTTAAGGATGGGTGGGGGGCAGGCAAGGCATTGAGGGCAGGGCTGAGCAGGGTGAGCCTTTAAAGCCTTCTCTGTCTCTCTCTGGGACAATCGATCCCTGGCTGGTCCACCTGCTTCCCCTGTTCTCACCTGTGGTTCCTTCTTCACACAGCAGCTGGAGAAATCCTAAAACATGCAGATCTGATTCGGTCACCCCTCCCACTGCAAATACACAGTTGAAACCATCCCGATTTGATCTGGCCTTGACTGCCAGTCTACCCACACTTCCCCTCCCACCACTCCTGCACGCTTCTCCACACCCCAGGTGTACTTGCCTTTTTGCTTTTCTGGAAAACAACAAACTTTTTTTTTTTGCCTCCAGACATTTCTTCCTGCTGTTTTTTTCTGCCTGGAATGCTCTGTCTCCCATCTTCAAACAGTTTGCTTTTACCCTGCAGATACCTGCTCAGGGATGGCACTGTCAGAGGTGACCACTGTAGATGAAGGACTACCACATCACCTTCTTCATAGCTCTGATCATGCTCTCATTATATGATCTGCTGTTGTTTACTTGTTTACTGTTTGTCTCCCCCACTAGACAACAAGCTGCATGAGGATGACGACAGGTACTCTGTACCCCCAGTGCCACACATAGCGCTTGATAAATATTTATCAATTGCATGAATGAAAGGCACAGGGTGGAGTGGAAGGGAGAGAATGAGTGGTAATTAATGTTTCTTGAGCTCCCCAGGGCCTGGAGTCTCATGTTGATAATCTTATTTAATTTTCCCAGCATGCCTGTGAGGGAGGTATTATTAATATTATGCTTTTCTTATAGATGAGGGAGCTGAGACTCAGAGAGGGTGAGCAGGGCGCCCCAGGTCACACAGCCAGCAAGTGGCAGAAGGGACTGTGAATTCAGTTTTTTCTGACTCTGCAGGCCAGGCTTGTTCCTTCCTGTAGTGCTGCCGGATGCTCTGTGTGTGCAGGGAGCACTGAGCCAGCCAGAGCAGCGGTGGCCCTGGCACATGTGCATGTCTGCAGTAGAGGGCGGTGGTGAGGATGCAATCCCAGCTATTGTGGGCTCTTTTTATTTTATTTTATTTTATTTTTTTTTGAGACAGAGTCTCGCTCTATCGCCTAGGCTGGAGTGCAGTGGCGCAATCTCGGCTCACTGCAAGCTCCGCCTCCCGGGTTCATGCCATTCTCCTGCCTCAGCCTCCCGAGTAGCTGGGACTACGGGCGCCTGCCACCACGCCCGGTTAATTTTTTTGTGTTTTTAGTAGAGACGGGGTTTCACCGTGTTAGCCAGGATGGTCTCGATCTCCTGACCTCGTGATCCGCCTGCCTCGGCCTCCCAAAGTGCTGGGATTACAGGCGTGAGCCACCGCGCCTAGCCTATCATGGGCTCTTTTAAATTCCTCCCTATTTACACATATCCTTCCATGTATTGTAACTGATACATGTAAGCACATGTGCACACACACATGCTTCTACACACAACATGTGTTCACATACACAGTTTCACAAGACAGGTACACTGCTTTACCACTCACAAACACAACATCAGGTAGAAGGGACACCCAGACCTTTACACAGATTTTTCCAGAAAGGCACTGATACCCTAGTGGAGGGAGGGGGTGACAGCAGCACCCATGGGGCCTCCATCCAGGATGGGAGGGTGGGCATGCAGCCACGTACTAAAGAGCTGTGTGCATGAGAACTGTGTGTGCAAAATGTATATGTGTGTGTGTGGGGGGGTACACATGTATGTAGTGGACGTGGACGTCTGTTTCTGTAGCTGTTGATGTGTGTGTGTGCAGGTGTGAATTCTGCATGCCAGGACTTGGGCAGTTGTGAGCATCTTGCTTAGCCTGGGTTCCAGCTCCCAGCTCTCCAGCCCCAAGGGTGGGTCAGGCTTTGACCTTGAACCTCCCCCATCCCTAGTCACTGTCCTTCTGAGCTGGCAGAGTTTAGGGATGACACCCCTCCTGAGTACACTTCAGGCTCTGTGTGGAGTGGCTTTCCTGGGAGCAAAAGCCGGTCTACTTACTCCTCGATGACCCAGGATGTGAGTCTGCGCTTGACAACCATGCCTGGCAACAGCCAGGGCTCAACAAGGCCAGCAGCTGCACAGAGCCTGCCAGGCTGTGTGAGTCCTTCAGGGAGGCGGGGTCCTGGTGCTCCGTGCTCAGCAAGACAGGTCTATGCCTCTGCCTGAACTTCAGGCTTCTTTGAACACCTGGGTCTTCTCTTTTGGTGGAGCTGCCACCACTTCGACAATGTGCTGGCTTGGAGCCCTCACTGTCTGTCTGTGCTTTCTCAGGGAGGGGGAAGGTTAGGAGACACACCCTCAGACCCGAGCGCAGCATCCCTTCCTGTGGGTACAGTCTTTGAAGGACATGGGATTCCCACAAATTTCTACCAAGAGTCGCCACTGAGTTGAGCCGGAGAGGTTTTCCGCCTCAGTCTCTGCACTCAATCCTTCAAGTGCTCTGGGAAGGAGCCTCAGAAGCTTCCAGCACTGGGGGCTAAGTGGAGCAGGCAGGGGTGTCAGCTGCCTGGGTTTTGCTTGGAGAGAAGCCCTCAAAAAGGTCCAGACTGAGCTCAGAGTCCAGAGGGAATGTGGGAGGAAGGACACCCCTGGTCTTGGGTGTGGAGCAGAAGTGAGGTCAGGGAGTCGGTGAGGCTGATTGCTGAGAAGGTGGAGAAAGAGGCCACTTCCCACAAGGAACAAATCAAGAACTGCAGCCAAGGGGCAAATGGAGGTCTTGCTGGCCTGAGAAGAGGGTGGGACGATGGGTGTGGTGGTGCCCAGCCATGCAAGATCCCTTCAAAAGCTGGAGACCCTAAGACTCTCAACAACTCCTCTCAGAGCAGCCCCTGTCCTCAGTTACCAAGGCCGGCCAGTCTCCACTGTGCATCCCTGGAACCACTATCCCACTAGGACCCTCAGTCTCTACACGCTCCAGCCCTGGGTCAGTCCTGCAACTCAGCTCTGGGCCTGCCACCTGGACTATGAATCCTGCTGCCACTGAGAACTCACATCTCTAACCTACGCCCAGCACCCCTTAACTATCTTTCTATCGGCCAGCTGGTCAGCTTCCTGTCCTAATCCTAAGAGTGGCCATTCCGAGGCACAAATCCCTGGTTCCATCACAGGATGACTACCCTGGTACCTCACTGAGAACAGGCAGACCATCAGAATGGACTTCCACATCCTCCTCCTACCTGTGGTTACCTGCTTCTGCAGCCACTCCTCCTCCCCCCACTCCTGGAGGAAGAGGTAGGGTCTCTCCTACAGTCCCCAGTTCCCAGAGCCCAGGACCCCTTTCTTCCATCTCTCTTCTTTGTGATATGCCCCTTCTCTCCCCTCTACCCTCCCATTTTATTTTTCTTCTCCACTGACTTCACGCCTTGAATTTTAAACAGGTTCAAAATAGAAGGTAGAAGCTTTTTGGGCCCTGAACTCCTCTCTGGCTGCCACCCTGTTCTGTGCCATTTAAAGCTAAGTTCCTCAAATAGTCCATATTCAGTCTCTGGTTCTTCCAGTTAGCTCCCGTGGGGACCTGGGGGTCGGATGCCACTGACGGAGCCTTTGTTGTGAAGCTGTGCGTGGCTTCTTGGTGTCTCACTCTGGGTCATGCCCTCATTGCCTTCCGCTGTCCGTATCTGGTCTCTCTGTGCCTGTCTGCCTCTTTCCTGTGTCTCTGTCACTTTTCCGTCTCTCTGTTTCTTTTTCTGTCCTCTTGCATCTCCCTGGCTTGCGGTCTCACTCTCTATCTGCCGTTGTGTCTCTTTTTCTATCTGCCCATCTCTCTTACTGTCTGTTCTTTTCTTTGAGTCCCTGATTTTCTCTGCTCTCTTTCTTTCTACCTGGCTGTCTCTGCGGGTCCTGTCTCTGTGTCCCTATTCCCTCCCCTGCCCGTCTCTCTCCCCATCTATGTCTCTCTCTCTCCCCGAGTCTCTCCTTGCCTCCGTTTCCTTCCTCCTGGCCACAAGGACAGCCTGCCTTGCTGGCTGTGATGCCCCTGACAGTGGGAATCAGCGTTCTTTCCCACTTCACTCCCTCCTGCAGTGTCATATGGCCTCCCAGCCCTCCCCATCTCCCTCGTCTGGGTGTCTAACTGCTGCTACAAGGGAGCGAGGGCACAAAACTCTTAGAAACCCCAAAGGGGGTAGATTTTGAAGCAAAATGGGAGCACAGCACCTTTTGTGTCCCACACATAATACTTGGGGGATGGGCAGTGGCTGCAGGCTGGGTCCCCCATGAAACGCTACAGCTGTGCCACCTCCCATAACCGTGGCCTTAGAGGATCACAGAGCCTGTGCTCATGGGCAAGGATCCTTGGGTTCTGCCTAGCCCCATTACAGGGAGGTGGTTTAGTTCAGGTCTCAACCAGCAGCAGGAGGTATGTGCTAGGTGGGCTCAGCCAGAGCCCAGGGCTGTGGGGAAGAGCTCAGCTTTATTTTCTAGGGAATGGATTGGGAGCTGCCGGAAGTGCCTTAGGTTAAGCTCCCCGGAGGCAGACCTGAGACAAGGATTAAGTGTAAGTAGTTTAAATTGGAGGTGGTCCAAGAAATACCAGTTGAGGAGTGGTAAGGGAGAGTCATCAGTAAAGGGCTTGTCTCCAACCCCGCTACTGCTGTGGGCAACTGGAGTGGGTCTGGATCAGGGCATGGGTGGAACGGACTCTTGGCCTTCCCATGCCCTGCAGTGATGTCTGTTGGATTTTATTTGGAGCTGAAGAAGTGAGGCTGGGGCTTCACAGCCCTCTCCCTTCTGAATATCACGAGGATGTCAGGTCATGGATGATGTCACTGAACAGACCCCCGTTGGGTCCTGGAGATCTCCCCCTCAAAAGCCCTCCTGGGGCCTGGACTGGAGCAGCATGTCTGGCTATTCTGGGGCCTGGCATGATGGCCTCACCTAAAGAAATTCCTTCCAGAAGACAGTGGGGCTGGGGGAGAGTCCACCTCTGTGTAGATCTGTGGAGTGCCTCCAGTTAGTGTAATTACATTCTTCCTGCTGACAGTTCCCACCATGGTCTCAATTGGTTGTGACATTCTTATTAAATAACTTCAGTAACTAGTAATAATAACACAGTCCTTACTTCCTGACCTAAATTGCTCTATGCTATTTTGGTGAGCAACCACGGTGCTGCAGGGCTTCTGCAGAACGGCCTGCCAGATTGCTGCCAACACACATACACACACACACACACACAGAGCCAAGGTTGATGGGAAGTGTGCTTGCACCATCTGTGCACGGCCTACCTGTGTGTGCCCTGGAGCACATGTGAGTGCCGTACTGGCCGTCCAAATGAAGGAGCCCCAAATGCCTGATGGCAGGGCAAGTTTCCCTGGCAAGGGCTAACCTTCCCAGCCTGGTTGTTGCACAGAATGGAGATTTGACTTCCAAAATACCTCTTATGCCATGTCCTTCTCTCTCTACCTGCCTCAGCTTCTGTGCATTTATATCTGTCTTCCCCTGCCTCTGAAGTTTCCTTCCCTTCCTTTTCCACCTGTGAAATTTTATTCATCTTTTAAGACCCAATGCAGATGTTACCTCTGCCAGGAAGCTGTCCCTGATTTCACTATAGAGGGATTTGTCACTCCCTGAGTTGGCCTCCTTTATTTGGTCTAGTCTGGCTCTATATTCTAATTACATTAGCTGGATATATGATGGTCAAGGGCAGGGACTGGGTCATAATCATTTCTGATGATTGACACACTCATTCCCTTTGTAAGACTCCCTGAGTGTTTACAGAATCGAAGTCATGGAAGTAGATATAGATTTATGGGGAGGGGGCATTGATGGAAACTGAGATTTTCTGGTGGTGGGTTTCTCCACAGAGATGAAATGCTTGCAATGCCCCTAGTTGGTCTTTGTTTTTATTTTCCATCTTTACAAAAAATGTGAGATGTTCACTCTTGCAGAACAAATAGAACTGTGACGTTTGTTTCACAATTTATGTGGCTGATTTTGTCTGCTTTTGACAGTTCTGTCGTGTTCCTGACAGTTACAATTTGGTTTCTCTCTGGGACCTCAGGATGATAAGTTGGGATGCCAACCTCGCATTGATCCACTGGGGGAGCACAGACCCCTTCTTGTTTCTCCCCATGCTGTGCTTATGAATGGGAAGTTCTGAGCAAGCCAGTGAGAAGACAAATGGGGAGAAAATAAGGCAACATGAAAGTGTGCAAGTGTGTGCCAGGAGGCAGGGTGTCACCTGGGTCATCTGACCCAGGTGACCAGCCGATGGCATGAGCAGTGGACACTTGGATTTCTCCAGACCCTATCCCCATATCTGTCCAGTCTCCCAGAAGACAAGTGTAAATGGACTCCTCTGCACTCCTATGCCCTTCCCTTTCTCCTAGTCCACCCACCAGCCTGTGGCATGTCCCCCAAATTTTACGTGAGCTCCAAGCAGACATAAATTCAAAATGGTTGAATTTTCTCTGGATTGTCAGCACACAGAACAAGCCTCACTGGCAGGAAGCATCAATATATGTGTGCTGAGTGCATTATGGATGGATGAATGAATGAATGAATGGATGGATGAATGGTGCCATTTTCTAAAGCTTATAATTTCCTTCCTTGGCCTGAGCATGGAATTTCTGTTTTGGATTTGAATCCCAGGACCATGACTTACTAGCTGAGTGATTTTGGAAGATTATTTTGCCTTTGAGAAACTGGATTCCATCTTTAAAACCAACAGCAGAATCCAAGCCTGCCTGGGTTATTGTCAATGTCCAGCACATAAGGGACTGTACAGTGTAGTGGTTAAACCCATGGGTTCTGGACCTAAGCTGCCTGTGTTCACAACCTTACTCTACTACTTCCTAGTTGTATGACCTTGGACAACTTACTTGGTCTCTTACTGTTTAGGGAAAAGCTCTCTTAAGCCATGTTTTTTTTTTTTTTTTCTGCTCTCACACCACGACCACCACCGCCAACACAACAACAATCATCAATACAGAGGAAGACTTCTGTGACCAAAAGTGTGGGTTTTTTTTCTCCACACATTAAGCAGCGGACACCAGCCAGGCATCCTCCAATTCAACTCCTACCCTATCTACCAGATGATAGAGTCACATCCCATGGGTTGGGGGCTCAGTCCCCAAGACTCCCCCCTGCTTCAGACACCAGTCACACGTCCAAACCTCCAGAACTTCTGACCAATTGGCTTCAAGTTGGGGTTCCCACAACACCCCCTCCTTTAAGTTTGATTAATTTGCTGGAGTAGCTCACAGAAGTCAGGGGAACACATACATTTACCAGTTTGTTATAAAGGATATACAAAGGATACAGATGAACGTTAGATGAAGAGGTATGTGGGGTGAGGTATGTCAGGCAAGGTGTAGGGGGAGGGGCTTGGAGTTTCCATGCCCTCCCTGGGCACACAAACCTCCAGGAATCTCCACGTGTTCCGCTCTCTGGAAGCTCTCTGAACCCTGTCCTCTTGGGTTTTTAGGGAAGCTTCATTACGTAGGCATGATTAACTAAACCATTGGCCATTGGTGATCAACTTAACCTTCAGCCCCTGTCCCTTCCCCAGAGGTTCAGGAGTGGAGCTATAAGTCCCAACCCTCTAATCCTGCCTTGTTCTTTCCAGTGATCAGCCCCACTTTGAACCTATCACACAAAAGAAAGACAGCACTTGGGAGATCCCAAGGATTTTAGGAGTTAGGAACTACAGACAAAAATAGCACGACTTAACCTCAGTCTGCTCATTACATATGGGGATGACCTTAGTACCTACCTGCCAGGACTCTTGGGAGAATTTCATGAGGCAAAGCACTTAAAGCAGGGCCTTCACCTAGCAAGTGCCCAGGACATATATGACAGGGTGTCTTGCCCTAGTTGCCATTGAGATGGGATTAGGAAGGCATTTGGGGATCAGGCTATCCTCCCTCTAGTGGGCCTCTCTGTCCCCTGGTAAGATGCACTTCACCTCTCAAAGAACTTTCAGGATGACTGGCCCCAGCCCTGGTTTGCATGGGTGTAGGAATTTCATGAGAAAGAACTTGAATCCTGAGCACAGACGGGGTATGGAAATAGGTAGACCTGTATAATGGGTGGGAGGAGGCTCTATGAAAATTAAAACTCTGGGGGAGATAAAGTAACACCAGAGAGGAAATAGGTAGACCTGTATAATGGGTGGGAGGAGGCTCTATGAAAATTAAAACACTGAGGGAGATAAATTAGCACCAGAGAGGAAATTCACCCACTTCGCATGAGGAAGAGGATTAGTGGAGTGGGCTGGACAGGGAGGGCCCTGCTGCTTGAGGGTAAGAAAAGACAGAGGTTCTGGATACAGCAGGAGGCTACTCTTGGACCCAGCCCATCCCATTTTGTCCCCTGCAGATCCCGGACCTCTGTGCCTGGAGGAGAGGGTAGCTTGGTAAAGATGTAAAAGGTGCCCCAAAGGCTCAGCTGTGGGTCTTCCTTCTCCTGCACGGTTTCTCAGCCTTGGGCATTTTGGGCTGGACACTGTTCTGGAGCATCATGGGAAGTTTAGCAGTCTCTTCAGCCTCCACCCACAAGCTGCCAGTAGCAGCCCCCACTCTGAGTTGTGATAATTAAAAATGTCTCCAGACATTGCCAGATATCCCCTGGGAACAAAATCACCCCCAAATTTAGAACCGTTGTTCTACTAGACTGGAAGAGGATATTTTCCTACCAGCTGGAAAGAGAGATGAAAAGTGGAAGTCAGGAGGTAGAAAAAAAAATAAAAAAACAGAAAAGTTCCTTCCAGCTGCCTAAGAGTGTTAACTAACCCTATTGTATATCCAAGATCAAGGCGTTACTGTGTTCACCCATGGCTCTCAGCAGATGCTCAGCAGCAATAGTGAAGTCTTAGCAGTCCTGAGCTTGTGGAGAAAGGGGACAACAGCTGGAAAGAAGGCCTACAGGGTCCAAAACAATGGCTCTGCTTCCATTAGAATTAGCGCCCTCGGAAGAGCCCCTGGAGCGCTGGTTCTCAACCTCGGCCACACCATAGCCAGGGTCCCACTCCCAGAGGGCTAATTTTAATTAATTTAATTTAATTGGGACACTGTGATTTTACAAAGCTTCCCAGGTGCCACATGGTTGAGAACCAGCCACTGTAAGCAAGAATTTATGTCAGTATCACCTGGAAGCTTATTAGAAATACAGGTTCTCAAGCCCCACCCAGACCTACTGAATGCCAAGGTGATTTGTGTGCACATTAAAGTTTGAGAAGCACTGACCCACTGACCTAGGATATAAAAAGTGGGAACAATGAAGACTTTTTATTCTAACAGGTAGAGTCTGTTGATTCAGTAACAGCTACACCAAACTGGCAAGATCTAGTGGTCATAGCCTCCATCTTTTGCTTAAGCAGAAGAGACCCGGGACAGGGACTGTATAGTAGATGGATCTTCCTCATCCTTCGTACTTCCCAAGCTGATCTGGCTGCCCCCACAAGCCCAGTGAAAAGACATCTGTCCTTCCTAGTCTGTTACATGTCTTCCTCCCTCTCCTCTTTTCTGTCTTCCCCAAGTAGATGGAAAAACATAGGAGAAAACCCCAGACTTCAGCTGCCCTTTGGCTCTCCTAATCTCCACATTCGCTCATTCATTCAACAACTATTCATTGTGCACCTCATGTAGGCACACACTCTTCTAGATTCTGAGGATTCAGTAATACACAAGAAAGAAAGAAATTCCTGTCTTCTGGGAGTCTGCATGTCTGGTTATTCACAGATAATAAACAAATACATTAGTAAATATGTAATATGTTGGGTGGTAAGAGCTCCTAAAAAAAATAAAGCAGAGAATGGGTGGTTGGAAATGCCTTGCTGGGCATATGGCAGGAGGGAGACCATGTTTTATTTTCTTCTAATGGAAAGGTAGAAACTAAAGTTACCAGGCCAGGTGTGGTGCCTCACGCCTGTAATCCCAGCACTTTGGGAGGCTGAGGCGGGCAGATTGCCTGAGATCAGGAGTTTGAAACCAGCCTGGCCAACATGGTGAAACACCGTCTCTTCTAAAAATACAAAAATTAGCCGGGCATGGTGGCAGGCACCTGTAATCCCAGCTACTTGGGAGGCTGAGGCAGAGAATTGCTTGAACCTGGGAGGCGGAGGGTGCAGTGAGCCAAGATCGCGCCATTGTACTCCAGCCTGGGCAACAAGAGCAAAACTCCATCTCAAAAACAGAAATTACAGTTACCAATTAATTGTTGTCCTACTATACACCTCATATTGCTCTGTATAAATCTTACACAAACTCCCATGCCCCTCGTTTCTTCACTGTAGTAAGGAACACATAAGATAAAATTTACTGTCTTAACCACTAACTATACAGCACAGTAGTGTTAACTATATGTGCCTTATTGTGCACATAGAACTCTAGAACTTTTTCATTCTGCAAAACTGCAACAACACTACACCCATTGAGCAACAACTCTCCTTTCCCTCAGCCCATGACAATCACCATCTTAATTTCTGTTTCTGAGAGTCTATTTTAAATAACTCATATAAATGGAATCATGCAGTAATATCTTTTTGTGACTTATTTATAGGTTTAGTGACTTATTTATTGTTGGTTTATTGCACGTCATATAATGTCTTCAAGGTTCATTCATGTCATAGCATATGGAAAGATTTCCTTCTTTTTTTAAAGGCAGAGTAATATTCAATTGTATGTGTGTACCACATACTCTTTATCCATTCATCCATGTAGGTACATTTAGGTTGCTTCTACCTCTTGTCCATTGTGAATAATTGCTGCAATGAACATTGGTATACAAATATCTCTTAGAGATCCTGTTTTCAATTTCTTTTGGATATAGACCCAGAAATAGGTTGTTGAATCAGATGGTAATTCTATTTTTATATTTTTGAGGATCTTCCATGCTGTTTTTTGTAGCAGCTGTACCATTTTACATTCCCACCAACAATGCACAAGGATTCCAGTTTCTGCACATCCTCACCAACACTTGCCATTTTCTGTTTTGTGGATGGTGGCTATTGTAAGAGGTGTGAGGTGATATCTCATGGTGGCTTAAATTTCATTTCCCTAATGGTTAGTAATGTTGAACATCATTTCATATGTTTGTCAGCCATTTGTCTATCTTCTTTGGGGAAATGTCTATTAAAGTCCTTTGCTCACTTTAAAATCAGATTATTCATTCAGTTATTGTTGAGTTAGAGGAGTTCTCTATATATTCTGTATAGCCGCTCACCAGATAATATGGTTTGCAAATATTTTCTCCCATTTCTTAGGTTGCCTTTCCATTCTGTTGACCATTTCCTTTGCTGCACAGAAGTTCTTAAGTTTGATGTAGTTTCATTTGTCTATTTTTGCTTTTGTTGCCTGTGCTTGTGTTGTCATATCCAAGAAATCTTTGCCAAATCCAATGTCATAAAGCTTTCCTTTTATGTTTTCTTCTAGGAATTTTATAGTCTCAGGTCTTGCTTTTACATCTCATTCCATTTTGAGTTAATTTTTATATATGGTATATGGTAAAGGTCCAACTTTATTCTTCTGCATGTAGATATCCAGTTTTCCCAACAACATTTGTTAAAGAGACCATTGTTTCCCCATTTTGTAGCTTTGACACCCTTGTCAAAGACCATTTGACAATATATGTATTTCTGAGGTTTCTATTCTGTTTCACTGGTCTATTTGTCTTTCTTTAGTCCAGTGCTATACTGTTTTGATTACTGTAGCTTTGCAATGTGTTTTGAAATTAGGAAGTGTGGGACCTCCGGGTTTGTTTTTCTTTCTCAGATTTGTTTTGGCTATTTGGGGTCCTTTGAGATTCCATATAAATATTAGAATGGCTTTTTCTATTTCTGCAGAATGTACCACTGGGGTTTTGATAGGGATTGCAATGAATCTGAAGATCACTTTGGGAAAATATGAGCATTTTAACAACATTAAGTCTTCCAACTCATGGACATGGAATGTCTTTCCATTTATTTGTGTTTTCTTTAATTTGTGTAAGCAATGTTCTATAGTTTTCAGTGTACAAGTCTTTTGCCTCCTCAGTTAAGCTTATTTATAAGTATTTTATTCCTTTTGATGCCATTGCAAATGAAAGACGAGATGAGGATAAAGATAAAAAACAAAACAAATCTCCTTTTTAGATTGTTCATTGTTCATGTATAGAAATGCAACTTATTTTTGTGTGTCGATTTTATATCCAACAACTTTGCTGAAATTGTTTATTAGTTCTAACAGTTTTGTATGTATGTGTGGAATCTTTAGGGTTTTCTACATACAAGATCAGGTTGTCTGCAAACAGAAATAATGTTAGTTTGGATCCCTTTTGTTTCTTTCCCTTGTCCTCTGGCAAGGACTTCCGGTATTATACTGAATAGACTGGTGAGAGAGAGCATACATACCTTGTTCCTAATCTTAGACAGAAAGCTTTCAGTTTTTCACCATTCAGCATAATGTTAGCTATGGGCCTTTTATATGTGGTCTTTACTATATTGAGGTAATTTCTTTCTATTCCTAGTTTGTCAAGTGTTTCTTCTTTATTTTGAGACAGAGTCTCACTCTGTCGACCGGGCTGAAGTGCAATGGCACAATCTTGGCTCACTGCAACCTTTGCCTCCTGGGTTCAAGTGATTCTCTTGCCTCAGCCTCCCAAGTAGCTGGTATTACAGGTGCCTGCCACCATGCCAAGCTAATTTATTTTTATTTTTATTTTTAGTATAGATGAGGTTTCACCAAGTTGATTAGGCTGGTCTTGAACTCCTGACCTCAGGTGATCCACCCGCCTCGGCTTCCCAAAGTGCTGGAATTACAGGCATGAGCCACTATCACGCCCAGCCGAGTGTTTTTTTTTTTAATCATGAAAGGGTGCTGAATTTTTCAAATGCTTTTTCTGCATTGAGATGATCTTGTGGTTAACATGGGATATTATATTGATGGATTTTCATATGCTGAATAAAATTTTTGCATTTCAAACATAAATTCCATTTGGTCATGCTGTACAATCCTTTTAATATATTGTTGAATTTCATTTGCTAGTATTTTGTTGAGGATTTTTGCACCTGTATTCATCAGGTATATTGGTCTGTAGTTTTTGTTTGTTTGTTTGTTTGTTTTCTTTTTTTGTTTTTTTTTGGTAGTATCTTTGATTTTGGTATTAGGGTAATGCTGCACTCATAAAATTATTTTGGAAGTGTTCTGTCCTCTTCAATTTTGGGGGAAAGTTTAAAAAGGATTGATGTTAGTTAGTTCTTCTTTAAATGTTTGGTAGAATTATCCAGTGAATCCATGTGGTCCTGGGCTTTTCTTTGTACATAGGTTTTTGATTACTGATTCAATCTCCTCACTAGCTCTAATTCTGTTTAGAGTTTTTATTTCTTCATGATTCAGTCTTGGTAGGTTATACGTTTCTAGAAATGTATCAATTTCTTCTAGGTTATCCAATTTGTTGGCATGCAATTGTAGTCTTTTATAATCCTTTTTACTTATGTGTCATCAACTGTAGGTCTTCTCTTTCATTTCTGATTTTTATGTGAGCTTCTCTATTTTTCTAAGCTAGTCTAAGAAAAAACTCAACTCTTAATATTGTTTATTTTTCCCCTATTTTAAAAATGATTTATTTCCTTTGTTTTTGCTCTAATCTTTATTATTTTGTTCCTTTTGATATCTTTAGGTTTAGTTTATTATTTCTCTAGTTCTTTTACATATAAAGTTAGGTTATTGATTTGAGATCATTCTTTTTTTTAATGTATGTGCAATGTGCTGCTGTAAACGTCTGTCTTAGTAACACTTCCTGCATCCTGTAAGTTTTTGGCATGCTTTTTCTTTATTTTCATTTGTGTCAAGATATTTTCTAATTCCCCTGTGATTTTTTCTTTGACCCATTGGTTGTTTAAGAGTATGGTGTTTAATTTTCATATATTTATGAATTTCCAGTTTTTCTTTTGCTACTGATTTTTAGTTCTATTCCTTTATAGCTGGAAAATGTAATTGGTATGATTTTAATCTTCTTGAATTTGTTAAGACTTGTTTTATGGCCTAGCATGTGATCTGTCTTGAAGAATGTTTCATACGCACTTGAGAAGAATGTATATTCTGTTGTTGGATAGGGTAGTCTAGCTATGTGTATTCGGTCCAATTGGTCTATAGTGTTGTTCAGGTTTTTTGTTTCCTTATTGATTTTCTGTTTGATTAATTATCCATTATTGAAAGTAGGGTATGGAAATCTTTCCTCCTTATCATGTTCCTGTCTATTTTTCTCTTTAATTCTGTCAATGTTTGCTTCATATATTTGGGTGCTGTTCTGTTAGGTGCATATATGTTTATAATTGTTATATCTTCTTTGTTGAATTGACCCTTTTTCATTATATAATGTCTTTCTTTGTCTCTTGTGACAGTTTTTGATTTAATGTATATTTTTTCTAATATAATTATATAATCACCTTGCTCTCTTTGGTTACCATCTGCATGAAAAATCTTTTTCTATTCTATCACTTTTAGCCTATTGCATGGAATATCTTTGTCCATTCTTTTACTTTTCGTTTATGTATGTCCTTATGTCTAAAACGAGTCTCTTGTAGACAGCATATAGTTAGATCTTGTTTTTATAAGTCAGTTTAACTACTTTATGTCTTTTGATTGCTGAGTTTAATCCATTTACATTGAAAGTAATTACTGATAGAGGACTTACTATTACCATTTTCTTATTGTTTTCTGTATGTCTTATAGTTACTTTGTTCCTTTTTTCCTCTCTTGCTACATTCCTTTGTGTTTTGTTGATTGTTTTTGTAGTGACATTCTTTGATTTATTATTTTCTTTGGTGCATCTTCTATAGGTATTTTCTTTGTGGCTACAATGGGGATTACATAAAACATTTTACAATTATAATAATCTGTCTTAGACTGATAACAAGCTTCAGTTGCATATAAAAACTTCATACTATTACACCTCCTTTCTCCCCACACACTTTGTATTGGCAATATCACAAATTTCACCTTTTACAATTTTGTATTCATTATACTTGTATTTTTATACTTTTATCTTTTTAAGTTTTATACTAGAATTTAAATGATTTAGGCATCACTATTGCAGTATTACAGGATTATATTTGTCTATATATTTATTTGTACTAGAAAGTTGTATATTTTTGTATGCTTTCATGTTGCAGTCTAGTGTGTCCTTTAATTACAATTCTCATAAGGCAGATCTAATGGTGACGAACTCCCTCACCTTGTTTACCTGGGAAAGTCTTTATTTCTCCTTCATTTTGAAGGACAATCTTGCTAGATAAAGGATTCTTGGTTGGCATGGTTTCTTTTTCCTTTCAGCACTTTGAATATATCACCTCTTTGGCCTCTGGGCTTGTAATGTTTATGCTGAGAAATCTGCTGATAATCTTATGAGAGCTCTTTTGTCGGTGACGAGTCATGTTTCCTTGCTGCTTTCAAGATTCTTTCCTTCCTTGTCTTTAACTTTTTCTTGTCTCAATATTGACTTCTTTGGGGTCATTGCAGTTGGAGTCTTTTAAGCTTCTTTACTTTGGATATTGATTTTCTTCTTTAGATTTATGAAATTTTCAGCCGTTGTTTTTTCAAATAAGCTTTCTGTGCCTTTTTTTCTCTTTTCTCCTTCTAAGACTTTCATAACACACATATTGGTCTATTTTATGGGGTCCTCTAAGTCCCTTAGGCTTTATTCACTTTTGTTCATTCTTTTTTCTATTTGTTCCTCTGACTTAATAATTTCAAATGACCTGTTTTTGAGTTCACTGATTCTTTTTTCTGCTTAGGTCTGTTATTGAACCCCCCTACTAAAATTTTAAATTCAGTTATTATAGTCTTCAGCTCTAGAATTTCTGTTTGATCTTGTATTACAGTTTCTAACTCTTTGTTGATATTGTCATTTTGTTCATGCATCATTTTCCTGATTTTATTTAGTTTGTCTATTTGTGTCCTCGTATAGCACACTGAGCTTCTTAAAGACAATGATTTTGAATTCTTTGTCAAATAATTAATAGATCTCCATTTCTTTAGGATTGATTTCTGAAGATTTATTGTGTACACCACCCTTCCTTTTTTTTGAGACAGGGTCTCATCCTGTTTCCCAGGCTGGAATGCAGTGGTGTGATAATACCTCATTGTAACCTCAACTTCTGGGCCTAAGTGATCCTCCTACTTCAGCCTCCTGAGTAGCTAGGACTATAGGTGTACCACTGTGCCCAGCTAATTGAAAAAAATTGTTTTTAGAGATGGGGGTCTTGCTCTCTTGCCCAGGCTGGTCTGGAACACCTGGCCTCAAATTATCCTTCTGCTTCGGCCTCCCAAAGCACTGGGATGACAGGTGTGAACCACTGTGCTCAGCCGATTTTCTTCCTTTAGTTGAGCCATGTTGCCCTGTTTTTTGTTTTTTGTTTTTTGTTTTTTAAGTGCACTTTGTTATTTCTTGAGTGATTTCTGCATTTGAAAAACAACAACAACAACAACAAATGAGTTCTCCCAGTCTTTACAGAGTAGTTTTACACAAGGGAAGGTCTTCAGCAGCTAGAGGTTCTGGGGGCTTTCCTGGGGATATATATTCTCTGAGCTTGTGTGTGTACTTTCTTAATTAAAGAGGTTTACTGGGTCTTGTTTGTTTTTCCTTCAAGGGCTTGTAATTTCTTGCTCCCTCTGGTGTCTGATTATGGTGCTCAGGTTCTCTGGTGTTGCAAAAAGCCAGTGAACTGTCTTTTGTTCTCCATGGCCCCCAAGCATTGAAAATATGCTGCTTCCCCATCAGCACTCTGAGTCAGGTGAGACAGAAACCAGTCCCTCTGCAGCCCACTGAAAAGTGGGAACACTGAATGTATGCTATGCTCTTCTCTTTCCTTTCCAAGGCGGAAGCTGCAAGTTGAACTTTTTCCTTCAGTCTCACTGAACTGTGACAGTTGGGAGAAGGGTTTTTATGATTGACATGAAACAATTTTTGTTACGCATTTCAACATGGTGGTTTTTCCCTTTGAGCTTGCCTGGGGTACTGTAACTTCTTAACTGGTTTCTAGAGTTCTCATAAAGGCTTTTTTGGACTGTGTATTGTTGTTAAGTCAGTGTTTCTGTGGGGCAGTAATGTCTGGGGCTTCCTATTCTGCCATCTAGCTGATGTCACTCCCAAGCCCCTGGCACCTCCTCCAGGCACCTTTCCCCCACTGTCCCTCAGCAGAAGCCATAGGACTGTAAGGGCCATGAGGGGGCGCCAGGGATTTACACTTGTAAAGGTCTTGTTGGGCCATAATAAAGTCCCTCTCAGCCAACAGGTGACCATGGGGCATGTGATGGTCAAATGTAAGTGTGTTCTGGCTTTGTTCACCCATGTGCATCTTGCATATTATTCATGCTATGGATGAACATGTGCTCCTAGCTGTTTCAAGATTAGACATGTTTTGAGAGGATGTTGCATCTGTGACAACTGTCAGGAGTCAGAGGTCCTGGGTCCCTTCTCTGCCACCCCCATGTGACACCTCTGGCTCTCTCAACTCATGCGTTGTAAGATCCACACTTTCTCTTGGGGGGCATGGGGAGATAAACACCTCTTGATCCTAAGAATTCAGTTGGGAAGTGTCACAGGGAGGGTGTGAGGAAGCTCAGAGACACAACCATTTCCATTTCAAACCCAAGTTAAGAGGTCTGAGCCATGAGTGACTCAGCCAGGAGTAGAGCTTAGCTCACAATGGTGGGATTGAAGCTGGGTCCTACCTTCCCATCCATGTCCCTCTTTTTCTCCTTTCTATAAATTCCTTGCTTTCCTATATTACACACCCACACACCAGCTGCCCCTCAGCCATGAGCATTGTCAGGGTAGGGTCAGACTGTCTTTTAGGAGGCTCTAGTAAAAATCCATTGAATTGGCTTGAATCCTTTTCTTTCTATATCCCCATGCTACTCCCAAGCCTGTGAATTTCTTGCCAGAAATCTCTAGCATTGGACTAACTAGATTCTAGAGGCCTATATTAGATTTTACTCTTTATAGATTATCTTATTCGAAGGCACATTCATTCATTCATTCAACATATACTTTTGATTTTTCTCAAGGCCGCCCATATGACCCAGAAATTCGTGTCCCAGTCTCTGGCATGGTGACAAAGCATAGTATGCCCACAGTAGAAGAAGGCTAGCATTGGAAGTATTTCTGGAGGCTTTGAAGGGTCTCCAGGACTTTCATTCATATAACTCTGCAGAGCAGTCCACTGGGAAACCCTTTGAGTTACCTCATGGCTGGAGTGCCTATAGATAGAGTTGTCTGCTGCAGTGTGGAGGCGGTTGGACAGCAGGTAGTTATATAGGCTGGGGCTGCAGCTGACAAGATTAGGGAAGCCCAGGGTGAGCAAAGGCCATTAAGGGCAGAACTGGGCATCTGCAGAAATGGCCATGGCAATGTCTTCTAAACAGAAGTCTGAGGATTGGGCTGGGTTCTGAACCCAATGTCTCCACGTGCCCAGCCTGATCATGTTTTTCACCTTGGTTTGCATGTGTATGGGCAAGGGGCAACAATAAGCTCGTTAGGGTTTCCTTTTATAGAGACTGTAAGAGGAAGTACATTTCTCTACTACTCCCTGACACAATTTTTAGATTATCTGTCCACCCACTCAGATATATTTTTCCCTCAGTTCATTCAAACTGAGAGAGAAAGAGAGAGAGTTTGAAAGAATTTATTGAAATAAGGTCCCTTTCAGCCAATACTGCCACCTCTGTCCTTCCTCTGGGGGCAGGGAGACAGAGACAGGGCTGTAATGGAGTCGTGTCTAGTTGAGAAAAGCTTCTTAGCTCTGGTCAGCTCTTTTAGGCCTCCATGCTATGTCTGGCATATGACCAGCCCAAATCTTTTTCTCTCTCCCTCCCTTCCTGTTTCATACCAGTGAGGTGGTAGAGCCTATATGTTAAGATCTCAGTCTCAGGAGTCAGAGAATCCTGTGTTTGAATCCCAGCTTTGCCAGATGTTATTGTATGTGTGAGCTTGGGCAAGCTACTTACCCTGATCCCCTTTTGTTAAATGGGTTGAAGAATAATACCTGCTTCTTTGGGATATTGGAAGGTTTAACAGAAATAATGCAAGGACCGAGGTCATGATTGTGTGGGGCACATACAGTCAGTGCCTTTTAAATGATGGCTGAAATTCCTTCAACTTCCTGCTTACTGACACATGCATCCTGTGGCAGCCCTGTGCTGGATCCTCAATGACGTAGTGGTAAAAAAGGCAGACCATGCTCTCTGTCCCCAAGGAACTCAGTCTGGTGGGGAGATGGTTATGGAAGTCATGGGCAAGTGGCATTCAGGATCCTTCCTTCCCAGATTTTCATTGTGGGCTGGGTTTCTGGGTCTGTGTGCTACCAGAGAGGGCCATACCAACTGGTTTGGTTTCCCAGGCCTTTAGGGAGTTGGGTCCATAAGAATTGTACTTTTGTAAAAGCACTGGATTGTAGTTTGTTCATTCATTCAACCAATATTAACTGAGTGCTGACTATGTGCCAGTCACTGTTCTAGGCACTTGGGATTCATCAGCGAGTAAAACAAAGGCCTTTCTCTTGTGAAGGAAATATTCTAGCAGGAGGAAATAAACAATAAACAGTAAGTACAATATATAAGTAAATTACATAGGGTGCTATAGAGTGATACATGCTACTGAAATGAGAAAACATAGAGCAAGTAAGGGAGATTGGAGGTGCCAGGGATGGAAGTAGGGGGTTAGTTAATATTTTATTTCATTTTATTTTATTTTTTAACCTTTATTTTAGATTCAGGGGTACATGTGCAAGTTTGTTATATAGGTCAACTCATGTCATGGGGATTTGTTGTACAGATTATTTTTGTCACCTAGATATTAAGCCTAGTACCTAATAGTTATTTTTTGGATCCTCTCCCTCCTTCCATTCTCCACCCTCAGGTAGTCCCTGGTGTATGTTGCTCACCTCTTTGTGTCCATGTGTTCTTATCATTTAGCTCCCACTTATAAGTAAGAATATGTGGTATTTGGTTTTCTATTCCTGTGTTGGTTTGCTAAGGATAATGGCCTCTAGCTTAAGATGGAGATCTTAATATGTATGCTCCATTCATGTTCCTGCAAGAGACATGATCTTGGGTTTTTTATGGCTGGATAGTATTCCATGGTGTATATGTACCATATTTTCTTTATCCAGTCTACTGTCGATGGACATTTAGGTTGATTCCATGTTTTTGCTATTGTGAATAGTGCTTCAATAAACATACACGTGTGTCTTTATGGTAGAATGATTTATGTTCCTTTGTGTATATACCCAGTAATGGGATTACTGGGTTGAATGATAGTTCTGTTTCTAGGTCTTTGAGGAATCACCAAACTGCTTTCTACAATGGTTGAACTAATTTACACTCTCACCAACAGTGTATAAGCATTCTCTTTTCTTCACCACCTTGCCAGCATCTGTTATTTTTTGACTTTTTAATAGTAGCCGTTCTGGGTGTTGTAAGATGGTATCTCATTGTGATTTTGATTTGCATTTCTCTAGTGATCAATGATATTGAGCTTTTTTTATATGCTTGTTAGTCTCATATATGTCTTTTTTTCTTTTTTTTTTTGAGACGGAGTCTCGTCTGTCACCCAGGTTGGAGTACAGTGGCGTGATCTCGGTTCACTGCAACCTCCGCCTCCTGGGTTCACTCAATTCTCCTGCCTCAGCCTCCCGAGTAGCTGGGATTACAGGTGCACACCACCACGCCAGGCTAATTTTTTGTGTATTTTTAGTAGAGACGAGGTTTCACTATGTTGGCCAGACTGGTCTTGAACTCCTGACCTCGTGATCCGCCCGCCTCGGCCTCCCAAAGTGCTGAGATTACAGGCATGAGCCACCGTGCCCGGCTCATATATGTCTTCTTCTGGAAAGTGTCTGTTCATGTCCTTTGCCCACTTTTTAATGGAGTTGTTTATTTTTTTCTTGTAAATGTAACTTCCTTATAGATGCTGAATATTAGACCTTTGTCAGATGCATAGTTTGCAAATATTTTTTCCCCTTCTCTAGATTGTCTGTTTACTCTGGTGATAGTTTCTTTTGCTGTGCAGGAGCTCTAAAAGACTTCAGTGTAAAACCCAAAACTGTAAAAACTCTGGGGGACAACTTAGGCAATACCATTCTGGATTGGCAAAAATTTCATAATGAAGATGCCGAATGTCCATTGAATGATGAGTCCTTGCTGGCATCTAGACTGGTCTGAGCTGAGCCAGGGCCATACTGACCCCATCACTAATTTGCTTGAGCAGAGGGAGCTGATTTGAGCTCTCCCTTTTGATAGGAACAACTTTCAAATCACCATCAGTGCTCATACAATTCAAATGTGCAGTCGCGGGCATCAAAACACAAAACCCTTTCCTTTGTATGTAAAATGAGCAACACATCTGCTGAAGATTGGAAAAGCAAAGTGAAATTGCAGATGACCTTTGAATGCCTTAATTTAAAGAATGATCTGGATTGATCTTGCCCTGGATCTGCTGCCACTGTCTTCATGAGTGAACCTTCTGGATTCCCAGTAGATGTCCAGTCTGAAGCTATCAGAGAAATGAGGGGGTTGGGCTGCTATGGAGAAACAAGAGGATGCATCCAACAGCTGGTGACCACATGTCATGCCCTCCTTGATGCTGGCCCTCATGCTTTCTGATTTCAAGTCTTCCCACCCCTCATCTCTAGAGAGTTAGCCTCCCACCTGTCCTCCTCTGTGTCATTGGCTGCTGAAGAATAAGTGTCAGGAACATCTCAGGAGTACACGTTGGAAGGATTGCCCTCCATATCCCAGGACTCCTGTGTCAAATCACCTCTACTGTGCTTCCGTCTGGCCCAAGGTGGGAAGACAGAGTCTCGGGCACTCAGGATTCTGAATGGAGCTGCAGTGCTCTCTCTTCTACCTTCACCCCTTTCCCTCTTCAGCCTCTTTCCCTCTTTCTATCCCTTCGTTCCTTTATCTCACCAATTCTCTTTATTACTTTCTTATCATTGTAGTTCCTTTTTCTTCTGGTGCAGAAATTATGGGAGAGGTTGGACAGGCATCCCCAGTGGCTTAGGAGCAGAAGAAACAGCCTCCCCTGAGGACATTTACGGTTCAGGACCATGGACAGGGCTCCTCTTGCTCCAGTCAGGCACCAACCACTCACTTGGGCTAGCTGCATCAGATCATCTCTGTGAATGTGGTCTTGAGAACCTCATTCCACAGATAGAGGGGCAGGGGCCTTAAGTGACTAAGGGACTTGGCCATACCCCTTGCTAGCATGTGGCAAGGCAGAGTTAAGAACCCAGGCTTTCTGATTCCATGGCACTATGTTAGGGTTTTGGTTTTTTTTCTCTCTCTCATTAGGGTTTTGTTTTGTTTTTCTCTCTCTCATTTTTAAAATTAATTTTCAAATATGTCTCACATAAGGGCACAGGGCTTAAAGTTGCGTATTTTCTTTAGGGATGAGGCCAGTTCCACCAGATAAAACAGGAGCCATGTGTTTTTAATTGATAAAGAAACAAATGAAAAGAAAAAAGAAAGACACAGTTGACAAGCAGACAAATTAATCCATTTGCTTGACAAATATTAATGGAGTGTCTATGAAATGCCAAGCCTTGTGTTGGGATTTAACAGTGAGTCAGGCGTTGTCTTGCCATCATGAGGTTCTCATGGTGACGGAAACAGCAGCATAGGCTTGGTTTCACATATTTTGACAATTCACTCCTATTTGCTGAGTTATTATGATTCTTCTTCTTCTGGGAAGTTCAATGTGCACAGGAGTCCTCATGTGGTCCCCTTTCTGAACCTCACCATAGTGCTGAACCTCACCATAGTGGACTCATTCCCCAAATGTCAGGCAGTGGGGCAGAAGCCTAGGAGTTCTAACTGATGTGACTGACACTTGAGGAAAGGGTACCTAAGGTGAAGTTCTTTGCTATAGGAGAGTGCTCTAGAAAGGGGTTTAGCTTACTACACTGGCCACCCTTCATCCATCCACCCACTCATCTATCTATCCATCATCTATGATAGAGTAGTGGTTAAGAAGACAGGATATGGCACCAGATTGCCTGGGGTTGATTCCTATTTCCACTATTTATCAGCTGTCTGACCTTGGGCAGATTACTTAACCTTCCTAGACCTCAGTTTCCTTACCTATGAAATGGGAAGAGTAACAGTACCTATCTCATACAGTTGTGAGGATGGAATGAATTATTATATGTACAGTGCATAAGACGGTACTTGGCACAGAAAAAATGTTTAATAATATATCATTATTATACTGTAAGCTCCATGAGGGCAGGAGTAATGCCTGGGACACAGTGGGTGCTTAATACTATTTTCAAAATAAGGAAATGAATGAATCAAGCATTTGCTAAGCCCTCAACTTTCATGAGTCTGTTCCTGTGCTTAGCTATTGTCCTGTGCACCAAAGCCATAGCTCAGGCATCTTCTCAGCTGGGGAGAACTCAATGATAGTTCCTTGTTTTCACTCTGAAAGACCCAGACAGGAGTAGAACCAGCCTGGCAGAGGCCCCTGGCCCCAGAGATACCTGGCCCTTTCTCTTGCTGCTGATCCAGGTCTGTGGCACAATGAGAATCAGTAAAGCAGAGATGCTTCTGCTAGTCCAGGATTCCCTGTCAAAATAATAAACAACCCTTGACTAGTATTGGCTCAGGATGATGGAAAATGAACTGCATCTGTATCACCATGCAGGGAAAATCATGTTTGGTCCTCAGTGGTGGCTTCTGTGTTAAACATGTCCAGGAGAATCAGAAAGCCTGGAGTTAGAATTAGGAAGCTGAGTGGCATGGGATTATTCCCACGGAGCAATTGGATATGGTGCAGGGACAGGCTTGCTGCTTCACTCCACCTGCCATGCATTGTTTTGTGCCTTTGTTGCATGCATCCCCAGCTTGAGAGGAAAAAGGAGACCCTGTTTTGTATCCAAGTCCCTGAGGCACAGCAACTGTGCTAAGCTCTTTTCAATAAATCCCAGGCTCTGATCCCTGGTGTTGGGTGCAGAGTGGAACCAGGACTACAGCTTTGGGAGTATGTCCTGAGATGATGTGTGTGAAATATTTGCAGCCTGGCAGAGGGAAGGGTGGTAGGGTTGAGAGCCTGAGTTTTGCTTTTGTACAGATCTGGGTTTGAATCTCAGCTTTTCCATTGCTACTTGTTTGACCTTGAACATGTTTTAAACCTTGAAGAGCCTTAGTTTCTTCACCTGTAATATGATGGGGGCGGGGCTGTAACAGCCATTTCAAAAGGGTCATTGCAAATGTTAGAGAGATAATGTTAGTGAACCACAGAAATGTTGGCCCCTTCTCAGACTTGCATGAAAGCACCAGTCCTTCTAGGTTTGTCTGTGCTCCTTTCTGTTCCCCTAAGATTGAACAACGTGGTTTCCCTGAACCACTTGTCACGTGGAGATGGCTAATGAGATGAGCCATGTCTGTCTCCTACAATCCACTGTGAACTCCTAGAGGGAGTTCACATATTATATGCAATCTGCCCCTCCCATCTCCCCCAACTCCCTACTGCCCATTAACACCCCCACCTATACACCCTGGAACTAAGCCAACCATTCCCCAGATTTGCTGAATGAAAGACTGAATTTGGCTTGGACCTCTGGGGTTCTTGATAGAATCCGTGGGGTGCCTAACTTGGATGAGGACAATTGCATTATTTTCACTAATCTCCTACTGAAACAACATTTCTATCAATCATGAAGATAGACAACAAACACAAAAGTAGTATTAGCAGTACCTGTGAATTTGTCACTGGTAAGATCACAGATATTTCCATAGAACATTACAGTTGTTACAATTATCTTGAAGTAGCATTTATGCTTCAAACTACAATATGTATTAGGCCCACTGCTAGAACTTATTAATAATGCATTAATAAAGGAGCACTTGTTAGTATATGATCGATTTTCAATATATTTTAAAAACTATATTTCAATCTAACTGATTTCCTTTGCAATTCTATGTATTTTGTTTTACATATTTTAAGACACCATTTGAGATGGTGTCACGAGGCTCCAAGGAGGGCATGGCACAACAAAGATGAAGGACTTCAGGTCATGGGGGTCCAGGGATAGGCTTCCTTGGCCTGCTAATCCCCTGAAATGAATGAAAACGGCAGGAGGTTAGCTTCCTATGTATGTGATTCTAGAAAGAGTATTTCTAACTTTCATTAGGAACTCCAATATGGCTAAGAATTAGACCAGTTATTCTCAACTAGAGGTGATTTTCCCCTTAGGGGACATTTGACAATGTCTGGAGAGATTTTGGTTGTCACACTGGGAGGTGCTACTGGCATCCAGTGAGTAGAGGTCAGGGATGCTGCTAAACATCCTATGTGTACAGGACAGCCTCCCACAATGAAGAATTATCTCACCCAAAATGTTGATAGTGTCGAGGTTGAGAAACCCTGGATTAGACTATTGCACATTCACAGAAATCTCTCTGATTGTTAAGATCTGTAGTAAAAAAAAAAAAAAAAAAAAAAATAGTGCACATCTTCATTAAAAACATCTGTGAAAATTGTGTCACCCAACACTTAATGCACGAAATAGGGAGATGGGGGTAGCAGAGAGAGAAGAGTAACTGCCTGCAGACTAGAGGAGGCTCCTTAGAGGAGATGAACTGAGCCTGGGACCATGAGTTAGATTTGCTAGGTTGAGAAGGTTGCAGTGGAAGGGCGTATGAGGCAAAGGGCCAAACACTGCAGGTGACAAATTAGTGATGTGACTGAGGCACATGCTGTGCAGGGGAGAGGGGCTAAAATGAGGCCCAGTGCCAGCATCCCTAATGACCTAGTTCTTGGTCCTTTCCTAAAGGATCATTGCAGAGAGCCAAAGATACTGTTTGACGCCTGCCTATCTCATCAGCAGACAAGGTGCCCCTGCCAGAAGGCATGCATAGTGATGGGCCAGAGGCTGATTGTAGACTTGAGGTGTCCAGCTGGCACTCCGTGTGACAGGTGAGACACCTTCAGCAGGCACGATGATTTATCCAGCATCTGCAGCTCCCCCCTGTGTTTCCTCTTAGGGCAGTTTCATTAATTGCATGGCTTCAACAAATCCATATCTCCAGTCCAGATTGCACTCCCAAACACCAGTCTACAGCCCTAATTGCCTTCTGGCCATCTCCATCTGGATGTCCCACTGGCATCTCCAACTAAATTTGTCCAAAATTGACCTTATCAGTCAATAAATATTTGCCGAATTGACTTGAATTTTCCTGCCAAACTTCTCAAAAGAGTTATCTCCTTAAAATTATCATTATTTGTAGACAACATGATTGTGTACCTAAAACACCCAAGGGAACCAACTGAGAAATTTGTAGAATTAATAAGTGTTCAGAAACCTATCTGGATGTGAGATGAATGTATAAAAATCAATAGGTTTTCTGTATATCATAAAAACCAGTTAGAAAAAAATAATGAGAAAAATGACATTCACTAGTGCGGCAAAAAGTGCATAAAATGTCTGTGAATAACCTTAACAAGATGTGACTGGGACTTACATAAAGAAAAGCATCTAATCTTTACTGAAAGATTAGGTGGTGTTTGCTGTGCCAGGTTCTGTACTGAACATTTAGCAACTCAGCAGATATCACATTAATCTGTACAACCATCCTAGAAGTGGGTGTTAATTTTAAAGATGTCAAAACTAAGGCTTAAAGAGTTTAAATAAGTTTCCCACACACAATATTAAGTGGCAAATCTGAAATTTGAACCCAAAGCTTTTGTTTCCAAAACCCATGCTTTTAACCTTTCCACTAAGCCACTTCCAAAATAAACCATAAATACACAGATAAATGAAGTTGGTGAGTATTTTCTGAATATTAGATTAGTGCAAAAGTAATTGTGTGTGTGTGTGTGTGTGTTTGCCATTACTGTTAATGGCAATAACCGCAATTACCTTTGCACCAACCTAATACAAAAGATTAATTCATTTCACTCACTCATTCATTTAAAAATATGTACTGAGTGTCTACTATGGGCAAGTACTGGGCTAGGTGATGGAAATAAAATTGAAGAAAAGCTCAAGGAGGGTCAGATGCAGTGGCTCACACCTGTAATCCCAGCACTTTGGGAGTCTGAGGCGGGCGAATCACAAGGTCAGATCGAGACCATCTTGGCTAACACGGTGAAACCCCGTCTCCACTAAAAACACAAAAAATTAGCCAGGCGTGGTGGCGGGTGCCTGTAGTCCCAGCTACTCGGGAGGCTGAGGCAGGAGAATGGCGTGAACCCGGGAGGCGGAGATAGCAGTGAGCCGAGATCGTGCCACTGCACTCCAGCCTGGTTGACAGAGCGAGAATCTGGCTCAAAAAAAAAAAAAAAAAAAAAAAAAAAAAAAAAAAAAAAAAAAAAAAAGCTCAAGGAGTTTGCTGGTAGAGACAGCCACATAAACATATCATTATATCACCATTGATGAAGGCAATGACATTCATCATGAATGATGAACAAGGAGTGGATGAATACTTGATGGTGTCTTGAGGGTTCCCAGAAGGCTTTCTGGAGAAGGTAATGAGTTTGAAAATGCCTGGAGTTAGCCGAGTGAAGGAACAATCCAAGCACAGAATGCTAGGTGGGCAATTAATATTCATTTATTCATTCATTCAACCAACAACTATTCTGTGAGCATCTATTATGTGCCAGGTTCAGGTCTGGAAGCTGGAGATAGAGCAGAGAAAAAAATGGTGCCCCACTCTCATGGAGATTGCATTTTACTGGGGAGGGTGCATCAGAAAATAAACAAGAGGAAAATATATGGCAGAGGTGCTAAGTCCTGTGGACAGAAATAAAGCAGGCACCTGGAACACCTGGCTTGAGAGGCAGGTCTGAATTGTACTTAGGGTGGTTTCCAAGGAGGTGATATTTGACTAGACACAGGAAATAAGTAAGGGTCCCATAGCTACTGGGGAAACATTTTCTGGGCTGAAGCCTTGGCAAATGCAAAGGTCCAGCATGGCCGGATTACAGAGATATGGCTGGATCACAGGGATATGGTTGGATCACAGGGATGAGGGGACAAGAGATAGGAGAAGAGGTGGACAGACATCTGGGTACCCATTCATTTAAAGCTTTGAGGACTATGGCGAGGACTTTGGCTTTTATGTTGAGTGAGATGAGAAGCCAACCAATCTTTAGTTGAGAGAAGTCTTTCACAATGTGAACAAGGGAAAAATATTACCAAGAAAAAAGAGATAAATGTGACTGCTTATAAAAAGTGAACATTTTGGCCAGGTGCGGTGGCTCACGCCTGTAACCCAGCACTTTGGGAGGCCAAGGCGGGTGGATCATGAGGTCAGGAGATCGAGACCATCTTGGCTAACACGGTGAAACCCCATCTCTACTAAAAATACAAAAAATTAGCCAGGCATGGTGGCGGGCGCCTGTAGTCCCAGCTAATCGGGAGGCTGAGGCAGGAGAATGGCGTTAACCTGGGAAGCGGAGCTTGCAGTGAGCCGAGATGGGGCCCCTGCACTCCAGTCTGGGTGACAGAACAAGACTCTGTCTCAAAAAAAAAAAAAGTGAACATTTTAATCTACATGGGAAATCTAAACAAAACAAAAAGCACACAACCAGGTAGAAAACAATATTTGCAACAAATATGACAAAAGATTAAAATTCTGACTCTATAAAGAGTTAGTACAAATTGACAAGAAAAATAGTAAGACCTAATAGAAGATTTAAGTACATAACATTTAGAAACTTCAGTATGTCAAACATGGTAAAATTAAAAGGCCAAACAACTACAAAACACGTATGTAGCACATGCGATGCATAAAGGATTAATATATTACACATATATAAAATAGATAAGTAGGTAAGAAATCAGGGAAAAAAATACCACAATGAAAAATGAGCTGAGGATTTGATCAGCTAGTTCCAAAAAGAAGAAATTAAAATTATTAGAAAAAGTGAAAAGGATGTTGAATCTCAGTCATAAAACGTCACTAAGTAAAATGAGATCACATTTTTTGCACCTATTAAGCAGGCAAAAAGTTTCCAAATAAGACAATACACAAGGTTGGCAAAGTTGCTGTGAGATAGGTATTCCTAGACGTAACTATTGAGAGTTTAATGGGTGCACATTTCCTAGAAAAGATATTGTTAACCCAGAGCCAAAGCCTCAGAAATGTTCATACCATTTGACCCAGTCATCTGCTATTTGAAAGTCTGTCCTGGGGAAATCATCCAAAACAAATGAATGAGCAATGACTTGAGGAATCTAGTTCTCAGGGATTGTTCTGGAGCCTGATGGGGGTAGCTGCATTGACCAGAGCCTCAAGGCATGGGTGAAAGAAGGCAGACCATCCTGGCTAGAGAGAAATGCAAGGTGCCATCAAAATGAAGGTCAGTAGCAGCATTCCCATCTACAGGGCAGTACATCAGTCACTAGAAGTGAAGAACGGATAGCCTTTTTCTTGAAAGAAATTCAATGTTTCATGGGCACGAAAGGACAAAGCCATTTTGGCATGAGATTCCATTCCATTCACATTTCAATCTGGAGTGGCTGCTCTGGGTTATAACTTCCTCAACTTACTAACATACATTGGTTTCAGGGAGGTTTCCAAATGAGTCAGGCTTCTAACCCTTTCTAGCCATCCCTGACAGAGGTCAGCCAGCCTAATGTGGACAGTACCTTACCTGACCCCACCTGAAACCAAAGCTGGAGGCAGTTACTGCATAGGGGAACATTTATTCTGGGACTCTGGCCGTGGAAAGGCATTTTCCACTGCATTGACCAGCATCCTATCACCAGATCTAACTAAGGGTCCAGGTCTTATTTACAATGCAACAAAAATTCCAGAAGCAATTTAAATGTTTGACAATAGGAGAATGGCTAACTAAATTCTAGTATAACCATACATTGAAACGTTGTGCATCCATTTAAAATGCTGTTTATGAACAGATTCAGTATCTTAGAGAATGCTCATGTTATAATGTTTACTGAATTGTTACAAAAGAAAACCGAGAAATGACCTGAATGGCCATCAACAGGGGGAGTGGTTGAATAAATTGAGATACATCCATGGCATGGAATATTACACATTCATATAAAAAATAAGTTAGATCTGTATCTACTGACCTGGAAGGTGTCCCCGGTGTATTGTTAAGTGAGAAAGCAAGTTGCAGAAAAATGAGCTAAACTACAGTTTTATTTTTTAAATGAAATAATCAAAATTCTCCCAGAATGTGTCTATATGGTTTGTATGAGAGAGAAGAAGGTGAGGGAGGGACACACACCTGGCTGTTAACTTCGGTAATTTTGGATTGGGTGGGGAGGAGGGAGACTGCATATATATTTGTTATACTTGCATTGCATAGGTGCATATCTATGCATATTACAAGTCCACATTGCCTTTTTAAATTGAAGATTGAAGAATAACTTACTGAAAAAGTAGCACACAAAATTATACATATGGTGTTATCTCAACAATGTGAAATATGCATGGAAAAAAATCTCAGAAAAATGAAAATATTAACAGCAGTTGCCTCTGGAAGGAAGAGATTATAATCAGTTTTCTCTTTTTAAATCTTGCCTGTATTTTTCAAAGTTTCTACAATGTAGAAGTTATTGTTTAGAATACAATGGCCTTCCACCTTCTCATCAGCCAATCTTGCCTATTACAATCTGCCCTCTTTCCACCTTGCCATCCTCCCACCTGCCTTTGCTGAAATTGATCTATCCATTCAGCAAATACTTATTGAATTCTAGGTACTAAGGATGCAGCAGGGACCAGGTCAAGGCTCCAGCTCTCGGCATTGCTTCCAGAGGGACTATTTAGACACCAGACAGAGTGACCTCATTCAAGACCCTCATCTTAGTCTTTCTGTGCTGTTTACCACATTGAGTCACCCTCTCCCGCATGAACTGCCCTCTGGATCCTCTCCGACTATTCTACCTGTTCCCTGCTCTGTCACCTTTTCTGTCCCCTTACATGGCAGATGTTCCCAGAGGCTCTGTTCTGAACTCCTTCGCTTCTTTCTCTATAGCAGAAGATGCCATTCACGTCTAGATTCTTAATCAGATCTCCAGTCCTTGGCAGGTCTGAGCCAAGGCAGAGGTCTGGGATGCTGGCGATGGTGGTGAGTGTTGATATTTCATTGGTTGTCCACAACACGAATGGGGGAGGCCCTTAAGATGTGGCTCCTGTGGCATCTATACTTCAGAACCACTCTGTGTACCCCTCTAGCATGATATTGTCCAATGACATACTTTGATTTACTTGTTTCTAGTCTATGATCCAGGTCCCCATGGCTTATCACAGGGTCTATCCTAGAGGAATGAATGAATGAAGGAAGGAATTAATGGCATGATGCAGTGACATTACCAGGCAGGTTTTAGGGACAGGAGCAAAGTAAATCTGGTACCTGTACCAGTGAGGGAAAGTTCAAGGAAGTGTACTCAGGGCTTCTCTGAAAGTTGTGGAGTTAGAGGCTTTATTTCATTATCACTGTGGTTGGATATTTTTCTGGCTTCTGGGCCATTTATGTCTTCTTTTGTGAACTAATTTGTTCAGATCCTGTCCAATTATTACTAATAGTACTTTTCCCCCTAAGTATTAGTAATAGTTCTTTCTATATTCACCATATTACTTTTCTAACATTTTTGTATGCTTTCTGATATTGTTTCTGTTGTTGACATATGCATACTTTTAATATCAATCTTGTAGTATCCTCCACAGCTATTATGCTAAAAAATCACAGTCAGATAATTACCTAGGTTTTCTTCTAATTATTTTATGACTTTATTTTTTTAACATGTAACTCTTTGCTCCATCTGCAAGTTATTTTTGTATATGGTGTGATTCGAGGAGACAACTTAATTCTTTTCCCAAACAGTTTATTAGTTGACCCAGCAAAAGTCTTTTTCTTTTCTCAATTTTTTAAAATATTTCCTGATACATATTTCCATTTTTATGTGCATTAAAGATATTCATGCAATACCATTTCATGTCCTACCTGTTTACTCCTGGACCACCCCCACACTATTTTCATTAGTGTCATTTATGATGCTGTTTAGTATCTTGTGGAATGAGACTGCTAAATTTACTGTCTTCTCTAAAAAATGCATTGTGACAATCTATTTTTCCAGTTAAACTTAGGTATCATTTTACCAAACTTAAAACAGGTCATTGGGCTTTTCATCCGAATTGCATTAAACTTATAAATTAACTTTTCTGTAACTTTTCAAGAGGTTAATATCATAAATTAACCTTTCTGTATCCACTCAAGATTATGCTATGTCTCTCCAATTATTCAAATTTTTTATCCCTCTGTAAAAGTCATTTTCATACGGTGTCTGCACATTTCTTGTTAAGTTTATACGTACTATATGCATTTTGTAGTTACCATAAACAAGATCTTTTTTCTTTATATTTTTATCTGTCATTGACATATAGGAATGTTACTGATTTTTGTATATTATTTTGCATTTGGCTAGTTTATTAAAATTTCGTATTATCTCTAATAGCTTTATAATGAATTCTCCTGGGTTTTCTAGGTATATTAATGTATCATCTACAAACCATAATTTTGCTTCCTCTTTTCTTTTTTTTATTATTATTATACTTTAAGTTTTAGGGTACATGTGCACAATGTGCAGGTTAGTTACATATGTATGCATGTGCCATGCTGGTGTGCTGCACCCATTAACTCGCCATTTAGCATTAGGTATATCTCCTAATGCTATCCCTCCCCCCTCCCCCCACCCTACAACAGTCCCCAGAGTGTGATGTTCCCCTTCCTGTGTCCATGTGTTCTCATTGTTCAATTCCCATCTATGAGTGAGAACATGCGGTGTTTGGTTTTTTGTCCTTGCGATAGTTTACCAAAAACGATGATTTCCAATTTCATCCATGTCCCTACAAAAGACATGAACTTATCATTTTTTATGGCTGCATAGTATTCCATGGTGTATATGTGCCACATTTTCTTAATCCAGTCTATCATTGTTGGACATTTGGGTTGGTTCCAAGTCTTTGCTATTGTGAATAGTGCCGCAGTAAACATACGTGTGCATGTGTCTTTATAGCAGCATGATTTATAGTCCTTTGGGTATATACCCAGTAATGGGATGGCTGGGTCAAATGGTATTTCTAGTTCTAGATCCCTGAGGAATCGCCACACTGACTTCCACAATGGTTGAACTAGTTTACAGTCCCACCAACAGTGTAAAATTGTTCCTATTTCTCCACATCCTCTCCAGCACCTGTTGTTTCCTGACTTTTTAATGATCGCCATTCTAACTGGTGTGAGATGGTATCTCATTGTGGTTTTGATTTGCATTTCTCTGATGGCCAGTGATGATGAACATTTTTTCATGTGTCTTTTGGCTGCATAAATGTCTTCTTTTGAGAAGTGTCTGTTCATATCCTTTGCCCACTTTTTGATGGGGTTTTTTGTTTTTTTCTTGTAAATTTGTTGGAGTTCATTGTAGATTCTGGATATTAGCCCTTTGTCAGATAAGTAGGTTGCGAAAATTTTCTCCCATTTTGTAGGTTGCCTGTTCACTCTGATGGTAGTTTCTTTTGCTGTGCAGAAGCGCTTTAGTTTAATTAGATCCCATTTGTCAATTTTGGCTTTTGTTGCCATTGCTTTTGGTGTTTTAGACATGAAGTCCTTGCCCATGCCTATGTCCTTAATGGTAATGCCTAGGTTTTCTTCTAGGGTTTTTATGGTTTTCGGTCTAACGTTTAAGTCTTTAATCTATCTTGAATTAATTTTTGTATAAGGTGTAAGGAAGGGATCCAGTTTCAGCTTTCTACATATGGCTAGCCAGTTTTCCCAGCACCATTTATTAAATAGGGAATCCTTTCCCCATTGCTTGTTTTTCTCAGGTGTGTCAAAGATCAGATAGTTGTAGATATGTGGCATTATTTCTGAGGGCTCTGTTCTGTTCTTATTTCTTTTTCTTGTGTCACATGGGTTAACTCTTCCAATAAGCCGTGAAATCCCAGAGGTGATGATGGCATCTCTGTCTTGTTCTCAGTCTTAATCAGGTGTTACACCATAAGTGCAATGTAGAGTATTGTTCTAAAATCGAAGCTTTATCATAGTAAGGAAATATTCTTTTTCGTAGTTTTGAATGCTTATTTTAATCAGGGTTACATGCCTAATTTTATGAAATGCCTGTTTAGGATTTATTCAGAAGACCTTAATATTTTTTTTTCTCATTTAATGGGATACTTAGTGTTAAGAGATTTCTTAATATTAAAGTCCTTTAGAGATTAACTGTCCTTTGTCAGTTAATCCCTAAAATGGGCTTTAAAAATATTAGTGTCGAGTTAATTTATCAGCATCATGGTGAAGAAAATGGATTTGAAGTGGAATGCTTATGTTTGAATCCCACCTTTGTGTAACAGTGACTTGGGCCCCATTCCTTAATTTCTTTCTGCCTTAGTTCTTCGTCTGTAAAATGGAGATGATAGTAATAGTATCTACCTTATAGGGCTGTTGTGAGGCTTAGACAAGTCAATATAGGTAAAGTTTTTAGGAGAGTGTCTAGCCAAATACTAAGTAAATACAAACAATATATTAAATTAATGAGAATTTACCATGTACCTGATACTGAGCTTGGGACATGGATTCAAAGATGGGCAGACTCACATGTGGTGTCTGCTATCATGAAGCATTCAGCCTGGTGAGAAGACAGATACTTGTGAAACAATCACATGGAAGCATGGAGATTTACTTTTATAAGTACCACCAAGGAGAAGTTACGGTGTCATGACAGTGTGTAGTAGTGGGCTTGACCTGACCAAGGAAGGACACTAGGCTGAGATCTGAAAGATGGGTATGCTAAGAGTGTTGTAGGCAGAGAGAACCGCACATGCAGAGGTCCTGTGGCTCTGTAGTACGAGACTGTGGCAGATACAAAGGACAGAAACAGGCAGGATTTGGCTGGAAAGCTGGTGGATATGAAGCTGGGAGATCACTAAGGGCCAGGCCATGTAGAGACCCTTGTATACTTTAATTTTCCTTATTGAAGAGCAAGGAGGAGCCATTGAATGTTTGGGGCAGATGGGAGGTTGGCATGACCTCACCACCTTCTGCCTGCTGTGTGAAGAACAGATTGGCAAGGACCAGAGCAAATGTGGCTGACCAGTTAGGAGTTAATACGGCAGTTTAGGAATGAGCTTGGTGTGGGGTGGGGACAGACGGAGATAGAGATAGAGTGGTAGATTAGCCATGGGGTTGTGAAGAAGAGGAAGCTTCTAGGTGAGACTTACTTAGATAAAGAGATGGAGGCATGATTCCATTCACTGAGTCGGGGGGTAGGCAACAGAAAAGGAGAGAGTGGGTCGGGGGACATCAAGAGTATCCCAAAGGGGTGACAGGCCTGGTGCACAGAGGGATGGCTGGCCTGGATCACGACGTTGTGAGTAACCAATGCACAAGTGGGAAGTCCCCCAAATTGGAGAGAGGAGGAGAGGCCTTGGCACGGAGACTGAAAGGAGGCAGAGAAAGAGCAGGAGCAGGAGAGGAGTGTGGTATTGTGGGAGGAAGCTCAGGGCATTGCTGCTCAAAGTGTGGTCCCATAGAAGGCATCATCACATCACCAGGGAGCAAGATGGAAAGGCAGTCTCTCCAGCCCCACCCCGGTGTCGATCTGAATCTCCATTTGAGACAGATCCCCAGGTGATGCGTGTGCACAGTGAGGTCTGAGATGCTCTGGCCCGGAGGAGTATTTCTGAAAGGAGGGTGAGCAACAGCAGTCAGAGGCACTGAGCAGTAAATTAACAAGAAAACGGAAAAATAGCCACTGAGCCCATGGGTAGTAGATCTGTTTGGGTGGATCAATGGGACCAGAAGGCAGAATTGACAGGGTTGGAGAGTGAGTGGGAAGTAAGGAAATGGAGACAGAAAGTATAGACAGATTGTGTTTTCTATAAATTTAGCTGTGAAGAAGAAGAGAGAGAGACAGGGCTGGAGGGAGACGAGGAGTGGGGTAGAGAATTGTTTTCTTAACGATAGAGTCTTGAGCACATTTAAAATGAGAAGGTACTAGTGGAGAGGAAATGACTGAACACACGTTAGAGAGAAACAGGATCGTATACTGTTCTTGAAGAGTAGGGAAGAGTTGAGACTCTTGGCAAAAGTCCATTTAGGTGGAGGAAGAGGTGGCTCCTCTGTAGCAGGAATGAAGACAGCATGGGATAGGCTAGAAGGGTTTGGAATTGGGAAGACAAGGGAATCCTTAGGAATGGCTTTTATTTTCTATGGAGAGTGAGGGAGAGGAATTAGCTGAGAGCCAGGAGGTTACAGACAATGGAGAAGGTTTGAAATTGTGGTTCTGACATTCCATGTTGTAGAGGGGAAGTCTGAGTTCAGCCTGGTATTGGTGGCTTTGTAGTTCAGATTCTCAAAGCCTTAATTTTCTACTGCATAGAGTTGTTGTAAGCCTTGATTAAATGATACACAATGTATCACCTGGTCAGTACACAGCACACAGCAAGCCGACAGTCAACGTTAGTCACCCTTTGTACCTCCCTCAGTGCCAAGCACAGGGCTGGCTCATGGGAAGCACTTGGAAAAGTGGGTTCATGATTTGCTAACACATTGCTCCTGACTCTCTAGAAGCTTCTAGGAGTTATTCTGGCTATTCTGAACTGCTCTGTTTCTCTTTCCCAGGCCAGAACTGCACGTTCCAACTGCATGGTCCCAATGGGACAGTTGAGAGCCCAGGGTTCCCATATGGTTACCCCAATTACGCCAACTGCACGTGGACCATCACCGCGGAGGAGCAGCACAGGATCCAGCTTGTGTTCCAGTCCTTTGCCCTGGAAGAGGACTTTGATGTCCTGTCGGTATTTGATGGTCCACCCCAGCCAGAGAATCTCCGTACGAGGTACCTTGCTGCCCATCTTCCCTGTAGCAAACAGCTGGGCTCTGAGCCAAGCTCACTAGGAGGAAGATCTTTCTCGAGTGAAAGGTTTATGGTCATCAACAAAGACCACTGTTTTCATGATGCCCTCCCTCAACCCCTCTGGTTTTCCAATTCATGTCTCTTGCTTAGAGGTTTCTGGTTGGGAGGATTGATGAGTAGGACATTTGGGAAGACTAGAGAGAAAACACAAGAGGGTTCTAGACAAATTCAGCACTTTCTATTGAAACTGGATTTTCATGCACAGGGTGTATTATTTGTACGCACAGGGTGTATTATTTGTACACACAGAAATATAAGTTGGAACCAACAGATATGGGTGTTGAAGGCTGATAGTGATGTAGTGAATACGTCTTGCATCACAGTATTTGAAACCATCAATACTTTTCTGGACTTTGCTTTGCATTTCCAAGGCCTTGGTTGTGGATGTAGACTCTGGAATTTGGGGGAGTTCTCACCCTCTTAACCCCCATCCCTGTGATGGAAGAGATCCCTATGGAGAGAGTAAGATGGCTTCCTGTACCGCTGAGCTGACTCCCAAGGGGAAGAGCTTACAGGAGGGAGACAGGAGGAAGGCTTCCAACCTCTGCAGAAAGGGCAGACTTTTCTGGGGCAAAGGTGAAGACCCCAGGGTCAAAACTCTCTAGGTGACCCGGAGGCCAGCCAGGGTCTGTCACAAGCCTTGTCCAGGTCAGGTCAGCGTGGCTTCCCGGCTCTTCAGGAAGCCAAAGGGTTAATGGCTTACCAGCCAAGCCCTGGGGAGCCGGAGGTGCTAATTGCTTCTAATGATGTGATGCACTAATGAGTGGTTCCCAGCCAAATGCTTAACCTCAAAGCTTTGTTTAAGATGCATCTCAGCCCTTGGCTTCCAAGCTCCTGCAGCAGGGTCACACACACATTTACTGCACAGTCTTCAGCCCTCTTCTCTTTCCCCTCAGGGCAGAAGTGAGTCTGGGAAGCCTGCAGCAGAGGTGGGGGGCATCTGGGGCCCCCTGCACCCCTCCTGCAGTTTCTTCCAGAAAAGACTGGGCTAATCGTCTTCCCTTGAGGTTCAGCAGGGTTCTGTGAAACATTGGTAAAGGGCTAGAGTCCTCTTCACTCATTCATCCCACAAGTATTTCATGGGTACCTATTAGGTCTTGACACTGGCCTGGATGCTGGGGAATAGCAGTGAGAAAAACAAAGCCACTGCCTTCACGGAGGTTACATGCTAATGGGGAGGCAGGCATGGAAATATCTAACATGTCTGGTCCTACGAAGAAAAAGCACTCAGGGTAAGAAAGTGATGGCCAGGAGTGCTGGCTTTATTATTATTATTATTATTATTATAATACTTTAAGTTCTGGGATACTTGTGCAGAACATGCAGGTTTGTTACATAGTGTACATGTGCCGTGGTGGTTTTCTGCACTCATCAACCAGTCATCAACATTAGGTATTTCTCCTAATATCCCTCCCCTAGCCCCCAACCCCCTGACAGGCCCCAGTATGTGATGTTCCCCTCCAAGTGTCCATGTGTTCTCATTGTTCAACTCCGACTTATGAGTGAGAACATGCAGTGTTTGGTTTTCTGTTCCTGTGTTAGTTTGCTGAGAATGATAGTTTCCAGCTTCATCCATGTCCCTGCAAAGGACATTAACTCATCCTTTTTTATGGCTGTGGTTGCTGGTTTTTATAGGGTGGTCAGGGATGGTCTTTCTGAGGGGAAAGAGAGCTATGAGAAGAGAGCTGAATCATGGAATATCATCTATGGTGTGGTATCCCGTGTAGGTATCTAGGGAAAGCTTCTAGGCTAAGGGCGCACAGGAAATGTAAAGGGAACAGGGCCACCCTTTGGAGGATGGTCTTGCTGTGGCATAGCCCACTCAGGCCAAGCCAGCCGTGTTGACTAGGAAGACCTGCAGTTTTAGAATCCTCATTCTAGATCATCCCAGGTGTTGTCTTTATGCTCTGCTAGTTTGAATTTCTCTCACAAGCAAAGGAGGGTGTGCAGGAGGCCAGTGGTTAGAAGCTAGAGCAGAGCCACTGGGTAGGAGTTCTGGAAGGGAAAAAGTGAAGCTGGGAGGCGGCAGAAGGTGGTAGATCCTGCAGGGCCTCATAGGCCGCAGGGACTTTGGCCTTGATCCTGAGGCATAGGAAACCCTTGGAGGGTTCTGAGCAGAAAAGGGACCTGCTGTGACAGGCCTTTGCCATTGTGGGGAAAATGGAGTGAAAGGGATGAGACTGGAGGCTGCTCTTCAGGGCAGAGAAGAAGGAGGCTTGGGTCTCCTGGAAGTGGGGACATGATGAGAAATGGTCAGCTCTGTGCTGTATTCCAAACACAGAGTGGACAGGATTTGTTGTTGCATTGGGTGTGGGCTATGGGAGAAAGGAGATGAGGATGATTCCAGTCTCCTTGGCCTTAATGATTATAGAAAGAAGTAGCTGTTTCCTGAGATGGGGACAGCTACAGGAGGAGCTGGAAGTTAAGATTCAGTTTGGCCATATAAAATTTTAGATGTCTATTAGATATCCAGGTAGAGAAGGCATTTAACATGCACTTGAATATGTGGTTTTTGAGTTCAAGGCCATCAGGGCTAGAGATACAAAATTGGGAGACTAGGACTGGATGGTGCCTAAAACATAAGACTGGATGTGGTCACAAGGGAGCCAGTCTTCTCCATCAGCTTTTGAGCTCATGTGACACCATCTATGGGGCACCTGTGTAAACTTTTGATGAATGTTGAATGCATGTTTGAAAGCTAGAAAGTCAGATCAGACCAATGGGGTACTGATTGGGGTGTGGACAGCTAGAGGCAAATTCTCCAATTCTGCCTGCTGGAGTTATTTAAGCTTGTCTGCTCTTAAGGCAGAGTCCCCACATGTGTGGTCGAGTCTTTGTTTTCTGACACTTGGTTTTTTTTGTTTTTTTTTTTCCCCACAGGAAACTTAGGATTTTATTTGCATGAGCCACAGTAATTAAGAAATTCAATTTGGTTTTGAAATGGAGATTGACATACAGAAACACAACCCCATACACACATTCTCACACAGTCTGTGGGAAGTGTTTCCAGAGCAGTCTTGTTTGTGGTATTTGTTGTGTGGTCCTAGTGGGGAAGAAGTAAAGAGTCTTTGTTCACCTCAGACAAATTTATAAACTAACTGAATAGTAGATGGCTGACCAAGAGATGGACTTTGTTTACAAGTCTGTTTATAAATAAAATGATATTCTAATTTTTATTAAATAATAGGCAGTTAAGCAGCAGTAAAAATAAGTATACCAGAATTAAACAAAGAAAGAGGTTCATATCTCACCTTAAAATGGTCAGCTCTTTTCACCCTAAACCTCAAAAAATCTTCTGTCTCCTCTCACCATCTTGTTTTAGAATTGACTACCAACTATTCCAGGAAATTGAACTGTTTTTGACCTACATTTGTGATGAGTCTGGCACAATGTAATTCTGATCGTGCTGTCAAAGAAAACCACATATTTCCCCCCCCCCAAAAAAAATAATTATGTGTAATGCAAATGTGATTATCATTGTTAGTGTGGAAGGGTACAATTTATTTTTATTTATTATTATTATTATTATTATAGTTTTAAGTTTTAGGGTACATGTGCACAACCTGCAGGTTTGTTACATATGTATGCATGTGCCATGTTGGTGTGCTGCACCCATTAACTCGTCATTTAGCATTAGGTATATCTCCCAATGCTATCCCTCCCCCCTCCCCCCACCCCACAACAGTCCCTGGTGTGTGATGTTCTCCTTCCTATGTCCAAGTGTTCTCATTGTTCAATTCCCACCTATGAGTGAGAACATGCGGTGTTTGGTTTTTTGTCCTTGTGATAGTTTGCTGAGAATGATGGTTTCCAGCTTCATCCATGTCCCTACAAAGGACATGAACTCATCATTTTTTATGGCTGCATAGTATTCCATGGTGTATATGTGCCACATTTTCTTAATCTAGTCTATCATTGTTGGACATTTGGGTTGATTCCAAGTCTTTGCTATTGTGAACAGTGCTGCAATAAACATACGTGTTCATGTGTCTTTACAGCAGCATGATTTATAATCCTTTGGGTATATACCCAGTAATGGGATGGCTGGGTCAAATGGTATTTCTAGTTCTAGATCCCTGAGGAATCGCCACACTGACTTCCACAATGGTTGAACTAGTTTACAGTCCCACCAACAGTGTAAAATTGTTCCTATTTCTCCACATCCTCTCCAGCACCTGTTGTTTCCTGACTTTTTAATGATCGCCATTCTAACTGGTGTGCAATGGTGTCTGATTGTGGTTTTGATTTGCATTTCTCTGATGGCCAGTGATGATGAGCATTTTTTCATGTGTCTTTTGGCTGCATAAATGTCTTCTTTTGAGAAATGTCTGTTCATATCCTTCACCCACTTTTTGATGGGGTTTTTTGTTTTTTTCTTGTAAATTTGTTTGAGTTCATTGTAGATTCTGGATATTAGCCCTTTGTCAGATGAGTAAGTTGCAAAAATTTTCTCCCATTCTGTAGGTTGCTGTTCACTCTGATGGTGGTTTCTTTTGCTGTGCAGAAGCTCTTTAGTTTAATTAGATCCCATTTGTCAATTTTGGCTTTTGTTGCCATTGCTTTTGGTGTTAGACACTTGGGTTTTCTGACTCTGAGAGGAAGTATGGAAGACTCAGCAGAGACTGGTCTGGCCTGTGTTCTAGCATGGAAGGGTGGGAGTTTCCATGACTTGGAGAAGTGGTTCTGGTAGGGGAGGCTTCCTCTTGTCCTTAGGATGCAGAAGAATCAGATGTGTCCCCAGCCACGGCACAGCGTTCCTGGCCAAGCAGCCATGAGGATGAGGCTCTGGGGTTGAACCTTCATTGGGTTTTCTCTGCTTGTGCTCCTGATCTCTGTCATCTTTATGATCTGCTGATTCTAATTCATTTCACAAGGTCACATGGGCTTAACAAAGGGGAAGGGCTAGAAGGTGACCACTGCTTTTTATTGACCTGGAACCAGAGGAGCTCACACCTTGGAGGATGATAGGAGGGGAAATGACCTTAGAGGACAGTCCAAGTAACATTGGAAGACGCTGTCCTTGATACTGGAATGGTGCTACTCTGGGGGTGTGGAGAGGCAGCAGCAAGCATGCTTGGTGGGGACCCTTGGGTCTTTGTGAATTTTTTTTTTAATGTTCTTGCATGATTTTTAATCTACTCAGATTTTCTTCTTATTCATGAATCAGTTTTTGTCTGTGTGTTAGTCTGGGGAATCATCAATAAAATCACCTATTTTATGAGAGTGTCAAGTCTATTATCCTAAGGTTGTACACAGTTTTCCCACTCAAACTTTCTTTCTCCATGGTGTCTGGGTCACATCCCTTTCTCACATCTGCTCCTGTGCATTTCTTTCTTTCTTTCTTTTTTTCCACTCAGTCTTGACGGAAGTTTGCCTATTTTATTTGTCTTTTTAAATTTCCAATGCTAGGGTAATCCATTTTATTCTCTTTTATCTAAATTACTGATTTCTGCTTTTATCTTTATCCATTCTTTTCTCTCACTTTCCTTAGGCTAATATTGCTCTTTTGCCAATTTTGTAAATTAAATTAGTTTTATTATTTCTTGTTTGATAATAAAAACATTAAGGGACATTTTCCCCTAAGTACAGCTTTGACCATATTCCATAAATTTTTATGGCTAGTTGTTATTTTAGAAAGAGTTTCTAATTGCAGTTTTGTTCTTTCTTTGACCCTAGGGTTTCCCCCTTAAATTTTCAAGTAATATTTGTTTATACTTTAGAAATTATTATCTAGCTTTATTTCATTATGATTAGATTATGATTTCTACTTTGGAGAATTTGTTGACTTGTTTCCCTCTGTATGAGATCATTTTTTGTCAGTGTTCTATGAAGAAAGATATTCTGTGTATGAAGGGTGAAAAAATTATGTTATTAATATCATTCAGTTTTTCTAATTTCATATCTATTGCCTAATTGATATTTGCCAAGATAGGCAATATATTACTCTCACATTCTTACTATAGTTTATATCAATTTCTCCTTTTATTCCTGTTTTTATTTTATATACTGTGATTCTATGCTCTTCAGCACATTCATATTTTCAGACAATAGACCTTCAGAGTGAATTATATATATATATATTTCCAATATAAAAATTGTAGTTATTCCCTGTTCTCTACTGTTTTTTGTTTTGTTTTTTACTTTACATTCTACTTTGTACCAATATTACACCCTTTTTTTCTTTCAGATACTCATTGATTGGGTCCATCTTTGCCAATTTCTCTATTTTTAATATATCTATATTATTGTTTTAGGAATAGTTCTTAGCACAATATACACAGTAGTTGAATTTTTTTAAAATCCTGGCTATGAGTCACTATCCTTTAACAGGAAAGTTTAGTTCACTCATCCTTTTGGTAACAACTGATATGTTTGCTCTTCTATTATACTTAATGCTTTCTATTACTTTTAAGCTTCCTTACTGTTACTTCCTTTTATCTGTCTTCTAGTGTTTTTTTCTGTGATTTTTATTCTATTAGTGCTTAAAGTTGCTTCTTTAGAACATGTTTTAAGCTGTATTTTTCTGTCAACATCTTGCCTAGCTAGCTTTTGTCTTAGGTAGGTCTTACTGTCTCTATCTTGTAGAATTTTCTTCGTGTTTGCAGCATGTAGGTATCTATCTCTTTTTCTTGGTTTCCAAAGTTAATGTAGATATTCCATCTCTTTATATACTTTAGATCATTTTCATGAGAATTTAGGGGGTCAGGCAAGGCAGAGTTTAACATATTATCATTCCTCTTCATCTTGACATGGAAATGTTTTAAATAAAAGTTTTATTCTTTTTGATGCTATTGTGAATGGGTTTTAAAAAAAATTTGTTTTTGAACTAGACATTGTTAATATACAGAAATACAATTGATTTTTGTAAATTGATCTTGTATCTTGTGACCTTGCTGAATTTGTTGTTAGTTCAGTTCGTTTATATCTGTGAATAAAAGTTTTAATTCTTCCTTTCGAATTGGGATACCTCTTACTTCTTTTTTTCCCTGATTGCACTCTCTAGAACCTCCAGTATAATATTGAATAGAAGTGATCAGAGTGGCTAACCTTGACTTATTCCTGATGTTAGGGAAAAAACATTTCATCTTTTAGCATTAAGTATGATGTTATCTGTAGGTTTTTTGTGGATACCCTTCTAATAAAAAATTTTTAAGCAGAGGATTTTGGCATGATTTGGTGGCAATGTGGAAAATGCACTGGGATGGAGGGCAGACTGGTGACCATGGGGCAAGGAAAGAGACAGCAGTACCCTGGACTAAAGCAATGAAGGGTAAAGGTGGTGTGGATGTGTATGATGCTATAGGAAAGAGTTGTCCCCAGAGTTAGTAGTGGATGTATAGGGACAGTCGACTGGGAGTAAGAAAAAGAAAGGAATGGAGGATGACTCCGCAGTGTCTGCCTTGGAAACAGAAAACAATCCAGATCAGTCTGCAGTGAATTTGAGTCTCCAGTAAAATGTGTTCTTGGGGCCTACCAGGATATTTGCTGCACTGACATTTTTCTTCACTTGTCTGGTAGATAGAGCAGGTAGGTCACCTCCTCTCTCAGTGTTTTCTTGAGAGACGGAAGAGTACAGTGGGGACAGACCTAGATTTATACCTAGCTAGGCTCTACATTTATTAATGCTATGACCTCATGCAAGGTTTGGCTTCTCTGAGCCTCATCTATAAAATGGAGGTGACATTTACCCGCCTTACAGGGTTGTTGTATGTGAGCCACCAGCTATAGATGCTTACGTGGTACGGAAACATTGTTTACGTCCTTTCCTGCCCTTCTGTTCTTAGGACTCAGTAACTCAGACCTTTCCAGAGATTTCTAGTGCCTGTGATGACACTTCATCTGTGGCCAACTCATCAGACATTTTAGATGGGAATTTCAGGTGTGGTAGAAAGACACTGAAGGAGGCACTGAGCTCAGGAACAGTCATTAATTGTGCATGTATGTATCATGTGTATGTATGTAATGTGTACGTATCATGACATTACTGATCCCATGATAGCCTCCTCTTCTCTCCCTTCCCACACAGACAGTGGGGCCAGACCACCAAGAGGCCTGCAGCAGATTTTTCTCTGCCTGCATCACCTGGGGGATTTCCATGTATATTGTCTAAAACTTAATGAGCTGGGCACAGTGGCATCCACCTGTAGTCCCAGCTACTACTCGGGAGGCTGAGGCAAGAGGACTGTTTGAACCTAGGAATTCAAGAATAGCATGGGCAACACAGTAAAACCGAGTCTCTGAAAAATAAAAACTTCATGAGTACAAGTTTTGCAATTACTGCTTTCACTACATTTTTTAAAATTATTTTATTTTAGATTAGGAGGTTACATGTGCTGGTTCTTTACATGGATACATTGCACAATGGAGGGGTTTGGGCTTCTAGTTGTACCCATCACCCAAATAGTGAGCACTGTACACAATAGGCAGTTTTTCAACCCTCACTCCCTCCCAAACTCTTCCCTTTTGGAGTCTCCTCACTGCATTTTTTTTTTTTTTTTTTTTTTTTGAGATGGAGGCTTGCTCTGTTGCCCAGGCTGGAGTGCAGTGGTGCAATCTCGGCTCACTGCAAGCTCCGCCTCCCGGGTTCACACCATTCTCTTGCCTCAGCCTCCTGAATAGCTGGGACTACAGGCGTCCGCCACCACACCCAACTAATTTTTTGTATTTTTTAATAGAGACGGGGTTTCACCGTGTTAGCCAGGATGGTCTCGATCTCTTGACCTCATGATTCACCCGCCTCGGCCTCCCAAAGTGTCCTCACTGCATTTTTAAGGCATCTCTCTTTTCTCCTCTTCTCTCCAACACTCTGGTCTTCTTTCTTTGTGGATGCATTCCAACAAAAGGCTGAAACGTTACCTCCCTACCCCAATCCCAGCCCCCTTTATCCTCACCTTTCTCCAGCTGCTTGCTCCTGGATTGTGTTGTGAGAAATGAACTTTCCTCCTGTTAGAGTCTAAGCTCCTTAAGGCTGGGAGTCATGGGAGTCAAGCCTTCTATATATATGTATTTTTTTTTGCTTTGCTGTAACAGAGCCATACAGTGGGATACACACCAGTCTTGCCAGTAGATGACATGAGTTTGATCTCTAGCTCCTCCCTAGCTGCATAGCATTGACAAGTCACTTTCACTCATATCCACAGTATGCTAATTGATAAAGGGGGTGTATCAAGATCTACCTTATAGGTTAGTTGATCAAGATTAAATTAAAACAGTATGTAAACTGCTTTAATTATGATGAGATAGAAACAAAAGGAATACTCGTACATTTATAGGAAAAATTAGAAATCACAATTTAGCAAAAAGACAAAATAATAAATTTGTGAGTCATGAGGTAGAGCAGTGGTTCTCAACTGAAGGCAGTTTTGTCCCCCAGGGGACATTTGGCCACATCTGGAGAAATTTGTGGTTGTCCCAACTGCAAATGGAGAGGTGCTGATGACATCTACTAGGTTGAGGCCAGGGATTCTGCTAAACATCATCCCACAATGCACAGCACAGCTGTCTACAGTAAATAATTATCTGTCCCCAAATGCCAGTAAAGCTGAGGTTGAAAAACCATGAGGTGGATTGATTTGAGAGGTTCATACCTTTAGCATAAGACATACCTGGGTTTTACTCCTCTTTCTATGTCTGTGAACTTGGGCAAGTGAGTCAACCCATTCAAGCCTCAGTTTCCTCCTCAGCAAAATGGGAACTTCTCATTGATGCTATGTACTGGCAGCTGCACCTGGCATCATTGATGAAAAGGTGCCAATAGACACACTGCGCACAGCTTGTTCTATATGCAGATGCTATTCATCTCCCAATGACTCCCTTTCTCTACCAGGAGTTCATAGCCATCTCCTTGAAAGCATCTGACATTTCATCTGGAGCTATTCACAAGCAACCACATCCCAGGGTGCCAGAAGGCAGCGTCTGGCTGCTTCAAATTAAATTTACAATAGAAGCTGATCAGATTCTTCTCATAATGGATCAGGGTGGGGAACAGGAGTCGGAGCTGGTCCTGAAGGCCGGGAGCCTGTAGGAATTTGGAAATTAGCAAGGAAAGAACAAAGAGCCTTCCAGATAATGCAGTGTCAGCCCTGCCTGGATGAATTACTGAAACAATCCCCACGTCTCTGCTTTTGCACAATTAGATGGCCTCTCCGTGCTGGCAAACATCCTATTGCATTGCAGTTTAATGTGGAATGAAGTTTTCTAATGGGACACGAGCAAACATAATCTATGAAGACGCTGCTAATAAACTGCATCCCATATATTGGAGGGTTTATAGGGTGCTGGTGATGACTGCACCAGTTAAGCACAGCTAAGCATCTCTTAATTTAGACATTTGGGCTCAAGTTATGGGAAACACTACAACTTGGTCCCTCAATTACTGGCAGTACACATTCTGTCATGAGCCTAAGTTGCAATGTAGTTTTAGTCATTTGGAGCTAGTTGCAGATTTCACTCAACTGGCGTTAGACACCTGTTTTGGAAGTTGTAAAAATCCACAAATTTGCCAGATTTACTGTCTTCTTATGAATATGTATCACAGCGGAGGCCCCCAAAGGACCTGTTTGTTGGATTCCTTAAAAGGTGTGCCTTGCACATCAATAGGGACATCCTTGAAGGGTTTGCTCCCCAGAACGCCTCTGGGAATGTGCTTTTGTGGGCAGGAGGAGGCTGGGAGGACCCATGGGGATGAGGGAAAAGTCTTTGTTTAGGATTGAAACAGAGAGGGGACACTGGAAAGGAGAACAAAGGAATGAGGACACTGAATGGCTATTATGTTCCAGCCACCATGCTGGACACTTGTGTTCATGTTCTCATGGTAATTTATTCTACATTTATTGAATGCCTAACAGGAAGGCCAGGTATCAGAGACATGACAGTTAACAAGACAGCTTCTGCCTTCAAGGAACTTAACGATATCTTTAGGGAGACAGTTAAATAATCAGGCTATAAGTGCTATGACTGGGTAACCTGACCTCGCCTTGGGGGAGATCTTTGTGGATGTTCATCTGGAGGCTTGGGATGAACCCCCTCCATCTGCCCCTTTGCTTAGTTGTCCCTTACTCATTCCTCAAGTAACTCAGTTGTCCCTTCCTTGCCCAGGGACACCCTTTCCTCACAACCTGGTCAAACCCTCCTGTGATACCTGCTCAAATTACCATGCATTCACCCTTTGTGGTTTTACACGCGTGTGTGTGTGTCTTCTTCATTTAGGCCCGTCTACCCCACAAGGCTGTAAGCTCCTTGATGACAAGAACTCTTTCTCTTTTACTTCTCATCGTAGCTCTCCAGAGCCTAACAGAGAGCCTGGCATATAGCAGGTGCTAAACAAATACTTATGGAGTGAATGAATCAATGCTCTCTGGAGGAAGAGATCCCTAATAGAGTGTGGAAGGAGGGATGAGAGTGTTTTGAGCCAAGAAATAATATGTGCATAGGTCTAGGCAAAAGTGAGAGAAAGGTGAGGTGCAGAATGACAATGGGTAGGTTCATTTTGGCTGGTGTGTAGTGGGAAGGTGGAGCAGTGGCCTGGGCCAGCTCCACCAGGGACCCTGTATGCCCTGCTGAGGAGCTCGATACATATCTAAAAAAGATGGTTCACACTGAAAGGTTTTAAATAGACATTGTTCACATTATCTAATAATTCAACAACACCCTTAGGAGGTGGGTAGTATTAATTCCCTTTGCAGAAGTTAAGCAAGCATGTAAGGCCTCTAAGCTGCCAAATAGCTCATATAGTTTGGCTCTGTATCCCTGCCCAAATCTCATGTTGGATTGTAATCTCCAGTGTTGGAGGTGGGGGCTGGTGGGTAGTAATTGGATCATAGGGCGGATTTCTCATGAATGGTTATCACCATCCTCTTGGTGCTGTCCTGACATTAGTGAGTGAGTTCTCATGAGATCTGGTTATTTAAATGTGGGGCACCTCCCCCATCTCTCTTGCTCCTGCTTTTGCCATGAGATGTGCTTGTTCCCCCTTTGCCTTACGCCATGGTTGTAAGTTTCCTGAGTTCTCCCCAGGAGCCGGGCAAATGCCAGCATCATGCTTCCTGTACAGCCAGTGGGACTGTGAGCCAATTAAACCTCTTTTCTTTATTAATTACCCCATCTCAGGTATTTCTTTACAGCAATGCAAGAATGGACTAACACAGTGGCTAAAGAGGGGTGGGCCAGGGGTCTCCTAGAGCCAGAAACAAGGCTTTCCCCCACTATACCAAAATGCCTTTTCATTGCTTTCGATTTATTTGCATGCATTCATTCAGATTCCTTTTAAAGACCCATTCCTTTTTCTTTTTAAGCAGTTTCTCTAAAATAGTAAATGTAATAGGCATTTTCTGCTTTAAGAAAGTCAGCAGTGTATAGAGTGAGAGAAATGCAGCTGCCTTCTTTCCCAGGCCCTTGTCCCAGCCTCGCTCCCTAGAGGTAACCGCTGTTAACAGTTTGGTGTGTGTCCAATTTCTTTTTAAATAAAGATTCATTAAACTGCCCATGAGGCTTATTGGGACATCCATCAGACCTTTAAAAATTGTTCTGATGAATTAAGTGTAAACTAATTAGAAACATGGATTCAATTACCCTTGAAACACACAAGAGTTTAATAATTAATAGGAAGTGGGTTTGAGGCCAAAGGCATTATGGATTTTATCAAACCCCTAACATCAGAAAAGTAAATATGTTTGATTCACCCTAAATGCTGGCAAATTTGCCATCCGGAGGCAAACCTGTTGGTAGGAGCTGTGTAGTTAATCAGGAAAGTTAGCTATGGTTAATAAGGAGGCAGAGGAAGAGGGGTGCAGAAGATAAAACCCGCTGGTCATTGCTGGGCAGGGCTTCTTGGGACAGGGAAGTGGCCTGTTTTGTGGGGTTACTGCAGTCTGCTTTCTTCACAATCCAAAGTAGGCTTTGGAGTGGGAGGCTGGATACCTGGGACCCTGATATCTGCTTGATATCCAAGTTCACACAGGTCAGCACCACCTGACCAGTGCTGAAGGGGGTTATGGAAGGGGAGGAGTGGGGTCTGCCAGGGATGAGGCTCTGGAAACCAATTGCAGTGACCCCATGGGGCAGCCATGTGCTCCGTCCCTAATGCCAAAGGGAAGGTCTGGGCAGACGTGGTGGGGGACGGGTTGGCAGCAGGTGATACACAAAGCCAGGTGGGCAGCAGTGTCGGGGTCCTGAGCAATCTCTCCATTCACAGTAGGACCCTGTGCTTCAAGGTCAAAATCAATATTTGTGGCAAAGCCTCACCTTGCTCATTCACCAACTCTGCTGTTTAATAGCAGCCAAAATTTAACACCCCCTGGAGCCAGAGGTTCAGTCCAAAAGGCTGTGCTGCCTGCATCACTTCTCACAATTGGTCCTGCCTGGAGTATCATGAGATATTGGTCAAAGATGCAACATTCCCCTAGAGCAGAGTTGGCCACCTCTAGACCCTCATCGGCCCCTCTCTTCCAAGTGGCTGCTGACAGCACTGTTGCTGAGATAGGAAGTTTCCCACTTCTGTATCCTCAGCTCTTATTCCCTGAACTTCTGGGGCCACAGAATTTCCTCTTCAAGGGACCCTGGTGACCCGGGGATATTGTCTGCAGGGTGGAGGCAGGTTTGGACTTGTCATTCTAGTCTTCCCTCTGTTTCTTTTTCAGCAGACATGGTACCCAAACAAACACCTCCAAGTCTTGAGTCCCTCATTCTCTTGGAATTAAAGTAAATCTAAAACTAAATCAATTCTCGACTTTTAAGTGGCAGAAGAGCCAAATTATTGTACCCTTAAGTGGGTCTACTGCCACAACTACCTGTAAACAGTGAGGCCAGCCTTTTGCTACTACATCAATTTCTACTCTGTCACAAGATGTGGTGCCAAGAGCCAGACCAGGGGCGTGGAGAGCTGGGTTCTGTCCCAGCTTGGCCACTGGTTTGCTTGTGATCTTCACTAAGTCCTATTCCTTCTCAGGGCCATCTGCGTTTTCCTGACTTACAATATGAGGATTTAAATCTAGAGGAACTCCAAAGCTTCTTCCAGCTCTGAAATTGTATGATTGAATGATGCTGGAGATGCATGGAGAAGGACTATAAAATATCCCTGATCCTCTGGGATTCTTTCTACTCTACGTAGGTACTGCTCTTGGCTGTTTCAGCAATTCCAGCATTTGTCTTTGGCAAACAGTTTATTTTCCAATGGCACGTTAAGCAGTGTGGCAGAGAAGGCTAATTGCCCACCATCAATCTTGCTCCTTTTCCACAGTGTAGGTGTTAGTGGGAAGCAGCTGCCTAGCTAGGGACAATATTTTCCCAGGCCCCCTTGCATCTAGATGGAGCCATATGACTTAGTGGAAGGTAGATGGAAATGATGTGTGCCTCTTCCAGGTCTGGGCAGAAAGCCTCCTCTGCAATCCTCTCTTTCTGTCTTTCCCTGGGACAGGAGATGAGAGAAGCCTAGATGCCTGGATGACTGCATGGAGCAGAACCCACCCCCTCCCCTATCTGCTGCTGATTGATTGAATTTTACATAAGTGAGAAATAAACTTTTATGTAAACTTAGACCTCACGTATTACTGCACCAGTTGCCCCAGGAGCTGCAGCTGACTGGGTTTGCCTAGATGACATGGTAAAGACACTGTAGACAGTATAGACTACTAGCCTGGCTGTTGAATTCATGGAAGCAGTTTCTGACCACGTGATGCCCCTAGCATCTTGCAGACTGGCAATGCAGCATCTTCAATCCTGCCTGGAGGAGCAGATGTTTTCACGAAGTTGATAGTGGCTAGCTCCTCTGCACCTGGCAGTCTTTCACTGTGCCAGTTCAGTCTCTCCCATCATCACTGCCACCTTTGTCCCTCCATAAGCAATGGCTGCCTTATCAAGTCTCATAAGGAAGGAAGCCTGAACAATTGACTCCACCTTCCCAATTGGATTATTTTATCCCAAAGGGCTCTTAACTAGGGATCTAGGGGCTTTTGTGATGCCCTGGCAAGCTGGTAGAGCTGCATACAACTTCCCCCTCCTACAAAGTTCCACAGCTACATATCAAAGACAAGGCAAATCTTAAACTTACATAAACCCTACAAAGCAAAGAGGAACGAGGACGGATCTCGGCTCTGATAGTTTAGCTGGATTTCAGTTATAAGAGGAATTCCTCACCATCCAGAGGTAAAGAAATCTGGACAATAAAGAAGCTTTCTAGTTCTGCAAGAAGCCTTGCAGTAGTGGATATTTTCAAACCTGCCTTGGTCTGCAAGGGTGGGGGAATACAGACACAAAGAGTTTTTGCAGACAGAGGCAGATTTGTATCCACTACCGCAAAGCTCCACCCTTATAAGTGCCCAGTGTTACTCCTCTCAATTCCGTTTGATTGTTGTGGCTTCTCAGGCACATTATGCTATTGAGTTCTCCCAACAATCCAATTGAAGTGTCATATTCATCCCATTTTGCAGAGGAGAAAGCTGAGCTTCAGAATGGCTCATAAGCCCTATGCTAAGAAGGTGTGGCTGAGTTCTTAGCATTTTCTCCCTGCTCTGAGCCAGTGCCCTCCAGCCACAGGGGCCTGTGGAGGGCAGGAGAAAGGCCTTGGGCAACAGTCAGCCAGAATAAGGACCCATCTACCCTAAAGGACAGTGATGGATGAGAGGAAACCTACCAGAGACACGATTCTACAGTCCTGTCTCCTTCGATGTTTGGAATTTGCCTGCACTTAGGCAAGAAGGAAAGGAAGAGGGAATGGCTGTCTTTTCTCCACTGCACTCTTCCTCCAGTGTAAGTTAGGTGAAGGCCTCAAAGTGGCAAATTATTTGTAGAACCCCGAAGGAGTGGGCTTCTTCTATTTTGGAGTATGTAGAAGAGTAAAGATTTTCTTTAATTAGATAGTGCCGGATAGATTTAATTAAAGCTTCAAACCTGCAATTTTCTTTGTTTGATTGATTAGTTGGTGCTGATTGCCTGGAGTAATTATGAAGGGGGAGGTGGAGTTTTCAAAGTCTGATGGTGATAAGAAGCAGACTGAGTCAACCTGTGGATACTTGGTTGTCAGAGTCATTCTGAAAAGATTTAAATTGCACAAATGTTTGTTGGCTGGTCAAATGAAAAATAAGGTATCTAAATCACACTTCTGTCTAAATCATGCTCCTGGTGGATGTGCTTCTGCAGAAAAGGTCCCTTTCCCCTCCTTTCTCCAAATCTAATCACACCTCTGAGACCAGGCAGTATTCTGTTATTTTTGTCTTTCTTTTATGAAATAATTGAAGCACATTGTTGGGAGTGTCTCATAATGGCCTTCTAAAATTTCTAGAGCTTACTGGAGGGTCAGGAGAGAAAGAGCATCTTATAATCTCCATGTGAATTTAGGGAATTCAGAAAGAGCTTTAAAGTCAGGCACTCCTGGGGTTGAATCCTGCCTTTACCATTTACTACCTCTTTGACTTTGGACAAGTACCCTTGAACTGCTTTTTCCTAATCTGCAATGCGAAAGAGTTGTGAGGATTCTGTGAGCTGATGTATGCAAGCCAAGCACCCACGGTTAGCCTGTGATGGGTTCTTACTGGATTTCTGTCTCTTCCCCTTCCTGTGCTCTGTTTCTTTGCTGAGGTCACCACCATAAAAGTTCCGTGAACTCATGGGACCAGAGCTGTCTTGTTCACCACTGCAGACAGAGACTCCAGCACACTGCTTTGTACATGGGGGGTCTCAGCAAATTCTTGCCCAATGAATGAATAAATGGTTGAATACCCTGTATATTTAGGCCTCCCTAAAAGTAGATGACACCAGTACAGAGTAAAAGAAGGGGCTCCAAAGTGTTGCTACATTTATGAGGCCCTGGGGGGTACAAGATGAACAATGTCATGCAGGCTGCCATGTGAAAGCATTGGTGGAGAAACTGTTCTCTTTTTCCTCTGAACTGGTCAAACCATCTTTATTAGCCCATTTTTCATGCTGCTGATAAAGACATACCCAAGACTGGGCAATTTACAAAAGAAAGAGGTTTAATGGACTTACAGTTCCACATGGCTGAGGAGGCCTCACAATAATGGCAGATGGCAAGGAGGAGCAAGTCATGTCTTATATGGATGGCAGCAGGCAAAGAACAAGCTTGTGCAAGGGAACTCCCCTTTTAACTATCAGATCTCACAAGACTCATTCACTATTATGAGAACAGCAGGGGAAAGACCTGCCCCCATGATTCAATTACCTCCCACTGGGTTCCTCCCACAACACGTGGGAATTCAAGATGAGATTTTGGTGGGGACACAGCCAAACCATTATCAACATCTTGGGGAACTAAGTTCAGTTCTCAGTTACACACTGGAATGGGAAGCTAATGATTGTCAAGACTGCTGCAGCATAAAAAATGTTGAAGTTAAAAAATAACAAAACAGGCTACAGAATTATCTGTTTATTATGTACATTACCATGTAAGCATGTATACACAGGTGAATAAGACTAGAAGGAAATATAGCAACATGCTAATAATAATATGGATATGAGGATGGCTTGATTATGAATAATTTTTTAATCTTTTGTATTGAAAAGTTTTTTGTAACATAGTTACGTTATTTTTATAATAAGAATGCATGTTTTGATTAATGTAAGATTACATGTAAAAGAAAAGAGAAAAGTTTAAGTATATCCCTTGCTACCCATACCCAAAGAGGGACATTGACAAACTCAAGTGGGACCACGGGAGAATGACCAGGATGAGGAAGGACTTTATGTTGCAAGATGGATCTTGAAGGACTTCAGGCTGTTCACTTGAAGGAAGGAGACTCTTAGGGGAAATGACGACTGTTGTCAAAAGCTGACATCAGATGGTGGCACTCAGGCTGTGAAATGTACATTCCAGGGGAACAAACTTCAAGTCATTTCTAACACTTGTGTCTATCTAGAACTGAGGGTCCCTGACTCAGGAAGCACCAGTGCAGAAGTTGGGGCTTCTAGGGAAGCCCCTCTCTGGGCTATACACATGCCATCTGCACAGTGGGGCTGTAGCTCTCTGTCAGTCATTCTTTACTTGGGGATGTGCCTCCAGAATCCTGACTTCCTGGAGTCATGGAGAGTGGTTCTTGCATCACATATGGTAAGTGGCAGCCAGAAGGGAGGTACATGTGCAGTTTGAAAAAGCATCTTCAGAATGACCTTTACTTTGACTTGTTTTTATTCATTTTATTTTGAATTTTAAACCACATTGAAGAAGGAGGCAGTCATTTTATGTGAATCTTCATACGGGGTCTCTGATTTTAAAAGGATGACAAACTGCTCTGGAAAGGTGCTTCTCAAACTTTCACACACATGCAAATCAGCTGGGAATTTGTGAATGTGCACGATCAGATTCAGTCTGAGATGCATTTCCAAGGAGCTCACAGGTGATGCTGGTGCTACTGGCTCATGGACTACTCAGGATAATCCCTGAGGCTCTTCCTGGCAGCCTCTGGAGCTCCTGGCTCCCTAGAATGGCAGAATAGTGGTTTCTTATGTACAAGCCGTTGGCCCATCTTTTGTAGAGTTTGTTGAATGGAGAGTAACCATGTAAGAATGCACCCCCCACCTAATCCAGGCGGCACATAAGAACTGCCTTCAGTAGCAATAGAACTGAGCATTCCTTGCTCAGATTTACATCTTTTGTACATGTTTAAATCTGTGCCCATGTCTGTTTATCATTTGCAAATAATGCTCTATTGTCTTAATCCTACTTTTATGGCTAATGATGTGTGTTTCATTCTCAAGTGTAGAATTGGAGTAAATATATATTTCTCAATAGTTTTTCCTCTAATCACTACCCAGAGCTGTGAGTCATTGGGATAACTCGTGTATGAGGGAGCTTGTATCTGGAGTCCGTCCCTCAATGCCAGCCTTCTCTGGCTGCCTGTTACAGCCCTGGTGTGGGCGTTCATCCTCGCCTGTGCCTTCCCTGCAGGCTGAGGGAGGCACCACAACTTTCTCCATGAATCTGCGAGGGCATGACAGGCTTGCCAATACCATCGATCCTGTCCCCTTCCAAGCAGAATTGCTTCACTGTCATTTCCAGGGATTTGTGATGTTTCTAATTTGATGATTGAGTGTCGCTCTCCACCATCCCTGCTCAGCTGCAGATAGTGTTGTCTGTCCTGCAGACCCCAAGCCCATCCTGACTGTGGAGAAGCCCCATCTTTCCCAGAGGGCGGCATAGGACTGAGCATTCTAGGACCAGGACACTCAGATGCCTACTGTGCTGCAGTGTACCCAAGCCCCTGGCTGGTCCACATCCTGCTGCACCCAAGCCCGCCAGACCCCTGCCTCCCTAGGCTAGGGCCAGACTCCACCTGCCTCTCTTGAGCCCACTTGTCTCCACAGCTGGACTCAGACCCTGACTTCTAACTCCACTTCAGAGCCAGCCCCCAGGGCCTCAGCAGCTCCCAAGACTTGCACCTCGAGCTTCATGACATCCCCCCTCTACTAGGCTGGTTTCTGAGCTCCAAACTTTGATTATTTCCCCTCTTCCTTTCTCTGCCCATTATTTCTGCTGACTTTGTTGGTGTTTCAAGATGCCAAGGATCAGAAAATGCTGAGGGAGAGGAAATTCCAAGGGAGAAGAAATTCCAAGGCGGAGAGGGGGATGCAGGAGGGAATGAGCAAGGAGTAGGGTGGGATGAATCAACTGCAGGCTTTGGAACAGTGCTTCCTGATCATAAAAATTGGCACTTATACAGTATTTGTATATGCAGTGTATATATTAGTGTGTGTGTCGGCATAAAAAACACTCATACATATAACACATCCTTGCGCCCAGCACTCTTCTCAGCTTGAAATGCTATATCTCATTGAGTGTTCTCAGCAGCCCTATGGGGAGTGTATTATCATTAGCCCCATATTACGAATAGAAACTGAACTGAAGGAAGGGGAGAGATGAAGTGACATCCTATGGTCACACAGCTGGCTGATCCAGGTGGTCAGACTTCAGAGTTGACCATTATGTCTTGACCATTCTGTAATATGGTCTCAAGTTCCTAACTTGGACAGGGTGGAGATATGGATCCCTCTGAACTTCTGATGACAGCCAGGGACTCTCTCCATAATATACACACATTGAACTAAAATTTTGCATTTAATTTCTATGGGTGGACTCACAAACTACTTGAAACTCAGGGTAACAACTCATGCTTTAGAGGTTGTTCATATAGATGGCAATAATGATAATAGGAATTTACACTTTTTTTGAGCATTTACTGTGTTCTGGGTACAGTGCTAAAGGCTTTCCATGAATTACCTTGCTTACAACATTTCCATAACATTTCCATTCACCCGCATTGCACAGATAAGAAAATTGAGGTTTATAGAGGTCAAGTCATTGTCTCAAGCTCAAGCAGCTAGTAAGCACCAGAGATGAACTAAAACCCAGCTCTGCTGGTTCCCAAGTCAGTGCTCTGTGCACTGTGCAGCCGGCCCTGCTTAGGGCTGATGGTGCCCTTGTAGACATAGGCCTGAGGGAGAGAAGGGGCAGTTTTGTGGATGGTTTAGAATGTGTGCTTCTGGACTGTTTTACTGCCTGAACCTTTGGAGATTTGGACCCCAGCCCATGCCTGATGGAGTCTGCAGTTTGGCATAATGAATTCTGTGCATACCCAAAAATTCGGCCGTATCTTTGAGAGCAGAAAGACAGAGTGGGGCGAAGAAGGAAAGTGTTGGTGCACCCAAAGGCAGAGCTGGACATGGGAGAGAAGAGGAAGTCTGTTTCAAGCTGTCTGTAAGACACTCTCAGAGTTAAGAGACCATCATGAGGTGGGGTTGGGGGAGGGGAGCAAAGGAAGGCCTAGGGGAAGGAAGAGGTTTCAGGAAGCCTCCTTGATATGGTTTGGCCCTGTGTCTCCACCCAAATTTCATCTTGAATTATACTCCTGTAATTCCCACATATTGTGGGAGAGACCTGGTGGGAGGTAATTTGAATCATGGGGGTGGTTTCCCTTATATTATTCTTGTGGTAGTGAATAAGTCTCACGAGATCTGATGGTTTTATCCGAGTTTTCCACTTTTGCATCTTCCTCGTTTTTCTCTTGTTGCCGCCATGTAAGAAGTGCCTTTCGCCTCCTGCCATGATTCTGAGGCCTCCCCAGCCATGCGGAACTGTAAGTCCAATTAAACCTCTTTTCCTTTTTTTTTTAATTTTATTATTATTATACTTTAAGTTTTAGGGTACATGTGCACAAAGTGCAGGTTTGTTACATATGTGTACGTGTGCCATGTTGGTGTGCTGCACCCATTAACTCGTCATTTAGCATTAGGTATATGTCTTAATGCTATCCCTCCCCATTCCCCCCACCCCACAACATAAACCTCTCTTTCTTCCCAGTCTCGGGTATGTCTTTATCAGTAGCATGAAAATGGACTAATACAGTAAATTGGTACCAGTAGAGTGAAGTGTTGCTGAAAAGATACCTGAAAATGTGGAAGCAGTTTTGGAACAGGAAGAGGTTGAAATAGTTTAGAGGGCTCAGAAGAAGACAAGAAAATCTGTGAAAGTTTGAAACTTTGGAACCTCCTAGAGGTTTGTTGAATGGCTTTGACAAAAATGCTGATAGTGATATGAACAATAAGGTCCAGACTGAGATGATCTCGGATGGAGAGGAGGAACTTGTTGGAAACTGGAGCAGAGGTGACTCTTGTTATGTTTTAGTAAAGAGACTGGTGACATTTTGCCCCTGCCCTAGAGATTTGTGGAACTTTGAACTTGAGAGAGATGATTTAGGGTATCTGGCAGAAGAAATTTCTAAGCAGCAAAGCATTCAAGAGGTGACTTGGGTGCTGTTAAAAACATTCCATTTTAAAAGGGAAACAGTATAAAAGTTCAGAAAACTTGCAGCTTGATGATGCAGTAGAAAAGAAATACCTATTTTTTGAGGAGAAATTCAAACTGGCTGCAAAAATTTGCATAAGTAACAAGGAGCCAAATGTTAATCCCCAGGACGATGGAAAAATGTCTCTAGGCCATGTCAGAGACCCTCACAGCAGCCCCTCCCATCACAGCCCCAGAGGCCCAGGAGAAATAAGTGGTTTTGTGGGCCAGGCCCAGGATCCCCATGCTGTGTGCAGCCTAGGGACTTGGTGCCCTGTGTCCCAGCTGCTCCAGCCATGGCTGAAAGGGGCCAACATAGAGCTCATGCTATGGCTTCGAGGGTGGAAGCCCCAAGCCTTGGCAGCTTCCATGTGGTTTTGAGTCTGCTGGTGTGCAGAAGTCAAGAATTGAGGTTTAGTAACCTCAATTCAGATGTATCCAAATGCTTGGATGCCCAGGCAAAAGTTTGCTGTAGGGGCAGGGCCCTCATGGAGAACCTCTGCTAGGGCAGTGCAGAAGGGAAATGTGGGATCGGAGCACCCATCGGAGCTCCATCTAGTGGAGCTGTGAGAAGAGGGCCACCATCTTCCAGACCCCAGAATGGTAAATCCACCAACAGCTTGCAGTGTGTGCCTGGAAAAGCAGCACACAATGCCAGCCCATGAAAGCAGCCCAGAGTGGGGCTATACCCTGCAAAGCCACAGGCCGGAGCTGCCCAAGACTATGGGAATCTACCTCTTGCATCAGAATGACCTGGATGAGAGACATGGAGTCAAAGGAGATGATTTTGGAGCTTTAAAAGTTGACTGCCCCATCTGGATTTCGGACTTGCATGGGCCCTGTAACCCCTTTGTTTTGGCCAATTTCTCCCATTTGGAATGGCTGTATTTACCCAATACCTGTACCGCCATTGTAGCTAGGAAATAACTAGCTTGCTTTTGATTTTACAGGCTCATAGGCAGAAGGGACTTGCCTTGTCTCAGATGAGACTTTGGACTGTGGACTTTCGTGTTAATGCTAAACTGAGTTAAGACTTTGGGGGACTGTTGGGAAGGCATGATTGGTTTTGAAATATGAGGACATGAGATTTGGAGGGGCCAGGGGCGGAATGATATGGTTTGGCTGTGTCCCCACCCAAATCTCAACTTGAATTGTACTCCCATAATTCCTACATGTTGTGGGAAGGATCTGGTGGGAGGTCATTTGAATCACGGGGGCGGTTTCCCCCATACTGTTCTTGTGGTAGTGAATAAGTCTCATGAGATCTGATGGTTTTAGCAGGGGTTTCTGCTTTTGCATCTTCCTCACTTTTATCTTGTTGCCGCCATGTAAGAAGTACCTTTCACCTCCCACCATGATTCTGAGGCCTCCCCAGACATGTGGAACTGTAAGTCCAATTAAACCTCTTTTTCTTCCCAGTCTCGGGTATGTCTTTATCAGCAGTGTGAAAATGGACTAACACGCTCCTCTTGCCCATAAGGGTTTGGCCATAGGTTTCTATAGCCAGTTTTGTTGCTTTGCTTCTCCAGGGACTGTCAGTTGTGGCATCAGAGAACAGAGTCTCAAACACCAGCAGAAGCAAGGAGGCCTTTCCGCAGAACAGGCCAAAGCAGAGCCAGGTTCAGCCACAGATCTTGGAGGCTGCCCTTGGCCGTCCTGTCCTCCCTTGACTGGCTGTCCCGCCCTCAGGATGGACCCTCACCTTAGGATCTCTTGCTCATGGTCTTGCCCCCGGAGCCCCTCCCTCTGCCCTCTTCGCCACCTTCCCTGTCCTCCATGTCCTTCCTGTACCCCCTGTCTTCACTGCCAGCTCGAATGCATGTCCTGAAACATGGCCGCAGCAGGACTTCCTGGCTTGGTTGTTTTAAAGCATCCACATTAAAGTGACTGTCAGAATGTATAAGCTACTCTTTTGCTACAAGTCGTGTGTACCATGGACACCCCTGATGGATGTCAATGACATGTGTTACTTGGTAATAAAAATAGTTGAAGGCTTAAGGGTTTATTTTTAGGCTGGGTCCAAATGCTACCTCAAAATGCCTCTGCAGAGTCTCAGAGGGCCTGGTGGGTGCTTGCCTGGTTTTGCTTTGAGCTATTGCCAGCACTTGGGTCCCAGCAAGGTCAAGGGCTATGGTAAAATGTGCTCTTGCTGATTTTAGATTCACCAAGTTCACAAAGAAGTTAAGAGTCCAAAGAGCCACATGTATCCTGCTGGACTCCCCATCAGAGGGGAAGCCAGCACACTCGTGACATTGGTGTCTTATCCCATCCTGATGACCTGATCTGGGGATCCCATACACAGATATGGAGAGGCTTGAAGCAGTTACCCTCACTGAGCTGACCCAAACATTGCCTCATTTGGAAAAGGAAGATAATGCTTTCAACCTCTAGGGCTATGTGCATAGATGGCGATAATAGTGCCAGGTTATAAGGCCTCCAGGAGGTCTTGTAGGAGCCAGCACTGAAGCACGTGCCTTTGTGTGTGATGGTGGGGATGCATTGCAGTCACGATGAGCTATGGTGACCAGCAATCTCTTTCACTCATCTGAGTAATAATATTAATAATATTAATGGCTACTATTATTGAGCACTTACTATGTACCAGGCACTGCTCTAAGCACTTTGTGTATATTAACTCTTTTAAGTCTTACAAGAACCCTATGAAATAGGTGTTGCCATTCTACAGATGAGGAAGCTGAGGCTCAGGGAGATTGAGTGACTCGTAAGTGGTGGTGCTGGGATTTGAGGCCCATGAGTCAGGTAGTTGAGTCCCTGAGCCCCACTCAGAACACAGATAGCAGAGAAGCAGTGAGTGGTGGCCCTGGGTGCTAATGAGGAGCCAGGGGCATGGTCTTCCATGGTGAGGCAGCCTTGGTGCCCTGTGTCCCAGCCGCCCCAGCCGTTGTTAAACGGGGCAATCCAACATCTGGATCAGCCAAGGATGGACAGCCGTCAGAGTGCAGTCTGCCTTGCGATCAGAGATGTGGCACATGGGGCCCTGGCACGGAGCCTGGCACACTGTCCAGCAGGCTTCTCACCACGGCACCCTCGACATTCAGGACTATGCAGTTTCTTTGTTGTAAGGAGAGGTCCTCCACCTTGTAGGATATTTAGCAGCATCCCTGGCCTGCCAATAGCCCCCCTCTCCCCATTGCAGAGAAGAAAAATGTCCTCAGACATTGACCAATGTCCCAGGCAGGGTTGGGGTGGAGCAAGCTTGCTGCAGGGGTTGGGAAGTGTGAGCTTCCCTTTGTGCCAAAGAGTCTTCCACGGCTACAGATTATGGTCTCTTATGCAATAGCTGTCTCCAGTTGTGACAGAAAGCAGACTTTTCTGACCCAGGGGATACAGGTGGGTGGGGCCTTTGTGCATCTCAACCGCCAGGCAGAAGCATGGCTGGGGGACGAACGGGGACCACGAAGATGAGGCCTGGCTGAGAGGGGACTGGACAGTGACCACTTTCCAAGCCTTCACAGCCTTTTTATCCTTTTCCATTAAAGGGATTCATGACACTTCGGTTACTCCGTTTCTGCAAAGAATCAACTGAAAAGATCAAAAATATGGCATCTGGAGAATTTAAAATTAGATTCTTACAAAATACAAAGTGGAAGAGAGAAGAAAAAAAAAAAAAGAAACAGGGAGCCCCATGACTTGCACAAATCCTGCATTTGTTGCCTGGGAGCTGAGCAATCCTGGCTCTAGATGAGAAGGAATTCCAGGATGCCTGGGGGCGAGGTACGCTGGGGAGGGCAAGGCAGCCTCAGAGCTCCCCCGAGGCTGCCGCGGTTGCCCGTCCTCCCCCAGGGGCCCTGCATCCTCCGCCTCCCGGTCTTTCTCCTTCCCATCCTTTGATATATATGTTTTCAGTATGTAAATACATTCTAATTATAGAAAACTTGGAAAATGAAGACTGTCATAAAGAAGAATTTTTAAGTCAGCTGTCATGTTGGCACCCAGAAAGAACCACTGATAACACACCCTCACACACTTATGCATTGATTTTACCCAAACTGAATCCTACTGTCTGTTCCTTAGCCGCCTGCAGTCATGTTTCAGAGCCTCCCTCGCCTGCAGATCCTCTTCTTAGGATGTTCATTCCCCTGACCCAGGGGGCTGTTCTTGGCTGGTCCTCAGGGGCCTGTTCTTGGCTGGTCCTCTTTTTCCTCTGTGGCATCCACTCCCATTGACCTTTCCCATCCTGGTCCTCATCCTCAGCTGCTGGCACCCTGTGCCTTCCTGGCATTCTTCCTTCCCTCTCTTCTAGAGCTCACAAATGTGATGAAATCCAAGGAGCCAATCGCAGCCATGGCTGTGGCTTCTGCCAGGCCAGAGGCGACCCTATGATGACCTGATGGTCCAGCAGGGTGGGGGTGAAAGGGACATTTGAATGAACACAGATGAGATGGGACCAGCCAGGCAAGAGTCCAAGGGAGTGGTGGTTGACAGGGATTCAGCCCAGAGGGATCTGGGCAGGGGAATTAGGAAAGCAAGAGTTACCCACCAGGATCCAGGGTGTGCTACAGTACTGACAATGTCGACTTTTACTGCTTGTGTTCATTCATTCATTCATTCACGTATTCATTCCCCACATAGTTACTGAGCACCTTTTAGAGGCCAGGCACTGAGGGAAACCATATAATGTGTTAATTATACTGGGCCACGTGGTCACTCTGCAGGGTTGAACAGGTATTGCAAAAACAGTGGAGGAACAAAATACACAGATTCCCATCTCTCCCAAACTTAGCCTCTAGTAAGGGAGATTAGTAAATAAACTAGGAAACAGACAGAATGATTACAGATTTGATAAGCTTCTGAAGGAAAGAAATAGGGTGCTAGAATTGACTTGGCCTGGGGGACCTACTTGGGTGGCTTGAGTATTCAGGAAGGACCCAGTTAGGATGAGGGGGCTGAGGGAAGAGGGTGTCAGATGGAGGCACATCTAGCAAAAAGCTGTGAGCCAGGAAGGTCGTGGCCTTTTGAGGCACAGAAGAAGGGCCCATGGGTCTCTGCTCCACCCATCTCAGCCCTTGGGGTGTAGCTTTTGTTGGTCACTGGAAGCACCTTGACTTCTGATGATACTGATAGCTCCATCCTTTTGCATGTGTAGCAGTGACCTTAGGGTCACAATGTCACCAAATACTTGAGCTGTGACTTGGGGAACCCTTGAGCCTAGCAGGGCCTTAGGGATATTATTGTCATTGCTCACTTACTTGTGTCCTGCCATGACCTCTCATGTTTCTGTCCTATGAAACATAGCAAGTGGCCCAGTCTCTAGATTTGCAAATGGGGACCAGGGCTGGGTTTCATTGCCTAGGACATTCACTGACCACCACCTAAGAAGCAGCGGGTCCTAAACTTTGGTTTAGACGAGGGCCTCACCCAAGGTTGAAGGCTAGTTGAGATCTAAAAATATAGCATCCATGGCTTCCAGCTTGTAAAACGGCTTCATGTCTGGTAGGTGGTAGAGCAATCATGTAATTCAGGGCTGGGGTGTGGGGAGCAGGGTCCAGGCTTCTGGGGACCAGGGCTGACCAGCCCTAATAAAGTAGGGCGAACAGTGCTGAAGGCCAGGTGTGCGGTTTCAACCAGGGTGGGCAGCCCAGCGGGCACTCAGACCCTCAGAGCTGACACCTACTCCAAACTCAGATCCCCAGACAACAGGCATAGGTGGTGATTCCAGCTCTAAACCCTGTCTTCTCCCTGTCTCGTCTGCCTTGGTGGATGTAGACTTCCTCTGCTACTGTGGGTCCTTCACATATTCCATTCTGATGCCACAGCCTTGCATGCTGTGGCTCAACAACTTCCCTCTCCTTAGGGTAGGTCTTGGTTTATTTATCTTCATAAATTTTGTTTGATAGCTATAGGAAAGTAGAGGATTTGTTTTTATATCATCATCATCATCATCATCATCATTTCAAGCCCTTGCTCTAGGTCAGGCATCATGCTAAGTGCCTTCCCTATACCACTCCATTGAATCATCACAAAGATCATCTGGGGTAGGTACTGTCATCTCCATTTTGCAGGTGCAGAAACAAGGATGAGAGAGGGGAAGTGACCTGCCTGGGGTGACACAGCAAGTAAATGGCAGAGCTGGAGTCTGACTGAAGTGCACCTGTGCTCTACCCAGCTCCTATGTGATGCAGGAGCCTGGAACCCTGTTTCTCCCAGCTCAAGAGCCATCCTTGGCAAATGGAATTGTCACCCCCACTACAGCTGTGCTCATCCCTGTCCCAACTAGGCGACTATGACTGGCTTTCCCTCCTCCCACGCCCCTACTCCCAGGCTAGTTCTCTCTGCTTTCAGGCCAGGAGAAGCCAAGCCTGCCAGAAGCAGCTCTGGCCAATGTCACTGCCAGCCCAGAGCGTGCCTCACCTCCTCACCCCAACCCCCAGCTTGCCTGCCAGTGCTCAGATGTGTGGTGCTATAAAAAGCCAAGTAGTAATATGCAAATTGCGCTGATTATTTATGGCCAAGTTAGTAAATAAGCCAGAGAGACAAGGTGGGTAGTTGTTTTTATGATCTCTGCAGTCCTTGCAGGAAAATCTACAGTAGGCAGAATCTGGGTGAGCAAAGCTGGAGCCCTTGGTTTAACAAACACAGCCTAATTATCAGGCACCGGGGACAAACAAGCGAGGGGGCTTGTGGAAGGGAGTAACAGGAAGCGGTGGCCAAGAGGCAGAGGCAAGGGGCTGGAGGACCGAGTCTGGCAGCTGGACCCTCTCTGCCCACCTCTCTCTGGCTCAGCCTTTGAGCTGCCTGCCGGGAGGGGGCGGGGACTGAGACACCAATCAGTGTAAGGGGCTGTAGTGTTGCTAGGAGGGGAGGGGTCCTGACAGTTTGCCAGGGCATCACCTCCACCAGGAGCCTCCCACTCTAAAGCTGCAGGAAACAGCATAGAAACAGCGAGAGGCTCAGGGCTTAGGGGTCTAGGAGAAGGGAGAAGGGAAGCTTCTTGCCAGCCATCAGCCTGTGCTGAGGTTGTCGTGACATCCTGGGTGGGCACCTGAATTAGTTTTCAGCGCTGTTGCATATCTGTGGTTCCAGCCCTCGGGAGGTTGTGGTCAGGATGGAATCAAGCAGAGAGACCAGGGCAGAGGCTGTGGTGCTCAAGGGACTTGAGGAGATCAAGACTCCAAGCAGCCACAGGGCAGTCAGCAGTGCTGCTGGGCTTTCGCTCCCACTCTCTGCTCAGGTGTCACTGGGAGTGAAGGGGAGACGCAGCAGATCCAGTAGATGCCACATCCATAGTTCATTGGTTGGAGCTAATGACCCCAGGAGCAACCAGCAACCCAAAAGGAGGGAGTTAGTGGATTGATACCCCAGCCTCTTCTTGCCATAATAGGATGACTCTGAGTTGCGTATTCTATGCTCCCTCCCAGTGTTCCCCAATGGGATTTAGCTCCATTGACTCCCAGTGGCACCTTATATGACTAGGTCCCCTTTCTCAGCTACCTTCTCTTTCCTGTTTCATATCCCCTCCCCTCACGGTGCTCTTAGGGTCAACTCCCAAATAAGCTCACTTGTAGCCAAATCCTTAACAAAGGTCCTGTTTTGGTGGAAATCCAACCCAGGTGATATAGCTAACAGGTGCTGAACATTTTGATAGAAATAATTGTAATAGCTATGAGTGCTTATTCTGTGCTAAGCACCATTCAAAACATTTTGCCTGTATTAAGTTATTGAAACCTCTCAACACTCTGTAAGGTAGATACCATTGTTAACTGTACATTTGATGAAGGGGAAAATGGAGCACAGACATGTTAAAGAACTTACCCAAGGTCACACAGCTGAGCCAGGATGCAAAACAAAGCACTACTAGCTTTAGAGACTATTTTCCTAATTATTATACTAAATTGCAGGCCTTTCAAATATTCCCCAAAGACCTCTTCATTCCAGGCCTTATGCTTAGCATTGGGATCCAGAGATGAAGTAGACATAGGCCCTGACCTTGGAGAACTCAAAGTCTTGAGGCAGAAACATGAAGGAAATAGACAAGCCAGTGCTGCATGGAGGGATGTGTCCAGAGCCGGGAGAGTTTAGAGGCAGAGCACCAGGAATCAGGGAAGGTGTTCCTAAGGAGATATCACTTGAACACAAGTCTTAAAGAAGAAATGGGAGTTGGGAGATAGCAGGGGATAAATGGGGTAGGAAGAATAGTCCAGGCAGGGGAACAGTGGTGTAAAGGAGCTGAAGCAAGTGTACCATGGTGATATTCAGGGAATTGCATGCCATTCTATATGGCTGGTGTGGTATTGTGAAATATACATTTGGTCTTTGTCTCTTGTCCTGACATACAGCTGCTGAAATCCTTGGTATCTCCAAAGTGATACACATCTTATGAATGCTAATGGGTTGACTGTTGGCTTGCTATCCCTAAATATCTTCAAGGTGGGGGTTGGTTACTGGGAAGACCAAGCCATGATTAAAGAGTTGGGATTTTCAGTGTCAACCCACAAACTCTTGAGGAGAGAGGGGCTGAAGTTTGAGTTGATCACCACTGGCCTATGATTTAATTAATCATGCCTATGTAATGAAGATTCTATAAAAACTCAGAAAGACTGGGCTCAAGGAGCTTCCAGATAGCAGAACACATGGAGGTTCTTGGAGAGTGACATGCTCAAAGAGGATGTGGAAGCTCCATGCCCCTTCCTCCACACCTTGCCCTGTCCATCTCTTCATCTGGTGTTCATTGGTATCCTTTGTAATATTCTTTATAATAAACCAGTAAATGTAAGTATTTCCCTGAGTCGTATGAGCCACATTAGCAAATTAATCAAATCTGGGGAGGGGGTCCTGGGAATCTTGCTTTACAGCCAGTTGGTCAGAAGTAAAGGTAAAACAACCAGGGTCTTGTGATTGACATCTGCAGTGGGAGGCAGTCTTGTGAGACTGAGCCCTCAACCTACGGGACCTGATGCTAACTCCAGGTAGATATCAGAGTTGAATTGCATTGGAGGACATCCAGCCTGCATCCACTGCAGAAATGATTGCTTGTTTGGTGTGGGGGGAACCCCATCCCACCTCCATTTGGTTACAGAAGTATTCTGTGTTGATTGTCGTAGAGTGAGAGCAGAGGAAAAACAGTTTGTTTTTCTACAGCTGAAAAGTTGGGAGTAGACTGGCTATTTGCTTGTTTATTGTTATTGTTGTTTGGGGAGAGAACGGATGACTGCTGGGAGAAGCAGCAGAGGCCAGATTACAAAGGGTCTTGTCACCATGCCAGGGGGAGGCAGAGCTACCCAGGGGCTCCAACTATGTTTACAATGTTTTATTTCCTTTGTGGGTGTTGTATATACAGGTGCTTATTATATTATTCTTCATCCTTGTGTCTCTAAAAGATTCTTATTTTTGAAAATGACTTAGAAAAAATAAAAGCATTTAGGAGGTAAACAAACCCAAAGAATAGACTGGAATCATCACCTGTCCTTACAGAGACATAGTTCTGGGAAGGTGCCCTAAAGTCTCAAGCGTTTTTCACACCAGCTCACACGATCAGAGACAATCACCAACTCCAATAATGTTTGACAGTGGCCTGGTTGGAAACCACTTTTTTTTAAAGAGACAGAGTCTCGCTCTGTCGCCCAGTCTAGAGTGCAGTGGCGCGATCTCGGCTAACTGCAAGCTCCACCTCCCGGGTTCACGCCATTCTCCTGCCTCGGCCTCCCGAGTAGCTGGGACTACAGGCGCCCGCCACCACGCCTGGCTAATTTTTTTTTTTTTTTTTTTTTTTTTGGTATTTTTAGTAGAGACAGGGTTTCACTGTGTTAGCCAGGATGGTCTCGATCTCCTGACCTCGTGATCTGCCCACCTCAGCCTCCCAAAGTTCAGGGATTACAGGCATGAGCCACCACGCCTGGCCAGAAACCACTTTTATAGTTTGGATCTCAGACCCAAGGACAAAAGTTCACTCATGCCTGTCTTTAGTGCAAGTTCTCTGGATTAAGCCTGAAGAAACTTTTTGGATTCTGGTCTTAATTATTATCTAGGACATTCCTGCTGGCTTCGTACTAGTCATAAATTGATCAGTATGCCATCTCTGTTCCCAGAGAAGATATTAAAAATTACAGGGCAAATGCAATGTAGTATTCTGGATTGGATCTCGGAAGAGAAGAAGGACATTTGTGGAAAAACAGGCAAAATCCAGATAAAGTCTATAGCTTAGTTAATAGTAAAAGACCTATGTTATCTCTTAGTCTTGACAAATGTGCCATGGTTATGTAAGCTGTTGACATTTAGGAATAGTTGGATAAAGAGTATATAGGAACTTTCTGTGCCATTTTTGCAGCTTTTATATAAATCTGAAATTATTTCAAAATTGGGAGTCTATTTACAAATTCAGGTGGGCTGGGCAGGGCTAAGGATTTAGCTCTGCCGCAGGCCGCTAGAGTCCTATTCCCAGTTGACAACTGTGTACAGTTGTTGAGCTAGTAATCAATGGGTCTTATTGTGATAAAGTCTAGCTCATCTTTCCCTTTCTTGTGCATTTGTAAGTGCCTCGTTGAAGCTAGTGCATTCCATATCTGTATTTTCCTGCTTTCCCACCCAGTAACTCTTTTCAAAAGGAAATAAAGATGATAATAGTGCACTTTGCAGAGAAACTCAACTTGATCAAAAGATTTGCCAGAGGATGCCTGGAAATAGCATGGTTTCTTCCTACATTTTAAGAAATTCATCTACTAAAGTTGCATGTTCATATGCCTTTTCAGACTCTGAAGCAATGCAGACTTGTTTTCCTGAGGAAACAAAGGGAGAAAGAGGGATTCTAGGGTAGTAGAGCACTGCAATCATAATGGACCTGTATTGAAACTACACGCACCATTACATATTAACCTTCCTTGGAGCTTTCTTGTGTCCACTTTGCTAGGAGGGGCCCAAGAAGGTGGACTAAAGAAGAGCCAGTCACCCATGGAAGCATCCCATTCTGACTTCGAGATCTGGTGACCTTTCAGTCTTTCCCAGACAGGCTACATGGCAAACTGTCCTCCACTTACATCATTCTAATTGTCCCTGCTGATTAATGAGGTCACTTACGGTATCAATTATTATCCTATCAAGAGAATGAATATGAGACTGAAACAAACGCCCATGAACTTGCTTATTCTATTAAAAAATAAAGTAATAAGAGATGATTGATGGTGTGTGCCCCAAGAGAAGGCGTGGGAAGGGATGGACAGGAGAGAGAGGTAGAAATGAGCATGTTCTGATTAGGGGTTAAAAGAGGCTTTTGTTTAAAAGTAGTTTGCCATTGACCCTCTTCCTTCCAAAGCCACTTATTGAGAGAGCTGTCCAAACTCCTTGTCTCACATGCTTCCTTCCCATCACCAGCTTGCCCTTTGTCCCCCAGTTTCAGCCTTGCCACTGACACTGCTCTCAAGCAGGTCACCACCACTGTCATTGCCAAATCCACGGACCCTCTTAGTCATCTCTTACCAAGCCCCTCAAAAGCGTTTGCTGCCAATGACCTAATTGTTCTCGAAACACTTATACCACCAATTCCTCATTCATTCATTCAATCTCGTGTATATTTACTGAGCATCCACTGTGTACCAGGCACTGAGCCAGGGACTGAGCATACTAGAGTAAGCATGATGGACACAGTCCTTCTTGTTCTAAATGGAGTTTGCATTCAGATAGAGGAAGATAGGCAATTAACAAGTACACACATATAAATGAGCTGTGTTAGTCTGGGTTCTCCAGAGAAATAGAACCTATAGGATACTCAATAGATCCTATAGGATACTCTCTCTCTCTCTCCTCTCTCTCTTTCTTACACACACACACACACACATACACACACACAGACACACACACACAGTTGTCCCATAGGGGATTGATTTCTGGACCCCCCATGTATATAAAAATCTGCAGATGCTTAAGTGCCTTATATAAAATGGTGTAGTATTTGCATATAACCTCCCATATCCTCCCATATCCTTTAAATCATCTCTAGATTACTGACAATACCTAACACAATGTAAACACTATGTAGTAATTGTACTGCGTTGTTTTAAAATTTTTATTATTTTTAATATTATTTATTATTATTATTTAATATTTTCAATGCATGGTTGGTTGACTCTGCAGATGTGGAAAGCTACTGTGTTTATGTGTGTTGTGTGTGTGTGTGTGTGTGTGTATACATATGCTTTATTATAAGGAATTGGCTCACATGGTTATGAAGACTGAGATCTGCAGTTGGCAAGCTGGAGACCCAGGAAAGCTGATAATGTAAGTTTCAGTCTGAGTTCCCATCAGAAAACAGGAGAGAAGACCAATACCCCCGGTTGAAGACAGTCAGAGAGAGTACCTTCTCCCTTACTCAGATTTTTGTTCTATTTAGGCCCTTAATGGATTGGATGACCCCCACCCCCATTAGTGAGGGCAGTCTACTGATTCAAATGTTAATGTCACCCAGAACCTCCCTCACAGACACACCCAGAATAATGTTTAACCAAATATCTGGGCATCCTGTGCCCTGTAAAGTTGGCAACTGATATTAACCATCACAAATCCCCCCCTTGTCAACTCTGCACTATATACATCTTCTTAAAACACACTTAACTGCCAGATGAAGACAATAACAAACTTACAATTTTGCCTAATATGACATGACTATCCTGCATTAACCCCTCACCCAGAGGAGGAGACAAAATCTTGGAATGATGTTTACTCTTCTTGATATCCTGCAACTTAAATACTATGTGTAAAAATAACAATACTTAAATACCATAACATAAAGTTATTATATCTTATGCTATATGAAAAAGGAATAAGAAAGAAAACAAATACATATTACTTAATTTATATTTATATATTTATATTTACATATATTTATATACACACATATGAATAGATATATCCTTATATACACATGCAAACACTCGTAACAAAATAAAGAGGGGTACTCATAACAATGACAGTCTTTATTTCTGTAACTGGCTATGTGGTCACAGCTGGTATTTATAACTAACTCTTTCACTACCCATTCTGTATTCCCTTTGTCTTCAGCAAGCATCACAGCTAATCATGGTTCTTTACCACGTGGGGTGACCTAAACTTAAAGTGCCTGAGCCATTAATAGTCCTGCCTGGATTGAGTTGTTCTGGTTTTTCATTGATCTTAATCATAGGCCATGATAATACTAAGAGATAACCTAAGGGATCTTCTTTATTCCAGACATAATCTTCCTTACCTCCATTGTGCAGTAGCAGTCCCATTTCCGTTTGGTAGTGAGAATCAATCACCCTGGCTAGCATAGTTACTCTTTTCTTTGCCTGTTGATTCAGAGGTATGAGGAGTACAAAGTGCCCGGGTAGCAGTCTCAACTTTCAGCACAGTAGGATCATTGTTGTGACACCTGGAACTAAGACCTCTGGGCTAGCATAGCATAAGCTAGCATAGCATATGCTAGCCTCTGGACTAGCATAGCGTATGCTAGCATAGCATTAACTTTCAGCTCAGTAGGATCACTGTTGTGACACCTGGTGGGAGCATTCCTCCCTTTGGAACTAAGACCTCTGGGCTAGCGTAGCTTAAGGTCATAGAACAGGAAGGAAACATTTTGCTAGTTGGTCACTAGAGGTAATAGTAAATGGAGCTACTCCTATTTCCATCCCTTGATTTCTAGACTTGTGAATCCTGGCTATGGGAGAAAGAGCGCTATATATGGATGCTGATTCAGAGCATATACAGCCTTCTGGAGAACCTTGTCCCAGCCCTGCAAGGTATTTGCCACCTAGCTGGCATTGTAATTGAGTCTTGAAAAGGCCATTTCATTGTTCTACCAAGCCAACTGCTTCAGGATGGAGGGTTCACATGGTAGTACCAGTGAATCCCATGAGCATGAGCCCACTGCCACACTTCTTTGGCTCTAAAGTGAGTTTATTGGTCAGAAGCAGCACAGTGTGGAATACCATGACAGTGGATCAGGCATTATGTAAGTCCAAGGATAGTAGTTTTGGCAGAAGCATTGCATACAGGGAAAGCAAATGCATATCCAAAATAAGTGTCTGTTTCAGTAAGAACAAAACACTTCCCTTTCTACAATGGAAGCAGTCCAGTGTTATCTAACTGCCACCAGGGTAGTTGGCTTATCACGCCAGGGAAGGGTACCATTTGGGGAACCCCACTTCTGGTACCAAAATCTGTTTTGGTCTCTTTGGGCTGCCATCAGAAAATACTCATAGACTGGGTGGCTTAAACAATAGAAATTTATTTTCCAACTGTCCTGAAGGCTAAAATGCAAGATCAGGGTGCCAGAATGGCCTGATTCTGGTGAGAGGTTTCATCCTGGCTTGCAGATGGCTGCATTATCACTGCATCTTCACATTGCAGAGAGAGTCGGCAAGAGAGGCAGAGAAAGGGGTCTCTTCTTATAAGGGCACTAATCTCATGATGGAAGTCCCATCCTTATGACCTCATCTGATCCTAATTACCTCCCAAAGATCCCACATCCAAATACCAATACATTGAGGTTCAGGACTTCAACATATAAACTTTGGGAGGACACAAACACTCAGTCCATTACCTAAGCCATCCAGGTAGTGGTAATTGTTATGAGAAAAATAAAGCAGAGCAACTGGCAGAGTATGACAAGGCGCAATCAATGGAACCTTTTTGGGAAGTGATACCTCAATTGTTTTCACATGTCAGTCCCTTAAAGCTTGCCACTGTCTTCAGGGTTTCATGTCTTCTTTTGTGGCACCTCACTCTATACACTTGGATTGGATCTTAGGGGTGAGCAATTCCCTGTTTTACAGTGTGTCACTAAAAGTGATTCAAAAGATGGCATCTGGGGTTGGGGGGCAAAACCCAGTTCCAAATTCCAGCTGACAATTATCCTAAGGGTCCAGGCAGAAAAGCAGAATTCAGGGATAAGGCAGCAGTTCAGAATCCAGGGTCATCTACCGTAATATGAACGGTGCTCCTGAAAGATGTGCAACATAGTGGCCCTGAAAAATCCTAGAAGCTGGAGCAGAGTTACAGGTTTACAACAGACACTGGGAAGTAAGGCCTGAGAAAGTCCCTGAACCACCTGCAAAAACTCTTCAGTGACCAAACTCTCTTACTGCCCCTGTGTCTCCTCCCTCTCTTGTCTACAGATGAGGCCCACAGGTAAAGCCTCTTTACTATTAACTGCAAATATCGATGGTTTGGATGTAATTCAGGTTGACCCTCCACTGTTCACAACCTGTGACTTGGGCTTGGGTAATCACGTTTCACACTTCACAGCTGTGGGCTCAGCATACCCTGCAGTCCCAGCCTAAGCAAAAACCCCGGAGCCCGTCTTACTGAAAAGGGTCTCTCCACATTTCCTTCTGGAGAAGGAACCATGGTTCTGGAGACCATGGTTCTGGAAGCTCCTGTTTCTCCTGGTTCCCTGGAGTATGGGAAACAGTGGGCATGGTGTCCTGGTGCCTGACCCTCCCCTCCAAGTGGGCCAACAAGCATTTCTGTCCAGTTCACAAAGACAGGGCCTGATATTCTCCCACTCCATGGGCAGCACCTTCTGGTGGCGGCTGTGCAACAGCTGATAATAATGATGATGTTTAGTATTAACCTGTGCACAGGTGCTGCCTGTAGCACACTGTAAAGTGCTGTCTTTAAATGGAGACCTAATCTTTCAAACCAGGTGCAGTGCTCAAAACCAGCTCTGGCGGCCAACAGGAAGGGCATTGTGGTACAGAGCAGGTAAAGAGAAGACCCCCATTCTTTCTGTCCATCTTCTCCATCCTCTTGCAGGCATGTTCAGCATCTTTCGCCTTCTTAGAATTCTCAGAGGCTCCACCTGCCCCCTCCCCAGGTTGGCCCCAGCAGCTGTCCAAGGGAGTAGGTGGGCACAAAGCCGTCAGGATGGAGAGTCTGCTGACCATTCACTGATATTTTTGTAATTGTTGTTTGTGTCTCTCTGGCACACAAGGAACAAATCCTAGCCTGGCACCATCTGAGGGCCTGGGTAAATCTCAGCTGTTCCATCAAACCTCCTGGGGTGGTCCAAACTTTAAGAGCTGCCTTGACAGAGAGCAGTTTCCATTCCTAAATGGGTGATGTCACTAAGCCTGATTTAGGGGAGGTAGATACGGAAGGCAGCACCTGTGCACGGGTTAATAACAAACATCATCATTATTATCAGCTGCTGCACAGCCACCGCCAGAAGGCACTGGCCATGAAGTGGGAGGCAGGCTTCTGGAACACGACGACCTCTCTTCCTCAAAGCTTCCTTCCCCATTTCCATCCTTGCCAACCTCCTGACACATGGTGCTGGATACTTCAGTCTCTGTCATGGAAGACCAAGCTGGCTCACGGGTTTTCAGGCTTCTGTGGAAGTAAATGAAGTCTGCATCTGCTAGAAGGCTGAGCAGCCTCCAGAAAAATCCCCTCTCTTGGGGAGACTGGTAATTAAGCAGTCATGGCAAACAAGTGGAGGAGGAACATCTGGTTGTATCCATTTGTTCTCCTGTCATTAGTTGGGGAACAATTTTATAAATTACACGTAAAGTTGGGTTTTGTCTTTCCTCTGCTTGTGCCGTCCTCTTTGAGATGACCTCCGTATCCTACCACAGCCCGCCATGCCCTTTGGATGATTGGCTAACAATTTATCTTTTTAGATCAGCTCAGGCTGGTGCATCAAATTCCCTGGATGTGTCCTTATCACTGCACTTACTATATTGCATTATAATTGTGTCTTCAGTAATTACCTCCTATGGTGTATCTGGTGCTGTTCTCAATGCTGGGGTTAGATAAGTGAACTAAATGGATAGAAATCCCTACCCTCGTGGAATTCACACCCTGGTGGGAAAAGGTAGACTTAATAAATAAGAAGATAACATTAGGAGATATACCCAATGCTAAATGGCGAGTTAATGGGTGCAGCACACCAGCATGGCACATGTATACATATGTAACTAACCTGCACATTGTGCACATGTACCCTAAAACTTAAAGTATAATAATAATAAAAATAAATAAATAAATAAGGAGTGACCAAATATATAGGAAGTCAGATTATGATAAGTGTTAGGAGAAAATGCAGGACAAGGGGAATCAGGAAACGTGACAGGAGGGGAGGAGGGTTGCAATTTTAAGTAGAATAGTCATCAAAGCCTCAGTGTAAAGGGTATGTGAACAAAGACCTGCAGAAGATGAAGGAACAAGGCATACACATCTGGGGGAAGAGATGAGGTAGCTGGAGGAAACTGAGAGAAGAGCAGGTGCAAAGGCCCTGAGGCAGAACTTGCCAGGTGTGTTTTAGGAACAGCAAGCGGCCGTTATGGTTAGAGTGAGTGAGCGGGGGGAGGTAGTTGGTGATAAGGAGGGTGGTGATGGAGTGGGAGCGTGTGGTGGCAGCAGAGGATTCCCTAGGGCCTTTAGACCATTATGAAGACTTTGGCTTTTATCCCAAATCGAGTGGGATGCCTTTGGAAGGGTTTCAAGCAGAGAAGTGACATGATCTGACTTAAAATGATCACAGAAGCTGCTGTGTTAAGGAGGATCTGTAGGTGGACTAGGGGGAAAGTAGGAAGACTGGTTAGGAGGTTACTGCAGTAATTGAGGCAAGAGATGGAGGTGTCCTGTTCTAGGATGGTAGTAATGAAGGTGATGAGAACTGGCTGGATTTCTAGATAAATTAATGTAAATGCCTCCATTTGAGGGTAAATCCCTCGAGAGTGAGTCCACATCTTAGGAAGTTTTATCCTGAGAATCAAGCATAGTACATAGCGTTTAATAGGGCATAAATTAATATTTGTTGAATGAATGATTGATGAGAAAAATTTGTAATTGTTACCAGTGGGAATAAGCCAGCCTTAATCTCTTTTGTGAACCTATCAGATCATAGAGACAAATCATGGGTAACATCTATTTAGTTTCTCAACTGATGTCATAAATAAAGCTATTCATGCATGTACTGAACTAAGAAGTGTGGGGTCTGCTGGATCCAACTGTCTTTGTCTATTATTCAGGACTTTCCAAAGCTTTTCATACAGTAATGCAAAGGTTCCCAAAGTTTCTTAGGTGCCATTAGTGTCTCAGTAATGTTTCCACGGTGCTCCATGGGTAAAAGAAATACCTATTAGCTCCACTTATTGAGTAGTTAGGTCCAAATAACTGAGTAAGTATTTATACCCCAACAACTCTGTATCTGTTTGAAAAGATAGTATAAATTGAAAGAAAAACATTTGTATTTCATCCTTAAATAATTGTTAAATAACAATTGATTGCTAATGGTATGTGTTTCCTTGTTGGTCATTGCAAAGATTCTCAAACCTTGGACTCAGATTGGACACTACCACCTGCATATCCTGTTCCACACTGATTCACACATGGTGCCTAATTCCCATCACACCAACAACCAAAGCTTTGCAAAGATATGATGTCATCTAACGGAAGTTAGCTTTACACTGAAATTGTGAACCACCTTGAGCTAATAGTTTGTGTGTCCAGCAGATATTAAGTGCCACTATTTCCTTTGAAAGCTTAAAATAGTCCTTGGTTACCCTTGTAAACTCACTGCAATGCCCTGGGGCACCTTGGTGCACCGTTTGGGAACCATGGTGCATTTCCCAAAATTACTTATTTTTTTCAGGCAAACCTACTAACATCACACTGGATAGTATTCTGTGCAACATGATTTGGGAACTGTTGGGGTAGAGCACATCAAGAGGGCTCTCTGCTGCAGAAGGAGAAGCTGCAGTCCAATGGAAAACACCCCTGGGTTTTGACGGAGCGAGTGTGCTTAGAGGATTTGCATTCTGAACATAGTGCTTCTCCCCTATTTTTAGACCTCAGCAGGTGGGTCTGCTGTGACTCCAGATCTTGCTTCTAAAGAGAGTCCACATCCTAGAAAGTATACTGTATGTGGAGATTTGGAGGTCTAGCTTTGCTCCCATTCAGTCACACTTAAGACAGGTATCCCAGCCTCCAAAAATAAATGCACATGTGCAGCTGAAAGCAGAGGTTTGCAGAGCCAGTAGATGTTTTCTGGAGAGGCAGGGACATTCTAGACAAGATCCTTTGGACGTAAGTTGGGTTTTTTCAGCAGATATCTAGCTAATGCAAGATTGCCATCTTAAATGAGAGTTTATTACAAGGATCTCCAGATCTTGAGACAGCACAAGAATAATCTCTTTAGACTTCCTCTCATTCTGGGTTTCAGGGTGTTGAAGACAGAGTGTCAGTGGTCTCATAGCTAATGTAGCTATAGCCTCAGCTCCATGATCTACCTTCTCTGGGCATATCCTTTCCCAGAGAGAGTTCCACAGAACCCCAGCCCACAAGAGCTTTAAGAATAAAGGGGTCTATGATGTATATATAGAAAGGCACAAAAAGCCTAGATTTTCCACGTTCCCCAGTTTTAGAAGCTCTTGATGAAATGCAAAGGGGAATTACCAGTGAAAACCTGTGTTTGTAGTGGTGTGTGTGTGTGTGTGTGTGTGTGTGTGTGTGGTGTGTGATTATGACTAATGTCCATCAATTACCTGCAAATTACTAGATGATGCCTGTAATGATAGTTCTGTTTTTAGCTTAATGGTTTATGTATCTAACTAGTGGCTGCTGTCTGGAGTAGGGCTGCTGGCAAATCAAAATACTATTTGCCAAGCCTGTCAGTGTGACAAATGTTGCTTACATTTACTCTTTTATTCCCAAGGTCAATTGGTATGTCTTTTTTCATATCACTGTTTGATGTGCTAACAGCCTTAAATGAGAACCATTCAATAAAGGCCCAATTTGCTATATTACTATTTATTCCTGGGTAATTCTATATTAGTTGGGCTCTTTAAGATTGCAAAGAAGAGACATGCGTAGATCACCCTCAGAAGTGGAGGCTTATCACATGGTTCTCCAGATCTTGGGGTAGCACAGAACCACATCTCAGACCTTTGGTCACTCTGGGTTTCGGAACTTTCAAGACAGGGAGTGTCAGCAGCCTCATGGCTGACATAGCAACAGCCTCATGATTGTTGTAGCAACAGCCTCAGCTCCATAACCTGCATTCTCTGGGCCTATTGTTTCTCAGAGAGGGTTCCACAGAACCCCAGCCCACAGGATGCTTTAAGAAAAAAAGGGGCTATAACATAATAGGTTTGGGATCTGTTACATAATCTATTCCAGCCTTGAAGGTTTACGTTGACTTAGCTTCTTAAGTCCTCCTACGCATTTTATTTATTTGTTTTCTGAAAAATCCTTGCTTTGTTTAACCCAGCATTTCCCAATTCTGTTTAACCAGTGAACACTCTAGAAACATGCTTTGAAAAATAACCTAGTTTTGGTACTTTCCAGAAAAATCTGGTTGTATTAATTTGTCACTCTGTTTTGGGGGGTCTGCATCACCACCCCCATGATTTATTAGGACTCATAGGATTCAGGATATATTTGTACCCATGGCTATGATTTATTATAGTGAAAGGATACAGAGCAAAGTCAGCAAGGGGAAAAGGTGCATCCCGGGGTGATGGCTGGGAGAAGCCAGGCACAAGCTTCCAAGAGTTCTCTTCTGGCAAAGTCACACAGGTCGTGCTTCAAACCCCCGGCAACTAATTGTGACAACACATATGAAATATTGCCAATGAGGAAAGCTCAGCAGAGACTCATTGCCCAGGGTTTTCCCACAGAGATGATTACCTAGACCCCTCTTCCTGACACATACCAAAATTCTAGGCTCCTAGGTGGAAAGCAGGTGTTCAGCATAAACCATAATGTTTGTACAAATTGTTTAGACCTCTCTTGAAAGTACTGGAAATGGAGGGAACCCTCCTGAAATCCCAGTTCCCAGATGCCAGACAGGGATTATACTTGTAAGCTGGCCTTTCAAAGGATAGCAGTCAGGCCTTTTCTGTCTGCTTTCTCATAGTAAAACTTTCATTTATTCACTCTATATTGCATCTAATATGTGCTGTGCACTAGTGATATAGTGAAAAGTTTATAGATATTCTTTGTCTCCAAGAGACCATCAAGAAGGAAAGACAGATATATAAAAATTCAATAGGAAAATTGATTCATGATCATTGGGATGAATGTTACAAAGTATAGAAGTACTCTGTTCTCTGAGGACATTTATCAAGGATCCCTAAACTCTTTCCCAGAGGAACTGATGCTGAAAGTGAGCCCTGAAAAGCTAATGCAGGGTTGGGGGGAAGGTAAGGTGGAGGCGGCCTGGGTGGCTAAGGGAGACGTCTGGGCACAGAGTCCTAGGGACATCATCTGCAAAGGCCCTGAGATGGGAAGAGATGTATGTGGCACCTTCAAGGACCGTATAAGAAGCCAGCTCACGCCTGTAATCCCAGCAGTTAGGGAGTCTGGGGCAGGCGGATCACGAGGTCAGGAGATCGAGACCATCCTGGCTAACACCGTGAAACCCCGTCTCTACTAAAAATACGAAAAAATTAGCTGGGCGTGGTGGCGGGTGCCTGTAATCCCAGCACTTTGGGAGGCCAAGGTGAGTGGATCACGAGGTCAGGAGATCGAGACCATCCTGACTAACATGGTGAAACTCCGTCTCTACTGAAAATACAAAAAATATTAGCCAGGTGTGGTGGCAGGCACCTGTAATCCCAGCTACTCGGGAGGCTGAGGCAGGAGAATGGTGTCAACCCTGGAGGCAGAGCTTGCAGTGAGCCGAGATCAAGCCACTGCACTCCAGCCTGGGCCACAGAGTGAGACTCCTTCTCAAAAAAAAAAAAAAAAAAAAAAAAGCCAGTGTGGGTGGAGGGGGAAAGACCAAAGGGGAGAGAGCCATGAGCTGAGGTAGAAAGAAAGGCAGGCCAGGTCTTACAAGGCAAAGCCTCGGGCCACGTCACCCAGAGAGCCATCCGTCTCTGTCATTCCTGATCATTATGTCCTTCTAGCTGATCCATAGCTCTTATTTCACTTGAGGCCTAGGGAACCAGGTCCAGCAACACTCACTCAGGGACGACTCAGGGCTCTGCCTCCATACTCAGAAAGTTATGAAAAGTGGGGGTTTATCACATGGTTCTCCAGATCTTGGGGCAGCACAGAGACAATCTTAAAGAGCCCAACTAATATAGAATTATCCAGGAATAAATGGTAATATAGCAAATTGGGCTTTTATTGAATGGTTCTCATTTAAGTCTGTTAGCACATCAAACAGTGATATGAAAAAAGACATGCCAATTTGACCTCGGGAATAAAAGAATAAGTGTAAGCAACACTTGTCACACTGACAGGCTTGGCAGATAGTGTTTTGATTTGCCAGCCGCCCTACTCCAGACAGTTCCAGAAAGTTCCATGTGCCTGGAAGACATTTGGACAAAGCCTAATTCTTCCATCTTTCCCTGTCTTCTATGTTTTTCTATCAAGCTGGAAACAAGACTTACATTTACTCCAGTAATGGGGTCAACCCAATGTGCTAATAGACTCCATAATTCCAGGTTGGAGTTTGTTGAGATCAGAGTTTCATTACGGTCTTTCTCATTGGTTCTCTGACTGGCAAAAGCAAAGCCATGTCTCTGATGAGCTTGGCCCAAGATTCAACCTGGTATGTTCCTCCTCCTCTCTGAGGAGCAGCATCTGAGACCTGTTGCCACTCAGTAAATATTTGAGGGATTAAAATGGGATTGAACTTGAGAGGTGGCACACTCATACCTTTGGCAGATGTGAATGCCAGCGTTCTTCTGTGCGTGGAGCCCAAGTGTGTCTCTCTGGAGCCTCTGTCCTGTGGTCCTGCTTCCTTGCCAAGCATTTCATGAGGACATTGGTGTGTCAAGCATGGCCCTAGGGATGTGGAGACAGTTCTTATCCTTCACCTTGCAAACTCTGTTGGACCCCAAACCATACGTGCCCACTTTCTTCAACTGTTCCTCACCCCACAGGATGAGGGGTCTTTTAGGGTCTCCTTGCTGCAAGCCTGGCACGTCAAAGCCAAGAGACCCCAGCCTGAGGAAGTGAGTAGTTGGTCAACTTGAGAGCCTTGAAGTTCTCAAATATGGGCACAAACTCCTGGAGTAAGAAAATGAGCTTTTATTTCCATGGGTAGGAATTTGCAGACGCTTCACTTGGGTAGAAGAAATGTCATATTCCTGCATTAAAAACAATTTGACTTTGAGTCCCATGCATAAAGGGGAAGAATATCACTTCAGCCACTGTTGGGAGTCTCCCAAGCAAGGTCTTACATAGACCTGGCATTCCAGGAAGACCCTCAGGTCTCAGTCCACACTGGGCATTGTTGATGTGCTCAAGGCCTCAGTGACACCTAAAGGCAGGAAGCTCAGTTGTATCCGAGCCAAATTCTGGTGGGGGAGTTCAAGTCCTTCTGCTTAGAATGGGAGTCCTTTTGTGTACAGTCCAGCACTTTCTTCTGTCCCCTCTTCCTTATTTAAATAAATAAATACATAAATGGCCCATTTATTTATTTTTGAGACAGGGTCTCATTCTGTTACCCAGGCTGGAATGCAGTGACATGATCATAGCTCACTGCAGTCTCAAACTCCTGGGCACAAGCAATCCTTCTGCCTCAGACTCCTGAGTAGCTGGGACTACAGGCATGCACCACCATGCACAACTATTCTTGAAAGTTTTTGGGTAAACAGGATCTCACTATATTGACCAGGGTGGTCTCGAACTCCTGGCCTCAAGCGATCCTCCTGCCTCGGCCTCTCAAAATGTTGGGATTACAGGCACAAGCTACTGCACACAGCCTAATACCCTCTTTAAAATAAAAGCTCCCACCCTTTTATTTTTCCTGGAATGATTAGGAAGAAGTGGAGGTGTTCAAAGCAGTCTGCTTTTTCCTTATATCTCACCTCATTTCATGGGTATGAAGGGGATTTGCCATGTCACTAAGTGTTACTTAGCCCAAGTCTGGATGTCTCTCCCTCCTGTTGTCCATACTGCCAGCATCAGAGTCACCTAAGACTCTGTGTGGCTGCTCCTCGAAACACCAAATAGTCTGCCATTCATTCATTTATCCATTCATTTAGAAATACACGTGCAAGGTGAGTAACACAAACTCAGCCATGGCTCTTGTGGTGCTTTCATCTAGTCAGGGAGACCTTAATGAAAACTACTTACCCCAATAAACATCTAATTAGGAATTATGGTTAGTGCTAGTAAAGAAAAGAAAAGGGTTGTCAGTCAGGATAGGTCAAGTTACACTCTGTGTACTAATCATGGTTTTTTTAATTGTCTGTATTTTCTGATACTTTGACATCTTGGGGCTTTGTTGACCTAAAATAGCAAACAGCTCTCCCAGAAGTATGCCTTTCATATACAAACTGATGATCCCAATTGGGTAGAGCACAACCAAGTCTTTTATTATTTTTTTTAATTTAATTTTTTTTTTTTTGAGTCAGGATCTCACTTTTTTGCCTAGGCTGGAGCACAGTGGTATGATCGTGGGTCACTGCAGCTTCGAACTCCTAGGCTCAAGTGATCCTCCCACTTCAGCCTCCTGAATAGCTGGGACCACTTAACCCCCCTGAGTAGCTGGGACCACAAGTTTAGCTGAGTAACCACCACACTCAGACAAATTTTTAAAAACATTTTTATAGAGATGGGATTTCACCATGTTGCTCAGGCTGGTCTTGAACTCCTGAGCTCAAGTGATCCTCCCACCTTGGCCTCCCAAAGTGCTGGGATTACAGGTGTGAGCCACCATGCCTGGCCTCTACCTCTTTTATTGAGATCTCATTGTTTATCTACTATCCCCCTGCCCTAATTACCCAGGGCCAGACGTCAGACAGCTAAGGGTGGTCCACATACCCTGATGCCCTCTGAAATTATTCAAACTAGGCAATCCTAAACCTGTTCAGCTGCTTACCTGATCTTGCCCATTCCTTCTTGGGAAAATCACAATAAAGGCTCTTGCCCACATTTTCCCAGGCTCCTTCTGCCTTGTCACTGATGCTGGGGCTTCTCATATGCTTGTGGCCCTGCATGGCATAGTATGCCCCTTCCTCTAGGAAACTGTGTTATCTTTTCAGTGGCATTGTCTTCTGATCTGTTGGCCTCACCATACCTGAGTGGTAATAGCAAAACCTACAATTGAAAACAAGGTGGTAGCAAACAACCCTCAAGTTGAAATGGCTTAACTCACCAAAAGTTTATTTCTTGCTCATGCTGCAGATTCAAAAGAGGTTTGCAGGGGCTCTCTGCTTAAGGGAGTTGCTCAGAGACTGTGGCTGACAGAAGCCAAGGATCACTGACCTTGGATAAGGGGAAGGGAATTCAGCAAAAGGTACACAGGCTGTTCAAGCCTCCCTCCTGGCAACAGCGAACTTCACTGCTACCCAAATCTTCCTGGCCAAGCTGGTGTCATGGCCAGCCCTGACCCCCACAGGGATGGGAGGTGCTGTTCCACTCTGTGTCTACAAGGAAAGCTGGAAATGCAAGGTGAACCGTACCAGTGACTTCACTGGGACCTCTGAGCATGCAGAATAGGCTGGTCTGGGATGTCAGGAATGCACCTTTCTAGAAGTAATGTTGAGACACTCGTGATAAGATTTGAATGATGAGAAAGAGTTAATTAGACAAATTGCAAGGGTTAGAAAGTGTTCTAAATAGGAGATAGTGTGTGCAAAGACCCTGAAGATGGGGCATGGCAAATTGAAGGAACTGAAACCAGAGGTGTACGAAGGAAGGGAGCGGGAGAAAAGCGGGAGTATTTAATCACTGACATTATTTAGAACATGGATGCATGGTGATAAGAAGTGAACTTTTAAAGTCCATTTTATTGATTTCAAATTCCCAACAGGAAATTCATGCCCTTATTGCCTACACTTTGGGCTGACCACTTCCTTTGCCCTTGGGATGGCCTTGACCAAAGAAGACTGGGGGGCTGGAGCCAGGCAGGAGACAGAGCAGAGAATCTGTCAGGGCCAAGCCATGCAGGATTTGTGAACATCGTTAGGGATTCTGGCTTTAATCCTGAGAACAGTGGGAGGCTGTGGATAGATTCTGAGCTGAGAAATGAGGAGTAGATGGTGTCCTGGCCATCCCATTTTCAAGACTCTGGGTTACTTTTGGCAGGAAGGCAAAAACAAAGAAAAGACACTGGAGAAAATGGGAAGACAATAAGGCTGATGTAAAGCAGAAGATGAGTATTGTTTTACATGTTTGGCTATGCCACCTGTTTGCAAAATGCTGTTCTCTGTGCATTTTAGAGTCTGCAAGGAGGATAACTAATAGCAACAGGGGACTCTCAACCTGCCTTGCCATCATTTTACTGCATTTCTCTACTAAGTCTGGATTTCACTATTGAAGGATACCTCACTCATTTCAATATGGTATTTAATCTTGTCTGATAAAAGATGGGAAAATCTGAAAGTTTTATTTGCTCATTCCATCATGCAACACCATAGCTCCTCCTAACTGCAGGGTCATCAGTGTGTCTAAAGTCGATCTCAAAGATGAGTGGGTGGGGGAGCGATGATTCAGGTATCCAGCTGCGGAGATTCAATTTCCCATCCCCTGCCTCAGCCTTAGCTAGCGCCTTTGAGGAATCCTCCCTGCTAGAATTTATCTACCATCCCTGGGAAAGAGCAGAGCAGTGGTAAATATCTGATTAGAGAAAATGCCTAGCAAGCTGCAATTCCATATATTGTAGGTGATAAAACTGTAATTGTTTGTTGAGAGTGTACATTAGCTATTCACAGCTTGCGTCAATATAGTACCGAGAAACTAGGGTCTAGGAATCTTTAATGGCAGTGCAAAAATATCCTGGAACTAAGTTAGGGAATAAAATCAACAATTTCTGCTTAGTGAGAGGAATGCCATTCTCAGAGAGGACTTCATAGGAGAAGCCCTGGTGAGGTTTCAGCTTCCTCCATGAGGCTTTATGTAGTTGAAGGGAAGGATGGTCCCTAGGCTGAGTGTCTGGGAAGGGCACCCAAGGGCATAATTCTGGTAGACATGGGTGAGAGACAAGTTGCAGCTGCTGTGAATTGGGCCCACCTGGAGATAGAGACAACCAGAGCTTGCTAGGATGGGGCCTGGGGAACCAGATATAGGTCTGGCCTTGCTGGGGACAATTTACTATTTTAATCCATAGGGTACAATGGGATGATGTCAGTCTGTCACTGAAGATACGAATATTTCAGGGGAGGGAAAGAGCAACTGGTGCATGGGCAAGTCAACAGGAAGCCAAGGAATAGGCTAACGGGGGCCCTATGGCCTGAGTTCTGGTACTGGTAGTCAGCAAGGCTGCAGTCAATGCCGCCGGTGGGGGCGGGGGGGGAGGGCGTGCAATACAGGCTGGAGTGGATAGGAGGCGGCTGGAGTGAGGGGCCTGGAAAAGACAAAGCTCAAAGCCCAATCCAGGGAGACTGAGTGTAAGTCTGATCTAATGGAGGACTGGAGTACTGTCCAATAGCAATATAACATGAGCCATAGATATAATTTTTAAAAACTTATTAAATTAAATTTAATTTTTTATTGGTAAAGGGTGTTTTATTGGGGAAATTCACAGACAGAAGCATGGTCTTGGGTAGCCACAAGGCAGGTAGATCTCTGCAATGTCACTCCCCAGACCCAGGGTGTATGTACCATAGGGAAAGGGTGTATATGTCCAGCAAGACAATGAAAAGCAGCCTCTAGACCAGGCAAGGGTACTGTATGTGTCATAGCCTGTAACTTGTATGATAAACATCAAGATTGACATATTCTTATGCTAGGAACAGTAAATAAAATAGGAATCAGGAGGCATTCTCAAGACTGGAGCTAACCAGAAGTCAATATGGTAGATTTGTATTCATGAAACTTTTTATTTTGAAATAATAATAGATTCACAGGAGAGGTTCCATGTACCCTTCTCCCAGTTTCCTCCAATAGTTACATCTTATGTAACTACAGCACACTCTCAAAACCAGGAAACTGCCATTGGTGCAATGTGTATGTATACTTCTATGTCATTTTATCACATGCAGATTCCCATAACCATCACTGTAATCAAGACACAGAATGATTCCATCACCCAAAGATCTCCTCATACTACTTCTTTATGGTCATATCCATTTCCCTTCCTCTTACGATTCCTAATCTCTAGCAAGCACTAATCTGTTTTCCATCTCTTTAATTTTATCATCTCTAGAATGTTATATAAATTGAATCACATGGCATGTGATCTTTTGAGATTAGCTTTTTTTCCCTACTTGGCTTAATGACCTTGAGGTCCACCCAAGTTGCTACATGTATTCATAGTCCATTCCTTTTTATTGCTGAGTAGTATTCTATGGTATGGATGTACTCCAGTTTGTTTAGTCATTCACCTATTATTGTAGGACATTTTGGTTGTTTCCAGTTTGGGCTATTAGGAATAAAGCTGCTATGAACAATTATGCATAGGTTTTTGGGCATAATGGATATAAGTTTCCACTTCTCTGGAGTAAATTGCTGAGTTGTATAGTTATGTGGTTTTTTTTTTTTCTTAAAGAAACTGCCAAACTATTTACCAGAGTGGCTGCATGTTTTTGCATTTCTACCAGCATTGTATAAGGAATCCAGTTTTCCTGTATCATCACCAGCATTGGGTATCGTGACTATAGTGTTTTATTTTAGCTGTTTCAGTGGGTATGTAGTAATATTTCTTCATGGTCTTAATTTGTATTTCCTTAAAGGCTAGTGATGTTGGACATCTTTTCATGTGCTTATTTGCCATGCATATGTCTTATTTGGTGAAATGTCTCTTCCATGTCTTTTGCTGAGTTTCTAACTGAGTTGTTGAATCCTTGCCTTTTTCTCAATCTTAAGGGAAAGGCATTCAGTCTTTCACCTTGAAGTGTGATGTCAGCTACTGTTTTTTTTTGTAGATGTTCTTTATCAAGTTCAGAAACTTACCCTCTATTTGTAGGTTTCTGAATTTTTTTTTCGTTTAATTACAAACAGGTGTTGAAATGTGTCAAATACTTTTTCTGCATCAGTTGATGTGTTCGTGTGATTTTTCTACCTTTAGCCTGTTAATATGGTAGATTATACTGATTGATTTTTCAAATGTTGAACCAGCCTTGCATCTTTAGACACAACCCCACTTGGTTATGGTGTATAAATATTTTTATATATTGCTGAATTCCCCTTGCCAATATTTTGTTAAGGTTTTTGTGTTTGTATTCATGTGAAATATTGATCTTCATTTTTCTTTATTTGTATTGTCTTTGGCTTGGTACCAGGGTAATACTGGCCTCATAATATGAGTTTGGAAATGTTTGTTCTTCTTTTCTGGAAGAAATTAGAGTAGAATTGGTGTTAATTCTTCTTTATATGTTTGGTAGAATTCTCTAGTGAAATCATCTAGGCCTAGATATTTCTTTTTTGGGAGTTTTAAAATTACTAATTCAATTTCCTTAATAGTTATAGGGCTATTCAAGTGATCTGTTTCATATTGGGAAACTTACGGTAGTTTGTGCTTTTCAAGTTTGTGCCCATTTCATTTAATGTGTCAAATGCGTGTGTATAATTTGTAGTATTTCCTTATTATCCTGTTGTTAAGTGCAGGTTCTGTTTTCCTTAGCCCTTGCCAACTCTAGATAGGTGAAAAATGAGTCTTGGGGTTTCAGTGTTCACATTTTTATATTAATTAGGTGGATCATTAATTTGTATTGTATCTTTTGCTCTTTTTTTCCTAGCTGTTTACCGTTTTCTTACTGATTTGTAAGAACTTTTTCTAGGTTATAAATACGAATCCTCCTACTGTCACATATTCATAACCTTTCAGTTTGCACTTTTCTCATTATCTTTTACAGTTTTTTGTCACACATACATGCTTTTAATTTTCATGTAGTTGTTAATCAATATTTTCCTTTAAGGCCTCTGGGGTTTCATGTTGTATCCATTAGCACTCAATTTCAAGAGATAGAAAACCAAGTCAAGCTAGTTTGAGAAGAAAAGAAAGTAAAGAAAGAACGTTAGCTTATGTAACTGGGTATTGAAGAGATAAATCTCGCTACGTGGATTAAGGATCTGAAAAATACATCATCAGGGTTCTGTTTCTCTTCTCTTGCCACTGCTCAGCTTTTATTTATATCTATCTGGCGATATCATTTTCTCTAAAGCAGATAGTCTCTGTGTGATGATAAAAAGGCTGCTGGGAGTCTCAAGCTTATATTGTAGTGTTTAAGGTCCAAAAATAAAAGGCTTTCACAATCTGTATATTATATCCCATAGAAGGACTCAGAATGACTCTGCTTGGGTGGTACGGTCTCTTCCCTCTTCCCCATACCCTGAATCAGTCCATAAAAATGAGGGATAGTATGTCGTGATTGATCATTTACCCAGCTCTGTGGCTAGTGGGCAGGTGGAGTACCTATCAGAACTCCATGCCATGGACAGCTCCCATGGAAGACCGACAGGGCAAGTAGGTGCAAAGAGTCCTCTGCATGTCTTGCTTAGAAGGCCTTTCCCCAGCATAAGATGATTAAACAAAGTTTGTTTCCTTATAATATGTATGATTTCATTATTTTATGTATACATTTTTGATGAGAGAGAGTGTATGAATATGGGGTGAGGTAGGGATCTTTTGCTGGATGTGTTTATATTTGAAGAGAAGATGCCCTTGAAACTTATTTGGTTGCCTGCTGCATAATTTGATCATTTTTTCTTTGCTTTTTCTTGAGTCTATTCTGAGTTAACATGAATCCCACAAGGTTAGGATGGTGGAAAGGGCAAGGGCTTCATCTAGCTTAAGGGTTTTCACAATGTCTGTTAACAAATATCTGATTTAACTCATCTGAGCCCAATACTCATGCCCTTCAGTGGATATCCTGGGCATCAAGATATTGTATAGCAGTGGGAGGTATACAACGGCATCCAGGAGAACCATGGATATTTCAAATTACCTAAAAATGGGGACAAAGTTGAACCTTGAAATTCCTCCTAGATTCCTACCTGGGTGTGGTAAGGCAGGCTGAGGCTTAGAGGGGGTTAAGGACAAAGGTGTGTAGGAGACTGGCCACCTCACTATGACCTGTGTGCACAATCAGGTCCCTGTGAGGGTCACCATACATGGACGCCCAGCAGTGGACAAGGTCTTTCCTAAATGTATTCCCAAGTGTTCAGTGGTATCTTTTTCCCTTAGAGGAATCTTTAAAAATGATTATCTTGTGCTAAAAGCATATTATTTCAGGTTCAACAATTCCTTTAGCTTCACACCTGTTTCCTTTTATTCAGTTAAATTCCAGAAAGAAAATTTAAACGTTTTGATTTTAATAGCATGCACAGTTTGATCCCATTTGTATGAAATTATTTCATTGAATATGATTCCATCTATTGATCCCACCATCTCTTTGCATGTCAACTGTCAGGAATAATTATTTCTAGATTGTGTTGGTTTTTTATTTTTTGCTTTCTTTAAAAACTAATAGGCACTTATTTCTATAAAAGCAGTAGACATTCCTTTGAAAGGATAAAGTCTATGATAAGAAGCATCCTCATTCTTCTACTTAGAGTTGGCTCTATTTCCCTTACTATGTGAATAAATATTGTCTACTGGCAATTGTTAGTTGTAAACTCATGGGGAATTATACCCAGAACCTCACAGGACCTCAGCCAGAAAGAGAGGAGACAGGCAAAGAAATCAGAAAAGGAGAAAAGAGGAAACACAAAGGAAGCAGGCAAGCCTCCAGGTTGGGGATTAGACCATGGCTTTGGGGGAGTCACTTCCTCATGTTTCTGGGGCAGAAGCCTGTTGGTTTTCATCACCTCTGCTGAGAATCACTTTGTCTTTGAACACCCTCTATATGCCTAGATCAGCACTGTGTATCCAGCAGGCACTCAATAAATGCTTCATGGAGGTGTACTTTCCCAAGGGGGTCATTCTCCCTAATCCACTTCTTTGTCTTTCAGGCTCACAGGCTTTCAGCTGCCAGCCACCATTGTTAGTGCAGCCACCGCCCTCTCTCTGCGTCTCATCAGCGACTATGCAGTCAGTGCCCAAGGCTTTCACGCCACCTATGAAGGTAAGTACCTCCCTCATCGGCCACAGGAGCCAGAGATGTGATGTCCTAATAGCCACAAGCAGGACTGCATTGCTCACAGATGCAGGGAAGTGTTCTTCAGACCCAGAGCTTGCGCCTGTCCTAACAAGGCTGGTTACTAACCAGTAACTCAGTTACTTAAATTGTCCCTCTTGGTTCCCAGGAAACTGAGAATTGAAATAAAAGCTTATGTGCAGTAGTTTATCCTAAGGGCCTGGTAACATCTACTTCTCTGTCCCCTTTAACTGGGTTTTGTTGTGTTTTTATTTTTTTAATTCTGTTTTATATTGGGCTTCATTGTATAAGGTACCTCAGGTTGTTTTTGAAAATAAAAGACACATAAATCCTAAGTAAAAGAAATAAAATAAGCAGCTGAAAACACCAGACAGTGACCGCCAAGAGTCAGTTTTATATCATTCAGAGAAGAACAATCGATTTTTCCTTAATAGCCTGGATTAGGGGCTTTTGGTTTGCGCTATGCAAATAATTTGTACTTCTCTCAATCTGTTTAAATATGGTGTTAGAATTCAAATTAACACTAATATCTTCAGATTATACACTATTATTATTATTAACTTTATTATGTTCAGAAGGTGGTACTTCTAGATCTCTGTCATTTCCCTGGGAAATTTACATCTCATTAATAGATAATTATGCCACTCTTGGCTAAGACCTGCACTGTTATTTTGTGTTAAGATCATTAATAGGCATATTTTAAGACTGTTAATGATAATTAATAACAGTAATGACATAATACCCTAGTAAAGCATGCCAGATATCCAAAAGCTTTTTTTTTTTTTTTTTTTTTTTTTTTTGCCTTTGCCTTTGTTTGAGAACTTAAAGAGTAAGTGATGCTTTCTTGAATGAAGCTCTAGCAATACAGAAACAGATACTCCCTGTCTTGGCCAGTGGTGTAATGCATAAAGAGGACAAGTTCTGCCTCCTTAGCAAAAAACCACCCCTGGTGGCAGGGGGTATAGGGGAGATGGTTTGATGCTTTAACCTGAGCAACTGGGGGCTCCTGGGAAGGCTTCAATTATTTTTAACTAAAGGTTGCTGAGAAGGTTCCTGAGAAAGTTCCACCTGCCTTTTGCTGAGGGCTTCTGACATAACTCTATTTTACCTTAACTGAGGGCTCCTGACAAAGACTGACCTGTCCTTAAAGTGAGGATTCCTGAAATAGCCTAATTTCTTTTTAAAAAATGATCAGATCTCAGCCGGGTGTGGTGGCTAACACTTGTAATCCCAGCACTTTGGGAGGATGAGGCGAGTGAATCACTTGAGGCCAGGAGTTCAAGACCATCCTGGGCAACATGACAAAATCCCATCTCTACTGAAAATACAAAAATTAGCTGGGCATGGTGTTACACACCTGTAATCCCAGCTACTTGGGAGGCTGAGGCACGAAAACCACTTGAACCTGGAAGACGGCACTGCACTCCAGCCTGGGTGACAGAATGAGACTCTGTCTCAAAAAAAAAAGTTCCTACTAATGTCAAGTCTATGATTTTTGTCATCCTTTTATACCTTCACCCTGGCCCTGAATCCAAAGTAATTCTCTCCAAGTTTGAGCAACAAGCTCCTCACTAAGAGAGGCCTCTTCAGAAGCTTCCTAAAGTCTCTCTGGCCATTAGCTCCTTCCACAATATGTTGGCCTTGGGGACATTGACTGCACTTGGGACCCGGGGCCAGGGAAAGGGAGACAGGGTCAGGGACACTAGAAGAGGTGCCAGCAAAGATGCTGGGAGTGACTGACACATGGGGGAACTGGCCGGGCCCTAGGCTCTCATGGTGCCCTCATTTCTCAGTCCTGGTCAATCTTTGAGGCACTAGCTTCCCTGAGGCTTGAGGAAAAAGGTGTCCCTGACCACACTGCCCTGTTAGGGGCACAAGCAATTCTCATTAAGCAGAGCAGATCTGAGGGCACATTCAGAGTCCCATGAAAACAGACACTGTCACCTGGAAATCATGAGCAGGGTCTGTAGTTGGGCAACAGGAGGTCTGTAAACTCCATGACATTAGTGACAAAAATTCTGAGGGTGGGTGTATCTTTTTCTAGGGAGAATATACAGCAGGCATTAGAAAACTCAGATCCCCCTGGCCAAATCTAGCCAGAAGCTTGTTTTTGTAAATAAAGTTTTATTGGAACACAGCCATGCCCATTCGTTGACATGTGTTTGGTGGCTGTTTTCATGCACTACAACTGCAGAGTTGAGCTATTATGACAGAGACCCTATGCAAAGCCAATGAGATACTTACTTTTTGACCCTTTACAGAAAAAATTTACTTACCCCTGGTCTACAGCTGTATTGTCCAATACAGTAGCCATTAGCCACATATGGCTATTTACATTTAAATTAACTAAAATTGAATAGAATTTAAAATTCAGTTTCTTAGTCACACTAGCCTTGTGTCAAATGTTCAGCAACCACATGTGGCTTGTCTACCGTGTCGAACAGCCCAGATACAGAACATTTCCATCATTGCAGAAAATTCTACTGGACAGAGCTGAGCTGGAGCTTTCATCAGATTCACAAAGAGGTCTGTGATTCAAAAGAGATTGCAAAACATTAGGGATAAATTAGAGGCCAGTGGATCCCTCCTCTCACCTGCCTGGCACAGGTGAGGCAGTCCAGGCATGAGAATGCTCAACATTCCACAGCAAGACTCACAGGGCAGAATGACAGCCTGTTTCACCTCAGCTACATAATGATGTCAGTCATTGGCACTAAGTCATTGGCAGTAAGGAAATAAAGCCTTGTAGGCAAGGCCCCTGCAAAGGCTAGACCAATGCTAACAGATTGCTGTAGCCGAGTGAGTCTCTATGCAGTCACCTGTTGCAGGGTTTCTGCAAACTTTGCAGGCTGGCTGTTTTGTACTGTGTGGTAAAGTGGGTCACAGGTGTCCATGCTAACAAAGGAGTCAGACACCCATAAGCCAAGGCTGTGGCTATCACTGAAGCTCATTAATTTGACTTGGGACTGGGCTATGTGGAAATTCATGCATCTGGACAAATGTGAGTTGCACTCACTTTTGGAACACCCACGGTGGATGGACAAGGATGGAAGGTGGGAGGCATGAGTAGGGGCAGCCACTGCTGTGAGCATACCCACCTGATATATGCCCTGGGATCTCTTTATCGCTGAGCTTATTCAACAGGCAACTGAATCGTGTTGAACCCATACCTGACTCACTGGGTGACCTTGGGCAGATTTTTAAGCTCTCTGAGCCTCATTGTGGGGTGGAGAAGGGGAGATTCACTAGTTAAAAGGAATTTATGAAGATTTGGCTCTCAGGGAAGGAGCTCAGCCCCGTTCCTCCATTGCAGAGTCCCCTTGGACATTTGTGCTGGGTGGCAAGCAGGGAGAATGACAGACAGGCTTCAAAGGAGAGGCCCCCACTTCCAGCCTAGGCTGCCCCCAGTCAGGATGGTTTCCTTATATTCTCTATTCATGATGTTGTTGTATCCGTTTCAAAATGGCATCAGGGCCCCCTGCTCTTGGTAGCTCCCCTTGGCTGACATCCCCAAATGTCTGCTATCAAAGCGAGTTTGATCCTCCTCCACCCTCATCCAGAATGTGAAAAGTGTAGATAAGGAACTGAACTGCTGCTAGGGATTTTGGAGAAAGGTGAAGTCAGGTGATGAGTGTCAGCCCACGGCTGCTGCCGCTGCAAGGAAAAGATCAAAAAGGCCAGTAGTCAAACCCTGAGATGACAGAAGGTGCTTGGTTTGTAATCCCCGGGGGCAAGAGCGTGGGCTGCAGCAGCTGGATGGGAGAGAAGGGGATCAACCTGTATTAAGCACTGACTGTATGCCAGGCACTTTACATACATTATCTCATTTAATCCCCCACCACAACCCTGTGGACAGACATTGCTATCCATCTTACAGAAGTACATGCTGGGCCTCAGGGAAGTTTTGTGTGCAGCTTAGGGCTTGATGGCCAGGAATTTTAACGTGGCTTTTCTGAAAAACTCTTTGAGTAAGGCAGAGGCTAGTGACTCCATTTCACAGGCAGGTAAACTGGAGCTAAGCCAGAGGCAGGGGAGGATGTGGGAACTTCCCAGGCTGGCGTGGGTCATCCATGGAGGCAACAAGAGATGTGTTCCTGAAGATGGCCGAATAGGAACAGCTCCGGTCTACAGCTCCCAGCGCGAGCGACACAGAAGACGGGTGATTTCTGCATTTCCATCTGAGGTACCGTGTTCATCTCACTAGGGAGTGCCAGACAGTGGGCGCAGGTCAGTGGGTGAGTGCACCGTGCGCCAGCCTAAGCAGGGGCGAGGCATTGCCTCACTCGGGAAGCGCAAGGGGTCAGGGAGTTCCCTTTCCAGGGGTGACAGACGGCACCTGGAAAATCGGGCCACTCCCACCCGAATACTGTGCTTTTCCGACGGGCTTAGGAAACGGTGCCCCAGGAGAGTATAGCCCACACCTGGCTCAGAGGGTCCTACGCCCACGGAGTCTCGCTGATTGCTAGCACAGCAGTCTGAGATCAAACAGCAAGTCGGCAGCGAGGCTGGGGGAGGGGCGCCCGCCATTGCCCAGGCTCGCTTAGGTAAACAAAGCAGCCTGGAAGCTTGAACTGGGTGGAGCCCACCACAGCTCAAGGAGGCCTGCCTGCCTCTGTAGGCTCCACCTCTGGGGGCAGGGCACAGACAAACAAAAAGACAGCAGTAACGTCTGCAGACTTAAATGTCCCTGTCTGACAGCTTTGAGGAGAGCAGTGGTTCTCCCAGCACGCAGCTGGAGACTGAGAACGGGCAGACTACCTCCTCAAGTGGGTCCCTGACCCCTGACCCCCGAGCAGCCTAACTGGGAGGCACCCCCCAGCAGGCGCAGACTGACACCTCACACGGCCGGCCAGGTACTCCAACAGACCTGCAGCTGAGGGTCCTGTCTGTTAGAAGGAAAACTAACAGAAAGGACGTCCACACCAAAAACCCATCTGTACATCACCATCATCAAAGATCAAAAGTAGATAAAACCACAAAGATGGGGGAAAAACAGAGCAGAAAAACTGGAAACTCTAAAAAGCAGAGTACCTCTCCTCCTCCAAAGGAACGCAGTTCCTCACCAGCAACGGAACAAAGCTGGAAGGAGAATGACTTTGACGAGCTGAGAGAAGAAGGCTTCAGACGATCAAATTACTCCGAGCTACGGGAGGATATTCAAACCAAAGGCAAAGAAGTTGAAAACTTTGAAAAAAATTTAGAAGAATGTATAACTAGAATAACCAATACAGAGAAGTGCTTAAAGGAGCTGATGGAGCTGAAAACCAAGGCTCGAGAACTACGTGAAGAATGCAGAAGCCTCAGGAGCCGATGCGATCAAATGGAAGAAAGGGTATCAGCCCTGGAAGATGAAATGAATGAAATGAAGCGAGAAGGGAAGTTTAGAGAAAAAAGAATAAAAAGAAACGAGCAAAGCCTCCAAGAAATGTGGGACTATGTGAAAAGACCAAATCTACGTCTGATTGGTGTACCTGAAAGTGACGGGGAGAATGGAAACAAGTTGGAAAACACTCTGCAGGATATTATCCAGGAGAACTTCCCCAATCTAGGAAGGCAGGCCAACATTCAGATTCAGGAAATACAGAGAACGCCACAAAGATACTCCTCGAGAAGAGCAACTCCAAGACACATAATTGTCAGATTCACCAAAGTTGAAATGAAGGAAAAAATGTTAAGGGCAGCCAGAGAGAAAGGTCGGGTTACCATCAAAGGGAAGCCCATCAGACTAACAGCAGATCTCTCGGCAGAAACCCTACAAGCCAGAAGAGAGTGGGGGCCAATATTCAACATTCTTAAAGAAAAGAATTTTCAACCCAGAATTTCATATCCTGCCAAACTAAGCTTCATAAGTGAAGGAGAAATAAAATACTTTACAGACAAGCAAATGCTGAGAGATTTTGTCACCACCAGGCCTGCCCTAAAAGAGCTCCTGAAGGAAGCGCTAAACATGGAAAGGCACAACCGGTATCAGCCACTGCAAAATCATACCGAAATGTAAAGACCATCGAGACTAGGAAGAGACTGCATCAACTAACGAGCAAAATAACCAGCTAACATCATAATGACAGGATCAAATTCACACATAACAATATTAACTTTAAATATAAATGGACTAAATGCTCCAATTAAAAGACACAGACTGGCAAATTGGATAAAGACTCAAGACCCATCAGTGTGCTGTATTCAGGAAACCCATCTCACGTGCAGAGACACACATAGGCTCAGAATAAAAGGATGGAGGAAGATCTACCAAGCAAATGGAAAACAAAAAAAGGCAGGGGTTGCAATCCTAGTCTCTGATAAAGCAGACTTTAAACCAACAAAGATCAAAAGAGACAAAGAAGGCCATTACATAATGGTAAAGGGATTAATTCAACAAGAAGAGCTAACTATCCTAAATATATATGCACCCAATACAGGAGCACCCAGATTCATAAAGCAAGTCCTGAGTGACCTACAAAGAGACTTAGACTCCCACACATTAATAATGGGAGACTTTAACACCCCACTGTCAACATTAGACAGATCAACGAGACAGAAAGTCAACAAGGATACCCAGGAATTGAACTCAGCTCTGCACCAAGCAGACCTAATAGACATCTACAGAACTCTCCACCCCAAATCAACAGAATATACATTTTTTTCAGCACCACACCACACCTATTCCAAAATTGACCATATACTTGGAAGTAAAGCTCTCCTCAATAAATGTAAAAGAACAGAAATTATAACAAACTGTCTCTCAGATCACAGTGCAATCAAGCTAGAACTCAGGATTAAGAATCTCACTCAAAACCGCTCAACTACGTGGAAACTGAACAACCTGCTCCTGAATGACTACTGGGTACATAACGAAATGAAGGCAGAAATAAAGATGTTCTTTGAAACCAACGAGAACCAAGACACAACATACCAGAATCTCTGGGATGCATTCAAAGCAGTGTGTAGAGGGAAGTTTATAGCACTAAATGCCCACAAGAGAAAGCAGGAAAGATCCAAAATTGACACCCTAACATCACAATTAAAAGAACTAGAAAAGCAAGAGCAAACACATTCAAAACCTAGCAGAAGGCAAGAAATAACTAAAATCAGAGCAGAACTGAAGGAAATAGAGACACAAAAAACCCTTCAAAAAATCAATGAATCCAGGAGCTGGTTTTTTGAAAGGATCAACAAAATTGATAGACTGCTAGCAACATTAATAAAGAAAAAAAGAGAGAAGAATCAAATAGATGCAATAAAAAATGATAAAGGGGATATCACCACCGATCCCACAGAAATACAAACTACCATCAGAGAATATTACAAACACCTCTACGCAAATAAACTAGAAAATCTAGAAGAAATGGATAAATTCCTCAACACATACACCCTCCCAAGACTAAACCAGGAAGAAGTTGAATCTCTGAATAGACCAATAACAGGAGCTGAAATTGTGGCAATAATCAATAGCTTACCAACCAAAAAAAGTCCAGGACCAGATGGGTTCACAGACGAATTCTACCAGAGGTACAAGGAGGAGCTGGTACCATTCCTTCTGAAACTATTCCAATCAATAGAAAAAGAGGGAATCCTCCCTAACTCATTTTATGAGGCCAGCATCATCCTGATACCAAAGCCTGGCAGAGACACAACAAAAAAAGAGAATTTTAGACCAATATCCTTGATGAACATTGACGCAAAAATCCTCAATAAAATACTGGCAAACAGAATCCAGCAGCACATCAAAAAGCTTATCCACCATGATCAAGTGGGCTTCATCCCTGGGATGCAAGGCTGGTTCAATATACGCAAATCAATAAATGTAATCCAGCATATAAACAGAACCAAAGACAAAAACCACATGATTATCTCAATAGATGCAGAAAAGGCCTTTGACAAAATTCAACAACCCTTCATGCTAAAAACTCTCAATAAATTAGGTATTGATGGGACGTATCTCAAAATCATAAGAGCTATCTATGACAAACCCACAGCCAATATCATACTGAATGGGCAAAAACTGGAAGCATTCCCTTTGAAAACTGGCACAAGACAGGGATGCCCTCTCTCACCACTTCTATTCAACATAGTGTTGGAAGTTCTGGCCAGGGCAATTAGGCAAGAGAAGGAAATCAAGGGTATTCAATTAGGAAAAGAGGAAGTCAAATTGTCCCTGTTTGCAGATGACATGATAGTATATCTAGAAAACCCCATTGTCTCAGCCCAAAATCTCCTTAAGCTGATAAGCAACTTCAGCAAAGTCTCAGGATACAAAATCAATGTACAAAAATCACAAGCATTCTTATACATCAATAACAGACAAACAGAGAGCCAAATCATGAGTGAACTCCCATTCACAATTGCTTCAAAGAGAATAAAATACCTAGGAATCCAACTTACAAGGGATGTGAAGGACCTCTTCAAGGAGAACTACAAACCACTGCTCAAGGAAATAAAAGAGGATACAAACAAATGGAAGAACATTCCATGCTCATGGGTAGGAAGAATCAATATCATGAAAATGGCCATCCTTCCCAAGGTAATTTACAGATTCAATGCCATCCCCATCAAGTTACCAATGACTTTCTTCACAGAATTGGAAAAAACTACTTTAAAGTTCACATGGAACCAAAAAAGAGCCCGCATCGCCAAGTCAATCCTAAGCCAAAAGAACAAAGCTGGAGGCATCACACTACCTGACTTCAAACTATACTACAAGGCTACAGTAACCAAAACAGCATGGTACTGGTACCAAAACAGAGATATAGATCAATGGAACAGAGCAGAGCCATCAGAAATAATGCCACATATCTACAACTATCTGATCTTTGACAAACCTGACAAAAACAAGAAATGGGGAAAGGATTCCCTATTTAATAAATGGTGCTGGGAAAACTGGCTAGCCATATGTAGAAAGCTGAAACTGGATCCCTTCCTTACACCTTATACAAAAATCAATTCAAGATGGATTAAAGACTTAAATGTTAGACCGAAAACCATAAAAACCCTGGAAGAAAACCTAGGCATTACCGTTCAGGACATAGGCATGGGCAAGGACTTCATGTCGAAAACACCAAAAGCAATGGCAACAAAAGCCAAAATTGACAAATGGGATCTAATTAAACTAAAGAGCTTCTGCACAGCAAAGGAAACTACCATCAGAGTGAACAGGCAACCTACAAAATGGGAGAAAATTTTCGCAACCTACTCATCTGAGAAAGGGCTAATATCCAGAATCTACAATGAACTCCAACAAATTTACAAGAAAAAAACAAACAACTCCATCAAAAAGTGGGCGAAGGACATGAACAGACACTTCTCAAAAGAAGACATTTATGCAGCCAAAAAACACATGAAAAAATGCTCACCATCACTGGCCATCAGAGAAATGCAAATCAAAACCACAATGAGATACCATCTCACACCAGTTAGAATGGCAATCATTAAAATGTCAGGAAACAACAGGTGCTGGAGAGGATGTGGAGAAATAGGAACACTTTTACAGTGTTGGTGGGACGTAAACTAGTTCAACCCTTGTGGAAGTCAGTGTGGCGATTCCTCAGGGATCTAGAACTAGAAATTCCATTTGACCCAGCCATCCCATTACTGGGTATATACCCAAAGGACTATAAATCATGCTGCTATAAAGACACATGCACATGTATGTTTATTGCAGCATTATTCACAATAGCAAAGACTTGGAACCAACCCAAATGTCCAACAATGATAGACTGGATTAAGAAAATGTGGCACATATACACCATGGAATACTATGCAGCCATAAAAAATGATGAGTTCATGTCCTTTGTAGGGACATGGATGAAATTGGAAATCATCATTCTCAGTAAACTATCGCAAGAACAAAAAACCAAACACCGCATATTCTCACTCATAGGTGGGAATTGAACAATGAGAACACATGGGCACAGGAAGGGGAACATCACACTTCGGGGACTGTTGTGGGGTGGGGGGAGGGGGGAGGGATAGCATTGGGAGATATACCTAATGCTAGATGAGAAGTTGGTGGGTGCAGCGCACCAGCATGGCACATGTATACATATGTAACTTACCTGCACGTTGCGCACATGTACCGTAGAGCCTAAAGTATAATAATAATAATAATCATAATTAAAAGAAAAAAAAAACCTGACATATTTTATTGAAATAGAAAAGTGCGGTTCTCATTATGTATTTGTGATATCTAGTTAAAGATAATGTCAAACAACAAAAAAAAAAAAAAAAAAAAAAAAGAGATGTGTTCCTGAGCTTCTCAGCTGGGGTCACCAGATAAAATACCGGGCACTCAGTTAATTTGAATTTTAAATTATTCAAATTTTTGAAATGGGAATAATGTTTAGTGTAAGTATACCCCAAATATACTTATTTTATGTTGTGTTGTTTTTTGTTTTTTTGAGATAGGGCCTCACTTTGTCCCCCAGGCTTCAGTCCAGTGGCACAATCTCAGCTCACTGCAGCCTTGACCACCTGGGTTCATCCTCCTGCCTCAGCCCCTGAAGTAGCCGGGACTGCAGACATGCGCCACCGCAGCCGGCCAATTTCTTTGTATTTTTGGTAAAGATAGGGTTTCACCATGTTTCCCAGGCTGGTCTCGAATTCCTGAGCTGGAGCAATCTGCCTGCCTTGACCTCCCAAAGTGCTAGGATTACAAGCAGGAGCCACCACACTGGGCCTGAAATTTAAATATAACTGAGCATCCTGCATTTTCAGTTGCTAGATCTGACAATCCCATTTTCAGCACGGAGTCTGAAAATAGGCCCCAGGAGCCCTCGCCCCACTTACCTCCTCCTCCTCCTCCTCCTGACTCCCACGTCTGCCCATGTCCTGCTCTGCCAAGTTAGGGCTGTCTGCCCAGGTCTAGCCTTAGTTCTGCCATTCCAATGAATACACATTTAGACATCTCTCTGCGCACACACATATGCACACAGGTGTGGATCTGTGTGCACTTGGGATTATGCTATCTGTGCAATTCTGTAATCTGGTTAATGAGGCCAACATTTTTCTGTGTTAATAAAAGTAGCCCTGATTTGTCTTTCTAATGAACATCACTGAGGAAGCCATTGTGGTTTGCATATACCATAGTTATCTAACCAGTAATCTTCTGTGGACATTTAGGTGAAGAACATCGTTGTACATACAATTTAAGCCCTCATCTAATTATCTTCTAAGAATAAATTCTTGGAAGTGCAATTGCTGGGTCAAAGAGTATGTAGATTTTCCATTTTATACATAATTCCATCGTGTCTTCAGAAAGGTTATACGAACGCACACTTCTACCAACAGTGCACAAGCAGGCCTGAGCCCATTCCTCCCACCTTGCCAGTGTTACATGTTGTTGAGTTTTAAGTCAGTTTCATGGATTAAAATGGGTGGAAAATGACATCCCATTTGTTGTGATAATTTGCATCTCTTTGATTATAGGTAAGGTGAAGCACCTGTCATCACTTACTGGCCATGTACTGATAATTGTATAAATCCTCTCTCTTGGTCTCTGCCTACTCTTCCATGCGGGTGTTAGAGTTTTTCTTATCTTTTTGTAAGCGCTTTTTGCATATTAAGGATATTAATGTAATGGGTTTCCTTTAGAGGTACAGCAGTTTTCATTTTTATGCCACTTATTTTACATTTTAATTTTTAAATTTTTCTTTTATGCTGTCTATTTTTGGTGCCATGCTTGGAAAGGCTTTTTCTGTGTGAAGATTAGATAAATGTTCATTTAAAGGCTCACCTTATTCTTTTAGTTTTATTTTACTGTTTATTTTTAAATCCTCCTGGAACCCAGTTGTGTTGATCTTGGTTTCTGTGACTCCCTTTCTGTCTTTGGCTCTCTGATGCTCGCTATGTGTCACTCTGTCTGAGTTCATGGAAGCTTGCATCTTCCCCACTCTACCCCCAGTGTGTCTCTATCTGATGTTTCCAGTCTTCCTGCCATTTGGACATTTTTTTCTCACCCTAGCCCCAGACTTCCCACCTTCCCCACACACAGCTCCCAACTCTTGCATGGGATTGTTTCCGATTATTCCAGACTGATCGCCAGGTAAGCGAGCGTGATGAGCAGATCAGAAATGCCAATGAGGGAAGAGTCTCTGCAGGTTTTTGGTGCTTAATCCTGGTTGCACCTCTGCATTTTAGCAGCATGGATCTCGTGCACTCTGACACTTTTGTGAAGGAGAGCCCATCTCTGAGTGTTGGGTCTCAGTCTATTAGATCTACTTAATACTCTAGCTCTCAAAACAGGTATTTCTTTGTTTAGCTAAGTCTAACTGTGATCTGGGCATCTCACTATCAAACTATAGGCTTCCTTAAAAATCAGACCTGTTCTATTCCGCTAACTATCTATATGAAGAATCTTAGAAGGATGATGTACCCTTATTTTCCCTTATTTTTTGTGGACTCCTTGGTAACCATAAGGGGAGAGGTGGCATAGTACAAGAATTAAGATCTCAGGTTCTGAATTCAGATACCTGGAATCAAATCCTATCTTGTCACTCACTTGCTGGTTGACCTTGGGCAAGTGATGTCATTTCATTGAGCTCCAGCCTCCGTGCCTGTAAAATCAGGATAAGAATAATACTTACTTCTTAGAGCTGTTGTGAGGATTAAGGAAGAGAATGCACAAGTCACAAGATGTGCTCAGTACAGGACCTGGCAAACTGTCAGCACTTGATAAATGTCAGCTAATTAATTAAGTCACTCTCATCCTAACCTTACTTGACTGGGATTATTTCAGGGGATGGAAGGAATATGTCAACTTCATAGCTCACAATCCCAGCCCCACCCCAGTACCCTGGCTCCAGAGTTTGCATAAAATCCTTAATCCAGCTGTTCGTGGTGTGTCTAGTTTTACAGCCAGACCGTGGCTTTTGGAGGGAAGAAGCAGAGTGTTCTTCATATTCATGAGCCTCTGGCACTGCTTGAGCCTGTGTCCATTGGATAGGGATGAAGTCTCAGGCTTTGTCACCTGGTGGATGGGAGCTAATGAGGCCAAACCAGGAACTTAGTCTGTTCATGGCCTCTTCTCTTTGTTTCAGAGATGTTGGCTTTAGAGCTAAGGGTCCTAGTAAGAAGTCAAATAGGCCCTAGGCTTTTGAGGTCATGGATTTGAAAACTGTGACACACACACATACATGCATGTACACGTACTCACACAAATACAACTCTTTTCCATAAGATTCACAGGGAGTTTACAGATGCCCTGTGGCCACCTCTGATCCCCTAGTTCACCTAAAAAAACAGCCCAGAGAGGTTGACCTCACACATTAAGTTGATGGTAGAGATTTCTTCATTCATTGAGCTAATATTTACTGGGCACATATTGTGTGCAGTCCTTGACTTTCATCCAAGCTTCATTTTCATTGTCACAATTTGTGCTCTCTCCCTAGTCTATCTCTCCTCCCAAAGGGGAGCAGGGAGAAAGAAGAAATGCTCCACTTAGTGTCACTTCTGGAAAAAAAAAACAAAACCCTGGTATGCTTTTGCTACCAATGGAAGATCAGTAATATCATCTCTGTATAAGGACCACAGCGTGTTGCAACAGGGTCAGACAGACTCATCTGTGAGGGATGGACAGATGGAGCCGGAGCTGCCTGTTTTGCTGTACCAGGAGACGCAGGTTAGGAGCAAGCTTCAGAACACAGTGTACTTCTGTGATGTTTGGAGGTGGGAGTAGGTTGGAGGTGATCATGCCACTGTGCACGCAGATAAATTGAGGTCCAGAGATGGAATTGGAACCAAGTGCATGGGAGAAATGGGCCTTTCCTGGTTTTGTTTTTTCCTGTAATTAGACCTGCTGATTCTCTCTCTCGGCCTCAGCCTCTCAGACAATTTCCTCCTTCCAAAAGAGTTCCCCAATTCTGGGACATTATGCAGACATCTCAAAATTGGGCTAATGGAAGCCATTTGATCACATATATATAGATAGACATACACTGAATATGCAATTTGCAGCATTTAAGCCACTCCAGGCCAGAACAGCAGAACAGCAGGCCAATGCCCTCCTCCAGGGAGGGAGGTGATAGATGTCCATTTCCTCCGCTCAGGAGGGATGGTGTGTGCTTCCTGAGTGAACCTGTTCCATTTCCGATGGCTCTGCCTTGGGAGTTGGAGAACATTCATTTTAATCAGTACTGTGGAGTAGCAAATTAATACATAGAGATGTGACATTTGAGACAAATTGGGCAGCACTTCTCAATAAGTGGAGAATCAGGATGATTTTCATATCACGTCCTCAATAATCCCACAAATAGTTCATCATGCATAGTAATATTTTACCCCTTTGGGGAAGAGTATTAACATAGCTTTAAGATGATATTATGCCAAACTCTAGTGCCCTGACCCTCTTCCTGTCAGGGTGTCAGGAGAAACAGTGATGAGGAGGAAGGAGCATTCTCAGGCAGCTGCCTGCTTGCAGATACAGTGTACCTCTGCTTCACTTCTCTGTCCCCATTCATTCATTCTTCATTCATTCAACAAATATTTACTGAATGCCTGCTATATATCAGTCCCAAAGTAGGCTTTGAGGATACAAGAATGAATAAGAAGTGGCCCCTACATTCGAGGAGCTCTGAAACCTAAAAATGTTGGGAGAGAAGTAAGGGCATAAGCCCAGGAGACAGGAGATGTGGATCCAAACCCTAGCTTTCCCTCAGGCTGGCTGTGAGACCTTGGGCAAGTCTCCCAACCTCCCTGAAATGATTTTTTTGCAAAACAGAAACTATAATGCCCGCTTTAATAGGTTGTAATGAGGATTAAAGGAGTCAGTGCATGACAAGTGCCTGGCACAGAGTTGCTATTCAAAAACAACCAATTCCTCTACCACATGGAGAAAATTGCTCTCTATGCCTGGTTAGGTTACTGGAGATCAAGTTTGAGCTCTGCCACATCCCCACTGTATGCCCTTAGAAAAGGAACTACACCTCTCAGACTCCTCCTATGAAAAATGGGGTAATTTTCTCTCCATTTCAAGAGGACTGTGAGCATGAATGACAAGGTCTAGAAAGAACCTAGGGTGACATTTGGCACATAGTAGGCACTCAGTAAAAGGAAGCTAATATAACAAGGCATGGTGGGTTTTATGGGAGTGAAAAAAAACAATTCTTTCCCCTGACAAAACCTTTGGTCAAATCTTATGGCTGTCCAAGGGCAAGAACTATCACTTTTTTGTTTTCTCTGCCACCATGATACCTTAGTCTAGGGCCTGCCACAAAGTAGGAGGGTCCTGCAATGGTAGCTATTGCTTGCATCTCCTGACCGGGATCCCTACTAGTCTATATAGGGCTTTTGTGCAACACAAAAGTTGCTACTCTGAGAAGACACTGTCCTGTGAGCATATGGCTCAGTGGATAGCATATAGGCTGTGTTCTAATCCTTATCACCCCTCTTCCTGGGCATACTTTTGCAGTACTCAACTTTAACAACTTGAAGGTTCTGGAGCTTTACTTCAGAACCGTCCTCTTGGGAGTCTGCGGTCATTCACCATCCAACAAAAGATTCAGAGATTCATTGGATGCTTGGGAGCAAAGATCTCAGAGAGCTTTCACTTGAAACCCTTTAATTGGGTTAAAGCGTTTAGCCCTTTAAATCATTCGAGTGTGGTGGCTTACACCTGTAATCCTAGCACTTTGGGATGCCAAGGCCAGAGGATCATTTGAGGACAGGAGTTTGAGACCAGCCTGGGCAACATAGCAAGACTCCATCTCTACAAAATATTAAAAAGAAAATTAGCTAGGCATGGTGGCATGCACCCATAGCCCTACCTGTTCAGGAGGCTGAGGCAGGAGGATCACTACAGCCCAGGGGGTTGAGGCTGGAGTGAGCTGTGATTGTGCCACTGCACTCCAGCCTGGGCAACAGAACAAGATTCTGTCTCAAACAAACAAACCAAACCAACAACAACAACAAAAAACCCAACCGTTTAATTGCTTCCAGGATGGAGTCCAGACTCCTTACCTGGCCATCAGAACCTCCGGCATCAGCCCTACCTCCACCCCCTTGCAGTTCTCAGATGCACCATACTCTGTCTTCCCACTTATCTTTCAAACACACTGAGTCCCCTCTCCTGAACCACCTCACCACTACCACCCAACTCTTCTCTTCTGTTCTCTGCCTAAACTAAATCCAAGAGGCTGCCCCTGTGCACAACAGCCCTATTCTATTACCTCTTGGCTCCCTGCACTTCTTCTTCTATCACGTGCATCACTCGTGTATTTTCTGTTCCTTGTTTACCTTCTCTACTCTTGTGTGTGCTTCTGGACAGGAAGAACACTCAATAGAGCATTGAAGTCAGAGCTCAGGGTCTAAAGGAAGACTTGACTCCCAACTCTTCCAGGTAGTAGCCAGCATGTGACTTTGAGCAAGTCACTTAACCTCCTCTGACCCCTTATCATAGGAGGACAATAAGAATAAACCCTACTCTGTGGGATTGTTGTAGGGAAGAAATGGGGTAACACATCAAGTGCTCCTAATAATGCCTGGCATAGAATAAACACTCACTAAGTGGATGTGTAAGCTATTACAATCACTCTTCACAGTTGTGCCTAGCCCAGGGTCAGACACATAGTAGATGCTCAACAAATACCGATTAAACAAGTGAATGGATAAATGATCGTCTTGCCCCATATGAAAGGCCCAGGCAAGAAAAGAGATTTAGGCTCAAGGTACCTGATACCATATTTCTCTGACTCTAAGATGCCCCCAGTCATAAGATCCAGCTTTAGTTGATATACTATTAAGAAAGAAAAAATATTGCCAATTAAAGTGTGACATGCTATTGACTATAAGACACATCTTAATTTCAGAGATATTAAAATATGGAAAAGCTTGCACCCTAGAACCGATGAAATATGGTAACTGCTTAATTGCTCCTAACCACCCCTTAGCCTCAGTTGAGGTGTATTTATCATTCCGACCTCTTCTCTGACCCAGAGCTCTCTGATGGTCAGGACTCCTCCTTTTCAGCATTCAGGTGGAGACTCTTAACCATGTGATCACCTGTTAATTTATTCTCTCGGCTCCAAGTCTCATTACTTCTCAATTTTCTGCATTGAACTCTATTTAACACTTATTAGCACAGGTCTTTAGCTGATAAACGCCCTTTTCACGGGAAGCAGCAGGGTGCCCCAGGCTTGACCCTGCCTCCCATAACAGTGTTCAAGGCAGGGGGGCCCAGAGACCCCCAAACATGGCTAACTCAGGACCACTGCCAGCCCACTCCCAGCCCCTCCCAGGATGGACCCCTTGGTACCAAAGAACCATTGGGTGGGGACCTGGATGTGATTTCTTCCGCGTGGATAGAAGGGGAGAGGGTTGTCCTTCAACTGCTACTCTGGTAGGGACCGTAGCTGGACATGCATATCTGTCTCCTTCCCGTGCCCTTGGGTCAGGTGACCCTGTTGGAGCTTCCCCACTGACCCTAGCCCTAGAGGTTTAGGGGATGCATGCCTTTCTGCCACCTCTTCCTTGGGGTGACTTATTTCCCAACCCATGAGCCCAGCATCAGTGGGGAGAGAAGGCTTCCAAACAGAAGTGTCAAATTGAATATTTCAGTCCCGCCTCTTGGCATTAATGAATAACTCGGGAGTGATTAACCACTGTTTTGGATTATTCTTTCTACCTTTTCCTTTATTAATGTGAATAATTGAGAGTTGAACCCACTGACATTTCATTTTAACAGCAGGAGAGAAAAGCACTTACCGCATTAGGTAGGAGATTCTGATTTGGAGATTTGGCGGTGGACAGATGGCATCCCTTTCCTTCCCCTGTGGATGCCATTACATGATAGGCGTTGTTTCACAGTCCTTTATCCTCATACAAGCTGCAGGGTCCATAGCCCAGGGCCTCTGAGATGAAGAAAACAAAGGAACTGGCACTCGTCGAGCACCTTCGACATGCTCAGCAATGCAAGGGTGGGGGCTTTATAGACAACCGACACATCACCCCTCGTGAGCAAGGCCTTAGGATCCCCATTTTACAGATAAGGAAGTTGAGGCCTAGAGCGGTGAGTTACCTTGCCTGAGATGAACCAGGACCTAAGGGTCATGCACAGTTTAAAAATCAGTCTGGTTCCAAAGCCCACACTCTCTCCACTATGTTCCCGCTGAAAATAAGCCCTGCACAGTTCTCCAGGCCTGCCCCACTCGCCTATGCCTACCCCACAGCAGGAGAGGCCTGCGAGAGTCGGGTGGGCCAGCAGCATGATGCTGGGGCATCTCCCTGAGCCTGCGGTCCCCAGCCCTGGCCTTGCTCAGGGCATTGTTGCTGCCTGAGACCCATCTCATGGACAGTGGCTTTGCTTCCCAGCTCTGTCATACTTCCTTCCAGCTCTCCGCTTCCTGTTATCCCTCAAGACCTTTATCCAGCTATATTTGCAGAGTAAACAGACTGGGCTTGGTAATGAATTACTTGACCAGGAGCTAGTCTTGGGAAGTGGAGGGGACAGGGCAGGTGAAACACATTTGAGCCTCAGGGCCTCCGTACATTCTGTTCCCCTTGCCTGTATCCGGTGGCCCCAAAGCCCTCTCCCTGGTTCCATTCAGCTCTGTGCTCATGTGTCTTCTGATTGAGAAGCCTTTTCTGACCACACTGTGTAACACAGCACCTGTTACCTGTCACTCCCTATCACCTCCTGACATATGCTATGACTGTTTATTTATTTGCTTATTGTCCTTCTCTGCAAGAATGTGAGCTTCCTGGGGTCAGGAGCTTTGTGTTGTTTTGCATTGCTCTTGTTCTGTGCTGATTCCTCAGCTCCTAGGACAGGTCCTGTCACATGTTAGGTACTCAGTAAATATTTGGTGAATGAATGGAATCAAAGACCAGAAGAAAGAGCAAAGGCATTTGAGCAACTGCAAGAAGGGCGGTTGTGGAGTATGAGGGCAGGGGTGTGGCTGGAGCTGAACTGGCTTGAGGGACAGGGAACAGCTCATGTAGGACCTAAGAGGCCACAGGAAGGAGTATGGGCCTTACTCACAAGAAGGGGACAATCGCTGAAGGGTCTTAGGCAGGGAAGTGGCTCAGTGAGATTTATGCTTTAGAGACATTGGGGAGAGCAGGGGCAGACTGTGGGGAAGGAAACCAGTCACAGGAGGCAAAGCAGGGACCACTGTCGAGCATAGAATGTTTCTGAACCTTTACCAGCACTGAGGATGGTGCCAGGACAAGGGGAGACCAAGCCCAGGGCTCACTCCCCGCATTGCCTTTATGGATGGACATTTACACTGCTGGAACAGAAGGAATGCCCTCTACATGGAGCAGCTTAGCCTTCACAATTGCTTACACAGAATGTTTGTGATACTTCTGTCTGTTCTGCTGACATTCACGATGTGACTGTAACTGATTGAACAAGCTCACCTGAAGAGTCCTGCTGAATAGATGAATGTTCAAGTGTGGGGGTCTCCAGTTGTGAGTGATGTGGATGGAGCCCTAGAGATCATACTGGGAAATTATGCAGAGGAGTCAGGGCAGGGAGACATAGCAAATGCATTGGGTGATGATGATTGTCAGGATGATAATGAAAGCTAGCATTGCTGGGGCTCTTACCAGGTGCCAGGCACTCTTCTAAGTGCCTTACATTTTAACATTTAATTCTTAAGCAGTCCTTTGAGATAGGCCCTATTATTATCTCCATTTTACAGATGAGGCACTGAAAGTTAAGTAACTTGCTTGAGGTCACACAGCTAGTAAGAGGTAAAGTGTGGGTTTGAATCCAGACAGTTTGACTTCAGCCTACAAAAAGGAATAAAATAATTTCACATAGTTGCGACTATTGGATCCAAATTAAATATTCCACTATAATAGGGAGCAGTGTCAAGCTTTGTACTTTAAAGAATCTAACAAAAGGAAAAGATTAGTGATCAGACTATATTCAAATGTAAAAGTTCTGCACAATAAAAATCATGTAAAATGGGAAGAGAAACAACTGACTTGAATAATATTCTACCAAATGTGGCAGCAAAGGGTTAACCTCTGCGTTGTATAATGAACCCATACAAAGTGGTAAGAAAGGTATCAAGGAGTTCACACCAGAGGAAATAGAGTCAGCAAATAAATACACAGCAGCACTACCTGGTCCTGATAGTTATCAATGTAATGTCAATTAAGACAATGAAATGGCTCTTTATCCCTATTAAGTTAGGCTGAAGAACTTCGGTGGGTATGATGCAGTGCTGGAGTGGTGGCAGAGACACAGACACACTCGCACATGGCTGGTGCTGATGTAAATTAGTCCTTTGGAAATCCAGCTTGACAATATGTATCAGGAGTCATAAAATGCTCATGTCATTTGACCCAGTAATTCCCCTCCTGGGAATATATCCTAAGGAAATAATTCAACAGAAGAAGAAAGTTGTATGCATGAAAGTGTTGATTTCAGCATTATTTATAATGATGAAAAATTGGAAACCATAAAAATGTCCAACAACAGGGGCATGGCCAGGCAAATTATGGTAGATCTACCTAATAGATTTATGCAGCCATTTAAAAGTATAATAGCATTATTTAGCAATACAGACAGATGTTTATGATATTATTTTCCATGAAAAAACCAGAATGCGAAATCGATTCTTCATATTTATTACAAACATGTAAAGTAGGTTTTATATGAACAGGGACTGGATGGAAATAAAAAAAGAAACAATTGACATGGGCAGGCAGTGAGATGTGGGTGAATTTTTTTTTAGGTTCCTCTTTATGGCTACTCAAGTGTTGTTTGTGTGATAAATAGCAAATGGGAGTAAAACCAAAATCAGAGTAAACTAATACCCAAACCAACATCAGTGAAGCCCTGGCTTGTGTGAAAGCTACATGGGGGTGTCAGTTGGCTATGAACATAACATGAATCAAATGTCACATGGCTCTATTAATCGAAATATAGACTCTGGATCTTGGAGGGTGGATGCATTCAGAAGAAGGAAATTCATGTAATAAAGCATTGATCAGTAGCAAGGTGTTTTGTTTTGTTTTACTGAGATAAGGCCTTACTCTCTCACCCCGGCTGGAGTGCTATAGTGTGATCATGGCTCACTGTAGCCTTGACCTGCTGGGTTTAAGTAATCCTCCTGCCTCAGCCTACTGAGTAGCTGGAACTACAGGTGTGCACCACTACACTTGGCTAAATTTCTGTAGAGATGGTATCTTGCTATGTTGCTCAGGCTGGTCTCGAACTCCTGGGCTCAAATGATCCTTCCATCTCAGCCTCCCAAAATGCTGGGATTACAGGCATGAGCCACTGTGCCTGGCCACAAGATGTTTTTGAGGGTCCTGGATTGTATCTCTAGCACAAGACCCAAAACTAAGTAGGTATTTGGGGGAAATTAATGAGATAAGTAACTATGACACAAAGAATAGTTAAAGAGAAGATCTGGAAGTGACAAGAGAGTTTGTCTCACAGAAGACAAATAAGGATTCATTCTGCATTGCTGCAGGGAGTAGAACAATGTCCAATGGAAAGATGTGAAAAGTAGGTGAATTCCAGCCAAGAATCAAGAAGTTGTTTTATATAGCTTTAATTACCCTAAATTGGAGTAGGCTGCCTTGTGATGTAATGAGTTCCTCATTTCTGGAGGTGATCAAGCAAGGCTTTGATTGATCAAGCTCTGCCAAGGATTCTGTTAACATACTTTCCAAACTGGCAGGTATACTGGATTTTATCAAAGTTGACATTCTATTGATTGTAAGATGTACCATTATTTTATGTGCCACTAAGAAAGAAAAAAGTGCCAATTAAACGATCACATACCCTTGGTTGTAATACTCATTCTAATTTCTGAATTGTTTATGTGTGAAAAAAAACTGTGAAATGCTATGTAGCCCTGAGGGTTGCATGATGGGAGCACCCAAGCCTACAAGCTAAATGTGGCACATTTTCTAATCTTATCATAAAGCAAATATATATACAATCATTCTATCTATATCAAATAGTAAACTTAAATACATATATTTCAACAAATATATATTTTAAAAATATGTTTCTTTATGCAGTCTATCACTGATGGGCATTTGGGTTGGTTCCAAGTCTTTGCTATTGTAAATAGTGCTGCAGTAAACATACATGTGCATGTATGTTCATAGCAGAATGATTTATAATCCTTTGGGTATATACCCAGTAATGGGATTGCTGGGTCAAATGGTGTTTCTGGTTCTAGATCCTTGAGGAATCGCCACACTGTCTTCCACATATACACCATGGAATACTATGCAGCCATGAAAAAGAATGATTTCATGTCCTTAGCAGGGACATGGATGAAGCTGGAAATCATCATCCTCAGCAAACCAACAGAGGAACAGAAAACCAACACCACATGTTCTCACTTATTCATAAGTGGGAGTTGAACAATGAGAACACATGGACACAGGCAGGCGAACATCACACTCTGGGGCCTATTGGGGGTGGGGGGAAAGGGAAGGGAGAGCATTAGGACAAATACCTGATCCATGAGGGGCTTAAAACCTAGATGACGGGTTGATAGGTGCAGCAAACCACCATGGGACATGTATACCTGTGTAACAAACCTGCACATTCAGAACATGTATCCCAGAACTTAAAGTAAAATTTAAAAACATGTTTCTCTATAAATAAAATAATAAACTATAAATCTTAACTAAATATATGTATATAAATAAAATATTCATGCACATAAACTAAATACACACATACACACAGAGAGAGAGCGAGGAGTCCAGTGTAAATGGGCATCTTTCAAAAGATAGAGGAGGAGACTTCAGAGATATCCTTCTGGTGGCTGGCCATACTTTCTTGAGCCCCATGTCCCAGGTGCATGCACCCACATTCTTTTCCTGCTGAAGATTTATTCTTGTGAGAAGCTTGGCTGAACTGCATAGGGGCTTGCTCTAGATGCTTTCTAAGATCCATGACAAATCTAGGAGTCGCTAATCCAATGGATCTATAATACTTTAAATCAGCAACTCCTCATCCACTCATTCCATTGACTTTTATTCCAAAGTGCTTTCTAATCTCTAGTATTGGTCTAGGCCCTGCCTCTCAGGTGCCATCAACAATAAGACTGTAGGGATCCAGGCCTGTGGCCCTCCTGTTGTCCCAGAGCCCCAGCATCTCTGGAACCCCTACAGCCCTTTGTGATCCAGGAATCTGCAGAGGGCCTGGGAAGGGATGGGTGCTTTACCCAGGCATTAGCTTTCCCCAGGCCCAAGTAAGCCTAGACCCAGTGCCATGGTGGCTCTTCATGTCTCTCACCCCCTTCTGGAGGCAGGGAGGAGACAGGACACTGCTGGGACAATAGGATAAGCTTACACTTTGGAATCATAGAGTTCTTGGGCTAATCTGTCACTCACTGTGGAATGCTCTGTAATATCTCTGAAGCTCAGTTTTCTCAACTGTAAAATAGGGGTATGAGCATAATGAGATAACAGCAGAGCTCACATACAGCCATGCCCAGTGAGGTTGAGTGTGCTTCCCCCTCCAAGATCCCATTTCGCCCTGAGAAGGAAAAGAATTTTCAGCAGGAAAAGAATGTGGGTGCGTGTACCTGGGTTCTGGGGGCTCCAGCTAGTATGGTCATGGGACTCTTCTCCTAAAGCTTCTGTGTCCATCTCAAATGAGGGGTAAGATGCAGGAAGACTTCCTTCTTTTCTTGAGACATATGTCTGGAAGACTGTAGTTTTAGCAGCTCCACCCTTCATAAGCCAGGGAGATACATATTTTCTTTCCTGTGCTGCACACCCAGCTGCCTTGGGGAAAAGCAGGGACCCTGCTTAGAGGTACACATGGACTGGTTGGCTTCTGGCTGAGGCTTCTTAGTACAGAGAGTATCTTTGTTTCTTATTGTCCAACCAAGAACAAACAGGAGGAAATGCCCTCAAACACTATAAAGGTTATGCAAACCTAGGTGTTTTGTTGTTGCTGTTGTTAATCTACCCATCCGTCCATTCATATGCCTTGAATACCTCTTCTGAACAAGGCCTGGAAAAACCCACATGGGTAGCACCAGCCCTTGCCCTTGGGCAATCATGGTCTAGTGGAGGAGACAGATAAAAAATCAGACAACTGTGACAACTGCTGGAGAGCTGAGCGCTTAGGGCACAGTGGTCGCTTGCCTAGGCTCCAGAAAAAGAGCACACTGGAGCGACTGTGGATTCCACACCATGGCCTACTGGGGAATTCCCAGGCTCTGAGCCAGCAGCACTTCTGACCTCTCAAGGTGAGAGTTTCCCTGGCATAGCTGGAGAACAGAGATGCAACCAGTGCTCCTGGAGCAGAGTGAGGGAGACGAGTGGTAGGAAGCGATAAAGTTGGAGACAAGGGACCAGGTCACACACAGCCTTTACATTATGGGAAGAACTTGGTTCCTACTCTGAGTTTATCAGGACCCATGGGCAGGTTCTGAGCAGAAGCTGACCTGGTCTGACCTACCTTTAACCGGCTGCTGTGCTGAGAATATGCTAAAGGAGTGCAGAGTGGGAACAGGGAGACTGGCCTGGAGTCTAATGCAGCAATGCAGGTGAGAGGCCAGGGGGAGCTCTGGGTGAGAGCCATAACAGTGAAGGCGGAGAGAAGTGGGCATCTTCCAGACAGAGTTTGAAGGTGGAGCTAATAGAACTGGCTGGCAGATTAGAAGTGGGTGCTGGAGAGGAGCCAAGGTTAGCTCCCAGGGTTTGGGGGATCAACAGGCAGTATGGAGCTGCCCCTAACTGAGGTGGCAAAGCCCATAGGAAGAGCAGGTTTGGGGTGCGGAGATCAGGAGCTCAGTTCAGACTGTTAGGTGTGAGATGCCTGCCAGGAATATGGGAGGAACTGGTGGGTAGGCAGCTGGATGGAGAGAGCCTATCTGCCCATGTAAGTTGGAGCATCCTTAGCATGTAGATTGTATTGAAAGCCATGAGGTCAGATGAGATGACCTAGCAAGGGAGTAGAGATAGAAAAGAGGGGTTCTCTTTACTCCCCAAGGCTGCCTTTGCCTGTGGTATTCAGAGAGTGCCCTTTGCCCCTTTTTTTCCCCAGGTGTGGACCTGGAAAACAGTTATGTCTGTTTCTGGTTCTTGCAGCAGTTGTAGTGTCAGCTCCTTCCAGAGGTCTAAGAAGGGGCAGATTAGGCTGCAGAGAGCTGGGAACCAAGAACAGTACTGCCCCTGGCAAAGGAGACCTAGCCCCTGCCCCGAAGGGCTTCCCAGCTCCCTACTTATCTCCCTGAAGCAGGTGCCCAGCTCCCAGCAGGAGCTCAGCACATGTTGGCTGAGTGGAGGGATGTGGGGTCTCAGGAGAGCTGGTGGGTTCTACCCTGTGGTCCTGAGAGAGAAACAAGAAGGACTGTGTTGTCGAGAGGATGCCCCTCTGAGGGAGAAAGGCAGGTCGTGTGTGTGCGTGGGTGCCGGGGAGCAGATGGCAGCGCAGACAAAGGCTCGCCTGTGGCACAGGGCACAGAAGCTCATCTCTGCCTGGCAGGCACCTGTTGCCCAGGGAAAAATCCATAACGGCACGATGATGACTGATAATATTTGAAAGGAAGCCGCAACGTCTGCTTTCAAAGCAGCCCTCCCCGGAATGCTGAACTGCCCTCGGCTCCCATCTCAGTGCCTTTGTCGATGGCCATAACGCTCAGCCAGCTTGCTGGCATTCACACCTAGAGAACAATTAATCTGTGGCTTGGGCTTAGTGTTGGGCTTCTTCCTAAAGGCTAATCGTTGATTCACAAAAAGGAAGCTTTGGTGGCCCATTGCAGATGGGAACCCCAGGAAAACAAAATGCAGACAAGCCTGGAGAGGCAAATGTATCCCCTTTGTGCCCAGGCCCTGGCAGCTATGTTGAAGGAAGCTGTAGGGGACTTGGTTATATTTCACTGGCTTTGTTTATGTGACTGTGTGTGTTTGAAGGATAGTCTTTTATTCATTCAACATATATTTATTGTGTACTTACTACTGTGTGCCAGGCATAATTTGAAATTCTAGGCTCAGAGCAGTGAATAAAACAGATAAAAATTCTCTGTCCTTATGGAGCTTACATTCTAGTATATGGAGCAGATAATAGACAAGCCACATGATGAAATCCTGTCTTTAATAAAAATATAAACATTAGCCAGGCATGGTGGTGTATGCCTGTAGTCACAGCTACTCGGGAGGTTGAGGCAGGAGAATCGCTTGAACCTGGGAGGCGGAGGTTGCAGCGAGCCAAGGTCATGCCATTGCACTCCAGCCAGGGTGACAAAGCAAAACTCTGTCTCAAAAAAGAAAAAAAAAATAGACAAATGAGAAAATTATGTAGTGTATACATGTTGATGTGCAAAGCAAATTAAGAAACAGAGGAGGAGAAGATGGATCTGGGGTGGAGGAATGACCATTTTAGATGGGCAGTTGGGGAAGACCTTGAGAAGGTGGTATTTGTGTGAAGAGGTGAAGAAGTGAAGGACTAAAGCCTGGGGGAAGAGTATCCCGGCAGCAGGAAGAGCAAGGGCAAGGCTCTGAGGTGGGCCTGATCTGCTGGAGGAGCAAGGAGTCCCGAGTGGCTCGTGGGGATGGGTGGGGAGAGAGGCATAGGTGGTGGAATCGGAGAGGCTGTGGGGCCACAAGACAGTTCCTGATAGACTGTTTTAAAACTGGAAGAAAACTGTGAACCATTCAGCCCAAATTCCCAGTTTTTCAGATGAGGAAACTGCTTCTAGCCACACAAAGCGATTTGTCTATGGTCTCATTGTCAGTAGCAGACCTGCTTCTGTCACTCAGGTGCCTTGACGTCCAAATTACTCCTTTTCATTTAACTCATCTAGTCACTCAGAACGTGCTTATGGGTTACCAGAGGCTGGGAAGGGTTGTGAGTGGGGAGGGAGGAGGGGAGGATGATTAATGGGTAGAAAAAATCATCATCATGAATAAGACCTACTATTTGATACCCCAACAGGGTAACTATAGTCAATAATCATTTAATTTATGCTTTAAAATAACTGAAACAGTATAATTGGATTGTTTGTAACACAAAGGATACATACCTGAGGGGATGGATACCCCATTCTTCATGATGGGATTATCACCCATTGCACGCCTCTGTATCAAAACATCTCATGTACCCCATGAATATATACGCCTATGTACTCAACAAAAATTTAAAATTAAAAAAAGAATACACTTATAGGCTTTTCACTCACTATTGGACATGAGCTATAAACAAAACTGGTGGAGAGGCCCTGGGAACTAGGGTGGGGAAAGAATGGACTCTCATAGGCACGTGCTCATAGCCTCTCTTTGTTTCTGTTTCCCATCTTGATGGAAACACTGCAACGTTTACCTCACCTCAGAGCAAATGGAAATGGGACTCCTTTGCCAGTTTACCAAACTGATTTCTGGACTTTTGACAGTTTTGATAACAGTCCACCCCAACCCACCTTTATATCTAGAAGTTATTAGAAAGAGTTATTAGACTGGGGCTCAGCCTCTGGTGGGAAAAAGAAGGAAGCATGTAGTAATCTGATCAGGAATTGCTAGCACAGTGCCAGGCAGTGGGGATTCACTCATGAGTAAAGGCAGCCTCTCCCTGAGACCTCCTGGAGCCCCCAGCCCAGCTTGGGGCTAGACCAGTAGTCAAAACACAGTGACCAAGGCTGTGAAGGGGTTGACAGGGGACCATGGGAGTGAAATGGAAGGGCATCCAAGCCAGTCTTAAGGTGAATGGGTTAGGGAAGGCCTCCTAGAGGAAGTAAAGACCTAAAGGATGAAAAGAAGGTGGCTAGGCCTTCCCAAGGCAGAAGGAAGCTCAAAAACAAATCACTGGCCAGGCGCGGTGGCTCATGCCTATAATCCCAGCACTCTGGGAGGCCGAGGCGGGCAGATCACGAGGTCAGGAGATCGAGACCATCCTGGCTAACACGGTGAAACCTCGTCTCTACTAAAAATACAAAAAATTAGCCTAGCGTGGTGGCAGGTGCCTGTAGTCCCAGCTACTCAGGAGGCTGAGGCAGGAGAATGGTGTGAACCTGAGAGGCAGAGCTTGCAGTGAGCCGAGATTGTGCCACTGCACTCCAGCCTGGGTGACAGAGCGAGACTCTGTCACCAAAAAAAAAAAAAAAAAAAAAATCAAGAGAGTCAGTGTGGCAGGCCCTGCTAATGATAAACCTGGATTTGGGTCCAGCTCCATTGGTTACACCCTTTGTGACCTCGGGCCAGTCACTGAACCTCTCTAAGCCTCAGCTTCCATGTTTATAAAATGAGACTAACAATAGAACTTACCTTACAGAGTTACTGTTATAAGGACATAACAGGAGAATGCAGGTAAACTACGTGGCACATTTTAAATGCTCGTAGATGATGGATTATCCTTATAATCCAGTAGAGGATTGTGGATGATAACTCCCTTACAGGCCCTGCTTCCTGTAGGTGGCACCACTGTGGCTGAGTCTTACAGGAAGAGGGTCAGTGAACCAAGGGAAGGATGAAGAAGTGGAGAGGAAGGGATTCCAGACAGAAAGAGGAAAGACTGAGCAAAGACTGGAGGCCAGGGCCCACATGGAGTGGTGGAAAGCCGCATGTGATTCAGTCTCTGGGAATAATATCAGAAGGCAAGGAAGGCTCTATAGCAGACAGACCTGTATGTATACTGAGGATCTGAACATTGTCCTGTAGACAATGGAGAGCCACTGAAGGGCTCTTAGAAGCAAGGAGGTGACACAATTAGACATTTCAAAAGATCACTCTGGCTGCTGAAGGGAGAATGGATTGCAAGGATGCAAGACTGGAGGCTGGGAGCCCACTTAGGAAAACATTGCCTTGGTCCAGATAAGAGATGATGAGACCTGAGCTAGGATAATGGCCATGGGAATGGGATGTAGAGGAGAGACTAGGGTTGAGTCACATAGGAGTGAAATCAGCAGGAGTTAATATTTTATTAAATATTGGGGAGTGGGGGTAGGAGGAAGCAGTAAGGCAAAGGAATGTGCAGAATGTCCAAGAAGTCAGCAGTTTTGGGAAAGAAACTCCTGATGGATTTAGGAGTTAAGCACTACTATATGCTAGTTAACCCTCCAAGAGGGTGTGAGATCGCTCAGGGAGAGGCAGTTTCAGTGGGGAGGGCAGTGGTTAGCGAGGGAGTTTTGGGAGAAACCCAGGGCAGGCAGAGGAAGAGGCTTACATGGAGGGACAATCACTGAGGTCCCAGGAGAGCTGGGAGTAGATTGAGCAGATATTGGGGTCAGAGGCTCCAGGAGTGGTGTCAGCAGGGTAAAGGCCCAGAAAGATCGGGGCTGCACAGTGTCTCCTGGCTTCAGCTCTCAGATGCTACCCTGGAGTATGCAGAGTTCACTGTGGAAGGCCCTCCCACCTCCCCCCACCCCTGACCCTCAATTCAGGGGGCTGAGGCAAGAACTGGAGGTGAGTAAGTAGAGAAGGGTGTCTGGTCACCTCTTATAAGACATTAAAATGATAAGGGGAGACGTGGGGCCAGCTGGGGTTCTGGGTTTGTTTGGCTTTGTTTTTCTCATAGGAGAGACAAGGGTGAGTTTAAAAACCAGTGGAGCTTGCTGGAAAAAAGAGAAAAGGATCACTAAGTCCTGAGAGAGAGAGGGTCCTGAGAAGGAGGAGGAGCCCCTTATTCTCTGCAGCTGGCTCCAAGTGGTTAAGGATGGGGAAGGATACCAATGAGTTTGTGTGGTATGTTGTGTATTGTGTTGTGTGTGTGTCGGAGGGTGGATGGGGTAGGCAAAGTGGATGGGGTAGGCAAAGAAAGCTGGGGAGCTCACACCCAAATATCCTCAATTTCTTCCATAACAGGCTGAGGTGGGAACGGTTGTGAAGATGTCAAATCACCATTCATTCATTCATTCAGCAAATAGTTATGGTGCACCCACTGTATGCAAAGCACTTGAGAGGCACTGGGAATATAGTCATGAACAACACACACCCTGTTCTTATGGAACTTACAGCCTAGTAGGGGAAGAGATGTTAAACAAACAACCACACAAATAAATACAAAGATATTAATGAATAAATGAATATCGTAAGACTTCACTTATATTCCTACAAAGCTCCAACTTTATTAGAAGCTGCCCATCTGTGTGTTTAGGTGAGAAAGAGTTTTTGAACCTGAACCTATTGTTCTGCTTAGTTCTGTTGAACAGAACAGCATCATGATAGAGCCCTGAGGCAGAATACTAGAGACCGCCTTCAGATGGGTGCAAGTCTACTGACTTAACCTACATCTTTGTATTAGTACTCAGACCTAGCAGTTCTCCATATTGACTCACAGAAGCTTCTGCCCATCCACAGTACTCTGTATGAGAAGAAACAACATGGTACAACTAAAAGAGTTGGGATTTGGGGTTAGAAAACCCAATGTTAAAGTCCCGGCCATGCTGCTTGCTAGGGGGACAAGATGAATGGGACATTTAACCTTTCAGGGCCTTCATTTCTTCCTGCATTAAAATAGGCTGAATCCTGACACCTGCTCTGCCTTCTTCACAGGGTACTTGGGAAGGTGAAATGAAGGAACCTGTGGGAAGATGGGTGGTAAACATAAAGTATGGAGCACGTCTGTGGTTTTATTTTTCACCTGTGCCCACTTGGAGTTGGAGCCAGTGACGGATGAGTGCAGAGAATTGACAGCAAATTTCAGAATTCTGATTTGGTTTTGCGTACTCCATAAAGCATAATCATTTGTTGGTTTAAGTGAGATATCCAGGCTTTTTCAAAGAGTCAAACAATTTATACTCAAACTGCATTTTGACAGCCAGCCTTGGATATGCTCATCTTTTTTCAAGACCACATGTCTTGCTTTTACAGATTATGTTACATGTTCGTGGAAGAAAATGGGAGACATTCACAAGAGCACAAAGAAGAAAATTAAAATCAACTGTTATCAGACCCCCTAGATATAACCACAATTAATATGTAATTTATTCTTCCAGGCATATATGTGCATATTAGTGCATAAAATTCGAAATATATATATTTATGCTATTTATGTTGCTATAATTATTCAGCCAATCCCCTCTGTTTAAATTTAGATTGTTTCTACTCTTCCCCTATGACAGATAATGCTGTCGTGAAACATTCCTATACATAAATCATTGGGATGCATCTGATTATTTCCTTAGGATAAATCTATAAGGGCATGGCCATTTCAAAGAGTTTTGGTATGTGGCTTTAAGTTGCTTTCCAGAGAGATTTATGTTCTTATCAGTAATGCTTACCCATTTCTTTACTCCCTCCCCAAAACTGAATATTAACACTTTTAAACCAATTAGTTTAAAATTGGATGGGTAAAAGATGGTTCAACAACAGGGGTCAGAGGAGGCCAATCTTGAGGGATTGCCCATATCCCACCAGCTGTAGGACTCTTAGCAGAACTCCTGTTTCTCAGAAGCTTGTTGTTCCATGGCCAGGGTCTGGCCTGCTTCCTATCCACAGAGGACCGAGTAAGTGCTCCCTGTATGCTTGCCCCAGAGTGGGCACTTCCATGAGGCTGAGGTCAGGTGTGATGCTCAGGGGTGTCTGAGTCCTGGAGACAGAGAGGGAGCTTCAGGTCGAGGCAGGCCAGTCCTCTGCTTATCATCTTGGATGCAATTCTGGCCTTGACTTAAATAAAGTCCTTTTTTATGCTCCAGCAGAACTGGGCACCAGGATGCTCTGGTCATTCACAGGGCATGCCTCTTTTCAGACTAGATGCAGAATCTCCAGAGGCAGCGAGCTAGCATTCTGCCCTGGGAAAGGACTTTTTTTGTGCCTAGATGGGAGCGTTTCAGAGTTTCCGTGCCTGAGAGAGTCTGGCAGTGGACTCCTTGGGGGATGCTCACCTTCCTCACCAGCACTTGCATACTCCTTGGGGGCTTTTACTCTCTTGGACCTGGGGAACCTTGGGGTAGTTATGACTCCACCCTGGACATGGCTGGTGGCTTATAGGAGATGAGAAGGCAGAGAGCATGAACTTCCTGAGCCTAGTACCCAAGAATGAACTGTGGCTCATTCACTTATTCATCCCACCTTGCATTGTGCTAGTTATTAGGTGGAAAAAAAATGAAGATAAACAGGACCAAGTCTTTTGGTGACTTGTAGGAGCTCACAATTAAGTAAGACAGACAAACCTGTCAACCAGCAATTGCAAAACAATGAAGTGTTTAATAAGCCCTAGAATAATTTCTTTCTGAGGCTCTGGAAACCCAGGCTACTCACCTATCTTTATCTGTTGTTTATACTCTAGAAAAGTTCCTCTGGAAACAGTGTGGAGGTGAACTGGTGGTGAGAGGGTCAGGTAATGAGATCTGGGGTGGGATGGGGTGGAATAGGAACAGTTGGTCTATTGGCGGCTCTAGGTTGAAGCTCCTGGAATAATAGAAGCAGGTGTAGTTGTGGTCTTGGGGCCACAGAATTCTCCAGGTGCAACATGCAGCATCCCCATCCTCTAGGCAAGATATTAATCTCTGAGTTAAGGACTAAGGGACTCTGGTGAGGTTTGGGAGGACTGTCTCAAAGGTTCTCTAGACTGAGGCACCTTGGCTTTGTATTTGGCTGGGATTCAGGATGGAGTGAGTGATGAACCAAGATGAGCTGGAGTTCTAAGACGGCCAAGTATATACTGATAGAAGGATATGGTAGTGAGGGCAAATGGACTTTTTCTTGTATTGCCAATATCAGTCAATTGGTTGTGGTTGACAAAAACCATGTGTTGAGGCCACATCTAGATTCACTGAGAAGAGGGCAGAGATCAATTAATGATGTCTGCATGGGGTGGATGAGCAAAATAGTGGCACATATGCTATTTGTGTCATTTCTGACCTCAGGCATCACAGAGCATATTGCTGGATGGCAAAGAGGATAGCATCATGACACTATGCATGATTGATGCTTATCCCTGGGAAGCAGGCTGCATAGGCTCTGCTAGAATACAAATCTGAGGTATCAGAGGAGTAGGAGCCATCCATGGAAGAAAGACTCTTGAGTTCAGCAGGGTCCCAAACCTTAGTGACCAGAATCTGACAAGGTTCCAGTGCTAGGAGAGCTATAGCATGAGTCAAGGAAACTGAGGCAGAAACTCAGTCATAGACACTATACCAAACCAGTGAGTGCAAGGAAGGTTCAAGCTTGATGGGCTCCTCTTGACTCATAATATTGGGCCTGTGTCCACATGGCTAATTTGGACTCCACCTGCTAATGATGTCCTTGCCCTAGTCAGGACCACATTCAAGGCCTGGGCATGGTAGAGCCTACAGTAGCCATATGGGTTACACCTAATCATAAATATATCACAGATTGGTTCTACAAAGGGGAAGTGGAGGATTCCTGGCAAGTGAGATATTAGGAGCATTTAAAAGTTACCTTTTCTCCCCCCCACCTAATCCTCTCCCATAGCCTAAGCACTGTCTATATTTTCACTATCAGAGATGCGCCCATAAAAAGCCTAAGCCAGAAACGAGCACATGACCCGTCATTGCCCAGGAAATAGGTCTTTCACTCTCCCTCTGCCTCTTGGCCAAGGCAGAGAGGGTCTCCCTAGCTGAATGTGCTTTGGTTTGGGAGCCCTTCCTATTACTCTGGGAAGATTTCTCTCTTTCACATCTAATTAGCTTCCTTATTGAGAGATCACTTTCTTTAAATGGGAACTCTGTTCATGGGTTTCCCATGTCAGCATGAAGAGCCACTGATGGAAAGTGGTGGGGGATTCTACAGCTGCTGAGCCATCCATGCCCATTGTCTTCAGGGGTAATTGATGAATGACCAACAGGTCAGGGCTCAGCCCAGCCCAGAAAGGATTGAGGAGAGGTAATTGCTGGGGAAGAAGGAGACAGAATGAGGATTGGCAAGTCCAGAGCCAGATGGGGAATGCTCTCAGAACAACATCAAGCTCCTACATGTAGGAGAGAGTTGGAAATAATAGATTAGGTGGAATTAGGATGCTACTTGACCAGGCCATAGGAATACTTGGACCCTACCTCAGGCCATCTCTTTCTAAAAAGCCCCCTAGGGAGATTTCATATATCCTCAGTTCCAAGATGTACTCCCTCCCCTCCTACACCCTAACCAATAGTTTAACCTTTTGGAAATTAAAACAAATCTTACTATCAACAAACGCAGTTTATGCTGTGTTTTTCTTTCTCTCTTTTTCCCAAAAAGCCCTAATTAAATTGACAGTACATGTCATTATTGATGGCGTGCTTGAATCAAGAAAATATAGTATTTGTACAAAGAATGGCGCTGGCAAAAAAAAAAAAAAAAAAACCGTTGATTACTAGGTAAAGCTGTGGCTCCAAATGCTCTAGCAAGCTGGCTAGATTCCAATGAGAATGTCTTTAGCCTACTTCCATGATTTTTCTGTATGAGAGAAGGCCTACTCAAATAAATTTTAACACGAAAGGGAATCTACTGGCTTAAGTTCCAGGGAAATCCAAAGAGTGGTGGGTGTGGCCTCAGGAACAGCTGGATCCAGTGTCACTGGGACCTCATTCATCTCTCAGTCCTGTTTTTTCTCTTTTATGTGGCAACAAGATGGCTTCTGGGAGCTTTGGATTCACATGATCCTAGAGAAAGAGAGAGATTATATTTCCCCCGACATCTGCAGATATGAAGTCATGGAAGAAGTGTTATTGGCCATGCTCAGGTTGTGTGCCACACCTCAAGAGGAATCCCAGCGGACTAAGGGATGGGGTGTCATATTGGCTGGTCTCCTGGGGCTAGAGGGCAGGTAGGCATTGTGATTTGATTGAGAGTCTGCACAGAGCCACATGGGATGGGGGCAGGGTGGTTCTCCAATGGGAAGAGAAATGCTGGACAAATAAAAGCAACAGCTGTCCACTCTTGGATCAGCCTGAGAGGCCTCGGACCAAGACTTCTTCCATCTAAAGCTCAATCTGAGACTTGACTTTTACCACTTCTGTTTGAGGAAAGGCCAGTCTAGACTAGACCATTGGAATGACAGAGGACAAGGAGAGGAAGAGGCAGGGTGTGGTGCCTGGATGGTGCAGTAGAGTCCCTCTAGGGTGTTGGTCTCCGGACATGTCCCCACCAAGGGGATATGAGAAGAAGCAAAACAGCCAGAGAGGCTTAGAGCAGCCTAATCCATGCTGGCAAAGAAGGAAGAAGCCAGAGAGAGACTGCATCCTCCTGTGAAGATAATGCATGGGAATGCTTAGCCCAGTGCCTGGCACTCAGCGCCCAATCAATAAATGGTGGCTATTATTATTACCCATTAGGGATCATCCCTCAGCGCCTGCAGTCGGGGCATGACGGATGTAGGCTGTGCTTGTGTAATGGGGATTATTTATTAGTCACCTTGTAAAAAGCAATGATAGAAAAGCGCAAAACTATGTTACCACAGAGGATCTTATCTCATGGAAATCAAAAGCTTCTCCGTTTTTCCACTAAGAAACAAGAGCACTTGTTCTCGGAGATTAATCCAGTTCCACTGTTAAGACCTCAAGGGAAAGGAGGAGATGTAATTCCCACAGATTTCGGCACTGCTTTTGAGATAATACTCCTCCAGCTCCTAAGTACTTGGGACTTGGGCATGGATGGGAGGGAGGGAGGGGAATGGGAGTTGGAGAAGGAAGGAGGGAGTTGGTGTGAAGAGGCAGGAGAGTACCCTTGGAGCTCGCTTAGGCCTTGCCTGGCCTTCTCTACTGGTTCAGGGCAAAGCCCCAGAGGTACTGTTTATGCAAATCGGTTGCTATCCAATGAGGGATCCTGACCCACTTTGACCACTTCCTGCAGCTGCACCTGCTTTCGGCTTCCTCACCTGGCCCACTGCAGACCCGGGGCTCATTTTACAAAACTTGGGCCCATTACCTATTGCCATTTAATTACAAATACTGTTTGCAAACCACTTTAAATTTTTTTTTAAATTTATCTTTTCCATTAACAGATGTAGCAAGAGTATATTTATGTGGCAATGCTTACACAACAATTCAGAGTGGCCACTAAATCCCCATGTGTGGGCTTAGGCCTTTTGTTAATTATTTGTTTAACAACAGCTCTGCCTGACAACAATCAGCAATGGCTCCCCAAAGAACATGGGAAAATTTAAAATTTATGTGGCGAATAGGAGGCAGCGGACAAATCACTTCTAATTAGCATGCAACGAGACTTTGTGGCCACCCTGAATATTAACATTGATTAAGCACTTAAGTCGCCCCAACCCCTCATAATAATTTTTTTGCATATTCCCCACAACTATCCTCAGAGGTAGCTGTTATTAACTATTATGTGCCCATTTTACAGGTGAGAAACTGAGGCACCAGGAGAGTAATAGTCTGGGGGAGTGTTGAACCCAGAACTTCAGAACTAGGCCCTGCCACTACCACAAGACAAGGCCTCCTGGTAGAAGCCACCTCGTCAGCTTGTAAACAGGAATTATGATTTAATTTTTTAAAATGACCCATGTCTATTTTAAGCATTCAAACAATACAGTAAGAATATAAATATGAGGTATTTTGTAATCACTCACAATTCAACATTCCAGAAGTAGAGCATTGTTAAGGTTTTCAGGGCATCACCCTTGACATCTAGGTATCTAGAGAGATAACAAACTAACGCTAATGCCGGAAAGAAAGATTTTTCAGGAAACAAAGTGAGATTGCTACATATTCTCCATTTTATTTTTACTTTTGAAAATTTTACTTAAATTCGACAGATGAAAAAAAACAAGGAAAGGTTGAAGGAATCATTAAACTTGAGATCATTAGACATTAGCTCCTCAAATATACTTCTGAAGCTAAGACCAAGTTCAAACAGCATGTTAAGAAGTTGCGGTCATTATTATCCTTTTTATTATTATTATTTTTGCAGCATTTATTAACTACTCCTGCATTGAAGAGGAGGAGGTTAACGCATGTATATTTGTTCTTATTTCCATAAACTCCCTTTCCTGGTTTAAATTCTTTTTAATTTGGCAAGATCTATAACATTTATATTCTATTCTGTACAATCCTCAGGGTTGCGTAATCTTAGTTCCATATTTAATAGGATTTAACCCTCACCACCAATTTTCTTGCGATGCATTTTACATTCCAAGTGTTGTATTTTGATTGATTTCTTCATTTGCCGGAGTCCACTGTCAGATACTTTTTACAAGAAAGGTTCATGGGTGTTGTATTCCCTGAATTCATGCTCGTGAATGTCCGCCTGTTGTCTAAATATGTAAATGACAACTTCAATGAGTATACACCTCTTAAGCTGCAGTTCTCCTTGGAGCTCGAATGATTTGATTGGAGGCCAACTAGATTTATTTCTCTCTTGCTTAACTTGGTGTTTCTGCCTAGATGTCCATATGATTCATTCTTTTCCCTTGAAATGTAGTATCTTCACCAGAATACATCTTTAAGGTGATTGCTATATATAAAATTTTTGGAGACCTCATGTGCTCTTTTGATCTTGAAATTCAACTTTCACTATTTCAGGGGTGTTTTTGTCGATCATATCTTTGTATGTTTTTCTCTATGGATATGTTGAATTTCTTTTGTCGATATTCCCTATCTATGATCTTCCCTATAATCATGTTTATATATTTGATCTTTTCCATGTATTTATTTAATTTTCCCAAGTTTGCTTGCCAAGTTCATGAGTTGGGTTTTCAGATATGTTTAATTCATTCCTCCTTCTCCTTTTCCTCCTTTCTGTCCCTCCTCTTCCTCCTCCTCCTCTCCCTCCTCTTTTTCCTCCTCCCCTTCTTCCTCCTTCCCCTTTCTCCTTCTCCACTCCTTCCTCCTCCTCTTTCTACTCCCTTTCCTCCTCCTCTTTCTACTCTCTTTCCTCCTCCGCCTTTCTCCTTCTCCCCTCCTTCCTCCTCCTCTTTCTACTTGCTTTCCTCCTCCACCTCCCCTTCTACCTCCTCCCTCTTTTCCTGTTTCAGCTGTTTTCAGTGTGGTACTTCTTTTTCTTTCCCAGCTCATCTTTCGTGGTTTTTGCTTATCTTATAATTTTTCTTTTAGGTCCTTGAAACTTTTCATTGAATTCCTACTCTGTAATTTCTTTGAGATTAGACAACAATGGGTTTCTGAATTCATCTTGCTTCCTTTGACAATTCCCTCGGAAGTCTATGTTTTCCATAGCCTTTTACTTTATTCATTTCTTCCTTTCTTATTTTGTTTGTTTATTTTGTAATTTCTATGACACTTCTCTGGCTAGTTCCCTACTAATTATCTCTCCCTTTTTTTGAGTTGGACCAAATATTTGCCAAAGAATAGTGTGCAGAACTCTGGGGTCTGGGAAAGGGGATTATGAACTGAGCAGTTCTGCATTGCCGGTATGGTTTTGTGGTCCGTTTGTCCTCTCTCACCAGATCCGGCATTTCTCTTTGCTCTGTGCCAAAGCTGCTGTGTGTGGTGGTTTGGGGATGGATGTCTCATTTGTCCACTGCCTTACTCTGCAGCCTCTCTAGGACAGAGGCAGGGCTGTCCATCATTCGGGTGAAAAGGCACATGGTCTCTCCTTCAGTCTCATCACATTCCTTCCTGCTTGAAGTGCTGAAGAGGTTTCTGTGGGACACTCCCATGGCTGGTCCATATTCCCACATCTTGTCACTTTCATCAAAAAGTTTATTGAAGTCCTTTTGAGGACTGAGATACTTTGTTTTAAGAAAATTTCGCTGACGGTCTGAGGATTACTATGTAGACTGTCAACACTTCTCCTTGTTTAGATTCATGTTTCTCAATATTTGGCAAATATGCCTAATGGTTTGTGGTCAAGACCCATTTTCTTGTTTCCCTAAAGATACAGTTTCTACTCCTCTATATTTTTGTTCTTGTTGTCAGTGGATTTCAAGAGAGATTAAAAAATGTAAATACCTTCACTGGACATCTTTAAAAAGAAATCTCCCTTATCAGTGTTGTTTAATAGTTATATAGAATTCCACTATGCAAATATAGTAACATTTACTAAAATTCTCTCTTGAAGGACATTAATGCTATTTCCTTTTCTTCTTCTTTTTTTTTAAGTATAAACAAGGCTATGATGAATGTCTTTGAGTATATGTCCAGTTATCCTCATCATATTTTAAAGAACTGGGGAAAAGCCTTAGAGAGGTTCGAGGATTTGCCCAGGGCCAAGAATCTAGTTTCTGGTTAGGCATGGCAGCCTATATATCTGTAATCCTAGCACTTTGAATGACTGAGGCAAGCGGATCACTTGGACCCAGGAGTTTGAGACCAGACTGGGCAATATAATGAGACCCTGTCTCTACAAAAAAAAAAATAATAAAAAATTAGCTGGGTGAAGCGGTGTACACATGTGGTCCCAACTACACAGGAGGCTGAGGCAAGAGGATCCCTTGAACCCAGGAGTTAAAGGCTGCAGTGAGTGAGCTATGATCTCGCTACTGCACTTCAGCCTGGGTGGCAGAATGAGACCCTATCTCAAAAAAATAGCAAAATAAAAAAAATTTAAAGAAGTATCTGGTTACCATAGACCTGGATGCGAGCTCAACCTTGAGACACCCGTTTCAAAGCTGTCCGGCCTGCCACAGCCCTGCCTGTCTGTTCATCTCAGGGAAGACCCTTCCCACTGCCTGTCCTCTCTAATTTTATTGCTTCCTCCTCTGGCATTGCAGCCTTGCAGATTTAGCCCCTATTCTCAAAGGGATTAACTGTAAGAGGATTTCTATGCAGCTTTTCTCCTGGATTCACACAAAAGGACTTAGATAAGTCTTGGCTTATGGGGCCTTAATGGGCTGTTAGGGGAAAGTGGAACATCTGGGGCCACTCAAACCAGAGGGAGGCATCAGAGAGGCTGGCCATACCTGGGGAGGACCTTCCAAAGCCTCTTCTTCAATGTCCTTATTAAGGACAGAATCCAGGAGCCTGGGCTGTTTATGCAATCCAGATATTTGGACTTCCTAAGTTGAGGATCAACTCTTTGGGGCCATCCACACATCAACTACAAATAATTAAGTATCTAACAGGTAGCCAGAGCCAGCTTCATAGATACCTGACCTATGCAGTCATACAGGGCCCTGCTCAGGGAAGAACCCTGAGCTTGGTTTAATGCTCTTCTGTTGACCTCTTGAAATTAATAATCATATTTTAACCAGGGGCCCTGCCTTTTCATTGTGTACTAGATGCTGATTATGTAGCTGGTCCTCCATGTACCAGACACAACACCAGGCTCTTTCACCTGTGCCAGCTGAGGCTGCCATAGGGAGAAGCAGAGAACTGGATCTGAGGGCTGCCAGGCTAGGAGTCTACAGATGTGCAGGCTGCAGTCTGAGTAGTGTTGCATGAGAAATGCAGCAAAGTTAATGAAGCTGGGCAGACAGAAGGACACCTGGACAAGGTGACTGTCCTCTGGGCCTATAGCCACAACTGGTCCTACTACAGACTGGTCATTTTGCATGTACATGAGCTGGAGATCTTAGTCTGTTTTCTATTGTTTATAACAGAGTACCTGAAACTGGGAAATTTATTTAAAAAGGAATGGAGGCTGAATTACAGAGGCTGAGAAATCCAAGGACTAGGGGCCACATCTGATGAGGGCTTTTTTGCTGGTGGGGACTCTGAAGAGTCCAGAGGAGATGCAGGGCACCATCCAGCACACAGCAAGAGTCCTGAGCATTCTAATGTGCTAGCTGAGGTCTCTCTTAATTTTCTTATAAAGCCACCAGTTCCTTTCCCATGCTTGCCTATTAATCCATTAACCTATTAGCCTATTAATCCATGAATGGATTAATCCATTCATGAGGACAGAGCCTTATGACCTAACTGCCTTTTGAAGGCCACATCTCTCAATACTGCCACATTGGGGATTAAATTTCAACATGAATTGTAAAGGGAACAAATATTCAAAATCATAACAGTGTCCTTGGTCTGCACCTCAGGGGCAGAGGAGACGCCTGTCCTATCTTGCTGGACTGCACCCTGATGACAGAGGCTTCCAGAAAAGAAGGCATTCCTTAGATTGCCACTACATTTTTCTCCCATCACTAGTCACATCACTGAAGCAAAGGAGCCCAGTTCCAATAAGTGTGCAGACAGATCCTCGCATTTCATCCTAGCTAACTGTGGCGGGAAGATGGCCTCCTTCTTTCTCCCCTCCAACTCTTTCTCTCTTTTCTTTCTTCTGTTTTATTAGCTGCACACACAAAAAAAGATTTTTATTACTCAAATGAGCTCTCAGCACGTCTGCTAATATACTCCTAATGGGTTTTAAGACCTAAAAGCAACAGCATGGATCACCATTTGCCTGCTCAGCAAGAATTTGCCTGGTGGGAGGGCGGGACTGAGAGAGGGGAGGAAGACAGGGAACAGGAGCTACCTCTGTTGGCCAGGCCCACCATGCAAATGAGCTGGGATGCGGTCCCAACATATTAAATGGATCAGAGCAGCTTCTCATTCACATGTGCAAATTAGATTAATCAGACCAGACGCAGAAAGAGGAGAATAATAATGCCGTTACTAAGGACATGCAGGCACCCGCAGGGACCCGCAGGAGCCATACCTGGACTGAGAATCATATTTGGATGCCGAGTCATGACCTGGCTTCTCTCACTGAGCCATTCCACTGGGGCCAAATCTGCCACATGATGCCAGCCTCTGCAGCTCTCCAAGTCCTTCCTGTTGGGCCCAGCCTGCCCAGGCAGATTCCAAGGCACCGATGAGCAGGGAAACTGACTCTCGTTTCTTCACAGCCCCTTTGGTGCCTAGGTCTGAGCCCCGCACAGAGGCTGGGTGTCAGAGTGATTCAGTGTGGCCTGAGGGTTGAGAACACAAAACCCAGTATGTGATGAACTGACATGGTCCTTACCCATTGTATGACCTTGAGAAAGTGACTTGAACTTCAAGTTCTGCATGTGCAGAATAATTCTCTCAAAGGATTGTTCTGCAGGTTAAATAATATGTGCAAAGAACTGTGCCAGATGTAATAAATATTATCTATTATTGTCTTTCTTCTTCCTGTCCGTTTTTTCTCCTTTCTGCCTACCTTCCTGCCTTTCTCTCTGCTTTCCCCTCTCACTCCCTCCCCTTCCTCTTCCTCCCACCCTTTTCTCCTTCCTTTCCTCCCTTCTTTCCTTTTTCTTTTCTGCTTCATAGAATCGGTTCCAGTTTTCTATAAGTTGATTCATAGAACTGATTCTATGATTTATCTAATTTGATCTTCCAGGAGAGGCACACAACTCCAGAGATGGTGGTGTCCTTTGGATACCCCAGCTGCCTGCCTAGAGGGGTGGCCCCTTGAGTGAGCAACCCTTTCCTTCCAGTCCGTGCAAGCTCCTGGGCCTCCTTCCTCAGGGCTTGGCTCAGTCCTCTTGTCTGCCCAGCTCTCAGTAGCTCCAGGATGAGTAGGACTTGCTGCCAAGACATTCTGTTTGTTCCCTGCATGTTGTGCCCTGACAGCTGATATATGCAGAATCCACACACCTGTGCCAAGGCTGGTAGGCAAAGAGGTTTTCGTGGAAAAGCCAGGGCGGAGGGATTCAAAGCTTGACCGAGTGTGGCTTCTCATCATTCTCTGACACTTTTTCATCCCTCTCTGAGTTTTATTTTGGTGGACACTGTGTGTCCAGGATTGGGGCAGAAGAAAAGGGTGGCAGATCCAGCCAGAGGGCATGGTGATTACATATTGCTCTGATTACCAGTGAGGTTGAGCATCTTTTCATGTTTATTGGCCATTTGTATTTCCTTTGCTGTGAATTTTCTGTCCATATCCTTTGCCCATTTTCTTAGGTCGTTTGAATTTCTTTTCCTTTTTTCAGTAATTTGCAGGAGGTCTGAATAATATTAGGACATTTGTTCTTTGTTTGTTATGTCTATTGTGCAAATTTTCTTTTAGTTGGCTGCTTGTCCCTACCTTGTCAATTGTATTTTCCACAAACTGACCTCAGCGAGGGATGCATCAGCACCAGGGTGTGCACATCAGTAAAGATAGTTGGAGTCACACCTGGGAATAATATCCATCAGGTGCATATCAACAGAAAAATCTAGATGAACCACTGCTCCCGGTTACTGAATATGAATACAACTGGACTTTGGAATTTTAAAAGCATTGCTTTTCCTATTTGCGATAAGTCCATTTCTTTCCTGGGTGAAAAGAGAGCAGAGACATGGTAAACTCTCATAGTTCTGCTGTAGCTGGAAGCTGAATTTGAACAAAAGCATGAGGGGGTGGTTCAGAAATGGGGACTGGTAAGATACCTGCCATGTTTTTCTGTCTCCTGAGAGCTGAGCAGGATCTCAGACCTTTGGAAGAATCGAAGTTTTGCATAAGCCCTGGGTCTTGACCCGGAGGCTGATTGCAGAGACCATATCCCACAAGCAGGAAGCCAGACTGGCTTTTGATCCTAGATTGCTGGGCTGGTAACAAGTGGAGTCCAAAAAGACAAGGTCCGATGTCCCAGAGCATAGCCCTGAAGCCACCAGGCCCTGCTGAATCATCTACTTGGCAGCCTCTGATGGTGACAGTGTAGTAGTCCTGCAGCTGAGGGCTTAACTTGGGTGAATCCAACTTTGGTAAAGCCAAAGACCCCACGTGCATGTAGAACTGGGGCTTGTCATTTTGTGAGAAGCGAAGACAGCAGAGTCGTCCAAGTGTGGACTTCATGGGAGTCTTGCTGGATCCACTTGTGGAGAATTTACACTCTTGGAGAACCTTTCTTCTCTTTCTCTTCATCACTGGAAACATTTACGAAGAACCCATTGGGTTCAGGACTGATGAGAGCTCACGGAAACACTTCTTCTTTTTTTTTTTTTTTTTGAGACGGAGTCTTGCTCTGTCGCCAGGCTGGAGTGCAGTGGGGCAATCTTGGCTCACTGCAACATCTGACTCCCTGGTTCAAGCGATTCTTCTGCCTCAGTCCCCTGAGTAGCTGAGATTACAGGCATGCACCACCACGCCCAGCTAATTTTTGTATTTTTAGTAGAGATGGGGTTTCACTGTGTTGGCCAGGCTGGTCTTGATCCCCTGACCTCGTGATCTGCCCACCTTGGCCTCCCAAAGTGCTGGGATTACAGGAGTGAGCCACCGTGCCCGGTGGAAATACTTCTTAGCTACGTAAACCAACTGATCTATGAATGAGGCCAATGAGATTAGACTTGTGGGCCCATCAGTGTTTGAGAAGTAGAAGTGGGTTTAAGGAAGTGGTTCTAGGGTGAAGGGCATTTTAACTAAGAACTAACTAAATTCCTTTTTTCAAAGATGAATATTTATGGAATATCTACCATGTGCTGGGTACTGAGTTGGGCTCTGGAAATATAATGAAAAACAAAAATAAGTACAATCCTTCCTTTCATGGATCTTAAAGGAGAGAGTAGGAGACAGACATTAATCAAGGAGCCCCTAAACATATGTAAAAGACAACTGTGACAATGGCCATCCATAGTTCTGTGAGCATGGGATTGGGAGAGCTGGCCTAGTGGGAGGCAGTGGTCACTGAGCTGGCTCTGGAGGAAGAGGGGACTCATCAGGGGGAAGACAGGCCTTCTCAGCTCAGTGAAGTTTGCCTGCCTGTCACTCATTCCCCCTTCTTCCTCTCGCTCACCTACCCCACTCCCATAACCCGAAGCATACCCCCCGGATCCAATGGATTATTATGTCCTATTTATTCTACCCCTGAAAAATCCCTCAAATTTAACCCCCCTTTTCAGATCCCCCTACTGGCTCTGCCTCAATTATCTTTTTATCTCTCCCCTAGATTCCTTTAAGGATATCCTCACTGTTATATTGCCCTCCATTGTCTCCCTTCACTAATTCACACATCCTGGAGTCAAAGAATTGTCTCTACCCATGGTCAAAAGCCTTCTTAACAGAACATGACCTTTTTCATTTAACCCATTCACATTGAGAGGTGGTTATAAGCTAGACACATTGGACTTACTAGAAAGAAAGGGCTAGATTTCTTGGAAGGGGTAGCCTTTGAGCAGTGCAAAGAAGAATGGATAAAATATGGATATAAAGTGCAGGCAGGGGAGGCCACTGCAAACAAGCAAAAGAGTGGTGGTAAATATTTCCAAGGGGGTCTAGGAGTGTGAGTTTTGAGAGAAAGCAACTGGGTGGGGCAGCCAGCCAGGAGGGGGATTTCCAAGGAAGTGTTTCCTTAATGTGATAGGAATAGATAGAAACTAGATAGTATAGAGTTATGAATCATGAGAGACATAGGCAAAGGAATGCATTTCTCTTTCAATATTATTGGTCATAAGAAGAGCAAAGCAAGATGGTGGCTGGAGGTAGAAGTAGCAAAGGAAAAAAGAAGTGATGAGAGAGAGAGGGAGAGGCTGGCTGAGGGTGTAGAAGTGTGGACTTGCTGATAGAGAAGGGCCCAAGAGACACAGAGTGGGCAGAGGTGGCTGAGATAGGGTCAAGAACACAAGTCCGAGGACTCCCAAAGAGAGAAGCCCTTCTTGAGAGAAGAGGCAAGTGGAAATCAGTGGCATTAGTGGAATGAGATGGACAGAAGCAAGGTGAGGGAGGGAGCCAGTGTGACCTGTTGTGGTTCTGTAAACCAGGTTTTTAAATAACAAAAATAAATGTTAATAGTATATTTTGCTATAAAATTTTCAAACAATGCAAACTACAAACTAAGGGTCCCCCTTCACCAGCCCTCTCCTGCCTTCCCCTCTCAGAGGTTTATAGGGTTCATGGATTGATGCGTTAACCCTCCAGGTTCTTTTCTATACATTCACAGCACTGTAAATATATCTAGATAGGGATATATACATAGACACAGACATATACATATATAGAGACACATACATGTGCACACAATACACATATACGTATGCAGACATAGTCATACTTTTTTACATAAGTGGGACAATACAATATGTACTACTCTGAAACTTGGTTTTTTTTATGTCATATGTCTTTAGAGCTCTTTCTCTATTCATATTCATTCTTCCTGGTGGATCTATGGATCTCTGTGCCATGAGTTATCTAACTTTTTTTTTTTTTTTTTTTTTTTTTTTTGAGACGGAGTCTCACTCTGTTGCCCAGGCTGGAGTGCAGTGGCACAATCTCGGCTCACTGCAAGCTCCACCTCCCAGGTTCACACCATTCTCCTGCCTCAGCCTCCTGAGCAGCCGGAACCACAGGCGCCTGCCACCACGCCTGGCTAGCTGGTTTTTGTTTTGTTTTGTTTTGTTTTTTTGTATTTTTAGTAAAGACAGGGTTTCACCATGCTAGCCAGGATGGTCTCGATCTCCTGACCTCGTGATCCACCTGCCTCAGCCTCCCAAAGTGCTGGGATTACAGGCGTGAGCCACTGCGCCCGGCCGAGTTATCTAACATTTTATTGATGGACATTGAAGTTGCTTTCAGTGATCTCTGTTTAAAAAAAGCCATGCTAGGGCTGGGTGCAGTGACTCACGCCTGTAATCCCAACACTTTGGGAGGCTGAGGTGCGGAGGTGGGTGCATTGCTTGAGCCCAGGAGTTCAAGAACAGCCTGGGCAACATGGCAAAACCTCATCTCTACTGAAAATATAAAAAAGTAGCGGGGCATGGTGAGCGTGGTGAACGTGGTGGCGCATGCCTATAGTCCCAGCTACCGGGGAGGCTGAGGTGGGAGATCGAGGCTTCAGTGAGCCATACTGTCATAAGTACCATCATCAATGCACGTTTATGAGCTTATATACAAATATCTGTCAGATGGAAAGTGAGGAGTGGAATTTTTGCGTCAAAGACTATGTGGGCTGTCATTTTGTTATTGTGAGACTGTCCTCTCCAAAGCTTGTTTACACTCCCACTAACCACCTGGGTTGATTCCCCTACCCTCTCCCAACACTAGATTTTATCGGGCTTTTTCATTTCTGCCAATCTGATTGTCAAATAATGCTATCTCATTGTTTTGATTTGCATTTTCCTGATTAGCAACGCGGTGCCTCTTTTCATATACTTATCCTCCATTTGTGTTTGTGATTTTTTTTTTCAAGTGGATTACCTGTTCATATCTCCTGCCCATTTTTTTTTTCTGTTGGGTTATATGCTTTTTTTTTATTGACTTGTACCACTTAATGTATTCTGGGTATCACTGTGTTGTCCATTATATATGTTATGGCTGTCTTTTTCTACTCTGTAATTTGTATTTTAAGTTTGTTTTGAGGCCTATTTTATTGAGTCAGGGACAGATAGCTTAAATGACTTGCCCAAGGTCCCTCTGCCTAGAGCTGTTTTCTGACTCCCCGTGGTGTTTCACCAGATCCAGTATTCCTCTGCAGAACAGCAAGACCGTGTCTTCCTCTCGCTCCCTTTCAGGGGGATTTTTTTAATTGCATGTACTCCTGGAGTAAGCTGAGTTTGATCCTGTTGCAAAGCTGGCTGAGGCAGGGAAACCCATGACTATGGCTGTTGCTGGGTTCTACTCCACCTGTTCCATTTCTCTTCTCAATGTCGATGGAAGAATTTCCAAGATTTTCTAGCCAACACTTTCAAGTTCATGTAGGATGTACAGCGGTAAACTAAAAGGTTTCAGTGTTCTCTGGAACCCTAAAAATTCAAGGACTGTGTATCAGGAGCCACCTGGAATCACGTTGCCAGATGTTCCAATTAGAAATACAGGACACAGCCAGGGGAGGTGGCTGATGCCTGTAATCCCAGCACTTTGGGAGGCTGAGGCAGGAGGATTACTTGAGGCCAGGAGTTCCATGCCAGCTGGGAAAACATAGCAAGACCCTATCTCTACAAAAAATGGAAAATATCAGCCAGACATGGTGGGGAGTGCCTGTAGTCTTAGCTACTTGGGAGGATCGCTTAAGCCCAGGAGTTCTAGGCTGCAGTGATCTAAGATTATGCCTCTGTACTCCAGTCTGGGCAACAGACAGAGGCCCTGTCTCTAAAAAAGAGGAAAAAAAAAACCAAAACAAAACCCAAAACACCCAGTTAAGTTTGATTTTCACATAAATAACAAACACTATTTTACCATAAATATGTCCCATACAATATTCTACTATGAGTATGACCTATGCATACTTATATTTACTTATACTAAAACATTATTCATTTTTATCCAAAATCAGATTTAGCTGGGATTGTATATTTTATCTGGCAACCCTAATCTGGAGGAGACAGGAAAGGGTAGGAGGCAACTGGGTGAGCTCAGTAGGCTCACCCCTGGCCTCAACCTAAGGCTGGCACTGTTAAATGTCTTAGATTTTTAGATTTAAGAATGTAAGGTATGAAGAGATCAAGTGACTTGGCAGAGCTGAAGTTTGGATCAAGACAGGTCTGATAGAAGAGCCCATTGTTTGTCCCAAGTCCCTTGAGTTTGGGGTGACTGATTCTCCTCTTCATAGCCTCTCCCCAGGGTGTGGAAGAGACAACCCCAGAGCAGCAAAGAGTGTGAGGAGATAGGCCTATCAGAACCGGGCTTTCCATGTGCAGAAAGTGTGGGGTGAGGGGAGAGTAATGTATTTCCTGCAACACTCTCATCACCTTAAATGGGGTGAATCCTCATTAATTCAAATTAAATAACTTTAATTGGTTCTAACTCCATTTCCAGGAGTGAGCTCACAGCCCATGAATAGATCTTTAGACTTCTGACTACTACATATCTTACATTACTACTACATCCTATCGCTTTTTTTGATGCCAAGTCTAATTTTTTTTTTTTAAGTGGAATTTCACTCTTGTTGTCCAGGCTGGAGTGCAGTGGCCCGATCTTAGCTCACTGCAACCTCCGCCTCCCAGGTTCAAGTGATTCTCCTGCCTCAGCCTCCTGAGTAGTTGGGATTACAGGCGCACGCCACCATGCCCGGCTAATTTTTTGTATTTGTAGTAAAGACGGGGTTTTGCCACGTTGGCCAGGCTGGTCTCGAACGCCGGACCTCAGGTGATCCGCCAGCCTCCGCCTCCCAAAGTCTAAATTTTTAAATCACTCTTATTGATATGTAATTAATATACAATAAAATACACCGTTTTGGAGTGTACAGTTTGGTGCGTTTCCACAAGTTCATGCATCCATCTAGCTACCACCACAATCAAGACATAAACATCTCTATCACCCCCAAAAGTTTCCTTGTGCCCGTTCTTAGTCATTCTCCTCCTATCCCTGACCGCAGGTAACTGATCTGCTTTCTGTCACGTCAGATTAGATTTGTCTTTCCTAGAGTTTCACATAGCAAAATCGTACAGTGTAATCATACAATATATACTCTTGTGTCTGACTTTTTTCAGTATAACAATGATGAGATTCGTTCGTGTATTGTTGTGTGTATCAGGAGTTCATTCTTTTTTTTACTGCTGAAAACTATTCAGTTTTATTAATATACCAAAATTTCTTTATCCATCCAAATATCCTTTTGGTGAAAATTTGAGTTGTTGGTTTGGGGTCATTATAAGTAAACCTGCTGTGAATGAACATTCAAATATAAGTCTTTGTGTGATTACATGTTTCATTTCCTCTGGGTAAATTCTTAGGAATGAAATTACCAGGTTGTGTGGTAAGTGTATGTTTACATAAAATACTGCTCAACTGTTTTCCAAAGTAGTTATACCATTTTGCATTCCAATCAGCCATGTATGGTGGACATGCCCTTGCTGAAACTTGGCATGCTGAAACTCTTTTACGTTGCTGAAACTCTTTTACGTTGTAACCATTCTAATGGGTGTGTGGTGGTATCTCATTGTGGTTTTAATTTTCATTTCCCTGATGGCTAATGAGGATAAACATTTTTTCACCTGCTTATTGACCATTTGGAAATCATCTGTTCAAGTTTCTGCCCATTTTTAAATTGAATTATTTGTCTTATTAGTGAGTTATAAGATTACATATATGTGTGTGTGTTTTATTTCTATATAGTTCATATATATTAATATACTATAATTTGTTTTTGCATATATATATATATATGTATATATATGGAGAGAGAGAGATTTTTACCTGTCCCAAAGCCATGAAGGTTTTCTCTTGTTTTCTTCTGGAAATGTTATAGTTTTAGCTTGTATATACACTTAGTTGTATGATTCCTTTTGTGTTAATATTTGTGTATGGGGTGAAGTGAGAGTTGAGGTTCATTTTTTCCCCATGTGAATATTCAGTTGTTCTAGCATCATTCGTTGAAAAGGCTATTAGCAGATCGTATTTTGAATAAGATGCAGATACAACATGACTGATTCACTATTAGCATCCCCTCCTTGTTTTAGTATTTTTTTCCATCAACAAGTATTTGTTGATTTTCTGTGACATGTCAGGTGTTGTTTTAATTGCTAGGCATCAGTCCTGAATAAAGTGGAACAAGTCCCTGCTCTCATGGAGACCGTGGCTTAGCCACAGGAGACAACAACTTAACCCAAAATAATAATAGTAGACCTGGCCCTAGAAAGATAACTAAAATAGGGTTAGGAAACAGAGAGTGGTGGGACATTCCGGAGTGAAATGGAGAGGGCAACATTTCTAAGAAGACAGCGTTTGAGCAGAGACCTGCAGGATGGGGGATGTGAGGGCCTGGCTCTCTGCAGATGGGCTGTTAAGGGGACAGACTGATTGCCAGAGCCTCCCATTCCCAGCCCAGCTTCTCAGACACTCCCTTAGGGGTCTACAGTTGTGACAAGGGCCGTCTGCAGAGCTCATGTGCCATCAGATGTCACTCGGGTCTCCTCCATGTTCTGGCTACTCCAGCCACTGCTCACGAAGCTGCATCTGACAGCAGGGAGTGACTTTAGCAGATTTCACTCCTTCATTCATTTCTTTAATTAAAAGTTATGTATTAAGCCCAGTAAGTGTGCTTGGCACTGCGCTAGACTCTGGGGAGACAGAGATGAACAAATGAATGGACCCAAGTTACAGCTTCAGCAGGAGCCAGCTCAAGAAAAGTCTTAAATGCAACTTGGTACATGAAATGTTTGCTCTGCAGACAGGAGAGCTCCATGAATGGCTAAAGCTACTGGATTTGGGGGAGTGAGGAATGGGAGACAAGCAGAGTTTATCCTGGGAGACTGTTGCAATAGGTCAGGTAAGATATGATGCAGGTGTGAATTAAAGCAGTGGAGATGTAGGGGGTGGGAGAAAGAATATTTGGATACTCCAGGTTTCTAACTTGAACACAGGGGCATGGTGGTGCTACTGATTTTAGGGGACACAGGAGGAAGAGCAGGTCTGGAATAGGTGAGTGCATGGGTAAAGTGATGAAGAGTCCGTTTGGAGGCACAGCAAGGATGAGGTGCTCCTGGTAGAAATGTCTAGGACTTAACTGCACTTGAAGGTCTGAAGCTCATGAAGGAGATCTGGGTGGGAGGTCAAGCCTTGCAATTTATCCACAGAGGAATTATAATTGACAACAGAGATGGAAGAGATGCTCCTGGGAGGTATCTAAACAAATACTTGCTCTGTGTCAGACTTTTGCCCAGTGTGCTACTAAATGTTTAATATACTGGTTAGGACGTTGGGTTCTGATCCCAACTCCCTGGGTTAAAACTTTAGCACCAGCACTTACGAGCAGGGTGACCTTGGACAAGTCACTTCAACTCTATATTCCTCTGCTAAATGTTGATAGTAATAAATTTACCTTTTGGGGTATTATGAGGATTAAATTTTCTGGTATGTGTATAGCACATAGAATAGTGTAATACCATGTGATTGGTAAATGTTAGTTGATCCTAATATCCTTTAACACACCTATAGCATAGAGGGTATCATTACTTGTTTTATAGATAAGGGAATTGTCCAAGGTTATGGAATCAGGTAGTGGAAGAACAAGGACTTGAATGCAGGCCTGTGTGTCTCCAGAGTCTACCATTCAAGGCTGTCTTCTACAAAGGTCTGTGCATTCATTGGCCACTTGATGAACTTAGCCCCTCTGGGCAGAGGGGTTCCAATGCCTGGCTAAGCCCCCATCCCTGCTGTGCGATCGGCCATGGCTAGTATCTTCTACTTGCAACCTGGAGCCAGCAGACCCTGCAGCCCCTCCTGCAAGACTTAAACACACACACACGAGAAGGATGCTGCCTTTCTCACCTCCTCCGGATGCTTGCACGTACTGTGCCACGTTGGAATCAGGGGCTGCATGTCCGTGCATTGGTCCCAGAACAGAGGAAGAAAGGATCCCTGGAGTCCATGCTGACAGAGGTCTGTTTACCATCATGCCCAGTGCCCTGAGTTACGCTCCAGGTGTCCTATTTGGAGAAGAGAGCTAGTCAGGAGCCCTGTCTGAGAGACTGTGGCAGCTTGGGGTTGAAGCCAGGAGAGCAGACTTGGAAGGACTTTAAGCTATTAGCAAATACAGCACAGAGAGAGGCCAGAAGTTCTGAGAGGAACTGGGGTTAGGGAACAGTCTGAGTCACGGCCTGGCAGGGAAGCAGGAAGGCAGCCAGCTCTGGGGAGGGCACTGAGAACAAGCAGGCCTGGGCTGGATGCTGGGCTCTACCTACTCTCTCTGTCACAAGATGTCATGCTTCTCTGAGCCTCAGTTTCTTCAGCTGTAAAATGGGCATGGCAAGGATACATCCCTTCTAGGGGCAATGTGAGGACTCCTTGCTATGCCAAGGATGTTATGTGTTAGCTTCCCTTCCCTTGCCCCTGCCTACCCAAGGAGGGAGGATTTCCTGCAGAAGGCAAGCTTTTAGCAGCGTTGGGGAGGTACAGAAAGACATGGATTGAGAGAGTAGAGGGAGGAGGGTGTTGCTGCAAGGACATGAGCCTTGTATCCCTGGAAGCCGGGGCTGAGTGGAGAGCTTCAAGGTGAAGGGATTATTGGGCATAAAAATGTAAAGAGGAAAGGAACTGGCTGCTGTCATTCTAGTAATCCTGGCTGCTGCCAGCTTTGTGGCAGGCATTGGGCTGGACTGGTGTGGTGCCAAGGTGAATGAGGTGCCACCTCTGCCCTCAAGGAGCTCCCTGGGTTGGGGCAGTCAGACTTATTAATGGAGTGTCTCCATCCAGGGTGCTAACTGATGCTCAAGGGTTGGACAAGGGAAACAGCTCAGAGCAGAGAGTGACTGCTCCTTCCACCACAGCACGAGTCGCTGTGCCCTGGCAGCCTGCGAGTGGACTGAGGCCCCATGCATTCCTCTAAGGGTGAGGCGATCAAAGAGATTCCAGGCCTCCGCTCTATAGACTGGAGGCTTGAAAGGGAGCACAGGTTTGTACCAGCAGGACTAAGCTTGGTAGTGCACGGAGGACCTTGACCTCCAGTGAGGGAAAACAAAGGCACAAGATCTACTGGGGAGCAGAGACTTTCACATACATTATCCTACTTAACCTCCTTAAAGTACTGAGTGTCCCTTTTTTATCCAAAGCCAAGAGAGGTTAAACAACTTACCTAGAGACACACAGTGAGCAAGTGGCAGCACCAGGATTCACACTCGGGTACGTTTCGACTCCACTGGCTTGATCTTTCCTACAAGCACCCTCCTGCCAGCCCCATGCCTTCCCAACAGATGGGCCACTTCCACCTCTCTGCCAAGCCCTGCAGACGTGGCTACGTCCTGCCTTCCTCCAGAGGAGCCTGGGCAGCCTCAGGGCCTGGCCCACCGCAGTCCCTCCTGTCCTCCCCAGCTGCCAAACTACTAATTAGTGTGCCTGGCATTGTGGACTGCAGTGTGCACTACCGATTGTTCCTCACAGTTTCCCTCTCACTCTCGCCTCCCCTAGAAAGCCTAGCTCCCAGCTAAATTTAGCTGTGACTACTTCCCAGGGAGGGGTGGGGTGGATGGGGAAGGAAGGCTAAGTCCTGAGTTTTGAGTCTCCATAGTGAAAGGGAGACAGCCCAGGGCTCCATGCCTCCAGGACAGCCTCCCCTCCATTGACCTGCTGGTGAAGCCTTGAAGCGGTGGCATTGCATTACTGCACACACTTGGCTTGAATATAATGGATTCTGAGGTCCATGTATGGTAGCAATGGGAACCTTTAACACCACACCTCTGCCCTCATCAAAGCTGCCTTGTTTTCATTGAGAGGTTTTATAATAAGCAATCATTACCCATTTGTGCAATACTTTTATATTAACATCACCTCTTTTATACACTGGGGTTCTGGGGTTCTGTGTGAGATTTCCTTCCTTCCTTCCTTCCTTCCTTCCTTGCTCCCTCCCTCCCTCCCTCACTCCCTCCCTTCCTCCTTCCCTTCTTCCTTCCCTCTCTCCCTTTCTTGTCCCTCTCCCTTTCCTTTCCTTTTTCTTTTGACAGGGTCTCACTCTGTCACCCAAGCTTGAATGCAGTGGAAAAATCTCAGCTCACTACAGCCTTCAACTTCTGGACCCAAGAGATCCTCTCACCTCCACCTCCTGAGTAGTTGGGACTAAAGGTGCATGCCACTATACCTGGGTAATGTTTTTACTTTTTGTAAAGACAGAGTCTCACTATGTTACCCAGGCTGGTCTGGAACTCCTGCAATCCTTCTTCCTCCACCTCCCAAAGCACAGGCGTGAGCCACTGCACCCAGACCAAGGTTTCTTTTGGAAGGGATTTGTTTTCTTAAAAAGCAAGTTTGGAAACCAGAGCTTCACACTTGAGTGCCTTGCTGCTTTGAGTGTGATCTGAGAAGCAGCTGCATGGGCACCCTCTGAGAGCTTGTTAGAAATGCAGAACTCAGCCCCCACCCCACACCAAGTGAAACAGAACCTGTTGCATTTTCAAGATCCACAAGTGATCCCTATACTGTTTAAGAAGCACTGCCTTAGTCTAAATCAGAATCACTGAGGAGCTTGTCAAAATGCAGATTCCCTGGCTTGCTCCATGAGAGTCTGACTCAGGAGCAGGGGAAGGCCCAAGCTATGTCCATTTTGTCCTTTTTTTTTTTTTTTGGGGGGAGACAGAGTCTCGCTCTGTCACGCAGGCTGGGGTGCAGTGGCGCAATCTCGGCTCACTGCAAGCTCCGCCTCCAGGGTTCACGCCATTCTCCTGCCTCAGCCTCTCAAGTAGCTGGGACTACAGGCATGCACCACCACACCCGGCTAATTTTTTGTATTTTTAGTAGAGATGGGGTTTCACCATGTTGGTCAGGCTGGTCTTGAACTCCCGACCTTAGGTGATCTACCTGCCTTGGCCTCCCTTGGTGCTGGGATTACAGGCATGAGCCACCACACCCGGCCTATGTCCATTTTTCATAGCACCCCTGGTTATGGTGCAAGTCTTTCGTCTGCCCTGAGATGTTAATGTTCACTCTCTGCTAACAGCTTCAGGGAGGCAGGCTGCCCAATAAATGCACAGAAACAAGCTTCCTCAAAATGTCTTTCTCTCCTTTCCAGAGACCCTGTCCTCTGATGTCCCTGACCTCAGAGGTAGTAGGATGGGTGATGGGCTGGGGAGAAAGCATGCCTGTGACCTGCAGCTTCACAAGTTCTCACTTTAGCCTTGACCACCAAGACATCCTTCTGCTACAGGGAGAGATAGACTAAGACAGCAGACGTTCTGTGAGAACCAGGTCTGTCCCCAGGAAGAGGAAGTCTTGCAGATTACAGACCAGATCTGCAAATATTCATGCAGACTCTTTGAAATCACTTTCTACATAACCAGTCTCCAAGGATCTGATGCCAGTTCTTTTCTCCCTTCTTGCCCGCTAGAACTTCCCACAGGGAAAAATGTTCCCAAGTAGAGAGATGTCCCAAGAAAGGTGGCAAGGAGGGGAGAGGCAGGTGATTAGACCCGCTGGATTGCCCACATCTTTGAGCATGAGGCCACAAATAAGTTCTTGGCATCTGCTAAGTGCTCAAAAAATAATCATCGAATATTTTTTTAAAGAGCCATCTCCCACCTGGATTGTGGAAACACCTTCTAAGCAGCTCCCTGCCTCCAGTCTCCCTCTGCAGAGGGCCCTTGTCATAACTGTAGACCCCTAAGGGAGTGTCTGAGAAGCTGGGCTGGCAATGGGAGGCTCTGGCAATCAAGCTCTTCCTGTAACAGCCCATCTGTAGAGAGCTGGGTCCCCACTCCCCCCATCCTGCAGGTCTCTGCTCACACCTTGCCGTCTCAGAAGTGTTGCCCTCCTCATCTCACTCCCCTTTAATTCATCCTTCTTGGGCTCCTAGCCCTGCCATCCCTTGTTCTGAGTCCCTCAAGACTCCCTTGGACTCCCAGGGTCTGGTCCAAATGTCTTGGATGTACAAAGCCTTCATGAGCTAGGTTCTGCCTGCCCCTTCACCCGCATCTTTGCCAGCCCTCCCTGCGCCCTATGCTCCATCAGGGCCACAGCAGGTCCAGCACCTTGAGGGTGCCATGCCCTTGCGGGCGTCTCTGCCTGTGCACCTGCTGCTCCCTCTGCCAGGGATATCCTTTCCTGCACCCACTGGCAGGTCTCCTATAACCTATCCCAGGAGTCCCTTCACAGGTCCATCATTCATTCAGTCATTCAACAAGAACTGAGTGAGTTTCTACCATGTGCCACATACTAAGCTAGAGTCTGGGGACATACAATGCCTACGATAAATTCATCAACTCATTTAAAATACTCCCAAACCAAGAAGCTTCAGGATAACCTCTCTCCTCCCTTCCACAGTTTGCTAATGAGGAAACTGAAGCATGGTGCGGTTAAATGGCTTTCTCAAGGACAAACTACTAGAAGGTAGAGGGTCAGGACTGGAGCACAGAGTCTGGCTCCAGAGCCCAGGGCTTAGGCACTGTGCCACTGTGCCACTGTGCAGCCCCTTTGCAAAGGTCTGTTTCTCAATGTCTCCTGTGCTGTTGCTCCTCCTTCCTCCCGCCCTGTTTCTCCTCTGTTGCTCCCAGCTCAGAGGATGGAACGTCTGTTCATCCAGTAGCCCCCCAAGAAAACTGGTAGTCATTTTGGCCACTGATCACCCACTTCTGTTTGCCTCCTGAATGTCTCTGACATCTGTCCACTTTCCACTTTTCTTCACCATCCCATCACCCACTAGCCTGAGGTTCCATCTTGTCTCACCTGGACAGCTGCGGTAGCTCTAAATTGCCTTCTCTGCTTTCACCCATGCCCTCGGCACAAATCGACAGACTCACAGCCAGCCTGATCAGGGCACCTAGCCTGACTTCCACAGGCCTCCCATACTGCCCTCCCTGCCCTTTCTCAGCTCTCCCTCTGAAGCATCTGCACAGGGGACCTCCTCTGCTTGGGGGTGCTTCTTATCCTCCAGCCCCACCCCAGCGGAACCTCACTGTGCCCATTCCTCAGCTCTCAGCTCCAGACTCATTGTCCCAGGGGTTCTCCTCTGATGGCCTGTCCAGCCCAAATGCCTTTGCTTCCCTCATGGACCAGTCTGGCTCTATGATTACATACTTGGCAGTGTCATCGCTGTATAAGCACCTGTCTCCTTCATGAGACTGAAAGCTCCAGGAGGGTGGCAACATATCTAGTTCTGGTCTCTACTGTATGGCCCAGGGCCAGATATAGAGTAGGACAGAAATATGTGATGAACAAATGAAGGGGTTGTTATGACGATCAAATGAGAAAGTATAGGTAAAAGTACTCAAAACAGCCCCTAGCACAAATCAGATACTCAATTATAAGCTACTAGTAATGAGTCTTGTTGTTAGAACCAATCTTGAGCAAGCCTTACCTGATGCCCAAAGGGGGATGAAAATTGCAAATAATGAGGATGGCAGCTGCACACAGCTGGAAGGGACAATACAGAGCTGAGGGTGGAAGCTGCAAACAGCTGGGAAGGTGCTTATGAACAGCTGTGGTTGTGACTGCACACTCCTGATCATAAGGCCTGCAAATAAGTGGGAAGTGAGTGCAAATAGTTGGAATGTTGAACTGCAAACAACCAGGAGTAAGGACTGCAAAACAACCAGAGCAGAGGCTGCATCTGGGGAGCAGAAGAGCCTCGGAGCACTCACATCACCCACCGCCTCTGCAATACTGGGTCCCTGCACTTTCTCCTCTCTCCCAACAGAAGTGTGCCCAAGAGACTCCAGGGGTATCTTTCATGGGCCCACAAATAAGACTGGTTCGCCTGGTCTATTCTGATCACCTAAGTAACTTTTTCCCTCCCCTCCCATGCTCCACCATGTTACTTTCTCTCAGTTCCTCAGATAGGCTTGCATCCTCCCACTACCTGACCTTTGCACATGCCAGGCCCTCCTTCTGGAAGTTCGCCATCCCATCCTTCAGATCTTAGTTCCAATACCACTTTATCAGAGACACAAGATCAGATTATCTTTCTCCATCTTCCTTCATTTCATCATCTTCAGTGAGAACAATGATTAGCATTTGCATATACTTGTTGGGTTTTCTGATGATTGCCTACCACCCCTACTAGACTAGAATCTTCTAGAGAACAGGGGCTTAGCAACTAGTCCACGGTCTGACACGTAGTAGGTGCTCATAAATATGAGATGGATGGAAGGATGAATGGAGGAAATGGAGCAATGGTTGAGTGGACAGAGAGTTCCTCAAAGGTACAAGCAAAGAAAATAAAACAACTGTCTTAATTGAGTGCCTACTGTTTACCTGGCCCTGAAACAAGTCATCCCTTTGTTGTTAGTTCTTGGGATGTATATGAATGAATCATTCTTTGTCTCTCCAGGGAGTCAGAAGATCTTGATTCTTTCCTTCATTCAGCCAGTGTTTCACTGTGAGACCTGACCTACTAGGAAACCTGTTAGGAAAAGACAAAATATTCCTGCCAGTGCTTTGCACTGACAGCTATCCTTCCTGCAGCCTACCTCAGACAACAGCAAGGAAGGAGCCAGTGGTCCTGAGGCTCCAGTTTACCCATTTATAAGAGAGGGATTTGGGTTCTAAGATGATCCCTAAGGACCATGCCAGGTGGGATAGTCTGAGTCTGTGAAACTTCTCAGGAGGTTCCTTATATCTTTATTTTGTAACTAGCCAGGTTCCAGAGTCCCAGCCCCAGATAAGAGTCAAGGGTTCTGGCCACTGGTGCCCACTGCCTTGGCCAGGAAAGGGTCCACAGTGGAGGCTCTCCCCTGGTTCCAGGACATTTGTTCTATCTACCAAGTTGCCTACAAGAATCTCACCGATCTCTAAAGCGGGCACGGAACCCAGACTCACACAGACACAGAAACCCACTAAAACCCCCCAAAATAACAATAGTCAATCTTTATAAAGCACTGGCTAGATGCCTGGCATTGCTCTAAACTGAAGCTCAGAGAGGTTAAAGAACTTGCCCAAGGTCACACAGCTAGTAAGTCAGAGGTGGGCTTTGAACCCAGGCAGATGGGCTCTGGAGTCCCTGCTCTTAACCCCTGCATCATGGTCTGAGACACCCAGTCACACTCACCACCAGACACACAGGCTCACAAAAGTACACACACATATAAAACACACATAAGCTATTCCAGCGAAGGCAACAAAATGGCTGCTGTCTTGCTTCTCTTTCCTTTCTTGTAGTGAGTTAGGCTCTGTGGGCTAAGAACTCTGCACAAAGCCAGAAAGGGTCTCTTGTTACCAGCCCGTTTCTCAAATGGATTGGCGTTCACAGTCGCTCTGCCAGCCAGTCTGGAAAAGAGACTTGGGAAGCACTGAGCCTGCAGTGCCCTTGGATACTGGTACCCATAGTAGGAGGAAGGGGCAGGGCTATTTCTCAGCAGGTTGATGACTGCTTTGGATGGTAGCCAAAATGGCTCCTTTATCTCTGTCCCGTTAATTCAAAGATGCCATAGGAAACCTGCTAGGAAAACACAAAATAGGTTTGTCTGGCTCTCTGCACTGACAACCACCCCTACTCCACCCTGCTTCAGACACAATGAGGAAGGGAACCTGGGCAGCCGTGATGGGACCAGGTCCTACTGGGCACAGCCACCCTGGGCATCTCACTGCCAGGGGATCTGGCATGGGGTGGGCAAGGAGAACCTCAGAAAGACTGAGAAGGGCAAAGTAAGCCAGCAGGAGAGACAGGAGCATGTCAGATGGGCACACAAAGCAACAGAAACGTGGAGTTCAAGTCCAGGAGCTTCCAGAAAGTTGTGTGTACCTGCAATGGTGGGAGGGTGGAGATGGCTGTGGTTGATCCTGACTCTCTGATTCTTATTGACTATGTGATGTGGCTTTGGGCAAGTTACTTAACTCTCTGTGCATCAGTTTCCTCTTCTGTAAAATAGAGATGGCAATAGTACTCACTTCTTAGAGTTCTTAAGAGGATTTAATGAGATAATTTTGCAAAGAGCTTAGTATGATGCCTGGAATATCATGGACATGCAATAAATGTTAGCTCTCATTCCTGGAAACAATGAGGATGATGAAGATGCAGCGGGGTCAGGAGAGACAGAAGGGTCTGTGCCAGGGCTAGGTGGCTCATAAGCATCCTTGCATTACCCCAGCCACTCTGAGTTTCTAAGCTTCTTAGGTACGGTGTCCTCTCCTGGCCTTTGCATCTGCTGTTCTCTCCGCCTAGAGCACTCTTCCCTCTCTTCTCTGGATTAACTCCTGCGTAGCCTTCAGGTGTCAAACTTAGACCTCACTCTTCCCGGGAAGCCCTTCCTGACCCTAACCCTGTAGGTCTGGCTGAAAAGCCTCCTCTCAGAGTTCCCACGGCCGTCTATACAGCTCATCATGGTCTTTCTCACCCTGGAGTGGGTTGTGGGTCTACCTGTCTGCCCTCTATGATGTGTCATGCTCAGCACCGAATCCCCAGAGATTCACAGAGCCTGGAACACAGTGGGTGCTAAATAATATGTTGGGAATGAATGAAATAACGACTCGTATGTTGAATAATAGAATATTGTCCCATTACACCCAGCTGCTTCTCAAAGACAAAATTTGAAGCACCAGACATAATGAGATGCTTAATGTGATGGGGCCAAGAGTACAGGCTCTGGAGTCAGACTTCCTGTGTTGTAGTCTCACTCCTTCCCCAGTACCTGCATGACCTTGGGAAAATTGCTTAACCTTTTTCTTCCTCAAGTTCCTCATCCATATATGGGAATAGTAAAGTCTCCACCTTGCTGAGTTGCTGCAAGGATAAACAACACACTTAAAATTTTTAGACAGGGCTGGCCCAGATGAGCTCTCAGCAAGCCTTAATCCTCCTTAGAGGTGATGCTCCACCTCACACCTGCCCTTCCCACATTGTGAATCGTGTCAGCCCCGACTGGGACCCCTGCCCGCTTCTGTTGACTCTTTCAGTAGTTTATAGAAGCTGTTGCGATTTTTTTCTAATTTAATGTTTATATCCTTTTATGTCCTGACCAAAAAACAAATGGCCCGAGAGGAAGGCTGGGGAGAGGGGACGTCTGAGTTGAGGCTTCCAGTCCCCCCACTGTAGGTTCTGTTTCTTGGGCTCTTATTCCACAGGGTCAGCATGTGGAAGGGTTGTGTCAGGGAAGGGCATCTCAGGCAGAGGCAGCAGCAGGAGCAGGAGCTGCCAAGAGTACAGCTCAGTGCTCCTGCTGCAGCAAAGGATGGGGAGGTGCAGTGAGGGGTTGGCAGGGGATTGGTCATGGGGTGTCCTGAGGATCCCTGGAAGTTGCTTGGAATCTAGGCTGCAGGCAACAGAGCACCACTGAGGGCTTTGAGCAGGTGAGACCTAAGAGAGAGTACCCTGATGGAGGGATGGACCAAGGAGAGTTTGCTGGGTAATAGGGAGGGTATCTGAACATTCATGGGGTTGAATCTCCTGCTCCTACAGGGAACTATTCTTGCCCACTCGCCTCCCTCACCACCAACACTCACTGGGCCTGTTTGCCCAGCTGCCCACTCCCCACCCAGCTCTACTGCCAGGCTGGGAGTTCTATGGGAAGGTGGTCATTCCCGGCCAGCTGTTTACCTCCAGCACCCTGGACAGGATCTGGCTCAGAGTAGGTGGAATTTTTTCCCTCCATCCTTTCTTGCTAACTTCCTAACCCCTCTCCTCCTAACTTGAACTTTCTTACCTACTTTTGTCCCTCTCTGCCTCTTTGCTTGAATAATAGCCTGTGCTGTGAATTAATTTCTGTCCTCTGTTTCCCCTATACCCTCCCCCATATCCCATAAACTGCCACTTCTTTTCTGGAAAAGCTCTGAACTCCACGACACTTAAAGAACATAAAGGGAAGGGGTAAAGAACCAATACCAGTCAAACACCTTTCATATGCCAAGAACTATGCTGGGAACTCTATATGGATTCCTTCATTTAACTTTTCAAACAGCCCAAGGAGGAATGTATTAGTGTCCCACCTTATAAATGAGGGTCAGAGCAGTTCAAAGTTGCCCCATGTCACATTGTGGCAGAGCCAGAGGCCTCATCAAAAGAATGGTTCTCTAGTGGTGGAAGCTCAGGCATTTTGAGGGGGCAGCGGGAAAGATTTGGAATAAGGAGACCTTCCTAGACCACTCGCATCATGCCCTGGTGATGTTGCCTCCATTGCTTCTGCCTTGGGTCAGGGATTCCTGATCCACAGCCCTGCTCTGAGCTGGAGTAGATTCCGTGAACCTCTCTGGGTCAGATGGTGCTCCAGGAAGGCAGAGAGGGCATCCCACATCCTGCTGAGATAGTGCTGCAATGGTGGGTTGGGGCCAGGGCAGAAATGAGGCCAGAGGCCAGATCCCCAGGGCTAAAGTTACACCCTAGGCTGGGGATCCCAGGTGGGTTCTGAGATTTTGTTTTCCTTATCCCCAACCATCCCCTTTTGGATCCATCAGCCTTTGTTTAAACCCATTTTACCAAGTCCTCAATCATCTCCTGCCCCTGATCCTGTGCGTGACTCTGGCCCCGGTCACAGCCCTTGGCCAAGACAGATGAGCTCCTCTTCTGTGTCTCACCATGGCAATGGAGACCTGCAGCCATCCACATCCTGAGCTAGCTCTGAAAGTCAAACCAGCACATTCTACTCAGACAGCAACCCGGGTCCCTTGGCTCAGCATCAAAGGGTTGGGAATGATCAGCAAGTTGCTGTTGAGAATAGAGAAATGAAATGTGTGAGTATATAACTTTTAACTTAAAATGCAGTGCCCCCTGCATTTGGATGTCAGGAGGGATCTTGAGTGATGTTTGTGAAGCTGCTGGGGTGAGCATGTGAGGTCAAGTATACTCATTAGCCATGCTTAGAGGCAATGGTGGAGGGAGCGAGGAATACACTGGTTCCACCTGCTGGGTTTCTCCCTATCAAGAGGGAAGCAGAGCTCAGATTCAGTTCGACATCCCCAAAGCAGGCCCACAGCCATGCACAGAGAGAGCATCTGCAGAGGCCACTGGAGTGTCAGTGGAGTCCAACCAAGGTGCACCAGCTTCCAGATGCCCTTCACCTGCTACAGAGGGGAGCCCCCCCTCCAAGAAGTTCCTTTCCATGGCACCTGTGTAGCATCATCTCTGCTTGGAATAAACCAGGTTTTGGCTGTCAGGAATCTTATTACAGAAGGAATCTGGGTGGATGGCCAGACTTTGTGTGAGATTCCCTAATCTGTGGACTTGGGAAATTTATGCACTCGTGTGTGTGTGTGTGTGTGTGTGTACACTTGGGAGAGGGAGGATCTGTGGATCTACTGAATGTCTTCTAATTCTAAAAGGGATCTATTCATTTATTTAAATAATACCATGTATTATGTCCCTGATACTGTTCCAGGCACTGGGGATATAGCAGTGAGCAAGACAAAGTCTGTTTGTACTCTAACCCAGGAGACAGAAAATAAATACATGACTCTAAAACTGTCTGGAGCCCTTGTGATTACAGTAAGTGGACTCCAGTGTAAGTGAGGGGTATCCCTGGATCCATTGCACCTTGCAGAGGAGGTCTGAGTGTAGGCTGGATTCCCTCAGAAGCCCTCTGGTGCTGGGCATGTAGCCTGGAGAGCGACACAGTGATTCTTCCCAGCCTTCCTTCCTACACCTAGCCTGGGGCCAGCCTCCTGAAGGAAAGGGTGGGAGCTTGCCTAGCCAGGGGCAGTCTGAGCAGAGCTTTGTGCGGTGGGAAGTGCCTGGCTTCAGAGTGTTGTGAGGTGAACTGGGTGGAGGCATCAAGCATCTGGCATCATGGCTGACTCAGGGTGGCTGTTGCGTCCATAGAGTACCCTCTTCATTTGCCTTGTTAGGGACACTCAAAGATGAAAAGTGTGCAGTCATCTGAGTTCGCTGTTGTAGAAGGGGCCAGGAAGCTCCAGTCCTAAGAAGGTCATTCCTTGGAGATACTCCTTCCATTCTGTGGGACTTGGAGGCTTTAATGTGCAATGTAGGAATTGGATCCTGAGATGGGCCTTATCTGACTTTCAAGCTCATGCTCAAACACTTGCCAGTATTCTCCTGCGGTGTGCTTTGTGTCGAGCCCTGTGCTGAGCTGAGTAACTCTCAGCCTCTGACCTTGGGACACTCACAGTTCCATGCAAGCAAAGCACCTCTGCCACTGACTAGCCCCGGGACATCAAGCAAGTTACTTAAATTTCTCTAGGTCTCCGTTTCCTCCTCTGTAAAATGGGGATAGCTGGAGTACCTTCTGGGACTTTTGCAATATATAAAGCACTTAACACAGCAGTCAGTAAAACTTGCTCCTTGGGGACAGACAGCCTGACTGGCTCATGTCTGTGTCCCTAGTGCTTGGCCCCATGCCTGGCTCAAAGGAGCATTTCCAGAAGAAAGGCAGAATGAGCAAGCAGTGGGAGGAATCTCCTCTGTATGCTGCTGGGTTATCAGTTTCTGGAACCATGTGAGACTTGTGCGGGCCCATGTGACCAACAGACAGTTCTTCAGGCTGCTCTAAAGCTATCGCCAACACCTGTCCCTGTGAGCCGCTGCATTGTGTATTTGAGCCTTTGATATACCGGGGATGTTTGCCAAGGGAGAGAAATGTTATTGGACATTTTTCGTGGTTGTAAAGATTACTTCTTGATGAAAACACACACAAAGGAAGACTTACAAGCTGCCCTTAAGGTAGGCAAATGAATGATGTGTGTTTACAGCATCCAAGCCATTGCTCAGGGCTGTCAGCTCTGCAGACTCCTTGCAGGGGCTGCAGCAGAAGAAGGGAAGTGGCCAGCACATCCATGTGGCTGAGCAGAGGGCAGTTCTGCTCAAACTGCAGCAGCCCATTGTTCTGATTCATCTGTTGACTGTTCCTACCCCTCTCAGCGTGTTGACATCTTTCCTATAAAGACTGAGGCTTTTACCTGAGCTCTGCCCTGGTCACTCCCCATTCCCCAAACTAGAAGGCACCTTCTCCTGAGTGCATCTGCCTAGAGAGCCTGTCCTTGCTCAGGCACCCTGGGGGCTCTTCCTTCTCGTGTAGGAGTCCTGTCTCCCCAGCCAGCTCTTATGTGCTAAAGGGCAGGGTGCATGGCCATTCCTCTTAGGCTGCTTCTACCCTCAAGTGCGTTTTCCTGCACTAACAGGCAGGCAAGAAAGAGAAGAGAAGAGTCATCTCCCCTGGTGCACTTCACCTTCTCACTGCCGTTATCACACCCAGCTACCTTGTACCCTGACCTGGGAGCCCCCTGAGGCAGGAAGCTTTTCTGATTCAACCCAGGACCCCCTCAGGGTCTGCAAAGCCTGGGGCAGTTCATGGGGTCAATGAATATCTGAATGAATGAGTGAATAATGAAACCCAGCTTTAGCTTCTATGCTGACCCTTCCCCCATTCCATTTCAGACCCCATCTCCCGTGCAGGAAGTCCCTTGGCCTCCCTAGTGGGTAGCAATGTCCCCTCTCAGCTGTCTGCACTGCCTCCTCCTCCGAGTCTGCTTACTGGCATTGAGTGTTCTTCCTGCTGTCAACACAGATTGGGGACATGCCAGCGTGCTGGGCAATAGGCCCAGCACATCCTAAGGCAGATAGTGTGGGCAGGGGAGGATCCTAGCAGGGCTGGATTCTGGCACGGCGAGGCCTGGGATCTGATTGAGGAGAGGGTTAAAGAAAGGCAGGGCCTGGGTCAGGAGGGGTGGCTGGGAGCTGAGTCTTGGGATCAGAGGCTGAGGCCTACTTGCAACTGGGCAACCTTGGATGGATGGCTTACCCTCTCTGAACCTCAGCCATCTCTCAGTCTGCAGGGAGAAGCCTGAATGGAGACTCTTAGTCTTTTAGCTGTGAGGCTCATCCCGCTGCTTCGGGTCCTGTGCAGAGCCTTGGAGAAACATCAGTAGATGAGTTAGTTGCACTCGTGCAGGTCGTGGTCTGTGTGTTGGTTTCCTATGGCCTCTGTAACAAATCTCTACAAGCATGATGGTTTAAGACAGCACAGATTTATTCTATTACAGTTCTGGAGGCCAGAGGTCCACAATCAGACTCACTGAGCTACAGTCAAGGTGTTGGCAGGGCCGATTCCTTCTGGAGGCTCTAGGGGAGAATATGTTTCCTTCCTTTTCCCAGCTTCGGAGAGGCCACCTGCTTGGCTTATGGCCCCGTCCTCCCGTCACTCTGATCTCCTACTTCCACTGTCACAGCTCCTATTACTGACTCCAATCCTCCTGCCCCCCTCTTATAAGGACACTTGTGATTACATTGGACACATCAGGATAATCCAGGATGACCTCCCCATCTCATCCTTAACTTAATGACATCTGTAGTCTCTTTTGCCATGTAAGGCAGCATATTTCCATGTTCTGGAAATCAGGGCATGGACATCTTTGGGTGGGGGTGAGGAGTATTATTAAACCTGCCACAGTGTGGTTGAATCTAAAACTATGAATTAATTAATCATCAAATAAATGAATTACTATGAACTCTAATGGCACTAGCCACAAAGCAGCACTGTGCTGTCAAAGTATCACAGGGACCTGGCTTAGCCTCGGGGACAACAAGGGCTGGGCCACATTCCCCTTTTTCTTTTCTCTGTTCTCTGAAACCCTGTTCATCCCACTGCCCCCTCTGCTGTCCAGAAGTCCCCAGGGAGTCCGTTTCTGCATTCGCCCACTACCCACTCCTGCGGTCCCTGCCCCAGCCTGGGACATCCTTAAGGGGTGGCTGTCATGAACGTTAGCAATGCTTTCACCTCCTAAGCAGCAGTCCTGTGAGGACTAGCTTCCCTAGGGAGTACCAGTGATGGAAATATCAATATTATAAGTATTTGTCTCCTGGGCTGGAAGAAGTATCGAGCTGTGATTTAGTCAGTTGTGCTGCCTCTCTCTAACCACCCAAATTCTCCTTTGCCTCTTTGGAAGACTTACAGAAATAGATCTCATCAACTCTCCATGGCTCCCAGTGCACTCTGAGGAACCAAGCTGGGAGGGTGAAGTCAGGTAGAATTTGGGTTCCTTGGAGGCACTCCCTCTCACCCACCTCCCAAAACAGGCACCCGCCCAACCTGCCAAAGGCACTTGAACCAATCCCACATGACCCTTCCAAGCTTGCAGAAAAGGCAAAGAAGTAATCAGCTGCTTGCCACTGTGCTCCACGGGGAAAACCCAGCTCTGTCCTTTCACGAGGATGTGACTCCAAATGCAGCTCGGAAGCTGCTGGCTCTGCTCTCACCCACGCACAGCACAGAAAAAACATTGGAATGTGTCTGGCTTTGCACAAAAGCTGAAGCAACCAGGATCAGGGGAAACACCTGAGCCAGGCACGATGTTTCCCAAGGCCCTGCAGATCTCCCAGCCTGTGAGCAGTGTCAGGGCTGGACCCAGTGGCTGCCCCACCATAAGGCTGGAGGAAGATTGGTCGTGGGCGTGCATTTCCATGCAGCTGCCACACTGGCTCACCCATGCACGAGACATTTCTGCCGGCCTCAGGGAGTCTGGAGGTCACAGCTAATGTGGCCCAGGTGGGGCCTCAAGGGAGGACAAAGGCTGGTTTTCATCTGCAGCGTGTTAATCGTGAGTCCTGCTCTCTGGGAAGGTGTCCTTGGCCGTGCCAGAAGCATTGAAGGAGATCCTGTTAACTGCTAGTGACTTCCCACCAGTCCCAGCAGACACCACAAGGGCTGCCATAATGATAATGATAATGGTTCTATTAATGATCATTGCTCTCATTTGCTGAGTGTTTATGTTGTGCCAGGCACTGTGCTAAGCTGTTTATATGCATTACCCTAATTAATCCTCCCAGCAACCTGATTGTTATCATCCTGATTTTACTGATGAGGAAACTGAGGCAGGGGAATTAAGCAACAATGCAGACAGTTGGTTGAGGAGAGAGGCAGCGTGGGTTATGGTAAACAGAGCACACATTCAGGAGTTACACAGAACTGGATTCAAATCCAGAGTGTGCCACTTACCAGTTAAGTGACCTGGAAAATCACATGCCTGCTCTGAGGCTCAGGAAAGCAGGAGGGAGCAAGTGGACACATATGGACATAGGGGCCCCTCCCCAGGGGCCCAGCCCTGTTCCTGCACACACTTGGACTCAGGTAGGCCCTGAAGCCTGGGGATGAGCCTCAGAGGAAGCCATCTCCCTTCTGGGGAAGGCCCGGGCTGGGAAGGAGAGCTGCCCTGTTGAGTGGGCATCTGATCTTTCCTGCCAGGAAGGGCAGGGGGCAGGAATGTGCCAGGAGAGCACCTGTAGTATCATCTGTTCCTGGGTGCCCAGGCCTGAGCTCAGGCTTGGGTGCCATTGGATGTCACTTTGAGATCCTACAAGCTGGCCTCACTTTACGGGAGCAGAGACAATGGGCAGGATCTGGAATGAAGGTGGGATTAGCGATTGTGGACACAGGGATTCCTGAGGGAGGGAGAAAAAGGGAGGGGATTGAGTCTTGGGCACCATCACCACATGGGGCCTGCTATTGCCTAGAGGTCTGGTGTGTAAGAGTTGAAACTGTTCTACCTTTATTCACCATCTGAAGCATACACACTCACTCATTCATTCATTCATTCATTCATCTAAGGAGCCAGCTGGCACCGTGGCTAAGAGCACAGGCTTTGGAGTCAGATGGGACTGGCTTTGAATTTCTGCCTTTTCTATTTTTTTTTTTTTTTTTTTTTGAGATGGAGTTTTGCTCTTGTTGCCCAGGCTGGAGTGCAATGGCGTGATCTTGGCTCACTGCAACCTCCGCCTCCCAGGTTCAAGCAATTCTCCTGCCTCAGCCTCCCGAGTAGCTGGGATTACAGGCATGCACCACCATGCCTGGCTAATTTTGTATTTTTTTTTTTTTAGTAGAGACGGGGTTTCTCCATGTTGAGGCTGATCTCGAACTCCTGACCTCAGGTGATCTGCCTGCCTCAGCCTCCCAAAGTGCTGGGATTACAGGCATGAGCCACCATGCCCGGCCGAATTTCTGCCTTTTCATGGATTCTTAGTGTGATCTGAGGAAAGTCACTTACAATCTGAAACATATACACTCACTCACTCATTCATTCATTCATCTAAGGAGCCAGCCAACACAGTGGCTAAGAGCACAGGCTTTGCAGTCAGATGGGACTGACTGAATTTCTGCCTTTTCATTAATTCTTAGTGTGATCTCAGGAAAGTCACTTAACTCTCAAAACCTTAACTTTCACATGTGTAAAATGGAAATAATAATACCTAATTCACAAGGCTGCAGGTAGGGTCCAATGAGGTAGTATTATAAATCACTTAGCATAGTGCATGGCATCTGTAACTACTCAATAAATAATTTCAAAATCTCTACATCTATCTATCTATCTATCTATCTATCTATCTATCTATCTATCCATCCATCCATCTATCACACTGTCTAGTAGAAATGTGATCTAAACCTCAAATGTGAGCCATGCATATAATTTTAAATTTCTAGTCGCCATGTTAAAAGACTGAAAGAAACAGGTGAATCAAATCCAGTAGTGTACTTTATTTAACCCCATCTGTTCAATATATTACTATTTAAAAATGTAACCAATGTAAAATGCATTATTTTACATTGTTCCTTTCACACTGTCTTTGAAATTGGGTGCGTATGTTATGCTTAAAGCACATTTCAATTCAGAGCAGCTGCCTTGAACAGTGTGGCCATTCCCCAGGGTTTGGTCCTTGTTTTGTTCTTCTCTGACCATGTTCTTTCTCCTAGGATCTCACTGACTCCCACCGTTTCAATTATCACCTCTAAGTGAACAACGTTGGGAGTGACTTATAAGACCTACTCCGGGGAGCTAGAGAACAGACAGGATGTGTCCAGAACATGCCAAGGGGGACATGTGACTGACAAGGTTGAAGGCTAGCAGAGGCCTGAAAAAGTAGCATCAAGGTGGTAAAGTCCCAGAACAAGCTGGGTGTATGAGTTTCCTATTGTTCCCGATAAATTATCAGAATTACCAACGATCACAGTTATAGTTAATCACAATTATAAAATTGTCCCCAACTTAGTAGCCTAAAATGACACATGTACTTTCTCAGTTTCTGTGGGTCAGGATTCTGGCTATGGCCTTGTGGGTCCTCTGTGCAGGGTTTCAAAAGGCTGCTGTCAAGTGATGGTGGGGCTGCATTCTCATCTGGAGGAGGAGTTCAATTCCAAGCTCATTCAGGTGTCTGGCAGGTGGAGGCCACTCTGAGATTCTAGAGGCAGCCCTTTCATCCCAGAGGCCAACCTCGATTCCTTGCCACATGGCGTCTCCAACATGGCCCCTTCCTTCATCAAGCCTGCAAGCAGAACTTACCTCTAATCTGCTAAGACAGAGTCTTACACAATGTAGCATAATCATGGGGGTGACATCCCATCCCTTTTTCATGTTCTGTTGGTGAGAGGCAAATTACAGGCCTCACTCATACCAAAGGGGACGGGAATACACAAAGGCATGAACACCAGATGCTAGAGGATTGTTGGGAGTCACCTTGGGGGCCATCTGCCACCTGGAGTTTGTAAAAAACTCTAAAGATGAACAGCAAGAGGTTAGCGGGCTTAAGACTCACCCCAGCTCCCATGTGAGTTCTAAGTCAAGGAAGCATGAGATGCAAAGATAACTCACCCAACATGACTCAAAGAACCAGCTTGATTCATTTCTAGACAGGCTCCCCGAAGTGTGAGACTATGACAGGGCCAGGCTGGAAAATGGGTGGGGCTTCTCATCTTCCTCCCAAAGAGGAGACCGCTAGGCTCATGGGGCAAAAGGCTGACCAGATTGAGCCAGCTGGCCACACAGGGAAAAGGTGGGCCACAGGGAAGGGATGGTGTGTTTTCCCCCTAGAAGGCAGATTCAGTCAGAACAAAATGCAAGAGTCAGCCCCTTTTACTGTTGCTGTAGTGACCTTGTTCCTAATAAGAAGCATTTGATAGATAGGAGGTTCTTGATAACCAGTTACTACTCTTTCCTTGAGGAATAAATCAGGGCGGGGACAGGGAGGAGAGAAAGAATCCAGAAGTGTCCTCTCCTGGATGGATGGGAGATAAGGATTTCCCTCAATGCGCATAAAGGGAATTTTCAATTATGTTGGAGTAGGAAGAAGTGCCAGGCCCACTGCTAGGCAATAAATAACCCCTCATCCATGCACTGGAATTTATAGGCTGCTGAATGCTTTTGTGTCTGCTGACCTATTGGGTCTGCATACCAGCAGCAGTCGCAGCAGGAGTTTAGAAGTGAGAAAGCTGAAGCTCAGGCTGTCATGTGGCCTTGCTGTCAGGTTGTGGGGCTGGACCTTGAATCCAAGTCCCCCAGTTCCCCAGCTAGTTCTCCTCCTACTCTACATTTTGCTGGTCATAGAATAAAGGGAGAACTCAACCTCTCTCTCACTGACATCTGCTCTTATTTTTCATGTCAGCATCAGGGAAAGTTTAGCAAAGACCTTTAAATTAGTAGCTGGAAAGCATCTAGGTTCAGCTCAACATAGACACACTAAGACCATGACCCATCAAATTTTCCTTGCTTGTGATAGTTAGCCAGGGGTTGGAAATAGTCGCAGAGATGGGCAGCTTCCATGCTTTAGCGTCTAAGAATACTCCTGCAGTGATGGGATCTTGTCTGTGGTTTCTGACCGCCTTGCAGAAAACCATGTACGGAAGACATGGCATCCTTCTGACTCTCTGTTACCCTAGAGGATGGGGCTCTTCAGACAAGCCCTCCTTCCTTCATCTCAAGGTTTATCCTGCCCCGTGGAGGTTCTTCTTCACAGACTGGAGGTCAGAAAGTGCAAATAAAACTTAAGCAAAGAATGTGATCTGGGCTCTTCTCAGAGACCCATTGCCCCAAATGAGGCATTGGCACTGGGGCACCCCAAACCTATTGGCCCTAATCTCATTGGGAAGGCCCCGTGAGGCATTCCCTCCCAGATGGAAGCCCTGACTTCCTGGTTACAAAGAGTTAATGTATTGTTTTTCATGATACCTCCAGTACACCTGTTGGGTGACCATCATGGACGTTTGGCTGGGATTTGATGTGGGGAGTGCAGAGGGGGAAGTGGATCACTATGAAGAGAAAGAAATCAATAGAGATACCTTTATGGTGTAGGCAAAGAGGGTGTGCACACTTGTGCCTGGGTTCACCTGTGGGTGCAGGTGTGCTGGGTGATTAAACAGGAGTATACATGCGTTTGTTCACACTGGGGTGTGGATGTCTACCTGTGTGTGTAGAGCCTTGAAATTCAAGCCAGGCATATCCTGAGAACCTGACATTCCCAGATTCTCAAATATCTTTATAGACTACCCCTCCTTTTGAAAAAAAAGTCTGTAAAGTGTGTACTTAAGAAAAAATGTTTTGGTGACCTCTTTAGACCTTAATGATTCCATAAATATGAGATCTAAGCCATTTATAAAATATTAAAATCAATTCTCCACTAAAATATACTCTCTTCTACCTCGCCCCACATCATTATGACCAACACATTCACATGGAGTTTAACTAAAGCTTCTAAGATGAAATAGAATCGTGATGAATAATAATGCCACGCCCCTATTAACTTCTCCCGTGGCAAGGGAAAACGTTTGCGAAATGTTTAAACCTTTTCTTGTACTTAAAGGTCAGCTCAGCAGCCACAGGACTGCCTCCACCACCTGGTGCTTTATGGAAATGTTGACATGGCTCCCAGCTGTTGTCTACGCGCATTTCCACAGAGAGTCATGGGTTTCCTGGGCATATACTCACAACACTCTCAACCGCCTTTTTAGCTGTCGCAAAAGTATTCATTCCCACTCAATAAGCAATTTTTGCCCTGGCTGAAGCACTTGCTGAAATGATTTCATAAATCATCTTTTTCTTGTTTTCAAACACTCGCAAATCAGAACCACCATCCAACTCAACATCCACTCCTTAATTCACCTGCAGCTTCTATTTTCTTGCTAAAAACCATTACTTCCTTAGACTCCCTCGCTTACTTTTCACTTTCATTACCACCCTGGGCAGTTGGCTCTATTTTGGGAAATGATTTTTCACAATAAAATGAAGATTCTTATCACTTTACAGGAGTTGCCACATAAGCCCCAACAACAAACCCCCTAGAACCCAAGATCCTGAGGGGTCAACAAGGTTTCTTCACTAGCTGACTGTCTCTCTCACACGCCAGCCTCCTGGCACATGTGATTCCCATTTAAGCCTCAGCATAATTGGGAATTATGTCCTGGATCAAAGACCTACTTTATGTAGACCAGGCCTTCAAGGATTTGCAACCATCAGGGCAGAAAATTTCCATGGTTGCTGCTAGGGATGGGCAGGTGAGATCAAGTTTGGCCTAGAATTGCAGTCAAGAAGACTTCACTGCTGGTGGGCTGGCAGAATCTGGAGTCAAGACTAGAGGCCCAAGGCTGGACTCCTTGGATTAGGAAACTCCCTGGAAGTTCAGGGAGCCATGTAGGTTTCCTGTCCTGTAAGATTTGGGTCTTGCATCATTTCTTACTGGAAGTGAACTCTGACCTCTCCCTTGTCTCCCCAGAGCAGGTGAGCTACTTCCACTAAGCTCATGCCATTCCACCTCGTTCCTTGGCCACTGGACTTATACCCTGTGCTGTGCTTACTGCTGGTTTCTCTCCTGTCTGCATCCTGCATTAGACTGTGATTCCCTGAGGAGGGACTCTTTGCCTGCTCATTCATTCTGTTGCCAGTCGTACGGCTTATGGAAAGGATGTGCTCCTAATGTGGCTATCCGCGTTCAGGGCCAGCTTCATGGGTTCACAAACTGTGAGGTCACACAGGTCACTGAGGAACCTATGCACGGTATTACGCTCTGCTGTGACCATCTTGAAATTCTGAACCATTTTTTGAACAGGAGGCCCTGCATTTTCATCCAGCACTGTGCCCTAAAAATTAGGTAGCCACTCTTACCTGTATTTAATAAACTGGTAGACAGGAAGTATTTTTAGAGGGTTGTTGTGCCTAGATGTCTAATATCAATGTAGCATTAGATGAGAATCCTAGAAGGCAAGGACCCCAGTTACGGAGCACTTCCTGATAGCACTCAGCATCAAGCCGAGACACAAGGGCATCCTTCACCATCACACTTACCCCGTGGCCTTGGCTGGAGCAACTTGAAAGTATGGAGAGGGTCACCAGCACCCAAGAGGACTCTTCAACAAGAACCTGGAGATTGTGTGTTTATGGCACTAAGTGTGGCATGCATTTGTTCTCTTGCATAATTTCAGAGCCAGACAGTGAAATTATAAAGCTAGGAATGACAAGAATGATGAGGCCTTGCAAATCAGGGAAGACATAAGCTCTTTATCAGGCCTTTACCCAAGAGGCTCTCTGTGGAAAGTGGGAAGCAGGAGGGCCTTCACTCCATAGTCGAAGGGAAGAGGATGAGTGGAGAGAAGAATTCTAACCCCATCCTGGGTGACATTGATTCAAGCTCCATGAGGTTTACCAAGGGGAAGCTTGATGATTTGAGGCAACCTAGAGGGACAGAGTCAGTCCAGGTGCCTGGGCCAAGCAGCCCTCTGCCTCTGCACCTTTGAGGTGTGAAGAAGAATAGTAAATGTTTCCTGAGTGCTTTCCGTGTGCTACTTGTCACAGTGCTAAATGTAAGTTCTCATCTGATCCTCCACAGTCTTGCTAGAGAGGTGTTATGAGCACTACCATTTCATAAATGAGGACACAGAGCACAGAGAGGTCCAGCGATGTGTCCCCAGTCACTCAGCTGATAGTTAAGGGGAGAGCCAGGATATAAAGTCAGATATACCTGGTGCTGAAACCTGAACTCCCAGTGCTGCAGCGCCCTACCCCTCAACCATCTAGGGCCAGGAAGGCCTCGCTTCTGGGGTCTGGGAGCAGGGGCTTTCATATGATGGGAGGGGTTGTGCATCCATCTGCCTGGACAGATCAGAAGGAGAGAAGAGGCTTGGGGTCCCCATCCTCAGAAATAAAAACAAAAAAGCAGAAGTCTTGGTGGCAGTGGGAGGATGAGTCCTAAAATTATCTCAAAACAAGTCAGAAACCTGGAATATACAAAGCTTAAGGCTTCTAGAACCTCTGCCCTTGTCCTATTCCAGTTGCTTATTTCTTCATTCATCCAGCAATTACCTCCAAGGAGCCTAACATGTGCCAAGCACATTTTACTGGGGACTAGGAGTGCAGAGATTCAAAGAGAATTACAGATATGGATGAGATGCTGATCATGTGCCAGGGGCTGGTTTAAGTACATTCTATGTACTTCTTTCTTCACAATAGCCCCGTGAGGCAGGCACTGTTATCATCTCCGTGTTATAGCTGAACACATTGAGACATAGGGTAAGTCCCACATCTAGGAAGTGGTAGAACCAGGATTTGAACCCGGACAGTCTTGCTGCAGAGCCTTCTCTCCATCACTCCACGGCACCACTTCAATCTCAAAGATCTTACTGTTTAGAGCAGTTGTTCTAATCCCCAACCCCACATTAGAACCACCCAAGGATCTTTTAAAAATCTGCACCCTCATGGAGACTCTCGTACACGGTAGGTGAGAAGACAAAATGGCACAACCACTTTGGACAAACAGCTTGGCAGCTTGGCAGTTTCTTGAAAAGTTAGACACATCTGCCATCTGACACAGCCATTCTACTTCCAGGCTTTACCGCAAGGAAAATTAACACATATGTCCACACAAAGACTTGTACCCAAATGTTTATAGCAGTTTTATTTGTAAGAACAGAAGACTAGAAATAATGCAAATGTCCATCAACAGATGAATGAATAAATAAATAGTAGTATATCCCTTCAGTGGAATACTATGCAACAATAAACAAGAAGGAACTGATACGAGCAACAGCATGGGTGGATATCAAGTGATCTATCCTGAGTGGGAGGAGTCAGACCAAAATGAGTCCTGTATGATTGCATTTATATGAAATTCTGGACATTTTAAACTAGTTGGGAGTGAGGGAAAGCAGATCAGTCATTGCCTGGGGAGAGAGGATAGCGAGGAGAGAGGGACTGCCGGGGGTGGGTCCAGAGGAAAATCTCGGGAATGATTGATACCTTCATTATCCTGATTGTGGTAATGGTTTAAGAGGAGTATACATACTTTAAAATGTAACAAAGTGTACACTTTAAATATCTGTAGTTAAAATAAAGTGTGTACACTTTAAATATATGCCAGTTATAACCTCAACAAGGCTGTAAGAGAGCCCATGCTGAGACCTCATCCAAGACCAAATAAATCAGAATCTTTGGGAGTAGAACCCAGACATCTGTATTTTAAAGTTCCTCAGAGATTCCAATGGGCTGTCAAGGTGCAGAAGAGCAGATGCAGTGGGGAGACTGGTGCATAAGCCAGGGGTAGGTATTCAGATTAGGTGAGGGGCCCCATAAGGGGCTTTGAGAGGAGAATGACGTGGCTGGGGTTGCATTTAAGACACTGTTGTTGGATCCAGGGTGAGGAAGACAGGCTTTAGACTCTCGATCTTTTGACAGCAAGATCTGCACTCTCAGGCAGGTGACACCTGCTCTTCATTCTTCCTTTCCCTTATTCATTCATGCATAGATATTTACTGAGGGCCAACTACATACCAGACATTGCTCTAAGCTCTAAGGACAAGAATGAAGGAAACAGAAATCTCTTCCTTCATGAGCTTGCATTCCAGAGAAAATAAACAGTGTGGTTACAGGTTCTGCATGATATGTTAGATGCTATGAATAAAAAGGAAGCAGGGAATAGAGGTGGGGAGAGATGGGTCTGGATGCAATTTTAAAGAGGATCTCACCGAGCAGCAGACATTTGCAGAAACACCTGAAGGAAATGAGGGGGTGAATCTTGCTGATTTGGGGGAGGAAGATTATTCCAGGCAGAGGGAGCTGCAAGTACAAAGGCCCAGAGGCAGGAGCAAGAGAGGAGGTAGAGAGGAAGGCAGAGAAGAAGCAACTCACCTGGGGCCCTGCAGGCCATTGGAAGGACCTGGCATTTCCTCTGAGTAAGAGGGGAAGCTGCTGGGGCATTGGAGTAGAGAAGGAGTAATAAATTTGTTCCCTCAAGGTTCCTTGTAAATCAGATGTTTGTCAAGTGAATCCTGCTTCAAACCCCTATGAGAACCTGGGCTGACCTTGCTTGAAAGTGGCTGGATTCCACAGAGCATGTGTGTTTGCACAGATGCTGCACATGCTTTACTCAAATGAAGTCTTTCTGTGGCCCCCTGAACCCCAAACTCTTTTGGGTAAGAGCAAGCCCCCTAAGTAGCAACACTGCCCACATACAGAACTCGCTCCCCCTCCCCAGGGGCCACTTTCAGGCAGACCTCCTCCTCATCATTAAAAGTGGATGAAGCCTGAACAGAGGGAGGGAAGCATGCAAGGAAGATGTCAACTGTGAGTGAGGCTGCTGGCCCTGCGGTATGACTCCTGAGCAGAGGAGCCTGAGCATCCTCTGTCTTGCCCAGACTGCATGAATTTGCTGGAATGTTTTCCATTCCATCCAGCCTAAACAGCTAGCATATCATTTATTGAGTCCTTACTAGGTGCCAGTGTCTGTGACATGTGTTTTTCACATGATCTATCACGTTTAATCCTCTGAACATCCCTGAGTCTTAATAACTGCCTGTATTCATCCATTTATGTTGCTATAAAGGAATATGTGAGGCTGGGCAATTTATAAGGAAAAGAGATTGATTTGATTCATGGTTCTGCAGGCTGTACATGAAGCATAGTGCCAGCATCTGCTTCCGGTGAGGCCTCAGGATGCTTACAGTCATGGGGGAAGGTGAAGGGAAGCCAGCGTGTCCCATGGCAAGAGATGGAGAAAGAGAGAAAGGGAGGGGATTTCAGGCTTCTTTAAACGATCAACTGCATGAACTCATGGAGTGAGAACTCACTCATTACTGCCAGGACAGCACCAAAGCCTTCATGAGAGATCCACCCCCATGACCCAAACACTTCTCACTAGGCTCACATTCAAACCATCTCACTCTCATCTCACTGATGAGGCCCCTGAAGATCAGAGAGGTACAGCGTAGTTCTCAAAGTCACACAGCTCAGGTAGATGCCCAGGACTGTCTGATTCCAGAACCATGCTTGGAACCACACCATGACGTTGCCATTCCCTCCCAGATGTCACTGAGACACTGGCATCCTTTGCCTTCCAAGCAGGACAGGGCATGCAAGGCCAGAAGACTCCTGTCCCAGTGAGCACAGCTCCTCAGTCTTACACAGGCCTAGTGGGATTTTAGAGGCAGAGGCAGGCTGTGAGAAAGAGGTGGGGTTTGGGATCAGGCTGGTCTTGAACTGGGGGAAGCACAGGCCCTTGTTAGGATGCCCAGTGACATCAGATGCAAAGCCTTCAACACCCACTGATGCACCTGCAGGGGGCTCTGGGGCAATGGTGAGACCAGGCAGGAAGGCTGCCAAGCCACGAGTTGTGGGTGCTCCTCCTTGGAAAGTGTGACTACAGCTGGCGAGTAGGGGATTGGCAGGGGAGGGGGCTGATGCGCTGTAGCGCATTGATGGCCTGGATTTCATTTAAGGACCAGTAAACCGGAAACAACAGAGAAGGGTAGGAGATGGAGTCAGAAATTGTGGCCTGGGGTTGTCTGTGCCCACACAGGGATCAGGAAAAGGATGGGAGATGTGGCCCACTTCAGACCCCACCTGCCATGGACATGCTTCCTGAATCACTGCCTCCCAATAACTCACTAATTCCAGAGTCGCCCTCAAACCAGGTATGTCCCTAATCAGTGGGCGCTTTCTAAAGACATCATATACGTAGACTTCTGCTAAGTACTGAGACTGAAATGCAAAACTCTCATCCCCCAGAGAGATCCTGTTAGCTGGGAGAGGAGGCGTCTGATTCCCAAGCTCAGAAAGGTTGGCAAATGAGAGTCTCTGTTTCCATGGGAAATGCGTGCGGTGCCCCTGGGCTTCCATGGTGCCTGGCACAGGCTTCCACTGCAGCACCCCCTTATCTCTCTGTAATTGTTTGGCTGCACATCTGTCTCCCCCACAACACCATGAGCCCCTTGAAGGCAGGACCTATGTCTGATCAATGTCCCTGTCCCCGATGGCTGGCCCAGACTGCTCCACAGAGTTACAAAATAAATTATTGAATAATTAGGAAGAAACTGCTTCCAGAGAGCATCAGGGTTCCAAGTCAGTGGTCTGATAATGTCTGTGTGAGTGAATCTACCTCCCGTGGATTTTGTGTGTTGAATAATTGAGTGAGGTATGCCAGAGGCAGAGCAGATGTGAGATTGCTCAAGCCTCTGACAAATGAAAGACAGTTTCCAGCACAGAGGAGGTGGTCTGAGGCCGAGACCCATCCCAGGGGGGTGGGCCTCTGGGGATTCCCGGGAGGTCCACCTGAAGAAGAATATAGGGTGGGGCAAGAGGCCAGCTTGAGTTGGAAGACGACAGTCCGCACAGCCCTGGAGTCACCAGGGACGGTAAGAGTGGGCTGGGGGCAGGAGCAGGGTAGGGTCCTCACTGTGGACCAGTGTGACCTCCTGAGACCCAGAGGGCTTCTGTCACGTGGGGATCAGGATTTGGAAAGGGGCTGAAAGTCAAGTTGCCAGACAAAGCTTTATTCATTCATTCACTTGACCTATGGATCCAGCAGGAATGCAACAAAGCCGCTGCCCTTGTAGAGGTTGACTTCTGGTGCGGAGACAGCCAGGGGACAAGCCAATCAAAAAATAATCTAATTTCAGATTGGGATAAATGGCATGCAGAACAAAAGCCGGGTCAGGGAAAGAGAGTGGTGAGCTGCATTACATGGGACAGGGCAGTCTGGGAGGGCTTCCTGGAGGAGCTGACCCTTGAAAAGAGACCTGAAAGATGTGAAGCCGGGAGTTTTTGCAAACACCGCAAAGGGCTTTGAGTTTGGCAGGTGTGAGGAGCCACCTGAACGCCCTTATGGAAGGAGTCAAGGGCAGCAGGAGGGAGAGGGGACAGGGTGAGCAACTGTGCTGCTTTGCTTTGACAGGATTTTCCCGGACACGGGACTTTCAGCACTAAACCTGGATACGTCCCAGGCAAACTGGGACTAAATTGGTCACCTAGAGGTAGGGCCTGAGGACAGAGAGGCTGCTGGGGCCAGAACACGCAGGCCCACCTCTGAGGTCACGGGGAGGACTTTGGGTTTTATTCTACATTGAATGGAAATGGAAGGCAATAACTCATTTCCGACTTAACAAATATCTGTGTGTGTCTCACACTGTGCTGGGCAGTTGATAAGGATGAGGCATACATGATCCCTGCCTTTGCGGAGTTTCAGGCTTTTGTGTTTTCTCACATTGGCAATTAAGCCAGCGGTGTCACATGTGTCACCACATGCCTTCTCTGTGGCGTTTTTTATCTAGGCTCAGAATAAACCAAGAGAAGCATCCATAGTCTTCAGAGCAGGCACTTTTCCTCTCCACCTAGATCAGCAGGTCGCTATTTCCAGACATCATCTCATTGTGACCACGAGGGAAGCACATGTTATCTGATCTGGTAAATTGAGCAGGGGCTCACCTTTACTGGGCACCTGTGTGGGAAGGTCACAGGTCAGCAGGGAGTCGAGATAAATGGGCAGATACAACGCAGCATGGCAAGGGCCTTGTGTGGGCAAAGGGGTATCATATCCGCAAGCATGAACATCTCTTAAACACTAACTGTTTCAGCTTTCTTTCTGCTGCATAAAAAAATCACCACGCACATAGCAGCTTAAACCACATTTATTACCGCACAGTTTCCATGGGTCAGAAGTCCAGGCATGGCTGAGCTAAGTTCTCTACTAAGGGTCTTACAAAGCTGTCATCCAGGGGTGGCTAAGGCTGGGGTTTTATCAGAGACCTGAGGGCCTCTCTCAAGCTCACATGATTGGTGGCAAAATGGTTTCCTTACAGCTGTAAAATCAGGATGGCTTCCTTCTTAAGGTCAGCAGAAAAGTCTCTGCTGCTTCAAGTCTCTGACCTCCAAACCCTCAGGGCTTACCTGATTTGACCAGGCTCATCCAGGAGAATTTCTTTTTGGATTAACTCAAAGTCAACTCATCAGGGACCTCAGTTATGTCTGCAAAAAAAAATCCCTTCACCTTTGCCATATAACTTTACCTAGTCATGGGTGTGACAGCCCATCATCTCTATGGGTCCTATTCATACCCAAAGGGAGGGGATTGTGGAGATGGGACCAAGGGGTGGGATGCTGAGGAGCATTTCAGAATTCTGCTTATCACACTAATCATGGAAGAGGTGCTTTACACTTACCAACTCATTTCATTCTCAGAACAATCCTATGTGATAGATACTATCGTTGTCCTCATTTACAAGTGAGGAAACTGAGGCAGAGAGGGGGTAAGTAATCAAGTCAAGGTCCCACAGCCAAGAGGACCCAGTGCTTTGGAAAAACACAGCCTCATGGAACGAGGATCCCTGTGGCAGTCAGGGAAAGAGGCGCAGGGGTGGGGGCGAGCCTACCAAAGTTCGCCTTGCTGTTTCATAAAGCGTTGCCATGGAAACCCTGCATGAAGCATCCCTTAAAGAGCTGTTTGATTATTTTTTCAGGGTGGCATCTGCAGTCACCTAGCAGCAGCACCAACACACACACATGCGTGCACACACACACACACGCACACACACATACACACCATAACTGAGTTAATGGGTCTAGTGCAGGCACATGGCAGGAGATCTGGAAGGTCTGTTGATAAAAGAATTGCTTATTGGCAGGATCAGGGTTCTGGTCCGTGTCTCTGCTGCAGGGAACCCAGATCTGGGAACCTTTCAGGTCCCGATGGTCATGGTGCTGTCGGTCTTCAGTCACTGTGGGTCCAGAGAGACTCTCTCTCAGCTGCCCCCTCTGTCTCCTCCCACTGGCTTATCCTTCCAGCTCCAGCCCTGCCTGCTCTTCCTAGACCTTCTCATGTCAGCAATCTTAGTGTCTTTGCCCAACCTGGGAGTGGGATAGGATTGTGTAGAATTCATTGACATTAAGCCTGAACACACAGACCTATAAGGCATGAAACTTGTTCACTCACAGCCCCATTGATGAATTCCAGCTCCTATGATGACACAGAAAGTCCTGGACACTTATTGATCTTGTCCCAAATCTTAAAGCGAGGTCTAGCCTTGCAGATCAATGAGGCAGGAGGCCCAGGGTAATCATTATGATGACAATGATGATAGTAATAATGACTGCCATCTAGTACAATGTCTTGGCAGGCCGCATGCAAAGTGCTCTGTATACATTGTTCATTGCTCATTTGTCAGTTCATTCAACAAGTATTTATTGAGCAATGGCTCTCTGCCAGGTTCTGGGTCTATACTAATGAATGGGTCAGAGGCTCCCTGCTTGCATGGAGCGTACCTTCTTGTAGGGAAGATAGACAGTAAACAAAGAGGGGAAAGACAGCCAGTTGTGATAAGTGTCATGCAAAGACTTAAAATAAGACAGCCTTGGAGAGGGGACCTGTGGGCTTCTGCCTCTTTGATTTGTGTGGTGAGGGGAGGCCTCTCGGAGGAGGTGATAAGTGAATGCAAGAGCCCTGAGGTAGGAACTTGGTAAGCATGAGGACCAGAAAGTTGGGCCACAGTGGCTGGAGCATGGTGAGGAAGGAATCAAGGGCACCAGCAGAGATTGGCCACGGAGACTCTGCAGGTCCAGGACAGGAGGGTGAGTTTTATTTGAAAGGAGATGAGAAGATTTTGGGGGGTGTTAAGCAAGGGAGAGACATGCTTTAATTTGTATTTTAACAGATCCCTCTAGCTGCTGTGTGAAGAATGGCCGTGGGGGCAAGAGTGGAATCAGGGAGTTCAGTTTGACCTTTGCAGACACTGGGTGAAGAAGACTGGGGCTTGGGCTACGGAGGTAGCACAGGAGCCAAAGAGGAGTGCTTGGATTAAAGTTTGCTCAGCAGGGCTGACTGATGGTGTGGATGTGGGGGTGGAAAAAAGAGAGGATTCTGGAATATTCCTAAGATTTTGGTCTGAGCAAGAGGGTAGATAGAGATTCCATCTTCAGAGCAACTCTAAGATGTGATGTTTTCTACACTGCATAACTTAAAAAGCAGACACACAATGGCCTGACACCTGCTACAGCATGGATGACTCTCAAGGGCATTATGCGAAGTGAAGGACACCAGTCACAAAAGGATAAAAACGATATGATTCCACTTATATGCAGTGCTTGGACTAGTCAAACTCATAGAGACAGAAAGTAGAATGGTGGTTGCCAGGGCCTGGGAGGAGTGGGAAATGGAGTGTTACTGCGTAGTGGGTACAGTTTCAGTTTTGCAAGATGAAAACAGTTTTGTGGATGGATAGTGGTGATGGTTATACAACAATGTGAATATTCTTTTTTTTTTATACTTTAAGTTCTAGGGTACATGTGCCCAATGTGAATATTCTTAATGCCACTAAACTACACTTAAAAATGGTTAAGATGCTAAATTTTATGTATATTTTACTGTAATTAAAAAGAACACAGCCAGGATCTCGTAGTTGGTAAAAGGCCAAGCCAGGTTTGAACTCAGATCTGGTGTGTTAATTGCCGCATCACCCTGCTTCCAGGAACACAGGCCCCAGCCTGGATGTGAGCTCCCTCATGGTACCAGTGTCGAGGTGGAGATCAGCCTACATCATGCACTAGTGTGGCCACCGCAGGAGGACACCAACCCCCACGTGTGGCTGGTTTGGCACCTGTACGTGGGATGTTTGAATAGAGAGATGAACAATAGAAAGTAGACTGGACGCCGGCACTTTATTTTGTCTAATAGTGTCAGCATATACAAAGCAGCCTGATAGAAATGATGATAGTGATGATGATGATGGTGATGGTGGTGATGATCAGGGTGACACAAAGTCAGCTTCCACAAACTGGCATATCAGTGCCAAGCCCTTCACACATGACATTTTATCAATCCTCCCCACAACCCTACAATATAGGTACTTTCATTATTCTACATTTCATTCTACAGATGAGAAGACTGAGGCTGAGTGACTTTCGTTAAGGTTGCCCATGAGTAAGCGGGAGTAAAAAATCAAAACGTGGTCTGTCTCCAGAGCCTGAATGCCTTTCTAGTAATGACCCAGGTTAAATGAGGAAACTAATTAAGAAGGTATAACAGCACTCACTCCTGAGTGTTCTATTTCTTGGGCCAACTTGAAGGGACACCCGGGTAATTATTTCCTAGAATGAGCATCCTCTGCACAGGCCCCAGGATGCTCCATGCTCAGCCTCCTGCGTGGAAGCTGACACCGCGTTTGCTTGGCGACAAGTCACAACAAAGCTCGGCACACTCCCACCCCGCCCCACTCAGGCGGCGCCTCGTGGGGGAAAATAAGATAAAACAAAATCAAGCTGAGCTCCTAATTCACATTCCATCTCCAGCAGCTCCTTGATGATGAATAATTCTGGAATTGGAAATGAGGCAAGAGAAAGGCAGATGGGGATCAGGGCAGTGTGGCCCAGCAGCCCGTTCTACTTGGGATCATCTCTTCCTCCTTGGCATGGCGAGACAGGGTCCACAGGTGATAAATGAACACCCTTGACCTCCTCCTCCTTTTAAAAGAATTATTATTTTCAATCGTGGTGAAATACACATAACACCACTCATTATCTTAACCATTTTTAAGTGTGGAGTTAGTTCATTGGCATTAAGTACATTCACATTGTTGTATAACCATCCCCGCCATCCATCTCCAGAACCTTTTCATTTTCCCGAGCTGAAACTCTGACCCTTTAGTCTGTACTAACTCCTCTTTTCCCTCTCCCCCAGCCCCTGGTAACCTCTTTTCTGCTTTCTTTCTCAATGAGTTTGACTACTCTAGGTGTCTCATTTAAGTGGAATCATACAGTATTTGTTCTTTTTGTGACTGGCTCATTTCACTTACCGTGATGTCCTCACAGTTCATCCATGCTGTAGTATGTGTCAGAATTCCCGTCTTTTGTCAGGCTGAATAACATTCCATTGTTCGGATGTACCATGTTTTGTTTAGCCATTCACCCATCATGGACACTGGAGCTGCTTCTCCCACTTGGCTGTTGTGAATAGTGCTGCTATGAACATACCTCCTTCTCCTTTACCGGAGGCTTGGGTAAGTTCATGCTGACTTAACCCTAGCTACCCTCAATTGTATAATTGTGGGTATTTGGATGGCCAGAGTTAAGTTAGCGTTCCCTCCCCCCACCACCAACAGAACTGCCACCCGCACACCCCTCACTTGGCCTCCACTAGATCTTACCCTGGGCCCTACAGGTTTCCATAGCAACCCAGTACCAATCAGCTGTGGAAGGCAGTCAAGTTTAGGGGTTTGAGTCCAGGCTTGTTACTTACAAGGTTTACGACCTAGGGCAAGTTAGTTCATTTCTCTGGTCTTCGTTTCCTCATTTGTAGAAACAAGATCGTGATAGTACTATACCTACTTCGACTCTCAGGGGAGGGGGTTGAAGGAGATAATACTAGCCCTAGGTCTGTGCCAGGAATTGTGCTGTGCCAGGTGCCTTGCATGGGTTATCTGCCTGGGTCCACATAACAACACTAAGAGGTAGTTATATTATTATCCTCTTTATAGATGAGGAAACTGATTCTTGGTGAGGGAAAGGACTTCCTCGAGGTCCCATGATAGCATAGGGGATTGGAGAAGGGAGTGAGCATGGCAGGGAACCAGCATCACTGGGCAGTGGTACTGGGATTCTGAGCACTGGGCTTGTACACTTATCCATGGGAAGTGTCCTGCAAACGAAGGCTAGTCTGATACATTTTGGACATGGTCATAGCAGGCTCCTGAGTCAATAAAATCAATCCATATCTCTCAGGGAGCAGGGTCAGCTTGAACAGGCAAGGCCCTTTTCTGGCAGGGACATTTTAAGCTTGAAATGGGGCTGTCAGGTGAGCCATGCTGGGCAAAAGCACTAGGAATCCATGCCTGAACTCGGGGGCCTGTGGCTCCTTTCTTCCTGGGAGGAGGGTCCATGTGTTTTATCTTTTCTCAAAAGATCCCTGACTCCAAACTGGTAAAGACCCACTTGGATTCTAGCCCATGGATCTCAGAAAAAGCTACAGACTCTATGAGGACTATGAGCAACAGAGATTGGGTTCTACTGAAAGCTTAGAGAGGGCAGGTTCCTGGGTCAGCTGGGCTGTAGGCATCATGGAAACGTTGCAAGTTGGCACAGGTTGAGGCTGCAGGACAGACAGACTGTGAGAGGATTCAGGGGCATGTAAGAGAAGCTGGTCCTGGCTGTGTAGCAGAGAATGGGTAGGCCATGGCTCTGCAAATTTAAATTCATTTACTGCTCATGTGTCTGTCCTGGGCAGGTGTTTAATATGGTGGGGAGCTCTACTCCACCTGGAAATTCAGGGATAAAGCCTCCTTCCACCTTGGAGACACACATCCCCTTGGGTCTGATCAACAACATCCAGCCAATGTAGGAAGAACATGCAGGAGGCTGCATGGAGGTTTTTATGGGCTAAGCCTGGCCATGGCCTATATCACTTTTGCCCATGGTCCACCTAACTGCAGGGAAGTCTAGGAAAGGTTGTCCAGCTGTGTGCCCCAAGAAGGGAAGATGGAATTTTGGTGGAGCTAGACTTCTTTGCCACATGCAGCCATCCAGCAAAAGGTGCCTGGTGCCTTAGGGAATGTTTAAGGAACAGAAGCCCCATGATGTGAGTTCGGTAAACATATGGCCGACAATCTCACAGAAAGCTAAGTACATTGAGGTTGTTATCCATCCATTCATTTATACATCCATTCATTCATAGAGTCATTGATTCAAGAAATAGTTTTTGCATGTCTACTGTGTGCTGGCCACTGTGCTATATGCTGGGATACAAAAGTGAAAAAAGTCAGACAAGGTCTCTGTTTGCATGGAGCTTACATGTTTGTGTATGTGTGTGTGTAAACAACAAAAACAAGAACCACATAAAATGATTAGTCATGACTAAATGCTCTGAAGGTATAATAAAGAGTGGTGAGGCAGAATAGCTGAGATTGGATTAAATGTCAGAATTAAATGTCTGAAGGTATAATAAAGGGTGGTGAGGCAGAATAGCTGAGGTTGGATTAAATGTCAGGGTAGGCTTCTCTGAGGAGGTGACATTTGAGCTGAGTGCTGAAAGACGATCATGAATGAGCAATGCAGAGTGGAAGACAGAGAACTTCTGGGCCAGGGAATATTGTGTAAAGGCCCTGGGGCAGAGAAGAACTTCATGTACTTAAAGATTATCCACCATCACTACTGTTATTCTTAGTCAGACCTCTACCTCTTTGCTCTATTACTTTTCCTCTGCTTAATACCACTGGTTCTATAACTGGACCATCAAATTCAACAGCTCTGTTCAGTCCTGTTCTGGCTTTAGCTATCTTGGTGGCATTTCACACATTGCCAGCCAATTTTTCATTCTCAAGATACTTGGAGTCATCATAGCCTCTTGGCCAGAGTTTCCTAGGACTCAGCCCTTAACTGCTCTTCTCCTTCTCTCTGCCTTGGCTCCTGTGGCCTCCCCACCATGCTGAGTGTCCATGGAGGTGTGTACAAAGCACACTGGACCACTTGGCTCCATGGAGGAGAAGGGGATGTCTTCCCAGAGGTGACATTTGAACTGAGTCTTGAAAGGTTGAGAAGGATGTGCCAAATGATGAAAAGCAGAAGAGTACTTCAGACGTGGGGCCAGCAACTGCAGAGGCCAAGGGCCGTGAAAGGGCACAAAAGAGAGATCACAGAGGGAGAGGTGACAAAGGAGCAGGAGTGTGCGTGGTTGAGGGTGTGGTAGGGATGGAAGTAGCGGGAGGAAAACCTGGACAGATGGCTGAGTCCAGATCATGTAGGACCTTAAATGTCTTGCTAAGAAGTAGACAGTTTCTTCTGCCGGCATAAAAGAGTCACAAGAAGCTTAAGGATGGTGCCTGGGTTTGTTTTATAGGCAGGTGAGTGTTGGAGCAGGAGGATTGGAGAAGGAAGTGAGCCTGGCAGGGAACCTGAAGTGGAGGACGGGCTGGGGGGCGGGTAGGTGGGAGAAAGCCAGGGAAGAGATTGATTTTTCTTGGCAATCAACAATGTAAATGGCTGGCATAATTGCTTGACACAGAGCCTATCCTTGAAGGTCATTTGGCCTCACCTCTTAGGGGTTGCAGCCTGGGATGGGCTCTGATAGTTTTTTAAATACAAGAGCACCTTTTGTAGAGTGTAAGCATAATGAGGGCAGGGAGGACATTCACCATCAGATCCCAGCAAACCACCAAGGTATGAAGACACCAGTTGAACGAGTTAATGAATGAGCAGCTCCAGTAAGCCATGTGCCTCTTGAACAGATGACAGAATGGAGTGCAGTGTCCCTAACATTTAGACAAATTCTTGTCTCGTTGCTCAACGGAGGGAAGAGAGAACCAAGCTGGCTTCCGCAGCCTCCCTCCAGCCCTGGAGATGTGTGCTAACAGACTGGCCTATGAAAAAAGGGTGGAAGGTTGAGACTTGGCCAATGTCAGTCAGGAATGACTGTGGGTCAGATTGTCAGATACAGGACCAAGGGGAAAGAGAAATTGGGGTTCTCAGGTGTCTAGAAAAACACCCAAGGTTCTGGATGATGCCTGACTCAATGCTGTAGTCAGTTAGGAGCTGGAATTAACAGCTTTCTATCTTTGGTGAACAATCACCATGGTGGAACAATCAGGTCAATAGCGGCTCTTCAGAGACATGAAGACAGACGCATCCCAATCCTTGGCTGAATAGGAAGGAGGGAGACAAGATACCCAGAGACATGGCATAAGGCTTCTTCTATGCATATGACCTGTGCCCCAGGACAGTTGCAGGCCAGGTCTAGAGAGTGGGGAGTGCAGCTCCCTCTTTTTCACCTGGGGGGATTCAGGGCCTGGTAACACCTAACTCCCAAGGCTTGATTTCCTGGGCCTGTCAGTAGCCTAGCCTTTGCTGTAAATGTCATCTTGCCCAACTATGCCAACCACTGGCTTCTCAACCACGTTTCCCTCAATGCCCATCCTCAACAGGCTGTCCTACCTAAATACCCACATGCCACATGCCATGTCCCTGCACATACCCACATACCCACACATTTCATACTTATGCAGTTTACATGCATATAGAGACACACACATGCTCATGTAACACCAACATACCAGCATGACTATAGACACACACTCTCCTCTCTCTCTCTCTCTCTCTCTCTCTCTCTGCTGGAGGAGAAATAAGGAGAGCCATTGTTGCTGGAACATTGGGTGTAAGGAGGAGACAGAGATACGTACAGTTGGAGACATGGGTGGGGCTAGCTCGTGGAGGACTTTGAGTGACATTCTAGAGCTTGACACCAACTGAAGCACTTTTAGGAGGGAAGAGCCATGATCCTACTAGTTGTTTAGAGAATGGGTTGGATTGGGGCAAGTCTGAAGACAGAACAACGAGAAGGCTATCTCCAAGTCCAAGAGAAGAAACTGAGATAGGGTAGGGGCTGGTCCTGGAGCCTGAGCAATGGGGTGGGGGCAGATATGAGAGATGGAAGGAAGCTAATTCAGGAGACTGGGTGTGAGACCAGATGAGGTCTCAGCTTGGATGGCTGGCTGGATGATGGGCCAGTCCCAGATGCAAGGAACCCAGGGGAGAGATGGGTTTGGGGCAAGGGCAGGAGAGTACTTTGGGCCATGTGCAGTTGGAGGCATTTCTGAGATTTTTACTTAGAGAAGCCTGAAAGTAGCAAGACTTGGGGTCTGGAGTCAGGAGGAAGGTCTGGGCTGGGATTTTGCACACAGGAAGTTAGGAGTCACTAACCCTGGGAACAAGAGCCTGGAAAGCAAGCAGTGGGGGCTTCTGTGCTCTTGGCCATGTGCCACTTCCTGTCTCTGGAACGTCCTTTCTTCTCTGTCAAGACCATACCAAATGCCTCTTCCAGGAAACTTCTCCGAATTATTCCTTCCCCTCATCCCTGAAGTTGTGAGCCAGTGGCTGGTGAGCCAGGGCAGCTGAGGAGAGGGTCAGAGAGGGGACAAGGTCTGAGTCCAGTGATACACAGAGTCTCCTCTTGCATTTCAGTTTGTGGCTGGGTAGGACTATTCATGAGTGATTCTTATTAGGCTGTAAGGGAGGTCTTTAGAATTCAAAGCAACAGACCCTTCCCTGGCTCAACAAGAGCAGTGTAGGTCTAAGGGATGCTGCCTGCCTGGCAGAGCCAGGGTGCATCCCATGTTCTGGCTCCTGGGGCCATCTGCCCTCCCCAGCCACTGTGCCCGGCTTCTCTCTATTTCAGCTCCAGCCTCTCCCACACTACCCTGGCATCTTCTCCCAGGGAATCCAGGGGCTTATATGTAATCACATCCTAAACTTATTGAGCACTTCCTGTGTGCCAGACACTGAGATAAGCACTTTGCCTGGTTTATTGGACTTAATCCTCTCAACAGCTCTCTAAGCTGGGTGCGATTATTACCCCCATTTTATTGCTGAGGAAGCTGAGATGCAGGGAGGTGAAGTAGCTTACTATTTAAGTAACAGTGCTGGGATTTGACCATGAGCCCAGAGTACACCTCCAGAGTCCACTCTCCTAATCCATACCTGTTACATAACTAGTAACCCACAGTCAGGAGAGGCACAGATGGAATTCACACCCAGGTCTATGGGACACCAGAGACATTTTCTGGACCATGATGCCCTGTGTCTCCCTGACCCTGACAGCCCTTGATCCCTACCTCTGAGATCACAGACTCAGCCAGCAGATACTTGAGGCGTCTCTAGGGTTAGATCTACCTTCGTGCCTCTATCCCTGCATTCTGTACTGTGTCTGGGAAAACAGGTGCTTAAACACAAGTGTCAGGCAGGCCCTATGAGTGTGTGATATAACACTGGCTTCTGAGGGCTGTTCTGGTTGTATAAAGAGACACCTGTGCAAAAGTTTATTAATCCAAAGAGGCTATATGGAAATAGATCGGTATCTTGAGATGGACACGGGTTGTACATAAACATGAGTGGTTTATTCAAATATGTGGGAGAGTAAGTGTGTTGTATCCATTGTCATGCATGTGAATGTAAGAGCTGTGTTCAGATGCATCCTGAATTTGCCTGTTTTTATATGTGTATGTTTATGTGTATGAGAATGTACATGTGTGCATGTCTCTTGTAAAGGGGAATATGTAAAGGGGATGTGAATGGATGGATTTGTGCATGTTGAGTGTGAGTGTGTGTTAGCATGCCTGTATTTCTGTGTAAGACATTTTTGGGTCTTCCAATTAAGGAGCTTGTCCAGGGCAGAAGGCAGAGGGCAGAGCCCATTCTACCACCGGCCTCTATGACTTCAGAGGACCTGAACAGATGGCCTCCCCCTGCACATGGGCCTCCATGAAGCCTTTGGAGAAGTAGTTGGACTCCAGAGATGAGTGAAAATTAATGGATGAGGCAGGGGCTCTCCTTTCCTACTGTTCCTGATCCTCAAACTGCAAAATGTTCACCAAGTACCATCTTTGGCCCATTTAGGGAGACCTGTAGGAAACAAAGCCTCAAAGCAGACTCCGTAGCCAGCAAGATAGTCTTATGACTCACCAACTCTTCCTCCACTTCTACAGCAGCTAAGAAAGAAGGTGCCAAAGTCAGGCTGACTAGGTGTACATCCCAGTTCCCCTGGTTCCATGCTGTGTGAATGTGAGCAAGTGACTCACCCTCTCTGAGCCTCAGTTTCCTCTCCTGTCCAATGGTCACAGTATACACCTCAGTGCTATTATGAGCATTAAATGAAACAGGATTAAGTGTGAAGTTTGTCATAGAAGTGGTCCATAAGCGATGGTGCTGATGCTGAAGGAGGAAGTGAGGAGGTTGAGGATTCACAGGACACTCTACAGGAACTCAGGTGCACCACACGTTGAATCCCTGTCTTTTGTAGTCGCCCTGTTCACCATCCTTTGCAGAGGGTGGATGATGGTGGTCAGACGCCTCTTCCTCAATTCCTCTTTGGGCCCCTCTGTCTAACTCTTCTTGGAAGGAGAGAGGCCATGGGTCTGGAGCCTTGGGAACATGGTGCTTCTTCCAGTAAAATACAAATTCAGCTGTCTCTTGCCTTAAGAAGAGAGATGGCTGTGAGGTGTGCTGGGGCTTCAGGGCCCTGGACGGGGAGCCAAGTGGAGGAAATAGGGGCTCTGGAGTTCTGTTGTCTAAGGGATTAGTTGATGTGTGGGACATCATTATGGGCATCCCAAGTAATGCTGGTCCTCAAGGCAATACTTCCCTACCAGCCAGCAGGATATAGGGGACTAAGACTCAGCCTTGGGCAGGGGCAGCAGAGCCTGGCCCAGAGCAGGGCTCCCACCCTGGGGGAGGTTAAGGAGATAACAAGGCTAGTTACGCAGTCTGTTGGGACAGCCCTGGCAAGGGATAGAGTGACCTCCCAGGTGGGCAGCCTCACTGATAGTTATAAACCCCAGCCTCAAGGCAGGACCTTCCAGCCAGGTTAGAGCCTCCTCCTCTCTGAGCTCCTTTGCCAGGATTGGTTCAGGGCTGAGGCCATAGGAGATGACATTCTATCTGCAGCTGGACAGGGATGTGGGCCAAACATGGCAGCCCTGGCCATAAACCTCCCAAAGCCTGAGGGTCATTCTGCCCCAGACAAACAGAAAACCTATCCTGCTATAAAAATTGTTAGGTGGCAGGCGGGGGGGCGGTGGCTCACGCCTATAATCCCAGCACTTTGGGAAGCTAAGGTGGGTGGATCACTTGAGGTCAGGAGTTCGAGACCAGCCTAGCTAACACGGTAAAACCCCATCTCTACTAAAAATACAAAAAAAAAAGTTAGCTGGGCGTGGTGGTATGCGCCTGTAATCCCAGTTACTCGGGAGGCTGAGGCAGGAGACTCGCTTGAACCCGGGAGGTGGAGGTTGCAGTGAGCCAAGATTATGCCACTGCACTCCATCAACAGAGAAAGACTCCGTCTCAAAAAAAAAAAAAAAAAAAAGTTGTCAGATGAAAAGAAAGAAGGTATCTCTTTGTCCTCTTTGTCCTTCCTTAACATGCTACATTCATCTGGAAGTGATAGGTTTACCTCTTTTGTAAGAATTGATTTTACCATCACAAGTTACTAGCCAATGGGTCATAGAAGACCTTAGGCCAATGCTGCCCCCAGAACAAACAGTTGTTTGCATGTTCCAGTGGGAGACATGTTTGTCAAGAAAAACATTTTCACATTAACCTGGAAAGTTCTATGTAAATGTCAAGTACCCTTGCTATTGTTGTTTTATTTTCATGATGCCTAGTACAGAAAGTAAAGCAACTCAGGTTTATCTTATCCCAGAATCCAACATCTCCCAAAATGTGTTTCGCAGAACAATTCAGAGGTTATTAGGCATTACTGAGAAAAGTTCCAAAGTCAGGGCAGTGATTATGTAGTCAAATTTTTGGACATTCTAGATTAAGCAAGGTTAAGCAGGTTTCTCCTGCAGAAACTCTCAGATAAACTTGTGAGCACTGGTTTCTTCAAGAGGAGGGAGTTTCTGTTGTATTTTTTAAAATTACCTGACACACTGAATGTTTTTCTTATTAAATTTATTTCTCAGCCAGTGTATCATGGAACACACCAGAAAATAATTTTCTACCCCACTATGCAATTAATCAAATTTAGCCCCAAATTGCATATTTAGCTATTCTAAGCCTAATACTAACAGTATTTAGCCATGTTTCACCGCAGGATACCACTGATTTTTCATGTGTTTTTCTGTCTAGATACGTTTGATCATCCCTGGGCTAGGGTGCCATGGGGGCAGGTCGGGCTGAGCAGGGGGCAGCAGGGCAGGTGCTGGAGAGGTTCACATACGCCTCAGGGTGAAGGATCTGGTGCCAGCCTAATGCTCTTCCTCCAAGGGACCAAGGCTCGCCACAGTCTTCTGAAACAGGGGCAGCACGTGTTACTGGTTTGGAAAAACTGAACTTCCCTTAGAGAGTGACAGGAGCAGGAAGGAGGCAATGTGGCTCACTGCTCCCCTGCAATCTTGCTGTATCCCAAACCTCCTCAGGTCCTACCCTAGGAGGCCCTGAAACGTCCCCCTCTGCATCCACTCTTCCAGCTCAATATTAAATTCCTTAAAGGCAGGGTCTAGCTCTTCCCCTTTTCCTCTTCCCCATTTCCCCAGAGAAATGGCCCCAACTTTTTAAGATGTTGAAGTCTTTGATGCAGAAGAGATACCTCTTCCCTCTGGGTCAAGGTTACCCAAATTGGCAAATTAGAATACAAGAAACCCAGTTAAATTTGAATTTCAAATAACAAAGTCTTTTTAGTATAAGCAGATTCCAAATATCCCAAGGGATATCCTTATACTATAGAAGGGTTTGTGTTTTTCTGAACTTCAAATCGAACTGGGAGTCCTGTATTTTACTTGGCAGCTCTATTCTGGGGCCTGTGATGTTTCCTTCTTGGTGGTGCTTCTTTAAAGAATCCTAGGTGGAAGAGAGGAAGCCATGGGTTCTGTGGTTAGGAAGCAGCAAGGAGAGTTCTGTTCTGACAGCCTCTCTGTGGCCCCTCTGGTGCAATGATGGACGTCTTTGCAGCCCCAGCTAGTCTAGGTTGGAGGAAAGGGGCCAAGGAGAGCTCTGACTGGGTGGGGGTTGGGAATGCTCTAGGCCTGGCAAGGAGAGGAACTCTGAAGTTACCAAGAGCATGGACTCCACACTGGGGAAGCAGTGAAACAAACAAAGGTCTTGAATCCTGGGATATCAAGATTACAACATGGTAAAAGGCACAGCCCTTAGATCAAGCAGCTTGGGTTTCAACCCCAGCTTTGATCCCAACCTGCAGTGTAGCCCTGGGTAAGAGTTAGCCTGGCTGTTCCTCAGTTTCCTCCCTGTAAAAAGGAGACATTTGTAGTACCTCTGTCCACATAAGATGAAATAGAAGAATGCTAAGCAATGTGCCCAGCTCATAGTAAACACTCAAGCTGTGACTATTATTACTTTCACTACTCCTACTAGCTGTGTGACCCTTCGGGTCTCTAAATTTAACTCTCTCTTTGGTAAAATGAGGTCATCTTTACCAACCTAAAGATTAGCTATAAAGACTAAAAATGAATCCTATTTTAATGGGGAAGGGTGGAGGCTATAAATACACAAGCCCTTCCCTGCAGCCAGCACAATGCCCACCTGTCCCCAGGGCCAAATGGTAGGGAAAAGGAAATTTGATGTAGGTCTCAATCTTCAAGTGCCACCTGCCTGTCTCTTCCAGTACCTGCTAGTCACCTCTGTCCAGCACCTTCCCTGGTGCAGCCCACTCGCCCCACAGTCCCTTCCCATCGTTGACTCCCATCAAAACTGAGCTTTCTTCACTTGCCTTTATCACAGGAGAGGGGTGGTTCCTGAGATATGAATCATATGCCTCAAATAAGTACATAACTGAATAAACACTAATTCAGGGTCAGCAAACTGTGGTCTGTGGGTCAGCTGGCTATTTTTATAACTAAAGTTTGGTTAGAATACGTATTGCCCGTGTCTGCTTTCACACTACATGGAAAAAATCAGGTCCCTGTGACAGAGACCATATAGCCTGCAAGGCCAAAAAATATTTACTATCTGGCCCTGTATGGAAAATGTTTGCCAATTCTTACACTATTTATTGCTTCGTGTGTGTGTGTGTGTGTGTGTGTGTGTGTAATTCTGATTAATATATAATATATATTTTATTATGTATACATATAGATTTAATTCGCTCAACACATACCGGCTTCAACTGAGCACTCTCTTCTTGCCAGATATGAAATCAAATGCTAGATATATAAAGAATACAGCACTGTTCCTGCCCCTCAAGGAGTCCAGAGATGAAAATAGACACCTAAAGAAACAATTACAACAAGCAGGCTCAGCTCCTGTTTGGAAGCCAGGGTGTTATAAATGGATGAATGAATGAATTACAACGTACAACAAAGTGCAGGAATTGAAGCACAAGGAAACCCCCATGTAACTCCTTAGATGGGGTCCAAAAAAACCCAATCATGTAAAATGTGGGCTTGTGAGATTGCAACATTAACAAAATGAACAGAGGGAGCCTGCCTATTTCGTGGGCCAGGAGATTCAGGTTTCTAACAGCCAATTGCCAATGACATTGTGACAGTATTTATATTCAATCAAGATGTGTTCTTGTGGGATCTTATGGGTTATACAAGATACTAAGGGTATCAAGGAGGGCTTTACGGAGGAGGTGACATTTAAGTGTGGCTTTGATGGAGTTTGCCAGATGAAGAATTTGAGAGAAAAGGTAGAGAGGACAAAATGAGAGAAGGCAGAAAAAACATCAGCAACAGTCAGTTCACAAGGATGGGGGCAACCTAGGCCTAAGCTTTAATTCATACTGATGGCAACAGAGAGGTTCTTAAGGTTTTCTTTTTATTTCCTTTTTTTAAAATTAATCTTTCAAATTATTACGTATTCTCATGAGAGTCATCCAGAAGACCATAGGTTCTGTGTTTGCCTGTGCCTTGGTGGTAAGGAACTTACTTTTATAATGTGGGCTCCTGGCAGGGTCAATAGGGCAGGGCCATGGTGAATTTGTCATCCTAGAATGCTGGCTCCAGCATTGCTGGGGACAATGCATTGGAGAGGGCAAGGCCAGCAGTGAGAAGATCAGAGCTGGTTGGGTACAGAAGTCCAGGGAAGAGACCATGAGGGTCTTCAAATGAGAAGGAAGTTGTAGGGCTAGTGTGGTTTATGGAGGACAGGAAACTCCAGGAGAGAGACCAGGTTTGCTGCTGTCAGAAGTAAAAACCTAAAAACAAGAAAGGCCCTGGAGACTGAGCAGTTAAAGCTCAGAGAGATAAACCCAGCTGGGCCAGTGGAATAACTTACATGAATAGGTTAGTGGGAGTTGTTCTCAATCTCAGCTTTTCAGTCTCCTGGCAGGCTCTATTTCTCATATTATGATTCAGCAGGTTTAGGGACAGGGTCTAAGCATCAGTATATTTATAAAACTTTCCACATGACCATGATGCTGAAGGTTGCAGAATCACAAACATGAGTCGAGAGAATAGGCTTATGGCGGAGGGCTTCTGCCTGACAATGATTAAGGCAAAGCCCAGCAGGGCGGGGCCCACTGACTAGTTGTGGGTGGCATCCTCCCTGATGCCCTGGCACCCCTGCCTCTGTTTGACTGACAGGTAGCAGGAAATATATAGGACCAACCTAGAGGTCAGCTTGCCTGGTTGTCACCCCAAATCCTCTCCCTCAGGAGAATGCATGTGAATTCCTTGTGAGAATGTTTCAAGGTACAGTAGTCACCATGGACTTCCTGTGGAATGGTCAGTGCAAGAACGGCCTAGTGCAGGGAGAAATATGGAATCCCAGACAGTGATGTGAAAACCTGCCTCTGCCACTGCAGTGAGCTATGTGGCCTTGGATAAATGCTCCAACATCTCTGGCAACTAAGCTTATCTCAACAAGGGATGATGATAATAATAGCGCCTCTCTTGATAGGTTGTTAGGAGGATTAAATAAGATCATTAAGTCTCTCAGTAAACTTTTATGAAGGTATTATTATACATCAGGCACTGTTCTTGGAACTGAGAAACAGCATTGAGCAAAAAAGACCAAAAAATGCCTGTCCTTATGGAGCTTACACTGTAGCAAGGTGAGACAAACAATAAACAGATGGATGTATCAAGCAAAAATATGTATCATTTGTAGTATATGAAGTATATTAACTTTATATATGACATATATAAAATGTATAATTATATAGCTCATGTGTAATAAAATATAAATATATATCAGTTGAGTGGAGAGGAAATGGAGACAGCAAGTATAGAAAACTCTTTGGGGATGGAAATATATGAAAAGCACTTGACATTAAGGATAGCACAGAGTAAGTATGCTATGAATTATGTTTAAAAGGCCAAACCGCTAAAAATAAGGGAGTCGTTAAGATTAAGTAAGCTAATATATGATGCAGAAGTGCCTAGCACAGATCTGGGACTCAAAAAAGAGTAGTTTTTGTTCCTCCCTCCCTGGTCCAGCCCACTGCCCCCAGATCACACACATATGGACACACGTACACAGGCATCACCTTCTCTTCTTTCCATGCTGAGGGTTGTGGGAAGACTAAATCCTTCTCCCTGAATTCTTCTTCCCAACTAGTCTACCACTTGGTATCAATCATATAGCCATGGAGATGAAACAAGTTACTTGATGGAAGAGAAGAAATCAAAACATATGGAGGGTGCTTGTCCAGAGAGCATAAATGACTCTTCATTATAATATGGGAACCAAAGTCTCAAATTAAAAATAAAAGAAGGCATGATGTAGCTTTTGCTGCACTTCAACCACAGAGGAGATTCATTGTCATACAATCACTGAGGATATTATGTTGATTGGCAAGAGTCGGGCTTTGTAGAAGAGACAAAAATTCCCCACAGCTAATCTACAATGGAATTGTTCAATGTCAGGCACCGCTTTAATAATATTGTTCTGGGCTGCATTGGATGTAAATATCCCCCTCTTCATTTTGTAAGCAATCAAAGGGAAGCTTTATAGATGGGAGAGCATGAACGGTTATAGTATCTGTGCTAAAAAATACACGGACATTCTAAAAAAAAAATCAAAGAACACAGTGCCTTAGAAAGGATTCGCTTTGTAGCTTATCTCCAGTCTCCTATGTCTGTCCAGCAAGTTGCACATTAGACACATAACAAAAGACCACACTTTAAATGTTGCCCTTGACATTATTAAAAAGTACAGGACTGGCAAATCAGACTGGGAAAAAAATCAGACTATTAAATCTGAACAGTCAGGTAATCTCTCTTCATCTTATTGCAGTGCCTAGAATGATGAAAGGAGTAAGGGAACTCTTGTTTATTAAGTACCCACTATGTGCTTGGATGCTTTGCCTCTGTCAGAAGCAGTCTCACATTCCAGAGTGCTGAACAATGGAGGCAGAAAGACCAAAGTCCTCATCCTAGCTCTGCCATTTTCTAGTTGTGTGGCCTTGGGCAAGCAAGTGAATGAAGCTCTCTGTGCCTGTTTTTTTTTCACCATAAAATGAGGATACTACATATCCCACAAGATAAAGTGCCTAGTATGTTTCAGGTCCTGGACTAAAAGTAAAATAAGCTTTTAGTCCAGGACCTGAAACATACTAGGCACTCAGGGGTAGGTATTATAAGTTGAATTTTAATCTGCGCAACAGCCCTGTGATGAGTTGAATTGTGTCTCCCTAAAAGCTGTGTTGAAGACTTAACCCCCAGTACCTGTGAATATGACCTCATTTGGAACAGGGTCTTTGCAGATGATTAAGTTAGGATGAGGTCATTAGGATGTGTACCCTATCCAATATGAGTCCCTTATAAAAAAGGGGCATTCAGACACAGAAGCAAAGCAAGAGAACACCATGTGAAGACAGAGGATTGGAATGACGCATCTGCAAGCCAAGGAACAACAAAAATTGCCAGCAAACCACCAGAAGCTAGGAAGAGAAAAGGAAGGATTCACCTACAGGTTTCAAAGAGATCATGGCTCTGCTGACACCTTGATTTTAAACTTCTAGCCTTCATAACTGTGAGAAAATAAGTTTCTGTTGTTTTCGGCCACCTAGTTTGTGGTGCTGTTACAGGAGTCCTAGCAAATGAAAACACCCTTACAGGATGAAAAAGTATCCCCAGTTTCTGAAGAATTGAAGGCCAGTGAGGGAAAGTTTACAGCTCAAGATTGCGCAGCCAGATCTGGGATTTGAACCCATGTCTCTCTGAGCCTAAAGACTGGCCTTTCTCCATTCACTGTGGGACCTCTCAGGAGTGGAGCTTGGCATAAAAAAGCAGGTGGGGTTGGAAATGAGCCCCATTCATTACACCCAGGTCCCAATGGAAGCGTCAGGTCAGAGTGGTCTGATTATGAACAGCTCATTAAGTAAAGAGCAGTGAGCATTTGAGAGTGACTTTTTAAGAAGAATCGACTTTTATTTATAGTGACGTTCCAGTCATTAATTTCGAAGGAAGAAAGCCCAAAGCAGAAGCAGGTTCATTAAAAATTTTGACATTAGTAATTTAATTAAATTGGGTCTTTGCGTCTCATTGCGGAAAATGAAACGTTAGTTCTACGCCAGTTCTCAGCTCATTTCCCCTAGTTGGCTCCCTCCCCTCACCTTAGCTTGCTTTTTTCTCCAAATGTTTACCTGACCTGCCCTTCCCACCGCCAACACTCATAAGCACACACACATCACAGTCATTGCCTCTGCTGTAAGACAGCTGCATAGGATTATGGGAAACGCCAAGTGAGCCAGCAGCAGGGCATCATGGGAAATGCCAAGTGAACCAGCAGCAGGGGACTGATCATAGAAGATGCTAAATAAGCCAGGAGCATGGAATCTCATGGGATACACCAAATAAGCAAGCTGCAGGGGATCATGGGAAGTATCAAGTAAGCCAGTAGTGTGGGATCATGGGAAATGTTAAGTAAGCCAGCAACAGTACAGGATCATGGGAAACACCAAGTAAGTCAGCAGCAGATCATGGGAAGTATCAAGTAAGCCAACAGCATGGGATCATGGGAAATGCCAAGTAAACCAGCAGCAGGGGATCATGGGAAACGCCAAGTAAGCCAAGAGCAAAAGATCATGGGAAGTACCAACTAAGCCAGCAGCATGGGATGATGGGAAATGCCAAGTAAGTCAGCAGCAAGGGATCATGGGAAATGCCAAGTAAGGCAGCAGCAGGACAGGATCATGGGAAACACCAAGTAAATCAGCAGTAGGAGATCATGGGAAGTACTAAGTAAGCCAACAGCAGGAGATCATGGGAAATGCCAAGTAAGCCAGCAACATGGGATTATGGGAAATGCCAATTAAGCCAGAGGCAGGGGATTATGGGAAATGCCAAGTAAGCCAGCAGTGTGGGATCATGGGAAATGCCAAGTAAGCCAGCAGCAGGGGATCATGGGAAATGCCAAGTAAGCCAGCAGCAGGGGATCATGGGAAATGCCAAGTAAGCCAGCAGTGTGGGATCATGGGAAATACCAAGTAAGCCAACAGCAGGGGATCATGGGAAATGCCAAGTAAGCCAGGAACATGGTATCATAGGAAATGCCAAGTAAGCCAGCAACATGGGATCATGGGAAATGCCAAGTGAACCAGCAACATGGGATCATAGGGAATGCCAGGTAAACCAGCAGTAGGGGATTATGGGAAATGCCAAGTAAGCCAGCAGTGTGAGATCATGGGAAATGCCAAGTAAGCCAGCAACATGGGATCATGGGAAATGCCAAGTAAGCCAGCAGCAGGAGATCATGGGAAATGCCAAGTAAGCCAGCAGCAGGGGATCATGGGAAATGCCAAGTAAGCCAGCAGCGGTACAGGATCATGGGAAACACCAGGCAAGCCAGCAGCAGGGGAATATGATAAATGCTAAGTAAGCCAGCAGCACAGGATCATGGGAAATGCTAAGTAAACTAGCAGTGTGGGATCATGGGAAATGCTAAGCTGGGCCAATGGACAGGGCAATAGAGGTAAATCTTTTCATCTAGGTCATCTCACTTGGCACAGGTAAAGAATGGGCAAGGAAGAGCTCCTCAGCCTTTAAGATTCACTCTCACAAAAATATAAGCCTCTGAGGGCTGGCCCCACTGTGCCAAGCACAGTAAGCCCACAATGAATTTTTGTTGCATGGAGGAATTAATACATGAATGAGTAACTCTCCAAATAACTAATTAATGAACATGCATGTATGTCCCTACAAGTGCCAGGCACTGTGCTAGTCTCCCAGGATATACCTATGAATCAGACTAGGCCCATGCCCTCATGGCCCTGTGGCCCAATGGAATGAGAACATTTGCCATTTTGTGAGCACCTACTATGTTCTGGGCATTGTGCCAGGCATGCAGCATTTATACTGGTAACTCCCTCAACTGCTAAATATTATTGGCCTCACTCCTTTCTCAGTTGAAGAAACTAAGGCTCAGAGAGTTCATGTGACTCAAGGTCACACAGAATAAGACATGATGGCACCTGGTTTCACACCCAGATCAGGCTGGTTCCAAAGTCTACCATTACCCTCTACACTGAGCTGTTTCCTCTCAGAGGAGGAAGAGAGGAAGTGGGAGGGAATACCTTTTTTCAGAGGGTTCTGAGATCATCAGAGCTGGTAGAGGGTTCTGGAAGGCAGATACTAACAGCAACATTGGCAGGAAGAGGGTATTGCAAGGACAAGGGGGGCCATTGAGAGTCCAGGCCTGCCCACTTCCACTTCCCCATGACTGCCACCCCACTGTTTTACTCCAGGCTCCCTCAGCACCTGGGTTATCTCTGGCCTCAGGGCCTTTGCACATGCTGTTTGCTCTTTTTTGCTTAGCTAAGTCTTACTAATCTCCCAGAGTTCTGCAGAGATGTCATTTCCTCCAGGAAGTGATCTCTGACCTCTCCCCCAGCTGGGTTTGCTTCCCTACCTGTCCCTGTCCCATCATAACACTTAGTGTGCCATTAATTGTGCACAGCACCCACTGGACCGAGAGTTAGATTCACTTGTGTTGTACTCACTGTACATCAGGCTCTGTCCTAAGCACTTTGCTTACCTGAACTGGCCTAATTCTTGCAACAGTTAATTTGATATAATGAAAGTGCTGTTGAGCTCCGTATCTTACAAATGAGGAAACTGAAGTGCAAAAAGGTTAAAAGACTTGCTCATGGTCCCATGGGTGGTAAGATCTCAGGCTGGGAAGTGAACTCAAGCATGGTGGCTTCCAAGTCTGCACTTTCCACCATCCAGCTGCATGGCCTCTCAGAGACAGCCTCAATAAATCATTGCCAGGTGGATTAATGGAGAGGTACTTAAACGGTAGTCTGGGCATGACTAAGATCCCTACTCCTCACCCCATGGGGGTATCCTAGAATGATAGGAGGTGTTGACCTTTAAGGCACAGGCAGTTCCAACTCTGGGGGACAAGGCAGACGGCAGGGGGAAGCTGGGTCAGGTGGAACAGGTGACTGACTTATGGGCACAGAGAAGCTGTGTCCTCCCTCCGTCCTTATTGCCAGGTCACGGTGCTCTTGTACCTTCCCCAAGACCATTTCCTCTGCCTCATGAGAGTACACTTGCAGGTGACCATGATTGCTTAGCTCTGGCCACATACTGTGCATGGTGTTCCCTGGATCCCAATTTTCCCCCTTTAAACCAGTCAGGCTGATGAGAACCCGGGTTCTTGTCTTCCCACTTCACTGCCTATTCTGCCTAATCCAACCCTTTCAACTGCCCTGAACCTGCGGGGCCAAAGTGCCCCTCTGGCTGCCAGGGTGGATCACACGTGAAAGAAAGGACGCTGGATTTAATGAGCACCTACTCTTATGCCATGCCTTATGTCCCTTCCATGGTATTTAGTGAGGAGTGTGGAGTCTGAAATCAGGCCAGCCATGCCCAAGAGATTAAAGTAATATTCCTGGAATTGCATCTCTAGTGATCAGGATGGACATAATTCACATCCATGGCTGCGCATTAGAAAAGGCAAGAAACCTGGACATCTAATTGTAAATCTCATGTGTGAGATTTTGAGTAACCCCTCTCTCTTCTGAGTAACCCATTCTCAGGAAATCCACAGCCTTGGGAAGCGGGCAGATCAGCCGTGGCAATGCTCTTCACAGAAGAAGAAATGAGTTCCAGGAAGCCCGAGTGGCCTAGGGAGATGCTACTAGGAAGCCCAGTGTCAGGGTTCCAGCCCAACTCACGGGATACCTATCTCTTTCTCTCTTTCTCCTCACAGTTCTCCCCAGCCACACATGTGGGAACCCAGGGAGGCTGCCCAATGGCATCCAGCAGGGCTCAACCTTCAACCTTGGTGACAAGGTCCGCTACAGCTGCAACCCTGGCTTCTTTCTGGAGGGCCATGCCGTGCTCACCTGCCACGCTGGCTCTGAGAACAGCGCCACATGGGACTTCCCCCTGCCTTCCTGCAGAGGTAGGTGGCCAGCGAGGGGTCTGATGGAGTGGGGCAGTAGCTGGGAGGGGATGCTGGAGCTTCCAGTGACATCCAGTCTCAAAGGGGAAAGCTATACCCCAGCAGGGAGGGGGGTACCCAAGTCTGGACAGCACAGAGGGTTTTCAGGGTCCCCAAGTGTTCTAGGGGTGTTTCAACCTCACGTGACCTCCTAACCCTCAGGTGTGCACTCCCTCATTTTTTCCCCTGCATCAACAAACTTACATGTAGCCAGTCTTCCCTCACCTCTAGCCCTCCTGTCTCAGAAGAAACATCATTTCTCTTCCTATTGCAGACCCTCTCTCCTCTTGTGGAAGCCAGATCACTTTCCCAACAGCTTTCGTACTGACCTCACTGTAGGAATTATTCTTTTCTCTTTCCTATAAATGCAGCCTCTCTCCCTATCTAATAGTTTCTTCCTCTCAGCCTCCAAATATGCTCAAAATTTCTTCACTCCGACAACCCCCTCCCCCAGAAAAACACCTCTCTTCTATGCTGTGTCAGCCTCAGCCTCCCAGCTAGGTTGACCAACTTGTTCATATTTGCCCAAGACCTTCCCAGTTTTAGTCCTGAAAGTTCTGCATCCTGGAAACCCACTCAGTTTCAGGCAACAGAGACATTTATCACCCTACTCCTAGCCTATTCCTTACACAATCTTCTTTTTTTTCCTTTCTTTCTTTTTTCTTTCATTCTTTTTCTTTTTTTTTTAAATTTTATTTGAGACAGGACCTTCCTCTGTCCTCTGTGCTAGAGTGCTGTGACATAATCATGGCTCACTGCAGCCTCGAACTCCTGGGATCAAGCGATCCTCCTGCCTCAGCCTCTGGAGTTGCGGGGACCACAAGCATGTGTCACCATGCCCGGCTAATTTTTTTTTTTTTTTTTTTCATGGAGACAGAGTCTCTCAATGTTGCCCAGGCTGGTCTTGAACTCCTGAGCTCAAATGATCCTCTGGCCTTGGCATCCCAAAGTGCTGAGATTACAGCATAAGCCGCCATACCTGGCACATGATCATTTTTAAAAGCTTAGAAAATACAGAAGGGAATAAAGAAGAAAGAAAATTTACCTGTTTTAACCGTGATTTTAATGTATTTCCTTTCCATCTTCTTCCAATATATATTGCACATATGCATATATTACAAATATGTACATAAATTGAGATTATGATGCATGCAGACAATTTTTAACCACCTTTGAAAAACAATCAATCACATCACGCTGTAAGATTTCCCATGCCATCAACATAGCCCAGCATCTTGAAAGCTCCATCCAGCCTTGTCCCTCCTTTTCCCTTCTCATTTACTCCTCTGCAGACTGGACTTTGCCCTCAATATTTGCATCATTTTGCCAAATCAGATGGGAATTGTTTTGGCTCTTGTATTTCCTGACCTCTTAAGAAACGTTTGCACTATTGACCACTCTTTTCTTCTAGTAACGCTCATCTCTAAATTCCATGGATCCTGAACATCCGTATATCAGTCTGGGAGGAACATTTCCAGGAGTTGAGAAGTCATTGGAATAACTAGCTCCTCCTTTAGTTCAAATTTTATTTTTCTTTTAGAGGAAGATTTTCTGTAATTACTGTAAAAGACTAGCTCCAGGGATAAGCAACTCCTTCTTCCTACCACATGCACACACTTTTTGTTATTGACGTCAAGGATAAAAATTGCGTGGCATGTATACCTATTTCCCTTCTTCCCACTCCCGTGGCAGACATAATTAATTGTTCATTGCACCCTTTCTGCTTGAGTCCAGACACAGCTGTGAATTCCCTCCCAGTACGCAAGCCACAGCCAATCAATCTGAGTTGCCACTTGACTTCACCTTTGTTTACCTCTCCTCAACTAATAGAATGGGCCTTGGCCATGTTGAGTCTTCTTGGTGGAGCACAAGGGAACTAGAGTTCCCTTTCCTGCTTTCCTAAGTCCCATCTTCCCAGGCCCCATTCCTAACTCAGGACCTGCCTCTTTCCATGATGGACTTCAGGAATTACCAAACCAATCAGGTGAGACCTTGGCCCCTACACAGGTGTGTAGCCTAACACAGCCTGAAAGCTGCTGTATCTGCCCTTCCTTATAGCATCCTTACCCACCCCCTGCCTTAAGGATGTTACCGTTAACATTCTGATCTTCCAAGGAGGGTGTCAGAGTTGTGACATGATGATACAATATGAAATATGATAGTAAATAAAATCAAGTGTCTAAGTTATGAAATATAAACCGCAGTTCTTTTTCTTTTTGCAGCACTATAAATGCCATGCTATTTTGTTCAAGATAAAAACCAGAAACAAATGTAATCCAATTACTGGATGCAGCGGGGGTATCACTCTGCTTGGTGAAGTAAAATTCGTGCAATATCCAATGCTAATATGGTGGAAATCCACTAACCCTCCTAATATCTCCAGGAATCTGTCAGCTTTAGCTTCCTCTGAATCTTGAACTCAATGCTGTATCTCCCTTTCCCTGCTTCTGCTCTGCCAACTTAGGTTGGGAACTGGGTCCATTTTTCTTGGATCCCCCACTTCTCCAAAAGACAAAATACAAGCCAACAAACAAAAACATCAACGAAGGCGTCTGCATGTAGTTCAGGCTTTATGGAAGGTGTGGCAATGTAAGGAGCTTACATCTTAGCAATGCAAATGACTTAAAATGAAAGTATGAGCAACCAGGAGCCTCACAGTCTTTTGGCCTCTCCTCCTGGGAAGCTTCTCCCTGGCTTCTGTCTTGGCAGGCTCCAGGTTCCCCTGTGATGTGCATTGTACCCTCTCTTCTTTCTCCAGCCTCTTCCACCTTGGTGCTGCCTGCACCTTGAGCCCATTTCAGAATTTCCATCAACTTCTTAGGCACAAGAGCCTGGTTTCCTCTTGGTTTTGTCATCTCCTTGCAGTCTAATGTCTCCCCTCCTCCTCCAAGCTATTTAGGTATAGGGTAGTATTTTCCTGAACAAAGAAAACTCTCATTCTATAAGACACTCTGGGGCTGGATGTTAACATATCTTTTTGTTACCCCACTAGCCAGAGATAAGTGATGAGGGTCACCTCATGGAGGTCTTCTACCTCTTGGATGTCTTCATGTCCAATCAAGGCTCACAACCCAGTGTCTTTGTGTCCAGGCACAGCAGGCAGCAAGGGCTGGCCCTTCCGTGGGAAGGAGCAGGGTGGAGAGATACCACTCTTCTAGCATTCACACCACACAGTAATTCGTGGGCCTGGGCGGAGGTGGCATGTCTTTTGGTGGCACGACTCTCTGAAGTCTTCCAATTCTTTTTTCGTCTTCTGAAATGATGATGATTCTTTCCCTCCTTCTCCTTCACTGACTTTCCACCCTCCTTCCCCTGAAATACTGGAGGGCCCAGTTTGGCCTCTTTTCTGGGGACTTCTTCCATCTCTTGGAATTTCTCATCTACTGTGTTGCTGTAATTGTTACTAGGGGACAACTCTCCAATCCCCACCTCCAACCCCATTCTCTGTCCTGAGCTTCAGGCCCCTGTGGATAGTGAACTATGCTAAAGCTCTCCTCAGCTTGTTTCGAACTTGGCCTATGAAAACCTCACTCTTCCTGCTTTCCCCAAACCTGATCTTTTTGCTGCCTTCCCCAGCTCGGTGAAGAGTGTCCCCACCAACAGTGGCCAAGCTGAACCCCTCAGGGCATCTTACATTCTTGCTTTTCTTGCTGTTCACATCGCATCATCGGCCCCCATGTCCCTCTGCACCAGCCTACCCCCTCCACATCTCTGTTGCTCTTCAGATGATGGTCCAGGCTCTCTCGTCTCTCACTTGCCTCACTGAAGGTTGACCCTCTGTAGACAGGTGTGCCCCAGTTCTCTCCTGCTCACACCAGCCCATTCCTACCTGTACTGCTAGGGAGAACTTGCTAAGGCACAGATCTGACAAGTGGCTCAGTCACTTAGTGGCTCTTTGTCACTGACGGGGTCTAGTTCACATTCCTTAGCATGGAGCAGAAGGCTCTTCCAGAAAGAGTCCCACCCCAATCTTTCTAGTCTGTCTCTTAGACTTATTTTAAGTAGCTTTCACTTTAGCCACACCAGAGAATGCTCCCTTCCAAACGCCCTAGGGAAGCCAGCTGAGGATGTCAAATCCTGCTTCCAGAAGGGCTTCCAGCCCCCTGCTTCCTGAGGGGGCTGAGATGTGGTTCTGCTCAAAGGCTGGGAGAGAATAAAATGGCTTTCCAACTCTCAGACCCCCTAGGGCTTCCCCCCACCCCCAGTCACCTCCCTACCTTCAGGTTCATCTCTCTATTCTAATTCCCACAAGCTACAAGAATATCCTAAAAACCATCCTCAAAAATGTCAGTGATTTTATAAAAGTGATTTCCCAAACTGTTCTTCCTCAGGAGGCCAAGCTAAACAGGAACAAAGGGTACCCACCATACACCCATCCTGTGCCAGGAGTGGTGGTCATGCCAGAGTGAACAGGTTCATACTCGGGAAACATTAAAAGCCTTTTGGCCTTTCTTCCTCTCATGTAGAACTCTCAAGAGCTAGCATCTGTGAGTGGATAAACCTCATCCACTGGGCAGTGGTCCGTAAATATTTGCTGAATGAACGGCTGTCTGGATGGGTCTAATTCACCATCAGAATCATGCTAGCATACAAGCCCGAAAGGGAAATTACTAGCCTGGGTTACCCCACCTGCCCAGTAGCTCTGAGTGACAATCTCTTTAAGTCCAAAGCTTCCCTAAGCAGACTGGAAAGCCGTGGGTGTCTGTTTTATCTAGGACATGTCATGTGCCCAGCTGGAGGGTGGACTTGGTCTGGGGACACAGCACAGACTAGGAGTGGGGGGAACAGAGAACAGCTGGGAATAGCGGTGAGCAGGTGTGAGGCCGACCCCCAGGGAAGCCCATCCCAAAGATCCTGACCCATCAAGGCTTGGTCCAGCTAACAGAGGGAAGGAGATGGGGCCTGTGACCTCCCTTCACTTTGTGTCACACCGGGCACATTTTCAAAAGCAGAGGTCCCTGGGAGGTGCTGAGCTTTGTGTCATCTCTTTGATCCACAAGAGGGAAGACCATGTGGACTTCAGCAACAGGCCTCTGACTTATGAGGGCCATTGGCCCTGGATCAAAGAAGGCTGCATGGGGAAGCGACGGAATTCATATGCACTGGGGACTGAGAGGCAGGTAGTAGGGAGAAAGCTGGCCAGAGCAAGAAGTGCTTGGCCTCTGAGGTTCAAGCCAAACACGGCAGGCTGCCACCATACCTGGGGAAGAGGGAATATGGTCTGCAGAAGCTTGGACTGCAAGTGCTGAGCTGTATTCCAAATTTTCTGGCCCCAGGGGAAGAAGCCTGCAGAATGTGAAACAGAAGCAGTGGTGTCGGGTATGGACAGTGCATAGCGTCAGACTGGCCTGGGTTCAACCCTAGCTAAGCCAGCCCCTAGCTGTGTGGTTGCCAGGGTGCTGCTAAAACCCTCGGAGTTTTAAAGGTGGGACACAAGTAGCAGCCTTACAGGGCTGATTGCATCCTCATTTCATTCACTTGGCTACTCAACAACTTTCTCTTGAGTGCCTGTTATGAGTCAGCCAGTCATTAATTCAATTATCATTTATTGACTGCCTATACAGTGCCAAATATTGTTCTAGACTCAGAGAATTGCAATGATGAGCAAGTCAGACCAAATTCCATGATCTCTTGGAGTTTACATTCTAGCAACCAGGAGGCAGAAAACAGATAGATACACACACCAAATAAACATGTGGTGGTAGGAGCTATGAGGAAGTAAAGTCTTAGCCAGTGATGAGGAAGGCTACTTTAGACGGAGCAGTCAGGAGAGGCCTCTCTGGGGAGGTGGCCTCTGAAATGAGTCCTGAGTGATAAGGAGGAGCCTGTTGTGTGAAGACCTAGAAAACGGCATTCCTGGCAAAAGAAGCAGCCAAGTGCAAAGGCCCTGAGGTGGGGGAAAGTACTGGACACGCTAGAGGAACAGAAAACAAGCCCGTGTGGCAAAAGTAGAGTGAGGGGTGGGTGGAGAAGGCAGGGATGGGGTGAAGCAGGGTAAGAAGGCAGAGGCTGAGGCGGGCAGATCACGAGATCAGAGTTTGAGACCAGCCTGACCAACATGGTGAAACTCCATCTCTACTAAAAATACAAAAATTAGCTGGGTGTGGTGGCATATGCCTGTAATCCCAGCTACTCAGGAGGCTGAGTCAGGAGAATCTCTTGAACCTGAGAGGTGGAGGTTGCAGTGAGCTGAGATCATGCCACTGCACTCCAACCTGAGTGACAGAGCAAGACTCTGTCTCAAAAAAAAAAAAAAAGTATAGGCTTGGTTCTGAGTTCAGGAGGCAACCAGGGGAGAGTTTTAAGCAGAGGTATAGTCCAATTTAACTTAAAATTTTTTAAAAGATCACTCTGGATACTAGCTGAGCAAGAACCACAATAAGAAGACCAGTTAGGAGGCAGCTATTATGGGCAACCAGGCTGGAGATGCTGCATCTTGGTCGAGGGTGGCCGGAGTAGAGGTGGAGGGACAGGTGAAGATTGGGGCTGTACTTTGGGGATACAGCCAACAGACCTTATAGATGGGTTGGATGGCTGATAGAATAAAGGGTCAAAGTTGACTCCTAGGCTTTTTCTGGAGGGCTGGTGGGTGGGGATGCCAGTGACCAAGATGGAGATGACTGGCACAGAGGGCAGGAAGCATGTGCCCTAAAGGGAAGCAAGACAGCTCACTTTGTCCAGGTAAAGTTTGAGACGCCTGTGAGACATCGAAATGGGGGCATTGATTCTGCAGCTGGAAGGAGTCCTAAGCTAGAAAGAGATCTGAGACAGGCAGAAGAGGGAAACACTGTAGATAGCAGAGAGGGTCTGGGCACTGCATGCTGGACACCATTGTGTTCATCAAATTTAACAACATGGAGAAGGCACTAAACACTATGCCGGGTGCAGTGTGCACCTTGAGTGATTCTGAGCACTGGGGCCTCAGCAGGGACCACAGCTACCCAAGGCCACTCTTTACAATAGGGTACCTCTACTGCTACTGGGATAACTAGCCTTCCATCACCTTTGCAATTACTGTTAGTATGCCAGAACATTTCACAATATGGGCTCTGGAGGCCAGTCACCTGGATTCAAATCCTGGCCTTGCCACTTATACCCACTGGCTGAGTAGCTTTGGACCAGTTACACAACCTCTCTATGCCCCAGTTTTCTCATTTGTAAATGGGAATAATAATGGTACTTAACTCATAAGTTGGCAGTGAGGTTCACGTTGATAAATGCTAAGCATATAGCAGAGGGCCTTGTTTATAGTTATGACTCAGTGAGGGGTGTCTATCATTGTCATTCTCACTGCCACAGCCTCACTGGCCACCATATTGAGCCCTAACTAAGTGCCAGGTCCTGCATTATCTGTTTTAATCCTCACAAATCCCAAGGAGGTTAAGGTATTGTTATCTCCTATTACAAGTGAGGGAACTGAGGCCCAGAGAGGTGCAGTGCTTTACCTGTGATTACACAGCTTGAGAGTGGTGGAGCCAGGATTCAGCCCAAGTCCACGTGCCTAACAGCCATGATCTTGACCACCACCCTCCACTGCAGGCAAGGATGGTGGCCTCTGGCCCACAGTAGGAGACTCACAATGACGCTGTGATTTCCAGAGCTTCTCCAGCCTGATGGTTCAGGGCCTGAGAGCTTGGCCTGCAGGTGCATGCATCCCCTGCATGGCTCCACCAGTCAGGGACTGGCAGTCTCTTGCGGTTTCCCCTTGACTTTCCATGCACTCCTTAGGAGAGAAGCCTCTGGGAAAGGGCCTGAGGTCATTCTGTTGGACAGATGCTGCTTCAGGGTGGGGGCTGGAAACTACTTTTCCATCCTATGAAGAAAGCCAGACCCAAGGTTCATCCACCTCCACTTAAGCACTGGTAGCTGGGCCAGCACTTTTGAGGCAGCACAAAGGCCCCCAGGCAGAAGAGAAGGGAGCAGGAGGAAGCATCTCATGCCTGGAGAACCCCATCTCCAGGGTCTGGTGCTTCCAGGAGCCTGCTCCTAGCCCATGTCAGGAACAGGATTACAGTGACTGAGGCCCAGGAGGCAGAGAAATAGGTGGGTAATGGTGTGGGCCTGGAGTCACAAGGTCTTAGGTTCAAACCCTAGCTCCAACATTTAGTAGCTATGTGGCTACAAGGCAGTCTTAAGAACTCACTGAGCCTCTGTTTCCTCATCTGTCAAATGTGCATGATAATACCTATGCTCTGGAAGGTTTGAGGATTAAAGGAGAAAATGCAGGGGAAGCACTTTGCACAATGCCTGGCCCATAATGAAAGCTCACTTAGAAGTGTCACGTAATCAAATACCATGTCCTGTCTACATTCTTCCCCTCAGAAGGATACCTTAGGTGGCTGTAACTATAGGAGTCTGGGAGCAATAGTGATGTTCTCAGAATTGGTCATTTCTTGATTTTAAGAAGTGTCATTGATAAAGCCAAGGAGAAATGGGCAGAGTCCAAAGCACCCAGGAAGAGGGGACTAAAGAAGTTGAGCAAGTTCTGGGGGCCCCAGCATGTTTAGGCACACGGAACGATTCACCACAAGAAAAGGGGGTGGGCCGCAACTTTGGGGCACTCCTGCCCTGGTGCTGTCAGTCTTGCACTGGAATTGCAAGATGGTGGCTTCTCCTTTGGGGCCTGTTGGCATCTTCATTTCCACAGAGGCTGAGGGGTCCTGGGGAAAATGATATGAACAGAAGACAATCCCAAGGACCCCAAATCTTCTAAGCATGCAAGATGGTACCCTAGAGCTGGCCTGAAGTAGAGAGGATAATGTCCTGTTTTCTCCATTTCCTGCCTGAAATTTGTCAGTCATTGTGGAGTTAACAGAAATCAAAGAGGATTGAGGGAGAGTTCTCTAAAATTATGGCTAGTTGAAGAGATTTCTGTAGAACTTAAAGTCGATCATAAATAAAGTCATAAACTTGGAAAGGCAACTATCAGCATAACACACCTGCACCTGAGAATATGCGTGACTTAATGGTAGTGCAAAATGCCCATTGCCAGAGAAGGAGAAAGTGTAAATGAATGTTTTAGGACTATGGTGTCAGCTGAAGGTTATATTTTATGACTCTGGAGTTGTAACCATGAAATATGATGCCTCATCTAAAGTGTGAGAAAACCTCCAAACAGCTTTTGCAGGGTCTTCAATCAAAACAGGATGATGCAAGGGCCAGGGTGTCAGATGAGCCCAAGAGGGAGGCAGGGATGGCTAAAATGGTAAAGGTGCCACCTTCACAGGAGACTGGTAGCTCTGGCCAGAGGATCTCAAGTTCTCAAGTCCTCAGTTCTAGCACAGTCCAGAAATCATTGCCTACAGTTGGGAAGTTTGAAAATCTCAGGATGGCTTACCAAACCACTATCAAGCAGGGGTGTGGAGGAGACTACGATCCTGGTACCAGAGAGACTCAACTGAAATCTTGACTCAGCCACTCCCTATTTGACCTTGGGAACATTACTTAACCTCTCTGAGCTTCAGTTTTCTGTTACATTTATTTGTTCAGCAGATATTAGTCAAGAGCCTGCTATATGCTAGGAAATCTGCTAGGTGCTAGGGACAGAACAGACATGGCCTCTGTTCTCATGGAGTTTACTATCTACATGTTAACTAAGTAATGACATAATTGATGAATTTATTGTGGAAAATCATTAATTATGGCAAAATATGTGGTGCTCAGAAAGTATATGATGGGGGAGGGGTTATTCTATTTCTGTAAAGATCCTTGAGGAAGCAGCACTTGGATCGGGACCTAAAGGCTGAGGGCAGGGGGCAGTCAGGCCCAACGAGATAGGGAAGAAGTTTCCAGAAAGAAAAAAATAACACTTTCAAAGGCCCTGGAGCAAGGCAATTCTTAGTGAATTGGAAGAGCTGGGAGGAGGCCAGGGTGGCTGCAGATAGTAGGGAGAGAGAGACTGGCATGAGGCAAGGCCCTGTAAGGTCCTTGTGAGTCGTTGGGTATTCCACTTTATCCTGAGTGACAATGGGGGTTATTGACGGTTCCAAAAGAGAGAGTGGTGTAATCAGGCCCATGGTTTCCAGTATTACTCTGGCCTCTATGAAGAATGGACAGAGACTGCAAAGCAATCTACAGATTCAATGTAATCTGTATCAAAATACCAGTGTCATTTTTCACAGAAATAGAAAAAACAATCCTAAAATTCATACGGAACAACAAAAAAGCCTGAATAGCCAAAGCAATCTTCAGCAAAAAGAACAAAGCTGGAAGCATCATTCTACCTGGCTTCAAAATATATTACAAGGCTATAATAACCAAAATAGGATGGTATTGGTATAAAAACAGACACAGACCAATGGAACAGAATAGAGAGTCCAGAAATAAATTCATATACTTACAGCCAACTGATTTTCAGCAAAAGCACCAAGAACATGCATTAAAGGAAGGACACTTGCTTCAATAGTGCTGGGAAAACTGGATAACCATATGCAGAAAAATGAAACTAAACACCCATCTCTCACCGTATACAAAAATCAACTTAAAATGAATTAGAGACCTAAACTTAAGACCCGAAACTATAAAACTACTGGAAGAAAACTTAGGGGAGTTATTCCAGGATATTGGTCTAGGCAAAGATTTTATGGCTAAGACCTCAAAAGCACAGACAACAAAAACACAAATAGACAAAGGAACTATATTAAACTGAAAAGCTTCTACACAGAAAAAGAAACCATCAACAAAGTGAACAGACAACCTGTTAAAGATGAGAAAATATTTGCAAACTATTCATCTGAGAGGGAACTAATGTCCAGAATGTACAAGTAACTCAACTCAACAGCAAAAAAAATAATAATAACAACAATCCCATTAAAAAGTGAGCTAAGGACATGAATAGACATTTTTCGAAAGAAGACATTAAAATGGCAAACAGGTATATGAAAAAATGTTCAACATCTCTAATCATCAGGGAGGTGCAAGTCAAAATCACAATGAGATATCATTTTACCCTAGTTAGAATGGCTATTATTAAAAAAGCAAAAACCAACAGATGTTGGCAAAGATATGGAGAAAAGGGAGCTCTTATACTTTGCTGGTGGGAATGTAAATTAGTACAGCCATTATAGAAAACAGTACGGAGATTTCTCAAAAGACTAAAAATAGAACTACCATATGATCAAGCAATTCCACTAGTGAGTATTTATCCAAAGGAAAGGAAATCAATATATCAAAGGGATACCTGCACCCCATGTTTACTGAAACACAATTCATAGCAGCAAAGATATGGAATCAACACAAGTGCACATCATTAGATAAATGTATAAAGAAAATATGGTATATATATATTATATATATATATGTGTGTATGTGGTATACACATACATGGTGGAATACTACTCAGATGTTAATGTAATCCAGCATATAAACAGAACCAAAGACAAAAACCACATGATTATCTCAATAGATGCAGAAAAGGCCTTTGACAAAATTCAACAACGCTTCATGCTAAAAACTCTCAATAAATTAGGTACTGATGGGACGTATCTCAAAATAATAAGAGCTATCTATGACAAACCCACAGCCAATATCATACTGAATGGGCAAAAACTGGAAGCATTCCCTTTGAAAACTGGCACAAGACAGGGATGCCCTCTCTCACCACTTCTATTCAACATAGTGTTGGAAGTTCTGGCCAGGGCAATTAGGCAGGAGAAGGAAATAAAGGGTATTCAATTAGGAAAAGAGGAAATCAAATTGTCCCTGTTTGCAGACAACATGATTGTGTATCTAGAAAACCCCATTGTCTCAGCCCAAAATGTCCTTAAGCTGATAAGCAACTTCAGCAAAGTCTCAGGATACAAAATCAATGTACAAAAATCACAAGCATTCTTATACACCAATAACAGACAAACAGAGAGCCAAATCATGAGTGAACTCCCATTCACAATTGCTTCAAAGAGAATAAAATACTTAGGAATCCAACTTACAAGGGATGTGAAGGACCTCTTCAAGGAGAACTATAAACCACTGCTCAATGAAATAAAAGAGGATACAAACAAATGGAAGAACATTCCATGCTCATGGGTAGGAAGAATCAATATCATGAAAATGGCCATCCTTCCCAAGGTAATTTACAGATTCAATGCCATCCCCATCAAGTTACCAATGACTTTCTTCACAGAATTGGAAAAAACTACTTTAAAGTTCATATGGAACCAAAAAAGAGCCCGCATCGCCAAGTCAATCCTAAGCCAAAAGAACAAAGCTGGAGGCATCACACTACCTGACTTCAAACTATACTACAAGGCTACAGTAACCAAAACAGCATGGTACTGGTACCAAAACAGAGATATAGATCAATGGAACAGAAGAGAGCCGTCAGAAATAATGCCACATATCAACAACTATCTGATCTTTGACAAACCTGACAAAAACAAGAAATGGGGAAAGGATTCCCTATTTAATAAATGGTGCTGGGAAAACTGGCTAGCCATATGTAGAAAGCTGAAACTGGATCCCTTCCTTACACCTTATACAAAAATCAATTTAAGATGGATTAAAGACTTAAATGTTAGACCGAAAACCATAAAAACCCTAGAAGAAAACCTAGGCATTACCATTCAGGACATAGGCATGGGCAAGGACTTCATGTCGAAAACACCAAAAGCAATGGCAACAAAAGCCAAAATTGACAAATGGGATCTAATTAAACTAAAGAGCTTCTGCACAGCAAAGGAAACTACCATCAGAGTGAACAGGCAACCTACAAAATGGGAGAAAATTTTCACAACCTACTCATCTGACAAAGGGCTAATATCCAGAATCTACAATGAACTCCAACAAATTTACAAGAAAAAAACAAACAACCCCATCAAAAAGTGGGCGAAGGACATGAACAGACACTTCTCAAAAGAAGACATTTATGCAGCCAAAAAACACATGAAAAAATGCTCACCATCACTGGCCATCAGAGAAATGCAAATCAAAACCACAATGAGATACCATCTCACACCAGTTAGAATGGCGATCATTAAAAAGTCAGGAAACAACAGGTGCTGGAGAGGATGTGGAGAAATAGGAACACTTTTACACTGTTGGTGGGACTGTAAACTAGTTCAACCCTTGTGGAAGTCAGTGTGGCGATTCCTCAGGGATCTAGAACTAGAAATTCCATTTGACCCAGCCATCCCATTACTGGGTATATACCCAAAGGACTATAAATCATGTTGCTATAAAGACACATGCACACGTATGTTTATTGCAGCATTATTCACAATGGCAAAGACTTGGAACCAACCCAAATGTCCAACAATGATAGACTAGATTAAGAAAATGTGGCACATATACACCATGGAATACTATGCAGCCATAAAAAATGATGAGTTCATGTCCTTTGTAGGGACATGGATGAAATTGGAAATCATCATTCTCAGTAAACTATCGCAAGAACAAAAAACCAAACACCGCATATTCTCACTCATAGGTGGGAATTGAACAATGAGAACACATGGACACAGGAAGGGGAACCTCACACTTCTGGGACTGTTGTGGGGTGGGGGGAGGGGGGAGGGATAGCATTGGGAGATATACCTAATGCTAGATGACGAGTTGGTGGGTGCAGCGCACCAGCATGGCACATGTATACATATGTAACTTACCTGCACGTTGCTCACATGTACCATAGAGCCTAAAGTATAATAATAATAATAATAAAGAAAAAAAAAAAAGAAGAGTGAAATCCTGTCATTTGCAGGAACATGGGTGGAACTGGAGGTCATTATGCTAAGTAAAATAAGCCAGGCAGAGAAAGACAAATATCACCTAACACTCATATGAGGAGTTGAAAAAGTGGATCTCATAGAGGTTGAGAGTAGAATGATTGATAGTTACCAGAGGCTGGGAAGGCTGTGTGTGTCCAGGATTGGAGGATGTAGGGCATGAAGAGAGGTTGGTTAACAGGTACAAATACACAGGTCAGTGGTCCCCAACCTTTTTGGTACCAGGAACCAATTTCATGGAAGACAATGTTTCCATGGACAGGAGGTGGGGGATGGTTTCAGGATGAAACTGTTCCACCTCAGATCATCAGGCGTTAGATAACTTGCTCAACACTCATCTCCTGCTGTGCAGCCCAGGTTCTAACAGGTCCCGGTCCATGGCCCAGGGGTTGGGGACCCCTGAGAGGTAGAAGGAAGAATAAATTCTAATATTCAATAGCAGACTAGGGTGACTATAGTTAAAACAACAATGTATTGTATATTTCAAAATAGCTAGAAGAGAGAACTTGAAATGTTCCCAACACATAAAAGTGATAAACTCTTGAGGTGATGGATGCCCTAAATACCCTGAATGGATCATTACACCTACTATGTTAGGCTTTTCTTGTATTGCTGTAGAGAAATGCCTGAGACTAGGTAATTTATCAAGAAAAGAGGATTAATTGGCTCGTGGTTCCGCAGGCTGTACAGGAGGCATGGCATTGGCATCTGCTCAGCTTCTGGGGAGGCTCAGGGAGCTTTTACTCATGGCGGAAGGTGAAGTGGGAGCAGGCACTTCACATGACCAGACCAAGAGCAAGAGAGGGAGTGAGGGAAAGGTGCCACACAATTTTAAACAATAAGCTCTCGAGATGACTCACTCACTATCACAAGGACAGCACGAAGCCATGAGGCATCCATCCCCATGACCACACACCTCCCACCAGGCCCCACCTCCAGTATTGGAGATTACATTTCAACATGAGATTTGGGAGGGACATTCAAACTAGATCACCTACTATGCATGTCAAAAAATAACACACATACCCCATAAAAATGTACAAACATTTTATAACAATAAATATTTTAAAGGAGTGCTCCAAGATAAAGTTCTCAATGCAAAAAAAAAAGTATGTGAGGTGATTGATATGCTAATTAATTTGATTTAGTCATTCCACAATACATACATATATCAAAACATCACAGTGTATTCCATAAGGACATACAATTATTGTCAATTAAAAATAAAATTTTAAAAACTGAAAAACCAAAAGAATGGATGGGCTGGAGGAGGAAGGAGGCTTGGAGACCAGGAGAGGGCTTCATGGCTGTGGTTAACTTGGAGTGTGACATGGCTTGGGGTACAGCAATGGCAGTGATGATGGGGGACAGGATTGACAGCCACCTAGATGGACTGCCAGGTGAGTCCCTGGCTGGATGTGGGGGTGCGGGAGGAGTTGAGGATGTCCCCTCAGCCTCTGCCATGAGGAAGCGGGTGAATAGTGCTGACCCTCCAAGATGGGAAAGTCTGGAAGAAGGCTAGGCTTCTGGGAGGAAAGGATGAGAGTGATTTTGGTTGGGTTGGGTTTGAGAGCAATGTCGAATATCTAGTCGGGTTTCTAAGACTGGAAGTAGGCAGAAGGCTCTGGAGTCATTGTCTTTCCCCCAAGACCTGCTTTTCTTCTGGAATTCTTTGTTGTCCACCTGGATGTGCAGGCCAGATTAAATGAGACTATGTGGACCAAGGGCCTGATTGGAGACTTGGCCACACAGAGTGGCTGTGCCTGCTCCTGAGCCACTCCCTCCCCCTCTAATGTTTCTCTTTGGCCCCTGCTTACTTTTCACCTGAGTGTCCCTCCCTTCCCACCTTCTCTTCTTTCAGGTGTCTTTGCTTCTGCCTGCTCCGTACATGTCTGTTCAGTCCCCAGCCCTCTCCACTCTTGTGGTGGGAGCTTCCCTCTTTGTCCTGCTGATTCCCTGCCTCACGGTCTCTGGGATCCCAGGCCCATAGGTATCCCCCTCTGTTTATTCCCCAGGATCTCACACTCAGCATGGGAGTGGAGAAGAGCAGGGAAGAAGGGCCGTCACTTCCTGCAGAGCTGCGTCTCCTCTAGCGTCCCTGTCTCTGCTCTCTCCTTCACCATCCATTTTCTGTTGGAGACTTCACCCTCTCATTCCTCCACAGTCTGCCTCCTAAATCCCTTCCTGCTGCTTCTCTTTCCTCCCTGCCTACTTGCAGCTTTGATGATGCGAACAACCTCTTCTCTGTTCTCTGTCTCTGATCTCCCCACCGGCCACCTTCCTCGGCCACCAAACCGTATCATTCATCCATTACTATGGGACCAAATCATCTTTCTAAAATAGGTCTGGACTTATACTTGCTGCTGAAAACCCTCTTCTCCACACCTACCATGACTCCCCTGCACCTGCAGAGGAAAGTCTAAACACCTCGGCAGCGCTGTCAAGGCCTTCCCCCAAGCAGCATGCCCTTCCAGGCCTTCTTGCCTCTGAGGGCCTGTTTGCTCTGCCTGGAACCCCTCTATTTCTTCCCCTTCCAGCACACTCCTACGCTTTTTTGAAGGTTTGGGCTAAATGTCCCTTCCTTCACCATGATCCCTTTCCCCAGTACAGTCAAGACTCAGCCATTGTGCCCAGGGCGAAGACAGTTCCACCTGGTGTAGTGAGGGCCAGTGACAGGACTGTTGGGGACCAGTGGCCCGGTGCTTGCTCTGAACATTGGCAAATCTCCCATTTGTTGGCTGGCTCCTGTGGCTTATCTCCCTGGTAATGTTCATGGTGAATTTATTTACATCAGAAGGAGACAAACTCTGCCTCAGATGTCAGACATCATAGCCTCCTGCCAGAGAGATACTCAAGGCAGAAATACTGTGCAACTTGATAAAACAAATTAACAGCACCACTGAACTGGATTTAAAGCCAAGCAAGGCCAATCTTGCCTACCTTCCCTCCCTTCCCTCCCTTCCTGCTTTCTGGGGCCTGGGCAGCTGGGTTGGGGGTAGCAAAGGAGGAAGAGGGGAGGAGAACAGAACCTCAGCTCCTCTACTCGGCATTCAAGGACCTTCGCAGTCCAGCCCAGCTCTGTCATCTCTGCATGTCCCTTTCAGTTCAGACGGTCCTGCCTAATAAGTCCCTAAACATGCCACACTCCCCACCTTGAACTGTCCTTGCTGTTTTTCTGTCTAAAACACCCTCTACCCTGAGGCCTACCAGGCAGGCGCCCTCAGCTGATGTATGCTGCCAGCTCAGTGTTGGAAACGAAGCCAGACTCTGACTATGTCTCACTGTTACCACCTGGTCTAAGCCACCATCACCTCTCACTGGATTATTGGGGTAGCTTCAAGAGGCCCCCACCTTCTTCCCTTGCCCTCTTTGGCCTGCTGTCTACATGGCATCCCAAGGGATCCTGTTAATAAACAAATGACATCACATCATCCTCAGCTCAGAACCCTCCACTAGCTTCTCAACTCATTCGGAGTAAAAGTCCACATCCTTACAGTGGCTTCTCAGGCCCTCGGAAGCCCTGCCTCCCCTGCCACTTTCCTTCTTCCTGCATTCCAGCTGCTTGGGTCTGTTTTGTTGTTGTTGTTGTTGTTGTTGTTTTTGAGACAGATTTTCACTCTTATTGCTCAGGCTGGAGTGCAATAGCACAATCTCGGCTCACTGCAAACTCCACCTCCTGGGTTCAAGCAATTCTTCTGCCTCGGCCTCCTGGGTAGCTGGGACTACAGATGTATGCCACCACGCCCAGCTATTTTTTTTTTTTTTTTTTTGTATTTTTAGTAGAGACAGGGTTTCATCATGTTGGTCAAGCTGGTCTCGAACTCCTGACCTCAGTTGATCCGCCCACCTTGGCCTCCCAAAGTGCTGGGATTACAGGCATGAGCCACTGCGCCCAGCCCTTGGGTCTCTTGATGCTCTTCAATGGTGCCAGGCTCTGCACCCTGTGACCTTTGCATTTGCTGTTCTATCTGCCGTGAATGCTCTTCCCCCAGATAACCACTTGACTCCCTCTCTCATTCCTTCAAGTCTTGGCTCAAATGTCAACTTCTCAGTGGGATCTTCCCTGACCGCCCTTTCTGAAATGTCCACACCCCCACTCCCAACACCAGACAGCCCATTTTCCTCTGCACTTAACAGCTCATTTACCATAGAATTAATTATTTATCTTGGAGTTGTCTTTATCCTTCTGATCAGAATGTAAGCTCTGGGAGGATAGGAATTTTTGTTTTATTCACAGTTGAATCCCCAGCACCTAGAACAGTGACTGACACATAGTAGGTGCTCAGTTAGCATTTGTTAAATGAATGAATGAATAAGTGAATGAATATATTAATACAAATTCTGTCTCTTCCGTAAAGCCCTTCCTAACTATGTGCTATCGCTGCGCCTGGAGCATCCCCATCATAACTGTTCTGTGTTGCCATTGCTGGCTTGCCTGCCCACATCCTCTCTCAGAAGCACTTGAAGGCAGAGAGGAAATCAAGCTTTTCACATTGTAGTGCTGGCCCTACCCAGTATTTGGCCCACAGTAGGTGCTCAGTTAATGGGTGTAGGAGGGAAACCTTCATAAGCACCTACTCTGGGACAGTAGGTGTATTTCTTACATTTCTGCACTCATACAAACTTAGAAGTTAGCATTGAGAAATGCTATGAGTTGGCTCATGATTCTCTTGACCCTGTAAAGAACATTAATAAGAATAGTTCAGAGCTGCTAAACAACATCACTTTTATCTCTAGCCCAGATGGCTCCTATATATCTGTTAATCTGATCTCACCATCGGAGGCCCCACAGACATACCCATTTCTGCGTGTCCAAAACTGAACTCCTGGTCGCCTTCCATACCACAAGGAGTTCCCTTCCTGGATTTTCTGCCTCAGGAAATAGCACCTTTCATCCATCCGGATGCTTATACCAGCAACCTGGATTTTATACCTCCTAGTTGCTGAGTCCTGGAGATTCTGCTTCCTAAGTATCTCTCAAATAAGTCCTCTCCCACCCTCCACACGAGCTTAGCTTGATCTCATCCAGCCTCACCTGGACTGTGGTAACTTTGGTGATACCAAGAGCATCCCATGCGCTTCCCTGACTCAGACCTCCTTTATACCATAGCCAGTGTTCTTTCTAAAATGCAAGTTTAATCACATTTCTTCACTGCCTTTGATCGTTAAGATGAAGTAGAAGGAAAAAGGAGAACCTAGCATTAGCATCTACCACATGTCAGTCACTGGCTAATGCTAGTTACTGTCACATTAACTGTGTAATTCAGTTATCACAACAGAGAAGCAAACTGAGGCTTAAAAAAATAAATTTCCCAAAGTTATGCAGGTGGCTGGGAAATTGCGGAGTCTAAATTCAAATCTAGACCTTCCTTACCCTAAAATCCATTTCCTTTCCAATGCACTCCCCTGTCTCCAAATCTTTTTGGCTCAGTGTTCTCTGCTATGTGACTTTTCCTACATGCCATTACTATCTTATATTATTCCTCTTTTTTACCCTGTGATGAGCCATCTAGAGCTGTTTATCTTAGACATGCCTTGCACATTCATATGTCTCTGCTTATGACCATTTGGTTCTTTCTTCCCTGAAATGTCCTTCCCCTTCTTCTCTCTAGTGAACTCCTACTCATTCGTCAAAACCCAGCTCTAATGACACTTCTTCTGTTAGGCTTCTCAGATGGACTCATCCAAACAAAGTCTTTTGCTGCTTTACGTATGTCCAAAAACTGTGAATTGTACTCTTGGGAGACAGAAGGATGTATTGCAGGTAAAGCCCATGGTGAGTGCTAGGGCTTGAAAACCATATTACTCATGTAAGCCTCTTGTCTCTGTGCCCACAGCTGATGATGCCTGTGGTGGGACCCTGCGGGGCCAGAGTGGCATCATCTCCAGCCCCCACTTCCCCTCGGAGTACCATAACAATGCCGACTGCACATGGACCATCCTGGCTGAGCTGGGAGACACCATCGCCCTGGTCTTTATTGACTTCCAGCTGGAGGATGGTTACGACTTTCTGGAAGTCACTGGGACGGAAGGCTCCTCCCTCTGGTAAGCACAACATCCCCTTCCTTTCCTACCCTATTCTCTGCAACTGTGAATTACTGGGATGCTTACAGTCTCCTCAGTGCCTGGACCTGCAGCCAGAGGCCTCTTAGCCACTTCCTTGTACCTACTGTTAGAGTCCTTTCATCTCATCTTAATGAAAAAGCACTGCATATTTTTAAAGCTGGGGTAATTTTTATAGTGATTTTGGTATCTGATTTGAAACATGTTCTTGCTGAAGAATTTTATGATGGATCTTGGTTGAATAACTTGCATTAAGACTAAAAATGTTCTAGTCTCAGGATGTGGATGGGGTCTAGTAAAATGATTCGAAATATTGTTCCATTTCTGGAAGACATATGCATAGTGTCCAAAAAGGGACTAGAATCATAAGTGACCATTGCTGAGATTAGAACATTTTTAGTCTTAATTCTTCCCACTCCAAGGGTCCTGAGACATCAGAAAGGCATTATGTCCCAGTGTCTGAAGGGTAGGACTAACCTTCTCCCTCTTGTTCTGCCTTTGCTAAAAAGTGCAGGCTCTTCTGTAGTGTGCTCCATGGAGAGTCTCGGTTGTTGATGGGTTAGGGAGAATATGAGTTATTGAAGATTTACAGCCATCGTTGCTTATCCCAGACTTGGGCTTGCAGGATGTGCTCAAATTGAGGATGGCTTAAGGAAGTATCTGGCTTCCTGTTTGGGTGACAAGCATCACAAGTGGTATTGTGGCATTTGGAACACTCTCTTGTATTCTCATTGTGGCTGTGTTATCAGGAGGACTTTTGTTAGCATGTCAGGAGCCAATAGAAGGATATGTCCAGGTGTACTTCAAGCAAGGATGGGGCATCATTGGAGCCTTAGTTGCTGCATGGTGTCAGGTGAAGGTGGGGATTCCACTTCCTGACGTCAGGCAGGCGTCGCAGCGTTGGCTACCAGAGGGTGCCGCAGTGGGAATAGCGTTCTGGTGGAGGCCCTGGGTGCGGGGCTGGGCCCGTCCGGGTCTGGCGGGGCCACGCTCCAGGAGTGGATGGACGGAGGGGATGGGGTGGGAGGAGGTGTCACTGAGGATTCTGAGCGGAGCAGAAAGCGGGTGTCTGCAAGAGTCAGAGAAGACAGAGATGTGGCAGTCAGTGGGAATAGGGAGGAGGAAGATGGGAAGGAGAGGAGAAAAGGAGGGGAATGGGGCATGTTTATTTAACACATTCCCTGTGCCAGGTTTCATGGTGGTAGGAACACCAGTTGAGTGAGACATGGTTTTTTAAGGAGCGCATTGTCTATTAGGTAAGAAAATCAGACAAACCCATGGTAGGAGCCAAGTGTGACTATTAAATATTTAAGAGGGATAAAGGGGGAATGGATTCTTCCCAAATATAGGCTCAGATTTGGGAACTAGCGTAACCAGAAAACTCAAGTTTCCTGGTGCAGTGGAAGGTGAGCCAACATGGGAGTCAGAAAACCCTGGTGTCACTGTGAGCTTGTCACAGGAAGCTGGCCAGGTCATTTCCTACCCTGGTCAGAGGGCTGAGAGAAGCACAGGTGAGCGAGGACAACCTGCTCTGTGGAGGATGACATTCTATAAACTAGTCCAAGAGCAAAAGCTGGTGATTTTAAGCTAGGAGTGGGGTTGAAGGTTTAGGTGAGTCTTCACTCAACTGGAATCCTGATGACCTGCCCAGTGTGAAGACCCTTGGACCTCTGCCTCTTTTTGTAAAATACCTGTTTACTGATTGTAAGTGTAATGCATATGCTCCTTGTAGAAAACATGGAAAATCTACAAAGTATGGAAAAATTAAAATTATTAAAATTTTGATGTACTCCCCTTTGACCTTTTTTCTTGGCCTAGATCAAGCTAGCTGGCTATTTATATATATTTAATGTGACCAAATTAGGATCTAAAAATATCTGTAGTTACATATTTTTAGTTAATTATTGTGTCATGAAATTTTTCCTGTACCATCACAGATGCCTCCAAAATATACAAGGTCTGATAATAATATCATTTGTTGACCCTTTACTACTAATATGTGCCAGACAGGTTATAAGCTCTTTAGAGCTATAATTTCATTTCATCTTCATAAAAATTCTATGAAGTAAGTAGCATAGTTTTCCTGCTTTTACAGGAGAGGAAAATGAGGCCCAGAGAGGTTATACTACCTGCTTGAGATCACACCGGCGAGTAAGGAGCAGAGCTGGGATTCAACCCCAGGTTAATCTGATACTAAAGCCTGTCTTCCAAGCCATGACAGTATGCTATTATGACATGCGATATCTGTGATGAGTTTTCCAGGCTATGTAGCATTCCCTTGTAAGACTGTAGCATAGTTTACTCATCAGACCTCTTGTTAGGTGGTTCCCAAGTTTTCACTTCTATAAACAGGTGCCAAGACGAATACCCTTGCCAGTTCCCTGTCTTCCAGTCCCAAGGCCTTTTCGACTCACTTGTTTACCCATGGGCCAAATGGTCTCCTACAGCTTCTGCCCTCCAGGTGTGAGTCTAAGGTGGACTCCTCCAGGTGTCCAAACTTTTGGAGTGAAACAAATCTGAAAGAGTTCCTTTTCCTATTAAGTCACTCAGTGGGGAAGGAATTAAGCAGAGGAAATTGTTAGGGGAGGCATTCAGAACTCTTTGCTATAAGATTACATTATAATTATTTACAGGGTTGGTGTCACCACTGCCAGGATGGATGCATTTGTTGTTCTAATTTATACTTGCATAGCAATTATGGATAAACAAACTTGGAGGCTCAGGACGTATGTGTGGGAAGAATCAGCTCTCTCCCTTGCCCCTCTCCTTTATGGATCCCTGGATTCCTGTAAAAATTTGATGCTGCTGGTTTATGAGTGTACTGCTTTTGTAAGCATACATTAAGATTTCAGGCTGTTCTCTTGCATTCTGTTTCAAGGCATAGAAAAACAACAGATCCTGTTAGCAAAGATGGATTTGGACAACTGGGCACCCCCTTCACCTAACAAGAAGACAAGAATTCCTCTGAGAGAAAAAAAAAAAAATCCACTACCTCCCTTACCAGATAACAAGTTCCCACTGATTCAGAAGGGAGAGTGGCATGCAATGTCCCTGACTCAGTTTCCCCGCTCTTCTCCTCCCCCTAAATGGGATGGCAACAAATTAGGGCTTCTGGACTAGTAAAATTTCCAAACAATTGGCAAAACATAGGATTGGTCATTTTTTATTTTGCCAAGTAAGGATGTTAGAAGAAAACCTGCCAACTCCTCAGAATATTATTCATAAAACAAAGGACAATTCAAAGCCAAAACTGTGGCAGGAAATAATCAATTGGAAGTGTTGTGCTGACATCATGAAAGATAAGGTGCGGGGAGCACACATAAATAACAGTGTGTGCCCATCACTGGAGTGGCCAACAATATATATGCAGCAATCAGTGGACCAGTTCTCCCTGTTTTGCTGGTCCCGGTCCAGCCTTTGGGAATCCAACAATACATGTTTTGAACAGGAAAAAGCTGTTACTGTGGTGAGCACTGAACTCTGTAGCTCTGACATGTTGAGATATTCCCTAGTATTTTAGACTTACTCCCCCTAAAAGTTAATTGCATTTTTGTGTGTGTGACCATGAGCAAAAGCTGGGCTTGGACTGACTGAGGGTTACAACCTACAGAGAAGAATTGGTATTACACCCTGACTACACATACATGTGTGCAACCCTCACCCCAACATACACACAAACACACACACACACACACACACACTACCAAATCATCTCTGACACATACCTTTCCAAGTCACTGCCAAATTCACATCACCAAGTCATCCCTCGCACCCAGACCACCTTAAGCACATGTACACACCTGTCCCCCCTTACACACAGTTCCATTTCCAGTTCGATATAGGAGCCAGATTTTCTCTCACTGACCCTCCTGGAGTGTGGGGGTGGTGGGTTTTCTTTCTCTGCTCTGCTCTGACCCAGTCACTTGGCTCTGACCATCATGGAGCTCCATTCCTTTCCATCACGTTCTAAGAAAACACTCTCACCTTTGCTAAGCTTCCTCATGAAGCCCCAGAACTTTTTCAAAGGACTGGGACTGGGGATACAGAAAACCCTTTTAACAATATGGGGACGTAGGTCCCTGAAGGATATCAGGATCACATTATACTGAGTAGAAGTGATCTCCAGCCCATCACAGAACTGATCTCTCCATTGGTGGAGAAAATCAGTAAAGTGAAACCCCCTGAGAAGCCACTAGATCCAGAATCTGTCTCCTCCTTCCTCTGCCTCATACCCAACACTCTCCATCTGAGTCTCTCCAGAACCATCACCAGACGAAAAGAAAGGAGGGAAAGCCAGACATCCTCTCCTAGAATATAGGAGAGGAAGTTTGTGCAGTTTCTCTGGAATTTGATATCGAGCCTGCACCATGGCATCGAACTGGAAAGGGGGTAGGCTTGGGAGTCAGCAGAGAGACTTGGGCTTAAAACCAGCCACTTCTCAGTAGTTGTGTCATCTTAGGATATTTACCAGCTTTTCTGAGCCTGTTTCCACATCTGAAAAATGGGTCTCAGTATACCAACCTACAAAACATTTTGAGAGGGCAAAACGTGGCAACTGCTGCCTGGCTCACCATAGGTACAATACTCCTGGAATGAGGCTTTGAGAGGAAAAGGATAAGATGGGGCAACTCCAGCAATTCAGAGCCTCGTTGGCCCCATTTTTGGTGGTCCCACTGAAGCCAATATATGAGCTTTCCAGCCCAGTGGCATCTCACCAGCAGAAAGGCACAGCCTGGCTGCCCTGGCTCTATCTAGCCTCCGGGGGAATTGCCTGGAAACTCAGATAAGGTTAGTGTGGGGAGAGTCTCTGGGTGAGACTGGAGGATGTCCTTGCAAAAGTCAGAAGAGGGAACAGTGATTTTGTTGGAACTATCTTCCCAGAGCTGCACTTGGCAAGCACATTATGGATAGCATCACTTCTGTGCCTGGATCTAGCCCCACACTGGCCAGTTAGCTGCTTTGTTAGAAAAGCAGAAGAGGGCTGGATGCAGTGACTCACACCTGTAATCCCAAGACTTTGGGAGGCTGAGGTGGGTGGATCACTTGAGTCTAGGAGTTCAAGATGAGCCTGGGCAACATGGAGACACCCGTCTCTATAAAAAATACAAAAATTAGGTGGATGTGGTGGTGCACACCTGTAGTCGCTGCTACTCAGGAGGCTGAGGTGGGAGGATCAGCCCTGGAGGTAGAGGCTGCAGTGAGCTGAGATTGTGCCACTGTACTCCAGCCCAGGAGACAGAGTAAGACTGTCTAAAAAGCAAAAAGAAACAAAGAAAAGCAGAAGAGGATTCTACCAATTCAGCTACCACTAAGAGCTCTGTGCAGGACTAGGAAAGCAGAGGTACTCCACAGTGAGTCAGGCACAGCCCCTGTACTGGGGTGCTCACAGAGTAGGGGGACGGGGACCGTAAGTATGGAGAAGGCATTCAGGAGACAACTACCAGAGACAGGAGGGGCATCTCTGCTTGTGCCCCCTCACTCTCTCTGGACCATGTGGTTGGAGGGTTCTATTGGGCCTTCTTCTCTCCTTCTTTCCTCTACCCCTCCCCAAGGGGCAATTTCTTCTTACAACAGGGAAGGCAGGCAGAGTCTGACCTGCACTCAGAATTGAAGCCACCCTTGTCTTGGGGGCCAGTGGAAGTGCCAGCCTCAGGAGTGTGTTTGTGGGGTGTGTGGTAGGGGGGATGTCCAAAGCTGCTTCCCACCCATGGGATTTCTGTGTAGATCCTGGAACAAACCTCTGCCCCTCCAATTTCCTTGGCTGTGAGTCTGTGGGTTAGTTTTGGCCAGTGGTTCCCAGCCTCTCTTCCTTGCCCTGGCCACTGTATGTTGATTTTCCTTTTTTATCTATTTCACTCGGATCACCCTGGATGGGCTCTGCCTGCCCAGTCTCTATGTCCCCACACTCCCGGGCCCAGTCCCAACAGAACTGTGTGCTAATAAACTCCACCAAACATTCAAAGTAGGAAAAGAAAGGAGAGCACCTTCCAGGGCTCAGAGGAGGACACTGTCCTGGGGCAGGAGACCAAGGCCTCAAGGCAGAGGCTGTACTTGAGACAGGTCGAGAAGGATGCATACCATTTTAATATAGGAGATGAGGTGGTGGGAAGGGCATTCTTCTAGGGCTTCTGCCTAGTCCTCCTGGCCAAAGTGTGGGAGTTCCTTGATCCCTGGGACACAGTTCAAGAAGAAATAGTCCCAGAAATTCTCTAAGGAAGATGCTGTCCAGCATGCACCCACCCCGGGGCTCTGGCATCTACCTTTGAGCCTAGGCATCTCCCTCCACCTGCAGAAGAATAGAATGCCTGCTCTATCTGTCTGGACTTCCCAGATCCTGGATCTGTGGCCACTGGGTAGACTTTGGCTGTTTTTGGAAAGAGAATTTCCCTGGGAAGCAGACTCAACCTACTTTCTAGGTCCAGCAACTAACCCTTTTGAGTTTCAACATTAAATTTCCTTAATTTCATCCCTCCTTTTCATGTCCTTAGAGCTTTGATGGATTTGCCTCACTTCATTCCCTTCATTCGTTTGCTTTTGTTTTTGTAGGTGGCGATACAAAAACTCCTGTCTACTCTGCAGACGTTCACTTTGAAAATTTTGCTAGCAACACTCTTTCTCCTCTTGAATGATCTTGCTTTACTTATTAGGCATTTTACCCATGGAATTTGAGCCAACTAGAACCATTTTATCTCAGCGACTTTTAACTAGATATCTCATTTAAGAGCCATTAGATCCAGATATAGTTAGAACGAGAATTGCATGCCAATGGAGATTTGTTAATGATAACTATCCACTTATTTATTTATTCACATATACTTTATCAAACCATTGGTTTAGCTCATTCATGTCCTTTGTTACTTTTCCCCTATTTATTTTCTGTAATCATTTATTGAGACTCTTCTATGAACAAGGCTCTCCTAGGTGCTAGAGGGACAAAGCCACAGTCTGGGTTCCTAAGGAGTTATTTATTCCTTCCACAAATGTTTATGTAATAGCCAAGCACTGTGCTGGACCCTGAAGCTCACAGTTGGGGCAAAGAGGCAGAATATAATTAAATGCTTTGCAATATCATGTGTTAGGTGCTTTTCTAAGAGGTATAAAGAAGTTCCCCTAGGAAATAAGGAGAAATGTAATAGCCAGGATTCTTTGGGTTTAAGAAATAGAAACCCACCTCCAACTAACTCACGCTACAAAGGGAATGTGCTGGCCTCTTTAACTGAAAAGTCCGGAACTTGACTTCAGGCGGTGCTGGATCAAGGTATGCAAATAATGTTTCTCCCCGTCCCAAGGCTTTGCTCTCTTGTGTGTTAGTTTCATTCTCAGGCAGGCTTTCCCAAGAGGTGGCAAAGGGGACCACCCTCAGCTCCCTATAACCTACCTGTCTTGGCAATCCCAGCAGAAAGGGAGCATATCTTTCCTAATGGGTCCTACAAAAGCCCTCAGATAAACCTTGATGGACCAGCCTGAGTCATGTGCCCACCCCCAATACCAGTGTAGCCAAGGGATGTCCTCATTGGCTGGATCCAGATCATGTGACTGTCTGCCCTCCCCAGAACTCAGGCTGGGAGTGGAAGCCCTGGCAAGACAAAAACTAAGACTGTCCTTCAAACAAGTCATCAGCCTTCCTGTAAGAGGGCGGTGATGCTGGAAGGGCTCAGAAAAATTAGTTCCACAGAATGATTTTTGAGTTGAACTGAGGGGTAAGATTTTACCATTGGCACAGAGCTGAAAAGAGCCCTGGTGTGTTTGGGGTATTGCAAGTCAGGTGCAGGGAGCAAGAGAGGAAGAGCAGGATATGAGGCCTGAAATGAACACAGGAGGAGCACGGACCAGGAGCAAGAACCCTGCCCCTTGTTCATAAGCCAGAGAGGATTCCATAAGCTATAGAAAGCTATTAAGAGACTTTAAGCAGGGAAGTAAAATAATCATTCTGAATTTTAAGTGGGTTAAACAGGAAGGCCCAGAAATCAGCTATAAAACTTTTTTTGTGACTCCGCAGGCAAGAGAATCCAGCCTTGAACTGAGGCAGCTATGAAGGGGTAGAGAGGAGGAGGGGCTGATGATTACCAAGTTTCTGGCTGAATGACTATGGTGGGGCCATGTATTGAAGAGAGGAACACAGGAGAAGAAGTGGGCTGGGGTGGAGTGGGGAATGGCAATGCCCATTGGTCTCTCCAGCACAAAATGAGCACCAATAGGGAAGTCAAGGCTGCAAGAAGAAAGAAGATAAGCCTGGACGTGCAGGGACACAGCTGCCCTTGGTTACGAATTCACAGTCGTTGGGATAAGACTGGTGAGGGTGGTCAGGTAAAATCAACAGCTACACCTGAAAGCTTAGTGTTCAATATCCTGGCAGCACCATGAGCAGTCATCTTCACAATGAGCACCAGCATCATCTTTCATAGGGAGAATCTCCTTCATTATGGTCACTGTCATCTTACCATTTCATCTTCATTACCAGCATCTCTCCATCATCATTCAATCATTCAAACAAACTACTCAGGCCCTTCTCCTGCTTGACATTGAACTTGGCACTGGGAATGCAATGGTGGGGAAGACAAGGTCTCTGCCTTTGTGGAACTTATGGTCTGTTTGGGGGAGACTGAAGTTAGTAAAATATTCAAACATAAATGTAGAAAGTATGACACATGTCATAAAGGAAATGAACAGGATGGGGAATAACAGCAGTGGGGACCCTATTCTAAATCTGACCTCTCTGAGGAGGGTAGGATTTAAGCTGAGACCTGACTTTTGAGAAGGAGCCACAGGGGAAGAACTCAGGTGGCAGCCTTCCAGGCAGAGGGAACTGCACATGTAAAGGCTTATCATCTCAATGTCCTATTTGCTCCTGAACTTTGTACATGGAGGTAGCATAGGCCTGGTACCTGTCCTCTGAGGTTTCCTCTTTGAATGTCGGGAGCAAGGCAGAGTCAAGGTCTCAAGCTAGCAGAGACACTCAGAAAACAGCTCAGATGGTGTATGACTAAGGATGCTGAACCCATGTTGGCTGAGCTGGTAAGCGAATAAGGCCCATTCTAACCGAGCCTCAGACCTCCTGCCTTCCTGTGGGCTTGTGACGCCTTTGCTTCTCTCTCCTTCCTTGACACATCACAACTCTTTCGGTCACACTAAGTAACTGTCCTTTTTTGATGGAGCCCATGAAATTGCATCTGCTGTATCCATCAGGAGCCAGGCCATAAATAACCAGCCCTTTAAAATCTCATCTCCTGTATCTCTTGGAGTTGGAAATAGCATTACAAGCTCTGCAGCAGAGCAGTAGGAAAGGATTAGTGCCTTAGCATGCTGCTGGCACAAATGTGTCTGGAGGAGTGAAGGCCAGGGCTCCAGCACTCTCCATGGAGTATCAGTGTGACTTCCTTGCTTCCACTAGTGAGAACTTGCTCTCAAAAAGAGAACAAAAGCCACAGCTGGGAGGAGCAGGAAGTGAGCCGGTGTTGTCGCAGTGGGCACAGCGGCTCTGCTAAAGCTTGTGACTTGGCAAAGTTCTGTGCATGGGAAGCTGAGGTCGGGCAGCTGGCCTGCCCCCCATGGGTCTGACTGCAAGCAACAGGTTTGTACTAAGTGCCTCGTCTGTGAGGAGGCCTGTGCCAGGACTGCAAAGGGCACCAGACAACAAGATGCTGTCCTCGACCTCTCTTGAGGAGCTGCCAGATGCCTGATGGTGCCGCTAAGACATATGGAAGGAGTTGTTCTGGGCCCTCCAGAGCCCCTCGTTCTAGCAAGACCTGTCTTCTGGAATGATGTTGGTTCATTCTGAATGTTCAAGGCCTCCTCCTGGTCTCTGTTTTCATGTTTGGCCACGAATGTTTGTTCCACTCACTCTCAGCTTAACCTACACGGTGCTTCACGTTGGTTTGCGTCTCTCCTGCTATTGCAACTACTTCCCAGGTTCCCAAGACTGACTTAAGTCTTTGGTTCTATCCGTTAGTCTGCATTTTTTTTTTCTTTTCTTTTTTTTTTTTTTTTTGAGATGGAGTCTTGCTCTGTCACCCAGGCTGGAGTGCAATGGCACAATCTTGGCTCACTGCAGCCTCTACCTCCCAGGTTCAAGTGATTCTCCTGTCTCGGCCTCCTGAGTAGCTAGGACTACAGGCACATGCCACCACGCCCAGCTAATTTTTGTATTTTTAGTAGAGATGGTGTTTCACCATATTGGTCAGGTTGGTCTCGAACTCCTGACCTCAGGTGAGCCACCACGCCCAGCCCAGTCTGTACTTCTTTTCATCCTAGTTTCTCTTTATCCAGTGGCTGATGGGTGACATCCATAGACTCACCGGAGAGGCAGGATTCACCCAGAAAACTAGCAATGACAGTCCGATGAAATGGCAAAATCACCATCTCACATATGGTGAAACTCAACAGTTCAAATTCACATATGGTGGATCTCAACAGTTCGGGTCATTTGGGGAGGGAGAGGGCAGAGTTTCTTTGAACAAAATGAGGTGGCTTCATGGAGGAGGTAGATCTCTAGCATCCCTGGGAATTTCTCACCCAAGCTTCTTGAAGAGTGGTCTTCATTGGCTACCCTCAAGTCTTCTCTCCCCATTCATTCCTTACCTACTTCACTCCCACTCTTCAACCCTGCAACCTCCTCCTGAAATCATTCACATTAAGATGATCATCAAAGGGCCGGGTGTGGTGGCTCATGCCTGTAATCCCAGCACGTTGGGAGGCCGAGGCAGGCGGATCATGAGGTCAGGAGATCGAGACCCTCCTGGCTAACACAGTGAAACCCTGTCTCTAATAAAAATACAAAAAAAAAAAAAATTAGCTGGGCATGGTGGTGGACGCCTGTGGTCCCAGCTACTCAGGAGGCTGAGGCAGGAGAATGGCGGGAAGCCAGGAGGCAGAGTTTGCAGTGAGCCGAGTTCACGCCACTGCACTCCAGCCTGGGCGACAGAGCCAGACTCCGTCTCAAAAAAAAAAAAAAAAAAAAAGATCAAATAACCATCCCCACCCCTACCCCATTCCAAAGACTACCACTTCCAATTACCAATGCCAGAAGGCGTTTTTCGGGTCTCACCTTCTGGACATTTCTGCATTACTTTACACTGTCCGTCATTTTCTCCTCTAGGGGTTCTGCTTTCTCCTCGCCTTCATGCCACTCTTTCTGATTCTTCTTGGATCTCTCTGGCCACTCCTTCCGTGTCTCCTTTGATGTCCATTCCTTCTTGCTGTACTGCTCTGCTCACTCCACACATCTCCCAGGGTAGTCTTACCTGCTCTCAAGGTTGCAGGTACTACCTATTTCCTCCCAAATATGGCTCCCTAGCCCAGCCTAACCACTGAGCCAGTCAAACTGTAGAGCAAGCTACCTGATGGACATCTCCACTTTGATGGACCACCAATATCTCCAACTTAACTTGTCTCAATTTTGCTCATAATTGACCCATAAAATCATTAGTCTGTGTCCTTTCCTAGTTTATGGTACTATTCCCCACCTAGTTATCCAGAAATCTGGGAATATCCCTATTTAATCCCTCTCTCTCACCAGCCACATTCAATTAATTGCCAAGTTCTCCCAATATACTGTATCTTTCCATCCTTTCTACCACTCCCTGAATTCAGCCCATCATCTTTTCTTCTTTGAGGGATGTAATAGCCTCCTTACTGATCTCCCAGCATCTTGGCACTGTCCAATTCATCCTCCTCACTGCTACCAGAATGGCTTAATTAAAATGCAGATCTGACATGCTAGCCCCAGGCAAAAGCTTTCAATCATCTTCTGTTGTCTACAGAATAAAATTCAATCCCTTGGTAGGGCACACAAGGCCTATCTGGATCTAACCCTTGCCTAAGTAACCACCCCAGCCTCACATCTTGCCACTTCCTTCTTTAAATTTTATTAACCCTAAAACTCAGTGGTATAACACCACAAAGATTTCCTTCATGCTCATGTTGCACATTTGTGATGGGCCAGTGGGAGTGGCTCTGATCCACATCGTCACACATGTGGGTACCCAGGCTCAAGGGGGTTGCACCATATTCTAACCACACCATCTGAAATATGTGGCCTTCTCTAATACCATGACAGGGAAAGTGAGTGGAGAATCCAGCATGGCTTTCCACCACCCTAGCTCAGATATGCTATACATAATTTCCAACTCATATTTCATTGGCCACAAACAGTCACATGGTCCAGCTTTGCTGCAAGGGAGCCGGGAAATGGGGATGAGCAGATGAGATGCTTGGTGAGCCAAGTTGTCTGTCACACCTCATGCTTCTGTAGACAAGATGCCGTGGTTCTTGTCAAAGGCCGGCCCTCTCCTGTGCTCCAGAACTCATCTTCCTCCAAAATTTCCCTACTATATGTATCTCCTTTTCCTTGCATTCCACAGTTGTTCTCTCTATTGAGCACTTCTAACACCATAAAGGCATGTTCCAATGTCTACCACCTAAAGTCAAAATAAAAACAGCAACCATCAAACCCCTATTACTCCATCCCACTCAGCTACCACGGAATGGCTCAGCCACTGCCAATTGCTGAGACAGTTCTTTCTCAGTTTCTGTCCTGCTTTGTCACTAAAACTGACCTTGCTAAAATTGACAGCAACCTCCAGGTTGCCCATTCCAGTGTCATTTCTCCATCTTCATCTGACTCAGCCTCTTGGCAACACATGACACTGATCGCCTGTCCTTCTTGAACTATTTCCTTCTCTTGACTCCTATGAAACCATGTAGCTGGTTACCCTATGGCCATTCCTTCTTAGTCTGTTTTGCTGTTTCTTCCAATGTCCACTCTCTGTCCAGCCTTTATGCTTGGACTGCCCAGAGGGTCCTGGGACTCTCCTCTTTTTTGTTCTATTTCCCAGCTAGCCCCAACCAATCACACATGGGCTTTCAATATCATCTAGATGCCAGTGGCTCTTGATTTAAATTTTCAGTCCTCAAGGGTCTTCTGGGCTTCATTTATATTAACAGGAATCTTAAAATGAACATATCGCTGGGCACGGTGGCATGTGCCTCTAGTTTCAGCTACTTGGGAGACTGAGGTGGGAGTACTGCTTGAGCTCAAGAGTTCAAGACCAGCCTGAGCAACATAGAGAGACCCTGTCTCTTAAAAAAAATGGAAAAATATATATAACATAAAACCTATCGGCCGGACACAGTGGCTCATGCCTGTAATCCCAGCACTTTGGGAGGCCGAGGCGGGCAGATGATGAGATCAGGAGATTGAGACCATCCTGGCTAACACGGTGAAACCCCATGTCTACTAAAAATACAAAATATTAGCTGGGTATGGTGGTGGGCGACTGTAGTCCCAGCTACTCAGGAGGCTGAGGCAGGAGAATGGCATGAACCCAGGAGGTGGAGCTCGCAGTGAGATCGCGCCACTGTACTCCAGCCTGGGCGACAGAGCAAGACTCCATCTCAAACAAAACAAAACAAACAAAAAAACCTATCATTCCATTTTTAAGTGTATAATTTAGTAGCATTAAGCACATTGGCTATTTAGTGGTGGATAACACCACTATCTATCTCTAGTACCTTTTTTGCCTTCCCAAATGGAACTCCATGCCCATTAAAGAAGAATACCCAGAATAGCCAGATTCATAGACAGAAAATGGAATAGTAGTGACCAGGAGATGGGCCGTCATTTCTTTTTAAGGCTGAATAATATTCCCTTGTATGTCTAAACCACATTTTGTTTATCCATTGATCCGTTGATGGACATTTGGGTTGTTTCCATCCAATTCGGACTTCTCATCCCCTCCCCACTCATAATCTGTTCTTCTCCTAGCCTTCCCCATGACCTCCCACATCTGTTTTCCTAAGAGGAAGCTGCTTCTGCCCATTTGGTGCCGCCAGCACCTTTGGGCTGCTCGGGGGCCTTGTCTCCCTGCTTCTACCCCTCTGTAATCTATTCTCCAGATGGCACCTAGAGTAACTTGGGTTTATTTATCAAATCATGTCTCCCCTGTTTAAAGCCTCCCGATGGCTTACCATCACATTTAGAATAAAATCCTACAAGACCCTACGTTGTCCAGCCACTGCCTACCTGTCTGACTTCCCTCCTATCCCTCACTAACACCCATTCTCTGTGCTCTTCATCGTGTCCCTAGGGTGGGCTAAGCAGGTTCCCTCCTCGGGCTTCTGTACTGGCTGTCCCCAGGGCTTAGGATCCTCCTCCTTCACAGTCTTCAAATCTCCCAAGTTTAAAAAAAAAAAAAAACTGGCTTTTTTGAAATATATAGTTCAAAGTAAATTTCCTATCTTTAAAAAAGCCTTTCCCATCCATGCAGCCTAAAGTAACACTTGCTGTCTATCAGAGGATCTTGTTTTATTTTAAACATTTGTCAATACCTGATATTTTCTTGCTTACTTATGTATTTCTTTTTCTTCTGTGCCCTTCCCCTCCTCTGCCATTGCCAATAGAACCGTGACAAGCCCCTAATGTGTGTCTTGGCACTTAGTAGGTATCCAAGGTTGGTTGGTTTGGAGATCTGCTTCTGCCTTGCCAGTTACAATGTCCTGTGGCTAATTGCAAAGGTTAACATGGAGCCTCTCCACCAAGAATTTTAAGTAATAACCTTCCTAGGGGACATTTGCAAATTAGCACTGACTCTTGCTGATTACTCATCCTAAACTCAGTCTGATTAATAATTAATCAGCAAACTCCTTGGCCAGAGCGGGCTGATCAGTGCTAGAAAGGATCTTAAATTATGCAAGTCACTTGGCCAGTCTTTAAAAAAAAAAAAAAAAAAAAAAAAGCCCAGCAGTCGACAACAGAACTGGAGAGGTTTGATTGCAATGTGAGGTCTTTCTCAGTTGTTTGTTTTTTCCTTTTTGGCTTTTTTTTCTTTTGACTAAGAAATCAATTAGGCTCAAACTTGCAACCTCAGAGAGAGACTGTGTAGCACAGAAATAGAAATGTGTTAAATATCACTTTCTTTTTGTTTCTTTCCTTCAAAAGAGTTTTGGTCTGCGAGGCAGAGGTTAAAATTAGCCAATTTGCTAAGCAAATGCCTGTCTGGCACTTGATGTCAATTTCTGCAGCCACATCAGTTTCAGCTATTCACTCACTTCCTCTGAGCTGCAGTGCACTGTGTCTGGCAGGAAGGAGGTGAGAGATTTGATGGGTACTGTCTGCTTGCCCACCCTGGAGTTGGGATGAAATCAATTTGCCAGCAACCTGTCCCACCAGGAGTCCATATAGTGCTCTTTGTCTCTTGCCTACAAAACCCAGAGAGACAGGAGGAAAGGCTATCACAGGGTGATGAACAGGCTTCCCACTCTCAGGAGTGAACTTGGGGACCGCCAGGGACCCCTCTTAAGCCTTATCTGTAGCCTCCAGCCTCCAGAGCCAGTCCTGCATGTGGCTTTATCTTTCTTCTCTAGATACCTCTTCTAGTCACTGGAGATATGGCTGAGAGGGATACTTAGCAAAAGCTGAGGGGTCTGTGGACATTAATCTCTGGGCCAGAAAAAAAGGTGCAAGGATAAAGGGTTTAGTGCAGTCCATGCAACCCGGATCCTGATTAGAACAAGCAGGGTGACAAGGTGATTCCCCAGACCAAATAAGTCAACATGCCCAGGGAGGGACCCAGGCATCCATGATTTTTACAGCTCCCTGTGGATTCGTGTGCACCAAAGAGGAGAAACATGATGTGATGGAGCATGAGAGGTTTTTGGGAAAGAGATTATGAAGGCCATCAAAGAGTGAAGTAGAAAATGGGCTTTTCAGGAGTTGATTGTCTTTCTGGAAATAGAGGGACATCTCTCTATGTTGTGTCAGGCAGGGTGAGGGGAGAAGAGGCAGCCAGATGGGGCGGCTTCCAGGAACCCTGCAGTTTCTGATCCATCTCAGTTACACCCCTGACTTTAAAAAAAAAATACCCTGTGTTTCCTTTAAAAAATGCCCTCTAGGACTTATCCTGTGTTTCTCAAACTGGGTTGCACTGACCAACTCCCTGCTTCAGAAGACTTGCTTGAATGCTCTTTGGAAGAATGCAGATTCCTGGGCCCCACCTCTGCAAAATCATGGATTCCTGAGGATAGAATTCAACTAACTCAGTATTTTTAACCATTTTCCTGGGTGTTCTGGAATAGATTTAAGTTTAAGAGTTACCCTGGGCCTAAATAGAATACTTTCCAGAGTGATAATATAAAGGAAGTAGATTCTGCCCATTATGAAATGATTTGTCTTTTTATGAATGGATTCATTATTGAATTTCTCCCCAGTTATGTTTGATGTATAGGTTTGGTTATGGCTTATGCATGAGTTTGGGCAAGCACGTCTATTCCATAAAATGAAGCACATTAACTCCTAATAAACTTTATTTATTTCACAAATATTTTTGCTTGCCTACTCTGTGCCAGTTTCTGTGATAAGCCTTGTGATTACAATGCTGAACTAGGAAGTCTCAACCTTTCAAGGAGCTGCTAAAGTTTAGCCTTGAAGTCTAGTCTCACCTCCTTGTCTATCTGGTATAAGCCTGTGCAAGGGTCTCCCTCCTGAAACCTTTAGATGCATTGGTACCTGTGCCCTCCCTCAGCCCCACCCGCACTGGGCCACCCCAGGCTCCTATGCCACTGGCACAAGCCAAACTTTTCTAGAATACAGAATCCTCCTCCCAACATGAACTCTTTCAGAGCATGGACTTGGCCCATCATCTCTGAATCCTCAGGGCTCAGTAGAGTCCTGGCACAGACAGGTGTAAAGATTTTCTGACAATTTGTTGAATAAATATAGCCTCTGAGATCTTAGAGTCTCAGCACCTTCTCACAGCCAACCGCATCTCACCAGCATCAAAGGGAAAAGCATATGGCACTTGGCTCACCTTGCCTGGTGTCAGAGCCCTTTGGCAATAGGACCAATGTCAAGATAAATAAACAGGCAAGTATTCATTGTTTGCCTCTATGATTGAATTGAGGCCATCACATGTGTGGAATGCCATCTTGTCCCATCGGGTCTTCACCCCCAGGTTTGAGTTAGGTATTGGCATACCCATCTTGCAGATAAAGAAACTGAGCCTCAGAGACTTAGCTTCTTCCTCACCTACACGTGGTCCTTCCCAGCTGGGTTTTCCCATTTTGTTCCCTCTGCAGATCCTAGGCCAGCCACTCCTAGGATCATTTCTCACCCTTAAAGTAGACTTTGATGCAATCTGTCCTCTTTGGGTCTCTATCTGCCTTCCTCCTGCCTTAATATACCTTCAACAGTGTAATCACTTTAAGAGCTACCATGTTTCAGGCATTGTACTAAGGTTTTTATGTGCATGGTCTCATTTAATGCTTACAAAACTTTTTTTTTTTTTTTTTTTTTTTTGAGACGGGGTTTTGCTTTTGTTGCCCAGGCTGGAGTGCAGTGGCGTGATCTCAGCTCACTGCAACCTCTGCCTCCTGGGTTCAAGCAATTCTCCTCACCTCAGCCTCCCCAGTAGCTGGGATTACAAGTGCATGCCACCACGCCTGGCTAATTTTTTTGTATTTTTAGTAGAGATGAGGTTTCACCATGTTGGCCAGGCTGGTCTCAAACTCCTAACCTCAGGTGATCCACCCACCATGGCCTCCCAAAGTGTTGGGATTACAGGCATGAGCCATTGTGCCCAGCCACAAAACTCTTGTAAAATCATAATATTATCATAAAGAGATTAAAAAACCTGATGTAATATAGCTAGTAAGTGTCTGAGCCAGAAATTGGATCCCCATCATCTGGACTCTAAATCCTGATCTACCCCTCTTTCTCTTCTGCTCCTCTGGGCTCTAATTCATTTTCTTTCCTGACACCAAGGAGGGCAGCATGGAGCATAGATAGCATTTGGAGTCAATGTTGGGTTCAAATACCAACTCTGCTACCAACTAATCGTGTGACCTCAGTTAACTTTCTGATCCTCTCAACGCCTTACAGAGAGTTATAAGAAATAATTGGGCACAGAAGACTTTGAACAGCCCCAGATTCCCAGCTGGTAAATCCGGCTTGTGTCCTTCTTCTGACCTTTCATGGTTACAGCACCTGGAAGGACCTTGCTCCCCTCCTCCCCTGCCCCTCTCACCCTGCTCCCAGAGCCTCCCAGCATGTGCTCCGTGCAAACAGCTGCACACAGCTTCTTTCAGAGGTTCAAGGTCCTGTGGGTCTTAACCTCTGCAGTTGGCAAGTCAGGGAGGCAGCTTCAGGCTGACCAAGGCGGAGGCCACAGCAAGAGGTTGTCATGTCTCCTTGGGCCAGGCAGCTCTGAGGTCCCAGGGCCATTTGGCAGTACCCTGAAGGGCACATGGGGAAAGTCGGGGTTGAACAATAATGGCTTTTACTCTTCTCTCACAGCAAGTCACTTAGCTTTCTGAACTTCAGTTGCCCTAGTTTTATAAGGCAGGTGATGGGTCCTCACCACCTGCACTGTAACCTGCTGGGAACATGCAGCTTGGTGCACAGAGACTTCCTAATTTTTCACATATAAATCCAACTCCACAGATTCCCTTCCAGTGGGATCTGCCTCCTAAGGTGATTTTTCTGGTATTGAGAGGGTTTTAAGGAAGAAAATACAATTATTATGTGTAGGGTACCAACGACATGCCAGGAATCTACACTGATTTTTCCTTTGCGCCTTTAAGCAACTCTGAGAACCCGAGACTCAGTGAGGTCATTTACTCAAGGTCACAGAGCTAGGAAGTTGCAGCCTGAAGCCAGGGCCCTTTGCCTCCCAACCTGTGCCCTTTCTGCCCCTCTGGATTTTGGAGGTTGGGAAAAGACCTTGGGTATCCTGGAAAGATGGCCCTGGGCCTATGCCATTGGCTTCAGCTTCTTCCCCCTGGGACTGCTTTTGTCCCTTGGGCTGTAGTTGGTTGAAGCCGTGGGCTGGCTTCACAGATAGCCAGGCTCATCGAGGTCTTGGCTCCCACATCCTGCCAGCTCCCTAGATGCCAGCCCTGGTCAGCATGGGACAGACTGCCATCATCCTTCCCCTTTCAAGAGAGCCCTGTCAATGCAGATAAATGGCCCGTGTCATTTAGCCACATCCGTCGCGTCCTTCTCATTGCTGGTCTGTGGCCTGAGTTGTCCAGATAACCCTTTTCATTTAGTGTTGTCTTTATGGATGCCACAGAGGTCCCCAGGCAATGACAGCCCAGCCTTTGCACCGACCAGGAAGAGTCACAGGCAGGCCTGCTTCCTGACTTCTGTTTGCTGTCTGTTTGGCTCTCACAATTATTGGAATCTGTCAAGCTCCATCAAGTGACATTTTTCACACGAGGGCGAGTGTCCTTTAGGCCTCACTCTGAGCTGGGAATGACATCCTGGACGCTGACGTGGCCTCCATCTTTCCACCAGCAGTTTCCTTCACAGTTGTCAAGCTTCCTTCAGCCCTGGCTCAACAGTGCCCTCCTAAGCTTCCCCCTCAATCCCCCCAATCCCTCTTTTTGTAATTACCCTCCCCCAAGCCCTTTCCCCAGCCCCACGTTCCCCTGGTGCCTTAGCAAGTAATTACCTTTATAGGGAAGTTGACAAGTCTCTGGCGACTCCTAGCCCCGGCTGGAAAAGATTCATTATTCTGTATCTGGAAATAACCAGCCTCATCAGCACAGGGGCTGAGATAACACCAGTGTAAAAGTTCTCTATTCAGGGGGATTAATTAGGATTCCTTATTAAAGATCCAATTAGGCAAAACGGCATTTTTATCTGTGATAGTCAGCTGCTCCTATTTTTCTAAAGCTATAACTCTAAGTTTTTTTTAAAAAGGAAAAAGCAGGGGGTTGTGTTTTTGTCTAAAACAATTCACTCTTTCATTGTCAGCTATGTCTTCATCAGGATGTGAAAATAGATTTTTCTCATTCAATTTGCAATGCTTTATCTCTTCGGAGTCTGGTAATGACTCCACAATATCCCTTCAACAAGAACCGCAACTCAGATGGGCTGTTTGGGAGTGGGATGTTTGGTTAGCATGACTGCAAGAGAAATAGTAATAGCATTTTTTAGCAACCTGACTCCATGAGCTGGCAGGAAATGCCATCTCTGCCATGTAATGTCTGTGTGACCTTAGGCAAGTCCCTTCACCTCTCTGAACCTCAGTGTCCTCCTCTCTCAATCTAACTCCAAGGATCAGGATAAGGATTTAATTGGGGCAATATTACAAAGTGACTAGGAACCCAGGGTCTTGACTGAGACCACCTTACACCCACACTCACAAGCCATGTTGACTTCTGAATCTTGGTTTCCTCATCTGCAAAATGGGAGGGAAATACCTCCTCCATCGGGTCTCTGGGAGAATTGAGGGAGATAACATTTATGGAACCACCTTGCCCATGGAGGGCCCTTGATACATGTTTATCAAACCCGAATCAACTCATTTTGTATTTCCCTCAAAGAAGCTCAGTGAGGTTCCCTGGAGTGAGCTGTTGCCGCTCCCCATCTCAGGTGAATGGAGCTCATTTTGTCCCTGGTAGTGCCTGGGTGATTCCACAGTACAGTGAGGCTGAGACTCCTGGCTCTGTTGTCACCCGGCTGTGTCCTCAGTTGCTCCCCACGGAAGCAGTGCTGGCTGCAGGAGGGGTGACCTCTTGACCTCAGTCATGATGTGGACATACACAGTGTGAACCCACAGGTTTTTACTTGCATTGTTAAAGACAGCAGCAGCAGCTTGTTTACCCCAGGAAAGAGAAGCCCTGGAGAAATAAAATAATCTGGCTTCCAGAAAGTTCAATAGAAAGTGTTTTGTCCAATTGCCAGATTCCACAGATGAGGAAATTGAGTCCCAGCGTCACTCAGCAAACATGTAGCAGAGCCAGGGCAGAATCCAAGCTCTCCATGTCTGATCCAGATGTTTCCACCACCTTCAATGTCTGCTGGCCACCTAGCACTGAGCCGGCATTTGTAGACTTCACATGAGAGGGTCACAGCAGCACCTGGCTCCAGCAGGATCTGAATCCACATAAACCCTACTTCACGTGGTGTTCCTCACCTGTCTGCCTGTCCTGGCTTCTCACTGCTTGTGCCTCAGTGCCTCAGTTTACCCCATAGAGGAGCCACTTTAGCTTCTGGTTCATCTTCTCACCTTTCCACCATATTGTTTTGGCCTGAATACCCTCTTTTACAGGCCTGCCCCCTGTAACCCTGCCCCCTCCACCACGGCCTCTCTGACCTTACCTTCTCCTACCCTCCCTCTTATTCACTTCCCCAACCACAATGGCTTCCTTGCTGGTCCTTAGATGCCACATGTGCTCTTCCCACCTCAGGGCCTTTGCACATGCTTTCCCCTCCACTTGGGATCCTCTCCTCCTGAGATATCCACACATCTGACTCCCTCACCTCTTTCAGGTGCCACCTTTAAGATCACATTCACAGTAAGGCCTTCCCCAAACACCTATTTAAAATGGCAGATGCCTCCTCCAAGTCAGTAGAATGTCTGCCCATGTTTGCTCCTTCTCAGCCAGATCCTCACACTTCAAAGTGTGCCTAGCTCATAGGGAGCCTGGAAGTTGGGAGTTCAACCCCTCTTCTTGGTTCTAGTCCTGAAAGCTCTGTTGCTCAACAGCCATCATTCACCTTCTCCACATGAAGAAACTGAGGCACAGGGGGGTGGCATGTGACTTGCCAAAGTCACCCAGGGAGTTAGTGTCACAGGAGTGACTGCTGGGGTAATCTTAAAACAATGGTAAAAATAGTTGTACTTGTGGGGTTATTTATATCTCTCTACCTGGTTTGCCCTGAATCTTGGTGCGACCTCACCAGGTGATGTCCTCAAGCTTCATCGAGGCCTCCAGTATGTGACCATGTGTAAGACCCATGTCACAGAAACAAATGGTCCTACTGCAAAAATGTGCTGCTGGAAGAGAACACAGTCTATGCTGAGAACCAAGAAATCCTCTCCCCCTCGCTACTTCCCTCCTTACCCTCCTACCCCCTCTGCCAATTCCCCCATCAAATAATTCCTGATAATGAAGTTAGGATGATTCATTGGTTTTCTGATGAGCATGAATTCATCATCAAAATCTACATATTTCAATCCCCTGATATGTGCTCTTATATTCCTAACCTGATTAATATGTAAAGTGCTTTATCCTGTGACTTAACAAAAGAAAACTCAGCTTGGATTTAGGGACCTGCAAGGCTCCCAGACTCTGGGGTTCTGGGAAGCATGGGAAGATGCCACTGCCTCCATCTTGGGGGAGATGACAGCATCTCATCAGGGACTGGGTCAAGGTGCCAGCAGGTGCTACAGTTGAGAGGGGAGGTGGTTGCTCAGGACGAGGCCCTGGGATGCCTGAGCACTGCGGCTTCAGACCCCTCATCCCATAACCCAGAAAGACCTGGCTGCAAAGTTGTTCAATATTCACAACCCCACAAACTCGTGGGGACTGGGAACAGCCTGCATCCTATGCCTAGGAACCTGGATGAGATGCAGCATCCCCCTCTCAGCCTTTCTGGAGGACGGCCAGTGTAGCCTGCCACCTTTCTGCCAAGGCCACTTAAGCCACATCCCTGCACCAAGTCCCCCTGCCTCTCCAGAGGGCGGGCTCAAGCTCTGCATGAATGCCTCAAGCCTCCCTTCCCCAGCCACCACCCCTGGGGTGGCCCTGCTGCTGCTAACCTTTTGTCTTATCCATGATTCCCTCAATATAAGATACAGCCTCCCAAACCTCTGTCACTTCATCCACCATACATCCCCACCCGCTCTACTACCAATTTTGGCCCACACCTCCTTGGACTCAGACCATTTCCCAGTACCCCCATGTAGGGCCAATCCCTGCCTCTTTCATCCCTGACCCACAAACCCATACACCCCGCAGGCATTCCCACCAGGTGCTCTGTGCCTGTATCATGAGAAGCTGTTTGCCTAGAGGGCTCTAAGGTCAGATGTGGATTCAAAGCTCTGTTCCAGGATTTGGGGAAGCTATTTAACCTCTCTGAGCCTCGGTTTCTTTAGCTTTAAAACAATGCTATCAGGAATAATAATTTATATCTCTTAGGGCTGCTGTCAATTTCAAATTAGCATTAAGCCAAGAATCTAACATACAACATGTAGGTAACACTCAATAATGTAGCGATTATTGATATTCATCCTCATGGCCACTGACTGAGGTGGGCAAGAATTACTTCCATTTTTCTGATGTGGAAGTGGAAGCTCAAAGATGTTGGGGTTGGATGTGGTTGAGAGGAGCAAGGCAGCACCTCTTCTCCACAGAAGTACCTGGGGCATCTTGGGAGAAAAGGATTTGGGACCCTGTGGAAGACAGGATACCTGAGAGGAGACTTGCCCTGCAGGAGATGGGGACCCAGTCAGTGACCCGGATGCCCCAACAAGACAGAGGTCCCAGAAGAGGGCTGCTCCTAGGCATATTATGTGTCTGATGCTGGAGTTCTTGCCCCTCTGGAACCAGGGTATTTTCCAAGTTTGGGTTCCCCAAAAGCAGGCCTGAGACAAGGGTTCAAGCACAAGTGTTCTATTAGGAAGTACAGGTGACACTAGCAGATAAGAGAGACATAATACAGGGAAGAGACAGTAGCTAATAAAGGGTGGTCATACCAGCTACCACAGTGGGGGCCTGGGCCATAATCCCACAGGGACACTCTGGGACACCCAGGTCTGCAGAACCCAGATCTTAGAATTATCCCACCCAAGGAACGAGGGAGCTGAGGTATTTATACACCAATTCCTGAAAGTCATTGAATGAGGGCTGCTCCTGAGGGGTTATTAATTCCCTAGCCCTTCCAGCCTGCTGTGCACATGGGCAAAGTGGCCTCGCATTGGGGGAGAAAAGACTTCGAGCACAGGGTTGTAGACACTGGGAGCTTGCAGTCAGCTGGCCCACTCTGAAAGATCGAGTATTACAGGAAGGACACTGGCAGCACCTGCTACAGGTGTACATGTATGAAAAGGCAGTGTTACTGACAGAACTGTAACAGTGGGGGCCTAGGCAGCTCTGGAGTGAGACCCAGCTCACTAAAAGTGACCCTTGGAAGGACCACCTTCCCTTCAGCCTTGGGGAGCCACTGAAATTTGGGCGAATCCACAGAAACCTGTGGTGTAGGGAGTGGTCCTAGCAAGCAGGCACAGAAAAAAAGAAGAATCCATTATCCAGGTAGCCCCATTAACAGTAATCCCCCTGTCCCTGTCACCACTGTCAGACAACAGCTGTAGACCCCACATCAGGATATGTTTGATCTCCTGCCCTTCTAGCAGGCTGCAGCCAGTGAGCAAGAGGACTGCCTCAAAGCCCGGTATCACCCACCCCAGCATCCTGGAAAAAGGCATGGCTGCCTGCTAGTTTGGCAATTAACCACTGAGATTTGGAAAATCAAGGCTATGAAACTTATTTTGTATAGCCACAGAATGGTAAGTTCTGTGGATTTAGGTCACACACACACTCATACAAACCAATTATTCACTGGAATGCAAGAGAGTCTGCTGTCAACATTCAAATATTTTTGGAAAGTTTGTATGTTTCTGGCTGTGCTCTGAGTGAAGTCGTGCTTATTTCACAAGTTGTAGGCTGGGAGATGAAGTCACAAAGAGCTCATGCATAGCTGAGTAGGAACTCCCACTTGGGGGCTTTATTTAGATGTGCCCCAGCATTCCCTCCATCGCTCTCTTGAACTGCCAGGAGAAGTTTCAGAGCTCAGCCTGGGGAGGAAGAAAAGGGCTCAGAGTTCAGATACATTCTTCTCTAGAGTATGTAGGTGAAAGCTGCTTTGTGCTTCACTTCCCCATCCTTTCCCCTCTCCTATCCTCTGCCTGGAAGGCCCGTGGGAAGAGGCCAGGATCTGGACTCAGATAAACCAAGTTCCATGGGCAGTCTTAGGCAAGTGACTAATCTTTCAGTGCTCCTAGCTGCAAAATAGATAGAATAGTGCCAAAAATGGTTCTTACGAGGTAAGTAGCACAGAGCAAGTGCTCAATAATAGCCACTCCCCCTCCTTTCTTATAAGTAATTTTAGCTCCCTTTCTGTTTTAATTTCTTTCCCCTCCTCTTCCATTCAGATTGTACCAGGCAGAGCTGTGACCCAGATGTTTCTAGTGATGTGGGAATTGGATAGATGGAAAGCATGATGATCCATTCACAGTCATAATCAAGCATCATCAATTTATTATACACATACTATTATGCTAGGAAATCCCATTAATCATTTTTGATAGGATAACATGAACCCTTTCACCAGACCTGTTTGCTCTTGAGCCTGTCTGCATTTGGCCATTCACCTCCTACAAATGCACTCAAGTTGGTGCTGAGGGCCCAGGGATGCCCAGCCTCACTTTCTGCTTCAAAATCACCCAACCAGACTCAGAGGGAAAGAGAAATTATTTTACTGAATTTGCTTACAGCAAAAAGTAAGCGGAACTTTAAAAGAATAAAGAGTATTCGTAGCACAATTTGCAATTGCAAAAATAAGAAACCAACCTAAGTGCCCATCAACCAACGAGTGGATAAAGAAAACGTGGTATATATACCCCATGGAATACTACTCAGCCATAAAAAGGAATGAAATAGTGTCTTTTGCAGCAACTTGGATGGAGCTGGAGGCCATTATTCTAAGAGAAGTAGCTCAGGAGTGGAAAACCAAATGCCATATGTTCTCACTTATAAGTGGGAGCTAAGCTATGAGGGTGCAAAGGCATAAGAGTGATATAATGGACTTTGGGGACTTGGAGGAGAAGATTGAGAGGGGGTTGAGGGGTAAAAGACTACATATTGGGTACAGTATACACTGCTCAGGTGATGGGTTCACTAAAATCTCAGAAATCACCACTAAAGAACATGTCCATGTAACCAAAAACCACCTGTACACCCAAAAACTATTGAAATGAAAAATCAATCAATCAATAAAAATTTTTAATTTTAAAAGAATAGGCTGGGCACGGTGGCTCATGCCTGTAATCTCAGCACTTTGGGAGGCTGAGGCGGGCAGATCACGAGGTCAGGAGATCGAGACCATCCTGGCTAACATGGTGAAACTCCCTGTCTACTAAAAATACAAAAATTACCCAGACGTGGTGGCGGGCGCCTGTACTGCCAGCTACTCTGGAGGCTGAGGCAGGAGAATGGCGTGAACCTGGGAGGCGGAGCTTGCAGTGAGCAAAGATTTCTCCACTGCACTCCCAGCCTGGGCGACAGAGCCAGACTCCATCTCAAAAAAAAAAAAAAAAAAAAGAAAAAGAATATGTATATTCTTTTATATATATTTAGATCCCCACAAAAGCAGATGAGTATTAAATTTTTTATTTCCATTGTAAACATAAAGCATGGTCATTAAAGAAAATTTAGAAAATCGAGAAAAACTGAATAAAGAAACTCTATGCATGAACATTTTGATTCATTTCTTTCTTTTTTTTATAGGTATGGCTTTGTTTTATTTTTAAAGAGCTATGTTCATAGAGTATTGTGTGAGTGTGTGTGTATGTGTTTAAATATATATCCACTTTTTATTATAAGAGCAATTTAAACTCTTTGTGAAAAATTCAAAGCATACCTGAGAGTATGGAATAAAATGTTAAAGTCGTCTATGTGTTAAATCCCTACCCTAATTCCACTGTCTTCCCTAAGCATTATTAAGTTGGTGTATTAGCCTAGGCATTAAACACACACACACACACACACACACACACACACACACATACAGGATAGGAGGTGAAACATAAACATATTATTCTACAGCTTGTTTTTATTCTCTTAAATGTCTACGTTAGGTATGTTTCAATGTCAGTATATATATATATCAGCCTCATTGTTTTTTAACAATTTCCCTAATAATTGCATTTTTCACTATTTCAAATAATGTTATAGTTAACATCATCATGAATGTTAACATCTCAGTGTTAACTCATCATGATGAGTTAACATCTCAGTGTACGTTGGAGCATTAATAGGATAGCTTTCTTTAAAATAGAATTTCTGGGTCAAAGTATACATTATTTTTAAATTTAGACTCTGCTAAAGTGTACTCCAGAAAGACTGTGTCAATTTCATGTTTCCATCAGCCATGTATAACAGTGGCTATTTCCCTAACTCTTTTCCAAATTAAAGTTTTGTTTTTATCCATCTCAATGGGTGAAAAATATTCCTGCAATTATTAGTGTAGTTAATAATCTCTTCATATGTCCATGGTCACTTTTATTTTCTGGATTGCCTGTTCATATTCTTTACCCATTTTTCTATCAGGTCATGTTTGTTTTTCCTATTCATTTATAGGAGCTCTTTGTATATTTTTAACATGTATTAAAATCAATATATGTTGTAAAAAGGTTTTATCAATCCGTAGCATGTCTTTTAGCCTTACTTTATTGTCTCTCACAGCATAAGTTTTATTTTGTGTGTGTGTGTTGAAATCAGTTGATCTTGGCCGGGCGCGGTGGCTCACACCTGTAATCCCAGCACTTTGGGAAGCTAAGGTGGGCGGATCACGAGGTCAGGAGATGGAGACTGTCCTGGCTAACATGGTGAAACTCCGTCTCTACTAAAAATACAAAACAAAATTAGCCGAGCATGGTGGTGGGTGCCTGTAGTCCCAGCTACTAGGGAGGCTGAGGCAGGAGAATGGCATGAACCAGGGAGGCAGAGCTTGCAGTGAGCTGAGATTGCGCCACTGCACTCCAGCCTGGGCAACAGAGGGAGACTCCATCTCAACAACAACAACAAAAATCAGTTGATCTCCTGATTTGATCACATAAAACTTCTCAGTTTTGTACCTTGGTTAGGAATACCTTCATGCTTGGAAATTATAAAAATAGTCTTCTCAATTTATTCTGGAACTCTCCGAATTTTTATATTTTACATTTAGCTATTTAATCTGTGTGAATTATATTTTTGTACTAGGTTTGAGCTATAGCTTTATTTTAGTTATAAGTGAATAATGAATTAACTCCAAACCTGTCCTTTCTGATTTGAAATAGTCCTTTCATCATAAACTGAGTTCAGCACTATTCATGGTTCTATGTCTGGACTTTTTCTTCTATTTTATTTCTCTATTATTCTATTTCTGTGTCATAATTGTATCATTTGAATTTCGCCATAGCTTTGTAATAATTTTTGTTTTCTACCCAGAAAAGACCTCCTTCATTATTATTACTTTGAAAATATTTGTTGACAATTCTTGTGCGTTTACTTTTCCAGATGAATTTTAGAGTAAATTTTTCAGATTTCTCCCAAAGAAATTCCATTGTGACTTTCGTTGGAATTTCACTGAATTTGTAGATTGATTTGGAGAGAATTAACATTTTTACAGTAGTGAATATTCCTATCCTGGACCATGGTATGCCTCTTATTTTCCAGGCCTTTTTTAATGATCTTAAATAAAATTTTATAGTTTTCATCACATAAGTCTAGTGAATTTCTTGTTAGATTTTTTTCGTAGGTCCTTTTATAGTTTTTATTGTTATAGTAAATAGGGCCATTTTGTCATTGCATTTTTTTTCTAGTTGCTTATTGCTGGTAAATAAGAAAGCTATTGATTTCTCTACATTTCTTCTGTAACCAGCCATCTTACTGAACTCTCTCATCAGCCCTAATAGTTTTAAAGTTGATTATTTTAGATTTTGTAGATTAGACAATCATATTAGCTGCAAGTAATGTAATTTTATTTCTTCTTTCCCACATGGATGCTTTTTTTTTGGCTTCTTATATGGCTACTGCCTCCAGAATTATATTATATTAAAGAGGAGTGATAGGTTTGGCAGCTCTAGGATTTCTGAATAAGAGGGACTTAAAGGCAAGCATAGTTTTTACTAAATTCTATATTACAGATCAATAAAAACAGCAAAATTAGTTCTAGAGGCTTTTTCTCCCATTATGTAACATTGAGAAATTATGTGTTCTTCTTTTTAAGTAGTGTTATTTTTTAAAAACTCTGGAGTGATTTGGAAGGAGCTGATAGATGTTGGAGAGGAAGGTTCTCTAAATGGAAACCCCAATGGCTCCATAACACCATCGCTTGATGAGGCTAAATACAATTTTGTATCCTGATTATTCTGCACGTATAACATTAGCATTTTCTCTGTTATTATAAACCCTTGACCTCAAAATATTCATTAAGTGGATATATCACAGCTTACTTAACCATTCCTCTTTCTGTGAACATTTAGACTGTTCCTAGTTGCTTATGTTGTAAATATTGCTGTAAGGAACATTTTTGTGTGCAAAGCTTTTTTTTTCTCAATTTATGATTATTTATTTAAGAGCAATTCCCAGAATGAATATTTTTTAAGATACTTGATTCTTATTGCCAAATTGTTTTCTAAAAGCATTTGATCATTTTACACTGCCACAGTATGTGAATGTCCGAGGAAACAGAACTTTTAAAATTAAGGATTATAAAATATGTCATAGAAGAAACAGAATGGACTTTGGAGTCAAAGAGATGGGTTTGAATTCTGATTCCTCCACTGAAAAATGGTCGTATTTAAATAAATTTTTAAAAAAAAAAACCTCTGAGTCTCAGTGTCCCCTTCTGTAAAATGTGCAGCTAATTCTTCTGCAGTCATGCTGAAGGCTGAGTGAGAACAAACTAGTGATGGCGCTCAGCACAAAGTAGCTCTAAACAAACGGGAGTCACTTTCCCTTTATTTGGACTGTTTTCAGAGGTTTTATTTTCTAAACAGCTTTGGAGACTTCCCCTGAAAAACATGCTGCAATTAGGAATGACTTCTGTCCCTTAGCCGAGGCCTGTCTGCCAAGGGGAAACCCTTTGCTGTGGCTGGCTGCTGGCCCCAGCTGTAAGCTCTGAGATCAGTTATGCAGGAGAATTTCCCATCGGCTGCCCACTGTGCCCCAGGCTGTGGGCAAGCCGCTCATGAACCTCTGCTCTGTGCTGGGGCAGAGGAACGAGCAGCACTCAGCATTCCCGGTGAAAACAGTGGCTGGGGGCTTCCAGAGAGGCCATCAGCTTCTCCCCTGATTCCCTAACTGGATTCTTCTTTTCTGACATTGCACAGAGCAGGGTGGTTGTCATCTGCTCCCATCTCTTGGTTGCCAAGTCCTGCCAGTTCTGCCTCCTAAGTATCTTTCCAATTTTTCCCTTTCTCTGCAACACCAGTACCCCCGACTTTGTTCAGGTGCTCTCACACCTGGAACACTGAAGCAGCCTCATGCTTGTCTCCAGAATTTCTCCCTCCTGCCCATCCTCTATTCTGGTCCAGTGTGACCTTTCTAAACCAAATCTGGCTGTGCTGTTTCCTTGCTGAAAACCCTTTGATGGCTCCTGTCACCCATGGAATATAGTCCAGAGCCTTAGCTCAGCATCCAGTATCCTCTAGCTATCTGTCACTCCTAAGTTGTACATTCCACTCATGCATTCTTTTATTCAGGAGACATTTATTAGGTATCAGCGACCATAAGAATTGTATTCACTAACACTTTTTGCACCCTTTCTAGGCACTTTGGGGCTGGGCTAAGCACTTGATATGCATAATCTCTCTTAACCCTTTTAATAACCCTATGAGGCTGGTATTATTTTCATTCCCCTTTGACACATGAGGAAATTGAGCCCAGAAAGTTGACCTAGCCTGCCCACGATGGCTCAGCTAGGAAGTAATAGAGCCAAGACTTTGTCTCCCAAGCCCATGCTCTTAACCACTCACCAATCCCAATTTCTTTCATATATATTAGGCCTGAGAATACCTATTAGACTAAACTGGTGGTATCTTTCTCCATACACATATTTTGTAAGAAATATGGGCACAGAATTCATACTACTTAAAAATTACAAAGCTTGCTGCCAACCAGACACTGGCATAGGAATTTGGCAGATTCCTCTCCTAAGTGCTCCAGGGCTGACCACAAGATTCCTGCCTTGAACCCCAGAACCCAGAACCCCCATTCCTGCTTCCTCATATGGTGCCCATGCTTGGGTTAGTTATAATTTCCCAGGAGGGACCCCTGCGTTTCTCTCTGGACCAGCCCTATGGGGTACATTGTGGGCACTCAATAACTGCACTGAATTAAATCGGATTGAATTGAACCAAATTGAATTCACAGGCAGATATTCTCCAGCAGTGGCTGGGATTTAAGTTCATTGTTGTCTTAATCATCTTGTGGTAGATTGCATTGCCTCCTCCATAAGCCAGGCTAAGCACTTAGGTTTTTGAGAATAGTATATCTTAAGGGGTTTCCATTCAAGCAGGGTAGCTCTTCTGCATAGGCCACTAGAAATAGGTCTGAGTTGTGCGTGTTCTTTGACGTAGTTTTCTGATATGTCTCGGAAGTCAAACAATCTGGGCTTAAGAATCATCCGTACTGCTTACACTGCTGCGTGACCTTGGGCAAGCTACTTAACCTCTCTGGGACTCTGGTTCTTCATCTGTCTGTCCCATCAGGATACTGTGAGAATTAAAATGAGGAATTTAATGTGAACTCTTACTATGCACAATGCATAGTAACAGAACACAGCTTTTGGCAATAATTATAACAGTTGTTTTTCTTTCCATGTCTCTCCTGTCCATGCTGAATTGGACAGTGAGCTGGATTGGGAGCAGGGACAATAAGGAAATGACACAGGCAGAAATCAGAAAGCATGGTCTTCCGTGGGGCTTGGTCAGCCTAGGGCTCTGGACAAAGGGGGAATTCTTAGCTTCTATGCCTGGGAGAGTACCTGAAGGATATGGAAAATTGAGAGAGGATGAGCCTGGAGAGATAGATGGAGGCCAGACGATTCGTATTTTATTCTGAAGGCAATAGGAAGCCGCTGGAAGGTTTACAGCAGAGGAGTAACATTATCAGCTTTGCATTTTTGAAAGACCACTCTGGCTGCTGCTGGAGAACAGGATGGAAGGATGGATGCAGGCACAGACACAAGCTGCTCATTGTTGCAGTTGCCCAGGTGAGAGATGATGAGGCCTGAATTAACACAGACAGTATTAGTGGAGACTGAGAGGAGGGAGAGGTTTAACAGACTTAAAAACAGCATCATTTGGTTAGCAATGAAATTAACCTGAGGGACAAAGCGGGAGGAGGAATAAGATGGCTGTCAGCCGTTGGTTTGAGTGGCCAGTGTGTGGGATGGCAGGAAGTGGCAAAGGGGGTGATGGCATCTTAAGTTTGAGGTGCCCCTGGGATGCCAGAGGTAGATGGATGTAAGGATCTAAAGTTTTGGGGAGGAGTAGGAGTAAAGGTTGAAAATAGATGTCTGGGAGCCATCATCTTAGGTGTGAGGAGAGAGCTTACAACTGGGACACAACAGGGAAAAAGGGAAGATGAGAGGACAAGAGGACAAGCAGAATAAATTAGAGTTTTAGGACTTCCTGGGAGCCTAGACTCATCCACTAGAGAGGGTGGGCATGGAGTTGATTGCGCTGACATCCAGCATGTCAGGAAAAGGTCTGGGAATTCCACTGTGTGTCCACTGTGTGTCTGCTATGGTCATGGGAGGCCCTCTAGCTTCCTGCCCGGCCTAGAGAGTCCCCTGAATTCCAATCTGTTGCACTGGCCCATGAACCCCAGCCCCGCCCTGCCCAGCTTCTCCTCCTTCTAAGGCTGACCCTCTCCTTTGAATTATATTGAAGAGCCCTGGTCTTCATTGGCCTTTCCCAATCTCTTCCAAGTTCCACACTCCAAATTCCATAATAAGAGGGAAGGCTTCTATCAGAGTGAGCAAAAGAGACACCTTGAAAGTGGGGCCTTGTTTCCCAATTCAAGGCATGTGTCCCAGGGATCATATGGGTCCTTGACTGTAGACTCCCTGAGAAGGCTTGGAGAGTTCCCATATGTGTTAAGGCCTTCTAACTTCTTGGCTCCATGGATACTTCTCTGAACTAAACAAATGAAAGTGTCTAGATTTCACACTCACAGACTATAACTCGGTTGATTAGGAGTTGATCCGGAAACCTACATTTTCAATACTCACCCTAGGCTATCTCGATACAACTAGTCAGAGACCACCTTGGAGAAATACTGACTTAAAAAAAAAGGCAACTGTGAGGGGACCTAACATCTAACAACCATCCACAATTTGCCCTACTATTGACATTTCATTTAGTCCTCACTAAATGAGGTGAGGTAAATGTGTCATCATTTATTGTCGAGGAAATCATCTGATGCCAGGAGATATTTAGCAACTTGCCCAACTACACACAACTGGTTGCTGGAGATTCAAAATTGGAAGCCCAGGTCTTTTTTACTCCACAGCCTAAGACATATACCAATATATCACCTACTGAGAGGAAAATGGCACCTGTTTTTGGGTAGCTAAATGTCCATTCTATGGAAGAAAGTTTAAATAACTGGCAGAAACTGAACCAATGGGTAGTTGCAGGAGTCAAACCTTGACTCAGTGCAAAGATCTTTGTAATAAAATGGAATAGCTTCTTTGGGGAGACCACTGGAAGAGTCAAGGAGGGGCTGGACAAGCACCAGCTGGAGGTGTGGTAGAGAGAATTTATGAAGTAGGCTGGAGTACGTGACTCTGAATCCCTTTCAAGCCTGTGATGTCTAAGATATGGAGCTTTGATAACTTGATTGCCTGAATTTGGTGCTCCTGTTGGCTCTAGACTGCATCTGTAGCCACGAAGGGAAGAAAAGGAGGAAGAGAAAGGAAGGAAAGAAGGAAGAATGGAAGGAAGAAAGGAAAGGGGGAAGTTAGCTAGTAAATTCAAGGTATGAGGATTGAGAAAACTATGGATCCTGAATCTTCCATTCTTTATTGAGTCATTTCTTAATTAGGAAACAACTGAGAAAGCATGCTGTGACCTCAAAGAGATAGGTACCTCCATTTTCCTTTATGGATGATTGAAGTGTATGCCCAGTGTTGACCTCTGCAGTGAACTCAGGGCATTAATGGGGAATCCTCCTTGAACCAAATTTTAGAGAAACAGGCAAGTTTTCACTTGTGCCCTTATCACTAATGCCAGCCTAATGCCCGACTCTACAAAGGATTAACAGTCAATAGAAAGGTAGATGTGTTTCATTTCTCTTTGGTCCAAACATTCTCAAGTGGGAAGAGTCGTGACATAGGCAGCTTTAGAGAAAGTATGAAATTACAAATGTTATCCATTGACAGCCTGTCCTTTGAAGCTGTCTCATTAGACCATCAATCTTCACCTAAGTCACTTTCAGTCCTCCAGACTCAATTACCTCTGGCCACCCCACTCCCATCTCCCCACTGAAGTTCTGTCATAGCCTCGTGGATACCAGTACTCACATTTGACTCCACTTCTCCATTCATAGCTGTTTAATCTTAGACAAGTCACTGAACCTCTTAGAACTTCATGTCCTGTTGGTGGGATTATAAATGGCACAACTCTTTTGGAAGGTAATTTTCATGGTAGGAATTAAAACGTGAAATGTGGATACCACTTTTAGGGATTTATACCAAGGAACTAGGGAATAGTGAGAGGCTAGTGCAAAATGATATGTGCAAGGATGTTCACTGCAGCATTATTTATTATAATGGGGAAAAGGAAACAGTATATGTCCAATATTAATGGTTCCATAAACTGTGACCCGTGGCTGATACAACACGTGGCGATTAAAATTATAATTTCAAAAAATATTCGAATAAATTTGAAAATGCTTAATATAGGATATTAAGTGAAAAAAATCAATATACAAAACTGAATATGTAAATACACAGTACTAATGCATTTTATTATTTATGTTATTTTGTATTTCTAAGTTTTATAATAAGCTTATATTACTTTCTGCATACAGAAAAATAAGTAAAAGTTAAAATGTATTTTGAGAGCTCCCACCACCTACAGGGTTAGGAACAAATTTTCTAACAGAAGATTTTATAATCCGACTCCATCCCAACTCAGCTCCTTCATTTTCTGTCACTTCCTCCCCATCATCTTCAGTTCCCCACACCATTCCCTCTCTTGCACCTTGCTTTAGCTACCCCAAGCTGCTTGGCATTCTATAAACACACCATAACTATGCATACTGTCATGCCTTCATGCTTCCTGCTTTCCCTAGCCAAAACGATCTTCCCCACATTTTTCAAGAACTAATTCAGGCAACTCCACTTCTTCCTTGACAGTTAATTATTTCCTGCCCCTTTCTCCTACAGAACAGTTTTTATATACTTAATAATTACTTATTTAGTAGCTGTCATTCTCATTTTACCTTTCTTCAACATTTGTGGGAACCCCAAGGAGGGAAGACTGACTGTCTCACAGGATCAGGAAAGGATTCATAGAGGAGGGTTGCAGGAAAATGAATAGGAGTTTGTCCACTAGACAAAAGACAATAAATGCCCCAACAGAATTCCAGAGTGAGTTCCCCGCTTGTATCTATTTCTCTCATAACTCTTTTCTCCCTGCGTAGTGTGTTGCTTATGGGTACATGTCTCTTCCCTACCGGTGAGGTCATTAAGAGCAGAAAATGTGCCTTGTTTGCCTTGTGGTGTTCAGCACAGTGCCTGGCACATACTGGGCATCATAAATATATTTTTGTCCCAGAGTATGAAGGTCCAAAAATAACAATACCGTAATTACCTTTCTCCTTGTTTCAGGGTGAATGGGGGAAAAATCATATTCTTATTGTCGCTTATCACTGGTTTCAAGTATGAGCCCAGAGATGCTGAAGATGCTTTATATTTTGGTAATTTGAACCAAATTGAAGAAGTTTTTCCCCTGGTAGTCCTTAAGAGGATATTCTGCAAAATTTGTACTTTACTTGAGTATAAGAATTGTACCAATATGAGCTTTGCTTCCCCTTTAAACAGCATGCCACAAGAATGATGCCTTTGAAATAAATCCTGTTTGAGTAATGTTTCTCTTGGACTCAAAATCTTTACAGAAATCTTTTCTCATCTCATAGACTATGAGAAGAAAGAGAGAGCAAAAACCACTGAGCTAGAAGTGAAGAGCGCAGTCTTTTCTCATATGTGGGTCATACTTTAATGTAAATAGTTTTTAAATGCAAATCCCATACCGACTACACATAAGCTCAAAAATCTAGCTCTGTCCAAGTGCTGAATCTGTGAGTTAAGATCTCTTAATCTCTGATTAAAGAGTAGGTGGTATGGAAACGTATCCATTCAGATAGAAAGTTTGAATGTATTAAAAGATCCAGTAATAGCCATACTAGGGATAAGAACACAAATGCTGGCAGAAATAAAAACAGCTTTATGTCCTCCCTCAAAAAGAAGAGAGAGAGAGAGAAGCAGTAAGTTGGCAGAGCTGAGCTCTCAACCCAGCTATGCAAAGGGGCACTGACTTGGGAGCCATACACTCATTCAACATACATTTTTGGGGTGCCTGGTATATAATAGGCATTATACAATGACATTAAATTAGATAAATCATAATCTTTGGTCTCCATGAGGTCACAATCAGTGTTTGCTCATCCACTGACTAGCTGTTAACTTTGAGCAATTTACTTAACCTTTCAAGCTTCGGGTTTTTCATTTTAAAATTTCGGATAGTAGGATCTTACTAGATTACTGTGCAGATTAAATAAGGTAATGTTTACAAAGCGCTTTGCGTAGAACTTAACATATTATAAACTCTCAATGAGTGTTACATATTAGTATGAGGGGTGATGCGCTATGCTAAATTCTGTATATTCATGGTCTCATTTGTTCTCTCATTTGCTCTACACCTGTCACCTTGAGTAGGTTTTAATTCACCGTTTACACAGACAAGAAGAAGGAGGATCAGAAGAATGTGGTTTGCTAACTTGCCAAGTTCCTACAGTTAGTAGTGGGAACAGCATTCAAAGCCAGTTCTTTCTTCGTCTAAAACCAATGCTCATGATTATAGTGGTGGTGGTTAGAGCAGGAACTGGGGACAGATACCAATGCTTGCTATCAGCCACCCAGTATTGTAAGACAAAATCTCCTACCCTCATCAGGACTGGCATTTTTGGGAAGGCAAAGTCTAAGGGAATAAGGTGGTCACATGACTCAGGTATTTGTGTGACTTTCAGGTCAGGGACATTTGTGGGTTAATAGATATGGGGAAGATAAATCCCAACCCTTGGGAGAGTAGGTCCAAAGTCCATCCATCCAGAAACAGTTTCACAAAACTGCTAGCCCATGGGGGAGCAAGAAATGGGACCAGAAATTGAAGCAGACCAACCAGACAGATGGGCCACACTTAGGTGGAGTGGTTAATGATCAAGGCTGCAGGGATTCCAGGGACTAAATCCCTGGCTCCTGGAATCTTAGTGGGAGGTGGTGGAGAGGACAGCAGACTATTTCCAGAATCCACTTGAGAAGTGGAAAAGGGGCTCATGATGAATTTCCTGCTGGAGACAATTGCCACTGGGACAGGGCAGGTTGACCCTGAATATGTGACCAAGCAAAGGCTGAGCAAAAGCTGGCACTGTAGAAGCCACCAACTCACACATTCCAGTTGGAACGTCCAGCTGAGAGAACTCTTTGTGTTGGTCTGCATCCTGTGGCTTAGGGACAGCGGGAGTTCTGAACTAGTGACCACACATTGTTACCTCGGTGAGAAGAATGTGCTTTTTCTTTTCGTTCAAGAGCTTTTGATTCAGTCCTATGGATTCACATAAATACATATTCTCTTTGCTTTACTCCCTGTGGCAAATAGGACTACAAAGCACAACAGCACCCCATCACCCTCCCCAGGGCTGTCCCATAAACAGTGGGAGTTATCTGAGTTCCCTTGATTGAAATTGGAAAGGTCATATCGCAATGGTATCTTTAGGGCTTGCTTTTCCCATTTGTGACAATCTTGGACTGTCCTCAGGCCTCCCTAAGGTGTCCTTCCAGCTCTGACCTTCCAAAGGTATCTTTCGGACACAGAGAGTTTGGCCAGCCATCAAGCAGGTAAACGGATCAATGAGGGCTGTTCACTGAATTGTGCTCCTGGGCCTCTACTGCTGCTTTCAGCCCCTGCTGCCACTGTCAGATCAATGGGGGGAGCAGATGGCTGTGCTGTGTCACAATAACGGCTCCTTTGAAGAGTCTTTGCTCAGTCCTTCTCCTGTAAGCTAGGGAGGTCAGGGGCAGCTGCGCCCAACACCTGGCAGCTCAAGGGAGGCCCATGTTGGCTTCTAATAAAAGCAGCGGGGGTGTCTGGAATGGACCACATGCGGGTCTCCCACTCACCTGTGATGCTGTCTGTCCCCGTCAGAGGGGAAGTGTGGTTGCTAGCATCTCATGTACATCTAGCCCATGTGGTGCTGGCCTCATCGTCTACTGAAGCTGAAGGAAAGCATGTTGTGTCCAAAAGAAACAAAGCAGGATTTTCAGCTTGTTTGCAGTAATGGCCTCACGGGATGGCTCCTGGCTTAGGACTCAGAGAATTTGCTGAACAAATACATGGGGCAGAAAGTGCTGAAAAGCAACTCTCAGATATTGCATGGTCTATTCCCCTTCTCTCTGCTTGGTCCCAAATGGTCACTCCAGCCCCTGAGTCTGCCTGACCGTCAAATCCAGGAACCTGACTCCCAGTTTCCACATCTCTTAATTCAAACTATCAAGAGAAAGAATCTGATTGGCTCCACTCATCAGTCGAGTGTCCACTCCTTGTCCAATCAGCTGCAGCTAGAAAGGGGCAAGCTCAGCTCATACCAGTATAGCTGCAGGAGCCCCTCCCTTCAGCAGCGCAATCCTGAAAAGAGGGCAGGGGCTTGGCAGCAGCCCTGGGCATATATTCTACATTAACTTAAACCTCTCTCTCTTCTCTGTGGTCTCTCTCAGAAAGTAATGGGGAAAAGTATTCTTTTCAATTTGCCCCCTTGAGCTACACAAAATAATACAGACTAAGGGCCTGGCATTCAGTGAAGAGAACTTGAGAGCAATTTCGGGGTGTCTTCAGCACTACAGTATTGTCTATCTGCCTTTCACACTCTGCAAAAGGGAGCTCTGTAAATACCAGGGATTTTGTGATTTTTACGAATCCTCTAAGCAGCTAAATTTCCCAAATTCTCAGAGTTGTAATGCCTTGGGATTTAGAGATATAATTAAGAACAGATGAGCCTCACAAAGGTTGATGGTGAGGATCTGGGATTGCATCAAGCCACAGAGAGAATTTTGCTGTGAGTTCCAGGCCCTCATCTCCCCCAGTGCGACAAGGGGGACAAGTCCAGTGGGACAAGGACTGGAGGGGGTCATGGCACACAGGACCTCGTTAACAGAGCCATTGGGCCCAGGAATACTGACCTCTCATTCTCCCAGAACTTGTGACACAATCTATAAACCCACTCAACAGGTTAGGAAGAGGCAATGCTGAGTCAGCCCTGGGCTGTGCGCCATAGCCATCCTGAACAGCTTTCTGCCATTACAGGATAGAAGAAGACCAGCCAGGTCTGGCCCATTTCCTCTCAACAGCCATTTGCCTTCTGCCCACACATCAGTCTTGCCAAAAGAGGACTTGTGCTGCAGCATTGAGTCATTCTCCTACCCTTTTTAGTTTATACTCATTTCTCAGGGTTTTCTCTGACTGTACTACTTACTGAAAGGTGTAGAAATACTAATAAGGCAATACTATGTTTTATTTGATCTATAGACTGCAGCAACCTGAATCTATATTATCTGTCATGCCAAGAATGTTTTGACCTTCTAAAAGGAAATGAATGCTCTCCGGACCAGAGCCAAGCAAGCAGCTTAGACCCATTCACAAGCAAAAGTCTGGGGCCTTGAGAGTTCCAGGGCATTAGATCACCATCAGAATATGACTAGGATCTCGAAGCTCATGATCTGGAGCACTGAGTGAGCAAGGAGCAATGACCCCACAGCTACTATGACACATGGTAGAGTGAGGGTGCTGCAGCCAGAATGCCTGAGTTCTGCTACTTGATAGCTGTGTGACCTCAAGCAAGTCACCTAACCTCTCTGTGTCTCCATCTTCTCACCTGCAAGCCACAGGTTATAAAGGCTTGCTGTAATAGATGAGTAAATACATGCGAGGGACTTAGAACAGTGACTGGCACGCAGTAAATGCTCAGGGTAGCATCTATGTCCCAAGTGGTATATAAGTGCTTTATGCCATGTCTTCTCATTCTATTCCCATATGACCCTGAGAAACAGCTTTTGGTGTTGCCATTATACATAAGAATAAAGTGAATTTCTCATGTTCGACAAATTGCCCAGGGCCACATGGCTAGTAACTAGCAATGACAGATTCCCAAGACAGAGATCTCTGACTACAAACCCCGTGTTCTATCCCTTACCAGTTCCCCTCATGGTCAGCCTGGCTTCCCTTAATTACAAACTCTCCCCTTTTAGTTCCCTCTGTTGTCTCTTGATGCTCACTTGACTTTCAGGGACTCTGGAATCTCTGCTGCTTCCCAGCTGTGAGACAACTAAGACCAGTTAATCTGTCTTTGCCTCAATTTCTTTATTTCTGTAAACTGGCATAGTAACAGAGCCTGCTGAGAAGGAGAACAGCAGCCCCTGATGGCTGCAAGCTGGCCTGGCACTATCAGTAAGGCCTTTTGCTGCCAAGAGCTGGCCTGGCACCTACACCTAGACCTTGGGGTTCTCCTGTTGACCATAAACAGTTTCACTGAATGTCAATGCCGGACAAGACCACTCTAGGACCCTGATAGATTAAGACAAAAACAAGACCATTTCAACATCATGAATTCAGATAAAAACAAGAACATTATTCAAAATACAAAGATGACTTAACAGCCCCACTCCCTCCACCTCTTGGCTGATGTGAGTGATGGCTGCTTCTTTACCAATTACAACTCTCATCTTCCTTCATTCCTCCTGCCTTGTAAATAAAATTTACCCAACCAGAGAATTACACCCACCTCCAAGCAGTCTCCAATCCAGGGCAAAGCTCTGCTTCCTTGAACCCTCCCCTAATTAACTAACACAAACCCGAATCCTACAGTGAATTATTTCTTACCTTCTTACTGAGACACTGCACAGCTCCCTGTGGTATGCATTCTCCCTCACTGCCACCAGTCAGCAAACCCAACTTTGTTCAACTACAGGGAGGTCCATGGTGGTCATTGGCCAGGGGCTGACACTGCCTCTAGAATTATATGTGATGATGCCTGGAGAACACTTAGAAATAGGGCCTAGTCCATAGTAAATGCCCAATACATGTCAGTCATGAGCATGACGATTATTATAAGAAATGCCCTTCCTCTTTGGACAGAGCTAAGGAGCATACATTTGCTCTCACTAACCAGCCCCCTTCTTTTCTGAAGTCCATGCAGTTCCCCCGCCCCTTATGTTTGCCCTGGGCACTGAAGCATTCTCTTTTTGCATTTCACAGATCTTTACACTGCAGACCTCAAACCTAGAAAAATCTGTTTTGTCCATGACATTGGAGGCTGTTGTCTGCCCTGTCTTTGGGATCCCAATGAAGGACATCCTCTCAGGGTATTTAGACAGCATAGAGGGGTGGGAGGGGGGGCTAGATGAGCAGTGGACTGACGATCAGGCCTTGGCGGCCCTTTCCCACTTCCTGTCAAAGCAGATACTTTTCACATGGAAGTTCCCTCACCCACTTGCCATGGCTGTTCGGGCCAGAGCAGCCTGGCCAGATTCTTCATCGCAAATGTACTCGCAGCTGCATCAGTGAGGGACAGCCCCAGGGACCACAGAGTTCTTCCATGCCCACTGCTGCTAATTACAGATAATACATTAAAAGTACAGAGCCGCATCTGTTCGTTGTAACATGGGTATCGAGGAATTTACGTGGTTTATAATGACAGAGTGTGGTGAGAGGAAAATGCTGATTCTGTCTGGGAGCCAGAGGCACAGCTGTGGGCAAAGAGCTGGAGGTGTGGTTTCTGGTGCCCATCAAACTCTCTGGGTGCTAACCAAGCCCTCCCTTTGAGACACCTAGGGATAGATCCAGGTATTTATCTGGAAATACCAAACTAGGTAACATAACCAGTCAAGCACAAAGTGGATGTCCAGATGCCCAGGAGGCCTTCTGGCCCGCATGCAAAATACATGTCCCTTCCACACACAAAATACAAATACTCTGGTATTTGCAAAGAGTTCTTGAGAGAAGGGAGACACAGGACAGAACATGCTTCTCATGATTCAATTGTTCAGTTTCCATCAAGCATGAACTGAGCACCTAACCTGCTGTTCAAGTTGTCTGTAAAATGGGGTGTTTAAAGTACCACTCTCATTGAATGTTTTTCTTAAGTAAAATAATTGCATTAAATGGCTTCAAACCATACCCAAATCATCTAACACAAGCCCAAATCCTGCAGTGAATTGTTTCTTACCAGGTATGATGTAGGCATTCAATAAAAGTGTGCTATTATCATTCTACTCCATGTGAAGCATTGTGTTAAATTTTAGAGCACTGTGATGAATAAGGCAAGATCCCTTCCCTTCTCTACCAGTTGCGGGGACAAACAGTTGCTATAATGTGCTGTGCATTGGGATGGCGTTGTATGAACTTACATAAGCTATTATGGGAACACACAAGGGAGTTGGAGCATCAAAGACAGCTTCCTAGAGGAAGGGATACCTGACCTAAGTCCTGTAGAACAGGTTGAAGTCTACCAGACCTAAAAGGTAGGAGAGATGATCCCAGCCATGAGAAGTATGTGCAAAGGCCCTGGGGAGGAGAGAGTGTAATGTTTCTGGGGAAAATGCAGTGTAGCCCGACCTTAGGGCAGGTGCATTAGGTGTCTGTTGCTGTGTCACATATTACTCCAAAGCTTAGTGGCTTGAAACAACATTTATTAGCTCATATTTTCTGTGTGTTAGGAATGTAAGTGTGGCTTAATTGGGTTCTCTGGCTTAGGGTTTCTCATAAGGCTTCAATCAAGGTGTCCACTGGGGCGGCAGTCATCTCAAAGCTCAACTGGAGGGGAGGACAAGCTTCCAAGTTTCTTCACATAATTGTTTGCTGGATTCAGTTCCTCAGTGCTATTGACCAGAGACAGCCCTCAGTTCTTCTCCAAAGGGAAGCTTTCAACACAGCTGCTTCATCAGAGCAAGCCAGAGACTAAAGCCAGGCAGAGAGGATAAGACAGAAGTGACAGTCTTTTATAACCTGATATGAGAAGTGACATTCCATCACTTTTCCTGTATTCTATTCTTTAGAGGCAAATCACTAGGTCCAGCCCACACACAGAGGGAGGGGACTGCACCAGGACATGAATACCAGAAGAGAAAGAACATTCAGAGTCATTTCTGAAGCTGCCTATCACAATCTACCCTCTGGCTCTCCAATGATTCCTGTCCCTTCCACATGAAAAATACATGTCCCTTCCACACACAAAATACAATCATCCTTCCCAAGGTCTCTAACATCTCCTCCCATGAGAGCACCAACTAAAAGTCCAGGATCTCATCATCTAAATCAGATGCAGGTGTGGATGAGGTGCTTGGGTATAATTCCTTAAGTACAAGTTCTAGAAGACTGTTACTACAGATTTGGTGATTTGAAAAGCTAAGGAGATAAATTATCTGCCCCCCATATGCCCAACATACAATGGCAGGTTAGGTATAGAGTAATGGCTATAAACACTGCTACTCAAAGGGAGGAATATGTGAGGAACAAAGGCATCACTGGTCCATAACAATTTTGAAATCCAGCCAGGAAAAGACTGCAAGTTTCTTGGTTAGGTTTCAAAGCCTGGGGATAATTCTCCATGACTCTTAGCTCCACCTTCTAAGCTCTTGGTTCTTCCCTCTAAGTAATCCTTCCTTTTTCATGAAAGGAAACCTGTGTTTAAAGTTGACTTGTTTTCTCAGCCTGTTTCCTGCTGAGAATTTTAGGGGTCCAATGGCCTCATTTTATTTTGTACTGTCTCTGTTCCTTTCTGTCCCAGCTGTGTTTCTTCTCATAAGTTTTCTCAAAAACATTTTGGGTCTTCTGTAAATTGCGCTGAGATTCCTTCTATTACACAAAAGCCAAACCCACAAATTTCTTTGAGAACTAAACACTATTCAACCTGAGCCTCTTGAAAAGACGGCCAAGGGACAGCCCTTTTGCTTCCTAGAGTCCCTATTGTTTGACCTGGAGGATCTATGAGGCCTACCCTAATCTCTTTAAAGGGCCTTTGTATGACTGAATAATACCATGATCTTTTGATCTTTCTTAAGTCTTAACCAAAGGCTCACAGTCACACCCACAGCTTTATCTCAGGCCACCATTTCTTGCTGAAATGCCATTTCTTAATTTCAGCACCTTTTGCTGACTTGGGAGACTGAGAATTTTCAAAACTATCAGGTCCTAGCTCACTTTAACTTTTTTTTTCTCTCTTCTCACATAAGCAGTAAGAAGAAATTATTTTCAACACTTTGCTTGGACATCTCCATAGCTAGATCACTAAGTTTATTAGGTACATATTTTGCTTTCCATGTAACTGCAGACAATAGTGGCACTAAGCTTTCTACCACTACCTAACAAGGATGTCCCTCCTCCATGATATGGTTTGCATGGGTCCTCCAAATGTCATGTGCTGGAAAATTAATCCCCAATGTGGTAGTGTTGAAAAGTGGGGACTTAAAGAGGTGATTGGATCATGAGAACCCTGTCTTCATGAATGGGTTAATCCATCCATGGATTAATGGGTTATCACAAGAGTGGGACTGGTGGCTTTATAAGAACAGGAGCAGGCCAGGCATGGTGGCTCGTGCTGTAATCCCAGCACTTTGGGAGGCTGAGGCAGGTGTATCACTTGAGGTCAGGAGTTCGAGCCCAGCCTGGCCAACATGGTGAAACCCCGTCTCTATGAAAAATACAAAAATTAGCCAGGTGTGGTGGCACACACCTGTAGTCCCAGCTACTTGTGAGGCTGAGACAGGAGAATCACTTGAACCCAGGAGGTGAGGGCTGTAGTGAGCCAAGATCACGCTACTACACTCCAGCCTGGGCAACAGAGTGAGACTCCATCTCAAAAACAAAACAAAAGAAGAGAGACCTGAGCAGGCACATCAACATGCTCAGTGCTCTCTGCAGACAGTCCTCACCGATAAGAAGGCTCTCACCAGATGCAGCCCTTTGACCTTGGACTCCTCAGCCTCTGTAACTGGTAACTGTCAAATAAATTTCTTTTCTTTACAAATTACCCAGCTTCAGATATTCTGTTACAGGCAATAGAAAATGGACAAAGACATTCTAGTTTCCAATAACATGTTCATCACTTCTTTTAAGCCCCCACCAGCTGTATCCTCAAAGTCCAGATTTCTATAGTGTCTTCAATTGTCTTTGAGGCAATTGAAGATTTCTCTAACAAGCTTCTCGGAATACTTCTCACCTCTGCCCACTGCCTGGTTCCAAAGCTATCTCACATTTTTAGGTATATGTCATGACACTATCCTTCTCTTGATGCCAAAATCTGTACTCATCATTTCAGTTTGTAACAAATTATCTGAAGCCTTAGTGCCATGAAACACCTATTAGTTTCTATGGGTCAAGAATCAGGTACAGTTTAGTTGAGTCTGTCACAAGGCTGCAGTAAAGGTGTCCACTGGGGCTGCAGGCATCTCAAAGGGGAGTGATCCACTTCCAGGCTTACTTACGGTTATTGGCAGGGTTCAGTTCCTTGCAGGCTGTTTGACTGAGGGCCTGAGTTCCTCAATGGGTGTTGGCCAGAAGCCACCCTCTGTTCCTTGCCACATGAGCCTCTCCATAGGGCAGCTTTCAGCATGTCAGTTTGCTTCAAGTGAGAGAGAAGAGGCAGAGAGAGCGGTCACAGCCTTTCATAGCCTAACATCAGAAGTGAAATCCTATCACTTTGGCCACCAGGTCTAGCCCACACTCAAAGGGAGGGGATTACACAGAGTGTGAATTTCAGGAGTTGGGGATCACTGGGAGCCATTTCAGAAATTGCCTACCACAGTGAGTATCAGGGACAGCACAACTAGCAAGGCCCCAGTGGCCTGATTATGCCATCTCAGACTCCCATAGGTGATGGACAACCACTGAAATATTTCACTGTTGAAGAAGAGACATAGAAATGTCACCCAGCAGCCTGAGCAGAGAAAGCATTGGAAATGCAGCACTGGGTAGGGAGAGCTGTTGCAATGCAACTACCTCAAGGGATGGCCTCATAACGAAATGTTCATTGTGTCACTGGTAATCCAACCCAGAGGTCAGGGCCAATCTGAAGGGTCATATCCCCTTTGGGCCCTTGGCCAAGCTTTTTCTCCTGCTTGAAGCTATCTTCTTGTGTGTTGCTCTTGCCTTTTGAACCCATCCTTTAGAGACCAAGGCAGGCACCCCCATTCCTAGGGCACTGCTTATGCATCAGACGCCACTTAATGATGATGTCCCAGGCATTTCATTTATTCCCTAGCACACCTGAGGGGCAGGTACTGTTTGATGGAAGTGTGACAAGTGGTCACATGGTAGGACAAAGGGGCATCAATGCCTTTGTGACCTCATCCTGGTGACCTCACCCCATCCACAGACCTGACTTCCTATCTTAAAGGCCCAGGAATTGGACATTTTTTGCCCTCAAATAATTGATATTTTAGTGGAGGCTAAAACCAAGATTCCTATGCTGCTGTGTGGCCCAGATGCCAGTTGATTGTTTTGCAACTGATATCAACTTCTCTGTTGGAATTTGAGGGAAACCCAATAAATAAATATACTTATTCCCCTCTCAAGTGCAGAATCAATTGCCAGATGCAAGAGAAAAACAGATGAGGATCAGCATGTCACCTTTATTACTGATGAACTGATTGGAGAGCTGTCTGAATATGCTCTGCAGCTAGGGAGATAGGGAGAGAGAGAAAGGGAGAGTGGGGAGGGCTAACTGAGCATGGTCTGCTCCTCCTCCCAAACCCACCAGTCAGATGAGCCATGCCTCATACGCAGAGTGAATGAGGGGCTACAAGAAGGAGAATTTGTCTGTGGTCCTGGGACCAGGAGCATCAGTATCACCTGGGAACTTTCAGAAATGCAAATTATAGATCCAACTCCCAAAAATACTAAATCAAACTCTGAGAGTGAGGCCCGGCAATCTGTGTTTTAATAAGCCCTGCAGATGATTCTAACACAGGCTTAAAGCTGAGAACCACTGGCCTGTTGGGAGTTGTTCCCCACAAGGCCCAGGAAGAAGTATTCCCCTGGAATATTTTGCCACCCATGCCCACCCATTTCCTCCACTTCCTGAGAAAACATATCCCAGAGAGAGGATTCACAGTTCTTACGTTTGGTTTTTAGCTTCCAGCTGCTCCAAGGAATACCAAGTGGAGGCTTCTCATTATTTCCCTTCTTTCCTAAGGGAAAAAATGCCATGGATTTGGTGTCTTCTTTCTTGCAATCCTTTAGAGGGGCAGGGGGGTAATCCCCTTGTTGGCACTTGATAGTCTCTGAAGACTCTAGAATAATGAGTAACACAAAGTCAAAGATGGAAGCACGTGGCTCTCCACTACTGAAATCTCTCTGTGGTTCTCAGTTGGACTTAGATTTGCACATAAACCCCTTGCCAAGGCCTTCACCCTTCCAACCACGTCTCGCCCATTTGTTCACACCTCCAGTCACTCTGGCCTCCCACTGTCCTTCTAATATGCCAGGCTCGCTTCTGCAAGGACCTTTGCACTTGCTGCCCTGCTGCTTGGAGGACTCTTCTCTCACACCTTGGCTTGTCTGGCTCCTTCTTGCCCTTTAAATCCAAACCCAAATGCCAGCTCCACAGAAAACTTCTGACCATCCATTTCAAGTGCCCTCTATCCTATGCATCATCATTTATCTCATTACCCACGTTTATTTTCTAGTAAGTACTTGACCCTATCAAAAACTGATCCAATATGTTTATTTGTGTTGTTTGTTTGTTTGTTTGTATGGAGTCTCACTCTGTCGCCCAGGCTGGAGTGCAATGGTGCAATCTGGGCTCACTGCAACCTCCACCTCCTGGGTTCAAGCAATTCTCCTGCCTCAGCCTCCTGAGTAGCTGAGATTACAGGCATGTGCCACCATACCTGGCTAATTTTTGTATTTTTAGTAGACATGGGGTTTCACCATGTTGATCAGGCTGGTCTCAAATTCCTGACCTCATGATCCACCCACCTTGGCCTCCCAAAGTGCTGGGATTACAGGTATGAGCCACCGCACCTGGCCTATTTGTTGTCTTTTTAATTGTCTGTCTCTCCTCACTGGAATGTGAGAGATGAGGGACCTTGTTGTATTCCCAGCACCAGAATAGTTGCTGTTATATTGCAGGCATAAGATTTACATAAATATCTGTTGAATGAATGAGTAAGTAAATTAATGACTACATGAACACAGGAAAACGGTTGAGGAGAGAACGATCAGAGTTGAGTGATTCAGTCATCAAGATGGTGATGGGCCTGCCTTCCTCTTCTCAAGGACAGGAGCACCTGAGGCCAGCTGAGTGGGCCTGGAATGCTGGCACCACACCAGATTGTCCACTTACTTTTTCTCTCACCCATTATCTTAGGTCCAGGCTCCCCCAACTTCTCCTCCTCCTTCCCTCCCTCTCTCTCCATTGTCATTACATTACAGTCATTAGAAGCCAGCAGATTCAGACCCTCCTGTTGTCTTTTTCATAAAGGACTGTTAATGGAGTTAGTTTTCAGCAGGGGAACTGCAAACCGTTGTCAAAACTCTGACTTGGCCACCCACATTCACATAATTAATCACACAGGAAATCAGAAAGGGGTGGCATGAGGGCTGGGGCCTAGCTGTGTGGGGGCCCTCTTCCCAGAGAGGAGTGTGGTACATCACACAGCTGCTGCCCACCAAGAGCCCACATTTCAGGTTGGAAACAAGACAACCCAACTGGAACCACTACAGAGTAATACAAGTCAGGATCTAATTAGCACTGGAGGGTAGGAGGTGGCCCTCCACCTTCAAGATGTTGGTAACAAGAGATTGGGAACAAAGGAAAGGAAATTAAATAGGGAAGGTAGAGGCTGGAGATAGAAACAAGATTAAAGACAATCTCTTCTAGAATTACAAGGAAGAGGGCATTTATTGAGTAATGTATTCTCTATTGCTGTGTAACAAATTACCACAGACTTAGTGGCTTAAAACAAAATACTCATATGGTTTAAACATTTATAGTTTTAAACTTACATTTATACAGTTTCTGTGGGGTCAGGAGTCCAGTAACAACTTAGCTGTGTGCATTGCTTGAGGCCTTGGTCAGCCAGGACCAAGTTCTCATCTGCTGGCTTGACTGGGGAAGGATTCACCTCCCCACTTGTGTGGCTGCTGCAGTATTAAGTTCCTTGTGTTTGGTGGACTGAGAACTTCTGTTTCTCACTGGCTGATGGTCTGAAGCCACCCTCAGCTTCTAGACATTTCCCACAGTTCCTTGTCATTCCTTGCCACATGGGCTTCTCAAACTTGACCACTTACTTCATCAAGCAGCAAGGAGAATCCCTAGAGCAAAGTGGCTAGCAATATGTAGTATTATTTATCATTACATAATCACAGAAGTGACATCCCATCTCCTTTGCCACATTCTATGGGTTAGAAGAAAGTCACATGTCCAGCCCACACTTAATAGGAGGGGATTATACAAGGGTGTGAACACCAGGAAAGGAGGAAAGGATTATGGAACGGCCACCCTAGAGTATATCCACTATATTACCTATTAGATTTAGGACTGTGCCAAATACTTTTACATGTATTACCTCAGTTAATTGCTAACAACCTGTAAGGCAGGCATTATCCTCCTTGCACAGATAAGAACATGAGGCTCAGAGGAATGAGAACTTGCCCTAAGTCCTCCCAGCATTAAGGTGGGGACCACCATATCACGGCATCAAGTAAACTTGTATGAGTGTACAGGCTGGAAGGCCAGCACCCTTACAGTAAAGAGCAAGGGCCCCAGGGAGGCGGGGAGGGAGCAGGAAGAGCAGAAGGGGGATAGCTCTCCGTGAGGGGTGAGACCAGGAGGAAAGGATGGGTATGGATTACATTTCAAGGATGAAGGAAACTGAGAGCACTTATATCTGAGGATCTCTATTTTCTCAATGAAGCAGAAAATGCGGGCATCTCCTGAGAGGGTGGAGGTTGGGCTGGAAGGGAAGCAGAGCCAAGTTGGAATAGCAGCTGTGGGGAATGGGGAAAGGGAATTTTGCCAGCATGCCTACAAAGTTGTCAAGTGGAATAAGGCTGCTTCCTTCATGAAGACTGCAGCATAGGCTTCCTGGGTGGTCCCCAGTCCCTCCCCCATTACGTTCTGCATTCACTTTCATCATCTTGCTTTGCCGTGCTGCAGTTTATGCCCAAGTCCATCTCTCCTGTCAGAAGGAAATTTTTTATAGGGCAGGAACTTAACAGTAGTGTGTAATGTGCCTCCCTGTACCCAGCAAATGGCCTGGCACATGAAAATCGTCCACAAATCTGGAATCTGTTTGATTCCAGACCCTGAATTTCTAAACTACTGTATTACCTCTCATCCCCTAAAGGCTCATGCAGTTCTAAAAGACTGTTCAAAAATATGTATTTTTACTTTAAAGCGCAGTAGAGTAGAAAGTGTAGGTCCTTCTATCATGGAATAGGGGCCCTTAGAGGTGGAGTTAGGGAGATCTGTTGCATGTATAAACTGGTGACAAAAAAGCAGCTTTGCATTTTGGCCCAGTATTTTTGACGTCAAGAAGTCAGAAGAATGATTTCAAAATATTCCATTTCAATCTTTATTGATTGGTATGGAATGTTGCCCACAGTATATTCTTGCCTGAAAAATCTAGTTACCAGACAGACACTTACAGCACAATCCCATTTGTGTCAAATTAGAGTCAAGTAGGAAAAAACCTAAGTCAAACCATCTCAGGGAAAAAATGAAATGTGTTGTTCATCTTCAATGAAAAGTTTAGGAGACTGTTCTGATGCCACAGGGATTCTACCATCTCGGCCTCCTTCTTGGGCCCTATGAGATGGCAAATGGCTGTCCACATTCCCTGGACTGCAGTGTCCCCCAGGACTCCTTACACAGGTCCAGAGATCCACCCTGATAGGACCAACTTGGGTCACATGCCCACCACTGAGCCAATGACTTGTGGCCGAGGCGATCCTGCCCTCTGATCCAGCCCATTTGGTCACAAAAGGGAGTCAGAGTGCTATGAACAAGAGGAAGAGGAGTAGAAGCCACATATTATACATCTATCCACTGAAAAACAACTGATCTGGTCCCCCAGTCCCCTGCTTTTTTTTTTGATAAAATCTGCCCCTTGCCTCCTCCTGATTAGGGAACACCCCTGGGAGTTCACCCTGGCCCCACTGAGCGGATCTAAGTGTTGCTGGAAATCCTGGGTTCCCTCAGGCCTATCTCAACTCAGATGTCATATGTTTCTCCTGGGGCCTGAAGTGGGAGCTTGAACTCTAGGCCTTCTAGCCCTGGCAGTCTTCCCAGTCCTGCCACTGCTTAGCAGAGTCAGACTTCATGTTCCTGAACCTGACACTGAGTAGGGTCCTCTAACCTGGATCACCACTCAGAACCACGGTGCTTCTACCTCCATGACTGCTGCTACTTTACACCTGGAGGCTCCCACCCAGTGGCCCAAGTCACACCTTTTGTTTACTGCTGACACTTCTCTCAAAGCTAGCCCTTCCCTCCCTTTCCCTCCCCTCCGTTCCCCTCCTTTCCCTTCCCTCCCCCTCCCTTCCCTCTCCCTGCCTCCCCCTCCCCTCCCTCCCTTCCCTCTCTCTCCCTCCCCTCCCCTCCCTCCCTTCTCCTCCCTCCCCCTCCTCTCTTCCCCACTCCCTCCCTTCCCTTCCCCTCCTCTCCCCTCTTCCCCTCCTCTCCCCTCCTTCCCCTCCTCTCCCCCACTTCCCCTCCTCTCCCTCCCTTCCCCTCCTCTCCCTCCCTTCCCCTCCTCTCCCTCTCCTCCCCTCCTCTCTCTCCCCATCCTCTCCCTCCCCCTCCTGCCCCTTCTTTCCCTCCTCCTCCTCCCCCTTCTCTCCCTCCCCCTCCTCCCCCTTCTCTCCCTCCATCCCACTCCTTCTCCCTCCCTTCCCCTCACTTCCCTTCTCCTCCCTTCCCCTCTCCTCCCTTCCCCTTCTTTCCCTTCCCCTCCTCTCCGTTCCCCTCCTCAGGATCAGTCTCCCTGCCCCAATCTCTCCTCTACCAAGCCACTCCCTCCTCCACAAAGCGTCAGTCACAGCTACTCTAATGCCACCCATGAGACCAGGAACAGGAAATACGGTTGAATGGCATTTTATTTTTTCAAACTGGATCCATCAGCTCTGCCTGACTCTTTTCCCTCTGCACCGGTTTCTAGCTGACATTCGGTACTTCTTCCTGGCATTACATTGTTTACGTTGTTTACGGTAGAGTTCAAGTTCCTCGAAGTACTTAGCTCTCAGGAGAGCCGCTCTTTGCTCATAAGGGTGCTTCTCCAGGTCTGTCGCTGCTGACCACATCTTCCCTGTGGCCTTGGCCACCTGCACCACCGACCAGTTCGGGTTCTCCCTCTTCAGCTGAGCATAGTGGTCTTGGCAGAAGAGTAGGAAGGATGATGGAGGCCGTCTGGGTGCCTGGGGATCCCGCTTTCTCCGTTTCTTTGTCTTGCCAACGTAATTCATCATTTCTTCCTGGTATCGGGCTTTGTCGAGTTTGGCCAGGGCTTCATATTTGGCCTTTTCATGCTTTGAGATGGATCTCCATTTTTCCGAACACTTTCTAGAGAACTCTTCAAAGCCAACATAGGTATTTGGCTGCTGCTCCTTGAATTTGTTTCTATAATTCAGCAAAAAGTGAACGTAAGAAGAGACATTTGCCTTAGGCTTTAGCTGGATTTCTTTTCCCATGTTCGTAGGTTCATCTTTTTTCTGGATTCAGTAACACGGATGGGAGAGACTGTTGTCCCCACACTCCAGGAGCAATCTAGAAGGTGCTCTACTTGCAGTGAATTTTTCTGTCTGCAAGAGCTGCAGTCAGGGGTCAGCCTTTTCAGAGCTGATGGCATTGTTGAGTCAGAGGAGGGAAACTATGACATCATCCACAAGCCAGCCAATCCCAGCCAACACCTGTGGGCATTTGTGTACAGGTGCTCTTATTGGTTGGTTACTTGAGGGTCAATGTTTGCCTCTGATGAAAGATGATGGTTCATTCATAGAAGGCTATGAGGCAGCTATGTCCTCCAGAAATAATTCTCCTTGGCTTCCTGGAGGCAGTGGGTTTTGCTGCACTTTAGGGGCTTAAAATCCCTAGGCTGTAGTGACAGGCCATGGGGTCTGCCTTCCTCACTATACGATTTTCAGGATGCCTCATCATCCCTTCCAAAGACAGGCTGAGAATAATGAACATGGGGAGGTGGATAGCTCCAGGGCTGTCATGATAAAATGTGAAGTCTTTCTGTTTGCCTTGAACAGTGGCAGCTCATGCCATACAAAGGGTTTAGTAGTAACTCTAAAAGTAATCAGGTATGACAGCTGTGACTTGGTTCCTGTCAGGACAAAGTTGTCTAATTTAAAACCTGAGCACTTGGGCTATGAGTTTGAACTCTTCGTTTCTCTGAAGAAATGTGAGGCGAAAGAGGGAGGAGAAGCTTGAGATTTTATTAATTAACACTTGAGTTCATGAAAATGAAATGGAATCTGTAGCACATCCAGAAGCCTCCCCACTCTCATGTGAGGGGTCCCCATTTCTTAGGTTTAGAACACAAAGCTGTAACAGCTACACTAAAACTGGCCGGCTTCTGGCTTTTGGTCAAAGTAATTGCGGATATTCCACTAGTCTTTCAGTTGGAGGGAAGAGAAAAGATGAAAAAGTGTTATTTTGGGGGCCTTTGGACACTGCTAGGTACTTGCCTATGTGGCACTGGGTTTAATATCACTTAATGGTTGATGATAGCCCCAAATTTATAGGACTAGAAAACTGAGTTTCATTAACATAAAAAGTAACATGTTTAAGGTTGAACAGCCACTCACAGGTGAGAGTGTGGATTTTGACTGCTGATTGCTTGATCTAAGCCTGTGCTTCATCCTGCCTGCACAGAGCTGTTGCCAGGGCACTGAGGGTCCAGATACGTGGTCTCAGCAGCTGAGCCGGACAAGGAAACTTGCCTAAGACTAGACCATATTTTGAATTTTTCCAGGTTCATTCCCAGGGTTCCAAAACTTCAATGTTCATCTTCTGTAAAAGAAAGATGGAAACTAATAACAGTCTCCAATCCTGAATTCTTGCCCCAGCTCTGCTGCAAGGTGGCTGGCCTACCTAAGCCATCCCCTTCCTCCCTGTGAGCCAATGATCTCTCATAAATTGAGCATTCTGGACTGGCCAGGGAAGCCCCTCCAGGGGACAAGCTGTAGTTGTGTGGCAGGATTTGGGGGCCTATAAGATATCAGGTGCCATCAAGGAAGTCTGGGCTAGTAGGGGGTCTGGCAAAGGAACAGATTACTCTGGGGACACTTCTCAGCCTAGGTAGCCTTTTTCCCCCTGGCTCTTTCTCCCAAGGGGCCAGAGGTTGACTCACACATTTTTTGGACATGAGCAGGGCTGCATAGATGAATGGGACACAGCTCCTTTCTGAGATCAAAAGATAGGACATGAGGAAGAACTTTAATGAAAGTCCACATATTAATCAGACTCTGCTCAGGCTCAGACACACACACACACACACACACACAGACACACAGACACACACACAGTAGCTTATCTGTGCCTCTGTTTATAACCTTCCATCCCTCTCATGATAAGATCCAGGAAGATTAACCCACAATAGCTATCGGGAAGCTAGCAGATTTAAGAAGAAAAGGCAGTGAAAGGGAAATCTATGTCAACCTTTTGGTGTTGTCAAAGTTCCAACTTGGAGGATGAAGCAGGGGAAGTCCTTGTTTAGGGGAGCTTAGGAAAGGTAAATAAATCTGGCTTCCTAAATCAATGCTGTGTGCTGGGTATCTAAGAGTTGCCCTTCCAGATCCCCTTTCCAGCCTTCTCCAACCTTCTCTTTTCAACCTTCTCTGGCCTGGGAAGCTGGTCTGTATGAGCCACATCAATGGATCCCATATCCTCTGGTTTCCGTCTCACTTTGGTCAATGGGGCCCCCCACAGGAGATCAGAGATGGAGGAAAGTTAGGTCAAGGCATTTATTCTCCTGGATCCCCACCCCAGGGTCACTTGGAGCTGGTTCTGTGTCCCTGGACTGAAGGTCACTGGTCCTCATAAGGTGTCCTTTCTAAATGACTCTCTCCTTCCAATACAGGCATTGCCCCCTCTCTTTATCTCCTCCTGCCTAGGGTGGTAAAACTCTACTTTTATGAGCCTCTGAGGTCTCTGCTACTTTCCCACGCTCTGCCGTCAACAGTTATTTTAATTTGAGTGGCCATCTGTTTCCTTCTGGGACCCTGACCAAAGTACCACGGTTTTAGCCTTTCACCATGTAGGCATCAGTTTAATAGAGAAGAGTAATGAGCTTCTGGAGATCCAAGTGCCTGGCAGTCACACAGCCTAGAGCAAGCATGCCTGCAAGGACAATGGCATGACCAGACCACATGCCCAGGAAGAGGTGTCCAATATTCCCTAGATTATGAGATGACCTCCAGGCAGGAGCATTCGTCTAGAGGGCCAGATAGTAAATATAATAGGCTTGGTGAACCACAGGGTTTCTGTTGCAAGTACCCAGCTCTGCCACTATACCTCGAAAGTAACCATAGAAAATACCTAAACCAATGAGTGTGGCTGTGTTCCAATAAAACCTTATTTTTAAAAAATAGGCTGCAAGCTGGGGGTCATAAATCTGCCAACTCCTCGTCTACAGATATGAGTTCAGTATTTTCAAACATCTTGATTGCAGGCTGCAATAAGAAATACATTTTACATCATGACTCATTTACATACATACATACTTAATATTTATATAATGCTTAATATGAGCCAGTCTCTCTTCTAAGCACTTTATGTACATCATTCCATTCAATCCTCATAACAAGCCTATGGGAGGGCTATTTTTATCTCCATACAAGGATAAGTGAATTCAGATGAAGGTAGCAAAGCACAGAGAAGATATAGAGATAAAAAATTTCTGCTTGTGTGATGTACTCTTATAACAGAGGTACTCTGTTATAGTCACCTTTACTTTATGTTGTTATTTAAAATCCCACCCACAGACTGACCTCATGACCCACTAATGGGTCACACTCCAAGAATGGATTTGAAAACCACTGTCCAGACAAGCTGAGAGGGAGCTTCCACCTTGGAGACTGTGAGATCCTCTTTACTTGGTGGCAGTGACATGAAGTGGAAAGAACATGGCCTTTTAAGCCAGACACATATAAGTTCAAATTCTAGCTTTGCCATTTACTAGCTGAGGAACTTTGGGCAAGTCTAGCTCAGTACAACCATATCTCTAAAAAGTAGTGAGGTGATAGTAAAGCCATGAGGATTAAACAAATTGAAATGATAGGAATAAAAACAGATGGCACTCCCCCTCTCCAGTGTGGGCTGGACTTAGCCACCCACTACTAATGAATAGAACATGGAAAGGGACAAATAGTAACTTTACAGTGGGGAACTCTGGCAGACAGTACTTTAACCAAGTGATCAGAGTAAGCATCATCAATAACGGTCATGTTGAGATCACAGAACCCCTTTCTGTGATGCTATAATAACAGCATCTCACCCCCATGATATTCTTCCCAAAAATCCATAGCCAAGGTCTATGAAAAAACATTAGACAAACTGAAATAAAGAACATTCTACCAAATACCTGATCAGTACCTTTCAATAATGTCAGGATTTTAAAAAACCAGGGCAAGGCTAAGAAACTGATGCAGATTGGAAGAAACCAAGAAGACAGGACAAATGCAATGAGAAACTGAATCCTGTGACAGAAAAAAAGTGGGTCATTGGTGGAAATCTGGGAAAATCTGAATAAAATGTTTCATTTAGTTAATAGTACTGAACCATTGCTGATTTCTTAGTTTTTATGCATGACCCGGGGTTATGTAAGATGCCCACATTAGGGAATCAGGGTGAAGGGTATACAGGACATTTCTGTACGATCTTTGCACTCTTATTTCAAAATAACATTTTTTTAAAGAAAAATATTTCCAGTTGATAGCAATGTACAGCCAGGGTAAAGACACCCTGCTCTTGATCCATCATCTCCAGGAATCACAGGGCCAGATTTTACCCTCAATTACAGCAGCATATGCTCTCAGCATATCTCTGTCAAAGTATCTCTCAAATTTTGGAGCATGATGGAATCACCTAAGCTTTCCAAAACCCTCAGTGCTCAGGCCACAGCAACAACAGCAAACATACCTGGCATAAGCATGTATTTGTCAAATGCTTTGAAACTTCCTTCATCCTCCTCCTGCCCCTTCCTCTGTGGAGTGGGACTCACTGGTTGCATTTACCCTCTGAACAAGGCATCTGCAAGTGGCAGAAGAATGCCTCTCCAAAGATGCTGGCGTCATAAGCCCTGAAACCTGTGAATTTGTTCCTTACTTGGCAAAAGGGACTTTGTAGATAAGATTACTCTAAGGATTTAGAGCTAGGGAGATGATCCTGGATTATCAGGTGGACCTGATAGAATCACATGGCCTTTGTAAGAGGAAGGCAGGAGTGTCACAGTCAGAGGAGATGTGATGAGAGAAGCAGAAGATCAGAAGTGGAGAGATTTGAAGATGCTACACTGCTGGTATTGAAGACAAGGGAAAGAAGCCACAAGCCAAGAAATGCAGGTGGCTACTAGCAGCTGGAAAAGGCAAGCAAAAGGATTGTCCCCTAGTGCCACTAGAGGGGCTCAGCACCCCCCCCCCCCACACCTTGATCTTGGCCTGCTGAAACCCATTTTGGACTTCTAACCTCCAGAATTATAACACAATAAATTTGTGTTCTTTAAGCTCCTAAATGTACAGTTATTTGTTAAGGCAGCAATAGGAAACTAGCACAGTATCTTTCTCCTCTGGCTGCTGGTCTGTAACTTTTCCTCTGCCATTCTTAACCCCTGCTTGTGTTAATGCAGAAGACACATTTGAAGGTGAAAGTTTTGCACCACGGCATATTCAATTTGTTGAGGGAGGAGAACATGATATATTCAATCCTGCACACTCTTCTTCACTCACTTGCTGACTCATGAAGTCACTAATTCACTCATTCACTTACCAGTTAATTCACTCTTATGTTCTTTCAGTTCATTCACTCATTCATGTACTCACACACCCATCTCAATAAATAGCTGTTGAGTTGCTGGAGCAGTGTGGCTGCTGCTTTGATGGCCAGTGATGAACAGTGTTTGAGGGATGGATGTGTCCCAGGAAGGAGGGTGGTAGTCCAGGGAATCATCTGAATTCACTTGGATCGCTACGTAACAAGAAACCAGATAGGGAGGCCAGGCCATAAGCAGTCAGTCCAAGGCTCTTTGGCACTGACCTCGTGCCAGGAACTGTTAATCAATCAGATGTGAGCACAATTTTTTTTTTTTATTATTATTATACTTTCAGTTTTAGGGTACATGTGCACAATGTGCAGGTTAGTTACATATGTATACATGTGCCATGCTGGTGTGCTGCACCCATTAACTCGTCATCTAGCATTAGGTATATCTCCTAATGCTATCCCTCCCCCCTCCCCCCACCCCACAACAGTTCCCAGAGTGTGATGTTCCCCTTCCTGTGTCCATGTGTTCTCATTGTTCAATGAGTGAGAATATGCGGTTTGGTTTTTTGTTCTTGCAATAGTTTACTGAGAATGATGATTTCCAGTTTCATCCATGTCCCTACAAAGGACATGAAGTCATCATTTTTTATGGCTGCATAGTATTCCATGGTGTATATGTGCCACATTTTCTTAATCCAGTCTATCATTGTTGGACATCTGGGTTGGTTCCCAGTCTTTGCTATTGTGAGTAGTGCCGCAATAAACATATGCGTGCATGTGTCTTTATAGCAGCATGATTTATAGTCCTTTGGGTATATACCCAGTAATGGGATGGCTGGGTCAAATGGTATTTCTAGTCCTAGATCCCTGAGGAATCGCTACACCGACTTCCACAATGGTTGAACTAGTTTACAGTCCCACCAACAGTGTAAAAGTGTTCCTATTTCTCCACATCCTCTCCAGCACCTGTTGTTTCCTGACTTTTTAATGATTGCCATTCTAACTGGTGTGAGATGGTATCTCATTGTGGTTTTGATTTGCATTTCTCTGATGGCCAGTGATGATGAGCATTTTTTCATGTGTTTTTTGGCTGCATAAATGTCTTCTTTTGAGAAGTGTCTGTTCATATCCTTCACCCACTTATTGATGGGGTTGTTTGTTTTTTTCTTGTAAACTTGTTTGAGTTCATTGTAGATTCTGGATATTAGCCCTTTCTCAGATGAGTAGATTGCGAAAATTTTCTCCCGTTCTGTAGGTTGCCTGTTCACTCTGATGGTAGTTTCTTTTGCTGTGCAGAAGCTCTTTAGTTTAATTAGCTCCCATTTGTCAATTTTGGCTTTTGTTGCCATTGCTTTTGGTGTTTTAGGCATGAAGTCCTTGCCCATGCCTATGATCATACTTTGGGCACATCGTCTCTGGAAGCCTGAAAGTGTGAAAACAGAGATTAATTTATCCAAGGCCACACAGCAATAAGTGGCAGAGCCAGGCTTCAAACTCAAGCTTGTTTGACCCCTTGGCTCATATGTTTAGCCTCTACTGGTAGTCTAGGATCTCCCTTGGCTGGGGTTAGGGTAAGGAAGCAACTGGGAAGGAACAACACCAAGTATTTCAGGAGGAGGAAAGAAGGAAGGAGAAAAAGTTGTCTAAATCTCAATGTTTAAAAAGATTCAGGTGAGTCTTTTCTAATCTGGGTTGATCCTCATTCTGGATAGATCTAGTCAACTTATCTCTAGGTCATGGGATGTTCTAAGTCCAGGAGGTCAACTGACTTGGATGACCCATAGAATTTCACCAGCATCTGAAGATAAGCATGGAGCCTGCATCTACTCCCAAGGGCAGAGGCTTGCCAAAGCCAGATGAGGTGTCAGCACCCAGCCCAATGGACTAGTGGACAGTTGGGCAGGCAGTGGTCTGATGATTAGACACAGAATGGGATCAGCCTGGTTGGGGGGATGCCTGGCTACCTATGAAAGGATACGGGACAGATCTAGAACAAGACCAACTCTGGGTTGATAACTCACACAGTGATCTATGGATACTCCTCACAGGTCTTTAAAAACCTACTCCTTTATAGCATAGGAGAGTGGCCCTGATTATTCAGTCCACCTACTTCTCTTTCATCCACAGTAGACATCTTTTGTTTTGTCTGCCTAGCACTCCTCCCTTCTTTTGAGCACATTCCTTCTTTTGGAGAATTGTCCCCAAACTAGTCATGGGGTTCTAGTGGAGGCTACCTCCTTGGCCCCAGGAATGGGCACATTCCCCAACTAAACTAATCAGAGGCCTCTGATGGGCTTTTTCTAATTAGAGTCATGGGAAGAGATTGTCATCTTCTCTCTAGTGGTGAAGGTGAGAGAGTGAATCACACAGCTACTAAGGGTGGTCATGGCTCCAGCCTCAAGCAGCCGCCATTTGCAATAGAGAGAATGATGCCAGCAGGCAGAGCACAACAGAGATGGGGCACCGAGAGAGGGCCTTTGTAGCATCTGAGTTCTTGGTTCTGGCCATCCCTGGAGCCAGCTACAACTCTACTCTTCCTATGGTTTAGCTACAATCCATAGCAGCCAATCATTTCTTCTGTAGGTGGATGTGATCTGGATTTCTCCCATCTGAAAGCCAAAGTATAAGGCATCAACCCAGGTGGACAGCAGCAAGCAATACAAGAAGAGAGGAATTCTTCTCTCCCCCATTTTTGATGCTTTTTGGGCACATGCTATGTGCCAGGCACCTTTTATATGCATCACCTCACTTAAACCTTTTAACAACTCAATGAAGTGGGTGCTGTTATTATCCTTACTATATAGATGGGGAAACTGAGGCCTAACGCAGGTCAGTTACTTGCCCAAAGTGAGACAGTAAGTTTAGAGCTGATGATACTTGAACCCAGGCAGTCTCCTTCTAGGGCCCGCATGCTAAGTCTCTACCCCAAATTAGTTTCTACTCAGTAAATATTATTCCCTTTGCCTATGAGTCTACCTTGCTGTACAGAGATATGGCAGGGCCAAGAATTGTAGATGTCGTGTCTTGAGGCCTTAGAGGGAACTTTGTGAGCGTCACTCACAATCGCACTATGAGATATAAACTGGGGAAAGAAGGGCTCTGAGAAGTGAAGCCACCTCTCCAAGGTCACATGGCCAGCAGACAATGAAGGCAGGATTAGAACTCAGCTCCATGGGACTCTAGGACCACTTGCTCACTAGCCTTAGTGTGTGTGAGATGTTTAGCCCACCCATCCTCCAGCTGTTGGGCAGCTCACTCATTCTTCTGGACATCAGAGCTGCTGATCTCTGGCAGGGCCCACTAGCTGCCTCCTAACAGGGGAAGGGACATCCATGATGCTCAAACTCAGAGTGGCAGTTAAGTGGCAGGCACACACTGATGTGGGCAGCTCCTCAAGAAGCCATTTACAACAGTCCCTCTGGGTGAGAAATAGTACTAATTACAAGCAGCGGAGGCTTCTGCAAGGCAAGCGGTGCCACCCTCTATGGCAGGAAGCAGGTTCCTTCTCCAAGTCATGTCTGCCAGTGACAGGTGGAAAGTGGGCAAGGCTGGGAAAGCAGGAGCTAGTGGAGGCCAGGCTGGGGTTCCCCAGAGAAAGAGGGAAGGTGATGGCCAGGTGTACTGGCTGGTCTGGGTACCACAGAGTGCCCTGTCCTTCTACCCCTGCACTGCTCTATCACCAGAGTAGATGCAGGTGCCTCATTTCCCTGGAGAAAACTAAGCCAGGCTGCTCTGCGGTCTACTCTGAAGGGTAGGGTTCAAGGCATTGGTAAGATCCCACACCCTCTTCTCAAACCCCAGCAAGGCAGGGGGAAAATAGCTCACATTTATGAGGCACCTACTGTATGCAGGCACAGACTTGGACACATTATACACATGAGCACTGCTGCTCAGAGGAATCCCATTGCACAGATGAGGAAACTGAGGCTCAGAGAAGTTATGTCACATGCCCATGTTCACACAACTAGGAAATAGTAGAACGCAGATTCAAATATAGCACTGTCTGGTTCCGAAGGCCTGGCCCTTAACCCTTAACCTTGTTAAACCTATTGCCTCTGTGAGGAACAAGACAGGTGATGAGCCAGATAGGTGTCATCTTCACTTAGGCAGAGACTCCAGTCAGGAAGAAGAAGAGGGCTGAGTAGAGTTGAGTGTGAATATGCTGTAGTCACCACGCTCTTGAGGCCTGCACCCTGTTTCTGGGCCAAGCTTGATGGGGATAGGCTTTAACATCCTAGAGCATGGAGGCTGCCAGTCCTCAGGACTGCTTTCCCAGATCTCAGATCTAACGTATAATAGAGACTTGGGCTGGGGACAGGGGACAGACAGCCAGCTAAAGCCTCAGCAGCTGGTCAGAGTGGAGACTGCTCTTCAATTCTGTCCAGTCAGACTGGCTCCTGGAGGATAAATGTTCAAGGTTCAGGACATCATATAAAAGTAATAAGGGCAAGTTGGGGAGGCAGCAACAGAAGTGGAAGAAATGATGCTAGGACACCATTTCCAAAATCTCCCCTGGGAAAGCCAAGCCTGTGGGGTCTTCTCCTCATTAAAGTGAGTACTCAGCCCTTCTCTCCATCCAAACCTCAAATGGGGGCCATAGGGACCTACCTTCCTGATAGAAGTTCCATCAGCTCATTGGCCCAGCTTGAGACACATGACCACCAGGATCCAATCAGCTGTAGCCTATGGGTCATATGATGTACATGGCTACCCCTGTCAGGAGCTGTGGGTTGAGGGAAGGAGACTGATCTTCAAAGGCTTCTAGTCTTCATAAGGGAGTAGAACTGCCTGATTTAGACCTGGAGACAGTAAAGGATGGAGTGGGCAACTCAGAAGAGCTGCTAGGGATCCACCCACAAGCCTCCTCACCCAGAGCTTGGCATCAGCACCAGTTCTGATCTTCAGACCCAACCCTGTTCTGTCACTTCAGCACGATGGGAAGATCCTCTCTATAGAGGCAGGAAACACCTTACCCATCAGCTCTGCCAGCTGAGCAGCTGAGCTAGCAATGGAAGGAAACTGACACACAAAACCACACCTAGACCTTCGCAATATGCCACCACCCAATACACAAGACCCAGCATGTTGGTGAGGAAGCCCTCATCCCAACAAACAAACACAGCCAGGCTCCCTGTCCCTCAGCACTCCCAGCTTCAGACATATGTCCTCCAGAGAGCCATGCATCTGGAGGAAAAACATTTACCTGATGTGGTTTCTGTGGGTTCCCTGGAGCTAACAATTAGCTAAGCAGGAAAGAGTTCTGATAATTTTTTGAGTTTATTGAGTTGCTTCTGGGGAAAGGGGAACATTTGCCCACATTGATTAGCAGACTCCACTGTTGCTGCTTTGGGGATAGGTCAGCATGAGAAGAATCCCCAGGAAGGTACCAGCAGCTGCTAGGTGAAGCAGGTAGTGGGGCACAGCCAGAGCTGAGGAACTAGGAGTGGGGAAGCATGTCTTGACAGGAGTGGGCAGTGCCATGGGAAACCCGGGTGAAGCCCGCATGGCACTGGAGGCCCTCCCTCCTATTCCCTGGCTCACCTGCTCACTGCCTATTTCTTGCTTTTCCCCACATGTAACCTCTGCTTTCACCAGCAGGATCTCATTCATTCATTCATTCGGCCAATCATCCCTTCTTCCACTGAGTGATATTTACTGAGCCCTTTCTTTGTGTCAAGCACTCTCCAAGGTACCAAAGAAACGACTGTGAACAAGAAAGAAACAGCTCCTGTCTTCAGGGAGCTCATAGTTCAGCAATGCATGGTGAGAGAAGCACTATGGTGGAGAAAGTGCAGGGTGCCCAGAGGGGACAAAGGAGAAGTAAACCAGACTTAGAAACAAAGGACAGGTTTCCTGAGCCAGGGGCTGATACACCTGCAGGATGAGTAGGAAGTAGCTAAGAAAAGAGTGGGGATGGGTCAAGATTGGGAGAGAGAATTTGGCAAGAAGGTAAATTCTTAATTGTTGGGAACATTCAAAATAGATCATAACTGACCGTTTTTCAAGAATGCTGTGGTTGAGATTCATATATAGCTGGGCATTAGACCTGGAAGACCTTTGAAGTCCTTCTCAAATCTCAGATTTTAAGATTAGCTGGTTCCCACTCTCCTGATAGCAGAGGGGATGTAATTCGATATCCCACCACTGAAAGTAAGCTACTGCTGTTTGTTCATTTATTCATTCATTCACAAAGCATGTCCAATAAAAGTGTTCTTAACCCACCCCGAAAGAAGCCAGCTGGACTACCCAGCACTCCCATGGCCTCAGTAGATCTTCCTGACTGGTGCCCATGGCACCCCCAGCACCTGCTGCCAACAGGCCGTCTCCCACCCCCACCCTCAATGCCTGTGCATTTCTGCTCCCATCAGCTGAGTCTTGCACTTTCTGAGATTCAGTTGGGTTTGTTGCCAAGTCTCTCAGTGCCAGTCATACTTGTTATTGTAATTATGTGATTTAAATTAAACATCACATAAACTGATGAAATATGAGTGTGAAAGGAAATATAGTTGCATCTATGGAAACTAAATTGAATGCTTTGGAATGATTCCATGAAGGAGAGTCTCTTAAAAGAATTGCTTACTAAATATTAGGTGTGAGTGAATGAGACAACTGTACCCCACTGGGTAAATTACATGAGGGGAGGGGGATGGGACAAAGCATCCTTAGCACCTTGATGAGAATGGGTGTCCATTTCTGGCACATAGTAGGTGCTCAAGAAATATTTGTTGGCTGGACGATCTGTAGCAACATTTGAAATGGTGAATGATGCATTGTGGTTGTAGTTTATATAAGATAGACAATGTGGAGAACAAACCCATGATCAAAGGGAAGGCCTTGGTCCTGCATTAAACTGATTGGCAGATAAATGTATGTTTAAGTGTTTTACATTCTAATGAAATGTTGAAGCTACATCTGTGTCCTTTTTTGTGATTCCCTACTTAGAAATTAAATTTTTATTTACCAACCAACTACATCATCTGTGAGGCTTCTATGGTAGGAATTAGCAAACTTTTTTTTCTGTAAGAAGCCAGAAAATAAATATTTTGGTCTTTGCAAGCCGTCATGTTCACGACTCCTTTACTCTGTCATTGCAATGTGGAAGCAGCCACAGACAATATGTAAATGAATGAATGGGCATGGTTGCAATCTGGTAAAACTATATTTACAAAGACAGGCAGCAAGCTATAGTTTGCCAACCCCTGTTCTATGAAATGTATTTGTTCTGTGTGCCAGGCACTGTGCTGTGCACCAGAGATACTGAGACAAAAAGAAGATTTTATTCCAGCTCCCATGGAGCTTGCCTGCTAATTGAAGAGATGGTCAACTCAAAAGATGAGTACAATTTGGTATGCCCAGGATCATGGCAGGGCCATGTCCACTGGGGGCAGGGAGAGGGAGAGATAGAGGAAAGGAAATATTTAGTTAGGTTTATAGGATCAGTGATATTTTCCCAAGTAGCCAGGTGGGGCAACAGGAAAAGGGCATTCCAGGTAGAGGGAATAGCATGTGCAAAGGCCTGGAGACGCGAAAGTACTAGTCACATTCCAGGATGTACAAGCCATTCTGTGTAGCTGGATCTCAAAATGTGTGTCATTAAAGAGGAAAGACATTAAAAAGCTTGGACTTTATTCTGGAGCCAGTGGGTTCAACCATTGCTGCTGGCTTTCCAGCAATGCAGGGATTTGATCAAATTTCCCCACAAAGTATAGAAGATCGATCAGAGGCAGAGGGCAAATCAGAAGCCCATCTCTGTAGTCCAGGTGAGAAACAATGAGGACATGAAGTGGAGAAGACTTGGCCACAATTGGCGATAGGGGTGAAGGAGAGGGGGAAGTTGAGGATGCTGCCTGGGTTGGGTGACCAGGAGGATGGTGTAGATTAGGGGGAGCAGTTGCACTAAGGAGCAGAAACGACTGGGGGAAAGCTTTGGTTTGTTCAGAACATAGTAACCAACCCCAAACACATACTAGGTAGCCAGGAATTGAATCTTTAAAGGATGGCTCAGATCTTTCAAAGCTGTCCACACAACCAGGGTGGGCAGGCACTGCTGGGAAAGAAAGCCTTGGGAGGCTGAGGAGCCTCTTTTCAAAGATGAGGCCCAGCAGTTCATATTCAAAAGAAACTTCCATTTGTCCCAGGCATTCACTCAGTTCCTGGAAAATATATAACATCATGGGACTGTCTCGGGGAAAGAATTTATCTTGACATAGCGAGTCCTAGGAGTTTAGCTAAAGGAAACTGATTTTGGAAAGCTTTTTGATGAGAATGGGTGTCAAGGCTGAGTCATTAAAGGTTTGCTTCAGGAATGAGAGGTGGCTTAGGTTTGGCAGAGGAGGGATCAGCCTCAAACAAGGGCCTTGGGACTATTTGCCCACCACTGACCAAGACATTTTCAAAAGGGTTTCTCTGATTGTATCCTGGTGTCCTCTCCATTCATCAGGGAGGAAAGCAGGTGACAGGTGGGAAGGGAAGAGGGCTTGGGAGTGGGGATAAGGTGGTGAGGACCTCCTATATTTCACATTCTGCTAGGCCAGCCTTGGGGATGGGGAGGGATGGTTTATGCTTAGTACTGGGATGCAGAAGTGCTTCAACTCTGAATCAGACCAGGGCCATGCACATAGCTTACTTAACAGATAATGCCCACAGGAGGTGCTCTGGGAGGACAGAAGCCAGATACTATTGATGGAGAGGGAATGGAGGCTGAACAGAAAAGAAGGCATTGCAGCTGAATCGTATACATTACAGGCTTTTCAGGGACTCCCTATATCTAGGGAACCACAGTGGGAGTGGCCCTCACTTGTAAGCACAGTGCCTTTTACACAATATGTGCTTGGTGATTGCATGAATGAATGCTATCCTGAAGACGTCAGTTTTCAGGGATGCTAAGATTTAAACCAAGATCTCCTAACACTCCTCCCCCTCGACTTACAATTAGGCAGCAATTCCTTGCACAGTCACTGTTGTCATCTTGCTGGGGGTATCTCTCAGCTCCCCAGCATCCCGACTGCATGAGAAGCTTCTTAAAAAGAAATGCTTCCCACAAAATCTGCTCTGAGCTCTTCTTCATGAAGGGAAGGGCTCATAGCTTTCTGCAGAGGAGCTCAAAGCCACTTTTCTGTAATCAACTACATGCATTACAGGGAGTGATTTTTTTTTTTTAATTCTCCCCAAGCCAGATTCCATTAATGAAGCCCCATTTAACAGAAGTCAATTTACCAAAAAGAAAAAAAATTGAGTGTAATTGCTTAAATACATTTTATGTTGTACTGCAATAGCAATTTTCTGGGCGAACTTGGAATTCCCCAAGCCCCCCATAGTGAAGTTAATGTGGACAGAAAGGTTTGAAAGGGAGAATCTCTCTTTGTGTTTCTCTCCTTTAATTATGATTCTAAGAGGGAGCAAAATTAAAGAGGATCCTGGGGGAAGTCAGGAAGGGGAGAAGAGGAACAGAATGGAATTCAGCCTAAGCGATTCCACTGCCTTCCTTCATGCTTGCATGTACATGTCAGTGTAATGCAGTGGCTGAGTGCACAGGCTCTGGATGGGATGGCTGGATTTAAATCCCACCTCTGCCACTTAATAGCTGTGTGACCATGAACAAGTTTCTTTACCTCTCTGTGCAGCCAGATGGTGCAGTGAGAAAAGGCATAAACAGCATCAAGGGCAAAGGCAGAGAAGCACAAAAGAACAATGTGTATTCCTGAATACATGAACTCTTCTGTTTGACTGGAGAACTGTGTGTGTGTGTGTGTGCACACACACTCAGGGTGAAAGGCAGGAGTCAGACCGGGAAGGCTTCACTGAGAAGGTGACATTTGTTCAAAGCCTTGGAGGAAGCGAGGGGCTGAGCCAGGTGGAGTTCTGGGAGAAGTGCCAGTGTAGCAGGCAGAGGGGATGTCAACTGCAAAGACCCTGAGGCAGGAGCAGGCCTGGCCAGTTTTGAACAGCGAGGAGACATCTGTGGCTGCAGCATAAAGGATAAAGAGGAGGAGGCAGGAAAAGTCAAGGCACAGTGGCTTTTTCAAGGCCTTGTGGGATATAGTAAGGTCTTTTACCCTGAGGATTAGAGCCATTGAAGATTTGTTTTGTTTTGATTTGTTTTTCACTAACTCTATTATAATATAATTTACATAAAATAAAATTACCATTTAATTTATTTACCTATTTACTTAAATTTTGGAGATGCTATCCAAAATATAAGTAAATAGGTAAATAAAATGGGGTCTCACTGTCTTGCCCAGGCTGGTCTCCAACTGCTAGGCTCAAGCAATCCTCCCTGCTTGGCCTCTCAAAACCCTGGGAATACAGGCATGAGCCACTATGACTGGCTGTAAATTACCTATTTTAAATGTACAGTTCCTTGGAGCTTTGACCAATGTGTACATCTCATCTAATCAACATCTCATTTGAGATGTAAGACATTTCCATCACCCCCAAATGTTCCTTGCACTCTTTCCCAGCCAGGCAGTCCCCAACCTTTATCTCTCACCCCCAGCTCTGACAACCACTAATCTGCTCTCTCACTAAACTCTTTTGCAGAGTTTCATATGAATGAGTCACTCAGTATATACTCTCAGTAGATCTTCTTTGATGGCCCAACATAATGCTTTTAAGAGTCATCCATGTTTCAGGTATTGGTAGCTGGTTCCTTTCCTTGGAGAGTTTCGAGCAAGGCATGACACCATCTCAATGGCAGAGTCTGATGTGAGATGATTCTGCCATGTAAGCCCCCAATTCTTTGATAGATGCCAAGAAAACTCTCAACTGCCCAACATTTATGTCCAGGGAGGCAGGAGCAGAACAGAGTAAAGGTGCATGGGCAACACAGGGCCCTGAGAGTTTAAGCCTTGGAAATTAACAATTAACAGGATTTCTAGGAGTGGGTAAAGGTGTGGGAGAAATGGGAGGTGAGAGATGCCCCTTAGGGCTTCTCCTGATCTCACAGGCCGGGGAAGTCTCACTGACTTCCTGCTACAATCTTGATCATTAATCTCATCCTGCTCTTGAGACCTTAGCACCCTCCCCTCATTCCATTTTGCAATAAAGAGCTTTTGGTCCTGAATTATTCAGGTAAATTCTCCCTACTTCTACTTCCCTTATATAAATAGCCTCCAAGCTTTGTTATTGAGATAGAATTGAATTTGGCCTGGAGAAAAAAAAAACCCCACAATACGTTTGTAGCTCCTTAGAAAACTTAAATGACTCAGTCTGTAATAAACTATTTTAAATGGGATCTGGTAAAATACAGTAATTGGTTTTTATAATAGTTTTTACCATAGCAGTATGGGTTATATTCCTGAAGTTTGGTGTGTGTCAGCATTTTCATTATAGTAAGAATTCAGTTTTGCTTCAGTGTGAAGCTCCTTGGTTAGTTCTTTTGTTTAATGCATATTTATGAAGACCCACTATGCTGGATGCCTTCCATTTGCACCTCCAGATCCTCTCCCTTGCCTTCTCCTTGCTCCATGCCTGAGAAGACTTACCTAAGGGGCTGCATCAGTATGCTCTCTTGCTCTCTGGCTTCCAGCTGGGCTAGATCCACAGGAGAATCAGTGGGAGACTGGAGGAGGGGAAGGAAGAGAGTGAGTTCTGGGTATTCATTCTTTGCCTCCTCTTGATGGGCTTTTCACAAATTGGCTATAGCCCCAGATTGTGAAAGAAGATCTGGGTCCTATATGGTGTCTTCTTACATGCAGCTCCCTGCTTGGAGATAACTATTTTCTCTCTGCTCCAGGATTGGGAGTGGTAACAAGTCCCTCAGTTGCCAGCCCCAGGATACTGCCCCACCCTGGTAGTTCCCCCATAGTCAGCCCTCACCTTTATAGTTCCAAGAGTTTGATGAATGACTGTTTCACATAGGGTATAAGGACCTCTGTGAAAGAGTATAGGGAAAGGGTATAAGGACCTATGCAAAAGAGTCATTCTTCAAACTCCTGGGACTCTTCTTATATAACTGTGACACCTGTTTTCTGCTGGAACCCTGAAATGCCTACTTTGTGTCCAGTATTGTGTTAGAAGCTGGAAATCAAGATGAAGAATGGAACAGCAGCTGCCATTACTGACAGCTTGTTATGGCCAGGGACTGTGCTGAGATCTTTTTTTGTGTATTATCTCATTTAATCCTTGCAATCTTTTGAGGGAGGGTTCATTATGATCCCCATGTTTTAGATAAGGTCACTAAGTCTCAGAGGGTTTCTGTAGTTTTCCTGAGATCACACAGCTGATCCCTCCAGAGCTCAGGTTTCTTCACTACTAGGCCACATTGCCCCCTTTGAGGAGTTATCTTAAGGAAAACACACACTTCTATAACTGAATTATAATTTGAATAAAATGTTGTGGCATCACAGAGGAAGATAAAGGAAAATTATGCACCAGATACTCACCTCGATTCTTTGTGCATAAGATTTCTTACTTATTCCCACCAACTCTTAGGGCTGGTATTACTCCTGTTCTCAGAAAGGTTAAGTAACAGGTCCAAGGTCACACTGGTGAAACCTGGATAAGAACCCAAATCTGTGCTCCAAAGCCAAGGGGAGTAGGGAACGCTTTACTGCAGATGTGATACTTAAGGGGCTTCCCAAAGTCATCTTGGGGGACATAGATGGGCAGGAGAAAGGGTTACAGGTGAATATATTCCAAGCAGAAAAGGCAAAGAACTAGAAAAACGAAAAAGGATGGAATGCTTAGGGAATTTAAGCAGGAGGTGCTGTGGTCTGAAGGATCAGTTGCCTCCTCCCAGCAGCTGAGGGAAACCCAGCAGTGGGATGAGGCCCTGGAGGAGCCATCTCAAGCTGCTCAGGCCTAAGGTACTGGAGGGGCCTGGGGCAACACCACCTTCCCTTCCTGCTCCAGAGCTGGGCTGAGGCCCTGGCGCTCAAGGGAAGTGGGGGAACTCCTGAATGCTCATACACCTATACTGCTCAGCTCTGGTCCCTGAGTCCATCTGCTTCCTGTTCCCACAGGTTCACTGGAGCTAGCCTCCCAGCCCCCGTTATCAGCAGCAAGAACTGGCTGCGACTGCACTTCACATCGGATGGCAACCACCGGCAGCGTGGATTCAGTGCCCAATACCAAGGTAGGCAGGTCCCAGGACTGTCTGGCTTCCTCAGTGGGCAGCAGAGATGACACCTGGAGGGCTCATCGCCTCCCCCTACTGGGTCTGGTGTGGCGTCAGGCATCCTTGCCTTCTTTGTACATTTCTATTTGCAGATCAGAGGTCTGCAGATTTGCATCTCTGCATCTGCCCTTGTCTTTTGCCCCAGGGAGGGATGTTTCCCAAATTATGTAGCTGGAACTGCCCCTCACATGCCAGGCTAATCATAATAGTTAATACCAGGTGCCTGCTAAGAGCCAGGCACAGTGCTAGGCACTTGACAAGTACCATCTCCTTTAATCTTCATCATTACCCTGCAAAGGAAACACGGTCATCACCTCACTTTATGGACAAGAAAGCTAAGGCTCAGAGAGGTTAAGCCAATTTCCCAAGGTCATCCGAACTCCTGCCTTTTGAGTCCAGAGCCCACCCTCTTAACCACCAGCCTTTGCCGACCTCTGCAGCCCACATTTCTACTCTTTTTCATTTTATCTAAAACATGAATATATTCCAAAATCACTTTAGGGAGCATGATAGCTTTGATGCTCAAATCTGTGAAGAACTGTCTAGTGGCAACAGATCAGACCAGGAATGGCAGGTGGAGATCGCAGCTAAGCAGATTTCTGCTGCAATAATGAAGAATTTCCTAACCCAAGAACCACCTATAAAAAGGAGTGGGTTAACCCAGAAGCAAGGAGCTGTCTGTAACTGGAAGAGATCCAAAAATCCAGCTGATAGATGGGAGCAGATGAGCACATTCCTTTTCGACATTGAGTTTGTTCAAAGTACTCAAAATTTATAGAGATAAACACCAAGGGTTGGCCTCATAACATGCTCATTAAGCCTTTAGCTATTACCACTCTCAAATTGTTATTGGTTTTAATAGAATACACAGCAAGCTTATATTGTGTACCTATTAAGTATAAGGACCTGTGTGAAGCCCTGGGCTCCAAGGCCAAATGCCTGCTGGCTCACCCTCGAGGTAGCATAGGGCAGAGTAGTGCCCCCTCCACAAGGCTCCTAGAGCCAGGCTTTCTGGCTGGAAACTGGGATAAAAGCAGCTCTGAAGGAAGAAGCGTTACGTTCAAAATCTGAACCTTTTAGGAACGGCCTAATTTACTTAGCCTTGGGTGGTGTACCCATTTGAAATATCTAGAAAGTAAACAAGAAACCAACTTGGTTCAGTAGCTTAACAGAGGCTTACCCTGAGAGCTTTCTTAGAGATGTTTTTTCCACTGCTGAGGTTGAGTCTTTGTGTGAGTGGAACAGCTGTCTGTATCTTTCTGCTGTGTTTCTCAAGAGACAAAAGCAGAGATGAATGCTATAATTTTATCTGATTAAGTAAGTGCTGGGTGTTTCTAATATTTCAAGTTACTGAGGGCCCATTTGTCAGTTTTTAAGGTTAAGGTTTGATGCCAGCAATGGGCAACAAGAACCCAAGCCTGGCAGTCTCCAGATCCCACATTGATTCCACATCTGTGCACACCAGGCCCCGTGCTAGGCACTGTATGTGCATTGCCCCACTCAGTACTCCCCACAGTACAGTGATACATTTGTTTTTATTTCTGTTTATTTTTTCTCCAGCTGAGGAAGCTGGGGCTCAGAGAGGTTGTAACTAGCCCAAGATCACACAGCCTGTGAGCTGTAAAGCTCTAATTCATTCTGTATTTGCAGAATTACAGGGCCTCCTCTGATAGTGCTTTGGGTGTCTTCCCTTTCCTATTAACCGTAGCTTTCAAACTTTGTTTTGTTCATCTCACCCCACTGTAAAAAAAAATCACAACCCAGTATAAGCATATATCTGTAGAGCTAAAAGGAAAATATGACCAAGTGGTATTTACTATGTACAATATACTCTGAAAATGTCATTTTTATTTTTAAATGCTAGTTGCAGCCTCTAAATTAATTTTACAAATCTGCAGCAGGGAACAACTCACAATCTAAAAAGCACTGTTTTAGTTGCAAACTTCTTGAAAGCAGGCCCTGTTCTCTGTTCTCTCTATCATCCTTAGCATAGCCCAGAATGAAGTTTTACATGTTAGTGTGTGCCAGTGTATAAAGAGGACTTGCTAGATTTTAAGCGCTTGGCATTTATTACTTTGTTCAATCCTAACAGCAACTGTGTGAAGGAGATACTATTACTCGTCCCATTTTACAGTTGAGGAAAAAGAGTCATAGAGAGGGTAACTAGCTGGCTCAGGTCTCATTAATAGTATGTAGGAGCCAGGATTTGAAGCCCAGCCGTGTTGATTTGGGTCTGGCATGCTCAATTATTGTGATTCTGTTAATAAATGATTCTTCCTTGAAACCTGCTTTTTCTAGTGTTTTCCTGACTGAGACTGCATGGTGCAAGGATATACAGTGATCGTTTAGTAACTCCATTGGTGACTCTGTAAAGCAAGGTTTCTCAGGCTCTGCACTATTGACATTGTGAGCTGGATAATTCTTTGTTGTGAGGAGGTGTCCTGTGCATAGCAGGATATTTAGCAGCATGCTTGGCCTCTGCCCGTTAGATGCTAGACACAGTGCAGTAGGAGGGAGCCACAGGGACCAGCAGCCAATAGCAGCGCCCCCACACACACAGTCATGACAACCAAAAAAGTCCCCAGACATTGCCAGATGTCCCTATGTGCACAAGCACCTCCAGTTGACAACTACTACTCTAAAGGAATAAAAACTCTGGAGCCAGTAAAGACCAAGCTAAGCTTTATTATTGCAAATACATCCAAAAACAGTGGCAGAAATAGATTTCAGTCAGGGGTCCAGCGGGAGACTGAAGGAATACTGCACAGCTTTAATGTTAGAGGGTTTAGTGAAGGCACAATGTACAGAGGTGAGGGTGGAGTCAAAGGAGCCCACAAGAGATGGTGAGGCCCCTGAGGACTAAGCAGCAGGTGGCCTACACCACCACTAGGTGTGCAAAGGGACCAGGGAAGAAGGTGGCAAGAGCTGGAGCCATAGAAGAGAGGTCTGCCCCTTGGCAGACCTGGAAAGCTATTCCCTACCCACAGTGCAGGAGGAGGGGACCACAGGGATCCATAGTAGCCAGTGCATGAGGAGGGGATCAGGGGATCAGTAGCTTGACCTCTCTCCTCTCCCCTCCCTCCCATCCACTGTGCTTCCCATCTGCCAATCCAACAGGAAGCCAAGAACAAGGAAACAGAGGCCCTGCTCTGTCCTGCTCCCTGCCCTGGGATCCTGGCTGACATTACCACCAGGCTCCCTTGCTCTCTAGCAGTCCACAGAGGTCAGCTTCTTGGGGCACAGAACAGGGCAGAGAGGTTTAAAGAATGGACCTGGAGGGGCAGGGGACGAATCATCAGCATTGGATCAGTTTCACCCACAGTCAGCTTTGTGGCACTATAGTCTTAAGTGATTTATGGCACTTCAGAGCTAATGATTACCAACTTCTAATGGTATTGACAGATATTTTTTCCCAGATAAACAAAAAGAAGTAAACTTAAAATAAAAGATAACCTACAACATAGTACATTATATTCTTGTCTCAGTCCAATCAGAATTTAGGATGTTTGTGGCCAGACACAATTTTGCCTAATACCACAGGGTATCAGAAGGCCTGAGTTCTAGTCGGGCTCTGCTTCGGACTGGTTATCAGGAGGTAGGCAACTGTGTTCAGTTTAACAAGCATTTTGGGGTGACATTACTATGTGACAGCAAAAAAGATGAATGCGCCTAGGCCAATCTCTGCTCTTAAGGAGAACAGGTTAAAGAGAGGTACAGACATAAATCTATAACTTCTGTACAGCATGATAAGAGCTGTAATTGAGGCCTGATTAAGAGTTCCTGGGCTAGAGATAAAAGGGCAGTTAGTTTTGCCAGAAGGATTTAGGGAAAGCCAAAAAAGAGGCAGTGACTTAAATGTGGGTCTCAGAAAGATGCCAGACAGACCATGGGAAGATGTGTTCCAGGTCAAGCAAAGGCAAGAAAGCATGAAACTATCACGTCTAATGAACCACAACTACTTCCATGCGTCTAAAGCAGCAGTCACAGACCAAATCCGGCCCTCCACCTGCCTTTGTATGGCCCTCCATCAAAGAATGGGTTTTACATGTTTGAACAGTTGAAGAAAAGAAATTGAAAAAAATAATATTTCATGACACATGAAAACTGCATGAAATTCACATTTCAGTGTCCATAAAGGTTTATTGAAACACAGCTATGCTCATTCATTTACACCTGGTCTATGGCTGCTTTAGCACTACCAGGGCAGAGCTGAGCAGTTTATGACTGAGACAAGAGGCCCACAGGCCTAATATATTTACTACCAGGCCCTTTACAGAAAAAGTTTGCCAACCTAGAGGCAAGTCTGCCACCTAGAGAAAAGCAAGCAGGAGAGGTAGCGAGCACTGAGACTGGAAAGTGTGGTAGTAGTCAAGTTGTGAAAGTCTCAGTAGAGTTGGGCTTGATTCCGTGAGTCATAGATGAGAAGTGATCAGAAGTTGTTAATGAGAGGGGAGACATGATCACATTTTCATTTTAGGAAGATCTTTGCCCTAGAATCCAAATGGAGAAAATGGTTAAGAATCTTGGGGAATTGGTAACAAGGGTCAGAGTTTAAACAGGAGTGAAGATGAAAAGGAAGGACAGACCAAACGTATTTCTGGTAAACCCCACTGGACTCATGACTAGTTAGATTTGGTGGGAGTGGGAGGGGATGGGGTTGAAGGAGATGAAGGAGTCAGGGATGAATCTAGCTTAAGTGGTTTTAGAAAAATGATATTAACGAAGATGGTCTGGGGCAGAGACAGATGGGGGATGAAGTTTGCTTGGGACACATTGATTCTGGGTAATGTTGGGGTCAGGGATTGGGAGACTATCTGGTGAGCAGTTGACTAGTCTGTGGGTCTGTAGCTCAGGGAAGAAGGGTCTGGGCTAGAGATAATGATGTGAAAAGTTCAAACCAAAGTAGAGGCTGAGACCACCATTCCCCTCCCCACGTATAACAGGATAGGGCCAAAAAAGTGGTTTTCAAAGTGGGTTCCTTGGAGACTAACAGGTCCTCCAGCATGGTTTGATAGGGGCTGAGTGGGTGGGACTTCAGGTTTCCACCCCTACTTCAACCTGAGCAGTTTTTCTTTGAAGTGTTTTATGTAGTGGATATTTACCTAAAAGTATGTTAAAATGATAAGTTCCTGTAGCTAAAGTGCTTGGCAACCACAAGACTTTAAAGTTTCTTAAGGTTTTTTTTTTCAGTTCTGGTAGGCCTATTGAGGTTGTGTAATCAATCCGTCTGCCTCCAGGCCAGGAATGTTTCAAGTCTATGGAAATGATGGTGAGAAGAGCCTTTCTTAATGCACTCAATGGCTGCTAATCACAACTGGTGAGGGGCTTCCTTGGCTGGGAGGACAGCACCCTCATTATCTCCCTCCTCATCTGTAGAGAGGGGCTCTTGTTAACCCTACAGGGCTACTGGAAATGAAAGAAGATCCCAGTATAAAATACCTGGCACTGGGTAGGTTCTGAGGAGGTGGAACCCTCAATCCTCATATTCATCAATCACTTTGACTCGCTTGTTAAATGGTGAAACCCTTGCACAGTGAGAAAGAGCTGGTGCCTCTGGCTCTTCCTTAGACACCTGCTCTTTGCTTTCCACTCTGACCTAGTGATCGTCATTTGGCCCCTCCCTTCAGTCGGATCCCAGCCTGCCTTTCCTATACCTGTCACTGCCTCTCTTCCCAAGTCAACCCTGCTGACTGAGAGATGGAAGATATTCCACAGTGAAAACCATTGGCTCTTTTGCCTTCTAGAAGTCCTGCACTGAGTTTCAATTGTCTGCAGAATAAACTTATTCATTTGAAAACATTTGCATTTACTGAGATGGTTGAGGCTTTTTATAATAACAAGCTGAAGCTTCTGTTTTCCATTGAACATGTTGGGTTCTTGCCTGTGACTTATCTTCAATCTGAGGCCAGAATGAAAGTGCTTCAGGCATCCTGTGGTCCATGTTCTGACTCTTTTGACCTATTCTTCTTGGCCTGCTGATCTGCTAAACTTTCCAGCCTAATTTCCAGGTTCTGCACCACCAAAGGTCTCGCAAAAATTGCAGGCTTGTTGCTGCTTGGCTCAGGAGCCCAGGGTCCACAAAACTGAGCTTGTGAGTTCAGTTCAGAGTGAGCCTGTTACTGATGCATGCACACAAAATATGGCACCCGTGACCTCACCAGGTTTCAAGTGTAACCCACTCCTTTTGACAGGAAATGAATTTAAAGCACATATTCTTATAACAGTCATTCATTCACTCAGTCATCAAACTGTTATTGGGAAACTTCTGTGTGCCTGGCTCAGTGACATCACAGAATATAGATGCACAAGCTCATGGAGCAACAGCTGGAAGAACAGGACATGATTTTACAATGCAATGGAGTTTCAACAGAGGTCTGAAGGAAGTCTTGAGAAGGGCAATGACTTCTACCTGACAGATGTAGACACCCATAGGGAGGCAATAACATTTGAGTGAGGTCCTGGGTACCTACAAATAAGAGGTAGCCAGGCAGAGAAGGGGAGGAAAGAATGTCCCAGGTAGAGAAAACAGTATTGCTTAGGCCGCATAGGCTATCAAAACCAATAACCAATGGCTAGAGTGATTTCTTAAACATCTCTCTTTCCTCTCGTCATTGTCTCCAGCTGAATTCACCGAAGTTAGTGAATAACCCCACATGGCTTATTAATAATGGCAAAGCACTATTTTGGGAACTACAACATGCTACTCCCAACACCACTTCCCATTTACCATGCCAGATCCTTCTCTTCTTTAGGAATTCCAGTGGTCTCAGTTTTGCTGTGGTTAACTGAGAATCCACGGAAGCAGCATCCAACAAAGCACTTTTTACAACCTTAGTTGAGTTGATGACTATTTTTTCTACCATTTTCAAAAAATCTCTGAGCATACTGCATAACCAGCTTCTGGGGAGCTTTGCATAATTTTCTCAACTGTCAGTGGGTGATCCTTCAACACCTGAATTCTTAGCAATAGCTATTGCCAGAATTTTGAGTGTTCTTTTAATTATTTCTGTGCTAACTTTTTACTCTTCATTAGCTGGAGCAGTGAATCTAAGGATGAAATGTACCGAGGCAAAGCACCCAAATGATACCTTTTTCAATAGTAACTCCTGTAGCCTTCAGTGTATCTGACTCTCTTTTTTTCATTCTTTTCCACATCATTTTTCCCATCAACCTTCAGCACAGCTATTGCATCCAAAATTTTGCCAGATGTTCTTCTAGTTTTCCTTTTTCATAGACACTAATAGTAACATCTAACTGCTCAATTATTTCTTGCATTTTTTTCATTATTATACTTCAAGTTTTAGGGTACATGTGCACAATGAGCAGGTTAGTTACATATGTATACATGTGCCATACTGGTGTGCTGCACCCATTAACTCGTCATTTAGCATTAGGTATATCTCCTAAAGCTGTCCCTCCCCCCTCCCCCAACCCCACAATAGTCCTCAGAGTGTGATGTTCCCCTTCCTGTGTCCATGTGTTCTCATTGTTCAATTCCCACCTATGAGTGAGAATATGCGGTGTTTGGTTTTTTGTTCTTGCGATAGTTTACTGAGAATGATGATTTCCAATTTCATCCATGTCCCTACAAAGGACATGAACTCATCATTTTTTATGGCTGCATAGTATTCCATGGTGTATATGTGCCACATTTTCTCAATCCAGTCTATCATTGTTGGACATTTGGGTTGGTTCCAAGTGTTTGCTATTGTGAGTAGTGCCACAATAAACATACGTGTGCATGTATCTTTATAGCAACATGATTTATAGTCCTTTGGGTATACACCCAGTAATGGGATGGCTGGGTCAAATGGCATTTCTATTTCTAGATCCCTGAGGAATTGACACACTGACTTCCACAATGGTTGAACTAGTTTACAATCCCACCAACAGTGTAAAATTGTTCCTATTTCTCCACATCCTCTCCAGCACCTGTCGTTTCCTGACTTTTTAATGATTGCCATTCTAACTGGTGTGAGATGGTATCTCATTGTGGTTTTCATTTGCATTTCTCTGATGGCCAGTGATGGTGAGCATTTTTTCATGTGTTTTTTGGCTGCATAAATGTCTTCTTTTGAGAAGTGTCTGTTCATGTCCTTCGCCCGCTTTTTGATGGGGTTGTTTGTTTTTTTCTTGTAAATTTGTTGGAGTTCATTGTAGATTCTGGATATTAGCCCTTTGTCAGATGAGTAGGTTGCAAAAATTTTCTCCCATTTTGTAGGTTGCCTGTTCACTCTGATGGTAGTTTCCTTTGCTGTGCAGAAACTCTTTAGTTTAATTAGATCCCATTTGTCAATTTTGGCTTTTGTTGCCATTGCTTTTGGTGTTTTAGACATGAAGTCCTTGCCCATGCCTATGTCCTGAATGGTAATGCCTCGGTTTTCTTCTAGGGTTTTTATGATTTTCGGTCTAACATTTAAGTCTTTAATCCATCTTAAATTAATTTTTGTATAAGGTGTAAGGAAGGGATCCAGTTTCAGCTTTCTACATATGGCTAGCCAGTTTTCCCAGCATCATTTATTAAATAGGGAATCCTTTCCCCATTGCTTGTTTTTCTCAGGTTTGTCAAAGATCAGATAGTTGTAGATACATGGCGTTATTTCTGAGGGCTGTGTTCTGTTCCATTGATCTATATCTCTGTTTTGGTACTAGTACTATGCTGTTTTGGTTACTGTAGCCTTGTAGTATAGTTTGAAGTCAGGTAGCGTGATGCCTCTAGCTTTGTTCTTTTGGCTTAGGATTGACTTGGCGATGCGGGCTCTTTTTTGGTTCCATATGAACTTTAAAGTAGTTTTTTCCAGTTCTGTGAAGAAAGTCACTGGTAGCTTGATGGGGATGGTATTGAATCTATTAATTACCTTGGGCAGTATGGCCATTTTCACGATATTGATTCTTCCTACCCATGAGCATGGAATGTTGTTCCGTTTGTTTGTATCCTCTTTTATTTCACTGAGCAGTGGTTTGTAGTTCTCCTTGAAGAGGTCCTTCACATCCCTTGTACATTGGATTCCTAGGTATTTTGTTCTCTTTGAAGCAATTGTGAATGGGAGTTCACTCATGATTTGGCTCTCTGTTTGTCTGTTATTGGTGTATAAGAATGCTTGTGATTTTCGTACATTGATTTTGTATCCTGAGACTTTGCTGAAGTTGCTTATCAGCTTAAGGAGATTTTGGGCTGAGACAGTGGGATTTTCTAGATATACAATCATATCGTCTGCAAACAGGGACAATTTGACTTCCTCTTTTCCTAATTGAATACCCTTTATTTCCTTCTACTGCCTGATTGCCCTGGCCAGAACTTCCAACACTATGTTGAATAGGAGTGGTGAGAGAGGGCATCCCTGTCTTGTGCCAGTTTTCAAAGGGAATGCTTCCAGTTTTTGCCCACTCAGTATAATATTGGCTGTGGGTTTGTCATAGACAGCTGTCATTATTTTGAGATACATCCCATCAATACCTAATTTATTGAGAGTTTTTAGCATGAAGGGTTGTTGAATTTTGTCAAAGGCCTTTTCTGCATCTATTGAGATAATCATGTGGTTTTTGTCTTTGGTTCTGTTTATATGCTGGATTACATGTATTGATTTGCATATATTGAACCAGCCTTGCATCCCAGGGATGAAGCCTACTTGATCATGGTGGATAAGCTTTTTGATGTGCTGCTGGATTCGGTTTGCCAGTATTTTATTGAGGATTTTTGCATCAATGTTCATCAAGGAGATTGGTCTAAAATTCTCTTTTTTGGTTGTGTCTCTGCCAAGCTTTGGTATCAGGATGATGCTGGCCTCATAAAATGAATTAAGAAGGATTCCCTCTTTTTCTATTGATTGGAATATTTTCAGAAGGAATGGTACCAGGTCCTCCTTGTACCTCTGGTAGAATTCAGCTGTGAATCCATCTGGTCCTGGACTCTTTTTGGTTGGTAAGCTATTGATTATTGCCACAATTTCAGAGCCTGTTATTGGTCTATTCAGAGATTCAACTTCTTCCTGGTTTAGTCTTGGGAGGGTGTATGTGTCGAGGAATTTATCCATTTCTTCTAGATTTTCTAGTTTATTTGCGTAGAGGTGTTTATAGTATTCTCTGATGGTAGTTTGTATTTCTGTGGGATCAGTGGTGATATCCCCTTTATCACTTTTTATTGCGTCTATTTGATTCTTCTTTCTTTTCTTCTTTATTAGTCTCGCTAGTGGTCTATCAATTTTGTTGATCCTTTCAAAAAACCAGCTCCTGGATTCATTAATTTTTTGAAGAGTTTTTTGTGTCTCTATTTCCTTCAGTTCTGCCCTGATTTTAGTTATTTCTTGCCTTCTGCTAGCTTTTGAATGTGTTTGCTCTTGCTTTTCTAGTTATTTTAATTGTGATGTTAGGGTGTCGATTTTGGATCTTTCCTGCTTTCTCTTGTGGGCATTTAGTGCTATAAATTTCCCTCTACATGCTGCTTTGAATGTGTCCCAGAGATTCTGGTATGTTGTGTCTTTGTTCTTGTTGGTTTCAAAGAACATCTTTATTTCTGCCTTCATTTCGCTATGTACCCAGTAGTCATTCAGGAGCAGGTTGTTCAGTTTCTATGTAGTTGAGCGGTTTTGAGTGAGTTTCTTAATCCTGAGTTCTAGTTTGATTGCACTGTGGTCTGAGAGACAGTTTGTTATAATTTCTGTTCTTTTACATTTGCTGAGGAGAGCTTTACTTTCAACTATGTGGTCAATTTTGGAATAGGTGTGGTGTGGTGCTGAAAAAAATGTATATTCTGTTGATTTGGGGTGGAGAGTTCTGTAGATGTCTATTAGGTCTGCTTGGTGCAGAGCTGAGTTCAATTCCTGGATATCCTTGTTAACTTTCTGTCTCGTTGATCTGTCTAATGTTGACAGTGGGGTGTTAAAGTCTCCCACTATTATTGTGTGGGAGTCTAAGTCTCTTTGTAGGTCACTCAGGACTTGCTTTATGAATCTGGGTGCTCCTGTATTGGGTGCATATATATTTAGGATAGTTAGCTCTTCTTGTTGAAATGATCCCTTTACCATTATGTAATGGCCTTCTTTGTCTCTTTTGATCTTTGTTGGTTTAAAGTCTGTTTTATCAGAGACTAGGATTGCAACCCCTGCCTTTTTTTGTTTTCCATTTGCTTGTTAGATCTTCCTCCATCCTTTTATTTTGAGCCTATGTGTGTCTCTGTACATGACATGGGTTTCCTGAATACAGCACACTGATGGGTCTTGACTCTTTATCCAATTTGCCAGTCTGTGTCTTTTAATTGAAGGATTTAGTCCATTTACATTTAAAGTTAATATTGTTATGTGTGAATTTGATCTTGTCATTATGATGTTAGCTGGTTATTTTGCTCGTTAGTTGATGCAGTTTCTTCCTAGCCTCGATGGTCTTTACAATTTGGCATGATTTTGCAGTGGCTGGTACCGGTTCTTCCTTTCCATGTTTAGTGCTTCCTTCAGGAGCTCTTTTAGGGCAGGCCTGGTGGTGACAAAATCTCTCAGCATTTGCTTGTCTGTAAAGGATTTTATTTCTCCTTCACTTATGAAGCTTAGTTTGGCTGGATATGAAATTCTGGGTTGAAAATTCTTTTCTTTAGGAATGTTGACTATTGGCCCCCACTCTCTTCTGGCTTGTAGAGTTTCTGCCGAGAGATCAGCTGTTAGTCTGATGGGCTTCCCTTTGAGGGTAACCCAATCTTTCTCTCTGGCTGCCCTTAACATTTTTTCCTTCATTTCAACTTTGGTGAATCTGACAATTATGTGTCTTGGAGTTGCTCTTCTCGAGGAGTATCTTTGTGGCGTTCTCTGTATTTCCTGAATCTGAATGTTGGCCTGCCTTGCTAGATTGGGGAAGTTCTCCTGGATAATATCCTGCAGAGTGTTTTCCAACTTGGTTCCATTCTCTCCGTCACTTTCAGGTATACCGATCAGATATAGATTTGGTCTTTTCACATAGTCCCATATTTCTTGGAGGCTTTGTTCATTTCTTTTTATTCTTTTTTCTCTAAACTTCCCTTCTCGCTTCATTTCATTCATTTCATCTTCCATCACTGATACCCTCTCTTCCAGTTGATCGCATCGGCTCCTGAGGCTTCTGCATTTTTCACGTAGTTCTCAAGCCTTGGCTTTCAGCTCCATCAGCTCCTTTAAGCACTTCTCTGTATTGGTTATTCTAGTTATACATTCGTCTAAATTTTTTTCAAAGTTTTTAACTTCTTTGCCTTTGGTTTGAATTTCCTCCTGTAGCTCAGAGTAGTTTGATCGTCTGAAGCCTTCTTCTCTCAACTCATCAAAGTCATTCTCCGTCCCACTTTGTTCCGTTGTTGGTGAGGAGCTGCATTCCTTTGGAGGAGGAGAGGTGCTCTGCTTTTTAGAGTTTCCAGTTTTCCTGCTCTGTTTTTTCCCCATATTTGTGGTTTTATCTACTTTTGGTCTTTGATGATGGTGACGTACAGATGAGGTTTTGGTGTGGATGTCCTTTCTGTTTGTTAGTTTTCCTTCTAACAGACAGGACCCTCAGCTGCAGGTCTGTTGGAGATTGCTAGAGGTCCACTCCAGACCCTGTTTGCCTGGGTACCAGCAGCGGTGGCTGCAGAACAGCGGATTTTCGTGAACCGCAAATGCTGCTGTCTGATCGTTCCTCTGGAAGTTTTGTCTCAGAGGAGTACCCGGCCGTGTGAGATGTCAGTCTGCCCCTACTGGGGGGTGCCTCCCAGTTAGGCTGCTCGGGTGTCAGGGGTCAGGGACCCACTTGAGGAGGCAGTCTGCCCGTTCTCAGATCTCCAGCTGCTTGCTGGGAGAACCACTACTCTATTCAAAGCTGTCAGACAGGGACATTTAAGTATGCAGAGGTTACTGGTGTCTTTTTATTTGTCTGTGCCCTGCCCCCAGAGGTGGAGCCTACAGAGGCAGGCAGGCCTCCTTGAGCTGTGGTGGGCTCCACCCAGTTCGAGCTTCCCTCCTGCTTTGTTTACCTAAGCAAGCCTGGGCAATGGCGGGTGCCCCTCCCCCAGCCTCGCTGCCGCCTTGCAGTTTGATCTCAGATTCCCGTGCTAGCAATCAGTGAGACTCCGTGGGCGTAGGACCCTCCGAGCCAGATGCGGGATATAATCTCCTGGTGTGCCATTTTTTAAGCCCGTCGGAAAAGCACAGTATTTGGGTGGGAATGACCCGATTTTCTTTGACTAGGAAAGGGAACTCCCTGACCCCTTGCACTCCCCAAGTGAGGCAATGCCTCACCCTGCTTCAGCTCACGCACGGTGCGCTGCACCCACTGTCCTGTGCCCACTGTCTAGCGCTCCCTAGTGAGATGAACCCAGTACCTCAGATGGAAATGCAGAAATCACCCATCTTCTGCGTCGCTCATGCTGGGAGCTGTAGACCGGAGCTGTTCCTATTCGGCCATGTTGGCTCTACCCCATCGCATATTTTTCTCAGTTTGAGTCTTGTCACCTTTTCCATCCAAGAACATGGCATCATCTTTGGTCACAATGACTGCTCCAACTTTTCCTAAGTCATGAAACTGAACATCTTCAAGCTTTAGGGTCAAGCTCTCTTTTCCAAACACCATGCCATTGTAGCAATAGCTTTGTTTGGTCTTTCTATGTCACCAATGCCTGTAGTTTTGACTACTGTAGCCCAAATGCCAACTTTTATCCTATTTTAAATGATCATACTGAGAGCATCTTCAGCAATTATGACCAAAGACTTTCAGTGGACATTGGCAATTTTAAGGTGAGTACAATTAACTGCTTACTGGAAATCCCAAGCATCCTAGAATTCTCCTTTCTAGACTTTTGATATGTTATTCAAGTAGGGAGACATGTAATCTTGGTCAATCTCTGTTGTCTAATTCATTCAGTATTTTTCTGTCCTTTACTGTGATGACACCCTTCCAACATTTGTGATTACATCAGAAATGATGTTGCTGATTTGTTTGTCTCCATTTGCAGACGTTGTGTAAATGGAGAAATCTCTTCAGGAGTTGTCACAGGTTTAGGCTGCTTCTTAAGTTTGGTAATTACAGTATCAGCACATAACATCACACCTTTCCTGGTTTCCACTGGATTAACACCTTTGCTAATCTCTACTAAGCCTTCCATGGTGATGGAGCATGCCAGTACAGTAGCAGTGGTGGTGCCACCCCAGCCTCTTCATTTGTGTGTTGGCAACATCCTGATCAAATCTGGTGCCAGTATTTATCTTGTAAGTCAATTGACCTGCAACAGATACATCATCTTCTGTTACTTTGAGGCTTCCCTGTCTCTGTTCAGGAATCACCGTTCTTCCCTTTGGCATCATAGTAATGGCTACAGCACCTGCTAGAAGGTCTGTACCTTGAAGCATTAGGTCTCAAGCATGTGCACTGAATTGTCCATCTTTGGGATAATTCTGAGTGTGGTGAGGAACCAGTGTGCCAAACCCTGGCTTCATCTGGCAAAGAACTGTGGGTAATGAAAGCATTTCTGCAGGGTAGGTGGCTAAACGGCGAGGCAGACCTCAGCTACAAGGGAGGGGCAGAATGCAGGATGTATACCCAACAATTTTTTAAGTAGGAAGAAGGCAAGGTCAGATTTCAGTTTTTGAAAGATCACCCTCTGCAACTTTTTAAAAGATGGGCTAGAGGGGATGAATCTGCAAAGAAAACTCTAGCAAAAGAGGATGAGTATAGGGTAGGAGTGTCTTAGAACATTGAAAGAAGGATACACATTGGAGAAATTGTATAAGGCTGAGCAAATTGGATTTGGTGAAGGAGTAGTGGCAGGAAAGGAAAAGATCGTTCAGTCAATAGACTGCCAAGTGGCAGGGGAAGGGGAATGATCAAGTTTAGTGGAGGGGCTCACCCTCATAGAGGGAAGTCTGAATCCATTGGGAAGAAAAGAAGATGCAGATTCCCTCCACTTCTTGACTCCCAGAGCCTTGGAGACAGGTTAGGCCTCCCTTTGCTCTCTCCTTCCCTAACAGGTCCTTGTCTCCCGCTAGCTCAGCCCAATAAGTCATGCTGCAGACTAGAGAGGCATTTGTATTTCCAGATTCTTCTAGCTAAATGTGTACCATGTGTCCCGCTAACCTTTACAACAGCGGGAAAATGTCTTCTAATTAACCAGAATATAAAGGATGAATGGAGCAGCCTGGCAGTCTCCTGTAGTCATTATCATTTGGAGGAGATGAATGTACCTAGTAAGATTTCCATCAACCAGTTACAGCCAGCACTTTTCCCTTGGGAGTCCTGACTTTGTTCACATACAGTGAAAACCATGCACAGTATATGTGTATGATGTGTATGACTTCTTTTCTGTATGTGAATATTTGTATCCATGTGTTTACATGTGTTTGAATATGTACTTGTGAGTGTGCTTGTTGTAGGCAGAAATGTGCATGTATGCATGGGTAAGTGCACAGTACGAGAAGCAGCCCAGTGAATATTAAGCATACTATCAGGGGGTGTGCATTAAATTGTAGCCAGACCATGGAGCCAGCCCCAGGTTCCATTTTACCTCCACTGCATTGATAGTTACAGAATCTTCTTTTTACAGACAACTGGTTCAGTATAATATCATTGGCACAAGGCTAATGGGTGCTCCATGAAAAAAGATCCATGTACAAACAACATGAATGAGTATATCCCAGAAATTCTCTATGTTCTTTCTATGTTGTTCATCTTCTTGTTTTGACTTTCTTTTCTGACTGGGTCTGCTGGTAGTGCACTCTGGAGTTCTGGAGACCTGCCTTTGTTCTCTGACCCTTCACAACCTGGTCTCTCCCAGTCTGTTGAGTTAGCTCTTCAATTAGCTTATTTCATGGCTGATTTCCTATGGTGCTGCACATTTCCATGATCACTCATCACCCCACCCACCAGAGCAGACTGTTAAAAAAACAAGATGGCTATATATAACTCAGGGTGTGACTGCTTCCCTGGGATTGCTCAAAAACTGAGACCCCAGCATCTGGAGGTGATGTCTTAATGCTAATATTCTGGAGGTGGAGCCAAGATGGCCGAATAGGAACAGTTCCAGTCTACAGCTTCCAGTGTGAGCAACACAAAAGATGAATGATTTCTCCATTTCCAACTGAGGTACCGGGTGCATCTCACTGGAGATTGTCGGAGAGTCGGTGCAGGACAGTGGGTGCAGTGCACTGAGCCTGAGCCGAAGCAGGGCAAGGCATCGCCTCACCCAGGAAGTGCAAGGGGTCGGGGAATTCACTTTCCTAGCCAAGGAAAGGGGTGACGGACGGCACCTGGAAAATTGGGTCACTCCCACCCTAATACTGTGCTTTTCCAACAGTCTTAGCAAATGGCACACCAGGAGATTATATCCCACCCCTGGCTCAGAGGGTCCTACACCCATGGAGCCTCGCTCATTGCTAGCACAGCAATCTGAGATCAAACTGCAAGGCAGCAGCGAGGCTGGGGGAGGGGTGCCCGCCGTTGCTGAGGCTTGAGTAGGTAAACAAAGTGGCGGCTGGGAAGCTCGAACTGGGTGAAGCCCGCCACAGCTCAAGGAGGCCTGCCTGCCTCTGTATACTCCACCTTTTGGGGCAGGGCATAGCCAAACAAAAGGCAGCAGAAACCTCTGCAGACTTAAATGTCCCTGTCTGACAGCTTTGAAGAGAGTAGTGGTTCTCCCAGCATGCAGCTTGAGATCTGAGAATGGGCAGACTGCCTCCTCAAGTGGATCCCTGAACCCTGAGTAGCCTAACTGGGAGGCGCCCCCCAATAGGGGCAGACTGACACCTCACGCGGCCGGGTACTCCTCTGAGACAAAACTTCCAGAGGAACGATCAGGCAGCAACATTTGCTGTTCACCAATATCCGCTGTTCTGCAGCCTCCGCTGCTCATACCCAAGCAAACAGGGTCTGGAGTGGACCTCCGGCAAACACCAACAGACCTGCAGCTGAGGGTCCTGACTGTTAGAAGGAAAACTAACAAACAGAAAGGACATCCACACCAAAACCCCATCTGTACGTCACCATCATCAAAGACCAAAAGTAGATAAAACCACACAGATGGGGAAAAAACAGAGCAGAAAAACTGAAAATTCTAAAAATCAGAGCGCCTCTCCTCCTCCAAAGGAACGCAGCTCTTCACCAGCAAAGGAACAAAGCTGGACAGAGAATGACTTTGACGAGTTGAGAGAAGAAGGCTTCAGATGATCAAACTACTCTGAGCTAAAGGAGGAAGTTCGAACTCATGGCAAAGAAGTTAAAAACCTTGAAAGAAGATTAGACAAATGACTAACTAGAATAACCAATGCAGAGAAGTCCTTAAAGGACCTGATGGAGCTGAAAACCGTGCACGAGAACTACGTGATGAATGCACAAGCCTCGATAGCCAATGCGATCAACTGGAAGAAAGGGTATCAGTGATGGAAGATCAAATGAATGAAATGAAGCGAGAAGAGAAGTTTAGAGAAAAAAGAATAAAAAGAAATGAACAAAGCCTCCAAGAAATATGGGACTATGTGAAAAGACCAAATCTATGTCTGATTGGTGTACCTAAAAGTGACAGGGAGAATGGAACCAAGTTGGAAAACACTCTGCAGGATATTATCCAGGAGAACTTCCCCAATCTAGCAAGGCAGGCCAACATTCAAATTCAGGAAATACAGAGAACACAACAAAGATACTCCCAGAGAAGAGCAACTCCAAGACACATAATTGTCAGATTCACCAAAGTTGAAATGAAGGAAAAAATGTTAAGGGCAGCCAGAGAGAAAGGTCGGGTTACCCTCAAAGGGAAGCCCATCAGACTAACAGCTGATCTCTCGGCAGAAACTCTACAAGCCAGAAGAGAGTGGGGGCCAATAGTCAACATTCCTAAAGAAAAGAATTTTCAACCCAGAATTTCATATCCAGCCAAACTAAGCTTCATAAGTGAAGGAGAAATAAAATCCTTTACAGACAAGCAAATGCTGAGAGATTTTGTCACCACTAGGCCTGCCCTAAAAGAGCTCCTAAAGGAAGCACTAAACATGGAAAGGAACAACTGGTACCAGCCACTGCAAAAACATGCCAAATTGTAAAGACCATCAAGGCTAGGAAGAAACTGCATCAACTAATGAGCAAAATAACCAGCTAACATCATAATGACAGGATCAAATTCACACATAACAATATTAACCTTGAATGTAAATGAACTAAATGCTCCAGTTAAAAGACACAGACTGGCAAATTGGATAAAGAGTCAAGACCCATCAGTGTGCTATATTCAGGAAACCCATCTCCCGTGCAAAGACACACATAGACTGAAAATAAAGGGATGGAGGAAAAGCTACCAAGCAAATGGAAAACAAAAAAAGGCAGGGGTTGCAATCCTAGTCTCTGATAAAACAGACTTTAAACCAACAAAGATCAAAAGAGACAAAGAAGGCCATTACATAGTGGTAAAGGGATCAATTCAACAAGAAGGGCTAACTATCTTAAATATATATGCACCCAATACAGGAGCACCCAGATTCATAAAGCAAGTCCTGAGTGACCTACAAAGAGACTTAGACTCCCACACAATAATAGTGGGAGACTTTAACACCCCACTGTCAACATTAGACAGATCAACGAGACAGAAAGTTAACAAGGATATCCAGGAATTGAACTCAGCTCTGCAGCAAGCAGACCTAATAGACATCTACAGAACTCTCTACCTCAAATCAACAGAATATACATTCTTTTCAGCACCACACCACACCTATTCCAAAATTGACCACATAGTTGGAAGTAAAGCACTCCTCAGCAAATGTAAAAGAACAGAAATTATAACAAACTGTCTCTCAGACAACAGTGCAATCAAACCAGAACTCAGGATTAAGAAACTCACTCAAAACCGCTCAACTACATGGAAACTGAACAACCTGCTCCTGAATGACTACTGGGTACATAACGAAATGAAGGCAGAAAAAAAGATGTTCTTTGAAACCAACGAGAACAAAGACACAACATACCAGAATCTCTGGGACACATTCGAAGCAGTGTGTAGAGGGAAACTTATAGCACTAAATGCCCACAAGAGAAAGCAGGAAAGATCAAAAATTGACACCTTAACATCACAAATTAAAAGAACTAGAGACTTTTTAATGATTGCCATTCTAACTGGTGTGAGATGGTATCTCATTGTGGTTTTGATTTCCATTTCTCTGATGGTCAGTGATGATGAGCATTTTTTCATGTGTCTTTTGGCTGCATAAAAGTCTTCTTTTGAGAAGTGTCTGTTCATATCCTTCGCCCACCTTTTGATGGGGTTGTTTGTTTTTTTCTTGTAAATTTGTTTGAGTTCATTGTAGATTCTGGATATTAACCCTTTGTCAGATGAGTAGGTTGCGAACATTTTCTCCCATTTTGTAGGTTGCCTGTTCACTCTGATGGTAGTTTCTTTTGCTGTGCAGAAGCTCTTTAGTTTAATTAGATCCCATATGTCAATTTTGGCTTTTGTTGCCATTGCTTTTGGTGTTTTAGGCATGAAGTCCTTGCCCATGCCTATGTCCTGAATGGTAATGCCTAGGTTTTCTTCTAGGGTTTTTATGGTTTTCGGTCTAACATTTAAGTCTTTAATCCATCTTGAATTAATTTTTGTATAAGGTGTAAGGAAGGGATCCAGAAAACAACAGGTGCTGGAGAGGATGTGGAGAAATACAAACACTTTTCCACTGTTGGTGGGACTGTAAACTAGTTCAACCATTGTGGAAGTCAGTGTGGCGATTCCTCAGGGATCTAGAACTAGAAATACCATTTGACCCAGCCATCCCATTACTGGGTATATACCCAAAGGACTATAAATCATGCTGCTATAAAGACACATGCATGCTTATGTTTATTGTGGCAGTATTCACAATAGCAAACACTTGGAACCAACCCAAATGTCCAGCAATGATAGACTGGATTAAGAAAATGTGGCACATATACACCATGGAATACTATGCAGCCATAAAAAATGATGAGTTCATGTCCTTTGTAGGGACATGGATGAAATTGGAAATCATCATTCTCAGTAAACTATCGCAAGGACAAAAAACCGAACACCACATGTTCTCACTCATAGATGGGAATTGAACAATGAGAACACATGGACACAGGAAGGGGAACATCACACTCTGGGCACTGTTGTGGGGTGGAGGCAGGGAGGGATAGCCTTAGGAGATAAACCTAATGCTAAATGGCGAGTTAATGGGTGCAGCACAGCAGCATGGCACATGTATACATATGTAACTAACCTGCACATTGTGCACATGTACCCTAAAACTTAAAGTATGATAATAAAAAAAAAAGAACTAGAGAAGCAAGAGCAAACACATTCAAAAGCTAGCAGAAGGGAAGAAATAACTAAAATCAGAGCAGAGCTGAAGGAAATAGAGACACAAAAAAACCCTTCCAAAAATCAATGAATCCAGGAGTTGATTTTTTGAAAAGATCAACAAAATTGATAGACCACTAGCAAGACTAATAAAGAAGAAAAGAGGAAAAATCAAATAGACGCAATAAAAAGTGATAAAGGGGATATCACCACCGATCCCACAGAAATACAAAATACCATCAGAGAATACTATAAACACCTCTATGCAAATAAACTCGAAAATCTGGAAGAAATGGATAAATTCCTCGACACATACACCGTCCCAAGACTAAACCAGCAAAAAGTTGAATCTCTGAAGAACAATAACAGGCTCTGAAATTGAGGCAATAATTAATAGCTTACCACCCAAAATAACTCCAAGACCAGACGGATTCACAGCCGAATTCTACCAGAGGTACAAGGAGGAGCTGGTACCATTCCTTCTGAAACTATTCCAATCAATAGAAAAAGAGGGAATCCTCCCTAACTCATTTTATGAGGCCAGCATCATTCTGATACCAAAGCCTGGCAGAGACACAACAAAAAAAGAGAATTTTAGACCAATATCCCTGATGAACTTCAATGCAAAAATCCTTAATAAAATACTGGCAAACTGAATCCAGCAGCACATCAGAAAGCTTATCCACCATGATCAAGTGGGCTTCATCCCTGGGATGCAAGGCTGGTTCAACATACACAAATCAATATATGTAATCCAGCATATAAACAGAACCAAAGACAAAAACCACATGATTATCTCAATAGATGCAGAAAAGGCCTTTAACAACATTCAACAGCCCTTCATGCTAAAAACTCTCAATAAATTAGGTATTGATGGGATGTATCTCAAAATAATAAGAGCTATTTATGACAAACCCACCACCAATATCATACTGAATGGGCAAAAACTGGAAGCATTCCCTTTGAAAACTGGCACAAGACAGGGATGCCCTCTCTCACCACTCCTATTCAACATAGTGTTGGAAGTTCTGGCCAGGGCAATCAGGCAGGAGAAAGAAATAAAGGGTATTCAATTAGGAAAAGAGGAAGTCAAATTGTCCCTGTTTGCAGATGACATGATTGTATATCTAGAAAACCCCATTGTCTCAGCCCAAAATCTCCTTAAGCTGATAAGCAACTTCAGCAAAGTCTCAGGATACAAAATCAATGTGCAAAAATCACAAGCATTCTTATACACCGATAACAGACAAACAGAGAGCCAAATCATGAGTGAACTCCCATTCACAATTGCTTCAAAGAGAATAAAATGCCTAGGAATCCAACTTACAAGGGATGTGAAGGAACTCTTCAAGGAGAACTACAAACCACTGCTCAATGAATAAAAGAGTATACAAACAAATGGAAGAACATTCCATGCTCATGGGTAGGAAGAATCAATATCGTGAAAATGGCCATACTACCCAAGGTAATTAATAGATTCAATGCCATCCCCATCAAGCTACCAATGACTTTCTTCACAGAATTGGAAAAAACTACTTTAAAGTACATGTGGAACCAAAAAAAGAGCCCACATTGCCAAGTCAATCCTAAGCCAAAAGAACAAAGCTGGAGGCATCACACTACCTGACTTCAAACTATACTACAAGGCTACAGTAACCAAAACAGCATGGTACTGGTACCAAAACATAGACCAATGGAACAGAACAGAGCTCTCAGAAATAGTGCCGCATATCTACAACTATCTGATCTTTGACAAACCTGACCAAAACAAGCAATGGGGAAAGGATTCCCTATTTAATAAATGATGCTGGGAAAACTGGCTAGCCATATGTAGAAAGCTGAAACTGGATCCCTTCCTTACACCTTATACTAAAATTAATTCAAGATGGATTAAAGATTTAAATGTTAGACCTAAAACCATAAAAACCCTAGAAGAAAACCTAGGCAATACCATTCAGGACATAGACATGGGCAAGGACTTCATGTCTAAAACACCAAAAGCAATGGCAACAAAAGCCAAAATTGACAAATGGGAACTAATTAAACTAAAGAGCTTCTGCACAGCAAAAGAAACTACCATCAGAGTGAGCAGGCAACCTACAAAATGGGAGAAAATTTTCGCAACCTACTCATCTGACAAAGGGCTAATATCTAGAATCTACAATGAACTCAAACAAATTTACAAGAAGAAAACAAACAACCCCATCAAAAAGTGGGTGAAGGATATGAACAGACACTTCTCAAAAGAAGACATTTATGCAGCCAAGACACATGAAAAAATGCTCATCATCACTGGCCGTCAGAGAAATGCAAATCAAAACCACAATGAGATACCATCTCACACCAGTTAGAATGGCGATCATTAAAAAGTCAGGAAACAACAGGTGCTGGAGAGGATATGGAGAAATAGGAACACTTTTCCACTGTTGGTGGGACTGTAAACTAGTTCAACCATTGTGGAAGTCAGTGTGTCGATTCCTCAGGGATCTAGAACTGGAAATGCCATTTGACCCAGCCATCCCATTACTGGGTATATACCCAAAGGTTTATAAATCATGCTGCTATAAAGACACATGCACATGTATGTTTATTGCGGCACTACTCACAATAGCAAAGACTTGGAACCAACCCAAATGTCCAACAATGATAGACTGGATTAAGAAAAGGTGGCACATATACACCATGGAATACTATGCAGCCATAAAAAATGATGAGTTCATGTCCTTTGTAGGGACATGGATGACGCTGGAAACCATCATTCTCAGCAAACTATCACAAGGACAGAAAACCAAACACTGCATGTTCTCACTCATAGGTGGGAATTGAACAATGAGAATACATGGTCACAGGAAGGGGCACATCACACACCAGGGCCTGTTGTGGGGTGGGGGGAGGGGGGAGGGATAGCAGTAGGAGATATAACTAATGTTAAATGACGAGTTAATGTTTGCAGCACACCGACATGGCACATGTTTATATATGTAACAAACCTGCACGTTGTGCACATGTACCCTAAAACTTACAGTATAATAATAAAAAAAGAAAGTTATTTGAAGAGACTGTAAATAAAAGTAAATTTAATCTAAGAAAAAAATGCTAATGTTCCTGGTGATGTGGATTTTGCCTAGAGCTTACCCCTCAGTGAAGGATCTTACATGACCCGTCAGTCAGCTCCCATATGGTGTGTGCCAACTGTAGGTTCTACCGTCGGTCAGCTGGGCCTGAATATACATTTTGTAGAGTTTGTGTTGTCAGTATGCGGAACCCTTGCCCAAAGAGCTGTGTCGCCTGCATTTCCCTGGGCTAACATGATGAGGACAAAGACTCTATCTGTGGGTTCTAACGTGCATCCGATGACCATGTGGTGGCTACAGGCAACACTGGTGATGCAACCTCTCAGACCCAGCTCAAAGCGGTAATCACCAAGTTCATATGTACATTATGGAGCTCCCTGCAGCTTTTCAGGTTCCTTCTCACTCGGTTCTCATCACCTTGACAAACTCCATCCTATGCTAAGTAGCAGGAAGTAAAAGAGGAAGAACAGAAGTCAGCTCAAGCTTGGGATGCATGATGACATCATCCATTACTAGAAGCAGCCCAATGAATATTAAGCACAGATCCATTAGGTTAGGCAGTCTTTCCTTGGGGAGGAACGAGTGGAGAGGGTGGACACAGAAATCAGAAGGATTCCTTCTGGGCCCTTGAAAGAGGCAAGGAGTGGGAGACTTTTCCTCAATGCAACCGTGAGAAGAGAGGAAGGGGGGGCTCCCTCTTAGCATCGCCTCCCCTCATGGCCATGCATATCTCATAGTGCCCATATCAGCCTCTACATGGAAAAGCCAAGCAGCTTTGCCCCTGGGAATGGCCTCTGTGGTGCTCTGGTCCCCTTCCTCATTCCCCTTCCTTTAGCAACACTAGAGCCAGAGACAAGGAGACGGTGTAGACTCTTTCTTCACCTCCCACTTGGCCAGGTGCCCTGAGCCATCTCCACAGATCTGACCACAAATGGGCTGCACCGGGTCATACAGACCCCTCACCCACTGCTGCCCTGATGCTGGGTTACCAGGGGTATCAGGCTCAAATTGTTGTCGCGGTGCTGGAACTGCTCCTGTTCTCCCAGGGATGGTGAATCAGAGGGCTATCCCCCTGCCGCACTGTATTAGCTAGGCTTGAATAATGTATGTTTCCCTACTAATGCCCTCTGTTTGATCATGTGTCCACGTTAGTGTTCATTGGAAATGTTCCTGCTGGATACACATGGAGAGTAATGCACATTTATAAAAACGGTTGGAATGCATGTTGGGAGGCTATGACTCCGTGGTAATAACTGAATTTTATCAGGGATTCAGATTACACAGTGACTTGCCTGCCAGGGAACAAACCCTTGGGGAACTTTTTCATGTAGCCAGAGTTGGGGGACTAGGAGGCAGCCTTCCTTGCATATCTGATTACTGTGAGCTTTGATTTGGGGATTGGCATGTTACCTCAAGTCCAGAGCAAATACCTGAGTTTTCAGAGCCTGAGCTTGGGAGCAGATCCTGGAGAAGGTTGACAGTTTCCCTGAGATTGCTTTGGGTGCAGATCACAAGAAAAGAGGCTGAGGCTCAGTGGAGAACACAGCTGTTTCCTGGCTGTGTGACTTACAGCAAGTCACCTAAACCACTTTGAACCCTGATTTGATTATCTATTGAGTAGGTATAATAACTACCAGTCAAGATTGTTGAAAGTATAAAGACCAAATGAAATGATTCTAGGCATTGAGGATACACCCATGAATAAAAATCCCTGCCTTTGTAGAGCTTACATTGCAATGTGGAGTGACAAAAATAACTACATAAATGGTATAGTATGTTAGAAAATTGGGAAGATAAAGTTGGGAAAGAGGCAGGGAGAGCTGGGGTTGCAGGTGTCATTTTAATGGAGTGGTCAGGGAAGGCCTCAGTGAAGAAATGGTGTTTGCACAAACACTTAAGGGAAAAGGGGAGCAAGTCGTAGAGATACCTGAGGGAAAGCTTTTTGGGGAATTGGCAGGCTGAAGCAGAAGCATGCCTGGCATATTGTAGGCACATCAGAGAGGCCTGTGAGGCTGGAGAAGGGCAATCGAAACCAAATACAGGGTCAGAGAGGTCATGGGGACAACAGATTGGTCTTGCAGGCCATCTTAAGGACTTTTACTCTGGAAGAGATGGGTTGCCACTGATGAGTTTTGAGCAGAGATATAATATGGTTTGACTTATGTTTTAATAGGATCCCTCTGGTTCTTGTGCTAAGGACAGACTATATAGGGACAAGGGTGGAAAATGGGAGTCCACAGTCACAAGGGGAAAGGTATCGCAGACTTGGATCAGGATGATGGATAATGGAAGTTGTGAGAAGTGGTTGCCTTTGGGATATATTTGGAAGGATTTGCTGATGGATTGTGTGTGGGTTTGAGAAAGAGGAGTCAAGGACGCTGATTTAAGTAAAGAACTTGTAAAGCACCCTGGACCTGGCACACATGAAGTGCCCAGTTACAGTCATTGTCACCACTGCTGGGTATCAATCTGAGCAGGGCTAAGTCAGCAGGCGGGGCCAGCTGGAAGATGGCACACTGGGTAGCTGGGATTAAACAGCTGCTCCAAGGCATATAACCAGAGACAGGGTGAAGCTGTTAGAGGCCAAGAGAATGCCTTGGGTAACAGGGGTGGTCAGACCAAAGGCGGCTGATGGGTACAGAGGAATGGCCTTTGGAATTATGGAGTTCTGGCTCTGGCACCTTTTGTGTGCTATTTGGCAAAGTTCTGATGAACTGAGGACTAGGCTGGACTTAGTGACAGGGTCAAAGCCAGATCTGATCCATCAGGCACCCACTTGAGTCAGGCACCATCTCCCAGTGACCTCCAGGATTCAGCTTCCCCTGCCCATAAGAGGTTGGCTTATGTAGGCTGGGTTTGGCTTGGCTAATTCCCTCTTCCCCCATGTGTCTCTTATCGTCCTGGGAGCAGCTATGTTGTCTCACAATGATGGCAGAGATGCAAGAGGCCAAGCCTAATCTGGCAAGGGCTTTTATGCCTTTGAACACATCAAGGCCTCCAAATTTCCCATGGCCAAAGCAAGTCACAAGGCCAAACCCAAAGTCAAGGAGTGGGGGAATGTACTCCACCTCCATAATGGAGGGAGCTAAAAAATCACATTGCAAATGGTGAGAACACAATGAGTGGCGACAATTTGGGCTCATGTTCTGATCTACCATACCCTGTCAGGGCTGACTCAGAATTGAGGTAGAGAAAAAGCTGTAGAGAAGCAGAGGTGGGCTGCAAGGCTGCACACATCGACGCTCATGAAAAGTTTGCTGAGGAGCAGGTTGAATTCAGTAGTTCTAGTGAAATCTCAGATATCTGTGAGAGGACAGTGGGGGAGTCCCAGAGCCTCTCAGAGTCCACCCAGTGGGAGACCACATTTTTGGCCTCCCTCAGAGGGCCAGCCTTGATAGTAACTTTTCCTTCATGTCTGAGGTCCTATTGCACTTGACCACTACCCTTGGAATGTCCCAGCCCAGAGAAGTTCCTGGCTTTGACCCACCATGGAATGTTCCAAGGCACAAGAGGGGATCCTTCTAGAGGGACCCTTATCCCTGGTCACAGGCAACAACTCACATTGTTTTTCCTCTTACCTTCTCTCTAGTCAAGAAGCAAATTGAGTTGAAGTCTCGAGGTGTGAAGCTGATGCCCAGCAAAGACAGCAGCCAGAAGACGTCTGTGTGTAAGTGTCCGCCCGCCAGCCCACCTGCCGGGCCTCTTGCTTGAGGTCACATGTGCAGGCACTAAACCGTGGGGAAGCCAGATGATGCTGGAATGACTTTCCTTCAACCCTGCTTCCTCCATCCTGGGCTCTGCGCTTGGACACACTGACCCAGTGGCCAGAGAGCAGCTCTGGGACCTGCCCTTTGCCTTCTCCTCCTCGTCTTCCCATTTTCCTCCTTTTCCTCTTCCTCACTTCCCATTTGAACTGCAGTCCAGGGAGTCATTACTGCTACATTTCTCTCTTTATTTTCCTTTTGAATCACTTCCACCTGCTAAGATAGTCCTCCTTCGGCTCCTCTTTTAGGAGCCAATAACCTTGGGCTGGAATCTTGGGGGCTACAGGGCCCCAGTTCCAGCTCCCAAGGCCAGATTGGGAAAGGGAGGCAGGGGAATGCCTAGTAACCTCCTCCAAGGGCCCCTGGACCTGGCTGGGCAAAGAGAGGACTGGGGAAGTGCGGGGGTGGGTACTGCCTCGGGTCAATGGGGAGGCACTGGGGACTCTCTTCTTGGGCATGGGGAGGATGACGTCTTTCAGAACATGTTCCTGCTACCCAGTGTTTGTAAGGTTAATAGGGGTCTACTTCTGGGGAGTGGCCTGGAATGTGGGTCCCAGAAACACCTGATCAGGGCTTGTGCTAAGGGGCTTTTGAGCTAAAGCCCAGGAAGGGCTGGGGATGGTTCTGGGCACCTCTACAAGACTGGGCTTGAAAGCGGGGGAGGTTTTTCCAGAAACCTTCCACTTTCCTTCTGAGCCAAGTGGTAGGGAGCCTTCCTGGGTCCTCCAAATGACTGACCTGGTTTTCCTTCTCCTTCCCTCTCTTTGCCCTTCCCCTGCATCTCCGGTCCTCTCTCCCTCCACTTTTTCTCCTCTTGCCACTTTCTGCTCCATCATTCTTCTCATCCTTCTGCTCCCGCCTCTTCTTTCCCTGCTTGTCTTCCTGTGCCTGACTTGCTCCTCCCACCCTCCCCATTCCTCCCTTTCCATCTCACCTCCATGTGCTCACTTTCCTGGAGATGCTAGAAGTACTTATTGAAGAGAGAAAGACATAGAGTGGCACCGGTGGTTTCCGAGCTCTGTGCCGATGTGTGTGGCCGGGAGAACATCAGGGGAAGAGGCACTTTGGTCTCAGGCTCCAACTGAACTGAGCCTGGGTTGGGGATTGTCTGTGGTCTTTGAAGTCGTCTGAGTGGAGACAGTTGCCACAGGCTGTTGGGTACAGCCAGGAACTGGCATCTCCAGTCACCCACCCTGAGGGACTGAATGGTAGAGGGCACCGGAAGAGCCTTCTTCTGTGCTTGACTTGGGGTTTAGGGGAAAGGACAGGGTGCTAGGAGAGCCCAAGGTCGGGCCAGGAATCTTCAGAGGGCTCAAGCCATGGCCCTGACCCTCACAGGCTTTTTCTTTCTGTAGCCACAGGAGACCCAATGAACTGAGGCAGGCACGATTTAATTTCACAGTTTGCCCTGGAGCCACAGGCAAACTTAAGGAAATGGCCCTGACTTAGGAGATCAAATATTTATCCCAATTGTGTCCTCAGGGATCGTGTTACCCCAGACACTAATGTTTCAGTTTTCACATCTGTAGAATGGGGATGCAAAACCCTACCCTGCCTTCCTCCCAAGAGTGTTGCCAGATCTAAGATGGGTCTTGTTGACCTAGGACTTCAGGAGGCCCACGGACTAGCCAAAAAAGTACATGTGATGCTATGGGTGCATTTTTCTGGAGACAGGATTCAGGGTTTTCATTAAGCCGACTAACGAAGATGCCAAAAACTCCCTCAGGAAGATAAAGAGAAACCCTGTTCTAATGAAAGAGTGCAAATGCTCTTTGCAAAATAAATATATATATATCTATCGAGAAGATATTAGCCTCCATTCTAAGAGTTCCTCAGAAAGAATGGGTGGTGACTTTAGCTGCCTCAGACCCAGGTAGCCACGTGTCTGCAGGTGGCTGGCCTCCTGTGTTCTGCCCAAATTCCCTGTGGACAGCTGTCCTGAAGTTCACGGGGAGAGTGGACCCAACTCTCTACCTTTACCCTTGCCATCAGTTCTGACCACCCACCCACCTGTAACTCCCTGCGTTGGGTAGAAGGTGTTCCCTTCATGAGCACGTTGCGGCTTCTCCCTCACCATAGTGGTCCTCCCAGAGTAGAGTAAGGATTACTCCCCATTCCTGTCCATCAGTAGCCAACAGGAAAGCAATGCTGTAAACACAAGCAGCTGGTTTTGAATAGGCAGAGAAGGCTGGAATTTAAAAAAAAAAAAAGGGGAGAAACACTTCATGCCTCCATAATTCAGACAGTAAACTGATCGCTGAGATTTAAGTTTGCTTGTTTCCTGGGGAAGCTTGAAGATCCTCGTGGGACCGCCATCCCCTGCTCAGTCCTCCCTGGAAGGGGACACTGGCTGGGTATGAGCCGCGTCACCGTTGGGTTTGTGACTTTCTGGATGGTGCCTGGGTTTCACCTGGGGCTGGCTGAGGAAAGGGGAGGCGGTAGGGTCTGCTCTGTCTGTCAGGGGCTTGTGGCTTGGTGGGTGGGCTTTGCCATGGTCTCGCCTCTTGAGTTCAGCCCCGTCCTGATGGGGCAGGCTTCTGTTCGTTCTGCTTCCCGGGTGATGTCAATACTGAATGAGAGGGCAAGAGAAGGGGACAGGGAACCGCTATATGTTCTTCACGTGCTGCAAGGGGGCTGTGTGGTTCCCATGAAGTGGTCAGCAGAGACTTTGGGATGGGTATGACTCGTGGGCCACAGGCTTGACTAGACAGAATCTAAAGAAGGTGGGTGCTTAGCTGGGAAGTCTGCAGTAGGGACGGATCACTGTGAAGCTCTAGGGGGACCTGGCTTACCACAGATAAGGCAGCAAATACAGCTCAGGCTTCCTCCTCCTTCCCACCCTCTGGGTGCCTTAGAGGACCCCCTAGTTACCTCCGTTCCATTACTTGCAAAACACCGAGGCTTCCAGGAAGCAGGAGCTTCCTCCGCTTCGGGAGTGGCACTTCCATCTTACTTTCCCAGCCTGAGGCGTCTGGACTGGTGGGAACAGCTCAGGATGTGAAAGCTTTGGAGGTAGAGGCTTGGCAAGGAAGGGGATGGGGGTAAGAGACAAGTAGGGGTAGGGGTAACTGGCTTGAATGTGCACTGCACACAACCAAGAGGATACCTGTGTCTGGCTTGAGCACACAGTCTGTCCAAATCCTCAGGTTCCGTGGCCAGCCATAGCCTGGGCTACCTGGAGGTTTAAACACGGTCTACTTCGGGCCTCTAACTGTAGACTCCCTCAGTGAGTCTAAAACGAGCTCCCCACCTTCCTTCTATGAAACCACCTGCATCCTCACAGGTACCCAGGCCCTGGAAATCCTGGAAATGCCCTGCTCCTTCTCCTCATGCCTTAGGTCCCCTGTGAGTCCCAGGGATTCTTTCTTTGCCACATCCATTCCTGCGGTCTCATGTCTAGCCTCGCTCCAGGCTCTTATTGTCCTCAGCCTGAATGATCACAAAACTTCCTAACTCATCTCTAGGTAACTGGCCCACCCTTGAGCCAGCGGGTCTCACCATGGCTTCTCCCCACCAGAACTCTCCAGCGGCTCCCCATCATTTTCAGGATCAGACTCAAACCCCGTAAAAGTCTGATCTCTGAAACCTCACCATCCACTATTCCTTGTCACTCTTCACCTTCCCTCCTACTCTGGTCACACTGCATAACACGCATTCTCTTTCCAGGTTTCCACCTCCCTCCTCGTGCCTGTCTATCTTTGTCATCTCTGTTGCCATGTGTCTAAATCCTATGAGCTCAGAAGGTCCGTGTTCGATGCTACCTCTTCCAGGCAGCCTCACATGCGGGTGCATCCTTCTTCCCTCCCCACTGTGGTCCCACAGTCTGCTTCCATGGTTTATGTCCTCACTCAACTGGAAACACCTTGAGGACAGTGGTCTTATCTGACTACCTTTCGCATTTCTCATGGTATCCAAATAAAGCCTTGTACACAGTAGGTGCTCAATGAATGCTTGTTGTGTACCTATGTGAGCAAGTGGGTGAGTGAGTAATGGAGTGCTTTGTTCACCTTATGGGACATTGAATGGGATGGGAGGGACGTGCGCAAAGTCGGAGAATGCCGAATGCTGTCCAGATGCCCTGGAACCCTTGTCTAGAGGTTGCTGTTGGGGTCATGGGATTGGTAAGGCTTTGAGTGGAACTCCTCCGACCAGGCTGTGTGCCTGGCTCCAGCTCCTGGTCATCCTCAAAGCCAGGAATCCAGCCTCCTCAGTACCAGCATCCCGACGAAAAGGAACAGGCAGGGGCCAAAGGATTGCCTACCCTCCCTGCTGTGTGTGTATCCGCTGCCCCCTGACCAAGCTTCTCCTCTAGCCAAGACAACTGTGCATATGGTTTTTGTAAATAGGACCCTGGCGCTGGCAAGTGTCAGAGCATTGCACCACCTGCCAGAACCATCACAGGTGCCATCTCTGCCCGGTGCTCTTGATGGGTGGCACTGGGTAGGGGATGCTCTGGTGACTGCTTACTCTGGCTCAAGAAGTATCTGATGGGAAGAGGTTTCTCAGAAGAAATGTCTGTGTTTGAGCTAAAGTCCCAGCTTTGAACTTTGACTGCAGCTTTCTCTTACATTCTTTACCGTTTCTGATCATGCACCCACCTTTTATTTAACTTTCTTTGAGTCATTTCTCCATCTGGGGCTGAGGTGGGGGGCTCATTTCATCTAGAGTCTCCACCCCAGATATGAAGCATAGGCGTGGTGGGGGGAGGTCACCAGGGGCTGTGGATGGTCCACCTCTGGCTGCTGGTGTGGGACGAGGGAAGCAGGTGGTGGTTGGCACGGAGGGCCTGTCTCTGAGCCCACACACTCGTGATGACTTTGCTCACAAAGGAATTTGTCAAAAGCAGCTTCCTATCTTGCACATTCAAGAAACCCCAGGCCAGTAGACTCTGGCCACCCCACACAGCCCCAACAAAGCAGGGCCTCATTCTGTCTCTGCCTTCACCTCCCACCCTGAGACATTGCCCCAGCTGGTGCCTCCCTGTGACTGTCCATCTCTGTGTGTGCTGTTTTTTTTTTTTTTTCTTGCCTTGTAGTAACTCAGGTTGGTGTGTCCCAAGGACATAATATGTGTCCAGACCCTGGCATACCCGAAAGGGGCAAAAGACTAGGCTCGGATTTCAGGTAAGATCTATTTGGGAATTTTCTAATTGCAAGAAGGGTGGGGTGGCCTGGCTGGGAGGAAGACAGGGGCTGGCCTTCCTGCAGGTGGAAATGGAGAGGATGGCATGGATATAGGAACAGACACTTTCTGGAGAAGAGCTATGGCTTTGACATTCTCTCCTGGTTCAGTCCTTGGCACAGTGCCCATGCTTTAGTCGGGGAGGGAACTGTAGACTGCCAATGTTATCCAGAAAACCTATGTTATGTACCCAGGGTACAAAGGGCTGCCATCTCAGTAATGACATGCCAGCAGGCAACCCGCGCCTGCAATAATCTAGGAGACCATTTTCCTTAAAGTTTATGGGTATCATCCACCCACTCTTAGCTGCCCTAACTGGTGCTTATCTCAGAGGATCGCTGTTTTGCTCACAAAGTCACCTTTTAACTCAATCCTAAAACCATTAAACGGTCCGAAAAAAGAAGATGAAGAGCAGATGTTCCTTTCAATGGAGATTTTTAGTGATAAAACAGTGGAGCAGAGATTAAGGGCCAGAAGGAAAAATAACATGTGTGGCTTCTTTATGGAACCAGGAAGGACTTGGGGCGGGGCTTGGCAGGCCCAGGGATGGAGCTTACAGACACACTTTGTCTCCCAGGTTAGGATCCAGCGTCCAGTTCACCTGCAACGAGGGCTATGACCTGCAAGGGTCCAAGCGGATCACCTGTATGAAAGTCAGCGACATGTTTGCGGCCTGGAGCGACCACAGGCCAGTCTGCCGAGGTGAGGGTGCCCTGGGGAAGGGAGGCTGGCCGGAGAGTTGGGCTAGAAGCCCAGCTCCCAGCACCTGAGGCCCAGGCTCTCAAGCAGACTGGCTCCCTTCCCTCCCTCCCTGTACTTATTTACCAATAAGCATACCTATCTAGCCCTTTCTCAGTATCAAGGCCTGCATTAGGATCAGGAGATACAGAGGTGGGGAAGATAAGCATTGTGGTGCTTGCGCTGCATGCACCTTACAGTCTAATGGGTGAGGCACATAAGAAACAGCTTGCTACCTCATTGAACGGATACTGAACCACACCTAGATAGGAAAGGAAGTCACCTTTTATACAGTCACCTTGAATCCCTCTGTTACAACACACATGCATCTTGAACCCTGTTTCTTTCCCCATATTGCAACAGACAGACTTGTCACTTCTGCAAGAGTGTTTTTACCTATGTAGTGATGACATGCTTCTAACCCCCTACCTGGGTGTTTTGTTCCCCAGGGCCCTGCCACCACATCCCCAGGTATCACATGAGCCAAGCCTGGGCTGGCCTAGCCCCTACCCCCCAAATAATCTTAAAATAACAGAGCCAAGTGTATTCCTGCTTTGGGGCAGGGCTACAGCTGCTTCTGTGGTAGAGAAGCCCCTGACCTCATCCCCCAGGGAACCAGCAGAGAGAGCCCCTGTGCACTAGGGTGTTAGGTGGTCTTTAAAAGCCAACAGGTGCTCTTTTGAGTGCCCCTTTAGAAGAGAAGCTATGTTGCCCACTACAAAGTTACATTCTGGATCCTTCTGATCTAAGAAAGAGATTCTTTGCCTCTCTTTGGCATATGCATCAAGATAAAATTCATGCAGAGTAAGAGGATCCAGGAAAAATAATATCTCATTATTATACTGAGAAAGGGGCAGAGTTGGAGCTGAAACCCATATCCTGTTTTTTAACTGAGTCCATAAGTAATCTAGAAGAGTGTCACTATAACATCTTTCAAATAAGCCTTACATCCTCATTCAACTTTGAGGTGGCCATGTTCCACAGTTTATAATGTTCTTTGCATTTTCACTGATTTTAGCTATATTATCTCAAGGATTCTACATAGCTACTATGTTTTTAAAAAAATCAAACAACAAAAAAGAATTCTTGTCATAACTGTCAGCAATTGGGCAAATCACCCGTTTTCCCTAAGCCTTTCTTACCTCTAAATGTTGCTAATAGTATGTACCCTACCCTTCTTCTGTTTAATGTGGAGATTGAATGGAGATGTGAATGTGTAAGCACTTTATGAATTGAAAAGCGCTAGAAGAAAAAAGATATCCTCGTGCCAGTAGAACATGAGCTCTATAGGGCAAGGACTTCTGTTTTGTTCACTGCCTAAAATGGGGCATGGCACGTAGTAGGTACTCAGTAACAGGTGTTGAATGGATGATGGAATGAATGACTCATTGAATAGCATACCACTCCAATGCCAGGGAACCCAGACACCAGCTGTGCAGAGAGGCATAGAATTATCAAGTCTGAGGACCAAGGGACCCCTGCCCATCTGTCGTTTCAGAATTCCTTTTGAGAAGCCAGGATGACAATGCCTTTAGGCAGTGGTGGGATCTGGTCCCTCCTCAAGACCTTTTCACTAGAGGAAGGTTGTTCTCTTAGTTCTCAAGAGATGATGATTGTTTACATGAACATGCCAAGGGTGGAGAAGGGCTGGTGTTTTGACCTGAAGGAAGTTTGTAGCTGAAAAAGTGTGTTCATCCTTTTCTCCAGTGATTTGGACCCACTGAAGTCTGAACTCTCTGCTGCATTGTAACTAAGCATTGGTCTGGGCTTTTTCACGTGGTCATCTCATTCCATCACCTGCTACTGTAAAACAAGAGGAAATCATGGTACAAATCCAACCATCATCATTTTTAGCTGGGGCCCTTGGGCCAGTTTCTTCACCTCTCTGAATCTCTTTTTTCCTGCCAAAAAGTGGTGATAATAGAACATTACTCCGGGGGGTTACTTTGAGGACTAGATGAGGCAGTCCTTGTTTGGAAGTGATACCAGTATGTCTGTGAGACTTACGTGCACACGTGTTCAGCTTAACCTGCTGGGCGCTGTCCACATAAGCTTCCTCAAGCCCTGGAGCAAACCTCAGCCTCTAGTTGCTGCGGGTTCTTTTAGAAGCTGTCTTGTCTAATCCTATTGCAATCATACAGTTTGAGAGTCACATGGACTTTGATCTAGATCACAACTCTGACACCTTTTAACTTGCTGGCCCTGGGCGGGTTCCTTCATCTTTTTTAGCCACAGGCCCTCATTTGTGAACAAGGAAAACAAAATCTTCCCCACCTACTGATTATGAAATTTAAACAAGGCATTTTCTAGAAAGTGACCAGCCCTGACAGTGGTGGAGGGTACATTCTCAACACAGGTTAATGTTCCTGCCTTCTTCTCTCTTTTTTTCCCTCTCCTATAGGCCATTGTGAAGGAGAAAGAGAGACTGCTAAGTCTCCTGGGTTTGAACTTAGATGATCTGACCTGGGCTTCCCTGAAGGCCCAGGATGAGATAGATATTAGAGTTAAGGGTCTCTTTATTTTGGCAGTTTTTAAGGTTTTTATTTTAAAATCTTTTGTTTTCAATTCATTGCAATTACTATTCTGTGATTTTTAGGACAGTTTAGGTGAACTCCACCTTAAGAATGAAAACGAACAAAACTCTTTCCATTCCAAGAAGTTCCACTAACAAGCAGGTTACCAAAAGATCACATTCTAAAAAGGATTTTACCATAATAATGGTATTATTTTTTCTTTAATGCAGTTAAAATATGATTTGATTAGAAATACTCATTTTCCCACACAATTAATTCTACTAAAACATGCGGCCTGGCAAATAATAGGTTCTCAACTAATGTTTGAGGACCACCTGAATGAATCAGTGATTGAAATGAATGAACAATATGGGACTGTGCCCTCATTTTGAGATATGAAATTAGGCATTCACAGGCCTTTCTTTTCTTTCCCTCCCATCAGAAGAAATAAGCTTCTAATTTGACTCCTAGAAAATTTTCATCACACAAAGGAGATTGAGGGCAATGTGAAACACTGTTAAACTAATTCTGTTCAGCCCCAGATACAGGCAGGGTCCATAGATATAGAGCTTTTCAGACTTATTTTACATATGGAGCCCAATATTTTAAAATAAGTTTTTGCAGAACCCTAATAAATAAAACAGATACAAGTGAAGCATCTCTGATTAAAGTTGGGTCAGGGGATTTCTAGTCTCCCCTCCATCACCATTTTCAGTAGCCTTTGGGTCCTGGTACCCCTGGGGCTCCAGGGAACACTGTAAACCACTGGTATAGTGAGAGGACCAGATTAACAACCAGCTCTGATTTCTTGTGATCACAAATTGGTGTTGATAGAGTTTAGGGACTGAGTACCAGGCCCAGATGAAACTCTTACAGTTACTGATTCACAAAGTAAATAATTAACAGAAAATTATATATTATTTTTCCTTTGTGGCTAAATTCATATATATGTGTATGCCTTTGGGTGGCTAGAATACCAAGCTTGGGACTTAGAGACCTAAGTTAAAGTTCCAACTTTGTTATTAACCATGTGGCACAGGGAAAATCACTGAAACACTATGGATCTTTTTCCTTATCTGTAAAAGGGGAGTAAAACAGGGGAAATATGGCACAAACTAGGGTGAATTAAATGCCATGATAATTACAGGTGGCTGTCTTCTTGGTGGATTTCATTAGATCAGCTTTCTGGTTTTACTCCTTAAACATAATTGTTATCCAGAGTTCTATTTTCAAATCTCTTCTCTTCTTTCCTCTCTTCTCCTCTCCACTTATTTTCCCTGGATGACACATACTGATGGTACTAGAGTACATGCCCCATTTCTCCAGCCCTGAGAATGTCCCTGAGTCCCTTACCTATATGTGCTAATGATAAAGCTCTTATTTATTAAATTATGTATACTTGTATATAGCATTGCACTAGGCATTTTTCATAATTTCTTTATGAGTAAAGTGGCAATAACCCTATTTTATGTTTAGCTGAAGCTTAGAGTGGGCAGCCAACTTGCCCAAGGGCACAAAGCTACATCTGTTGAGCTGAATTTCAAACCCTGACTCCAAAGGCTGAATCCTACTTCTACTTGAAAATTGTACCTGGACATCCTTCGGAGTCAATAGATTGGATGGAACCATGCAGAACAACTCCCCCTCCACTCCCCACTTTTTTTGAGTAACTTTTTATTTTGATATGATTTTAAACTTGCAGAAAAATTGCAATTAATGTGCAAAAAAGCTCCCATGTACCCTTTCCTAGATTTAAACAACTACTTTTAAAAAGTTAGTGGAGAAGAAGAAAGCTAAGAAGAAATTCGGTCAGAAAGGTAGGAGAAAAGCCAAAAAGCATCACTGAAGCCAAAGAATATGAGTTTCACAAAGAGAGAAAGATCAGTAGTGTCAGATACTCTAGAGAGGTCAAGTATAATCACAACTGAAAAGTAAACATTGGGGTTAGTGACTCAACCAAGTGTTGAATGTTTGAACTTGTTTCTGCAAGGAATTGGTGAAGGAAGACAAGGGAAATGATAGACTTGGGCTGAAGTTTCTATTGTGATGGCAAACCATGAATCTGTGGTGATACCACAGTTCTCCTGGTAGCCCCCCAGCCCCCAGGATTAGAGATGGAAAAGGTGAGTGGTAGAATTGATGGAAAGCAGGCATTTCACCAAGCAGATATGAGAGCGATGAGGAAGATGTAGGTATTGGTGAGTGGTCTTGAGGTCCAGACTGGGTAGTGAGGGAAGAGGGGTCAGGCGAGGGTCAATAGATGGGATGAAATGTGGGAGCCAGAAGACTAGAGGGGCCTATGATGTAGAACAATGGTGCATTGGGACCAAAGTCATTCTGCTGGGAACACAGGCAGTGGGGGAAGGAATGGAATGACTGGGTTTAAAATCTGTGAGTTGGACTTTCCTGGCTCCCAAGATAGCAAGGCCCTGGGTGTGGCTATAAACATGGTTGATCATGAGTTGGAGGAAGAGCAGGGTGTCAGATCTCATAAGAGGGCAATGCCCTCCAAAACAAGGGGTATCTCTCCATTGAAACAGGAGGGAAAAAGGAATTGAGTACCCGTGCAGATAGGATTGCATTTTTAGAGAGTAGGACAAAGGACCCGCCTGCTAGATGGCTTCTGTTCCCTCCAAAGAGAAAGCCAAAGTCATTGGCTAAGAGTAAGGGGAGATAAGAGGAAGAGGAAGATGTTCAAGGGATGTCTAGAACATGTGAAAAAGTCTTTGAGCAGAATGAGAGAGTGAGCTAATAGAGATAAATGGTAGGGTCACTGGGCAATAGCTAGGATTTTTTTGAGATGAGTAATCAGGAGTTTATAATAGACATTCATCTTCCTACTAGTGATTTTTTTCACAGCAAAGCTCAACTGTATGGTGGCAGGTATGGAGAAGGCAGGTAGAGGAATTCATTTCAAACTGATGTCTTCTAGGCAACTGATTAAAGGAGGAAGAAGAAAGGGACTTGGAACAAGCAAGAAAATGAGCCTAATGGTGGCCCATGGGATCCAAGTTGCATAAGAACAGAAGATAAGACAGAAGGAGCAGATGGGTAGAGAGGAGATATTGCTGTCAACAGAGTGGAGGTCTCAGTAGGGAAAGATGAACTCTACTGGAGGTTCAGAAAACAACTGTGAAAGAAATACTTGAGGGTGGGAGCAAGATCTTGACTACAGAGGGCTGCATAGGAGGCAGTGGCATAGGAGGGGAAGATGGGCTTCAGTCAGGGCAGTGGTGGGAGTAGGAGGTTCCGAAAGATGTTGCAGCTACAAGTAGGATTTGTTTTCCTTAGAACTGGTAGTGGGAGGTGGTTCCAGAGGACTGTGGAAAGGGTTGGGAGGGAGGTCAATAGGAGAAGCAAGGGAAGGCAGCATGGAAGAGGATGGGAATCAGATTTAGAGAGAAGATATGAGACCAGAGGCACTTGCACCCGGAGCAGTTTTCTTTGGCACCAAGTTGTTTCAGTGTCAGAACTGGCTGTGGGTCCAGGTGGTAGCTCCGTATGGTCCCCTGGGATACTGTTCCCATTATGTGGTAATGTCCAGAGGAAAAATGGGAGTAGCTGCAGAGCTCAGGCATGGAAGATCTCAGAGAAGTCTCTCCTGAAAGCGATCCAGAAGAGCATTTCAGGGAAAAAGGCAAATAGAGAAACAAAATGATATGTTCATTCATTTAGTGAGATATTGAGCACCTACCATTTTGCCAGCCCATCTGGTTCACTGTGATGAGCTTTCTATCTGTTGGTGGGATCCCATGGGGCTGGCTGCTCAGGGTGATGTCTGTCTGTCTGTCCACAGAACCCCTGACTTTGCCCAGATAGCAGGGGAAAAAAGTAGCTAATGCTTCATTTTGAACCTAGTTTAAGGTGCTCTATGCTATCTGCAGACTGTGATATTTTAATTAAACCCCTCTAAGCCCTTAAAGTGGTAACTGCCTTTTTGGCCTGTTCTCTCTCATTACCTTCAGCATGTTTCAACATACTGCAAATATACCATCTAATTCTTAGAAACAAGTACAAGATAAATTGATTCTGAAGCTGAGGGCTTTTGGCAGCAAAATCTGACTTTCCGGAAGAAGTATAAGATGGTGCTGGTGGAGCTTTGTAAGGATTCTCTGCAGGGCTAGAGTTCTGAGTCCACAGGTCCTCTTTGCAAAGGTGGGACGGAATCAGGGCTTTGATTATCTTATTCTAACTTGTTTAGTAGTGTTGCCAGTCTCAAGTGTACTTGTGGGGGTAAGAAACCTATGTCCAGAAACTTCAGGAAAGGCAGAAAAAGGATCCTTAGCCTTGAGAGAAATCCTGGGCGTAGAGAAACAGAATAGACATGGCATTGGGAGTCTGATTATCTCTTGTCCCAAAGGTTGAATATTGACCACATCCCAGGCCCTGGGCTGAACCTTCACATCCATCATCTCATATAATTTCATCCTCACCATATCTCAATGAGGTGGTATCATTTGTCCCATTTTACAGATGAAGAAACAAAATCAGAGAGATTTTCTAACTCATCCAGACTTAAACGACCAGCAAATGGATTTAGATCCAGAAGGCTAAGTTTATAAATTTTAAAGCCTGACCTCGCTTTAACCATGCCACATTGCCATAGGGCCCGGTCATATCAAGTGCAATCTAGGAAACTAAGTGTTTGTCAGTACGGAATGAAAGGAGCAATCAGATATACATGGGGGAATGGAGTGGGGGTTCCCCCAGGACTTGATCAAACTTGATTGAACAGATTTTTGAGCTCAGGATGAGGGAGGAGATCCTTCCAGTGCAGGACTAGAGTGAGAAGAAATCTCCTCCCAGGAGGTGATGAGCTAACAAAAAGGAGGTAACGGACCTGTCCCAAAAGCCCCTTGCAAATAACCCTCTGACAACACCTGCCCTGCTTGATGGTGAATGTTTTTCCACCTGCTCCCTCCACTTGCTGTGGCCCTTCAGAGAGGAGGGGCTGTGTCAGACACTTTTTTCTCCCCACACTTTTCCTGGCCCATAGTAGGCACTCAATAAATGTTGGAATGAATGAGCTGAGCGCAGGAATGAGTGCATGAAATGAGAAGAGATTCTTTGTGTCTAGGAGCTGCAGAACCTGCTTCCCAGACCCTCCTAGGAAGGGTGTCCTGGGAAAGGTTTATCATGGCCCTTTCCACACATGGCAAGGAGCTCTAGGATATTTGGCCCCATCAGAGGAAACTAGGTCTGACACCACTTTCATTTTATATAGTTAGGCTTGTTGAGTTTGCTCACTATTTCTTTACTGTTAGGCACTTTGCCTACAATTAGGATAAATTGCCATGTGGGCAGCATGAGAACAGGCTCTTAGAACCTTTTATTAAAATAGCTGAACACTAACATTAAAGAATGAAGTGGCTAGAACTAAGCACACTTTTTTAAAGAAAGCAAATACCTAGGTACAATGTAGTACCTTAACTGTTATAAATCACTACTTAATCTAATTAGTTTAGAAGCTATTTTAAAGAGCTTAATTAGATTAAGCTGTGATTGATAACACTTTATATCTACTTGAGTAGAGCACTTCTAATTCACCTTGAATCTTTATGCTTCCAGTCAAAAGCCGGTTTCAGGGATAAGCTGAGTGTGGAGACGGATTTGGGAAGCAGTGAAATCACTCTGGGTGCCTGGCACTGAGCTGAATCAGGGGCCTTGGCAGAGCTCTTGGGCATAGACACATTCTGAGACCTAATGGAGTGGCCTTGACAAGGATATCCTGAAATTTCTCTTCAGGAGGACTGAGGGGGTCACGGAGGAAGGACCTGAGGGGCAGGCAGAACCTGGAATGAGGTCAGACTCCTAGTTAAGCAGCATTAGGTCCACAGCAGCACTCAGCTGATTTGGAGAATTGGAGTGCAAATTGGGAAACAGACAGGTCAGCAGAGTAAAGCATGGGCTGCTTAGGTGTCCATAGGTGCCTGGTATCCACCTAGCTTTATGTCAAGCTGACAGGTTCTAGCCCACACCCTCTTGACAAAGAGGAATTGCATGATCATAGTGGAGTCGGGGTGTGGGGGTAAGTGGGGCATGCAGAGGGGTCGCTTAGCCTGCCTTAGAAGTTCATCATTGCCTACAGAACAGCAGTCACAGTGCTCCAGGCACTGCGGCTTCCCTTCAAGCCTCCCAAGAACTGTAGGGGAAGGACCCAGGAAGCAGAAGGTTATGTCCAGGGTGGGAACTGTACAGATGCAGTGTCTTCTGGGTGGGGAGTGGGAGGCAAGAAGGGGAACTGGACCTGGTCTTAATTCAAAGGCTTGTCTTTCATCTCCTCTGCAGCCCGCATGTGTGATGCCCACCTTCGAGGCCCCTCGGGCATCATCACCTCCCCCAATTTCCCCATTCAGTATGACAACAATGCACACTGTGTGTGGATCATCACAGCACTCAACCCCGCCAAGGTAAGCCTCTTGGGGAGTGGGGTGGTGTTCTGTGGGCAGGGCTAGGTTGGGGACAGTTGGCCTACAAGGTTTTTCAAACCCAGAACTTACTGGTGGTAGATTCTCTGCAGACAGTTCTTTTACGTTTTTTTTTTTAATTAATATCGAGTGGATAAAAAGCAGATTATATAAAGAACACCAATACAACAAACACCTGTGCAGCCATCGTTCAGCTTAAGGGGAAAATAAAATCGTTACCTTAGTGATGCAGGTTCCTCACCAATCCTGTTTCATTCCCTACACCCTCAGAGGTAACCATTACCTCAATTGTGTGTTTATTCTTCCTTTGCTTTTCTTTATACTTAGCACTTAAGTGTGTATCCCTAAAAATACATTGCTTAGTATGCTAACATTTGAACTTCATATAAATGTAATCATGTATGTATTCTTAATCAACCTCACTCAAAATCGTGTTCCTAAGATTTGTCTAAGTTATTGTGTGTAGTTTGTACTTCTACATACATTTTTTCATGTTTATTTCCTTTTTAGTTTTTTTTTCCTGTGCCCTTTGTTCTCTCTTACAAGTTTTACAAGTATGTTGCCAAGATCCACAAAATAACCTTTTGGGATCTTTATTTTAATTTTATCAAAACTACAGATTAATTGGAGAACTGGTATCTTTTTGATACTGAGTCTTCCAGTCCATGAGTATGGTATACCTCTCTGTTTGTTTAGGGTTTCTTTAATGGCTTGTAATAAACTTGTATAATTTTTTCCATTACAGATCTTATGTATTTCTTAATATATTTACTCCTAAATATCTTATATTTATTGTTGCTATTATAAATCAAATCTTTTAAAATTGCACATTCTACCTGTTTCTTGCTGGTGTTTAGAAATGCAATTTATTTTGTACTTTGATTTTTATATTAGCAACTATCTTGTAAAAATGTATCTGGATTCTTTGGGGTTTTCTACATGGATAGTCATCATCTGCAAAAAAATGATGGTTTTGTTTCTACTTTCCATTTCTTACACCGTTTCTTTTTTATTTTCTTGCCTCAGAGTTCTGGCTGGAACCTCCCAGTATAACATCAAATCATTATTATGATGGTGACCCCTGTGGTCACTGTTTGATATTTAATAGAATGTTTTTTATTTCTTCACCATCAAACATCATCAAGTATGATGTTTGCTGAAGCTTATTTTCATTTGTAGATACTCCTTTTATAATAGAATTAGGGAATTTACTTCCTAATCGTAGTTTGCTAACAGCTTTTATCAAGAATGGTTATTGAATTTTATGAAGCATCTTCCTATATCTATTGATACAATCATATAATTTTTCTCCTTTATTCTCTTAGTATAGCAAATATTGCCTTTTCTCATGTCAAACCAACCTTGCATTCTTAAGATTAACATAACTTGGTCATTTAGTATTGTCATTTTTATACATGCCTATATTTAATTTTGTTTAGTAATTTGTTTCTATTTTGTTAGTGAGCTTGGCCTGTTGTTTTTTCATATTGCCTTTGCCAATTTTTGTGTCAATATATTGCTAGCCTCAGAAAATGATTTGAAGAGTATTTCTTCTCTTTCTATCCTTTGGGGTTATTAGTGGAAGATTGGCATAACTTTTGCCTTGAAAGTTTGGTAGAATTTTTCAGCAAAACTATCTGGGTCTGGTGTCTCCTTTGTTTGAAGATTTTAGACTATAGACTTAATACATGTAATGGCTAGAGAATTATTCTGGTCATCTGTTTTTTTTTTCTTGACTCCATTTTAGTAAATATTAAAATTTATTGGATATGAAGTTATACATACTATCTCTTATTATAGTTATGATACCTGCCATTGTTGTGTTTCAATTCCCTTTTTCATTTCTATATGTATCATTTTTTAATTGGTATTGGCAGAGGTTTAACATTTGTTAGTCTTTCCAGAAAATGAATTTTTGTTTTGTTACTATTCCTTTTAATATATTTATTTGCTAATTTATCGGTTTCTGCTCTCATCTTTATTACTTTCTTCCTTCTAATGCACTTGAGTTTATTCTGTTGTTCTTTTTCTAGCATCTTAATTTTGATTCTTTGTTCATTATTTTTCAGTCTGATATAAGTATCAAAGGCTACAAATTTCCCTCTAAGGACTACTTTGGCTACATTCCTACAGATTTTTACAGTTATTTATTTTCTGTTATAGTTTAGTTCTGAATATTTTTTAATTTACATTATTGTTTCATCTTTTAACCATGAACTATTTAGAAATATTTTTTAATTTCCAAAGGATTTTTCTAACTGTCTCTTTCCTACTGTTACTAAATCTTGTGGTCAGGCAACATTGATCTGTATTTGAATCATTTGAAATTTGTGCTTTTAGGACCAGAAATGGTCATTTTTCACATAGATTCTGTGTGGGCTTGAAAAAAACCCTGCATTTTGCAGTTTTTGCTTTCTAATATGTCCATTACATCAAGTTTGTTAATTGTGTTTGTCTCTTTTATATCTTCATTGATTTTTCTTGTCTTCTTGATCAATCAACAGCAGAGGGAGGAATATTAAAATCTTCCATTATGATGGTGGATTTGCCTATTATTCTTTAAAGTTCTGTCAATTTTTGCTTCATGTATTTTGAGACTGTGTTATTAGAGCATGAAAGTTGAAACTCAGAATTATATATCTTTCTGGTAAATTGAACTGTTTCAAAAATAATTATGTGGTAACTCTCTTTATCTGTAGTAATGTTTTTAACCTTAAAGGCTTTTTCCTTCCATCCATTGCATCAGTTTTCTCTTCGTCTTTGTCTAATAAATATTTTCTATTCTCTTACTGTTAACTTTTCGACTTCCTTGTGCTTTATATGTGTTTTGTGTATAGCTGGATTTTCAAAAATCCCCTCTGACCATTTGTCTTTTAACTAAAGAATTTAGACCTTGTGAATTATACAATCATTTCTATTCTTTGAAATTTGTCCTAAAATACTCTAGAAATAGCAATATGCCTACTTAATAAAGCCTAGCATTAAACAATAATTTTGTGTTCTTCCTGAAAAGCCAAGGATCTTGGGACACTATGACTTTAATCATTCCTTCCGATTCATACTCTATGGTGTGTGTATATTATGTTACCTTAATTTTTTCTCAAGTTATTATTGTTATTGTTTAATAAAGCCACTATCCACTTAGATTTACTCATATATTGACCACTTATTTGTTTACCACTCCTTCTTGTATATCAGTCCTTCTCTTTGGAATATCTTTCAGTGCAAATACATGCTTTAAAATTTATTTTTTTGTCGATGATGAACTCTTTTAGTTCTTGTTTGTCTTTTTAAAAAATAATTTCAACTTTTATTTTAGATTCAGGGGGTACATGTGCAGGTTTGTTACATGAGTATATTGCATGATGCTGAGGTTGGGGTGTGGGTTCTGTCACCCAGTCTGTGAGCATAGAATCTAATGTGTGATTTTTTCTTTGTCTTAAAATGTCTGCTTACCCTTGTTCTTGAAAGAACGCTAGTATTCACTGGACATTTGATTATCAGTTGATAGTTCCATTCTCTCTGCACATGGAGATATATTGTTCTGGTGTCTTCTGGGTTTCACTGTTGCTGTCAGTTTATTGTCATTGCTTTGTATAGCATCCTTCTGGCTGCTCTTACTGTCTTTTCCTGTTCTTTAATGTTATGTAGTTTCACCCTTATGTGTCTAGGTGTGAATATTTTTTGTATTCATCCTGTTTAATTAAGTTTCTTGAATCTATGGATTGTATCTTTCATCAGCTTGGGAAAATGTTTACCCATTATCTTTTCAAATGCTTCTTTTTTCTTCTTCTAGAAGGCTGACAAGATATGTTCATCTTTCTCACTCCATCATCAGTATTTCTTAACCTCTCTCATACTTTCTCTCTTTCATTCTGTTCATTAATTCTCTGTTCAGCTGTGTCCAGCCTCTGTTAAATCCATTCACTGAAGATTTATTTTAATTTCAAATATAGTTTGTACTTTATGAAGCCCTATTTGATTCTTTTTCAAACGTTCTTATTGTCATATTGTCATATTGTCTTATTGTCATATTGTCATATTGTCATATTTTATAAACTCTTGCTCCATACTCTTATGTTTAGATCATTCTTGAATTCTTTCAATAATTAAATATACTTATTTTATATTTTGTGTCAGTGTCAATATCTGAAGTTTTTGCAAATTTGATTCTGTCTGTTTTTTCTCACCTCTTGCACTCAGAACCATGTTTCCTTCTTTGTTTTATATTGTTTGATTATGTGGCTAGAAGGGTAAATTTTCTCTCTGGTAATTCTTTGAGACCTGGGTGGAAGGTGGTTTCTTCTAGAGAGGGTTTGCATCTGCTTCTGCCTAGTGCTGGGGGCATTACCAGCCAGAAACCCCTTCACACAAAATTCTCAGTATGGAGGTTTCAAACCACCCAAGTAGTACGAAGGCTGCAAACCCATGTGAAAACTGACTTATGGTTGTGAATTCTCAGTGGAAACATTTTTCTTGTCTACTCAGTGTCAAGGTCTAAGATAAACAGTCAGCCTCCAGATCCTCCCGGAGGGTGGTAGTGACAGGTGAGAAGGAAGATAGGCTCATTTCTAATTCACCCTCACACTATGGGTGCAGATTTAACTAACCCAGCTCTATCAGAAGTATCGTATTACAGTCGCCATCATGCTGGGCCCTGAATTTTGTCTCCTGTTCCCTCTTTTCTATGAGTTGCTGAAAAGCGAAGCTATATTGACTGAATTTTTAAAAGGTACTCAAGACCAAAGCCGGCTTCATGTTCTGAATCACATTTTAGATCCCTCCATTCACTGTGTTGAGTATTCCTTATTACACTAGTGTAGTCTACTCAGGCTACTGTAACAAAATACCGTCTACTAGATAGCTTAGACAACAGACATTTATTTTCTCACCATTCTGGAGGCTAGAAGTCCATGATCAAAGTGCGACTAAATTCGGTTTCTGATGAGGGCTCTCATCCTGGCTCGTAGATGGCCACCTTCTCACTGTGTCCTCACGTGGCTATTCCTCTGTGCACACACCAAGAGAGTGCTCTTTGATGCCTCCTCCCCTTCCCATAAGGACACCACTACCATCGGATTACAGCCCCACCCTTATGACCTTATTTAACCTTAATTACTTCCCTAAAAGCTCCATCTTCAAATATATTCACATTGGGGATTCAACATATGAATTCAGGGGGATATATTATAATTCAATCCTTAACACTAACTTGGTTGGAAAAAACTGCTTTTTTTTTTTTGTCGTTTTAAAATTTTACCCAACACTTTAAAATTGTTTGGTCCGGGTGCCTGGAACCACAGTGCTGGGAACACTGGAAGCAGATTTCCTCTGCACAACATTTTACAAAGAAAGATTCATATTTAATTAAATTATTTCATGATGTACCTAGTTAATGGGAAAGGACACTTCAGCCACATGGGGTGAGGGTGGAGGCTAGACCAGAAGGACTTAATACCATGAAATCATATTAAGTTGTTGACTAGAGGGCTCTTCCTTGGGCACTGTTACAATCCTTATCTCCATTTTCTTTTGAACCTGAAGGTAAGGTGTCGGGGGAAGTCTAAGTAAAGTCTGAGGATTTTCTAAGAAACAATTAGATTCACCCCCAGAAGGCCTAGCCTTGGTCAGTGTGTGGAGACCGGTGACCTCCATATGGTCACTCCCCTACGTGCCTTGCAAGAGATCCCACCAGCCTGAGTTTCTAAAGATAGCACCTCTGCAGAGCACCGCTTAGAGTGTGCAGAGCAGTGTTTCTAATATCTCTGTGGGGCCTTGGTGGGCTTCAGGTAGTGCTGAGGGAGCCCAGAAAAGCTGAAGAGAACCCTATCCTGATCCAGGTGGGAGCAGAACCAGGGAACATAAAATGCAACAAGGAGGGTCTAAGTGTGGAAACTCAAAGTCTAAGACAGAGGAATAGAAGTTGTCTTCTGGGAAACAGCAAGGACAATGGATGCTGTGTTCCTAACCCTGTTCATGGAACTGGCCTACAGGTGAGATACAGGTGTGTCCAAGGACTGCCTATCCACTCACCTTCAGACATGTCCTTCAGCAAAAAGCACAGTCTCTAAGCTCACAGTATGTCTTATGAGATGAGCATTCATTCATTCATTGATGTAGATATGGCCTCTGCTCTTGAGGAATGTGCACATAAGAGTGAAGAACAGGTCTGTAAAAAAAAAAAAAAGAGTGCAGGTAAGTCCTGATGGAGGCATGTCCAGAGCGCTATGGGAAAACTCAGGGAAGAGCTGCTAACTGGGAGATAAGGGAAGTTTTCACAAAGGAAGTGACATGTCAGCAGGGTCTTGAAGGATGAGTAGGCTTGGAAATCAGTATCTCAGGGAGGACACATGTACAAAGGCACTGAGGTTTGGAACAGCCCCTTAGAACTGGAAGTAATTCAACATGCCTGGATGCAGGTAAGGACAGAAAGGTAAGCAGGATTCAGATCATGGTGAGCCCACATGCTTGGCCCAGAAGTTTGGGTTTTATCTCAAAACACAGATTGCTAAGGCTAACAGTGTTAGGCTGTTGTTAACAACAATAATAGCTCTTATTGTATGCCTGTCCCATGACAAGCTCTAAGCTAAGCTCTCTATATGAATGATTTTATTTCATTCTCTTAATAGGACAATGAATTTGATTTTAATATACCTATTTGGTAGATAAAGAAACTGAATCATGGAAAGGTTAAAGGTTAGGAAACAGCTGCAGCACAGAGCCAGTAAGTGGCAGAACTGGGATTTAAACCCCGTCTTTCTAGCTCCAAAGTCCATGCACTTACAAAGCTGGGCTGTGCTGCTGGATGGAACAAGATCTCAGAATAGATGAAAGGGGCTGGGCTTCACCTCAATGGGATGAGCCTGGAAGGACGAGGATCACTCTATCTCCTGAACTAAAGCAATAGCAGGAAGATCTGAGTTTTTGGAAAATTACTCTAGCAGCAATGGAGAAGTTTAGAGGTGGATACTGGAAGGAGAAAGACCAGTTAGGAGGATGAAGCAGTTACCTAAGTAGGAAAAATGGGGACATCCACCAAGGCTTTGGAAATGTGGAGGGGAAAACAGATGAGAGAGATTTAGGAGATAGAGTGGGACTTGGTAGCTGATTGGATGTGGGAGCTGAGGGAGGAAGAGAGGTCTCATTCAATATTGTATCCCAAGTGACCAACATGGTTCCAGGCACATAGTAGGTACTCGGCCTATATTTATTCCATGAACAGATGAATGATGGCTTAGTGCTTTCTGGCTTGGTCCAGTGGGAGAGTTAAAAAGGAAAGACAGATGGAGGAACATGCTTTGCAGGGGTCAGGAGGGAAACTGTGCATTTGGAATGTCTGTGGTTCATTCAATGTCATTTGGATATACTGGATGGAAACTCTGGGTAAATCTGAGTTTAAGAGAGAGGTTTGGGTGTTATCTTAGCACGTGGGTGAGAATAGAAACTTAAGGAATGGACAACATTTCTTGGAAAGACTGAAGAGAATAAGAAAATTCAGAATGGATCTGAGAATACCATCGTGACAGGAGAAAGAGCAAAATCCAGTGAAAGAACAGAGAAGGAGCAGTCTGATAGGCGGGAGGAGAATCGTGATGCAAACGCAGGAAGAGTTTCCAACTAGGGCATGTCTGATCATGACAATGATGACAAATGTCTTGCTGGAAAAGTGCTAGAAGGAGACCATTGGCTTTGGCCTTGGAAGAAGACTTTGCAGTGAAGCTCTAGGGGCAGCGACAGACAGCAGTGGGGTGGGAAGCAAATGGATGGGAGGTGAGGCTGTGGAGGCCAGGATGGGCAGTAGCCTGCGAGGAACATAAGATAGAGAGAAAGCTTGGGGTTACTTTGGAGCACGTGTTTAAAATATTGGAACTGGAGTATGTTAGTAGGCTTAGGAAAAAATGAGCAAAGAGGGAGAGAGTGAAGGTACAGGAGAAGAGGGATGGTGACAGAAGGGAGATTCTGGAGTGAGAGGGCCACAGGATTGAGAATGCAGGGTTCCCTTTGTGAGGAGCAGGGGGGGAAAGATGCTGTTGTTAGAAGGGGCTGAAAGGTTTGCTTGTGGGAGTGTAAGAGCGACATGTGTCCCCTTGGTCTCCTCGTAGTCATGGAATGATTGTGATGCATCCCCGGCACCTGCACAGGAGGATCCTTCCTATAATTCCATCTCCCTTGTAGGACCTCTGCTACCTGGGCTTGGCAAGGAGCTAGGAATGTCCCAGGGACTGGGGCCCTCCAATGGCAATGAGAAGGCCCAAAGAGAGAAGCAGGGATGCTATGGTGTGGGAATGGCTAAGAACCTACATCAAGACACCAGCATTAACTGAGCATCTATGGGCTGTGCACCTCTGCACTGTGGGAACAGGAAGAACTTACAATCTTATTGGAGAGGCAAGTTAAGGATATGTCTGTACTCAATAAACTAGGAGTAAGGCAAATAAAAACACCCCAGTGCATCCTCCTGGAAACTTCATAGATTCAAGGAACAGAGGAAAGAAGGCTCAGAGCAAGTGATGCAGGCCTACTCCACATGCAGCCTCCATGCTCTCCCTTCGACTGGGATGTCCTCGAGCAATGTTTACCTCACCTTGGGCATTTGGGTTATCTCAGTCCTTATAATATTAATCTAACATTAATTAACATCTGCCTACAATAATTTTTCCCAAATTTCATCAGAAATGCCTTGGAGACACTTTAAAAGCACAGATTCCCAAGCTCTTTTCCCCAAAGATCTGATTCAGTGGGTCTAGGGTAGGTACGAGAACTTTTTTTTTTTTTTCAAGTTAAACAGCTTTGTTGTGGTATAATTTACACGATATACAGTTCATGTGTTTTAAAATATGCAGTGCGATGTGTTTTAGAAAATTTATACAGTTGTGCAACCATCAAAAAATCCAATTTTGGAATAATTTCATCACTCCAATAAGTTCTATTATGTCCATTAGCAGCCAATCTTGCTCCCACCCCTTGCCCCAGGAAACCACCAATCTATTTTCTGTCTCTATAGTTTTATGCTTTTAGAAATTTCTTATAAACAAAATCACTTGATATTTACTGTGTGTCTGGTTCCTTTAATAATATTGTGTCTGGCTTCTTTCTCTCAGTGTGATGATTTTGAGATTCATCCATTGTTTCATATGTCAATAGTTCCTTTTTATTGTTGAGTAGTATTCCATTGCATAGATAAACCAGCTTTTGCTTATCCACTCCCCAATGTATGAGCCTTTGGATTGTTTCCAGTTGGGGGCATTATGAATAATGCTGCAGTGAACATTGCGTGCAAGTTTTCATGGGAACATATGATTTCAGTTTTTGAGGGTAGTTACCCAGGAGTAAAATGGCTGGGTTGTATCGTAAGCATATGTTTAACTATTTAAGAAACTACCAAACTGTTTTGCAAAGAGGCAGTACCCTTTTACATTCCCACCAGCAACATATGGGAATTTCAGTTTCTTCACATCCTTACCAACACTTAATATTTTCCATCTTTTTGGTTTTAGACATTTTACTGGGTGTGTAGTTATATCTCATCATGGTTTTAGTTTGCATTTTCATAATCTAACAATATTGTGTATCTTTGATGTGCTGATTTGCCATTTCTATATCTTTTTTAAGTATTCAAAATTTGTGTCCATTTTTAAATTGTGTTGTTTGCCTTATTTTAAGAGTTTTAAAATATGTATAAAACAAGTCCTTAATCAGATATTCTTTTATTTATTTATTTATTTATTTATTATTATTATACTTTAGGTTTTAGGGTACATGTACGCAATGTGCAGGTTAGTTACATATGTATACATGTGCCATGCTGGTGCACTGCACCCACTAACTCGTCATCTAGCATTAGGTATATCTCCCAATGCTATCCCTCCCCCCTCCCCCCACCCCACAACAGACCCCAGAGTGTGATGATCCCCTTCCTGTGTCCATGTGTACGAGAACTTATTTTTAAAGAGGACCCTGGTGGTTCTGACCAGCTAAACTTCTGTCAACAATGCAATTCCTTCTCCCAGCAAAGCACACAGTGGTCTCTCTGCCCCATCTCTCCCTTTGGGCAGCCCCAGCTTCAGCCACACTGAACTCAGGTTCACAGACACACCTGGCCCTTTAAGACCTGTCTGGGCACATCTGGTCTCAGTGTGCCTTCCCTTCTCCTCCAGGCAAATTCCTATCCCCCTTTGAGACACAGTCCAAACAACCCCTCTTCTGAGAAGCCTTCCTAACTTCATCATGTGTTGCTCCTTCCTGTTCCTACAGCACTTTTTGTTTTCTCGCATTTAGAATCTATTTCCCCCATAGCTCCTGAGCATCCTGAAAGCAGGAATAGCACTCGTTTATTTCTTCCACAGTTAGCACAGTGCTGGGCATAGAGAAGCAGCTCAGCAATGTTTGAACATGTGAGTGATTGTTAGAGGAGGAGCTCCTCTGGGATGGTTCTGCCCATATTGGGCTTGAGATTCAGGTCTTCTTCCTCCAGGGCCTTCTCTTGTTAGGTCCCTTCATTTCCTCCAGGGCCTTCTCTTGTTAGGTCCCTTCAGCTCAGCCTCATGGAAAAACAAAGATGTAGACAGGACTGAAACCCAGACCTGCCTTGATACCTCCTACCTTCACACATCTGTCTTTCTTTTGCAGCTTCTCAGTATGAACACAAAACATTTGATCCAATTTGCACATGAGCCTCACTTGATTTGATCAGGATAGTTAATCCACCTTTGCTAGAAGAGAATGAAAAGCAAGACAGGAGAGAGATAGAGAGTGAGGATGGAGGGAGAGGGAGGGGGCGTGGAAGGAAGAGGGAAAGGAAAGCTCATTATATGAACTTCAAAGCCAAAGATAACAGCATTTTGATTATTCACTCCTTAGGGATTATCACTGTCACTCTTTCCTTTGTAGACCTGAAGAACTGAGAATTAATTCTCCAGGCAGGTGATCAGCAGCTAGTGCAAATGTCAGGGACATACTCGTTGGCCCATTTGTTCACTCACTTATTCATTCAGCAAACATTTACTCACGCCCTCTCTGTGCCAGGCCATGTGCAAGACGCCTGCGATCAGAGGTTTGCCGTGTGCCTCCACGGCCCCTCCTCACATCTGGGGGACCCTTTAATAGCCTCCTCAAGTCCAAAGCCTCATTCCTTTCCCCAGCTGTCTCGAAATCATGTGCTGGCATTTCCCCTCCCCCAGATCTAGCTGTGGCCGTGTGGTATCACCACACACCTTCTCTGTTGCTGAAGACAAACCCTGCCCCCTTGCTAGCCAGGATTTTGTGCCCCTCCTGTCTCCCATCCATGCTTCCCTGGTTTGAGCCCTCATCCCACTGTATTGTAGTCTGTGTACTCAGGGTCTGCTGTGAAGCTTTCTAGAAACTTTGAGGTCTCTATTGGCAGCAGCCATGTTATCTTGCCTTCCAATGCCCCTCCAAAGCCCAGCACTTGGCAAGTGTGTAACTGTTGAATGAATCCGTGAATAAATGAATCAGTCAATCCATAAGTGAATGAGTCAGTGAATGAGTCAAAGGACTTACTGCTCTCAGAACCACCAAAATGAAACCTGAGGTAGTGACTAAAGTTCCAGAACCTCTGACCCTTCTTAGTCCTTGCTGGAGGCCTCTGTCCTTGAACTCCTGGGAGTTCAGGTCTTCAGCCTTCCCACTGGCCTCCCCTCCTCCTCACCCCAGGAGTTAATTCTCTAGCTCTTCCCTAGGGCCTCAGCAAGACCCTGGAAGGAATCATGGTTCAAGCTGTGCCCAGGAAAAGGGAGTTCCCCTCCTTTCATGGAGCTAATAGTTACATTGGCAGCAACATTGTAAACTGAGGCTGGGTGGGCCAAGGTCAGCCGTCAGGAGCTCAAAGAAATGCTCTGAGGAGAAATATGGGAGATAAGGCTGGAGCACAGCATTGTGGCAGGGCCTCTAGCTAACCAGGAAGTGGCAGGGGCAGGCCTTGCAAAGCCCACAATTTCCAAGCCAAGATGCTGAACTCTGTCCTGCAGTTTCAAGAGTTGGCAAACTCTTCTGCAGTGATGAACTCCTGTTTTCAGAACCTGTAGCCATTAGGTCATAATTGACTGGGAGGTGCAGAAAATTCCCCTCAGAAGCTTAAACAACACACCGTTTATTTTCTCCACATACCAAAAGTCCAGAGGCAGAAAGTCCAGGGCTGGCTTGGTGGTTCCCTCCGGGTCTTTTGCTCCTTGTATTTTTCCCTCTGCTGCTTTTCATATGACCCTCATCCTCATGATCACAAGAAGGCTGCTCCCTCTCTGTCCTCACATCTGTATTACAGGAAAAGCAGGAGAAGGATGAGGAAATGGTCTGAGGACTCCTCAACCCATGTTTCATTGCCCAGAGCTCTGTCACATAGCCATCTTTAGCTCTGAGGTTGGCAAGATACATACATTGCCACACTCCCAATAAAGTTGGGCTTCTGTTAGGGAGAAATAAATGGAGGAAGGGACATTAAGTAACCCACTATCCATGGTGTTCACAGCATCCCAAATTATGAACTAGATCAAAATGTAGCTGTTTTGGTTTAAGCAGAGGCTTCCCTCGCCTGGCTCCTCTTCCACCCTTGTGGGTTGGCCCTGGAGTACCTTTATGGAACCCTGGGGTACCTGGGAGCCCAGTTTGAAAACCATTGCTCTAGGGAAGCCATCAGCAAACTTTTTCTGCAAAGAGCTAGACAATAAATATTTTAGGCTTTAAAGTCCATGTAAGGTCTCTGTTGCATATTCTTCTATGTGGTAGGTTTTGTTTTTTCACTCATTGAAAGTGTAAAAAATCATTCTTAACTCCAAAGGCCACAGGTCCACATATAAAAATAGGCTATAGGACAGATTTGGTCTGAGAGCTAGTTTTCCAACCCCTGCTGTAGGAGATAGGGAGGCGCTAAGAGCATTTGGTACAGAGTGAAGGATGGGCAGCAGAGACAGACAGCCCAGTTAGGAGAGTGTTGTAGCAAAGCAGTCCTTAAACAAAACAGCCTCAGTCTACATCTCCCGGGACTCTAGCCTCCCACAAAACTGCCCTGAGCTGGCAGATCCTCTGCAGCCTTGTGCAGGCATTGGGCACAGGCTGGCAGCACCCGGAGTCCTGTCTTTTGGCTGATCCTGGACAGCACGTGGCAAGGGGAGAATGTTCTCCAGGGCCTCCAGTGGGTGTCCTCCAGGGTCCCACTCTATCCCCCATGATTCTCAGGACAAGGTGGCTGTGACACCCCCTAATTTCTCCTCATGCTCTTGGACCCTGCATCAGCCTCCCACTGGTCTCTCTGCCTCCAATCCTCCCTTCACACTGAATTATAGCTTCCCATCAACTTGACCATGAAGTCCAGACTGCCTGCTCTGGCTGCTTGTAAAATCACCTGCAGACTCAGCCAGGCTCTTCTTTCTGTCCCACTCTCCTTGGCCCTTCACTGCTCACAATGTAGCCTGGGCTGAGCCCACACACACCCTTCTCCATCCTGCCAGGCCCAGACCCACCTCATCTATGGACCCCCTTCCATCTCTCTCCTCTTTGCACTCCTCCAGCACTCACCATCAGCACCATGTCCTTGGCATTTAGATTCTGCTCTAAATTGTCAGGCAAGCAAGATAACTTATGGGAAGCAGCTAGCTCTGGGCTTGGCACATGGCAGGTGCTCAGTAATTATGTCCTAGATGATGGGTTTGTTTATTCATTTATCTAATGGGTTTAAATTGGGTGTCTGAGCTGTATACAAATGTGCCTCTTTGATCATGCCTATTTCATGTGCTGCCATTTCTCCTGCCTCCAAAAGGCGCTTTGTGAGCTTGATTGATCTGCATGTTAGTTAATGAGTCATTATAGGAGCCTGTCTTTAAACAAAGGCCAAAGCAGAGAAGGAAAAAAAGAAAAGAAAAAAAGAGAGTGCTAGTACATTGTGCACTAGAGGCTCGTCCTGAAACTGCAGCATTGTGTATGTTGAACAGTCTTCTTGTGTAATTAGCTCCTGCATCAGGGTCGGCACTCTGAAATGTGGTTCACGTCAATGGCAGCTCTAACCAGTGATGTGAATCATTTTATAGCTCTGGGTTCTGGCCTTCAAAGCAATATTTTCCCATTATAGGCATAATAATCATACACTCCCTTTTTGGAGATGGCTGGGTGAGCAGTGTCCTCTGCCCCAGGGCTGGCTGGAAGGGGCTGATATGGTGAGAATATGCAGCCGGGCCCCTCAGTCCCTGCAGAGCCCAGGCCCTTCCTCCAGCAGAAGACACTACCTGCCTTGTGGTGTTTTATATGCAGCAGCTGTTTCCTGACCCCCTGCTGGGACCCAGAAAAAAGAACTCAAGGAAAGTGTGAGAGAAAACAGAGGCTTAAGTCATGCTTCCTACCTTGTGGGCCTGTGACCTTGTTGGAACACCATGAGGCAGTAGAGCAGAGTGACAAAGAGCCTGGCCTCTGACTGCCTGCCTGGTGGGAATCCCAGCTCTACCACTTGTCTGTGTGACCCCAGGCAAGTTGCCTAAATTCTGTGCCTAGCCTGTCCCATTTGTGAAATGGAGGTACTCAAAGTAGCTATTGGGCTGTATCGGGGGAACCTGCCCCTAATATTTCAACATCGATTCTTTCTATTTTCCATAAGTGTCAGCTGGCTGAGAAATAAAGAGAAAGAGTACAAAGAGAGGAATTTTACAGCTGGGCCTCTGGGGGATGACATCACATAACAGTAGGACCGTGATGCCCACCTGAACCTTAAAGCCAGCAAGTTTTATTAAGGATTTCAAAAAGGGAGGGGGTGCAAGAACAGGGAGTAGGTCACAAGATCACATGCTTCAAAGGGCAAAAAGCAGAACAAAGATCACATGCTTCTGAGGAAACAGGACAAGGACAAATTCAGAACTACTGATAAGGGTCTGTGTTCAGCTGTGCAGGTATTGTCTTGATAAACATCTTAAACAACAGAAAACAGGGTTCGAGAGCAGAGAACCGGTCTGACCTCAGATTTACCAGGGTGGGTTTTTTTCACCACCCTAATAAGCCTGAGGGTACTGCAGGAGACCAGGGCTTATTTCAGTCTTTATCTCAACCACATAAGACAGACACTCCCAGAGCAGCCGTTTATAGACCTCCCCCCAGGAATGCATTCCTTTCCCAGGGTCTTAATTATTAATATTCCTTGTTAGGAAAAGAATTTAGCAACATCTTCCCTACTTGCACATCCATTTATAGGCTCTCTGCAACAAGAAAAATATGGCTCTATTCTGCCCAACCCCACAGGCAGTCAGACCTTATGGTTGTCTTCCTTTGTTCCCTGAAAATTGCTGTTATTCTGTTCTTTTTCAAGGTGCACTGATTTCATATTGTTCAAACACACATGTTTTACAATCAATTTGTACAGTTAACACATTAGTGGTCCTGAGGTGATGTATACTCTCAGCTTACAAAGATAACAGGATTAAGAGATTAAAGTAAAGACAAGCATAAGAAATTATAAAAGTATTAATTTTGGGAACTGATAAATGTCCATATTAAAATGAAATCTTCACAGTTTACGTTCAGAGATTGAATTAAAGACAGGCATAAGAAATTATAAAAGTATTTTTGTTGGCAACAAAAGCCAAAATTGACAAATGGGATCTAATTAAACTCAAGAGCTTCTGCACAGCAAAGGAAACTACCATCAGAGTGAACAGGCAACCTACAAAATGGGAGAACATTTTCGCAACCTACTCATCTGACAAAGGGCTAATATCCAGAATCTACAATGAACTCCAACAAATTTACAAGAAAAAAACAAACAACCCCATCAAAAAGTGGGCGAAGGACATGAACAGACACTTCTCAAAAGAAGACATTTATGCAGCCAAAAAACACATGAAAAAATGCTCACCATCACTGGCCATCAGAGAAATGCAAATCAAAACCACAATGAGATACCATCTCACACCAGTTAGAATGGCAATCATTAAAAAGTCAGGAAACAACAGGTGCTGGAGAGGATGTGGAGAAATAGGAACAATTTTACACTGTTGGTGGGACTGTAAACTAGTTCAACCCTTGTGGAAGTCAGTGTGGCGATTCCTCAGGGATCTAGAACTAGAAATTCCATTCGACCCAGCCATCCCATTACTGGGTATATACCCAAAGGACTATAAATCATGCTGCTATAAAGACACATGCACACGTATGTTTATTGCTGCATTATTCACAATAGCAAAGACTTGGAACCAACCCAAATGTCCAACAATGATAGACTGGATTAAGAAAATGTGGCACATATACACCATGGAATACTATGCAGCCATAAAAAATGATGAGTTCACGTCCTTTGTAGGGACATGGATGAAACTGGAAATCATCATTCTTAGTAAACTATCGCAAGAACAAAAAACCAAACACCGCATATTCTCACTCATAGGTGGGAATTGAACAATGAGAACACATGGACACAGGAAGGGGAACATCACACTCTGGGGACTGTTGTGGGGTGGGGGGAGGGGGGAGGGATAGCATTGGGAGATATACCTAATGCTAGATGACAAGTTGGTGGGTGCAGCGCACCAGCATGGCACATGTATACATATGTAACTTACCTGCACATTGCGCACATGTACCATAAAACCTAAAGTATAATAATGATAATAATAATAATAATAATAATAAAAGAAAAAAAAAAAAAAAAAAGAAATTATAAAAGTATTATTTGGGAACTGATATATGTCCATATTAAAATGAAATCTTCACAATTTATGCTCCTCTGCCGCGGCTCCAGCTGGTCCCTCCATTTGGGGTCCCTGACTTCCCGCAACAGTGCTGCATTTCTCATGAGTTGATATGTGTAAAGTGTTCGGAACAGAATTGAGCACATTGTAGGTATCAGCTCTTGGAGTCATGAAATCACATAAGAAAAGATGATCAAAGACTATGATTGTCTTGAAGAATCTCCTAGACCAGTGATCAGCAAACTACAGCCTACAGGCCAAATACAGCTCTTTGCTTGTTTTGTAAATAAAGTTTTGTTGGAACACAGCCACACCCATTCATGTACACATTGTGTATGGCTATGTTCATGCTACATCAATAGAGCTGAGTATCTGTGACACAGATCACATGATACACAAAGGGGAAAATATTTACTATCTGTCCCTTTACAGAAAAAGTTTGCCAACCTTTGTTCTAGAAGGTAACCACTGTGAGGGGTCTGAGAGCCTAGCAATCCATCCATGCTAGAGAAGCAGGAAAGGTTTGGAAATTGTTCTCCCAGTCTACATTTTGTCAGCCCCTGGCATGGGCCTGGCCCACCGACAGGAACTGGTACAGAGGCAGTGAGGCCTGACCCCTGCCCTCCAGGAGTTCATGGTGTAGTGGAGGAATAAGTGAACAGACCCATCACAGTCCAGCAGGTAAGTGCTAAAACAGACGAGAGGAAGGGGCTGAGCAGGGGCTGCTCCCCTTGTCAAGGTTAGTTAGAGAGAACTGAGACAAGTCAGGCTCACGGATGAGAAGAAATATGCTAGGGCAGTGACAGGGAGCAGGAAGAGCCTGCGTAAGTCAGGGTCATGAACAGGCTGCCCTGGTGTGAATGCCCAGGACTTCAAGTGGCCACACAGGCTGTGCAGTGGAGGGCAGTCAGCAGGGAGCAGATAGAGATGCCCTTCTTGTGTTTCATGCTAGGAAATGAGACTCCAGGAAATGTTCTGTAAAGCAGGAGTGTGGAGTGTGAGAGATGGGTGGGAGATCCCAGCCTGAGGAAATGATCCCATGATGATGCCATTAGCCAACAGGGAACATTCTGGATAGGAAACCCAGAAGGGCCAAGAAATCCCCACTCACTATTGACAAATCCCATCTCCTCTTTAATAACTCTCTCCAAACACTGATTGCTACAGGCTCACACCCCGCCTCACCTAGACCTTGCTGCAGGCCCACATCCCACTTCACCTAGACCTTGCTACAGGTCCACATCCCACCTCACCTAGACCTTGCTACAGGTCCACATCCCACCTCACCTAGACCTTGCTACAGGTCCACATCCCGCCTCACCTAGACCTTGCTACAGGTCCACATCCCGCCTCACCTAGACCTTGCTAAAGGTCCACATCCCGCCTCACCTAGACCTTGCTACAGGCTCATATCCCGCCTCACCTAGACCTTGCTACAGGCCCACATCTCACCTCCCCTAGACCTTGCTACAGGCCCACATCCCACCTCACCTAGACCTTGCTACAGGTCCACATCCCACCTCACCTAGACCTTGCTGCAGGTCCACATCCCACCTCACCTAGACCTTGCTACAGGTCCACATCCCACCTCACCTAGACCTTGCTACAGGCTCATATACCGCCTCACCTAGACCTTGCTACAGGTCCACATCCTGCCTCACCTAGACCTTGCTATAGGTCCACACCCTGCCTCACCTAGACATTGCTACAGGCCCACATCCCACTTCATCTAGACCTTGCTACAGGTCAACATCCTGCCTCACCTAGACCTTGCTACAGGTCCACATCCCGCCTCACCTAGACCTTGCTACAGGTCCACACCCTGCCTCATCTAGACATTGCTACAGGCCCACATCCCACTTCACCTAGACCTTGCTACAGGTCCACATCCCGCCTCACCTAGACCTTGCTACAGGCTCACATCCTACCTCACCTAGACCTTGCTACAGGGCCACATCCCACCTCACCTAGACCTTGCTACAGGCCCACATCCTACCTCACCCAGATCTTGCTACGGGTCCACAACCCACTTCACCTAGACCTTGCTACAGGTCCACATCCTGCCTCATCTAGACCTTGCTACAGGCTCACATCCCACCTCACCTAGACCTTGCTACAAATTGGGCTCCTGGCTTTCAACTCTCCCTCAATGCTCCTGCTCCTAGAACAAAAATCTCATGTCATGCTTTTACTGCCAACCCTTCCATAACTCCCCATTGACTTTAAGACAAAGCCCAAAATTCTTAGCATTACCGGCAGCCTCTCATAATCTGACTCCTCCTATTTCTCTCCTATCACCACCCTCCACCACCCCCTCACTTAAACAACTACTCAGTAGTTAGACCTCTCTGGACAAGTCATCCTGTTCCACACCCCTGCCCTTCCCTCTGCCTGGGTTGCTTTCCCTTCCATATCCGTTGGTTGAACTCCAGTTCATCTTTCAAACTCAGCCTGGGTTTCATTTCCTCCAAGAAGCCTCCTTTAACCTTTCTCCCAGTGAAAAGCAATCACTTCCTTCCTCTTCTGTGTCTATCTGTAGACCCACTGACGTGCTCACAGATACTATTATCCAGAGATGCATCTTTCTGTGACTCTCAGGCCACTGCAGAGGGGCCCTGTGTAGACACTACCTAGGCTTATGAATGAGGGCAGTGTCAGTTTGCCTCTGGGATACCTGAGAAAGCACCTTGGGGTAAGGCTCTGCAGGGTCCCTGGCAGGATATGGGTGCTGGACTGTTTGGTTTGGATGGAGGAAACCTGCAGAAGGCATCAGCCACAACTAGGAAAAAATATCCATGGAAATTATATACTCCTTGAGTTGTAGAACAAAAAGCAAAGGAGCAACTTCAGTCTCCCTGTTGGGGGAGTGAAGATCATCATCAGATTGAAACCAGGCTGAAACAGACAAAAAGAGATACAGATCAGACATCAGGAGTGGGTGCCTGTGTGTGTCCTGTCCTTATGAATGGCACCATCCCCCACCCAAACAATTGCACAAGCCAGAAACCTGCAACTTATCCTAGGTCTTTCCCTCCCCTCAGCACCACATGCATCCTGTCGCAAAGCCCTAAATATCACTAGGACCTTCCCTCTTCTCCGTCCACACTGCTACTCTTCCATCGTTCACCTACACTGCCACAAAAGCCTGCAACCATCATCACCACCAGTCTCACTCCTGCCGATCAGTTCCACACATACTGCCACACTGACATTTTCTCAAACACCTATGTTTCCCTGTCACCCACTATTTAAAACTCTACTGCTCCTCCCCTGGGATAAATTCTAATTTTGGAGGGTAGAGGTATGAGACCTTTTGAACCAAGCTCCAAGGAAACTTTTCAAATTCCAAGTCACCTTCTTGCACTGAAGGCCCAGTCACATTATCCCCCAGAGCCAGGCAGCTAGCAGGTATGTTCAGTTTGTAGATCTGCTAGCAACAGACACTGAATAATTTGTTCTGGAATGTTCCATCTCTGCCATAGCTCAGGCCCTGTGCACCTGACTCCTTCCCAGAGCATCCCCCTACCTCCCTCTCCAAGCGTCCCCCTTTGGCCTGATGGGGTCGTCAGTAGCCTTCAGAATTTCCTCAGACACCCCCATCTCCAGTAGCGCCTGCCCCTGACTCCAGCTGGGTGAGCCATAGGCTCCTCTTCGCTCCCACAACCTCCTGTAGCATCCATCCCACCCCAGTGCTGTGGTTATCAGTTTGCATTTCTATCTCCCCTTCTTAGTGAGGGCAGGGATCATGTCATGCTCACTGTGGAAACCCACCGCCCAGCCTGGCATATGCAGAGTGCTTAGTAAATATTTGTGGAAGGCAGGATTAAAACAAGAGGGAGGAATCTTGTTGAAATCTCTTTCTGAGAACATTCATTTATTCAACAAATAAACAAAAAGGATGGAGAAAAGCAGGCAGAGGAGAAGATGAGAGAAACTTCTGCAGGTCCCTGGGGGCAAGAGAGCTGAGATTCCACATGTGGCCTGAAAAATTGCCAACAAGCCCATGGGGATTTCTGTACATTAAGGCATGAAGAAAGAGTCTAATCATCTTGCTGTCGGCCAGATGTGCCCGGTTGCTGTGACAGCCACCAGAATTGGCCAGATGTGCCATGAACATCTTCAGAAACATCAGGGGGCCCTGGAGACTGCATGGCCTGGAGAGAAATAGTTCACACTCATTAAAGTGGGACAGAAATGGTCAGTTTGTTTAGGATGGTGTCACCAGTGACTCTGAGCATTGGGACATAACACAGAAAATCCTTCCTCCCTTCAAGGCTTTGGAAGGCTTCCTCACGGCCCCTGCCTGCTCCTAACCCTCTGTTCCCTCCCCAGGTGATCAAGCTCGCCTTTGAGGAGTTTGATTTGGAGAGGGGCTATGACACCCTGACGGTCGGTGATGGTGGTCAGGATGGAGACCAGAAGACAGTTCTCTACATGTAAGTGCAGTGGGGCATGTTGTTTGGAAGGTGGGACGGTGGCTGGGGTTGGTGGGGTGGGGTTTATGGAGTCCTGTCTGGTCCCTAGACCATACTACAGCAAAGACAGTGTCCTGCAATGTTCCTAGTTTCAGCAATAATCCTTCCACCTCTCTCTACTCTGACCAAAGGGAAAAGAGCACTGGGCACCTTCTCACTGAATTCATATGAAATGTGAACAGAATGAGCAGTCTGTTAGGGGGCAGGGGAGATGGAGGTTTTGTGGATGAACCTGGAGCTTTCCACTGGCTGGCTGCTTCCATGCAGACCCTGATTCTGCCACCCTGACAGTTTTTACTCCAGGCCACATCCAGCCATGGCAGCCTGACCTCAGACAGAGATAATGGAAATGAGTTGCTAACCTTTCTGCATGCTCAGAACTCGCTGGGAAATGGATGGTTTCAGAGAATCAGGAACATATAGACATAGTGGCCACACTTCCTGAGCCAAAAAAGACCAGTATGATGTGTTCCAGACAAGGGAGAGAAGAATATCAAGCTGTCATGGGATTCCACTATGTTGAGTCTGTGCTCTTGGGGGCCATTTAGCTTCTCTTTTGCCCACCACCAATAGCCTGACTTGAAAACCAGGAAAAAGGCCAAGTGTGGTGGTGCATTGATGTAATCCTAGCACTTTGGGAGGCCAAGGCGGACAGATTGCTTGAGCTCAGGAGGTCGAAACCAGCCTGGGCAACATGGTGAAAACCCACCTCTATAAAAAATACAAAAATTAGCTGGATGTGGTGGTCCACGCCTGTATAGTCCCAGCTACTCAGGAGGCTGAGGCAGGAGGATAGCTTGAGCCTGGGAGGTTGAGGCTGCAATGAGCTGAGAGCATGCCACTACACCCTAGTCTGGGTGACAGAGTGAGATCCTGTCTAAAAAAAGAAAAAAAGTCAGGAAATGCTTCTGCTCAGGACATGTGGCTTAGCTTCAGAGACAAACACCCTGACCACATCCATCTCCCTTCCAGGAAGGAGGTGGAGAGTCACCAACATTAAACACCTACCATGCTCCCAGGCACTGGGATGGAAACTTTTGCATCAATTATCTCGCTTAAGCCCAGGTGTTATTATTCTATTTTAACAGATGGGGAGACTGAGGCCCAAAGGTTTCAGAGAAGGTTGGTAGCAGAACCAGCACTCAAGTTCATGTCTTTTGATTTCAGCCAAGGACAATGTCCCATGCCACACTCCTTCCCAACAAGGCTAGCTCCAGGATATCTCCTTCTGGTTCTAATGCTGAATGAGAAATGGCCATTTAGTAACAGCTGGCTTGTCCAGAGGCTGTTCTTTTCTGGGTGTTTTTCACAACTTCCCTACACCTACCTGGAGATGATGCTATACAGGCAGTTACATGACTCATCTTATCCGATGGTACCCACTGAATCAGGTGACATGGTTGGGACTTGGGATTTCTCCAGACAAAGGAATGGAATGTGAGCCCACAGGGCATTCTCCCCCATGCCTAATTCACTGTATTAGTGAGGGCTCTCCAGAGAAACAGAACAATAGGAGATAGAGATAGATAGATAGATGATAGATAGATAGATAGATAGATAGTAAATAGATGATAGATGATTGATAGATGATAAATAGGTGATAGATGATTGATAGATGATAGATAGATAGATAGATAGATAGATAGATAGATAGATAGACAGACAGACAGACAAATAGCAAATAGATAGATAATTTGTTGTAAGGAATTGTCTCATGTGATTTTGGGAGACTGACAGGTCCCAAGATCTTCCAGGTGAGTTAAGAAGCTAGAAACCCAGGATAGTCAATAAAGTAGTTGCAGTCCAAATGCCAGTAGGTTCAAGATCCAGGAAGAGCTGATGTTACAGTTCAAGTTCAAAAGCCAGAAATAAGCTGATGTCTCAGTTTAAAGCCAATTGGACAGGAGGAATTCTCTTCTTCAGGGGAGGGTCCATCTTTTTGTTCTGTTTGGCCCTTCAACTGATTGGATGAGGTCCACCCACCTTGGAGAGGGCAATCTGCTTTACTCAGTCTGTCAATTTCAGTGTTCATCTCATTCAAATGCACTCTCACAGAAACACCCAGAATAATGTTTGACCAAATAGCTGGGTACCCTGTGGCCTAGTCAAGTTGACACATAAAATTCACCATCATACTTACCTCTCCCCCTCACTTGGTGCATCCGCATCACTCATTTTCTGTCCTAGTTTACTGACCCATATGGTGCCTCAGCTCTTTGTGCCCAAGAGACTAGGATCCTAGCTCTCTTTCCTCCCACAATCCCAATGTGCTTTGACATAGAGAGAACCTTAGAATAGCAGAACTTTTGAAAAGGCTATTGAGGATCATACCATACAATCCCCTCATTTAACATAGAGTGAAAAAGCCCAGAGAGGCTCAACCACTTGCCCAAGATCCCACAGTAAATGAATGGTGGACTCAGAGCCTGGTGTTGTAATTGGGTCAGAGGAAAAGCAGGGGTCCCAGCCTTTTCCCTTGCTCATGGGCACCCCAGAGTCAGGAGCCAGCACTGGCCTGGCCACAATCCTTACTCAGCTTGTCAGAGCCCAGGCTCAGGGACGTCACACAGGCCAGGCTGTTGGATCCCATGTGCTCTATCCCAGCTCCACTTCCGTATCCCCCATGGTGTGATGACCTCTCTGCAGCCGACTCAACAGCCTCCCAAGCTCTGAGACCCTGAGTGAAGCAGAGATTAGGACTCATTAGTTCAGTTGCCCACTCCACAACCCCCTGCCTCCATCTGTGCTGGTAATTTGTCTGATCTCAACAAAATAATGAGGTTGGATTTCTTCTGGAAATCCCAGCCTGCACAGGGGACTCCTGGCTCTGCCACTCTATCAGGTTGACCTTGGGGAAGCCACTGCCCATTCTGCACTTCCATATTCTCATCTGTAATATGGGATGACAACCCCTACCTTCCTGGCAACAGGGCCATTAAATGAGATAATGGGTAGGAAATTGATAAGCACAGTATCTTAATGGGTAGATGCTTGGGGTTGGGCTTCTGAATTGAACCCTGCCCCCCACACCCACACCCATGCTTAAACCCTCTTCTTCAATAAGAGTGTGGCCCTCAGATAATGACTATACTCTAAGCCTTGTTCCTTATCCTGGAATGGAAGGAGATGTCTCATTGAAAGAATGGCTTGGGTTCCAACTGGGGAAATGGGTTTCTGTGAGGGGAAACCCACGTAAAGACAGCAAGGAGGTGGGGGTGGGGGCGGTCTTTTCAGCAATACAGGTCACACAAGAGATCAAAAGTTGCAAGAATGTAGACTCCCCCTTGATTGGATTTGGCTCCAACTATCCCTGTCACCTGAGCAAGTAAGGACACATATCTCCCTTGTGAGCCCAAGGGTCAGGGCTAGGGAGTCAAAGTTGAGATTCAACCCATGAGATTCTACCCACGGCCAAGGGGAGGACAGGATGAGTCTTCCCAGCACAGGGAGAGCATGCTGGTGGGATCCAATGTCAGAAACACAGTGGGGCCCAGAATTTGCCCGAGCGGGCCTGGATCCTGGATAGTCCTTTAAATATCGTCGGTCAGGCAATCATTCTATTCGGGTGTCATGGTGGAGAGCACACCTCTAAATATCTCTCTCCTGCCAGCCTGACAGGTACATCGGTCCCGGATCTCATTGTCAGCACCAATCATCAAATGTGGCTCCTCTTCCAGACTGATGGCAGTGGCAGTTCCCTGGGATTCAAGGCTTCTTATGAAGGTAACTGCTTTTGGCAAGCCAGATGAACTGTGTCCTGGGAGTCAGAGACTTGGGGTCTGGATTTGGAGTCAGAATTTTTTTTTTTTTTTTTGAGATGGAGTCTCACTCTGTTGCCCAGGCTGGAGTGCCATGGCACGATCTCGGCTCACTACAACCTCTGCCTCCTGGGTTCAAGTGATTCTCCTGCCTCAGCCTCCTGAGTAGCTGGGACTAGAGGCGCACACCAACATGCCCGGCTAATTTTTGTATTTTTAGTAGCGACAGGGTCTCACCATGTTGGCCAAGCTGATCTCGAACTCCTGACCTTAAATGACCCACCTGCCTCAGCCTCCCAACGTGCTGGGGTTACAGGCGTGAGCCACCGTGCCCGGCCATGGGATCCTGGTTCTCCCCTGCACTAGCTTCCTCCCCCTTAGGCATGTTATTCCACTTCTCTGAGCCCCAGCCACCTCTTTGTTCTGAGGGCCTTCTGGTTGTTTTGAGGATTATCTGGGATAAAACCCTTAAAATGCTAGGCACCCAGCATCAGATGCACACCTCAGTTCCATCCCCAATTCATACATGGTTCATGGAGACTTTTAAGAGGCCTCACTTGTTTTTAAAATCTTTAGAGAGGAAAATAGCTTCCCAAGATACCCTATTTAGTTGCATGTGATGAATGAGTGACTCTGTGCATAGGGCTAGGAACAGATAAACACCACTGTTGGTGGCCTGAGAAAGATGCAGACAAGAGTCTTCATCTCTTGCTTAGAATAGGCATTAAGGGAACTGCAAACCCTGGAGCCCAGGAGATACCCTCAACATCACCCTTCTGAGCACTTCCAAACCCCCTTTGGCCAATAACAGCTAACACCAATCCCTACAAAGATGGAAGGAGAAGCCATCCACAAGTTACTGTTAAGTCCCTCTTAGGTACCAGATGCTAGACCAGCACAAGGGAGACAGACACATCAAGTCTAGGCATCGTCTTAACGGACTTGTGCTCTAGTGGCGAGATGGAGGGGAAAGCAAACGAAGTGGCATGCAAAAGAGCTGCCTGGACAGTGCCAGTGGGAGCACAGAGAAGGGAGCAGACATCTTTTCAGGAACGTCTGAAAGGGGATCAGGAAAGGGCTTTGTCACAAAAGTGAGCCTAAAGTCCTCAAAATGACTAGGTGGCTACTAGGGAGACAGGGGCCCAGGGAGTGGGGAGAAGGTGTCCCTTCAGTGTGGCTCACACACCATACCCCCAGTGTACCATAGGTTCCTCCTGCTCCAGGACCTGTACTCTGTTTCGAAACTGGGTACAGGTACATGGGAGGTGTATTCGTGTTCTCGGGCTGGCTGGCTTCACACAATGGACATTTATTCTCTCACATTCTGGACCCTGGAAGTCTGACATCAAGGCTCAGCAGGGCCATGCCCCCACTCTGGGTAGAATCCTCCCCTGCTTCTCTCTAGCTTCTGGTGGTGGCTGTGAGTCCTTGCTGTTACTTGGCTGTAGCTGCATCACTCCAATCTCTGCCTTTGTCATCACACACCTTCCTGTGTGTCTGTCTATCCTCTTCTTATAAGGACACCAGCATATTAGACTAAGCGCCCTCACTACTCCAGTATGGCTTCATCTTAACTTGATTACATTTGCAGCAACTCTGTTTCCAAATAAGATCACATTTATAAGTAACAGAAGTCAGAACTTCAGCATGTCTTTTTGGGGAACACAGTTCACCCCATAACAAGAGGCTAGCCCATACTACACTAACACTGTCATACAATGATGTCTCCTGGGGTAAAGATGACAGCTATACTGAGATTTTTTAAGAATAGGAGGCTATGTGTCTAGGGAAGGCAGAACAACAGACAGAAAATACTTATGGGGTGACAGACTCTGAGTGCAGATCCTGGTTCTGTCACTTTCTAGCTCCATGGCAGGTCATGGAACCTTTCTCAAGATCTGTTTCTTCATCTGTGAAACAGAGATAATAATACAACCTGGGTCACAAGGGTCCTGTGAAGATGGTTAGATTAAGAAATGTGAACATAAGAAATGTTACAAATTGCAAAGCAATTAGTGAGTAACTAATGAGCCAGTACACAGGTAGTTCAATGAGTGGGCTGTTCTGGTGCATAAAGTTACACATAAGCAGCTGTGGGGCTATGAGAGGAGCACCAGACAAAACTATCAGGAGACCTTGATTCAGGTCCAAGCCCTGTCACTCACTACTTTGAAAAGGGGAATGGAGATGGATGCAAAGTTTCTAAGTTTTCCCCCATTTCAGAAATCCTGTGGATGTTCAGCAGTGAATGTTCCCAAAAGCAGGGAGAAATGATTCCATGTCATCCTCATGCCCTTAATCTGTCCATATTTTGCCAATGGTTTGAATAAGATGTAAATAGCGTGAACTTGAAAGGGATGACAATACCAGTCAGCAAACAGAGTGCAGAAAGATCTGGGTGGGGTAGAGCCGTTGACTAAATTAGTAGGAAAAGATAAAGTGGGAATAAATATCAAGTCATGATTTAAGACTTAGAAAAAAATTAGCTACTGGAATTTATCCCAGGAAGTTAGTTGTGCTTTATCCTGCCCTGAGCAGGCACCAGAGAATTGAGCTTAGATGTGGGACCTCAGCTTGGAATAGATAAGGAGAGGATTTAAGGCAATTCCTGTAAGAAATGTTGATGGCCCCCGAATGTTTATTCAGGGGAAGAAGTGGACTTGGGAGATTTGAGAGCTGTGTCCAGATATCTGAAGGGCTTTCATGTGGGAAAGAGGAATTAGATGCATTTGGTGTGATTTTGTTGGAAAAGAAAGGGACATACCACTTGTTGAAAGCCTGCTATGTGCCAGAGCTTTATGTTCATTATCTCAGGGTTTTCACGGTGTCTTGCAAAGACCTGGGGTACCCTCTGGGGACCTCCACGGTGGGATAGGGCATGCCCAGGATGGAGGGTTCTGACCACCCTGCCTCTGTTTCTTCTCCTTTCTTCTCTTTTGCTCTTTGTAAGCCTTCTTTTAAGAGAGGATTCATAGCTAACCACTGGCTTGAAAGACATTACTTCATCTCATTCATTGCTTACAATGATAAAATGGCTGCTATTTTATAGATGAAGAATCTGAGACTCAGAGGGGTGAAGTAATCTGCCTGAGGTCACACACAAGTGTGGAAAGTAGCAGAGCTGGGATTTGAGCCCATGTCTCCCTGGCTTCAGAAGCCCATGGATTTTCCCCTTGCACCAGAAGCCTCCCAAGGTTACATAATTTCAATTCTTTATAAAATCTTTATAGAAGCCAAAGCTTTGCCCCAGTCAAACAGACCAAGTATCATGAGCCTGGATTCCATGTCACCAGAGGTTGGGGAGTTAGTTCACAAGTTCATTTGTCCACTTCACTCAGCTAGTATTGGCTAAGCTTTTGTTATGTGACCAATATTTTGCTGGGTGCTGTGATTATAATAGCTAGCAGCCTGGATGTGGTATAAAGCATATGCTATGTGAATGCTGCTCATGGACTAGGTGTCAGCAGGACTTCTGCTTGGAGCTGTGACAAATTAGGAAGGAGAGTCTGGGTGTTTAGAGACATAGCAAACCCACAGGGACTACGTCAGGTTCTGTGCACAGAGGCAATGGATTCTAGAAAATAGCAGAGACTCTGAAATTGCACCAGACCTAGTAAATCCCAGTGTGGTCCCAGCTGTGTAAGCTTGAGTCTTGTGGTCTCTCTGAGCCTCAGTTCCCCGACTTGTACAATGGAAATAATGATGCCAATCTGAGAGTATTGTTATAAGAGTGAAATGAGATCTCAAAGCTCCTTGCACATTGCCTGGCATAGAGATGGTGCCTTCCCCTGGGGGTGTCACCAAAGTTTCTCTGCAGTCAAACCTTCCACATTTCCTGTCCTCCAGGCCAGGCACCTGGATCTGCCTCCAGGTGCCCTGATAGGCCCTGGGTTTAGGTCCCTGCCTTACACCAGCACTCCCCGCCTAGGGCCCTCCCTCCCCAGACTGGCAGAGAAATGAGGTGGCTCTGTAAGACCTCAGTGCAGGGCATGGAGCCAGAAGTGTCAGGAGGCAGAATCAGGCTTGCAGGAGCCTGGAGGCCTCACAGTACTTTGGAACCTAGCTCAGTGAAAATTCAAGGGGCTAAGTTAGGTGGGCCACTTTTTTGTTTTTGTCCCTTCCACCCCACCTTTGACTTTTTATTTGAGGGGTGAAGCCCATCATTCTCACACCCTCCTGGTGAGGAGCTCCCTCTACTATAAAAAGGTGGGTGGGTTGAGTCCCCGGCCCCCGCCATGTGACTCCCTATCAAAAGTGGAAGGGACAAAAACAAAAAAGACTGGGTGGTTTACATTTGCAACAACTCTGTTTTCAAATAAGATCACATTTATAGGTACTGGAGTCAGAACTTCAACACGTCTTTTTGGGAGACACAGTTCACCCGGAAGGCCGGCCCATCTTTCCTACACTAACACTGTCATACCACAATGTCCCTTGGGGTAAAGATAACGGATGTACTGTTTTAAGAATAGGAGGCCATGTGTCTAGAGAAGGCAGAACAGTACCCCGTTTTCTCCAAGTTCTAGAGGCTAGAAGTCCAAGGTTAAGGATTTGGCCAATTTGGTTTCTGATGAGGGCTTTCTTCCTGGCTTGCAGACAGCTACCTTCTCACCATGGCCTTGCATGAGCTTTCCTGGGTGCATGCACACACAGGAGAGAGAGAGAGAGGGAGAGGGAGAGGGAGAGGGAGAGGGAGGGGGAGGGGGAGAGGGAGACAATGAGCCTTGTGGTGTTTCTTCTTAGACATCCATCCTCTCAGATTGGGGCCCTGCCCTTATGACCTCATTTAACCTTAATTACTTCCTTAGAGGCCCCATCTTCAAATACAGTCACACTAGGGGCTAAGAGCCTCAATACAGGAATTTGGGGGAGTTGGGGGAACACACAAGTTCAGTCCGTAACACCATCCAAAACCAAGCTCACCATCTCTGCCCCCACGCCCATGACCTGCACCTGTGTACCCCATCTTCACGAACAGCACCACCATCTATCCCATCCCTAGGCCTCATCTCTGCGTCCTCTTTTTCCCTCTCCCCACCTCTGACTCCATTCCCAGATTCTGTCAGTTTTCCACATCCCACTTCTCTTTCACTGCTGAGCTGAGTCCCTCCCTCATCACCTCTCACTTGAATAGCGGCAGAGTCTTCCCAACCAGCATCGCTGGCTCAAGTCCTCTCGCTCCCATCTACCCATCTGCCACATGGAGCAGTGATCTTCCCAGAATCCAAATCTGGCACAATTCTCTCCTAGTTAAAAAAAAATGACAACTTCTCATTGATTTTAGGATAAAGTATAACGTTTTCTTTTTTTTTTTTTTTTTTTTTTTGAGACGGAGTCTCGCTCTGTCTCCCAGGCTGGAGTGCAGTGGCGCGATCTCTGCTCACTGCAAACTCCGCCTCCTGGTTTCCTGCCATTCTCCTGCCTCAGCCTCCCGAGTAGCTGGGACTACAGGCGCCGGCCACGGCACCCGGCTAATTTTTTTGTATTTTTTAGTAGAGACGGGGTTTCACCATGTTAGCCAGGATGGTCTCGATCTCCTGACCTCGTGATCCACCTGTCTTGGCCTCCCAAAGTGCTGAGATTACAGGCCTGAGCCACCGTGCCCGGCCAAAGTATAACATTTTCTAAATGACATCCAAAGTTCTCCATAATAATAATTCCACTAAGTTCTGGTTTCTATGAATCCATTCAAGACAAAAATCTCTGCAGTCCTATAGAGCCTAATTCAGTGCCTGGCACAGGATACATGCTCAGAAAAGCTTGTAGAATTAAATTGTAATGAGGATCTACTCAGTCACAATCAGGTACCCTCCTCAGCACCCTCTCAGTTCCCTTTTGGTCCACTTTACCACCATCCTAGTGCACAGATGCCAAGAGCGCATGCGTTCTCTATTGTCCCCATAGGATTTGGGGTTAGGCAAACCCAGCTTATAATCAGGATCTTCCTTTGACTCCCTGCGTGCCAGTCTCTCCTCATCAATGAGACTGAATATCCTAATCTGTGAAGAGGGGCTGATGAATGGTTATCTTTCCAGGGTCTCATGAGGACTCAGTATAGTCAAGCACCCAGCATAGGGCCTGGCATTTAGTAAATGCTCAGTTGGAAGCTTACTCCCTTCTCTGTTCTCCAAGGCCTGCAACTCTTCTTCCAACCTACATCATTGCCCGAAGCTTCAGAATTACCCCTGCCTCCATTTTAGCACCCCCTGTTATTCCAGCTCCTGGGTAGTTCCACACAGGATAGACATCTCAACTCAGGAATGAGCAGTGGTTGGGGGGCGGGTAGCTGTGATGCAGGTTTCTCATAGGATGGCATAAGGCATCCAAGGGCAGAGACCTCCCATATCCATCATTTCCACCCATCCCTTAGGCACATCTGGCTGCATCATCATCATCAACACCCACTCTGTCCCAATTTGAGCAGAGAAATACAACCTTAGGGGCAGGCAGGTGGCACTCCAGTGTCATCCTTTCTTCCTCATTGAAAGCATGAGCCTGGTGGGAAAATTGGGGCATTTGCTTCCCAGAAATCCCTCCAGTTGTGCTTGTCACAATCCCAGGTCAGGGGGTGGGGGAGGGGACTCCTGATCTGTCAATATCTGAGGACTCTGAGCCAGTCTCCCTCCATGGGGGCGACCAGCTGTGGGAAATGCATTCATAGTTGCAATTTCTTTGCTTCCCAGTAGAACAAGAAATATTTAAGGAACAGGCAATTAGCACTTACCAGAAACATTATAAAATTACATACAACTTGCTAACAAGTTTTAGCATCAATCTGGAAGTCTCCTTGCTTCCTTGCTGGAGTCTGGAATCTGGCAGCTTAATGCTGAGTCTGGGAGGCTGGCCCAGGGGAGGAAGAAGCTGGGACCTGGACCCTGCAGACATGAAGGAGCAGGACAGTAGAGATTATGCAGAGGGAGTGCCCAACAGTCCAGGGCACTCATGTTAGAAATGAGCTCATCTGTTTGTTCAACATTTTCTAAGGCCCTATGATGTGTTGCAGACAACATTCAGAACACTGAGGCTACAAGGACAGCAAGACAATCTCTGCCTTCACCTAATTCATAGTCCATTTTCAGTAGCATAGAACAAGTGCTAGAAGACAGGGAAATACAAAGGAGGGGCAGCGAATCTTGCTCAAGGGCATCAGGGGAGTCTCCCTAGAGGAGGTGATGTCTGAAACTGAGACTTGCTTTAAGGATGAAAAAGAGTTTGTCAGACATCCTTGAGAGAGGGAACAGGTGGGCTTAGAAAGCTGACATGCAGGTAAGATTGAGGCTAAAACCTCAGTAAAAATAAAGTCTGAGAGCAAGTTGGGGAGAAGAGGGCCAAGACTTGCTCTCTGCAGGCAGTGCCACATCCCCTTCTTCAGAACTTCACTCCAGTGGTGGGCACTGCTGAGCCCCTGGAAGAGGTGGTATTGGAGGCAGACTTCAAAGGAGGCCAAGGGCAAGCGACCAGCATCACTGACCACTCCCTCTAGGACACCGCCTTTCCTCTTGTCAGATGCCAAGCACATGGCTATTTTCAGCCTCTCTTCTGTTATTTACAGTACGCCTCTACTTCTTGTCTTTTCCCCAAAAACTGGAAGGCCCAAACATTCCAACTTTGGCCAAGAATATCACTAACATGTTCCTAAGATGCTCGCTGAGTTTCCATGATACCTCTAAAGGTTTTTCAGGCACTGGGAGCCAAAGTTGAGTGAGATACAAGCAGCAGCTGCCTCTTCTCAAAAAGTCCCAGTGGGATCCAGCCTGTTCTAGCCCCTGGAGGCTGGGCTGGCAAACAGCAGAGGATGCTGCCGCATTAAAATTTGGCAGGAAGTAATTTGTCAATGAGATGTACTCTCTAAATACATAGCTTTTGCAAATGTTAAGCTTCAGTTTGGGGCTAATACAGACAGCTTGGAGGCTACCTCCATATCCTTTGTTTCCAGCCTCCTTTGGCTGGTGACAGACCCATGACAGTGTTATGGAGGAAAGAGATGGGGAGGGAAGAATGTCACCCACTTCATCCAGCCATACCTCCATTCCACTTGTGGCAATCGTGTGCAGAAAAACACATCAGTCCCCATAGGTGCACATATAGATGTGGGGTCTCTCACCTCCTGGTGCCCTTTGCATAATCAGAAGTAGAAAAGCACAGTGGGGTGTGGTTCTGGGGCAATCCAGGTGGTCTGGGCATGCCCACAAGGTGTCCCTAATGCATCGAAGATGTCCTGGTCACTCACTAGGAGTTTGTGCTGATCCAACAATGGGTCTGAGCACTTAGTATGCATAAGGCACTGGGCTTGGTTATGGAGATACAAAGAGTGGAAGGGATGCGACCCCTGGCTCTGAGGGAGCTGACAACCCACAGGATGGAGCTTAAATGACATTACTCATCGAACCAAGCCCTTCAGGGTCTCCCTCCAACCATCTCTCTGGCCTCTTCTCTCTTCATCACTTGAGCTTCCCACTACACTGAGCTTCTAGCTCTCCCCTAGACTCTATGCTCTTGTCCTCCATTTCTCCTTTCCTGCTGCTTTCCTTCCATCCTCTCCTCCATCCTCCCCCATCATGCCTCAAAAGTGCCTTGCAGTTCACTAGAAAAGCTGGGATATAGGCATTTCAAGAAACATTGGCTCGGTCCTCAAGGAACTTACCAATTAACAGTGGGAAACACACGCCCAAAATTGCAGCACCCGTTGCTATAACAACAGAAATGTCCAAGGGGGCTGGGAGCGAGAGAGAAAGAGCTCCAAAGGCTGCCTGGGCGATTCGAAAAAAGGTCCCACATGGTGCACTTGCACCAACACTGAAAGATGATTCTTTCTCTGGTAGACAAAGCAAAGGGTGTTCATTTCAGGAAGAGAGGATGGCAGGTGCCACGTTAGAGCCGTGTGAGGGGCGGCTGGGCTCTGCAAACAGCAGCAACAATAACACTGAGGAAATGTGGCTAGTCACTGGTTACACACTGCATGCTGGACATTTTGACAATTATCTTGTGTACAGAAGCTCATTTAATCCTCACAACAACCTTGTTATTATTACCATTCCCATTTTACAGATGACAAAACTAAGGCTCAGAGAAAATAAGTCACATGCCCAAGGTCTGTTCCTTAGTATCGGAGCCAGGATTTAGATCCTGGGCTTTGTGATCCCAGAGCTCTTGCCACTGCACTATTCCACCTCCCTACAGATCACTCATTGCTGTGCCGTGTAAATCTCAAGGTCGCTGATGGGCAAAGAGCAGGCTGGGGTAGGAGGGGTAGGCAAGGGTCCTGCCATGCTGAGGAGTTAGGATTTTAGTCTGTGGATTTGGGGAAGCTGTAAAAGGATCAATGAGCAGGGGATGGTAATCATCATATTTTCATTTCTGAGTGATCTTGTGCTCCTTTGTAGAGTATGAAATAGAAGGAAGAGCCAGGGGAACCATAGGCTGCTACTGGCACCCAGATGAGGAGTTGCAAGGGCTGAACTCAGGCAGGGAGAGACGAAGTGGAGAGCAGAGGGTTCTGGGTATGTGGGTGGAGGAGTCAACAGGAGGGGACTAAGAAGAGCTGGGGGAGAAGTACAGGGCAATCCAGGCTGACTCCCAGATTTGAACAACCTCTAAGAAACCTGTCCAGTGCTCCCAGCCAGAGGCCTGAGCTGCCCCTTCTGCTATCACCCAAGTCATGTGGTCAGGTCTACATCCTCTCCATTGCCCTCGTCATTTGTATTGGAATTATCTCCATACCCACCTGACTCTTAGTTCTCCAGGGGCAGGGGCCGTGGGGCAGGCAACGCTATACCTTCAGTGCTTAGTGTGGCATTTGGCACGATTTCCATGCAAAATATCTGCTAAGCTCAGAGTATTCTGTGTGTTCCAGGGACTGTGCTAAGTACTGGGAACACAGTGATCAAAAATACATAGTAGATGCCTGTCTTCATGGGGCTTACATTCTAGGGGGTGGGAGTGAGGGGGCTGGGTGGTAAATCATCTTGTGCCCAATGCCCAACCAGAGCTCCAGAAGAACAAATTTTCATCCTTTTATTCGCTGTTATACCCCCAATGTCTAGAACAGTAACCAATAAAATACTTGTTGAATGAACAGATGGGTAGTTACAAGGGGCATCATTACTATAAAAGGAAAGAATGTGGTGCCAAAATGGGAGGATTGCTTGAGCCCAGGAGTTCGAGGCTGCAGTAAGCTGTGATAGCACCACTGCACTCCAGTCTGGGCAACAGAGCAAGACCCTGTCTCAAAAGAAAAAATAAAAAGAATGGGGTGCAAAGAAAGAAAAGTGAAAGGGAAATGTCTAAGATCTAAGATGTGTGGTCAAGGAAAATGTCTCTAATCCATCTTGAATTGATTTTTGTATAAGGTGTAAGGAAGGGATCCAGTTTCAGCTTTCTACATATGGCTAGCCAGTTTTCCCAGCACCATTTATTAAATAGGGAATCCTTTCCCCATTTCTTGTTTTTCTCAGGTTTGTCAAAGATCAGATACTTGTAGATATGGGGCATTATTTCTGACGGCTCTGTTCTGTTCCATTGATCTGTATCTCTGTTTTGGTACCAGTACCATGCTGTTTTGGTTACTGTAGCCTTGTAGTATAGTTTGAAGTCAGGTAGTGTGATGCCTCCAGCTTTGTTCTTTTGGCTTAGGATTGACTTGGCGATGCGGGCTCTTTTTTGGTTCCATATGAACTTTAAAGTAGTTTTTTCCAATTCTGTGAAGAAAGTCATTGGTAGCTTGATGGGGATGGCATTGAATCTGTAAATTACCTTGGGAAGGATGGCCATTTTCATGATATTGATTCTTCCTACCCATGAGCATGGAATGTTCTTCCATTTGTTTGTATCCTCTTTTATTTCCTTGAGCAGTGGTTTCTAGTTCTCCTTGAAGAGGTCTTTCACATCCCTTGTAAGTTGGATTCCTAGGTATTTTATTCTCTTTGAAGCAATTGTGAATGGGAGTTCACTCATGATTTGGCTCTCTGTTTGTCTGTTATTGATGTATAAGAATGCTTGTGATTTTTGCACATTGATTTTGTATCCTGAGACTTTGCTGAAGTTGCTTATCAGCTTAAGGAGATTTTGGGCTGAGACAATGGGGTTTTCTAGATATACTATCATGTCATCTGCAAGCAGGGACAATTTGACTTCCTCTTTTCCTAATTGAATACCCTTGATTTCCTTCTCCTGCCTAATTGCCCTGGCCAGAACTTCCAACACTATGTTGAATAGAAGTGGCGAGAGAGGGCATCCCTGTCTTGTGCCAGTTTTCAAAGGGAATGCTTCCAGTTTTTGCCCATTCAGTATGATATTGGCTGTGGGTTTGTCATAAATAGCTCTTATTATTTTGAGATACGTCCCATCAATTCCTACTTAAATGTTAGACCTAAAACCGTAAAAACCCTAGAAGAAAACCTAGGCATTACCATTCAGGACATAGGCATGGGCAAGGACTTCATGTCTAAAACACCAAAAGCAATGGCAACAAAAGCCAAAATTGACAAATGGGATCTAATTAAACTAAAGAGCTTCTGCACAGCAAAGGAAACTACCATCAGAGTGAACAGGCAACCTACAAAATGGGAGAAAATTTTCGCAACCTACTCATCTGACAAAGGGCTAATATCCAGAATCTACAATGAACTCCAACAAATTTACAAGAAAAAAACAAACAACCCCATCAAAAAGTGGGCGAAGGACATGAACAGACACTTCTCAAAAGAAGACATTTATGCAGCCAAAAAACACATGAAAAAATGCTCACCATCACTGGCCATCAGAGAAATGCAAATCAAAACCACAATGAGATACCATCTCACACCAGTTAGAATGGCAATCATTAAAAAGTCAGGAAACAACAGGTGCTGGAGAGGATGTGGAGAAATAGGAACAATTTTACACTGTTGGTGGGACTGTAAACTAGTTCAACCATTGTGGAAGTCAGTGTGGCGATTCCTCAGGGATCTAGAACTAGAAATTCCATTCGACCCAGCCATCCCATTACTGGGTATATACCCAAAGGACTATAAATCATGCTGCTATAAAGACACATGCACACGTATGTTTATTGCCGCATTATTCACAATAGCAAAGACTTGGAACCAACCCAGATGTCCAACAATGATAGACTGGATTAAGAAAATGTGGCACATATACACCATGGAATACTATGCAGCCATAAAAAATGATGAGTTCATGTCCTTTGTAGGGACATGGATGAAATTGGAAATCATTATTCTCAGTAAACTATCGCAAGAACAAAAAACCAAACACCGCATATTCTCACTCATAGGTGGGAATTGAACAATGAGAACACATGGACACAGGAAGGGGAACATCACACTTCAGGGACTGTTGTGGGGTGGGGGGAGGGGGGAGGGATAGCATTGGGAGATATACCTAATGCTAGATGACGAGTTGGTGGGTGCAGCACACCAGCATGGCACATGTATACATATGTAACTTACCTGCACATTGGGCACATGTACCATAAAACCTAAAGTATAATAATAATAATAATAATAATAATAATAATAATAATAATAAAAGAAAAAAAATAAAATAAAATGTCTCGGAGGAGATAACATTTTAAACCAAAGTCTGTTAATGCAAGGCGTTAGTCATGCCAAAGGAAGAGGAGAGGAAGCTCAAGCTAGGGGAACAATGAGTTAGTGAAGGAGCCAGTGAAGCCTCCCAGCCTCATGTGAAAGGCAGCAAATCCTCGTCTTCCTCCAAGCAGTGCCTCCCCTCTTGGAGCACATCAAATAGTCAGTGAATTTATAGAACCACATGATACAGTCCCTTCTGTACAGACATTTTCATAAAAGACGATTCCAATTTGGTATTAGAAATGGAAAAACCTGGGGAGAAGAGTGAGATTGATCACAGATGATGGGGATAAAACAGCTGAGAAAGGGGAAGCAAATATGGTGAGTGGCAGAGCTCAGTCATGATGGACTTCTGAGGCATCTTAGAAGCAATCATCTCATGTTTTCCAGTTTGCTTTTGGTAGGCAAAAGGAGAGAGACAGGAGAAACACTCATAAAACGGAATTATATTAAACCAGATAACAGGAAATTGCATGTGTGATTTTTCTGCAAGTCAAAATCCATTTATCTATTTGCAATTCTGGGTTCTGATGTCAGACTTGTTCAGCACCTGACCAGAAGTGCCAAGGTCAAACACCTTTCAGGCAGGGCAGTAGAGCACAGGGAGCCCTTTGCAGGAAGGCAGGGGCCTTGGTCCCTGTGTTTCCAGCAGGAGTTGACTCTGAGCTTGGAGAGAAGGCTTAGGCCAGGACAGGACATGTCAAAGGGACAGAAGCCAGCCAGCAGCCCCCTCTGCCTTCCTGAAGGAGCTCCCAAACTCTCACCCCACCCCGCTCTGTTCTTCCTCTTCCTTCCACCCAATCTTGATTCTCTGGGCAACACATCCCCCAATGCCTTGGAACTCTTTGCCAAATGCTTCCTTGAATCTGAGTTTCCATGAGGTCACCACGACCCTGTAGCCCTCTGCAGTGCTAGCAGCTCACTTCTCCACACCCAATGAACTTCACCTTGAGAGGGGTTCGTATGCTTGCTCGCCGATGCCATTCCACCCATGTGTAAACCCCTTCCCCTTTGACCTTATGCTGTCTCCAGCTCTGACACTTTCTACCCCTCCTCATCACTGTCACTGGTCTCCTCCTCCCTACTTGCCATCACCTTGCCTCTCAGGCCTTAACCTTCTCACTTCCTTTCAGTGTACTTCACCCTGGCTGCAGCTGGACCTCATCATCAAGCACCTCTGAAATCTCAATTCCACCTACTTCAGCTTTTTCACATGACACTCCCTTTACTCCCGCCCATCATCCCTTCCCAACCTCTATTTCCCCCATCGCCCCCTGCTCCTTTCACCTCTTTCCTTCTTCATCCTAAGCCCCTTGGATAACACTTTGGCCATTCTTTTTAACAACATCTTCAGCTCCTTTGCCCCATTGTCTTCCATTTCTCCAAGCCCAATCCCCCCTCACTCAATCAATCCTCCTACCCCTTTCTCTACTTCTACAGGAACCGAGTGGCCAAGGGCTGCTGGGACAAGTCATATAGCCCTGCTGGATGGTATCCCTACAAATGAGTCATCTGCACCCTCGGTGGGCCCCAGAGGTGCATGGCAATCCATCTAGGCATGATTTCCTCTTCTCCAGAGTGACAGCTTCAGACATTCTCTTCAAGTCGTTTTCCCATGACTTGTCCCTCACCTTCAGCAAAGACCATGACCTCCTCCACTTAGAGCCTGTGTCATCACAGGATCTCCCTCGGTCTCCTGCCATCCTACCTGAAAACTCACTGCCACCACTTCTTCCCTCTTTACTGCAGTCTTGAGGGAAGGATATCCCTCATGGTCTCTAAGGCTGGGCTTCTAGTGTGCTCTCGGTCCCATGTCTCTCTCCTTCTCTGGAGCCCCTGTAGGGGGCCCCTTTCTCCTCCACATCTTCAGCTAGCCATTCAATACATCTTTCCTCCCACCCCTTTATTCTTCTCTAGCATTTCAATATGGTTAAGTTTCTCCTGTACTAAACTACTTTAACCACTCCCACCCAGGCCATAGGCCTCATGAGCTGCTACCTAATTTCTCTGGACAGAGTGATACCTTCTCTTCTCCTGTTGGGTATTGGCCGCATCAGTACACACAATCCTGGCAGTATCAATGTGACCTCTTTTTGCTAACCTGTTTTTCAATCCTATATAAACTTCCCTGCAGCATTCAAGGCTGTTGATCTCCTTCTTGGAACTCATTCTTCTTTAAGCTCCTGTGACCCCACTCTCCCAGTCTAGCATTCTGCTGGTCCCTACATTGTCCCTAACTGTCCTGTCCTAGACCAACATCCCTTCTCACTCTCCTTGGGTCATTTCATCCTTCTCATGGCTTCTTTTACAATCTATGAGCTGAATTTCTAGATCAGGCTTCTCTCTTGAACTTAAGACCCATGTAGCCACTTCCTGCTAGATATTTCCACTTGGAGGTCCCACTAGTACCTTAAAACTCAGCATCCCCTACTGATGACCCTCCATTCAGACCTATACCTCTTTCTGCATTCTTGTCTCAGTGAGGGTACACCCAAGTGCTCAGGCCAGGCACTTAATTATATAACTAAAAGTTAGCTGTGACAATAACTATTGGGTTATTGGAGGACCACATCCTCCAAGAAGCCTTTCCTGACCCAGGCCTGGGACTAGGGTCAGACGAGCAGGGCACTCATGGGCACGAAATTTAAGTGATGGGGAAAAAAACTCAGCAATTAAGATAAATAACACTTAATGCAAATTTTTTTTAAAAAATTAATATTAATGCAAAATATCCACGTTAAAACACATCAACATTTGAATCAAAGACAGGCTCTGACAGTGCTGGGACTATGGTGAGACCAGTGAGGTGAGTCATCTGAGCATAGGGTTGGATCCAGGCTTTATTTTAAATGTTGGTATTTTTCTTCATTGTGAATTGGATTTATGGCATTAATTGTAATTTTCTAGAAAAAAAACACACTAAGATATTATTTGTCATGATAACTGAGATTTTGGCGCCCCTTGAAATTGTGTAGATGAGGTGAGTACTTCCACTCTCCACACCCTATTTCCAGACTGATCCTCCACATTTGAGTTAGGTGCTTCTCCTATGTGCATCCACAGCACGAATCCCCTGTATCATAAACACCTGTTTCCTTGTCTGTTCATTTCTTGAGGGCAGAGACTGTATCCAGATGTCAAGGGTCTAGCACAGCAACTGGCACACAGTAGGTGCTCATTGCATTGTGCTTAAGCGGGTGCCTGTGGTTGCATGATGGTAGGAGGAAGTGATGGGTGGGTGGATGTGGGCATGTGCGCAGGGCTGTGCCTGCACAATGGGAAAGCTGGGCAGATTCCTTCATCCCCCTTCGGATCCCCTTTTTCTTAAGCCAGTCACAGCCTCAGACTAGCTGCTGTGGGCAGGAACACAGGCACACGTACCCCACATGCATATCTCCTGCAGCAATGGTGGGGTCTCACTAGGAAACCTTATATCTGGGTTCTGCCCCTGGCAGCAGGAAGGATCCAGCTCTGTCTTGAAATGCTGTGTAACTTTCACCAGGTCTCAAAATGCCTGCAGTGACAGCCCTCACACCCCAGGCTCTCGCATCCCAGAGAGCATGTCTGGGGACATCTGGAGGCAGGTGGGTCCTGCTGCTTGCTTCTCCACGTTGACTTATCACAGGGGCCCCTTCTTCTTTCCTTCAGATTCCCTGGAGCTCTGGGACCTGGAGCAAAGGGACCATGTTCCTGGAATGCCTCAGTGTATCCTCTCCCCCATCCCTGAGCCTGAACAAAGCCAGCTTCAGAGGGGTTTCAACTATGTTTTCAGCAGGTGTACTTGTAGAGGGTGAGGCCAGGGGGACATGTGGGCTGACTTACATTTGATTTGAGATGCCTCACACCTGGCACATGGTCACACAGACTCCCCTGCACAAAGGGGAGGACCCTTGTTGCTCAGCTTAGATGATCACACACACACACACACACACACACACACACACACATACATACACACAATCCCAGCCATAGAATGCCTTGTCCTGCCTGCTCTCAGCACAAAGCTGGCAGCCTTCGTTTTGGGTTAACATGAATGCAACAGTCAAGAGCCCGCCCATAAAAGGCAGTGCCTGGAGCTGCCCAGCCCACAGAAGCCCCACAGTGTGGTAGGAAAGCCTTTGCAGAATCATCCCTGTCAGGATCACACACACCAACTTCAGGGACTGTGGTTCTGACAGCCCATGATGGTGTCTGCCGAACAGGCAGGGTCCCTTTGTCCTGAGAATCCTGTGTAGTGTCCAAAAAACTCCCCTGATGACTCTGGGCCCCTCTCTGCCAAATCTCAGGACTCATACAGTCCTCACCTCACCATCTGGCACTGGCTTCATGACTTCCTATCTATCCTGCAGGACGCCCTTCTCCCCGGAGACAGAGCTCCCCTCCTTCCCTCTTCTTTCTCCTCCCCTCCACCACCCCCTCCTCCTCGTCCATCTCTCACAGCATTAAGCACAGCATGAGTGGAAGTGGAGGTGACTCCAGAGGAAGCTCCAGAGGCTTGGCCAGGACATACTCCTTTCCAGAAGCATCTGGATCCTGACTGCCTCTCCAGTGAGGTAGCCAGCCCATCATGCCCACTGGGTTTAGGGCCCCCAGAGCTGTCTCAGGGAACCCACTCCATGTCTGACTCACCACTGTTGACTCAAATGAACTTTCAAAGCATACTCAGTGAGTCATTTGTTTCATTTTACCTGCTACCATTGCAAATTGAATTAAGGAAACATCTCCATGAAGGTGCTTCCACATCAGCAGGCAGTGAACATTTATTCTCAATTAATCTCTGGTTTGGGAAAAAGACAGGGAGCAAAGCCTCAACTGCTGTGTCATCTTGACTTGCCTTTGCTGCTCAGAAATGGACTGTACTTGAGATCTGTCATGTGACATTAGCAGTTCAGATGCAAGGTCAGGTTCAGTGAGGAAGTCTCCAAAGACTTCTAATGCTGTGGAACTTGTTGATCCTGGGACAGGTACCCTGTGAAGAATGTAGACCCACCTTCTCCCTAAAATTGCTTCATCTCATATTGGATTTAGGGAGGGGTAAGGGGTCAAAACATCCAAGCATCTAGAACACTTTATGTGGACACAGAGTCTCAGGCACTTGATAGCTGGAAGCCCATTCATCCTAGGATGCTGCGATGAAACAGGACATTGCAGGATTTCTCACAAACCTGATTCCTTATAAGAACGTTGAATCCTACCTGTGTCACTCTGAGCACTGACTTATGGCAGAAGAGCAGCAGAGCATGTCATGTGGACCTTCAGCTCCAAAAGAGGTGTAAAGTCACTTTTGTCTCTGTTTTCTCATCTTCCTGTCTTTCAGAGATCGAGCAGGGCAGTTGCGGTGACCCTGGCGTACCTGCATATGGCTGGAGGGAAGGCTCCCGGTTTCGCCACGGTGACACACTCAAGTTTGAGTGCCAGCCCGCCTTTGAGCTGGTGGGACAGAAGGCAATCACATGCCAAAAGAATAACCAATGGTCGGCTAAGAAGCCAGGCTGCGTGTGTAAGTGAGCAGGGAGGAGGCCATGCCAGGGTCTTCACTGAGAGGCAGGGGCCCATTTCCTAGCTAGTCCAGGAGCCCCGTCCCTGGGAACCTTGCAGGCTGTAACAACAGCTGCACTCTGATTGGTTTATTCTACTCCTCGGAACATTGCTGGTGGGGTCCTTATTTCTGGCAGGAATGTTGACTGTAGCACTGAGAACAAGTGCTCCTGACATTTGGGGATGCTCTTCAACATCGTCTTACCCTTCTTGGTGATCCTTAAGAGCAAGGAGACACCACTGGGGCAAAGCCCACCAGGCTCAGACCCAGACATTTCCTGCTCACCTTCATTGCCACCCCTGACAACATCTAATCCAGCAGGGTGGAAGGGACTGTCAAGTTTGTAAGATTGTAGACACCACCAGCCTCCAGTAACTGTGGGAAACTGGCCTTGCCAGGATATAAACAGTTTCCTAAAATTGCTTCATCTCATATTGGATTTAGGGAGGCATAAGGGATCAAGCTATCTTTGGTCTGTTGATCTTTTGGGGAAGGGGTTGGAGTTGAGTGCTCTGTTCTGTGGAGATAACAAAGAAGCCCTTCTTCCTTCCTCTTGGATGACCTGACCATACTTTGCAGCACAAATGACATCTTAAATCTTCAGTCACGGTGGGATTGGCAAGGATGAGGGGCTGTGTGTAGCCAAGGGAGGCCCAGACATGGTCTCCGTTGGGAAATCAAAATTTCCAGCTTCTCTGGGCTGTTACGTCTTCTCCCATCCCTTGTCACTCCACCTTCTCCATCTCTTTCCATGTGCTTCTCTCAGGGAAAGGCAGGCAGCCTGACCCTCAGATCCTTCACCTGGCTCAGTGGGTTACTTGGGGCCTCGAGTTCTGCATGCTAGAGATCGGTGATCCCTCAGGGCTGGGAGAGGAATAGCCTTGGAGACTGTCAGGGTCTCTGTGATGACTGAGAGTTTGGTGTATGAGTTGATGAGTTGGGATGTAACATGGTGATGATACTTTTTAAATGAAAAAAAAATCACTTTGTCCGACAAAGCATTTTGATGACTTTTAAGTTTATTTATGTAAAAAGTCTTGAGAGGTTTAAAGATCAAATCACCCTTAAATACACATTGAACAACTCACCCTTATTGAAAAAAAAATAAATTGCATGATATCTGCCCATCCCTGCTCCCCACTGTGGTTAGAATATAGAGCCCAACAGCATTAGCTGCATAGCACGCTGGGAGCCACAAGGACCTGGAGGAGCAGGGAGCAGCTCGGGGCAGGCAAACACAAAGGCTTTGCCCATTGCAGAGACCAAGCCCAGGGACGGGTGCACGGGACGGGGCTCTGCAGACGCAGGGCCTGAGAAGATAAAGGTACACACAGTGGGAGCCCCAGGTGCCATGGGGGCTTAATCTCTGAAATCCATCTAGATAAAACAAGGCAGGGAGAAATGGAGGAGGATCTAGCTTCTGTGACAAAGAGCTGGGAGGATTGACATGGGAAGCAAAAACAGCCAGCCTCTTAGGACCAGGATAAGGTTCACTGTCCCCCAAGCTGAAAGAGGCAGGTAGCAGAATGCCAGCTGAAGGACTGTTGCTTGATTCCTCCAAGAGTTTACTTGGCCCTTTGGCTCTTAGGAGCAGGTTTATAACATCCTTGTAAAACCTTCACCAAGGGCAGAAGACCTTGAAGTGCTGCCCAGCAGGCCCTTGGTGTCCACAAGCAGGGCCGGCAGCCTCCAGTGAACTGGGCACTGCTTGCAAACAGCTGAGAAGGAAAGAAGATAGGTCTGTCCCAACAAGTATGTGTCAGTGCTCCCTGTGGTTTGAAACAAGGACGAGGGGTCTGAGGCTTATGGATGAAAGCTAAGCAGGTACTCTGGGGAGCCGACATGGCATTTCTTCTTCTAGACAATTCTGGGATAGAGCAGGATGACATCCCCAGGCACTTCCATCACTCAAGTGTGTCTGGACATTGGAAAGTAACAGGACACAGCTTGAATCTCAGGGATGCTGGCTTCCATGGAGGAAGCCAGAGGGAGCCAACTGGCCCCATGCCTTTGCAGCATATAGCCAAGTCACACTTGCATTTCAACACAGTGAGGAACTTCCATCTGCCCACTCCCTACTGAGTACCCGGCAGGTAAGCTGATGCTTTTATAGGTCCTGGGCTTTGCCCTCAGGGAGCTCATAGTCCAATTGGTGATAAGAAAGTATGGTGATAAGAAAGGCCTGGTACATTGAGATGACTTTGGTTTCAAAATCTAAAGACCAGGTTCTTAGTTCTAGCTCAGCTTTGTGACTAAAGCCAGGCATCTTCTCTCTGGATTTTCATGTACTGACCTATCCAATAGGGTAGCACTCCATTGTGGCTCCAAAAATTCTAAGCCTCTATGATCATATTTATATGAAAAGATCACTATGACATAAATAGTCCTCACATTTCCCACAATAAATACCTGGAAGCTACTTTGAAAGTGGATCATTACAGAGCAGGTCATACTTTGATTGAGGGACAATGTTAAACTTTGGTGTTCTGCTCTTAACTCTAGATCAAATATGTTATAGTGTTATCAATAGAAAAGGGACAATACCTATAAAGATCTATAAAAATATAAAATATAAGGTTGGTCTCTGTGTTTTACAAAGTGCTCATAAATGTACATACAAAAGCTCCTCTAGCAAAAGTCAGCATAAGTGCCCTAAATTTTACAATACATTAGTCACAATAAATATTAACACAATACTTGGCAAACAACTTGCGGTTTCCTTATTGAGAGCTAGAAGGGGATTGGGGATATTATTTCAATGGCTTAAATTTCTTTGAGAAGTTGTCTGAAGAGGTGCAAAGTATTGTATTATTCTTCTCTTGAAACATTTTCTTCAAAACAGCTGTTTATTAGGGAATTACCCTGCCAAGAATACACAAATACAGTCTTCTTTCATGCTCCAAGACATTTTCTGTAGCAAGCAGAGACTTCAGAATCATTTTGTTGGCTTTTGAGCTGCCCTCACAGTAGTAGATGCTCAATAGACAGTCTTTTTTTAATTTCGGGTTTTAAGAAGATGATTTATCTCACAGTGAAAAACATTTTGAAAGAAAAGATGGTGGTAGCTTCTTTGCTCTTACTCTCTGGTCCTCAGTTAATTCACATCTCCAGGGACCCCTGTTCAAAATCAATGGGAAGTAATACCACTTTCCATCCATTCAAGCCATTGACTGCCTGTCTTCCCTGTGCTGAGCACCATGCATTGGATTCTGAGTTGTTCAGTCTCTGCCTAGGAAATTTGCTCATCCTGGCTGTCATGGTGGGAAAGCTTTGGCCAGGCTACATATATTCTTTACCTTCCAGAAGCTTTGCCCATTTTACCTCCTTCCTTACAAAAGAATAGAGAGCATTTCCCATACAATCTTGTCCAGTTATTCTTCCACCACAAGAGATACAACGGGAAGGAAGATACAAATAACTCTGATGGTGGTTTGCACAATACTTGATGCTTTGTTGACAGGCTGGCAGAATGCTTCACACTTCTTAAGGAAGCCAGGAAACCAATTATCAATCCATTAGCAGCCACTTTCAAAAGAAGCTTCAAAACAGCCTTCACCAGAGATATGCCAAGAATGCATGAATGCACACTTTCCTTTGCCATTTTGTAAACCACCTTAAGAAGATGTGAATCCTAATTGCTCAGTTCTTAATGTGTATAGTATATGTGTGAAATGTGAAGGCAGAAACTTCTTGGATGTATACGATTTAAGTTACAAATCAGCAATCTAATCTTGAGAGGTCAAGGGAGGGAAAATTGGATCCTTGGGTGCTCAGGGAAAATGTCCCAGAAGATACAAGACTTGAGCTGGGCTTTTGGAGAGTTGGAAGGTAAAGTAGGGTTTTCTAAACAGAGATGCTGTGGGAAATGGCCCTCTGCTAGTATCTTCCTGTCCTTTACTCTGACTTCCTCCTTACTTCTCCCACCTTCTGTTCTGGTGACACACACACACACACACACACACACACACACACATACACGCACACATTCTGGGATGAATTGGGTAATGGGATCTGCAAGAATCTGGTCTCTCACATGGACCATTACTCCAGAGTAGAGTTTCTCAAACTTAGCACTATTGATATTTTGGCCTAGATAATTCTTTTTGTGTGGGGCAGTATTGTGTATTATAGGATATTTAACACATCTGTGTCATCTACCAGTAGCACCCGCCCCACACACCAGCTGTGACAGCCAAAAATATCTCTACACAATGCCAAATATTCCCTGGGGGAAAGAAATCACAGATTAAGAATGACTAGTCTAGGATAACTTAGTTTTGTCAAATTCCAAATATGAAGAATCCTATGGATTTGTGTTTCAAGTGAGGCTATGATTAAAGTCTGTAGCATTATGAGAGTGGGAAGGCATGGGTTAGAGGAGAACACTAATTTTATTAAATGTTCTACATTATTGGGAAGATATGAGTCCTCCCTACTATGTTATGGGGTATTTATTCTCTCAACTTATAAATTAAAACAAGGTTCAAAGAAATATAACAAACACGATGGTCATAGAACCACTAAATAATAGGCTGGAATTTGAGCTGTTAATTAACAGAGCAGCAATTTGCACCCAGGTTCTTGCTGCAAGTCTTGCCCTCTCTCCATTGCACTAGATTTCTAGAAGTTTAGGGATCATCTGCAAATGTAAGGACAAGGAAGCCTTAGGATAAAAATACTAGGCCAGAGTACAGAAGCAAACTGCTGGCTGAGTTACCTTTATGAAGCAACAAAGGTTGACAAGAGTTAGACAAATCCAAGAAAGATAGATTTGTGACCCTTATTGGAAATCTACCAATATTGTATACCCCCACCATACAATATACTGGGGTTGAAACCTCTTCCTGATCTTTACATTTTCTCCCTTCCTTCTACCCATTCATTTATTTATCCATCTTGATTTATTGAGTACCTGCTATGTACAAAGTTAGCTGCATAAGAGGGTATGGCTGTTCCTGGTCAAATTCTAAACTGAAGGGCCTTTGGGGATGATCCTGCTCAGGTTAAAGGGACAATCTCATGGTGCCATGCCCTATATAATGTGCTGTAACTCTATCTCTAGACGTATCTGGAGCCCAAGGGCCAATACTTGACAAAGACTTTTGGTATGTTCTCGTATTTTCCAAGTTTAAGCTAATTTAATGGTTTAAATAAATCTAAAAGTTTAAATAAAGAAAATATTCATATTCTCTCTCCCTTAAACCAAACTGACTTCAAATTTGACCAGTCTTTTTTTATTCTTACCCATCTATACACATATGTTATGTGGTCTTCATCAGAGTGAGCATACCATTTTGCATTCTATGTTTTAAAGCCCATATTCTGTTATGAATCTTACCATGTTGCTACATGTATTTCATAGTTATCATTCTTAAAAATCTGTGGGTTCTTCTGTCAAGTGAATAAACCATGACTTATTCAACCAATTATATTTAATTATTTTATATAAGGCTATAATGAGCATCTTCAGGCCTATGGCTTTTTCTTCTCTTGAATTATTTCCTTAGAATAAATTTCTAGAATTGACATTATCTGATCAGGACATGAATATTTTTATGACTCTTGATGCATACTGTTGTATGGTTTCCCCAAAATATTGTGTCGGTTCATAATGCCAGTAGCAAAAGCTATAAGATTAAGAACAAGACTCATAAAACGTGTGGTCTTTTCATCCAGAAACATGGCATGCCTCTCTTTCATGTTTATCTACTTTCACTTTTCTAAAGATAACAACTTTGTGGTTTTCTTCGTTTAGATCACATATATATTGCTTGTAAACTTTGTTAGCTTCACTAAACTTCAGATATTTGTGTGGCCTTTTAAAAGTTGCTAATTTAATAGCTATAAGTTGAATCTATTTCTGTAGCACACCTTTGTTGACTACTGTGAAGTGCCCAGTGCTAAGTGCCGCGAATTCAGAGATGAATTGGGCACAGTCCGTGTCCTCAAGGAGCTCTTTTCATGTGGAGATAGACACCATTATATAAATGAAGTGGGCCCTTGTGGCTTATAATTTAGTTTTTCAAGGAGAAAACATTGATGCTATGAATATTAGGTTCATTCTTTTATTTAACACATAGTTATTGAGTGCCTGCAATGTGGCGGGCATCATAGTGGGTGCTGAACAGAAGAGCAACAGCCCCTCTTCTCATGGGGCATAGACTTGACATCTTCTCTGTTAGAGTGGTTGGGCCTGAAAGATGAGAGGCCCTGCTGGAAAAGGAGACATCCAAGAGGCGGCAGCGGGTTCTGGGAGAAGCCATAGGGTTTGGGCCTATGCAAAAGGGACACGTTCCATAGATACATTGACACACACATAAACACCCACGCACACACGTGTGCCCACACTGCAGGACTGGGTACTTGGGTTTGCAATGTTTCCTATAGGGGTTGGCTGCTGCCTAATGGATATGAATGAAGAAGGGAGGTGGGTTTATGGGAGCACAGTCTGGAGACAACTTCTGGGTAGCCATGGGCCAGAGACATGTCCCTGTTGGGGTAAGAGGTATAAAAGAGGTGTCTGGAGGACTGCCAAGATTGCCATCACAGGACACTGGATAGAGACTTTAGTCTTGGCCTTTCTTCAGCTGACCTGGGTCCAGCCCTGTCTAGGAGGGACATGGGGCATTTGCTGTTTCCAATCCCTGTATAGTGACTACTGGTACTGACGTGTGGCTACTGGGGTGTTGGTATTCCTTCCCAATTTGAAGGCATTCTTTCTATATTGTGTATAGAAATTCTTTGTGGTATTTGATATATGTATTTTCCTAATCTCATTGTCCCTATTTGTTTTCTATTTTTCATTGTATAGTTGTCTTACGTTTCTATATAAACAAATCTCTCAGTATTTGTGATTTATTTTCAAAGCTGACAAAGTTATTCTGCCATGGATCTGAGAAACAGTTCGTTCTATTTTTGGTTATTTGTCAGTAATTTGATTTTTTAAAATATAATTTGTTAATCCATCTGGAGTTTACTTAGATGAATGTATAATATTGTCCTAACTATTATGCAGTTTTCCAACACAATTTATTAAGTAATTCATTTCCCTTTTGATTTGAGGGAAATGAATTGTTTTATTACATACTGAATCCTCAGATGTAGTTAAGTCTATTTCTTGAGTCACCACTTTGTTCTGCTGCTCTATTTCTATCTTAGCACTGGTATTGAATAATTTTAATTGTTGTTTTATAATGTGTTCTAATATCTGGCAGAGCTAGAAACAACTCCTTCCTCCCTTAATTATTTTCTCTTTCAGAATATTCATTGTTATTCTCATCTGTTTGTTGTTCAAGATTAATTTTAGAATCATTTTGTCAGAGTAAAAAAAAATCCTATTGGGATTTTGTATGTGCACTCCTGTTAAAATATAAATTAACTTGAAGAAAATAGGCATTTTTATAATACACAGCCCTCATATCCAGACACATGTTTTTGTTCGCCTACTTTCGTTTTTCTAAATATAACAGCTCCATGGTTTTCTTCATATAAGTCACATGCATTGCTTCACATACATTGCTTGTTACCTTTATTCTTAAATAGGCAGGTACTTTTTTCACTTCTGCTCCCACCCTGCCCTCAGTGCACAGGTGAAGCATGCTCTATTTTCCCTCCCCTCTATGGCTGAAACCTAGTGTTCCCTGTAAACATACAATCCCAGATTTTCCAGGACAAATGCAATTTCAAACATCATTTCCCTTGGCCCAGAAAATGTGATCACAATAGCTAGAGTCCTTGGAAATTGCCTTTTTCAAATGATCAGAGCCAGAGTTGGGATCAGCAAAGATTTAAATGCATCAGCCTCAGCATGGGGGATAATATTCCTGGGAACTGTTTGTGATCAGGCCAGGGACCGTGATCAGTGTGAGCTTCCTCTGCTTAATGTAACATTCCCCTCATTTCTCTAGACTTCTTTCAAGGTTTCATTGACCTACAGATGGCCCCAGAAAATAAACAGGGAACTTAGGGAGTCCCAGGGCTCCCTCCCTCTGTTATCCAGTCCTCAAGAACCTGAACACTGAAGACCTGTGGTTTCGCTTTGCTAGTGGCAGGCAGAGCAGGGGGTGCCCGCTCTGCAGAATGCTCCCAGTGATCTGAAGGGGACATCACCTTGAGTGGAAAGTCAGGGGTGGTAGCAGGATGGGGGAGGGTCTGTATCTGCTACTGTACTGGAGAATGGGCACTAGTCATAGCTATGAAGCGTCCCAGGGCCATGGGGCAGCCTGGGAAGTGTATGCCAGAGTTGAGGGAGTCCACAGCTGAAAGAGCTGACCCTGGATGAAGGAATGGGTCACAAAGAAGGCTGCTGGTGTTGCCTCTCAGAATGTACAAGGAGGTGGAGTCAATTCTTGTCCTACCAGGCCAGTATGGGTCACATCATTGCCTGTTACCTTTGTTTTCAAATAGGCAGATACTTTATGGGGGAAGGAAGATTCTGGATTGACTCAGGTCCTCACCCAAGGGAATAGGGTGTATCCCGGCAGAGTATACCCTTGACCCAGCCAGAGGCTTCAGTCTCACAGCAGAGACTAGAGAGGAAACCATGAACCAGAATAGAAGCCCAGTCCTTGGACTGGGGCATACATATTGAAGAAGGGTTAGCAGGAGAGGGAGATCCTAAAACTGAGTGGGCCTATAGGTATGCTGGGCTTCTCACAAGCCCACCAGTTACTGGCTCTGTGCAGCCACACACATCTTACCCCAACAGTTTGTAGGAATAGAACTTCCCAATGTACCATCATGCTTAGCTGGGCTTGGCTTAGAATCTGGCTGTAAGAACCAAGCCCATGGGATCTAGGTCTTCAGTGTACCTGGCCAGGGTGAAATCAGGCAGACTGAAGGGATGGCTCACGAAGGAGGCTCCCAGCATTTCCTATCAGGATGTCCAAGGAAGTAGTCAACACTTTCCCTGCCAGGCCAGTGTGAGTCACATACATCACTTGTTTCCTTTATGTCTAAATAGTCAGGTACTTTATAGGAGAAGGAAGTGTCTTTGGTGGCCCTGCCTGGTCTAAAGTAGACCCAAACCCAGCTAACCATTAGAATCACTCATAGGCCTTTTAAAATACAAAATTCTTGGCCTTGTCCCCCCAAATTCCAATTCAGTAGGTCCAAAATGGGGCCTAGGAATTGTTGTTCTAAAAAACTCCTAGATGATCTAGACATTAGGTCATATTTCTGAACAACTAGTATGGAACACATACTGTATGCCAGTTGCTTGGGGAAAGTTTTGTGTCATTTCTGTGAGGTTTGGTCCCTTGAATTTGTCTCTTGAATTCCTCTGGGCTAATGAGAAGGCTTGAGCTCTTGGATTACATCATGCCAAGAGACTTTTTTCCTAGCTAATACTTGTGTCATGCCAAGATACATGGGGTTGTGATGCATGTGGTGATACGTTGTGTTCATATGCTGTTGCTATTAAGTTGACCAGGCTGAGCTGCCATAACTCAGTTGTTAGGATGATTGTAGTCTCCCAGGGTCCATGGGATGTTGACCTCTATGTTGGTATCCCATCAAGGAATGAGATGCATGGTCCAGTACTCCCACATTACAACTTGTTGTTTTTCATTTAATTTAAATGCAGCAAAATGTGGAAGGGAGTGGGTACTATGTACTGGCCATTACACTCAGCACCAGGCAAGTGATGAAGATGATTCAAACATGGTTCTTGCCCTCCAAGAGCTCATAGTCTAGTGAGTAAGATAAGCATGTGCTTTTATTTTAAAGCAGTCTCTGAATTATTGCAATCATAGATGTGGTCACAAAGTGCTACCAGAATGTAGAGGAAGAAAAATTCATTCCAACTGGCAGATTTTCAGAAGTCTTCTTGGAAGATTGTAGCACAGGCAAAAATTTCAGTCCAATCCAACCCAGGAATCTGTCCAAAACCAAACTGTGAACACAGTTTAATCCAAGGCCCAGTTCAAAGGCCTTATTCCAGCTAAGAGTCCTGGTCCAAGGTATATTAGGACCACAGCTACCTGCGTGGAATAGGAACTAGGAAAATTGGTCAGGCTTTAGGAGTCTAATCCTGAGCTGTGACCTCTACTTGTAGGGGAATGAGGTATCTCTGTCATTCTCATTTCAGCTTTCACCTTTGGGATCAAGCCAACAGGCTCTGTTTTCTCTGTAAAATATGCAAAGTTGTGTGTATGCATTCTCCACTGTGCTCTGCCATGCCTGACTCAGAGAGCTGTGGAGGCCAACAGAATTTCCCCAACCAGGGTCTGTTTTCACAGCTGCTGGCTCAAAAGCTGGAGCTTGAAGTTCTATCAATACCCCAACCCTGTTCTTTGAGCCTCTTGGTGAATTTGTCATCTTACTTGAACATATGTGCATTACTATCAGCCCTCAGTGATGTGGGTGTCCTCAGACTCTGTGGTCCTCGGGGAAGGCACTACATACCTTTTCCAGGGCTTGGCTTTCTAAGAGGGCCTTGGGTTACCCCCTCTTGTGTTGATTGGCCCTTCCTCTAGGCCTTATATACAAGAGCAATCTTTTGGGGGACTCAGGGGAGGTGGGTTCAGAGAAAAGGCTCCTGGCCCTAGGCTACCTGATCAACTCTCATCTTGCTCTGGGACTTAGATCAGACTCCTCCATGGTCTTGCAGGGAGCTCTCCCAGGCTACCTGTAAACTCCCTTGGATTATCGTGTTTCTCCTGGGAGAAAATCCAAATGTACTTCCTTGTGTTCATGGAGAACAACCAGCATGTATTGTTTTCCAGTCTTCATTGGGTGGTGGTCTGAGGCATGAAAGGACCATGGCAGTTCTAGACTCCTTGAGTGAGGATGCTCTGATGAACAGGCTTAGAATGCATGATGGAGCTCTCTAACAGAGCTCAAGGGCTCAGGTGAAGAGGACAAGCCCTGAGTGCCTCAAAGACCCAGGGACCTGGGCCTACAGTCCTGAGAACATCCCCTGAGTTGTTGAAGATGTGATCCACACCCTTCCTTGAATTCCTCTGGGCTAATGGGAAGGCTTGAGCTCTTGGATTACAACATGCCAAGATACTTTTTTTGTAGCTAATACCTGTGTCTGGCTGACCAGATTAATAAGAGCAGCTGAAGCTAAGCTTAGCTGGGCATAGAGACCAGCTGGGATCTGCCCATGTAGCAAGAAATAGGACGCACGAGTATCACTCATAGGATCCTGGGGGCTGGATGCAGGCAGCTGTGGGATCTCACAGGAGAGAAGCACTTTTGAGTAGCCTTTGCTTGGGACATGGAAGGACTAGGTCATCAGGACTTCCATCTGTTCCCCAACATGTCACAGTTCCTCAGAATCTCACAGTGAGACTCAAGACTGACAGAATATCCAACACTCAAGTGAAGAGCTGTTCAGTACCAGGTACCCCCATGCAGCTGACAGTGCCTCTCCTTTCTAAGGTGATCTGCCCACAGATCTGCTCACAAAAGGTGCCTCACCAGGTCACAGTTGGCAGTCGAGCAGTCAATCATTCCTGCAAATGGGGAGTTTTGTCAGAATCTTCTGGACTTGGAGTTACCCGTTCATTCCTTGAGGAGAGGAGGGACTGAGGATCAAAGAGCAAACCTTTCGGCCTGGGGTCTTGCTGGATAGAGGGTGTGGTAAGGGAGAAGTGGGGAGACACCACTTTTGCTGCCTTAGTAAGCTGATTAAGACTAGGAGATATACCAAGCAGAAGCATGTGTGGAGACAGCCATCAGCAGCAGAGTGGGGGTGTCCCTCTTGTTTCAAATTCAGCCAAAATTGAATGTATACCTTCCCTGAGCCCAGCACAGTGCTGTGTTCCATGCCTTCACAAACTTCATTGCGTTGAGTCTTCACAACAAAGCTGTAATTTAGAAGTTATTAATCCCATTTTTATATATGAGGGGAAAGACTCAATGATGTAAAGTACCTGCCCTCTTCCTCCCTCCCAAATGCGTAGAACTAATAAGTGAAAAATACATGCAAACCCCCAATTTTTAGAAGGATTCATATTTGCTCCAACTTTGGCATGGTGGCTTGGTCTGGCTATGTATATTTTCCAAAGAACTTATGGCTTGTTTTCAAGGTAAAAGCTGAGCCCCAAGAGTGTGGACTCAGCTACTTCCCAGTAGCATAGGGCAGGGGGCCTTTTTTGTGCTTTGTTCCGTAAGGTATCAGAATCTTTCCTGTGAGCTGGGGATATGAGTTCCTCAGCCAGCCACTGAGGAATGCATGAAAATCCCAGTGCAGAGCCTGGCCTTGGGAAAGGCCTCTAAACATCTCAATGAAGAGGGCCTAAAGTCCGGGGTAAGCACCTGGAATGGTTTGGTGGGGGCATTGCATTATTCCAGAGGTGTGGCAAGAATCAGTCATGGCCACAGGGTAATTCCAGGCAGTGGGTAATTTCCAAAGGTTATGCTGATAAACAGTCATGTAATTTATACCAAGAACCTAGCCAACCTCTATGGGATACAGGTAACAGGGTCCAGCCATAGAGGGCAAGAACTTAGCAATCATCAGACCCCTACCAATGAGTTTCAGTTTAGGATTCCAGTTCCAGAGGGGATTGAGTTGTGAATGAGGAACTTGAAGCAAAAGCTAGTTTCATGAATAGCTGCTACCATGAGTAGGGTGACAATATATCCCTATTCGCTTGGGACAATCCCAGTTTACATCTTTTGTTCTAGGTAATTATCCATAGTACCATCTATCATTCTCAAAACCAGTTTGGGCAATATGTTACGTGGGTACCCTAACATGCCAAAGACCTCATGCCAAGAAAGGAATTGGGCCTCAGTGATTGATTTGAATGCCATGCCAAGAGAGATCTCTGAGTCAAAGGTCTATGAGGCTATATATAGTGGTTTGTCTTTTTTTTCTTACTTGTCACTGACTTGAAACTCAAGCTCTGGGCTGGTCGCTCACGCCTGTAATCCCAGCACTTTGGGAGGCTGAGGCAGGCAGATCATGAGGTCAGGAGATCAAGACCATCCTGGCTAACACCGTGAAACCCCGTCTCTACTAAAAATACAAAAAATTAGCCGGGCGTCGTGGCGGGCGCCTGTATTCCCAGGTACTCGGGAGGCTGAGGCAGGAGAATGGCGTGAACCTGGGAGGCAGAACTTGCAGTGAGCAGAGATTGCGCCACTGCACTCTAGCCTGGGTGACAGAGAGAAACTCTGTCTCAAAAAAAAAAGAAAAAAAGAAACTCAAGCTCTGTATGATTAACCCCTTCCTACCTCTCTCCCCCTCATCCCATGCCACTCTTCCATCAAAACTCTTGCCTACCTCAATGCCTTTCCACTTACAGTTCACCATGTTGGAGTGTCCCTCACAGGACTGGCTCCATCTCATCATTCCTTAACTGTCACATTCCCAGAGAGACCATCTCTAACCACCTTATCCAGAAAAGTGATGTCACTTTTTATTTCCTTCATACCCTTTTTTATAAGTGTATTAGTCAACTTTTGCTGTGGCATCAACAGCCCGAAACTGTCAGTGACTTGAAACAATAAATATTTATTTATTACTCATATCTCAAGAGGGTTGTAAGTCAGCTGCAGCTCTGCAGGGCTCTCCTGGGCTCCACATAACATCTCATTCTGGGACACAGGCTGAAGGACCACGTTGTACCTAGAGCATGTTGTTCTCATGCCAGAAGGCAAAAGCTTCAGGGAAAAGAGCCAAACTACTCAAGTACATTTAAAGCCTCTGCTTGGAAATGCCTATGTCATGTCCACTCACAATTCCGTGGGCTAAAGTAAATTGCAAGACTAAGCCCAAAGTCAATGGGAATAGGGAAGTGAGCACCACCTCAAAAGATGTATAGCAAGGGCAAGGAGAGAACAAATGATTGTGAACAATTAGTATGATCTACCATAATAAGTGATGCTTATTTTATTTGTTGATTATCTGGCACCCTCACTAAACTATAAACTCCCTGAGGGCAGACCTGTATATGTCTAGTTCATTGTTGTACCAATCATACAGCAAATTCTTTGTATTATTTTCCTATTTTTGTTACAGTTATTATTAGTAGTGTTATATTGCTGCTATTATATAAACAAAGCCAACACAGCTGGAGTCGGAGAGCCTTTGGTTTGGAAGATGCTTGGCTGCCCAGGGTCTATTGGCAGCAGGATTTTATTCCACAGCCCTCAAGCTAGTGTAGTTATAGCCAAGAGTGGCTGAGGCCCTGAGTGCAATGAGCCTGTCATACAGACTCTATCACTGCAGCTAGGAAGGATAAGTGGGGGAGGAGAGAACATTCTAGAAAAAGAAAATCACTGGGGCAAAAATACAAACATGGATTAGCCTTGCACATTTGGAGAGCTGCAAGTAGTTTAATCTGACTGGAGTGTAGGGTGCAATGGGGGAGGGTGGGGAGAGTGGAAAAATAAAAATAAAAAAGATTGGCAAGGGCCTTAGGTCACTGAGAGTCTTTTCTGCCCCTATGAGGAGTCTAGACTTTATCTTCTGTGCAGCAGGGAGTCTTTAAGAAGTCCCAAGCAAGGATGTAACAGCAAAAGAATTTGTGATTTTCAAAATTGACCCTGGAGCCAATATGGAGGATGGATTCAAAATGAGTGAAATTTAAAATAGGACACCAGGTAGACTCTGGCAGTAGGAAGAGGGCCTCCACTTAATAGGGATGTGATGAGGATGTGACAAGTACAAGAGATACTAAAGAGATAGAATCAACAGAAGTTAGTTACTGATTGAATATGAGAGCGAGGGAGAAGGAGTTGACATATTTTGCTTAGGCAACTGGGTGTTGTCATTCATGGAGATAAGGAATGAAGGAGGCTTAGAAAAATAGATAAAAAGTTCAATTTTGGACATGCATTCGAGGTGCCAGTGGGATCTCCAGGAGGAATGTACATCAGACAGTTTTGCATCAAGTCTGGAGTGTGGTAGGAGGGTTTGGGTTACTAGAATTTATTTTGGAGGCAGTGGCATAAAGGAAGCAAGAGTGGGGAGTGAGAAGAGTGCCTAGGGCAAACCTATACCTGGGTGATGGAAGGGCTGAGTCATTTGTTAATGCCAGGGAACATTCCAGGTCCCAGAGAACCTTGGTTCCCTTGAGAACCAAGTTTGGGGAACTTTAGCCCCTGAGAATTAAGTTTGGGGAAGAAGACAAAAAGTTCAATTGTGGACATGTTTTAAGTTGCTGTGATAAAATCCAAACTGACTCTCATGATTTTTAAGAGACCTTGTCATCCTCTTTAGTTCACCTTGTGTTCCTTGCTCCATCTATCACCCTGCTTCTACCTACCATGCTGGCCTCCCTTCTGTCCCTCACATGCACCAAGCTCATTCCCACCCCAGGGCCTTTGCCCTTGTAATTCTTTCCCCCTGCAGTGAACCTTCCTTAGAATGATTGGTTCCTTATCATCAGGCCACAGTCCAAAGGCCACCTCCTCAGACAGGCCATTCCTGCTGCCTTATTAAAAGCAGCCCACCTCTATGCCATTCATTCTTTTCTTCGTCACCTCTTAGAATGTAAACTTCAGAGGGACTAAGGACTTGCTTATCCATCTTGGTGGCTGCTGATCCCATACCTAGAATAGGGACAGGCACACAGCAGGTGCTCCATCACTCCATCAATACTTGAGCTAGGTGGAGATATTTCAAAGACCACTGGATACACAGGTCTGGTGTTCAGAAGAAATGTCTTTCCTGCAGGCATACATTTAGGAGTTATGTGAGGATGAGATGCCCTAAAGAGGACAAGCAAGTGAGAAGATGACCCTGAAATGGATCTGTTCATGTTTCAAAAGGTAAAAGTCAGGTAGAGAGGAAAGCTTTCAAATGACTGCCAAGGGACGGTCAGAGCTAGAGGTGAAAAACCTGGAGAAGGTATTATGGAAGAACCAAAGTGTCTTAGGAATGAGAGAGGGCTAACTCTGTTGATTGCCCTTCTAATTTGTCTCAGAACACCGATGCTCAAATTCTACCTGTCCAAGAGGTGGAAACTGGGCAGAAAAAAAAAGAAACACAAAAACTTGAGTACAAGCCAGGTATCTAAGACCAGAGTGAGCAACATAGTGAGAACCCCCCACCCCCGCACACACACATCTCTTAAAAAAAAAATAAAAATAATTAGTCAGGCATAGTGGCACACACCTATAGTCCCAGCTACTTGGGAGGCTGAGGTGAGAGGATCACTTTTAGCCCAGGAGTTCAGGACTACAGTGAGCTACGATTGCACCACTGCATTGCAGCCCAGAGATAGTGAGACCCCTTTCTCTAAAGAATTTTTTAAAGAAAAAATAACATGGGCACAATTTATGGCTTTTGGACTGGATTATATCAAATATGAATCTAGGAGGACATACATGTGCTCAGGAAATGTGCAGCCAGTATTGCCCATTTATCCTTCATACTCCTTTTGGAATGTGTGTGAATTTCTAGACTGCATCCTCAGTATTCTCCTTAGAGAGAACGGAGCCTAAAGTTAACTTAATCTTGTTTATGATAAGGCTAAGCCCTGCCCAGTAACTAGCTTTGCCCTGATGCAGGTGACCTTGAGAAACTCACACAGTGTCTTTGGGACTAACACAGTTAAATGATAACTTTCACCAAGCTCTAGTGCCAGAGATGACATTAAGATAACTGAGACACAACTTTACATACACTGAGCTTCTGAGCAGAAAGAGGTGAAAGAAATTTAAGGTTGGGTTTGTGAAGCCTCTGCTTCCAGCTCAACAATAGCTGAATCAGCAGAGCTGCCTGCATTTACTTATCTAGATTCATACACTGAAGCAAGAACAATCTGATTGGGCCACTTCTGCTTGGGTGAGCATTGCTGGAGAAAATCACCCAACCAGACAAATTGGCACTGCTATAAATTCATGAACACCAATCTCAGTCAGGCTTAGAACAGTGCCTAGCAATCCATCTGTGTTTCTCAAGTCATTCTCTTCTCCATTTCTCCATGGAAACTACGCCAAATATTCACTACCCTGCTCGAACCCATGAACAGCCCCTTCTCCTCACCTTACTCCTACCTCACAGGCAACACTCTCAATTTTCAAATACTGAAGACACCAAGCCTACAAACCAACACCCATCCTCACCATTCCTCTATTCTTCCCAGTTTTTATAATAGATGATCAATCCTTTCTCCCATCAAAAAACAATTTCCCTATAAATTACCCATCAAAAAATTTTTAGCATAACTCCATTTATGCTTTAGATAAGGAACCTTTAAAAACTTTTAACATAACAATGAGAAATGTATTTTTACCTTGTAACTTTGTACACACTTGCACATAATTGAAACATACATTTCACAAGCAGTACTTACCTTTACTACTTACATTGAACTCAGATATTTCCTATTCTCTTCCTTTATTAGCCCATTCTTGCATTGTTATAAAGAAATTTCTGAGGCTGGGTAATTTATAAAGAAAAGAGTTTGAATTTGGTTCATAGTTCTGCAGGTTGCACAGGCATGGCACCAAGATCTGTTCAGCTCCTGATGAGGACCTCAGGAAGCTTACAATTATGGCAGAAGGCAAAGGAGAGCCAGTGTATCACACGGCAAGAGTGGGAGCAAGATGGGGGTGAGGTAGGTGATAGGTACCACATTCTTTTAAACAACCAGATCTTGCATGAACTACCAGAGCAAGGATTCACTTATAACCAAGGGGATGATGCTAAGCCACTCATGAAGAATCTAACCCCATTATCCAAATACCTCCCACCAGGCCCCATGTCCAACATTAAGGATTACATTTCAATGTGCTATGTGGAGGAGACAAATATCCAAAGCATATCATTCTGCCCCTGGCTCCCCAAATCTCATGTCCTTTTCACATTGTAAAATACAATTATCCCTTCCCAATAGTCCCCCAAAGTCTTAACTTATTCCAACATGAACCCAAAAGTCCTAAGTCTACAGGCTCATCTGAAGATGAATTCCTTCCACCTATGATCTGGTGAGATCAAAAGCAAATTATTTACTTCCGGGATACAATGGTGTACAGACATTTGGCAAACATTCTCATTCCAAAAGGGAGAAATTGGCCAAAAGAAAGGGGTAACAGGCCCCACACAATTCTAAAACCCAGCAAGACAGAGGTTAAATCTTAAAGATCCAACATAACCCTCAACTCCATATCCCACATCCTGGGCACATTGGTGCATGGGGTGAACTCCCAAGGCCTTGGGCAGCTCTGCCTCTGTAGCTTTGCAGAGTGCGGTCCTTGTGGCTGCTCTCATGAGTTGGACTTGAACACCTGTTGCTTTTCCAGGCTCAGGATGCAAGCTTGCCATGACTCTACCATTTTGGAGTCTGGAGGGTGGCAGCCCCCTTCCCACAGCTCCACCAGGCACTTCACTGGTGGGACTCTGTGTGGGGGTTCCGACCCCACATTGCCACTCCACACTGCCCTAGTAGAAGTTCTCTGTTAAGGCTCAGCCCCTGCAGCAGGCATCTGCCTGGGTGCCCAGAATTTCTCATACATCCTCTGAAATCTATGGAGAAATTGCCAAGCCTTCTTCATACTTGCATGCTGTGCACCCACAGGCTTAACATTGCGTGAAAGCTGCTGTATCTGGAGCCCTTTGAGCTGTGGTTGCAGCTGGAGCAGCCAGGATGCAGGGAGCGATGTTCTGAGGCTGCACAGGACCGCAGTGCCCCAGGCCTGGTCCCTGAAATCATTCTTTCTTCCTGGGCCTCTGGGCCTATGATGCGAGAGGCTGCTGCAAAGATTGCTGAAATGCCTTCAAGGCCTTTTTTCCATTGTCTTGGATGTTAGCACTTGGCTCCCTTTCAGTAATGCTAATCTTTCTAGCAAGTGGTTGCTCTACAGACTGCTTAGATTCTTTCTTTACCACAGGGCCAGGCTGCAAATTTTCCAAACTTTTGTGCTTTTCTTCTCTTTCAAATGTAAGTCCCAACTTTAAGTCATCCCTTTGCTCCTGTTCTGATCATGGGCTGTTAGAAGCAGCCATGCTAATTCTTGAATGCTTTGCTGCTTAGAAATTTTTTCCATCAGATACCCTAGGTTGTCACTCTTAAGTTCAAACTTGCAAAAAGCCCTAGGATATGGACTTAATGCAGCCAAGTTATTTGCTAGGGAGTAGCAAGGGTGACCTCTACACCAATTCCCCATAAGTTCCTCATTTCCATCTGAGACCTGTTAGCCTGGCCTTCACTGTCCGTATTTCTATCAGCATTTTGGTGACAACCTTTTAAACAGTCTCTAAGAAATTACAAACTTTCCCTCATTTTCTTATCTCCTGAGACCTTCAAATTCTTCCAGCCTATCCCTGTTACCCAGTTCCAAAGCTGCTTCCACATCATCAGGTATCTTATAGTAACATCCCACACCCCTGGTACCAATTTTCTGTGTTAGCCCATTCTTGTATTTCTATAAATACTTGAAGCTGGGTAATTTATAAAGAAAAGAGGTTTGATTTGGCTCGTGGTTCTGCAGGCTGTACAGGCATGGCACCGACATCTGCTCAGCTCCTGGTGAGGGTCTCAGGAGGCTTACAATCATGGCAAAAGGGAGCCAGCATATCATATGGTAAAAGTGGGAGCAAGGTAGGGTGGGGGCACCACACTCTTAAGAAACCAGATTTCATGTGAACTACCAGAACAAAAATTCACTCACCACCAAGGGGATGGCGCTAAGCCATTCAAGAGGGATCTGCCCCCATGAGTCCCACCAGGCCCCACCTCGAACATTGGGGATTACATTTCAACCTGAGATTTGGAGGAGACAAAAAACCAAACTATATATTTTTTGTTTTTTGTTGGTTTTGTTGCTTAACATGAAATTTATGACCAGCTAATAATGGGTTGCAATCCACTGTTTAATACATTTAGCTATAAATTCTTCCTCACCTTTCACCTTTTCAAGAATCTTATGCTTCAAATAATTCTTCCTTCTTCTGCTAACTCTTCAGCCACTTCCCTTCTGCCAGTTGCATTCCATCAACATTGAAATTTTCTCAGGCTGCTTGCATCTAAAAAAAACAAAACAAAACAAAACAAAACAAAAACCCATCTTGGCTGGGCACAGTGGCTCATGCCTGTAATCCCAGCACTTTGGGAGGCCAAGGCAGGCAGATCATGAGGTCAAAAGATCAAGACCATCGTGGCCAATATGGTGAAACCTTATCTCTACTAAAAATACAAAAAAAAAAAAAAATTAGCTGGGTGTGGTGGCACACACCTGTAGTCCCAGCTACTAAGGAGGCTGACACAGGAGTGCTTGAACCCAGGAGGCAGAGGTTACGGTGAGCCGAGATTGCGCCACTGCACTCCAGCCTGGCAACAAAGTGAGACTCCGTCTCAATAATAATAATTTAAAAAAGCATCTTTCTTCACACCCTCATCTCCTTGCAGGTTCTCTAAGTCTCTTTCATACCCAAACTTCTGTAGCAGGATGTCTATGTACCCTTGCTGTGTTCATTTCTCACCTCCCAGTACCCTGTTACCCCACTCCATTCTGATTTCTGAGTCCACCACGTCTCTGAAATTGCTCTCAACGAAACTCACCAATGAGTCTCATGTTGCTGAAACCCAGTGGATCATTTTTAGCCTAGATGATACATGGTGCTCAGCAGTCTTTCAAAACAGATGTCCCTTCCTCCTTCTGGAAACCCTCTTTCCTTGTCTGTATGACACCACTCTCCTGTGTTTTCTCCTACCTCTTGACTGCTTGGTCCCTATCTGCCCTGCCAGTCTCCTTTCTCTCAAAAAGTTCAATGCCATCTTTTTTTTTTTTTTTTGCCAACTCAATAGCTCCGTTGTTTTAAGTTTTTGTTTTCTAATAATATTATATGTTTTTTCACCTCTTTATTAATCAACTTTATTTATTCTTTGTTGGTTGCCTCTTAATTTTCTTGGCCAATATTTCTATGTTGAGTGTACATCTTTCTATCAAATTCCAATTCTTCATAGATGAAGGATAGTAAATATTTCAATGTAGTAACTTGCACATATTTTCTGTCCATTTGTCTCTCATTATTCAGCTTTTGTTTATGGTGATTTTTGAAATCTAAAATCTTCCATTTCTGTAGTTTAAAATTTCCCTTATGATTTCTAATTTTGGTGTAATACTAATAAAGTCCTTCCTTGCCTCCAACATTATACAAATATTCCTTATATTTTCTTCTAGGACTTCTCTGGTACATGGAATGAAGTGTGGACCTAATTTTGTCATTAACTGGCTAGCCATTTGTTCTAGCATCAGGTATTGATCAATCAGCCCTCTCTCTGCTAATTTGAAAAGCCCCCTTCATCATATATTTTTGGTTCCTTTTCTGGACTTTCTTTTCCAGCTCTGTTGATCTCTGTTTTGAAGTCAGTATAGTATAAATTATATTATTACAGCTTTATAATATGTTTTAGTATTTAATATCTGGGTTGGCAAGCCCTTCCTCCTCTGGGAGGAAGTAGGTGTCATGGTCGAGAGCTTGGGCTCTGGTACTGGCCTGACTGGTTCATCTTCCCAGCTCTATCATCTACAGTGACTGTATGACCATGGGCAGATTAATTTAACATTTGGACTCAGCGTCTGTCTCTGTAAAGTAGGTTAATAATAGTACCTATCTCAGAGGGTTGCTGTGAGAGTTAATGAGTTGAGATACAGGAAGCTCTCAGAATGCCAACTAACACCTTATATGCTATTATTCCTTATCTGTCTCAAGGAGAGCTTGGCTGTTTTCACCTGTTTACCAACAGATGGATCTTGCAATGGTTTTAAGTTCCAGAAAAAAAAAAATCTGACCTGGAATTGTGTTAAATTTGTACCATGATTTAGGACACTTTTCATCTTAGTAATATGAATTATTTTCACCCAGGAACATAGTTTGCCTCTCCATTAAAAATTTTTTTCTTCCTATCAGTACAGTTTTGTTGTTTTTGTTGTGTAGGTCATGTTGGCTTATTGTTGTAGGGTTGAATTAGATTTTCTAGCACTTTGCATGAAGGATTTTCTATACTGTAGGTGTGTCCTGTGTTGGTGGATATGATTGTGTATGTATCATACATATCATTGTTATGGGAGTATTGTATCAAAATCAATTTAAATAGCATGGTTATTACAAGTTTGTTTATAGTTTTGTAGCACTGGCCATGAAATCACCTACCCACTAAGTATTTTCCAGTTTCCTCAGGTTTTTCCCTTCATGCTAATTTTGGTAATTCAAATTTCTCTAGGAAATTCTCCATCTTATCCATATTTCATACGTTATGTATACTATTCTTTTATAGTTGGATTATCACCTTAGTGTTATTATAGCCTCCTATCTCTATGTACATTTATCTTTTCTATTTCTACTTATTGAAAAAACCAATCAGAAATTTTTATTGATCTCTTCAGAAGCCAATTTTTTTTTCTGTTTTCATCTTTTCTAAATTTATTCTCTCTTCTCTCCTTAATCATGTTCAGTTATTCTTTTGGTAACTTTTTAAGTATAAACACTAATTGCACTTATTTTATTTCTTTATTGTTTAATCATGAATAAAGCTATGAATTTTCTCCTTACTACAGCTTTGGTCTAGTATCATCATCATTATAAGAAGTCTGCATTGGCCGGGCGCAGTGGCTCACGCCTGTAATCCCAGCACTTTGGGAGGCCAAGGCAGGTGGATCACGAGGTCAGGAGATCGAGACCATCCTGGCTAACACGGTGAAACCCCGTCTCTACTAAAAATACAAAAAAATTAGCCGGGCGAGGTGGCGGGCACCTGTAGTCCCAGCTACTCGGGAGGCTGAGGCAGGAGAATGGTGTGAACCTGGGGTGTGGAGCCTGCAGTGAGCCGAGATCGGGCCACTGCACTCCAGCCTGGGTGACAGCAAGACTCCGTCTCAAAAAAAAAAAAAAAAAAAGTCTGTATTGACAGCTTTGTTTCCTCATTGAACTAAGGAACTTATTTGGAAAGAGTTTTATGAATTGTTAAGTGATTATGGATTTTTCTTTGTTCTTTTCTTATTGACGTCTAGTTTATTTGTACTGTGAACAGAAAATGTGGCCCAACAGTTTTTGCATTGTGGTAGAATTTATGGGGATTTTCTTATAGCCTAATGTAAGGTCAATTTTGTAATAGTCCATGGGCACCTGTAAAGAAGTTTGCATTCCTTGTTTGAAGACTACAGAGTTTCATATAATATACACACTCATAATATTTTCAGATCCTTTTTATCTTGATCTTGATTTCAGGGTAGTATATTTTATTTTGTCTCTTTCATGCTTTTGGACATAAAGTATTATAACTGTCATATCTTTATTTTGTAATGGGCTCATTATCCATGTTTTAAATATGATATTTGGATTTTGTATTAGGTCTCTATCAGGACTATTGAAAACTCTCTTTGTTTGGTGACAACACCAAAAGAAAAACATAATAAAAGAGGGGTCTTCAACAAGCCCCTTTTATTTTCTACTCAAGCTCATGTTAAATAATAACCTAATATAATGCACAGTAATTACACATCTACCTGTTAATAAGTTTCCCACCTTTATTATTTGTCAACAATCTGACGCTTCTGACTTAGAAGTTTAGTCAAGGTCAAGATCCATGAGCACAGCCTGGTCACTACTCTGAAGGAGGAAGCTGCCTGATCTCCTTCTTTTAACCTGGGTGATTGAGGGTGATGAGATCCAATTACAACTTTTTAAAAATCCCTCCCTCATTTGGGACACTGAGAAGCAGTGTCTTCCTATTCTCTTACAGAAATATTACAATACAACATGCATACATAATTTTCCAGAGCAAGAAAGATTAGATCTTTGTAAGACAACGCACACTTCCTCTTCCTGTCCTTGCTGCAACAGGTCTGAGTACTCTCTTGAGATGGAAGACAGAGCTTTATAAGGCCACATTCTTGTTCTAAGAGTGTCAGTTTATCAGCCCTGTCTCCTTCCAGGTATAATAAGAAATGCCTCTTGGTAGCTGTCCAGAAAACTCTTGGCATAAGAAAAGGATCATCCAAGAGTCAGGTGTAATATAATATCCAAGGATCTGATATGAATATTAAAATTCCTTTTTTGTTGTTCACATTTGCCTCCACCAGTAGTTCTCAAACCCTGGCTGCAATTTGGGATCACCTGGGGAACTTTTTAAAATCAGTGATGCCCTGAGCCCAGTCCACCAATTAAATAGGAATATTTGAGACTTGTATTGATAAATTACAACACTCTTCTAATGTAAAGCCTGAGATATCTTGGCCCATTCCTTTACTTTTGAGTATTCAGAGTCACTTTGTCTTAGCTGTGTGTTTTGTCCCAAAGAGAGGGTTATATATTACTAGGAGATTAACCTGTACACATTTATTGTCATAAATGATGTTTTATCTTTTGTAAAGCATCTTACATTACAACCCCCCTACCCCATGCTTCCTTGTTTTTCCTTTGAATTTCTTTTTTCCTCCCTGAACTGACTACTTTGCTTTTTCCCCTTTGGTAATTTTGAAGATAAGCTATTTCATATTCTATTACTAATTACACCTAACATCTTTAAAAGCATGCTCCAACCTATATTTCTCTAATTAACCACAGAAACTGCAAAACAGGATTTCTTGCAAGATGAGCAAATTAGCATATCTCCTTGCTCCAACTTTACTCTTTGTGTCAGTATAATCTGGAATATTCTACCCTAGAGTTTGGGCAAGAATAATGTCTTATATTTTCTGTTCCAAGGAATATTTGTTACACTTGCATTTCATTTTATAACTATGTTTACATAAATTATTTAAATTCATTACCATATTGGTTTATTTGCTCATTGTCAATCTTTTTTTATGCTTTTTGTTAACCACAACTTTATCCTACTTGAGTTTGTTGTTTAAATTCATCTCTTGGTTGGATAGGAGACATCTTTGAGTGGATGTGAGTAGGACATTTTTTGAGGCCTTTGATATTTAAGAGCAGCTTTCTGTTGCCTTTGCTGTTTAACAACTTGGCTCATTCATACCCTTTTCCACTGTAAATTATTTAGGGGCACATCTGTACTATGTCTAAGATAAATACATAGAGAGTTACAGCACAGCATTTTTCTCTATTTTCCAGAGTTGGCACAGGTATCCATCTATTAATATTTGTACAGGCTTTGGTCAATCTGTTGGTTGAGGTTTGGAGTGGGATGGGGTTATGAGACCCACATGTTCATTTCACCTTCTTTCAGAATGGTTTCAACCATTAGGTACTCATTGATTCATTCAGCAAATATTGGTTGAGCACCTACAATGTGTCAGGCATTGTGGGAGCCACTAGGGATTCAGCAGAATCAGATGAGATTTCCGCTGTCATGGAAGATCTGTGTATGTGTTGGGGAGAGGGAAGGACTGACCATCAACAGCTAAACATGTAAACAAGATAATTTTGGAGAATGATAAGCAGAGCTATCATATATAGCTGCTCAAATTGCAAAATGGTGCCCCTGGAGCTTTGCAACATGGCAATCCTGGTAAAAGGTTCTAGAGAAAAAATAATACACTGATAGAGTGATGGAGGTAGGGAAAGGGTCTCAGGCCTTATTAATGAAATACTCCTCTGTAGCAAATTTATTTGCTCACATACTCACAGTGCCCCTGGCCATCTTCCCTCTGAAACTGTAGCACCTTTCTTTGTCTTCATCTGCCTTGGACTTGTTCAGCAGGCCCTGTGACTTGCCCCCTCTGTCTTCAAGGTCTTTGCCTTTGGGTTTTGATTCCTCATTATTTGTATTATGTTCCCAACTGAACTCCCACAAAGCTGGAGACAAGATGGCTGTGTGGGGGCATCCATGTCTAGCCTAGAGACTCCCAATTCAGTGCTAATGTAATATTTCAAGTCGACAGATGAATCTTCAGCAGATTTGAGGAACGGTCACATAGGCCCAGTGGGAAGTGTTATTCTCATACTGAGAGACACGCTGGGGGGTTAGTAAGAGCTTGGTCTCTAGAATCAGGCTGCATTGATTTGGCCTTGGCGCTACCATTTACTGGCCCTGCATTACTTAACCTCTGTGTGCCTCAGTGTCTTCATCTTTAAATGGGGTTAATAACAATACCTACCTCGTAGCGTTATAGTGACAGTTAAATTGAGTAATTGATGAAAGTGCTTAGAATGGTGTTTACTCTTAGTAAACCCTCAATAATGTATAATAATAGTTGCCATTAGCTATATATTGCATTACCTAAAAGCTTTTTCATGTCCTTCTCTCCCCTTGGTTCGAATACTTTCTATACTTAAAATATACATGGATTACAGGGATGAGACTGAATATGTCTTAAGAACCAGGCTTACTTTGCTGAATTGCATGGGAGGGCTTTTACAGCTGCAGACTGGAAAAGAAATACTTAATGCAGAAAAGGGGGAGCTGGGCAGAGTCAGGGAGAATCAAGACTAAACTCATCACAAGGAGTCACCAATTTTTTTGTTTTAATGTATTTTCCCCCCTTTGGCAAACATGATTTTATTATTTTTCATCTTAGCATCATTACATTTAGTAAGTCAAATATTTTACTCCCTTAAATATCAATTTAATTAACACCAAACATCTATATAAATGTTATAAATGGACTTAAACGTTTATCCATATTTGGAACTACCTTTTTTATACTTGTATATCTTAAAAGATGTTTAGAATGAACCTACAGCATTTTTACAATCAGAAAAATTAAATATTTCATTTTGAATGCCTATGACCCTGATACAGTTTTTATTTGGGGACTCATGTCCAGTCTTTATCCATATATAAACAATATTTAATAGCTGTAATCAAAAGCGTGCATATAATTTTATGATCTACTGCTTTATTTAAAATTATGTTTAACATTCTTTCTACAGGGTCATATTTATCACTTTAATGATTGCACTCAAACTGTATCATATTAAAGGCTATAATTTACCTCACATTATTGGGCTGACATATAGTTTGTTCGCATTTTTCCTCTATAATGAAATTATGTCATTGTAAACATCTTTGGCTAGGTGGCTCTTTTTCTTTTGAATTAATTCCTAGAGATTACTGAGTCAGTCTTTGAGTAGTTTTGTGGCTCTGGATAAGAACTTACATACTCCCTTCAAAAAGGATCCTATCAGTTTTGCTCTGCAATTGGCAATAAATGCATGTATGAGATTCCATGAAGCCTCAACAATATTGGATTCTATATTTTTTCTTTATTTTTGCTATTGAGACGGACTGTGTTGTCATATTAATTCTATTTTCTTTCATATGAATCCTCTAAGCACTCTCTTTACTCATCTTGGTGATGTTCTTAGATAATTATAAAGGTTCTAATTCAATATTGATATTTTTCCTGTGTCATAAGCTTGTGATTATTTTTTTCATTTTATTATTTTCTTTTATAATTTTGTTTTAGTATTTGTTTTCTCATTTACAGCACTTTCTTTGCCTATTCTTATTCCAGGGTCTGCTAGTAGTTGGCATAAAAATAGCTTAAAATAAGGGTTTTTGGAAGGGTGGATCCTTAGGGTGAAATAGGGGAGAGAGAACAGGACGTGGACAGGGATCACAATGGACGCTGTCACCTCCCTCCCCCAGTTTCTTCAGAAGCTTTGGTCTCTGAAAGATGGTGCTCCTGGCGCCTCTTCAGCATAGCGTGGTATCTTGGGGTTGTCAGAATCCCATGGCACACCTATCATTTTTCCATCAAAAATGTTTGAAGGAGACAAATGGTCCTGGACTGTCTCCACCCAGTTACCGCCTGGGGAATTAGCACCGCTGTGTCATTAAGCAATGTCCTTTCCTACTGCTATAAACCCAGCTGAGAGGGGTCAGGGACTGTGACTCTACACTTAGGCTTGAGTTATGGCTTTGCCCCACCCAAGGCACCCAAAGCACGAAGACACTGCCTAGGTGAGCGTGCTGACCAGGGGAGAGGGGCCAAGAGAAGACCAGTTCTGCCATGTCTGCCTTTTGCCAAAGGGGCCCTACCCATTGCTAAGTCCAGCATGGAGCCCAGCATGTCTCCCCGCCTGGAGCTCAGAGCCCAGCCATTCCAGCCCAACCCTTGTGCCACTCTTTCTTTCTATTGCTTTTTAGACTAAGAAGATGTTCCCCCTGCCAGCCCTCAGTGGTGCAGGCAGAATGTTGGGGATGCTTACTGACCTCTACTGCTCTTCTCTTGCAGTCTCCTGCTTCTTCAACTTCACCAGCCCATCTGGGGTTGTCCTGTCTCCTAACTACCCAGAGGACTATGGCAACCACCTCCACTGTGTCTGGCTCATCCTGGCCAGGCCTGAGAGCCGCATCCACCTGGCCTTCAACGACATTGACGTGGAGCCTCAGTTTGATTTCCTGGTCATCAAGGATGGGGCCACCGCTGAGGCGCCCGTCCTGGGCACCTTCTCAGGAAACCAGCTTCCCTCCTCCATCACAAGCAGTGGCCATGTGGCCCGTCTCGAGTTCCAGACTGACCACTCCACAGGGAAGAGGGGCTTCAACATCACTTTTACCAGTGAGTCCTCCCTCTGTCACCAGCTGGCCCTCCATCTGAGTGTCTGCCTCTGAGGATGATCGAAGGTGCTCCCATGGAGGGAGGAGGGGGTGTGGATGGGGCAGTTCCCAGGGCATTGCAGGGCTGCAGTGCCCAGGCATGGAGCTCCCAGCATGACCAAGAAAGGGCACAAAGCACTGGCTGCCAGGCAGGGTGCTGTTTTCTGGAAGTCCCTCTCTGAAGGGCATTTATCTCCCCTAGTTGTGATATATAATGTAAAAGGAACCTGGAACCTCATTTTAGCCCCAACCTTCCCCATCCTACAAGAACCAACCAGAACTAGGGAGGGCCCAAGAGAAAGAAAGCTTCTATCATTCTCATTGGTTTCTGATGCCCTCTCTGAGGTGCTCTCCTAAATTCCTGAATGCCTGCCTGCTGCTGACCTCTGAGTTCCTGGTGGGGCTGCTCACTTTGCTTTGCCCAGTTCCCATTCCCATAGTCAAATCAGAATCAAAGCTTTGGAGCAACACTTCTGTTGGGCTCCCAGACTTATTGGGGACAACTCTTAGGGAATTTCCTCATAGCCCCTCTCAGGGCCACCATCTGAAAGTTGCCACCTCCAGTTTCAATCTGGGCCCCTTCTCTAGAAGCAGCCTAAACTCAGCAGTGATTATTTTTATTTCTGTATCTCGTGGTTACAGAGGGGGTTGGGGGGGCAGAAGCTTAGAGACTAGAAATAGCAAGCCACCAAAGATAGCAAGAAGTGGTTATCAGGTCGTAAGAAGCTATAAATCCAGTGGACTTGGCTGATGACAAACAGTCAAGTGAGGCTGGAGGTGGGTCCATCTGAGCAATTACCTAGATCCTTTCCCAGAGGCTGCTTGTGAAGGGCAAGTCCCCAGTGCAAGCTCTGCTCCTTGCCCACAAACACTGATCTCCCAACTCCCATTGCCACCCTTGGCATAAAGGCCTTGCCTCCGTTTTCCACCTATCTCTGGAGTCCAGTTGGACTGAAGACATTAGGTGTTACCTGGTGGGCCATTTGGGACCCCCAATTCCAAGAGACCAGCCAGGTAAAGCCCATTCCATTCCCCTCACCACTCTTCTTTAGGCACAATTAACCTTCTCAGGGCATGTCTCCTCCAGGAGATTCCTGTTTCATCCCCTGTGGGCAGGAAGAAGCAAGGGGAGAGCCTAGTTCTGTCTTTCCTAACCAGCACTGACCATGCTGCTTCATGCTAGAAAGGAGCAAATATGCATTTCTTATCTTTATATCCCTTGGCCCAGCACAGGGCCTGGTGTGTGCTAAGGATCAGCAAATGTTTATGGAATGGGAGGATCCATGAATGAGTAAATGCTTTTTCTTGCCCTGGCGGAGTGGGAAGAACAGGGATAAGAGGTATCCTGGGGGAGCACACTTATCCAGGATGGTGAGGGCCAAGAACTCTTGTGGGTTTGCAGCATGTGTGGACACTGAGTGGACACTTGGGAGGAGGAGGCAGCTGATGGCCCAGGGGCTGAGCTTCATCATGAGGGCAGCAGACTAACCTGAGGATAACTCTTACTCATGTTTCTTTCCAAGGTTTCTCTACCATTGTAAAAATGATACACATCCAATTTGTAAATACTCAAAAAATGGGACAGGTCAAAGGAGAGATGTTAACCACCACCCAAAATCCCTCCAGCCAGAAATGATCCTTGCCAACAATTGGTGGATGCTATTACAGATATCACACAGTTTTCTATGCATTTATACAAATAGACAGTTGGATGGATTGATAGAAATAATTTTTAAAAATCTGGGCCCCATCCTAGACCTGCTGAATTAGAATCACTAAAGGGATGGGGCCCCAGAATCTACATTTTTTATAGGCTTCTGAGGCAATCTGGATGCAGTCAGTGAAACAATCGTCCATGGCCAAGTGTCAGGGAATTACTGTAGTCTCTCCCACAGGACTTTAATCTCCTCCTACATCCCAACTGATGATCACTGAGGCTGAGCTTGAATTTGCCCAGTGTCAGGGAGCTTGCCTCCCCAGACAGCTCTCTCCATAGCTAGCAGGCACTCTAGATTTCAAGTCAACTTATGCTGACTTGAAATCTGTGTCCCTGTAACAAGGATCCGTGGTCCCACTTCCACTCCTGAACTCCTGGTAGCAAGGCTAATTCCTCTTCCACATGGAACATAATGAACAACAATGACAGTAGCTGCCATCCATTGAGCATCTACTGTGGGCTGAACCTGGTGCTGAGCACTCAACAGTCATCACTGGAAGCCTCACAACAAAAGCTCCATAAAGCAAGATCTACCCCTTTCACATGCCAGAAAACTGAGGTTTGGAAAGGTACACAGGGAGAAGTGGGTCCTTGACTCAGAGCTTTTGTTCCCAGATGTTGGAAATAGCTCCATATTCCTGCTATGTGCATTTGCATGTGTGTGTGTGTGTGTGCGTGTGTGCATGTGTGTGTTCATATGTGGGTGTGTGTATCTGTGCCTACATGTGTATGACTGATGGGTTTGAAAGAAAAATGCCTGGACTTCTGGGCCCCAAGCATCACTTTTTTTCCCACACCATATTTCTAAATGTCAGGGTGACTTCATGGTCATAGTTTCCAACGAAGAAGGGTTGGGAGACTCAAGTCTGGGCTGACCTAGGTGTTCAAATGGAAGGGTGTTGGGCATTCAACTGAAGCCCTACATGGGATCATCACAGTCATCTCCACATCAGAGGCTCCCTTACCTCATCTGCAATGGGAAGGGTCAGGTTTGCAGGCCTCTTGCCTCTAGCAAGATCCAACAGCCTCCAGAGCCACTGCTGTTTCTGAATGTGCAAATGTTTCTATCACTAGGGAATTTCAGAGGCCAAGAAATTTTTTTTCAAGTGGCCCATACCCATGCAGCCATGGATCCTGGTCTCCACTGGAAAGCTGCCATCCTCAGAACAACAGGGGTGAAAATAGAGCCTGGCTTCAGAGACATTTAGTAAAAGAACTGTGACACCCCTGCTGGAGGAAGGCAGGGAACATGCTTGGTAGAGACTGAGCAGGAAAGAGTATCTTCCCATGCAGAGGAGGGAAGAAGGAAGGGAACTCATCTTCAGTGAGCACTTGCCATCTGTCACGTGCTGCACCAAACAATCGCCACTCTCATATTCATATCAACTTTCATTTTACTTCTATCTCAGAATGACCCTGCAAGTGAAGGATGATCTCCATATTATCAGTCAGGAAACTAAGGCTCATCAGAATTGCATAAGTTGTCCAGGACCATGTAACGAATAAGAGGCAAAGCACGATTAAATCTACAGCGTTCTGACTCTGTCCTCTCCCTACTCTGCATTATCAATTGCCTGGGTGGAGTGAGAGGCAGCCCTAACAATAGGCAAGGAAATAAAGGAAATAGCTTCAGACAGGGTTAATTCTAGGGCACCTCCTTTATGATACTTAGAGTCTATTAGTGTCACAGAATTTAGAGTCCAGCTCACCTCAAGCAGAAATGATCCCGTAACTGTCTGAAGTTAGGGAAACTTGGAATGGATTTGACATTGAGGAGACAGATCAGCTCATTAACCACACTGAGCCTCAGTTTCCTCATTTGTAAAGTAGGGTAACAAGATCTACTTCATAGAATCATTATATGGTGTAAGTGAGCTAGCAGCAGAAACACTTAGCTTATTGCCTGATCTATAAATGTCCATTAGAATGCAGTGGGATTAGGTGCTCGGGAAGGCAGGAAATCAAGTTTAATGAGCACCTGCTTAATGCCCAGGTCCTAGAATGCCTAGCTCTCCCTCCAACATGGCAAGTTCTTGGGGAGGTGGTGGAGTTCTAGAGTTTACCATCCCAAGGAAGCTAATTTTCTTTGAGGATTCTTCTCTACTCCAGCAATGTCTGATCATGTCCTTGAACTCCATCTACACAGCCTTCCGACACAACGAGTGCCCGGATCCTGGCGTTCCAGTAAATGGCAAACGGTTTGGGGACAGCCTCCAGCTGGGCAGCTCCATCTCCTTCCTCTGTGATGAAGGCTTCCTTGGGACTCAGGGCTCAGAGACCATCACCTGCGTCCTGAAGGAGGGCAGCGTGGTCTGGAACAGCGCTGTGCTGCGGTGTGAAGGTAGGAGCCTGCAGGCTGGGAGCAGCGGCCATTGTCAGCCAGAGAGGCTGGGGAGCGGGAGCAAGCAGCCCAGGCCACGGTGGTTCCTTTCTGTGTTGGTCCCTCCTCTTCTCCGAAGACCAAGGGCTGGAATATTCACCCTCATGCTGGAATAGCAGGGGCTTCATAAGGCCACTGTGCATAGGAATTTAAATTATAACCAGAGATTAAAGTAGAGAAACAGCTCTGGACTGTCAGGCATCAAAAGTACGTCTTCTTTCAAATGAGAACTCTCTCAATATCACAGCCATTAAGAGCTCTGTTTCCAGCTCCTGCCCAGGGGAGCTCCGGCAGCCCAAAGTAGCATTGGCAGTGCTGCAAGTTTTCGGGTCTTTCAAGCTGCCTGTCACTCTTCCCTTCTCCACATGTTTATTTTCCCCATTTTCCTGGGATGTCTCCCAGTCTCGGCCTTTGTGCCCTGATAAATGCTGTCTTGATATCCTTGTGGTCAATCTCCAGGAGACTCAGGGCCAACCAGCCAGAAGAAACACAGCTTGCAGCAGGCACACGGCTTATGATGGCAGTTCTTCAGTAATGCCTCGCCACACAAGACAGTTTTTGACTCAGTTTTCAAGACCAGCCATCTGTTCCACCAAACTACAGACATTTAAAATACAGATAAAGCTTCTTGAGGCAGGAGTCAGGTTAAATTTGTGTACCAAGCATGGTGTACCAAGCATTTGTACACCAGGCAAATTTGTGTACCAAGCATTGTGTACCAACCATGGTACCTGGCAGAGAATAGGTGCTTAATAAATATTTGTGAATAATGGATGAATAGTGAGTATCCCAAGGGCCCCTTGGGGAAACTGACAGTGTCCAAGGAGACGAAAGCTGTGATTCTCTCCTTTTAGGAGGCAGAAACCTTCTTCCTCACATTTCATGTGATAGAAAGAGGATAGAGACTTAAGAGACCTCTTGACTTAACCCAATTCCTAAACTCAAATCTGGGCATAGTGGCCATGAACAGGAAGGACAGGAGAATGAAGAAGGGAGCATGCCTGAGAGAGAGTATTACCCAGAACTTACAAATGGGTGGATGGGAGACAAGGGACCACTGAGAACACTGGAGGTGGCAAGCAGTCCAGGTGGGCATTTGAGTGAGAGGGGCCCAAGCTGGGATCCTGGCAATTCACTTTTCCCCTTAAGCCTTTGTATTTTCCAGCTGGAAAAAAAAGGAGGGATAATGATAATTATCAGATGTGTATGGAGTAGGCAGTCCTGGTATAAAGTAAGTCCTCATAAGCTGCGCCTTCACTGTCACGTAAACTCCATGAGGTTAGGGAATCTTCCTTGGCCTCATATTCCCACAGCTGGTGTGTTGTTTGATACTTGGTAGATGCTCAATCAATACTGGTTGATGAGTCACTGAATGAATGAATGAATGAATGAATGAATGGCCTTTTAACTAGGCTAGAGCCTCCCTAATGAGAAGTATATCAATGAAAGGCCTCCAGAGCCCCGACTCTCACCAGACTGCCTGCTGTCTCCACCCTGCAACTTATCATCCAAGCCACCCTGGGGAAGTAACTTGACCTCTCTGTGCCTCAGTTGCCCCACTGTAAAATGCAGGTTGATAATGGGAACCTGCTTGAAGAGTTGTCTTGAGCATGCGCAGTTCTTGGAGCAGTGCCTGGTGAGAAGTAGCACTCAATAAGTGTTGGCCATTAGCGTTAACTTGATTTTAACTATTTCTTCATTGGACCAATCAGATCAGTATTTGCTCCACTTTGGGGGATCAAGTGGTGCGTTTCCATCCTTCCAGGAACTTGCCCCAACTGTGACATGAATAGACATTTTTTTCTGACTTCCAAGTTTCCCACAGTGTGGTCTGTACAACCTCATCTGCCATTCTTCCTCAGTGCAATCAGCACTTTTGGAAAGAACAGAAGCTTTGGAGTTAGAGAAACAACACGAAACTCAGTTTCCATGCTTCCCAGCTGTAGAATTAATAGGCTTAGGTTAAGTAACTTGACCTAGACCTCAGGTCCCTCATTGGCAACAGGAGAATAAGTATGCATATCTGATGGAGTTATTTGCTGGTGAAACAGGTCACCGTACAAAGCATCCATGCAGAACCCAGTCTGGAGGGTTGTAAATCGGTGGTCTTTCACCTTCCTACAGAGCAGCCCGCTCGTTTTCCCTTGCACTCATTGACCACTTCTAATTTCTTTAGTGTTGGTTCGTATCTCTGAGATCTTCCCTGCTGTCTCTAGCTCACCTGATCTCTTCCTTCTCCTAATTTCTATTATTTTTCATGGGCCACCACCACTGGACCACTTTCTTGGATACTGGTTCTTACCATTATTACATTTACCAGTTCCACAGGCCTTGGTCCTGTCTCCCCACCAAGACTGTGAGCGGTCTCAGGGCAGAAGGCCAGATTCCCATTGCCCCTGAGCCTGCAGGGGCTTAGTCCCAAATTAGTTGACCGCTCTGAGGAACCCTCAGGAATTAGTAACTGCACAATCCTCCTCTCCATCCCCCACCCTCCTGAATCAAGTGCTCCTAGACTAGTTCTGCGATGCATTGAAACCTTCAAGGCCATGTATGAACACGTGAGATAATTTGACCTTTGTTAATGGATCTTCAAGTGGCTCACTATTTTTTTTGTTGTTGTTGTTGAGACGGAGTCACACTGTTGCCCAACCTGGAGTGCAGTGGCGCCATCTCGGCTCACTGCAAGCTCCACCTCCCAGGTTCGCACCATTCTCCTGTCTCAGCCTCCCGAGTAGCTGGGACTACAGGCGCCCGCCACCACACCTGGCTAATTTTTTTTTGTATTTTCAGTAGAGACAGGGTTTCACCGTGTTAGCCAAGATGGTCTCGATCTCCTGACCTCGTGATCCACCCACCTCAGCCTCCCGTGGCTCACTATTTCATAAGCAAGGTCTTCATTTTAAAGTTAAAAAGGTCTTTTTCATTCTGTCCCTGGAGGGGGAAATGCTGTAGGGTTGGGGCAGTAGGCACTAGAAGTAAGGGACAGTCTATTGGAGACCCTGACCCCAGGGAGAGCCTGCTCGGTTTTCTCAGAGTGATGGGCATTTGATGCCAGCCTGGTTTTCAGGGATCTGGGGAGTAGCATGTCAGGCAGAGTGTGAGAGCCTGATGCCACTTAGGGTGGCTGAATCCCAGCCTTAAAACCTTAGACAGCGCTGGCTAAAGAAGCCCCTGGGAACCTGTCCCTTCTTGGCTCCTCTCCCTGCTTTTGTCTGAGCCTTGGTAGAGCTCTGCTTTGCAATCAGCATCTTTGTCTTTTCCGTTTTTTTCTAGTTTTGTTTTTGATTAAGTGTCCCCACCTTGTGGACAATTAAATGCAGAAGCTAATGGTCTTTTCGAAAATCTTTTAATATATGCTAAGAGCCACTTAGCTTTTGAGAGGCTATAATAGGACAAGAGAGACGATGCCTTCTCCTAAATTTAGAAAGAAGGATGATTATCTGGAGGATCTAAAGCAGGGGTCGGCAAACTTTTTCTTAAAGGGCCAGATAGGAAGTATTTGCAACTGTGTGGGCTATAACTCTGCTGTCCTAATGCAACAACAGTCTTAGACAATACGGAAGTGATTGGGCTAGATTGACCAAGTCTGTGATCTTGAGTTCACAGGACACAGGAGTCCCTTATGTTTAAAATCAGAAATTTCCCAAGAAAGACTTCTGGGTAGTGAAGGCAGCTACACTGGCGTACCTGCCTGACTTTCTCTCCCCTACACTTACCTCTTCCTTGTCTCTTTAAAGGAAAAATAATCATACCCCACTAGGATAAGTGTCTTACAGTGTCACCTCATTTCAACCTTGCACCAGTCCTAGGAAATAGATGTCGTTATTGTCCCTACTGGGACACAGAGAAGTTAAGTCACCTGCATAGGATCTTCCCAGCTTGTAAGTGATGGAGCCAGAATTCAAATCCAGACTCTTGGATACCCTGTTACTGTATTTTTCTTGAATTATATCACTGAAGAGAATATAGTTTCCAACACATCTATGAAAGACTTAAAAGCATCTCCAAATAGAATGAAAAGCAGGATTTCTACTTTCCACATCCCCGTAGAAAATTAAAAGGAAATACATTGCCTAATGCATAAGACAAAGAAGACAGGACATCACATGGAAACATCGGAAATTGACAGCGTGAAACAAAATGACAGCAGAAGACAAACATATCAATTATGATAATAAAAGTAATTAAACTCCCTATTAAAAGACAAAGAGCTGAGCTTTAAGAATATTCTGCTTGCAAGAAATACCACAAAAAAAGATAAATTATCTACAGTGAGTGTGTATTTTCTTTTTCTTCTTTTTTTTTTTTTGAGATGGAGTCTTGCTCTGTCATCCAGGCTGGAGTGCAGTGGCGTGATCTTGGCTCACTGCAGCCTCTGCCTCCTGAGTTCAAGTGATTCTTCTGCCTCAGCCTCCCGAGTAGCTGGGACTACAGGTGTATGCAACCATGCCTGGCTAATTTTTGTATTCTTAGTAGAGATGGGGTTTCACTATGTTGGCCAGACTGGTCTCAAACTCCTGACCTCATGATCTGCCAGCCTTGGCCTCCCAAAATGCGGGGATTACAGGCTTGAGTCACCACACCTGGCCCCTGTATTTTCATTTTTTAAATTTTAAAGAAATACTTGGAGGGTTGCTTGAGCCTGGGAATTAGAGGCTGCAGTGAGCTATGATTGTACCACTGCTCTCCAGCCTGGGTGACAGAGCTAGACTCTGTCAAATAAATAAATAAAGGAATACTTGGTGGTTGTAAAAATTTCAAACGATGCACAAGTGCAATACAGCTCAAAGTGGAAATGCTCATTTCCCAATCCCGCTCCCCAGAGGAAAATGGTTTAACAGTTTGGTATAAACACATCCACATTTATTCTCTATCTACATCAAATGTGTTACTTTTAAAATCAGGAAAAAAGCAAGTACTGTAATAAAGAAAGAAGGTCAGTTCTCCTCATGACCACAAAGAAATCTAAGTGGTGGTGGTAGCTCATTTCGGCATCTAAGGAAGAACTATAAGGGCAGTTATTGGGTTTCTAGCAATCTCTCATTTAATCTTCTTGCCACTCTTGCGAGAAAGATGTAATTGTGCTTTATCCATGAGAATCCGCAAAAACAGTGAGGTGAGTTGACTTTCCCAAAATCACCCAGCTGGTAATCATTGAGCACAAATACCAGGGCAATTGCTTTACATCTATATTAGTCCATTCTCACATTGCTATGAAGAAATGCCCAAGACTGGGTAATTTATAAAGGAAAGAGGTTTAATTGACTCACAGTTTCACATTGCTGGGGAGGCCTCAGGAAACTTACAGTCATGGTGAAAGGCAAAAGAGAAGCAGGCACCTTCTTCACAGGGCGTCAGGACAGAGTGAGTGCAAGCAGGGGAAATGCCAGATGCAAACCATCAAATCTCCTGCGACTCACTATCATGACAGCAGCATGGGGGAAACTGCCCCCATGATCCGATTACCTCCACCTGGTCCTGCCCTTGACTTGCAGGGATTATGGGGATTACAATTCGAGGTGAGATTTGCGTGGGGACACAGAGCCTAACCGTATCAACATCCACTGCCCCACTGAATCTTCATGAGGAGTTATTGTTATCCTCACTTCACAGATGAAGAAACTGAAGCTCAAAATGGTTACGTAACTTGCTTAAGACCACAACTAAGTGAATGAGAGAGTCAAGGTTCAAATCCAGATATTCTGATTCCAGAATCATCACTTTTAACCTCCAAGTGAGGTCTGAGTCCAAGTTCATTCTGCTTGTATTCTACCACAAAACAGTGGAAGACAGGTGGTAAAGGGCACAGGTGGGTAGTGGGGAGGCAGAGCTAGAGAGTAGGAGGCCACACTTCAGCTGCAGGGCTGAGTAACTCCAGAGTCACTCTGGTCAGAGGAATGGACTTCCACTACTTCTGGTCACTCATACTGGACAACTAGTCAACAAAACCCCTTTAGCAGCAGCCTACCTCCCATTACAGAAGCAGTGGTTGAGCTGGGCATTCCCACGTCCACCCAGAGTGGTTAAAAATGCAGGCTCTGGAGCTGGACTGCCCAGGTTTAAATTCTGACCCTGCGACTTCCTAGTGTGTGTTCCTGGCCAGTCACCTAAGCTCTTTGTACCTCAAGTATGTTCCCTCAGCTATGAAATGAGGCTAATGTCTGTGCCCGCCTTATAGGTGGCTGTGAAGACTAACACACAGGGGAAGTAAAAGCATACATGAAGGTCAGAGCCTGGCGTGTTGTAGAGCTCAATGCTCAATGAGTATTTGTTCTTTGTATTCTATTCTCTCACCATTCCCTATTCCTCTTTGCCTTGCACAACTTTAGCATCAGGGTCAGGAGAAGTGGCTCATCCCTCACAGGGGACAGCAACCCCTCGTCAGAAGCTCAGTGTATCAGTCAGCCTGGGCTGCCATAACACAGTGCCACAGACTGGGTGCCTTAAACAACATAAATTTATTTTCTCACAGGTCTGAAAGCTGGAAGTTCAAGATCAAGGTACTGGCAGGGTTGGTTTCTCCTGAAGCATCTCTCCTTGGCTTGCAGATGCCCACTTCCTCTCTGTGTTCTCACATGGCCTGTTTTCCTGTGCACATGCACCCCTGGTGTCTTCCTCTTATAATGAGGACACCAGTCCTACTGGACTAGGGCTCTATCCTCATGACCTCATTTAACGTTATTTACCTCCTGAAAGGCTCTCTCTCCAAATGCAGTCACATAGGTGGCTAGGGTTTCAACCTCTACATTTTGGGAGGACACAATTCCATCCATAACACCCAGTATCCCTGCCTATCAACCAGTATTTCATTCCTTCAACAAATATTGAGCATCTAGTGAGTACCAGGTGCTGGGACAGGCACAGCGTCCCTCTTTTGTCTTATTGCTGAGCTCTTCTCCCTGTTCAAGGGAGGATCCTTCCTTCTTTTTCCTCCTTTTCTTTGTGTGTGTGTGTTTCCCTGTTTTTGCCTTCACCTTGTTTAAATGAAAAATTTCAAACCTATACCAAAACAGAGAGAATAGTATAATGAACCCCCATGTACCTATCAGTCAACCTCAACAATTATAAACTCATGGCCTATTTTGTTTTCATTTATACCCCCACCCATTCACCCACAACCACCCTGCTGGTTCTGGGATTATTTCGCAGCAAATTTCAGTCATCACACTTCATCTATAACATTTTAGTAATATGTCTCCAACAGATAAAACTAACTCTTTAAAACATGACCACGTTGCTATCATTTTAAAAAATTAAAAACAATTACTCAATGTAATCAAATTTCCATGATTGGCTAATACGTTCTTTGATAGTATTTTTAAGTCAGTATCCTTGTTAGCTTCATACATTATAATTGGCTGATATGTCTCAAGTCTTTTCTAATCTATAGGTGTCTACTCCCCACCCCCTTGAGATTTTTTTGTTGTTGCCGAAGTCGGGTCATTTATCCGGAGATAAATGAGAATTATTCAGAGTGAGGAGTCTCCTGCATTCGGAATTTTGCCATTTGCTTCCCTGGGAGGTTGTTTAACATGATTGTCTCTCTTTTATGTTCCCTTTAATTGGCAGTAAGATCTAGAAACTTAATTAGATTGAGCTTCCATTCTTTTAGTGAGAGTATCTTGTAGGCAATGTCTCCAACAGAATCATATGATATTTGGGTATCTCTCTTTTGGGGTCATTAGGAACCATTAATGATCATAGCCTAGGAATTGCAGAATGGTAACGTGCTATAATTTATTTTTTCATAAGCTGAAATGCTATACTTAAAGAAAACTTGTCCTCATCAACTATTTGGTTACTCTGAGATATAGTTTGTAAAGGAAAAGCAAGGAAATAATTATTTGTATTTACCAGTTTTTGTATTAATGAGTTGATTCCCTAACACCTTCCAAAGTTGGATATTTTTAAATATCATTACAATCCAAATATATTTTATGTATTTAAATCCACTGCAGTTTGTTCTAATTAATGCTCAAATTGTGTCATTGGCTAGTGGGAGCCTTTTGAAGTTGGCCTAACATCATCTTTTCTGTCTCTGACCTAGAATCAGTTATTTCTCCTAGAAGCCCTTGTTCCTTTTAGTGGAAACTGATATTTAAAATTTGGGCACTAGGAGTACTTTTTATTATTGACTTGGTTCCTGTTTCTAAGCCTTCTCAATGAACACAGCTAGGAAATAGTTTTTAAAAGAAAATTCATCATGGGTTTATTTCATTTCCAATGTAAAAACACTTTTTCTTTTTTACTTAACTTCTTTAATATCATATCCATATCTCCTTTCACTCTTGCTGAAAATCCCAGTTCCCAACACCATTAATATAATTCCCCAATTCATAGGACATGCCTAAGAGTCGCAAAGTAGTAATACCAATAACTACCAACAATATAATAATTACTGAGAATAGTTTAAGGGCTTTTTTTTTCATTTCTTTTTGTATCCTACTAAGGTAGGCTATCAAATTACTGTGTTTTAAAATCTCTTTTACTAGTTTCTTCATGTGGGTTTATGCCACCAACTAATCTAGCATTGCATTCATTTATTTCACTCTGCTTCTGAGTTTTTAGAAATTGCTTATCAGTTTATTGATTTGCTTAATCTTTCATTTTAATTATTTAAAATATTTACATAGTTCCAAAGTTAAATATATAAAAAAGGTATATTCTGAGAAAGCCTAGCTTCTATCCCTATCTTCTCTACCCTGTTCCCTCCATCCTTCTGTGAATAATCTTTTTAGTTTTTGGTTTATCCTTTCATTGATTGTTAATATGAGTGAATATGTGTGTATGCCCCTACCCCTTTCTTAGATAAAGAGAATCATACTGTGCCCACTATTCTCTACCGTGCTTTTATTCACTTAACAACATAGTCTGGGAACCACTCCATGACATTATATAGAATATCCCTCGTTCTTGTTTTCTAGCTGCATAAATAGTCCATTTTGTTGATTATCCTAGTTTATTCAGTTAGATCTCTACCACTGAACATTTGGGCCATTTCCATACATTTGCTATCACAAATAGTGCTACCTTGCATAACCTTGTGCATATATGTCATTTCATATTTTTGCCAGTGTATCTTTGGGAGAGTTCTAGAAATAGAATTGCTGGGTCAGAGAGTAAATGCATATGCATTTTGTTGGATATTACCAAATTCCTCTGTACAGCAGTTGTACTATATTGCACCTTCACCAGCAAGGTCCTAGAATCCTTGGTTTCTCACGGCCTCATGTGTCATTAAACTTTGAATTTTGCCTATCTGATGGATGAGAAATAATATTTCACTGTCCTTTTAATATGCATTTTTATTTTTAAGAGTGACGTTGATCATCTTTTCAAATGTGAAAGAGACATTGCATTTAAGAATCCTCCCCTCCAAATCCCTGCCAGGCAACTACCACTCTGCAATATGAAGATGAACAACAGAGAAACTGAAGGACAGAATGAATAGAGAGGTCACTGGACAATCATAGGAGCACAGGAAGAGATTAACTAGCCAAACTAATGAAGCAACACAGCAGAGAAAGAAAACAAAGTGGTGACCGCCAAAGGAAGGGATTGAATTTCCCTCTCTGGAGATTGTAGATGGGGTTTCGTTGACGTGTATGCACTGAGTGGAGAGTGGCCTAGACAGGCAATGGAGACTGCGTGATCTATAGCTCCCCAGGAAGTAAATGGGGGATCACAGTCCAACAACCAGAGAGGCTGGGCCTGTGCTGAGATGGAGCCAAGAAAGAGTCCCTCCTCACTGCTGAGATGCAAACCTGTATTGTAACAATGGGATGTAGCAATAGGCACGCCCCTCCCCACCTCCAAGGTCTCACGTGTCCACCAGGGAAATAGAAGAAAGCATTAGTAGTTGCAGGGAGATGGATGGATGGGTTTTGAAAACTGGGGTTACCCAGGAAGTGACAATACACATATACAATTTACTCTCCCAATGTTTGATATAGCTCTATGTAATTATTTAGTTTCTCTAAGCCTCAATTTATTGAAAATGGGGTAATGATCCCCGCCTATAAAATGAGGATAATAATAGTATGTGCCATTTAGTGTTGCCGTTGTCACAAGGATAATCCACATTAAGCCCTGACACGTAGTAAGTTATCGGTACACATGAGCTTATTACTGTTGGCTGTGGTTGTAGCACTATTATGTGTCACAGGGGGATTTAGAGACAGAAGTCTTGAGATTCAATCTCAGCTCTAATTTCATTAGCTCTGTGTCCTTGATCTAGTCTCTTAACCTACTCGGCCTTAGTTTTCTTCTCTATAAAATAGGGATAATAACTTCATAAATGTATGCATTTAAATGAGATGTGTAGCAATTAGCATAGTAAGTCATCAGTAAGAGTTGATGACTACTAACCTTATTATAATCTTCTTTGTTAATTAAACTTCCTGATATAAGTTTCTGTTAAGAATACTTGACAACTATTTTAGATAATTCTTGAAGGTTATAGCATTAAAAAAAAGAGGAGTGGGTATATTAGACTATCTTTTATGAAACTGATTACCTGGAGAAATCTACAAAACTTTACAGAGAGAGAAGTGCTATGCAGCTCTTTATTCCTCCCCAGTCTTGTTCAGGGAATTTTTGGCATCTGATAGCTCCATAGTAAGGGAGTACAAAGGAGCAGAGGTTCCTTTGACATGGGAGGCGGCTTAGCTTAAGATCTCTGGATTTACGCTGTCTTGCCTAGGTCTGAATCCAAGCTCTGCAATTTGCTAACCCAAGGCTAGTTACTCAACCTCCATAAGCCTCAGCTTTCCTAGGAGGTAATAATAGCACCAACCTCACAGGGGATTTTGTTTTGCAAACAGTGAACTTGATTACGTATGTAAGCTCAGTGCCTGACTGAGGTGGAGTCAACCCCAAGTCAATGGCAGTGGTGATGGCAGTGGCAGAAGCAGTAGTAGTGGATGTCATCATCATCCTCATCATCAGCCTTGGGGAGGTGTGCTAGTCTGAGTGGGCTAGGCTACACGGTGTTAACTTACAACCTCCAAATCCCAGTGGCTTAAAAATCAGGAGCTTATATCTCACACAGACCACTGAAGCTACATATTTAACATGGGTCATCAGGGATGTCTGCTCCTTAGAGTCACTTAGGGGCCCAGATTGATGAGACTTCCCTCTTGACACTTGCTTCCACAATTACCGAGGCAGGAAAAGGAAACTATGCAGATCACACACAGGCTTATAAAGTTTCCACAGAGACATGATGTACAGCACTTCTGCTCTCATTTTATTGGTAACAGCAGTCACATGACCTTTCATAACTTCAAAAGGGGTGGGCAATGAAGTCCAACCATGTGCCCTTGAAAGAGGAATAGCTCTAATGACTACCTTAGGGGCTGAGGGTCTGGTTGCAGGAAGAGACAGGGGTGGTGGGAAAGAGGCAGCTGAGAATGGGGATGCCCAGGATGGGACACGTTGACAGAGGCATAAATAACAGACTTTGCAAGACCAGAGACAGCCAGCAGCTGTGCCTAGACCTCCCAGTGTCCTGTGGAGTTCCCTGCCTTGGACTGTATTCATTCATCCTGTCATTAACTCATTTATTCATCCAACCAGCAATCCTTGAGGAACAACTGCGTGCCAAGCACCATGCTAAATACTGGGGATACCAAGTTGTATAACACAATTAACACATCCCATGCCCTCCTGGAGTTTACAGTGAAGCAGGGAGTACCGGTGCCCTGAGCTGGACATCTGAGTTGTAGGGTCCTGGGGTTCTGACCTTCTCCAGGGCCAGATGTGAGGAGGTTGGCTGGGTCTATGCCCCTGCCTCAGGCCTGACAGTTGAGTGAGGAACAAAGGAAAAACACAGTGTGGCCCAAATATTAGTTGTACTTCAGCCCTTCTAGAATGACAAAGGGACTTTGCTTAAAGGATTCTTTTCATTTCTCCCCTCTGGCCTTTAATAACACTCCACGTGATATAACTGGACCTACCCATAAAGGTCCCAGTAGACAAAACTCACAGTTTATAGTTTATGTAATTTTCCATAAAAACAAAAACTATACTTGTTGCCTGACACATTTTATAGAGAGATTTTCTGTTTGTTTACTCATTTGTCCCTGAAGAAAGCTGCCTCTCTTCCTTCTGTCCCCCCAGCTCCCTGCGGTGGTCACCTGACTTCACCCAGCGGCACCATCCTGTCTCCGGGCTGGCCTGGCTTCTACAAGGATGCCTTGAGCTGTGCCTGGGTGATTGAGGCCCAGCCAGGCTACCCCATCAAAATCACCTTCGACAGGTACTTGTGACCACAGCCTTGGGGGAGAGGGCAAGGGGGAGATTTTTACAGAGCCGTGTGGGAGGGAATACAGGGTGGATAGGGGACCAGTGCCAACGCTGAAATGTCAGCAAGGTTGGAGAACACTGGACCAGATTGCCCTGGGTGGGGCAGACCTCACTGGCTCTGCCCTTGGGCTTGGTTTGTGCTGTTTAGGGGACTATGGCAGGAGGGGTGAAGAGAAGGCTTGGGTACCATTTGGGATGTTAGAGCTCCCCCCTCCCCAGCCCCCAAGGAGGGGGAGTGGGCAGATAGACACCATCAGATGTTAAAGCATGACACTGGCATCTGACGAGCATTCTCCTGGAAATGTCCAGCGTGGGAAGACAGCCCCCCACCTCTGCCCCAAATCCTGCTCATGTGCCCCACTTCTAGCTCCCACCCTGGCTATGCACCTTGGGTGGAGAACGTAGCCACCTAAATGTGAAAACAAACTTCTTCCGGACAAAGTGTTCCTGGCCTGGAATAGCAGTCTGCAAACTTTTGTGTGAAGAGCCAGATGGTAAATATTTTAGGCTTTGTGGGCCACTTGCCTACTTGCATATCTCTGATGCATGTTCTGCTTTGCCTTTTTTTTTTTTTTTTTTTAAGATCTCTTTACAAATGTAAAAACCATCCTTAGCTCTCCAGGCTATAGACCAGATCTGGCCCTGAGGCTTTAGTGTGCTGACCCTTGGCCTAGAATGTTCTGACCTCCATGAGGCTAGTCATTGTGCCTTTAGGTCTTAAGTTGGCTCACGGATCAGGCCACAGAAAGGATGAGAGCAGCTTCCGACCATGGAAGGAGGAGGAGGGGTTAAATAGAGTGGAGAAGGTCCTTCTGCATCGCTAGTGAATGTGTGCAAATTATATTAAAAGATCCCAGCCTGCCAAAATCTGGTTATTCGGAAGCCCTGGGTCAGGCAGGGCTTTTGTCATTTGCAAATTAATAAGCTTGGATTTCTCAAGAAGGCTTCATTTCTGTCATTTGGTAGATTCAAAACCGAGGTCAACTATGACACCCTGGAAGTACGTGATGGGCGGACTTACTCAGCGCCCTTGATCGGGGTTTACCACGGGACCCAGGTTCCCCAGTTCCTCATCAGCACCAGCAACTACCTCTACCTCCTCTTCTCTACCGACAAGAGTCACTCAGACATCGGCTTCCAGCTCCGCTATGAGAGTGAGTCTCAGTGGGCTCAGGAAAAGGGATGACAAGGTCAGCCAAGTGGGTCAAAGGCCTCAGGACTGTGCTCCACCACAGGCCCCTGCTTGGCCCCATCCCCATGGTGTTCTTGGCTAGGCTGTGCCCTTCAGAAGGCCCTGGGGAAGGTACTCTGTTGCTCTCAGCATCCCTCAGGTCATGGGAGCTTAGAGTTAGTTGTTCACGACCTTCCCGCCAGGCCCTTGCGTGCAGACCTCATGGCAGGTGATTGGGTGCTGCCACGCTGGGCACTCTGGGATCAGAACATTTGACTGACCGTGAAGTTAACCCGAGATGGCATCTCGCACCCGCACTTGCCTTTCCTCATCACCTTCCACATTCGTCCCCTCGATTTAAAGGATCATTGTCACTTCAGTTCTCTGTAGACCAGTATAGAAAGCTGGGGCTGTGAGCACCATGAGGACAAGGTCATTTTCTTACTCCTAAGCCTTAGCATAGCACCTAAGCCACTCTCAGCAAATTCTGATGGCCACATTTCATGAGTCAGTAATTGGCAACTTCCGCCTTTAATAAACCAGGGCTCTCTTCTTCCTCTTTGGAGTCAACTGGGGTCCCTCTGTGGTGACAGTGAGCTGTCTGTCCCAGCTGTGGCCTCTCTCTTTCAGCTATAACACTGCAGTCAGACCACTGTCTGGATCCAGGAATCCCAGTAAATGGACAGCGTCATGGGAACGACTTCTACGTGGGCGCGCTAGTGACCTTCAGCTGTGACTCGGGCTACACATTAAGTGACGGGGAGCCTCTGGAGTGTGAGCCCAACTTCCAGTGGAGCCGGGCCCTGCCCAGTTGTGAAGGTGAGGCACACCATGAGGGGGCGCTAAAGTAGCAGACTCCTCTCCTGCCACAGAAACACAGGTGCTCAAAAGGCCACTGACTCCCTCACCCCATCAGCGAGGGTTGGGCTTTCGAGAGATGGGGGATGGGGTCCCAGGAGGATGACAGGGGTGCTCCCTGAGGCCCTCTGGTCTTTCACTGCCCTCTTCACTCCTTCTATAGCTCTCTGTGGTGGCTTCATTCAAGGCTCCAGTGGGACCATCTTGTCACCAGGGTTCCCTGACTTCTACCCCAACAACTTGAACTGCACCTGGATTATCGAAACATCTCATGGCAAGGGTGAGTGTTTCGGCCCATAGCAGGCATTGGGATGTGACGAGGTCAGGGACCCAAGTTCCTCAGGTCAAGTTGACCTCAATGGGGATCTCCCTAGACAGTGACCTCTGGGCTTCGTCTGAACTTTTCTCACCAACAAGAAAACTTCCAGAGTCTTCTCATCTCTTTGAATGGTAGAACTTGTTCAATAAGTATTGTTGAGATTCTAAAATCTCCCTGCTGGAAGAGATCTTAGAGGTTACCAGCTATCTAATCTTACTCAGTACAGGAACCTTCTCTAAATCACTCCCCGCAAGATGGCAACACACCAGCTCAGCTCACCCTCTGCCTAAACATGCCTGATGTGGGGAGGCCACCAACCCGTTCAACAAATGGGCACGTACTATCATTTTTGCACAGATGCTTTCTTCTAATAGTCTATTAGTGTCTCTGAAAATGTTTTTCTTGTATTGCATCCTGGAGGAGCATCAGATACACCTGCTCCCTCTTCCTCACATTCACCCTTCAGATACTGAACACAGCAATCCCCTTCTTGCATAACTCTGCTCCTCCCCTGATGCCATCTTTCATATGGGTCACCAGCCTGCACTGCTGCCTCAGCTCCCCTAATGTGAGTGACCTTTGGGAGTCCAAGTTCAAAGTAAAAGTGCTGGTTATAAATAAATGTTAATTAATATATTAATACTCTCTTCTCAACAAATATGTATTCAGTGCCACCCATGTGGCTGACACTGGGGCTGGGCATCAGCAGTAACCAGGCAGATTTGGCTTCTAGCCTCAGAAGCTTGTTGCCAAGTTCATCCAGAGTCATGGTTCTTGCAGTTTGGCAAATACGCTAATGCTTAGGCCCAAGGCTAGAGGTTTTGATTTTCTACGTTGGCGGAGGAAACCAGGCATCTATGTTTTCAGAACACTTTGCCAGTAATTTTGATGCATGCTTTTAATTAAGAACCTCTGATCTAGAAGAATTAACATGCAGAAGAGCCAAAAAACTAATTTTAAAGGAAGATTAATCCTTCCGGATATTAAAATGCCGTTATGGGCTAAATTAACGTTAACAATGTGTTATGAGTACAAGAGTGGACATACAAATAAGACGTGGAGAATAATTGTCCGGAAATAGATCCCTCCATGTGTGCACACACATGCCTGTGTACGTGTGAGAAAGAGACAGACTTTAGTATATAAGTAAAGTGTCATTTCAGATCCATTGAAGAAAGAATGGATTATGTAATAAATGGTGTTAAAACAGTGGGTTGAACCATTGGAACAAAAGAAAAAAAATACATCTATACCTCAAGCATTCTCGAGCATTTAATCACATAAACTCCAGCACTAGAGGAACATGAATCTCTAACCTCAGGTGGGCATGTACTTTAAAGAGTAACAACAAAGGTAGAATCCATAAAGGCAAAGACTGCTAGATTCAATTTAAAAAAAACTTTGAAAGGATTTAGGTTTAAAAAAAAAAAAAAAGCTCCATAAAAATTTAAAGTCAAATACTAAATAGAAAAAAAAAACTCGCAACATATGATTGACTAAGGATTAGCAACCAGACACACAAAGAGTTCTTTAAAATTTTTAAGAGACATATGCCTAGCCAAACCAGCCCACAAAATGAGCAAAGCTATAAAGTAACACTTTGTAACAGAGGAAATACAAATGGAAAATCATCGACCTCATTAATAATGAAACAAGTGTAATTTTAAAAGGGAAATACCATTTCCCTTTTTAAGTCATCAAAGAAAATTGTAACCGTCTAGGGGATAATGTGGACACTTGCATACTATTGACTGCTGACATTGTGTGAAATGGTTCAGGCATTCCAGAGGGTGACTGGTGATGTGAATCAAAAGTTCAAAAATATATTGTAAGAGACTTAGGAATCTGCAGATGTTGGTATCCAAGGGTGGTCCTGGAACGAATCCCCTGCAGATACAGAGGGACAACTGTACCTGCCTTTGCATCTAGCAATTCCACTTACTGGAATTTATCTGAAGAAAATAAGTAAAACTCTACATCAAGATTTAGCTGCAAAGATTTCGCCTAAGACATTATGTATTATACTGAAAAATTAAGAACTATTAAAATGTCCATCAATAAGGAAATGTTAAATAAACATAGGGTATGGCCATAGAATAAAATACTAGGCAGCTACTAAAAGGAATAACATGAAAGAATATTTAAAGACCTACAGGGGTGGTTGCAATACTTTGTTAAGTAAAAAAAATAAGTTTGCCAGAAGAATATATTTAGTTTAAAAGACATCCTTGTTTGCATAGAAAACAGCCTGAAAAAAATATACCCCAAGATGTTGTCTCTTATTTTCATCTTTTGGCTTTTTTCTAATTTTGAGCAGTAAACACATTACATCTAAAATATACTATTTGTATAACAAAGAAGATTTGAAAGAAAAGTCATTTGTAGTCCCACCACATGTACTTAAGTGTGTTACTTGGCGTTTACTAGGCCTGCCCTAGCCAGGGCTAGGATGGCCTGGAGCTTACTGCGTCAAGGCAAGACTAGCCAGGCAGTCAGGGTGAGGCCCAGGATTGTCCCCTTCTTCCCACAACATTGTTCCTAAGGAGGGGAGGGCTGGGACAGTGTCCTTGTTCATCCTTCAGAGCTGTTTCTACCAAGCCTGGTCAGAGGAGACCATTGGAAAGAAAAGCAGCCCCTAACGATCCCTAGAGAAACAACCTCTGTCATTATGTTTTTCTCTGTGTCTGGGCATCTGTGATTACAAAGTTGTACATTTTTCTATGAGTTTCTATGTGTGTGTTTTTTCCTGGAAGTCAATCAAGCTCACCAACTATTTAACAAATGCTTATTTGATACTTGCACTACCCAAATTGCTAGGAAAACAGCTGAACAAGCCACTCTGCCAGTACCTGCCTTCAGGAAGTTTATGCTTTAGTGGTAGTAGACAGCCTAAACCAAGATCTCAGTGTAGCATAACCAATGTGTGATAGAGCAGACAGAGGAGTGAAAACATTCTAAGCCCAGCCCAGGGCTTAGGGAGGTGTCCTGGAGTTGAGACTTCAGCTGGTCTTCAAAGATGAGCAGGACGTAGCCATGTTGAAAGGTGCTCAGCAGAGAATCAACAAGAAATCATGGCTGAATGACCAGATCACTTCTTCCTTAGAACCACTTAAAGGCATCACCTAATTCTTAGCATAGATCCCCAAATTATAAAATCGCTAGGCCAGGCACGGTGACTCATGCCTGTAATCCCAGCACTTTGGGTGTCAAGGCGGGCAGATCACCTGAGGTTGGGAGTTCGAGGCCAGCCTGACCAACATGGAGAAACCCTGTCTCTACTAAAAATACCAAAAAAATTATTTGGCAGAGGTGGCACATGCCTGTAATCCCAGCTACTCAGGAGGCTGAGGCAGAATTGCTTAAACCCAGGAAGCGGAGGTTGCGGTGAGCCGAGATCATGCCATTGCACTCCAGCCTGGGCAACAAGAGCAAAACTTCATCTCAAAAAATAAGAAATAAAATAAAATAAAATAGCTGGCACAGCCTCATAGTCCTTACTTTTCTCAGCCTCATTCTGAGCCCTCTAAACTAAGTTCTATCTACACAAAACTTCCTTCAGTTTCTAGAACTTGCCAGACTTCCCTTCTCCTCTAGAGCTTTGCACATTTGTACAGTGTTCTCTCTGGAACACTTCGTCTCACCAAGCAAAGGGAATGGGAATCTCTACCATCGCCCTTGCCTGGCCAGCACTTCATCCTTCTGAACCCCCTTCCTCTAATGAGCCTTCCCTTACCCCCTCTCCCCAGCTCTGAATCTAGGTTGGGCTCTTCTCCCCTGGGCTCCCATAGCATGCATTCTATACCTCCACGACTTCAGACTTTACTCCACTGTAGAGAACTTGCATTTTCATCATCAGTCTCCCTGACAGACTAGGAGCTCTGTGAGAGATAGGTCTGTCTTGTTTCCTGTAGTTTCCTTGGCCTCTGGCTCTATGCCCGGCACATAAGGAACTCAAGAAGCATTTGGTGATATGAATCGAATTGAACTGAGCCCAGGCCCTTCTCCAGAGGGCATTCTTCGTTCTCTGTTTATAAGAGTATCTCGGGTTAACAGACCTATTAAGCTGCTGTCTGTGATTGCTCCCTAAGAGGCAGCAGTATGGCTCAGGAAACTCAAAACTCTGTAAAATTTGAAATAGTTCAACTTGCCACCTGCCCAGCCCAAGGGAACAGCCAATTCAGGAGTCCTGAGAATGTGCCCTTGCTGAGACCCCAGAGCTGACACCTTTTAACCCATGAGGCTGTCCGGGAGTTAGATGAGTTGAGCAAAGGGAATGCCTTCTTTTGCACCCCTACTGTGTGCCAGCCACTGTGCTGTGTGCTTTGCATATGCTTTCCCAGTTATGACTCACTTAGGGGGTAAATGTCACCTGTACTCTTACAGGCGATATTATCGCCTACATATTACAGTTGAAGAACCTGGAACTTGAGGTGTTAAGCAACCTTAGCCAAGACCTTTGAGCAGGTAAATGGGCTTTTGATGCAGATGTGTCTTACCCCCAAGTCCATGCCTTTCCCACTGCCCTGTTCTTTCCGCTCCTATGTGGTATTGATGTCATTGGTACGATTCTGCATGGTTCATTCAAGTGAAGTATTTGTGTGTGCATCTGTCACATCAAATCTGGATTCAAACTCCAACATGGGGCCTCTCTATTTCTGCAACAATGTCTTCATTTTCACACAATGGCCCAAAAAGCCCCAAGCAGTCAGCACAGCTGGGAAACCCAGAGGTTTCAGCTCAGATGTTTGCTCATCCTTAGAATCCCAGCCAAATGGGATTCTAATAGAATCCTTTGGATTCTGTTATAAAGCCCTTTGGAAGGGCTCTATTTGCATGCTAGAATAGAGTGCAAAGCGTGGTGCTTAATCAACTTGTTTCCACCTGTGACTGGGTCTCACCCACTCTCCACCCAACTCCATGTCCTAGGTAGGAGGGAAAGGGTGTATATTTCCTAAGCTGTATAGACTGAGAACAGTTTTCTCATTTGCAGACATGTTTATGTGTCAGGAGTATAGCATGCACATGGGCACATGCACCCACAAGCCTTTTCACATCAAGGATCTTGACCCCCATGAAGCCTTTCCAACCCTTGAGGCATAGTTCCCCACTCTTCCTCTGTGCCCCACTCTGGATTCTCATTAGCAGTGATGTGTCTGTCTTCTCTGCTAAACTGGGAGATCTTTCTCAGTGCTTAGCACAAGGCCTGGCACTTGGTAGGTGCTTAGGCCTTGATGCTTCTCAGTTGCCTGGGAACGGGGTATTTACAAGCTGCATCTTTGGTCCCATCACTTCTGTTGGGTTCTGTCTCCTCCACCTCTACCTATAGAAGCCCAAATCCTCCAGGATCACCAGCCTCTATCAACAGAGAGGAAAGGATATAAAAACCTTTAAAATGCTTTAGCATTAGAGGCTTGGCTCCAACCATCATTTATAAAAAATGTAGCAGCAATTATCTAGAGAAGTATTTCTCAAATTTTAAGTGCATATAAATCATTTGGGATCTGAAGAGCATGCAGATTCTGATTCAGTAGGTCTTCAGTAGAGGCCAAAGATTCTGCAATTCTAGTAAGTCCCCCAGTGCTGACCACACTGCTGATTCATGGACCATACTTTGAGTAGAAAGTAGGATCACACTTGGAGTAGCAGGTGGGTCCTAGTCTAACATGTTCCTGTCCTGGCACCATACACAACACATAGTCCCAATAGGATACTCACTTGGTGTGATTCTGCATGGTTCATTCAAGTTAAGTATTTGTGTGTGCATCTGTCACATCAAATCTGGATTCAAGCTCCAACATGGGGCATGGCCCATGTGCATGGCCATGCACTTACACGCATGCCCACCAAACACAACCGCCATCTGGACAAGTTCTAGAATTGCTTTGGGTGTTAAGACCATGCTGCTCTATAACTTCCCTCACTACCTGATCTCTTACCCTACCTGGCTATTCTTACTACCTGCTCTCTTTCTGTAGCCTGAGAGGCCGCACCCTGGAGTAGCTGAGAGCACGGCCTCTGCAGTCGGATTGCCTTAGTTCAGATCCTAGCTCTACCACATACTAGCTGGGCGACCTTGGACAGATGACTTCATCTCTTTGTGCCTCTGTTTCCTTGGATGTAAATTGGAGATGATAATAGTGTACCTACACCACAGTGTTCCTGGCAGAATGAAATGAGTTTTTCTGTCTGCCTTCCAAGGGAGAGGGGCTGACTATAGTGCAAGTAAAAGCAGTTAGAACAGCAAATATTCATTAAAAGTTAATGAATATCATTATTTTGATTTTATTTTATGCTCTTCACCTTCCCCCTTACTGGAGCTCCCTCCTCCCTCTTTCCAGCTCTCTGATTGCTCTTTGACCATCTCCCCCATCGCTCCACCTTCGCCTGGTCTCCTACTCCCTGTCACTTCTGCCCATGCTTCCAATCACCCCTTCTCTGATTCTCACTCTGCCCTCTTCTCCCCTAGCCCTCTTCTCCATGCTTGTGGCTTCAGATATCAACTATTTGCTGGTGACTCAAATCTACCTCTGTAGTCCCCCTTTAATCCTGAACTTCCAAATCTGTCCTTCCAGTGGCCCACTGATCTCACTGCTTGCACGCAGAAAAGGCTAAGTCCATTACTCTTCTACAACCCACACCTCCCTCCTGCATGCCCTTCCCCAGGTAACAGAAGACATCACCATCCTTCAGGTGGACATGCTACCGGATGTCATGTCATTTCTCATTTGCATTAAGTGCCTGCTGTCTTGGCTACCCTACCCCGACCCCTGAGGGCTCATGGCCATCTCCTGCTCTTGCTCCTTCTGCCAGGCCCCATCCTCTCCCAGTGCAGAGCAGCCACCAATATAACTGATCTCCCTCCCTGCTCTCCCTCCACTTCATCCTCCTTACAGCCACCAACATCTTGCTAAAACTGAGATCTGGTCCACTCTGGATAGGATGGCTTCTCATTGCCTCCAGAAAAATATTGGGTCTGGCCCCCGTCTACCTATCCAGCTTCAATTCCAGGAGTAGCCACACCAAGCTGCTGCTCAACAAACCTGGAATCGACAGTCCCTTTACACATATGGGTCTCCTGCCTGGGACACTCTTTCTTCCCTTACCTGGTTAATTCCTGTGCATCCTTTTAAGATCCATGTCAAATGTTTACTCCTTGGTGAAGCCATCCTCCACCCGCCTCTTCCTGCTGTCAACTGCTTTCTGTTCCAGCCCCTATGGCATGCTGTCTACATTCATTCCAGCACTCAGCACTCTGTATTGCAGCTATTCGTTTAATGTCTGGTATATCCTCTTGCACCTAACCCTGGATCCTAGCCCATAGTAAAGACTCAACAAATACACAAATGCTTGTTGAATGAATTAATGAATGTCTCTAAAGCATTCTCATAGGTCAAGCCATAAATCTCTCTTTTAAATTTTGACAACTATAAAAAGGCGTTCTTCTCCCTGAGTGAATCTTTGGGCACTTGTATGTTCAAGTTCCTTCATTCAGATTCACCTGTATGGTTTATCAGTGCATGCTTGTAGTCATACACACAGATAGACATTTGCAAACTGGAAATGTTTGTGTAGATCCTGTCTTGCAGCTGAGGTGCTCCAGCCATCTCGCCATCACCAACCTGACCCTCTGGTCTCTTGGCAGGTGTGTTCTTTACTTTCCACACCTTCCACCTGGAAAGTGGCCACGACTACCTCCTCATCACTGAGAACGGCAGCTTCACCCAGCCCCTGAGGCAGCTGACTGGATCTCGGCTGCCAGCTCCCATCAGCGCTGGGCTCTATGGCAACTTCACTGCCCAGGTCCGCTTCATCTCTGATTTCTCCATGTCATATGAAGGATTCAACATCACCTTCTCAGGTAAAGAGTGTGAGGGTCCCTGAGGGGAAGAGACCATGGCGCTATTCGCTCTCTCCTTCTGCTGCCAGTCTCTGGTTTTCCTAGCAGATGGATATTAATCCACTCTCCAGTCCCTGGGAAGTTGACCTCAGTGCTTCAGTAAAAGATGCTTGGGTTAGACCCAAGTAAGAACTTCCCTATAATGGTCTTGGAAGGAGTTAGCATGATCACTGAGGATTCTCCTTCTATGAAGGTGTTTAGGATTTGCTCTGAACATGGCCCACCTAGCTGGATGAACTAGAGGACTTCACAAAAGTCCCTTCCTACCTTAGTTATTAGAGATTTTTCTTCTGATTCCACTTCCACATTCCCAACCCCAGCAATATGGGAAAAAAAAAGGTTTGAAATTAACATATTAGACTGGTTTAGTCTCATTTGGGATCTTTTTCATCAATGCTAATTTTGTAGTAATAGATATTTATCTCTGTGTTTAGGGATTTGGAAAAGAAAGTGCTTTTATTTGGCATTCAGGGAGAAAAGAAGACCCTTGGCTCCTCTCATACCGAGCCCTTCACCATTCTTGTCCCATAGCACCCCAGAGTACCTCCCTCCACCTTTCTCAGCCACGGCCAGGAGTATCAGATGGATTCCTCCTGGAATGGGCAAGAGGTATCCAGCTTCTAGGAACTGGGGTGTGGCCCAGCTTAGTCCCCCGCCAGCCCTCCAATGCAGAAGTCACCTGTCACATCCCTGGATTCACTTGGCCAATGGGACATATCCAGCCAGTGAGACTCAACCCTTATGAGAGAGACCCTCCTTCTCATCACACAGTCCTGGAGGACTGCATCCTGAAGGGAGAAGCCCTTGCAGAAGAGGGACTAGTCACTTCTATGCTGTCACTAGAGGCCCCAGGCAGGGCTTTGGCCCATAAATGCCCCCGATCATGCTTGCCATCTGCCTCAAGTGCCAACGTAGCTGAAACATGGCTTCTCATCAGGCATTTGGAGTGTCTTCCCCAGTGGGAGTTGCCTGAGCAAGTCATGTATTCTGACCTTCTAGAACCAGATGGTTGAATGTATCTAGTTTGGTGCCCAGAGACAAGGAAGTAGGAGAGCCTGTGAGCCCCAAGGTGCAGGTTTAAAATGGAGATAAAAGGATAGCACAGAGAAGAGCTGAGTCCTGAGGATCCTCAGAAATCCTCCTGGGAAGCCTGTCTAGGAAAGGCTGTGCCCTTTCCCACTGCTCACAGGAGTGGGTGCAGACCGCCCGCCCTGGCCTCCCCATGCTTCTCTCTGCCTCTCTGCCTCCCCATGCTTCCCCATGCTTCTCTCTGCCTCCCCATGCTTCCCTCTGCTTCTCTCTGCCTCTGCTCCCCTCGGGCTCTCACTTCTCTTTTGTGGGCCAGTGTCACCTTTTGTGGGCCAGTGTGCGCATGCCCTCTTCTCTGTCTTTTGTTGTCCCTGGCCCTTTCCCCCTGGCGTTTTGCCTGTGCATTCCCATCTTTTTGCTCTGTGTCTCCCCGCAATGTCTCTGAGCCCGGGTTTCCTGCTACTTTTCCAGAGTACGACTTGGAGCCCTGTGAGGAGCCCGAGGTCCCAGCCTACAGCATCCGGAAGGGCTTACAGTTTGGCGTGGGTGACACCTTGACCTTCTCCTGCTTCCCCGGGTACCGTCTGGAGGGCACCGCCCGCATCACGTGCCTGGGGGGCAGACGGCGCCTGTGGAGCTCGCCTCTGCCAAGGTGTGTTGGTAGGTGGTCACGTGCTTTCATTTTGCTTCACTAATGGGGTGGGACAGATTATAGTCAATTGATGTGAGTTGGTGGACGGCACACAGGCCAAGAGGCTGACTTAGCTCACACTTACCACACTTTCCTTCAGTGGGACCTGGGGCAGGTAACCTAACCTCTTTCTGCTCCAGCCTCCTTATCTGCAAAATAGGGATGGCAATCCCTGCTTCATCAGGCAGTTCTGTATAAACTAAAGTGACCTTTACAAATTAGGTCCACAGTGGGCACTCACATGAAGTTGACTTCAGTACTGTCACTTCCCCACCCTCAGCACACAGACCCATGGCTTAAGGATGCCTCTTGCCGAGGCATATGGATAGGCACTAGGTGGGCCTATAGGAGGGGTGTATGACCTTTGTCCAGGGGGAGTCTCCATCTGGTGGAGTAGATGGGTGCTTTTACTAATCCGATGGCGGTGCTCACTCTTAGAGATGCCTTAGGAAGCCTTCATCCATTCAGCAGGGGAAGACAAGAGGAACAGGGGCAGGGTCATTTATAGAGGACCCACTACATGTCAGGCATCTGCTAGGTTCTGAAGATACAAAAGTGAACAAAACAGAGAAATTCTCCACTCGTGGTCCACACTCTGGTGGTGGGGACACAAGCTGTGAATATATAGATGTGTGATGTGTCAGGCAGTGTTGAGGCATACAGAGAAAAATTAAGTCAGCTTAGAAAGTGCTGGAGCTAGGGTTGCTCTTTTATCATGGTCAGAAAAGGCCTCCCTGATGAGTTGACACTTGGCCAGAGATAGATATCTGGGAGAAGAGGGAACAGATGACCAAGACCCAAACCATGAGCATGCTCAGCATTTGAGGAACAGCTCAGAGGCCAGGCTGGAGCAAGCGGCAGGGAGAATAGGAGATGTGGAGGTTAGAGGCAGCTATTGGAAGTTGGAAGTGGGCCCTGCCTGCCTCCTTGCAAGAGCTTTAAAGAAGTCTGTTCAGAGCTCTGTGCCTAGGTGGTAGGGGAAGCAAGTGTTCTCCCCAGGGCAGAGTGATTGCTGTCTGTCCCTAATGTATGAGGCTCCTGGGTGCCTGTTTGCTCAATCCTTATAATGTAGGGCTGGATAAAACACTAGCTGCATTCATGGAGTATTTTCCATGCTCACTGTTAGCCATGGACCTCACGTAAAGTGAAATGGTGTATAAAACCCCATAAAAATATACAAAACAGATCAAAGCAGCACTGCACTGACTGAAACAGGGACCAGCATCTCAAATGCCAGTGAGGTCAGCTGTGCCTGAGACAAGTCCATGGAGCCCTCAGGCTATGCCGAGGACAGCTTAGACAGGCTGGCAAGAAGAGCCAGGCCCAGGCTGTGCACTGATGCAGGCCATGGTGGTGTCACTGCTCTGCCACTTACCAACGCTTAGATCCCAGGCAGGCCAGCAAACCCCCTCAGCTTCAGCTTCCTCGTTTATAAAACAGAGATAACAGCATCCAACTTACAGGCTTTACTCTACGTTAGATGACATCATTTACATAAACCAAGAGGTGGCATATAATTATCAGCATTTTGCCAATAACATTTTTATCTGTATTTATCAATAACCAATTATCGTTATTTTGCCAATAACCTTTTACAATCTCAGAAAGGAAACATTAAAACAAAGAGCTGCAGAATTCCATTTCTGAACAATTAAATAACCCCAGAGTTTACTCCGTCTCCTATAACCATCCCCAAAGGCATCCACCCACCCTGATCTGGCCACACACACTCAGAAACACATATAACCCCGCCACCCACCCCAGGACGGTTCAGTTCATGTCTGGCTACTAGCAGCTCCTTTAGTCTCTGGGAAAACATCCTCAGCTAATGGTTCTGGGGGAAATTCTTCTTTAATGGAATTAACCAGGACCACAGATGCACACAGCCCTTAAGCTCTTGCCTCATTGATCTCATTACATAAACTCATTCTTTAACTTATTATTCCAATTACTGTTTGTTCATGACACCTCACAATATTTTCATTATTACATTTGTCTTCTGTTTCACATGTTATTAATAATGCACAGTAATTATAATCACCTCTAATTACCACCAGCCCTGCTGCCGAGGCTCAGGCTGGAGGCATCTCGGGAATGCCCACCGGGGGCTGCTCCCAGTCGCCATGCAAATTGGATGATTTAGTCCACGTAGTGCTACCAGGAACATTTCCAGCCGAGAAGGAGATGAACAGCCCTGGGCTTTAATTCATGGTGTGGTGTGGGTGGCGGGGAGGGAGGTGACATAGCCCCTGACATCAGGGGCCCCTGAATTTGATGTAGAAGAGACAGCCCTGACCCCAGGGGACCCCAGTCTGCAGCAGGAGACATGGCCCTATCCTTGGGAATCCTGGTGTGATGGAGAAGACCTAACCCTCTGCCTCAGAAGCCCCAGGCTGATGGATAAGGTACAACCTCTGCCCTTAACGAGACCCCTTCTGATGGGGGCGACAGAAGTCACAGATGCCAGAATCAGCCACAGCACTTTCCTGTGGATGTGACTGTTTGTTTCTCTGGAGCATTTATTTGTTTCCATTTGTGCCTGTGTTTGGCTTCTAAGTTCATCTGTTCACCTCCCCTGTTACTTTGGAAACTCTCCCGGAAGCGAGTGCCCCGTCCCTCTATCCCTCCTGTCCCCTCCCTGGTGCCCAGGACAAAGGCCTGACAGGGAGTCAGGACCTGGGGATTGGCCAAGGACTGGCCACATCTAAAGCTATCAGCCCCTCCTTGTAAAGGTATCAGGCATGTGGGAAAGAGGAGAGGCTCGTGCTGGGGCAGAGGTGGGGCACATAGCTCTTATGTAGGAAGCAGGGCCAGGAAGGAGGTCCAAAAACACACCCAAGCCCATGTTTAAGGGAAGCCAGCTGTCGAGAATTAGGCAGAGGGCAAGAGGCATCAGGAACCGTGAGGGTGCTGTGAGCCTCGGGCAGCTAACGCACGCTTCCCATATGCTTCTCAGGCTTTCTGCCAGTCCCAGAATCCAGGCAGTTAGGGTTCCAAATGGAAGCAGGTAAGCCACGTAGATTCACCTGGGACGTTGGTGGAGAGGCTACTATGTGCTAACCATTCCCCTGTGTTTACCTATCTTATATATAAAATCTTACGCATTGATTCTACAGTCTTATGAGAATGCTATTATTGTCCAGATGAAGGCAGATGAAGAGACTAAATTTCAGAGTTGACACAATGTGTCTAACTCCAAAGTCCATGATCATCCCACTGCACCACAGGCCTCTGCCTAGATGGAGGGGAAAGGTAGTAATCTCAGAGAAAATGGAGAGGTGCTTCAGAAGGCTGCCCATGTGATATGACTGAGTAATAAATGTTTACATATGCATGGCCCTAAGCAACTCCCCCTCCCCCCGACAAATCCTCACCCTCATCTGAGATCATCAAAGAAATGTACATATGCTGGAAACGTCTATGTAAATTATCAGCAGCCACTGCCCCCAGGGAGCCTGCCCACCACTGTCTCTTGAGTTTTATGAGCCATCTCAGCACATTCATCATGATATTTGGAAGTTTTGCAAACAGACTAAGTTTAAAAGTACTGTAAAGTTAGATTTCTCCTCCAAGAGAAATAAATGAGGCCATATATAAAGTCTTAGGAAACTGAAGCTGGTCCTGAATAGAGCAGGACACAGGGAGGAGGGTCCATTGAGAAAAGTAGGGACTTGGTGGTGGGACATGTGGCCCCCATCTTCAAAGGACTAATGAGCAGCCTTAGGACAAGAGAAAACACAAGATGTATAACTAAGCCCATGAGCATTTCAGCTCTGAAGGTTTCCATGTGCTCCATCTATGCTGCCTCAGCCTACTACGCTCCTGGTACTTAGGGTAATTAGGGTTAACTGTAAGGTCCAAGCAATGGCCCTTTGGTCAACCCCAGGGCTTTTCCAGCCACAGACTGTGCCTGGACTGAAGGATACTGAGGGATGGTTTAGAGAAAGCAGACTTGCTACCAGCCGCCTGAAAGATTCAAGGCATGCTCCAAATTCCCCATATGTCCACACGAATAACAGGCCTGCCATCTGGACTTGTATTTACATCCTTCCGGAACCTAATTATTATTTTTAGGTCTGTACATCTTCTGAGGTCAGTGTACCATTTCCATTCATTCATTCATTCATTCATTCATTCATTCATTCAGTAAATATTTATTTTACAGACAATCCAGGCTAAGCCTTGGAAATTCATAGGTTCATCCAGCATGACCCTAGCCCTCAAGTTACTGACAGTTTAGGTGGGGGACACAGGACAGGCAGCAAGCAATCAAGGTGCAATATGGGAGGTGCTCAGATACAGGAAGGAACAGGGAAGGGCCCTCCAATTATTAAAGATCCCATTCCTCTGTGCGTGCCCTGAGCCTGCCCTGCCCACGCACTGTGTGGGTGTTAAGGAGACAGTAACACAACCAAGCCCCAAAGCATCCACAGTGCAGTAGAGGACATAGAAATGTTAACAAATAAGTGAAGTAAAATGGGATGACTGCTATAAATAAAGGTATGAGAACAATGGGGAAAGAATGACTAATTCTGGAGGAGGAGAAGCAGTTTCCAGAGGAGGGTGTGATTTCATTAGCTGTTGAATGAAACAGGCTGCAATGAGACTATGCTAAAAACTTTCCCCAGGACCCAGGAGGTTGAGTTCTCAGCCCCCTCCTCCTCGTGAATCCACAGAGAGGCTTGGTCTCAGTGGTTGAATACCTGGTTCCTTATCTTTAAACCAGAAATGATAATTGTGCCTACCTTATGGGGCTGGCTGTTGCGACTAATGACTGAAATGGTCCTTGTAAAATGTCAGTCGTGCTGTTTTGCACATAAGGGTTAGCGACTATGATGTGATCTTGCCCCCTCTTAGTTTCTATTCTGTGATACTGAAAGGCTTCATCTCTCCTCACTTAACTGCCCCCCTCTTCCGCTGACCTCCTCCTCGGTCATTTCTGTTGCTACGCTACTATATGAATAGGTATGTGGCATGGCTGCTTTATAGCACTGTGAAATTGTAAAGGGTGCCTGGTGGGTCAGCATCTGTTTCTGTAGGAGAGAGACAGACAAACAGCACAAGAGACAGAAACAAAGCAGGCAGCACCATAGGTAGGGAAGTTTTTTTTTTTTTTAAGTTTGAGAGGCATTTCTGTAGACAGTCCAACAACTGGACAGACACACAGGCACCTTGGCAGGTAGACAGGCAAACGACTTGTCATCTTTGTCAGGTTCTTCAGAGCTGTAAGTTGCTTTCTGGATGCAGCTGATGGGGGTTAATCTATGGTTATTGTGATTCTCTTTCCAGCTGAGTGTGGGAATTCAGTCACAGGCACTCAGGGTACTTTGCTGTCCCCCAACTTTCCTGTGAACTACAATAACAATCACGAATGCATCTACTCCATCCAGACCCAGCCAGGGAAGGGAATTCAGCTGAAAGCCAGGGCATTCGAACTTTCCGAAGGAGATGTCCTCAAGGTAAAATTGATCGATTTCAGAGTATGTGTGTTATAGTATGCAATAGTCTGGTCAATACCCACTCCTTTGTCTCTGTGTGAATGATCCAAACTTTCTCCTTCCTTCCCGAGTCCCAAGATACTGTCCTCACTCATCTGGGAGAAAGAGAGGACCAAAAGAGAGGGGTATATGGGTATCTAAGAATATGGTTTTAGAGTTTGTTTAGAAGCTGTCTGCTATCAAATGCATGTGTAATTGAGTATGGGTTGACTGCATAATAAAAGATAATAATTCAGCTTAGGGAATATGGCAAAACCCCGTCTCTACAAAAAATACAAAAATTAGCTGGGTGTGGTGGTGCATGCCTGTAGTCCCAGCTACTGGGGAGGCTGAGGTGGGAGGATCACTTGAGCCAGGGAGGTTGAGGGTACATTGAGCCATGATCATGCCACTGCACTCCAGACTGGGTGACAGAGTCAGACCCTGTCTCAAAATAATAATAATAACAATAATAATAATAAGTTCGGTTGGAGCAGCCAATGGATCCAGTTTTCCATTTTGAGCCCTGACCATCAACATGGATAATGAAGAGCTCATAGAACATGTATATATATGCATGTGTGTGTTCATTTGTGTAGCTATGTATTTATGGATATAGACGCTTTTTTAAATATGTTTCCACATGTGTGTGAATCGGTGTCCATGTATTTATTTGGTTTTGGAGATCTGTGTCTGTGCACACCTGTGTCAGCATATTGTGTGTATGAGCACTTGTGCATTGTGTATGTTTTGGTTGAATAACAGTCTATTGCAGTAGCTTCAGTGTACCACGATGATGGCCTGGTGTGGCAGTGGGGTTAAAGAAAGTGAGTTCGAGACATATGTAAGAGAAAAAAATGATAGGACTTGGATTACAGAGAGGGTCATAAAGAGGGATTTGTTAAGACAGTGAGCATATATGTCTTATATTTCGTTGCATAAATACAAAGAATATGTGATTGAGTACCTCCAATAATGTGTGCTGTGTGTCTGTGTAATCAAAGAGTTGAGCATGGAGAATTTATTAAAGAGCTGCCTTAATAAAATGAATAATAAGGAAAGCCTCATACAAAGCTTGTTCATTTTCATCCTAGGCCAAGGAATTTTTTTAGCTTTTTCCAATATAGTTTTATTCCTTGTAGCCAGAGAAGTCCTTACATTAGAAAAAGTTGAACCAGAGCCCACTACTCTGGAAAATACAAAGATAAACCATTAAATTTCCATGCTTTCAGATTATCTCCAGATGTGATAAATGTGCTGTCCTTTTTATGTACAGATGATGGGTACTCTTGGCCAACCCCCTGGGGCATATGTCCTCTGGGGTGTATGGAGTGTGTGTGTCTGTGTGTGTGTGTGTGTGTGTGTGTGCACGCGCGCGCACGCGTGTGTGTTTGAAATGCATTTCTCACTCTTACCTAATCCTTTTTGAACCCAAGAAGATTCACTCATGAGATCACTGGCTGGGACCGGATATGCCTGAAATGGGGTAGAACAATCCCATTGGCTTCTTAAGCTCTGCTTTCCAACCCCACATAAAAACTGTGTGTCTCCCAACAAGAGAATACAAGACAAGGGTTTTATGCCCTTCCAATAACCATGTCTTTAGGCATCACCCTTGAGCTTCACTTCCCTCCATCCATTTGAGTCACAGAGGCTGCAATCAGTACAGCAGCACCAGAGGGACCACTTCTCTGTAGAGGTACAGATGGAGTGACGTGAGCTGGGCAATGCAGAGGCTTTCTTGGATGAAGGCCATTAGCACAAAAAGCCAGCTTTGAGGCATAGTTTACAATTTTTAGGTTTTGAAGGGAGTATAAGCAGTAGTTCTGTGCAAGTGACCTGACAGAGCCAGCAGAAATGGCTCCCAGGTTGCTGGAGGTCATATGGAGTATGGCCAGTGCCCATGCTTCCTCACTAAGGGGGTCTAGATTCAGAATAGCACCTAAGACATAGTCAGCAGGTGTGAACACTCAATGGCACCATCAGGGTTCTGGCTTCAGGGTCAGGTGGGCAGCTTAGTAGATAAGCAGAGAGAGTCTTTCTGAGGTGGTCAGGGTAAGAAAGGAGGAGGGACATGGGGCATAAAACTAAGTCAGAGTTCAGGGAGGACTAACAGAGGATGCGGGAGCCCAGGTAGTGCACACACATGCGCACATGCACACACACACATGCATACACAAACACATGCACACGCACACACATGCACACACGCACACACAGGCATGCACACACACATGCACACACAAACACATGCACACACACACATGCACACACATATACACGCGCACACACACACACTCTTTAGCACCAGGGTAGGAAATGGTCCTGCTACGGCCTCTTTGAGTTTAGCTCCTCTGCTATCCCTTAGAGACTGCTGAGTGTTTCCATTCCCAATTTCCATTTTCCCTCTGTTGTGGTGTGCCAACAAGAAAATTAACTGGATATGTGTAAATATTCAGTAGATCAGAAGAAGACGACATGTCTGTGGAATCAGAGCTAATTGCCCCTCTGTAGGCAACAAAGAACAGAAACATACTTTAAAAGCTCCTAATTTGTATTCTTAAGAGAATTTGGGAGAATATTATATTTATGACACAAAAATAGGCAATAATGAAAACAGAGCAATCTGAGATGAGGAGAGATTGAATAGAGATGAAAAACATGATCACCCAATTAAAAAATGGAATGGAGGCAATGAACGGAAGATGGTAAACCACAGAAAAATGAAATCAGTTTATTAAAAGATAAATTTGAGAACTTCTCCCACATCTCATAAGGAAATGAAAAAGAGGATTATTTTATATTAATAAAATGGATAATCAATCCACAGTAAAACTTTATGTGCCAAATAACATAGCACGAATAAATTAAATAAAAACCGCTGGAAATGTAAAAAAATTTAATAAAGTTACAGCCATCATGGAAGATTTTAATATACCTCTGTAAGTCTGTGACATATCTCCTAACTTAACGATAAATAAAGATTTGAGTAGCTTGAATAATGTAACATAATAAATCAGAAGAAAGTAGGAGAAAGATACTTTTAAAGATAAAGGCAGAAATGACTACAGAAACAAAACTAAAAAGCAATAGCAATTGTCAACCAAACCAACTGTTTTTTTTTGAAAAATAATAAAGTAGACAATACTAGCAGAACTGATCAAGGAATAAAGAAGCCACAAATATGTAATATTAGGAATTGAAAAGGGACATTGAAAAAGATATAGGAGAGATTATGGAAATACGAAAATGTTTAGGGATCACGCCACTGCACTCCAGCCTGGGCGACAAAGTGAGACCCTTTTTTAAAAATAGAGAAGGAAAATGTTTAGGAACAACTGTAAGCCAAGAAATCTGAAAGCTCAGATGAAATGGAAATTTTTATAGATAAAAAGTACTAATATTAAAAAAAACTGAAAAAAACCAATAACCATTAAAAAATTATGATTCCCCCATATCCTCTCTCAAAAGTCCCAGGCCTTAATTATTTTACAGGTAAGCTTAATAAAACTTCAAGAAACAATTAATCCCTGCAATAAACTGTTCAGAAGAGAGAAAAATAAAGAACCATCTCCCAACTCATTTTTTCTTAATGAGGCAAGTAGAAACTTTGGTATCAACGAGTAAAATTATGGTTACCAGGGGATTGAGGGAATGGGGAGATAATGGTCAAAGTACAGAAAGCATCAATTGGACAGAAGAATTAAGAGTTTCTTTTTCCTTTGAGATGTATTGCACGTTACGGTGAATATAGCAAATAATAATGTATCATACATTTCAAAATCACTAAAAGAGTAAATTTCAAATGTTCTTGCCACAAAAAAAGATAAGTATTTGAGGTGATGGTTATGTTAGTTTGATTTACTAATTCCACATTGTATTCATAAATGATAACATACTTTCTACTGTATGAATATATTCAGCTATAATTTATCAATTTATAATTTAAAATAAAAATTTTAAAAAGAACAGAAATCAGAAACTATTAGGGCAGTCTCACTTTTGATCATAGATCTAAAAATTCTGAGTATAAATCAGATTGAATTTGGCTGTGTATTAAAACAAAGATGAGACCATCCTGGCTAATACAGTGAAACCCCGTCTCTAGTAAAAATACAAAAAAAAAAAAAATTAGCGGGGCGTGATGGCAGGTGCCTGTAGTCCCAGCTACTTGGGAAGCTGGGGCAGGAGAATGGCGTGAACCTGGGAGGCGGAGCTTGCAGTGAGCCGAGATTGCAGCCACTGCACTCCAGCCTGGGTGACAGAGAGAGACTCCGTCTCAAAAAACAAACAAACAAACAAAGATGACCAAGTAGGTTTGATTCCAGGAATGTGAGGATGTGTCAAAATTAGAAAAGCTCATAATGTTATTTGTTAGACAAACCATATGAAATTGCTATTTTTGTAGGTCAAAACTGTTAAAATATTGGCAATTTCATGGCTCAAGCTAATAGCCTATAAACAGATTAGCAAAGAAAAAGACATTATCCGGCTAATACACCCCAAAACATCATGTGATTAAGTTCAACACCCACTCATGATTTTTAAAAACATCTCATAAAACTACAAATAGAACTTTCCTGACTTGATAAAAATATTTCTACCAAACGCCTATAGCAAACATTATACTTAATGGCAAAACTTCCTAAAGATTTTCAGTAAAGTCAAGAACAAGATCAATAGTTCTATTATCACCAATACAATGCAGCATTGTGCTGAAGAGACAAACCATTACATTTATACCAGAAAAAGAAAAAAAGGAACTATAAAAATTAGAAAGGAATATAGAAAATTGTGATGTTTGTTTCAAAAATCCAAAACAATCAACTAATAAACTCAAAATCATTAAGAAAATTCACAAAGCTTCTGGTGTTTCTATAACCAAATAAAACTTGCAATCAGGAGGGAAAGTCTCATTTATAATAGAAACAAAAACTGTAAAACACCTAGAAATAAGCCCTCCAAAATGTGCATAATCTTAACTGAGAGAAGATAAAATTTTATTTTGATATTGATGTAACTAAAATAAATGCAGGGAGATTTCATTCTCATGGATGCACAGAGGGTATGAAAAGGTAGGCAATTCACAGAAAAGGAAGTAAGAACTGTTGATAAACATAAAAAGATGCTCAACTTCAATGGTGATCAAGGATTTACATATTAAAGTAAGATACCACTTTACACTCATCAAATTGGAAAACATCATAATGCCCTAAAATACCAAGTATCAGCAAGGATATAAAGCAATGAAAGCTGTCAGACGTTGCTGGTGAGAGAGCAAATCGGTATTCCTTTTCAAAGAGCAATCTGGTAATATCTAACCAAATTGAAGATGTGTCATCCCCACAACCAGCTTTTCCATGCTAGATGTATGCTCTAGAGAAACTCAAGCACGTGGGCAAGCGGACATGCAGGAATATTCATAGAAATTATGCTTACATTGTTTGTAATCGTGTATAGAAAGCTTTCTGCTTAGCATATTCATTTTGAAACCAGCCATCTTGCTGACCTGCTTTATTGGATGTAATGGATGTGCATAGATTCTCTTGGATTTCTCAATCACCTGCGCATAATGATGAATTGGACCATCAAGCAATATTCTGTTAGGAAATAAATGTATACAAAGGCCCAATTCCCAATAGCAATCAAAAATATAAAAATACCCAGGAATAAGAACAGAATGTTAGTGAGAGACATAAAAGACAACTTGATTAAATGGAGCTAGACACCATGTATATGGATTGGAAGACTCAATATCACATAGATACATTTTTCTCAAATCCACCCATACATTTAATGTAGCTCAGTCAGAATTACACAAGTTTTGTTTTGGAGTTTTTTGTTTTACTTTTTATAATTCCAGAAAATTCTTCTTGAGTTTAGAAGAGTACATCTGGGAGAATTTTTTTTAAGTTAAAAGACAAATGAGGACTTTCCCTACTAATTATTTAAATATATTGTAAAGCTACAGTAGCTAAAACAGTGTGGGTCATGCACAGGAGTAGACAAATAGACAAATGCAATAGAATAGAAAGTTGACAAACAAAACCAAATGTATATAATTATATGTTAATTATATATGTGATAAAGACTGATTTAAAATTGGTAATGTGTGGAATATTTGCAAACAGAGTTTGGTTAAATGACTAATCTATCAGGGAGTTAAGGCAGAATTGTATATCATATCCCAAAATAAATTCCAGGTAGATTTAAGGACGTGAATTCTAGAGGAAAATATTGGTTTATTTATCATACATTTACTGAGTGAGCCTTATGTGCCAGAGCACATATTTTGGGCACTGATATGTAAATAATTATATTGCAGATTGGGTTAATTTTTAGTATAGAAATTCCTGCCACCACTTAAATGCCGTTATGGAAAAAATATTTAATGACTTTAAAAATATACACATTATATTAAGTGAAAGAGCAGGTTGCCCTATAGTATCTATAGTTCGATCTTATTGTTATAAAAATTATAAAAACATAAATTTATACAAGGAAATAAATGTGTAGAACAAAGCCTAGAAAGATGCTTACCAACATTTTGTAAGTTCTGAAAGTTATTTGCACATTTCTGTTTTATAAGTTTTTCTGCAATTAATATTTTATTGTAATGATGCAAGTAACATTTTTGTCCTTGATGAATTAGGATGAATTATGCTTGGAAATTAAGGAAAATATCCTGTTCCCATCATACTTTTTATTAATTAACCATAATTTCTTAATAACATCATATATCCAGTGAGTGTTTAAATTTCCAATTATCTCATAGATGTCATAATATTTTTTAAATTTATAGTTTATTTGAATCAGGATTCAATAAGGTCCACACATTAGATTCATTGTCTCATGTGTTTTTTAATCTGTAGGTTTCTCCCTCCATCTCTTTTCTTTTCCCCCTTGTAACTTATTTGTTGAGGAAATCAGATCATTTGTTCAGTGGAACTTTCCACTCTGGATTTTGCTGAATGCACTCACAGGGTATCATTTTATATGTTCCTCTGTCCTCGGTATTTATTGCCTGTAAGTTGGAAATTGGATCCAGTGGCTTGATCTGATCAGGTCTGATTTTTTGGGCAAGATAACTCCGTGGGTGATGGTATATCTTTTATTAAAGAAACACATGGTGTCTGATTGTCTTTCTTACTGCAATTGATGATTATTATTTCTTATTGCAATGGATGATTCTTATTCCATTGATGATAAATGCCTTGGTCCATTGATTTCCATATGTTTCGGTGATTAAAAATATTTTTGTAACAATTTAGGCTAAACTCTTTGAACTTGTATTATCTTGATGTCTATTGGAACCCCAGAATTCCCTCAGTCTATCGGTGATATACAGCAATTACACAAGGAACTGGAAGCAGACTTCAGGCTCCCAGGAGCCTAAACAAATCTCTATAATATACAACACTGTTAGTTTGAAGGATGGCTTCTTTTAGAAAGCTTTGCTTCATAAATAGTACAATGGAAATATTGTTCCAATTTGCTGGCAGCTGGCATCACATTGTGTGCCATGCACAAATATTCATCACCCACTCAGAGATCCCATCTTTGATATTTACAAAAGCACCAGGGGGTCTTTCACTCAGTCACAACTTCTGTTGTTATTTGTACAATTATCTGGAAAGGAGCGGCAACCTCGAAACCTGGGGAGCCAGTTCATTATTCTGATGATTGTTGTCTTTGCTGGTACTAAGAAGTTCAGGGGACAGATGGGAGCGAGGGAAGCCAGATGCCTGTACGATTCCACCCTTGGCAAGCCCAGCAGGCCCTAGCTGGAGCCCTCATTTTAGGAGGGAAGGGGCAGAGGCTGAGCTTGGGGAAGAAAAAGTCACCATGACACCCTGGTCATTTTAACTCCACCCATCTGGATCCCAGGGATGACATCCAGCAGAGTGCTCAAGACAGGCTACGGCCACAGTGGGGTGGGATCAGGTGAGAGGATGGCTGTCTCATCTACTGGAAGGACAGGATTGAGGGTTTAGCAATGTAGAGATGAATGCTTTCAGCCTGTCTCTCTGAAGAAACAGATGGTTTGACAAGCAGGCAACCCAAACCTGGCCTCCTCAGGCCACTAAAGAGTAAGCTGGTGCTATATGGGCATTGAGGGAACAAGAACAGATCTCCACTGGAAAGGTTAGAATAGCAATCAGTTCCCAAAGACTAGATTCACACTAAAGATGGGCTGAGCATAGAACTGACATCAAGGGAAAACGAGATAACTTGCTCAGTTGATAGCATCCCTCTGCCATCTTCCTTGCATCTGATAACTCACTGTGCCTCTGATAGTTGTTACCAGTGCTAAACTCCAGGAGTGTGGGTTGTGGGGTAAGAAGGTGTTGTTCAACATAAGGCCATGCTGACGACATTGGGTTGGGGGTCTCTCCTGTGTCCAGGTTTATGACGGCAACAACAACTCCGCCCGTTTGCTGGGAGTATTCAGCCATTCTGAGATGATGGGGGTGACTTTGAACAGCACATCCAGCAGTCTGTGGCTTGATTTCATCACTGATGCTGAAAACACCAGTAAGGGCTTTGAACTGCAGTTTTCCAGTAAGTCTTTCTTGCATCTGTGTGGACAAGGAAGTCAGAGTTTCCCATTTTATTCATTTATTTGAGCTTCTGCTTGCCCATGAGATACAAAGAATGTGCTCTTAAGACTGTTTTAAAATCCAATATGTAACCATCAGTGGATTCGTGGGTAAACAAAATGTGATATGTTCATACAATGGAATAGCATTTGGCCATAAAAAGGAGTGAAGTGGCCGGGTGCAGTGGCTCATGCCTGTAATCCCAGCACTTTGGGAGGCCGAGGCGGGTGGATCACGAGGTCAGGAGTTCAAGACCAGCCTGGCCAAGATGGTGAAACCCGGTCTCTACTAAAACTACAAAAATTAGCTGGGCGTGGTGGTGGGCGCCTGTAATCCCAGCTACTCTCGAGGCTAAGGCAGGAAAATCACTTGAACCCGGAAGGCAGAGGTTGCAGTAAGCCGAGATTGTGCCACTACATTCTAGCCTGGGTGACAGAGCAAGACTGTCTAAAAAAAAAAGGAGTAAAGTACTGATACGTGCTTTGATATGGATGACCCTTGAAAAGATTGCACTAAGTGAAAGAATCCAGTCTCAAAGGCCACATATTGTTTGAGCTCCTTCATGTGAACTGTCCAGAACAGGCAAATCCATAGAGCCAGAAAGTAAAGGGCAGTTGCCTAGGGCTGAGGGAGTTGGGGGGAAAATGTGTATGGAACTTCTTTTTGAGGTGATAAAAATGTTCTAGAGCTGATTATGGCAATAGCTGTACAACTCTGTGAATCTACTAAAAGACATGGAATTGTACACATTAGAAGGGAGAATGTATGGTATGTGAATTGTATCTTAATAAAGAAAGCTATTGGGGAAAATAATGCATGGAGTATAGTCAGGCTTCCCCTCGTCTGGGCTCAAGGCTGCCTGGCAGAGGATCCTTGCCTGTTACAGCAAGAGGTTCAGTGGAAGAGGATTAGAGACACCTTTGAATTCCATTTCTATCATGTGAAAATTGTGTAAGTTTTGAACAGTTTATTTAACCTTCCCAAATCAATGCTCTCCGTTGTAAAATGCAGATAATTATACCCACCTGTAAGACTCCTGTGAATAATAAATGAGAGAGAACACATGTATAGCCCCATAGAGTGGGAGCTCTGCATAAATCTGTTTCCTTTTCCAGCCCGTTTCAACAGCGTATGTTTAAGCAGGTCATAACTAAGCTTTTAAACATACATTTAAGGTGACTTCTCCATACTACTCCATCTTATCAGAATGTCTCAATGAGCAAAATGAAAAGAACGCTCCTGCTAGCAAAAATGCTACGGGGTCAAACAAAAGAAATAGAAAATGCAGACCTTAGGCCTGAAAACTATTAAAAGCAGAAATCATTTACATATAGCAACAGAGAAATGAATGTTCCTTAATATACCCTCAACTGAGCGTAGAAATGAGGAAATCCTGACTGGTGAATCCATCAGAACCCAGGGTCTGTGGCTGAGACAGCTTCCTTGAGGACGTGGGCTTTGAGGGAAGGGAGGAAGCATGGTTTCTGCCACAATAGGTCTTACTCACTCTACTTCTTCTCTCCTCACCAGGTTTTGAACTCATCAAATGTGAGGACCCAGGAATCCCCCAGTTTGGCTACAAGGTTCATGATGAAGGTCATTTTGCAGGGAGCTCCGTGTCCTTCAGCTGTGACCCTGGATACAGCCTGCGGGGTAGTGAGGAGCTGCTGTGTCTGAGTGGAGAGCGCCGGACCTGGGACCGGCCTCTGCCCACCTGTGTCGGTAGGAGGGCTCTTCCTCTGCAGGGAACCCTTGGGTCTCCCATAATACCAAGTTCTAGCTCTGGTCTCATTCCAGTTAGACCCCATGCTCCAGGGCCTGGGGGCCATCTACTTGGACTGAATCCTCTTGTTAAAAGGCATCATGGTTCGCATGCACCCCTTCTCCACTTCCTCACTTTCACACCTCATTATACCCATGCAGCAGTGCAGTCAGGCGGGTGGCTTGCCTTTGTCGCACATTTAGCAAGTGGGACCACAGCCAAGTCATGCCCTCAAAATTGTAGCACAGGTGATAGCGATGAGGTGGGAGAGTCCATTAGAAAGGGAGAGATGGGGCTTTTGCCTGAGTTCCAGGGCTTATTGTAACACCAAGACTCAAATGAGTCTCCCACCCGCTTTGGGTCTCAGTTTCCCTGTAGGTAAAATGGGGCTCATTCTCCCTTTTCTGGAGGAATGTCAAAAGAAAGAGTAAGATAAAGAACAATCATTGCTCTCACTGATAAAAATGCAATAATTAACTTGCATCTTAAACCTGTGGTTCTTCCAGAATGTCATCAGAGGTTCTCTAGAATCTTTACACATGTGTCACAGGACAAGAGACAGTGATCTGAGGCAGAAGTGCAAAATAGGCAAAATTGGTCATTCTGTTTGGCCTTTTCATCTCTTACCACCCATCTCCCTGCTAATGTGAGTTCCCCCATACTGCTTCGTCCTGCCTCCTACCTTTCCAAAACCAGATCTTTCTCTGTCTCCACCCCCTTCCCCATGTCCCACAACCTCAACATGTCTGTGCCAGCACTGGCTAATCTTGTAAGAACAAAACCTCCACTGGAAAAACACGTACATGCCTACCAAGCCCCACGTGCCAAAATTGGTGCACATGTATGTCTGGGTATTTGTGGAGGCAGAGAAATAAATGAAGAATAAAACCCATTCACTGCCCTTGTCAGGGCCCATACTCTAGCATGGAGAATAGACACATAAACAGATAAGTATAATATAAGAGAAGCACTGTAAAAAGAGTTAAGTGCAAAATGTTGGGAGGATATGAGAATGTTTTGCATGGGAGGTGATATTTCAATTGAGACTTGGAAGAATGGATTAGAATTCACCAACAGGAGGGAGAGGAAGGGAGGTTGACATTCTAGACTGAGCACGTGCAAGGGTGAAAGTGTGAACCAGCATGGTGGGAAGTGTTAATGGCCACAGATGCTTCTTTTCCCCTAGACGACTACATTTTCACAGGATCTTTAACACTGTTATACAATGGAGGGTCTAAGTGGACTCTCTGCAAGTGGACAGACCAAAACAGTAGCCTTTATGGAGCCTCTAGGGTCTTCCTCTCCCTTTGCCTTTGACCTGGTCTTCAGACATATCTTCCCTTTCGCCCTCCATCTCTCTTTTTATATTTCCCCTCATTCCTGTGCCAGGAACTATGCTAGGCACTAGGAATACAGAGAAGAGCAGATCTCAGGCCAGGAAGAGTGATGCTTGCATAAACACACAACCGTATAATGCCACAGACAAGCAAGCCAAAGCACACAAAATGAAAAGGAGGGATGATGACTCGCATTACAAGATAATTATTTGCTTTGCAGAAAGGATTCACTGTAAGATTACTTTGAATATCAAATATGCCAGTTGGACTGGACTTATTGGGTTCACTCAAGCAGTATAAGAGCATTTAAACTTAGACTTACACTAGAACCTTGGAGGCCTTCCCCATTGAGACTGCCTCTAGCCTGCTAGGGGAGTGAGGCTGTGTATTTGAGATTATGTGCATATTTTTGTATATGTCATGTTGTGGTCGACTTCATCATGGTCTACCACAAATGATTGCTACAGCTTAAAACATCCAAATGTTTTATTCTTCGGTGAGTGGACTCTGCAGCCCAAACAAAGCAGCCAAGGTTCTAGGGTGGGAAGAAGGGAGAAGACCAGAAAGAGTAGACTTATATGTTCTCAATGTTGTTGAATCTGCTACATGCTGGCCCACTCAGCCCCCTCCTGCCCACCTGCCAGGCCCCAGGTAAGGTATCTAGTTGTCCATGATGACGTGCTCCCAGTGCTGCTGCCTCCAAATCCTCACTTCCCAGGAAGCAGGAGGTCCTTCTCTGTCTGGAATATGGAAGGAAGCTCTAACCAAGGACACGGATAATGCCCTCCCACCTTTCTAGCTACTTCCTCTATTTGTGGAACCAGTCAAGCCTCCTCCCCACAATTGTAGTCCATCTTCTCACCAGCACCCTACTCCCTGCCATGGGTCCATTCAGCCTGGCATCTTACAATTAGGTTGGCATCTCCCACCCCAACAGCACCTTGGAGAGAAGAGTGAAGCTTGAGCAGAGGGTCTGGTAGAGGGTCTCTCTTGCAACCCTTCCTTAGTGGTCCTGTGTGAAACCAAGGGGTCCATGAAATGTTTGATGGGTCCTTTATAGCAACAGGTAGGGGTCAGTCTTCCATCTGTGACTCTGATCCCTTCTTCTCCTATTTCTAGCATCTTGCCTAATCAACTATTCCTTTTCCTAAATAGCTCTGCAATGAATATCCTCCTCTTCGTTTGTACTCATTCTCCCTTGATTCAGATGCTTATAGTAATTTGCATGGAAAGCAATAATCTCCTTCCATTCATTTGATTGTCCAGCCATCCATTAATTCAATAAACGTTAAGCATCTATAATGTGCCAAACAGTATACTAGGTACTTGATGTGCAGATATAAGACAAGGTCCCTGCTTCCAAGGAGCTCATAGTCTTGTGGAGGGAATAGACATGATTTTAATAACATGTTACATATGCTATAATAGAAATCTATTCACATTGTAATGGAGACACAAAGGAGGGCAGTGTCAGTTCTACCTGGGGAGGGGAGGTATGTCACAAAAGATGTCACAGCGAGGATGTTTATTCAGGTCCTCCATCCAAATAGAGCTTGTGGACTTCATCAGGCTGGACCAAAGAGTTCAGGGAGGACAAAGGGAGCCACTCTGGTGGGCTAAGTGGGCTCTACTGAAAAGTTTAGACTTCATTGGGGGAGTGAATGCAAGCAGTGACTTGTTTGCATTTGATAAAGACCCATTGATGGCACTGCCTAGAGTGTGGGCAACTGTGCCAGCCTAGAGATTGTGAGGGCCTGAGTCAAGACTCCAGCAATGCGGGCAAAGTAGAGTCAAACATGCATAATATCACACAGGTTTAGCGACTGGGTCTCAGAGGCAGATTAGATGTCGGGGAGGAAGGAGGAGAAGACCAGCAGGAACCCCCAGCTTCTGACTTCAGTGACTGCTCCAATGGGGAATGTAGACCTCTTCACCTGCCTCCCTGCCTCCAGTTTCACCCCTGCTGTACCCCCTCAGACTGCCACCACAGTGACTCCTCCTAACATGCAAAGTTCACTGATGTGTCACGCAGTCAATTAACTCACGTGTATAAACACTGCAATTATTTCCTGGAACAGTGAATATATGACAGCCTGGTATCCAAGGTCCTTCAACCTGTGATGCTTCCTCACCTTTCCAGTCCCATCTCCCCCGTCTCCCTATCTCACACCCCGGCCTCCAGCCTGCCATGCTGTTCCTCAGCTCCAGGATCTTTGCAGTTACTCTTCTGTCTCTCTCTGCAGTGCCCTCCTTCCCATCCTACCCTTGCCACCCAACCGACCTGGTCAACTCTTGCTTCTCCTTCAAGGTTCATTTGAGACCAGCACCCTCCCTGACCCTCACTGTCCTTTGCTCAGGGAGATTGGTCACTTCTGCTGCTACTTGCTGTTAGGACACATAGCACACAGTGTGGCTGTCTTCTCTACTAGACAGTAAACTCTTCCAGGGGAGGGCAGTATCCTGTTGATCTCTGCTGTCCTGGCAGCCAGCAGAGGTCCTGTTGCTATCAAGAAGCAGGTTGAAGTACTTGCATGTTCCTCCCTAGGAGGCTTTGAGTAGGTTGGTCACAGAACAGGCAATCAGCCATACACTCAGAGACCGTTTTTATTTACCAGTGTACAATTCAGTTGTTTGTAGTTATATTAGTCTGTTTTCACACTGCTATAAAGATACTACCTGAGAATAGGTAATTTGTAAAGAAAAGAGGCTTAATTGACTCACAGTTCCTCATGGCTGGGGAAGCCTCAGGAAACATACAATCATGGCAGAAGGGGAAGCAGTCACCTTCTTTACAAGGCAGCAGGAGAGAGAAAAGTGAGAGAAGGAGGAACTTGTCAAACACTTATAAACCATCAGATCTCGTGAGAGCTCACTCACTATCATGAGAACAGTATGGGGGAAACTGGCCCCATGATCCAGTCACCTCCCACCAGGTTCCTCCCTCAATATCTGGGGATTACAATTCAAGACGAAATTTGGGTAGGGACACAAAGCCTAACCATGTGAGTAGTATACTCACAGGGTTGTACAGCCATCACCACAATCTAATTTTTGAACATTTTGTCCCCCACAAAAGAAAACCCATGCCCATTAACAGCCATTCCCCGTTGTCCCCTTCCCCAGGCCCTGGCAACCACTAATGTACCTTCTGTCTCCAAGATTTGCCTATTCTAGGTATTTCATATAAATGGAATCGCACAATGTGTCTGACTTCCTTCACTTAACTAATGTTTTCAGAGTTCATCTATATTGTAGCATGTAGCAAGCCTTGATTCCTTGTTGTTGTTGTTGTTGTTGTTGTTGTTTTTGTTTTGAGATGGAGTTTCGCATTTGTTGCCCAGGCTGGAGTGCAATGGCATGATCTCGGCTCACCACAACTTCCACCTCCTGGGTTCAAGTGATTCTCCTACCTCAGCCTCCTGAGTAGCTGGGATTACAGGCATGTGCCACCACGCCTGGCTAATTTTTTGTATTTTTAGTAGAGATGGGGTTTCTCCATGTTGGTCAGGCTGGTGTGAAACTCCTGACCGCAGGTAAGCCACCCACCTCAGCCCCACAAAATGCTGGGATTACAGGCATAAGCCACCATGCCTGGCCGCCTTGATTCCTTTTTATGGTTGAATGCTATTCCATTGTATGGCTATGCCACATTTTGTTTATTCATTCATCAATTGATAGACATTTGGGTTGTTTCTACTTTTTGATAACTATGAATAACGTTGCTATAAGCATTCATGTTCAAGTTTTTATGTGAACATGTTTTCATTTATCTTGGATATATGCCTAAGAGCAGAATTGCTAGGTCATATGGTGACTATGTTTAACATTTTGAGGAACCACCAACTTGTTTTTTAAAGCAGCTGCACCATTTTACATTTCCATCGATAATGATGAGAGTTCCAGTTTCTCCACATCCCCACCTACGCTTGTATAGTCTTTTTGACTATAGACATCCCAGTGGGTGTGAAGTGATATCTCATTGTGGGTTTGATTTGTATTTCCCTAATGACTAACAATGTTAAACATCTTTTCATGTATGTATTGGCTATTTATATATCCTCTTTGGAGAAATGTTTATTCAAATCCTTTGCCTTTTTAAAATTGGGTTATTTGTCTTTTTATTGTTGATTTGCAGGGGTTCTTTATAGGTTCTGGGATATAAGTCTCATCCGGGGACCTTTTAATATGCTGTGCTCAATCACTTGGAATGAATGAGAGGGAAGGGACTCATGAGCAAACAGGCAAAAGGAGCTGCTGAGTGACTGCTGGCAGCTCAGGCCACCCCATGAAGCTCACTCTTTTGGGATTTCTTTCAGCCGAGTGTGGAGGGACAGTGAGAGGAGAGGTGTCGGGGCAGGTGCTGTCACCCGGGTATCCAGCTCCCTATGAACACAATCTCAACTGCATCTGGACCATCGAAGCAGAGGCCGGCTGCACCATTGGGTAAGTGTCAGGGCTGGCAAAGTAACCGTCGCCAGTTGTTCAGGGGAGCCATCATCAGCATCATCACCAGGCCATCCAGCTAGTGCCTGGCCCGCCTGCCTCACCTGGAGAACCCCTTGTGATCAATAGTGGTTGCTATGCTGGATGCCTTAGAAAATCTAGAAAGGTCAGTCTCAGCCTCTCAGGGCTTCATGCCAAGTCCATACACCTCACTGGTCCAGATAGCACAGTTACAGCAGAGGAGCCGAGGGCATGGATTCAAGGCATGCAGACCCCCATTTAAATCCAACCCTTCCGTGTACTGTTTGCAGGACTTTGGGAAAGTTCCTTATCCTCTCGGCATCTCATTGTCCTCTTCTGTAGAGTATGGATCTCAGGATAAAGCACTTGAATGAGATATTGCATGTAATATGCTCAGTATAGTATTTGGAACATAGTGAATATTTAATAACAGTTGCTGTGGTTATTTCTGACAGTTAGCAAGCACTAACTCAGCTTTAGCTGTATGGCCCCTGGCAGATTGCTTCCCTTTTTTAGGCTGTTTCCTCATCTTTAAAATGAGGACAGAAATGCTTGTATTTTAGAGTTGTGGAGGAAGTAAATAGGAAAAGACCAGCAGTGGTATGTACTTCTTCAAAAGATAAATTCCTTCAAAATAGGTATGCCATCAAAATGTAACTTCCTTCCAGGCATTCCTTATTGGAATTTCAAGGAGTCAGAGGAGAAAGAACCATCACCATTTACTGAGCACAGAGCCTACCTTATTAACTCCCCGCAATAGCCCTATTGATAATAATAATAAGCCCTAATAACAAATAGGCATTATTGTAATTCCCATTTTATAGATGAGAAAACTCAGATTCCAAGAGGATGCATAGCATTTCTAAGTTTGCACAGGGAATCAAAACTCTGAGATCTGAACCCAGGTCTTTCTGAATCTTCACACTATTGCACTGCTGGCAAAACGGGGCCTTGAGCCATGGCTTAGGTGAGTTTGGAGGAAAAGAGCAGGTTGGGGTAGCAGTATGAGCGGAGGTATGAAAGGAGGATAGAACAAGGGAATTGGGGAGGAAACAGTCTGGCTGGAGTAGGGGAAACACATGGATAAGGAATGGGTGATAGATAGGGTTAAAGTAGAGCCTGGTTATGGACCATCTTAAATGCCAATAACTAAGAGGGACCCATGGAAGATTCTTGAGCAGGGTCGGTCCACCAGGGTTATTTGCAGTATAGAGAGCTCATGGGGGGGCACCATCAGGAGTCTGTTACAATGATCCAGGAAATAAGTGCTAAAGATTTGGAATAGTGAGGAGCCAAGAAAAGGAAGATAGCTAGGAGAAGATTCCTCCATGTAAGTTTCCGATTAAGGAGAACTGGCTGAATGGGTGTTTTGCTGCAAGAAATATAGATATTCACTGATGTACACAGTTCAATTAATGTTAAAGAAATGTATTAAGTATTTAATATGTACAAAATTTTTAGCTAAACTCTGAGCAAAATAAGGTCAGCAGTGTACATAGGGACTTTGCATTGTTAGGGAGACAAGTTAAATATGCACATTCATCCTGCACAGCACTGCTGGGATAACCTTCTGAAAGCATATACCTGATCAATTCACCCTCTGATTAGAAACCTTGCATGGCCACCCCATGCTCACAGAATAAAAGCTAAACATTTTATTCTGGCCTTTGAGGCTACAGCGACTTCAACCTCCCTCCCCTACCTTATTTTCCACTTCTCGTCAATGACATCCTGGCAAAGCAAAATTATTGGTGACCCCTGTACATGGCCTAGCTCAGGGCCTAGCTCAGGGCCTTTATTTCTACTTTGCCCTTCCTCTGGAACGCCCTCCTCCCTCCAAAGGCTTACATCTAAAATTATCCATCCCTCAAAGTCAAGTGCAAATGTCAGCTCACCCGGGAGGTCATCCCTCACCCCCTCTCTTGCGGGGCTCCTAGGAGTCCTTTCTGCCTCTTCTGAACTTCCATTGCCTGTTGCATATATTTTCCTGATGACACTGACCACTTTTCTCCTTTATTTATGCTCATGCCTTACCTCCCCTCCTGGAGCTGTGGTCTCTGCCTGATTCATCTTTGCAAGTCTCCCAGCTCTTAGCACAGTGCCCCCGGCTCAACAAGTGTCAAGTGTTTGATGAATGAAAGAATGAATGAAGCAAGACCCAAGTATAAAGGTAGTTATATGCCTAGTGGATCTATGATAGTTCCTCAGTGACTAGTGGTTGAACAATGAGTGGATCAAGAACATAATGACTATTTCACTTTAGTACACACATGTGCAATTCAAGAGGTTTTCTCACTTTCTTCACTTGGAGCATCATTCATTGATGCATTCATTCCCTCATATTCACAAATATCTGTTTGCTTACTACCTGGCTGTGCCTGTGCCAGGTGCTGGCATTATATAAATGAATGAGATGTGGCCATGGTTCACAAAGAGCAGACGCGCATGTCTGTCCAGAACCAGGTGGTGGCACAATGAGGAAGGGGAATGAAAAAGCAGGACAGGAGGAGATGGGAGAAGTTATTCTGGAAAAGGTGACCCTAGAGCTGAGTCCTGAAGGAAGGAGAGGAGGTTGCCAGGTAGCCAAGGAGGAAGGTGGGTGGGAGGGTAATGGGCTTCTAGGCAGAGTGAAGCAGTGTGGTCAGCCTCAAGGGGCTGGAAATGGTTCCCGCAGCTGGATGACCACCTGCGATTTGGTGGGTGGCGGCATTCGTGGGAGATGAAGCTGGTGCTGGAGGCTGTGGGGAGCACAGAGGGCCTTGGGGCTGTGAGGCTGCGTTTTGACAGCTCCTGGCAGTTTTGTGGAGAATGGGCGGAGTGGGACCGGCTGGGCCTGTAAGCCCAGTGAGGAAGCTGTCTCCAGAGTGTGGCTGGAGACGAGGAGGCCAGAAGCCAGGCAGTGGCAGTGGAGATGGAGAAGAAGAGAAAATTCAGGGGACATTCAAGTCATCACACCAACTTTTCTCAACTACTGTTTGTGACAACAGTACACCAAGTACCTGCGTACCTACCGCCTACACCCAAATGGCGTTACTATTTTGCCATATATGCTTACGTGCTTTCTTTGTTCTTCTCTTTCCATCCTTTTGTTTTCCTTTTTGCTGAGCTTCTGGAAAGTACACTGTCAACATCATGATACTTCATTTCTAGATGCTTTGGCACACATCCTCTAAAGAGAAGGATGTGTTCATCCATGGCATAGTGGCCGTAACGTACCTAAAAGGCACAGCATTAATTCTCTGGGAATTAAGGAAAGCAGAGCAGATCTAGGTGTGGCTGGCACAAGGAAATTACAATAAATTGATGAATGGATTTCTGGGCAGTAGTGAGGATCGTTTTCACTGATGAGAATGGTGGCTATGGGGGTGGAGGGGAGACAGGAGACGCCCTTTCTAGCCCTCAGGAAGACAAGATCAAAACCAATACAGGAAACGTCCTCTCCAGAGTAACATAGCAAGAAATATGAAGTCATGGGGGGCATGCTGAGGATCCCAAAATGGGAAATAGTCCGAAGAAGGTTAAGATAACATCAGTCCTTAGTCTGGATGGCTTCTTGGAGCCACAACAACCTCAAAGGAGCTAATGTGAAGTAAGAAGAGGTCTTCCCAGTTTCATTGAGAGCTTCAGAAAGATGGAGATAGAGTGGCAAGACACTGTCCTTTCCTCATTCTCCCACCCCAGCCTGCCATCCCAGCCAGTATGCATAGCATGCACACGTACAGCTGTACTTATGTGTGCTCACTCGGTCCTCCCCCTTTCCCTCCCCTTCCCTCCTTCTTTCCCACTCCCTCTCTCCCTCTCCTTCCCTCCTTCTTTCCCACTCCCTCTCTTCCTCTCCTTTCCTCCCTCTCTCTCTTTTTCTCCTCTCCCTCCCTCTCCCTCAACCCCCAACACACACACACACCTGTCTTGAATAACCAGCAGCAAAGTTAGGATACCTCACACTCATAATTAGACAAACACAAAAAGCCCCTTTGTGTTTGAGTCCTTATTTAGTTATTATCTTTTTTATTAGAAATATCTTTATAGAATTTTTCTATATACAAATTAGGTACTCTTTTTTTGGAGGAGGGTTGGACACTCTTGTTCTATTGCCCAGGCTGGAATACAGTGGCACTGTCTCAGCTCACTGCAACCCCTACCTTCCAGGTTCAAGCAATTCTCATGCGTCAGCCTCCCAAGTAGCTGGGATTACAGGCGAGCGCCATCATGCCTGGCTAATTTTTGTAGAGACAGGGTTTCACCATGTTGGCCAGGCTGGTCTCAAACACCTGGCCTCAAGTGATTCAACTGCATCAGCCTCCCAACATGCTTGGATTACAGGTGTGAGCCACTGCGCCCAGCCAGATGATCATTTTTTTAAAATTCAAAATTTAAACAAATTTATAAACTCGAAATGAAACGTTTCCACAATCTTACTCTGTAATTTTACCCCTCCTCACACCCCACATAAAATAACTATTAATGTCTGTTTGCTCTACTTATTCTTTTGGATATTTTGTGTGCCAATATGTACATAAAGCAAATGCAATGCACATGTTTCTAAACCAAGTTCATCCACATGCATGGCTTAGTAACTTGTTTTTTGTTTTACCACTTAATCATATGTCACCATCTCATCGTGTCAATGTCTACAGATCTACCTCATCCCGTTTGATAGATACAGAGAATTCTATTGTATGCACCACCATAATTTATTTAACTTTTCCCCTGTTGAATAAGTGAATCTTTTCAGCTTTTCACTCCAACATTCTTATTCCTGAATCTTCGAACAGTTGTCCATTTATTTCCTTAGGATATATTTTTAGGAGGCAAATTTTGATACATGACCTCAAATTTTCCTCTAGATATTATAGCAATTTACAAGTCCACCAGAAGTCTGTGGGAAGGCCTGCTACCCCACGCAGTATCACTAGACATTGTCAATACTTTCAGTCTTCACCACTTAGATGGACAATAGGATATTTAATTGTCTTTGCTGTTTCCGGTTCTTTGTGTGTTTTTTGTTTGGACAATTTGTCTTTTTCATATAGAGTGTTCAACTGGGTTCATTTCTAGTCTATAACTCATTTATGTTTCTCTTAAATCCAATAATATTTAAGACTTTTTTCAGTTACTAAGTGGTTTATAGATTTTGTATGCTTTTCATTATTTTTATTTTGACTGCATTATGCCTTTTTTTACTTTTCAAATTTTTTTGTTTTATTTATGTTCCATGGGCATTGAAGAATATGCAACGAGTACAAGGGGCTATATTTCTTTTACATAAAATGTATTATGCTTTCTTTCAAACAAAATACATTATGCTTCTGTATTGCTTTTTTTTTATTGTTAACTCTTCCTGTTGTTAGCTGATCTGCTTTAATTGGCTTTTTGTTCTAGTGATTTCAGAGTTCTATATCCTGTTTTTATTTTGCCAGTGATCTTGTGTTTTCATTAATTCAGTTCTCAACGGTAATTATCCTGTTCTTTACCCTCTTTTTATTTTGGAAGTCTTGCTTTTGTTTTTATTTCAAGGAAACTACTTTTTCTGTTTCTAGACTGCTCTTGACAGCCTACTTTTGTTTTTATCAATATGTTATCATCTTGTATCTCTGAGAATACTATTTGTGTTTTGTTTTACAATGTTGTCGGTTTTTCCCTGTGTCATCTGCATTTTGCACTTGAGCCATTTGGTTTGATTATTCAGCTGGATTCTTTATGTCTCATGAGTTTTATTGTTTATTCACTATCAAGTCATAGCTAAGAGCTGGACTCTGGTACCAGCCTACCTGAACTCTTATTTGCTGTGTTGCTCAGGGAGCTCTTTAAGCCCTCTGTGCCTCAGTTCTCTTATCTTTAAGATGGTAATTAAGGAGGATAACCTCCTTAAGGTTGCTATGAAGATTGAGTGAACATATATAAAGCACCTAGAACATGGCTGGCTCGTAATTCCCAAATGATGAGAACTCCCACCTGGAGCTAGGTGGATAGTTGTTCATTTTACCCAAACAGAGTATTCCTAAGCACAGCAGGCTGTAAGTCACCCCTAAAGGCTCTCAGGTGGTGGGTGCTGTACTGAGGGTGGGAGCAGGTGTGCTAGGTGGGAAGGGACATGGGCTAGGCAGCAGGCTAGCCCATGCGGCTATTTCCAGGGGCACAGACAGGAGAAGGCTTTCAGATGCATCTCCCTACCCTGCTTCAGCCCTGATCCAGCACTGAGGGTGACCAGAGGGATCTGTAGCCAGGTTTGCTCCAGCAGGCTGAGCAAGGATGGTACCTTCCCAGGAGTGCCCAAGAGGCAAAGTGGTTGGCTGCAGGAATCTATAGTCAGGCTTACCCTTGGGTGTGGTCCAAGCTGGAAAATGGGTCCTGCCTGGATGTGTGTGATAAGAGTGGAATGGAAGGCAGCCCCTTTCCTTGAACCCTGGTGATACCTACAACATCTGGCAAGTGCTTCTTCCTAAGTGCCAAGAATGGAGTGGATGGGCCGATGCACTCCATCCAGGCCTGGCAGCTGACATCAGGAGGGCAGACCCATGAGCTGCTCCCTCCCTGTCACCCTTGCCTGTGTCATCAGTACATAGAACACGGAAGTTTCATCCTATAGGAGTGGAACCTCTTCTCAGCTTCTGGTGTTGAGCTGGAGGGTTTTGTTTTGTTTTGTTTTGTTTTTGTTTTTGTTTTGTTTTTAATAATCAGTGGGCCAGCTCAGATGAAAACTGGATAAGAAAGGGAGGGAAAGCCCTTTGCTCTTGGTTCTGCCCCTCTATCTAACAATTATCAAATACCTATAGCACACCAGGTTCTGAATCAGTTATTACTGTCCCCATTTTATAGATGAGATCATCGAGGCCCAGAAAGGATAAATGACCTTCCTTGAGATCTGACAATTACCCAGTAACGTGGGTTTGGAACACGTTCTGTCTAACGTCAGTCTTTGCTCTTTCCCGTCTGCCATTCAGGCTGTGGTCTGAGTCCATCTAACAAAATATGCAATGAATACCTGCTCTGTGCCAGAGACTGTGTGATGCTGTGCAGTCGGAAACACAAAGTCCAGACCAAGGCCAGGCCTTGTCTGCCAAGAGTTCACATTCTAGTGGGGAAATAGTCACACAGACAGGTACCTCCAAGCTAAAATAGATGCTATAAGTGCAAGCCAAGTGATGGAGTTCAGTAACAGAGAAGAGAGAGAGGAGTTCTGCCTGGGACTGTAGAGGCAATCTTTCCAGCTAGGGGTAAGAGAGCAAAGGTATGAACATAGGGGAAAATATAGGATCTGGCCACAAAAGGGCACTCACTTGACGTGGCTGGAGCTGCATGCATGTGGGCAAATAAGGCTGTGTGGGTAAGGAGGAGTCTTTACACACTGAAGGCCAAGAGAAGAACTCTGAATGGATTTCTCAGTATAATAAGGAGCTGTTGGAACATTTTAAAGACAGTAACAACATTCAGTTCAATTTAAAAACTTGGAGCATTTACTCAGTGCTGGGCATTCCGCCAGGCATGGGGGTATAAATATAAATAAGAAACAGCTTTTCCCCTTGAAGGTCTCAGTATTATAGATAGAAATTATATCAGTTAGGAATGAAAATAGAAAAATGGACTAAAGCTGGCTTCAGCAGATGGGGGTTCATTTTTCTCCTGGAACAAGAATCTGAAGGTCCCATCCAGACTTGGTACCACTGCTCAGGAAGCCATAACCTTCCTTCTTGGTCTGCCATCCTGAGGCTTTCATCCTCATGGCTACCTAGCTGGCTGCCGCAGTTCCAGACATTATGTCTGTGTTCCAGTCTAAAAGAAGAGGGAAGAGGAAAGGGCACAGAACTCTCTCCTAATGAAAGTTTGCTTGTGTATTTGGGAAGAACCACTATCCTTAGAGATATTGTCCTACATCTCATTAGTCAGAACTTGCCACGCCTGGCAGGGGAAAAGTGGGAAATCATTTTGCTTTGCTTTTAGAGCCTCAATAGTAGAGAGAAATGAGAGTTTTGGAAATGAAGCACAGATCATCCAACCCACAGTTTCTGCTGTAGATTCCAAGATAATGGATGAATGCTATAGTAGAAGTATGCACGAAACACAATAGAAAAGTGTCTGCGAGGACAGATCATAATTCTATATGGCAGTTGGGGGTGGACTACAGGGAGGAAGCACCTTTCCAGCTGCACTTTAAAGAATGGTAGCAGCTCATCATGCAGGGTGGAGGTGAAGCCCTCCCAGGCATGTGAAAGGGAGGAAGATATGAATGTACACAGCTGCTTCTGGAAGAGCTCATTGTCTAGGGGGGATATGAGGACTTCAGGAAGATCTGTGGCAGCAGTGCAGAGGATAAATTGGCTGGGAAGCCAGGGAGGAGCCTAGGAGCACTGTTGAGGGTTCCTGGTTATATTCAAAAGAATTGAGTCATTTCTTATGTGCAAATATGGTTCGGGTTGAAGCTACAGTTGTCTGGCTTCATGGAGGGGGAAGGAAGAAGGGAGAGGAGACAGTCCTCTGCTGATGTGCTTTCCCTGCAGAGATCTGGGACCCATGGAAGGTGGAGAACTTCTCACTCTGGACACTCGGATTTCTGCTCCTAATGCCCATAAAGCTCATATTAGGCTAATAGTCCTTGTTTTTTAACTTCAGGGATACTTCTTAATGATTAACATACATGGAAAACTGAAAACTCCATTCTTGGATTTTGGTCACCATGTAGCAGGCATTGGCAGGCATGGTTTTGATTAACCAGGACCCCTGCCCAGTGGAGCTTGTCTTCCTGGGAGGATGCTGGGCTAGAAAAACATCTGGTTGTGCCTGAAGCCTGGATTCCCTTGCTGTTGTTTCAGATCAGTCACAGGGCAGCAATTCCCCACAGTGGTCAGTGTTGCCTCCCTCCAGCCAGCAAGTGGGCAGCTGGCCCAGAGGAGGCAGAAGGCACCAGAAGTGAAGCTTGCATTCACAGCTCTTGCCACGAATCATGGCCGCAGGTTCAGCAGCTTCCAGAGGGTTTATTTCTGAGCAACTACAGCAAGTTAAACCTTAAACAGAGAAGGTCCGTGTACTTACACTGCAAGAGCTGACCTCCTAAAGGAACTGAACAGATAAGCACACACACAGTGGGGTATTCCTTTGTCAGATTTAAGGCTTCAACAAATCGGGGAATAGCCAAAAGGAATGTACACATTTTTTGAAGGAGAGGATGTGGATAGCCTGGAAGGTATAAATGTAGCTTTGAGAATGGTGGCACTCTCTGGCCGTTCAGTTTTTCATAGAACACCTCTAGAGAAAGAAACACAAACTACTTCAAATTATCCTCATACGATAATCTAACCGAATTACACTGAGTAGTTGAATTGGCCAGAATGCATCAACTTGACCGCCAGTTTAAGATCCCAAAACTGAATTCCAACATCTCTTAGGAGGAAAATAAACTATTCAACCAAAGAAATGCACATTCCCTGTGGGTTGACCACACTGAACCAGTATAGATCTCTCCCTTTCCAAAAATAAGTAAAGAAATAAGCAAAAAATACATAAAATAAACTTGTGTGATGCCACTTAAAACATACCATTCATTAAAAGAGAACCATTTCCCTAAAAAAATACAAAATTTTTTTCTAAACATGTTTTACTATAATAGACAAGAAAATTTAAATGGGTATAGACATAATAATCTCATTTAAATATAAGAAATATGCATGATCAATAGAAGATGGATGATGAAATGCGGGAGGAGGGATTCTGAAATAGACTGACAGTGATGAAGGTAAGAAAGGAATGCGAAGAAATTAAACACACAGTAACAACTAAAATCCACAATAGCAGCGTTTGCCTTGTAAGAAATAAAAGCATTGAAGTAGTAGACAAGCTAGACTCTAAGTAATGAAAAGTAAACAAACATGGAAGACAGAGTGCCAATCCAGGAAGCACAAATGCAGAAGAGCAATGAAACTGAGCAGAAGGAATAATAAAATACAAAAGGCCATCACCTCCCCTGGGGAAAAGGTGGGGAGTGGGGTGACCAGGGCTAAAATGTCCTCAGTGAAGTGAAAGGAGTCATTGAATTTTCAGGCAAAAAATAAATTAGATACAACGTGATGAAAAATGAAATCATTCCAAAGGGTGGGAATGCTTACTCCACAAAGTAATTCAGGGCTCTAGACCTTGGGTGAGGTAGAAGGGAAAGGGGGAGGCAGAGGCAACCTCTGGAGCAGACCAAGGATATAGGAGCTCAGGATGAATCATAAAAAATCCCTACAAGCATTTGGCAAAACCGACTCACACAAGCAAGTACACAGTCATCCCTCATTCTATAAAATATTCATTTACAAAACCACCACAACTATTCCAACCCTCTTAAGACTCCTTTTCTTTTCCATAATACCAAAGTCCAAAGTCAGTGGTGTTATTGGTCTCAAGAATTGTTGATTCAGCCAGGAAATATGATTCACTTACAAAGGTAACATATTGTCCTCAGACATGCACAAAAGCCACATAAAATTGGCTCTCACAGGCTTCCTGAGGAACTTACAAAAACATTGTAGTAGGCTGAATGGTGGCCCCCAAAAATGTGAGGTTCTAATGCGTGGAACCTGTAAATATTGCCTTATTTGGATAAAGGGTCTCTGCAGGTGTGATTAAATTAAGGATTTTGAAATGAAGGAGTTATCCTGGATTATTTGGGTGAGCCCTAGATGCAACCACATGCAACTTTGTAAGAAGAAGACAGAGGGAGATTTTATACACATAGAGGAGAAGGTGATTCAAAGACAGAGGTAGAGGTTAGAGTGATACAGCCATAAGCCAACGAATGCCAACAGCATCAGAAATTGGAAGAGGCAGGAACAGAATCTATTCTGGAGCTTCCAGAGGGAGCATGGCCCTACTGACACATTGATTGAAGCACAGCAATACTGATTTCAGACGTCTGGCCACCAGAACTATGAAAGAATACATTTCTGGTTTTGTTTATGTTTGTTTGTTTGATTTGGATTCTCGCTCTGTTGCCCAGGCTGGAGTGCAGTGGCGCGATCTCAGCTCACTGCAACCTCCACCTCCTGGGTTCAAGTGATTCTCCTGCCTCAGCCTCCCGAGTACCTGGGGTTAAAGGCACCTGCCGCCACACCTGGCTAATTTTTGTACTTTTAGTAGAGACAGGGTTTCACCATGTTTGCCAGGCTGGTCTAGAACTCCTGACCTCAGGTGATCCACCTGCCTTGGCCTCCCAAAGTGCTGGGATTACAGGCATGAGCCACCATGCCTGGCCAAATTTCTAGTGTTTTAAGCCACCAAGTTTGTTGTAATATGTTACAGCATCCACAAGAAGCTAATACAGACATATAATTTTTAGCCTACTGAGATGTTTAGAAAAACTACACAGTACTAAGAATTGGTGACCATGAAAGATTGTGAGTAACTTGGGCCTCTAGTCCCTACTTATATTGTCAATGGTTTGATGGTTGGGAGAGGGCATAGGGAAAGGTAAAACCTTTTTAAGATTTACTGTCTTACGTAAGAAGAAGTAAAATGGTATAATATATTATTTTTCTTAAATTTGATGATTAGAGAAAATACAAGTTTAGGAGTACTTTTGAAAATGCTTAAAGACAACCACCTGTAGAATTTAAAATAGAATGTGTACTTTGCAAATCACTAAAGAAAACTTACAAACTAAGAAATATTACCCAAAAAAGCAAGAAAATATAATAATAAATAAAAGCATAAAACACAGCCAGGCGTGGTGTCTCATGCCTGTAATCCCAGCACTTTGGGAGGCTGAGGGAGGTAAATCACTTGAGGCCAGGAGTTCGAGACCAGTATGGTCAACCTGGCTAAACCTCATCTCTACTAAAAATAGAAAAATTAGCCAGGCATGGTGGCATGCACCTGTAGTCCCAGCTACTCAGGAGGCTGAGGCACAAGAATCACTTGAACACGGGAGGCGGGGCTTATAGTGGGCTTAGATCACGCCACTGCACTCCAGCCTGGGTGCCAGAGTGAGATTCTGTCTCAAAAAAAAAAACCAAAAAAAAAAACCATAAAACAGGATGATGGAAATAAGCTTGTATTATTAGTCAACAGTAATGGCTAACTAATATAACAGATAACCCCCAAATCTCAGTGGTTTAACACAATAAAGGGTAATTTTTCACACACTTCACAGTCCAGTGCTGGTCTGCAGTGGGGAACAGGGTCCTGGGTGGGGCTGGAGGTGTCTGTTCCACAAAGTAATTCAAGGCTCCAGGCCTCATGTAGGGAAAAGAGAATGGGGGAAGAGGAGGCAGCCTCTGGAGCAGATCAAGGTTACAGGAGCTCAGGAGGGACAGGAGACTGAGAGGGTGACTGGATATAAGGCCCAGAGCACAGAAGTTCTGTCGTCTGAGGCTTGTCTGAAGGATCAGCAAAGAGCTAAGGTCAGGTGCCTGAGCAGAGTGCAACACTCAGATGCTGAGCAAAGGGTCTGCAAAGGGAGCAAACACAGGCTCCCAGAGAGAGGCCCCAAGACGACGGTGCACAGGGAAAGGATGCCTCTACCGTGACATGTAGAGCAACTACTGACTGACCTGTGGCAGGGAAAGCAGGAGCCATAAGAAGCTATGAGCTGGTGCCCACATGGGAAACATTCATATTGCAAGGCAAAGATTCTTGGGTTGGATAAAATTTAAAAGAATGCTGCTAAACATAAGAACAACAAAATATTAAAAATAAAAGGTTGGGACAAAAGAACAGCATGAGAACACATGGAAGTAAAAAGCAGGGATCACAATATTGCTTTTCTGTTAAAAAAAAAAAAAAAAAAAAAAAGGCGAGGCCATCCTGGCTAACACGGTGAAACCCCGTCTCTACTAAAAATACAAAAAAAAAAAAAATTAGCCAGGCATGGTGGCAGGCACCTGTAGTCCCAGCTACTCTGGAGGCTGAAGCAGGAGAATGGCTTGAACCCAGGAGGCAGAGCTTGCAGTGAGCCGAGATGTGTCACTGCACTCCAGCCTGGGTGACAGAGCAAGACTCCATCTCAAAAAAAAAAAAAAAAAAAAAGGTAAAATTCAAGGTTAAATAACATTAAAAGAGACACAGGGAATGCTTTCATATGGTAAAATGCATAGTCCACAATAATGCTAACAGTCATGAATCTTTCTGCACTGAGTAACCTGATGAGAAAACATAGAGCAAAATCTGTCAGAAATATGAGGAGAAATTGACAATCCTTATAGGAGATTTTAGCACATCTCTCTTAGTCAAGTAAAAAATAAAATAAATTGAACAAAAATGGAATTATTTTAGGTGATTTTACCATTTGATGATTATTTAATACTACGTGCTAGATGCTTTATATGTGATTGCATTTATGATAATACTCTTAGCAACACTGCTTGACAGATTGAAATTACAGCCATTTTACACGGGGTAAACTGAGGCTCTGCAAGGTCACCAAGTTAGCTCTCTCAGAACTAGTGTTTGAGGCCGGGCGCAGTGGCTCACGCTTGTAATCCCAACACTTTGGGAGGCCGAGGCTGGTGGATCACGAGGTCAGGAGATCGAGACCATCCTGGCCAACATGGTGAAACCCCATTTCTACTAAAAATACAAAAATTAGCTGGATGTGGTGGCATGTGCCTGTAATCCCAGCTACTCGGAAGGCTGAGGCAGGAGAATTGCTTGAACCCAGGAGGCGGAGATTGCAGTGAGCCGAGATAGCACCACTGCACTCCAACCTGGTGACAGAGCAAGACTCCATCTCAAAAAAAAATAAACAAAACAAAACAACTACAATTTGAATCCAGGTCTTTGGCTCCACAGCCAGTGTTTTTACTTTATGGAAACATTTCTTCCAAGGACAAAGATACATTGGCCCCTCACAGAATCCCTGACACCTACAGGGCAGACTCTGGACTCTGTCTAGTGATAGGTAGTCTCAGAGCCTCCGGTTACAGGGTGATGAGGAAGAGAGGGCAGCTGGCCGGAGGTCGCCCAGCACGTTAGAGGGAAGCACAAAGTCACAGCCTAAGTCCAAGACAGCAGTCACTACCCTGGAACATTCTGCAACGTTTTCAGTGACCTGAAGCCCAGTTTTATTTTTCCACTTTAGAAAATAACCAAAGAATCTTTTATTTCTTTTGAATGCCAGCTGGTCTCTGAAGAGAAGAGCCTTTTATTTTGCTCTAGACACCAATGCTGGATTTGGACTTTGGGCTGTCTTCTCAGTTTTTGCTCTTTGGATAGCGTGATACTTAATTATTATTGTCTGCTATTATGATCATGGTTTAATTGTTGGTTTGCAGCTCGGGCAGCTTAGAGGGGGACATTTGATAAAACAAGTATTTTCTTATTGCCCTTTCCGATGTCACCAAGGATAATTTCAACTGCATTCTCATGTGGGGACAAGAGTGATTTCTGACCCCCTTCCCCCCTGCAGCAGCTGTTCATTCACATGCCATTTTCCCCTAATGTAAAGATCCACCATCATGACTCACATCAGTGATGGATTTATTGTGTTCCTGCAGTGGTGACTGTTGGTTGGGAACATCCAAAGCCCTTTCATATTCTGGGGCCCAGTCAGAAGGCAAGTGAAATCAACATGTCAAGGTGCCATGAATTTTTTTGCTTTTCTCATATTTGCATGTCTTTTTTTTTTTTTAATTTATAAAGAAAAGAGGTTTATTTGGCTCATGGTTCTGCAAGCTGTACAAGAAGCATGGCGCCAGCATCTCCTTTCGGTGAGGGCCTCAGTAAGTTTCTACTCATGGTGGATAGAGAAGGGGGAGCCAGCATGTCACATGGCAAGAGAATGAGCAAGAGAAGTGGGGGAGGAGCCACGCTCTTTTTTTTTTTTTAATTTTCTTATTATTATACTTTAAGTTTTAGGATACATGTGCACAACATGCCGGTTTGTTACATATGTATGCATGTGCCATGTTGGTGTGCTGCACCCATTAACTCGTCATTTAGCATTAGATATATCACCTAATGCTATCCCTCCCCTCTCCCCCCACCCCACAACAGTCCCCAGTGTGTGATGTTCCCCTTCCTGTGTCCATGTGTTCTCATTGTTCAATTCCCACCTATGAGTGAGAACATGCAGTGTTTGGTTTTTTGTCCTTGCAATAGTTTGCTGAGAATGATGCTTTCCAGCTTCATCCGTGTCCCTACAAAGGACATGAACTCATCATTTTTTATGGCTGCATAGTATTCCATGGTGTATATGTGCCACATTTTCTTAATCCAGTCTATCATTGTTGGACATCTGGGTTGGTTCCAAGTCTTTGCTATTGTGAATAGTGCCACAATAAATATACGTGTGCATGTGTCTTTATAGCAGCATGATTTATAATCCTTTGGGTATATACCGAGTAATGGGATGGCTGGGTCAAATGGTATTTCTAGTTCTAGATCCCTGAGGAATCGCCACACTGACTTCCACAATGGTTGAACTAGTTTACGGTCCCATCAACAGAGTAAAAGTGTTCCTATTTCACCACATCCTCTCCAGCACCTGTTGTTTCCTTTTTAATGATCGCCATTCTAACTGGTGTGAGATGGTATCTCATTGTGGTTTTGATTTGCATTTGTCTGATGGCCAGTGATGATGAGCATCTTTTCATGTGTTTTTTGGCTGCATAAATGTCTTCTTTTGAGAAGTGTCTGTTCATATCCTTCACCCACTTTTTGATGGGGTTGTTTGTTTTTTTCTTGTAAATTTGTTTCAGTTCATTGTAGATTCTGGATATTAGCCCTTTGTCAGATGAGTAGGTTGCAAAAATTTTCTCCCATTCTGTAGCTTTCCTGTTCACTCTGCTGGTAGTTTCTTTTGCTGTGCAGAAGCTCTTTAGTTTAATTAGATCCCATTTGTCAATTTTGGCTTTTGTTGCCATTGCTTTTGGTGTTTTAGACATGAAGTCCTTGCCCATGCCTATGTCCTGAATGGTATTGCCTAGGTTTTCTTCTAGGGTTTTTATGGTTTTAGGTCTAACATGTAAGTCTTTAATCCATCTTGAATTTATTTTTGTATAAGGTGTAAGGAAGGGATCCAGTTTCAGCTTTCTACATATGGCTAGCCAGTTTTCCCAGCACCATTTATTAAATAGGGAATCCTTTCCCATTGCTTGTTTTGGTCAGGTTTGTCAAAGATCAGGTAGTTGCAGATATGGGGCATTATTTCTGAGGGCTCTGTTCTGTTCCATTGGTCTATATCTCTGTTTTGGCACCAGTATCATGCTGTTTTGGTTACTGTAGCCTTGTAGTATAGTTTGAAGTCAGGTAGCGTGATGCCTCCAGCTTTGTTCTTTTGGCTTAGGATTGACTTGGCAATGTGTGCTCTTTTTTGGTTCCATATGAACTTTAAAGTAGTTTTTTCCAATTCTGTGAAGAAAGTCATTGGTAGCTTGATGGGGATGGCATTGAATCTATAAATTACCTTGGGCAGTATGGCCATTTTCATGATACTGATTCTTCCTACCCATGAGCATGGAATGTTCTTCCATTTGTTTGTATCCTCTTTTATTTCATTGAGCAGTGGTTTGTAGTTCTCCTTGAAGAGGTCCTTCACATCCCTTGTAAGCTGGATTCCTAGGTATTTTATTCTCTTTGAAGCAATTGTGAATGGGAGTTCACTCATGATTTGGCTCTCTGTTTGTCTGTTATTGGTGTATAGGAATGCTTGTGATTTTTGTACATTGATTTTGTATCCTGAGACTTTGCTGAAGTTGCTTATCAGCTTAAGGAGATTTTGGGCTGAGACGATGGGGTTTTCTAGATATACAATCATGTCATCTGCAAACAGAGACAATTTGACTTCCTCTTTTCCTAATTGAATACCCTTTATTTCCTTCTCCTGCCTGATTGCCCTGGCCAGAACTTCCAACACTATGTTGAATAGGAGTGGTGAGAGAGGGCATCCCTGTCTTGTGCCAGTTTTCAAAGGCAATGCTTCCAGTTTCTGTCCATTCAGTATGATATTGGCTGTGGATTTGTCATAGATAGCTCTTATTATTTTGAGATACGTCCCATCAATACCTAATTTATTGAGAGTTTTTAGCATGAAGGGCTGTTGAATTTTGTCAAAGGCCTTTTCTGCATCTATTGAGATAATCATGTGGTTTTTGTCTTTGGTTCTGTTTATATGCTGGATTACATATATTGATTTGTGTATGTTGAACCAGTCTTGCATCCCAGGGATGAAGCCCACTTGATCATGGTGGATAAGCTTTTTGATGTGCTGCTGGATTCGGTTTGCCAGTATTTTATTGAGGATTTTTGCATCAATGTTCATCAAGGAGATTGGTCTAAAATTCTCTTTTTTGGTTGTGTCTCTGCCAAGCTTTGGTATCAGGATGATGCTGGCCTCATAAAATGAGTTAGGGAGGATTCCCTCTTTTTCTATTGATTGGAATAGTTTCAGAAGGAATGGTACCAGCTCCTCCTTGTACCTCTGGTAGAATTCAGCTGTGAATCCATCTGGTCCTGGACTCTTTTTGGTTGGTAAGCTATTAATTATTGCCTCAATTTCAGAGCCTGTTATTGGTCTATTCAGAGATTCAACTTCTTCCTGGTTTAGTCTTGGGAGGGTGTATGTGTCGAGGAATTTGTCCATTTCTTGTAGATTTTCTAGTTTATTTGCATAGAGGTGTTTATAGTATTCTCTGATGGTAGTTTGTATTTCTGTGGGATAGGTGGTGATATCCCCTTTGTCATTTTTTATTGCGTCTATTTGATTCTTCTCTCTTTTCTTCTTTATTAGTCTTGCTAGCGGTCTATCAATTTTGTTGATCTTTTCAAAAAACCAGCTCCTGGATTCATTGATTTTTTGGAGGGTTTTTTGTGTCTCTATTTCCTTCAGTTCTACTCTGATCTTAGTTATTTCTTGCCTTCTGCTAGCTTTTGAATGTGTCTGCTCTTGCTTCTCTAATTCTTTTAATTGTGATGTTAGGGTGTCAATTTTAGATCTTTCCTGCTTTCTCTTGTGGGCATTTAGTGCTATAAATTTCCCTCTACACGCTGCTTTGAATGTGTCCCAGAGATTCCGGTATGTTGTGTCTTTGTTCTCGTTGGTTTCAAAGAACATCTTTTTTCTGCCTTCATTTTGTTATGTACCCAGTAGTCATTCAGGAGCAGCTTGTGCAGTTTCCATGTAGTTGAGTGGTTTTGAGTGAGTTTCTTAATCCTGAGTTCTAGTTTGATTGCACTGTGGTCTGAGAGACAGTTTGTTATAATGTCTATTCTTTTATATTTGCTGAGGAGTGCTTTACTTCCAACTATGTGGTCAATTTTGGAATAGGTGTGGTGTGGTACTGAAAAGAATGTATATTCTGTTGATTTGGGGTGGAGAGTTCTGTAGATGTCTATTAGGTCCGCTTGGTGCAGAGCTGAGTTCAATTCCTGGATATCCTTGTTAACTTTCTGTCTCGTTGATCTGTCTAATGTTGACAGTGGGGTGTTAAAGTCTCCCATTATTATTCTGTGGGAGTCTAAGTCTCTTTGTAGGTCACTCAGGACTTGCTTTATGAATCTGGGTGCTCCTGTATTGGGTGCATATATGTTTAGGATAGTTAGCTCTTCTTGATGAATTGATCCCTTTACCATTATGTAATGGCCTTCTTTGTCTCTTTCGATCTTTGTTGGTTTAAAGTCTGTTTTATCCGAGACTAGGATTGCAACCCCTGCCTTTTTTTGTTTTCCATTTGCTTGGTAGATCTTCCTCCATCCCTTTATTTTGAGCTTATGTGTGTCTCTGCATGTGAGATGGGTTTCCTAATTATAGCACACTGATGGGTCTTGACTCTTTATCCAATTTGCCAGTCTGTGTCTTTTAAATGGAGCATTTAGTCCATTTACATTTAAGGTTAATATTGTTATGTGTGAATTTGATCCTGTCATTATGATGTTAGCTGGTTATTTTGCTCGTTAGTTGATGCAGTTTCTTCCTAGCATTGATGGTCTTTACAATTTGGCATGTTTTTGCAGTGGCTGGTACCGGTTGTTTAGTGCTTTCCATGTTTAGTGCTTCCTTCAGGAGCTCTTTTAGGGCAGGCCTGGTGGTGAGAAAATCTTTCAGCATTTTCTTGTCTGTAAAGTATTTTATTTCTCCTTCACTTATGAAGCTTAGTTTGGCTGGATACGAAATTCTGGGTTGAAAATTCTTTTCTTTAAGAATGTTGAATATTGGCCCCCACTCTCTTCTGGCTTGTAGAGTTTCTGCTAAGAGATCAGCTGTTAGTCTGATGGGCGGAATTCCCTTTGTGGGTAACCCGACCTTTCTCTCTGGCTGCCCTTAACATTTTTTCCTTCATTTCAACTTTGATGAATCTGACAATTATGTGTCTTGGAGTTGCTCTTCTCGAGAAGTATCTTTGTGGCATTCTCTGTATTTGCTGAATTTGAATGTTGGCCTGCCTTGCTAGATTGGGGAAGTTCTCCTGGATAATATCCTGCAGAGTGTTTTCCAACTTGGTTCCATTCTCCCCATCACTTTCAGGTACACCAATCAGACATAGATTTGGTCTTTTCACATAGTCCCATATTTCTTGGAGGTTTTGTTCATTTCTTTTTATTCTTTTTTCTCTAAACTTCTCTTCTCGCTTCATTTCATTCATTTCGTCTTCCATCGCTGATACTCTTTCTTCCAGTTGATCACATCGGCTACTGAGGCTTGTGCATTCGTCACGTAGTTCTCATGCCATGGTTTTCAGCTCCATCAGGTCCTTTAAGGACTTTTCTGCATTGGTTATTCTAGTTAGCCATTCATCTAATCTTTTTTCAAGGTTTTTAACTTCTTTGCCATGGGTCCGAACTTCCTCCTTTAGCTCCGAGTAGTTGGATCTTCTGAAGCCTTCTCTCAACTCGTCAAAGTCATTCTCTGTCCCGCTTTGTTCCGTTGCCGGTGAGGAGCTGCGTTCCTTTGGAGGAGGAGAGGTGCTCTGATTTTTAGAGTTTCCGGTTTTTCTGCTCTGTTTTTTCCCCATCTTTGTGGTTTTATCTACCTTTGGTCTTTGATGATGGTGACGTACAGATGGGTTTTTGGTGTGGATGTCCTTTCTGTTTGTGAGTTTTCCTTCTAACACTCAGGACCCTCAGCTGCAGGTCTGTTGGAGTTTGCTGGAGGTCCACTCCAGATCCTGTTTGCCTGGGTATCAGCAGCAGTGGCTGCAGAACAGCGGATATTGGTGAACCGCAAATGTTGCTGCCTGATCATTCCTCTGCAAGTTTTGTCTCAGAGGAGTACCCAGCCGTGTGAGGTGTCAGTGTGCCCCTACTGGGGGGTGCTTCCCAGTTAGGCTACTCGGGGGTCAGGGACCCACTTGAGGCGGCAGTCTGCCCATTCTCAGATCTCAAGCTTCATGCTGGGAGAACCACTACTCTCTTCAAAGCTGTCAGACAGGGACATTTAAGTCTGCAGAGGTTACTGCTGCCTTTTGTTTGTCTGTGCCCTGCCCCAAGAGGTGGAGCCTACAGAGGCAGGCAGGCCTCCTTGAGCTGTGGTGGGATCCACCCAGTTCGAGCTTCCCAGCTGCTTTGTTTACCTACTCAAGCCTCAGCAATGGTGGGCGCCCCTCCCCAAGCCTTGCTGCTGCCTTGCAGTTTGATCTCAGACTGCTGTACTAGCAAGGCTCCGTGGGCGTAGGACCCTCCAAGCCAGGTGCGGGATATAATCTCCTGGTGTGCCATTTGTTAAGCCCGTTGGAAAAGCGCAGTATTAGGGTGGGAGTGACCCGATTTTCCAGGTGCCGTCTGTCACCCCTTTCTTTGACTAGGAAAGGGAATTCCCTGACCCCTTGCACTTCCCGGGTGAGGCGATGCCTCACCCTGCTTCGGTTCACGCACGGTGCACTGCACCCACTGTCCTGCACCCACTGTCTGGCACTCCCCAGTGAGATGAACCCGGTACCTCAGTAGGAAATGCAGAAATCACCTGTCTTCTGTGTCTCTCATGCTGGGTGCTGTAGACTGGAGCTGTTCCTATTTGGCCATCTTGGCTCCACCCCCCTTTGCATGTCTTTCCAATTTGCAATGGGATAGAGATAAACTGCTTATAAGCAGGGAGGTAGGAATAGTTTGTCTGTTTTTGTTTTTGTTTTTGTTTTTGTTTTAAATACCTAGTGTGTCCAAGTTTCCTTCAGACTAAAAGAACTGAGGACCATAATCCCAGAAGCAAGTTTTGCCTGTGGACAGCACTTGGGAGGGACGGGCCCCTGCAGTGAAAATCCACTGTCCTCCCAGCTTCTTAGATTTAGGCTCTGGTAGAAAATCTCCTGTTGCTGAAGCTGAGTGTTGTGAACCTTACACTAGCCTCAGCAAAGCACAGTGGAGTCTCAGAGGGGGCTGGTGGGAAGAGGTAAGGGAGTGAGGGCCAGGTGGGTCCACCCTTAGCTAGGGCCTGCTATTGGTTGGTGGGGGCGTGGGTGTGGCAGTGGGAGGTGGAACTCTGGAAACACCATGAGGAAAGGCATGTGGAGATCTCAGACTTGAACAGGGATATCTGCACATCCCAGGGTGTCCCTGCAGCCAGCAATGAAGTCAAGATCCAGCCCCTGCAGGGCAAGCAGAATTTCAGGGCAGCCCCACCAAGGAATGGGAGGGAGAACCAGGAGCCCAGTGAGACCCAGTTACCTGAGCTGGCATACTTGCTGGAGTTAGACTGCAGATTATCATGTGTGCCCAAGATGCAAACCAGGCAAACCAGATACCAGACTTAGGATGATGAGACCAACTCAAAAGCCCTCCTTTGGTGGAACCCCTCCCTCACTGCCCTCAGCCCTGCCCCAGCACCAAGGAAACTGCTCTCACTAGGAGAATGGGGACCATGAATTCCTCATTCCTCTGCAGCTTGGACATTATCACCATTCCCTGAGCCACGGCTTCAGGTCTCAGCCACCTGCATTTCATGCATTGTCTTCCTGAAGAGCTTGTCATTTCCTGGGTGGGCCAGCCTCTACCTCCCCTCTGTGTCTTTGCATACCCTATTTTCTCTGCCCGCATTCCATCCCCTTCTCACCCTCCTCACCCACCCCCTTCATCTGGACTCATCCTGTTAATCTCTCATCTCTCTTTTCTCTTATAAAGATATCAAGACTCAGCTCAGTAGTTACCTCTCCCAGGAGGCCTGGTCCCATACCCTTGGCCTAAGTTAGGGGGCTTCTCCGTACATACCTTTACTGCAGACTGTACCACATGCAGGGGTGGAAGCATGCCATATTCCTATCTGAATCACCAGTGCCTAGTATGCTATCTGAACCTAGTACATACTATTTATAGATTTAAAGTATGACTATCAGTATCACGGTAGGCTCAGGGAACCTACAGGGCTGGATTTAAAAAGTGTGAGACTGTGCTTGCAGTATCCCAGTTTCTCCCAGATTTAGATTCAGCAGTGAGCTCTGGCCCAGGTTCTGTGTGGCTAGATTCTATGTCTTTGGTAGTGTAGAGCACCAAAGATACAGCTGTAAGATCCAAGGGGCTGGATGTGGATGGTAAAGGAAGAGCTCAGATCTTCCAGAGAAATAGGAAGTATCCTCCTTAGTATATAGGATTTGTTTAAGTTGCCTCTTGTAGAGTGACAGATGCTTGGCAAGGACACTGGGTGAGTTTGGATGAACCACAGGGGTCCCTGAAAGCTGGTGAGCCATTCGTTCATTCATCAATTCAATCAGACAACATTCACCAAGGGGCTAGTACAGGTCAGGCCTCATGCTGGGTACCAGAGATGTAGAAGTGAATGAGACACTGGCACAAGAGTTAAGGGATTCAGCAAGACAGGGAAGTCAACGGATGACTCTGATAGAGCAGGAGCCTGTAGAGGGAGCATCTCACCAGACTGAGGGGATGGGGAGGACAAGGAGAAGCCTGTGGAAAAGCTCCCCAGTGGATGTGAGGCACCTACCAGTACACATCAGTCAGGGGGTAGAAGAATTTACTAGGGCTGCTGTAACAAACTGAATAGCTTAAAATAACAGAAATGTGTTTTGTTCACAGTTCTAGAGGCTAGAAGTCCAAAATCATGTTCTCAATGGGCCAAGATCCCTCTGGAAATGCTGGGGAAGAATCTGTCTCATGTGTCTCGTAGCTTCTGGTGGTTGCCAGGAACCCTTGGCATTCCTTGTCTTGCAAACACATTACTTCTATCTATGCCTCCATCACATGGTATCTTTCCCTGTGTCTTCCCTGTGTCTCTGTATCCAGATTGCCCTCTCTTTTCTCTTATCATGATATCAGTCATTGGATTTAGGGCCCACCCTAATCCAGTATGCCTTTCTTGTCATAACTTGATTACATCTGATTCTATTTCCAAATAAGGTCACAGTCACACAGGTACCAGGGGTAAGGACTTGAGCATATCCTTTTGGGGGACACAAGTCAACCCGCTACAGGTGGCATGGGGGCATGTGCAGGGGGAACTTCCAGGCAGAGAGAAGGCTCTGAAGCAAGAGAATAAGAAGGAAATCAGTAAAGGGTGAGAAGAATGGGAGAAGGCAACTGGGGCAGCCCAGGGGGGGACTTGGTGTGTCCCCTCAGAAGTCTGACTTTATCCTGTCAGAGAAGGAGGAGAGACTGGGTCAGAGGAGTGGTTCAGAAAGATAGACCTGGTCCTGATGGAAAAGGTGGATTGAAAGGATGGGAGGGGAACTGGATCCAGGAAGGCCAGTTACTCTTTCGATTCCTCTGAATTTACTTTTCCCTCTTTTGCCATCTTTCTCTCCCTCAATTTCTCCACACTTTCCTTTCTTCAAAATTGTTTCAAAGACACTGCCTCCTTGAAGCTTTCCTTGCCTCTTCAAATTAAAAGAAGAAGAAGATGGTGTAAAAGAAAGGCCTTTGGTACCAGACAGACATGGTTTGAATACCTGCTCTGACCCTTGCTAGTTGCCTCTGTTAATCCCTTGGAACCTCAGTTCCTCCACAGCAAAATAGTGAGAATACACTCTCAACTTCAGGGTTTTATGAGGATATTCAGCAATGTACATAAAGCAGTTGGCACATGGGAGATTTTCTACAAATGTTTAGCTCTTTTTCTCCTCCGGTTATTTTGACAGCATCTTATTTATCCCACTGTTTAGCACCTATTGCACATATTATTATGTTTTGGGTGTCTCCTTCAGTAAGTTTCCTCCAGGGCAAACACAGAGCCTTACACATTTCTGCAGCTCTCAACTCAGAGCTTGACATGCAACATGCTTCATTCTTCTTCCCTGAAAATGGCCTATTTTGTGTTTGTGGTCCAAAGAAACGCACACACAGACAAGCAAGTCATCAATAGGAAGGAAGATCTTTTCACCTCTTTCCTCCACTTCAGTGTCTCCTACCTGGGGGCACAGTGTAATGGGGAGGGGGGTTGCAAGCTGTTTTCAGGATATCAAAAGTCAGAAGAAGACCCAGTGTTCACCTACAGGGGAGCTGCTCACACAAACCTCAATGTCTGTTTTGGTCTGGAATTATCTCTATCGATCAGAACTGCTCATTAGCATTTATAGACTCTGATTTCTATAAGATAAGAAAAGTATTCAATAAGAGTCTTAATAAATGTTGTTGGGTTGGCAAACCAAGTCTTTACTGGCCATCAACAAAGGTTTATAATAAAAGTGGTCACTGGCCCCCTGTGGCAGCACCTAGCTAATTTCCCTGCATCCACTCTTGCCCTTGTCAATCTTTTCTTACCCAGGCACCAAGAGTGATCTTAAAATGTAAATCGGAACCTGTCAGATCTCAGTTTAAAATATACCAGTGACTTCCCTCAGCTCCTATAGTACACACCAAACATCTTCCCCCACCCATGGAGTCCTGCCAGCCTTGCCCCTGCCTGTCTCTCCTGGCCCAGTGTCAGCCTCCATGGCCTTTCCATTGGGACCTTTGCACATGCTGTCCTTTATTCGCTGCAGGCTTCCTCCCACCTCTCACCCCGCCTGCTCTCCACGTGGCTTGGCATCTTGCTTAAATGCCACCTCCTTAGAAGGTCTTCTCTGGCCACTCTGTCTAAAGTGGATGCTCTGCCTCAGCACTCTGCCATGTCCTGCCCTGTGCTAGACACAGCTGATAATTTTTTAGTGAGTTTGTGTCTGGGGGGTTATTGCCCATCTCCAGAAGCTCCCGGAGAATGGCATCCTGTCTGTCATCTTCACTGTTATACTGCAGCACCCCGCATATGGGAGGGGCTTAAGTGAATGAGTGCCGAAAGGGGCTTGAACTTGAGCCTCTGTCCTTTCCGTTGCCAACTTGTATTGTTCGTGCACACAGAGAACCCCGCCTCCTCCTCCCCTCTTCTGCACTCCTCTCCGCAACATCAATGCCAAGCCTTTGACTTTGTCTGTTTATCAGATCAGCTAAGCCGAATGCAATCAACTGGCATTTTTAATTCATATCAGCTTACGTATGACTCACATGTAAACTGTTGATGATTGATAGAGCCTCTCCAGCCCCTGCCTAGCTCTCAACCACAGCCTCTTCCTCTTAGAGATGTGGGCAGCATTGTTAGGAGAGAGTAGAAGCACTAAGGTCTGACCTGGATTAGTATTAAATAATAGCAATTCCAGCTTACTGTCTAACCAGCCTATGACCTTGTGCAAGTTACCTACCCTCTCAGAGCCTCAGTATTCTCATTGTTAAAGATGAGACTAGTCCTACCTACAAAATAAAGATGCTTGCATGGACTCCATGGGCTAATGTGAAAGTGCCTTATACACAGTGGTTGTTATGGAAACACATTTTCTTTCATGTCTATTTAGTCCCCATATTCTTGCTTTTCTCAGCTTCCTGTCAGACTGGGGTTTCATTCGTTCATTCATTGATTCACTCACTCATTCATTCAGTTGTTCACCCTCAGGATTTCACACGGCCTCTAGAGTCAGTCTCTAACTAGAATACGATAAAGCCCAAACTCCCATAGCTAATTTTGAGATTCTCATTCTCTTCCCTCTCTCAATCAGCTGTATTCTCTATGGCATCCTAATACCACCTGAACTCAAGTATGGAGTTGCCTTTCTTCCCAGACAGCTTCACCTCCTCTCTGCCTCCAGGTCTTATCTCATGTTATTAAATCCAAAGAAAGCACTCTCCTTTCATGCCACCCAAACTTCAGGTCTCATTTCCTTTTGCCTTCCCTGATGAGTGTGGCCCACACCGACCTCTTTTCTGAGAGCACGTACAGGCACACCACACAGCTGGCACTCAGTCTCCTCTTGGCTGCTGATTTCACAGTGCATTGATCACCACAGAGAAAGCAGAGAAGGCAGGGGGCAGCCTGGCACAGCAGTGAGTATATGTGTTTGTGCTCTGTCCTAGGGATCTCCTTCTCCCTCTTTTCAAATCAAATGTGGGGGCCCAGCCTCACACAGGTCCTGGTTTTGAGGAATCCCCTCCTATATCTATAAAAGATTCTACCTAGGAAATCCAAGAGATTCTCTTGGTTTCTAATAGTACTAACTAGTAACTGAAAGTAAGAAACACATACACACATATACACACACACACACACACACACACACACACACATATATCTAACAATAAATAACTAGAAAATGTAACTAAACATTAAGTCTCATTCACAATAGAACCAAAACCATAAACTTATGGACTGCCAAAGACGAAATTTAACAAGAGGTGTGCAAAGAAGAAAACCATAACAAAGATGAAAAACATAAAACTTTGCAAAGTACATAAACTAAGTTATCTACAATGTTCCTGGCTGGGGAAAATTAGTAACATAAAGATATCAATTATCTCCAAATCAATCAATGTGTGTATAATTCCAATCAAAATCTCAATCACATTTTTTTTGGGACTTGGTAACCATAAAGTTCATCTAAAAGAGTAAATTTGGGAAATTAGTAAGTTTTAGGGAAAAAAATCAAAATTTGAGAATATGGAAACCCAAGTAATGTGAGTAGCTATGTTCCTGGTACCACAAGTAGATTCTAGTATAGGGAAAGGAGAGACCACTGGACTTGAGAGAAGAGTCCAGAAACAGCCCGCAACTAAGGGGACATTTCAAATCAGTAGGGAGAATCAGGATTTTTCAGCTATGAGCGTGTCACCATCCATGGGTATCATGAGCACCATCCAAAATGTCAGACACATCCTAGACAAACAAGGCCTGGTTCCACACTCATGAAAATTATGATCTAGTTAGGGAGAAGCATAGTCTACAAATAAGTACACTAAAGATAGATTGGTAGATGCTACGGAGGGAGTAAACAGATGTTTTGGTAGGCAAAGTGTGGAAGAGGCTACTTTACATAGGTGTTGGGACAATTGAGTTTCAATTTGGAAGAACAATGAACTTATTTAGCCTCAAAAAATGAAACTAGCCAGGCACAGTGGCTCACACCTGTAATCCCAGGACTTTTGGAGGCTGAGGCAGGAGGATTGCTTGAATCCCAGCATTCAAGACCAGCCTGAGCAACACAGGAAAACCCCATCCCTACAAAAAATAAAATTAGTCAAACATGGTGGCATGTACCTGTGGTCCCAGCTACTCAGGAGGTTGTAGTGAGTTATGATTGCACCACTGAACTCCAACCTGGGCAACCAGATAGGCCCTGTCTCAAAAAAAAAAAAAAGAAAAGAAAAGAAAGAAACTATACAAGTCCCAGGAAAGTATTAAAGTTTTGATTAAAGTTTTGTTTTGTTTTTGAATCATTGGGTCGGGGAGAGGTCTGCCCAAGCATAACATGACATCCAGTATCCTTAAAGGAAAATATTAACGTATTTGGTTACATAAAATGAATCACTTCTTACCAAAATGGATACCACAAACCAAAGTTAAATGAGAAAAAGTCACCAGACACTAGGAGAAAAGATTAGCAACAAATATATCATATAAAAGAGAAATCAAAATATATAAGGTAAATAAAAGTCATAATATATAAGTAGAATTTCAAAAGTTTGCATCCATCAATTAAGATGGATAAAGAATTTGAAAGCTACAAATGCCCAGTAAATATGTGCAAAGATACCCAACCTTACTAAATCATCTAAGCTCAAAACTGCCAGAGAGATTCTACTGTGGTCTAGCAGATGGGGGAGCATTTTCATAAAGAATATATTTACAACATTATAATATCTAATGCTGATGAGGTGAACTTTAGAGAGAATAGTAACATCAATACTGATTAGTGTGAATATAAATTGAAACAATCACTTGAGAGGATAATTTAGCAAGATTTATTTTAAAATTTTCATTTATTTTATTTTATTTTTATTTATTTAGTCATTTATTTTGAGACGGAGTCTTGCTGTGTCGCCCAGGCTGGAGTGCAGTGGCACGATCTTGGCTCACTGCAAGCTCCACCTCCCAGGTTCACGCCATTCTCCTGCCTCAGCCTCCCAGGTAGCTGGGACTACAGGCACCCACCACCTCGCCCGGCTAATTTTTTGTATTTTTAGTAAAGACGGGGTTTCACCGTATTAGCCAGGATGATCTTGATCTCCTGATCTCGTGATCCACCTGCCTCAGCCTCCCAAAGTGCTGGGATTACAGGCGTGAGCCACCGCTCCCTGCCTAAAATTTTTAAATAGATGCCCTTCTCCCCCTAGAATTACTTCAGCAGGTCAACTGAAATATTAGCAGAAATGCACAAAGCTACATAAAGATGCAAATGTTCCTTGCAATTTCATGTGAAATTGTGTTATATAACAATGTCCATTTCTGCAGAAAAATGAGGGTGATGTTTTTGTCCATGATATAGTATTAAATGAAGAAAGAAAGTTATAGAAAACTACATAAAATATGTCTCATTTTGAGGGAACAATATATTTGCGTGCTCATTGAAAAAAACTCTGGAAGCATATGTACCAAACCTACTATTAATTGAATAGCTCTGGAGAACAGGTTGGCTGTGTGAAAGAGAGACTTTTTTTAAATTCAGTACATCTGTGTATTGTTTGCCTTTTCTCTGCCTCGAGTATGTCTTATTTTTAAAATTTAAAAAGATATTTTTAAAAAGAGATAGTGATAAATGGATTGGATCCTGGAACACAAAAAAAGACATCAGTGGAGAAACTGGTGAAATTCAAATAAAGTCTGGAGTGTAGTTCATAGTAAGTATGCCAACACTGCTTTCTTAGTCGTGACAAATGCACCGTGGAAATGTAAGATGTTAGCAATAGAAGAAATGGTGAAGGGTCTATGGGAACACTGTATTATCTTTGCAACTTTTCTGTAAGTCTAAAATTATTCCGCGATAATAAAAAAAATTGATTAACAGAGAGAGTCACACAGGCTTGTAGCCAAGATATCTTTGGCTGTTGGAATCTTTGGTTCCAGAAAAATTCAGGTTACTACTTGAGCTCCCTTGCTCTGAGAGCTCTATCTCTGTCCTGCAGACCCCCACACAGGGAGACCCCTACCTGGCCTCCTGAGGTCTGCAGAGATTATCTAAGCCAGGCCTATATATAGCTAATATCCCCAGAATTCTGCTCTGGGAAACCAAGGTATGAGGTCACCCCTACCTGCACCATGGCTGGGCCAGCTTCTCAGAGACTCCACAGTTCCCCCTGCCCTCTAGCTCCAATTATTATTATTTTTTTAACCTATATCCTTTGTCCAAGCCAGATCCTGCCTTCTCAGTATTCTCCTTCCAACCTAGAATGGTAACAATATGGGCTCAGGGAGAGGTCTGCGGGCTATGTAAGGTTGAGGAAAGGGATGCAGTCTGACAATGGCAACATGGAGCTCATAATAAGAAAAGGATGCACAAAAGCTACACCTCACACTCTTGTCCCCATTGCTGGAGGCCCCAGTGGGAGGAGCTGGCCTGGTGAAATGAGGATGCTGCCAGACACTGCCTTCTCCTCCTTCCTGCTGGGCTTCGTAGGTTTAGGGCTTTGTAGGTTTAGGGCCAGGCTTCGTAGGTTTAGGACCTTCTGACCAGAAGCCCCTGGAAAGAAGGGGCTGAGCCCAGATGACCGCTGCCTCTTCTCTCCGTGCAGGCTACACTTCCTGGTGTTTGACACAGAGGAGGTTCATGACGTGCTGCGCATCTGGGATGGGCCTGTGGAGAGCGGGGTTCTGCTGAAGGAGCTGAGTGGCCCGGCCCTGCCCAAGGACCTGCACAGCACCTTCAACTCGGTCGTCCTGCAGTTCAGCACTGACTTCTTCACCAGCAAGCAGGGCTTTGCCATTCAATTCTCAGGTCTGTGCGTGCCCTCTGCCAGCCCCACTCCACGTGTCCTGACACATGGCACCCACCTCCCTCTGGCCCTCACTTTCCTTCATCCCTCAGTCCATGTAAAGATAGTTATTGAACATCTGCCATGTGCCTGGTACATGGTTAGCACCTGTTCGAATGTCTGTGCTGAGCTCACTCTGGTAGGGAAGACAGGTGGGTTAATAGACACGTACAAATTGGTAAGCATCTGGATGGAGACATACGGGCTATAATGGTCACCTTGGAGCATCAAGGAAGATGTTCCAGAAAAGATGATGTCCAAGCTCAGACCCAAAGAACAAGTAGAAGTTATTCAAGAAAAGAAAGTGTTTCAAGGAGCAAGTAGTCATCTATGACAAGGAAAGGTGCCACTGAAATGGACTTCGGAGGACTTGTGCATCCCTATTAGATGGAAAAGAGAGAAAAGGGCATCCTAGGTGCAAAGAACACATAAACAAGTGTAGATGCAGGAATGTGGGCTCCGGAAGTGGAGGGCTACCCCATGTAGCTGAAGCACAGGGAGCGAGGAGGGATGTGGGAGGTACAAGTAGACGGTGGCTTGGGGCATGGTTATGAATAAGCTGATGGGAGATGCTGCACGCTCAGGTTCTTAGTTGAGTGCAGATCTCAGCAAAGACTGGAAGTCAACATGAGTCATCTAAATTTAATTAATTAGGCACTGCAATAGCCAGTTATGGAGGAGCATGACAAAGAGCTACCCAAAATGGCCAATATTCAAACATCCAAATCCCAGTATGAGATAATTTATATGATTGGTCCTGCCTCTCCCTGGAATGCATCATCTCATCTCCTCTGAAGTGCCTCTTCCATCATTCCTCTCCCTGAACAAGTGACTCTACCCCGGTTTCTGCTCGTGTTTATTATACAGCAGCTGTCATCATTACCATCTCCTTACTCCACTGTGTGTGTGGTGGGAGGGAGAGGGGAGTTTCCATGGTGATTCCAGAGCAATTTCTTGTGGCACCTGTGCCGTGGCTTTGCCCCCGAGCTCTTTCCCAGTTGGTGTATCAGCTAAGGGTGATTGGGGTATATCCCTGGCACCACTGAGATTGTTACAGAGTTGCAAATCCTGCTCCTAGCTCTTTTCTGCTACGTCTGTCATCTCCGTGGAAATGAGCATTTAGCAACATGAGGAGCAGATGAGAGTCTCCAGGATCACATTGCTTTATACTTATTAATTTGTCCATTTAACACTCATGCATGCTTCCAGTCTAGCATTTTCCATCTATTCCTAAGAGTTCCATGGAATACTAATTGATATTGCAAGAAAAAAGAAGTTTGCATGATCAAGTAATGCTGGGGAGGTGCTCAGGCTGATGCAGACCTAAGAAAATGATCTGCAATATGGGGCCTCTGAGAACGTTTGCTATGCTAATGCACTTAAATTCAAAAGATGTCTGGTAGGTCACAATTTCCAAACATATTCCATCATGGATGACTTTTTTCAAGGCCATCTCAAGAGACTAACGTTTCGTGGAACAAACTTGGGAAATTGCTGGAATAAGCAATGGAAGGATCTCCCAGCAGTAAGGAGGGTAGAATGCTACAGAGACGGCTCGATCCACTCTCTGGGGAAAGGAGTATTATGAATAATTAAAGCCAGACATATTTTCTCCAACTGCACCCAAGCTGATGGGTACGGCTTAAAAAAAAAAAAAAGCCCATAATTGTGCTGACAAATTCACCCATAGATTTGCATTATCTGACCTCGACTGCGTACTCAGTGTAGCCACGCAGGACAGAGTCCCTGGGTGCTCTCCTATGTTTTATGCAGGCTGCTTTCTCATGCATTGCCCAGCTCATGGAAGTCCTATTCATCCTTCAAGGTTCATCTCAGATGCCACTGCCTCCTAATCTCCCCATTCAGAGTAAAACCGCTATAACCCACGGCACCCCGGCACTTTACTTCTATTTATTCAGCATATTGTCAATACCAGGCATTCTGTCTCGTCTTGAAGTTGGGCACCTACCTGACATCCCACTAAAAGCTCTTAGAAGACAGGGTCATGCCATGCCTCCCGACTCTCTCATAGTGTATATATGCAGCAGGTGCTCACTCACTGCTTAGTGAGCAAATGGGCACATGCAGATATGAACACATGAATGGATGGTTTTCTCTAACAGAAGAGTTTCCTTGGGCAAGCTGCCCTTAGCATTGCTTAGGCAGAGTAGCATGGTCAAAGCTACCTAGCCTGGGCTCCAGAAAGGTCATGACAGCCTGGCCCAGTGTTATGGGCATAACCAAGGTTTGGGAAAGGTCACCTTCCCTGTTGCTGTCATCAGTTAGCAAATACCAGGACTACTCTAGGGAAGAGAGAACGGCTCATCCCATGTTAACTTTATAGTGTGTATTTGACAGGGGATTGTACAGAAATGCCAGGGACGATTAGTGCAGGCTTGGCTTTATTAAGTAAACATGACTGTGTAACATCTAACATCCTGTCTGTACCACGTGGATCCAGCCTTTCCCCGGGTGCTTTGCCAAGCAGCTCCAATTCAGGAGCATTAAAGAGAGAAAGTGAGAACGAAAAAAAGGTGAGCGGGAAGCATAATCGCAGCCATCTATTGAGTGGCTGCCACACTAAGCTCTCCACTACATCAGCTCTTATAATTTTCACAAAACCCTTACAGTATGGGCACCATTATTACTCCATGTTGCAGATGTGGGCTCTGAGGCTTCTCATACAAGATCATCTAGTTAATAGCAAAAGCCATGTGTCTGAGTCTTAAACCTAAGCTGTTAATCATTGTACTCTATTGCCTCCCATATAAATAATCCTTCCAAGTATGGCCAGAACAATGAGCTATTTTTCTTCTAGGGGAACATTTACATGTGTACAGTGCACTATAAAGCTAGAGATGAAAGCTAAGTCTGATTTTAACTGGGAAGGAAAAAGATTGATGCATATTTGGCTTTATAAATAAGTTCAGTAACTGTCAAATGTTGATATGTAAACAAATGAGTGTGCCTGTGTTCCAGTAAAACTTTATTTACAAAAATAGGCATAGGCCCAGATATGGCTGTGGGCCATAGTTTGCTGTGTGCTTCCTTAGGTGTTATTGAGTAGAAGGTATCAGATTGTGTAACTCAGGACTTGTATACAATCCTAGAGGTTATAATTAGTGACATCAGTGTATACAGTTGCCCTAGGCTGCCGCTTCTCAAACTTTTCCGCTAATGTCCTCGTGATAGCAGAAGAGAATGGCTGTGCATCCCCAGGATGTCTGGTGGCTGTAACAAGCACAAAATATCTTTAAGGCTTCACATTTTTGCTTAAAAACTAATGTGAATTTTACCTTGTAATCCAGAATAAATTATTTTGTTTTAGTATAAAAGTAGTTTTTCCTTAAATTGTTGAGAAAACTGATATTCCAATGAAATCAGTATTATTTATCCTGTGGTTTCAAGAACCTCCTTGCCCTAGAGTGCCCTGAGCACAGGCTATGAGGGATGACATAGCTGGGGACTGGGACCGGGCCCTGCTGTCAGCTCTGGGCCGTGGAGGCAGCCAGGGTTGTTCCAGCTCTTGAGATTCCTTTCTCTGGACTAACTCTTGCACCCGTTCCTCCGGTGTGTTTTCTCATGCCGCATTTGTTCGTTCATTCACCCACTCATTCTTCTATTTATGTATTCCTTCCATCTAGCATTCATTCAGTATTCGCTTATAAAACACCTGGTCTATGTTAAACTAGGTTAGGTAATAGACATGAAGATCTCCCAAATTCCCGAGTATTTTGAATTTTTAATATATCTCAGCTATTTTTAAATTCTTCTCTGCCCACTTGCTACAAATATCTGACTTTTCTTCAAATATGGTTTCAGTCTAATGGATCCTTGGTTGTCTGCCATTGCAAGAGAGCATGATCTTGACCTAACTTCAGTAACTCCTGGTAACCTCACAATCGCTGCTTAGCATTTAGGCAGGCCAACTTGCAAAGTCCTTTGCAAACCCTTCCAATTGAATACATGGAGTTTATTTGTTTGTTTGTTTTAGAGATGAGCTCTTACTCTGTCACCCACACTCGAGTGCAGTGACACAATCATGGCTCACTGCAGCCTTAACCTCCTGGGCTTAAAGGATCCTCCCACGTCAGCCTCCAGAGTAGCTAGAATAACAGGCAACTACCACCACACCCAGCTAATCTTTTTTATTTTTTTGTAAAGTCAGGGTCTTGCTGTGTTGCTCAGGCTGGTCTCGAGCTCCTGATCTCAAGTGACCTTCCTGCCTTGACCTCCCAATGTGCTGGAATTACAGGCATGAGCCACCATACCTGGCAACATGGAGTTTAGACTTGATTATCTTGTCACTTCCTCCTTCTGATCATGTTAGTTACATTACACAAAATTGCAATGCTTTGTTTATGTAACAATGCTTGTATTCTTAAGCTGAATTCAGTTCTATAATTATAACAGTATAATCATGCTTAACTCATAGCATCTCATGACAGGCAGATGACAGTAATGGTGAAGGTACTGGAAGAATGGTAGTGGTGATATCAGTGAGAGTGACAAGTGTGATCACAATTGGTGGTGGAGGCAGTGATAGTAATGGGAGTGAGAATAGTGGCACTGTGGCTACAGCTGATGATGATGATGGGGAGGTTCTGGTGGCTGTGGCAATGCACGGATGATGGCAGTCAGTGAGGGCGATGAGCTGGGAGCCTCCTGAGTGGCAGACACCCAGGCAACCTTACCCTCTCTTCTATTTCCTTGCCCCAGTGTCCACAGCAACGTCCTGCAATGACCCTGGGATCCCGCAGAATGGGAGCCGGAGTGGTGACAGTTGGGAAGCCGGCGACTCCACAGTGTTCCAGTGTGACCCTGGCTACGCGCTGCAGGGAAGTGCAGAGATCAGCTGTGTGAAGATCGAGAACAGGTTCTTCTGGCAGCCCAGCCCGCCAACATGCATCGGTACAAAGCAGCTGCAGGGTGCACTCTGCTCTTGGGGCTCACAGTTGTGTGCTCCAGAACCTTCCATGCACGGCAGCTGTATCTTGGGCCTGGGGCCAAGAGAATTGAAACAGACAAAAGTTGCAGAAAACCCATTGTTTACCCTGCTTTGCATGCATGTGTCTCCACACGCACTCACTCATGTTCACACTCTATACACAGAGCACTACAAATTCCTCACTTGCTAAAATTGTCCCAGAGATTTCCAAGTCAGACAGGTCTGTCCCTTTCTCTCTGGCCCAGGCTGTACAGGTCAGAAGGAGGACAGTGGGTCATCTTGGGTAGTAAAGGCTAACAGGTTCCAAAATGACCCTTCTATTACCTGAAGCAATAGAAGGGCACCCACAGCCTCAGAATGTAAAGAAAAGAACCTTGCTTTTGCTGTTCTCAAGGAAATTCTTGGTTACCTGTGTTGTGGTTCTTTTAGGTTTTAGAGATAGGGTCTCACTCTGTCGCCCAGACTGGAGTGCAGTGGCACCATCACAACTCACTGCAGCCTTGACCTTCTGGGCTCAAGTGATACTCCTACCTCAGCCTCCCAAGTAGCTGGGCTTGCAGGCCTGTGCCACTACACCCAGCAAATTTTTGTATTTTTTTGTTGTTGTTGAGATGGAGTCTCACTATGTTGCTCAGGCTGGTCTGGAACTCCTGGGCTCAAGTGGTCCTCCTGCCTTAACCTCCCAAAATGCTGGGATTACAGGTTTTGTTTCTTTAGATCTGTCCTCAGTCTTAAAACCTTCCTGTATGAGAGATGAAGACATGAAGGACCTGAGACTTGTCTAAGGTCCCATCACTTAAAAAGGGTGGGGCCTGAAAAATCCTGCCTCTAACTACTTGAGACTGAGAGCAGGAGGGAACTTGAAGGGAGGCTGGGATGGGAAAGAAAGGTAAATAGATAGAGACAAACACTCCAGGTGCCCACTTCCACATGGCTATTTTGCTCAGGTGAAATAATGATTGTTTATCTCCCCTATCAATGCTGGCTGTTAGAAGAGAAGAGAACCCATGGTCACTGAGTCCTTACTGTGTACTTGCCCCATACTGGACATTTACTTAGATAACCTCATTTAACTTTCCCAACAGCTCTCTGAAATTAGCACCATTTCCTCATTTACACTTGAAACTGAAACTTAGACAAATTTGGATATCTTGTCCCAAATCACAGAGCTAGGATATGGCAGAGCCAAGATTTACACCCACGCCAGTCTGAATGCAAAGCCTCTCATTTTCCTACCTCCCACACCACCTCCCCTGCTGGAGATGGGTGCAAGGGGCTTCTTGAGACAGCTCCTGCAGGAGCATCTGCCCTGGCCTGCACCTCTCTCACGCAGGCTTAATGGGAGGCAGTACGCTGCCCAGGCCTCTAAGGACTGGCCTATGCCAGTCATGGCTCTGAGGCCTGGCCCTGAAAGTGAGAAACTAAATCCTGCTCCTCAGTGGGAATTAGGAGCCGCATAGGTGTGTGGAGCAGGAGGTTCAGACCTGGGTTTCAGATCCAGCTGAGTTCTTCACTGCGTATTCTGCTGTGTAGGGAACAGTATGGGATACTGAAGTAGACATAACCAGATTTAGTTTCTGGCTCTGCCATTTACTACTTTGGTGACCTTGGGAAATTGTTTCAACTCTCTGAGCCTGAGTTTCCTCATCTGTGAGGGTAAATACACTTCCCTTATGGCATTGTGGGGTGAGGACACGCCTAACCCCAATCTCAAGAAATACTAATTTCCTTCCTTTCTATCTTCCTTGCTTCCTTCTTTTCATCCTTCCCTTCTTTGATTCCTTCTTTCAAGTCTTCAGACTTACTTCCCTTCCCTAAGCCAGAATTCTATCTGCTCAAGGGAATTCTGTTGAGGCCCAGGAGAGAATCTGGGAACCTCTGAGGCTCCTTCCAAATTCAGCCTTCTACAAGGCTGTGATTCCTTAGACTTATTTTACAGAAAAGCAGGTCCTGAGATGAGATTGTCCCAAGTGGAGAAGGAGGATTGTGCTAAGCTGAGGAGAGCAATAAATGTGCAGTGGGCAGAGTGGAGAGGTTAATTCAGTTTTCGTCACCCGTTCTTCTACACTCAGCTTTGGGAAATGTTCCTCAGGCAACAGAATAAATGCCTTTGCCTCTTCTCTCAAATGAACTGGAAATCCCAGTGACATGCTTCTGATTTCCAGCTCCCTGGGCGTTCTGCCATGAGCGGGTCTAGCTGGCCCTGATAACCCTTCATTACAGGGAGGAAGCAAAGGAAGAAAACAAATACTCATTGGATGCTATCCCCATGGTAGGCACTGGGCTAAACATTTTAGCTACATTATTGCAGCCGAAATCACTCTGTGGTGAGGTTAGAGCTCGGGATTCCACTCCCTGGCTCAGGTCTGGCTTCACCACAGCAAGCTGTGTGGCCTTAGACAAATTGCTCAACTTCCCTGTGCCTTAATTTCCTTGCCAGTAAAATAGGGAAAATGATAGTACTTACCATCTAGCATTGTTTTGAGGGTTAAAAAAGAAAATACTGTAAAGCAATAAGAACTGTGCCTGGCTCATAGTTAGCACTGTGTATGTTAGAAGCCATTATCATCATTATTCTTTTACTTTCGAGATGAGGAAGTAGAGGCTCAGAGGGGTGGACAGCTGGCCCAAACTCACACAGCCAATGAGTGGCATTGTCAGAATTTGAGCTCAGGATTGTATGACTTCCAAATCAATGCCCTTTCCACAACTCTCGCCCTCAGTCCAACCTACCCACTTCTTGGCTGTCTAGAAGGATCTGCAGCTTGCACCCACTCCCATCTGGGCAACCATGGTTTAGTAAGCTCAATAGGACCCCTCAACTAACCCTGAGCAGTAGGAGCCTTCCTGTTGGCGAGGCAGCCCAGGGATCCAAGCAAAGCCTTGGGGCACAACTGGCAGCAGCCAGTGAAGCCCATGCTGGGGTTCTGAGTGGGAAGCACATGCCCGATGCCATGGAACCATCTAGAAGAGATCTGTGCCCAGACAGCAGCCTAGAGCCCAGAGACACTGATAGTACTTTGGGGGTTGGTGGGAGAGTAACAGGGGCAGTTTCAGAAACACAGAGACTCACCCCATCTGTGGCAAACTTAAGGGAAGAAGCCCCTGAGCTGGCAGAGGGACGTGGAGGCTGGGAACCAGAATGGGGGCCTCATTGTGCCCCCTTGGGAAGATTTCCCCAGAGTTGAGACTTCTGATATGACACTGGCTTTCCACTGTCACTGGCCACATCGGACTCTGTTTCTAGGCTGGCCTGGGCAAGGCCACGCTCCATGGACTGGACATTGCAGTCTTGCTTTGTTAAGCTCAAGAGTCTAGCCTGCTTGTACTGGCCTCTGGTTGGCCCCACTTATCTAGCCCTCTGCTCCTGAAGGATTCAGTGGTGGAGACAGAAGTGAGACATAAGCAGACCCAACTTAAGGCACCATCCTCACTCAGAAGCTCCTGCAACAACTGTGCTCTCCCTGCTGGCCTGCGGGGAGAAGCACGCCTCCTCTACTCTGGCTACTGCTACTGACTTTATGGAAGTAGAAAGGGGGAAAACAACAGACTTTGGAGCCAGTCCCGTGTGAGTTTGAGTCTCAGAGTGACTCTGGGCAAGTTACTTAGGCTTTCTGAGACTCACTTTCCTCCTTTATAAATCAGGAAGAATAATCCATTGCTCATGGAGTTGTTAATGAGACATAAATGAGATAGTGTATCTAAAATGTGATTTGTTAAGTCTGATACGTAATAGATGCCTATTTGAGTGTTTCTGATACTCAGGATGGTTCTTGGGATATATTTTCCCGTGGAACAAAAAGCAGACTACTCATGACTACTCGGATTTTATGTTCAGCCACATTAGGGCTCTTATGGCCTGATCTGAAGACCTACCATTTGTTTGAGACCCTGTTAGGGATTGACCCAGCCCTTTAAGCCTCACCCTGAGTAAAAGCCATAGCCAGAGGTGGCTCCATGACACAGCTAAAGCACCAGTGCTCAGCTCTATGACAAGCCAATGGCTGCTCCTAACTTTGGAGTCAGGTATACCCTTTTGCTCTCCCCACAAAGACTCATCTTGGATTTTCTAGCCAGACCTTAAATGGCTCTCTGTGTTCCTATGGGCTCAGTGTTGACAACCTCTGATGGTGCCCTGTGGTTTCCAGACCAAACCATACCTATAGTCTTGGCCATCCTGCTAAAGACCCCACACGCTTCCCAGCTTTTACTCTATCCAGTCCTCATGCCACGGGACAGCAGCCCCAGCCATGAAGGAAGAGACCTGATCCAGGCTCTGGGGAAGCTGCCCAGAAGGTCCCTAGGTAAATAGGTTGCTGTGTCACCTGGCCACTTTCTCCCTCCCTACCTGCTTGAGAGACCTGTCATCTCAGGGGAGGGCGACCATGTAGACTGATTGGGGATTAATAATAGCTCCATACAACTGAGGTACACACATACTCTTGGACAAGGCCTTTTGGAAAGTTGGAAGGTATCTGCAGCCACGAGCAGATGCCAGGAGCACTGGCAGCGTAGGAGACCAGCTGCGCTTGGCAGGCAAATGTGAGCCTGTTTCCCACTCCTCCTGACATCGAGTGCATGGGAACTCACAGTCAGTACCCACAAAGCTCGCCTGGAAGCCAATGTGAGGCAGTGAAGGAAGGCCATGTACTTCATAGGTGTACAGACAGTGCCGGCTCCGTCTATCAACCGTTCATTCTCTAGCAGATGCTTCAGCAGACATCTCCAATAATCTTTACAACCACCCCACAAAGAAGATATTGTATCTTTTTATGATACAGGAAAGACATCGAGGGCTAGAGAGGCTAGATGAGTTCCCTAAGTTCACACAGCTAGGAAGTAGCAGGGTCAGCTATTTTTAAAAATAATTTATTAGGCCGGGTGCAGTGGCTCACGCCTGTAATCCCGTGACTTTGGGAGGCCAAGATGGGTGGATCACAAAGTCAGGAGATCAAGACCATCCTGGCTAATACAGTGAAACCCCGTATCTACTAAAAATACAAAAAAATTAGCTGGGTGTGGAGGCGGGCGCCTGTAGTCCCAGCTACTCGGGAGGCTGAGGCAGGAGAATGGTGTGAACCCAGGAGGCAGAGCTTGCAGTGAGCCGAGATCGCGCCACTGCACTCCAGCCTGGGTGACAGAGACAGACTCCATCTCAAAAATAATAATAATAATAATAATAATTTATTGAGGTGAAATGCACCTAACATAAAATTACCCGTTTTTCAATGAACAGTTCAGTGGCATCTGGAACTTTCGAAATGTGCGCAACCACCACCACTATCTCTGAAACATTCCCACCACTCCAAAGTAGAAGTTCATCATTTCACCTTCTCCTGAGTCCCTAAGCCAGGTTCAACTTCAGCCTGTCAGCCTCAGCCCCTCCTCTCTCGATAGTGCATTAGCAATGCCCATGAAAATGAGCCCAGGGTGAAGAGGCAGCCTCACCCTCGTCTTCTTCTCTCCTCAGCTCCCTGCGGGGGAGACCTGACAGGACCATCTGGAGTCATCCTGTCACCAAATTACCCAGAACCCTACCCGCCAGGCAAGGAGTGTGACTGGAAAGTGACTGTCTCGCCAGACTACGTCATCGCCCTGGTATTTAACATGTATGTACCTTTCCCCCGGGTGGGAGACGAAGGGTACAGAGTGGCTAGGGGCTCTGGGACCTGGGTCTCCAGATGAGTATTCACAGATCTGTAGCAGAGTTCTCAGCTCCAGGGAGGTGAAGAGGCCAAGAGAGAGAAACTAGCATTTATTGAACATCTACGTGCCAAGCACCATGCTCAGTGGTCTCATGCATATCATCACATCTAATCCTTGTAGTAATTTGTGAGGAAGCAATTATTATTTCCTCTCTACCTCTGAAGATACTGGGACCTGGAAAGGAGGCCTTTGTTGGATGCCCTTGCCCTGCCCTCTGCATTCCCAGTCTGCTTCCCTGGCCCCTTCCACCCCACTCCAGAGGTATAAACGGGCGGGCTTGGGTCCCAGGCACCCCCTCATCTAGCTCCTGCACTTGCTATTCCATTCCTGCTACAGGAAAGCTCTTCAAAAGAACTGCCTCTGCCCTTCTCTACTTCCTCACCTCCCATTCACTCTCAACCCACTGGAACCTGGTTTCTGCCTCCATGGTTCTACTGGAAACTCCTGATAAAAGCCACCCACGAACTCCTGGTTCCAAACAAAACGGGCCTTTCCGTGTTTTATCCCACTCCACCTCTTGATCACCCTTTCCATCCTTAGGCTGCTTTTTCCCTTGGTTTCTGTGAAGTTACTCTTCCAAGTTCTCCAAGCTCTTCTGTGACTTCACGTGGACCTCTTGTTAACCCATCTTCCTTTTCCAGGCTTTGTCAAAACCTCCTCTTCTTCCCCTACACCCGTTTCCTGGACAAGTTCAGTCATTCCTGTGTCTCCACTCTTATAAGTGGAAGACTCCATTCTGCCGCCCACCCTGGCTTTATTCTGAGCGTCAGCCTCGCTATCCAGCTGTTGGACATCTCTGTCTGGGGCCTGCAGACACTGCAAATGAGCATGTACAAAATCAAGCATATTTTTTCTCCCCCAGAAGAGCTCTGTTCGGAGCCTTGGGGCTGGCATTGACACCTGCTCTCACGGCTTCTTCCACTAGCAGCAACCAAGGCATGCAGCCTCTACCGCCTTCACTCTCCTCATGTATTTTCCTCTTCTCCATCCTCCTAGCTCCTGTCCTGGTTTAAGTCCTATCATTTCCCATCTAAATTACTGCCCTCATCTCCTAGCTGGTTCCTGTGCCCCATCTTGCCTTCCATGCCGATCTCTCCCTTAGCTAGCTGTCAGAGTGATCGTGTCACTCAAAAATGCTGAAATAACCACCCTACTTTCCATTTTAACATCCTCTAATGACAGTGCTCAGCAATAAAAAAGAATGAACTACTGATACATGCAACAACGTGGATGAGTCCCAAAAATATTATGCTGAGTGAAAGAAGACAGACATAAAAAAGTACATAATGTATGATTCAACTCCTATAAAATTGTAGGATCAGCAAAACTAATCCCTGGTGAAGAATTCTAATCAGTGTTGGCATCTGAGGGTAGGGAAGGTTGAATGGGAAGGGGCATTGGGAACTCTCTGGGGTGGTGGGACAGTTCTGGGTCTTGATATGCATGTGTCAAAACTGATAGAGTGGCACACCTTAGGGCTGATCATTTCACATGGTGTAAATCATACCTCAATTCAAAAACAAGGAAACAAACAAATAGATCCTTTATTTTTAAATCCTATCATGGCCCTCTATTGCTTATAAATAAAGGCCCAAACTTTGGAGTTTCATTCCAAACAATCTGGTGCCTGCCTACCTCTCCAGTCAGCCCCTACCCTATCCTAAGCCCACCCCATCCTAAGCCCACCCCATCCTAAGCTCTAAGCTCCAGCCAGATGGAACTCCTTGCAGTTTCAGGGCCTCGCAGATTCTTTCATGCCCTTATGACTTTGCCTCTGTTTCTGCCTTCACAGCAACTTCCTGTTCCCTCCTTGTCCTATCTCTAAGGGTCTTCTCATCTCCCAAGACTCAGTTCAGGCTTGATTTCCTCCATAAATGTTTGATTTTTCATCCTCCCCAAGGAACCTTGCTTTGTGTTTCTGCTCTGCCTCGGGCTGACTTTATACATTATTTTGTTGTTGATATATCTGTCACTTCCTACAGCACCATCAATTTTTGAAGGCAGAAGTGGTGTCTTACATGTCCCCATGTCCTTGGCACCTTGCACGGTGCCTGGAATATCGAGGGTGCTCAAAATTTAATGATAGAAGGAAGGGAGGGACAGAAAGAAGGCAGTTAGTTAGGAAGTGGCGATGCCATCATTTGTGACCAAGACTCACTCCCTCCGAAACCCTTCGCTGGTGACTTTCAAAAGAGCAGATGTCAAGAAGCTGAATTACAGGGGCAAGAAGACCATGTCACCCAGCCGTGGTGTGTTGACCCCGCAACTGACACCAGTGTGACAAGGTGCCAGGTGGGAAGGAGGCCAGTGCGCATCTGGCTCTGTGCCCCCTGCCTCCCAGTCCCCCACCCTGTCTCTTAGCCAGCCTTATCTCCTTTGTCCTAGAGATGCATGGCCTCCTCCCCCTGCTATATATCTTAGCCAAAAGGTAGAACAGTCATTTTACTCTCAATCTCAAATAGAGTACAGTAAGTCCTCAGTATCATCAACAGGTTCTTGGAAACTGTTGACTTTAAGTAAAACAAAGTATAGCAGGTCTTCAAATGTTTCCTTCAATGTCATTTCATTATATTGTTTTGTTTTGTTTCTGAGACAAAGTTTCATTCTGTCACCCAGGCTGGAGTACAGTGGCACAATCTTGGCTCACTGCAACCTCTCCCTCCCGAGTTTAAGCAATTCTCATGCCTCAGCCTCCCGAGTAGCTGGGATTACAGGTGCATGCCACCACACCCAGCTAATTTTTGTATTTTTAGTAGAGACAGGGTTTCACCATTTTGGCCAGGCTGGTCTCAAACTCCTGGCCTCAAGTGATCGGCCCACCTTGGCCTCCCAAAGTGCTGAGATTACAGACGTGAGCCACCATGCCCAGCCTGTATGTTCATGAGAAACAAACAATTGGTTTTGTTATATGTCATTTCACTTAAAGTCATGGTTTCTGAGAGCCTGTGGACAATGCTGAGGACTTGCTGTATCTGAGTATCCCAGACCATGGCTGGGCATGAGCAAATTTGCATCTGAAATCTATTCTCTGCAAGCTCAATTACTTTTCTACTGTTTTCATCTTTGCACACTTGATTGGTATCAATTGCCTTTGTTAGATATATACTTAAGAGTGGAATTGCTGCACCAGAGCGCAAGCATACAGGGGGAACTTCAAAAAGTTTGTGGAAAAATTGAATTTAAGATGAAAATAAAAAATATAAACTTTATTACTCAACATAAACTCCATCAAGTTCAAGACACTTTTGTAAACAACTATTCCAGTCATTTCGTCCATCCCTAAAGAACAGAGGGTCCTGGTAATTTAACCATGTGAATGTAGTCTTTTTTACTTTATTAACTGAAGAAAAAATGGGTGCCCTTTAAAGATGTTTTTAAGATTAGAAAACAAAAAGCAATAAGAAGGAGCCAAATCAGGACTGTAAAGTGGATGCCTAATGATTTCCCATTGAAACTCTTGAAAAATTACCTTTGTTTGATGAGAGAAATGATCAGGAGCATTGTTGTCAGGCAGAAGGACTCTCTCCCGAAGCTTTCCAGGCACTTTTCTGCTAAAGCTTTAGCTAACTTTCTCAAAACAAACTCCTAAGAAGCAGATGTTATCATTCTTTGGCCCTTCAGAAAATCAACCACAAAATGTCTGGAGCATCCAAAAAAAAGAAAAAAACTCATTACCTTGACCTTTGCTCCACTTTTGCTTTGACTGTACACTTCCATTCCCTGGTAGCCATTGCTTTGATTGTGCTTTGTCTTCCGGATTGTACTGGTAAATCCATGTTCCATCTCCTGTTCTTGGGAGAAATGTTTCAGGATCTTGATCCCACATTTTTTAAATTTCCACTGAAAGCTCTGCTTTTTTTTTTTTTTTTTTGAGACAGTCTCACTCTGTCACCCAGACTGGAGTGCAGTGGCACAATCTCTGCTCACTGCAAACTCCACCTCCCGGGTTCACGCCATTCTCCTGCCTCAGCCTCCTGAGTAGTTGGGACTACAGACGCCCACCACCATGCCCGGCTAATTTTTTGTATTTTTAGTAGAGACGGGGTTTCACCGTGTTAGTCAGGATGGTCTGGATCTCCTGACCTCGTGATCCACCCACCTTGGCCTCCCAAAGTGCTGGGATTACAGACATGAGCCACCGCGCCGGGCCAAAAGCTCTGCTTTTGTCTGCAGCTGATCTAGGCACAATGGTTTTGACACCCATCAAGTAGAAAGTTTGGTCAACCTTAATTTTTTAGTCAAAATTGTGTAATCTGAACCAGTCGAGATGTCTATGGTGTTGGCTCTCGTTAGTGCTATTAATCATTGGTCCTATTCAATTAGGACACAAACAAGATTAATTTTTTTCCTCTCCAATTGATGTGGAGGTCTGCCTTGGCAGGCTTCATCTTCATTATCATCCCCTCCCTTCGTGAAACAAGTTATCCATTTGTAAACTGCTGATTTCTTTGGGGCATTGTCCCCATAAACTTTTTGTAAAGCATCAGTGATGTCACCATTCTTCTACCCAAGCTTCACCATAAATTTAATGTTTTTTCTTGCTTCAATTTTAGCAGAATTCATGTTGCTCTGATAGAGGCTTTTTTCAAGCTGATATCTTGTCCTTCTTAATGCCTCACATTAGATCCTGTGCAGACATGTTATAACAAGTTAGTGTGAGTTTATTTTGGTGCAAAAAACTTTTGAACTCCATGCATAATTTTTTCATAATATGCATTTTCCATCATTTTCACTCGAGCCATTCCAGTGGGATAAATTACATTCATGAACTCTAATATTCAATTTTCTCAAGTAAGTTTTTAAAGTGGATTTTTCCCTCATACCAGGGTCAGAATAGCTAAGGGTTAGGACATTTGTGGGTGCTAGGAGTGGGGCAATAGCAGACCCTGAGGAGAGCTAGAGCACTGGCTTGGGATGAAGGCACAAAGCTAGGGTCCTTCATGGTAACAGGTCCCTTCCTCCCTGAGAATGGCACCATAGTTGGCTCATTCTCTCTTAGAAAATGAGGTTCAGTACAGCACAGTATAAAGACATTAGTGTCAGGTAAGAGAGTTGGGTTTTGGACCTACTTTGGTTGACAGCTTTGTGTCCAGAGTTGGCAACTCATTTTCCCTTCTGTATAAGGAGGATGTTAGGTTTTCAGCTCCAGATTTGTAGACACTGACTGGAATCTGGCTCCTCTGCCCCTGAGCCTGCCTCTTCCATCTTCTCACCTGACTGAGGTCATCAGGGCCTCACCTTCTCCCTTCCCACCAGCCAGTCTTCAGGGGTTGGGTACCAGTGGGAAGGTGGGCTTGCTCCCTGGGAGGCCCCATGCTTTGGTTGAGCCTAAGACCCCGGCAAAAGCCTTTATTTGACCTTAGTGGGGTGGGGGTGGGATGTTTTTCTTCCCCAGCTTTAACTTGGAGCCTGGCTATGACTTCCTCCATATCTACGACGGACGGGACTCTCTCAGCCCTCTCATAGGAAGCTTCTATGGCTCCCAGCTCCCAGGCCGCATTGAAAGCAGCAGCAACAGCCTCTTCCTTGCCTTCCGCAGCGATGCATCTGTGAGCAATGCTGGCTTCGTCATTGACTATACAGGTAAGGGCCCCGGTGCCAGAGAGTACTGAGGACAGGTCCAGCTAACATGGCAGAGGGCAAGTAGTATAGCATAGTGAGGAGAGCCCTGGGCTGGACCACAGCAAGCCCACACCAACCCTAGCACTGCTGCCACCTGCAGAAACCTGCCTTTCCTGCGGCCCCCATCTGGGCTTAGTCTTTCACCCCTATATTCTCCAGGGGTGGGAAAAAAGGGAACCAGCATTCTTTTTGCACCCCATCTATTTCCAACCACTACTCCTCTTCTCTTTTTCTATGAGGGTCATTCCTAACTCTACTTCAACCTCATAGCTATCAGCTGGTATCTTCCTTCACTCCACTTCACTAAAGAGGATTCTGATATGAGGCTCAATCTTCCTCTCCACTCAGAGCTTCTCACCATCCTGGGTAACTTCAACATCCCTATGGACAGCCCATCTAATCCTAGGGTCACGGTGCTTAGACCTCTGTCCCAAAGACACTCCTTGGCCACACTCTGACATCTCGTCATAGACTGGTCACTTTCTGATACCTCCTGATCACATTTACTCATCCTTCCAGCTGTGCTAATTAAGGCACATCTGTGCTAATTAAGGCAAGTTCAATAGTGTGGTCAAAAGCAAGAGTCAACAATTTTTCTCTTAGAAATAGTAAATATTATAGGTTTACCTATCACAACTACTCAGCCCTACTACTGTAGTGCTAAAGCAGCCACAGACAAAACATAAAGAAATGGGCGTGGCTGCATTCAAAGAAAAATTCACTTACAAAAACAGGCTGTCCCTGCCCAGTTAAGAGCATTGGCTGTCAAATTAATTGGATTGAAAGTTCACGTTTATGACTTAACATTTGCGTGACCTCGGATAAAGCATTGAACCTCTTGAAGCCTTCATTTCTTCCTTTATAAAACGATGGTAGGAAAATTCCTGCTTCATAGAAATGTAAAGATCAGTGAGTCCATGCATGAAAGTCCTTGGTACAGTGCCTGGCACATATCATGCATTCTATAATGTTCAAGTATTAGTAGTAGTAGTAAGAGGAGTTCCAGGCTCTTGAGCACTCCACTGTCTTCTACGCTATTATCTCTTTTTGACCTTTTAGTCTTCCCTAATTATCCCAAATCCCATTATCTAAATCCCAGCTCCCTTCCTTGCTTGATTTGTGAGCTCGGCAAGTATTATCTCTTGGAACATCATCTACAAATTGTTGCTAGTAATAATTATGTTGCAGGAGGTTAAGATTAAAAGATATTTTATACATGCATATTTTATTCATATATATATATGTATAATGCTCCATATGTACTAAACACTCTACAGATGCTCTGGGAATGATAGATTTTGTTATCGTTACTATAACCCAGGTTCACCCAGGCCTCATCAGCCTGAGCATACAAATGAGGTCACATTACCAGTTAAAATTAAAAATTTTCTGGCTCATGTTCCCCACTTGCATAACATAGGACCTCAGATACCTTTTAAAGTGTCCCCTAATTAAATATTTCCGGCCACCCCGGGAATATCTCACATGAGCTCACACATAACACTAATTAGAACAATGGCAAACTTAGTGCTTGCCCACTGCCAGCACCATCCTAAGTGCTCTATATCCATCAACTCATTGAACTCCTCATAGTTCTCGATTATCTCCTGTTTGTCAGGTACAGTTCTAGAAGACTGGTGTGCAAAATGGAGAATGTTTTACTTGTAGTCTTCTTGCCTCACGGGGCTGGCCTAGGGAATGGATATTCTGCCATCCTTTCTTCCTCCAGGCACCTGCCATTTGGTAAACCTCCTGGGCCCAAACCCTCTTCCACACACTGATATCAGCACAGTCAGACACTTTGGAATTCTAACAGAAGCCACAACTTAGACCCAGTCTGGGACCTCCATTGCTCCCACCACCACCATCCTCACTGCCATATCATCACCATTTCTTATTATTCATCTCTTCCTTCATATTCTCATCAGTACCCTCAATTGCCCTGCCCCCTAGTCCTCCAAGTGCATAAACCTTGCAAAACTGTACCCTTTGTTGAACCCACACCCACACGGCTGAGGACACCCAGACAAAGCTGCACAAACATGATACTTAGAGTCACTACAAGTGATGTCCTTTCCCCCAGCCAAGCCTTAGCAACCACCAGAGCTGCCTCTGACTTGACCCAACTGAGTTCTTCTTGGCAGAGATTCCAAAATCCACCCCAAATGTTACCCCGTCAGCCTCATTTTTTATAAGACGATTTCATTTCAGCTTCCCTGGATACAGTAAGCTATTGGGTAGAAACCCCCTCAGCTTCCTCTCCAGTCACCTTGTTCATGGCTACCTGCCTGTGGCCATCTCTCCCCCAGGTCTTCTCCAAGGAAATTCATGGTCTAAGAGCCATACTTTCAAATCCTCTTTCCCAGTGAAGTTCTTTCCACTTTTGCCTATTGACCCAAGGTGGTATGTAGAGGGGTCTTTAGGTCTAAACCATAACCCAGGGGATAAGACCTCCCCAGCTGCCATCGGAGCCAGCCAAGCAGCCAATTACTGGAGAGAGGGGAGAAGAGAGGCACAGCCTACAGACGTATCCCCCATCACCCTATTAGGATCTGTAGTGCAAGTACCAAGATAAAGATAACTATGTGTGTTTGAGGGGTAGGGGGTGCCTGTTGAAAGCCTCAAGCATCCTTCATTAGTTCATTCGTTCATTCCTTCCTTTCTTCCCAGACTACACACCTCCTAATATTAGTCGCCCTCTACTATCTCCCTGGGCCTCTGGTCTAGTAGCCCATTTGGTGGAACCCAGGGACCCCTACCTTACCCTCTGGTCTGCTTCTGCCTATGCCAGGATCCCTGGATTCCTGGAATGGGTCTACTTTGCTATCAGATCCCATGGCTTTGAGGCTATTCTCCCATGTACAATATCTTTCTTTATAGGGTAGGCTCCATCACTTCATAACTGTATGCCCTGAAACAAGTTGCCTAACTCCTCTGAGCATTGCTGCCTCATCCATGAAAAAGGGACAGTGACACTAAACGAAGGAGTTGTTGTGAGGGTTAGCACATAGGCACAGCATCAAGCAGAGTGCCCAGTGCCAATAAGTACTTGACATGTACTTTGATCCACCCACTTTCATCCCACCTCCTTTTTCCTTTGTCACTGGTATTGCATTTGCTGTGCCTTTGTTTGGAAGGGAGAATGGGGCTAACCCAGGGGAACACAGTACATGTTCTTTTCTGTTTACTGAAGATATAAAGTGTGAGCATAATGTTTTGCACATGTAATAAGTGTGGGATATTTATAACATGAATGTTTGTGATAGACGTATGTGTCCCATATGCTTTGCCAGCCCATAGCAAAGAACTTAGACATTCCACACCCTGTTAAGTCTGGAGAGAACCATAGATGGAGAGGCAGCCCACTGAGGACCTCCACAGGGAGGCAGGGCTGGGTCCTCAGGAAAAGCAGAATTGGCCTCTGCATCCAGGAGGTATCTGTGTCCATGTCTTTTGGAGAGATCCAGGGCTCTGCTAAAACTGAGAGTCTGGGTATCCTGGGAACTGTGGCTTCAGGGGTCTTATTTGGGGGGGTGAAAGGGGCCTACGAGAGCCCCACATAGAGAGATGTGGCTGGACTCAGTGGGGCTTAGCACAGGGGAAATGACTCTCTGAGATTAACCCTTCCTCTGACCCAAGGCAGAGAGACCAGGAGCCTTTCTCCACACACAGCTTCCCAAGTGAGAAGCAGAAACAGTTTGGTAGAATCTTAGGAAATATCAAAAAACCACTCAGAGCAACTTAAGCAAACAAAGGGGTAACTTATTATAAAAACACAAGAAACAGAAACCCACTCAAAACAATCTGACACAAAAAGGAGACATGATTATAAGAAAACAACAGCCTAAGTAACTTAAGCTAAAAGGTTTCTATATTTTAACAATACAGATAACAACAACTCTGACACAAAAAAGCAAAATATTTTTAGAATACAAGAGCCCAAGGGCAGAAAGCATAAACTCCCAAAGGACTGGAATCAGGATGGCAGAGGCACAGACTGAGACCATCATCCACACTCCAGGATCGTTCTCTCTCCTCCCTGCCTCCTTCTGAGCACTTGCTACATTCTCCCCTCCCTGCAGATCAATTTTCCTTGCTTTTCCATTCTCCTGGGATAAATGTGGCTGTCTCACTCCTGACTTTCGTTTGTTTTTGTTTGTTGTTGTTTTCTTTTCTTTTCTTTTCTTTTTTTTTTTTTTTGAGACAGAGTGTCACTCTGTCACCCAGGCTGGAGTGCAGTGGCGCAATCTCAGCTCACTGCAACCTCCACCTCCCAGGTTCAAGTGATTCGCCTGCCTTAGCCTCCTGAGTAGCTGGGATTACAGGTGTGCATCACCACACCCAGCTAGTTTTTGCATTTTTAGTAGAGATGGAGTTTCACCATGTTGGCCAAGCTGGTTTTGAACTCCTGACCTCCAGTGATCCACCCGCCTTGGCCTCCCAAAGTGCTGGGAATACAGGTGTGAGCCACCGTGCCCAGATCACTCTTGGCTTTGAATCACTTCCCAGTTTATATTCTAGTTTCAGATCCCAAAGGATCATCTGAGGGACCAGGCTTAATTCAAGTATCCACTGAGCAGCATCATGGGATTAGGCTTTTGCAGAAGGGGCAAGAGCAGATCAGGCATTTTTATTTATTTATTCTTTCAGTAAATACGAATTGAGCAGCTACCATGTGCCAGACCTTCTTACAGGGGCTGAGAACAGACCTGGAAACCAAACAAAGTCTCTGCCTCCATGGAGTTCACATCCTCTTGACAACTAGACTGACAGACCCTTCTGTAGATGAAATGTTGGAAGCCCACCTGGTTCTAAGGCAAAGAGGGGTGGGTTTTTAGATGTCTCTGTTCAGTTGCTTATGAAGGGTGACTGTAGTGTCTTAGTCATCTCTGGGCAGACTTTCTAGGAGATGATTCTGAATGCAGTCATGTCATCTGTGGATTTCTATTAGACCATTGATCAGAGACACTTCTATTCTGAATTCATCCTCCTGGGTGGCTTTACCCTTTGCTAAAAGGAAACAGAGAAGAGCAGGGATCCTGTGTTTTGGATACAGTTACTAAAATGGAGTCACAGGGAGGTTTATGTCTTTCTCCAGGCCACGGATATCAACAGAACCAGTGGGGTGGAAGGACCTTTATTCTCATATACCAGCATGTGTGGCAGCCTTTTCCTAGGCAGGAATGTGCTGAAACATCCATGCACATGCGAGACATATTCATTCATTCAACAAATGCTTGATGACTCCTACTTCATGCCATGCCCTGTGCTGGGTGTTGAGAATACAGCAGGGAGCAAAGTAATCATGGTCCCTACCCTAATGTAACTTACAGGTGAGTGAGGGAAACAGCAAGAAGTAAGAAGCATAAGAAGTTAGGAAAGAAAACAACAGGCTCCTCTAAGAAATCAGAAGGGTTGTTGTGAAGGCCTCTCTGAGCAGGATCCATTTAGACAGAGCCCTAAAGGTTAAGTAGAAGCCCTCTGTGCCAGAGTGGGGGCCAGGGGCGTTTCAGAGGGAAGAGTTTGAAGTATGTGTTAGAGAATCTGAAAGAACACAGAAAAGACCAAAGTGAATCGATTTTTAATGGAAGGTCCTAAAAAGCCTGTATTTTCTCTTTCAAGCCCTTGGAAGTAACACTGTGGGCCTGGAAGCTACGGCCACACCTGCTACCACCCCTATTCTCACCACCTGCTGCTGTTATGGGTCATTCTTCTTAAATGCAAATTAGAACTATCTTCCATTCTGCCTCCTTTTAAAGGAATGCATGTTTGTTGGAAAAATTCAACCAATATATAAGCATATAAGATACACTCTTAAAGACTTAGCATGCCCCCAAATACCATCATCCCGTGCAATACCATTATTAACAGCTTGGTATCTCATTTCGGATACTTTCTATAAATATAAAGTAATGTAAAGTCTGCACCAGGAGTTGGCAAACTTTTTCTGGAAAGGGCCAGAGAGTAAGTATTTTTACTCCAGATGGTCTCTGTTGTCACTGCTCAGCTCTGTTAGTAATGCTAAAGGCAGCCACAGACAATATGTAAACAAATGGCTGTGTTCCAGTAAAATTTTATTTACAAAACCAGGCAGCCACCGACCTGTGGGCTGTAGTTTGCTGATCCCTGTTCTATATGAATGAGATTGCACCATATGTACTCATCTGTAATCTGATTTTTTTGTATATGAGCCCAAGAATAGATCTTGGACTCCTTCCCATATCAGTATTCAAAGAATAGTGCTATTCTTTTAAAAGGCTGCTAGTGTTTCAGTAGATGGCCCTAATCCACCCTTTGTAACCAGTTCCTTACTGGTTGAATGTTTGGGTTGTATTCAGATTTTTGCAGTTATAAGGTTTGGAAGTAAGCCTTATCTATTAGGACCAGAGAGAAGCTGGCTCTTCTCATTTTCCCATTTTGAAGGGCTTGGGTTTTATTTATTATAATCACCATGATGTTTTAGTCATTTAGTGTTATCATTCACAGCTGAGCTTTGGTTTGGCTGACTAAAGACCTGATTTTGGTCTTAATTCTACCTCTAAATAGCTGAAAGGCTTGGAAGACTCATTTGGCCTCTCTGATCACCATATTCCTCATCTATAAACTGAACATGAGCATAACTGGCCCTGCCTTCTGCAGAGGGTATTGTGAAACACAAATGAGATAACGGCTTGGAAAGTGCCTTGAAAATTATGAAGTGATATTCCTATGTAAGGGGCTATCATCACTATCATTATCCTTGTCATTATTATTAATGTGGTAATGCTTGGGATGATGAGCTCATCTTTCTCTTACATATGAGTAAATATAGAATAGAGTCTGTAGTTGGAATCGTTGATGTGGTTGTTGATTTTCCAAGCCTCAAAGTATTCAGCCAAACAATTCAGCAGCCATTTATTAAGCCTCTATTATGTGCCAAATAGGGCCAGCCTTGGTGCCAAGTTCTGTGCTAGTTGCCAGGGTTATGAGAAGATTAGGTGATGAATCCTCTCCTCCAGGAGTTCAGAACCTACTGGAAAGAAATACCCTTACCCAAGCTACCAAAATAGTGTGATACATGTTATAACCAGGGAAAGAAAAACAGAATTCTGCCAGAGAGAAGGCAGCATTAAAAGTGTAGGATTTTGCCACACAAATAAGGAAAGAAAGGACATTCTGACATCTGTAAAGTTCTGGGCCAGTCATACCCAGCTAGGGTCCAATGCTGGTGTAGCAGTTACCCAAAAACAGTTGCCTGAACAAGGTAGGCATTTATCAGACTTCCTATAAAAGAAATCTTGAGGACAGTGCCCAGGATTGATGAGGGAGCTCCACCTTGGCTCCTTTTGTCTCCCTACTCTACCATGCTAGTCCATGGATCCCATTTCAAGGTTATCTCTGATCCAAGATGTCAACTGAGATTCCAGCCATCATGTCTGAGTTCCAGACTGAGAGAAGGAGGAAAGGTGCAAGGAAGGAAAGGCCAATAAGCATTTCCCTCAGCTGAGTCAACTTCTCTTAAACAGTCTTTTTAAAAGTTCCACAATAATCCACTGAAGATATTTATTAAGTGCCCACCATGAGACAGACACTGGAATACGGCCGTGAACAAAACTGAACAGCTGCCCTTCTGAAATCTATATTCTAGTGGAGGGAGACAGAAAAAAATAAGCTCAATATAGAGTCGATGAGAGAGTATTAACTGCAGTGGAGAGAAATATAGCAGAGGAGGGTGTTGGGGGCATTGGGGAGAGGAGTATTGCAATTTTAAGTAGCTGCTCAAAGAGTGTCACTGAAGGACAAATTGAGCTAAGTCCTGAAAGAGGTAAGAGAGGGAGCCACAAAGACCAGAGGCCAGTGTGGTTGGAGCAAAGCTAGCATAGAGACAACAGGAGCTGAGGTCACAGAGGGGACTATTGGGGCCACATGTGCAGGGCCTTGAAGGCCTGTAAGGATTTTGGTTTTACCCCAAGTGAGACAGGAGACTATTGGATTGTTTTCAGCAGACATGATCTAACTCGTGTTTACACGAGGAGGCTGGGAAATGTAGAATTTAGCTGATGCCTTGAAGCTCTGGATAAAATTGGAGTTCTGTTATTGATGGATGAAGGTGGGGAAAGTGGTTATTGGGGACTACAGCTAGTTTTGCCTCTTATGAGCTGTGTGAACTTTGATTCCAAGTTATTTAATTTTTCTGAACTTTAAGTAAGATTTAACCCACTTTGAATTTATAAAAAGGATAGATGAAACAAAAGACATGATGACAGGTCCCTGGGTCTCTATGACTCACATATGGGTCACCCAGTGGCCATTTCTATTCTGGCCAGAGATACTAGGCATATGGAGAAGACAGATTTGATAAAGGAGGTCAAGGCAATGCATCACGGGGCACATGAGGAAACCGCTGAGGAGTCCCCTGTGACGAGTGGCTATGTTCTCAGTCCCACTTGGGTTTAAACGCAGTAGTGCATCCAGAGCTGCTCCACTCTCAGCTGCAGGCAACGACTTAAGGTGCAGGATGTTCTCACATGCTCCTGTGCAATAGTGAGACTCTCGGAGTTCCATCCCATCAGTCAACCAGATGATTGGCAGCTGAGTGACAGCCTCAAGCAATGGCCGCCTCCTGTGTAGGTAATCTAAAAGGTACCCAGGTGACAAGGACCGCCCTCAGCAAAATTCCTCCTGAGCCATTCATCTCTGATGAATGAACACTGATCCCTTCTATTCTGGTTCTTCCCTCCTTAGCTCCACTCTTTGAATTTCTGAGTCCTTCTGCAAGTACTGTCAGCACCCTTTTGTGAGTCCCCATCTCTAGACCTCTCTGTTGCCCCCCAATAATGTATCCTCCAAAATGCTCATCAGTCAACCTGATACTCAGTTGCATCTCCCTGGTACTGACTGGCCTCAGCTGTATCCTGTTACTGCCTAGCCCTGGTGACAACCCTCTTGACCATCAGTTATCTTAGAACAAGGAGGACTGAGGAAAGGTAATCATGCATAGAAGCGTGAGCATGGGCTCCCAGGAGCTCCTCAGGATTTCCAGCTGATGGTGAGGGATGCTGGAGAGTGTCCTACTCCAGAGATTTGGGACCTGGACTAGTACTCTCAAGCCACAGGCAATGTCAAGAGTGGTCTTGTTTGGTGCAGAAGGACAGAGTAGAGGACTGTTTATTCATATCACTGTATGACTGATATGGAAGACATGTAAGGATCAATAGCCACATGAAAAAAATACTGTGGTTTTCATAAACTGGCAAGCACCCAATACCCGATGCAAAGCCCTAGAAAACTGCACTGGAGACATCAACTTATCCCACCGGTCGGGTAACCCAACCCAGAGGTGGAAGTGAGTTTTGTACTTCCTCCCTGAATCTAAGTATTGGTACCCATGCACTCAGAAGTACCTGCAACAGATGGGTATGACTGGGCCTGCAGAACAGATGCCAGCTCCACTCCCCAGCCAGTGGTACAGATGGGGCAGAAGACAGAGGAAGAGAAAGAGCATCTCCAAAAGCAGACTGTCTGCCCTGCTTCTCAGGTGAACACAAAAGGCCAGGAGGCTGCTAAGTGTGGGGGGTCAAAGATGAGCAAAGTGGTGGGCTGTGCCTAAGCACTGACCTTTACCACAATGACCCTGCTGGCAGCTGACATATGGGCCAGGGACTGTCAGCCCCCACCAGCCAGAGAAACACATGCTTCCTTGGGGAGGAGCAAGCAGGGGATGAGAGAGGGCCTCAGGGATTTTGCTGGGGCTCCTTCCTCTGTCGGTCAAGGCAAGAACATGGGAGGAGGAGGGGAAATTGCCCTCTTCAATGTGATTTCCATCCTTCAATTTCTACCCAAATTTAGAGACGTTTCTAGACCTGAGGGGAATAGGAGCCACAGTCACGCATTCCCATGTGCTCTGTGGCTAATTAAAGTCAGGTTCTCCTCATGGGCACTGGAGCCCAAGAATAGCCTCCTCATGAGCCCTCTGTGTGTGTGCACGTGTTTGTGTTTCTTTTTCCCAGAAAACCCGCGGGAGTCATGTTTTGATCCTGGTTCCATCAAGAACGGCACAAGGGTGGGGTCCGACCTGAAGCTGGGCTCCTCCGTCACCTACTACTGCCACGGGGGCTACGAAGTTGAGGGCACCTCGACCCTGAGCTGCATCCTGGGGCCTGATGGGAAGCCCGTGTGGAACAATCCCCGGCCAGTCTGCACAGGTGGTGGAAGCCCTGGGATGGCAGGGGTCTGAGGAACTGAGGGCATGCCAGGGGCAGAAGGCACTGTGGGCTAGGGAAGGGAGGGGGGCAAGGTCCTCAAGCCCGGTTCCTCCAAGCCTGGCAAACCTGGGTTTGCCGTGGATGTGTATAGAAGTGGCTTATAATTCACTAGGTGTGCAGTTCCTGTCAAGGTATCATCTCAGAACACATGGTGTCCCTACCCCCATTCACATAGATGCTCATGCCCTCAACAGAGGCCCCCAGACATGCCACATCAGGGGGCTCACACCAGGGAGAAGTCATTTAAAGGTGGCTCCTGGACTAGTTCCTAGGCCTAGGGAAAATCACTGAGAGATCAGATATGTTGAAGTAAGGCCCGCAGAGTGTGCTGATTCCAGGTGGATCTGGGTGAGCCATGGGGGTCCTGACAAGAGGGATAGGAATGAGTATCAGGGCTTTAAGAGCTTAGTGACCACCTGTTGAAAAGCCAAGGGTACCCCTTTGTCATGGTAAAAGAGGCAGGCTCAGACCCGCCCCTTGTGGAAATTGGGCACGGTGGAGAGGAACAGAAGGTGGCTGGGTCACATGGGCTGGCCGCTCCCCATGGGGTTAGTCCGGGGAAGCTTCAGCTCCCTACTCAGGCTGACACTCACTGTCCAGGTCAGATGTCAGCCAGGGCAGCCGATCATTTCTAGCCCCACATGTAAGCAGAAGAGTTTCCTAATGTGCTCCCTCAGGCTGTGACTTCAGGGACCAATGTCAGGGTTAATAGGTAGAGGGCAAGAACTGACACCTGCCCAAGAGGGCCCTCGGTAGCTTCAGGGCAAGTTTCAGGCCACATGCCAGGCCAGGGTTGCATGTCCTTGGGCAGGGCAGGGTCCGCAGGACTTCCCTTCTCCAAGCTAGGGGCCGCCCACCTCAGGGCAGCCCTACTGGGGCCAGAAGCTCAGGCTGGAGCAGAACAGAGGATGGTCACCGGTAAGAGGCCCACAAGGTCACCTGACTCTCTATCTGGTTTCTCTTTCAGCCCCCTGTGGGGGACAGTATGTGGGTTCGGACAGAGTGGTCTTGTCCCCCAACTACCCCCAGAACTACACCAGTGGACAGATCTGCTTGTATTTTGTTACTGTGCCCAAGGACTATGGTATGGGTTTTGGTTGTTGTTGTTCATATGTTTTCTGACTCCTCACCCTCATTCCAAAATGGGCAATTCCTCAGACTCCTCCCAGTTATAAAGCCCCATTGTGGGAATTGCGGAACAGTCTCCCAAAAAGGACGGCCGAGTGCTGACATTTCTCAAATGGGCTGCAGAATACATTCCGGACACAAGAGGGCAGAAGGGCACAAGTGAGCCCCGCCAGAACCAAGGGGACAGAGTTGGTGAGAAACTGGCCAAGACAGAGGGAAGGCAAGGTGCCCCAGGGGACTACCCAGTATGGCCCAAGTCCTAAGGGAGGTGCTGCAGATCTAGACCTGTTAGGAACCCAGGGTGAGTGGCCAAGGAGCAGGAGGGAGGAAAGGAATGGGATGGAGCTGGGCTTGAAAGTGCAGGTGAGGGAGACCAGGGGCCACATCATTCTGGTGTCCCATCTGAGAACCAAAGCCTGGTCCAGAAGCTATAGGTAGGACAAGCAAGAAAAAAGTGAAAAGCAGGCCAGTGCCCTGGGAAGACAGAGAAACTTCTAGATTCCAAGAGATGTGGGCAGAAAAACCAACCCAGGCTCATTACCTGGTTGGCAGTGGGGACATTAAAGAGTCCTGCCAGCCCTGGAGGCATTCAGGAAGATGAAGGGCAACCAGGTGACCAGGCTGGCTTCTTTCTTCCTGGATCTCCTCTTTGTAGGAGGACTAACAACCATATCTAAACACAATTGATGTTGGGTGTGGCAAAGGACATCAACATGTCCCGACCACCCGGGGAGGAGCAGGAGGGAGGGAGCAGCCTGCAGAGAGCCAGCTCCTTATTCCCCAAGACAGGATGGGCAAGCACAGAGCAAGGCCTGATGCTTGAGGCGTTCGCCAAACATTTAGTAAGCGCCCATTGGGGGCCATGCACTCTACTGGGTCCTGGAGTTGCAGAGATGAGAGAGACATGTTCTCTGTCCTCTATAAATTCCCAGTCTCATCTCTACCCATAGCTCCAGCGATCAGTACACCCACTCCTGCCCCAGAACCAGGATACCTATGTACATGTACACACACTTCCCAGTATACTGAGGTGGTCTCAGACCTGCAGGATCGCTGTTAGAAAAGTCCTGAAAGGCTGTCCAATCTGATCTGCTACCCAGAGCAGAATCCTTGATAGGTGGGCATGCAGTTTGTGCTTGGATCCCTCCAGTGATAAGGAGCTCACAGCACTCACTACAGATCTCTGTATACAGTTTTCAACTCAATGACACTGACTAACTGAACTTGGGACGCCTGAATGTGGGGTCCTGACATCGCATGGAGAATGAGGGATAGTACCCAAAGCCCTCTGATGGCCTCCAGTAGCTGCTGCAGCTGCTGTCTGGGAAAGGAACAAAGTTGGCTCAGTTTCGCCTCCACCCGCCTGACCTTTGGGTGCAGCCCTCCATGTTGTCTTGACCCTTGTGAAGGCCAGCCCGGACTTCCCAGCTCCCCGCCTCCCTGTGCCGGGTGTCTGGCCACTGCCAGACTGTGCCACTGCACTAACCAGTGCAGCAAGCCACAGCCCAGGAACCAACAACTTCCCCAGGGCTGCCCTCCTCCTGGCTTGGGCCCCTAGACCCCTAGATCCCCTCTCCTGCCCCCAGCGTGCCTGCCCAGTCCCCACACCGTGTCTCCTCCACAGTGGTGTTTGGCCAGTTCGCCTTCTTTCACACGGCCCTCAACGACGTGGTGGAGGTTCACGACGGCCACAGCCAGCACTCGCGGCTCCTCAGCTCCCTCTCGGGCTCCCATACAGGTATCCGGGGCTCGGCCAGGGTAGGGATGGTTGTGGGCCGGGGGCATCACGGCCGGCTAAAGGAAGGAGGCTCTAGAGGCACCCCATGGCCGCAGGTGGAACCCTACGGCTCTGCGTGCCTGTCGTGCTCTGGTGCTTTTCTACAACGCAGCAGCCAGCTCCTGAGAGCTCCAACTAGCGGGGCCTTCAGCAGCTGCCCTTACCTAGGCTGTGTCTACACCGCCCCCTTGTGGTGTAGCCTTCTCCTGTTGGTTCGTATTCAGATGCAACTTTTTTTCTTATTATAAATGTATTGCATTTTCATTACAGAAAACTTAGTGACAAAACAAAATAATTGCATACAGAATCAAAACAAAGACTACCCCGAAAGAGCCCACTGACAAGATGTAGTGGACTTCCTTCCAGTCTTTGTATCTACTTCGAAGTTTACGTATTTTATTCAACAAACCAATATACATATTTTATTGAAATATTCGCTACGAGCTTTTCTCTGTCATTTTTTTTCCTCTAGGCTAGGAGTTTTAAGTGCCACATAGTAGTCTCTCTCATAGTTAGTTAAAATTTATGTAACGAATTCCCTATTATTGAACATTTAGATTGTAATGTTTTGTGCTTATGAATAGTAATGCAATGTATTGTACATACATCTTTATACACATTTCTGTTACTTTAGAATATCTAGAAGTGGAATTGTCAAGTTAAAGGATATGTGAGATCTTTAAGGCTTTTTATGCAGATTATCAAATATCCCTCTAGAAAGATCTTGTCAGTTTGATCACCAACAAGAAAGAGGGCATGTTTTATTCTCACAAAAACCAGGTAATTAAAAAAACAAAAGCGTCATCAGTTTGAAAAGTGAAAATGGTATCTCATTTTCTAATTTTCCTTGTTTTATTACTAGTTAGGTTAAATTTTTATAATGTGTTTATTGGCCTGTGCATTTTTTGTGAATTTATTGTGAATTTGTGTTGATTTTTCTATAAGCACTTATTTTCTTATTTATTGAGTAGAGCTCCATATTTTATAAGCTATATAAATATATATAATATGCTATAAAAAGCCCTCCTCTCCAGCTTGTCTTTTGCTATATAATTTTCTTCAGGGTGCTTTAATGTCAGAATATGTAAATTTCCCATGCTATCAAATCTATCAATGTTTTCTTATATAGTTTTCTCCTTTGCTTTTATGCTGGTCAAATAAATATTCCTCTGTGTTTTCTTTCACTTCTTAGTTTCATCACACTGCTTTAATACCTTTGGAATTTATTTTGATTTATTATTTGATATAGGGAATCTAACCATATTCTTTCAAATATAGTTAATCTGTTGTCCTAGCAGAATTTTCAAAATGCCAAATTTACATATACTAAATTTTTATGAAGTGTCTGTTCTTAGACTTTTTATCCATTTCTTCTAAGTGTCTATTTATTCCTTTTTCCGTTTTAATTATTATAACACTATAATAGTGTTTACTATATAATAATTTTAAATACATGGTACTATAAGTCCCCAGAGCCATTCTTTGTTTTGAATTTTTATTGGCTGTTGTTGCTTACTTTTGCCTCCAAATTATATTTAGAAATATTTTGTTAAGTTTAAAACATTGCATCAAAATCTTGACTGGGATTTAATAAAACTTATACATTAAATTAGGGTGAACTCACATGTTTATATTAACTCTTCTTCCCATCCAGGAATACAATATGTCTCTCCATTTGTTTGTCTTCTGTAGCCCTTGGGATGGTGCTATAATTTTTATTTAGGCAGTATTCATTTTTTGTTAACTTTATTCCTAGATATTTCATGGAGATTTTTGTTGCTGTTGTAAATGGGTCTTTTTTCCCCCGTTATGTTTTCTAGCTGGTCTTTACTAGTATATTCAAAGACTGTTGTTTTTGGCATATTTGCTTTGTAAAGTCATTGGACTCTTCATAACACTGCTTACACTGCCAACTAATTCTCCTGGCTCCTCTAGGCAAGAAGTAATATCATCTGCAAATAAATTTGTCTCATTATTTTATCTCCTCCTTTTCAGTGGTTTTTCTTTTATTTTCTTCAATGGTTATTGGTCTATTCAGGTATATTACTCTAATATCAATGTTGATATTTTAGCTTTTAGTAAAAAATCCATTTCATAATTTCATTTGCATTTAGTACCACAATGTATATAATGTACTATGGTGATCTTTACCCTGCTTTGTATTAGTGGTGACATTCCTGCCTTTGTTATGCTGCATCGTGCATTCATCATCCCCTTTTTACTCGGCTGTACCAGGTGTTTTGTGTTTTTGTGGTTTTTTTTTTAATTTTTATTGCTGCAATTTATCAATTATTCTGCAGTTTGTTGTTGCTATTTTTTTATTAATATCTGCCTTTATTTCATCATTTCCTTCCTCATATTTTTCTTCTGATTATTTTGTTCTTGTTCTAACTTCTTGAATTGAGAGCTCTGTTCATTATTTTCTCTGTGTAATAAAGAACATGTTTACAGCGATGTATTCACCTCCAAGCATAGTTTTGGATTCATGCCATAAATTTTGATATGTACTATGCTCATCATCATTACTTTTTAAATAGCTCATCATGGTGTTGTTTACTCTTTTTGCCCAAGTGTTGGCTAAGAATGTCTTTTCTTTTCCCCTAAGAATATGGATTTTATTCTTGTTGCATTAAACTTTTGTGTTAATTTATATTTTTATTTCCATGTAGTGAAAGAATGTGGCCTGTACCATTTCTTCTTTGGGGATTAATTGAGGTCCTTTCAGTAGCCGAGGACCTTTTTTTTAGTTTTCTAAATATTTAAGAAGGATGTGTGTTCTCTGTAAGGTAGAGAAGCAGGACGAATGAGCTCAGGCTCTACAATCACACTCTTTTCTTAGCTCTCCTATTTGTTTTCTAGGTGACTTAGGGCACAATACTTGACCTCTCTGAGCTTCAGTTTTCTCCTCTGTAAAATGCAAAGAGAAAGAGTCCTACCTCCTAAAGTTAGTGTTAGGAGTAAATGAGTTTTGTAATTGCCATTAAATCAATCTTACTCAATTTTGTTATTCAAATCTATTGTATCAGTGATTCTCAACCAAATGAATTTTTTGTAACCACCACCTCACACGTACACACCCAACCAAGAGTGTAAATCAGGAACTCCTGGAGTAGGATGCCTTTTCAAAACAGATAGATAGATAGATAGATAGATAGATGTATAGCTATAGATTTAGAGTTATAGTAAAGATTTTCAAGTAAAGAGATATAGAGAGGTCTACATTTAAGACCTATAGATGTAAATATGGATGTAGATATAGGTGTATAGGACCAGTAGAAACAGGAAGGAAAGGAAGGAAAGGAAGGAAGGAAGAAGATGGGGGAGGAAGATGAGAGAGTGAGAGAGAAATAAAGATGTATAAGACCTGTAGATGTCAAACTCCTGACCTCAAGTGATCCACCTGCCTCAGCCTCCCAAAGTGCTGGGATTACAGTGAAACCCCATCTCTACTAAAAACACAAAAATTCACTGGGCATGGTGGTGGGTGCCTGTAATCCCAGCCACTCAGGAGGCTGAGGCAGGAGAATCACTTGAACCCAGGAGGCAGAGGTAGCAGTGAGCCAAGAGCGCGCCATTGCACTCCAACCTGGGCGACAGAGCGAGACTCCGTCTCAAAAGAAAAAAAAAAACCTGTAGATATCAATATCAGTATGTTCAGAGAGTCCCTTATTCCTCATTTGGAGAAACACTGATAACGAGCCATTGATACTGATGGGAGTGTACTATGTCCCTGTCCCTGAGTTGTGCTGGGGGAGAAAAAGCTTAAGGACCACTACTCAACAGTCTTCATTTTGTTTTTCTATTTGATATATCAATGATTGTGAATGTTGCATGAAAGTATTTCCCATTACAATTATGATATTTTGTTGTCTTCTTGTATTTCTAGCAATTTTTGCATCTGTTTTCCTGACATATCTTCTCTCATTTTCTCCAAGTCTTTTTCTTTTAAGAGGAAGTTGACTCATTTATTTTACAAGTGAATTATTTGGTCTGATATCTGTCATCTTGTATTGTTCTTTCTGCGCTTTTGTTTGTGTTGTTTTGATTTTGCTTCCTCGCTTTTCCATACATACCTGACCCATCTCTAATTTTTAAGTTTTTCTTGATATATTTGGACTTTTATATTAATGTTATAGTAGTTATTTTTTAAATTGTGGACTTCTTCCCCAAGAGCAAATTTTTGCATTTGCATTTTGTTTTGTTAGCTCATTGACAATAGTTATTATACTTTTCTGGTTGTATTTATCCCTGCTGTTTCCTGAATTCCCTACTTTAGTTTTGGGTTTTTATTTTTTTTTTCAGTAGGGCTTATAACTGCAGTACTTTCTGTACCATGCGTATATGAGAATGCTTTCCTTTTGACATGGGATATAAATGACAACTTGATTGTAAATCAAATTATGGGTCAAACTTTATCTTTCAAAACTGCAGTAATTATTCCACTCTATTCCAACATTTACTATTACAGACAAATTGGGGTCCAATGTGATTCTTTGTCCTTGTAAGTAACCTGTGCTTTTCTGTCTATATGATTTTCTTTTTTTGTTGTTGTTAATTAAAAAGACCACTGGAATGTGTTGTGGTGGAGGTCTCTTCTCACTAATTCTACTTTGCACTTGGCAAATATTTCAATCTGTACCTCACATCTTAGGAAAAGTGTCTTCTTCCTTAAATGATTTTTTTTTTTTTGAGACAGAGTCTCACTCTGTCACCCAGGCTGGAGTGTAGTGGTGCGATCTCAGCTCACTGCAACCTCTGCCTCCCAGGCTCAAGAGATTCTCCTGCCTCAGTCTTCTGAGTAGCTGAGACTCCAGGTGTGCTCCACCACACCCGCCTAATTTTTGTATGTTTAGTAGAGATGGATTTTCACCATGTTGGTCAGGCTGGTCACAAATTCCTGACCTCAGGTGATCCGCCTGCCTCAGCCTCCCAAAATGTTGGGATTACAGATGTGAGCTACCTTACCTTGCCTTAAATGATTTTTTTTCTCCTTCAATTTCTCTGTCTTCTCTTTCTGGAATTCCTGATATATGCATATGGATTTTTTTTTCATCTTTCATGTCACTTGTCATTTCTCTCGTTATTTTAATCTCTTTATCCTTTTTCTGTGGATTCTGAGAGAATTTCCCAAATTTCATCTCCACTTCACTGTTCAGTTTCTGTGGAATCCAGCTGCTTGCACTAGCATTTCTCGTCTCTTTGCAGCCTTTATTGATCTCAGATCCTTCTTCCTCTGACTTCACAGATGCGATGCTAGATTTAATCTCATGACAACCATGACTGAACATCTGCTGAGAGTTTTGCCTGTTCTTTGGTGTGGTTCACATAAAGTATTTGCTTTGACTTCTCAAAGTGATCTCCTTCCTCAAAAGTTTAACATTTTTTCTTATGTCCAGTGATTTTACTATTTGCTCTCCCTTGAAGATGGGGCCCATGTGCCTTCAGGGCTGAAGTTGACATGGGTTCTGTGAGAGCTCACTAGGGTCCTTATCCACATCTGTCAGGCCAAATAGAAAAGTTGAGTTTCACTCTGCTCACATCCATCTGGAGGAAGAATTGGAGATGGCAGTGATAACAAAGGGAGGCTTTGTCTTCATGAGTTTCTTTCTGCTTTGGCAGCTACACGTGAGCTGGGGGCAATAAATGTTAGCTGGGACAATGACTCCTAGCCAGGCTTAGCCCTCTGGGTCACATATACATCTAAGCCTGCCTTGCAAAAGCTCTCTGCTCCCCTGTTGGTGGCATCACATGAGCTTCCTGGAAGTACAGGTGGACCTCCCAGTAGTTCCTTTGTGGGTCCCAACTCTAGCCCTCACTGTAGTGGAGATAGAGCCTGGTTCTCTGTAATCCCTTCTTTCCTCCTGAGAATGGGGTCTGGGGTCAGCAGCCCTTCTCAGGGGTCCCTGAGGCTGCAGGGGGGCAGCAGGCAGAGTGGCCATGCTGCTGCCTCCACCCATGTTCTCCCTGCGCTTCCCCAGGATGGCAACTACACTAATTGGCTGCAGGTCTAGTTGGTGCTGTCTCTCCCCGGCCCATCTGTACTGCACCAGGCAGAAGATGTACCTTTGTCTTCTGCTACAAAGGCTGTCACCCTCCTTTGGTTTCCTGTGCTCATACAGGTTCCCCCCAGTTTGTATGTTATTGACCAGCAATAGTACATCCTGGTTTGCCTGGGACAGTCCCACCATAACTATTGATAGCACTTTCTTTGACTCTCAAAAGTGTTCTAGTATGAGCAATAAATTACACCATCCCTCTGGTTATCGATCATTTCACAGGATGGTGGGAGAGTGTCTGGGAAAGACCAGTTGCTCCTAGATGATCACATCATCCTCCTTCCTAGAAGCCGATGCTATTTTTAAAAACTCAGATTGATGTCAGTTTTCCAAGTAAATCACCAGTCAGTCGGCTTGGTAACAGCTGCTGTCTCCATCCCTGTTGCTCCACACATCCCTAGCAGCCTTCTCCTTTCTGGCACAGGTCATTTAATCGTTCTGGGCCTCTCTTTCCTTCTTTATTAAATGAGGGTACTGAACTCTGTCATGCCAACCTCACAGTGACCACAGGTCAAGTTAAGACTGTGGATGAAAAAGCTTTCTATAAACTTTAAATTGTAAAGTGCAGTAAAAAATGTGAGATTTTATTTCAGGAAGGCCTGGAATATGGAAGGAATTGCTGCATGGGGTACTGGCAGCCCCTCCTTCCTGGCCAGGATTTCATCTTCTGGGCTCACCTGCTGGATTCACTGTTCTCTCCTCCTTGCCCCTTATCTCGGCAGGAGAATCATTGCCCTTGGCCACCTCCAATCAAGTTCTCATTAAGTTCAGCGCCAAAGGCCTCACACCAGCCAGAGGCTTCCACTTTGTCTACCAAGGTATGGAGGACATGGACGCTGGAGATAGGAAGGTGATCTCGGTTCTTAAGGGACTTGTGATAGAAGGAACAGGGATCTTTGACCTCTAGTCTGAGTCCCTTTCTCAGGGTGTTTGGGGGCAGTTACTAGTTTGTAGGGCAATTCCCTGAAATTCAGTTAACTTTATGCATTCACTTACTCAGCAGACATTTCTTAGACAAGTTCTGTGTTTAATGAGGAAGGAAATCAGACAAGGGCAGCTAATTTTTTCCCCTTCCCCACTCCACCCATTGTCTGGCATGGTCCAGATGGCACTGAAGAGACCAGCCCAGGCATCTTACCTAGACCCCCCTGGAGCTTGGTTTTGTCTGCCAGGCACAGTAAAGGTGCGGGGAAAACATAGGCTTTGAAGTGCCATGGACATCGATTTGAATCCCACCTCCCCACCTTCGAGCTAGGCTCCAGCTACGCCAGGCCTCAGAGCCTGTTTGCTCACCTGTAAGGAGAGGGCGATCGCAATGCCTCACTGATAAGATGCAAAGAGGCTTCAGGAAGTAGCTGGTACCAACCAGCCAGTCGGTGTTAGTTCCCTTCCTTACTGGCCCAGAATGGCAGTTTGGAGCATCCTGGCTTTCACCCCCCACAACCTCCGCTTGCCAAGGAGAACATCTACTTGTGTAGGGCCCAGGTTCTAAGCATGGTCCTGTTCATTCGACTCTGCCCAGGATGAGCTGTGTTTCTCTATGCAGGAGTGATCCTGCCACAGGGAAGGCCATCCTGGGCCCATCAGCCATTGTGGGCAGCAGGAGGGAGAGAAGACTGGGGTCATGGAGGGCAGGGCCCCAGGCAGGATCTTAAGGCACATGGGGAAAACAGGACAGAGGCAGAGCAAAGGCCCTGAAGGTGGAGGAGGAAGGCCCATTCTCCTTGCTAGGGAACGTGGGACCCTGATGAGTGAGGGGCGTCATTGGGAAGGCAAAGAACAAAACTGGGCCTAAGGTCTGTGGGAGGTCCACGGCTCTACCTCCCGTGCTTTCCAGGAGCTGTGCTGTAGCCCTGTGTGTCCAACTATAATTCAGTATAACAGGCATCCTCCTAGTTAGCCCTCGAGCCCTTCCCTACGGGAGAGCATCCAGAGCCTCCCAGGGTTTCATCCAGACGGTCTTTGTTCCAGACCCGTTGTATGTCCGTCCCTGGGCCAGTTTCTGGGGGGTGAGGCCTCCCCTCAGTGCCCTTGTCCCCCACAGCGGTTCCCCGAACCAGCGCCACGCAGTGCAGCTCTGTGCCAGAACCCCGCTATGGCAAGAGGCTGGGCAGTGACTTCTCGGTGGGGGCCATCGTCCGCTTCGAATGCAACTCCGGCTATGCCCTGCAGGGGTCGCCAGAGATCGAGTGCCTCCCTGTGCCTGGGGCCTTGGCCCAGTGGAATGTCTCAGCGCCCACGTGTGTGGGTGAGTAACCAGGACCCGGGCGTTGGGGGTGCGGGGGGCGGCACGTAGTCCTTTCTCTCTAGGGGAGGCAGTCAGCCCCAGTGATGCCCCATGACACACAGCGGCCGCTTCCCACCGCATGGCTGAGGTGGGGTGTCCCAGTCAACCCCAGTCCCCGGCGCTGTGGGCTGTGTAAAGACAGCCGGTGTACTGGGGACGGGGCACACGTGGTGAGAGGAGCTGGGCCCAGGGCCCCGAAGAGAGTTGCATGGTGAGAGGCCGTGGAGATGGCAGGACTGGGGACATTAGGGACACACCCCCATGGGGAGGAGGACAAACAGAGGCTGGGGGCCCTGAGGGAGGAGTCAGCTTGGGAAGGCTCCCACGGGAGGCCACAAAGCCTCTGACCCGACGGCCTCTCCTCCCAGTGCCGTGTGGAGGCAACCTCACGGAGCGCAGGGGCACCATCCTGTCCCCCGGCTTCCCAGAGCCGTACCTCAACAGTCTCAACTGTGTGTGGAAGATCGTGGTCCCCGAAGGCGCTGGCATCCAGGTAGGGGCAAGGAGGCACCTCGGTCAGGCAGGTGGCCGTCTGCTCACAGGTAACTGCTCACAGGTGACAACCACAGGTGCTGGCTGGTGCCAAGGCCTGAGTCAGGGTGAGCCAGAAAGAGACATATCAGCCCTGTACCTGCCCCTGCGGCTAAGAAGGCTCAGTCCCAAGTGTGGAGATGTGACGCTAAGGAGGCTCAGTCCCAAGTGTGGAGATGTGGCTGCCATGCAGAAAACACAGCAGGTTCCAGGCCCCAAGAGCTTCAGGGGCATGCGGTGGGAGTCCGGTAACACAGGAAGGAGGAGAGGTAGACATTGATTGGCCCTGGCCAGGAAGGGAGGCTAAAAGAAGGAATGGGCCTGGAGCTGGAATCTGAAGTATGGAAAGGATTCATAGAAGTTGTTTCTCAAATGGCTAAAGATTTTCTTAAGATTGTGAGGGTTAGAAGGGGAGGCAGTGCTGATGAGAAGAAAGAGCAAAGCACCCAACACAGATGAAGCACAGAGAACCCCCAGGCACACACCTAGGGAACCGCGCACAGCCTGAGCTGTAGAAGCTGAACTGGGAGCATAACTAGTACCCAGGGGTAAGAGCCAGGCAGAGGGAGGCCCCAGCATTGGTGCCAAGGCAGGGAAGAGGGTCAGGAGCCTGCAAGGCCAACAGAGAGGCAGCAAACTGGGAGTCCAGCAGACAGATCTGGGCAGGAGTGAGTTACGGGCTCATTGCTGCAGGACATCTGATGCAATCAAGGCAGGAAAGTGGGGAAACCCAAGGAACATTCCAGAGATGAGGAGACGGTCAGTGAGACTGTCTTCCCACTTCCTGGAATTTCTTTTCCCCATTCTCTGCCTTGCAAAATATCCCACTGTCTTCTAATCATTTTTTTCCACATCTGTCTTCCCCACTGGACAACAAGCTCCTTGGAGTCGGGGCTGCATCTTACTTTTATTGAAAGGGACTAGCACAGTGTTAGGCCCAGAGTAGATTCTCAACAAATTGAATTAACTACGGGAAGGGCAGAAAGGGAAAGCAGAGAAGGAGGGAGGGATGCAGGCTGCCTAACCAACAATTCACTCTTCTGCCTTCCCAGATCCAAGTAATCAGTTTTGTGACAGAGCAGAACTGGGACTCCCTGGAAGTATTTGATGGTGCAGATAACACTGTAACCATGCTGGGGAGTTTCTCAGGTAAGCTGGGTTTCCAGGGGCTTCAATTTGGAGGGTAGTACTAGAGCTCATCATCATGAACATTGTTATTATCATTATTATTATTGAGATATAATTTATATTCCATGAAATTCACCACTTTCAAGTGGACACATCGGTGGTTTTCAGGAGATTCAAAAGGTCCCGCAACCATCACTACTATCTAATCCCAGAACATTTTGACCACCCCAAAATAAACCAGGTACCCATTTGCACTTCCCTCCCCAGCCCACACCTAGCCTCTAGTAACCAGTAATCTATTTTCTATCTCTATGGATTTGCCTATTCCAGGCATTTCATATAAATGGAAGCCTTCTGTGTTTGGCTTCCTTCACTTAACATGATGTTTTCAAAGTTCACCAAGTCACAGTATGGTTCAGCACTTCATTGTAAGGACAGAGCATATTTTATGTGTCCGTTCATCAGTCAATGGCTTGTTTCCACTTTTGTGCTGTTATGAATAATGCTCATGCACAAGTCTTGGTGTGAACACATGTTGTCACTTCTCTTGAGTATATACCTAGGAGTGGAATTGCTGGGTCATGTGGGAACTCTATGTTTAACTTTCGGAGGAACTTCCTGTTTTCCAAAGTGGCAACACCATTTTGCCATTCTAGTGATGGACTTCTGACTGAGTGTGGTGTATAGCTGTGCCCAGTGGCCAGGGCAATTATCTGAATCTTTTAGGCCCAGAACTCTAGGTGGCCAAGAGATAAAGAAGAGTCACATGCTTCAGATAAACTGTCCACACTGCAGGACTGCTCAGAGAATAATACAGGTCAGAGTTATCCTGAAGATGGCTATGAGGAGACCCAACTCATCCCTCACCCTCCTGCGGGCACATGGCTCTGCCCGCTGAGCAGGCTCATCTTACAGGAAGCAGATTGGAGTTTCCCCTCCCTCAGCCATTGGAGACCTAGCCCTCTGAGGAGTGCTAATTTGTCATTTAGTGAGTTTCATAATTGGGGACATCTGGGGGCCTTGGGAGCCGAATGTCAGCAGGTAGCAAAATCCAGAGGAATGGGGAGGAATGCAAGGGCCTGGAGGAGCCAAACTTAAATGACCCCTGGTGTCTTTGCCCTAGGAACAACCGTGCCTGCCCTTCTGAACAGCACCTCCAACCAGCTTTACCTTCATTTCTACTCAGATATCAGCGTATCTGCAGCTGGCTTCCACTTGGAGTACAAAAGTGAGAATCCAGGGTCTTGGCTGGTACCGGGTTCAGGGTGGGACCTAACAGTTACTGAGCCCCTTCTGAGCAAGGATTAAACTGGAGCTGCATATTGTCCATCCCACTTAAGCCTTCCCACAAACATAGGTGAGGATGCTAAAGCCCAGAGAAGGTCTGAAACCTCCTCAAGGCTGTGTTCTCGTCCAAGTGTCTGTTACTCGAAAACCTGTATGCCTGCTCAGTATCCACACCAGGAATGGGAAGGGGACTTGCATTGGCCAAGGTCCCGGTATATAATTGGGATGTAAGAAAATTGTGCTTTCCTCCCCCAGGTCTAAAACCTGGCCTTTCTAACCCCTAGTTCTATGATGTGATTATTTCTGAAGTTCCTCCTCTCATTGGCTACCTCACTCATCTTCTACCAGATTTCTCACTGCAGGCTCAAACCCTTATATCCTGGCTTCTGGCATCCCTAAGTGGTCACTACCAAATACTCTTCACAGAAAAAGATTTGTGGATGTGCCTTCTGGGGAACAAAGAAAGAGGTTTCTAGGGAAACTGCTTGCATACTGGGACTGCCTGCCCCACCCCCTTTCTCCACTGGGTACAGGAAAGAATAGGTAGGCAGCAGCAATTTTTACACTTTTATTCAGCAAATACTTATTGAGCATTTACAACATGCCAGGCACTGTGCTGGGTTTTGCCAGGATTGGGAAAGATTAAGATGGGTCAGTCAAAGTCCACTAGAGAGAGGTAGACACATAGACAGAGAGGTGCATGACAGCATTACAGGTGCTCTCATGGATGGCTCTAGATGGTAGAGAAGTGGTTCAAGGGAGAGAATGGTTGTGGGCGGGTGGAGATGCACACGTTGTGAAGAAACATTGAGCACCTGCAATGTGCCCCGCCCTGTGTTAGGTCCCCACAGTACAAAGGTCAATAAGACAAGGCCCCTGCCTTCAAAAGCACAAAATCTAGAGGGAGAGATGGACATGGACACAGTCATTTTAGTGAAACCTAAGAAAGTGCAGAGGAAAGGAGAGATGCTAAGAAAGTACAAAGGAAAAGAGCTAAAGCTAGCCATGGAAGGCCTTGCAAAAGGGGATGCCTGAGTTAAGTTTGCAATGAGAAGTGAAAAATGCATGAAGGCATGGTTGGCTTGACCATCTGTGACAGCATGGGCCTGTGCAGAAAGAAGGCCCACTTGGTGCTAGATGCCTGATTGGGTCAGAACTGTATGTTATGCACATGTCCATCTGGGTCTGTGAAACAAATGAACTTCATCCAGCTGCTTCAGAAAGAATTAAACAGATCCCAGGATGCTCATCACCTGAAAGAACTGAAGCATGCACCTGGAAAAAAAAAAGACCCAGGACAGCTAGAAGCAGACCCTGCAGGGTAAAGGGTAGGGCAGGGACCTCTGAGACTCCTTCCAGCAGATATGTAAGGCTTCACTTCTCTGGTGGAGTGAAATACCCTGGGTTTCTTGACTAAATCACATTTTTTTCCTTTTATCCCTTCTTCTCTGTTCTCTCCAGTTTTGTTTCTCTATCCAATATTTTGAGCTCTTAAATGTTCCCTAGAATCTTCTTTGTTCTTTCTTCTTCCAAAGATACATTTTCTTTGTAAATCACTTTGCCATTCTACTGCCTCATTCCCAGGAAAAAATCCACCTCTTCTCAATTTTCTTTATCCAAGGGGACTGGCAGTTTTCTCAGTAGCTGACATTTCATGTGTTGTCCCCTCATGATGGGAAGAGCTAGGGAGAAACAGAGCTTTCCACTGGTATTTGGAGACCAGAATTCCTAGGAGCCAGGACCCTGTAGTTATATTTTATTTTGTAGGATAATCTACAAAGAGCTCACAGACAATAGAGAATTAACTGCTATTGTAGAGGCAAATGGTTTTGAAGGGTACTGAAAAGTCACATCCACTGCTATGATTCATGATTAATGTTTATTTAATTTAAATGGAAATGGAGCAATATGCTTTCAAAAGTAATAAATTACATATGATAAAAAATAATTTTTCCTTTGTTGTAAGCATGGCTTAAATAAAATCAATCTGTGTAGCATAAGATAAGTTAGAATGGACTTTTCTATATCCCCCCCCATTTTTCTCTTCAGCCTCATCTTTCTCCCATTCCATTTTTCTTCCTACCACGCTTTTTTGTTCTCATTCTGCTCTTCTCTCCATCACTGGACAGTAAGTAGGTCTTTCCAATAAGTAGGTCTACTTAGTTGCGACCACTGCACCAAATAGTGAGTTTTGTTCTACTTGGAGTGTGGAGAGGAAGGGGGAGAAATAGACAAGATGACAAATGAAGCACTTGAAACTCAGTTTGATGGTTCTTTTTAATGCTTGTCCTTGGGGTCTTTTGTCTCAGCTGCTGAGAGTTTTGGACAAGGCTCAAAGAGTTTTCATTTCTAAATATCACACTCACATCTTAAATGCACATGTGGGACAGGAATTGCCTGGGAAAAGTGTGAAGGAATTTGCAGAGTGATAGCAACGTTCTGTGGTTTTGACAGGTGTTTGGGTTACAAAGGTACAGGCATTTGTCAAAACTCAGCACATGTACACTCAAGATTATGATGTTTACTTGATTGTTACCATGTTCATGCACAATTTGTGCATTTTGTTATATGTGAGTTTCCCTCAGAAGGAAAAACAGCACATGTAGTTATCAGAGTCTCATCTCTGAATGTGGCATGAGGACTCATTAGCTGCTGCCTGGGAAGATGGGTTGGTGGCTGGTGGTCTAGACTGATTGGTCCTTCCCTGTTTCTTTTCCATGAGCCCCTAGCGGCCTGTGGGCACTGGATACACGTGGGCTCCTCAGGGAGCCTGTGTCCCCCAAAGGAGCCTGTATCCCCCAAGGGAGCCTCCAGAAGGGCCAAGGCTGCCATCTCCCACACTCTCTGGGCCATGCCACCCAGATACACAGTCCGCCATCCTCCCCTTTCTGCCGCCTTGGTGAAGAAGACCACTTTAGAGTTTACAGCTACCTCTCCGCCTCCTCATGAGTCTTCTGGCCCTTGCCCCTGGAGAAGTGCCCTCCAAGTCCAGTCCAGCAAGACACAGAAACTTTTTAGTGCATCTGAAGTGCCTGCACCTGTACATGGACTCCTGCAGAGCACAGGAGAGGCAGGAAGCCCCCTGTCTGGAAATGCTACACTCTCATTTGCTGTGTGGGAGGCAGCCAGGGAGGGATTCAAAGCAGGATGAGGGCCGTTTTAGGAGGGGAGGCAGGGACAGCAGGGGACAGGGTCAGACATGGGCTCATGTGGCCTCAGGGCTTGGCTTCTGCTTGGCTGACCTGGGGTCAGACTGGGCTTGGTCTGAATCCTGGGTCTGTGGCTTACTAAAGGAATGTTTCAGCGCCTCCTATGGCCTGTGTCCTCAACTGTGAAATGGGATGTGAAGACCTGCTTGAAGGGTATAAAGGGATACCCACACCAATGGGCCCCAGCCTTGCTCATGAGAAGTGCTCAGTGAGCACTTCTCTTGGGATGATGGTATGGACAGGCAGAAAGGAGGAGGAGGAAGATCAAGCTGGGTGCTCTAGCAAAACATTGTGTGCAATGCCAGGCATGTAATGAGGAATAAATGAGTGCAGGTTGAATTTGAAAAGTCAAAAAAGGAGACTGAAGGAGGAGCGTTTGAGATCCCGTGGAGGTGATCTTGAAAGAGGACTAGGCCAATATCATGAAAGTCCTTAGAACATCAGCATGAGAAAGTTGGATTCCATATGATAGGCCATGAGGACCTGCTTCAAATCACTGAGCAAGGAGGTCCCACGATTCAAGGAGAAATTTTAAGCAACACAAGTTGCCTGTGAGTGCAGGATGGACTGGACTAGCAGTGGCTTGGGGTAGGGGATGAAGGAGGGTTTTAGTAGGGCCAGTGCTCAGTGAGGCCAGAGCTGAACATGGGAGGCAAAGTGTGAGAGGCCACCAGTGCTGCTCCCAGAAAGGGGCTGGCCTGACCTTGAAAACACAACAGGAGAAATAAGGCAGTGGAGAGTCTTATCTGCTAGCACACTTTTCTCAGAGTCTTGGAAAGTCAGACTCTAGCTGAGCCCCTGAGCATTGCTGATATGTCCCTCCCTGCTCTCTTTCCTTCTTGACTTTCTTTTCTCTCTCTCTCTCTCTGTCTCTCTGTCTCTCTGTCTTAGCCCACAGGATCTGTCTTCTTAGGATAAGGAAGACAGAGGGAAGTTAAGAGTAAGAAGCAGGAGGGATGTGGGAGGAGAGCATGCAGAGAAGTCTCCCTAGCTAAGCCCCCTAGCTAAGCGCTCAGTGGGTGGACAGGACAGCCAGCATCCCCTGGGATCACACCCACCTTCCCCAAGGAGCTTTGGTCTGTTGAGCCTCCATGCCATGTAAATATTCTGTTTTTCTCTGTGTGCTACAAGGTGAAGAGAGTTGGGAAGAACTAGCCTACAGGACGAGAGAAAGCACAAATTAGAGGCACCCCTTCTCCCTGCCGCCAGCATCACCCCAGCCTACTGCCACATTGACCTGCTGGGCTAGTCCATTCTCCTTTCCTTCTGTCCCTGTCTTGTCTAGCGGTGGGCCTGAGCAGTTGTCCGGAACCTGCTGTGCCTAGTAATGGGGTGAAGACTGGCGAGCGCTACTTGGTGAATGATGTGGTGTCTTTCCAGTGTGAGCCGGGATATGCCCTCCAGGTACCTCCCCTGACACCCTAGAGCAGGCAACAGGTGTCCCCTGAGATGTGGTTGGCCAGCCTTGCACCAGCAGAGCTACAGTCACCAAAGAACAGGGAGTAGCCCCCAGGTCCCCCGGGTACCATTATCCTCTCCTGGAGCTGTTCATGCAAAAGATAAACTCTGCTGACTTAAACAATTTGGCACAAGCCAACCCCCAATGTGTTCCTGCAAAGTTGGGTTTGATTCGGCTTTAGGGAAATTTAATTTCCCTTTGAAGTCCCTCAGGGAATTTAGTAATTAAAGGAATCTCACAAGGAAACCTCTAATAACGAGAATTCTTTAGCACTGGTTGTTAATAATTGTCCTTCCCCAAATTCTCTCTCCCTCTACCTCACTCCCATCCCACAGTGGATCTGTGTGTCTTTGTGTATCTTGTTCCTTAACATGAGGCCCCTGAACCAGACCCCTGTACAGCCCCTGGTTGTACATACAATTGTGCCCACGGGGACAGCTAGCCCATCCCTGTTCCTGATTCCTCCAGGGCCACGCCCACATCTCCTGCATGCCCGGAACCGTGCGGCGATGGAACTACCCTCCTCCACTCTGTATTGGTAAGACAGCCCAGACTTTACAATTCATTCCAACCCATTTTCTCTCAGGGATCTTAGCTCAGTAGTGTATCATTGAGTTCAAGTTCAAATCAGAAGAAAGTCTGATATTCTGGATTTGTTCCAAGTCAGTCATTTTAAACTGATGTTTTTATAATCTCTAACTCCCATTTAATGCAGTCATCACTTTTGGAAACCTCTGCCCCACCAAATGAAAAGTTACAGGAGGTTTGCCCATTTGAAAACATGATGATGACCGTTCTGGCTCTAGTTAATCAACCAGATCCCAGATGGAATTTCTAGGCACTTTGGGCTTCCCCCTGTGACTTCTTGTGGGACAGACAGACAAATCTAATAAAGAAATGATGAGGGTGGCCAGGCGCAATGGCTCATACCTGTAATCTCAGCACTTTGGGAGGCCGAGTCAGGCAGAATCACTTGAGGTCAGGAGTTCGAGACCAGCCTGGCCAACATGGTGAAACCCCGTCTCTACTAAAAATACAAAGATTAGGCAGATGTGGTGGCACACACTTATAATCTCAGCTACTCAGGAGGCTGAATCAGGAGGATCACTTGAACCTAGGAGGTGGAGGTTGCAGTGAGCTGAGATTGCACCACTGTACTCCATCCTGGGTGACAGAGCAAAACTCCGTCTCACAAAAAACAAAAGAAAAAAGAAGAAGAAATGCTGAGGGTTATGTGCAAAACAAGGACTTGGCTTCGTCCCTTACCCTGTGTATGGCAGTGATGAGCAGATCAGCAGACACAAGAAAAGACAGCATCTCCCCTTCAGAAGCTTCTGGTCCAGTTAGGCAAGGAAGAAAGGCACGTTTATTTAATATCTACTATATGCTAGGCATGGAGCTTCGTATTTCCTCAGATCAGCCCTTCAGGGGAGGTACCATTACCCTCAATTTGCAAACAGGAAATCTCTTTTAGGATTAAAAAGGAAGTGGCAGAGTCAGGAACGGAAACCTAAGGTTCTCTGGTGCCCAGTCGATTGTGAGGTGCCCCTCAAGGCTGACCTTGGGGTAGGAAGTGCAGGGAGGTAAGGGAGTGACACTCAAGCATGATAGTATTTCTCTTCTGTGGTTTCACCATGGCGTAGGGCATAGGCATCTGTGGAACAGGTCAGAAATGTGAATGGTCAGCCCAAGGCACTTTCCCCCATTAGAGACTACAAAGACCTTGCCATGGAAACCATTCACTTAACGGCAGCTGCTGGTCATTGGGGGTTTACAACATGTGCCAGCCTTGTCCCAAGTAAAATGCAGTCCTTTCTGATGTGACCTCATAACAACCCCGTTAGATGGGTGCTGTCACTAGTTCTATTTTACAGTTGTGGGAAACCGAGTTCTGGAGGGTTTTGAACTTGCCCATGGTCCCATCGGAAGTGAAGATGGGATTGTGACACAGGCAGTTGAGGCTGGAGCCTACTCTGCACTGTTTTCGGGTCTGTTTGCCAAGCTGCCCTCTCCCCAGGAAGCACTCGCCTGGAGCTGCCAATACCTGTTCTACAATCCTTTCCCTGGGTCTCTAAGACTGGCTAGCCCCTTTCTGTTCACACAACCTTTTCCTAATAAGATGCAAAAGAAAAGAACTGATGTCTTTTGCATCTTATTAGGACTGGAATTGAACAATGAGAACACATGGACACAGGAAGGGGATCATCACACTCTGGGGACTGTTGTGGGGTGGGGGGAGGGGGGAGGGATAGCATTGGGAGATATACCTAATGCTAGATGACGAGTTAGTGGATGCAGCACACCAGCATGGCACATGTATACATATTTAACTAACCTGCACGTTGCACACATGTACCCTAAAACCTAAAGTATAATAATAATAAATAAATAAAATAAAATAAAATAAAAAAAGAACTGATGTCAACTGACCAGACTGCAGGGGCGCCCCAGCCCTGCATCCTCAGATGACTCTGAATTCACCTTGATTGGCATATCAGATGTCCCTAAGCCCCTGGGTCACTCAGACAGCCTGGTGTTTGGCTCCTGTGGAATGCTGATCACAGTCACTTTTCTGAGGATAGGCTCATGGTGAGCCTCCCCTGCCGCCCACCCTGCCCCCTGAAATATATATTTGAGAAGAGCCTGGCATGGTGCCGGGCACAGAGTGGGGACTTGATGCATGCCAGTCCCCTTCCTTCATCCTTTTTCTGCAGTCTTGGAAGAGTGGACTGGGCAGTGAGAAGAGGGAGATTTGGGGGATAGGGTAAGAAATGGTCGGACTTCTTTTGGCACAGAACTTCCTCACTTTTCCTGCACATCCTCGCCAGGGAACTGACCTGTGAAGGGCATGTTCAAGGTCAAGAGTCCATAACTTGGGTTTGTGGACTTTCAGGCTGTCCTAGAATGCACCTCCCTTCCTGAATGTACATACTGAATGTTGCCCGTGGGCATAGTCTTTTAAGAAGATTCCTTTGGATTCTCAAGGGGCTATATGACTCATGAAAGCTTAAAAACTGCTGCTTGAAGGGAGCTTCCAAACATTGGCAGGGCCCTATACACGCCTTGATGTTGTCCTGATCCTCTGTCTCATCTCATTGTCACAGCACAGTGTGGGGGAACAGTGGAGGAGATGGAGGGGGTGATCCTGAGCCCCGGCTTCCCAGGCAACTACCCCAGTAACATGGACTGCTCCTGGAAAATAGCACTGCCTGTGGGCTTTGGTAAGTCTCTGCAACCCCCAGAGGAGACAGGCGTCATGCCCAGACCCCTGAGCTTAAAACCACTGTCCACCTAAATCTCTTAGCACAACCTTGGGCCAAGTCTGTTTAGTACTCTGCCTCTCTGTTTTCTCATCTGTTGACCTCTTGTACAATTGTGACGACCAATTAAGAATGGCAGAGACTAACATATAGGGGGAGAAAAATCTTAGGGGTTGCCATTATTATTATTTGAGCCATAAACTAAAATCCAGGAATGTGGAATGAGAAATTACTCGGGTTATACCTAACACTGTATCACTTGATATTAAAAATAAATAATAAAAATAAATTACTCCGGGACTTAAAAAAAAAAGGCAGGGGGGCGGAAATCTGTCATACAGAGACTGGACCTCAAGTTGTACTTTTAACTCCAATGTCTGATTTATCATCCTAATTAAATTGAGCCAAATCAATGTGAAATCGAGTTTGCATTCTTCTTCATATGCATATTCTAGCTGGCCTAGAGACTGGGAAGGTTGTTTTTTTGGTTTTGGGGGGTTATTTTTACTTTGTTTTGTTTTTGGAGCTGGAGTATGCCAGGCATGGGAGGTTGTCAGGGTGTGGAGGACATCAGTGTGGGTACAAAATTTAATTGCTGGTGATCCACGTATTATGCACTGGGAATATCATTTAACCCAAATGTCTCTGTTGAAGGGATGAGGGCTTTGTGCTGACATGGAACTGATGGGCCGTACACCCGGGTCATCTTGCCCAAGACATTGCACTGCTTCTAGGAATGAAATGTCCCAAGGGGATTATGCCTGCACAGCCCTGAATGCCAGTCTGTAAGCCTCAGCAATGAAGATCTCCCATTTTATCCTTCATTATTCAGCCTGGAGTGTGATTAGAGATTAGGGAAGGGGCTTTTGGGAGAAAGCAGTCTAACTGGCCTTCTCTAAATCCGGTTGGAGGGGAGGAGAGAGCTTGGTGGCCCTCTGAAAGATGTTATTTTCTGTTCAGTACCATCTTCTGAAGGAAACTGGGTGTTCAGTACCATCTTCTGAAGGAAACTGGGAGCAAAGCAATGACACCCTCGGCAGTCTTAGGAGACTCCAGACTTTGAGACATTAAGAGGATCTAGGAGACCCTGTACCTCTGCATCCAGTCTTGAGGCAGAACCAAGATGATAGAAGGTGGGGAGGGCAACATCCAAAGGCAAACAGAAGTTTGAATGAGGTGGCTTTCCCTGTAAGTCCTTATGTTCAGCCACCATTTTCATCTCTAAATTCTGGGTGCTAATTCAGGTTTCAGGGAAGAAGCTACTGCTGGGTCCCGTTGCAGAGGCCCCGGATCCCTTGCTTTCAAAGTTAATGTTGGATTCTGCCGAGGTCCCTAACTTGGTACCTGGTCTCAGCGAGTAAAGAGCTGCTGCAGCTACATGCTGCTCCACTAGATGGCGGTCACAGTCCAGTTCTTTCCGTGGAGTTCAAGTCAGAAATTCCGCCATCCTTAAAGAGCCCCTTCTGTGGGCATGCAGCCCGCAGTGCTCCTGTATGAGGTGACGATGCCTGGGCGGTGGAATGGAAAGCACAGGCTCCTCAGATAATGTGTACAAAGATGTCATCACAGGCTAACACGGTGAAACCCCGTCTCTACTAAAAATACAAAAAATTAGCTGGGCGTGGTGGCGGGTGCCTGTAGTCCCAGCTACTCAGGGGGCTGAGGCAGGAGAATGGCGTGAACCCGGCAGGCGGAGCTTGCAGTGAGCCAAGATCGCGCCACTGCACTCCAGCCCGGGCGAAAGAGCAAGACTCTGTCTCAAAAAAAAAAAAACACCATCACAAAATTATCTGCAACTTGGAAACAATCTGCATGTTCATGAGTTGGGGAGTGAACTATATGGTTGGATAATTCATAAAATGGAATTAACATGCAGTTAAAATGAATGAACTATATTTTTGTATGTTAACATGGATAGACCTTGAAAAACACAATATTATGTAAAAAAACTATGTACAGTATAACATCATTTATGTAAATCTTGAAAACACGTAAACCCAGATACATATTTAAGAATCCAAAACCATGAACTGGAAGGATAGCTTCCAAATTCATGTGATTGCTTCTGTGGAGGGCAGGAAGGGAATGCAACAGGGCAGGAGATGAAAGGTCTTCAACATTAAGTGTCAAGTCTTTATTTTATTCTTTAAATGATCAGATGCAAAAAAAAAATTACACTCGTGCTTATTCTGAGCTCATTCGATAGTACAGATAAGCCAGTTTTAAAAATGAAAATCCATCTATAATCTCATCATGCAGCGATAATCACTAATGGCTTAGTCTCCCACTGTTACCATGTAAGTCTCATGAAGACAAGGACCTTCTTGATCTTGCTCATCTTTTACAATGCCTAGCACAGCCCTGATGTACAGCAAATGCCCAGCAAATATTCTTAGCAGGTGAATTAATATTCTTCCATGTTTTATAATACAAAAATTAGAATTGTATACAGCATACTATTTGTCATCTGATTTTTACAATTATCAATGCAATATGGGCTTTTTCCTATGCTCAGTAAATATATTTCTTCAATAACATTTTCCATAGTGATCTAATTTTGAAAAATCTTATCAGTAAACAAACATAAATGTTCCCACCTTCATTCTTGAAAGAGTATATTAATATGTACATTAAGAACTTAATTAGACTTATTTAACCTGTCAGGTTGCTAGAAGGTCTTGATTAACTCACTAAGATCCCAAAGTATAAACTTTATTTGGCTTCTTTATGGAACAGAGGGGACAATGTATACTTCTAAGCCCTATGTTTCTGAATTATCATAAGGGTTCTAGAAAACAGCAGTATTGATGATCATGTCTTTTGATTAAGTATTGGGGGTGTTATTTTTAAATGAAAAGTTTATTCTAGCAAAACTATCTTTATGCTGATATTGGACATATGAATCATAAATTAAAACAAGTATTGACCCTGAACTCTGTTTTCAACAAAATAAAACGAACTCCAGTGGAGCTCTGAAATGACTAATGCCTTTAATTTTGAATGAATAATACACTTTTAAGTTCAGCCCTGTCAAAGACAAGAGACTTGGCTGGATGGGCAATTCCCAAAGCCTGTTCTAGGAGCCTTGGCTGGGTGGGAAATCGGTAGCAGGGACTCATGGCTCTGGCAGGAGCTGCTTTCATGAGGCAGCACACTTGAGGCAGGACTGTGTTGCTTTGGGCACTGTCTGCCTCTGTCTTGCTCCCAGGAGCTCACATCCAGTTCCTGAACTTCTCCACCGAGCCCAACCACGACTACATAGAAATCCGGAATGGCCCCTATGAGACCAGCCGCATGATGGGAAGATTCAGTGGAAGCGAGCTTCCGAGCTCCCTCCTCTCCACGTCCCATGAGACCACCGTGTATTTCCACAGTGACCACTCCCAGAATCGGCCAGGATTCAAGCTGGAGTATCAGGGTAAGGACAAGGAGCACCGCCTTTGCTTCTCTGTCTATCTCCATCTCTTGCCCCAGCCACCCACCTTCCCAGCCTTCCATGTGGGGGAAGAGAGAACACCATAAGGGGTGGGTTGCGGTGGCAGGCCCAGTCAGGGAAGCTTCCTTTTGGTGGCAGATCTCTGCGGACACCAGGGTCATCTAACCCCATTTGTCAGCTTAAGTTCTCCCACAGCCTTTTCAAGAGTGGCAGGCCCAACAGCACCCTCTGAGGCTCCCGCTCTGTACAGCTGTCCCTGGGCAAGTGGCCCATCTGTGCCTTCTCAGGTATCCCAAACTGTCCAGCCGGTCACTTCCCCTCAGGCTTGATAAACTGAATTACTTCCCCAGGGTCCTTCCCTGCACATCAAGCCCAATTACTCTCAGCAAAGCTCTTCCTATGACAGGATGGAGGATTCTAGTAGAGTCCCAAGGGCACCTCTAAGCCTTGCACAAGGAGCAGGTTTTCCTGTGAGGCCCAACCACACTCACCACAGCTCTACCTCCCTGAGGTGGGATCCCATGACAGGCCCCACTCCTTCTGGGACATTCCCTGGAAAGAGCCCCATCTACACTCAGGTTCCCCTGTGTTGTGGACCATCCATCACCTGTGGATGTGGAGATTGTGCCCAACCTGTGTAGCTGTACATGGCGGTCCTGAGTAAGCCCAACCTCTCCCTTGAATGCTTCCCTTATTGTGACTGACTGAAGCATTTGTTCTAATCCCTTTCCCAGATTCTTCCACTGAATTTTTAAAAATATTTTTAGATTTTTTTCCAATACTAATTCATGTTTGTAAAAAAAAAAAAATCTAAACACTGTAGATAATTTTGTGAGCACAGTGTGTTAGCTCAGGCTGCTGTAACAAAATACCATAAGCCAAGTGGCTTACAAACTACAGAAATTTATTTCTCACAGTTCTGAGGGCTGGGAAGTCCAAGATCACAGTGCCAGCAGATTCCATGTCTGGTGGAGACCCACTTTCTAGTTTATAGACAGTATCTTCTCACTGTGTCCTCATATGGTGGAAGGGGCAAAAGAGCTCTCTCAGGCCTCTTTTATAGGGAACTAATCCCATTTATGAGAGTGGGCCACCAAATGCCCTGCCTCCAAATACCCTCACATGGGGGATTAGGTTTCAACATAGGGATTTGAGGGGACAGAAATATTCAGGCCCTAACACCCATCACAGAAAGTCAAAATCCTCCCATAATCCCACCCTATCACTACCCTATGCAGAGATACACACTTTCAACAATTCAATATATATTCCCCCCTTTTCTCAGTATGTATATTGCTGTAGCTATATTTTTGGCCAAAATTGGATCATACTATAGTTTTGCAATTTTGTTTTTTAAAGTTAATTTTTAATTACACAAACAATTTACAAACATATTTATCTTGTTTTAAAAAAGAAAAATATGAGAAAGAAATTAAAACCTTACAACTAAGTAAGGCCAAAGCTCTCTTTGTCTATAGCCTCCAAACCCTGGATTATTCTCCAGAAACAGCTACTATTGTTTAGGTGTGACCTTTCCAGGCCTGGATATATGTATGCTACATGTACCTGTGAAAAATATGTAACATTTTATAAAATTTTTTGGCCATGTTTTCTGTGTAAATAGTACCATGCTATATGCAGCTTTCTGAGAGTTGACTTCTTTATTCTGGAAATAATATGGTGGGGATGGAGCTCCTCCCTTGCCAGAGAAGCATACTGAGGGGGGACTGGGCTTGTCATTTAGGGAAAGCCTTAAAGGGCATCCCACGAGGTGGGTGCAACTGAATCAGTTCTGCAGGAGACTTCAGGGTTCTGGGGTCCATCTCAGGGAAAGCTTTGGTAAGTGTGACCGGGTTTGTCACCTAGAGGGAGCCTCAGGAGAAGCTGGGCCTTGCACCCTGACAGAGCCACTTCACTGGTGTTAGCACAGCTGCCACACCCAGAGAAGGTGTGTGCAGGCTCATCACAGAGGCCAGCCTTGCCCAAGAATGTCTTTGCCTATTATCTGGGAGGTGTGTACCTGTCAAACAGGTCATGACGCGTCGGATGGCCGTGATGTCACAGGAGGGACTTGGTCCCAAATATGTCCTCTCAGAGACAGATGCAACGCCTTCCCCCAAGGCTTTCCCTGTGTCTTAGTTTGTTAGGGCTGCCATAAGAAAGTACCACAAACTGAGTGGCTTAAACAACGGAAACTTACTGTCCAATGGCTCTGGGGCTGGATGTTCAAGATCAAGGTGTCAGCAGAGTTGGTTCCTTCTGAGGCCCGTGAGGGAGACTCTGTCCAGGCCCCTCCCCTGGCTTCTGGTAGTTCATGACAATCTTGGCATTCTCAGCTCTTAGAAGTATCACCCCGACCTCGGGCTTCATCTTCACATGGTGCTCTTCATGTGCCTCTGTCTCCAAATTCCCACCTTCTATAAAGACACCAGTCATATTGGATCAGAGCCCACCCTAGTGACCTCATTTTAATTTCCATAAGTTTGGTAAAGATCCTATCTATTTCCCATAAGGTCAAGGTCATCTTCACAAGGAGTGAAGTCTTCAGCATATGAATTTTGGGAGACATATTTCAGCCCCTTGCACCCCTCCCAGGCCTAAGTGCTCTCTCCCTGAGACCTTCCCTCTCAGATAAATATAAGGAATGGCAGTGCCACCACTGTGCCAGGGACAGCTGCCCTGGGCCCACCCCATGCACTGTGCCTTCACCCTAGACACTAGGCATGGTCCTGCCACTGAATCCCTGTGATGGGACCAGCCACTCGCTGTGCTGCCCGTGTGATGAGCCCACTTGTCCTTGTAAAGGTTGTCCCTGTGTGACCACCTCAGATTCTCCATTGACTCCCCCAACAGAAGAGGCCTAACTACCCCCACAGAGCCCTGGCCTTGGGCTCACTCGCCCCCAATTCCCCAGCCCCCATCTTTGGAAATGCTCCCACTATGGCCAGCCTGCACAAGGGGCCCTGCTGTTCCCCTGAGGTTTCCTGAACAACAAGCCAACATTTGGGGCTAGCGTCCCTCCCTGGGATAGGCCTGTCTCTCCTGCTGAGGTTTGCAGCCTCCAGAGGCCCAGTCCTCCTCTGATGACTTTCCCTGTGTAGGGAGGCCAGGGGGCAGCGAGTTGCCTTCAGACACCCAGCTCCTCCACCAGGAGTTGGCCCAACATGTGAGAGGCACAGCGACATCCAACAGGGCTTCCACTCTGTAATGGACCCCCTCCTCCCACAAGCATGTGACCTTCAGGACTTGCCTGGATGTTCCCCTTCAGTCCCAGGCACAGCCACTCCCTCAGCGTTCACCTGTCTGCCACAGTCCCAAGGACTCCTGTGGAGCCACACATGGTGCCGGGACACCTGCTCCCCTCAGACTTGGGCTCCACCCCTATTAAGGCTTCTCGTTTGGAACGACCCCAACCTCTTGGGCTAGGTTGCCTCTAGGGCCAGAGGCCTATGTATTCCCACAGAGGCCTCATCATTTGTGATAGGCCCAAATAATTCTCCCTGACCATAAGCCCACACTCTCTGTTTACACCTTCCTCCGCCGTATGGAGCTACACCTCGTAAGCAAGCTCTGACCACTCTCCCCAGGTTTTTCCCCTGGGGAAAGACCCAGCTTCAATGAACGAGCCATTTGTCCCCACTGAGGCTGTTTCTGTCAGACAGACCCAGCTCTCTATGGCCCCTCGACTTTCCTTAGAAGTCCAACTCTTTACTCTTTCTCAAAATTCCTCCAGTTGATACTCTGCACTTCCTGTGCTGGGGTCTTCTTTTCTCTTCTTCGAGTAAAGATTCCCATCAAGTTCTTAGTAGCGGCATAAAGAACTCGTAGCCAGGCCTCCTGGTCCGACATGCTTAATGTGTTCCATGACAATTTCTCAGGAGGGTTCTGTTTATAAAGAACTTAGCAAAATGGCTAAGACGTACAATTGTCCGCAAATGCTAGGCATCATCCTTATTAATGTCTTAAAATAATGGCATTTTGGTTGAAATTGTGTCTACCTGATTATGGCACTTTGTTTGGAGGAGTGTTCCCACTGTCACCAGGTGTGTCCCTTTAGAACAAACCCACCTGCTCCCCTTTAGAACAAACCCACCTGCTCCCCTGAGGAGTCCTTCTTTGAGGAAGTTCATGCTTCCTCCTCTTAGGGTTTATTTCTGCCTTATATGGCCAAAGTCTCCCTTTGAAGCTTCTTGCAGGGGAACAGGCTCTGAGGTTTCTCTCAGTGTCGAGGTACTCTCACTGAAGTTTCTGTGTTTTTGAAGAGCCTAGATCCTTCCACTGGAGATGATTCCTGTAGGAGAGGCCCAGCTGCTCTCATCAAGGCTGCTCCTGGCTTCTCACACACAGCCACTCCCTTCCTTCTCTCCCCATCTCTGAGTCCACGTGGCTACCCTGAGCCTTTCTGTAAAGACCCAACCCATCCCATTGGGTTGCCTCCCTGGGCAAAAGGCCCCCTGCTTCTGCTAAGACTTTCATTGCCAAATGGCCCAAACCCCCATGCCACAGGGCCAGGCCTGTCCTGGGGCTGAGCAGCCGCCCCACCCATGTGGTTGCTCAGTTTTTGGCACACCCAATTACCTCGATGATTTCCCAGGGAAACCTGCCCAGTTCTTCCCCCTGAGACTTCCCTGTGAGGTACTGAATGGAAACATAACACAGCCACGTGAGTGCTCAGGAAATGTTATCTTCAAGATCCGCGTTATTGATGTTGTTATTACGTATGAGAAACACATCTACTTCCAAGGAGCATCCCTCCGGTCCCGACTACTTCCACTGAGGATTCCCATTGTAGGAACGTTCTGTCTCCTCCCACTGCCAATTTCCTGAGTGGAGTGGGCCCAATTACTGCCTCGAAGGCTGTTCTGTGTCCTGTGGACCCAATTCATCAAAGGCCTTGCTCAGGAATCCCTCAGCGGCCTCTCCCCGATGGACTGGCCTCAGCTACTTCCATGGAGGCATCTCCTGTAGAGTCAGGCCACCCACTCTCATGGAAGCAGCTTCCCTGCCCTTTGGAGGGACTTGCTTTATGACAGCCACACATCCCTTAGCCCAGCTACTCCCTCTGAAAAGCTTCTCTCCTTGCCACAGATTTGACTTACTCCCACCAGATTTCTTCCTTCCTGAGAGGTTTTGATCTCTCGGAGTTGGAAAGAACCAACTCAACTCCTCCCGTCACCGCTTCCTATGTCTGGGATCTTGATCCTGGTTGTGAAGGTTCAGTGAGATAAGCAACATGAAAGCAGTTAGGCTGGTGCCTGGCCCCCAGTGGCACTCAGTGAATAGAGGTTCAATTGAGCAATGTCTTCCTTGAGCCTCCTTTTCCTACGGAATTACTAATAATAGATACTATTTACTGAGCTTTCACCATGTGCCAGTACTGTGGAAAGAGCTATGTATGTGTTATCCTACTTAGTCCTCAAAATAATCATTCTATGCACAGGAAAACTGAGGCGTACACAAGTTAAATTACTTACCCAAAGCCAACAACTTATACATGACAAAGGTCCATCTGAGTCCAAGTCTTGAGGCTTCACCACTATGCTCTCTGCCCTCCTATTTTCCGGTCAGAGAGAATAAAGTGACCTTTTCTCCGGATCTTTTCCAGCCTATGAACTTCAAGAGTGCCCAGACCCAGAGCCCTTTGCCAATGGCATTGTGAGGGGAGCTGGCTACAACGTGGGACAATCAGTGACCTTCGAGTGCCTCCCGGGGTATCAATTGACTGGCCACCCTGTCCTCACATGTCAACATGGCACCAACCGGAACTGGGACCACCCCCTGCCCAAGTGTGAAGGTATGTCGCTCCCTCATCCCCAGCAGTTCTTACTGGGGTGCTCGTGGAGACTGGTCCAGAGCAATCACATGTTCCACCTACCTGCTCCATGGGATCTCCAGGGCTGGAGGTCCAGGCAAACCATGGTCCATCCTGTTTTCACATGGTGTGGCCCAACCTCTCCAGGGAGAGGGTCCTGGTGACAGGGCTCCGGGCCAGCACTAGGGAGGACCTGGAGGAGATGTGGGCCACAGCCAAGAGGAAGACACACCCAGCCCTTGGGAAGATCCACCCTGACAGGCTGGAGGACTCCCATTGGAAGGGAAGGCTCCATGTGAGGGAGTGGGAGCCCAGTGGTGTGCTGAGAGCTAGAGAGGTAGAGTTAATCCAGGTACCTGCCCAAAGGGAGAAGAGAATGAAGCCTGTTTATAAGAACTCTCTTGCTCCCCTCTTCATCTTCCCCCTCCCTGCTCCATTATACTCTCCTTCTACACAGGGCTGGAGCGACCTGAGTTGATCTATCAGGGAGCTGGAGGTGGCACTTTCTTGGGTCTTCTTCCTTACCCAGAACCAGGATGGAAGGTGACCAAGAGCTTGTGCTGCCTCCACCCTCATCTGCACACTTCGGTTCCATTTGCCTTCCCTCTTCATTCTGGCATCCCATCATTTTCCTCAGGAGTGGCAGGAATTTGTCTTGAAAAAGGAAGCCTTAGCAAGGGCAATAATCCAGGAAAGACTGCCCCAGCTCTAGGATCAGATCACCCCAGGCTCCAACTCAAACCCCTTTGCCTCTCTAAGCTTCAGGTTCTTCCTCAGTAAAATGGGACTTCTCATCTTTATTTCACAAGAGCTGGAGGACTTCACAGATGGCTCACTCTCAGACTCAAACTCTCAGTTTAACTCTTGATGGAAAGAGGGACCTTGTTTGCGAAACTGAGCCATTCTGGTGTTGGAATGTAAAACCGTGATTTCTAAAACTATTATAGCCTCAGTTCATTTTTCAGATTTTCAGAGCTCTGCTCTGCATAACCAATTGGTCATTCCGCAATTGTTGGCCCATCACGTGCTGTGCAACAAGCCTCATCATGGGCTTTCTTCCCTTCTCACACCTTGTTTGTCTTTTTATGGCATCACGAGAAAGAGAAAAGAGCAGCGCTTTCTCAGTCTGCTAGCTTGAGCCAGAACCTCTTCTTCCTCCTCAGAAGCCTTCTTCCCTTGGCTTCTCTGACACCATACTCTCTTGCTTTCTCCCATGTCCCTAATGGCAAATTTTAAGCCCCTTAATATAGTACACATGACCCTTAGGTTAGGGCCTAGTCCCTGCTGACCTCCCATATTCTCCACTTTTGCAGATTTTATGTTCCAGCTAAGCTGAAATACTTTGTTTTACAGTGTGCCATGTTTTCTTGCCTCTGGGTCTTAGCATATGTTGTTCCTTTCCCATACAGCATTCCTCTCTCTTACCTTGCCTACTTAGCCCTAGTCATCCCTTAGGTCTGAGTATAAATATGAATTCTAGAAGGAATCCTTTCTTACTCTCACAAAACCAGATGCAGGGCTCCCCCAAACACCCCTGTGGCATTCACGATGATGACATGGTCCAGCCTCTGCTACAGATGCTGGTGTATTTGGCTGTGTCCCAGTGGTGTGCGTGCCTGGGACAGAACTAGAGTACCTTGCTCCCACTGTCTCCCAGGCCGTGCCTGGCACCCAGGAAATATTCAGCTTATGTAGCAGGGATGGCGTGTACCTGCGCACCACTTTCAGGATGTACGTGCATTCACAGGACCCCTGGCCTCTGCTTCAAGTCTGTTGGGATTCTCTCTCCTCAGTCTGGTCTGCCCCAACCAGATGTCTTCTTGATGCCCCATGTCAGCTACAACACTCATTTTTCTGGACCATGGTGTTTGGGGATTTTTGTCCACCATCCCCATCTATTTTCCTCTGTGGTGACTGATTCTGAATACCATGAAGATGTCAAAGTCTTTTCATCCTCCTGCCTGAGGCCTAAATCATTGAGACTAAAATTGAGTATTGCTTTTGGGGAACAGGAAGATAAGGAGAGAGGATCTTATCTACATAGCAAATGCCTCCTCTTCTGGGGCCTGGGCTGAACATTTTGCCTGCATCATTTCACCTCATCACCACCACAATCCTATGGGGGAGGTATTCTTAGTCCCATTTACAGGTGAGGAAATGGAGACTCAGGGAGGCTAAACTACTTATCTAAGAGTATCTGCTCAATACATGGTTCAGCTGTGATTTGAACCCAACCTTAGCCTCACCCCAGGAACCCTCAACTCGAAGTCTAGACCACAAGTACCACTCTAGAAAGAGCAGATCAAAGAGAAAGAAAGAAAGATTTTCCCAATTTCTTAGCTCTTCTCAGCAAAAGCACTGCAGCTCTGACCCTAACATCTGCTCCCTGCCATTCCTGGGAAGGGAGAGGGGACAGCTTCAGGGCATCCTTTTTTCTTGGCAGTTCTCTTCATAAGAAAGAGAAAGAGGGAGGCTGAGGCAGACCCACAGAGGGGCCTGCAGTGACGATTGAGAGCCAGCCAGGGTGTTCTGTGTGGGGACTGGTGGGTAGAACCAGGTGCAGCCATCCTCAGCTTGGCCTCCCCTTCCGCATCCCACCCAACCTCCCTGACAGGATGATTAGTTCTGGGAGCTGGGAGTTCCTCAGGAAGGCATCTGAATTCTCAGGTGGGTACCGAGGCCCTGCACTTATGTTTGTGTTCCCTCCCTGGCAGTCCCTTGTGGCGGGAACATCACTTCTTCCAACGGCACTGTGTACTCCCCGGGGTTCCCTAGCCCGTACTCCAGCTCCCAGGACTGTGTCTGGCTGATCACCGTGCCCATTGGCCATGGCATCCGCCTCAACCTCAGCCTGCTGCAGACAGAGCCCTCCGGAGATTTCATCACCATCTGGTAGGCCAGGTGCCATGTCAACAGCCAATTAGAAAAGAGCATTAGTGGGGTTCTACACTGGGTTATCAGTCAGTTACCTATTGGTTTAGAAAAACCAAGAGGTGAGTGGTTTTTAAAGGCTGTCAGCCTCCTGAGTTTCAAATAAACATAGTGGAAGGGGGCTCAGCTGCAATTGGCCATTATGGCTCCTTGAAGGGAGAGGAATGGGAGGGCAGTGGCTCCCAGCCTGCAGCCCTGCCAGGGCCAGGGAAAGTACCAGTGGGTGTGTTAATGGGAGTAGGCGTGGGTACACAGACTTTCCTCAGTATTTCCGGAGTTCAAACCAACATTCTACACGTACCTGGGCTAAGCCACTCAGACTAACGGAAGAGATTTGAGGTGGAATTTTGTGATGTCCCGTTGGTCATCTGGTGCTGAGCCAGCACTTTCCAGCAGAACTTTCTGCAGTGATGGAAATGTTCTATGTCTATGCTGCCCAGTATGGTAGCCACTGGCTGCAGTGTACTTGGATATGACTGAGGATCTGATTTGTAAATGTTATTTAATCTTGATAATTTAAATGTAAATAGCCATGTGTGGCTGGCAGTGGCTGAATTGGACAGCTCAGCTCTGAGTTATGTAGTTATATACAACAAGAGTTAATTTTAAATTGGGAATACAAATTAGCATTTGATATGTGCAGTTTCCTGGACAGTTTCTTCCCAAACCACTGGATCTTTGGAAGAGCACATAATTTTAAAATTCCTTTGTTTGGTGGTTACTACCATTCTGGGAATCATCAGGGGTTAGGGGAATTCTCTCCCAAAATTCCCAGGACTTGGATAACTGTAACCAGACTGCCCTGGGTTAATTTCCAGCATGATTTCCAAGCAATGGCTAGGAACAGACAGGAGGGGTTAGATAAGGTTTCAGGGAAGAAATCTTTTGCCCCAAAAGGCATTGTGGGTATACTCTTTGCTTGGAAGACAAGAAAATGGAGCCAGTATGCATAGCAGCAGGTTTTTACACCAGCTCCTCAGCCCTGTCCTAGTGCTGCCCCAGACTGAGATGACCTGTGGTAAGACCCACACCCTTACTCTATGGAGCCTGAATTTCCCCAGGAGCCCAATGGGCTGGTGAAGAGTCAGGTGAATGAGCAATCAGTGTGAGCTTCACCGATTCTATCAGCTGTGTTGGGAGACCAAGTTGGGAATGGCTGGGAGAGGTGTTTAGGGCATGGTGTGGGGAAGTGTTGGTACAAAGAGAATCATAGCCTCCCACTCCAGGTCTGTCTTAAGGCCACCGATGGCACCAAGTGGAGCAGGCAGCCATGGTGACTAGTGACATGCCAGGACCTTGTTTCCTGTGTACAGGGATGGGCCACAGCAAACAGCACCACGGCTTGGCGTCTTCACCCGGAGCATGGCCAAGAAAACAGTGCACAGTTCATCCAACCAGGTTCTGCTCAAGTTCCACCGCGATGCAGCCACAGGGGGGATCTTCGCCATAGCTTTCTCTGGTCAGTATGGAAGCCTGGCCTGGTGGGAAGGGCCAGGCTTTCAAGTCAAGGCTGAGCTTGACTCCCAGCTCCACCGTTTGCAGATCATGTGACCTTGAGTGAGTTGTATAACCTCTTGGAGCCTCAGTGTCTTCAGAGTTATGAGAATTAAATGTATTAGCCTATGTGAGAGCTCTCAGTGCAGGGTTCTGTAAATGCAAGTTTTCCTCCTATTCCACACTGCCAGGGCAGAGAGGCACAGAAGCCCAATCCTTGGTGCCAAGTCCACTCATTCACATCAACTCACTGGCTGGATCATCCCTATACCTGTGCCCCAGCTTATCCCTTAGAACTTTCTAGCGGGTTCTCCTTTTCCAAAGGGATCTAGGGCCTCTGCTGACCTCTCAAGGAGCACTGTGTTTTTGTGCACAAATGAAGGCATTGTGATTTTGAGTAGGAAGAGTATGAACAATTCAGTGTAGGTATGTCTTTACTGGCAGCCTGTTTTCTTCTACGAGTCCCAAGTTAGGGATCTGGATATTTCCTCATTTTTATTATAGTGGAATTGCCTAGAGAAACTTATAGAATGTTCTCTGTGGACTTGTGCCCATCTATGGAATGATGCACATATTTGCAATTTACAGATCACTGCAGATATTTTAACCAGAAATCAGGAAAGCTGGATTTTACTCCCAGCTCCACCTTGGGCCAGCTGTGTGAAACCTTGCACAGGTCCCTTCCCCACTTGAGACTTCAGTTTCTTCACCTATAGAATTACCGGCTTGGAGTCTGTGACCTGTAAGAATTCTGTGAAGTAGTAAGGCAAATATTCTAACCCCCACTTTACAAATGAAGAAATAGGGCAAAGGAAGGCTCAAGTACTTGCCCAAAACCATGTGGATAGAACTGGAAACAGAACCCAGCCTCCACAGTATCTGCTGCAGTATCTGCTACAGTATCTGCTCTGGTGTGACTATACAGTGTTATTACATCATGCGTGCACTTGCAGAAACACACTAAGACTGTGAAAGAGGTAGTGAAAGAAACAAAGCGACAGAGAGAAACAAGGATGTAAAGAACCTAAGCAGCTGTGACTGCCATTCCCAGGAGCTATCGTCCAGGGTGTGCAATGTAGGAATGAGACTCCGCCCTCTCCATCTGCTCAGTTCCCATGCCCCTCTCGTTGGGCACACCTATTGCTCCACTAATGAAATCCAGGCTTTAAGGCTCTGTCATTTTGACTTGTGACTTTCCCGTAGAGTGATAAGAGTATGGACTTCAGAGTCACAGATGGGTTCAAACCTTGGCTCTGACACATACAAGCTATGTAACCTTGTCTGTCATTTCACCTTTCTGAGCCTCAGTGTTATTATGCACAAAATAGGAATAATATAAGTACCTAACCTCCTAAAGTTAAATGAAACAATGCTTGGAAATCCTTAGCTCCAGGCACGGAGTATAAAAGGTGATCAGTAAATTATAGTTCTAATAGTCATCATTGTCATGATTATTTTTATTATATTTAGATATTGACAGGCTTGGTGTAAAGTTACCTTGGTGCTAGGCCAGGGCTCTTGTTCCTGTGCCTGAGCCCTCACCTGTACCAGAACCAGGCAAAGGAGGCTCAGCACAGCCCCAGGCCATCCTTATTTCCAAGTTCTTCTCAGCAAGGTCTTTCGGTGAGAGTGCTTGCCTAAGGGCACAATGCTCCTTCTGCCTCTCAGATGAGACATAAGGCCCTTGCTATGGTGTAAATGCTTAGACCCCCCCTAGAATTCATATGCTGACATCCTAACCGCCAAGGTGATGGTATTAGGAGGTGGGGCCTTGGGAGGCAATTAGGTCAGACAACAGAGCCCTCATGAATGGGATTAGTGCCTTTATAAAAGAGACCCACAGAATCACCACACTGAAGCCTTCTCAGTGGAAAGAGCTAAGAAACACAGGAAACATAGAGGCCGAGGTGGGCAGATCACCTGAAGTGAAGAGTTCAAGACCAGCCTGACCAACATGGAGAAACCCTGTCTCTACTAAAAATACAAAATTAGATGGGCGTGGTGGTACATGCCTGTAATCCCAGCTACTCGGGAGGCTGAGGCAGAAGAATCACTTGAATCTGGGAGGCAGAGGTTGCAGTGAGCCAAGATCACGCCATTGCACTCCAGCCTGGGCAACAAGAGTGAAACTCCATCTCAAAAAAAAAAAAAAAAAAAAAAAAAAAGAAACACAGGAAACTCATTTGCCGCTTTCACCACATGAGGACACAGCATAAAGACAGCTATCCATGAACCAGTAAGAAGGCCCCTACCAGACATCAAAATTGCCAATCCCTTGAACTTGGACTTCCCAGCCTCTAGAACTGTGATAAATAAATTTCTGTTGTTTAGAAGTCACCCAGTCTATGGTAATTTGTTACAGCAGCCTGAATGGATTAAGACAGCCATTCAGTCCCAGCTCAGACCAGAGCCCAAGGCTTCAGTGACCACAGGAGCAGGCAAGGGTCTGGGGCAAGAGAGGAGGAACTGCTGTGCCCAGATCGGCAGGCTCAAGTGGGAGAGGCACTGGACTAGGGGATGAGTGAGCAAGAGAGGCACATTCCATGCCTCATAGAACTTTTGGTAAGTTGTGGAATATATCCTACATATAAAAATGTATGTAACATGTATGTGCAGTTTAAAGAGTAATAAAATGAACACCATCATTGAGCGTAAGAAAAAGAACACCTAAGCCTTTGAAGCTCTGTTCCTTCCTCAACACATTCCCCTACCCTACCCTGAGAGTAACCATGATCCTGTACTTTTGGTTAATCATTCATTGCTTTTCTTTTTATTTTACTCCATACGTGAGTCTCCAAAAATACGTTGTTTAATTTTGCATGTTATTTCTGTTATGTAAAGACAATCATTCTATAAATGTTCTTCTGTGATCTGCTCTTCTCACTCAAAATTAAGTTTTTGAAATTCATGTTGATGCATGTGACTGTACTTAACTCATTTTTCAATGCTGTATGATTTCATTGCATGAAAATATAGCAATTTATTTAGTCTACTGTTAACACTTAAGTTGTTTCATTTCAAGCAATAAGAACATTGTTGCTTATTCCTTATTGTGAACATGTACAAGGGTTTCTCTTGAGTACATGTCTGTGTGGAGTTGTGAGGCTGTAAATATCCACATATTTAGTTTCACTAGGTAATGCTCAATTTATCTTAGAAGCAGTTACAACCATTTACACTCTTCCCAGCAACTGAAGTAGAGTTCCTATTGCTGTACATCCTTGCAAACACTGGGTTTTAGCAGACTTTACATTTCTACTAGTCTGGTAGGTACATGAGATGGCGTTTCACTTGTACGCTTGTGATAAGGCAGAGCATCCTTTCCTGTGTTACTGAGTGTTCATGCTTCCTGCTCAGTGAAATGTCTGCTCCCCAGACAGCTTTCCTGCTCCAAGGAGAGAGAGCTAATGAGTAACTAAGAGGACAAAATTTTTGCGAATCATAACAAATGCTACGAAAGACATAAAAGGATAAGATAGCAAACAAAAAGTTGGAGAATTCCATGCAAGGTAATTGTGGAAAACCTAAGATAGGATATTCAAGATAAGAACTAAAGAAAGAATAGGAGCTAGACTTGCAAAAAGTGGACAGTGGAAGGGGATGGGGGAAAGAATTTTTGCCTTTCTCCAGGTAAGCAGCCCTAAGGAACTTTCTTTTCATATGAGCATCAATAAGAAAAAGGAAAAATACCTTAAGGAGACCTGTGAAAGATTTTATAACATTGAAAATTAGAACATGAAATTTGAATTACAGAGAAAAATGTCCTAGAAAAAAACATGGTTTAGGAACTAGAAGTAATAGAAATAAATTTTGGGAAGCATCTTCTTCTAATATAAGTCTAGATAACATGGACTCCAAATAACAGGTGAAATGTTCAGACAGCACACAAGTGAAAAGAAAGATCTGGCCAAGAGATAAATAAAAGGAAAACTAAATCTCTTCCCTTCCCCACTTGAACAATTCAGTCCTAAAGCTGTGAGATGGGACAAAGCAAAGACATCTGATACGATTTGGCTGTGTCCCCACCCAAATCTCATCTTGAATTGTAGTTCCCATAATCCCCATATGTCATGGGAGGGACCAGGTGGAGATAATTGAATCATGGGGGCCAGTTTCCTCCATGCTGTTCTCATGATAGTGAGTTAGTTCTCACAAGATCTGGTGGTTTCATAAGGGGCTTCCCTCTTCACTGGGCTCTCATTCTTCTCCTTCCTGCTGCCATGTGAAGAAAGACATGTTTGCTTCCCCTTCTCCCATGATTGTAAATTTCCTGAGGCCTCCCCAGCCATGCTGAACTGTGAGTCAATTAAACCTCTTTCCTTTATAAAATACCCAATCTCAGGTATGTCTTTATTAGCAGTGTGAGAACAGACTAATACAGCATCCATACCTGTCAGGCAAGAAGGAGTGTGAACCATTGTAGCCCAGGCCAGGGTGTCAGGGGGAGCCATACCGACGGGCTGCCTGGCATGGGCAGCTGGAGCTTAGGTATCTGTACAGGGATGGAGCTGGCACAGGGTGTCAGAGCTCTGTGCAGGATGAGCAGACACCCATGTAGGGTATTGGAGCCCAAGCAGAGGAAGGCGGGCATCCACACAGAGAAGGATCAGCCCAGCAAAGGAAGTCAGTGCCCAAGTAGGGTGAGGAGCGAGGGGTCAGCAGAAATGAAACCTTGGTTCCAGATGGGTGACTGATCAAATACGTTAATACGTTAAGGACAATAGAAGGCAGGTGTCTCACTATCAGAGAAGAGGGTTAGAACTATGGATAGAGCAAAAATTATAATATACCCAATGGTGTTAAATTTGAATTGGATGTATCAGTGTGAGCTTATGGTTTTCAATGTGTAGAGATATGGAAGAAAATATGAGTGTGTGAGTGGGGCATGTTTGATTACATGTGTGTATGCACATACATTTCTTAGCTGTTTCTACTGAGAAGGCTTCAGAGCAGTGATTCTTCAATAGTAATGAGCACATCTAGCACCAGACATTGGTTCCTAAATAACATTTTCCACTAACATGGACCAGGGCTCCTTGAAGAAATGGCTAATCCCAAGCCTGGGGCAGAGAAAGTAGAAGACAAGCCGGGAATATCTTATGGCAGAAACTAAGGAAATGCCCAAGGCATGATGGAGACATGTCAAAGGGACATAGAAGCTGGCTTGGAGGGGTTCTTACTGACCATATTGGGGATAATTTGAGAATCAAAGTTTTTTAAAATAGTAACAAATGGTGGTAACCTATTGAATCAAACAGAACACTATGTATATCCACGCAGATATTAATTAATTCCAAGTTTTTATAAGGAAGGGGATATTTACATAACTTCAAACTACCCCCTCCCCCACCCCTCCCCACACACAATAATAACAAAGGGAAAAAGAAGTGGAGAAGACTGGAAGACACACCTACCTCATCAATAATGGGACAGATTGAAATCATACTCCGGCTGAGAGGATGCAGTGAGAAGAAGCCAGCATCACTTCCGTGATTATCCAGTCGTAGAAGCACAAGCTGAACATAATCAGGAGGAAACACCAGGCAAACCTAACTTGAGGGATGGACTGTCAACTCCCCGGCAGGCAGTCTTCAAAAGTATAAAAGTTCTGAAGGTCAAGTAAAGACATTGGAACCGTTCCAGACTAAAGGAGACCAAAGAGACATGACAATGAAATGCAACATGTGCTTCTGAACTGGATCAATAAATTATCAAGGAATTTATCGGAAAAAAAGGTGAAACTTGAATGAGATGTGAAGATTCGATGGCAGTAATGTGTCAGTGTTAATTTCCCAATGTTGATGGTTGTTTTGTGGTTATGTGGGAGAATGTGCTTGTTTGTAGGAAATACACTAAGACATTCTGGGGTTACAGGGCTCATGTTGGTAACTTACTTGCAAATGGTTCATGGAAAAAGATTTTTGTACTATACTTCCAACTTCTCCTATACCTTTGTGGCTGCTCCAAATTAAAACTTTTATTTCCAAGGGAAGCTAGATACTAAAAAATAGCAAGACTGAAAAGAAACAAAATAGCATAATTTTCATAAGCACAAGAATCAGCAGAGAGCAGAAGCAACACTGTAGAAAAACAATGCAAAGATGGGAAGGACAAACCTGAAAATCTCAACCCAAATAGGGAGAAGGGCAGAGGTGTGAAAGTGGTAGAGAGAAGACAGAAGATAAGAAATAAGGAGACCCAGTGGGCAAAGAGCCAAGACACTGATAACAAGCATTCAGGAAGAAAGGAACCAAATGGAAATGATAAAACTTTTCTGAGATGAAAGAAAACCTGTGTATATAAAGGAGCTCTCTGTATACCAAGAGAAATAAAAAAGAGGCTGGAAATTTTTTCAACTTGTAAGGATGAGGAGTAGGGGAAATCTACAAGAATCCAGGCTGAGAAAGTTACCTCAGATGAACCAAAATCAGACAATTCTCAGGCTAATTTTTGACATTAGATTACAGAAAATGAAGGAGGTGATGTTTAAGGGGGAGAAAAAGTTTGGGGCTTCATGTGTGAATGCAAGAAATTGTTGCTTGCAGGGATTCAAGAGTTTACAATTAGTGCCACTCTATCTCAAGCTGGGCTGTAACTCCAGGTGACTGTAACTCCGGGTGTGAACTCCAGATGAACCAATAACTCAAAATAGAGAAGATGTATAAAAGAAAAGATAAAAATGGGAAGTGTTGATACTAGCTAAGCACAGACTTGAAGCTAAATAATAATGGAAAATATGGATTCAAAGCAGTGCAAATACAATAATTCTTAAAAGACTAAAAATAATTATTTTATATTAATAAATGTGCAAGAAGTTGGAAAAGGGATAAGAGAATATCCTTATCTTTTGTGAAGGTGGAATCAATATATATTATCCAATTGTTGACTTTCATCGCTAGAGAAATAAGGATTTTGAGCATATATTTTAGTCACTAATATATTTAAAATAGAGTATAATACTTCTAAATCACTAAAAGAAAAAATATGTGAAACATAATCCAAATATAAAAGGCAGAAAGCAAAGGAAACTATTTAGGGACAAAGATACAGCAAGCACAAAATAAGACAAAGCAGTAGAATAAAATCATTCAATTATAATGAAAAATGCAAATTTATTAAAATTCAATTTCCCGTTAAAAAACAAAGACTCATAATGATCTGGTTTGGCTGTATCCTCACCCAAATCTCATCTTGAATTGTAACTCCCACAATTCCCATGTGTTGTGGGAGGAACCTGAATTATGGGGTTGGGTCTTTCCCGTGCTAGTCTGGTGATAGTGAATAAGTCTCACAAGATCCGATGGTTTTAAAAAATGGGAGTTTCCCTGCACAAGCTCTGTCTTGTCTTGTCTGCTGCCATGTGAGACAGCCTTTCAACTTCCACCATGATTATGAGGCCTCCCCAGCCACGTGGAACTGTAAGTCCAATAAACCTCTTTCTTTTGTAAATTGCCCAGTCTCAGGTGTGTTTTTATCAGCAGCATGAAAATGGACTAATACACTTAGATTAACCTAAATAATATTCAACTATATTTTCTATACCAGGAACATAACTAAGACAATGTGACACAATTTAAAGATAAAAGGATGGCCAGAGATTATATTGGGCAAACATAAACAACAACAGTAACAAACAAAGAAAAATGCAGAATTCATAATGTCTTCAAGGTTCATCCATGTTATAGCATGTGTCAGTTTCCTTCCTTTTTAAGGCTGAATAACATTCCACACATGTGGTCTATATTTATTAATAATGTTCGTATAGACCACATTTTGTTTATCTGTTCATCCCTCTATGGACAGTTGGGTTGCTTCTACCTTTTAGCTTTTGTGAATAATGCTGTGAATAATAAAGAGCATGAGCGTCCACATATGTCATGATAATTTTTTTTTTTTTTTTTTGAGATGGAGTCTCACTCTGTTGCCCAGGCTGGAGTGCAGTGGCGCGATCTCGGCTCACTGCAAGCTCTGCCTCCCAGGTTCGTGCCATTCTCCTGCCTCAGCCTCCCGAGTAGCTGGGACTACAGGTGCCTGCCACCTTGCCCGGCTAATTTTTTGTATATTTAGTAGAGACGAGGTTTCACCGTGTTAGCCAGGATGGTCTCAATCTCCTGACCTTGTGATCCGCCTGCCTCGGCCTCCTAAAGTGCTGGGATTACAGGCGTGAGCCACCGCACCCAGCTGTCATGATAATTTTTTAAGTGATTATCCAGTTAGGAAGGTTGCAGGAAGATGCCCACTTAGTGATAGGTAGTTTGAGAATTGCGTATCAAAAACCTTAACACAATATGATTAGCTACACATTCAAATCACTTTGTGGTGCTTATGCCACTCATAATGTTCTGTTTAACTGCCCATCTCCTCTGGGCACTTGGCAGCTGTTTCTACATTGTGACACCTCTCTATGCACACACCTGCCTCCCAGCCACAGAAGCTTGGACCAGAGGTGGACACCTGAGCTGACTACAGCAGGGGCAATCAGATGTTCTTTCTTGGGAAGTTGAAATAGAACCCAAAAGATTCTACTTTTGCCCGGACCCATATCCTGAAAAGAGAAGATAAAAATCCAAGTGCAATGGATTGCCGCTCTTCTACTTTCCATGTGGACCAAAAAATAGAACAATCCTATGTGCAGAAAGAGAATGATTGAGATGTGGAAAAATTTCTTTGGTTTCTGATGGCCCTTCAGTTCCTTGTCCTCTACCTTTGTGAAGTCCGGCTGCAAATCCACCCTTGGGTTCTCTGTTCTCTGAGAGGCTTTTTTGCTTATTCTAGCCTGGATTGATTTATTTACATCCAAAGGTTCCCAATGAATACGACAACCTAGGACCCAGCAGTCCTACTTCTGAGAATTATGCAAAGATATGTGCTGAAGATATTGCTTGATATGTTATAACAGGGAAATTAGAAATAATCTAAATGTAAAAATAGTAAGAGATTAGGTATTATAAATTTAAAATATATACTCAGAGAGAGAGAGATAGGGAAAGATACAGTCATTACAAATCATTCATGTACAAACCTGGGCAACATAGTGAGACTGCCTCTACCAAAAAAACAAAAATTAGCTGGGTGTGGTGGTGCATGCCTGTAGTCCCAGATGCTCAGGAGATTAATGTGGGAGGATCACTTGAGCCCAAGAGTTTGAGGTTACAGTAAGAGCTATGATAGTGCCACTGCACTCCAGCCTGGGTGACAGAATGAGAACCTGTCTCTAAAAAGAAAAGAAAAAGAATCGTTCATGTAGAATACAATTCAATGATTCAGGAAAATATTTATTTTATATTGTTCAGTGCAAAAAAAGCAGGTGATTTTAAAAACTCAGGTGATGGTATCACAAGAAAATGCAGTGATTATGGACTCCCGCCCTAGACCACACCACCACTCCTTGTGATGTTCTGAAAAAGAGATACAGACAAGAAACAAAGGCAAAGGAAGGCATTTCAATATTAGCTGGGCATGGACCCCAGATTCAAAAGCAGAGCCTGAGTCCTTTGGTAAGCTCAAATGAACCACCTGAGCTCACATTTTTTTCTAAGCTAATTTGGTTTTAAAGGCTTCAAATGAGGCCGAGAGTGGTGGCTCACGCCTGTAATCCCAGCACTTTGGGAGGCCAAGGTGGGTGGATCACCTGAGGTTGGGAGTTCGAGACCAGCCTGACCAACATGGAGAAACCTGGTCTCTACTGAAAATACAGTATTAGCAGGACGTGGTGGCACGTGCCTGTAATTCCAGCTACTTGGGTGGGTGAGGCAGGAGAATTGCTTGAAACCAGGAGGCGGAGGTTGCGGTGAGCCGAGATCGCAGCATTACAATCCAGCCTGGGCAACAAGAGCGAAACTCCATCTCAAAAAAAAAAAAAAAAAGATAAAAGCTTCATACGAAAGGTCAATCCAGCACACCCAGCAGCTTAAGGAATAACGTTTCCAGAGAGATGACAGGGACCATTGTTCACAATGGCTGCTGCTGAGCCAACTGCTGCTTAACATTAATAAAGCAACTGCCCCCACCGCCCACCAGTTAACATGTTCACACACACCAGAATCTGGCTACGCTCTCTCAACACCTTACCCTCTTCCCCCCAGGAGAAGAAGGAGGGTATTCACAAAATGAAATGGAGGAGTCATCCTTGAATGTCCCCTGCCGTAGAATTCTGTAGCAATAACATGGTAGATACAGTGGGATACCATCAATGTGGTAAGAGAGAGAGAAAGAGCGCGTGTGTGTGTGTGTGTGTGTGTGTGATGGGAAACGGAGGGCATGTCTATAAAATACCCAAGATCCTACAGCAAAATCTTCATAATGCTTGTGCCTAGATGGTGAGATTTGGGAAATTTTTGTTTTGTTGCTTTTTAGTATCCCATAAGCTTCCCGCATTAAACAGAAATTAGTAATTTTACGGCCAGGCACAGTGACTCACACCTGTAATCCCAGCACTTTGGAAGGCCAAGGTGGGAGGATCACTTGAGCCCAGGAGTTTGAGACCAGACTGGGCAATATCGTGAAACCCCATCTCTACAAAAAAAAAAAAAAATTTGTAATTAGCCAGGTGTGGTGGCATGAGCCTATAGTCCCAGCTACTTGGAAGGCAGAGGTGAGAGGATAGCTTAAGCCCAGGAGGTCAAGGCTTCAGTGAGCTGTGATTGTGCCACTGCACTCCAGTCTGGGTGACAGAGCAAGACCCTGCTAAAAAAAAAAAAAAAGAAAAAAAAGAAAAAAAAAGTAGTTTTAAAATGCAATGGAAAATCACCCCAATCAAAACAGCAATCACAAAATATAAAGTACCCAGGCTTTATTTAAGTGGGGATTTGTTTTTTCCCAGAAAAGTTTAGTATGCCTTAGAAGTTTTGAAGATACGTATGACGCCGAGAATGGAAGGCACCAATTTTTTTAACTTATTAAGAAAAATTATAATTGGCTACATAAAAACTTAATACTTCTACAAATCAAAAGTGCCATAAACAAAACTAGGCAAATGATAAACTGGGAAAATATAATTAACCGGCTAAGATCAACCTTGAATATTCAGAGTTCTTCAAATTTATAAGAAAAATAGGGGCAAAGAAGGTCTTTCATAGCTAGACCTTCTTTCTGCCTAGAGTTTTATAATGTCTCAAGCTGCAGGGTTTCACGGTGCACTGGACGTGGATGGTACAGTATGCAATGCACAGAGGCACCGTTTTGTCACGCCATATCGTTGGGTGATCATGAAGTGATATTTTAAGTATTTAAACTTCTAACATATTGGTTTATCGCAACTCTTTTAATAGACAGTTAAAAAGAGAAATGCAAATAGGCCATTAACATGTGAAAAATGCTTAGCCTAATTAGTTATCAAATGCCAATTAAAATAAAATAAATGCTGCTTTTTTATTTAGCAAGTTAACAAAGATTAAAACAGACGACTATCTCTCCCAGTGGGGCCTAAGTTCTGTGAGGGCAAGGGGTGTATTTGTTTTGGTTGTTCTTGTAACCTCATCACCTGACACAGTGCCTGACCCAGGGTGAGCCCTCCATAGACAATCATTTCATGAACTGGGTGAAAGAAGAATGATGGCACCCAGTGCTGGAGGAACAGTCGCTCTGTTGACAGTATCAATGGGAACCATTTTCCTGGAGGGCAAAGTGGAAGCATGCAGTGAGTGCGGACGTGGCCTTCCCTGGCTTATGTTAAATCAAAGGTAAACCCACTTGGTTACCTCAAGAGTGCCTCTTAGTTTTAACACCCACATTTCACAGAGCTTACGTATCTCTCAGTATGATACATTTCAGCCCGTGAGTCTACAGAAAACATTTACAGTTGGATCCCCCAAAACATAATACACCATTTTAAATAAATCTATATGCAGGGAAAGTCTCAAGTTGCATTCCAACTACAGTTGGTAAAATGTCAGAATCCCATGCAGACTTTTGGAAAGGGGCCCCAATTCCATGGCGGGGATGTGTGTCTCAGAGGCTGCTGGCTCTGAGGTGTCACTCCATGCTGTTCATTGTAAACTGTACTCTACCACCTAGTGCCAGTCCTGAATGCATTCCCACTGAGCCTTTCATAGCTAGACCTTCTTTCTGCCTAGGGTTTTATAATGTCTCAAGCTGCAAGATTTCACAGCGCACTGGATGTTGATGGTACAGTATGCAATGCACAGAGGCACTGTTTTGTCACACCATGTTGTTGGGTGATCGTGATGTTTTAAGTATTTAACTTCTCTAACATAATGGTTTGTTGCATATATTTAGGTAGTTTATTTTGTCTTAATTACTTGTTGGATTTTGGGTTGAAGTACAACACAGTATAATTTTTTCCCACTTAAAATAATGGGATATAGGCTCCTAGTTAATATCTTTACACAGAACATTTGATTTCCACGAAAGGATTACTGACATTCAGCAGGAGATATCTGTACTTTCAAAAGGGTCATGTACTTGAATCTTCCTAGTTAAAAAAGAAAAAGAAAAAAACCATAAAAGATGCATATATAAAAAAAGATTTCATTGCAGCTTTATTTTAAATTGCAAAACTTTGGAAACCTAAATGGTTAACAGAGTATCTGTTAAATACATTCTAGTAAATCTGTATGATTAAATCCTATGAAGTTATTTCAATCATATTTTCTAAGAAATGTAATTATATGGGAAATTCTTGCAATATAATGGTAAGTGTGCAAGGATCAACACAAGATATATAACATATAATGCAAGTTGTGTAAAACAAAAATATTTCTATATGCAGAGAATAAACACTCCAAGAACGTACTGTAATTGGTTAACAGTCGTTATCTCTGAGAGGGCAATGGATAAGTTTGATTTCTTCCTACTGTTCCATAGAATACCTCAAATTTTCTTTAATGATAATGTATTATATTTGTATTTATTAAAGAACACTTTTTTAATATAGCAAGGATTGGGTTGATTGGAAATAGTAACGATAACAGCAGCAGTGGCAGCAAGAGCAGCTAACACTTGTATAGCACTTGACTCTGTGCCGGTAATAAAAGCCAGGGTATGAGCCCACACTGAACTTAGCCTCAGTAAATAGCATCCTGCCTCTAGCATCATCCAGTCTCTGCCCATAGGGATGAATTCCAGTCTAGAAAATTTGTGAAGCCAGAAGTATCTGGTCAAAGATCAGAAGGGTCAGCTTGTTAGCTGACTTCAGTGGGTACTCGCAGAAGCCACATGCAGCATGTAGATGCTCAGTGGTGGGAAGAATACAGGGTTTGAGAGCAGCCACACCTGGATTCAAATCCTGCCTGTGCCACCTAATTCCTATGTGACCTTGAGGAACTTACTTCACCTTTCTGAATCTCACTTGCTCACGAGTAGAGTAAGAGCACCTCACAGCATGGTCAGATGTTGTGAGGGTTAGAGTGGCAGCCTATAAAATGCCTAATATCCACGAGGCACTCAGAAAACGCTCCTCTCCCACCCTTCAGTGCTGGTGATGGTGTCACTGACTTCTTAGATCGCCCCTCTTTTGTTATTATTAATTTCAATAAGGATGACAGAAGATATGCAAAAAGGACTTGGCTAAACTTGCCATGTTTACAGATAAGTACTCATGAATATCTGTGTGTAAATAAATGAGGGATGAGAAAGTGAAGAATTGAAAAAATGAATGACAGCATACCTGGAGAATGATGATCTTACCCTGACTTGCCTGCTTTTATCTTTTCAGCTTATCCACTCACCAAATGCCCTCCTCCCACCATCCTTCCCAACGCCGAAGTCGTCACAGAGAATGAAGAATTCAACATAGGTACCACCTCCCAAGCCAGCAAGGACTGTGAGCCCAGGACTGGGGAAGGAAGGGAAGGTGGCAGGGGGAGCTGTCAGGCCAGTGGGCCTTATCTCCTGCTCCTGTCTGTGGAGAGAGAAACAGTAGGCCCTGTGCCAGAGGGCTCTGTCCACTGAGTTTGCACCCAAAATAAAATCAAAAGGGGAGGCAGGAAAACAGTTTTCTTTTGTGATTCAAGTCAGTATCTTTTTGAGAAATAAATCCATGCAAGACAGTATAAAATGTCCTGGAATATGAAACATTCCGAGGCTCAGACAAGGCTGAGTTGTGAGAGAGGAGCAGTTGTCTGGGCCATTTGATGGGAGCCGAGCTAGTTATTTAAGTCTGAACAGAACATGACCCACCTCTGATTATCTCACCTGGAAGTGGGTTCAAGGTACTAATGGCTGGACTTCTTAAGAGAGTCTACATGTTGGTCTTTCTTTGACAGGTGACATCGTACGCTACAGATGCCTCCCTGGCTTTACCTTAGTGGGGAATGAAATTCTGACCTGCAAACTTGGAACCTACCTGCAGTTTGAAGGCCCACCCCCAATATGTGAAGGTAATTGCATGGAACTGCATCTGTCTGGGGCCTAGAAGTTCCTCCTGAACAAAGCCCTTGTTTTGCTCCTCTTTCTATTCCCAGTTCTCAGCTCAGTCACTGCCCCATAACATGAAAGGTCTCTTGGTAAGTGTTGTCTGATGGATGAATGAGTGCATGAGGAATGAGTGAGTGATCACTCTAGATAGGTTCTCTGCCCTGTTCTGATGTCTGAACCTGTGAATTGGCCACAGTGGCCACATTTATTTCCATCTGCCTTTTTTTTGTTCCTGGGAATTTCTTGGAATTGCATACTGAGTACTGGAAGGAGGAAGTCCCTCCCTGGGCCCTCAGGGGAGGGTGGGCTCACACACCATCCCTGCTTTACTGGTGCGCAGATGCACTCAAGGTGCTGTATGCCAAACCAGGCAACTGAGAGACCACAGCAGTCTTTATTCCAGTGTACCATGCCTTGACAGAAATGAATTCGCTTCAGCGAGTCACTCCAACTAAGATCAAAAAATAGTCTCCACTCATCAGGCATCTGTCCAAAGGCAACGTACCTGATTGTCCTGCCCTCAGTCTTCCCTTCTATAAACTGAGGATAATGATAGTACTTATGCCATGGGGGTATTAAATGGGTTAATAACGTAAACCAGTTTAGAATGATGCCTGGCATGCAGTAATTGCTCCATGTTTGATGTTAATATTATCACTAGTGCAACTACTGTTTCTAGAACTACTGCTACCTGCAAATATTCAGTAGGCTATGGGGAAACAGGTCAGCCTTTCCCCCATTTCTGGGAAAGCAAGAGTAGGAAGAACCTGCAATATGGACTGTCAGTGAGGAATAGCAGACCTGGTAGAGGCAGGAGGGGACCACCAGGCCTAAGAGAACTTAAGTATTACCACATCTCAGTGCCCTGTGCTGGTCATCGGATTAGTGAAATCAGGAGCATGTCAAAGTTAAGCGAATTTCCTCTTAGAAGACATTTGTTTTCCTTCTCCTCTTAAAATCAAAAAGGAAACTCTATTGGGAAAAGTCAGTGAGTACCTTTCCAAGCTACTCAGGCAGAATCCTGGATGAGTCCTGTGAAATTCTGGGCCACAGCAAGATTCTTTCTAGGAGCCCAGCCCCAGTGCTGATTACCAAGCCCCACTTCTCTGAAGGCAGAGGTGAGATGGGTGAACAGCCCGTGGCAAAGTGTTCTACCCAAAATAGCATTACCTGAGATTGTAATCCAGGGATTAATTTTTGGCCTTGCAGTTCCAGAAACTCCCTTTTACCGGTGTCCCAAAACCCAGCATACCCAGGAAGCCTGTCTAAAGGCACATCTACTGCAAAATACTGATTTCTCTGTGTGCAGTGATCAGAATACTTAAAACTATTGTCAATGCACACCTTTGTACTGAAAGAACATTGTACTGAAGAAGTTGATTTAGTCCTCAGAACTTTGCTTTGGCGTCCGCAACCCAAGTAAATGGAGGTGGATGGTCCTGAAATTGCTTTCCTGCTGTGATGCTTGCCTGTGCTCCAGGACAGAGCACCTCCTCAGTGCTGGAGAAGGGCCTCTCTGAACCAGCAGCTTCCCTCCCACTCATGGTGATGACAAAATAACCAATCCTGCTCCTCCAGCTCCTCCTTTTCTAAGTTCCAAGCTCAATGTCTTCCTTAGAATGATATTTTTTTCTTTAGCTATATTAATAGTACCAATGAGGCCACAGCCAAGTTCTGAGACCTTTCTGTTCAAGATGCAGTTATCATCGTTCCCTCTACAATTTATTGAAGCACTATGTTGCATGCTTTACATATATTATTTCATATTTTATATATATATATATATTTTTTTTTTTTTGAGATGGAGTCTCACTCTGTCGCCAGGCTGGAGGGCAGTGGTGCAATCTCAGCTCACTGCAACCTCCACCTCCTGGGAAGCAATTCTCCTGCCTCAGCCTCCTGAGTAGCTAGGACTACAGGCACGTGCCACCACACCCAGCTAATTTTTGTATTTTTAGTAGAAATGGGGCTTCACCATGTTGGCCAGGATGGTCTCGAGTCCTTGACCTCATGATTCACCCGCCCCGGCCTCCCAAATTGCTGGGATTACAGGCATGAGCCTCTGCACCCAGCATATAATATTTTATATAATGCTCACGACAGCCCTGTAAGGTCTGTGTTATCTCTGTGTTGGAGATAGAGAAGCCATCACACAGAGAGGAGATAACTTGTTCAAGACCACACCAGTAGTAAGTGGCAGAGGTAGGCTATGAATCCAGGTGTATTTGACTCAAAATCCCATGTACTTACCTCTGCCCTATACAGTACAATCTTTGTTCAAATAAAACCCATTTTATAGATTATCTCCTTTGGATCTGGGGAAGCCTTACTGTTGTCTGTATGTATGTTCCATCCTCCCCTACTCAAAGCCAGGTAGTAGAACCCACAACGTATCTAGGAAGTGATTCCAACCAACTGGCGAAGCCCAAGTCCCAGAAATACTGCAATATTGACACAGGATCTAAGGCCACCTCATGTCATGGAGCAGCACAGTGATGGATGTGGGATCTTATCTGAATGTGCTCAAATGCTGATTTTCTAGTGGTTGTCTTTAGTATTGGGAAAAGCAAATGTGTTGGCCGTAGTTCCATCTCCACCCCCATGTACTTGGTGTTTCTCTTTCTTTCTCCAAGTGCACTGTCCAACAAATGAGCTTCTGACAGACTCCACAGGCGTGATCCTGAGCCAGAGCTACCCTGGAAGCTATCCCCAGTTCCAGACCTGCTCTTGGCTGGTGAGAGTGGAGCCCGACTATAACATCTCCCTCACAGTGGAGTACTTCCTCAGTGAGAAGCAATATGATGAGTTTGAGATTTTTGATGGTAAGTCGGTCAAATGCCACACAGTTCTCTGCTGCAGAAGACATGGACTTGCTCCAGAACCCGAGGAGTCTGTGCTGCAGTTTTCCTATCAGGGCTTGTCAGAAGCTCCACAGGATGTCCTTCCCTACCACAGCAACCCCAAGGCCATAGGACCTGAGGGGTGGCATGGCCCAAGCAGCAGAGCTGCTTGTACTGCAACTTGAACCTGTTACCAAACCTTTTCTTACTCTAGCTCCCACTCAAAGCCATTCCTGTTAATGTCAACAGATAAATGGGTCAAGCAGTATTCCCAAGTGAAGAGTGTGCTTCCTCCAAAACCCAGAGATCTACCAAACGTTGTGCTGCCTCTTTGGCTTTAAGAGGGAAAAGGTGCAATAATTTGCTCTTTAATTTGGAGGGCATGTCTCAGCATGCTTCAGACCACTGGACCCTAAAAATTTCACAGCAGAACCTTGTAGGATTTATCTCTTACCCTCTGGAGCACATGCATCTTGAAAAGGCATCTTGCCAAAGCACTAATTGTCCCTTCTCACTCATCAGGTCTGATTAATATGATGTCCTCAATAGAGTGAACCAATATGTTCTATTCTGCAAGATGTCCAGATGGTCCACATCCCTTTATACTCTATTATGACAGAGAGCAGGAGAAGTAACATGGCTCTGGGGGAAACCATGAATGTATACTGTTGTCTACCTCATGTGAATGCAAAGTGCTTCTGATCCTCCTTTCTGAAGGGTATGGAAAAGACTACATAGCCAGATCAACAGCTACATTCTATGTAACGAAGGCTGTGTTAATCTGTTCTAATAAAGATATGCGCCTCACACAGCTGCTACAATTGAGGCTCCTACTTTGTTAAGTGTATACTGTGAGACAGACCTGGGCCAGCACTCCATTTATTCCCAAAACCAACCTTCATACACCCCTCCTCTGGCAGAGTAGCTATGATAGTGCTTTGGACCCCCAGGCATCAGCATCAATTAACATCCTGTATCCAGAAGTCTTTGATATATCTGAACATTCCATTTTCTATAATATTCTGTTTTCTGAGTAAACAGTAGTAGGGCTTTTGGGGGAAGAATGGTAGGAACAACTACTATATATAATTATTGTCATTGTGCAGGGTCTTTTTTCGTAGGGACCCAGCCTCTTGGGAAATGAAACCTGGCTCAAGTCTGCAAACTGAGCAAGGGATTGCACCTTTCTGCTGGGGGCAGCTTTTCTCATCCTGTGGTTATCTACTCATGATCTATTTTGTTCATATAGTTATACTTGTTTTGGCTGCTCTTCTTGGCTTCCTATTTACCTTGCCCTTAGGAACATCATGTTCTATGAGCCATCTTTGTAGATCCTGTAGGCCAGGCTCTCCCGGCTGCCATTCCAGCCTTGCTTCCCATTTTAGTAATTATGCCAACTTTGCTTCTGACTGTTAAGTAATTCCACCTGGCCTCTGTATTCTAGGACCTTCTCATCCCCATTACTGCTAGGGAGCCTAGTGTCTCTCCCCATCAGTTTTGACCCACAGAGGATAGCCATTAGTTACTCAGGTTTTCAGCAATGCTGGTGCTCACCCCCTCCAGGAAGGCTGGAGCTCCTCACCTCCTGATTGCTTTAGTAAATGGTGTCCTCCAGGTCTTCCTGAGAACTGTGGTCAGCTTTTACACAGCAGACCTAGCCCAGCATGCTACTTCTCCCAGCCTTTCCCTTCACAGTTTGCATGGCAGTTCTGGTGTCTCTACTTTGTTTAATATGATCCATTAATTTTTCCAAGCTTCTAAGAGCTGTCTCAGTGGCATAGTAGAGCCATCACTCAGGGCCTTTTCCAGAGTGATAAATCCTGTGTTATGGATTATCCAGCTTTATATTCTGCGCCCCTTCAACCAGCCCCCTCGGGATGCAATGTCAGGCACTTAAGGTAGAACAAAAGAAGAGGGAGGTCTTTCTCAAAGAGCTTTCAAAAGCAGTATTAGGGAGCTCTGTTACTTCTGACCCCGAGACATGACATTTTCCTCTAGCTTTATTACTATGTATTCATTCCATAAATATTTTTTTCTATATGGCAGGCACTGAGCTTTTTTTTTTTTTTTTTTTTTTTTTTTTGAGACTGAGTCTTGCTCTGTCACCCAGGCTGGAGTGCAATGGTGTGATCTTGGCTCACCGCCTCCTGGGTTCAAGCGATTCTCGTGCCTTAGCCTCCCCAGTAGCTGGGACTACAGGCACACACTACCATGACCAGATAATTTTTGTATTTTTTTTTTTTTAGTAGAGATGGGGTCTTGCTATTTGCCCAAGCTGGTCTCAAACTCCTGGGCGCAAGTGATCCACCTGCCTCACCTTCCCAAAATGCTGGGATTACAGGCGTGAGCTTAAATACACACAAGAGAAGTAGAGTGGCCAAGTGGAAGAAGTTCCCAGTTTGAAAACCAGCTCTTCCATTAACCAGCTACTTGACTTTGGTCAAGTCTCAAAATGCAAATCAATTTCATCTTACCTGCCAGCTCCTAGAGGTAGGCAGGGACTTCCTAGAGCACTGCTTTAGAGCTGGGCTTAGGAGAAAAGAGCACCTTGAGCAATGCCTGTGGATGCAGAGAGAGGAGTGCAAGTACAAATGATTTTGCTGACTCTGAACAAGTCACCTCACCCTCTGAGCCCTGAGGTCTTCCCTGGAGGCTCCCTGTGATGGCTCCCATGGTCTGTAATCCTGCATCCTTCTCACCCCAGGTCCGTCAGGACAGAGTCCTCTGCTGAAAGCCCTCAGTGGGAATTACTCAGCTCCCCTGATTGTCACCAGCTCGAGCAACTCTGTGTACCTGCGCTGGTCATCTGATCATGCCTACAATCGGAAGGGCTTTAAGATCCGCTATTCAGGTGAGTGAAAAAAACACACAAATAAGCCAGAGGCCCTCTCCTCATCGAAGCCACAAGCTCCTCTGTGGAGACGGGGCAGCCATTCCCCCCCTCTAAATCTGCCTCACCTGAAGCTAAGTGGTCTTTGCCATTCCCCTACCTCCTATTTTTCTATTCCATTCCCCTCTTTGAACCTCTTCCCTCTCTTCTCATACTGCCAGCCTTTGTCTTCAGGATAAGTTTAACTATTTTATATGATCTGATAATGCCTAACAGTGATCCTGTCCCTTTAGGAAAGTTAGGAAATGCTAATAAAAGTTTCTTAAAACTAAAAAGCCCTAAGGCTTGGATCTCTGACTGGCAGATGTTAAGCAGGCAGCAAAGGATAGGCTATATTTCAAGGCCAGGTGCCTTTCTTCTGCTCTGCAAGCCATATCTTATAAACAGAGTCAGATCAAAAGGCCAAAGACTGACCTAGGCAACAATCTATAAGGACCGGAAAAAATATTCCTGGGAATATAATGAGATGGAGAAAATTGAATTTATCTGATCTCCCGTCATGGGGATTACTGTCTGTGGTTGGAAGAAAACTTCACAAGCTGCTTGATGTCCACTTTGAAGGGAGGTGGGTTCAGCGAACTGCTGACTGGGCTCCGCAAGCTTGGAGGCAGAAATGAATTACTTAAGACCATGGGGGGTTCCATCATGCACCAGTTCCCCTTCAGCACTCTTTCCCCTGGCTACCTTTGGCCTACATTCCAGGCAAACAATGGACAAATTTCTAAAGAATATTGGTTGGGGGCTAGGTGTGGTGGCTCACGCCTGTAATCTCAGCACTGGGGTGCCAAGGTGGGCAGATCACCTGAGGTCAGGCGTTTGAGACCAGCCTGACCAACATGGTGAAACCCCATCTCTACTAAAAATACAAAAATTAGCCAGGCATGGTGGCGTGCACCTATAATTTCAGCTACTTGGGAGGCTGAGGCAGGAGAATCACTTGAACCCGGCTGAGGCAGGAGAATCACTTGAACCCCGGAGGCGGAGGTTGCAGTGAGCCGAGATCACGCTACTGCACTCCAGCCTGGGCAACAAGAGTGAAACTCTGTCTCAAAAAAGGAAAAAAAAAAAGAATCTTGGTTGGAAGGAATGTCAAATTCAGTGCCTGAAGTCCCACTTGCCACAGTCCATCTCTTCTCATGGGTCTCCTATTTGCAAGACCAGCCCATACTCAGCGGGTGAACAGTCTTAAAGAATCCCTGGGTGTAGCTTTCAGGGAAGAGCCAACCAGAGGAAGCTGAGGGCCCCTGGGAGGAGGTGGGTCTTGACTGTCTCAGAGCCCATATCCTCTGCAAAGTCCATCCAACCTCTCCTTTCCCTGGTGCACACAGAGGAGGGGTCTGGGTGGCTGCAATGACTGAGTGCCCCAATGTCAGTGACCAGCTCTCTCACCTACTAGCTGTGGGATTATTAGGCAAGGTACTTAACCACTTCAGGCCTCAGTGTCCGCATGATGGAAAAGAAACTTTAAGATGCCTCTTAGGGGTGAACTCAGGCTGAGTTCCTGGCAGCTGCCCACTCAAACAGGAAATACAGCAGTTTGGTAGCATTTCACTATGCTGGTTGCTAAATTAGGAACTGAACGTTATTAAGGAGTTACCCTTTCCTTGATGTTCTAACATGTTTGGAGATAATGAGTCAGTTGTAATTACAATACATATGCCATGTAGAAAGTGAATTAATTACATGGCGCAACAATTAGTACTTAATAATTCAGATAGAGTAGACGAGTGTAATTTGCACCTGCGTCTGTCACTGTGACTAAGTGTATTTTACAACCGAGATTCTTGTTCCTGAGGGAGGTAACCATGTGGATATGGCACACATAGGACACAGGGGGCAAAGCAGGAGTAGGGAAACAAATCCGGCTTGGAGGGCAGCTATTTAAAACAACAATTTCACCGGCAGAGAGATATGATCACCAAAAAAGAGACCAGGGACCTCACCGGGAGCAGTTGTAAGGGCCCCACACCTGCATCCTGCCTTATCCATCTCTGCCTGGAAGACCCCACCAGGGACTCCTAGGGCAAACAAAGAGAATTATCTGCCTGCTTCTTTGGTCATCCCTCTTTCCTGGCCTCACAGAACTCCCCTTGAGGATCCCTGGCAGGCTTTATGATGTGAGTCCTTTCAGGCTGGGATTTTTTGTTTTGTTTTTTTGTTTGCTTGGTTTTTGAGACAGAGTCTCACTCTGTCACCCACGCTGGAGTGCAGTGGCATGAGCTCATCTCCCTGCAGCCTCCAGCTCCTGGGTTCAAGTGATTCTCCTGCCTTAGCCTCCCGAGTAGCTGGGACTACAGGCAAACACCATCACACCTGGCCAATTTTTATATTGTTAGTAGAGACGAGGTTTCACCATTTTGGCCAGGTTGGTCTTGAACTCCTGGTCTCAAGGGATCCACCAGCCTCGGCCTCACAAAGTGCTGGGATTACTGGCGTGAGCCACTGCACCCGGCCCAGGCTGGGGCTTTGGTCTGTTTTCTTCATTGTTGTATTTCAAGCACTTAGAACAATATCTGGAAGATAATAGATACTTGATATCTATTTGTTGAATAAATGAATGAGATAAGTTGAAGCCATATGTGGAGGGGAAATGAGCACCGTAGGGAAATGTCTGTCCCGGGTTGCCACAGGTCCGTCTCAGCGCATTCCCCCACACAGCAAGAAGAAAGACAATGACCATTTATTGAGCATTGAACAGCGAGTGCCCCATGCTGTGCTGGGGGTTTCATGTACACAATCTATATATACAGTTTAAATTGCCCAAAAATCTGTGAGTTGGGTATTACCAGTCCCAATTTACAGGTGAGGAAATTGGAGCCGAAGTGGTTTGCCCCAAGTTACAGAAACTGGTCAGATCAGAAACGGGACTAAAGCCCAGGCCTGACTAAGGTCAAAGTCCACACCCCTGCAGTCACAGCTTTCTGGAACCAACCCCATTGGGTTCTACTTTGTAAGTCTGTTTGGGAGCTGAAGGGATTTGAGAGCCTGAACTTAGCCATACAATCAGATCTGCCTTTGGACCACAAAAGGGACCCAGTGCTTCATGAAGCTAGTCTTTTTTTTTAATTTTCTGTTGTTTTGTTTTGGCTTTACCAACCTGACTGGGTGTTTTTCAATATCCACCATTCAGACTGTCCTCAATAGCAGAGGCTGTGGCAGTGACAAAGACAAGGGGATGGGGGGAGATGAAAGGGAAACGGGCCTGCATGAAAGACCATGTCTGTGTTCCTGCTGGCCGGTTCCCTGAACTTCATCTTGTTGTTCAGCCCCTTACTGCAGCCTGCCCAGGGCTCCACTCCATGGCTTCATCCTAGGCCAGACCAGCACCCAGCCCGGGGGCTCCATCCACTTTGGCTGCAACGCTGGCTACCGCCTGGTGGGACACAGCATGGCCATCTGTACCCGGCACCCCCAGGGCTACCACCTGTGGAGCGAAGCCATCCCTCTCTGTCAAGGTGAGAAGCAGGTGGAAAGGGGGTCACAAGGTAGCTTGGATCCAACTCACATCTTGGGTTTGTCCCAGGACTAGTCACTTCCAAATGTGGGTTTCCTCTTTGATAATTATTTCATTCTTTCCACAAGCATTTACAAGATCTGTAGTGCGTAGCAATCTCAGTGTTTTGAGATCCATGGGGGAAATGGGTATGTGAGCACATCAATGCAAAGTGGCAGAGGAAGGAAGTGTTGTGTCAGGACCATAATCAGTGTTGTGGGAGCCCAGAGGTGAGAAAGGATCTGCTTCCTCCTGGCCAGCTGGGGAGGGCTCCCAGCAGAGGGGATGCTTGGTTTTGGGCTCATAGAGCAAGTGGGTTGATCAAACACTTGAAATGTGTCAGTCAGTTTGCATGTATTACCTTTTATGATTTATGATTTTGATTTATGATAGTTTTTTCCCTTAAAGTAATATACATTCAAACTAAAAATCTGAAGAAGAAAAAAAAAACGGTAGATAATGCAAAAGAAAAAAAGTGAAAATGAACGATAAGCCTGAGATCACCACTGTTAACATTTCAGCACATTTCCTTTAGTCTTTTATGTATTGATTGTAAAAATAGGATCATCCGTGTACAAAGCTCTTATAGATTTTGTTTCCCATAATGCTGTGCAACCAATGAAAATCATGGTGAGGAAGTATATTTAACTATATACTATTTTTTGAGACAGAGTCTCGCTCTGTCGCCCAGGCTGGAGTCCAGTGGCATGATCTCAGCTCACTGCAACCTCTGCCTCCTGGGTTCAAGCAATTCTCCTGTCTCAGCCTCCCGAGTAGCTGGGATTACAGGCACCTGTCACCACGCCTGGCTAATTTTTGTATTTTTAGTAGAGACGGGGTTTCAACATATTGGTCAGGCTGTTCTCAAACTCCTGACCTCAGGTGATCTGCCCGCCTCGGTCTCCCAGAGTGCTGTCTCAGGGGTGAGCCACCGCGCCTGGCCTCTATTGTTAATATTATACTTCCTCACCATGATTTTCAATAGTTGCACAGCATTATGAGAAAACTGTCATTCATTTAAGTATCATTCTCTTGCTGGTCATTTGGATTTCTATATTCTTTGTGACTATAAACTTATAATTCCATCTTTATGAATATTACATATTTCCTTAAAGCAAATTCCCAGAAATTAGATTCTCACATCATAACGTATGCAATTGACAGCTGTCGATACTGATTGCCCCCCAGAAAGTTTGTCCTCATGTATAGCAGCATGTGAGAGCTGTCTTTTCTCCCACAGTCTCAACGTTATGCACTGCATTTAAAAAAAGAAGAAAACATTGCCAACTACATAGACGAAAACAGGAAATCACATTGCTATTTGATTTTTCCTTTGGTTCCCAGTAGTGGTGAAGTACTTTTTAATGACATCTCTCATCTCTAATCCTCACAACCTTCTCGCCTGTGCCTGTGCTTTCTCAAAGAACAAAAACAATGTGCTATTAATAATCTACTCTACCCCTAAGCAAAGGTCACAGTGAACTGGCTGTCCACAAATGGCAAATGGCATTTGGCTTTGGTCTCTGCGTCTCTAACTGCATTAACAAGGACAAGTCTTTTTTCCGGAGCACCAGTTGGAACCTACTAAGCCTCTCATATCTGTTACCTTACATCACCACCCAAAATTAAGCCTCCCCCAGGCTTCAGTTGACCCATCCCCATACTACTGTGCATGTCTTCTCCCCACTCCACCCCTTGCCTCCAACTGGTGCCCTTCCTCTGAGCCTCCCACTGCGTTCTCTGGAATCCTAGTTCCATGGCCAGCAAGCGTACACCCTCAGTCTCTACCCAGCTGGCTGTCTTCACTTCCTCCCTCCGTGGAGACCGTGGCTGTCCTCTGAGAGCAAGTATGCTGTGGCCCTTTCAAGTGGAGTGTTAATCCTCCCCTCCATCCACCTCCTACTTCCCACAGAATTCTGGGCCAGGAAGGGCCTGGCATTCTTCCACTTCTCTACTGCTGTTTCCAAACCATGACTTTTCCACTCTTCCTTTAGAGACTCTATGCCTCCTAATGCCTTCTGTCTCCTTCCCCAGCCCATTCTCTCACTCTGTGTCTCTCTCCCTCAGAGATCTCATTCCACCACAAGCCTCAAATATTTTGTGATTTTATCTCCTCCCCCTCTTACCCACAGGAAGTGTCCCTCTTACCCCTGGGTTTGGGGGACTGCATTTTGGCATGGAGATCATGAGACACAGGCTTTTAGTATCTCAGGCTGGAGTATTATCATCTGTCCCCTTAGTTATCTACAAGAGCAAGGCCAGACCAGGGCCCGTGAGAAGTGGCTGCCGTCCACATCCTTCACTGCCCTCCCTGGATTGACTGTCCATGCAAGACACCAGTGGAGATCCAAGTATTTCTTCCCAAAGGATTCAAGGAAGCTGGGCAGGTAGTTGATCTAATATGACAGCTTAGCTAACCTAGTTCCACTGAAGGAGCTCATAGCCTTTCTGATGAGTCATTAAGAGTCTCATGTTTAAACACTCTCTTATTTCTCATTCCTTCTATGTTCCTGATCCTCCTCTTCTGGAGAGTCCCACACCTAGATCCTTCTTCCATCTTGGTATTCCAACTTCTCTCCCTCTGAACAGTCTACCCTCCTCCATTCATAATGGAGCCCCAGCCTGATGCCTCTTATTGGTTCTGGAAATTCTTATAGCATCAAGCGTCTTGTTAGGCAATCTCAATGGGACTCTGCCCAAGCTTATTCTGGCTCTGAGCGAAAAAGTTCTGAGCTCTAGACTAGTAGCCAGAGGAGATAGTGGATGGAGGCAGTAGTGGGTACTTTGACGGATTAATCTTTCCATCTGTAATACCCCCTAAGCTATCAAAGGGCAAGGATGATTTATAAGTATTACTTTCTTTCAAAGACCAAAGAGTCTATTCTTGTCTAAGTAATTCCTATTCCTCCTATAAACATAATGTCGACCCTACTCCTCATAAAATAATAATCCTGGCCATGTTGCTGCAAACATTTCTCTCCTGAGTTGTCCCTTTGAGATTCCTTTTCTTTGTATTCTTGAGTTAGTTCTGTCATTTTTCATATCTCATATCTTGTCCTTTCCTGGTTTTCACCCTCTTTTTCATGGAGGTATATCCTTAAGTAAATTCCTCAGAAAGGGTTCATGAGAGGTACATTTTCTGAGACTTTACATGTCTGAAAGTGTCTATCTTTTTGCCCTCACACATGCTTGGTCAGTTGACTGGGTAAAATTCTAGTTTATAAATCATTTTCTTCAGAGGTTTAAAGCTTTGTTCCATTATCTTTGAACACTCACTGCTGATGGGAAGTCTTATGCCGGTTTGACTCTCGTTCCTTCACAGTTATATCAATTTTTTTTCCTCTTTCTAGTAATTTGGAGGAATGCCTGTGTGTCTCTGGACTTCTTAAAACAAAATTCCATGATGGTGAATCTAAGAGTGATTCTCTTCACATTCCTTTGACTCTCTTTCCATCTGAAGACTTGTGTCTCTCTTCAGCTCTGAGAAATTTTCATCTATGATAATTCCATCCCATCCACTTTTTGTGTTCTCTCTTTTTGGAGCTCTGAACAGTTGGATGCTGGACCTTCTGTATTGAGGATTGATCTTCTGTGTTTTCAGTCCTTTTCTCTCATTTTTGGTCTCTTTTTTTTCTATATTCTGAGAAATTTACTTTTCATCTCTAATCCTTTAATGCTTATTTCGGCAATCATATTTTTCATTTCAAAGAGTTTGTCCTTGTTTTTTTTTTTTTTTCTTCAGAGCACACTGATTTTATTTTATGAGTACTGTATGTCACCTTGACTTTCTCAAGATACTACTGATCAGAAGTTTAAAGATTACATATCTTCTGTTTTCTAAATTAGCTCTGTTTCCTAAGGAGACATTTCTTTTAAACTTTAGCTTGGTTTGTCTTGTTCACACTGCTGATTTTCTTCACATGTATAATGATGCTTGATCGTATTTTAAAAGTAAGGGCCAGGTTGATTTTTCCAGGTATGAGATGTGGATTACCTTTGTTGTTTTTATATACAGATATCTTGGTCCACAAAGTCTCTCCTATCAATGAGAGGTTGAGTTGAGTATGTGGCAGACCTGAGTAGGCAATGGGGCAGCCTTTAGGCCAAGAGACCATAAATCCTAGAATTGAAAGAGCTTTCCTCTGGGATGCCAACTCCCACCATAGCAGCCCTAATTCACCCTAAGAGAGTTCCCCTTCAGTGGAAAAGAAAATTCTCTCTTTTGTTTGGAGAGTAGATACTTGAATGTGTCTACACTGTGTTTGTGGGAACAGATGGCGGAGAACTGGTTTCACCCTGAGGCTCCCTCCCATATATTTTGAGCTACAGCTTCTTTGCACTTCTATCTTTATTCCTTCTTCCAAACTTAAAAAAAAAAAAAGAAAAAAAAAACTCTTCTGCTGATGATCCTCCCATTTTCTTTTTATTATAAGACTTTACCCTTTTATTAGTTTTTACTAATAAAAGGAACTTGGGAGGGGAGAAAGGATAAAAATAGTTTCTCAGAATACCATCTTAAACCAGAAATGCTCGTGACATTGTTTTCCTTTTGCTAGCTCTTTCCTGTGGGCTTCCTGAGGCCCCCAAGAATGGAATGGTGTTTGGCAAGGAGTACACAGTGGGAACCAAGGCCATGTACAGCTGCAGTGAAGGCTACCACCTCCAGGCAGGCACTGAGGACACTGCAGAGTGTCTGGACACAGGCTTATGGAGCAACCACAATGTCCCCCCACAGTGTGTCCGTGAGTCCTTGGGCAGTGGAGGCGGGTGTAAGGAAGGGCTAGGTACGCAGCTGGAAAGATTCCTACAAGGAGCGAGCTAAAAGCGCAGAAATGAGGGGAAAAAAAAACAAAACAAAACATGGACATGGTGGTTGGGGGATTTCAGAAGAGGAGGCAGGTGCTGAAACTGCTCTCAGCATTGATGACCATTGTGCCCTAAGATGTTTCCACAAACCACTGTGGAACTTAGGAATGGCCTGGTCTACTCCCTTTTAGATGGAAAACCTGTCAGAAAGTTTGCATGAATGTCCCTTGATTCCAAAGCTCTAAAAACAACAACTTTTAGGCCAGATCACAAAATGGCAACTTCCTCGGCTATGTCCCATCCAAAGACAGAGGTTTTGTTTTGTTTTGTTTTTTGGCCTACATGATGCTTTATAACAAATTTTGAATTACTTCACAATCTTTCAAAATCAAGAAATTTTACATTAAAATCCAGATTTCTGTCTTCTCTTGAAAAATGAAAATCTAATCAAATGCAACTCGAACATTCAATAATCAGCCTTGACTGAATACTATTTCCCTTTTTTAATTTTTAATTTTTTGGCAGAACTGTACTCCCCAGTTTGCCACATCCCCCACCCAACCCACCCGTTCATTTACCAAACCTGCCTGAGAACTGAAGATTCCTGGATTCTTCGTTATTGCATTAAGGTCTCCAAGTCCCTAGATCTGGGTTCTTACAAGGTCTTCCACAATTAGTCAAGTAATTAATCCTCCTCTCTGTTCCTCATTTCCCCAGCTGTGACCTGTCCTGATGTCAGTAGCATCAGCGTGGAGCATGGCCGATGGAGGCTTATCTTTGAGACACAGTATCAGTTCCAGGCCCAGCTGATGCTCATCTGTGACCCTGGCTACTACTATACTGGCCAAAGGGTCATCCGCTGTCAGGCCAATGGCAAATGGAGCCTCGGGGACTCTACACCCACCTGCCAAAGTAAGCCCAGGAAGGGAGAGTGGGCAAGTTTGGCAGAGTCCCTCCCACCTAAGCTGTCTCACGCATGGAGTGAACTGGGGTGGGGGAAAAAGGGGTATCACCAGGGATTGCAGTGCATTGCTTTTTAGACTCTCATCTAGTACAGCTGGAAATGCCTACTCCTTTACTCCTTTAAGGAAGTATTTCTTAGCATCTTCACATCTTATCAAAAGCTGCCTTTGTCCAGATGAGCATGCACTAATTCATTTCTTTAATATTCATTAGGCTGTTACTATATGTCAGACACTGTAGAGGTATGAAGATAAAAGATTTTGGTTCCTGCCTACAAGGACTTTACAGTCTACTGGAGAGGCAGACACATAAAGAAGTAATGATAATGTGGCATGATAAGACCTGAAATGGGAGCGTATATAGGAGGAATGAGGGTAGCACAGGGGACGGGTCACCTAAACCTGCCTGCCTTCTCCATTGTCAGTTGTTTTTCTTTGGTTCTTTAATACACTTTCAAAGGTCAGAATCTCTGGGAAGACACTCTGAGACAGAGGCTTTTTAGGGGGTGCTCTTGAGAATACCACCTACAGAAGGGAAAGGAGGGAAGAAAGCAGGACCGGGCAGAAGGAGAATTGAGCTCTGATGCAGTATCCATGAAAGCCTTAGCTCACCCCCCAGGGAGCTCTGGATGGTCCTTCAGAATTGTCACAAGTTGGAGCAAGGCAACTGTTATACTGCCACACTGACCAGCCACTGGATGCAGGCTGGCCTAGGAAAGGGACATGACCTTCCTAGGTGGGAGGACTCCTCAACCACAGCAATCTGAAAAGGGCCGCCAGCCAAGGGTCGTTTGCCAGCAGCTGGGGAAATAAGTCCCTCAGTCCTAAAAGGGGCTCTGAGTGGCTCATCGCAGCATGCACTACGATAGGGATGTGCTCATAATATTTATGTGACCGATGCAGGTGTCATAGAGGAAGCAACTGATTGTAAAGACGTAGAAGGAAGTGGTCAGTGAGAAGTGGGAGTTTGAGACTGGGAAGGAGGAGGAATGGTGTCTTCCAATGCCTGTGATCCAGGTTGGGCATAGATCCTAGCATTTGAGAGGCTGAAGTGGGTGGATCACTTGAGGTCAGGAGTTCGAGACCAGCCTGGCTGACATGGCGAAACCCTGTCTCTACTAAAAAAAAAAAAAAAAAATTAGCCAGCATGGTGGTGCCCACCTGTAATCCTAGCTACTTGGGAGGCTGAGGCAAAAGAATTGTTTGAACCTAGAAGGCAGAGGTTGCAGGGAGCCAAGACTGTGCCACTGCACTCCAGCCTGGATGACAGTGCAAGACTCCGTCTCAAAAAAAAAAAAAAAAAAAAGCCAATGTCCGTGATTCAAGACACTGTTGTCTTTGCACACTGTGGTGCAGACCGCACAGTGGGATGTAACCACATATGTGGCAGAGTAGTCCCAAGCGTTTGGCAGCCTCACTACAATGCAGCCACTCATATTTCAGTGCAGCCTTGGCGATTAGGCCTCACCTCATACATCAGCCAGAGGCTCTCAGCAGTGCTCTGTTGACAAAGAGTGTGAGGCTGCTGGTGGGCTCAGGAAAGAAGGGCAAGGAAATTGATTAGCAGTGTCTGCCCAGGGCACTAAGGAGCATACCACAGAATCGCCATCTCTTCCTAACCACAGTGCACATCTCAGCCACCTGAGGAGGATTAAAAAAATACACAGGCCAGGGCCCTATTTGCAAAGCTGGTGAGTCAGGCACCTGCAGTGGAGCCGGGCATTTTAAACAACCTTCAGGGGCTTCTGGAGACACTTCCAGTTGAGGTGCCACATCACACAAGTCAGCATCACAACCCATATTCTGGTCAGGAATTCCAGCAGAGTAAGGTTAAACAGGTCTTATTTTTGTCACAGTTCTTGCTAAGCAGAAGCAGCCATGTCCCTCCTCTTGGGGCTGGCTTACTGAGCATCTTGTGATCGTTTTAGTCATCTCCTGTGGAGAGCTCCCGATTCCCCCCAGTGGCCACCGCATCGGAACACTGTCTGTCTACGGGGCAACAGCCATCTTCTCCTGCAATTCCGGATACACACTGGTGGGCTCCAGGGTGCGTGAGTGCATGGCCAATGGGCTTTGGAGTGGCTCTGAAGTCCGCTGCCTTGGTAAGTGACCTCTCCAGGCCTATCCTGCCCAGTTTTTCTCCTTGAGATAGACTAGATCTTTCCAAAGCTGAGATCCAGTCTTTGAACAGTATCATTTCACCTATTGACATAAAATGCTTATTCCAAACACCAACTATTGGCCATCAGGCATGACTAAAACCCTGGAACAGCTTCTCCTGGGCCACCCAAAAGAAGGAGAAGAACCTCAGATCTAAAGAGACAAGCTTTTGAGGGGTTCTCATTCTGGTTAGAAAGACAATCCCTTCCTATTGGCCTTTGTATAATGAGTGAAGCCCCAGTCTCCATTTTTGGCAAATTTGCAGACACATTCCTGTAACACACCTAAAATACCTTTTATATTATCTATTAGCAAATTTTACACACAACATATAGATCTATACATATATACTAAGCAAATTACAGAAACATAAAACAACCTGGCTTCCAAAGGACAAAGTTATCATTTCCTCCATGGCTAATCCACTCCCTGGTTCTATGGTTCTGTCTCCTCTCCCGCCTTTCTTGGACCCCTGGAGTCTAAAAGAGGGCCCCAGCCACATAAACCTAATAGGATAGATTGGATGGTCTATCCTGGGGTGAACAGTGCTGTCTTGCCACTGTCTCAGGTCCATTAAGGACACAGTCACAGGTTATTTCCACAGAGAGCCAAAGGAAGCTGGTGGAAATGCCAGGAATATACTCTACCCAAATCCCATATAATAAAAAGAATTCACCTAGGTGCTACTCAAGGAGAAGGAAAGAAAGATGAATTTAGCCAAACCATCTGTTTTTACATAGTTGTTTCAACACAGCCAGGTTTTGACTGCCTTAATGTAGACAATGGTGCCCTCCATGCAGCAGATGCTCGGTGAAAAACAAGATGCCTGGGCTAGGCATGGTGGCTCACACCTGTAATCCCAGCACTTTGGGAAGCAAAGGCGGGTGGATCATTTGAGGCCAGGAGTTCGAGACCAGCCTGGCCAACATGGCGAAACCCATCTCTACTAAAAATACAAAAATTAGCTGGGTATGGTGGTGCATGCCTGTAGTCCCAGCTACTTGGGAGGCTAAGGCAGGAGAATCCCTTGAACCTAGGAGGTGGACATTGCAGTGAGCCAAGATCGTGCCACTGCAGTCCAGCCTGGCAGACAGAGCAAGATCTTGTCTCAAAAAAAAAAAAAAAAAAAAAAAGGTGCTCCTGAGTTTGGGTTTTTGGGGGCGTTTTTTGTTTGTTTTTTTATAGAAGGCTTTTTTGTATCTGGTTGGTAAGAAAAAGGGAAGGATGATCCTGGGGGCAGTGAGGTAACAGTGATCATTTTGCACACATCTGTGTAGAGACACAGAAACTGAAACTCAGAAGTAAGTGGCCATTTGGGGTACAACCTTGGGATTTGGGGTGCCAAGTCCTCAACACTATTTTTGTCATGTTGAGGGTTCCTGAAGTCACTCCTAGATTGGTACTCTCAGGGAGAGGTGGGAAAAGTAATGAGTTGTGGGATAGTTGGTCCTTTTCCCCACCATCCCTGTCTGTCACCACTCAGACCAAGCTCCACTCCATTTTCTATAAGCTCCTCTTTGATGTACTCTCTTCCCCATCCCTCACCAAAGCTGGACACTGTGGGACTCCTGAGCCCATTGTCAATGGCCACATCAATGGGGAGAACTACAGCTACCGGGGCAGTGTGGTGTACCAATGCAACGCTGGCTTCCGCCTGATCGGCATGTCTGTGCGCATCTGCCAGCAGGATCATCACTGGTCGGGCAAGACCCCTTTCTGTGTGCGTAAGTATGTCATCCCCTCTCCCTAGTCACGGGGCCCAGATTCAACATGGACTTTCTCCCTCTCTCTTAATTAGATTAGCCAGAGGTTTGTTTTATATATATATATGTATATATATGATTGCTAATTTTTTTTCAAAACTGAAAGCATTGTTGATCTAATGTTTTCAGTTCTCTGCATCATTAATCACTGTTTTCACCTTTATTATTTCCTTCCTTGTGATTTCTTTTGGTTTACATTTTTGTTCATTTTCTAGTTTTTGAGTGGGAATTTAATTCATTTATTTTCATTCTTTCATTTCTATTGAGTTTTATTGCTATAAGTGCTTAAGACTATGAAATTTCCACTGATCACTGCTTTAATTGTATCCTATAGAGTCTAATAATAAATGTTTATTATTTATTAGAAATTCTATAATTTTGGTATTGATTTCCCCTTTTACATAGAAAATTTTTAATAGAAGGATTTGTTTCTAGGTGGAAGGCCCTTTTTTTCATTATGTTATTCATTTCTAATTTTATTGCATTGTATGTAATATTTCTACTTCATGGAATTGACTGAAGCTTTCTTTGTGACCTAATAGTTGGTTAGTTGTTATGAATGTCCCATGTGCCCTTGAGAAGAAAGGATATTAGGATGTCATGTTTTATTTATATATTCATGAGATATACCTGATTGATTATGTTGTCTATGTCCTTTACATTCTTACTTTTCACCCACTCAATCTTTTTTATTCTGAGACATGTATTTAAAGTTTTCTATTATTAGTGTGTTTCTATTTTTCCTTGCACTTCCTGTAGTTCCTGTTCTATAAAGATGGTTGCTGTGTTATTTGGTGCATAGATATTCATAACTAGTAACTCCATTGCACATTGTAGTTTTTAGCCTTTAAAGATTACTTTTTTGTCACTTTTAACATTTTTTAGCTAGAATTGTACTTTGCTTGATATTAGGCTTACAACCCCTGCTTTAATTCTTTTGCCGGATGCACCTTTGACCATTTTATTTTAGCCTTCTGATTCTCTTAGGTGTGATTCTTGTATGCAGTATAAATTGCCTTATGAGCTAACTTAACCATCTTTTTCTTTTAGTTGGTTAGTTAAACTCATTCACATATATCAATATGACTGATATGTTCAGTCTTAATTTTGCTGTCTCCCATTTCCCCCACTTCTCCACCCATGGTAACCACCATTCTACTCTCTGTTTCTACGTATTTGACTTTTGGAATTATAATATTATTTTAATTGTATTTTTCTTATAGGTTATTTGGTTGTTTTTTTGAGGTTCCTGATTATTTTTCCCTTTATCCTAAAGTCTAATATTTTTACTAGGACATGCTTCAGAGTTAATTATTCCAAGACAATTTCCCTAGGTATTCTGTGGGTCTTTGAATATATAGATTCAGGTCTTTCTTTATTTCCAAAGACTTTTCTTGGATTATGGTTTTAAACACTGGTATTGCTTTGTTTCCAACTGTTTTTTTTTTCTTCTTCATCAGCTCTGATTATGTGTATGTTGAATCTTCTTTGCCTATCTTCTCTCTCAGCCTCTCTCTCATTATTTTCACCTCTTTATCTCATTTTAATTCCCTTGGTTTTTTGCCTGACTTTCTTCAGTAACTCTTATTAAATTATCATTTGAGAATATTCTTTCTTGGGCCTCTTATAATTTAGTCTTCATTTCTCAGATGGTTTTGTCTTTTTCTTTTATCTCTTTAAAGCATACAATCAGTTATCTTTTATATTCTTCCACCTTTTGTCCATTTGTGCTGTTCAGTTTTTTATTTTCTGATTTTCATGGTGGTTTTTAAAGTATCTCCAGATGCTTATTTGAGAATATTTAGTTCAGTTTAGAATGCTGCTACATTTTTCTTATGCTTCACATGTTTTGTTTTTGGTGAGGAGGTTTTCATCAGATGAAATGCTTGAATTCTTTTCTATTTTTTTCTTAAAGTAGCTTCGTATACATTTAGGTTGATGTCTTCTATTCATTTTATGGCTTTAGTGTAGTTTCGTAGTACCCTTTTCTGTCAGTGTTACAAAGTCTTTCTCTCTGATCGTTTTTACTTCTTTATCTCATTTTGATTCTCTTGGATGTTTGCCTTTGTTTTGTTTATTTATTTTTTTTAATATAAAGCTTTGTGTGTGGTAAGGAAGAGGTTGTGTGTCCATCATTTTTGTTTGTTTGCGTGTTTTTCTTTTGTCTTGCAGAACCTCAAGTTATCCCATCATTGCTTCTTATTCCCTTTATCACTCAGAGGATGTCACTTTCTTTTCTTCCAGAAGCAATGAGGGAGAATCACACACACTTTTATGTCCCTTTTCTGTGATTGTACATTGACATACAAAGATTTGTTTTCAATATATTCATATATGAGATGGATTTTCTCCTTCTGGCAGTGATTTTAGATCAGTGTTAAGCACTTCACCTGCTCCTCTCTTCTCTTTCTCATACAGTCTTGCTCTCCACAAAAGCTTGCAACAGAACCATGAGAAGTAACTCTGCCTGGGCTTAGTGTATATTTCTCTTCTTACATGTAATTTAAAGTTTGTAGCACTCTCTGGCTTCTAGTTAGGCTGCAGGCCTGGTTTTCTATTATTTATTCTTCCGGTTAATCTGCATTTTTTTGATTTAGGCAAGCACTGTTATGCTTAGCTGCCTGGAAGTAATTTGGATAATTCTTCACTTTTTAAATTTCCCTAAAGTGAGCCTTTATGTAAAGTGCAAGTTTTCCTTCTTAATTTTTGTAAGGCAGGTTTTTTATTTTAATTCTTCTTCTTTTGGCTTTTTATATATGGGATAGGGCCATAAAATAATGAGAACTTCTCAAAAAACAATGCATGAAATTAGTCTTAATAACTTCTTAAGATTTACAGAAAGCAAGACCCAAGCCGGATATGGTAGCTTGTGCTTGTAGTCCCAGCTATTCAGGAGGCTGAGGTCAGAGGATCAGTTGAGCCTGGGGATTTGAAACAAGCCTGGGCAACATAGTGAGACCCCATCTCAAAAATAATAAAAAATAAAGATCCATCTATATTCAGTTACTCTTTCAGATGTGTCTAAATAAAACATGTTTAGTTTCACCCAGAAGAACATGCAGATGCCCTCAGGAAATTGGTGCACGATGTATACAAAGAGATTTAGGTATTAAATGATAGAGACTGTCGGGGTCTGGATGGAGAATGTCTGCCTGGCCTAAAGACATTGAACGTTAGACTGGACCACATTCAAAGGCAGTGAGTGAAGTAGTTAGGCACTCAGGTGTGGATGGACCCAGATTGCCTGGGTTTACATCTCAGCTCTACCACCAGATCTGCTGTGGCTATGTAACTCTAGGTAGGTCGATTTACCTCATTAGGTCTCAGTCTTGTCACCTGTAAAAAGCAGGCACCTCAAAGACTACTGGGAGCATTAAATAAATTAATACACATAAGATAGTTAGACCGGTGTCTGATCCAGATGTTCAGCAGCAGTTGCTGCTGCTGCTGTGTGATGATGATGATGATGATGATGATGATGATGATGATGATGATGATGGTAGTGGTGGTAGTAATGCTGCCACCATCACATTACAGAATCCAGGATCTCTTACACTAAGGCCCATTCTCTCTTGGAGCACAGAGGTTTGGGAATTATCTGGAGGAAGAAAGCAAGAATAAAAGAACAAATATTTGTAAGTGTTTACTCTGTGCTAGGCACTGTGTTAGCTGCCAGTACATACAAAGTCAAGGTTTCCAATGTCAACCAGACTCTCAAAATTTTCCAGCTGTCCTCTTCATTTCCTCAGTCAGTTCCCTTGCCCTTTCTCCACGCAGCTGTTTTATAATTCTGCCTCCTTTCTAAAGACTTATATTCCATCGCCCCTACCTACATTCTCAGCAAATAACTAAGTTGAACAGTTAAGATGGCTTGGAATCAGAGAAGCTGGGTTCAAAATTCAGATGAGACATTTAGAAACTGTGACCCTTGAACAAACCTCTTGAATCCTCTGAAATTCTGTTTTCTGTGGGTATAATGGTGGTGCCTACCTCATAGGGTTGTGAGGATTAAATGAGACAATGACTGCAAGCCCTAACAATTGTTAGCTAATCATATAATATCACTTTCTATTCTGCAGAGAAGATAGAAGCCATCAGACAATAGCTTCTCCTACTTTCAGCTTCCCCACCCACACATCTACTCTGTGTACATCCATCCTTGCCCCTTCTCTCCCACCTCAGTAGAAGAATCTCTCTCCCAGCCCATGTCTAATCCCTCCACCAGTCTCTGGATCTCCTTCCCTCCTGCCTCCTTAGTGAGCTTAGTCTATTCTTAATCCTCTCCTATCTTACCATGGACCTTCCCTTTCTGTTTCCCTCAGCTTCTAAGACCATATTCAATAAAGATTCCCTTAGCATCTGTTATGCTAACACCTGTTGATCCTAACACCTGTGTTAGGTGTTGAGGATCAACATGAATTGAATGTGTCATACATCATCTCTGCCCTTAGGAACCTAGGTCTAGTTGTCCTGAAATGTGCTCAAAAGTCTATTAAGTGCTCCAGCCTTATCAGGACCTCTACTTTCCTCCTAACGATGCCTTATTCTTCTGCCCATGGCAGCCTGTATTAGTTCAGAGTCCTCCAGAGAAACAGAACCAATAGGAGGTGTATAGAGAGAGAGAGTACAATTTATTTTAAGGAACTGGCTCACACAATTGTGGAGACTGGCAAGTCCAAAATCACCAGCATAGGCTGGCAGGCTGGAGACCCAGGAAATAATCACAGCTCAAGTCTGAAGGCAGGCTGCTAGCTGAATTCCCTCTTCTTCCAGGGATAGCAGGCTGCCTTTTCTCTTGAGGCCTTCAACTGATTGGATGAGTCCCACCCACATTATGGAGGGCCTCATAATCTATTTCACTCAAAGCCTCCTGATTGAAATGTTATCTCATCTAAAACATACCTTCACAGAAACATCTAGAACAATGTGGACTAATGTTTGGCCATATGTCTAGGTATCACAGCCTAACCAAGCTGACACGTGAAATTAACCATCACATGGCCATGCTGCTTGAGAGAGTTGCCTACACTAATTGCCTCCACCTCTCCCCTCTCATTAGCAGCAAAGGCCACTTCTCTGCTCTAGCCAGAAAGAACTTCCATCCCAGTCAACAGGACCTCTGGTCCTAGGCCATGTTCTAGAATGCTCAGAGCCTCTTCTACCCAAGAGCTGCAGAGCAGGAATCTGAGAAGTGCCAGCCAAAGCTTCCAAGCAGCCAGAAAGCCTGGGACCTAAAGAGAGCATGAAGAACTTATATGGGGGCACCAGAGATGACACCTGGTCACAGCAGCTTCTTCTCCTGCTGATCCTGGTCCAGGGCCTGTGGCTTGGGAATATGTGGGAAGCAGTGAGTAAGAGCCTGAACCAGGCAGGGGACACTTGCAAGTCACCAATGGTCCTATTGATGAATCTGATGAACACCTTTTCATCTTTATCTTATTTGATCTATCAGGGATATCTGACAATTCTTGAGGCTCTTGGCTCTGTGACGACTACCCCCTCCTGTAGAGCTTTTTGCTTTACTACTTTTTTGATCACTCCTCAGTTTCCTTTAGGTTTTTTCTTTTTTAACATCTGCCCTTCAAAAAGTGGTATTCCCAAAGGTTTTAATCCTCAACACTCTTCTCTCTCTTTATATGAGTGATTTCTACCTTCAGGGAAGGGGCATCATGACCTTTTGCAAATCTGGTGAAAGTAATGGACCCTCTCCCGAGCTGGCTGCAAGCACCCAGTGCCTTGCATATAATTTCAGGGGTTTACAGATGCTGCGATTCTTATCCCTGCTCTCCCACCACCTTCTTGACCTGGCAAAGCCCTACTCACCCTTGAGACCTAGATCAGACCTCATGCCACTCCCTGTGGGACCCTCTTTGACCCACTCTCTCCCCAAAGGAGGGTAGAAGCCATGGTCCTCTGTACTGGCTCTATCTCAGAACCAGCCCACTGGGTTTAACAGCCGCTTCCCTGCCTGCCCGCCTACAAGTCTGTGAAATGAGCTTCCTGAGGTCAGAGAACATTTCGTGTTCTTCTTTGTATATTCCACTCCATAGCAGAGTACCTAGCTCATAAAAGGCACTCAGTAGACATTTGATTATAAATAATTATGTGAATTGAATCTATTTTCAAAGCAACCCTGTGAAATGCATATCAAAATTCTTACTTTGCAGCTATAGAAACCAAGGCTCAAAGTGAATTATCCTTAGACCCAAAGTCAGGAAGGGGCAGAGCTGAGCCAAAATCCTGGTCTGCTGGCCTTCATAGCTCATTCTCATCTCACCATGCCAGGCTGCTTTGAACCCCTGTGGTCCACTGACAGCATGTCCTCTGCTCTTCCTGGCTCCCTCCACTGGAGTCAGGGTTTCTTCTACTGAGATTTGCAAAAGAGAACTAGCCCAGAAAATACCAGATCTGGCCACAGCAAAGACTGAGTACTTCCTCATCTTACACCCCCATCCCCATTATCACCATTTGGGTCTTAGGTGGGATCCTCATGGATTTAAGTATTGGGCAAAGAGAACATCCCTTATGGTTCCTAATCTTCCCACAAATTAAAACCCAGAACAAAGCGAGAGGCCTGGCAAAAGCATCAGGTGGGAGTTCAACCCCATGAGACCAGGATGCCAGGCCGGGACGAAATAGAACTAAGGACTAAGGATCAAAGAAGAAGCCTAGGCATCCATCCATTCATGCACTTACTCATTTGCTGATTCACTCAGCAAATATTTATCACACTCCTGCTGAATGTCAGGCACTGGTACATACACCAAGGATGCAGCAGTAAGCAAAACCAAGTCCCTGACCTCAAGGAGCTTGCATTCAGCTGAAGGGTGATAAGCAATAAACAAATACAGAATTGCTGTGGTGTGTTGGTTGCTGACAGTGCTATGGAGAGAGGTTGAGCAGAGCAAGGGACCTGGCAGTACTGGCAATGCTGGCCCGCTAGGGACTAAGGGAAGGCCTCACTGACATTGTTAATTTGAGGAGAGACCTGAGAAGAAGAGGGCAGGAGTTAAGGGATATCTGCAGGAACAATGTCCTAGGTAGAGAAAAAAGCAAGTGCAAAGGCCCTGGGGCAGGAACTTGCTTTGTATATTCATGAAACCTCCAAGAGGCCAGTGCAGCCAAATGGAGTGAGCTATACCACTGGGAAGAAGGGGGAATCAGAGGGATGCAGGGATAAGCATGGTGACCTGCAAATACCACATCCCTTTTCTCTTCCCTGCTCATTTCTGAACAAAATAGTAAAACAGACTGGTAGGTGGAGGCCCAAATATTACCTCGCTTACTAATAAAGGCTAAGTTGGAAAATGGAGCTTAATGTGAGAGTCAGAAGGAGGCTGCTACATGAACCCAGGATGAGATGGATTCACCCACCCACAGAGGCAACACTGCAGTAGGGCATGCAGCCCTGCAGTGTTGGGGATAGCCTGCCTCCTCAACAGCTGAGAGCAGCCGAGAACATTGCTCCCTGCAGACAACTAGGTCCCTAGAAGAAGAAGGGATGCTGAGCCAAACATGCCAGCTCATTATTCCCAAGTCGCACAGATCAAAGTGCACTAACTGAACTCCCTTGCCATGGAAGGAATAGGAGGTAGTGGGTTCTCTCCAAACAGCAGCTCTGCTTCTCCAGTTTACCCGGGCCGTTTATCTAGCAGGGTGACTGAACTCTGCACCAGTCTTGGTTAGTATTCACTCTGGTTCTACAAGGTTGGCTCAGGGATGAGGATGGGCCTAAACCAGCTGACAGTTGGCCATCAGTATACCCAGCAATTAAGAATGGATCTGGGGAGCCGAGGGCATCAGAGGCAAGGAAAATAAGATAGGACTGACCGCTCAGACCACAGAGAACCACAGTCCAGGCCTAACACTCTATGGGAAGTCATAGAATGATTGATCTCAAGTTGTCCAAGCTACAGACATATCTTCAAGGAAGACAGAAGATTCCCCTGACAATTTCAGTTTATAAAAGTTTTACAGCAAAAGAGATTGAAGTTAGACTTAGGGCTGAACTTCACTGATGGCATAAGAGATGCCAGGTGAGAGGTGGATAAATTTTGAGGGGTGTGGAATAGTAGGAGGGCTTACCTATCTTCTGTTTTGATTACAGCAATTACCTGTGGACACCCAGGCAACCCTGTCAACGGCCTCACTCAGGGCAACCAGTTTAACCTCAACGATGTGGTCAAGTTTGTTTGCAACCCCGGGTACATGGCTGAGGGGGCTGCTAGGTCCCAATGCCTGGCCAGCGGGCAATGGAGTGACATGCTGCCCACCTGCAGAAGTGAGTCACCCTTTCTCTCCCACTGCAGTCCCCACCATTTCTGCCATATGTGGTTCTGTAGCTCAGAAAAAGAAGCCAGTGAATTCATTCTGGCATCATTCTGACCCAGATAGGGAAGATGGAGCAGAGAAGGGTCATAAATGAGGACTTTCTCAACCCTTAGATAGAGCCACATAAAATTTCATCATCATGGGTTATATAAGGAAAGCAAAACTTAGTTTTATCTTTCAAGTCTTCTTCTTTACCTTTCATTGAACAAATAATGTATCATTATCTTATAAAGCCCCATTATTTTTTAACAGAGGTTTATTTTTCTCACATAAACAATAAATCTAGAAGTAATATTATTTCTACAGCTGCTCCACGAGATCAGGAGCAATATCTTGGTCTTTCCTTGTGGTTGCAAAATGGCTGCTGCAGCTTCTTTGGAACCACACTTAAGAGATCCCCATTCTTGATGAAAAAGCAGAAGGTTAAAAAGCAGAGAGCCTAAGAGTTGAGATAAAGGGGGTGAGGGCTGGGGGAAAATACACAGAGAGGGAGCCAAAGACTCAAAAGGCAGAGAGAATACACAATGTCCTGGCTCCATTTGGAGTATTTAAGAAATAGCTTCTAATGCTTTTAGAGGCTTTTGACAGCAGTGAAGCCTCAGAGAGTCTCATCAAAAGTAAAAATCCTTAAAGGCTTATCAAAGATTTTTAAAAAATACCTTCCTGCCCACTTCATATGATGAGTTTGAGACTCAGGTAAGATAATGGATTTGAAGATGTTTGGAAAGAAAAGTATAGTCATGGGTTATGAATAATATTGTCATTATTCTAAAATCTTATCCTGATTTTGAGTTAAGCTGCTTTGGAAACACTTTTAAGATTTTAAAGTCAAATATATCCCCCAGGATATTAATCTGTCCCTGAAATACTTATAAAAGTGATTAAAACCATTTATAAAAGAACTCAGCCCTGTTCAAGTCAGTTCAAATGCATCAGTTTTACAATTGACAAGCTTTGCTGTGAGAGGCACATTGTTCTAGGATCAGACACATGGAGACTAGACATTCATGCCCTCAAGGGACTCGTGTGTTCAAACAAGTCACAGCATAGGCTGGTAAAGTCAGCAATAGCAATTTGTGCAAGGGAGTACCAGAAAGGGAGTAATCAATCTGGGAAAAGGTGGGAAGGGTTCTCTAAGGAGGTGATGTCTAGCTGGACATGGAAGGATGACTCTTCTGACCAGGTAACCAAGGTGAGGGGAGAAGTCCAGCAACCTCGGGACCAGCTAACCCTCCAGACAGGGTCTGCTTCATTGCCTAGTTTTGCTCGGAAGATTTTACTATACTGGGAATCCATGCCTGTTTGGACTTCTGTTCAATTGCAGTCATCAACTGTACAGATCCTGGACACCAAGAAAATAGTGTTCGTCAGGTCCACGCCAGCGGCCTGCACAGGTTCAGCTTCGGCACCACTGTGTCTTACCGGTGCAACCACGGCTTCTACCTCCTGGGCACCCCAGTGCTCAGCTGCCAGGGAGATGGCACATGGGACCGTCCCCGCCCCCAGTGTCTCTGTAAGTAGATGTCACCTGCTCAAAATGATTGATGGGGTGGCCCATGTCAAAGAAGAGTCCTCCCCTCTGTGCGTATGTGTGTGTGTGTGTCCGCACATGTATGTGTTGCCTTATGGTGACAGTCACTCTGGCTACTCCTGGGATTTCAGATTCCTTCTTGAGCCCCTGTTGGGTGACTTGCCATACCAATTTTTGTGTTCTCACTTTCCTAGCTAGAGACCTGGTCCCTTTCCTCTCTAGTTACCACCCTCTTCAGCTTACAGAGTTCCCTTTTTTCAGAACTGGCTGCCTCGCGGGACATCATCTGCCAACCTTACCCTTTCCTTGCCCTTCCAGAAAGACAGCACATGAACCCCTTCCGTTTAAAGGGCTGAAGCAGAGAGGCCACAGACTCTGGAGGCAGACCAACTTGGACTGGAATTCTGGCTTTGCTACTGAACAAGTAGTGTGGTTTGGGAAAAATTCACTAACCTCTCAGAGCCTCAGTTTCTTCATCTATAAAAATGATGCCAGTACCTATTCCATAGGGTTATTAGAGGATTAAAGAAAAAAAATCTATTAAAAGTGCCAGCATAATGTCTGGTACATAGTAGCTACTCAATAAACAATGATCACATTAATTATTGTTAGGAAGAGATATGGGGACAACAGGTTTTTTAAAAGGGGTTGGGGAGGTGCTCAAAATCCTGATGTATTAGTCTGTTCTCCCACTGCTATAAAGAACTGCCCAAGACTGGGTAATTTATAAAGGAAAGAGGTTTAATTGACTCACAGTTTCACAGGGCTGGGAGGCCTCAGGAAACTTACAATCATGGTGGAAGGAGAAGCAAACATGTCCTTCTTCACATGGTGGCAGGGGAGAGAAGAATGAGCAAAGTTGGGGAAAAGCCCCTTATAAAACCATCAGATCTTATGAAAACTCACTCACTATCGTGAGAACAGCATGAAGATAACTGCCCCCATGATTCAATTACCTCCCACTGGGTCTCTCTCACAGCACGTGGAGATTATGGGAACTACAATTCAAGATGTGGTTTGGGTGGGGAAACAGCCAAACCGTATCACCTGACATCTGGTCCCTGGCCTTACACATCCTTATGAGAAGAGCAACCCCTTGGTTTCCTTCTCTCCCCTCTGTTTCCTAAAGGTGAATCCACATAGATTTCTCTCTCCCCCATCTTCCAAGAAGCAAAGGTGAAGATGCACTCAAGAGGGAGTAATAGATATGCAGTTAAGGCCATGCAGCAGTCCACCTACCTTTGGCAGATTATATACATTTTGTAAGCCCTCCAGTCTGAACAACTGCATTTTTTTATGCCCTCGTGGCTGTAGGTCCAACAGGAGCCTGGTATAGCTGCTCACTGCTTGTATTTTCCTTGCTTGAGAACTCTGGACTGGCCATCCAATCCCATTTATGACCAGCAAATTGTTTGGGGTCAGAAATGGACACCACCTGTGTACAGTGGTGCCAGCTGAGAGTCAGAGCCCCTAGTGGACTCAAATTGTTTTTTCTTCTAGTAAAATGCAGCTTTTATCATAAGAAATGATAAATGACCCTATCTATATTAACTTTTTGTCCCGATGCTTGTTTTCTCTAAAGTTAATTCAGTCACATATTCAGGCTCCTCTTCTAATTCTGGTTCTCTTGCTGCTCTAATTCTAGTTCTCTTGATGCTGCTTCAGTGGAGGAGTGAGATCCTCCAATGAAGTCTTGAACCCATCAAAGTCATGCATGAGGGTTAGAATCAGCTTACTCCAAACTCCTGTTAATGTTGCTGTTGATATAACTAACAGGTATATATATTAATATAGAGGCATACATTGGCGATATTGCAAGTCCAGTCCCAGACTACTGCAATAAAGCAAATATCGCAATAAAATAAGTCACACAATTTTTTTAGTATTCCAGTATAGTCTAAGTGTGCAGTAGTATCATGTCAAAAAATATGCATACCTTAATTAAAAATACTTTATTGCTAAAAAATACTAACAATCATCTGAGCCCTTAGCAAGTCATACTCTTTGCTGGTGGAGACTTTGCCTCGATGTTGATGACTGCAAACCGATCGGGGTGGTGAAGGCTGGTGTGGCTGTGACAATTTCTTGAAATAAGACAACAGTGAAGTCTGCCACATGGATTGACTCTTCCTTTCATGCAAGGTTTCTCTGTAGTGTATGCCGCTGTTTGATAGCATTTTACCTACACAGTATAATGCCTTTCAAAATTGCAGTCAGTCTTCTCAAATCCTGCTGCCACTTTATCAACTAACTTCATGTGAAGTTCTAAATCCTTTGTTGCTGTTTCAACAATGTTCACAGCATTTTCACCAAAAGTAGTTTCCTGATTCTTCTCAGGAAATCACTTTCTTTGCTCATCCACAAGATGCAGCTTCTCATCTGTTTGAGATTGATCATGAGATTTCAGTAATTCAGTCACACACCTTCAGGCTCCACTTCTCATTCTAGTTCTTTTGCTACTTTTACCACATCTGCAGTGACCTCCTCCACTGAAGTCTTGAACCCCTCCAAGTCATGTGTGAGGGGTGGAATCAGCTTTTTCCAAACTCCTGTTAATGTTGATATTTGGACCTCCGCCCATGAATCACAAATCTTCTTAATGGCATCTAGAATGGTTAATCCTTTCCAGAAGGTTTTCAATATACTCTGCCCAGATCCATCAGAGGAATACACTATCTGTGGAAGTTATAGCCTTATGAAATGTGTTTCTTACATAATAAGACTTGAAAGTCAAAATTATTTCTTGATCCATGGGCTGCAGAGTGGATGTTGTGTTAGCAGGCATGAAAACAACATTCAATTCCTGTACATCTCCAGTTCTGATGTACAGGAGCTCTCCATCATTTAGCACTTGGCTGACCAGGTGCATTGTCAATGAGCAGTATTATTTTGAAAGGAATCTCTTTTTTCTGAGCAGTAGGTCTCAACAGTGGACTTAAGATGTTCAATAAGCCATGCTATAAACAGATGTGCTGTCATCCAGGCTTTGTTGTTCCATTTATAGAGCACAAGCAGAGTAGATTTAGAATAATTCTTAAGGGCCCTAGGATTTTCAGAATGGTAAATGAGCATTGGCTCCCACTTAAAATCACCAGCTGCATTCATCCCTAACAAGAGAGTCATTCAGTCTTTTGAAATTTTGAAGCCAGGCATTGACTTCTCTCTAGCTATGAAAGTCCTAGATGGCATCTTCTTCAAATAGAAGGGTGTCAGTGGCTCATGCATGTAATCCCAGCACTTTGGGAGGCCGAGGTGGGCAGATCACGAGGTCAGGAAATTCAGACCATCCTGGCCAACATGGTGAAACCCCGTCTCTACTAAAACACAAAAAAAATTAGCCAGGCGTGGTGGTGCGCACCTGTAGTCCCAGCTACTCGGGAGGCTGAGGCAGGGGAATTGCTTGAACCTGGGAGGCGGAAGAGGTTGCAGTGAGCCGAGATGGTGCCACTGTACTCCAGCCTGGTGACAGAGCAAGACTCTGTCTCAAAAAAAAAAAGGCTGTTTTTTCTACCTTTAAAATATGTTGTTTAGTGTAGCCACCTTCATCAATTAGCTTAGCTAGATCTTCTGGATAACTTGCTATAGCTTCCACATCAGCACTTGCTGCTTCACTTTGTACTTTTATGTTATAGAAATGGCCTCTTTCCTTAAACCTCATAAGCCAACCTCTGCTTGCTTTGTACTTTTCTTCTGCAGCTTCCTCAACTCTCTCAGCCTTCATAGAATTGAAGAGGGTTAGGGCCTTGCTTTGGATTAGGCTTTGGCTTAAGGGAATGTTGTGGCTGGTTTGATCTTCTGTCCAGATCTACCTACCTTCTATGGTAGGTGGACGCCAAGGACGATGCTAAACATCCTACAATGCACAGGATAGCCACCTACAATAAAGACTTACTCAAACTTTCTCCATATCAGCAATAAGGCTGTTTTCATTTTCTTATTCATGTGTTCATGGAAGCAGCCCTTCTGATTTCCTGCAGGAACTTTTCCTTGCATTCACAATTTTGCTAATTGTTTGGCTCAAGAGGCTTAGCTTTAGGGCTGTCTCAGCTTTCAACATGCCTTCCTCACTAAGCTTTTAATCATTCCTAACTTTTGATTTAAAGTGAGAGACGCAACTCTTCATTTCACTTGAACACTTAGAGGACATCATAGGGCTATTAATTGGCCTAATTTCAATATTGGTGGGTCTCAGGGAATAGGGGCACTCAAGGAGAGGGAGATAGACAAAGAATGGCCAGTTGGTGTAGCAGTCAGAACACACACAACATTTATCAATTAAGTTCTCCATTTTACTTGTGCATGGTTCATGGCACCCCAAAACAATTACAATAGTGACATCAAAGATCACTGATCACAGATCACCATAACAGATGTAACAATAATGAAAACATTTGAAATATTGTGAGAATTACCAAAATGTGATGCAGAGACATGAAGTGAGCACGTATTATTGGGAAAATGGTGCTGTTAGGCTTGCTCAACACAGGGTTACCAAAAACCTTTCATTTGTAAAAAAACACAACATCTGTAAAGCACACTAAAGAAAGACACAGTAAAACTAGGTGCACCTGTAACTTATAACCAGCTTCTTTCTTTTAGTGTTGGCATGATTTTTTTATCATTTTATTTTTAACTGCTCTCTATGTAAAAAGCATGTAATTGTGATTTTTAAACCACATCTGACAATCTTTTCTTTCAAGTGGAGGATTTAATCCATTTGCATTTTTTCTTTCTTTTCTTAGTGAAATATAATTCACACACCATAAAATGCGTTCTTTTAATGTATACAATTCAGTGATTTTAGTGTATTCACAAAGTTGTACAAGTATCATCACTGTCTAATTCCAGAACACTTTCATCATTCCCAAGCAGCACTTAAAAGTTACTCCCCATTGCCCACCCCCACCCCAGCTTCTGGCAACCTCTAATGTACTTTTCTGTCTCTATGGATTTACCTATTCTGGACATTTCATATAAATGGAATTATATGTGTGTCTTTTGTGTCTGGCTACTTCCACTTAACATAAAATTTTCAAAGTTCATCCATGTTTTAGCATACATCAATACTTTATTCCTTTTGGCCAACTACTATTTCATGGTATGAATATACCACATCTTGTTTATCCATTCAACAACTGATAGATGAACTGGGACTATTATGTTTCCATTTTTTAGCTATTATGAATTATGCTGCTTTGAACATTTGTGTATAAGTTTTTGTGTGAACACATGTCAATTCTCTTGGGCATATACCTTGGAGAGAGATTGCCAAGTCACGTAGGAACTCTATATTTAACTTTTTGAGGAACTGCCAAACTGTTTTCCAAAGTGGTTGCACCATTTTCCATTTCTACCAGCAGTGTATGAGGATTACGATTTCTCCATATTCTTTCCTGTGCTTGTTATTGTTCATCATTTGTATTATAACCATCCTAGTGGATGCAAAGTGCTATCTCATTGTAGTTTACATTTATATTTCTCTAATGATGAATGATGTTAAGCATCTTTTTATGTGTTTACTGTGTAATAAATCATAGTGACTTAATGCAACAACCATTTTCTTGCTTATGATTGGCAATTCTGGCAGGGTTTAGTGGAGACAGCTCATCTCTGCTCCACATGTTATTGGCTGTTGTGGCTCAGGTGGGCCTAGAAGATCCGAGATGGCCTCACTCACATCTTGGCACTGGCTGTCAGCTGGAGCATTGTGATTGTCCATGGTCCCTCCCCTCATACGAGTTCTTGTCATTCGGTAGTCTCTGCCAAACTTCCTTACATGGTGGCATAGTACTCCAAACAATGAAGGTAGAAGCTGCCAAGCCTCTTAGGATGTAACTTGGCTCAACGTCACTTCCACCATGTTTTGTTTTTCAAAGCAAGTCACAAGGCCACCTGATTCAAGGGGAGGGGAAAGGGGAAACAGACTCCACGTCCTTGATGGGAGGAATTGTTAGTAGCAGCAGTCTTTGCAGATAATCTACCATAAGCAGTTAGAACAATGTTTGACCCATATTAAGACCACACTGAGAAGTGAAGATACCTAAGACCCATTCTTACCATCCCAGTACCTACCAAAATTCATCATCAGGGTCAGCACTGGCCCAACCCAGGTTTTACCACTTGGTCACCTGTTGTGGTCTGCCTCTATGCTATGCTCTTTGTCCTTTCTGGGTATGATGTCTACAGGGTTCTCCTACCAGACTTCAAGACATTATCATCTCTCCTTGAACTACTGCAACAGCTCCCTCTTTCCTGTACCACCCGGTCCTTTCTCCACACAGTAGCCAGTATAATCTTGTTAAAATGTAAATCAGATCATATAACTCCAGTGGCTTCCCAAGATGCTCATAATAAAATCCAAATTTCATGCCGTGATCTGGCTCGTAGTGACCTCTCCACCCTTGTCTTCTTCCATTCTGTCCTGGCTTATTCCAGTCCAGCATCCCTGGCTTCCTTGTTGTCTCTCAAACACAGCAAACTCACTCTGGCCTCTGGCCCTTTATACCTGATGTTCCATCCCCCACAATACTCTTCTGCAAGATTTTGCATGGCTGGCCTCTTCACATCATTCAAGTCACTTCTCAAAGTCACTTGATCTTCCCAAACACGCGGAGTGCCTAGCACTTGACAAGGACTCAATAAATGTGGGTTGAGTACATGAGAGAATCTTAGGATCAACCTGTGATCCTGTGACAAGATCAGTGGGAAGACCAGCCCCAGCGATGTTGAAAGTTTGCCCTGCCCTCGCCTAGACATCTCAGTTCTGGTGTTCTAATCTTGTTACTTGTTTTCACAGCTATACTTCAGTATTTTGGTAAAGGGAACTTGCATACTGTAGGGGACAGGTTGGGGACAACTCATGAGGCAACTGTAAGATGCAGATGGAAAAGGACTATAATTGGCTCTCATTCTGGAATCTGGGGCCAATGAAGACAGTCTGAGGGTGACAGAGCTCCCATTTTTGTCTTGTGTATACTCTGTATACCACCTTCCTGCCCAGAGGCATCATGAGTATGAGGAAATAGGGAGAGGTAAGCATAAGAGGCAAGAAAGAAAACAATCTAATGTTATTGTGCATCTGCTACATGCTGAGCAGGTATTATTCCTTATTTCATAGATATTGAAACTGTCCACTGAGTGGGCATTGTCTGCCAATGCCAGGTGGGCATGCCAGCAGGAAGTTTGCTTCAACAGATACCCTTGGATTTCTCTTCTTCTCAGCCTCCTGCTTCAAGAAGCCTAGCATGGATTGTGTGATGGTGATCTATCCCTGTGCAGAGTCACTGAGATGTTTGCTTTTCTCCCACAGTGGTGTCCTGTGGCCATCCGGGCTCCCCGCCTCACTCCCAGATGTCCGGAGACAGCTATACTGTGGGATCAGTGGTGCGGTACAGCTGCATTGGCAAGCGTACTCTGGTGGGAAACAGCACCCGCATGTGTGGGCTGGATGGACACTGGACTGGCTCCCTCCCTCACTGCTCAGGTATGGTGCATGGCATTGAGGAAAGAGCTCCAGTGGAATGCTTGACTGGTGGGAGGTAGACGAGCCCCCAAGGTGTGAGTGTGATTGATGGATGGGAGGGAATCAGACCTCAGAACCCTTATATCTTCCCTCACAGGTAGAAAGCACAGCGAGACAAGGTCCCAACGGAGCTTCAGCTTCTGGTGGGCTGAGCCCAGCCTTATCCCCTCAGTCAGCCCTGACCATGCCCAGGGATTGCAAAACTAGGAAGGGCACAACTTTTTAGGTCAACCTATGGCCAGAGTCCTGTCCAGACACTTGATTTTATGAGTTCCTGGGGACAGTTCAAGTCTTCCTGTTGATCAGCTCAGGTCCAAGCCCACTCCTGTGTTCTTTTCTTCTCTGTTTCAGACTCATAGGCCCCAGCCTCCTTCCCTTTCTTATCACTGCCCCTCAACTTGTCCTATGTCCTGGCTACCCCGTGGGGTGCAGTCTTCTTCCCTACTGCCTTGAAATACCAGTCCTCAGACTTTCCCTATTAAGTTCATTTTACTGCTAATGAGGACACTGACAGATGCTATCAAAATAGCGAACGTAGGGAACTGCCAAAGGTCCTATGTCCATAGTATCCAAACCAGAAATGAATGTGTAATGTCATATAACAGAACAAAATTTTGCAAGTGAATTGTCCTGCCAATAGCAGAAACCACCAAGCTAAAATATTAGCACCTTGCAGCTTTGTCTTCTTTGAGGGGGACCTGCCTGGCCCTAGGAAGGGATTCCATGTTGCCCGCAAGAGGCAGCTGCTTGTGCAGCTTGATGTTCCTCAGAGGGCCCACCTTGGCATTGAAATTAACCCCTAGCCCTTCCCATGCCAGATCCCTTCAGAGGAAAGGATCATGACCTCCTCCTAATACAGAAGCCTTCTCCTTGATGTCGGACCTTACCCATAAGATGTGCCACTGTTCTTGCAGTTTGACATTCCCAGATGAGCCTGCCTCCCAAAATTAGGTCACTGCCAGAATATTTAATGAGATATTCATTAGATATCTCCAGAAAGAAGAGAGTCCCAAAGCCACTATCTCAAAGAGCTGTTGGTTTCCCAGGAAATCCCAGACACATCACTCTATATGACCACCCATGACTTTGGCCTCTCACCCCTATTAATCTCATTAAACACCTAATTAAGGAACTGGGCAGGACTATATAGGAGCCATGATGACTCATTTAGCTGGGCTAGAGGAAGGCCTGTTAACTGTGCCCTGGCTTCTTTCTGTTTGGACATCTGGTAGAAGTAATAGGCAATACAGCATTAGAGGACAAGGGTCATGTACATTGCCTCTCCAGCCTCCCTGGAGCTCTCTGAAAACAGAATTAGAAGGGATTCAATCTACACGAAGGCTGGACAATGAGTGAACCTTAAATCCCTTGGATGAGAACATGAGGGATGAGAAGAATAGGCAATTAGGAAGTAACATTAGGTATATACCACAGATATAGAGATAGTTCCTCCCTTCCTGAAACAGTGGCATCCCGCCAGTCCTATGAAATACACATTCATGAATTCCAGGTCAAAGTTTTGAGTCTCGTTGTGTGCAAGCAGTGGACCCAACTGTTGCACAACAAAACCTCCTAAGTCCTTGAGTCATACACCACTGTGCCATCAAGGCTATGGAGAGATTTCTGGAGTTTGAGACCTACTTCAAGAAATTCACCACCCATATCTCCACTGTCATTCTCTTTACCTCTTTCGTAAATAGTTGCCATCTATCTACTCTGCCCCCATGGTGCAATATCCTGTCCAGACTCCCTTCTATCACTGAACTAGAAGATTCCAGTACTGTAGTTGGGGCCATTCTTTCATAAAAAGCCCCTAGGACTGAACACCATTGTGTTAGTCTGTTCTCATACTGCCAAAAGACATACCTGAGACTGGTAATTTATAAACAGAAGAGGTTTAATCAGCTCACGGTTCTGCAGGCTATACAGGCTTCTGCTTCTGGGAAAGTCTCAGGAAACTTACAATCATGGCAGAAGGGGAAGCAGGCACATCTTCACACAGCTGGCAGGAGAGAGAGAGAGCAAAGTGCAACCCACTTTCAAGCAACCAGATCTCATGAGAACTCACTCACTATCATGAGAACAGCAAGGGGGAAATCTGCCCCATGATCCAATCACCTCTCACCAGGTCACTTCCCCAACTTGGGGATTACAATTCAACATGAGATTTGAGTGGGGACACAGAGCCAAACCATGTCAACCATCTTGTGCCTATTTTACAATAGTGCTAGCTCCAGTTGTGGTCAGCTAGCCAGTGTGTGGGTTGGAGCTGCTCACCATCAAGATTGTTTCCAGGGAGACCTAGTTCTGCCTGTTGTGTGAATTACATCCTGGAAACCTTCAAAAGATAAGAAAACCTAGCCAAATGCGATGAGCTCTCTTTTATTAATGTTTACATTGAAGGTTGAAAATGAATCCCTCTTCCATGGTGGGAAACAGAATGGAGAACATGTGGTTAGGTAGTGTCTCACAGTCTGAGTCTAGACTAGGAAAGGGAATAATACCAAGGTTGAGAAGTAGAAAAGACATAAGTGGCAAGTGGTGGGGTACACATGACTTAAACATTTATTGGCTCCAGCAAACTAGATGTGGTCACTCAGATGCTACCATTTGATGCCCACACATGGTTACATGAGGAGATAGATTCTATGACAGTTGTAACTTTATCTTTTCATGCAGTTGTCATTTATTCTATAACTTTTCTCCTCTTTCCTCATGTTTACTATGGCCTGGTCTGATCTAAGGACATCTCCTACACATTTCTATATCATGAAATGTGTTGGCTCTGCAGGGGACCATAGATCTTGTGGTTTTGTCTCCTGTTCTCTACCCTTCTTCGCCCCTTGGGTCCTTAGAGGTCTCTTGAGTGGGTTTGCACAATACCAGAAGCCAGAGAAATATAGGAATGTAGCAAGAGGAAAGGGGTGAAGCAAAAATGAAATGAGAGGGCCTGAGATGTTTACTCTAGAGCTCACCTGTGTGGCATAATTTGTGAGTAGGGAATCCCTAATGAAAGGCCCAGCATCAATCACCTTGAATATTTATCATTTCTTTGCGGTGAGAACATTTAAAATTCTCTCCTACAGCTACTTGGAAATATACAATACATGCATCAAAACATCACCTCATACCCCATAAATATGTACAATGATTATTTGTCAATTAAAGATAAAATGAAACTTTTAAAAAAGTAATAAATAAATAAATAAAGGCCCAAGATCAAGATTCAAGCTAGGCGGTTGAGAAATGAAGCTATGCTAAGGAGTTTGGACTTTATCCTATGGGCATTGGGGAGCCAGTAAAGATGTTTCTTCAGGAAAAAATTTTTTTTAAAAAAAAAAGTTCAAATGGTTAATGATTGTTAAGATTAGAGGACAAAGTAGAAGATGGATTAGAGGGAGAGTTTACAAGGAGGGGACATTAGTCAGGAGGTTCTTGCAAGAGTTCAGGCAAAAGAATGTTGAATGTCTAAGCTAAGACAGTGGCACAGGAGAGGAGATGGGACTACAGAATCAGCAGGTGTTTGTAGAGAAGAGGGGAAGGGGAGAAGGACGACCTGTGGCCAGTTTGGATCACTGAAATTCCAGACTGGCACGGGCCACAGAGCCTTTCCTCTGCCTTCTTGCTTCCCCTCCCTGTGTGGTTCCCAGGGACTTACCCATGGCCTCAGATCTTTGTGTTCTTCCAACATTGCATATGGAGGCAGGAGCATGTGCAGGTAACTTGTGCTAGGCCTCATTCGTGGGACCCACTGCTTCCCCTTAGTCACATCCCAGTATCTTTCTCCCCTGCTTCTCCACTCCCTTTTCTTCCCTGAAAAACAATGGGATTTGTGTGATTCTGGTCCATAGGAACCAGCGTGGGAGTTTGTGGTGACCCTGGGATCCCGGCTCATGGCATCCGTTTGGGGGACAGCTTTGATCCAGGCAGTGTGATGCGCTTCAGCTGTGAAGCTGGCCACGTGCTCCGGGGATCGTCAGAGCGCACCTGTCAAGCCAACGGCTCGTGGAGCGGCTCGCAGCCTGAGTGTGGAGGTAATGTATGTGACCATTCTGCTTCTCCCCTTTGCCCAGCCCCAGAGCTCGCCCCTGCTCCTGCTCTTATTCCCAGGATCCTGCCCTCACAGAAAAAACCATGGCCCCATTTGAACCCTCAGCCTGGCTGATAGGGACTGCAACAGATAATTCATGTGCATTTTCATTAGTAATCAAAAGACAAACATATTCCCACTCTCACCTCAAAAGGGAAGAAATCAAAAAAGACTGAATTTGACCCACTATTTCATTCATTTCCCATATAAGTTTCATTCAGCATCTATGTGCCAAGTGCTGTGGAATGTGCTGGGGACACAATGGTGACCAAGACGGACACTGCCATGGTCTGGATATTTGTGACCTCCCAAAAATCATAGGTTGAAACCTGGTCACCCAGTGATAGTATTAGGAAGTGGGGTCTTGGGAAGTTGTTAGCTCATGGAATGGGATTAATGCTCTTATTGAGAAAAGAAAATACCTTAGAAAGCTCACTTTCCCTTGTGCCATGTGAGGACACAGCAAGAAGGCACCATGTCCAAGCCTGAACAGACGGAGACACACATCTTGATCTCCTGGGGCTTACAGTCTAAGGGAAGAGGCTACGTGAAACAAATATTCAATGTACCAAAAGATATACAAATCTAATTTTAGAAAACTCTCAAAGTAATCTAGGCCCTCAGTGATGTTGCCTGAGGTAGCACCAATGGGAGAAATTGTCATTTTTCCATATATTCCTAAGTTTCTGGGGAAAATATATATATTTTAAATCTCTCTCTCCTCTTGCAGCTGGTCCCCAAATCTCTCTGTCTCTCTCTTTCTAAAACACAGCCTGCATAGTACTCTCCTAGGCAGGAAGCAGGCTTAACAGCTGAGAGTAAGGTTGAGTGAGAAGATCTGGAAAAGGAAGGAGATGATATGAAATAATTATCTAGCAAGATATGAGTGGAATGGAATTGGGAAGTGTGTAATGGCCAGGCAGCACTAAGCACTCATTTAAGGTGGGGGGATCATTAATTTAAAGTGAGAGCAGTCAGTGTGGGACCATGTTTTTGTTCAAGCTCATTTTGCTACCTAGTTGTGGGCACAGAGCAGACAGTGCATTGGGTACAGAGGTGGAGATTTGCCAGGCAAACTAAGACATTGGCAGAAGCGGCAAGGGAAAAGAGGGTGAATGTGAGGCAGAGATTATGATGGATCTTGGCATTTAAGCTGGGTCAGGAGGGAGCAGATGTTTGAGTGGAATAAAAGGCAGTGAGAAAGTGGATCAATGGATCATAGATCCCCATAGGACCAAATAATCACCAGAAAATGAATCCCAGAGGGAGGGAGCTGAGGAGACAAGAGGCATGATTAGAGAGCAGGGTGCTGGAAACATATTGTGGAGTAGTCCTGCAGAGCAAGGGGAGATGCTCTAGCCCAGGGGAATCCAATCTTTTGGCTTCCCTGGGCCACACTGGAAGAAGAATTATCTTGGGCTACACATAAAATATACTAACACTAACAATAGCTGATGAGCTGAAAAAATCACAAAAAGTCTCATAATCTTTTAAGAAAGTTTATAAATTTGTGTTGGGCCATATTCAAAGCCGTCCTGGGCCACATGCGGTCCATGGGCTGTGGGTTGGACAGGTTTGCTCTAGCCCGTCACCATCAGGGGTCCCCTGCCTAGCAAATGAAACAATGGAGTCGGAGCCCTCTCCCACCTGTCTCCCCAAAGTCCTGCCTTTTCTGGGGAAGCTATTTGCAAAGTTAGTTTCTATAGAATTTTGCAGGCATAGCAAGAGAGATTTGTGGCATTGGGAGAATGTAATGCAAGGGAGAATTTAGTATCTTCTTGCATATTCATGTGACCCACATCCGCATCCATACCACTGAGATCCCAGGGTGGAGTCAGTTACCATGTCAGTTACCTGAGTGTTCAGGGACAGAAAGTGGATGGTTACGAGGTTGGACCCAGAAGTGAATGTTTGTTAAATGAAAGAGAGAGAGAGAAGACACATATGCACACGGCTCTGATGACTGCTCTTGACAAACTCCTACCTGTCCTTAAAGGTTCTACTCAAACTCCTATCTCCAGCCCCAATAAGCTACTTCCTTCTTATTGCTTTTTCTCTTCAACTGTAACACTTAATATGTCATATCTTAATTCATCTGTTGATAGACTAGACTAAGCTCCTCAAGGGCAGGGGACATAGCCTGGTCATTGTTGTATTCTGGGCACCGAGGCAGCACACATATTTGTTGAATGAATGAATGCCAAGGCCTCTCTGTTGTGCTAATTATATAGGAATCATTTTGTAGATTTTATTTGGGGACTGCATAAATGACGTACATACTTAGAAAATTAAATTAAATCAAAGATTAGAAGCATGCAATCTCTAAATATCAAAATCCTTATGGAAACAAATGAACCTAACTATGTATCAAGTTGGTGACTTAATAACCCCAATAATTCTTTCAATTGACTAGAAAAAATGGAATTTGGCTGTGGTGTATATCCTAAGGACAAAGAGAACTACAAAGGAATCTTAAACTGTTTTCAACAATCATATTGTAAACAATAATATTGATATTACTATCCCGAAACTATTACATATGCAATACTATAATATATATGGATAAAACAAATACAAGTTATAAGTTATTTATTGTCATTAAGATTTTCAGAATAAAAGAGGTAAAATATAAAAATTTAAAAGTTAAGGAAAAAACCTTAATCCTAAATTTGGATTGATAATATCAGTATAAACTCATAATATATTTTCTCTTTTTAATTACGTTTTATTTGTTCAAGTTTATGGGGTACATGTGAAATTTTGTTTAATATATATACCATATATATATATATATATAAAGCACAGTGGTCAAGTCAGGGCATTTAGAGTGTCCATTACCCAAGTACAATACATTTTTGACTATAGTCTACCTACTCTGCTATCAAGCACTGAACTTATTTTTTCTTTCTAACTGCATGTCCATGCCCTTTAACCCATTTCTCTTCATCCTCCCCGTCCCCTGACTCACACTTCCCAGGCTCTATTATCTGTTTTTCCACTCGCTGCCTCCACGTGATCCCAATGTATTTTCAATTTAAGAAGTTATTTTCCCAGCTCTAACTCTAAAAGTCTAGAATCAATGACCAGATCAGTGGCAATGAGTACTCTTAGTGCCTGGATTGTGGTCCATTCTCCATTAAAAGAAACTAGACTCTTTGGAGAAATGGCTAATTTCCAGGCTGGCACAGGAAATATACAAGACAAATATGGAACATCTCGTCACTCCAGCAAGGATTCCACCAAAGATAACTGAGGTCATGTTAATGGGACTGAGGAGCCAACTAGAAGAGGCTCCTATTGGCTAAAGATGGAGAATCTGAGCATCAATAAGAATAATAATGGCAATGGATGGGAACATAAAAAATATCTTTAGATCCATGAGTTCAAAATGATTCTTAAATAAACACATTGGTCACCTTTGGAGTTTGCTAGGAAACCAACTCATTATTCTGACATTTGATTTAAAATAAAAACCACACACAAAAAAATCAAGCATTATCTGGTGTTCCTATATGAACAGTATTTCAGAGTAAGCAAATATTTGATGATAGAAAATGTCTTTCTTAAAGAACTCTAGCTAATGCAGAAAGAATGATAGAATTAGAATATCACCACTTTCCAATCCCTAATGAAATAATGAATCTGGTCAATGGCTGCTAAAACTGTTAAGTGAAAAACTAATGGAAACTTCATAATGCCACATTAGGCAGGCATGCCCAAAATCACTGATGAGCCTCAACATCATGAACAAGAAAACACCCAGACATCCTGTGCTTCTTATCCAATGCAATAGGAGGGTCCCAAAACCACCTATGAATACCATTGCCAAAAGGTGGAACTTGATTACAGGAAGGAAATACAGGGGATAGAGGAATATGTTAAACTGTATCTCATTGATGCAGTTAGCAAAATCCAGAAAGTGTGAAGTTCTATAGGACGGATGTTCTGGTTTCTGTAACAAATAAATCATAGAAGCAGAAAAAATCATCTCTGGGTTTAAAGTCTTAGAGACATGTCAGCCAAATGTCATGTGTGGACCCTATTTGGATCCTGATTCAAACAAATCAACTATTAAAAAAAGAGAAAGACAACTGAGGAAAATCAAGCACTGGTTGGATATTTGGTGATATTAAGTAATTGTGTTTAAAATTTTAAGGACGATAATATAATAGATCATCTTTTTTCTTTAAAAAACTGGAATTTGTTCAGAAATTTCAAAAGATTCATAGGGGTCTCTCCTTCCTGTCTAGGGGCGAGAAAATTCGATACAAAAGCAGCATGTGAGGCATTTCTATCCACAGGGTCCCGAGGTAGCATGTGGCTTCCACTCTGGGCAGTTTTCAGTCCCCCAGGTGATACCTACCATTGTTCTGGTGAATAACGTGTATTTTTGTCTTCGTAGTGATCTCTTGTGGGAACCCTGGGACTCCAAGTAATGCCCGAGTCGTGTTCAGTGATGGCCTGGTTTTCTCCAGCTCTATCGTCTATGAGTGTCGGGAAGGATACTACGCCACAGGCCTGCTCAGCCGTCACTGCTCAGTCAATGGTACCTGGACAGGCAGTGACCCTGAGTGCCTCGGTGAGAGCCCAGGCCCTGTGGGCTCCATGGCCAACAGTGGCCCAGATCCTGCGTGCCAGAGGAGAAGGCTATCCATGGAAGATGGTGCAGGGTGATTGGGATGGTGGGACTTGAGCCTGAACGAGAATCATATGAATAGCCTCTGTTGAGCGTATGCTGTGTGGCAGCCACTGAGCAAAGTACTTTATTTTATATGCACATGTCATTTGATCTTCACCATAACTCCATGAAGTAGCTACTATTATCCCCATTTTGTATATGAGATGGCTGAGGCTCAGAGAGGCAGAGAATATATATTGGCCATTTCTCAGGCTCTAGTCAATTTCTTGGGCTTTCCTTTTTCTCTCTTAGGGATCAAACCCCACAGCTCAACCTGATTCTCTTTTCACTTCGAAGATGCGGCTATCCACCATCTTTGTTGCTTCGTTCTCTCCTTGTACCCGACCCCACCCAGTAGGGGTTCCTGAGCATGGTATAGCCTCACAGCTGCCATTTCTTGCTTCTCTCAAGGGTCGTCCCAGACCTTTTCCAGGAAAATTGAGTCACTGTGGGATCCATCTGGAGGGAAGAGATAGGATGAGGAAATGTGACAAGATTCTCCCTGTCAAAGTCCTAGTCTGTGATTTCAGCTCCATCTGAAATCCCGTGTCAAGTTCACTTTGGTTTTGAGACCAGAGGTCACCAAGCCCCACCCTCAATGATATGATGACATAGGCATAACCCTTTCATGGGCCATAAGACCCTGCTTCCAGGCTGTTGTCCCTAGGAGTCCTCTGTAGGTGCTGTTGGGCCTACAGAGAACTCCTAGGTACAACAGCGGTGATAAGATGTACCCCTCAGCAGACAAATCAATTGTCTTATGTGGTTCATTAATATACCTTAGGTTCTTCAAACAGAAAACTCCCTTTCCCTGGGCCCCAGCTTCATTTAGGAACTGAGCCCTCTGGATACTTCCTCTTAGAGGGGGCACTTTGAATAAGGTGAATCTTCGTAGCCCAAGTTGCAGCGGTGCATAAGGAGAGTGTGGGCAAGGACAGGGCTAATGCCAGGGATTTGACCAAACAAAATTTAAAATGGGCAAGCTGGGTGTGGTGGCTCATGCCTGTAGTCCCAGCTACTCAGAAGGCTGAGGTGGGAGGATTGCATGAGCTCAGGAGTTCGAGGCTGCAGTGAGCCATGACTGTGCCTCTGCACTCCAGCCTGGGTGACAGTGAGACCCTGACTTAAAAAAAAAAAGAAATTTAGAATGGGTAATGTCCAACTGGGATCCTGTGAGGAGACAGGGCATCCCTGATCTGACAGTTTCCCTTCTTGGATGCATGTAGGGAGTGATAGGGATGGTACTGGAGGAGAAGTGGGGTCCTGGCCAGGAGTGAACAATGCTGTATCTCTCTTATCCTAGTCATAAACTGTGGTGACCCTGGGATTCCAGCCAATGGCCTTCGGCTGGGCAATGACTTCAGGTACAACAAAACTGTGACATATCAGTGTGTCCCTGGCTATATGATGGAGTCACATAGAGTATCTCTGCTGAGCTGCACCAAGGACCGGACATGGAATGGAACCAAGCCTGTCTGCAAAGGTGTGTCTGGGGCTGCAAATGTGGACAGAGGGCCAAAGAAGATACAAAAGTGAGATGTAGGCCCTGAGCATCTCTCTAGAAGGGAGAGGGGTGAAAGGCCAGCCCTAACATCTTATCAGGGGATGTGCAAGGTGAGAAAACTGGCCCCTGAACATCTGCCAGGAGCGAATCAGAAGTACCAAGATAAGGCCTGCGCCATGAACATTGAGGGAAGGGTCGCGCAAACAGAGGACTGGGTTGTCACACTTGAGAGAGGGCATTGTAAGGTACAAAAAGATCAGAACTCCCACAGTAAGAGGGCCCCATTCTGGTTCTTCCTGTTTAGCCCAGGCTTTAGGTGGGTGCAGGGTAGTCGGTGATATCAATGATGGTGACGGGGGCTGGTTTCCCAGGACAGCATCAGAACTCAGCCTGCTTTGGTCTCCCTCCAGCTCTCATGTGCAAGCCACCTCCGCTCATCCCCAATGGGAAGGTGGTGGGGTCTGACTTCATGTGGGGCTCAAGTGTGACTTATGCCTGCCTGGAGGGGTACCAGCTCTCCCTGCCCGCGGTGCTCACCTGTGAGGGAAATGGGTCCTGGACCGGAGAGCTGCCTCAGTGTTTCCGTAAGTTGCTTACAAGGGACTTTGGTGCTTCCTATTCAATAGCTCCTTCCCCTTGCCTCCTCGGAGCTTTGTGGCTGGAAGGCCTAGAATAGGTAGTCCCCTCCCCAAAACCAGGGAGGAGCTTCATCAAAGACACTATTAAAGATGGAAGGAAGTGGAAAGGATGAAAATGAGGACCCTTAATTGAGCCCTGGTGTCAGATACTGTCTAGAGTAGCAGAAGGAAATTAAGCTAGAGATATTGGGGGTGTTTTTTTTTTACCTGAAGGGTTGTTAACTGTATGGAATAGTACTCAAAGATCTGGGGGTTCCCAGTGCTAGATACGTGTCTGTTTTCATGAAAAATGACCTGCACAGAAAAGACTTCTGGGAAACCTGTGATTTTCTGGTGAGTTGCTTTATTTTTTATCTACCTGGCCCAGTTGTATCCTGAGGAGCCCCAAATCTATTCCAGGGCTTACTCTTTACTGAGATCCCCAGTATGCAGGTTCCGGGTCACATATTCTTGTCACACCCCGTGAATGGGCTCTGGAAGGTTTTCTCCATGCCTGTGCTTTGGACGAACAGTAGGACGTATTTTTCTAATTGCCATTTATCTAATTCTGCAGAAAACTATCCACATACTCATGATACTGTTTTGGGTTCCTCTGAAAATTTGCTTCCATCTGGGGATTTCCTCAGAGATTAGGGCCAGCAGCTCAAAACTGGACACAGGTATTTGGTGCAATGTTACCCTTTCCAACCTTCACATACTACCAGGGTCAAGTCTGGGCGCAACAACCTTGCTTTTCCTCTGGAGAAATAGCTGAAGTGCCTTTTAACAATGAATTATGGTCATCATGAAAAAAATTTTACCCATTAGAAACTACAAAAAAGAAAGTAAAAGTCATCTGAACTCACACTTTCCAATGATAACCACAGTTCAGCTTTTGATGGTGTCCCATGTGAATCACTGTGCATTTTTGAATAGATAGTGATATGTATACATTTTCTAGAACTGGTATTGGCTCATGCTGTACATACTGTTTCATAATTTGTATTCACTGATAGGCCACCAAAACCTTTCCATCAATACCTTTCTACCTTTCTTTATCAATATTTACTGATCTATGCATCATCATTTTTAATGGCTTTAAAGAATTTCCTTGTAGATACAAGTTATTTAATCTTTTTGCACTGGTGATGAATTTAGATTATCTCCAACTTAATCATGTTAGAAGCAGTTCTGCAATATGTATTCCTGAAAATTGCCTTTCTTGGCTGGGTGCGGTGGCTCATGCCCGTAATCTCAGCACTTTGGGAGGCCAAGGCGGGTGGATCGCGAGGTCAGGAGATTGAGACCATCCTGGCTAACAAGGTGAAACCCTGTCTCTACTAAAAATACAAAAATTATCCGGGTGTGGTGGCAGGCGCCTGTAGTCCCAGCTACTCGGGAGGTTGAGGCAGGAGAATGGCATGAACCCAGGAGACGGAGCTTGCAGTGAGCCGAGATCGCACCACTGCACTCCAGCCTGGGCGACAGAGCGAGACTCCATCTCAAAAAAAAAAAAAAAAAAAAATGCCTTTCTTTACTCCTGCAGCAAAGCCCTAGGCATGAGAGTGCTGGGCCGAGGGCAGTCATGCCTCCCTTCTTGACATATGTTGTCAAACTGTCTTCTAGAAACTGTCCCAATTTACATTCCCCACAGCAGTTAATGAGAATGTTTCTGGATGCACACCCTCATCAACAATGGATTGTGCCAGTATTTTTAAATATTTACCAGCCTGAGGAACTTTAAAAGATAGCTCATTACTTTAATTGGCATCACATTGCTTATGAGAAAGGCCACGCCAGTTGCTCTTCACTTGTCAGCTGTTTGTGTTTCTGGTTCTTTCAGTTGCCTCCTTCTGGATACAGTAACTTCCCATCAGTCGATTCTTAAACTGACTTCTAATAGGTCAGCATAGACTCCCCAACCTTCAGGGCAGAGGATGCAGGTCCAGCTTCATTTTATTTTGCATGTGGTTATGTACCTCATGACTCCATACACACACACACACACACACACACACACACACACACACTTGCATCATAGCATAAAGCAATGCTTGAAGTGATATCATGGTGAGCTTTGCATTTGGTAGTCAATTTTTAATGGCACTCCCTGATGTTAACATGGCCTGAATGAAATGGGTACACCCATACACTACCTACCGCAGTGTAAATGTGTTTATCCTTTGGGGAAAGACATTTGACACTACACATCAAGAGCTGTGAACATGTTCAACCCTTTAAAAATAATAAGTTCACTCCTAGAGAATTCTCTAAGAAAGTAATACATATGAAAAGAAAAAACAAAAAAGAAAACAATACATGTGAAAGAAGAGTTATATATAACTGTATAATAGAAAAGGCCCAATATAAGGGTTATGATAAAATATAATTATGGTACAACTACCTGTTGCTAATTGTGTAGCCAATAAGTGATGATGATGTCATAAACATAGAAAATGTTTACAAGATAATGCTAAGTGAATGAAACAAGATTTATAATCACATGGGCTTGGGTTTGCCACTCCGCACAAGTTTACATACAACTGAACAAAGATTGGAAAAGAGTGTGCGTGAAAATGGAAAAAAAGTTTTGGATAGTGGGGTTGTCGTTCATTTTTCTTTCATGTTCTCAACTTCCTGTAATGTTACTCCATTACTTGGATCAGTATTAATAGGCACTTGGAATGTAGAAGGGAGAGGAAGCCCCCGTCAGCAGCAGCACCGCAGCAGGTGGAAGCACCTACCTGGGGCTGCCCCGGTTCCCAGAGTTCAAGCTCAACCAGGAAGGGAACAGTGCAAAGAACAAAGGTGGGGGTGTGGGACTGGAAGACTGGGTTCTGGAAAGCAACTTAGACCTGCCTTTCTTCCTTCGTCTTCCCAGCTGTGTTCTGTGGGGATCCTGGTGTCCCGCCCCGTGGGAGGAGAGAGGACCGAGGCTTCTCCTACAGGTCATCTGTCTCCTTCTCCTGCCATCCCCCTCTGGTGCTGGTGGGCTCTCCACGCAGGTTTTGCCAGTCAGATGGGACGTGGAGTGGCACCCAGCCCAGCTGCATAGGTGAGAGGTCATCTGGGGCAGAGAGCATCCTGGCTGGGGTGGAGGGACCTTCTTTTGGGTCTGAGATGATTACATTCCTTCCCTATCTTCAGTGGTCTCATCTGCAAAGGGGAACATCTCCTCTGAGCTTCTGCAGCAGGATGTAAAATAGCCAGAGCTAGTGCGCTTCGAGGAGTCAAATAGGCGGCCAGGGCCAAGGCTCAGGTGGGGATCTCAGTGGGCAGGGAAGTCAGGATGTGGCCCCATTTTCTTTTCTACACCTATTTCCCAGAGTGAGATGAGGCCGTGAAGGCTTCCATGACTACGTGATCTGTGTCTTTGTTTTGGCCATCCAGATCCGACCCTGACCACGTGTGCAGACCCTGGTGTGCCACAGTTTGGGATACAGAACAATTCTCAGGGCTACCAGGTAAGGAGGTCAGCCAAGATAGGGCCTTCCTACATCCTATCCCTTCCTGTCACTGTCAACATAAGAGGACCCAGGGACCTTCCTCAGGACAGCACTCGGGGAGGACAAGAGCTTGGAAAGCGCAGAAAGAAAGGCCTCTGCCTCTTTGAACAGTGCTCCATAGGAACACCCTGCAGAGACAGAAGGACCCTAACATCCATCAGAGAAACTGATGAGGAAGGACAGATGGCATTCAGTTCCATGAACACTTCCCAGCAACCCCGGGCAGGGTGGTTGTGGAAATACGGAAATGAGTGAGACAGACAGACCTCTGTTCTCAAGGTGCCCACCCCACCCACAGACACTGGGCTCATGCACAGTGGCAACAAGCATGTGCCACACAGGAGGCAGGCCCGTTGGCATGCCTGGCCCATCAGGACACAGGCCCTGCGGACACACCTCAGATGACCTTTGGAAGGAGAGAACCTGGACAGTCTGGGTTGGGACACATTGAACAGAGGAAAGGATGGCCGGGCACGGTGGCTCACGCCTGTAATCCCAGCACTTTGGGAAGCCAAGGCGGGTGGCTCGTGAGGTCAGGAGATCGAGACCATCCTGGCTAATACGGTGAAACCCCATCTCTACTAAAAATACAAAACGTTAGCCGGGCATGATGGCGGGCGCCTGTAGTCCCAGCTACTCGGGAGGCTGAGGCAGGAGAATGGCGTGGACCCAGGGGGCGGAGCTTGCAGTGAGCCAAGATCGCACCACTGCACTCCAGCCTGGGCAACAGAGCGAGACTCGGTCTCAGAAAAAAAAAGAAAAAATAAGGAAGAATGGGTGTGTTCAAGGCAGGACAATTAGCTGGAGTCCAAGACTTGTCCAGGAAAATATCGGACACACCTGGACATGACAGGCTGGGATCTAGTCTGTTCACTAAGTGAACACTGTTCGCTTAGTCTGTACTCACTCGGCACATGCTTATGGCCCTGAAATGTTCTAGGAGCTAGGAATACAGTGGGAACAGGACAGGCTGGGTGCCTGTTTGAAGGGAGCTGCCTGGCTGAAGACGATAAACAAATAAATAAACGAGCTAGCTTCTGAGAGCACTAGACACTACACAGTGTGATATAAAGGGGTATGAACGGGGTGGGTTACCATTTTAGGAAAGGTGGTTAGGGAAGGGTGACATTTGAACTATGGCCTCCATGATGAGAAGGGCTAGCCCTGTGCAGAGCAGGGTGACGTTCCTGGCTGAACAAAGGTCTGGTGCAAAGGAGTGCTGAGGGAAGTGCTTAGCAGCCTGGGGGCCTGGAAAACAGGCCAGCTAGCAAGTCTGCAGCCCCGTGAGAGAGGAGAAGGAAATGGAGTCAAGAGCGAGGCTAGGTTGGAAAACAGCTTGGTCCTGGTGTATAAAGTTAAACATACACATACTCTATGACCCAAAAGTTCCACCTCTGCAAACATATCCCAGAGACACTCTCGCACATGTCACCAAGAAACAGGAAATTTGTAGGTATAGTCACGTGATGGATTATTATACAGCAAAGAAAATGAATGAATTACAGCTCTGCATGACATGGATGAATCTTAGAAACATACTATCAAGTGGCAAAGGTGGCATGACACTACTTTTATAAATATTAAAACCAGCAAAAACTTATTAAATTGTTTAGAGGTACGTATGCACATATGTGATAGGATCGTTTTTTAACAAGGCAAGGAAATTAACGCAAATTTCAAGACAGCCATTACTATGGAGGGGTGTTGAGGAACAGAGCGGGGAAAGAGCCCCTAGAACAATACAACCATGTCCATAGCTCTTAAGTTGCATGGTGGATTCAATCTAAAATATCCATTTTATTATTATACTTTATATGTGTTCCATATATTATTTTGTGTATGTCAGATATCACATAATTTTTGCAAAGGCAGCAGCATGGGACAGGTCATGCAGGGCCTTGAAGCCGTGATAAGTATTTCGGATTTTCTGAAATGCCATTTGAAGGTGACACAATCTGATTCTTCATTTGAAATATTACTCAGGCTGCTGAGTAGAGAATGAATATCAGGGAATTGAGAATAGAAGCACTTAGACAAGGAGGACACTGTTGTCATGACTCCAGGGAAAAAGAAGGTGAGAAGTGATCCTGAACGCTTGTTCAGGATACATTTTGTAGGCAGAACCAAGAGGACTCATTGATGGGATGGATTGTGGGGTCGAAGGGATCAAAGATGTCTTGAGGTTTTTTATTTTCCCAACTGCATGGATAAAGGTGCCATTTGCTAAGTCAAATGATGAAATCCAAGACAAAAAAGTGTTCAGCATGGAAGAAGGGAGTGGAAATTAAGAGTTACACATTGCATTTGCACATGCTCCAGTAGGTAATAGGGACACATAAGTGTTTGAGCTGGGAAGTACTATAATCCGAGTTGCAGTGTAGGAAACAGATCTAGCCGCATTACACCAAGTGGATTGGGTAGGGAGAGATGGAGCCCATGGTTGCAGTGTGTTGAGTTGTACAGTGAGGGGCTGGTGGAGGGTTAAGGTGGGGAACATAACTGAGCAGATCAGGGAGGGAGGGTGGCAGTTCGTTCAACAGATTCTATGGGGGCCATATCTGTAAAGACAAGTCTCCCATCCTTAAAGAATTTGCAATTTCATCGAGGAGAGGAACACACACACAATATTTAATTTGCACTCTTCTTCACATTTTGTAAAATGCTGTCAAATCCGCCATCGCATTTGAGTGTCACAACATTCCAGTGTGATTGTGGCAAGGATGGTCATCCCCACTGTATCCTTAGGAAGACTAAGGTTTACAGAGTTCCATGCAGCCTGTCCTGAGTAAATGCAGAAGCCAGAACTCAGATCCAGGGTCTTCTGATTCTGAATCAGGCACTGTGTCCACAACAGAGTGTAATATTACAACTTTGTTCGGGGTATTAGATGAGACCTTGTGGAGGAGGCATCGTATCAACTGCCTCAAAGGAGGAAGAAAATTTAACCAGGCAGAGAATCAGAAGAAGAGTTTTGCAGGCAACAGTGCGGGAGGAGTTGGGCCATGCGAAAGTGGTCAAGGGAAAGATGTAGGAAGCACTGCTGAAAGGAAGGGGCTGATGGGACTTTGTATCTTGCCACAGGTTGGAAGCACAGTCCTCTTCCGTTGTCAAAAAGGCTACCTGCTTCAGGGTTCCACCACCAGGACCTGCCTCCCAAACCTGACCTGGAGTGGAACCCCACCTGACTGTGTCCGTGAGTGCAGACTTCACCCACATCCCAAGAAAATTCCTCTTGCCCCAGCTGTGCATCTGGGACATGCTTGAATGCTCTGAATGACAGGGAGCTTACAACTCCCCATGCGAACCGACATCGATCTCTTTGTAGTCCTTACACGTTGGGGCCTCACAGAAGACTTCCACACAAAAGCCTTTCTGATATTGGAAGGCAATCCCCATGCCTTAGCAAAGAAAAGCTATCCAGTGGCAGCAGCAAAAACTAACAACTACAAGGCCAGGCCTCAGGATGGACATATCAAGCTTTTGACCCAGTTACTCCTTTACCCCTCAGGAAGTGCTGCAGGCTTAGGTTCCGCCCGCCCAGAGTCAACCAAGCTGATATCCACATGATCTCCATCTTGGCCATTCCTCTAGACACAGAACTTGGGTTAGGGTGGAGGATTAGGGAGGGGGATGCTTGGCATGAAAGGGACTGGAAGGGAAAGGAAGAGGATATTCTGTCTAAGAACAGGGGAATGGTCGAAAGGGCCCCTGAAGCCCCTAATCTCCTCCAGCCCAACAAGGTCTTTCCTCTCATCCAGCCCACCACTGCAGGCAGCCAGAGACGCCAACGCATGCCAACGTCGGGGCCCTGGACTTGCCCTCCATGGGCTACACGCTCATCTACTCCTGCCAGGAGGGCTTCTCCCTCAAGGGTGGCTCCGAGCACCGCACCTGCAAGGCGGATGGCAGCTGGACAGGCAAGCCACCCATCTGCCTGGGTGAGTGTGACTGCTCGGGGAAGCTCTCCAGGGTGGGAGGCTGAAAGTGCTGGCTGAACTTGAGCTGAAAGAGGGCAAAAGAGAAGGAAGGAATTGCATTTCGAGGAGCTGGATCCTGCTTCTGATTTTCTAAGGTTTTGAGTCTAGAAGAGCAAACCAGAGCGGTCTAAAAAGGTGCATACTCAACCCACCCCAAGGGTTGCCCCTTTTGCCTGGGCTGAAACACTCACAGGATCACATTTCATCATCAGGCAGAGGAACGTGCTTTCTTCCACCAAACTGGAGTGACGCATTACACATATTGCACCCTTGATAAAACAGCACCCGCCTGTAGGTCCCTAGGGGTTACCAGGATGTCCCAGATCTCCCTTCCCCTCTTCTTCACTCGTTCTCTATTTATTGAGAGTTCATGTGGCCCCATGCCTGCACTAGGCAGGAGGGATTCAGAGGGGAAAGATACAACTCTGCCATGTGGAAGACAGACACGTTATCAGATTTTATATTTGGAGTACTTGGAGGAACATGGAGATGTGCCAAATGCTGTAGGAATGAGGAGGAAGGGCACTAAAGTGGGGGAAAGGAGAAGTCAGGGAGGACTTCCTGGAGAAGGTGATATCTGAGTCCAGTCTTGAGGGAAAGGATTAAGGTTAAAGGATTAGTTCAGTGCTGGAATAGCATTAAACTCTCTGATAGGCACTCACCTCACCAGATACCAGGCATTGTGCTAAGTGCTTTGTATGTTTCAACTCACTTAATCTTCACAAGATCCTATGAGGCTATTTAATATATGAGGAAACTAGGGCACAGAGAAGTTAATTAATGTGTCCAAGGTCCCCAGCTGAGAAAGGTTAAGTGCTGAAGATCCATAGCCTGATGGTCTAACTTTAGGATCTATGACTATTTTGCTATCCTGCCACTCAGAGGGAAGCCTTCAGGGTCAGAGACTGTATCAGAGCTAGAACTTACTAACGGTGTTTTATTTTCATGGTATCACTTGGAAATGTCTTTTGTTTTCCACATACAGTAGTGATATAAAGTACATTTACTGAAGTACGTTTATTAAGTTTTTATTGTGATAGAATATACATAATATACAGTTTTAAGTGTACAATTCAGTGGCATCAGTTATGTTTATGATACTGCACAGCCATCACCACTATCCATTTCCAGAATTTTTTCATTATCTCGAACAGAAACTCCATACCCATTAAACAATAACTGCCCATTTCTCCCTTCTCTTAGCCCATAGTAACTGCTATCATACTTTCTGCTTCTGTAAATTTGCCTATTCTAAGTACCTCATGTTAGTGAAATCATACAATATTTGTTCTTTTGTGTCTGGCTTATTTCCCTTAGCATAATGTTTTCAAGATTTAACCATGTTGTGGCATCTGTCGGAATTTCTTTCCTTCTTATGCGTGAATCATATTTCATCATATGGACATCACTTTTTGTTTATCCATTCACCTGTTGATGGCTGTTTAGGCTGTTTCCACTTTTTGGCTATTACAAATAATACTTCTGTGAACATACATGTACATGTTTTGTTCTAATATGTTTTCAGTTCTCCTGGGGACATACCTAGGAAAACAGTAACTCTATGTATAATATTTTGAGGAATTGCGAAAGTTTTCCAAAATTCCTGCACCATGTTATTCCCACCAGCAATGCATCAGGGTCCAATTTCTCGACATCCTTCCCCACACTTGTCCATCCTGTTTTAGTGTATCCATCGTCAGTGGGCACAAAGTGGTATCTCATTGTGGTGTTTTTTATTGTTTGTTTGAATTTTCATCCAATTATTTTTTAATTAACAAATAAAAGTTGTATATGTGTAGAGTGTACAGCATGATGTTTTGATATATGTGTGCATTGTGGAGTGGCAAAGTCATGTTAATTAACATGTCAATTAACTTCATATACTTGCCATTTTTTGTGGTAAGAGCACAAAATCGACTCAGTAATTTTCAAGTACACAGTACATTGTTATTAACTATGGTCACCATGATGTACAAGAGATCTTGAACTTATTCCCCGTCTAACTGAAATTCTGTACCCTTTGACCAACATCTTTCCAATTCCAATCCCCCAGTACCACCCCACCCTAGCCCCTGGTAACCACTATTCTACTCTCTATTTCTATTAATTAGTTCAATTATTTTAGATTCCACAGATAAGTGATATTGTGCAGTATTTGTCTTACCGTACCTGGCTTATTTCACTTAACATAATGTCCTCCAGGTTATCCCTGTTGTCACAAATGGCAGAATTTCTTTCTTTTTTAAGGCTGCATAGTATTCCATTGTGTATATATTCCATGTTTTCTTTATCCATTCATCCACTGATGGACACTTAGGTTGTTTCCATATCTTGGCTATTATGAATAATGCTTCAATAAACATGAGAGTACAGATATCTCTTTGACTTACTGATTTTGTTTCCTTTGGATATATACTCCATAATGGTATTGCTGGATCATATGGTAGTTCTATTTTTAATTTTTTGAGGAACCTTCATACTGTTTTCCATAATGGTTATATTAACTTAAATTCCCACTAACAATGTGCAAGAGTTTCCTTTTCTCCACCTCTTTACCAACACTTGTTATCTTTAATCTTATTTATAATAGTCCTTCTAACAGGTAGGAGGTGATATGTCATTGTGGGTTTCACTGGCATTTCCCTGATGGTCAGTGATGTTGAGCATTTTTCATATACCTGTTGGCCATTTATATATCTTCTTTTCAGAAATGTCTGTTCAGGTCCTTTGCCTGTTTTTAAATCAGGTTATTTATTTTCTTGCTATCGAGTTGTTTTAGTTCCTTCTGTATGTTCCTTAGATGTTAATCTCTTACCAGATGTGTGGTTTGCAAACAATTTCTCCTATTCCATAGGTTGCCTCTTCACTCTGTTGATGTTTCCTTTGCTGTGCAGAAGCTTTTCAGTTCGATGTAATCTCATTTGTCTACTTTTGCTTTTGTTGCCTGTATCATTGTGCAAAAATGATTTATATTTCCTTAATGGCTAATGGTGCTCAGCACTTTTTTATGTGTATGTCTTCCTTAGAGAAATGTCTATTCAAATCCTTTGTCCATTTTTTACTGACTTATCTTTTCATTGTTGAGTTGAAAGAGTTCTTCCTCTATCTAAAATACAAGGTCTTTATAAGGTACACGATTTGCACATTTTTTCCCATTTCATGGGGTGTCTTTTCACTCTCTTGTTGGTGTTCTCTGAAGCACCAGTGTTTTTAATTTTGATAAAATCTAACTCTTCTATTTTGGGGGTTGCATATGCTTTTGCTGTCATATCTAAGAAATTGTGACACATCCAAGGTCACAAAGATTTATGCCTATGTTTTATTCTTAGAGTTTTATAGTTTTACTGCTTACATTTGTGTCTTTGATCCATTTTGAATTAATTTTTTATGATATTAGGTTAGAATCCAAACTCATTCTTTTTTATGTGGCTATCCAGTTGTTCCAGCACCATTTGTTGGCAAGACTATTCTTTCCCTATTGAATTGTCTTGACACTCCTGTCAAAAATCATTTGACCATAAATGTATGAGTTTATATCTGGATTCTCTATTCTATTCCATTGATCTCTATGACTATCTTTATGCCATTACCACCCAGCCCTGCTTACTTTAGCTTTGTAGTAAGTTTTCAAATTGACAAGTGTCCCAGTCTGGGCACCCTAGGGAGACTACATGTCTACAAAAAAATAAAAGTAAAGAAATTAGCCGGGAGTGGTGGTGTATGCCTGTAGTCTTAGCTATTCAGAAGGCTGAGGTGGAAGGATCACTTGAGCCCAGGATTTGGAGGTTACAGTGAGCTATGATTACACCACTGCACTCCAGCCTGGATAACAGGGTAAGACTTTGTCTCTAAATAAAAATAAATTTTTTTAAATGAAGAAAAGAAAAAAAATTGGGAAGTATCAATTATCCAACTTTGTTCTTTTTTAAGATTGTTTGCCTATTGTTTTGCCTTTTGTTTCTGTACAGATTTTAAGATTGGCTTGTCAATTTCTGCAAACTAGAGAGCCGGAATTTTGGCAGGAATCTCACTGAACCTGTAGATCAATTTGGGGAGTATTGCCATCTGAACAATATTAAGGTTTCCAATCCATGAACATGTGATGTCTTTCCATTTATTTAGATAATTAATTTCTTTCAATGATGCTTTATATTTTTCAGTGTACAAATCTTGCATTTGTTTGGTTACATTTATTCTTAAATATTTTAATCTATTTTATAGCTACTTTTATTTAAAAATATATAATGTTTTAGAGGCAGCTGAATTCAACCCCTTACTGTATGATCTTGAGCAAGCCCTTTCATTTCTCTGCCTCTCAAAAAGTTTCTCTGCTGTAAAATGGGGACAATAATCTCTACTTCAGAGTTTCAAGAGCAGGAGTAAATGAAGAAGTGCCTATCACAGTACCTCACACATAAGACGCTTTCTCCTTCTTTGCTCCATTCATCTTATGAAACCTAAGACGATAAAGCATTCTGTTCAGAAGTACACTTGCATTGAGTCACTGCAGAAACTTTCTCCACAGCATTCTGTATACTCAGGCATAGCTGACCTCCAGAGTTGAAGGAGATTTGCTAAAGCTGTGCTCCCCGCCAAGGCAGACAGTGGGGAGTCTGCCCTTAATGGCGACAAGGCAGATTTTCTATTGTTTCTCTGCAAAAGAAGAAAAGACATTAATACTTACTGACCATGACTTTCCTGTTCATAACCTCATTTATTCAGCATAGACCTGTGAGGTATGTTTCAGTTTTTTCCATGTTTCAAATGAGGAGGCAAAGACTCTGAGTGGTGAAGTTACTAGTCAAAGTCATGCAGTCATTAAGTGGCACTGCTGGGACCTGAACCTTGGCCGTCTGGCTCAGGCCTAAAGCTTTTCCCTTTGCTTTGCCTGTGAGGGCTTCTTGGTCTTAATCTCACCATTCCAAGGGAGGAAGGCACTCCTCTGCAACCCCCACCAGGGCTCACGGAGCTCACCGTTGATGGGTAGAAGTTCCTCCTTCATGCGAGGCATCTGGAAGGAAAGCACAGTCGAGGACAGGACTTTTTTGTTTGTTTGTTTTGTTTTTTTGTTTTGTTTTTTTTTTTTTTTTTTTGAGATGGAGTCTCACTGTGTTGCCCAGACTGGAGTGCAGTGGCGCAATATTGACTCACTGCAAGCTCTGCCTCCCAGGTTCACACCATTCTCCTGCGTCAGCCTCCCCAAAGTTTTCAATGAGGGCATTCAGGAGTCTGTGCACTTGGATGGGAAAATATACACCTTTTTTTCCTTTACTCTTACTGAAATGTAGCATCTCCTTTAATTTGGAATGTAGACAACAACCCTTAGGAGTGTTAGCACCTGTGATTTTGTCACCAGTAGAAATTGAAAAGATTTTTGTATGTATTCCAGTTGCTACCAATATCATGAAATATTTTTCATGTTCCTGACTACTTCAAGATTATGGTCATTTCTAGACTCGCTGCTAGATCCCGTTAATTAGTGCAGTAATAATCATATATACCACTATATCCTAGTGTCTTGTCTAATATTTTAAGAATTCCAACTAATAAAATGGACTTCCTTTGTAATTCTTTGTATTTTTTATTCTGAGAGGGATCCATAGCATCATCAGACCATCAAAGCAGTCTACCTCCTGGTCTAAAAAAAATAAGTCAAAAGCAAGATCTCAAAGAACCCATTGACCTAAGGTCAGACAGGTGGCCATTATTTTTCCAACAGAGTATGAACCAGAAGCTGAACCTGTTTTCTTCCACTCTTTTTCCCCAGCAGAGGTCCGGCCCAGTGGGAGACCCATCAACACTGCCCGGGAGCCACCGCTCACCCAAGCCTTAAGTATGTATGGTCCAGATCACTGGCTCAAGAAACTGGTGTTACTTTTTTTCACACAGTTAGCCAGAAAACACGAGTTGCTGAGAGTTGCTGAGTGCCTAGAGGAAGGGCATGAAAACTATCTATAAATCTGGATGGCTTTCCCTACCCACCTCCCCAGCCCAGGCAGACTTCAGAAGAAAGTAAGCCTGAAGGAAGCAGAAACTTCATCTGGAAGAAAGAGCCAGCGCCTTCCAACTGGAAGCTCTGGAGCTGTTGATTACTACAGCCCCTCCTGGCCAGTGTGTGGTCATACAAACACATTGACCCAGGTCATGCCCAGGGAGCTTCCTGGAAATGGTTACAGTTTAAGATAGGTCTGGGGTCTTTCCAAGTATCACATCCAGAACTGAACACAGACTGCAGATGTGGCCTGAACAATGCCAAATTCTTAGAGACTATCACATCCTTTTATGAACCTTCTACTTTTATTTACCACATTAGCATGTGTATTATGCAGGAAACGAGGCTAGATTTGGCATCAGAAACTCAATTTGAGTACCATTTTGGTCACTGACCAGCTGTGTCCTTGGACAAACGAGCTTCACCTCTTAAGCTTCAGTAAAATAGAGATCATAATAATTGCCATAGAGAATGATTACAGGGATAAATGACAATTTTAGTAGCTATCACTGATTAGGTGCTTTTACACATGCAACATCATGTAACATACAATTTACAACATTAGTCATTTAACCCCTAGAATAACCCTGATAAGGTAGACGGGATGGCCACCATTTATAGGAATACAGGTGTAGCCTATACAGGGAGAAAGTTAAGGCTTTTGCACATGATCAGACAACTGATAAGTGACAGAGCTAAGATTAGACTCTGGGTCTGTCTGACTTCATTTGCCCATGTTCCGATTCACCATGCTATACTGACATGTCAGTTTTCTCTCTCTTCTGCCCTCTTCCGTTTCTCCATCTTTTAAACACCTTTCCTTTTCTCCTCCCTTTTTCTCTCACTCCTTTCTAGTTCCCTCTCTATATCTTTTCAAAAATTTTAATTTTAATTGACAAATAATAAACATATATTTATAGGGTACAATGTGATGTTATTCTATATGTATACATTATGGAATAAATAAATCAAGCTAATTAACATAACCATCATCTCACCTAGTTATCATTTTTTTGTGATGAGAACATTTAAAATCTACTCTTTTGGCTGGGTGTGGTGGCTCACACCTGTAATCCCAGCGCTTTGGGAGGCCGAGGTGGGCAGATCACCTAAGGTCAGGAGTTCGAGACCAGCCTGACCAACATGGTGAAACCTCGTCTCTACTAAAAATACAAAATTAGCTGGGCATGGTGGCGCATGCCTGTAATCCCAGCTACTTGGAAGGCTAAGGCAGGAGAATTGCTTGAACCCGGGAGGCAGAGGTTGCAGTGAGCTGAGATCACACCATTGCATTCCAGCCTGGGCAACAATAGCAAAACCCCATCTCAACAAAAAAACTACTCTTTCAGCAATTTTGAAATGTACAATGCATTCTTATTAACTATAGTCACTATGCCATGCAGTAGATCACCAAAACTTATATCTCCAGTCTAATGGAAACTTTGTACCCTTTGACCATCTCCCCATCACCCTCCACTCTTCCCCAGCCTCTGTAACCATCATTCTACTCTCTACTCCAATGAGTTCAACTTTTTTACATTCCACATGTAAGTGAGATCATATGATATTTGTCTTTGTGTGCCTGGCTTATTCCACTTAACATAATGTCCTCCAGTTCATACATGTTGCCGCAAATGAAAGAATTTCCTTCTTTTTAAAAGCTGTCTAGTATTCCATAGTGTATGTATATATACCCTTTTCTTTATTTGTTCATTCATTCACGGACACTTGGGTTGTTTCCCTATCTTGGCCATCGTGAGTGATGCTGCGATGAACATGGGAGTGGATATTTATCAGTTCCCTCTATCCATCCACTCTGAGACACAAGAGGAGAAGAGGCCAGAGCATTCTACCACCCTCCTCACATGGTAGACATTGGGGAAAGGAAACAATCGCAGTGAGTGGGCTGGGATCAGTCATCAGGTCACCCCAATTCTGGCAGCACACACAAAGTCCCTCTCACATCTATTTCTCAATTCCTCTAGTTCCTGGGGATGTTTTTGCCAAGAATTCCCTGTGGAAAGGGGCCTATGAATACCAGGGGAAGAAGCAACCAGCCATGCTCAGAGTGACTGGCTTCCAAGTGGCCAACAGCAAGGTCAATGCCACCATGATTGACCACAGTGGCGTAGAGCTGCACTTGGCTGGTAAGGAGCATGCCCCTCTGTGGAAGCCGGGAGGATGGATGGGCACACACCCTTGGCAAGGATGAGCCTAATGGCATTGCATCATACTGTCATGCAAGGCTCAGACTTGTCTGGTGGTCAGGGAAGAGGAAGTGTCTATTCATCTTTACATGATAAAGCACCATGGACTAAAGGGAAATGTTTAAATGGCAAATATTAATAACTTGAATATATAAAGAACTCTTATAAACAAAGAGAAAAGACTGATATCCCTAAACTGAACCAAAAATAGGGGCAGAGACTTCCCAGGATCCAAAGTACAATCAGTCAACAAACAAAAGAAAAAATATTTTTCAGCAATCATCAAAAAAAAAGGAAACTCAAAATGTCATTTTCCACTTACACCATCAACTCAGAGTGTTTTTAAACGATAACACTTAGTACAGGTCGGGTTCAGCCATGAAGGCCAAATTCTAAAATGGTACCGTTCTGGGAAAACAATTTGGTGACTTGTATCAAGATCCTTGAAAATGATTGACCCATTAATTACATTTCTAACAATTTTTATCATAAGATATGGAGGGAGTCAAACATTTATGAATAAAGGCTGTTCCCATTACAAGGCCATTTGTAGTATATAAAAAGTGGAATTAGAAAATTTCCCTAAAATAGAGAAATGGGTATTTTAATGATAGTATATCTACTAGATGAAATATTATGCCAGTGTTGAGGGAAATGCATTCATTATAATGTATTTAAAATATGACTCCAGTGTTTTAAAGGAAAACATTACATTCATAAGAAAGAAAACTGGAATTATTTACAGTAACGTGGTTATTTCTTAGTGAGATCAGGAGAGATCATTTTTTCTTCACGCATCTCGGCATTTTCTAAAATTTTCCCAATTTTCAATCTTTCTATCATCAGAAAAAGTAAGTATCTTAGAAAATAAGGATTTATTGAATAGATGGATAGATAAGCGAATGTGTGAGTGAATGAACATATTAATGCACAACCTCACATACAATCCTATCTACGCATTCATACGTGCACACACCTACGCAACTGCAGGATGACATTTGCTCATTTCACGCATGATAATAGACACATTCACGTGCTCCCATGCCCAGGCCATCATGAACTATTGCACCCATTGAACTATCTATGCATTAGTGGACAGATTAAAAGACAAAATCGTATTCTCACACATGCCTGTGTCAATAGGATCACAACCTCAACCCAGTAATCCAATTATTAACATACATACGCATATATTAATAATTCTTGCATATAACCACGTTCAGCCTACACAAACCCACACTCAACACTACACTTACGACTTAAAGGGATGTGGGAAATGTTTATATCAACATCTACACATGAAATTCCATCCAGAAACACACCCACAAACCCACAAATTTGAGTTTTGAAATTTTCCCAGATCTTTCATGTGTAACCCCTGAACTTTATTTCCCAGGAACTTACAAGAAAGAAGATTTCCATCTCCTACTCCAGGTGTACCAGATTACAGGGCCTGTGGAGATCTTTGTGAATAAGTTCAAAGATGATCACTGGGCTTTAGATGGCCATGTAAGTTCAGCAAACTCACCTCCTCCCCTGATTCCCAGATCACTGGCAGGGAAGAGGAGGACGAAAGGGTGTGCAAACTCCTAGGATCAATCTGGAAACTTGGGAGGAGGTTTTCTGTGGGGCCCTGCCTAGGAGCAGCAAGAGGGTCCTCATCTGCTAATGAAATAGGCAAAGGAAAAAATTTTAAAAGACAGAAGACTCAGAGTCCAGAGGTTCACCACATTCAAGAGAGTTGGAATAAGTTCTGTTGTTTGAACAGAAAGCAAGGGATGGAGGTCGGGGGCAGAGGGAATTCAGGCTAGTTGAAGGTATTGATGTGGTGGGTGGGAGCTAGAAGAAGGCAGTGAGTCTCACATGACTACATTGAACTTCTGCTCACACTTGAGGATGCAGATTGTGAGTGATTTAGCACAACTTGAGAGACCAGGACATGGCAGAGGGATAGGACTTTCTTGCATTCCCTTGTGGAAAAGACATTCTATTCTAGGGTTTTCTTGAGGTGGAAGCTGGATCTCCAGTGACATTTCTCTGGCCATACCTTCCTATTTCACACGTAGTGGAGTTAAGCATAGCATCCCCTACCACGTCCTCCACTTCTCTGTCTTGGATTGCTGGAGCTAGAAGAGAAAGGATAGAATGAAGCGAGAGGTCATGGTAGACCAGAGTAGCAGAGAGCTAGGGAGTCACAGTGCATTCTCATGGACAGGACCAGCTGGTGAAGGACTGTGGCATAGTTGACTTTGTTTTATAAACACATCAGGAGAACCAAGTGGCTTCTCCAGGGGCTGGCACATACAGGTAGTTCCTCGGTAGGCCCAAGGGTATCTGTAGGTCCCCTTCGTAATCCAAGTATGGGCCAGCGTCAGTCATCGTGGCCCAAAAGCTGTGCAGGAACAATAGACTCCACCATCCAGGAGGGTCAAAGCTGGGACAATAGACTCCACCATCCAGGACGGTCAAAGCTGGGATAATACACTCCACCATCCAGGATGGTCAAAGCTGGGACATGGAGCTAGCAGTGCAGGGCAGGGGAAGATGAAGACGGGGATCCAGAGGGCCAGGAACAGCTGGAGCTACTGCCTAGGATGCCAGACAAGCATGGAGACTTTCGATAGCCAGCGAGGTGTGTTTGGGGGGACAGCTGGGGAGGGCAGACAGAGGCTGCTCCTAGCCATGGAGCATAGGTTGGGAGTACCCAGGAGCGCAGGCAGCCTCACAGCATGCCCTCAGCTGCTGCGGCCCCAGACTGCACATTTGGGGGTCTGCATCTGTCACATGAGCATCAGTGGCAGGAATTATGTCCCCGGCTATGCCCCCTAAAAAATTAATAGCTCTTAGAACTGTGACGAGCTCTCCAGTACCTTTAATCTGCAAGGGACATTTTCACCATGGTTCTGTGTGTTCCATAATGCTCGAAAAGGTGGTTTTTCATCACAGTAATAACAGCTACCATGCATCTAAGGCCTATAAATTAAGTGTTCTGAAGTATTTCATCTTTATTAACTCATTTAATCCTTACAGCCACCCTATGACATAGGTACTGTTACTATTCTCATTTTGCACATGAGAAACTGAGGCACAGAGAGATTAAGTGATTTGACCAGTAGAAAATAAAATCTTCCTCCTACCTCATACATGTAGCTGGTGCCCCTGCCCCACCCCGGGCTCCCCGGTCACACCCACCCTTGCCTGGGTGTGGGCAGACAACAAACCCTGTGTGTTGGAGCAGCAGGTCAGTGGGTGACTCTGACCTGCTGGGCAGCATGTACGATGAGAGAGGAGTTCTAGATCCTTCCAGCAGCCTCCCACCTGCTCTCTGTGCTCCCCACCATCACAGGTCTCGTCAGAATCCTCTGGAGGCACCTTCATCTACCAAGGCTCTGTCAAGGGCCAAGGCTTTGGGCAGTTCGGCTTTCAAAGACTGGGTAACTAGTGCTTGTCCCCCGGAAGTGTGGGCCCGGGTGGGTGAGAGAGAAACCGTGTGTGCCGCGGTCAGGTAAAGGACTGGGGAAGTTGAACAGTCTGAGGCGGGGGTGCTTTGGCCTCTTTGGGATCAGGGACGCCTTTTGAGATTCTGACAAAAGCCATGGAATCTCTCTCCAAAAGCAAACACATGTGCATAACCCACTCAACCTTTGACAAAGTTTCCTGCTCAGACATGCAGAGGAGAGCCCCCAACCCCAGGGACATTGGCTCTTAGATACAACCCCCAGCCACACCCTCCAGCCAGCCCTGGGTGTCACCCCTGCCTCAATGAACAACGACGTTGTGGAGTGTCTTAGAGCTCTCAGGGTGCCTTGACTGTGATGTCGTTTCTGCCCTAGCCCAGCCCTGGAAGACTGGTTTTGTGCCCATTTTACAGATGAGAAAACAGCGTCAAGGCCGCTTCCCTCCCTGGTCCTTCACTGGCCTCTTTACCTAGCATGCTTCCTGTCATCCATGTCAAACATCCACACCTTGGAGCCTGGTCCTGGCCTGGAGCCTCCAAGTGCCCAGCCTCAGACTCTGGTTGGGGGAGGGGTCAGGTTTCTCAGAAGCAGGGGAGGGGGAAACAGGAGGCAGCCGCAGTTGCGTGAGCGCCTCTCTGTACCCCAGACACTGACACCACCCGTCGCCAGGGCCCTTGCCTGCCAAGGCAAGTCCACTGCACGTCCTCCGGCTCCGAGCTCCTGAAAGTTTCTCTGGACTGAGCCACGGTCTGCCCCCACCTTTCCCACCCACACTGCTCCTCCCCCAGAGTTGCACCAGCTCTGCCCTCATGAGCTGCATGGACTGAGACCACTGTCTTCCACACAGCACGCTTCACCTACTCCAAGACAACCAGGCACGCTGCAAAGGCCTTAGAAAATCACAGCTTTTGTTCTTGGCTCCACAGCAGATATCCTGTCCCCTCTCAGAGCCCCAGCCCCTCAGTTAGCAGGGTACCTACGGGGGCCACAGTGTCTACTTGTGTTCTTCTGAGCCTTCCCAGTCTGCAGGGGGAGGGCAAAGAAGGAGGAGAGGCAGTCTTCCAGAAGGAGATGCTTCAGCTTCAACCAGAACAGTTTCGCCTTCATCTGTCTTATATTTTGGTGTCCCTGTAAGGTTTCATCTGATAAAAGGCTGCTACAGCCAGAAGAACTTTAGAGATTTCTAAAGGGCTGCACCCTTGTAAGAGTTTCTGTTGAGCCATGGTTTCAGGCTCCTCTGCGGATGGTCCTCTGGGTGCCATCTGAGCGGCACAAGGCAGATTCATGCAAGACCCTGCCCCCGAGGACTGAGTGCACACGTGGAGGCAGGCGGGCAGCCCTGGGCACACCTGCCTCCCGTGCTGAGCAGGAGTGAGGAGCACCCTGAGTGGCAGCCCTGCTTCCCAAGAGTGTGTAGTCGGGGAGGGTAGCCGACAGAGCCTCAAACTGTGTGTTTGTGACTTGACTTTTCTGCTTTGGGACTGTGCAGACCTCAGGCTGCTGGAGTCAGACCCCGAGTCCATTGGCCGCCACTTTGCTTCCAACAGCAGCTCAGTGGCAGCCGCGATCCTGGTGCCTTTCATCGCCCTCATCATTGCAGGCTTCGTGCTCTATCTCTACAAGCACAGGTACCGCACAGGAAGGACGCAGGGCGGGCATCAGGCGGGCCCTCCCTCTCTCCCTCCAGCACCCCCCGCACCAGACCCCTAAGCCTGTCTGTGTCGCTCTTTTCATGCCGTGGTCAATTCCTCTTTTATTGCCAGGAGAAGACCCAAAGTTCCTTTCAATGGCTACGCTGGCCACGAGAACACCAATGTTCGGGCCACGTTTGAGAACCCGATGTACGACCGCAACATCCAGCCCACAGACATCATGGCCAGCGAGGCGGAGTTCACAGTCAGCACAGTGTGCACAGCGGTATAGCCACCTGGACTGGCTGCCACCACCGCCACCGAGAGCCCTGCCTCCAGCAGCCGGTAAGCAGGGGTGTGAGAGGAAGGCAGGCCATGACAAGCACAGACAGGGACCTGTGCGTGCCAGGGGCTCCACCCAACGGAGTCGCACATGCCACACAGACACACCCAGTAAGAGGAGAGCTGTGCACTGAGCATCATTGTGTATCAGGCACTGAACCAGGCCCTTTGTGGATCTAATATATTGAATCCCTGCACCCCCTGTGAGGTGGAAGCTAGTGGGAGCCCCATTACAGATGAGAAAACTGAGCTGCATAGAAATTAACTTGAGCAATGTCACACAGCTCAGAAGGGGTGGGGTCAAAATCCAATCCCAGGCTGACTGGCTCCAGAAACTGTGCTCCTCACCCCCGGGCTTGGCAGAACATCGGCATGTATTAGTCTGTTTCTCTCTAGTGAAACAGAACCAACTGGATATATACATCCTCTGGTTGAAGTCAAGCCCTGGAGATCTGTAGAGCTATACAGAGATGCACATATATCTGTATATAGGTATATCGTATATATATATATATATATATATATACACATTCATACACTATAAACACAATACATATACCCCTATATCAAGATATATCCATACCTATCCATCTATATATAGATATGCATCTCTGTAGAGCTATATGTAAATGTTATATAGAGATAGAAATACAAATAAATATATATTTAGAGAGAGAGAGACTCATCTAAGAAATTGGCTGGCAAGGTGGAAATCTACAGGGCAGGCCAGCAGGCTGGAAATTCCAGCAGGAGTTGATGCTGTCATCTTGAGTCCGAAAGCAGTCAGAGACGGAATTCCTTCCTCTTCAGAGCACCTCAGTCTTTTTCTTAAGGCCTTCAGCTGATTGAACGAGGCCCACACACATTATGGAGACTCAAAGTCTACTGATTTCAAAGTTAATTTTATCTAAAAAGATACCTTCACAGCAATATCCAGATTGGTGTTTGACCCATCAACTGAGCACCATAGCCTAGGCAGGTTTACTTACAAAATTCCCCATCACATTGAGCACAACAGAGGGGAGGAGCCCCCCGAGATATGGACAGAGGGGACAGACACACCCACATGTGTACACGGTCATGCACACACACACACACATACGCACACACGCACACAGGCATGCATCTGACAGGCCCACTGGGAAAGAACTGATGAACCTAAAAGGCACCGCCTCTTCCTCACTGTGTCCTCCTTCGATGACACCCTCACCTCTGGGACCTGGGACCCTTCAGGAGTTGCCCCAACACAATGTCCAAGCTGCACCCCTCTGAGAACTGTCTTCTCCCACACATCCCGCTTTCTGGGGATAGGCAGGTGCCCCCTCTCAGGTCCTGTGCTGAAGGACTCTGAGGAGAAGAGTCACAGAGCCAGCCAGGTAGGGATTCCCAGTGAAGGCAGTGGAAAATCCGCCAAGTGGGCCACCAGCCAAACCCAGGGCTAGTGTCACACTCCCTCCCCACGCTCCTGTGCACGGCCACTCACATGGCAGATATTCCCAGCCACACACAAATGGCAGTGCAGCGAGGAAACAGGCTTTTATGAGGGTGCCTGTGAAGGCCACCAACGGGGATGGTGGGAACAGTTCCCGCCGAGGGGGTTACAAGAGCAGCAAATGTCATTATCACTGCCCAGCCCCTGATGTGCTTTACTCCCTTTCCACCTCACAACTCCTGGGGGATTTCACAGTTTCAGCCTGAGTCCCAGATGGTGAGCGAGTCAAGGACGTAGCAGATGCAGCTCCTGAATACAAACAATTTATGGAAAGAGCTTTTCCCCATCTTTTTATGTCTCTCCAAAACAAACATTTAAATAAGGGTTCCCCCCTATTCCAGTGGGATTCTTTTAGCATGCCAAAATTACTCCTCAAGTTTCATCTGTATGCCCAATCTTTACTTTTTCCTTCTCAGAACTCTTATCAATAGAAGGCAAAAGAAAAAAAGAAAAATCCCCTCTGATGATGTAAATCGGGGCTTGGAGATGATCAGTGATGAATCTGATTCACTGCATGAATTATTAAACAGTGTAAGAAAGAAACAAGAATGCTCCTGACCTCCACATAGTCACTCTTGCTCCACACCTGGGTTCTGCTGGGTTCCAGGTGCTGGTGTGCGCCATGCTGTCACCTCCGGGTCGGCTGGGGTTGGTGGCTCCACATCTGGCCAGCCCTCAGCATTGGCCCCTTGCCAGCAGGCTCTGAACCCACTGCCCAGCCCACAGGTCTCCAGCAGGGCCCCTCTGACCACTTCTGCCCACAGCTGGAGCACAAAGAAAGCAAGAGCCACCCTGAACAGACACACACACATTGCAAATGAGTGACTAGATGGTAATTTTTGTTTAAATAATGCCAAGGAGAAAAGCTGAAATTAAAATAAACACCCTACTAAGGAAGCAACGAGGCCTGTGTGGTCAGCGAGTAACAGGGTGGAGGAACAGGGCTGTGTGATGATGTTTGCCAACCCTTCCTCCATTAAAAAAAGTATCAAAAATGAGATTTCACAACTGTGTCACTACAAAAATGAATATAATCCAGCCTGGATTCTTTATTACAGATCCATTATTATCCTAGTCATATTTTTTCATCTGATTTTGAAAGAAACTAAAATTAGAATGTTTTCCGGGGTTCCTAAAAGTATGGTGGCCCCCAAGCACTGGGCCTCCAGGTCTAATGGCGAAGTTGGCCTGGCAAGGGAAAAAGACAGAAAAAGACACGTTCTGCTGCATGTATTCGCTACCTACCCCCATCCCCAACCTGGGAAGATTAAAAATCAAAATGAAGATTGAGGTGATTCATCTCTTTCCCGCTTGTCCCTTCTTTTCTTTGCCGCTTTGCTTTTCCTCCTCTGCTCCTGGCCCCTCCCCTCCCACTGCCTCTTTTTTCTTTGCAAACTCGGTGTGATCTGTTTGTTCCCAGTTCCCCAGGGGGCAGGAAGTAGGCTCCCCTGAGCACAGTGCCCAGTGCCCATCTTCGTTCGTCTCTCTGCCTGTGTCTGCTACTGCTGGGACTCAGGCCCTCGCCCTGCCGCCATCTATGCCAGTCACCCTGGAGAGGACTCCCGCCGTGTCCTGAGAAGGCAGAAAAGGAAGAGGGGCTGCAGACGGAGGAAGAAAGTTTATGGATTTAAAATAGCAAAGCAACCTGTGGATCTGTGTGTGTGTGTGTGTATGGGCCTGATCACACACACACACATACACACACACACACACACACACACACACACACACACACACCTTTCCTTCATTCATGTCCTATGGAAGAGACCATAAAGGCTTCAAAACTAGAAGTGCACATGAAGGATGCTTCATGCCCTGTTCCCCACACACAGAGAAGAGATGAAGGGGGGGAGGTACGGTCAGCTTTCAAAACAATATGCCCCCTGCCCATCCCATGTGTGAGGACACGGTGACTCAGTGACTGTAACAGTAGGACACATCCCATCGTGTGGTCAGCGTGCAGAAACCCGGTCAGCGTGCAGAAACCAGCTGTCTGCTGATGAACGGCCCCATCTGCACAGCGGCAGCAAGGATTACCCCAAGGGCAGGAAAAAAGTCTGTGGAAATAGATTGAAAATCAGTTTCTTTATTTTTTTCAAACACTATTTTATTGAGTTCTAAACCCAGTAGATTAAAAAGTCGTTTGGGTCCTGGGAAGCACTGGGAAAGAAGGGAGAGCCGGGGAGGATAGGGCAGGAGTCTGGCCGGCAGCCCAAGGTCAAGTCTGGCTGTCAACTGACAAAAAGAAGAGAAGACAAGTCTGTGGCCCAGACAGGATGCCAAGTCTGGGGGCAGCAGCAGGGTCCTTGAGAGAACAGGGGAGCAAGTCTGCCCCAGTACCCGAAAAACAATGGCTATCATGTACTGGGGTTATTCTCTGTGCCTGACACTTTGCCTATAGTATTTCTAGTCTGCACAATGACACCAAAACATAGGATTTGTTATTCCCCTTTGACAGATGAGAAAACAGAAGCCTGGAAAGGTAAAGACAGAGTTAGGAAGTGTGGAGTCAGAATGCAAACCCAGATCAGTCTGCCCCAAAGTCCACTACACCAGCTGCCAGAAACCCTGTTCTAGAAGGGGCAGCTAAGAAGGGAGGAGCCAATGAATCTCTACAGTAGCACTGTGGTCAGGTCTGGGAAGCCAGGCAAGACACCTGTGTGTCCTATCTGGGTTCTGCTGTCTCCGTGTAGGCAGCCTCGGGGCAAGGATTCAACTCCCCAGGCCTCCTGCGTTTGGTGCTGGCTCCTTGGCTCCCAGCAGCCGCTGACCATAGCCAGCAAAAGACCTGGCAGGTCCTGAATCAAAACAACGGAGTGGCTGAAAGTCACACTCTCTCCAGCTCCTTGCAAGTGGGTTTGATTTATTTTGACAGCTATATTATGCTTCGGTCATTCATGAATTCCATGAATATTGTTGGGAAGTTCATGAGTTTAGGAATCAAAGTATAGCATTTAGGGCCACTTTCTCTGTCCTCGGGAAGGTCCCCACAAGCTTAAGCCCCTGTACACGTGTGACAGGCTGGCCTCAGAGATTCATGTCACATATTGAAATAACAAATAGAAATGTGCAGGAGCGGAGGGACAGTGACACCTGGTTCTTAAGCAAATTCTAGATTGGAACAATTAGAAGATCTGACTGATGTTAAGAGTGGCCAGGGTAAAGTGAGAGGCGTCCATTTCCAGCAGACACAATGGAGGCTGACAGAGGCAGGAGCCTACCCCTGGCCACACCACCTCTGGGACACCCCTGGGCCTGGAGGGAGAGGGCCAATCCAGACACACTCACACTCTCATCTCTTTCCTTGGCTGGAAACAAGTGCAGGAAGCTCCCCTCCCAATTTCTTACGCTCCCTTCTCCCTTACACTCCTCTCCTTCGACTGCTCCCTTCCCCCTTCTTATGCCCCTCTCAGACCACCCAGTGGACGCCTATTCCCGCCCCCCACCCCTCCCCTGCATCTCCTTGTAAAGTTCCATGAGATGCTCGAGGAGCACCTGCTGGTGGGGCACCCAGCACTCTGCTGGGCATCACCCTCCGCACCCCTGGCATTTCTCTCCACCTCCAGAGGCTTGGAAGGGAACAGGGCAGATGAGGCCCTTCACCCACCATCTACGCCATATACCCATCACCATCCCATGAGGAAAAAAAAGAAAGTAAAACAAAAACAAAAAAAATCTTTTGTACAGAGATATATTTTTATTATACAAAGTTTGTACAGTACCAAAAAAGAAAAAAAAAAGGTGTAAATTTTTTTTCATTATTGTAGGTAAACGGTAGTGGAAGCCTTTTTTGTAAATGTAATAAAATGTATAAATATGGTTTTCAGAAAACATCAAGTGCTGTAAATATGTAATCTACACACCTTCTTGGCTTGTCTGCAGTATATACATTTAATTTATCTGTCTCTGTATATGAGGCTTCCCCCTGGGGTCCTGCATTATGGTACTTTCCTGAATTTGAAAGCAATTTTAAATTTTTTGAATTCAAATAAAATATAAATTTTTGCATTGGTTTTCTTACATTTTTATGGCCTCTTTCATGACTAGGGGCAAGTGTTTGTTGGGAAAGGGAATGAAAGACATATTTTCTCCTAAAAATCCAAGGGTAGAAATATGGGAGTCCATTTCTTAACTGCATTGTGTTATCACTGCTACATGTTGGAAACTCCAAGCAAAAATGATAGTGCATACCCCACATAAAAAAGTTAACTCAAAATGGATCAAAGACCTAAACATAAGACCTAAAATTATAAAATGCTTACAAGAAAATGTAGGTGGAAAGCTTCGTGACATTAGATTTGGCAGTGATCTCCTGCATATGACATCAAACGTATAGACAACAAAAGAAAAAACAGATAAACTGGACTACATCAAAACTCACAACTTCTGTATATCAAAAGATACAATCAACAGAGTGAAAAGGCAAGCTATAGAATGGGAGAAAATATTGCACATCATTTCTCTGATAAGGGGTTAATATTGAGAATCTATAAAGAACTCTTAGGAAAGACTTGAACAGTCATTTCTCCAAAGAAAATATACAAATGGCCAACAAGCACATGAAAAAATGCTCAACATTACTAATCATTAGGGAAATAATCAAAGCCACAATGAGATGCCACCTCACACCAATTAGAATGGCTACTATCAAAAAATAATAAGTGTTGGTGAGGATGTGGAGAAATTGGAACCCTTGTGCCCCATTGGTGGGAATGTAAAATGGTGCAGTCACTATGGAAAACAGTATGGCGATTTCTCAAAACATCAAAAATAGAATTACCATATTGTCTAGCAGTTCCACTTCTGAGTATATACCCAAAAGAGTTGAAAGCAGGGTCACAAAAAGATATGTTAATAGCGGCATTTATTAACAAATGCCAAAAAGTAGAAGGAACCCAAATGTCCATCAACAGATGAATGGATAAACAAAATGTGGTACATATGTACAATGGAATATTATTCAGCCTTAAAAAAGAAGGAAACTCTGATCCATACTGCAACATGGATGAAACTTGAGGATGTTATGCTAAGTGAAATAAGCCAGTCACAAAAAAAAAAAAAAAAAAAAAAAAAAAAAAACCAGGTACTGTGTGATTCTATTTATACAAGCTACCTCGAGTCATCAAATTCATACAGAAAGTAGAATGGTGGTTGCCAGGGACTGGGGGGAGGAAGGGATGGGGAGTTACTGTTTAATTAGTATAAAGTTTCAGTTTTATAAGATGAAAAGTTTCTGGAGGCCTGGAAGCCCTACGCATTCTACTGGTTTTAAAACAAAGAGCTCAATTAACACCAGGTATGACTTGTCAGCCTCTACATTCTCTCCTGATGGAAGAGTTTTTTGAGTTGAATATGCTATGAAGGCTGTGGAAAATAGTAGTACAGCCACTGGCCTCAGATGTAAAGATGGTGGTGGCTTTGGGGTAGAAAAGGGAGTCTTCCTAAACTTTATGAAGAAGGCTCCAACAAAAGACTTTTTAATATTGATTGGCATGTTGGAATGGTGGTAGCAGGTTTGTTGACAGATGCCCCTTCTTTGGCAGATGTAACAAGAGAAGAAGCTTCCAACTTTAGATCTAGCTTTGGCTATACCATTCCACAAAAACATCTTGCAGACACAGTTGCCATGCGTATACACTGCAGTGCTGTTAGACCTTTTGGCTGTAGTTTTACAGTAGGGTCTTACAGCGTGAACGACAGGGCACAATTCTGCAAGATGTTTCATATGGTTATTGGGGCTGTACCCTTGGCAAAGCCAGGCACGCTGCAAAGATAGAAAATAGAAAAGCTTCAGGTGAAAGAAATGACCTGCCATGTTATTGTTAAGAAGTTGCAAAAATATTTACATAGTATATGATGAAGCTAAGAATAAATCTTTTAAATTAGAACTCAGCAGGGTTGGTGAATTAACCAAAGGAAGAAGACATGAAATTATTCCAAAAGATATAAGGGAAGAAGAAGAGAAACATGCCAAGGAATCTTTGAAGGAAGAAGATGAATCAGATGGTGACAATAGATAACGTTTACTCCAGCATCTATTCTATTTTAAATGTCTGCTACAGTCCCAGGTAACATTTAGCCCCTTGTGGATTATACACACTCACTAACCAATTTTCATTAAATGTTTGTATCGTGAAAAAGGAGAAAGAAAAGTTCTGGAGATTGCACAATTATATGAATATACTTAATGTACTTGATGCCACTTAACAATGGTTAAGATGATCAATTTTATGTTATATATATTTTACCACAATAAAATTTTTTTTAATTTATAGTGGAGGCCACATCAGCTCAGACCAAGAACCTGGGGACAAAGAAGTTGCTCCCTTCAGGGTTGGAGTTTGGCTTGGACTGAGGAGCTCAGGATCTGAGGACCGCAGTCTAAGGGCAGGTGGGCTTAGGCAGTAGAAACTCCATAGCAGAGAAAAGCCAAATCAAGGAGGGTCATCCAGGCAAGACAGTCATAAGAGGAGTGGTGAGGAAGAAGAGGAAAGAACCGGCAAGAGCTAGGAGCCTATCCTTTCTTAAATGTACTATGCATTTGTTAACAGTCATCATTTTAGGTGGAAAATTCATCTAGACTACCTTCAGTTTTCTGACTCCCACTACCCTTCACTTTTGCACTGTACCTTGGCTCCAGCTGCCCCTCTTGTCACCTCAATAACCTGATTTAGACCCACATTCCCAGTTTTTTGTTTTTGTTTTTGTTTTTTTGAGACACAGTCTCACTCTGTCGCCCAGGCTAGAGTGCAGTGGTGCAATCTCGGCCCACTGCAACCTCCGCCTCCCGGGTTCAAGCGATTTTCCTGCCTCAGCCACCAGAGTAGGTGGGATTACAGGCACGCGCCACCATGCCTGGCTAATTTTTGTATTTTTTTTTTTGTAGAGACGGGGTTTCACCATGTTGGCCAGGCTGGTCTTGAACTCCTAACCTCAGGTGATCCACCCGCCTCAGCCTCCCAAAGTGCTGGTATTACAGGCGTGAGCCACCGCGCCTGGCCCCCAGTTTTAATAAAGGCATTCCATCTTGGACACCCTGCCTGGTATTTCTCTCCTGGACACACGGAATCAGCAGGGTGGGTGCAGCCCTCCCACTGGAACCTCAGGTAGCTTGGCAGGGATTCAGGGTCAGGAATTGGACTGTTGTCCAACACAAGCTCCTGTTGGATTGGGAATCAAGAGAGCAAGGGAGCAAATATTAAGTCTAAGTTCAGAATACAAGTTCATACCAGCATGCAAATATGCAAACACTTTATAAGAAAATAGCAGACGGGCTGGGCACAGTGGCTCATGCCTGTAATCCCAGCACTTTGGGAGGCCAAGGCTGGCGGATCACTGGAGGCCAGGAGTTCGAGACCATCCTGGCCAACATGGCAAAATTCTGTCCCTACTAAAAGGAGAAAAAAGAAAGGAAGAAAAGAGCAGACAATTGCTGGACACCACATAGAGTGGGGAAAGACTTCCAAACATCAGGCCAGGACAAGTTTTCATAAGCCGAAGGGCATAGATAGAGGGGGCAAGCCCAAACTACAATGCCTGTGAGACAAGCTGCACCCCACAAGATCTGCCTATACCAAGAGAACAGAGTGTCCCTGAACTAAGAAATCAAATAAACACTTAACACCACTCCATTCCCTCACTCCAGTAGAAGCACCTGTTATTGCTGCTCTAGGAAAATCCTACACATTTATTTTCTCACGGACAAAAAAGGTTCATGGACATATCTTCAAAGTTTCTATAAGAATAAAACAGGGTCACAGGAAGGGGAACATCACACTTCGGGGACTGCTGTGGGGTGCGGGGAGGTGAGAGGGATAGCATTGGGAGATATACCTAATGCTAGATGACGAGTTGGTGGGTGCAGCGCACCAGCATGGCACGTGTATACATATGTAACTTACCTGCATGTTGCGCACATGTACCATAGAGCCTAAAGTATAATAATAATAATAATAATAATAATAATAAAAAGAAAAAATAAATAAAAATAATAATAAAATAAAAAGACCAAAAAAAAAGAATAAAACAGAAAATGAGTAGTAAAGACATTCATTGTAACTTGGGTATATATCTAAGAGTGGAAAAGAGAAAAAAAGCAAAGAACAGAAAACATTGTAACTAATTAAAATACTCCCCTAAAAATAAATAAAGGAAAGGAAACCTTTTTTTAAAGCATCCCAACATTAATTAAATACAGTCAAGCAATTGTAAATATTAAAGTGTAATACAAACCAGAAGCTTGAAAACTCAGGATACAAATAGACATAAAACAGGAAGAAATAAATGACAGCTTCCAATAAAAGAACAAGCATATCTCAGAAATGAAGAGCAAAGTGCAAAGTGTTCAATGGGTAACATACAGAAATAAAGTATAATAAAGCACATACAGGAAGAAAACTTAAATATCTAAGAAAACAGAAATTATGTAAAGAGCTAAAAAATATGAGACTGAAAGTGATAAAAGGGCACTTTGGGAGGCCAAGGCAGGCAGGCGGATCACTTGAGGCCAGGAGTTCAAGACTAGCCTGGCCAACATGGCGAAACCCCAGTTCTACCAAAAAATACAAAAATTAGCCAAGCATGGTGGCACGTGCCTGTAGTCCCAGCTGCTGGGAGAGTGAGGCAGGAGAATCGCTTGAACTCGAGAGGTGGAGTTTGCACTGAGCTGAGATTGTGCCACTGCACTCCAGCCTGGGCAACAAGAGCGAGACCCCATCTCAAAAAAGAGGAAAAATAAAAACACAGAAAGAAGGAAGGAAGGAAAGAGAGAAAAAGAGGAAAGAAAGAGAAGAAAGAAAGAAGAAAGAAACAAAGGAAAGAAGGAAGGAAGGAATGAAGAAAGAGAGAAAGAAAGAAGAAAGAAAAAAGAAGGAAGGAAGGAAGAAAGAAAAAGAGAAAGAAAGAAAGAAAAAAGAAAGAAGGAAGGAGAGAAGAAAGAAAGATAGATAAAAGGCAAACAAGCCAATTTATGTACAATAGGAGTCCCTAAAGAAGAAAACCTAAATAAATTAGACAATTAATATTTAAAATTATACTCTAGGAAAACTATTTAGAACTAAAAGAAAAACTTAACATATATATTGAAAGGTCCACCAGGTTCCTGGGAAAATTATCCTGCAATGCTCAGCTCCAAGACAAACCCCAGTAAAACCGTAAGATTTTAAAGAAAAATAAAACGTTCTCTGAGCCTCAAGATTAAATTAGGTTGTTATCAGATTTCTTAATAGCCACACACAAAGCAAAACTGAAGGAAAGAAAGTACAAACCAAGAATTTTATATGCAGTGATTTTTATGCATCAAGACAATGAGAACACAGTAATGAGTATTCAAGAATTCAGGAATATTTTCCTCAGGAGCCCTTCCTGAAGAATCTACTGGGAGGACAAGTTTTAACCAACCAAATGATAGTTAAGGAATTTCAGCAACAGGACTGGTGTTAAGAATTGAAAACTGCATATTGAAATCTACAATGAAGATGAAAATAAAGACTGAAGAATAGTATGTAAATGTCCTAGGTTCTGACAAAGTGGAGATAACATGATTTTTTAATGGGAAGAGAAAGAAGAGAGAAAGCGGAAAGTAAAATGAGCCCACTGGTTGCCACACAGATAACAGGTGGGAGTCAAAGACCATCTAAAAGTTTCCCAAACTTGGCACTATGGACATTTTGGGCTAGATGATTTTTTTGTTATAGGGCCTGGCTGTCCTGTGTGTTATAGGATGTTTAGCGGCATCCCCAGCCTCTGCCCAATAGATGCACATCTCTCCCAGTTGTGACAACCAAAAATACTTCCAGACATTGCCTAGTGTCTTCTGGGGAATAAAATGGATACACTCCCCCCACCTCTGTTGAAAGTCATTGATCAAAAGATGCACTGGTTGAGAACCAGTTAATAAAACAGTAAGAACATAAGTAGAAAAAAGAGGACTAAGGACATTTATAAATATATTAATATAAAAGTAATTACTAGAAGAAAATATAAATTTTGCCAAATACTAATACATATATTTTTAAGTACTCCAAAAAAACACACTGTGAAAGAACCAGTAAATATTACAAATGCACCAAGTAAATATAATACAAAATAATACGACAGACCCGAAAACAAACATAGCCACTATATCATTAAATATAATTAGGTTTAATTATAAAGATGTTCAGATTATCTCACAAAATAAAACTCGACTCTGTGCTATCACAAGAGGCATACCTAAACAAAGTGATTTAAAATGGCTTAAATACCATGTATTGAAATCTAAAGCAAAACAAAGGAATAACAGACATATGCAAACAACAAAACAGGAATCACCATCCTCACACCAGATAAGTTAGAATTCAGGGCCAAAGGCATGAAAGAGGACAAGGAAGGACACTTTACAGCACTAAAGGAGATTATTCACAATGAAGATATAACAGATATCGATAACTATGCACCCAATAAGAAAGCAGATGTGTCATAAAGCAGAAACCAGGAGGTGCAAAGACAAATCGGAGCATGCCAATAACAGCAGTTTTAACTCACTACTCTCAGTCTATAACAAATCAAGGAAACAAAAGTAAGGCTGTAGAAGACCTAACCAAAATAATCATAAGGAAGTTTTTATGAATATGAATATCTGTCAAACTCTGCACCCAATATTAGAGAATATGCTTTCTTTTGAAGCATACATGGAACATTCATGCAAATATCCCTTATACGTAGAGAACTCTTAAAAATTGAGAAAAATAAGTCTAAAAGTACCATAAGCAAACATTCAAAGACTATGAAAGAAAAGACATGCAAAAACCTTGAAATATATGAAAAGGTGCTCAGTTTCACTCCATTATTCCTTACCTATTAGATCAGCGAAAATCCAAAAGCTAGACAACACACTGTTGACAAAAATGTGGGAGAAACTGTCACTGTCACTGCTGATCCAACTCACAGAGGAGAATTTGATGATATACACTATTTGAACAATGAATACACTAAAAGCCCAGACTCTATCACCACACACTATATCCATGTAACATGACTGCACTTGTACCCCTAAATCTAGAAAAGTAAAATAATAATAATAATAATAATAAAGGCAATGGATGAAACATAGTAACTGTGTTTGAATCTATGAGTTCATAATAATATTTTTAAAACAAATAATCCTATTTAAAAATGGGCAAAGGGCGTGAATAGACATTTCTCAAAAGAAAATATACAGATGGCCAGCAAACATATGAAAAAATACTCAACATCACTATTCATCAGGGAAATGCAAATTAAAAACACAATGAGGCCGGGCATGGTGGCTCACACCTGTAATCCCAGCACTTTGGGAGGCCGAGGCAGGTGGACACCTGAGGTCAGGAGTTCAAGACCAGCCTGACCAACATGGTGAAACCCCGTCTCTACAAAAATATACAAAAATTAGCCAGGCATGATGGCAGGCACCTGTAATCCCAGCCACTCGGGAGGCTGCGGCAAGAGAATCGATTGAACCCAGGAGGCAGAGGTTGCAGTGAGCTGAGATGGCACCACTGCACTCCAGTGTAGGCGACAGAGCAAGACTCTGCCTCAAAAAAGAAAAAAAGAAAAAAAAACACAATGAAATACCACCTTACTCCTGCGAGAATGGCCATTATGGATAAGTGAAAAAACAATAGAAGTTGACATGGATGTGGGGAAACGAGAACACTTAGACATTGCTGGAGGGAACGTAAATTAGTACAACCTCTATGGAAAGCAGTATGGAGATTCTTTAAAGAGCTTAAAGTAGATCTGCCATTTGATCCAGCAGTCTCACTACTGGGTATCTACCCAAAGGAAAATAAGTCATTAAATGAAAAAGACACTTGCGCATGTATGTTTAGAGCAGCACAGTTCACAACTGCAAAGATGTGGAACCAACCTAACTGTCCATCAGCTAATGAGTGGATAAAGAAAATGTGGTATACGTACACCATGAAATACTATTCAGCCATTAAAATCAATGAAATAATGTCTTTTGCAGCAACTTGGATGGAGCTGGAGGCGTTATTCTAAGTAAAGTAACAGGAATGGAAAAACCAAAAACTGTATGATCTCACTTATAAGCGGGAGCTAAGCTATGAGTATCCAAAGGTCTGTATGTACACTAACTCACACTAACACAGGTGCACTGAAATCTCAGAATTCACCTCTATATAATTCATCCATGTAACAAAAACCACTTGTACCCCAAAAGCTATTGAAATAATCATAAATAATAAATAACATTTTTTAAAAATCTCATTAGTCACTTATGGAAAACATTAAGAAACAAGCTATATTTTGATAACCAGTAAGTAAAAGGAGGGAAGAGCAAGCATTCATCCTGCTTTTTGTATGCAATGTATTTCAGGGTAACTAAATACTAAGAGCGGGAGTCTCTTTATAAAAGTATTGCAGCCAGTAAATGAAGAATAGAATTTATCACCATTTTGAAACCTTTATTAAAATAAATTCTGGCAATGATCATCAATGACTGCTAATATCACAAAAAGCGAGGCAACCAGACATTATAGGCCTTCTGATGGAAGTACACAACAACCACCTATGAAGTATTCTTGCCAAAAAAAAAATCAAATTTGAATCTGTTTAAACCTTTGGATCTAAATACCAGTTACAGAAAATACAGATGACAGGGAAACAAGTTCAATGATACCATAAGGATGTAATTGACCTACAGATTCTGGAAAACTCCTCAGTGAAAATGACCTCATCTTAAATCCAGTTGCAATGTATGACATTAACTGAATTCAAATTCAAACAAGCTGTTCTTAAAAATTTTGAGACAATATATGAAGTAGGAACATCATATATTGTTGGTTCCATTCATATATTTGAGACAATATATGAAGTAACAAATTATTAACCTGAGCCTCTGTGGCTCTGTGGTAAAATGGGGATAGCAACAACAATATTTCATTGAGTTGTGCTGAGGCTGAAATGATGTCATCCACCCAAGGTCCTTACCAGCATGCCTGGCCCCTAGGCTCTTTATAGCTATTGGCTGTCAATTACTGGTCAAATGAATAGGGAGGAAAGAAGCTATGATCTGGAGGCAGCCTCAAGGAGTGAGGAGAAAGAACAGCAACCCCGCCTCCCACCAGGAGGAACTTAGGCTGTATGCAAATAAACAGCCTCCATTTGAAAGGGCTGCAGGGAGGTGGGATCCTCTGGATTTATTTATTTATTTAGTAGAGATGAGGTCTCACTATGTTGCTCAGGCTGGTCTCCAACTCCTGGCTTCTAGTGATCCATCCACTTCAGCCTCCCGAAGTGCTGGGATGACAGGTGGGAGTCACTGCACCCAGCCCCAGCAGCTTCTTGACATGGGGCCAACAGATGGCCAACCCCAGCCATGAGGCTTCTCCCTCAGGTAGGGCTTTTTCCTAGTATTACATTCTCAGTTGTACTGGCCATGGCCAGCTCTCTGGCTAGCTACGTTGGAACCCTTCAGGTAACAGTTCTTGTTCCTGCCTGAATTGGCTGGCCAGCCTGAGTGGACCCTGACATTTATAACTGACCTGTATGCCTTACTGCATTTGTGGTCAAACTACAGCTAACAGCAAGAGCATGGACTATAAGGAGTCTGTGATCTCTGTCCTGTCTTCCAGGAAGGTAAGCCCTGTGGGTCTGGTCAGTACTGGAGTAACTGCTAGAAAGAAGTTACATGAAAACATTTAAGCAAGACCCAGAGCTTGCTCCTCAGGGAGACCATGACTCATTTCCTCCAGATCTCATCTTTGCCCCAAGACATGCAGAATATTAGTACATGCCAACCACTAGTAACACCTATAATTGAGATCTGACCCCTACAAGAAAAAACAAGTTCTCAGTGGATTCCAAGCAAAACGAATTCACAATCAAAATTCAATGATAACAGAGCTGTATTAGTCCGTTTCTACGCTGCTATAAGAACTGCCCAAGACTGGGTAATTTATAAAGGAAAGAGGTTTAATTGACTCACAGTTTCACATGGCTGGGGAGGCCTCAGGAAACTTATAATCATGGCAGAAGGGGAAGCAAACACGTCCTTCTTCACATAGTGGCAGGAGAAAGAAGTGCAGAGCAAAGTGGGGAAAAATCACTTATAAAACCATCAGATCTCATGAGAACTCACTCACTATCACAAGATCAGCATAGGGGTAACCGCCCCCATGATTCAGGTACCTCCCACCAGGTCCCTTCCACAACACATGGAAATTATGGGAACTACAATTCAAGATGAGATTTGGGTGAAGACACAGCCAAACCGTATCAAGGGCCTAAAAGGCAAAGTTGCCTATATCTCATTCAATAAGGACAAAAGAGTGAGCGTGTATTAGGAAACTTCAACCTTGAGCTACAGTCTTTTGAATGTCGTCAGTAGGACAATGGGTGGAAGAAGGTGAGAAAAGAATATAAAGACCCTCAACCTGTCCCCCCTTTCTCAAGTACAAAGTGTGATCAGTTCTGTTCCTGAACCAGGAAGCAAATGAGAGGAATCAAGTAAGTTTCAGCCCTCTGGGAACTCTTTCCTGTGTTTTCATCCATAATCATCCTTGTGTTATTTGGATTTCAGACACCTCTGGTTTCCTAGCACAGGGATCCTGAGGGACATATGAAAGTAGATGCATAGGGACCAGCAGACTGAGATGCCACTGGTATAGGCAAGAGGCCATGGCCCCTGGGGTTGTGGACATGCGTGAAGAGCCACCCATGTCTGAAGGACCACAGGGAACAATGAAAAGAAGACACCTGCCCAGCACAAGGGGCTTGAGACCTTGGCCCCAATCTCCCTGACAACCTGTGTCTCAATGACTTCCCTTCCTTTTCTCCCCCATGCTTTTGGTGTAACAGGAAGAAGCCAGAAGAATCGAAAACACATTCCTTTTTTGGCAGTTTAATATAATTTATTAACTTACCAGGCCATTCCATCCCAAAATATGATTTGACCAGCTTTAAGAGATGTACATAACAGCACAAAAAAAATAAAATAACAGAAAATGGGGAAGTGAAAGCAAAGCCAAATAAAATGAAGCCAGGGATTGGTCCACAAATTGCAAAACAAAAGGGCCTTTCAGGTTTTAGAATTGGACATTAAATCCCTGAGGATCCTGATGGACAAAATTTAATATATTTTAATTTCACAGTCCCTAAGAGGGAATTAAAATCAATCACAAATGTCTCATTTCCATAAATTAGTTGGTCGAGAAAGGTCCCTGGAGATAACACCTGTGCTTCCTGTTTCTCCAGGACACACCAGCCGGGTTTAGCGTGAGCTCCTGACCCTACTACTGATGCTGGCGCTCCAGCCTAGCTGGCCTTACCTCTCCATCTATTTCTGGGAAACTTCAGGAACAGGGTTGGGTTGGCGACCTCATACGCGGTCATGAACAAGCCCTTTCCTCTCAAGTGCTGTCCACAGTGGGATTCTCTCCTGCCCTTCCCCCTGGGTGAAGTCTGCAGTGGAGGGTTTCAAAGTGTCTCACCACCACTTCCTGCTGGTCCCCAGTGCCTATAAATATGCAGAAGCTTCTCTGTGGTCCATGAATCCCCCCAAAGCGCTGAAGCCAAGTGTATTCTATGTGGAAGGAGAAGACTCCTTTCTCCTCTGTGCCACATTTGTCACCTGCCACCAAGTTAGGGCTCCCTGAGCCCCAGTGACTCGAGATTCTAGTAGTCACAACTCCGCCAGCCTGGGCCTGTGGCTCCTCTCCTGCTTGGGCTCAGATACATCTGTCATGCTGCTCCAGGACCAGCTTAGAGAGTGATTCTTGTTTTCCTGATCCCCCTTCCCGTGGCCCTCACCCTCTAGGTGGCACAATTTTTATGGGATATTTTTCTACAATGAAAATGTAAAAAAAAAAAAAAAGTGACTTTAGAAATAAGTATCATATAATGGCAGGCATGATCAGAAGCATCTTTACACACAAAGAGAATCACCAACAGCGCCCTGATTAGAAAATCAATGTCTATGTGAATCCCTAGACGACTATAGCATGTTTAGGTAAAATTATCTAATGGATTCTTCTTTTTAGTCTTCTAATGCTCTTGACTTAACCAAGTGGCTCTTAAAACAAAGAAGCTCTCAGCTTTGAGAAGTGGGGGAACTAAACACACACTGAAAAGAACTGGTACCTCTCAAACTCTGTCTCTTCCTCCAAGCAGCATAAAATGGGGTCACTGGGGTGCAGGCTCCTGTAGGGTTCCTAACAGAGACTAGTGAGAGATGCGGCACAGGAGGTGAGGAGAAAGGTCACCCACTCAGCTGCAGCATGGGGTGGGGGAAGCAACAATAAGGTAAGGAAGGAATGTGCCTTTGCCCCCCGAAAACATGCATTTATTTGGAGGTAAGTGCAGGCTTGCTGAAAGTCAGAGGGAGGGCAAAATGATGCTAAAGACATGCTAGCAGTAATACTGATGCAGGGAGTGTGAAGAAATAGCCAGGAACTGTGGGGGAAAAGGCACCAGTGTCTACCATCCCAGGCCTCCAGGCCCATTTCAAATCCCTCCTCTCCTGCAAAGCCTTCCCTGCACTCCCACTGCATGGAGCACTAACCCCTTGTAGCAGATTGGGGCAGGGGCTTGAGATTGGTGTTTGCTATTAACAGGTGGGGGAGTTGAGCAATGCCCAAATGGAGGATGGGATCAAAACTGAGGTTAAGGGGAGCTTTGGGAGGCTGAGGTGGGAGGATCACTTGAGGCCAGGAGTTCAAGACCAGCCTGGGCAACACAAGACCCCCATCTCTCCAAAAAAAAAAAAAAAAAAAAAAAAATGAGGTAAGGGAATATTTTGAATGATTAATTTTGACTTTAGATATTGACTCCATTCAGAAAGAGACCTCTCAGGCAGCTGGGTAACTCCAGCCCAACTGTAAATGCTCTTAGAAGGGAGAAAGTATTGGCAGAACTGAGTCCAGGATGAGTCCAATGGGCAGGTCTCTCCAGGCACGTGCAGGGGAGGCTTGGATGGGAGCCACTGAGTGTGTACATCAATGCATGTGCTGAATGGGCAGGCCAAGAGCCCCATGATGGGTGATGGTAGACATGGGGGCTTTGAGACGCCCAGGAGTCACCCAAGCACAGCTGGTTGGCAGGCAGCTGGGCTCCTAAGAGGAGAGGCCACAGCAGGACACAGATCTGGAAGTCATTAGCATCTACACAGAAGAAAAGAGAGAAAGAAAAGAAAAGAAAAAAAGAAGAGAAAAGAAAGGGAAACAGAGTGAATGAAGAAGCAAGCCTAGGACAGAACTCGAGTACAAAGACCCAAAACAGCCTGGGTGAGGCAAGTTCACCTGCAACACCCACACCCACTCCAGACATCACTGCTTTCATTACTTCAAAACTGCACCCCTGTCCCCAAAGGGTGTTACTCCCCTTCAGAAAGTGACTTAATTCTTTTCTGCAGCCCGAAAGCAGAGAGCTATCCCCACTGGGGGCCCCAGAACAAGATGAGGCAGGACGGACTACCCAGAGCACCTGACTACATTATTTAGCATGGAGGGAACCTAGCTGCTTTACTCTGCTTCTGGGAGGAGGCTACAGGGGACAATAAGGCCAAGGCAGCCATGACCATGAGTTCAGCTGCTGAGGTCAAGGCCTTAGAAAAAACCGAGTATCTGAAAAAGTCTTGGCCCCTCCTTTCCCTGCCCCTACCTTTGGGTCTGCTGCCTCTGGGGGTCTGAGGAATGGGAGGCCTAAGGTCCTTTAGGTACCTTTTTGTCACTTCAGAGGAGCCAATGCCCTTCTTGAAGTGGAGGGTGAAGAAATCAAGGGGAGGCAGCCATCTGGGAAGACGATCCTGCCTTTAGCAGCTCACATGATGTAACACCCTCCCAGGGCAGCATTTGCTGGTTTGGTTTTCCATAACCCGGGTCTGACCTGTGGCCAGGAAGGCTGAGAAACTGTCCACCCATTCTGCAGAGTGAATCTACTTCCCAAGAGCAGAATCACGCTAGCAAAGCTCAGGGTGTGTAAAACCAGATGTCAGTTTATCTGAGCAGCCAGACCTACTGGAGGGCGCCTGGGTACCCAGCAAGCTCGTGGGTACACAGCAAGCCTGGAACACTGAAGCCCCCTGAAAGAGTGCTTCTTCCAAAGGAAGTCAGGTAGACAAGGAGGAAGGGACCATCTGGGCCATTTTCTCGCCTGGCCTACACTGGCCTTGCTTTCATGACTGAACCTCTATTAAGATTCATGAGACAAGAATGGCAGATAATAAACATCAAAACTGTTCACTAAAGATATGAGACACTAACACACTACCAAGCCCAGGGGAAAGGGTGACCAAGTGGAGAAAGGACTACCACCTCACATCCACACAGAGCTCAGCTTGACTTCCACAGTGAGAGCTCCAGAAAACTCAGGGCTACGTGAAGAATTCAGGGGTCAGTAACAAGGAAGACAGGGTCCAAAACATGATGGTAGGGGGTGGGAGTGGGGAAGGGTCTAGATCTCCTTTGAGGGCCATCTTCCTCTCCATTCAGCACTATCAAGTAGCTCTGTCCTAGGCCCAATACTTGAATCTGAAATTCTTCCTTTCTCATTAGTTTAACTACTTCGCATACACAGATCTCTAATCCTAGCCTCTCCCCTAGCTTCTAGCCGACATCCAAATGCATAGCATCACCATGATTTCCCTTAAGCACCTCAGGTTCTAGACATACCAAACTAAACTTCTTATCTTCTGCCCTCCTGCTCTATCAGCCTCTCCTCCTTGTGCTCCCAATTCTGAATGAGGACATGCTCTACCCAGTCACCAAAGGCATTCTAGCTTTCCTCTGATGTCCTCCCATCTGCCTCTGAGACCTTTCCCATTCATTCCCTCCTCCTCAGTGTCACCACTGCTGTAGTTCAGACCTAGCCTTTAGCTGAAATACCACAACAGTGTCCCAACAGGCCATCCTAATTGCAGCATGTCCAAGTTCCATTCAGCTGTCAGATTTCAACCATGCACATCTGAACATTGCCCCAGGCCTGGTGTTGACACTCCATTCATATGTGAGGTCCTCAGTGACCTTGCCCTAGCACTCCTCTAATATCAGCTCCCTGTTCCCAACCTCCCATCATACAACCCCACCCTGAATCCATGCTATTCCATGCAACAATGCCTTTCCCTGGAACTCCTTCCATCTCCCTCATCTCAGGATCCTTCCTCTCAGCTCACATTACTAGACAATATCACTGTATTACTGCAGTTACTGACATCTGCTGACTTCTATCCAGGGTTCATCCCATGACCCCTGCCCCATAGAGATAACGTGGGCCAGAAAAGGTAAACTGGGAGGGAGTTGACGGTGATCCTAGTGGGGCTGGTTCTTGGGAAAGGAGGTTCTGAAAGAGGGGAAGGGGTTAAGAAGGGATATCACTCTGTGGGAGTAGCAAATCTCTCCACTGGCTTCCTCGCATGTTAATAAAAGTTCCATTCTTCAAGGCTGCTTCACATCCACTGACAGGTACTTCCCCAGCCCATGAACCAAGCAGGTTACGAATACATCCCAGTGTCATAAGAGGATGGCAGGAGGGGGATTTTCCTTTAAAGTCCTATGAAAACTGAAGTCCTTGGTCAACAGTTTTAAACCCTTCTAAGGAGAAACTCTGGAGGCCAAAGTGCTGCAAATGTTAAACCATCCTATGTGAACCTTTCTAACTTAGCCTGTCCATGTGGGAGGTGAGTCTCAAGGGTCAACATACAGAAAGCCCTGGGCAGGCCTGGGACAGGATGGCTCAGGGTAAAATTGTGCCAAGAACCTGGAACACAGAATAGCGGTCAAGGCCCTCTCAGTAGATGACCATATACACCAGCACCTTCCACCTCAGTCTTGGCATGGGGACCAAGAACAAAGCTTCTGCTTGCCAAAAGGAAAAGCCAGACAGACAAAAATGTAGGGACCCCAGGCTTCTGTTAGGGTTAACCTATGATCAGCCAAGCATGGCAAGAAGTAGGACTGTCCCCTGAGAAAAAGAGAACTCTTAGATCCCATTTCCTTAGCCAAAGCAGTATCTCATGGGAAGAAAAATTACTTAGGGTGCATATTTTTCCCAGTCTCAACCCACCTATATCTCTCACCCATATTATTGCGAAGATGGAAACTCACATCAAGTATTTTGATAATAGCTCATCCTTGCTCAAATCACTTCACCAATTCTGGATATCCCAAGTCCTTTAATCCTTAGGGATTCTCAGTTTCCATATTTGTTTAAAAAATTCAAAATGTGGAAATTTCATAACAGGAAATGTGGTCTACAAAGTGCATGGAGATTCTGGCCCCTAAGTTACCTAACATGAATGGGAATTCAGTATAGCAATAAGAGCACAATAGACTCAAGACAGACAGATCTGTTGAATCCTGCCTCTCCCACTTACAGATGTGTGACCAGTGCAAGTTACTTAATTTCCCAAGCCTCTAGGAAATGGGGAGAAAGTTAGTACTTATCTCCTGGGGCTGTTGTGAAGATTAAATGCGATGATGTATACAAAGTTCTTAGCACAGAGCTTGCCAAAGAGCAACAGCTCAATAAACACCAGCTATTGCTGCTATTGATGATTTTGTAATGATGTCACTGTTCTTCCTACTCTGTGCTGAGCTCACAGTGGCCTGCTCTAGGCCAACTCCTCTCTCACCAGAGTCTCAACATTCTCCCCTGAGGATATGCCCCCACAGAGAAAGTAGGAGAACCACTGCTGATGGGGTGGATTACACATGGACGGTGTGAAGGCACAGTGAGAGTTTGGAATCACTGCTCAGGACCACTGATTTAACTCTAATCTCCTAAGTTGCCAGTTTGGCTCAAATACTGACACAACTCTTACATGATAGCAAATACAAGGACAGTCAGGATTCTGTGTGGGTCTTTACAGAAGAAAAACAAATTACACTTAAAAATGCCTTCAAATCTGGATCCTTAGTATTTGTAATTCACTTCCAAATTACCTGGTTTATACCAAGATAACTTCCCTGGGTACACACCAAGCTTAAAAATTGGAAAGTTTTCTCTCTAGCATACATCTTATGATATAAGATATATACATTGAGTCCTCTTTTGTTGTTGAGGAAACTGTCCCCTACGATGCCTTCCCTCCTGCATGGGTTCTCCGATGAGCACTGAAGTGGGAACTGTTGTTGAAGTCTTTGCCACACTCTGTGCACTTGTAGGGTTTCTCCCCTGTGTGGATTCTCTGGTGAATAATAAGACTGGAGCTCTGGTTAAAGCATTTCCCACACTCTCTGCACTTATACGGCTTCTCTCCCGTATGAATCCTCTGGTGAGTAATGAGGTTAGAACGGTCACGGAAGAATTTTCCACACTCAAGGCATTTGTAGGGCTTCTCTCCTGTGTGCACTCTCTGGTGTGTGATGAGCTTGGAGCGCTCACTGAAGCACTTCCCACAGTCCACACATTTATACGGCTTCTCTCCAGTGTGGGTGCGCTGGTGGTTGGCCAGGGTGGAGCTCTTACTGAAGCTTTTCCCACATTCAGCACATTCATATGGTTTCTCTCCCGTATGGATTCTTTGGTGACTAATGAGGGCAGAGCTCTTAGAGAAGCTTCTTCCACATTCAGAACACTGATAAAGTTTCTCCCCTGAGTTTGTGCTGTGTGGTCCAGGAGAATTCAAGTCCTTACTGATACTTTGAGGTTGTTCAGGAGCTGTCTCTTCTGTAGAATTCCTCCAGTGAGCACTAAAAGATGGGCTTTGGGCAAAGTTTCCCCCAGGCTCACTACACTGGTCAGGATTTCCTCCCAAGTGGATTCTCTGATGTTTCAGAAGGTTTGAGCTCTGGTTGAAGCTTTTCCAACATTCTCCACATTTATAGGGCTTTTCCCCCGTGTGGATTCTCTGGTGAGTGATGAGATTAGAATGGTCACTAAAGCTTTTCCCACATTCAAGGCATTTATAGGGCTTCTCTCCAGTGTGGATTCTCTGATGGGTATTGAGGTTAGAGCGGTCACTAAAGTTTTTTCCACATTCAAGGCATTTGTAGGGCTTCTCACCTGTGTGGATTCGCTGGTGGGCAATGAAGTGGGAGCTCCGACTGAAGCTCTTCATGCATGTGTCACACTTGTAGGGTTTCTCCGCAAGGTACAGGCCTTGATGGTCAATAAGTTTTTCTAAGTCCTCTTCAGAAGAACTTTCTTGCCACTGTTCCTGTGAGGGATTTCCCCACTGCCCTTCATCTTCATTTTCATTTTCACTGTCTTCTCCCCAGTCAAGAGGTTGGCAAACAGCTTCTGTAGGACATTTTGATAAGGCTCCAGGCAAACCCTCAAAAATGTCCTGCTCTGAAATCTGGTCTTCATCCTCATGCCTCATTTCAAAACCTGAAAAAATTGACAGAAATGCAGTTTTTCTTCACTCATTAGTTAGCGCGTGTGTGTATGTGTGTGTGTGTGTGTGTCTGTATTGTACATCTGTGAATTTGGTTAACATGAATTTGATTCTTATATCTTCTATCGCACATCTTATAAATGTAACTAACATGAAACTGATCAAGTTTTGGTACATACAAGTGTTTCTGACCTGCAAAGCTGAGGAATGGACTCTAGGACATGGTGACCCCACCAAGTGAGCCATGGGGCTCAGCCCAGCAGTCACAGCCAACCTGTTTCCCCAGCAAACTCCTCTTAGTACTCAATCATGAACACCTCCTTCTTCTAGTACATTCCATATATCCTGTGTCATACTAGATTGAATAAAGTCTCTAACTGCCCAGATATACCTAGTAAAAGATAGAATGACTGACTGACTGACTGACTGATTCGGGGGATCACACAAAGCTAGAGACTGGATAATCTGAGCAAAGCAGAAATACTTTTTCCCATTCAATCCTATTCTCTCTTTTAGTTAAGAGACAAAAGATAATGAGCCTGGCTTCCTCACTCTCTGCACATGCCCACGGATTTTGAGAACATCCAATTATTCCAGGCTTACCCATGTCTGGGGCTTTAGGACACAAGGTTGGAGGTCTGACAGCATCTTCACTGGCCACTTCACCCCAGGCTTCCTGGGCATCAGTCTCGGCACTACTCTGCCCACACCTAGGGAGACCTGCAGCCTCCCGGACAGTCCCCATGGCCCTGACTGCAGTCCGAGCCCTCATCAGCGAGTCCAGTTCCTCATAGAAAGGGCATGTCCCTGGTGGGTGGCTGCTCTTGGCTTTCCGGTAGCTTCGAAGGAGGTTTTTGAATCTGTAGCGACACTGCTCCAGTGTCCGCAGGAAGCCTAGAGCACACAGCCGCTCTGCAATGGCCCGGTACACCTGGCTGTTCTGGTGACAGGTGCGAAGCTTTTCCGAGAATGGGGACTCACTGAGAATTGCCAGGAAGGCCTTGGTCTCCTCATAGCCCCAGTGCACACCTGCTGTCAGGAGTGAAGAGTTGAGAACTGTGAGACTTAATGAGATGTGCCTAGGTCATCAGAGAATAGAGTCACCTGCCCTTCAAAATACCTAGAACATAGGCATGTCAGAAACTATCCAGGTACCTGGAGAATATCCCTTTGCTTCTCAGGGGCATGCTAGGACAGCCAGCCAGAGCTTCCCACCCTCACCCTATTCTAAGAGATTCTATTAACACTTCAAGTCTTGGCTGAAGGTAAGGACTTAGGTAGCCATGTTATATCAATTATATCAGGTGATCCCATGTCCCTGGCTTTAGCTGATTAGTTCAGGGAAAGGCCTGTAATCGGGATGCATGTGATTTTCCCCATATTCACTCAATACCTGTCCTCTATTTATTTTATAAATTCTCCTTTTTTTTTTTTTTTTTTTTTTTGAGACAGAGTCTCGCTTTGCCGCCAGGCTGGAGTGCAGTGATGCAATCCTGGCTCACTGCAATCTCTGCCTCCTGGGTTCAAACAATTCTCCTGCCTCAGCCTCCTGAGTAGCTGGGATTACAGGTGCATGCCACCACACCCAGCTAATTTTTGTATTTTTTTTAGTAGAGACAAGGTTTCACCATGTTGGCCAGGATAGTCTTGATCTCCTGACCTCGTGATCCGCCCACCTCAGCCTCTCAAACTGTTGGGATTACAGGCGTGAGCCACCGCACCTGGCCATAAATTCTCCTTTTAACAAAACATGAAAGCTGAGAATTCCTAAAGATTAGAGACGTAAATGAGTTTCAAATAGTCCTGCAAGAAAGGCCAAATGAGGACACACTTTCCTCCTTTGCAGGGGAATGAAAAGGAGGTGGTCTAGTCTCAGCTCCTCTGCAGGAAAGTGATGTAGCCCAGGAAGGCAACACGGTGGAGGGAAAACCATGTGAAACCGGCAGGCAGGAGCCACAGGCTCTGATCCAGGCTCTGCTCCTACCTGTGCATCTATAAGATGCCTCATCTCTTGGACTTTCATGTTTGCACCTTTACAATGACTGGGTGTTTCCCAGACATTGATTATTCAAGTCTACACTGTCGTGATTTCTGCCATTTTCTGTTCAATATTTCACTCGCCATCACTCTTTACCTAAATTTGTTATCTGTGAAATCACAGGTTGATGCACTTATACAAATTAAGAGAAATATATAAATACAAGAATTTAAAGTTCATTCATGTAACGTCGATGATCATCCCATACTACCAGTGACACTTTTGGAAATACTGGATTCACTCTTTGAGGCCCCTTAAGGCTTTAAAAATGTTTGCTTCTATAACTAAGAAGACTTTTGCAAAGAGACTTGGTCATGGGAAAAGAAAGTTGGAGTTTGAGGATACCTAAGGAATGTAGCTCTTCACTCTAGTGGCTTCAATCCAGACTTGCAGCCTGTGCCCTGACCTCAGGGAATAGCAGTCTAGCTGGTAGGAGGATTGGAAATCTGAATCTGACTAAACCCCCATGTTCTTACCAATACGACTCTGGAACAGAGCTGGGGCCCCTGCAATCCTGGGCCCCTGGGTAGACTCATCATTGACCAGGCCAGCACCATTACAGTCTTCTGCCATTTCTTCAGGCTCCCAGCCCCCTTCCTCCTGCTCATCCATCTCTGCGTCACTATCCCCGAGCCTGGGAAGTGCCACGGCCTCTCCTGGGCCATCTGTGGCTCTGATGGCTGTCCGAGCCCTGACCAGGGCCTCCAGCTCCTCATAGAAGGGGCAGGTACCTGGTGGGTGGCTGCTCTTGGCTTTCCGGTAATTCCGTAGGAGGTTTTTGACCCTATAGCGACATTGCTCCAGTGTCCGCAGGAAGCCCCTTGCCCTTAGCCGCTCTGCAATGGCCCGATATACCTGGCGGTTCTGGTGACAAGTCCGGAGCTTTTCAGAGAAAGGAGATTCGCTCAAAATTGCCAGGAAAGTCTTGGTCTCCTCATAGCCCCAGTGAACACCTGACACCTTCATGTCCTCCACATCCCACTGGTATTGTTCCTCCCAGGCTCTTGAATCCCTCCAGGTCAATGCCTGAGCTGGCTCATTATCCAGGCTGTAATCTGCAGTGCTCCTTTTCCCAGAATTTATAAGACTTAGACCCCAAAACTCTGGTCCTTGCTCTTTCTCGGAGGTATTTCTTGGTTTTGAAACTGGAACTCCTACAAAAGGAAGAGAAATGACAGAGTAGAAATGGTCGGTTGAGCGGCATGTTTGTCCAAAATCTCCCTGAAACTTCTATCTTTTCCTTGCAAGAGGCTGATGAGAAATTCCCATGTTGATCTCATAAAATGTCTACAGGAATAGGGAGAGAGAGGAGGTAACACGACCACTATATGAGAAATGTTAAGTGACCTGTTTACTTTGTTCATTTGTTTGTTGTTGTTGTTGTTGTTGTTATGAAACATGAAACATCATATAAGAGTGACTCATTGGTCCACAGATGGGCACATGGCCTAAATTGGCCCAATTAGACTGAACTCTAAGGCTGGAGGAAAATGGTGTGTGTGTGTGTGTGTGTGTGTGTGTGTGTGTGTGTGTGTGTGTGTGTGTGTGTGTGTGTGTGTGTGTGTGTAGTGAGTCTCTGTCCTGCTAGGCATCCATTGCCACCATTGGCATCTCTCTTTTGACCATAAAACAAAACAGCTTTAATATGAAGCTAACACTGAGGATGGCAGACAGAAATAAAGAACACAGACCCATTAGGACATTGCTCAGCTAGTCTGTACTGTGGCTGGAGCATGTCCTCCTCTGGACTTCTAATAATGTGAGAAAATAAATTTCCTTATTTTTAAAAGTTAGCTATGTTTAATGGACTGCTATCCCAACAGCTCCCAGCCCTAACAAAATAGGAAGCCTTTAATTGAAATAAATATTTGAAGAAAACTAGATGAAAAGGGTTTAAAGAGGTATAAGGATAATCTAATTCAGCATTTCCCGAAATCTGTTCCTTTGAACACTATTTCCCCCAGATATCATGTGTAAAAAGGGGTTCCACTGTCAAGCAAGTAGCCAGCGAGCTTCTGGTATCTAAACTTACCATGAGTCAGGCCTATCAGAGTCTCTTCTATTTCAGCTATTCACGTGTCTAACTCCCCGCACAGTGATCCCAGGCTCCACAGGGAAACGGCTCCCTATTATTTGGCTTGCCACATAGGAGTGCTCACATAGAAAGGAGTCTGTGCTGCTTATATGAGCTTCAGGTATTTTGGGCTCTGTGATATTTATTCCTATTGGGTTTAATTCATTGGTCTCATGGGTTTAGTTCACTTAAGTCTGCCTGAGAGAGAGATCCTGTTTACAGTGCTAAAAAAATCTGATTTCTGAGATGGCAGGTCAGGCCTGGCCCCTGGACTGTGGTGAATGGACTGAGGTAAGGAAGGTAATGTGCCCAGAGAGGGCAGGCTCTTGGAAGCCATCCTGCCACCCCGTCTCCAGGCAGACTCCATCCCTGCCATAGGAGTGCTGGCTACAAAGGGCAAGTCTTCTTCCTATGTCTGAAATTCCAGAGACTGCAGAGCCATGATTCTTAAAGGAGCGGCAAAACCCTCTTTGGGAACTGAGTGTATCAGAAGCATGACAACATCACCTTCAGAGGGTACGTCTCCTTACCCAGGCACACGCTGTTCCCACAGTTGTCTCCTGGGGGGTCTTTACAGAGCTCCTTCTCAGCATGTTTGCCAGGGCCCAGGGCTTCCTGCGAGATGCACAAGACAAGGACCCCAAACATCACTGACCTTTGACAACAGCCTAGGAACCCTAGCAGGCTCCCAGGAAAGATGATGGGAACAGAGGGATACCATGTGTGAAGCTGGCATCATAAGGAGCAGGATGGCCATTTGGTACATACATGTGTTTGGGGATGTTTGGGGCCCAGCAGGCTGGGGGTGAAGGGCAAAGGCTAACACCCTGGGCCTCACGCCCTTTTGCTGAGCAGAGGTCATGGAGAGAGAGGAGGAACACTGGCGGGGCAAGAGCACAGGAGCAGCAATGACAGGAAAGGAAGAACGAGTAGCAGCTTACCTGGGACTCAGCTGTCACCTCCCAATCTCCAACGCTCCCCATCTTTGGGAGAGTAGGGACTCGGGGAGTGAGGACAGCTGAGGAAAAGAAAAAGTCACTGAAACCCAAGCTCTGGTTCCCAAAAAATCACCTCCCTTTGAGATCGGCTTTCCAAAAGTCACACTTGGATCAAGCTAGGGCTATCCCTATGGCCAGTGCAGACTTCCCCTTTACTTCCCCTCTAGAGTGTGTAGCTCCTAAGCTGCTGTGAGTGGTGTGCCATGTGGGAGATGCCAGCCCTGACCTCCTGTGATCACCACCCACCCCTGTCCCAGCCTGCACCTGCTGCAGGACTCCAGCTACAGCAGGGCATGATGACATCATCGACAGCCACAGCCTCTTTACGAGGCTGGCTTACTTCTCAGTAAGTGTGCGCACCATACTGCAGCCTATCCCTTGCCCTGAATTCTGCACATCCTTCTTCCCCATGCACCCTTCCTCACCTCCCATCCCTCTCCCCTGCAGAAGGCCTCATTCCCTAATGTTCTCAGATTCTTGTACTCACCACTCTCTTTCAAAGGCTGTGGTGCCATCTTGGCATTTAGATGATTGGGAAGGTCAGGGCATGTATTCTTCACCCCCTTCTTCTGGGACTGTCCCTCAGGCCAGGGATCCACTGGCTGCAGCTGAAAGCTCTGAGCTTCTTCCCCTGTCTTTAAGGGCCTGGTCTCTTCTGTATACAATTCCAGTTCCTACACACAAATAGTCAAAATTCCCAATCATCAATTCAATAAGACCCACTTTGGTATTTTGAGTACAACTGCAGTCCAGAGGCTAACAGGCTCTTTTAAGATCCAAAATGGTTTGAAATAGGATGAGAAAGCCATCAGAGTGAGTTCGGTAGGTAGACCAGTATTTATACCACCAAATGAGTACCATCTGTCGAACACAGGGTGGCGATCCAAGTGTTTCAATGAGAGTCCCACTGTTCAAAACATTTTTGATTCATAAAGAGATAAATTATGTAAAATTTGTGTAACATTAAAAAATAACCCATAAGCATCAAAAATAGGTTGCTTACTTTTTAAATGATCAAAAAAAGATAAAAGTTACCAAGTTGTATATTAAAAGGCAAAGGGAGGCATAAAAACAGGAAAAAAATATAAAATTATAACCCCAAATGCAATTGCTCTAAATATCTCTGCTGAAAGAGAAAAACATTTTTAAAATAAAATTTTTAAAAAGGACAAAGAATTACAGATGGAGGCTGGGTGCAGTGGCTCATGCCTGTAATTCTAGCATTTTGGGAGGCTGAGGCAGGCGAATCACTTGATGCCAAGGGTTCAAGACCAGCCTGGGCAACATAGCAGACCCTCACCTCTATAATAAATAAATAAATAAAATTAACCAGGCATGATGGCACATGCCTGTAGCCCCAGCTACTCAGGAGGCTGAGGCAGAAGGATCACTTGAGCCCAGAAGTTTGAAGTACCAGTGAGCTGTGATCATGCCACTGCACTCCAGCCTGGACAATGGAGTGAGAACTTGTCTCAAAAAAAGAAATTAGATGGAATTTTAAAATGAGATAAGAGTATGTTTTGTTAATCTTACAATAGAAGGACAGGCAAAAGACAAGGCACTCTAACTCAAAAGGAAAAAGGAAGTGGCAATTTTCATTTCAATGTTGGATTTCAGGCAAAAAAAAAAAGGTACTCAGAGATATAGAGAAGATATTTAAAATAAAAGGGAATAATCAACTAAAATAACATTACCCAATCAACTTCATCAATCATACAGCTAATTTCTTATCTCTATTTCTCAGCTGGTTCCAAGTTCAGAGGTAGAGAGGTCAAGGTGTTACCCAGGCTATAAAACCTCCAAAATATAACAATCTCAATACTTTATAGAAACACCTAACTTTTAAAAACGTATTTCAATTTTTTTCAATAGATAATAGACTCACATGGTTTAAAAACAGAAAATACATACATGGGTATATTCAGTGAAAATGCCCCACCTCCATCCATCTTCATCCCATCGACCCCGTTCTTTTCCCCTCTCCTCATCACAGGTAACCATGTTCTTCTGCATTCTTTCAGAGTTTCTTTCTACATACAAGCAAATGTAAATGTGTATTCTTAGCTTCCCTCTTTTTTATACAAAAACTTATGACTAGATATACTGCTCTGAGTCTTATTTTTTTGAACCAAAATAATAACAACTATCTTCATTAACTTACTGAGTTTGCCAAACTTAGCTCCAAAACTTTTTTGGCTGGACTGAAAATTCAGATCCACTCACAGAGAAGGATTTTTACCATTGAGAAGACATATAGGAATGGGCCATGAGCATCAAGGGCCATTCCAAATAAGAAGATCCACCAGTGTCCTGTGTGACTTCACGGGGAGAAAACATCTGCTTATCAATCTTCTTATATGGTCATGTTAAAAAAAATTCACTTTGTTATCATTAGAATCTACAGAGGAACTGTGTGACTAAATTCAACAACAATCTTTACTCTCAACCCCAGTGCCTCCAACTATTACCATCCCTAAGCAAAGATTCTGATTCCATAGATGGTAATTTTGGACACAGAAAGAAGTAGATTCAAGTGACAACCAGGAGACAAAAAATTAGTAGGTCAGACTTCTAGTTTCCAAGAAGTCTGTAGAGTCTAGAAGTTGCTACTCTAGACTCTACAGTAACAAGTAAAAAGCTGAACAAACTGAAAAAATCAACAACTCTCCTTAGATCTGTCAGAGAAGTGAGGTCACAGGGCAAACCACTCTCCCCAAAATTGGAGAGACAAACAGGTAGAATCAGAGAATCACAACTTAGTGGAGCAGAAGCCTCTGTGGGAACCAGTGCCAGGGGAGAAAAACCTAAACTGTAATTGACGAACTGCTAGAAGGTCAGTGTGGACAACTCTGAGAGGTAAAAACTCCAGGGCACTTAATCACTGAGCAGGGGCACATTTTTGTAAGTTTTATCTCCAGGAGCTCAACCAGATCCTCACAGTGAATATCAGAGAAAAATCTCTTCATGCTTATGGCAGATGGCAGGAAAAAAGAACCATTTTGAAATATGCCAGGGCACTCTGCTCTTCTTAATAAGTCCTGTCCTCAGCAGAAACTATTTTACCAAAGCCTAACCTAACTGTCGGAAGAGAAATATGCAATTCCAGCTCCCTCTGCTCTTCCACATGGAAGATAAGAAATACCCAGTGCAGCCCCCTCTAGGCATCCTGTCCCACCTAAGATGGGAAAAAATTGAGAAGCACTGGCAAAGGTCAGAGTCCAGGGACACAGGTACACCAATATAAGACCCAGAAAAAAGAAGAGCAAACTAAATCCAAAGTAAGCAGAAGAAAAGAAATAAAAATTGAAGCAGAAATAAATGAAATTTAAAACGGGAAATCAATAGAGAAAATCAACAAAACCAAAAGCTAGTTCTTTGAAAAGATTAATAACATCAATAAGCCTCTAGTCAGACTAAGAAAAAAGACAGTCCAGGCACAATGGCTCACACATGTAATCCCAGCACTCTGGAAGGCCAAGGCAGTGGATCATTTGAACCCAGGAGTTCAAGACCAGCTTGGGAAACATGGTGAAATCCCATCTCAACAAAAAAAATATATACAAAAATTAGCTGGGCATGGTGGTGTGGACCTGTAGTCCCAGCTACTTGTGGGGCTGAGGCAGGAGGATTGCTTAAGTCCAGGAGGCAGAGGGTGCAGTGAGCCAAGGTCCCACCACTGCACTCCAGCCTGAGTAACAGAGCAAGAACCTGTCTCAAAAATAAAAAAGAAAAGAAGAAAGAAGACAAATTATTAATATCAGAAATGAAAACAGAGACATCACTACAGATCCCACGGACACTGAAAGTATAATAAAGGAATATTATGAACTACATAAATGTTAATAAAGGAATATCTATGGCCACACACTTGATAACCTAGATGAAAAAGACCAATTCCTTTACCCACCCCATCTGCCAAAACTCACACAAAAATAAACAATCTGAATAGGCCCATATCTATTAAGGAAATTGACTGAATAATTAATAACCTTCAACACAAAGCACCAAGCTCAGATGGGACCACTAGTGAATTCTACCAAACATTTAAGGAAGAAATTATAACAATTCTCTACTATCTCTTCCAGAAGATAGAAGCAGAGGGAATGTTTCCTTATTTATTCTATAAAGCCAGCATTTACCCTAATACCAAAACCAAAGAAATTACTTACAAGACAAGAAAGCTACAAACCAATATTCCTCATGAACAAAGATTCAAAAATCGGCTGGGTGTGGTGGCTCAGGCCTGTAATACCAGCACTTTGCGAGGCCAAGGCAGACGGATCACCAAGTCAGGAGTTCGAGACCAGCCTGGCCAATATGGTGAAACCCCATCTCCACTAAAAATACAAAAATCAGCCGGGTGTGGTTGCGGATGCCTGTAGTCCCAGCTACTCGGGAGGCTGAGGCAGGAGACTCGCTTGAACCCAGGAGGCAGAGGTTGCAGTGAGCTGAGATCATGCCACTGCACTCCAGCCTGGGCGACAGAACCAAAAAGACTCAATCTAAAAAAAAAAAAAAAAAGATGCAAAAATCCTCAACAAAATATTAGCAAATCAAATCCAACAATGTATAAAAAAGAAATTACACACCACAACCAAGTGGGATTTATCCCAGGTATGCAAGCCTGGTCCAACACTTGAAAATCAATTAAGGTAACCCATCACATCCACGGGCAAAAAAAGAAAAATCACATGATCATATATTAAATCAACAGATGCAGAAAAAGCATTTGACAAAATCCAACACACATGATAAAAACTAGGCAAACTAGGAATAGAGGGGAACTTCCTCAACTTGATAAAGGACATCTACAAAAAACCTATAGCTAACATCCTACTTAATGGTAAGAAACACAGTGCTTTTGCACTAAGATCAGGAAAAAGGCAAGGATGTTCTCTCTCACTATTCTTTCATACTGGAAGTCCAGACTAATACAAGATAAGAAAGGAAACAAAAGGTACGTAGATTGGGAAGAAAGAAAAAGACTGTCTTTGTTCACAAATGACATGATTGTCTATGGAGAAGATCTAAAAGAATCAACAAAAAAAACCTCTGGGAACTAATAAGCAGTTATAGCAAGGCTGCAGGGTACAAATATGCAAATATGCAAAAGTCAATCGCCTTCCTATATACCAACAATGAACAAGTAGAATTTGAAATTAAAGGCATAATAACATTTACATTCTCATCCAAAAAAATGAAATATTTAGGCATAAATCTAAGAAAATATGTAGAAGATTTACATGGGGAAAACTACCAAAGAAAGGCATCAAAGAAGAACTAAATAAATGGAACAATATTCCATGTTCACAGATAGAAAGGCTCACTGTCGTCAAGATGTCAGCTTTTCCCAATTTGATCTACAGATTCAACACCCAATCAAAATCACAGAAGTTTATCTTGTGGATATCAACAAACTGACTGTAAAGGCTTTTTTTGTTCGTTTGTTTTTCTTTTTTTTTTTTTTTTTTCAATAGCAATGGGGTTTCATCATGTTACCTAGGCTGTTCTCAAACTCCTGGGCTCAAACAATCCGCCCACTTCGTCCTCTCAAAGTGCTGCGATTACAGGTGTGAGCCACTGCACCTGGCCATGTGCAGTTTATATGAAGAAGCAAAGACCTGGAATAACCAACTCAATATTGAAGGAGAAGGAAAAAAATCAAAGGAATGACACACCTGACTTCAAGATTTACTATAAACTACAGTAATCAAGACAGTGTGGTATTGGCAAAAGAATAAAGCGATCAATGGAACAGAATAGAGACCCCAGAAATAGTCCCACATAAAGATAGTCAACTGAACTTTGATAAAGGAGCAAAGGTAATACAGTGAAGCAAATATATTTTCAACAAATGATACTAAAACTGGACATCCACATGAAAAAAAAAGCTTATATCCTATCCTTCACAAAAATCAACTCAAAATGGATCACAGACCTTAATGTTAAAATGAAAAACTATAAAATTCCTAAAATATAGGAGAAAACTGAGATAATGTTAGGTATAGCAACAACTTTTTAGATACAAAATCAAAGGCACAATCCATGAAAGAAATAATTGATAAGCTGGACTTCATTAAAATTAAAAAATTCTGCTCTATGAAAGATACTGTCAAGAGAATGAGAACACAAGCCACAGACTGGGAGAATATATTTGCAAAACACACATCTGATAAAGGACTGTTACCCCGAACATACAAAGAACTCTTAAAACTCAACAGTAAGAAGACAAACAACCCAATTTAAAAATGGGCAAGACTTGAACAGTCACCTCACCAAAGAAAATATACAGATGGCAAGTAAACATATGAAAACATGTATAACATGGTAGGTTATTAGTGAATTGCAAATTCAAACAACAGTAGAATTGCAAATTCTACCTATCAGAATGGCCAAAATCCAAAACACCAAATGCTGGCAAGGATGTGGGGCAACAAGAACTCCCATTCATTGCTAATAAAAATGCAAAATGGTACAGCCACTTTGGATGACAGTTTGGCAATTTCTTACAAAGGTAAACATACTCTTACCATATGATCCAGCAATCATGTCCCTTGGTATTTACCCAAATGAACTGAAAACTAGGTCCACACAAAAACCTGCATATGAATATTTACAGCAGCTTCATACATAACTGCCAAAACTTTGATGGAACCAAGATGTCCTTCAGTAGGTGAGTAGATAAATAAACTGTGGTACATCTACACAATGGAATATTGTTAAGCATTAAAGAGAAATGAGCTAACAAGCCATGAAAAGACGTGGAGGAAACTTAAATGTATACTACTAAGTAAAAGAACCCAATCTGAAAAGGCTATATACTGTATGATTCCAATTACGTAACATTTTTTAAAAGGCAAAACTATGGAGACAGTATAAAGATCGGTGTTGCCAGGGGTTGGGGGAAAGGAAGAATAAACAGGTAGAACACAGAAGGTTTTTACAGCAGTGAAGCTACTCTGTATGTCACTACAATGATAGATACATGTTACTATGTCACTATAATAGTAGCTACAGTTTATAATAGGGCTCTTAATGTCATACATTACAGAATGAATAACATTAAGAGCCCTAACATAAACTGCTACTTTGAGTGATGATAATGATGTATCACTGTAGGTTCATCAATGGTAATAAATGTATTGCTCTGGTGCAGGGATGTTGATAGTGAGGCTTGTCGGGGAGGGATGGGAACTCTCTGTACCTTCTGCTCAATTTTGCTGTGAGCCTAAAACTGCTCTAAAAAATAAAGCCTGTTTTTAAAAAATCCCTGTGCACCTGATGGAGAGGGGGCATCTGACAGAGAGGGGGATTCAACAAGATGGTGATGACAGAAGAAACAAGTAACAATCACAAAATAGCAGAGCTGAAAGATCCCTTTTAGGAAACTACCTTAGGGGCCATTTAGTCCTGTAGGCACCATCCTTTTTCAGGTTCACTTTGAGGAATATTGTAACTATATTTCATCCCATTATTAAGACTTGAAAAATTTTACTTGCAGAGAATGCAACTAAGTTCTATATCTTGCAATGTAAGATCACAAGCTACATTTGCACCTGAAAAAAAAAAGCTCCTCTGCTACTTGTCCATTTGTTTTGAAATTTGTGAGCACTCAGGAGCAGGTAGGAAAGTTTAAAAATAAAAAAGCCACAGTAAAAACAAAAATACATAATAGAGAAGATTCCATTACCTTATTTTTTTCTCAATTTTAGAAGCAGTTCAACTTTTGGTCAGCTCACAGGGGCATAATTTGAGAACCTGTGGTCTAATCCAACCCTCTCATTTTACAGATGAAGAATCATAAAGACCTTGATTTAAATCAATTTTCATCTCTGGGTCTCAAGTTCTTTACCTTCCAACTATGAAGCCCTAAAACTTCCATTTGTTTCTTCACTGCCACTTAAGACAAACAGCTGGTTTCTTTAAAAGAAATAATATAGGGGGGTGGGGTGGTACATTAAAATAAGGCACACTCTCTCATACTTAGTTCTGTAACTTTATATATTAGTCTCCCTGTATCTTCAATCAGTTTGTAAAGGAATCCAAAGAGCAAAGCCACCGGTCTTAAACCTTTGCTCCCCCAACCTCACACTGTATAGAACTTTACAGTTTAAATGTACAGAAAACCCCTGCCATTTGCAAGGGATGTGTTCCCAAACCTGTAATTTCCCCCAGCAAAATGTGGGTAAGTAAAACATCACAAGAATTACTAACTATAACAAGTGGAGAAAAAGTCATGTTTAGATGAAGTTTCTGGATCCAGCTAAAGGATCTGTTCTACATATACCAGTTTTGAAGCAGGATTCAAAATGTGTGTCATAGCAAAATTATACATTATATCATGGGCTTTCAGGGGTCACTTGCAAATTGTTGAAACTGCGAATGTTAAATCCATACTTTAATTTCCCTTACCTCAGCTCTATCGCGTAGTTATATACAGTTAGATAAGTTACTTACGTCTCCATGTCTGCTTACCCATTTGGCAAATGGCAATGATAACAGCACCTACCTTATTGGATTGCTGGGTTGATTAGATGAGGGCTATATATATAAGCTTAGACCAGTATCTGACACACAGTGAGTACTCACAAAATGTCAACTAATATCTCACTTGAGCCTCATGGCTCAGAGGTATTTTAATTTCCATGGTTTGCAGAGGAGGCATCTGACATGCAGTAGAAAGAATAATGACCTTGGAACCTAAGGATTTGGCTTTAGGCTCTGGTCTATTCACTGATGACCTTTGTGGGCCACTTGGCATTTTGTTTTGTTTCGTTTGTATTTTTTGCAGAGACAGGGTTTCGCCATGTTGCCCAGGCTGGTCTTGAACTCCTGAGCTCAAGCAATCCGCCTGCCTCAACCTCCCAAAGTGCTAGGATTACAGGCGTGAGCCACCACTCCCGGCCAACTTTTTGGCTCTTAGTTTAATCTATAAAATGGGGACAACAGTACTATTTCTGTCTACCTACATTACTGCCGTAAGCACTCCGAGACATCACATATGCAGAAAGATTTTGTTAGGTATAAAACACGAGTTAATCATATTGTGAATATGGTAGTGGGAGGCAGAGTCTGGAGTAGTGGTTAGGCATACCAGCTCTAGAGTTAGAATGCCTGAGTTCAAATCCTGACGCTACCATCTAGCAGCTGTTGAGACCCTGGGCAACTTACCTATCTTTTCTCTGTCTCTGTTTTCTCACTGGTAAAATTAGGATAATAGTACCTATCTCATTAAACTGTTGACAGGATTAAGTGGGTTAATACATGTAAAGCACTTAGAACACTGCCTGGTATACAGTAGTGGTCAATAAGTGTCAGTTCTCAATAACTATTGTTATTTTTATTGTGAATTTGGCAATTATTAACCTAGTCACAACCCCGCTGCCTTGCCTGACCCACTCCTCTGCAGGAGAAGACTGTTTGTCTCACCGACTGTACTGCAGTCCTGGTCTCTCGGTGCCAATCCTCCACCAGGGCCACAGCCTCCTCACCACTCTCAGGGTGGCGTGCCTGCACCCAGGTCTGGACCTCCCTAGGCAAGATAGTCAGGAACTGCTCCAGCACGAGCAGCTCCAGGATCTGTTCTTTGAGACGGATCTCCGGCCTCAGCCAACGACAGCAGAGAGCCCAGAGCTGGCTGAAGGCCTCGTGGGGTCCAGCTGCATCCCTGTATTGGAATTGCCTGAAGCGCTGGCGGGAAGCCTCTGGGCCAGAGACAGAGTCACGGTCCTTCTCCCGGAGTTTGGATTCTGATCCCCAAGAGTCCTCCTCCAGTTTCACAATCAGGAGTTCTTCAGGCTCTGGCTGTGGAGATGCCTGGGCTTGCAAATCCAGGGCCACAGCCATTCTCTACCCCAGACGCCTCACTTCAGCTACGCTGTCCTTATCCAATGTCTTCCTGCATCTACGGTGAGTCCTTCAAGAGGCTCCTAGAAAACGGATGGCTCCCCAAGGCTCTAAGGCAGAAAGACAAAGGATAGAGTGTGAGCAAAAGGATGCAGAAGCTTCATTCTCCCCCTTCCCCCATATCTTCCGCCACCTTTGCCTGGGGGCAGAGGTGCTAAGAGATGCCCCTTTCCCATAGGCAGGAAGCAAGGCCACAATCTGGCACCAAAGCCAGTAGCACCTACCTTACTTGACTGCCGGGTTGATTAGATGAGGGATATATATAAAAAGCTTAGACCAGTGTCTGACACACAGTGAGTGCTCACAAAATGTCAATTAATATCTCATTTGAGCCTCACACTTTGCAGGAAGACAGCACAGTATTCAATCCTCTAGGTCATGCCTGAACACCTTAGCCTGGCATCCCACACCTCCATGATCTGGCCCAGTGTAGACTTCCTCCCTCCTACACATGTCCAAAGTCCAGCCTTCCCTCAAGTTGGGTTCCAAATGTCACCCCCTCCATAAGGCCTTTCTTCCCTAATCTTAAAGCTTGGCTGGCATTCCTCTAAGGATGTTCTCCTTGCAAAATCCAACAACTCTACGCTATCCCCTGGTCATCCCACCCATTTGGCATTATTCATCATCCCTACACATGACTCCTAAAACTCCAGCAAGGACCTGTTTCCAGACCTCCAGACCCCAAAATCCAAACCCCTTCATGACACTTCTACTTGACTGTCCCTTAAGCACCTCAAACTCAATGAGTCAAAAACTGGATTTGTTATTTTCTCCTGCAATCATGTCTGCCTTCTGAAGCTCCACCTTCCATGAAGGCACTGCCATCAAGTTCTCCACACCAGAAACCTGGTCATCATCATTCTCTAAGATCCCCCAAATCCAATTCATCACCACGTTGTGTCCACTTGGCATCTCCATCTCCAATGCTACCACTTCAGTGCAGAGAATCATCATGTCTTCCACCTGATCAGTCTCCTAACACATCCCTGCCTCCACTCACCTCACCCCAACCTCTGCTCTATTCTTTGCACAACAACCAAACTAGATCAAAGCCTCACTACACCACCTCCCTGCTAAACACCCTCCAGTGATCTACCATTTCCCTCAGGACAAAGCACAAGCCTTAACCAAGTCTCCAACTCATCTCTTTACCATGCTCCACTAGTCATGGTGCTCCAGAAGCACAGCTTCCAGATCTTACACCACGCTGCCCTCTGAACCTTCCCCTCTTTGGGAAGGTCTCCTTTGGGAATGGTCTCCTCCCTTCCTTCAGCTAGCAAGGTCTCAGCTTAAATTGCTCTTTTTCCATGAGGCCTTCCCTGCACCCTGAAACAAGATTCAGTCCTCGACCACAAGCTACCATAGCATCTTACATTTTCTCTACCATAGCCCTGATCATCCTTTACTGTAATTTTCTTACCCACTAGATCATTAGCTTCCCAAGAGACCTAGCACAGTGCTCAGCACATATAGGGAGTACTCAATAAATAATAGTCATGAATGATCGACTAATGATGATGGTGTGTCATTAAGCAAAGATTGCAATTAATCCCTTTCTGTGCACACTAGATAAAAAATAAATGACCTTCCTGCTCATGCCAAAAGGAATTCCTTTCTCTTTTATTTCCATGTCTCTGTGACACTTACCACTTTCTAAACTGTATGAGACATTGTCTGAGAAGGATGTGCGTATCTATGTGTGTCCCAGAGGAGATTACAGCCTCTCTGATGGCACCCATGCTGGGTTATCTGAAAAAATGAGCTCTCTGTGTCATCCCAACAAGTCTGGGTGACATAAAAAATGCCCACTCAAAGGAGATCATTAGCTGCTTCCAAGTGGGAATGACACAACTGAATTGAGAATGGAGAGATGGTGGTATTTTTCATTTTGGGCAATCTGACTGGACTGAAGAGAAACAAGGCAAGGGTAATAAAAATTAAAGTCTTGCCCTAAAGGCCTCCATATGCTTAGGAAGAGGCTTAAAGCACAACGCATGGCTACCTGGCAGCTTCCTACTCATCCTTCAACCACCAGCTCAAATGTCACCTACTTTGATAGGAGTTCCTTGACATGCCCTTTTCATGTCCTGCCCTCCAAGAATTGCCTCCCTGATCCCATATCCCCAAAGCAATTGGTACATACCTCTAATATAGGTATTACCCTACACTATTGTAGTTACCTGTCACTATATCTGACAGCCCCATTATACTATATTACTAGAATCAGTATTGTATGTTACTCATTTCTGTATCCACAGTGCTCAACCCAGTATCTGATAAATAGCAGGGCCATTAAAAAGTTTTATTACCATGTATTAAAATGATAAACCTGGTATATCAAAAGCCTAATGGGATACGGATGATCAATAATTTATATTAAACTAAACTATTTCTGTCTACCTACATTACTGCTATAAGCACTCAGAGAGATCACATATGTAGAAAGATTTTGCCTTTCATGAAATTTCTTTTTGAACCTAAAGAATTCGCCTTTCATGAAATTTCTTTTTGAACCACAACCTTACTGATGCATGAGTTCAAACACATTTCTGTCACCCTCTCACACAAGGAGTAATTCATCAATCATTTATAGAGTACCTGCTATACCCTGTTTGGAAGCTACAGATCTACCAGTAGCTGGGACTGACAGTCCCTACCTTCAATAAAATTACAGTCTAGTGAGACAGACAGTCAATAAGCAAGCAAAGACATTTGCATTCCTGCATAAACAGGACACTACAACAAAATAGACAATTAGCAGTCACACCAGGCCCAAAGCTCAGTCTCAGATTATAGGTATTTTCTCCTGGAAAGACTTGAAAGTCCCAAAGGTTTGTTTCAAATAGAAATCGGAAAGCCCCAGGGACCATATATCACCATAACCTTTTCTTTCTAAGGAACCATAACCGTAACTTTCTAAGGAAGTTAGACCGAAGTATGGATAGCAGGCTATTGTGGGGAGAGGGAGGCCAACAGAGTCGGCCAACAGCCGGGTGACTTCACACAGAAGTGAACAAGGGAAAATGGACCGGGGCATTCCTCAGTTCCGAGATGACCAGGAATATAGAGCCTCATTAGGAACAGCAATTTCTAAGAGTACCCCTTTACTGAGTGCCCACAAGGTGCCAGGCACAGTGCTGTGTTCCACATTCATAATCTCACTGAAGCCTCCAGGCAGCAATTGGAGTCTCATTAGGTGTTGAGCTGCATTTCACTGACCGTAACTTCCACTACAAAGATCAGAAAGAGAGAAAGAGAGCCAGGCGCGGTGGCGCACGCCTGTAATCCCAGCACTTTGGGAGGCCGAGGCAGGCGGATCACAAGGTCAGGAGTTCGAGACCAGCCTGGCCAACATGGTGAAACCCTGTCTCTACTAAAAATACAAAAAAAAAATAAAAATAGGCAAGCATGGTGGCTCATACCTGTAATCCCAGCTACTCGGGAGGCTGAGGCAGGAGAATTGCTTAAACCCAGGAAGCGGAGGTTGCAGTGAGCTGAGATCACGCCACTGCACTCCAGCCTGGGCAACAGAGCAAGACTCTGTCTCAGAAAAAGAAAGAGAGAAAGAACATGATTTAAATAGTGCAGCCAGTTCCGTTCCCTATCTGTTCGAGAATAAACACGTGGTGGCGGCACCTAGGACTTCGCTATTCACCAGGTTGGTCTTGATTCCCTCGTGCCTCTCTTTCCACTAAGTGTGAGTAAAGTGTCTTTCATACCGCACAGTCCCTAACACAAGTGAATTCTCATCTAATGTTCAAACAAGAAAGCCCAGCTGTGCTGATTAGTTTATTTATTGAAAGGCAGCGTGTTAGTTTCTGAAATGGCTCCTTGCCAAAGGATTTTCAAACTAACTGTGATTTTTGGCTAAAGTGATTTTCACCCTTAGAATATTATTATCTGATAAGGTATGACTGCACTATATCCTCAATTACCTAAAGGGAAACTGAGTGTTTATGAAGACTCACTTAAGGTTACACAACTAGCAAGTGGCAGAGTTAGGGTCTAAGCCCAGATCCCTTTTCTCCAATCATTTTTCTTAACCACGTCTTATAGCCTCCTCTATGTGTGCTAGTCATCCAAACTCTTAAGATGACAGTACAGGAGAATGGAAAGAACATTAAGGCAGGAGTGAGCAGACTGGGGTTCCAGTTCCACTCCTGCCACTAATCAGCTGTGTTACTTTGGACAAGTCATGTAGCCCCTGTGGCTGCCTAGCTAGGCTGCAGCTTACAGCCTGATCCTACTCAGCAGTTGCCCTAGGTTCCCCAATTAGTATGATGGGGTAGAGCAAGGGAGAAGGGAGACTAGAGTCAGTGGCTACAAGTTTAAATGGGTATAAGGACCTAGCAATGTAAATGAGTCAATGACTGAAATGAACTGAGTGGGCACTACAGCCAACTATAGAGTGCCAGGGGAACATATGCCCAGAATATTCCTAAGCCTGCTGATTTTTCCAAAAAAAACTAGCACTCTGGATTTTTAAATGTTGGCAACCAACTCAAAATTGTTTCACACACTATGAGATTAAATAAAGCATGATGGTGGACTTCATTCAGCATGGGCTGTCGCTTTGCCACTTAGATTCAGCTAAGTGATCTCAAAGCTCTCTTCCAATATCCAGAAAGACCTAGAAAGAGTACAGAGCCTCCCAGGTCATGAGGGATAAGTGCTGACTGCCATCAAAATCAAGATCTCTTTACAAACACAGGGAAGCTGAGGGGCATCTTGACTCCTAGGGCAGTAAGTATGAATGTGGTCATGAGGAGCCCACTCAGTGAAAAGGGAAGAGAAGATGCTCTCCAGTTCCACGGGAAAGGCCAAGACTGGTCTGTGACCTCCAAAGAGAAAAAACTGGGAACTCTCAAAGGCTGTCAGGCCCATTTGGCTGACAGTCCAAGCAATGGCTTAAAGCAGGCTGACCTGACCTCACACATAAGGGCTTAAGCCAGGGAGAGCAAATAGGTTTCATTTAAAGCAGAAACTTCAATCAACTGGAAGTGGCTGCCTAGAGTAGTGTGCTGAGGGCTCTGAGTACTGTGTGAATATGTGCTGTGAACCAACCAATTAGCCATGACTGACAGGGACACAGGAAGGGGCACTGGCAGCACACATTCCATGTATTTGTCACCCCTGGCTTAAACTCCCATTGGCAATGAATCAGCTTCAGCTTCCAGCAGATAGCCTTGCCAGGCAGAGGAAGACTAAAGCTCCTGCCCTGGAAATCCACTGGCAATAAAAGTCTTCAAGGCTGGTATAGCAAAGCTTACCCTGCATGGTCTTCATTCACACATACATCAAGTATTTACTGCTTTACATCAAGTGTTTACTGCTCTAGACTGGGCAATGGGGAAACAGGTGATTGAGACATTGTTCCTGTCCTGGAGATGTTCACAGTCTAATGGAAGAGACACACACTTCACAGATAATTATGATCAAATGTGGTAATAGGAGAAGTTATGGGAGCTGAGGGTTGGGGGTGACTTAATTTGCTTAAGGGAATTGAGCAAAGTAAGAGTTGAATTTTTTTTAAGTTAAAGTAGTTCTCTTGGCAAAGAAGGTGAAGGGCAAGGAGAGAATATTCGAAGCTGAGAGAACAGCATATATAATGATGGAAAACCAAATGGCCTACCCAGGAAACGAGGAAAACCTTGACAGCCCTGGAGTGTGAGGTGCACGAAGATTAGGCTGCAAAAGGAGTTTATGAAGGACAAGGTGTTTGGACTTTACAGGTAATGGGAGCCAATGAAGGTTTTCAAGCAGAAGGCATAATCAGATTTGTAGGTGAAACAGATCACACTAGGTGCAATGTGTGTGTTCATGCTGGGAAACTGAAAAGGCTTCTGCAAAAACCCTACAAGAAAGAGGCCGACTGAAAAGATACTAAAAAAATTAAAGATCGGAAGATCCTTGGACGTGGAAGAATGCAAGAGGAATCAGTGGGTAAGCAGGTAGGTAGGTAGGTAAATGGGATGATCGTGCCACTGACTTCTATAAGACATAAGGAAAGAAGTGCAGGTTTGGGGCAGAACACAATAGCCAGTCCCATCCACTGGGTTCCAGAGGTAACAATCATTAGGGAAGTAACAAATTAGATATGCTTGTTCTAGACGAGAAGGTAGAGATTGAAACACTATTTTTAAGGTCGGGCTTCAAGCTCAGGCCCTCTTCACTTCTTGCCAGGGCCCCAGACCCTCTATCCTTTCCTCTGTGGTCTCCAGACCTTTCTATGACTCTCCCACCTCCAAAACCTCCCTCAAACCCCTCACCTTCAGACCCTTCTAAGGCCCTCCTCATTCCCAGGGCCCTTTATCTCCTCCTCATCCCCGACCCCTGTATGACCCTTCCCATCTCCGGCCTCTACATCCTCTGACCGTCCCTCACCCTCCACCCCCACATATAAGCTTCTTTCTCCCCTCTCATCTTCCCCAGCCCCCTGTGTCACCACCACCTCCTAAGTCTCCAGCCCAGAGCCTGCGTCTCAGCTGCCCCCGCCCCGCCACCCGGACTCACCCACCGAGACACCCACTTCACAACAGGGCGGAAGTGCTCCCGGGCTCGTGCAGGGAATGCTGGGACGCGGAGTCCGAGCGGCGCCACCCTGGGAATGGAACGTCTGAGACCACAATTCCCAGAAGGAACCGCGCGAGCGCCGGGGTCGGCCCCCTCCGTTTGCTGTCTTTCAGATGTCTTCAGCCAATAGATATGTCATCTTCTAACGGACCCTGGCACTGGAACAAATCGGAACGGGCGCGACACATGGGGGCGGGACCTGTTGCGATCCCGGCCTTTTTCATAGGCTCCCGAATAACAGCACCGCCCAATGGGAGGGCACTCGAGCAGAAGGGGGCCCAGTTCTTTTGAGGGGTCGAAGTGAGAGCCTCAGACCCTGAAAGATCAAAGCAGACACAATAAGAAATAAGAAGAGAGAATGACTAGAGGTGACCAGCCCGATAGGCAGGAGAGAACTGGACAGTTGTAGCTTTAATTTCCAGCTTAACAGCTAAGCTGTGTGACTTTGGAAGAATTCTGAACCTCATTCTCTTCACCCATAAAATGAGGATAGTAATGGCATCCATGTCACAGAGTTTTGTGAACCTTCAATGAGATAATACACCTAAAACGATTAGCTCAGGGCCTGGCTCCTAATAATGCACAGCGATTGCTAGCTATTATTATGTAAATCAGTTAGTACAGAGCTTGGCACTTCGTAGGTGTTGGAAGAATGTTAATCATTATTACAGAATAATCCTCATATAAATGCGGGTGCTCTGTACCACTGTGAATATTTTGGGGCATGAACAATCTAATATGGTGCTGAGAATGTGGGCTTTGTAGTCAGACATGGATCCAAATCCCAACTCAACTACTTCGCAGCTGTGTGGCCTTGAACAAATTACTGCCATCTATTTTGTCTTTGGAATTTTCATCTATAAAATGCAAGTAATGTAAGAGAACTTACATCACAGGGTGTTATGTAGGTTAAATGAGACTATTTAGGTAAAAGTCTCTGAAGTCAAGCTGCTCGTGTCTGAAAGTTCTTACTTTCAAATGAAGGATGCAGGTCTTACCACTCGCTTTGTGAAACCTTGGGCAAATTACTTAGTTTCTTTATGCCTGCATTTTCCCAACTGTAAAATGGGAATGATAATACTTGCTTCTTCCTGAGACGGTTGTTGAGAGGAATTAATGGGAGAAGGTATGTAAAGAGCGTGACACATGTCTGACACACAGAAAGTGTTTAATAATCATTAGCTAGTCCAGGCACGGTGGCTCATGCCCATAATCCCAGCCCTCTGGGAGGCTGAGACGGAAGGATCGCTTTAGTCCAGGAGTTTGAGACCAGCCTGGGCAGCAAAGTGAGACCTCATCTCTATTTTAAAAAATAGAAAATACAATAAAATACATAATCATTAGCTATTATTATTATTATCAATGGTTATGTTGCTTAGGGAAAATTGACAATACCTAGCATCTGGTAAGGGCTCAGTGCATGTTGGCTAGTGTTAAAATAGGAGAATTCTTAGTTTTAACGACCCAGTTTAAATTCCTTCTCTGTGAAACATGTTCCAACTTATTTGTAGTAATAACTCATGTGATTTTACTCAGTAAACATAATAACAACCTGTAAATACTCCTTGGTGTTGAAGTCTCACAGTAGCCCTATGAGATTGGTATTGTTTGCTCCGCTTTACAAAGAGGGAATGAGACTTAGAGAAACGAAGTGACCTGCTCAAGATCACAGAGCCAATAAGAACCAGGGCTGGGATTTGTCACCCCCTAGGCGTGTGACTGCAAAGGTCCTACACTGCATGAGGAAGAGACCATATGTGGAAGTAGGAGGGTTTGAGATGGGGAGGGACAGTGCAACACTGTGGGGTGCCAAGGGAGCCGGAAACATTTGAGAGAGTATCAGGATCTGAAGCTGGAGAGGCAGCTTTGCAGGGTCAGGTAAGGACGTGTCCACTTCAGCATCATCTGCCCTAAGAGAAAGAAGGGAGGCGAGTGTGCAGAGAGAGGAGAGGACATCATTACGACACAAGAGGGCGCACCTCGCCCTAAATCCAGCCTCGAATTATTCTATGGTTTCCCTTAGCCTTTGTCTAATTAAAGCCTGGCATTCTACAGAAGAGAAAAACTAAGGAAGGCCTCAAGAGTCCAACTGCCCTTTAGTGCCATGTAGAAATAAGCAACAGAGCCTGAACCTGTTCCAGGTTCTCTCTGGTTCAGCACCCATCAGGATTTGGTTTGCAAGTGTTCTGTCTGCATTTGTCTACCAGGACTCTCTCTGATTTGGGCAGACACTAGGCTCTAAGGATGCAGAGATGAAGCAAACCTGGTCTCTGACCCCAGGGCCTGATCTCTAAACTTTCCCAATAGAGCGCTCCCATGAGTGAAGGCTTTTTGAGTTTTTGAGTTGAGCACACACTCCCAACATATGTGTATTTATTTACTTATAAATGATATGCCTGTAATAGCTAACTTTCCTTGAACATTTGCAATGCATTATTAGGTCCTGCTCTCAGTGCTTTATATGTATTAACTCATTTAATACATCCAAAACCCTTACAGAAAAGGAAACTATGGTATAGAGAGGTTAAATAACATGCTAATGGCACGTGGCTAAAAAAGGCAGTCTAGCTTCAGAATAAGGTAAGATTTTTTAAAAATACAAATAGAAGGTATAACAGTTTATTTGCAACCCTAGTGTCATTATCTTGTGCACTCAGCTTTGTAGACCACTACTTCTACTGCTTTCAGACCTGTGATCAGTCCTTTGAGAAAGGGAGGTGCAGGAAATTGTGGGAGCCCAGGGGCAACAGTTATCTAGGCTGGGAGATCAGGAAAGGCTTCTAAAGAAAGTGATGGCTGAACTGCATCTTAAATAATACTTAAGAGTTCCTCAGGGAAAAGGTATGTTTCAGTGCAAGAACAGCATATGCAATGGCCCAGAGACAAAAGGTGTGATGATGTCCTGGGACCCACTGGTGGTCTAGCATAGTCAGAGTACAGAGTGACAAGGGGGTAGGCTCCTCCTCCCAGTGTTGCTATAAGGCTTAACTGGAGATAGATGGGAACAGGCCTTCATGTTCTTTATTGAGGGAACAGGCAATCAGTCTGCTGTCTCCTGGGCAGCATCCCAGCTTTTTGATCCTTAGCTGCCAATCCCTCTATAACCCAGATGGCAAAAGGGGTCCCTTGGCCCCTTGAAGATCTGGTTGAACTTGACCTGGACCCCATTCCACAGCTTAGGACTGGCCAAAGGCCTCTCTCTTTGCCCTCTCTCTCCATGAATTTCCAGCATTATTTCCTCTGGACTACAGTTTCTGTGAATCCAACCCTTTCACCTTCTGCCTCATTGCACTCCAGCCTGGAAAACAAGAGCAAAACTGTATCTCAAAAAAAAAAAAAAAAAAAAATTCAATCAAGCCAAGCATTCATGGATTTAGTACATTTATTGAGGATTTGGAGATCTTGAGATTACATTGCATACCACATGGCCACCTGCCATCTCCCAGATTTTCTCATTCAGCCTCCAGAGCCTTCCCAAAGCCTGTGTTCCCATTTGATTCTCCCTTGCACACACAGTAGCCCCACCTTCTACTGAAAACTGAGTTCAGTCTCACAGCCCACGCATACTCACTATCTCCCTGCCAAGCTGGCTTGCTTTTCTTACCCCCACCTTCCAACACACATGCACCCATTCTACCCTACCCCCAGGCTGCTCCAGCCTGCTCCCTAACCAAGCCCAGAAGTCATTCTTTCTTTCCTCTTCCTTGGGTCACATGCAATAGTCTCTTCAGCGGAGCAACCAGGCCAATCTATGGCAGCAGGGCAGCTAGTGGCGTAAGATGGGCTCCAGGAAGACCAGCAGTAGCCCTTGGGGGGTGGGGGGCAGCCAGCAGAAAGGAGGTGGCCAGGAGGAGCTCCAGGCATCAGCAGGGGGTGTACAGGGCCTGGTGACTCTGCACACAGAGCGTGACCCAGCTGCCCACCATGCTGTCTACTGCATTGTCAGCCACATCCTTGCCTGGCTCAAAATCCCACTCAGGGAGGCAGAGTGGCAGCCCCCGGCCAGCTGGAGGGCAGCCCTCTAGAGCAGGCAGCAGCTCCTGCACCATCCACCCCTGGTCTTGCCTGCTGTGGGACATAAACACGTCATAGAGGAACCTCTTGCCTTTACCCTTCTGACTCCTCAGACTCTGGAACCAAACCCTGAGCAAGGCCTGGAGTTAGAGGATCCAGGAATTCCTGGCTTCCTTTAGGAAGGGCAAGGAGACTAGCAGAAGCAGCAGGGCAGAGCTGCGCAAAAAAAGAGCCCCAACCCCAAAGTCTTGGGGCAGTGGCTCCAGAGAAAAGGGAAAAAGAGATTATTTGAGTGGCCCCCAGCTTCTGAATGGCACAGCTGCTGTGATACTATGTGCATGTATGTTCTGGGGGACTGCTAAAGCCAAGGCCCCACCCAGGCATTGGCACACTGGCAGGCCAAGGATGAAGTCAGAATATAGATGTACTGGGGCATCCGAGGACTATCCTCCTGGAGGCTGTCATTCAGCATGAGGTCTTTCTCGCTGTCTAGTACTAAGACCTGGAGACTGCCTGGGCCCCCAAAAGCAGCAGCAGACAGTGTCTCCAACCCTGTTTGGGACAGCTGCAGCACATCAAGCCTGGGCAACTCACCCACCAGCTCCTCAAGCTGCACTGGACAGGGGCGTGCTTGAGACTGCAGTGCCTGCAGCTTCAGCTCCTGTAGGCTGGGCAGTCCCATGATGCAGCAGGGCCTAGGGCTATGCCTGTTTCCCCATCCTTCAAGGACTTGAGCCTGGGGAGCTGCCAGAGGAAGAAGCTGGAGGTGTCCTGGGAACAGAGGGGCTCCAACCTACTGCCAGGCAGGGAGAGTTGATGAAGAGCAGGGAAGATCTTGGAGATATTCTGGGTCTCTAGCTGCAGTCCCCAGCCCTTTAAAGTCAGGATCTGCAAGACTGGAAAGACATTAGGAGACAACCTCCAATGCTTCATGCCTGAAACTGCATGGAGCTCCAAGCTAGTCAGTCTTGTGAGCAGGGAAAATGCTATTCCCGCAGGGCCAAAGGGAAACTGTATTCTCAAGCTGTGCAGACTTTCTGGGCCCTGGAAGTCCCAGGTTGGGCTCAGCACCATGTGAGTACCTACCAGGTTTAGGGTGGTCAGTGTAGGCAGAGGAGCCAGCCAGCCCTCACCCAGAGTTACCAGTGGATTACTGCCCAAGTTCAAGGTCTGTAGCCTCTGTAGGCCCTGGAATACCTGGCCTTTCAAGCAAACCAGTTGGTTCCCTTGAAGTAGCAGCTCCCGCAGGTGGGGCAAACAGGAGAAGATGACTGGGGACAGGGTACACAGCCTATTCTTGGACAGATCCAGGGCCCACAATCCTGACACAAACCCTGTCTCATTCATACACAACATGGCGCTCCTCAGTTGGTTGTTGGCCAGGTTCAGTCTCTGAAGCCTGGGCATGGCAGCCAGGAAACCTCGTGGTAACTCAATCAGGCCATTGCTCTGAAGACCCGAGCTCTTCGGGCTGTGACAGGAAGCCAGGCCTTCCAGGGCTATGTGCCCTGTCTGATTAATCCCCAAATTCAGCTCCTGAAGCTCAAAATGGGCAACCGTCCTGGCAGGCAGCTCAGCCATGTCAGTGAGTGTCACAGGACATCCAATCTCTGCAGCCCCAGTCCCACCAGTGCAACTGCCTTCATCTTTGTGTGGTCCAGATTCAGAGTCCCCAGCTTGAGGCCCTGGAAGGCTCCAGGACTGGCCAGCTTCAGCCTACTATTGAATGACAGGTCCAACATGTCCAAGGCCCAGGCATCCCCAGAGGAGGGGCCATGCACCAGATCTGAGAAGACATCAGCCAGCAACCCCCACATTCTGAAGGAAATTATACCTGATCGACAGCCATCACAGACTGGGAGGCAACCGGACACCCAAGCTCCAATCCAGGCAGGAACCCAAGAAAGCAAGGTCCTGGAGGGATCTCAGGTCACCAAAGGCATCAGCGGTAGGAAGATGAATCCTCCCGTGGTGGGAGCTATGAAAGAGATAATGCAGCTGCCCCAAACCCCAGAGAGCTCCTGGCAGGAGCTGGGTGAGATGCAGATTCAGCCCCAGGACCTTGAGCCCAGGAAAGCCGGAGAAGGCATCCTGAGGCAGAACAGAAGTGGAACCAGATTGACAGAGACCCTCCACATTCTGCAGCACAGTTTCCAAGGCCTGCACCAAGTTGATCACTGAGAGGCATGTGGTGAGGAAGGGCAGGCTGGAGTCCAAGAGGCAAATGAGGAAGAAGCGGGAGACCAGAGACAGCCAGGAGCCTTCAGTCACCAGGCTATTGGAGATGGTCCAGCCTGCGGTCAGAGGAAGGGACAGGAGCAGACCAGGCAACAGCAAGTGCCTGTCCATCTCAGCACCAAGTCTAGTCCACAGAGAAGCAGAATCAGAATCCCATTCTATCCCCTTCCCTTTTCCAGACCCTATCCTCCCCCTCCAAAATACACATACACAATACTCACAACAGTGAAAAGATACACAGCCCCCAGCGTGCCACGGTCAAAGGACCAATGGTAGAACTGCTAGGGAGCTGAATGGAAGAGTGGGACAAGGAGATACTTATAGCTGAGGTTCCAAGGGTCAGGAAAAAGAAGAAGCAGACTAATGGTGAGATGGGGTCCCGGTCTCACTTCTCTGTTTTAAGGAAGCAAGCAGGCTGGGTGAGGTGGCTCACACCTGTAATCCCAGCACTTTGGGAGGCCAAGGCGGGCAGATCACCTGAGGTCAGGAGTTCGAGACCAGCCTGGCCAACATGGTGAAACCCCATCACTACCAAAAATACAAAAATTAGCCAGGTGTGGTGGCAGGCTCCTGTAGTCCCAGCTACTTGGGAGGCTGAGGCAGGAGAATCGCTTGAACCCAGGAGGCAGAGGTTGCAGTGAGTGGAGACCGTGTCACCACACTCTAGCCTGGGCAACAAGAGTGAAACTCCATCTAAAAAAAAAAAGGAAGCAAGCACTGTTTCTGAGCACAAGATTTGGGATCACAGGTCTAGGAATAACTCTGTCATTATTCTGGGCAGGTTACTTCACCTCTCTAAACTTCAGTTTCCACATCTGTAAAATAAACATACCACTGCCTGCTTCATAAGATTGCTGCATATGACATATGGATGTCAGAATGGGCTTTCACTCCTCATCATCCCTCATTACTACTTGCTCTCCTTACTCCTAATAGAAAGTAGGAAGAAATCAAGGTTTTCTAAAAAGCAGAAGTCTTGTAAGCAAAATAATACTTCGAAATGTTGCTCTCTTGGATATCTTGCAGTGGTCCAAATGGAAGATTCCAAAAAGCCCAAACTTCAGAAGACTATAAGGCTCCATTCCTGCTCTTCCAGGCTGCAGCAAGGAAGGAAGGACCCTGTATTGGGCCATTATTTGCGTTGGTATAAAGGAATACTGAAGACTAGGTAATTTATAAAGAGGATTTATTGGCTCATGGCTCTGCGGGCTATATAAGAAGCATGGCACCAGCATCTGTTCAGCTTCTGGTGAGGCCTCAGGAAGCTACATTTTCACAGGCAAAGGGAAAGCAAGAGTATCACATGGCAACAGTGGGAGCAAGAGAGAGAAGGGAGAGATGCCACATGCTTTTTTTTTTTTAACTTTTATTTTAAGTTCAGGAATACTTGTGCAGGTTTGTCATATAGGCGAACTGGTGTCATGGGGGTTTGATGTACAGATTATTTCATCCCCCAGGTATTAAGCCTAGTACCCATTAGTTATTTTTCCTGATTCTCTCCCTCCTCCCACCACCAACCCCCCACTCAACCCGCCAACCCTCAGGTAAGCCCCAATGTCTGTTGTTTCCCTCTATGACCACACACTTTTAAAGAACTAGATCTCAGTCAACTTAGAGCGAGAATTCACTCATCAACCAGGGGATGATGCCAAACCATTCATGAGGGGTCTGCTCCCACAATTCAATCACCTTCCAGGGGTGAAAAAAAAAACAACTTGAGATTCTTCAGCCACAGTTATAAAAGCTCCCTAGCTTTTAGGTAAACACTTGAGTTGAGGAGTTATGATATGAACCTGAACAGTATAACTGGAAGCAACCATCCTGCCTCATGGCCCCTTGAAATCTTTGTGGCCCTCAGATTACCTTACAGCGATGGCCACTCTGCCTCTTAGAGGCTTGCTTTCAATGGGCACTTCATTCCAGGTGACTAGAAATTTTAACTTGATTCTTTCACCAGTGTATGCTCAATATGTCAGAATCCCACTGTCTGACGCTGGATTTTCACTGCCCTCAGTCCCAACAGGCCCACATAACCAATCCTCAGATTCCCTCTCTTTTCCTGAGGGTCTCTTGTCAACAACCATTTCTTATACAAATTTCTATATCAGTCAGGGTTTTGTTATATGCAACAGAAACTGATTCTAACTGATTAAAGCAGAAAAGGAACTTGTGAAAAGGATTTTGGGGTATCTCATGGAATCGTCAGATGCAGGGCAGCCAAAGTGATGGTAAATACCCACTAGTCTGTATGAAACTTACTGAGTTTATGATACATGTCTAGAACTGTGTGGTTAGGGGAGAATGCGTCTTACCCACTTCTGATGTTTTCTTCCATGTGAAGGGACATCCGTTAGTATAACCCTCTGGTTTGTCTTCACCCCTTCACAACTCCTCTGGGAGGAAGTGGGACTTATATTCTTGATGAGTTTATGGAAGAAGATGGGCATATGTAGCTCCTTTCCCTTTGGGAGTACCTTTTATTTTATTTTATTTTATTTTATTATTTTATTTTTGAGACAGGGTCTTGCTCTGCTGAAGTGCAGTAGTGCAGTCATAGCTCACTACAGCCTCAAACTCCTGGGCTTAAGCCATCCTTCTGCCTCAGCCTCCAGAGTAGCTGGGATTACAGGCCTGCACCACCATGCCTGGCTAATTTTTGTATTTTTAGTAGAGACAGGGTTTCACCTTGTTGGCCAGGCTTGTCTCGAACTCCTGACCTCAGATGATTCACCTGCCTCAGCCTCCCAAAGTGCTGGGATTACAGGAGTGAGCTACCATGCCTGGCCTGGTTTTTACTTATTTTAAAGTGAGAAGAGTGGAATTTGCAGTCAAGCAGAAAGGAAGGAAATACTTGAATGGGACTGCCTCATTCTCCTTGTAATGGTAGCCAGGAGATTGATTTGCTTTACCCTAATTTCCCAAGTGAGGGGTGTAGGGGAATGCAGTGTTTGATGGGAAATCCTTTGGGACTCCTGTTCATGTTTCTTTCCTTTCCCCAGTCATACCCTTCAGAGGTCTGAGACTTACAGACAGCCTGAGCCATAAAAGCTCTGAGTTCATCTAGTCCAACACCTTCCTTTTCATATGAGAAAACTGAGGCCCAGACAGAAGAAGGGGATTTTTCAGGACCAAGCAGAAGGCAGGTGGCAGAGCTGGGATGAGAACCCAGGGTCATGGTCAGGCTGGGTGGGGATGGAGTGTCAGCATAGCAGCAAATAGATCCACCCTCAAACTTGAGAGGCAAAATGTAGCCCTCAGAGCCCAGAAGACCCACCCATAGCCCCCTTGCCCATCGCTCCCCACACACACCCAGAGGACTAGGTTTGCACCATCCCCACCTGAGGCTAGCGTGAGAAGTTTACAGAAGGAGGCTGAGGTCAGATCAATTCTCTTGCTGCAGTCTGGCCAGGGCTGCCCAGAGAGAACTGTTCTGGAAAGAAAGAGAACTGAGAAACCAGCATTGCAAATAAACAAAATAATAAATTGAATGAAATGAAAACAGACATCTTTGCTTTGGTCTGGGCCACCTTCTGGAGGGGCCTTTCTCTTTCTGTCTCTATCCACCTGTCTCCCCTCCCTCCAAGCTCAGTGGCTCCTTTCTCCTCACACAGCCTCCAGACCCCCTGTCTCCACCACCCCCTTTTCCATACACTCAGTGCTCCCCAGCCCCACCTAGGTGCTCCTGTCCTCATGGAGGACAGACTTGTGACCAACCCAAGTGATCACACTTGCTGGGAGTGGTTAACCGGTCAGCAGGTATAATCCCTACTCATAACAAGTGTTTAGCAATGTCATTGCATACCCATATTAGGATTCTAAATAAAAAGAAGAAACTGTTCATCCACAGCTCCACCACCAATTCAAATGGTTTTTATGGGCCTGAGTTCACTTCAGTCCTTGTCCCACCACTAAATATTTTTCATAAAACTACCATTTTTTGCACCTTCCTATGTGCCAGACAGCCTGATAAGCACTTTGTTTTCTTTTTCTTTTTTTTCTTTTCTTTTTTTTTTTTTTTTTTTTGAGATGGAGTCTCTCTCTGTCACCCAGGCTCTGGAGTGCAGTGGCACGATCTCAGGTCACTGCAAGCTCCACCTCCCGGGTTCACACCATTCTGCCTCAACCTCCCAAGTAGCTGGGACTACAGGCACCCACCACCACGCCTGGCTAATTTTTTTGTATTTTTAGTAGAGACGGGGTTTCACCTTGTTTGCCAGGATGGTCTTGATCTCCTGACCTCGTGATCTGCCTGCCTCGGCCTCCCATGCACTTTTTTATGTATTTATTTTTATTTTGAAACAGAGTCTCACTCTGTTGCCCAGGCTGGAGTGCAGAGGTGAGATCTCGGCTCACTGCAGCCTCTGCCTCCCAGGTTCTAGGGATTCTCCTGCCTCAGCCTCCCGAGTAGCTGGGACTACAGGCGTGCACCACCCAGTCTGGCTAATTTTTGTATTTTTTGGTAGAGATAGGGTTTCAACATGTTCAACATGTTGGCCAGGCTGGTCTCGAACTATTAATCTCAAGTGATACACCCACTTGGCCTCCCAAAATGCTGGGATTACAGATGTGGGCCACCATGCCCAGCCTGATAAGCACTTTAAACAACATAACCAGAAATGTTTTATTTCCCAGAATCCCCTTTTTTGGCTACCCAGAATTCCTTTTACTAATAAAAATAACTAGCATTTGTTGAGAAGATACTGTGTGCCCCACTACGTTCTCTCCTAATCCTAACCACCCAGTTTTTGTGTGCATGTTCCCCCTGACCCCAGTTCTCCAGATGAAGAACTGCAGCCCAACGAAGACCAGTGACTGGCTAAAGTCCTCAAGACAGTTTCTTCCTCTGCAAAAGGTGAGAAAATTTCAGTTATGACTTCCCCATTTGGGCATCCAGGGGACAGTTGGGGTTTAACTGCAAATTCCTTTGTTGTCATTGCCTTTGTGACTTTGCTGTTTTCAGATGTAATTCCCAGACAGCCTTGAGGAAAGGGTGTCCTTGTTTCCTGTTATTCCAAACATCATGAGAATAGGCAAAGAAGTCTCAACAAGAGCTGTAGAACAAGGAGATATTTTTATTCATCCACAGAACAAATGGGAATGCAGCCAGGGGCAGCCGGGCAGAACTTTCAGAGATTTCCCTATATATAGACCTGCAGGGAGGCAGCAGCATCAGCCCTTTTGGGGAAGTGAAAGAGGCCAGTCTGAGAGTAACCCGATTACTCTATTGTCTGAGTTGGGGTTCCTTTTCTGTCCAGAAATAGAAATTCAGACTACCCAGGCAGAATTTGTTGGGCGGGTATGTGGGTGTTCACAGAACCCTAAATCAGCTGGGCCTGGAGAAGGACTGAAGCCAGGGAGTGGGGCCATCAGCCAGGCCATAGTTTCACTGTCTCATCTCTGCTTCAACCTTCTCTTCTCTCCACAGAAGAGGAACAACAGGTTGAACTAAAGCCAAAAGCCAGCTGAGGTGGGTGCAGAAGCTCTTCTTCTTCCTGATCTAGTCCTACTCATCCCCCACCCCCCATCACCCCCTAGACCTGCCTGACCTCCCTTCCCATGTTGATGCTCTCCCCACTCCCAGCCCCCTTGGGATCCACTGTGGGAGCTCAGAGGGAAGGAGAAGCCAGCTAGGAAATCTCTCTATGTGATTCCTGCTCTATCCTGTGAGATGGCTGAGATGCTCTGCCTGGGAATGACGGGGTTCTCAACAGTCCTGGAAAGAGAAGCGAAATGCTCTCTCACTCAAGGGAGCGGCAAAGCACACCACTCTCCCATCCCCAAAAAGGGCTCATAGGTTGGACTCTTAGGAGTCATCTGGTCCTGGTTTCTCAAGATCTTTTGTCCTTTTGGCCTGCAGACTTTATTATTTGGAGTCTCCTCTTTAGATCATGTGAACAAGGCCTGTTAGACATTCACTCTGTTCATTTATTCAGGCCACAGCTATTCTGAGCTGGGCACTTCTCAGGCAAAGGCGGCAGAGTCCCTGCTCCTGGTGGATGGGGATGACAAACCTGTAACAAGAGCAGTGACTCAGATATCTTTTTGTTTCCTCTGCCAGCAGGCCACACTTCCTTTTAACAGGTAAGCAGCCACCATCTGAGCTCTTCACCTGCAAGACTTCAGGAAATCCTACCAGGTTCCCATTCCCGAGGATCTCCAAGAATTCTTACAAGTTCCACCAATTCACTGTGGTGTCACTTGTCACCTCTGTCTGCCCCACTAGACCCTGGTCTGGTCTCTGGCACAGCCTGCCTCTGGACCTTAACTCCCTCATCTGCTGCTTCTAATTCAACTTTGCCCAAACATGAGCATATTTCCAGGGAACACTAGGCTCCCTTCTCGCCTCTGCATTCTCTCCCTAGGTGATCTCATCCAGTCTCATGGCTTTTAAATACCATCTATTTGCCAATAACTTTCAAGTCACTGTCATCAGCACTGAGTTTTCCCTGAGCTCCAGACTCATATCCAACTGCCTACTTGTCATCTTCACTTAGAGGTCAAACAAACAATTCAAAGTTAACTTAGTCAAAGCAAATTCCTGATTTCCAGCCCTGCCGTGTCCATCCCAACCTGCTCTCCTCCAAGTGTCTCCGTATCAGGGGAAGTTTCAGCACACAGCATGACACCATCCACTTAGTTGCTCCATCCACAAACCTGAAATTCATTCCCGATTCCTCTCTTTGCTCATCCCCAGCAGCTAGCCCTGATGTTGACACCACATCAGGACCTATCCTGAATCTGCCCACATCTGTCCATCTCCACAGCTAGGCTCCTAGGTTACAGGGCCATTATCTCTTGCCTGGATGATGGCAGTGGTCTCTTGACTTGTCTCTCTGCTTTCATTCTTGCCCCCTGCAACCCACCCTCCACACAGAATCTCGAGTGAGTTTTTAAAAATATACCATGGCCGGGCGCAGTGGTTCATGCTGGTAATCCCAGCACTTTGGGAGGCCAAGGTGGGAAGATCACATGAGGTCAGGAGTTTGAGACCAGCCTGGCCAACATGGTAAAACCCCATCTCTACTAAAAATACAAAAAAAAAAATTAGCCGGGCGTGCTGGCAGGCACCTGTAATCCCAGCTACTCGGGAGGCTGAGACACGAGAATTGCTTGAACCCGGGAGGCAGAGGTTGAAGTGAGCCAAGATCGCACCACTGCACTCCAGCCTGGGAGACAAAGTGAGACTCTGTCTCAAAAAATAAATAAATAAATAAATATAAATATAAACCATATCACAGCACTCTCTTGCTTAAGCCCTTCAATGGCTTCCCATCTCATTTATAATTTTTTTTTCTCTGACCTACAATGCCTTACCTGAGCTGGTTCTTGCCCACCATTGAATACCAACCATGCAACTCCCCCCATCTCTTTCTCCCTCTCTTTCCCAACACACTTGGCCTTCTCTCTGCTGATCAGAAGGGCCACGCCCACCTCCACCTAAGGGCTTTTGCAATAGCTTTTCTCTTTCCCTGGTAAGCTCTGCCCACCTGTGATGGGTTTTTGTTTTTGTATTCTGGAAGGTTGGTTGTTTGTAGATGTGTCTGTGTGTATGCGTGTGTGTGTGTGTGTGTGTGTGTGTGTGTGTGTGTGTGTGTTTCTGTTTTTACTAACCATGAGTTAATGCTACAAGACTGATGGTTTTAGATATGAGTCACCACGTTAGAAACTTTTGCCTGAGACAGAACAATACTCCCAGGACATGGAGAGGCTCTGTTCTCCCACCCTATTTTCTTAGCAGATAGCATGACTTTGAACCTAAAGCAAAATAAAACTCTTTGAAGTCTTTCCAACAATGAAAAGACATAATTTGGTAATAATAACGATAATATGAAAACAAAATAGAATTTAAGACAAATCATCAAGTGATTAAAGAGGATCATGTGGAAATAATAAAAGCTCTATTACTAGAGCCACAAAACACACACATCAAAGCTTTTAGAACTATAAGGAGAAGGTGACAGAAGCACAATTGTAGTTTTTATTTATTCACCCAACAATGTGCCAGGCACTGTGCTAGGTGGTGGGGAATAAGCAGTGAACAAAACATCTAAAATTCCTGAGACTGTGGAGCTTACTTTTAATGGGAGAAAACAGACAATTTTTAAAGTAAATATAAAATATATAATATAATCATGAGTTATATGGTGAAAAATAAAGCAATGGGCCGGGCGCGGTGGCTCACGCCTGTAATCCCAGCACTTTGGGAGGCTGAGGCGGGCGGATCCTGAGGTCAGGAGATCGAGACCATCCTGGCTAACACAGTGAAACCCCGTCTCTTCTAATAATACAAAAAATTAGCTGGGCGTGGTGGCGGGCGTCTGTAGTCCCAGCTACTCTGGAGGCTGAGGCAGGAGAATGGTGTGAACCTGGGAGGCGGAGCTTGCAGTGAGCCGAGATTGCGCCACTGCACTCCAGCCTGGGGGACAGAGCGAGACTCCGTCTCAAAAAAAATAAAAAATAAAAAGAAAGAAAGAAAAATAAAGCAATGAAGGTGGATGGGGAGAAACAAGGGTAGGAATCAAGGTAGAATTTGAAGTAATGTGTCTAAGAAGACCTCTCTAGTGAGGTGACATTTGAACAGAAGCTTGAAGAATGGAGAGGGAACCACCCAGCTCTCTGGCAGAGGAAGCAGCAAGTGCAAAGGCCCTAAGGTGGGAGGTGGAAGCCAGGAGGCCAGGGCGGCTAAAGTGGAATGAGCCAGAAGAGGGATAGCAGATGAAATCAGAGACATCTGCAGGGCATAGCTGCTCAGGGTGGGGGCCTGCAGACTGTTGTCAGGTCTCTGGCTTTTATTCTGTATGAGATATGGGGTCATTAGAGGGTTTTCATCAGAGGAGTGACACAAGCCTGTTTATACTATCAAAGAATCATTCGGGCTGCTATGATAAGAGCAGAATTGCTGGGGATAGTGGTAGTTGCATGAGGACAGAAGCAGAGGGATAAGTGAGGAGTTGTTGCAATAATTCAGGTGTGAGATAACATGGGCTTGAACCCTGGTGATAGACTTGGGATTAAGAGGTTAAGACATGGTTAAATTCTGGATGTATTTTGAAGATGGAACTGACAGCATTGGCTGATGAGTTGGACGTGGGATGTGAGGAAAGAGAAGTCAAGGATGATGCCAAGACTGTGGGAGAACAGATTTAGAAGAATTAGTTCAACTTTTAAAGTACTCAGTTTAAAATGACTGTTATAGGCCAGGGGTGGTGCCTCATGCCTATAATCCCAGCATCTTGTGAGGCCAAGGCAGGTAAATTTCTTGAGCCCAGGAGTTTGAGACTAGCCTGAGTAACATGGTGAAGTCCCATCTCTACAAAAACATACAAAAATTTGCTGGGCATGGTGGCACACACCTGTAGTCCCAGTTACTCAGGAGGCTGAGGCGGGAGAATCACTTGAGCCCAGGAGATAGAGGCTACAGTGAGCTGTGATTGCACCATTGCCCTCCAGCCTGGGTGACAGAGTGAGACCCTGTCTCAAAATAAATAAATAAAACAAAACAAAACAAAATAAAATGACTATTATATACCAAGTGGCCATGTCAAATGATGCAAAGTGCTAGGCATAGGAGGCATTTGATACCTGTGTGCACATGTGTGTATGTGTATACATGTATGGGGCACATTTCATGTGTGCATGTATGCATGTATGTATGTTGTGGTTAGAACTACATCCACCTCTTGGTGGCTGTGTGATCTTGGTGAGTCACCCAGCCTCTCTGGAATACAGAGATAACAGAGCTACTTCACAGGGCATGGCGGTTTTAAAACATGTCCACAATTTTTTGATTTTCCCCTTAAAAAACGGTGATGTCCAATTCCTCTCCCTTTGCATACAAGCAGGCCTTAGAGACTGGCTGCTAATGAGTGGAATGCGGCAGAGGTGGTACAAAAAGACTTCCAAGGCCAACTTAGAAAAGCTTCCTCCTGGCTCTCACTCTGAGGACACTCGCCCCGGGAACCCAGCCACTATGTTGTGAAAAAGCCCAGGCCACAAGGAGAGGCCACATGGAGGTGTTCTATCTCCCAGCCCCAGCTAAGGTTCCAGCATCCACTGCCAGACTTGTGAGTGACAGCCCTCAGGTGATTCCAGTTGTCCCAGCAAACGCCAAATGGAGCAGACATGAAATGTTCCTGCCAAGTCCTGCCCAGGTTACAGGTCTGAGGGCAAATGGATGTTGCTCTTTTGGGTTGTGTGTTATACAGCAGTAGGGAGTTGGAACACTGGGAAATTGCTAAAGCATTTTGTACACTGGAAAGCCAGCTACAGAAATGGATCATTAGTTGGTAGGCATCCTGAGCTACTCACTAGTAACTCCAGTTAAGTCTTCCAGAGCAGAATGTCATCTCAGGCCAGGCTCTGACTCCTTCCAGCACCAGGTGGCACTACAGTCATATCTGGCCCCTTATTTCCTCCTGCCCATCTTATGTCAGGTCCTCACACTCTCTCTCTCTCTTCCTCTCTCTCTCTCTCTCTCTCTCTCTCTTTCTCTATCACAGCATTGAACTTCTTCAACATGCTGCACCCAGTTACACCTCTGTGTCTTTTCTCATACTGTTCCTTCTGTCTAAACCACTTTTTCCTCCCTGGCCCCCCAGAACATCAATTCCCAGCCACATCCTTCCCTCTCCTCTGGGCCTCACTTCACCCAGTCTCATCTAAAACAGGATCCAAAACCTTCTTGTGGGAAGAGCTTCTTTCCACTTCCCTAAAGGCTTGAGATCTAGGGGGAGGGGTGAGCACTTCCCAGAAATATGCAGGGCACAGTGACTTTGAGCACTGAAATCCCAGAAGATGGGAGAAGGCGGAGGAGAGGTGCTACCTCCAGCGGCTGATGGAGAGGGAGGAGAGGAGGAGAGGGAAGGAGGGGTCGGGACAATCTGTGGGAGTTTGTGAAAGCAATTTTCAGTAATCAGATCATCTCCAGCCCCCTGGAAAGTGTTCCCACCAAGTTTTGTTTTTTGTTTTGTGTGTGTGTGTGTTTTTTTGTTTTTGTTTTTGTTTTTGTTTTGAGACGGAGTCTCGCTCTATCACCCAGGCTGGAGTGCAGTGGAGCAATCTCGGTTCACTGCAACCTCCGCCTCCTGGATTCAAGTGATTCTCGTGCCTCAGCCTCCCAAGTAGCTGGGATTACACGTACCTGCCACCACACCCGGCTAATTTTTGTTTGTTTTTTTTTTTTTTTTTTTTGGTAGAGACTTGGTTTCATCATGTTGGCCAGGCTGGTCTCGAACTCCTGACCTCAAGTGATCTGCCTGCCTCAGTCTCCCAAAGTGCTGCGATTATAGGCGTGAGTCACCCGCCAAGTTTATCCCAGGGCATGTCTCACTTATGCTAAAAGCAAGTCCATTCCCACAGTAGCCCCACTGCCTTGCTGACCCCCAGGGTCTCTCCACACTCCTCTGTGGAGCTTATCCACCCTTCTGAGCCTGATTTCACACAGCTGCTCCTGCCAGGCACAGCTGCTCTCTGCAGATGCCTGCAGCCATGCTGCCAGGGAGCCCAGGCAGTATGCTGCTCCCACTCTGCTGCTGGGTAGGGCATGCACAGCTGCCACTTCCTGCTGCTCCATGGGGTGCCTGGTCCTTCACCTGCCAGGCCTCACAGCTCTCTGAGCCCCCAAGATGGTGTGTAGTGCCAGGAAGCAGAACAGGGGAGAATGGCTCTGCATTTGTTTTCCAGGGCTGCTGTAACAAATTTCCACTCCGTGCGTGGCTTAAACAACAGAAATGTATTCTCTCACAGTTTGGACGGCTGGAAGTCTGAGATCAGGGTGTCAGAAGGGTCGGTTCCTTCTGGGGGCTCTGCGGAAAGGCTCCGTTCCAGGCCTCTCTCCTTAGCTTGTCAATGTTCATCTTCTCCCTTCATCTCTTCACATTGTCTTCCCTCCACGTGGCCTAGCTTTGGGTTCAAATTGACCCTTTTTATAAGGACACTGATCATATTGGATTAGGGTCCACCCTAATGACTTCATTTTAATTGCCTCTGCAAAGACTGCCTCCAAATAAGGTCACATTTTGAGGTGCTGGAGTCAGGACTCCAACACATCTTTTTTGGGGGAATACAATATGATCCGTAACATGCTCCTTCCCTTTGTATTACAGCGTTGATCTCGAGGCCATAGACCTCATTAATTCGAACAAGGCCACAGTAGCGTTTGGACACACATCGTGCTAGCTCAGTATTGCCCCACGCACAAACCAGGTAACTGCAGGGCTCAGAACCATCACGAGGTTGCTTTGCCCCTCAGTGTCTTCAGGAATTCCTGCACTGTCTAGGCCAGGCGGGGCCACTGCTCACGCCACCTCCTCCACGCTGGCCTTTGACTTCACTCTGGTGCTCCACGTGGTGGATGCTCATATGGCACCGCTTTCTCTAAGCTGCCTCTTCAAGTTCTGCACAACTGCTGCCTGACAACCCTCGAAAATCAGTGCCTGGGAACCTGATCCTGGGCCTTGCCTTTTTATTCCAAAAAGGATAGAGAAACAGATCTACCTCCCCTTAGAGAACCACAGCAGAATTGCTCAAGTCCTGAGGTGGTACATTAACTAGAAAGATGGCTATTTTTCCCCACATCTACAGATACATACAGATGTTGGACCCGGAGCCACAACCCACCTCCATTCCTCAGATCCTCTGCTGAGTTCTGTTGTTCATTCCAGACTCCTTCATTCATTCAGCTACTATTTACTGAGTCCCTAATATGTTTGAGAGACCTAATAATAACTGAATGTATTAGTTTCCTATTGCTGCTATAACAAATTACCACAAAGTAATGGTTAAAGGCAATATAAATGTATTCTTTCCCAGCCCTGGAGGTCAAATTCCAAAATGGCCATTCTTCTGGAGGCTCGAGGGGATAATCCACTTCCTTGGCTTTTTCAGCTTCTAGAGGCCTCACATTCCTCAGCTTGCGGCCCCATTCTGTCCTCTACTTTTTTTTCTTTTTTCTTTTTTTTGTTATTTTAATGTTTTTGAGTACACAGTAGGCATATATATTTATGGGGTACATGAGATGTTTTGATACAGGCATGCAATGTGTAATCACATCTTGTAAAATGGGGTATCCATCCCCTCAAGTATTTATCCATTGTGTTACAAACAATCCAAGTATACTCTTTTGTTGTTTGTTTGTTTATTTGTTTGTTTGTTTTTGAGACAGAGTCTCACTCTGTCACCCAGACTGGAGTGCAGTGGCGCAGTCTCGGCTCACTGTAACCTCTGCCTCCCAGGGTCAAGCAATTCTCCTGCCTCAGTCTCCCAGGTAGCTGGGATTACAGGTGCCTGTCACCACGCCTGGCTAATTTTTGTATGTTTAGTAGAGACGGGGTTTTACCACGTTGGCCAGGCTGGTCTCAAACTCCTGACCTCAAGTGATCCACCCGCCTCAGCCTCCCAAAGTGCTAGAATTACAGGCATGAGCCACTGCACCTGGCCAAGTATACTCTTTTAGTTATTTTAAAGTATACAATTAAATTATCATTGACTATAGTCACCTGTTGTGCTATCAAATACTAGGTCTTATTCATCCCTCCTATTTTTTTGTATGAACTAACCACCCCAACCTCCTCCACAACCCCCCACTACCCTTCCTAACCTCTGGTAACTATCCTTCTATTCTCTCTCCCCATGAGTTCAATCGTTTTGATGTTTATACCTCAAAAGTAAGTGTGAACATGCAATGTTTGTCTTTCTGTGCCTGGCTTATTTCACTTAGCATAATGACCTCCAGTTCCATCTGTGTCATTGGAAATGACTGGATCTCATTCTATTTCGTGGCTGAGTGGCACTTCATTTTTTTTATTCATTCATCTGCTGATGGACACTTAAGTTGCTTCCAAATCTTGGCTACTGTGAACAGTGTTGCAACAAACACAGGAGTGCAGATATCTCTTCAATACACTGATTTCCTTTCTTTTGGGTATAGACCCAGCAGTGGGATTGCTGAGTCATATGGTAGCTCAATTTTTAGTTTTTTGAAGAACCTCCAACTGTTTCTCCGTAGTGATTGTACTAATTTACATTCCCACCAACAGTGTATGAGGGTTCCTTTATCTCCACATCCTCATCAGCATTTGTTACTGCCTGTCCTTTGAATATAAGCCATTTTAACTTGGTTGAGAGGATATCTCATTGTAGTTTTGATTTGCATTCCTCTCATGATCAATGATGTCGGGCACTTTTTATATGCCTGTTTGCCATTTGTATGTCTTCTTTTGAGAAATGTCTATCCAAACCATTTGCCCATGTTTTAACTGGATTATTAGATTTTTTTATTATAAAGTTGTTTGAGCTCCTCCTATATTCTGGTTATTAATCCCTTATCAGATGGGTAGTTTGCAAATATTTTCTCCCATTCTCTGGGTTGTCTATTCTCTTTGTTGATGGTTTCCTTTGCTGTGCAGAAACTTTATTTTTTTGTTGTTGTTTATGGTTTTTCTTTCTTTTTTGTAATCCAAATTTTATTTCAAAATTTGGGAAACTTGATTTTCTTTTATATTTTATTTGTTTTTATTTCAACAGTTTTTGGGGAACAGATGGTATTTGGTTACATGGATTAGTTCTTCAGTGGTGATTTCTGAGATTTTAGTGCACCCATCAGCCAGATGAAAAATGCTCAGCATCACTAATTAACAAGGAAATGCAAATCAAAACTGCAATGTAATACCACTTTACTGCTATAAGAATGACCATAATCAAAAAACCAAAAAATAATAGATGTTGGCATGGATGTGGTGAAAAGAGAATGAACTAATGGCATTCGCAGTAACCTGGATGGAATCGGAGACCATTATTCTAAGTGAAGTAACTCAGAAATGGAAAACCAAATATTGTATGTTCTCACTCCTAAGTGGGAGCTAAGCTATGAGGATGCAAAGCCATACGAATGACACGAGGGACTTTGGGGACTCAGGGAAAAGGGTGGAGGGTGCAGGATAAAAGACTACACAATGAGTACAGTGTATCTGTACAGGTGTATATTCTGTAAGTATCTTTTTCATATAATGGCTTCTTTTCCCCTGGGTAGAAACCCAGTAGCAGGATTGCTGGATCAAATGGTAGATCTACTTTTAGTTCTTTAAGGGATCTCCACACTGTTTTCCACAGTGGTTGTACTAGTTTACATTCCCACCAGCCGTGTAAATGTGTTCCCTTTTCACCACATCCACAGCAACATCTATTATTTTTTATTTTTTGATTATGGCTATTCTTGCAGAAGTAAGGTGGTATTGCATGGTGGTTTTGATTTGCATTTCCCTGATCATTAGTGATGTTGAGCATTTTTTCATATGTTTCTTGGCCATTTGTATATCTTCTTTGGAGAATTGACTATTCATGTCCTAAGCCCACTTTTTGATGGGATTGTTTGGTTTTTTTTCTTGCCGATTTGTTTGAGTTTCTTGTAGATTCTAGATATTAGTCTTTTGTCAGATGCGTAGTTTGCAAAGATTTTCTCTCACTCTGTGGGTTGTCTGTTTACTCTGCTGATTATTTCTTTTGCTGTGCAGAAGCTTTTCAGTTTAATTAAGTCCCATCTATTTATCTTTGTGTTTGTCACATTTGCTTTTGGGTTCTTGGTCCTGAAGTCTTTGCCTAAGCCAAAATGTCTAGAAGATTTCTCCAATGTTATCTTCTAGAATTTTTATGGTTTCAGGTCTTAGATTTAAGTTTTGATCCACTTCGAGCTGATTTTTGTATAAGGTGAGAGTTGAGGATCCAGCTTCATTCTTCTACATGTGGCTTGCCAATTATCCCAGCACTGTTTGTTGAATAGGGTGTCCTTTCCCCACTTTATGCTTTTGTTTGCTTTGTCGAAGATCAGTTGGCTGTAAGTATTTGGCTTTATTTCTGGGTTCTCTATTCTGTTCCATTGGTCTTTGTGCCTATTTTTATACCAGTACGATGCTGTTTTGGTGACTATGGCCTTATAGTATAGTTTGAAGTTTAGTAATGTGATGTCTCCAGATTTGTTCTTTTTGCTTAGTCTTGCTTTGGCTATGTGGGCTCTTTTTTGGTTCTATATGAATTTTGGGGTTGTTTTTTCTAATTCTGTGAAGAATGATGGTGATATTTTTATGGGAATTGCATTGAATTTGTAGATTGCTTTTGGCAATATGGTCATTTTCACAATATTGATTCTACCCATCCATGTGCATGGGATGAGTTTCCATTTGTTTGTGTTGTCTATGATTTCTTTCAGCAGTGTTTTGTAGTTTTCCTTGTAGTGGTCTTTCATTTCCTTGGTTAGTCATATTCCTAAGTATTTTATTTATTTATCTATTTATTTATTTATTTTGCAGCTATTGTAAAAGGGGTTGAGTTCTTGATTTAATTCTCAGCTTGGTCACTGTTGGTGTATAGCAGTGCTACTGATTTGTGTACATTAATTTTGTATCCTGAAACTTTGCTGAATTCACTTATCAGTTCTAGGAGCTTTTTGGATGAGTCTTTAGGGTTTTCTAGGTATACAATCATATCAATGGTGAACAGCGACAGTTTGACTTCCTCTTTACAGATTTTTATTCCCTTTATTTCTTTCTCTTGTCTGATTGCTCTGGCTAGGACTTCCAGTACTATGTTGAATAGAAGTAGTGAAAGTGGGCATCATTGTCTTATTCCAGTTCTCAGGGGGAATACTTTCAACTTTTCGCCATTTGGTATAATGCTGGCTGTGGGTTTGTTATAGATGGCTTTTATTACCTTAAGGTATGTCCCTTCTATGCCAATTTTGCTGAGGGTTTTAATCATAAAGAGATGCTGGATTTTGTCAAATGCTTTTCTGCATCTATTGAGATGACCATGTGATTTTTGTTTTTAATTCTGTTTACTGTTTATGTGGTATATCACATTTATTGCCTTGCAGATGTTAAACCATCCCTGCATCCCTAGTATGAAATCCACTTGCTCATAGTGGATTATCTTTTTGATATGCTGTTGGATTCAGTTATCTCGTATTTTGTTGAGGATTTTTATGTTTATCAGGGATATTTGTCTGTAGTTTTCTTTTTTTGTTATATCCATTCCTAGTTTTGGTATTAGGGTGATACTGGCTTCATAGAATGATTTAGGGAGGATTTCCCTCTTTCTCTCTTTTGGAAGAGTGTCAATAGGATTGGTATGAATTCTTCATTGAATGTCTGATAAAATTCAGCTGTAAATCCATCTGGTCCTGGACTTTTTCTTGTTGGTAACTTTTTAATTACCATTTCAATCTTGTTATTGGTCTTTCAGAGTTTCTATTTTTTCCAGGTTTAATCTAGGAGGGTTGTATATTTCCAGGAATTTGTCCATCTTCTCTAGGTTTCCTAGTTTATGCTCATAAAGATGTTCATAGTAGCCTTGAATGATCTTTTGTATTTCTGTGGCATTGGTTGTATTAGCTCCCATTTCATTTCTAATTGAGCTTATTTGGATCTTCTCTCTTCTTTTCTTTGTTACGCTCGCTAATGATCTATCAATTTTATTTATCTTTTCAAGGGACACACCTTTTGTTTCATTTATCTTTTGTGTTGTTTTTGTTGTTGTTTCAATTTCATTTAGTTCTGCTCTGATTTTGGTTATTTCTGTTCTTCTGCTGGGTTTGGGTTTGGTTTGTTCTTATTTCTCTAGTTCCTTGAGGTGTGACCTTAAATTGTCTATTTGTGCTCTTTCAGACTTTTTGATGTAGGCATTTAATGCTATCAACTTTCTTCTTAGCACTGCTTTTGCTGTAACCCAGAGGATTTGATAGATTGCGTCACTATTATTGTTCAGTCTCTGCTTTCATTCTCATATCGCTTTCTATGACTCTGTCCCTCCTGCCTTCTTTTTTTTTTTTTTTTGAGACGGAGTCTCACTCTGTCGCCCAGGCTGCTGCCTTCTTCTTATCTTCTTATAAGGCCCCTTGTGATTACACTGGGCCTACCTGGATAATCCAGGGTAATTTTTCCATTGAAAAATCCTAATTATACCTGCAAAGTCCCTTTTGCTGTGTAAAGTCATGTATTCATGGGTTTCAAGGATGAGGAAGTGAGCATCTTTGGGGGGCTGTTATTCAGCCAACCACATTGCATATCCAGTTGAATGGATTCTACCTCATAGTTTTTGCTTTCATTTGCCCTCTGTCACTGCCTCCTTCTCTCCCAGTTGGCCCAACATACTTGTTCATAACTAACCCCTAATCATGGACAAAGTTTAAGTTCTTTCTCAGAAGCTTTCTCTTCTGCTCCCTTGTAAATCAGGGCCAGAACCATTCCCTTATTGGAGAGCCCTTCACCCTCAGAGGCAAGGCCTCTAGCTCTCCTGTTAGTGTCACAAGCCGTAGTCAGGTATTCAGACAAGGATAATGCATCTACGGTGCGTGTGTGCTCCTGTGAATAAGCCTCCCGTGCTCTTCCATTTGCCCCTCCAGACCCACTCTCCACCTTTTTCCACCTTCTTTTGGATGCCAAGCAGATAAACTCTAGGAACCAACCACATCAGTGAGCTCTCTTGTCCTCTGGCTTCCTGCTGGGCTTAGCCAGTGAGAACGCTGGCAGGAGATTGGAGGGCGGGAGGAGGATAGGGGTAAGATATGGACTCCTCTGACGCCCCTGCGAGGCTGCCATGGGCTGCCACATCCCTCAGTGGAAGATCTCAGCTCCTGCCGGGTGGCCGTCTCCACAGAGGCCTATCTGAGTTCAAGCAACTTCTCTTTCCTCTCACACTTGCAGGTCTAGTTTTGCTGTCACCAGCCCCAGGTTCTGCACTGTCTCTTGTGCTTTTGCTAAGTCCTGCTAACACATTTGTAAAGACTCTTGATTCAACTTTTCTCAGGTTACCCAGTGTGAGGGTGTCAACTGTTATCTGCTGGAATCCTGACTGTTACACTCCCCAAAATGTAATTTAGATGTCCTCCAAGCTTCCCCAGCTTATGGCTACAAATGAAACTATACTGTAATTTAGATCCAGATGTTGGTATTTCAACCCCACACCTGAATCAGGACAGGAACTCAGTTCCCTTTCAAGGTTCTAGAACGCCTGCATCCCCAGGGATATCTCAAGCTTGGCTACTCCTCACATTTCCTCCTTGCCCCATATGCCATGGACCCCCCCACTAAGAGAGTGGAGCTATCCAGTTCCTTGGACCCAGGCTCTTTCTGAAGCCCAAAGGCCCTCCTGCCTTTAGTATTAAGATACTCCAGGCCGAGTGCGATGACTCACGCCTGTAATCCCAACACTTTGAGAGGTCGAGGCAGGCAGATCACCTGAGGTCGGGCGTTCGAGACCAGCCTGACCAACACGGAGAAACCCCATCTCTACTAAAAACACAAAATTAGCCAGGCGTGGTGGCGCACGCCTGTAATCCCAGCTACTCGGGAGGATGAGGCAGGAGAATTGCTTGAACCCAGGAGGAAGAGGTTGCAGTGAGCTGAGATTGCGCCACTGCACTTCAGCCTGGGCAACAAGAGTGAAACTGCATCTCAAAAAAAAAAAAAATCTTCATACTTTTTCTCTAAGTTAGATTGAGCTGGCTTTGGTAGACTATGGATATGTGAGTCAAAGTCACGTGACCCTGAACCAGACTGAATCTAGACCCAGCTGCACAGATTCCTTCTTTGCTGATTAACCCTCTGCCCCTTCTGTGCCAGGAATCCCCTCCCTCCTGGTTTACTCAGAAAAAAAGAGCTATAGGGCAGGGATTGTTTGACTCACCTCCCCACCCCATATCCACAAATGTAACCACTTCCCCATCTGTCCTCACTGCCTTCCTCTCATCTCAGAAGAAATGTTTCTCTCTCTCCATCTTTGTGCTTGATTCCCTCCTGCCTGCCCTGAGAGCTGCCTCAATGGGGTACTGACTCCTCTCTTTCCCACATCTTCAAACTCTCTTCTACTAAAATAGTTCTCTTTGCCTGCAAACATTCTCAAAGTTCTCCCAAATGGTTTTTAAAAGACCTCCTTTGTTCTTTTGTTCTAGATTTAGCTATTTCTGTCTCTCTTTCCTTCCCTGCTCTTCCAAATGACTCAAAAGAGTTGTCTAATTCTTCCAGCTCCATATCTTCACTTCTCACCCTCAACCCTGCAGACTGGCTCCTGCCCTTTGAGGCCATAGAAACTCTTAAATGCCAAGCCCAGTGGGCTCCCTTTGTCCTCATCTTACTGGGCCTCCCTACTGCATCTATTTCTTTTTTTTTTTTTTTTTTTGAGACGGAGTCTCGCTCTGTTGCCCAGGCTGGAGTGCAGTGGCGCGATCTCTGCTCACTGCCAGCTCCGCCTCCCGGGTTCACACCATTCTCCTGCCTCAGCCTCCCGAGTAGCTGGGACTACAGGTTCCTGCCACCATGCCCGGCTAATTTTTTTGTACTTTTAGTAGAGACAGGGTTTCACCGTGTTAGCCAGGATGGTCTCAATCTTCTGACCTCGTGATCAACCCGCCTTGGCCTCCCAAAGTGCTGGGATTACAGGCTTGAGCCACCGCGCCCGGCCTGCATCTAACTGTTTCAAAGCCCTTGAGCTTTTCATCTCCTCCCTGAAGGGCAGGGTACCCATAGCAGAGGCTTGGGATTGCCCTCAATAAGCCCCCATCCCTTCCTTTTGTTCAACACCCCCCACAGAGTTTTACTGGAGAATACAGATGCCCAGCAGTACTCTACCTTCCCCATCCTCCCCTGCAGCTGGGTGTGGCACTCTGAGTTCTTGCCACTAGGATGTGAGCATCCTTGGTGCTGTGGAGCCAGAGGTGGGAGCCTCATGTTAAGGGTAATAGCATCAACTCACCAACCTGGTCCCCAGAAGACACCCTGGAGCAGAGCTGGCCCTGCAGCCATGGACTGCTCCTCTCTGGACTATAAAATAAACTAATATCTCATTTAAGCTATTATATTTTCGGGACTTTTTTGTTATAGCAGCTTGGCCCATACTCTAAGTAACAGAGTATTGGCTGGAAGGAAGGCAATCTATAGGCCTTATGAAACCTCCTCCCTGACACCCAATATAATGTAGGTCCTCCTGTTACCCTCTCTTTTAGCACCCTGAACCTCTTCCAAGTGCTTATCACAATTTGTGATTCAATAATTATTTGTGTAATGTAGTGGTCACTGTTGATTGCCTTTCAGCAACTATCCTCCACCCCTTACTTTCTTTTTACGCCACAGAAGCCTGATTTTGTTCAGGTATGCATGCCTCCTTCATTCAGATTAGTGCTGCATAAAATGGTGAGCTTAGACCAATTAGGTCCTTTCTCGTAGATTCTGAACTAAAGAAACAAATAATGAGCCACTTACCAAAAGGATCTAAGACTGAAGTTTATAATGTAGAGAGAGCTACTGAAGCTACGATGGACCACGTGCATGCCCAACTGCTGGGGAAACCAAAACTAAGTGCTAGGGAAACCAAAACTTCCTGCAGGGTCTAGCAGGAAGGACAGAAGCAGGACGTGATGTGCAGGCTCACTGCATCCGTGATGACCTGTGCATCCAGCCTGCGGAGGACCCATAGCCACCTTGGATCCAGTCATAGATAGTGTATTAGTCTGTTCTCACGATGCTAATAAAGACATACCCGAGACTGGGTAATTTGTAAAGGAAAGCAGTTTAATTGACTCACAGTTCCACGTGGCTGGGGAGGCCTCACAGTCATGGTGAAAGGTGAATGGGGAGCAAAGTCACATCTTACATGGCAGCAGGCAAGGCAGCATGTGCAGGGGAATTCTCATTTATAAAGCCATCAGGTCTTGTGAAACTTATTCACTGTCACGAGAACAGTATGGGGGAAACCACCGCCATGATTCAATTATCTCCACCTGGCTCTGCCTTTGACACATGGGGATTATTACAATTCAAGGTGAGATTTGGGTGGGGACACAGCCAAACCATATCAGATAGGATCCACAATTATCCCTAAAATACACCACCTTTCCCTGGACTTGCAAGAGTGCACCCCTCTTTCTCATAATCAAGTAAGGCTGGATTCAGCTCTCCAAAAATGCTGCCTCTCTCATGCTTGCAGGCTTTGCATGCACTCTGCCATCTACTTGAACATGGTAAGCAAAGGTAACAGGCAAGAATAAGGATGGTGATGGCCATAGTAACATTACCATTTATCAAGCATTCATATGCATCTTATATACATTATTCTTAATCTTTTTAACAATGTTGCCAGCTAGGTTCTGCTCTCCCTACTTCACAGATGAAAAAACTGAGGCTTCAGAAAGACCTTGACTTGCTTCAGATCACAAAGTTAGAAAATGGCAAAGCCAGGATTTGAATCCAAACCTACTTGACTCCAAAAAACAGGTTGCCTAGGCCTGCTGTCTCTTTGTCATTTTTTAAACTCAGCCTCTGGAGGCAGACAGACGTGGGTTTGAATTTGGGGCTCCAACACTTCCTAAGTGGGTAGCTTTGGGCAAATCACTCCACCTCACTGAGCCTGTTTATTCATCTGTAAAATGAGTTCAGCAATAAAACCCACTTCAGAAGGTTACTGAGTTTAAAATGAAATTAATGTAAAGTGTTTGGCATGTACCTGGCCCATCACATCAATGAAAGCAGACATCGTTGTTTCATTATCATTTTTACCCTTTTCACTTAGGCAAATAGCTTTGTCTCCTTTGCCCTGCCCAAGTTAGCGCTCTGCATCTTGTCACAGACACAGTCTAAGAGCTGCTTCTCCACAGGGCCTCCTGGGGCCAGGCCTCCATAGCTCTGTGGAAGTAAGCTCGGGCCGGCCGAGGAATGGCCTGTAATTGATCCCAGTTAGGGCTGAGCAGGTCCTGTCCTCCTTGGCTGGGGCCACAGGAAGCAGGACGCTGCCTGATTTATGTCCCTGTTGCACCAAGGATGACCTGGTGCCCTCTCTACGTGTTCCAGCATCAGACAAGTCCATAAAACAGAATTGGTGCTGCACGTTTGTTCCTTCAGGGCCAACTTGTACACTGTTGCACCCAGCTTAGGTCAATCCCTTTCGGGGCCCTCCCTGGGAAATGCTGGTGTGTGTGGCCACCTTGTGAGGTCAGGCCACTGGGAGTTCAGGGCCCTGTTCTTGGCCCAACATCCAGGGATAATGTACAGAAGGAAAATCACAATCTCATGTGCTATTGTGACTTCAGTGACCATCTATTTGCAAATGACCCCCAATCCACATGCTGAACCTACACCTTCTTCCAGCCTCAGCCTCAGCTATCCACTTGCCTGCCAGGCACCTCCTCCCTTATGTCCCCCAGTTTCCAGCCTGAACTCATCATCTTCATCCCTCTACCTGTGTTCTCTCTGTATCTTCCCTCACTGGTTAGCATCACATCCAGCCCGAGAAAGCCACTTCCTCCTAGTCTGATACAGCATCTTGTACATCTTCTTTATAGTTCTGATCACTCTGTTTTGTAATTAAGATATGTATCTCAGGCTTACCATTATCCATATCCTCATCTCTCTCCACCAACAGACTATGAATTCCTGGAAGCAAAAGACCAGGTCTGACTCATTCCTCTACCCCCAGTGCCTAGAGCAGAGCCTGGCACAGACAGCACGCTATCAACTTTTGATAGAACAGCTAAAATGAATGAGCAGATGACCGGAAATTGGCAGTTTATCAAGATTATCTTTCAAGGTAGTTTTTAAATAAAGAATTCACTTGGAAGGGTGAAATTAGATATTAGCATCTTAGAGCCAGGAAAGACCTTATTAATTGCATGCTCTGGGCCCTTCCATGTATAGACACTGAGATCAGAGAGGTTAAACAACTTTCTGAGTTTGAACAGGGATATAGTGGCAGAGCCCCTGAACCAGCCCCCAAGCACCCTAACTTCGTGTTCTGTGGCCTTTTCCTCTCTTTCTCCATGCTGAGCTGAAGTAAGCTCTTTACAGACCCTTGAGTTTGGCTTCCAAACATAAACTTTAGAAGGCAGAGGGTATTCTAGACTCTCTACAAGGGTTTTTGTTTTTTTTTTAAATAACAATTGGATCCATTGCAGAAAACTGAGGTGAACCTCTCAGAAGCATCCTGTTCTAAAAGCAAGTATAAAACTATATAACTGTGTGGCCCTTATCCTCCCTAAGCCTCAGTTTACTCATCTGTAAATGGCAATAATAAAAGCACCTGCCCTAACATATGATGTCTGACTTTCATTTTAGACTGTTGTGGTAAATATTGTTATTATTCCCAATTATTCTTTGGACTTTCAGAAAAGGGATTACCCATCCCTGCTCACCACAATAAGATGTGCGGTGTCTCTCTATGGGGGTTGTATAATTCACTGGCCCCAAAGAAGCTTTAAGAGCCATTGCAAGATTCAATTATTGCATTTTTCCTGCTGTCTTCAGACTGACATAGGAGCTGCTCCTTCAGTCTAAGACCTAGAATGTGAGGACACGTACAGCAGAAGCTTAAATAACCTGCAGCTGTTATTAACATAAGTGGGAAGAAAATCTTTGTGGTTGTCAGTCATTGAGATTTAGGGGTGGTTTCTGTAGCACAGATTAGAAAATGCTGACTAATAACCCTTGGTTATAATATAAACAGAATCATTTGGGACACTTTAAAAGAGGAGGTGGGGTTTGTGGTGAAGATATCCATAAAATGCATGACACCCCAGGCAGCTCTAGGGCTAAATACTAGCTGGTGTTCAGGGTAAGCTGCGATAATAAAGAGCCTCCAAAATATTAGGTTGGTGCAAAAGTCATCACAGTTTTTGTCATTACTTGCAATGGCAAAACTCACAATTACTTTTGCACCAATCTAATACGAGTCTTAGTAAGGAACACAATTAACCTCTCTCTCATGAAATGGCACAGAGGTTGTTAGGAAGCTCTGCCCTATGAGGTTGCCCAAAAACCCAGATTCTCTCTAACTTATTGCTCCCGCTATCCACTCTGGGTCTGTCCTCTCTTACACCATGTCTGCATTCCACCCTCAGGAAGGGGGAAAGGAAGTAAGTAGGGCCCCCATTGATCCTTTGAAGGATGTGACAGAGAAGTTGACCATATCACTTCTGCTCACAGCTCATTCCCCAAATCATACTTACATGGCCATATATAATATAAGCAGGCTGGGAAATGTAGTTTCTAGCCAGGTAGCCAGGTGGCCACATCCCCTGATGAAACTGGAAGAAGGCTTCCCATTAGAAAAAGAAGAAAGAAGGAAGAAGAAGGAGAAAGATCAGAGGAGAGCGGAGGAAGAAGAAAGAGGAGAAAAGAGGAGGAGGGAGGAGGAATGAGAAGGAAGAAGGAGGAGAAAGAGGAAGAAGGGGAGGAGGAGGAAGAAGGGGAGGAAAGAAAGAAAAGAAGGAGGAGGAGAAGGAGAAGGAGGAGGAAGAGGAGAAGGAGGAGGAGGAGGAAATTCAATGGTGTCTTCTGTCCTGGAGCTGGCTGACACACGCTCATGAAAAGCAATGGCATGCATTTTCCCCCATTTCTGCGTTCGTTGTCATGACTTGAAATCAACCTTGATAGGAGTACTTACACTACAGAAATTGGCAAACACTACAGATTTGGACTCTGCCCCTGCCACACCCTCCACACAGCAAGGGCCCATTGTTAAACACTTGTCAGCACTGAGGATAATGGATACTGGGAGGCAATCAGCAGTGTCTGTCAAAAGTCAGGCCATGTTTCCTTGGTGCCTCCGCTGCCTTCTCCTCTCCCTCCTGTTCCACGTCCTCACTTTCTGCTCTGCAAGCAGTCTTCCTTTGGTTCAAATTTCTGAGGGCAACTCATCTGTTCTTGCTTCTTCTTGCTTGTAGATTGTCTGCCCTAGGGCCAGGTACCCACACTTGGGCTACTCAGCTCTGCCCAGGGGTGAAGAAGGTGGATCAGGATCATACATAAAACTGCCTTCAGAGGAGCTGTGGGCAGAACTGGTGCCAGAGCAGGTACTATGTGGGGGAGTGAAAGCTCCTTCTCCCACCCGCACCAGCGTTTAGCTTTGTAGACAGCTGTCCTTGTGTAACTTTTCTAATATTCTTTTGTACCTCTGGAGATTGGATGGCTCAATTAGGTGAAATATGTACTTGCTGAGGTAGCAGGAGGCCTCTGGCTGAGGCACAGCTGTGCTATATATTACAAGGGTAGTTTTTGTTGTTGTTGTTGTTTATTTGTTTGTTTGACAGAGTCTAACTTTGTCACCCAGGCTGGAGTTCAGTGGTGCAATCTAGGCTCACTGCAACCTCCGCTTCCCAGGTTCAAGTGATTCTCCTGCCTCAGCCTCCGGAGTAGCTGAGATTACAGGCATGCACCACCATGACTAGCTAATTTTTGTATTTTTAGTGGAGATGGGGTTTCACCTTATTGGTCAGGCTGGTCTCGAACTCCTGACCTCAGATGATCCTCCCGCCTCAGCCTCCCAAAGTGCTGGGATTACAGGTGTGAACCATTGCACCTCGCCAAGAGTGGCTTTTTATGGTATAGATAGTACAGTAGTGATTTGCAGATCTGAGGTCCACACCCAAGGATTGAGGAAAGGGGGCTGAATGAGCAGAGGCAAAACAATCCAGGAGGACAGAAAGAACAGAGACTTCAGAGCCAGGCAGACCAGGACCCAGAACCAAGCCCCATCCCTTCTGTGCCAGGTAATCTTGGGCAAGTTCACCTAACAGCATATTCTTCATGTCTGCTGTGCCCTCTGTGCCTGAACAGCTCTGCCCTTTGTTTGTCTGGTTAATTTCTAAAGTCCTTCAAAGGCCTCTCATCTAAAAGCAAGTCTCTACATGATTCTGTCCTTGCTTTCTCTTTGGAGCACTAGTCAGTTTGTTAGTATATGTTTATCTACTTAGCTCCTAATTTTTCATCTGTCTCTGCACCAAGCTGGACTCTTCCATGTCAGTTTGGTTCAGCATTGTATCCTCGGCACTTAGCTCAGGGCTGGCAGAAAGCTGTCACTCAATAACAGTGTGCTGAATAAATGAATGACCATGTGAATGAATGAATTAAGTTAACTTCTCTAAATCTTATCTGTAAACAAGGATATTTAAAATATCTGACAAGTAAGGCAGGACAGGAATGAATCAGAAAGCATGCCAAGTGTCCAAAACAAAGTTGTAGAGATCCTGGAGGTCCCTGCTGTGCCAGTTATTAACGCTTTAGTTGCTGGAAGCTGCAGAGTTTTGAGGGATCCTGGGGGAGGAACTGGGAGTGTCGAAGAAGGTTGGAGTTGGGCACTTTAGGGGGCTTGGAGCAGCAGTCAATAGAAAAATATTTTGCTACTAACAAGCCCTTGAGGCTGTACTGGTGCAAACCAGCTAAATGTCAGCCTTGTCTGGAAAATGGAGGAACTGATACGTAACTAATTAAAAGAGGTGCTGGAGGAGATAACATAAATCAGCTCCATGACATGCTAGGAGAGGCAGGCCTAAACTAAGGAAAACACCAGAAGCTTATGTAATAGTAGGATGGAAACAGCAGCACTTCACCTTCCTGCTCCCCATCTTAGCCCCCAGCTACAAGAGAGATAGATACGTCCTAAGCACCAATTCCAGGTGTGTATGGGAAATCCAACTTGATCTGGAAAGGGTATCAGTGTCTGAGGAATTGTGAGTATGAAGAAACAGAAGAGGCCCTGGGCATGACAGGCAGCAGAAGAGACTATGGCTCTCCAGAAGATTCTTCTTTGGCCGGGGAATGTTAGAAATAAGAATCCCTTCCATGAAAGCCTGGCCAGGCACCCAACTAGTATTCAAGACCTCAGGCAGGCCCTTTCCTCCTCTCTGTGCTTAAAGATCCCTGACCCAAAAGCTTATTAAAGTAGCAACAGAGGCTCCAGAGCCGGGCTAGGGCTTTTTGGTCTCGAGACTCCAGACCAGGATCCTTGAATTTACTTCTCCCTTGAGCAACCCTTAGGAAACAGACATCTTGAGCATGGGAGGACCAGCTGTTGGGGATAAAGCCTGACTTCCAAGCATAAGGTAAAAACAAGTTATGTTCCCTACATCAGACTTAAGCACAAAGAGGAACTGCTATAAGGGCAATGGATGAGTCACAGAATCCAAGGCTGGAGATGGTGCTGGGCCCCGGGTTAGGGAAGCAATCTGGAATCTTAGTACCCTGAAAAACCCAAGCATCGACTTTTCTTTCTCACTGAAGACTGACTGGCTCTATTTTCTGGTATGCATGGTGGAAAATGTCCACAGCCAACGGCTCCTGCATTTATACCACCTCCTTTCCAGAGAGCAACCAGAGTCAGGCAGAATAGCTTCAAGGGCCTGGAGATGGGATATGATTGGTTTAGTTTGGGTCAGGTGTCCACTTTTACCAATCACGTGTGGCCTGGGGTGAGGGGTGGAGGCACAGGTATATTTGACTGTTCTCCCAGCCTTCTAGATACAAGAGGAGCAAGGCCATTTCTAGAACAGGGATTCAGGGAAGGCAGGAGACAGAAGGTCTTTTGCATGTGATTTGTCCAGTGCCACGTAACTAGAAAATGCAACACCAAGTCCAATAGATTCCTATGTTTTTTCCATTTTGCTCTATTTCGAGGTTATAAAATGAAGGTCATTGTGCCTAAGGGACACCAGAGGTGAAGCCCAGAGCCTCAGAATCCAATAAGAGTTTGGAGAGCTAAAGGCAATGAGTAAAACAGCGTTTCCCAATACTAGCTTCCCAGGTAGGCCATAAACTGGGGAGAGGCTGGACGTGATGGCTCACCCAGTAATCCCAGCACTTTGGGAGGCTGAGACAGGCAGGTGGCTTAAGCCCAGGAGTTCGAGACCAGTCTGGGCAATATGGTGAAACCCCATCTCTACTAAAAATACAAAACATGAGCCAGACATGATGGTGCGCACCTGTAGTCCCAGCTACTCAGGTGGCTGAGGCGGGAGGATCACCTAAGCGCAGAAAGTCGAGGCTGCAGTGAGCTGAGATTGCACTACTGCACTCCAGCCTGGGTGACAGAGCAAGACTTTATCTCCAAAAATAAAATAAAACCAAAAACTGGGGAGAATTATGTGTATCTAGCCTGGGTCCTGTCAGGTAGGAGTACTCAGTATTTAGTTCTAGAACAAATGAACAAGTGAATGAATGAGTGAAGGAAGGACTGTGCTGCTAAGTCACTTGTAGAGCCTGGTGAAAAAGAAAGATAACAATAGTAAGCATTATTTATTGAGCACTTAGTATTCCAAAACTTTGAAGGTATTAAATCATTAATCTTCACATCAAACCAATGAGCTGAATATTATTATTCCCTTTTATAGATAAGATACTGAGGCACCGAAACATAAAGAAATTCACTCAAGTTCACTGGGCTAGTGAGAAAATCAAAAACCTAAGCAGCCAGGCCTGAGTGTCCACACTCAGCCACTGTATCACTGCCTCTCAAGATGCGAGCAGCTCATCCCAGATTTAGGGAATCAGAATCTCTGGGGGTAGAACCTGAAAATCCGTATTTTAACAAATTTCACAGGTGATTCTGATGCACAGCCAGAATCAGACCTAAAACGGTGCATCTAAACACTGGCAGTAAGCCTGGAGCCATATGGCGAGAATAAACAAGGTTGTTCCCAGGTTTTCAAAGTTTATCTGATTATGTGAACATAAGGTCTGTGGAATAATGTTGACTGATTATATCCCCCTTGTGAGGGGGAAACTCAAACCCAGATCAATTACAAAGAACCCTCTGGGGACCTTCAAACAGAAAGCCTGCTCAGAGGACCTGCTTATGAGCTGCTTTCCCAAGGGGCTGCGCAGCGGCTAGCAGGCCCCCATCCTTCGGAGAGTCAGGACTGACTGTACCTGCCCTAGTTCCTGGACTTTGATCTCCAGTCTGACCTCCTTCTCACCCCTGCTCTGATCTGACAACTCCTGCTGGGTTGACCCCATCTCTGACCCTGGTCTGCCCCAGTTTTCAGGCTCACTGCTCCAGACGGATATCTCACATCATGACAGCTCAAGGCAGGACAATATTTGTATCAGCCAATATTGGAATCAAAATACCATCTCTTCAAATGATGTAGTGGTAAATGGAATATTCACATCAGAACAACTGTAACTTTGAGAGTGGAATTCAGGTATCTTAAACCAACTCAGCACTGCCACTGAGCATGGGATATAGAAACAGTAAGATATAAATAGCCCTTGGTACTAACTGGAGCAATGCTCTTTCATTCATTGAACAAATGGTTATTGAAGGCTGATTCCACCATGGTTTCTGTGTTAGCACTGGGGACAAAAAAAGATGAACAAGATGTCTCTGCCCCAAGCAGTTCCATTACACCCAATTTTGCTGTTGCACCCAGAGATGATGTTTCAAAGATTAGGCAATTAATTAGACCAATGAGAAGAATGGCTACAGGATTGCACTTTTAGAGAGGGCATGTTTCTAACTTTGTCCAAGGCTCCAAAGACCCTCAAATACTGGACCAACCTATGGAAGCTCAGGGAAGTTGGTAATGCGCCTCAGAACACAAACATTTTTCAAAAACTTAGATCTGTCTATGCACCAAAGGTTCAGGTCCAGGGGGATTGATAACCTTCCTAGTAGTCATCAAAAGGGCTCAGGTCTGGACTTTGACATACCTTGTTTGACATACCTTGTTCTGTTCCTAGCTGTATTCTAACTTGATGTGTGATCTTAGACAACTCACATCCACCATCTGGGCCACAGTTTCTTCAGACCACATCTTTTCTCTCTGCCCAACTCCTCAAAGAATATTTGATAAATGTTTGTCGAGTGAATGAATGACTCCCCAGCGTCCCTTCCAGCACTGGTATTGTAAGTCTGTGAGCTAGAAACTTCTTTGGAAAAGAATGGAATTGGCCTAGAAGAAAAAGTTTGGCCCATTCTTGAGGAACCCTTGGTCACACTTCATTCTGTCCGTGTGATCTGCCCCTCATGAAAAACCTCCCCTTTCTCTTCATTCCCTCCCTTCATTTTCCATCTCCTCTCCACTCTACCCCAAACATATTATTGTGGGTTATGTCCCCCAAAAGGATATGTTCAAGTCCTAGCCCCCAGTCCCCGTGAATGTGACCTATCCAGAAATAGGGTCTTGGCAAATGTAATCAAGTTAAGACAAAATCATACTGGATTGGTGTGGGCCCTAATCCCATGACTGGTGTCCTTATAAGAAGAGGTAAATTTGGATACAGATACACACAGAGAACGCCATGTGGCAACAGAGGCAGAGATTGGAGTGACACATCCACAAACCAAGTGATGCCAAGGATTGCTGGCAGCCACCAGAAACTGGGAGAGAGGCATGGAACAGATTTTCCCCCTGATGCCCCAAGAAGGAACCAACCCTGATGACACCTTGATTTCAGACTTACAGCCTCCTAAACTGTAAGAGATTAAACTTGGGCTATTTTAAGCCACCCAGTTTGTGATACTCTGTTAGGGCACCCCCAGCAAATACATCCATCCAAGGCCATTATTTGGAAATCACCCTACTGATGCATATTAACAGAGCCCTAAAAAGCTCCAGGGGTCCTGACATCTCTCCAAATGCACACTGAAGATGAGTCATCATTGTGTCTATTGTGGATCTCTGACACCAAGAAGCCTAACTCTCCCATGGGGAAAGGAGGGAGGCCTCCCACATTATTATTTATTAGAAAGAGGATGCTAGGGGGTGGGGAGGAGAGTCACCAGCTGCTTTTATTCCCACCAGGGACAGCTCAAGAAAAAATGGACTTTTATCGCTATAAAAGGATGTCATAGTCACTTATTTTCACTCATTCAGTAAATGTGTATGGAGCACCTACTATGCCCAGTGCTGGTGGGTGACTGGAGAGAGTGTATATATGGATGGGGGAAGGATGCTAAAGAAATGTAACACACATTCCCTGGGTCCTATGAGCCAAGCTGGAGTAGGAGGCCTGCATGTAGCATGGTGGGTTACTAGCATGGACTTGGGAATCAGATAGTCCCAGCTTGGATCCTGGCTCGGCCACTGACTTCCGGTGTGATCTTCTTGAACATGTTACTTAATCTCCCAGAGGCTTAGGTTTATTTTGAGGATTAAATAAAATGATGTATATAGCACAAGGCCAGGCTAAGTGCTCCATAAATGTTAGTAATTCTCATTAATGTAGAGCAAAGATGTTTACCAGAAACAACTCAGGAAAAGAACAAGGTGATTTTGATGAGGTATGACCTCTGTCCAGTTCAGGCCCTCATCACCTCTTGCCAGACACGATCTGGTTGAATGCTCAGAACAACTCTGGGAGGAAATTAGTCTCATTTCACAAATCACGAAACTATGGCTCAGAGATGTAAAATAAGTTGGCCAAGCTCACAGAGCAAGGAATGTGGCAGAGCCAGGCGCAAACCAAAGTTCCCAAGCACATGTCTTCCTACTCCTAGGCAACATTTATATGCCAGTCAGAAGGGGGTTGGAGGGCAGGCAGCACATCGGAGAGGGCCTAGAGAACTTCACTTAAGCTGCAGTGGCTTCTATAGAAAGTACGTTGCTTGTACTGGATTTATACATTTATTCTTGTTTAATTAGCAAATACATCTCTAGTGTATACTATGGGGTGTTCTAAGCAGTTTATGTTAGTAACTCATTTCATCCTAACAAGAATCTATAAAATGGACATTGTTATTATTTCCATTTTACAGATGTGGAAATTGATATGCAGGGAGGTTAAGCAAGTTTCCTAACATCACACAGATAGTTGAGTAGTAGAAGCAGGATTCAAATCTGGATTTTAATTCCAGAGACAATGCTCTTAACCAGTGTTCTATTCTGTGGTATCTTTTTGTCAGGGGGTAATAGGTTGGCCGTTGGAGTGTGCACATAGTGGGGAACTGGGGAGGATTAACACCACACGCACACACACACACACACACACACACACACACACACACACACACACACACACATATACACATGCCACCCTTTGGTGCTATTGCTGCAATAAGACCATGAGTCATTTGACCTCTAGGGTGAATGGCAGGATGGGGGCTGTTTAGCCCTGGGATTCTCTGAGTCAACAACTTCTCATCCCTGGCCCACTTCCTGAAAACTCTTTGCGCCTCAGCTTTGGAAACCTTTTGAGCACAAAAAGCTCATTTCCTGTGGTCAGGAAGGATGGGACGAGTTCCTGATGACAGCTCATCTCCCTCACTAAGGCGCTCATAAAAGTGTTTCAAGGAGCCTGACTTATGGCTCCACTGTTTGTCAAGATCCCCTTCTGCAAGGAGCAACTCCAGTAATTTGGTGCTAGGAGATGTGCAAGAGAAACAAGCTCCTTTGAGTGCAGGAATTATTTATGATCCCAAGAAGAGAGAATGTCATTTGGAGAGATAACAAGCCTTCAGCACCACAACAGGCTGTTTAATATGCCACGAGGGATGGAAGGCAGCTTCAGAATTCCAAAGCTAGCTAGGAAGCCTTGAGAGATTGTGTACATGTGGGTTGTCTGTTCCTAGGAAAGCTCCTGGGATGATAACAAAAATGACAATAGCTATCAATTATGGAGGGTTTATCCCTGGGCCGGGGCCTATATATGAAATGTTTATATATATATATATGAAACTGAGACTTTGGGAAGTATATATACATATATATATACACACACACAGTAAGTCATTAAATTCTGACAACATTTCTATCCTATTTTACAAATGAGGAAAGTGAGGCACAGAGAGTTTAAGTAACTTGCCCAATGTCACACAGTCAATGAGTGGCCAAGTCAGGATTTTTTAACCCAAGCAGGTCTGCTTCTATGTTTGTGCTCTTAAGCACCAGTCATGTTTTAGGAGAAAATTGGGTTTTAAAGCAGTCTAGGAAGGTGAAATGTACGTATATTCAAAATTACCTTTGATGATCCCTTTAAATGCCTATAAAGTTTAGTATATTTAGTTTGAGGCATAGAGCCCTGTCCAGTAATCCATAAATATATAAAAGTTAGAGAACCATGGCCAGATGTGGTAGCTCACACCTGTGAATCCCAGAGTTTTGGGAAGCCCAAGTAGAAGGATTGCTTGAGGCCAGAAGTTCGAGACAAGCCTGGGCAACATAACAATTACCCGGTTGTTGGGGTGCATGCCTGTAGTCACAGCTACTCCTCGGGAGGCTGAGGCAGGAGGATCACTTGAGCCCAGGAGTTCAATGTTATGGTGAGCTATGATCACACCACTGCACTCCAGCCTGGATGATAGAGCATAATTCTGTCTCTAATAAATAAATAAATAAATAAATAAATAAATAAATAAATAAAATTAGAGAATCACTGAGCTAAACAAGTCTGTACACAGATGTTTGTGTTTTTAAACTACTATGCCTTTAGCTAAACTATCAAATCCCTAAGGTAAAAATGGAAAGACAGGCCGGACGCGGTGGCTTATGCCTGTAATCCCAGCACTTTGGGAGGCCAAGGCGGGCGGATCACCTGAGGTCAGCAGTTCGAGACCAGCCTGGCCAACATGGCGAAACCCTGCCTCTACTAAAAGTACAAAAACTAGCCGGGTGTGGTGGCAGATGCCTGTAATCCCAGCTACTCAGGAAGCTGAGTCAGGAGAATAGCTTGAATCCAGCAGGCAGAGGTTGCAGTGAGCCAAGATCGCACCATTGCACTCCAGTCTGGGTGACAAGAGCGAGATCGGACTCAAAAAAAAAAAACAAAAACAAAGGAAAGACAGAGAATTCTACAGTGCCCCTACCTACCTGGTGACTCTATTCTCTTTTAATATATAGCCTCTGCGACCTTAACACATGTCACTTGTCACAAGGTAGATTTGCTGTGGGATTAAGACATAACACCATCATATCTTGAGAGGAGACAAAATTCTATTAGAGAAGGGATTCTAAGTCCAATCCTAAATTAAATAAATCTGATACAATGAGACTAGCTTTGGGGGCCAGATAAACCTGGATTTGAACCCTAAATCTGCTACTTACTAGTTGTATAACATTGGGCAATTTGCTTAACTTTCCAAAGTCTCGGTTTCTTAATCCATAGAATGGTCACAGTAATTCCACCATGTTGAGAAGACTGAATTTAAAAGTTTCTAAAGTAATGAGCTTCAGTATAAATCACTGTAACTCAGCATTAGCTCTTAATAGCTGTTTGACCTAAATTATGTCACATGGCCTCTCTGAGCCTCATTTTCTCTCCTTTGTAACACGGGCATAACTGTTCTGCCTACTAATCTCGAAGGTCACTGTAAGGAAACAGTAAAACGCTGTACAAATTATGTACAAGGATTTTCTCAATTGCTCAGCACACCTGGAATTTTGAGGAGGTGCTAGGAGACCCCTGCTGGATTAAAAAAAACTCGCGATTGTCCCGGGTCTGAAGTCAAAAATGATCTTAGATCTCCACTTTTGCCATTTAATGTTGTTGTATGATTTTGAGTGAATGATCTAACCTCTCTGAGCCTCCACTTTCCCTGCTATCTAGTGGAGTTAATAGGACAGACATCACTTTCTGCAGCAAAGTGTTAAGGCACGTGGTAAGTGCTCAATAAATGTTGGCTGAATCTGGATCTCTCTGGCTGAGACAAATCTCTCCATCCGCGAGGTGGGAAAACTGCGCGTGGTCGCCATGTGGAGCTCAGGTAGAGGAGATGCTCCCGGGGGCACCGGGCTCCGGCGCCTCCCCACTCCCCCGCCCACCAGCCCGCCCGTTGCCATGGCCACCGGTTCAGGCTGGGAGCAGCACTAAGGCGTGTTCCGCCCAATCCCCGCCCTTCCAGGGTGACCATTGGCTGGAGCGGCCACGTGACGCGCGCTGTTATGCTAATATATGGTAATATAGCCCACGCCCCTCCTCCGCGGGCAGCGTCCGAGTAGCCAGCAGGGTGCGCGGCGCCGAGCTGAGGGGGCGGGCTGAGGGGCGGCCCCCGGGAGAGAGCGGCCAGGTGGAGGAGGAGCGCGGAGGCGACCGCAGGTAACGGGCGGGCGCGTGCGCGCTGGGGCCAGCTCGCGGCTGACGGGCAGCGCGCGAGGGACACCGGCCGCCGAGCTGCCGGCTTAACCCTTTGGGCACCCAGCTGTCACGGTCGGGCCGGAGCGCTCGGCCGGGACGGGCCGCGCGGGGCGGGGCATTGCCATGGGCACGGACAGGCGGGCGGCAGGCGGCCTGACCCCTGGTCCGCGGCGTGGGGCGCGCGCTGGGAGCCCGCAGTCCCGGCCGGCGACCGGCAGAGCGCGGCGCCTCCGGGCCGGAACCCGCCGCGAGGAGGGCTGCGGGGAGCTCTGGGGCCGAGGCTTGCCGGGGGGCTGCCGGGAACCGGAACGGGAACGGGCCGAGGTCCCGTCACTGACTCGCTTTCTCCGGGGACCGAGCCCCCTCCCGCGGAGAGGCCCGCGCCGCGGCAGCCCGTGGCCTTGCGCGGCCTGCGCCTGCTCCGCTCGTCCCGCAGAGTGCGGTGAGACCCGGGCGTCGGGCCTGACCAGGGCGCCCGCTCCCCAGCCGCGGCGTGACAGCCCAGCCGCCGGCACTTTCGGTCCAGAGTCAAGCGTGGCGTGGGGGGCCCCAGCAGAGGGAACCGGGGGTTGCTGGAACTGGGAGGAGAGAACAGCCCCCTAAAAGAAAAGCGGGCCCCAAGGTTGGAGAAGGAGGGATGCCCTAGAAAGGCGCTGGTCCCTTGTTTTCTGTGCTGGGTGATGACCTGAGACCCAAGGGAAAAGGTCGCTGCTGGACACCTGGATCGGGTCTGTCATGCACAGAGGAAGCGGCTGTTCTACGTGAGTGTCTAACAAATTTCTTATAAGGCGAGGTTTAAATTCATCTCCCCCCCTCCCCCCTCCTAGGTCTGCTATAGAAGTGTCTTCTTGTAATTATCCCCCTCCCCCAATTCACTAAGACTGGTGGCAGCTTTAGGCGCACAGTGTAATTTAGCTTTCGCTACAATAGAAATGGTAGGAGGAGAGATGCGCTACTGATACTAAGCTTGCCCTGGGAGTTTCTTGGAAGTGTGGGGGAAAAAAATATTTCTGTCACCAGTGGGGATGAAAAATCGGCTAATGCGCCCGTGATATCAATAGAGTTTCTTTTATGAGTCTAAAGTCGTTCCTTCTAAATCAAGAGAAAACGCGGTTACAATTGAAAAGTACCAGAAACCAATTTGATTTTGCAAGTGAAGTGCAAATTGCACTTCCACGTTGCTGTTGATGTCTTTTATCACCCAACAACAAATACTTGGCATATGCCAGGCACTCTGCTATGTCTTGGGGATGCAAAGATGAATAAGATAATTAGTCCTTGTCCTGAAAGAAGTGGTGGGAGAAACATACGAAATTGCTAGTAAAAGTGATTAACAGCATAATAGACGTGAATGCAAAGGGCTGTGGAAGCACAGAGGAGGGAACAATTAGCTGTCTGAGAGGACCAGGGAAGGCTTTCCAGAGAACACATTTAAGCAAGGTGTTGAAGGATGAATAGGAGTTTGCCTTGCAGAGAAAATTGGAAAGGACTGAAAAGGCAGCCAAAGCGGGGGAACAGCGAATGCAGCCACATAAAGAATATGTTATCTCTAGGGAATGGCTTTCTATTGGAACTATGGCTTTTTTTCCTTCCTCTGTAATGTAACTTTCTAAAAGTAGCCTAGAATTTCTCATTCCCAGCACAGTTGTCCAGTGATATTTTTCTTATTGTTTTCTTCCCCATATTTTCCCCTCATCAGTTTTTCTGAGCCTCATTCCTGGTCTTTGTCACCCATATCTTTCTAAGTAAGGGTCCATCACGTGGAGGTGGAATAGCAGTAGTTTTCAATTGCTCCAAGGGAGAGGGCCTGAGAACTGGGCATAATGTTTGGCACTAGAGGCAGCATCTGAGAAGGGCAAATCTAAATCACACAAAAAGAGAATATATGGCCATAACTAGGGAAGCAATGCTGAATGTCAAATTTGTGAGACCTGGGGAAATAAGTAGTAAGATCAGAAACTGGAAGGATCTGGGTTAAGAGAGGTTTGGATTGTGAGATGGGTCAGGGCAAGTAGTCCAGGACTGAGACCATGAATCCTGCAAGTGCAGCTGAGCCCACTGTTGCATGGTGCCAGCTGTGCACAACAGCAGTGGATCTGCCAGACCGGGCCAGGCCCTCCATAGGCTTTCCAATGCCTCCTCCTTTCTGTTCACCCTCCCTCCTTACTATTATCCTCTTCTCTTCGTCCCAGTTTCCACCCATGTCTCACATGCATTGGGCTTTTTTTAATGAGGTCTTAGCTAACAGAGCAGAGAAAATCCCATTCTGCTGTCTTAGCATCTATCTCTAGAACTATAAATAGTCCATTTAACCTCATTAGCCATCAACTAGCCAGCCTATTTTTACTTTCTGATCATTTAGAAGCTGAGCAAGGTTGGGCCCAGAGTAGCAAAGTGGACCTCATCCCCAAAACTCTCCTAATATTTGAATCAGATAAAGGCCTTTTTGCTTTGCTTATACCAAATTTATTTTTAGAATGGATTATGGCGAGTTTTTGGCAAATTTCCTGTTTTGAATTATATTACAGATCAAGTCGTGTAAAGAAGGTGTCACTGGGGTGACATGCTTAATACGGTCTGCTAAGATTGATGATACTATAAGTGCTGGAAAATCATGGGCGGTATTTAAGCAATCTTCTCAATCAGTGTATTTACTGAACACCTGCTTGTGTGCAAACACTATCCTGTATTTGTGATGTGGAGGAGACAGGAAAATGAGAGTGGTGGTGTAGTATGGGGGTTATTCTCAGCTAAACAAAGATTTGGATCCCAGTTCTACCAGGTACTTGCTATATGACTTTGACTTCAGTTTCTTCATCTGTAATAATGCCACCTACCCAATATAGTTGTGAGGACTAAATGAAATCACAAATGTATAGCAGTCATTTAGTACCTTTTTGAGATGCTTAATGCGTGGTATTATAGGAGTTGAGAAAAGAAAAAAAGTGGTGATAATTGAAGCCATATGATTAGCTGAGTTCACCGCTGGTAACAGCATAGAAATAGAATAGAGGACGAAGGACTGAAGCTTGAAGATATATCCCACATTTAGGGAGGGAGGGAGAAGACATGGAGTCCGTATGGTAGAAAATAAGAAAAGAAGCAAGAGAACCATCTAATGTATTCATCCAACAAATGCATTCTATTCACCACCATTTGTTGTGTACCTGACAGATGCCAAGGCCAGTTAGACATGCTATTAACCATGAGAGTGTAGTATCACAGAAGTCAAGAGAAGAAAAAGTTTTGAGCTGCAGAAATTGGTCAGCAGTATGAAATTGTACAGAAAGAGTGGGAAACATTCATTATATTTAGTAAACAGAAGGTCATTAGTAACTTTTTGAAAATGATAGCTTCAGTAGAGAGGCGGGGGTGGCCATGGGGATATTAAAAGCCACATGAGAGAGAACTGTGGCATGAGATGCAGATAAGAAGTGGAGACAGCATGCGGATCACCTTTTGTATGTTTGGCAATGAAAGGAAGAAAAGAAATAGAAAAGTGATTAGCGAAGGCAGCACAGTCAAGCGGAAGATTAATTTTCCCTGTCTGCTTCATTATTTTAGTTGACCTAAAATATTATTCTTTTTCTTTCATATCCTTAATAGCAAGTCAGCAGTTCATTTCTTAAACTTACTGCTTTGATAACTACCTGTATGTTTCACTGAACAGTGATAGTGTAGCTATCGTTTATTGAGTGCTCACTATGTGCTAGGCATTGTGCTAAGCTCTTTGTATACATTCTGTTCATTATCCCATTTAATCTTCCCAGCACCAGATTATAACCACACAACCTCTTGGCAGCATGGAAAGACTGAGTAAATTGCCAGAGGTCACATAGCTAATGAGTGGCACAGATGGGATTTGGATCCAGCTCAGACTCTAAAGCTTTCCTGAAGGATCATGCTATATAGTCTCTGAAGTCAGGACCAGCTTTGTGGGTATGCAACCTGTGCAGTCTCCCAGGGCCCTGTGTTTAGAGGGGCCCCATGCTTGGTTTAATACTCTCTTGTTGCTGTCTTGAAATTCTTAATGATTTTTAACAAGGGGGTTCTACATTTTCATTTTGCACCAGGCCCCACAAATTATGTACCCAGTTCTGCCTGAAGGTATCTGTACTACCTCCTGAAGGTAGGAAAGCATTTTGTGCTGTGGCCTTTGGTTTGGGTAGGTGGCCTAAGTCCTTGCTGTGTCGTGCTGCACAATCACATTTTCCTATGGTCCCCTCATTTTGGACTCTGTGAGTTTGCTGGTGTGAAGGGCAAAAGGAAATGCCCAGTCAATATGAAGAGAATAGAGAATAAAGAGGCAAGGAATTGCTTACTTGACAGACTTCTGGAAACTCATCCACCATGTTTTGAGGGTATTACTGAAGAGAGTTATAGTCCTGATGCTATTGTTACTCCCAGTTTAAATACAACACAAGTTCATTTCTATTCCTTTTGTAGCCAGGTATACCCATTTGTTCATGGGAAGATATGGAGACCATTTTTCAACCTACTGAAACAGAAATTGGAGTGGAACAGGTACACTACGACTTGTCTGCCCTCATCTGGTGCCTTTTTAACCAGGTTGATGCCACCCTTTGACCCTCAAACCATGGACCCCCCCAGCAGCTTTGAACCCCACTGGTTGCCACCATTGTCTGGAATGCTTCTGTTCTGTCCTGCCTTTGTTGCCTACTCTGTTCCTTCATCTACCCACATGAATCATGAAAAACAGAAACTTCTATTTTCTCTCATTTTTGGCTTTAGAAAAGAAATAGAAAAGTGATTAGCGAACTGACAACCAATTAGGTTTTTCTGGGTTTTATGGTTATGGTTCTCTCAGAAACAATTTTTACTCATCCTCTTTCTCCTCTCACTTCTGGTCTCTCTGAGTAATGATTTGACCAAGTCCTGGCATCACTTGACACTTACCACTTGACCACGTCCTACGCCAACTAACCTGGATTCCTTTGTGGGGGAAATCAGACAAGACTGAGATTGTGTTGCCTCCTCCCATTACCTGTCTCATCCCCGTTCAGAGTGTTTGTTCTCATTTTCTATGCCCAAAATGTACCAGGTAAGCCTAAGAAAACGTGAGACGAAAAATATGAAGAGATGTCCAATATAACCTGCAGTATACATCATGAAACGTAGTTTACATGGCTGGGCTGGGTCTTCTCCATAGTCTCCTAGTTATGCTGTGGCATGGTCTCCATAAGGCACTGTAGTAGTTATCCATTGCTGTATAACAAATTACCCCAACATTTACCAGCTTAAAACAAAATTTTCTACTTATCTTTTAAGACTCAATTCAAGCATTGCCTCTCAGAAGGCATTTCCCAGCTTGCTTTTTAAGAATTAGTAATCTTCCTCTTTGATATTTCTTCGTACTTTAGCATCTCGTTATAGCATTTACCACATTGTTATAATTGCTAGGGACCATGTCTTTTTCATACCCTTAACTTCAGTTCCTAAAACTATTTCTTGAACATCACAGATGCTCAGTAAATGGTTGTTAAAAGAGCTTAAGAATAACTCATACCTTTATCAGCTTTCACTTTATTCTTTATAAAACGTAGGTATATTGCAAAGTATCTAGCCTTGTTTCCTGTGATAGGCTCATATATCATTGTTGTTGAAGGTTAAATGTAAAGAAACTGTTGTATATGTCCAAGACTGCTTGACTTGCCAACTTATCTACTCCAGTGAAGACTTCTTGAACTTACCTTTATCTGTAGGTCTCTGTGCCATTCCTAGTCTGAAACCAATTCTGGCCCTTATAGGAAATTATACAGTGAGCACCCCTAGTCCAAAGATACTTGGTTCAATAATAAAGTCAACATTTATTCACTATTCATATATTTGACTGTTAAATTTTATGAGGGTACATCTGTGTCTGGCTTATTCACTGCTCTTTTCCCGACACCATGCCCTAGTAGATGCACAGCAAATACTTAGTGAATGAATTAATGAAACTCAGTTCTTGATAACTCATGTCCCATTCCTGTTATCCAGATTCTGACCTCTGATCACCCAGAATCTTAGGCCTGATTCATCATTTCATGTGACCCAGACTTTTTGTTTTGGTCCTTGACTTTTATCTTCCAGGGCCTTATTATGGCTGGATAAGAATCTGACCCCTTGCTTACTCAGAACTAAAGTATCTCTTTGTTTCTTGATCATCCTAACTAATAATATAGGCCAGATACCCTTAGAAAAATATTATTTTCTCTACCTGAAGCCATAAACATTCAGAATACAGATTAAATGTATTTAAAAATATTTAAACTGAAGATAATTATTTTCAAATTTCTAAAGAAACAGGCCCTTTAAGAAACAAGTTTTGGGCAGAGACCAGCGTCTAAAATTTTGTGAGTCTATTAGAATGATTAACTTGTAAGCTTCAGCAAATCAATGCAAATTAATTTTTATACCCACCAGTGAATCAAAGGAGGGGAGGGAATTGAGTGAGTGTGTAAATATGGTTGCCAGGGAAACTTTTCCTGACAGAAGAGAGAACCTCGCAGGAATTTATACAGGCCCACAGAAGCAATGTAACCTGATCTTTCTCTGTTCTCTTTCTGATGGGGGAAGAAAAGATGTAAAAACCATGGGTACAGATAAAGGTGGCTTTAGACTTTTCAAGAGACTTGAGGAGTAAGTTCTCCAGAACAAATGATGACTATTATAAGGCACCCGTTCCTTCTAAGGAACCATCTGGAAATGAATCTATCTCTAAAATAGTATTAATGAATCAATCTCTATAATAGTATTAATTTACTCAACAAATATTCAGCACTTTTTTTGTTGTTTTGCTTTTTTGTTTTGGTTTTTTTTTTTTTTTTTTTTTTTGAGACGGAGTCTCGTTCTGTCGACCTGGCTGGAGTGTGCAATGGTGCAATCTCAGCTCACTGCGACCTCCACCTCCTGGGTTCAAGTGATTCTCCTGCCTCAGCCTCCCGAGTAGCTGGAACTGCAGGTGTGCGCCACCATGCCTGGCTAATTTTTGTATTTTTGGTATAGATGTGGTTTCACCACGTTGTCCAGGCTGGTGTTGAACTCCTGATCTCGTGATCCGCCCTCCTCGGCCTCCCATAGTGCTGGGATTACAGGCGTCAGTCATGTGCCTGGCCTTATTCAGCACTTTCTAAATAAAAAATATGTATTTCCATTGTCCAGAAGGAAATATAATTATAAGCAGTTGATAATTTGAAAGTACTGCCTTACACCTAGTTCTTCCAAGTTTTGCCCCAAATTAATTTTTTTAGTATAGGGTAATGTGAACTTAATTAAATATTTAATGCTGTTTCTAGAAATAAAATTCTGCTTCTGTACAAAAAGCTTAACAGGAGTGTATCTTCTGTTATTTCCATTCTTTGGTTGCTGCTCCTGAGAAAAAACTAATTCATTGGTCCATAAAGCCATACCCCCATACCCCAAAGTAAATGTTCATGTAGTGACAGTGTCATCTTAATTTTAGATAGAGTACCAGTGAAGGACACATCCATCTCCTTGATGGCTAAAATCATGAGATCCTTCTTATTTTAGCTGTACGGGACGGATGGTTTCAGGTCTTAAAATCTTGGCTGTAAAATGCATTTGGATTGAAATATGGAACACTGTCCCATATCTGAAGCCTACCATTCAGTGTCTCCATTCCTTCTCTTCCCACTTTTATTTTGTTTTCAGTTACAAATAAGGCTTGTATTTGTTTGAAAAAATATATAATTTTTAAGCCCTTTAATACTTTAATGTGCTAGAGTTATGTTCCAAGCACAGTATCTTCCACTGGCCTGCAGAGAGACAGTTGGAGGTAAGGGTTCACTGCAGGGACACTAGAGCCATAATGCTGGGGTTCTAGCCTTGCCTCTGCCACTCATGAGCTGTGAACTTCCCAGCCTCCTTCCATCTGTACTCTCTCTGCTCCAATCTTCTTGGGTATAGTGGGGGAGAATCACAGTCCCTACCTCGAAGAATTATAGAATTAAACAGGTTAATAATGTGAGGTACATGATAAGAATTGTGTAGGTTTTACCTTTCATTATTTCCTGGGGCCTACTAGATAGAGTTGATATTTGAAGGAAGAGAAAGTTGAGATGTATAAAGGTATAATAACTTGCCTAAAGTATACAGTAAATTTAGGCTCAGACTATTCTCATTCTTAAGTTAGCAAGGAAGTTTTCCATTCCACTTAGTAAGAGAGAGAGAAAATGAGAATTAGAATAAGAGGGCAGAACTTGGCTTTTAGGGCATTTTGAAATAGAGGTTACTTCACATAAGATAGTGACACTAAAGCACATGAAAATGAAATTGCCTTCTCAAAGGCAGAGTATTAGAAATGGTTTGGAATAATATAAGTAGGGAATGTGATACTAGGTCAAGCCCATTGTATAACTGGCCCCAAATTTGGTTTCTGATCATGATAACAGAGCTCAGTTGGAAGGGTGTATTGTAGCTGCAAGCCATGACAAAATCTTCTGATTACAGGGATGGGCTTGCCCATCCCTAACTGTCTTTTAGTATCCTTCTGTCTTTGTTTACCTGAGTATTTAAGCTTTATTTCTATTTTTGGCCTCTACAATCTTATTTATTTATTCAACAAACATTTAATAAGCTTCTATACCTCACTCTAGCAGCTGGGGATGCAAAGATGAGGAGAACCCAGGCCTGGTACTACAGAGGTTTCTAAAGAAAGAAAGACATGGAAACATTAATTATGGTATTGTACTTAGTACCATAATAGAAGTATAGTCCCTGCTTAGAAATGTTAGGAAAAGTTTTCTGGCAAAAGTGACCGGGTAAGAAGGAGCTTCTCAGCCAGACAGAAGCAATGTCTGCAAAGGTGAGGTTGTATTTGCTTGAGAGAGCACATATGGGGAACCTCCAAACAACCTTTCAAGACCACAGCAGAACATTTGAGGAGGGTCATTGCAGAAACAAGGCTGAAAAGTAGGCTGGCATCAAATCACAAAAGGCTTGGTTTACCAGGCTAAGGAATTTGGACTTTATGGTGGAGGCCATAGGGAGCTGTTAAAGCCCTTAGGAGTAACGTGATCAGATCTGCCTTTTAGAAAGAACACATCAGCAATGTGAAGGGTGGTTTGGACAGGAGTGAGACCAGAGACGGAATCATGCAGTTAGCGAAGAACCTTTAATGAGCCTTCTTGTCTACTGCCAGTATGTTTACTCTTGAATATATATGTTTGTTCATTCAACCCCAGTTTGTTAATGGCATGTGAGATACTAGACTCGCTGCTGGAAATACTGAGAAACAACACACCACCCATGTCTTGGAGTTGCTTGCAGTGTTTTATTTGTCCTAAACACAAACTTCCTTGAGTTTTCAGCTTCTCTTGTCTATCCTCTACTTCATCTCAGTCCCAGGACTGGGGTTCTGGTATGTTGAAATGAGCTCATTTGGGTTTATCTTGTCTGTACTCCTCATGACATCACGCATAACTCCTTCCTTTCAGCCTTCATATTTCCAGAGTGCAAAGTTCTAATCATTTAATAAGTTCCTGTAGAGAATGCATCTGTTACATCCCTTTACTTAGACTTCTGCTATTTAAATTCTTATTTTTTTCTTATTTCCCCCAACCTCAAGTACTGTGTGTCAGCGCTCTTAGTCACACACTTTGCCCTACTTCCTGTCCTTTACTAGCTTACGAAGTCCCGTCTTTATTCGTCTTTTCCTGTTTCCCCAAGGATATGCATACCAGAATTGTAGACTACATTATTTTCTTTGCTTTTCTCATGTGGGTGCCTTTCCCCCATGAGATCACAGTCCCCAGAGGAATAGTTCCTGACAATAAAGAAACTGAAGATAAGACAATATTTCTCCTGAAATAGAAGAGATGGAGTTGTATTAGAAACGGTAGTGTTTATTACATAATAATAATTGGAATTACAACTTATTGAGTGCTCATATATGATAATTGTCATGCTAGAGCATTACGTGAATTCTTATTTAATCCTCACAGCTACTCTGAGGTAAGTACTCATGTCATTTCCATCTTACAGATGAAGAAACAGGCTCAAAGAGGTGAAAATAGTCTGGCCACGGTGGCTTACACCTGTAATCACAGCACGTTGGGAGACTGAGGCAGGAGGATCACTTGAGCTCAAGAGTTCGAGACTAATCTGGGCAACATGGCAAGACCTTGTCTCTACAAAAAAATTTAAAAATAAGCCAGGTGTGGTAGTATGCACCTGTGGTCTCAGCTACTCAGGAGGCTGAGGTGGGAGGATCGCTTGAGCCCATGAGGTCAAGGTTGCAGTGAACTATGATCATGCCACCACACTCCAGCCTGGGTGACAAAAAGGAAAGAAAAAAAAAAGAGGTGAAATAACTTGTCCAAGTTCAAATCATGAATACATTAGCCAGATTTTGAACTGAGGACTGACTCTAGAACTGAAGTTCTTCATTGCTGTGTAATGTAGGGTGAACATGTAGGCTTTGAGTTCCAGTACCTGTGGTCATTAAGAGTGAGCTGATTTTTTTCAATCTTCCTTTAGTTATAACTGCCATCACCAAATCTAGTTTCTCTTTATCTTCTTGATTCTTACTAGTGATCTTAGTAAGCTGTTTTATTTGAATCATAAGAAGGTCCAGGCGTGTTTCCCCCCCCCGCAAAGTTTGTGATCAGTGTCATAATTGTATAGATTTGAGTTTGTATGTTAGCACTATTGTGGTGTTATAGTTCATTGTAGATACTATGCTTACAGTTTTGGGACCTATCTCTAGGTGAATGGATTGTGCCTTGAAACATGGTTGCATAACAGGTTTGTTGTAGAGAGAGCTAAATATCCTTTAAAAATAAATGTTGTTTATGTAATAATTTCCACACCACATCAGCCTTCCCTAGTGATAAGTAGTAGGCTGAATAATGACCACCCAAATATATTAGCTCCTTATCCCCAGAACTTGTAAATATTACCTTATAAGGAAAAGGAATATTTGCAGATGTGATTAAAGATCTTGACATGGGGGGATTATATCTGGGTGGGCGCTAAATACAATCACAAGTGTCCTTATAAGAGAGAGGTGGCCAGGCATGGTGGCTCACGCCTGTAATCCCAGCACTTTAGGAGGCCGAGGCGGGTGGATCACAAGGTCAGGAGATCGAGACCATCCTGGCTAACATGGTGAAACCCCGTCTCTACTAAAAATACAAAAAATTAGCCGGGTGTGGTAGTGGGCGCCTATAGTCCCAGCTACTCGGGAGGCTGAGGCAGGAGAATGGCATGAACCTGGGAGGTGGAGCTTGCAGTGAGCTGAGATCGCGCCACTGCACTCCAGCCTGGGCAACAGAGCGAGACTCCATCTCAAAAAAAATAAAAGAGAGAGGCAGAAGGAGACATAGACAAGGTGGAGACAATGGACATGGAGGTTATATCTGGGTGGGCCCTAAATACAATCACAAGTGTCCTTAGAGAGGCAGAGGGAGACACAGACAACATGGAGACAATGTAAACACAGACGCAAAGATTGGATAGATTCTTCCCTAGAACCTCCAGAGGGAGAGCACAGCCTGCTGACCCCTTGATTTCTACCCAGTGAAGCTAATATTGAACTTCAGGCCTCCAGAACTGTGAGAGAATAAGTTTCTGTTGTTTTAAGCCACTAAGTTTGTCATCATTTTTATGGCAGCAACAGGGGACTAAACAACGAGGGTAGTCACTTATCGTACTGCTTAGCTCATTTTGAGAGAAAATATTATGACTTAATAAAGACGACAACCAACTAATATAACATGTATAATAATAATTTCAGCAAACGTTTATGTAGTCTTTACTATGTGCCAGGCACTGGTGTAAGCATTTGAAATGTATTTACTCATTTATTCTTCATAGCAACTCCCATAATGGGGGTTCTGTTTTAAATGGGAAGTGCACAGAGAAGTTAGGTAACTTGGCCAAAGTGATGCAGTTAGTAAATAGTGGGGCCAGGACCTGAACCAAGGCAGACAGTTTGATTTCAAAAGGCCATGCTATTAAACACTATGCTATACAGGGCTTTACACTGGGCAAGCATTCCACAAAGGACAAAGTGACAGTGTCTAAAGTCTTTTCAATCTTCTAGCCTCTTCTCCATGTTTTTTGCTGTGTTCACTGTTTTTAACCTTTTCCATTAGGTAGACTTTATCTTTAATATTTTTTCTCTTCTAAGTATCCTTGTGTAGTTTTGGTATCGGGGTAATTCTGGCCTCATGAAATGAGTAGGTAGGAGTTTCTTTTTCTGTTTTCCAGAAGAGTTTATATAGTATTGGCATTGTTTCTTTTTTTGAATATTTAGTAGAATTCACCAATAAAGCCATCTGTGCCTGGAGTTATCTTTGTGAATAGATTTTAAACCAAGAATTCAGGTATTTTAATAGCTATAGGGCTATTCAGGTTATCTATTTCTTCTTGAGTGAGCTCTGACAGTTTGTGTCTTTCGAAGAATTTGTCCATTTCACCTAAGTTGTTTAAGTTATTGATATAAAGTGGTTCATAATATTGTTTCATTATCCTTTTGATGTCTACAAGATTTCTTTCATTCCTGTCACTGGTGATTTGTGTCCTCTTTCTCTCTCTCTCTCTCTCTTGCTCCTTTTTCTGATCAATCTGGCTAGAGGTTTATCAATTGTATTGATCTTTTCAAAGAGCCAGCTTTTCATTTCATCGATTTTCTCTCTAGTTTTTCTGTGTTCTATTTCATTGTTTTCCACTCTTTATTATTTCCTTCCTTTTGTTTGCTTTGCATTTTATTTACTCTTCTTTCGCTAACAAAATAGAAGCTGAGGTTAATGATTTGAGATCTTTCTTCTTTTCTAACACTAGTGTTTTAATGCTATAAAATTTCCTTTAAGTACTACTTTAGCTATATCCTACAGATTTTGATATGTAATGTTTTTGTTTTCACTAGGTTTAAAATATTTTCTAATTTTCCCTAGGATTTCTTCTTTGACCCATGAGTTATTTTGAAGTGCATTGTTTGGTTTTCAAATATTAGGGATTTTCCTAATGATTCAAATTAGGGATTTCCTAATGTTATTGCTTTCAAGTATAATTCTGTTCTGCTTAGAGAATATGCTTTATATGATTTCAGTTATCTTAAATTTATTGAGACTTATTTTATGGCCCAGAATGTATATTCTGTTGTCATTAGGTGGAATGTTCTATGTATCTAAATTAGGTTTGTAGTGTTGTTCAAGTCTTTTATATCTGTATTAATTTTTACATCTACTTGTGTCATCAATTACTAAGAGAGGAGTATTAAAGTCTCCAACTATAATGGTAAACTTGTGTTTTCCTCCTTTTAGTGCTGTCAGATCTTACTTTATGTGTTTTGAAACTCTGTTACTAGGTACATACACATTTAGGATTGTATGTTCTCTTGATGAACTGCCCCTTTATCATTATAAGATTACCTTCTTTTTTCTGGCAATATTCCTTCTTCTGCAGTCTATTTTGTCTGATATTGATATAATCATTGCAGCTTTCTTATGGTTATTGTTTGCATGGTGTATCTTTTCCACCATTTTACTTTTAGCCTATATATGTCTTTATTTTTAAAGTATGTTTCTGTAGAAAGCATATCTTTGGTTTTTAATCCAATATGAAAATTTCTGCTTTTTAATTGGGATGTTTAAACAATTTACACTCATTATAATTATTGGGATAGCTGGCCTTGAATTGACATTCTTGCTGTTTGTTTTCTATTTGTCCTATCTGTTCTTTGTTCCTTTTTTTCTCTTTTTTTTTGGCCTCATTTTGGATTATTTGAGTTTCTTAATCTTGACCCCATATTGTCCTTGTTACTGCATCATTGCTTATGTGTCTTCGTTTTATCTTTTCTTAGTATTTGTCCTCCTGTTTATAACATATGTCTTTAACTTATCCCTGTCTATCTCCAAATAATATATATCACTTTACATATAGTAGAAAAACATTAAAACTATATACTTCCATTTTTCCCTTCTGGTCCTTTGAGTTATTGTATTTTATTTAACATATTTTATTATTACTTTAAGTAGTCAATTATCTTTTAAAGATATTTAAAAATGAGGAAACATGACCTTTGTATTTACTCACCTATTTACTGTTTCAGATGTCCTTTTTATTCCTTTGTGTTTCTGTTATCAATTTCTTTAGACTAAATAACTTTCTTTAATATTTTTGATAGTGCAGTTATGCTGGAATTAATTATTTCAGTGTTTATCTGTCTGAAAAGTTCTATTTTACCTTTGAGAGATATTTTTACTAGGTAAAGAATTCTAGGTTAATAGTTTCTTCCAGGACTTTAAAGATGTCTGTCCATTGCCTACTGGTTTGCACAGTTTATGAGAAGAAATCTGCTGTAATTCTTTTTTTTTTTTTTTTTTTTTTTGAGACAGAATCTCGCTCTGTTGCCCAGGCTGGAGTGCAGTGGCGCGATCTTGGCTCACTGCAACCTCTGCCTCCTGGGTTCACGCCATTTTGCTGCCTCAGCCTCCCAAGTAGCTGGGACTACAGGTGCCTGCTACCATGCCTGGCTAATTTTTTTTTTTTTTTTTTTTTGTATTTTTAGTAGAGACAGGGTTTCACCGTGTTAGCCAGGATAGTCTCAGTCTCCTGACCTCATGATCCACCCGCCTCAACCTCCCAAAGTGCTAGGATTACAGGCATGAGCCACTGCTCCTGGCCAGAAATCTGCTGTAATTCTTATCTATGTTGCTGTAATGTCTTTTTTCTCTGGTTACTTTTAAGGTTTTCTTTTCATCACTTCAGCAGTTTTATTATGATGTTCGTTGGAGTCACTTTCTGTATATTATGCTTGGATTTAGGGATTTCATCAAATTTGGAAAACTTTTAGCTATGGTTTCTTCAAATTTTTTTTTATGTTCCCTTCCCCCCCACATCTCTTTTCCTTCTGGAACTCCAATTTCATGAATATTAGATTGCTTGATATTGTCCCACAGGTCACTGATGCTCTGTTCATTTGTATTCAGTCTCCTGGGTCTCTGTGCCTCATTTTGGATAATTTCTAATTCTGTGTCTTCAAGTTCATCTTTACTTCTGAAGTTTACAATCTGTTGTTAATCTCATCCAGTCTATTTTTGGTTTCAGATGTTGTATTCTTAGTCTCTAAAAGTTTAATTTATGTCTTTTTTACACTTTCCCTTTCTCTTGTCCTCATGTTCATGTTCATGTCCTCAAGTTTTCCTCCACTTCTTGAACATGTGGAACCTATTTAGTAAAAGTATTTTAATATACTTGTTTGCTAGTTCTTTCATCCATGTCATTTCTGAGTACCTTTTTACTTATTTATTTTTTCTTCTGGCTAAAAGTCTGATCTTCCCATTTCTTTGCATGCCTGGTAATTTTTTATGGGGGACTAGGTATTGTTAATTTTATATTCTTGATTATTAAATTTCATTATATTTCTTTAATTAGTGTTGACTTTTATTTTGGATGCAGTTATGTTACCTAGGATTACTTTGATCCTTTCAAACATTGCTTCTAAGCTTTATTATGGTGGGTCCAGAGCAGCCGTTGGTCTAGAACCAATTTAGCCCTCACTACTTTGGCAGTATTCTTCTGGGGGTTGTATCTAATTCCTTGTCTATTACAAGGTCTTTCTGCTCAGATAGATGTGAACACAAACTATTTACAGCCCTGTAAGAACTCTGGGAATGGTTCTGCCTGCTCCCTTCCAGTAGTCTTGAGGAGTTTCGTCTCATGCATGTGCAGACCAGTACTTAGTCAAAGACTCTAGGGAGGCCTGTTGGTAGAACTCTAGAGTGTTCTCTCTATCTCCAGTTCTCTGTCCCACAAATTCTAGTCACTTTGCCCTCCTGGAGGTCTAATCTCAGTCACCTCGACTCAGTGAGATCCATTCCCCCTCCCTGTACTGCATCCAGGAACTGTCTGTAGGCAGTAAACTGGTACACTCGTAGGGCTCACTTTGTGTCCCTTTTCTTAGCGATCACAGGCCTGTGCTGCCTGTCAGCCAATGTCTGAAAACCATTTCTTTCTATATTTAGTCCAATTTTTTTAGTTGCTTAAGGCAGGAGAGTAAATCTGGTCCCTGTTTCTTTAACTTCTAAATAGAAGTTTCAAACTTATTTTTTAGAGAACTTACATGTTGACTACTAGTAGATTCCTTTCTTTAAAGAAATTCTGTCATTTAAAATATGGCTTGTGAATAGTTAAAAAGTAGATCTGCATTTAAAGTAACAAAATTCTACATGATAAATTAAAAATAGGATTTAGGAGATTTAGATCTTCCCCACCTTGCTATCTAGAATACGATTAGAGAGTAATTCATTGCTATTAGAATGGCAGAGGGTTGAAAAGGAATTTCAAAATAAGGCTAAGGCAGACCAGAGTGTGATTTACTGCAGATCCATGGTTGTACAGAGCTGTAACCAGTTACTGAATCTTGGCTATAAACCCTTCAACTGCCCTACTGTCTATTTAAATTCTTTGTCAGTGGGCTTCAGTGTTTAAATGTTTACTTTGATAAACATCCCAATATTCAAACAAGGAATAAAACTTTCAGAACCATTGAGATAAAGATCAAAACAATAGTGAGAACATCTGACAAATGCTAACTTTTTAAACTGTAGAAGCCTCCACTAACTACAGACTGTCTGACCCCAGAATTAGGATTTTTCTCCCTGTCCTTGCTGGCCACACTGAAAATAAGTGAGGCTAATTACAATAATCTATCCTGGGGCAGGTTATTTGGGGCAATAAATCAACCTCAACTGTTAACCTTTCGTGTGTGTGTGTGTGTGTGTGTGTGTGTGTGTGTGACAGAGAGAGAGAATACATATGTAAACATGATGCATGGGCACTTATTTATTTAGTATCTTATATATGCCAGGCATTTTAATCTTCATAACAGCCCTGCCAACTCAGTTTTTAGATATACATTTAAGGGATTTAATGAATAAGCTGAGATCTAGAGATACTAAATGATGAGTTCAAGTTTTTCCATTATACCATGCTGTTTCTCACAATGCCATGCTGTATTACCCTCAGTAGCACCATAATTCAGTTGTCAGTAGACCACAAACACAACATTGGGTCATCTGTCTTGCAGTCATGTACTCTGGGCCACAGGAGGCATTCGAAGACAGAGTTTGATGGATAATTACAGCTTTTTTCATTAGGAAAATAATTTGAAGTTCACGGTTTACATACAGTGGATCAAAACAACAATAAAGCAGTGATACACTTTGTTATTATCTATATAGGCCAGTTTTACTGAAAAAGACTGATACATCCCCAATACCATACCACCTGCTGCTCAAAGACAAGCCTTTTAGTTTGAGGTTGTAGTCACTATTGGCAAAGTCTGACTATGTTTGCAACTGTCTTTTAAACTTACAGTCTTCATAAAGAGCTTCACTTTTGAGATTGTTGCCATTGAATGATTTTTCTGTGACTGTTTACTAGCCGGGTCTGAATAATCTCCTGTACCAGCCACTTTGCCTGCAGTCTCCTTTATTTCATTCATCATGAGGAAGCCACCTCAGGCTCCCGTTGTCATTTCTCTCTGCCTATATGTCAGTATCCAGTGTCAGTGGACTGGCTATATTTCAAGACTTCAGTGTTAGATAGTAGCCCTAATAAATGCTTGTCAATTTAGCAACAGTAGTTATCCAATTATTTCTGTTGTCGTGGTACAGACAACCTTGGTTATAACTACTTAAAAGTCCAGGCTGGGCACGGTGGCTCACACCTGTAATCCCAGCACTTTGGGAGGCTGAGGTGGGGGGATCATCTGAGGTCAGGAGTTCAAGACCAGCCTGGCCAATGTGGTAAAACCCCATTTCTACCAAAAATACAAAAATTAGCCAAGTGTGGTGGCACATGCCTATAATCCCAGCTACTTGGGAGGCTGAGGCAGGAAAATCACTTGAACCCTGGAGGCAGAGGCTGCAGTGAGCTGAGATTGTGCCACTGCACTCCAGCCTGGGTGACAAGAGCGAGACTCCATCTCAAAACAAACAAACAAAAACAAACAAACAAAACAAGTCCATATGTAAGGTCCCTGATGATAACTCTGAGTTTCCTATAAAGACAAAAATGCTGCCAGCCTTTACTTTGGCTTGTGACTAATTGGGCATTAGTGCCTTACTTTTGAAATCTGTGTCAAGCTTTTAATTCTGTTTCTGAATTTTTCAATGACTATGCTATCCTTCAGTTACAAGATTTATGCTCCTGATGCATCATCAATACTCTTTCAAGTTTTGTTTTCTAGTATTAGAGATAAGATGCACCGAACTTGAGGATTTGCCACTTATTAGGGTAGGGGCTACATAGGGTACATATATCTGGCACTGTATTAGCGAGGGGTTTTTTCAGTGTGAAATGTGCTGGCCTGTGCAAGGATTAAATCTATAACTTTGGTTTTATTAGGGCAATCAGTGATCATGCTTTCTATATACAGAATGAGGATTCAAGATTCAGGTATTGTTTATTTATTCCTCTTTACCAAAGTTTAGGGTAAAGCTGGTGGTAATTGAATAGAAAAGGAAAAGTGATGTTTAGTGTTTGAATGCATGCACGCGCACATGTGTGTGTATGTGTACAGTAACACTTTGATTTTTAAGTTATCATATAATTAATAGTTAAGAGAAAGGCTCCAGGGCCAATCTAACTAGAATTCTGGCTCTTCCAGTTACTAATTATAATTGTAACCCTGGTCAAGTTACTTAACCTCTCTGTGTTAATGTATTTTGTGACCTCGATCAATTTACTTTAGTTCTAATAGATTTTTTGTGGATTCCTTAGGATTTTTTACAAACACAATTATGTTGTTTGCAAATACCGTTTTACTTCTTCCTTTCCAATCTTTAAACCTTTTTTTTACCTGCCTTATTGCACTGCCTAGTACCTCCAGTATGATATTGAATAGGCAATTGAATGGCCATTCTCAATCTTAGGGGGAAAGCATTCAATCTTTCCCTTAATAAATACGATGTTAGCTGTAGGTTTTTGTTAGATGTCCTTTAAGAAATTGAGGAAGTTTTCTTCTATTCCTGGTTTGTTGTGAATTGTTATGATAGTTGAGTATTGAATTTTGTCAAATGATTTTCCTTTGTCTATAAAGATGATCAGGCTGGGTGCGAATGGCTCATGCCTGTAATCCCAGCACTTTGGGAGGCCAAGGCAGGCGGATCATGAGGACAGGAGATGGAGACCATCCTGGCCAACATGGTGAAACCCCACCTCTCCTAAAATACAAAAAATTAGCTGGGCGTGGTGGCGTACACCTGTAGTCCCAGCTACTCGGGAGGCTGAGGCAGGGGAATCGCTGGAACCCAAGAGGCAGAAGTCACAGTGAGCCGAGATCATGCCACTGCACTCCAGCCTGGTGACAGAGCAAGACTCCGTCTCAAAAAAATAAAAAAATAAAAAGAAAAGATGATCGTATGATCACTTTCTTTATTAATATGCTGATTTACATTGCTAGATTTTTTTATGTTAAACTTTGCCTTAATATAACAACAACAACAACAAAAAAAAAAACAGAGATGTTCCAGTATGTTTTACTGTGCATTTTTGGGGAACTAGCAGTATCTTAAGGTAGTTTAGAATCTCTAGGTTTATTCACTAGTTGTCTCTCAATTTAAAGACTATATGTTAACAATATAATAACAGCAATATTTCTTCTGGGATAGAACAAATGATTATATTGAGATTTCTTGATTAGTGATTTAAGTATATTTTAGTGAAATACAAACCAGTGCAAGGAGAATATCATACTAGCTTTCAGATTATTTCTCCCATAATTCACAGAATAATAATTTTAATTCTTTTGAGAACTTCCTTTTTAAAGAAATGAATATACTGAGTAATGAAGCTGGCTGGCTAAATAAGACATATAATTATCGAAATGTAATTCATTTTACATTTAGAAATTATTTTGGACTAGTAATCATAATAAACAGAAGTCTCCAGGTGAAGAAAGACTTGGTTCTTCATTGGGTGATAAACAAAACAAGGACCCCCATAGTTAGTGCCTTGATTTATCATGCTTGCTATTTAACTGTGACCATAATATGATGTTTGTTCTCTTTATATAAAGGAAGGTTTTTGTTGTTTGTTACTGAGTATTTCCAGTCCTGTTTAATTATAATGGCTACTATTTTTGTAAAGAAGATATTTTAAAATCAATGCTTAAATGTAGTAAAAATGATTCATTCCCCCAATGCCAGTTCCAGTCCTACAAATGGAAATAGCACTGAGGAGGACATCAGCTGATTTAATCTTCCATTAAGGTTTTATTTGCATAGCCCTTGATCCCTAAAGGCTTAGTCTGCCCATTGCCTCAACAAACCCTTTGTACAAATAAAATTGAATCAAGCAGATGAGTGAGTAAGTGTGTCTGGATAGCAGCCCTGGAATATCACTACCCTTCTCATGTGCAAAGCTACATTTCCCAGCCCTTTCTGCATACACACAGGCTGTGGGGTCAAACCCGATTAGGTGCTCTCATCAACTCTTTTACAGGATTGGCCTTTTCAGCTTCGAGAAGCAGCATGACCTGTTCCATTCAGTGGCTCTTCTTAGCCCATTCTTTAGCTCTGTCTGTTACGTTCCCATGGAGTGAGGCTCTGGCTTCTCCTGCACATGCTCCCTGAGAGAGTCATTCACAAAGACATTCTGCTCTCCAAGGAAAAGCAGCAAAGCCAGCTGAGGAAAGAGATGATGGATCATGCCAACCAGAGGGGAAGAGTAAGGCATATTAAAAATGACATCAGTGCAGTAATCCCACAGGGATTAATACAAATTGAACTGGTATGTTTTTCCTGGAAATTCCACCTCATTCCAGGCATTCATTTTTTCCATAAAGGAGTGGGGGCAGGTTTGATTCTCTCCATGTGACAAGCAATTCAGCAGCAGAGGCAATTAAGCCTTATTGACCGGCACTATACAAAACTACTAAATATTCAACAAACAGACCTTCCAGAGAAAATACATGAGGTCATTACAGTAATAGTTTCCCCTTTGGGTATTCTTTCAAAATATTTTTATTTAGTTTGAGTGTGAGAGAGAATATAATGCCTATAAGGATAGTTTAAAATGGTAGAAAACAATCACGTTTTAAGTATGTGACATTCTGTTAGCATTATGTGAATAAATTTCTGTCTCTCTGCAATCAGTTCAGTTCACCAAATATATATTATGAGCCACCTATCCAATGATGGATGAATGTTAGTCTTCTGGTGGCTAAAAACCTATGTATGGACCAAGTGGGACAGACTATAGAATTGGAAGAATGTGGACTTCTCTGCTAACCAGTGATAGATAGATTGGGCCTGGAAAGGGCTGGTCTGAGGTGGCCTATTAGATATGGGAACTCTAGTTTATTTTTTAATAATGAATGTTATTTTTATTACAAAAGTATATATTTTCATTATAGAAGATTTGGGGGAGAGAAATAAGCATAGTCAAGAAAAAAACCTGTTATCCAAGCACCCCAAAGTAATGCTGTTAATGTTTTGTTTTATATCCTTCTAGTTTTTTAAATTTATGAGTGCATACATTTTCTTATTTAAAAAAAGATCTTGTTACACACTCTTTCTTAAACTGATTTTATCACCTTACTATGAACCTTTTTGTGTCCTTAAATATGATATTCTATTATATGAAAGTACAATTGCTAATCCTTACCAATGGGATTTTAAATCTTTAATTTCCCCTCCTGTAATGACCATTCAGGTAGCTAAATCTTTGTGAACCCCTGGGATTATTTTAAAGATAAATTAATAAACATGGCATTTCTGGGTGAAAACCTATGTAAAATACTACGGCTCTAGATGTATATTTTTTAAATATACCCCAATTTAAATGTCTTTCAGCGGTGAGTATATGAGAAAATTTGACTTCTAAGCTACTCATGATTGAACAGTATCAAACTCTGTATTTGTATTTACTTACTTGTATATTCTTGCACTCTGATTAAATTCTCAAGCTTCATGTAAAGTAGTTCTCATTGTTCTCAGTATTCAATTAGTGGTCTACAACAAGTAGGTGGGAGATGGGGAAAGAGATGAATTCCTGAGAGTCTGGTTCTCTCCTGGGGCTCTCAAGCCCTGGGATGGTAACAAGGAAGTCAAGAAGACTGGCATTTTATCTTTTTGTCCCAGGTCCTAGAGAAAGGATGAGAGATATACTTAAAACCTACTAAAAACAGGCCAGGCGCGGTGGCTCATGCCTGTAATCCCCGCACTTTGGGAGGCCGAGGCAGGCAGATCACAAGGTTAGGAGTTCGAGACCAGCCTGGCCAACATGGTGAAACCCCGTCTCTACTAAAAATACAAAAAAAAATTAGCTGGGTATGGTGGTGCATGCCTGTAGTCCCAGCTACTCAGGAGACAGAGGCAAGAGAATCGCTTGAATCTGGGAGGCGGAGATTGCAGTGAGCCGAGATCGTCCCACTGCACTCCAGCCTGGGTGACAGAGCGAGACTTCATCTCAAAACAAAAACAAACAAAAACAAAACAAAACAAAAAAACTACTAAAAACAGAAAGGTTATCTAATCTTCAAGAGCTTACTGTCTAGTCAGGAGAAAGAACATACATCCGTGTGAAGCAAACTAGTGCGGCTCCATGTGAAGCAAACTAGTGCAAATAAATTCATACAATTCAAACTATTTTCTTATTGGTTGGTGATTTAAATATGTTATTCTTTGTGCCTGTAAACAGATTCTGACGTGATGTGACAAAAATAGACTTACTGATTCACTCCTTCTCCAGCTTTCCATCACACTTAATCCAGAAACTTTCACTTTCAGTAATGGCGAGCTAGGTAATTAGGATGACAAGGACAACTTTAAAAACTGAGAGAAATAATTTTTTTAAATTTTCTTACATGTAATAAAATAGGCTTGGGCCAAAATCTAGGGTAAAACAAGAACCCCCGGAGGTAAACTCACCATTCAAAGCCTCTTTCTCCCCGCTTACACCTTGTTTGTGCTCTGGACCCACAAGATCAGGGACAGGCCAGAAACCTGACCACAGGTATCAGGAATGCCAGCTCCTGAGAAAGCTAACCTGATGACTACTTCATTGTTTTTAACTTCATCTGTTTCTATGAAACACATTGATTGTACCATTTTTTTAAAGTGTTGAGATTATTAGGTATGTAAATTTGCTGCAATTGTTTTTAAATAAAAATACTCTCTCTTAGAATAATGAATTTTAAAAATACCTCTCTTTCTCTGAAGACATTTACTAGTCTGAATGAAATGTCTGTGTAGTCAGGCTGAGTTTTTGGTAGTCTTATAGGGGAAGGAAGACAGGAATCAAAGCTGAGAGCCTGCCCAGGGTAAGAAATCTGATAAACCACCTCCCTGTTTAATCCAGGAATCTCAAGCGCTCCACCTTCAAAGTAAGAGTGAACTAGAAGTAAACCATTACTGGAACAGCTCAAGTTTGTGTCACTCAGGTAGTCCAGGGAACCTCAAAACTTTTGACATAGACAGACTAGGATGGTTCCATACTAGTAGTGTCTTCTGATGCTTGACAGAAGCAAAGAAAAATCATTTCTAGAGAATGGAGCCATTATCTTAGGACATTTATTAACCTTGAAAATATTTATTTTCTAGTATAATGACCAACAGTCAAAGATAACACATTCACAGAATAACAAGATACCCTGAGTAGTAAACAGCAAAAACAACACAGAGTCCCACAGAAACTTCAGAAATTGCAATCATGAGACAGACTGTAAAGTGACTATCCTGAGTATGTATAAAGAGATTTTTAATGAGCTTGAAAATATCTGCAAGAAGGGAATCTATAAAAAGTATTGTAACAGATTGTTTTAAAACTAAATAGAACTTACAAAAGTGAAAAATATAACAATCAAAATTATGAACTCAGTGAACATATTAATCAGTAGATCATACGCAGCTGAGGTCAGAACTGAAAGATGAGTCTGAAGAAATCATCCAGAGTGTAGCAGAGAAGAGAAAATGATAGATCATATGCAAGATAGGGTAAGAGACATGGAGGTCAGAATAAGAATACCTACTAACATACCCTTATGGAAGTCCCAGAAGATAAGGAAAGAGTTTTGGGACAGAGGCATATTGGAAGAGATGGTAGAGAATTTTCCTTAATTGATAAAAAACACCAATCCACAGATTAAAGAAGGCTAATAAATTTATTCTTCTGACAAGCAGACTCAGGCAGAAGGAAAATTTATCTCAGATGGGTATCGCAGAAGGAAAATTAAAGGCATTTTGAGGCAAACAAAAACAGAGAGTTTGCCCCTATTACATCAAATGTAAATGGACTAAATGTTCCCATTAAAAGACAAAGATTGTCATACTGGATAAAATAATACTATAACTGTCTGCTGTTTACAGAAGACACACCTAAAATACGTCAGTAAGTTTTCAACTGTGGGTGATTTTGCCCTCGAGAAGATATTTAACAGTGTCTGGACTTATTTTTGGTTGTCATAACCTGGGCAAGTGCCATGGTAAACTACAGTGCATAGAACTGCACCCCCCACACACACACACAAGGAATTACCTGGCCCCAATATCATGGTTGGAGAAATCCTGATGTAAGTAAACAGAAAGTTAAAAATGAAAAGATAGTAAAGAAAATATATACCAAAAGTAAGCCCAATTGCTACATTAATTATAGACAAAATTATACTGAAAATACTTCTAGAAATAAAAGGGATTACTTCAAAATAATAAATGTCCATTTACCAGGAAAGTCTAAGAATATTAAATTTATATTCATCAAATAAAATGGCCTCAAAATACTTAAAGCAAAAATTCCACAACTCTAAGGAAAAAGACAAATTCATTATCAATGTGTTTTATATTTACATTCTTCTCTCAGCATTTGATATAAAAAGCAGGCAAAAAGCCCCAGTAAGAATATATAAGATTTGAATAACACAATTGTCAAATTTCACTAAGGGACATATATATAACACTGTACTTAACAACTGCAGAATATTATTTTCAAGCATACATGGAAGGAACATTTATAAAAGTTGACTCTATACTGGATCACAGAGCTAGTGTCAACAATTTCATAGAATTAAAACCACACATAATTATGCTGTCTGACCACAGTGTATTGTTAGCATTCAATAAGAAAAAGATGACTGGAAATACCAATATTTGGAAATTAAGCAGTACACATATATAATCCATCACAGTGAAAATCAGAAAATATTCCTGACTGATAATGAAAAATACTATATATAAACTTTTCAGTAAATAAAGCTGAGCTTAGAGGAAAATTAATGGCTTTAAATTCATCTAAAGAAGTTAGGGGAAAAAACAACAAATTAAATCTGAAGAAAGTAGAAGGAAAGAAATAATAAAGACAAGAACAGGAATTAAGAAATAGAAAACACTTATAGAGAGGATATGCAAAGCCAAAAGGTGATTCTTTTTAAAGACTGATAAGACTACTGCCGGGTGCAGTGGTTCACGCCTGTAATCCCAGCACTTAGGGAAGCTGAGGTGGGTGAATCACTTGAGGCTAGGAGTTCAAGACCTACCTGGCTAACATGACGAAACCCCGTCTCTACTAAAAATACAAAAATTTGCCAGGTGTGGTGGTGCATACCTGCAGTCCCAGCTACTTGGGAGGCTGAGGCACAAGAATTGCTTGAACCCAGGAGGTGGAGGTTGCAGCGAGCCAAGATTGCGCCACTGCACTCCAGCCTGGGCGACAACAGAGCGAGATTCTGTCTCCAAAAAGAAAAAAAAAATAAAGACTACAAATCCTTATAAAGACTGATTGAGGAGAAAAAAAGAAAGACACAGATAACCAAAATCAGGAATGAAAAGGAAGACATCACTGCCGATCCTAGAGATATTATAAAGAATACTTTTTTAAATAAATGAACTCCAGTTTCTTACTCTGGGGAAACAAAGCCCTGTCTCATCTAATTCATATATTCATCTCATTTTATACAGTTTTCTCTCTTGTCTACTGTGCAGCCATTAAACATGCCAAGTTTGTTTCTCTCATAGGGTCTTCATTACCAACTAATGCAAAGTAATGCAATGACTGTCTCCTTGTCTCAGATTTAAATATAACCTCCTCAGAAAGGCCTTTCCTGACCACTCAATCTAAGAGAGCAACCTGTTATTCTTCATATCATTCAATTTTAATTCCTTAATTAGCTCATGCTATTTACTTCGTAATTGTTTGCTCTCCACTCCAGACATAAAACACATCAGAGTAGGATCCTTATCTTGCTCATCACTCTATCCCAGAGTGCTCGATAAATATTTGTTGATTGAAGTACCATCTTCTGATTCAGTCACAGAGAGGTGGGCCATGAGGGAAATAAGGAAAAAAGTAGAAACAAGAAATAAAGAAAAATCAGAAACAATTTAAGACCCTATTGTGTGCAAAAGTGAAGTGGAGAGAAGAGACAAGAAAATACATAAAGGGGTTAAAAGAGAGGAAAATAATTAGATAGTATTGCTGTTGTGTTTTGGAAAAACTATTAATTAGAAGGAAAGGAACTAACTTTATTAAGCTACCTCTGTGTAGGAAAACTAAATTACCAGATGATATGGGGGGTTTCTTTTTGAAAGATTTTATTTCAACTTACAGGCATCACCAAAATTATTTTCCTCATTTTCAACCTTTTCCTAGGAAGAAAAGAAAGTGAGTTATTTTATTCTATAGAAGGAAAAACAAAAGCCTATTTGTTTTAATCAAGTAAAATTGTCAAGGATGACTGGCAGTGCCATTCACTGAGAAGGAATATTAGAAGAAGTGTTTTGCAGGGAAATCATGAGTTTCAATTTTAACAGGTTAAAATTTAGATATTTTGAAATATCCAAGTAGAGGTCTTGACAAGATAATGGGATGCTTCACTCAGAGGAGAGGTCTGAGCTGGAGATCTAAATCTTTGTTGTATGGATGGTAATTGAAGCCATAGGCATAGATGTGAGTGTCTAGAGAGAAAGAACAGCATATGAAAAAATGGGGTTTCATGGATGTATCTTAAGGAGCTCTAATATTTAAGCTTCAAAGGAGCTTAATCCTTCAAAGCTTCAAAGGAGACAAGCCTTTGAAGGAGACTGAGAAGGAATGGTCAGGAGAATATGGTTTCATGAAAGCCAAGGGAATTTACTGTTTCAAAGAAAAGAATGGTCAGCAGTGTTGAATGCTGATGAGACACCAAAGAAAATGAGAATTGAAAATGTTTATTACCTTTAGTGACGTTGAAGTCTTTGACATCAGTGAAAGTAATTTTAGCAGAGTGGAGATGGAATCTGAGTCATTTTAATATCCACAGTACCTTTCCGTAGAGTAGATATTTGATATGATTTTTCATTTGCTTTACCATGAAATGTATAATTATGCAGAAGAAAGTATAATGTATATGTAGTATTTGAAGAATAAAGTGAACAACATTTATCCATAACCCAAGTTAGGAAACAGAACTTTAGAAGACACCCATATGCTCCTCCCTGTTTGCATCTACCTTCTTCATCTGCCCAGATGTACCACCCTTAAACTGTTGTAATAAGTTTTCCCGCCAGGTGCAGTGGCTCACGCCTGTAATCCCAGCACTTTGGGAGGCCGAGGCGGGTGGATCACGAGGTCAAGAGATTGAGACCATCCGGCCAACATGGTGAAACCCTGTCTCTACTAAAAATACAAAAATTACCTGGGCGTGGTGGTGGGTGCCTGTAGTCCCAGCTACTCGGGAGGCTGAGGCAGGAGAATCTCTTGAACCTGGGAGGTGGAAGTTGCAGTGAGCCAACTGCACTCGCACCGCTGCACTTCAGCCTGGCGACAGGGTGAGACTCCATCTCAAAAAAAAAAAAAAAAAAAAGTGGGCCGGGCGCAGTGGCTCATGCCTGTAATCCCAGCACTTTGGGAGGCTGAGGTGGGTGGATCATGAGGTCAGGAGATCAAGACCATCCTGGCTAACACAGTGAAACCCCATCTCTACTAAAAATAAAATAAAAAATTTTAAAAAAAGCCGGGCGTAGTGGCGGGCGCCTGTAGTCCCAGATACTCTGGAGGCTGAGGCAGGAGAATGGCATGAATCCAGGATGCGAGATTGCGCCACTGCACTCCAGCCTGGGCCACAGAGAAAGAATCCATCTCAAAAAAAAAAAAAAAAGTTTTCCCTTGCTCTTCTTTTATAGTTTTATAACATATGAGTGATTTCCTAAACAATATACTGTTATTTTTACAATATACTTTTTTAGTTTTAACTGATTTTGAACTCTGTATAAATGGAATTATACTGTATTCATTCTGAGTCTTGCTTCTTTTGTTCAACATTATCTTTTTGAGATTTGTCTGTGTTGATACCTGAGATTGTATGTCATTTTCACTGTTGTATAGCATTCCATTGAATTAACATGCCATTATGTATTTTTACATTCTGCTTTTGATTGGTATTTGGGTCATTTCCAGTTTTTTGGTTTTTTGCTTTAAAAAGCAATTCCACCATGAACATCATTATCATGTCACCTTATGAATATGTGCAAGAGTTTTTCTAAGATAGGTGTATAGATAAGAATAGAATTGCTAGGCCATACATATGGGTATGTTCAACTCTATTGTGAAATACCAAACTGTTTTCTAAAGTGATTGAATCATTTTTTACTCCTACCCGTTCCATGTGAACATTACCATTGTCCTATATCCTCCCCAGTGTTTGATATTGTCAGTCTCTAGAATTGTTGCCAATTTCATGAGTATGAAATTTTATCCTATTATAGTTTTAATTTGCATTTTCTTGATTATTAATAAAGTGAAGTTTTTAAATGTCTATTGGCCATGTAGTATTTCACAAAAGAGTAAATTCAATTCAAGTGTGATGCCCATTTTTCTGTTGTATCTTTTACTTTTGAGTTATAGGTATTTTTAAAATATTTTTTATGCAAATTCTCTTTTTGTTACGTGTGATAGAAATATTTTTTTCTCAGTGTAAGGCTTGTTATTATGCCTTTGATGAACATAAATTTTTTCTTTTAATGTAGTCAAATTTATCAGTCTTTTCTTGTTTAAAATATCTTTTCCTACTCTAAAGTCATTATTTTGTCCTACATTTTCTCCTAAAAATCTTGTATTTTTGTCTATTCCTCTTAAATATTTAGTCTACTTTAACTTGGCAGGTTTGCTGTGAGGTGGGAGATCAATTTCATTTTTCTATGTGGATGCCTGGTTTTCCCATACTATTTAATGAGCTGTCCAGTCCTTCCCTACTGACCTGATAAACCCATCTGTCATATAGCAAGTGTTCATAAATGTGTGGGTCTATTTTGGGAACTTCTGTTTGGTTCCATTAAGTGGTAAATGTTTAGCAACTAGCTCTTCCCACTCCTTTCCTATACACAGAAAGTCCCGATTTGTAGTATTTGCTGATTTCCATGGTATAAATACTCCCACAATGACCAGTTTCAAGCTTCCAATGTGATATCACTAAAATGCGGAGTTGGTAAGAGGTGCTAACAGTTAGAGGTCAAGAACAGGGTCTATCCGAAAGATAGTGCTAATGCCAAACTTTCTTAACTAGTAGAGCTCGGTATCAGGGCAGTTCTCACATTGTTTTCTTTAGGAGTGATCTGCCTATTCTTGGTCTTTTGCATTTCCATATGTATTTTAGAATTAACTTATAAAGCCTCTTTTTTTTTTTTTTTTTTTTTTTTGAGACGGAGTCTGGCTCTGTCGCCCAGGCTGGAGTGCAGTGGTGCAATCTCAGCTCACTGCAAGCTCCACCTCCCAGGTTCACGCCATTCTCCAGCCTCAGCCTCCCGAGTAGCTGGGACTACAGGTGCCTGCCACCACACCCGGCTAATTTTTTGTATTTTTAGTAGAGACAGGGTTTCACCATGTTAGCCAGGATGGTTTGGATCTCCTGACCTTGTGATTCGCCTACCTCGGCCTCCCAAAGTGCTAGGATTACGGACGTGAGCCACCATGCCTGGCCCAAGATGGATATAATTTTTATGTTACAAAAAGATTTATAATTGTACTGGAGTCTGTTAACCTTCAGACAATTCCTTTAATGCTTTTATTTATTTATTTATTATTTTTAATGTAGACAAGAATGAGATGATGATGCATAGACATACCTCCTTTTTTACTAACACAAAGGGCAGCTACCTGAAGCACATTATTCCAACATGGATCTTTTCAGTTAATAATATATCTCAGAGATCTTTCCTGTTAACATGTACAATTCTTACTCTTTAATGCTTTTATACTTACTATACTATTTTAACTGCTTCAGAGTATTCAGTTATGTGCATATGTATAGATGTGGATGTGAATGTGTGTGTGTGATAGTGGTTAAGAGCTTGAGTTCTGGAACCAGACTGCCTGTCCCGGAATCCTGCTCTGACACCTTCTATGTGACTTTAGACCAGTTTCTTAACCTCTGTGAGTCTCATTTTCCTCATTTATAATATGGTCAAAGTAGCAATGCCTATGTCATGGAATTGGTGTGAAGATTAAATGAGATAATTCTTGTCAGGCATTAGAGCCTGGCTGCCACACAGTAAGTGCTTAATAAATGTTAACTGCTAGCATTTTCATTCTTGCCTTTGCTGCTATTATTATTCCTAGTACTGCACTACTGATAAATACTTGATTTGTTTCCAGGTTTTTGCTATGACAAACAGTGCAGTGGTGAATATCCTTGTACATAGATCTTAAAATAACTTGGGGGATGTGTATCCCTGAGTGCAAACTCCTATAAACAGAATTGTTGGGTCAAAGAGTATGCAGCTAAAAATATTGCCAAATTGCCCTCCAAAACAGATATTCCAAATTACATTCTTACCAATCGTATGAGAAGTATCTTACTCACCTTACATCAGCCCTCAGTATTATTAAATTTCTAAATGTTTACCAATCTTATACTTAGTTTGTCCTGCATCTCTTTAGATATGAATGAGGTTAAACATCCTTTTATAGGTTTGTCACTTATTTTTTTTACAAATAATAATGAACTACTTGCTCATATCCTTTGCCTATTTTCTACTAAGTTATATCTCTCTTTCTTACTGATTTCTAAGAGTCCCTAGTGCCTTATAAATAAAAATACTGACCTATCAATTTCCAGAAACATAGTTTCAATGGAAATTAGATATAACTGTGAATTACTTATATTCACTTGATTTTATTTTGTAAACATTTTAAAGCTCCCCCCACCCACCCCGACCCCCGCCAGTCTCTTGAGCATTCCTACCTAAAGTCACTTGGAGTCAGGGACTATAACTTCTATTCCTTTATTTCCGCTTGTTCCCTGTCCCTCTAGTAGCACCGGGCTTCTCTGCCAAATTCAGTGACTGGTGGAGGGGCCTTGCTATAGAAATTTCAAAAGAGTGGATTGAGTCATGGTCCTGAAACATAAGCCACACATTAGGTTATGTGAAGGCCTGGAAAACAAGAAAACATGTCCAGAGGCTAAGCAGGCTCCTTCTATTCTAGGCACATCTCCAGTGGCAAGATGCTTAAGTCTATTTTAGCAAATAAGAAGATTGACCTGTTCACATGGCATCTGACAGGAAAACGTGGAGCCAAGAACTTGGAGCATTTTGGAATCCATTCATCTATAAATCTGTGGCTCTTTAGAACTTTTTCCAAATGGGGGCAGTGATAATGATAATGTGACTATAATGTGGCCCTTGTGAGCTCAGTGTCCAAAGTAATAATACTTTCAGCACCTTTTGTAGGGCACCTGCTGTGTGTGGGTACTATTCTAGAAGTCTTACACACATCCTCTTTATTCCTTGTAGGGTCCCTTCAAGGATTGTCCTTTCTACTTTAAAGACAAGGAAACAGTGACTCAGTGTAGCATAGTACCTTTTCCTAGTCACACTCATAGTGCAGGACAGAGGTGGATCCTATTCAGGCCTGAATACCCCAACCCCACACACTGTTTTGTTCTACTGTTCACTTTGTACATCTGTAGTAGAATTTTTCACATTTTGCCTTGTATATAGTTTCATTGTTCTTCCAATATTGTAAAACTCCTTGAACTCTGGACCCAGACTGCCTGAAGGAAGAAACCGTGTCTTTTTCACCTACCCTCCAAGCAGCAATCAGCGAGGCTATCGAGGTCAACTGGACTTGCCCCAAGAACACTTCATGGTCAATGTCTGGGTCAGGAATTGACTTTAGCCAACTGTGCCTTCTGTTGTGAAGCCATCCTAGAAACCAGTGCCTCCCATCTGTGTGTGCTTTCTAGCTCTGAAAACTACCAAAAAGTCCCTGTATCTACTGGAATATAGCTTTGGTAAACCAAGAATGCCTGCAGCCCCTCGTTCAGCAGGTACTTCAATGCGGAGGACCAATGTGGGCGGAACTGCACTACCAGCTTATGAATGAATGTTCAGATGGGAAGTGAGCATCTTTTCCCTTATGTTTTGTGCTAAGAATACTGTGGTGTTCAAGCCCAGATACTTTAAGATATATAGACATTTGGAAAATAAAGAAAAGGACAAATGAGAAAATAAAAATCAGCAGTAACACTATCACCCAAAGCAGCCATTATTAACATTTGGTATCTATCTTCCCAGCTAAGCTATACATTAAGTAACATGTACTTAACAATGGGATTATATTATGCATATTACATTTGTAACAAGCTTAGTGCCATTTTGATTGGTTATTCCAAATCTAGGGGAAGCCTATTAGACAAAAGTTCTCTCCTTCCCCTGGCTGTGATTTAGTGGGGGTAGAGGTGGGGTTTACATCATAATTACACTTACTTAATGTCATTTAAAATGTTGCAAAGCACTTCACATCCTGCTGAGGAATCTGATAGTGCTGAAGCAAGACCAGAGTCTACATCTGCACTCAAGCCTCAGAGCCTTTCCACAGTGCTTTTCAGTTTCAGGTTTCAGGAGGAAAGAGAAGCAAAAAGCAGTGCTATCATAAGCAAGGCTAGATGATCTAATGGCAGAGCCAGATGGGGTCTTGTTTTTAGTTGCAATCTGTCTGAGGCATTCTTGTAATATTATTTAACAATTAATTTTTAAGTATTTTTTTACGTGCACAGGGAACAAAGTCCAAAAGATTCAAGAGTATACAGTGAAAAGCATGCCTCCCCCTACTCCCCGGAAGGCATCACTGTCTGCGATTTCTTGTGTATTGTTATCTGAAGCATTCTGAGTTCAAAGGGCAGGCAAGCGTTTGCAGAGGTCATCAAGGGTATTTTCCTCTGTCGCATCAGTATTCTCTGCAGAGGTCATCCTGGTAACCAGGCTTCATAACCCGCAACAATATTCCAAAGGAATATCTCCTCCTTTCAAAGTGCATGGTGGATGTATCCTGAGGCAGGGTCAAAACCACCCACTGAAACCACCCCAAACAAAGAAGGCAGAGAGCTGCCGTGCTGCCAGAGGAACAGACTCAGGAGGGCCACAGCTGAATCTGGACCGGTCTCAGAGTCAGGAGACCGAGGCCTCATCTGGTCTCTGCCATGGATGGACTGTAAGCAAGTTACTTAACCTTTCTGCGAAGTCTCCTCCTTGTCTAACAGGGTAAGATTATAATTAAGAGGATGGCTCAAAACAATTCCTCTTAAGCTTTAATGTGCATGTGAGTGACCCAGGGGATCTTGTTGCAATGCTCATTCAGATTCAGCAGTTCTGGGGTGGGGCCCAAGATTCTGCATTTTCAACATGCTCCAAAGACTCAAGAAGTGGCCCTCAACTACTGGCCTGTGACCTGTTCCCGGGACTAAGCACCTGGTAATGTTTACTTCAGAGCTGAGCAGCTCCCTCTGGAGAACCCTGGCATTCAATTTCCTAAGATTTTTATTTGGCCTCTGGTGCCTGGTGATGGTGCTGCTGCCAGACCCTGTGCTGAATGCTCTGAATATATGGTTTCTCTCTTAATCCTCCCAGCTACTCAGTGAAGTAGGTGTTGTGATTATCCCCATTTCACAGATGAGGAAACTAAGGCTTAGAGAGGCGAATGTGCTCAAGATTACACAGCTGATAAGAGGCAGAGCAGGCCTTCCCACAGACCATCTGATTCCAGACTCCTCGTGTTAACATGAAACCAAAGAGCGAGTGGCATTCTCCGTTTCAGCCTTGAAAGTGAACACCACAGGAAGTGCTGTACCAAGGGGTCTCCTCTTGTGTCTGTGTGGGTGGGGGACACTGCTGTCCATCAGCTCAGAGTGTCTCCTCCAAAGAAATGCATCTCAGCTTGCAAATCCTCTACCTCAAATTTTTGTGAAAACTCTTCAAGGATTCTGACCGCAGCTCTTATCAGTTACGAGGCAGGAAGCCGCCTTCCACAAGCCACTCTCTCCCCATACGAGAGGGTTCCTTGGCTGTGAACAGCACTTAGATTGTGTCAGAGGAAGGCCATGGGCTTTAACAGGCCACATCCATTTTCATTTACCTTCTGAAAGAAGATTAAGGAGAAAATTCAATTTTGCCTAATGCCTCCCCCAAATGGCTAATTTATATGCTAATTAGCAAGATAGGGATCGATGAAACTGGTAATCAATATGATATCCAAGGCAATGGTAATGAAATTCATTCTGAGATGCACTGGCAGTGGAAATGAAGCAATTATGCAGAATAAATGGGGCAGCTCGGGGAATAAGGGCCCCAGATTGCACTTGACTGCATTATTTCCCCTTTTACCCCTCCCCTCACCCTTCCCCACCCCGTTAAAATCAACTGTCCATTCAGATCCTTTGAGGTACCACGTGCCAGCTTCTCCCTCTCCAAATACTTGATCCTGCATTAGCCCTGTGGATTTGTGGCCCACCATGGGGAAATGGAGCTACAGAAAACAGCAGGCTCTGAGAAGACTAGGGATACAAACCCTGGAGGAGAAGCAGGGGCTGAATAGGGGCTCTTAAGCCATAGACTGAGTGGTGAATTCGTACTTCACTGTCACACCTACTGAGGTTAGCTTAAGGTTTTTTAATTCTAAAGCATTATAGATACCATATTGCCCAAAATTTCCACAACTGTCCTAATTTCAAATATTTTGTCCCATGAGGCCATATGTTAAATGATGTGTCCCACATAAGTCCAGTGATAAGTAGGCCATAGTGTTTTTGTATGATTTAGTCTAATAATAGGAAGTCTTATTTCAATCTGGACATTTATTCCAGTGTTTCAGATATTTTGGAGGAGAGGGGAGAGGTGTGATTGCAATTATCTCTGGAGGTTTAGGGGCCCTATAGTAATCATTTCACACTTTTCAACTAAGATAATCGAAATTTGTCTTTTACCCCAATGTCTGCTCATTGGAATCGCCTGGGTAATTTGTCCCCGAATTTTCTTATGAAAAGTTCTGAACATACCAAAAAGTTGAAATAAGTATACAGTGAATGTCACATTTATCCTATCCAGATTCTACAGTTAACATTTTACCATACTTGCCTTATCACATATCTGTCCAACTGTCCATCCCCCTATCGATCATCAGTTCATCCTTTCTTAATGCATTTCACAATAAATTGCAGGCATCAGGATACTTCAGTCCTAAACACTTCAGTATGTATATCATTAACTAGAGTTCAATATTTATTTATTTATTTTTATCTTAAGGTAAAATGTATATACAACAAAATGCACAAATTTGAAGAACACTATTCTGTAAATTTTGACAGAGGCATACATTGATGTAGTACAAATCCCTATCAACATCACCCCAGAAATTCCCTCTTCCCCCTTCCCAGCCATTCCCCACCCCGTACCCCACAGAGGCAACCACTGTTCTGATTTTTTTCTATCATAGATTAACTTTATTCTGAGAACTCCACATAAATAGAACCATGTAGTATGTACCCTTGTATAAGGCTTCTTTTATTCAGCATAGTATTTTTTAAATTCATCATGTTGTTGCACATATTAATATTTTGTTTCTCTTTATTGATGAATAGCATTCCATTGTGTGGATATACCACAGGTTTGGGGGCTATTATGAATGAAGCTGCTATGAACATATTTGTACAAGACTTTTTATGAACATATGTTTTCATTTTGCTTGAGTGAATTCCTAAGGATGGAATTTCTGGGTTATAGGGTAGATGAATGTTTAGTTTTATAAGAAATTGGCAGACTGATTTCCAAAGTGGTTGTGCTATTCCTGGGAAGTGCTTTAAAAACGCTGTTTTGGCTGGGCGTGATGGCTCATGCCTATAATCCCAACACTTTGGGAGGCCAAGGCAGAAGGATCACTTGAACCCAGTAGTTCGAGACCAGCCTGGGCAGGAAAGCAAGACGCCATCTCTACAAAATAAAAAATAAAAAATTAGCCAGGTGCAGTGGTGTGTGCCTGTGCTTCGGAAGCTGAGGCAGGAGAATCCCTTGAGCCTAGGAGTTCCAGGCTGCAGTGAGCCATAATTGTACCACAATTGTACCACTGTACTCCAGCCTGGGTGACAGAATAAGACCTTGTCTCAAAAGAATAATAATAAAAACATTGCCTCTCTGCTCCCCCTACCAAAAAATTCTTAGTTAATTAGTTGATCAGGAGTGGGGCCCAGGCATTGGTGTTTCCGACATGCACTGCTGTTCTGATTTGCAGCTGGAGGAGAGAGTCACTGAAGGTTTAACATTTAACTCTAGTTTAAAGACTTTTTGGTGTCTATGATAAGTGCAAAAAGTTGACTTTTTTTTTTACTTTGAAAACTGGCTTTCTGTTGCTGTTCCCCTTTTTCCTTTACTTTTTTTTTTCTTTTGCTGCTATAAAGACTTGATGGTGTTCTTGGATTATTCGGACATCAGAGTTCACTTGAGTCAAAAGATCTGCTTTTTAATCCCAGTTTTGCCACTTTGTAACTGTGTAAGTTTGAGCAAGTTACTCATCAGTGTCCTTTTCTGTAAAATATGGTTTCTATTATGTATTCCAAGGCTATGAGGATAAAAGTGCCTGACTCAAAAATTTTCTGAAATTTATTATAGGACAGGAGTGGAAATAGAGTTATCCATTGCCCTCCCCAACCCCCAGGATACGTGAGATTCCTTAACTCTGCCTTTCTGAACAAAGGCAGATTGACAGTTCTTTTCTTTGGTTCTATAATATGGCTCTGGATGTGAGGCTGTGAATGTCAGAGGTTGGAGAGCTGTCACCACTTCCTGTAACGATTGGAGTATAATTACCCTTGTCTTACAAGTATGTAAAACTCCAAATCAGTAGGATAGGGATTTTGAATTGGTTTTCCATTCCTAATGGTGATGTGGGCTGATCCATCTCTTCATTGTCCCCATGTAACCCACAACACATCTTTGCAAGACTGCTGAGTAGAGTTGGTATTAAGAGAACAGTGAAGAGCTGTGCAGCAGCTGAGGTCATCATTTATTCTTGCCTTCATTGACTCTGGATTACTGAGCATCAAGTCAATAACAACAATGACAGCAAAATCAACCTACCATCCGAAGCCTAGCCTGCTCACTCTGAGGAGACAGGCTTGGAGACTATCTTCTGAGTCCACTTCATATGGTTCTGGTCCACACAGACTGCACTGGTCCCTGAGCACAGAAAGTTGGTGTGTGTGGCTCCTGACAAGATTTACATCAAACACTCAGTACTTGTTGGAAGAAAAAAAAAAAAAAAAACTCTTGAAAAGGTCTTATAAGTGATGTGGCTTCTCTCATTGTTTTGTTCAACCATTTAAATGAGGATTTTCCAGTCAGTACCAGGAAGAATGCACTTGAGGCCAGCATGGGCACAGATGAGGCTTCTAAATCAGGGTAGAAGTGCCAGGCTTAGCTCCTTTCTAAACAGGAGGGCTGAGGATTCTCCATCACATCCTCCCAGACAACTACTGAGCATGCAGCATGCATTCTTTGCCTTCCTAGGAAGGTAGGGTTTTCAGAGTATTCGAGGTTGCTCTGGGCGCCAGTTATCAGTGATAACTAACAAAGATCCAGGGAAAATGATGGCCACTAATGAGCTTCTTTTCAAGTTTATGGCCTCCCTGAGTGTCTGTCTGTGGAACTCTCATGCTTTTGTAAGGGGGTACAGGATAGAGGGGACAAGGGAAGGGATCAGATGGCCTGCTATCTGAAACATGTGCCTGGCTTCAATAGTCCCCTTTTGAGTTGGTTTATTCTGTAATGTGTCCCCTGAGAAGAAAGACTAAGCAGCCTGGGTTACCCTGCAATTTCTCCAAACTATTTGCATGAAATACTGCAGGCAAAAAGCCCAGCCCCTGATTGGCTGTTGCTAGGTAACAACATAATCATCAGGAAATTAGGCTGTCCTTTTTTTTTCCCAACACGGAGTATGTGTGTGATTGCAGTGTTGTGCAGGAAGAGAGAGGGAGTGGAACAAAGACAGATAAATGGGATGATCTTGAAGGCGGGGACACCACAGCCACAAACCTGCATCCCACGGTAGGACAATCTGCTTTGGGTTGGGCTCTTTACTGAGTCAAACCAATATTGGTACATTTTCCTTTTTATAACAATGGCAAAGCTAGGAGGACCCTGCAGACAGCAGGAACAGGAGCTATAATAGAAGCAACTTTGAGATTTGAAGTGCTTTTTAGAAGCAAGAGGTAGTATTTAATATGTGGGAATGACTCTAGTGAAGTGAATAAATGAGTGTGTCTGGAGAATGTATATAGGCAGATAAGAATCCATTAGTATGGCCGTAGAGCACCTGCAAGGAACAGAATGTGAGAACGCGCATGTGAATGAGGCATGACAGAAAAAACAAGCATGCTTTAAGATAGGAAAGGGAGCCCATAAACTGAAGTTTAGAACTGTGTCTGTTATGACTCCGCCAGTGTTTAGCATGTGGACCTCGCGTTAGGACCTCATAGACTAGACAGGTGGATGAAGAGGCAGCAGTCTAAAGAGAGCATTTGTGTATGTGCATGTGCGTGTGTGTGTGTGTGTGTGCACGTATGTGTGCACACAGCTGAAGCACCTAGTTCATTTTCAAGATTGTGTCCTGAATAACAGTGTGCAGAGCCCTGGCAAGTACACAGCCACACCTGGAGGCTTCCACTGGGTAATGAATATCCATGAAGACCCTTAGCACTTTCCTTTCCCTCTGTGCTAGCCCCAGGTGGCTTTCTCGCCTCTAACCTCCCTTATCTTGCCTTCCTTTTGAGCTCCCTAGCAATGACCCTGCCCTTACACTAGAGCCTCAGTTGCAATACAGCATACTTCATTGGCTTGCTACAACCCCAGCCAAGCTAATTGCCTTTTGCCATTCATTGTCTGCCAGATTAACGACTCCTCGTGTGTCTGGTTGCCCATCGCCTCCTCTGAGATTCCTCTGTGTACTCTCTCTGGCTTGTCTTTCCCTTCTTCCGTCTCCTCAGCTCAGCCTCTCTGAGCTCCACATCTGAATTTTTGGAAGGTATTTAATTTAAATGATAAAATAGAAGCACTGCCTTTTTTTTTTCTTTTTCCTGATCAAAGGGAATAGTATTAGGCATGATGCAGAGGGGACCATTTTGTAGGAGTGGTAAAAAAAATATGCAAATGTATCAGAAACAAGACAGAGTATGTGCCAATAACCAAGACTCAGAAGAAAAGATCTTCCCAAGCATACAGTCCCCTATAGTGATTTGCTGTCTCCAGTAGGTGAGCCTAACAAGGCTCAAAGCTCCTGCCCGAAAGAAAAAAGCCATCACTAACGTACAGTGGCTCAAATCCCCTTTCTGAGTACATGTACTAAATAGAATGAACTTGATGCTCTGCAAAGCCTTTAGGACTTGAAATGCAGATCATCTTCCTCTTCTCCAGTGGCGACTTTCATTACCTTTTAGTTCTCAAACATTAAAATAGAGCACAATCTCTGTTCCACTTCTGCTTTCTCACCATTCTCCAAGACAGTGGTTCTCAAAGTGTGGTCCCAGGACCAGCAGCCTCAGAAGTCTGGGGATGGGTGGGGCCCAGCAATCTGTTTTAACAAACCCTCCAGGTGATATTGTTTTGTGCTCAAGTCTGAGAACCACTGTGGACCTGAAAATTTGCATTTTTAATAAGACCTCACTCTTTGAAAATCTCTGCTCTAAGAATAGAAAAGATGGGACAATGTGTGACGAGAAAGATCTCATTCCACCTAGAAAGCCGCCTCCCCATTTCTGAAGTCCCAATCAAACCTGTCTTTAAAGATCCACCCAAATGAAACTTCAGCTGATGCAAGCGAAAGTTATCCCTTGACAGCTTCCTGCATTTCAGGGGTGCACAAACCAAGGGCCAAATCCAGGTCACAACTTGTTTATGTGTAAAGGCCTTCAAACTAAGAATAGAATTTACATTTTTTTAATGGTTGGAGGGGGTGAGGAACCGAAGAAGAATGTGCAGCAGAGACCATATGTGGTGTACAACGCCTAACCTAGATATTCTCTCCCTTTACAGAGAAAAAAAAAATGCTGACTCCTGTTATATTTATGTGCTTTTCTTATTTTTCCTCTTAAACTGTTAACTTCTTAAAAATAGAGTCAATATCTGAGTCATGTTTGTATTGCATTCAGTACCAAACATATAGTAATTGTTCAATAAATATGGGAAGGGGCAGATGGTGGTGGTTGGGCAGCTGACAAGTGTGGGAATCCAAAAGAGATGGACTTTTATACTTGACCACTTTGTGGCTGTCCTATCCATAAAATAAGAACAGTGTTTTTCTCCACCTTAAGTAGATGATGAACATCCAAAAGTTCATACTAATGGAATTTACTCTAGTAACTAGAATGGTGAAAAGCAGTTGGGAGCTGCCCTGCAGGTTGAAAAACAAGATTAGTATTGAAAATGTCCATAAATGGGCAAGTTAAAAATAAGCAAAAAGCTTAAAATTTCAGGTGGATTTCTGATGTCCAGTAAAAAGTTTTCACAGAATTATATACTACCATGGTTAAAAGAGCCCCTAGTGATGATGCTACACGAATTCCACCTGCCCCATGGTTGCCCAGCCTCTGCTTGAACCCCTCCACCGACTAGGAACTCACTTCCTCACAGCCAGCTCCACTCTACTTTTTAAACAGCTCCAGTGATTAGAAAGCACTTTTTTTCTATTCAGTTGAAATCTATCTTCTTATAATTTCCACCCTGTAGTCCTAGTTCTGCATACTTTAATTTCAAAATTAGCTACCTACGTTTTATAAATACGATAAAAGAAGTAGGGTAGAGTTATGCTTGACTGGAAAGAATGGGAGGTTGAGGGGGACCTATCCATTTAGATAATTTTCTCCTGCAAATAGGGAACAGGTTAGAAATACAAGAAGCTAAAAGCCAAGATGTATGCTAACAGAGGAAAGGCCAACTTATGAGTATAAAATGGAATAGAACATTCCAAATATGGCAGGAAGCAAAAGGCCGGTGATCACAGTAGATCACAGGCTGACCACAGATGTGCATGCTATGTTTCTGCTAGAAAGGAATGTTAATAGCAATTAAAGGCTATTATTTGGGGCAAATGAGGGTAAGGAGGCCCCAGAGCTAGGCCCAGGGGACTCTGGAATCGCTTTGTGATTCCAGAGCTAAGAAACAGCTGCCAGGACGAGTTGCCAGGGCAGAAGCAAGCAGGAGGAAATGTCCTGGGAAGGGCTGGGCCCTCTAAGTGGTGGCTGGGCCAAAGCAATGAGGCCTTCAAAAGGGAACTGTTCCAAAGAAGATGGAGGAAAGGAGTGGAGAAAGGAAGCTAGAAGTTCAAGTTATACTCCTGTTTATAATGTAATGTAGGGCAAGATTAATCCAAACACCCTGAGAACTGATGAAGCATTGCATGAACAAGATCCCCAAGAAGAATGTGTATTGAACGTTCACTGCTCTGGATTTCTAAAATGCTTTTACTGCACAGAGCTTGGAGTTGCGTGGGGGATTGAATCTAGTAATAGCAATCACCAACTAGCTTCTAGTCTCTTTCGCACCCCCCACACCCTGCCAAACACCCACCACATGCACAACCCGTGTCTTACGTCTATCCTGGTTGTCACTTCTTCCAACTTCATCTGTAGGTGAGGGGGGGTTTTTTTCTTTCTTTTTTTTTAACAAGAACATTTCTTGGACTTGAGAATGGGGCTTTTGGGAGCCTGGTGGAAAGTTTATGTCCAAGCCAGGACTAAGAGTGTAGTCAAAAATTGTAAGGGATTAAAAGCCCACATGTTTGAGAATCTTCCCTTCTCCACATTCAAGGCACTCCCACGTTACAACCTGGACATGAGCTCCAGATTCAGACTATTCTGATTTATGCCACTTCATGGTTTTATGATCTCAGAACCTGGTGTCTCATGTAATCACTGATCTAAAGCAATGCTGGAAGGATTAATCAGGCAGAGGAGAGCTGATCATGATAGAATATGATGCCCATTCTGTGCTGCACATGGTGCTGGGTGTTTTCTTTCTACATATTTTTCAGGTGCTTGCATTTTCTTATGTACTTTTCCCAATAACTCTTTGTAATTGCTGTCACTGGGCTGGTGCGGTGGCTCATGCCTGTAATCTTTGGGAGGCCGAGGTGGGCAGATCACCTGAGGTCAGGAGTTCGAGACCAGCCTGACCAACATGGTGAAACCCTGTCTCTACTAAAAATACAAAAGATTAGCTGGGTGTTGTGGCACATGCCTGTAATCCCAGCTACTCGGGAGGCTGAGGCAGGAGAATCGCTTGAACCCGGGAGGTGGAGGTTGCAGTGAGCCAAGATCGCGCCATTGTACTCCAGCCTGGGCAACACGAGCAAAACTCCGTCTCAAAAAAAAAAAAAAAAAAAAAAAAAAATTGCTGTCATTAGCACTGTTTCCCAGATGAGGAAACCAAGGCCTGTAGAGGTTAAGTAACCTGTCTCAAGTCTTCTAGCTGGGGCAGAGACAGGAATCAAGACAGCTTTCTCCAACCATGAAGCTCCTCCTCTTTCTTATAAATTATGCTGCCTCTCTGAGCCTGTGCCCAGCATGTGGTGGGCATTCAGGAAAGGTGGGCATCCTCTATCCCCTCTCTCCTATGGCACAGTTGTTTTTGTTTTGTATTACTTTTCAATTAAATGATTGCAAATGATTTTGTAAACATTGCTAACAGGACCAACCTTATGTGTAGATAATATATATTGAAATACTTATGAACAGGAAAGGCCTACAAATGTTAGACATGCCCCAATTATTACTCAGAGTGTGATTTCAGGGATACCAGGCAGGGCCTGAGAGAGTTCTAGTTGACACGTTTGCCTTAGACTGATGCTGCTGCGGGAGATGACTCTTGTGAGACAGGCTAGTAAACAGAAAGCTGTGGGAGCCAAGTGAACTTCGTAAGAACTGACTGGCCCAGAGAGGCCTGGACCAGAATAAGCACAAGTAATTCTGCCTCTTGTGCATGGACTTTGAAACCTGTGTTTCCGATCCTACACCTGCCATTTGCTAGCTCTGGGGATCCAATAAGTTACAGGGCCTCTATGAACCTCAGTTGTCTTGTGAGAAAAATGAGGAAGTAATCTCTGTACCAGAGGGTGGTTGTGAAGAATAAATGAGATCATGTCCCTGAGCAAGCAATAAATGGCAAGAATTATTATCATTTACCAGTGGCTGGCCTGAGAACACTGGCCTTCTAATGGAAAAAAGACCATCTACATACCTAATTAAGGCCCTTGTGATGGCACACACCCCATCTATCCCTGGCAGTCTCTCTTTAGAATATATCAAAGTGCTTAAAGCCCCATTCCTTTAGTCTCCTCATAGGAGATGTAAAGGGAAACTCCAAGGGAGGTAGGCTGTATCTTTGGAAGAAGCTCTGGGGGGAGCATGCTCAGATCTTCACAAGAAAACAGGGCGCACCCAGTACAGTCACTGCTTCTCTAGGGCACTCTCAATGCTAGTATTCATGAAAGTCAGCAAAATCCTTGACCCCAGAGTTACAAAGAGTTAAGTGGTACCTGTAGGGCCACTGGTAGGCCTAAGATACAGCCCAATTTCAGGGGTGGAGGAAGAGAAAAAGAAGGCCAGTAAAAAATTTCTAGATAAGTTTTTAGGCCTTTGAACTTTATTCTGAAAGCCTGATAATTAGCCACTTCCCATGATCCCTGTGTTGGCCTAGTCATACTTCTCAGAACATAGCAGCGGCAGAACAGCCAGCATACTACAGTTTAACCATCAGGCCAGTTCAAGGCTGAGCAGGAGCAGCAGAAAATGGCCAACTAGAAATGGTAGCTGTGTGTACGTGTATGTGCACATGTACATGTGTGCTGCGTGTGCTGTGTGTGCGCTTTGTGTATGTGCTGTGTGTGTGCTTTGTATGTGTGCAGGGTGTGTGTGTGCACACTGTGGTGTGTGTGCGCACTGTGTGCTGTGTGCTTTGTGTATGTGCTATGTGCACTTTGTGTGCGCATTGTGTGTGTGCACTGTGTGCTGTGTGCCTGCTGTGTGCACCGTGTTTGCCTGTTGTATGTGTGCTATGTGCTTTTTATATGTCCACTATCAGTGTGTCTGCTGTGTGTTGTGCTCTGTGGGGAGATTTAGTATGGAGAGATTTTGTTTTTAAGATGAGGTCTCACTATGTTGCCCTGGCTGGTCATGAACTCCTGTGCTCAAGCAGTCTTCCCATCTCAGTTTGGGTAGCAGGGATTACAGGTGTGCGTCACCACACCCAGCTTGAAGAGATTTTTATAGGGATCTTTTTTTTTGAGACAGAGTCTCACTCTGTCACCCAGGCTGGAGTACAATGGCATGGTCTCGGCTCACTGCAACCTCTGCCTCCCAGGTTCAAGGATTCTCCTGCCTCAGCCTCACGAGTAGCTGGGATGATTATAGGCGCCCACTACCACGGCCGGCTAATTTTGTATTTTCAATAGAGACGGCGTTTCACTATGTTGGCCAGGCTGGTTTTGAACTCCTGACCTTGTGATCCACCAGCCTTGGCCTCCCAAAGTGGTGGGATTACAAGCGTGAGCCACCGCACTCAGCCAGAGGTCTTTTTTTTATAGCAGTCTTTTTTGTGGCCTTGGTACTGAGATTTCTATGTATGAATCCCCAAAATGCATACCATTACAAAGGCTAAACAAGGAAGAGCTGACTGAGATTATAACATAAAAAAATTTACTCTGGGCTGGGCACAGTGGCTCACACCTGTAATCCCAGCACTTTGGGAGGCCGAGGCAGGTGGATCACCTGAGGCCAGGAGTTCAAAACCAGCCTGGCCAACATAGTGAAACCCCGTCTCTACTAAAAATACAAAAATTAGCCAGGTGTGGTGGTGCAGGCCTGTAATCCCAGCTACTCAGGAGGCTGAGGCAGGAGAATCGCATGAACCTGGGAGACAGAGGTTGCAGTGAGCCGAGATCATGCCACTGCATTCCAGCCTAGGCGAGAGAGCAAGACTCCATCTCAAAAAAAAAAAAAAAAAAAAAATTTTTACTCTCTTACCAGACCCAAGAAAGTTACTAGACCTGAGAACACTGTGCTGACTATAACTGGCTTGGATAGTGATCTTATTACAGGTCTCTGTTGCCCACAGGGCCTGAGACCAGTAGGTCTCAAAATCTAACCTGAGACCAGCCAGTCTCAAAATCTGACTTTGAGTTTATTGAAGGAAATGATAGTATCTTTTTTCTCTGAGGGAAAAAAAGTCAACTTCTATCCTACCTTAATATACTTTCTTTGTAATCCATGCTTAAGCTGTGCTGGATGTTTTAAATGCATTGTTTTACCTATTATTTAAAACCAATGAAGTCCGCACTCTTGTCCATTTTACAAAGAGGCAAATGAGGCGCAGAAAGATTACGTAACATGGCCAGGGTTGCATTCCTGTATGTAAACCCTGCCCTGGCAATGTTTGCTCATTTTTATGGAGTAGAACATCTCTCCCCTTTTCTAAACTCTCTCTCGTGATACTTTGCCTTTGTATGATTTTTGTTTCCGAAATGCTTTCTCCTATTTATGTTATTTCATTTTCCAGAAGCTCTGGGAGGTCGGGGTAAGGTATTACGATCTCCACATAATGCTGCTGCCTAGCTCCCACCTAGTCAATGTGTGGCTGGGTCTAGTCCCGGCCCTTTGGCCAGGACCTTCTACATCTGCTTTTTGCAGTGACCACAGTCCCACACCCATCACTTCAACACCACTCATCTTTCATTTCCCCTCTCATTCCATTCCCAAATCAAAATTTACATGTCTTGGGCCCTATTGAGAGTAGCCATCTGGACCCACAAATTTGAGTAAAGGTGCTAATGGCTACTAATAGTTTCAAAGGTCCCTTCTCAGATAACATGGTATTTCCACAGTGTGCTTCGGTATCTTAACCTCGGGTTCCTCATCAGGAGGTGAAGAGCTTCCCAAAGAGCTTCAAGCTTTATTCATTCCTCATTTAACAAAATCTTACTGTTGCTGGCTCGGCACCATGTTAGGCATTAGGAATCTAAAAATAATGGAATCACTGCCTAGTGAATAAAATCAGCTGTCCTGCTATGCTATTAAAGTTCAGAAGAAGGCACTAAATCTAGGCTGGGGTACAAAAAGGAAGTCCCTAAGAGGAACAGATGTTATAGCTGAACTGCAAAGGGTGAATGCGCTCCGGCCAGGGAGATGGGGAGTGAGGGGCCTGGGGAGTGGCCCAGGCAGAGGGAAAGGTCTGGGCAAGGGATGAGACAGCATATGACTAATTCTGGGATCGGCTGTGTGGGGGCACGTGGTAGGCAATGCAGCTAGAGAGAAACAGGAAGATCCCTAAACAGAGTGCTGCCAACATTGTCTTCTTTCCATGTGGAGGTATTTTGAGGTTTCAGCAGGGAAGAAACTATGTTTGGTAACTCTTCCCATCTCAAATTCTAGCCCCTTTTTGTAGGGACTTCATTATGACCATCTTACGGCATCAATGGTGACTGCCCCTTTTAAATCTCATATTCAAATGGATAGTGGGGCCCCTTAGAGCAGTGGCTCTCATGCTTCATAGGCATCAGAATCTCCCAGAAGGCTGTGAGAACACAGGCTGCTGAGCCCCGCTCCCAGAATTTCTGATTCCGTAGGTCTGAAGTGGTGCCTGAAAATTTGCATTTTTGGAGAGTTGCCAAGGGACAACATTTTTGAGAAGCCTTGCCTTGGAGCATGCAAAGCCGTTATATTAACAAGGCTGTTTTTAATGCCTTTGCACCCTTCTTTACTATTAGTTTCAGTTGACCTTTTTAGGCTGGTCAGGTTGAGTATTAGGCAGCATAATAGTTCCCTAAGGCCGCCTTAACAAATTACCACAAACTGGGTGGCTTAAAACAACACAAATGTATCATGTTACCGTTCTGGAGGCTGGAAGTATGAAATCCAGGTGTTGGCAGGGCCATGCTCCCCCTCAGTCCTTCCTCGCCTCTTCCTAGCTTCTGGTGGCTGCAGGTGTTCTTTGGCTGGTGGCAGCATAGCTCCAATCTCTGCCTCCATCTTCACGTGGCTGGCTTCTCCCCGTGTGTGCCTGTTTTCACCTGGCGTTCTTTTATAAGGACACTGCTTATATTTGATTAGGGGCCCATAGAAGACACAGAATGTATTTTGCTCTGCCCTACAGCAGTGACTCCAGAGCTGCCCGAGTCTAGACAAACTCATCTATCCCATCCCCAAGCATTCAGCATCTGCACAGTGTGGCTTTCACTGTACATCCCTTCCAAAAGACAACAAACCCTTCTTTTTCCTCCTCATATTCTTCAACCAACCAGCACCACCTTGTTATAGAAATACTTGATATAACCTGCCTTTTATAAATTAGGAAGAAAACAGTAAGGTTTCAGAAAGAGTTTATTCATTTAAATTTATAGTGTTTTGCATCACAATGAAATCATTCTATTTGGATTGCTAGGACTGTATGACCAGCTTTAATGCATCGTCCTTCACTTCTATTTTTGTTGGCCTTCATTTACTTACTTTGGTTTCTAGAGACACTAAAGGTGGCAACGTGCAGAGGACAGGGGAGAGGGAGGGACCTTTTGAGACGGTTTGAGCTGCATCCATTTGGACTGCTCCCAGTGAGTCAGTGGCTTCAGACTGGAACAAATCAGGACACTTATGTTCATGCAGCAGCTGAGAGGTATAAGGAGGCCTCCCCCAGGGCCCCTAAGTCTAGGGAGTCTGAATCCTCTGGTGGAGAGGCATCCAGAAAGGAGAAGCAGAGCCACAGCAAAGAAATATGTTCACCCATCTCTTCAGACTCTCCATACCAAGCCGCCTCATGATAATACCAGCAGCCACAATGGGGCTGACTAGACTTCTCATTTCCTGCCCAGCTCTGATTCCATTAGGAAAAACCTCACCCTGCCTTACCCCAGGGCTTTAGGCTAGATTTGGAGAGAGGTTTTCAGTATCCTTCCCCTCTGCTTTCCCGGAACCTTTGTCACAGCTGTAATCCACAGCAAATGGATTTCCCTGACACTGGGGACAAAGGCCTAGTGTTTCGTAGACTTGGCGGCTCCTGGGAGGGCAGAACCATCAGCGTTTCTCCAGCTGCTGGTCTCAGGCCCTGTGGGCAGCAGAGACCTGTAATAAGATCACTATCCAAGCCAGTTATAGTCAGCACATCATTCAACATGGCCCGTTGCAGTTAGGAACGGAGAAGTGACTGAAATAGGAATCACAGCCCTTCAGAGCCGGGGCTCATACAAAACCACACAGTGAATGGGAACCCAGAGAAAAACAGACTTCTAGTTCTTGATGTTAGCCATTAATGAGATTTGGCTGTGATTTATAATGAGAGTCCACAGGGATGGGTGGCCTTGGGGAAGAAATAAAGAACTAGTTAGAAGGAAGAGAAGGAAAGAGTAAGAGTAGGAATTAAAAGGAAATTGAAAAGGGGTGGGTAGAATACTGAAAGTCTAGATAATGTGAAAGTTTAAGGATTCAGATTTTCTAGTGTGGGTCACCAGAGGGAAGGATGTAAGGAGAGTCCACAGATGCCTCAGTAGCCCTCACCGGGACTGCAAAATGCCTCCGCTACTCCCTAGCAGCCAGAACTTTGAGCGGAAGGAAGGTGGGAAGGGGGAGATATGAAAGCTCTGGTTCAAAAAGGGGAACTGTAGAAAAAAAGTTTTAAAGCTGTTATATGGGTCCACACTTCCTAATTATGTTTTCTTCCAACTCAAGTTCCCTTCTACTAGGAGTCCAATAATAAAGTGACATATGGCAGAACCCTAGCTTCTGGTTTCTCTGCAGGGCAAACTTCACCTCTCTCGTTGATAAGTCACCACCACCATGCGGGCAGGAGGTTTCCTAAGGTGCCTTCCATGGTACTGGATGAGAATCAGGGGAGCCATATCACCCTAAGTCACTTACCTCCCCCACACTGGGTCTCCGTTCTTGCATAGAAAAAACAAGGGAGATGATGGTAATGTTTGATTTCTCATACTGGTTGATGGGTACACAAGCATATTATCCTTTACATATATATATATTACATAGAGAGAATATTTTGTAAGTATAAATGGACATTAATTAACAATTAGGGAATTAAATTCAGAGATCTCAGTTCGTTTTCAACTGAAAATCTAGTATGCTTTGACATGGACTTCACCCAGTGTGGCTGAAATAATGGCTCAAGGTGAAGTTGCAGAGAGGATCATGGGAAGCACTGTGGCTTTGGAGTCAGACTTGGTTTTGAATCCCAGTTCTTTGATGACCTTACATAAATTGCTTAGATATATTTCTCATTGACAAAATTGGGATAATCATACCTATACCATAAGGGAGGTCATAGCATCTATGATAGTGCTTGACAAGTAGTAAGTGCTCAATAAATAATCACTATTATTAGTATAGACACCATTGATGGAAGGTACTGAAGTGAAATCACAGGTGGCTGATGTTTTAAACTAGTTGGTGAGAAATTTGTGGATGAGGTAGAGATTAAGCTTTCAGATGAGGAGTAGGATGGAGTATGGTGCATTTCAAGCAATTTTATTCAACAAACATCTATGGAATGAAGCACAAGGTATTAAGGGAAAATATGACATGATCCCACCCCCAAGCAAATCACTTTCTTGTAAGGCTATGTTGTGCTAGGAGAGAGGCAGGCACAGAGTGCTCTGGGAGCAGCCATCCAGCTGGATGGCTTAAAGGAAGACGCTGGAACCTAATTTGAAGGAAGCAAGAGGAGAAGAGTTGGGGGGGTTGCATTCAGTGCATATTTCACAGGAGAGACTCAAGTTGTTTTGAAGATCTAAGGACTTGGTTACATGAAAAATTGAAGAAGGCATTTCAGGGGAGGGAACAGTGTGAGTGAAACCACAGCAGTAAAAGCCACAGAGGCAGAAGTAGCAAGGCAGCCAAATTCCAAATGACCTGGGCACCTTGGTCATAATGCTGAGACCAGAGAAAGTGGAAGTGTGGAAAATGAGGCCAGGAAGGCAAAATGGGTCAGATCATGGAGGGTTTCACATCCCACATGGAGCAGCTTGGGGGGTGGGGGCACTGGGTGGGCCCAAGAACAGAGGTAATTCAACACATGATGTGGGGACAAATGGATATTCACATGCCCAAACATGGAATAACATATGACCCAGAGATTTCACTGCTACGTTATACCCAACAGAATAGAAGCAAGGACTCAAACAGTCCTTGGCATATAACCCTTATATACCATGTTCATTCCATTGCCACATTATTCACAATAGCCAAAAGGTGGACACCACCCAAATGTTCATCTACAGATGAACAAACACAGTGTGGTGTGTATGTAGGTATACAATGGAATACTATTCAGCTATCAAAGGGAAAGAAATTCTCATACATGCTACAACATGAATGAACTTTGAAAACATTATGCTAAGTGAAACAAGCCAGACACAAAAGGACAAATATTGTATGCTTCCACTTAAGTGAGCTATCTAGAACAGGCAAATTTATGAATGAAAGTAGATTCGAGGTTAGGAGATAGGCAGGGGACAAGGGGGACTGAGGAGTTATTGCTTAATGGTTACAGAGTTTCTGTTTTGGGTATTGAGAAAGTTCTGGGAATAGAAGGTGGTGATGATTGCACAACAGCATGAGTGTAGTTAATGGTACTGAATTGCACACTTAAAATCTAGTCATATTCTGACCTTTCCTCCTCTATCCTTTACATGAGTGATTGAGAGAGAGAGAGCAGTCAAGAGAGTGAGAGAGCACACTTGAAAGACAGCCACAGCTATCAAAAGTGTGAGCTAGAACAGAGGGTGCAAGCTGGGGACAGAGAGCAACATGAGCATGCGCTATCCAGGAAGTAAGAGAGAGTGTGTGTGTGAATTGAAGAGACAGACCTGCTGATCAAGCCTGGGATGGCAGATGCTCAGGGAGGGAGAGACCACAAGCGACAGGAGAGAGAGCTGGAGCATGTGCAGCAAGGATGCGAGCACTTGGGAGAGCCACGGGGAGCCCGAGGCAGAAGGAGACTGGTCAAGGGCGAGCAGCCCAGGAGGCAGCAAGAAGGTCAAGAGTGGGGGAGAGAGCTCATTAGAGGGAAATGGAGCTACCAGTCTGGATCAATCACAGCGGGGCAAGAGGGCAAGAGTGGGAGCAAGAGTGAGGGGGAGGGAGAGCCAAGGCAGAGTGAGGGAGGGTGAGCACACTGAGGATGGGCCCACCCAGGAGCAGCTCTGAGAAATCAGTGGTGAAAGGGAGCATGGGCACAGGTGTGAGAGAGGGCAGGGACCAGGGGCACGGAAAGAGTAGGAAAACCAGGGACTGGGGAATCGAAAACTACTGACACAGAAAAGACACGGGTGGTTGGGGCTGGTAGCGGGGGGAGGGGTGGGACGGTGGTTGGGGGCAGTGGGTGGGGGGGATGGTGGGGGGACAGTGGGCAGGGGAGGGATGGTGCGGAGACCGGGGGGACGGGGCGGGAGAGCGGTGGGCGGGGAGACAAAGCCTAGAACTGGAGAGAGAAGAAAAGAAAGGCATGCTTGCCCACAGGAGGAGGAGACAGGCGACAAGAGTGTGGGAAGTGCACTGTGCCCACGTGCCCAGGTTGCTGCAGTAAGTCTCTCTCCCCTGCATGGGGAGCAGTGGCTGTCCTGGCCTGTAGTTTTTCTATAAAGGAATGCCATGCTCCCTCAAGACTTTTGTCTTATTTCTTAACAAGATTTGAGTGTACACTCTCCACAGTGTCTGCCCTAGCTGCTACAAAAGGAAAAAAGAAATAGAAATGATAACCCCCAAACCAGTACTGGGGAGCAGTACTGGGGAGATAGCAACAGGACATTAATGATGACTTTGGCTTTTTGCACTAATCATGCTCTCATTAATGTGAAAAATTATATTTTCTTCCCCTCTTAAATGGGTATACTCTACAAGCAGAGGACTGAATGTCTGTGATGGGATGACAAATAAATATTATTTTTCCATGTAGGAAGGAATGGGTAGAAGGAACAGCCTCTACACAGCCTCTGTTCTAGCTCATACTTTTGATAGCTGTGGCTGTCTTTCAAGTGTGCTCTCTTACTCTCTTGATTGCTCTCTCAATCACATAAAGGATAGAGGAGGGAAGGTCAGAATATGACTAGATTTTAAGTGTGCAATTCGGTATGATTAACTACACTCAGAAATAGAACTGAGACTTGATCATCCAGGATGTAGACTATTCTACCCTCTTAATTTGCTGCCCTATTTTCCCATTTTATTTTTTATATTTATAAGTACTTCAGTTGAGATTTTCCAGTGTGGAATGAAAAGCAAGAAATGAAACCCAATTCTGGCCAACATTTGGGAAAAGGGAGGTGAGACTTTGAACTAAGAGAAGATTTTGGGATTCTATGAGGTAGTCTGTGTTTGAATGGAACTATCATTTACTGATTTGTTGCTTGATGATCCTTATAATTTCAATTGCACCTCATCTTTGCAATTAGTTTTTCAGTTTCTGTGAGATCAGGAATTATACCTCCTACCACTTTCTATGCAGCCTAATTTTCCCTCCCTAGAACATAAGATAAAGTGGATTTTGACAGCGCCAAGACATAGGAAGTACTTGTTGACTTTGCTGCTTCATTGATTCCTGCATCATCATTATCATCATAAGCATCCTTAGCAAGTCAGTAGCCATAATAAGGCCCAGCACTGAGTGCAGCTCAGGACAAAGGAAATTAATTCATGGACAAGCACCTTGCTCTATGGCAGAAAAAGCAGACATATGAACATAAGGAAAAATCACTGCTTAAAGAGTAAGATCAAGAGTGCAGCTTGCAGGCTGCTACACTGCCTTGGAAATCATAAGCAACTTGCTGCCTGCCACCTGGGAGTGGCTTGGGTTTCCAGACTCCCAACATTCCTGTCTTTTAGCCTTTACCCACACTTTTTTCAGCCCACAGTGAAATTCCCCCAGTCTGAAGAAGGCAGCCTGAGAAATGATAATCCTGAAACTGAGCAGTACTGGGGAGATGGCAGCAGGATAGTAATGATTACTTTGGCTCTTTGCACTAATCATGCTCTCATTAGTATGAAAAATTATATTTTCTTCACCTATTAAATGGGTATACTCTACAAGCAGATGATTGAATGTGTGTGATGGGGTGACAAACAAATATTATTTTTTCATGTAGGAAGGAATGGGTAGAAGGAATAGCCTCTACACAGAAATGAGGATTTTTAAGAAAAGCATGGAAAAAGAAAAAAAGAGGAACTTAAACTCAGATCTGGGTGTGCCTCTCCCACCACCCTTTCCTTCTTTCCCAACCCCTCTCCACTGCCAAGCACACAGCCTCAAGGGAAGGTGCAATTTCCAGTTCTGTATTCAGACCACAGGATGGGCCCTGAAGGAATTTCTGGCCCTCCTTACTGACTGGGATAGGAAGTTCCAGAAGGTTCTGCCATTTCCATCTTAGGAGAGACCCTATCTATTGGATCCGGGCAGTGTGAACCAGGCCACAAGAGCCAGTGCTTACAGAGCACGCAGGATATGCTTGGCACTCTGCTGAGCACCTTACATCATCACTTTTCTTTATGTTCACCACAGCCCATATTCTGTCACATCTAACTGATTAAGAAACAGGTCAGACAGGTGTGACATGCCAGGATTTCCTAGCTAGAAAGTGGCAGAGCCAGGACAAAGCTAAGTCTTTCTGATTCCACAACCTGAGATTTTAACCAGATTGGTCAATATGGTACCCTGCTGAGCGTTAGATCCAGAGGGCACTCAGTAAGTACATACCTAATAAAGATGGAGACCTCAAACACACTTGAGCTCTTCTGGCTTTGAAAACTAAACTAAATACACACCTCAGTTTATTTGATTGCCTTCTAGTTTGCCTCTTCCTCTTATTCTATTCTTTATAGGTTTTTTTTTTTTTTTGAGACAGTCTCGCTTTGTCACCAGGCTGGAGTGCAGTGGTGTCATCTTGGCTCACTGCAACCTCTGCCTCCCGGGTTCAAGTGATTCTTCTGCCTCAGCCTCCCAGGTAGCTGGGACTACAGGCGCACACCACCATGCCCAACTAATTTTTGTATTTGTAGTAGAGATGAGGTTTCACCATGTTGGCCAGGATGGTCTCCATCTCTTGACCTTGTGATCCGCCCACCTCAGCCTCCCAAAGTGCTGGGATTACAGGCATGAGCCACCGCACCCGGCCTTCTCTGTAGATTGTTAGTCCTACTTCTTTCACTAGATGGCTGTATAAATATGGACAAATGGTAAATTCTCTGATGTTCAGTGTCCCCACCCCAACGATGAAAAGGCTGATAGGGTGAGAGGTGATCCATGAGATCACTGCTAGGGAGAACGTTATAGGAAGTCTGCCTCCTTTCCTAGTTTTGCCGCCTCTGGCAGAATGAACAGGTCATAGGCTTTAGAATCAGCCAGACCTGATCTCAAATCTCACCTAGTAAACCAAGTCTGCCCTGTCCTTCTGAGGGCAAGTGTGTCTTAAGACCTCAGTTCCCAAGTGGTCGGGCATGGCGGCTCATGCCTATAATCCCAGCACTTTGGAAGGTCAAGGCAGGTGGATCACTCAAGGTCAGGAGTTCGAGACCAGCCTGGCCAACATGGTGAAACCCTGTCTCTACTAAAAATACAAAAATTAGCTGGGTGTGGTGGCAGTCGCCTGTAATCCCAGCTACTCAGGAGGCTAAGGCACAAGAATCACTTGAACCCGGGAGATGGAGATTGCAGTGAGCCAAGATTGTGCCACTGCACTCCAGCCTGAGGATAAAGCGAAACTCCAGCCTCAAAAAACAGAGACCTCAGTTCCCAAGTGGCCCCACCACAGACTGGAAAGCTGATGTATATACTGCATAGTCGTCACCTGGTATCCACAGAGGACTGGTTCCAGGAACCCCCTTGGATGCCACCATTCATGGAAGCTCAAGTCCCTAATATAAAGTAGCATAATATTTGCATATAACTGACCCACATCCTCCTATATACTTTAAACCATCTCTAGATTACTTATAATACCTCATACAATGTAAATGCTCTGCAAATAGTTGTTACACTGTATTGGTTAGGGAATAATGACACGAAAAAAGTGTACATGTTCAGTACAGACACCATGTTTTTTGAATATTTTTGATCCCGTGGTTGGTTGAATCCATGGATGTGGAACCCACGGATACAAAAGGCTGACTTTGTGAGCATTCTCTAGTAAGCGTCTGTCAAACCATTCACTTCTGCCTCTTCCCTCCTAGCATCTGCCTGCCCTTCTGCCATCCGAGCGCCCTGACTGTGCTACACTGCAGGCCATGGAGAATGAGCTGCCAGTCCCACATACATCTAGCAGTGCCTGTGCCACCAGCAGTACCAGCGGGGCCAGTAGCAGCAGTGGCTGCAACAACAGCAGCAGTGGTGGAAGTGGCCGCCCCACCGGGCCCCAGATTTCTGTGTACAGTGGTATTCCAGACCGGCAGACCGTGCAGGTAAGAGTCTAATTGATCTGGGAATTATACTCCTTAATCATCTCCAGGGCTAGCAAGGAGGAGGTGTTGGCATGGTCTGGTGGGATAATCTAGATGTGGACTCTAGAATGGGCATATGGGAGTGAGTTTGTAGATACACATTTGTGTATAGTTGCAGGGGGTGAAGGATGCAAAATGGCCCAATCAAGGAGTTTGGAGGACACGTGTGTGAAAGTGTAAAGGGCAGACAAGTAACAATAACAAATAATACATGACCAAGAGCTTCTCAGCCACAACCCAGACCCACTCTCTAAATGACCATTGTCCAGTGAAGAACAGATCTCAGTTTTTCAAAGACCAAAAGCCAAAAAGAACCCCAAAATAATCCTTTGTCATTGCAGCTTTTTACCTTCTCCCTTAAAGCAGCAGTTGGCAAATGTCATCCAGAAGGCCTTCCAGGTGGCGGCTCACTGCTCCTAAATGCAGTCAGGGCCATGCACTACCATCTGCTGTGTGCCTGACACGGTACTAAGCATTTTGCACACTTATCCTTTTGGTTGTTATTAGGCACAATTCTGTAGTTGAGAAAATTGGGGCTCAGAGAAGGTAATAACTTGTCCAAGGTCATTCAGGTAAAGACAAAAAAATTGAACCTAACTCTCACCCCAGACCTGTGTTCTTAATCACTACAATGTTTTTTTGAGGTTCCAGGATAATACAGGCAGAAAAGAGAGAACACAGCTGAGAAGTGTTTACTCCCAGTGACTTTGCTATTACAGTTTGGATGTACTAGAAAAGTGCCCTCATCCTGCTTTGAACTTAGGCCCAGATAAGGGAACAAGAGAGAACCCACAGCAGACAGTAAGAGGGCCTGAAAACCCAAGTTAAAGAAGATGCCATCAGATACCCTGGACTCTTCCCTCTCCCACTTATTTCTACCTCGTGCTTAGTGAATCCATGTTTCCTGCCCCTACCCTTGTCCCTAGCCCCAGCGCCTGGCCCTGGCCCATCATGCATGAGGACCTTAGCTCTGATTTCTAGCCACGGCATTCAGATGTACCCACTCCTGCCACTCATCACAATCCTAGGCAAAAGGGGGTCTGGGGTCCTGCTCTGGCGAGTGGAATCACCCAAGGTTGCATGCAGAACCATCCTGGGCTCCTCCTGTCTCCCTTCATTGACATTCTCTCATGAGTAAGGGTCACAGGATCTCAACTACATGGGCTGGACTACTGGGGAGGTCACTTTCAGGAGTCTAATAGAAAGGCCTAGGCAAAGGGAATACGGACAGATAATTCTGGAAGAGCAGGAGAGAAAAAGAATAGAGTTAAAATAAAACAGGATATCGGAGAGGGGTGTTCACATCAGAGGAGTGGAATCTGGGGGCAACATATGGAAGAGTTGGGATGCAGATGTCTGGGGAGACGCCAGAGCCCACGGAGGATCTGCTATAATAACAGGCTGTTTTTACAGAACCCCAAATCTGAGCCAGAGGCTGTTTTGTCCTAGAGCTGTCAGCCCTAGAAGTCACACCAACCTAGGGAAAGCCTGACCTGACCCTGGGCCCTGTCCTGGCAAGGCTTGTTCGCCAGGACAGGGCCCAGGGTCAGGAGCTGCCTGTGGCCAGGGATTCAGCAGAGGTAAGGGTAGAAAATAGGGGGAAGCCTGGTCAAGGCCAGTGCAGGGCATCAACTGGGAAGAGATGGCAGGAGGGTGACCAGTGGGAGAAGGGAGAAGAAATGTCTCTGGGACTCACAGGAAGAAGACAGAGGATCTTAGGGCTGGGGAAAGGCACTCGCTGTTCTTTGTTCCTGGGGATGGGGAGGATCAAAGGACAGCCTTTTGTCCTTTCCAGGAGATTGGCCAATCCCATCAGGAAAGAAGGCATAAGCAGTAAGGCCAGGGAATGGGAGACAGTAGCTAAAAAGAGGGAATGATGGAGAGAAAGAGAAAGGGAGGGAAAGAATAAAAGGGGGCTGGGCACAGTGGCTCACGCCTGTAATCCCAGCACTTTGGGAGGCTGAGGTGGGTAGATTACCTGAGGTCAGGAGTTCGAGACCAGCCTGGCCAACATGGTAAAACCCCGTCTCTACTAAAAACACACAAAAAATTAGCCAGGCGTGGTGGCAGGCACCTGTAATTCCAGCTCCTTGGGAGGCTGAGGCAGGAAAATCACTTGAACTCGGGAGGCAGAGGTTGCAGTGAGCGGAGATCACGCCATTGCACTCCAGCCTGGGCAACAAGAACGAAACTCCATCTCAAAAAAAAAAAAAGAATAAAAGGGGAGTGTGCTGTCCCTGAGGCACTGGCCTGCTCTGTAAGGCCCAGGCAACCTTCTTCTAAGGGATTGATGGGACTCTGAGAGGCTGTGGGCAGAGCCTGGGGAGCAGCCCCAAGTCTGCCTTGCAGCCCCAGCCTCAAGAAGAAGGCGTTGCCTCCACCTAAGTTTGCCTGTGGCTAGCTGTTGCTGAAGCTGGAGTAGGCCCCCTGCTGACTTGGCTCTTCCCTCCACTCCCATTCTTTTCCCTGCCTTATTGAGCTTCACTCTCATCTGAGGCTGCAGAGTGACAGAGGGAGAGGAGTGCCTGACAAGCCTGGTGGAGACCCTTCTGTCTCCCTGAGCCTCCCTATTGCCCAAGAGTTGGTTAAAGCACTGGTGTGCAGCTCTGATTCTCCTCACCGAGGCAGTTGATGCAGGAGCAGGCCGTGCTGGGGAGGAGCTGCAGAGAGAGGCAAGATAGACAAAGTTAGACATGATGAAGAAGCTCTGCGAACAGCTGTCCTCCCACTGCCCTAGAGAGTGGCCACAATTGGCTATGGTGGTGGTCACAGATCTTGGTGTCTCCTGAGCAGTTATAGAGACCTGGGGTGGGCAAGGCATAACTGCCAAAGGAGTGTTCTGTGTGGCAGCTACCAGCCTGGCTCTTCCCCCTCCCTCCCTTCTCAGGTGATCCAGCAGGCCCTGCACAGACAGCCCAGCACGGCCGCTCAGTACCTGCAGCAGATGTACGCCGCCCAGCAGCAGCACCTCATGCTGCAGACCGCGGCGCTCCAGCAGCAGCACCTCAGCAGCGCCCAGCTCCAGAGCCTGGCAGCCGTGCAGCAGGTGAGACTTGGGAAAGACCTTGAGGCTGGTGCCAGGTGTCCTGGTTGTGGAAGCGAAAGGGAGAGGAAGCAGGCATCGCACCCGCGCTTCACATCCTTCTCTTACCTGCAACCTAAAGAAGTCCTTGTGACACAGGCACTACTGTCATTATCTCCTTTTGGCAGGTGAAGGACAGAGCCCAGGGTCATGCAGCTAGTGACTGTAGCGGCGGAATGCTAGCCCAGGGATGAAGTGCCGGGGAGCCCCTCTCCTAACCACCTTACCGCAGGTCTAGAGAAAGGACTGTGGGTTCCAGGGAAGCGTTCACGAACGAAGGGCACTGCCTGTTTAGCTTGTCTGCCCATTGTTGCTCTCTCTCCTCCTTAGCTGAGAAGAACACATTCATTTATCCATTCAGAAAAAACATTTTATGTACCTTCTGCATGCAAAGTTTGTATCAAGCACTGGGTATACTGAGCACCCTGTCTTCTTGGCACTTATAATGGGAGACAGCAAGTAAACAGGAACCAGAATAGCCAAGGAAACAATATTCAAATCTCTAAATTACAATAAGCGCCATGAAAGAGAAGAACAGATTGTTCTGACCGAAGGGCAAGGTAGACGGCCTTGCATTGCATGGTCAGGAAAAGCCTGTCTGCTGGAGTAACACTGGAGCTGACACTTGAAGGATGAGAAGCCGGCCATGGGGAGAAGGGCAGTTTGGACACTCCAGCTCATGTCTGCAAATTCTGTGGGGGGCGGTGGCTGCGTGTGATGGCAGTGGCCAAGTGTGATGGCGGTGGCCGGGTGTGATGGCAGTGGCTGGGTGTGATGGTGGTGGCCGGGTGTGATGGTGGTGGAGTGGAGGGCTCCACACACCAAAGGAGGTGGCCTAATAGTTGGAGTGCTCAGTGGCAGTGCCTTGCCTTATTCAGTCCTCTCAGCAATCCCATCAGGCAGGTACTGTTACAGTCCTCACCTATTCACAGAGGAGGTGGGATACTTGCTGTGGGCCACCCAGAGGCAGGTTGGGGGCTGACCTCCAGAGGCTGTTCTCCTTAACACCAGCCTGCAGCACCTCCTGTGGATGATGAGAGCCCAGGAGTGACTAGGGGAGGTCTGGGACTCTAGCAAGAGGAGTTTGTTCTTTCCTAGGCAAGCCTGGTAGCCAATAGACAAGGAAGCACTTCAGGCAGCAATGTGTCTGCGCAGGCCCCGGCCCAGTCATCTTCGGTGAGTAGAATGGGGGAGCAGCAGCAGAGTCCACAGCCCCAGACCAAAATGCCCAAGTTCCCAGACCCAGTTGTGGTGAATCCGTGGCCATGGAGCATCATGGCTGGAATCTATTGCTCTTACCGGGAAGAAGAAGAAAAGGGCATGTCTCTTACTGACCTTTAGGTTAGTAACTCCCTGTCATCCTCCCAGTGTCAGGGCTCTCTGTAGATAGCTCAGTTCTCTCAACATGGGATCCCCCTGCAGCTCTGCACCAAGGTCAGAGATGGGACAGGGCTGGGGGATGCTCCAAAGCCAAGGACCACAGATGGTACTGAAGGAGGCTGAATAAACCAAGGAGCAAAAGACGGGGGAGAAAGAAATGGATGAGGGAGACACAGCTCACCAACAGAACCTCCTGTCTCCTACTGCACATGTCTCTCTCATCAGATCAACCTGGCAGCCTCCCCAGCAGCAGCCCAGCTCCTCAACCGGGCCCAGAGCGTGAACTCTGCAGCAGCCTCAGGCATCGCTCAGCAGGCTGTGCTCTTGGGCAACACATCTTCCCCAGCCCTGACTGCAAGCCAAGCACAGATGTATCTGAGGGCACAGATGGTGAGTACCCATGGCCAGAGCCATGGCTCAGGGGCACCAGGAGGACAGAGGCAGAGAAGCTGGGAGCTGGGAGCTGGAGAAGGGTGGGGAGGAAGCACTAGGGGCAGGGGCAGGAGATAAGGGATGGGATAAAGAAGGGGGCCTGGAAGGCTGAGTGGGAGCTTTGGTACAGCCTCGAGAAGTCATGAAGGGTGGGGCTCCAGGCTGAAACAGAGAAAGTTACCTGCGATGCCACCTTTCCTTCTCCTCCTAGAGTGAAACAGAAGTGTTCCCTTATCAGAAACTCCTCAAAATTAATCAGGATGGGCAGAGTGATTCATGCCCAGGTGGTCCTGGACACCCAGACATCCATGTAGTCAACAGAAATGGGGTCTTCCCCTTCCCACCATCCTTAAAAGGACTGGCCACCTCTAACTCAAAGGCTTTCCAGCTTCAGCATGCCTCCATTGCCCTCCCAGCGGCCCCCATTCTAATCAGGGTCAGGTGAGCTTGTTTGGGCAGGATATACTCAGGATAGCACCAGTTCTTTCCTTTGCACCTGTCCCTGAGGGGTGCAAAGGTCCTTAGGAGCCTACCAGGTCCCTAAGATTTAGGAGAATGCCCTGGGAAAATGGCAGCATACTCCCTGGGTGGCAGTAGCATGCAGCCCCAGCTAGGGCTCAGTCACTGTGGGTCGTGTCTCATACCTCCCATTCTGAACTCTGCTCCTTCGGGCTCTTGACACACTATCCCGAAGGTAACACAGTCCCACCCCTCCCTTTGCTCTTATGGCCAGGATGTGACCCTCGGAGCTTGTCTGGTCTTGCTCCTGCACATTTGTTCTTGGCTCCGAGTTCATCATTTGAGGCGCATCTCCATCCCCAGGGAACAGCCTCTTAGACACAAGGCATGAAATAGACTTCCATCTCCTAGGGAACTGGACAGCCACACTGTGATGCTGCTGCCCAAAGCTGACTGTGTCTGCAGGTTGCTTGTCCCTATGTCCTACTCCACTGGCGTTGTGATGCCTGCCTGTCTGCCTCCCTCCCCAGAGCAGGGCATACACCCACAGAGGAACAAGGACAGCTGCGCTATCGCAGAGTTCTAGGGAAAGCACCCTGTCAAGGCACCAGCACATCCACACTGACGCAGAGCTAGACTCCCACGGAGGTCGAGGTGTCATGCAGAGAACACCATGGATCCTGCACCCCGCAGGATGGGATTCAGACATGAGGACGGCTCCAGGCGGTCCGCTTCCTCTGCTGTTGTCTCTAGGCCCCTCTGAATCTAACTTTGACTAGAAAATGACCAAAAGGATACATCGAACTTGACACCCTGGAGGGCAGTCTCGTCTTGGCTCAGCCCTGGGTTCAGCAGTGGGTTAGACCTGGAAGGTGGTCCTAGGGCATCCATCTCGCTTCCCAGGACGCTGAGGAGGTGGTGGCTTCAGCGTATGCTGGGGATATCGATCTCCTCTAGGATGAGCCCCTCACAGAGGGTTCTGAAGGGAACTCGGCTTTGGTGTAGCCCCAGAGCGGCTCTCCCCACCCACCCCTGCACCCAGCCTGGGTCAGGACGCAACGAGCCTCTAGAGAAAGGCAGGCGCTCCCCTTGGACTCCCCCTTCCTTTCTGCTTCTACTGTCCTGCCCTTCCTCATAGCCGCTCCTGGGCTAAACAGTTGTGTCCTGTGGCTGAGTCCACATCGAGCAGGTAAAAGGCGCCTCGTTTCCTGTGATTCCAGGCCCAGCCAGGTAACCTGGTGCAGGTAGCTAGGAGCCTAGGCGGCACTGTTCCTTTGTCCCCTCAGCTCATCTTCACGCCCACGGCCACCGTCGCTACTGTGCAGCCTGAGCTCGGCACTGGCTCCCCCGCCCGGCCCCCCACCCCCGCCCAGGTGAGGACTCCATGCTTGTGGGAGGGCAGGGGGGTGGGCACCCCTGTAGAGGGGCACTGATACTGGGGAGGGGCACAAGGAGAGGCCGGGATCAGCTAGGAAAGCAGGCGGGAGACAGGACACCCCAGTGCCCCCAGGCCTGCGCGTCTACCCCGTTCCAGAAGGCCTTGGTCCCTCCTGGCTCTGTTTCGTTCCCTCAAACACAGGTCAGGAGCCAGAGGGCAGCCTGCTGAGGCCAGCATCATTGCCAGGGAGGGGTGGGCTGTGCTACCCTCCATACTTTACACCTGCCCCAGGATAGCTGGTCTGGCTGCTGCTGCTTCATAAGTGGAAAGTCCTGCTCCACTTACACACGGTAGCACTGCTAGGACTCGAGAAAAATGGCATGTAAGAGGGAGCAGAGACGTGTCCTGCTCTGCTAGGAGCGCACAGATACTACTGTGGCTGGGAAGATTCTGTGGGCAGCCGGGAAAGGAACCCCTACCACTCGCATCTCCCCATCCTCATCTACGGAATGGGGTGGGCGATGGGACAGGGGTGGTAGCCGGATTTTCAGAGTCTGGCACAGCCTCCCTGTGTCCAGCAGAGGGCGCCAGGGACCAGGCTGAGTAAGCGTGCCGGCCGTCTTGGAAGGGCCGGCGGCAACTTTATTCTGAGACAAGATATTTGCCTGGTCAGTTAACTTCCACTTTTGCCCTGGCCTTTTCCCGTGTGGGAAGCCCCATGCTCCCCCTCGCTGGGAATTATTTCTGGGTGGTGTGCATCCAATCCTGAAAGTGTCGGGGAGGAGGGAGGGCAACAGAAGGGACAGAGCCCGGCCTCCCCACCCCTGCCCGCCCAGCTGGGCAAAAGGTCCTTCTCAGAACTCAGCCTCTTCTGCTGCTGGATGCAGTCACAGCGAACCCTCTGGCCCTCTTTAGCAACTCCACATGCTTCTGGTTCCTCTTCTAGCCCCTAACACATTCTCTCTCTCTGATTTGACAACCTCCTGTTCTATTCAGCCATTCCTGGATCCATCCCTCTCTCCCTCTTAGTTGTATACTGGCATTGCTCCTGCCACATTCTCTGGACTCCCACAGACCCCTCTTTTCCAGGTACAGAACTTGACCCTCCGAACACAGCAGACGCCAGCGGCAGCAGCCTCGGGCCCTACCCCCACTCAGCCTGTCCTGCCCAGCTTGGCCCTGAAACCCACGCCAGGCGGTAGCCAGCCTCTGCCTACCCCAGCACAGAGCAGAAATACTGCTCAGGCTTCCCCCGCAGGTGCCAAGCCTGGCATAGCTGACAGTGTGATGGAGCCACTCAAGAAAGGAGATGGCAACAGCAGTGTGCCAGGAAGCATGGAGGGCCGGGCTGGGCTCAGCCGGACGGTTCCTGCTGTGGCTGCCCACCCCCTCATTGCACCAGGTAAGGTCTTCAGGAAGCAGGAATCCTTTCCCAGAAAACTCAGGGCCGTGAGTCAGGAGGAGACTTTCAGACTTTCCTTTTTCCCGTGGATTTGCAAAGATACCAGCCATGGGTCTCTCTCTCCTCCCTCCCCATCTCGAAGTGTCCATCAGTTCCTGGCTCTGTGCCATGCTTCTGGTCTAACTTTATGCAGGGCAGCCATGTTGGTTGGAATAAAGGAGTCCTTCTGCACAGTAGGCACAGCGATGAATCGGGGTACACAGCCACAGCTCTGGAGCTGTGGGCACAACCTGGAGTGGCTGGAGGCAGGCAGTTGAACTATTTTGAAATTCTCCAAGACTCAGCAAAAAGGCCAGGGGCTAGCCAGAAGCATGTAAGAACCAGACAGAGAGATGGGAATGTAGGAAGTTTATTTTTTCTCATCATTCAGCAAGCATTTGTTGATTAGTATTTGCCAATCATGTTGCCAATTCTTGGTGTGCAGAGATAAATGAGACTCAGGTCCTGCCCTCCACAGTGTAGCTGGGGAGACAGATGAGTACAGTGCATATGCCATAATAGATCTAAGCTCTGAACACTGTCAGAACAGAGGAGCTATCTGGCCTTGAGAAGAGGAGCTAGGAAAGGCTTGCTAGTGAGGGTGACACTTGAGAATAAATCTAGGAGCTTTCTTGTGAGGCAGGTCCGATGAATCCACATGCCCTGCTAGACCCCCTTCCCTGCCTACTAAAACTCTCCCCGTGCTGCCCATTGTAGGCAATCTTTAATGGGAAAATCTGCCAAGAGCCCAAGAAGCCAGGCCTATCAGTCTAGGGAACAAGACCACGCTGTTTTACCATAGAAATAAATAAAGTGGTGAAGCACATGGCTTTGCATTAAAGAGAGAGTCACGCTGATGGCATCCCTGAGACAACCACTAACCTCAGTCCTCTCTCAAACCATTTTACCATCCAATCTAATCTGTGGGTTTTTTTCTTGAGAAAATACATCAAGAATATATCTCAATACATCTTTGTCAAAATAGGATAGGATTTTTTTTTTTCCCTAAAGGAGTGTGCAGTCAAAAGAAGAGAACCAGATATAGAAGCAAATCCATTCCACTTCATAAATTCTATTTTAGGACTAAGTACCAGGCACAGTGTGGACACAGATGGTCAGCTGCCTGCCAGGCAGAATGGGTCAGAGACGCCGTCCCTCAGAGGACATGGCACATGAGCCTTGCGGCACGAGCATGTGACCCGACAGACAGAGTGGGGAAGGTTCCCAGGCAGAGAAAAGCAAAGCAGCGCACATGGCACTGAGTTAGGCGGAAATGGGGTCAAAATCCCTCATTCACCTTCTTGATGCTTCAGAAATCACCCAGGGGCAAAGGGTCAGTCGCTGCATTCCAGCGGTCACCGCTGAGCCAAGAAAGGCGCCTCCCCACAGAGGCCTCACAGCCCTGTGGCTTCAGATGTTTCTCACTGTCTGGCATGGCTTTCTCCAGAAAGTGGCCCAGCCTCTTCCTTTTTTGGAAAAAGAAAGTGAGGCTCAGAAGGGTAGACTGGGGGCTCTTTCAATGCGTTGAAAGCAGCTTAGACTAGAGCTGAGACCCCAGATGAGCACTTCTAGTTTCTCATTCAATCTGCATGCCCTGGAGGACCATCTGCGTCTCAGGCCTTCCTGAGAACCCCCTTCCAGCCCAGGCCGAAATGTAACCTCTCTCTAAATCTAAGCCAGCCCCCCAAGTTCTAACATTGTTCAAAAGAAAGACTAGTTCTTGGGTTCCTCCTAAGGCTGCTAGGCAACTCAGTTCTCAAGAAAACTGGACAGAAACGGGACCAGCACTCACAGGACGTCCGTCGTGTGCTAGATAACGTGCCCTGCATTGTACACATCGCGCTTCTTTAAACCCTGGAAAGATCCCTGTCCGGTAGGTGTCTTTATCCATTTTACAGATGAGCAAACTGAAGCTCAGAGAGGTTCTCCAGGAACTTACCACATCTGTCACGCACTCAAAGTCACCTAAGTAGTAAGTGGCAGGACTGGGGGCCATAGCTGGCTGAGTCAAACCCTGTTCTTCATCTCAAGCCAGATTGTCCCTCTCAGTTCTTACAGTAATCTGGGGCCTCCTCAGCCTTTCCTGTTTCTGACCCAAAGCTGAAAGCATCTGGGGGATCTAAGCCTATTCAGGGTTTGCAGAGTCTGGTGGAGACCCCGTGTAAAGGTAAACACCAGCAGGTGACAGGCTTGAGGCCCAAGGGCCTAAGGCTAACAGTGCCTGGCTAGAATGCAGTAGAGACCAGTGGCTCCACAGAACTTTCTATGGAGCAGCTGTGAGCTGCAGTCCCACAAAGAACCTCTCCCCAGAGACACAAAGCAGTGGGCCTGCATTGTTCCTGCCTCCCACCATCCTGTTCATTCTTCCTCTCTCCCACCCCTTCCTCTCTGTAAGCCCAGAGATTCCGCTCCCCGACTCCCACCTCCCAGATGGAAGGCAGCTGGGGAGTTTTAGTAGGGGAAGGTCCTCTCAGGGCCTCTGGACAAAAAAGACTGAAATCATTCTTAGGACCTAGTGCAGGGCAGCCAGGAGCAGCACCTGTCTTGGGCTACACAGTTCCCTGGGCAGAGGTGACTTCTGGCCTCCTGCCCAGCCAACCCACTGTCAATGAACCAAGGGATCTGAGAGCAGGAGAGAAGAGCGTGCTTGAGCATGCGTGTGTGCGCGCGCGCGTGTGTGTGTGTGTGTGTGGGAGAGAGAAAGCAAGCAAGCGCACACACATTTTTTGTTTGTTATTGGAGCATTTTTTGAGCTGGCTGGCTGGCTGCCCCCAGGGAAAGTAACCAGTGGAGACTTGCAGTGGGGCAGTAGGAGGGGGTATGGCAGAGAGGAATGTGTTCTCCTGGGGGCTGTTTCCTCCCAGAGCAGGCAGACCCTCCAGTCCCAGCTGGGACTGCTCCCACTGACAGCTGTTTGGGGGCAAAGCCCCTCCCCCATGGCAAGCTCCCTGCTGTTCCTGCTCCTGTCACCTTGGCAACCGGCTTCTTTAGGATCTGCAAATAGAAAAGGTCCCTTATGCTGAGAATGGGGTGGGGGAGCAGGTGGGGGAGGGGAATAAGGGGTGGAGAACAGAGCCTAAGAGGTTGGGCTTTGGAGGGGAAGGAGAAGGGCCTGGCTTGCCCTTCTCACTGACATGAGGACTGAGCAACGGAGGGCAGAAGAGAGGCAGGCAGCAGGGGTCCCTTGGGCCTGGCCTTCAGGGAAGCGGAGTCCTAAGGGAGTGGGCCACAGCCCCAGATAGGAGACTTGGTTCTTGGAGTCCTCATTCTAGTGGATAAACTCCAGGCTTTGGGTGCGCACTCAGGCCCAAAGGTGAGGAGAAAGTTGCTGACTGGGAGGGATACGCTGTGATAAACGGGAACTGTCGGGTTGTTGAAAAGCCGGGGCCCTTTCACCCAGTTGGGCCTCCAGATGCCAGGTCTTTGTTCTGCATCCTCAGCCCGCCTCAGGTCTCAGCTGAGGAGCGAGAACTCTGCTGGAAGGCCACACAGCTGCTTTGTTTGAACACAGAGAGCGTTTTGTGCAGCGGGCAGTGATTTCTGTCTGTGATAGGCTGGACAATGGGATGTTGCTGATTCTAGGATTCTTGGGTACCCTATTTCCCTCCCAAAGCAGCCTCCAAACTGCAAGCACACTTTTACTTAGGAAATCCAATAAAAACCAAAGCATACAGGTGGGACTGTCATCTGCTAGAAATCCCCAACGATTTTGATGAAGGTCATTTCGGCTATCCACTGTAGCACCAAATCTAGATGACTAAGAATCTCTTTTTATGTTGGGAGAAAAATCCAGATGATATGGGCTATCAGTGGAGGAGCTTTATATTTTGCTTAACATCTTTGACTGTGTGTACGAGCCTGTGTGCATGTATGTGTGAGAGAGAAAGCAGACTGACACACAAAGGGACTTGGCCTTGGTGGACGTTTCTTCTTTCCCAAAATTCTTCATCCTAGGCTTCTGTTAGACTATTTCCCTGGTTGCTGTGGGCTAATAGTAATAATTACCAGTTAATGAACAGCCATGTTCCACATACTGCACTACATGCTTTACCTACATATCTCACTTAATATTAACAGTGATTATTCCACTTCACGAATGAAAGAGGTATAGCTCAGAGTCACTGTCATCCCCAAACCATTCGTCCCTTTAATTATGTAGTTCAACAGATACTCATTTAGCACCTCTTATGTGCCAAACATTATGCTGAACACTATGGGTGTTAAAGAGATGAAGAAGAGTTTAAATTCTAATGGGAGCTGCAGACATTTGAATTGTGCTTTGAAAAATGAGTAAGTTTTAAGAATGGAACAGGAGGAGGAGTATCTCAGCTGGCACTGGGAAGCACCTAAGCCCAGAGTGGCTGTGTGCACGTGTGACCATCTGTGTGTGTAAGTGGGACCCTCCTTCCTTTTCCCTTGCCTCTGCCATTAGCTGTGGGTCTCCTAAAACTGCCCCTGTGTTTCACTCACAGAGGAGTTTGTCAGTTCATACCTTTCAGACACCCACCATCTGTCTGCCAGTGACTTCCTAATACACATCCATCCCTGTCCTCCTCTCTTCTCCCCATACATTTCAGCTGTCTATAGATAAGACATCACCCCACTGCATACAAGTTTTTTTTAATCTGGAGAATCTGTAAAACAAAAACTCTGCATCTTCCTCTCTGGAAAGGCCCCCTCTACCAGTTTCCTGAGCACTGTCCACAATTGCGAGGTCCTCCTGCACCCCAGACTCACAGAGCTATTCTGACTTCACATTCAGATAACAGGTAGTATTTTTAAAATAGTTACCATTTACTGAGCATCTAATAGGCACTGAGCAAAGGCAGTGAACCTCTTTGTGGTTTAAACAAAATACTCCATTTGATACTAACAACTATGTGGTATGTATCACCATTTACAGAACAGCAAGTCTAGATCCAGAGAGGTTAAGCAATTTATCTAAGATTGCACAGCCTGTTGGTGTCAGAGCCACCAGCGAGGCAGAGCATTACAGTGGGAAAAGCAGTGGGCTTCGGAGTTAACCTGGTTTCAGGCCCCAGTTTCATCACCTATTAGTTTAATGACTGTGATCAAGTTACTTAAGCTCTGTAAACCTCCATTTCCTCATCCGTTAAACAGAGGTGATTATATTTCCTATGGGCTGTAAATGACTGAGATGGCCTGCGCAAGTGACCAGCACAGAGAAAGCCCTCCTTCATTCCCACGCTCCATCACCACCCAGCTTATCGCCAGTTTGTCACCAGGTTCTAATGGGACTTCCTCTTGTTTTGGCTTCCTGCTTTGCTTAAGGCCTGCTGACGGGATGAGGCTTAACTGATCGCCAGGATATCCTACTCACAACTGCTAGAATTATCTCCCTCCGAGACTGTTATTTCCTTCTTGTTTAAAAACCTTCACTGTGGCCAGGCACGGTGGTTCACGCCTGTAATCTCAGCCCTTTGGGAGGCCGAGACAGGCGGATCACTTGAGGTCAGGAGTTTGACACCAGCCTGGCCAACATGGTGAAACCCCATCTCTACTAAAACTACAAAAATTAGCCGGGTATGGTGGCTCATGCCTGTAATCCTAGCTACTTAGGAGGCTGAGGCAGGAGAATTGCTTGAACCGAGGAGGCAGAGGTTGCAGTGAGCGGAGATCATGCCATTGCACTACAGCCTGGGTGTCAAGAGCGAAACTCCATCTCAAAAAAAACAAAAAACAAAAAACAAAAACCTTCACTGTGTCTTTATGTCCTCCTTGATCAGCTGGAATGCCTAGTCTATAGTAAGGGCTCACTCAATATCATGTTAATGACTTCTGACTGACTATCTGACTTCATGGGGGACCTTCAAGACCCTCCCCCCACTGCCCACTGCACCTGACTGCTCGTGGTGTCCTCATGCAGACGCTCTGTTATGGCCAAGCAAATATGCTGTTGTCTCTTCTCTCCCACTCCTACCCCTTTGTGACTTTCTTGGCCTGTCATATGCCCTTTCCCTCCCTGCCTCCTGGTGTAACAATCCCTTTTTGTTGTCTATACCTCCAAGATTGCCTCCAGTATTCTCAACTGCCTGCAACTAATACTCCTAGGCTTGCTGTACTCGCTCGTCCTTACTGACTTGTGTTATTCACTTGGCCATCACCATCTTGTAATATGCAAGGCACCATGCCTCACCTGTCAAATGAAGTCAAGTTCCCCTTCACTTACTGCATTGTACAAGTCACTTGAAAACTACTCTCAGTTCTTGCTTGTAAAATAAAAACACTTGTCAATTGCCTCATGGGCTTCTTGTTAGAAATAAATTAGATTTAAATGATAAAAATTCTTTGAGAAGTTCAAAGCAACATACAGATAACAGGTAGTATTTTAAGAATAGCTACCATTTACTGAGCATCTACTAGATACCAAGTGTTGAGCAAAGGCAGTGAATCTCTTTGTGGTTTAAACAAAATATTCCATTTGATACTAACAACTATGTGGTATGTGTCACCATTTACAGAACAGCAAGTCAAGATACAGAGAGGTTGAGCAATTTATCTAAAATTGCACAGCCTATCAGTGTCAGAGTCAAGATTTAAACCCAGATCTGACTGACTCTAAAACCCATGCCTTTATCCACTTATGCTATCCTGCCATCCTCTGCCAAGGGCAGGGTAGGGGCAGAGATGCAGATAACAGTTTCTTTTATAATGCTCCAAGCTGCTTAGCAAAGAATCCTGTACACGGCAAGTATTTGGTAGTTTTTCCAGAGGGCTGCAGAACAGGCCTAAAAACCTTCAAGCATAATCAGACTATCACAGAGTGCCCCTGCAGCTGGCAACCCAACACCATTTTACAAGTTTCTTACAGGGAAATTTCCCTTAGCTCTACTTCCCCTCTCAAACTCCTCCTGACCCCAAGCCAAGGGAATGCATCATGGAAAATTTGTATGGCTATTGCTTTAGGGTTTTCTAAAAGGAGCTTCCTTGTCTATTCTTGTGTATGCAGAGCACTGACCTCTAGAGCTAACCCTAACCTTAGTTACCTCGTGAAGCCTAATCACATGAGACATCTTTAGGGATAAGCAGCCCCTATAAAGTGCTAGCATAACTTAGACCCAGCCAAAAACTGCCTCCTTTCTGACTCCTCTCTCTTAGACACCTTGACTTTCAACTATATATGATGCCCTGGAGATCCCTGAATTCACCATAGTATTTTATGCCTCTGAGTCTTCCCGAATGCTGTTCCTTTTGTCATCTTCCTAACTCTGAATCATGTTAAACACTTACTTGCTCTGGGAAACCTTCTCTGCTCTCCTTCCAAAGCTGAATCCCCTCTTCCGTGTTCTCAATATTCTGTGCTTATCACCTATCATAATATTTACCAAATTACGCTGAGAGTATCTGTCTTCCGTCTCTTTTACTAAACTGTAATCTCTTCTAGGGACCATGTTTTAGCCAGTACCAACCATAGTACTTGGTGTGTGGTGGGTGCTTAATAAATTGTTTATTGAGTGAATGAAAGTGTATCTTCCCTTAAGGGTAGTGGCTAGTAAAAAGATCTGCCATTCCTTTCCCACAGGCATATTCTCCTTGCCGGTAGACCAGGTAACATCAAACTCTAGTCAATTATAGTGGACTTCTAGGAAAATGAGTGCATAAGTAGTCCTGTAACTATAACTGGTATGCTTGCAGCTCCCATATACTTTGGGGCAAAAGTCCCAGCATTTCTGGGACAGTGAGTCGTTTCCTGCATATTTGAAGCCTTGAGAACAAGTTTTGTAGGATAAACAAGTCCCACCATGTTGTCTGTCATTCATTCATTCATTCATTCAGCAATATTGATTGAGCATCTACTAAATTCAAGATATTTTGGAGGAAACAAATGACTCACATAAATTCTGCCTACTAAAAGAGATAAGTCACTTACTGAAGTAACTCTGAGATAGGTGTAATCCTTACCTCCATTTTAAAGATGATGACACAGAGGTACAGAGAGGTCAAGTAACTCACTCACCCCATGTCACACAGCTGGTAAGCAGCAGAGTTGGAATTCAAATCCAAGCATTTTGACTCAAGAGCTCATACTTGACTTCTGGGCACACTGCTTCTCTGAGGGCAGTGCGAAGCAAAGCGGCCTGAATGTCATCTCAGAGAAAGGGGAAAGTCCTGTCAGCTGTAAAGACCAGAGAATGGTGACTAGAATTTGATTTGTGGCACTCTAGACAGTATGAGAAAAGGCATATACTCTGTACAGGGTACAGTGAACAGTAAAGATTGCTTGGGTCAAAGAAATAATAAAAATTAAAAGGTTGGTTTATGTTGTAAAGAGATCCTGAATGTCTGCCAGGGGCTTTAGACAACCGTAGACAAAGGAGAGTCCCTGGCGGTTTTTAGTGAGAGATCAGATCTGTGCACTAGGAAGATTAGTTTGTACTCTAAGCTGGATTACAGAGAGAAGAAACTGGAATCAGGAAGACCCTTTACTGCAGTACTCGAAACAAAAGGATTTTTTTTGATCTGGGATAATGCTGGAGTTAAATCCTGATCTTTGTTTTTATTAACCTCAAAAAGTTAAGGATGTATTAATATATACCCCAAATACCTTGGGGTCTCTGATCTATAAATTGATTCAAGCCTTATAAGCTTGATTTCCAGCCTTGGTGTAGAGTAGCCTCGTTTGTCCTAAAACAATTGCTTTCAGTTTTCCATGAGCAGCACAGGGTGGGGAGGGAATGGGATAGGAGAGGAAGCACAGGAATAGAAGCCAGGCCAGCAGTCCCCTTTCCCAGTCTTTTGGGAAAACAAATGTGTGTTGTCCCTACCTATACTCTTTATGCTGTATAGATTTAGAACCTTTACCCTCTGTAATCCTTTTTCCTCCTTATTAACCCTAAATTGTAAACTACTTTTCTGTTATAGCCACTGCATCAAATTCTAGGTGTGGAAGAGATTTATGTGATCACCTAGCCCAGACCTCCTCTTTCACAGATTAAACTCTGAAGCCCTGAGAAAGAAGAGTACCTTGTCTCAGGCCGCACAGCCAGCAAGAAGTGGGGCGTGCCATTGATCCTCTTAGCCTCCCTGACCTGGACCATCTCCAGCTCCCATCTCACATGGGCAGCCCCTAAGAATGATTCCACATTCCAGGAGCAGGAATCCATGATTTTGCATTATGGGAGAAAAAGTTTTGGTTGCATTTGCAGTGACATGCCCAACATTTGCAGATCGTTTTGGCTGTGGGGGCCTAACAGAGTCCTGTGTGGCCTCTTCAGTGTCTCCCAGGTGCCTTATCACCAGTCTTCTCAAAAGTGCCTGATTGTTAAATTCTGACCTATTCAATGTGAGATAAGGAGACACGGCTTAGATTGGGGTCAGGGGCAGTTTATAATCACCAAATGCCTGCTGGCATTTCCACAAAGGTTCTGCCATCAACCCAAACCCAACACACTTCCCTCAACATTACACTGGTGTCCAAGTTTCCCAAACCCGTCATTCAGTATCATCCATACTAAACCCCTCTGGGCCATCCATAGTCCCTCTCTCTCTGACTACGACAGTCAGTCACCAAGGACCATTTTGCTTTTCCTTTGTAACACATCTTATTTCTGTCCTTTCCATTCCTATTGGAATTCTGCTTGGAATTTCATGTTGGGCTGGGATGAGACCATTCAAAACTTGCAATGTGAACAGACAAAATTCAAGAAGGAAGGCACCTCCCCTAACTCAGTTTGAAACCTGCTTACTTTGCACCTGTTGCATCACAGGATCCGTTTAAAATGTGAGCTCAGGACCCAGAATTCACCTTTATCCTTACTGGCATGAGGCTTTAGTTGTAAAAATCCATTTGCGGGCCTCCAGCTGTGGCCTGCCATGCATTTGGCTAGCTCTCCAGCCGTGGAAGTCTCTGTGGAGGGCAATTTTTAAACAGGACAGATTCAGCTGAGCTGCTTCATCCTAGGCTGGCCTGGCACTAGCCAGAGAGTGATCTGTGCAAAGACAATCTCTGAGCTGAATTTCCTGAATCCCTACTCTAAACAAGGCATGAGCTAGACACTGAAGGGATACTAAAAAATATAAGAATTTTCACCTCAAAGAGTCAGCCTGCTTAAAATAGAAGAGGGAAAAGCTAGCATAGCAACACATGGCAAAAAATAAATTCCTGTCAGGCACTGTTAGGTTCTGGAGAAAGAGATACCCGAAGTTTCTGACTGCAAGGAGTTCATGATCTGGAAGATAGATAAGAAACAATTACAACTCACCTTAATAAGCATTATTATGATAGAGGTAGACCCTGGATACTTTGAGAACCTAAACCAGACTGATATAATAGTTATAACTAGAAATGATTGAATATGACCATGTGCCAGGCACTGTGCTGTGCACATTAAGTCATTTTTCTGTCATTTTCTTCTCATTTCATCCTTTTAGCAACTTCTGTACAGAAACTATATTTTCAATTTTTAGATTGCGAAGCTGAGGCCCAGAGAGTAGTTATTCCCAGGTCACTTGGTATATAACAGAGGGAACCAGTAATCCAGCCCTGGTCTGTCTGATGCCAGGATCCAAGAACTACCGTTGTCTACTGGCTCTTCCTGGAGAAGGCCTTGCCTGAGCAGAGCCAGAGGCTGGATGAGGACTAGCCACACAGAGCTGGGTTGGGTGGTGGAGAGGTTGTAGCTGTTGCAGGCACAGAGAACAGCAGGTGAAGGGCACGGAGGAGAGCGAGAGCATGTCACACTTAGAATCCAGTATTTCTCTGAACTGCCAGAATGGCCAAAGGGCGTCACAGGGGAGGTGAGTTTTGAGTTTTGAGGAGTTGAGCTTTGGGGATGAGGGACAGCTCAAAGAGCCCAGTGTTCCTCCAGCAAAGGAGGAAAGCAGGAATAGAGTGAATGTGTTAGGCCATGGCAATGAGCAGGCCAGGCTCAGGGTGAAAAATGAAAGGGATGAAAACAAGAGACATTGAATTTGGGAAGCCATTTTTATTTGGATGCGGGAGGGGCAGAGTTGGAAGACACAGCAGAAGAGAAGGTCAAGCCATGCTCTGTAACCTGGCCTTTCCCCTTTCAGCCTATGCTCAGCTGCAGCCACACCAGCTCCTCCCACAGCCATCCTCAAAGCACCTGCAGCCCCAATTTGTGATCCAGCAGCAGCCACAGCCACAACAGCAGCAGCCGCTGCCCCAGCAGTCACGGCCTGTGCTCCAAGCTGAGCCCCACCCCCAGCTCGCCTCAGTCTCTCCAAGCGTGGCCCTCCAGCCCAGCTCAGAGGCCCATGCCATGCCACTAGGCCCAGTTACACCCGCCCTGCCACTCCAGTGTCCCACCGCCAACCTGCACAAGCCTGGCAGCAGTCAGCAGTGTCACCCTCCCACACCTGATGCTGGGCCTCAGAATGGACATCCCGAGGGCGTGCCCCACACCCCTCAACGCAGGTTCCAGCACACTTCAGCCGTCATCTTACAACTGCAGCCTGCTTCACCAGTGGTGAGTAAGCCAGCCCCAAGGTCCAGGGAGCACATGGGGCGGCCACAGCTCGGACGACCCCACAGCCCCGTCAAGAGGTGCTTCTGGGTAGGCTGACGGGTGAAGTCATCTTTGGGGATTCCAAGAAGGAAGAGAGGGCTTTCCCCAATTTGAGGATGACTGAATCTTAAGGTCCTTACCCGCTTCCCAAGCTCCATGGAAACCAGGGAAATATCCAAGAATGCAAAGGCTATTTCTGAGAGGCCGCCCTCTCTGTCCTGTCGTTTGACAGCCCCAGCAGTGTGTCCCTGATGACTGGAAAGAAGTGGCACCAGGGGAGAAAAGTGTGCCTGAGACGCGGTCTGGCCCATCACCACATCAGCAGGCTATTGTCACTGCCATGCCTGGTGGCCTGCCTGTACCCACGAGCCCTAACATCCAGCCGTCCCCAGCTCACGGTATGAAGCACAGCGGGGCCCTGGGGGAGGGGAGGAAGTTGGCCTTTCTTGCCATGCCCTGGCACATTTCACTTGGGCATCTGGAATGGGAGGGTAAACTATTACAAGCAAGGAAGCTGGGGGGTTGGAAACAGAGGAGGGATGTGAAAAGATGAACCAGGGATAAAGTAAGGGAGACACAGAAGATATTAGAGCAAGAGGGTGGAGAAAGAAGAGGTGAAAGTTCTAGAGCCAGACACTGGGGCCTGCCTGCATGTCACTGGTGTCAGATGTATCCACATAGACATATGCCAAGTGGAGAGTGGAGGCAGGTGGCCAGTTGTCACAGTTCTCTGCTTCCTTTGGTATGAAAGGGGGTTCTTGATATTGGAAATATGGCAAAACGGCTACCACATCTCAAAAATAAGGGAAATGCCAGGGGGAGGCAGAAGGGGACTCAAATGAGTTCAGCTCACAGGAAGCATCTCTGAGGAAACTGCTCAGCTCTGGGATCCTCATCTGTCTATCTGTGCGGGCTCAATTACAAGTGGACTTCTCCCCGCCTGGGGTTCAGGAGACTCTGCTGGGTCCCTTCACCCGGATGGGAGAGGCACAGCAGTACCTCCGCCTTCTGCAAAGATCTATTTGCTTCCCTTCCCCTCTCTGCCAGTTTGCACAGCACTGTTGGCCCAGATCTCAGTGACATTCTGAGCCATGGACCACCTGCAACTCAGGGAGGCAGTTCCAGTCATTGTGCTGTGTTTGCTGAGGGGGTAGGGGGCAGGGAACAGCCAAGAGAAAAAGAGTTTAGAAATTGATGGAGAAATAAGAAAAAAATACCTTAGCACAAGGCAGGGCAAAAAGAGTACAAAGGTTCTATAGGGAACAGAAGCAGGATCAAGGAAGAGAATATGGAGAAAGGACAGCAGGAAAATTAAAGGATGGGAAGGAGGTCATCCCTTCTCTCTTTGCACACTTGCAGATGAGAAGGGGTTTTGAACAGCAGTCCATTCCACTGTAGATTTGCTCTGATTATCAGAAAGTTGCTTTTCAAATGAAGTCAAAACCTGCTCTCTTGGAATTTGCCAGCATTGGTCATGATTCTGTCTTGTGAATTGTAAGAGTCCATCTTATACAGTGTTTGTAGACAGTTGTCGGACTGTCTCTTGCCTCTCCCCCCATTAAAAAAGAGAAAATCTGCAGGCTAAACATCTGAGACTTTTTTTCATTTTTTACCTATGACAGATCAAGACCTCCATTCTCACCATTCTGGTCAGGCTTGTCTATCTACATTCTACCTTTTCGTTAATTTTCCTAATGTTTGGTCCCCAAAATTAAGCACATTAATTCCAAATATAAACAGCTACTAGTCTTTAGAAGCCTGTTTCAGGGGCAGGGCTGTTCCCTAGATCCATGTTTTATGGTAGGGAGGAACCAAAATTTGTTGAACACTTAGTATATGCTGAGTACTGTTCCAAGTCCTTTACTCACTCACGACAGCCCTAGGACATAAGTAGAATCACCCCCATTATTCAGAGGCAGAAACAAAGGCTGAGGGGCTCCAGGTCCCACGGCTCTGAAACGGCAGCGCCATGACTCTGACTCCTACAGTAGTCACTCCCTCACCTTCCTTCCTCAGGATGGTGCACGAATGGCCCCCGTGAACTCTCCGACCCTATAGGAATGACACTTTTGTTCACAGAGCACTGTCACCTGAATTCCAGAGAGCTGGGTTTCATTTTTGTTTCTGAGGTTTCGTCTTACCTGGAACTGCTGTCATGCCAGCTCTCCCTAGTCTCAAACTTGTATAATTTATAGTTTGAACCAAAATATAATTGCTTACGTCTGTTAAGTGTTATCTTGTAAATTTAGCCCATAGTTCCAGCCTAGCAAGAAAACAGTAATGATTAATAGTTAATATTTATTGAGCCTTCTCTGCTAGACTACACATATTTCCTCATTTAATCCTGACAATAACTCTCTGAGGTAGCAACTTTTATCATCTTCATTTTAAAGGTAAGACCACTGAGGCATAGAAAAAAACAAGTGGTGGGGCAGGAATCTTTTCTATCTGAATTCTGCTATTCATTATACTAACGCCTCTGCTTAACTTTGCCACCTGTAAATTATATAGCATGTTTTATTTGCCTTTTACCAATTTGCTAATAGAAGTATCATATGGGACCCCACTGAGTATTCATGCCCTGTCTCTGCAACAGTGGTAATCAACATTTTTTGCTCAAGTGTTTGTAATCCAGAAACCCCTAAATGAACTGACATTTGCCTGTCTTTCTCCTCCATAAAGCTCTCAAAATTTTCTTTCTGAAATCTAATCATGGTGATATACAAGTAAGCATCCTCCTCTTGAGGTCCTATCTCAAGAGAGAAGTAAGCTTTACACAGTTTTGGAAACAACTGTCAACCACCCAAGACTTAAATATCCATTCTGTGTATGTCTTTTTTTTTTTTCTTTTTTTGAGATGCATTCTTACTGTGTCGCCCAGGCTGGAGTGCAGTGGTGTGATCTCGGCTCACTGCAACCTCCGCCTCCCGGGTTCAAGTGACTCTCCTGCCTCAGCCTCCCGAGTAGCTGGGATTACAGGTGCACACCACCATGCCCAGCTAATTTTTGTACTTTTAGTAGAGACAGGGTTTCGCCATGTTAGCCAGGCTGGTCTCGAACTCCTGACCTCAGGTGATCTGCCCGCCTCGGCCTCCCAAGTGCTGGGATTACAGGTGTGAGCCACTGCGCCCGGCCCATTCTGTGTATGTGTGAATGCCTGCTCTGTGCAAAGCACTGTGGGAAGGGAGGTAGCACACTGAGAAACACAGTCTGTACCCCACCTCAAGAGCTGAAGGTCTACTTGGAACGATGAAAAATGCACAGGAAAAAAATTACAATAGAAAGTAAAATGCGATAAATGCCATAGATGGATTTGAGGTAAGTCATTTAAAAGCTACAAAACAGGAAAAGTTACTGTCAACTAGAGATGTTCAGGATAGATTTCAGGGAGGATGAGGCATTGTTCTAGAGCAGAGGTTGACAAACTACAGCCCAATGGCCAAAACCATCACATTGCCAGTGTTCGTACAGCTCGCAAGCTAATAATGATTTCTACATTTTAAATTTTTTTTAAAAAAATCAAAAGAATTCTATTTCATGATACATGAAAATTATCTGAAATTCCAATTCTAGTGCCCATAAATAAAGTTCTATTGGAACACAACCACACTCCTTCACGTACATATTGTCTGTGGTTGCTTTCCTGCGGCAACAGCAGAGATGAGTTGTTGCGACAGACCGTGTGACCTACAAAGTCTGAAATATTTACTCTCTGGTCCCTGGCAGAAAAAGTTTGCCAACTGCTGTTCTTGAGTCTGGACCTTGAAGGATAGGTAGGACCTGGACATGCAAAGTTGAGGAAAGAGCATTCCAGGAAGAACTGGTGGAACCTAAGAGAGGGAGGCAGGAGAGTGTGGGCATGTTAGGGAACAGGAGTTGAGGATACAATCCTGTGTTACCCTAGTTTATGAAACAAAATATAAGTGTAAGAAATGCAGAGGCAGAGGAGAAGGAAATATGAATATTAATGAAAACGGGGGTTGAAAATTTGAAAAATAGAGGAGAAAGGGAGCTAAGTAAATATTCGGGGAATGTAAAATAACTGTAAACAAAGAAGATGGGATGAGGCCTGAGAGTGGAAAGGGGTGGGGGGAGAAGAAAGGCAGGCAACGAATATGAATACTAAGGAAGGCAAGAAAATGGGGCCCTGTTGGGAACAGAGGGAAGTCAAGAATGGAGAGAAGTCCCTGGCGTGTGTCCAGCACCTTCCTGCGCCTCGCGCTCCTGAGGGTGGGGACTGTGTCACGCTGCACCTCTCTGTACCCCCGCAGCCCCTCGCGCGCGTGCTGAATGAGTATGCTTCGCCACGACAGCGCAGGTTCACCCGGTGCGCTTGGAGAAGATAACCAACACTTACGGGACTCTGACCGTGTGCCAGGCACGGCGGGCCGCCTGAACCCACTTCCTCAATCAGCCTCAACCGCGAGCCCGAGGCCGCTCACGAAGGTGTGACCGGGGCACTCGGGCAATGACTTCCCTCTGATCTTCAGTTCCCAGTGGGAAGGAGAATGACTTGTAGGGTCGTTGTGAACAATTTAAGTGGGGGACAGCGCGAGCAGGGTTTGGCACGAACTGAGCTCTCGGTGACTGGTGGTCGTTAGTCTTCTGACTGCCCCCCAGGCCCCTCAGGGAGTGAACGGTCCAAGGCGGGAGTCGCGGGCCGCCCCGCCAAGGAGCACTTGCACCGGGTATCAGGGCAGCCTCCTCGTGGCGTGGCGCCCGCCTCCCTAAGCTGAGCCCCGGGCGTCCCTAACCCGCCTTCCGGAGGGCGCGAGGCGGGGCTCGACGCACAAAGGAAGCGCGCGGCCCGTGTCCGCCCCGCCCCTCCTGCGGCCCCGCCCCGCCCGCCCCGCCCCGCGCCCTCGCCCCGCCCCCGGCGGAGGCGGCCGCGGGAGCCGTCCCAGACGCGCCGCATTGTCTCCGCGGCGGCTGCAGCCCTCGAGCGCCCGCCGCGCGCGCGCGCGCAACCCCGGCCGCCGCCCGCGCTCCCGCCCCGGCCTCGCGCCCCCGTCCCGGCCTCGCGCCCCGGCCGCCCTTTGTTGACGCCGGCCAGGCCGGTGCGGTCGGATGCGCCGCGGCAGCCCCGGGCCCCGGCTCGGAGGCTCCCGGCGGAGAGGAGGCGGCCCGCCCGGGCCCGGGACCCCGCGCGAGTCGGCGCCCGGCCGAGGGGCTGCGTAGGCCCCAACCGGCCAGGCCCAGCCGGGCCCTGGACAGGTCAGTGCCGGGGCGGGGGAGGGGTTCTCGCCAGTAGGGAGGCCGGGGGCCGCGCTCGCCGCACTGGAAGTCGGGCACCGCCCTTGGTGCCCCTAACGACCCGGGCCTACGGCGGCTGCCAGGCCGTGCCAGTCGCGGCTCTCGCTCGCTCGGCGCCTGGGAGGTGCCCCGCTCCCCTGCCTCGCTCGCCTGGGGACCCTGCGCGCCCGTCGCCCCTGGAAGCCCTGTGTCACCTCGGCGCGCCGCAGCTTCCGCGTCCCCAGGCCCCACACACCCCACCCCAGCCCCAACCTAGGACCGGCCTCCCCGCCGCTGCGACTTCCCTGGGACTGACGGTGCGTTCGGGGGCGAGACTGCTGGCATCTGCCGTACTTTATTGGTGGTGGACTCCCTATCTTGGAGGCGCCTGCGGCTTCGCTGGAGAGTTTTGTTTTTAATCTAGTTCAGTCTCACGAGGTTTTTAATTGGATGGAAAGGGACAAGCTGTTCTGTGTCTGTCTTCTCTTCCATTTTTAGAAGAGCGTTTTCTCTCCTTCATATGCCAAATGAAGGTAGACTATATTTGTTGCTTCTTTACATTGAAATCGGGATTTGTGAGATTCTGTATTTAAACTGAAGTCCACAGACAGGGAAATAATTGGCCCAAGGTCAGGTTGCAAACCAGTGGTGACGCTACCATCTGAACTAAGCCCTGGGCCCCGTGTCGGATACCAGTCAGTGCCCTGCTACGGCCCACCCCCACCGGCCCACCCACCCGTCTTTCATAACCTGAACTGATCTCACCCACATACTTTCGGTTCTGAACAACTTTCCTTTCCTTCCTACTCCATACCTACGATATGTACCTTCATGTGCTGTGTACGGAACACACTCTTTTCATCTTTTTCTTCCCTTACAAATCAATGACAGCTTTCCCCTCGGATATCTCCCGTGTTTGATCCTTAATCCCCTCCCATTAGCATATTGGGCCCAGAGGATCCCTTGCAAAGCAAAATAAGCTACCTACCTAAATCCATCATATGTCCCTGATTTTTCTAGGACAGCCCCAATTTAAACTATTCCATCCCATTGTCTATCAGCCTGAGTATCTCCATTTTTGGTTTAAAAAATAATGTCACTTTGTACCACAGCCTACTGACCTGGCCTTTTCCAGCCATTTGGCTCTGGAGCATAACTGGGTAATCCAATTATCATTCACCTGGGATTTTTCTTCCCCGCCTGAGTCAACTCAAATGTTGGAACTGCCAGGATTTCTAGGTCAGCATGAACATTACAGGCTAATGAGGCAAGGAAATTCCTTCTTGCTCTTGTATTTCTTCCCACCTCCCCCACCCGCCCATCTTTTATTCTGGTACAGGGCAACAGACCTGTGGCAGACCCTATTGATTAGGGTTTAGGTTTAGGTCACAAGGGATGTAGGACTTCCCATCGTTTTGACTTTAGAACAGAAATAAAGTACCTGACTGTGTTGGTTATCGGGCAAGAGGCTGTCTTGAACCTTAAGATAACCAGCACAGCTAAGTAGTTCTGGTTTCATTCAGTTAGATTTAACTTACTTTTATTTGGCTCCCATTTTAGGTAAAGTACTGCCCTAGGCACTGGGGAATTTAAAAGTGATTTTAACAAATAGCTCCCAACATCTGGATCTACATTTGGGAGTATTCACACTTTCTAACCAGTTGATAAACTGTGTTTTCCACTGGTGATTTCTCTGCACCTAAGTTCCAGCCCCTGCAAGGCGGGAACTGGGGCCTCTGGCTTGGCTCACTCACAAGGGCGGGCTTGTTTCGCAGAAGGTCGGGCAGATGGGGAGTGGTGCTCTTTTGGCACCTGCCCTTTCCAGGCACTCTTCATCACATGAGCTCTGCTTCTTAGCCCACCCAAGATCTGTTTCCAGGCTCGTTCATGCACACAGGGAAGAACAGACATCTTTTTCCTCCAGCCTGAATCTTGAAAAAGGGGGTAGTTTCTTAGTCCTTTCTGTTGTACTTGAGTCGGTTTCTCAGTTGTCCAACTATGTTTTCTCTCCTGTGTTCACCCCCTTCTTTTTTCCCCCAAACTGTTCTTTACTGACACGTGGCACAGAGGTGCTTAATGAATGTTGGTGTTTCATCATGTCCCCACCTCCTGGCCCTTTCCACTCTCTCCCAGGTCCTGGGTTAATTTTTAATTTACCTTTGTCAAGCTCACGCCGTATATATTATTTACTCTTCCCTTTAAGTAAAGAGGACCTCCAGCCCCTTTTCCTTCTGTCACAGTCATCATTATCCTGGCTGTGGGTCTCATCATCTCATCAGCCATTGTTTCTGCATTCTCTGCCTCCTTCAGGGAAGGAGAGCCTCTTAGGAAGGCACTGTGCTGCTTCCCCCGACATACCTCCTCTGTCATTGACTTTCTAGTCTAAGAGGACTGACCCTGAGATTTCTCTTCCTGCCACCAAGCCCTTCCCTCAGCTATGACCCTGTGCCTGTTCCTTGCTCTGGCTCAGCCCCAGAATCCACTCTTTTTCAGACCACATCCTTTTTCCTGTGTTACTCATTTCCTGTCTCAGATACTTTGGATCCCTTGGTTCTGATCTTTCAGGGGGAGAGGGCATGTTAAGAGGAGTAAGTAGATGGATGATCTTACACAATTGAACTCTTCTTACCTCTGGCTTTGTATGCTCTTACATAGGCTGTCCCCTCCCTACATTTTCTTATTTCTCCCTACATTTCCTATTTCTTATTCTTATTTCTTATATAAACACAGAACATGATTATTGTCTCAGAATTAGGAACCCCTACTGGTGTGCTCGTAGGTGTCTTTTTGTCTACTTTTCTCTATTGTGAATGTGTAAAGGGGATGACCTCACTGCCTTAGACTCTTCCCCTAAGTCTCTGTCCTCCCTTAGGCTGTGGACCTCAGGCCAGGCGTTCGGTAACCATTTGCCAAATAAAGTTCCCCCACCTCCTCACTTTCATCCAGCATGGATCAGCAAGCCAAAATAAAGTTTAAAAAACCTAGAGAATAGGTTGGTGGCTCCAGTTCCTGTAATGCTGCTCATCATTAGTACGGTATTTACCAAGAGTTTTTCCCTCTTCTTGAGTCAGTCTAAATTTATATTAAACTTCTCCCAGCTGTTCAATATTTAATCTCCAGACAGGTTTAGTTCCAGCCATAGAAGGATTCTCTTCTGAAAGGATACCTACTGGAGACGAGAGTAGGGAAATGAGAATGGGGAGTCTTCATAATTGATAGTTTCTCTTTTATTCCCTTTGTTTTGTGCCATTTTGCTACTGAAAGATGATCACGATGATGACTTTCTGTGGACAGGAGGAATCTCACAAAAGTGGGTGTAGAGAGAGGCTTTTGTGTACCCCTCAGGAGACTGTCCTGGAGTGAGGTGTCCCTCTGAGCCTGCCCACCCTCCCCACCTCCCCCCAGTCCCCAGCCCTATGGGAAAGCAGGGTGAGAACTGACTGCGTTACGCAGTCTACTCTAATGGGGACTTCATACCAATGACAGAAATGGCTCTCTCTTTGGGGACTTAACACCTTGTTTCATGGAACCCAGAACTGAACTACCCCTCAATATGGGAGTCTGAACACACAGATTTATGCTTTAAATGTTTTTAGGGCATGGTTTAAACTATGAGTCACCAGTTAAAACCCTTTTTGAATATGTTTTCTGTTTAAAAAAAAGTTGCCTATTTAAGATAACTACTTATTCACAACTCAAACAGAGGTAGGCTTCACTTGAAGCATTGACTTATTTAAAATTTTTCATTTGAATTACTAGCGACATCAGAACACTGATTTGATATTTCTAAAGATATTCAGAGGCAAACCATCTTTAATTCTGCTTTATGATGTGGATATTTTGGGAATTGTTAGGAAAATAATCAACCATTTGCATATCTAAGACATAATTATTACAAATTCTGGATTTTTCCCCATCAGTAACAAAAGTCCAGTATAAATGACATGGTCGAGAAATGGGCTATTTTATCATAGTCAAGAATTATACAATTTAGAATTACTAGTTTTTGAAGATAAAGTATGCTAAGGAACACAGCATATAATTTAAGTCATAAACTGTTGCTCTGAGATTCATTGTAAGACCATGTAGACCAGCATAGAAAACTTCAAGGTTTTTTTGTTTCCTTCTCCTTCCAAATTATTTTTATAGTTAGTGAAAAAGGATATGCTTTCCTATTCTTCCAGTTTCCAAATGATATTTAGGTAAGTCCAAAAGAAGAGAACATTCTTTCTACATCTGGTAAAGACATGACTGCTGTTAAACACAGATTGCCAGTGCTCTGAGATGAATCCAGATGTTGAAGAGAGCCCCAGTTTGCTATTATGACTTTCTTTAAAACATAAGCAAATGTCTGTTTTTTTCAGATGATTGTCTTCTTAGCAGTGAAATTTATTATCATTTGTATTAAGAAGAGATGACTGTTAGATGCCATGCCATAACCAACTCTTCTCCAGTAGATCAGGAGGACCAGGCCTGATACTGAATATTGGAACTGTTGGCAAGAAAATGAAAGTTCGTGACTGTTTGAGTTATTTTTAAAACTCTAGTTGCATGGCTGTTATGTCTCAAATACTATATAATTATCCCTAGTTACTGGTATCTTTAGCATATTTGAAACCATCCATGTGTGGCCTAAAGCCACACAGCTATATTAAGACATTTTTGAACAATCAAAGCAAATGACACTTTAGATTAAAACAAAACTAATATGAAACAACTACTTTAAAAAAAAAAATTGGGACCAGGCACGGTGGCTCATGCCTGGGGGGCCAAGGCAGGAGGATCACTTGAGCGCAGGAATTCGAGACCAGCCTGAGCAATATAACAAGACCTCGCCTCTACAGATAATTAAAAAAAAAAAAAATTACCTGGGCATAGTGGCACACACCTGTGGTCTCAGTTGCTCAGGAGACCGAGGTGGGAGGATCGCTTAAGTGTGGGCAGTTGAGGCTTCAGTGAGCCATGATCGTGCCACTGCACTCCAGCCTGGGTGACAGAGCGAGACCCCATCTCAAAAAAATAAAAAATAAAAAAATTTGATTAAATCCACGTTTTGAGGCCTCCAGTAATCAGTATTAATCTGTTCTGTCAGTTGACTGGTGGCAAAATAGGGTGACTGGAAGCTTAGACAATGATTATAAGGAGGAAAGGAGTAATGTTTCCATGAGCAGAAATGATCAATAGGACTGATTTGCAAGGTATGTAGTATGTAGTCCATAATATAGACAGGACAACTGAGGCTTAGCGTTCCCTCCTCCAGTCTCCCCCAACATTTATCTAACAATATTAGTGATCCTGCAGTTGATAACCAAAAAAATAGTCATCATATTGGGGAACATGGCTGGCTTTCCCTGTTATCAACCTGAAAATAACTGGAGAGTTTACTAAACATTTCTTTTGTAAACTGGTAGAAATCCATCTTCCATGAGTTTATCTTAAACTGGGTTTATTTTTAGCCTTTTAAACTAATTTCTTTTCATAAGCTAAATCATCTGGCATTACAAGTTACATAAATTTAGTATTTTCTAGGTAAAGCAGTGCTTCCTTTTATTTGTCTTAAAGTTAACCTTTCTTTTGGTTTCTAGGGTTCTTCTGCACTGTCTGCTTAAAACCCCCCTTTATGAAAAAACTGCATAGAAAGAGAATCTGGTGCTTGTCTTCTTGTCCTTTAGATTAATAGCCATTGAAGGTGACTTGAGATTTTGCTTTGCCTTTTAGGACAGAAGCATTTCTGTTATGTTGCAGTCACAGTGGAGGTAACATTTCTTCCTGAAGCCTGACCTCAGCAGTGCAAGGACAGGACTCCTGACATAGACCAAGACATCTGAGGAACACAAACCTCAGATACCTCAGTTTGGGCCACGGAAAGATTAGCCCTGCTCTGGGGCTGTAAGAGGCCAGACTCAGTGAAAGAGTGAGATTAGAATGATTTCCTAATCTTCTCACAGGTCTCAGTGACGTTGGCACTCCTGTGTCCAAGCTCAGCCTAGTCCAGTGTGTTGTGCCTGCATTACATTATTTAATCCTCACCACAGGTATATGTAAGACAGATATAAGTACCCCATTTCATAGATGAGGAAACAGGCCTAGAGTAACTTGCCCAGCATTACAGGATAGGATTTAAGCCTAGAGTCTTTTTTTTTCTTTGAGACAGAGTCTTGCTCTGTTGCCAGGATGGAGTGCAGTGGTGCAATCTCGGCTCACTGCAACCTCCACCTCCAGGGTTCAAGCAATTCTCCTGCCTCAGCCTCCCGAGTAGCTGGGACTACAGGCGCTCGCCACCACACTCAGCTAATTTTTTTTTTTTTTTTTTTTTTTTTGGATTTTTACTAGAGACAGGGTTTCACCATGTTGACCAGGATGGTCTCAATCTCTTGACGTCGTGATCCACCCGCCTCAGCCTCCCAAAGTGCTGGGATTACAGGCATGAGCCACTGTACCTGGCCGCCTAGAGTCTTTCTAATCCCACAGTCTTAACTGCCATGTAGCACAGCTTCTGCATGTATTCAGTGCCAGGCATTTTACATATATAATATTTACTGAAACCTCCCAGACAGGTAGTATGAGCCTCGTTGTTACAGATGGAGAAACCAAGACTCAGAACAGGCAGTGAGTGCTTGAAGCCACACAGATAATCAAAGGTGGACCACAATATGAGTCCAGGTCTGGCCCCCAGAGCCCATGCTCTTTCTACTCTGCCATTCTTCCTTTTATCTCCCCTGTCTAGTGTAGACAGGGGAGTCTACTGTAGTGTCTACTGTAGAACTTCTCCCATTGGTTCTAGACATTTTGCGTTTTGAAATCATAGCATGGGCCGGAGCACTATGATGTGAGGCTATCTGGGAGCCCTCGACCCTGGCATTGGATACCAGTGGACTGGCCTCCATCACCAGGGTTAAGTAGAACTCTTTGAAAACTCCTCCCTGACTCCCTGCAGCCAGGGCCAGCTATTATTCCCTGGTGTGTTGACCTGGTAGAAGTCACTCTGGTCCTGCAGGTGCTGCTGCTGAGTTTGAGCTCAGGCCCCTCTTGCAGTCCTCAGCCTGTGGGCCGGGAAGCGTTCAAGCAGCTGTTTGGAAATCCCCCACTGCTCCCGTTGTCCTGAACTGCATGGGGTGGGGGGAGGGTGGCTGTTCGCTCCATTGATTCCTTCCTGCATAGCTGGGGGTGGCAGCTTGGAGCACATTCAGCTGTTTACAATTCAGCTTATGTACACTTTAGCTGGGGATTGTGGGTGAGTCAGAAGGGCCGTTCTCTTTGCTTGTGTCCTGAGAGACAGCATGAAAGTCAGCTGTATGGTAATGGCTGCCAGCAAGGGAGGAGCCCCCTCCCTGCCAGATGCCTTAACCAGAGCTGGTCAACCCAGATGCTTAAAATCCAGTAAGCTCTCCAAACCTTTCAACCCAGACCCAGCAAGAGCATTTTGCAGTGACGCTGAGGGCAAGGCTGGAGGGTCCCCTGGCTTGGCCTCTTCTTCATCCTGCTGGCCAGCCCCCTGCAAGGAACTCAGGTGTGGATCTCAGTCATCCGCAGCCAGTGACCCTCCTGTGACTGAAAAGCTCACCAGTTTTCTCAGCAAAGAGCCCCACAGGGTCCTTCTGTCACTGCTGTGTCTTCCCTTCTCTGGGAGAGGTTCTTCAGAGGAGGTGCTGAGAGGTTCTTCAGGGAGCCACAGCCTGCTGTGTCAAGGCAAGGAGTCCTTGTCCCTTTGACAGCTCTGCCCTTAGCAGATTTGAAAAGGCTGCAGACATTGGATGTTCCCCCTGCCTTCTGGTATTCAGAGGACCCCAGGTGGGAAGGGTCTATAATTTTCCCACCACTAAGAGTTCATTTTGTGCATGTTTTACAAGATACTGTCTTCCAAATAAATGGCATTCGTTCTTGTTTTATTCTAAAATGCACACTTTTACAATCCGTACTTGAGATGCACACGTAATCAATGTGTAAATTCCTTGTGGGGGAAATGGGTCATCTTAATAACTGACCGCATTTTAGAATTTGGGAAACATGGTAACATGATATTAAATAATAGCATGTTTTGCCCTCCTGAAGGTATGTATTATGTGCTGTTTCCTTTTCGGCTTCTTGAGATATTGAATCCGGCTTGTGTGTCCTGATTAACTAGATTCAGGGATCCTGCTTAGTCATCCAGGAATCCCAATTTGGGAATCACTCATCTAGATCATCCTGTGCTTCCCAACCCAAATGCTCCAGCCCACATGTGATATCTGGCCTCTGCCTCAGAAGGTCCCAGAATACAGTTTACATGTCTTGTCCTCTTTTCCCAAGTGCCCTCGTGCTATCCACGGCTAATCGGCGCAGCCCTCCCTCCACCTGTGTGGCCCACCCGGAAAAGTCTAAAGCACTGGGTTCTAGTGTGGGTTCTGCCACTGCCTGCCTTTTGTGACCTTGGGCAAATCACCTCACCTCTGAGGCCAAGTTGCTTCATCTAGGACATTTAAGATGTTAAACTCAGGGCCCTTCTAACTTTAATCCTCTGGGATCTAGTGCCCTGTGATCCAAAACAATCACTACCCACCCCCTCCCCCACCCCATCCCTAAATTGGGAGGAAAGCAATCTGTTTATCTGAGTCGAGTAATTCACAGTAAAGTGTGAATGACTGTAAGATGTATACTTGCATTTTAAAGAAATTGTTAACCAAATGAATCTCTAATTGATGGACTCTGTCAGGGTCCCAGATAGAGCTCAGCCTGCCTGTTCCCCTCCTTCCTCCCCGCAACTCCCTCTCAGTCACTTTCCTACCCTTCACTCGCCCCACCCTGGGGGAAGGTGTCAACAAACAGGTGTTTGTGAAATCTCTTGCCTTCCTCACTTTCAGTGGCATTCATTTCTTTGGGGGCCCAAATATAACCAAAGAAATTGTAAAGTGTGGCCCCAGATCTTTCCATGAGGACTGGGCACTCTGTCCTCAGCTTACCGCACTGCAGTACGGCCTGTTGGTTGAACCAGGTATGTGCTGTGTTTGCTGCTGTCTCCTGGATATGGTTTAACTGGGCATCACTCTGCAGTGCTCCACTGAGGTGGTTACTAGAGCAAATGGTTCCTTGGGAACCCTGCAGAGACCACCCTGGCCACATGGCTGGGCCTGCTGAACTGAATGAAGCACAGTGAGCATGACTTCAGTGCTGGGGGCTTGGAGACTGGGCTTTGGGTTTTATAGGTGACCTTGTTTGCCATTTGTTGAGCAGAATTTGTTGTAAGAAAATGAGCCATGTTATCATCTACTCTGCTTCTTTAAATTCTTTATTCACTTCATGAGCTCTGTCATACTCCTGCTGCAACCAAACAGTAAATAGAAGTCTTTTAAGTTAAAATACATACTCTCTTCTCATGATAAGGTGGAAATCAGCCATTGACCAAGCTGAGGGGGTAGAAGGAAAAACTCCGTTTGGTCTCCATTGCCTTTGAAGCCATGTCTTCGGGCTATCTTAGGGTCAGATAGAATGAGTGCTAGGCATCTGAAATACCTGTTGCAGATGTTAGTACAGATTGAGCATCCCAGATCCAAAATGCTGCAAAATCCCAAACTTTTTGAGCACCTACATGATACTCAAAAGGAAATGCTCATTGGAGCATTTCAGATTTTTGGATTTGGGATGCTTACCCAGTAAGTATAATGCAAATATTCTAAAACCTGAAAAAATCCAAAATTAGAAACACTTCTGGTCCCAGGCATTTTGGATAAGGGATACTCGACCTGTATTAAGCTGTATTCCAGTATAACAAAACAAAACATCAGCACTGGCTCTGAAGTGGCCCAATTGTGCATAACTGGCACCAGCCTGACGTCTGTCCTCAGCAGGCTGGAGAGCCCATCAGCTCTGGATATCAAGCCACTGGTCCTAGGAGCCTCCCTGCCTCTGCCTCTAGAGGTCATCCTGCGTTGCCAAGTGCCTGGGTCTGGCAAAAATGTTTCAAAGGGGACAGGGAATTCAGAGGTCTGCCTGTACCTCTTTTCTGCTGAGGAAATCCCCACTGTAACAGGAAGACATGGGCCAAAGAATAGCTCTTATTCTTCATAATCAGGTACCTAGAAATGCCGCTCCGGTAGGCAGGTACCACCAGCCTAGCTGCTCTCAAAACATCATAGCTTCAGAAAGCAATTTGTAAATTTCAGCTAGTGCCAAATTGCTTATCTTGGCACTAGGCAGTCCTGTACTCTGTGTAGACAGTGAAGACTGAGATCATGGATGCCACACATTCCAGTTTAATGGTCATTAAGCACCTATCATATTTTGGACATGGGGTTAGCCCCCGAAGATCTCGAGGTGACTGAGTGGTAGCCCCCTGCCTAGAGAAGTCTGCTCTGCTTAGGAGACGTGACCAGTCCCAAAGCAGATAATTTCACAAACAGGAGCTGGGTAGTCCTTCCTGTTTTATCCCACCCCTGTAAGGGCTGTTTGTACCAGAGCCTGTGAATGAGACCAGAAATGAGAAACAGCCTAGAAGTTGAGACATATGTTAGGCAAGACTCCGTGGAACATGCTGCTCTGTTCATTCTGACCGGAATACTTGGCCCTTTGTGGTCAGCGTCAACTAAAGGCCAAGATTCTACGTCCCCCTTCCCCCCACCGAAGCCTGGCTTTACTCCCCTCCCCCAGCCTCTCCCACCCGCCTTATCCTGCCTCCACCTTTCGGTTTCAGGTGCCTGACTGTATACAGGCATTTGAGACCTGTGGGAATCCCTGGCAGCACTTATAGCCTCTGAACTGGTCAAGGGAATTGAGTAAGGAACCAGATTCAGAGTATTTCTTTGTCTCTTTTATCTGGCCTCAGGGCCAGCAGGGCAGGTTTCTGCAAGTTTCACTGTTAAGCTGCTTTCCCCCAAAGGCCGAAAAGCAGTCTGGGAGAGCGGGAAGCAGATTAAATTAATCTCAGTGTGCTGAGCTTGGCAGGGGGCGAGATTGTGTTCGGTCATTCCAGGAATAGCCCAGACTCCTTTGTTACTAAAGCAGATGAGGAGCTATTGGCCTACAAGATGACTGCAAAGCGAAATAGCTGTGAACCTTTGTATATTCATAAAACACTCTCCCATCTGTCCCTTGGATTCTGTCTCCTTTGATCTGCCCTGGGTTACAATGGGGAGTGGTAGTTTCTAACGTGGTGCAAGAGTTTTTTAGTGTGTTCTCTCTCTTAACAAGATCTTTTTTAAAAAACAACCTCAAATTCCAAAAAGTTTTGCTTCCCAGAGTTAAGCATTGGCTCTGTAGCCTTTAAGCTGGTGGCCATATCTGCTCACGAATGTATCTGGCATGAAGACACAATCTGACCTCAAGAGTGATCTTCTGTCTTGCAGTGAACATTAATAGGCATAGATCTGAGATAGGAAGGGGGATGGGGGCAGGGAAGTCAAGCCAGGATAGAGGGATCCCACAAGACAAGGTCAGAGGGGTGCTGTTTTCTGATGACTATCAGCGAAAGAGGCAGGAGGTGGGAGTGATCCCAGAATGAAGAGGAGAATGGATTAATTCCATGGAGGAATTCATTAAACTGAAACAAGGGAATTATTACTTTCTACCTATGCTCTCAGTCAGAGATACGACTGTCTTTAAAGCAAACACAGAAAACCAAAAATCTTACCAACCAGATCTCTTACATGACTACACCTGACAGATGATGCTTAGTATTAACTAGGTACCTGATGTTAAAAGATGTAGGCAGAGAGGGCCTAGGATGATTACGAATTTGTAGCCTTTTTATGTAAGAAATACCTCCTCCTTCTGTCCTGGAGGAGAGAAGACAGTGGTCATGAGTGACATCTTCATGACACCAGGAACATTCTCAAGCATTTCCTCGTAAGCTAGCATGCGCTGCCTTTCACTGGCTCATTAGTCCTCACAGCAGCACTCTAAGGTAGGCGTAGGATCCTTATTTCACAGCCAATGAAGCTGAGGCTTAGAGAGGGACAATGACTTGCCTGCAGTTGACTCAGTGATAGAGACCAGTCTCTAAGCCAGGTCTAAGCCCGTGTCTCTGCCTGTTAGACAAATCTGACTGGCCTTGTTCTCTGTGAGTTTCAGGAACAGAACGAGGATAATTGGGCAGAAATTAATAGAAAGACAGATTTTGGGCTCATTATATAAGGAATCACTAATGAGCCGTCCAAGGTGGCAACAAACTGCTTCCAGAGTAGTGAGTTTCTTTGTCGCTGGAGGTATTCAAACAAATGCCAGAAAATCATTGGGTGGGCATATTATAGAAAATGTTCAAGCATTGGTAAGAGATCGAACCAGACTTTCCAATCCTATAATTGTATAATCTGCAGTTCATTAGACTCATCAGGGAATATTTTACCAGGCTCTAATTGGGAGGAAATAGCCATCATCTAAAAAATAAAATTTTAGCTTTCATAGTAATCTTTCTATGTTAGTAATTCATTTTAAATAAAATAGATGTTTCTTAGCATATGCAAAACATAAAAGCAGAGAATGTAATTGTGTAAAGGCAGACTTAAATATTTAAAATTTAAAAGCACAGAAACTTAATTTGATTGAATCATCAACTCAGTCCTCCTAGTTATTCATAGATTGTGAGGGAAGGGGTTTTTTTCCTAAGTTCTCAAACATGGATGTGAGGGCCATCTGGCTGCGACACCTGTCACCCTATTGATAGGCAGAGTTGATTCCGCTGATCTGGCTGGCTAGGCAGGTGTCCCCTTCCTCCTTCACTGCTCCATGTGCGTCCCTCCTGAACCAGCAGCTGGGTCAAAGAGGACGACCATCCCGTAGAGGAGGGCCGTCCCTCAGTCAAGGGCATACGAGTAGCTGCCCTCCCCTGCTAGAACCTCCAGACAAGCTCTCAAGTTCTCAGACACCTTTACAATTGGAAAGACTAATTCTAAAAGAAAGGAAATGTTTCCATCTCTACAGAAAAGCCAAAGCTGTTTAAAAAAAATTTTTCAAGTGAATATAGGCACTTAATGGAAATTTTCTAACTTACTGGTATAACTGTGTCTCAAACAAAAAAAAAACTTCATTGGTCCTTTCTCTTAGATGGCCCCTGCTCAGCTCGGAAGTTTATTATGTAGCTGAATTATGGAGGACTGAGTACTAAAGACATGCATCATAGTCAACTCTTGTTCATTAAAGGTTTATCCTGGTTTAGTTAGCATTAGAACCACCAGTAAGAACATGAGCTTGAGGCTGGGCGCTGTGGCTCATGCCTGTAATCCCAGCACTTTGCGAGGCTGAGGCAGGTGGACCACCTGAGATCAGGAGTTCGAGACCAGCCTGGCCAACATGGTGAAACCCAGTCTCTACTAAAAATACAAAAATTAGCCTGGTATGGTGATGCATGCCTGTAATCCCAGCTACTCAGGAGGCTGAGGCAGGAGAATCGCTTGAACCTGAGAGGCGGAGGTTGCAGTGAGCATAGGTCGCACCACTGCATTCCAGCCTGGGTGACAGAATGAGACTCCGTCTCAAAAAAAAAAAAAACATGAGCTTGAGTGGACCAAGACCCATTATGAACTAGTCATAAACCACCTTTTCTTTTTCCCCCGCCCCGCCCCAAGACGGAGTCTTGCTCTGTCGCCCAGGCTGGAGGGGAGTGGCGCGATCTCAGCTCACTGCAGCCTCCACCTCCTGGGTTCAAGCAGTTCTCCTGCCTCAGCCTCCCAAGTAGCTGGGATTACAGGCACGCACCACCATGCCCGGATAATTTTTGTATTCTTAGTAGAGACAGGGTTTCACCATGTTGGCCAGGCTGGTCTTCAACTCTTGACCTGGTGATCCACCCGCCTCAGCCTCCCAAAGTGCTGAGATTACAGGTGTGAGCCACCATGTCTGGCCCTTAACCACCTTTTCTAAAACGTGTCTATTTTGACTTTTCCATACTATATAATTAAGCACAAAGAATTCCTATTCTGTGGTGGTATTATGGATCTTTAACATGAAATATGAGCATCTTCATATAAAGTTTTATGCAAAGATTACTTAACAAGTGTGCTGAAATCATTTTTAAAGTATATATCACGCATACCTCACTGGGCTATGCTTTATATTAATGGACTTGTTGCAATAAAGAAATGGCTTTTTCTTTCTTTTTTTTTCCTTTTTAGGAAGTTCCAGGTTAAAGGCAGCCTCAGCTCACGGGGCAGTTGGTGGTGGTAGAGAACAGCCCTGGGAAGGGGGCGGGAGAGAGTTACAGAAGTGAGGAGATGAAGTCTTGCACGTCTAAGACAATGAGACAGCTCATGAGCGATGCTGTTTGAAGTGGAAGAGAGGAAGTTCACTGGTGTGGTTGTGTATAGGCATCTAATTTCACTTTCTGGAGCACTCTGTTAGGTCTTTTAGAGGAAGGCTAGCAGGCCCATGGGGAAGGAGAATTAGGAAAGGTTGTCCACAGAGAGACAGAGGATCTATGATTTGGTGAGGATCAGATTAGATAAGAAGCTGACATCTGGGCATGAGGACTGTTTTTGAGAGCACTCAGCTCAGCAGAAACAGCAGAGAAAATCTCAGCTCTGCCTAGCAGCCTTCTTAGCAGAGAAATGGAATTTCTGCATATTTCAATGCACTGACCCCAGATAACCGGTCTCTGAATAGTCAAATCTACATGATAGTGTTTACTTGGGGTTCAGTACCTGCATTCCCTTGGCATCAATTTCTGGGGTTCAGTGTTTTGACATTTCACAGGGCTCTTAAAATCCCTCCTCTAAGGAACCTCGTAGAAGCTTCATTTAACCTCTCTTTATCACACTCAAAGCCCTATACCTAGCTCAGCTTCTTGTCCTGGTTTTAGATGTCACCTTGAATACTTTTCTCCCTCAAACTGAGTATTAACCTTATTTGTTCAAATCAGTATCGACCAAGGTCTTAACTCCTCATAGAATTCCCGTCTGTTTAACCGGGTTAACTGTTCATAGCATGGTTGGGAAATGAAGAAACACTGCTAGCTGATTAGCTGCATGCGTTGTTGTGGAACTGACTATACTCATACTTGGTGATGTGTCCATTGAAACTGTGCCACTTTTAAATGGGTCACTGAGGGGAGGGGACTGCTTGGTTTGCATTGTCGCTTGGCCCCACGGAAAAAGCCAGGCGCAGTTTGAGTCCTTGCTGTCCCTCCCTGGGCGTGGACTCTGGTTCTGATCTCCCCTGCTTTGTTTTCCTACTCTCTCTCATGCAGAGACAGGGCAGGGCATTGTTCATGCACTGACCGACCTCAGCAGCCCCGGCATGACCTCAGGGAACGGAAACTCTGCCTCCAGCATCGCCGGCACTGCCCCCCAGAATGGTGAGAATAAACCACCACAGGCCATTGTGAAACCCCAAATCCTGACGCATGTTATCGAAGGGTTTGTGATCCAGGAGGGGGCGGAGCCTTTCCCGGTACGGACTACTTCTTTTCCCCTTTTTTTTTAAGTATATTTTGGATGTGTCTTAGAATATTTTTACATTTCCATGTAAAATTTCTGAAAATGTGAACAATTTGCTCTTTCCTTGCTAACTTCCTCCCCCAAAGAATATAGAGCCATTTCTTTCTAGGATTATCTTTCCAAGGTCCAGAAGAGGGGGGTCAGTGATCAGGAATAATTGGCAAGACCCTTGGTTAGAAGTTTCCCACACAAACTCAGGTGTGTCCCTGCCTGATGATGTGTGAACCCTTGGTTAAAAGGGAGTTCACTGTGGGATATTTGGTGAGAGATGATGGGTTTCGGGAAATTAGATTTCATTGAGTTTTGAAAGCCAAAACCTCTGAATGGCAAAACTTCGGCCAGTTAGGAACAAAAGGAATTGCACAGAACAGAATTCTCAAGATACGTGTATCAGAAATGAATGTGAGGGAGCAGGGTCACAACCCGAAGCTTGTTTTCTGGGGATAGAGCCTTGAAAGGGGAGTTAATGAGATTGAGGGGCACTCAGAAAGGTCACAATGGAAGCCTAAAACTAACAAGAAATATCCAAGAGCCACGAAGATGGGTTATCGACCAAAGCACCCAGAGCTGCTTCTGTGCAGTGTGCACTGGAGACAGTGGTACTGCCCTGTGGGCGTGGAGGAGCCCAGAGCCAGGGGCATACCAGCCTCTGTTCTGATGAAAAGTATCTGGCTGTTGGAGAGACACCTTTCTGGGATACCATCTGCCTTTTCCTCATTCTTTGGTTCCATGGGTGGTTTGATTAGTCTGCAGAAGACGCGGAGCTTGATTAACTGAGATGGGTGAACTGCTCCTGTAAAATGCCAAAAGACACATAGCTTCTTGTCTTCTTTCCCACTGGAGGTTGTCCGAGGCCAGTGGCAAAGAAATTTGCCTGGAACACCTTAGCTAGAAGTTGCTCTAGCTCTGTTACATCCCTTCCCTGTTAGACTGGGCCTCCTAGAGTAACACTAGAAACCACCTGATCTCATGAGGTGGAGACAGATTGCATAGCACCCCCAGCATCGCCCTAGAGTCGGTGCCACGTGACTGGCTACCAGGCTGCCTAAACAAAGGCCGCAAAAGGAGATCCAAACGCGTAAATAAGCTGCTCTGGGGTTCTGACAACTGAGAGGTCATTGGCTGTGTGGCCCAGGGTCCGTTTTTTCCTGCTGTCCTCTGTGATGGCCTGTACCTCTGGCTTGGGTCAGGCATTGGGGTAAGGTGGAGAACAGTAAAAAATCAGAAAATGGGTGCTGAGTCTCTCTCTTATATGTACAGCCTCACACAGACTCCGCTCTGTCCTTGCCTGGAGATGCGTGGGTACTGGGTCTTGGTGCTTGATCTGGCACTGTGGGAAACCTGATCTCAGCCCTTAGACTCTTACTGGAATAGACATTTTCCTAATCTCCTGAGCCATCCGTTGGTCCTGGACAGAAGCCATCCCTGTACTTTGCCCATTAGCATCTTACCTCGTGAGCCAACCAGCAAAATAGGGCCTTGAGCCCAGCACACTTGGATGATGACATGGGGGAAGGTTTGAGGAGGGCTGGCCTCTGTGCCTGGATACTTTATATGTGTAATTGTGATGAGGATGGATAGCAAGGAAGCCGCTCCCACCTGACCCTCACGGCCTCCGTGTCACCTGTCCTCTAGGTGGGACGCTCGTCCCTGCTGGTGGGGAATCTCAAGAAGAAGTATGCACAGGGGTTCCTGCCTGAGAAACTTCCACAGCAGGATCACACCACCACCACTGACTCGGAGATGGAGGAGCCCTATCTGCAAGGTGGGCATCTCAGACCCTGAATCTCTCGGCCTCCCAGCGTGGCTAGAAAGGCAGGCCTCACACACTTCCTCTCTCTGTTTCCCCAGAGGAACCCTGAGCCAGTGAGTCTGTAAACATTTGCCCCAGCACCTCCTCGGCCTCCTTCCCTCAAAAAGAGGGATAGGGGAAATCAGGGGAACCATGTGTCCTCTGCTCCCCCAATCCCCCTCCAGCCAACCACAGGATCCCAAGAATGGCTTTTCCTGTGGGAATCATTGGCAAGTTTTAAGCATGACTGTAGGAGTGGCCCCAGGCAAGTCCTGCCCTTCGTCCCTGCCTTGAGACTGGGGCCACCTCTGGGTCACAGCAGAGGCCAGGCAAGGCTGCTCTTTCCACATGAAGCACTGACAGGGCTGCACAGCTGTAGGAGCGTGGGCTTCTGAGGTCTTTTATTGGGTCAGCAGCCAGCTGCATAGATCAAGGTGTGATGATGCCAGCGGAGCAGCTGTGACAGCATCTAGAGTATTTCCTGGGGGCTCCTGCTTTCTTCCACAGTCATTTGATACTGATTCTCCCCGACCTGTGTTTTGCCTCAGACTCAGACCACGTGGAAGAAAAAAATGTCAAGTATACAAGGGGCATCCCCAGACACCCTTGAGTGCATTCCAGGGGTGAGAACCACTGGCATTTTCCATGCTAGAATGCTGCTGCATGTCACAGCTGTGGGAGCAGGAGGACCAGGCAGGATGGAGTAGGGAGGCCTCACGGTGGGGCTGGCCACAGTCCTGCAGGAATTTCTCATTCTCCACCCTACCCATTTCTATACTTTTAGAATCCAAAGAGGAGGGTGCTCCCCTCAAACTCAAGTGTGAGCTCTGTGGCCGGGTGGACTTTGCCTATAAGTTCAAGCGTTCCAAGCGCTTCTGTTCCATGGCTTGTGCAAAGAGGTGAGTGGCCCCAGCCCCCTCCATTTCCCCAGGACTGCACTTTATGTCCCACCTCCTGCCATTAATAGTCTACCCCAGGAGGCCCATAGGGGTGGCGTCTCCAGTTTGCTAGTTCCTCAACCCACCTGGAAGCAGGATGGCATCCCTAATTCAACAAGCACGAGAAGCCAGAACCCCTAAGAGCAGGTGGGAGAGAGCAGCGGGAGTCCAAGGAAAAGCCGCAGTGCTTTGGCTCGGCTGGCCCTCCTGGGCTCCACTGGCACCCATTTGCCTTTCCTAGCCTTGACAGCCCCTGCCTTGTTAGGGTAAGCCTTGCCCAGAACCACAGCTATAGTATTCCCTTGGTGAGCTCTTGCCCAGCATAGATCACTAATGGTCATCATAAAAACCACTGTCATTTCCTGAGAACCTGCTGTGTGCTAGTCACTGTGCCAGTCAATTGATAAGATTATTTCATCTTCAAAATAACTCCCAAGACAGGTATTACTATTGTCCTCTTTATACAGGTTAGGAAGCCAAAGCACAAAGGAGTAGTAGTGCCTCAGATGACATAGCTAATAGCTAAGCCATGGGCCTGGGGATTGAGGCTTGTCCAATTCTAAAGCCGTGTGTGGTCTTTGTACCACAATGGAAGCAGCAGCTGACCTTGAAGCCCTGAAATCCCAGAAGAGAAGAAATCTCTAGGTCCCAGACAGAGGTGCTCTGCATGCCAAGCTAGAGTTCAGCTATCATCAGACCTCATTCCCCTCAGGCTGTTGGGGCAGCCAGGCCACTCCCCAGCAGGACAGTGGACAGTAGTTTCCCATCACAGGGTAACATTTATAGTGGAATAAGTCAGGTGTGAGCTCTCGCCCTGGTCCAAGTCCAGGTGTCTCAAACATTTTACAGACATTATCTCATGTTGTAAGACCAGACCTAGAAAGTGAGTGGTATTACCCCCAACTCCAGATAAGGAAACGGAGGATCAGGGCTTAAGTGACTTAAACCCAAAGTCACACAGCTAGTAGTTAGTGATGGAGTTAGGATCTGAACCAATAGATGGACTCAAATTTTGTCAGACAGCTTGGCTGTGCTCATTCTGCCTACGGCCCGTAAGCACAATGACTAATGTGACATCCCCCGTTCCCCTGTCCCTGAAGGTACAACGTGGGATGCACCAAACGGGTGGGACTTTTCCACTCAGACCGGAGCAAGCTGCAGAAGGCAGGAGCTGCGACCCACAACCGCCGTCGGGCCAGCAAAGCCAGTCTGCCACCACTTACCAAGGATACCAAGAAGCAGGTAAGAGGCCGGCAGAGCCTGAAGCTCCATCCCCACAGTCCCCACAGCTTCCCTTCCATGGCCCTCGACCTCACGGTCCCCCCCAGCTGCCGACTTCAGCACACTCTGCTGTGCTCTCATTCCTTGTAGACCTGTCCAGTCGAGCCTTCTGCACCCCAGTAGGTCCCTTCATTTAGACCCATGGGTGCTTACAAGGTTCCCTGCCCCCTTCCGTGGCCTTGCCTCAACATCACCCCCCCTTCCAGTTTGCCTCCATCCTTGGCTTCTGGGGCCATGGAAATGGGGTCTCCCCTGGGCTGCTCAGGTAACCTCCTGCCTTACGTGGAGGGCTGGGTGAGAAGGCAGCCTCCACCCTTTGTTTTGCCACCTTTTTGCCTCCCTGAACACGAGAGCACAGAGTTCTTGAAGGTCTCTACCAGGAACATGGGTTTTCAGTCATTAAATATTTTTTAGCACCAGCTGTATGCCAGAAACTCTGTTAGGCACTAGGCTCTAAGGACACAGTCTTCCCTTAAAGGAACTCCACAGCGTGGTGTGATGTTTTATAACCTTATGTATAATTTTGCCTGTTGTTTTTGTTTTAAACCTCCTTAAGAATGGTCCAAAGCTATGTACATACAGAAGAAATTTTACATGCCATTTCAAGTGGCTCTGTGATCACCTCCTAGAACTCAGAGCCCTGCTTTAAAACTCATGTTTAGAAAAAGATAATTGCAGTATTGTGTGGTAGACACTACAATACTCAGAGGGACTAACTCTGCCTAGGGTAGGAGACAGGACAGCATGGAAGATGCTGTTAGATCTGGGAACTCAGACGTGTGGTAGTAGGCCAAGTAGAAAAAAGGAGAAATACCTCTTTTGTTCATCACTGCTGCTAGAGATGGTTTGTTCCCCCATCCCAAAGAAAACTCTCTGCTCCCAGCCAACAGGCACTGTGCCCCTTTCGGTCACTGCTGCTTTGCAGCTAACACACAGCCAGGAAGACTCCAGCCGTTGCTCAGATAACTCAAGCTATGAGGAACCCTTGTCACCCATCTCAGCCAGCTCATCTACTTCCCGCCGGCGACAAGGCCAGCGGGACCTGGAGCTCCCCGACATGCATATGCGGGACCTGGTGGGCATGGGACACCACTTCCTGCCAAGTGAGCCCACCAAGTGGAACGTAGAAGACGTCTATGAATTCATCCGCTCTCTGCCAGGTAAGGCCCTTGGAAATTCCATGTCTCCCTGGAATAGCAAGGAAAGAGAAAATGAGAGACCCTCCCACCACCAGGAGGATTAGGTAGTTCAGTTAATGACTCAGGTTCAGGAACTGGGGTACAGAAATGAGTGAGATGAGCTCCCTGCCTATAAGAGCTTGCTTATATTCAGCATAGAATGCAAACTATAAATATTCCATAGCTGTAATTCTGTATATTTTCTGGCATGGGAAGTGATCTGTGTGAAATACAGAGATGATAATATAATTAACTCTGTCTCTCTCCTGGGAGAGATTAGGAGGGGAGTCAGGTAGAGTGTAGGATATGTGTCAAGAACATCAAAATTAAGAAAATAGCCAGGTGTGGTGGCTCACACTTGTAGTCCCAGCACTTTGGGAGGCTGAGGTGGGAGGATTGCTTGAGGTCAGGAGTTTGAGACTAGCCTGGGCAACATGGCGAGACCTGTCTCTACCAAAAAAAAAAAATTTTTTTAATTAAGAAAATGTAAACTAAATGACAGTAGACAAGTATGCCTTTGCTGGATGGAGAGACTGCAAGAGGGCACACGTGCAGAGGCATGAAGATAGGGAAGTCTGTGGCATGGCCAGACATGGCACAGAGCCCTGCGTGGTGGAGCACAAGTGGTGGTGAGGCCCAGGATCTAGGAGCCAGCTATAAGACGCAAGCCTTACATCATTCACAAATGCCGTCAGTGGGGCCCGGATGCATTACTGTTTTTCTGCCAGTCTCACTCATACACCGACCAGGTCAGGTATTCATGGCAACCACAAGCCTCTTTCTCAGGGACTGCAGTGTGGTTAAGAGCACAGACTTCTGAGTCACACAGAACTGGGTTCAAATTCTGGCTCTGTCACTTAACCTAGTATGTTATCTCTTCATCCCCAAAATTTTTATTACACAGTTGCTGTGGGTAAGGAATTCAGGAGTGGCTTCCTGGGCTGTTCTGCCTCAGGTCTCTTATGAGGTTGCAATTAAGCTATCAGCCAAGGCTGAGGTCATGTGAATACTGAAGAGCTGTGGGATCTCTTCCAAGGTGCCTCACTCACGTGATTTGCCCTGGACTGGCTGTTGGCAAGAGGCCTTGGTTCCTGTCTACATGGGCCTCTCCAGAGGGCTGCTCGAGTGTTCTCATGATATGCATGGCAGTGGGATGTCCCCACAGGTAGGGTTCCAGGAGCGCAAGGTAGAAGCCACTGTGCCCTTTATGATCTAGCCTCTGAAGCCACGTACTGGCATTTTCACAATATATTTTTTTAATTATAATTTTTCACAATATCTTACTGGTCACACAGGTCAGTCTTACTCATTGTGAGAGGGCATGAACTGGGAAGCAAGGATTATTGGGAGCCATTCAGAGACAAGCCATGTAGTTCACCATGACCCCCAGAAATTTGTGTTCCTTCCTCTTGCAGAATACCCCCACCCCCACCAAATCTCCGACAGTTTAGTCCCATGACAGCATCAGTTTGAAGTCCAGGCTCTCGTCATTGAGATGAGATGAGGTTCCTGGGGTCCAGTTCTTCAAGTATAGGTCCTCTCAGTCTGAAGATCTGACAACTAGAGAGAGGCTATCTGCTCCTTTCCACAAACCCAATGTACAGTGGGACAGCCATAGGATAACCATTACAGACATGCCCATCCAAAAAGGGAAGAAACAGGGAGCATACAAGAGTCGCTGATCCATTCCAGTTCCGAAATCTGCTAGGGTTTATGGTGGCATTTCCTCAATTGGGACTCAAAGCCTGGGAGTGATTTCTGTCTTGGCTCTGCCCTCTGAGTTCTCCTTCCTTTTCTGTGAAAAGTAGCCTGTATTTTCAGTGTAGTCGTTTTCTCAGCCTACTTCCTGCTTTTTATTTTATATTACCTTTGCCTTTTTTTTTTTTTTTTTTTTTTTTTTGTGAGATACAGGCTTGCTCTGTCACCCAGGCTATTGTGCAATGTCGTGATCTCGGCTCACTGCAACCTCCGCCTCCTGGGTTCAAGCAATTCTTCTGCCTCAGCCTCTCAAGTAGCTGGGATTACAGACATGCGCCACCACACACAGCTAATTTTTGTATTTTTAGTAGAGATGGGGTTTCACCATGTTGGCAGGCTGGTCTCAAACTCCTTACCTCAGGCGATCCACCCACCTCAGCCTCCTAAAGTGCTGGGATTATAGGCGTGAGCCACTGTGCCCGGCCTACCTTTGACTCTTAAAATCATTAATTCAGTATTTCTTAAAATAATTGTGGGTTTTCTGGGAATCTTGTTGGGGTCCATTCCATTAGACAAAAACCACACCCAGAATTATCTTCAAGGGTAAGCTGTTGTCTGCATTGGTATTCTTCTGAAGCTGAAGGGCAGCATGGACAGTGCCCTTCACATTCTTAGAAACCCTGCTGTTGAAAAGAGGATCTGTGAGGCATGCCTAGAAAATCCATCAGGAGCCTTTGGATTGAATAGCTCTTTGAGGCATCACTTTAGATCTTTCTTAAGTCTTAACAAAAAGATTTAAGTCACATCCTAAGTTTAATCTGTAGACCATGTTTTCTTGACTGTGCCCTGAATTTGATCTTTGCCTAGAAACCATTTCTTAATGTTAGCATCATGTGCCATCTGGAGAGGCTGGGCATTTTTAAAACCAGCAGATCCCGGTTCCTTTATGTTGAACAGTTTTGTTTGTTTTTACCTTCTCTCTCTCCTATTTTACTGTGAGCAGCAGTAAGAAGCCAAGCAACACCTTACACATTCTGCCTGAAAATCTCCTTAGCTAGACCACCCACTTCATGGGGTACATTCAACTTACATTTCTGCTACCAACCACATTTTTACAAAATGTTCTTTTATTTCATAACAGAGACCCTGTTTCTTCCAATCTCCACTAAGAGTTTCCTCACTTTCCTTTAGGCCTCCCCAGCAGCTTCCCTAAAGGCCATGAGACTTCTATATACAGTCTCTCAAAGCACCTTAGACACTCATGCTTTCCACAGAGTCCTTCCGGCTCCTGCCTGTGGCCAGTTCTGAGGCCATGCCCACATCTATAGAGCTGTTTTATGTCACCACTCCTTTTCCAGGTACCAGAATCTGCATTAGTTACCTATTGCCGTGATGTAAATTACTCCAGAACTCAGTGACTTTAAGCAGCAATCACTTGTCATCTCAAGGGCCATGTGGGTCAGGAATCGAGTGGCTCGGCTGGGCAGTCCTGGTATGAGGCTCCTGGTGTCCAGTTCCTCTTAGTCTGAAGACCTGGAAACAGAGAGGTTATCTGCTCCCTTCCACAAACCCAGTGTATGAGTTTGAGGTCATATGAGGTCTCAGGGAAGACGCCATACAGGCTGCAGCGTCTGAGGTCTGGAGCCAGAAAACCCACTTCCAGCACGGTTCACTCACACGGCAAGGAGGCCGGGGACCACCAGGGCCTTGGCTGCTTTCCACGCGTGCCTCTCCAAAGGGTTGCTGGGGTGGCTTACTGGTAGCTGGCTTACTCTGCAGTAACCCAGGCAGAAGAGTGAGGTGAGAACTGCTGTGCTCTTTATGATCTAGCCTCAGAAATCACACGCTGTCACTTCCTCAGCACTTTAGTGGACATGGGTCCGCCAAGTTCACAGAGCAGGGGTCTGAACAGGGGCACATAGGAGGAGGCCCAGATCGAGGCTGCTGTGGGTGAGTTGCACAGCCTCTCTCAAGCTGCAAAATAAGAACAGCAGCGCCTTCCTCAAGGTGTGGTTATGAGGACTAAAGGAAATAATGGATGCAGATAACTAGATCTAGATAACTAGATGCAGTGGCTGCCAGAGGTGAACACTGGCGGCTTGGATTGACACTGTCTTTGGTGGTACCCCCTCAGGCTGCCAGGAGATAGCAGAGGAATTCCGTGCCCAGGAAATCGACGGGCAAGCCCTGCTGCTGCTCAAGGAGGACCACCTGATGAGCGCCATGAACATCAAGCTGGGGCCCGCCCTGAAGATCTACGCCCGCATCAGCATGCTCAAGGACTCCTAGGGCTGGCGGCAGCCAGGATTCTGGCCCAGGGCGCCTCCTCCCGACTGAGCAGAGCCAGACAGACATTCCTGAGGGGCCCAGAAATGGGGCCAGTTGGAGGGCAGGGGCTCTCCCTAGGGGTGTAGCTGGTGAGGAGGTCTGGGCACCTCCTCCATGGCTCTCAGGGGCCTTTCATTTCTGTGGGAGGGGCAGAGAGGTAGGTGGCACAGAAGATGGGGCTTTATGCTTGTAAATATTGATAGCACTGGCTTCCTCCAAAGTCCCAATACTCTAGCCCCGCTCTCTTCCCCTCTTTCTGTCCCCCATTTTCCAGGGGGTATATGGTCAGGGCTCCCCAACCTGAGTTGGGTTACTTCAAGGGCAGCCAGCAGGCCTGGATGGAGGCCTGGAAAGCCCTTGCCTTCCTTCCTCCCACTTCTTTCTCCAGGCCTGGTTAACTCTTCCGTTGTCAGCTTCTCCCCCTTCAGCCTGTTTCTGCAGCAGCCAGGGTTCTCCCCCCTACACCCTCTGCAGGTGGAGAGAGAGAAGCTGGGCCCAGCCGGGCCGTGCCTGCTGGCACAGACGCCTTAACGCTGTGTGTATGACTGTGTGACTGTGTGGGAGCCTGGACTGACAGATAGGCCAACGGCTACTCTCTGGCATCTCCAGGTGTTTTGTAGCAAACAGCCACTTAGTGCTTTGTCCTGGACTCCACTCAGCCTCAGGATGGGGAATAGCCAAGAATGGCAGCCTCAGTGCAGAGGCAAGGTCAGAAAGAGACGGCGCTTCAGAGTTTCCTTTCCAGACACCCCTCCCCGCACTGTGAAGTTCCCCTGACTGCCCTCCTGGTTCACAAAGAGCATTAAGAAAGCTGCGGTGGTCTGAGCAACATAGCCCAGAGGGCTGAGCCTCCTGGCCTGCCTGCCCGCCCACCCTGGGAGTCCCGGTGGTGAGGCTCAGAGAACTAAGGGGAGAGAACAGCTGGAGTTTCTGTTGATGTGAAGAAGGCAGCTCTTGGCCTCCCACTCCCACATTTCCTTGCCTATAAATCTTCCTAGCAGCAATTTGAGCTACCTGAGGAGGAGGCAGGGCAGAAAGGGCGAGGGCCTGCCTCTGACCTGCCATGTCCTTTGCAGAAAGGAGGTAGGCACCTTTCTGAGCTTATTCTATTCCCCACCCACACCCCCAGGCAGGGTTGGAAATGAAGGACTTTTTTAACCTTTGTTTTTGTTTTTTAAAAATAAATCTGTAAAATCTGTCTCTTTGGTGCCTTTCTCCCCTAGGAATGCCTGTCTCTGAGCCCAAATGGCTACTTTTCACCCATACAGAGACAGGTGGGTCCCTGGGCTGGGGAAGGGACCTTAAGTGGACAGCATATCCTCCACACTTTTCTGGGGCTGGGTCATTTGAGGGTGCCCTCAGCTGCAGTTCACATGGGTAGATACCAGCTTTCTTCACACGATGTCCCTTGGAGTGAGAGGGTCCAGAAGCCCTTTCTGCTCTGCGTCCCCCTACCCGCCATTCCCACTTGGGAGATGATGACTGTTGGGCTAGCAGCCTCTGGACACCTGGGGCAGAACCCAGACTCTCCCATCTTCCAGCACACACCTCTCGACAGAGCTGCACAGCATCCAGAATAGCCTTGGGATGGCTTGGTTCACTAAGCACTTTTGCATGCATGCATTTTCAAATAGAAAATGATTAGGGCAGAGATGAGGCATCTAAGCCTTGAATAAAGAAGGAGAGGGCATTCCAGACCAAGGCAGTAAGTGCAAAGGCACAAGCATGAACATGGAAGTGCAAATGAGAGGCAGGTGAGCTGGCTGGATTAGACGTGTGTGCTGCTAACCGTGGCCTGTGTTGACCACATGCCTCTGAACCAGGCACTGTGCTAGAAATGAGACTGGGGTGAAGCACAGAATAACCACGTGCCCTCTTGCGTGGAGTGAAATCTACCCCACATCTATAGGGGGAGGGGAAAAAGGGGCAGCTTGGCCTCACTGCTCCTCCCCCTTCATCAGGTTTTTCCTTAAGGGACCATTTCCACCTGCTAAAAATTTAGGTTATGGCTGCTCACATCTGTAAACCCAGCACTTTGGGGAGGCCGAGGTGGGAGGATTGCTTGAGGCCAAGAGTTTGAGACCAACCTGGGCAACATAGGGAGACCCCATATCTACAAAAAATATTAAAAAATGGCAAGGTGGTACATACCTGTAATCCCAGCTATTCTGGAGGCTGAGGTCCATCGCTTGAGCCCAAGAGTTCAAGGCTGCAGTGAGCTATGATTGCACCACTGCACCCCCAACCCAGGTGACAGACAAAACCCTATTTTAAAAAAAAAAAAAAAGCAGGGGTGGGGGTGGTTTGAGGGTCAGGCCACAACCTACTGAATCACAGTCTCTAAAGGACAATTACTTACTTGAAAGTAACTTTCAAGAACCAACACTCACATCTTAATAACTCCTCTTTGGAAAGCCTATTAAAATGTAACTTTCTTGGAGGAGAAACACACTGATTAGTTGATCCCCAGAGGGTAGAACTAGGGACTGGAAAGCCTGTCCCAGGAGGCAGGGAATGGCTGGCAGGACCCTGAGGTGACAGGGGAGGAGGAGGATGCTGAGATTGGGGAGTGAGCCCTGGGGAGCCCCCAGGCAAGAACGAACGCCCCATGTGGTGCCTCCTCTCCTGCTGCTGGAGTGCAGGCCACGTGCGCAGGTGCACCACTGGCCTATAGGACTCTGGGCGGTTCTTTTCACTTTCTGGACCTTAATTTTCCCTTTACGGAAGAAAACGAAAACCAGGCCCCACCTGAGTTTGTTGTGTGTAGCAAAGAGGGAGGGAACCAAACCTACTCCTAAAAGATGTGGTAAATTTGATTCACACCAATAAGTATCCATCTTCTTTAGATGAAAAGCTCCAACCTACTGCAAGTTTGCAGGGTGCACCTGCAATAGGCATTTGCTATTCCTGTTGTTCACACTTTACACTGAATTTCACAGACCTATTTCCATCATGATCCACAATTTAAAGAAATATTTCCCAACCTTGTATACACACTTCAATATCTATCAACTGAAACAAACATTTCATGAAACAAAACCTACCCTTATGTACAATACAGAATATTTTCTTTTCCATTGTATTCCTGTTCATATTTTAAAAATCTTGGTCACAACCCACTAAACTCATTACACGGCCTTCAGATAGGTCACAACTGGAACTTTAAAAAGCACTGCCCAGAGTAAACCACAGCAGTTCAACATCCACGATCTTACATGGTTCTCTCCCCTGGGTGACTGGTGTACGTACTGGTGTACATTCTACTGAGAAGGTAAAGGGCTCCACTAGGTGAACTGTCCAAGGTCACAGATGCCGAGTGCCCTTCAGATCTGGCTGAGGCTCTGTGCAGAAACGGCTTTTCCTGGGTGGCAAACACCATACCTTGATTGCCAGCTGTTCCCAAGAACCAAAGACACTTCCCCTGGGGAGGGAAGAGGAGTCTGTACAAAATGACAGAGCCTCCAGCCAACCAGAACTGGCCTACTCAGACCCACCCTCTTCCAGGTGATTGGCCTCAAAAGGGTTGCCAGCCCCACTCCACCTTGGGGCCAGCTTCCCCCAAAAGGTCACATCCCCGGCAGGTCCCTCGCAGGCAGTCCATCCTGACTGCTCCTGTGGGTGCAGCTCCTGAGGTAAAGGGGAAGGAGCTGCTTGTTCCAGGTCTCCAGGAGCAGGCCATTTCTTCCCCAGCTCTAAGCTGGGAAAGTTTGCTCCAGGCCATCCTACCTGCTTCCCCATATGGCTCTCAAGGAGGGACTCAGGTGAGTGGGGACAATGGTATGGAGAGGAAGAAAGCTTGGGGACAGCTGAGCTAAGAGGGATCCAGTCTGATGGCTAAAATAGTACCAAGGGGAGGCACCAGAGTGAGCCCAGGAGTACCAGCTGAGCCTCCAGTCCTGGGGAAAGGTGGCTCCAAGAGGGGAAGAAAGAAAATCCGTGTGCATGGACACCGGGGTGGAGGAGGTTGTATTCCACAAGATTTTGTAGCCAACGAAAAGCTGGACTCCCCTTGCTTCCCTTAACTCTAAACCCCCTTGGCGAGCCGGAAAGCAGAGACCCGGAGGTACATTCCCTCCCCGACTGTAACTGAGAGCTCCCTCTATCCCCACTGGGACTGATGGTCTAGGACTAGGAAACTGTGCCCCTTTAAGACCTAATGGCTGATCTTTAACCCTTTCTTGAAGCCAAGGAGAGTGGGGAGCAGGGCACAGGGTGGAGCTTGAGGGACCACCTTCTGCAGGTAGAACCTGAACAAGAAATGTGGAGGAGTGGACTGGTCAGGGGCCTCCACAGACTACGGGCTCCCAGGCTGGGGCATAGGAAGGGCAGGAGGAGCTGGTGGGTCCCACCCAGTCCTGGGTCTCAGTACCCTCCCAGGCCTGACCACAGGAGTTCACAAGACCAACTCTGCCTGTGTGCCCTGGCTGAGGCCCAGAGCCCAGAATAAGCATCGGTTTGCCCTACCCTGGTTGGGAGGAGGCTGGTGAAGAGGGTGGGACAGCCACAGAAGGGGAGAAAGCTCCTCCAGCCTTTTCGTGCTCCTGTAGTACCTTACGCAGTACCTCGCACACCTCCCACGGTGCATCTCCCGAGGCAGCCTTGCCAGCTCCCAGTACGGGGTTTGACCAGGCTTCTAGGAGCCAGAGAAGCCCAGCTGCAGCCAGCCCTCCAGGAGCTCAGACAGGAGCTGAACAGAGTGGGAAGGGAAGAAGCCAAGCCCACGGGGAGAAATAACAGGGCCGAGAACCTTGTGAGATGAGCCTCAGGGTTGAGCTAGGCCCAGGTCAAATGGAGCCCAAATGCCATGCTGGAAGCTCTGGCTGAGGGATCAGACAGTCCTACTCAAAGCCCAACCCCACCCATTACCCGCCGTGCAAATGCCTTGATGTAAAGTGTAAACAGGAATGGCAAATGCCTACTGAAGGTGCACCCTGAAAACTTGCAGTAGGTTGGGACTTTTCACCTAAAGAACACGGATACTTACTGGAGGAGAAACAAGCTGATTAGTTGATCCCCAGAGGGTAGAACTAGGGACTGGAAAGCCTGGTGCCCCAGGAGGCAGGGAATGACTGGCAGGACCCTGAGCTGACAGGGGAGGAGGAGGATGCTGAGATTGGGGAGTGAGCCCTGGGGAGCCCCCAGGCAAGAACGAACGCCCCACGTGCTGCCTCCTCTCCTGCTGCTGGAGTGCAGGCCACGTGCGCAGGTGCACCACTGGCCTATAGGACTCTGGGCAGTTCTTTTCACTTTCTGGACCTTAATTTTCCCTTTATGGAAGAAAATGAAAACCAGGCCCCACCTGAGTTTGTTATATGTAGCAAAGAGGGAGGGAACCAAACCTACTCCTAAAAGAAGATGTGGTGCATCTGATTCACACCAATGAGGCCACCCAGCCTTGCAGAAGTGAGCTGTCACTGCGATCTGCTCCAAGCCTCCGTGCGTCCTCTCTCACACAGTGACCCTGGCCCAGCCCCCTTGCTGAGTGCTGCCCTCAGATATTGTGTGTCCCCTGGACAGCAGTGTTCACCTGGGTGTCCCAACTCAGTGCTTCTCAAGCTGCAGTTTGCATTTCCTTGATCTTTCCTTCTATGTTCTCAGCGATTGATCCCAGTGACCCAAATGGACCCCTGCTTTCTCCCCTGAGCAACTGCAACCCTAAGCAAGTGATTTAACCTTTCTAAGCCTCAGTTTCCTCATGTATAAAGTAGACATAAGCACAGCATCTCCTTCAAGGGGCTGTGGTGTGCCTTTAACAGGACAGGCACATAATACACTTGGCCAGGTATCCGTCTCAGTGTCTGGGATTATGCATAAGGAGTGCAGACTTAATCCTGAAGAAAATGGAGTTTTAAGCAAAGGAGTACCAGTCAACTTGGAATAGAGAATGAACACAAATAACTCATTTGTTGTTTCATTCATTTGCTGAACAAATAATTATCAATAGCATGAATTATGAGGCAGGCTCTGGGATTTGGCACCAAGAATACAAAGGCTGGCAAAACAGAGAAACTCGGAGCCTAGTGGGGCAGACAGTCCCTAGCATCGCTTGGCAGGTACTGGAGGAGAGGTCTGGGAAAGGGACAGAGGCACATCCTGGGGGAGGGAACTCAGAGGAGGAGATGTCAAGGCCAGCTTCAGACAGGAGGAAGCTGGGTGCTGAAGAATGATGCAGAGCTTGTTGGCTGATGGAAGGAAGAGTGCAATCAGAACGGAATACAGAGGTGGGGAAGCCTAGGAGACTTCATAGTGAAGGGTAAAAGATGGAGACTCGGAGGCAGGGTCGGGAGGCTGTTATAGGAATCCAGGTGAGAAACAAGGAGGCACGAATAGGACAGTGAGGGAGGCCAGGAGGGGAGTTTTGGGCACTAGGAAGGAGGTAAAAGCAACAACTTGGCTGTCAGGAGAGAAAGCAGGGGTCCCACTTGGGTCACTGGGATCAATCACTGAGAACACAGGATGGGGAGAGTGAATGGCAGGATGGGGGAAGAGTGAGTGGGGGGATGGAGGAGAGTGAGTGGGAGAACCCACAGGGTTTGCTGATGGGCTGCATGTGGGGATTAAATTATTTGTAACAATATTTTTATTTAAACCAGCACATCCAAATTTACACCTGTTTCACTGTTTTAATGTGGCTACTAGACATGTTTAAATTACATATGTGGCTCACACTATACTTCCACTGGATGATGCTATTCTAGATCTCTTCCTACACTCATGAAAGAATGCGGCTATACGTGACTGCAAAGGCTTGGGTGCACAGGCACAGATGCTTCCCCCTGCCATAAGCAAGCTCTGCCTCTCCATATTAGTTATTCCTTCCTTTTCACCTTAACACATTAGGGTCTGTTTTCCAGAGAGTACATATAAATCTACCTCACCCTTTTCAATAGCCATGTTGATCTCCATTATACAAGTTGAGTACCCCTCATCCAAAAATCTGAAATCCAAAACGCTCTAAAATCCAAAACTTTTTGAGCACCGACAGAACATTCAAAGGAAATGCTCCCACTGGAGCATTTTGAATTTCAGATTTCCAGATTAGGGATACTTAGCCAGTAAATACAATGCAAATATTCAAAACTCCAAAAAAGTCTAAAATCCAAAACACTTTTGGTCCAAACTTTTGGATAAAGGATACCCAACCTGTATAGATATGCCTGATTCATTGATCCAGTTCCCTACTGATGAATCCTGGGGTTGTTGCATTAGTTTGCTTTTTCAGAGAAGGCTACAGGAACATCCTGGGACTAGTCACTGTAGAGTCTCCATTCCTAGCTGCAGGCAAGCTGGCCAGGGGCTGTAAGCACTGACAGTGTTACAGTGGAGGAGCTGGACTTGGAAGGCTTCTCGGGCATGGTTAAGAGATGTGGACGGTGTCCTGCACTCAGCAGGAAACCTCAAAATAACTTAAATTTTTTTGTGTGTAAATTGCTAACTTTGAATTTTTCCTTTATTAAAAAAGCAACATACTGTAAATACATTACAGACAACTGAGGAGAAAATAAGAAACTAATTTTATTGCACAAACACATTCTTCCTTTTAGTCTTATTTTCTGATGCACGTTTTTATTCTTGCTAAATTGTAATCAGAGTGCACATCAATTTTAGATCCTGCTTTTTTCCTTTAATGTTCCTGTATGAGCATTTTTCTATGTGACTGCAGAGTCTTCCTAACACGTTTATTTAGCCAGTCCCTTCAGCTAGACACTAGAGCCTTCTTCAGTTATATTTGAGCAGCTGAGATAATGCCTCTCCCTGTGACCCAAAACGCCTTCTCTATGGGTGCTTTCCAGGCAGCATTCAACCAAGCTCAAGTCTCGCTTGTGTAAGGGAAACATGCACACACCCATCAATACAACCACCCTGTCCCCTCCAGTTGCCACCCCATATCTTTCCTCCTTACAGCCCGACTTCTGAAAAGACAGCCCCACTCCCACCCAACCCATGTGCCTCTCCTTAAGTCCTCTACCTGCTCAGTCTCCCTTCCATTCCCACCTGGTCTAGGCCTGGGCCCTGGCCTCCTCTCCCTCTGTACTCTCTCCCTCTCTCCCATGACATCCCTGCCCTCCTGGCAAATCCCAGAACTTTCTCCTGAGCCTGCCTGCCTTCTGGGCTCCAGCCCCCTTCCTCCAACCAGACAACCAGGCATCTTCTCCTTTCTGGTACCTCAGCCCCGTCCCTCAAATCCATGGCCAAGTCTTGCCCATGTGCCCTCCCTGACAGCCCCTCACCACCTATTCCTCCCCATCCAGCTGCCAACTCCCTGGTGTTGCCCCGATACCTCCCAGGGGCTGGCACCTAACTCATCTTCCTGCCTCCAGCAGTGCCCTCCCTGCCACCCCACCATGGCCAGGCTCCAGATTTCAGCTGGAGGACTTTAGGGTTTGTGGGGGTTTTTTTGGTTGGTTTTTGGGGTTTTTTGTTTTGTTTTTTGTTTCAAATAAAAATCTGACTGAGTCACTCCCCAGAGGAAACACCTTTCAGGGCTCTCCATGACCCTCAAGATGAAGTCCAATTCCCCAAGCCTGACATGCGGGCCCCGGGTGACCTGGCCCCAGCTCACCTCTGCAGCCTCATCCCTCCCTCCTCATCTGCTACTACACTCCACCCTGCAGTTCCACAGACATTCCAGGAGTGAGGCTTCCTCACTTTTGCACACTGTTGTTTCTTTTCCATGGACCTCTCTTCCCCCTCCATGCCTTCTTCACCTGAAGAACTTCTATTAATAATTGTTTAGGTCCTAGCTTAGAAGTCAACTCCTCCTCCAGGAGGCCCCAACTACCTCCTCATCTACGAAAGCTCAGGTGCTACCCTCCAATTTGCCTCATAGCATCTGGTACTGTTCCCAATCACAGCATTCATTGTGCTGTGTTCCATGCATCCGTTTTCAGTCTGTCATGTGACCCATTCCCTCACCACCACCCCCCCAACTACACCCACATCTTCCTGACTCCGCACCCTGAAGACAGGGTCTGTGTCTCATTCACCTCTGAATCCGACTTAGCACAGTGCTTGATGCTGAGCTTGTGTCCAATAAATACATGTTGAATGCACAACTTAACAGAAACTGATGAACATCTTGATGCATAAACTTTTCTTATTCTGAAGATTATCTCCTTTGAACAGATTCCCAGAAGCTGGAAATTATTGAATCAAAGTGGATGAATATTGAACACTTTCAATTCCCATAGCTAAGTAGCTTTCCAAATGGCTGTAGCAATTTGCACTCCCACCAGCAAGTGTAAGAGCGCCAATCTCACTGCATTCTTGCACCTTGGCTATTCTCATTATGCCTTTTATTTTTTAAATCAAGACAGGGTCTACCTCTGCCACCCAGGCTGGAGTCCAGTGGCATGATCATAGCTTACTGTAACCTGTAACTCCTGGGCTCAAGCGATCCTCCTGCCTCAGCCTCCTGAATAGCTGGAACTACAGGTGCATACCATCTGGCTAATATTTTTTTTTTTTTTTTTTGAGACAGAGTCTTGCTCTGTCACCAGGCTGGAGTACAGTGGCGTGATCTCAGCTCACTGCAACCTCCGCCTCCCAAGTTCAAATGATTCTCCTGCGTCAGCCACCCAAGCAGCTGGGACTACCGACACATGCCACCACGGCCAGCTAATTTTTGTATTTTTAGTAGAGATGGGGTTTCACCATGTTGGCCAGGATAGGCTCGATCTCTTGACCTCGTGATCCACCCGCTCGGCCTCCCAAAATGCTGGGATTACAGGCATGAGCCACCGCGCCCAGCCCCGGCTAATTTAATTTTTTGCGGAGGCAGGGTCTTGCTCCATTGCCCGGGCTGATCTTGAACTCCTGGCCTCAAGCAATTCTCCTGCCTTGACCTCCCAAAACACTGGGATTACATGCACAAGCCCCTCCCAGCCCTATGATGTTTTCTCTTAAAGTGCTCATTTTATAGGCAAAACATACCACCTTGTTCTAATTTGTATATCTTTGATTGCCAGTGAGGGTGAACATTTTTCCATATATTTGCCTACTAAATGCACTTCTTCTATGAGGATTTACCTGTTTGTGTGACGTGGAAACTGTTAAGGCAGGGTGACTTGTTATGAGATGACTCTGGGGCTGTGGAGGAAGTGACCAGGAGCATGAAGAGTGCTGCTGCAATGATCCCGTGATGGAGGAGCAGGCCAGGGTCACTGTGGGGCACGAGGAAGAGCGGGGGAGCAGAGATGAAGGAGACCAGGTCAACCCGGGACTGAAAGCAGACAGCAGGTGCAGAGCAGGAGGGGTCATGGTGCACCCAGGTTTCTGGCTTGGCGCAGTGAACTGGAGGAGGGGCTGAGCTCGGAGACAGTGCCCAGGTGGATCCACACACCTGCAAGGCAGTTCTTAGCACTCTTTACTAGACACACCTGCTAAGGAACAGTTACATGGGGCAGCAGGAGAAGCAGGGGCAGGAGGGTCTGAGGCTGGCAGCCTTCTTGAAAGAGACCAGGGGAGCCACGTTTTGAAAGGATTTGTAGGCCGGACACGGTGGCTCACGCCTGTAATCCTAGCACTTTGGGAGGCCGAGGTGGGCGGATCACCAGAGGTCAGGAGTTTGAGACCAGCCTGGCCAACATGGTGAAACCCCATCTCTACTAAAAATACAAAAATTAGCTGGGTGAGGTGGTGGGCAATCGTAATCCCAGCTATTCGGGAGGCTGAGTCACAAGAATCACTTGAACCCAGGAGGCAGAGGTTGCAGTGAGCTGAGACTGTGCCATTTCACACTAGCCTGGGCTACAGAGCGAGACTTCGTCTCAAAAAAAAAAAAAAGAGGAAGGAAGGAAGGAAAGAAGGATGGATGAATAGATGCATTTGTAGGGGCAGGGAGTGGAGTAAGGAGGCTGCCCAGGTGACGATCAGGGTGTGTTCAGGAAGAATGGTCATCACTAGCTAAAGCTGAGTGAACTATTGCAACATGAGAGACCTTGTTCTCAACGCTTAGCTTGTGTGAAGGCAATGACAGCCCTAAGGCAGGAGTTCTTATTACCCCATCCTACAGATGAGACTGATGTGCAGAGGACCAGACCTTGCCCCAGGGTCAGAGAGCTAATGAGTGGTGGAGCTGGGATTCGAACCCAGGGCTCTGGCCCCCATGTCTGTGCTCCTTACCATGTAGCTGCAGTTGCTCCAGATACACGAGTACTCAGGAAGGTGGGGTGACAGTGGAACAAGCTCCCCAGAAGGAGCTTATTAAGATTCTCAGCATTTGGAGCCCTTCCTGGAAAACAAAGTGTGGACAAATCCCAAAGCCCACCTCTTCTGAGCCAAGAATTGGGCTGCTGAGCTCTGCTTGGAGGAGTTCACCTGGCCTGGTGACTGGAGGCACCACAGACACCTGGTCTCTGACCACAGCCAGCCCAGTAACTCTTCGCTAAGTCCCAGACAGCTCTTAACTCCCAGTGACTGAGGTGGGAGGATTGCTTGAGCTGAGTTGGAGACAAGCCTGGGCAACATAGCAAGACCCCATCTCTAAAAAAAAAAAAAAAAAATACAAAATTAGGCGTCTATAGTCCCAGCTACACAGGAGGCTGAGGTGGGAGGATAGCTTGAGCCCAGGAGTTCAAGGCTGCAGTGAGCTGTGATCACACCACAACACTCCAGCCTGGGTGACAGAGTGAGGTTGTTTCAAAAAAAAAAAAAAAAAAGTACCTCAAACCCTAATGTTATCATCCCCCCAACCTGCCCAAGGTCATGCCCCTGCACAAGAAACTGGTAACACTGGCTACCTTCATGCAGAAGAACCGGCTGGCTGGAAGTAAGAAAGACTTTTCATGTATGTGTGCATATAAATATTTATGTCTATACATATAAATGAGTTACTGATGCCCCCCTCCCACCCCCAGGGCCTGGAAGAGAATCTTCTGGCGGCAGATCCTACTTGCACTTGGCCTCTTAGGCCTGTTTCTGTATGGCCTCCCTAAATTCAGGTACAAGCCCCTTTCCCCAGCACTTGAGGTGGGACCACAGAGTCAGGTTTGAAGGGGATCTGTCTAAGTGCCTCCTTGAGGGATGGAGGGCGGTGGCTAGCTCAGCTCAAGTGTCCTTGTGAGCTCTCTCTCCTTGTAAGAAGCAAAGCCAGAGGGCTCCTGGCCAGGCTGACATGCTTCTCACGGCTGCCCGCCCCCCAACCTCAACCCGCCACAGGCATCTGGAAGCCCTCATCCCCATGGGCGTCTGCCCTTCGGCCACAATGTCCCTGCTGAGAGACAACTTCACAGGTGCCCTGCGTCCCTGCTAAGAAGCTCCCATCCCTCCTACTCCAAGGGCACCCCCAAACCCTACACAGCTCTGCCCTATGTCCCTGCCCTCCACACATCTCCCACCCCAGCAGAGCCAGGCACTCTGACACCAAGTCCAGCAGCCCCATCGGGCCACACCTCCCAGTCCTCTGTGTTGCTCTGAGCTGAAGGCTTCCAGGGGCAGGAACTAGGTCTCATCAGTCTATGGGTCCCTAGGGCTCAGCACTGGGGAGGTGGCAGTGAACATGCACCAAGTGGGTGGATGAATGGAGCTATTTCCATTTCCCATCCCTGCCCTGGCCAGGGCCCGACCTGAAGTTCTGACCTGTACCCCCTGGGGGGCTCCCATTATTTGGGATGGCACTTTCGACCCAGATGTGGCCAAGCAAGAGGCTAGACAGCAGAACCTCACCATGGGGCTGACTGTCTTTGCTGTAGGCAGGTAAGGCCTGGGAAGGGAAGCAGTGCTGTCAAGGCTGTGAGTGGGAGGGGTGTGCATGTGATGAAGGAGGCGGGGCACCCTGCTCCCCTGTGCCATGGGATCCCAAAGTGAAGCGAGAAGCAAAGACAGTACTTCTTGCCCCACACCCCCAGATGAGCACAGGACCATCCTTCTCCTCCTCCCTGGACACCAACACCATAGAGCCCGCCCAACACAGGCAGCCAGGGCTGTTCTAGAACCACATCTGGAAGGGACCTGCCTAGGGGCTGGGGCTCATCCATCTGGAGGCACTGGTTTTGTAGTGAGAAAATGATGGAGTCTTTCAGGTGAGAGTGGTGAGGAGGGGAGTGTGACTGGGTAAGTAGAGGGATGATTCACTGCAGTAGGTGCCCATTGGAGGTCAGCAGCTCAGGTGCAGGTACACAGGATTGTGGGGGCAGGTGCCAAGCAAGTCTGATGAAGGGAGAGGGGCTGGGGAGCTGAAGGATTGCAAGGGAGGGAACCTGAACTGGGCAGAGGGAAGTGAAGAGAGGAAGGGGGTGACAAATACTGAAGTGGCAAGGTCACCAGATTAGAGGATTCAGTGAGGTAGGACTGTTTTGGGTTGGGGGTGGTAATCACAGTAAGTGAGCTCGAACAACGAGGTCCTTACAGAGTGGGACAGACACTGATGAAGATCAAGTTGAGGGAGTAGCCACGGGAACAGGTGACTGTGAAGGGAACAGGTGACTGTGGAGGGCACGGGACAATCACTACAGGAAAGGAAGTCAAGAGAAGAAATGGCAGCGGGGTGCTGACCTCCCCACTATGGATGACAGGGAGTGTCTAAGCTGCGTGTCAACCTTCCTGAAGTGACACGAAGGGGACTCTTGGCTGACAGTGGCAGTCAGATCCTATAACTAGTTTTGGGCAACTAAAAGAAGCATTTCTAAAAGTGGAACTAGTTGCTTTGGGAAGGTGGTGAGAACCTCCCATTCAGGAAGGATGGGGAAGGAATTTTGTTACCAGATACCCCAGACAACCGTTCAAGGCTCCTCGAACTCTGTCCCCAACACCCTACAAGGGAGAGAAAGCCAGGAGTGCCACTGACAGGCAAGGGGATGAAAAGGACCAAGGGCTGCCCCGTGGACCAGGTGGGCAGAACTGCTGGGCTACTTGGGCCTTCGCCTCTCCCAGGGCCTCGGTGCTCCCACTTCCATCACACATGCTGAGTAGGGCGTTCCTGCCCCAGCCCTAGGGGTCAGACACTCAAGGTACAGAAAATTTTGGGATACTGAGGTCCTGAGTTCCAAGATTCTAACACCATGAAATGCTGAGATTTCCTAGGTCTCTGATTCTCATTTCCCACAGTCACCAGGAATAGAGCAAGTGCAAGTAAAGGTACAGGCTCTAAGGCCAAGCTGGGTTCAAATCCTGGCTCAACCACTTACCAATGGTACATACAAGTTTCTAACGCTCTTTAGATGAGACAATGCACATTGACTTAGAAAGCAGCGGCTGCCACATGATAAAAGTTCAAAGTATTATTAGGCACTGTGACTAATATTTTAAAGTCCTAGGATCCCAAGGTCTGTTCATACAGTATTCCAGGCAGCCTTGTTATCTATATAGTGAAAGACAGTGACTTAAAACAGCTTATTATTATAGCTCATAAAATAATTCTGTGGAGGGCCGGGAGCAGTAGCTCACGCCTGTAATCCCAGCACTTTGGGAGGCCTGAGACGGGAGGATCACCTGAGGTCAGGAGTTCAAGACCAGCCTGGCCAACATGGTGAAACCCCATCTCTACTAAAAATACAAAAAAATTGGTGGGGCGTGGTGGTGGCCGCTTGTAATCCCAGCTACTTGGAGCCTGAGGCAGGAGAATCGCTTGAAGCCGGGAGGCAGAGGTTGTAGTGAGCTGAGATAGCGCCACTGTACTCCAGCCTGGGCCACAGGAGCGAAACTCTGTCTCAAAAATAATAATTCGGTGTGTCAGTAATTCAGACAGGGCTCAGCAGGAAGGGCTCCTCTTCTCATGCTCTCAAATGTCTGGGTCTCAGCTGGGAGACCAACTGCTGAAGACTGGTGGGGCCAGCTTAGGCTTCCTCACTCATGGCAGCACCCAAGTTCTGGGACTTCTTAAATGGAGGCTCGGAGCTCTAAAGACAGAAACGCTGCCAGTCCTCCAAAGGGCCAGTATGAGGCAGGAGTGGCAGGCAATTTGCAAGCATCTTCAGTCCAACCTGCCCTGCCCCATTAAAGTTGAAAGATGCTAGGGCTAGAGGGTCCGGAGTTCCAAGGCCGGGTGTGGGGAGGACCAGGCAGCACTGGTGGGGTGGGGGTAAGGTTGGGGTGGGGTAGGGGTGAGGTGGGGTGAAGTGAGGTTGGGGTGGGGGTGGGGTGAGGTTGGGGTGGGGGTGGGGTGAGGTTGGGGTGGGGGTGGGGTGAGGTTGGGGTGGGGGTGAGGTGGGGGTGAGCTTGGGTTAGGCGTGCTGAGGTGGGGGTAGGGATAAGGTTGGGGTGGGGTGAGGGTTGGGGTTGGGTGGGTTGAGGTGGGGGTGACGGTTGGGTGGGGTGGGGGTGGGGGGGAGGTGGGAGTGGGGTGAGGTGGGGATGGAGTGAGGTTGGGGTAGGGTGAGATGGGGGTGAGGGTTGGGAGGGGTGGGATGAGGTCGGGGTGAGGGTGGGGTGGGGGTAGGGGTGAGGTGAGGTGGGGAGGCCGGCCCCGCCTCGCTTCACTCTCAGGCTGACCGTGGCGCCACGCCCTTAGATACCTGGAAAAGTACCTGGAGCGCTTCCTGGAGACGGCGGAGCAGCACTTCACGGCGGGCCAGAGCGTGGTGTACTACGTGTTCACCGAGCGGCCGGGATCGGTGACCTGCGTGGCGCTGGGCCCGGGACGGCGGCTGCGCGTGGAGCGCGTGGCGCGCGAGCGGCGCTGGCAAGACGTGTCGATGGCGCGCATGCGCACGTTGCACGCGGCGCCAGGCGGGCGGCTGGGCCGCGAGGCGCACTTCGTGTTCTGCATGGACGTGGACCAGCACTTCAGCGGCACCTTTGGGCCCGAGGCGCTGGCCGAGTTGGTGGCGCAGCTGCACTCCTGGCACTACCACTGGCCGTCGTGGCTGCTGCCCTTCGAGCGCGACGCGCATTCGGCCGCCGCGATGGCGTGGGGCGAGGGCGACTTCTGCTACCACGCGGCGGTGTTCTGGGGCAGCGTGGCGGCGCTGCGCGGGCTGACGGCGCACTGTGTCGGGGGCCTGGCCTGGGACCGCGCTCGCGGCCTGGAGGCGCGCTGGCACGACGAGAGCCACCTCAACAAGTTCTTCTTGCTGCACAAGCCCGCCAAGGTGCTGTCGCCCGAGTTCTGCTGGAGCCCGGACTTCGGCCCGCGGGCCGAGATCCGCCGCCCGCGACTGCTCTGGGCGCCCAAGGAGTACCGGCTGCTGCGGGACTAGCGCCGCCGCCGGCTCCCGGCCCTCCGGCTTCTCCGCCGGCCCAGCCGGCCGGGCCTCGCTCCCGCTCCGGGCGTCTTTGGCCCCGGGAAGGTGTGGAGTGGGAGTCACGAGAGGAAGAGATCCTGAAACCGGGCGGGGCCCTTCTGGACGCTGATGGCGCTCTGGAGGGCAGAGAGATACTGGATACAAAAGTCCTACCTGCTTCATGTGCGCCAGTCCGTGGGAGTGGGAGTAGGAGGAGGAGCTCCTCACTTCAAGAGAAAAATCCCCTTCCCTTAACAGTGAGCGAGGCACAACTGCAGTAGAGCCTCGAGCTATCAGCCTGTAGACCTTTCACCCCTGAGCCTGCAGAATGCAGCTGGTGTCTGGAGATGTTTTAGTCCCACCTGCAACCCCCTTTTTAAATGAGGAGACTGAGACACAAAGAGGAAACATAACTGCCCAAGGACACAGAGGGTCCGAGTCACTGTGATGTCAGCGGCTGGAGAGGCGTGGCTGGCCCCTCGGGATGTCTCTGGGCAGGAGCCACAGGAAGAAACACAGGTGGCACCCCGTCATTGGCTCTGCCCTTTTACCTCCCCTGCTCATAAGCATGGTTTGTACATATTTCAGTAATATTATGATAAATTATTCCTGTGCTGCGAGACAAAGTAGCAAACATAAGAAGCCATGTTTGCTCCTTTCCCTTGCCAGCATAATTTCACAAAGCCCTGACTGTGACAGCATATAGCTGTCAAAACAAAAAACACAGCTCCCCACGTCCCTGCCAGAGCCACTATATTCCCTAAAAAAAATAAGTGACTCTAGATATATCTCCATATAAGATAATGTCAGTTGGGGTTAGTGATCATGCTTCTATAAACTATAACCAGATACACTCTTACACACAAACTTAGATATAATTTTACGCATACTGAAGCTTCACCACCTATATCTAAACTCTAAACTAAAATACTACGTTCAGGCCGAGCATAGTGGCTCATGCCTGTAATCCCAGCACTTCGGGAGGCTGAGACACACAGATCACTTGAGGTCAGGAGTTTGAGACCAGCCTGGCCAACATGATGAAACCCCATCTCTATTAAAAATACAAAAATTAGCAGGGCGTGGTGGCACACACCTGTAATCCCAGCTACTGGGGAGGCTGAGGCACAAGAATCGCTTGAACCCGGGAGGTGAAGGTTGCAGTGAGCCGAGATCGTACCACTGCACTCCAGCCTGAGCGACAGAGCAAGACTCTGTCTCAATAAAATAAATACTACATTCAAAGCATCTGATGGAACCTCTCTAAAGAGCTCCTCCTGGGCCATAGGCCTTGGTCGATGGTCCTCAATAAGACTTCTAAGTGACACTAACTTTAATTATTAAAAAACTTACTTTTATTCTTTAGTTGACATTCCCAAATTGTTATTGTGGCTTTTTCTCCTAGACAAAGTCCAAAATGACATTTTCTGGCCTCGGGGCTATAGCAGGGCGACATTTGGCCACAGTATCTGGGAGGGAAGTTTCCACATCCGCGGCAGCTGTCTAGACTTCGGATCCCCAGTGGGGAAACACAGGCTCTGAATAGGAGTTGGAAGGCGTCAGACCGTCCCGGGAAGGTGGTCACAGAGCCAAGGAGACAGGGAAGGTAGCCACTGAAGCCCCTGACATTTTGTCTGACATTTGGGAAAACTGGGGCCCTGAGAGACTGGGATTTCACCCTGGCTCTCCTGAATCTTTTATGTAGTATTGTCACCAACCTTGCATTTTAATAGCCTCCACTCCCAGGTAGGGCAGCAATTCTTGCTATTTACCAGACCCAGCTATTGATGATAAGAGAGATTTGTCCTCTCAAAAGCAGTTCAAAATGTCTTCTATCTAAACTAGATTAGCAAAACCCAGAAGGCCTTCTGGACTCAGGATTAGAGATGAGAATGGGCCACGTGTGTCAGAACAGGCAATTTGGCCGGGCACAGTGGCTCACACCTGTAATCCCAGCACTTTGGGAGGCTGAGGCAGGCGGATCATGAGGTCAGGAGTTCGAGACCAGCCTGGCCAGCATGGTGAAACCCCGCCTCTACTAAAAACACAAAAATTAGCCAGGCATGGCAGTGGGCACCTGTAATCCCAGCTACTCAGGATGCTGAGGCATGAAAATCACTTGAACCTGGGAGGCAGAGGTTGCAGTGAGCCAAGATCTTGCCACTGCACTCCATCCAGCCCGGATGACAGTGCGAGACTCCGTCTCAAAAAAAAAAATTTCTGACTGTGAGCTGGGGAAGATGTGTGTCCTCCACCTTACCCTGCAGCATTCACTGAGGGCCACACATGCTGACCCTAACAATTGCTGCAGACCCTAACAATTGCTGGGCCATTCAATACCTGAGCATGAGCCAGTAAGAGATGATGTGAACTGGCTCTTCTTCTGTGTGTGGGTAGACAAGTTCCTTACCTTTGCTGGCCTCAGTTTTCTCATACGTGAAATGTGGATGCCACTCTCCCTCCCTGCAGGGGTTGTGGTGGTGCTCTAGAAAACACAACTTGCCTTCCTCTCCATGCCTGCCTCTTCTCCAGCATGTTCAGAGAGTGCAAAGGATTTGCCAAAGAACAGTCATTTCCTGGTTTTTGTTTGTTTTTGAAACAGCATCTCACTCTGTTGCCCAGGCTGGAGTGCAGTGGGTATGATCATGGCTCACTGCAGCCTCAACATCCCTGAGCTCAGGTGATCCTCCCACCTCAGCCTCCCAAGTAGCTGGGACTACAGGCATGCACCACCACACCAGGCTTTTTTTTTTTTTTTTTTTTTGTAGAGGCGGGGTTTCACCAAGTTGCCCAGGCTGGTCTCGAACTCCTGGGCTCAAGGGAATCCACTTGCCTTGGCCTCCCAAAGTGCTGGGATTCCAGGCATGAGCCACTGCGCCCAGCCAGTCATTTCAGTTTTAAAGGGGGAATAAATGGCATGCTTAGGAGTTTCCAAGGCGTGGGCTGGAGGCAGCCTTGTGCTGTTGGGGATCTTCTTGAGGAGGGAGGGGTTCCAGGAAGCTGCAGGGTGGGCAACCCTTGGGAATGGCTCCCCTCCTAGTGAGCCCAGAGGCCTAAGGAGGAGTTGCGGGGGTGGGTACAGAGAGACTTGGATCTGAAGCAGGAATAACAAGAGGGCTAAAGCTCCTTCTGCAGCTGCCTCCATTACCATCAACACTGTCCTCAGCACCTATCCTGAGGCTCCCCCAGGGGCAGTGGCACTCACTCCCCATGTGAGCAGGTGAAAATCAGACTCAGTCCCCTCAGCATCACTGCTACATGCAAAATCTCCACCTGTCCCAGCCGCCCCACCTTGCCATGCAAGCTCAAATGCCACCCCTAGAAATTCCCAAACATCTTCAGCTCTTAGTCAGGGATCACTGATCATAAGGACCATAGATCCCTTAGGGCTAAGGCAAATAGCAGCAATAATGATGTGGACATATATTGGGTCTTACAACGTGCCAGTTCTAAGCATTAGACAGGTATTGATTCATTTAATCCTCATATCCACACTGTAAGTTGGTTACTACTGTTTACCTCATTTTACATATGAGGAAATCAGGCACAGATTTAGTAACTAACACAATGTCACACCACTAGCAACTTAAACTCATTGAAGTGAGAACGAACAGGAAATTAAACATAGCCAGAGGATGAAGACTGACAGGAACAGAGGTTACCACCAGCTCTTGGTCTCCTTGGTCCATTTCTGCTCTTTCTCTGCCGGCTTTGTTCTTCTGCTTGTATCCAGCTCAACACAGTCACCCCAAACCGCAGTCTACAGGGTTTTCCAGTTCAGGTACCCACCATCTCCTAACTTGTTCCTAGTTCATGGAATAGACAATCTGACAGGAGAGTCAGCTCCGTCTGGTGGTGTGCTGGTATAAGCCTAGTGGTTGACTGGGGAAAAAGAAAGCCCTGATTTATAGTGTTTGCCAATATCCATGGTGTAAATCCCACCATGGCTGATTTCAAGCTACCAGTACTCCCTGAATGCAGAGCTTGGAAGAGGTGTGCACAATTTTCTCACATGAATCAGGACAGCCATTATGCACCACTGGCTGCACCTATGTATCAAGTCAGAGTCAGGTGTCCATCCCTGGCCAATCGGCTGTGGCTGCAATGGGGTCATGTGACACAAATATGGCTGCCAGAGCCCATCCTTTCATGGCAAAGCAGGCTATGGGAGGTCAATTTCAGAGAAAGAGATGAGGCCCCTGAGATTACTGAAAACATGCTGGTTCTTGGCTACCACACATCCCTTTACTCTTCTGATAGTAACACACTCTGGTTTCCTCTTAGGGAACCTCTTGTGCTTCAGAAAGTGAAGAAGGTGAGGGCTTCACCCTCTACTCCAGGCTTAGAGCATGGGCCCTAGGCCCAAGCCAAACAAGCATACAACATGATGCAGTTAGAACCAGGAAGACCCAATTAGACTTTTGCTGGGTGCTATGGTTTGAATGTGTCCCCCCAAAAAAACGTGTTGGAAACAACCCCCAGTGCAACAGTGTTAGGAGTTGGAGCCTAGTGGGAGTTGTTGGGCCATGGGGGCTCCACCCTCATGAATGGATTAATGCTGATTATAAAAGGATATGAGGCTTCAAGTTCCATTTTTCTCACTCACCCTCTTTTTGAGATGGATCTTGTTCTGTCTCCCAGTCTGGAGTGCAAATGGTGCAATCACGGCTCCCCACAGCCCTGACCTCCCAAGCTCAAGCAATCCTGTCACCTCAGCCTCTCAAGTAGCTGGGACTACAGGCGCATGCACCACCACACCTGGCCAATTTTCTTTTTTTTTTTTTTTTTTTGTAGAGACAAGGTCTCCCTATGTTGCCCAGGCTGGTCTCAAACTCCTGGACTCACATGATCCTCCTGCCTTGGCCTCCCAAAGTGCTGAGATTACAAGCACGAGCCACCAAGCCTGGCCTCACCCTCTCTTGCTCTTCTGCCTTCCGGCATGAGATGACATGGCATGAAGGCCCTCACCAGATGCTGGCACCATGCTCTTGGACTTCCCAACCTCCAGAACTATGAGACTGGAATTTATCATGAACAGAATGAAATTTCTGCTCATTATAAATTACCAAGTTTGTGATATCCTGTTATAGCAGCATAAAACAGATGAAGACACTGAGGCTTTTGTCAGAGAGACAGAGGCTTGATTGCTGGAACCCTGGGGACTGTGAGACTAGAGCTGCTGACCCCACAGGAGCCTCAGGCTGAAGCTGACTCAGAACAAAGTGGAGAGCTGGAGACACATCCTTTGAGCCCTGAAGCTGGCCTGACCACTGTCCTGTTACATAAGCCAATACACCCTTGTTTGGATTGGACTTTCTATCACTTGCAGCAAAGTCTTGACACATGAGGACTGTGAGGACTCAGGGAAATGAGTTCCCAATGATGACCTCCATGGTAGTTACTTCTGTCCCCCTCACAGTGCTTCCACAGGGCCAGACTTGATAAGCTTTTGGGGATTTTATTACTAAATTTCCTTCCTAGGCAGTCAAAACATTGATCCCTATGGGGAAAAAAAATGTATGACAAGGATGTCTTGGACTCCCTCTCCAATCACTAGAATCACTTCCACAAATCAGGCACTCATGATGGACCCCCACCCCAGATAGGTGGGTTGCCCCTCAGGGAGCAGTGGAAGTGAGACTTATTGGTGGACCTAGTACATCCAAAAAGGCTCCAGAACTAGGCAATTCTGGGTCAGTTTATGTCACTGCCACTATACTGCAGCACGATCCTTAGCAAAGAGCCTCTCTTGGTTTGCTGCCCACTTCTTAGGGAGTTGTGAGGCAATCAACATAAAGCACTCAGTTCAGCACCTGGAGTGAGGCCAGCCCACAGTGAGAGGCCACTTTCTTCCTTCTCCAAGTCTGGGAGGCGGGGGAGGGGAGAGGAGCAATGGAAAGGTGCCCCCCAGCCCTGCCCTCGCACAGAGCACGCCAAACACCACCGCCACCCGGGTGCAGGTACAGTTTATTCTTCACAACAGAGAAATACAAAGAGCAGAGGGTTTGTAATTCCTTTGTTTCTTGCCCCCTTTAGTGTTTTCCCCCCACATTTGATTTTCATTTGCTCCCCACCCCCTTTTTTAAATAGAATGCAAACTACCTTCCTGAAGTGTCTGAGGGGCACCTGCCCTCACCTCCCTGCCTCCAAGATGCAGACTGAGAAGCCAACAGACTGTTTTTTCTTTTTTAATAAGGTAACTAGTTCTAAATATGGTGGCCTGGAGGTCCCATAGAAAAAGCAAAGGGGTGTTAACAGTATGTATAACAGCGTATTTACAGGGAGTAACATGCGGACAAAAAGCTACAATACTGAGTATCAGACGACGCAAGTCAAACAAAGGGCCGGGGGTGGGGGCAGAGAACCCCATGGGAAAAGAAACCCCAGGAAACGTTAAACTGGTAAATCAATGGCGAGTTAAGGCTTAAAAAGTGTATAAAAATAACACAGTTAATATTCAAAACGGAACTCCAGATACAGAATATATAGATGAGTTTCTGTCTAGTTTTCTTTTTTTTCCCGGGGGGATGTAGGGGGCTTCTCCGGGCTCTGTACATGGTTCCTATATACACCGACACGCATGGCTTTCAGATTGGGGTGTGTCTGTGGGGGCTGGGGGCAGGGTCTGTTCCTGGGATCTGCCTCCCCGAGGATCCCTTCCCTGCTGAGGGGCCTAGGGCCTCGGCTGGGGATTCCCACTCCATGGCAGGGAAGACAAATAACCCCTCCCTGGGCACTGCCCCCATCTGGAGGAAATTCTGGAGGGAGGTCCCAGCCCCAGGCCCACTCCCTCCCCATCCCCCGCCCACAGTCTGGGATGGTGGGAGAGGTAGCCAAAAGGTTTCCTGGCCAGCACCGAGGTAGACTGGGGTGGTCTTCAGGGCAGCAGGGGAGGGCCAGGTCTTACCCAGCCCATCCCCACCCCATTTCCCTGGGCCCACCACCCAGCCCATCACTGCACCCTTTGGTCCTGTGGATCTCCCGCCCCTCTCATTTCTGCCTCCTTAAGCTGCCGCACCCCTCTGCTCAGTGATGCCCGGGGCACAGCTCGAGAGGTGCGAGCCAGGCACTCAGGGGCGAAGGGCTCACTCCGGCTGCTTCCTGCCCCTCCCACCTGGGGGTCCCCTTTGCAGTCCAGAAACCTAGGCCCGAGCCTTCCCTCAAGACCTGAGGCCATGGCAAGAGAAGGTCCCACACTGCCCTCTGGTTCTCTGCGTCCATCTGTCCGATTCTTTAAATTTCTCGGTCTTAGCAGCACCAACTTCCTGGCCAATAAATATCTTTTCTGTTATTTCCAAAACAAACTTAAAAAAACGAAAAAAAAAAAAAACAGTGAAGCAAGTGAAGGGTGGGGAACAAAAAGAAAACTCAACAGAGAGGTTCAAAGTGCTCTGAGATCGTCTTTGGATGCCACCAAAACAGTCCAGAATCTTGCAGTTGGCCTGGCCGCCCCCCGGACTGGACCAGGCAGGGCTTCTGCGGACCAAGCTTTCTGGAAGATTGGGAAGGTCGTGAGAGAGCTTGGTGGTTCCTGGAGGGCCCCCAGAGGGAGCTGGGGCCTGGTGCTGCCTGGGTCTGTGTCTGCCAGTGGGCCGGGTGGGGCGGCGCCTCCAGTGGGCTCAGATGAGAGAGATTCGCACCGGGATGCCGGGGGACTCCGTCCTCTGGGGCGAGTGATGGCTCACCAGGTGCTCCACCACCGTGTGTTTGGACATGTGCTTCATCAGGTAGGTCTCCTGTGGGCAGGGATGAGATTCAGAACTGGGAACCACCAGCAAGGGAGGGAGAAGAGGCTGCAGTTCCCACCAGCAGCCACTGGAGGGCTCTTGGTAGGCGGTTCAGAGGGTGGAGGACAGCCACAGCTTCGCAGGGTCAGATGGGCATCGGCCATTGCTTCTAGAGACACTGCACTGCTGCCAGTACGAGTGCTGGCTGGAGAGCTCACCCCTCAGCAGTGCCCACCTGTGGCTCCCCAGGGCCAGGACCCCAGCCCCTTGCCACCTGGGTGTAGCTGGGTATACTGGCTGAACCTCAGCCCTGTCTGCCAGGTGAAGCACTGTGCCTGCATCTGGCTGGTGATCCCAGTGACAGTGAGGCAGCAGGACTGGGTCTGAGCCTAGCTCTGCTCTTTCTTAGTGGTGAGAACTTGGACAAGTCATCTTATCTCTCTGAGCCTCAGTTTCCTCCTCTAAGCAGGCATAGGGGAGGAACAACCTCAACAGGTTGCTATGGTGACAAAGATCAAGCCCTTAGCATGGAGTAAGGGTTGAAGGGTCCACTCCTGCCCTAGTCTCTACATTTCCTTTCCTTCCTTTTCTTAAGGTCTCACTGTGTCGCCCAGGCTGGAATGCTGTGGCACAATCACAGCTCACCGCAGCCTCAACCTCCTGGGCTCAAGCAGTTCTCCCACCTCAGCCCTCCAAGTAGCTGGGACTACAGGTGGGTACTATCATGTCCTCCACTGGCTCTGCTGGATCTGACCTGAGGCACCAGGCCTGGGTAGGTGAAGTTGTGACCCAGGGCTCACTGCAGGCCCAGAAGCCCTCACACTAAGCTGCATCCTTCCAATCGCCTTTGCCAGAAGCAGAGGCGGTACTCCCACCTGCCACTCCTTGACTTCAGACCTCAATATGCTCAGAACCCAGCAGAGGAAGCCCTCAAATGTGGCAACATGCTATCCAATACCAGAGGGAAGCAACCTGCAAATTCCTAGCTAGGAAACTACTCTTCAGTGAATAAATAACAAAGAAAAAAAGTGGGGGTAAGGGGACCTAGAGATTAAAAGATATACTGAGCCACTACGATGCAGAAATCTTATTTGGATCTTGAGCTAAAAAGAATAATGTAGGCTGGGCACGGTGGCTCATGCCTATAATCCCAGCACTTTGGGAGACTGAGGCGAGCAGATCACCTGAGGTCATCAGTTCGAGACCAGCCTGGCCAACATGGTGAAACCCCGTCTCTACTAAAAATACAAAAACATTAGTTGGGCGTAGTGGCACATGCCTGTATTCCCAGCTACTCGGGAGGCTGAGGCAGGAGAATCACTTGAACCTGGGAGGCAGATGTTGCAGTGAGCTGAGACTGCGCCACTGCACTCCAGCCTGGGTGACAGAGCGAGACTCCATCTCAAAAAAAAAAAAAAAAAAAAAAAAGGAATAATGTAAATACACCAAATCATGGCATTCATGACACAAATGAAAATGTCAATGCTGAATGGGTATTTGAGTATCTGATGATGATAAGGACTTTGGTTAATTACTTTTTGGTATTCCAAAGGTATTGTGGATATGCTCAAAAAAGGAGTCTTTATCATTAGAGAGATAAAGTGAAATTTTTAGAAACAGTATGATGTCTGGATTGTACTTCAAAAAATAGGAGTATGGATGAGGCAGGATTGGTTGATGGTGTAGGAGGTTATGGAAAACTTGAGCCTTGGAGAGAGGCAGGGACTGACTGGAGATCAGCTAGCCAAGCGGGGGCTCCTGCTCACCCCTTTGGAGCTCTTTTCCCTGCAGATTCTGTCCTCTTCGCCTCCTGACCCTCCTCTGCCCTTTGAACTCCAGGGAAGAATAAACGTTACAGACTCAGCACTTAGCAAGTGGCAGCCCTGCCCGGCACCTGACAAGTACTGCCAACGACCCCACCTATGATCCATGAACAGCCTCCAGCCAGAGTGACCTTGCAAAAATACCTTCCCTGCCAGGCACAGTGGTGCACACCTGTAGCCCCAGCTACTCTGGAGGTTGAAGCAGGAGGATCCCTTGAGCCCAGGATTTTGATTCCAGCCTGGGCAACATAGCAAGACCCCGTCTCTAAAATACACCAAAAAAAAACCCTCCCTGACAGTCCCCTCCCTGTGGCTTCCCATTCCACCTGAAAAAATATCCAAACTTTTCTAATAGAGCCCCAAGGCCCCAACTGGCCTAATTTCCTTTGAGTTCTTGTAACATACCAAGTTTGTTCCCTCTCAGGGGGTTTGCACTCAGTGTTCGCCTGCGTGGAAGCTTCTTTCCCCTCTTTCTCCTCCTCACCCAATTATCCTTCAAGGCTTCATCTAAGCGTTGCTCCTCCAGGTGGTCAAACTGGACTAATCCCCCTTCCCAGCCTCCATTGTGTCCTCCCTGCTGGCTTTCAAAACACACTTTTACCACAGTGGTTCTCAATTGAGGTGATTTTGCCCCCCCAGGGACAAAGAGCCAGGATGAGAACCCAGGAGTGGCAGGGACAGAAGGAGCTCCCAGGGAGGACACAGAGGGACAGAGCTTCAGGGCCATGCTGTCCCCCAGGATGCAGGACTCCAGAATGCAGGACAGCATGGCCCTGCAGCTCAGCCCCTCTGTGTCATCCCTGAAGACATTTTTTGGCTGTCACCACTTGGGGAGCGGTTGCTACTGGCATCTTGTGGGTGGAGGCCTGGAATGCTGCTCAGAGCCCTGCCACGCGCAGGCCAGCACCCACAGTGGAAACGTCCGGCCCAAATGTCCATCTGGACTAGGGCCGAGAGTCTCTACTTTACAGCCGCTACACAATTTCCCATCAAACAGTTACGTGTGTACTTGTTTAATACTTGTCTCCAACAGTTCTTAACTTCCCTGGGGGCAAAAAATAGATCTGTCTGGCTCATCCCAATGCCCGAGCACCAGGCAGAAGTGTTTAGTAAAGACTGAGTGAATAAATAATGGTACTAGCTCAGGTTGATTTGGCACCACTCTGCCAGCCAACAGCCCTGTGAGTTCATCCATCTGACAGATGAGGAAACTGAGGCTCAGTGACCTCTATGTTGGGGATACGGGGTCTGTTAACTAGAATATTAGATCAAACAGAAGCACACACTCAAGTGATTCGCCTGGGGGTGAATGGTATTTCTGGGTGTCAAAAGGCCCTCGTTTGGGGAAATTCCCACCCAGGGACGGGAGCTGAATGCTCTGAGCTTTCCGGGCTGCTCAAGTCTTTCCTGAGATGAAGGTGGCTATGGGCCACGTCACTGCGCCACCTTGTGGCCACGATGGGGGTTGCAGCTTCCTGGGTGACTGGAAGGCCCTTCTCTCTCTGTAGCTCTGCAGAGCAGGTGAAAAGCCTCCTGCCACTGCTGTGAGTACTCCAGGGCCTCGGAGACTCAAGCTAAAGGTGAGCAGGAGGCTAGGGGCTTGGTCTGGGGTAGCTGAAACCAGAAGTGGGAAGCAAAAGCCCTGGTTCTACCCTTCCCTGTGATCTCAGGGTGTCACTTCCCTTCTCTAGGTCTCAATTTCTTTGTCTGGAAAATGGGAAGAGTCGACACAGATCTGAAGATGGGGAAGCAGCTGAGGCCTGGAAGAGGAAGTGGCTCCCCCGGGGCAGGGCACAGGCCGACCGGCACTCACCGAGGTGTAGGCCCGCCCACACATGCTGCAGCAGTAGGCCTTGGCGTGCTTGATGGCATGGGCCGAGAGGTGGATCTGTAAGGAAGCGGAGTCCGAATAGGCCCGGTAGCAGTTGGGACACTTGTAGGGCTTGTCCTTGTTGTGCTGGCGCTGGTGAGACTGTAGGGGCACAGCAGGGGGTCAGGAGAGGAACAGGGCTCCCTCGCCCCACCCCCTTCCTATGCTTCCTTGTGGGGGTTGGTGGGGGGGCACCAGAGCACCTGGTGGGCAGGAGGCAGGCAGGCACTCACCTGGAGGTTGGAGAGCTGAGTGAAAGCCTTCTCGCAGCCAGGATGTGGGCACTTGTAGGGTCTGTCGCCTGTGTGGATTCTGTAATGGGCAGCCCGGTAAGGTCGAAGTCCCTGACACGCACCCCAAGACTGCTCCAGTCCCCAAGTCCTTACTCTGGCCCCAAAGCCTCTCGGTCCCTACCCTGCCCATGCTCCCCAAGGACCAAGAGTGAGCCCAGGCAAGAGCTGGGGACTTCAACGGCCATGGCTCTTCCTTCCTTCTCTGGCCTCCACTGCCAGTCTGACCAGAGCCTCCCACTTCCCACAGGTCCCTGCTGTCCCCAGCCCACCACCAGAGCCCTTGCAGCAACCCAGTGCAGGCCTCGGAGGAGGCCTGATTTGGCTGCCCCTCTCTTTCAAAACCCCACACTACAGACCACACATTGCAAAGAACACAGATGCACAGCTTTGTCGGGACCTTCCCTGCCCACCCAGCCTCATTCCCTAAGAAGAAGGAGACATCTCCCTCTAATTGGCCCCAGACATTTATTTCCTGTCCCTACCCCATGTCAGGCACATGTCTGTGACAGCTACATGGTCACCCCAGTAAATGGGAGAATGTGGGACAGCATGGCCCTGAAGCTCAGCCCCTCTGTGTCCTTCCTGAGAGCTCCTTCTGTCCCTGCCACTCCTGGGTTCTCATCCTGGCTATTTACCAGCTGGGTGACCTTGGACAAACCACTGAGCATCAGTTTCCTCATCTGCAAAATCGGTATAAAAATACAGTCCCTATCTCATCGGGCTTTGTGAAGATAACATCAGGTAATGCATGTAAAGGGCTTAGCCTAGTGTTGGTACAAAGTAAGCACTCAATGTTTGCCAGTTACCGTTACTCATTCATTCACATTCATTACATTGGGTACCCATGCCCCAGGCACTGTGCTGGGTATTTGGAATATATCATGCACAAAACAGACAAAAGCTACTGCCTGGAGGAAATAAACAACAAGCGTGAAATAAACAAGTAAATCACATGTAGAAGGTAGTAAGTTCTGTGGGAAAAACAACAAGATGGGGAGACCATGAGTGACGGGAAGGAGGGGTACAGTTTTAAACGGGGATAAGGGCCTCATGGGGAAGGTGACAATGGGGCAGTGATTTGAGGGCTGATGACCCTGTACCTGCCCAACAGCCCAGGTGAGGATGGAGCTGTGGACTGGGCGATGATGTCCACAAATGGAGCTCAGCAGCCTGGCATGCACTAATAGTGGCCTTCCCTGCTTTCCACACTCATGCCTTTGCACCATCTCCCTGGGCGTGTCTTCAAGCATCTGTTTAGGCAAATCCGCTGTACCAAGCAGGTGGGCAATGAAATGCCAGCTGGGCCTGAACCTTGTTTGCCTAATTTGTTGAGGAACAAAAGTGGAGGGGAATATCCAGATTTTATCAAAAGGGTGTCCACTCCTTCCTTCCAAGGCCCCAGCCCCTCTCACTGACTGGGTTTGCCATCAGGCCATCAACAAACTCATCCAAGAAACTAAAGCCCCTCTGGCCAGGCCCAGTGTTAGACTTAGGGACACAGGATTGAGTAAGAAACACTCCCTGCTACCAATAAGCCCATTGGCTGCCATTATAAACACTGACAAAGTCCAAATTCCTTATATGTCATTCAAGCCTTCACCAGGTGGTCCAGCATCCCCTCCCTGCTCGTACGCACCCCTACGTCCTGGTCAGATAATGACTCTTCCCTGCCAGCCGTGTCTGATAAGTCTCCCCACACCTCTGCTATGTCTGCATCCTCAGCACTGGGACCTCCCCAGCTCTTTGGCCCAGTAAATGTCAGCTCATCCTTCCAGATTCATTGGCGAGTGGGGCTCTGCGGAATCTCCCCTGAGCGAACTGCTCACCCCACAGGCTTCCAGAGCACATTCCTCACCACAGAGCCAACCCCACTGGACTCTCAAGGCCACCCACACTTCTCTCCCCTGCTAGATGGGGAATCCCGAGGGCAGGGGCGGGCCCCAGACTCAGGATCAAGGCCTGGGGTCTGGCCTTCCACAACAGCTGTGCCAAGAGAAGCTGGGCTGACCCAGTTCTGAGCACTCCTGCACATTTCTGGGTGTCACATGTTTCAGGATCCCATCCCAGGCTGCTACACCCTGTCTCTACAATGGAAGCACCTTAAGGGTCATCTGGACCAACTCCGCCTGAGGCCAGCATCCTCTTCACTTCATCCCATCCTCATTCTCTCTAGGGCTGGGGAATTCGTTTAGTTAGGCTCCCCGTCACTTAACCCTTAAGGGTCCCCAGGACTCACACTGCCTTTGTTTTAAACCCCACAACCAAGTCCAGGACCAGATGGATTCACAGCCGAATTCTACCAGAGGTACAAGGAGGAGCTGGTACCATTCCTTCTGAAACTATTCCAATAAATAGAAAAAGAGGGAATCCTCCCTAACTCATTTTATGAGGCCAGCATCATCCTGATACCAAAGCCTGGCAGAGACACAACAAAAAAAGAGAAATTTAGACCAATATCCCTGATGAACATTGATGCAAAAATCCTCAATGATATACTGGCAAACTGAATCCAGCAACACATCAAAAAGCTTATCCACCATGATCAAGTGGGCTTCATCCCTGGGATGCAAGGCTGGTTCAACATATGCGAATCAATAAATGTAATCCAGCATATAAACAGGACCAACAACAAAAACCACATGATTATCTCAGTAGTTGCAGAAAAGGCCTTTGACAAAATGCAACAGCCCTTCATGCTAAAAACTCTCAATAAACTAGGTATTGATGGGATGTATCTCAAAATAATAAGAGCTATTTATGACAAACCCACAGCCAATATCATACTGAATGGGCAAAAACTGGAAGCATTCCCTTTGAAAACTGGCACAAGACAGCGATGCCCTCTCTCACCACTCCTATTCAACATAGTGTTGGAAGTTCTGGCCAGGGCAATCAGGCAGGAGAAAGAAATAAAGGGTATTCAATTAGGAAAAGAGGAAGTCAAATTGTCCCTGTTTGCAGATGACATGATTGTATATCTAGAAAACCCCATCATCTCAGCCCAAAATCTCCTTAAGCTGATAGGCAACTTTAGCAAAGTCTCAGGATACAAAATCAATGTGCAAAAATCACAAGCATTCTTATACACCAATAACAGACAAACAGAGAGCCAAATCATGAGTGAACTCCCATTCACAATTGCTTCAAAGAGAATAAAATACCTAGGAATCCAACTTACAAGGGATGTGAAGAACCTCTTCAAGGAGAACTACAAACCACTGCTCAATAATAAATAAATAAAAGAGGATACAAACAAATGGAAGAACATTCCATGCTCACGGGTAGGAAGAATCAATATCGTGAAAATGGCCATACTGCCCAAGGTAATTTATAGATTCAATACCATCCCCATCAAGCTACCAATGACTTTCTTCACAGAATTGGAAAAAACTACTTCAAAGTTCATATGGAACCAAAAAAGAGCCCGCATTGCCAAATCAATCCTAAGCCAAAAGGACAAAGCTGGAGGCATCACACTACCTGACTTCAAACTATACTACAAGGCTACAGTAACCAAAACAGCATGATACTGGTACCAAAACAGAGATATAGACCAATGGAACAGAACAGAGCTCTCAGAAATAATGCCACACATCTACAACTATCTGATCTTTGACAAACCGGACAAAAACAAGAAATGAGGAAAGGATTCCCTATTTAACAAATGGTGCTGGGAAAACTGGCTAGCCATATGTAGAAAGCTGAAACTGGATCCCTTCCTTACACCTTATACAAAAATTAATTCAAGATGGATTAAAGACTTAAATATTAGACCTAAAACCATAAAAACCCTAGAAGAAAACCTAGGCAATACCATTCAGGACATAGGCATGGGCAAGGACTTCATGTCTAAAACACCAAAAGCAATGGCAACAAAAGTCAAAATTGACAAATGGGATCCAATTAAACTAAAGAGCTTCTGCACAGCAAAAGAAACTACCATCGGTGTGAACAGGCAACCTACAGAATGGGAGAAAATTTTTGCAATCTACTCATCTGACAAAGGGCTAATATCCAGAATATACAAAGAACTCAAACACATTTACAAGAAAAAAACAACCCCATCAACAAGTGGGTGAAGGATATGAACAGACACTTCTCAAAAGAAGACATCTATGCAGCCAAAAGACACATGAAAAAATGCTCATCATCACTGGCCATCAGAGAAATGCAAATCAAAACCACAATGAGATACCATCTCACACCAGTTAGAATGGCAATCATTAAAAAGTCAGGAAACAGGTGCTGGAGAGGATGTGGAGAAATAGGAACACTTTTACACTGTTGGTGGGACTGTAAACTAGTTCAACCATTGTGGAAGTTAGTGTGGCGATTCCTCAAGGATCTAGAACTAGAAATACCATTTGACCCGGCCACCCCATTACTGGGTATATACCCAAAGGATTATAAATCATGCTGCTATAAAGACACATGCACACGTATGTTTATTGCAGCACTATTCACAATAGCAAAGACTTGGAACCAACCCAAATGTCCAAAAATGATAGACTGGATTAAGAAAATGTGGCACATATACACCATGGAATACTATGCAGCCATAAAAAATGATGAGTTCATGTCCTTTGTAGGGACATGGATGAAGCTGGAAACCATCATTCTCAGCAAACTACTGCAAGGACAAAAAAACCAAACACTGCATGTTCTCACTCATAGGTGGGAATTGAACAATGAGAACACATGGACACAGGAAGGGGAACATCACACTCCGGGGCCTGTTGTGGGGTGGGGGGAGGGGGGAGGGATAGCATTAGGAGATATACCTAATGTAAATGATGAGTTAATGGGTGCAGCACACCAACATGGCACATGTATGCATATGTAACAAACCTGCACGTTGTGCACATGTACCCTAGAACTTAAAGTATAATTAAAAAAAAAAAAAACCCACAACCCCTTCTCCCCTTGCCCCGAAACCCAGCCACAGTGGCCTTGCACTAGCTCCTCCAGCACTGAGCCCTTTTCCACCTCCAATCCTTTATCCAAGCTGTTCCCTCTACCAGGAACATCTGTTCCTCAGCTAACACCTGGCTAAAACCCAACTCCCGATCTCAGCATAAAAGTCCCTTCATCAGGGCAGCCTCCCCTGACCCCCTAGACCAGGTCAGGCTCCCTGTGGCCCACCTCGCAGGCAACAAAGACATCGGCTTCCCAAAAGTCTCTGCACGGGTACTATTTTCTCCATGTCTGGTCACTGTGTTCCTTCAGAGGAACTCCCTTGGGCTCATTCCCCACCATCACCCCAGTACCTGGCATGGGCTCAGCACAGAGGGGATTCCATAAATAGACACAGACTGAATGAAGGAAAGCAAGTTCTTTCTCCCTGAAGTCCATCGTTGACAAGAGAAATAGGTTCCACATTATCAGCGACTTCCATGCCCTGGGTGTATTTCATGAGGGTTTGCTGACTGACTGACCGACAGTCCTCCAGTGGATTCAGCTCCTTCCTCAGGAACCAGCCAAGCCCTCTTGACCAGCAAGTTGCCCCTCTGGCCTCCTCCCATGCAAGTGCAACAACTGCCCGGCCTCCCCCTTGACTCCCAGCCTCAGCCTCTCCCCGCCAGGCCTTGGCACGGCTGAAGCTGCAGGGCTCTGACCTGGTCACAGCCCAGTCTGGCAACCTCCACGGTCTCCCTCTTTTTCCAGGACAGAGTCCACATCCCCTTCCCCAGCTTGCAAGGCCCTTCACATTCTGGCCTTGGTTTCTAAGGCCTCCTCCTCTGCCACTGCGCTCCTGAGAGGAGCATCTTACCAACCTCCCCCAACACACATGCAGATGCAGCCCCCCAGCGGACCTCGAGCCTTTGCTCATGTCGTTCTTCCTCCGACTGGGGAGGGCTGTGGACCCCTCCGTACTCAACCCAGATGATCCCCCCCAACCTCCACCTCCTACTTCCCTCTCTCAAGGAGGTTTCCACATCTGCCATCCTCCTAGGTCACAGTGGCAGGGGCCTGCCTCTGCCCGCTCCTGTGTCCCTGTGCATGGCACCCAGCATGGGGCTGGCTCAGAAAAAGCTTCAGGGAGCAACTGTTGGATAAGGAAGGACCAGGTTACCTGTTCTTTTAGCCACAAAGCTCTTGTCTTCAGTCCCTGAACTTCAAGTCAAGCCTAAGCCCTCAATTCTAACATCAATTCTAACGTCAGAATCCTCTTTTTGTAGGGCATCTTCCCACTAGTGGAGCACCCAGCCCCAGCTCCCACATCTGTGGTGATGGGAAGTCCACCCCGACTCTAGGTGGTCACACTTCTTTTTTTTTTTTTTTTTTTTTTTTTTGAGATGGAGTCTCGCTCTATCACTGAAGCTGGAGTGCAGTGGCACAATCTCAGCTCACTGCAACCTCCGCCTCCCCAGTTCAGTGATTATCCTGCCTCAGCCTCCCAAGTAGCTGGGACTACAGGCCCATGCCACTGTGCTCGGCTAATTTTTTTGTATTTTTAGTAGACCACCATGGTTCAAGACCAGGCTAGTCTCGAACTCCTGACCTCAAGTAATCCGCTCACCTCAGCCTCCCAAAGTGCTGGGATTACAGGAATGAGCCACCGCGCCCAGGTGGTAGTCACTCTTCTTTAGGCAGCACAAGGAAGCTGAGCTGAAGCTAGTGGCCCTGGACTACCCCCCTTCATCCCCACTGTCCCAGTCCCACCCAAGGGCTCCAAAGACTTGCTCTGTTCTCTTGCCTGGCACTGCCACCCCCATGTGCTTCTTCTGCAGCCTGATGCCCCAGCCCTTTCCTTCTTTCTGAACTGGGCTGCTCCTTGGTGCACTGCACTCGAATCTTGCTTCTGCCACCTCTTAGCTGGGTAACCTGGGGCAGGTGACTCTGCCTCCCTCAGCCTCAGTTTCCCCCTCTCTAAAATGGGGATAATAAAGACTGTAAGAATTTAAAGGGTGTTCATAAAATATTTTTGCAGTGTTAGTTTTTAATACATTAATTTCTATTTAAGTTAAGCAACTTATGAAAACAAAGAGGAAATGTATTCAATGTTTCAATAAAATTATTAAGGATTCATGAATTATCACTTTTATTTCTCAGCCATGAGATGGCTTTTAGCATGTCGTGTTTTTTAACTAAAACAATGGTCATAGATATATGAAAGTTAAACATTCCTTGAGAGGATTCCCCCTCTGTGGCATTTTTCAAATTCATTATCTCTTATGAAGAAATAACAAATTCACACTGTACAGGGATTTTATGGACACCTTGTATATTAAAACACCTTAAGCAGGACCTGGCACACAGAAGTTCTTTAATAAGGAATAGTTGTCGTTGTTATTATTATCAGACTTGAAAAAACTAAAATGACACTTTCCCCTGCTGCAATGATCATTAGGCATGTACATAACATCACCCTGCCGGGAAAAGAAAAACAAAAACAAAACCACTTTGCACCCAGAATAAACAGACAAATCCAGAGTCACTCTGTCTAGTTCTAGTTCCACAAATAGATAAAACTTTCAGCCATTTCCTATAACTTACTAACTTCCTCCCAAAACAATGGTTTGTTTGTTGTTTGTTTGTTTAGATAGGATCTCTGTCACCCAGGCTGCAGTGCAGTGGCGCGATCTCAGCTCACTGCAGCCTCTACCTCCTGGGTTCAAGCAATCCTCCCACCTCAGTCTCCTGAGTAGCTGGAGCTACAACACATGCCACCACACTCGGCTAACTTTTCAATTTTTTGTAGAGATGGGTCTCAACATGTTGCCCAGGGCAGTCTCAGACTCCTGGCCTCAAGCCCTGACTCCCACACTGTGATATCTGCAGGTACAGACGACCCTTACACATACACTAACTGCACGAGACAATGCTGGTTTTCTACCATGAACAGACTAACAAGAACAGAAAATGTTCTATTTTCTCTATAAATCTATGTGGTGTTTATTACGTAGAGGGCTGATCCTTCTGAAGCCTGGACTTGTGCAACACTTTGCAAGTACCTCACTTTGCTTGTGCCTTCCTTTCACGCTGCAGGCCGATTAAGATGCTCCAACGCCACTCAACCACCTCACTCCGACCATGCTCCCAAGCACAACCTTCTCAACTCCCAGGGTGGATCTTGCTTGCCCTCTTGCTAACTCTACCTCTATTGCTTGACCGGGGCTGGCTCTGTTTTGGACATGACCTTCTTTTATGCCCTTCATTAGTGGCTGTAACATTGGGAAGATGGATTTGATTATATGATCTGATGCCTGGTTCTCTGCCAAGGGACAAATAAGTAGGAAAGGGCCTTGGTCAAATAGCAGAGGACAAGGAATCTGGAATCTGGTTGTTTCTTCAGCTTTGGCTTTGTTTGTTTGTCTAAAGAATCCTGGGAGTTCTGGGCATGTGGGACACTTGCCTCTTTGCCACTGAGTTAGGACATATCAGTTTAATTATATGTGCAAGCGTCTAGTGACTTATAAACTGTCTTCCAAATGTTGATAGAATCCTCTTTTGTTGTTTGTTTGGTTTCCTGCCATTATGAACTCAAATTACTCCAAAAGAGAGAGAGAGAGGGAAAAAAAAAATTGTGCCCTCAGGAATGGAGAATAATCCCTGAGTCAAAGAACATTCTGGCAAAATACTCTCCTCTCCTTCAAAGGCCTGTTAATTTTTTGTTGCTTTTTTTTGGTCATGTTCTTAAATAATATTTTTAAACAAAGTCTACTTCTTGGAAAAAAAAAAAACAGAATTCTTCATCATTATTATCACTTGCTCTTGTGTTTATTAGCTTGCCTGTTCCGTCAACTTTGTGCTGTCACCTTTCTCAGATCCAGGTCCCCATTCAGAAAGATAAAATTGTCAAGGTGCAAATGCAAATCCAATTGCTGTTGGCATTTCCAAATGGCTGCTGGGCAACACCAAAGATTTGCTCCCTTGCTTTACAAAAGGAGGGATGCTTACAATGATTGGGTTTTGTATTCTTCTTTTTGTTGTTGTTTTTTTGTTTTTTGAGACAGGGTCTTGCTCTGTCACCCAGGCTGGAGTGCAGTGGTGTGATCTCAGCTCACTGCAACCTCTGCCTCCCAGGCTCAAATGATTCTCCTGCTTTGGCCTCCTAAGTAGCTGGAATTATAGGCACCCGCCACCACACCTGGCCAATTTTTGTATTTTTAGTAGAGACAGGGTTTCACCATGTTGACCAGGCTGGTCTCCAACTCCTGACCTCAAGTGATCCACCCACCTTGGCCTCCCAAAGTGCTGGGATTACAGGCGTGAGCCATGGCACCCGGCCTATGTATTCTCCATATTTTTAATTAGCCAAACACTAGAGTGATAGCTGCCCTACAAAGTTTGTAGCATAAGAAAGTTGGCAAATAAAAAGAGAAACTCAACCTCCCTGGGTTAATTTTATACATACATAAACATATAATATGTATAATATATAATATGGTCTTGTGCACTTTTTAAGATGGACCAAAAAAACCTAATCTAATGCACAGAGGCTGGCATAATAAGCATCAACAAAGACATTTCTTTAAAAAGATTTTGTCTCTAGATTTAGAATGCCCTTAACAATTAGTGATAACGCTTTATGGGATTAAAAGACCCTGAAGATGGGCCAGTGCGCTTGCTGCCAATAACATTTTTTTGTTGGTGAGATGGGGTCTTGCTCTGTCACCCAGACTGGAGTGCAGTGGCATGATCTCGGCTCACTGCAACCTCTGCCTTCCTTGGTTCAAGTGATTCTCCTGTCTCAGCCTCCCGAGTAGATGGGACTACAGGCATGCACCACCACACTTGGCTAATTTTTGTACTTTTAGTAGAGACGGAGTTTGACCATGTTGGCCAGGCTGGTCTCGAACTCTTGACCTCAAGTGATCCACCTGTCTCGGCCTCCCAAAGGGTTGGGATTACAGGCGTGAGCCACCGTGCCAGCCTACCGTGTTTTTAATCTGAAAAATTGATCATGATTATACCTTAATAGCGGACTCCATTGTCCTCCATTGTGATATTGTTGATTATTACAATTAACTAACCAGAATCATTTGGTCTAGTCAACAGGTCTGATTTTTACCCTCACACTTGCTTAAAGGCCTCTGCCTTGAGCTAGAAAAGACAAATGCATACAGGCTGCCACGCTGACATCCTCTTCTTGACCAGACACTGCCAGAGGCCAAGGTAGGCTCCAAGAGTCCTTGGTCCAGAAGTAGATAACTTTGAAAGCGGGCTAACTAACCCAGGATCAGAGGAACAGGAATTATTCCCCAGGACTGGATGAAACTGATTTCACCCTTAATGTTCTAATTTTCTAAAGCTCTTTTTTTTTTCTTTATTACTGTCGCTAATCCTCAATTTAGGAGGCTGTATTCAATAAACTGGAATAAAATATTCCAAAAATGGTGCCTTCTTCCTTCTTCCAACTAACTCTTCAGAATTCTGGGGGTGAGGGTGGGAGCGGGACTATAAAAACCTAACATAGATATGAAATAATAAATCATCAAGGAGATGTTCAAATAATCATTCTATTGAAAACAACAAATGTAATTGGCCTTATCTACAAAACTACTAGGAATAATTGCTAAAAACTCTTCAAAGTACCTTTGCTGAGACCCTTTTCTTTTACGATCATTAGTTCTATAAAGAGGATCTGTAAGAATCTGTCCTCCTTCCTAACAGGATATAATTGGGTAAATCAAATTTGTAACCATGGCTGTGCCAGAAATGTCACAGTTAAAGACAAATTTCATTTAATTAGGCATGACAAGCCTGAGAGTAAGAAACAAGGACTGCACTTCAAAAGTGGGAATGAGGCCTCCCCAGGCCTCCAGGAAACCGGACTGGACCTGCTCTACGGCTTGTGGAATTTCAGCCTTTAAGGTTATAAGAAGACATCAATCTCTGCTTGTCCAGAAACACTGACAAACGAAGATTCTCCAAAAAAAGGGTAACCGCCACATTACACGTTGTATAGGCACAATCTGGCAGAGGTGAATTGGATGGTTCTAGGTTCCTGATCTCTAATAATATAAAATTTTTTCACATACACACACACATACACAATTCTGGCCTGGGGGCCTTACAAAGTCTCCTAACAGAGTTAACTCTCAAGCTTTTCTATCAAATGCTCTAATTTTAAGAACCAAACAACTGGGAGGACTTTATCAATCAACATCTTGTTACATACATCTCTGTACATAAACCTGGCCAAATTTTTTAAAAATCAAAGTAACAACAAAATCAGAAAATTGCTGAAACAAACTTATGTGGTCAGACTTGTGCCTTGGGAGGCACGGTAACAAGAAAACAGACTGACACCTGGCCCTGCTGCCATTGTACCATTTTATTCTTTTATTATTTTTTTTCTTTTGAGACAGGGTCTCACTCTGTCCCCCAGGCTGGAGTGCAGTGGTGTGACGTCAGCTCACTGAAGCCTCAACCTCCTGGGTTCAAGCAATTGATCCTCCCACCTCAGCCTCCCAAGTAGCCGGGACTACAGGCATGCACCATTACTCCCAGCTAATTTTGTATTTTTCTGTAGCAATGGGGTTTTGCCATGTTGCTGGTCTTGAACTCCTGAGTTCAAGTGATCAACCCATCTCAGCCTCCCAAAGTGCTAGAATTACAGGCATGAGCCACTGAGCCCAGCCTGCCATTTGATTCTTACTATCATACCCACACATCATGTCCCAAAGTCAGAGAAATAGACAAGGTAAAACATCTTGCAGCCAGGGATAAAGGATTCAAAGACAATGGAGATAAACGAATAAATGACAAAAACAAAAAAAGCAAATAAAAAATAGAGCCCTTCTCATGGTGGCACACGCCTGTAATCCCAGCTACTTGGGAAGCTGAGGAGGCAGAGGTTGCAGTGATCCGAGATCATGACACTGCACTCCAGCCTGGGCAATAGAGTGAGACTCTGTCTCAAAAAAATAGAGCCCTTCTGTATAGTATTAGTCCTCAAAACAGAAAAAACCTTGAATTCTTTCTGTAAATTACAAACTCCACAACAAAAACCAGTTTTATCCCTAACTTTTACAATGCTGATATTGGCAAACACGTGACAATGCTCACACAGATGATCGTCGTCACGTGAGAAAACGGTGCTGCTTCCCCTCTGAACAGAGGGACTGCAATCTTGGTGATCTTTGGCTTGTTTCTAAAAATACCAATGGTATTTTTATTTGGTGAGCCAGTCTTTCTGATGTCTATACCCTCCTGCACAAACCTTTTTTTTTTTTTTTTTTTCTTGAGACAGAGTTTCACTCATGTCATCCAGGCTGGAGTGCAATGGCACAATCTCAGCTCACTGCAGCCTCCACCTCCTGGGTTCAAGCGAGTCTCCTGCCTAAGCCTCCCAAGTAGCTGGGATTACAGACACCCACCACCACACCCAGCTAATTTTTGTATTTTTAGTAGAGATGGGGTTTCGCCACGTTGGCCAGGCTGGTCATGAACTCCTGACCTCAGGTGATCCACCTGCCTCAGCCTCCTAAAGTGCTGGGATTACAGGTGTGAGCCACCGCACCTGGCCACAAACTTTTCTTAAAGCATTTATAGCTTTGAGTCTCCCTTTCACACACTCAACTAGACTGTATGCCCCACAAAGGCAGAGATTTTCGTCTGTTTTGTTCCTTGCTGTATCCTCAACATCTAGAATAGTGTCTGGCATGGAGTACAAGTTTCTATAAGTATTTGTTAAATGGATGAATCATATGCTCTGTAAAAAACAGTTATATTTATTCCAAAATATTTAATAATTGCTTATTTTGTGCCACAAACTGGGGATATGGAAATGGAGGAGACTGAGCTCTTGCCTTCAAGAACTCCCAGTAGATTGAGTGAGGTGGGCAGATAAACAGACACGGGCATGACAGCCTACCACTGCTATGATGGACATGCACAGAGCCCTGTGGGGACACAGAGGTCGGGTCCCTTACCCAGCTAGAGCAATCAGGGAGGGCTTCCTGGAGGAAGCTAGACTGAGAGAGGACAAGGGGATGGCCAGAGAAACAGGGAAAAGCGGGAGAAGGGTGTCTCTGGTAAAGGACACAGCATGTGCAAAGACCTAGAGATGAGAAACAGTGGGGACGGGGTGCAGTAACAACAGCTGAGGCCAGTGAGGTCCGCAGGGGCCGCGACCCCGAGGGCAATGGGCACCTGGAGAAGGTCCTTGCCCCTCCTTGCACTGGCTCCATGTGCCAGGCCACAGGTGCTGAGCTGAGTTGGGCTGCAGCAGGGCAGCAGGCAGGCCACTCACCTGGTGTGCTGCTGGAGGTGGGAGAGCTGCCGGAAGGACTTATCACAGTAGGAGCAGTGGTAGGGCTTGACGCCCAGGTGGATGCGCAGGTGCTGGGCCAGGTAGGAGGCGTTGGCAAAGGACTTGGAGCAGTGCGGGCACTTGTGGGGCTTGGCCTCTGTGTGCGACTTGGAGTGGATCTGCATCTCCGACTTGGTGAAAAAGGTCAGCGGGCATACCTTACACCTGCGGAGCAAGAGACAGGTTCACGTGGGAAGATCCCCCAGCCTGTCCATCTCAGGGGAGGCCTTCTACATCAGAGAGACCTTGCACCTGGGACAGGTCTTTCCTGTGAGGAGCCCAAGAAGCACAGGACCACCTGGGAAAGACAGGGCACAGTCTCCCAGCCTGGGCACCCTTAAATCTGGAGGAGGAAGCTCTTGCCTGGGGGAACATTACAGAGCCTGGAGCATAGGTTACACCTCATAGGGAAGACAGGCCTGATCCCGGTGAGGGTTTGCCCAGGGCTATATCCCATGGTTCCGGGCAGGAGGCGCTACCACGTAAAGTAGTTCTCAACCAGGCTGCTCATTAGAATCATCTGGGGAGCATCTAAGAAATACCAACGCCTGCCCCACCCTCCATACCTTCCATCCTCAAAAAATTAACTCAGAATTCCTGGAGATGCAGCCCTGGCATCCGCATTTTCTGAAAGCTCTTCAGGTGATTCTTTAAAATTTTTGTTGTTGTTGTTTGAGACAGAGTCTCACCCTGTCACCCAGGTTGGAGTGCAGTGGCCCGACCTCGGCTCACTGCAGCCTCTGCCTCCCAAGTTCAAGTTATTCTCTTGCCTCAGCCTCCTGAGTAGCTAGGATTACAGGGGTGCACCACCATGCCCGGCTAACTTTTGTATTTTTTGTAGAGACGAGGTTTCACCATGCTGGCCAGGCTGGTCTCAAACTCCTGACCGCAGGTGATCCACCCGCCTTGGCCTCCCAAAGTGCTGGGATTACAGGGATGAGCCACTGTGCACGGCCTCTTCAGGTGATTCTAAGGTGGCCAGGGTTGAGAACACTGCTTAAAGGGAGGAGGAAACCGACTCTCACAACCCCAGGCTGTGGGGGTGGCTGCCAGCCACAGACCACACCTAAGGGTCCAAGCCACTATTCCCCTCCCCAGCAGCCCTCCCCGACTTGGGACTTGGGATGTGGGTGGGGCTCTCCAGAAGGCCCTGCCCCTCTGGACCCTAGCCCTGCCCCCTCGGCCGTAAGGGTCCTGTTTCAGCCCCGCTGCTGGGCTCCTGGAGCAGCCCTGGCTCAAGCCCCAGCCCCAAGCCCACTCGGACCCCATCCCGCCGAGACCCCCACCTGTACGTCTTGCCCTCCTTGGCAGTCTCGCCCGAGGCCAGGATGGGGTAGGGGACTACAAGGACAGGCGGACCCCCCGGGTTCTCCGCCTTGATCTTTTTGCGGCCGCGTTCGGACTTGGGGGGGCCAAGCAGGCCGTGGCCCTGGATTGTCTTGATGGAGTCCAGGAGAGGGGGGCTGGTGATCCCTGAGATGAGGGTGGGGGACGAGGCGATGAGGCGGCTCTGGCTGGTGGTGGTGGGTGTGGATGGGGTGCTGGTACCCGTGCCCGTGCCCGTGCCCGCGCTTGACTCAGAAGTGCTCACAGACGGGGTCCGGGTGGACAGCCCCAGACCTGCGAAGACAGGTGGGTGGGGGCAGGGGTGAGGGGAGCTGCAGAGGCCAGCTCAGCTGCCCACCCAGCTATGTGATTTTGGCAGGCGAGCATCCCCTTGACGTTCATAAGTTATTACCCAGGGGTAACTAAATGAGACCTTGTGCATGTGTAAGATGCCTTAGACACCTTAAGATTAAATTGAGTTAGATAACAGAGGCACTTTGGAAAAATTCAAACTATAGAAAAATACTGAGACACAAAGAAGTTCACTGCCGTCTTATTTATAACAGCAAAATTTTAGAGGCAACTGAAATATGCAACATTAGGAAAGGATTCGGTAAACAGCGATTAATTGCCTCTACTGAACTGCCCATTGAAAAGGAGGTTATGTTTGTTTAAGCAAACTACATATGTATGCACACAAAAAAATAAGTAGGAAAGAATGTGCCAAAATGTGATATGGACAGTAGATTAGGAGTAAAAAAAAAAAAAAAAAAAGAGGCTTAACTGTGCTTGATTCTTTGACAATGAGCGTTTTAAAAACTTCTGTAATAAAAGTTATTCTTTTAAAAATGATAGGACTAGAAACATAATATCAACTGAAGCAAACAAAATCATGAAAATGGTATCTATTGTGTGGTTCTATGTTTTTTTAAAAAAAAAACCTAAAAATTTGTGCATTAAAAAAGATAATGTCAACTTGGCAGGAGAATGTTTTATATCATACACTGGTGGTGGGAGTGTACATTTGCAAAGCCTTAATGAAGCCTTAATGTTAATGAAGGGTAGTCTGGCAACAGCCATTAAAATTTAAACATGGCCAAGCACGGTGGCTCACGCTTGTAATCCCAGCACTTTAGGAGGCTGAGGTAGGAGTATCACTTGAGCTCAGAAGCTGAAGACCAGCCTGGGCAACGTGGCAAAACCCTGTCTCTACAAAAATTACAAAAATTAGCTGGGTGTGGTGGCGTGTGCCTGTAGTCCCAGCTACTAGGGAGGCTGGGGTGGGAGGATCACTTGAGCCCCGGAAGTCGAGGCTTCAGTGAGCCATGATCACACCACTGCACTCCAGCCTGGATAACAGAACAAGATCCTACTCTTCAAAAAAGTTATTAATTTAAATAAATTTTAATGTACACAACTTTTGGCCAAGCAATTCTACTTCTACAAATTTACAATAAAGAAATATTCCCACGTGAGCACAAAGATGTGTGTACATGTCCACACAAAATTGTGATCAGACAAAATTGGACACAACCTGTTTGTCCTCAGCACGAGCTTTGTAAAGAGCTGTGGTCCACTCTCATTAGGGAGAACTGCACAGCCACTAAAACAAGATCCATGTGATACAGTGACACAGACAGAAGGTCGAAATGAGCTGTCAGGTGAAAAAAGCAAATCACAGACATACGAGGCCATCTATTTGAAAGAACACACACTCAAACTACATACGTAGTTTGGACAAGATATATGTGCATGTAAACGCACAGGAATAGATCTGAGAGGAGACACATCAAACTGCTAATTGTGGTTCTCTCTAGGGAAAAAGAAGAATTTTTTGGTAAAAGGAGATTTTCATACTTTGTCTATCTGATTCTATATTATTTGAATCTTTTACCTGGTGACTTTATCCATTTTTAACATTTGTGATTAAAGGACAAAATAAAATAAATTATAAAATATGAAAATTCTTAACAATAGTAGGATTAAGGCTATTTTTTCTCCTTCCAGCTTATCGGCAATTTCCAAATTTTCTGTAATGACTATGTATTACCTTTATAATAAAAAGTGGAATATATATGTTTATGACAGAATGGTGAGTAGGAAAAGCAAGTTAAAATCATGGGTACAGCCCTACCACAAGCTTAGCAAAACACACATGAATATTGAAAAGCAAAAAATATGGCAAAGGAAGGAAATGGACCAAGAGCCTCTCTGAGCTGCTCAGTTGGGAGCTGGGGATTATGAATGATTTTTTTGTTGCTAGTTTCTCTTTTTTCCAAATTTCCCTTAATATGCTTATATTACTTTTTAATAATACTTTTATAATGGAAAAAATAAATTTAATAAAATCATAATAACAGGGGATATGCAGAGTGCGGCTGGGGCCTGGAGAGGTTTACCAGGCCCTGTAATTCTTGGGTCACTCTGGGAAAAGGCAGGAGAGAAGGAGAGAGGCAGAAGCACCTGCCTGGCAGCAGGGGCGACAGGGGAGGAACAAAGGCCCAGCCACTGTAGTCTCCCAAGGAAGCCTATCCACCAGGCTCCGAGGAGGCCTCCGGTGGCTCCAGCCCCTTGACATTATCCCAGGATGTCCGCCTGGCACCCCAGCCTCAACCTATCCAAGACTGAGCTCACATCTTTCCCCAACCCTGTTTCTTCTCCGGGGATTCCATCACAAGGGTGGCGCCCTGGGAGTCTCCCTCACCTCCTCCCTCCCCTCACTCTCCTACATCCTGTCCTCTCTTCTCCCACAATGTATCTCAGATCTGTCCACTTCTCTCCATTCCCACTACCACTGCGTTGCCCAGGCCACCACACTCCTGAAGGTCTCCCTGCTTCCATGCTTACCCCCTGACAACTTGGTCTCCACCTAGCAGCCAGACTCGGTTTTCTCAACCCATATCTGAGTGTTTCCTCCCCTATTTAAAAACCTTCAGTGGTTCCCCAGTGCCCAAGGGTCAAGTCCAAACCACTATGTGGCCTACAGGGCCCTTTTTAATCTGGTCCCTGCTTCCTCGAAGCCTCAGCAGAACTGAGCATCGAAACAGAGTGAAGACACGGGCTCTGGAGCCACACTGCCGGCCTCTGCCTCTTACTAGCTGTAAACCGTGGTTGCACGTGGCTTTACCTTTCTCTGCCTCAGTTTCCTCATCTGTTGAATAGAGACATTAAGGTGAACTGCATGAAACTGCTGTTTTTTCTAAGTCAAAACGGTCCAGTGTTCCACCCAATACCAACAGCACACACCTCACAGGCTGCTGGGAGTACAATGAACACTGGTGAACATACACAGGCGCTCGACTGGAGCTGGCTGTCATCATCACAGTCATCATCACCACCTTCCGGGCCTCCCCACCCCAGACGGTCTGTCCTTCTCTTGCTTCCTACACACATACTCCCTCCGCATGTGCGGTTCCGTCTTCCTGTCCCATTTCCCTGGTTTGCTGCCAACCTTTCCTCGCCTTTTGGCTCCTCCAAGGAAGTCTTCTCTTACCCCCTAAATCTGGTCAGGGTCGTTCTCTGGATTCCCAAAGAATCTCGGGATTTCTAAAGTTCTCTATGTGAACCTAACTTTCCTGGTGAGCCCCGTGGGGCAGTGACCGGCTCCTGTCGTGTCCACTGGGAGGAGAAGGGTCCTTCCAGCACTGGGTCGTTGGAAGTCCGGTGCTGTGGCTCGTCGGGGCCAACCCCGCCACCCCAAGCTTTGTGCCTTACCCCCAGGCCCTGCCCGCCCTGCTCTCACCTAGCCGGGTCCCATCCTCATCAAGTCCCCCGCTACGCCCGCCCCCGCCCGCCCCCGCCCGCCCCCGCCCGCCCTGTCCTCGCCGGCCCCGCCCACCCGCCGGCCCCGCCCGCGCCGCCTACCTGTGACGGTGCTGGTGGCCGGCCGGGCGTGCAGCGCCACGTCGGGCTGCGGCACCGCCTGCGGATGCAGCCCCGGCACCTGCTGCAGCTTGGGCAGCGACATGACGGCCTGGCTGCTCTCGGCGGGCGCCGGCGGCACTAGCAACGGCTGCTGCGACGAGGCCGACGTGGGCGGCAGGTGAGGCGGCCTGATCTTCTCGGCCATCAGCTGCTCCTTGATCTTGTTAATCAGAACCAGGTTGTCCAGCTGCGGACGGAAGAGGACGGGCTGAGGAGGTCTGGACCACCTCCCGCCCCTTGCCCAGGCCCGCTGGTCCACCCGCGAGCCCCTCGCTCCTCACCCCCCGCCCCGCAGGCCACAGCCAAAACCCACGGGAAGCGAAGCAGCGCCAAGGAGGGTAGGGCAGCCGGAGGGGCGACGTCAGTCTTACCTGGCTGGGCATGGCGGGAGGAGGGGGCCAGAAGTAGGGGTTGTTAAATCGAGGCTCGGCCATCCTGCGGGAAGAGAGCGACTGTCACCGGGAAAAGAGCCCTCCCCAAGGCCTGGGGCAAGCACCCCTCAGCTGCGCCCACTCAAGTCGGGGCCAGTGTCTGGGATCCATGTCCCCATGGGTCCCCCAGCCTCACAGCACAGCAGGCCTCCCACCAGGCCAGGGAGCCACATCTCCAGGCTGAAAAACCTGGAATTCAGTGACACCCCCACCACCCCTCCTTAGTGCGCCCCACAGGGCAAAGGTCACATCCAGACCAGAGTACTCTCAACCAGCTCCCACCCCTATCACCCCAATGCTGGCCAACCAATCTCCATCCCCCAGGAGGGCCCCAGGCTGCTGTGCCAACCCCCTGGGTTCCATACAGAAGGCCCCCCAAGTCCAGAGACAAACTGGGGAGGACTGGAGCAAATTTGTAAATGCCCATCCCTGATCCCTGCCCTTCTGCCCCCTGACCCCTTGAGTACGGATATCCTTCTCAAAATCAGGGGGCAACATGGGGTCACCAGATATAGCCTTTCTGAGGGGCAGTTTGGCAAGACAATTTACAGTGACCCAAATGATTATTGCCCTTTGACTCAAGAAATTGTACTTCTGGAAAGTTATCTTCAAGAAACAGGCCACGTGTGGTTGTTCAATGTCACGTGCAACATCTGACCTACAACGACGTGGATGAGAATGCTGTGGTTACGGAGGGGGCTGAAGAGGCTGAAGCTAGGGCAGTCTGCGGCTCTTTGGTAAAAGTGTGTGACAAACTGTCTGGTGGCCCTCACCTCTGGCAAGTTCCATGGCAGGCCTGTGCAGTTAGAAGGCCTTTTCAACCAGGGCAGTATGAAGGATGGGCCTTCAGGGCTATCTCAGTCTTCCAGAAGGTTTGTCTTCTTGCGACCCTAGAGTAAGTCAAGAAGTGACTTACAGGGACCATGCTTCACAGAGGGTTTCCATTAAGTCTTGCTCCCTGTCAAGTTTCTCTTATCTCTCTTTTACAGAAATCACTTGCCTAACTGGTATTATTGCTTAAATGAAATTGTTTATTTTGACAGGAAAGACCAAAATGAAGTGCTTTCAACCTCTTTTCCTGATCCTATGAGCTTGAGAAGCCCCTATTGGAATGGTAGCTTTAGGGCTTCGGAAGAAAACCCTCAATAAGGACACGATCTAATCTCAATATTTTAAGAAAGAAATTTTAGATGAATTATCTCTTGTGATCTTTACTTGAAAGTAGGCACAACAGGTATTATTATACCATTTTATCAGTGAAGAAACTGAGGCTCAGAGAGAGGGGAAGGAGGAGACCTGTCCAAGGCCACAAGGCGAAGGTGCCACAGTCAAAACTAGAAATCAGATTTGCTCAAGCTGGTTCCTCTGGGGAATTTGCTTTGCAAACCCTAGTCTTTGGAAGAGCAAATGCCCATATGCAAATGGCTCAATATCTATATGCAAATGTCCTTACCCCTCACTCCCAGCCTGAGGGCCAGTTTGGGTCAGAGCACCCTCCTCAGGTGGCTAGGGCAGCTCCTGCCCTCTATCAGCCCTCCTGCTCCTCCATCCACAGGCACCAAGATGCTCTTCCCTCTGCCCACCCATCCCTTACAGCCCAACACAAGAAGTACTTCCTGCCTGGAGTTCTCCCTGAATGCTCCAGACCCCTGGGACGTCTCCTTTCCCAGAACAAACTCAAAACAATAATTATGGTGAGGAGGCTGCAGGTTACCAAGTGCCTCTCTTGTGCCAGGCACAATGACACTGAAAGGCAGGTAGGTACTCTTATCATTCCCATTTTACAGCTCAGGAAACTGAATTCAGAGAGGTGGAGTGACTTGTTCAAGGTCACACAGCAAGTAAGCAGAGAGCTGAGATTCCCACTCTAATCTGCCTGACTCCGAAGTCCAGCTCATCAGTCCCTTACCTATTCAGGGGAATGACGCATCCTGACCACAGGCTTGTGAATAAGCCCTACCTTAGGATGACACCGCTGCGACCCCACAGGTGAGCACCCGCTCACACAGCAGTCTCAGGACCTGTCCCAACCTTGCTGCTGTCCACAGGGGGAAATGTGGAGGGGACTGAGATGTAAAGCCAGGGTAAGGAGGCTCCACGGCTAGGGGCAGGGAGCTTGAGAATTGGCTACACCTGTCCTGTTCATCTGGTTATCCCCAGCACCCAGGCCCAGAGGTTATCAATAATGTGAGTTGCATAATGGAATGAATAAATGAAGTAATAATAATCAGAATGACTTTAAAGACAATCCCATACAATTATCTAGCACTGCTCACAGTTTACAAAGCTCTTCTGTGCCCACTGGCATTCTCATCAGAACCTCAGGAGGATGGCAAGCAAGGAAGAATTTTCACCCTCATTTCACGGAGGAAGAGACGAGGGCACCAGGAGGGAGGCCCCTTGCTCAGGCCACATGCGTGAGAAACAGGAAGCAGCACTGTGATGTGATGCCGGGTGCTAGCTCTCTAAGCCTCAGGTTTCCTCCTCTGTAAAATGGGGTGAACCAGGCTACCCTGCCTCACTCCTGCCCTGGCCCAGGACTCTGCCCACTGCACCTCGTTGCTTCTCAGAGAGTTCTGGGAGATCCATCTTTTCCTCTTCTTCAGTTCAGTTCAATGCCAAGTTCAGAGCCACTACCCTGGTCAGGAGGCTATGGGAAGAGGGGGTCTTGCCCAGGGTACCGCAGCTGGGATAGAACATCCTCTCTGCCACTTATCAGACCCCTGGTCAGGCAGGGGCCACCCCTCACCCTGGCTGGGCCCCGGATCACTTAATCTGATCCACACCACCCTTGCCTGATTTCTCTGCATCATTTTCTGGCTGGTTCTAAGTAATTTAATGATTCGGTCAGTGACCCTAGTACTGGTGTCTACCTACTGTGTGACAGGCACAGGGAAGGCAGGGCAGGGGCCAAACATTTCCTGAGCTCTTCCTGTGTGTCAGACACACTGCTACGTGCTCATCATCAGCATCTCATGTGAGACTCCCAACATGCCTTTGAGGTGGGTATCCCCTGTGCAGCCCTGGGACCTGTACAAGAGGGTCCCAGGGACCTGGCGAGAGGTAAGGGGGGAAGGCAGCCAGGGCCAGCCCAAGCCACTCAGACCTTGTCTAAGGGAGGGGCTTGAAGCCAGAAAGAGACATGGCCAGAAGTGTGTTCAGGACAGAGGGACAAGGCAGAAGGACATTCCTGGAAGAGGTCACAGCTTCAGCAAAGGCATGGAGATGTGAAAGCATAAGGCAGGCTTGGGACAGTGAACAGCACCCACAGGCACCAAAGAGAGCTGCAGAGCAGGGAGGTGGCCAGTCACAGGGCACTGAATGCCATGCTAAGATGTTGGGTTGGAATGCTGGTGGTGAGAAGGCGGCAGGAAGCATGCTGGGCCAGGGGAGCAGTGAAGCAGTGAGGCAGAGGGGACTACCTGAGGACCTGGTGAGGGCTGGGGGTGGAGACAGAGCAGCCACCCGGGGGTTGAGTGTGCATACCAGAATGGGCAGAGGAAACACGCTGGTGGCCAGGCCTCAAGCACGACAAAAGCCAAGACTCTCTACTGTGAGCCCCAAGACACAGGGCTGATCCTTGCAGGGGAGCAAATGTCATTTTGTTTCTCTTATTCTGAAAGGTGAAAAACAGTGGATGGGCAGATGAATGCAACGCCCCTTCCAGAAAATGGCCTGCTGATGGCAGCTGGCCCATCTATCAATCTGTCCATCCATTCATACTGAACAAATCCTCTGGGCCAAACTGGGACCAGTGCTGCGGAACCTGAGCCAACTGGAAAGAACTCTGCTCTCCCCGAGCCCCAAGCTAAGTGAAGGAAGCAGACAAGTGAGCCACAAGCTTCTGCAAAGAACTCCCACCTATGAGGCCAACCACATACCACCGTGGCCTCCCTGAGGTCGAAGCTTATGGGCCACCTTCCAGTCCTGTCCTCCATGGCCTCCCTGCCACCCGGCCCCTTGGAGAAGGCCTGTGTACCATGACACCTGGCTCCTCACTTTCTCAGCCTCCTTTACAGTCCCTAGCCTCTCTTCCCCACCAATTCACCTCCTCAGGATAGAGCGGGAGCCCCCTCTCTCCCACCAGCCTCAGTTCCTGGGTGGCCCAACCACTTTAGAATCTAAATGCCAGCCAAGTCCGAAGCCCCCACCTCCAGCCAGGCCTCTCCCTGACAGTCCCTTTGGCCGACTCCTGGGGTGCTCAGACTCTGCAGGCCTGAGCTGGACTTGGTCTTCCCCTATGCCATGCACCTGGTCTGGTCACCCCCAGCTCACAGCGGGACATCCCCATATGCCCATATGCTCCTGCAGACACACAGTGATCTACCACACTCGCCCTCCCTCCCCACCCACCTCAGACCCATCTCAGCCATGTCCTCAGGATTCCAGTTCCAAAATCTCTCTCAAGCCCACCCACTCTTCTCCAACAGTCCCAGCCACTGTCGCCTCACCAGGACCGTGGAACAGCCCGCTCTGTTTGCAGCCCAACATACCCAAGTTCCAATCTTTACTCCAACTCACCAGCTGTGTGATCTTGGGCAAGGCACTTGCTCCTGCCCCCCGTGTAAGGGATTAGCAGCCCAGAGCCAGGGACCTGACCCAGCCTGGAGAGGATCAGGGAGGACTTCCCAGGGGAGGTGATGCCTGCCTTGGGTCTTAAAGGATGAGTGGGAGTTAGCCAGGCAGAGAAGAAGTGGGAGCATTCCCAGCAGAAGCAACAGCTTGAGCAAAGGCCCCCCAGGCGAGAAGCCCAACAGTGTGAGGGGAGCCACGAGCGTTCGGTGTTGCCTGGCAGATGGGAGATGAGGCTGGAGCCAGCAGCTGGGGCCAGACCTAAAAGGCTGCTCCCTGACTCGTAGGCCTGAAGGCTAGACTTGAAGCAGTGGGTGATGGGACAGAATCTGTGGTTGAGAAAGGCCCCTCTGAGTGCCCAGCGTAGAGGGGACTAGAAAGGACAGGAGAAGAGGCAGCGGGAGGCCCCCGGGGAGCAGAGCAGAGAGGCAGGGGCTGCGCCTGGGCCAGGGAGGAGAGCGGCCAAAGAGGCCTGAAGCTGGAGGCCAAGGAAGCATGCAAGGTGCCCCCACAGTGGAGCCCAGGAGGCCCACTGTATACCAATGCTGACAAACACAGCCACAGGAACATGCGGACAGACAGCACCAAACCCAGACACAAATGACAGATACAGACCTGTAGCCCCAAACGTGGACTGATGGGGACCCAGCAGCTGCCATGAGGAGGAACCCACAGCCACCACAACACAGGAGGCCGCTACAGGAGGGTAAGCACACACCTCCCCCGGGGCAGACCCAGAGGGTAGCAGCGGGGGCACTCAGGGAAGGTGGGACGAACACAATGCTTTAATCCCCCAAAGAACAAACCCTCATTGACAGAGTGCAACCTGGAATCACAGGCTCCTTACCTAGAGTGTCCTTTCCCACTTGGTGAACTTCTACTCATCCTTCAAGACCCAGCTCAAGTGTTCCCTCTTCTACGGAGCTTTCCCTGAACCCCCAGAGAGTCACTTCCTCTGTGTTCCCAACAGCACCTTGTATATGGGAATAACAATAACAATAATAACAATAATAATAATAATAAAGTGCCAGCTACCATTGATTTCAACATCTGTGTGTTGAATATGTCATGATTCACGTCACTGAATCTTCCCAATGACTCTGAGATGCACAATTAGCAGAAGAAAGTGCAGCACAGAGAGATTGACCAACTTGCCCCAAATTACACAGCTAGTAAGTGACAGAGTTAGGATGCCCAGCACTGGCCCAGCACTACAGGGCCAACTGCACTCCAGTGCAGTTATATTTTCCCGGGTGTCCTCCCCACCAGACTTCAAACTCTTCACAAGTAGGGTTGGTGCTCATTCATTTCTGCCAGCCTCTAGCCCAAGGTGGCCACTTCCAATGGACTGGGAACTGTGTCAGGATATGTACAGCCATTATTTTACTCTCACGATAAACCTATTGCACAGATGAGGAAACTGAGGTCCAGAGAGGTTAAGCAAGTTGCCTTAGGTCACAGAGCTGAGTCTGAACTTGAAACCGGGTCTGTTTATCACCCTGTCCCAGAAGGGTGTCTCTGAGGCCAGCCCAGCAAGCACCACAGAGGGGAACTGAGGGAGGGGGTACTGAGGAAGGGGTACATCAGGTGCCAGGCCCTGCCACCTGGAGACTTTCAGACCTAGACAAATGGACACAAAGAGGACAGGCAGCCCAGGGAGGAATGTCACAAGACTTACCCACTGCAAGGCAGAGGGGTTCAGTAAAGCAACTTATGGCCACCCCCCACCCCCCGCCCCAGCCCAACCCACAGACATGAAAAAGTGAGATTTGACTGGGCTGGGCATGGTTCATGCCTGTAATCCCAGCACTTTGAGAGGCTGAGGCAGGAGAATCGCTTGAGCCCAGGAGTTTGAGGCTGCAGTGAGCCATGATCACACCACTACACTCCAGCCTGGGTGACAGAGTCAGAACCTGTCTTTAAAAAGAAGACACTTGCCCAGACCCCATGGCCAAATGGGAACCAGCTCCTCACAAAGCAAATGTGAGAGAGCAGGACCCAAAACTATCCGGACACTATGATTACAAAGGAGGCAAAAATAAAAACCTGCGTCAGAAAAAGAAAGCTTCAGGGAGCCACACCCAGAGGGAGGCTGGGAGCAAGGCAGGAGGCAGCTGGGGCCAATCTTGGTCTTTGTCTTTGTTTCTCTGATTTACAAATTCTCTGTAATGCTGTTCAGTTGCTTAATGAAAACAATAAATTTATTCTTAAAAAATGAAAGAAAGTAGTTGGTAGCCCAGTGCGGGGAACAGATGGAGGGTCCAGAGGCACGGGGCAGGGGGAGGTCAGGGTCAGCTGCTGGTGGGCAGGCAGTTGACTGTTGCATGCCAGGCCCTGCACAGCCCCAGCCTCAAAGCACGCACGACTTCGAGGGTGGGTGTCAGGAAGGGCTACCTGGAAGAGGTGGCATTCAATCTGCACCATGAAGCTGATTAGGATCCTACAGGGTGGGGAGACAAGAGGGTCTGTACCACCTCCCCTGCCCTGATCCAGGCCCCCTTCAGCTCTGGCCTCAGCTACTTTAAGAGCCTGCTCACAGGTTCCCCCACTCCACCCTCATCCTCCACTCCATTAGTGCAGTCACTGTGATTTTAATAAAATAAAAGATCACAACCCTGCCCTTCCTAGGACCCTCCATAGCTCCCTACTTCCCTCCAGACAATTTCTGGATTGCTTAAGCCTTACATGTGCGGGCCCTGCCAATCTCTCTGGCTGTTCTACTTTGCACTGCCCAGCCAGACTGAACATCTCACAGTTCCCCCAGGGCTCTGCTTCCCTTCTCACCTTCCACAGGCTGCATCCTCTCCCTGGTGCTCTCTGCCCTCCCCATTTCACTAGTGAATTCCAATGCATCCCTCAGGCCCCAGCTTACAGGCCACCTCTTCCTGGAAGCAATCGGGGACTGCTCTGCCTCCGTGCCTGAGCTACACTGTGTGCTCTCCTCTCTACTCCCTTTGTACCCTGCGTTTCCATCATCAGAACCCCTCTCACCCCATGTTCTGTCTGTTTGCTCATCCATCTCTGCTGCCAGACATGTGCTCTGTTGGGGAGGGATCATGGCTGAATCATTTATCTTTTAAGCCCTGCGCAGTACCTGATAAAGGTTTGGATTAATTAATTACCTAATAATCAGGTGGGGGGAACTGAAAGGGCTGTGGCCTGGATAGAAGGAAGCCCCCTCCCCCTCCTCCAAGTCCCCTCCACCCACTCTGGCACTGTGCTGTCCTCTGTGTTAACACTGTTTACTATTTCCTGTATCTAAGTCCTGTCTTCCTAATTGACCCAAGAAGGGGCTGTGTGTGTTCTCTAAAGACTAGCCAACCCAAAAAGGATGTTAACAGCTAATAAACACAGAAAATGGTTCTGCTTCCATAGCAGTGAAAATTCAGTGGGTTTAACCTGTCAAAATAGCAACAAGAAATAAGAAAATGCTAACACCCAATACCGGTGAGGGTAGGGTGAAACTGGCACCCTCATGTATTATTGGTGGGAGTGTAAACTGTAACAATCATTTCTGAAATAAATCTGGCATGAATTTGTCATGAGCTCTAAAAATGTCCAAACTTCCTGGCCTAGTGATCCCATTCTTGATCATCCATCCCTAGAAAAATATAGAAAAAGGTATATGTACAAAGCTGTTTGCGTCAGTGGTTTTTTACAGCAGCAAAAACCTGGAACAGCCAAGATTTCAAACAGGTTCTGTTTAAGTCATGTTACCTGGTGTCATAGTCTATGGTCGTTAATAACAGCTAATGTTACTGGCCCTGTAATGACTCATTTAACACTCACATTGGCCTGTCAGGAACTGAAGGCACAGAGACCAGGAAATTGCCCAAAGTCAAGCAGTTAAGTGTAGGATTTGAATCCAGACAATCAGGCCCTAAAGCCCATCCTCTCCACCCTGACACTGGATCCATTAAAAGGAAGGATTGAAACCACTCTGCAGTCATTTAAAAAAATACTTGTGATACAACAATAGTCAGGGGGGAAATAGGAAGATTTTTAAAAACTGCATGTATAGACAGATCAAGGACATCTATATAAAAACTGGGTGCTGAAAGAAAAGAGGGGAAGAAAACACCAAAACGCTAACAGTGGTGATGCTTCCGGCTTGGAGCAGGGGCAGAGATAAGGTGGGTTTTTACTTATTTCATATCCCTGTTTTCTAATTTTTCTCCATGTCACAGCTGATGGGGCGCTAGGCCTGGAAGAGTATTGTTATGTGACTTTTTAAGGGAATATTTTTAATAAAACCAAAAGTTAAGCAACCTTTGACAAAGCAAGACACCCCAAACCCCAGCCTAAGGCCCTGCAAGTTTACCCAGGAGAGTGGGGCTCAGGGAAGGACAGGGGCCTGCTCAAAGTCCCACAGCAAAAGCCTCCAGCCCCACCCATGACCCCAGCCAGGAGAGCAGTCAGGAAGGGACTCCTGGTCCCATCCAGGGGCCCCAGCGGGGAGGACCAAGCCGAAGGAGAGCCTGCCCAGGGCACTAAGTCTACCGCTTAAAATCCTTCTTGGATTCCCATCACTTTTGGGGTATAGTTCAAACTCCATAGTCTGATGCTCGGGTTTTTGCCAAGAAGGTCCCCTGGCCACATTCATCTCACCAGGTGTGCCCCTTGGCACCATCCCTCCAGCATCAGGGCCCCCAGAACAAGATGATCTGATGTGCCATGCCTTTGCACAGGCTGAGCCCCTCCATCTGGGAGCCATACCACCCAGCTGGAACCCTGCCCTCAAAACTCTGCTCAGCTGGCACCACCTTGAGGAACTGTCTGGTTATCTGGTTATTTGTCCAGTCCCCCAAGTAGGCTGTGGGCTCCCCAAAAGCAGGGCTTGGTCTGGTTCTTAGTTACAACCCCTACCCCAACATAGCCCCACAGCTCACCCAGGTCTTCCCTCCTTTCTCAACTTAAAGGTCACTTTTGACGTTTCCCACATAGGAATTGGGCTACCCTGTTATACACTCCCATGGTCCTCTGCCTTCTCCCTACCCCACCTTTGTATTAATACAATGAACCTAAATATGCTTTAGGCCTGTCTCCCCATCAGCCGTCACTGCTGCAGCCCCAGAGCCCAGCGCCAGCCATGCAGTAGGGCCTCAAGTGCCTAGTATACACTGGGTACTCAACAGATGTTCACTGAGGGAATTGATGAGGAGGGGTCTTTCCACGGGAGCCGTGAAGACAGAGGAGTTTGCCAGGAGAGCCACTGCGGCAGAAGGGCAGCGTGTGCAGAGGCTGGAAAACTGTTAACTCCCTGGGAGAGCAAAGGTTTCTCAAACATAATCCCTGCCCCCAGAGAGGGGCAACAGCTACTGCTGCAGTCGGGCTGGGAGGGAAGGGAGGGTAGTGGCAGCATTCTCAGGAGGGTGAACTCATCTCACTGTGGGAAGAACAGACTTCAGGAAGGTGGGACTTACTGATGGGGGAAGGGGAAATTGCAAGAGGGAGATGCCAGAGGAGAGCATGGCAGGTGGAAAGAACTGCATGTGCAAAGGCCCCGAGGCAGGAAAGCACACGGCATCACATGGGTCAGAGGTATAGTGGAGGAATTCACAAGGGAAGAAGGGTGGGGTGGCTGGAGCCGTTCATAAAGGACCAGAGTTCCAGGCTAAGATGCTCCAGTGAAAGAACATAGCGGGGACATGGGAGGTCCCTGAGCAAGGGAGAGCCATGGCCAGGGTTTTCAATGGACAAGCTGTATGGGGCCAGAAGGATGGCCTGGAGAGGATAAGCAGATGGTCTAGGAGAGGGAAACTGAGGCTTCCCATGTTTTAGGCTCCTGAGACATGCTCAAAGTTTGCCTCCCATGGCCCCTCTGCCCTCTGCCACTCCAAGCAGCTAGAACCTGAGCCCCAGCCACTGCACCCCACCCCACTCTCAAGACTTTGGCCAGGTCTGGCCAGCACCAGAAACACACTCCTGGGAACTTCCTTCCCCGGAAGGAAAGAGGCTCCCGGGGTCCTGGATCCAATTAGATCGGGTTTCCGCAGCCCCACGGGGCTGGGAAGGGCTGTTTTCATTGTGATGGCAGGGCTGATCAGAGCGGGAGGAGTTGCTGTCTGTGCCCAGGTCAGTGGGAGCTGGGAGCCTGCCCCTTCCCCTCACTGTCCCTCCCCCTCCCCAACACCCTCAACCTCTGGGCCCCCCATTCCCACCTCCAGCTACCCAGAGACACCCAGGGCGGTTGACCCTCTCTGGGGGCCTCAGTGCCCTCATCTAGGGAAGGGGCCATGACACCCTCTCAGTTCTGAGGGAATGTTCTACAGGCTTGGAACACATCCCCCTCCCTACTTCTATTTCTCCTGGGGACCCCCAGCTCCTATCCCCACAGGGAACTCCTTCTGCTGGTATGAAATGATGATGGCAATAATAATAATAGTTGCTTCCTCCATGCCAGGCACCTTAAGATACTTTACAAGCATTTCTCACTCTGGCTCCTAACGACCCCATGAGGTAGATGCTGTGAGTGTTTTGAAATATAACATATATTCAGAAAGATGCTTAGAACATGAACGGACAGCTTAATGACATACAAAGCACATATCAGGAGACCTAAGAAGCCCTCACCCTGGGTCCTTTCTCAATTTCTGTCCCCATGTGTCCCCCAAGCTTCTATGGTCATCACTTCTTTGTTTGGGGTCAGGAATGAGGCTCAGAGAGGTAACTAACCTGCCCAAGGCCATGCATCTGGTGCAGGCAGAGGTAACAGAACACTCTGGCCATTTTCTCTCTGGGCCTCCTTTCCTGCCTCTATAAGGTGAAGGGGTTCAACCAAATCATAGTCTGGGCTCCTGGACCCTTAAAGGGGAAATGTGACAGCTCGAGGGTTCAAAGTATGGATTCTGGAGGCAGATAGCCCCAGCTCAGGCCTTTGGGATTGCTACCTAAATCTCCAAGCCTCAATTTTCTCATCTGTAAACTGGGGATGATCATGGTATCTCCATGGGTTGTACTGAGGACTAAGTTAGCTAATATGGATAAAATCTTTCAAACACTGCCTGACACACACTGAGGACTCCTGAACAGTCAGCTGCCGTTGCTGTTGCTAGGTTCTCTAAGGCCTAAGGGAGCCTTTCCCAACATTCCAAAGACCCACATGGAAATCTGACCAGCCAGTGATGCCATCTGGGGGGTGGGGGGTGGCAGTAGCTCTGGGCGGCCTTCAGGACCCACAGGGACCATTCTTCTGACTGGCAAAGATCCAGGTCTGAGATTAACTAAAAACAGGAAAGCCAACTGCTGGACCCTGGCTCTGGCCTGGCCCCCAGGAGCTTTCTAGACAGGTCTCAGGGGTCCTGGACAGGGAACGCCTGGCAGGCAGTGAAGCCTGCTTCCCTGCTATATCCCGGGACCTCCAAGGCAGGCAGCCTGTGGGGCAGGCCAAACAGGCCTCCAGCCTGGGGTGCAGGCCAGCAGACAGAGCAGGCCCCAAGCAGGCCACAGCAGCAAAGGGAAGGCTGAGCTGGGCTGGGCTGGGCAGAGAAAGGAGTGGGGAGGGTGTGGGGTGGACAAATGGCTCGCGGGGAACAGGCCAGGGAAGATTGGCTACAGGCCCCATCAGACTCAGCCTCACCTGCTGCCTCATCTCCTGCAACTTCCCTAGGTCCCAGTGCCACCACCTTCTCTTCGTCCCTGAATTTCTCACCTCGGGGTCTCTGCCCAGGCTGTTCCCTCTGCTCCTTCCCCATCATCAGTCAACATAGTGACCAAAATCTCTAATCTTAATCATCATGTGGCCGGGCACGGTGGCTCACACCTGTAATCCTAGCACTTTGGGAGGCCAAAGTGGGTGGATCACCTGAGGTCAGGAGTTTGAGACCAGACTGACCAACATGACAAAACCCCATCTCTACTAAAAATACAAAAATTAGCCGGGTGTGGTGGCACACGCCTGTAATCCCAGCTACTCAGGAGGCTGAGGCAGGAGAATTGCTTAAGCCTGGAAGGTGGAGGTTGCAGTGAGCCAAGATTGTGCTACTGCATTCCAGCCTGGGTGATAGAGCGAGACTCCATCTCAAAAAAAAAAACAAAAAACATCATCATTTGTGTGATCTTTTATATAGTGCCTGTCTACCTCCGCTAGGGCAGGGACCTATATACATCAGTTTTCCTCCCATCTATCCCCAGCATCTAGCACAAAGCCTGGATATAGTAAATGCTCAAGAAATACTAGTGAATGAAGGCAGGAGATGGAAACAGGCTGCTGGCTCCACCATTTCCAGCAGATCCAGGCCAGGTGTAGGTGCAGGCGTGAATGCAAGGGTGTGTATGAGACACACTGCGCAAGGGCTAGAATTTGAGGCTATGTGATCTCAAGTGTAAATGAGTGTGTGCACGCAAGACTCATCTACATGTAAAAACACACGTGTGCACAAGGAGGTCTGAGTGAACAGAGCTGTGTACAGATGAACACCATGCGTGTGGGAGAATGTGCAGATGATCAGGCATGTGGCTGCGTGCTGTTTCCCGGGAGAGTGCACGGTGTACGCTTGGGTATGTGGTCCTCCCAGTGGCAAGAGCGAATGCACGTGCTCCTGTGTGATGTGCGTACCGTGTGTGCATGCACACTCCAGCAGACATGCTTCCTGAACTCCTGGCTCCTAGGGATCCAGTTTAGGACACCTGTGGTGGTATTTCTGAAATAGCAGAGGAGTGCTCCACATTGGCAAGGATGGTGCAGGAGGTACGGTCAGAGGTGGTAATGGAAAAGCTAATAGTGTGAATATGTATGAATGTATTTGAGTGTGTTGAAGGGTTGTGCCCCCTCTCAGGCAGGTGGCCCCCCATAGAGCCCCAGAACCTGGAATGGCTGCCTAGACTGTCCCCTCAAGAATCCTAAAGCTGGCCAGGTGCGGTGGCTCACGCCTGTAATCCCAGCACTTTGGGAGGCCAAGGCAGGTGGATCACGAGGTCAGGAGACCGAGACCATCCTGGCTAACACGGTGAAACCCCGTCTCTACTAAAAATGCAAAAAAATTAGCCGGGCGTGGTGGTGGGCACCTGTAGTCCCAGCTACTCGGGAGGCTGAGGCAGGAGAATGGTGTGAACCCGGGAGGCGGAGCTTACAGTGAGGGGAGATCGCGCTACTGCACTCCAGCCTGGGGGACAGAGCGAGACTCCATCTCAAAAAAAAAAAAAGAATCCTAAAGCCCTTGCCCAAAGTTCAGAAAAGGACCCAGATGGTGGAGACCCCACCAAGGGTACCCTTGTGGCCACATGGATGAGGCAGGGAACAAGGCAGGACCCCTTAGGCCCCAGAACCAAATCCCTCGGCCTTCCCTACACAACTTATCCACTAAAGACACTCTTCAGCCACCTCCCCCAAATTCCACCCAGCCTCCAAAGCCCAGTTCCAGCCCCAGGTTCTAGAAAGCCATCCCCATCACCATGGTCCCAACCAACTCCCAATGCAGCTGGCTTCCTCAATCTCCCCCCAAGTGCCCGGCGCACCCTGTGCATCCAAAACTGTTGCCCCCATTGTACAGGGGTAGCTTCTCCGCTAGAAAAGAAGCAACTGTCCCATTGAGCACTTTCCCCTGCCTTTGATCCCCAAGGCAGATACTGCGGCACCGCCTGTTGGCCTCTGGGGAGCAGAGAGAGATGCACGTGGCCTTGGATAAGGCCTGCTCCTCTCCCTTCCCACTTCAGTTTCCCCAACAGGTAGAATGAAGTTTGGCTAGATGATCTGGGACATCCACCTCACTCCTAATAGTGCATGATTTTAGATCTCACATGATTCTCCAAGAATTGCATATATAAATGTCATCAGATACAGACTTTATTGGAGACAGAACGGTGTCTCCTTTTCCCGAGTACACCAAGCCTGACCAATTACCCTGGATGAGTGCCGAGCACCAGGCTAAAGAGATAGGAACTCAGAAATCCTGAGGGTTCATGCGGTCTTTGTGCACCAATTTATTCATTCTTACATTCAACAATGCACTGAGGCTGTCAGCCTCAAGGCTGTCTGCCTTTCTTCCCACAACCCAGTGGGAAGAAAAAGGCTACTGAAACCAGGAATCCACAAGGTCAAAGGCACTGGAAAACCATGACACTAACATCACTTCCCAGGCGTTATTCACAAGGGAGGTGCAGCACTTTACACGTTGTAAAGAAAATCTTACTAGCAATGAGAACTTTCTGACAGCAGGAAGCTAGGTGGCCTGGTTAGGAGGGAGTTCACTGGAGGGGGGTTTTTTGGCAGAGATCAGAGGCCCTTTTGACAAGGGTGTGGGAAAAGGATTCCTGCTCTGTGCAAGGGTCAAGTGAGGTTGGGCTTCCCCTCAACAGTTGAGGGATTCTAAGGAGTCCCAGAGTGCTAGGTTCAAATCCCAGCAACTGCTCCATGATACCTAAATACCTCTGTGCCTCAGCTTCCTCGCCTGTAAATATGTTAATATTTATAAAGGCTTTTAGAACATGGCGTGGCACAAAGCGAGCCCTCTGTGACACTAAATAAGGCAGTGAGAGTCCACTTTGTAAGATTCTAAACCTAAGACTGGATCATCCTATCATGGTAAGATTCCAAGTGTCAAAGGTTCTGAGCTGGAAAGCTTCTCAGATGCTAAAGCTCTGAGATTGGGAGAGACTGGGATTCTTAGATTCCGTGATTTAATCATCTCATTATTTCCTGACAACAGCCCTGAGTCTCCCGGGGTGGGGGGAAGGAGACGACAGCCCTCGGTGTAACTTTATCTCCCAGGCAATGCGCTGCCACACCTGGACTCCCTAGCACTTCCTCACCTCTACAAAAGCCCCAGCCACACCACACCAGAACCACTTGCTCACTCACACACACGGCGCTTCAGCATGTTCTAGTGGTGTAGACAGGCAAGAAGTGCGAGTAAATAAATGAGAGGGTTTCAGAGACTGGTGACAGCCACAAGAGAAAAGAAAAAGCGGCTGATGTGAGAGAGTGAGAGTAGGAAGCTATTTTAGAGCAAGTGGTCCAAGCAGACCCTCTGAGGAGGTAACATTCAAGTAGAAACCTGTGAAACAAGAAGGTGCCAGCCATGCAAACACTCAGGGAAAAGCTGTCCTGGTGGGGGAATGTGCAAAGGCCCTGCCACCAGGCTTTGTGAATTCAAGGTGCAGAACGAAACTGGTGTGTGGCTGGAGGTGGCGATGGGATGCGGGGAGCCAAGGCTGAGAGGTGGGCAGAGCCTGGACTATTAAGTGCCTTGTAGGCCCAGAAAGTACTTCAGATATTTTTTCTTATAAATGCCTAGGAAACATTAGAAAAGTTTCAGCAGGGGAATGACAAAGCAGAGCAGGGCTTGCAGGGTGCCCAGATCATTTGCCTCATTCTGAAACCACCAACACGGTTCTCAAAATCATGGCAGGGCCTAGGACAGTCATCAGCAATCCTTATAACTCAGTGGGTACGTACTGAGCTCCCACCACACGCCTGGCCAGGGAGGGGAGACGTGTCATACACTGTCTTGATATCACTCCCAACAACCATGAGAGATTCACAGAAAGTACCCCATTTTAGAGTTGAGGAAACTGAGGTCATAAAGGGAAAGAATGTGCTGAAAGTCACAGAAGCCACGTGACACAATGGGACCTAATCTCAGGACCCAGGTCTATCACTGTGATGGTTTATGGAACTCCTTTTGTGTCTTCAAGCCTTCCATTCTCTGAGAGACCTCCCCTGGGGACTCATGGAGGTGCTCAGCGAACACTGCCCTGCCTAGCGCTTCATGCACCTGCAGTCTCACCTCGTCTTCCTTGTTGGCTTTAGAGCCCTGGAGGACTACACTTGTATCTCACATGTCTGTCCAGTGTGGGCTGGGTGAGCTAAGGTTTGCATAGAAGGACAGATGGGTAGATTACTGAGATGACTAACCAATAAACTAATTAATGGATAATGAAGGAATAAGGGAATGATCTGGCAACAAATGAATGAATAAAATAGCCCGTGGCAGAAGAAGGAACCAATGGCTCCTCATTTTACAGAGAGATAAGACGGGAAAGTGTCTGCCCAGGGAAGGGCTAGGGCCAGCCTGGCTTCAGACCCAGTCCCCACCTCACCCACACACCTGCTTCCTACTTTCCATGTGGGACCAGCTTGCCTCCATCCCCCAAGACTGCAGATAGCCTATTCCTCAGTCCCTGGGATAAGTTCATGTCTCCATGGAGCGCTGGCCGTTATTCCATGACACCATCACCAGCACCACCACCCACTAGCAATTCCTGCCATCCTGGGGCCCATGCAGCCTGGCCATGGGTAGAGAGGCTCATTGTCCCTCTGAGTGTCACAGAGGAAGGGAGACAGGAGATCAGGGTCTGGTTCTGAGACCCAAATCACCGACTTCCAGCCAGTAGCTTCCCCTCTCCGAGCCCAGGTGATCTCCTGACATCTGAGCCTTTTCAGCTCTGACATTCTTTGGGTGGGGTGGGCCTCTGGATTTTTACACAGTCACTGGGTTCAGCAGAAGAATTAGAGAGCCCAAAACCTAGAAGAGTCCTTCCCACAGCACCAAAGTCCACCTGGGAAAAGGCCAGGCGAGGAGCCTGCAGGCCTGAATTTAAGCCTCCTCTGCCACTGTTCAACCTCTCTGAGTCTTCGTTTCCTTATAATGAGGTTCATAATCCCCACTAGGACAATTTAACCCCAACTGAGTTTCTGGGAGAACCTGATGTGATAACCACCACACCATACTGTGCAAACTGTAAAGTTCAATTCTCTCAGGAAGGATTATGATGGCAGGGGGTAGGAGGGGGTGAAGGGATCATGCTGTCCCATTCTAGTCCAGTTCTGTTCAAAATGGATCTTCCAGGGGTCCAGGCCCCCCATGGAGAACAGTGGAGGGAGCCCAGCAGTGGAAGCCTGAACACCCAGGTCCCGGGCTCAGTCTCCTTCTACCTGGTAGCGTGACTTCAGGCAAGTCACTTCCTCTCTCTGGACCTCAGTTCCTCCATCTAAAAACCACCTGGCTTGGTACCCTCTGGCCAAGGCATGCCAAGTTCCACAGCCCTGAACCCCTAACCCCAGCTTTCAACCCCCGACTCTGTCTTCTGGGAGCTCACTCTGTCTAGTGGAGCCAGGACACAAACCAGGAGTAAGACTAGAAGGGTCTCCCCTCCAAGAAATGCTGGGGTAGGGGACAGATGAGAGGCTAGGCCCAACACTGCCCCAGTGCCTTGGACAGCGCCAGTCACCCCAGACCTTGTGGGCCTAGCCTTCAGATCCCCCTCGGCAGCCTGCGGAGCCAGCAGGCCCTGACCTGTCCAGCAAGATACTTCAGGAACTTAACCGAAGTCCAAAGTGCTTCTACCTCCAGGTAGTAGGGCAGGAGTGGCAGAAAGGAATAAGAGCATACCACAGGGGTGAAGCTCACACCGAGGGGGTCTAGCAAACCAGACTACCTTTCCTGCCCCTCCCCTCAGACGGGACCCACTGGGCTGCAGGCCTGCACCCAACCAAAAGTTCATCATAGGGTGGGGTCGGGGAAGACATTACCACCAGCTGCCACCTCTGGGGGCAGGAGGACCACCAGGTTGGGGAGGGGGCTCTCCAACTGCAAAGGGCCAAGCTCACTTGCCTGAGGGTCCAAGGGTCACCCCAGGGCCTGGGCGGGATTCCAGCCTACACGGGGGGTCCTGGCCACCCATGAAGGAGACAGGCCCACTGCCACACACACAGCTCCCGAAGGTTCCACACTGCTGGAGGGCAGGGTGGTGGGACAGCAGGATTATTTCCTCATGCCAGGGGTCTTTGCTGGAAATCCTGGACCCATTCTGAGCCCCTCTTGCCGGCCCTCTCCCCCAGATCTGAGGATCTAGCTCCTTACAATGCCATGTTTATAGAGCACCTTCCAAAAAAGGTTTCCCAGTTCCCCCAAAACTCCCATCCCCAACCCTCCACATCCGCCCCCCCACCCCTATCCCGCGCAGCTCTGAGGAAACTGGCAGTTAACTTTTCCCAAAAATCCTGCAAAGGCAGCTGGCTGGGGGAGAAACGGGCCTCGAGATCCTTTCGCGGCATTTCACCGCCTTCCAAAAAAAAAAAAAAGAAAGAAAAAAAAAGAAAGAAAGAAAGAGAAGCAAAGCAAGGCAAACTTTCGGAGTTAACTTTAAATTCCCAGCCCTCCCCCCCTCCAAATCGCCCGGCAGCTTCCCTTTTTTTTTTTTTCTTTAAAGTGCAATTGCATTGTGTCTCACCTCCCCGAAAGGCTCGCGGCTCTCGCCAAAGAAAAGGAAAAAAGCCAACCCTTCGGGTGCCCCCTCTGCTTCCAGCCGCCTCTCCCACATTCTCAGACAGTTTTATTAAAATTTTCAGACAAAAGAAAAACAAAAATGGCAGCCTGGCTTATTTTTAAAACAGGACAGGGACGCCATATTCTGCAGATCTGCAAAAAAAGGGAGAAATCCGGCACTGGCCGCTCCACCGGGCAGGCTGCGAAGTGCGCGAACCGCGCCGTTTGCAATCCGTTTATTTGCATTAAGCCCCATGAATCATTGTTTACCGGAGAATTGCAGCAGGGTTTGAATAGCCCGGCTTAAGAAAACACACACACACGCGCGCGCACACACACACACGCACACACACTCGGAGACCAGCCCCAGACACGCCGCGGGAGACACTTCCTACCCCGCGCGCCCCGCCGCCGCCGCCGCCGCCGCCGCCGCTCCGGGCCGGGCCCGAGGCGCAGGCGGCCCCGGGTCCTCGGAGCGCCCCGGCCCGCGCTGACAGCGCCCGCGCCCCGGCCCGGCCCCCGCCCGCAACTCGGCGCAACTTTCCCGCGGGCAGGCGCCCGCCGCCGCTGGGCCCGCTCCCCGCGCGCCCCGGGCCCGCACGGACCTGGCTGTGGTGGCGGCGCCTCCGGGACGCGGCCGCAGCCCCGCGCCCGGCGGCCCGAGCAGGGCCGGGCTGGGGCTCCGGCACAGGCTCCGGGCTCGGGCTCCGGCTCCGGCTCCGGCTCGCTGCGGAGCCGCGCGCAAACCTTCCGGGTCGCCTGCTGTTCACTTCTGGGTTCTGCAAGCGCCGAGGCGGCGGCGGCGGCGGCGGCGGCGGGAGGCTGGGTCTGCAGCGCCGCGCGGCCCCCAGTGCGCTCGGCGAGCCCCCGCGCCAGGCGCCCGGCTCCAGGGGGGCCGCGTCGGGCCCCCGCCTCTCCGGCTGCGCAGCCCGTCCGGCCCCGGGGGCTCCCGCGAGTGGGCAGCGCCGGGCGCTGGCGACTGCGCGCGAGGGGAGGGGGCCGGGCGGGGGGCGGGGGCGGGCCGCGCGCTGGGGGCCCCACTCGGGCCCCGGGGCCTCGTCTCGCGCTCGCCGCCGCCGCCGCCGCCACCGCCTGGCAAAGTTGCGCTGCGCCCCCCGCCTGCGCCGCGCCGGAGGCAGAGCCACAAAGGAACTCCTCGCCCCCCTCCGCCCGCCTGAGCCGCGCGGGGAGGGCACCGGCGCCCGGCCCTAGGACAGCCCCTTCCCCAGCGCGGGGGCTCCCGGGGCCCCGGCGGCCGTGGCCATTGTCCCGCCCAGGCCCGGCGGCCGCCTCGCCACCCACCCCTGGGTGATGGCAGGCTGGGGACTTGGGCCTGGCGGGCCACGGCCCTGACCAGGCCGAGCCCGCGCGGTGCCAGGCTGCCCCTGGGGGTCTCCCTCGAAGACGGCCGCCTGGAGGGGACCCCCAGGATGGACCCTCACCCCTGATAACAAACGACCTGCTCAAAATCCAGGCCGATTTTTTTTTTTAAGACGAGGACATAGGGGTAGGGAGTAGAAGTTTGCACAGGCCCAGCCACCCCTCCCTAGCCCTAGGCCGGATCCCCGACGGATGGGGCGGCTGAAGCTGGCAGCGGCTCCTCTCGCAGAGTCTATCAGAGGTGGCACCGGCTGTCCCCCGGCTCCGGACCTCAGAGCCATCTGTGTGACTCCTCCTCCCGCCTCACCCTCCCCAGCCAATCAGTCACCAAATCCTCCTGATTCGGCCTCCCGAGCTGTGTCAGCTTCCAAACTTATACTTCTACCTGAGGAGGCAGCCGGCTCCCGGATCCCTTCACCGGCTTAGATTTCTATGGCATCCACCACCACCCGACCGCTGGGCCAGGATGGATCAGGGCTGGCCCTGCCCTCAGGGAGCGCACAGTCCCCGGGAAGGGCACACAGATAAACAATCATCTGCCAGTGTTTGTCCTCCAGGAAGCATTTCCAAATTCAGTAAATATTCATAGAGGACCTAGTAAACAACCACTGTTCTGGTTGGCTGGGAGCACAGCTATTAAAAAACTGGATAATGCCCCTGCCCTCACGAAGATTCTTGTCTAGCACAGGATGGCAAACACTGTGAGCAACTCGAAGACAGGGCCCATACGGGCTGCTTGTTCTCAAGTCCCAAGCACAGTGCCTGGCACAGAGCAGGGGCACAAGAAATCTGTGTGGCATGAATTAGTTGGAATGTTAAAGCATGGCGGGAGAGCACAGAGGAGGCCACTCTTTTCCTGGAGAGGTGGAGAGGGCTTCAGAAATTGGCTCTGGGGTGAGCGAGGTGGGGAAGAAAGGAAGGCCTTCCAGTTTCCAGAAATGACGATAATCAGAGGACCAACCCATTGTTGAGAAATTCAATGAGATAATAAATTAATAAACGGGGGAGAAGAGACAAATTATCTGTGCAGAAGAATTCCAAATAATTTATGTAGACACTCAGGGCGGGGGAGCATCACTCCCTACTCCTTAGGAGTAGGCTGCAGATAGTGACGTCCTCCCCAAGCGCACAGTATGGAAAGGGAGGGGAAAGGAGTAACTTTACAGGGAGAGAGCTGATGACTGCTACTCAGACAAGTGATCAAGGCCAAGATCAATAGCCACAAATCATGTTGATATGTGCTTGATACTATGTGATGAAAATGACACTTTACGTTTGTGGTCTTCCTCCCAGTAACCCATAACCCCAGCCTTGTGAGAAAAACAGACAGACTCCAAGAGTGGGCTATCCAACAAAATTGCTGGCTGACCAGTACCCCTCAAAACTATCAAGGTCATCCAAATCAAGGAAAGTCCGAGAAACCATCACAGCCAGAGGAGCCTAAAGACACGGCCGGGTGCAGTGGCTCATGCCTGTAATTCCAGCACTTTGGGAGGCCGAGGCGGGAGGATCACCAGGTCAGAGTTTAAGACCAGCCTGACCAACATGGTGAAACCCCATCTCTACTAAAAATACAAAAATTAGCCAGGCGTGGCACGTGCCTGTAGTCCCAGCTACTCAGGAGGCTGAGGCAGAAGAATGGCTTGAACTCCGGAGGTGGAAGTTGCAGTGAGCCGAGATTGGGCCACTGCACTCCAGCCTGGGCAACAAGAGTGAAACTCTGTCTCAAAAAAAAAAAAAACAGACGAAAGACACATAACTACTAAATGTAAAAGACATTAGGTAAAAACAATCTAAATAAACTATGAAATTTAGTTATTAATAACAATAATGTGTCAAGGAAAGTATCTACCAAGAATTGTAACAAATCATAACAAATAGTAACATAAGGTATTACTCATAGGAAAATTAGAGGAGGTATATATGGGAACTCTCCGTAATATTGTCTCAATTTTTCTATAAATCTAAAAATGTTCTAAAACATAAAGTCTATAAATTTTAACATTAATACCTTTAATTAAGGCATTAATTAATTAATTTTAAAAGGTATTAATCATGGCATTGCTGAGCGGTTCAATGAAATAATGCCCATCACAGCACCTAACACATTCTAAGCGCTCAAAAAAGTTATGTTATCATCAATATCATCATTATCATCATCATTCTAGGCACTTAGAACAACAGCACATGCAAAGGCACAGAAGTTTAGAAGGGAGAGGCAGATGGGAGACAGGATCCTGAAGGCCTTGAGTGCTGAGCTGGGGCCTTTGGAAGGTATTTATGGGGGAAGGATACATGCTGGCCCACCTTTGCCCCACCAGTCTCCTCCCTAACCACCTGGAAAGCTGTGCTCCAGCCAGCCAAAGTGAGCTGCCATCTAAAGCCTTGCTATCTCACTTCTGAGGACGTTGCATATGCTGTTCCCTCTGCCTGGAACACCCTCCCTTGCCCTTTCGCCTCACCTTTTCTGACCACCTTCAATTTATCCTTCAGGTCTTAGCTTAGACATTTTCTTAAAAGCCTTCCAGAACCTTCCAAGATGCTATGAATATGATTTGGTTGGAGGCAGTTGGGGTGAGGTGCAGGAAGCTAGGGATGGAGAGACTGAGCTCAGCTCTTTGCCGCTGGCACCCATCCCCCTTTCCCCCCAAATCCAGCCATACTAGATGCTGCCCTGTCTCTGAACACACCATCCACCTTCATGATGCCTGGCCTCTGCTCATGCTGTTCCCTCTGTCTGGTATTCTTAGTCCTTTTCTCCTCATCTCATCTCTGTAGTGAACACTTACTTATCAAGTCTTAGCTCAAACATCACCTCCTGTGTGAAGCCATTCTAGATCCTTCACATAGAAAGGGCACTTTCCTCTGGTTCCCAAGGTGTCCATGGTCTTTCTGCCACACTGCTGGCAACACACTCATCACACTGCATCGGAATAAATGTTTGCTGAATGAATGGACAGCAAGCCCACTGTCATCCTCCCCAATTCTGCAAAGCTTTCCTCTAGAAGGCCCTCCATGGCAGCTCCAGCCCATTAACCCCTCTCCCTTTCTTTTTTTAGCAGTTAGCCCCTACTTGTATTCTAACTATTGTGTGTGTAAGAATCAATCTCTTGGATTAGAGTAAATTATTTAAGGAAGGAACCATGTCTCACACTTTCTGTTTTTTCACTCATTCAAGTATTTACAAAGCACCTACTCCAATGTTTCAGTTAGGGTCCCAGGCTCTGGAGAGGCAGCAGTGAAGAAGACCCCAGCTCTGCACAAATAGGGCACTGTCTTAACCAGACTATGCCACAGTAACAAAGAACTCCAAAATCCCAGTGACATAGCACAAGCGTCATTTATTGCCCACTTGTGCCACATGCCCATCATGGTTTCTCTGCTTTAGTTACTCAGAGACCTAGGCTGAGGAGTCCCTTCCATTTTGGAGCTGCACCCACTGGAACTTGTGACCTTCTCAGTTACCATGGCAGGAGAAAAGAGAATAGATGGTTTTTCTGGTTGTTGTTGTTGTTGTTGTTGTGAGATGGAGTTTCACTCTTGTTGCCCAGGCTGGAGTGCAATGATGCGATCTTGGCTCACCGCAACCTCCGCCCCCTGGGTTCAAGTGATTCTCCTGCCTCAGCTTCCCGAGTAGCTGGGAATTACAGGCACATGCCACCATGCCGGGCTAATTTTGTATATTTAGTAAAGACGTATTTCTCCATGTTGGTCAGGCTGGTCTCAAACTCCTGACCTCAGGTGATCTGCCCACCTCAGCCTCCCAAAGTGCTAGGATTACAGGCGTGAGCCACCACGCCCAGCCGAGAATGGATGATTTTTTTCAGGCATGGATTTTTCACTGCTTCTGCCTGGAGGTGACACACACACCCCTTCTCACCATCCATTGGCCAAGACTAGTCACATGGTCCTGCCTACTGCAAGGGAGGCTAGGAAATACAGTGCTACTCTGGAAAGAGAATAGACTGGACATGGGTGAGCTCTTCCACTGTCCCAGGAGAAAGAATTTAGCAAATAATTACTGAAGTAATGCTTTAATTAGGTCTCATAAGTGCTACAAAGGCGAGGCTGGAAGTGTCTGGAGAGTGTCTGAGAGAAGATCAGGGAGGGATTCCCAGAGTAAGGGACATTTAAGCTGACACCAGGGAAGAGTGTTTCCAACAGAGAGAACAGTACATGAAGGTTCTGGGGCAGGGAGGAGTTTGACACATTGAAGGGCCAGAAAAGAGAGGGCAGCTGTGAAGTGACACTCAGGGCTAGATGTCCCAGGCAGGCCCAGATAGGTAAGGGTTTAGGATTTTAGCTTAAGGGTAAAGGAATTCCCAGGAAGGTGTTAAGCAGAGATGTGATATCGGCAGAGTTTTCTCCAAAAGGTCCATGTGGTTGCTGAGGAGAGAATGGGCTGGAATGGGCAGAGTAGGGAAGCGGTGGGGGTGCTGGGGGCAGTGAGGAGACTTTCAGAATCCTCCAGGTGAAAGGTGGCAATGGTTTGGACCTTGGCATTGGCAGAGGTGGAGAGAAGTGGACAAACATGGGATTTTTTTTTTCTTTTTTTTAATTTTATTATTATTATACTTTAAGTTTTAGGGTACATGTGCACAGTGTGCAGGTTTGTTACATATGTATACATGTACCAGGCTGGTGTGCTGCACCCATTAACTCGTCATTTAGCATTAGGTATATCTCCTAATGCTATCCCTCCCCCCTCCCCACACCCCGCAACAGTCCCCAGAGTGTGATGTTCCCCTTCCTGTGTCCATGTGTTCTCATTGTTCAATTCCCACCTATGAGTGAGAATATGCGGTATTTGGTTTTTTGTTCTTGCGATAGTTTACTGAGAATGATGATTTCCAATTTCATCCATGTCCCTACAAAGGACATGAACTCATCACTTTTTATGGCTGCATAGTATTCCATGGTGTATATGTGCCACATTTTCTTAATCCAGTCTATCATTATTGGACATTGGGGTTGGTTCCAAGTCTTTGCTATTGTGAATAGTGCCGCAATAAACATACGTGTGCATGTGTCTTTATAGCAGCATGATTTATAGTCCTTGGGTATATACCCAGTAATAATGGGATGGCTGGGTCAAATGGTATTTCTAGTTCTAGATCCCTGAGGAATCGCCACACTGACTTCCACAATGGTTGAACTAGTTTACAGTCCCACCAACAGTGTAAAAGTGTTCCTATTTCTCCACATCCTCTCTAGCACCTGTTGTTTCCTGACTTTTTAATGCAAATCAAAACACGGGATTTATTAAGGAATCAGCCCTACCAGGACTTGGTGACTGATAGATGCAGGGAGTAAGAAAGCAGGAGGTGTTCAGGTGACTCACAGGTTTTGCAGCCCTCATAGTGCCCAGCACAAGGCTGGCTCCATTACATTGTATCCCCAGCATGTTCACCATGGGACCTTGACCTTGGACTCATCTGGGACATCTAGCCCTCAGTGTCATTTTGCAATCCCACCTCGTTCCACTCCAGATTCCCTGTTCTTTCTGTCCCTTCAGTGTGGCAAGCTCCTGCTTGCCTCATAGCCTTCACACTCCATTCTCTCTTTTGCAAATACTTCTCTCAGCTCCTCTCTGGTGTCGGCTTAAATGTCCCTCTCTGCCATCAAGCTAGCTAACCACCTCCTCGTTCTGCAGGAGGAGGGGTGTACCTCCCATCAGAACTAAAAACGCTCTCAAGCATCAACCATGCACCACCTTCTTCTTCTTCTTCTTTTCTTCTTGATTCTTCTTCTTTTTTTTTTCTTCAACTTTTAAGTTCCAGGGTACATGTGCAGGATGTGCAGATTTGTTACATAGGTAAATGTGTGCCATGGTGGCTTGCTGCACAGATCAACCCATCACCTAGGTATTAAGCCCAGCATCCATTAGCTGTTCTTCCTGATGCTCTCCCTCCCCCTGCTCCCCAAATAGGCCCCAGTATGTGTTGCTCCCTCACTATGTGTCCATGTATTCTCATTGTTCAGCTCCCACTTATAAGTTAGAATATTCAGTGTTTGGTTTTCTGTTCCTGCATTAGTTTGCTGAGGATAACGGCTTCCAGCTCCGTCCATGTCCATACAAAGGACATGGTCTCACTCCTTTTTATGGCTGCATAATATTCCATGGTATATATGTAGCACATTTTCATTATCCCGTCTATCATTAATGGGCATTTTGGTTGATTCCATGTCTTTGCTACTGAACACATGCACTTTCTACTTGGCCCCCCACAGTAGTCTTGAGAGGCAGGCTGGTAGGAATATTATCCCCATTTCACAGTGGAAAAAACTGAGGCCAGAGAAGGGAAGTGGTTGGCTATATCTTGGGGCCAGCCCTCTAGCTAAGGTCCTCTAGCTAAGGTCCTCTAACTCCTGGTTCAGAGTTTCTTTTACTGCAGTGCCTGGTGCATAGTGGGTGCTGTATGGCATTTGCCAAGAGAATAAATGAATGAATGAATGAATGAGCACATGACTGTCTGCCCATTCACTTCTTTACCTTTGCTCATTTTGTTTCCCTCAAAGAGGCTGCAGATTGAGCTAATAGATTAGGTTTAAGAGTCCCAGAGAGCTCTTTGAACCCTAGCTTTGTCATTTAAAGATAGTGACTTTAGGCAAGTTTCTTCCTCTCTCTGCAAATTAAGGATGCAAATACCTACTTTATAGAGCAGGTATTAAAAGAGAACGTGTGGGTTAGGCCAGAGTAATGTTGGCTGCCTGTTCTTCAGGGACCTGTTCCCACCTTGCCTCCCTTGGAAAATCTTCCCTGAGAACACCAGCCTGCACTTACCCACACCCAATAAGAGCCTCTCAAGCCCTTCTCATCTGTACCTCCCAGGTTATGACCCAGATGAAAAGTGTCATTTAAACTGCAAACTAGATGCTCTGCCTTCCCAGGGCAGTGGCATAATTCACATCGGTGTGAAACTCAATCTCTGTGTACTCTCCTTTCCACTTTCTTGAGGGAGTGGGGCAGGAAGGGGAAAACTTCTACCACTTTCTCTGGGGAGACTCTGAGTATCATTTGGCCCTCTGTTAAGCAGAGATATGAACGGAGATTTGGGTAAACCAAAACTGTCCATGAGCTGAGCAGGAGATGGAGACCTAACTTGCTCTACATGATAAGCTGATGGGGATAATGGCCTATAAGTCTCTACATGGCATGGTCGCTGCCAACCCTTTCATCCCCAACTAGAACTGTTTTCCCCCTTGACCTCGGTGCTCCAGCCACACAAGCCCCCTGGAGTTCACAGAAGGCATGCTGATTCCTCTTGCTACAGGGACTTTGCACAGGCACTCCTCTCAGAATGTGCTCCCCAACCATCTCTGCCCTGTCACCTAGCAAGCTCCTCCTCACCCAATATGTCGTGGCTCACAGCCACATCCTGAGGGTGACCTTCTGCCACCTTCAGGATACTCTCGTAGCTCCATGGACCTACCTTTCCTTTTTTGCAGACTTATCTCAGCTGTAATTATTCATTCTGATTTCTAATTGTTTGCTTTGACATCAGATTGTAAGCTCAATACATATTTCTTCCTTCGTGCAATAAAAAGTGACGGAGATTGAATTTTTGAAGGTGAAGGGGCTCAGAAAACGAACAGGTTGAAATATTTGAGCATTATCTTGAAGTGTGGGGGTGATCCATAAAATGGGAGAGCCTGAGAAGAGCAGTGGCCGGCACTGGTGGCTGAAGGACTCTGAAGAGCAAGGCTAGCCATTATTCAACTTGCTCCCCTTTGCATTGCTATGATACAACCCGTCTCCTTCAACCTCAGTAAAATAACCTGCATACTGAATGTGAGGTTGGCACAGGGTTGCCTGGCTTGGCACTGGGCAGAGAGGAAAGGTGAGCAGAGGAGAGACGAAAGGTTTGCTGGGAGGAGAAAACTGGGGCTGAAAGTAAGCGCAACTTTGCAAGTCACTGGAATTTGAAGAAATCTTGGGGCCATCACTGGATTTCTTCAAGATGTGAGACAGGAAATTCCAGTCCATTTTTATCTAAATCTCAAAGGACTAGTAATCTGGGTTCTCAGCAGGAAGAATGCTGTGACTGATTAGCAATGTCTGTCATGGGCAGTGACAACTGGTTACACAGATCTGCAGTTGAGCTTAGCGTTCTCTTAGCCAGAGGGTGAAGACTATGTCTTAGTCATCTTTCACCATCAGTCACCATCAGCAGTGAGCTGGGGGTCATGGGATGGAGGGTGATAGCAGTGAAATGGGCAGGAGAGCAGAGCCTTGACCAGGCAGGGCAGGACATGGGGCACCAGGTCCTGACAATGTCAAATCCTGGAGTGAGCTTGGGCAAGCCATGTTGCATCTCTGGGCTTCAATTTCTTCAACTTTGAAATGGGCCAGTAGTACCTGTGGCAAGTTATAAGGCAAGAGCGTTAGTGCTTTGAGGTCAGATATACAGGGTTCAAATCTTGGTTCCCACTAGCTTTAGGACCTAGGAAGATCTCAGTCTTCTCACTTATAAAACTTCACAGGTCAGTGTGCCAGGATTAGAAGTAGTACACACCAACAATTAACTAGCATTTGCTACAAGCAAGGCACCTTGCTGGACTTTTGGGGACTTGACCTCACCCAGAGAAAGGAGAGTGCCCAGCACAGTGCCCAAAAGCCAACCAGTGCTCAATGACTGTTCACTCCCTTTTTCCTACCGAGTCTAAGGAGCTCATGGGTGTGGAAGGGCTCTATCATCCATAAATTGTCTTTGGAAAGCGAGGCTGATGACAGTAACTACTTACAGCCTTTCCCCCAGCTGGGCTGACAATCCTCCCATGCTGGACCCTCGCAGCACATCTGGACCCAGCTCCCTTTCATGACTGGCCCGGGGACTGCCAGAGGAAAAGGGCAGAAGTGCCATAATGAAAGGGCTGACAATTACCTTCCCTCTTAATTACCATTTGCAGTAACTAAATAATAATAGCCTTTTGTTGGCCCTGAGAATTCAAAGCAGCCCACATCATAACATCTGGTTCTGCCTTTTGCCAGGAATTGAATGCCCATAGGGACAAGATGGGGAAATTGAGGCAGGGGGGATAAGGCTAGCCATTCTTAAGTCACACCGAAATCAGAATGCCAGCGTTGAGGCAAGGTCCTTAAAGAAACGACTCCAAGTGGCAGATAGCCGCAGCCCTGCATTTTGGGTGCCAGCTCAAACCACTCACAAGCTGTTTGGTTTGGGTGGTTCACTCCCCTCTTTGTGCCTCAGTTACTCCATATGTAAAATGAGATGGAGTCAATACTTGACCTGCCCTGAGCACATTGTTCTAGACTTTACTTTGTTCATACATAGTAATGGGAAATTCTTTTTGCAAACTTTGGGTTGCTAGAAATAGAAATCCACCATAGACCAGCAAATAAACAGAAAAAAATGGGTTTTTTCTTACCAATTACCAGTCTACTAATTCTAGAAAGGTTTGAACAGCCGGAGGTCCTGAGACCTCTGCTTTTTGTGTGTGAAAAAAGCAGAGGGCTCAGGAACAATTAAACCAGAGACCAGGACAGCTCAAGGCCTCCTTCCTCTCTGCACCTCTTGAACATCAGCTTTATTCTTTCTCCACCTTTCTTCAGAGGGTGAGGAACATGGAGCACCAACAGCTACTCCAACCTACAGTTCAGACTGTCAGCCACCTATAGGCATCTACCCTCACTGGTCTGGCTTGAGCCAGGCAGCCACCCTTGAACCAATAACTGCATCCAGTAAGGCAGGGTCTATAATGGCCTATAGCAACTTCAGGGATGGAGTAAGAGAAGGGGTCAGTCACAGAATTAGTAGGAGCCACTAGGCAGGCAACATAATAGTCATCCACTAAAACAAAAGTCCTGCACGTGGCCTGCAAAACAGTGAAGGGAAAGTTGCTGTAAAATCAAAGTAACGGCATAAATCACCAGGAACAGAGAAATAGCAGAGGCTCCCCTTGGAGGGGAAGGAGAGAGCTGTACCATCTCAGGTGGGCTTGACTTCAGGCCTCAGCCCTCTGAGCTGGGGACCCGGTCCTATGTGAGCATCCCCTTTGATCACTACACCGACCTGGAAAAAAGCAATTCCCAGGCTTTTCCATGACCTGAGTGAACATCGATTGGTGCTGCCTGCCAGGCCCCTTCTTTGGGGGTGTTTCTGGTGGGGACCAGCGGGTCACATAACCCAAGCCAGGCCAATCAGAATCCTTCTCCTGGTCTTTCCTTGAGAGACACCCAAGGCCACGGCCCCATCCAAGACAACAGACATCCCATGACAAGAGGGCAGCATTCACCTGCCTGGTCCCAGCCACCCCGGAGTTGGGCCTAACTGCAAGCTCGTCCCTTGGTTTGGCTATATTGAGTCAATCAAATCCCACTTTGAGTAGGTGTATTCACTTACTGGGACTGTTATAATAAACTACCACAAACTCAGTGGCTTAAGACAACAGGAATTTATTCTCTGGAGGCCAAAGTCCAAATAGAAGACATCAGTAGGACGATGCTGCCTCCTCCTAAGGCTCCTAAGGCTCTAATCCTGTCTTGTCCCTTCCAGTTTCTGATGGGTGCATAACTCTGATCTTTGCCTTTGTCTTCCCACGGCTGTCTCTCTCTCCCTCCCTCTCTCTCTCTCCCTCCCTCTCTCTCTCTCTGTTTGAGATAGGGTCTTGTTCTGTCACCCAGTCTGGAGTGCAGTGGTGCGATCATGGCTCACTGCAGCCTTGATCTCTCGGGCTCAAGTGAGTCTCCTACCTCAGCCTCCTGAATAGCTAGGACTACAGGCACATGCCACCATACCCGGCTAATTTTTAAAAATTTTTTGTAGAGACAAGGTCTCGCTATGTTGCCCAGGGTGGTCTCAAACTCCTGGCCTCAAGCGATCTTCCCGTTTGGGCCTCCCAAAACACTGAGATTACAGGCATGAGCCACCGCATCTGGCTTCCTTCCATCTCTTATAGGGACACTTGCTGTTGGATTTTTGTTCACAGTTGTATGCCTACCCAGGTAGTAATCCAGAATGATCTTCAGATCTCATCTCACGATCCTTAATTATATATGCAAAATCATTTTACCAAATAAGGTCATATTTACAAGTTCTGGGAGGTAGGACATGGGCATATCTCTTTTTTTGGGGGGGGTGGGCACCATTTAACCCACTATAGCAAGCCTATGTCATTTGTAACCAAAAAAAAAAAATCCCTCGTATATGCCTCAGGATTAGGCATGGATCAGTCCTCCTCACTGTGTTCTGGTCCTGAACTCTGCAGCAACATTTTAATAACTAACGCCAATCCTTTCTGAGAATATGATCCATCTCTGAGCCCCAGGTTTCGTTTTCCACCTGTAAAAATGGGGCAAATACCATCTAAATGGTGGTTGAGTGGATTAAATGAAGGGTCATCGGTCAGACCCAGCCTCACACTTTAAACATCAGAGCTTTTTCCCAGCCTTGACGGTGGACCTGAGCACTCAGGCCACTGCGAAGGAGCAGCCCTGCTTACAAATGAGCAGGTTCATTCATCAAATTCCCAGGAGTCCTGGCAGCCTGAGTTCACCCAGACTAGACCCTGTGCACCTGACAAAAACAAATTTCTGCTTCTGCAGAGCTGAGGGCTGGAGCCTCTGGCTAAGTCTGTCAGCCTTGTAGAATGACAGGAATCCGAAGGGTGATAAAATGAGGTTGGCAGTCCCATGAAGAAAATCCCAGAGATTAAACCCAAAAAACCCAACACACTATTAATAGCTGTTTCTTATTGTGTACCTCCTCCAAGCCAGGACCACACTCAGGCCCTTGCTCCCACTCCCTTTTAATCCTCACCACAATCCTATGAGGCAGCTCTCATGATCCCCGTTTTACAAAGTTGTTGAGGCTCAGAGAGATGAAGCCAGTGATCTAAGGCCACACAGCAGAGTAAATTGTGTAGCCTGAGGCAACTCTGTAACTGTCACCTCAGCCATGATAAGTGCCTTCCCAGTCTCTCCTCCCCACAAAGGGTGGCATCAGAGCAATTAGCACCACGGTGAAATAGGATTCTGAAATATGAACTGAAGGGCTTTCGCTCACAAAATGTACTTGTCCCCTTGGTCATTCCTCCATGGACTTTGTCTTCTTCGCAGTAGTATGCCCAGTGATTAAAAGAGTGCCTAGCACATACTCTGTACTCAATAAACATTTGTTGAATGAATGAATTCAGTTAGTGAGGGCATTCCGGTGGTTAGTGCCTCAGGGAAGAGATGACGTGATAACACAGACAACAAAGGGATCCTGGTCTGGCCTTTAAAGTGTCAAAACCCTAGGCCCAGACAGAAGACCAAAGAGCTGGGAAAGCATGTGATATATAAGGAAACAGTTCATCCCTGATACTAGAACACACATCTCCTGGCCCTGCCCCTCTGGGAATGACAGGAAGGGGAAGGAGAATCAGAGGGGAAGCAAAAACCAAAAACAAAGCTCTCTGCTTTGTAAAAGCACTTGAAAAACAGAAAGTACTGTAGACATTATAGTGATTACACAGGGGAACCTCAATCCCGCTTCCCCCATCCCATCCCTCCACTGACAATTCTTTCATCAGTCTCCAAATCCATGGACACTTTTCCTTTTTTTGTAAATTACACATATTTTTTTCCATCCTAAAAATGATGCATGCTCATGATAGAAAATACATAAAAGTTGGCCGGGCGCAGTGGCTCACGCCTGTAATCCCAGGACTTTACAAAGGAGGCCGAGGTGGGCGGATCACGAGGTCAGGAGATCGAGACCATCTGGCTAACACGGTGAAACCCTGTCTCTACTAAAAATACAAAAAAAAAAAAAAAAAAAAAATTAGCCAGTTGTGGTGGTGGGCGCCTGTAGTCCCAGCTATTCAGGAGGCTGAGGCAGGAGAATAGCATGAACCTGGGAGGCGGAGCTTGCAGTGAGCCGAGATCGCACCACTGCACTCCAGCCTGGGCAACAGAGCGAGACTCCGTCTAAAAAAAAAAGAAAAGAAAATACATAAAAGTCAAAGGAAAACAGGAAGAATCTCCTTCAGGTCCATCAGTTAATAATAACTAAGATTTTGATGTATTCCCTCCAAACACTTTTAAAAGTTGTGGTGATTTGGGGCCAGGTGTGGTGGCTCATACTTGTAATCCCAGCACTTTGGGAGGCCAAGGCAGGCAGATCACCTGAGGTCAGGATTTCAAGACCAGCCTGGCCAACATGGTGGAACCCCCATCTCCGCTAAAAAAAAAAAAATACAAAAATTAGCCGGGTGGGGTGGCGGGTGCACCTGTGGTCCCAGGCGCACCTGTGGTCCCAGCTACTCTGGAGGCTGAGGCAGGAGAATCACTTGAACCCAGCAGGCAGAGGGTTTCAGTGAGCCAAGATAGCGCCACTGCACTCCAGCCTGGGCAACAGAGCAAGACTCCATCTCAAAATAACATAACATAACATAACATAACATAACATAACATAACATAACATAACATATAACATAACATAACATAACATAACATAACATAACAACAGTTGTGGTGATTTGGTAATATAAAAGCATATATAATTATTTTGAATATCTCTCATTATAATACGTTGTCATTGGGGAAAAAAATAGAACAGAAAGAAAAAAAGAAAGAAAACATAAATATTAAACAGAATCCCCCAATCTCAGACACAATCCAGGTTCCTCCCTCCACCTCCTACTGTTTTCTGGGACTTGTGGTTTTGGTAAGAATGTTTTTTTAAGGACATATATGGGGAAGGGAGGAGAGGAAGCAGCACTTTGGCTTGTCCAAAACAGGATTTATGACTTAGAAACACAACAACTGCCCATTTTTCTGGTTGCAACATGTCTTCAGTTTCTGAACCAGGAGCAGAGAGTTGGGGGAAAATGAGATATTTACACCTTGCACTTTCTTGTCAAGTACAACAGGGGGTTTAATTCCACTTCTCAACCCACCTCCATCACTTCCTAATCCATGGGAAGTCTTGATTCTGGCCATGGGTTGATTTTCAATGCTGGTTTTCAGTGTCTTTATTAGAGAGTTTTTGTCTTTTTCTGGGTCTTCACAGGTATGTTAGTGGGTGTATCACTAACTGCTTGCTAGGATCCACTTTATGTATTATTGACAAATTATAATTTTGTATATTTATGGGGTATAAAGTGATGTTATGTGCAGAGTGTGGAATGAGAGAACCCACTTTAAAAGTTCATCCTTATCCTATTTGACCTCTCATGGCATTTCTCCCCAGCAACCACTTCCTCCTGCTCAAAATGCTCACCTCCCTTGATTTCTGTGACACCACGGTCACTGCACTCTCCCTTTGCCTTCTGATCTGTCCTTTTCTGTTCATTTTGCTGGTTCCTCTTCCTCGGCCATCTTTCCCTAGGGTTCATTCTCGCTCTCTCTTCCATCCCCTCCATGACTTACACAAGGTTAATTCTCCCTCCCTGATCCATCCCTGCAGCCTCAGGACCACATACTCAGTGGCTTGCTGCACACCTCCCCCTGCTCATCCCTCAGGAATCTGAGATTCCACGTGTCCACAGCCTCCTCATCACCTTTCCTGGTATTTGTTCTTCTTGCTGGACTGATGCTCTCTCATCCTCTTCCATTCACCCACAAGGGTTGGCTCAGTGTCATCTTTAGCTGTCTCTCCCCTTCACCCCACATACCACTGAGTCCAGCTTAACTTGCTTGGTGGTGGGGGTTGGGGGTTGGTACATTTTCATTGTGAAATAATTTCAGGGCCAGGCATGGTGGCTCACACCTGTAATCCAGGTACTTTGGGAGTTCAAGGCAGGAGGATGGCTCCAGGCCAGGAGTTCGAGACCAGCCTCGGCAACACAGTGAGGTGTTCTAATATTTCCCTTTTATTTCTTCTGGCAGCATAAAACCTGCATCTTCTGTTGTTTCTCTCAGCTCTCTTCTTTGAGATTTGATCGTTTTTTCTGTGTAAATACTCATTCCTTTATGATTTGTTATTGCATAGTTAGTGGACTTTTCCATGATTTCTGTACACCAATCTTCAAGGAGAAATATTTATTTATTTGTTTATTTACTTATTTATTTTAGTGTAAACATAACTTTGTAAAACATTTTATTCGTACATCTTTTTTTTTTTTTTTTTTTTTTTTTTGAGATGGAGTTTAGCCCTTTGGCCCAGGCTGGAGTTAAATGGCATGATCTCGGCTCACTGCAACCTTCACCCCCACAAGGTAGAAGCGATTCTCCTGCCTCGGCCTCTCCAGTAGCTAGGATTATAGGCACCCGCCCCCACACCTGGCTAATTTTTTTATTTTTAGTAGAGATGGGGTTTTGCCATGTTGGCCAGGCTGGTTTCGAACTCCTGATCTCAGGTGATCCACTGACCTCAGCCTCCCAAAGTGCTAGGATTACAAGCGTGAGCCACCGTGCCCAATCCATACTTAATTTTTTAAAGCTTGATATTTTACTCTCCAGTGATCAGGACTGATTTTTGTGTCAGATTCACCTTACCTAAAACTTCACACTTGAAAAGGACAACTCGGAGTGGGGGGAATTGTCATGTACAGCAGAAAGCAAAATCTCAACAGATGCCCCCTTTGGATTACCCAGCACTTCAAAGGTTGGGGTTCACTTTTCAAGCACTGTCTCTACTGCATGCACAGCTTTGTATGGTGCAATCATTTTGCGTGGGAAAGTCTTTCCACTGTCACACCCTTATTCTGCAGCATCTGCCACCAGCAAAGTGAGATTGAAAAGCATGGGCACATTTTTTCCAAAGTTCTGTAAAGTGTCACACATGGGGGGAAAACGCCAGGTAATCACATAGAATGTCAGAATTGTACTCAGGTTCAGTTTCTTTGCCATCACTCTGCTATCACTGCTTGTTTTGAGTCTACTATTTAAACACAGGGATATGGGATATGATGGGTTGGAGGTGCAAACTGCACCAAAGTTAGCTTGAACAAGAAGAACCAAAGTGAATGTACTCTGTAAACAAACAGATACATTTTGCAGAGTTTACATATACCAGGGCAAAATGTCTACCTGGGAATTCGCCAAATAAATTTCCACTTTGAACCTAACATTTATGAAAAGATAAGTAGTAAGAATTTGCTCGTTTGAATTGTACATATGTATGTGTCTATGTGTGTGTGTTTATGTATATACGTATATGTATACTGAATATACAATTATATCTAAAAGCAATGGGAGCAATTGCTCAGATGTTTTAAGGGAGGACTGTTTTATCACTGAATTGTTGGCACATGGTGATAATAAAAAGCACCTCAATTTTATTCTGTTTTACTACTTTTAAATTCTTAAAATACACCACTCACTGCCTGCACCCAGACCAGATGATTCCTGCCCTTGGTATGTCACTGATTCAGTGCCTCATATCAGGAAGCAGGTGATTGTCAGTTTGTTCCAATATAGGCTGCGTTAACTTTGATCACTTGATGAAGGTGGAGTCCCCTGTAAAGTTACATGTTTCCCTTTGCCACTAATAAGGAACATGAGGAGATACTCTAAGACTACACTAATATCCTGTTTCTCATCAGGCTTTCACCCGGGAGTTCTACCACCCTCTGATGATTTTCCAACTTTCATTTCTATATTTAGTAGTTGGCATTCTACTGTAAGAAAAAGCATTCCCTTCTCCCTACTTTATTTCCTTATTTATGTCAGTATGGATACATAGATTCATATTTTTTCAATGGGTGATAGTCTGTTACTATCATTATTTATTTTGGTTTTCAAATTATCCCTGATTTGGCCAGTGGGAGCATTTTCAGGTTGGTTCCTATGTCCTTCTGACATGTTCCCATCTGATATTATTTTGTTCTGTGTCTCCACCCAAATCTCACCTTGAATTGTAATCCCTGTAATCTCCACGCGTCAAGGGCAGAACAAGGTGGAGGTAATTGGATCATGGGGGCGGTTTCCCCCATGCTGTTCTCGTGATAGTGAGTGAGTCTCATGAGATCTGATGGTTTTATGAATCTGGCATTTCCCTTGCTTGCACTTACTCTGTCCTGCCCCCCCGTGAAGCAGGCGCCGGCTTCTCCTTTGGCTTCCGCCATGATTGTAAGTTTCCTGAAGCCTCCCCAGCCATGCAGAGCTGTGAGTCAATTAAACTTCTTTCTTTTATAAATTAGTCAGCCTCGGGTATTTCTTCATAGCCGTGTGAGAACGGACTAATACACTATCATTCTTTTGAGCACTTCCCTACTCTCTGATGTGTACCACTATGTATTATTAAAAACCCATGTGAGTATATGTACCAATAAGTATATGAGTACCAGGAAATGATCTAGGGGACCCCAGAGGGAACATTTGGGGCCCCCATTAGGGCCCATGTGTGGGATCTTGCCAACAACATTGGAACAGGAGAGAGCAAATCTGAGATCTACCTTTAGCTTTGTCTGCAACTCCCCACCAGAGTGAGTGTGCTGCCACTGTTCTGTCCCTTATAAATAGTCTGGCATATAATAATCTATTATTAGTGGTATTTGATAATAGTGCCACAGACACAAATTGGGGGGATGGAGTAGGTGTTATCAGGCTCACAGTGGTACTCCCAGAACTAATTCACTGTGTTGGTAGTCTCCATGCCCTCAACCAGTACCTTCTGGGAAACCACTCCTGCTGGGGCTACCATAACAAAATGCCGTAAGCTGGATGGATTAAACAACAGAAATTCATTTTCTCACAGTTCTGGAGTTCTGGAGGCTGGAAGTCCAGGATCGAGACACTTGCATGGTCCGGTTCTGGTGAGGCCTCTCTCCTCAGCTTGCAGAGGGGGCTTTTCATTGTGTCTCCACATGGCCTTTTCTCTGTGTGCACACATCGAGAGGGAGAGAGGGAGAGAGAGACAGAACGCTCAGGAGGTGTCTCTTCCTCCTAAGGACCCCAGTCCTATCGGATTAGGACCCCACCCTTATGACCTCATTTAACCTTAATTACCTCCTTTAAAGGCCCTGTCTCCAAATCAGTCACATTGGGGGTTAGAGCTTTAACATATGAAGTCTGGGGAGACACAATTCAGTCCATAACAACTCCCTTCGCTCTGGCTACATGACCCTTCCTTTCTAGCTGCATTGATTGGCTAACGTGCAAGCACCTGACCTAGGCTTGGCCAATCACAGCACCTCACTTTCCTCAGCTATTGTGATTGGTTCAGCCAAGGTCACATGACTCAAATGGGCTTTCCAAGGGATTTTATTTTTTAGTTTGAAGCAGAGATCTCAATTTTTTATTTTTTTATTTTATTTTATTTTATTTTTATTATTTTATTTTATTTTATTTTATTTTATTTTTTATTTTATTTTATCTTATCTTATCTTATCTTATTTTATTTTATTTTATTTTATCTTATCTTATCTTATTTTATCTTATTTTATTTTATTTTATTTTATTTTATTTTATTTCGAGATGGAGCCTCACACTGTCACCCAGGCTGGCGTGCAGTGGCGGGATCTCAGCTCACTGCAACCTCTGCCTCCCAGATTCAAGTGATTCTCCTGCCTCAGCCTCCTGAGTAGCTGGGATTACAGGCGCCCGCCACCACGCCTGGCTAATTTTTTTGTATTTTTAGTAGAGACGGGGTTTCACTATGTTGGCCAGGCTGGTCTCGAACGGCTGACCTCTGATCCACCCGCCTTGGCCTTCCAAAGGTGCTGGGATTACAGGCGTGAGCCACCGCACCCAGCCACAATTTTTTTTAAATTAAAGGCTAGATAGTAAATATTTTCAGCTTTGAGAGAGAAGGAGTATATGGTCTCTGTCACAACTATCAATCCTGTGTTAAACTCTGCCCTTGCAGGTAAAAGCTCTACGAAGTGATTCATAGATTTCATAGATGCTCATTTTTATTAGCATGTAGTTCCAGCATCTTTAACACAGCCTTCAAGGTTTCCCTGTCCTCAGCAGCTGACAGAGTAAAGAAAGAGAAACCTCTACTCATATACCATTGGCCAGAACTAGTCACATGGCTCCACTTGGCTACAAGAGGCCTGGGAAATGGAGTTTACTTGTGGGCCCAGGAAGAAGAAATGGGTCTGATGTACATCCAGCCATCCTCTGCCAACGACTCCACCACAGATCATCATGAGGACTGAGGGAAAGAATACTGTAAAGACTTAGGACAGCGTCTGGTCCACATAAGCACGCAATAAATGTTAGCTACGATTATTACTGAAGCTTCAGGGGGAAAGAGAAAGCACTCTTTTCCTTTCTGGTAGTAGAGCCATATCGATGTAATCTTGGAGCAGCCAGCAGCCATGGCTGCAACTGTGAGGAGAAGGTCAGCGTAGGGAAGAGATGCTGACACACAGAAAGAGACCAGTGAGATAGTCCTGACTGCACAGAAGTGTCTGTTGCAATCAAGCCTGTCCTTCTGCAGCCTTGGTCAGTCTGCTCTTAACAACAACAAGAGTAACAGTACCTGACATCTATTAAACTGTGTTATGTGCCAGATGCTTCATTAAGCTCTTAACAGATAATATTTTTCTAATTCAAACCACAACCCACGGCAGGGGGAGGAGTCATTAAATCATTTTAAGGAGTTGATACCAGCATTTAACAAAAATTTTTAAATTTTATTTTTAATTGAAAAAATAATTGTATATATTTATGAGGTACGATGTGATGTGTGGTTTTGTTCTGTGGAGTTTTTTTGAGACAGAATCTCGCTCTGTCGCCCAGGCTGGAGTGCAATGGTGTGATCTCAGCTCACTACAACCTCTGCCTCCCAGGTTCAAGTGATTATCCTGCCTCAGCCTCCCGAGTAGCTGGGATTACAGGCATGTACCACCACGCCCAGCTAATTTTTGTATTTTTAGTAGAGACAGGGTTTCATCATGTTGGCCAGGCTGGTCTCGAACTCCTAATCTTAAGGGGTCTGCCCACCTCAGTGCTGGGATTACAGGTGTGAGCCACTGTGCTTGGCCACAATGTGATATTTTGATGTATGTTTACATAGTAGAATGATTAAATAAAGCTAATTAACAAATCCATCACCTCATCTACTTATCATATTTTTGTGGTGAAAACATCGAATGTCAGCATTTTTAAGAATAAACAAAATAGACTACACTAGACTAGACTAAACTAGAACATAAATTATCAGAGTATATCACATATAGTAGTAACGGCAAATATTGTGTATGTGTGTGTATATATATATATAATTTTTTTTTTTTTAGAGACAGAGTCTTGTTCTGTCACCCATGCTGGAGGCTACAGTATCTTGAACTCCTGGGTTCAAGCAAGTCTCCTGCCTCAGCCTCTTGAGTAGCTAGCTAGCTAGGACTGTAGGTGCACACCACCACACCTGGCTAATTTTTTTTCATTTTTTTGTAGAGACAGGATCTCACTATGTTGCCCTGGCTGGTCTCAAACTCCTGGCCTCAACCAATCCTCCCAAAGCCTCCCAAAGTACTGGGATTGTAGGCATTAGCCACTGCAACCGGCCTGTTTTATGAGCATTTGTCTTTGATTTATGTGTGTGCTGGGTGACGATATAAAGTATGTTTCTCAAGATGGGCTGCAGTCACTGCATTAATTCATTGCACTAATCCAGCCTTCACCTGGTGAAGGGGGTATTACTATAAGCCCATCCTATAGATAGGGAAGGTGAAGCCCTGAGAAGTGACCTCACTTGTGGGCTGCACAGTTAGAAGGGGCAACAGTCAGCACTTGCACCCCCACAGTCAGGCTCCTGAATCTCCCTCTAAGGTCTACCCTAACACTCTTCCAATAAATCAGTAACTTCTCTTTCAGCTTAAGCATCTTTAAGTTGGATTTCTGTGCTGTGCAAACCCAAGAGTCCTGACCAACAGAAGGAGGGAGGAAGAGCATTGACAGGACTGACAAAGGTCCGCTGCTTGACCAAACTCTAGTCAGGCTTCTAAACCTTCTCCTAGGTCCACCCATATGCCCACCCTGGCCTGTCTTCAGCAAGAATCCTGTTAGGTCAGTTTAGCCAGAATTCCCCTTATCTCTGATGTTTCCTCTTAGTAATTTTCCATGTACTGACCCTCACTTCTGGGCTATAAATTCCCACTTGCCCATTCCGTATTCAGCATTAAGCCCAATCTCACTCCTCCACTACAAAATCCTATTGCAGTGGTCCCTATACCTATAGTGACGGTCCTGAGTAAAGTCTGCCTTACTGCGCTTTAGCAAGTATCCTTGAATAATTTTTTCTTTAACAAGGCACTGGATGTGGAGAGAGGAGGCCAGGTCCTAGGCTAGGCTTAGCCTGGAGTTTGCTGGAGACCTTCAAAACGACACCTCACTTTTCCAAGTATCTGTTTCCTCCTCCTGGCAAATGAAGATGGCAATAGTGTCTCCCTTAGAGGCATCGCAAGGAAGAGAGATAACCTAGGAAAACTAATCATGTGTCTGGCCAGGAGTGCCTGGGGGGTGGGGTGGGACAGGGACAGCACATGCAAAGGTGTGGGGAAAGCATTGAGCAGAGCAAGGAGAAATCAGCACAGGAAAGCAGGTATTGCAGGGCCTCAGAGGCTGGGTGACAAGGAACATGGTCCATTACCAAGCAGAGTCCTGGGAGGTTCCAGAAGAGTAAAGTGAGGAGTTCCCAAGTGTCCTAAGGTACAGACAGACATTTCCTATGAGTTAAACTTGAGGAACACACAACATGGTGCCTCCATCACAGGTGGCTAACAGAGGAGAGTCAGGCATCTCATATCTATGACCCGGGACTGCAGGGGGAGTGAGGAAGCCCAATGTTCGACCTCAGCTGAGGCCTCAGCCATTCCCAGGGCTGAACAGCAGGCTCCTTGCAGAGCAGGAAGCCAGGAGCTGCTCAGAGGGCAGGCAGCTGTGAGGCCTCCTCTGGGAAACCACTCTTTGATCTCCCTGGCAGCAGAGGGGTCCCACTTCCTGCATCATAGAATGCCTGCTCTGGAAGGGACCTCAGAGTTCGTGGACCCAACCCCATTGGACAGATGGGGGTAATGCTGCCCTGAAAGGTGCAGGCTTTGGTCAAGGCTGCACAGGGAGCCAGTGGACAAGTCAGGACCAGAATCCCAGCCGCCATGCTGGTCCTGGACTTCGCTGTTCCTCCTGCTTCCTCTCGCTCAACGGGAAGGCAGCAGGGAGGGCCTGCTCCTTCCGATCTCTCTGATGCGGAGGATCCATTTCCTGCCAAAGCTGAATGAGTTCAAAGGCCCCTGGATGGTCGGGGGATCTGGACAGTACAAGATGGGGCAGGGGGTCTTTAAATCACAAAGACTACTTTCTCCTTTGAGATTTTTTTAAGTGGAAAGAAGCCAGTTTCCTAGCATTCCTTCTTCTGATGTAGCCCTTGGCAAAAATGATGACACAGCGTGGGTGGGGAGGGAAGGAAACTTAAGGTATTTGAGCTCCTACTGTATGCTGGGCTCTGTGCCATGTGAATATAACAGTCTTTCATGGCAGGTGTTAGTTTACTCATTTCAAAGTTGAGGAAATGGAGATAGAGGGAGGTGAAGTAACTTGTATAGGGTCACACAGCTAGGATTGGAGCCCAGGTTTCTCTGATTGAGGAGCAGTATTTGACTTTAGGCCACATCAGTACCCTAGGGATTGTATTCTGGGTAATCCGAGTTCCACTGCCCCATTCATTCTTCCAACAAACACTTGGTGAATGTCTGGTAGGCAGCAAGTGCTTCAAGTACAGGAATAATCATAAAAATAGATGAGATTTATTGACTACTTCCTATGTGTCAGGCCCCATTCATCCTAAGTGTTAACATGCAGAAACTCATTTAATTCCTGCAACAGTCATGTAAGGTGGAAACTATTAAATATCCCCATCTTAAGAGTGAAAGTGAGGCACACAGAGTTGAGAGGAGGCATCCCAGTTCCATATTTAGGAAGTGATGGAGCTGGAAGTCAAACTCTTGTGTGCCAGAGTTCACTCTCTGGACCACGGCACTGCACTACCCTGCCAGGGCTCCAGAGGCACAAAATCTCAGGGGAAGACAGACATGACTCCAGGTAACTGTAAGAAAGTGTAAAAAGGGGCCGGGCTCGGTGGCTCATGCCTGTAATCCCAACGCTTTGGGAGGCCGAGGCAGGCTGATCATTTCAGGTCAGGGGTTCAAGACCAGCCTGGCCAACATGGTGAAACCCCGTCTCTACGAAAAATACAAAAATTAGCTGGGCGTGGTGGCATGGACCTGTAATCCTAGCTACTCAGGAGGCTGAGGCAGGAGGATTGCTTGAGCCCGGGAGGCGGAGGTTGCAGTGAGCCGAGATTGCACCACTGCACTCCAGCCTGGGCGACAGAGCGAGACTCTGTTTCAAAAAAAAAAAAAAGTGTGAGAAGGGATGGGTGAGGGAAATGCAGGGCATTGCAGGCATACAGAGAAAAGGCAGGCTAAAGCCAGAATGGGTGGCCAGGAAAGGCCTCTGAGAGCACGTGACAATGCAATCAATGCCTGAAGAGTGAATCCTAGCTGGTCAGGCAGAAAGGAAATAGACTATCTCAGGCAGAAGGAGCAATCAGGGGAACTAAAGGATTTTGGTCTGGCCAGGGCTTAGAGTGAGAAGGGGAGTACAGAATGGGGAGATCTAAAGCTGAGGAGGATGGAAAGGAGCAGAGAGCCTGAAGAGTATTGAATGCCACATTAAGAAGTTTGATTTTTATCCTATGGGCAACTGAGTCGCAGTGCGTGACCCTGGACAAGCCACATAACCTCACTGCATTTCAGTTTTCTTCTTAGTAAATTGGGACTAAGAGAACCTATTTTGCATACTGGTAGTTATTCAGTGGAAGAAATGAGATGATGCATTTGTAGTAAGAACCTTACAAATGTTAGTCTCCAGCCTCCACCTCTCCACCACTGAAATGAAGAACACAGAGACGCAGTTGAAGAAGCAGATAAGTGTCACAGGAGTGGTGCCCTGTGCCCATCAGGAGGCTTCAAGCAAGGAACAGAAACCCCAACTAAATACGGCTTAAGCCATAAGGAGGTCATTTTCTCACATAATAACAAGAGTATAAGTTCTGGGGTTTGGAAATTCGGTGGCTTAATGATGTCTTCAAGCGGTGTCCGCTTCCTTCCCATACTGTCAATGAAGGCATTGACAGTATGGGATGACAGCTAGATGAATGCAGCAGTGTCAGCCACCATCCACAGACATGACAATGTCCAGTGAAAAATGCATTTCCGGCCGGACGTGGTGGCTCACGCCTGTAATCCCAGCACTTTGGGAGGCCGAGGCAGGCGGATTACTTGTGAGGAGTTTGAGAGCAGCCTTGCCCACATGGTGAAGCCTCGTCTCTGCTAAAAAATACAAAAAAAAATTAGCCTGGCATGGTGGCGTGAGCCTGTAGTTACTTGGGTGGCTGAGGCAGGAGAATCGCTTGAACCCAGGAGGTGGAGGTTGCAGTGAGCTGAGATCACACCACTGCACTCCAGCCTGGGTGACAGAGTGAGACTCTGTCTCAGAAAAAAAAAAAAAATACATTTCCACTTACGCATCTTTAAAGGAAGAAAACCTTTCCTGTAGACCTCTTCGTCAGACTTCCCCTTAGGTCCCATTGACCAGTATTGGCTTGCATGCCTTTTGCCAAACCAATATCTGGCAAGGGGAATATAATCTTTATGATTGGCTTAGACCAATCATGACTCATGCCCCAATACTGAGGAGTGCCCTGTCCTCTGAGTTCTTGGCCTCAAGGGAAAAGGACCCAAGCAAAACAGGCCTTTTCAGCCAGGAAGAAGGAGGGATGGATTTACATAGGCCATCAACATCATCTGTGACTCCAAGAACTGAGTCCAGGCTCTGGCCAATAACAGTAATTTCAGTTCCCACCTACTAATGGGCTTAGGCTCCAGCAACCTTCTATAGCCCCTGATGTCAGGACAGGATGAGAAAACATCCGAGCCTTAGAAGCTGCCTTAGTAGGGCTGAGGGAGCTGAGGTGTGTCCCCTGTACCCCCTTGTTCCAGCTCAGGGCCTCCGGAGGAATCCATCATTCACTCATTCAGTCTACAAATATTAATTGGACATCTATTTTGTAGTGGTGACACAATGATAATCAAAACCCAGCATGGACTCTGCCCTTACTGACCTCACTCTCTAGTTGGGGAGACAACAAAATAACTACACAGGCATGTGTAAAATGACAACTGTGTCAGTTGTGGACTGACAGGTAAGTGGTGCTATGGGAGGAAATATCAGGGGACTTGACCCCAGCAGGGAGATCAGGGACTGTGGATTCCACAGGTATCTTTTGGAGCCCAGGGGCAGCCACTTACTGGCTGTGCAACTTTGCAATGATAATTTGTTTGACATCTCCGTGCCTTGGTCTTCATTGGGAAATAGCTAAAGCAGGAGGAACTGTCTCTTAGGATTAGTAGAAAAAACAAATGAGATGATGTGGGCATCGTGCAATAACTGCAGTTCTAAGAAACCTCATGCAATCAACAATCCAGTAGGATAGCACAATGGTTGTGGCTCTGGCTCAAGCTAGACTATATGTGTTTGAGGCCCAGCTCCACTTCCTTCTAACTGTTTGACACTGAGCAATCATCTCATCTCTCTATGCCTTAGTTTCCCTATCTGTAAAATGGAGCCAATAACAAAGAGCATTGCGTGAAAATTAAATAGATCATTATGCAAATCTCTTAGCACAAAGCCATCACATAGTAAGTTCAATAAGCATTAGTGAAGTTGATTATTATTGTTGTGGTGGTTCTTTTGAAGTTAATCACAAAAACGAATGTGAAAATGTGGTTGGGTTAGAGATTTTCAGTCTAGCAACTGCAAAGTCATTTTTCTTGTTGATACCTTAATAATAACAGTGTTTGCCCTAGCAATATGTGTATGGTTATGAAAGTTTATATCTGTGAGCATCCCTGAGCTTCGATTACATCTAGATTTTCTTTCAGAGTGCTGGCCTTCCTATTTCTAGCACCACCAGCACCATCAGTAACACACCTTGAGAAGCAGCCATTGTTTGGATAAACAAAGCAAAACCCAGCCAGCAGCCTCACGACAGCCCAGCCGCAGCTTCCAGGCTGCTTCCAGCTTGCGCTGCTGTATAACCAATCACAAGCCGCAGGATACAAATCATGTTCCCTAATTGATCCATCAAGGTATGCACAGATCAGGTTATGAAAACTGGCACTGTGGGAGGAATGTCTGCATGTGCGAACACTTAGCACTGGGCCCGACACAGGTGAAGTATTCGGTGAACATCAGCTATTGTTATTAGTATTATGTATCCTACAGATGGTGGGAGCATCAGACTCTTATAAGCTGGAGAGAGCCATGACTGCTTTTGCTTTTCCTTTCCTTGGTAAAACGACTGTAGCCTCTTTAGGTATCGTGTTATTACTACACCTGCTTCATAGGGTGGGTATGAGGATTCCATGAGTTGGTGCATGGATGTATTTGGAATGGTTCCTGTACAGCATAAGCACTCAGTAACAACAATAATAGCTAATACTCACTGAGAACTTTTCAGGTTTACTTTCCAGATTTAATCCTTGCCACCCACCAATGAGGTAGGTATTAACACCATTCCCAGTTTACAGGTGAAGAAACTGAGACATTGGAATGTTAAATAACATGCTTAAAGTTACACAGTAAACATAAACATCAGCTGCTATGGTTATAGGTTTTTTTCAAAATAGGGCATTAATCTGAAGAGTCAGTAGAAGCACGGCTATATGTTAAAAAACAAACAAAAAAACCCAGCTTTTGCATAGAAGAATGCTTCAAAATGTAAATAGTGCTTATCTCTAAATGGTATGCATGTGGGTAGGGATCCCCCCTTTTTTCATCTATCTGTGTCTTCAAAGTTTTCCATTAGCAACATGTATTACTTTTATATTGGTGAAAAATAATAATTTTTAAATGTATGTGGCAAAAGCCTAGATGGACAGAGAGCAGAGGGAGGGACGCGGGTTACTAGACAATTGTAATCGCCAACGGGGAAGAAGGTGGGGTCTGAACCAGCTGTTGACTGGGGCCTGAGGGGAGGAGAGTGTGGATGCAGGTGATTTTAAGAAGGCAGAATAGGGCCGGGAGTGGTGGTTCACGCCTGTAATCCCAGTGCTTTGAGAGGCCAAGACAGGCAGATCACAAGGTCAGGAGTTCGAGACCAGTCTGGCCAACATGGTGAAACCCCATCTACACTAAAAATACAAAAAACTAGCCAGGTGTGGTGGTGGGCACCTGTAATCCCAGCTACTCGGGAGGCTGAGGCAGGAGGATCACTTGAACCCAGGAGGTGGAGGTTACAGTGAGCTGAGATCATGTGACTGCACTCCAGCCTGGGCAACAAAGCAAGACTCCATCTCAAAAAAAAAAAAAAGGAAGGCAGAATAGAAATGACTTTTTGACTGATTGGACATAAGTGAAGGAGCTGCCTAGGATCCATTCATTCATTCCACAGATGGCTAATAAGGTCTTTCTAGAATTCTAGGCACTGTTCCAGGAGCCAGGGTGGCATAAGACATAAATCCCAGAGCTCATGGAGCTTGCATTTAAAACTGGGAAAAGATGTCAGTGCGTGTTGGGTCAGAAGTTAAGGGTTGTGGAGAAAAGGAAAGAGAGGGGCTAGAGAGTCCTGGGTGGGGTGGAGAGCAGTCAGGGAACCCCACCCCCACCCCCAACCTTCCTGACCCTTAGAAACATTTGAACAGAGGCGGAAGGAAACGTGAGAACAAGCCCTACAGATACCTTGAGGAAAACCACCCCTTGCAGAGGAAACGGCAATCACAAAGGCTTTGCAGCAAGAGCATCTTCAGGGAAGAGCAAGGAAGGCTGGGGTGGCTGCAGAGAGGGAGGGACCGAACAAGCAGTAGGAGATGAAGTTCGTTAGCCATTGCCAGGACTTAGACTCTTATTCTGAAGGATTTGGGAAGTGGCGGAGGTTTCCGATAGAGGAATGACAGGCTTGACCTTCATTTTAAAATGATCACTGAGGCTGCTGTGTGGGAAATAGACAAGGCAAAGTTGGAAGCAGGGAAGTCTGTTAGAAGGTCTTTGCAATAATCTTGGAGAGAGATGGTGATGGCTTCCAGAGTGGCAGAGTCACACTGAGGAGTGATTGGATTCTGAATCTTTGAATAGAGCTGACGGCATTTCCTGACTTCTTGGATTGTGGTGCAGAAGAGCAGTCAAGGGTGAGTCTCAAATTTGTGGCTCATGCAACTGGAAGAATGCAGTAAACATTTCCTAAGAAGGGAAAGACTGCCTGAGAACCAGATTTGTGGAAGGCAAACCAGAGTTTGGTGTTGGATATGTTGAGTTTGAGATACCTTTCTGATGTCTGTGTGGAGAGGTCAGCTAGAAAAGTGGATGGACTGGAAAGAAGTTCAGAGGAAAAGTCAGGACTGGGGACAAAAATTTAGGAGGCCTCAAAGTATAGATGATATTGAAAGCCTGAGTACCAGATAGAAGGTCTAGGAGTGAGTATAGCAAGGGAAGGATGACTCCTGGGTTTCAGGCTTGGGCAACTGGAAAGATAAGTTTCCTTCTTCAGAGATGGAGGGCACAGGAGCAGGAGCAGGTGTGGAAGGGAAGATGATGTGCCTACTTGTGGACACACAGAGTTGGGGTCCTGGAGGACATCACAGAGGGGAAGGGAGTAGCCTGGCTCTAGTCGGATGTAGAGGTCATGAGCTCAGAAGAGAGGGCTGGGCAAAAGCCAGAGCCAGGGGGCAACTGAGGTCCCAACAAATTTATGTAAAAGAAATGCAAATCTCCATAAACCTGAGCCCTTTTCACAATTCTGAGTCAGGGCAAACAGGTGTCAATGCAGATGTTCTAGGGATTAACAGGAATTTGAACTCACAGGTAAATTTCAACCTTTTCTGAGGAAACACGCTCGGAAAAGAACTGAGTGGGAAAAAAAAAGACCCCTTCCCTCTCCATTTCTGAGCACCATCTGGCTTCTGTAGGGCACCTGAATGAGGGACTCTTGAGAGACTGGAAAGGGATCCAGTGGGATAGAAACAGGAATTGTAGAGCCAGGAGTAGGACTGGTGGCCTCTATAATCTGTTGCTGCATAGCAAATACCCCCAGCTTGGCAGTACAAAGCAACATTTTTATTAGGCTCATGGATTTGGCAGTCAGGAATTTGGACAGAGCACTGTAGGAATGGTTTATCTCTGCCTCTTGATGTCTAAGGCATTAACTGAGAAGGCTCCAGTGGCTGAGGACTGGAGTAATCTGGGGGTTCCTTCACTCACATGTCTGGCTCCTGGCCTTGGATGGTTGAAGGCCAGGCTTAGCTGGGAATGTCTCCTTCATGGCCTGTATATGGCTTGGGCTTCTCATAGCATGGCAGTTGGGTTCTGAGCAGGAACGTCTACAGAGTCAGTGTCTAGAGAGAGCCAGGTGGAAGATGCCCAAAGGCCTAGCCTCAGAAGTCACACAGTGTCACTTCCACCACACTCTATTGGTCAAAGCTGACACAAGCCCACTCAATTCAAGGGGATGGGGCATCGACCCCACTTCTTAATAGGAGGAGCTTCAAAGGATTTGTAGCCAATCTTCTTGGTAATAGTTTTATTGAGATATAATTCATGTACCATACGATTCACTCATTTAAAGTATATAGTTAAATGATTTTTAGTGTATTTACAGAATTGTGCAATCCATCACCACAACCAATTTTAGAACATTCTTATCACCCCAAAAAAGAAACCTTGTACCCTATAGTTATCACTGTCCCCAATATTCTCATCCTTCCCTCAGCCCCTGGCAACCAGTAATCTACTTTATATCTTCAGGGATTTGCCTTTCTGGACATTTCATATAAATGAAACCATATAGTGTGTGGTTTTTGTGATTGGCTTATTTCACTTAGCATAATGGGTGTCTTGTTTTGTTTTGTTTTTTGTTTTTGAGACAGAGTCTCAGTCTATGGCCCAGGCTGGAGTGCAGTGGCACAACCCAGGCTCACTGCAACCTCTGCCTCCCGGGTTCAAGCGATTCTCATGCCACAGCCTCCCAAGTAGCTGGGAGTACAGGCATGCGCCACCATGCCCAGCTAATATTTTTATTTTTAGTAGCGATGGGATTTCACCATGTTGGCCAGGCTGGTCTTGAACTCCTGACCTCAGGTGATCCACCCACCTCAGCCTCTCAAAATGCTGGGATTACAGGCGTGAGCCACTGCACCTGGCCTCATTTAGCATAACGTTTTCAAGGTCCATCCATATTGTAGCAGGAATCAGCACCTCATTACTTTTTATGGCCAAATGATATTTCATTGTATGAATACACCACATTTTGTTTATCCATTCATCAGCTGATGGAGATTTGAATTGTTTCTATTTTTAGGCTATTATGAACAATGCTGCTATGAATATTCATGTGAAAGTTTTGTGGCCAATTTTTAAAAACCATCACTGACTCACAGGCAGGAGCTCCAGGGCTGGTGGACCCCAGACAAGATTTTGACATGTATTAGCTCTATGCCCTTCAGAAAAATCATTCAACATTTCTGAGCTCATCTGCAAAATGGGATAACAAAATATTCCTGGACAGGTGAGGATTAATGAGCTCAAGGCTGTGAAGTAATTTTTTAAATCATAAACTGAAAAGCTTTGTAAGAGATCTACATGTTGCCATCCCAACAGCACTCCCTTTCTTGGTAAAAGAACCCTGATTTTGGTCAGGTATCTGCCTCCTGGGGGCTTGACACCCACCCTCCCACCACGGTAGACAAATCATGATCAGTCTAAACCAATCACAATAATCCATCGTCTTTGCCTATTTATGGTTTTGGAATGACCTAATGATGCATTACTGGTCAATGAGACAGAGGGGGTCTGCTGGGGAACACTGCAGTAAATGGGTATCTTAGACCTAAAAAACATGCAAAAGAAAAAACCATCCCTTTTTAGCAAGACATCTTCATGTCTGCTTGTGAAACTGCATAGTAATCAGCTTGCTGAGTGAAATAAAATCTGAAGATTGACAGCAAGTTGATGTCAACATTGAGCTAACCCTGGAGAAGTCTTGCCTCTGGATGACTTATGTGAGGTAATAAATGTCTTTATTCTTTAAGTCACTTGTAGTTGGGTTTCCTATAACTTGCAACAGAAAACATCCATACTTAAACACATCTCAGTATCTGTCTGTCTGTCTATCTACCCCATCTACTTTCAGAGAGGATTAGTCTTACCTTACAATAAAAGACACAGGGAGAAATCAATACAAGGGTAAACAAGCAACGATGGGAACTCATGCTTCTGGCATCATGGCATACCAAATACCCTGAATGACCCTTCTGATTAAAAGAGCTGTAGTTATTTTAAATACATATATTTTTTTTAATAAATCAGTTACACGAATTAGCTTACATTTAAGTAAAAGGAGAGCAACAACACAAAAAGTATAAGTAAGTAAAATATATAATATGTCAGAAGGTAATAATGCATAAAGAAAAATAATTTCAGGAAGAAGGATGAGGAGTACCAGGTGGAATAAGTGTGTCACCATTTCAAAGGGGTGGCTAAGGTAGGCCTCATTGAAATGGTGACATTTGAGAAAGGACTTAAAGATGATGAGGGCAATAGTTATATAAATGTCTGAGAGAGAGGAATAATCAAGTAGAGGAAACAGCCAGTGTGAAGAGTCTATAGTGTGAATGTGTCTGGGATGCACAAGGAATAACAAAGCCAGTATGACTAGAATTAAACGAGTGAAGGGAAGAGTAGAAGATCAGTTCATAGTTGTAATGGATATGGAAATCTAGATGGGCAGTAGTTGTTGTCTTCTGGCTCTTGTGGTTTCTGTGGAGAAGTCCACTGTCAGTCCTATTGTAGATTCTTTGAATATATATGTTTTTCTCTCTGGCCTCTTTTAAGATTTTTCTCTTTGTCTTTGTCTTTCAGAAGTTTGACTACTGTGTGCCTGAATATGGTTTTCTTTGTATTCATTCTGTATAGAGTTCATAATTCTTAATGCATCTTATGACTTGATATCTTTCTTCAGTTTTGGAAATTCTCAACCATCATCTCTTCAAATATTGCATCTGCCCTATTTTCTCTTTCCTTTCACTTCAAGATTCCAATTATACATAATTTAGACATGTCCGTGTGTTTCATGTGTCTCTTACATCGTTATCTCTTATAGATCTCTTGCAATTATAGGTCTCTTCAAATTATACATAATTTAGACATGTCCACTGTGTTTCACATGTCTCTTACATTGTTATCTCTTATAATCTCTTGCAATTATAGATCCCTTCCAATTATGTAAGAAACACATGAAACACGGTGGATACATTTAAATTATGTATCTCTTATAGATAGCAATGTAAGAGACACAATCTTATTTGTATTTTTGCATCCTTTACACTCTCCTTACTTAGGTCTGGAAATTTGATCTACTTCCAGTTCACTAATTCTCTCTTCAGTTGTGTCTGATCTGTTGCCAAACCCATCTATTGAGTTTTTTATTTCAATTGCTATACTTTTTAGTTCTAGAGTTCATTTTTGATAATTTCTATAGTTTCCAGTTCTCTGCTGAAATTTCCCATCTTTCCATTTATTTATCACTGTTACTTTAAAGTCTGATAGTGCCAATATCTGGACTCCTATGGGTCTCTTTCTATGATTTTTTTTCTCTTGATGTTTTGGTAAATTCATGCCTCTTTGCATGTTCAGTAAATTTTGATTAAATTTTAACATTGTGTATGAAAAATGTAGAGATAATTTGAAACTCTGGATTATGTTCTTTTTCTCAAGAGAAGATACACTTTTACTTGTGACAGGTAGTAGAGACAGATCACCTTAATGCAGTCAAGGACTAAGCTGATCCAAAGCTGGTCTTCAGTCTCTTTTTTTTTTTTTTCGAGATGGAGTTTCACTCTTTTTGCCCAGGCTGGGGTGTAGTGATGTGATCTTGGCTCACTGCAGCCTCCACCTCCCTGGTTCAAGCGATTCTCCCACCTCAGCCTCCCAAGTAGCTGGAACTACAGATGCATGCCATGATGTCCAGCTAATTTTTGTATTTTTAGTAGAGACAGGGTTTCACCATGTTGGCCAGGCTGATCTTGAACTCCTGACCACAGGTGATTCACCCACCTCGGCCTCCCAAAGTGCTGGGATTACAGGCGTGAGCCACCATGGCCAGCCTGGTCTTCAGTCTTTATGATGGCTAATCTACTTCTGATTCACCCAAAATTACAAACTGTGAAAAGTGCTATGAAGGAGGTAAATGGTAATAGAACAGAGAGCAATTTGGGATGGGAGAGAGAAATATATGCAGCTTTAGCTAAGTTTATTAGTCCATTTTCATGCTGCTGATAAAGACATAACTGAGACTGGGCAATCTACAAAAGAAAGAGGTTTATTGGACTTACAGTTCCACGTGGGTGGGGAGGCCTCACAATCATGGCAGAAGGTAAAAGGCACATCTCACAGGGAAGCAGACAAGAGAAGAGAGCTTGTGCAGGGAAATTCCTGTGTTTTTTTGTTTTTTGGTTTTTGTTTTTTTGAGACAGAGTCTTGCTCTATCACCAGGCTGGAGTGCAGTGGCTCAATCTCGGCTCACTGCAAGCTCTGCTTCCTGGGTTCAAGTGATTCTCCTGCCTCAGCCTCCTGAGTAGCTGGGACTACAGGCACACACCACAACACCCAGCTAATTTTTGTATTTTTAGTAGAGACAGGGTTTCACCATGTTGTCCAGGATGGTCTTGATCTCCTGACCTCGTGATCCACCCACCTCAGCCTCCCAAAGTGCTGGGATTACAGACGTGAGCCACCATGCCCAGCTGGGAAACTCCTGTTTTTAAAACAATCAGATCTCATGAGACTTATTCACTCTCAAGAGAACAGCACAGAAAAGACCTGCCCCCATGATTCAATTACCTCCCACCAGGTCCGTCTCACAACACATGGGAATTCAAGATGAGATTTGGGTGGGGACACAGCCAAACCACATCATTAGGGTACTCAAAGAAGGCCTCTATGAGAGGTAACACTTGACTGCCAAACTGAATGAGAAGGAAACAGCCATGTGAAGATGTAGGTTCTTCCAGACAGATTAAGCAGCAAATGCAAGTGCCCTGAGGCTGAAATGAGCTTGGTAGCTTTGTGCAATAGAAGGAAGGCAGGATGACACTACAAGATAGATAAGAGCTAGCTATTAGAAGTCCTGGCAAAGAGTGTGGATTTCAGGCACAGTAGGAAATTACTGGAAAATTTTACACAAGCAGTGGCATGATGTGATTCATGTTTTTAAAAGATCACTCTGGCTGTGAATGTGGAGAAATATTCATGGGAAACAAAACCTGAAGCAAGGAGATCAGTGATGTGACTATTTGCAGTAATGTAGATGAGAGATGGTGGCAGCCTGGACTAGGGTGCACTGCAAATGAAGAGAAATAGATGGATTTGAGATATATTTTGGAGGTAGGATTTACAGGGCTTGTTTCTAGGTTAGAAATAGGGTTGGTGAGGGGCCAAAAGGACTTGAGCAATTGGATGGATGGAGATGGGGAAGTATGGGGAAGGTATAGTTTTGGAGATAAAGGTCAAGCATTCCATTCTAATGCCATTTCCATGGTATACAAACAGCATTAATTTGGTGTCTTTTGGTTGCAAGTGTCAAACTGGCTTAAGCAAACATGAGAAATTGTTGGTTAGTACTCTTGGGAAATACAGGCTCATGGACAGCTCATGAGCCTATACTGGGCACTGTAACTGTCCTCAGAACACACATACTACCTCACTCTTTCTTTCTGTGTCCTTGTCGCCCTCTTCCTCCTCCACCTGCTTCTCATTTTTCTCTCTACCTTCTTTGCTGGGATGATTTAATCCTCCACCCATGGAGGAAACTGTCTACAGTAGGAAGAAAGGCAGCCTTCCCACAGCCTATCCACTGCATCCTACTGCCCATCCACTGCATCCTACTGCCCCATCGTTCATGCTGGGTGAGATTATCCATCTGTTTAACCCTCTAGGAACAGACCGGACACACCTTAAAGTTAAGGACCAGTTCTTACTCCCTCTGAAACACCAGCTTAGTGAAATGAAAAATGAATTGTCTTTGGAGTGAGCCAGTACCTGGCTCTGACATTTAGTAGTTGCTTGACCTTGGACAACTCACTTAACCTCTCTGAGACTTATTTTCCTCATGTAAAAACTAGTGATAAAAATATATACTTGGGCAAGCTGTGAGGATTAAATAAGATCTTGATGAGAAATGCCTGGTATAGTTTGGGCACTCTATGTTTTGATAACTATGGATATACAAAGACGGCAGCAACCCTGTGGGTATAATCTTGGCGATGTGGGTGTGGAGGAGTGAGGCTGGACTGGTTCCTGGCAGCAGGGAGGAAAAGCCAGTTTGGGACAGGGGTGCCTGAAACTCACTGTGCAGTTTCCTTGGGCAGGCCCACCCCAAACCTGGCCTCAGCCCAAGCCTGCCTGGTGGGGGCCCTTCCCAGGAACCCCACCCACAGTCAGGACAGGTCCTGGCCCGTACCTCACTCCTCTGCCTGCAGCTGGGGTTTGCTTAAGCCTCTTACATTCCGGAGGGATTGATAAGATTCCGGAAGCCACACCCACCACCCACTGCCAACCCCAGGGTTAGGAAAGAAACACCGGGTCTTGCCCTCCATGCCATGGGCTGATGGTCGGCACCCCGCCCCCCAGCACCACCCTTCACATACACACATGGCCATGTCTCTTCTTCACAGAACAGCACAACTTTAAGGAACCCCAAGGAGCCCTGCCACTTTCTTTCTGCTGACCCTTGCCCTGCCAATCTGATGGGCCACACCCTTCCACATTCCCCACAGAGCACCAACCAGTTTCATTCCTTTCCTCCCTACGAAACCCACAAATTCAAAGAACTTGCCCAGAATTCGTGGCATTAGGAGAACCATGGCTATAGGGTGACCTAACGGTGGCTGAATGTACCCACACCCGCTGAGTTGCTTCACCCAGATTATAGCTCCAAAGACTCTGGGTTCCTGGGACCCCATGTTGGAAAACACTGTTGGACAGATGGGGAAACTGGGGACCAGAGAGCAAAAGGAACTTGCCCAAGTCATAGTCAGGCCTGGCTGGGCAGTGGTAGAACCCAGGCCTGCGATGCTGCAAGCCAGACAGACTCCTGAGGCCTGCCCTCAGGACAAATCAGCAGCAGATGGCACCTCCACACCCACACAGGCACCTTCTGGTGGGTGCATGACATAGTCCAACGTGACTGTGGGGGGGTGGGTTTGAAGGAACTGGGGGAAAACAGATGGCTCTGCCCTGACTCCCTGACTCCTCAGTGTGGCCTAGGACAAGTGGCTTAACTTCTCTGAGCTTCTGTGTCCACATCTTAAAGTGGAGATCAATCACAAGGTAACTGAGGGTTAGAGGACGTAATGCTTGTAACGAGTTTAGCAGGAGGCCCAGCATACGGTAAGCAATCTACAAACAGCTGTTATTGCTATCATTATTAATAAAAACAGTGGAATAAAAGTCTATAATCCTGCCTTAGCCATGGCACCAGATTGGAGATTGAGGGAAACTCAGGACAGGCCCCCAAACCACCCCCTGCAGAGTCCTGTGACCTTACAACCCCTTCCCCGCCCACATTTCCTTCCCCACAAAGCCCACAGCCTCTGGGGCCTGGGCCCAGCCCTCACCTTCTCCTGCTCCACTGCCCTCTCCCTCTGCTGGCTCTGATGATTCATCCACCCCCAGGCCATAGTCATGCCCATCAGAAACCCATTTTTCCAGTTTCCCCTTCTGAGCCAGGGGCCTCTTCGGCCATGCCTTGTTCCCAGTATAAGGGAGGAGTAGGGGGCCCTGAGCTGGAAAAAGAGTATCTAGGGGGAGTTGGGGTAGCAAGGAGGAAGATGGGAAAGGAAGTAAGGACAAACAATTTCCTCCCTTGGCTTGAATTAGTCTAGAGCAGCTCTGATCCCTGGGCAAGGATAGACCCAGGTTTTTCAGGTGTGAGAGGTGGGGAGAGGTCAGGCTAGAGCCGTGATTTGCCACTGCCGAAAGGATCCTGGAAGTCCCTCCAGCACCTCAAACTCAGCAGAATTCAAGCAGAACTTACCCCATGTCAAAACTGCCCCTACTCCTTGGCTGTCCACACAGTCCCGCAGGTAGGAAACCTGGGCATGACCCATCTCACCCCTCCCCTGGCCAGCACATCTCACCCATGGCCATGCGCTGGCCTTTTCTGCCTGGGAACACCATATCTTCCTGTCGGGCCCTGCTGCCCATGCTACCTGGTTAGGTCTTCATGAGTCCTCTCCTTCCTAGCTGGGCTCCTCCCCTGAAATCTCCCTCCATACTACCCAGTGAGTCTTTCTTAGACACAGAATTAATCCAACATATGGGCAGGCTTGAGACAGCAGGAGCCAACTTGTCTCTGTTCCGCCGATGAATGAATGGCGGGCAGAGGTTGGGGAGTGGGCTGGGCACTGTGGACCCCACTGTGGGCACTGTGGGCTCACACTCACTGAGCACCAACCGTACACTTTACCTTCATCATACCCAGTGAAGGTGGGTACCACTGGACCCATTTCACAGATGGGGAAATTGAGGGTAGGGAGGTCATGAATGTCACACCCAACCCCCAGCCAGGAGATGACAGAGTTGGATTTTGAACTTCACTCTGACTTCAGAGTCTGATTCTCTTCAATGTTTAGGGGTATCTCTAGAGACTAAGGGGAAATAATTTGTGTTTGGGGCCCTTAAGGGTCAGTGAATCAAGTGGCTTCCTGAGAAAGGAAGGAAGTCTGTTGCGGGGGGCGGGGGGTGGTGTATGTGTGTGTGTGTGTGTGTGTGTGTGTGTATGTGTCCAGCTCCTGGGCAGACCTGTGCATCCAGCCTGAAAGTGAATGTTACTGCCACTGCTGCCCTCCACTGACCAGAGGCAGAACTGTTCCAATCTCTCGGGAATCTGACTTCACAGGGGACTACATTGCCCAACTCCACGGACCCTGAGAAACCAGATGGGTTAAGGTTAAATCCCTAATATACAAAGAGTTCTTAAAAAGCAGTAAGAAACAAACAAATGTAATCCAACAGAAAAAAAATAGACAAAGGCCATTTCACAAAAGAAAACATCCAAATAGCCAATAAGCAGATGATCAGTTTCACTAATAACCAAATAAAATGATAATAAAAACAATAATGACAAGTTCACCTGTTAGATTACAAATTGACAATGCCTTCTTTTAGAAAGAGTGCTGAGAAACAGGCATTCATGTATTGTCAGTAGCAGTGAGATCGGTACTAGCTTTTTGGAGGGCAATATCAAAAATTTTAATATTCACATTTTTTTTTGAGACAGGGTCCAGGCTGGAGTGCAGTGGTGTGTATAATCACAGCTCACTGCAGCCTCGACCTCCAGGGCTCAAGTCATCCTCCTGCCTCAGTTTCTCAAGTAGCGTGGACCATAGGCATACACCACCATAACCAGCTACTTTTTAAATTTTTTGCAGAGGCAGTGTCTCCCTATGTTGCCCAGGCTGGTCTTGAACTCCTGAACTCGACTGATCCTCCCACCTTGGCCGTCCAAAGTGCTGGATTACAGGCGTGAGCCACCATGCCCAGCCCCTACATTTTTCTACCTAACTGTTCTGCATCTAGACATTTATCCTAAAAATGCAAAAGAATATATGTTTAAAGGTGTTTGCTGCTACGGTGTTTATGGTCCATCTACAGACTATAGAGAAAAATAGCGAGCCACTAAAAATAAAGAGGTAACTGGATTCTGCTCATGTTCATGCTGATCACGTTTATACATTTATGTAAATTGTATATTTGTATGTGAGTATGCAATCAAAGTAAAACTTTGACAGTAATAAGATAAATATATTTTTTACATAGATATCCATGACATATTATGGAGTGAAAAACTGAGATTGCACCATAGTTGAAATACTATGATCCAGTTTACATAAAGTTGAGTGTGTGTGTTTGTGTGTGTGTGTGGACGTAAGGAGTTATCTTGGAAGACTGTTACCAAAATCTTAGTGGTGGCTACCTTTGTATAATAAGATTTCACTTGAATTTTACTTTCTCCTGTATACTTCTCTTATGGTTTAAATTTCTTTTTAATGAGTCTATATTATTTTAATAATGAAAACAATAAAGTTGTTTTCATTCTGAAGAAAGAAAACAGTCAGAAGATCTTGCTTCCCCAGGTGGGGGAGCCCAGTGGTAGGATGGGGGTGGCCCTGCTAGGAGAGCAAGCTGGTGGTTGGGACATTAAGATAGGGTGCAGAGATCTGGAGCTGCATCTGACCCAGTGTAAAGTTGCCTGGAATGAGTCCTAGATGGTCAGAGAGGAAAAGGCCTGCTGGTCTAACACCCTCTGTGTGAGGCAGGAGTGACAGATTACATGGCTCAGATTGGGCAAGGGAATTGGCCAAGGTTACACAGTGAGCTACTGCTGAATTGGGCACCAAAACCCAGGCCTTCAGACCCTAGGCCAGGGCTCCTTCCTCACTGCTCTCACTTCATAAGGTGGATCTGAAGGTCAGAAGTTAGATCAGGTTAGACAGCAGGTTTCCACTGAGATGGTGCTGTTACTGATTTGCTGGGAGAACAATTATCTCCAATTTAGCCTCCTTAGCACTGAGCCAGGAAGTCATTGCTCCCTGGGAACATCTTTGTGCCACGCGCCTGTTCCTAATGCTGAGCTGGAAGCTGGGTTGTAAGGGATGGATGGTGGCCTCTCTCCATCCCCAGTCTTCCTGCCTCCAGGACCGCCTCAGCAATTCATTCTCTACACCACCCTAGGGGGATTCCTTGAAAACTCTACTCCCACGTGTCGCCTCTGCTTGGAAAAGCTCTTTGTGGTTCCCCACCGCCTTTATTCAAGGCCTTCAGTGATGTGAACCCACCCTCCATTTGCAGCCCTTGCCCATCCCCTCCAGCCACCTGCACTGGGGTCCCATCCTATGTGCTGACTCTACCAAGTCTTTCTACCTTCCTGTACCTTGGCTCATGCAACCCCTTCTATTTATTATTATATTCCTGCCTTCTATAAGTACGAAGCTTTTGATCCTTCTTTAAAATCATCCTAAATAAATGTTCTTTCCTCCAGGAAGCCTTCTTTGACTCCCAGAGGAAATTTTTTTCTGTTTCTTTTTCTCTTTTTTTTTTTTTTTGAGATGGAGTCTTGCTCTGTGGCCCACGCTGGAGTGCAATGGCACAATCTTGGCTCACTGCAACCTCTGCCTCCTGGGTTCAAGGGATTCTCCTGTCTCAGCCTCCTGAGTAGCTGGGATTACAGGCGCCCACCACCACACCCAGCTAATTTTTGTATTTTTAGTAGAGACGGGGTTTCACCATGTTGGTCAGGGTGGTCTCGAACTCCTGACCTCGTGATCTGCCCGCTTCAGCCTCCCAAAGTGCTGGGATTACAGGCGTGAGCCATCGCGCCTGGCCCTTTTTTCTGTTTCTTAAGAGCATGCTTTATTCATCTTTGTACCATCTGTGGCTAGCCCTGTGCTTAGCATACAGTGAGCAGACAAGAGATGCTGGTCAAATGAAGAGTCAACTGCATTTAATTAAACTGTCTCATTTTCCCCTCCTTTCCCACCCCTTTCACTTTAGAATGCAAGGGATGGAAAAACTCTCTAAACTTTTTCAGAGGAGAAGAATATAGGAGGTCTTACATTTCACTTTCAGTATAAGTACAGCACTGGTCTTAGAGTTAAAGTATTATGGAAACGTTTGTTTTTATAAATATATCACAGGTTGGAGATACTGATATATAATAAGATCAAATTATTAGCCCAAGGTTTAGTTGGCAACACCTTGACTGTATTTACTTTTATAATCATGAGAAACATTGCTTCAAACCATGTTTGTTATACATAATAAGCGTATATAGGCCCCTGGTTTATGGCAGAAAGCCTTTTTCAAAAAATTCGTGACATTAAGAAAACATTACAAGCATCAGCATATTCCTATATATGTGTGCTCAATTTCAAAATTTATTTGAGGATTTATTAGAAAATATCACTCTGAATGTGACCGTGAACTTCATTTTTGCAACACTACCAGGGTACAGAATTTTTATATTGATTTTTAAAATTTTTAAAAATGTTAATGACTATGGATACTCCATATTCATGGAGTACATAGGGCAATGTACTGATCCAGGCACTCAATGTGTAATAAGCACATCAGGGTAATCAGGGTATCCATTGCCTCAAGCATTTATCATTTCTTTGTGTTAGGAACATTCCAGTATCACTCTTTTAGTTATTTTTAAATATACAATAAATTACTGTTGACCGTAGTCACTCTGTTGTGCTATCAAGTACTAAAATACTAGGATATTATTCATTCTATATAAGTATATTTTTGTGCCCATTAACCATTCTCCCCTACCCCACCCTACCCCCAGCTTCCTTCTCAGCCTTTGGTAACCATCATTCTACTCTCTTTCTTCATGAGTTCAATTGTTTTAATTTTTAGCTCCCTCATATAAGTGAGAACACGAGAAATTTGTCTTTCTGTGCCTGGCTTATTTCACTTACATAATGTCTTCCAGTTCCATCCATGTTGCTGCAAATGACAGAATTTAATTATTTTTATGGATGAATAATATTCCACTGTGTACATGTACAACATTTTCTTTATTTATTCATGTATTTGGGGACACTTAGATTGATTCCAAATCTTGGCTATTGTGCACAGTGCTACAATAAACATGGGAGTGCAGATATCTAATCAATACACTAATTTCCTTTATTTGGATGTATACCTACTAGTGGAATTGCTGGATCATACGGTAGTTCTATCTTTAGTTTTTTGAGGAACCTTCAAACTACTCTCCATAGTGACTATACTAATTTACACCCCCAACAGTGTACGAGGGTTCCCCTTTCACCATATCCTCACCAGTATTTGTTATTGCCTGTCTTTTGAGTGAAAGCCATTTTAACTGGGGTGAGATGATATCTCATTGTAGTTTTGATTTGCGTTTCTCTGATGATTAATAATGTTGAGCATTTTTTCAAACACCTGTCAACCATTTGTATGTCTTCTTTGGAGAAATATCTATTTGGATCTTTTGCCCACTTTTTAATCCAATTACTTCATTTTTTCTGATCAAGTTGTCTGAGCTCCTTATATATTCTGGTTATTAATCCCTTTCAGATGGGTAGTTTGCAAATATTGTCTTTCATTGTGTGAGTTGTCTGTTTACTTTGCTGATTGTTTCCTTTGCTGTGCAGAAGATTTTTAGCTGGATGTGATCTCATTTGTCCGTTTTTGCTTTGGTTGTCTGTGCCTTTGAGGTATTATTTGAGAAATCTTTGCCCAGACCAATGTCCTAGAGAGTTTCCCCAATGTTTCCTTTTAGTAGTTTCATAGTTTGGGGTCTTAGATTTAAGTCTTTAATCCATTCTTACTTGATTATTGTATATGGCAAGAGATAGGGGTCTACTTTCATTCTTCTGCATATGGAGATCCTGTTTTCCTAGCACCAAATATTGAAGAGACTTTCCTTTCCCCAGTGAATGTTCTTGGCACCTTTGTCAAAAATGAGTTCACTGTAGATGTCCCATAGGAATTTTTAGGGGTGTGCATTCAGCTATTCCTGTATGTTTCTCATGGCTTCAGCTGCTATCTTATTTTGTGTCTTTCAATTTACATGCTTTTTATTTGCTTCTTTTTTCTTATTTCACATTTTTAATTGGATTGATTTCTTTTTAATTCTATTCTTTTTTTCCCTGAACTAGCATGAAGTTAAGTATACATCATGCACTCTTAAAATCTAGAACTCAGTAAAATCCCTAGACTTTTCCCAACCAATACAAAATCAGGTGTTTTCGTTCAATCTTGTTTTTTGTTGTTGTTGTTTTGTTTTTTGTGTGTGGGTTTGGTTTGGTTTGGTTTTTTTTGAGACAGAGTTTCTGTCTGTTGCCAGGCTGGAGTGCAGTGGCGTGATCTCAGTTCACTGCAACCTTTGCCTCCTGGGTTCAAGCGATTCTCCTGCCTCAGCCTCCCAAGTAGCTGGGACTACAGGCACGTGCCACCACACCCATTTAATTTTTGTATTTTTAGTAGAGATGGGGTTTCACCATGTTGGCCAGGATGGTCTTGATCTCTTGACATCGTGATCCACCCGCCTCGGCCTCCTAAAGTACTTGGATTAAAGGCGTGAGCCAACACGCCTGGCCTCAATCTTGTTTTAAAACCCCCAAAATAGTTGTAGATATGCGGCATTATTTTTGAGGGCTCTGTTCTGTTCCATTGATCTATATATCTGTTTTGGTACCAGTACCATGCTGTTTTGGTTACTGTAGCCTTGTAGTATAGTTTGAAGTCAGGTAGCATGATGCCTCCAGCTTTGTTCTTTTGGCTTAGGATTGACTTGGCAATGAGGGCTCTTTTTTGGTTCCATATGAACTTTGAAGTAGTTTTTTCCAATTCTGTGAAGAAAGTCATTGGTAGCTTGATGGGGATGGCATTGAATCTATAAATTACCTTGGGCAGTATGGCCATTTTCACGATATTGATTCTTCCTACCCATGAGCATGGAATGTTCTTCCCTTTGTTTGTATCCTCTTTTATTTCATTGAGCAGTGGTTTATAGCTCTCCTTGAAGAGGTCCTTCACGTCCCTTGTAAGTTGGATTCCTAAGCATTTTATTCTCTTTGAAGCAATTGTGAGTGGGAGTTCACTCATGATTTGGCTCTCTGTTTGTCTGTTATTGGTATATAAGAATGCTTGTGATTTTTGTACATTGATTTTGTATCCTGAGACTTTGCTGAAGTTGCTTATCAGCTTAAGGAGATTTTGGGCTGAGACAATGGGGTTTTCTAGACATAAAATCATGTCATCTGCAAACAGGGACAATTTGACTTCCTCTTTTCCTAATTGAATACCCTTTACTTCCTTCTCCTGTCTAATTGCCCTGGCCAGAACTTCCAACACTATGTTGAATAGGAGTGGTGAGAGAGGGCAACATTGTCTTGTGCCAGTTTTCAAAGGGAATGCTTCCAGTTTTTGCCCATTCAGTATGATATTGGCTGTGGGTTTGTCATAAATAGCTCTTATTATTTTGAGATACGTCCCATCAATACCTAATTTATTGAGAGTTTTTAGCATGAAGCGTTGTTGAATTTTGTCAAAGGCCTTTTCTGCATCTATTGAGATAATCATGTCTTTGACAAACCTGAGAAAAACAAGCAATGGGGAAAGGATTCCCTATTTAATAAATGGTGCTGGGAAAACTGGCTAGCCATATGTAGAAAGCTGAAACTGGATCCCTTCCTTACACCTTATACAAAAATTAATTCAAGATGGATTAAAGACTTAAATGTTAGACCTAAAACCATAAAAATCCTAGAAGAAAACCTAGCCATTACCATTCAGGACATAGGTATGGGCAAAGACTTCATGTCTAAAACACCAAAAGCAATGGCAACAAAAGCCAAAATTGACAAATGGGATCTAATTAAACTAAAGAGCTTCTGCACAGCAAAAGAAACTACCATCAGTGTGAACAGGCAACCTACAGAATGGGAGAAAATTTTCGCAACCTACTCATCTGACAAAGAGCTAATATCCAGAATCTACAATGAACTCCAACAAACTTACAAGAAAAAAACAAACAACCCCATCAAAAAGTGGGCAAAGGATATGAACAGACACTTCTCAAAAGAAGACATTTATGCAGCCAAAAGACACATGAAAAAATGCTCATCATCACTGGCCATCAGAGAAATGCAAATCAAAACCACAATGAGATACCATCTCACACCAGTTAGAATGGCAATCACTAAAAAGTCAGGAAACAACAGGTGCTGGAGAGGATGTGGAGAAATAGGAACACTTTTACACTGTTGGTGGGACTGTAAACTAGTTCAACCATTGTGGAAGTCAGTGTAGCGATTCCTCAGGGATCTAGAACTAGAAATACCATTTGACCCAGCCATCCCATTACTGGGTATATATCCAAAGGACTATAAATCATGCTGCTATAAAGACACATGCACACATATGTTTACTGCGGCACTATTCACAATAGCAAAGACTTGGAACCAACCCAAATGTCCAAAAATGATAGACTGGTTTAAGAAAATGTGGCAGATATACACCATGGAATACTATGTAGCCATAAAAAATGATGAGTTCATGTCCTTTGCAGGGACATGGATGAAATTGGAAATCATCATTCTCAGTAAACTATCGCAAGGACAAAAAACCAAACATCGCATGTTCTCACTCATAGATGGGAATTGAACAATGAGAACACATGGACACAGGAAGGGGAACATCACACTCTGGGGACTGTTGTGGGGTGGGGCAGGGGGGAGGGATAGCATTAGGAGATATACCCAATGCTAAATGACGAGTTAATGGGTGCAGCACACCAGCATGGCACATGTACACATACGTAACTAACCTGCACATTGTGCACATGTACCCTAAAACTTAAAGTATAATAATAATAAAATAAAAAATAAAAAATAAAAAATAAAATAAAACCCCCAAAATAGTAATTATTATTATTATTACTATAGTAATCAATACTTATTTAAATTCACCAACACATTTACCAGCTTCTTTGTTCATTTTACTGCTTCCCACCCTTCTTCTGGGATTTTTTCTAACTGATTTATTGAAATACAATTGACAAACAATAAACCGCCCATACTTAAAGTGAACAATTTTGAGAGGTTGTTATGTAGGTATGCATCTGTGAAATCATCACCATAATTAGGAAAATGAACTTCAGGCTGGGCATAGCGGCTCATGCCTGTAATCTCAGCACTTTAGGAGGCTGAGGTGGGTGGGTCACCTGAGGTCGGGAGCCAAGATCGCACCACTGCACTCCAGCCTGGGCAACAGAGTGAGACTCCATCTAAAACAAAACAAAACAAAATTCTAAAAATTTATATGAGTGGTATAATACATACATACTCTTTTTTGTCCATCTTCTTTCACTCAGCACAATTATCTTGAGATTCAGCCATGCTATTGCGCATATAAAATTTATCCTTTTTATTGCCAAGGAGCATTTCCATGGTATGGATGTGCCACATTTAGTTTATTCACTCATCCATGGATTTGGGACATTAGGGTTACTTCTAAATAAATTGTGACTATTATAAATAAGGCAGCAATAAACATTTGTGTACAAATCTTTGCATGCATGTATGCTTTCATTTCTCATATAGTTTGGCTGTCTTCTCCAAATCTCATGTTAAAATGTAATCCCCAGTGTTGGAGGTGAGGCCTGAAGGTCAGAGATGTTTGGATCATGGGGGAGTATCCCTCATGAATGGCTTAGTGCCATTCCCTTGGTGATGAATGAGTTCACACAAGAACTGGTTGTTTAAAAGTGTGTGGCACCTCCCCACTGCACCCCACCACCTCTCTGTCTTACTTCTGCTCTTGCCATGTGATAGGCCAGCTTCCCCTTTGTCTTCTGCCATGATTGTAAGTTTCCTGAGGCCTCACCAGAAGCCAAGTCGATGCCTAGCGCCACGCTTCCTGTACAGCCTGCAGTACTGTGACTCAATTAAACCACTTTTCTTTATAAATTATCCAGTCTTGAGTACTTCTTTACAGCAATGCACGAATAGCCTAACATAGGTACCTAGAAGTGGAATGGCTCAATATATGTTAGAGATACCTAGGTAAATTATTAAGAAACTGCCAAACTGTTTTCCAAAATGGCTGTCGTACTAGTCATTCTCACACTGCTATGAAGAAATACCTGGGACTGGATAATTTATAAAGAAAAGAGGTTTAAGTGGCTCACAGCACTGCAAGCTGTATAGGAAGCTTGGCTGGATCTGCTTCTGGGGAGGCCTCAGGGAGCTTTGACTCATAGTGGAAGGTGAAGGGGAAGCAGGCATGTCTTACATGGCTGGATCAGGAGGAACAGAGAGAAGGGGGTGGTGCTACACAATTTTTAACAACCAGATCTCATGAGAATTCACTATCATAATGACAGCTCCAAGGGAGATGATGTTAACCATGAGAAACAGCCCCTGTGATCCAATCACTTCCCACCAGATCCCACCTCCAACACTAGGGATTACAATTGAATGTGAGATTTGGGTGGGGACACAGATGCAAACCATCTCAGATGTACATTTGATATTCCCACCAGCAATATAAGAATTATCAAGACCAAATCTACTTTGGATTGGTGTACATGAAAGTGATGGGGAGAATGGAACCAAGTTAGAAAACATTCTTCAGGATATTATCCAGGAGAACTTCCCCAACCTAGCAAGGCAGGCCAACATTCAAATTCAGGAAATACAGAGAACACCACAAAGACACTCCTTGAGAAGAGCAACCCCAAGACACATAAATGTCAGATTCACCAAGGTTGAAATGAAGGAAAAAATGCTAAGGGCAGCCAGAGAGAAAAGCCAGGTTACCCACAAAGGGAAGCCCATCAGACTAGCAGATCTCTCTGCAGAAACCCTACAAACCAGAAGAGAGTGGTGGCCAATATTCAAGATTCTTAAAGAAAATAAATTTCAACCCAGAATTTCATATCCAGCCAAACTAAGCTTCATAAGTGAAGGAGAAATAAAATCCTTTACAGTCAACCAAATGCCAGGAGATTTTGTCACCACCAGGCCTGCCTTACAAGAGCTCCTGAAGGAAGCACTAAACATGGAAAGGAACAAACGGTACCAGCCACTGCAAAAACATGCCAAATTGTAAAGACCATCAACGCTATGAAGAAACTGCATCAATTAACGGGTGAAATAACCAGCTAGCATCATAATGGCAGGATCAAATTCACACATAACAGTATTAACCTTAAATGTAGGCCGGGCGCGGTGGCTCATGCCTGTAATCCCAACACTTTGGGAGGCTAGGGTGGGCAGATCACAAGGTCAGGAGATCGAGACCAACCTGGCTAACATGGTGAAACCCCATCTGTACTAAAAATACAAAAAATTAGCCAGGTGTGGTGGCGGGCACCTGTAGTCCCGGCTACTGGGGAGGCTGAGGCAAGAGAATGGCGTGAACCTAGGAGGCGGAGCTTGCAGTGAGCCGAGATTGTGCCACTGCACTCCAGCCTGGGTGACAGAGTGAGACTCTGTCTCAAAAAAAAAAAAAATTAACCTTAAATGTAAATGGGCTAAATGCCCCAATTAAAAGACACAGACTGGCAAATTGGATAAAGGGTCAAGACCCATTGGTGTGCTGTATTCAGGAGACACATCTCACATGCAAAGACACACGTAGGCTCAAAATAAAGAGATGGAGGAAGGTCTACCAAGCAAGTGGAAAGAAAAAAAAGTAGGGGTTGCAATCCTGGGTCTCTGATAAAACAGACTTTAAACCAACAAAGATCAAAAGAGATGAAGAAGGCCATTACATAATGGTAAAGGGATCAATTCACCAAGAAGAGCTAACTATCCTAAATATATAGGCACCCAATACAGGAGCACCAAGATTCATAAAGCAAGTTCTTAGAGACCCACAAAGAGACTTAGACTCCCAGGCAATAATAATGGGAGACTTTAATACCCCACTGTCAATATTAGACAGATCAATGAGATGGAAAATTAACAAGGATATCCAGGACTTGAACTCATCTCTGGACCAAGCAGACCTAATAGACATCTACAAAACTCTTCACCCCAAATCAACAGAATATACATTCTTCTCAGCACCACATCGCACTTATTCTAAAATTGACCACATAATTGGAAGTAAAACACTCCTCAGCAAATGTAAAAGAACAGAAATCACAACAAACTGTCTCTCAGACCACAGTACAATCAAATTAGAACTCAGGATTAAGAAACTCACTCAAAACCGCACAACTACATGGAAACTGAACAATCTGCTCCTGAGTGACTACTGGGTAAATAATGAAATGAAGGCAGAAACAAAGATGTTCTTTGAAACCAATGAGAACAAAGACACAATATACCAGAATCTCTGGGGCACATTTAAAGCAGTGTGTAGAGGGAATTTTATAGCACTAAATGCCCACAAGAGAAAGCAGGAAAGACCTAAAATCAACACCCTAACATCACAATTAAAACTACTAGAGAAGGAAGAGCAAACAAATTCAAAAGCTAGCAGAAGGCAAGAAATAACTAAGATCAGAACAGAACTGAAGGAGATAGAGACACAACAAACCCTTCAGAAAAAAATCAATGAATCCAGGAGCTGGTTTTTTGAAAAGATCAACAAAATTCATAGACCACTAGCAAGACTAATAAAGAAGAAAAGAGAGAATAATCAAACAGATGCAATAAAAAATGATAAAGGGGATATCACTGCCGATACCACAGAAATACAAACTACCATCAGGGAATACTATAAACACCTCTATGCAAATAAACTAGAAAACCTAGAAGACATGGATAAATTCCTGGACACATACACCCTCTCAAGACTAAACCAGGAAGAAGTTGAATCTCCAAATAGACCAATAACAGGCTGAAATTGAGGCAATAATTAATAGCCAAAAAAAGTCCAGGACCAGACAGAGTCACAGCCGAATTCTACCGGAGGTACAAAAAGAGCTGGTACCATTCCTTCTGAAACTATTCCAGTCAATAGAAAAAGAGAGAATCCTCCCTAACTCATTTTATGAGGCCAGCATCATCCTGATACCAAAGCCTGGCAGAGACACACACACAAAAAAGAGAATTTTAGGCCAATATCCCTGATGAAAATCATTGCAAAACTCCTCAGTAAAATACTGGCAGATTGAATCCAGCAGCACATCCAAAAGCTTATCCACCCACGATCAAGTCAGCTTCATCCCTGGGATGCAAGTCTGGTTCAACATACACAAATCAATAAGTGTAATCCATCACATAAACAGAACCAATGACAAAAACCACATGATTATCTCAATAGATGCAGAAAAGGCCTTTGACAAAATTCAACAGCCCTTCATGCTAAAAACTCTCAATAAACTAGGTACTGATGGAACGTATCTCTAAATAATAAGAGCTATTTATGACAAACCCACAGCCAATATACTGAATGGGCAAAAACTGGAGGCATTCCCTTTGAAAACTGGGACAAGACAAGGATGCCCTCTCTCACCACTCCTATTCAACATAGTATTGGAAGTTCTGGCCAGGGCAATCAGGCAAGAGAAAGAAATAAAGGATATTCAATCAGGAAAAAAGGAAATCAAATTGTCTCTCTTTTCAGACGACATGATTGTATATTTAGAAAACCCCATCGTCTCAGCCCAAAATCTCCTTAAGCTGATAAGCAAATTCAGCAAAGTCTCAGGATACAAAATCAATGTGCAAAAATCACAAGGATTCCTGTACACCAATAACAGACAAACAGAGAGCCAAATCATGAGTGAACTGCTATTCACAATTACTACAAAGAGAATAAAATACCTAGGAATCCAAATTACAAGGAATGTGAAGAACCTCTTCAAAGAGAGCTACAAACCACTGCTCAACAAAATAAAAGAGGACACAAACAAATGGAAGAACATTCCATGCTCATGGATAGGAAGAATCAATATTGTGAAAATGGTCATACTGCCCAAGGTAATTTATAGTTTCAATGCTATCCCCATCAAGCTACCACTGACTTTCTTCACAGAATTGGAAAAAAACTACTTTAAATTTCATATGGAACAAAAAAAGAGCCCGCAGAGCCAAGACAATTCTAAGCAAAAAGAACAAAGCTGGAGGCATCACGCTACCTGACTTCAAACTAAACTACAAGGCTACAGTAACCAAAACAGCATAGTACTGGTACCAAAACAGATATATAGATCAATGGAACAGAACAGAGGCCTCAGAAATAACATGTCTACAATCATCTGATCTTTGACAAACCCTGCAAAAACAAGAAATGGGGAAAGGATTCACTATTTAACAAATGGTGCTGGGAAAACTGGCTAGCCATATGTAGAAAGCTGAAACTGGATCCCTTCCTTACACCTTATACAAAAATTAACTCAAGATGGATGAAAAACCTAAAACCATAAAAACCCTAGAAGAAAACCCAGGCAATACCATTCAAGACATAGGCATGGGCAAAGGCTTCATGACTAAAACACCAAAAGCAATGGCAAAAAAAGCCAAAATAGACAAATGTGAACTAATTAAACTAAAGAGCTTCTTCACAGCAAAAGAAACTATCATCAGAGTGAACAGGCAATCTACAGAATGGAAGAAAATTTTTGCAATCTATCCATCTGACAAAGGGCTAATATCCAGAATCTACAAAGAACTTAAACAAATGTATAAGAAAAAAACAACCCCATCAAAAAGTGGGCAAAGGATATGAACAGACACTTCTTAAAAGAAGACATTTATGCAGCCAACAGACATATGAAAAAATGTTCATCATCACTGGTCATCAGAAAAAGGCAAATCAAAACCACAATGAGATACCATCTCACGCCAATTAGACTGGCAATCATTAAAAAGTCAGGAAACAACAGATGCTGGAGAGGATGTGGAAAAATAGGAAGGTTTTTACACTGTTGATGGGAGTGTAAATTAGTTCAACCATTGTGGAAGACAGTGTGGTGATTCTTCAAGGATCTAGAACTAGAAATACCATTTGACCCAGCAATCCCATTACTGGGTATAAACCCAAAGGATTATAAATCATGCTGCTATAAAGACACATGCACACGTATGTTTATTGTGGCACTATTCACAATAGCAAAGACTTGGAACCAACCCAAATGTCCAACAATGGTAGACTGGATTAAGAAAATGTGGCACATATACACCTTGGAATACTGTGGAATACACCATGGAATACATATACACCAGCTATAAAAAAGTGTGAGTTCATGTCCTTTGCAGGGACATGGATGAAGCTGGAAACCATCATTATCAGCAAAATATCACAAGGACAGAAAACCAAACACCGCATGTTCTCACTCATAAGTGGGAGTTGAACAATGAGAACACATGGACACAGGGAGGGGAGCATCACACACCAGGGCCTGTTGTTGTGTGGGGGGCTGGGGGAGGGATAGCATTAGGAGAAATACCCAATGTAAATGATGAGTTGATGGGTGCAGCAAACCAACATGGCACATGTATATCTATGTAACAAACCTGCACGTTGTACACATGTACCCTAGAACTTAAAGTATAATTTAAAAAAAAAAGGAATTGTCAAGTTTCTCCATACCCTCCCCAACAGATGGTATGATCTTAGACATTACAACAGGTGCATAGTAGTATCTTATTGTAGTTTTAATTTGCATCTCCTTAATGATTAATGATGTCAAACATATTTTATATGCTAATTTTTCATCTGCATATATTATTTAAGTGTCTGAAAGTTTTTTGCCCATTTTGGGAGAGATGTGTGTTTTATTATTATTGAGTTTTCAGAGTTCTTTATACATTCTAGTTACAAGTCCTGTATCAGATATGTGATGTGCAAATATTTTTCCCCAGTCTGTGGCTTGTCTTTTCGTTTTTATAATAGTATTTTTTTTCTTTTTTTAAAGATGGGGTCTCACTGTGTTGGCCAGGCTAGAGTACAGTGGTTATTCACAGGTGCAATCATAACACACTATAGCCTCAAATTCCTGGGAGATCCTCCCATCTCAGCTTCATGAGTAACTGAGACTACAGGCTCATATCACCATGCTTAGCTATAATAGATTCTTTTGAATTTCAAATTTTCTTAACTTTGATGAAATCCAGTTTATCAATTTTTTCTTGTTTGTTGTAGTCATTTTTTTTAATTTTGGTATTATATCCAATAAATCTTTGTGCAACTCAAGGCCGATAAAATTATATGTTTTCTTCTAGAAGTTTTATATTTTTATGTTGTACACTTAAGCAGGAAAGATCTAAAATCAACAGGTGCATAGTAGTATCTTATTGTAGTTTTAATTTGCATCTCCTTAATGATTAATGATGTCAAACATTTTTATATGCTAATTTTCTATGATACATTTGAAGTTATGGCTCAAGTTTTATTTTTGTTTTGTTTTTGCTTTTGCACATGAATATATAATTTTTCCAATATTATTTGTTTTAAAAGATTATCTTTTCTCAAATGAATGGCCTTCACATCTTTGTCAAAAATCAGTTGACTATATAAACATGGGTCTATATTTGGAATCTGTTGCCCAGTATGGAGTGCAGTGGTGCGATCTTGGCTCACTGCATCCTCTGCCTCCCAGGTTCAAGTGATTCTCCTGCTTCAGCCTCCCAAGTACCTGGGATTACAGGCACCCACCACCACATCTGGCAATTTTTTTGTATTTTTAGTAGAGACAGGGTTTCATGATGTTGGCCAAACTGGTCTCAAATTCCTGACCTCAGGTGATCCATTCACCTCAGCCTCCCAAAGTGCTGGGATTACAGGTGTGAGATACCCGCCTGGCCCTATTTGTCCATCTTGACACCACTACCAAAATATCTTGATTACTGTAGTTTTATAATGTCATAAAGTCAAATAAGTCCTTCAACTTTCTTCTTTTTCTTCAAAGTTATTTTTGCTATTTTAGATCCTTTGCATTTCTTTCTTTTTTGAGACAGGGTCTTTATTTGTTGCCCAGGCTAAAGTGCAGTGGTGCAATCATAGCTCACTGCAACCTCCATCACCTGGGCTCACGTGATCCTCCCACCTCAGCCTCCCGAGTAGCTGGGACCACAGTTGTGCACCACCACGCCTGGCTAACTTTTTTTATTTTTAGTAGAGTTGAGGTCTCACTATGTTGCCCAGGCTGGTCTTGAACTCCTGAGCTCAAGTGTTCCTCTTGCCTCAGCCTCCCAAAGTGCTGGGGTTATAGTTGTGAGCCACTGTGCCCAGCCATTCTCTGCATTTTTTAGAATTTTAAAATTAGCTCATCCATTTGTAAATACACACACACACACAGACACACACACACACACACACACAAACACCCAGCCTGCTAGGATTTGCATTAGGATTCTTTTAAATATATAGATTAATTTTGAGAGAGTTGTTATCTTAGCAGTATTGAGTCTTCTAATCTAAGAACATGGTATATCTTCCCATTTATTTGAGTCTTTAATTTCTCTCGGCAATGATTTGTAGTGTTCAATATATAGGTCTTCCACATATCTTGTAGATTCATCCCTAAGTATTTCCTGTATTTTAAGGCTATTATAAAAGATGTTTTCAAATTTTAATTTCTGATTGTTTGTTGCTAATATATAGAAACACAATAGATTCTTGCATATTAATTTTGTATCCTGAAGCCTTACCAAACTCACTTCTTATTCCAATGGGACTGGCAAGAACCCCTAGTACAGTAATGATGAATAAAAGAGATGAGTGCAGACATCCTTGATTTGATTCTGATCTTAGAGGAAAGCATTCAGTCTTCACCATGAAGTATGCTGTAAACTGTAGGTTTTCCATAAATGTCATTTGAAATTGAAGAAGACACAACTAAATGGAAAGACATCCTATGTTCATGGATTAGAATTAATATTGTTAAAATGTTCATACTACTGAATTCCATATACAGATTCAATCCAATCCCTATGAAAGTTTCAATGGCATTCTTTACAGATATAGGAAAAGCAATTCTAAAATTTGTATGGAAACACAAAAGACCACAAACAGCCAAAGCAATTTAGAGAACGAAAAACAAAGTTGAAGGCATCACATTTCCTGATTTTTAATTATATTATAAAGGTATGGTAATCAAAACAGTATAGTACTGAAATAAAAGACAGACACATAGACAAATGGAACAGAATAGAGAGCCCAGAAATAAACTCAGTCATATAGGGTCAACTAATTTTTGACAAGGGTACCAAGAAGACATAATGGGGAAAAGACAGCCTCTTCAATAGAGGGTGCTGAAAAAACTAGATTTCCACATGCCAAAAAATGTGGAAACTGGACTCTTACCTTATATTATACAGAAAAAAATCAACTCAAAATGGACAAAGGACCTAAATATAAGAACCAAAACCATAAAATTTCTAAAAGAAAACACAGAGGAAAAGCTCCTTGACTTTGACCTTGGTAATAATTTTTTGGATATCACACACACACACACAAAAAACAAAAAACAAAAAACAAAACAAAAAAACCCAAAATGCTCAGGCTATAAAAGCAAAAATAAATAAATGGGACTACATCAAACCAAAGAGCTTCTTCACAGCAGAGGAAACAGTCAATAAAAGGAAAAGGCAGCATACAAAATGGGAGAAAATATTTGCAAACCATACATCTGATATGCAAAATATATAAGAAACTCAAACAATTCAGTAGCAAGAAACAATAGCAAGAAAACAAATACCCCAATTAAAAAATGTGCAAAGAACTGAAAAGACATTTCTTCAAAGAAGACATTAAAATGGTCAACACATGTATGAAAAGGTGTTCAACATCACTAATCATCAGGGAAATGAAAATCAAAACCACAAGGAGATATCACCTCACACCTGTTAAGATGGTTATTATCAAAAAGACGAGAGGTAACACATGTTGAGAGTGTGGAGAAAAGGGAACCCTTGTACACTGTTGGTGGGAATGTAGATCAGTACAGCCATTGTGGAAAACAGCATGGAGGTTTCCAAAGAAATTAAAAATAGAAGTACTATATGACCCAGCAATCCTTCTTGTAGGTATATACCCAAATGAAATAAAATCATCATCTCATAGAAATGTCTGTACTCCCATGTTCATTGCAGCATTATTCACAATAGCCATGATATGAAAACAAACTAAAATATCCATTGATGGATGAATGGGTAAAAAACCATGGTGTACATATATAATGGAATATCATTCACCCTTAAAAAAGGAGATCCTGCCATTTACCACAACATGGATGAACTTGGAAGACATTATGCTAAATGAAATAAGCCAAACACAGAAAGGAAAATATTGCATTATCTCATTTATATGTGGAATCATAAAAAAAAGAAAAGTCAGAAAGATGGAGAATAAAATGGTAGATGGGAAGGAGTAAATAAGGAGATGTAGATCCAAGGATACAGTGTTGTAGGTATGTAGGATGAACAAATCTGGAGATCTAATGTAACACATAAGGACTATCACTAATAATATTGTATTATATTTGAGATTTTTGTTAAAAGAATGGATTTTAGGTGTTATTCCCACAAAAGGAAAGGAGTAACTATTGGAGATGATGGATATGTTAATTTGCTTGACTACAGTAACAATTTCGCCAAATGTATGTATACCAAACATATTATATAACTTAAATATATACAATAAAAAATCTTAAATAAAAAAGTGATCTTCATTGGGCTGAGGAACTCCACTATTGTTCCTAGCACATTGAGTGTTTTAATCAAGATTGAATGTCGGCTTTTATAAATTTTTTTCTGCATCAATTAAGATGATTATAAAGCTTTTCTTTCTCAGCCTGTTAACATGATAAATTATAGTGATTGATTTGGGACGCTTAAACCAATCTTATATTCCTGAGGCATAGTATCCTTTTGGTCATGATATAGTGTCTCTTTTTTTTTTTTTTTTTTTTTTAGATGGAGTCTTGCTCTGTCACCCAGGCTGGAGTGCAGTGGCGCAAACTGGGCTCACTGCAAGCTCCACCTCCCAGGTTCACGCCATTCTCCTGCCTCAGCCTCCCGAGTAGCTGGGACTACAGTGCCCGCCAACATGCCGGGCTAATTTTTTTTGTATTTTTAGTAGAGACAGGGTTTCACCGTATTAGCCAGGATGGTCTCAATCTCCTGACCTTGTGATCCACCCACCCTAGCCTCCCAAAGTGCTGGGATTACAGGTGTGAGCCACCACGCCCAGCCTGATATAGTGTTTTCTTTATATATTGTTAAATTCAATCTGCTGGTCTTATAGAATGAATTGGAAAATATTTCCTCCTCTTCAATTTTATGGAAGATTTTATTTAGAATTTGTATTATTTCCTTCTTATATGTTTGGAAGAATTCCTCATTGAAACTGTCTGGACCTGGAGTTTTATTTGTGGAAAGGCTTTTAAATATGAATTCAATTTATGTAATATTTAAGGGCTATTCAGGTTATCTATTTCTTCTTGAGTGAACTTTGGTAGTTTTTATCTTTTGAGGAATTTGTCCATTTCATCTAAGTTATCCAACTTATTGGCACAAAGATGCTCATAGTACTCCCTTATTATCCTTTTGACATATTTAGAATCTGTGGTGATGTCACCCTTTCATTCTTGGTACTGAAATAATTTATATTTTCTTTCTCTTTTTTCCCAAATCAGTCTGGATAGAGATTCGTCAATTTTATTGGTCTGCTGTATGAACCAGCTTTTGTTGTCATTGATTTTCTGTATCACTTTTGTTTTCTATTTCATTGAATTTTGCTTTCATCTTTATTATTTATTTCTTCTGCTTACTTCACATTTAATTTTCTCTTTTTGTTGTTTCTTAAGGTGAAAGCTGAGGCCCTTGATTAATATAGAGCATTTAGTGCTATAACTTTCCTTCTATATACTATGTAGCAGCATCTTACAAATTTTAATACCTGTATTACCATTTTAATTCCATTCAAAGTATTTTAATTTGTCTTTTGATTTCTTCTTTAGCCCATGGATTGTTTAGAAGTATGTTATTTAGTTTCTAAATATTTGCAGATTTTCCAGAGATCTTTCCATTATTGACTTTAATTTTATTTCATTGTTGTCAGGAAATATTCTTTATATGACTTGAGTCCATTTAAATTTATCAATCCTTGTTTCATGCCCCAGAATACGGTCTGTCTTAGTAAATGTTCCGTGTTAGCTGAAATTAATGTGTACTCTGCTGATGTTGGATAAAGTGTTCTATAAATGTCTATTAGATCAAGTTGGCTGATACTGTTGTTCAACTCCTATATCTTTACTGATTTGTGCCTACTCTTTCTATCAACTTCTAATAGAAGGGTGTTGGAATCTCCCTCTATCATTGTGGATTTGTCTCTTTTTCCTTGCAGTTTGTTCTATCAGTTTTTGCTTCCTGCATGTATTAGTTTGCTAGGGCTGCCATAATACAGTACTATAGACAATGCGGCTTGAACAAAAAAAAAATTATTTCCTCACAGATATGGAGGCCGGAAATCCAAGATCAAGGTTTCAGCAGGGTTGATGTCTTCTGAGGCCTCTCTCCTTGTCTTGTAGATGGCAGTCTTCTCCCTGTGTCTTCACATGATATTCCCTCTGTACCTTGTCTGTGTCCAAATTCTCTCTTCTTACAAAGACACTAGTCATAGTAGATTTGGGCCCACCCTAATTTAACATAATTATCTCTTTAAATATCCTATCTCCAAATATAGTCACATTGGAGATTAGGACTTTATAATATGATTTTGGAAAGGGTACACAATTTAGCCCATAGCAATGTATTTCAGAGTTGTCTTATTAGTTGTTTAGGATTTCTATGTTCTCCTGATTCATTGACCCCCTTTTCATTGTGAAATAACTCACTTTATCTCTAATAATAACCTTTACTCTGAAATCTACTTTATTTTGATTGGCTGTGATGTGATATATATTTTTCCATCCTTTTACTTTTAACCTGTTTGTATCTTATATTTAAAGTGGATTTCTTATAAGTAGCATATAGCTGTTCCTTGCTTTTTTATTCCATCTGAAAATCTATACTTTTTAATTGGAGTATTTAAATCTTTTACATTAATGTAATTCTTGATATGGTTGAATTTGAATCCTGGCTATTTGATTTCTACTTGTCCTATTTTTCTTTCTTCCATTTTTTTTCTCTTTTTCTGCCTTTTTTGGATTGAGTATTTTCTTTTCTTCTCCATCTTTTTTAAGAGACAGGGTTTCACTCTGTCACCTGGGCTGGAGTGCAGTGGCACAATCATAGCTCATTATAATGTAACCTCTAACTCATTATAATATGACATTATAATGTATCCTTCCACCTTAGCTTCTTGTCTAAAGTATTTTGTCACAGCAGCAGGAATAGACTAAGACAACAGCCTACCTTCAAGTGATAGTACACCACCTCACATAGAGAATATGACCCTTATAACAGTACACTTCCACTTAGCCCCTCCTGGACTTTGTGCTATTGTTGTCAGATATTTTACTGTTTTTTGTTTGTTTGTTTTTGTTTTTCTTGAGATGGAGTTTTGCTCTGTTGCCCAGGCTGGAGTGCAGTGGCACCATCTTATCTTACCGCAATGTCCGCCTCCTGGGTTCAAGCAATTCTCCTGCCTCAGCCTCCCGAGTAGCTGGGATTACAGGCACCTGCTATCACACCTGGCTAATTTTTGTATTTTTAGTAGAGGTGGGGTTTCACCATGTTGGCCAGGATGGTCTCAAACTCCCAACCTCAGGTGATCCACCTGCCTCAGCCTCCTGAAGTGCTGGAATTACAGGCATGAGCCATCATGCCCGGCCTAGATATCTTACTTTTACTTATAACCCCACAGTAACAATGCATTGTTATTGCTTTTGCTCTAAATGTTTGATTATCTTTAAAGGGATTTAAATAATTTTAAAAAGGCATTATTTTTCACCCACATAATTGCCATTTCCAGTACTTTTCATTTCTTTACACAGATCCAGATTTCCATCTTGTATCATTTTCTTTCTACTTGAATAACTTCCTTTAACATTTCTTGTAAGTACAGGTCTGCTGGTGATAAATTCTTTCAGTTTTTGTATTTCCAAGAAAGTATTTATTTCACCTTCATTTTTTAAATATATTTTCAATGGGTGTAGAATTCTAGCTTGACAGATTTTTTCTTTCAGTACTTTAAAGATGTTCCACTATCTCTTTGCTTGCATTGTTTATAATTTAAAAATCTACTGTCATTCTTTGTTCCTCTGTGTAATGTTTCTTCCTTCAGCAGTTTTTAAGATTTTCTCATTATCACTTGTTTTGAGCAATTTGATTGTGATGTGCCTTGGTGTATTTTTTCTTCACGTTTCTTGTGTTTGGGTTTGTTGAGTTTCATGGTTATGTGAGTTTATAGTTTTCATCAAATTTGGAAATTTTTCGATATTTCTTCAATTTTTTTTCTTTTCTTCCCTTTCTTCTCTCCTTAAGGGACTCCAAATATACATACGTTAGGCTGCTTTAAATTATCCCATGACTCACTGATGCTCTTTTTATCTGTTTCTGTCTTTTTTCTTTCTGTGTTTTATTTTGGATAGCTTCTATTGCTATATCTTCAAGTTTACAAATCTGTTCTTCTGCAGTGTCAAAACTGCCATTAATCTCATCCAGTATATTTTTCACTTCAAACATTGTGATTTTCATGTTTGGGTGTTTGATTTGAGTATTTTTCAAATATCTTCTATTATTCTGTTTAACATGTTTAATCTTTCTCCTGGCTTTTTGAACATATAGAATTCAGTTACAATTGGTGTTTTAAAGTCTTTGCCTCCTAATTCTATCATGTGTTACTTCTAGGTCACTTTTGATTGATTGACCAATTGACTTTTCTCTTTTTAAATTTTTGATACAGGATCTTGCTCTGTTGCCCAGGCTGGAATATAGTGGCATGATCATGGTTCACATCAGCCTCAACCTCCCAGGCTCAAGTGATCCTCCCACCTCAACCTCCTAAGTAGCTGAAACTAGAGGCGTGCACCACCATACCCAGCTAATTTTTGTATTTTTTGCAGAGGTGGGGTTTTGCCATGTTGTCCAGGCTGGTCTCAAACTCCTGAGCTCAAACAATCTGCCCACCTTGGCCTTACAAAGTGCTGGGATTACAGGCATGAGCCACCATGCCCGGGCTTGACTTTTCTCTTCTTTTTTATTTTTTAAATTTAATAGAGATAGCATCTCGCTATGTTGCCCAGGTTGGTCTTGAACTACTGGGCTCAAACACCTTGGTCTCCCAAAGTGCTAGGATTTGTAGGCATGAGCCACCACACTTGGCCGACTTTTCTCTTCTTTATACGTAGTATTTTTCTGCACTTTCACTTGCCTGGTAATTTTTTATTGGATGCTAGACATTGTAAATTTTACCTTTTGAGGGGCCCTGGATAATTTTTATATTCCTATAAATATTCTTTAGCTTTGTTCTTAATGTAGTTAAGTTACTCTGACATAATTTGATCCTTTCAGGTCTTACTTTTAACATTCTTGGCAGAACCCCAGTAGCATTTAGTCAAGAGTTAAATTCCCTTGTTACTGAGGCGAAACCCTTCTGAGTGCTCTACCCAATGCCTCAAGAGTTATGAGATTTTTCTACTGTGGCGGGTGGGAAGATCACTATTCCTGACTATATGTGAACTCTGAGAATGTTTTTCTCTACTCTTTTTGTGAAGTTCTTTCCCCAGGCTTGGGTCATTTCCTCACATGCACATGATCAGTACTCAGTACTATGAAGTGCTCTCCTCTCTGGGACTCTGCCCTGCAAACTCTAGCTTCCTTGGCTTCCTTGGCCTCTCAGCTCTGTCTCCTCCTCTCAGAAAGACCTCCAGGGTTAGCCTGGGTTCCCCCTCCCTGTACTGTGGCCTGGAAACTCTTTCTAGGCATTAAGGTTGGAAACTGTTTAGCTCACCTTGCTTGTTTCCCAGAGATTGCTCCCCTTTTTGCCTGATGTCCAATGCCTTGAGAACCATTGTTTCATATATAGTTATGCACTGCATAACGACTTTTGGTCAATGATGGACGCATATGTGACAGTGGTCCCAAAAGATTACAATGGAGCTGAAAAATTCCTATCCCCTAGTGATGCCATAGCCATCTGTATTAGTCAGGGTTCTCCAGAGAGACAGAACTAATAGGATATATGTATATATGAAAGGGAGTTTATTAGGGAGGATTGGCTCACATGATTACAAGGCAAAGTCCCACAATAGGCTGTCTGCAAGCTGGGGAAGAGAGAAGCCAGTAGTGGCTCAGTCTGAGTCTGACAGCCTCAAAACCAGGGAAGCCAACAGTGCAGTCTTCAGTCAATGGCTGAAGGCCCAAGATCCCCCAGCAAGCCACTGGTGCAAGACCCAGAATCCAAAGGCCAAAGAACCTGGACTCTGATGTCCAAGAGCAGGAGGAGCAGAAGAAAGCATCCAGCACACAAAAAAGAAGGAAGCCAGACGACTCAGCAAGCTAGGATATCCCACCTTCTTTCACCTGCTTTGTTCTAGCTGGCAGCCTGTTGGATGGCACCCACCCACATTGAGGGTGGGTCTTCCTCTCCCAGTCCACCAACTCAAGTGTAAATCTCTGGCAACATCCTCACAGGCACACCCAGAAACAGTACTTTGCCAGCCATCTAGGCATCCTTCAATCCAATCAAATTGACACCTAATATTAACCATCAAAATGTCATAGTGCAATACATTACTCACATGTTTGTAGTGATGCTGGTGTAAACAGCCTACTGCACTGCCAGTCATATAAAAGTCTAGCACATACAATTAGGTACAGTACATAATACTTGATAATTATAACAAACAGCTGTTACTGGTTTATGTACACTATGCTACAGTTTTTATCATTATTTTAAAGTGTACTCCTTCTACTTATTAAAAGAAAAAAAAGTTAACTGCAAAACAACCTCTGGCAAGTCCTTCAGGAGGTATTCCAGAAGAAGACATTGTTAGCATAGGACATGACAGCTCCATGCATGTTATTACCCCGATAACCTTCCAGTGGGGCGAGATGTGGAGGTGGAAGACAGTGATATCAATCATCTTGACCCTGTGTGGGCCTAGGCTAATGTATATGTTTGTGTCTTTGTTTTTTATTTGTTTGTTTGCTTGTTTGTTTGTTTCTGAGATGGAGCCTTGCTCTGTCACCCAGGCTGGAGTGCAATGGAGCAATCTTGGCTCACTGCAACCTCTGTCTCCCAGGTTCAAGCAATTCTCCTGTCTCAGCCTCCCAAGTAGCTGGGATTACAGGCACCCGCCACCATGCCCGGCTAATTTTTGTATTTTTAGTATAGATGGGGTTTCACCATGTTGGCCAGGCTGGTCTCGAACTCCTGACCTCAAGCAATCCACCTGACTCGGCCTCCCAAAGTGTTGGGATTACAGGTGTGAGCCACTGCACCCAGCCTGTGTCTTTGGTTTTAACAAAGAAGTTTAAAAAGTAAAACCTTAGAATAATAATTTAAAAAATACAAAAAGGTTTATAGAATAAGGATATAAAGAAAATATTTTAGTACAGCTGTACAACGTGTACATGTTTTAAGCTAAGTGTTATTAGAGAAAAGCCCAAAAGTTTTTAAAAGTTTAAAAGTTTATAAAGTAAAAAAGTTACAGAAAGCTAAGGTTAATTTATTATTGAAGAAAGAAAATTTTTTTTATAAATTTAGTGTAGCCTTAGTGTACAGTGTTTATGAAGTCTACAGAAGTATGCATAATGTCCTACAACTTCACATTCACTCACCACCCACTCACTGACTCACCCAGAGCAACTTCCAGTCCTGCAAGCTTCACTTGTGGTAAGTGCCCTATAGAAATATACCATACTTTAATCTTTTATGCCATATTTTTAGTCTGCCTTTTCTATGTTTAGATATGTTTAAACACAAATACTTACCATTGTGTTACAATTGCCAACAGTATTCAATACAGTAACATCCTGTACAGGAGCCTAGGAGCAACAGGCTCTACCATGTAGCCCAGGTGTGTAGTAGGCTATGACATCCAGGTTTGTGTAAGTATCCTCTATGATGTTTCAGTAAGGACAAAAAACACCTAAAGGTGCATTTCTCAGAATACATCCTCATCATTAAATAATTATCAATAATAACTGTTTTGTCCAGTTTTATTTGTTGTTCCAGGTGAAAGGGTAAATCTGGTTCTTATTCTTCCATTTTGATTGGAAGATTCTTTCCCTCTGAGCTTAATTTTTTTCTTGCTAAAGTCCACCCTTCATAAATTCTTTGAGCAAAAGTCTGAGATTAGTAAAACCTCAGTCTGTATATATCTGAAAATGTCTTTATTTTGCATTCATCCTTAACTGCTGGTTAATTGAATGTAGAATTTAGTTGTTTTTCTGATCACTTCGAAGATATTAGTCCATTGGCATCTATTGTTGCTGATGAGAAATTGGCTTCAGGCAGAACATCATTCGTTTGTGGATGTTTCATTTCTGATGGCTTTTCAGATTTTTCTTTATTTTTATTGTTTTTCAGTCTCTTCAATATGTCTAGAAATGAAATTTTTTATTCTACTCAGAACTCAATGTGCCTTTTCATTCCAGAGGCTCATTTTTCTTCGCTTGTAGAAAATCTTTCATCATTATTTCTTAGAATGGTGCTTCTTCTCCCCTATTTTCTCCTTGTAGAACTACTAATCTAATATAAATTTTGGAACTTCTCATTTTCTCCTCTATGATTTTTATCTTTCATATTTTCCATTACTCTATAATACTGAGCACTCACTATGTGCCAAGAACTATAAACTCATTTAATCCTCATAGCAACACCATGAGGTAGGTACATTACAGTATATTATAACATTATAGTATATCTCCATTTTATAGATGAGAAAATTGATACACAAAAGGCTTAAAAACATACCTGAATCTCTATTGCTATTAATAGTAAGTATCAGAGATTTAATACCAGGTGTGTGGCTTCAGACCCCATTTTTTTTGTTTTTGTTTTTGTTTTTGTTTTTGAGACAGGGTCACACACTCGTCACCCAGGCTGGAGTGCAGTGGTGCAATCTCTTTGCAGCCTCGACTTCCCAAGCTCAGGTGATTCTCCCACCTCAGCCTCCCAAGTAGCTGGAACTACAGGTATGTGCCACCATGCCCGGTTAATTTTTTGTATTTTTAGTAGAGATGGGGTTTTGCCATTTTACCCAGGCTGGTCTCCAACTCCTGGGCTTAAGCAATCCACCCGCCTCAGCCTCCCAAATTGCTGGGATTACAGGTGTGAGCCACCGTGCCCAGCCCACTGCACTAATATTCTATATGATTACAATTTCATCTCTTTGTGCTGCTTTCTGTGTTGCCTTCTGGGTAATTTCTTCAGTTCAATTTGAGTGTACTAATTCTCTCTCTCCATCTGTGTCTAATCTACTCTTCAGAACATCTATTGCATTTTTAATAGTTCATTTTTGCTATTTCTATTTGCTTCTTTTTTCATAAGCTCTTCTTCTTGCCTTATGTCTTTGATTCCTAATTTTATCTCGTTTAAACATACTTACATTAAAGTTTCTCAGGTTGTTCTATAATCCTAATTTTTGGCATATGCACCACTAAGATCTCCCTTCAAGAAAGAACTTGCTCTTCAGCCACACAAGTGCAGTTGGCTGACTACCTCAAGCTGCTAGTACCGTTAGTGCCTTCAAGATATGCCTCCATTTTTTAGTTAAGGCTATGCTCTTCTTCGGCAGTCCCTAAGCAATAACTTTATGAACATGGCAGGTGTACTATAGTCTTACTATTTCTGCTCAACAAGGGACTTTCTCTAACAGGCGGTATTTGTTCTATAGTCCCCCTTTGTGTTAGCCAAGACTTTATCACATTTGCGTCCCATCTAAGGCTCTCTTTGCCCAATCTTGATTCTCCCCATTTTGTCTTTTACAGGCATTACCCCTCAATAAACCCCTTGCACTCCTAATCCCGTCTCTGCATTTACTTTCTGGAGGATCCAACTAAAACAGCATGTGAATTATCCAGGTTATTTCACCTTCTGATTTTCTTTCCTAGCAATCCTTTTCCTCTCATACTTTGTAATGTTTTTTACCATGAAATTATCTTCAGTGGGAGTTGTTTTCTATAGAAGTCCTGTGTGCCCTGCATTGTGGAGGAGAACCACAGGTAGTTTCACAAGAAGATCCATTAGTTTAACCAGTTCCAAGACAAACTTTATGTCAATTTCTTAGCTAGGGTTCCCCCAAACACCACTGCCACCATCACACAGTTAACGCAAACTTGTGAACTTAATGTCTCATACCCATACTAATGCAGATTGTGATTACAATTGCTTCCAGGCGACTCTTTCCTAGCTCTTTTCTACCTTTTCTAGCTCCACCTGAGCTTTTGAGCTCAGCTATATATTTTTTTAATGTATTTTTTATATTTTACCTAGCATTTCTATTTATTTAGCGTAAGAGATAAAAGAACTTCTTTTCTTTCTACAGTACCCCATAGTCAATGAAAGTAAACCCTGGAACCTGCAGATATATATATATATAGATATAGATATAGATATAGATAGATATAGATATAGATAGATATAGATATCTATATAGATATATAGATATATAGATATAGATATAGATATAGATAGATATATATATAGATATATATAGAGAGAGAGAGAGAGACATATATACATATATATTTCTATATAATTTATATTCTTGGTCATACTATTTTTTAACTTTTTATTTTTAAATAATTATACATTCATAGGAAGCTGCAGAAGACTCCCGAGTACACTTCACTCAGTTCCCTTCATTCAGGGAATGTACTCAGGAATCTGCATTTTAGCAGGTAATCGGAGGACTCAGATGTAGGTGCAGGTTGTTGCAGATGCTATCAGTTCCCCATCCATATCCCTTGGATATTTCCTACCAACTGTTAGCATCCACTCTTAACCAATGACTCTCAGCATTGGTATATAAATACCCTGGTTCCCTTACCCTTCATATGCATTATTTCTGAGGCATGTTTTGCATCATTTCCCAGAGTCTCCCTGCTAAATTAACCTTTAATAAACCACTGTGGTAGCACTGCCTTATTGTCTGCCCTCCTTTTCTTTATCACTTCCCACTTCTCTACCCAAATAGTCGCTTTCCAAATAAGCTAATTTAACTCAAATCTTTGTGTGGCGCTCTGTATCTGGTCTTCTAAGCTCAGATCAGAAGTGGTCTTAGATCCCAAGGATGGAATCTAGGATTGTAAAATTTGTCAGCCAATGGTAATAAGATCCCATTATTGATGGTCTTTAACATATTGTAGAGGCCTAGGATGAATTGGGGGACAAGATACAGATACAAGGGGATACAACCATTTATGAAGTCTCTCTAACATCTGAGAGATGTGGAGGCAATGATAGTTAAAGAACTGGTGGAGTTTGTTGGTTGTTGTTAAGTACCATTGAAGTGCTAAAGGAGGTAAATGATAGGGTCAAATTAGTCAATTACCAGCCTAGGGGATGGTATGAAACCTAGAAAGCCACCATGACAGCATTTTAAAATCCCCTAATTTTCTACAGCTGGAGGGCAGATCGGTCTGAAAACAATGTCCGGAACCTAATGATGAAAGTAGTAGAAGTGTCCCACTCCCGTTTGCTAGAGGATAATGGGCTTCCTCCTCTTGCCTGGAAACTATGCAGAGACCTCCCCTAAGGCAGATGCCTTGCAAGATGATACTTGCCCTCTTCAAGATCTGCTTCTACATTCTCTTGCGTCTTCTAGGTCAATCACTAGGGTTAAATCTCATCATTCAACCATTGAGGGAGTACTATCTCTGCTTAAAGAAACAGGATTTTGGCCAGGCACAGTGGCTTATGCCTGTAATCCCAGCACTTTGGGAGGTTGAGGCGGGTGAATCACTTGAGGTCAGGAGAGCAGGACCAGCCTGGCCAATATGGTGAAACCCCGTCTCTTCTAAAAATACAAAAATTAGCCGGGTGTGGTGGTGCACACCTGTAGTCCCAGCTACTTGGGAGGCAGTGGTTGCAGTGAACCAAGATCATGCCATTGCACTCCAGCCTGCCTGGGGGACAGAGCAAGACTCCGTCTCAAAAAAAAAAAAACAGGATTTTTACTAAAAGAACTGCAGGACCTGCCTAATAGGTACCAATCAAAAGCTGGAAGATGTGCCCGGGAATGGATATTGAGGCTGCCGAGTCAAAAAGGGGAATGGAACATAGGGATGGAAAAGAGAAGAGTTGTCGATATGGAGGAAGTCTCCTGAGCCTCTGCATTTACCATCCTGGCAAGAACACTTGGAGCTGGGATGGTTCAGAGGACAAAAGGATCAGTGTCCAATCAGGAGGTAGAAACTACACCACTAATTTAAATAGAGATCTAATGTAGTATATTGTTAAGTAGGTATAAAATTATTAAGTAGGTAACTGCAAAGGTAAAAAGAGAATGCTAAGTTGTCACAAAGGTAGCAATGAGAAAAGCAGATACCATGCCCACGGCTGGTGAAACAAAATAAGAAGTGTAATTATCAAAATTTAGAAGCTTACAAGAGAAGTTCCAAGAAACCAAAACTCAGATCTCTGAGGAAGAACACCAAAGTGTTGGAAACTGGTGCTAGGAAGTGTTGGGAAACTGCAAACTGGATTCAGCTGCTGCTAAGGAAAGATGCTGCTGATGCCAGGGTGAAGAAGCATTGCTAGGGTGATGCTCACAGGAACAGGAAGCTGACAGAAGTCAATAGGAAGAAGCAAGTCCCTCCTTCCTGCTGCTGCGGCATCAATTCCCTCCTGCCCTCCTCATTGGCAGGCATAACAGGGAGCAACTGGCAATGCTGGAATGTGAATTTCTGAACCCTAGCCCCAGCACTACACAAGTTGATACTGAAGGGTGGTTGTGGTGCTAAGAGGCCACAGCTTAACAACTGACAAGAGTTACAATAAACAATGTAGAAATGCGTGAACTGACATAACTGGAGAAAGCAGTCAAAAGTTCAGAGGAGAAATGTATTGCCTAAAACCAAAAGACCACCAGCTTAGTAGCTTAGTATGTTTCCAGTACACCTTCACTGGAGCAATAAAGAATGAGCTCCTGAAGGGGCACTGACATCATTGAGCAATTCAGTGGTGGCTGTCCCTTCTATGTTATGTTGTAGCTGCTAGGGAACTGGAGTTCCTACTGTTTGTTAATGGTGACAATAGGATTCCAGAACAGCAGAGGCCAGGTAGCAGCACTTAACCATCAGACACATAGCGTATGGAATTACCATAACGGGCAGCAAAGTCAGAAAGTCAACCAAGGGGCCCTTACCCACAGAGATCTGTGGCATTGCTAATAGACCCTGAAGTTCCTAAGGGCGAGATCAGTGGGTGACTAACAAGGGTATTGCTGCCCAATATAATAAAAACAGATCAAGAGCATGTAATGTGAAGACTGAGGTGAGCCATCACAGTGGAAAATCACTATCCCTCACCCATTTTTCATGCTTAAGCTAGTCCTCAGACCCAGTACCACAGTAACTGTACACAGGAGAACAAAAATATCCAGATATTTCTATAGTTGGGGAATTCAGGGTCCGGACTGACACTGATTCCAGGGGATCCAAATTGCCACTATAGCCCTCCTGTTAAAGTAAGGAGATATGGAGGCAAGATGATAAATGGAGTCTTTGCCAAAGCCCATTTTACAGTGAGTCCAGTGGGTCTTCACACTCTCCTGTGACCATTTTCCCCATCCCTGAATACTTAATTGGGATTAGTAAACTCAGCAGGCAGTAGAAACCTCACATCGGTTTCTTAATCTGTAAAGAAACAGGTGAGGGTCACCCAATGCAGAGGTGACAACTATATATATATATATACACATATATATACATTCCAGTTTGCTAGAATGTGAATTTCTGAACCTCAGCCCCAGCACTACGTAGACAAGTTGATACAGAAGTGTGGTTGTGGCGCTAAGAGGCAACAGCTTAACAACTGACAAGAGTTAACAATAAACGATGTAGAATATATATATATGGGGGATCAACTGATTATATAGCCAGAGTTTCCCATTGTAAGTTGTGTACTGTCAGATCCACCAAACTATATAGTCGGGTATGTGCAACAGTAATCCATTGAAGGGTGGACATGGAACATTGTCATGAACTAGGCCTGAGCAGGACCAGAGGTCACAAATAAACTACAGAAGCAGGCCCAGAATCCCCTGTTGTGATCCCTGCATTGGAACCTCTCCCCTCAGCTCACACCTATGAAATCATGAGAGATTCCTGATGACCAGGTCACACAAGAGGAAAAAGCTTAGGCCTGGTTTATGGACAGGTTGGCACAATAGGTTAGTGGAAAACAAAAATGCACTCTTGCTGCACTACGGTCCCACTCAAGGGCTCCTGAAGAACAGCCATAAGGAGAATTTTTCACAGGGGCAGAACTTTAGGCGGTGCATTGAGTCATCAACTTGGTGCAGAAAGAGTGGTGGCCTGAGGTCAGGACTCCCAGGCAGTAGTGAACAGTTCAGCTGATTGCTCAAGGACTTGTGAAGAGCAAGACTGCAAAATTGCAGTTAAGGAGGTCTGGGGAAGAAGCATGTGGATTGATCTTTGAGAGAAGACACAAAAATGTGTGGGTCTCTGTCTCATTTCATTGTCTACCAGAGGGTGTCCATCGCAGAGAAGGTGCTGAACAATCAGTTAGATAGGATGATTCATCCAGTGGAAATGAGCTTACCTCTCTCCTCAGCTGCCCCAGAGCATGCTCAACAGACCCATGAACTGAGAAGCCATGGTAAGAAGGATGGAAGCCACGCATGGCCCAACAGCATGGGCTTCCTCTGGCCGAGGCTGACCTAGGTATTACTACTACTAAGTGTCCAATCTGTCAAAGCACAGGCAGGGCTGAGCTCCTGACATGGTACCACCCCTCAAGGAGGGCACCCAGCCACATGGTGCCAGTTGATTACACTGGACCCAACCACCCTGGAGGTGCTGTGACTCTTCTATGACTTCATGGGACTGATACAGATTTGCCTTCTCTGTCCACAATGTCATGGTCAGCAGCACTCTCTCAGAGTTCCCAGGGTGTGCAGTTTATCATCATGGGATTCCCCCACAACATGGCCGTGGAGAAAGTGAGCACATGACCATGTTATTCACTGGTCCTACTATTTACCATACCAACCAGAGCTGCATCCTGAGAAAATGTTGGAATAACCACTTGAAGGTATAGCTAAGTCATCAGCTTGAAGATAGGGTTGAGAACCTGTCCTTACATTTTTTGTTTGTTTGTTTGTTTGTTTGTTTGTTTTGAGATGAAGTCTCATTCTGTTGCCCAGGCTGGAGTGCAGTGGCACAATCTCGGCTTACTTCAACCTCTGCCTCCTGGGTTCAAGGGATTCTCCTGCCTCAGCCTCCTGAGTAGCTGGTATTACAGACACCCGCCACCACGCCTGGCTAATTTTTGTATTTTTAGTAGAGACGGGGTTTCACCATGTTGGTCAGGCTGGTCTCAAACTCCTGACTTCATGATCTGCCCGTCTCAGCCTCCCAAAGTGCTGGGATTACAGGCATGAGCCACCACACCCTGCCTCCCTTACATGTATTTCTATACTTGAGACAATAGCTATTGTAAGGGTGCTACATCCCCAACAGTCAGAATACATAGGCCTGGAAGCCAAGAAATGAGTGGCCTCTCTCACCTTTATTCCCAATGACCCACTTGGCAAATTTATGCTTTCTATTGCCAAAGCTTTAGGCTCTGTTGAACCACAGATCCTAGTTCTCAGAGGGTAGGGAGAGATCACTTCTACCAGAGGACATAATTGTGGTTTTACTAAACCTAAAATTATATCTGCCTCTGGTAATTTTGGGATCCTCATGACAGCAGACCAGCAAGCTAAGAAAGGAGTTTCAACCCTTGTGGAAGTCAGTGTGGCGATTCCTCAGGGATCTAGAACTAGAAATACCATTTGACCCAGCCATCCCATTACTGGGTATATACCCAAAGGACTATAAATCATGCTGCTATAAAGACACATGCACACGTATGTTTATTGTGGCACTACTCACAATAGCAAAGACTTGGAACCAACCCAAATGTCCAACAATGATAGACTGGATTAAGAAAATGTGGCACATATACACCATGGAATACTATGCAGCCATAAAAAATGATGAGTTCATGTCCTTTGTAGGGACATGGATAAAATTGGAAATCATCATTCTCAGTGAACTATCGCAAAAACAAAAAACCAAACACCACATATTCTCACTCATAGGTGGGAATTGAACAATGAGAACACATGGACACAGGAAGGGGAACATCACACTCTGGGGACTGTTGTGGGGTGGGGGGAGGGGGGAGGGATAGCTTTAGGAGATATACCTAATGCTAAATGACGAGTTAATGGGTGCAGCACACCAGCATGATACATGTATACATATGTAACTAACCTGCACATTGTGCACATGTACCCTAAAACTTAAAGTATAATAATAATAAAATAAAAAATAAAAACAAAAAGAAAGGAGTTTCTGAACTGGCAGGAGTAAGTAACCCCTGCTAGACCAGGTGAGGGGTGTCTAGAAAGGGTGGTAGAGTTGGAAGCTGAGCATCAGTTACACTTTAGGACCAACTACAGCAGTGGGGTCTGGAGCTTGTCCCTCCTCTTATCTGTTATCCTTTATACCTCTTCCTCCTTCTTCTTCTCATCTCTTCTTGTAACAAATCGTGACTTTCCACCACCCAAAGAAGCAGTGACAGAACATGAAACTTAATGTGAATGCAAGTTTATCTGAGCAGGTGCAAGGGTGAACTGTGACACATACTGTCAATGCCCTGCCATTGTCCCTCAAACCTGTCAATGTATTCCCAAGACTTCTAACCACCAGCATCTGCATGGTAGCTAAGGGATCATTTTCCCAGAACTACAGAGAGCTGACTGTACACATCACAGTCCACAAGTGCCAAGGAATTAAACACCACCAGGGAGCAGACTCAACACTCAAACATGGTGTATAAATACCCCAGCTCCCTCACCCTTTGGGTGGGATGCTTCTGAGGCATTGATCATTCTGAGGTTTTGTACCATTTCCCAGAGTTTCCCTGCAGGATAAATCTTCAGTTCCCCTTTGTGATAATAGTGCACCCTATGGGGCTGCCTTCCCTTCCCTGTATCACCTTCCCACTTCCCTGTTAGTGTTACTTGTGCTCCCCAAATAAACTATTTTCACTTTAGTCCTTATCTTAAGGTCAGTTCTTGGAAGAACCCATGCTAAGACACATGTGGCTCAAGGACTATGCAGTGAGAAGCACTAATTTAGAGAGTGAACTCATTTCTATTTTTTAAAAATATCTCTCTTTCTCCCTCTCTCCACTGACTCCCCTTCTCCTTCCCCCTACACCCGAGTGTGTGTGTGCACACATGTGCACACATATATAGAATATGTGAAAAAGATCTGAGGATATGATCCAAGTATTAACAATAGTTCTTTCTGAATGGTGGCTTCTTAGTTTTCCTCTCTTTTGTTTTTCTACAGCAGCAACTGTGTCTCTGAAAGTATTTTTAATTGGCAATTAGGAGATGATGAGTGGAGTGGTAGGGAGCAGAACCAGGCTGCAGTGGGCTGATGCTGGCCCAAGAGGATGCACAGGCCACAGTGGGCTGATGCTGGCACAGGAGGATGTGCAGGCTGCAGTGGACTGATGCTGGTCCAGGAGGATGTGCAGGCTGCAGTGGGATGATGCCAGCACAGGAGGATGTGCAGGGTGCAGCGGGCTGGTCCTGGCCCAGGAGGATGTGCAGGCTGCAGTGGGCTGGTCCAGGCCCAGGAGGATGTGCAGGCTGCAGTGGGCTGGTGCTGGCCCAGGAGGATGCGCAGGCTGCAATGGGCTGATGGTGGTGCAGGAGGATGTACAGACAATTCTCTCAAGGTGCTGGGCTAGAGACAGGCAAGAAATGAGGTGGTAGCTCAAGGTAGGGCAACTGTAGAGGGTATCATTTGAAGAGGAACTTGAGCCTGTTTCTAGGCTCAGGAAAAGCAGCCAATGACAAGGAAGGAGACAAAAATACAGAGTCAAAAGTGGGCTCATTGAAGGAGTCAGGTCCCAGAAGAGGCCTGAGGGGATTCGAGGGGCCCTAGGGGAGGAATCCGTTCTCAACAGAAGGTGAGCTTTCATCCTCTGGGACCAGGGAAAAGGGGTGAAGATGAATAACGTTAGAAATGCATTTATTTCAGTCATTTTTTTGTTCTACTCTGCTTCATTTCACAGAGGACTTGAGGTGTTTCTATAGATAAGTTGATAGGTTGACTGGAAGTTGAGACAACCCCACGGAGGTGGCTCCACTTCCTCCATGGAGCAGGAGGCAAGGTCCCCCACTGAGAGGAAGCAGGGGTGTCTCTGTGGGGTTACAGGAGCCAGGCAAAGGTTTGGAATAGGGAGGAGGCACTGAGCGACAGAGCCCAGCTTGCCCATTTACAAAGTCTGCTGGGTGGAGCTGACCGCTCAGCTGTGGCCCAGCCAGGCTGCACAATGTGGAGTCATCTCCAGCTGCTTGGGCCCCAGGCAAGAATCACAGGAGGAGCCTGTGCCACTTACTTGTTCTGGTTTTAGATAAGTCACTTCCCCATTCCGAGCCACAGTTTCCTCATCTGCCAATGGGGAGAAACAAGTCAAATCAGGAGATTTGATCCTATTGTGAGGATCAAATCAAATAACACACATGAAGCACCTAGCACAGTGCCTGGCACTCGGAAGTTGCTCAATGTTCCTTCTTCTGCTCCTCTGCCTTCAAGTGGGCTTCAGCAAATGTAACCTGGGTAGGAAGGGACGTGGATGTTGTATCTTGTATTGGTGGATGCTGTTACATGCAACAATTTTAAATACAGCCAACTTTCATTACTCTCTGTAGCCCTTAAAGGAGCTATGGCATCAGGCTCCTGTGAGTCTCTGGCCACATTTTCAGCAACCAGTCAACATACAACATTGTTTTATTTATTTATTTATTTATTTATTTATTTATTTATTTAGAGATGGAGTTCTGCTCTATCACCCAGGCTGTAGTGCAGTGGCGCAATCTCAGCTCACTGCAACCTCCGCTTCCTGGGTTCAGGTGGTTCTCGTGCCTCAACCTCCCAAGTAGCTGGAATTACAGGCACCTGCCACCACGCCCAGCTAATTTTTGTTTTTTAGTAGAGATGGGGTTTCACCATGTTGGCCAGGCTGGTCTCAAACTCCTGACCTCAGGTGATCCTCCTGCCTCAGCCTCCCAAAGTGCTGGGATTACAGGACTGAGCCACCAGACCCAGCCACAACTTTGTTTTATGTGTGTTTCTGCTTAGAGACACCGTATTTAATATGTAAATTGTTGATTCATTAGCATTGAACTCACAGCCAACACTACTGTAACTCATGTCTGAACAAAGCTTATCAAGCACACGTATTTTCTCCTTAAGGCACATCACAGCCTTCTTGTGCTTGAGAACACCAGAGAGCACTTCAGCACAATGCTTGGGGCCATTTTAAATAGCAAAATCACCAACAAAAAGCACAAAAAATGAGAACAATTTGCACCAAATAAGTCACAAAAAGAATACTTGTTTACACTATGACAGCTGAGACAAGAAGGCAGGGTGTCCCTTTGTTCAACTTCAGCTGGGAACATATGTGTGGGTAAGTCAAGATTTTCACCACTGCACATAAGTATGTCCACAAATAATAGCAATTGTGCCTCAAGTATTGATTTGAGGGTTACAAATAAATTTTAGAAGTAGGTGATTTTGCAAATATGGAATCCATAAATAATGAGGATCAATTTTCTTTATTTTTTCTGATTACAAAAATATGTATAATAAACAGAGCTATCTAATGTAAAAGTTAAAGTCCCCCCCATAATCCTAGCCCACAGATGAACACAATTAGAATATAGTTCTATAGAATTTTTGTTATGCAAATAATGCCTGTGATTGTGTCTAAGTCTGTGGGTGTCTATGTGTCTATGTGTATTTGGGTCTTTCTTTTCTTTTTCTCACTCAACAATAGCTCTTGGATAGCTTTCCAGAAAAAAAAAATTCCTGATGTTAATTTTTGGAGTATAAATGGAAGCAGATGGCATACACTGCAGTCAGGATCTCTAAGTCTTAGTTCAGACCACTCAACCACATCAGATGTGGAGAGAGCAATGACTTGCCAAATGTAAAGATAATCAACAGTCTTAGTGTTCTGAATCTTAATGGAGATGGAATAAGGTCGAGAGAAGAACTGCTCAGAGGATAAAAGGACTGAACACTGGGAACTAAAGTAAAAGATAAGAGACTGGGTCGGGCACGGTGGCTCACACCTATAATCCCAGCACTCTGGGAGGCCAAGGCGGGCAGATCACTTGAGGTCCGGAGTTTGAGACCAGCCTGGCCAACATGGTGAAACCCCCTCTCTACTAAAAATACAAAAATTAGCTGGGCGTGGTGGCGGGCACCTGTAATCCCAGCTACTTGGGAGGCTGAAGCACGAGAATTGCTTGAGGCTGGGAGGTGGAGGTTGCAGTGAGCCAAGATTGTACCACTTCACTCCAGCCTGGGCAACAGAGCAAGACTCCATCTCAAAAGAAAAAAAAAAGAGACTGTGACTTTCAGCCAGAGAAAACCACATTCTACGTCCTTTGGAGGAGATTAGACTTACATATTAAGACTATCTACTGAAAGGATTTAGACAATAGAGTAAAATAGTACCAGCGCCTCTTCTAAAAACAGCTGCAAAATTGGCTGGGCACAGTGGCTCATGCCTGTAATCCCAGCACTTTGGGAGGCAGAGGCAGTTGGATGACCTGAGGTCATGAGTTTGAGAACAGCCTAACCAATATAGTGAAACCCTGTCTGTACTAAAAATACAAAAATTAGCCAGGCATGGTGGTGTGCACCTGTAGTCCCAGCTACTAGGGAGGCTGAGACAGGAGAATCACTTGGACCTGGAAGGCAGAGGTTGCAGTGAGCCAAGATCATGCCACTGTGCTCCAGCCAGGGTGACAGAGCGAGACTTCATCTCAAATAAATAAATAATAAAAACAGCTGCAAAATAGTATGGAGAAAGCTGGGCTGCTGCAACAAAAGACCCAAAATACAATGGCTCTTAGAAAACAAGTTTACTTCTCACTCTGTAGTCCATGTCAGGGTGGCTGTACTTCATGCAGTCATTTCAGGAACCCAGGATCCTCCCATATCTTTGCTCCATCAGCCCTTTTGAAGCATTATTGAAGCTGTGTCCCTGGTACATCTGTGTTCCAACTCAAGAGAAGAGAAAATGATGTGTGGAAGAGCAAAAGCCTCATGCCTTAAGGTCTATTTCTATTTATGTTCTATTAGAAAGATCTTAGTCACCAAGTCTCACTCGGCTGCAAGAACAGCTGGGATGTATGATCTCTACTGGACCAGCCATTCCTCCGACTGCTAGTCTATTACATAGAAGAACAAGAGGATGAAGTTTAGTGGACAGCTAGCAATTTCCATCACATCTCCTTTATTTGAGCCTTGGTATCTTCCTCTATAAAATGGGGATAATAATATAAACTTGTTAAGGCTGCTTTGGGACTCAAATCCAATAATATATGTGAGAACGCTTAGCAAGCCCTACTGTGCCTGATAAGAATTTCTCATTGATTTTGCCCTCTAGACTGCCAGCTCCTTGGGAGCAAGGAGCATAGTTTATTCCACCTCCTCACAAAGACCTGCTTGGAGTCAGCATCAGTAAATACATGTTGAATAATGAAGTCACTGTTTCATCCATCATCAAGCCTTTTTTTTTTTCATTTCATTTCAAATGCTTCAATAATTCAGACTCTGCCCTGTTCACCTTCCCCACCCCCTCATTAGGGGTGCACGTCAGTATATCAGCTGGGATTCTCTGGGTTGCAAAGTGACAATGCACTACTGTTAAACTGGCTTATGCAATAAGATGGACCATCTCCCATATCCTGAAGTCCAGACTCCGCATCAGAATAAAAGCTTCTCTTCCCTAGGACTCTCTTGTCCTTGCCCTCCCTTCTGTATTTGCTGCATCCTCAGACTGGGAGCAAGATGGCTGTTGCAATTCCAAGCATTGCCACCAAACATACCCCAGCAAAGGGGGCAGACTGTTTTGCAAAGTCAAGAGACCATTTCCTGAATTCCCCTCTCTGCCATAGGCTTTCCCTTTAGCTTTTCAGGCTGGACCTGCCCAAACCATCACTGGCAAGAGGAATGAGATCACCATAATGGACTTGGACCAAACAAGACTCATTCCTGGAAATGGGCTGGGGTCAGCCTTCCTTGGGTCACTTGAGGAAGGGGGCCACCTGAACAAAATCAGGGCTCTGCCCATAAGAAAAAGTTGAGAAGTTGCTGTTGCATGAGCAACCAACTATTTTTCTGGCAATGATGGAGATTCTGGGACAGATGAGGATGTGATGGAGAAAGTGTTAACAATAGAGAACTAAACTGAGAGCTTTTTCATAAACTGTACCTCAATAAAGTTTAACACCAATGAAGATATTTCTGGAGGAGGCAGAAACTGGTAGCCACCCTCTATGGCTCATTTCCCTCACCCCCGTATCCAACCATCACCAAATGTCACCGTGTCTGTACTTGCAATACCCTAGTCTTCTCTCCTTACCCACTGTTGGGGCCCCAGTTTGGGTCTCGCCTCCTGCAGGCACGATGACAACAGCACCTTAGGCGTTCCCAGTCTTTCCTTCCTCCTGCAACCCATGGCATTGATGCAGTTATTCAGCTACACACCTTTACTGTGTGCTGGGTGCTGTGCATGCGCAGACACATTGGAAAAGCTCCCTGTCTTCTTCACCTTGCAGATGGTATAATGATTATCTCTGAGACTTCCTGAAACCCAGTCGGACCAGGTCATTCCCTTGCCTGAAAGCCCCATGCCTTCAAGAAATTCTTTACCATGACCCACAATGACCTCCAGCCCACCCAGGCTCCTTCTCCACCCCACCCCCAACAGTACAGAATTACTCGCACTTCCTTCACTGTGCCCTCCCCTTTCACGCCTCTGTGCTTTTGCACAGGCTGTCTCCTCTGCCTAGAAATCCCTTATCCCCTCTCCATCTGGCACACAAGACAAGTTCTCCTATTACTTTTTCTCCCTCTCTCCTGCTCCACCCCTCACCTCCTTACACACACACACACACACACACACACACACGGACACACACACACACACACAAATACAGCACTCCGGAATTGTTTGCCAATGGAGGCAGCCTCCGGGGCCAGATGTTAGCCAGGGCTTTCCAAACTTCTCCCCAACCACTCCTTAAGAAAGTGAAGAGGAAATGGGACCCCAGGGCTTAGGAGTGTGAGGGCCTTGAACTTGCTCTAAGCAAGCAGGGCATTTCAAGAGTGTTATCTTTATATTTTATGCAGAAGTTGTATTCCAAACATATTCTTGTTCGTTTTAATACAAAATATGATTTTTTCTACACCTTCAAATCGATTATCCAGAAAGATGCTCCTTGTTTATTTGTTGTGCTCTCAAATTAGCTGCTCCGCCTCGCCGCGGGGACCCTAAGCCAGACCTGGATGCAGTTCCAAGTACACACCCCGAAGGAACAGCTGGGCTTGGCTTCCCCGGGAGCTGGAGGATGGTGGGGGCGGGGCGGGGGTCAACCGGCTGGTGGCCCCGCCCCTCCCCCGCCCGCTGCGGGGGCGGAGTTGCTTGGGTCCCGCCCACGGGGGCGGGGAGGCAGCCGCGGCCACCAGCAGCTCGGATTCGGCTGGTTCCGGGTTGAGAGGCTGCGCTGGACCGAAGCGGTGGCTGCTAAGCCCGCGCGGGTAAGGGATCGCGCTGGGCCAGGGTTTGGGGCCGGGATCCGGCAGCTGAGCGGGCCGGCACCCCTCCTCTTCTCTGCCGGTCACAGCCAATGTACGGCTCCGCCTGGCTGCCCCCTCCCCCAGGATTCCCCATCCCCAGCTTCTCGCCCTCCCCGCACGGCCCCCACCCCGGGATTTCGACCCCCTCAAGGGCTCCACCCCGCTCCAGGATCCCCTTCTCCCAGCTCCTATCCCTTAGGACTGCCCCGCCCCCTAGAACCTCCCCGCCAGGATCTCCGTCCCTCAGCCGCTCACAGCCTCCTCCCAGCGCCCATCGCCTTGAGCTGCCCACTACCTCTAGACTGCCCTCCCGGGCTGGCGTCCCACGGAGTCTCAGCCGCGCACCCCTTCCTCGCGTTACCCTCCTTCCGAACAGCACCCCCTCCCTTCTCCGGTAGCTCCTACCCCTGCCTGTGCGGGCCTCGCCCCCGCGCCCAGCCCTCGGTGCTGCCTCCGACAGCGCCGCGCTCTCTCAGCCGCCCCCCTGCCCCTCGGGCCCCCCTCTCTGCTGCCCCCGGCGCCATGGCGTGCAGCCTCAAGGACGAGCTGCTGTGCTCCATCTGCCTGAGCATCTACCAGGACCCGGTGAGCCTGGGCTGCGAGCACTACTTCTGCCGCCGCTGCATCACCGAGCACTGGGTGCGGCAGGAGGCGCAGGGCGCCCGCGACTGCCCCGAGTGCCGGCGCACGTTCGCCGAGCCCGCGCTGGCGCCCAGCCTCAAGCTGGCCAACATCGTGGAGCGCTACAGCGCCTTCCCGCTGGACGCCATCCTCAACGCGCGCCGCGCCGCGCGACCCTGCCAGGCGCACGACAAGGTCAAGCTCTTCTGCCTCACGGACCGCGCGCTGCTCTGCTTCTTCTGCGACGAGCCTGCGCTGCACGAGCAGCATCAGGTCACCGGTATCGACGACGCCTTCGACGAGCTGCAGGTGCGCTGCCGGGCCTGCCTGGGGAAGGGGCGGGGCCGGGCTGGAGGTGGGGCCGGGCCGGGGGTGGGGTCAGGGCTGGACCGCGGGCCGGACCCAGTCAGAATGGTCCTGGGGCGGGGCCGCCGGCAGGGTCAGGGCCCTATCAGGAGTAACGCGGGGCAGGGAGGGGCGGGGTCGCCGCGGGGCGGGGACGTGGGGGCGGGGCCTTGGGGGCGGGGCCTTGGGCAGTCCGGACCCGGCGGGATCTGAGACAGACCTGGAGTACCGGCTGGTCTGCGGTTAGGGAGAAGTCGGGGATGCGGATGGGACGGCGGAAACAAGTGAGATCAGAACTGGACCAGATACTGGGCTGGGGCAGGGTTGTGGACGAAGCGGAATCAGAGTTGGGCAAAGGCAGGGCCACTGTCAGACTGAGGGCGAGGCCGCGAGGATGGGTCTGTATTAAACCGGGTAGCTGAGCTCTGGCAGGCTGGGGGTTCTGTGGGGGCGGAGACTGGATCAGATGTGCATCAGGACTAAGAGGAGTACGGGGACTAGAATGTGCTGGACAGGTGAGGGTGAAACCTAATAGAGGGGTATAAGTTAGGGTGCCAAACTGCTGAGAGGGCAGGTTTGAGTGCCGAGGGTTAGGCCAAGGTGTATGAGGGGTTAAGACTGAGATCAGGTCCAGATACTCTACAACAAGTTTAGATTTAAGCCAGAGTAGAGGCCGGGTTGAGTGGGGCCAGGACTTAAAGGTAAAGATTTGGAGAATAAGGCCCAGATGTAAGGTGATTCAAGAAGGGAGGGGCTAGACCTCTAGGAGTCTCTAGGGGTTTTTGATGACCTCTTTGGCTCCGTCCCCCACATCAGGACTTTTGAAGACTAAGTGAAACGGTACATGCAGAGTGACCTGAGCATAGTTGGCATAGAACTCTAATCGGTCTCCCTTAAGACTTCCTGTCTTCACTGACAAACTCCTACTCAACTTTTAAGGCCTTGCTCAAATGTCCTCTCTGTGAAGCATTAGAACTGCATTTCCCCAAATGCTCTCTATTAATAAGTGTAGGAAATGTAGTATATTTTTTATACCCACCCCCGTGGAGAATTTTCAGTGTGCATTTGCATATTAAAAGCTTAGAGAAATCTTGTTGCAAATAAATCTATTTTACTGTGTTTAATAAAATGGTTCCCAAGCTTATTTGGGCCTGGCATCCTTTTTTCAAGCTAAATCACTTAAATCCAGCAGTCCCATGTACCTGGCTTTGGGATACTAGTCGAGCACGTAGTTCTCCAAGGCCAGACACAGAATCTTATTTCTCCTATCTATGGCCCCAAAGACTGGTGCAAGGCCTGGCCCACAGTACACACCAATAAAGGCCGAATGAATGAACGAAAGAATAACCAACCCTGGCCTAAGCTGGACCAGACTGTGGAGCGTTTGGAAGCAGAAGGTTTTTGGCTCAAACATTTTATGAAAATGGAGTGGGCTAACTTGGGAGGTAATGAGCTCTCTGGCCTCGAGATACTCAAACAGAAACTAAGTAATTACTTTCCCCTGTATTGTAGGGGCTCCCAACCCCTCCACACACTAGTCTTTGAGTAGGCCTGCACCCAGCAGATGCCCATGGGCCTCAGGAGAAATGGCCCATGTTCACCATCGCTCCTTCCCTGTCCCTTTTATCTCGAAACTACAACTGACTCCCTTCCAGTCTAGCTGTCTGAGGATGAAGGCCCCATCAGAGGGTGAGAAAGGGCCTGGGCCTCTGGGAGCCTGCACAAGTCTTGGCCCTCCAACCCCAGAGCCATCGTGCTAGGCGCTGCTGCTGTCCATCTCCCCGTCTATGGAGTCACATAAGCAGGAAGAGTTTGAAGGGACTCTGTCTGAAACCATCTGTCCAACCTCTTCATCTAGGAATGGAAAGTGAGGCCTGGAGAAGCGATGTGACTTGCCCAAGGCCACACTTCCAGACAGTGAGAAAGCCAGGGCTATAGGGCACAGCCTGACCCAGATCCCTTTTCTCTGATCTCTCCCCTCCTTGTCTGACCTTCTAGCCTCTGCTTCAGAGCCTTGGTTCTCCTGTGTGCAAACCAGGAAATCCAAATTACTGTATGTTGGGCTTCTGTACTCTATCCCATGACCTGGGGGACACAGGAGAAATTGAACATGTATTACCTACAAATATTATTGAAATGCTTCATTATTGGGTGAAAAGTAAAACAGGACTGCCACTTGCTTACTCTCTAGCGCACTGTCCTGGGGTTGGACACACTTGGGTTCCAAACCTGCTGTGGGCACTGTGTGCACCCTGGTGAGTCACTTCATGTAAACGTTGATGTTCTGTCTGTACAATGGGGTCAGGATGCTTCCTTCCTACCAGGACTTTTGTGAGGCTGACCTGGGATTAACCTGCTATTTGAGGTTCAAAGGCACACAGTACGGGCTGGAATAACATACAGCCCAACTTTTCTCTTCCTGCCTGTGAGAGCTCATGTGCCCAGCTGAGTGAATGCCCAACTCTCCTCTCTGGCCCGAGAAGGAGGCCTTGCTTTAATGTGTCCTCTGGGCTTGGCAATTTGGTGTCAGGGAAATCTGCCTCCCGTCTAGAGAGGATGTGCTGCTGGGTGAGATTCAAGGCATCCTCCACCCCCACCTACCTCTCCCTGCATAGGGGGAAGGCAAGGCTTATTCGCTATTTATGCAGCAGAAATAAGGCCGAACCCACCCTCACATCCCCTTCTCTCCCAGCAGCTGATGGAGCTGGGGCCCTTCTCCTGCAGAATTACAGACTCAGAGCCATGCAGATCATCTGGTGCCACATCCACTTGACAGATGGGGAAACAGCAGAGGGAGAGGGAGGAAGGGGACTTGCCCAAGGCCTCGAAGCCAGAGGAGGCTGGGCCTATACTCAGCTGGAGTCTCCCAACACCCTACCTAGCAGTTGGCCTGGAGCTTTTACATTTATTATAAATCCTTGAGGCATCAGAGCAGAGAAATTAAGAGCCATGCTTTGTACTCAGGTAATCTCAATCCTGGCTCTACCATTTACTGTGTGGCTTTGGGATGATTATTTACCATTTCTGAGCCTCGGGTCCTTCATGGATAACATGGAAGTAATTATATTAGGATTAAAAAAGATGATGTTTATAAAAACTTAGTACTGCACTTGGCACCTAACGGCACTCAATAAATGATAGCTATAGTAGGTTACATCTTACTCGGCACTATTGACATTTGGGGCTAGATAACTGTTGTGCAGGGCCATCTTGTCTGTTATAGGAAGTCTGGTAGCATCCCTGGCCTCTACCCATTAGATGCCAGTAGCAAACTCCACCCACCCCCCAAGTTGTGACAATCAAAACCATCTCCAAGCATTGACAAATGTCTCCTAGAGTCAAAATCACCTCTAGTTGAGAAACCTGACCTAGAGAAGTCCTACTCAGCTTTAAAACTTCAGCTCAAATATCACCTCCTCTGTGAAGCCTTCCCTGACCTACTAAGCACAATTGCTTTGTACTCCAGATTCCATCACAGGGGTCAGATCCTGACATGCTGTGTGTCCTTGGTCACGTCATTTTGCTTCTCTAAGGCTCCTTCTCTAAGGTTCATCTGTAACACGAGGATATGACGTTCCTGGGAAGGATGTTGTAAGGGTTAGGGATCCTTTATCAGAAGTGCCTAGTATTGTGCCTGGCACAGTAGGCACCCCAAAACTATTTTTAAATATCTTTATTCTGATTATAAAATTAACATAAGAAGCAGAGCTGTATAATGTAAAAGTTAAAGTCCCCCCATAATCATACCCCATGAAACATGGCAGGAGTTACTATATAGTTCTAAGGATTTTTATGTAACCCGTGGGTGTGCATGTGCCTGTGTGTGCATGCGTACATGCATGTGTGTGTGCATGTGTGTGCATGCGTACATGCATGTGTGTGCATGTGTGTGCATGCGTGCATGCATGTGTGTGTGCATGCGTACATGCATGTGTGTGTGCATGTGTGTGCATGTGTGCATGCATGTGTGTGTGTGTGCATGTGTGTGTGTGTGCATGTGTATGTGTGTTGGTGTCTTCCTCCCCACCTCCACTGCTGAGTACCTGGACCACTGAGCAAAGTGGAGGGAAGGAGCCCATTTCCAAAGAGTTCAGGGCTTCTCAGCCAATATTCATCGAACCCAGTCTGAATGCCTGGGACTGCACTAAGAGCTTTTCTTGCATTACCTCATTTAATCTTCATAGCACCCTGTGGGATGGGTACTGTTATCTATTTCCTTTACTGATGAAGAAACAGACTCAGAGGAATTAAGTGACTCATTTGGTCACCCAGCTGGTAAATGGCAGGGCCAGGATTGGAAGCCAGTCTGACTAGGCCACATATCGTCCCTGAGCTACCTCTGAGGGCTGGGTAATTGTCTCCCAGCCACCCTGCCTGTCCTGTGTTGACAGGGCTAGGCCATCTGTGCCAGCTGACGCCCCGAGGGCAGGTGGTTGGGACGTCATCTTGGTCAGAGCAGGCGTGGCATCCGGCTCTCTGGCCATCTCAGGTTCCTAACCCCCAGAGAGGGGATCCGATTCAGTCTCAGCCGCCCCCTCCAGGCCTCATGTGACCATTGGAGCCCTTCCCAAGGCTTCCTTCATGCCAGAGAAGACAGCAGTGGATCAGCCTTGGACACAAGCCCTGGTAGGCAGGGTATGGTGATCTAGTGACACCAAGGCAGCCACCCAAGGAGGGAGGGGGCTGGGGGCTAGGTTCAAATCCTGGCTCTGGTTTCTTCCAGAAGAGGGGGTGACACCCTCTTACCCAATCTGAGAAATGGAAGTAAGAACTAGCCCTCCTGCTTTATGTATAAAGAGAGAGAAAGAGTTGCTAAATATCCAAAGAAATGAGAGATTCAGAGGCACTTTATTTTGTAGCATAGACAGGAAGGCAGCTGGGTTGTCTGTGTTGTGGGGAAGTGGCTCTGCTGTTACTTTTCCAAGGAGAGGGCAGGATTTCTATGCCAACAGCAGACTCTGTGAGGGCAAAGCTGGCTGTGGGTCAAACTCAGAGCTGGCCGCTGGCATCTCCACATCCCTCTTCACAGGTGTCTGGGCAGCCAGGATACCTTGGCTGAGCAGGGGCCACGGTGTAGAAACTTAGGGCCAACATTGAAGACCCCAAGATGTTTATTTTATAGAAAGAAAAAAGACCTGGTAGGGACTAACAATGATGAAACAACGACTCTAAAAAATTATAGCCCAAGTTTTGGAGGCACAAAGTAAGTTATGGGGCACTTACTGTGTGCCAGGTGCTGTGTTATAGGCATTTGATCCTCACAAGGATTTTTTCGTTCCCTACTCCCTGAGTAGGACTGAGATTAGTACCAACTCACAGATGAAGAAAATGAGGCTGAGAGATTCAGTAACCTTCCCAAGATCACACTGCAAGTAGGAGGAAGAGCTGAGATTCAAAATGGTGTTTCTGGCTCAGAATTCAACCTCCTTCCCAACATGCCAACTGTCCCAGGGAGCACCAAATGGGGAGGAACCTGAGAAACCATCTGGTTGACACGCTGCCCATTTTGCAGATGGGGAAACTGCCTTGCCCAGAGTTAGACTAGAGCTCAGCTCTCCCGACTCAGTCCAGTGTTGTTTTCCCAGTACCATTTACCTTCCTGACCTCCATCTCTGCTTGAACACTCAGCGGGATGAGGCGGATTTGGAGGTGAGTTCTGTCTTGGATTCAGGGATTCATTTAATAATTTCTGGGCTGGGCGCAGTGGCCCACGCCTGTAATCCCAGCACTTCGGGAGGCCAAGGCAGGCAGATCACCTGAGTTTGAGATCAGCCTGGCCAACATGATGAAACCCCCATCTCTACTAAAAATACAACAAAAAAAAAATTAGCTGGGCATTCGTGGCACACACCTATAATCCCAGCTACTCGGGAGGCTGAGGCACGAGAATCGCTTGAACCCGGGAGGCAGAGGTTGCAGTGAGCCGAGACCATTCCACTATACTCCAGCCTGGGTGACAGAGCGAGACTCCATCTTAAAAAAAATACATATACACATACATATACATATACATATACATACATATACATATATGTGTGCGTGTACATATACACACATATACATGTATATATGTATATATATACATATGTGTGTGTGTATATATATATATATACACACACACACACACACACATAATTTCTTTAGCCAGTATCTGTGCCATGGCTACAGAGGGCCAGCCCTGTGTTGGGCCCAGGAGAGAACTACACAAGACCTGGCCCTGTGTGGTCCCGAGAGATAGGCCCATAAACTGGTAGGTTGCTGTAACTGAGGCTTGCTCTGTTGAGCTGAATCCTAAAAGATGTGCTGAGTGCTTCAGGCCAGGGAGCAGAAAGAAAGATGTTATGGACAGAGGGAATAAAAACATGCACACCCTGGTGCAGATTGTTCCAGGGACTGGGTTCAAGGCTTTGACAGGCAGGCATGCTCTCCTCTCTCTCTCCCCCAGCCTACCTCTCATTTAATTCTAACAGTAACCCTATGAGATGGATCTCATTGCCCCATTTTATAAATGGAGAAACTGAGGCTCAGAAACTGTGCCTAGCTGGGCACAGTAGCTCACACCTGTAATTCCAGTACTTTGAGAGGTCAAGGCAGGAGGATTGCTTGAGCCCAGAAGTTCGAGACCAGTCTGGGCAACATGGCAAAACCCTATCTCTACAAAAAATGCAAAAAAATTAGCTGGGCATGGTTTCATGTACCTGTAGTCCCAGCTATTCGGGAGGCTGAGGTGGGAGGATCGCTTGAGCCCAGGAGGTTGAAACTGCAGTGAGCTGTGATGGTGCCACTGCACTCCAGCCAGCCTGGGCAACAGAGTGAGACTCTGTCTCAAAAAAACAAAAAGGAAAAACAGAAACTGTGCCTAAGAGCCTGGAAAGGGAGAAGGGAGAAGAAAGGGGAAGAAGAAAGGGGGGAAAAGAATATAAATGTATTTACTACCTCTGAATTGTACACCTAAAAATGGTAAAGATGATAAGTTATATATGTATATTTTACCTCAATAAAATTTTTTTAAAAAAGAGGCTAAGCACAGTGGCTTATGCTTCTAATCCCAGCTCTTGGGAGGCCAAGGCGGGAGGATCATTTGAGGCCAGAAGCTAGGAGTTCGAGACCATCCTGGGCAACACAGAGTGACCCCATCTCTACAACAAATTTTTAAAAATTATCCAGGCATGGTGCATGCCTATAGTGTGAGGTACTTGGGAGGCTGAGGCAGGAGGATTACTTGAACCCCAAGAGTTTGAGGCTATAGTGAGCTACGATTGCACCGCTGCACTTCAGCCTAGGTGACAGAGTGAGCCCTTGTCTCTAAAAAAAATTTTTTAATTAGGGAAAAAAAAAAAAAAGAAAGAAACTGTGCTTAAGGTCAGAAAACCACTAAGTGTCCCTGAAGCTGAAACTTGAACTCAGGTTATCTGAGTGTGAACAGGGACAGGCATGGAGGTGAGCACACATTCAGGTGGTTCGTTGTGGCTGGAGGGGAGGGTGTGGCAGGAGGAGGTAAGAATGGAAAAGCAAGGCTTGACCAGCTCAGGAAGGGCTTTGAATGCTTGAATGTGCACATACATGCACACACACACATACACACATACACATGCATGCACGCACAAGCTCACACACACACATGCATGCACCCATTGAGCTTGATCCTTAACATGCTAGGAAGCCAGAAACAGATGTGAGCAGGTAAGTGCAGCCCAGCCAGGTCTGCATTATGGACCAAGCACTCTGGGGCAGTGTGCCAGGGAAGCTGGTGGGAGACCCTAGAAGCAGGGACTGGCCAGATGTTGCCAGAGATTGTATGGTTCGGAAGTGCACAGGGAGGGTTGGGGCTCAAAGATATAAAAGAATTCCAGTCTGTTGGGAGGACCAGGAGCATCCGGTTCTAGGTATAGATGAAGGTTTGGGGTTGGGGAATGGGAGAGGCAAGTTCAAGTTTGTCACGTTCAGGTTTCTGGCATCCTCGGGTCAGAAAGAGAGAGAGCAGTACCCAGGCATGGAGAAGAGGAGAGGCTTGAGCACCTACTGTGTGCAGCACCATGCTGGGCCATGTCATAGGTGCCATCTCAGTTTAGCCTTCATCACAACACTGTGAAAGCTTGTGGAGGTGAGCCCTGAGTGAAAGTCATACAGTCAGGATTTGAACACAGGCTTTTCTGATGAAGAGTCCCTGAAGCCAGAACTGAGATGGCTTTCCACAGCTGCTTTGTCCCCTGGGTCAGAGGGAGGGATGGCCTCACAGCAGGAGAGATCTGGCCTTGGGAACATTTGAGCCCTGCCTCTCTGTGCCCCCCAACTCCTCTGTTGCCCCAGTCCTGGCTTCTTCATACCAATAAAGAGCCCCAGAGCCTCAAAGCTGGCATATTTGCATAACTGTGTGCTCAGGGCCGCACAGACTCCACAGCCCCACCCTCTGAGGTGTGTCCTCCCCACTCACCTCATCCTGCCCTGCCCACCCCTGCTCCGATGGGGCCCTGTGGAATCCACCTCTCCCAGGCTGACATTCAAGGCCTCCTCCAGTGCCCACCCGAACCTTACCTAGCCCCAAGTGGCTTTTCCAGCTTGTGACCCCACCCACCTGTCACATGCCTGGCTGCAGCCATCCCCAGCCACCCCCACTTCCTGCACACATGAGGGTGGGCCCCTACCCAACCTGTTCTCCCCACCTGCGATGCCCTGGCCCATCCTGGAGACTTGAAGGAACCCTGGCCATCCATCTTCCTTTGTCCTTCCATCAGAAATAAATTCCTTCCTTGAAACTCCCCCAGTTCTGAGTCCCAACTTTACATATAGTTACTATGATGATAATGACAACTAAGATTCATTGAGCTCACCCTGTACATCATGTCAGGTCATGAATTAAGTCATTTCATTCCCAGAGCAAGCCTATGGAGCAGGTACTGTTAGGCCTTTCTTAATAGATTTGAGGCCCGGCGCCATGGCTGATGCCTGTCACCCCAGCACTTTGGGAGGCCAAGGTAGGCGGATCACTTGAGGTCAGGAGTTCAAGACCAGCCTGGCCAACATGGCGAAACCCCATCTCTACTAAAAATACAAAAATTAGCCAGGCGGGTGCCTGTAATTCCAGCTACTCAGGAGGCTGAGGCAGGAGAATCACTTGAACCTGGGAGGCAGAGGTTGCAGTGAGCCAAGATCGCACTACTACATTCCAGCCTGGGTTACAGAGCGAGATTCTGTCTCCAAAAAACATAAAAATAAAAATAAGACCTTACTTTACAGATTTGGAAACCAAGGTGGAGGGAGGGCGCTGTGAGCACAGCCAGGTGTTGTCAGCTGTACTGGATCCTAGCAGGCCCTCCATGTTTATCCTGTTCTTTGTATTTTACCTATTCAAGTTTCTTCCTCCTCGACTAACTGCAAATTCTTCAAGGACCATGTATAGGCCTATCCCTGGAGCGGCCAGCACAAAGCCTGACACTCATTGGGTACTCAGAAATTTTTGTTGCATTGATTTGCGTGGGAGGTAGGGAGGCCAAGAGATTTTGAACATGGATTTTCGGAGCCACTGAGAGCCTCCCCTCTGCCTCTTACTAGCTGCGTGAACTTAGGCAAGCTGCCTAACCTCATTGAGACTCAATTTCCCCCTCTGTGAGATGGACACAATAAAGACACTACTAACCTTGTGGATTGTTGTGAGAATTAGGTGACAAGATGCCTGTGAAATTCAAACCCAAACCACACCCGCCTCCAGCCCCTCTGGTTCTGGGTCTCTGTCGTTACCAGTGTCCTTCCTCAGGGTTAAGCTGTATCACTTGGGAGTTTATCAGGCTCCAGTTTCCTGTGTGACCTCTCTGCTGGAGTAAAATTTCCAGTTTGTTCTCCTCTGTCAAGCTGTGTGGCCGTGGGCCAGTCGGTCCCTTCCCTTGGGCCTGTGTTTCCTGTCCTGGCAATCCAAGGGGTTGGACCAGATGGTCCCTGCAGCCTCTTCCTGCTCTAGCCATCTGAGAAGGGAAGGAGGGGCCACCTGGACACAGTGAGGAATGAAGACACAAAGAAGCGACTGGGGAGCTGCATACGGGACACAGTGACCGCTCTGTCTCCCGAGCACCCAGGGTGTGCCAGGCTCTGTGCCCTGTGAGGCTGAACACTTCTTACCATTGTCTCATTTTATCCTCCCAACCCTAGGAGATATGATTATCCCCATTTTTCAGACAAGGCACTGGGGCACAGAGAGGTTAGGTGACATCCTAGGGTCACACAGCCCAGTGGGTGGTAGAGCCAGTCTTCTAACCAAGGAAGGAGACACGTTGGAGGGGGAGGGGTGACACAGCTCAGGCAGCCTTCTAAGTCCTACCTTCTGGACTCTAGGGTTTGGTTTTCCTAAGTTAGCTGTTCCTTTGGGCTCTGTACCTAGCCCACCCAGGGAACTCTGCCTGCTGGGGGCCTTCTCTCCCCTCCCACCCTTTCAGAGGTGAACTCTGACCCAGCCTAGCCTCATCCCTGGGCAGGGACATCCTGAAGACTCAGCGAGGCCAGGGGTGTGTGGCCGTGTCCTAGGTACTGAGATTGTGAAAATCTCCCCTTTCCACAGTCCTTGCCCTCAAGAGCCCACAATCTAGTAGGGGAGATTTTTGTTGTTGTTTTAAAGATGGGGTCTCGCTCTGTCACCCCGGCTGGAGTGTACAATCTAGTAGGGGAGATTTTTTTTTTAAAGAGACCGGGCTGTGTCACCCAGGCTGGAGTGCAGTGGCACAATCTTGGCTCACTGCAACCTCCTGGGTTAAAGCGATTCTCACGCCTCAGCCTCCCAAGTAGCTGGAATTACAGGTGCCCGCCACCATGCCCGGCTAATTTTTGTATTTTTAGTAGAGACAGGGTTTTGCCATGTTGGCCAGGCTGGTTTTGAACTTCTGACCTTAGGTGATCCACCTGCCTCAGCCTCCCAAAGGGTTGGGATTACAGGTGTGAGCCACTGTGCCTGGCCTAGTAGGGGAGATTGACAGGTAACCTCGCAATTAAAATGCAGTGTGTGCCATCAGGGTAAAAGTGTGGGACACTGTGCATGCAGAGTTTGAGACATGTACTCCCAGGGGAGGTGACATTTGATCTGGGTCTTGAGAGATGTGTAAAGGCCTGGAGAGCCCTGCGAGCTGCTCAGTGTGTCTGGAGCAGTACTGTCCACTAGAACTCTGGTAGAACGGGCAGTTCTGTGTCTGCACTGTCTGATACAGCAGCCCAGGTGGCTGGCAAGCACTTGAAATGTGGCCAGTGCAACCGAGGAGCTGAATTTTCCATTTTATTTCATTTTAATTAATTGCAATTTAAATAGCCACGTGTGTCGTATTGAACAGCACACGTCTGGACCAAGAGCTAGGACTGGAGAAGAAAAGGTTGGGGCCAGCAGTGAAGAGCCTTGAATGTCACCCTAAGGCTTTGTGCCTTTCTTCCCAGACAACGTGGAAATCTGCAGACTGGCGCAATGGGGAGAGTGAGAGGGGGAAGCATTTATAGATCTGCCCTTTAGAACAATCACTGCAGCTGCTGTGCAGGGCACTTGGAGCAGCAGGAGAGCTAGAGGCAGGGAGGAGCCTGGGGCCACAGCCCAGAAAAGAAGTGATAAAAACCAAACCAGAGGCAGCACGCATAGAGAGGAGAGAACAAATTCCAGAGCAAACCTGGTGACTGGATTGGTTTGGAGGCGGTAGGAATCAAGGATGACTCTCACTCTGAGGTTTCTGGCTGGAATGGAGTTGGGGGAGGGGTGCCCTTCACTGAGATGGGGAATTTGGGGAGAGGAGCAAGTTTGGGATCTCCTAACACGATCGCAGCATTCCCCATGATGTAAGTGTCTGTGTCCCTGACTGTCACCCCAACACATGCACACCTCGTGGCATCATGTTTAGGACTCACCCCTCATCTCTCCCCATCCCTGACACAGCACCATGTGGGGCCCAAGGTCTCACCACATGTTTGTGGAATGGGCAAATGAGTGTTCCGATTCTCCCAGGATCCAGGAGGAAGGAGCAAGCCCGCTGTCCTTATTCTCTGACTCCAAAATCAAGGAGGAAATGTCCAGGTTTCTTGAGTGCCCTGAGCAATGTGAGGAACACAGACTCCAAGGCAGTTTCTCAGAAATCCTGAAGAGCTGCCTGGGTGGCTGGGTCTTCTGTGGACCCATGGGGACTACCACGGGGAGAATTGTAGCACTCAGCCCATCTCCTCAACATCTGCCTCTCAGCCACACTGTGTCCCAGGCTGGATAGCCCAAGGCTGTCAGAGGCACCTGAGGAGCAGTCTTTCTACTCTCTTAGGCAAACAAGATTCCTCTGCTTCGAGGACTGTATCCGCTCAAGCTGCACACGAATGTTAGGAATGACTTTCAGCTGTTAGTAACAGAGCCCTGGCTGAAGTAGCTGCAGTCAGATGGGGTGCATTTCTCTCTCATGTAAGACAAGTCTCTAGGAAAGGACTCCAGGTAGGGTGTGCTGCAGCAGGTTGCACTGGCTCCTGAGAGCTGATTGTGTGCATCTCATCCCAGTGCCAAGTCCAACTACTACTTCACACTGATAGCTTGAAATCCACTTGAGTGGGAACATTTACACCATGGAAATTGGCACTGTTGGGGCTTAAAAAAAAAAAAGTTTTTCTCAGACAGCCAGCTTCCTAGCATGTCACTGAGTAAACCAATGGTGTGGCAGCCCCACAGTCATCAGGGACTCGGGCTCCTTCTTCCTTCTACTCTTCTGGTTTCAGCTTGTGACTTTGGTCTTTACAGTTGCCTCATGGCCTGAGATGGCTGCCAGAGTTCCAACCATTGCATCAGCATGGGCTCTCAAAACAAGCAGCTTGTATTTTTCTATCTTACCCCCATTTTCATGGCTGGCTCCTCCTCATCCTTCTGCTGTCACCTCCTCAGAGAAGCCTTCCCTGGCTACCCTACCTAAAGTCCCCTCCATCTCACACTGCTTTATTTTCTCTGCAGGACACACCATATTGGTAACCTTGCTCCTTTATTATTTTCCTTGTTTGTTGTCTGTCTTCCCCACCAGACTAGTCCCTATGGTCAGGGACTGTGTCTGTCTTGTCCTTCGCCATAATCCCAGTGCCTCAACAGTGCCTGGTACATAATAGTTGCCCAAGAAATAGTTGTTAAATGAATAATTGATAGTAATCAAAGATAATTTTGTTTCCTGCATTCTTCCATCTGCATGTCATCATGAATATTTTCCCATGTTGCTGCCTAGTCTGTAAAATTAATTGAACTAGACATTTACCGAGGCCCTCCCTGGTCTGACAAGCTGAATGAGTGGGAGGGAGGTGGATGTGAACAGGTAAGTCAGCCTTCCTGGCACTGCTCACAGCCCAGGCTGACTGGGGAACTCAGAGGCCATTTCCAGGAACTTCATTCACGCAGCAGGCGTCATTGAGTCCCATCTCAGTGCCAGGCTGTTGCTGGGTGTGAGGTATATGGAGAGGGAGCAGTAGGAGCCGCCCTGGAGGACTCGTGGGCCAATACGGGGACAAAGGAGAGACAGACAGGAGAACAACTGGCAATAATACAATAGGCTAGATTCTCAATGCCTGCAGACAGCTGGACCCTGTGCTAGGGAGTACTCAACTCCATACCCCATTTATCACTTGACAAATAATCACTGAGTCCCTGAGCATAAGGCAGGGAACAAGCCAGACAAGATTCCTACTACTCTCATGAAACTCACATTCTAGTGAGGAGACAAGCAATAAACACAGTCAAATATATTCAGACAGCAGAAGGTGCAAGGAAGACCGTGAATCCAGATGCGTGACAGGGTATGAGGAGGTGCCACTGTGTGTGGGGTGGTCAGGCAAGACTCTTCAAGGAGGTGGCATCTGAGTTAAGTTAATGGTACAAAGGAGTCACCATGAGAAACTCTGAGAGTGGAGGCCACCAGCCAGAGGGAATAGCCAGGGCATAGTCTGAAGGTTGGAACGAGCTCAAGATGGTGGAGGCACAGGAAGAAGGCCACTGGCTGGATGGGAGTGATGGGGGAGGGTGTTAGAGACAGAGGTGGGATCAGAGGGTGCCCCAAACTCAGCAATCAAGATGAATAGTATTTAATGCAATATTTCTTAAATCAAAATTAATGCAAAAAACCCACGATGAACAAAATTCAACATTTCCAACAAGGCCAGGATCACTAACAGTGCTCTGCTGAGCCACATTGGAACCTGAGACAAAGGAAAAATCAGTGATGCTGATCATGTTTTTATTTAAAATTTTGATATCTTGTGTGTCGTGGATTTATTGTTATTCATCGCAGGAGTCATCATGGTAGAAAACGTGTCACCTGGCATCAAGATCATGGTCTCCACAACCAGGCTGCCCGGGTTCCAATTCCTTCTTTACCGTTATATGCTTATCTGTATGCTGTGGGGCCAGTTTCTTGACCTCTCTGTATCTTTTTCTCCATCAGAAGATGGAGATAATAATTGTGCCTCCCTTAGGGTTACTGAGAGGCCCAAGTGATTTAATACAAGCAAAGAGCTAAGAACAGTGCCCAGCCCACTGTAGCCCTCAGAGAACATTGGCAGCTAGTCTGTAGCATTGGACTGGTACAGCTTTGGTTCCTTAGAGCAGCAGTCCCCAACCTTTTTAGCACCAGGGACCAGCTTCATGGAAGACAATTTTTCCACAAACCGCAGGGGTTGGGGGTGGGGTGATGGTTTCAGGATGATTCAAGTGCATTACATTTATTGTGCACTTTATTTCTATTATTATTTCATTGTAATATATAATGGAATAATTACACAACTCAACATGATGTAGAATCAGTGGGAGCCCTGAGCTTGTTTTTCCGCAGCTAGACAGTCCCATCTGGGGGTGATGGAAGACAGTGAGTGATCATCAGGCATTAGATTCTCATAAGGAGCAGGCAACCTAGATCCCTCCCATGTGCAGAATCTAATGCTCCTGTGAGAATCTAATGCCACCACTGATCCAACAGGAGGTGGAGTCAGGTGGTAATGCCAGCGATGAGGAGCGGCTGTAAATACAGATGGTTTGCCCCTCCCCACCATGGTTCATCTAATGCTGTGCGGCCAGGTTCCTAACAAGCTACGGACCAATACCCATCTGTGGCCTGGGGGTTGGAGACCCCTGCCTTAATTCTAAGCGGAGATCCAGGGCCGAGTGTGGGGAGCCGGAGAGTGTGTATGTGGAGGTTGATTGTCACAGAAGCCTCTAGGGTGAACAAAGAGGAGGAGGCTGTTGCAAAGATGCGAGTGAAAGATATGGACAGATTCTGGAGGTATTTAGGAGACAGACTCTACAGGACTTGCTGGTGGTTGAACTGTGACGGGAGGCAAGTGTTGGAGGTTGGGGACAGAGGCCAGGCTAACCCCCAGCGCCTGGCAGTGGTCAGGGCTGAATGCCTGGGCCAGGCGTGGCCCCCGCCCCCATCCCGGCCCTGGTGTGTTTCAGAGGGAGCTGAAGGAGCAACTTCAGGCCCTTCAAGACAGCGAGCGGGAGCACACCGAAGCGCTGCAGCTGCTCAAGCGACAACTGGCGGAGACCAAGGTGAGCCTGGCCGCGGCGCCGGGGTGGGGCCGGCAGAGATGAGGGCAGGGCTTAGAGGGGCGGGGCCATCTGGGGAAGAGAGGCGGGGCCTCGGGTGTGCAGTGGAAACCTGGCTTCAAGGAGCCAAACCTGGAGTGAGAAGGGCAGAGTGGGGAAGAGGGTAGGGCGTCCGTGAAGTTAAATGGGGCGGGACCCACCCCATCATGACTGGCTGCAAGGATGTGGGCTGGTCCCTCTGTTAAGGATGGGGCCATTTCTCCCTTCCCACTTTGGGTGGAAGTTGAGGCGGGTCCAGGGACCCTCCGGAAACCCCCTGCCTCCTGAAGGGCCGGGAAATGTGCTCAGTCTCTTCTTCCTATCCCCTTATTAAAAACGCCCAACCCTGGTGTTGTGACACACACTTGTAGTCCCAGTCTCTTCAGAGGCCGAGGCAAGATGATGGCTTGAGCCCAGGAGTTTGAGACTAGCCTGGCCAATATAGCGAGATGCCTTCTCTACCAAAAAAAAAAAAAAAAAAAAAAAAAATTGAATATAGCCAGGCGTGGTGGCACATGCCTGTAGTCCCAGCTACTCTGGAGACTGAGACAGATGGGAAGATTGCCTGAGCCCAGGAGTTTGAGGCTGCAGTAGGCCATGATCATGCCACTGCACTCCAGCCTGGGTGACAGAGTGATACCCTGTCTCTAAAATGAATGAATGAATGAATAAGCCCATTGCCTAGGAGTCAATCCTGAGCATGTCCCCACGAAGCCTTCCAGAGGTGGCCCAGTCCTGGTATCATCTCCCCTTAAGCTCAGGCCATGGGATATGGACTCTGAAAGGTAGGGCCAAACTCTGCAGTCTCTGGCTACCGTGGTTTGGGAAATAAACAAACAAACAGACCTTTCCACTGACCTGAGAAGGACATGGGTTCTGATCCCACCACTAACTCACTGTGTGACTTTGGGTAAATTGCATGCTTTTCTGGGCCCCCAGCCTTCCCACCTGTCCAGTGGGGACTGCCAGGCTCAGTCCAGCACTCTGGGACTAGAAGGTGCCGGGTGGAGTCCCCACTGTACAGAGTGACTCTGTGTCGTGAGGCCTGGGGTGATTTCAGGCTGACCCCGCTCTGTCAGTAGGAGCTGCAGCAGAGCCTTAAGAATGCGCTGGGCCTCTGGAGGTCATCCCGAGGCCTGGAGACACCATTGGAAACCCAGATCTATGCCCCAGCTTGGCCACCAACCCACTGTGGGGTCTCAGGAAGGTCATGACAAACAATTCTTCACAGAACATTCCAGATTGCCTCTGGGCAGGACCCTCAGGAGGGCAACAGATGATAAACAGTCACAGGATGTTGGCCTCATTGCTTCCCACAGCCTCAGTTTCCCCATCTGTCGGGTGATTCCGTACCTCTTGGATGATGAGAAGCAAATGGAAGCCTCTCTCTGGATGAGAGCGGAGTATTATGGGCTGTTCCTTCTCCCCAGCAGCACTCTCTTCTCTTCTCTCCACGTCCCACACCCTCTTTGTTTTTCTCCACTGACCTCTTCCTCCCCCGCTTTCCTCTCCATCTGTCTGCCTCTGGGGGGTCCTGTGGGGCCACATCCCCCTCGAGTTCCCCCAGCCCCACTTCCTGTCTGGACTGGGGTGTTTATACAAGAAATGCCTATGGATGCTTTGGAGGTCATATTTCACCTGGTGCCTGACTCGGCTTTCCTGCTGCGCCTGCCCCTCCAATGGCCCGGCCTGAGGGCCTGTCTGATCTCCCTCCTCAGGCCCTCTGTTTTCCTTGGTCGAGGCCCTGGTGGGGTGATGCATTCTTGGCAGGGTGTTTTTCTGAAAGGGCCCCAGCGCCTCCAGGCCCCAGGGTGTTCCAAGGGATGTGGTGGGTTGGGGTGGGGGCTGTTTCCCCAGCCACAGAGCTGAAGGGAGGGGGTTGGGGAAAGGGTGACTCTGCCCTAGAAAGAACTAGAATAAGTGGGGTGCACCAGTTGAGCAGAACTTTTCTCTGTGCTGAGAATCGTGTTCCCTTTCATTATCCTGCCAACCTCACAAGAATGTAACCTCCATGAGAGCAGGATTCCCTAAAACCTAGCACAGTGTCTGGCACACAATAAGTAGTTATAAAAAAAGTGATTGAAAAGAAAAAAAAAATCGGCCGGGCACAGTGGCTCACACCTGTAATCCTAGCACTTTGGGAGGCTGAGGCAGGCGGATCACCTGCGGTCAGGAGTTCAAGACCAGCCTGGTGAAACCCCTTCTCTACTAAAAATACAAAAACTAGCTGGGCATGGTGGTGGGTGCCTGTAATCCCAGCTACTCAAGAGGCTGAGGCAGGAGAATTGCTTGAACCCAGGAGGTGGAGGTTGCAGTGAGCCAATATCGAGCCACTGCATTCCAGCCTGGGCAACAAGAGCGAGACTCCATCTCAAAAAAATAAAAAACAACAAAAACAAAAAAACAGGAAAGAAAAAAAATCATCCCAGGTAGGAACTGTTGTTATCTCAATTTTATCAGTGAGGAAACTTAGGCACAGAGAGGTTGAGGGACCAACCTGAAGTCCCACAACTAGAAAATGGTAACTTGGGAGCTTACCATCCAGTCCTGTCAGAGCCCAGTGCATATTCCAGCTGGGATGTCTCCTGGGGTGTCCTGGAAGAGCTATGGCTTTGTAGTCAGCAAGCCAGGTAGGTCAGTAGGACTCATCGGGAATGTACTTGGGGCTCCAGGGGTGGCTGTCACTCTGATGTTCCACTGCTGGCTGCCCTGTCCCTGCCTTTCCCCCTTTCCCTCCCATCCTCTCTCGTCCTTGAGACATTGAAACCCCAGCCTGGAAAGAAGTTGGAGCCTACACCCAGCTCTGCGGAGCAATCTCAGACAAGACCCTTCCCTCCTTCGCCCCTCAAGCAACTCCTGATTGCCAGTCTTGTACCAGGCCCTGGGATGGGCACAGGGGTGCAGAGCCGAGGGAGATGTCATTCCTACCCAGCAGGGGCCCACTTACTAGCCAGGGAGACAGAAAATGTGGGACAATGTATTAAGACTGTTGACAAAAGGCTCTGGGAACATCCAACTGCCTGAAAGAGAGGAAAGTTATCTCTGAAGAGGTCACTTTCAAGCTAGGTCTTGCAGGATGAGTAGGAGTTTGCCAATTGAATACAGGGTTTAGGTAGGGTCATTCTAGGCAGTTGGAGTTGCAATGCAGTGGCACTAGGGAGGTAAGCTAGGTTTAAATTGAGAAGGTCCCTGAATGCCAGACTAAAGAGTTCGGCATTTTACTACGTGTCAAGGAGCTAAAGAAGGTTCCTAAACTCAGGATCATCTGTGATTCAGTTGGCACTTTAGAAGGATCACTCTGACAGTGAGTTTGCTGGCAAAGACAAGAGTTGACTTGTAGACCAAGTGAGTTGGAAAGACCGGTGGGACCCCAGGGGGATGTGTTGGGGAGACTGTTGGAAAAATGGGTGTGGCACTCAGGAGACAGGCAAGGCCATCCATATGGACTTGGGAACCATCCTTAAAGCAGTTCAAGTTGAAAATGGGGGTGGGTGTAGAGGGTGAGGATGGAAGGCGCTGACCTGGATGAGCCCCGAGGAACATGGGAGGCAGAGAGGCAGCAGTCACAGAGATGGGAGGCAAAGCAGAACTTTCAACTAGGAGAGGGTGGCCAGTGGGCTAAGTGCTGCAGAGTGGTCTAAAGAGGAGCCAGAGGAGCAGCTGTGGAGTCTGGGCACCTGTGGAGGGCAGCTCCAGGTGGTACAGGGATGACGGACCCCACCTTCCCCGTCAGCAACATGCCGCTGCAGAGGCCTCCACCCTCCCCGGGTGAGGGGGCTCAGGAAGGCCATGGCAGCCTGGCTGTGCATCCCCAGCCTCTCGTCCACCCCCCTTTGTCTGCCTGGCGTTCTGGGTGGGCATGCGCAGCGAGGCTGGCCCGCCGCCAGCAGTTCTTCCTGCAGGCCAGCAGCCGCGCGTCGGGGAGGGAACAGGCCCTAATTGAGCCTTTGTAGAGCCTCCCACAGAGCCCTGGGCACTGAACACAGTGGGGTTTCTGACTCCATGAACTCCCAGCCAGAATCCCACAAAGTAAAATTGCAGAGGCAGGCCCCACATGCTGCTACAGCCTGGCCGCACTTCTGTAGCCCGTGTCGTCCTGACTTAAGCCCTTCCTCATGCGGCTCCCTCTGCCTGTTCCCCCCACCCCCAACTGACATCCTGCCCATCCCTCAGGCCTGGGCTCAGAACCCGTCTCTCAATGAAGACTTCCAGGAAACACTTATTAGAATTGCAGTCTTCAATAACCAGGCTCTTTCTCTGCGCCTTGGAGTGCGCACAACAACACCCCCTCATTTCATCTTCACCACAATCCTACAATGCAGTTTTTGTTACCCCTTTCACAGATAAGAAAACTAAGGTTCACAGCTCTTAGGCAACTGACGTTGCCATAGCTAGAGACCCAGAGCTAGAATCCTTACGCAGACCGTCGGGCACCAAACCTGTGCCCTTCACTACTTCACCCTTCCTGAGCCTCACAGTGCCCTTGGGGGCAGAGAAAACCATGAAAGTTCATGCTTACCTCCCTGATCCTGTCCATAAACACCAGTTCTTGTTCCTTAGCCAGAGGGTCCTAGAGGTAACAGGACACAGTGAGTAACCACCAAGGTTTTCTCAACATGTTGCAATTTACAAAGCTCTTTGATGTCTGTGATCTTGTCATCTTTCCTTGAGCCCCCTGAATGAGCCCCATGAATGATTTTTTTAAAATAAAGACTTCAGTCAGGCACGATGGCTCACGCCCGTAATCCCAGCACTTTGGGAGGCCAAGGTGGGCAGATCACCTAAGGTCAGGTGTTTGAGACCAGCCTGGCCAACATGGTGAAACCGCATCTCTACTGAAAATACAAAAATTATCCAGGCATAGTGGCGGGCTCCTGTAATCCCAGGTACTAGGGAGGCTGAGGCTGGAGAATCACCCGAACCCAAGAGGCGGAGGTTGCAGTGAGCCGAGATCGTGCCATTACACTCCAGCCTGGGTGACAGGAGCAAAACTCCATCTCAAAAAAATAATAATAAAAATTTAAAAAAAAATAAAGACTTCACTATGTCCCTGACAGAACATCTTCACCCTGTCCCCTAGCCCTCACTCCAGCTCCCTCATCCCTCCTACCCCCAAGCCAGAAACCTGGGCATTATACCTAGCTCCTTTCTCTTCTGTACCCCTCTAGCCAAAACAGCAGGGTCAAAGAGGCTGCCCTCTAGATGTTTCTCAAACCATGTTCCTCACCATTGCTGCTGCTCCTCTAGTTCAGGCCTCATTTTCTCACCTGGGCCATTTCATTAGCTATTTAATGGACCACATAGAACATGCCCATCCTTTCCACCATGCCTTTGCATGTGACATTCCCCCCACCACGCGTGCCCTTTCCCACCCTTTCCTCTCTGTGTGTCAAGGCTCTCGATTTCCTCCTTTCACCCAGAGATCACCCCATCTGCTCCCCCAGCCATAACCCCTGACGACTGTCTCCCACAGTCTTCCACCAAGAGCCTGCGGACCACTATTGGTGAGGCCTTCGAGCGGCTACACCGGTTGCTGCGCGAGCGCCAGAAGGCCATGCTAGAGGAGCTGGAGGCAGACACAGCCCGCACGCTGACCGACATCGAGCAGAAAGTCCAGCGCTACAGCCAGCAGCTGCGCAAGGTGCAGGAGGGAGCCCAGATCCTGCAGGAGCGGCTGGCCGAAACCGACCGGCACACCTTCCTGGCTGGGGTGGCCTCACTGTCCGAGCGGTAAGTGCCACCTGCCAGGGGCCCTCCCCGGCTGACCATCCCCTCCTCGACCCATGCTGGGCAGTGGGAGTGGAGGCAGATGGGATCCTTAGCAGAGAATTCTTTCATTCAAATCTTCATCAAACATTTATGGGACATCTGCTATGGGTAGGAGCATGAAGCCTTGAGTATGAAGCCAATGAGGCTTGAACTAGAGGAGCAGCAGCAATGGTGAGGAACACAGTTTGAAAACCATCTAGAGGGCAGCCACTTTGACCCTGCTGTGTTGGCTCTAGGGGTGCAGGAGAGAAAGGATCTGGGAATAAAGACTTCATGTATTTACATTATTATATATGTAATATATTCTGTATACATTACAGATAGGTAACATTTAATAGTGTTTACAATCATATATTATAAATATATTACATATTATTTTATTTGTGATAATGTTGGCATTACGTGTTATTATATAAAGGCTTTATATTACTGTAACCCTCTCAGTCCCTTTGAAAGTCATTAAGTTACCACTGTCATCATCATTTCATGCATGTAGAAACTGAGGCTCCTGCTGGGCACGGTGGCTCACGCCTGTAATCCCAGCACTTTTGGAGGCCGAGGCAGGTGGATTACCTGAGGTCAGGAGTTCAGGACCAGCCTGACCAACATGGTGAAACCCCCTCTCTACTAAAAAAAAACAATACAAAAATTAGCCAGGCATGGTGGCAGGCGCCTGTAGTCCCAGCTACTCAGGAGGTTGAGACAGGAGAATTGCTTGAACCCAGGAGGCAGAGGTTGCAGTGAGCCGAGATCACGCCATTGTACTTCAGTCTGGGCAACAAGAGCGAAACTCCGTCTCAAAACAAAAAAGAAAAAAAAGAAAAAAACTGAGGCTCCGAAAAGCTACATCAGTTGGCCAAGGCCCCCCATCTGGTAACTGGTAAGCCAGGATTCAAGCCTAGGTCTCTGTGACCCCAAATCTTCCCTTAGTAGTAATAACACTTAGTCATTGGTTTGTTGGTGATCAATACTGATTGCTAAGATCATGAATTTGGCGTTGACCATGAGCCAAGCACTGTGCTGAGCATCTGCATATGTTATGCCATGTATTTCTCACAAAAAGCCTAGAAGGCTGATGCTAGCATAGCACCCATTTTAAAGATGAGAAGACTGAGGGAATGGTTAGACAGGCCAGAAGCAGCATAAGCAGGCACATGAATCTGAGTCCCACAGACTTCTCACTCATTACCACGTCCTATGCCAGCTGCCCTGAAGGTGGCTGCGAGGCCCCTGGCATTGGTGCAGGAATCCAGTCCCTGGTGAAGCCCCCTTTCCTGCTCTCCTTCCAGGCTCAAGGGAAAAATCCATGAGACCAACCTCACATATGAAGACTTCCCGACTTCCAAGTACACAGGCCCCCTGCAGTACACCATCTGGAAGTCCCTGTTCCAGGACATCCACCCAGGTAAGGCATGGGTTATCCTGGTCCAGAGCTAAGTGGGGCATGTCCCAGCACAGCCCAGCCCCCTGTCCTAAACACAGCATGGGGCAGTTGGGGTGAATGAGCAGAGTGCCTTGCTGAGCACCTAGTGTGTTCCAGGACCTGTCCTGGGCACTTGCACAATCACTCAGCTCAGTGGACCTTCATAACACCCCATGAGATGGCTAGGTGTGGTGGCTCACACCTGTAATCCCAGCACTTTGGGAGGCTGAGATGGGTGGATCATGAGGTCAGGAGTTCGAGACCAGCCTGGACAACATGGTGAAACCCTGTCTCTATTAAAAATACAAAAATTAGCTGGGCATGGTGGCGTGCACCTGTAATCCCAGCTACTCGAGAGGCTGAGGCAGGAGAATTGCTTGAACCCAGGAGGCAGAGGTTGCAGTAAGCCGAGATTGAGCCACTGCACTCCAGCCTGGGCAACAGAGCAAGACTCCGTCTCAGAAAAAAAGGAAAAAAAAAAAAAACATGAGATAGGTTCCATTAGCAAACCCATTCTCCAGATGAAATGACTGAGGCCTGGACACTTCATAGACTCCTTCTACACAACGGGGTATATAACAGTTCACATCAGGAACTGTTCTAGGTGCTGAAGATACCACAGTGAGCAAAACAGGCAAAAATCCCTGCCCTCACGCATCTTACATCCTAGGGTGTGAGAGAGAAAGTAGACAAAAGTAAATCAGAAAAATACAGAGCATATTAGATACTGACAAAGAATAAGGAAGGGGGCTGGGAAAGGTGAGACAGGATGGAGATTTTAGACAGGTGGTCCAGGAACCAGCCCACACTGAGAAGGAAGCATTAGAGTCAAGGGCTGAAGGAGAGTGAGCCACGTAGGTATCTGGAGGAAGAGTGTTCCTGGCATGGGAAAAGCAAGTGCAAAGGACCTGAGGCAGGAGCACATCTCACTCTCACCAGTCTCCCTCTGTTTCCCAGGCAGGAAGAGCAAGAAGGTTAACGTGGCTGGAGGGAGATGAGTGAGAAGGAGGGTCAAAGTGAAGAGATTGAGAAGGTAGCAGTGGCCAGACCACGAGGGTCTGTAGGCCATTGTGAGAACTCTGGATTTTATGCTGACTGAGATGAGAGCCAGTGGAGGGCTTGGAGCCATGAAGTGATGTGCTGGTTTAAGTTTTTTAAGGATCCTTTTGGCTAGTGGGTTGAGAATAGACTGAAGGGGGTGAAGGATGGGGGCTGGGAAATGGGTTAGGAGACTACTGCATAATCCAGGCCAGAGGTGATGTGGGCGTGAAGCAGGGTGGTGGTAGTGGAGGGGGTGGGAAGGGGTGGGATTTAGGACATATTTTGTAAGGACAGCCAAAAGGATTTGCTAGTGGATTAGCAAATTCAGGCGTGAAAGAAAGAAGACAAGGGAGATAGTAATTATTTCGGCCAAAGTGACTAAAATGATGAAGTTGTAAACCTGTAAGGTTTGTGATGCCAATTAGATATCTCAGCACTGATGTTGAAAAGGCAGTAGGGATGACAAGCCAGCAATACAAGAGGAAGGTCAGCACTGGCATCATTAGCATATGGACAGCATTTAATGAGCCTGGACAAGATCACCTAGGAAGTGGGGGCGGATAGAAAAGACAGAGGGCTGCCCTAACATCAGGAGCCCCGGGACACTCCTAGAAGTCAGGGACAAGAGGGGGACCCAGCCAAGGAGACCAAGAAGGAGCAGTCAAAGGGATAGGAGGGTAACCCAGGTATGTCCTGGAAGCCTGGAGGAAGCATTTCCAGGAGACAGTGGCTAACGGTGACAAAGGCTGCTGAGCCAAGCATGGGAGAACCCAGAAGACACTATTCTCCAGATTTAGCAACAGGGAAGTCATTGGTGGCCTTGATGAGAGCTGGTTGGGTGGAGCAGTAGGGGCCAAAGCCTGGTTGGAGCTGGTCCAAGAGAGGTGGAGGCAATGCTTTAAAGGAGTTTTACTCAAGCGAAGGAGAGAGAGTGTGGCAGTGCTGTTTTTTGTGATAGAAGAAATACAGCATATCTGTGAGATGACTGGAAAGATCCAGTAGAGGGGACAGAATTAAGGATGTAGGAGAGTAAGTTGCAGGAGTGACAGCCTTGACTGCCGCCCAGCCTTGACTGCGATCTGCTGCATGGCTGAGAGCCAGCTTCTGCTGGGAGCCCAGACAGTTCATCTCCAGGAGCCCAGAGAAAGTAGAATAAGTGGGCACCAAAGCCAGTGGGGCACTGGTGGGCGCTTGGGGGATTCTCTTCTGATGGCTTCACCTTTCTCAGTGAAGCAGGAAGCAAGATCATCAGTGGAGATGGGAGCAGGGGATGAGAGGTTTGCAGAGAGAGGAAAAGGTCTGAAACAGGCTTCTAGTAGACTTATCAGGTGTTGGGACTAGGAAATCAGTGCCTTCCCAAAATCACAGATCCCCCCAAGGGCAGATTCAAACTGACTGGCAGCAGAGAACCCTGTGTGTTCCTGAGTCAGGCATGATGTCCTTTAAAGAAGAGACCTGGATAGAGAAGTGAATTCTCCCTGAGAAGTGGGAACTGTTATTATCCTCATTTTTTCAGAATAAGAAATGGAGGCACAGAGCTGTTAGGAACTTGTCCATGGTCACGACTTGGAAATGCTACAGCCAGGACTTAAACCCCAACGTCGGGCCCCAGAGCCTGTGCCTTTCCTTACCTACTAAGCTCACTGGCCATTCTCTGACCTCACACACACCAGGAAGGAGGCTGGGGAGACCAAGGCTCAGGGAGGCTCACTGACTCCCTCAGGTCACACAGGGGTCAGAGTTCCTTCCATCTGGCTGGATTCATTCTTCTGTTCCACAAACATCAAAAGTCTCTCAAGGCACGTTCAAGAGTCAGGGGAGGCCGGGCATGGTGGCTCATGCCTGTAATCCCAGCACTTTGGGAGGCCAAGGCAGGCGGATCACTTGAGGTCAGGAGTTCAAGACCAGCCTGGCCAACATGGTGAAACCCCATCTCTACTAAAAATACAAAAATTAGCCAGGCATGCTGATATGCACCTGTGATCCCAATTACTCGGGAGGCTGAGGCGGGAGAATGGCTTGAACCCAGGCGGTGGAGGCTGCAGTGAGCCGAGATCGCGCCACTGCACTCCAGCCTGGGCGACAGAGCGAGACCTTTTGAGACGGAGTCTCACTCTGTCACCCAGGCTAGAGTGCAGTGGCGCGATCTCGGCTCACCGCAAGGTCCGCCTCCCAGGTTCACGCCATTCTCCTGCCTCAGCCTCCCGAGTAGCTGGGACTGCAGGCGCCCGCCAACACGTTGCCCGGCTAATTTTCTGTATTTTTAGTAGAGACGGGGTTTCACCATGTTAGCCAGGATGGTCTCGATCTCCTGACCTCGTGTTCTGCCTGTCTTGGCCTCCCAAAGTGCTGGGATTACAGGCGTGAGTCACCGCGCCTGGCCACTTTTTTTTTTTTTGGATATAGAGTTTCGCTCTATCAACCAGACTGGAGTGCAGTGGCGTGATCTTGGCTCACTGCAACCTCTGCCTCCTGGGTTCAAGCGATTCTCCTGCCTCAGCCTCCCAAGTAGCTGGGATTACAGGCACACGCCACTGCGCCCAGCTAATTTTTGTATTTTTAGTGGAGACGGGGTTTCACCATGTTGGCCAGGGTGGTCTTGAACTCCTGACCTCGTGATCCGCCCACCTTGGCCTCCCAAAGTGCTGGGATTACAGGCGTGAGCCACTGTGCCCGGCCTCAAAAAAAAATTTTTTAATTTAATTCAAAAAAAAAAGATCTAAAGATGGTTCCATGTAGCTGAGCAAGATAATGGAAGAAAGAATGAGAAGCTGGCAGGCCCCAGATCCTATAGGGCCTTGAATGCCAGGCTGAGGTGCCTGGACTGCCTCTCCGAGCTGTGACAGACATGGAGCAGGTAGCAGCTGAGGCTAAAAGGCTCCCCAGGCTCCCTGCTCCAGGGCTGTCCTGGGTCAGTGACTGGGGAGGGAATCAGAGCCTCGGATGCACTTTTGCCTCCTAGAGCTTCGTCTCAGCCTCCCAAAGTGCTGGGATTACAGGCGTGAGCCACCACACCCGGCCCATCTTTAGATCTTAAATGAGCCATATTCTCCCTCATCTACACGTTTTGTATTCTCCCTCATCTACACGTTTGCACATGCCGTTCCCTTTGGCTGGAGCCCTCTACACAATCCTTAGTCTTTAATGGCCAACTCTTACTCTCCTTGACATCTTAGTTTATAAACCCTTCCTCTGAGAAGCCTTCCTGGATTTCTCAAGGCAACCTGGGCTTACATGGTCTCACTGTTTTGTCATTGTCTGTGTGGCTGCCTCACTCACCAGACTGTGAACTGTGAGGGTCAGGGGCCAGGTCTGATTCACTCCCAGCAGCCAGCACAGCAAATGTTTGTCAATGAATGCATAAAAAAATGAATGGATCGTAGTCTCAGTTCTGTTTCTAGAATAGCGCCTCATATAAAATAGGTGCTTAGTAAGTATTTGTTGACTGAAGAAACTTGCTGCACAGCCTTGAACAAGTCACTGCCTCCTCTGAACTTCAGTTTCTTCCTCTGAAATAGGGATGCTAGTGTTCCCTTCTCAACTCCCTCACAAGTGAGCAAAGGGATGTGGAACTTGCCATCACCCCAGTGCAGGGTTTCTCAACCGCAGCCCCATTGACACTGGAGGCTGGACCATTCCTTGTTGCAGGGCCCCACTCTGTGTTCTGCAGGATGTTTAGTGGCATCCCTGGCCTCTGTCCACTAGATGCTAGTAGCCAGTAGCCACCTCACTCAGTTGTAGCAACCAAAAATGTCTCTGGACTTTGCCAGATGTCCCTGGGAAGCAAAATTGGCCCAGTTGAGAACCACTGCTCCAGAGAAAGCTGCCTGCCAGAGAGGGGCTGAGGGAGGAACAGCCTGTGCTCCAACATCCTGCCCAGAGCAGAGGCCCCTGGGGAGTTCAGAGAGCAGCAGCCTGGTTGGCTGGGCCCCTTCCTTTGTCTGTGGGGCCTGTGAAGTCAGTCTGGCTCCTCTGCCAGCACCAAAGCCCTTTACGTCCAGATGGGAGGGGTGCCCCCAGGGACCTAGCCCATGGATTCTAGCAGCTTCCTGCCTGCCCCTCCCCTCCGGCTCAGGCTTCCTATTGGGTCACCTGAGAACCCCATCCAGCACCTGTCACTCCCCTGCTCTGGCACTTCCAGTCTCCCCCACCTCCCACCCCTCTCTCCCACCCCCAGCCTAACATTAGGAAGCTCTCCTCCAACTGTGACCTTCCTACCTAGCTGGTCTAAATCCCCCAACTCCCAGGCACAAACTGCCTCCCCAGCCAGGCCAGGCAGCCCATTGTCCCAAGGACACCAGGAGCAGCCTGCCTTGCTCCTGCCTCCTCCCCAACCTGGGCTGCTCTCCCTGCCCCCTGCTAATCTGAATCCAGTCATTTTGAGTCCCAGCACGTTCCTTGCCTAGCTGTGTGACCCAGAGCAATGCACTCCCCTCTCTGAACCCCCGTTTCCTCATCTGTAAAACAAGGATAGTTGCATTTCTCTCCCAGGGTAGCTATGCAGATTAAATTATTTGTTTGTAATAATGATCCCGTAACAGTAAGTACTTGATTCCTGTCTGTTTATTGTTATTATCATCATGAATCGACAGATGGTTCCCCAGTCTTTTTTTTTTTGTCTTTTTTTTTCTTTTTGAGACGGAGTTTCGCTCTTGTTGCCCAGGCTGGAGTGCAATGGCGCAATCTTGCCTCACCACAACCTCTGCCTCCCGGGTTCAAGCGATTCTCCTGCCTCAGCCTCCCGAGTAGCTGAGATTACAGGCATGTGCCACCATGCGCCGCTAATTTTTTGTATTTTTAGTAGAGACAGGGTTTCTACATGTTGCTCAGGCTGATCTTGAACTCCCAACCTCAGGTGATCCGCCTGCCTGGGCCTCCCAAAGTGTTGGGATTACAGGCGTGAGCCACCGAGCCCAGCCTCCCCAGTCTTGCTGAACAGGCTTTCTGGGGCCACATGCTGGGAAGAGCATGATGTGAAAAGATCTCAGCTGAAGTTCCAACTCTGCTTCCGCCCCAAGTGGCAGCTTGGGCAAGCCACTTACCCCAGAGTCATCTCCTTGGAGCCTCAGTTTCCTCTTCTGAAAAATGGCTAGAACAATTTGTGCCCCTGGGTCTGTTGTGGTGCTCCCATGAGCTAGTGAGTGTGAGGATGTTTTTGCACATGCCTACCCTGTACATCTGAGGGACTGAGGAACCAGGTTTTTTAAAGGCCTGGCCAGAGGAAAACGCTGACAGCCAGCCTTTCATGTTCTGTCAAGCCTCTGCATGCTCGAAGCCTCTGTTCTTGAGAACAAAGAAACACAATCCACTCACTGCCAAGCAGCTGTGCTGGGCTATGCCCCGGGAGGGCTTTCTCCGCTGCTTGGGCAGAATGTGATTGCTCAGTGGTGGCCGGGAAACATCTCCTGGGACCTCCACAGTCCATGATCCTTCCTGAATGCCTTTGACCTCAAGGTCTCAGGGAGGCTTAAATGGATGGAGAACACACCTGGAGACCAGACGGGCTGCCTCAGTGTCTGGCTTTTTGTTTTTATAAATCTTGGCGTCCCAGGACTTAGAAATGAGCTCTGACCTGTTAGAATAGTGAGCCCCCGGGGACTGCGCTTGTTTTGCTGGGCCTGTCACCTCCTGCGGATGAGGGACAGATGGAGGGACTGACTTCTCAGAGGGGGAAGGGGTGTTGCCATGCCCCTACCAGGTCCCTTTCTGGTCTGAAGGTTGTTACTCCTGTTAGCCCTAGCCTCGGGGAAGGAGCCCCAGGAGCCAAGACCCTGTGTTAATGATGCGTGCAAGGCCTTGGAGGTGGCTCCAGCCAGGGTGCCACGCCCTGCCCCAGCCTCACCCCTTGGGGTATAGAAGCCTCCTAAGAGTCAGGCCACACCCCCTGCCTAAGAGAGTGGCAGACCCTGCCCCTAGGCAGGCCCAGTGAGTGGCAGGCCCTATACCCATCCTGTCCCCTGGGCTTCAAGCAGCGCAGGTCCACTCGCCAGGGCTGGCATTCGGTGGGTCAGGATTTCCTCCAATCTGCAGGCTCATCTTTGTCTACTGGTCTCAGACCCACTGAGAGCCCCCTTGTCTCCCTCCTAGGGTGCCCTCCCACTCATCAGTGGCACCACAAGTGGCTCACATTGTCCTACATAAGCTACAAGTCTGAGGCTGAGCCCTCATACCTGCTCAAGGGTACCCCCGCCCCGCACCGGTCCTTCTGCCCTGAGCCTGGGTTGCTGCCTGTTGCTGGTCTCAAATCACCCAGGCGCCTTAGATATCATGTCTAGGTTCCCCCAGCACTCTGAACTGCTGCTGTTCATGCCTGGGCACTGTGCATCGCTCTTCTGCCCCTCCACTGTCACACCTGGGTGTGTCCACATCCCACTGTCATAGGGGTGGCCCTCCTATGTCTGATTAGGTTCCTCTTCTCAATCTAGCTCTTCCCCCTACCGCACACTCCTCCTACAGCTCCCTCCCACTCCCACCTCCCGACCCCACTGTGGGAATTCCGCACATTCCACCAGGCAGGGGGCCCCTGGTTCTGACAAGCTGCCTGTGGCCCGTCAGACCACAGGGTGAAACATCCAGCCACCAACTCAGTGTCCGTCTTCTCTTGGCTCCCCGTCTTCTATGTCCCTGGACAGAGGATTGTGTTTCCATTGACCCCTCTATTCACAGGGCTAATTACTTCCATACAGCCCTCTAAGTCCAAAGGACAGAAACAAAGAGGGTAAAATGCAAAACTAAACTTACTCCTGGCAAAGATCATGGAGGGAACTTGATATAGGTCAGCGGTCCAGTGGGTATACAAACAGAGGCACAGTTCAGGGACTGGCTGTGGCTTCCTGTTGGGGACAGTCCCCATCATTGAGGCATCTTATTTCTGTGCATGAATGCAGCCAACAGAGGCAACTGAAGTAGGGGGAATGCTCCAGCCAAGCATAACCATGTCCCCACTTCGCCAGTAAAGGAAAGAGCCAGAGAGCTGGATGTCCAAAACCCCAAGGAATGGAGGCGATTCCTTCTTCCCACTTTTCCTCACCTGTCTTGCTGTTGCCTGGAAATGGTCATTCAGGCTAAGGAAAGCCAATCCCACTTTCCTCCTTCTCCTCTGGCGGGTTATCAGCTCTCTCAGGGAGCAGAGAGTAAACAGAGGTCTTAACAAGGTTCATGAAATTTTTAGTCAGACCTGCTAAGCCGGTGTGGCCAGCCCAGAGCCAGGTGATGCAGCCCATGCCACCTGCCCAACACAAACATGGCCAGTTTAATTTGGTGAGTCTTTCCGGAAATGTGCCACATGCCAGGCCCTGGGCTGGGCTCTGGACACACAAGGGAGAGCCCCATTAGACAGTACACGGTCCTTGCCCTCTTGGTGCAAATGGGGAAATAGGGCAAAATGTGATCACAGAAGATAATACCCCACGCCAGTAGCAGGGCACAAATAAAGCTAAAGAATTTCAGGCCAGGTACGGTGGCTCACACCCATAATCCCAGCACTGTGAGAGGCTGAGGCAGCAGGATCACTTGAGGCCAGGAGTTCGAGACCAGCCTGGCCAACATTGCGAAACCTCATCTCTATGAAAAATTTAAAAATTAGCTGCGCATAGTGATGCATGCCTATAGTCTCAGCTACTCAAGAGGCTGAAGCAGGAGGATCACTTAAGCCTAGGAGTTGGAGGCTCCAATGAGCTATGATGACACTACTGCACTCCAGCCTGGATGGCAGAGTGAGACCCTGTCTCTATTTTTTTTTTTTTAAAGAAGAAGCCAGTGCAGTGGCTCATGCCTGTAATCCCAGAACTTTGGAAGGCCGAGGTGGGCAGATCACCTGAGGTCAGGAGTTCAAGACCAGCGTGGCCGACATGACGAAACCCTGTCTCTACTAAAAATACAAAAAATTAGCCGGGCGTGGTGGCACGTGCCTGTAATCCCAACTACTCGAGAGGCTGAGGCATGAGAATCACTTTAACTTGGGAGGTGGAGGTTGCAGTGGGCCAAGATCATGCCACTGCATTCCTGCCTGGGGGATAGAGCAAGACTCTGTCTCCAATAAATAAATAAATAAATAAGAAAAAGAAGAAGCAAAAGGAACTTCAAAGGACAGAATGAGCACATCTGCTGGGAGACGAGGAAGGCTTCCCAGAGGGTGGGCCTTTTGAATTGAGCCTCTGGGGGTGGTTGCAACAAGCAGAGAGGAGGAGGTGGAGGGAACCATGTAAGCAGAGGCTTTGGACCTGAGTGGAGTAGGGGGCAGAAGTGAGAGGTTGGCTGGAAGAAAGGACTGGCGCTAGATTGCAGACAGCCTTGGTTAGTCCTGGCTCCGCCAATATTTGCAGATGACCTAAGTTTGTCATGTCTCCCCTCTGCGTCTCAGTTACCTCATCTGTCAAATGGAAGAGTTGGCCTAGAATTCATGGTTTTCAATCTTTTCAGACCCATTGTCTACTTTTCATAACAAATCATGTGTAATATCTCAAAGATAATATAACCTTTTTATAATTTCAAGTGTAACCTTTTCACAATTTCAAGTGTTGTGTGTGTATATGTACATAGATACATACTCTGACTATTAATATGAAGGAAAATAGAAGGAAATTATTAATGAGAAAATATTTTGTATGTCAGCATGTAGACGCTCACCCACAATCACACTAGAAAACCTAGCAAAGCAGCCAGGTCCTCTCATCATAGGTAAAACACCATCCTGCCTCAAATGCCTATACAGGTAGGTTGTCTCAGTCAGTGGTGTTGCCCTTAGGGATGTATTTTCCAACAAAACAAACAGTTCTTAGGGAAGTTCCAAACAAAACAAATGCAGCCTTCCCTTCATTTACACGGTGGTTGCATTCTGAAATATTCAGTGTATATTAAAACTGCAAAAAATTATTTCATGTTTGTACATGAAATGGAGTTAGGTTATAGTTTCTGATCCTTATAAAAAAGATTTTTCATCCACATGAATGTCTGCTGGGACACGTGAAAATCACTGGGAGTTGGGGAAGGTGTGGGGCAGAACTTCCCTTTGCAGAACTGTCCTGTCCATTTCGTGGTCTTTAGCATCCTTGGATCCCAGCTGTTGTTAAGACAACCTGAACACACTCACCAATTTCCCCATTCCCCCTAGGGGGCAGTAGCAACTGGATCATCTGGAAGCTCCCTTCCAGCTCTAAAATTCTCCAATTCTAGGCCTCATTCTGGTTAATTCAACAAACATTTGCCAGTGCCCACTATGTGCTTTGCCCTGGGCATCAGGCAGTGAATAAGCAGCTGTAGCCCCTGCTCCCCTGCAGACAATATCTGGAAGGACCTTAACCACCACCCTTCCATTTTACAGAGGAGGAAGATGAGGCCCAGAGAGGGCAGACTTGTATTCAAGGTCACACAGCAGGTCAGAGGTCTCCTGCGTACCAACCAGAACTCTGCCCTCAGGAAGGTACTGCATGGTGGGTCCACAGCCTTCTCCCCACTCATCTTCTCTCCCTCCTCCAACCCCCACAGTGCCAGCCGCCCTAACCCTGGACCCGGGCACAGCCCACCAGCGCCTGATCCTGTCGGACGACTGCACCATTGTGGCTTACGGCAACTTGCACCCACAGCCGCTGCAGGACTCGCCAAAGCGCTTCGATGTGGAGGTGTCGGTGCTGGGTTCTGAAGCCTTCAGTAGTGGTGTCCACTACTGGGAGGTGGTGGTGGCGGAGAAGACCCAGTGGGTGATCGGGCTGGCACACGAAGCTGCAAGCCGCAAGGGCAGCATCCAGATCCAGCCCAGCCGCGGCTTCTACTGCATCGTGATGCACGATGGCAACCAGTACAGCGCCTGCACGGAGCCCTGGACGCGGCTTAACGTCCGGGACAAGCTTGACAAGGTGGGCGTCTTCCTGGACTACGACCAAGGCTTGCTCATCTTCTACAATGCTGATGACATGTCCTGGCTCTACACCTTCCGCGAGAAGTTCCCTGGCAAGCTCTGCTCTTACTTCAGCCCTGGCCAGAGCCACGCCAATGGCAAGAACGTTCAGCCGCTGCGGATCAACACCGTCCGCATCTAGTCCAGGCCGAAGGAGACCACAGCCTCCTGGAACCACTGCCACCTGCAAGAGCCCTGCCCAGGAGATAGAAGACCTGGACTCCGGCCCACCGTGGCCACTGGAGACCTCAGGCCAGTTGTTTACCCTCCAGCCTCCAGTCTGTAAAATGGAGGTTGCATTCCCTACTTCCTAAACTCTCTTCTAGCATCGATGTTCTGTAGCTCTGACCTTGATGGGGATACAGCTTTGATCCAAGGATGTGACATGGCTTCTCCTCAGGGCAACCCCTGCCCAACCCTCATCCCCATCTTCTCAGGGGCAGGGGACTACCTTCCAGTGTCTCCCTCCAGCCCAGCCCTGACCTCAGGAAGTGTCAGAGCATGGCCAATAGTTGGCAGCCCGAAAGACACACAGCACCCTCTTATGTCCCATGGCCTAAGACTTGCCCCTGACCAAGCTAGTAATGGGCCATTTACCCTTGACCCCAGTCCACAGTGGACACAGGTAGTACCTGGTCCTAGGGTTGCCTGAGAGCCAACTTCTCCTGCCACCCCCACACCAAGAACTATATGGTTCCTACTTTTCCCACTGATCTGCTGGTCAGTGATGATGCTGTGGCCTGTGGAAGGCACCTGGTAGTTGAGTCCACACATTATAGTCATATGCCACCACCTTCCTGCCCACAGGCCCAAGGACAGGGTGAGGGTATACCCAAAGCTGATGCAGAGCCCATTAGCCTAAAAGCAACTGCAGGACAAGCCTCCCTGGATGATCGAGGTCCCCAGTAGCTCTGAACAAGAGTCCAGCCAACCCTCTTCAGCCAGGCCTCTGTGACCTGCTAGGGTGCAGGAGGCTTCCAGAAGCAGTTGTTGTAATTAGGACCCAAGCACTGGGAGGAGCTGTTGGCTGGACCCCTTGTCAGACTTGGCATCTATCTCAGTTAGGATCCTGCTGCAGAAAACAAGAGCTATTTGTAGCTGGTTTAATTAGACAAGGATTTACTACCTGGCCCCTGGTGGCTTGCAAAATTGTTGGAAGAGCTGGAGAAGCAGACTCTGCTGAATTTCCAGGAACAACTCCCAGAGCCAGATTCATCATGTCTGTTGTGACCAGGAAAGCTGCTCCCATCTGTAGGAAGCCACTGCGCCAGAAAGCTGCTGACTGCAGAACTAGGCTCCCTCTGCCACGGTCTGTGCCAGCCAATAGATGTCCTGAGGCCTGCCCCTCTCCCACTTCACTCAGTTCCCAAATCTAAATCTTTACAAGAGATTCTGTTTGGGGGAACTTAAGTCAGATCCAGAACCCTGGCTGCAAGGGAGTCTGGGAAATGTCATTTTCCTCTTTCCAACTTCAGTCATACAAAAAGGCTCACTAGAAGGAAGTTAGGATGGGTGGAGCAAGCCCCACCTGCGTTTTTCTGCCACAGCATCCATCATGAAGAACTTGGGAGAGGGTGGAGTCCACATCTAGGGTTGTCCTGCCCCTTGGCTCTATCCCTGCCCAGAAGTGGGAACTGGAGGAGTGGGCTGCAAGACTGAGCCTAAATGTCTCCCCGGCCTTGACTTTTCTTTCTAGTCCTGGAGCCTAGATTCTGCACTTGGGGTCTCTGACACAAAACACCATCCCAAAGTAGCCAGAAGAGCTAAACATAGGGGGTTCTTACAATGGCTGCCTCCCCGCCCCCAGGCCTCCCTTGGGCAAAACGAATTGTCAGCCCTACCCCAAGCCTTCAACTACCAGAATCTGGGCCACCCCAGCAGTATTTTTATTTAAAATGTTGCCCATTTTACGAGTTATGATCAATTTGTATTAAATTAAAGTTACAGATGTCAGTAGCCAGTTGCATTCATTTTAACAAACACACAGGCCCACCCAGCTCTGTCCTAGGCAGTGCACACACATGAGCACAGCTAATCCACAAAGCAACCCAGCTGGGTAAATGGTATTATGCTCATTTTACAGAGGAGGAAAAATGAGGTTCAGAGAGAAGCCAAGACTTACCTGGAGTCCTATATCCCATGCTGGCAAGTGCCACACCACAAACCTGTCCAAAAACTTACCAGCCAGGGAAGGCTGTCAGTCCTCACCTGGAGGAGAGGTGGTGGTAGTCTTGGGAGCAGGCAGTGGGCAGCTCATGGGGCAGTGGCAAGAGCCTGGTCTCGGGAACCACACAGACCTCAGCTCAAATCCAGGCTCCATCACTGTGTGACTTTAGAAAAATGACCACCCTCTCTGGGACTCAGTTTTCCCACACGGAAGATGAGGATAATAACACCAATTTCACATGATTTAATGGTAAGCTGTAAAGTGCAGTGCACTTAAGGAGGCCCTACCCTATCCCCCCAGCTGCCTCCCAGAGTCAGTGCCTGGAGCTGTATGGGTTTCCTGAACCTCTGGGCTGGCTCTGACCCAAGAAGTCTGTCTTTCTCCTTATGGCCTGTGACGGGTATGGAACCACCTAGACCAGGACCATCCTGAGGTCCATCCCACCTCTGACTGATGAGGAAGCATCCTGGCTGGGAGTTAGGACAGGCTCTGCATGTGGACACACAGGCTGTGCACACTTAAGTGGAAAAGACTGTCGACTAAAGAAGAAATATCAAGCTTTTAAAGAATTAAAGTTCACTTTACTTAGAAGTCTTACTGACTACTATAGACAGGCCTAGAGCCCAGCAGCGGCCCTTTAGAGAGGTTCTATCAGTCGGGCCCAGGACAGTATTTTAGCCCACTGCTTATATACAGGTGGTGGAGGTTTAGTACACGCAAAATCACATCACACTTGCTCAGAAGTAACATTAAAGCCATTGGGCGCAGTGGCTCATGCCTGTAATCCCAACACTTTGGGAGGCCGAGGCAGGCGGATCACCTGAGGTTGGGAGTTTGAGACCACCCTGACCAACATGGAGAAAGAAACCCCGTCTCTACTAAAAATACAAAATTAGCCGGGTGTGGTGGCACATGCCTGTAATCCCAGCTGCTCGGGAGGCTGAGGCAGGAGAATCTCTTGAACCCGGCAGGCGGAGGTTGCGGTGAGCCGGAGATCGTGCCATTGCACTCCAGCCTCGGCAACAAGAGCGAAACTCCGTCTCAAAAAAAAAAAAAAAGAAGTAACATTAAAGCGGAATCATATCAACGTGTGCATGTAAGAGTGTGTCTGGGCTATAGATTACAGAGGCATAATCATGAACGCCATCAGACGCTATCTTCTACATAGGAAAAGGCAAGGACTAGGTTTATTTATCTTTTAAGGAACACAGTGACTCAGGCAAGAGACATGGGGGGCCACGCCCGCTATTCTGTCTTGTCTCCAAAGTATCCTTCCAGAGAGCTGCACATGGTCACAGTGTCAGAGGCTTGTGAAATTATGCTGGCAAACAGAAATGAGGGAAGCAGCTTCTTCCATTTGCTACTGTGTCTCCCAGGCCACTGGGTGCTCTCTGCAGCATGCAGGGAGTACAGCACCCCTGGGAGCCCTGGACTGGTGTTGGCTTTCTGTTAAGTCATTTTCACCCTAAGCCATCCTCGGCCTCCTCACCTGCAGAATGAGGGAGGTTAGGCTGCAGGCCACAGGTGGATCTTCATCTACAGCCTGGAGCTGGGGAGACGGAACTACCCCAGTCATTGACTTGCCTGGGTTTCTAGGAAGAGGAATGAGAACGAGGATGGGGGAGGGGCTGTTGGCAGGGGTGGGTGGAGGGGTCTCTGATTGGCTGATGGGGAGCAGCCCAGTTCACAGGGAAGTGACTGGGGTGATTCTGAGACTAGAGTATCCCAAGCCCTCCCCCATCCTCTCAGATCCCTGTGACTGCTCTAAAACCACGCCCTCTCATTTTGGCTCAGTGGATCTGTCTTTGCTCAGCCTTCTCCCTCTGGGGTCGGAGCACCCCCTCCATGGCGCGTTCCACCTTCTCCCCATTCAGCCTCAGCAGCAGCTCCAAGAAATGCTGGCCACTTCCCAGGCTTTACTCACAGTTTCTAAGTGAGTGGAAGTAACTATAGAGGCCGAATTTGCATTATCAACTGGGGACTCCTGGAAATGGGGGTGTCTCCAAGAGATATATTTGATACACGTCCAGAGAATTCCTGAAGGAAAGAATCTGGGGTTGTCAGGCTGATATCATGAACCCCACATTTAACACATTAAGTGAAGAGAGGGGACAAAGGCCAGGCTTGGGAAGGAAGGAGGGATCAACAAAGGCCTTACCCAGGACAGATAAAAACGATAGAATGGCAGTAACCCCATTTGGAGCTCCCATTTGTAGTCAGCGAGCAAAGTATTGGTCCTTTTTACACCTTATCTAACCATCGAGACATGCCCCTGAGGTTGGTATCATTATCTCAGTGTTTGAGAAGGGAAACGTCACTTCCCAGAGGACCCACAGCCAGTACTCGGCAGAGCTGGAAATCAAACCAGGTCCATCCAAAACTAAAGCCAGAGGTCTCTTTACTGGACCTCTCTGGAAATGCTTCTCAACTTTGACGATGACTACAGTGACAGGCAGCAGCCACCAGGACTGTGATCCCCCTGGGATTTAAAGTGGGAGGTTAAACCAGGCTCCACGCTACTGCGGAATTGTGCAGTTGTAAGTCAAGTCTCAATTGTGAGCCAAGCTTCTCCCAGGGTCAGAGGTGGAGTTAGAAAGGCTCCATGTGACCCTGAGCAAGTCTCTCTCCTTCCCTGGTCCTCAGTTTCCCCATCTCTATTGGGGAAGGGTTAGGTATCTATTCTAGTTGATTAATTGCCAGGGCCTGAGCTCTGATAGTCCAGGATTCTGTAAGTCTAATGTTAGGTCCCACGGCTTGCCCTGCTCAGCACCTAATAAGGCCATTAGCTCTGGCTCCTTCTCTCTGGGGTGGCAGCAGAGACAGAAAACAACAGAGATAAGTTCTCTTGGCAGCACAGAACTCGGCTCAAGGGCTCTGGGGATGGGGCCTTCCCTCCTGCTAGGGAGGCCATCTCGAGAGGCTGACTGCTCACACCTGGGCAGCACTCTTTTTCTCCTCCCCTCCTGCCTGGGTCCCAGCTCTGTTCACTACCCCAAAGCACATCACCACAAGGTCAGTTGCAAAGGCCCGGTATCACAGGCTTAAATACAGAGGGCTAGGAGGGAGGTGGGAGGTGGGAGAGGAAGGTGGAGTACTAATCAAGGTGCTGAATGATCACTGCCCATCAGGACACGGTTATTTCCCCTTACTCTGGGACACCAAAGAGTCTACACAATCTTCCTATAATCCTGAACCACAAAAGGGAGGCACAGCCTCCAAAAAAAAGTAGGAGAGGGGAGGGGGGAAGTACTTTTATTTTGAGATGTGTTCATTTTCCTTTGTTTTATTTTCTATCTTGATGAAAAGAATGTATTTTTAACCCTAAATACAAAATAGCACAGTTTCCTATTTTTTTTAAGTTCCAGGATACATGTGCAGGATGTGCAGGTTTGTTACATAGGTAAACGTGTGCTATGGGAGTTTGCTGTACCTATCAACCTATCAGAACAGTTTTCTATCTGCTTTCAAAATTTCGACAGTTCTATCATATTTCTATTAGAAAATGCTCCTCCCTTGAAATTAGATGAAGAGGGGGAAGGGTTGACACTGTGGAGCAGAGACCCAGGGACTTCCTTCCCTGATGTCATGACAAGGGCTGGGGAAGGGCTTTCAGGAAGCTGGTATCAGAGGCACAAAGCTTCAGGTCCTGGTGAGCTTCCCAAAACTGTGGGACTAGATGCGATCGAATCTGAATGCTACAAGGGTCTGAATGATCCTCCAGTCTAACCCAAAGCCCAGAGAGGGTTAGTTTCTAGCTCCATATCACACAGCATAGGGTACAGCTGAGATCAGAACTCAAGTGTCCTGGTTCCCAGTCAGCACATAGGGGAGGGAGATTGACCAACTGAGAGGGCCCCAGCCCAGGCAAAGAAAAGGAACACAGGCCAGGCTGGAAGGGACAGGGCCAGAGCTTAGGAGGGAGGTGCTCAGAGGAGAAGGGTCCCACATCTAAGAAGGTCTGCGGGGGTACAAGAGCGCCTATCAGAGTTGGGGACTGCAGCTCCTCTGAGAGGAGAAGGAGGGGGCAAAAGGGTGATCAAATCAGGAAGTCCTCCCTGGGGTGAGCATGCCAGTCAGCATCACGGGCCCCAACATGGCTGATGAGAGACCCCTGATCTCAGCCCTGCCATTTACATAGAAGAAAACTGAGACATAGATGCAAAGACAGCAGCCTGCAGGGCACAGTCAGGGCCTGATCCAAGTCTCCTGACTCCCAGCCATCGGCTCTTTTCATGCAAACTTCAGTCTCCCTCTTGTGGATTCTGGTGCCTCCTCCTACCCCCTGGGAACCTGGAGCCTGAGCAGAAGGAGAAGGGGAGAGAGAAGGGTTCCAACAACTCCAGGCACCAGGAGCTGGGTGCCTTCCTCTATCATTCTCTCCAAGGAGAAGAGAGAGCTGGCCTGGACCTCCAGGGCAGAGCCACTTCATATCTGCCCACACCTGGTCCTCCTTTGCTGGCAACAGAATTCAGAGCTAGCACCAGCCACAGCAAGGACAAAGCCCAGCCCAGGCAGCTGCTAGAGCTGCAGGGAGTCCCAGGTAGGTGAAAGCATTGGGACTGATGGCCCAAGGGGGTTCCCTGATTTCGTGGCACTGGAGAAAACCCTGGGATATCAGGTGGTTTGAATGTTTTGAAGTCTTTTTCCCCAGAAAAGGGGCTCTTGCCCCCTCACTCCCTGCAGGCTGAGCCCCTGTGCCTGCTTCCTCTGCTCACCGCATACCCCAGGCCAAAGGCCCTCCCTGACCAAGCTGCCAGATCTGCCAATCAGAAGCGAGGTCCTGGGGCCCAGCAGCACTGTTCTTGCCATTGGGAGAAGGGAGATGCAGACATGGGACCCGAGAGGTCACCAAAAAAAGCAGACAAGCTGGAGGTTTGTGCCTGTCACCAGGGTGGGGCTGTGGGTCGAGACCTGGGTAAACCCAGCTCCGTCTCTGACTCACCGATGACCCTGAACACCTCCTTCATCGCCACCGTAAGCATCCCTGTTCCTCATCGGCTGAACAAGAGGGACAGGCAAAGGTTCTAGCCTGAGGCAGCTTCCTGGAGTTTGTCCAATGGTACCCCTCTCACCCCCCTTTCTTCTTAGGGACCCCCCTCTGCCACACTCCTGGAAAGTCCTTCCCCACTTCTTTCATTCCTCCATCAAAATTTACCCTCCTGTGTTCCTTAGGGTAACTGGCTTACGGTTTAAGATGTCTCCCTGTCCACAACCTATGCACATTTATAATAGGAACCATTCCCAGAAGAGTAGCTGATGGTGGGATCTCAGAAACCCCGACAAGCAGGAGAGGAAAGATTATGGGGAGGATAGAAAGAGATAGGGGACTTCTTACAACACCATAGGGCAGCACTACAGCAGCTGCTGGTGGCTCCTGTCTTTCCAGCTGATCTGTCCCATTCTTGCCCCCACCCTCAGCACTCAGCCCTCCCCACCAGCAGCCCAATACAGGCTAATGGCCATGCACCACAGCCTTTCTGTTTGCAGAGGCTTCCTCTGCAGGAGGAAAACAACCTATGCATATAATGTTAGAATCAGACATGTGGACCTTTATGATCCCAAGTGGAGAATGATAAGCATATTTTTGGCCCTAATGAATCTGCTTTTGGAATACTCTTCCCCCTACCTAATGCCCTCCTTTTCCTTACTGTTGAAATCTTACTCATCCTTCATGTCCCACTCAAGGCAGGCTGTGTCAGTCATCCAGGTCCAGGAGATTCACTGATCCTGGGCTTTCCAAGAAGGACTCTGGGTCTCCCACTGCCACTAGGCATGAGCATCTCAAGGTGGGGATCCTGTCCTACGGTTTTGCATGCTGGGTGCAGAGAGAATGTCAGAAAATGTTTTCTGGCTGAAACTGGCTAATGTCAAGCTGTAATTGTGAAACTACCCCATCTCCAAGATGGGAGGGAACTTACAGACCAGAGATAACCCCTCCCTGATGATGCTGAGCCCCCAGAGCAACCCTCACTGACCACCCCCAACACCTAGATTTTGTGCAGGGAGGGCCAGGGAAAAGAGGCAGAGACTAGGAAAGTTATTTGTTTGCTTTTTTAACGAATTATAACATAACTTGTGCTCATTTTAAAAAATTAAAATAAACAGAGTAGAAAGTAGAAATTCTCATTCTCCTTCTTCCCCAGTCCCAGAAGTCAGCAGCTATTAACAGTTAGTGTGAGTCCTGCAGGCATTTTTGCTTACACATAAACAAATGTCATTTTCTTTTACAAAAATATGATCATCCTTCACATACTGTTCATCTTTCTATGTGTTCTGTGGTGTAAGGAGAAGCCCACCCCCTTCCCCTGCCACCTCCCTGGATCCTGGGCTCCTCAGGCTCCTACAAATGAAATTGTTGGTCAAAAGATTTTCTCATTTAAAATGTGTTGCTTTCCTGGGTCGTTTTATTTTCTTGTAACATGCTCATTATAGAAAATTTGGAAAATAAAGTCAAGACACAAAGTAAAAATCATCCATCAGCCACTGTCCAGAGATAACTGCTGCTAGCATTTTGATGATTTTGATGATAAGGTTTACAGTCTTTCTTTCCTTTTCTTTCTTTCTTTTTTTTTTAGACAGGATCTTGCTCTGTCACCCAGACTGAAGTGCAGTGGCACGATCACAGTGCCTCAGCCTCCCAAGCAGCTAGGACTATTATTGGGCGTGCTAATTTAAAAAGAAATTTTGCAGAGACAGGGTCTCGCTATGTTGCCTAGGCTCATCTTGAACTCCTGGTCTCAAGCACCCTCCCCACTCGGCTTCTTAAAGTGTTGGGATTACAGGCATGAACCACTGCACTTAGCCCAGCCTTTTTTCTATGTGATTATATTCTACATAAATCAAAACACTTTACCTATTGCTCCATAACCTGTTTTTTTCCACTTAATAAAAGACTGTTATTCCATGTTAGTCTACAGCATCAGTTTACTATGCTGTGTGACCTCAGGGCCCCCTTAGAAGCCTACTTTTCCTGACCCCCATTCTGAGTAAGGAAGCCGCCGCAGCAGACGCCCAGAACGCGCTTGCTCCAGGGTGTAACCTCTGCGTATTGGCTCCCTTTCAGGAATAAAATGCCCTGAGAAGTCCTTGAGCACCTGCCTCCTCCACCTTCCCTGAGCTGAAATCCTAGCACCCCACTGATGGTTATGCAGTCCCCCTGCAACTTCTCCAGCGCCGCCTACTGGTGCAGTAAGTAGAAGCCCACCCCTTTCCCCTGCCACCTCCCTGGACCCTCGGCTCCTCGGCTCTGCTGCCAACCCAAGATCCAGAGTGGGGAGGATGGAGGTGGGGGCCTGGGTGGTCCTGACTGCGAGGCAAGGGAAGGCCTCTGGACTCAAGCTGGGCAAGGGACAGTGCCACTTGCCCTTGTACCGTGGCCAGCTTTCCCTCAGAATGATGAGACTGAGGAAGGGACAGGGGCAGGTAGATATCAGAGGTGGGCCAAGGAGGGTGCTGAGCCACTTGAAAGTTTTCTGGTTCCCAAAGCAAATACCCAGCTTCCCAGCCTAAGCCCATACTCTGCCCAAGGAATTTACTAGCCAAATAGTGTGGTTAAGTGTGATGTTGGGCAAGATCCCCCCTCTGGGGATGTCAGTCTTCTTACCAATTATACAAGGGGAAATATAGCCAGGTGGTTTCTAAGGCACCTTCCCAGCTCTGAAACTCTAAAACCCAGCTGGAATCCATGTTTTCAAATGCTCTGTTTTCTCTCAAAGTCCCTGTACGCCTCATGATTAGTTGAATCCAATTATAGACCAGGTCTGGTTTGAAATATCATTAACATAATAATTACTATGGGCTGTCCTCTCATTTAATTCTCACAACAAGCCTAAGAGGAGATACCACTTTTATCCTCTTTTTACTGATGAGAACACAAGGTCCAGAGAGTTAAGATCACTTTCCACTTATGTGGCAGAGCTCAGATTTGAACCCAGGGCTGTGTGACTCCCAAACCTGTGCTCCTTATTAGCCTCCAGTCCCCATACTACCCTGTAATGGGTGTAGGGATCATTCTTCCCTTGCTACAGTTAAGGAAACTGAGACCGGACAGAGAAGATGTTTTCCTCAGGGTCACATAGCAAGTTCATGGCACCGCTGGGTGAATCCAGGCTCTGTGTCTCCCGGCCAATCGTCACTCCCCCACTCCCAATGAGCACTGGCTGATTTTCTTTTGTCTTGCTCTGTCACCCAGGCTGGAGTGCAGTGATGCGATCTCGGCTCACTGCAACCTCTGCCTCCTGGGTTCAAGCAATTATGCTGCCTCAGCCTTCCGAGCAGCTGGGACTACAAGCACACACCACCACGCCCAGCTAATTTTTGTATTTTTAGTAGAGACATGGTTTCACCATATTGGCCAGGCTGGTCTCAGACTCCTGACCTCTGATCCACCTGCCTCGGCCTCCCAAAGTGCTGGGATTACAGGCGTGAGCCACCGTGTCTGGCCTGGCTGATTTTCATAGACAGTTGTTGGGGAACCAGAAACAGCCCCTGGGGCCAGGCACAGTGGCTCAGGCCTGTGATCCCAGCACTTTGGGAGGACAAAGCAGGAGGATCACTTGAGGCCAGGAGTTCAAGACCAGCCTGCCCAACATGGCGAAAACCTGTCTCTACTAAAAATACAAAAAATTAGCTAGGTGTGGTGGCGTGCACCTGTAGTCCCAGCTACTCAGTAGGCTGAGGCATGAGAATTGCTTGAGCCTGGAAAGCAGAGATTGCAGTGAGCCAAGATTGTGCCACTGCACTCCAGCCTGGGTGACGGAGTGAGGCACTATCAAGAAAGGAAGAAAGAAAGACAGAGAGAGAGAGAGAGAGAGACAGAAAGAAGGAAAGAAGGAAAGAAGGAAAGAAAGAGAAAGAAAGAAAGAGAGAAAGAGAGAAAGAGAAAGACAGGAAAGAAAGGAAAGGAAGAGAGAGAGAAAGGAAAAGAAAGAAAGGAAAAGAAAGAGAAAGAAAGGAGGGAAAGAAGGGAGAAAGGGAGGATAGAGGGAGGGAGAGAGGGAGGGAAGGAAGGAAGGAAGGAAGGAAGGAAGAAAGGAAGGAAGGAAGGAAGGAAGGAAGGAAGGAGGGAAGGGCTGGCCCCTGGGCTGGAGTCAAATGCCCAGAACTGAAGAGGGATGGGGGCAGTCAGGAAGAGAAGGCCGTGTTTGTTCAGCCCAGCTTGGGTCCACCTTCCCCAGCTGAGTCCAGACAAGTATTGGCTTTGGGCAAGTCCCAAAGAAAGAAATACATTACCTGCAAGGTGGGGAGGGAGGGCTGGGCCTGGGGACCCCTCACTGTGCTCTTCACTCCCTCACTCCCTCATTCAATGGCTTACCCAACAATTCCTACAGCTTGCTAGGCACTGAGATAGGCAACAACAGCCTCATCCCAGGTCTATATCAAAGAGCTGATGGTGACCAGGCAAACACAGCACATAGGCTGAGGACTCAGGAGAACAAGAGGGGCTCTCAGGAACTCAGAGAAGAGGTTCCTCCTGGAGGAGGTTCTGCTGAAGCTGAGACCTGCATGCTGAGTAAGCACTGGGCAAAGTCGTCCAGGAAGGAGGAACAGCATGTTTGAGGGACAGGAGGCTGGCAATGAGGCTGTGTGGCTGAGGATCCAGTGTGAGACCAAGGGCAAAGCAATGGGCTGTGGGCCATCCTGAGGGCAATAGAGAAGCCTTGCTGGGTTGCTGTGAGAATGAAATGAGTCGAAATAATAGTAATGCCTAATGACAGCTAGAATTTATTGAGGGACTGCCACGTGCCAGGTGGTCTCTTACTGGGGTGGGCCACATGTCTGGCTCATGGTAAGTGTTCAGAGCTTGCTTGTGGGGAAGCACATGGATAGTGTGAAGGCCTGGCAGCATGCAGACCTGGGTTGTTTTGGTTTGGTTTTTTTGTTTGTTTGTTTGTTTTTGAGACACAGTCTCGCTCTGTCACCCAGGCAGGAGTGCAGTGGCGCCATCTCAGCTCACTGCAACCTCGCTTCAGTGTTCAAGTGATTCTCCTGTCTCAGCCTCCCAAGTAGCTGGGATTACAGGCACATGCCACCATGCCTGGCTAAATTTTGTTTGTATTTTTAGTACAGATGGGGTTTCACCATGTTGGCCAGGCTGGTCTTAAACTCCTGACTCAGGTGATCCACCCACACTGGCTCCCAAAGTGCTGGGATTACAGGCATGAGCCACGGCGCCCAGACCCATGAAGGGTTTTAATCGGGGAAGGAGGATGGTCATATTTATGTGGAGTGAAACACAGCTGGAGGCAGGGAGGGAACCCAGCAAGAAAGCGGCAAGGCTGGTGAGGCTGAGGCCAGGGGTGGGATGGAAGAGGAAGTAGAAGACGGAAGAAATGAGGAGCCAGGGATTTCTCCTGGGAGCACAGGACTGTTTCAGAGCTGACAACTCATCCTCGCTCGCCTATTTCTCAGAGTCCCAGAGACGGCAGGCGCAGCAAGCTGGCAGCTGCTGTGGGCCAAGAACCCAGAGACCCGCATGTACTCCTAGCACCAAGAGAAAATTCCTGCAGTCTCCCATGCCACAGCTTCCCTGGGTAAACATGTCCGGTGCCAGGGAGCTCACTATCTGTGCAGCAGCCCACCCTACTACTGGATTAGGAAGTCTTTCTTTCCATGGGTCCCCTTGTGTCTCTGGTGGTCCTAGCTCTGTCTTCTGACCCCCTCCTTTCCATAGGATAGTCCTTCAAAGGCCCTCCATTTACTCCTTTTCCAAGGACTCCTTCCCATTCTTCAACTAAATAAACAGAGGCAGTAGTATTGGATTCCTCTGCTACCTAAGCGCCCTATAGCTGACATGGGAAAAGAGTCCACCTGCACTTAATTCTTGGCCCTGCCACTTAACCAGCTGTGTGACCTTAGGCCAGACACTTCACCGTGATAGCCTCGGATTTCGCATCTGGAAAATAGGAACAAAAATACCTACCCTTGCTGGGTTGCTGTGAGGACCAAATGAGTCAAAATAATAGTAAAGCCTAATGACACCTAAAATTTATTGAGGGACTGCCACGTGCCAGGTGGTGTCTTACGGAGCTGGGCCACATGCCTGGCCCACGGTAAGTGTTCAGAGCATGCTTGTGGGGAAGCACATGGATAGCATGAAGGCCTGGCAACATGCGGACCTGGGTTCAAATCCTGCCTCTGCCCCTTATAAACGTTTTAGAAGCCAGCCTCTGCATCACAGCTTCACCAGCTGGTAAGTGGTAACAGCAGAGGCAGCTCGCCAACCTGAGTAAGATAAGGCATGTAAAGCATCTGGTGGTATTAGGATCACATCTCTCCCTTTGGGTCCATAAGCAAGTACCCAGCACCTTCTAAGTGCCAAACACTAGGGGAAGAACAACTGGCCACTTGCCCAAGGTGATTCAATCTTTGCCTCTCAGCCTGCTTTTTCTCTGCACCATGCCTCCTCCATGTCGTGGGGGCCCAATGTTGTGTGGGCCAAGGCTGCTCAGGGCCAGAAGCACAGCCTGCCCTGGGGGAGCAGTCCACTGCCCCTGCCCTAACACCCCATCTCTTTGGCCAGACGTGGGTGGCTTACAAGCTGCAGTGCCCTGATGCCCCATCCCTTTGGCCAGGCATGGGTGGCTTGCAAGCTGCAGTGATCACCATCCCGGCCCTGCTCTCCTCATCCACTCTGCTGGTCATCAGCTGTATCATATGGAAAACATGCCGCCGGTGGTCCCGGGTCACCTGCCCCAGCCCACCATCCCCATGAGGGGCCCAGGTAAGCCATTCAAGGTCCACGATGACAGGGAAGATCCACTGCTCTTTTACTCTTGGTCTTGTTGTGCAAAACACCCAAGAAAGGCCCTATCAGGTCTGTATTGCCCAAAGGTGTGACATTTAAGAGTGACATTAAAAGGAGAAACTCTCCTTCCTCTCTTGAGGCAACAGGGACAATGTGCTTAGCTGGATAAAGCCTCGCAGAGGCCATGAGCACTGTCTTTGGCCTCACAGCCTCTCTTGCCCTTGTCAAGGATCTGCTGGATGTTACTCCCCAAGCCCTTGGGTCAAGGAAGGTCCATTCTGCTGCCCTGTAACTGTAACTGTAAGTGACTATGGGCCAAGGCTGCCCTCGACCCCACAGTGTCTCTCTCCTGACCTAGTGAGCCTGATGGGGCCTCCACAGGGAATCTTACCAAGGAACACAAAGCCTCCTCCAAGGAGTGCACTCCTGGTTTCACCCCAGCTGAGGTGTGGCTTATCACATTATCCAGGGCTTGCAGCCCTTAGAATTTTCCACTTCTCCTATCTTAAAACATTCCCCCATGCTTTTCTGAAGTATTGGAATTACAGGAAGTGCCTCTCATGCCACTAATTTTAAAAGCCCAGAATTATCACTGCTACCCAAGATCTCAGGACATCTAGTCTGACTATGTGTCAACCACAAGGTTCATGGTTTCTTCCACTCATTCAATGACACTCAAGTGCATGCCATGTGCCAGGAGTGCCAGGTGGTGAGTTTATAACAAATGAGACCCAGAACTAGTAAGCCAGTGGTTAGAAAAGAACAATGACAACAGAGTATGAGAAGTGCATGGATGGGATACAGGGGTCTGTGGGAGCATAGAGAAGGAGCAACTAACCAGTCAGGAGAGGAAGGTTGGGGGGATCCTCCAAGAAGCAGCATCTGAACTGAGACCAGAAGGATGACTAGGCACTTGCTGGAAGGAAGGAGTGAAAGGATAGTCCAGGCAGAGGGAATAGAAAGTACAGTTTAGGGGTTGACAAACTATGGCCCACCTCTTGGTTTTGGAAATTAAGTTTCACTGAAACACAGCCATGCCCAATCACTTAGGTATTGTCTCTGGCAGCTTTTGCTCTGCAGGACAGAATGAAGTAGTTGCAAAAGAAACACTAAGAATTACAAAGCAAAAGAAGTATTGACTCTCTGGCCCTTGACAGAAAAGGTTTGCTGACCCCTAGAGATTGGAGAGCTCATGCTGCCTTTTAGGGAACATAGTGGCTGGAGGGTAAGGGTGGGAAAAAAGCAGTAGGCAGCTCACAGTGCGTTCTTCCCGTAGCCATAGCAGCTGGATCCAGAGTAGTTACACCTGATTTAAACTGAGCTGATCAGAGTCTGTCTTCTCAGAAATTGGAATGTGGGATGTCAAATTCAAAAATGGAGCCCGGTCACATTAACGCCTGTGAAGCTCTGCTGCGGAGGCCCCTCGAGCCTGCTCCTTGCCCAGACTGCTCAATCAACCATGCCTTGATTCAGAAGGCCCTTGCAATCAATTCCCCTAACATTTAATTTTCATTTCCCCTCAAGGTTTCTGTTACTTTCAATGAAAAAAAAAAAAAAAAACCTTTCATTAACTAAAATTAAAGTCACTGAGAGAGATAAAGCTGGTAGGGAATACAGATTTAGTCAGTGAGGTCCAACATAAATATAATGTGAGGTATATTTAATATATAATTTTAAATTTTCTAATAGCCATATTTTGGCTGTTAGATTTTCTAATAGCCAAAATAAGTAAAATATATTATTTAAATTAATTTCACTAATTTAAAAAGAAATGTGTGAAATTAATTTAAATATTTTAATTATTTATTTTAAACATACAAAATGTTATCCAGTGATAATACTAAAATCAATATTCAATATTTAAATTTATTGAAATCGTTTACAATCTTTTCTTTTGAACTACATCTTTGAAATCTGGGGTGTATTTTACACTTATAACACATTCAATTTGGACTAGCCACATTTCAAGTGTCTCATAGCCACAGGAGGCCGGTGGCTAACATAACACACAGCACAAATTTAGACCCTCAGAGCCCTGCAGGAGTGGCTAAAAAGTCCTAGCGTCAATCTTACTGTTTCTCTGCAACCAAGTTATGAATACTATAAAGGCAGGGACTTGTGTGTTTACTTGTTTGTCCCCAGTGCCTAGCGCAGAGAAAGCACTTAGTAAACATTTGTGGAGAGAATGGCTAGACGAAGAGGAGAATGGTATACCATACACTTTGACAAGTAAATCAAACTCAGGAAAGAGAATTCCCTCCAGCTCTTCCTTGATTCTATTTTTCTGCATTATTTCTTCCCCAGCCCACAGTGGCTGTTTTCTTTGACCAACCTTGAGTCTGCTTTGTTGATCTATCTTGTTGTTGCCAGAAATCTCAAGGAGCCACTTTTAAAACTCATCCCCAGTGACCTGCATGCTGGCAGCTCTAGCAAATACCATCCCCCACATTACCAAACACTGGCATTGCTCTCTCCTCTGCCTTCTCCCTCCTTCCCACATCCAACTCCATTGCCAAATGTCTTCTGTTCTTTTTCCAGACATATCTCAAATTCATCTTCTGCTCTTCACCCGCACAGCCACTGCACAATTCAGGTTCTCATTATTAGAGAGATGGCCTACAACCACCACCCTCTCCTAATTTCTCTACTTCTGTCTTTGGTTCTAATCCCTCTGTATTAGTTATCTATTGCTGCATAACAAATTACCTTAAAATTAGGTAAAACTTAAAACCACAAATATTACTTATCTCCCTTTCTGAGGGTCAAGAATCTGGGTATGGCTTAACTGGGTCCTCTGGCTTAGGGCCTCTCACATGGCTGCAATCAGGTGTTGGCTGGGGCTGCAGTCATTCTAAGGCTTGCTTGGGGGAGGATCTACTTTCAAGCTCACTCACAGCTGTTAGAAGGCCTCAAGTCCTTGCTGGCCATTGATTAGTCATCTGCTCTTTGACACACAGACCTATCCACAGGGCAGTTCACAAGATGGCTGCTGTGTTCCCTAAGAGCAAGTGAGCAAGAGAGCAAGAGAAGGTGCCCAAAACAGAAGCCAAAGGGAGTTTTTGTAATCGAATCTCAGAAATGACAACCCGTCACTTCTAACATATTCTATTCATTAGAATGGAATCAATAAATTCCATCCATACTCAAGGGGAGGAAACCACACCAGGGTGTGAATACTGAGATGTGAAATCATTAAGGACAACTCAGAGACTGCCTACCACATCCTCTTCCTTGCCTCCTAGTGCACCATCTAAAGTGCAAAGCTACAGCCAGGTGCAGTGGTTCACACCTGTAATCCCAGCACTTTGGGAGGCCAAGGCAGGTGGATCACCTGAGGTTAGGAGTTTGAGACCAGCCTGACCAACATGGTGAAACCCCATCTCTACTAAAAATACAAAATTAGCCAGGCATGGTGGCTCATGCCTGTAATCCCAACTACTCGGGAGGCTGAGGCAGGAGAATCGCTTGAACCCGGGAGGCAGAGGCTGCAGTGAGCCAAGATCACCCCACTGCACTCCAGCCTGACCAACAAAAGCGAAACTCCATCTCAAAATAAATAAATAAATAATGTGCAAAGCTGACCTCCTCTCTCCCCTGCTCAGAAATTCTGATGACTTGCTGATACTTCGGAACATCACCCTTTATTGTCCAAAAGATCGCCAGAATGGGTAAATAGCAGAAAAGGAGAGCTTTGTCGGTGATATTAGTTTGCAAACCAGAAAGAGAGAATCTCCAGTGTGAACCAAATGTGTTTTCTCTTCGAGGAGGGAAGGAGCAGGTTGGGTTTTATGCCTCACAAGGTCCATATTTACACAACAGAGTCATACATATTTAGCAGATTGTGGGGGAAAACGATACATATTTATGAGGGGAGCTGAGTGCCTGCACAATGCGTAAACATATGTAACACTCATCCCATGCTCACTTTGGGGCAGAATTTTAGCATTAAAATGAGGTAGAATTTGACTCTTTATATCAAAAGATGAACCACAGGACCCAAAGACAGTTTGTGTACCGCCTCTATCAGCTGGTGAAACTGGCTTAAGGTCTGCAGTTGCTTATCAGAAGAGAATGTTTGCAAGGCCGGTCCTCTGTCCAATCAGAGTTGTAGCGGTCTTGGGTTGTAAATCAGAGTTAGGAGGGATATGATGAACCCCCAACCCATAGATAACTTTAACTTTTGTTTCCTTAATCTTAGTGTCTGTCTTAGTTGACAACAAGTGTCTTCTTAGATCACTTCTTCGTAATATGCCCCCAATCTCCATTCCATTCTTACCTTCCATCCTATACTCCAGTTCCCAGAAAGGGCTCTGAATCATCAAACTACCATTCCCTTGTACACGCCAGTGCCCTGGTCTGGAATGCTCCCCTCAACTTCCCCAGACTTTTCTACCTGGCCAACTCCTACTCATTCACTAAGACCTGCTGCTTTTGACACGCCTGTCCTGATCCTGGCCAGCAGCTTTATCTATCCCTAATCAGACCTCCCTTGGTACCCTGTGCTTTCCACTAACACAGCACTTACCACACCAAATCACAATTATCTCCACTTCGATATCTGAAAAGATCTCAAATTTAACATGTTCAGAAGTTCATTTCTACCGATTTTTCCATAAGTAGGATTTAGTAGGAGGTGGATCTTGAAGCCATCCATTCTGACTTCTCCCAGAAGCCTTGCCCCTGGTCTGAGAGACAAGTTATAGAACCTCACCAACTTCATTAAAATTACAAAAATGCCCAGAGAGCAGCCACTTGGTAATAGGATGCTACCAAATAAATACATCTGATGCTTTAAAGGCAATTAGGATCATCACAGGCTTCCTGTAGACACAGGAAGAGGGTGGGGCAGGTATAGTGATTGAGATTCAGATTAGGTAGAGACTTTCCCAACCTGCCTCCACTAGTTGCTATCTGTTCTAGACAAGTTACTTCATATGTAAGCCTCATTTCTCAATTTGTAAATGAAAATAACTTACCTGGTTACTGTGGTTACCATGTGTCAGGTGCTGTTCTGAGTGCTTTAAATACGTTAAATTTTTTGTTCTTTTGGAGACGAGGTCTCACTCTGTTGCCCAAACTGGAGTGCAGTGCCCCACTCACGGCTCACTGAAGCCTCGACCTCCCAGGCTCAAGCAATCCTCCTCCCACCTCAGCCTCCAGAGTAGCTGGGACCGCAGGTGCTTGCCACCACGCCTGGCTAATTTTTTTTTTTTTTGGAGAGGTGGGGAGTTTCACTATTTTACCCAGGCTGGTCTTGAATTCCTGGGCTCAAACAATCCTTCCACCTTCAGCCTCCCAAAGTGCTGGGATTACAGCTGTGAGCTACCATGCCCAGCCTAAATATGTTAAATTTATTTATCTTTAGAATAATGGTATAAGGTAGATACTATTATCCTATTTTACAGAGTCAGAAACTGTGGTAGAGAGTAACTTAGGCCTGGATACACAGCTAATAACTGGCAGAACCAGGATTCCAACACAGGCAGTGGAGGGTAGGAGTCCTTGTCGTAAGACGCACTGCACAGGCATGTGTCGATTAATTGAATAATGCGAGTGAAGGAGAGAGCAGGGCCTGGCAAGCAGTAGGCACGCTTGATTATTTTAAAATGTAAAACTCCTTGGCCTAGATATCAAGAATTATTTCAAAGACCTTTATATTCTGCGTGAACCCAGCAGGTGTCTTCCCTCGCATATGAAATGGATGGTTGAGAAGGACATCGAAGACAAGTCTTAGGTTCGTACAGCCTTTCGGTTCTTTTACCCAGCTCCTCCTTTTTAAGTAGAAGCGGAAGTAGCTGATGCGCAAATGAGCCCACTTCCGGTGTTACCCCGGGCCTTTTTCCAGCTGAGCAGAAACAAGGTCGCCCTCTTCCCACGCCGCCTCAGTCCCGGGTTGACCCCTTTTCCGTGAGAGCCCCGCCCTCGGCGAAGGTTCGGTTTAACATTGGTGGAGGTTGGAAGACGGAGCTGCGCCTCTCCGTCTTTCAACCAGTGGGCTTCCCTGTTCCTTCTCACTGTTTGGTAAAGTCGGTCCCTCCTCCCAGCCGCCAGAGGGCGCGACATCGCGTGGCTCGAAGCCTAGAAGGCTCTGGAATACGGAAGTGACTTTACGCTACCGGAAGACCGTGGCCTCAAGGGATGGGGTCCGTGAGCTGGGTGTTCCGGTGGCTGGAAGCGGAGCAGTCATGGTTCCGCCAGGCAATCGTTTCGACTTCTGAGAGTCTCGTATGCTCAGATGAGAAAACGGAGCCTTTCGGAGGAAGGAGCTTCTCGTATTTACACAGCGAAAAACTCCTCAGACAAGCGCGCTTCCCATACGACTCACCAGGACAAAGGGACGATCCATGAGGGTATTTGCTCGGCCTGAGGAATCCCTGAAGCAAGTCTCACAGAACTGTGCCCATTCCACAGATGGAGAAAGCGAATCCCAGAGAGGGACATGCAGCGTACAGGGACTTGCCAGAGTAGGGTTACCAGATTTAGCAAATAAAATGCCGGATGCCCGGTTGAAGTTGAATTTCAGGTAAACGACGAGTAATGCTTTCGTATAAGACTATCCCAAATATTGCAGTGAGACACGTATGCTAAAAAATTACTCATTGTTTTTCTGAATTCAAATTTATCTGGATGTCCTGTATTTTATCTGGCGATCCTACCCCAAGGTCACCTAACTGAGTGGAAAAACAGAAAGCGCTATTGGGGGGGTCCTACATGCCTCCCTGCCTGGGGCTCGCTAGTGTATGGAGCTGGCTTGTTCCCAGGTGCTATTCTGAGGTTATTTTAAAGGCCCCCAGCTCATTACAGTCAATGGTCTTCCTAGTGCAGGATCTAGACCTATTCAGGAGCTGACAAGGAGCCACATTCCCCACTCCCATTCAGGGGTACTGCACCACCACCACCCAGACTAGTTTATTCAAAAGACACTAAGTGTCTACTCTGTGGTAAGCACAGTCTTAGTTTCCAGATCACACTAGAAAGTAGGAGAAACACTCCCTGTCTTTATGGAATCAATAGGATTAGGTACGCAGGAAGACAAGTATTTAGAGAGGAAAACTACAGTAGGTTGTGATCAGTAGTTCTTTAATAGGGATAAATACAGGATGCATGAAAGCCCAGAGATGAAACCCCTAATGAAGGGATAGAAAGTAAGAGAAAGGAGAGAGACACCCAAGCTGAGGCCTGAAAGATTCATTCCTTCATTCAGTAATTTCTTGAACATCTACATGAAGGGCAGTATTCTAGGCACTGTGGACCCAGCAGTGAACAAAATAAACAAATCTTTGCCCTCAGAACTTAATTCTGAGTGAAATGTATAATATGTTAGAGGGTGATCTATGGAGGAAAAAGTAAGGCTCTGAAGGGGATTATAGAATGCTGGGGCAGGAATGGAAATGTTACAGTTTTTTTGTTTGTTTGATTTAGAGATGGCATCTCACTATGTTGCCCAGGCTGGCCTCAAACTCCTGGGCTCAAGTGATCCTCCTGCCTCAGCCTCCCAAAGTGCTGGGATTACAGGAATGAGCCGTCACTCCCAGCCTGAAGTGGGTAGTCAGGAAGGTCTCACTGAGAACATTACATTTGAGCAAAAACCTGAAGGGTTGAGGGAGAGAGATCTGTGCAGAGATTTGGGGTTGTAAGTGTGTCTGGCATGTTACAGGAAAGGAAAGGAAAGGAAAGGGGGTGTGATGAACAAGATTCCAATATGATAGCTTTCTAAGGGATTTTCAATGATAATTTTGACCATATGTTTCTTGCCTTAAATATGGTCTTTAGAACCTAATCCCTGTAAAATATGACCACATAAGTTGGTGGGGGCTACTTTGAACAGGATGTTTGGAAAAGGCCTTCTTGAGATGGCAACATTCAAGCTGAGGCCTTTAAGATGAGAATGAGCCAATGCTGGAGTAGCTAAGGGAACAGCAAAGGCGAAGACTTGGAGGCAAGAAAGAAGTCAGTAAATGTGAGAAACTGAAATGTGAGAAAAGAGTGGCATGAGATGAGGTGGGAGAGGTGGGCAGGGGTCTCAGGCAATTTAGCTTTTATTGGCATAGCAGCGGGAATCAACTGAAGGGCTCTCAGCAGAGGACTGATAATCAGATCATTTTACTGGTTGAATTTACACAGGCTTAGCTGTTTATCCCAAAGGTGCCAGGAAGAGGGTTTAAAATGGAGCAAAGGGATGAGTGGAACCCCTGTCCTCTTGCCTCCCCTTTGTTCCCTTTACAGCTGGAATGAGATGGCTTGGGCAGGTAGGTTTCCTAGGTGAGGGATGACTCCCACCCAGAGAGCCACCATCTCCCTCTGAGCCGGGGTAAACAGAGTTGACAACTTGTGTCTCTCTGACCTCCTCAAAGTTTCCTGGTTGGATCCCATTACTGGGCATATACCCAAAGGATTATAAATCATGCTGCTATAAAGACACATGCACACGTATGTTTATTGTGGCACTATTCACAATAGCAAAGACTTGGAACCAACCCAAATGTCCATCAATGATAGACTGGATTAAGAAAATGTGGCACATATACACCATGGAATACTATGCAGCCACAAAAAAGGATGAGTTTCTGTCCTTTGTAGGGACATGGATGAAGCTGGAAACCATCATTGTGCGCAAACTATCACAAGAACAAAAAACCAAACACCGCATGTTCTCACTCATAGGTGGGAATTGAACAATGAGAGCACTTGGACACAGGTTGGGGAACACCACACACCGGGGCCTGTCGTGGAGTTGGGGGAGGGGGGAGGGATAGGATTAGGAGATATACCTAATGTAAATGACGAGTTAATGGGTGCAGCACACCAACATGGCATATGTATACATATGTAACAAACCTGCACGTTGTGCACATGTACCCTAGAACTTAAAGTATAATAATAAAAAAAAAAAGTTTCCTGGCTGGGTCTGCCTTTCAGACTGTGGGCAGAGGTGAAGGAAGCACATGCCACTACCAGCCCTGAAGGTCTCCCTCCACCCCTTTTGAATATACTTTTTTTTCTTTTGTTTTTTATTTTGAATACACTTTCAATTAATCTTCCCAAAGATCCTGATGTGCTGCTTCTGCTCCAGAAGCATAGAGGGCTCCCTATTGCCTACAGAATTAAGTTTGGACTCCTAGCTTTGTAATTCAAGGTCCTCTGTGACCACGCTACACTGTGAGCTCCCTGAGAACTCATGAGGGACTCACCTCTGCATCACCAACATCTACCATGGGCTATAGCCACAGTAAGTGCTCACTAAATGCTCAGGAATTACCTTTCAACCTCACTTACTGAGCACCTAATGATGTGCTAAGTCCTGGACTAAGTACTTTATACCCATTTTCTTTTTTTTTTTTTTTTGTGATGGAGTCTTACCCTGTCGCCTAGGCCAGAGTGCAATGGCAGGATCTCAGCTCAATGCGACCTCTGCCTCCCAGGTTCAAGCAATTCTCCTGTCTAAGCCTCACAAGTAGCTGGGATTAGAGGTGTGCGCCACCTTGCCCGGCTAATTTTTTGTATCTTTTTTTTTTGAGACGGAGTCTTGCACTGTCATCTGGGCTGGAGTGCAGTGATGTGATCTCAGCTCACTACAACCTCCACCTCCCAGTTCAAGCGATTCTCCTGCCTCAGCCTCCCAAGTAGCCAGGATTACAGGTGCCCGCCACCACACCCAGCTAATTTTTTGTATTTTTAGTAGAGACAGGGTTTCACTATTTTGGCCAGGCTGGTCTCAAACTCCTGACCTCGTGATCCGCCCGCCTTGGCCTCCCAAAGTGCTAGAATTACAGGCGTGAGCCACCACTCCTTGCCAATTTTTTGTATCTTTAGTAGAGATGGAGTTTCACCATGTTGGCCAGGGTGGTCTCAAACTCCTGACCTCATGATCCACCAGCCTTGGCCTCCCAAAGTGCTAGGATTACAGGCATGAGCCACCACACCTGGCCTTATACATCCATTTTCTTATTTAATCTTCACAATAACCCTCTGAGGGAAATAAAGTTATCAGCCACATTGTACAAATGAGTAAACAGATTCAGACAGGTTAAGAGCATGTTTATTCAGACAGATTCAGACATGTTTATTCATTTGCCCATCCAGCATATACTTTTTGAACACCTATTCCGTTCTAGGTAATAAGGACACAGCAGTGAAAAAATAAATCAGGTTTATTCCAAGAGCCTAGAGCTCACATTCTAGAAGGGCTGACAGTTGCCCTTGTGTTATGGAACACATTATGGAGTTATGTTATAGAGTATGTTGAGTGGTGGTAGGTGCTATGAAGAAAAAGAAAACTAGTTAAGAGAAAAGAGAGAGACTGGGACATGCTATATTCTAAAGGGTTATCCAGAAGGCTTCACCTAAAGAAAACATTTGCACAGAACCTGAATGAAGTGAGTGAGGCCCACAGATAACCCAGAAAGATCATTCTAGAGAGGGGACAGTAAATGTATGCCCAGCAGTGGGGTGTTTGAGGAACAGAGAGGAGGCCAGTGTGGCCAGGACCCAGTGTGTGAGAGGGAAGTGTGGGAGTCGGAGAGCCAGCTAGCCAGGGACTTTAAATTTCATTCTTGGTGAAACGGAATCCCAGGAGGTACAGCATCTGGCTGCTGAGTGGAGGATGGACTGTGGAGGGAAAAGGGGAAGAAGGGGCCAGGCCTGAGTATGAGAATATGGAAGCTCAGATCTGTTAACTCCTTGAGGGAGAGAATGAGAGAGAGTGAGTGTGCACACAGGAGGGGCTTCAGGAGGCACAGGTGGGTTGTAGGGAGGCATTGGGAAGAGGATGTTCCTCAGTTGATGCCCCAGGGAAGGATGGGTCTGTGAGAGGCCAACTGGAACATCTGACTTCTGAGGCAGCCAGGACGCATGAGGAGCCACTGCCAGTGGGTTGCTCAGAAGGGAGCTTGGAGGAGGCAGTGCCCATGCAGCCAGGGGTCCAGGAGACCCCTGCTTAGATTCGCCTGCACAAGCCTGAAGCCCCTTACCATTCTCCACATTTCAGGCTTTTTTCTTCTCTTTAGAAAAAGATTGAAATAAGAAACAAAAACAAATAACTGGGAAAAAAAATGACTATTAACTATTATCCTCAAGTAAGCCACATCAAGTTCTGTGTATATCTTTCTTGGAAAAGTAAATTTCACATCCTTGCTGCAAATGGAACATGAAACACTAGAAAGGCTCCATTGAGAAATCTGTTCAAACTCCATGACAGCCACTGTCATTTCAAAAGCCACAGAATGCCCCCTCAGCGGACCTGCTCAGAAGAGGAAATCAGCTACACCTGGGTCTCACTGCAGCCAGCCACGAGATCTCCCCAGGATTCCTGCGCTTTTCACAGCAGATGCCTGGTTCCAGCAGAAAACCTATGTCCCTCCCCCCAAAAGAAGTATGAGTGCTTGGAGATCTGCGATGGAAGAAGTCTCAGAGTCTGATAGATGATTACAGGCATGGTAATACCTGTAAATCATGGCTTTGGTGGATCACGGGGTAGTAGAGTAACCCTTTCTGATTGCCCTGAGTCTTTTGATATCCCAAGCTTTCAGCCTATTTATTGTCAAGATACCAAAAACTAGATCCCACCTGGAAAAGGGAGACACCCCTGGCTTTGAGAAAGCACCTTGTTCCCTCCAAACCCATGCCACATTGCCTCATGAGATGACCTCAAAGCCACGTGCAGTTCCCAGGACTGGCTGAGATACTGAAGCAGGATGGCCAGGCTTACCCAGAGAGAAGCTCAAGTGCAGACAGAAAATCCATCACAATACAATGTCCAGAATAAGCAAATCCATAGAGATGGAAGGTAGATTTGTGTCATCAGGGACTGGGGAATGGGGAGAATGGAGAGTGACTGCTAATGGGTATGGGATTTCTTTCTAGGGTGATAAGTATGTTCTATAATTAATAGTGGTGATGGTTACACAACTCTGAATACACCAGAAACCACTAACTTCTCCACTTTATTTATTTATTTATTTATTTGAGACGGGGTCTCGCTCAGTCGCCCAGGCTGGAGTGCAGTGGTGCAATCTCGGCTCACTGCAACCTCAGCTTACTGCAACCTCCACCTCCCTGTTCAAGCGATTCTCCTGCCTCAGCCTCCTGAGTAGCTGGAATTACAGGCACATACCACCACACCCGGCTAACTTTTGTATTTTTAGTAGAGATGGGGTTTCGCCATGTTGGTCAGGCTGGTCTCGAACTCCTGACCTCAGGTGATCACCTGCCTCAGCCTCCCAAAGTGCTGGGATTAGAGGTGTGAGCCACCGCACCCAGGCTTCTGCATTTAAAAGGGTGAATTTGATGATTGCATATGAATTATATCTCAAATCTTTTAATTGCCACAGAAAAATATTTAGAGTCCCCTGCAGCCACTGAGGGGGACTCTAAAATCTGAACTCCTTTGCTCAACAGCTCACACACCCCAGGGGCATAATTTGGGAACCTGGCAGTGTAAAGGAGCCTTGTCCTGATAAGCACTGCCAGTCTCAGGGGATGCCAGGGCTGTCGGCACTGGACACAGCAATACTCCGTGGCCAGCCCTGTTCTAACAGGCACTGCCCAAAGAAGCAAAAGCGACCACCAGGTGTTTGCTTTACTCTGACTGCCTTGCCAACCTGCAGGGAGAGCAAGGGTGCAGGGTCCACTCAAAACCTCCCGCACGCCCATTTCTTGGCTCTGTATCTTCAGTATGAATTTCCACAGCTGTGTTAAATACTCCATTGCCCCTACTCTGGGCCAGGCCTTAAGCTGGGTGTTGGGCTGACACAAAGGCCATTCACCAGTTATGAGCTACATAACTGCCCATCTCAGTCCCTGACAGTAGCCCCTTCCTTATGGCACCAGGGCTGGAGGCCCATGAGGAGGAGAGAGATGAGTCAGATAAGGTGAGTACTAGTGGGGGAGGCACACGCTGCAGCCAGGGATCAGGACTAAAGCAGAGGGTGTGGGCTCATCAGTGCGTGGTGGGGAAATCCTGCCTCAGGCCTAGCCCAGGCTGCTTTGTGAATCGAACTGCCAGATTCCGCTGCAGTTTTTAAAAACCTAAATATTTATTTATTTGCATTATATTTACAAAGGTGGGAAGGAGACCAAAGGAGACCTCAAGAACACCCCCACACCTGGCTGACCAGGCCCCTTGCACTGCAGAGGAGGCAGACACAGCTGGAAGGAACAGGATTTATGTCGCATACTTGAACTACAGCGAGTGTAAGACTGGTCCTATTTACAGGGCAGAAACACTGCAGGTGGAGCGCGGGGGTGGCAGGGTGGGTACCAGAGTCCTGGCCAAGGGTACCCTTGCCTGCCATCTTCCCCACCTCTCCCAGACGCATCTCTGAGGCCCCGCTGGGGTTCTCCAGGGGGAACGAGGCCCGCTTACATGATGCTCGCCGGGGTGAAGACAGGGCCCACGCACAGGGTGTCTGTGATCTCCCAGCCGCAGGACAGAGGCTTGCACACACCCTCCACGTCATCCTCCTGTTCTGCAGCCATCAGCTGCCTTCGCAGCGCTTCCCTAGGGGTGAGAGAGGGGTGCTGCAAGTAGCCAGCATGGGGCTGGCAGGGCCCTGTACCTGGAGACGCAGCCCCATTGGGCAGAGGGCTCTCACCTGAGCCCGAGCTCAGCTGAGGGCAGGGGCAGGGACAGGCTGCTGACCCCTCCCCAACTGCTTCCTACTCCCGTGTGGTCCCCACCCCTCAACAAGGGAAAGAAATCCACATGTATCAAGCATTTACTGTGTGCCAGACATCATGCCGGGCACTTATATTATCTATTTGTATCTTCCCAAAAACCCCATGAGGGAGTTATTACCACCCCCTTGCGTTAATTATGTAATCAATCAGTTCCCCAGAAAGAGAAGTGACCTACCTAAGATCACATCCCTAGTAGGTAGTGGAACTAGGACTGAACCCAACTCTCACTCCAAAGCCCACATTCATCATACCCCAGGCTTGGGACTTCAAACAAAATCATATCCCATTCTCTCAAACAATCCCACAAACTGCTTCTCCTCCTACATACCCATGTTGATCAATGGCTCCACCATCAGTGTTGGAAATAGTTGGCAATCTTGTTCCCACACCCAGTACAGCCCTGCTGAGCCCAGCTTCTGAACATCCTCATGTGCCCTGTGGTCTCCATCCCCATGGGTAACACCATTTCAGTCTCCCTGATCTGCTCGTGCCCTCTCCAGACAGTTCTCAGCCAGGGCCCAGATTCATCTTTCCAAAAAGCAAATCCCTGCCCTTGAGCTGCCAGCCATTTCCCTCTGCTCTCAGGCCCTGCAAGATCTGGCCCTACCCACCTCTTCTGCCCACCCCTGGCCACACCCGCCCACACACCTGGGCCATTCACTATGGCCACCTTTTGGGCTCTTACACATGTCCTCTCCCCAGCCTGGATCCATCCTTGTCTCTCTGCCTGCATCATCAACCCTCACCTAATTCCTCCTTAGCCTTCAGGTCTCAGCTTTGGTGAGTCCTGAGACCGGACACAGCAGAGGAATTGAATGTGCCTGGGCAAACTGCTCCTGCTTTCTGTAGCCCTCTCCCTACCCCCAAAGAGGGACCCTTCACCACTGACTAGCTGCGTGACCTCAGAAGAATGACCTGTCTGTGACAACGCTGACCCCCACAGAGTTTTGTGTGGGTGAAATAGTCATACGACGCCTAACGTAAGGCCTGATGTCAGGGTTCACTGGATGTGACTCCCCCATCTTGCATGCCTCTTGCCTCACTGGATCCCAGCACTAGCCTGGTGGGGCAGGCAGGGCTACTGTTATGCCTATTTTCCAGATGGAAAGACTGAGGCTCAGCAAGCAGGCAGACTAAGTCTCTCCTGTGTCACACAGCAGCCACCCACTGGTCAGCTCTTTCTGCGTCTGCCATTGTCCTCAGTCTATACAGGAACTAGGGTGGTCTTTCCAAAGTGCAAATCAGACTGTGTTATGCCCCTGCTTCAAACTGGTCCATGCTTCCCACTGCTGTCAAAGCGTGTCACTCGGCCTTCAAGCTCTTCCCAGATCTAGCCCTGCCTCCCTCTCCAGTCACAGCCACTCTCCATGAGAGCCTTGAATGCACCACACTTGCTCTCCGTTCCTTTCTTCCGGGAAGTCCTACCACCCCCTCCTGTAGTTGACTCCCACTTCCTCAGGGAGGCCCAGGCCTCAGGGAGGGCTCTGCACTTTCACCAGGCACAGTATTATCACAAGGGCCTGTCTGCTTCTCTGTGCCTCCCTCAGGGCTGTGAGCTCCTCTAGGAAAGCCCAGCCTCACTTATGGCCACAGCCAGGTGCCAAGCACAGGCCTCACGTGGGACCAGCAGCCAACAGCTACTTGTCAAATTGGATTACACAGAAGCAGAATCTCAAATCTCAAGTTTCCCTCGTTTCTGCCCATTTCCTCCCCATACCCCCATTTTCCAGCAGGGCCCTCTTACCAGGCCACCCGGGACATGGCATAGGTGATGTGGCAGGCCTGGGTCCCCCCTTTGGGGGGACCCATGCCCACAGTGTAGGCACCCATGTTGTCAAAGACCAGCCAGTCCCCTACGTGTAGTTGCGGCAGCCACAGGCCCTCAGCCACGCAGTCACAGCCATCAACCGCCGGGCCCCACAGGCTGCTGCTGTACAGGGGCTGTTCCGTGGATGGTTTCTGTAGGAAGAAGGGATGGCCATGCCAGCTCTCCTGGGCATACAACAGCCTTGCCACTCCCTCCCTCAAAAGCCTTCTATGGCTCCCATAGCCAACAGGATAAAGTCTAGATGGGCCTCCTAGCTTAGCATTTAAGGCCCTTCCCACTTCTCTGCATTCGTTGCCTCTTACACTCTGAAGTCACGAATGCCTGGTCTTAAATCCAGGTTCCAGCAGTTGTTAGCTGTGTGACCTTGGGCAAAATGCTTAATCTCTCCATGTCTCAGTTTGCTCATTTGTAAAATGGGGATAACAACAGTACCTACCTCGTAAGGTTACTGCAAGGATAAATGAGTTAGTGTATGGAGAGCATGTAGAACAGTGGCCAGCACACGGCGAGGGTGCATGGAAAGTCAGCACAATTGTAACTGTTATTGCTGTGATTGTTGTTACCACCTCTGCACTTTGGTCTTCACTGGCCTCTTTCCAGTCGTCGGTATGTCCACACCTCTACAGCCCTTCCCCGACCTTCAAATCTAGCCTGTCTTCTGAGCCCAGCCCTGGGGCTCCCTCGTCTATGAAGCCCTCCCAGATGTCCTCACTCCATGCCAGGCCCAGCAACAGGAGCCAGCAGTATACCAGGCTAGACTCACCCTCCCTCAGGCCCTCAGTCTAATGAGAAAGATGGACTTCCAACAACAATCACAGGGGGACCTGGCAGAGGTCACAGAGGACCCCACGGAGTAGACACAATTACTCCCATTTCAGAAAAACGGAGGCTCTGACAGCTTAAATGACTTGCCCAAAGACATAACTACCAATGACATAAAATTTAAGATTTTTTCTTAAATGATTTCCAAATCCAGAAATTTGTAACAGACTCTGGACAACCAAGTTATCAATGCCATTTGCCACAGTGTAGGCAGGGATCCTGCCAGGCAGGTCCTAGAGTCACCACTGAAATGTGGATGATGATGACTGTGCCCTCTGAGAGGCCTCTTCTCCCATCACTGCACTTGCTGTGCTCCAGTTACTCCAGTTGCTCTGGGCTCCCCAGAGTAGGTAAACCCTACTTCCCTTCCCATACCTCCTACTTTCCCCCGTGCTATTCCCTGAGGCCCCAAATTTGCAAATTCCTATTTCTCCTTTAGATCTCAGCTAAAATGGCTTCAGGGAAGCCTTTCCTAAAGCTCCATGCTCCCTCAAGCTTTGCTTTCATAGTATTTACCATAACTCATAAATATTTGTGAAATATCTGCTCAGGCCTGTCTTCCCTGAAGACTATAAATTCCATGAGCCCAGGGGATGTGTAGGTCTTGTCATCCCCATCTCCTCAATGCCTAGCAGGCTGGCATCCATTAGGTGCTTATTCAAATCATATTTTTTAAATAAATGAATTAAAGAATGGGGAATATATGAGTGATGAGAAAGAGAAAGAATGACAAAGGGGAGAAAAAGGATATGAATAGAAGCCATCCAAAGGGCATAGATAGAAGCAACAGAGAAGACCAGCAGAGAAAAAAGGAAAGACATTTCAATACCTTAGCCAGAGCAGGAATGAGCAAAATTGAGAAAGAAAAGTCGCAGTTTCCATAAGCAGAAATAATGCTCATATATTTGATAAAAAGTTAATAAGCTATTAGTCCCATTAATAAAGAAAAATATGTACATTATGTAAGTTAAGAATGATAGCTATCCAATCTTCAGGAATTCATTCATTCAACAAGTACTTATTGAGCACCTAATTGCCAGGCTGTGATCTAGGAGCTGGAGATGCAGCAGTAAACACACACACAAAATAAAATTCCTGTGGTCCTGAAGCTCTCATTCTAAGAAGGGGAGACAAAGGAATACTGTATATCCTTGTTCATATAATTGAACATTCTTGTTTATAAACTTTTTGTTGATGAATAAAATTAACCTCAAGTGGTCTGAATTATTTCCCTTAGCCCCACTCATTGAAAAACATTAAGCTAATGTTTAAAGATGAGTGGAGGGGATGCTCTATAAATGAATCTACAAGGATCTTTGAGAAAATAAATTTTAAAGATTCTTCCATGGTAAAGAGAAAAGGCACCCTTGGATTATAAGAAGTTAGCATTCCCTCACTTGTTATTAGTGGTGTAAATTTTAAAAAAAATAGGTGAAAAAAAGATTTTAAAACTACATGACATAATGCAAAGCTACGCTTTTACTATTTATGTATCTATTTAACTGTTTTTTGAGACAGAGTCTCACTCTGTCATCCAGGCTGGAGTGTAGTGGTGTGATCTCAGCCCACTGCAACCTCTGCCTCCTGGGTTCAAGCAATTCTCCTGTCTCAGCCTCCCGAGTAGCTGAGATTACAGGTGCCGGCCACCACACCTGGCTAATTTTTGTATTTTTAGTAGATACAGGATTTTGCCATGTTGGCCAGGCTGGTCTCAAACTCCTGACTTCAGGTGATCCGCCACCTCGGCCTTCCAAAGTACTGAGATTGCAGGTGTGAGCCACTGCACCCAGCCTTTTTTTTTTTTTTTTAAAGGAATCTGTGAAATAAATATTCTAAAAGCTGTGGCAACAAGCTTGTAAATCTCAGCTATTTTTACAAGTCTGATAATTGAGTGGAAATGGACAAGCATCTGCAAAAATCCAAGATGCCCAGTCTGCCAGCCACTAGGCCCCTCTGTGAGAGAGGGCAGGGGGTTCCTCATTTACAAAGCATACCACCACCACTTCATACCTTATCTGGGAGGCAGGTGGCATGATTGCATTCCCATTTTACAGATGAGAAAACTGAGAGGGAAGGTGACCTGCCCCAGGCTCTAGGGGGAGTTAGTAGAACTCTGGGCAGTCCCAGACAAGGAGTCTCCTGGCTGCACCTAGCTGCCTTCTTCAAAGGCACATATGTCTGACAGAGCCACAGAAAAAACAAGGTCAAACATTGAAAAAGGTGCATGGCCTTGATGGAATCCCTAAATAATTCTTCAGCTTTTAAAGAATTAATCAATAGGCCGGGCGCGGTGGCTCACGCCTGTAATCCCAGCACTTTAGGAGGCGGATGCGGGTGCATCACTTGAGATCAGGAGTTCGAGACCAGCCTGGCCAACATGGCAAAACCCTGTCACTGCTATAAATACAAAAATTAGCTAGGCATGTAATCCCAGCTACTCAGGAGGCTGAGGCAGTGAGCCAAGATCCAGCCATTGCACTCCAGCCTGGGCAACAAGAGCAAAACTCCATCTCAAAAAAAAAAGGCGGATCACGGTGGCTCACGCCTGTAATCTCAGCACTTTGGGAGGCTGAGGCAGGTGGATCATGAGGTCAGGAAATCGAGACCATCCTGGCTAACACGGTGAAACCCCGTCTCTACTAAATACAAAAAATTAGCCGGGCATGGTGGTGGGCGCCTGTAGTCCCAGCTACCTGGGAGGCTGAGACAGGAGAATGGCATGAACTGGGGAGGTGGAGCTTGCAGTGAGCCGAGGTCACACCACTGCACTCCAGCCTGGGCGACAGAGCGGGACTCCATCTCAAAAAAAAAAGAAAAGGAAAGAAAAAAAAAATCATCCAGTCTGGCCAACATGCTAAAGCCCTGTCTCTACTAAAAATACAAAAAAATTAGCCGGGCATGGTGACAGGCACCTGTAATCTCAGCTACTCGGGAGGCTGAGACAGGTGAATCATTTGAACCCAGACGGAGGTTTCAGTGAGCTGAGATCACACCACTGCACTCCAGCCTGGGTGACAGAGCAGGACTCTGTCTCAAAAAAAAAAAAAAAAGAAAAAAGAAAAAAGAAAAAAAAAGAAGAAAGAAAAGAATAAATCAATAATTCGTACAAAAATATTTTAAAAGACAAAAATGAGATAAAAAGAAAGAAAAACCCTATGGCCAAAATCTCATTTGTGAATATATAGACAAAAACCTGACATGAAATCTTAGCTAACCAAATTCACAGTCATATTATCTCTAAAATGAAAGGTGCAGACAACAGGAGAGAAGTCAATCACTGGCTTCATAACATGGAAAATATAGATCTACAGTTCAAGTTTAATTTTCCCAATACATGTCAACATACCATGAAGTAGCCTGTAGCATCTATTCTTTATTAAAACTACAGACAAAACAAAACCCCACAATGAAGAGAGACTATTTTAAATAAGGATCCAACTCTGACTTCATTGAGATACACTAAAGTTCAGCCCTGTCATTTTCCAAATGGAGAAACTAGAGAAATAAGGCTCAGAGAGATTAAGTAGCTTGCTTTGCCTGAGGTTACTCAGCTGGTCTATGGCAGAGCCAGGTCTCAAACCCATGTCTTCTGATTCCAAGTCTGAAGCTTTCTGTCATCATTCCTATTTTATACATCATGAGAAATGCTAGCAATAGCTATCAGAAAAAAAGAAACAAAAAAGCATAATACATAGAAGATGAAGAAATAAAATATTACACTGCAGATAATGTATTTGCCCACCTGGAAAATCTTAAGGGGGTGGGTGTGGTTACTAGAGGAAATCAATGAATTTTAGAATGCAAGCCAGCATCTCAGCTGAAAAACACAGGGAAAAGTTTTCACTCACAATAGTAGTGAAAGCATTAAGCTATTACATTCTTGGATGTACTTGGGCCACAGTAATACTTATTCAAATAAAATAATAAAAAAATAATAAAACCAGCTGGGCGCAGTGGCTCATGTCTGTAATCCTAACACTTTGGGAGGCAGAGGTAGGCAGATCACGAGGTCAGGAGGTCAAGACCATCCTGGCTAACACAGTGAAACCCCATCTCTACTAAAAATACAAAAAATTAGCCAGGCATGGTGGCGGGCGCCTGTAGTCCCAGCTATTTGGGAGGCTGAGGCCTCCCAAGAGAATCGCTTGAGCCTGGGAGGTGGAGGTTGCAGTGAGCCGATATTGCACCACTGCACTGCAGCCTGGGCAACAGAGCGAGACGCCGTCTCAAAATAAATAAATAAATAAAACCTTCATGGAAGAAATAAAAGATATGAAGTTTACACTGTCCTAGCTAGAAAAACTTAGTAAAGCAAAAAAGAGAATTCTCCCTAATTTAATAACTAGATTAAATAAACTATTACTAATTAAAATCCCCAGGATGTTTTTCTAAACATTAGAAATAATGTGATAAAAGAATAAATGTGAGCCTATCAAACAATAATAATAAAGCAAAGGACAAACTCAGTTTTTGTTAAATAATTTATACAAAAGAATATTTGTATCATGTCTAAGATATAACGAATGACAATAAAATGAATATCTGTGTACTTACCACCCAGCTGAAGAAAGATAAAATTTCCAATATCTTTGAAACTCCCTATGTGCCCACTCCAATGACATCCCCTCTTTCCTAACCTCTTTAGAGGTAACCACCATCCTCACTTTCACGTTCATCATTTTCTTAGTTTTCCATGAGTGTACCTAACCCTAAACAATGTATTGTTTAGTTTTGCACACTTCTGAAATTTATATAAATTATAGAGGATGTAACCTCTACAAGTTCACACTGTATAGAATTCACTGTACAGAATACACTGTATAGAATTCACTGTACAGAATATACCATAATTTATGTATCTGCTACCCTGCCAATAAACATTAAGGTCATTTCCAATGTTTTATATTATAAAGATATATACGTTCTGATATATCTCCTTGAACACACATGCCAAGAGTTTCTTTACAATATAGGCCTAGGAACTTGCTGTAATGTAGGGCATACATATGTGTAAATTTATCTGAATAATGCCTACTTGTTTCCCAAAGTAGGGATACACCACTCCCATCTAACAATGCCTAAGGACCCAACTATGCCATATCCTCACCAACAGTTGGCATTATCATGCTTTTAATGTTTTTCTAATCTAGTTATTATGAAATGGTATCTCATTTTCACTTTTATTTGCATTTCCTTGATTACCACTGAGCATCTTTTCATTTCATCTTCTATGAATTGCCCGGTAAAGTCTCTTGCCTGTATTTCTATTGGGTTGCTTTTTTCCTTATTTTCTTGAGATTCTTGTTTGTCTCTATTTCTTACTTAAGAATTCTTCAGGCCGGGCGCTGTGGTTCACGCCTGTAATCCCAGCACTTTGGGAGGCCGAGGCGGGTGGATCACAAGGTCAGGAGTTTGAGACCAGCCTGGCCAACATGGTGAAACCCCAGCTCTACTAAAAAAAATACAAAAATTAGCCAGGCATGGTGGCGTGTGCCTGTAATCCCAGCTACTTGGGAGGCTGAGGTGGGAGAATTGCTTGGACCTGGGAGGAGGAGGTTGCAGTGAGCTGAGCCACTGCACTCCAGCCTGGGCGACAGAAAAAGACTCCGTCTCAGGAAAAAAAAAAAAAAAATTCTTAATATATTTTGTCTACTAATCTCTTATCAATTATATATGTGTTTCAATATTCCCCCCAGTTTGCCTCAGCTGGTCTATTTCTTATGCTGGGATCAAAACTAAACTATTTTAATTACCCTCTGTGTTAGAAGTTATATTATCTAATTTCTATTCTTATAGTGGTTACTCTATACATTTACATTTTAACATTTCAACATGGCATTCAATAGCTGTACCGTCTATTCTTGATCAAAACTACAGAAAAATCAAAGCAAAACCCCACAATGAAGACAGACCAATAAGGAACCAACTCTAACTTTGTGAAGATACACTGGAATGGCCTCACTTCAAAACAACAAGCAACATTAGTAATTAAAGTTCAGCCCCCTCATTTTCCAAGTGGAGAAGCTAGAGAAGTAAGACTCAGAGAGATTAAGTAACTTGCCTAAGGTTACCCAGCAAGTACATGGTAGCATTCGCCTTAGTGGCCTTCACAGTTCAGCCCTGGCCTGCACCTTCCAGCAAGATTCTCCCCCACTCAGCAGCAGGCTGCTTCTGTGCTGCATGGATTATTGCAGTAGTCACCCTCTGACAAGTTTGCCACTGGTAGACTGCTGTTTCTGTGACACTGCAGCCTCTCCTCAAAGGTTTCAATATCAGCCTTGGAGGGAGGAGCCCTCCTCCTCTGTGTTTCTAAGTTCCTGCCTTGTTCACTCTCCCTCAGGACCAGGGGTGGTAGCTGATTTTACCTCTTTTAGTAATTGTAATGAACCACCTTTAGAGTTAACCACTCTTTATGTTAAAATTTCCCTGTTCAAATTACTAGTGTGACATTTGTATCCTGATACAGTCTCTTCCTGAAACTATGATTGGACATTACGCCTTCTGACTCTATGCACCATTTCCTTAGCCTTTCCTATTTTATATCTTTTTGTCTCTGTGCTACATTTGGATACTTTCTTCAACTCTATCTTCCCATTCTCTCATTCTCTCTTCTGTTGTCTCTAATATGCTGCCTACCCTGGCCATAATTTCAATTTTCATATTTTTCATTTCTAGTTCTATTTAATCATTTTTAAAATCTGCCACAACATATTTTTATGTTCACTTATTCTTTGGTCATATTTTCAATTTCTTATATCTTCAAACATTGTAAAAGAATGTTAGCACCTGATAATTCCAATATATGAAGTAAATGCAGGTCTGATCTGCTACCTATTGCTTTTGTGGTTCTTCCTCATGATGACTTGTTTCTTTGTATGTTGTGATTTTTGACTGTGAGCTCACGTACTTTGAAACCTTATCAGTGAGAAGCCTAAACTGAAGATTCCTCCTCCAGGGAGAATTTGTTTGCTTCTGCCAGATGAAATTATTTTGAGGCTTAAGGTTTTTCAGACCATAGTTAATGTGAATTTGGGCCACAAGCCCAAAAGAAGGCTGGCTTGTGGTTACAAAATCTCAATTTTTTGCTCTCTTCCAATCACTACCAAGATCAAAACAGTGAAGTTTTCTTGCTGCTGTTCTCTGTAGAATGGGCTTTTTACTCTAGTTGACTCTTACACTAAGGATGTACTTCTTTTGGGTTCTCAGCTCTATGTAAGGGCATCCTATTGGATTCTCCATCTTGACTAGGCCCTAAGAACCCACACAGATATCAAAACTGAAAGTCAATGCTACCATGATTCAGCATACACTCCAAAACAAAAATCCAGTTTCAAAATTAGGTTGCCATTTAATACATATTTGGATAATCACTGTTTTGTATGCTTGGGACACACTAATAAACAAAATACACAAAGGTCCTTGTCCTCATGGGTTTTACAGTCTAGCAGGGGGAAGGCAAACAAGTAAATTATATAGTATGTTAGAAGGTAATAAGCACTACAGAAAAAAAAAAAAAAAGAAAAGAACACACAACACCAAAGGCACAATCCATAAAAGAAATAATTGATAAACTGGACTTTATTAAAATTAAAAATTTCTGCACTGCAAAAGACAATATTCACCAGGCATGGTGGCTCACACCTGTAATCCCAGCACTTTGGGAGGTCAAGGCAGGCAGATCACTTGAGGCCAGGAGTTCGAGACCAGCCTGGACAACATGGTGAAACCCCATCTCTACTAAAAATACAAAAATTAGCCAGGCTTGGTGGTGCACACCTGTAATCCCAGCCACTCAGGAGGCTGCGGCAGGAGAATCGCTTGAGCCTGGGAGGCGAAGGTAGCAGTGAGCCAAGATCTCATCACTGCACTCCATCCAGCCTGGGTGACAGAGCAAGACTCTATCTTAAAAAATAAAAAAAAGAAAGAAAAGAAAAGAAAATGTTAAGAGAAGACAAGCCACAGACTGGGAGAAAATAGTTGCAAAAGACACATCTGATAAAGGACTGTTATCCAAAATATATGAAAAACTCTTAAAACTCAAAAATGAGAAAACAAACAACTAAAACTCTGTTTATAATGGTCAAAGGACTTTAACAGATACTTCGCCAAAGAATATATACAGATGGCAAACAAACATATGTGATCAGGGAAATATAAATTAAAACAACAAATACCACTGCACACTTACTCAAATGGCCAAAATTCAGAACACTGGTAACACCAAATGCTGGTGTGGATGTGGAGCAACAAGAACTCCCATTCATTGCTGGTGGGAATGCAAAATGGTACAGCCACTTTGAAATACTGTTTGGCAATTTTCTACAAAACTAAACATATTCTTACCATATGATCCAGCAATTGTACTCCTTAGTATTTACCCAAAGGAGTTAAAAATGCTTGTCACACAAAAACTTACACATAGATGTTTATAATAGCTTTATTCATAATTGCCAAAACTTGGATGCAACCAAGATGTCCTTCAGTAGGTGAATGGATAAACTGCTGTATACCCAGATAATGGAATATTATTCAATGCTAAAAAGAAATGAACTATCAAGCCATGAAAGGACATGAAGGAAACAAGTGCATATTACTAAGTGAAAGAAGTCAATCTGGGCCACAGTGGTTCACGCCTGTAATCCCAGCACTTTGGGAGGTCAAGGTGGGTGAATCACTTGAGTTCAGGTGTTCAAGACCAGCTTGGCCAACATGGTGAAACCCCATCTCTACTAAAAATACAAAAAGTAGCTGGGCATGGTGGCACATGTCTATAATCCCAGCTACTCGGGAGGCTGAGGCAGCAGAATCACTTGAACCCAGGAGGCAGAGGCTGCAGTGAGCCAAGATCACACCACTGCACTCCAGCCTGGGCAACAGAGTGAGACTCTGTCTCAAAAAAAAAAAAAAAAGTCAATCTAAAAGTCTTTAATCCATTTGTATATGGTGTGAGATAGCGTCCAATTTTATTCTTCTATATGTGGATATCTAGTTTTCCTAACACCATTTATGGAAGAGACTGTCCTTTCCCATTGTGTGTCCTTGGCACATTTGTTGAAGATCAATTGACCGTAAATACATGGATTTATTTCTGGGCTCTCTATTCTATTCCACTGGTCTATATGTTCATTTTTATGCCAGTACCATGCTGTTTTGCTTACTTTATAGCTTTCTAGTATGTATTTTGAAATCAGATAATGTGATGCTTCCAGCGATATCTTTCCATTTATTTATGTCCTTTTTTATTTCCTTCATCAATGTTTTCTAGTTTTCAGCGTACAGATCTCTTACCTCCTTAAATTTCCTAAGTAATTTTTTGATGCAATTGTAAATGGGATAGTTTTCTTGATTTCTTTTTCAGATAGTTAGCATATAGAAACATTGTATGTTAATTTTGTATCTTCTAACTTTTCTGAACTTATTAAGTCTAATAGTTTTTTGGTGAAGTCTTTAGAGTTTTTTTGTTTGTTTGTTTTGTTTTGAGATGGAGTCTGGCTCTGTCGCCAGGCTGGAGGTGCAGTGGTGCCATCTCAGTTCACTGCAGCCTCCACCTCCCGGGCTCAAATGATTCTTGTGCCTCAGCCTCCTGAGTAGCTGGGATTACAAGCACCCATCACCGTGCCAGGCTAATTTTTGCATTTTTAGTAGAGACAGAGTTTCACCATATTGTCCAGGCTGGTCTCAAACTCCTGACCTCAAGTGATCTGCCTGCCTCGGCCTCCCAAAGTGCTGGGGTTACAGGCATGAGCCACTGCGCCGGCCTTTTTGTGTGTGTGTGAGATGGAGTCTCACTCTGTTGCCCAGGCTAGAGTGCAGTGGTATGATCTCGGCTCACTGCAACCTTCGCCTCCCAGGTTCAAGCAATTCTCATGCCTCAGCCTCCTGAGTAGCTAGGATTACAGGCACACACCTTTACGCCTGGATAATTTTGTATTTCTAGTAGAGACAGGGTTTCACCACATTGGCCAGGGTGGTCTTGAACTCCTGACCTTAAGTGATCCACCAGCCTTGGCCTCCCAAAGTGCTAGGATTACAGGCATAAGCCACCACGCCCAGCCTTAGAGTTTTCTATATATAAGATAATGTCATCTGCAAACAGAGACAATTTTACATCTCCCTTTCCCATTTGGATGACTTTTATTTCTTCCTCTTCTCTAATTGCTCTGGCTAGGACTTCTAGTACCACACTAAATAGAAGTGGTGAGACTGAGCATCTTAAGTCTTGCTCCTGACCTTAGGATCCTTGTTGAGTATAACATTAGCTGTGAGCTTGTCATATATGGTCTTTATCATGTTGAGGTACATTCTTTCCATACCTAATTTGTTGAAAGTTTTTATCATAAAAGGATGCTGAATTTTGTCAAATGCTTGTTCTCCATCTACTGAGATGATCATATGATTTTTATCCTTCATTGTGGTAATATTATAGTATATCACATTTATAAATTCGGACATGTTAAAATACCTTTGCATCCCAGGGATAAATTCCACTTGATCATGGTGTATGATCCTTTTAATGTGCTATTTAATTTGGATTGCTAGTATTTTGTTGAGGATTTTTGCATCTATGTGAACATGGCCTGTAATTTTCTTTTCTTATGGTGTATTTGGCTCTGGTGTTAAGGTAATTGTGGTTTTGTAAAATGAGTTTGGAAGTGTTCCCTCTGCTTCAGTTTTGTGGAAGAGTTTGAGAAGGATTGGTATTAATTCTTTTTTACATGTTTGGTAGAATTCACCAGTAAAGCCATGAGGTCCTGGGCTTTTCTTTGTTGGGAGGTTTTTGATTACTGATTCAATCTCCTAACTCACTATTGGTCTATTCAGATTTTCTGTTTCTTCATGATTGAGACTTTGTAGGTAATATGTGTCTAGGAATTTATCCATTTTGCCTAGGTTATCCAATTTCTTGGTGTATAATTATTCATGCTAGTAGTGGTCTCTTATGATCCTTTGAATTTCTGTGGTATCCTGTAATGTCTCCTCTTTCATTTATAATTTTATTTATTTGAGTCTTCTGTCTTCTTAGTCTAGGGACACACTTGCTAAGTGCTATTGCAATACATTCCAGACAGATTCACACTTTTGAAAGCATAACAAACTAGAATAAAATGGAACAGCAAGTAAGAAAGCCCCATCTTGGCAATAAAAGGAGAATTTCTCTTCATGGACTGGGGTAACTGTCCTGAATTTTGCCTGCCAAGATTCTTATAAAACTCCCATGATACTTGCCTCCTCTTGATTCTACCCTATACCAAATCGTATCTTGCATTTGTGAAGTGCTGATACGCATTTGTTGAATTGCATCTTTACACACTGATATGGTTTGGCTTTGTGTCCCCACCCAAATCTCATCTTGAATTGTAATCCCCAGATATTGAGGGAGGGGCCTGTTGGGAGGTGATTGGATCATGGGGGGCAGTTTCGCCCATGCTATTCTTATGATAGTGAGGGAGTTCTCACCAGAGCTGATGGTTTTAAAAGTGTTTGGAAGTTCCCCTTTAAAACCTCTCCTTCCTGCAGCCATGTAAGATGTGCCTGCTTCCCCTTCTGCCATGATTGTAGGTTTCCTGAGGCCTCCCTAGCCATGCAGAACTGTGTCAATTAAACCTCTTTCCTTTTTAAATTACCCACTCTTGGGTATTCCTTTTTGGCAGTGTGAGGACAAACTAATACACACACTAAATATGTACCATTTTAGAGCACTCAATGAACATTTAAAATGTTTCTATATTTAAAAGTCCACCTAACACATCAGTATTTAAAGAAAACCATATGCTCACAATATATAAAATTTTAAAGTGAAAAACAAAGTGCACTATGACACTTTTTTAAAAAGTAGAAACCAAAAACAAGATTGGTCTTTCAAAATGTTACAGCATTGTAAATTAGAGCTTTTGGGCTTAGTTCTCTACCCCCACCCAGCTCTGATTATTTCCAATATTTTAGAAGTATATTAACGAAAACACCTTTTAATATCAGAGCAGCTAAAATTGGTTAAATCATGACATTAGTAAACAAAAAGTCTTGCTTATTCTTAGCAAGACTAGACAACCTTTTAAAAAAAATTATCAGGTCAGGCGTGGTGGCTCATGTCTGTAATCTCAAGGTGGGAGGATTGCTTGAACAAAACAAGGCGCTCAAGACCAGCCTGGGCAACATGGCAAAACCCCATCCCTACAAAAAATACAAAAATTAGCCAGGCATAGTGGCATGTGCCTGTAGTCCCAGCTATTCAGAAGCTGGAGTGGGAAGGATGGCTTGAGCCTCGGAGGTGGAGGCTACAGTGAGCATGACTGTGCCACTGCACTCTGGCCAGGGTGACAGAGTGTGACCCTGTCTTAAATAAAATAAAACAAAATAAAATAGTCATTAAACCCTAAAAAAGTAGAAACCAAAGTACATTTAACAATAGTCATCTCTGAATGGTGGGATTAGTGAATCATTTTATTTTACTATTTGTGTTAAATTTTTTCTAATAAACATTCTATTTCTATAAGACTATATATATATATAATAAAGATAATCTATAACAGCAGAGCACAAAAGAAAGTAACAGATTTCCTTCCTATTAATTACAGCAAACTTAGTTAAAACACAATAGTGTGTCAAAACTTCTATGAAATAACAAAGAATTACAAAACTAAAATAATAAACAAATAGAGTGAAAAAATATTTGTATCAAACATCATATTAAATACATGCACACATGCATATGCAAGCTCATTTCTATGTGCAGGAAAAAACTTCAAGACCTCCCAAATTAAGTGAACAGAGGATATAAAAAGACATTGACATCAAAAGAAATAAAACAATAAACAAAAACACAATGCTTTATCCTTGTCAAAGACATAGAAATGAAAGAAACAATGGCCAGGTACAGTGGCTCATGCCTGTAATCAAAGCACTTTGGGAGGCTGAGGTGGGCGGATCACTTGAGGTCAGGAGTTCAAGACCAACCTGACCAACATGGTGAAATGCCATCTCTACTAAAAATACAGAAATTAGCCAGGCATAGTGGCGGGCGCCTGTAATCCCAGCTACTCGGGAAGCTGAGGCAGCAGAATCACTTGAACCCGGGAGGCAGAGGTTGCAGTGAGCCAAGACTGCAGCACTGCACTCCAGCCTGGGTGACAGAGTGAGACTCCATCTCAAGAAAAGAAAAAGATCTATTTAATTCCAACATATACTGAACCTACTGTATGCCAAGTTCTGTACTAGGGAAACAGATATGAACAGATGTGAGACCCTCAAGGGTCTCACAGTTTATTGAATGATTGATTCATCCATTCACAATTCATTCAACAGATATTTAGTGAGCACCTACTATATGCCAGGCACTGTGTCTGGTGCTGGGAACTCAGAGGAAACTAACTGGACAATGTGGCTGCCCTCATAGAGCCTACCTGCTAATGGAGAAGACAGACTATACGCAAGTAAACAAAAACAAGATAACTAACAGATTATGATGGGTTGTTAAGAAAATAAGCAGGGTATCAAAATTATCTGACTAGGGGAGGTCAGCCTACTTTAGAGAGGGCAGTCAGGAAAGGCCTCCCTGACGAGGTGACATCTGAGCTGAGACATAAGAAAGAGAATACAGCAGCTGTCTCAGGGGTGAGTGGAAGAGCATTCTGGGTGAGCGAATGCAAAGGCCCTGAGAGCAGAAACAACTTAGGTGTTACAAAAACAGAAAGGAGAGGGATGGGGCTGGAGCAGGTAAGTGGAGCTGAAAACAGAGACAGGAGTGAGGGCAGAGGTGCCTGGGAAGATGGCAGGAGCCTTGCTGGTTGTGGTAAGGAGTCTAGGTTTTATTCTGAGAGCAATGGGAAGCCACAGATGGTGTTAAGCAGAGGAGGGGCATAATCTTTGGGATTTTAAAAGATCATTCTGTCTGCAGCGTGGAAAATGGGTGGTAAGCAGGTAGTAGTATGGGGTGGAAAACCAGTTAATGGTTACTGCAGTAGCTCAAGCAGGAGGCAATGGTGGCTTGCATTAGGGTGGCGACAGAAAGAATTCACTGAAACCAAAATGTATTTTGGAACTACACTCAAGAATTGCAGGTGGACTGCATGTGGAAGGAGAGGGAAAGCAAGAATCAAGAATAATGCCAACTTTTTTAGCTTCAGCAGTTGGCTAGTGGCAGTGCTATTTACCAAGAGAAGTTTGGGGTTGGAAATCAAGAGTTCAGTTCTGAACAAGTTAAATTTGAGATGTCTGTGAAATCCCAGTAGGAATGTCAAGCAGGTAGTTGGATGTGCAAGTCTGGAGCTCAGGGGTGTGATCCAGGATAGAGATAGAAATTTGGGAGTGATGGTAGTATGGAAGATACTAAAAACCTCAGTCTGGAAGCATTTACCTAGGAAGCGCATATAGACAGAGAAGATCAAGGACTGAGGCCCGAGACAGTCAACACTTAAAGGGTGAGCAGGAGAAGGGCCAAGGAGACAAGGAGAGAACAGCAGAAGAGTAGCCAAGACCCAGGATGTTGCCACAGAAGCCAGGAGAGGTGAGCATGAAAACAGAGGAGGACCAGCTGCTGGGACAGAAGAGCCACATGGAAGAGCTAGCAGCGTGGAAGTGTCTTTCAAGAGCATCTTCCATGGCATCGTGGAACAGGTACCTGACTGGAGAGGTTGGAAGGGCTAAGGGAGCTGAGTGAGCAGGGGCAGTGGGTATAGACCACTCGGTGGAGAAATTCAGACATGAAGGGGAACGCCAACTTACAAAGTCCCTGGAAGAAGTTCTGGGAAACATGTTTGGCCAGTAAATATACAAAGAGATGTCCAGCTTTGCTAGTGATGAGGGAAATGCAAATCAAGACACAATGAGATCCATTTTACATCCATTCCACTGGGAAAATGTTTTCAGTCTGGCAATACTCCGTGCTGGAGAAAATGCAGAGCCACCGAGTCTCTTACACATTGCTGGTGGGATTGTCAGTACAACACTTCAGAAAATTGTTTGGCATTGTCTCATGAAGCCAAACATTCACATGCACTATACCCAGCCATTCCACTCCTTGCTTACTCATCAGAGAGAGGTGAACAAGAATTCACAGTGGCAGTATTCACAGTAGCAAAAGCCCAAAGACAGTCCAAATGCCTTGAGAGGAGAATGGACAAATAAACTGCAGCATACTCACCAAAAGAGCGCTACACAGCAATGAAATGAATGGACTCTAGAGACATGTAGCAGGGTGGGTGGTTCTTAGACTGTGATATGAAGGGAGAAAAAGCCCAAACAGATTACATGCATCAAAATACCTTTTTATAAAGCTAAAAAACAAATATAATAAATTATAAATACATTCGAGGAATAGATTTAGATGTGATAAACCTATACTGAAAAAGAAAGCCAGAGAATGATAATGCATGAGTCAAGATAGTGACGACTTTGCATGGAAGGCAATGTAGGTTAAATAATAAGGATGCTTATTACTCCAAAAGGAAAACAAAGACAAGATCTCCCATGGAGTATTTTTATTCCAAAGCTGATTGAGACGCTATTCAAACCTCTAAATCTACCTAATTTCAAAAAAAAAAAAAAACCAGGCAGAGAAACATGTTCAAAAGCACCAAAGGGAAATTCAGGAAATTCACCAATCAGGAAAATCAAGAATGCAGGAAACTCCACAGGAAAAACAACTCAGTTTAAAATTACCAAAAAAACAAAGCAAAACAAAACAAAAACATTTAAAAAGAGGGTGGGGGCCAGGCACAGTGGTTCATGCCTGTAATCCCAGCACTCTGGGAGGCTGAGGCTGGACAATTGCTTGGGGCTGGGAGTTCTCAACCTGCCTAGACAACACAGGGAGATTGCATCTCTACAAAAAAGAAAAAGAAGAAAACAGTATGGGGAAACCAATGGGTTAAGAGAGAGACATGGCGCCGGGCCCAGTGGTTCACACCTGTAATCCCAGCACTTTGGGAGGCAGAGCCAGATGGATCACTTGAGGTCAGGAGTTCGAGACCAGCCTGGCCAACATGGCAAAACCTCATCTCTACTAAAAATACAAAAATTAGCCAGGCATGGTGGCACACACCTGTAATCCCAGCTACTCGGGAGGCTGAGGCAGGAGAGAAGCTTGAACCTAGGAGGCAGAAGTTGCAGTGAGCCGAGATCGTGCCACTGAACTCTAGCCTAGGTGACAGAGTAAGACTCTGTCTCAAAAAAAAAAAAAAAAAAAAAGAGAGAGAGAGATGGCGACCAAATGCACCATGCAGACCTTCTTTGCCTCCTGATTTCAGCAAGTTAATATAAAAACCGTTATGAGACAGTTGGGGATAGCTCAACACCGATGATGGGGGATACTATGGAATTATTCATTTTTTAATTTGATAATGGAATTGTGATTTTTTAAGTTCCTTATTTTTTAGAAACATTTACAGTACTAAAATATGTTTTAAAAGCTCCAATAATATTTGTTCTGTACTTTTCTCATACATGGTTGTAGCTTGTATACTAATCACTCACACACACACACACGTGTTTCTATCCAACAGGACTGTACTTCCAAAGCACAGACAATTCCTCTGCAGACCTCAGCACGGTGCTTTGAGTGTTGAGAGTACCGCTTTGAGAGTACTGAATTATTTGCTGAATTTATAAAAATAAAAACCAAAAAGAAATACAAAAAAAGGGCCAAGCATGGTGCAATAAGAAGTATATCTTGAGCCAAGGATTATGTACTTTTTTCTTTTCTTTTCTTTTTCTTTTTTTTTTTTTTTTTGAGACAGAGTCTTACTCTGTCGCCCAGGCTAGAGTGCAATGGCACAGTCTCGGCTCACCACAACCTCCGCCTCCCAGGCTCAGGTTACTCTTCTGCCTCAGCCTCCCAAGTAGCTGGGATCACAGGCATGTGCCATCATGCCCAGCTAATTTTTGGATTTTTAGTAGAGACAGGGTTTCACCATGTTGGCTAGACTGGTCTCGAACTCCTGACTTCAGGTCATCCAACCACCTCTGCCTCCCAAAGTGCTGAGATTACAGGCTTGAGCCACCACGCCTGGCCTCAAACAACTTTTTATACCCAGGTCTAAACACAAAGTCCCTGGGAAGGAAGAGCAGATATGCAAAGAAAGATGCCAAAACTATTATACTTGTAAGGGGACCTTCTTTGGGAAAGAAGGTGCAGATACCCCCAGCCAGGCTGAATCCCTCTGACACACACTCCCAGCACCACAGGAGTTAACTTATTATGTGTATTGTCATCTATGCAATGTCTGATTCCACCGCCAGGCTGTGGGCCCCACTCTGGAGGCACTCACATGGCCAAACTTGAAAAGCAGTGAAGAACCTAAAGGAAGAAACCGCAGCATCATCCAGGGGAGGAACAGCACAGACCACAAATAGAGTCAAACATCCCAGTGCCCAAGTCAGGAATGCCAACTAGAGATCAGCCAAAGCAGAGATCCCGGTGGGGGGCGTGGCAGTGGGCTGGGACCATCATCTCCTCTTCCGAGGAGCCGATGAAGGGAGTGGAGTGGGTGAGAGCCAGCATGCAACAGGAAGACGAGGACTGGAGAGGTAGAGTAACGGGGACTCAGCAGCTGCCCGCTCTGTAACCTGGCTGGCCTGGTCCCTTCTCAGTGCAGTAGGATGTGGGCTACCACAAGAACGCAGGCAATGCTAGTGCGTCAGAGTAGAGAGCTCACCATTCCTCAGCACCTTGGGGAGGCCTACTCTGACCAGCAGATGTAACCACATTTAACCATGGAGTGAGGCTCCATCAAGCACATCTAGGGTGCCCGGGTACCTGGAGGAGGGAGAGAGGGAGAGAGGGGTTCCCTAGGCTAGCACAGGGATAAGGGGCAGAAAGAGCCAAAAAGCGGAGTTGATTTTAAAGACCCCTCTGATTGACTCTTGAAAAACTGGATAGGATGGGAAGGAAAGGAAAAACATACTGAGTGCTAGTTAGGCACTTCAAGGCATGTAAGGAAAGTTTCCTTCCAGGAAGAGGGGCTGCACAAAGGTCAAGAGATGGGAAGAGGCCGGGTGCGGCGGCTTGTGCCTGTAATCCCAGCACTTTGGGAGGCCAAGGTGGGTGGATGATTTGAGGTCAAGAGTTATAGACCAGCCTGGACAACATGGTTGAAACCCCGCCTCTACTAAAAATACAAAAATTAGCCGGGCATAGTGGCGGGTGCCTATAGTCCCACCTACTTGGGAGGCTGAGGCAGGAGAATCACTTGAACCCAGGAGGTGGAGGTTGCAGTGAGCCGAGATCACGCCACTGCACTCCAGCCTGGGTGACGGAGTAAGACTCCATCTCAAAAAAAAAAAAGAGAGAGAGAGATGGGAAGACACAATGGAGAGGGGAAGATACAATGATGTCTGGTTTTCTTTATCCTCTCAAAGATGCCCATTAAAAGTGCTGGAGGCCCTGGGCTGGGTTCCACAGCCTAGGAGGAATGTTTTATGTATTCCTGTTCCCCTCTTATTACAGAAAAACCTACTGTATATGAACTGTTTCTACTTCCAGGAATTTACCACAGAGCTGTAACCTCAACATATACTCACAATGATCAAAAAGAGGAAACCAAATAGCCAACCACTAGAGTTAGATTGGTTAAAATACAAAAGCATGTTGTCAAAGATCAGTTAATGGCATGGAAAGAGCTACACCCCATATAAATGGAAAAAGCAGGTTACAAAATAATATGATTCCAATGTCATGAAAAAAGTATAAGGCATTTTTTAAAATATGTAATGCTCAAAGAGTCTTTCTCTGTGTGGTGGGATTATGGGTGATAACCTTCGTCATCCTTGTTGTCTATTATCGACAATAAATGTTTGACTTTTTAAAAATTAGATAAAAACACAACAAATGTTATTGAAATACACACACACAATTGAAAACAGACCCACGTGGGGTAAGCTCACCTTCTGCAGGATGGGGATAGGGCAGATGTTGTCAAACAGGACTGAGTTGAAGATCCCATACACGCCCTCATCAAGGTGGTACACGATGGTCTTGCGGGTGGAACCATTTTCCTCTGCAGGAGGGGAGGGTTCAGAGGCAGCACAAATAGCAATGTGAGGGGGTGGTAGTGGGGCTGACACAACAGTGGGCTCAGTAAGGAAGCAAAATGGCTGCCGATTCCTCAACCATGAGGCGAGGCCTACAACAAAAGCCATCAACAGCCATACTTCCAATGACATGGGTTCACTGCTGTGTTGGGAACACTCACCCTTGCAGCCAAGCAACCTGCCCAGGATGCACTCCCCTGCTTGCATCTGAGCCCCTAGGTGCCCCAGCAAAGGCAGAAGAGCAGCCCACCCAAACTCAAGACCCCAAAAGGTTAAGCCACTTGCTCAGAGGCACATGATAGGGCACTGGATGAGCCAGAATGAGAAGCCAGGTCTCTTGATTGGATCAGACGAGACAATACCCCAGGTCTATAAAGGAAGCCAGAAGAATGCCACACACGAACACAGGACATTGTACCTGGAGCCCACCACCCTTCACATGAATTCTCTCCGGGGAAGAGCGCACAGTCCTGAGGCTCCCCTGCATGAGGGTCCCAGAGCAGAGGGCAAAGCCTCAAGATCAGAGTCCCTGACACCTGTCACTCACAGGCTGCTATCCCTGACCTATCTGGAAGGGCAGGTAAGAGCACTGATGTTAGTGATGTGGGCCCAGAAGCTCTGAGTCAGCCTAACCTGAACTTGAATCCCCACACTGCCCCTTATCAGCCATGTGACCTTGGGCTAATGACTCAGCCTCCCCCTGCCTATGTTGTCATCTGTAAAGTGGACTCAAACAAATATAAGCTGTCATTAATTATTTTCATTATATTATGAGAAGCAGTAGGGTGAGTAGGAGCCTGTATTTTGGAGAGGAGACAGACGTGGGGTCAAATGCAGGCTCTTACTAGCTATTAAGCAGTTCACTCGTATTCTCTTTGGCTCTCGGTTTCCTCATCTGTAAAATGGGGTCAACAGAGTATCTATTCTCTCTAAGGTTGTTTTGCTCTCAATCTTCACAAAATATTAACACGCCTAAGAAAAAAGATGCTAAATAAATGTCTTGGGGTGGGGCGACTTAACTGAAAGTTTCCCTAAAGCAAGAACCCATTCATTCTCCAGATTCCCCCATCCTCTGCCACTGGGTCTAAAACCAGATCCTGCTCAGCCAACCATTATCTCCAGCTTCAGGGGGAGAACAGGGCTCCGCTGCCCACCTGGCACCTACCCTCCCTGCCAGGCTGGTCCAGCAGAACCTCCTTCTTGGCAGTGATGCTGACTGCCACAGTGAAGGCCGAAGTCACGTAGTAGCGCCCCAGCTCAGCAAAGATGTCCACGCCACAGCCCTCTGGGAAGTACAGGTCCAAGGCTGAGTTGATCATGGAAGCAATCTGGTAGGAGGAGAATGGGGAGACAATTATGTGTTTGAAATGTGGGCTTTATGCTGAAGACTTGCTACAGCTCCAAGTCTATTTCTTGAAAGCTGCTTTGATTTCCGGAAGAAGGATTTGGCAGCTGCTAAGGCCCCAGCTGGTAACTGTGGACAGCTGGCCAAGAAAGTAGGAGGGGGACAGAGCTGGGTAGAGAGACTCGTGCTTGTGTAAATCACCCTCCTCCATGGCCCCACAATGGGAAGGAGTCCTCTTCATATCACACTTGGTACTCAGATTCCAGAAGCCCTGATGTGGATCTTTCTTTCATAAATAACCAGTTTGTTAAATACAGTTGACCCTTGAACAACACAGGTTTGAACTGTGTGGGTCCACTTATACATGGATTTTCTTCTGCCTCTGCCACACTGAGACAGCAAGACCAAGCCCTCCTCTTCCTGCTCCTCCTCCACAGCTTTCTCAACTTGAAGACAATGAGGACAAAGACCTTTATGATGATCCACTTCCACTTAATGAATAGTAAATACATTTTCCCTTCCTTATAATTTTCTTAATAATATTTTATTTCTGGCCAGGCATGTTGGCTCATGCCTGTAATCCCAGAACTTTGGGAGGCTGAGGTGGGCAGATCACTCGAGGTCAGGGGTTCGAGACCAGCCTGGCCAACATGGTGAAACCCCGTCTCTACTAAAAATACAAAAAGTAGCTAAGCATGGTGGCTTGCACCTGTAATCCTAGCTACCTGGGAGGCTGAGACACGAGAATCGCTTGAATCCGCGAGGCAGAGGTTGCAGTGAGCCAAGATCATGCCACTGCACTCCCTCCTGGGTGATACAGTGAGACTCTGTCTCAAAAAAAAAAAAAATTATTTCCTCTTGCTTACTTTATTGTAAGAATGCAGTATATAATACATATCACACATAAAATATCTGTTAATCGGCTGTTTATGTTATCAGTAAGGCTTCTTGTCAACAGTAGTCTATAGTAGCTAAGTTTTGGGGGAATCAAAAGTTACATGCAGATTTTTGAGTGTGTAGGGGGTCGGTGCTCCTAAGCCCTGCATTGTTCAAAGGTCAACTGTAATACACTTGATTACAGAAAATTCAGAAAATACAGAAAAGGAAAAAGAAGATAAAAGTCACTCCTAATTCTATCACCTAGATGAATCTAATTATTGTTAACTTTTTGGAGTAGTGTCTTTAATTATTTTTTATACAAATGCTGTTTTTTATTATAACCATGATAGGTCTCTGTATATGTTTTTAGAACCTGTTTTACTTAATAGACTGTGAATGACCTCCCCACATTAAGTAAGGGTTTTCATCAAAAGACTGTACCATAATTTAACCAGTCCTGAGTATTAGATGGACCAGGAAAGTCCACTGGACTTCTGTTATGAACAAAGCTAAAACAGTCATCTTTGAGGCAAATTCTTTGAGACTATCCCAAATTATTTCTGTAAGGTCAATTCCTAGATGTTGGTATTCCCGAAGGAGGCGCCTTCCAGGAAGAGGCGACCTCTAGTGGTTGGAGTGGGAACTGCTAGGACACATTTTTCTTGACTTCACCTCACAGTGGGTAAGGAAAAGGGAATGGAGGAGGAGAATGGACAGGGAGCAGACCAAAGGTTGGTTTTCCTTTCCCTGCCTTCCCACCCGATTTCTCATCAGCCCACCTGAGGGTGAAGAGGCCTATCCCACCCCTTAAAGTGCCTTATGACTTCTGTAAATGTGTCCTGGTTATGCCTCCAATTGGCTGGTGAAGTGCATGGCAGGCAGAACCAGGTTCTGCTTTGGACTCAGAAAATGATGTAACCTCTGTGAGCCTCGGCTTGCTCAGCTGTAGCACAGAGTTAATAAGTAGTGAGATCGGCCAGGTGGCTTTGGGCTCAGGAAGCGACGTAACCTCTGTGAGCCTTGGCTTGCTCAGCTGTAGCACAGGGTTAATAAGCAGTGAGATCACCCAGGTAAGCACCAACCACTGCACGCGGTGCATAGGACCCACGCACAGTGGTCTCCCTCTGATCATCTAATCCCTCCCTATCCTACCGCCCCCCCCATAGAGCCCAGCACGACACTCCCAGCTCCAGGGTTACCTCTTCAAATCTCACTTTAGCCCCTTCTGTGCCAGGGAAGCCGCCACCAAGGTCCAGAATGTGCATCTTGTGACCCAGCTCAGTGCCCATTTCAAACACGAGCCGGGCATCTGCGATGGACTGAGCGTAGGCCTGAGGGTCAGGACAGCCACTGCCAATGTGAAAACTGGGAAGAGAGGAAGAGCCTCAGCTGACATGCAGGGCTCCAAGTGCCACCACCTGAGCCCCAGCCAAGAGTGACGTTGGGTGGGCGCAAGAGACATTGTGCCCATTTTACAGATGCAGCGACTGAGGGCCTGAAATGTTAAATGGGTTGCCAAGGGCCATATGGCAAAGAAGGAGTGGACAGGAGGCGCGATCCAAGGTCTCCTGGCACTTGGTGCTCCTCCCATCCCTCCTTCTGGGATGAGAGCCAGGACCCCCAAGTCAACCAGATCTGGCTGTGCCTCCCAGTCAGCAGGGTGGCCTTGGCAGCTTACTCAGCTTTGTTTTAGTTTCCCCACCTATAATGCGGGGACAAGACCCGCACCACACAAGGCTGAGAGAATGTGCATGAAGCACTTAGCACAGCACCTGGCACATCCTAAGTACAGAATAAACGAAGCCCTATATTAGGTAGTTCATTGTTCATTAGGTAGTTCATTATTACTCCTTCCATATTCCTGTAAGAAAAGAGGCACACAGCTGGGTGCAGTGGCTCACACCTGTAATCCCAGCACTTTGGGAGGCCAAGGCAAAAGGACTGCTTGAGCCCAAGAGTTTGAGACCAGCCTGAGCAATAAAGTGAGACCCCATCTCTACAACAAATAAAAATTAGTCAGTTGTGGTAATGCACGCCTGTGGTCGCAGCTATTTGGGAGGCTGAGGCGGGAGAGAGAAATGCTTGAGCCTGGGAGCTCAAGGCTGCAGAAAGCCATGATCATGCCACTGCACTCCAGCCTAGGTGACAGAGTGAAACCCTATCTCAAAAACAAAAAAAAAGAAAGAAAGAAAAGAAAAGAGGCCCCTCAAGAGTGTAGCTGCAAAACTTTTGTCCTACAGGCTGGTAAGACTCCCTCAAAGCCAGGTCTCTGGATGGAAATTCCTGGGACAAGAACTTCTGGGGACCCTGGGGCTGGGGAAGGGGCCCTTACAAACTTCCTTTTCAAACAGAGGAAATTCTCAAATGGTAGAATTCCAGGCCCAGGGACAGGCCCTACTGGGAGGCCCTGGGGAAGGTCTCATATAGAATTAATTCCTGGGAAAGAGGCAGGGAGCCTGGTGTGGGAGGGGATGGCAGGGGTTCCCAGTGCTCACCTCACACCCACCACCTCCACGTGGCTCTTCTTCGCATTTTCAAGCAGGTGTCTGCAGGATTTCAGTGACACTCCAAACTTTAGGCTCAGGCGGCTCAGGGAGTGGGAGTCATCGGTAGCAATGCACAGAACCATCCTGATGAGACATGCAGTGCCCCTCTGCTGGACAAACCCTGTCGCCCCGCCCCAGCCACATCTCTCAATCAAGGGCTGTGAGCTACATGGCTCAGAGTCACCCAACCCCGCAGGCTCCCTGACCCCTCCCTCTCCCTACACAGCCAATCAACCTTCAAATCCTGTCCAATCCATTCCCTAAATGTCCCTGGACCCATTTCTGCAGCACCTGCCCTGGTCCAGACCTCACCAACTCTCCTGGGGCAGCTCCAGTCCCTTCAAATCAGTCTCCACACCAGTAAGAGCTTTCAAACTTGTCATGTATGAGAGGAACCATTTTTAAACAAAGCCTTAAGGAGAACCCATTAATATGATGGAAGCTGCTTTGGATGGACTAGAGTGGCCCATCACCTGGCCCCCCCTTCACCCCAAGGCCCCTACTGGGAAGCCCAAGGGTGTCCAGTAATCGTGTAAAAGGCACAGCCAGAGCAAAACGTCCAGGCCTGACCCCTTCGAAAGTCCATTTGCATCGGGTCCCCACCCCTGACCAGGATCTCCTTCACCCCCTGCACATAGCATGTGGCAGCCACACTAAGTTTCTGCTTACGCTTGAATGGCCCATGCTGTTTCCAACCTCAATGCATTTGCTTACACAGTTCACTATTTATGCCCTCTCCAAATTCTATTCGTTCCTCAAGGCCTGCTTCAAATGCCACTTCCTCCGTGGAGCCTTCCTGACCACTCCCTCGACTCTCTCAAGCCAGTGACTTTGGTCTCCATAACACATGAGTCTCACTCTGCCTAGGGCTTTAACCAGTTATTTCTGCCTTTGTTCTAGCTAGACCCTAGCATCCTGGGTTCAGTCCAGGAGTACCTGCCCCAACCTCCTGCAACTGTGGCTGGGTCCAGGACAGAGTGACCTGCCCCAGCTCCACCCCCTCACCTCACCCCCACCTTCACTCTCAAGCCCAGCCTTCCCACAGCCCAGCCTCCCCTCAGCCCAGCCTCCCCACAGCCCAGCCTCCCCACAGCCCAGGCTCCCCACAGCCCAGCCTCCCCATGAGTGGTTCTCAGCTTACTTGGCACTGGGGTGGCTCTTTACCACCTTTGCCAGCTCCATCTCATTGTCAAAGCTCAGCAGCCGGATCCCATGCTTGGCAGCATATTTGATCTGTGCAATTTGCTTACAGGGGTTGGCGCAGATGATCTTACTGGCAGGGACTCCAATATGCTGGACCAACTCCATCTCTGCCTATGGGGCCCCAAAGGTAGTGGTAAGGAGGCACCAGGGCCTGCTGGCCCATGGAGCCCAAGGAAGCACAGATGAGGGCAAAGTCATAGCTATGCATAGGGAGGCCCATAACAGTGGGCCTTGCTCTAAGACAACAGATACATAGAAATCAGGACTTACATGGATTCACCATTCTTTGATAAGCAGGGCTGCCGTGTACAGCCATGCAGGTGGTGCACTGAAAAATCCTGGGGGTGGGGAGTTCCCATTCAGAATGAATACAGAGTAGATTTGTATATTTATTATAACTTCCTGGCAGTAAAGCATCTCATTCTAAGAAAATCAGTATATTTATTATAACCATTAAGTGTCTTAAGGAAAGGGTACATTTTCTAATTTACACAAAGGCATTATATGGACTCATGGTAGCCCTGATAACAGGCTTCTGACACATTTTCCTGGCAAATTTAAATGTTTAAATATTACTTGGAAAACAGTATGGAGGTTCCTCAAAAAAAAACCTAAAAATAGGACAGGGCACAGTGGCTCACACCTGTAACCCCAACACTTTGGGAGGCTGAGGTGGGCAGATCACTTGAGGCCAGGAGCTTGAAACCAGACTGGGAAACATGGCAAAACCCCATCTCTACTAAAAATACAAAAATTAGCCAGGCTTGGTAGTGCATGCCTGTAGTTCCAGCTACTCAGGAGGCTGAGGCAGGAGAATCACTTGAACCCAGGAGGCAGAGGCTGGAGTGAGCCGAGATCGCATCACTGCATTCTAGCCTGGGTGACAGAGCCAGACTCCATCTCAAAAAATAGAACTACCAACTACCATATGATCCAGAAATCCAATACTGGGTATACATCCAAAGGAAAGGAAATCAATATGTAGAAGAGATATATCTGCACTCCCATGTTCAATGCGGCATTATCCACAATCGCCAAGATATGCAAGCCACCTAAGTGTCCATCACAGATGAACAGATAAAGAAAATGTGGTCCACATACACAATGGGATATTATTCAACCTTAAAAATGCAGGAAATCCTGTCATTTGCAGCAACATGGATGAGCCTGAAGGACATTATGTTAAGTGAAATAAGCCAGGCACAGAAAGACAAACATGCGTGATCTCACTTATATGTGGAATCTAAAAATGTCAAACTCAGAGAAGCAGCATAGAATGGTGGTTGCCAAGGGCTGGGGTCAATGGCGAGGGGGCAGTGGGAAGAAGTTGGTCAAAGGATACAAAGTTTTAGTCAGGAGAATTAAGTTCAAGAGATCTAATGTATATCGTGGTGACTATAGTTAATAACAATATATGGTACACTTGGAAATTGCTAAGAGAATAGACCTTAGGGGTTCTCACCACAAAAAAATAAGTATGTGAGTTAATGCCTAATTAGCTTGTTAACCATTCCACAACATATACATATATCAAAACATCATATTGTATACCATAAATATATACAATTTTTGTCAACTTAATAAATAACAAAAATACTGCTGGTTTATTAGAAAGTCCACCAGACCAAGGGTCTTTTGGACAGAGATCACCCCACTCCAAAGGCCTACTCTGTGCACCGCCCTGTGCTGGGTGTGCAGGGTGTGCTGGCTCAGCCCTGCTCCTCTTGGGGCCTCCTCCTCATCCCCTTTACTCTAGAACATGTGGGCACCTGATTGCTGCATTAATGATACGAACAAATGATGATGATGATGATGATGACAAAGATCATGATGGTGATGACGACAGCAACTGTGTTCATTCAGCACCTGCCACAAGCAGGCCCTGAATTAGATGGTTTATGTCGGGTGTTAGCATACTTTTTCTATAAAGAACCAGAATAAATATTTTAGGCTTTGCGAGCCACACAGTCTTTGTCACAACTTCTCAACTGCCTTTGTAGCACCAGAACAGCCACAGCCAAAGCATAATTGAATGAATGTGGCTGTGAGTCAATAAAACTTCATAAAATTAGGTGGAGGGCTGGATTTGGCCTTCCGTCCGTAGTTTGCCAGCCCCTACCTTGGATTCACCCTTTTATTCAGTCCTTGCCAATAACCCATTCAGATGGGTATTAGCTCCAATCTACAGAGAAGGAAACTGATGCTCAGAAGGGCTACGCAGCAAATAGGTGGCAGAACGAACTTTCGAACTCAAGCCTGACTCTCCACGAATAAACAAGAGAAGAGAGAGCCAGTTCTCAAACATGGTGAGAGGCATAAGAGCCATTTTTAGCCATCCTGATTTTGTAATAAGACTCTAATTTTAATTTAGCAAATTTTCAGCACTAGATATTTATAAGCATTATTTCATTTAATCCCAATGACTATGCTATGAAATATTTACTGGCTACATTTTATGGAGGACAAAATTGAGTTCAGCGAGGTCCACCTGTCTGTGGTGACACAGCCAACCAGTAGCAGAATGGGACACAAAGGTCAAGCTCCAAAGCTGGGCTTGCTGCCACCACAGCTTGCTTCCCAGGGGCAGATGTGGCCTACCCCGAATCTGAGTGGATGTGGACCTGTGTTTTTGTTCCCTGCCTCACCACATGAGGTGAGAGGAAGAAGCAGTGTAAGCACTTTGGGGACCTGTGATTGAGCTTTGATTATAATTTTTTAATTTTTTTAATATATATATATATTTTAAATAGAGACAGGGTCTCACTACATTGCCCAGGCTGGTTTCGAACTCCTGGGCTCAAGCAGTCCTCCTGCCTTGGCCTCCCAGAGTGCTGGGATTACAGCTGTGAGCCAAGGCACTCAGCCTAATTATAAATATGTAAATAAGTGTTGTCATTCATTGAAGGCATATCCTATGCCAGTCACTGCATTAAGTATTTTATATACATTCTCATTTAACCTTACTAATAATCTTATAAGGTAGGGAACAGAGGCTCAGGGACGCTACGTGATTTGTCCAAAGTCACACAGCTTCTAAGTGGCACAGATGGGATTCTAACTGTCAGATCTTAGCACACCAGCTCTTAACCTCACTGCTGTAATGGGGAATGCAACCTCAATGCTGCACTGATGGGTATTTTTGAGCATCTATTGAGTTGCCAGGCTCTGTGACAGGTGTTAATAAAACAAGTGGTGACTAAAGCACATAGGGTCTCTGAGACCATGGAGCTTTCAGGTTGGTGGGGAAGACAGGCAGGGCAGTCCCAAATGAGTGCTGAATAATGATGGAATTACAAGTGGTTAAGAGCTGGGAAGAAAAAGTACATGCTGCAAGAGACCTGGGTGTGAGGGGCAAAGGACAACCTCAGGGTCAGATATTTAAACTGAGCCCTGCAGGAGGCCTCAGCCAGGCCAAGAGGGAAGGAAAGAATCTAAGAATGTTTCCAGTAGAGGAAATGGTCTGTGCAGAGGTTCTGAGGCAAGCAGTGCTGAGCACTTCAGCCTGATCAAGGAACAGAGAATGCTGGAGTGGCTCAAGAAGAGCAAGTTAGTGCAGTGAGGATGATGAGGTCAGAGGGAGGGGGCAGAGCTGCCAAGGAAACGTGTTTTACCCTGCATGTGATGGGAAAGAGTCTAAACGGTTGGGAAGGGAAACGACATGGTCAGATTTGCATTTTAAATACAAGGTCTACATGCCTATCTGGCTACCTGAGGGAGGGCCCAAGGGGATTCTGGGGGAATAGACTGTGATAGTGGCTATCACCATTGCCCCGGGGGAGATGACAGAGCCAGCTCCAGAAAAGTGGGGAGATGTGTTCTGGAGGCGGGACTGGCAAGCTGGGTGATAGATTGCGTGTGGTGATGAGGAGGAGGAAGTCAGAGGGAACTCCCACACCCAGCAGACTGAGGGGGCCCTTCATGAGGGGGAAGGCGGACATCAGGAGCGCATTTGAACATGCCGGGTTCCAGGCATCTCCTCGTATCAAGTCAACTGGATATATAGGTCTGAGCTGGAGATTAAAATGTGGGAAGCAGTTGCATATTGATGGTATTGAAAGCCATGGGAGAAGATAACCCTTCTTCTGAGAAGAAGGAGGGTTTACAAGACAGAGAGGCCTAGGAATTCAGAAGAACGCTACCATTTAGACAGTGGCAGAAGATGGGGAGAGATGGCGCCCAGGACCTGCAGAGGTGAGGATGGAGAACGTTTCCAGGGGATGGAGAACAATATGCAGATTAGAAAGCTATTCCTGTAAATGCAAATCTGGTCTGACAGCAAGACTTGTGTCTGGACAGGAAGGAGCTGTCTCAGCTGTAAGAAGTGCCTGATGAAGTGGGGTCAAAGCAGTGTTCTCTTTCATCTTATACACTTCTGAAGCCTTTAAAAGTAGGACCATACGTTACTGTGGAGTCTTTTTTTTTTTTAAAGAATGCATTGCCGGCCAGGTGTGGTGGCTCATGCATGTAGTCCCAGCACTTTGGGAGGCCGAGGCAGGTGGATCTTGAGGTCAGGAGTTTGAGACCAGCCTGGCCAACATGGTAAAACCCCGTCTCTACTAAAGAAACAAAAAATTAGCCAGGCATGGTGGTAGGCACCTGTAATCCCAGCTGCTCGGGAGGCTGAGGCAGGAGAATCGCTTGAACCTGGGAGGCAGAGGTTGCAGTGAACTGAGATCACGCCACTGCACTCCAGCCTGGGCAACAGAGCAAGACTCCATCTCAAAAAAAAAACAAACCATATATATATATGGCTAGGCGCAGTGGCTTATGCCTGTAATCTCAGTACTTTGGGAGGCCGAGGCGGGTGGATCACCTGAGGTTGGGAGTTCAAGATCAGCCTGACCAACATGGAGAAACCCCATCTCTACTAAAAATACAAAATTAGCCGGGCATCGTGACGCATGCCTGTAATCCCAGCTGCTCGGGAGGCTGAGGCAGGAGAATCGCTTGAACCTGGGAGGCAGAGGTTGCAGTGAGCTGAGATCATGCCACTGCACTCCAGCCTGGGCAACAGAGCAAGACTCCGTTTCAAAAAAAAAAAAATACTATATATCCACCAAAACCATCCTGGTGATTATCTATGGAGACATAAAGCTGATGTCCTAGTTTCTTTTGGGGTGGATGAATCAATGCATTATTTGATATGTATTATTAGTTTGCAATCCATGTTTAAAGTAAAGTGCTCACTGGATCCTGCAGATCATTGGGGATGTTGGTAAGAGAAAATTCTTTGGGGTAGTGAAAGTGGAGGCTGGGAAGCAATGGCCTAAGGAAGGAGTGCTGAAGGAAAGAAAAAATGGGGGTGGACAGGCAAGTGCAGACAACTTGGTTGAGTTTGGTCACGAAAAGAGAGCAAGGGATTGGACTGGAAGAGGATGTGGTGTCCAGCAAAGGCTTTTTAAGATGGGAGGATGCTGAGGGAGACATAAAGAGAGGGCAAGGGATTGGGGCAGGAGAGATGACACAGTGGTCCTCGGGCAGGTGGCTGGGTAGACCAGAGTCCCCGAGCAAGCCGTGGTCCTGGCCCCTGTCCAATGCGTGTCTGTCTGCACATCCAGCCCTAGCTCATGCCAGGCCCTTGGTCAGTGTCCACTAAGGCACAACGCCGTTAAGCATGGCCACCCACTACAGACGACCAGAAGAGGGCAGCCTTGGCCTTCCAAGAAAAGCTGTAAGTGCAGGAGCCACCTCTCCAGAAGTGTACCAAAGGGTCTGTGTGATCCCATCACAGGGAGGGGGCTTAAGTCTCTCCTCGCCCCTGCAGTTGGCTGAGGGCATCCATCACTGGCTGAATCCCAGCTCAGCTATCCTCTCCCCAGCAACCTTGGAAAAAACAGAGTCAAAGACAACTCAGCAGGACTCAAGCTGCCACCACCCTGGTGCGGAACCTCCATCTCTCATTTCCTTATACGTTAAATGTGTCCTCACCAGGCTATGGTCAGAATCCCCCCAAAAAAAAATAATTACCTCACAGGGCTGTTGTGAGAATAAAATGAGATCATGTACAGAAAACGCCTGGCAAAGTGCCTGACACAACAGACGCACTGAGCAAAGGGCAGATGCTTCTCCAGTCCCCGCTGTCATCAAGGTCTCTCTCAGCCTTAACACCTCACTCTGCCCTTTCTTTTAGAGAACCAAGCACCTCCCCCTGGGGTTCCTGAAGCAGAAAACTCTAGGCAGTGGGGTTTGGTCCTGTTCTTCACCCTAGACCTCAGGGACTGAAAGGCCTCATCCCACGTGGAGGCCCAGGGCACTGCAGGAAGAACTGAGAAACGAGGACGTCCCAGCTCTGCTACCCACAAATGGCTGACCCCATGGTTTCCTCAACTGTAGAATGGCAGTCTCTCCCCCTGTGTGCCTCTAGAGCTTCATGGAAGACATGCACAAAACAAGGTGTGCAAAGCATGAACTAACCCAAAGACAAGAGGAAGCACCTCATCTACCATGACAGGCGTTAACATTCGGTCCCTGCTACAGGTTAACCTGCTCATTCTGACCATCCCACCCAAGTGCACACCTCTCCCTAACCTGGAGTCGCTCCAGCCCTGTCATCCTGCCCAGGACTCCAGGAGTCCTTTCTAGAACTCTCCTCACAACACCAGCCATATTACGCAACCATTACTAACCACCAAGAAAATAGTGCTAATGACAATATCACAAAGCAGTGCCCACTGGACTTGCTCCCACCTCAGGGCCTTTGCACTTGCTGTTCCTGCTGCCTGAAATGCCCTTTCCCTGGTTATCCACCTGGCTTGATCCCTTGGCTCTTTTGGGTCTGTATTTAAATCTCAGTGAACCATTCCCTGGTCAAACTATCTAAAAGTACAATCCTCTCTCCCAACATTCCTTACTTCCCTTTCCTGCTTTCTCTCTACAGCATTTTCCATCTAAAATACTAAATATTTTCATTATTTCATCTGTTTTTTTTTTTTTTTTTTTGTAAACAAGCTCCATGAAGGAAGGGCTTTTGTTGTTTTATTTTGTTCACTGCCAAATCCCCACCTAGAATCAACGCTTGGCCTCAGAAGAGATGCCCAATTAATATTTGCTGAATCAATAAATGAGATACTTTCAGCTCTACTTAGTTGAAACTTTATAGCTTAAATGCTTTTATCTAGCAAGGACAGAATAGAAATAAATAAACTAAGCATTCAACACAAGAACAGCAGTCTATCAATTCTGTATTGCTAGCCCTGCCTACCACAGTGACTACCACACTGTAGGAGTTCAGTAGATACTGAATGACAGTAGATAAGTAAAGTTAATTTAAAGTGGCCATGCGCGGTGGCTCACACCTGTAAACCCAGCACTTTAGGAGGCTGAGGCGGGTGGATCACCTGAGGTCAGGAGTTTGAGATCAGCCTGGCCAACATGCTGAAAGCCTATCTCTACTGAAAATACAAAAAAATTAGCCAGGTATGGTGGTGTGCGCCTATAATTCCATCTACTCGGAAGGCTGGGGGCAGGAGAATCACTTGAACCCAGGAGGCGAAGGTTGCAGTGAGCCAAGATGGCACCACTGCACTCCAGCCTGAAAATGAAAAAAATAAATCTAAAGAGAGCAGGAGGGAATGAAGACAACAGCAGAAATCAAATTAGAAAGACAGAATTGGTGGCAACAACAAAACTACAAGGACTAGTTAAGAAAATGCACCGTCACACATTATTATGATTATAAAAGGAAAAAGAAAAGAAACCAACAATATGGAGACGCTTTCGTTTTGTTTTAATTAGAAGAACATCATGTATAGCTCTGTGCCAAACAAATTTGCAAATCTCCATTAAAAAGATGAGCTTTCTACCAGGGACAAAGAAGATTCCAATCTGGAACTTCAAGGCTGACAAATTCCATGCTCGTTTCTCCCTCCCTCATCCCTTGAGACCCCTCCTGAGTGGGTGGTCTTCCCAGAGGGCAAAGACCAACTGCAGGTACCTCTTGCTCCCCAGAGCCCACCTGCACTAGCCTGGCCATGTGTGTGTTCAGTGGGCATGGAGGGTCAGCGCACCGTGGGGGCAGGGCTCACCTTGTTGGCACAGCTAAAGCCCAGCCCCAGCTGGGCCAGAACCTTCAGCACACCTGGGCTGCTGTTGCACTTGACAGCGTAAAAGGGCCGGACTCGTGGCAGGCACTTCAGAAAGCAAAAGTGCTTCCTCACTATGGCACCCAGGTCAGCCACGAAGAAGGCAGCTACCTGGTCCTGAATGACAACAAGTGGATGAATGTGAGACCCCATCCAGCTCGTACCCTGTGCATGCCATCCATCATCCTTCCAAGTACCTGACCCAGGTTCAGTTCTGGCCACAGAGCTACCCTGCTGTTAAGTTTTCTGGGCCTCCCCAAGCCTACAGGACAGAAGGCAAACTCCTCAGCCTGGCATTCAAGGCTGTGATCTAGCCCCAACCCCTCCCCTCAATGCAGCTAAAACTCCAGCTGTAGGCTGGATCATTTTCCCGCCTTCAAACCTTTGTTCCCACCATGCCCTGCAGAATACCCTCCCCATTCCTGTGTCTGGCAAAATCCTTAAAGTTTCACTCAAATACCACCCTCCCCAAACCAATAAGGCAACTCTGCTTTTAAATGCTCCCACTGCATTTGCATATGCTTCCAAGGTATCAGAACTGCATATGCATCCGTCCATTCTAGAAAAGGGTAAACTCCCTAAAGGCAGAAGCTATGACCTACAGCTCACTACCTTCCAAACACAGGTGCTCGATGAAGCCTTAAGCTAGTCCCACTGACACTGCAACCTATCCCTATGGACAACTGTTCATTGCAGATGTGCTAAAGGCCAAACGTGTATGAGACTGTGGGTGAGACCACATTACTTAAATGTGGAAGGGACCCTTCCAGAGTTCCTTCCCTGGGACTAAGTTTTCCTTTCATGCAACACTTTTTTACTCATGCCCACTTGGTGCCAAACGTTATGCTAAGGGACAGAGATAACCAAACAGTACTGTTGCTCTGAAGGAGCTTGGGTCTGGAAGAAAAGGAACCCCTTAAGTACTTACAAGTCCATTCAGCAGATGTTAGATGGCAGTTTCTACAAGGTGCAATGTGGGGGCATGGAGAAAGAAAATACAAAATCTGCCTGGGGCGATCAGGAAAAGGCAACACTGATGAGAAGCAAGGAATGACTAGAAACGGGTAAAGAGGGGAGAGGCTGAGAGAAGGATGCTGCAAGCAGAAGGAACAGCCTGGGCAAAGGCATGGTAATAGGGCACAGGGCATCACTGGGAAATGCAAATTGAGTCATTCAGCTCCAAAGGAGCATAATATATACTGTGGGGAAAGCTGGGAATGGGGCTATGGAGGCAGGGAAGCTCTGACTTGATCCTGTAGGCAGTGGGGAATTGCCAAATTCTGATTTTGAACAGGACTATCATACCTTTGGAGGGGGTGGCATGAGACAGGGAGATCAGGGGGCCTTTGGAGAGAGGAAGACTGAACTAGAAAGCGAGGTTCCACATAAGCACACTGGAGGCTTATTTAAGGAGGCAGAATTCACAGAGCTTGGTAATGCCTAGATGTGGGCGGTGAGGGAGAGCTGGCAGCAGGAGAGGAATCCCCTGTTTCTGACCTTGGAGGGCTGGGTAGAAAGGCAACATAGGAGGGGCAGGTTTGGGGGCAAGGACCAAGAATTGGGGATAAATTGAGCCCCTCTCTTGCAAACAGCAAGGATTGCGTACCAAATAAGTGAAAGGATAAGATGAGGGCCCTAGGGACCCTTCCTGAGGAGGCAGCTGATCTGTACAGGGGACCAGGGACCCACCCCCATTCCCAGCCCCTCACCGTGGCGGCCTGTGAGGCCCCCAGAGTGAGTTCCTTCAGCAGGTCTCGGGTACTGAAGCCCTCCTCCACCATCACAAAGTCCGATTCACTCAGGTAGCCAGCCATGCCTTGCAGGAGGAGCTGACGGGCTGGATGGAGCCGCTGCTGCAGCCGCCGCCTTAGAAAGTATGCAACACACTGCAGGGCGGGGGGAGATGAAGGGAACCGCTGGGGGGCCGGCTCTGCTGCCCCACTCGCCTCCCGAGGTCAGGGATCCCAATCCCGTCACAACCCGCCCCCAGCACAAGCCCGGGGTTCACTAGGCAAGGGTGGAGAAAGTCAAGAATCCCGGATTTCAGACGGAAACAAGGCACCGTATGCCCAAATGTCACTGCCTCTCCGAGTCAGTTGCCCCATCTGTAAAATGGATGAATTGTTTTGGAGAGCTTTCCCAGTTCTGAAATTCTGGATTTCAGGAAAGAGTGAGAGAGAGATGGAACAGAAAATCTGAGAAACTTGGGTGGGGAAGTTTCCAGGGCGCCCCAGTCTTGACCACGCCCACCTAGAGGGTAGCCGGTGGCCACGCCAAGGCTTCTCAGCCTAAGAGCAAGAGCTTAAGTTCGAGTCCGCTCTCTACTGCTTGACCTCGGGTACCCTCTGACCCTTTCGGAGCCGCAGTTTCCCCAATTGTAAATGGGGGCTGGACTGATCCTGACGTGCTAGAATTCTAGGCGTGCCTGGGGACGCCATGCGGTGGGTGGGGGCCGCAAGCTCCTGGGAGAGAACGGAAGGCCGAGGTTTTTTCTGTCCGAGTGGCTCCTACCGAGTGCAGGGCCGAGGTCCCCCCAACCCCCAGGGCCCCTTACCAAGCTCCGTCCTCCTTCGCGGGGGCCAGAGCCAGGCGCGCTGCTAGGGGGGGTCGCCGGTGACCTCGAAACTTGTGCAACACCCCGAGGAGGAGTGGCAGTTGCGGAGCCGAGGCCCCTGCTGACAGGAGGCAGAAGAGGCAGGGGGGCAGGTCAGCACCAGGGCGGAGGGCGTCCGCTCCCCGAGGCTCCCCAGGCCACTTTCCGCACTCGCCTTAAAACGCATTTACACGGCTTCGGCCCATAGGTCTCCCCAGCGAGTGAATCGGATCCTCGGCGCTTCCGCTCTCTCGCTCCCCCGGGCTCGGGTCCCGCGGCCTGCGCCCCGCCCGCCCAGCAGCCACCGACCCCCCGCGCCCCGCCTTCCGCCCGCCGCTCACTTATATAACCCCGCCCAGGCCCCGCCCATAGCGCCGAGGCCCTGCCTCCGCTTGGCCGTAGCCCTGGCAACCGGGTGCCGCCATCCCATTGGTCGATTCCGACATAAAGCACTCAGCTCTGCTCGTCCGTGCCGTAGTCTTCTCCCCCGGAGTCCTGGCGGTGGCTACCTCACGCTGGGAAATCAGAACTACAGGGCCGCCGCCACGCGGGTGGGACACTTAGATCCTGCATCTTAGGTCTTAGAGAGTGGGCAGGACCAGGAAGCCTTTTCTGCCTCTGCCTCAACTTACTTCGTGGTCCCGCTCTTGTCTGCCGCAGGAACTGCTCACTCATCTCTCGAAACCCAGTTCCAATGACATGTCCTTGTATTACTTTGTAATAAAATTCTTTTTATTTAATTGCCTCTTCCAGGCATCTTCCCCGACTCCAACTCAAAACGCATCTAAAATGTCTTCAGAGAACCTTTTTGTGACTTTCCCAGTTCAGGGCAATCCCTCCCTTTATCTCATCCTCTGAACCCGGCAAACTCTTACTCACCTCTCAAAAGAAATGTGATTCCTTCTCCAAGAAGCTTTCCCGGACTTCCTCAACTCAAAGCATTTCTTCCATACCGAAAGCTGCTGCTCACCCATCAAAGTCCTGTATAATGTCACCTCTGTTGAACCTTCCATGACTTGCCTGGCCCCAAGGAACACAGCATTTAGTCTGTCTGGACCCCTCACTCATTTGGTTCTTGTTACTCATAGCCTGAGATTCCTGTTGTTATTTTACACTTCTTGTTTGGTTACACTTTGCATCTAGTTTGTGATTTCCCAAGGGCAAGGACTGAATACCCTGCTCAAGTGCCTGGTGCCTGGCATAGACAAGAATGCTGAAGAAGATTCAATAGCTGTGTTACTCAAAAGCTGATTCAAAAGTTCATCTGGAAAAGTAAGTGTACAAGAACATTCAAGACACTCTTTTTGCCCAGGCTGGAGTGCAATGGTGCGATCTCAGCTCACTGCAACCTCTGCCTCCTGGGTTCAAGCGATTCTCCTGCCTCAGCCTCCCAAGTAACTGGGATTATAGGCACATGCCACCACGCACAGCTAATTTTGTATTTTCAGTAGAGATGGGGTTTCACCATGTTGGCCAGGGTGGTCTTGAACTCCTGACCTCCAGTAAGCTACCTGCCTCGGCCTCCCAAAGTGCTGGGATTATAGGCGTGAGCCACCGTGCCTGGCCAAAACTACCATCTTTAAAACAGTATGGTGCTGGAGCAGGAAGAGACAGTGGTAAAACAGAACAGAGTCTACAACAGTCCCATATACATTGGAGATTGGTACACAATGAAGGCAGCATTTCACATCAATGAAGCCAAAGGGCTTTTGGTCTACCATATGTCTTCATGTCCCCTGCTAGGCTGTGGGCTTTTTTTTTTTTTTTTTTTTTTTTTTCTCTTTTGAGACAAGGTCTGGCTCTGTCACCCAGGCTGGAGTGCAGTGACATGACCTCAGCTCACTGCAACCTCCACCTCCCAGGCTCAAGTGATCCTCCAACCTCGGCCTCCCAAGTAGCTGGGACTACAGGCGCATGCCACCATGCCTTGCTGATTTTTGTATTTTTTGTAGAGACAGGGTTTCGCCGTGTTGCCCAGGCTGGTCTCAAACTCCTGAGCTCTAGCAATCTGCCCGCCTCAGCCTCCCAAAGTGCTGGGATTACAGGCGTGAGCCACCGTGCCCAGTGGGCTGTAGACTTTTTTTTAAATCAGAGGCACTTCTTGTCCCGCCTTAGTATCTCCCTAGGACACTCTGCACAACCTAGTTAGAACATGCTCAGTACACAAATGGTGCGGGGCAGGGACTAGAGGCAGGGAGAGCCATTTTCTACTCCCTACCCAGCTGGGACATATAATTGCTGGGTGTCCTTGGCTGAGTCACCCTAACTGGATCTGGGTCACTTCTGCCTGGCTTGATTTCCCCCTGTGAACTGAGAGGTTTCAGACTGATTTCTCTGGGCCCTTCTGCCTGGAACCATCTTGTTTTCTATGCATAGGAGTAACATTTCAGGAGGCAGCTTTATAGGACAGTCATTTGCAGGCCCTTTCTTTGAGATTAGTAGTCATTTGCAACATAGTATAAGAACAAGTATCTACCAATCAGGAAGGGTAGATTAGGACGGCCATGGCAGAAACCTTAAAAGATTAGACTGAGAGGGCCGGGCACGGTGGCTCACGCCTGTAATCCTAGCCAAGGCGGGAGGATCACGAGGTCAGGAGATTGAGACCATCCTGGCTAACATTGTGAAACCCCATCTCTACTAAAAATACAAAAAAAAATTAGCTGGGTGCGGTGGCGGGCGCCTGTAGTCCCAGCTACTCGCGAGGCTAGGGCAGGAGAATGGCATGAACCCAGGAGGCAGAGCTTGAGGTGAGCCGACATCACGCCACCGCACTCCAGCCTGAGTGACAGAGCGAGACTCTGTCTCAAAAAAAAAAAATTAGACTGAGAGGAGAGGAGCACCCGAATAACTTTGGCTCTACTTTTGGTTAAATCATTCTCTGAGCTGTCTGCATTTGGATGTCATGGTCTGGGTCTGCCCTACCAGCTTTTTTCATCACCTAGTAGGCACATAATAGGTACATTCAATATGTTTACTGAATGAATCAATAGAGATAAGAAGAAACGAGCCAGAATCCAGTCTGTCCATTTGGAATCTATCAAGAGTAAGCAATCAGAGCAGAAAAATCTGCACCCTGGACTGAGTACAGATAGGCTGTGGCTTTTTCTTTTTTCCCTGCTTGTTATGTGATGTCATTAAAACTCCATGACAACCCTATGTCACAGGAGCCACATTTGTTCTCATTTTACAGATGAGGAATATAAAGCTCAGAAAAGTTCAGTAACTTGCCCAGGATCACACAGCAAGTAAAGGTAAAGACTAGATTTAAATACAAGGCAATCCTGACCTTTAACCTTTATGCTTGACTGGCAATCAGTGGCTGAGAATTCTGGCCCCAGCTAAACAAAAGTTACACACTCATCCTGCCAGCATCCAACCCAAAAGCTGGTAGCTTCTCTTCTGCTTGTCTCTCATGCTACTGCTGTCGTAGCATCTATGATTGCTGTGCTGAGCCCTCAAGAACATGGAGCGGAAGCAGGATAAAAATCTTCTGATCTCTAGTCAGAATCATGTCAGCCAAGTCAATCTATTCTTCATAAACCAAGAGTAATCATAGTCACAAACATTGCAATAATAAAAATGCCTTACTAGTACATAGAACTGGAGAGTGTGAAAAATACTTTCCTGTTCATCATTTTATTCAGGCTTCCCAAAATTCCACCAGTATTAATTTCTTAGGGATGCCGTAACAAAGTACCAAAAATGAGTGGCTTAAAATAACAGAAATGTATTGTCTCCAGTTATGGAGGCTAGGAGTCTGGAGTCAAGGAGTTGGCAGGGCCATGCTCTGTCTGATGGCTCTAGGAGAGAATCTTTCCTTGCTTCTTCTAGCATGTGGTGTTAGCTGGCAATCTTTGGCATTCCTCGGCTCGTAATGCATCACTCCAGTCACATGGCCATCTTCTCCTTGTGTGTCTTCATATGATCTTCCCTCTATATGTGTTTGTATCTGGGTCCAAATTTCCCCTTTTAATAAGGATGCTTATCATATGGGATTAGGGTCCACCCTAATGACCCCATTTTAACTTGATTACCTCTGCAAAGTTCTGTTTCCAAATAAGGTCACATTCTGTGGCACTGGAGGTTAGGACTTAAAAATAACTTTTTACAAGGACACAGTTCAACCCATAACACCACCAAACACTTCTTTTTTCATAATTGACCAAAATATAGATCCATGATGACATCTAGTTGCGAGGTAGGTGGGAAGACATGGTCTTTAGTTGGGTACATTGCTGTTCCTCCTACCCCCCAATAAAATCAAAATACTAATGAAGACAAGGAGAGAAGATAGTCTGTGGTAACTAGTAGGGAAGAGTATTTCTCCCTTTTAAAGATCAGTATACCATCGGGTGCGGCAGCTCATGCCTGTAATCCCTGCACTTTGGGAGGCTGAGGCAGGTGGATCACTTGAGGTCAGGAGTTCAAGACCAGCCTGGCCAACATAGTGAAACCCCATCTCTACTAAAAATACAAAAAATTAGCTGGGCACGGTGGTGGGCACCTGTAATCCCAGGTACTGGGGCGACTGAGGTGGGAGAATCGCTTGAACCCAGGAGGCAGATGTTGCAGTGAGCCAAGATTGCACCACTGCAATCCAGTCTGGGCAACAGAGCGAGACTCCATCTCTAAAAAAAAATAAAAGTAAAAAAATAAAGATCAGTATATCAGTTGCTATGGTTTGAATGTGTCTCTCAAAAAGCTTGGGTTGTAATTTAACACCCAGTGCAACAGTGTTGGGAGGTGGGGCCTAATGGGAGGTGTTTAGGTCATGAGGGCTCCACCACCATAAATGGATTAATGCCAATTATAAAAGGGCTCAAGGCTGTGAGTTCAACCTCTTGCTCTCTCTTGCCCTCTCCGCCACCTTCCACCATGAAATTTTGCAGCAAGAAGGCCTCCACTAGATGCAGCTCCTCAGTCTTGGACTTCCCAGCCTCCAGAGCCATGAGCCAATTTTCTGTTCATTATAACTTACACAGACTCAGGTATTCTGTTTCAACAGCACAAAATGGACTAAGATACCAGTTCAGAATGAGTATGGAATTTATTCCATAGGGAGTAGACAGAGAAGTAAACAAACGTTATTTGAGCACCTATTGTGTGACAGACATCATACTGAATGTTTACAAACACATGATTGCATTTAATCTTTAGATAACCCTGTAAGACAGGCATTATTAGCCCCATTTTACAGGTGAGAAAATTGGGATTAAATCCTTTGTCTAAGGTTACCCAGCTAGTGAGTATCAGAGTGGAAACTTCACTCTGGTCTGTCTGACTATGCCAGTGAGATGGGCTCTGAGAATAAGGCATGAAGCTCAGAACAAAGAATGACAACACTAGGCCAAGAGCAAACAGCAGGAGACCTGAGTAGTGGCTGGAACCGAGGTTCAGACACCAGATAAATTGGCAGAAAGGGCACCAACCCAAAGTCACCACTGCAAACTCCTTGAAGGCATCAGTGAAATGGAGACCCTGAAGTAACTAGAAACCAGAAAGAGAAAAGCAGCCTTAGGACTTTGCAAGGTCAGAGCTACTTGCAAATTAAGGATGGAAATGAATCATAACAGTGGCCACAATCTATTGTGCATCTACTATGCTCTAGGCACTAACAGCTAAGAACCCTAGAGAGGTTACTATCACGCAGCCTTGTATGAAGATTTATATAACTCTGGGCCAGGTGCGGTGGCTCACGCCTGTAATCCCAGTACTTTGGGAGGCTGAGGCGGGCGGATCACCTGAGGTCAGGAAGTTGAGACCATCCTGGCCAACATGGTGAAACCCTGTCTCTACTAAAATACAAAAAATGGCGGGTGCCTGTAATCCCAGCTACTGGGGAGGCTGAGGCAGGGGAATCGCTTGAACCTGGGAGGTGGAGGTTGCAGTGAGCCGAGATTGAGCCACTGGACTCCAGCCTGGGGACAGAGCAAGACTCCATCTCAAAAAAAAAAAAAAAAAAATATATATATATATATATATTTGTATAACTTTGACTGGGTGCAGTGGCTCACGCCTGTAATCCCAGCACTTTGGGAGGCCGAGGCAGGCAGATTACTTGAGGTCAGGAGTTCAAGACAAGCCTGGCCAACATGGCGAAACCCCGTCTCTACTAAAAATACAAAAAGAATTAGCCAGGTGTTGTGGCACATGCCTGTAATCCCAGCTACTTGGGAGACTGAGGCGGGCGAATTGTTTGAACCCAGGAAGTGGAGGCTGCAGTGAGCTGCGATTGTGCCACTGCACTCCAGACTGGGTAACAGAGTGATACATCTCAAAAAAAAAAAAAAAAAGAAAGAAAGATTTATATAATTTTTAACTCAATAACCCTAAGAGGTATGTGCTGTTTAGTAACCCTATGTTGCAAGGGAGGAGACACGCATAGAGAGGCTAACTAACTTGCTCAAGGTCACACAGAAAATAAGGAGCACCTCTGCACTATGTACACTTCCTCATCTTCACAACAAGCCTGCAAGGTGGGAACTATTATCTCATTCCACAGTGGAGGAATCTGAGGCCCAGGGAAGCCAAGTGATTTGCCTAAGATCACACAGCAGGTAAGTGGCAGAGCCTGGACTCAAACTCAGGGCTGTTCCCTGGTGAGAAATTTGAAATGGAGAGGCCCAGGATCATGTTAGAGCAAACCCTGGGGCCCCAGCTCTTCAAATCCTGAATTCTAATTGTTAGAGCTGTCTGTGTCCCCTTGATACAGGAGCAGGCAGGCAGAGGCCCTGCCTGGACCTTGGAACTCAGCCTAGGATCCAGCACTGAGAAGACAAAGCTCAAGTGTGTTGACTGAATTGGGGATTATACTCACAACTCTTCCCTAGACAGACAAGATGCTAAGAGGCTGAATGTGGTAATTTGGATTTCTTTGTGTTTATTTTCATTCTCTTTTAGGCTACACACAAATGTGAAAAAAATAATAATAGTGTGTCACAATTAAGGAATTCATACAGTTTCTCTGAAGCCAGACCTGAGTCATTTCTAACAAATGTGATGAGAAAACAACAACTATTTAAAAAAATAATACTCAGCTGAAAATTCTCACTTTCTCCAGCTGCTGTCTTCAGAGCCACCTGGGAGGGGAATAAACAAGGCTGTTGACTACAGCTCTGTTCCATATTCTCTGATGGTTCTCAGGCTTGGGCCTGCATCAGAATCACCTGGAGGGCTTGTGAAAACACACATTGCCAGGCCTTTTTCCAGAGTTTCTGATTCAACAGGTTTGGGGTGGCCCTGAGAATATGTATTTCTTTTTTTTGAGACGAACTTTTTGTTCTTGTTGCCCAGGTTGGAGTGCAATGGCGTGGTCTCGGTTCACTGCAACCTCCGCCTCCCGGGTTCAAGTGATTCTCCTGCCTCAGGCTCCCAAGTAGATGGGATTACAGGCACTTGCCACCATGCCCAGCTAATTTTTGTATTTTTAGTAGAGACAGGGTTTCACCATCTCGGCCAGGCTGGTCTCGAACTCCTTACCTCAGGTGACCCACCAGCCTCAGCTTCCCAAAGTGCTGGGATTACAGGTGTGAGCCACCGTGCCCAGCCAAGAATATATAGTTCTGACAAGTTCCCAGGTGAAGCTGATACTACCAGTCCAGGAACCACACTTCGAGAGCCCCTAACCTAAACAGACCTGAAGCACAGCAGGCAAAGAGATCAAAGCTGTGTACCTTTGAAAGAAGGCATCAAGTCCTTGCCCCAACCCCTCTCTGGCAAGGAGGTCTGGTGGGCCAAAAACCAACCTGGGCTGGAAGGCTATACTATCTCCAGACAATAGGAGCACATCCATAAATATACACACCTACTATGGACCCACAGAGATTTAAAACAAAAAAAAAATTGTTTTAAATAGGAGTACACACTTCAGGGGTATATAAGCTTGAATCTATCTCCTGGGGCAACCCTCATTTACTGTGTGACCTTGGCAAAGTTACTTATCTTCTGTGAGCCTCACTGTATTCATCTGTAAAATGAGCATAATAAGACTGCCTGCTTCCAAGGGCTGCTGTAAGAAATTTGTGAACATGTAAAATCTCCTGCCTAGTGCCTGGCATGTACATTCACAAATGCATTTTATTTTTTTTAGACAGAGTCTCGCTCAGTCACCCAGGCTGGACTGCAGTGGCACAATCTCGGCTCACTGCAGCCTCTGCCTCCCAGGTTCAAGCAATTCTCATGCCTTAGCCTCCCGAGTAGCCAGGATTACAGGTGCACCACCACACCTGGCTAATTTTTGTATTTTTAGTAGAGATGGGGGTTTTGCCATGTTGGCCAGGCTGGTCTCGAACTCCTGTCCTCAAGTGATCCACTCACCTTGGCTTCCTAGAAAATGCATTCAAAACAGTAGCTATTTGCATTATCAGCCTGAGCCAGAGTGCATGGGGCAAGAGAAGAAAATTCAGAATGGTTTCAGAGGATACAGCTGGGGCAGGATGGGAGCAGCAGCCCCACAGGGAGGTTTAGGAGGTGAGCTGAGAAACACCTAACAGGGCCCAGATGCTCAGGAAGTGGGGCAGCACACTATGGGGTGGGGTAGAATTCCATTTCCCCTTGGGTTTTCACAGGGGCAGAGGTTGATGTGCAGAGCATTGAGTCATGCAAGCCCCACCCAAACTGGACCTCTTTTTAAATTGCTATAGTAGTCATGTTCTCTTGGAAAGCTGTTCACTCACGCCAAGAAAGAGCAGACCCAGGCAGCCATGTCTACACCTCAGGATGCTCTGCTCCCCTCCCCCACTGCTGAGGGACTCATAATTGGGCACCACATCCCTATGCCTCCAGTTAGCTGACCAATCAGAGACACAGTGACTGGAGCCGGGTGAAAGAGTGAGATCTGGGGTCAGTGGAGTCCACCTGAGAGAGAGCCAGAGTTTGCCCTGTGTCTGAGGCTTCCAGCCATGCCTGGTGTCCCTGAGAGATTCTGAGTCCTTTCAGCAAGCCTCCCTCACAGAGGCAGCACAGCAGAGTCCTCAACCACAAGGACACAAGGAGTCATGCTTCCTACTCTTCAACCCAGGCTCCACCATTTATCCAATAGTGTGACCCTGGGGAAGTTACCTAGCCTCTCTGTGCCTCGTTGTCCTCATCTGTAGGATGGAGATCATAAAACTGCCTACTTCATAGGGTTGATATGGTAAGCAAAGCGGTAACCACGTGCTCTAGTTTGAATGTTGGTGTCCTCCCAAAATTCATATGTTGGAATCTAATACCCAATTTGATAGTATTAAGGGTGGAGCCATTGAGAGGTGATTAAATCATTAAGGGAGGCCCTTGAGTCTTTCACCACGTGAGGATACAGAGGAAAGTGTCATCTTTGAAGTAGAGAGCAAGTTCTCACCAGACACCAAATCTGCTGGCACGGGCTGGGCACAGAGGCTCACGCCTGTAATGCCAGCACTTTGGGAGGCAGAGGCGGGTGGATCACCTGAGCCCAGGTGTTCAAGACCATCCTGGGCAACATGGCAAAGCCCTGTCTCTACAAAAAATACAAAAAAAAAAAATAATAATAAGCTGGTGGTGGTGGCGTGTGCCTGTAGTCCCAGCTACTTGGGAGACTGAGGTGGGAGGATCATCTGAGCCCAGAAGTCAAGGCTGCAGAGAGCCATGATTGTGCCACTGCACTCCAGCCTGGGCAACTGAGCGAGACCCTGCCTCAAAAAAAAAAAATCTGCTGGCATGTTGATCTTGGACTTCCCATCCTCCAGAGGTATGAGCAATACATTTCTGTTGTTTATAAATGACCCAGCCTCAGGCACTTTGTTATAGCAGCACAAATGGACTAAGACAGGACTCTTATGTGGTTGTAATCAGATGGCAGCCTGGACTAGAGTCACCCAGCGGCTCAACTGGGACACTGGGATAGCTGGGCCTTTCTCCCTCTTTGTGTATGTCAGGGCCCCATTATGGGGTTTTCACTTGGTCTCACAGCAGGGGAGCTGGACCTCTTACCTGGTGGAACAGGACTCCTAAGAGCTCAAAGGCAGAGCTTGCCAGGTCTCCTGAAAATCTCAGGTTCAGAACTGGCACAGCATCACTTTCTCTGCATTCTACTGGTTAAAGTGGGTCAGAGAGTTGTCCCAGATTCAATGTGAGATGGGACTACACAAGGCACATATATTGGGAGGCGTGGTTCATTTTTGGAGACTAGCTGCCATAAAATCCATCAATATCTATGTGTCCACTGTCCCTACCCTGTCAAAGTCATCATCCCTAGCCTGGATGTCTGCAATAATTTTCTAAATAATCTCCCTGTACTGCTCTTAACCTTCCACCAATCTAGCCCAAACACTGCAGCCAGGGTGTTCTTATGAAGGTGATATGAAAATGCAAATTAAGTAAAGATTTTGCCTATTAAAAACCCTGCAATGACCTCCCTTTGCTCTTGGAGTAAAGTCTCAGATCTTTAATAAAGCCTATGAGGCCCTTCATCCAGGACCCTGCCCCAGCCTCACGTCTACCGGACACTCTCCTGGCCACCATTTTCCCAGCCTTTCTCCAGCTGCTGCTGCTGTTGCTGCTGCTTCTTCTGCTGCTGCTGCTGCTGCTTCTTCTTTCTTCTTTCTGCTTCTTCTTCGATTTCTTCCTCTTCTTCCTCTTCCTTCTTCCTTCTTCCTCTTCCTCTTCCTTCTTCCTCTTCCTCCTCCTTCTTTCTTTCTTCTTCCTCTTCTTTCTTTTCTTCCTTCTTCCTCTTCTTCTTCCTCTTGTTCTTCCTCTTCTTCTTCTTCCTCTTCTTCCTCCTCTTCCTCTTCTTCCTCTTCTTGTTCTTTCTCTTCTTCCTCCTCTTCTTCTTGCTGCTGCTACCTCTCTTCTTCTTCGTTCTCCTTCTTCTTCTTTGAGATAGGCCTCTCTCTCTCACCTACACCTAAGCTGGAGGGCAGTGGCACAATCACAACTCATTGCAGCCTCAGACTCCTGGTCTCAAGGGTCCTTCCACCTTAGCCTCCAAGTAGCTGGGACTACAGGCATGTGCCACCATGCCTGGCTAATTTTTTTTAGTGATGAGGGTCTAACTATGTTGCCCAGGATGGTCTCGAACTCCTGGGCTCCAGTGATCCTCCCCTCTCAGCCTCCCAAGTAGCTGGGACTGCAGGTGTGAGCCACCGCACCCAGCATTTCCAATTTATTGAACCTGCCATGCTTCTTCCTTTCTTGGGACCTCTGTACTTGCTGTTCCTCTGGGACATTTTTTCCACCTCTTCACCTGACCAACTGCTGCTCATCCTTTAGGTCTTGGCTGAAATGTCCTTTCCTCAGAGAGGCTGTCCCTGACGCTTTGGATCACTCAACGCATTTCTTCATTTTGAGTAGGAGAAAACCCAACTCAAACTGTCTCAAGCAAAAAGGGCATTCATTGCCTCATGTGACGAAGTCACTGAGGGATAAAAGTTGATGCAAAGACTAAATCCAAGAGCTCAAAAATGTCACTGAGGATCTGTTCTGCTTCAAGTCTCAGTGCTGCCTTCCTTGGAGTGGGCTTCTACCTCAGGCAGGCTCTCAGCACCCCCCCCACACACATGCCCTTATCCTCCACTCCACCCTGGACCCCAGCCACTGCCTCCTAGGCCAGGTTCCTTGATGTGCACATCTCTGATTGGCCAGACCTGGGGCTTGAGCCCCTTGCCCAAGATGAGATCAGCCCCATTCTTACCATATAGAATGAGAGTGGGAAAGGTATGGTTCTCCAGTAGAAAAATGGGGTGTTGTAACATGAAAAGGGGGGATGAATTCTAGCCAGGAAAAAAATGCCGATGGATTCGCTTATTCTGTTTGTCAGTACCCTGAGTGTTGCCCTTACGTACTGGGGCACTCTTTTTGTCTTTTATTATTGTTTGTTTATTCTGTTGTTGTTGTTGTTTGGGGGTTGTTTTTTCTTTTTGTTTTTGTTTGAGACAGGGTCTTGCTCTGTCCCCCAAGCCGAAGTGCAGTGACACAATCACGGCTCACTGCACCCTCTATCTCCTAGGCTCTCATGATCCTCCCACCTTAGCCTCCTGAGTAGCTGGGACTACAGGCATGCACCACCATGCCTAGCTAGTTTTCAAAATTTTTTGTAGAGAAGAGGGTCTCCCTATGTTACCCAGGCTAGTCTTGGACTCCTGGGCTTAAGTAATCCCCCCACCACTGCACCCAGCCCCAGGGCACTCTTTTGCCTTAGGATCTTTGCACAGGCTACCCCTTCTGCCTGAAATGCTTTTTAAAAAATATAATAATATAAATCCATTTTGCTTTTTTGTTGTTGTTGAGACGGAGGCTCGCTCTGTCGCCCAGGCTGGAATGCAGTGGCACAATCTCAGCTCACTGTCTCTCGGGTTCAAGCAATTCTCATGCCTCAGCCTCCTGAGTAGTTCCAGGATTATACGTTCACATCACCATGCCCAGCTAGTTTTTTGTATTTTTAGTAAAGATGGGGTTTCACCATATTGTCCAAGCTGGTCTTGAACTCCTGACCTCAAGTGATCTGCCCGCCTCAGTCTCTCAAAGTGCTGGGATTATAGGCATGAGCCACTGCACCCAACCTATAAATCCTTTTTTTAAAAAAAGTTTTATCTTGAAATTCATACAGAAACTTTCCAAAAATAGTATATATCTTTCACCCAGATTTCCCAAATGTTAACATGTTGACAATTTTGCTTTCCATTCAAATATATATATATATATTTGTGTGTTTGTGAATACATGGATGGATAGATATGGATAGACAGAGGTATAAATTATTTATTTTTTCTAAACTGTTGGAGAGTAAGTTGCAGACATAAAGCCATTTTACACCTAAATATGTCCATGTGTATTTTGTCTAGAATGTGTTTCTGAAGGGGTGGACTGCTCTTCCACACCTGTGGGTGTTTCTTGTCAGGTGGGACAAGAGACTGAGAAAAGAAAGAGACACAGAGACAAAGTATAGAGAAAGAAAAGTGGGCCTAGGAGACCGGCGCTCAGCATACGGAGGACCTGCGCCAGCACTGGTCTCTGAGTTCCCTTAGTATTTATTGATCATTATCTCTGACATCTCGGAGAGGGAGATATGGCAGGACAATAGGGTAATAGTGGGGAGAGGGTCAGCAGGAAAACATGTGAACAAATGTCTGTGTGTCATAAACAAGGTTAGAAAAGGTGCCTTTACCTTCCCATTTTAGGGGAAAGAATGATCTGAACTTCCTATGCAAAGTAGAATGATGATTATCATTCTCCTGATAAGAAATAAAATAAGTAGCTTCCAGGCATTCCTTTCCACCAAAGGAGCAATTGTTTTTTAAATAGCCCTTTGGTGCCCAGTCTATTACTAAACCGTATGAGTCATTTTTTAATATTACTGCATGTGAGTTAACACAATCTTCCCAAATTAAAGTTTTAGATGGGCCCTCAAAATTTTTAGGGCATGGTTTTCCTGCAGGTTTATATTGAAAGTATGGGGTATCTCCCATTACTCCCCCTTTCATTTGTTTTAAAGGAGAAAGGGAGAGGCCAGAGACTAAATGTCCTGGTTCTTCTGTAGCTGATCTCTCCGGAAGATAAGCAGCCTAGACTTGAGTTTTTAGATGGATACAACCAGGTGCATGTCTGAGGCACAGAGGCGGGTATTTATAACCTATGGTAACATTAAATGCAATGCCTTCTTCTCCTGGTTGAGCAGGGCAATGGTCATCTGTAGCTCTAGGCATCTACACACTATCGTTAGTGTAGATTTTTGCGGGAGCATCAATCTAGGCGAGAGGTCGAATAAGTGGAGGAAAAGGCACATAAGCCCAATAAGAATAATTTTGTGTAGAAGGTAAATTAGTGTGAGAGGAAACTGGTGAGACAGAAAGTATAAGGAGGAGAATCATTAAATAAAACCTATTGTAAGTGAGATTGAGTGCTGAAGGAGGAAGAGAAGAACAGAGGGATATTATTTTCAGGCTAATAGAAATGGTGAGATTTTTAGGTTTGTAAGGAGAAAAAGAGAGGTAATTAGAAGTGGGATTAGTTAGATGGGTCTCCGTTGCCATCAGGGAGGATTGGATCAGACCCATTGTGATTTGGTGTGCCTGCTTCTGAGGAGTCGGCACAGATCTCACCACGTCTGAGGGCAGTCTCTGACACAGACATCTTTTCTTTGTGGTTTTTGTTTGATGATCTCCTGGTGAAACACAAGCATATCCTCTTTCCTACGTTAAGTAGAATAAGAGACAATATTCAAAGGTTTGGGGAAACCCTGTAAGGCAGTAATTACAGCAATTAACTCTGCCTTTTGAGCAGAGGTATAAGGGGTAGAAATAAGCTTGTCAATAGGTCTTAAATAATTAATGTTATCTAAAAGTTTTTGGAAGTCATTTAAAGTTTTCAAAGAATCTCTCTTAATTTGAACTTTTTGAGGCTGAATACGTTGTTTATCGACCACCATTCCTAAATATTGAACAGGAGTGGTCTGTTGAATTTTATCCTGAGTGATGTGTAATCCAGCCTCTGTAACACAGCGGCTTAAAATTTGATAACAGTCAATTAATTCTTTATTAGTGGGGGCAGCAATTAAAATATCATCAGTATAATGAAGAATATAGGCCTGGGGAAATTGGGCTCGCACTTGTCCGACATAAAGCTGGCAGATTGTAGGGCTATTCAGCATTCCCTGAGGAAGTACTTTCCATTGATAACGAGCTGCAGGCTCCTGACTATTGATAGATGGTACAGTAAAAGCAAATTTTTTACAATCCGATTTATGTAAAGCAATATGAAAAAACAATCTTTAAGATCAATAACTATGAGAGGCCAATTTTTAGGTATTAAAGCAGGGGCAGGCATGCTGGGTTGTATGGCTCCCATAGGTTTAATTACAGCGTTAATAACCCATAAATCGGTTACCATCTGCCACTTGCCTGATTTCTTTTTTACTAGAAACACAGGAGAATTCCAGGGGGAAAGAGAAGGTTCCACATTTCCAAGTTGTAACTGTTCAGAAACCAATTGAATTAAAGCCTCCAGATTTTCTTTAGAAAGCGGCCACTGCTGAATCCAAACAGGTGTGTCAGATTTCCATTGTAAAGGGATAGGATCAGGAGGCATGGCAGTGGCCACCACTAAAAAGGATAATCTAAACCATTACTGTCTTATTTTATAGTAATTGGGAGGGGTTTAGTAATCCCTTCATGCTTTGGACCGAGACCTAGCCCAGGAACAAACCCAGGTTTTTCATCATATGCTGACTGGGAACACTATGAGAGTTATATGGAATATTAATTTTAGCCTCAGTATCTACTAGGCCCTCAAAACTTTTTTCCTTGAATGTGTATGGTGAAGGTGGGCCGTTGTTTAGAAATTATATTAATCCAACAAGTGGCCTTTTTACCACCGGAGTCTATCCCAGGGCCATGTGTCTTATCTGCTTTGTTTAAAACGATATTAGGTAGTAAAAACAATTGAGCCTGTTTAACAGTAGTAAAAGAAACAGGAGCTTGGCCTGGGGCACGTAATTTACCCCAAGCTCTCATACACACCTTTGTTACTTGTTTTGTGGTAAGAGCATCAAAGCCTACTTGGACATAAGTATCAGAGAAACTACTGGAGCCTGTGAGCTGAGCCTGAGTAGTTAGAATGCCATTAGTCTGATTTCGCTGAGACTGCACATGGGCCTCCTCTGCCCACCAGGCTGAGATGGGGTTAGAACAGCTTTTTGCCAAAAGGTCCAAGTCTAAAGGAAGTAAAGTGACCTCCATACAAAAAGTTTGTAATACCATTTTAACCTAAGGAGAAGTAGGACCATACTGACTGAGTACAAGCATCCTTAAATTCTTTAAAAAAAAAAAAGTAAGGTTGAGCAGTGCATATTGACGCAGACCGGTTGAGGAACCGAAACGACAGGAGGGTGAGGGGCTGTCGTGGATGGGGGAGGGCCTGGAGAATTATAGGTAAATTGTAGTTTGGTCCTGGAGCCATTAGCTAACTCCGAAGGTTTGAAGAGACAAGAATTAGCATATCTATGGTCCTGGGCTGTGTGAGTCACGGCCGCGGGAGCTTCAAGCACCAGCTCTTCATGAAAAGAAAATAAGTAGGGGATAACTTTAAGCCAAAGTCACCTGAGTTAGACATTGAATTTTCAGCATCGTTAGGTGGGAGAGGAGTAGCCGAAGGAAGAGGCTGATCAGATAATGAAGGCCGTGCGGGAGAGGAAAGTTGAGGAGGTATTAGGACGGCACGTACCAAGGCCTAATCACCCCAAACAGTGACGGGAACATAATTCCCTGCTGGGGCGAGCTCCCAGAATGTTGAACCAACACGATTCCATACTTTTACATATACGGTTCCTTTTTCAGGAAACCAAGGACAGTATTTTTCCAAAGCCCTGAATAGAGTGACCATAGTTTCCATGGTTACTCAGAGCCTTCCCTGTTTTAACAGGTCTACATCTAAGGATCCTTTTTCTTCTAATTTTAATGTTTCAGTATATATCACCTCCTGTAATTGATTATAGTCAACATTTTGTGTTGACCGAGCCGTTACTGGCTCTGCTACATATTTACAATGTGAACTTTCCATTCCTTTTCGGTATTCTATCCTTGCCTCTTCTTCACAATCTATTACACAGCTTTCAGGGGCATCAGAAACGGAAATGCTATCTTCTTCTGTTTGAAACAGTTCTAAAGCTACCTTAATAATGACCCAATCATTCTATATTATAAGTGAGATGATTTTACCCTCCCTACTTGCTTGTTTTAATTCTTTGCCAATTTTTTCCCAATCTTTTAGATCTAAAGTTCCTTGTTCTAGAAACCATGGACAGAATTGTTCTATTGTTTGAAATAGTGTGATTAGATTTTTTTGTAGAGACTGTAACTCCCCCTCTTTTTGAAAGAATTTTAATAGAGCTAAGAGGCATATTTACTTTTAGTTTGCCCCATTGTTACCCTAGGTTCTTCCGAGCACACAAGCTTACCGCAAGGCTGACTGTAGACATACTTGGGAATCTCTCATCGACTTGTCCTCAATGACCATGCTTGAGCGTACCTTCACCCTAGAGAAAAGCCCCACCTTGGGCGCCAGACGAAGGGGTGGCCTGCCCCTCCACACCTGTGGGTGTTTCTCATCAGGTGGGACAAGAGACTGAGAAAAGAAAGAGACACAGAGACAAAGAACAGAGAAAGAAAAGTGGGCCTAGGGGACCGGCGCTCAGCATACGGAGGACCTGCTCTGGCACTGGTCTCTGAGTTCCCTCAGTATTTACTGATCATTATCTCTACCATCTCAGAGAGGGGGATGTGGCAGGACAATAGGGTAATAGTGGGGAGAGGGTCAGCAGGAAAACATGTGAACAAATGTCTCTGTGTCATAAACAAGGTTAGAAAAGGTGCTGTGCTTTGATGTGCACATACATAAACATATCTGGTTCATTAAAGAGCAGTATTGCCACCAGCATGTCTCACCTCCAGCCTTAAGATGGTTTTCTCTTATCTCAGTAGATGGAAGATACAATCGGGTTTTGCACCAAGACATTCCATTGCCCAGGGACGAGCAGGAGACAGATGCCTTCCTCTTATCTCAACTGCAAAGAGGCCTTCCTCTTTTACTAATCCTCCTCAGCACAGACCTTTTATGGGTGTTGGGCTGGGGGACAGTCAGGTCTTTCCCTTCATACGAGGCCATATCTCAGACTATCACATGGGGAGAAACCTTGGACAATACCTGGCTTTCCTAGGCAGAGGTCCTTGCGGCCTTCTGCAGTGTATTGTGTCCTTGGGTACTTGAGATTAGAGAGTGGTGATGACTTTTAACAAGCATACTGCCTTCAAGCACTTGTTTAACAAAGCACATCCTGCATAGCCCTAAATCCATTAAACCTTGAGTCAACACAGCACATGTCTCTGCGAGCACAGGATTGGGGGTAGGGTTACAGATTAACAGCATCTCAAGGCAGAAGAATTTTTCTTAGTACAGAACAAAATGGAGTCTCTTATGTCTACTTCTTTCTACATAGACACAGTAACAGTCTGATCTCTCTTTCTTTTCCTCACATGTTTCCTCCAGATATTCCCATGGCTCACTCTGCACACAGCACACCCTCACTTCCTGCAAGTCTTTGTTCAAATGTCACCTTCTCAAAGAGGCCTACCCAATCATCCCTTTAAAATTTCAACCTGCCTTTCTGTGCACTGTTGTCACTCTCAATCCTCTTACCACTCTCTGCTTTTTCTTCTTCAACAACACCTTTCACTTTCTAGGATACTTTAAAATTTATAGGTTAAATCTGTATGTAATTTAAGCTCCCTAAGGACAGGAATCTTTGAACTTTTTGTTTACTGATATATCCCAAGCTCTTAAAGCAGTGCTTGGCACACAGCAGATGGTCCATAAATACCTATTGAATGAATGAATAAATGGGGTAACCCAGGGTCATAGTGAGTGAGTGGCACAGTGCTTTCATCAGACCCTATCATGGGTCAGCTACTGCTCTCAGAGCTCTTCTGTGACATCCTCTTGGCTGACTAGGTTCTCAATGGGCCCATCTATGACACTGCTTTATGTAGCCTCTAGCCATTGTGGGGTTGACCCAAAACAAAATTATGAGCTCTCAATTTTGCCATTGTTACCTCTGACGTTTCTTTTTTCTTTTTGAGACAGAATCTTGCTCTGTTGCCCAGGCTGGAGTGCAATGGCGCGATCTTGGCTCACTGCAACCTCTGCCTCCTGGGTTCAAGTGATTTTCCTTCCGCAGCCTCCTGAGTAGCTGGGGTTACAGGCACATGCCACCATTCCCAGCTAATTTTTGCTTTTTGGGTGTTTTTTTTTTTTTTTTTTTTTTTGAGAAGGAGTTTCACTCTTGTTGCCCAGGCTGGAGTGCAATGGCACAAACTTGGCTCACCGAAACCCCCACCTCCCGGGTTCAAGTGGCTCTCAGCAACCCCCACACACACACCCTCATCCTCCACTCCACCCTGGACCCCAGCCACTGCCTCCTAGGCCAGGTTCCTTGATGTGCACATCTCTGATTGGCCAGACCTGGGGCTTCAGCCCCTTGCCCAAGATGAGATCAGCCCCATTCTTACCATATGGAATGAGAGTGGGGAAGGTATGGTTCTCCAGTAGAAAAATGGGGTGTTGTAACACGAAAAGAGGGGATGAATTCTAGCCAGGAAAAAAATGCCAATGGATTTGCTTATTCTCCTGCCTCAGCCTCCCGATAGCTGGGATTACAGGCATGTGCCACCACGCCTGGCTAATAATTTTTGTGTTTTTTTAGTACAGATGGGGTTTCACCATGTTGGCCAGGCTGGTCTTGAACCCCTGACCTCGTGATCTGCCTGCCTCGGCCTCCCAAAGTGCTGGGATTATAGACGTGAGCCACTGCTCCCAGCCTGATGTCCCTTTTTCATTGCTTTCCCCACTCTAAAACCACTCTTTGCCCTAATGTTTCTCCCACATGGCAATTATTTCCATCTCGTGGCAAGGGGCAGGGCAAAGTGGTGCAAAGACACTGGGCAGGGAGTCCTTAGAAAGGACCCACTTCCCTCTTTGGGTCTCAGTTCCCCTCTCTGAGATTCCCATGATCTCTGAGACTCTCGGTGACTCTGATAGCATCTGCCAGTCTAATCTGTTTATACATTGACCTAGGGAGTCTGGGTTGAGATTTGCGGACTTTTCCCTGATAGCAGAATGTGTGGCTCATTCTCCTGTGAAAAGCATCACAGGGAATAGATGAAAAAATTGTTTTCAAGTCTATGGTTACTGCTTCCCTGCCTCTGGGTTTGAGAGCTAGACAAATCTGGATTTCTATCTAAAGCTGCCACATCACTTAGTAGTTCTATGACCCTGCCAATTTGCTTCAGCTTTCTGAGTCTCAGTTTTCTCCATTGTAAAATAGGTTTAATAATATCTTCTCCAGAGGGTTGTTGGAAGGAGTAAATAAAAAGATGCATGCAAAGCACTTTGCCTATTACCTGGGACACAGAAAGTTCCAAAAATAGCAGCTGTTATTAGCACCTGTCTTAATCCATTTTCTGTTGCTTATAACAGAATCCCTGAATCTGGGTAATTTATAAAGAAAATGAATTTATTTCTTAGAGTTATGGAGGCTGTTAAGTCCAAGGTGGAGGAGCTGCATCTGATGAGGACCTTTCTGCCGGTGGGGACTCTCTGCAGAGTCTCAATCTGGTACAGGGCATCACATGATGAGGGGGCCAAGCAAGCTAGCTCAGGTATCTCTTCCTTTTCTCATGAAGCCACCAGTTCCATTTCCTGATAACCCATTACTCCATCAATCCATTAATCCATGAATGAACTAATCCATTCATTAGGGCAGAGGCCTCATGACCCAATCACCTGTCAAAGGTCCCACCTGTCAATACAGCCACACTGGGGATTAACCTTCAACACGAGTTTTGGAGGGGACAAACATTCGAACCAGGGCAGCATCTGAGCCCTGAGTGGATTCCTGCTGCAGCTGTGGCCACGTGGTCAGGGAGCATTTCTGGAGTCCTCTCTGCATAGCAAGTGTGGGCCTGAGCCCTGTGTGCAGCTGCTGTGGGGCTGGTTTGGTGGGTGGTGTCTGTGGCTATTTTGGAGACACTAGTTCCTATTGTCTAGACAGAGTTCCCTAAGGCCATCATCTCCCCAGCATAGAGGCTGAGCCCAGAAGTCTGAGTCATAGAAAGCACTTGAAAGTCCCTGGGAAAGCCATCTGGGCCAGGAGCACTTAGAATATTTTTCCCTACATGTTTCTTTTATTGAAATATTATATTCATCATTTATTGCTGCATAACAACTCAAAACTTAGTAGCTTAAAACAACAAACATTGATTACCTCACCCAGTTTCTGAAGGTCAGGAATCAGGAGGCAGCTTAGCCATGTGACCTGGCTCAGGGTCTCCCATGAGTTTGTGGTCAAGCAGACAGCTAGGGCTGCCAACATCTGAAGGCTTTAACTGGAGCTGAAGAATCCACTTGCAAGCTCACTTACATAGCTGTTGGCAGGAGGCTTTAGTTTCTTGCCCCTTGGATTTTTTCATAGGGATGCCCAACACATGGGTTCTCCAGAATAAGTGACATGAGAGAAAGGGAGATTGAGACCAAGACAGAACTACAGTGTCTTTTTTTTTTTTTTTTTTTTTTTTTGAAATGGAGTTTCACTCTTGTCTCCCAGGTTAGAGTGCAATGGTGCAATCTCAGCTCACGGAAACCTCCACCTCCCAGGTTCAAGCAATTCTCCTGCCTCAGCCTCCCGAGCAGCTGGGATTACAGGCACCTACCACCACACCTGGCTAATTTTTTTGTATGTTTAGTAGAGATGGGGTTTTGCCATGTTGGCCAGGCTGGTCTTGAACTCCTGACCTCAGGTGATCCACATGCCTCAGCCTCCCAAAGTGCTGGGATTACAGGCGTGAGCCACAGTGCCCACCCTGCAGTGTCTTTTATAACTAATCTCAGAAGTGACACCCCATTACTTCTGCCAAATAGACCAACCTGATACAGTGTGGGAGGGGATAATACAAGGGCATGCACACCAGTAGGCAGGAGTCTTTGGGGGCTCTTTGAGGTTTTTTGTTTCTTTGTTTTGAGACAGTCTCACTTTGTCATCCAGCCTAGAGTGCACTGGTGTGATCTCGGCTCACTGCAACCTTCCAGGTTCAAGCAATTCTCCTGCCTCAGCCTCCCGAGTAGCTGGGATTACAGGCACACACCATCATGCCCAGCTAACTTTTTTGTATTTTTGGTAGAGACGGGGTTTCACCATGTTGGCCAGGCTGGTCTTAAACTCCTGACCTCAAGTGATCCGTGCACCTTGGCCTCCCAAAGTGCTGGGATTACAGGTGTGAACCACCATGCCCTCCTGGGGAATCTTTTGAATGCCACCTGCCATGGACATAATTCACATATGATGAAATTCACAGATCTTAGGCATACAGTTTTATCAGTTTTAACAACTGAATTTTTTTTTTTCTAGGTGAAGTCTTGCTCTGTCGCCAGGTTGGAGTGCAGTGGCTTGATCTTGGTTCACTACAACCTCCCCATCCCGGGTTCAAGACATTTTCCTGCCTCAGCCTCCTGAGTAGCTGGGATTACAGGAGTGCGCCACCGCATCCGGCTAAATTTTGTATTCTTAGTAGAGAGGGGGTTTCACCATATTGGCCAGGCTGGTTTCGAACTCTTGACCTCGTGATCTGCCCACCTCAGCCTCCCAAAGTGCTGGAATTACAGGCATGAGCCACTGCGCCCAGCCCAACAATCAAATATTCTAATATAACCCATACTCCTATTAAGGTTTTGAACATTTTCATTACGTCAGAACATTCTCTCATCCCTTTCCCAGTCAATTCCCCCTCACTCCAAGTAACTACTGACCTTATTTCCATCTCTATATAATCCACAGTTTTGCCTGGTCTGGAATGTGATAACATTGGAATCATAGAGTGTGTACTCTTTCGTGTCCAGCTTCTTTTGTTCTGCATAATGATTTGAGATTCATCTATGTTGCAGTGCATCAGTGGTTCATTTCTTTTGATTGTTGAGTTAGGCACTCCCACCTTTGTGTGGTTCTTACCCTTATTAAATGTGCCCTGTAACATGACATCTGGCAGTTAACTCTTCATTTCTACTTCTACTAGACTGTGACCTACTCAAGGACAGAGGTTGTATGTATCTCATTTATTTCTGGGTCCCCAACATGAGCTCAGTGCCTGGAAGGCAGTAGACCTGGGAACTGTCACATCCTGGAACTTGGGAGTTGGCGTGATGGGAAGTAGTGGGCCACAGGTAGTTAAGGGGCACTGACAGGAGACCTGATCACTGGGGCTGGAAATCACTCCAAGATCCACCATCCGCAGGCCCCACAAGCTCAGAGGGCTGTCCAACCAGAAGTTCCAGGATAGAGAGGGTGTTCCAGCCCAATAAACACAGAGTGGGCAGTGAGTCCACAGCTGTTACTCTAGGGCTCAGTCTTCCGGCCACTGGAAAACTCACCAACTGGGGACGGGCCTGAAAAGAAAGTAAAAATCGATTTTCTCTCACTTGTTTCTCTTCCCCTTTCACCCAGAGAGTGCACCTGACAACTAGACCCAACCCTTTGGCAGAGTTTGAAGCCCCTGCCCCCTCCAGCTCCACCCTCTCATGCTGCTCACACTGGCCCCACCCTCAGCAGGGCCATGAGGATACGAGGGTTGAGGCTCCAACACCTGCAGGCTTTCTGGAATCCCAGAAGCCCTAAAGCATGGACTTAGGGGTTGGAGCTGGCACTGAGTTCCTGCTTTACCACCCTCTGGCTGTGTGGCCTTGGCCAGATTACTTCCTCCTCTGTAAAATGGGGCCATAATTCCAGCTAGCAGGGTAGGTGAAGGGCTACTTAACTGACAGAAGTAGAGGGCTAAGTGCAGTGGCTGGCAGACAAGGGATGGGGTGACTTGGTGGTGGGAGGAGCCTGTGAGACCTTCCGTGTTTTTCCAGAAAGGTAGAATTAGCACCAGAGGGCCAGGTGCGGTGGCTCATACCTGTAATCCCAGCACTTTGGGAGGCCAAGGCAGGCGGATCATCTGAAGTCAGGAGTTCAAGGCCACTCTGACCAACATGGCGAAGCCCCATCTCTACTAAAAATACAAAAATTAGCTGGGCATGGTAGCGCGTGCCTGCAATCCCAGCTACCTGGGAGGCTGAGGCAGGAGAATGGCTAGAACCCGGGAGGTGGGGGCTGCAGTGAGCCAAGATCACACCACCACTGCACTCCAGCCTGGGTGACAGAGCGAGACTCCATCTCAAAAAAAAAAAAAAAAAAAAAAATTTAGTGACAGAGTCCATAAATGAGAACAAAAGCTGAGAAGTGCTCCACCTTCCAAGCTCAGAAGCTCCCCTGAAGGGTTGATAAGAAGTGCTATTTCAGCAGAACTAGCACTACATACAGTGCTGGAGCTATGCTGGGCTTGTGAAACGAAGCCACCTGTCCCTGTCTCCCTCAGGGTAGAGCAGGCAATTCCCCCAAGACAGGTTTTGCAATATGACCTTTTTACTTCGTCAAGGGGACCAGTAAAATTCTCCTCCCCTTGAATATGGGCTGGCCTTGGTGACTGCTGCTAACCCAGAGAATGCAGCAGAAGTTACAATGCACCATTTCTCAGGCTAGGCCAAAAGAAACCTTGTAACTTCTTCCTTGGTCTCTTAGAAAGCTCAGTCTACAGGCACTCCTTTTTGGTACTCAGGTGCTATGCTGTGAGAAGCCAAGCCATATGGGAGACCACGTTTAGGTTCTCCAGGTGACAGTCTCAGCTCAGGCACCGGTCATGTGAGTGAAGCAACCTCCAGGTGATTCCAGCCCCCAGCCATTTGAGTCTTCCCAGCTAAGGTCCCAGACATCATGGCGCAGTGTATTAGTTACGCACTGTTGCATGGCAAGTTACCCCCAGAATGTAACAGCTTAAAACAACAAATATTTATCATCTCACACAGTTTCTGATAGTCAGGAATCCAAGAGCAGCATATCTGGGTGATTCTGATTCGAGGTCTCTCATGAAATTGCAGTTAAGCTGTCGGCCAGGGCTGCAGTCATCTGCTTTCTCTGGGGCCAGAGGATCCATTTCCAAGCTCATTCATGTGGACATTGTCAGGAAGCCTCAGTTCCTCTCCAGGTGGGCCTCTCCATAGAGGCAGCTGGCCTCACAACCCAGCACCTGGCTTCCCCAAGGGAGTGATCCAAGAGACAGAGAGGCAGAAGCCACAATATCTTCTTTTTTTTTTTTCTGAGACAGGGTCTTTTTCTGTCACCCAGGCTAGAATGCAGAGTGGCACAATCACAGATCACTATAGCCTCTACCTCCTGTGTTCAAGCAATCCTCCTGCCTCAGCCTCCCAACTAGATGCGACTACAGGTGTGAGTCATTGCACCGGCTAATTTTTTTTTTTTTTTTTTTTGAGACGGAGTCTCGTTCTGCACCGGCTAATTTTTTAAATTTTTTTTGTAGAGACAGGGTCTCTCTATGTTGCCCAGATTGGTCTCAAACTCCTGGCTTCAAGCGATCCTTCTACCTTGGCCTCCCCAAGTGCTGGGATTATAAGCGTAAGACACCGCGCCCAGCCTCACACTATCTTCCACAACCTAGCTTCAAAAGTGACATACTATCACTTCTGCCATATTCTATTGGTCACACAGACCAACATGATATGGTGTGGAAGGGGACTACACAAGGGGGTGAATACCAGGGGGGAGGGGTCTTTGGGAGCCATCTTGGAGGCCACCTACCGTAAGCAGAGACCAGTCATCCCCGCTGTGCCTTGTGAAACTCCTGACCCACAGATTCCATGACCATGATGAAATGGTGATTGTGTTATACCTCAAAGTTGAGGCTGATCCGTTACAGTTACACAAGCTAACTGGAACAGAGCTAACTAGGACAGTAGCTAACTGGAATAGAGCCAAAAGAATCATTCATCAGGTGTGGGGTGCCACCAGAGGGCATCTGACTTCTCCTTCCCTCATGATGTTTGCTGAGCAACTACACTTGCCAAACCTGTCCTGGTGCTACGGAAATAGGGGAAAGGGCATGGAGAGGGAAGGCCAAGGATGTGATCAGGTGGCAAGAAGTGGCAGAAAGATGGATTCTGAGATTTTTTCTGAGACAGGCCTGTGTCCACAGGCCCCAGGCTGGGGCTGCAGATGGTAGATGTGATGGGGCAGCAGGCCTGCGGGGGGCAAAGAGGTGCACTGTGAAGGGTGAGCCAGAGGCCACCAGCAGAGGAGAGCTACTTGGCACCAAGCCCTTTCGCAGCGTGCTACTCCATCACCCCGTGTCTACAGATAAGGAGCTGAGCAGCTGTGATGTCCTAGAGGACAGGAACACAGACACCTCGCAAGAAGCGAAGAAGAGGTCAGCCAAGGGCCAGCAGGGGACACCTAAGGAAACAAGTCCTTTTTTTCCTTCTTGTTTCTCCCCACCAGAGGGCAGAGAAGAGAGAGCAGACCCATCTCCCCTCCATGCCACAAGGCCTGCCTGCTAGACTGTGAGTCCCAAAGGAGACTGACCTTCGAAAATGGAAAGACAAAGTTAATGGCTGAAACAAGAGACTACATTAATAACTAAAAACAACTGAAAAGTTTTGGAACCAGCTGGAGATGTCATCAAGGGGGCCAAATGTCTGTCAGGAAAGGGGATGACCGATTACAGTTGGTAGAAATTATTTTTAAAAATAACTGTTAGGCCAGGTGCTGTGGTTTATGCCTATAATCCCAACAGTTTGGGAGGCTGAGGTGGGTGGATTACCTGAGGTCAGGAGTTCAAGACCAGCCTGGCCAACATGGCAAAACCCCATCTCTACTAAAAATACAAAAATTAGCTGGGTGTGGTGGCATGCACCTGTAATCCAGCTACTCGGGAGGCTGAGGCAGGAGAATCGCCTGAAACCAGGAGGCGGAGGTTGCAGTGAGCCGAGATCCCACCACTGCACTCCAGCCTGGTGACAGAGCGAGACTCCGTCTCAAAAAAAAAGAAAAAGAAAAATACAAAAATCAGCTAGAGGTGGTGGCACCCACCTGTAGTATAGTCCCAGCTATTTGGAGAGGTAGAGGCTGAAGTGAGCTGTGATCGTGCCACTGTACTCTAGCCTGGTCAATAGAGTAAGACCCTGTCTCAAAAAAAAAAAAAAATTTTTTTTTGTTTGATGTTTACTTTAAGATTTTGATTTTTCTCAATCAAACTTGTCCCCAGAGTTATTGTTGTTATTGTTCTTGGCTGCTCCTCTTTTATCTCATTCATTCACTCACACGTAAGCACTTACTATATGCCAGGCACTGTATTTGGCACTGGCCCTGGGATGCTGTGATAAGCAAAATAGACTCAATCTCTGTCTTCATGGAGCTTATAATCCTCTTGGAGAGGGAGATTTTTTTTTTTTCTGAGACAGAGTCTTGCACTGTTGCTTGGGCTGGAGTGCAGTGGTGCAATCTTGGCTCACTGCAACCTCCACCTCCCAGGTTCAAGCAATTCACCTTGCCTCAGTCTCCCAAGTAGCTGGGATGAAAGGCACCCGCCACCACATCCAGCTAATATTTTTGTATTTTTTTAGTAGAAACGAGGTTTCACTGTGTTGGCCAGGCTGATTTCAAACTCCCGACCTTGTGATCTGCCCGTCTCGGCCTCCCGAAATGTTGGGATTACAGGCTTGAGCCACCACGCCTGGCCTTTTTTTTTTTTTTTTTTTTTTTGAGACGGAGTCTCGCTCTATCGCCAGGCTGGAGTACAGTAGCATGATCTCGGCTCACTGCAACCTCCGCCTCCTGGGTTCAAGTGATTCTTGGGGCTCAGCCTCCCGAATAGCTGGGATTACAGGCACACACCACCATACCCAGCTAATTTTTGTATTTTTAGTGAAAACGGGGTTTCATCATGTTGGCCAGGATGGTCTCCATCTCCTGACCTCGTGATCTGCCTGCCTCAGCCTCCCAAAGTGCTGGGATTACAGGTGTGAGCCCGGCCTGAAACGCAGATATTAAATAGTTAATCACACAAATACAGGCTATGATAAGTACAGTTAATTAGAAGTATAGCCAATTAGTCACACATCCTGTCCATTCAACTTCCATATCTCATAAGCCTTCTGCCAATTTTCTCCATTCCAGATGTCTCTGCCTTGGTTCAGGTTATTTCCTCGGCTCTGATCTGTTACCATCCAGCCCTTTCTCTACCCTTCCCCCAAGAGATCTTTCCAAAAGGTAAACTCTGTTGCACACAGCTAATTGTTCCCCATCATCTATTCTTCCTTTAGTAATAGAGCCTCTACCTGTTGGCTAGGCACATGTCTGTCCAGAATAAAAGCTACGTTTCCCAGTACCCCGGCCACTAGTCGTGGCATTGTAACTAAGTTCCGGCCAGTGCAATGAGAATGAAAGTAACAGGTGCAATTCCAGGTTATGCCTTTAGAGGAAAGGGGGGTGTCCCCCACTGCCCCATTACTTCTTCCTGCTGGCTGAAATGCAGAAGTGGTGGTAGGAGCTGGAGCTGCCCTTTTGGACCACAGGAAGGAAGCCACATGTTGATGTCAAATCAAGGAGACAGAAAAAGCCAGGGTTCCCCGATGGTAGAGCCACCATATCCACTCCCCCTTGCCTGCCAGGGTTTTGACATAAGCAAGAAGTAAGCACCTATCTTGTCTAAGTCATTGTTATTTTGGAGTCTCTGTTATAGTAGCTGAGCCTGTTTCCTAACCACAGTAGTTTCCTATTATCCAGTTTCCCTTTCTGCAGTTTCACTTACCCAAGGACAAATGTGATCCAAAAATATTACATGGGAAAATTCCAGAAATAAACAATTCATAAGTTGTAAATTGCATGCTTTTATGAGCAGCATGATGAAATCTGGAGCCATTTCACCCAGGATGTGAATCATCCCTTTGTCCAGCGTATCCATGCTGTATACACCATCCACCAGCTAGTAGCTTAGTAGCTGTCCTATTTATCAGATCAACAGATCACAAGAAGGGTGAGAAGAGCACAACAAGATATTTTCAGAGAGAGATAAAGGGATTACATTCACATAATTATAGTGTATTGCTGTAATTGTTTTATTATTAGTTATTGTTATTAATCTCTTGCTGTGCCTAATTTATAATTATTTTTTTCTTTTCGAGGCAAGGTCTCATTCTGTCGCCCAGGATGGAGGGCAGCGGCACAATCACAGCTCACTGCAGCCTCAACCTCCTAGGCTCAAGCAATCCTCCCACTTAAGCCTCCCGAGTAGCCAGCACTACAGGTCCACGCCACCATGCCTGGCTAATTTTTGTGTTTTTTGTAGAGATGTGGTTTCACCATGTTGCCTAGGCTAGTCTCAAACTCTTCACCTCAAGCGATCCTCCCTCCTCAGCCTCCCAAAGTGCTGGGATTACAGGTGTGAGCCACTATGCCTGGCCCTAATTTATAAATTAAATGTTAGGCCAGGTGTGGTGGCTCACACCTGTAATCCCAGCACTTTGATTCCCTCCACAAGGATTTCCTCACAGGCCATGTCTAATGTGTAGCATTTCCCAGCTGAGGGTGTTTTTGTTGCTGTTAATATCATACGCCTTTTCTTGGAATCTGGTGACTTTTATGGAAATCAGAATTTGGCCACAGTGACCTCAAAACAGTAGTAGAAAGGCTTTGCTTGTTCAGGTGGCTTGGACTTAGCCAGTTCTTTAGAAAACCACATCTCATGGTTGTGGTTTGGGTGACAAAGGAACAGGAAGCATGTTACAGAGATTGGGGAGGGGTCCTAGGTCAAGTGGGCTGTGAAGCCCAAAAAAGACACAGGAGAGATGCACTCTGCCAGGTGGGGGGGAGTTGGTCTGTGTGGGTAACTGGAACTTAAAGTCCACAAACCCCCTGGAACTCAGTCTACATCTCTACTGACCAAGGTAAGTAGGTCTTGTTATACTCAGCAAGAGCTTCCTGTCCAGCCTCTTTGTCTGGCCCTCACCAGGGATAGAACAGTTAGGATGCGTGAGGTTTTGCTTCAGAAGAAACAACTGGGGAAAATTTAAGCTACTGGACCTTGTAGCTTAAAAATAACAAAATAAGGCTGGGCGCAGTGGCTTACGCCTGTAATCCTAGCACTTTGGGAGGCCAAGGTGGGTGGATCACCTGAGGTCAGGAGTTCGAGACCAGCCTGGCCGACATGGCAAAACCCCGTCTCTACTAAAAACACAAAAATTAGCCAGGCATGGTGGTGCATGCCTGCAGTCCCAGCTACTCGGGAGGCTGAGGCAGGAGAATTGCTTTAACCCAGGAGGCAGAGGTTGCAGTGAGCTGAGATAGTGCCACTATACTCCAGCCTGGGCAACAGAGCAAGACTCCATCTCAAAAAAATAAAAAATAAAAATAAATAAAACCCTTGCTCATACTACATGCTCATTTGGATTGACTAGGGGGCTCTGCTGCAGGTGGTTTGTCTCTCAGGGACCTAGTCTGGTGGAGGTTCCATCTCAACACAGTCTGCCATGACTGCTGAGGTCAAAAGAACATGTGAATCCTGCCCTGGCTCTCAAAAGCTTCTCCCTTGAATTGTCATGCACACTACTTCTGTTCGCATTTCACTGGCCAGTGCAAGTCATATGCCCTCACCCAAGTTCAACAGAACAGAAACAAGTAATCCTTTCACAGCGAGAGACATCAAATATTTGTGGAAAACAGTACAGTCTGCCACAAAAGAAAATGCTGTGTGGTGGGAGATTTCACTGGCTGTGTGATTTCAAGCAAGCCAATTAACCATGCTGAGTTAAGCCTCAGTTTCCCCATGCATCAAGTAGGGATATAATAGTTATGGCAAATTAGCCAGGTGTGGTGGTGTGCACCTGTAGTCCCACCTACTCAGGAGGCTGAGGCAGGGGAATCACTTGAACCTGGGAGGCAGAGATTACAGTGAGCCAAGATCGTGCCACTGCATTCCAGCCTGGATACAGAGCAAGACTCCATCTCAAAAAAAAAAAAGTTTTGACATAGCAAGTGTATTGTGATGACTCAGTGAGATTGTATGTAGAGATCTGATCACAGGGCTTGGTACCAATCTTTGCTCAATAAATGGTAACTTTTAAAAATTAATCTGTGGCAAACTCTGGTCACCACAGGCAACAGTAAAATAAACGTCACTTCCTTCAGCTGAAACTGCTCTCATGTTAAAGGGCAAACTCCTTGAAGCCAATTCCAAGGGACTTTTCTCAGTCCTCACCTTTGACTGCACCACAAATGAAGATTGTGCTATTGTTCATGAATATTCCCTGCCTCACCTACTGAGTCCCTCTCAGTGGAAGAAGTACATTCCTGGCCCCATTGACTGCAGCTTGTCCATGAGACTTGCTCTGAGAAGTACAATTTAAGTGCATGTGACCTGTAGCATTTCCATGGCCTGTGCCATTTCTAGGCAGAAGGTTTAAGGGCCAACAAGAGATCCCATCATTTTCCTTTTTTCCAGTCCTGTGCTGGTAAACATTTAACAACCAGCTCTTCTAGGGGGAAAATATTTGCCACATTCTGTAGTATAAGTACTTCCGCCATAACTGATTTCAAGCTACCAGTGTGACATCACTGAGCACAAAGTTGGGAAGAGATATACACTATCAGCTTTCTCTAATGCAAGTTATACCAGCATACCAGTGTACCTTTCCCTCTCTTCCAAGAACAGAACCCTCAGCCTGCATCCCCAGTGTATAGCAGAGCCATAGCTGACCTGCAGCTAACATGTAACCCTTTCTGTAAGCTGATATTTTGGGGTTATTTGTCACTGCAATATAACTTAGCTGAAGCTGACTAATACACTCCCAGAAACTTTTTATTTGGCTTTGGTAACACTCCTTCTTCATCATTTCAATCAATAACACTAATCAGTGTCCCACTACATATGAGAGACAACATAGCATAGTGGTTAATAGAATAGACTGGAGAGGCAGACTGGAGAAGCTTTACTCACAGTTTCCAAGTGTCTGGAAGTAACTGTAGAGGCCTAATTTGCATATCAACTGGGAACTCCTGGAAATGAGAGTGTCTCCGAGAGATATATTTGATACATGTCCAGAGAATTCCTGAATGAAAGAATCTGGGATTGTCAAGCTGATATCATGAACCCCACATTTAACACAGTTAAGTGAAGAGATGGGACAGAGGCCAGGCTTGGGAAGGAAGGAAAGATCAACAAAGGCCTTACAGGGCAGATAAAAATTGATAGAATTGTAATCCCAGCACTTTGGGAGGCCGAGGTGGGTGGATCACTTGAGTCAGGAGTTCAAGACCAGCCTGGCCAACATGGTGAAACATTGTCTCTACTAAAAATATAAAAATTAGCCGAGTCTGTTGGTGGGCACCTGTAATCCTAGCTACTTGGGAGACTAAGGCAGGAGAATCGCTTGAACCCAGGAGGTAGAGGTTGCAGTGAGCTGAGATCGAGCCACTGCACTCCAGCCTGGACACCAGGGTGAAACTCCATCTCAAAAAAAAAAAAAAAAAAGGGAAACGAAAAAGAAAAAGAATGTGGTGGCCATGCATGGTGGCTGACGCCTGTAATCCCAGCACTTTGGGAGGCTAAGTTGGGGGATCATCTGAGGTCAGGAGTTCAAGACCAACCTGGCCAACATGGTGAAATCCCACCTCTACTAAAAATACAAAAATTAGCCAGGCATGGTAGCAGGCGCCTGTAATCCCAGCTATTCAGGAGGCTGAGGCAGGAGAATTGCTTGAACCCGGGAGGCGGAGGTTGCAGTGAACCGAGGTCACACCACTGCACCCCAGCCTGGAAAACAGAGTGAGACTCTATCTCAAAAAAAAAAAAAAAAAAAGGATATGGTGGGTAGAATGAAATTTCAGGTTTTCTTCTTTAGTCTCTAGTCATTCTCTGACTCCTTTCCTCTCAAGTGTTGGCTTCCCAGCTTTTAGTCGTCATTCTCCTCTTCTCTCTACCCTCCCACAAAACAAACTCATCTCCTTTATGTCTTTGACGCAGGTAGTAATAGTTAACATTTACTGAGTGCTTACCATGAGTAGGGCACCATGCTAAGTACTTTACATCCATTATCTAATCTGATACTCACTGTGATCCTGTGAAGTGGGTATCGGCATCCTGATTTTGCAAAGAAAAATTGAGGCCCAGCAGGGTTAAGTTACTTGCCGTGTCACATAAGGTGCTTTGGGCAGTGGGTATCAGAATACCGACATAGATGCGGCTTGAACCTTAGGGGTTTATCTGTCATCACAAGAAGTGTGGAAGAAGGTGACATCTGAGTTGCTTAATTCAGCAGCTCAGTGATGTCAGACCCTAGGTCAGCTTCCCTCTGAGTCTTGCAGCTCTCCCCTCCTGGTCCCAAGATAGCTGTTACATTTCAAGCGCTGCATCATCCCTGAGGCAGGCAGGAAGGGAGTTTTTCTTCTTGTGTATCTCTTTTTCCTGGAAAGCAAAGCCTCCCACAAAAGCCCCCGAGAGAATTTCCCATAGGACCCTGTCTCCTCTCCCCCTTTTTTCTTTCCTTACCCTCTTGAGTTGTAACTCCAGCCAGACTGACCCTCTTTCAACTCTGTACCAAACAGAAGTCTTGGTGGCTAACCTAAGCAGTGAAGGAATTTATTGAATACTGTGAGGTTTTCACCAATTCCAAACATGAGTAGGAACCAAAAGTTATTAGGCTAAGAACACAGCCAAAGACACGGCACAGGAAAAGCCTACCTGGACAACCACCACTGACCATGGTCCACCCACTGCGGCTGGACTCTCACCTCCTCACCAAGAACAGGCCCTGTCCCTTCCTCTCTCTCCCTCAAGAGTCAAAGTCCTGGGCAGGACATCCCACTGGCCAAGCCTGGTCACGTGCTCACTCCCCTGTTGCCAAGAAGGCAGGCAAGAGTCTGCCCTTTCAGTTTCTGCAGGATGGCTCTGTTTTCCCCCAAGTTCCTTGCAGTGAAGGATTTCCACAACACAAGAGGGGTGTTCCTCTGCCGAATATCACAGTTCCCCTCAACTTGCTATAATCTTTCTTTCTTTTTTTTTTTTTTTTTTTGGAGACAGGGTCTTGCTCTATCCCTCAGGCTGGAGTGCAGTGGCACGGTCTTGGCTCACTGCAACCCCCGCATCCCAGGTTCAAGTGATTCTCATGCCTCAGCCTCCCGAGTAGCTGGGATTACAGATGCCCGCCACCTTACCTGGCTAATTTTTGTATTTTTAGTAGAGATGGGGTTTCACCATGTTGGCCAGGCTGGTCCTGAACTCCTGACCTCAGGTCATCTGCCTGCCTCGGCCTCCCAAAGTGTTGAGATTACAGGCATGAGCCACTACGCCCAGCCTCTTGTCATAATCTTTCTTGACTCCAGGACTTTGCACATGCCATTCCCTTTGTCTAGAATACCCTTCTTCCCTCTCTTCTCTAAGCAAATCCTCCTTGTTCTTAAGGTTTCATCTCACTTCCACGTCATTTCCCCTCAAATCTGAGCTAGGGGCTCCTCTATTGTGCTATTACTGAAGCCTGTACCTTTCCCAGCACAGCCTCCGTCAATGTCTTATTTGTTGTTTTTTTGTTTTTTCCCCACTTGACTGCAAGTTCTGTAGAAGTGGAGAGTTTTCTTTTCTTTCTTTCTTTTTTTTTTTTTTTGAGATGGGGTCTCTCTCTGTCACCCAGGCTAGAGTGCAGTGGCACAATCTCAGCCTACTACAACCTCTGCCTCCTAGGTTCAAGTGATTCTCCTGCCTCAGCCTCCTGAGTAGCTGGGATTACAGGCACGTGCCACCACACCTGGCTAATTTTGGTATTTTTAGTAGAGACAGGGTTTCACCATGTTGGCCATGCTGGTCTCAAACTCCTGACCTCAGGTGATCCGCCCGCCTCGGCCTCCCAAAGTGCTGGGATTACAGATGTGAGCCACTGCGCCCAGCCCGAAGTGGAGAGTTTTCTAAAGGTGGAAACCTTGCTTTTGTTTTGTTTTTAGAGACAGGGTCTCACTCTGTCACCTGGGCTGGAGTACAGTGGTCTAATTATAGTTTATGGCAGCCTCAACCTCCTGGCTGCAAGTGATTCCCACACTTCAGCCTCCCAAGTAGCTAGTGTAAGGGTTAAGAAAGAGGAAAGAAACACGAAACGTGACTTAACCCCTTAAAGACCAGCTTATTTTAGAGAAAAAACCTGAGAGGGGCTTCTGGCCAATTTCGGTCAGGAGCGCTTTCTCTTACAGAGATATATATTGGTTTTAGGGTGAGGGGGCTTATTACAAGCTTGGAATGTTTATGTGTCGGGGAGAAGTTTATGACGGGATTGGAATGTTCTGGGCAGAGGGGAGGTTATCTTGAGGCTGACATCTTTTCAGCAGGTGTGGGGTTATATTCAGGGCTGGCATCTTCCCAGCTGGAGGGGGGTTATTTCGGGGCTAGCATGTCTCTGGTTGAGGAGGAGTTTGGAATGTTTCTGGTTGGAGATGTTATTTGTGGTTTACGGTCATGCTGACGTAAGCCATGAGGCTGATGCCCTTTGGATTTAGGCAGTTTTTGATTAAGGTGAATTTTAAAATGACAGTGCTTGTCCAAGAATGGCGATACTCCTGCTCTATCAGCTAGAACCAATGGTGCATATCACCACACCGGGCTAATTTTTTAAATTTTTTCTGGGGTACTCACAAATTTCAAACATGAGTAGAAACCAAAAGCAATTAAGCTAAGAACACAGCCAAAGACATGGCACAGGAAAAGACTACTTGGACAGACATGACTGGTCATTGTCCACCCACTGCTGCTGGACTCTCACCTCCCCACCAAGAACAGACCCTGCCCCTTCCTTTCTGTCCCTTAAGGGTCAAAGTTCCAGAAAGGACATCCCACTGCTCAAGCCCAGGCCATGTTGCCCAGGCTGATCTCAAACTCCTGGCCTCAAGCAATTCTCCCACCTCGGCCTCCCAAAGTGCTGAGATTACAGGCATGAGCCACTGTGCCTAGACCGACCCTGGCCTCATTATTTACCATTGGATCCTTAGCATCTAGCACAATACTAGACACATAATAAATGCTCATTAAATGCATGTTGAATGAATCAGCTAATGAATGAATGAGATGAATACTAATGGCACCATCATCCCCCCCAGTCACTTGGCCCCTCAACTCAGTCATTCTTATCCCCATCTGGTCTGGTGTCAAGTCCCATTCATTCTACCTCCATAGTCTAGGCCCTCATTTTCTTTCTCCTGGGCCTTTGCAATAGTTCCCTGCAGAGGACATCTGTTGTTTCTGCCTGCTCAGTATCTCCTTCCTCTTATTTTGGAAACCGCCACAATTTGCTTCTGGGAAACTACTTCTTCCATTCTCTGTAGTCTGGAGGGAACTGTCAATTAAGGTCCTCTACACCATTGCCAAGGGATGAACAGGAGATCCAAGCCAAGCCAGAAATTAAAGTCTTGAGCAGAATGACACAGATATAGAAATTGGTTGGAACTGAGTCATTTAAATCATAGCATCCTAAGAAATTGTTTGTTGGGTTTTGGGGTGGTCTCACCCACGTTTAGACCCAAATGAGGGGATAGCCACAGAAGTAAGGCAGAGGGAGATCAGGATATCACTCTTTTTACTGACAAAGCTGCTTGACATATGCATTTACTGAGAGAAAAGTGGGGTTATGAATTCTGGACCCCCAAGTTAAACTTTTCCACCTGATCTCAGGCAGTGCTAGAAAATCATCATAGCCCTCTTTTATTTTTCTTTTCCTTTCTTTTCTTTTCTTTTTTTGAGACAGAGTTTCACTCTTGTTGCTCAGGCTGGAGTGCAATGGCATAGTCTCGACTCACTGCAACCTCCACCTCCCGAGTTCAAATGATTCTCCTGCCTCAGCCTCCCGAGCAGCTGGGATTACAGGTGCCCGCCACCATGCCCAGGTAATTTTTTGTGTTTTTAGTAGAGACAGGGGTTCACCATGTTGGCCAGGCTGGTCTCAAACTCCTGACCTTAGGTGAACCACCCACCTCAGCCTCCCAAAGTGCTGGGATTATAGGTGTGAGCCACCGTGCCCGGCCTCTTCTTTTTTTAGACGGAGTCTCGCTCTGTTGCCCAGGCTGGAGTGCAAGTGGCACAATCTCGGCTCATTGTAACCTCCACCTCCCTGGTTCAAGAGATTCTGTTGCCTCAGCTTCTCAAGTAGCTGGGACTACAGGTGTCCACCACCACACCCAGCTAATTTTTGTATTTTTAGTAGAGACGGGGTTTCACCATGTTGGCTAGGCTGGTCTTGAACTCCTGACCTCAAATGATCCGCCCACCTCAGTCTCCCAAAGTTCTGGGATTACAGGCGTGAGCCACTGTGCCTGACCAATCATAGTCCTCTCTGGGAGGGCTAGACTGTGGGAAATGTATTAATAGAACATGGAGGAAGAGGGCAAAAAATTGTGCTTCTTAAGGGCAGGCACATTTGAAAGAGAAAAAAGGAGGAAGAGCTGAGTTGTGCTCAGTTCATTCTCCCCATACTCACTAATGAGATACAGGTTGAGTATCCCTAATCCAAAGTGCTTGGGACCAGCAGTATTTCAGATTTTGGATCATTTTCAGATTTCGGAATATTTGCGTATACTTAATGAGATATCTTGGGGATGGGACCCAAGTCTAAATATAAATTCATTTATGTTTTACATAGACCTTATACACATAACCTGAAGGTAATTTTATACAATATTTTTAATAATTCTGTGCACAAAACCAAGTTTGTGTATACTGAATCATGGGAAAACAAAAGTGTCTCTTAGACACCCATCTGGAAAATCTGTGGTTGTTTGGCGTCACCATCATTCATGACTCTGAATTTATATGCTGTATCATTTTTCTTACACTTATTCACATTTATCAGTAAAAAAAAAAAAAAAGACCATTAATACAGTGAAAAAATAACGTGTTCAGGGTAAATAAGCAGCATAGTAGCATCATCAAAATAATACCTGGAGATGCTGAAAAAACTCTGTTGTATGTCTGTGTTTTGACTGCGACCTGTCACGTGAGCTCAGGTGTGGATTTTTTTCTTTTTCCTTTCTTTTTTTTTTTTTCAGAGACAAGGTTGCTCTGTCACTCAGGCTGGAGTGCAGTGACACCATCATACCTGGCTGCAGCCTCCAACTCCTGGGCTCAAGCAATCTTTCCACCTCACCCTCCCAAGTAGCTGGGACTACTGGAGTGCACAATCATGCCTGGCTAATTTTATTATTAGTAGAGACCAAGTCTCACTAGATTGTCCAGGCTGGTCTCAAACTCCTGGCCTCAGGCAATTCTCCCACCTCAGCCTCCCAAAGCGCTGGGATTACAGGTGAGAGCCACCACACCACCTATTAGTGTGGAATTTTCTTTCTTTCTTTCTTTCTTTTTTTTTTTTTTTTTTTTTGATACGGAGTCTCGCTCTGTAGCCCAGGCTGGAGTGCAGTGGCGCAATCTTGGCTCACTGCAACCTCCGCCTCCCAGGTTCTGGTTCAAGCAATTCTCCTGCCTCAGTCTCCCGAGTAGCTGGGATTACAGGCATGCGCCACCATGCCCAGCTAAGTTTTGTATTTTTAGTAGAGACAGGGTTTCGCCATGTTGGCCAGGCTCGTCTCGAACTCCTGACTTCAGGTGATCCGCCCGCCTTGGCCTCCCAAAGCGTTACAGGCGTGAGCCACCACACCTGGCCTACTTATTCCTTATAGCTAGATTACCCAACGCAGCCCTGGCTCCTATCACTTCCAAGACCTGTGGTTGTACAACTGAATCCTCCCAGCGAATTTTGTTTTTGCTTGATGTAGCTAGAATCTGTTTCTATTGCTTGTATCCAAAGAATATATACTAGTTTCCTATGGCTGCTAGTTTCCAATTACCACAAACTTGGTGGTCTATAACAATGGAAATTTATTACCTTAAAGTTTTGGAGGTCAGAAGTTCAAAATAGGACGTATGGGGCTAAAATCAAAATATCTTCAGGGTCATGTTCCTCTGGAGGCTCTAGGGGAGAACCCATTTCCTTGCCTTTTCTGACTTCAGAGGCTGCCATCATTTTGTAACCGAAAAGCAGGTTAGTTGCTCACAACATTCAGAGTCCAGTTAAAAAGAGCAAGGTCTGGGACGAAAAAATGAATTTATTTTGAAGCTAGCTTGGGGAAGGGGCACGAAGCATCCTGCCTTAAATGTGCCACTTCCCTTTTGGAGCAGAAAGTGGGCCTTTTATAAGGTGGTGGGAGGAAATGAGCAGGGGAAGGGGGTCTCCATTAGCTCTGGCGGCTTATCTGCTGGGCAGTTGAGTTAGTGCCTTCCTGGGCAGAAGTAAGTTATAAAAGTGGCCAAATGGACATGCTTTCAACATTCCCTCTTGGTGGGTGTGAGTTCGAAGCAATTCCCCAGAGGGTAGAAGTTCCAAGGTGAAAGTTCCCTAGCGGGCATGCTTTGCTCTGTTGACTTTCCAAGAATTAGACAAACTTGCCTTGAAGGGAGCGTCTGGTGAAGAAGCTGGTAAAATTTCTTCTTTAGAAAGTCAAAGAAATTTGACTTTCTAAAGGATTAAATCAGAAGTGGGAGCAGGAAGAAAGGAGAAGAGAAAATAAATTTTAAAAGGAATTGGCCAGACACGGTGGCTCACTCCTGTAATCCCAGCACTTTGGGAGGCCGGAGACGGGCAGATCACCGGAGGTCAGGAATTTGAGACCAGCCTGGTCAACATGGTGAAACCCCATCTCTACTGAAAATACAAAAGTTAGCCGGGGGTGGTAGGGGTCCCCGTAATCCCAGCTATTCAGGAGGCTGAGGCAGGAGAATCTCTTGAACCCAGGAGGCGGAGGTTGCAGTGAGCAGAGATTGCACCACTGCACTCCAGCCTGGGTGACAGAGTGCGGCTCCGTCTCAAAAAAAAAAAAAAAAAGACTTGTGATTCGTTACACTTCAAAGTGTATTGAATAAATCTTACACTTTGTGTCTTTATGGATAGTCTTCCTTACCTTCCCTCCTGGGAGCCCCAAGTCTTGTCAGAATCACTATAGGGATTGGTGGTAGAAAGGGAAGGCTGCTCCTATTCGCCTTGCCTGGTCCCTGTGCATAGAACATTTCAATAAACTCTGGTCTTATTGGACTGAAGTGAATTTTGGCCACAGAGAGGCTTCCTGCAGCTTGTTTTCCCATCCATCTCCCCATAAGCCCTGTAATCTCTAGGGCACCTGCTTGTCATCCTCAGTTGTTTTTGTTTTTGTTTTCAGAGTCTTGCTCTGTCACCCAGCCTGGAGTGTAGTGGTGCCATCTCAGCTCACTGCAACCTCCGCCTCCCGGGTTCAAGCGATACTCCTGCCTCGGCCTCCCTAATAGCTGGGATTACAGGCATGCGCCACCACACTGGGCTAATTTTTTTGTAATTTTAGTAGAGACGGGGTTTTGCCATGTTGGCCAGGCTGGTCTCGAACTCCTGATCTCAGGTGATCTGCCCCCCTCAGGCTCCCAAAGTGCTGGGATTGCAGGCGTGAGTCACTGTACCCGGCCCATCCTCAGTCTTAATTGTGAGTCTGCTACTGTGTGACTTTGGTCACTACGTATCTTCAGGCCTCAGCTTCCATTCTGAAAAATAGACATAACAATCCTTTCTTCCTTCAGTGTCATTGGGAGTATCCAACAAGATTAAGCAGGTACACTGTAAAAGTCCAGCGTGGCGATGAGAAATGAATGTTTACTTCTGTGTGGTAAGGAAGAGACCACGGCTGGCCGGGCACAGTGGCTCACGCCTGTAATCCCAGCACTTTGGGAGGCCCAGACGGGCGGATCACGAGGTCAGGAGATCAAGACCATCCTGACTAACACGGTGAAACCCCGTCTCTACTAAAAATACAAAAAAAATTAGCCGGGCGTGGTGGCGGGCGCCTATAGTCCCAGCTACTCAGGAGGCTGAGGCAGGAGAATGGCGTGAACCCGGGAGGTGGAGCTTGCAGTGAGCCGAGACCGCGCCACTGCACTCCAGCCTGGGCAACAGAGCGAGATCACGTCTCAAAACAAAAAAACAAAAAAAAGAGACCACAGCTGAAGGGATTGCAAATTCATCATCAAGATGTAGAAAATGAGTTGCTTGGAGCCTGTGGGGAAACGTAATTGTTTCATTACACACTCTTAACTAAAGGTCCAAAGAGGCCCTTGGGGCTGGATGAAACTTTCACACACCAAAAAGCTGTAGAAATTATTTTCCTATCCAAGAGGGTCATCTCTTTTGAGAAAAACTATCTTTTCCTGACTTTAAAAGGTTAACGTTTTTCTTATTATAAAGGTGAAACTTGTTTTAAACTTATTAAGGTTTTAAACTTATTAAGAATTTACTATAGAACTTTAAAAAATATATTAAAATGTACAAAGGAGAGGTGCTCCTCTAATCACACTACACAGCGGTCTACACTTGTAACAAACAAAATCAGGATTTTCTGGGGGGGGAGTGGGACGGAGTTTCACTCTTGTTGCCCAGGCTGTAGTGTAATGGTTTAATCTCGGCTCACTGCAACCTCTGCCTCCTGGGTTCAAGCAGTTCTCCTGCCTCAGCCTCCCAAGTAGCTGGGTTTACAGGCATATGCCACCACTCCCAGCTAATTTTGTATTTTCAGTAGAGATGGGGTTTCATCATGTTGGTCAGGCTGGTCTCGAACTTCTGACCTCAGATGATCTGCTCACCATGGTCTCCCAAAGTGCGGGGATTACAGGCGTGAGCCACCGCGTCCGGCCAAAATTCGGATTTTGTTGTAACTGAAATTTTGTATCTTGCTTGGCTAACATTTTCCCGCATGATTAAATTATCTTATACAAATTTATATACTTCTTCCAGGATACAAATTTGTTGCAATTTATTTAACCAATCTCTTATTGTTGGACATTTGGAGTATTGCCTTTATTTTATGGTTTTTCTCGGGCTTTTGGGCTAAGTGTTGCAATTAACATCTTTGTTACACGAATCTTTACTCATATCCTTGATTTTATCCATTGAATTCGTGGAAATGGAATTGCTGGACCAAAGAGTATTTGAAATATACTGCCAATTTGTCTTCTAAGAGTGATTTTACCCATTTAAACTCCCACGCGCAATTTAATAGGATTTCAATGTTGTTGCTGGTGTCATCAACTGTCAAATGCCGAAGTATACCTTCCCGCCTGACCTCCCGTCCTCCTTCGTGTTTTCCCGCCCACTCCGCACACCCGCCGCCCTTAGTCCATGCTGGCCCGCCCCTTCCTTATCCCGCACCAATTCCGTCCAATCAAAAGCAAACTTCCTCAGTATCGCCGTGCAGTTGGTAAGGTGAAGTGTCCGTCGTGCTCAGGGGCGGGCGGAACGGGCTGACGGACGCGGCGCTGGGCCAGTGTGAGCGGCGAGTGGGACGTGCGAGGCGTGCGTGCGTTGACCTGGGAAGCACTGGACCTGTGAGGTGTGCGAACTGGTGGCAGTGAGAGACTTCGGCGGACATGGCTCCCAGCGTGCCAGCGGCAGAACCCGAGTATCCTAAAGGCATCCGGGCCGTGCTGCTGGGGCCTCCCGGGGCCGGTAAAGGCACCCAGGTGAGCGGCAGGACTGGGCTTGGCGGCGGAGCCTGCTGAACTCCAAGGTCAAGGCGGCCGGAGATCTAGAAGCCCTGGACCTGCCCGGAGCGGGCCGGGGACTAAGGCCTGCGGGGAACGCTGGCTGGGGTCTCGGTTCTGGTGGGGCATTTCGGGGAGGGTCCAAATTGGAGGTCGGGGCAGTTTGAGTTAGGATTGGAGTGCCCGAGGGATTCAGTGTTGAAGTGTTGGGTTAGGGAATGTGAGGGCTGATTAATTCCACTAAGGGTCTAGAGACTGGAAAGGTTTGAGGGGTAGAGTGAGCCCTGGGCCGAGGCATCTGGATTACAGGCTGAATGGAGGCAATTAGCTTTATGGCCCAGGTTTCCTGCGAATTGGAGGTGAATTGTCCAGAATCAGGGTTACATTCCAGGCACTGGAGGTCGGGAGATTTTGATAATGATTTATGACTTAGGGGGAGGGGAGAAGGAGCATCTCCAACACGTGGGGCAGAGTGAGAGCTGACATGTGCTTTGTGAGCCAGTTGAATTGAGATGGGAGGAAACCTAAGGCTCTCCCTGTTTGAAAGTTGGGGGTGAATGTGTAGAACTGGTTTATAGCCTGAAGAGCCATGAGTCGCAAACTTTGAGTAGTGTCCACAATAAGGGTTGGGAGTGCTCATGGGACCTGGCTTGGAGTTGGGACCTGAGGCTACTGAAGGCTAAGCAGCTTGGGATGACTCAAATGATTTTAGATGAAAAGGAACTTGAATTTTTTTATTTTGCTTTTATTATTTTTGTTGGTTTATATCTTCCTTCCCTTTGGTTTTTATTTATTTTTTCCTTTTTTTATTTTGTTGTTGTTTGTTATTGTTGTTGTTTATAGGGAACTTGAAATTTTAACTTTATCAATCAACAGGTTAAAAAACAGGCCCAGAAAGGTCAGGTGGCTTTCCCAAATTAGTGAAATGAGTTTCATGAGCCTGAGACCTCAGGAGCCATGGAGTTAGAGTCTGAAGTTACCATCTGCCCTAGCAGGCAACAGGGGCCTCACTTGGGATCTGGGACATAATGGGGCCATAGATTAGGGTTGGGATCGATGATCTCATTTCGGATTTGGAAGCCCACAGGTTGGATTATTGATGTCCCCTTCTTGCTTGGGGTCTGGCATTGCCCCTGGGGCCCTAAGCCTCTGGCTCTTGCCTGTTGTTAGGCTCCAAAGAGGGAAGTCTGAGCTCCCAAATGAAAGGGAATCTGAGGACTGCCCTGTGCCCGCTTTTCTCTTCCTAGCACTTGCCAAGTTTTAAAAATCTTGGCAAACAGACCATCTTACTCATTCTTGGTACCCCTTGTGGCACCTAGCACATTACTTGGCCCTTGATGGGGTTAGTGGAAGTGGATGAATGTCACAGATTAATGTGGGTGATAAGGAAAGAAGTTCTGGAACACTCCATTCATTCCTGTGACCTGGGCACTAGGTCAGAAAAGACAACTTTCTTTTCTCTCCACAGACTGAGATGATTCTTATTTGGAGCTTACCTGTACCTGATCCCTTTATCCTTTATCCTCAGCGTTGTTGACATCTCTTTCCTGTTGCTGCCACACTCATTTATTGGGTAGTCTGCAGCTTAGGGAGGTTTAATCTTAGACTCTGCAGACTTTTGCTGTGAGTGATCAAGTATAAACAGAGTAGCTCAAGTGCTTCATTGTTTTTCTTTTTCTTTTTCTTTTTTTTGAGACAGGGTCTCACTCTATTGCCCAGGTTGGAGCGCAGTGGTGTGGGAGTACAGGCACATGCCACCATGCCCAGCTAATTTTTAAACAATTTTTTGTAGAGACAGGGTCTTGCTATGTTGCCCAGGCTGGTCTTGAACTCCTGGACACAGGTGATCCTCCTGCCTTGGCCTCCCAAAGTGCAGGGATTATAGGCACAAGCCACTATGCCCTGAGATTTTTTTCTTAACTCATATTGAAGTTAAAAATTTCAGTAATTATGGAACGGACAACCTATACTAGTATAGTACTGGGACAAGGGTTTTATAATTTAGCAAGCTATGTAACTTCTGAGCCTCAGTGTTCTTACCTGAAAAATGGGGATAATACCTACCTTGCTCATTCAACATTTCATGAGCACCTAACATTGGGGATAGAAAGCATTGGGCAAGACTGATAAAGTTCTTGCCCTCATCAACTAAACATTCACAGTGATACTGGAAGATTATGATATATATGTGTGTGTGTGTGTGTGTGTGTGTGTGTATCAAGCACCCACAACCTAGATGACAGCCTGTTATATAGTAGGTACTCAATAAATTTTGACTCCCTTTTATCTTAGTAACACATCTCCCTTCCCCTCCTTCAACTTGGATGTGTTTCAGTGTAAGACATGATTTATTCAGGAAGTTTAGAAGAACATTATGCTAATGAGTTGATTGATAAGGGTGCATGATGGTCAGAGTTGGTCAGAGAAGGCTTTGTAGAAATAGAGGAGATGTGATTAGAGCTGGGAGTTGAAAGGATAAGATTTACACAAGTCATTTAACCTCTGTACACTTTCCAGAGTTGGAACAATAGGAATACTGGTGGTTGTATGTATTTTTGTGGAGTTTAAAAAAAAGTTCAAGCCTGGGCAACATGGCGAAACCCCATCTCTACAAAAAAATGCAAAAATTAGCCAGGCGTGGTGGTGCATGCCTGTAGTCCCAGCTATTCAGGAGGCTGAGGTGGGAGGATCACTTGAGCCTTGGAGGCAGAGTTTGTAGTGAGCTGGGATCTCACCATTGCACTCCAGCCTGGGCAACAGAGTGAGACTTTGTCTCAAAAAAAAAAAAAGATTTTAAATCAGAGTTTGCAGATCGTAGCCTACAATAACATTTAGCCTGCAGACACATCCCATACACCTTAACTTTTTATTATGAAGAACTTTGAATACACAAAAGAAGACAGGATGGTATAATGAGCCCTTACCCAGCCCCAACCATTAACTGGTGGCCATCGCTTCTCCAGCCATTCTCCCTTTACAAATTATTATAAAGCACCTCCCAGGTATCGTAACATTTCATTTGTAAATAATATTAGTATGTATTGCTAAAAGATAATTTTTAAAAACATAAGCATAGTATCCTTTAAAAAATCAACAATTTTTATTCAAATTTTCTTTTGTGTTACCAATGTGATAATTTTAACTTTCTTTTATTTATTTATTTTTTTACAGACAAGGTCTTGCTCGGTTGCCCAGGCTGGAGTATAGTAGCCCAATCATAGCTCACGGCAGCCTCAATCCTCCCACCTCAGCTTCCTGAATAGCTGGGATTACAGGTGCATGCCACCATGCCTGGCTAACTTTTCTAGTGTTTTAAAGATGGGGGTCCTGCCATGTTGTTCAGGCTGGTCTTGAACTACCAGGCTCCTCCCTCAGCCACCCAAGTAGCTGGGACTACAGGCGTGTGCCACTGTGCCCATCCTTTCTTTTAATTTATAAGTTCCCCTTCTCTTTTTTTCTTGTGGTTTTGACGAAGAAATTGGATTTTTTTTTTTTCTTTTTGAGACAGAGTCTCGCTCTGTTGCCCAGGCTGGAGTGCAGTGGTGTGATCTTGGCTCACTGCAAGCTCCGCTTCCCGGGTTCATGCCATTCTCCTGCCTCAGCCTCCCGAGTAGCTGAGACTACAGGTGCCTGCCACCACACCCGGCTAATTTTTTGTGTCTTTAGTAGAGACGGGGTTTCACCGTGTTAGCCAGGATGGTCTCGATTTCCTGACTTCATGATCCGCCCACCTTAGCCTCTCAAAGTGCTGGGATTATAGGCGTGAGCCATCACGCCCGGCCCCAGAAATTGGATTATTTTTCCTGGGAGTATTATACCACTCTCTGGGAATTTTCAGTTGTATTCCTCTGATGTACTTAACATCTTCCTCTGCCCTATTTCCTGTAAATTGGTGGTATATACTTAATTCAATTCAGGTTCAATTTTTTGGCCCAACTACTTCACAGGTGGTGGGTGCTGTGCTCTCCCTGAGGAGGCACATGGTATTTGCTTGTCTCTGTGGTGTTTATAGTCATGCTGTTCAGTGTCTAGGTTCAGTAATTCGTTATGGATGGTGAAATGGTGGTATTCTAATTATGTCGTTCCCTGGTCATTTATTAGTTGAAATATTTCTATAAAGAGAAACTTCCCCTCATTTACTGTTTCGTTACCCCGTGATATGGTTGGTATAGAAAAGTCAGGATAAATGCTTGATTTATTCTCTTTGTCAGCTTTCAAAATAGTAAGTTGACCACAGAGCGTTTTCGGTTATGCAATTTCTCTTAAAAATCCAGAGCTCAAGTTTCTCTTGAGAAACCAGAAGACCTGGCAGTGATGCCTCCATTCCAGTGTAGCAGCAGTCGCTTGCAGTTGTGTGGCATTGCTGCTTTGGATGGTCTGTGTGTCTTCCTGTCCCCTGCACGGTCCTCTTCACTGCCTGTTGCTTACATTTGACTCATTTCATACAGTTGCATTGCCTGCTTGGCTCTCATTGGCAGATGTTTGCAATCTTACATGTAAAATCCCTAACCTGGGGTTAGTGCCTAGTGCCTGCTCAGTAATGTTTGTTTTCTTCCTGCTATACTTTGTTATACCTGCGTAACTCAGTATTTTATGTGCTTTATATTGCATGACTGAAATAATGTTTCCTTTTAAAACTCCTCACTTTTAACCAAAGTAGTTAAATATTTCAAAACTGCTCGCTTTTGCATCAATGTAATGTTTTAAAACATCTCTAATACCTGGGTTTGTTATTTTATTTAAATAACTTTATTTCCTTGCCTCCCTTTTGGGGTTGGATGCTCCTTCGGTGTGGTCAAAACCAAAGGTATGTTTCTTGGTTTTTTTGCCAACCCCTCCTCGTTTCTTCCATGTGTCAAACTTATGCCCAATTCTTCGAGGCCAGGCACGCTTAGGCAGTCTTATGGGTCAGATGCATCAGTTATGTCATTGCAGTGATACTTGCAACATCTCTGAGACCCACACTCTTATTTCCCCTTTTACAGTTGGAGAAACTGAAGTTTGAATGGCTTGTTCTCTAGGCTACATAGCAAGTAATTTACAGAGCTTGCATCTGAATGACTCCAAAGCTCCTGCTCTTTCTGCTGCTATCTACTGCCCCAGGTTAGATTTTTCTCCTACCCTATGCATGTCAGGAGGGTGTAATAATTACAACATAGTCACCCATTGCTCAGTTATGTGACAGACCCCCAAGCTAAAGATTTTACATGCATCATCTGATTTAATCCTATAACACTAGGAGATAGGTCCTTTTTACTAACAGAGAAACTGAGGCTCAGAGGCTTTATCTTGCCCCAGGACACACATGTAGTAAGTAGCAAAGGTAGGATTTGAACTCATGTCTGTCTGACTCTTGAGTAGTCATTATTTTACATTGTTGCTGTGTAATCTAGATGAAGAGGCAGAAATGAATATGAATGGAAAAATACATACAAGTGCAGGGTGCCACGTGGGAAGCATCAGATGAATGAATGTTGGGTTAGTTCAGGGATAGAACAAGAACTACAATTTGCTGAAGTTCTCCTATTCATCCTCCTATCCACCCAGTGAGGTTGGTAATGATTTCCTCAGTAAGTTAAGAGACAGCTGAAATGCAAACACAGATTTCTGTGATTAAAAAAAAAAAACTTAAGCTATAAGATACCTAGAAAAAGTGAACAGCTTGATTTATTTTACAATGTGAACAGATTTGTGTAGCTTACACCCATTATCAGGAAACAGAATATTGCCAGCACTTTGAAATCCTCCTTGTGCTCCCTTCCAGGAGGATAGCCACTAAGGCTCTGTGGGTTGTTTGTCTTAAAGCCTTATAGTGTCATGGCTAAGAGCTAGGGCTTGGTAATCTGGCCTGTTGCCAGTTCTTTTACTAGCTCTGTGATCTTGGGCAATTTAGCCCCTGAGTTTCATCTGTAAAATGCAGTTAAAAATAGTTCCTACCTCATGGGTTTATTATGTATTATACATACTAAGTACCGTAAAACAATGCATGGAAAACTGCTTGGCATGATGCAGATGCTCAAAGTTAGCTGATGTTAATACGAATCCTTAGGGGAAGAAGGGGTAGTTGGGGAGGTGTTTTTGTTTTAGGAGACAGGGTCTCATTCTGTCACTTAGGCTGGAGTGCAATGGCACGGTCATAGTTCATTGAAGCCTCGAACTCCTGGGCTCAAATGGTCCTCCCACCTCAGCCTCCTAAGTAGCTGGACTACAAGTACCTGCCACCATGCCCAGCTAATTAAAAAAAAAAAAATGTAGAAATGGGGTCTTGCTGTGTTGCCCGGACTGGTCTCAAACTTTTGGCCTCAAGTGATCCTCCCAAAGTGCTGGGATTACAGATGTGAGCCACTGCTTCCAGCCCAGTTAGGCTTTTGATGGGAGAAATGTACTCAGAAGTGTGCTACAGAAAAGGCTCAGACCAATATTGGAGCAAAGAGGGCATTCCTGTGGAGTGAGGAGCTTGTGTTGAAGTCCTTGGAGAGGCATTTATGCTGCGTATTTGGGAACCATGCATAAGAGCAGTTTGTCTGCAGTGGTGCAGGATGTAAACACAGGGCACTTGTGGAAGTAAGTTGGGAGGGCTGGGCAGGTTTTAGAAGTTGATTGTGGAGGGCAACTGAGTGCCAGGCTAAGATATTTGGACTCTTCCCCTATTGTACCACAGAGATGTTGAAGGCTTCGGAATGTGTACGTTTTGGAGGGTAGGTAGCATATCCAACAGTGTTTTGAGATATGATTCTAGCTGCATGTGTAGGAACATTGACAGCAGGAGTGACAAAGACTGGAGGCACAAAGGTGATTGTGCCAGGTATAGTGATATGCGCCCATAGTCCCAACTACTCCGGAAGCTGTGGTGGGAGGATTGCTTGGGCACAGGAGTTTGGGGCTGTAGTGTGCTCTGCTCATCAGGTGTCTGCACTAAATTCAGCATCAGGCCAGGCACGGTGGCTTGCGCCTATAATTCCAGCACTTTGGGAGGCTGAGGCAGGCAGCTCGCTTGAGCTCAGGAGTTGGAGACCAGCCTGGGCAACATGACGAAACCCCATCTCTACAAAAAATACAGTAATTAGCCGGGCATGGTACTGCATGCCTGTAGTCTCAGCTACCTGGGAGACTAACGCAGGAAGATTGCTTGAGCCCAGGAGTTTGAGGCCACAGTGAACTATGAACATGTCACTGCACTCCAGCCTGGGCAATAGAGTGAGACCCTATCTCAAAAAAAAAAAAAAAAAGTTCAACATCAATATGGTGACCTCCCAGGAGCAGGAGGAGACCACTAGGTTGCCTAAGGAGAGGTGAATTGGCCCAGGTCAGAAAAAGAGCAGGCCAAAATTCCCATGCCAATGTGTAGTGGGCTAACACTTGTGAAGCCACTGTGCTCCACCCTGGGCAACATAGCAAGACCTCATTTCTAAAAAAACATAAGAAGAAGATGAGAAGACTGGTGAATTTGGGATTAAACCAAATCTCTAGGACCGATAGTTTCCCTTTATTTCCTAGTTGTCAGGCCCTATGCTGGATGTCTTTGCATACGTAATCTTATTAAATCCCCACAACAGTTCAGCAGATAGACACTGTTTTCTGTTCTATGGATAAAGAAAACGAGACCTTAGAAAAGGTAATGTAATTCGTTCAGGATGACACAGTGAATAAACGGTAGAGCCCGTTTCCTAACCCAGATCTGTACCACTACAAAACCCAGTCTCTGCCACTACATCAGGGCTTCACAAACTGTATCCATCAGAACCTGAGGTGCTGCTTGAGAGCCACTCAATCATAAACTTTAAAGGTGGGCCTAGGAAATGCCCTAGATGATTGATAATACACTGAAATTTGAGAACTGCTCAGCCCACCGTGCTGTCTCTCTAGTGGTTTTAGCATTCCCATTAATTACCCCAGAGTCCTCCACCCCACACAGAGTTTTCATAGAGGTAATGAGCCTGTTTCTTGGGCTCAGCAACAGTTTTTGACTGACAGCAACAGACTATGACTGAGTGTGGGCTTCAGACCCCTGCTCTTCAAAGTGTAGTTTAGAGCCCAGCCACTCATCCAGGCCGGGAAGCTTGCTTAAAATGCAGGTACTTAGGCCTTACCCTATTGAACTAGAATCTGCATTTTTTTTTTTTTTTTCTTGAGATGGAGTTTCACTCTTGTTGCCCAGGCTGGAGTGTAATGGCATGATCTTTATCTCAGCTCACCACAACCTCCGCCTCCCAGGTTTAAGCGATTCTTCTGCCTCTGTCTCCCTAGTGACTGGGATTATAGGCATGTGCCACCACGCCCAGCTAATTTTGTATTTTCAGTAGAGATGGGGTTTCTCCATTTGGTCATGCTGGTCTTGAACTCCCGACCTCAGATGATCCGCCTGCTTCGGCCTCCTAGAGTGCTGGGATTACAGGCATGAGCCACCGCACCAAGCCGCAATTTGCATTTTAACAGCATTCCTCCAGTGATTTAGAGTCTGCGAATGGCTGCTCTAAAGCATAAGTTTGAAGTGTGAGGGGACTATAATAAAGTTATTTCATTAGGTTTCTGCAGCCTATAAATAAAGAGTAATGCAAAGAAGAAAGACCATGGAAGGAAGCCTTTTATTGATTGAATGCCTGCTGCGTGTCTGATGTTTTGGTACTTTATTTCATTTATCCTCATAAGAACCCTGTGAAGTAGTCATTATCCCCACTAAACTGATGAGGAAACTGACACTCTGAGAAGTTAAGTGCTTAGCCCAAGATCACACAGCTACTGAGTGCCTTAGCTAGGAATCAAGTGTAAATCTGTCTGACTTCAAAACCTATACGTGCTCTTTACAGCCTACCACATTGACTCCCAGGCAGCCAGCAGGAAATGAAGGAATTCGTTTTCTTTTCTTTTTTTTTTTTTTTGAGACAGAGTCTTGCTCTGTCACCCAGGCTGGAGTACAGTGGCGCGATCTCAGCTCACTGCAACCTCCACCTTGCAGGTTCAAGCAGTTCTCTGCCACAGTCTCCTGAGTAGCTGGGATTACAAGCACCCACCGCCACGCCCGGCTAATTTTTGTATTTTTAATAGAGACGGGGTTTCACCATCTTGGCCAGGCTGGTCTTGAAGTCTTGAACTCCTGAGCTTGTGATCCACCCGCCTTGGCCTCCCACAGTTCTGGGATTACAGGCGTGAGCCACCGTACCCAGCCAGGAATTAGTTTTCTTCCCTATTGGTGTGTGTTCTTTCATCTAGCTGTAGAATCCAATCACCTGGAACAGCGCATAAGAGTCCTGCAGTTTGGGAGTGATAAAAATAGAACAGGTTCTGTGCTAACAGCTCTTCCCTGTGGTGTTTTGGTCAGCCTTTCCACTTGAGCAAGCCTGACCTCCAAATTGTTTACCCAGGTTAATTTCAACAGCAATGAAAAAGATTGGCAGAAAGCACTCTCTGGATGTATGGCCACAGTGCCAGCCTGGTTTTTCATTGTCAGGGCTCCTGACATTCACTGGTTTTGCAAAGTACAGAATTTTGGTTTTTTGGGTTTTTTTGTTTGTTTGTTTGAGACGTAGTCTTGCTTCTTTGCCCGGGCTAGATCTCGGCTCGCTGCAACCTCCACCTCCTGGGTTCAAGCAATTCTCTTGCCTCAGCCTCCCAAATAGCTGGGATTACAGGCACATGCCAGCACGCCCAGCTAATTTTTGTATTTTTAGTAGAGATGGGGTTTCACCATGTTGGCCAGGCTAGTCTTGAACTCCTGACCTCAGGTGATCCACCGGCCTCGGCCTCCCAAAGTGCTGAGATTACAGGTGTGAGCCACTGCACCTGACCCAGAGTACAGAGGTTTTTTTGTTGCTGTTTTTTTGGTTTTTTGTTTTTTGTGAGATGGAGTCTTGCTCTGTCTCCAGGCTGGAGTGCAATGGCGCAATCTCAGCTCACTGCAACCTCCAACTCCTGGGTTCAAGCAATTCCCCTGCCTCAGCCTCCCGAGTAGCTGGGACTACAGGCATGCGCCACCATGCCCAGCTAATTTTTTTGTATTTTAGTAGAGACGGGGTTTCACCATGTTGGCCAGGATGGTCTCAATCTCCTGACTTTGTGATCCACCCGCCTTGGCCTCCCAAAGTGCTGGGATTACAGGCGTGAGCCACTGCACCCGGCCAAGTACAGTTTTTAATGCCTTCTCACTAGATTCCATTTTGCTATGAAGTCATTTCTTTGCTTTAACTGAATTGGTCCATTAATTACAAACCAGCCCTATCTATGTACCTTTTATTGTGTGCACCTGAGCATGCACCTAAGAAAACTCCCAATTATATAAAAATTAGCCAGGCATGTGGCGTGTGCCTGCAATCCCAGCTACTGGGAGGCTGAGGGAGGAGAATCACCTGAGCCCAGGGAGTTCGTGGCTGCAATGAGCCGTGATCGTGCCACTGCACTCCAGCCTGGGTGATAGAGTGAGACTCTGTCTCAAAACAAAAAAAAAAAGAAAAGAAAACTCCCAGTGAACTGATTTGTTGGAATCAGGATCTAAACCTACTTAGTTTATAAAACAATTAAACGGAAAAAGCTAAGATTGAGCTCCTTGAACTGATTATATTCCTTATAAATTCTGCATTCTTTTTTTCCCACTGCAAAGCCAGTGTTGAGCTGTCTAGGGTCTCTTCCTGTTCTAATTCTGCATTCTCATATATAATTCACCAAATATGAGCTCTTTAAGTACATAGTCTATGCCTTTTATTCATCTGTTTCCCAGGCTCCCGACAGGGTTCTTGGGAAAGGCATTAGTAAATGTTTTCTTTTTGTATGAATGAATATAGCATTAGGACAGGGGTTATGGTAACAGCCAGTGCCCACTGAGCGCTTACTATATGCCAGGGCCTGCATATACTGAATTCTATATAATCTTCTCATCAACCCAGTGATATAGATACTATTACCATCTCCATTTTACTTAGAGGAAATTTGAAACCTAGAAAGGTGAAGTGACTTCTTAAGTCAATTTTACGTAATGGTTAGTGGACCTGGAGTCTGCAAACCAGGCAGTTTAACTCTCAAGCCTGTGCTCTTGACCAAAACACTATAATGTCTCCTAAAACTAGTATGTAAATGCTTATTATTTGCCAATTGCTCTTTGTATATATCTCAGCTAATCCTCACAGCTACCTTCTGAGATGGAGCCTTTTTTGCCTTCATTTTAAACAGATAAGGAAACTGAAAAGTGAGGTGGCCACCATAATACAGCTACTTAGTGACAGGGAAGGAGGAAAACCCAGTTCTGCCTGGGGGCAAACTGCTCCTAGTTGCCTCCCTGACCCAGTAGCTGTAGTACAAGACAATTGTACATTCATCCCTTTGGCAAATGTTTATTCAGCACATGTTATGTGCCAGGCGTTGTACCAAGTCCATTATATACATGATCTCATTTAAACCTCGCAGCAACCATGTGAAGTGTTGGTACTATTTTTATTCTCTTTTTTTTTGAGACGAAGTCTCACTGTCACCCAGGCTGGAGCTGGAGTGCTGTGGTGCAATCTCGGCTCACTGCAGCCCCTACCTACCAGATTCAAATAATTCTCCTACCTCAGCCTCCTGAGTAGCTGCAATTCCAGGCGAGCGCCACCACACCCAGCTAATTTTTGTATTTTTAGTAGAGACGGGGTTTCCCCACGTTGGTCAGGCTGGTCTCGAACTTCGACCTTGTGATCCACCCATCTCAGCCTCCCAAAGTGTTGGGGTTACAGGCGTGAGCCACCATGCCCAGAAAGTCTTCCTACTTATAATGGGGAAACTGAAACTTATGTGTCACTAGTGTGTTGAGTGGAAATAGTGATAATAACTAATATTTATGACTGCTTCCTGTGTGCTAGTTGTACTGTTTTAAGTGCTTTACATATATTATTTCATGTAATTCTTACCATAACCCTATAATTACTGTATGTTAGAATGTAATATAAGGTACTTTTATCCCCATTACAGGTAAGGAAGTAGGCATTTGCCCAAGTTTACATAGCCAGTAAGTGGCAGAGCCAGCTTCACACCTAGGCAGTCTGACTCCACAGCCTGTAATGTAACTGAATCTTGGTTTTTATCTTCCTCTCCATAGGCACCCAGATTGGCTGAAAACTTCTGTGTCTGCCATTTGGCTACTGGGGACATGCTGAGGGCCATGGTGGCTTCTGGCTCAGAGCTAGGAAAAAAGCTGAAGGCAACTATGGATGCTGGGAAACTGGTAGGTTTGGTGGTACTAATGAGTGTTGATATTCCTCAGAATCTAGATCTGCACTGTCCAATATGGTAGCCACCAGCCACAGGTGGCTATTTAGATTAATTTAAATTTAATTAATGTAAAAATCATTTCCTCATTTGTACTAGCCATATGTCAAGTATTTACCAGCCAACACTGATACAGAACTTTCCATCATCAAACAAAATTCTGTTGAACAACCATGTGCTAGAGGGTGTTTTAACAAACTGGCAGATTATAGGAAATTTTTTTTTTTTTTTGACAAAGTCTCACTCTGTCACCCAGGCTGGAGTGCAGTGGCACAATCTTGGCTCACTGCAACCTCCGCCTCCTGGGTTCAAGCGATTCTTGTACGTCAGCCTCCCGAGTAGCTAGGATTACAGGCACCTGCCACCACGCCTGGCTAATTTTTATATTTTTAGTAGAGACGGGGTTTCACCATGTTGGCCAGGCTGGTCTCAAACTCCTAACCTCAGGCGATCCACCCTCCTTGGCCTCCCAAAGTGCTGGGATTACAGGCGTGAGCCACCGCGCTTGGCCTTATAAGACTTTTTAGAGTGCAAGTTATTTTGTTTGTTCTGAATTTATGGCACTCATTCATAGTATTCCTGAAGTTTTTCTGTGCTGATGTGTTTTGTTATATACCCAAATTTTAGAGCCAGAAATGAAACTGCTGTCCCTAGGCCAGAACTCAGAGATGTATTCAAGAGAGGATTTAGGAAGTCACAGAAGTGTTTTTTAACCTGCTTTATGGCTCTGTGTTCTGTTTCTGTAACAAAGCAATTACTTCGCAGTTGTGACAAAGGTAATCCTTCTTATTTGGGGACTATAATTGCATTTTCTCTCTTTTTTTTGTTCTGAGACCCAGGCTGGTGTGCAGTGGCGCAATCATGGCTCACTACAGCCTTGACCTCCTGGGCTCAAGTGATCCTCCCACTTCGGCCTGATGAGTAGCTAGGATTACAGGCACACATCACCATGCCCTGCTACTTTTGTTGTTGTTGTTGTTATTGTTGTTGTAGAGATGGGGTCTCACTGTGTTGCCCACACTGGTTTTGAACTGAGCTAAACCCAGGAGCAGTCCTCCTGCCCCAGCCTCTCTAAGTGCTGGGATTATAGGTGTGAGCTGCCATGCCCAGCCACATTTTCTCCTTCTTTAGGCCAGTTGACCTGATTGGACAAATACGATCTATTATTTTCTGGCACTAATCAAAGATTGCTAGATTAATTATAACTGAGTTATTCTGGAACTTGGCCTCTGAGAATCACCTTCAGAAGTCATTTTGTGCTTGGTCTTCTGGTCTTTTTTTATCTTAGAATGTTGGTTGGGGAAGGAGCTGGGCTTTGCTTTAATCCTCAAGTTACCTTCTGTTAGGCTTTGAGATTCTGTAGCTCTATCAAATGATACCTCTGCCTGCCCACCTGCCTGCCCATTTCTATCTAGTTTTCCCTTCATGTAATTGAATCTCTGAGTCAAACCAGAAAGCTAGATATTTTGGACTTTGAGTCTTGACAGAAGACTCTGTACTAAGAAAAAATTGAGATGTGGCAATGAGATTGCTTATCTCCAACCTTCACTTAGTTACAGAGTGTGTACTTTGTCCCCAAGTTCACAGTTAGCACCAAGAAATAAGAGCATTAGCTGCCAAGATGAGCAGGCTTCACTACAGGCTGGAGACTTTTCTTTCTATAACAGCCCAAGAGAAAAACCAGTTTCTGAAAACTGGGAGAAGTCCTTATTGGGGTTTTAGAGAGACTCAGAAGAATATTGGCTTAGGGCTGGACATGGTGGCTCACTCCTGTAATACTAACACTTTGGGAGGCTGAGACAGGCAGATCACTTGAGGTCACCAGTTCAAGACCAGCCTGGCCAACATGGTGAAACCCCGTCTATTAAAAATACAAAAAATTAGCTGGGCATGGTCGTGTGCGCCTGTAGTCCCAGCTGTTTGGGAGGCTGAGGCACGCGAATCACCTGAACCTGGAAGGCGGAGGTTGCAGTGAGGGGAGATTGTGCCACTGTACTCCAGCCTGGGCAACAGAATGAGACTGTCTCAAAAAAAAGTGAGGGAAGAGTGTTGGTTTGGCTCTTCAGTTCCTTGGTTCTGACCCAATCTTCCCAATTCAGTGAACTTCTCTGTTTCCTCATGTCCACGATGGCCCAGGTGTGTAACCAAGTACAAACATCAGTCACGTTACTGTTAGCCTAATGACAGCTGTGGAACAGGGAAAGCTGATGCCTGTGTTTTGGTCAACCCCATTCTCTCCTGGCACTCTCTCAGGTGGTCTCTCAGCCATTTGTCCTCACATTTCCTGTGCCTTGAGGATCACTGATTGCTGATAAGCTGTTATCTGACAGTTTGGACTCTCGACTCTAGTGGCAGGAGGAACCTTCAGGACCTAAGATACAAAGCTCTCCTGGTGAAGTAACAAGTAATGGAATCTGTCTTCCCTCACCCAGATTTTTGGGATACAGGGGAATTTCAAGAGACGAGAGTGTGTATTTGGCAACCACAGAGATAAAATTATGAAACTGGATCTTCCAAATGGAGCCATTTCACATTTGCTCTTATTTTTGCTTCTTTGGGTCCAAGAAAACTTGCTGTTTAGTAATAAGGTTATATACATAAACTTTTGGCTGTGGAGTTGGGCTAATGTCAGTCACCTAGGTAATGGATTTAACCAAGGCTATTTTGTTCCTAACTTCCAGGTGAGTGATGAAATGGTAGTGGAGCTCATTGAGAAGAATTTGGAGACCCCCTTGTGCAAAAATGGTTTTCTTCTGGATGGCTTCCCTCGGACTGTGAGGCAGGCAGAAATGGTGGGTAGCTTAGTTTTTATATTACTACTGCATGAGACCAAACTCTTGTCCTTTGTCTTTCTTAATTCCTTTGAAGGAGATGGGTCTAACTAAGCTCTGGTAGCTTAGGTGGGCCACACATTCTTTTACAGCTCGATGACCTCATGGAGAAGAGGAAAGAGAAGCTTGATTCTGTGATTGAATTCAGCATCCCAGACTCTCTGCTGATCCGAAGAATCACAGGAAGGTATTTGTCCCTTGAAGGTGCCTTTTCATGCTTCTCAGAGCTTTCTCAAACTCTGAGAATTCCTCTTGCCTAATCCTGGCCATGAAGCTTAGTGCCATTTCAACATGGATTGATTTTATATGGTGACATCCACTGAAGTGGTGAAATGGGATAGGGATATGGAAAGAAGAGCGAGGGATTTGAAGTCAGACAGCATCTCATTCTTGTCACTTTTTTTTTTTTTTAGGTGGGAGTCTAACTCTGTCGCCGAGGCTGGAGTGCAGTGGCGCAGTCTCGGCTCACTGCTACCTCCACCTCCTGGGTTCAAACAATTCTCCTACCTCAACCTCCCAAGTAGCTGGGATTATAGGTGTCTGCCACCAGGGCTAGCTAATTTTTTTGTATAGTAGAGACAGAGTTTCACCATGTTGGCCCGGCTGGTTTTGAACTGACCTCAAGTGATCCACCTGCCTCGGCCTCCCAAAGTGCTAGGATTACACGCTTGAGCCACTGTGCCTGGCTCTTGTTGCTTTTTTTTGAGACAGAGTCTCACTCTGTCACCCAGGCTGGAGTGCAGTGGCGCAATCTTGGCTCACTGAAACCTCTGCCTCCCCGGTTAAAGTAATTCTCCTGTCTCAGCCTCCCGAGTAACTGGGACTACAGGCATGCACCACCACGCCCGGCTAATTTTTGTAGTTTTAGTAGAGACAGGGCTACACCATGTTGGCCATGCTGGTCTCAAACTTCTGACCTCAAGCGATCCACCCGCCTTGGCCTCCCAAAGTGCTGGGATTACAGGCGTGAGCCACTGTGCCTGGCCTCTTGTCACTTTTTAACTGTGACCCTAGGCACATTTCTTAACCTCTCTGAGGCTGTTTCCTCATATGTAGAAGCGGGTTGATAACCTGCTTTGAGAAGCTATTTCGCTTGTTAGGTAACATAAAATGCATAGTTCAAAGCCTTGCCTGTATTAGGTGCTTAAGAAATGTTAATTTCTTTACATGTGTATCTCCTCCATTTTAGTGCTCCTTAAATCTGATTTCAGCTGGAGTTGCCATACTTTGCTGTAGACTTTTTATTAATTATAAAAATAATATAACCATCTGTACAAAGTTTAGAAAATGGAGGAAGAATTTGCTCATAGTACAGCCACTTTGTGTGTGTGTGTGTGTGTGTGTGTGTGTTTTAACGTTTGTTTCTCTGTAATAGCATTGAACACAGAAATGCCTCTGCTTCTGGACACGTTTGTTCTGACAGACCAACACTGCTTTAGGCTACAGTTTTCTCTACCCTATTTCACTAATCACTGCCATCTGCTTTGTGCCTTCCAGAAGTATAACAGAAGTTTTCAGCTGCAAATGGACCCTCCATTCCCTTCTTTATTGTGGGTTGTAGCTTTTTTATGTCTTTATCATTTTAATGGTGTCTCAGGAAAGTGGTCAGCCAACCATCTTGAACCAGACATCCATGACCATTACTTTTAATTGCTGTGTGATATTTCACAGTAGGTAAACCATTGTTTACTTATTTCCTTATTGTTGTACGTTTGTGTTTCTTCCAGATAGGCACTGTTAAAATGATACTATGGCCATCATAATGCATGTAAATTTTTGGATTAGGGAAAAAATGTTTTCTTATTTCAGACATTATTACTTTGATTTCCTAATGAGGTTGAACATCTTTTCCATGTGTTTGTAGTCCATACCTTCAAGAAGAGAGACAAACATGTGAATAGAAAGTACAGGGTTAGCACTATTATCCTGGAAAGCGATATGAAATACAGTGGGCTCTACCTTATATTCATTTTCTTTTCAAATGTCCAGGTTACATGTCTCCGGCTATTCCATAGGCTCCTTTAATGCAGGAACTTCTGTTTCTTTGTATCCCCACTGGGCACAGAGTAGACAAAGTTGATGTAGGTCAAGAAGCAGTAGGGTTAACAGTAAAGACATCACCAGGCCTGGGGTCTCTGAGGCACTAAGCACGTATTAGCAGAACCGGGTGATACTGGAGACCTTTGATTCTATGGGCCCAGCTTCCTGAGTACCTGCCTCCTGCATAGCATAGTACTAGACCCTGGGAGCAGAGGACCACGAGAGGCTCTAGGATAACCATATAGTAATGCCCATCTCTGACCTCAGAGAGTCATATATGAAACTTGGGCTGTTCAGTGTAGTAGGAAGTCCAAGAAGAAAGCCTGGGGACAGGGAAGAAAGGCTGCCTAGGATAGAGATAACATTAAACTCTTCCTCGATGAAGAGTATTTCAGTGAGCCTTTCCCAGAAGGGAGGAGAAGCCGGAATGAGTATGGGTTGGGCTTTCACTGAGGCTAGTAGCAGACATGTCTGCCCAGTGGTCTGGGGGCAGGAAGGTAGAAGGACTGCTGTTGAGAAGAGCTTTACTGGGGAGATCTGCCAAACCAAAGAGGGTAGACTTGACAGAGTTCAGGACTCATGAGAGATTCTTGAGCCACTGGGTGTTGTGGCAAAAACAGTATTCTAAGAACATTAGTTTGGTCCTGGTGTACAAGGTAAATTAGGGCAAGGAGAAACAGATAAGGATACCATCTAGGAGCCTGTTTATGATCCACATGATGTGATGGAGATTTCTAACTGAGGTTGGGTGGGAGAGAACAGAGAGATTCTGAAGAACAAACAGCAGTATTGCTGTAAAGGGTGAAACAGAGAAGATTCAGTCCCTCCATTTGGAAGTAGGTGGTTAGTGTGACTTCCTCCCTCACAGAGAGAAGGACCCCCTTCCTCACAGAGCATGTCACTGCTGAAGGTGTTTTTCCAAGTTTACCCAGCAGATGAGTGGCAGGGTTAGCCCTGGAAGCCTGCTTTCTGCCTCCTAGTCCAAAATGTTGATGGTTAGAAGAAAATGAGGCAGGAACTAGTCAGTTTAATACGGATCTTTTTCTTTTTCTTTTTCTGTTTTTTTGTTTTTGTTGTTGTTGTTTTTAAGACAGAGTCTCACTCTGTTGCCCAGGTTGGACACAGATGTCAGCTGTTTGAAGATGCTGGGGAATGCACCCCGGACCTCACACAGGATCTTTTTCAAGTCTGAAATGATATGGACCCATTGTAACAATCTTCTGAATTAGCTCTGACCTGACTTCTAGTAATTTTGAGTCATTGTTCTGTTTCTTGAATATGAATAGTTGGTGGTTGTAGTTTTTGTTTTTAACTTATTCAATATTGGCTCTCTCAAATCCTAATTATCCTACCAGTTGGCTCCCCGGTATTATCTTAATACCTGGTACCATCCCAGTTTTGTGGATGAGAAAACAAGTGTTTAAAGTGTCACACTGAATGTTGGGCACAGTGGTTCATGCCTGTGATCCCAGCATTTGGTAGGGACCTGAACAGGAGGATTACTTGAGGCTGGGAGTTTCAGACCAGCTTGAGCAACATAGCAAGACCTCATCTCTACTGTAAAGCAAAAAAAAAGTTAGCCAAGTGTGGTAGTGTGCACCTGTGGTGGTGGTCCCAGCTACTTGGGAGGCTGAGGTGGGAGGACTGCTTGAGCTAGGGAGGTCGAGGCTGCACTGAGCCGTGATTAGGCCACTGGACTCCAGCCTGGGTGACAAAGCAAAACCCTATCTCAAAAAAATAAAAATAAAGTATCACACTCACCGGTAGCAGTGATTGTAGATTCCCAGTCCTGATGGTACCTCCAAGCCAGGCTCAGTGGCTCATGGAGCTATTTTGGTTGGTACTTGAGACCAGTCCCATTTTGAGAACTTGGAGAGTGGGGTTTCTTTCATTTACCTTCTATGGAATGAGCCTTGTATTGTTTTAAAAAGTAGTATTTGTGAATGGCAAAAGAGCAGTGTGTGGGAGTCATATTTGTTGCAGCCTGGCTGCTATGTGCCCTGTGCTCTCTAGAAGGTAAAAAAATATCCTGGTCCGTTATCTCATGCCCCTAGCCCCTCCCAAAGTTGCTGCTGCTGAGCCCAGCAGCTTGCTCTCTCCTCTCCCTGGGTCTCCCAGTGGATGCCGTTTCTGAATGAATGCATCAGAGGAATCCTTCCAGGCACTGAAATAATGGAAGGTGCAACCTCACAGTACATGACTGCAGTCACAGGAACCTTTACTCCTCTGTCCAGTTGGCCTTCCATATCTATGGTTCCCTCATCCACAGATTCAAGCATTTGTGGATTAAAAATATTCAGAACAAAACCACCAATAAATATAACCCAGGAAAGCTGAAGAAAATAAAAAATAATACAAATTTTAAAATTCAGTACATCGATTCTTTACATGGCATTTACATTGTATTAGGTATAAATAATCTAGAGATGATTTAAAGTATGCAAGACAACCAGCCTGGGCAACATAGTGAGACCTCATCTCTACAAAAAATAAAAAAATTAGATCGGGCACGGTGTCTCACACCTGTAATCCTATAACACTTTGGGAGGCCGAGGTGGGTGGATCACGAGGTCAGGAGTTCGAGACCAGCCTGGCCAACATGGTGAAACCCCGTCTCTACTAAAAATACAAAAGATTAGCCGGGCGTGGTGGCAGGCACCTGTAATCCCAGCTACTCAGGAGGCTGAGGCAGGAGAATTGCTTGAACCCGGGAGGCAGAGGTTGCAGTGAGCCGAGACCATGACACTGCACTCCAGCCTAGGCAACAGAATGAGACTCTGTCTCAAAAAATAATAATAAAATAAAATTAATTAATTAAATAAAATAAAAGAATTAACCAGGCATGGTGGCGCGTGCTTGTAGTCAGCTACTCCAGAGGCTGAGGCGGGAGGGTCACTTGAGCCCAGTAGTTTGTGGTTACAGTGAACTATGGTCATTGCCATTGCACTCCAGCCTGGACAACAGAGCAAGACCATGTCTCAAAAAATAAAATAAATAGACCAGGTGCAGTGGCTCACACCTGTAATCCCAGCACTTTGGAAGTCTGGGGTGGGTGGATCACGAGGTCAGGAGATCGAGACCATCCTGGCTAACATGGTGAAACCCCGTCTCTACTAAATATACAAAAAATTAGCCAGGCTTGGTGGTGGGCGCCTGTAGTCCCAGCTACTTGGGAGGCTGAGGCAGGAGAATGACGTGAACCCGGGAGGCAGAGCTTGCAGTGAGCAGAGACCGCGCCACTGTATTCCAACCTGGGTGACAGAGCGAGACTCTGTCTCAAAAATAAAATAAAAATAAAGTACACAGGAGGATATGCATAGGTTATATGGAAATGCTGTACCATTTTATATCAGGGACTTGAGCATCTATGGATTTTGATATCCACAGAGGGGGCTCCTGGAACCAATCCCCCCATGGATACCAAGGGATGACTCTGTAGCTTATTTTCTGTACTGTCACCTCCCTCCTGCCCATAACCCAGTGCCACTTTATGCCATAAATGGACCATCTTGTCCCCCAAAATATGCTGTGATTAACAAAAAAGAAAGTAGCACATTTTACAGAGGTGCTACTTCAATAGTCTAAATAGAATTGAATATAATTTTTATTTATTTTATTTTTTTGAGACAGAGTCTTGCTCTGTCACTCAGGCTGGAGGGCAGTGGTATGATCTCGGTTCACTGCAACCTCCACCCCCAGGTTCAAGCGATCCTCCTGCCTCAGCCTCCCAAGTAGCTGGGATTACAGGTGCCCGCCACCCAGCTAAATTTTTCATATTTTTAGTAGAAATGGGGTTTCGCCACGTTGGTCAGGCTGGTCTCGAACTCTGGACCTCAGGTGATCTGCCCACCTCAGCCTCCCAAAGTGTTGGGATCACAGGCATAAGCTGCTGGGCCCAGCCCAAATATTGCTATAACTGCCAAATGGTGAAAAATATTAGGGAGCTCTAGTCTAATAGACCTTCATGAGAAAAGCAACCATTAGTTAAATAAGCAAACAAACACTTGGTTGGCAGAGAATTGAGAAACCACAGAAGTGAAGCAAGGCCTGGCTGCTGAGCAGAGCTTGTCCTGCCTCCTTTCCTTAAGTTTCTAGGCTCCTGTGGTGTGGCCATTCCCAGTCAGGAGCATGGCCTTGTTGCCTGTGGGGACTCAGCACAGATGCAGCTGCCCGCTATACATTCAGTGCCAAATAAATGCCTGTTGTTGAGCTCTATGTTCCATAACTTGTTTAATAAGTCATTTTTCCCGATTACTTGAATATTGCTCCATAAGGGTTAGGCTATCTTTTATCTGTGTGATTGAAAAGATGTGTTCCATTATCTGGCAGTGTTTGCATCCATGGGAATTATTTTTCCTGTTAGTACCTTCCTGGTTTTGTAACCAAACTAGGTTAGAAAATAGAGTTCATTTCTTTGTCCTCTGTCCCCCATAGCACTTTGTACAAATCTCTGTTAAAGGATTATCACATTTGTTATTTATTTCCACATTTGTCTCTCCCACTAAGCACTACTTGTGAGCAGGGATCATTACTCATTGCTTTGTAGCTTCTGAATTCAGCTTAAGGCTTGAATGGAATACTTATTAATGTTTGTTGAGTAAATGGGTGAACAGAATGGATGGCTGTGTGAGACCAGCACCAGAGTTCCTTCTCTCAAGTCCTGAATTAGGTAGTTATGCCAGCAGTTTGCTCTTCAGCCAGATACTCATAATAATGTTTGGTCAAAATAGGAAATATACTCTGCCGCTGGCATAAGCTCTCCTGGAAGCCCAGTTATTTAGCTGGATTTTCTGCTGGGTGCTGGGTCCTTGCATCCAGTGTCCCTATCTCGGCTTGTCATTCTGGAGTCCCCTAGAGTGGAGTGCAGGCGCGTACCGTCAGTTAACCTAACTCATATTCATTTGCTGTCTTTCAGGCTGATTCACCCCAAGAGTGGCCGTTCCTACCACGAGGAGTTCAACCCTCCAAAAGAGCCCATGAAAGATGACGTATGTAAACTCAGGACAAAAAATTTCCTTTTCTTTCCTTCCCCTTTCTTCACTGTTTTCTTTTTCCTTTATTCTTTCCATCTTCCTTTTATTTCTACCAATATTACTAATTTAGTCATGAAAAATAACACTATCAAGTAAATCACATGGCCTGTGTCAGATCTATTCAGTGTCTCCTCAGGTGGTTTATTGCTTGACCTCAAGGTTGCTACCAGTGGTGCTAGCTTTTTGCAGTGCCCAGATTGTACCTGTCTTCTGTCAAGAGCAGCCCCTTTCTGGCATCGTGGCCACCTAAGTGATCAGCTAATCAGGAGAAGTTTTCTTAAAAGCCTACAATTGGAGAGTGGGGAGAGTGTGGCACTGAAGAGAAGTTTGATGACCAGTCCTCCAGAAAAATATTCTCTTTTTATAGTTATTGCTGCTGTACTGTGTCCTGGGGTTTCATACATGGTCACTGCACCATTTGCCATAAAGAGTCTATATGGTCTGTTTTAAAGCATGCAGGCAACAGTAAGAATGTCCTGGGTTTACCTTTGTCCTATGAAACAAGTTCATCAGGTCATTTAGGTTCTATAAATACAGGTTCCAGAGCCGTTATGGCAACTTAGTCACATTTTGCAAAGTTGCTAATTCTACCATTCAAAGTTCTTATTTTACTTGCCACTTTTAGAGTGTTGATGGGTGACACTCTAGTAAATGCGCTCAATATTTAAGCAACTAAGATTACAATTGCTAATGTATCTTTGATTTTGATGTATTCTCCGGGTCTTAGGGGCCTTTTTGACTTCCTTACTTTTGACCCTAGAAGCATTTATCTTGGAAGCTGAATCGCCTGAGCACAAAGATGAGAAAGTCATTGCCTATCTTCCCCTCATGAGCCCCTTTCCTCACAGTTGGTGTTTCTGACAAACTCTCTGACTTCTGTTCACCAGCTGCTCTGCTCCTGGGAGTAGCAAAGTTCTTCATTGGAGAGGGTCTGGATTGCCTGTCTTTGTCTCTGATGGGCTTTGGAAACAGACAGCATCCTGGGTAGAGTGGTCCCATCTCAAATCTGCATCTGGCATGGAATAAGAAAACCTTGCTAACAGTCCCAGCCTTTCATTGCTGTCTTCCTGTTCTCAGATCACCGGGGAACCCTTGATCCGTCGATCAGATGATAATGAAAAGGCCTTGAAAATCCGCCTGCAAGCCTACCACACTCAAACCACCCCACTCATAGAGTACTACAGGAAACGGGGGATCCACTCTGCCATCGATGCATCCCAGACCCCTGATGTCGTCTTCGCAAGCATCCTAGCAGCCTTCTCCAAAGCCACATGTAAAGACTTGGTTATGTTTATCTAATGTTGGGTCCAAGAAGGAATTTCTTCTTCCTATCCCTGTGAGGGAATGGGTAGGAATGATAGGACAGGCAAAGAGAAGCTTCCTCAGGCTAGCAAAAATATCATTTGATGTATTGATTAAAAAAGCACTTGCTTGATGTATCTTTGGCGTGTGTGCTACTCTCATCTCATCTGTGTGTATGTGTGTTGTGTGTGTGTGTGCATGTACATATGTGTTCACTCTCCTACTTTGTAAGTTTTAGGTTAGGTTGCTTTACCAGCTGTTTACTTCTTTTTTGTTGTTGTTTTGAGACAAGGTTTCGCTCTGCCACCCTGGCTGGAGTGCAGTGGCGCGATCTTGGCTCACGGCAACCTCTGCCTCCTGGGGCTTAAGCAATTCTCCCACCTCAGCCTCCTGAGCAGCTGGGACTACAGGTGCATGCCACAACACCTGGCTGATTTTTGTATTTTTTGTAGAGACAGGGTTTCGCCAAGTTGCCCAGGCTGGTCTTGAACTCCTAGGCTTAAGCAATCCACCTACCTTGGCCTCCTGAAATGCCAGGATCACAGATGTGAGCCACTACACCCAGCCCAGCTATTTATTTCTTTAACCATACTTTTGATTTTATTTTTTGACCAAAATGAACTAACCCAGGTAATCTTCCAGGGACCGCAATTCCAGAACCTCATAGTATTTCTTCCATTTCCAGCAGCTGATTAGAAGTCCAGGATCGTGTGAAGTCAGGCAGGGTCACAGTTCCTGATGGCACATTATGGACAGAGAATTCCATTTTGTTTTCTAACCCATAATGAAAACCCACATGAGTCAGTGTGTGAACAGGGATCATTAATTTTTTCCCCCTAGGTGGAAGGAAAAAGGCACTTATGTTACAGGTTACAGAAATTACTGGGAGAGGATATCGTCATAAAAAGAGCAAGGCCAAATTGGAATATTTTTGTGATCTGCATCATGATGCTGAAAATAGCGATTATTTGGGAATTGGGTTTGAAAACTGAATTGTTGCCAGAGAATTAAACCAGGTGAAAGGTCCTTTTGAATTCAGATTGTCTTCTGAACATCCAGGCTGATCATCTGAGAGCAGTCAAATCTACTTCCCCAAAAAGAGACCAGGGTAGGTTTATTTGCTTTTATTTTTAATGTTTGCCTGTGTTTCGAAGTGTGAACAAAACAGTGTGTGATCTATTCTTGGATTCATTTTGATCAGTATTTATTCAAACCCAGTCTCTCTCCAGAACATAAAACTGAAATCAGATATGTTCTTTTTAAGCCCAAACCCTCTCCCTTCTAGATCCAACCCTTCACCCCTAATTTTATGATGGCTATAGCCATGGACTTCCCCAAGAAAAGATCACCCAGAAATAAGACCACCTGTGACAGTTACCAGCTTTTATTCATAACCTTAGCTTCCCAACTATTAAGTATTTTCTAAGGTCCCTGCTATGTCTTTTGGTCTCTGGTTTGATTTGTGGCAAACGGATGAAGTAACAGACTGCTATGAAGGACCACAAAAACAGCAGCCTCTGGAAAAACCATTAGAAAGTCAGTGGCAGATCCAGTAAATAATATCGCCAGCCTCAGCATAATCTGCTGCTGACTCGATTCAGTGGACTCTAAAGTGCCCAGCCTCCTGACCTGAGCTCTCCTGCCGTCTGTGAGACTACCAGAGGTCTTATCTGCCGTCCACATGGCAACTGGGCATGAGTACCTGGCCACCTTGCTTCCCTCTTTGCCTGGTTCAAGTGAGTGTCTGCTGCCTCTGTCCTGCCTTGTTTTCCTGGCTCTAAACCAACTCCACCCACTCTTAATGGAAACTCAGTCTGGCTTTGTGTGTTTCTGGGAAGCACATGACTTCTGGGAATGGGCAAGGAAGAGGAGTGAAACAAAAACTCAGCTATGTGTGCCTGGTCTGCAATTCTTCTCTGGGTGACAGTGGCATCATGAATCTTAGAATCAGCTCCCCTTTAACTAGGGACAATTGTAAGCACTTGGCCTCAATGTTGAGGTCCCTGAATGTTTGCTAATTGAATGTGCATGATCCTTGCCCAAATATTTGTCATCCATCCACATAGATTCACGTGTGCATACAACATGTACAAGTAATATTTGGGCTGCCCATAAGAACTAGAAGATTCATAGGGAATGCATATACCCTTCTCAGTATGGTTAGGATTCTGTTTTTGCTTCATTTAGTTCCAGAGTTCCTCAGCCTCAGCAGGTTCTGCTTTTACCTGTCAGAGAAATGTCCAGTGTTTAATGCATTTGGTTGCTGGGGCTTACATGCCAGCCTCCTCTGATATGTGCTTGGTTTTTAAAAACCCATTTTGTTCTCTCTTGTTTCCTCTCTATTTCAGCCTAGTATCAGAAGGCCAGGCGAGACTGCAACACTGCTCATCACCCCGCGGCGTGATCCCTGCTCTTAGGTGCTGGGCAGAAGGGAAGGGTGGTCAGGGTGAGGATGGTGAGGGAGGGCTGGTGAGGGGCTCAGAGGAATACTTGGAACAACAGCAGTGTTATTGTAGTGTGGCAGTTTCTTTTATACATAGGTGAGAGTTTTTAAAGTATAAGGGAAAAATTAATTTTTTAAAAAACACCATGCTTGGAGGGTGGGGGTAGAAATAGAGAGACACAATATTATTTCTAAGGAATCGGGTTTTCATTTACTCTGGACTGGTGAAAATATTTTTAAAGCCAGTGCTCTAAGACCTCAGCTTTTATCTCAGAACCCCATGGGTTCCAGACCAAGAGTACAGGAAATCAAATTGTTGTCCTGTCTGTCTATAGCTTGGAACAGGGAGGCTTTGATTACTGACCCTTGTTCCACACACTGTAAGATCAAAAAACCATCTCCACATTTGAAAGAGATGTAAGGTGTATTCATAGGGATGGTGGCTCAACAAATCAAGCAAACTGGAATCAAGGGGAGGGGGAAGGGAATGAAATGGAAAGGGAGGCTGATTCCCTTCCCCTGACTTACCACTAATTTACTAGGCTACCTACTCTCATGAGTAACCTCTCACAGCTACCCAGCACGTGCCACAATCCTATGCTCTTGCCTTCTTTTATCTGCAGTGTGTGAAGGGACTCTTTTAAATAAATGAGCAAGTGTCCTAAGCTATGTCATCCAAAGATTGTCCTTTCCATTCTCAAATCCTGTGACTGAGATCACTCAACAGCACTGTGATGTATTATTTTCAATGAGGTGCCTTTCTTAACTGACCAAATGCTGCCTTGTTTGGCCCCTAAATCAATAAAATATGTTAAAATTTGTATCCCCTGTTGTGGCATTTTTTTTAGATAATCTAAGCTAGAAAAATGACATTGAATTCTAGACCTGGCTGGAAGGAAAAGAAGCCCTTTCTTGTGGTCGCTGGCAGCTGTGTGGTAGGGAGATCCAAGTATGTGCACATGAGATAAGCCTGCAACCTCTTGACCTTCAGCTCCTATGCAGGCTTCTCTTGAGCCCAGAGACAAGGCAGCTTGGTCTAGTGGAGATAGCACTGTGCTTGGAGTTCAGGGGACCTAGGACAGATCCCAGCCAGTTAGTTATTCACCGTGCTCCTGTTTCCTCAGCTGAAAAAGGAAGTTGGTTATGCCACCTTCTCAGCCTTAATGGCATTAAATGAAATTTATAGGAAGAAGGTTTTTGCTTAGTACCTGGCATGCAACAGACATTGGATAAATGTTAGTTGGATCCAGATATACACAGAAAAATATCTGCTTCCTGCCAGGCTGGGTAACTGTTGAATGGACACTTGTCCATAGTCTAGAAAGCCAGTGCTTCTAATCCCTAAGGCAGATCTTTGACTACCTTTTCAGTTGCTTCTTTAACACTCTTTGTTGCTTCTCTGTGTGTCCTAATTTAAATTCATTTCCTCTCCAGCAAAAGTGAGCTTAAATAATTTGTCCAAACTAAAGCTCTCATGCTTTTGGAAGGGCTGCCTTTGCAAGTGAGGTTTCTGAGAAATGACTGTTGTTCCCAAAACAAGAGGGAGCTGGGCTGGAAGCACCACTATTCTTTAGGCATCTTGTTACAGAGAGAGGCAGGGTCTTCACTGACATATTAAATCCTGTTCCCTGAACCAGCCCCTCCCTCTTCTGCTCCACTTCCTCACCTGTGCAGAGTCGTTTTCAGGTGTCAGCCTTACTGATTTGCACTGATCTGTTTGTTCCCTGAGCTTTTTAAATACCCTGTGAAAATTTTCTTTCCTCCCTGGTCATCATGCATCTAATTGCGGGGAAATGTTTGTCAAACCAACCTGCGAAGCAGCATGGTATAGTTGAGAAGAATAAACAGAAGACTGGGCGAGCTATTGTTTGTTTGCTTCTTTGGGCCCGGGTTTCCTCATCTAATCTGCAAACCAAGAATGCAGACTAGTCCTACCACTCCCGGAAGACTGACGTTATGCCAGGTACTATGCAAAGGCTTCATGTAACCCTCGACTTCACGTAACCCTCACACAGCACCCTGTGGAGTCAGAACTGTCCTTCACTTTTATAGGTGAGGAAACCAGACTCAGAGAGGTGAAGTGGCATTCCTGAGGTCATGCATAAGAGGCAGTCAGGACTGAAACACAGTCTCTAACACTTATCCGTCCCCTCGATCTTGTTGCTGAAGTGATTTAATTACTTGCGTAGCTCTGCAGACAGGAAGGGCTGCTCTGAATAACAGCTCTTTTCCATGGACACTCAGCGCTGCCAGAACTGATTTTGAAGAAGTCACTGCCGGCTCTGAGGGCCTAGGGTATGTGTCTTAGGATCTCCTGTGTGCACAAAGTGTCACTGACAGAACACAGCAGGATGGAGAGCAGCCTCCTCAGAAGCCTCACAAGTCTTTCCTCAGATGAAGACAGAGCAATGAGTCAGAAGACAGATTTCAACAGCAACTTCACCATGCGACCTTGGACAAGTTATCTCACCTCATCAGTATAATGGGAATGATCCCTACTCCTCAAAGGTGCTGTTGACACTAGTGACCAAGATACTCATATGGGTTGGACTGCCCAGGACACAGCAGATGCTTAGTAAACAGAGATGGAATTCAGAGGGAAAATGTAAGCATTGATGAAAGTTGTCTTACTGACCATCTGGAACCAGGCTAAGGATCCCCTAGAAATCATAGACCTCTGAAATTACATGCAGAATTCTTTATGTGTTTTCATAATTAATAATAGTCTAACATATTAAATTCTTAACTGTGTGGGAGGTTCTGCATGCATTATCTCATTTATTCTTCTCAATAACCCTGTGGAGGTAAGTACTGCTATTATCTCTATGGTATGTCTGTAGACTTTGAGGTTCAAACATCTGATAATGGCAGAACCAGAGCCTGAGTCCAAGTCTGGCTCCACACCCCAGCCTCTTAACACTGTGCCAATTGCTTTGACACTTTGCTGGGGAGAGACGAAATGATCTCAAAGGCACTCATGATACAGAAAAGGCTATGAGCCATGGATCTAAACAAAAGGAGAAACTCGAGTAGGTTTGCTCTGTTACAGTGAAGGACCTGCCACAGGTAAGACCTTTTTCTATTTTGCCATCCTCTGTTGTTTTCTTATTGTTGGTACTAAAGCTCCAATGTGCTGGATTTGCATAGCTCCTGGAATCACCCGTATTCCAGAAAGGCCGGAGGGGTGAGTTATGTTGGGGGAAGGAGCTGGTTCCCATCCCCTGTCCTCCACGATTATCTCCTGTTTCTGGATAAGGTGGCCAGGGGAGGGTGTGTATGTAGGCTGTTGAGTCACAGGCAGCTGTCTCAGACTGCAGCTCTGTGTAGCTGATGGTGTTGCATTATTCATAACTCCAGGGGGAGCAGTGTGCTTCTGATGTCTTGGGAATGCAGCAGCTCTGGATTTAGAGTCATCCATGGCAGTGTGATGATGAGCTGCTCTCACAGAGGACCCCTTCCAGGTGTCCAGTCCAGATTGAGGTGCCCCCAGCAGAAAGCAGGTGGAAATGGAAAGACAAAGTATCAGAGGGCAAGACAACATGGGCCTAGATCCTGTGCAGATAGCCCTCAAGCCAATAAGCCAAACAGATCTGCACCTTGGGGGTAAAGTTGCTATAGAGCAAATAATTTGATTGTGTGGTATTCTGTAAAGGTTTTGCAGACAACTTCCTCTGAGCTTAGCTAGGAGTTCATTATGCTTCCTGTTTAGCTGGTCTTCTTTCTTCTACTAGATAAGAAATGCTTCATTTTTGGCCGAGCACGGTGGCTCATGCCTGTAATCCCAGCACTTTGGGAGGCCGGGGCATGCGGATCACAAGGTCAGGAGTTTGAGACCAGCCTGGCCAACGTGGTGAAACCCCATCTCTACTAAAGATACAAAAAAATCAGCTGGGCATGGTGGCGCCCACCTGTAATCGCAACTATTCGGGAGTTTGAGGCAGGAGAATTGCTTGAACCCAGGAGGCGGAGGTTGCAGTGAGCCGAGATCGCGCCATTGCACTCCAGCCTGGGCGACAGGGTAAGGCTCTGTCAAAAAAAAAGAAATGCTTCATTTTCTACTGTTTTCCTTCTTGCCCTGGCTGTGAGGAAACTCAAAACTACGTCTTGTGTTCAGTTGTTAATCATTCCTCAGCCATGGTTTCTTAATAAAATTCCAGCGCCAGCCCAATCTTAGTTCTGTGTTTAGCATTTCTGTACTCATATGTGTTGTAAACTGCCTTGAGTCTATTTTGGAAGAGAGGCAGAGTGTAAAGGAAGGGCTAATTATGCAGTACAGGAGGTCAGACTGCAGAGAAGAAGGTAGCTTTGTGAAGGAAGTGGGATCTGGGTGACTCCATGCAGAGGGTGGCAGCATTCCAGCTGAGGGCACAGCACAAGGGAAGGTACAGCGGCCACTGGTGCTCTGGGCTGCTTTAACCTCAAGCAGGGGTCCCCAACCCCCAGGCCACAACTACCACCAGCAGGAGGTGAGCGACAGGCTAGTGAGCATTACCGCCTGAACTCTACCTCCTGTCAGATCAGCAGTGGCATTAGATTCTCATAGGAGCACAAACCCTATTGTGAACTGTGTATGCGAGGAATGTAGGTTGCCCACTCCTTGTGAGAATCTAATTAATGCCTGATTATCTGAGGTGGAACAGTTTCATCCTAGTCTGTGGAAAAATTGTCTTCCACGAAACTAGTCCCTGGTACCAAAAATCTTGGGGACTGCTGACCTAGAGAACCCCTACCAGAGTTCTTGGGAAATCTGTATCTGATTAGAGATAAGTTTTTCAAACAAAGCACAGTGACCGTAGAAGGGAAGTTTTTCAACTCATGAATAATGTCAAGAATGCAGAAGAGCAAAAGACAAGGATACGTACATAGAGATTGATGGGCCGCTTTAAGCTCAGCCCATGTGCCACTCTTCCTCCCTCCCCTAAACACACCACAGTCTGTGCTTTGACCATGAATCAGGCGATACTTTGCTGTGGGACTGAAGCGGGGGAAGTCCTTCAGTTGTATTGTCAGCTCTCTTTTCCAGTCATGTGTCTAGTGGTATGGGCATGAGTTCTGAGGATGACAAAGATGGTCTGTGGTTAGACCTTGGCCCTGACAGGAGCTTACTATGTGCCTTGAGGGAGACACTTAACCTGTAAGCCTCAGTGAACTCGTCTGTAAAATGAGGGTCATAGCACTCATCTAGAAGAGTGGTGAAGTTCATATGAATTGAGAAATAGCAGCTGCCCAATAAATGATCCTTTCTGTGTCCTTTCCCAAGGCCATTTGCTGAGGAAAAAAGGACCTTACCATGGCTACCAGCTATTTCAGAATAGGTATCTTTACCCATTCCTATTCCTCAGTGCCACCTCATCCCCCTTGGAATTCTGTACCAAACCTGAACAGGTTGCTTTTCACTGGAGTGTTTCCTGAGCTGCCAGATGTGCCCCTGAGTGGAGATGGGAATCAGTGTTATCTTCCCCAGGGATGCTGATTCTACTCCAGGCTGGCAGGAGACATTATGGTCCTGACATGGCAGCCAACCAGATAGCAATGGTCTTGGCACCCCCAAAGCTTACTGAGAGTAGGACATTCTATAGTTGAAGATGAGGGGAGCATCTTCAACTGCGAAACCACACCTTGGCCTGGCTGTACCTGCTCCTATCTTGAGGCCAAAATAGGAGGGAGCACAAAAGAACATGATGGGGTAGATCTGTGTGCACGTGACACCAGTGAGGTGCTGGAGTGGGCCATGAGAGTCTTTAGTGAGAATATGTTGGCTCATGTTTTGGAAACCTTTGAAAATTGTCCTGTGGTAAGGGAATGAGAACAGTACCTCTCTCTTTGTGCTGTTGACAGGATGAGTTCATGTCTATCAGGTGTTTTAGAACAGTGACTCCCATAGTGCTCAGTAAGTGTTTCCTAGCTAGCAGCTCTGGCTCAGCAATTCCAGTTTGTACATGTCCCCCAAGGAAATGACTAAGTATGTGCAGAAAACATCCTTTATAACAGGGTTAGAATTGGAAACAACCTAAATTTCCAACAAAAGGGAAGATTGGCTGATTCATTCATGGGATGGAATAGTATGCGATCACGAAATAAGTCATTTTAAGACAGAAAGATTTTATGGTAAATTTATTAAGTGAATAAACAAAGGTTTTAAAACAATACAGAATGGAATATGCTTTTTTTTTTTTTTTTTTTTTCCCCTCCTAGAGACAGGATCTCTATATGTTGCCCAGGCTGGTCTTGTGCGCCACCATGTCTGGGTAAAGAATGGATCTATTTTTAAAAGGAAACTTTTTATTTTGGAGTAATTTTAAGTTTACAGAAAGGTTCTAAAAATAGTATAGAGAGTTTCTGTATATACTTCACCTAGTTTCCTCTAATGTTAACATTTTACTTAAGTATGGTACATTTGTCAAAACTAAGAGATTAACATTGGTATATTACTAGACTGACTATATTTGGTTTTCACTAGCTTTTCCACTAATGTCTTTTCTATCCAGGCTCCAACCCTTTATACCACACTGCATTTGGTATTTTTTTTTTTATTTAAAAGTTTATGTACATAGAAAAGCATCCGGGTGCATATAGATGAAAATGTTAACAATGATCATAGCTGAGTGGTTAAACTAAGGGAGATTTTTGTTTTAAAGTTTTTAGTATGTTTTCTAATTTTCCTATGTTTAACATGTCACATAATTTTAAAACACAAAACTAACAATTCGGGCTGAGTTGGTGCCCTCTGATTACCCCTTGTATGGCTATACTGTGTATGTTTAGCTGAGTCTTTTCAAGACTCAGCTAAAGAGGGCAAATGAATAAGTCTGCCTCATCCCTCTTTCCCTATCATGCAGCCCAGGGCCAGGCCCGGAGGAGGCACTGATAATATCTAGTTGAATAATGATAGATAATATCTAGTTGAATAATGGGTGAAGTCAGAGAAGTTTATTGCTACCAACTCTCAGAGATAAACTAGTCTTAGCACTCTTTTTCAGCTTAAGGAAACCCAGGCTTATGTTTCCCCAGTTCAGTGACCCCAGCAGGACAGGACCTGTTTTTAAAGTTTGCAGTCTCAGGGCTGACTTTTATGCCCATCGCTGAATTAGTTGCTGTGGCCAGGAGCATGGAATATGCCTCTTGGCCAGGCTTGGGTCCACTGACCAGGCCTTTAGATGGCTTCCCAAAGAAAAGTCAGGGTTCTGCTATCCAAAAGAGGTAAGATGGATACTGAGGAAGTTAAATACAACATCAGAGCCATCACCTAAACACAGGCATTTTAATCTCTAATTCTTTTTGCCATACTATATGTCATGCTTGGGCTCCCTGATGAGAATAGTACCACATTAATGCTATTCATCGTTAAATCCTAGCACCCAGCACAGTACTTGTATGTAGCAGGGACCTAGTCAACATACAAGTGAATAAATACATCTCTTGGTGACCTAAACAAAATCATTTAACTAGATGTTTAAATCAGAATGCTTTGAGTTGTAAATAACAGAAAACTGGCTCAATAAAGGACGTTTGTTGACTCATGCAACTGAAGAGTCTAGTGGAGCCCAGCAGTCAGGCATGGTGTGGTCAGGACTTCACTTATGTGCCAGTCTCTGACTGCCCCCTTGGTATCATCAGGCTTGTCTCTCTCATGGTAGCAAAATGACTGCAGCAGTTCCAGACGTCACATCTGTACTCCACAACATCCAGAACAAGAGAAAATACGGAGACCCTGTATCACAGAATTCCCAGCAAAAGTCCTGAGAGTCACTGTGAACTGAATAAGATTACATGCCCACCTCTGAATCAGCAATTAGTGGCAAGGGTTGTTTACTGGCTTAGCCTAGATCATGTGCCTCACCCTTAGAATTGGGGAGATAGGGGAGGGAGAGAGTAGAATCAGCTTCCCTGAAACTACATGGATTCCTGATGGGAATTGAGACTTTGGGGAAGGGGAAAGCAGTCCGGATCCTGAGGATGTAACCAATAGGAATCCAGCTCAATTGAATACCCTGAATTGTGTGGCATAAACAAGGGCTGCAGGAGTTAGAGGGCAATGAGTGAAGGTTGCAGCAGTCACAGTAGGGAGGCTTCATGGAGGAGGATGAGAGACTGGAGCCAAACCCTGAAGAGATAAAAGATTTGGGCAATGGGGTAGGGAGGTGGAAAGGAAGGAACATTTCCCATGTGCCAGACATCGTACTAAACCCTCTGTATGCCAGGCATGGTGGCTCACGCCTGTAATCCCAACACTTTGGGAGGCTGAGGCAGGTGGATCACCTGAGGTCAGGAGTTCGAGACAAGATTGGCCAACATGGCGAAACCCCGTCTCTACAAAAATACAAAAATTAGCCAGGCATGGTGGTGCACTCCTTTAGTCTCAGCTACTCAGGAGACTGAGGTGGGGGAATTGCCTGAACCCGGGAGGCAGAGGTTGCAGTGAGCCGAGATTGTGCCACTGCACTGCAGCCTGGGCGATAAAGCAAAACTCCATCTCAAAAAAAAAAAAAAAAAAAAAAAATTCTCTGTATGCATTATCTCAATTAACCCTTACAATGACCTGCAAGTTTGGTATCATCATTATCCCCATTTTACAGTTGAGAAACTGAAACCCAGGGGTCACACAGTAAGTGTTGAGGTTGAGACTTGGACCCAGCTTGTCTGGCTGAGAAGCTTGTGCCTGGAGCTATGACGCTGGTGAGTAAAGTAGACAGTGGTCACCTGGGAAGTTTGCATTAGTGAAGTAAGTGGCCTGACCTCAGGTCATCACAGAGGTAGTGCAGAATGTGAAGTTCTTCCCTCAGCTGTGCTGTTTTTGGGGCAGTGGGGATCAGAACCAAAGCACAATTCCTTTGAAAGTTTGCCAGACTCTGACCTTAAGCATGTGAAACCTTGTGCCTTTCCTCCCCGCCAGATGGATTCTTCAGACCAGGCCTAGGTCCTGGTTCTGCTCCTTACTAGGTGGCCTTGAATGTATCACTCACAGTCTTTGAGCCTCAGTTTCCCTATTTGCAAAATAGACACAGTAATACCACATTTATTGATTCAACAGATTTACTCTTGCCTTTGCTGGGCCTGGGAGACCAAGAAACAAAGATGAATAAGACAGTGCCTGCCCCCAAGGACCTCCCAGTCTAGCAGAGGAGTTGGATATAAAATCAGAGACTTATGGAGAGCAGTGGAAAACATAGATCAGGGAGCAATCAACTTAGCTTAAGTGGATCTGGGAAGGCCTCAAAGTAGGGGACATCTGAGCCATACCTTGAAGGGTTAGTAGGAGTTTGCCAGGCAGCCACTTGGGGCAGAGTTTTGTAAGAATCAGATAAGCTGTGTCAAAGTAAATGTGTTTTATAAATTGGGCTGCCTTTCCCTTCTAGGTTCATACCTCAGCTTGCATTGCTGCTGTAGGAAACATAAGAAATGCCCTAGAAACCCCTCCCTGGGCCAAGAGTTCCTAGAATTCGGGGCCGGGGAAGAGTTTTGCATGCATGCTAAAGTCTAGGCTCATCATCTTGCCACACAAGGCCTGTTTGGCTTCATCTTTCTCTTAATTTTATGCTCACGCAAAACAACCACCTAGAGTTCCATGAAATCATTACCTCCCTGTTTCTCTCCTTCTATGTCTTCTTCCTCTCCACACCCACCTGGCAACCTCTAATTTGTCTCCTGGAAATGTGATTGGCCCACACTCCACTCATGCAGCCTCAGCACCCTTTTATTTGTAAATACGTGGACTCATCTTCTCCAGGGGACTGGGGCTCCTTCAAAGACAGAGTAGGTCTCAATCTCTATCCTGCCACGCCTAGCACCAACTGATCAGAGCTGCATCTCTGATGCAGGGATAGGTAGTTGGGAGTCTCGCTTCTTCCACAAACATTGAGCTTCTCTGCCACAGGCCTGCTGGCATCAAGTCAGGCAAAAAGGATTCAGGAAGCAAAGGGTACAATCCAACCCTGGAAGCACTCACAGTCCAGAGAGAAACTCACATGTAAACAGTCCATTGTAATACTGGGTGATATGTGCTGGGATGAAAGGATATCTGGAGCATGAAGGGGACACAGGAGAGATCAACTACTTTGGACACACGGGAAATTGAGCAGGAGTCTGCTGGGTGGTGAAAGACAGAAAGACACTAGAGCTTGTATGAGGCATGGAAGCATGAAAAAGCACAGCAGGTTCCAGGGTCAGTGAGTATGCGTATAGCTGAAGGAACATGGGAAGAATGGAAGTGGGCTGGGAGAAGCAGCTAGGGAAGCAGGCAGAGGACAAGGAAGAGCAGACCTTACTCTCATGCAAAGGGTTTGGACACATTTTAGAGCCAGTTATTGAAGCTTTTCAAGCAGGGAAGGGATGATGTGGTCAGTTTGTGTTTTAATGTGGAGCAGGAGAGAGAGGCCAGGGCGGAGGCCAGGGGTGTTCTGTTAGCCCAAGGCTTTTGGCCACTTAATAGTATTAACAGTTAACCCTTACTCTGATTACTCTCTGCAGGCCCCATTCTAATTACCTTATACATTTATTTTATTTTATTTTTTTGAGATAGAGCCTCACTGTGTTGCCCAGGCTGGAGTGCAGTGGCGTGATCTCCGCTCACTGCAACCTGCGCCTCCTGAGTTCAAGCGATTCTCATGCCTCAGCCTCCCGTGTAGCTGAGACTACAGGCGCACACCACCATGCCCAGCTAACTTTTACATTTTTAGTAAAGATGGGGTTTCACCATGTTGGCCAGGCTGGTCTCGAACTCCTGGCCTCAAGCAGTCTGCCCACCTTGGCCTCCCAAAGTGCTGGGATTACAGGCATGAGCCACCGCGCCGAGCCACCTTATACATTTTAAATGATTTAATTCTCCTAGGGCCCTATGAGACAGATACTATTATTCTCATTTTAAGGTTCAAAAACTGAGGCATAAAATAATTAAATAACTTGCGTAACTTGGTAAATGGCGAGCCTGACTGCACTCTGGCTGGCACACTTCAGGGCCTGTGCTTTTAGTTACTGTGCTGGGTAGGATCTCATCGTCGTCACAGTAATAATGATACGCTAATGAACATTTGTTGAGCTCATATTCCATACTGTGCTTTGCTCTATGGGCTTCAGATTGTTACCTCAGGTTTAACCAGGTTCTAATCAAGTTGGCAAGAAGGACACTGTCCACCTGGGAGACCAGCCTCAGAGCCCACAGTCCAATAGAGACGCTGCTGCATGTCTTGCTGTGTCTGAGGGAAGTGGCCTGGCCACCTTCCCAAATTGCTGAAGGCGTGACCCTTGGCAGGGGCAGCCAGAGCCTCGTGCTGCCTTTGGCTGAGAGCCGGGCCAGAGGGGCTGAGCCAGGGTGGAGTGATCAGCTGCATGGGCTGGGCCCCTGGGGCCTCCAGACACCCTGGCTCAATGCCTGGACACTGTTCAAGGCTGCTACAGCTAGAACTGGGGACCAAGCACCAGGACCCCTGAGTTCCAGGCCCAACTTGGTGGCTGATGTGCTGTGAGAGCTTGGGCAAATCCCTACCCCTCCATTGGCCTCAGTTTCCTGGAAGGCAGTTGAATAAGATTGCCCCTGTCCATGACCTTCCTCCCTAATATCATCTGTGACAGGCTGGACATTTGGGATACCACAAAGTAGTCCCTCCTGCATAGAACCCAGGCCCCAGGTTATTTAGGATCTCTCCTTGGTACCAAGCCCTGCTGGCACTGGGGCCACAGAGAGGAGCTGAGCTGATCCCTGCCTTCAAGTAGCTTCCAGTTGGTTGTCAGGGGGTGATGGGGGTGAAGGGGGACGGGGGGAGTGAGACAGACAGGAAAACCAGCCATCAACCCAGTGTGATAAGTGCTGCCCTGCACAGAGAGAAGGAAGTACTGCACTGCATAGCGAGAAGGATGCCCAAGGAGCTGCAGGGCTCCATGGAGAGAGCAACTGACTGCCTGCAGTGTCCTGGACGGCTTCCCTACAGGAAGGACATGGAGCTACTGCATCTTCCAGGTAGAGAAGGGGATGTGCATTCCTATTGAGGGAACAACCTGCACAGTGGTCCGGAGACAAAAAAGACCAGGTGTTGAGGAAAGGGTGAGCTCCATGTAGCAGATGGTGGGGAGGAGTGTGAGTGCAAGGAGATGGGGCTACAGGGCAGGTGGGAGGCAGCAGGGACAGGACTGAGTGCCAAGTTCCTGAGCCACAGCTCAAGGCTCCAAGGCTACAAGGAGCAGAGCCCACACACAGGCTTCACAGGCACTGGGGAGGGCCTCAAGCCTCTGGAGTCCCAGCTTGGTAACACTCTTCCTCCTGCTGCTTGCATTTCCTCCTGTGTCTCATACTTCCTCCCTTCCCTGGAGGCCAAAGGCCACCCTATGCCTTCCTGTTCAGGGCACTCTGCCCCCTTCCAACCTCAGGTAAAGTTCTTCACAGGGTAGCCCATGCATTCCAAATGCCTTATACTTGTGGGTCTCCTCGTCTACCTTCTGGGTTTCTCCAGCAGCCTAGCAAGGCAGCCGAGACTGAAAGAACTTGTAGGTGGTACAGAAACGGAGCACCTATGGGCCAGGCCCCATGCTGGCCTCTGGAGAACAGGCCAGACAAAATTCTTGCTGGGAGCCCTCAGTCTGGCTGGGAAGACAGATGCTAAAGGTGTGATCATACCAATAAGCTGACCTCCCCACACAGACAGGGAAGGTATCCCTGAGTTGCAGTTTGAACATGAGGTTCTAGAGAACCGGCTTCCTGAAGCAGCACAGGAAGAGTGTTACCAAGTACGAGATGACTTGTTTCAGGTCATCTGGCCAGTAAGGGAGGTCTGGAGCCAAAACTCTGATCTGTCTGACTCAAGGCCCACTAATTTGCAGTTCCCTCCCACTGGTATTTTTCTCCCATTATTCAGATGTCAACAGCAAAGAATTTTCATATCTTTAATATTGCTGGATCATCTGTGAGATAGGGCCCACTCTCCCTATTCAGAGGCATACAGACCTGGGAAGTCTAAGTGATTCATCCGTGGTCACAACAAGGTCAGAATTAGGATGAGAACACACATCTCTGGGCTTCAGGATAACCTGGTGAGATCATAGAGGAAAACTGTTGCTGTCTTTCCCAGCTTTGCCCTGAGCCAGGCTACCCCTGAATGACGGACACACGTTCCCAGTTGTTTCCCAGGGACTTTCCTGGGAAACAACTTCCTGGAGGAATACCATAGTGGCCTGAGAGATAGTTTGACTTGGGAGCAACCCTGTTCTGAGCCTGAGGGTGCCCAGGGTCCCCAGAGCTCAGAGCAGACATTCAGAGCAAATTATGGTATTTCTGCCCTTGAGATTGCAAACAACTGCTTTTGGATGAAATGGAGCATGAGCCCCATGCTGGGCAAGCAGTGCAGGCCCCTGTAATCTCTCTAAGGGATGTGGGTGCCACCATCAGAGACTTGTTAGCTATAGGAAGCTCCAAGCCCTTGAACACTGCACCCTCAAGCCCTGAAGTGGGAGGGGTTATCTTTGGGCCCTAAGAAGGTCTTGATCCCATTCAAGAGCTTTTGTGGTACTGGGAGGGCCTCTAGGCCCTTAAGGAAAAGACTTGGGTTCTGGTGATGAGTTTTTAGAGGACCTGGGGGAGGGGGTTCTAACAATAACAGATCACTTGTCAGCAAGCTGGGAGCAGTTGAAGTGTTTGAATACATTTAGGGGCATGTATTTGCCATGTCTATAGTTTCTTCAGTCACTTTCGTTCCCAGAGCACCCACACTTTGATTATCTTATACATTCCACTTTGACCCTCAGAGCTACCTTTTATGGAGCTAAAAACGATTCAAGAGATGGAAGATTGAGAAATGAAAATTGCAGGCTGGGCACGGTGGCTCACGCTTGTAATCTCAGCACTTTGAGAGGCCAAGGTGGGAGGATTGCTTGAGCCCAAGAGATCAAGACCAGCCTGGGCAGCATAGTGGGACCTTATCTCTACAAAAAAGTAGCCAGGTGTGGTGGCATATGCCTGTAATCCTAGCTACTTGAGAGGCTGAGGTGGGAGGATTGCTTGAGCCCTGGAGGTCAAGGTTGCAATGAGCCGAGACTGTGCCACTGCACTCCAGCCTGGGTGACAGAGCAAGACCCCGTCTCAAAAAAATAGAAGAAGGCCGGGTGCGGTAGCGCACACCTGTAATCCCAGCACTTTAGGAGGCCAAGGTGGGTGGATCACTTGAGGTCAGGAGTTCGAGACCAGCCTGGCCAACATGGTGACATGCCATCTCTACTAAAAATAACAAAAATTAGCCAAGTGTAGGGGTGCATGCCTGTAATCCCAGCTACTTGAGAGGCTGAGGCAGGAGAATCACTTGAACCTGGGAGGCAGAGGTTGCAGTGAGCCAAGATCGTACCACTGCACTCCAGCCTGGGTGACAGAGCAAGACCCTCTCTCAAAAAAAAAAAAAGTAGGAGGAGGAAGAAATGAAGAGTAGAAGGAAGAAGAAAGGAGGAAGGGAGGGAGGGAGGAAGGGAAGAAGAAAGAGGAGGAAGAGAGAAGAAAAGGAAAAGAAGAAATGAGTGCTGCCTAAGGCCCCACAGAGAGGTATACATCTGAAATCAGATCCAGCCCTTTCCTGCCTACCCTAGACCTGACCCTTTCCTGTGGCCTCCATCTGCCCTTGCACCCTCTGCCAACCTGCAGGCCCCAACCTCCCTAACTCCTGCTGAGCTGGAAACCTTAGATACCAAAGAACCAACCCCACTCCCCACTGGACATCTCCTTTCTGAAAAAGCCCTGGCCAGGAAGATGGGACGAACTGGGGGCTTTAATCTTGGCTCTGTCTCCTTCCCTGAGTTGCGATGAGTTTAAGTGAGATCAAGGATCTTAAAAGTGCTCCAGAAACTGAAAAATGTTGAAAGAACAAGAGGAAGGGGAAACTACCACTCTGTTGTTTTATATAGAGATGAGTGATTTGGAGCCAGGCCTTCCAAAGGGTCACAGTTTGGAGGGAGGAGACATACAGACCCCAAGCCCCAATGTGACATGGATAATGCAGTAGCCAAAGGATGTGCCAGGCATTGTGAGGGCACAGACAACTCCTAGGGGAGTCAGGGAAAGCCTTGAGAAGAGCACACATTGGAAATGGGTCCTGAGGACATGTGAAAGTTTACCAGGTAGACAAAAGAGAATATGCATATTTCAAGGGAGGGAACAGCTTGTACAAAGGCATGGAGGCTGGAAAGGGAATGGTGTCCAGTGAGAGTGTCCAGTCAGTGATGGACGAAATGAGTTTTGGCAAGGTGGGCCAGGGCAGAGCAGAGCATGTCCTTGAAATACTTGCAAAAGGCCAGGCACAGTGGCTCACGCCTGTAATCCCAGCACTTTGGGAGGCCAAGGCGGGTGTATCACGAGGTCAGGAGATCGAGACCATCCTGTGAATGGTGAAACCCCGTCTCTACTAAAAATACAAAAAATTAGCCGGGCATGGTGGCGGGCGCCTGTTGTCCCAGCTACTCGGGAGGCTGAGGCGGGAGAATGGCCTGAACCCAGCAGGTGGAGCTTGCAGTGAGCCGAGATTGCACCACTGCACTCCAGCCTGGGAGACAGAGCGAGACTCTGTCTCAAAAAAAAAAAAAAAGAAAAGAAAAGAAAGAAATACTTGCAAAGAAGATTTAGAGTTCATTTCAGTAAATAATGGGAATTCTTTTTTTTTTTTTTTTTTTAAAGACAATGTCTTGCTCTGTTGCCCAGACTGAAGTGCAGTGGCCCGATCTCGGCTCACTACAACCTCTGCCTCCCAGGTTCAAGCAATTCTCCTGCCTCAGCCTCCTGAGTAGCTGGGATTACATGCAGGTGCCACCACACCCAGCTAATTTTTGTATTTTTAGTAGAGACGGGGTTTCACCATGTTGGTCAGGCTGGTCTTGAACTCCTTGACCTCGTGATCCACCCACCTCAGCCTCCCAAAGGGCTGGGATTACAGGCGTGAGCCACGGCACCCAGCCAATAATGGGAATTCTAAAGCAGGGAAGTGGTCCTTGTGCTAGGAATTATCATTTCCATTTTTTACGGATTTCAAAACAGAGAGTCAGAAGGAGCAGCAAATTGCCCAAGGCCTCTGTACCAGTCAGTGAAACAGAGCCAATAGGATCTATATATATCACGCTAGGCCAGCAAGTCCCAAGATCTGCAGAGTGAGTCGGCAAGCTGGAGACCCAGGAGAGTGGTTTAGTTCCAGTCCAAGTCCAAAGTTATCTGGGTATCCCATGGTGCAGTCGGACTGACACCATCAAATTGTGAAATGGCTAAAACTAACCATCACAGCTCACAGCTAAAATGTGGCAGAGCTGGGGCTCAAACCCCATTCTATCTGACTAGAAAACCCTTTGCTGCAGAAGCCACTGGGCAGAGACCCAGGCCTCTTCTCTCATAGCCTGGACTCCAGGGCTGTGCCAGCTAGAGAGAAGCAGGCCAGTCACCAGCCAGGTTAGGCTATGGGCCTGTCAGATAACCCAGCAGGGCTTGAGGAAGGAGCTAACCAGGGGCCTCTGTTTTAGGTGGAACTCCACAAAAGGCTTTACACCTTCTTGGGAGGACAGGTGAGGGCAAGGAGGTTGGGGCTTCAAAGGAGCTGCCCTGCAGAAGCCCTTTTCACTTTTCCTGTTCAAAACACCTTAGTGCTCATCACCCCATTTGAGCTCAGCAACTCTGAGAGTGGGGAGGGGGAAAATACCCATTGGACAGATGGAGAAACCAAGATGCAGAGAGGTGAAGATGAAGTGACTTACCCAAGGTCACAGCTGAGAAGCAGAATCACAGGGCCCAGGACCCTGGAAGCTCACCTGCCTCCTGTTTTACAGAGAAGGAAGGAGAGGCCTAAAGAGGGATGTCCCAGCCAGGCACAGTGGCTCATGCCTGTAATCCCAGCACTTTGGGAGGTTGAAGTGGGCAGATCGCTTGAGTCCAGGAGTTCAAGACCAGTCTGGGCAATAGGGCGAAACTCCATCTCTACAAAAACGAAAATTAGCCGGACGTGGTGGCGCATGTGTGTGGTCCCAGCTACTCGGGAGGCACAGGTTGGAGGATCGCTTGAGCCCGGGATATGGAGGCTGTAGTGAGCCATGATCATGCCACTGTACTCCAGCCTGGATGACAGAGCGAGACCTTGTCTCAAACAAACAACAACCACAGAAAAAGAAATGTCCCCATTCCGCTGATGAGGAAGTAGAAACACAGAAGGCTGGGTCTCCTTCAAGCTGCTCGGTGAAAAGTGATGAAGCCCTCAACTGTCCTGGGCGTTTTCTTCATTCCTCCACAGCACTTGGCCTTTCTACTGTCCAACAGCCCAGACTTTACAAAATACTTGGCATGGCCACAGTATCTTGGGTTTCAAGGTCATGCCACGGCCAAACCAGATACAACTTCACTCTCACTGAGTACCGAGGTCTAAAGAGGGAAAAGGACATCCCATGTCACCAGCAAATCAGGAGCTAACTCCAAAGGCTATTTTCCTGGCCCATCCCTTGGAGTGGCGGAATAGAGGCTTGGCTGGCAGGACCAGCCTCCAGATGACCCTAGTAATTGCTTGGGGGGAGGGAGGTTCTGAGGCCCAGAAATGGCAAGTGGTCTGAGGTTTCATGTTAAAACCTGTTTCTGCTCTAGCCCAGCAGTCGGTGAACACCAGGTACTTTCTGATGGTGAATGAGGTTGGTGCAGGGCTGCATTATCTGCTCCATATCCCACCATGAGAACATACCAGGAGTGGGGGCTTTCCACCCAGATCCCCAAGAAGTTGCTCCATCATTCTGTCTCACCACAATCATTTCCTTCTCTAAAAACTCCCTTCCCTGCAAGCCCTGAGACCAGCCAGGCTCTCACCACAGAGTATATGCAGACTTGCTGCTTCAACTGTGGCCACACCAGGCTCAGGAATGTCCCTGGAGGCCCTCCCATCTCTGCTGCTGCCACAAGCTGAGGGCGTGTCGGGGGCTGGCCTCAGGAAAGGTTGGGCCTGAAGCTACTACTTCTCTGAGAGTAAGAGTAATGCTCCCAATCCCTGCAAAGCAGTTTACATCCAACAGCTCACTTAATCCTCACAGCTATCCTGTGGGGATGGAAATAGTCATTATCAATGGCTATTTTACAGGAAAGGAAACTGAAGAGAGGGAAGTAACTTAGGGTAACACAGCTTTTCAGCCTGACTCTGAGCTCTCTGCTTCTCTTAAGGGGCTGCTTAGTGGACTCAAAAGAGGTATCGAGTATCAGGTTTTGGTTTTTGTTCTGCTATCAGAAAATTTTTTGAAGATTGCCTGGGAGAGAGGTAAGACTTCTAATGATGCCAAAGCAGGAAGAGTCCCCCAGGATGGGGAAACTGAGGCAGGGGGGAGGAGACATGTCTTAGCTAGGGTTGCACAGCAGGTGAACTGGCTGGCGCTGGACCCGGCGGCAGGAAGTACCCACTAAGCTTGGACCTGGATTCATCGGCCAGCCAGCCAGGCTGCCGCCCCTTATCTCTAAGGCCTCTGTTTCTCTGCTATGTAGGTCAGGCCCTCCTGTAGGTCACGCCTCAGTCATCAGTGATGGGGTAACAAACTGTGGGAGCCAGAGTACAGCTGCAGTAGGAAACCAGCTTGGTTGCATCAGTACTCGGGTTCTAGCCCCACCAAGTTAGGCAAGGGCACCCCCCTACCTGGGCTACAAGTCTGCCACCACTCCAGCCCCACCCTGTCCCCCTCCCTTCACCCCGTCCCCCTCCCTTCACCCCTGACCCTAGCGACGCTCTCTCTATGAGGGGCAGAGCCTCTCATCCCAGCCTGTGCCAGGCAGGAGCCCTGCTCCCACACGTGGCAGGGCCCACCTTGGGAGGTGGAGGATTCTCTCCCTAAGAGAAAGAGGATTCTGCTGGTGGATGACACCTGCTATTACTGACTCATTCATGCATTCAGTCTCTTCTAAGTTTATTCATTCCATCAACACATTCTTTTTGTTTGTTTTTTGAGATGGAGTCTGGGAGGTGGAGGATTCTATCCCTAGGAGAAAGAGGATTCCGCTGGTAGATACCTGCTATTACTGACTCATTCATGCACTCGTCCATTCATGCATTCAATCTCTTCTAAGTTTATTCATTCCATCAACACATTATTTTTGTTTGTTTGTTTGTTTGAGATGCAGTCTCACTCTGTTGCCCAGGCTAGCGTGCAGTGGCATGATCTCGGCTCACTGCAGCCTCCACCTCCTGGGTTCAAGCAATTCTCCTGCCTAAGCCTCCCAAGTAGCTGGGATTACAGACACGCACCACAACGCCCAGCTAATTAATTTTTTTTCTTTTTTTTTTTTTCTTTTTTTTTTTGTATTTTTAGTAGAGACAGGGTTTCACTATGTTGGCCAGGCTGGTCTCAAATACCTGACCTCAGGTGATCCACCCACTTCAGCCTCCTAAAGTGCTGGGATTACAGGCATGAGCCACAACACCCGGCCTCCATCACAAATTCTTATCCAGCCCCTTCTAACCTGACAGCCACACTGGGTCATGCCTTCTGCTGGACCCTGGGGACATAGAAAAGAATAAGGTGGACATGGTCCTGCACTGGAGGAGCTCATAGGGTAGAGGGGCACTGTGTCGTGTCTGATGCTATAACACAAAGATAGACATGGGACAGCAGCAAGACAGAGAGGGAGTGTGATGTGTGAGAGCAGCAAGGCGGGGAAAGATACAAAGGGGGACAGCATCTGCCTTGGAGGAAGAAGGGAGCAGTAGTTGGCCAGATGAAGAGTTAATAGTAGCAAGCCCAGTACAAACTCTGAAGGCATTTACTGTGTGCCAGAAGCTTTATTCTCATTAATTTCTTTTTTTTTTTTTTTTTTTTTTTTTTGAGACAGTCTCGCTCTGTTGTCCAGGCTGGAGTGCAGTGGCACAATCTCCACTCATTGCAAGCTCCGCCTCCCAGGTTCACGCTGTTCTCCTGCCTCAGCCTCCCGAGTAGCTGGGACTATAGGCAGCCACCACCACGCCCGGCTAATTTTTTTGTATTTTTAGTAGAGATGGGGTTTCACTGTGTTAGCCAGGATGGTCTCGATCTCCTGACCTCGTGATCTGCCCACCTCGGCCTCCCAGAGTGCTGGGATTACAGACGTGAGCCACCACGCCCGGCCTTTTTTTTTTTTTTTTTTTTTTTGAGATGAACTCTCACTCTGTCACCCAGGCTGGAGTGCAGTGGCACGACCTCCACTCAATGCATCCTCCACCTCCCAGGTTCAAGTGATTCTCCTGCCTCAGCCTCCCGAGTAGCTGGGATTACAGGCATGCGCCACCACGCCCAGCTAATTTTTGTATTTTTAGTAGAGATGGGGTTTCACCATGTTGGCCAGGCTGGTCTCGAACTCCTGAGCTCAGCTGATCTGCTCACCTCAGCCTCCCAAAGTGCTGGGATTACAGGCGTGAGCCACCTCACCTGGCCCTCATTAATTTCCATCTTTACAACAAACCTGGGAAGCAGATATTATCAGCCCCCTTTTACAGACGAGGAAATTGAGGCTTCAGGAGGTTAAATGAATTTCCAAAGTGGTATAACTCATAAGTACAAAAGCCAGAATTTGAACCAGGTTTGTCTATCTCCAAATTCAGTGCTAAATTTAGACCTAGAGTTAAGTTAAAAAATACAGGATGGTAACTGCAAAGAACTGGAGGCTATATCCAAAAGAGTAGCAATGGTAGTCTCTGGGGGGATGAGTTTACATTGTTATGCATTGATGTACATTCAAATTATGAGACAAGAGATGTCCATATATGCTGGAATTCACAATTATTCCTACGGTACATTAGTTTCATTTTCTCTGATTCTTTTCTTTACCCCAGAAATGGAAATTGCTTAAGTGGGTTTTTTTTTTTTTTCTTGAATACAAGAATATAGGATCCTTTTTTTGAAAATCAGATGTCAATTTTAGGATGACCATTACCAGTGAGGTTTTTTCCCTTTGCACTTTCCTAACTTACTATATCAAGCATGTCTTTCATAATTTGAAAGTAATGTTATTTTTAAGAAATGAATTGCACACATCAAGGACTGGAGTGACCTAGCTGATGCAAGTTCCTGCAGTTCCTGAGAAAAAGGCTTGGGGGTTTTGCGTGACCTCAGACCAGAGTGAGTCAGCGGGGTGAAGTGGCTGCCAAAACACCAGGCAAGCAAGTAGAAACATGGTCCCAGATTTGAGAAGGAAGCCTCCCCTGCTCCTCAGGGCTGATCAAGCTTCATTTGAGGCTCAGACATACAGGAGAGCTACCCTGAAGCTGAAGAGAGACCTAAGCACAGCTGAGGGACCTTGGAGAAGAGGCCTTTAGGGGAAGGTCTTTACAGTGCATACGCAGTTGGCATGCCTGTATGAACAGGCTTGACCAGGGGGTTTACCCTGCCCAGACAAATAGTGAGCTACCTATTACGCAAGTATGCAAGGAAAGACCGGAAGACTACCTTATATTAAAGGGCAGCTGTGTGGGTAATAGATTGCATTAGCAGACAACCCAGATATTAAGACATACAGTGTTTGTAGGACATGAGGGGGAAAAGATACATACCTAACTCAACATCTCAGAGGGAATATGCTAGAACTGTCAATAGTAAGCAATAGTGATGACAGTGAGAATAATTTGTTGAGTGCCAATTGGGTACTAGGCATATTACATATATATCAGTGGTTTTCAAACTTGAACTACACCAGAATTCCTGGAGGGTGTGTTATAACACAGATTGCTGGGCCCCATGCCCAGGGTTTCTGATTCAGTATGTCAGAAGTGGGGCTACTCCACAGGTGATGTTAATGCAGCTGGTCTGGAGACCACACTTTGATATACATGATCTTATTTATTTGTCACAGCCACCTTATAATGGAGGTTCTGTTATCCCCATTTTCCAGGTTAAAAAAACAAAACCAAACGAAAACATCATCTGAGGCTTCTCAGAGTTAAAATTACTATTTATAACTAGTAAGTGGCAGAACCAAGATCTTTGAATCCAGATCTTTTTTTTTTTTTAACAGGCTTAATTCATTTTATTTTTTCTTGTGTAAAAACTCCATTGACCAGGGCAGTGGCTCACACCCGTAATCTTAGCACTTTGGGAGGCCGAGGCATACGGATCACTTGAGCCCGAGTCCCAGACCAGCCTGGGCAACATGGCAAATCCCTGTCTCTACAAAAAACACACACAAAAAAATTAGCTGGGGGCGGTGGTGCATGCCTGTAGTCCCAGCTACTGGGGTTAGGGAGTGGCTGAGGCAGGAGGATTGCTTGAGCCCTGGAGGTTAAGGCTGCAGTGAGCCGTGGCCATGCCACTGCACTCCAGCCCGGGCAACCCTGTCTCAAAAAACAAAAACAAAACAAAACTCTATATTGTATACATAGCTGGAGCCTGGGTCCTCCGCACAGAGACTCTGGTCTCGGTCTTGATGAGATGGTCAGTGAACTTCTGATAGGGAAACTTGATGAATATGGTCTCTCTCCAGAGGTTGGGGGTCAGATAGCTATAATTCTTGGAGATGGCACCAAAGGTGGCCTTGGCAAAGTTGCCCGGGTGGCAGTGCCGCTTTGGGTTATGCTATGCCCATGATTTATCAGCTTTTTTTTTTTTTTTTTGAGATGGAGTCCCTGTTGCCCAGGCTGGAGTGTGGTGGCGCCATCTCGGCTCACTGCAACCTCCACCTCCTGGGTTCAAGTGATTCTCCTGCCTCAGCCTCCTGGGTAACTGGGACTACAGGCGCGCGCCACCACACCCAGCTAATTTGTTGTATTTTTAGTAGAGACGGGGTTTGACTATGTTGGCCAGGCTGGTCTCGAACTCCCGACCTTGTGATCCATCCACCTCGGCCTCCCAAAGTGCTGGGATTACAGGCGTGAGCCACCGTGTACAGCTGATTTCTCAGCTCTCACTGCTGCAGGGTATTCAGGTTGTGGGCTCTCTGCTAGGGTAGTACTTTTTCTTTCTGTTATGATGCAATACACCTGGCTGAGGTGTAGCACTGGTCTGTACTAGCCATCAGCAGCATCTTGGGCACAGGGGCCAAGGTGATGCCACTGCCTCAGTGGGGCAGGGATAAGGCACACCAGCACAGAGCCACAGCAGCCTGTCACCTTGCAAAGGATGGTGTGGGGGCTAACTGATCTTATTCCCCCAGTGGCTTCTCTTCACAGGGACAATGGAGAGCCTGACCAGGGTGATGGCCCCTCAGATGGCCGTGGCTACCTCCTCGGAGCCCTTAACACCCAGACCAACATGGCCACTGTAGTCCCCAATGGCAACACACACCTTGAACCTGGTATGCTGCTCAGCGCAGGTCTGCTCTTGCACAGGCGTGGTCTTCAAAACCTCATCCTTGAGAGATGCCCCCAGGAAAAAGTCAATGATCTCAGACTCCTCGATGGGCAGGGAGAAGAGCTAGATTTCCTCCAGGGACTTGATCTTCATGTCCTTGACCAGGTAGCCCAACTTGGTGACAGGCATCCCTTCCTCGTCTTCATCCTTGCCTCTGCAAGCTCCATGGCCCAGGCCCTGACACCAACCACTATCCAGGCCCCAATGCCACTACCAAAGCCTCCGTGGAAACCACTATGACCTCGATTCCAGGGCCCTGAGGGCCTCTGAGTCCTCTCTCTGCACCAGTCATCTGCAACTTGGTGTTTTCTCAGGGAAGAAGTTGAACCAAGATCTTTCTGACTCTGAAGTTCATGTTTAACTAAAATGGTTAGTTCCTTTTCTCAATTAATAAACAGAAATAAAGATTCTAGGCCAGGCACAGTGGCTCATGCCTGTAATCCCAGCACTTTGGGAGGCCAAGGTGGGCGGATCACCTGAGGTCAAGAGTTCAAGACCAGCCTGTCCAATATGGCGAAACCCTGTCTCTACTGAAAATACAAAAATTAGCCAGGCGTGGTGGTGTGTACCTACCTGTAGTCCCAGCTACTTGGGAGGCTGAAGCAGGAGAATCACTCAAACCCAGGAGGTGGAGGTTGCAGTGAGCTGAGATCGTGCCACTGCACTCCATCCTGGGCGACAGAGTGAGACTCTGTCTCCAGAAAAAAAAAAAAAAGATTTGAATTGTTTAGTAACAGTAACACATGCAAGTTATTTCTTCAAGATATAAAATAAGAACAAAAATTTTCATCCCTGGAAGAGGTTGGAGCAGGAGTGATCAGTATCGTGAGGAAAGAGAAACAGCAATTCCCTGAGTGTTGGGGGACTTAGTGATTCAGCTCCTACCCCCCTATGTTGGAAGGAGCTTTGGGTTATGCTATGCCCATGATTTATTAGCTCTTACAGCTCCAGGGTACTCCGGTTGTGGGCTCTCTGCTGGGGCAGTAGTTTTTCTTTCTGTTACGATGCAATTCACCAAACATGTATTAAGCATCTTGCTCAACAAAGCAAAATATGATATCCTGCAGTAGGCTGAATAATGACCACCTAAAGATATCAGGTCCCCAGAACCTGTGAAGGTTACCTCAGACGGTAAAGAGATTTTGCAGATATGATTACATTAAGGATCTTAAAATGGAGAGATCATCCTGGACTATCATCCTACTGGGCCTGATGTAATCACAAGGGTCCTTATAAGAGTGAAGATAATGTATGAAGACAGAACAAAGAGAGATTTAAAGATGCTGTGTTGCAGGCTTTGAAGATCAAAGAGGGGACCACCAGCCAAGGAATGCAGCCCAAGAAGCTGGAAAAGTTATGAAAACCAATTCTCCCCTAGAGCCTCCAGAAGGAATGCAGCCCTGCTCACACCTTGATTTTAGCCTGCATAAGACCCATTTTGGACTTCTGACTTCCAGAACTGTAAGACAATAAAAATCGTCTTGTTTTAAGCCACAAATTTGTGGTAATTTGTGAAACTGATATAGATGTAATTGCCAAAAATATTATAGAAAACTGGCTCCGGTTTTCACATAGTAGGGAGTGAATAAACATAAATCCACATTCACCTTCACTCTGCCTCTGGCCTGGTGTACTTGGGGGAGCAGGTGCACAGTGGTGCATATGTGCCTTCTTGTCTTGAAGAGTGAGAGCACCTGTAGCCACCTAGACCCACATAAACCACTTTTGGTCTTATTTTCACAAGTAAGCATGTTTGATTTGTTCCTTCAATAAACATTTACTGAGTACCTGCTTTGTGCCCAGCATGGTGCTAGGTGTGGCTACCGTGAGATGAGCCAAACAAGTTATCATGGGACTTTGGGTCTGTGGAGAGATGTGTATGTAGAAATTCAATACTCTTTCATATTTATAATCATGAGGGTGTCTCTGAATGGGGTTCAGTTTTAAAGTCAGCAGTCAAGTGGAAAGGACATACCCAAAACTACATTTAAAGCCCTTAGGGCTGGGCACAGTGGCTCACACCTCTAATCCCAGCATTTTGGGAGGTCGAGGTGGGCAGATCACCTGAAGTCAGGAGTTTGAGACCAGCCTGGTCAACACGGTGAAACCCCGTCTCTATTAAAAATACAAAAATTAGCTGGGCATGGTGATGGGCGCCTGTAATCCCAGCTACTCGGGAGGCTGAGGCAGGAGAATTGCTTGAACCTGGGAAGCAGAGGTTGCAGTGAGCCAAGATCGTGCCATTGCACTCCAGCCTGGGCAACAAAGTGAGACTCCATCTCAAAAAATAAAATAAAGCCCTTAAATTACCTGTGCTGCACAATAATTTTTTTGTATGCTCAGTTCTTTTGTATGCTCAATGAGAATTGGTTTTCATAACTTTTCCAGCTTCTTGGGCTGCATTCCTTGGCTGGTGGTCCCCTCTTCCATCTTCAAATTCTTTTGTATGCTAAAATAAGTAACTAAAGGAAAGGCTGTCTTGAGATACCTGGACATTGAAGCCTCTCTGCCTTTAAGAAAATGACCCCATCTCGCTCTTTCCTTGCCTAACGCAGCCATGGCTTGTGGTCCCAAGAAGCATCTGAAGCGGGTAGCAGCTCCAAAGCATTGGATGCTGGATAAATTGACCAGTGTGTTTGCTCCTCGTCCATCCACCGGTCCCCACAAGTTGAGAGAGTGTCTCCCCCTCATCATTTTCCTAAGGAACAGACTTAAGTATGCCCTGACAGGAGATGAAGTAAAGAAGATTTGCATGCAGCGGTTCATTAAGATCGATGGCAAGGTCTGAACTGATATAACCTACCCTGCTGGATTCATGAATGTCATCAGCATTGACAAGACAGGAGAGAATTTCCGTCTGATCTGTGACACCAAGGGTCGCTTTGCTGTACATCGTATTACACCTGAGGAGGCCAAGTACAAGTTGTGCAAAGTGAGAAAGATCTTTGTGGGCACAAAAGGAATCCCTCATCTGGTGACTCATGATGCCCGCACCATCCGCTACACTGATCCCCTCATCAAGGTGAATGATACCATTCAGATTGATTTGGAGACTGGCAAGATTACTGATTTCATCAAGTTCGACACTGGTAACCTGTGTATGGTGACTGGAGGTGCTAACCTGGGAAGAATTGGTGTGATCACCAACAGAGAGAGGCACCCTGGATCTTTTGACGTGGTTCACGTGAAAGATGCCAATGGCAACAGCTTTGCCACTCGACTTTCCAACATTTTTGCTATTGGGAAGGGCAACAAACCATGGATTTCTCTTCCCCGAGGAAAGGGTATCCGCCTCACCATTGCTGAAGAGAGAGACAAAAGACTGGCGGCCAAACAGAGCAGTGGGTGAAATGGGTCCCTGGGTGACATGTCAGATCTTTGTACGTAATTAAAAATATTGTGGCAGGATTAATAGCAAAAAAAAGAAAAAAGAAAAAAAATGACCCCATCTCAAGGGATGCATTGAGATTGAGGACAGAATTCAGGAGTGCTCCTGGTATCTGCAGGGGTGACTCCAATCTGTTTCTATATTCAGCATTATCAGCTTACCGCATGCTAAAAGGTAAGTTTGGTTTTGTGAGGATAATACCAAATTCTGGGGTGGCATCTTTGGAGGTCAGTGGTTGGAGGATAAGTTGTAAAGCTGGTGTCAGTTAAATGTGCCTCTGATGTGAGTCCACAGGGCAAACTGAGGACAGTGCTCTTATGGAAAAGAGCTAGGGCCATGAGAATCTACAGTGGGGCAAGCTTAGGAGTTCAGAGAGGCCTTCCCAGAGGAAGTGACTTCGAACTAACACTTGAAGACAGGTAGGCATTAGCTAGGCAAGGCAGTTGAGAACATTCTGGACATACATATCACCTCCGCCAGTAGCCGGAGTTGCAGCTTCATCTGTAGGACCAAAAGAGTGACACCCACAGGCCCCTTACTGCCTAGAGGAATGCTGGGACTCTGCCCTAACCTCAAGAACCTCTGCAAGATCCTTGTCTTGTGAACCTCATGCACTGTTTGACTTCCTAGGAAATGCTATGGATTTCTTAAAATGAGATTTCTGGTATAGCCACTGCTTCTGCCTGGGGCACTTTTTGTTTTCTGGAATGGTGTGGTGAGCCTTTTAACAGAGCAGTCCTAGAATCTGCTCTAGCATTGACTTGTTACATGACCTTGGGCCAGTCACTTCTTCCCTCTGGGCGTTGATTTGTCCATCTGTAAAGTTGGGAGCAGGTGGAGCCCTTCCTGCTCTGATGCTGTCTGGTGGGACTGTGAGGAAGCAGTGTCCTGTAGTGGTTAAACCCCAGGCTGTGGCCCTGAGTGGGAGTCCTGCCTGCACCATTTACTGGGACCTTGGGCAAATCACTTCTCCTCTCTCAGGCTCCATTTCCTCATCTGTACAATAGGACCTTCATTCCTATCCCCCTGGATTGTATGAGGATTAAATGAGATTACAGACATAAAGCATTTGAGGCTGTGCCAGGCCCAGCAAATGGCAGCTGCTGTCATATTTTGTAATGGATGTGAAATAGAAAATGTTAACTCTACTGATTGCTGCGAAACACACCACCCTCAGGGTTTACCATCAATGCATTCTCTGCAAACTGTCAGAAGGTCCTCTGATGGGTGTCCAGGGAAACACCCAAAGCTGGATAGCTTCACTTCAGCAGGAACTGAGGAAATTCCCCATGGGGAAAAGTTGGCCAAGTAGGTGGTGGCTGTGCTAATTTGTGGGTATGAAGACAATTCCTAGACTCTGAGCTGCAAGGGTGAGCCTGGGATGGAGTCTGGGTGGCCCAAATTAGCTCAGGGTGGGAAAGGAAATGTCCCTTGCCCCTAGCTAGTAACTAGAGTCAGGATAGCCTAGGGCAGGATGGAAGGGAGAACTTAGTCTTCCCTCACCCATGACCTGCCCTGGTCCTCTGCCTGTGCCACACTATCACTCTAATTCTGACCATCTGGTGCCTGCTCATATTGCCACTTGTAAGTCTGACTGCTCTTTACATAAAAGATGGGAAATGAAGGCTCAGAGAAAGGCAGGGACTTGCCAAGACCACACAGCAAATCAGAACCAAAATCTAGGTCTCCAGGCCTCAGATGCAGCTATCTCATCAGACAGCCTTCTTGATTCTGGCAAGAGAGTGAATGGCTGGTTGTTGCCTGGCAACCACAGCCGCCCCAGATGTTTTCTGTCTCCACATTTTCATGAGAATCAGGCCATTCAGCGATAGCTGGGCTCAGACCTCAGAGAGGAAATGTCTCTGGTCTTAGGGGCAGTAGGGACAGGACTCCTCATGTTGAAGCACTTACCTAGGCAAGGCACAGTCAGTTCCCCTCCAGGTTCTAGAACTCTCCCAGGCTGCCCCGACCCATTTCTCTTTCTTGCTTAGGGACCAGATTCACACGATTTCCTCCCTTCCGGCTGAGCTGAGCTGTGCTCTGTCATCACCGACAGCAAGTGCTGGAGGAGAAAATCCTGCTGGGGCCTTTAATCACATTGAGAGAGCAATTTAGGAATCACCCTGGGCCTGAACCCTGGCTCTGCCAGTCGTTGGCTACATGACCTTGATCAAGTTACTCCACCTCTCTGAGCTGGTTCTTTTATCTGTAAAATGGGGTTAATGTCTGCCTTTCAGGTCTGTGTAAAGAGTTAATGAAATAATGAATGTAGGCCAGACGCAGTGGCTCACGCCTGTAATCCCAGCACTTTGGGAGGCCAAGGTGGGCGGATCACGAGGTCAGGAGATCCAGACCATCCTGGCTAACACGGTGAAACCCTGTCTCTACTAAAAATACAAAAAATTAGCCACACCTATAGTCCCAGCTGCTTGGGAGGCTGAGGCAGGAGAACGGCGTGAACCCGGGAGGCGGAGCTTCATCTCAAAAAAAATAAAATATGAATGTAAGGTATCAGGCATAGGAATACGTATTCAGGGCCACGCGTGGTGGCTCACACTTGCAATCTCAGCACTTTGGGAGGCCGAGGCAGGCGGATCACCTGAGGTCAGGAGTTGGAGTCAAGCCTGGCCAAGATGGTGAAACCCCGTCTCTACTAAAAATACAAAAATTAGCCGGGCATGATGGCAGGTGCTACAATCCCAGCTACTTGGGAGGCTGAGGTGAGAGAATCACTTGAACTCGGGAGGTGGAGGTTGCAGTGAGCTGAGATCGCGCCATTGCACTCCAGCCTGGGCGACAGAACCAGACTGTCTCAAAAAGAAAAAAAAGAAATAGGTATTCAGTATTAATATCTGTATCAGTCAGCTTTCTCAACTGCAAGCAGTAAGATTCCACTAAAGGTTGTCTAGCAGAAAAAGGCCAGAGGATCAGGCTGGGGGGCTATACATCAAGAACAGTATCCCCAGAATGCCACTTCAGTGAAGACCCTAGGGCCACCCCCAGTTGCCAACATACAGCACAGATGTGGCAGCACGCATTAGGGATTTTCTGTAGCCTCACTCACCATGGCACCCCTTGCCCTTCTCTCTGCCCTTTTGGGATCTGGTACAGGAGGAAGGAAGTGGATTCCTCACACTCATGGCTAGACTGCATAGGGTAAACACATACATAAGCACTATACCCCTGGTGCTGTTTATACTGCTTACAACCCTCCCTTAGAGAATGATACTACTATTTTGCCAGTTGATAGATATGGAAACTGATGCACAGAGAGGTTTTTCTTAACTTGCCTGAGATCACACAACCAGTAAACAGTAGAACCAGAACTGGAACCCATGCAGTTTAACTCTGTTGCTAATGTCCTGATGTTGCTAATGTCTAGTTACCTAGAACTCTGGTTACCCTGAGAAATTACTATTTCCCATCTACATGATGGGAGGATTCTATCATAACTGTGACTAGATGGATGGATGGATGGATGGTTTATTGATTAATTCAGCTTTAAGTGCTTTTTATGTCCCAGGCTCTGTGGTCAACACCGAGTAAAACTAATGTGTTCTCTGACTTTAAGGAACTTAGGGCTAGTGGAGGAAACGAATAAGAAATAAGCAAACACTCAAGTAAATTAAATACTTGGAAATTATGAGAAGAGCAAGGAAGGAAGCACAGAACAAGATATAAGAAAGAATGACTGGGGCAACATTGTGGGTAGGGAGGACTCTCTCCCTGGCTCACTGTTCAGCCATACTAGCCTCCTGGCTGCTCTTTGGTTTTTGTTGTTGTTGTTGTTGTTTGTTTGTTGTTGTTGTTTTTGAGACAAAGTCTTGCTCTATCACCAGGGTGGAGTGCAGTGGCGCGATGGCTCACTGCAACCTCCGCCTCCCGGTTTCAAGCGATTTTCCTGCCTCAGCCTCCCGAGTAGCTGGGACTACAGGGGCGTGTTACCACGCCCAGCTAATTTTTGTATTTTTAGTAGAGATGGGTTTCACCATGTTGACAGGATGGTCTTGAACTCCTGACCTTGTGATCCGCCCACCTCGGCCTCCCAAAGTGCTGGGATTACAGGTGTGAGCCACTGCACCCGGCCCTGGCTACTCTTTGGAACCACCAAGCACACTTAGGCTTTGGCTGTTCCTTCTGCTTAATAAGGGTTTCCCCAGTTACATGCATGGCTAACTCCCTCACCTCCTTAAAGTTTTGAATGCATAGCACCTTCTTAGCAAGACCTTCCTTGACACCACTGTTCAACAACTCATCCTGCCTCTTCCTGCACTGATGCTGCATCAGCACTCCCTGTCTCCTCCCTGCTCTACTGTATCTTCCCCTTACCACTTTCTAACACAGTTTATTTATGCGTATTTATAATTTATTATATTTATTATGTTTACACTTTGCTTTACCTTGTAGAATGTAAACATCACAAGAGAGCAGGGATCTTTGTTCTGTTCACTGAAATGTGGCACATAGTAAGTGCTCAAAAGTATTTATTGAATGAATGTAAATAATGTCCCTGATGTCACACAGCTGGAAAGTGGCATTTCTGTGATTTGTATCTAGTGTTATTTGGCTCCAAAGCTCTAGAACCTTATTACTAGTGCTGTTACAGGGCTCAAATGGGTTCACGTGTCAGCCACTTAGCACAGTGCCTGGTAGGAAGGTTAATGTGCCATAAACATGAAATAATAGTCGTTATTATTAATTATTGAGAGGGCCCCTCCCTCTTGGGCTCATTTTTCTAAATTTCATAATAGTACAGCCGGCTCTTTGGGGTAAGACGTCAAGCCTGACTTGACAGACACACTGACTTGACTCTTAGGAAGGAAAAATGCAGCTGTGCCAGCCCCAGTAGCCTGAAACCCTGCCCCAGCAGGACCCAGTCCTCTATGTGGCCCAGCCTACTTCGTTACTGAGCTGAAACTGTTCACCCACAGGGATTGCAAACAACACAGACTTCCTGTGTTTTGAGAAAGGGGAAGTCCAACCAGTGATTTACCTTGAGTCATTTGTTTCGAGAAGGAAGCCTCAGCAGTTGGCAGAAAGTAGCAGAAGGAGGAAGGCTGCCAGAGGCGAGAAAGGAGACCTGGATTCTAGAAGGAATGCCACTACTTCTCAGCTGACCACACTGACCAAGTCCCCTCTCTGGCCTTAATTTTCTCATCTGGAAAATGGGACAATGATCTTTACCTCACTGGCTTCTCTAGGCAGTGCTAATATCGATGAGTGCCTGTGTGTGAAGAGCTGGAAATACAGGAATGCATCAGCATCTTGCAACTGGAAGGGCAAAGTTCAGAGGTTAAAAATTTACAAACTATGAAGTCACTTAGATCTGGATTCAAATCCTGCCTCCATCACTTTCTAGCTGTGTGTCCCTGGGCAAGTAATGTAACCTCTCTAAGTCTCAGGATCTTTGGTTTCCTCAGCTGTGAAATAATTTTTCTCCTAAACTGATTTTGAGGATTAACTGAGATATGCATATCAATGGCTATGAAGGAATAAGGAACTGGGCTCAGAGGAATCCTTCGGGAATGGTGATTCTTGTTTTTAATCCTGGATGAGCTCTCACTTCCTCTCTGTGTGCTGCCAGTGCCCAGGACAAACCCCTGCTGAGAGTATTTCTTTTTTTTTTTTATTTTTTGAGACAGAGTCTCACTCTGTCACCCAAGCTGGAGTGCAGTGGTGCGATCTCGGCTCACTGCAACCTCCACCTCTTGGGTTCAAGCTATCCTCCTGCCTCAGCCTCTCGAGTAGCTGGGATTACAGACACCTACCACCATGCCTGGCTAATTTTTTTTTCCCCACCCGGGTGTTCCTGAGTTTATTTGAGGCACACCCGGGCGAGGGCCCTGTACCTAGAAGAAGGTGTTGGGTCTCCTGGTGAAGCGTGGCTTCTGCTGATGGTACAGCACCAAGTGGGGCGCAGGAACTTGATCTTGGAGTCGTGGAATTGCTTGACAGCTGGCCACCGGCACTTGCTGGCCGCGATCTCCTCCACCTTCATGATCTGGATGAAGTGGTCCCGGGTGCGGTACCGGGTGCCCATGTCTCGGTAGCACTGGGTGACAGCACCCATGGTGGTTAGGTCCCGGAATTCCCCGTACATGTTGTGGGTGCTGCTCCAGGAGTCATAGCACAGCCAGATGCCAAAGTTCTTCACCCACAGTGGGTACTTCTCAAACACCTGCCCACAGTTGACAGTCTCCCCTGAAGACTTCTTCATCTTCTTTAATTGAGATAGGAAGTACCAGAAGTGGAACTTGGCGACTACATGATTAGGCGCAAAGATTTGCCTGTGGTAGAGGGGCAGTGTGTGGCATTTGGGGGTGGGCAGGCAGTGACACACCACCTTGTGCTCTTGTTGTATGCCCAAGGCCTTCATGGCTTTCTCTCCACCTTCGCCACCACCCGCAAAAGGAAAAGGCTAATTTTTGTGTTTTTAGTAGAGATGGGGTTTCACCATCTTGGCCACTCCTGACCTAAAGTGATCCACCCACCTTGGCCTTCAAAAGTGCTGGGATTATAGGCGTGAGCCACTGCACCCGGCCCCCTTCTAAGTATTTAATAGAAATACCTCCATCTGTGGGACCACAGATAATTATTAAAATAGAGAATAATTTTATGTATTTATTTTTACTTATTACAAAACTTAATAAATTCATGGCAGAAAAAAAACTTAAGCAAATAAGTAAAAATAAGAAAATAGAGATTACATATAACTTCATCACCTAGAGATAATCACTATTAACAGTTGGGTTAATGCTCCTGGATTTCTTTTTAAGGCATATTTAACAAGATGTTAAATGCAAGTTTCCTGTCATTTTGGCTTTGGGGCAGAGGCAAGGACCACTACATCAAGGCATGCTAAAGGATGGAGAAACCAGTTCTACCAGCATTAATCCCATCACCCCCAGAGAGAGAGAGAGAGAGAGTGTGTGTGTGTGTGTGTGTGTGTGTGTGTGTGTATGAGAGAGAGAGAGAGAGAAGACAGAAGAGAGAAGAGGGCTAGTTGAGAGAGATTTATTTTAGAGGCAATTGTGGTTTTTTGTTTTGTTTTTGAGTCAGGGTCTCACTCTGTCACCCAGGCTGGAGTATGGTGGCGCAATCACTGCTCACTGCAACCTTGAATTCCTAGGCCCAAGTGATCCTTCCACCTAGCCTCTCAAGTAGCTAGGACTACAGGCGCGTGTTACCATGCCCAGTTAGGTTCTTCTTACTTTTTTGTAGAGATGGGATCTTGCTGTGTTGCCCAGGCTGGTCTCGAACTCCCGGCCTCAAGCAAGCATCCCCGCTAGGCCTCCCAAAGTGCTGGAATTACAGGCATGAGCCACTGCACCAGGCCTCTTTTGGACCCAATTGTTGATTGCTATATGTTCCCCACTGCATCACCCGCCTCCACCCCCAGACAGGAGGGGTGAGGGGAACTTGTGAAGGGAGCCATTTGGAAAGTGTGAGATGTGCCTCAGGGGTCTGTAGACCAAGGAGAAAAGCAAGTCTAAAGCAAGGGCCCACTCCTCTCTCTCACCTGCACTACCCTACCCGCAACAGAGAGAGATTATCATGCTGAAATGTCAGTATCCATTGAGTTCTCTACCTCCCCAGCTAAACCAGAAATCAGAGTCTGGGGCTTGTATCTCTTGCCCCCTGCAAAAGGCCTCTCACTTAATTGATGCTTGATAAATGTTCTGAAGAATGAAGGGAAGACTGAAACAGCTGTGGAGTCGAAAATGGAAAGAACCAGGATTTAGAATCACACAGATCTGAATTCAAATCCTGCCTCTGTCACTTTCTAGCTGTGTTTCCTTGGGGAAGTCATATCATCTCTCTGACCTTACAGTTCTCACTTGTAAAATGAGGATAATTTGAGTGTCTGCTTTGCAGAGTTTTGAATGAAATGAGATCAAGCACTGGTACATAGGTGTTCCATCAATAAAGAATGAATGAAGATATGGTAGTTTTGGGAACGTTGCAAACTGGCTAGGTCTTCTGAGAATTTCCTGTCTGAGCTGATACAGTTCTGAGATTTCTAGTCCTGGTTTCCTTCCCTGCTCCTTCCTCAGTTCTCATCATCCTCGTCATCTTTATAGAAGCAGCAACAGCTGCCATTTGTATGGCAATTTATAGAAATTCCATGGCCTTGTCTCATTTAAATATCACAATAACCCTGTGAGGTGTATATTATAATCCCCATTTCACAGATAAGGAAACTGAGACCCAGAATGTCTTGCCCAAGGGCACAAAGATCTGAGATTCGAGGGTACCTCTATTAGCTTTCCTAAAGGGATTTATTTCACATGTATGCAGCACCCACTGGTATTCTGGGCACTTGCAATTAGCAGCTCCTGTGCCCTTATATGGTAGTGGAGAGGACAGACAACCAAATCAAAACATCGTCTATATCTCTTCATGGTAAGATGGTAAGTGCTGTCATTGAGTGGGCAGAAATGCCAAACAAGATGACAATTTCAGCTGAGGGCAGTTGTCTGGAGAGCAGATCCAATCCACTGTTTGCTATCTCTGTAGTCTTGGGTAAGTCACTTCACCTCTCTGGGCCTTAATTTCATCTGCCAAGTGGGAGTTATGATAATAGTACTTCCCTCATAAATCACTGTTGGGGGCCAGGTGAGGTGGCTCACGCCTGTAATTCCAGCACTTTGGGGTGCCAAGTGCTTGGCAGCACTTTGCCTGCCAAGGCAGGCAGATCACCTGAGGTCAGGATTTTAAGACCAGCCTGGCAACATGGTGAAACCCTGTCTCTACAAAAATACAAAAATAAGCCGGACATGATGGCGAGTGCCTGTAATCCCAGCTGCTAGGGAGGCTGAGGCGGAAGAATCATTTGAACGCAGAAGGCGGAGGTTGCAGTGAGCTGAGATTGCGCCACTGCACTCCAGCCTGGGCAACAGAGCAAGACTCTGTCTCAAAAAGAAAAAAAAAATCACTGTGAGGATAACAGATGTAATGTATGTAGCATTTAATACAGTGTTTTGCACAAGCAAATGTATACAACTTTTTTTTTTCTTTGAGACGGAGTCTAGCTCTATTGCCCAGGCTGGAGTGCAGTGACAGGGTTTCACCATGTTGGCCAGGCTGGTGTCAAACTCCTGACCTCAAGTGATCCACCCACCTCTGCCTCCCAAAGTGCTGGGATTACAGGTGTGAGCCATCGTGCCCAGCCACTTCTCAACTTATGTCCCAATAAACCCATCATATGTTGAAAATATTGTAAGCAGAAAATGCATTTGATAAACCTAACCTAACCATCATAGCTTAGCCTAGCCTATCTTAAACATGCTCAGAAGACTTGCACTAGCCTTCAGTTGGGCAAAATTATATAACACGAAGCCTATTTTTAAGCCTTCAAAGGATGGACCCAAGCACCCATTCCAAAACCCCTTTCCAGGATTACTGCAAATTCCCGGGAGGCTTTATTTCTCCTGCTCCAGTTCCTACTTCAGTCTGTACTATCTTTGGTCAGCACTATACCAAAACAGATGTAAAAGTTGGCCCCTTCAGCTGTTTCCACCAACACCCCAGTCAGGGCAGCCTCCGTGAATGTAGATCTTTCTTGAATATTTCCAGGGATAGGAGGCAGAGACATTCACATCGTAGCTATAAACCTCAGGGTGAACAAAAACAAAAACAACTTCCGGTTTCCAAGACAGCCTTTTCTACTTTCCTCCACAGCCCCCAGCCTCAGCCACAAGCCAGCTCTTGTCTCCTGGTAAAGGACATTTGCCTTTGGCTATTCATTCCACTCTCTCTTCCTAAGGACCTCTCAGATTTCTCTTCCAGGCATTATCCCACTGTGTGAAGCCTCAGGGTTGGGGGGTTGGCTTTCTCTCCTATCTCCCCATCACCACCATCATCAAGTGAAAGCCTTACAGGGCTCCTCTTTGGCCCTCATGTAGTCCGCACAAGGATAGGAGGAAACATTTGCTGTCATTCTGGCCCTCTCTGGCTTCCTGCTGCCCACCCCTCCCCAGAGCCCTCGGGTCCTGCCCATTTCCCAAATCCAGTCCTCCAGATTCTGGTAGAATCTCTGAGCCCTCAGTAGCTTCTCAGTGTATGTATGACCTTTTGCTTAAAACATCCAGAGCCATTGGGGAACAGATCCAAATCTAAGTTCTTCTTCTTCTTTTTTTTTTTTTTTTTTCGAGATGGAGTCTCACTCTGTCACCCAGGCTGGAGTGCAATGGTGTGGTCTTGGCTCACTGCAACCTCTGCCTCCCGGGTTCAAGCGATATTCCTGTCTCAGCCTCCTGAGTAGCTGGGACTACAGGCACGTGCCACCACATCTGGCTAATTTTTGTATTTTTAGTAGAGATGGGGTTTCACTATGTTGGCCAGGCTAGTCTCTAACTTCTGACCTCGTGATCCGCCTGCCTTGGCCTCCCAAAGTACTGGGATTACAGGTGTGAGCCACCACGCCTGGCCTTCTCTTCTTTGTTGCCCCCGCAACTGCTGCCTCTCAGACATTCAAGACCACACCTTTACCCTGGTTTTCCAAAGCATTTTCCTAATGAAAGCCATCCTCTTCTCTAAGGGTGGAGGTCATGCTCTGAGGGTTTATGATATGCATCTGGCTCACAGGGGTGTTTTTAAACAATCAGATCAACATTTAAAAATTGATGGATTACACATAAAAGTCCAGATTTGTGGCTTTTCTTATAAATTCAGAAAATCTGGCATCATAAGACCCACATTTCTCCCAAGGAGCATATTGGCCTAAATGAAGAGCAGACTCCCTGCACTTTAGACAGGTTTTTCCTTTCGTTTTTCTTTCTAAATACTGTACTTCATGCCATAAGACAGGTTTTTCTTTTTCTTTTTTCTTTTTTTTTTTTTTTTGTGTGACGAGTCTCGCTCTGTCGCCCAGGCTGGAGTGCAGTGGCGCAATCTGGGCTCACTACAACCTCTGCCTCCCGAGTAGCTGGGACTACAGGTGCCCGCCACCATGCCTGGCTAATTTTCTTTTTTTTTTTTTTTTTTTTTTTTTTTTTTAGTAGAGACGGGGTTTCACCGTGTTGGCCAGGATGGTCTCGATCTCCTGACCTCGTGATCCGCCCACCTTGGCCTCCCAAAGTGCTGGGATTACAGGCGTGAGCCACCGCGCCCGGCAAAACAGGTTTTTCTTATGCCCGTCATGCACCAGCCGTATTTCTCTCTCCTGCTTGACTCCTGCAGGCTTTCACCTTTGTGACCTTTGCTAAGCGGCATTTTAGTGCCAGTTTCTACCCTCTGTTGCTTTATTATAATTAAGTTGGGTCTAGGAATTCGCTAGGCTCACAAAGGGGGAAAGGGGACCCTACAGCAAGAGCAGTCACAAGTATGCAAGTGATGGCTATCCCTGGAAGAGCCCCGGGTCCAGAGGTATGGGGTCTCCCGTGCAAGGAGGCGGTGGGACTGGTGAGGGTGAAGGTGAGTCTTGGTTATGAAGGATCTAAATGCTCTCTCATCGGGCACGGGGAGCCAGCGTGGGGTTTAAGGCAGGGCGACACACCATGAGCTGTACGTATGAGAAAGGTGGCTGGGAAGCTTGCGGGACAGAATCTATTGAAACCCTCCCATCTCCCGCTGTGTCTGCTGGAAGCCCAGTGAGAGGCAGGGGCAGTGGTCCGAGGACGGCTGCCGCCGGATGAGTGGCAAAGGCGGTGGGAACGGCTGGGAGGACCGCAAGGGAGGGATTTTGGAGGCAGCCTTGTCAAAGAGTGGGTATGCTTGACCTTGACGGAAAACACTGCGGGAGCTGCGGCAGCAACTCGCTCGCCTCCGCTCCCTTCCCGTACCCTGCGCCGCAGCGGACTGCGGCGGAATCCCGGCCCCTTGCCGGCGCCCTCCCGCGCGGATGCGGCACGCGAGGGGCGGGGGCGGGATGGCGAGGGTGGCGGGACGGCGGGGATGCCGGTCTTTCCTGGAAGGCCAGGGAGGGAAAGGGAGGCTAGTCACATGGACCGCCACCGGGCGCAGCCGGATTGGCGGGTTTCGCAGCCAAGCAAGCCAAGGCTGCTCGGATTTCCAGGCACTAAGCGGCCTCCTCCCCTCGTTCGAGCGCCCGAGGAAGGCGCTGGCCCTGCGCCGGGCAAGGGAAGACGCGAGCCGTGCTCCTTCCGCAGTGTGAAACGAACGGTATCTCCGCAGTCCTAGGGAGGTCTGATTATTGGGAGCTTGGGAGGTCTGATTATTGTCTTGGGAGGTCTGATTATTGTCTGGGAGCTCTGATTATTGTCTCCATGAACACCTCTCGTCCCCCTTCCTTTCTCTGCTTTTCTCCTGACTTCCCACACCTGCCCCTCTTTCTACCTTACCTACCTGGAGGCCAGCTTTATTTGCAGGTTTCCATTACTTGCTGTAGTTTTTCAGCTTTTAGTAAATCAACCTGCTGGAGGTGGCAAAGATTAAAAGAGAAATCCCACAGATGCCTCAAGTCCCACACATCCAGCCCACTTATCTCCCTAAAATGCTCTTCCCTGTCTCAAGCAAAAACCTGAGAACCATCTCCATCTTGCTGTCCCCAATCAAATCTATGACCAAAACCTATTAAATTTACCTCCAAAATATTTCTTACACCTCACACCAAGTATTTTCCCTTCTTAGCATTTATCCTGATTTGTAACTGTATGTTTATTTGTATGATTGTTTTTGTAAGGGTTTTTCCCACTGGATTGTAAGCTCCATGTGAGCAGGGACCTTGTCTGTTTTGCTCATTGCTGTATCACCGACACTGTACCAGGCACATAGTAGGTACACACTAAATGTTAATTAATTGATTGAATGAATGAATCCATGTATAACAAGTCCTGGGGAGGGGCACAGATTTTAAGATAAAATACACAGTTTATCTATCCCCAAGAAGTCACCTATCTGATGGGTTTGGTGTCATGAAGCCTGTAGTTCCAGCTACTTGGAAGACTAAGGCAGGAGGATTGCTTGAGCCCAGGAATTTGAAGCTGTATCATACTATGATTTTGCCTGTAAATAGCCACTGCACTGCAGCCTGGGCAACATAGCATGACACCGTCTATAAACAAAACAAAAAAAGAAGTCATCTATCTAACAAACATGTCCTGAGGTCTCTGCTACACAAGGCCCTGGACAGAGACCAGTGCATGCAATAAGTAAGATTCCATTTCTACCTTCCCTCTTTGTCTTAAGAGTCCACATGTCACTAACCCAGACAAGACCCTGTGGTATTGGAGGTGCCAAAGGTGGAGTCAGAGTCCAGGATTTAGAATCTGATGAGCTGGCTGTGTGACCACAAGTCTCCTCTCTCTGAGGCTCCATCTTCTCATCTTGAAAACAGGATAGCAATACCAAGCTCACATGGCTATTGAGAGCAATGAATGAGATAAATGAAAGCACCAACTGCGGGTTTTACAGCGATGTTGGGTGTAGGTGGGTGATCATATCTTCCAGTTTGCCTGGAACAGATCGATTGACACCTGTTAAACTAGAGCAAATTAATAGCATTCCCTTTCATCCTTCCAAATGTCCTGCTTTGGACAGTAAAGTATGTGGATACCCTAGTAATACATGTAACTCTAGAGTTATCTACACTGTACCCTGGGGACACAAAGGATGGAGGGAGGTGGGTCTGACTGTAGAAAGGTGGATGGTAACCATGGAAATGAGCCTGAACTATGCATAGGATTACACCAAGTGGAGAGGGATAGGAAGGGCATAAGAAGCAGAGGGACCAGCATTTGCCAAGAAGCAAGGCTTAACAATCCTGGGCATACTTAGTTAGATAACATAAAGAAGGCCAAATGGCTTGAGTCCAGGAGGCATGCAAGAAGATGAGGCTTTCTGCAGTGGGAACTGGAGAAAGTTTTTGAGTAGGGGTAGACATGAGCCAATGGCTTCACAAAAGAGACCAGTTGAGGAGCTGGGGCCAAAATTGAAGCAGAAGAGATAATGAGGCTTGAACAGGGCAGTGCATGTAAGCCCAGGAAGAAAGGGTGAGATTCCATAAGCATTTTGGAGATAAAACAGATAGGACTTCGATGTGAGCATCAGAGGACAGGTCAGAGGCAGGAAGACTTCCAGATGGATAAAGAGGCCACTCCCTGAGGCAGGCAGAGAGAGGACAGGCCAGGAGACCCAGAAAATAGGAGGTGACCCAGATCAGGCTGACTAGGCACAGAAGCTCAGGATCCACAGGGAAAAATGGAGATCACGTCAGGTAGAGGTGACTTCTGAGGCCAGAGGAAGGAGCTAGGAGCCTCAATATTCATGTGACATCTAATTAAAATTAGCTTTCACAGCAACCTTGAAGCCAGTCGCTATGGCTCACGCCTGTAATCCCAGCACTTTGGGAGGCTGGGGCGGGCAGATCACCTGAGATCAGGAGTTTGAGACCAGCCTGGTCAACATGGTGAAACCCCGTCTCTACTAAAAATACAAAAATTAGCCAGGCATGGTGGCACACACCTGTAGTCTCAGCTACTTGGGAGGCTGAGGCAGGAGAATCTCTCGAATCTGGGAGGCAGAGGTTGCAGTGAGCTGAGATCGCGCCATTGCACTCCGTCAAAAGCGAAAAAGTGAAACTGCATCTCAAAAAAAAAAAAAAAGAGGCTGGGCATGGTAGCTCACACCTGTAATCCCAGCACTTTGTGAGGCTGAGGTGGGCGGATCACTTGAGGTCAGGAGTTCAAGACCAGCCTGGCCAACATGGCGAAACCCCATCTCTACTAAAATACAAAAAAAAAAATCAGCCGGGCATGGTGATTAGCGCCTGTAGTCCCAGCTACACGGGAGGATGAGGCACAAGAATCGCTTGAACCCAGGAGGCGGAGGTTGCAGTGAGCCGAGATCGCGCCATTGCACTCCAGCCTGGGTGACAGCGCAAGACTCTATCTCAAAAAAACAAACAAACAAAGAAAACAACAACAACAAAAAACCAAAACAACGACAACAAAAACCTTGAAAAAGACAAGAGAAAACTCAAAAGTAGAGCCTCAAGAAAGAAAAAAAGCAGGTTTTGTAGTCCAATTTCATTGTATGTATGGCTCTCCTTTATTTAAACTGTCCCATAATACCTCATAGACTAAAGCTGAGCTCCTTAGCCTGGCACTCAAGGCTTCCTGTAGCTGGGTCTCAGCCTGTCTCTGATGAACATTTCATATTTCATCTGCTCATGTTTGGCCCCTCCCTCCTTCCTTGTGAAAGAGTAGCTCCTTCCTTTTGGAGAATTGCTCCTCCCTTTGGTCCAGCCATATGGTTCAGGTACTGCCTATCAATCATAGTATTCCATCCTCCATGACCACAGATGTGGGTATGCAGCCAAACCTCAGCAATCAGACTTGTTCTGAAGAATTTTGAGAATCTGGAACAAAGGGAAGATAATTACTCCTCTCTGGTGAGGAAGCTAGGACACATAAGCTAGGGATTCTACAGTTCCAGCAAGAGAGAGAAGTAGACTGAAAAAATAAAGTGGGGAGAAGAGGGAGTTAATGCTTAATGGCTATGGAATTCCAAGTTGGGAAAATGAAAAAGTTCTGGAGATGGATGGTGGTGATGGTTGCACAACAATATGAATTTATTTAATGTTACCAAACTGTACACTTAAAATTGGTTAAAATGGTAGATTTTATGTAATGTATATTTTACCACAATAAAAAAAAAAAGAAGAAGCTAGCATGCAGAGAAGCAAAGATGAATGATGGAGTGCAGGATCTGGGGGCTTTCCTGGGTACAGTTGCTGTGGTACAAAGGGTTCAAAAGGTTATAGAAGCCAAAAATCACTCCTTTGGCCTAGCCTCATTCAAGCTAGGCTTCTGGTCCTTGCATCCAATGGAGCCATAATACAGAACTTTTCCATTTTCTTTTTTTGAGAAGCAGTCTCACGCTGTCGCCCAGGCTTAGAGTACAGTGACACGATCTTGGCTCACTGCAACCTCTGCCTCCCAGGTTCAAGTGATTCTCGTGCCTTGGCCTCCTGAGTAGCTGGGACTACAGGTGAGTGCCACCATGCCTGGCTAATTTTTGTATTTTTAGTAGAGACAGGGTTTCTGCATGTTGGCCAGGCTGGTCTCGAACCTCCCGACCTCAAGCCATCTGCCCACCTCAGCCTCCCAAAGTGCTGGGATTACAGCATGAGCCACCATGCCTGGCCAGAACCTTTCCATTTTCATTTCTCACTCATGTCCTTTCAAACATTCTCTTTTCCTGTCAACCCTGCTGCTCATACTTCCTCAGACTTATGTGTTTATACACATTATGCCTTTCCTGCCTGCTCCCCAAGCTTGGAATGTCCTTCCCCCTTCTTATGACTTTGTCAACTCATATTCATCATTTGAGATCCAGCTCAAAGGGCTCCTCCTCAGGAAAGCCATCCCTGACCACCCTAAGCAGAGCCTGCCATGCCTTCTGTTGGTCTGTCATAGCTTTTTTGGATATGTCCTCATCACTTGGTATCTCAGTGATCTGCCATCTTGTCTGTAACCTCCAGTAGATTATGTTTTTCATCTCCATTACCCTGGTAGCTGGCAAAGAGGCTAGCACAAAGTAAGTATAATAAATCTTTACTGAATGAGTGTACAGATGAGTGAGAATCTTTTTCTCCCTCATGCCATCTCTGAGTCACTACTCAGTTTCTATCAAGAAGAGACACATAAGGAAACGTGGGAGGAACTGCTTTAGTCCCTTTATTCAAGGGTGATAGTCTCAGGAGAGAAGAAAACACAATCAAATTGGGGCCATTGCAAAGTCTAGTGGCATTTAAGAGAAGTTATTTTCCCCAAAGCACTGGCAGCTTTGAACCGAGGCTGAATTTGTTTGGAAGCCAGAGCCAAGACAAGCAGACATTTGGGAGTGTTGAGCAGCAAGCTGGGATTCTGACAGCTGTTTCTGTCAGCTGCACAAGGAGAAGCATCTAAAAGGCATCTAGGTCTACCTGGAATTGGGGGTCCCCATATCTTTTAGCACAATCTGACCCAAGGAACAAGGCAGCCCTCTCTCCTACCCTCCATTCCCACCATAAGCATATACCTCCTCTAAGGGGGCTCTGCAATTGATTAGGACGTTGGGCACTGAGAACAGAGTCAAAGATGACTATAGGGAACTGTGGCAGAGATGATACTACTGCTTACTAAATGGCTTATGGTTTCTTCCTACATTTCCCAGCCTCCCTTGCAGTTTTTTGTTTGTTTGTTTGTTTGTTTGTTTGTTTGTTTGTTTTTGACACAGAGTCTTGCTCTCTCGCCCAGGCTGGAGTACAGTGGTGTAATCTCCACTCACTGCAACCTCCACCTCCCGGTTCAAGCCATTCTCCTGCCTCAGCCTCTGAATAGCTGGGATTACAGGCGCCCCTACCACACCCAGCTAACTTTTGTATTTTTAGAGATGGGGTTTCACTATGTTGGCCAGGCTGGTCTCGAACTCCTGACCTCAGGTGATCCGCCTGCCTCGGCCTCCCAAAGTGCTGGGATTACAGGCATGAGCCACCGTGCCCGGTCTCCAGCTCTCTTTTTGAGGCAATACTGAAAGCTTTGCATTGAGATGGTGGAGCCCAAGACAGAAGTAATCTGGATCTCTGAGTTACCCAGGAAAGTTGAGGAGAGCTACCCTGGAGAGTGCCTTAACCCATAGCCAGCTTTGCATGAGTGGAAAAGATATACCATTGTTGTGTTATGCCATTGAGATATTTGGCTTGTTTGTTATCATAGCCAAGTCTAGCCTATTCTGCCAGATAAATATAGACATTAATTCTTGTTTTAGCCATCCAGCATCAAACCTCCTTCCTATTTCAGGATTAAACTCTCCCCCTCCTTTAGGACTCTTTGGTGTTGCCAAATCCAGTGGTCACATCTCTGTTCTTATCTTTCTTGATTTCTCAGCAGCATTTGTCACAATTGACCACTCCCTTCTGGGAACATATATGTTGGTGTCTGTGACATCATGCCTGCTTAATTTTTCTTTTATGTCACTGGCCCCCACTTTTCAGTTTTCTTTGTTGGCTCCCCTTCTTGTTTTATGTCAAAAGTTTGAATTTCTGGAGACCTGATTTAAAATATCACAGCTGGTTTCCACCTTTTGAGACGGTGTCTTTTTGTGTCACCCAGGCTGGAGTGCAGTGGCATAATCATGGCTCACTGCAGTCTCAACCTCCCAGGCTCAAGCATTCCTCCCACCTCAGTCTCCCAAGTAGCGGGGACTACAGGCACACTCCATCACACCCAGATGATTTTTGTATTTTTTGTAGAGATGGGGTTTTGCCATGTTGCTCAAGCTGGTCTCAAACTCCTGGGCTTAAGAGATTCACCAGCCTAGGCCTCCCAAAGTGTTGTAATTACAGGTGCGAGCCACAGCTCCTGGCCCATCTTACCATTCCTTATTAATAACAGAGCACTCATTGTTAGCTGGGCACATTGTACCCAGTTAAGAGAATGTTTCCCAGGTTCCCTTGCAGCTGAGTTTGGCCATGTGAGTATGTTTTGGCAAAAATGTGCGGGATTTTCAAGGCAGTCCTTTTTTTTTTTTTTTTTTTTTTTTTTTTGAGACAGAGTCTCGCTCTGTCGCCCAGGCTGGAGTGCAGCGGGGCGATCTCGGCTCACTGCAACCTCCGCCTCCCGGGTTCCCGCCATTCTCCTGCCTCAGCCTCCCGAGTAGCTGGGACTACAGGCGCCCGCCACCACGCCTGGCTAATTTTTTATATTTTTGGTAGAGATGGGATTTCACTGTGTTAGCCAGGATGGTCTCGATCTCCTGACCTCGTGAACCACCCGCCTGGCCTCCCGAAGTGCTGGGATTACAGGCGTGAGCCACCGCGCCCAGCCCCAAGGCAGTCTTCTTAAAAGGAAGAGGATGCATCTTTCTTCCCTTTTTCCTTCCCACTGTTTGGAATATGGACCATAGTGAGGTGACCTTAACACTGGAAGCCAAATACTGAGGATGGCTGAACAGCCCTGAACTGCCCACTTTTGGACTTATATGTCATGGAAAGAGAGAAATTTCTGGCTAGGTGCAGTGGCTTATGCCTGTAATCCCAGCACTTTGAGAGGCCAAGGCAGGAGGATCGCTTGAGCCCAGGAGCTCGAGACCAGCCTGAGCAACACAGGGAGACTTCATCTCCATGAAAAAAATAAAAATAATAGGCAGGCCTGGTGGCGCACCTGTGCTCCCAGCTACTCCGGAGGTTGGGGTGGGAGGATCGCTTAAGTTTGGGAGGTTGAGGCTGCAGTGAGCTGTGATCACGCCACTGCACTCCAACCTGGGTGACAGAGCAAAACTGTCTCAGGAAAATAAATAAATAAATAAATTTCTATCGTAAGCTATTTTTTTCTTTTGTTATTTGCAATTGAATGTAATCCTGATACATTCCTGTTGTTGAAGCTGTTTGCCTGCCTCCCACTAGGAAGCCTAAGGATCCAGATCCTCCCCCAGTCAGAAGAATGGGGAACTAGAAAAAGAAAGGCAAAGGCACTGCCAGGCAAGAAAACGCTGGGTCTCCTTCCACAAGTTTGGTAAGTAAGCAAGATACCAGGAGGATAGAATGGTAAGTGAGCCTAGAAATAGATTATTATATACACAGGGTTTATTAAATACATAGAGAACACTGAATGCTAGACTAAGAAATTTGGACTTTATTTTGTAAATCCCTTGCAATAAGGGACCTTGTCTGTTTTATTTACTAATGCCTCGTACTTTGTAGAAGCTCAATGAGTGAATATATTCTTCATTAATTTATGCTGTCTGCTTAATAAACAGAAATGTTGGAAGGTGAACCAGTTGGGAGTCACCATCTGATCAACCGCTGTCTGCTTTTTATAAATAATGTAACTGAACCATCATTTACTGGAAGTGGCAATCAACCTGTGAGGAACGGCAAACCAAAAAGTCCACCTTGGGTGTCGTGGTGATGGAATTGGGGGCGGAGACCAGGGAAAGCAGTGGGCTAGGACCTCTGAGAGTCTCCGCAACATGGCGGCCCTGGAACCACCTGACCTGCAGGAGGCGGAGCTCCGCCCCAGCTCGCCCGGCCCCACCCCGCTCGGCCCTGCCCAGCGCACCCCTAGACCGGGGCGCGAGGGTTGTGAGGTGTTTGAGCGAAGCGCCTGCGCAGAGCAGCGGCGCGCGGGGCGGAGGCTTTATAACCACTTCGTCGTTGCCGCTCGGTTTCTATCTCCGGGAGGGCGGTTGAGGCGGCGGTGGCGGCGGCGGCTGCGGCCGGGCGCTGGCGGAGGGGCGCTGAGGCGGGAGCTGTGGCGGCGCTGGGCGCCCCTGGCCCCTCGGCCTCTGCGGGCCATGGGCTCCGAGAAGGACTCCGAGTCGCCGCGCTCCACATCCCTGCATGCGGCCGCGCCCGACCCTAAGTGCCGCAGCGGCGGCCGGCGCCGGCGCCTCACCTTGCACAGCGTTTTCTCTGCCTCGGCCCGCGGCCGCCGCGCCCGGGCCAAGCCGCAGGCCGAGCCGCCGCCCCCGGCTGCGCCGCCGCCGCCCGCCCCGGCCCCTGCCGCGGCCCAGGCCCCGCCGCCCGAGGCGCTGCCCGCCGAGCCGGCCGCCGAGGCCGAGGCGGAGGCCGCGGCGGCGGCGGCGGAGCCCGGGTTCGACGATGAGGAGGCGGCGGAGGGCGGCGGCCCGGGCGCGGAGGAGGTGGAGTGTCCGCTGTGCCTGGTGCGGCTGCCGCCTGAGCGCGCCCCGCGCCTCCTCAGCTGTCCGCACCGCTCTTGCCGGGACTGCCTCCGCCACTACCTGCGCCTGGAGATAAGCGAGAGCAGAGTGCCCATCAGCTGCCCCGAGTGCAGCGAGCGACTCAACCCGCACGACATCCGCTTGCTGCTCGCCGACCCGCCGCTTATGCACAAGTACGAGGAGTTCATGCTGCGCCGCTACCTAGCCTCGGACCCCGACTGCCGCTGGTGCCCGGCCCCGGACTGCGGGTGAGCGCGGGGGCGTGGCGCGGGTGGCGGCGGCCTGCGGCCGAGGGGCGTGGCTGGGGGCAGCAGGGACCCCGCGTGGGTGTCCCAAGCAGGGAAACCCGCAAGGCGGCAGCTTCGGCGGGGTGGTAACCATCAGGCAAGCCCAGACTAGTGGGGTGAACGCACCCGACACCCCGCCCCTGCCTCAGGGCTCGAGGTGGCTGCTAAGCATTCGGTGAGGGGAAGGGAGCTGTCCATCAAGTTAGGAGACAGGGAGAGGCGGGTTTTTTTGGTTGGGGGAATGCCCTCTGTCCGGAGGTGAGGACGGTATCTTTTTTTGTTTTCTTTTTTTTTTGGAGACGGAGTCTCGTTCTGCCTCCCAGGCTGGAGTGCAATGGCGCGATCTCGGCTCACTGCAACCTCCGCCTCCCAGGTTCAAGCAATTCTCCTGCCTCAGCCTCCCGAGTAGCTGGGATTACAGGCGCCCGCCACCACACCCGGCTAATTTCTTTGTATTTTTAGTAGAGATGGGGTTTCACCGTGTTAGCCAGGCTGGTCTCGAACTCCGGACCTCAGGTGATCCGCCTGCCTCGGCCTCCCAAAGTGCTGGGATTACAGGCGTGAGCCACCGCTCCCGGCCAAGGTGGGGAGTATCTCTTAATGAGAGTGGGGAGGGGATATTTGGCCAAGGAGGGAATGAGAATATTGTGAGGGGGCAGCGCGTCGGAGGGGTGTGTCCACTTGGCTAGGGGCAGACTTAGCAGCATTGCAGAAGAAGGCGTGTTCTCCCTGACAACCACCGCTGAAAGTTGGGATGGAGGTGACCGGGGAATAGGCTCTGGGGTACCCTGAGCACTGTGTGTTCTGTGCCACGCTATCGGGAGGCACTCTGTCCTTCTTACCTTGCTGCCTTGGGTAGGGTGAAGGATAGACAGACGTGTTCTTTGTCCAGAGACTCAATGGGGGCACTGAGAAGAAGAATGCCCAGAGGTTGGTGTGATAGGAGAAATTGTGTTTCTGAACCCCTTTGATTTTGAGTTCTTGATGACAGTCTTTTTAATGCACCATGTAGGCTGAATTTTAAAGGGCAGTAAATTAAAGTATGCAATATCTGCAGAGACATAATACACCAGATTTTGCTATCTGAAGCAGTCAGTGGAGACCTTCCTCGCCCTCCCCGCCTTTAGAAGTCTAACTAATTGTTACTGTCAGTATAGCCCATGAAGTGGTTGCACGCAGGAAGAGGGGCTCATTTAAGTAGTTGGGAGTCAGACAGCCACTACCTGCTCTGTGACCTTGGGCAGATAATTTTATTCTTGTGTGTCATGTTTTGGCGACAAAAAGATTTTGGGGACTCCTTGCAGTGTGTAAACGTAATGCTAGTAAAAAGTTGTGTGATCTTTAGCTTCAAAGGAGTTAAGGACTTTTAATTGTAGCCTATATATCAAGGTTGTTTTGAAATCTCCATGATGCTGCTGGTTGTCTCCTTTCAAAAGGAGCTGTCTTAGAGTGTCTAGGAGAGTAAGAAGAGTTAACTTCTGTTTTTAATTCTGCCAAACTTGTTTAGAAATGGGTGTGTTATTTAACCTCACTGAAATGGGGTTTCTAAATTACTTTGAAGTGTTGTGGTCAAAGGAATGGTGTTTATGGTGACTCACTTTCACTTTCAGTTAATAAGTATCAGGAAGGACCTTTTAGGTTCATGGAACTGTCTGTTTATGTCTGGTGATCTTACTGGCCCTCTGAGGTTAATTTATATTAAAGTTTTACAGATACTGTTGATCTATTTTCTTAACCAAATGAATATTAAGAGAACACAGGCCAGGCTCGGTGGCTCACGCCTATAGTCCTAGCATTCTGGGAGACCAAGGCAGGTGGATCACCTGAGGTCAGGAGCTCGAGATCAGCCTGGCCAACATAGTGGTATCCTGTCTCTACTAAAAATACAAAAATTAGCCGGGCATGGTGGTGCACACCTGTAGTCCCAGCTACCCAGGAGGCTGAGGCAGAATCGCTTGAACCTGTGAGGCAGAGGTTGCAGTGAGCCGAGATCAGGCCACTATACTCCAGCCTGGGTGACAGAGCGAGATTCAGTCTCAAGAAAAAAAAAAAAAAAAAAATTGCATAGTTAATTTTGGAATAGTACATTAACTCCTTTCTGAGATGTTTCCTTGAGTTCTAAGAAATGTGGCAGATCATCTTTCTGGAAAAGGTCCCTGTTTGTTTTTTATTTTTCTAAAGTCAGTTTCTGTCTTTGCTCACATCAATAAAATGCACAGAAAATAATTTTCAAGCTTGGTGACAACTCTCAACTATTTGGAAGTTGTTAAAAAATTAGGCCATTTCTTATTTTAGCCAAGTATTATGTTAGTATCCTCCAGATTTTTTTTAATTAGTTAAAATAATGATAATCATGTATATAGTCATATATATAAACTATGTATTTTTTTATATGTATCATCTATGTACTTAAGGTGGAGTTGGGGGAAAGAAGAAAGCTGACCTGTCAATACCTGTGTGCCAGGCATATATAATTTAATTCGATACTCACAACCTTGTGAGATAGGTTTAGGTTTGATATAGTTTTACAAATGAAGAAACTAAAGTTTAAGGAAATTGAATGACTTGTTCAGGGTCATATAACTAGTAAGTGGTGGAACCAGGCTTAGAACAGGGGTCTTAATTCCAACCAATGCCAATATTCCTTCCACTCCGCCCCTGTTTTAAAAAGCATTTGCTTGTCAACATAGCCGCGTTATTGAGGATGCTGCTGCTTGGGTGCATTTCATTAAGTGTAGCCTGAGGACAACATCGAGAAAGCCAAAGATACTAGAGTCTAGTTTCCTTTCTGATTCCTGTTGTTAACAGCCTCCTATCTACGTTATTTTTCTTATCTGAAATAGGCCTAATTCTTTCCTGACTTGAGAGGTTTAATTAATGTTTATACAGTGTTTTGAGATCTTCAGTTGAAAGTGGTTATAGGGAGTAACTTTAAAATTCTGTTAGTTGCCAAATAGATGCCTGAGTTCTCCTTTGGGATGTGGCTAGTGGCTTTGCGTCTCTTTTTTTTGAGACAGGGTTTCGCTCTGTCACCCAAGCTGGAGTACAGCAGTGGTGCAGTCACAGCTCACTGCAGCCTCAACCTCCTGGGCTCAGGCGATCCTCCTGCCTCAGCATCTCAAGTAGCTGGGACCACGGGTGCATGCCACCAAGCCCAGCTAATTATTATTAATGATATTATTATTATTATTTGTAGAGACATGGTCTCCCTGTGTTGCCGAGGCTGGTCTCGAACTCCTGGGCTCAAGCTGTTTTCCCGCCTTGGCCTCCCAAAGTGCTGGGATTATTGCTGCCTCTTTTTAATGCCAGGAAAAAAAATAGCTTCTGTGTTCTTACTGGATGTCATGGTTCCCTTGTTTTGTTTTGAACAGTGTTGTTTTGTTTTGTTTTAGAGACGGAGTCTCACTCTGTGCCCAGGCTGGAGTGCAGTGGCATGATCATGGCTTACTACAACCCCGAACTCCTTGGCTAAAGCAGTACTCCCACCTCAGCCTCCTGAGTAACTGGGATTATAGGCACGAACCACTGCACCCAGCTCCTTTGTTTTATTTTTTTAAACAAATTGTTCTATTCTTCTGGGGCTGGTAGAGGTCATGGATAAACACTAGAAGAGAAGTCCAAGTCCCAGTTATCTCCTATTCCCATACCTGACCGTCTTTACTGCCCACAGATAAAGTTCTTGCCAGCCAAATTGATCAGGTCTCCCCTCTGCCTTGTTTGTATGTGCATTTGGTAGGGTGAGGGGGGCATGTGAGCAATCTTACAGGTTCTGATCATTAGTTTTACTATAATTACTCATAATAACAAGAACACCATACATTCAGAGATGCATGATTTGTTTACAGAATATTTGTAGGATAGAGCAAAGAGTTTTGGATTTTTCTTTTCTTACACTCAAATATGGTTTTATTTTATTCATAAATAAGGGAACCAATTTCAGTGGGAAAACATTCACATTATAATTTTTTTTTTTTTTTTTTTGAGATGGAGTCTCGCTCTGTCACCTAGGCTGGAGTGCAGTGGCACCATCTCTGCTCACTGCAAACTCTGCCTCCCGGGTTCACGCCATTCTCCTGCCTCAGCCTCCCGAGTAGCTGGGACCACAGGCGCCCACCACCAAGCCTGGTTAATTTTTTTTTTTTTTTTTTTGTATTTTTAGTAGAGACGGGGTTTCACCGTGTTAGCCAGGATGGTCTCGATCTCCTGACCTCGTGATCTGCCCACCTCGGCCTCCCAAAGTGCTGGGATTACAGGCGTGAGCCACTGTGCCCGGCCTCACATTATTATTTAATATACTAAGAACAATATGGCCTAGTATAATCTTAAAACAAGCTGTCAAATGAGATAAAATTAGTTCAAAATACAAATAACTGATTTTTTATAGTTCTTTATAGTCTTCAGACTGTAATCTCATTCAGACATAATTTCATTTTAGTCTCATCCGGGTGGATATTGACATGCATTTTATAAAGGAGAAACCAGTTCAGAGAAGTTTAAATATGGAGCCTAGTGTTTCATTGCTAATAATTGGTACAGTTGATCTTTTATGCTTTTGAGTCTCTGCCCAAGTATGTCTTTTCAGAAACCCTGAAATCATGTAACTGTAATGTTTTCCTCTCAAGTGTCCTGTTGCTAATCTTAAAACCCTTTCAGAATCTCTAGGAGACTGACAGGTGAGCAAAGTAGGCAACAGAAAATTTCCTGGTGTACAGGGGCAGATCTTCTGTACAGATGAATAAGAAGGGATAAGGCTGTCTTGACCTAAATTCTTTGTGCAGGTCCACCACTCCAGCCTTTCATTGCTGCCTCTGTCCTCTGCAGAATCCTTCCTCCCACCTGATCCCAGGAAATAGTATCAGCTATTGGCCTTCCCAGACAACTAGACTGGACCATCCCATAAACAGGAAGCTTTTGTTCATCCCTAGCACATTTATGAGGGAAGAGCAAGCAAGCTCTTTGAACAAGACAAATTTCAGTCAGTGAAGGAGGATTTTTGCTTTCTAAAGCCTCCCTGAACCTCTTCTCTTGATTTGGCTCCATACCTCCTGTTCCACAACTTTTCCCTGCATTCCCCAACTCCACACCACCCCCTCCTCTTGTGCACATACACCATCCTCCATCCCAATACATCTCTCTCAGATTTGCCAAAGTACTTGTACTAAAGGAGAACATCTGTATCACTTCCCTGCTTAAGACTATTCATTGACTACCTAACCTATAAGATGACTTATCATTATGTCTTTGAGAACTTATTTGATCTATCCTTATAATTTAAGCTCCTTTACAGTTTCCAACCATCTTTTTTTTTTTTAGATGGAGTCTCGCTCTATTGCCCAGGCAGGCTGGAGTGCAGTGGTGCAATCTCGGCTCACTGCAAGCTCCACCTCCCGGGCTTCATGCCATTCTCCCTTCTCAGCCTCCTGAGTAGCTGGGACTACAGGCGCCTGCAACCACGCCTGGCTAATTTTTTGTATTTTTAGCAGAGACAGGGTTTTACCGTGTTAGCCAGGATGGTCTCAATCTCCTGACCTCGTGATCTGCCTGCTTCAGCCTCCCAAAGTGCTGGGATTACAGGTGTGAGCCACCACGCCCGGCCATCTCCAACCATCTTTTGATTTTATTTTCTATTTTTCACTCACATCACTATTTCCTAAGGTATGTTATAGGCATTACTTGAAAGAAAAATGTTTTGTGAGGAAATAAGCTTGGAAAATACTGGGTTAAACAACATAAAACAAGTTTATGAGTTTCTTAAATCTTTAAACATGCTAATATGCTAATATGTAGTATAAGTCTTCAATATAATATAATTTCCCCAATTTAGATCACCAGGAAACAGGTTTTTGTTTTTTCTGTAGCATCTTTAAGGCTTAACTCAAACTTTCCCTAAACTCCTTTAATAGTTACCATGCTGGCCTGCCTTTGGTTAGTGTCCTTATTTAACCATAAACCTTATGCTCTGAATAGATTGAGAGCTCATGCCTCTAGACTAGGATATCTATATTCCAACCATTTCTACAACTCTGTGTACAAAGTCTTTCAATTAGGTTCTAGAAGAGTGTGGTACATAGATGAATTTCGATGAGAAAGATAAGAAATATGAGCAGCATAGTTCTCAGAGGAAGAATAGAGATGAAAGAGATAAGCAAGAATAGTATAGACAGGTGATCATTCAATTCAACAGACAACTTTTTTTTGAGATTGAGTCTTGCTTTGTCACCCAGGCTGGAGTGCAGTTGTGCCATCTCAGCTCACTGCAACCTCTGCCTCACTGCAACCTCTGCCTCTCGGGTTCAAGCGATTCTTCTGCCTCAGCCTCCCAAGTATCTGGGATTACAGGCACATGCCACAATGCCCAGCTAATTTTTGTATTTTTAGTAGAGACAGGGTTTCACCATGTTGGCCAGGCTGGGCTTGAATTCCTGACTTCAAGTGATCCACCCGCCTCAACCTCCCAAAGTGCTGGGATTACAGGTGTGAGCCACCACACCTGGCTTCAACAGATACTTTTGGAATGATACAATGTTGAACCCTGGGTGAGTACTGGCTATTACAAAAAGAACTTAGACATGATTTTCTTGATAGGAAGTTTCACCTGGTAGAGGAGACGGATAATTGATACATAGATAGATAGAAAATTATACAAATGTCATGTGATAAATACTAAAGAAAATACGGGTGCTCTTAGATAGATGCAAGAACAATAGATTTTGCATGACGGTTTCAAGAAAGACTTCACAGAGGAGCAGGCATGGTGGTGTGCACCTGTGGTCCCAGCTACTTAGGAGGCTGAGGTGGGAGGATTAGTTGAGCCCAGGAGTTCGAGACCAGCCAGGGTAATAGTGAGACCCCATACCTGGGAAATGACTAGAGATCAACCTGAAAACGTGGACTGGATTCAGGTTGATAGGCCTGTGTAACCCATGGAAATAAGTTTTGGGTTGAAGCACTTTTTTTCTTTTTTCTTTTTGTTTGAAGGATTTTAAGCAAAAGAGTAACCTTCTAGAATGGAATTTGGATGGAGTGGGGAATAGGGAGAGCAGATAAGGGGCTCTTGGAGTTGTCTAGCCTAGAGATGGGTCTTAAATAGGGCAGGAAAAATGAAGATGTTAAGGGTACAGTTCATTGTGACAACTTGGCGCATGTCTACCACCCTGATGCCTACTAGGGGTCTATTTGTAAATGGATAGACTAGTTATGTTACATGACTTGGGGATGGAAAGTACAGACATAATATAGGAACACATTTCTTTAACCACCGAAGTCTATTGGAGCATAATCAAATTTATACTAATGGAAATCTTTCTTTCCAGGGCTGAAGCTAAGTAATGCTGTGGTCTAGCTTGTCATTTTATGATGTTTCTGAAGATTTAGGAAATTAATAAAATGAGTAAAAGTTGTATGAACTTAAGCAGCGGGGGCTGGGGTGGGCGGTCTGTAGTCTTTTTCTTTTTTCTTTTTTCTTTTTTTGAGGTAGGGTTTAACCCTGTAACTCTGTTGCCCGTGCTGGAGTGCAGTGGTGCAATTTCAGCTCACTAGAACCTCAACCTCCCAGGCTCAGGTGATCCTCCCACCTCAGCCTTCTAAGTAGCTGGGACTGCAGGCATGTGCCACCACACGCCACCGCACCCCACCACACTCGGCTAATTTTTGTTGTTGTTGTTATTTGAAGAGAGAGTCTCACTCTGTCACCCAGGCTGGAGTGCAGTGGTGCAATCTCGGCTCACAGCAACCTCTGCCTCCTGGATTCGAGTGATTCTCCTGCCTCAGCCTCCCGAGTAGCTGGGAGTAGCTGGGACTACAAGTGCACGCCACCATGCCCAGCTAATTTTTTTGTATTTTTAGTAGAGATGGGGTTTCGTCACTTTAGCCAGGCTGGTCTCGAACTCCTGACCTCAGGTGATCCACCTACCTCGGCCTCCCAAAGTGCTGGGATTACAGGCATGAGCCACCATGCCCGGCCTAATTTTTGTGTCTTTCGTAGAGATGGAATTTCACCATGCTGCCCTGGCTGGTCTTGAGCTCTTGGGTTCAAGTGATCCTCCTGCCTTTGCCTGACAAAGTTCTGGGGTTATGGGCATGAGCCACTGCACCCAGCTGTGTCTGTATTCTTCACAGCATGTAATTTTCTACACCTTTCTTTTAGCTTCTAATTAGCAAGCCTGACTGGTTGGTTAAGCTAAAAGAGCAGAGTAGGAGAGATGCACCAGCATGGGACGTGGAAGAGAAGGAACAAAGTGGACAGGGCAGATTGGGTCTCAAGGATGAGGTATTTTCTTTTCTTTTCTTTTCTTTTTTGAGACAGGGTTTAGCTCTATCTCCCAGGCTGGAGTACAGTGGCGCAATCTTGGCTCACTGCAACCTCCACCTCCCGGGCTGTAGCCATCCTCCCACCTCAGCCTCCTGAGTAGGTGGTACTACAGGCATGCACCACCATGTCTAGCTAATTTTTGTATTTTTTTTTTGTAGAGATGGGGTTTTGCCATGTTGCCCAGACTGGTCTCGAACTCCTGAGCTCAAGCAATCCACCCACCTTGGCTTCCCAAAGTGCTGGGATTACAGGTGTGATCCACCATGCCCAGGCGAGGTTTTTTTTTTTCAACTATTCGGGAAGATTACCCTATTTAGAACTTGGGTTTACCACTGAAGTGGGTTTATATGAAATTTTAGGATTAGGTTATAGTACCTGGCATATAATAAGCCAATAGATACATGGATACATTGAAAAGATTGCTTTAGAGCAGAGTGATGGCCTAGGAGAAGACCTAGAATGCCCTAGGGAAAGTCAAACAACCAAAACAAGAGAGGGTGTCTGTCATTCATGCAACACAGGTATTTTGAGCATGAACCAGTATACTAGACTGAGATTAAAAAGTGGATGATATGTCTCCTTAAGTCCAATGTGGTTTGGGAGGCAAGCATATGAACAGATAGTTACAATATAATGTGATAAGTGTTATAAAATAATTGTGCACACCCACGAAGTAGGCAACCAGCTGCCTAGAGAGGTTAAGTATATTTTACAGAGAAAATGACACTTGAGTTGGTTCTTAAATGGGTACTTGTCAGGGCGAGAAGTAAGGACAAGATATTTCTAGGTAGAAGGAATAGAGTATGTAAAGGCCAGGAAGTAGGACAAGAGTGTACGATGTTTTTACGCCATATATCTTTGAGGACAAGGTCTCACATGCAGTTTTAGAACATGTTTAGCTATGTTTGAATGTGACAAGTACCTATACCTCCATTTGGTGGAATAGAAGCTAAGGTTTGGAGATTTTTTTTTTTTTTTTTTTTTTTTTTGAGATGGAATTTCTCTTTTGTTGCCCAGGCTGGGGTGCAATGTTGTGGTCTTGGCTCACTGCAACCTCCACCTCCCAGTTTCAAGCAATTCTCCTGCCTCAGCCTCCCAAGTAGCTGGATTACAGGCAAGTGCCACCATGTCTGGCTAATTTTTGTATTTTTAGTTGAGACGGGGTTTCGCCATGTTGGCCAGGCTGGTCTTGAACTCCTGACCTCAGGTGATCCACCTGCCTCGGCCTCCCAAAGTGCTGGGATTACAGGCGTGAGTGACCGCACCAGGCCGGTTTGGAGATTTTAATAGCTCCGTGTCATGCAGCATGAGTCAGAGGCAAGAGCTCAGACCAGGTACCCAAAAACAGGAATGCTAAATCTCGTGCCCGGAGTAATTCTGTGTCGTAGTAATAGATTGCTGTGGATTCATGAGTATTTGGGGTTATTTTACTTTCTTGGCACCAAGTTACACACTCAAAATTGACATTGTCAATCCTATCCAATGTTCTTCTTTTTCAAGGAAAAAAAAAAAAAGTGGGCTGGGCACAGTGGCTCACACTTGTAATCCCAGCACTTTGGGAGGCTGAGGCAGGCAGATCACTTGAAGGCCAGGAGTTCGAGACCAGCCTGGCCAACATGGTGAAACCCCATCTCTACTAAAAATACAGAAAATGTAGCTGGGCATGGTGGCGGGCGCCTGTAAGCCCAGCTACTTGGGAGGCTGAGGCAGAAGAATCGCTGGAACCCAGGAGGCAGAGGTTGCAGTAAGCCGAGAGCACGCCATTGCACTCCAGCCTGGGCAACAAGAGCGAAACTCCATCTCAAAAAAAAAAAAAAAAAAAAGAAATGGGGGCTTGGGGGAATGTTAATAAACATTTACTTCTGCCATGTGAGGTAGGAATGGATGATGAAGTGTTCAAGGCTCCCTACTGGCTGTCCACTTAATTTGTATCTTTAGAAGTTGACTTAATGCTTTTCTGAGGTCATCCAGTAACTTTGCCATTTAATGCAAAATAACAAGCTAGTCACTGTCTTGAGGAGACACGTTGTTTATCTTTAGTAGTTATTTTGCAGCTAGGTGGGGTAAATTTGCTCAGAACTCCTACAGGATATGAATCATTTGCATTCATAGGTTGACCTATTCTCACTTTGTTCTTTCTGAAAAGAGTTTTAATACAGCCTGTATTATATAACATAGGGGATACATTGTCATTTATATTTTCAGCGTCATTCTCAAGTCAATTTGCAGAATCTGTGATAAACGTGAGAACTTGAGTTGCTATGATTAACATCTCATGTACATTCAAATAAACAAGCAAACTGTAGAATAAATCCCAGAAAATGTTATTAGCTTTTTGCACAAGTTATTTGAGGTCTTTGAATATTGCAGGAGAGTATTGGAATAGAGGACAGAGTGCAGATGGCAACAGGGAAACCTGCAATTACTGATGTTTTTAAAAATGTGTGTGATAGACCAAGCTTGGTGGCTCACGCCTGTAATCCCAATGCTTTGGGAGGCTAAGGCGGGAGGGTTGCTTGAAGACAGGAGTTCCAGACCAGCCTGGGCAACATAGCAAGACCAACCCTGTCTCTACAAAAAAAAAAGAAAAAAGAAAAAGTTAGCTGGGCATGGTGGTATGCACTGCTACTTGGGGGCCTGAGGTGGGATCACTTGAGCCCAGGAGTTTCAGGTTGCAATGAGCTATCATCACACCACTGTCCAGAAGCTGGGCGACAGAGTGGGACCTTGTCTCCAAAAAAAAAAAAAAAAAAATTGTGTGATTAACTTTCATAACTTTCCATTTATTTATTTATTATTTTTTCAGACAGAATCTCACTCTGTCACCCAGGCTGGAGTGCAGTGGTGCAAACGTGGCTCACTGGAGCCTCAACCTCCCAGCCTCAAGCAGCCCTCCCACCTCAGCCTCCCAAGTAGCTGTGACTGCAGGCCTGTGTCACCATGCCTGGCTGAATTTTTTTTTTTTTTTTTTTTTTGAGATGGAGTCTCACACTGTTACCCAGGCTGGAGTGACACCCATGGTAGCGCAATCTCTGCTCACTGCAACCTCCACCTCCCGGGTTCAAGCGATTCTCCTGCCTCAGCCTCCTAAGTAGCTGGGATTACAGGCACCTGCCACCATGCCCAGCTAATTTTTTGTATTTTTAGTAGAGACAGCATTTCACCATGTTGGCCAGGCTGGTCTCGAACTCCTGACCTTGTGACTTGCCCGCCTCAGTCTCCCAAAGTGCTGGGATTACAGGTGTGAGCCACCACGCCCGGCTTTTTCTTTTTTTTTTTTTAAGAGAACAGGTCTTGCTGTGTTGGCCAGGCTGGTCTAAAAATGCTGGCCTCAAGCGATCTTCCTGCCTCAGCCTCCCAAAGTGCTGAGATTACAGGCATGAGCCATCTCACCTGGCTAAAATTTTATTTTATACAAGTATTATATTTCTTGTTAGAGTAATCTGAGCATTTAATTGACATATTTGGAATTAATCAGAAAGGCTAATAGTTATATAAATATATTGGATTGTTTGTGTGAGACTAATTCTTGGTAAATGAACATGAACTACAAGAAATGGTCGACATTAGTGCTGATAAATTCTGAATCTTTACATGAAGAATATGTGTCACAGCTGAGTGCAGTGGCTCACACCTGTAATCCCAACACTTTGAGAAGCCAAGACAGGCAAATCACCAGAGGTCAGGAGTTCAAGACCAGCCTTGCCAACGTGGTGAAGCCCCGTCCCTACTAAAAAAAAAAAAAAAGAAGCCGGGCGTGGTGGCGGGCGCCTGTAATCCCAGCTACTTGGGAGGCTGAGGCAGGAGAATCACTTGAACTTGGGAGGAGAAGATTGCAGTGAGCCGAGATCATGCCACTGCCCTCCATCCTGGGCGACATAGTGTGACTCTGTCTCAAAAAAAAAAAAAAAGAATATGTGTCAGAAGAGAGAAAGGGAGGTATGGCCTTAATGCTGTATTAATTTATAAGATAGAGGCATGGTATTCTTGGATTCTGGAGCCTATCAAGACATTTCAAGGTATAGATTTGAATTGAAAAAGTATGGAAAGATAAGATGAGCTTTCAAGAGGGATGCTGATCATAAGTCTTTAGGGTTATTGTCTCTGTGACTATGGTCAGACCAGCTTCACTGTGGAAGTGGAACTTAAGAATGAAAAAGGCAGCACGCTTTCCAACTGCCTGACTGCTTGTTGGCCTCACCGGTGGGAGCTCCAGCATCTCCTTTGCTCGAAATGGACCCCAACTGCTCCTGTGCCACTGGCGGCTCCTGCACGTGCGCCGGCTCCTGCAAGTGCAAAGAGTGCAAATGCACCTCCCGCAAGAAGAGCTGCTGCTCCTGCTGCCCCATGGGCTGTGCAAGTGTGCCCAGGGCTGCATCTGCAAAGGGGCGTCAGAGAAGTGCAACTGCTATGCCTGATGTGGGGACAGCTGTGCTCCCAGATGTAAATAGAGTAACCTGCACAAACCTGGATTTTTTAGAAAATACAACACTGAGCCGTTTGCTTCATTTCTTTTTATATTAAATATGTTAATGACAATAAAACAGTTTTTACTTGAAGAAAAAAAAAATGAAAAAGGCTGGGTGCGGTGGCTCACACCTGTAATCCCAGTACTTTGGGAGGCCGAGGAGGGCAGATCACAAGAGCAAGAGATCGAGACCGTCCTGGCCAACATGGTGAAACCCTGTCTCTACAAAACTACAAAAATTAGCTGCGCATGGTGGTGCACGCCTGTAATACCAGCTGCTAAGGAGGCTGAGGCAGGAGAATCGCTTGAACCCGGGAGGCGGAGGTTGCAGTGAGCCGAGTCGCGCCACTGCACTCCAGCCTGGCGACAGAGCGAGACTCCATCTCAAAAAAAAGAATGAAAAGGTAGCATGGTGGCTCATGCCTGTAATTCCAGCACTTTGGGAGGCTGAGGCAGGCTGATTGATTGAGCCCGGAAGTTTGCAACCAGCCTGGGCAACGGGGCGAAACCCCATCTCTATGCAGATTACAAAAATTAACCAAGTGTGGTGGTGCGCACCTGTAGTCCCAGCTACTCTAGAGGCTGAGGCAAGAGGATTGCTTGAGCCTGGGATGCGGAGGTTGCAGTGAGCCACTGCATTCCACCCTGGGTGACAGCGAGACCCCATCTCAAAAAAAAAAAAAAAAAAAGAATTAAAAAATAAACTTTAGTTTTTGCCATAGCTCTTTATTTCACTAATGTTCTCTTCCTTCATATAAACAAATACTAATCTCTCTAAATATAGCAAACTATCAAAAGGAAATAGTTTTGTACCCTGTTATTTATGAAACTTACTGTGACAAACTACTCCTAAAGCAGCTTCAGCTATGATTGAATAAATGCTGGAAATCCAGGATAAATAAGATACTCCACCTCCACTTTTTAAAGGAAATAAATGATTTGTGTTTTTGGAATCTCAAGAAATTTATAGCCAGGCGTGGTGGCTCACGCCTGTAATCCCAGCACTTTGGGAGGCCGAGGCGGGTGGATCACCTGAGGTCAGGAGTTTGAGACCAGCCTGGCCAACATGGTGAAACCCCATCTCTACTAAAAATACAAAAAAAATTAGCCAGGCATGGTTAATTGTACCTGTAATCCCAGGTACTAGGGAGTCTGTGGCAGGAGAATTGCTTGAACCTGGGAGGTGGAGGTTTTGTAGTAAGCCGAGATTACACCACTGCGCTCCACACTCCAGCCTGGGTGACAGAGCAAGACTCTGTCTCAAAAAAAAAAAAAAAAAAAAGTTTACTTTCTCACATGGGATATATTTTACCGTTGGTCAAATGTGCTTGTGTGTGTATATGTGTGTGTATGTGTATTCTTTTCTCTATCATATGTGATAGTGGGGTAGTGCCAAACATTGTTAACTCTGATGAATAATGTCTCTTTTGGTTAGATCATTCTTACCTTACTGGTATCTCTTACTGTTTCCTTACCTAGTTATGCTGTTATTGCCTATGGCTGTGCAAGCTGCCCGAAGCTAACTTGTGAGAGGGAAGGTTGCCAGACTGAGTTCTGCTACCACTGCAAGCAGATATGGCATCCAAATCAGACATGCGATATGGCCCGTCAACAGAGGGCCCAGACTTTACGAGTTCGGACCAAACACACTTCAGGTCTCAGTTATGGGCAAGAATCTGGACCAGGTATAAGTTGGCATTATCTCGTTGTCTCTTTATTTGGTATTTCATGATGTGAGCCCAAAGCTGAAAGAAATTATCTTATTGTATAACCCAAGTACTCCAAAGGATCAGAGAGCAGAAAATATCATTTGGTAATACTTTCAATATTATAATAAAGATAGCACTTCCCTCTCTGACCGTTATAGATTATCCAACCTATATAAAATTGAAATGCAACAAAATTGAATTATGTAGTTCCTACTTTCTTAGTATGTCTCAGATTGGAGAGCAATTAGTTCATTTTGTTTTGCTAGGGGCTTTTTCAAAACTTTCATTGTGAACAGAAAGACATTTAATTAGTATTAAACCTGTGCTGTTTGCCTTCAAGCTGACTTAAGTGCCTCACTGCCTTTGGAAGTAGAGTACAGATTGAAGAAAAGGAAACAGTATTAGTATAGATTAATGATTAACCTTAAAAGGAGGAGTGTCACACATTCAGCTCCAACCTTGACGAGTCAGAGGAAACCTATTTTAAAATGCCAGTGGATTTATTGCTTGTACTTTTATTTTGCTGATGTCATTTGGGAGAGGCTGGTAGGAAAGATTTTGCCATTCACTTTTTCCTGGCACAGCATAATTTCCTAAATTGTCATTTTATTAGGATAGTTCATAACTTGCTCTGAAAATTACCAAGTATATGCTACATAGCATACCCAGTTGATTTTAGGTTTTGAATTTGAAAGTATCATGGGAAGGGATTGTGGGCTATGTTAACAGCAAATCACAGTGATACATGTTGAACCTGAAAAATAAATTTCCCGAACTAAAGTTTTTAAAAATGTAAAGCTAATTCCAGGCTGCAGGCTGTTCTTTCTGTAGGATTCTTCTTTTAAATCTGCCAGCCTATTGACTGGTAGAAATTTCATTTTTCTTGGAAACATCTTTCTCCCTAAGGAAGTCTCCTTGCTAGAGTGTGGTTCAAGTGCTGTGTAAGATGCCAGTTGTTGGGATAGGCAGCTCAATAAGAGACAGGATACATTTTATGAAAATTCCTGAGGTCTAGACATAGCCAACCTTCCAGTAAAGTGGGTTGTACAATTTGGAGTGTTCAGTGAAGAGTTCTTGACTGCTGCCTCATTTCTTATATATACTCCTAGGAATAATTAAATCAAACTGGATTTAACTAGGGGTGTTTTTTCTACCCATTCTTCCTCCCCCACTCATAGCAGATGACATCAAGCCATGCCCACGATGCAGTGCATACATTATTAAGATGAATGATGGAAGCTGTAATCACATGACCTGCGCAGTGTGTGGCTGTGAATTCTGTTGGCTTTGTATGAAAGAGATCTCAGACTTGCATTACCTCAGGTAAGATGGGAAATGCATCCATTCCTTTCGTAGTCTTATTCTCTTACTGATTTAGGGAAAAGGATGTCAAAAAGACACAGCCGTTCTCTCATTACAGATTAAGGAAGCTGTGAAAACTTCTGACATGCTCCTCTAATCATGTTTTCACCAGCTACTATTCTAGTTCTTTCTACCTTTCTTTGCATGCCATATTACAGGTAGTCTGGACTTGCTTTTTCCCTTTTGCTGTCTTGCCTCCATACTTGTTCATGTTCTTTCCTTTGCCTAGAATGCTTTCTGCCTACCTTCCAGTATCCTCCTTTTATCTCAACTTGTTCAGTTCTTATCTTTTAAGAGCCACTTAAATGCCTTTCATCCATGTTGCTTCTCCTTTTTCCGCCTCATTCTTTGACTTTCTTTTATATTTTGTCATAAATATCGTCAGTACTTTACACTTCATGTATATATCTTATCTTACTAAACTGTAAGTATCTTGAGGCTAGAGTTGTGACCTTTTTACAGTTTTTTGCATTTAGTGGGTTCCCAAGGAATTCATTAAGTGAATTCTTTTTTTTTTTAAAAGACAGAGTTTCGCTCTGTCACCCAGGCTGGAGTGCAGTGGCTCGATCTCGACTCACTGCAACCTCCACCTCCCAGGTTCAAGTGATTCTCCTGCCTCAGCCTCCTAAGTAGCTGGGATTACAGGCGCCCACCACCATGCCCAGCTAATTTTTGTATTTTTAGTGGAGGCGGGGTTTCACCATGTTAGCCAGTCTGGTCTCGAACTCGAACCTCAGGTGGTCCGCCTGCCTCGGCCTCCCAAAGTTCTGGGATTACAAGCATGAGCCACCATGCCCAGCCTCATTGAGTGAATATTAAAATATTGTTGTGGAGGAGTTAATATTTACAAACAAAATATTTGCTAATATTTACAAATAAACAAAATGTGTTAATATTTACAAACAAACATTCATTGTGTAAATGAAACACAACACCTTCATTGCCAATTTGTCGAACATTTGAGTACTTAACTGTGTGCTAGTCATTGGGGACATAGGGGTGAGTAAGACATGATCCCTATTTTCAAAATTGTTTATCCCTTCTAGTGGAGAAGATAGCACAAAGAGAATGGGCAAAAATGGTTGGGCACAGAAGGGCTGAATGTAAAAGTAGCTAAACTCAGAATACCAAACTGATAGAAAGGTTATGATAAGGTCTTTTTATATCCTCTCCCAGGAGCATGGTTTGCAGTATCTATTAGGTATGGTAGGACATATGCCAAGAAAACTACACAAATCAGAGTGTTCATTAGTGCAAGGTGTAGTGTGTCTGGATGGGATGTCAAGTGCATAAGGCTATGCAGCATCCCAAGTATTGTCAGTCATGGAAGCTAGATCAGTTTTGGTGGGTTAGGGAAGACAGAATTCAGCAGAGAAGAATGGAAAAGGAATTTCAAGTCTGGAAGCCTGTCTTTACAACAACAACCAAAAAAGTTAAAGAGCCCAGAGCTCTAATAGTCTGGCCTTGTCCTTTGCTCTCCCTTGTGTAATATATTCATTTCCCGTAAACTCTTCTGTTAATCACTCTTACTGAAAAGAAGGCTGTTGCTGTTATCAAGCCCTCTGATAATACTAGCTGTATTTGTAATGTTGACATTAACTTCGGTCTGTTTCCCCTGCAGCCCCTCTGGCTGTACATTCTGGGGCAAGAAGCCATGGAGCCGTAAGAAGAAAATTCTTTGGCAGCTGGGCACGTTGATTGGTGCTCCAGTGGGGATTTCTCTTATTGCTGGCATTGCCATTCCTGCCATGGTCATTGGCATTCCTGTTTATGTTGGAAGGAAGGTAAGAAAGACATGCTGGTTTCTGTGCTTGTTTCAACTTGAGGTTCGTTGGTAAAGGTTTGAGGGAAATGGGAAGGAGCTATGTTTCAGAGCTGCCTGAAAACCAGCTGGTTCTTAGATAAAAATAACCTTACTTTCTTAAATGGATTTTCATAAACCCCCATGAGATCTGAAAGTTCTTATTAACATCCTGGGCCTTGCTTGTCTCAGTGACTTAAAGGTAGAATGCTGGGCCGGGCATGGTGGTTCACATTTGTAATACGTGGCCTAGCACTTTGGGAAGCCAAGGCAGCTAGATCGGTTGAGCCCAGGTGTTTGAGACCAGCCTGGACAACATGGCAAAACCTATCTCTACCCCAAAAAATAGAAAAATTAGCTGGGTATGGTGGCATGTGCCTACAGTCCCAGCTACTAGGGAGGCTGAGGTGGGAGGATTGCTTGAGCCCAGGGACGTAGAGGTTGCAGTGAGCCAAGATTGCACCACTGCACTCCAGCCTGCATGTTAGACTACAGAAAAAAAAAAAAGAAGAAGGTAAAATGCTTACTTCATTCTGCTGAGTTATTTTGTCTCTTTTTGGAATAACTTTGTCTGTATTACTTTATATCTTCCAGGTCTGAGTTAGGTTAAAATTTGATAAAGACGCCTATTTGGGGTGGAGGATATGTTTTAATATAGATAACTTACAAGTGAATATTCACCGGTCCTTTTTTTCTCTGGCAAAAGATTGATGTCCTAACCTGCTGACCTGGATTTTGTTTTTTTATTCTTAGATTCACAGCAGGTATGAGGGAAGGAAAACCTCCAAACACAAGAGGAATTTGGCTATCACTGGAGGAGTGACTTTGTCGGTCATTGCATCCCCAGTTATTGCTGCAGTTAGTGTTGGTAAGCTAGTCAGGACCACACCTCTTCTCTCTCAGCTTTCTGACCATAGCAGTTTAGCCAGATGGCCAGATGTTTCTCAAAGACTCCTACATTTTATGCCAACCCACCTTGATAGTAAATTCTGTTAGGCACCATGATTATGATTATTTTTAAGTTTTTCAAGCACACCAAATTATCAGAGTGTGCGATCTTTTGGTCTTAAGTTAGTGCCTGGAACTCCATTTGTTACATAGAAAAGGTTGAATTAAAGAAACTTACTTTAAGCCCTAGTTTTCACCTTTCATCTTCCTTCTCTGCTTGCCATGAAATCCACAAAACAAAATTACTTTTGTTTTCATTTGTTTAATGCTTCACATTACTTTGGGAGGCATAAGAGTTTGTTTTAGAATAATAATAGCGTAACTAACATTTAATGTGGCTCTTCATGTGCCAGGAGTGGTTCTGAGACTTTTGCATATATTAATTTATTTAATTCTCACAATCCTCACAAAAGGAAGCATAATTTTAATAGAAAGGTGCAGTAATTGGCCGGGCGCGGTGGCTCACACCTGTAATCCCAGTGCTTTCGGAGGCTGAGGCGGGCGGATTGCAAGGTTAGGAGATCGAGACCATCCTGGCTAACACAGTGAAACGCCGTCTCTACTAAAAATACAAAAAATTAGCCAGGTGTGGTGGTGGGCGCCTGTAGTCCCAGCTACTCGGGAGGCTGAGGCAGGAGAATGGCATGAACCTGGGAGGCGGAGCTTGCAGTGAGCCGAGATCGTGCCACTGCACTCCAGCCTGGGCAACAGAGTGAGACTCTGTCTCAAAAAAAAAAAAAAAAAAGAAAGGTGCAGTAATTTTCCCAAGGTCACTTAGCTGGGGCATGAAGCAAGTTAATCTGCCTTCAGATCCTGTGCTCTTAACAGCTAAGCCATTCTACCTCACACAGTAGTAAGATTTTGGAATTAACATCCTGAGGAGATCCTAAACTACAAGCAAGCAGTAGTCACTTATTTAATATTTGATTCTTGATTGGCTCTTGATTGGGTTAGCATTTCAGCAGTGATTAGAAGAGGGGAAAATGAAAGCAACATACATTTACTGTGCAAAGCACAGTACATAACATTCTCATTTGATTACTGACAACCCTGGGAGGATAGGTCCAAGGTTATACAGCTAGTAAATGAAGCCAAGAGTCTAATCCAAACCTTTCTGATTTCTAGCCTGGTCATCATTCTGTTACACCAGGCCACCTTTTTGGGATAGCCATTTTCTGTCTTTCTTTCTTTATAAAGTGGTTTGTCCATGCCCAGACTGGGAAGAAGAATTCAGGGCACTTGCAACCTAATAGCCAACTGACATGTTTCCTTCTCTTCCCCCAGGTATTGGTGTCCCCATTATGCTGGCATATGTCTATGGGGTTGTGCCCATTTCTCTTTGTCGTGGAGGCGGCTGTGGAGTTAGCACAGCCAACGGAAAAGGAGTAAAAATTGAATTTGACGAAGATGATGGTCCAATCACAGGTAAAAATCAGGATGTTTATTTCCATTTGAATTTATGATATACAAGATAAAAATCAGTAAAATTCAGCACACTTTACAGGGAGATTGTCATTGGATTACTTTGGATAATGAGCTTTGTAGGGGGTAAAGTATTTTTAGCTTTTCATTTCTTTGTTCCAGAGTTACTAGGTTAATTCCCCTGGTACTTGCCTCTGTGTGGCAGGTACAAACTAGTAGGATTCCAAGTAACTCCAAGTATGCTGGTAGTAGTAGTGATTATAATAACATCTTTATATCTGCACAGTACTTGATAATTTTCAGAGTATTTTACAAAATTATCTCACTTGCTTTGTACAACAGACAGCTCTCTGACGAGGGAGGATGGAGCTGTTATCTCCATTTAAATGGGAATTTCTTTTTTTTTTGAGACGGAGTCTCTCACCCAGGCTGGAGTACGGTGTCACAATCTTGGTTCACTGCAACCTCCGCCTCCCAGGTTCAAGCGATTCTCCTGCCCCTCCCAAGTAGCTGGGACTACAGCCACGTGCCACCACGCCTGGCTAATTTTTTTTGTATAGACGGGGTTTGGGGTTTCACCATGTTAGCCAGGAAGATCTCGATCTCCTGACCCTATGATCCGCCCACCTTGGCCTCCCAAAGTGCTGGGATTACAGGTGTGAGCCACCACACCCGGCCTAAATAGGAATTTCTTTAAGCTTTCATCTCACTATCTATTAAGAGCTTCACAGAGCTGAGACTAGGGCAAGTCTTCTGACTATTACTTTAATGTGGTTTCTACTTTACCATAGTAACTAACGTAGGGCACAGAGATCCCCAAAGGTTTTTCTAGCTTTCTTCTTTCTTTTCTTTTTTTTTTTTGAGACGGAGTCTTGCTCTGTTGCCCAGGCTGGAGTGCAGTGGCGTGATCCTGGCTCACTGCAGGCTCCGCCTCCTGGATTCATGCCATTCTCCTGCCTCAGCCTCCCGAGTAGCTGGGACTATGGGTGCCCACCACCACGCCCAGCTAAATTTTTTGTATTTTTAGTAGAGATGGGGTTTCACCGTGTTAGCCAGGATGGTCTCCATCTCCTGACCTCGTGATCCACCCGCCTCGGCCTCCCAAAGTTCTGGAATTACAGACGTGAGCCACCACGCCTGGCTGGTTTTTCTAGCTTTCTACTAGAAGCTTCCTATTAAAATCAGCACATGACTCAAACACATTTTTTAAATCTTCACGTTTGGTTACATGGAAGCAACAGTGTAGTGGAAAGAATAGCGGACTTGGAATCAGAGTTATAATTTCGTGTAACTACCATGGCCTTGGACAAGTCATTTAGTTTTAAATTTTAGTTTTCTCATCTAAAATTGAGGCTATTAATGCCTAATTATTTGGAGGATTAAATATGAACATATGTTAAAACACCTGATATGTGGCGACTGCACACAGTACCTGTTCATTAAGTAAATACATTAGTTCTCTGAAAAGTCATTGCAGGAAAATGCCTACTGACTGTTTTGATGCTCTGCTGTCTTGAATTGGATGTTTGGTTCTATCCCCAGTGGCAGATGCCTGGCGAGCCCTCAAGAATCCTAGCATTGGGGAAAGCAGCATTGAAGGCCTGACTAGTGTATTGAGCACTAGTGGAAGCCCTACAGATGGACTTAGTGTTATGCAAGGTCCTTACAGCGAAACAGCCAGCTTTGCAGCCCTCTCAGGGGGCACGCTGAGTGGCGGCATTCTCTCCAGTGGCAAGGGAAAATATAGCAGGTAAACAAATAGATAATTTCTGACAGAAATGGTTAGAATTATAAGAAGTAACACATTGAGCCATTTCTCTGTGCCAGGCTTGTGCCATATATCATCTTATTTTGTCAGTGGTTTTGTTTTGTTTTTACTTTTTTTTTTTTTTTTTAAAGACGGAGTCTCACTCTGTGGCTCAGGCTAGAGTGCCATGGCGCGATCTCGGCTCACTGCAGGCTCTACCTCCTGGGTTCAAGCGATTCTCTTGCCTCACCCTCCTGAGTAGCTGGGATTACAGGCACCCGCCACCACGCCCAGCTAATTTTTTGTATTTTTAGTAGGGATGGGGTTGTACCATGTTATCCGGGATGGTCTCAATCTCCTGACCTCGTGATCCACCCGCCTCGGCCTCCCAAACCACTGGGATTACAGGCGTGAGTCACTGCGCCAGGCCTTTTTTTTTTTTTTTTAAATAGGAAACAAGCTTAGAAAAAAAGCTTACGTCAGTTATGCAAAGTTCAGTGTTCTTTCCATTGCACCATAGCTGCCTCTATATAAAAAATAATTCTGACTTCAGATTCTCCCTTGACTGCCTGAGGCTGCCTGCTTCAGGAAGGGAGAGTAGGCATTTTTATAGAATTCCTAAAGCTATGCTCTCCATTAGGCTTGTCATTGGCTTTCAGTTAGCATTTATGCTGTATCATGGCTTATTTATTTTGTTTTTTGAGACGGAGTCTTGCTCTATCGCCCAGGCTGGAGTGCAATAGCGCGATCTTGGCTCACTGCAACTTCCACCTCCTGGGTTCAAGTGATTGTCCTGCCTCAGCCTCCCAAGAGGCTGGGACTACAGGCATGCACCAGCATGCCTGGCTAATTTTTGTATTTTAGTAGAGACAGGGTTTCACCATGTTGGCCAGGCTGGTCTCAAGCTCCTGACCTTGTGATCCACCCGCCTCAGCCTCCCAAAGTGCTGGGATTACAAGCGTGAACCACCACACCCAGCCCATCATGGTTTATTGATAGTGGGCTTTGGGGTGTTTTTTTGTTTTTTTTTTCTCACTCTGTCATCCAGGCTGGAGTGCAGTGGCACAATCATGGCTCACTGCAACCTCAACTTCCTGGACTCCAGCAATCCTACCACCTCAGCCTCCTGAGTAGCTAGGGCTACAAGTGCACACACCACACCCAGCTAACGTTTTAAATTTTTTGTAGAGATGGGGTCTTGCTCTGTTGCCCAGGCTGGTCTTAAACTGGCCTCAAGCCATCCTCCCAACTTGGCCTCCCAATGTGCTAGGATTATAGGCATGAACCATTGCACCCAGCTGGTTTATTGATACTGCAATCCTTATTACCTTTCTATTTCCATTTGCTAGATAAGGAAAATCAATTCTGTGTACTTGTGTTGAAAATACGTAAAGCTTTGTAACTAAAAAGATTGTGACTTGCTTGGTCATTTCACTAGTTAGGCAGACCAGAGTGTATATTTTCAGAGGAGCATAACATGTTTCCTGAGAAGCAGTTAGTTGAATGCAATGGAGAAGAAAGGCCTAGGGAGGGGTAAAGGTAGAACAAAGGATAGGAAGGTAGAGGAGATGGTTGCCTTCAGCTATCCAAAGGACCTTCAACTGTGAAAAGGATTAGACTTCTATGCCTCATACCAAAAGGTAGATTAAGATGACTTGGCAGAAACTAAAGGGAAACTAATTTTGGTTCGGTATAAAGAATATAGGGAAAAGCAACATGAAAGCCCAAAGAGGAAAAAGGCTACTTTAGTAGATACTGAGCTGCCTATCCCTGGGAAATGTTTACAGTGAGACCAGATGGCTATTTGGCTATAAGAAGGATTCAAGCAACAGATGGCAGGTGGACTGGATCTCACACCTGAGTGCCTGTCAATCACCTGGGAGCCTCTTAAAAATAGACTTCAGGGACCCATCCCAGAATGAATAACTTAGAATTTCCTGGAGTGGCACCTAGGGGGTGATCTGTGTTTTGAAAAAGCTCCCCAGGTAATTCTAGCACAGCCGTTGCATGAACCACCATCTGAGAACCACCTAAGTAGGAGCCCTTTCTGAAAGACTCTTCCAACTCAGAGTGATTCTGTGGCAGACCTGAAACTAGAACCCAGGTCTCTGACACTGCACTTTCCATTGCATTCCCTCATTTCCCTGGGCCTTGGCACATTTTTTAAGGGCACCTGAAGCTGGAACAGCAAAGCAAAGGCTCAGGCAGTAGGATGGAAGCTGCTTGAATGTGCAGCTGCAGGCTGCTACTGACCGGTCTGTGCATCTCATGAATCTGGTTGTCTCTTGTCAGGGGATCCCGCCCCCACATGCTGGCGTATTCACTGCTGTGCTTTCTTAAAACCAACACCCCTGTAAATAAGCAGACAGACATAATTGGAGACTGACTTGCTGAAACTGCAGCTTAGCCAGTCCAGCTGTTCTAGTTCTGTGAAAGCCTTTATTTTATAGGAAGTGAATGAGTCAGATGGGTTTGACTGTGAAACCCATTATAAGGAAATACTTAACTGTGCAACAAAGTGGTGTTGGAGCCAAGAAAGGAAATAGTTATGGGCTCTGAGACACTATTGGGAAAGTTTGCTGCTCCAAGAGGAGGGAAGAGGTTGGCTCCTATATGTCCTTCAGTCTCATTCCCTGGAGGTAATTTGATTGTTAAATGTTTGATTTCCTATTATGTGCAAGGCAGGGAAGGTAAAGTGTGAATGAGTTGTGATCTCTTCTTTTGTGGAGTTAACAGACAAGTGAGAGATGCATAATAATAAGTAGGCAGGGCCTGCGCACGCCTGTAGTCCCAGCACCTTTTTTAGGTGGGCAATCACCTGAGGTTGAGTGTTCAAGACCAGCCTGGCCAACATGGTAAAACCTCATCTCTACTAAAAATACAAAAATTAGCTGGGTGTGGTGGTGGGAACCCGTAATCCTAGCTACTTGGGAGGCTGAGGCAGGAGAATCACTTGAACCTGGGAGGCAGAAGTTGCAGTGAACCGAGATCGTGCCACTGCACTCCAGCCTGGGTGACAGAGTGAGACTCCCTCTAAAAAATAATAATAATAAATAAGTAGGCAGGTGCTGTGGGAGTACTTAGCAAGAAGTGAATGGTTTGCTGGGATAATGAGGGGAAGTGATAGTTCCTTTGTTGTTAAGGACTGAGTATAAGTTTGTCTGGTAGAGAAAGGAAATTTCTAGGGAGACAGAATAGCATGTGCAAAGTCATGGAAGTATAAAATGTATAGGTATTTAAAGAAAGAAAAAATTCAGAGTGACTATGATTTCGGATCTATAGGGAGTGATAGAACTGGACAGAGAGTTTCCTGGCAGATCAGGAAGACCTTAATGCCTGTTGGCAGTAAGGAGCCAAGAGTTAGAGAATTGTTAGGGTGATTTGGTCTTTATTCACACTGGCACTGTTCTAGAGGTTGTTTGACTTGGACTTAAGGGCTACTGGAGAGGCAGCCCAATTTTAGTCATCCAGGCAGGAGATGATGAAAACCTGAAGTTAAGCAGTAGCTGTGGGGATAGAAAGGAGGGGACGATTTCAATAGATATTTAAGAGAAAAAATGTATGGGCATCTATTTGCGCTGTTTGACAATTGGAGAAGATCAGACAGACAACCACAATTTGCAAGAGAGTAATGGAAGAGATGTGTGCCAGGAAGCAGACTGTCTTGGAATACCCAGGTCTCATATTAACTTGAACGTCCCCTCTTTACACAGGTTAGAAGTTCAAGCCGATGTCCAAAAGGAAATTTTCCCCAAAGACACAGCCAGTCTTGGTGCAATTAGTGACAACGCAAGCACTCGTGCTATGGCCGGTTCCATAATCAGTTCCTACAACCCACAGGACAGGTATGTGAACAGTCAGATGTCCAGGAGAGGTTGCATTTTTTGGTTGGGTACTAGGTCTTCAGAAGTTCAATGCCTCATGTTAGGGCTGTATGTACCATTTCGTGGGATATATAGCGTAACCTGTGAATTCATTTGAGCAAGTTCTTGGTACTTGAGTGTTTGGCATCTCTTGATTCTTCTTGTTAGCACTTGATTTTTAGAGATTTCTTTTCTTTCTTCCTTTTATATATTTTTTCTTTTTTCTTTTTTTTTTTTTTTTGTCTTTCTTGGCTATTACAACAGTGTATAATTACATGGAACTTAAAGAGCTACATTGATGTTCATTGATGTCTTCGAGTCTAGGGTTTCTGCTTGCCCTTTGCTTGATAGGATTCCCATAGCTTCTTTCTCTTTCATTTTGAGAAACTAGTGTATCTGGGATGGTGTGATTGTGGTACTCCCACTAGTAGGTATTCTGGCTTCTTCTGCTTGTGGCATGGTAGTAAAAAGCTTTTACTTTTCTATTTTGAGTAAGCTAGCGTGGGGCTCTGACCCTTAGTTGAATTTTGGAAGCTCTTTCTGTATGTTTAAAGAGATTGGCTGAGATACACGTGTGTGCATCTGAGCACACGTGTGCATGTATAGTTAAATCAGCAAAAAGGATCTAATTACTCTTCTCCATCTCATTTATTTTTATTTTTGTGTTTTTAGAGACAGGGTCTTGCTCTGTCAACCAGGCTGGAGTGCAGTGACACAATCATAACTCACTGCAGCCTTGAACTCCTGGGTTCAAGTGATCTTCCCATCTCAGCCTCGCGAGTAGCTGGGATTACAGGCACGTGCCTCCATGCCCAGCTAATTTTTTTTATTTTAGAAACAGGGTCTGACTTTGTTGCCCCGGCTGGTCTCAAACTCCTGGACTCAGGCGATCCTCACACCTCGACCTCCCAAAGCACTGGGGTTATAGGCATGAGCCACCACGTCCAGCCTCCATCTCATTTGAGTGTTAGATTAAAATGTTATTTTTGTTAAAAGTGAGCTCTAGTTAACTGTTTACCTATCTTTTTGAAATTCCTAATCCTGAACCCACGAACTGCTTTTACCAACAGGTTTAGCATGACCCATGCATGACTCAGCAAAGTGGATTTTGTCTCCACAGAGAATGCAACAATATGGAAATCCAAGTGGACATTGAAGCCAAACCAAGCCACTATCAGCTGGTGAGTGGAAGCAGCATGGAGGACTCGCTCCATGTTCATGCTCAGATGGCAGAGAATGAAGAAGAAGGTAGTGGTGGCGGAGGCGGTGAAGAGGATCCCCCCTGCAGACACCAAAGCTGTGAACAGAAAGACTGCCTCGCCAGCAAACCTTGGGACATCAGCCTGGCCCAACCTGAAAGCATCCGCAGTGACCTAGAGAGCTCTGATACACAGTCAGACGATGTGCCAGACATCACCTCAGATGAGTGTGGCTCCCCCCGCTCCCATACTGCAGCCTGCCCCTCGACCCCCAAAGCCCAAGGTGCACCGAGCCCAAGTGCCCATATGAACCTCTCTGCCCTAGCCGAGGGACAAACTGTCTTGAAGCCAGAAGGTGGAGAAGCCAGAGTATGAAGTGGAATGGATGCTCCTGTTCTGAGAAGCACACTTGTAACTGCATCTTTTGGAATTTTTTTTTTTTTTTTTTTTTTCCCAAGGGGTAGAGATTTATGTATTTTATTTCAAAGATTCTCTGGTCACAGGTTTTCGCCCAGGGAAATTCTGAGAAATTCACAATTTCTTACCAGATAAAATATGAAAAGTTTGCCATTAGTTCCCCTCCCCTCCCTCTTTTTAGTTTTAATTTATTGGTTAAACTGATGGCAGCAATCCGTGAGGTGTGTCAAAGAGTGTATATATGTATGTGTGTATATTGAATGCTAAACATATTACTGAAAGACACATTTTAATAAAGATTTCTGTCATAATTCAACTTACCTCATTTTCCTTGGCTTGGATAGTCCCACAGAGCCAAGTGTTTGAAACAAAGCACCATCTTTGACAGTCTCTAGACCTGAATTTTTCTAATCCCAGGGAAGAAGGATTGTATTCAAATCCAACCGCAGTAGTCATCTATAAACCTATGACCCTTAGCATGACAAGAAGCAAAGCTAGGCTTGTTTTGGACTTTGTAGTCAGGCTGAAGAATTATTAGCTGAGTCCGCTGAATAGGGAAGCAGTAGATTAAAACTAACTTTGTTTGCCCTCTAGAAGCAACTGTGCAATTTACTCAAAACTTTACCCTTTTCTGCATTATAGTCACTAGTAGTCATATGCTTCAGAGGAGCGAAGGAGTGGCAGTCCCAGGTAGCTCTTAAGAGAATTCTCAGTGGCCAGGCACGGTGGCTCAGACCTGTAATCCCAGCACTTTGGGAGGCCGAGGCAGGTGGATCATTTGAGGTCAGCTGTTTGAGACCCGCCTGGCCAACGTGGTGAAACCACGCCTCTACTAAAAGTACAAAAATCAGCCAGGCGGTAGTTGCGCACGCCTGTAATCCCAGCTATTTAGGAGGCTGTGGCAGGAGAAGCGCTTGAGCCTGGGGAGGCAGAGGTTGCAGGGAGCCGAGATCACTGCAACTCCAGACTGGGTGGCAGAGACCCTGTCTCAAAAAAAAAGAGTTCTCAGTGAATGTTGCATGGTTACAAGTTGGAGAACAGAATATTCTGTTATTGGAGGAAGAAATACACTGATGCGCATAATCACAAAGCAATGACATAGGTGTTTGCCGTGTTCTCAGGTATACCACTCCGTGTTCTAAAAAACTTTCTCAGTTTTGCTAATCTGGTTTAAATAAAAGGGACTAAAATCTGAGATTTGTAATGAAAGGAGGGGGTATGCCCTCAAAATCTCTAAACATATTTATGTGATCTTACAAATTTGTGAAAATTGAGCTAAGTTTGTACTACTTAGAGTTTTGCCTCTGTAAAATAATGTCCTGGCCGGGCACAGTGGCTTACGCCTGTAATCCCAGCACTTTGGGAGGCCGAGGCAGGTGGATCACCTGAGGTCAGGAGTTCAAGACCAGCCTGGCCAACATGGTGAAACCCCCATTTCTACTAAAAATACAAAAGTTAGCCAGGCCTGGTGGCATGTGTCTGTAATTCCAGCTACTCGGGAGGCTGAGGCAGGAGAATCGCTTGAACCTGGGAGGTGCTGGTTGCAGTGAGCTGAGATCGCCCACTGCACTGCAGCCTGGGAGGCAGAGGGAGACTCCATCTCAAAAATAAAATAAAAATAAAAAATAAAATAATGGGCTGGGCGCAGTGGCTCACGCCTGCAATCCTAGCACTTTGGGAGGCCAAGGCAGATGAATCACGAGGTCAGGAGATCAAGACCATCCTGGCCAACATGGTGAAAGCCCGTCTCTACTAAAAATACAAAAATTAGCTGGGCGTGGTGGTGCACACCTGTAGTCCAGCTACTTGGGAGGCTGAAGCAGGAGAATCACTTGAACTCGGGAGGCTGAGGTTGCAGTGAGCTGAGATCGCACCATTGCACTCCAGCCTGGGTGACAGAGTGAGACTCCGTCTGACAAAATAATGTCCTTAGAAGTGAAAGCTTATATACAGTATAGCAAGAAAATAGAAGACTCGTGAAACCTGATGTCAGATTCCAAATCTTGCAGTGACTTACTTTGACTGTATGAGTCAGTTTCATGCCCCAACTTCCCGAACTTTCAGATCTTATTTATGTATTTAGAGACGGAGTCTGGCTCTGTCCCCCGGACTAGAGGGCAGTGGCATGATTTTGGCACACTGCAACCTCGGCCTCCCGGGTTCAAGTGATTCTCGTCTCAGACTCCCAAGTAGCTGGGATTACAGGTGCATGCCACCACACCCGGCTACTTTTTGTATTTTTAGTAGAGATAGGGTTTTGCCATTTTGGCCAGGCTTGTCTAGAACTCCTGACCTCAAGTGATTCCCCCACCTCGGCCTCCTAAAGTGCTGGGATTACAGGCATGAGCCACCTCGCCCGGCCCTCAGTTTGCATTTAAATAGCTTCCAGTGTCAGACCTCTCTCACCTTAGCCCTGGGCCCAGAGGAAAAATTGAAATCCTCCTTTCCCTGAAGACCAGATGGCTTTCTGTTTCCTTTCACAGATGTACTTTTGTCTTCCTGGCCAATGTTTTACTACAATGAGGATGGCAAATCTGGACCACAGCTTGGAAGATCCTTATCTCTTGGGCATTGCAGCCAGACTTCACACATTTCCCTGCACCTAGGACAGGAAATGCTGTTAGTGGACTTTGGATTTCTGGAAGAATGTTCCTGAAAGGGGCGTGTACTTGTGTGAAAAAGAGAACTTGTTGGAAAAAGAGGCAGACAGCCTGGAGATCTCTGAAATGCAAATTATCAACTCAAAACTTAGAATTCTCTTGAAGCCTCAAGAGAACAATTTACTTCTTTGATAAAATCAAAGAAGTCTGTTGGGGGGCAGTAGTTTATGGCTAACCTATATTTCTTATCTGGGTTCCACTTACTATGGCTGTGAGATTTGGGCAGTTTACTCTCTGAATCTGTTTTCACTTAGCCAAAATGGAGATGATGATCCTAGTTAAGGGGTTGTGAAGACTGAGATGGTATACTGAAAATGTTTTTGGTAAAGGCCCATGTTTTTTCCTCCTGCAGGAATAAGAAGAAATGAGTTAAAGGAGATTTTAGATATCATATAAGAAAGGAAGCCTAGACCTCTAGGCCAGAGGCTATGAAAAATTTAAATTTATTCTAATCCTTAGTGACACTTTAGCAGATGAAAAGGCCCATCATCACCACCTGGAGGCGAACACAAGTAATGCATTAGAAAACTTATAATAGCTTGGCCAGGCGCGGTGGCTCACACCTGTAATCCCAGCACTTTGGGTGGCTGAGGCGGGCAGATCATGAGGTCAGGAGATCGAGACCATCCTGGCTAACACGGGTGAAAACCTGTCTCTACTAAAAATACAAAAAACTAGCCAGGCGTAGTGGCGGGCGCCTGTAGTCCCAGCTACTCGGGAGGCTGAGGCAGGAGAATGGCATGAACCTGGAGGTGGAGCTTGCAGTGAGCCGAGATTGCACCACTGCACTCCAGCCTGGGCGACAGAGCGAGACTCTGTCTCAAAAAGAAAAGAAAAGTTATAATAGCTTAGAAAATGGGGAAAGTTTAATTTCCTCTTCATACAGCCTTCATTCATTCTGAAATACCTACCGCATTTCAGGTATAAGATGTAGCAATGACTAAAATATAAAGTTCCTGTCCCCATGGAACTTAGACTCTAGTGGGGGAAGGCAATCAGATATATAACCTGGATTGAGGATAAGTACTCTGTGAAGAAAAGCAGGGAAGACAGAGTGGTAGATAATGCTACTTGACATGACCAGGTTGGGCCTCCTTGATAAGGTTCTGCTTTATTAGAGACTTTAATGGAGCAAGGAAGAGAACTATGTGAATATCTAGGGGAAGCACATACCAGACATAAGGAATAAAGTACAAAGGCCCTTTGGTAGAGCATCCTTAGTCTGTTTCCAAAAAAGCACAGTATAGAGGCCTATATGGCTGGAATAAAGTGGACCAAGGTGGGGAGAGTAGTGGATTAGGTCAAAGACATAGCTGGGGAAAGATTGTGTAGATTAGCCAAACAACTCTGAAGGCAAGGAAATTTTAGATTTCTTTGGGCCAGGAAGAGGTAATCTTCAACGCCAGACAGATGCAGTGCTTGCCAGCCAGCTTTCAAAGGGGCTGAAACTGGGAGGGGGCGTGTCTGATCACTAGTACTACTTGGACAGGCCAGTGTGAAGAAGCTTGTGGATATGGTAAATGAATACTCATTTGTTCTCACCTAATGTACCTTCTTATGCTGTAGAGGCTGGAAAACTAAAAACTTCATGTCTTATATTTCTTGAAACCAAGGTTCTGAACATAACCTAAGGTTAAGTTTTGACAATTAGATGCACAAACAAGATGTGGAAGGGGGAGTGATTCAGGGGTTATCTTTAGCTACTTTGGCTATTGCTCCTGCAAGATATAGAGACCTTAGGTTTCTCTTTAACTGCATTCTAATAGCCATCAGTAGCTTTGTGAGTGTTGAAGGGTGTTTGGATCCATAGATAGCAGTTTGTGATATGTTTTCTTGTAGTCAACCTGTAGTGGCCTCCTAATTCCTCATCTCCCCTATGGTGGCAGAGGTAGCAGCTCACATGGAAGGCTAATTCCGGGTCTGGGAATCTCCTGGAGGCCCAGCCTATGGCCATGTTCCCCAGGCTTTCCAATGCTTTTGTAAGCACCTAATTTACCTGTGTTGAATCCTTTTCTACTTAAAATTGGTAAAGGAGTATTGTTTCCTGCAGTTACTGAATCCTGGCTAATATAGTATGTGGTTCCAAAAGTGGTTACTAGCAACAGGCCCTCAAAGATGGGCCTCTTAGATTAGTTATGACTAAGCTGCATTTGAATGAAATGTAGATCTAGTCATCACTGGAAAATGATAAACTGGTAGGCAAATTGCTTACACCTATGGTCACCTGAAATGAAATGTCTTTTGGAGAAAAGACGTTGGCACCTCAAAGGGCTGCCATGATAGATCATCATGTAAGAAATGGGAACAAATGATGGTGACTACACTAGAGGGGTTAAAGGAAAAAGACAAAAAGCTCAAAAGTTTGACATTTGCAGCTCAAGGCATAGTATGGGAGAGACCCAAAAGAATTTTATCTTTTGTAGCCGCAAGGCTCATGTACATCAAAATCAAAGGGAGATTCTGGATCATTGAATTACATACAACATAAGTTGAATTCGTAGCTTTAGCAGGCCTCTTATGTGAAAATGGGGCTCTGAAATGAGCAATGGGGACCCTTGAGTGGATTTGGATAAATCCTAGTGCTGTCAATTCACAGACTCTACTTCTCTTAACCACCAGAAGCAGCCATTCTTCCCTTCATAGATATGGCTGGTTCTGCTGCTTGAAGATCCTGGGGTAGTTGTCTTAAAGGGGAATACTAATACTTCTCGTGTCCCACCCCCTACCCCTCCTTGCTACCGGCTCTAACTAGAGTCAGATCCCAGTATGCTTCTGGAAGGCAAACCCAAAGTCTGATCTGAGAGACTTACAGAAGAATTGTAAGACTTTGCTAATTTGTATCAGCAGAAACAAGGGGAAAATGTATATTTAAGAGTGTATTCCAAAGATATTAGACTAGGAAGATAGGGATATACATTTATTTTCATTTGAGTTGAATTTATCAATATGGGGGTACTGGAGGTTCTGGACTCAGCATATTGGCTTTAGCAGCTAAGAATTTTTTTTTTTTTTTTTTTGGAGACAGAGTCTTGTTCTGTTGCCCACGCTGGAGTGCAGAGGTGCAATCTTGGCTCACTGCAACCTCTGCTTCCCAGGTTCAAGCAATCCTCCCACCTCAGCCTCCCAAGTAGCTGGAATTACGTGCTCATGCCAGCACACCTGGCTACTTTTTGTATTTTTACTAGAGGTGGGGTTTCACCATGTTGGCCAGGCTGGTCTTGAACTCCCGACCTCAAGTGATCTGCCCACCTTGGCCTCCCAAAGTGCTGGGATTACAGGCATGAACCACTGCGACCAGCCAAGAATGGCTCTTAACAGGTTATTGGATGAAACCTGGACTTAAAAGTGGCCTATACAGAGATGGCAAAAATTCCGTAGTGTAGAATTAGAATAATAATCAAGGCCAGGCGTTGTGGCTCATGCTTGTAATCCCAGCACTCTGGGAGGCTGAGGTGGGAGGACTACTTGAGGCCAGGAGTTTGAAACTAGCCTGGGCAATATAGCGAGACCGCATCTCTACAAAAAGTTAAAAAATTAGCTGGGCATGGTGGTGTGTACCTGTATAGTTCCAGCTACTCAGGAGGCTGAAGTGGGAGGATTCCTTGAACTCAGGGATTTGAGGCTGCAGTGAACTATGATCGTGCCACTGCACTCCAGCCTGGGCAACAGAGCTAGACCCCGTCTCAAAAAAAAGAGTCAGCCGGGTATGGTGGCTCATACCTGTAATCCCAGAACATTGGGAAGCCGAGGCGGATAGATCACTTGAGTCCAGGAGTTCCAGACCAGCCTGGCCAATATGGTGAAGCCCTGTCTCTACTAAAAATACAAAAACTAGCTGGGCATGGTGGTACGCATCTGTAGTCCCAGGTATTCAGAAGGCTGAGGCATGAGGATCTCTTGAACCCAGGAGGCAGAGGTTGCAGTGATCTGAGATCGTGCCACTGTACTCCAGCCTGGGTGACAGAGCAAGACTCTGTCTCAAATAATAACTTAAAAACATGATACTAAAAACACTGATTTGTAGATTTATCATATGTGTGACTTACTTACCTCCTGATTTTGCCCTTCAAAATTGCCAAGAGGTTATTCCTTTCAGCAAGGAATTGAAAAGTACATTAAACAAGGGAAACACCTTATCTTGAAAAGTTTGTAGTGTGTACCTTCCCTAGGCTGGAAATGAAGCTAAGAGATGTTACCATTGTAAAGGAATCCCTGATATCAGTAGGGATGATGGGATCCTGCAGTGCCAGTGGCCAAGGGGTGGTACCAAGGCAACAGAGCTGAAGTGATGAAATATATGGGTTACCTTCCAAGGTTCAATTTGGCTTATAGAACACAAAACAAAGCTTCAAGTCTGGCAAATAGAGGCCTGTTTTGAGTCACCAAAATGGAGATTTACAGACAATTCTCAGAGCTGAAGCCCTTGAAAAAAGGGGTACAGGGTACTCTGGAGGAAGCACCCAGCAATACCACCATAACTATATCATAAATCTTCTAGTTTTCCCCAAAGGGATCTTAAGCCATTTAACTATGCCTGTGTGCTTAGGGAAATGGAAATACCCAGGCCTTTAGGGATTACTTGGAAATTGGCCCTAAGCCCGCACAAGTGCTGAGACCTGAAAAGCCTTTGTGGTCCACTAGTTAGAATAGAGGCTTCCGTGGTGTTATGGGTCAAATTGTGTTCCTTCCACCAAAAATCATATGTTGAAGTCCTAGCCCCTAGCACCTCAAAATGTGCCCTTATTTGGAAAATGAGGTTGTTGCAGGTATAATTAAGATGAGGTCATATTGGAGTAGGGTGGCCCCCTAATCCGATTGTTGTACATATAAAAAGGGGAAATCTGAACACAAAGACATGCACATAGGCTAAGTACCATGTGAAGATGAAGGCAGAGACTGGGGTGATGCAGCAGAGGCCAAGGGACACCAAGGATTGCCAGCAAACCATCAGAAGCTGGGAGCGGCAAGGAACAGATCCTCCCCCACAGCCCGCAGAAGGAACCAATTCTGCCAAAATCTAGGACTTCTAGCTTCCTGAACTGTGAGACAATAAATTTCTGCTACTTAAGTCACCCAGTTTATGGTACTTTGTTATGGGAGCCCTAGCAAACTAATATATGGGGGTCAGGTGATAAAAAGGAGTTCTGGCCTGCATCAATCTCACATACCCATTCCCAGTTCCCTTAGGCACAGTTATAGTAGACGCACTCAGCAACTGGTAGAATCTGCACATTGAGTGACTCATGGAGTGAAAGCTATTGTGATAAGAAGAGCAAAGGGAACCCTTGAAATTGCCCTTTCCCACCAAAAACATAAACCAAAGGCGATAGTGCATCCCTAAGGGAATGATGGATATTAGTGTCCGCATCAAAGACAGAAATCTCAGGAATGATGGCTCCTATCATATCCACATTTAATTTACTTGTTTGGCCTATGCAGGACTTGATTTGTAGCTGTTATTTTAGATATAATCTCTTTATGAAGCAAATCAACACCTGCCCCTGGCCCCTACAGTCATGCAACTGAATATGAGTACTGACCTGGAATATGCTTTTTTCTCTAGCCCAAATAGCAGAAAACATCAAAAACAGATTACTTTCACCTGTCAGGGTCAACAGTACATTACACTGTCCTGAATCTGGGTTATATCACCCTTGCAGCTCTGTTGCAGTCTAATCTGCAGGCACTTTAATCATCTCACATCTCCCAGAACATTGTTCTACATGTCTAGAACCTTGCAAGCAAGAAGTAGCAGGTATCCAAATGCCCTGGTAAAACATGTGTTCTAAGGATAGGAGATAATCCCTGTGGAAATTAAGAGAATGTCTACCTCCGTGATTTGGGTCACCCCACCAGATAAAGAACTTAATCCAGTTCATATACTGGCTGAGGAAGAAGGATCATGGACTGGATGGTGGAGAAATAAATATATATAAACAACTAACTCATGAAAAGCTGAGAAATGGGCACTATATTAGCATTTCATATTTTCTTCCTTGCTCTATTGTGTTAATTTATAGATATTAACTCATTTTCCCCTCCCATATTTTCCCTAGTATAATGAAATGTATTATTGTTGGTAACTTGTTAATTTAGTGTTTAGATTATATGCTGTTATGGTAGAATTGTAACTGAATTAGAATGATAATCACCCAGGGTGGATCAGCTAGCTATGTAACTGATGGGATTTGGGGTCTCTTATTTTAAGGAGCAGATTTAGGTCCCTAAAAGTCTAAAAAGATAGACTGGTGTAGACATGGTGAACTGACTTTCAGCATCCATTCCAAACACTTCCTCATACTGCAGAGGCTGCAAAGATAAAAACTATTTCCCAGACTCCCATGCAGCTAACATTCCGCATACAAGTTGGAGTCTACCCCATCAACGGATGAAAAAATAAAGAAAATGTATCTATAAACAATGGAATACTATTCAGCCTTGAAAAAGAAAGAAATTCTGTTATTTGCAACAACATGGATGGAGCTGGAGAACATTATGCTAAGTGAAATAAGCCAGGCACAGACAAATACATGTTACCACTTGCATGTAGACTCTAAAACAATTGAATCCATAGAAGCTGGTGGTTACCAGAGGCTGAGGGCTGAGGGGAATAGGGAAAATGATGGTCAAAGGGTACAAGGCCTCAGGAGGAATACATTTGTTTGTTTGTTTTGAGATCTATTGCACAGCATGGTGAATACAGTTAATAATAGTTGATAGAGTTTGGATATTTGTGCCCGTATAAATGTCAGGTTGAATTGTAATCCCCAGTGCTGGAGATGGGGCCTGGTGGGAAGTGATTGGATCATGGGGTGGATCTTTCATGGATTGATGCTGTCCTCACAATAGTGAGTCTGCAGATCTGGTTGACTGAAAATGTGGGGCACCTCCCCCACCTCTCTATTTCTCCGGCTTTCACCGGTATTAAGCGCTCTGCCTTCCACCATGAATAAAAGCTTCCTGAGGCCTCCCCAGAAGCCGAGCAGATGTCAGGTACCATGCTTGCACAGCCTACAGAACCATGAGCCAATTAAACCTGTTTTCTTTATAAATTATCCAGTCTCAGGTATTCCTTTATAGCAATTCGAGAATGGCCTAATACAATAGTATATGATTGTACATTTCAAAATCACTGAGAGTAAATTTCAAATGTTCTTGTGATACCCTAACTTGTATTAACTTGATTGACTCTCTCTTAGCTGAGAAAGCCAGATGGACTCCATTTGGCTCCTTCATTTGCAAGACGTCAAGAGCTCCTTACCCACCCCCTTCCTCAAGGACTTAACTTGTGCAAGCTGACTCTCAGCATATCAAAGAGTGCAATTAACTGATAAGGTACTGTAGCAAGCTATGTCCGCAGTTCCCAGGAATTCGCCCAGGTGATAGTACCCTAAAGCCCCCCAATTTGTGTCCAGCAGATAGCAAGCACCCAGAGCCCCCGAACCTATCACCTTGTGATGAATTTAAAACCCCTGCACCTGGAGCTGTTTGTTTTCCTGTAACCATTTGTCTTTTTTTTTTTTTTTTTTTTTTTTTGCCTGTTTTACTTCTGTAAGATTGCTACAGCTAGGCTCCCTGTCCCCTCTCTAAACCAACGTATAAAAGAAAATCTAGCCCCTTCTTCGGGGCCGAGAGAATTTTGAGCGCTAGCCATCTCTCGGTCACCGTCTAATAAAGGACTCCTGAATTAGTCTCAAAATGTGGTGTTTCTCTATAACTCGCTTGGTTACAACATTTGGAGGCCCCAGCCAGAAATTAGCCACTGGGTGAGAGCCAGACTCGTTCCAGGCTCCCCTGGACAGACGGCAGATTTATAGGGGAGGCGCCACCTGAAGACCTTCCAGGGCCCCATAAGACCCCATCTTGCGGAAGGGAACGGATCGACCACCGGTGTGTGCCCACAAAAAATTCAGCTCCTGAGTCCTCCGTTTCTAGTCCCGGGAAGGTAAGTCAGATCTGCTCTGATGAGGGCTCTGATCAGAACCCTCTGATCAGAAGGTTCAGATGCGGCTCTGATGAGGGCCCTCCCTTTTTGACTCTGCCCGCATTCCAGGACGCTGGAGGACAGAGTCCTGGTTTTCTTTTAGGCGCCTCTGTGTCTCTCTGAGAGAGAAGCAGCCCTGACGAGGGCCCTCCCTTAACTCTGTCCATATTCTAGGACGCTGGTGGACTGAGTTCTGGTTTCTGGCAGGCCAGCCTCTCCGTTAAGACTAGTCTGTCTGTCCTCTCTCTCTCTGTCTCTCTCTCTCTCTCTCCTCTCTCTCTCCCTCCCTCCCTCTCTCCCTCTCTCTTTCTCTATCTCTTCTTCTTTCTTTCAGGTCTCTTGGAGACCTCTGTTTTAGAACGGGAATTAAAAAAAAAAAAAACGATTGTAAACTCTGTGTGAATCAGTGCATGTATGTGGAGTTCAAGGGTTTGCGCTTGAATTTCCAGTTTGTAGCTCCACGGCAAAAGCTACAGAATTCGAGAGGGCCCTCACCTACGGTTCCGTGGCGACCTCATAAGGCTTAATTAAGGCAGCATCGGGCATAGCTCCATCTGAGCCGGGGGTTTATACCGGCCTGCCAATGCTAAGAGGAGCCTAAGTCCCCTCAGGGGGAGCAGCCAAGCGGGCATCTGACTGATCCCATCACGGGACCCCCTCCCCTTGTGTGTCTATAAAAATTGTCATAATTATTTATATACCCCAGTGTCTATTGTCCTGTTTAGTGTCTATTGTCCTGTCTGGTGTCTAAGTTTCTTATGTCTGGTCGTTGATATTGCCCAAGATGACTGGGCAAGGACTTCTTCAAAGTCCTGAGTGCAGATTTTCTAACACAGGAGGTCTCAGGCGTGTCTCTTCGGGTTGCCGGGCCCAGGGGCCAGGCGCGCCTCCACCAGTTTACAAAACAAACAGCCTCCTTTCCCTCGGCAGAGGCTCCCCGACCTGCAGGGGAGGAGCGGGAGGGGACGGCGCCGGACCCCCTCCCCCAGGGACCCCCGTGGGCGCCTGACTCCTGCGCCTTCAGGCGTCAAAGCCCGTGACATCCCTGAGCACCAGCGCGTCCACACCCGGCTCGGAACGCAGGGGCCCGGCCTGACGTGGTGACCTTAGCCCCGGGCCGGGCTTCTGAGCCGGGCTTGCAGTGCCTGACGGGGCCTGGAGGCGGGGCAGGGGACCACAGAGTCGTCTTGGCGACCCAGGGGACCCAGCGCTGCCCGGCACAGCTCCTCCCAGCCTCAGAAGATCCCAGTGGCCCCTTTCCTCCACATCCCCATCCCTTACCCCGCACATCTCGTTTTTCTGTGTCACAGCAAGTCCAGCGCCTCCAAGATTTGGCTCTACTCTCCCTTTTTAAACCCTTAAAAGAAAAGGCCAAGTTTGAACTTTTTCCCTCCCAGTCGTGGAGACACCAAAAATATTTAGGCTATAGGTCGAGGAGGAGGGGGGGATCACATTGGTCCCACTGGCCTCGGACCCACCTCTTGTCCTCCCCCTAGATCTCAAAGCTTAAAGAGACAGTCCTTATGTGGCAAGAAGTGTTGACTATAGTTTTCCTGCTTCTTCTGGTTATAATACTTCTGTTCTTCCGATACTACAGCCCCCCAGGTTGTAAATTTCTCTGTCCCTGCCGGGTTTAATATTTCTTCTCAAACCTTGTTAAATTGCCTCTAGAATGAGAAACTCTTCTTCCCGGCCTCGTAAAGATTGGAGCCCTCTCCAATGTATGTTACAAAATTTCTCTCTAGGCTTCTCAGAGGATTATGGGGTCTGCCTTAAAAAAGGCAAACTCCGGGCACTCTGTGAAGTAGAATGGCCAAAGTTTGGAACCGGGTGGCCCCCAGAAGGGTCACTGAACCTCGCAATTGTTCAGGCTGTGTGGCAGGTTGTTGCTGGAACTCCCGGTCACCTCCATCAGTTTCCCTACATTGATCAATGGCTGAGTTTGGTCCGGAGCCCTCTTCCGTGGCTCCGCTCATGCGCCATTCATAATTCTACCTCCAAGGTCCTTTTGAGCCAAACCTCCCTTTCGCCTCCACCCTCAGCCAGCTTAGCTCCTCCTGTATTGCCTCCTTCTGAAGAAGAGGAAAGTCTCCCTCACCCAGTTCCGCCGCCTTATAACCCTCCTGCTCGCTTAGAATATTCCCTTGTCTCCTCGACTATGTCCCCTGTGGGCTGTCCGCCTATCGCCTCCCAACTGGGGCCACGGCAGGAGGAGGTAGCCCCCTCCTCCCGCTGAGGCACAAATCCCTCTGGGTGATGAGCACTCAGCTCCATTCTTAGTTTATGTCCCCTTCTCTACCTCTGACCTGTACAACTGGAAGGCTCATAATCCCCCCTTCTCCGAAAAGCCCCAGGTCTTAACCTCACTGATGGAGTCCCTGCTCTGGACCCATCGGCCCACCTGGGATGACTGTCAACAGCTCCTTTTAACCCTTTACCTCTGAAGAGGGGGAACGTATCCCAAGAGAGGCCAGAAAGCATTTCCTCACATCAGCCAATAGGCCAGAAGAGGAAGCCAAAGACCTCCTTGAGGAGGTTTTTCCTTCTACCCGGCCTAATTGGGATCCAAACTCCTCGGGTGGGAAGAGAGCTTTGGATGATTTTCATCAGTATCTCCCTGCAGGTATCAAGGGAGCCGCTCGAAAACCCATGAATTTATCTAAGACAACTGAAGTTGTCCAGGGGCCTGATGAGTCACCTAGAGCGTTTTTAGAACGCCTCCAGGTGGCCTATCGGACTTACAGCCCTTTTGACCCAGCGACTCCTGAGAATAGCTATGCTATTAATTTGGTGTTTGTGGCTCAGGCAGCCCCTGATATTAAAAGAAAATTACAAAAACTGGAGGGATTTGCTGGAATGAACATTAGCCAACTTTTAGAACTAGCCGAAAGAGTTTTTGACAATCCAGAGTTTGAGAAACAAAAACAGGCAGCTGAGGCAGCTGAAAAGGCTGCTGACAAAACATCAGAAAGACAAACGAAAATCTTAGTGGCAGCCATCCAGGAAGCAAAAAAAGAAGGGCCCCCATCACAGAGTACTAGCCAGGGAACCCCGGATCCACGCCAGAAAGGCCAGAAAAGTGAGCGGGGTTCCCTACAATAAAACCAATGCGCTTATTGCAAACAGGACACTGGAAGAAGGAATGCCCATTAAAGCCCAGAAGAAAAACCAGAAAAGAAAAGGGTCCTCATCCTCCCCACAGCAGAGGAATCTGATGATTGACAAGGCTGGGGCTCCCTCTCACTTGGCCCCCAGGAGCCCATGGTGATGGCCGCAGTGGAGGGCCATGGTGACGTCCAGTATCCTACTTGTCTAAGAGGCTAGACTCTGTAGCCTCCGGGTAGCCAAGTTGTCTGCCAGCCATAGCAGCAACAGCAAGCCTAATCCAAGAGACTAATAAACTGACTCTAAGCCAGAATTTAACCCTTACGGCTCCTCATGCCATAAAGACATTGCTATAAAGTGCTTCTGACAAATGAATGTCGAACATTCGCATCCTGCAGTATCAGTTTACTGTTAGATCAGCCTCATTTAACTTTCTCTCCCACAAGGTGTTTAAATCCACCTACCTTGCTCCGTAATCCAGACCTTACCACACCTGTCCATGACTGCCAGGAACTGTTAGAGACTATGGAAACTGGCCGACATGATCTCCAAGATGTATCTTTAAAGGGGGCAGATGCCACCGTGTTCACAGACGGTAGCAGCTTCCTTGAGCAAGGAGTTCGAAAGGCTGGTGCTGCCGTCACTACGGAGATGGATATACTGTGGGCCCAAGCACTGCCAGCAGGAAACTCAGCACAGAAGGCTGAGTTGATTGCCCTCACTCAGGCCCTCCGATGGGGTGAGGACAAACATATTAACATTTACACTGACAGTAGGTATACTTTTGCTACTGTACATGTACACGGAGCCATCTACCAAGAGTGTGGGCTACTCACCTCAGCAGGAAAGGCTATCAAAAACAAAGAAGAAATTTTGGCCCTGCTTGAAGCTGTTTGGCTCCCTCAACAGGTGGTTGTAATTCACTGCAAAGGACATCAAAAAGAAGATACAGCCATTGCCCTTGGTAACCAAAGAGCAGACTCTGCAGCTCAGGAGGCAGCTCCACTCCCAGTCGCGCCCCTGACCCTGCTGCCTGCAGTGTCCTTTCCACAACCTGACTTACCTGACCACCCAAAATACTCCCCAGTGGAGGAAAAACAAGCTTCAGATCTTCAGGAGGAGTAAAACTGGCCCAGCTTCTAAGGAGCCATTTCAAGGTCCCCCACCTTCAGCACTTAGTTAAGCAAGCAGCTCTCCGGTGTACGGCTTGTGCCCGGGTAAATGCCAAGCAAGGTCCTAAACCCAGCTCAGGCCACTGCCTCCAGGGAGACTCACCAGGAAAAAGGTGGGAAATTGACTTTACAGAAATAAAGCCACACCGGACTGGGTACAAATACCTTCTAGTACTAGTAGACACCTTTTCCGGATAGACTGAGGCATTTGCCACCAAGAATGAGACTGCCACCACAGTAGTTAGGTTTTTACTCAATGAAATCATCCCTCAACATGGGCTGCCTGCTGCCATAGGGTCTGATAATGGACCGGCCTTCACCTCGTCCATAGCTCAGTCAGTCAGCAAGGTATTAAACATTCAACAGAAGCTCCATTGTGCCTATCGACCCCAGAGCTCTGGGCAGGTAGAACTCATGAACCGCACCCTAAAAAATACTCTTACAAAATTGATCTTAGAGACTGGTGAAAATTAGGTAAGACTCCTTCCTTTAGCCCTTCTTAGAGTAAGATGCACTCCCTACCGGGCTAGGTTTTCACCTTTTAAAATCATGTATGGGAAGGTTCCGCCTATCTTGCCTAAGCTAAGGAATACCCATTTAGCAGAAATCTCACAAGCTAATTTATTACAGTACCTGCAGTCTCTCCAACAGGTGCAAGACATCATCCAGCCACTTGTCCAGGGAGCTCACCCCAATCCAGTTCCTGACCAGACGGGGCCCTGCCACTCTTTCCAGCCAGGTGATCTGATGTACGTTAAAAAGTTCCAAAAAGAAGGACTCACTCCTGCCTGGAAAAGACCTCATACTGTCATCCTCACCACACCAACGGCTCTGAAAGTGGACAGCATTCCTGCTTAGATTCATAACACCCCCTAGTACCAAAGCATGTTTAACTGTAATCCATGACTAACTATTCTAATTACTGGATTGGCAGGACCCCTTTCTCCTCCTCTTGTTTAGTCTTCAAACCTTGTATGTTAAAACTAGTTTCTTAACTTTGTAAAGCAACACATAGCTTCTGTCAAGCTTATGTATCTTAAAACCCAATATGTGACCCCCTTGTTATAACTGAGGAATCAATGATTTGATTCCCCAAAAACACAAGTGGGGAATGTGATACCCTAACTTGTATTAACTTGATTGACTCTCTCTTAGCTGAGAAAGCCAGATGGACTCCATTTGGGTCCTTCATTTGCAAGACATCAAGGGCTCCTTACCCACCCCCTTCCTCAAGGACTTAACTTGTGCAAGCTGACTCTCAGCTTATCAAAGAGTGCAATTAACTGATAAGGTACTGTGGCGAGCTATGTCCACAATTCCCAGGAATTCGCCCAGGTGATAGTACCCTAAAGCCCCCGCGTTTGTGTCGGGCAGATAGCACCCAGAGCCCCTGCACCTGTCACCTTGTGATGAATTTAAAGCCCCCGCACCTGGAACTGTTTGTTTTCCTGTAACCATTTGTCTTTTTAACTTTTTTTGCCTGCTTTACTTCTGTAAGATTGCTACAGCTAGGCTCCCCCTCCCCTCTCTAAACCAAAGTATAAAAGAAAATCTAGCCCCTTCTTCAGGGCTGAGAGAATTTTGAGCACTAGCCGTCTCTCGGTCATCGTCTAATAAAGGACTCCTCAGTTAGTCTCAAAGTGTGGCGTTTCTTTATAACTTGCTTGGTTACAACATTCTTACCACAAAAATGATAAGTATTTAGGTGATAGATATATTAATCAGCTTGATTTAATTATTCACGTTGTATTCAAAATCATAGCATCACTTTGTGTCCCATAAATATATACAACTATAATTTGTCTATTCACAATAAAGTTTAAAATAATTATTTTTTGAGATAGTTTATCATTCTGTTGCCCAGGCCAGAGAGCCAGAGTTGCAAACTCGGCTTACGGACTCAAGTGATCCTCCCACCTTAGCCTCCCAAGTAGCTGGGACTACAGGTACATGTCACCACACCTGGCTTTTTTTTTTTTTTTTTTTTTTTGTATTTTTTGTAGAGAAAGGGTTTAGCCATGTTGCCTAGGCTGGTCTTGAACTCCTGAGCTCAAGTGATCTGCCTGCCTCAGCCTTCCAGAGTGCTGGGATTACAGGTGTAAGCCACTACACCTGAGCTAATTAATTAATTTAATTAAACCTAAAAAAATTAAGCTTGACCAACTGCATCCATTTATATAAAAGTTGGGAAGAGAAAGTGAGACCAAAGATATCTCTCAGCTGTGTGGTTGTTGCTGCAGGTTTGTGACAACCTTAGGTTACTCTTCAGCAGCAGCTCAGTGTCCACTCACTGGTTTTGTGGGTGTCAAGAGGCAGTTGCAGTAGCAGCAGTAGTTGAGCTACGAGTTCTAGCATCCATCCGCTAGCTTCATGGAGGCTGAAAAGCAGGGCTGGCAGCAGCAGGGGTGGCTTTCTGATCCTTAGATTGCAGGCACAATGGGGCATGTGTGCGTGTGTTTAACCAAACTAGTTTTTAAAATTGAAATAAAGTTTGTATAACAGACCAGGCAAGGTGGTTCACACCCATAATCCCAGCACTTTGGGAGGCTGAGGTGGGGGTTCCGTTGCTTGAGGCCAAGAGCTGGGCAACATAGCAAGACCTTGTCTCTACTAAATTTTTTTTTTAATTAGCTGGGTGTGGTGATGTGTGCCTGTAGTCCCAGCTACTCAGGAGGCTGAGGCAGGAGGATCACTTGAACCCAGGAAGTCAAGGCTACAGTGAGCTCTAATAGCACCACTGCAGTCTGGCTGGGGTGACAAACACCTTGTCTCTAAAAAAAAAAAAAAAGAAAAAAATTGTGAGGAGGGAGTAAGTTATAAGATTATAAGAAAGGGCTCAAAGTTTTATCTGTTTGTGGAACTAGTGCTAGACACAGTGATTCTGGATTCGTTTTTTTATTCAGAGTGAGACCCTGTCTCAAAAAAAATTGTACAACAGAAAATTTACCATTTTAAACTGTAAAATTTAGTAGATTTTAGTTATTCACAAAGTTGTGCAACTGTCACCACTATCTAATTCCAGGACACTTCCATCACTCCAAAAAGAAACCTATTGGCAATCAGTCCTAACTACTCCTTCTCCCCAGCCCCAGAACCACTAATCTAATACTTTCTCTATAAATCTTCCTATTCTGGACATTTTGTATAAATGGAATCCATACAATGTGTAGCCTTTTGTGTCTGGTTTCTACTTAGCAAGTGTTTTTCAAAGTTCATCCATGTCGTAGCATGTATCAGTACTTCCTTTTGTGGCTGAATAATATTTCATTGTTTTGTTTTTGTTTTTGTTTTTTGAGACGGAGTCTTGCTCTGTTGCCCAGGCTGGAGTGCAGTGGCACCATTTCTACTCACTGCAACTTCCTCCTCCCCAGTTCCAGTGATTATCCTGCCTCAGCTTCCTGAGTAGCTGGGACTACAGGTGCATGCCACCATGCCCAGCTAATATTTGTATTTTTAGTAGACACGGGGTTTCACCCTATTGGCCAGTCTGGTCTCGAACACCTGACCTCAAGTGATCCACCTGCTTCGGCCTCCCAAAGTGCTGGAATTACAGGCAAGAGCCACCGTGCCCGGCCTGAATAATATTTCATTGTATATTGCATGGACATTGTATGGCTATACCACATTTTGTTTATCCCTCAGTTCATGGACATTTAGGTTGTTTCCACTTTTTGGCTGTTGTACATAATGCTGCTATAAATATTGGTGTTAAATCCTTGTTTTCAATCTTTTGGGAATATACCCAGAAATGGGATTGCTGGATCCTGTGTTAACTCTATGTTTAGCTTTTTGAGGAACTGCCACACTGTTTTCTACAGTGGCTGCACCATTTTACCTACCAGTAACATACAAGGGTTCCAATTTCTCCACATCCTCCAACTGCTGCTTTCTCCTGGGGTTCCCAATCTGAGAAGATGTAAGCATGGATATTTCTTTTTGTCTGTTTTATTATAGCCATCCTAGTAAGTATGAAGTGATATTTCATTGTGGTTTTGATTCATGTTTCCCTTATGACATGTTGGTGGGCATCTTTTTCTGTGTTCATTGGCCATTTGTATGTCTTCTTAGAAGAAATGTCTCTTTGAATCCTTTCCCCACTTTTTTGTTTTGTTTTGTTTTTGTTTTTGTTTTGAGACGGAGTCTCGCTCTGTCACCCAGGCTGGAGTGCAGTGGCGCAATCTTGGCTCACTGCAAGCTCCACCTCCTGGGTTCACACCATTCTCCTGCCTCAGCCTCCCGAGTAGCTGGGTCTACAGGCACCCGCCACCACCCCTGGCTAATTTTTTGTATTTTTAGTAGAGACGGGGTTTCACCGTGTTAGCCAGGATGGTCTCGATCTCCTGACCTTGTGATCCGCCCGCCTCAGCCTCCCAAAGTGTCGGGATTATAGGCATGAGCCACCGTGCCCGGCCTCCTTTCCCCACTTTTTAACTGGGTTAGTTGTCTTTGTTGTTGTGTTGTAAGACTTTATATATTCTGGATGTAAGTCCCTGAACAGATATATAATTTGCAAATATTTTCTCCCATCTGTGGGCAGTCTTTTCACCTGGTATGTTCTTCAGTGCAACAATTCTAGTAGTCACTTCCTGACTCATCACCTTCCCAATTGTGCCAGAGTTTGTAGCTATTCTGGGACCCAATTTGCAGAGTCTGATTCTGGGAGTTATTCCTGAAAATGTCCTAGAGCCCACTCCTCCAGTCCTTCCAACTTTTTTTTTTTTTTTTTTTTTTTTTTTTTTGAGATGGAGTCTTGCTGGAGTGCAGTGGTGCATTCTCAGCTCACTACAACCTCCACCTCCTGGGTTCAAGCAATTCTCCTGCCTCAGCCTCCCAAGTAGCTCGGACTACAGGCGCCCACCACCACACCCAGCTAATTTTTGTATTTTTAGTAGAGACAGGGTTTCACCATGTTGGGCAGGCTGGTCTCAAACTCCTGACCTCAAGTGATCTGCCCGCCTCAGCCTCCCAAAGTGCTGGGATTACAGTTGTGAGCCACTATGCCCAGCCCAACTATTCTTTTTACTTGCCGCCCCCAACCTTTTTTTTTTTTTTTTTTTTTTTGAGACAGAGTCCTGCTCTGTCGCCCAGGCCGGAGTACAATGGCGTGATCTCAGCTCACTGCAACTTCCACCTCCCAGGCTCAAGTGATTCTCCTGCCTCAGCCTCCTGAGTAGCTGGGATTACAGGCACCCACCATCATGCCCAGATATCTTTTGTATTTTCGTAGAGATGGGGTTTCACCATGTTGGCCAGGCTGGTCTTGAACTCCTGACCTCAGGCGATCCGCCCATCTCAGCCTCCCAAAGTGTTGGGATTACAGGCATGAGCCACCGCGCCTGGCCCCATTTTTTTAAGCACCTAGTTCCCTGTATTAAATCCCTTTCTGCTCGATTAGAGTGACTTCTGTTTCCTGTGACTGATCCCCGATGATAAACAGCACCATGTGATACAGTGTCCTCAAAGAGAGGCTATGGCATGTCATTTTGCTAGAGTTGATGTGCAGCCAAACTATAATAATAATATACTCTTAGAAAGCCAGAATTGAAAGCACCTTTGAGATCGACCAGTCCAATGCCTTCATTTGACAAAGAAGGAAACGAAGGCACAAGGAGGAAGATATAAAAACCATGAGGCCGAGTGCCTACAGCTCCCTCAGCCACCTCCTGAGGCCAGTGGACCTGAGCTGACCTGGCTTCATGAAATCACTGTGATCTAGGTCACGTAAGTCCAATGAGGCCAGTCCTGTCAACCTCACTGTAGCTGATTGGACACAGGATTTGGGCCCGAGCTATTTGCTGCCATGGACAAGCTGGATGTGATGGAGGCCAATGCCTGTGTGAGACTGTCTGGTATGGGAGACATCGATGCTGGGAACATGCCCAGAGGGCATGGAGCCGGAGCACAAGCCTATCCCAGTTCCTGTTCTCCGGGGACCTGCTGGACGCTGCTGAGAGGACTTCCCCAATGATCTCACTTCCTCTGTGTCCTTATTGTAGCCTCCATTACTGAAAGTCCTCTGAGCCTGGCTCTTCCTTGCATACCTAAAGGAGCTCGAGAACATACCCAAACATGGCCCTTGATTTTTCTGGGAATCACATAGCTAGATCAAAAAAAGAAGTAGACGGCACAGTGGCTCATGCCTGTAATCCCAGCATTTTGGGAGGCTGAGGCGGGCCTTGGAGATCAGGAGTTCAAGACCAGCCTGGCCAACATGGTGAAACCCCGCCTCTACTAAAAATACAAAAATTAGCCTGGTTTGGTGGTGCACGCCTGTAATCCCAGCTACTCAGGAGGCTGAGGCAGGAGAATCACTTGAACCCGGAGGTTGCAGTGAGCTGAGATTGAGGCACAGTACTCCAACCTGGGCAATAGAGTGAGACTCTGTCTCAAACAAATAAACAAAAGGAATGAGTTTCCTTCTCAAAAGTGATGGTCTTCAGAATGAGAAGATATAAAATGCCTGTTCCAAAACAGATGGCTGATAAATATCAGTCTTCTCCTCCCCTTCCTTGCTGTGCAGTTTCAGTCCTCTGAGGCCACATGTGACATCACTCTGAGATGTTACAAGGCTAAAGAACACACGAAAGCAAATCTGAATTGCCTGGAATTCCAAATGAGTAGAGGTTGCTTTCTCCTGGGGTTCCTAAGCTGAGAAGATGTAAGCATGGATCTTCCAGAGAACAGAGACTACCTAATATTGCAACTCACAGAGGAATGTGGAGCTGAGAAATTGGAAAAGAAAGAGAAAGAAACACCATTTGATTACACTAGGTGACATCATTTTAATGCCAGGATCTAACCATGCCTAAAGCCCCTGAACTTTTCAGTAACATAATCCAACAAATGTCTTTCCCCTTATCCAAAGCCCATTTCAGTTAGGATTCTGTCATCTGTAACTAAAGAAGTTCTGACTAATACAGGAAGTGGGATACTCCTAGTGCTGGCCCCTCACACTTGGAGTCGGCTGAGTTGAGGTGGGTTATAGAATGGTGAGGATTTCCCAATCCCAGGCTGGGAGGCGGGTGTACCCTGGGATGCAGCTGCACAGCCAGAGTGTCCTGAAACTCAGATCACGTACCCAGCAAAGGTGGGATCTTTGCTGGCTATTTTCCCAAATCTTCAATTCAGAGTCCAGAAATAGACAAATTTTGCAGAGAAAATAATAATAAAAGCTAACATTTGGCTGGGCGTGGTGGCTCACACCTGTAATCCCAGCACTTTAGGAGGCAAGGTGGGCGGATCATGAGGTCAGGAGATCAAGACTACCCTGGCCAACATGGTGAAAGCCTGTCTCTACTAAAAATACAAAATATTAGCTGGGCGTGGTGACACGTGCCTGTAGTCCCAGCTACTCAGGAGACTGAGGCAGGAGAATCGCTTGAACTAGGGAGTCAGAGGTTGTGGTGAGCCGAGATCACACCACTGCACTCCAGCAGCCTGGAGACAGAGCAAGAGTCCGTCTAAAAAAAAAGAAGTTAACATTTAACATAACTTACTATGTTAACATAACTCACTATGTGCCAGACACTATATTAAGAGCTTTACACATATTAATTCGTTTATTATTTTTCTTTTCTTTTTAAATAAAATGAGATGGGGGTCTCGCTGTGTTGGCCAGGCTGGTCTCAAACTCCTGAGCTCGAGTGATCCTCCCACCTCAGCCTCCCAAAGTGCTGGGATTACAGGCGTGAGCCACCATACCCGGCCCATTTAATCTTTCAAATAACATAAATAAGTGGGTACTATTTTATTTCCCATTTTACATTTGAGGAACTGAAGCACAGAATAATTGCCCAAAGTCTTACAGCTAGATGGCAGTTGAGCTATGAACTTGAATCCAGGCAGCCTGGCCCCTGAGCTTGTGCTCCCACAGCTCTGCTCAGAGAGGCTGCCCATAGCCAACAATCCAAGCTGATTCAGTGTCAGATGGTCGTGTGCTTTGTAGGATTGAAAATGCTCATCTTGGCCAGGTGCGGTGGCTCACGCCTGTAATCTCAGCACTTCGGGAGGCCAAGGTGGGCAGATCACGAGGTCAGGAGTTTGAGACCAGCCTGGCCAACATGGTGAAACCCTGTCTGTACTAAAAATACAAAAATTAGCCGGGCATGATGGCAGTTGCCTGTAATCCCAGCTACTCGAGAGGCTGAGGCAGAGGAATTGCTTGAGCCTGAGAGGTGGAGGTTGTAGTGAGCCGAGATCATGCCACTGTACTCCGGCCTGGGCGACAGGGGGAGACTCTGTCTCAAAAAAAAAAAAAATTGCTCATCTCTTTACGTCAAAGTTAAAGTGAATGGGAGCAAAGGCAGGGAGGCAGGAAACACACCCCTCCCAAGCCCTTCTGACTTGTCCCACTAAGAGGACAATGACCCTTATGTAAAGAGCCTTCCACATAGTGAGAGCAGGCCAGCTGTGCCCCCACCCCCATGCCTGCTGTTCACATTGCTCCAAGGCAGAGGTGAAGACAGAGGCCTTAGGGATCTGAGTACTGGGAGGTTTCCGTTGCTAAGAGAGACGTCCTCCCTCTCCCTAGCAAATCAAGATCAAAGTCTAGATTCAGGGACCATAATTTACAATTCTTCTGACTCAGTTATTAGCCCATGGTCTTACCCAAATGCAAATAAGTCAGAAACCTTACATGTCTTTGTATTTTATTTTATTATTATTTTTATTTAAAAAATTTTTTTAGAGACAGGGTCTCACTCTACCATCCAGGCTGGGTGCAGTGGTACAATCAAGGCTCACTGTGGCCTTGACCTCTAGGTTTAAGCAATCTTCCTGCCTTGACCTCCTGAGTATCTAGGACTACAGGTGTGTGCCACCATGCCAGGTTTTTTTTACTTTTTGTAGACACAGGGTCTCACTACGTTGCCCAGGCTGGTCTTGAACTCCTGGCCTCAAGCGATCTTCCTGCCTCAGCCTCCTAAAGTGTTGTGATTACAGGTGTGATCCACTGCACCCGGCTAAACTTACACATCTTTTAATAGAGTGGTCTTGCCAGAGAAACCCCAATCCTGGCAAGTGGAAGCCTGTGACTGCTGATCAACCGCTAAGGCAATGTCTTGGCCCCAAAGAGTACCCACAGGAAATCCTCAAAACCCTTCTAAGGTGTGGACACAGACTTACAATGGGTAGGGGAGTCCCTCCACCAAGGTAGAGCAGCCAGACTGGCCCTGCTCTACTGAGGCAGGAAATACTTGCTGTTCTTCATGTAATGCACACCGTGGACCACTGAGTGTTCTCCTTCTCCCGTTTTCCAGATGGGGTTGCTTATTTGTAATTATCTTGTTTTCCCTCCACCAATGCACCAAGGTATTTTAAGCTGATTAGTATTTATCTATAGCAGCGTCTCCCAAACTTCTTGATCTCAGGACTCTATTATGCTGTTAAAAATTATTGAAGGTCAGGCACAGTGGCTCACGCCTGTAATCCCAGCACTTTGGGAGGCTGAGGTGGGCAGAAAACTTGAGGTCAGGAGTTCAAGACCAGCCTGGCTAACATGGTGAAACCCCGTTTCTACTAAAAATACAAAAAATTAGCAGGGCTTGATGGTGGGCACCTGTAAGCCCAGCTACTCAGGAGGCTGAGGCAGGAGAATTGCTTTAACCCGGGAGGCGGAGGTTGCAGTGAGCTGAGATCATGCCATTGCACTCCAGCCTGGGTGACAAGAGAGAAACTCTGTCTCAAAACAAAATTATTGAAGACTTAAAAGAGCTTTTGTTTATGTGGGTTTTATTATTGATATTTGCCATATTATAAATTAAAATTGGCCAGACATGCTGGCTCACACTTGTAATCCCAGCACTTTGGGAGGCTGAGGTGGGCAGATCACTTGAGCCCAGGAGTTTGAGACTAGCTTGGACAACATGACGAAACCCTGTCCCTACAAGAAATATAGAAATTAGCTGGGCGTGGTTGTGCACACCTGTAGTCCCAGCTACTCAGGAGGCTGAGGTGGGAGGATCTGTTGAGTCTAGGAGGTCAAGGCTGCAGTGAACCATGATTACACCACTGCATTCCAGCATGGGCAACAGAGTGAAACCCTGTCTTAAAAAGAAAAAAGTTAAAATTAAGAATTTTTAAAATATTTATTTAAAAATAAAAAGACTCATTAAATTAATGTTAACGTAAATAAAACATTGTTAAATTTTTTTTAAAAAACTACATTTCCAAACAAAATAATTACTGAGAAAAATGGCATTGTTTTACATTTTTAGAAATCTCTTTAATTCTGGGTTAATGAAATGCAGCTAAATTTCCATATCTACTTCTTCATTTGATCTGTTGAAATACGGTGTTTTGGTTGAAGCGTATGAAGAAAATTCAGTCTCACACAGATAACTAGAAAAGGTGGGCATATAGGCACATGCCCTTTTATTACACTCCACTTTATTTTTTTATTCACGGATATTGCATTTCTTACAAACTGAAGGTTTGTGGCGACTTCATCAAGCAAATCTATTGGAGCCATGTTTCCAACAGCACATGCTCACTTCATGTCTCTGTGTCACATTTTGGTAATTCTTACAACATTTCAAATTTTTTCATTATTATTGTATCTGTTATGGTGATCTGTGATCGGTGAGCTTTGATGTCACTATCATGCAGTTATGTGTTGCTTCACAATGGGCATATATTCTGAGAAATGCATCATTAGGCAACTTTGTTGTTGTGCCAACATCATAGAGTATACAAACCTAGGTGGTAGAGCTGATTACACACCTAGGCTATATGGTATGGCCCATTGTGCCTAGGTTACAAACCTGTACATCATGTTACTGTACTGAATACTGTGGACAGTTGTAATACAATGGTAATAATTTGCATGTCTAAACATAGAAAATGTACAGGAAAAACACAGTATTAGGATCTCACGGGACCACAGTGTGGTCCATTGTTCACTGAAACATCGTTACGCAGCACATAACTGTAACCATTTTGGGGCACCATGAACCACGCACGTATAAGATGGAGAACTTAATTGATACATATCGTGTGTGTTCTGACTGCTCCACTGACCGGCGCTCCCCCAGCTCTCTTCCTCTCCTTGAGCCCCCCTATTCCCTGAGTCAATACAATATTGAAATTGGGCCAATTAATAACCCTGCACTGGCCTGTAAGTGTTCAAGTGAAAGGAAGAATCACACTTCTCTCACTTTAAATCAAAAACTAGCAATGATTGGTCAGGCGCGGTGGCTCATGCCTGTAATCCCAGCACTCTGGGAGGCCAAAGCAGGTGGATCACGAGGTCAGGAGATCGAGGCCATCCTGGCTAACACGGTGAAACTCCATCTCTAATAAAAATACAAAAAATTAGCCGGGCGTGGTGGCAGGCACCTGTAGTCCCAGCTACTGGGGAGGCTGAGGCAGGAGAATGGCCTGAACCCAGGAGGCGGAGCCTGCAGTGAGCTGAGATTGCGCCACTGCACTCCAGCCTGGGCAACAGAGGGAGACTCCATCTCAAAAAAAAAAAAAAAAAAAAAAAAACCTAGCAATGATTAAGCTTAGTGAGGAAGGCATGTTGAAAGCTGAGACAGGCCAAAAGGTAGGCAGGCCCCTTGCGCCAAACAGCCCCACTGTGAATACACAGAAAACGTTCTTGAAGGAAATTCAAAGGGCTACTCCAATGAACACATGAATGATAAGAAAGTGAAACAGCTTTGTTGCTATAAGGAGAAAGTTTGAGTGGACTGGGTAGATCAAACCACCCACAATATTCCCTTAAACCAATGCCTAATCCAGAGAAAGGCCCTAACTCTCTTCAATTCTATTAAGCCCAAGAGAGAGATGGAAGCTGCAGAAGAAAAGTTTGAAGCTAGCAGAGAATGGTTCATGAGGTTTAAGGGAAAAAGCCATCTTCATAACATAAAAATGCAGGTGAAGCAGCAAGTGTTGATATAGAAGTTGCAGCAAGTTATCCAGAAGATCTAGCTAGGATCATTGATGAATGTGGCTAAACAACAGATTTCGGTGTAGACAAAACAGCCTTTTATTGGAAGGAGATGTCATCTAGGACTTTCATAGCTGGAGAGAAGTCAATGCCTGGCTTCAGACCTTCAAAGGACAGGCTATCTTATTGGAGGCTAATGCAGCTGGTGACTTTAAGCTGAAATCAATGCTCATTTACCATTCTGAAAATCCTAGGACCTTTAAGAATTGTGCTAAATCTACTCTGCCTGTGCTCTATAAATGGAACGACAAAGGCTGGTGACAGCACATCTGTTTACAGCATTGTTTACTGAGTATTTTAACCCCCTGTTGAGACCTCCTGCTCAGAAAAAAAAAAAAAAAAAAAAGATTCATTTCAAACTATTACAGCTTATTGACAATGTACCTGGTCTCCCAATAGTTCTGATGGAAAGGTGCGAGGAGAGTAATGTTGTTTTCATGACTGCTAACACAACATCCATTCTACAGCCCATGGATCAAGGAGTAATTTTGATTTTCAAGTCTTATTATTTAAGAAATACATTTCAAAAGGCTATAGCTGCCATAGATGTTGATTCTTCTGATGGATCTGGGCAAAGTAAACTGAAAATCTTCTGGAAAAGATTCACCATTCTAGATGCTACTAAGAACATTCATCATTCATGAGAGGAGGTCAAAATATCCATACTGGCCGGGCACGGTGGCTCATGCCTGTAATCCCAGCACTTTGGAGGCCAAGGTGAACAGATCACCTGAGGTCGGGAGTTCAAGACCAGCCTGACAAACACGGAGAAACCCCGTCTCTACTAAAAATACAAAAATTAGCCAGGCGTGGTGGCGCATGCCTGTAATCCCAGCTACTCAGGAGGCTGAGGCAGAAGAATTGCTTGAACCCTGGAGGCGGAGGTTGCAGTGAGACGAGATCATGCCATTGCACTCCTGCCTGGGCAACAAGAGTGAAACTCCTTCTCAAAAAAAAAAAAAAAAAATCCACATTAACAGGAGTTTGGAAGAAGTTGATGCCAACTGTCATGATGATTTTGTGAGTTCAAGACTTCAGAGGAAGGTGGCTGGGTGCGGTGGCTCATGCCTGCAATCCCAGCACTTTGGGAGGCTGAGGCGGGTGGATCACAAGGTCAGGAGATCAAGATCATCCTGGCCAACATAGTGAAATCCCGTCTCTACTAAAAATACAAAAATTAGCTGGGCGTGGTGGTGGGCACCTGTAATCCCAGCTACTCAGGAGGCTGAGCCAGGAGAATGGCTTAAACCCGGGAGGCAGAGGTTACAGTGAGCCAAGATCATGCCACTGCACTCCAGCCTGGCGACAGTGGAAGACTCTGTCCCAAAAAAAAAAAAAAGACTTCAGAGGAAGGAATCATTGCAGACGGAGTGGAAATAGCAAGACTAGAAGTAGGGCCTCAGATGCGACTGAATTGCTTCAATCTCGTGATTAAAACTTAAATGGGGCCGGGTGTGGTGGCTCACGCCTGTAATCCCAGCACTTTGGGAGGTAGTGGCAGGCGGATCACGAGGTCAGGAGTTCCAGACTAGCCTGACCAACATGGTAAAACCCCATCTCTACTAAAAGTACAAAAATTAGCCGGGCATGGTGTCACGCACCTGTCATCCCAGCTACTCAGGAGGCTGAGGCAGGATAATCGCTTGAACCCGGGAGATGGAGGTTGCAGTGAGCCGAGATTGCACCATTGCACTCCAGCCTTGCGACAGAGTGAGACTCCATCTCAAAAAAAAAAAAAAAAAAAGAATCACTTGAACTGGGGAAGTGGAGGATGCAGTGAGCCAAGATCACACCACTGCACTCCAGCGTGGGCAACAGAGCCAGACTCTCTCTCAAAAAAAAAAAAAAAAAAAAAAAAGGCTGGCACAGTGGCTCCTGCCTGTAATCCCGGCACTTTGGGAGGCCGAGGAGGGCGGATCACAAGGTCAGCAGATGGAGACCATCCTGGCTAACACGGTGAAACCCCATCTCTACTAAAAATACAAAAAAATTAGCCAGGCTTGGTGGTGGGCGCCTGTAGTTCCAGCTACTCAGGAGGCTGAGGCAGGAGAATGGCGTGAACCTGGGAGGCAGAGCTTGCAGTGAGCCGAGATCGCACCACCGCACTCCAGCCTGGGCAACAGAGCGAGACTCCATCTCTTAAAAAAAAAAAAAGACAAAATAAGGTCTTAGTGTTATTATGAAAATAACTGACTTCACAGACCCTCTGAAGGTCCTGGAACCTTCAGGAATTTGCAGATCACATGTGGAGAACTGCTGATCTAATGCTTTATTCATCAGTTAATATTTATCAAGTGTCTACCGCATTCCTGACACTGTTCCAGGCTCTGAATATTGGGTGGTGCACTGTACACAAGATCCGTAAGGCCTCTGCTCTCAGAGAACCAAAATTCTTGTAGATAGAAGCAGAAAATGAATAAATAAATGAATAAGATTATTTCATCTACAGAAATGTGCCTTGAAGAAAATAAAACAGGATAATTTAATAGAGAATGGCTTGTGGGCAATTTATCTTCAATTGTTCAATACGATATCCACTCTCCCTTGTGCCTATTTAAATTTAAATTAAATCAAATAATTCAGTTTCTGAGTCACACTAGGCACATTTCAAGTGCTCAATAACCGTATGTGGCTAGTGGCTACCATATTGTACAGTGCAGATAAAGGACACTTCCCTCATTACAGAAAGTTCTATTGAAGAGCACTGATTGAGTCTGTGTGAGACAAAAAGCTCAGTGAGGATTGAGGGCAGAGTATTGAAGGCAGAGGGATGCAAAGGCAAAGATCCTAAGATGGAAACCACTTGGGTATGTTGAAAGAAAAAGAGAGACAGCAGTGTGGCCGAAGTGTGGTAATTAAAGAGGGGACTGGAGGGCTACAATATTAGAGAGGTGGGTGGCAGCCAGGGCATGCTGGAAATTGTGGGCCTTGGTGAAGACCTTACAGAGCCCAATAAAAGGAGGCATTGATATGACTTGATTGATGTTTTTGAAAAATCACTCTGGCTGCTACATGGAAAATGAATTGTAGAGGTGGAGGTAGAGGGACCAGTTAGGAGGCTGCCGGATGAAGGGAGTGATGATGGAAATGGAGAGAAGCTGTTTGATTTCATAGGTATTTTGGAACTAGAACAGCAGGATTTGCAGGTGGATAGAATGTAAAGAATGAGAAAAAGGGAGGAATCACTAATGGCCTTTAGGCCTTTGGCTTGAGCAACTATATAGATGATAGTGCCAATTACTGAAAAGAGGAAGAATGAATTCAGGGGCATGGAACTAAGAGCTCTTCTTGGGGGTTTTACATTTAGATGGCCATTAGGCATTCAGGTAGAGATGACAAGTAGGCAGTTGGGTACACACATTTGGAACATGGAAGTCAGAGCTGGAGATACATACAGTCGGCCCTCCATATCTGTGGATTCAACTAACTGTAGATAAAAAAATCTATCTGTCTATCTATCTATACATACATTTTTTAAGACAGAGTCTCAGGCCAGGCGCGGTGGCTCACGCCTGTAATCCCAGCACTTTGGGAGGCCGAGGCGGGCGGATCACGAGGTCAAGAGATCGAGACCATCTTGGCTAACACGGTGAAACCCCATCTCTCTTAAAAATACAAAAAATTAGCCAGGCGTGGTGGCGGGCACCTGTAGTCCCAGCTACTGGGGAAGCTGAGGCAGGAGAATGGCCTGAACTCGGGAGGCGGAGCTTGCAGTGAGCCGAGACCGCGCCACGGCACTCCAGCCTGGGCGACAGAGCGAGACTCCGTCTCACAAAAAAAAAAAAAAAAAAAAAGCCAGAGTCTCGCTCTGTGGCCCAGGCTGGAGTGCAGTGGCACCATCTCAGCTCAATGCAACCTCCACCTTCCAGATTCAAGCAATTTTCCTGCCTCAGCCTCCCAAGTAGCTGGGATTATAGGTACATGCCACCAGGCCCAACTAATTTTTGTATTTTTAGTACACATGAGGTTTCACCATGTAGGCCAGGCTGGTCTTGAACTCCTGACCTCAGGTGATCTGCCCACCTCAGCTTCTCAAAGTGCTGGGATTACAGGCATGAGCCACTGCACCCAGCCCAAAAATATTTTTTGAAATAATAACAATACAGCAATAAAAAATACCAATTTTAATATACAGTGTAACAACAATTTAAATAGCATTATGTTGTAATAAGTATTACAAGTAATCTAGAGATGATTTAAAGTATATGGAAGGATGTGCATAGGTTATATGCAAATACTATGGCATTTCATACAAGGGACTTGAACATCCAAAAATTTTGGCATCTGAAGGGTTCCTGGAACGAATCCCCTACAGATGCTGAGAGGCGACTGTATATAGGAATCACTGACACATTGATAGTATAAAAGCCAAGAGTGTGGATGAGATCACTGAGAAAGCGGGCACAGATGAGAAAAGAAGAGGACTTTGACCAAATTCTCAAGTGTGCCATCATGAAGGGTCAAAGAGTGGAGATCTCAAGAAGCCGAAGAATTGTTAAGATATTAGAGTAAGTGGTCTGGAAAGATAGAAGATGGGTGTTGGGGGAGTAGGGTGCTGAAATGTAAGGTCTTAGAAGTAGTATAGTTATTGATGATAACGAGGTCAAAGATTTGACCTTAGAATGGGCCATTGAGGACGGGACTTAGAGGTCCAGGAGGGAGAAATCAACTTAGAAGGACCAAGAATGAATGGTGACAAAGGTAGGAGGAAAACCTGACGGGTATGGGGTCATAGAACCAAAAGAAGCATGTTTTGTCTGGGCACGGTGGCTCACGCCTGTAATCCCAGCACTTTGGGAGGTCGAGGTGGGCAGATCACGAGGTCAGGAGATCGAGACCATCCTGGCTAACACGGTGAAACCCCATCTCTACTAAAAATACAAAAAATTAGCCAGGCATGGTGGCGGGCACCTGTAGTCCCAGCTACTCAGGAGGCTGAGGCAGGAGAATGGCGTGAACTCGGGAGGCAGAGCTTGCAGTGAGCCAAGATGGTGCCACTGCACACTCCAGCCTGGGCAACAGAGCGAGACTCAGTCTCAAAAAAAAAAAAAAAAAAAAAAAGCAGCTTGTTTTAAAAAGGAAAAAGTGGTCACTTTGGTTGACCATTGCTGACAGGTTAAGGTGACAACAGACTAGTGTGCCCACTGGATTTGGTAGCATGAAAGATGTTGGCACTCTTGATAAGAGCAGTTTCAGTGGAGTGGTGAGGTTGGGAGCCTAAAGAGAGTGGGTTGAAGAGTGATGAGATTTGAGGAAGTAGGAATGAAGGGAAAACGAGTAGTAGCTGGAGGGCAAGTAGAGTCAAGGGAGGTTTGGTTGTTTCATGTTGTGAAGATGTAAATATATAACATGTTTGTGTATTGATTGGAATGCTCTATTGGAGAGAGAGAGATTATCTGGTGTTGCAGGAGAAAAAGTATGTAGTTGCAGAAGCAAAGCCCTTGACAAGGTGAGAGTTAGCCTTAGAAAGTAGCGAGAGGACTTTATTTATGGTAACAGGGAAGAAGGCAGAGAGTGTGGGTTCCTGTCTAGTTGTGGTGATACAATTGTAAACAATGCTGCTCTGAACATTCATATACAAATTTTTGTATGAATATGTCTTCAGTTCTCTTGAGAATATACCTAGGAATGAAATTGCTGGGTCATCTGAAAACTCTACGTTTGTTCGTTTTTTTTGGAGACAGGGTGGCTCTGTCGCCTAGGCTGGAGTGCAGTGGTGTGATCACGGCTTACTACAGCCTTGATCTCCTGGGCTCAAGTGATCCTTCCACCTCAGCCTCCCAAGTAGCTGGGACCACGGCTGCATATCACCATGCCTGGCTAATTTTTAAATATTTTTGTAGAGATGGGGTCTCACTATGTGGCCCGGGCTTATGTTTAATTTTTTGAGGAACTGCCGTATGGTTTTCCAAAGTGCTTGCACCATTTTACATTCTCATCAGTAGTACATGAGGGTTCCAATTTCTCCACATCTTCACCAGCACTTATTATTGTCTGTCTTTCTGGTTATAGCCATGCTAGTGAATATGAAGTGGTATCTTATTGTAGTTTTTATTTGTATTTCCCTATTGACTAATGATGTTGAGCATCTTTTTCTGTACTTCTTAGCCATCTATGTTTCTTGTTTGGATAAATGTTTATTAAACTCTTTTGCCTCTTTTTCAGTTGGGTTATTTGTCCTTTTGTTGTTGAATCGTAAGACTTTTTTATGTATTTTGGATACTAGATGTCTATCAGATGTATGACTTGCAAATATTTTTGATGGGTTATCTTTTTACTTTCCTGATAGTGTCCTTTGAAGCACAAAAGTTTTTAATTTCGAAGAAATCATAACTACCTATTTTTCTTTGGTTGCTTGTGCTTTTAGTGTCATAAGTAAGAAATCATTGTCTGATCCAAGGTCACAAAGACTTATGTCTATGTTTTCTTAAAAGAGTTTTATAGTTTTAGCTCTTACATTTAGGTCTTTGATTCAGTTTGAGTGTATTTTTGTACATGGTATGAGTTAGGGGTCCAGCCTCATCCTTTTGCATGGGATACCCAATTGTCCCAGCTCCATTTGTTGAAAGACTATTATTTCTTCCTTGAATCATCTTGGCATCCTTGTCAAAACTCAATTAACCAAGGCCGGGCATGGTGGCTCACACCTGTAATCCCAGCACTTTGAAAGGCCAAGGAAAGAGGATCACTTGAAGCCAGGAGTTTGAGATCAGCTTGGGCAACATAATGAGACTTTGTCTCTATAAAAAAAAAAAAAAAAAAAATTTAGTTTAAATTAGCTGAGCACAGTAGTATGCACCCAGACTCTTAGGTCTGGGAGGTTGAGGCAGGAGGATTGCTTGAGCCCAGGAATTCAAGGCTATAGTGACCTATCATCAAGCCACAGCACTCCAGCCTGGGCAACAGAGCAACCCTGTCTCCAAAAAATAGAAAAGAAAAAGATCAATTGACCATATGTGTATTTTTATTCCTCGTTTATTTCTGGTTTCTTTATTTTTGGACTCTCAGTTCTATTCCATTGATCCATATGTCCATCCTTATGTCAGTACCACATTGTCTTGATTATTTTAACTTTATTGTAAGTTAGAATTGGGAAGTGTGAGTTCTTCAACTTTTATTTTCTTTCTCAGGATTGTTTTGGTTATTCTGTACCTTCTGTATTTCCATATAAATTTAGGATCAGTTTACCAATTTCTGCAAAAAAGGCAGTTTTTATTTTTTTAACTAGTTTATTTTAGATTTAGGGGGTACATGTGCTTGCAGTTACATGGGTATATAGCATATTGATGGGGATCAGGCTTCTATTGTATCCAGTGTCCAAATAGTGAACATTGTACCTGATAGGTAATTTTTCAACTCTCACCCCTCTCTCAACCTCCCTCCAGAGCAGCTTGGATTTTGATAGGGATTATATTGAATCTGTAGATCAATTTGGGAGAATTGCCATCTTAATGATATTAAGTCTTCCAATTTATGAACTTAGGATGTCTTTGTATTTACTTAGGTCTTCTTTAATTTCTTTTTTTTTTTAAAGAGATAAGATCTCACTCTGTTAGCTCACTGTGAACTCCTGGGCTCAAGCAGTCCTTCCACTTCAGCCTCCCAAGTAGCTAGGACCACAGGTGCCACCACACCCAGCTAATTCGCGGGGGAGGAAGGGTAGAGATGGGGTCTCGCTATGTTGCCCTGGCTGGTCTCAAACTGAACTCAAATGATCCTCCCACCTTGGCCTCCCACAGTGCTGGGATTACAGGCATGAGGCAGTGTGCCTGGCCTTTCGTGTCTTTCATGTTACCGGTTTTAAGCAGAAGAATATCATGATTTGATTTATACTTTAAGAAGATTACTCAGTAGTGGCTGGGCGAGGTGGCTCACGCTTGTAATCCCAGCACTTTGGGAGGCTGAGGCGGGCAGATCACAAGGTCAGCAGTTCGAGACCAGCCTGGCCAACATGGTGAAACCCTGTCTCTACTAAAATTACAAAAATTAGTTGGGCGTGGTGGCGGGCACCTGTAATCCCAGCTACTCAGGAGGCTGAGGCAGAAGAATCGCTTGAACCCGGGAGGCGGAGGTTGCAGTGAGTCGAGACCACACCAATGCACTCCAGCCTGGATGACAGAGTGAGAGTCTGTCTCAAAAAAAAACGAAGATTACTCAGTAGTGTGGAAAAATAATTCATGGGCAAAGAGACGCTATATGAACAAGGGCAGAGACAAAGAGGAAGTCACTCATTACATAAATATTTATGGACGGGACTTGGTGATTGACTTTATGTAGAAAGGGAAGAGTAAAGAACAACTCCCAGGTTTGGGCTTGGGTACATCACGACGCCACCAATTGAGATAGGAAAATATAGTTTAGGGGGAAAGATGAAGTGATCAGTTTGTGCCTGCTGAGCTTCAGGTGGTGAAGGGACACCCAGGTGGAAAGGTAAGGTAGTCGGATATCTGAGTCCAATGCTAAGAGGAGAATCTAGTCTGGGAATAGTGATTTGACACTCATCATATAAAAGGAGAGCTGTGACAGTGCACAAGCCAACTGATGGGAAAAGTAAAGGAAGCAGAAAGGACGCACAGCAAAACTAGGAATTCCAAGGCTGAGTTGATGAAAAAAGTCCACAAAAGGAGACTGAGAAGGAACAACCAGAGAGGCAGGAGGAAGCTCCAGAAAGAGACGCAGGGAGAGTGGCTAATAATAACAACTTAAGGACTGAAATGCTTCCTTCGGAATTAGCCAAATTAGAAGTCACTGGTGACCCTGGCAACGACTCTTTTGCTGAAGCTGAAGCCACGCTGCTGTGAACTGAAGAGGAAGTGGGAGTTGGGAAGGTGGAGACAGCAAATAAAGATAACTCATTCCACATGTTTGCAGGGGGAAAGGAAAAGAAGTGAAAAAGCAGTAACTAGGAATGTAAAGAGGGTCAAGAGGAGGTTGTGCTTTTTAGGACAAAAGAGACTTGGGTGAGTTTATAGGCTGAGGAACGAAAGCAGATGAAAGGCAGAGGATGAGGGATAGAGAGTCCTTGTAGAGCTGGGAGGAGTAAGGAGGGAGAGGATTGATTTTATTTATTTTCTTTTAACCCTGCTTGATTCTACACTGATTTTTAAAATTTTTTTTATATGGGCCGGGTGCAGCGGCTCGCACCTGTAATCCCAGCACTTGGGGAGGCCGAGGTGGGTTATCACCTGAGGTCAAGAGTTCAAGACAGCCCGGCCAACATGGCAAAACCCCATCTCTACTAAAAATACAAAAATTAGCCGGGCTTGGTAGCGGGCACCTGTAATCCCAGCTACTTGGGAGGCTGAGACAAGAGAATCGCTTGAACCCAGGAGGTGGATGTTGCAGTGAGCCAAGATGGTGCCAACTGCACTCCAGCCTGGGTGACAGGGTAAGATGCCGTCTCAAAAAAGAAAACAAACAACAACAAAAATTTTTTTTCTATGGAGGTGAGAGGACTTAGAACAGTGCTTTTCTGACGTTAATGTGCATGCATATGAGTTACATATCTCAAATCTCCCCCCTCTCTCCATCTTGACAGCTACCATTCTGGTCCAAGTCCAAGTCCCCCTACAGGCCTCATCTCTCACTGGGACAACTGAGCTGGACTTCAGATGCTCAGTCCAGCATCTGTGGTTTAGGCTTGGTGGTGAAGAGGCCAGGACAGGGCTAACTGAATGGAAGAAAACAGAAGGGGCCAGCATGGGGAGTCCGAATACGGGCATGCTGCTGGGGAGGACTTGGTGATGCTTGAGGTTGGGATTTCAGAGAAGGCTGTTCTAGGCGTGGCTCTGGAGAGAATAGCTACAGTCATGTGAAGGCCACTGAGGATGGCAAGGAAGGACCCTGGGACATTCACACGGATAAGCAGGACATTAGGACAGAAACCCAAGTCCCGGATGGATGAAGGGAGATGACAGGGAAGACAGAAGATGCAGTGAAGATGAAGGTGATGGGGAGGCACAGCAGAGTAGGGCCAGGCAGCAGAAGTCTCAGAGGAGAAAAAAAAAGATAACATATGCACACAGAAAACAAAACAAAACAAAACATAAAGCCAGGCACAAGCCTATAATCACAGCACTTTGGGAGGCTGAGGTGGGAGGATTGCTTGAGGCCAGGAGTTCAAGACCAGCCTGGGCAATATAGTAAGATCTTGTCTCTACGGAAAAAAAAAAAATTAGCCTGGTGTGGTGGCGTGTGCCTGTGGTCCCAGCTACTTGGGAGACTGAGGTGGGAGGACTGCTTGAGTCTCGGAGGTAGAGGTTGCAGTGAGTCGACATTGAGCCATTGAACTCCAGCCTGGGTGACAGAGTGAGACTCTGTCTCAAAAAAAAAGAGGGGGGGTGGGGGTCATTGTGGCTCACGCCTGTAATCCCAGCACTTTAGGAGGCCAAGGTGGGCAGATCACCTGAGGTCAGGAGCTCAAGACCAGCCTGGCCAACGAGGTGAAACCCCGTCTCTACTAGAAAATACAAAAATTAGCCGGGTGTGGTGGCTTCTGCCTGTAGTCCCAGCTATTTGGGAGGCTGAGGCAGGAGAATCACCTGAATCCAGGAGGCAGAGATTGCAGTGAGCCAAGATGGCACCTGCACTCCAGCCTGGGTGATAGAGCAAGACTCCGTCTGGAAAGAAAGAAAAGAAAGAAAGAAAGAAGGAAGGAAAGGAAGAAAGAGAGAAAGAAAGAAGGAAAGAAAGAAAAGGAAGGAAGGAAGGAAGAAAGAAAAGAAAGAAAGAAAGAAAGAAAAAAAGAAAAAGAAAGAAAGAGGGAAAGAAAGAAAGGAAGGAAGGAAGGGAGAGAGAGAGAGAAAGAAAGAAGAGAAAAGAAAGCAAGGAAGGAAGGGAGGAAGGGAGGAATGGAGGGAGGGAGGGGGAAAAGAAAGAAAGGCACAAAAAACTTCCAAAATGTGAATGGAGGTACAAAGTCTCCCTCTGACGCGTAGGCTGGAGTGCAGTAGCACGATCTTGGCTCACTGCAACCTCTGCCTCCCAGGTTCAAGCGATTCTCCTGCCTCGGCCTCCCAAGTAGCTGGGACAACAGGCACGTGCCACCACGTTAGCTAATTTTAGTATTTTTAGTAGAGATGGAGTTTCACCTTGTTGGCCAGGCTGGTCTCAAACTCCTGACCTCAGGTGATCCACCTGCTTTGGCCTCCCAAAGTGATGAGATTACAGGCATGAGCCACCGTGCCCCGCCTGATTTCTGCTTTATACTTTTCTGTTTTTCTCTCAATTTTTCTATAATGAGTTTTTTTTTCCAGACATGTAAAAGAATACAAAAATTAATGTAACAAACACTCCTATTCACACCATCTAGAATCCATAATTGTAAACATGTCATATTTGCTTTTAAAAAAATTTTAGAGCTATAGTGAAAGTCTCCTTTAACTGCCTCTTCTTCTCTCAGACAAGCACGGTCAGTTGGTTTTTAGTTTTATATACAGATATATACATACATAAACTAGAATCTGGTACAGTTGTGTGTGATGGCTTTACTTACATGGAGGAACAGTTCTTAAAATCAGGGAGGGATGGCAACCTTCTTTAAATTGAGGAGGGGATGCACAGGGACTGGCAGCCTGAACTCACCTCCCCAGCTAAGCAGCCCCATGGGAGCCCCTGCCCTAGGGAGATCCAGCTCCCAGCTAAGTGCACGGGCCACACCTGGTTGTTAAATGTACCAGGAAGATAATTGCTATTTGTATTTCTCTGACTAGCTTCCAATGAACTTTCATATCTCACAAGTCATTTATGGCTCAAAAAATCTGGGAAGCCTGGAAAGAAAATCATTATCCCCATTTGACAGATAGGGAAACTGAGGCCCAGAAAATGGCAGTGAGCTGCCAGGATATCACAGTGAGTTGATGGAGGATAAGGAACTAGAGCTCAGACCTGGAGTTCTTTCCAGAACCTCAGGCCAGCGTGCAGAGGGGTGGAGCAGAGGCCAAGCCTTGCCTCTGCTGGACTTTGGCCACATGGCAATAAGGAAAAGAAGTGGCAATAAGGAAAAGAAGTGGCAAAACTTCAGACCACTGAGGTTGGCTGATGGCTGGGAAATTATGGTCTGGAGAGAAGCAGGTGGAAAGTTTTCCTTCCTCAGAGGTCCCAGAGGGCAGGCACATTCCTGGGGACTGTGGCTCTTGCCACCCCCAACACACAGACACTCAGAAGTCAGGAGCAGCCTCACAGTCAGACAGGTCCAGGTTCAAGTCTCAGCTTTACCACTGATGTATGTTGTAGGGTCTTTAAAAAGTCCTTTACCTCTCTGGGTCTCAATTTTCTCATCTGTAAAATGGAGTGATTATCTTTAATTCTGTGTTGTTCCAAGGATAAAAGAGAATCATCATCTATGCATCTGGAAACAAAAGCATTTAAAAGGTCCCCAACCTAATTCCAGAAGGCTCCAGCAGGAGTTAGAGTCAATAGGACTGCCTGACACTGACTGATAGAGAAGCCACATCCATGCACACACATGAGGTTTGACATCGGCTTTGCAGTGACCACCTGCGCTCTCCGGGGCAGCCCCTGGGAGATGGGCATTGGCATCACAAGCTGTTGGTGAAATGAGGGCAGGGCAATGGTGATGAAGGGGCCCTTCTTTTCTTTTTCTTTTTTTTTTTCTTTTTTTTTTTTTTTTTTTTTTTGAGACAGAGTTTTGCTCTGTTGCCCAGGCTGGAGTGCAGTGGTACAATCTCGGCTCACTGCAACCCCTGCCTTCCGGGTTCAAGGGATTCTCCTCCCTCAGCCTCCCGAGTAGTTGGGATTACAGGCGCCTGCCACCATGCCCAGCTAATTTTTGTATTTTTAGTAGAGATGGTGGTTTTGCTATGTTGGCCAGGCGGATCTCGAACTCTTGGCCTCAAGTGATCCACCTGCCTTGGCCTCCCAAAGTGCTGGGATTACAGGCATGAGCCACTGCGCCAGGCCGGCCCTTCCTTTCTTTTCAACAAAACCAAGGCATGAATTCATTTTAAGACTCCAACTTCAACCATACAGCCATGTGTAAAACAAAAAGCAAAATCCTTCCCCTCACTCTCCTGCATCACTCTTGGTTATCACTTTGGTGCCATTGCTTGCTATTAGGAACAGTTTGTCCACAAACACCATTAAATGCATGCATATCTTTGCACTCTGGTGCGTAGGATAAAGATCTACAAATGGAATTTCTGGGCCACATTTACAAGTGTCTGAACATTTTTTTTTTTTTTTTTTTTTTGAGACGGAGTCTCACTCTGTCACCCAGGCTGGAGTATAGTTACCCGATATTGGCTCACTGCAAGCTCCACCTCCCGGGTTCACGCCATTCTCTGGCCTCAGCCTCCTGAGTAGCTGGGACTACAGGCCCCTGCCACCACACCGGCTAATTTTTTTTTTTTGTATTTTTAGTAGAGATAGGGTTTCACCATATTAGCCAGGATGGTCTTGATCTCCTGACCTCGTGATCCACCCACCTTGGCTTCCCAAAGTGCTGGGATTACAGGCGTGAGCCACCGCACCCGGCCACAAGTGTCTGAACATTTATAATATGAGTAAGTACTACCCAAATTGCCCTACTAAAAGATTGTCTGAGGACATCAACATTCCGATGCCAGCCCGATGTCTTCATAAACTGCCCCCATCTTCCCTTCCACCTGACAAATCTGTCTCCCCACGCGGAATTCCCTGCACATTATCCCCCTTCAGACAGCAGGTGACAGGGAAGCAGCTCTGCTGGGGGGGTCACCAGATGGGATGCCCCACGGGGCTTCCTAAGAGAAATGGCTCCACTCCCTCCCATGGTGTTAATGCGTTCTCCAAACTCCAGAGGCTCTACACCTGACCCAACTGCCCAACACGCACAGCGCCGCAGGTGTCAGCACAGGTGTGCAGAAAGACACACAGACAGTGGACAGACCCCAGGACAGGCTCCAACCAAGCACCCAGAGACAGCCAGCCAGCCCCTGGCCTCTGGGACACTGCCCAGTGGAGTAAGTGGGGCAAGCTGTGAACAGATGTTGTCCAGTTCCCACAGTAAGGGCCTCCAAGGACCGAGAGAGCCCAGGGAGGTGGCCATAATGTGGCCACTCTACAGAACTTGGGCACAGAGACCCAGGGGGATTCCAGGCTCCTACCTACTCCACCACTTCCAGCTGGTGGTCTTAGGTGAGTGGTCTGTGGTCTCTGAACCCAAAGGTGCAGGCAAGGTACCTCCACCAAAGGGATGCTGAGACTAACAAGGGACCTCACTGGGGTCCATCCTGACACATTAAAGGGCTCAGCAACCCAGAGCAGTACTAATAAAGCTCTTACTATGTGCTCTTGCTAGGTCTACACTTTGTCCATAAAGACAGTCTGGAGAGTTTCCAAAGCGTGTTGTTGTTGTTTTGTTGTTTTGAGACGGAGTGGCAGGATCTCAGCTCACTGTAACCTCTGCCTCCCGGGTTCAAGCTTTTCTCCTGCCTCAGCCTCCAGAGTAGCTGGGAGTATAGACTTGCCCCACCACATCCGGCTAATTTTTGTATTTTTAGTAGAGACGGGGCGGGTGGGGGGGCTTTCACCATGATGGCCAGGCAGGTCTCGAACTCCTGACCTCAGGTGATCTGTCTGCCTAGGCCTTCCAAAGTGCTGAGATTACAGGCATGAGCCGCTGCGCCCGGCCGAAAGCGCTTTCTTACCTAATTTTTGTATCCTGTTTTGTCTCACCACGACCTTAGAGGACAGGAATTATCCCTGATTTTCCAAGGACGGAACTGAGGCCCTCCCGACCAAGAAGGAGACGTAAAGCGCCTTTTTCGGCGTGGAAGACAAGACTCGCGGGCGGTAAAGGTAAGCGCAGAGAGGGGAGGCGATTTGCCTGAGGTCATACAGCAGGCAGGGGCAGACCCCAGTCCCCAGCAGCTGCCCCTCTCCGTCCCAGCCTTGGGCCCCGGGGCTTTCCGCCCAAGCGCCACACCCAGGTCACGGTAACCACAGCTACGCGTGCAGCCCCCAGCTCGCCCGCGGGCCCGCGCGGGGCGGCTCCTCAGAGCCTCAGTTTCCCTTTGTAGAGCGGGCCCGCCGCCGCGGGTGGGCTGAGGGAGGGCGGCTCGGCGCCGGGCGGGCCGGGCGGGGCGGCGCCTGACTCAGCGGGCGGGCCACCGGCTGCTCAGCCGGTCCGACCGGCCGGGAAGCGCACGAGCCGCAGGGGCGCTGCGGGGCCGGGCGGCCCGGGGGGTGACGGGAAGGGAGGCCGGCCCAGCACCGCCCAGCCCCGGGCTCCGGGCGGGAAGTGGGCGAGCGCGGCGGTGCGGGACGCGCGGGCGACGGGCCAGCGGGATGGGAGCAGGGTCCCCCGGCGGCCCGCAGCCTCTGGAGCCGCGCTGAAGCCGGGGGCGGGACCAGCGCGGAGCCGACATGTGTCTGCGCCTCGGTGAGCGACGGGGGACGCGCGGGAGGCCCCGAACCACCCCAACCCTCCCACGGGAGCGGAGCACTGAGCCCGGAGCCCGAGCCCCCAGGGGGCCAGGCCACCTGCTCTGCCTCTAACTTACTACGAGGCCGGGGGCGGGTCACTTTCCTCTCTGGGCCTCAGTTTCCCCAGCAGTGAAATGGAGGGAGGAGCGCTGCAGGTGTCTTCTCGATGTGGCTGTAGCGTCTCTTACCCTCGCCCTCTCTTGCCTTTCCTGCGGAGGCGCACGACTGCCCTCGGGGACCCCCGGGTGGGCGGCAGAGGAGACGCTGGAGAGAGCAGCCCCATCTTACCCAGAAGGGACCCCGGGGCCAGGCCTCAGCTTCCCCAGCCTTACAAGGGGCTCCCACTTACATACTCTCCACTCTCCCGAGGCCAGGAAGGAAAGCCGTGGGCAAAAAGGATCAGCAGCGGGGGAGTTGGACTAATGTGCCCCCTCCCTTCATTGCCTGGGCACTGTGATGCTGCTTGTGGGCCGCAGAGTCCTGGGGCATCCCCGCTGTCTAGCCGAGAGACCTTGTGAGCCTCAGTTTCTTTGTCGGTAAGAGGGGGACAGTAGTTCCCACCTCCTAGGACTACTATGAGGATGAGGGCAGCTTCTAAGAGTAAAGCGCTTAGCACCTTGCCGGCTGCGCTGCTATGCGCTCCCGCAGTGGTAAGCTAGAAATGAAGCCAGCTGGGCTTCATCTGGGAGGCAGCACTTTGGGAGGCCGAGGCGGATCGCTTGAGTACAGGAGAGACTAGCCTGGCAAACATAGTGAAATCCGTCTCTACAAAAAATTTTAAAAAAGAAAAAAAAAATTTAGCCCAGCTACTCAGGAGGCTGAGGTGGAAGGATCACCTGAGCCCAGGAGGCAGAGGTTTCAGTGAGCCACGATCAGGCCAGTGGACTCCAGCCTGGGCTACAGAGTGAGACCCTGTCTCCACCAATTTAATTTAAAAAGTCAAGGACTGCTCCAGGCTCAGTCCAGTGCTCCAGGCACAGCCCCATGCTGGCACCGTGCCTCCTCTTTGACCAAAGTCTTGGTCCTGGGATGCTGTTGTTATTGAGCCCAGCCCTGAGCTGGAAGGTAGACACTGAGCTCCCAGGTAGGTAGGTGGGTGGATGGGGTGAGGTGGGTCAGGCTCCTGCGCTGAAGCTGCCGTGCCCCTTCCTGCTTGGCTGGCAGTCCATCTTCACAATGCTATTCCAGTTTCATGGTGCCTGTCCAGCCCATCGTCTGCCCTCTGCTTCTCCTAGACCTAGTTCAGCTCCAGAGGGTCCTGCAGGCTCCAGGGGTCTCAGAGACTGGCTAGACCAATGCCTCCCCATTTTATAGATGTGGAACTTGGGGCCCAGAGGGGAGGGGCTGGTGCACAGTCACACAGCAAGTCTGTGACTGAATGGCCCCATCCCTTCCTGCTCCCTGGACACTGTCTCTTGGCACAACTTGGGACAGATGTCCCAGAGTGTCCAATGTAGAGATTTCAGTTTTTTTAGACGGGGTCTCTGGCTCTGTAGCCCAGGCTGGAGTGCAATGGCACGATTATAGCTCACTGTGGCCTCCACCTCCTGGGCTCAGAAGATCCTTCTGCCTCAGCCTCCTGAATAACTGGGACTAGAGGCATGCACCACCATGCCTGCCTAATTTTTTATTTTGATCTTTTTGGTAGAGATGGGATCTTGCTATGTTCATCAGGCTGGTCTTGAACTCCTGGCTTTAAGTGATTCTCCCACCTTGCCCTCCCAAAGTGCTGGAATTAGAGGCATGACCACTTTTTTTTTTTCAGCTGCAGAGCTACCATATATTAAATATGACCAAACCGCTCTACCACAGATGAGGAGACGGAGGTCTAGGAAGGGACTCAGAGTCACATCCCATCAGAAGCAGCTAAAGAAGGGGATGTTTAGTTCTAGGGCCTGACCACAGTCTTTAAGTCTCAGAGCTGGCTCTAGTGAGGGGCTGGCAGGGCCAGGGGGTGTGGTGTGTCTCCTTGAAGGCAGAGCTAGGACTTATGGGCAAATTTCAGAGAGCAGGTTGGGAGCTGGCATGTGCAGGTAGGGCTGGACAGCTACTTGGCCACTGAGAGCATCTGAATGAGTCCCAGTGTTCTTTTGATCCCAGCTTCCCCCACTCACTCCATCCTGCCAGGTTCCCCCTGCACTGAGATCTTGCTTTTCCCAGTACCCTCAGGGTACGCCACACTTTCCCATCCACTTCCTCATGGACCCACTAAGAGGCAAGGTTCTTCTTCCTATTTTACAGATGGGGACATGGAGACTCAGAGCCTTGAGTTACCTCCCCAAGTCACCTGGCTCTGGGCAGTTCAGTTCAGCAGCAGTGTCAGCATCTGCTGTGTTCCAGGCCCTATCCACAAATCTGAGTACCAAGCAGGGCCCAATTCCTGCCCAATGAACTGGCTCCTTGTGGCCTGGAGAGTGACTGTGGAGCTCACCGTGGTACCCCAGGGCCTGGCACAGAGCAGACACTCTGTGAACACGTGTAGTGAACACACGAATCAGTGAATGGGGAGTTTAGTGGAAGGATCTCAAAGTCTAGAGCTAGAGACCTGAGCTAGCGCCCCCCACTCATGACGTTGAACACTAACAAGCGCTACTGCTAAGAGCCACCTGTATGCTTGCCCAGCCCTAGAGTCCCAAGGATTCTCACAAAGGCATCCCGAACCCCTTTTATGGATGAGGAGACCAAGGCTCAAAGAAGACAAGTTACTGGCTCCAAGTCATCCAGAAATACGTTTAGAACCCAATGTCCATCACTAGGGCCAGGGCCTCAGCTTCCCCTTCTGCCCAGCAGGATAAGCCCCACGCACAGCCCTGACATAGCTGTCCCCCACAGGAGGCCTGAGTGTGGGCGACTTCCGGAAGTTGCTGATGAAGACAGGCCTGGTGCTGGTGGTGCTGGGCCATGTGAGCTTCATCACAGCTGCCCTGTTCCATGGCACAGTGCTGCGCTACGTGGGCACCCCCCAAGATGCGGTGGCTCTGCAGTACTGCGTGGTCAACATCCTCTCTGTCACTTCCGCCATCGTGGTATGGCCAGGCTGGGAGGGTGGTTGGTGGGATGAGGCTGGAGGGGGCTTGAAGGGTCTTCAACAGGTCCCCACCCAGAGCCTGTGGTGGTAAGCAGAGAGCCTCAAGGACTAACCCTTTGTCTGCCACTTACCAACTGCCCAAGTCACTCAACTTCTTCATCTATAAAATGGAGATGGTAACAGTGTTTACCTCTGAGGGTCCTGATGGGTACTGATGAGATCATCTACACAAAGTGCTTAGCACAGTGTCTGGCATGTTGTTAGCGCCCACTACTGTGAGCTAAGATGATTATTACATCGAGGAATATCCACAGCACCACTGGACAGAAGAAAGGAACAGGAGGTGAGCTTGGGAGGGTGCCAGAGGGTTTCACAGAGTGCAGGCCTCTGACCTGGGTATTGACGGATGAGCAGGAGTTCAGAGACAGGCTGCCATGACCAGAACCTACGTATTGGCATGCTGAGGCTAGTATAGGCAGGAAAGGAAGCTGAGATGGCATTCCGAGTACAGAGAACGGGAGACTGGAAGGTTGGAGGTGGAAATGGCTAAGATCTGTTCTGGAGATTCTGAGAAAACCAATTTGACAGGAGCTTAGCACTAGGCCTGGTCTGTAGCAACTGCTCAATGAATGGTAGCCACGGTTGTGACCGGATATCAGTACCTGTTTGACTAGCACATGAATGGAGGGGTCTGGTAGTCTCAAGCTCTTTCCTGCCGGTCAGCACAAGTGGCCACAGCCTGGGGGGAAGATCCTCCCTCACATCAGTGTCTGAGTTCCATCCCTGCCTCCTCCTGGCTGAGGGACTTATTTCTCTCTCTAGGCCTGTTCCTCCCTTGCAAAATAAAGCTCAGACAGCCTGCTGGCCTCAAGGCTTGGGAGAATGGGGGTCATAGGTCCCAGCAAGAAGGAGAGGCTCTGTTGGTGGGACAGGGCTGAGCTGGGCGGATGTGTGCAGGGTCCTTGGAGTTCCTCTGACTAATACTGTTGCGAGCAAGGCAGGGAAGGCAGTGAGCTCAGGGCGAGGAGGTCCACCAGGATGGGCTTTGAGCTGGACCACTTCAGCCTTCCCCTCACTTACTCAGTTAATCCTCGCTGCTCCCAGTAACTGGGGGCCATTATTATCCCTGTTTCACAAAAGAGGAAACCAAGACTCACGGATTCACCCAACCTCCTGCTGATACACAGAAGCCAAACCGGATTGGAACCTATTTGTGTCTGACACCAAAACCAGTGTCCTTTCTGTCAGCTCATCCTGCAGAGTGGGGCTAAGCCCACAGAGATTGCGGCACTCTGTCGTGGCTCTCATGTGAACTAAAGACATGCTAGGCCTGGAACCCAGGACCCCGTCATACCACCTGGCTCAAATGGGTCCGGCCCAAGCCTGGTCCAGTGAGGAACATCAGGAGGAAGGCTGGCTGGGTGGACCCCAAAGATCCAGATGGCAGCTGTTGGGCTCAACTGTGGGGTAGCCCCACCTTTTGGGATCAAGGCTGGTTAGGGAAACGTGTGCAAACCTGAGCAGGGCTTGCAGGATCCACACGGGCAGAGGAGCAGGAAGGGTGTTCCTGGTGAGAGGGTGCGTGGGCAGCGTCCTGAGCAGGCTGTGTATGGGCATCCACATCCAGAGCAGTGAGGGAGGAAGGTAGCCCAGGTAGGGCTGAGAAGCCAGCAGGGTTGGGGCTGGGGTCTGGTCACTGAGAGCCTGGAATCATTGAAAATACTCCCAGAGATTTAAAATTCTACTCCATAACATGTCTTGGTTTGTTTCAATGTAACAATTTTGATTTTAGTTCCTTGCTAACTGGGTTAGTTTCTCCCACAATCTTTTTCATTCCAGAAAGGGGTGTCCCATGCATACCCTGGCATGCCCCGGTGGCCCCAGGATACATGAGCCTGCTTGAGACACAGCCTTAGGCAGTGGGGACTCATGGATAGTTGTAGAGAGGGAGTGACTGTTTTAGAAACATCATGTCAGGCTGGACTATAAGGAGGCAGATGGAGATGTGAGGCCCAGGCTAAGCAGCGGGTGAGGGGTGGGGGAGTCTGGAGGGCAATGGTTGGCGCCGGTGAGATCATTATCCCAGAGTGGCCCTGATCCCCCTGCCCCTGCTCCTCTAGCCAAGGAGTCAGGGCTGACTTGAGCCTTCCCTACAGGTCATCACCTCAGGCATCGCAGCCATCGTGTTGTCACGCTACCTCCCCAGCACCCCCCTGGTACGTGGTGCCTCCTGGGATGCGGCTGTGAGGGAAGGGTAGGGACAGCAGCCACCCGCCAAGAGCCTGGCCTCCTTGGAGGCGGTAAGGCTGACCCTCAGGGAGGTCAGAGCTGCCCATGGGGGCCAAGCACGACACCCATTGACCAGTGGCCTCCCCCGTCCAGCGCTGGACAGTGTTTAGCTCGAGCGTGGCCTGTGCTCTCCTCTCTCTGACCTGTGCCCTCGGCCTCTTGGCCTCCATCGCCGTGACCTTTGCCACCCAGGGCAAGGCGCTGCTGGCTGCCTGCACTTTTGGGAGCTCTGAACTACTGGCCCTCGCACCTGACTGTCCCTTCGACCCCACACGCATTTATGTGAGTACCTAGGCCTGGAGTAGGGGCACCAGGCCCTCGCACGGGTGGGAAGGGCTCTTGGAATCCACCCTCCACCCCCAACTCCAGCCAGCCATCTCTGCCCCATGCCCCGCAGAGCTCCAGCCTGTGCCTCTGGGGCATCGCCCTAGTGCTCTGCGTGGCGGAGAACGTCTTTGCTCTGCGCTGCGCTCAGCTCACCCACCAGCTGCTGGAGCTGAGGCCCTGGTGGGGGAAAAGCAGCCACCACATGGTAAGTTCCCTCCACAGCCCTGACTCCGTGGATTTCCTGGGAGCCCCTGCCAGGGTGCCCAAGCTGCTCTGCCCCACCCCTATGTATGGGCCCCCACCTTGAGAAATGGGGCAAAAGTTTTCTCCCCAGGAGCAAAGGGAGAGGCCTGGAGGCTCGGAGAGGTGAGATCTCCCAGCAGAGTCACACACACTGACACCTGGCTCTCCTAGGGCCCAGGATGAGTCTTGAAGGAGGGGCAGGGGTGTCTGGGCTCGCACTGAGGGCATTCCAAAGGTCAGGCCTGGCTCTTGCAGTGGAGTGGGTAGTGATGCCCCTTTGCCCCCAGAGATCCTTCCAGCCCTCACCTCCTTCCATTTCCCGGATGTCCTGGAGGAGGAGACCCAGGCTGAGAACCAGTGGGTCTGGCAGCCTCCTGTGTCTCTGCAGATGCGGGAGAACCCAGAGCTGGTGGAGGGCCGTGACCTGCTGAGCTGCACCAGCTCTGAGCCTCTGACCCTCTGAGAGATGATATCCTGCCCAGGCCCCATGGCCACCAGGACCCTGTAAGCAGCTCTGCTCTGTGACCAGGCCAGGATTCCTGGAGCTGGCCTGAGAGGGCTCAATGGACCCTCGGGGAACCCAAGTGGGGCTTTCAACCCTCTCCCCCACCACCCAGCCCACTGCACTGAAATGAGACTTTATTCTGAAATTATTAAAAAGAACAGAGATGCTCCATCTGGCTGCATGCAGGGGGGGCGGTTGGGGGGACAGAGGGGAGGACAGGGGCTCAGCCGGGGGGACCGTGTCTCTTTCCCACGCAGAACACTGTGCATGGGGCTCTGGGTGCATCTGCCCATCTGTCTATGGGCCTGTGTGTGTGTGAGAGGCCAAACACAGAGAGCTCCGTGGGTCTGTGTGTATCAAAGTGCTAAAAGGCAGGCGGGCTTTCTGGGACCCACAGCTGGTGGGCTAGTATCCTGGAAGGTTTCATTTGGTGGCTTGGCCTAGGGACCAGCAAGGGCTGGGGTGGGAAGGGCTGAGGCCCTTCTGCAGGGAAGGGTGGCTCAGGGAAGCCTCTTTCTCCAACTCCACACCCCTAGAATCCTTCTCTCCCCTCCAGATAAAAAGGCTCCTCCCCTGGGCATGACTCCCCCCACCCCCCAAGCTGAGACCTGCAAGACAGGGACTGCCCCTTTGGGGGAGGAGTCTGGCCTCGGGGCTGGTGGGTGGGTAAGGGGGCCTGACTGAGGGGCAGACCAACCCAGCCTGTGTCTCTATTGTTGCCTCTGGGATTGGGGGGTGCTGACCGCTTACTTGCTTTGGCCTGGGGGTACCGCAGGGTTCCTTTTTCCGGAAGCCCCCCACAGGGCAGACCCGGGGAGAAGGGCTTCCCCAATCTGGCCCCCAGCCAGAATACACACAAGGGAGAGGAAGTTAAGAGCCGGGAGGGGGCCGGTGAAGGGAGGGAGGAAGGGGAACCTGGCTCCTCTCAGAACTGGGAGGCGCTGCTGGGGTCGCACTGCAGCAGACGCACGATGGACGGGTCGCTTTTGGCCCCGCGGATGAACTCCTCCAAGGACAGCTTGCCTGCAGGGCGAGGGGAGCGGTGATGGGGAAGGAGGCGGCAGCCTATCGAGGGGAGGCAGAGCGGGAAAGGGAGGGAGGGAGGGAGAGAGGGAAAGGCGCCCGCCCCGTCCACCCCGTCCCGCCCCTGCCCCTCACCGTCGTTGTTTGTGTCCATTTGGCGGAAGATTTTCTCAGTTCTCTTTTCCGGGGTCGACTCGTCCTCCGGCATCTTCATCACGGACGAAACCATCTTGTAAATGGCCTGGGGGCGGGAGGGGAGGCGGGGAGTGAGAGGAGCCTGCCCGAGCCCCCACCCGCAAGATTCAGAGGCGCCCCCGGGCTCTCTGACGTTTGCTGCCCCCGCCTGGGCAAGGTGGAGTGGGGAATCACGGAGGCGTGGGGAGCCGAGGGCTTCGGGAAGGCGTGTCCGGGAAGGCCTCCCAGAAGAGGGGGCTATCGGGCGGGCCCTGCCGCGCTCCCTTGGAGGGCTGGGTGGGAAAGGAGCAAAAGCTCCGAGCGGGCGCCGGGAATCTGGGGGCGCAGGGGGTCAGGAGAGATGTTGGAGGACACCGGGGCCCGACAGTGGAGGGCCTGGAGCGGCAGGCTGAGGAGCGCGTGCCCGGGACGCGGGTCGGGGGTAAGTACCGGGCTGGCACCCGGGCCCAGGGCGGCCCGCGGTCGGTGGTCGAAAGGGGGCGCCGGGCCAAGGGGTCGGCACTGCGCTGCGGGGCCGTCTGCGGCCGGCAGGGGGCGCGGCGTGGGCTGGAGGGCCAGAGGCAGCTGGGCCCAGAGGGGCGGGGAACAGTATGCAAATGAATGCAAATGAGCATCTGCAGCGGGCAGGGACCGCCAGGCTTGGCTAGGCTGGGCTGGGCAGAGTGCGGCAGCCGCCACGTGCAGTAGCTCCCGAGGCGACGTGAAAGAGAGTTCTTGCGCTAAATGTACCGAGCACGTAGGGCTTGGCCTGTAGCTTGGGTCGCAGTGCCCTGGAGCTCAAGGACGGAACCTGTCTCCTCAATCTTCCAGCTTTACCCGACCGACACTTCCTCCAAGAAGCCTCCCTTCTCCCATCCCATAAACTTCTGCTGCCTCAGATCCAGCTTCAGCCTCCACACTGGTCTCTTCCAGCCTCTGTCCCTTGGGTCTCTCCCCCATGCTGCCTCTGAAAGCTCTTTCCAAACACAGATCTCCACTGTTACGTCCCCAGCCCGCACACCACCCCCTCACTCCCGTCACACACAGACCTCCCCTTAGGCCCGCCTTGCACCCAGCTCCTTCTGCTGCCTCCCACTCCTCCTTGGGGCTCAGTTTACAAGCTGTTTTCTTAGCGAGGTCTTCTCCAACCCAGGCTGGGTCAGGGTGCATATGGGCCCAGAGCCTGGCGGACTTTTCCTTTGCAGACATCTCTCCAGAAGTAATTATGTCTTTGCAGGGTTGTTCCTGCAAACTTGGACGTCTAGCTAATGCCCATATCCCCAGAACCTGGCACCAGGCAGGGACTTCCCTATTTAAAAGCCATTGGCACTTCCCACTGCCCTCTGTACCAAGTTCAAACCATTCGGCCCTTGGGATTTAAGATGCTTTACAATCTGTCCACTGCTGACCCTCTTCCATCAGGTCTCCCCTGGCTGGGTGATTCTGCCAACAGCCAAACACCCCTGGCCCTTCAGATTCTCCAGCATTTACAGGCTTTGCCCGGAATAACAATACTAACTACCACTTATCAGGGGCCCGCTCTGTGCCAGGTACTTTACATGCACTATTTCTAAACCTCACACAAGCCCTGAAAAACAGGTATCATGATACTCATTTTCCAGATAAGAAACTGAGGCTCAGAAGGAAATTGATGGTGGAGACTTGATTTGTACCTGTTCCCTCTTAGCTGCTGGAGGTATGCTTGGGTAGTGTGGGGTAGTGACAATCAGCAGGGCCTTTAGCATTAGACCCAGTCTGTATTAACTGCTCAATGAATGGTAGCCACAGTTGTGACCAGTTTATCAGTACCTGTCTGACCAGCACATGAATAGAGGGGTCTGGTAGTCTCAAGTTTCTAAAGTTAGATGGACCTGGAGTGGCGTCCTGGTTGAACTACTCACTAACTGTAGCCTTGGACACATATGTATCTGTGAGCCTCAGTTTCCTCAGATTAAATGAGATTATGTGTGAGGAACCGTGGCTGGCTAGAGTGGGTGGTCAGTAAACAGCAGCTCATATTACAGTCATTATTCATCCTCCACATCCTCAAGTCTTCCCTGCCACTCAGTCCCCTGGTTCCCAGATGACACCTTTACACCCCTGTCACTGAGCTTGTCAGTGTGACCTACACATCTGTCTCCCCCACCAGAGTGGGAGCCCCAAGAGGCGCAGTCTCTTCCTCTCCAGTGTGTCCACTACCTGGCACACGGCTGCGTCTTGAGAAGAACTGGGCCAGTGACCAGTAACCCTGTGATAGCCTTCTCCTGGGCCTCCTAACTAATTGTCTGGAATTGCTGCTTACTCATGGTTTCATGGGAGCCGACTTGTCATTAATCAGGCACTGGGGCTTGCAGAGCTCTGTGTGCACCAGCTGTCTGGGGCCCCCGGGCCGCCATAAAAGAAGCCAGGGCCTGGATAGCAGAGGCCACCAGAAAGGGGTCCTGAGGATGCCCAGGGAATGGGTCTAGCTTGACTGATGCCCTGGGCGTGGTGGCTCCAGCAGGACTGGGGTTTACCATTACACACCAGTGCAACACACTAAGTGGTAAAATGCCAACATCCCTTCAGATTGGTCAGTACCCAGCTGCTGTCCATGTCCGGGTGATCCTCCACCATTCTGGCCACTTGGCCCTACCATCAGGACCCCCAGATCCCCCTACCATCAAGCAACTAAAGGGTCAAATGCCTGGCTCACAGTAGTCCATGGCAAACATTAGGGCTTTCCCCCCTCTAGCCATAGGTATGGGGAGGGCATCACATCTCCACCTGGAGAGCAGGCCCAGACCTTAGCAAGAGGAGAAGCCAAAGTCAAGAGTCCAGCAGTGGCTGGGGCAGCAGTCTGTGGAGCTGAGGGACCAGAAGGGAAAGGATTCAGAGATGCAGAAGGAAAGGGGGCAAGAGCTTGTGCAAAGCTGCGTGAAAGGATTAGTCAGGGCACATTTCAAAGATGCTGAAAAGGCCCTTCTGGCTAGAGCAGAGGATGTGCAGAGGAGAAAATAATAACAGACAATTGCTAATGTCTAACAAGTACCAATTATATGCCAAGCCTTCCACTCAAGTCCTTATCTCACTCTATTCCTGCAATAGCCTTGTGAGGCAGGGGCTTAACACCCCCACTTTACAGGTGAAAAAACCTGTAAAGGCTTAGGAAAAAGGCAGATAAAATAGAACCAGAGCCCTGGCCATCTTCAAGCCTGGGCTGAGGGGATGGGTGGTTTCTGAAATAAAGCTAACATGCAGCACACTTAAACTTGTACTAACAAAAGGCATTTATATCCGGTCCTTAAATCTCCTTGTGAAGTCAGTATCACCGTACAGATGAGCAACCTAAGATTGAAGGCCACTTCCAGAACTGGAAGCCAGACCTCCTGGCTATGAGTCCAGAGCCCTCTCAGTAGACAGCTCTGAGTAGTGGCCAGCCAGAGCTTTTCTCCACTTACGTGCTGTGTGACTTTGGGCATATCACTTCACCTTTCTGAGCCTCATGGGGTTGTTGTAAGTACGCACTGAGCTCATGAGCACCTCACTGAATGCTAGGCTCATAGTGGGCCCTCAATCAATTAGTTAAAAGATGGCTGGGTATCCAGATGGAATGTGGACAGTGGTGCCAGATGGCCCACTCACACAGGCTGTGTGGCCTCAAGCAAGTGCCTTTATCTCTCTGAGCATCCGTTTCCTCTGGTGTAAATGAGGATCAATTAGACATAACTGGACTGTGCTCTGCAGAAGTGTCAATTCATAAAAGATAAAGAAAGGATGAGGAGCTATTCCAGATTAAAGGGGGCTAAAGAGACATGAGAACTAGATGCAATGCATGACCCCAGGTCAGGGCCAAAAATGCTATAAAGAACATTATGGAGACAGTTGGCAAAATTGGAATATGGTTGGTAGATTAGATAATAGCATTGTTTCTATGTTAAATATCCTGGCTTTGGTAATCATATTATGGGTTATATAAGAGAATGTCCTTATTTTTAGGAAATATATCCTAATGTATCCGGGGTAAAGGGCCAATGTTCAGAACAGCAAGAAAATGTTACACACTAGTGTGCGCACACGCACACGCACACTGATAATGATGAAGCAACTGTGGGAAAATGTTAATTGGCGAATCTGGGTAGAGGGTATAGGGGAGTTTTCTCAACTTTTCTTTAAATGGGAAATATTTCCTAAAAACAATTTTTAAAATGGGATTGCAAGAATATCCCCTGCCACCACTTGCCTACGAGATCTGCTGAGAGGATCAAAAGGGGTGGTGGGTGCAAGCTGCCGGGCCCTGTGCCCGGCATTCTGAGGGGCCCAGGGGCCCACCTGCACGATCTCCAGCATCTCCTCCCGGCTGATGTAGCCGTTGCCGTCCAGGTCATACATGCTGAAGGCCCACATGAGCTTCTGCTCCAGGCGGCCGCGCGAGGTCACGCTCAGCGCAATGATGAACTCCCGAAAGTCTATGGTGCCATCGCTGTTGGTGTCAAAGGTGCGGAAGACGTGCTCAGCAAACTTGGAGGCGTCACCATAGGGAAAGAAGTTGGCGTAGATCTTCTTGAACTCATCCACGTTGAGGATTCCTGTGGGGCAGTCCTTGAGGAAGCCCTTGTACCACTCCTGCAGCTCCAGCTCTGAGAACTCCGTGTTCTCCCGCAGGTCCTGCAACATCTCGGGCCGCAGCTTGCTGTTCTGCTTGCCCATGGCCGCTGAGCCAAGTCCCACCTGGGTCCCCAAGGGGGTCAAGGGCAGAGAGGAGTGATCAGGCCCTCCTGGCTACTAGACACTGCTCCAGATGGGTCCCCCTGCCAATAGCCATCCCTGCCTCTTGTTTGGCCCAGTGAAAGAGAGGAACTGGCCCAAGGTCACACAGCCTAGACCCAGGCATCCTGTATCTATGCCATGCTCCACACCATCTCCCTGGACCATACACTTTCCTGGGAGAGGGAGGAAGGGAAGGGGGGTTCACATTTACTGAGGCCCTTCTCGGTGCCGGCCACTAAGCCTTCACAAATGCACATCAATTCACCTTCACAACAGGTTGTATGGGGACTTGCCCCATTTTACAGATGAGAAGGCAGGCTTACCGAGGTGAGGTGGCTGCTTCAGGTCACACAGCCATGGCATTATGAGGCTGACTCCTAGAGTTGCCCACAGAGGTGCAGAAAAACCTTCTGATCCTCCTCCGTCCTACCCACTGCCTTCTCATTGCCTCACATGTGCCTGCTCAGCACTGAATATACCCGCAGCCCAGACACTGCCCTGTTCTCCCTCTGACAGGTGTGCCCAACAAGAGGCAGCAGAGGGAGGTGTTACCGTGGGCTCCAGAGTCAGATCACCTAGATTTGAATCCCAGCTCCTCCTCTTACCAGCTACGTGACCTTGGGCAAGTTCCTTAAACTCTCTCTGCCTTATCTTTAAAGTGGGGTAATAACAGTACTTACCTAAGAGGGTTGTTTTGGGGATTAAATTAGTTAATATGTGTGAAGCACTTAGAACCATGGCTGCATAGATAAGTGCTACATAAGTGTTAAATAAATAAAAATGACTTACATATACCCAGGTGCCACAAAACTCATACAAAAACTGTGCAAACGAATGTATACCGATAACCATATGCTTCATAGCTCACCAGATCCACACCCTAGATCCCATGCCACTCACGTACCAGCCCACGCCCACCCATGGGTCAGCATGCCTCCATACATGACGACATTCCCTCTGCTCCACAACTCACACGAATCGACACATGGCACCACGCACAACTCCCATACCCTGTGCATCAAGACACACCAGCCCACGACCCCACATGTCTCACACATGCCATCACACGCCAACTCGCATGCCGACACCTCTCACATGGCCAGCTGCACGTGGGACCTTCAGGCACCCTTGCCATTTTTCTTTGTTTTCCTTCTGTTTTCCCAGGGGTGCTGCTAGGTCCCAGGAGAGGGAGCTGCAAACCTCCCCAGACCTGCTGGGGGCCCCTTTCCAAGGAGACCCCCCCAAGCCCATCCAAGCCTCCCCAACACTTACCCTTCCTCTAGTCCTGAAAGGTCCCCTGAGTGCAGGTTAGATTGTGGAGGCTGAGTAGAAGGCAATGAAGAGGAAACAGCCAGCCAGTTCTGCACAGGGATGTAGGCATGTGTGCAGGTGACCCCCACCCACTTGGGGCAAGGAGGGGGTTCCTTGTGCATACATGTGCATGAAGCTCTGCACACATGTGAATGGGTGTGTTGTGAGTGCATGTGCTCATGCATGATGTGTACCGCTGGTTTTTGCATTGCATTTGCCTGCCGTGTCTTTCCATCTGTGTCCCTGCATGTGCTTCAGATGTGCATGTGATCAGGTATGCACCCGTCACAGCGTGAGGGAATGAGCCCGTGTGGCCATTTGGAGGACCCGTGTGTGTCCTCGGCGGTGTGTCACATGCATGTTTCTGTAAGTTGGTGCCCCTCCTTTCTAGACCAGCCTCTTATGGCCCAGGCTAAGGACCCACCCGACAAGTGAGTGGGAAAGGGCTAAGGAAATGAGAAGGTCTGGGGCATGTCCCGCACTGCCCTCCTCAAGGTCCAAGGAACTGGGTCACCGGGGTGGGGGCAGAGAGATGCGCGGAGCAGGAGAGCTCCTCCAGTGCCCCCTCCTCCCTGCCACCCTCGGAGTTGCCCCTCCCGGTTGGAAGAAGATTCAGCTGCCCGCAAAGACCTCCAGTCCCCCGTATGGGAAGAACCCCCTCAGCTCGACCTGAGAAGCCAGCCCCGGGGACCCGCTCCAAACCTCCCTCAGCTCTGTCCCCCAGCCCCCGCCTCCATCCGCTCAGCACTAGGACAGCGCCCGGCGCGTGGCCCCTCCTGGAGGGGGCGCTCCAGGGCGGTCGAACGCCGTTCCTAGGGGCCGGCCACTCGGCGGTCAGGACCCTGGAGAGCACCGCGCGCTCCCCGGTCCCCAGCGCCCCCGCCACCCGGGGCAAGGATTCCAGGGAAGCCCGGGAGCGGCGGTGTTGGGAAGCCCTGGACGTGGGCCCCCGGCTCCGGGAACCCCCTGCCCTCATCCCCCGGCCCCGGCTGGAGCTGCCCCCACTCACCCAGCGACGCGGAGACACCGACTGCGCAGGGAAGGCGGCGCTGCTGCGGCGCGCGCGGCAGGGGCGGCAGGAGGGGCGGGCGGGACTGCGAGGGAGACGCCCCGCAGCGCTCACCCGGAGCCCCTCCCCTGGGGGGGGTCCCCGCCAGCCCTGGGGGCTGGGGAGCGGTGCGCTGGGCTCCGCCCCCCACCCCCGCCCCGGAGAGAGAAGGGGACGCCCTCAGTTCCCCGGTCCCCCTCGAGGGAGCACCCTGCCCGGGGAGGAGGACCGCGGCGCCCCTCTCCTCGGCACCTCGGCTGTGGTGGCCGGAATGGAGGGACAGGGTAGTGCCAAGAGGTCTCTCTCCTGAGCCGGGGGCGATCCCAGGCCACTCCGCCCGGCTTCCTTCCCTATACCCACCTGGGCTCTGAGCCGCACGTCGCTTCGAGGGCCGAATTGGCACCCTGGGCACCCTCCCTGCTCCTGCGCCTCAACTCCCAACTAACGGAGCTGGGAGCGTGGAGCGCCCATTCCTCCAGCTACTGAGGTCTTCGGGGTAGGGGGCAGACACGCCCCCTTCCCCACCTCCACCTTGGCGAGCCGGCCCCCATCTCAAACCCACCACTCCAGACCTCACCCCGACCCCCCTCTCAGAATTAATCCCACCTCCCAACTTTGGTGTCAGCTGCTCCTCCCACTCCCCCTTCCAATCAAGGAAACCCCCTCCCTTCCTCCCTCCTCAGCCTCTGATTGTGCAGGCCATGACAGGAGGGCAGAACATCTTCTGCCTGGGGATCCTGTGGCACCTACCCACTGCCTGCCGACTGCACAGCTCCTCTTCAGAGTCGATGACCCCTAGCCCAGCTCCACCTACCCCCAGCCTCAGCAACATTCTCCGCATGCTGGGCTGAGATTTTGTCCTTTTTCCATTTCTAGGGGTTGGTCCTTATTGTCCCCATGAAGAAATGGGCTCAAAGGGGTTAAGTGATTTTTCCAGTGTGTGCGCCCTCGTCCATTCATTCCACAAATACATATAAAACACTAGTTCTGCGGCCAGCATTGTTCTGTCTAGGTAGTGGGACTACAGGTGCAGACAATAAACAATGGACACAATATACATGTCGATATTAGACATGTGTTTTTAAACGTTGGGATTTGGGTGTGGCAGTTAGAATGGTAACTGCCATTGGGGCCATCCAGAGCCTTGGGGCCTATGACAATGACTTTAGGCATTTTATTCCAGATGAGATGGGAAGTCCTGGGGGGCTTTGAGCAGAGTGAGAGGGTGTGACCTCCATGTGGACGGCTTCCTTTGGTTATTATGTCAAGAAGAGACTTTGAGGAGTTGGGGGCAAGGTGGGAGAAGGGGCCATTTCAGGCTGAGAGATGGCCGGGGTGGGTCTGGTTTCTGGATTTACTTCGAAGGTAAAGCCGGCAGCATTTGCCGTCTGCCCAGAGGGCCCTTCTCAGCCCAGAGTTTCTTCAGCATCGGCAGCTCAGCCCCTCCTGGCACCCCAGGGCTCCGCCTCCAGGCTCCCAGACTGAGCCTCTCAAGTCCTCAGAGTCTAGCCTTAGTCCCTCCTGCTTGGAGGCAGGCGGGGAGGTCTCACTTGGAGGAACTGAGGAGCCAGGCTGGGGTGGGGTGGGGACAGCTGGGCTCTCAGGAACACCGGCTTCACTGTGTGCCTTGGCTCTGATGTTGGGACCCCCAGTGGAGGCGTGAGAGACGCCAGATGAGCGTAGGTGGTTCCCAGCTGCCTCCTGCGTGAGGACCTGGGGGCTGGGAGAGACTCGCTGCTCAGCCGCCACCCCAGGGCCCTCCAATGGCAAGCTCCCTCCCATTTCCCCACCAGGCCTGGGGGACCAGCTGTGCTGGGGTCAGGGAGACGGTCCTGCCCTCTCTCACCCCCTCAGCCCCCTCCCCCATCACCCCTTCCTCTCTCTCCTGAGTGGTCTGGATCCTCCTCTTTATCCTTGGGGGACTCGGTTTATCCCCATCTTGGGCTGCTCAGCTCCCTCTCTGCCTTCTCCCCACTTCCCCAGCTCAGCCTCCTGCAGGCTCACCCCCTCAGGGGCTGACTTCTCCCCACCACCACCACCCCCACCACCAACCACCTTTCTTCTTTGAGGGTGACTCTGGTGCCCTGCCTTTGGAGCCCCAGTCTGCGTTCTGTCTCCCCAGTAGATAGGGGTTTTGGAAGGCAAGGCCATGTCTCGCCTCCCCATGAGCCCCTCCTGCCTTTGTCTTTCCCTGCACCTAGACTGTGTAGGTGGTTCTGGAGGCAGAGTGTGGGCCCTAGTGGGTTCTGCTGCTACTTCCCATCAGCCACCTGCACCTTTCAGAGGGACTAAGAAGCATTGCAAGCCCACCCCCCAACAGCAAAAGAAGGTTCAGGGCTCCCCACACTGCACAACGCAGCCCTTGGTCCAAGCCCTAAGATATGGCCATGAAAAGGGCGGCCGAGGGGAAGCTGGGCAGCAGGCCTGGGTCCCTCGCTCTGGACAACCCAGAGCAAGTCTCTTCCCCTTTCTGAGCAGAGAGTTCAGACAGGTGATGTAAGAGTGAATGAATGAGGCCTCCTGACCCTGGAAGCCTCTTGTGTGTGGGGCGGTGTCCTTGCTGGTGATACTTAGTCCCTCCCACCTCAGACTGAGGCGCCTAGGAGGAGGGAGAGGCAGGGGTGGGGTAGAAGCGGAGGCAGGTAATTGAGAGAGCCAGGCAGTGGCAGGGTCCATGGAAGGGCGAGCAAGTTCCAGGGAAGGGGAAGTCCCCAGCATCTGAGGAGGGAGGAGAGGGGCACGTAAATCGGCCGACTACCCTCCTCTACCACTACCAAGGGAGGGACAGAACTGCTCCTGGGATGCCAGAGAGAGAGACGTGATATCTCAAGCACCTACAGTGTGTAGAGTTCTCGGCACACGTCACCTCACTGGATCTTCAATGATCCTGAGGAATCAATAATGTTAACTGCCATTTTACAGATAGGAAAACTGGGGCTCAGAGAAGTAAAGTCACCTGGCTGAGGTGACACAGCAAGAAAGCAACAGTGTCAGAATTTGAACCCAGTTCTGGCCAAGTGTGGCGGTTCACATCTATACCCCCAGCACTTTGGGAGGCTGAGGAGGGAGGATCACTGAAGGCCAGGAGTTCAAGGTCAGCCTGGGCAACAAAGTGAGACCCCATCTCTACAAAAAAATGCAAAAATTGGCTGGGCGCGATGGTTCACACCGGTAATCCCAGCACTTTGGGAGGCCGAGGCGGGTGGATCACGAGGTCAGGAGATCAAGACCATCCTGGCTAACATGGTGAAACCTCGTCTCTACTAAAAATACAAAAAAATTAGCCGGGCATGGTGGTGGGCGCCTGTAGTCCCAGCTACTCAGGAGGCTGAGGCAGGAGAATGGCGTGAATCCGGCAGGCAGAGCTTGCAGTGAGCCGAGATTGCACCACCGCACTCCAGCCTGGGGGACAGAGCAAGACTCCGTCTCAAAAAAAAAAAAAAAAAAAAGCAAAAATTAGTTGGGCATGGTGGCAGGCGCCTGTAGTCTGAGCTACTTGGGAGGCTGAGGTGGGAGGATTGCTTGAGCCCAGGAATTTTGAGGAATTTGAGCTATGATTGCGCCACTGCACCCCAGCCTGGTCAACAAAGCAAGACCCTGTCTCTAAAAAAAGAAAAAATTGAACCCAGTTCTGTGTGACTCAGGAGCCCAGGCCCTCTCTGGAAACCTCTCAATGAAGTGGGTGAAGGTGGCCCCTCCCCAGCCTCCTCAGAGGCCCAGCCACCCTACTCCCCCACCCCCTACCCCCCACCCCCCACCTTGTTGCCTCTTTGGTCCCAAACGGTTTGGAAAATCCTGACGGGAGCAGATGGTGGGACAGATGGAGGGAAAAGCATTTTGGGGCTGAATTACACAAACAAACATTGAAAAAGTGATTAAAACCCCAAGCCACCCCTTTCCAAAAGGCCCTGCCTACCCCAGCCTAGAGCACAGTGGGCTCTGAGGTGGGGGCCTGGGGGTCTCCGAGTACCCCGCATCTCAGCCCCAGCATCCCATCTTCTGCCCGGCCCCCTCTCTGCCAGGGACCACCCCCAGACCAGAGCCTAGGGCAGCAGAGCTGCCAGGAGCACAGCCCGGGAGGGGGAGGGGACAGGCCTGGCTGTTCCCAAGGGAGCTGGGCCCTAAGAAACAGCACACTGGAGCGAGAGGTGGGAAAGTCCTGGGAGCTGGAACTGCAGACCCAAATTCAGGGATGGAGTGTGAGGTGCTGGGGGCCTCAAGCAAAGTCCCTCACTTTATATGCGGAGCCCAGGTCACACAGCAGCGTTACCCACCCCATAGTGGAGCGGGACAAGGCCCTTGACCTCTGGAAGCTTCGGTTGGTTCCCTGGTCTGTAAATGGAAACAATAATAATAGCACTGGAAGGGCTGCTGTGAGGATTAAGAGGGAGGGAGCCTGCGAGGTGCCTGGCATAGCGCCTGCGCCCAGTCAGTGCCCAGCTAATGTTGGCTGTCAGTACTCACAGGGCTCCACGTGGCTCCTAGGCAACCCCTGGTGTTGGGAGATCAGGAATGCTGGAGCTGCTTGAGATGGTCCTTCTCCAAACAGAAGTCTGGGTTTGAAGATCCTGCTGGGAGAGCCCCTGAGGCTGCTGAGCTCTGCAAGATGGAGATGGCTCCAATGGGTCCCCAAGAAGAGCCCTGACTCCTGGGTAAAAGCACCGAGCTCCATGCCAAGTCCACTGTCAGGGAGCCCAAGAGATAGAGAAAGTGCTGCATCTTAGCTGGTTCCTCAACATGCAAGTACAGATTTCCCGGGGTGACAGATCCAGATTCAAATCCTGGCATGGCCTTTTATCTTTTGGGGGAAGTTGGCAAAAACAACCCCTCTGGTCCATTTTCTGTAAAACCTGCCTTTGCAGCCACTTCCAGGACTTGCTGCCAGAAGCCCGCAGACATCCTGACGTAAGCCTGCCAATGGTTACCCCATCACCTTCTCCCACAGCCTGTCCTGCCCTTGGGCCCCCTCCATCCACCAAAGGAGGCTGAGGCCCCACCCCATCTAGGACGCCTCCCTCTTCCTCACTCCCACACCTGCCTTCTTCCCAAGTCTGGCCCATTGTAGCAGAGGAGGTCTCAGACCTGCCCTCTTCTCCCCAGTGCCACTCACTTCCTGGTCATATCTGCCTGGTATTACAGCTCTGGCCTTCCCATAGCTCCCCTGCTCTGATCAGTTTCTCTAAATCTGATTACCTTCCTCCCTGCTTAATAAACTTCCATGGCTCCCCACTGCCTACCAGAGGCTCTCTGAGACATGCCTGAACCCTCACCTTCCACCCCATCTCTTCTCCCTCCACCTTCCTTTCCCCTAATAATGTCCCACCAGCCCAGCAACCCCTGCCCTGGATGACCAGGATCTTCCCCACACCAGATGAAGGGGCTCCCTGACCCTCTCTCAGCCCTAATCTCTCCCATATGGGAGGTGGCCTTGGGGGTGGATGAAGTAATGCCAGCATCTGGGGTCACATCCGGGCCACATTTGCCCAGCAGAGTAATCACTTTTCTTTTTGCTGGTGAAAGCAACTCATAGCTGGAAGGGCCTCAGGAGTGGACCAGAGAGGGACAGTGACTTGCCTGAGATCACCCAGCCAGGCCCACCCTGTTTCTGCTCCCCTCAATTAGAAGTGGCCCCTTCACAGCCTCTGTAATCAAAACATTGAGATCTTTCTTCCATAATTCCATTGCTGGGGAGCTCAATTCTGCCACTTCTCTTGGTCTATCTTGGACAGGACCATTTGAAAATCATTCCTGGGTCATGGCAAAGGGACCAGTCACTTCTTGGAAGTGGAGTGGAGGGCAGGAGGCTGAGTCTTCACTTGTAATTTTATATTCCCTTCTGTCTGAATGTATTAAAACCTGGGCATGGAGGATATTTTAGACTTGAGTCAAAATTAAGATTTTTTTTTTTTTTTTTTTTTTTTTGAGACGGAGTCTCGCTCTGTTGCCCAGGCTGGAGTGCAGTGGCGCAATTTCGGCTTACTGCAAGCTCCGCCTCCTGGGTTCACGCCATTCTCCTGACTCAGCCTCCCGAATAGCTGGGACTACAGGTGCCCGCCATCATGCCCGGCTAATTGTTTCGTATTTTTTTTTTTTTAGTAGAGACGAGGTTTCACCGTGTTAGCCAGGATGGTCTCGATCTTCTAACCTCGTGATCCGCCCACCTTGGCCTCCCAAAGTGCTGGGATTACAGGCGTAAGCCACCGCGCCTGGCCAAGATTTTTTTTTTTTTGACACGGAGTCTTGCACTGTTGCCCGGGCTGGAGTCCAGTGACGCAATCTCAGCTCACTGCAACTCCGCCTCCCAGGTTCAAGTGATTCTCCTGCCTCAGCCTCCCAAATAGCTGGGATTACAGGCATGCGCCACCATGCCTGGCTTCTTGGTTTCTGTTTGTTTGTTTGTTGCTCTTGTTGCCCAGGCTGGAGATGGCATGATCTCGGCTTACCGCAACCTCTGCCTCCCAGGTGCAAGTGATTCTTCTGCCTCAGCCTCCCGAGTAGCTGGGATTACAGGCATGCGCCACCACGCTCGGCTAATTTTGTACTTTGAGTAGAGACAGGGTTTCTCCATGTTGGTCAGGCTGATCTCAAACTCCTGATCTCAGGTGATCCGCCCGCCTCAGCTTCCCAAAGTGCTGGGATTACAGGTGTAAGCCACCATGCTTGGCCTAATTTTTTGTATTTTTAGTAGAGACAGGGTTTCACTATGATGGCCAGGCTGTTCTCGAATGCCTGACCTTGTGATCCACCCGCCTCTACCTCCCAAAGTGTTGGGATTACAGGCGTGAGCCACCAAGCCCAGCCCCAAATTAAGATTTTAAAAGAAACTTCCTCGGGCCAGGCACGGTGGCTCACCCCTGTAATCCCAGCACTTTGAGAGGCCAAGGCAGGCGGGTCACGCCATCAGGAGATCGAGACTGGCTAACACGGTGAAACCCCATCTCTACTAAAAATACAAAAAATTAGCCGAGCCTGGTGGCGGGCGCCTGTAGTCCCAGCTACTCGAGAGACTGAGGCAGGAAAATGGCGTGAACCTGGGAGGCAGAGCTTGCAGTGAGCGGAGATTGCGCCACTGCAGTCCAGCCTGGTAGACAGAGCGAGACTCCGTCTCAAAAAAAAAAGAAAGAAACTTGGGGAAGCCGAGGCAGGAGGATTGCTGGAGGCCAGGAGTTTGAGACCATCCTGGGCAACATGGTGAGATCCCATCTCTACAAAAAAAAATTTTTTTTAATTAGCTGGGTGTGTAATCAGGAGGCTGAGCCAGGAGGATTGTTGAGCCCGGGAAATGGAGGTTGCAGTGAGCGAGACCCTGTCTCTAAATACATAAGTGAAATAAAAATAAAAAAGTGCCCCCTAAACCAGGATTTGCCTCCCAGAAGCCTTCCAGCGGCCCAGCTCTGCTGGGGTTGTCCAGGCTGAACGCTGCATCCACTGCCCATAGCTCTGGGGGATTCTCCTCCCAGCCTGCTCCTCATAACCCAGAAAAGTGGTTGGAATTCCCAGCCACCTGTGTGGTGTGGCTCTGGGGGCGGAGGGACTGTGCATGTAGCTGATCCCTGCTTCCCTTGCAGAGCTGCTGTGGGGAACCTACAAGACACTGTGGAGGGTAGTGCACGTGAAGGAGGCTGCTCCGTGACACTTCAGGGCTCCGGGATACACATTCACACAGCCTTGCTGGCAGGTGCCCTAGTGAGAGGAAAGGTCACACCCCAGCTCTAGACTGCTGCTGGCACCCTAGTTCCTTCCCTGAGACTATGCATGGGGTTAGAGCCAGAGGCAAGCTAGAACCCAGCTCTGTCTCTGAGCTCTTTCCAGTGGGCCAGCCTTCCTTGGAGGAGTGAGAAGACTTCCCAGAGGGTCCAGGGGTACCCAGAGTTCCAGAACCCCACCCCAGAGTCCGAGGTTGCCCTATCCCAGGAACCGTGTGCTCCCAATTTGTCTCCCTCCCTGGGAAGACCAGGCCAGCTCTCATTCTTGGCACCTTAGGATCTCCCGGAGGCTGAGGATTGCCTCATTGTTTCCATAGTAACAGTGAACAGCAGGGCCTCCTGAATCACTGCTGGGAGACTGCACTGGTACCTGCAAGTATGCATTTGCCCCAGGAATGCCTGGGATGGGGCTGCCTTTGGTGCATACACACAAGCATATGCACACCTTTGCACACATGCACACCCAATGCACACCCCTTCCTCCTCCCAAACACACACGCACACCCTTGCAAATGCAGGCACGGGCACAGCGCTTCAAGCCCTGGCCCGCTGACCCAGAAGTGGGTCAGAACGTCATCCTGCCTGACATAACCCACTCCCACAGCCACCCTGGCCCACTCAGATGCAGAGAGCATCTCAGGGAAATGAGGGACTTGCGCTTTATAATAATACCCACTGCAACATTTATAGATACTTAGCACGTGCCAGGTCCTGCGCTTTCCTCTTCACATGTAATATCTCCTGTGTTCCCCACAACACCACTCTGGGATGGATGCCAGGAGAGTGATTTGCCAGAGGTCACACTGTAGTGTGGGGCTGAGCCAATGTGTGAGCCCAAACTGTTTGGCTCCAAGCCTTGGACTCTTGCCTTCCTCACCAGACCCCTTGATGCCAGACCCACAAGCACTCACTCCAGGACCCACAAACACAGATGGGTGTGTCTGGCAGCAGGTGGGACCAGAGCCAACTAGAATGCCAGGATTCCTGGGCTTGTCACTCTGGGCCATCATACTCCCTCTTCAGCCTCCAGCCATTCCTGGGTCAGAGGTATGAGGGGAGGTTTAGACAACACAGGGATTTTTTCTTTCACTTATTTCTTCCCAGTGTGCAGAAAAGGAACTTTGAGCAGCAAGAACAAGACCCACTGAGAATCTCCTGCCTGGGAAGCCACCCGGGTTCCCTTCCCTTCCAGCAAAGAGATGAGTCCAGCTGCTGGAACTCTCCTCCAGCCTTCTCTGAGACCTCTCATGCAGACTTTTAACAAAGGGGCCTGAGGCCAGAGGCTGGGCCAGCTGCATCATCCTGAGCGGGGAGTTGGGTGGGCCAGTGGGGGGATGGCTTCCAGGAGGCAGTTTTCAGCAAAAGGATGGTCTGGCAGTGTCGCCAGGAAGGCAGCAATGCCCCTCACTAGAGGCATCCCAGGTTGGCAGGCACTGGATACACCCTGGTGAGGAAATTTGAGACAAGCAATGACCGAGTCCCTGCAACATCTCGTCATCATCTTTGTCATCATCGTAGCCACCACTGATTGGACTTGCTTTGTGTCAGGCGCTTTAAGATATGATACAACTGCCACTACTGCTAATAAAAATGGCAGCTGCTAGGAACTCAGCCCTTATGTGGCTGATCTTCATCGACTCCTCACAGAACCCTATGAGGCAGGCACTATTGTTAGGCCCATTTATAGATGGGGAAACTGAGGCTCAGAGAGGTTCAGAGACATGTTTACAGGCAGAGGCAGCAAGATGCAGGCTCTACCTGGCTGCTGCGTCTGTGGTCGGCTCGCCTGGGAGTTGACCTCCTGAGAGCTAAGCAGCAGGCAAGGCAGCCTCTGCCAGCCGGGGTCTCCTCCTGGGGCCGTTTCTGCGCTGGGGCAACGCGGGCTTCACTGTGGCTGAGGTGGCGCCCTCTGCTGGCTGTGCCCAGGCTGTGCAGAGCCACGAGGGAGGCCCTCCGTGGACTTGGGTTGTGGGAGGTGGACCGGCCTTGGAGCCTCAGGGTCAGACCTTCACTGCGGATGGCCGCTGTTCGCCAGTGAGAACAGATGCCAAGGTCACTCCGGCAGTCCGGGGCTGAGCTGAGGAGTGAACATAAAGGCAGTCTTCACTCCCAGGCTTTTGTCCTTCTACCCCTCTCTCGTCTTCCCCTAGCTGCCTCCACCTCCTCCACTGCCTTCCACTCTGAGCCTCTAAAATAGGGCCTCTGGCCCCACTGTTTTTGAGGAATCTGGGTGACTGGTGTGCAGCTGAGAATCTGTCTCCAAAGGCAAAGCCAGGGTCCAGGGTTTGAGGCCTGGAGCTGCCACTGACTGGCTTTGTGATACTGGGTGAGATTCTCAACCTCTCTGAGTGCTGTTGGATGGGAGCCTTCCTGTGTAGACTCTGAAGAACTGAAGAGATTTGAGGAGGTCTCCTTTACCCGATTAGAAGGTTCTATTCCGCCGCTCCTCCTCCTCCCTCCCCCGTCCTCCTCCCTCCCCACCACACCCCCCACCCCCCTCCCGGTCCCCGTCCTCCTACCTCTTTCTTTCTCTCTTCCTCTTCTCCACCCCGACCAGAGGAGGCATTTTAGGCTCAGAAAGCTAGAGTTACTTGGCCCTAGGTCACCCAGCTAGGGGTTTCTGGCTTCAGAATCTGGACTTTGGAGGGCTGACCTCTGCCCTGCTTCCTTTTCATCTCCTCCTATATGTCGGATGCATCAGCTCCTCCTACAAAAAAAAAAAAAAAAAAAAAAAAAAAAAACCATCCCAAATCCTCCATCGACTTCTCTCTCTGTCCCCTGCCACCACCCAGGCCAACACCGCATCCTTTCTGGCCGTGAGACCGCAGCACCCTCCTTGCCTCCTCACAGGGCACCTGGCCCCCCACTCCTGTTCTCTGCCATCCAGCCTGCACACTGAAGCGGGCAAAGTGAGCCTTTTAAAATGCAAATCACATCCCATCTCATTTCCCCTCGAAGCTTCCCATTGTGAGTGGGATCAACCTAACCTCCCTTCCACACCTGGAGGCCATGTGCTATCCAATCCCACCTGCCCTCACTGCCTCTTTCTTGCTTATAAAGCTCCAGGCTCACTGGCTTCTTTCTGTTTCCCCGACATGCCAAGCTTGCTCCTGCCTCAGGGCCTTGGCACTTGCTGTTCTGGGGCTGGAGCTCCCTTCCTGTGCTGTGTGCTGCCGCCTCCTTTGCCTTCAGGTGTCAGTTCAGATGACTCCCCCTCAGCCCACACCAGGTAATGTCACCCCACCCAGCCACTCTCCACCACATGACTTCATTGTTTTCACAGCCACTCTCAGTCTCTGAAGATATTTCATTTGGTCATCAGCTCACTTGTTTATTGCTTTTCTCTTCCCCTGGAATATGAGATTCACATGGGGCAGGGACCCTGTTGTCTTGGTCACAGCTGTGATGCTGCTGGCACTTAGTAGGTGCTCAATAAATGTTTGTTGAATAAATAAAGCCCTTCCTAGCCCCAGCTTCTCTTGCAAGCTGGGAACAATCTTCCCAATCTAGTTCTACTTTTCCTGCTCCCAATATCACAGCTCAGAGCCTATAGCAAACGCCCACATAAACATTCTGTCTCTCCTGCTTTCCCTCCACAGAAACACTCCAGACCTCAGGGCGAATGATTCCTCTTTCCCTCTGCCTCTTTCTTCTCACTTGGCTAATTTCCACCTGACTGTCAGTACTTATTAGGCTCAAGCATCACCTCTTCCCAGAAGCCCTTCCTGCTTTCCTCTCAAGTTAATTAACTTTTCTGTCCCTGTAGGCCCCAGGTGCCTCCTATTCCAGAAGGCAGTCCCCTCTTTGTATTTTAAGAGCATCTCTCCCCTCTTCCCCAGCCATAAGAACTCCTTAAGGACTAGGACCAGTCTGGTTCATCACTATGTCCTCAGCACCACCAGCACTCAGGAAATACTAAACTGGCCTGACTTCATCATTGCCATGATGGGGATTTTGAGGATCAGAGAGGCTAGATCAATGTCTCCCAGCTGTATGACCCATGGCAAGCCCCTTCTTCTCTTCAAGCCTCAGTTTCCTCATCTGTAAAGTGGGTATAATTCCAACTCCTCTGAGGATTCAAAGAGGCTTCCCTTATGTACATAATGTGTCAGCACGGGAAAAGTGTTGGGTGAGTTGGGGGTCCCTTGTCTTGGCCCTGGGATTAGCAACTGCCTCTGTGAGCAATAAGTCCCCTTGAGCCCTTCAGGGAAGGAGATTGATGTGATGTCCTCTGGTGAGCCCTGAGCCCTGGATCCTTGTCCTCAGAGGTCCTTAGAGGTGAGGGGAGGTGGTAGGCAGACTGGAGCAAGCCCTCAACTTGCAGCCACATAATTTAATTTGAGACATGTCTCTATAGTTCACTGGCTGTGTGACACAGGGCAAGTCCTCTTACCTCTCTGATCCTCAACTTCCTGATGTGGAATGGAAGCTAATGACACATACCAGCCTAAGACTCAAAATAACATGGATAAAGGCCAGGTGCAGTGGCTCACACCTGTAATCCCAGCACTTTAGGAGGCTGAGGTGGGTGGATCACCTGAGATCAGGAGTTCGAGACCAGCCTGGCCAACATGATGAAACCCCATCTCTACTAAAAATTAAAAAATTAGCCGGGCGTGGTGGTGGGCACCTGTAGTCCCAGCTACTCGGGAGGCTGAGGCAGGACAATCGCTTGAACCTGGGAAGTGGAGATTGCAGCAAGCCAAGATCATGCCACTGCACTCCAGCCTGGGCAAAAGAGTGAAACTCCATCTCAAAATAAAATAAAATAAAATAAAATAAAAACATGGATAAAGTAGGTGCTCAATTATTATATCCCCAAAGCAACTCCTGACCTCCTGATTCTTCCTGTGATTTGCAGGGCGGGTAAGGGGTGTCTAGCGACCACCCTTGACTGGGGCCATCACCATCCTAGGCTATAAAAAGGAACCTTCCTATTCTAAATGGGTACCCGGGGCTGGCTTGGGCACCTGCAGCCCGAGTTAGGCGCTGAGACTCTGGACACGCAGGAGGATCCAAATGCTGGTGACCCCATTAGGTGTCAATGTGTAAGTGACCGGCTAGCCCTCAAGGGGGTGTCTGTGGAATCCTCCAAATGAAGCCCAGTGAGTGCAGCTTGGGAGGACATTTATGGTTTCATTCATTCTTTCACTGCTGTGTTTCCAGAATATTACACAGGGCCTGGTCCATAATAGGTACTCAATAAACATACGATGGAAGAATGATTTTTTTTCTATACAGTCAACAATCATTTAATGAGCCCCAACTGCATCATAAGCCTTGTGCTAAGGGATGGGGTACATAAAGTGGCTGGGTTTTTTTGAGACGGAGTCTTTCTCTGTCGCCCAAGCTGGAATGCAGCGGTGCACTCAGCTCACTGCAACCTCTGCATCCCGGGTTCAAATGATTCTCATGCCTCAGCCTCCCGAGTAGCTGGGATTACAGGCATGCACCACCATGCCCAGCTAATTTTGTATTTTTAGTAGAGGCAGTTTCACCATGGCCAGGCTGGTCTCGAACTTCTGACCTCAGGTGATCCACCCACCTCGGACTCCCACAGTGCTAGGATTACAGGCGTGAGCCAGCACCCTGGACTGCAGTGGCTGCTTCTGACAGCTCCCTCCCAAGTTCACCCAGGGCTCCACTAAATCCTCCCAGCCAGCTCCCACTGGCTGCCAGATTCCAGGCACCAGGGCTTTCCCCAGAATTAAGGCCCAAGCACCCCATGCATCATGAGGCCTGAGAAGGTTGTACCCCCACAGTCCCAACTCTCCAAATCCTCCCAATCCTCCAAGCCCCCTCCTTCAGCCGCCTTCTCTTTCAAGCCCTCAGGCACTGCTATCTCCTCCCTCCCAATGCCCCACATCTATCTACGTTTTACCCAAAGAGGCCAGCAGGTGGCGCCAAAGCTCCCCTTTCCCCAGCGCTGGACTGGAGGCCAAGACCCCACCAGGACCCTCCCTCCTTTTCTCTCCTGCAGGGATGGGAGTAGATTCTGTGTCCTCTAACTGAACCCTCTCCTTCCTGCTGGTTCCTGTGATGGAGGCCTGAAGAGGCTCCAGTTGCTCCTGCGGGCCTCCTGGTTGTCTTCCTGTCTGATGGATGGGGGGTGGGGGGTCCCTAGGGGCTAAGCTGCAGCTGGTGGGGCGGGGCCGGGTGGGGTGGGGCAGGCAGCAGCTGCGGGGAGAAAGAGAGAGAAGATAATAAGGAGAGAGAAAGAGAAAGACAGCAAAGAGAGAGAGAGGTGCTCTGGCTCCAGGGCTCTTCTCCCAAACGGTTGAGGTCCCAGCTGAGGCTCTCCCAGGACAAGGTATGTGGCAGAGGAAATGATGGGGCTGGGCAGTGTCACCCTGCCAAGTGGGGCAGGTCTGGGGGCACTGAGGGGATGGGCAGGAAAATTCTGCTGCTCAACAAGAGCCCCTAAGCTCGCTTCCATCTCACCCCTTCCAAGGTGACCAAGGAGAAACTCAGGGCCAGTGAGGGAGTCCTGGGTGGGCATTAGGAGAGGAGGGTTGTCTACCGCTCCTCTTGACCCACTGTGTGAATTTGCACCAAGCTCTTCACATCGCTAGACCTCACTTCCTTAATGTAAAACCAGGGGGATGGAGAGGAAGACCCTGAAGACGTTTCTGTGGCAGAACTTTGCAAGACGTCTCCTTTCCAAAGAAAATTAGCCCTTCCAGGGCTTCTGGAAAACCTTTAGGACCCAAAGGAATGCCCCGCTAATGGTGGAATTTCGGATAGTCGTGGGAGGGGGCTCAGGGGTTCTTGCTGAGACAAAAGGCCCTGAGCCCTGGTCCATGCCTCCCTCCTCCACCTTGTTTCTCTGGCTGGGATGAGGGAAGGAGGCTGGAGCCACTCCCCCTCTCAGAGATGCTCTTAGAGAGATTGCTTGCAGACTGTTTTCTGGCTGGGGAGGGGCTGGCCCCGGCCAATTCTAGAATCTCAGGAATCTCGGGATGGGTGAAGTCACTCTGGGTGGGGAGACAGTTCAGTTAAGCACAGCTTTGGGAGTCAGATCAGCCTGTGCTCAAATCCTGGCTCTGCTGTGGGTCCCTGGACAAGTCAAGTAGCCTGTCCAAGCTGCAGGCTCCTCCTGTGCAAAGTGTGCACAGAGTATGACTTTACAGGGTTGCCCTGAGAATTAAGCCACATAATGCAAAGAAAGCTCAGCATAGTATCTGGCCCCTGGTAGACGCTCATTACTGCCCTCACTATGGGGATGAAAATGAAGGAAAAGGGCTGGCCTGGGGTCACAGAGCTGGACTCTCCAGTGAGTCAGAGCAGCCTCTTCCCAACCCCACTGGAAACACGGAGCCCTAGTGTGCACTTAGCACTCTCTGCTCACCCCAGCCTTACTCTGATGTCTCCCCTCTGCTCCCGTCTGCCCCAGCTGCAAGGCCTCGGGTCTAGCGTGGAGTGAGGGGATCCCTAGGCCCAGGGAAGGGAGGCGCGCTTCGGGGTGGGGGCACAAACGGGCATCTCCGTGGCACTTGTCCTCTCTCTACCCTGGGAAAGGGCAGAAAGCGGCAGCCGAGTCAGGGCTGTGCACGGGCGAGAGAGTGACGGCGGCGGGGGCGCGGAGAACCCCGCTGGGCTCCCGCTCGGTGAGAGGGTAGGAGCCGTGGGTCCGCGAAGCCCCTTCTCCCCCGCCCCTTCCTCCCCCGCAGAGGACCTAATAGGCAGCGGGGGCGGGAGTGGGGGCGCCCTCCGGTCCTCACCCCGCCCCCGCACCTCTCCCCGCAGCGGGGGCGCCCCGCCCCCCGGGCGCCCGACGTGGACGCGGCCGCCGCCACCGCCGCCGCGCGGGAGTCGCTGTCCGCGGATCCGACATGCAGGCGGCTCGGGGCGGCGCGGGGCGGCCGGGCCGGCCGGGCCGGCCGGGCCGCGGGCCGGAGCGCGAGCGCGAGCGGCCGCCGGGCGCCGGGGCCGCGTCCCCCTGCGCCGCCCCGGGCCTGCCGGCCGGAGGAGCCACCATGCACCCCGGGTCGCCGAGCGCCTGGCCGCCCCGCGCCCGCGCCGCGCTCCGCCTGTGGCTGGGCTGCGTCTGCTTCGCGCTGGTGCAGGCGGGTAAGGGGGCCCGGGGCGGGGGGCCGGCGCCGGGGCAGGCTCCTCTCGAGCCCAGCTACCTGGGAGTCCCCTGGTCCTTTCTCTGCCCCCTAGGGACTCCTGTCTCGGCCCAAACACTGTTCCCCTAACCCAACCCCTAGCGTCTTCCCTACCTCCTTGACCCCCAGACCTGTCCTTCAGTTTCCAAACCTCCCCTGTCACCTCAGCCCTGGGTTTCCTAGGGTCTTGTGGTCCCCAGTCCCCTAATCCCATTCCCCTAACCCCAGGTCTTTGCCTCAGCTTCCCTAGCGCCCTTCTTTGGCCCAGGGAGCAGCTGAGGACACCAGTTCCCCCACCTGGGCCTCTCTCCGTGTCCCCAGGACCTCTCAAAGCCCTGCAGGCCAACTCTGCAGGGGCAGATGGGGTCCCGCTGTGCAGGAGCACGTGTGAAGGGGATGGGGGCTGGCACCTGAGGGCGCAGGGCGTGGGGTGGGCCCCGGCACCCCTGAGCTGGTGCAGTGTCTGGCCTGCCCCATGGGGCCGGCCCGTCCTTGCCCAGCCTCTCCTGCCACTCTGTCTTTGTCCCTCCTGGCTGCCGCTGCCCGGCTCATCTCTCCCTCCGTGGCTCGGGGAGCGCTCTCTCGCAGCTGTCTTTCTCAGATGCCCCACTTCTCTATCCTCTGGTTCTGTGTCTGCCGCCACCTGTCTGTGTCCTGTCTCTCCACCTCCCTCTCCATGTCTGGCTCTGTCTCCTTCAAGTCCCAGGCCCAGCCCCCTGGGTCTCAAGTTCACTCTCTGTGGTGCGAGGGGTGCTGCTCAGGCCCAGCTCTGCCCTGTGCTGCACCTGCCCCTTGGAAGATACAGAGGCTTATGTGACTGCACTGCCCCTCTCCTGTACGGTTTTCCTCACTGACCCCAACTATCCCTATCACTCTCACCCCCACTTCCCTCCTGTCCCTTCTGGAGTGATTCCTCATTCATCCTCTTCCCCTACCTGTTCTCTCCTCTCCACTCGCCATGGAGGGGCCCTGCTCTGAGTGACCCCATCTTCCTCTGCCACCTCCCCACCTGCATCTTGGGGCTGGAAGAGCATGGATAAGAGGCTCACACAGACTCTTCCCCAGGCTTTATTCTGCCTGGGCCACCACAGTTCTGGGGATACTTCTGTTCTCCTCACTTCCAGTCCAGGGCTCACCCCAGCCTGACACTTCTCGATCTCTGGGTCTTTCTCCTTCGCTCAAGGTCACTCATTGGACAGGGCAGTATTGTCAAAAGAGCACTGGACTGGGAGTCCTTTTGTCTGCTTTTCATCAGCTAACCTTCAGTTTCTGTCCACCTATGTCCCCTACATAACTCTCTCCACAACTCTAACCACCCATCCCTTAGATATGGCCCTGGCCCAGGCCCATCACTTTGAGCCTTGGACCCCTCGTGGGGCTGGCCTGTGGCCAGCAGGGGCTTCCATCCCAGTCATGAGGAGCCTGGGGCCTCTTGGGCTTGGTTCTTCAACCCACTGAAGAGCTGAGAGCCATGTCACTGGACCCCACCTGAGGCCTTAGTTTGTTCCTTCCCCTCCTGCATGGCCTTCCCCAGGTTTCCCCTTCTTACTTATGAGACAGTGGGTCTGGGCCTCACAACAGGGGATGCTCAGGCTTAGGTGCCTCCCCATCCCCCAGACAGTCCCTCAGCCCCAGTGAACGTCACCGTCAGGCACCTCAAGGCCAACTCTGCAGTGGTGAGCTGGGATGTTCTGGAGGATGAGGTTGTCATCGGATTTGCCATCTCCCAGCAGGTAATGCTCCACTGTCCTTAGGAGGGAAGGACACATCAAGACAGTAGTGGCGGATGGGGGTAGGAGTGTGGCGGTGGTGGTGATGGAGAAATAGAAAGGAAATAGGAACTTGGGGCAAGGGAGATGAACAGGAATTTGGACATATGTCTGAAAATTGGGGCCCCATTCAGACATATGTCTGAAAATTCTCTAGAAGAGAATCAGTCAGTGAGGGAGGGTTCGGGAACTTTCAAGTGGAACATAGAAATTAAGAGCATGGTTTTAATCTCAGAGACATCTGCATTTAGGACCTAGCTCCTGTGCTTACTAGATGTGTGGCCTTGGGCAACTTCCCTAACCTCTCTGAACCTGTTTCCTTCCCTGTAAAATGGAGATATTGATAGCGGAGGTGATGGAATGATGAAGATTGTGTATGTAAAGGCTTTGTCACCACTGGGAGGTAGGCAGGAGCGGGGCTGGTCACTGAGTATTGACAGCAGTGACCGGCGCTTGTCTACAGAAGAAGGATGTGCGGATGCTGCGCTTCATCCAGGAGGTGAACACCACCACCCGCTCGTGTGCCCTCTGGGACCTGGAGGAGGATACAGAGTACATAGTCCATGTGCAGGCCATCTCCATTCAGGGCCAGAGCCCAGCCAGCGAGCCTGTGCTCTTCAAGACCCCGCGTGAGGCTGAGAAGATGGCCTCCAAGAACAAAGGCAGGCCCGGGTCACTGTTAAGAGGAATGGGGTGGGGTGAGGGGTGGTCAGGACCAGACCAGTGGGTGGCTTGAGGAAAGCTCTGTCTCCTCCCCCTCACCCCCTGCTGGCAAGTAAAGCAGTACCTGAGACAGGGTTCACGCTAGTCCATCACAAGACGCTGAGCATATAAACTCCCTTTAGACTCAGTCCTATCACTGCCACCCCAAGTAGCCATCAGGGCATTCTAGAATGTATGTTAGATGTGTGGGCACCTGTAGAAATCAGCTCTGTTGTCTTGGGCCTGGCCCTAGAGGAGTGGCTGAGGGAGGAAAGGAGCGCTGGATCTAGTGTCTCTCTCCCTGCAGATGAGGTAACCATGAAAGAGATGGGGAGGAACCAACAGCTGCGGACAGGCGAGGTGCTGATCATCGTCGTGGTCCTGTTCATGTGGGCAGGTGAGTCTGGCCTCCGAGCCCTTCTTCTTCCCTCAGCCTCTGGGAAATGGAGGAGTCTGACCAGCCCCTTCTCTCATGAAAAAAAGGGTAAGGGGTTTGGACATCTCTAAGGTGAAAAGTCTCCAAGTCCTGCCAACGACAGTTCTGGGAACCAGATCTGACCCCTTCTCTACCTCACTCTTCACCAAAAAACCAGCATATTGTTAGCTGCCTTATAGGATTAGATGAGTACTTGCCTTCGCCCTCCCTCAGAAAAGGTTCAGCTTCTTGGGGCTGGACACTTCCACAGGCCCTTTACCTCTGGTCATGGCCACAGCCTTTTTTTCCTCTTCTGGGGTGCTGTGCTTCCAGGGGTCCAGGCCTGGGAAGCTCAAGGGAAGTCACTGCCTAGCCTGGGGACATTATCCTAACCTACTCACCCTTCTAGACCCAGCCGCCATGGCTGTGAGACAGCCACCGTGAAAACTCCCTCAATCCATCCATTAGAATGGCCCTCCTGCTTCCACACCCCCACCGCATACTGTTCACTCCTCTCTTTAGCCCTTCTTGTGTAAGTTAGTTCGGCTCATGTCTCTCCTTTACCTGTGGTCTGTGAGCTCCCTGAGAATGAAGACCAAGTTTTTTTTGTTTGTTTTGTTTTGTTTTGTTTTTTGAGACAAACGTTTTGTTTTTTGAGACCAACGTTTTGTTTTTTGAGACCCAGGTTGGAGTGCAGTGGTGCAATCACAGCTCACTGCAGCCTTGACCTCCTGGGCTCAAGTGATCCTCATGCCTTAGCCTCCTGAGTAGCTGAGACTACGGACATGTGCCACCATGCCTGGCTAATTTTTTGTTTTTTGTAGAGATAGGGTCTTGCTATGTTGCCCAGGCTGGTAAAGGCCAAGTTTCATTCATCTTTGTACTCAATTCAACCAGCATTTACTGAACAATCACTCCAGCCCAAACAGTAGTGCTACAATCATGACTAAGAAGACCCCTCTGCTTGCAAAGAACTGTCTGGGCGAAGCCAGGCCCGAACTTTTTTTTTTTTCTTTTCGTTTACTCTTCTTTTTTCATTTTCTTGGGCTGAACTTAACTATAATCCAATGTGATGAGTGCTATGATAGTACCATGTAGGAGAGCAGAGGAGAGGGAATAACTGTGGGTTAGAAATCAGGAAAAACACAGAGAGGAGATAACATGGGAATTGAGCTTTGAAGGATAAATAGGAGTTCACCAGGCAGCCAAAAGAGGAATAGTGTTCAGGGCATGGTGTGTTCAAGAAATAAAGTAAGCTCAGTCTGGTTCAGGGCAGCTGCAATCCAAGAGAGAGGGTAGAACGTGGGGGAGTAAAGGATGGCGAGGCTGCAGACTGGAGTCTTTTGAGGGATTTGAATACCATGCTAAAGCTTTATTAAGCATGGTGGTTGAGAAAGGCAGGCTGTATTGTAGAAGCATTTGGAAAAAAAATGTTCCTTAGGCACACAGAAAAAGAGGCACTTGGAAAAATGAGGGAAAAACAAAGGGTTGTACAAAAGAGGAGGTTTGCTTATGGTGCGTTATTACATTTGGCACACACAGTATTTATATAATCATAACAATATAAACATAGCAAATTAACCCAAAATTGTGATGTAATTTTGTTAGGATAATAGGGAGGGAAGTAGAGGAAGTTGTTATGTTTTATCTACTACGTTTGGAAGTCAACAGACTTCTAAAATAGATCAAGAAATAACATTCTAAATATAGAGGTAAAATTGGGAAAACACCTAGAAGGACTGGAGTTGGCTGCCTTAATACTGTCTGACTTTCAAAAAACATTCTGTTCATGTATTATTAGTTTGATAAAACTAAACATTTAACAGACTGCAGGCCCTGGAGTTCATGTCCTAGTTCCACCACTGTGTGACCTTGAGTTAAGTTAGTGAAACTCTCTCTGCATCAGTGTCCTCACTTGTACCCTGGGAATGATAATAATAGGTATCCTCACAGAGTTGTGAGGATTAAGTGAGATAGAATATGTCAGTGCACAGCACAGGGCCTGGCACAAGCTCAACAAATGCTATTATTGTTTCTATTTTCCCCTCAGGGAAAACAGGAGCTATCAGAGGTTTTTTTGTTTGTTTTTCTTTGAGACAGAGTCTCTCTCTGTTGCCCAGGCTGGAGTGCAGTGGCCTGATCTCAGCTCACTGCAACCTCTGCCTCCCAGGTTCAAGCTATTCTCCTGCCTCAGCCTCCTGAGTAGCTGGGATTATAGGCACCTGCCACCACACCCAGCTAATTTTTGTATTTTTAGTAGACAGGGTTTCACCATGTTGGCCAGGCTGGTCTCTATTTCCTGACCTTGTGATCCGCCCACGTTGGCCTCCCGAAGTGCTGGGATTGCCGGGCACGGTGGCTCACACCTGTAATCCCAGTACTTTGGGAGGCCAAGGTGGGAGGATCACCTGAGGTCAGGAGTTCCAGACCAGCCTGACCAACATGGAGAAACCCCGTCTCTACTAAAAATACAAAATTAGCTGGACGTGGTGGCACATACCTGTAATCCCAGCTACTCAGAAGGCTGAGGCAGGAGAATCACTTGAACCTGGGAGGCAGAGGTTGCAGTGAGCCAAGATCGCGCCATTGCACTCCAGCCTGGGCAACGAGAGAAACTCCATCTCAAAACAAAAAACAAAAAACAAAACCAAAGTGCTGGAATTACAGGCGTGAGCCACCCACCGCACCTGGCCGTTGTCAGAGGTTTAAAGGAAAGGAGGAGAGGAGATATGATCAGACACATATTGTAGGAAGATCAGCCTAGCAGCAGTGAAAGGGGTGGTTGGTGAGGGCACAGGTGAAAACAGGAGCCAGAGGGCAGAGGGAGGGTGCTGCAGTAGTACGGGTGAGGTACAATCTGGAGAGACCATTCATTGGCAAGCACTAGTGGGAAAGAAGCAGGGGAGGCAGGAACCCAGGCCCTGGCCTGTGACTGCTCACTTGTCCCCGCTCAGGTGTCATCGCCCTCTTCTGCCGCCAGTATGACATCATCAAGGACAATGAACCCAATAACAACAAGGAAAAAACCAAGAGTGCATCAGAAACCAGCACACCAGAGCACCAGGGCGGGGGGCTTCTCCGCAGCAAGGTGAGGGCAAGACCTGGGCCTGGGTGGGCCACCCTGTGTCTCATGCTCTGGTAATCCCTGGACTGCAGAGGGGGTCAGCTCGGGGCCTGGCATGGTGACAGCTGGGCACAGCCAGACTTGGCTGCTGCCTATGTGACACAGGGACACTGCAAGTTGATTTTGGATCCTCTCCTTTTGCAGGGTGCCAGGGGCCAGTGGTGATTTGAAGAAAAAAAAAAAAAAAAAAGCAGTGAGTGGGGAGGGCAGAATTCTTGGCTGGCGCAGGACAATAGGAGTGGGGTGTCTGGCCCATTCCTGCTCCTGCTGTGCCTTGTGACCTTGGGCAGGTGCTTTACCGCTGTACCTTCATTTCCTCTTCTGTAAAACAGATATGAAAACCTTTTCAGTGCTTGCCCTCAGCAGCTAAGAAGACAGACAGTAGAGAATGTGAGAGGATCTCATGGTTCTGATGATGATTATCCAACAAACATCTGGCCCTCTCTACATCTCTTCCCTCCATCTCCTATACCCTCTGGCTTACTGTCCTCTCTCTGGCGCACTTTCCTGAAGCCTCCTATTAACCCCCATCTCCAGAAGCACCTCAACAATGTCAGTGGCTGAGGCTGCACTCAGAGGGATGACTGCTGGGGGTAGACTGGGTGCCAGGGGCTATGGGCCCAAGACCCAGTTTGGCCATTCAGTTGAGTGAGGCTGAAGGCTGGGTTTGAAAAGGCAAAAAGACAAGACATCCAGGCAGGGCTTCTCTTTTCTTTCTACAAGGGACAAAAGCTTGGCTTATTTAGGCTGCAGCCCTGCTGCTTCTCCTTTCCGTCTTCTGTCCTGTTTCCAGCCTTGCAAGAAGGCTATTCACAATTAGGCCTGGCCACTTCTCTCATTTTTTTCCTCCCAGTTTCCAAACAAGCCCTCAGTGAACATCATTGAAGCGTGACTGCCTGTCTGCAGGGAGAAGGATTCCATTTTTCTTCTCAGCTGGTCCCCAGGCCCACGGGCACAGGGAGAGGGACGACTGCAGCAGTGGGGAGGAGGTGCAGCTAGCTGCACAGTTCTCTCTTCTCCTTGCCCTAGTCAGATGAAGGAGGCTGAACTACAAACCCAAATTCTGCAAAAAAATAAACATAAGCCACAAAACTAAAAGGCCTGGCCCCATTCTGGAAAAGGCAAAGCTGCATGAGACACAGCCTTCTGCCTCGCCTCTCCTGGACTGGCTTCCTCTTTGAGAAAATGCACAAAGCCCTGGGAGATGACAAGCACAAGGACTGACTCAAGCTGTGTCTTTCAGACCAAGGAACATCAGAGAAGCTGTGGGGCTGCCTGCCAGGCAGGATCATGGCTGCCATCAAGCCTTTTCTGGATCCAGCCATCAAGAACATGTTGTGGTGTGATGCACACCTTTGCAAGCGTGTAAGATGTTACCTGGTTTGTCTCTTTTGGAAAACAAAAATCAGAAGGCCGCATTCTAGAGGGCAGAGAAATTCCCCCAAAGACTGAGCTGGTTGCCTGCATCCTCTATCTTCTTTGACCCTTATGACTGAAAGATCATCAGTTTGGAAGGTTCTGGTCCAATTTATTTAGGAAGTATCTCTTGGAGTTTCAGAAATGCTAGCTTGGACAACTGAAAAGTCACATCACATCTGGCATTCTGGGGGCTACTAAAACACCCCTTCTGGAGTAGAAGCTGCTGGAAGGCAGGCCTGAGCCATTCACCACGGACAGGAAGAGCAGCCCTGGCTATCACCACTCGCCTCTGGGGTTTTCATATCTTGCCATCTCATCCAGGGTTCCGTGAGTTACCCAGGGTCCTCATGTCCTTCCTTAGAGCCTGAGTGGTGTGAGGTGACAGGTCTCTCTCTCTCCACTGCCCCTTTCTGGTTTAAAAAAATGGTGCTTGATGAGGGAAGGTAGACTCTTCCCTAGGACTGACGAGTTACGGCTGCCAGATGCCTGCATGGGAAGAGGTGGACCTCTGCATCTTCCATTGGTGGCCAAAGATGGATGTGGGAGAACCACACCTAGCACAAGCCTGGTACTCAGTAAATATTTGTTGAAATGAATGGTAAGAGCATTGGTCCCCAAGCCAGAGAGCCAGAAGCCATCACCAAATGACCGCCCCTTCCTTCCGGTCTACAAGAGCTCTCAAGGCTGGGTCTGCCACCACTCTGCTTTGCCCAAGTGTGGCAGCACTGGGGAGGAGAGACAGGATAAAGGGCAGATGTCAGCAATATTAAGGGCTTCCTCATGGGAGGGCATGAGGCTCCACTCATTGTCTTGTGACTTCCATCCCTGCTGAATGGGGCTGCAAGGCCAAGGCTCCTTAGGGGAGAGGTCCTTACCTCTGATCCACTTAGAGCAATAACCACTTTTTAAATGTAAAATAAAAAGACAAATGAAAAGGCACATCCTTGTCTTCTGGTAAATGCCCAAATGTTGCCCTCTTTTTCTGGCAATTGGCAGCAAGTCAGGATGTGTGGAGGAGGGAGTCAGTTTCTCTCCATTTTGGCCTGCAGCTTCTTAGGGACATGCCTGCCAGCCAAGCTGGAGTTGGAAGGGAAATCTCAAACAGATGGGGGTGCACGTGTAGGAGAAGAAAATAGCTTTTCCATCATCCTATTACTGAGGCTCCCCCAAACCAAGCTTGGGCTGCCTCACTAGATAGGTATGCAGGCTGGTACTCAGTTTTTAAAACAAAGGGTTTTCCCCTCTGGATGGGGCTGGGTGCTTTTCCTGGCCAAAGGAATGCAATTCTTGTTTCTCCCCAGGGTAAGGAAGGAAGTGAAGGGGAACAGCAAAAGCTGCTTTCTGCAGCTCACTATTCACAGCGTGCTGTTCTAGGCTGTTAAAGGAACACCATTATGATCCCAACAGCAGGCTGAAAGAGTAATGATGACATTAGCCAAGGAGCGAAAACCAGTAAATGGGGCACCTTGAACATTCCTGTCCAGAGCCAGGAAGAAGCTTGGAGAGAAAACGTCCGGTGAGCAGGGCTTAGAGTTGACTGTTCTAGAAGGTTTTGAAAGCAGAGGGAAAGAAGGTTTAGAGGCTGCACAGCAAAGTAGGAAACTGAGTTGCACACCAACTCTAAGCCAAACCTCAGAGAGGTACTTCCTAGGCCCTCTGGACCCATCTAGTGCCAAATGATGGAAAAGCCCCCAAGTCAGCACTAGGTATAGTATAGTCAGTGGGGCTCAGGGAGCTCTGCTAATGGGGGTTTCCTGTCTTCAACTTAATCTGTGCCTGTGGTACATCATAAAGGGTATGAGAGAAAAGGAGGTAACACTCTTGGCTTAGATAAAATCCCATTCCCTTTAATTACCTCCCTAAACTCCCAATTGTATAACAATTGAGCCTTCCCTGAATCCACTGTAGTTGCAAAGTCGAACCCTACACAGCTAGACTTGGGATGTGATCCTTTCACCACCATCACATAGATCCACGGACATTTTCTCACAACTGTGGAAAGGCACAGGCAGGTCTTTGAGACCAAGAGACCTCACTTGGAGACTACAGCAGGTCTATGGGAGAAATGTTGGTCTGAGAGACAGGAGACCCTGCCTTGTAATCACCTAACACCTCAGGCAAGTTAATTCTCTGAGGTTAGGTTGTGGTGTCCTTATCTGCCAAAAACAGAGAATTTAGAAGATTCCCAGACTCTACCTACTTCCTACAATAGGAGCCAAGTTGCATCCTCCTAGGAGCATGAGGGAAACCTCAGGGTCTGAGGGAAGGCAGGCAGACTGGTGAGTGTTTCTATGAGGCAAGAGTCCTTTTCTCCTCCTACTCTTGTTCCCTAGTTTTTCAGAATGGGCCTTGTCAAGAATGCATTTTTAAGAGTTTTGGTTCAACCCTTTACAAAAATGTGCAAAATCTCACCAACCCATTAACATGAGCTTTAGATTTATTTCTGACTCTCTTTAAACCTATTTGATGTTTACTGGAATGTGCATTTAAGTAGCCTCCAAGAACAAATTGCTTCTATAAATGGGACACCCTGCTCACCCTCCTCCCTTGCCCAGCTCCATCAAGCTCCATCCGTACAAAATATTACCAAACCTTCAAATGTGACTTGAAGTTAAGTTGAAGGAAAACTTTGTATACAAATAGTTCCTAGCCAGGTGCAGTGGCTCACGCCTATAACCCCAACACTTTGGGAGGCCAAGGTGGGGCAGATCACTTGAGGCCAGGAGTTCAAGACCAGCCTGGCCAACATGGTGAAACCCTGTCTCTACTAAAAATACAAAAATTAACCAGGCGTGTTGGCGTACACCTGTAATCCCAGCTACTCAGGAGGCTGAGACATGAGAATCACTTGAACCCAGGAGGTGGAGGTTGCAGTGAGCCGAGATTGCGCCATTGCACTCCAGCCTGGGCAAGAGAGTGAGATGCTGTCTCAAAACAAATAGTTCCTTAGTGATATATTTCAGGACTATCACTTAGACTGCTTTAAAGGTTATCCAAAATATTATATTCCACCCCTTCAATGGGTGCTGGGGAGGGCCAGATTTTCCATCTATGGTATGTCCCAGTTGTCACAGGGGGAGGACAGGTGGGGAGCAAGGACAAGGCAGGAGCCTGTTCATTTAGGAATTCCACCACTGACCAGCTGATACTGTGACAAGTGGAATTTTTTTTTTTTTTTTCCTGACAGGTGCTCTGGCATACAAAGCAAGCATACACTAAAATCAGCTTAGGAATAATTGTTTTCTCTTAGAAAAGCAGAACATTACTAAGAGAAGCAGGGAACTCCACTTTCTAGCTTCAGGTGGTTGGGTTTTTTCTCCCTATAAAAGCTCAAAATAAGCTAATTAGAGAATGACCCCCTTCCTCTTGGAGAAGGTCCATTTCTCCTTTTCCTCTTCACTTTTCCGTAATGTAAAATGGACAAAAGATCCTATCTACACCTGATAGGAACAAAACAGATATGCATAGGTTAAGGAGAGTACCTCAGATTGAGACAAGAATGTCAAGTTGCTGAGTACTTAGCAAACTTATATTGAGTCTTTTGCATGGACTCAATATTATATTTTGTCTAGAATTTATAGACAAAACTTATAGCACAGCAGGCCAGATAGCATGGCTAAACATGTTGCTACTTGTTTTCTCAGCATGAACTCAGATTTTTAAAGCACTGGCTAATATAGGTGACAAGTTATTATTGCCTTCCCTTTTTTCCTTGCTTCTGGGGGTAAGTCTAAGAAGCTTTGGTTCACGAAAGGGATCTAAGGAACACTGTGTCTCCCACATCTACCCACACTTACCCAACCTTCACCCAGTTTTTAGAAGTCGCAGTTTCTGGAGAAACTGGGTTATGAACAACCATCAATTCTGTACCACTGATTCTGGTTTCTTACATCCCCTTCAAAGAGAATGCTCTGGGATAGCATGGCTTCTTCCATAATCAATGCAAGCTCTAGAGAAGCAGAGATATGGAGGTCAATCACACAGCCATGGGAAGGAATAAAAGGCAATGCCTGCCTGATCACGGCTGAGCCATCTTCCCCCTCTGCAAAAACTGAGGCATAATGATATTTCAGGCTCTCCCTATGTCAGGCTCCTGACATGCACCGTATGTAGCTGCAAATCCCAATCAATTTCAACATTTCTTAACTGCTAGAACACCTTTCTCAACACTGTAATTTACCTTCAAAAGAATAGGGAGCAAGCACCCTCGCCTTCCCAGTACCACGTTCTACTAACTGCCGCCCCCCTCCCCACCCCACTAACCTACCTACGCAAAGGAAGAAGTCAAATAACCTTCCATCGAAGCCTATGACAGACCGCCACAGTACATATGTCACTGACAAAGAACTTTTATTTCTTTTTAATGACATTAAACACAACTGCTACAAGGGAAAAAACATGATAAAGAGGAGGCACCAAACTTCAGTTTCATAATTGAAACTGACAACGCCAGTAAATCAGGGCCTGCATTAGAAACTACAGGTTATTTCAGGCTCCTTACTTATAAGTAAACAATGTAAACAGCATGTTTTTACTCTGCTTTGTCAAGACCCCCATGGTGGGAATGTCATCATGGATGAAGAAAGCAGTTAAATGCACCTAACACTTGCTTAAAAAATAATACAGCAAGAATTCCAACTGCAATATTAGACTTAGAGGCCAACACCAAATATAAGAGATATGCAGCTTTGAAAAGAGATGAAAACTCCAGATTCTACCCACTACCATCTTTAAGGCGAACATGCCAGATAATGAGTTTTCTTTGGCTTTGTTTTTTCTTCTTAAAGAATACCATGTTAACCACTAGAGAACAGCTCTCTCCTCCCCCAGTCCAACAGATTTAATTAAGCTGCTAAAGCCTGGGAAAAACAGAATTATTTGAGCTAAGAGGAAATGTGATTGTCACATTTTCTAGTTAACCTGTCACTCATTTGATTTGGCAAAGGCAGTGCTCCTATTACACATTCAGTCTTAAAACCCCATGTACCAGGAGGGCATGAGTCTTAGATTTTTGCCTAGGCAAAATCCTGTCCCTTCACTCCTTGGGTTTTCTGTAGGGAACGAGACAGCTGCAATGCTAGCTATTCCAACTACATTTAATTTTAACTATGCTATGGTCCCAAAGGTGGATGTTTGGCATGTCTCACTCCATCAGCCTAATTTAGGGCAGCCTGGAGAAGTGACCAATGTAGTAAATGCCAAGTAGGCTAACTAAAATAATAGATTTCAACTACTGCCTTTGAATAGAACTTCTCCTTTGCATTTTGGCCCCAGAATTTAAACCAAATGTTCAAGGAAAAGCAAATCTTTGACTGGATAAAAACAGTAAACACTTAGGGACATTCACCCAAATTTATTGTTGGCTTAAATGACCAAGCTTTCCCCACGTCAGTTTCTAAAGTGGGGTAGGATGTTTAGAATGCGTTACTCACACAGAAAGATGGGATTGATGAAATCACAAAACTAAACACAGGCTATAGCAACTATGAACAACCTTCACAGAGAATGAACAACAGCACAAATGCCAGACTGCAAAACTTCCTAAAATGATGTCTATAGCTATCTGTAAAGAGAGAATAACCGGCCAGGTGCAGTGGCTCACGCGTGTAATCCCAGCACTTTAGGAGGCCGAGGTGGGCGGATCACCTGAGGTCAGGAGTTCAAGACCAGCCTGACCAACATGGAGAAATCCTGTCTCTACTAAAAAATACGAAATTAGCCGGGCATGGTGGCGCATGCCTGTAATCACAGCTACTCGGGAGGCTGAGACAGGAGAATCACTTGAACCCAGGAGGTGGAGGTTGTGGTGAGCAGAGATCACGCCATTGCACTCCAGCCTGGGCAACAAGAATGAAACTCCGTCTCAAAAAAAAAAAAGAGAGAATAACCAACTCCTAAGACATCCATTAAGACAGACGCACAGTCTGTCAACTTTGGTTAGAATACCAAACCTTAAGATCAGGTAATGCTTTTGTGCATAGGCTTAGTCACAACTATATTACATCCACGTTAGCATCCATGTGAAACTAGGTATCAGGGGCTTGACCAAATGAGATGATAACATCCAGGGCCTAAAGACACCTCTTGTTAACTAATAATGGAGACAAAAGAGTGCCTTTCCACACTCTCCCACAGAATGGAGGCTCCCTAACTAACACTCAAATTTGGGGTTCAGCAAATGAAACTAAATACCAACTGACACCACAATAGCACTAGCCTGCCCTAGAGTCAAGACCCTGGGTGGGCAGCTCTTCAATAAAGACAGCAAGGAGGCCATCCTGAAGAGGCATATCCACGTCTAACAGGTTACAAGAATACTGCCACTAGAATCCTACCGAGCAGAGTGGTCACTGGGGGGTAAAAAGAAAAAGGAAAATCCTTGAAGAAAGGCAAAGGAGACAACCAGTCTCAAGACCACAAGGTATTATAAGTCTTCTGTCAAAGTAAGATGTATAAGATTTGTAAACACTATTGTGCAAAATAAGTTCAATAAGGAATGAAAAAATCCCCCCCCCAACAAAAAAAATCAAGGCAGCTAGTACATACAGAAGGGAGAGGAGAGGATTTACTATTTTAATTTGTCCTTTCGATAGGATTCTTCTCCTGCTCCATCCTACTTATAATGTCCTGGATTGCCAACTTTAAAATACTGACAGGTATTCAGAGGATTCAAATAAAAAATAAGAGGGGTTGTTAAAAGTAACTTATGTCCATTCACAAGTCACCTAACACTGGCTCACAGCCTGGTAAAGAATCTCTTCCTTATGGGAGATTGAACAATGATTTCTTTGAGGTACCAGAAAGTAGACTTTGCCTCCGCAGAGAGGTGGGTCTTTTGCTTGAACCTGGGTGTTCTGGCTTAATGCTGGCTTTCAGGAGGCAGCTACCTTCAATTTAAATTAAAAAAACAAAAAAAACTATACCAACCGAACGCTTGCTTAAACACAGACACACACACACAAAATCAGGAGGGACTTCATACAAAAAAATTCAAGTCGGCAATGGGCATTTCCAAAAGGTGATGAGTTTTTTAAATAAAAACCTTGTGAAAAATAAAATCCAAAATCGGCAAAGCACAAAACAGCAAAAGAACATGAAATGCTGCTCCAAGCAGGACCCTGGATAGGGACCTTCATTGCTGATGGGATGACACAAGTTAACTGTACGAGAAGTCTGGGAGACGCTGGAACCGATGGTGGCTTCGCATGTTCCTGTCAACCCACTGAGTCAGACTGTATCTTTGCAGATGTTTCTGTCGGCGGGCGTAGTTTCTATCAAGAGAGAGGGAGAGTACAAACAGGAAGGCTATTTCAACTAGAATGGCTATCTGTACATAAAAAAAGGCCAGCACAACAATTGTAAGAAAATCTTTCTTTTGGAAATCAGATATTAATTTTATATTTCAATTCTCGCAATTTTAGAAATTTTATACTATTTCATTTATATGAACACCACACCATAAGTGCTATTTCTTTCCAACTCCCAAAGCCACCTAATTCCCATAGATATTATGGTGCTATGTGCCATATACACAATGTTCTAAGGAAAACTAATGTAGAATAATGTGTAAGTAGGGGAGAAAAAAAAAAACCCATTTTCTTCCTCCAGAAGAATTTAGGGTAGGATCTATATTTCATTGTTTGTATCAGACCTGTACCTCCAAAAGGACCTCATTGTCTGACACAGCTCAAGGTTGCTCAGGACACAGTAGTTAAAATTAGAATAAATTCCCAGAAAGGTAAGTCATCATGTGAGTTTAGAGACTCAAAAATTAACAGCACAGACTCAAAGTAAAATTTCTTAAAAGTCTCTTTTAGTTATGTGCTGGGCTGCAGTTCTGAGCAAGATGCTCTGAGATAATTTGATCCCATTTTCGACTCTGAAAGTGCTCCTAATAATCTAGGAAGCTTTCTGAAGATACGCATTCTAAAATTTAAAAAAAGAAAAAGAAAAAACAAATACAGATATGGATTCTTGGCCTCTCCCTCCTCCCAGACTTAATGACTTAGAATACCTGGAATCAGGATACAAACATCTGTATTTTTAGACATCTCCGCAGGTGATTATGAGTAGTAGCCAGGGTTGAAAATAACTGTAACAGTACCTGACATTTATCTATTCCTATATGCAAGTACTTGCTGAATTCTTTAAATACCTCTCCTCACTTAATACTGTGACAATCCTACTAGTATTTTCATTAAGTCCTTGTATAGGTAAGGAAATTGAGCCTCAGGTTAATAACTTACCCAAGGTCATACAGTAGAATAAGCAGAAGAACTGGATTTGAATTCACATCTGACTCCAGAATTTATCTAATAACAATTACACTACACTGCCTTTCCTTCTGAGAAATGCTATGATTTTGACAACTACAGAGGGAATATGACTGTAAAGGCCCTGAAGCAAGAGGAAGAGTATTAGGAGATGAGGTTGGTGAGCATAGGCCAAAGCATATAGGCCTTTGTAGGGGATTACGAGAATGGGAAGATGTGAGATGGGAAGCCACTGGGAAATACTGAGCAAATATGATTTATGCTTTAAAAGAATCTCTTTCTTTGGCTGCTGAGTTGTGAACAATGCACTGGCAAGGGCAGAAGCAGGGAGGGCATTTAGGAGACTTGCAACAATCCAGGTCAAATGATGAGAAATAGTTAGGCTTTGGATATACAGCTGACCCTCCATATCCATGGGTTCTACATCCATGGATTTAACCAACCATGGGTCAAAAATATTCAAAGAAAAATGGATGGTTCCATCTGTACCGAACATGTACAGACATTTTTTCCTTGTCATTATTTCCTAAACAATACAGTATAACAACTATTTGCATAGCATTTATACTGTATTAGTTATAAGTAATATAGAGATGATTTAAAGTATATGGAAGGATGTGCACAGCTTATGCAAACACTATGGCATTTTATATAAGGAACGTGAGCATCCGTGGATTTTGGTATCCAAAGAGGGTCCTGGAACTAATCCCTCATGAATACCAAGGACAACTGTATATGCAGAGCCTATGGGATTTGCTGATAGACTGAATATGGGGTGAGAGAGAAAAAAGTAAAAGATGATTCCAAGGTTTTTGAGTATCTGAATCAAAGTAACTGAATAAATTTGTACAGCCACACTGCATCAAGAATCCAGAAAACTGTAATACTAAATTTGAGTCTTAAAAAAAAAATTCCAGAAGATTTCAGAATTAGGAAGGTCCTTTGACACCAAGTTGCAAAGCTAGTATTAGAACTGAGGTTTCCTGAATTTCAGTCCAGTTTTTGTTTTGTCTGTTTGTTTTTTGAGACAGGGTCTCACCCTGTTGCCCAGGCTGGAGTGCAGTGGCATAATCATTGCTCATTACAGCCTCAAGCTCCTGGGCTTCAAGCAATCCTTTTCTCTCAGGCACTCTCAAGGACTACAGACACACACCACCATGCCCAGTTAAGTTTTGGATTTTTTGTAGCGACGAGGTCTCACATTGGCCACGCTGGTCTCGAACTCCTGGGCTCAAGCAATCCTCCTGCCTTGGCCTCCCAAAGTGCTGGAATTACAGGCATGAGCTACTGTGCTCAGCCTCAGTCCAGTTCTTATTCCATTATACTGCATCACTTTTTCCCCCCGCCTCTTGAATTAAACAATTCCAACCCCTACTCCCCACTACATTCCTCCTGCAGCCAAATTTCACCACCCCACCCCACCCTTTTTTCTTCTTTTTTGACGGAGTCTTGCTCTGCCGCCCAGGCTTGAGTACAGTGGCACCATCTTGGCTCACTGCAACCTTCGCCACCGGATTCAAGCAACTGTCCTGCCTCAGCCTCCTGAGTAGCTGGGACTACAGATGCTTGCCACCACGCCCAGCTAATTTTTGTATTTTTGGTAGATATGGGGTTTCACCATGTTGGCCAGGATGGTCTCAAACTCCTGACCTCAAGTGACCCACCCACCTTGGCCATCCAAAGTGCTGGGATTACAGGTGTGAGCCACCGCGCCCAGCCATTCTACCCTTTTCCATCTTCTTCTAATCACCCACTCACCGCGTGGTGAGGTCCGAAGGATGCTGCCATTTTGAGTGCTGCATATGATGAACTTGATCCATCAAGGCACAAAGCTCCCCCGAGATACCTGTGATACAGAGGGATCAGTGGTTAGGAGACAGCTGAGTGAACTATGTCAGCCAACGTCAAAGTAGGTGCTTTCAGGGAAAGAGAAAACAGGCACTGTTCTCAACAATATATACTTATGATTATCACAAGCAGTGAGCACAGAAACTATAAACCAGAATGGGGAGACTGCTCTTAGAGGGTGAAGGTGAAGCAATAATGGCAGCCACCATTCATTCATTCAACACTTAGCTCCTACAATATACAGGGAACTTTACTTGTCCCTAGGAATATGGCAGTGAACAAGACACTACCTCAATGAAGTTTATACAGGAGACAGATGATTCCAAAGTGGTGTGATAAATGCAGTGATAGAAATACAGACTGCTATAGAGACTGGGGGGGTGGGGGTTAGGGAAAGCCCCCTCCAGGGGGAGTAACTATAGCAGTGATCTAAAGGATGTATAAAATTAGTGAGGTAAAGAGGGTTAGGAGGTTGGATGCCAAAAGATAACAGTTAATACAAAGCCCCAGAAACAAAAGACAGCAAATACATTCAAGAAACAAGAGGAGTTTAGAACAGATGGAGGTGGGCGCTCTTTGCTAACAAGAAAAATTGCTAGATGCAATTTCTCAAACACCTGGGATCCTAGCAATGTACTAGACACTTTACATATTATCTTACTTAATTCTAAAAAAAAATCTTACATGGAGATAGATGTTATTAATATCATTTCAAAGATGGGAAACTATGGGAGGTGAACTTGCCTGAAATACTTTTTTTTTTTTGAGACAGAGTCTTGCTCTGTCGTCCAGGCTAGAGTGCAATGGCGTGATTTCGGTTCACTGCAACCTCTGCCTCCTAGGTTCAAGCGATTCTCTTGCCTCAGCCTCCTGGGTAGCTGGGACTACAGGCGCCTACCACCATGCCAGGCTAATTTTTATATTTTTAGTAGAGATGGGGTTTCACCATGTTGGCAAGGCTGGTCTCCAATTCCTGACCTCAAATGATCCTCCCAAAGTGCTAGGATTACAGGTGTGAGCCACCATGCATGGCCCTGAAATTCTTGATGACCCAGGATTCAACTAGCTCCTGTGTGACTCCATGTCCTTGCCACTATGCAATAATGCTAATTTTGCACTCAACGATTGAGACTTAGGCTAAAACTCAATAGAAGCAGAAATAAAACACTAGTTAGGAAATAATTCCCCTAGACCAGTGGTTCGCAAATTTTAACATACATTATAATCAACTGGAGGTATTGTAAAACAGATTGCTGGGCCTAGCCTCCAGACTTTCTGATTATACATAATCAGAAAACTACAGACCTGGGTAGGGCCTGAGAATTTGCATTTCAAGCAAATTCCCAAGTGATGCTGATGCTGGTGGTCTAAGAACCACATTTTTTTTTTTTTTTTTTTGCAGGTGGTGGGGTGGGAGATGGAGTCTCACTCTGTCACCCAGGCCAAAGTGCAGTGGTATGATCTGGGCTCACTGCAACCTCCTCCTCCCGGGTTCAAGTGATTCTCCTGCCTCAGCCTCCTAAGTAGCTGGGATTACAGGGGCCTGCCACCATGCCTGGCTAATTTTTGTATTTTTAGTAGAGACAGGGTTTCACCATGTTGGCCAGGCTGTTCTTGAACTCCTGACCTCAAGTGATCCACCCGCCTTGGCCTCCCAAAGGCTGGGATTACAGGCGTGAGTTACTATGCCCGGCTGAGAAGCACACTTTGAAAATCAAAGCCCTAGACAGTGGAGACTTTTCAGCTCGTTTACATGTTTTTCATTACCTTATCCACTGTGCTTTCGGGAATCAAAAGCAGTCTCAGTAGGCTACAGACTCATATTTTCAAGTTCTAGTAAAAGTAACGTAACTTTTAGGATAAATGTAATTTATTTGAAGCCTCAAAAAGTAGAGCTTTGTAGAAAAAGTATACTATATACTTTGGAGTTAGGCAGAGTTGAGTTAAAATTCCAATCCATCAATTAGCTCTGTGACCCTGGGCAAATTATTTCACTTCTTCAGGGCTCACTACTCATCTATGAAAAGCAGATAATACAATTTAGCTTGAAGCTGAGTTTTAGGAATATTGTACGTAAAAGACCTAGCACATTGCTATGGCACACAGCATGTGTGCAGTGAGTGGTAGTAGCTATTATGATGTTAGCACCTCAGGCCTATGTTAGCTTGCAAAGACTCTGCAAATCCTGTGAAATTTTAAGGAAAAACATTTATTAAATGGATCCATCCACACATAAACTATGACATTTTATGGCACTCAAATATTTTTCTAACTATAACACTTTTTAGGAAAAATTTATAGATTTCATTAAAAGTTTCTCTACTGTTAAAAAAGCACGACCAAATGAAAGATAATTGACAAAATGAAAAATATATTTGAAACATACTTGGCAAAAGTTTAATGTCCTTTATCTACAGTCTCTTTATTTTTTAAAAAAGGTCAAGGGCATGAATAGACAACTTGCAAAATTATTACAAGTGATCAATAAACATAATAAAAACAATGTTCAATCTCACTCATGGAAAGAAAAGGCATTACTGTCACTCCTTGAGAAGGAAAAATAAATCAGAAATGAGTTTCCTCGTGAAGGGAAGTAACTCTTGATTAGAAAATTCCTTACCTGCTGGATTTGTAAAGCTAAAATCAAAGGTCTCAATTCAAATTGCCTTTCCAATAGCCCACTTTCACCTCGCTAGCACTCCACTCCCTGTGGTCACCCAAAAAGGACATTTCAGTGGGAGGCAGGGGAGGGGAGAATCAGCTTTTATAAAAATTTCAAGATACATTTTTCCTACCAAAGCTTCACAAAGGAAGGCTAGCAATATATGGAAATTCTGTGTCCATCAAAATGGAACCACAAGATTATCTATAGAACATGTCCTTCAGCTCACTCATTTCTTATCACCTGCATTTTAGAAAATTAATCTGGCAATGAAAACTAAAGATATTAAATCTACAAACATATCTATTCACATTAAATGATGAGAAGAATAGCCAGTTAGCCAAAGGGGCCTAATATTCAAATATTTAACTTCTAGGAGTCAAATCCAGCAGCAGCAATTTATATAACACTATATATCAAGCCTGTTTAAATAAATAAATAAAGGCACTGTCCTATGCGCTAGTTTATATATATCAACTCATTCTTTACAACTATCCTATAAGGTATTTTCCCCGTTTTACAGACAAAAGTATATAAAACTGTAAAGAAACTGAGGCACAGAAAAGTTAACTAATTTGCCCAAAGTCACATGTCTAGTGACAAAGCCAGAATTCCAACAATATAAAACTATCATAGGATTGACTTTCCTTAAAAAATTTTCTGGGAGCAACATTTCACAGTTGAGATTAGAAAGTAAAAATCATATAGCCATGTCTTTTGTAAACAAGGGCTCAATAATTAGATTTCAGCTCATGTACCAAAAAATTTTAATTTTCCTTAGCACTAATAACTGTTAGGCTAGCCTAACCTTTATTATTAATAAGATTTAATGATCTAGAGATAATGAGAGCTAACATTTATCAAGCACTTCTTATGTGCTAGGTACTTTGCTAACTGCTTTGCATTTATCCTACAATTTAATTCTAACAATCACAGATGGCAAACTCTATAACCTCCATTTTATTCACAAGTAAACTGAAGCTTACAAAAAAATACTTTCCCAGCACTTTGGGAGGCCGAGGCAGGTGGATGGCTTGAGCCCAGGAGTTCAAGACCAGCCTGGGCAACATGGTGAAACCCCGTCTCTACAAAAAGTACCCGGGTGTGGTAGTACACACCTGTAGTCCCATCGACTCCAGAGGGCTGAGGTAGGAGGATCACCTGAGCCCATGAGGTGGAGGCTGCAGTGAGCCAGGATCATACCACTGCACTCCAACCTGGGTGACAGAGCAAGACACTGTCTCCAAAAAAAAAAAAAAAAAAGAAAAGATACTCATCTATCACCTAGTAAATCAGAAAAGCCAGGATTCAAACCCAGGTGGGGCTAATAATCCAAAAACCTCATTTTAGCTTATAGTTTGAACCTCATCTTCCTCCAAATTTAGAGATGCTAACAAGAATGGGAACATTTGAATTTTCTCTTCTCTTCATAGTCTCTAACAGATGGGCTTTCTTGGACCAACAATCAGTACCATGGGTTTATTTTAAGTTGTGGCAAAAAGGTGGTAAAGACTGTCCTTTGTTTTGTGACTAAGAATGAAATAAAGAAGGGGAAAAACCCCAATATTTCAGGAATGAAGTCAACAATTCATCTAAATCTTAATCTATAAGTATCAAGGTGACTGGTTTTGGGGAAACATCCAGTTTAAGTTTAAAGTGAATCAATTTTTATATCATAATGGAGGAGGATGGATAATGCTGAGTACCTGCTATGCCAATTCTGACAGGTTTTATAGAACATAATACTTTTTACCACCCACATGACCCTAACTCAATCAAGTGTGGCACGTGACCAAAGAACAGCGACTCTCTCAGCTGGCTAATGACCTAATGACCTAGAAGGCTGCCTGGTACCAGCAGGTCATTAAGTAAACCAATCAGATACTCTCCTTTGAAATGTCAATGTGAGCTTTCGTAATGAGAACAAGAGAGAGAACAGCACACATGCAGGGCTCTAGGAAAAACAGTTACTTGAGATAGCTAAACAGCAGCAAAAGTACTGGTCACAGAAACAGATTAGATTAGGGAAAATCCCAATAGGGAACAGAGGCACACATTTCTTTTTTCTTTCTTTTTTTCTGAGACGAAGTTTCGCTCTTTTGCCCAGGCTGGAGTGTAGTGGCTTGATATTGGCTCACTGCAAACCCCGCCTTCCGGTTTCAAGCAATTCTCCTGCCTCAGCCTCCCGAGTAGCTGGGATTACAGGTGCCCGCCACCATACTCGGCTAATTTTTGTATTTTTAGTAGAGATGGGGTTGCATCATCTTGGCGAGGTTGGTCTCGAACTCCTGACTTCATGATCCGCCCACCTTGGCCTCCCAAAGTGCTGGGATTACAGGTGTGAGCTGCAGCACCTGGTCAGAGGCACACATTTCTGACGGAGCGTGTAGTTCGGCTCTATGGTTAATTCTTTTCACTACGAGGCCTGATGAAAAGAGTCTCATCTAATCATCTTTTCCTGTAAATCCTTAAACTCAGTTACTTAAAGGCTATCATAATGTCTCTATTCCATGCAATGTAAAGTACTTAATACCGGGGAGGGAATGGAGAGAGAAGGAAAGAAAAAATGTGCTACAGGGGACATGGGCTACTGCTTTTATAAATAGATTAATAAAATATAAATGAAAAGAAAAAAATAAGTAGAAGGCAAGAATGCAAATGTGTCACCTCTAGGTCAACAAAATTGCGATGATCTAGTAGAAATCTTGACTGATTTTCCTTGCAGGCAAGGGAAAAAGTAAAAGAAACAGGAGTTATTATATAACTCATTTATGAAGTGATACAGGGGATACTGAATGATATATGAATGTCCTCAACAGTACTGGGAAATTCAGAATCAGAATTTATATAACCATTGCTGTTTATGATCGTCAATAAAAATCAAAGCAGCTATTTCCACTTTTAGCTAAGATGAATGGGGGACTTAACCTCTCATTGTAAGCTACTGGAAACTAGGCAAAATTATGAAACAAGTGCTTTCAGACTACTGAGAATTGTGATCCCCGAGGAAAGAGAAACAACTGAGGTGAGTCTTGAAACTTCTTATAAGTCTATAATTTTTCAAAATAAAAAGCTTTTTAAATGAAGACAAAATAAACAGGTTCTAAATAAAAGCAGAGAGACTTCATCAGTAGATGTGCACTACAACAAACATTAAAAGTTGTTCATTAGGAAAAAGGAAAATAATATCATATCGAAACTTGGATCTATAGAAAATAATCAAAAGCACTGGAAATGGTTAAGTATGTGAGTACATATAAAAGGCTATTTTTCCTATTCAGATGATGTCTTTAAAAGATAATTTACTGTTATGGCAAGGCGCGGTGGCTCATGCCTGTAATCCCAGCACTTTGGGAGGCCGAGGCGGGCGGATCACCTGAATTTGGGAGTTCGAGACCAGCCTGACCAACATGGAGAAACCCCGTCTCTACTAAAAACACAAAATTAGCCGGGTGTGGTGGCACATGCCTGTAATCCTAGCTACTAGGGAGGCTGAGGCAGGAGAATCGCTTGAACCTGGAGGCAGAGGTTGCGGTGAGCCGAGATCGCACCATTGCACTACAGCCTGGGCAACAAGAGCGAAACTCCATCTCAAAAAAAAAAAAAAAAAGAAAGACAATTTACTGTTTAAAGTAAAAATAACATACCTGTAATCCCAACACTTTGAAGGATGAGGTGGGAGGATTGCTTGAGGCCAGGAGGTCAAGACTACAGTGAGCTATAATCATGTTACTGCACTCCAGCCTAGGCAACAGAGTGAGATCCCATCTCCATAATAATAATAATAAATTTAATAAGATAATAAAAATACAACAAAGATATAGGCAGTAAGTATGGAGATAAAATGGAATACTAAAAAATACTACAAAAATTAAATGAGTCAGGGAAAGATGGAAGCGGAAACAAAAAACAAATAGAAAACAAGTAACAAGATGGTAGATTTAAATCCAGCCATATGGGATTGTACCTTAAATGTAAATGGATTAACGCTCCAATTAAAGACTGAGATTGTGAGACTGGGAAAAAAAAAAAAAGCAAGACCCAGCTACCAATTGTATGCTGTCTATAAGACATCTACTTTAAACATAAAAGTAAATTAAGGAGGTCAGGCGCGGTGGCTCATGCCTGTAATCCCAGCACTTTGGGAGGTCGAGGCAGGCAGATCACGAGGTCAGGAGTTCAAGACCAGCCTGGCCAACACAGTGAAACCCCATCTCTACTAAAAAACTACAAAAATAAGCCGGGTGTGGTGGCATGCACCTGTAGTCCCAGCTACTCAGGAGGCTGAGGCAGGAGAATTGCTTGAACCCAGGAGGTGGGGGTTGCAGTAAGCCAAGACCATGCTATAGCACTCCAGCCTGGGTGACAGAGTGAGACTCTGTCTCAAAAAAAAAAAAAAAAAAAAATTAATTAATTAATTAAGGCAAGGCCCAGTGGCTCACACCTGTAATCCTAGCACTTTGGGAGGCCAAGGTGGGTAAATCACTTGAGCCCAGGAGTTTAGAGACCAGCGTGGGCAACATGGCAAAACCCCATCTCTACAAAAAATACAAAAAATTAGCCAGGCTTGGCAGCACACACCTGTAGTCCCAGCTACCTGGGAGGCTGAGGTAGGAAGATCATGAGCCCGGGAGGTTGATGCTACAGTGAACCATGATTGTACCACTGCACTCAGGCTGGGTGACAGAGTAAGGCTTTATCTTAAAAAAAAAAAAAAAAAAGAAAATGAAAACATATCAAAATGTGTGGGATGCAGCTAGCAGTGCCTAAAGGGGAGCCTATGGCTTAAAATGCTTAGAGAAAATAGAAAGTTCTCAAGATCAATGATCCGATCTTCCACATTAAAAAGCTAGAAAACAAGGCCAGGCATGGTGACTCATGCCTGTATTTGTGGCACTTTGGGAGGCCAAGAGTTCAAGACTAGCCTGGGTAACAGTGAGATGCCATCTCTAACTTTTTTTTTGAGACAGGGTCTCACTCAGTCACCTAGGCTGGAGTGCTGTGACACGACATTGGTTCACTCAGCCTCCTGGGTTCAAGGGTTCCTCCCACCTCAGCCTCTCAAGTAGCTGGGACTACAAGTATGTGCCACCACAATGCTCGGCTACTGTCTCTATTTTTTAAAAAAGAAAGGTCAGGAGATCGAGACCATCCTGGCTAACCCAGCTAACATGGTGAAACCCCGTCTCTACTAAAAATACAAAAAATTAGCCGGGCGAGGTGGCGGGCACCTGTAGTCCCAACTACTCAGGAGGCTGACGCAGGAGAATGGCGTGAACCCGGGGGGCGGAGCCTGCAGTGAGCCAAGATCGCGCCACTGCACTCCAGCCTGGGCAACAGCGAGACTCCGTCTCAAAAACAAACAAATAAATAAATAAATAATAAATAATAAAAATACAAAAAAATTAGCCAGGCGTGGTGGGGGGTGCCTGTAGTCCCAGCTACTCGGGAGGCTGAGGCAGGAGAATGGCGTGAACCCAGGAGGCACAGCTTGCAGTGAGCCGAGATCACGCCACTGCACTCCAGCCTGGGCGACAGAGCGAGATTCCATCTCAAAAAAAGGTATATATATATATATAGAGAGAGAGAGAGAGAGAGAGAGAGAGAGATATCTCTGTATAGATATCTATATATATCTCTATCTCGGAATAGAAATCAGAAAACAGGAAGGGCATGGTGGCTCATGCTCATAATCCCAGTACTTTGGGAGGCCAAAGCTGGAGACCATCTCTACAAAAAAATTTAAAAATTAGCTAGGCATAGTGGCACGTGCCTGTAGTCCCAGCTACTCTGGAGGCCGAGGTAAGAGTATTACTTGAGCTAAGGAGGTAGAGGCTGCAGTGAGCTGTGATGGCCCCACTGCACTCTAGCCTGGGGTACAGAACCAGACCCCATCTCATAAAAATTAGTAACAAAACAGGGTTTGCTCTGTAACCTAGGCTAGGCACAAGAGATCCTCCCACATTGGCCTCCCAAAGCACTGGGATTACAGGCATGAGCCACCGTGCCCAGTTCCAAATGTTTTTCTAAAATCAGTAACAGGGTCGGGCACAATGGCTCACACCTGTAATCCCAACACTTTGGGAGGCAGAGGCAGGCAGATACTTGAGGCCAGAAATTTGAGACCAGCCTGGCCAATATAGCAAAACCCCACCTCTGCTAAAAATACAAAAAATTGGCTGGGCACAGTGGTTCACACCTGTAATCCAGCAATTGCGGAGGCCGAAGTGGGCGGATCACCTAAGGTCAGGAGTTCAAGACCAGCCTGGCCAACATGGTGAAACCCTGTCTCTACTAAAAATACAAAAATTAGCCAGGCATGGTGGCAGGTGCCTGTAGTCCCAGCTACTCGGGAGGCTGAGGCAGGAGAATCACTTGAACCTGGAAGGCGGAGACTGCAGTGAGCGGAGATCGAGCCACTGCACTCCAGTCTGGGCGACAGAGCGAGACTCCATCTCAAAAAAAAGAAAAAAAAAGTCAACAAGGGGATGGGAAAAAATCTCAGCCGAGCATGGTGGCTCACGCCTGTAATCCCACCATTTTGGGAGGCCAAGATGGGCAGATCACGAGGTCAGGAGATCGAGACCATCCTGGCTAACACGGTGAAACCCCGTCTTTACTAAAAATACAAAAAATTAGGCCATGTGCAGTGGCTCACACCTGTAATCCCAGCACGTTGAGAGGCCAAGGTGGGCGGATCACTTGAGGTAGGGAGTTCGAGACCAGCCTGACCAATATGGAGAAACCCTGTCTCTACTAAAAGTACAAAATTAGCCAGGTACAGTGGCACATGCCTGTAATCCCAGCTATTTAGGAGGCTGAAGCAGGAGAATCGCTTAAACATGGAAGGCGGAGGTTTTGGTGAGCCAAGATTGTGCCATCGCACTTCAGCCTGGGCAAGAAGAGTGAAACTTCATCTCAAAAAAAAAAAAATTAGCCGGGTGTGGTGGCTCATGCCTGTAGTCCTAGCTACTCAGGAGGCTGAGGTTGCAGTGAGCCGAGATCACGCCACTGTGCTCCAGTCTGGGCAACAGAGCGAGACTCTGTCTCAACAACAACAACAACAACAACAACAAAAAACAAAAAGAAAAGATCTCATTTGTACTTAAACTGGAGGTTCTAGGCAGAACACGAAAAGCAAATAAAAGGCATCCAAGTCAGAAAGAAATAAGTAAAAATGTCTTTATTTGCTGACAATAAGATAACCTACAGAGAAAACCTGATGAAATCTATGAAAAAGTTACCAAAACTAATAAAAGAATTTAGGAAGGTTATAGAATATAAGACCAAGACACAAAAATCAATTACATTTCTATATAATAGCAATGAACAGATACTGAAATTTTAAAAACTAAGTCATTTTACAAAAGCATCACAATATGAAACACTCAGGGATAAATTGGATAAAAGATGTGCAAGACTGTACAAAAGCTACAAACATTTCTGAAGGAAATTAGAGAAGACTTTAATCAAAACACTCAATATTAAAATGTTAATTCTCAGTCAGGCTCGGGGGCTCACACCTGTAATCTCAGCACTTTGGGAGGCTGAGGAGGGCTGATCACTTGAAGTCAAGAGTTCGAGAACGGCCTGGCCAACTTGGTGAAACCCTGTCTGTATTAAAAATTAAAAAATTAAGCTGAGTGTAGTGGCAGCCATTTGTAATCTCAGCTACTTGGGAGACTGAGGCAGGAGAATTGCTTGAATCTTGGAGGCAGAGGTTGCAGTGAGCTGAGATCGCACCACTGCACGACAGCCTAGGCAACAGAGCGAGACTCCATCTCAAAAAAATAAAATAAAATGTTAATTCTCTGTTTTATTTTATTTATTTATATAGACTCAATACAACCCAAATCGAAATCCCACCAAGCCTTTTTTAAGAAATTGATACGCTAATTCTAAAATTTATATGGAAATGCAAAGAATCTACAAAAGCCAACACAACCGGAAAATAAGAACACTAGTGGAACACATTAGTCTTTTTTTTCCTGGAAACCTGATTTTTCTAGAGACAAATGATTTTTGACAAAGGTACAAAGGCAATTCAATGCAGAATGGACAGTCTTTTCAATAAATGGTAAAGAAGCAATTGAATATCCATGTGCCAAGAAAACAAATCTTACATTCATATATATATATATATATATATATATATATTTTTTTTTTTTTTTTTTTTTTTTTGGAGACAGTCTTACACTCTGTCACCCAGGCTGGAGTGCAGTGGTACATCAATGCAACCTCCCTCTTCTGGGCTCAAGCAATCCTCCTGCCTTAGCCTTCTGAGTAGCTAGGACTACAGGTGTGTGTCACCACGCCCGGCTAACCTTTTAATTTTTTTTGGTAGAGGCAAGGTTTCACCACATTGCCCAGGCTGGTCTCAAACTCTTGGGCTCAAGCAATCTTCCCACCTGAGCCTCCCAAAGTGCTGGGATTACAGGCTTTAATCCATATCTTGCACTACATACAGAATAAATTTTAAAAGGATCATAGATCTAAATGTAATCCCTAAAGCTATAAAACCTCTAGAAAAAAACATAGAAAATTTTTGTGGCCTTTTCTTTTAGGCAAAGATTTCTTAGATACCACATGAAAGCATAATCCGTAATTTTTTTTTTTTTTTTTTTTTGAGACAGAGTTTTGCTCTTGTTGCCCAGGCTGGAGTGCAATGGCGCTATCTCGGCCCACCGCAACCTTCACTTTCTGGGTTCAAGCAATTCTCCTGCCTCAGCCTCCTGAGTAGCTGGGATTACAGGCATGCGCCACTACGACCGGCTAATTTTGTATTTTTAGTAGAGATGGGCTTTCTCCATGTTGGTCAGGTCTCGAACTCCCGACCTCAGGTGATCTGCCTGCCTCGGCCTCCTAAAGTGCCGGGATTACAGGTGTGAGCCACCGCTTCCGACCCATAAAATTTTTAAAAACCTGATTAAACTTATTTCATCTGCTATAACCAGTGACTACCAAGAAAAATAAATAAATAAATATAAACAAACTTACTTCATCAAAACTAAGAATTCTGTCCTTTAGAAGACACTTATGGGAATGAAAAGACAAGGCATATACTGGGAGAAAATATTTCCAAATTACTTATCTGGCAAAGAAACTTGCATTCGGAATATGTATTTAAAGAACTCTCGAAACTCAGTAATAAGAAAATAATCCAATTTTTTTTTTTTTTTTTGAGACAGAATCTTGCTCTGTCACCCAGGCTGGAGTGCAGTGGCACAATCTCGGCTTACTGCAAGCTCCATCTCCCAGGTTCACGCCATTCTCCTGCCTCAGCCTCCTGAGTAGCTGGGACTACAGGCACCCGCCACCACGCCCAGCTACTTTTTTTGTATTTTTAGTAGAGACGGGGTTTCACCGTGTTAGCCAGGACAGTCTTGATCTCCTGACCTCGTGATCCGCCCGCCTCGGCCTTCCAAAGTGCTGGGATTACAGGCTTGAGCCACCTCACCCAGCCGAAAATAATTCAATTTTTTAAATGAGCAAAAAATACTTCACCAAAGAAGATATACAGGTGGCAAATAAGCACATGAAAAGATGCTCAACATTATTACTCATTAGGAAAATGCAAATGAAAACTACAATGCGATATCACTACACATATATTAGAATGTCTAAAATTATAAAAACTGACCACTTTAAACCCATTAGGATGACTCCCATTGAAAAACAGAAAATAGGTCGGGCGTGGTGGCTCACACCTGTAATCCAATACTTTGGGAGGCCAAGGCAGGCGGATCACCTGAGGTCAGGAGTTCGAAACCAGCCTGGCCAACATGGTAAAACCCTGTCTCTACTAAAAATACAAAAATCAGCCAGACGTGGTGGCGGGTGCCTGTAATCCCAGCTACTTGGGAGGCTGAGGCAGGGAGAATTGCTTGAACCCAGGAGGGGGAGGTTGTAGCGAGCCAAGATCACGCCATTGCATTCCAACTTGGGCAAGAGAGCAAGACTCTGCCTCAAAATAAAACAAACAAACAAACAAACAGAAAATAGGGGGCCAGGTGCGGCGGCATGGTAAAACACGGTCTCTACCAAAAATATAAAAAATTAGGCCGAGTGCGGTGGCTCAAGCCTGTAATCCCAGTGCTTTGGGAGGCCAAGGTGGGCAGATCACTTGAGGTCAGGAGTTCAAGACCAGCCTGGCCAACATGGTGAAACCCCATCTCTACTAAAAATACAAAAATTAGCCGGATGTGGTGGATGCACACCTGTTATCCCAGCTACTCAGGAGGCTGAGACAGGAGAATCGCTTGAACCTGGGAGGCAGAGGTTGCAGTAACCTGAGATTGCACCACTGTACTCCAGCCTGAGCAACAGAGCAAGACTCTATCTCAAAAAAACAAAACAAAACAAAAAATTAGTCAGGTGTGGTGGTGAGCCTGTAGTCCCAGCTACTCGGGAGGCTGAGGTGGGAGGATTGCTTGAGCCTGGGAGGCAGAAGTTGCAGTGAATCAAGATCACACCACTGTACTCCAACCCCAGTGACAGAGACCCTGTCTCAAAAAACAAATAAATAAGTAAAAGAAAATAGTCTGGGTGCAGTGGTATGCACCTATAATCTCAGTTACTCAAGAGGCTGGGGTGGGAGGATAGTTTGAGCCCAGGAGTTCACAACCAGCCTGAGCAACACAGTGAGACCCCGTCTCTAAAAATAAAAAGAAATTAGCCAGGCACGGTGGTGTGCACCTGTAGTTTAACCTTATTCAGGAGACTGATGCCAGGAGTTTGAGGCTGTACTGCACTACGGTTGTGCCACTGCACTCCAGCCTGGGTGACAGAGCTAGACTCCATGTCAAAAATAAAAATAAAAATAAAAACATAAAAATAGAATTAGCATATGATCTAGAATTCCTCTTCTCTTCTCGGTATGTAAGAATTGCAAGCAGGGTCTCAAAAAGATAAGTGTAGATGCATATGCATAGCGGCATTATTCACAAAGCTAAAAGGTGGAAGCAAACCAAGTGTCCATTGATGTATAAATGGATAATCAAAATGTGGTATCCATACACTATATTATTAAGTCTTAAAAAGGAAGGAGATTCTGACACATGCTACACAAACATGAACCTTGAGGACATTATGCTAAGTGAAATAAGCCAGTCACAAAAAGACAAATACCACTTTGACTCCACTTATATGAGGTACCTAGAGTAGTCAAATTCATAAACACATAAAGTGGAATGGTGGTTGTCAGGGGCTCAAAGGAGATGGGAATGGGGAGTTATTGTTTAATGGGTATAGAGCTATGGATTTGTAGTGGGTGCAGCGATGTGTGCCTGTAGTCTCAGACACTCGGGAGGCTGAGGAGGAGGACTGCTTAAGCCTAGGTGTTTGAGCCTAGCCTGGGAAATATAGCAAGACCTTCATTTTCAAAAAAATAAAAAACAAAGCTTCAGATGTGCAAGACCAAAAAACTATTGAAATGGATATGGTGATGGCTGTACAACAATATGAATATACTTAATACCACTGAAATGTACACTTACAACTTTTTTTTTTTTTTTGAGACGGAGTTTCACTCTTGTCGCCCAGGCTGAAGTGCAATGGCATGATCTCAGCTCACTGCAACCTCTGCCTCCTGGGTTCCAGCGATTCTCCTGCCTCAGCCTCCAGAGTAGCCGGGATTGCAGGCACGGGCCACCACGCCTAGTTAATTTTTGTATTTTTAGTAGAGACGGGGTTTCACCATGTTGGCCAGGCTGGTCTTGAACTCCTGACCTCAGGTGATCCGCCCATCCCAGCCTCTCAAAGTGCTGGGATTACAGGCGTGAGCCACTGCACCCAGCCAAAATGTTTTTATAAAAAGGTTTTAAAAAGATGGTTATGTGTATATTATGTGTATTTTACAATTAAAAAGTTGGGGAAAAAAATTTAAAATAGTGACCATATCCAATTGTTGGTAAGGCTGGGGACAACCGGAATTCATACAACTGCTAATAGAAATAAAAAATGGCACAACTACTTGCGAACAGTTTGGCAGTTTTTTTATTTTTTATTTTTTATTTTTTGAGACAGAGTCTTGCTCTTTCACCCAGGCCAGACTGCAGTGGCGCTATTTCAGCTCACTGAAAGCTCCACCTCCTGGGTTCACGCCATTCTCCTGCCTCAGCCTCTCGAGTAGCTGAGACTACAGGCGCCCGCCGCTGCGCCCGGCTAATTTTTTGTATTTTTAGTAGAGACGGAGTTTCACCGTGTTAGCCAGGATGGTCTCGATCTCCTGACCTCGTGATCCGCCCGCCTCGGCCTCCAAAAGGGCTGGGATTACAGGCGTGAGCCACCGCGCCCAGCCAGCAGTTTCTTAAAAAGTTAAACACACACCTACCATATGACCCAGTCATTTTACTCTAGATATTTACTTAAGAAAAATAAAACCATATCTATACAAAGATTTGTGCATGAATGTTCCTAACAGCTTTATCTGTAATAGCCAAAAATTGAACATAAGCCAAATGCCCATCTAAGTGAATGGGTAAACATTCACTTAGGGATAAATCTATATAATGGAATACTACTCAGCAATAAAAAGAAATAAACATGCAACATGGATGAATTTCAAAATAATTATGTTGAGAGAAAGAAGCCAGACTCAAAAGAGTACATAGTATACGATTCCATCACATAAAACTTTAGAAAATGCAAACTAACTGCAGTAGACACTAGATCAGTGGTCAATCTTGCCTGGGGATTAGAGGGGGCAGAGATAGGCAGAAAGGAGGAATTACAAAGGTGCACAAAGAAAGTTTTTAGTCCAATATGCTTATTATCTTTTTTTTTTTTTTTTTTGAGACGGAGTTTTGCTTTTATTGCCCAGGCCGGAGTGCAATGGCGCGATCGCGGCTCACCGCAACCTCCAACTCCTGGGTTCAAGTGATTCTCCTGCCTCAGCCTCCCGAGTAGCTGGGATTACAGGCAGGTGGTGGGTGCCTATAATCCCAGCTGGGAGGCTGAGGCAGGAGAACTGCTTGAACCTGGGAGGTGGAGGTTGCAGTGAGCTCAGATTACGCCACTGCACTCCAGCCTGGGCAACAGAGCAAGACTCTGTCTCAAAAAAACAAACAAACAAACAAACAAAAAGAACTTCCAGAGAGAAAAAGACAGATCACATACAAAGAAATAAAAGTTAAATTAACAGACTTCAGACTTCTTAAGAGCAATACTGAATGTCTTCAAATTTCTTTTTTTTTTTGAGACGGAGTCTTGCTCTGTTGCCCAGGCTGAACTACAGGCGCCCGCCACCACACCCAGCTAATTTTTGTATGTTTTTTTTTTTAGTAGAGATGGGGTTTCACCAAATTGGCCAGACTGGTCTCGAACTCCTGACCTTGGGATCCGCCTGCCTCAGCCTCCCAAAGTGCTGGGATTACAGGCGTGAGCCACTGGGCCTGGCCATGTCTTCAAATTTCTGAGCAAAAATTGATTTTAAATTTAGAATTCTATATCAAACTATCGATCAAGTATGAGGACAGAATAAAGACATGTTCAGATATGTAGAGACAAAGAAAACATCTATGCACCCTTTCTTAGATATTCTCAGAGGATGTCCTCTACTAAAACCAAAAATAAGAAAGAGGAAGATATAGGATCCAAGAAACAGGATTCGACCCAGGAGGGCAGCAGAGGAAAATCCTGGGATGACAGCTCTGTTGCAGGGCTAAAGAACAAGCAGTGAAAATTGGAGCAGTAGAACAGAAGGCTCTAGGAAAAAGCTCTCCCGAAAAAAAAATTTAATGAAAGAAACTGAAGCAATTAACAACTCTACAAAAATAAACAATTCAAGAAAGAAAATGAAGCCATAATATACTACTTGGCTTTTCAGTGAATAATACTTAGTTGTGACACAAAAACAATGAATACTGATTTAACACCCTTTAGGATAGCTACTGTAAAAAAAACAAAACAAAAACAAAAACACAAGCCAGGCACAGTGGTTCATACCTGCAATCCCAGCACTTTGGGAGGCCGAGATGGGGAGATCACTTGAGCTCAGGAGTTCGAGACCAGCCTGACCAACATGGCAAAACCCCATCTCTACTAAAATACAAAAATTAGCCGGACGTGATGGAGTGCGCCTGTAGTCCCAGCTACTTGGGAGGATGAGGCACAAGAATCGCTTGATTCTTGTGCCTCATCATCATTGTGGTGAGCCAAGACTGCACCACTGCACCAGCCTGGGTGACAGAGTGAGACTCCAGCCTCAAAAAAAAAAAAAGCACAAAAAAATAAGTGCTGGCAAGGATAGGGAAAAATTAGAACTCTTGTGCACTGTTGGTAGGACTGCAAAATGGTGCAACTGCTGTGAAAACCAGTATGAAGTTCCTCAAAAAATTAAAAACAGACCTACCATATGGTCCAGCAATCCCACTTCTGCATATATATCCAGAAGAATTAAAAATAGGGTCTTAAAGAGATATCCGTAGACCCATGTTCATAGTGGCACAATTCACAATAGCCAAGAAGTGGAAGCAACCCAAATGTCCACTGACAGATGAATGGATTAAACAAAATGGTGTGTATATATACAATGGAATATTATTCAGCCTTAAAAAGGAAGGAAATTGAGTGGTGAGAAAAATAGAAAAAAAATAAAAATAAAAATATTTAAAAAGGAAGGAAATCCTGTCACATGCCACAATGGGTAAACCTTGAAGACATTATACTAAATGAAATAAGCCAGTCACAAAAAGATAAATATTGTATGATTCCTCTTATAAAAGGTATCTAAAGTAGTCATATTTAAAAAAAAAAGAAAGTAGAATGGTGGTTACCAGAGACTGAAGGGAGAGAGGGGGAACTGTTGTGCAGGTAGGGTTTTAGATTTGCAAGATGAAGAGGTTCTGGAGATATGTTTCACAACAATGTGAATATATGTAACATTACTGAATTGTGCACTTAAAAATGATTAAGATGGTAATTTTACATTAGATGTATTTTTTTTTTACAATTAAAACAAGATTAATGGGATCATGTCAATAGGAACAAGAGTCATCTTGAAGGAGCTCCCATTTATCAAATTTGAGACAAACTGAGCATCAAAAAGAAAGAAAGAACAGTAGCTATAATTGATTACAACACATTGATTCTTTAAAAAAAATCCATGAGGTTATATTAATACTAAAATAATAGAAAATCTTTATAAAAGAATGCTAGTTAATAACTGTAGAAGAAATTATATATTTAGAAAATGAACATTTTTTTCTTTTGAGATGGAATTTTGCTTGTTGCCCAGGCTGGAGTGCAATGGCGTGATCTTTGCTCACTACAACTTCTGCCTCTTGGGTTCAAGAGATTCTCCTGCCTCAGCCTCCCGAGTAGCTGGGATTACAGGCGCCCACGACCACGCCCAGCTAATTTTTATATTTTTAGTAGAGACAGGTTTCATCATGTTAGTCAGGCTGGTCTCGAACTCCTGACTTCAGATGATCCATCTGCCTCGGCCTCCCAAAGTGCTGGGATTACAAGCATGAGCTACCGCGCCTGGCCAAAAAAGAACATTTTCTATGTAACTCCCAGTTCAGCAGCTCATTCAAGCAAGGATCATCAATAAATGCTCAAGCAATTAGGTGAACAGTTAGTTGTTGGGGAATAGGATATTCACATGGTACCAAAGCATCACCCCACAGATAATTTACTAATTACAAAGGGGTAAATGTACTTTACAATGGAAAGATATGGCAGTTAACACCTTAACAAACTTAGTATTACTATTTGTGGAACAACCTGTCATTAAGTGTCATATATGCCTGCTAATTTGATTAGGAGGATATAGTGTAGGGTATAATGTAGGATGAATACACGATAGCACCTAGGAATTATCCCTGCCAAAAACACTTAATTTGAATCTAATCCCACCTCTGGACCCAGCTTCTAGTTTACAGGAAATACAGAGAATGGAGGAACAAATTAAATGATACCACAAGAAACAGACAAAATTCAGAATGTGGGACAATCTATAAAACAAGTGACCTAAATTAAAAGAGATTAAGGAGACAATAACTAAACATGTGAACTTTGATTAGATGCTATTTCACCAAAGTTACAAGAATATATTTTTGGGACAACTATGGAAATTGGAATATGGAATATATATTAGATGATTTTTAAAAAATTATGATTAAATATAAATTACCAATAAACAAAAAACATTTAACCTTACCAAGTATTAAAACAAAATATGTTAAAATTTACCTATCAAATTGGTGACACTAAAAATTAATACAATTTTTTGGGGCAGGACCATCTGGTAACATGTAACAGTTTTTTAAATGTTTATATACTTTACCCAGCAATTCCACTTCTAGGGATTCATCCTATAGAAATAAGAGTTGTACATAAACATTTATTGACCAGAATGTTCACTGCAGCATTACTAATGAAAATGGACACAATCTAATTTACCAAGATGAAATAAATTATATAATAAAATACTTTGTAATCATTAAAAATCTTAATTTCAAATATTTAACATGAAAAGGTCCTTAAAATACATTAAGTACAAAGAAAGCAGATTATAAACTATTAGTATGTAATTTCCCTGTATATATTCTACCTTACAGGAAAGATAATTATCAAAATGTTAATTTTGTTATTTCTAGGTGGCAGGATAGATTTATAGGTGATTTTAAGTTTTTTTCTTTGTAGGAGAGAGAATCATTATTTCTAATGTCTGAAAGAATAAAAAATGGGCTGGGTGCTGTGTCTCATGCCTGTAATCCCAGCACTTTGGGAGGCCAACGTGGGTGGATCACTTGAGGCCAGGAGTTTGAGACCAGCCTGGCCAAAATGATGAAACCCTGTCTCTACTAAAAATACAAAAATTAACCAGGTGTGGTTGCCTGCGCCTGTGGTCCCAGCTACTCAGGAGGCTGAGGCAAGAGAATCGCTTGAACCCAGGAGGGAGAGGCTGCAGTGAGCCGAGATCGCGCCACTGCACTCCAGTCTGGGCAACAGACTCTGTCTCCAAAAAAAAAAAAGATAATAATAAAAAATGAAAGAGAACAAAGTTATTTTTCATGATGCTAGAGGGCAGAACTAGGAACTACCACTAGAAGTTACAGGGAAGCCACGTTTGACTCAACGTAAGGAATAACTTTCTAACAACTAAAATTTTCTAAGCAATGAATGACCTGCCTTATGAGGTAATGCGTTTTGCATTATTAGAACTCTAAGCAAAGGCTAAATGGTCACTTGGCAAAAATATATAGAACAGATTTATGTGTTAGGAGATTAAAGAGAAGCTCTTAATGATCCTTTTCTACTTTAAGTACTTATAATTTCATAGAAAGTTTTCCATGTGCAGGGATACCAGAAAGGAAGTGGTTGGTATTTCTTTTTAAGTGTTATTATAAAAAAAAAAAACCCCATGGGGCATTAAACTAAAGAGATTATACTTACATTAGAATAATGGAGTTGAAGGATGATTTACTCTGTTACATTCTACATCAATAATATATACATTATTAATAAAGTGAAAAGAGATAACTAACCCAATGGAGAGGATTCAAACTGAACTGGCAAGAACTACATTTGAATCTACTCCTTACTAATTTCTCTGGCAAGAACTACATTTGAATCTACTCCTTACTAATTTCTCTGTGTCTGATAACCTGAATAATTACACTTTTTCAAGGTTAAATGCAATAAACATCTCAAAAAGGAGGAGGACAAGAAGTACTATGCTCCCCTTTTGTGCTTCTGGCTGCACTATAATTCACATACAAATGGAGGAAAGGTGAAGAACATACCACCCCCGCCCTTGCAATAAGGTATATAAAAATCTTATGATTTTTGGATGTAGGAATACTGGGCAATGGGAAGTGATAGAAAAACTTCATATTATACTGGGTTCCTGGAAGGCGGAAGGAAGTGCCAGAGGTCTGTGAAATTTTTAGAGTAATTTGTAATGCTGAAAAAAATGAATGCCCTAAAAGACGTGCTTAAAAAACAACTTTTTAATTATGGAAATTGTCAAATATACACAAAAGTAGAAAGTGTACTCACCACTCACCTTCATTTATCAACATTTTATCAAAGCTGTTTCCAGTAATTTTTGTCTGTGATTTAAAAACAAACACTAGATATAATGCTATTTTACCTAAAAAAAAAACTTCAGTATGAAAAGATATCCTTTCTTGCTGGTAACAGCAACTATTCAATAAATGTTAGTTACTAGAGCTAGGTACTGTTCTATGCTTTATACCTGTATAATTTTCATGTAAGTTAAGCCTTGTTATTATCCCAATTTTACAAATCAATATTTAATGGCTCACCCAGCCAGTAAGCAGTGGTGCCAAGATGTGAACCTAGACTTTACTCTCTCAACCACTAAAGTATGCTGCCTATTCACTATAGTTATTCTAGCTATTCCTTATGGGATATAGATTGTTGTGGTAATACTGGGAGAGGAACTGCTGAATGGGGAAAAGATTGAAAATGATGTTATAGTGTGAACAGCTGCTCTTTGCTTTTCTTGGGAAATTTTCTTTAAATGCTCCAAATGAGAGAGAAAACATAACTGGATATCATCAGTGTCAACTGCCTAGGATATAAAAAAAAGGAGTCAGCTCACAGAGGGAAAAGCAATGACATGACTAGGCCTGTTCCACAGAGCTTGAATATAGACAGATTTCTTTTAAATTTGCCCCTCCGATGATGGGCGGAGAGGTGGAGAGGAGAGGTTTCTCTACTTCTATCAGACCTAAAATAGTTTTAGCAAAGGGATCTCACAAGCAGAGGGCTAAGAAATCAGTGTAAGTAATATTTGGTTGCTTATGAAATAGTCAGTGAAAAATAAAAGGATACGGGATAAAAAATTCTTCTGACTGATGTCTCATCATAATCTTATAAAACAAACAAGAAAAACTACTACATAATTCAGGATTTGTCAAAAGAAAGAAGAGTCTCCTCTGCAAAAGGACCAAAAATTCTCCTAAAACCCTCCCTAGTGATTTACAATAGATCTTAGAGTAATTAAACTAATTATCTTCTCTGTGGAGCTCACCTAGGGCATCCTCCTTCCCCATCTTCCACTTTTCCCCAACACAAGCAGAAGGGCTCCTTCCCTGCTCCTACTGTACTTTATATGTAATTCTATTAGAACTCTAATCAATACGGCAGTGTAATTATCTTCTTCTCCAGGCTATGAATTCCCAGAGGGCCAAGACCCTATCTTACTCCTCTTTACATTTCCAATTCCTTATCTTCAAACCTACCACGACTGAAATACTCGAGAAAAGTTTGCTGAATGAATAAAGATGACAGAATATGGAGTGATTTTTTTTTTTTTTTTTTGAGACAGTCTCATTCTGTCACCCATGTTAAAGTGCGACGGCATGATCTTGGCTCACTACAACCTCTGCCTCCCGGGTTCAAGTGATTGTTGTGCCTCAGCCACCCGAGTAGCTAGGATTATAGGCATGTGCCACCACGCCTGGCTAATTTTTTTTTCCCCAAAAGAATACGATCCGGCTAATTTTTATAGTTTTAGTAGAGATGGGGTTTTGCCATGCTGGCCAGGCTGGTCTTAAACTCCTGGCCTCAAATGACCTGCCTGCCTCTGCCTCCAAAGTGCTGAGATTACAGGCATGAGCCACCACGCCTAGCCTGGAGTGATCTTTTTAAGAAGTGATTCTTTTATCAGTATAAAACCTCTCTAACCCTTTCACCTTCAGTTCTTCCCCTAAGTCTCCCCTTTAGGAGCTTTCCCATCAGCCAATAGGTTCAGGCTGAATGATAACATGGACTGTAGTCTCTTGAGAGCTGGAGAAAGAATCTAGTCACTTTGGTTTGCAATATCTTCTAATGAAGTTGGGAGAACACAACTTGAAGAATATGGAAGGTAGCCAAACCTTTCAAGAGCTTTTATTCAGAAGCCAAAATGCAGAATGGTGGTTGAAATGCCTGCTTTTAAATGCTGAAGGTAACAGGAAAAATAAAACATTTCAAATTTAAAAAACCACTGATTAGTAAGCAGCACCTGGTCATCCACTTCCATTATTTTTCAGACAAAAAATCCCTAGCAAAAATGTACCAGTCTGGGTTAAAGCCCTCAACCATGAGGGAGGCACCTTTCATATACTGTTGTAAACGTGCTTAGACCCCTCTCTAAAACTGGTTAACCAAACCACTTCGAGAATTATCTGGTTAGGCAATCCCTTTAAGTGAAAATCTTTGAGTAAGGAAGTTATCTTTCTCAAGAATTTAAGAAAATTCTAAACAATCTCCCAGTTTAAGCTGTTACACTGGAAAGAGAAAGTCACATCACATGTTTTATATGCCTTTCTTTGGGTACCACGTTACCTTGGTTAGTGTCCTCTGGGTCTTCTATATGAGCAATGACACTCCTGAGATAAAGCTGCTTCTGCTGTTCTAGATTTGATTGTGAAAACGTCGGAACATTAGTCCTTGAATAAAGCAAACCAGAAAAAAGAAAAACAGCCCATTAGAAACAGGAATATAGCGCTTTGTAGAGAGAAGAGATATACTGCTGATTGATTAGAACTAAGTTTCAGAGGCAAAATTATCTTTATGATCGAGAGGCAGAGGACAGTATTAGTCACACACACAAAAAAACTAAAATGGAGTATGGAATCAAGAGAAAAAGAAGAGAAGCTGGGTGTGGTGGCTCACACCTGTAATCCCAGCACTCTGGGAGTCACAGGCAGGAGGACTGCTTGAGGCTAGGAATTTGAGACCAGCCAGGGCAACACAGCGAGACCCAAGAAATTTTTTTTAAAAATTAGCTGGACATGGTTGCATGTGCCTGTAGTTCTAGCTACTCAGGAGGCTCAGGAGGGAGGATAACTTGAGTCCACGAGTTCAAGGCTACTGTGAGCTATGATCACACCACTGCATTCCAGCTTGGGCCACAGAGTGAGACCCTGTCTCTAAAAAAATAAAATAATTTTTAAAAAGACGAAGAGAAGAAGGAAATAGATACAACCTCCTGCTAACAAGGAATAGAAAGGTGAAGATTACTAGTCCCTAGAGAAAGCATTTGTTGAGTAATTCAAGGTTAGTCAGACAATAGCTTTCTAGAGTGAAACTGAAAAGTTAAACGGGATAAAGACTGAAAAGAATCACTAGATCTGGCAATCAGAGCAATGGTGACCTTGGTGAGAGCAATTTCTGGCCCATACTCATACTGACTGACTGTACTAAAGAATCAGTGGATGAGAATATTGAGATTGCAAATTTATTACTGTCCCAAGTAGCCTGAGTTGTGAGCTTTTGATTATCACTTACATTGTAAGCAATTCACAAGGTTTCTCTCAATTATGCAAACAAAACAAAAAACCAGGAAACTGGGATTCGGGATGACAGTCAAAGGAAACTTTAGCCTTGTTTGTAATAATTTAAATTTTTATTTTATTTTTTATACAAGGTCTGTCTCCCAGGCTGGTGTGCAGTGGCATGATCTCGGCTCAGTGCAACCTCTGTCCCCTGGGCTCAAGCAATCTTCCCACCTCAGTCTTCCTAGTAGCTGGGACCACAGGTGTGCGCCACCACACCTGGGTATTTTTTTGTATTTTTAGTAGAGGCGGGGTCTTGCCATGTTGCCCAGATTGGTACTGAACTCCTGAGTTCTAGCAATTGGCCCACCTCAGCCTCCCAAAGTGCTGGGATTACAGGTGTGAGCCACCGCGCCCGGCGTAATTAAATTTTTTAAGCAAAATTAATGTAATAAATGTATAATCAAAAGAATTTTTTAAAATCTCACTGTAAGGAAGCTAATCTGATTCAACATTTTAAAAAAAGCTTTTCTAGTAGATTCAATTTAAAAGGACCATGTAGAGACACTGCCATCTCCTGGCAACAAGAGAATAAATTGAAAAGATGACGCAAATTTGCAACCCCTACTGGAATTTTTTCGCAAGGGCAAGTTGTACGCAAGTTGGGAGAGACAACAAAATGATTTTCTACTAGTTGTATTTTAACATTTTGGTTAAAATTATTCTAACCTCTTATCATATATGTGACCAGGCTGCCCCATGCACAGGAGAAGATATCTTACATTTGTAGTGTTTTCACTAATATGTCTATTTTGCTTTCAAAATAACCCTGTAAAGCAGCAGAGGAGGCATCATTAGCCTTATTTCATGCATAAAAACTGAGGTAAGAGATTAATTGACTTGCCAAAAGTCACATAGTTGGTAGTGCTAGAACTTCAAGTTTGCTTACTCCTGGAGTAGGGTTTTTTTCCCTACACTAAGAGGAAACTGGGGAGGGGAAGAAAGAAATTGAAGAGAACCAAAAGAAATCAGAATATTTCATTATACTTTACATTACCTGGTCTTGGTTTGTAGAACAGGAATGACTTTGCCTAGTCTTCTCTCATGGCCTTTCATCTTCCCAGAATCCTTAAGAACATCCTGCTTTTTTGAGGAAAAGGAATGCAAAAGGAAAGGTGATTCTTAGTTATAAGAAAACCACTGAAAACAACACTATTTATGGAAATATTTTTTAACTAAAGGCTACAAAAGCCTATTCGTGAACACTACTGTGTACCACATATGACAGTAGTGCTTCAAATGAGATAACTTGTAATCTTTTTCTGTAATCTTAAAAAAGAAAAAAAAAAAACCGTGGCCAGGTGTAGTGGCTCATGCCTATAATCCCAACACTTTGGGAGGCCAAGGCGGGTGGATCACCTGAGGTCAGGAGTTCGAGACCACCCTGGCCAACATGGTGAAACACCGTCTCTGCTAAAACACAAAAATTAACTGGGCATGGTGGTGCACGTTTGTAATCGCAGCTACTTGAGAGGCTGAGACAAGAGAACCGCTTGAACTCGAGAGGCGGGAGTTGCAGTGAGCTGAGATCGTGCCACTGCACTGCAGCCTGAGGGACAGAGTGAGGCTCTATCTCAAAAAAAAAAAAGAAATCCTACGTGGCAGGGATTATTACACTCATTTGGCAGATAGGGAATCAGGCTCAAAAATGTCAGATAAATTGCCCAAGATTTTTCAGCTCTTTGATGGCTCATTCAGAGCTAGTGCTGTATCTTAATATATAGCATGGCAATAAAGATCAGACATAGGCTGAAGCCCAAAGACAAGAAAAATAATAGAATTACCATCTTAGTAATTATTCAACAGAGGGTAATTTAATATTATGTGCCAGGTGATATAAATACATTATTTCATTAATCCTTATTATACTATGAAGTATTATTTACTCCAATTTAGGTAAGAAACGTGGGGAAACATAGAGGCTAAATAATTAGCCCAGGGTCACAGTGCTAGTCAGGATTCAAACCCCAACTTGTCTGAATACAAAGCTCTGCCAGATTATAACAAATGTACCACTGTGGTGTAGGATACCCACAGCAGGGGAAGTTATGTATGTGTGGAGATAGCAGGTATATGGAAACTCTGCTATACATCTGAATAAAAATAATTTCATTTTTCTCTTCACCTTGAATAAAATGTACTTACTTTGTTTGATGAGCTGGAAACAACCAGAGATCTCATTTCACAACTTGACTTGTGTGAACCATTTCTGCAGGATAACTCCATAGTAGAAGGAGTCTCTGAATGGTCTGAGATCCGAGAGAATACAGACGTAGGGTTCTCACTGTCAGGCATATTTTTATCAGAGACAGTCTGTTCAAAGTTATTGTTTGAAGAAGAGAGCTGGGGCCCATCCCAGGCAGAGTTATTGGGGCTGATCCCTTCAGATTCAGTACAAAGTTTGCTTTCATTTGGGCTAAGACCATCTTCTCTCATCTCTTCTCCAAGGGAAGAGAGTCTTTCAGTATCTTTGGATGAATCAGTCTCGTCCTTATCAAGCACAGCATCACAAACTGTTGGATTAAATGGTGCAACAGTTACTTTTATAAGATTCTTTTCTAGCACAGAGCGTCTGTTTAATGGTTTAGTATGAGCTGGTCCATGACCACTTGATGTACTTAGCTGAGGTAGTTTGAAGAGGTCAGGAGTCTCAGCTACTGGTCCCAGGCTATACGATGAATTTTTCTCTTGGGGAGTATCAAGTAGAATTTGACTCCCTCTTTCTCCCTTCTCAACATGCCCACCGTCATCTTCTCCAGAAGACTGCTCATATGATGGGTCATCTTCCTTCAACAGTGCATCAATCTCTTCCTCTGTGTAATTTACATCACCATCATCTTCCTCTCCCTCTGACAGCTCCAGCAAGGAGTCATCCAATCCATCCTCATCCAAGGAACCCCAAGAAAATGGGGCACTGTCTTTAGGCAAGAGAGAGGTACCAGAAGACTGTTCAGAGGGCACCCGTGAGCACATCATTTCTGGAGAAATAAGAGACAGTTTCACTGAGGAAGAGAAAATAACCTTACACCAACTCCAGTCCACTGTATGTGGGTAATGTTCTAGTATTTCAAAATCTTTGCACTATGACTTGTAGCATAAGAAATAATTTTAAGATATTTAACCTTACCAGAAACATGGAAATACACATTAGAACAATGAGATACTTTTGCCTATCAAAATGGTGATAATTAAGATGGCATGATAATCTGGATTGGTGAGATGTGGAGAAACAAGCATTCACACACTATCAGTAAAAGCGTAAGTCAGTACAATATTTTGTGAAGAGTAATTTGACTATACCATTTGACCCAGCAATTTCACTTCTAGAACTTCATATATATATATACATGGATGTTCAAAGTAGCCAAATCCTTGAGGCAACCTAAATGTCCATTACCAAGAGAACTGTTCAGTAAATCATGGTACGTTTGTGCTATGGAGTACTTTTCAATTATTTAAAAACACAATGAAGTAGATCTGTATGTACTATCATGGAATGATATCTACAACAGACAAACAAAACAAATGTATATTATGTAAAATGTCTGAATATTCAGTTTACACTTTAACACAAAACAAAAATGTATTACTTTTGAAATAAAACAAAATTCGAGAACACAAGAAGGTAAATAACTGTCTTCCATACTGTGTGGAGCTGCTGGAGCAATCTCTGCCTTTGCCACGAGACCAAATGGAAAAAGGTTTCAATTCCTGCTAGCTGTTCCTTTCAGGAGACTTGTCAAAATGATTGACTCCCACCTTCCTGCAGGCAAAAAGAAAATTAGAGGATCTTCTCATCACTTTCAACTCTGCTAATTACAAAGTCAACTGTATTATGCTTTAAGGTGCTCGATTAATTTTAATCTTGATTTTTTTGTAATACCAGAAAGTTGGATTTTCTGAGTCAAGAACACCAAAGAAAAAAATCTTCAAAGAAAGAAAAATTATGCAACTAAGCGAACTAGTTTTGTTCCTCCCAACAATTTATACTTTCTTAAGACTATCATCTACTTTAGTAGGATGAATACTGGCATGGGAGTCCAAAGACCTGGGGTGTAGTCCTGGTTGTATCACTAGCCAGCTCCAATAACTTGGGTATGCCACTTGACCATTTAGACTTGTTTCCTCATTTACAAAATGGGAAAGGGATGGAAAAGGGGTGCTAGGCAATGTCTAAGGTTCCACCAAAATCTAAAAATTAATCGTGATCACACACACAAAAATCTTTTTATATATATAATATATATATGTATATATGTATAGAAAAAATGCAAAAAAAAAAAAAAAAAGGTCATTACAGATACAAACACAAGCCTGGACACAAGGTGAAATGCTGTCTCTACAAACAAATAGAAAAATCAGCAGGGCATGGTGGCACATGCCTGTAGTTCCAGCTACTCATGGGGCTGAGGTGAGAGGATCACTTGAGGATGGGAGGTCAAGGCTGCAGAGAGCAGTCATCATACCGCTGCACTCCAGCCAGGGTGACAGAGCAAGACCCTGTCTCAAAAGAAAATAAAAAAAAGATACAAACAAAAATTGATGACTATTATAACTTGCAGGGACCATAAAGGTAGGTCAAGGTTGGACTTTGTATCATTTTACTTTTCTACTTGAATATTTAGTTAGTTGTATAATTAAAACCTAGTTTTTAAACAGCTAATGACAGATCTAATCTATAATTATTTTCCAGATGTGAAAGGTGATAAAATGCTAGTATTTCACATATCTGAGAAGTATAAGAAATGCTTAAATACTGAAGTCAAAAATTTGGAAAAGTACTTGTAGCCTTGTTAACTATAAAATTTCCCCTACTCCATGACCCTCCATACCACATCCTGAGTTTTAACTTTAGTTCATGCATTCCTTTTTTTTTTTTGAGACGGAGTCTCACTCTGTTGCTCAGGCTAGAGTGCAGTGGCACGATCTTGGCTCACTGCAAGGTCCGCCTCCCAGGTTCACGCCATTCTCCTGCCTCAGCCTCCCGAGTAGCTGGGACTACAGGTGCCTGCCACCACACCCGGCTAATTTGTTGTATTTTTAGTAGAGACGGGGTTTCACTGTGTTAGCCAGGATGGTCTCCATCTCCTGACCTTGCGATCCGCCTGCCTCGGCCTCCCAAAGTGCTGGGATTATAGGCGTGAGCCACTGCACCCAGCCTAGTTCATGCATTCTTTTAGAAGATATTTTTTGAGCTACAATCATCACACACCACAAGCTGCGTGATATGTCTCTTTATGATTTCCAAGAAATCAAGATATAGCTCCTACCCTCATAATGTATAATATGTAATGTATAATCTTAATGTATAATCTTGCTAGAGAAACAACACTGAAAATTAAACACCAACATGAGAGATAATATAAAATGGTATGGACAATAAAGTACTAGAGAAAGAGATGCAAAGGGAGGGATTATAGAGTTTTAGAATTAGAAGGGACCTAGTTAAACTTACTCATATTAGAAATGAAATGGGAGAAAAAGAAATATTAAATACGTATTATAAATCAGGTGCTCTGAGACACATTTTACAACTCTAATTTAACCTCTCAACACAATTCTGTAAAATTAATCTTATCAAAGAAATCATTTTCTGTTGTATTTAAACTTAGAGCTGCTAAAACTTATTTTATTTTACCAGTACTATATTCCAGCAATTGTGAGAGTTCTAGGAGTTGAAGCAGCTGCCTCTATGAAAAGTAATTTCTCTGCGTTAGTGACTGAGTTATTTTATTTATTTTATTGCTTTAGGAAGCAGTTAGAAAAAAAAGTTTAGTATGGAAAACGTTCTTTGACTTAAGAAAATTTATGGTTGTCAGGCACAGGTATCACAGGCACTGGGGTTAAGCAGCTACATTTCTTAGATGCCCTTTCTGGGCCATTGCCCCCCATTCTGACGCCTTACAAAAGGTCTAGTTCAAGCCCTTGGTTGGCCAAATGGAGAGTTCAATATATTTTCCCTCTTGGGAAACTAAAGTTCAGAAGCATGAAGTAACTTAACCAAGTACACATAGCTAATAATGTTAGAACAAGGATAGAAACCCAGGTCTAATTTCAATTGCAATGTTTTTCCCACTACATCTGTGACAAACTTGCACAGGATTGGTCAGCAAATGACAGAGTTAGAATCCAAACTCAGGCCTTCTAAATTCAGTACAATCTATAACAAACTGTGCAAGAGTAAAGACCAAAGAGGGCTTTTAGTCTCTTGGAAAAAATATTTTAAGCCACCTTAATAGGACCAATATCCTTCGTAACCATTGCAATAATCAATTCCTACACAACATGACATCCAGATGCAAAAAAATGGGCTTTTCTGAGCTTCCCTTATGTTCCAATAGATCTGGGAACAAAAGTATACAAAACAATACCATATATATGGTATATATAGAGGAGGAGATAATTTTAATTTGTACAAATCATTCTCTTTCTGATGTCTGATGTTATTTCCTCATTTTCTTTTTTTTTTTTTTTGAGACAGAGTCTAGCTCTGTAGCCCAGGCTGCAGTGCAGTGGCGCGATCTCGGCTCACTGCAAGCTCCGCCTCCCGGGTTCACACCATTCTCCTGCTTCACTCAGCCTCCCGAGTAGCTGGTGCTGCAGGCGCCCGCCACCACGCCCGGCTAATTTTTGTATTTTTAGTAGAGACGGGGTTTCACAGTGTTAGCCAGGATGGGCTTGATCTCCTGACCTCGTGATCCGCCCGCCTCGGCCTCCCAAAGTGCTGGGATTACAGGCGTGAGCCACCATCCCCGGCCATTTCCTCATTTTCAAAAGTACTTATTATAAAGAAAGTAAAACATATACATAAGTAACATAATAGTATTATGAACCATCACATACCCATCACTCAACCCCAATGACTATCAACTCATAGCTAATCTTACCCCATCCACTTCCCACCTTCACCAGATTGTTTTGAAGCAAATGCCAGGCATTGTATCATTTCATCTGTAAATAACAAGAATTCCTTATCATAAAATATACAGTTCAGATTTCCAATTATCTTATGTCATTTTTTTTTAAGGCTAAAAAATAATCAGTATCCAAGTAAGGTCCATACAATGTGACTGGCTGATAATGTCTTATGTGTATTTTAATCTAAAGATTTCAGATCTTTTCCCCCTGCAATTACTTTATTAAAAAAAAATACGCAAGATGGCTTACGCCTGTAATCCCAACACTTTGGGAGGCTAAGTTGGGCGGATCACTTGAGGCCAGGAGTTTGAGACCAGCCTGACCAACATGGCGGAACCCCATTTCTACTAAAACTACAAAGAAAATTTAGCTGGGCATGGTGACGCGGGCCTGTAGCCCCAGCTATTCAGAAGTCTGAGACAGGAGAATCGCTGAAACCCAGGAGGTGGAGGTTGCGGTGGGCAGAGATCGCACCACTACACTCCAGCCTGGGTGACACAGTGAAACTGTGTCTCAAAAAAAAAAAAAAAAAAGAAAAGAAAAAAGAAACAGGCCAGGTGCAATGGCTCACGCCTGTAATCCTAGCACTTTGGGAGGCCGACGAGGGCGGATCACGAGGTCAGGAGTTCGAGACCATCTGGACCAACATGGTGAAACCCCAACTCTACTAAAAATACAAAAATTAGCTGGGCTTGGTGGTGCACGCCTATAACCCCAGCTATTCGGGAGGCTGAGGCAGGGGAACTGTTTGAACCCAGGAGGCGGAGGTTGCAGTGAGCCCAGAGCGCGCCACTGCACTCCAGCCTGGGCGACAGAGCAAGAGTCAGTCTCAAAAAACAACAACAAAAAAGCCACAATACCACATATTATGTATGGATACATATATCACAAAATTATTAAAATATGCATGAAAGGCCGGAATTCAGGATGGTCTTGATCTCCTGATCTTGTGATTCGCCCGCCTCAGCCTCCCAAAGTGCTGGGATTACAGGTGTGAACCATCGCGCCCAGCCAACGTTTTATTTCTTAAGAAAACAATATCTCATCTTAGGCTACATGATGATAAATAAATAAGGAAAAAAAAATAGCAAGAAGAGACCTGAAAGAAATATGGCAACCTAAGACAAAGCAGTATGGTAGGTATAATAATGTTCATTATTATGTTACTTTTATACTGTTAAATTATTGTTATTTTTTTGAGACAGGGTCTCAGGTTTGTTGCCCAGGCAGAAAACAGTGGCGTGATCATAGTTCACTGCAGCCTTGAACCCCGGGGCTGCTGGGACTACAGGTACACACCACCATACCCGGCTAATTTTTTATTTTTAATTTTTGTAGAGACATAGTCTCATTATGTTGCCCAGGCTGGTATTGAACTCCTGGAGTCAAGCAATCCTGCATTGGTTTTCCAAAGTGCTGGGATTACAGGCATTGAGCCACCATACCCAGCCACTATACTTTTTTATATGCTTGAAATAATAAAAACATTTTATAATTATGAAGTCAATGGGAAAGATACAATGATTATACTCTGTGAAGTATCAAATGTCCTCATATATCACAGTACCTACCTGATAGGGTTGTGACAAGAATTAAATGAGATCGTGAACATAAATTTAGCACACTAGAGGCATGACGTAAGAGACAAATAACTGGTGGCCATAGTTATCATTTCACCCCACCACCATCATTGCCCTGACCCCTGGAGTCTTAAGAGAAGCACAGGGCCAGGCACAGAGGCTGATGCCTGTAATCCCAGCACTTTGGGAGGCCAAGGTGGGCGGATCATCTGAGGTCAGGAGTTCAAGACCAGCCTGGCCAACATGGTGAAACCCTGTCTCTACTAAAAATACAAAAATTAGCTGGGTGTGTGGTGCATGCCTGTAATCCCAGCTACTTGGGAAGCTGAAGCAGGAGAATCGCTGGAACCCAGGAAGCGGAGGTTGCAATGAGCTGAGATCGCACCACTGCACTCCAGCCTGGGTGACAGAGCAAGACTCCGTCTCAAAAAAAAAAAAAAAAAAAAAGCATAGGAATGGTAGGAAAAAAAGAGTGCTAAACTGGTAGGGAATTTCCCCTAGACCCTGCTTGAAATTATCTAATATACTCTACTCTCATCTAGTTTAATCCAGCATTCAACCATATTGTCACTAAAGACCAGCCTAGGTAGACATCTGAAATATCAGGCAAATTATGCAAATTAATGTTCACTGAACTATCCTTTATAGAGGTACTGGACCTCAGCAATTCACTTCAAGTCTCTGAACCTCAATACAGATGAGAACATGCATCTAAAAAGGGGGTAAATACTGCTAACTTCAAACACAGATTATCATGAGAAAAAAGAGGATGTTTATGAAAGTACTCTAAACCTAAAAGTTCTATACCAAAAAAACCTGGTATTTAATGAATGTGCAAGGGGGGAAATCCTCATATAAAACTGAAGTTCTTCAGTGAAATTCCAAAGACAGCCTTACTTATTACTTCTCTGTCAAAAGAAGGCTTGCTTACTTCTCTGTCTACCATCTACCACCTTTCTTGGCACTTGTCTGGTAACCTCCACTTAAAAATACGGGGACCCCTTTTTTTTTATTTTATTTTTATTTTTGAGACACGGTCTCACTCAATCACCCAGGCTGAAATGCAGTGGCGTGATCTGGGCTCACTGCAACCTCTGCCTCCCAGTTTCAAGCGATTCTCATGCCGCAGCCTCCCAGTAGCTGGGATTACAGGCGTCCACCATGCTCGGCTAATTTTTGTATTTACAGTAGAGATGGGGTTTTGCTATGTTGGCCCGTCTGGTCTTGAACTCCTGGCCTCAAGCAATCCTCCGGCCTTGGCCTCCCCAAGTGCTGGGATTACAGGCGTGAGCCACCATGTCTGGCCATATCCCTTTATTTTTAAGGGAAGAATATTTTTCCGATCTTCTATCTCTTAGTTCCTCTACACCCCATCCTTTCTGTGACCCCATTCTGTCCTTCCACATCTCTCTCACCTGTCCACCCCCTTCTTCACACTTCAGTTTACCACCCCCTCTCTGTTCTCGAACCTCCTGGTTGCAACCTCAGAAACTGGTTCCCTTTCTATTTTTATCTCACCTCAGAAAACCTACTGCCTTCGAGCACAAAGCCTTACTTTATTGAGGCCACTCAAACTGCAACACCAGATGCAAACCCACATCCTCTTTCAAGCTCTAAAGTCAAGACCATTACCAAGCAGGGTCTGACAGGTACAGCCAAGGGCAAAGATTATTTCCAATGGACAAGACCTCCCCCTGGCCTTTGATTTCCAACCTTTCCCAAATGCAATACATGTGAAGCACACAGCACGAAACGCACTCAGCAGGCTTTATCACTCCATAAAATAGGCACAACATTTACAAAAAATCAAAATGAACTGAAATTATCTGTAACAGTTTTGCAAATTCCTTCGAAGTAACTAAAAACACTGCAGGACGGAAAAAACAACCCAGGGCTGCAAATCTTTGCTTTAGGTAACATTTCACTAGATGAGGGTGCTAGGATTCTCCTCCCACATGGACACAGAGAACAGATTCGCTAAGCTGCAGCAACAGGTTTCTTTTCAAAAAGAAAATGTGCTTTAAAACACTTCAGGCAGGTCTGCTAGAGCTTGGAGTCCCTACTAAATACACAAAACACCGGAGATCAGGTTAGGGCAGGCCGTGGGCAATTCAACCACTTCTAGGACCTTTCCAGGGCCCACCGAGGTAATAACTGCTTTCCCTCTTGCCCTGGAAGTAAGTGGTGAAGCCGCCTCCAGCCCTTGAGGACCCGGAGAAAGGGTGGCCCAGGCCCAACCTTTGGAGGATACTGCCTTGGCTCTCTCTCACAAATGCAACGGCCCGGGACGGTGTCGCCTTCCAGGAAGGGCCTTTGCATCTCCCTCTCCCGGGGACACCGCGAATTCCCGCCTCCCGGCGGAAAGCGGGAGAAGCGGGAGTTTTCTCCCCGCCCCTCCCCCAGTAGGGGCAAACCCGCCCCTCAGCAGGCCTGGGCTGTGAGTTCCTCTCCCGGGGACCACCGTCCTCAGATCTCCCCGGGGAATGGGTCGTCCTCTTCCTGCCCCCACCCGCGAGACGCGGCAGAAAAGCCCGCGGCTATCTTCCCGCCAGCAACAGCCTCCCGCCGAGCCGGCCGGGGCAGAGGCGGCCCCCACCCCCACTGGGCAGGGACTGCAGACGGCGCTCCCCGACTCTCAGACGACCAGGGAGCTTCCCTTTTCCTCAGCGGGGTGAGGGGCATCTGTCGCCCGCCGACTTGGAGGTGGGGGGCAGGGACATTCCCTCGCCATCACCTCAGGAGCTAGAACGCGCCCTTCTCGCAGCAGGGCGTGGGCCTTCCAATCCCTCCAAGGGGCGGACGGCGTGCGCAACCCCCTGGAGAAGCAACAGGCGCCCCCATCCCCCTCCAATCCGGGTAACGCCGACCCCCTTGTCCCTCCCGCTCTTCACCTCCGGAAGCCGGGCCAAAGCCTGGGCGAACGACTGCGCCTCACTCCGCCCCCTGCGCCATTTTATCGCCCCCTCCCCGACCTCCCCCACCCCGAGTCAACCGGGCCAACGCCAGGGGGAGGGCAAACCAGCAGTGATTGGCAGGAAACCGTCCCGCCTCTAGGAGGGCTGTGCCCCGCGCAGGCGCCTCAGCCCCGCCCTCCGCACCGCCCACCGTGCCCACTGGCTCCACCTTTTCCCGTCTCATCGACCTGCTCGACTCTCCGCTGCTCCTCACTTTTTCCGGCTACTGCCGGAGGGGTCCAGGCCGAGCAAGCGGAGCGCCGAGCCCAGCTGATGCAACCTGGCTGGACTCGCGTGACAGTTCCCGGCACGCGGCGGCGACGGTGACCCAGGAAGGGGCTCTAGTGCCGGGCTGAGCGAGGGAAGCAGGGGGAGCGGAGCCATGGGGGACGCTCCCAGCCCTGAAGAGAAACTGCACCTTATCACCCGGAACCTGCAGGTCAGGCCTGGGGGTTGGAAATGTGCCGTTGGGGATTAGGAGCCCGAGGTTCAGTGATTTTGAGCCCCATTACGGGGTTCTAAGTATGTGGGGCCGGGGACTCGGCGCTGGGGCACCTCTGAGAGAGCCTGTAGATCTCATTGCTGGTCGGTCAGTCAGTCAAGCAGCCCTTCCTTGGGTTCCACAGAAATCACGGTGGGCTCATCTCTTGCGTTACCTTGTTACCTTGTTACCTTGTGTTGGAGCCAAAATTTGAATCCAGGACTGCCACTCCACCTCCTTATTAAGTGCCAGACGTGGTGCTTAGTCGCTGGGGATACGTCAAGGGCCTGCCAGAGCTTGTCTGAAGGGGATCAGACGTTAAAAATGACCCATTACGGTTCAAGTAAGTACTGGAAGATGCTGTACTGGGAGCTTTAAAGGGAAAGAGAGAAGGGAAGGCTTCCCTGAGGAAGTGACCTCTAAACTGCGCCTTGAAGGAAATGGATCCCCCCTTACTCCACAAATGTTCCGATTGTTACCAAGAACTACAGGAGTAGAAGTGAACCAGAGGAAGAATGGAAGAATAAGGAGGGAGAGCATTTCAGATGGAGGAAACAGAAATTGTGGCTAATTTAGCTGGAGTGGAGTGAGCAAAGTTATGAGGAAGCACTTAAATATTTATATTGTTTACCCCTTAACTTTTTCAAGCTTCTGACTATAGTCACTTTATCAGGGACGCATGATTTTCGACCACTTTATTTAAATAACAAACCCTCTGGCACCAGAACTGCCCCATGCCTTGCTCTGCCTTTTTTTGTTATTGTTTCTACATAGTATACATTTTATTTATTTGTTTAAGAGAGGTAGGCAGGGACCAAGTCACGGGAGCCTTGCAGGCCTTATTCTGTTCAATTTTAAATTGGGCTTTCTTCTAAGAGTAGTGATAAATCAGTTGGGCCACACAGCCTGTTCTGTTTTTTCTTTTTAGAGATGTACTTCACATACTATAAAATTCACCCTTTTAAAGTGCACAATTCAGTGGGTTTTAGTATGTTCACAAGGTTGTGCAACCATCACACTATCTTTTTTTTTTTTTTTTTTTTTTTGAGACGGAGTCTCGCTCTGTCGCCCAGGCTGGAGTGCAGTGGCGCGATCTCGACTCATTGCAAGCTCCGCCCCCCCGCGTTCACGCCATTCTCCTGCCTCAGCCTCCCGAGTAGCTGGGACTACAGGCGCCCGCCACCACGCCCGGGTAATTTTTTGTATTTTTAGTAGAGACGGGGTTTCACAGTGTTAGCCAGGGTGGTCTCGATCTGCTGACCTCGTGATCCACCCGCCTCGGCCTCCCAAAGTGGTGGGACTACAGGCGTGAGCCACGGCGCCCGGCCACAAGCATCACACTATCTAATAAAACTTGCACCCGTTAGCAGACGCTACCTATTACCCACTACTCCTAGCCTTAGGGAAACACTAATCTACTCTCTGTCTCCAGGTATTTGCGTATTCTGGGCATTTCCTGTAACTAGAATCATACAATATGTGTCTTGTTGCGTCTGACTTTTTGCACTTAGCATAATGTTTTCAAAGTTTATGCATGTATTTGCACCTAGAAGAACGTCATTCCTTTTTATGGTTGAATGATACTCTATTGTATGGATATACATTTTGTTTATCCGTTCATCAGTTGATGGACATTTGGGTTATTCCATTCACAACTTAGTCTTAACCAAAGGTTTTTGCATGCTTCCCCTAGCTAGATTCTTTGTTTCCTATTCTCTCTCCATAAAATAGTGCTGGTTGGAGACTAAAAATACACAAAACTATTAGAATTGACTCAATTGGGTTTTTTGTTTTTGGGATTTTTTTTTCTGGAACGGAGTTTCTCTCTTGTCGCCCAGGCTGGAGTGCAATGGCACAATCTCAGCTCACTGCAATCTCTGCCTCCTGGGCTCAAGTGATTCTCCTGCCTCAGCCTCCTGAGTAGCTGGGATTACAGACGTGCACCACCACGCCGGGCTAATTTTTGTATTTTTAGTAGACACGGGGTTTCACCATGTTGGCCAGGCTGGTCTCAAATTCCTGACCTCAAGTTATCCGCCAAATTCGGCTTCCCAAAGTGCTGGGATTACAGAGTGAGCCACAGCGCCCGGCCTCACTCAGGTTTTAAAGGCTAAGTAATGTGACATCTTCTTGGGTGGTGAGAACCCTCCAAGTGTCCACGTAGTCAGGGGTGCTCTTGAGCATGCGGGATCAGCTGCCAAAAGACTTGGAGCACAGGATTTTAACAAGTCCTGGTAAAACATGATTCAAACCAACAGTCTATCATGGTTTCTAACAGCCTCCCAAAACCGTAACTTGAGGAAACACTACAACCTCTTATCGGGGTATACTGGCCTGTTAGAATTTTTCCAATACTGTCATAGGCCAAAAAGAAATCATTAAAGGTTTGTAAAAAGGAAAATGAGTTTTAAAGAAGTTTTTGAGTTTTAAAGACTATCTCTGGCTACCTTTTAGAACATGGATTGGAGGGGCCAGGCGCAGTGGCTCATGCTAGTAATCCCAACACTTTGGGAGGCCCACGCGGGCAGATCACTTGAGGTCGGGAGTTCAAGACCAACCTGGCCAACATAGTGAAACTCCATCTCTACTAAAAATACAAAAATTTCTCTGGCATGGTGGCGGGCACCTGTAATTCCAGCTACTTGGGAGACTGAAGCAGGAGAATCGTTTGAACCCAGGAGCAGAGGTTGCAGTGACTCAAGATTGCATCACTGCACTCCAGCTTGGGTGACAGAGCAAGACTCCGTCTCAAAAAAATAAAAAAAGAACTTGGATTGGAGGGAGTAAGAGTAGATTTGGGAGACCTGTTAGGAGAATATTACGGTAATCCTGGTGTGATCTGATAGGGCCTGGATTTGGGTGGTAATGTAGAGGCAGAGAGAAATAGGAGGGTTGAAGAGCAATTTTGGAGTCCTTGAACAACTCTAAATGATGGTACCATTTACTGTAGTAGGAGTGAAACTATCAGTGAAAAAGATGGTTGGGGAGTGAAGTAAGAAGTCTAGAGCATGAGTTTTATTTTGAACACACTGAGTTTGAATGATTGGGTTGATAACAGGAACACGGTTCTGTATATGGGCGTAAGCAGGAGATTTGGGAGTTACTGGCTCATAGTAGTAATTGAAGCAACTGAAGGGGATCAGTTAAGGATACTGTAGAGTAAGAAGACAAAAGACCAGAGCCCCAAAGATTGCTAATATTTAATGACTAGGAAAAATAAGAACAGTTGCAAAGAAAGCTAAGCAGGCAGAGAAGAGGAAAACTAAGAGAATAAAATAAAGGAGACCAAAAGAGGAGAATGCTTCTGGGAGGAAGTGAGGACTAAAAAATACTCATTGAATTTAGCAACATGAAGGTCTTCTGTGATCTTAGCAAGATTATGTGTGATGTGATATGGAGTTTAGTAGTATGATGTAGTATGGAATTCAAATTGGAATGGGAGATTAGGAAATGGAGACCAAAAGAAGAGACAGCTGTTTCAAGAAATTGGCTATGAAAGGAAGGAGAGTGAGTTAGGGGCATGTAAACCAAAAAGTATCTGAGGCCAGGTGTGGTGGCCCACACCTATAATCCCAGCCCTTTGGGAGGCTGACACAGGTGGATCATTTGAGGTCAGGAGTTTGAGACCAACCTGACCAACATGGTGAAACCCCATCTCTACTAAAAATACAAACAATTAGCTGAGTGTGGTGGTGCATGCCTGTAATCTCAGCTACTCTGGAAGCTGAGGCAGGAGAATCACTTGAACCCCAGAGGCGGAGGTTACAGTGAGCGGAGGTCACAGAACTGTGCTCCAGCCTGGGCAACAGAGTGAGACTCCATCTTGAAAAAAACAAAAAGTATCTGAGACAAGTCTCAATTAATTTAGAGGTTTATTTTGCTAAGGTTAAAGACCATGGCACCTGACACAGCCTCAGGAAGTTCTGAGAACGTGTCCAGGGTGGTTGGGTTACAGCTTCATTTTATACGTTTTGGGGAGACAGAAGTTACAGGCAAAAACATAAATCAATACAAGTAAGGCATACATTGGTTTGCCCAGAAAGGGGGTGGGGGTTCTAGGTTCTAGGTAGATAGATTCAAAGATTTCCTGTTTGGCAATTGATTGAAAGAGTTAAAAAACTCTGCCTGAAGAGTTGAAGTCAGCTTGAGTTAAGATAAGGAGGGTTGTGGAAGCCAAGGTTTTTTTTTTTTTTTTTGGAGACAGAGTGTTGTTCCTGTTGCACAGGCTGGAGTGCAATGGTGCAATATTGGCTCACTGCTACCTCCGCCTTCCAGGTTCAAGCGATTCTCCTGCCTCAGCCTCCCGAGTAGCTGGGATTACAGGCGCCTGCTACCATGCCCTGCTAATTTTTGTATTTTTAGTAGAGACGGTTTCACCATGTTGGCCAGGCTGGTCTCGACCCCTGACCTCATGATCTGCCCGCCTTGGCCTCCCAAAGTGCTGGGATTACAGGCGTGAGGTGCTGCACCCAGCTGAAGCCAAGGTTCTTCTCATGTAGATGAAGCCTCCAGGTAGCTGGCTTCAGAGAGAATTGATGGTGAATGTCTGTTATCTGACCTTAAAAGGTGTCAGACTCTCCAGAAAAGACTTAGTGTGGGGAAGAGATTTCTCTACAGAATGCAAATTTCCCCCCACAATAGACAGTTTTGCAGGGCCATTTCAAAATATGTCAAAGAAATCTCTTTTGGGGTAAAATACTTTGATTTCCTTTAGGGCCTGCTATCTGTCATGTGGTGCTATACCAGAATCAGTTTGGAATTTGGTATCTTATTGCTACAGAGAGTTTGTTTTGTCAATCTTACTATCTCTGTTTTAATGTTCATGCTGGTCAGTTGTGTCTAAACTCCAGAGGATCACCAGGTGGGTGGCTCACGCCTATAATCCCAGCACTTTGGGAGACTGAGGCCAGAGGATCACTTGAGTCCAAGAGTTCGAGACCAGCCTGGGCAACATAGTGAGACTTCTCTACTAAACCGAAAAAACTAGCCAGGCATACATGTGCTGGTAGCCCCAAGGCTGAAGTGGGAGGATTGTTGAGCCTGGAGGTCGAGGCTGCAGTGAGCTGTGTTTGCACAACCGGACTCCTGCCAGGGCAGCATAGCAAGACCTTGTCTCAAAAAAATAAATGAATAAATATACTCCAAAGGGAGAAGGGTATAATGAGGCATGTCAGACCCTTCCTTCCTGCCTTGGCCTGAACTAGTTTTTTAAGTTTCTTTGGGATCCTGTTGGCCAAAATGTGGGGTCCATTCCAACAGTTGGGGGGCTTAGAGTTTAGTTTTGGTTTACGGGTAGCTGCTGCAGTTAAAGGTGCAGTTAGGGGCATGTCCCCACTCCCCAACATCGGGGATGATACTAGCAGCAGCACCAACTTTACATTGGCTCTCCGTGTTGTAACCAAGCGAGTTATAGAGAAACGCCACACTCTGAGATGAATTCAGGAGTCCTTTATTAGCCAGCGACCGAGAGATGGCTAGTGCTCAAAATTCTCTCTGCCCCGAAGAAGGGGCTAGATTTTCTTTTATACTTTGGTTTAGAAAGGGGAGGAGGAGCCTAGCTGAAGCAATCTTACGGAAGTAAAAGAGGCAAAAAAGTAAGAAAGACAAATGGTTACGGGAAAACAAACAGTTCCGGGTGCAGGGGCTTTAAATCCATCACAAGGTGATAGACGAGGAGGCTTTGGGTACCATCAGCCAGACACAAATGCGGGGGCTTAGGGTACTATCAACCGGGCAAATTCCTGGGAACTGCAGATATAGCTTGCCATAGTATCTTATCAGTTATTTGCGTTCTTTGATGTGCTGGGAGTCAGCTTGCACAAGTTAGGTCCTTGAGGAAGCGGGGTGGGTAAGAGGCTGCAAGGGGCTACAAGTGAAGGAGCCAAAATGGAGTTTGTCTGGCTCTCTCAGCTAAGGGAGAGTCAATTCAGGTTAAAACAAGGTAGGGTATCACGTCTGCACTGAGAACATGGCTGGACCTCCTTGATGGCTCTGAGCCTGGTTCTCCAGTGACACATGCTGTTGTTTTCCTTGTCACACGGTAAAGGATGAGCAAGGTGAGGCACCAACATTAAACTAACTCTTCTGCTTCCACAATAGGAGGTTCTAGGGGAAGAGAAGCTGAAGGAGATACTGAAGGAGCGGGAACTTAAAATTTACTGGGGAACGGCAACCACGGGCAAACCACATGTGGCTTACTTTGTGCCCATGTCAAAGATTGCAGACTTCTTGAAGGCAGGGTGTGAGGTAAGAACTAATGCTATAAGCCCTTGGGGAATTACCCAAGGGAGACCCAAGAGAGACTTAACAAGGACAGGGTGGGGCTGGAGGAGATAGGTTGGAGGTAATTGGACAAATTCACATTTTGGTGGCCCCTTATCTCTTGTCCAGGTAACAATTCTGTTTGCGGACCTCCACGCATACCTGGATAACATGAAAGCCCCATGGGAACTTCTAGAACTCCGAGTCAGTTACTATGAGAATGTGATCAAAGCAATGCTGGAGAGCATTGGTGTGCCCTTGGAGAAGCTCACGTTCATCAAAGGCACTGATTACCAGCTCAGCAAGTAAGTGCCTGATCATCCACCCTCCTTGTGGCTCTGGTGCTTCTAGCTAATTACAGGCCTGTGGAGTCCAGGCATTCTTTACATTTAGATTAGAAGCTGTCTGGCGTGACCTATTAAGAACCATTTAAAACTTTGTCCATTAAAACCTCATTGTCCTTGTAATTCATCCATCAGAAGTGTACTGACTAGTAAATGCCTTAATACTGTCCTATTTGCTGGAAATATAAACGTAACCATAACAAAGTCCTTGGCCTTGCAGAACTCACAGCATATGGGAGAGTGATGGTGAACAATTCAGCCTCCCTTTCTCTTCCAGCCTCAGCAAATAATAATAAAAGAAATGTGAAAGAAAAATATTTCACTTATTTCTCACCACCCCAACAATTGTTATTGTTTTTTATCTTTGTGAGTTTTGTTCATATTTGGAATGTTAGCATAGATATTTCATGTCCTAATGTTTAACTTATTCTTTTTTTTTTTTTTTTTTTTTTTGAGATGGAGTTTCGCTCTTGTTGCCCAGGCTGGAGTGCAATGGCGCGATCTTGACTCACTGCAACCTCCGCTTCCTGGGTTCAAGAGATTCTCCTCCCTCAGCCTCCTGAGTACCTGGTATTACAGGCATGCGCCACCACACCCGGCTAATTTTGTATTTTTAGTAGAGACAGGGTTTCTCCATGTTGGTCAGGCTGGTACCAAACTCCTGACCTCAGGTGATCCGCCCACCTCGATCTCCCAAAGTGCTGGGATTACAGGCGTAAGCCACCTCGCCCAGCCTAACTTACTCTTTCTTAACCTCAGATATGCATTTATAAGTACATAGCACTCTATTAGTCACTTTTGCATTTAAACCCTTAGAACAACTTTTTAAAGTAAGCATTATTTTGCTAAGGAAATTAATTCAGATTTAACTTTCCCGAGTTTATACATCTAGTAAGTAGATGAGTCAGGATGTGAACCCAGATCTCTTACTAGTAACTTTGTCTTTTTACTGCATCTAACATAATTTTCTTTACCATTCCTCACTTGATACAATTAAGGCTTTAAATAAAGCATATAGGCTGGGCAGGGTGGCTCACATCTGTAATCTGAGCACTTTGGGAGGCCAAGCTGGGAGAATTGCCTGAGGCCAAGAGTTCAACACTACCCTGGCCAACATGGCAAGTCCTCATCTCTAAAAAAAAGAAAAGAAAGAAAGAAAAATAGGGCCAGGCATGGTGGCTCACACCTGTAATCCCAATGCTTTGGAAGTCTGAGGTGGGCAGATAACTTGAGGCCAGGCGTTTGAGACCAGTCTAGCCAACATGGTGAAACCCCATCTCTACTAAAAATACAAAAAATTACCTGGGCATGGTGGCGTACACCTGTAATCACAGCTACTCGGGAGGCTGAGGCATGAGAATCACTTGAACCTGGGAGGTGGAGGTTGCAGTGAGTGGAGATCATACCACTGCACTCCAGCCTGGGCAACAGAGTGAGACTCCATCTCAAAAAAAAAGGAAAGAAAGAAAAAGAAATGAATAAATAAAGCATATGAACATCTTTGAATCTACAGCCTTCGTAGAGTACCTGAAATTTTATTCATTTTTACATTTAATCTACAGATCTTTATGGAACCCCTGGTATATGATAAGCACTATTCTAGATACTGGATATGCAAAAGTAAGCCAAAACAAAAGTCCCTATCCTAATGGGGCTTACATTCCAGCAAGGAAATACAGACAGTAAATAATGAGTTATATGTGTATCAGATGGCGATAGCTGAAACAAAGCAGGCAGGCCAGGGTAGAGAAAGTTTTCAGGAAGCGGGGGGGTTTCAATTTGAATGAGATGGTTAGGGAAGCCCTCTCTACTAAAATGACATTAGGCAGAAACCTGAATAAGGTGAGGGAGTGAGTCTTGCAAATATATATTGAATTCTTGCTATGTGCGAGACACTAGTCTAGGCACTGGGGTTATACCTGTGAAGAACACAGGCATGGTTTTTATTCTCCAAGAACTTAAGAGAATTTGGGATATGGGAAGGTGGGATAAATAAAGCTATCTTGCTTCAAAGTCACTTGATACTTTTCTATATACAGAAGTGACTTTAGGGCCAAGCATGGTGGCTCACGCCTGTAATCTCAGCACTTTGGGAGGCTGAGGTCAGGAGTTCAAGACCAGCCTGGCCAACATGGTGAAACCCCATCTCTACTAAAAATACAAAAATTAGCCAGGTGTGGTGGTACATGCCTGTAATCCCAGTACTCAGGAGGCTGAGGCAGGATAATCGCTTGAACACACGGGGCAGAGGTTGCGGTGAGCCGAGATCGCACCACTGCACTCCAGCCTGGGCAACAGAGTGAGACTCTGTTTCAAAAAAAAAAAAAAATGGTGGGGGAGTGGGGGTTGCTGGATGCAGTGGCTCATGCCTGTAATCCCAGCACTTTGGGAGGCCAAGGCAGGAGAATCACTTGAGCTCAGGAATTCGAGACCAGAGTGGGCGTAGCGAGACCTCATCTCTACTAAAAATCAAAAAATTAGCTAGGCATCATGGCATGCACCTGTAATCCCAGCTACTTGAGAGGCTGAGGTGGGAGGATCACTTGAGCTGAGATCAAAGCTGCAGTGACTATGATTGTGCCATTATACTGCAACCTGGGCAACAGAGCAAGATCCTGTCTCAAAAAAAAACATGGAAATAGATTGGGAAATTTTGATATCAGTTGAAAAGGCCTTCCAAATGAAGAGACTGAAGGAGAATGGCAGAGAAGCAGTATTTCAAGAGATAATGGCAGAACATTTTCCAGAAGTGAAGAAAAATACTAATTAAAGCCCTCTTTTAAAAAGAAAAACAAGCCCGGTACTGTGGCTTGTTTTCCCAGCACTTTGGCAGGCTGGGGTGGGCAGATTGCTTGAGCCCAGCAGTTCCAGACCAGCCTGGGCAATGTGGGGAAACCACGTCTCTACAAAAAATAGAAAAATTAGCCAGGTGTGGTGGCACATGCCTATAGTTCTAGTTCCTTTGGAGGCTGAGGTGGGAGGATCACCTGAGCCCAGGGAGATTGAGGCTGCAATGAGCTGTGATTACACCACTGTGTTCCAGCCCAGGCGACAGAGTGAGACCCTGTCTCAAAAAAAGATAAAAGGAAAAACATAAAAATAAAGTAATATTTTAGATGAGAAGATAGGTCTATCACATTTTAGAAGCTACCAGGCAGTGCTCTGTTTGAATGTCCTAATGTAACTGGACCCAGGTTTGGCTGCCCGGCCACTTGAAAGCCAGACACAAGAGACAAGGGTTGGTAGGAGGAAAAGCAGGTTTAATCAGAAAGCCAACAAACTGAGAAGATGGTGAGCTAGTGTTCTAAAGTACTATCTTAAATTCTAAATGTTACCATAGTGTTTTTAAAGGGAGACTTGGTGTGGGAGACATGCAGGAGTGGTGAGAATGCAGGGTCTGTGTGTCTTTTTTCTGATGGCTGTCTTGCATAATTGCCTGTCAGGAGGTATGGTTGGTATTATCTTGACTTCAGACTGATGGTGATGGACTAATCATTCCAGACTCCCTCTGAGCAGGAGGATTCTGCAGTCTGGGCTCCATGCCTAGTTTGTTTCAAGATTAGCTTCTGGGATTTCTTTTTTTCCAACTTTTATTTTAGATTCAAGGGGTGCATGTGCAGGTTTGTTACATGAGTAAATTACATGTCACAGGAGTTTGGTGTACAGACAGTTTTGTCACCCAGGTAATCAGCACAATACCCAATAGGTAGTTTTTGAATCCTCACCCTCCTCTCTGGAATTTCTTAAGCAAGAACATAATTAAATAAGAATGCATTGCCAGAAGGGAGGGAAAGAAGAAGAACGTTGGTGATTAAAATATATTTTTAAAACTGAGATCCCTGGTTACACTAAGGTTAGGGAAGTAAATTAATGTGCTTTAGATTTCCTAGGAAACTGAGGCCTAGGCCCAGGTTTACAGCTGTCCCCTCTTCCTTTCCTCTTCAGAGAGTACACACTAGATGTGTACAGACTCTCCTCCGTGGTCACACAACACGATTCCAAGAAGGCTGGAGCTGAGGTGGTAAAGCAGGTGGAGCACCCTTTGCTGAGTGGCCTCTTGTACCCCGGACTGCAGGTACTTAAGGGGGATGGAGTGGCCCGATGACCTTTTCTGCTCTGGTTTGATGACAGGCATATCTTATTGCACTTTGCTTTACTGCACTACGCAGATAGTGTTTTTTACAAATTGAAGGTGTGTGGCAATCCTGTGTCCAGCAAGTCCACCAGCACCATTTTTCCAACAGCATGTGCTCACTTCATGTCTCTGTGCCATATTTTGGTAATTCTCACAGTATTTCAAGCTTTTTCATTATTATCATATCTGCATGGTGATATGTGATCTGTGACCTTTGATGTTAATATTGTCATTGTTTTGGGGTACCACAAACTGTGCCCATATAAGACAACGAACTTAATAAATATTGTGTGTGTTCTGACTACTCTACCATCCAGCCATTTCCTCACTCTCCTGGCCTCCTTATTTCCTGAAACACAACAATATTAAAATTAGGCTAATTAATAACCCTACAATGGCCTCTAAGTGTTGAAAGGGAGAGTCACACATATCTCACTTTATTTATTTATTTATTTTTGAGACGGAGTCTCACTCTGTCGCCCAGGCTGGAGTGCAGTGGCGCAATCTCGGCTCACTGCAACCTCCGCCTCCCTGGTTCAAGCAATTCTCTGCCTCAGCCTCCCGAGTAGCTGGGATTACAGGCTCCTGCCACCATGCCCGGCTGATTTTTTTGTATTTTTAGTAGAGACGGGGTTTCACCATCTTGGCCAGGCTGGTCTTGAACTCCTGACCTCGAGATCCACCCACCTTGGCCTCCCACAGTGCTGGGATTATAGACATGAGCTACCGTGCCCGGCTGCACATCTGTCACTTTAAATCTATACCTAGAAATGATTAAGCTTAGTGAAGAAGGAGTGTCAAAAGCCGAGGCAGGCAGAAAGCTGGGCCTCTTGCACCAAATAGCCAGGTTGGGAATCCATAGGGAAAGTTCTTGAAGGAAGTTCAAAGTGCTACTCCAGTGAACACCTGAAAAATAGAAAGTGAAACAGACATAAGTTTCACTTATGCTGAGATGCAGAAAATTGTAGTGCTCTGGATAGAAGATCAAGCCAGCCACAATGTTACCTTAATCTAAAGCCTACTCCAAAGAAAGGCCCTGTCTTCAGTTTTATGAAGGCTGAGAGATTGGTTCATGAAGTTTAAAGGGAAAAAAGCCATCTCCATAACATGAAAGTGCAAGGTGAAGCAGCAAGCGCTGATGTAGAAGTTGCAGCAAGTTACCCAGAAGATCTAGCTAAGATTATTGATGAAGGTGGCTACACTAAACAATGGATTTTCAAGGTAGATGAAATAGCCTTTTTTCGGAAGAAGATGCCATCTCAGACTTTCATAGCTAGAGAGAAGTTGATTCCTGGCTTCAGATCTTCAAAGGACAGGCTGACTCTTTTGTTAGGAGCTAATGCAGCTGGTGACTTGAAGTTGAAGCCAATGCTCATTTACATTCCAAAAATCCTAGTGCCTTTAAGAATTATGCTAAATAGGCCGGGCATGGTGGCTCATGCCTGTAATCCCAGCACTTTGGGAGGCCGAGGTAAGCAAATCACTTGAGGCCAGGAGTTCGAGACCAGCCTGGCCAACATGGTGAAATCCTGTCTCTACTAAAACTACAAAAAAAAAAAAAAAAAAAAAAGAATTAGGCCAGGCGTGATAGCTCACACCTGTAACTCAGCACTTTGGGAGGCCGAGGCAGGCAGATCACGAGGTCAGGAGTTCGAGACCATCCTGGCCATCATAGTAAAACCCCGTCTCTACTAAAAATACAAAAATTAGCCGGGCACGATGGCGTGCAACTGTAGTCCCAGCTACTCTAGAGGCTGAGGCAGGACAGTCGCTTGAACCCGGGAGGCGGAGATTGCAGTAAGCCGAGATCGTGCCATTGCACTCCAGCCCGGGCAACAATGCAAGACTCCATCTCAAAAAAAAAAAAAAAAAAATAGCCAGGTGTTGTGGCGCGCATCTGTAACCCCAGCTACTCGGGAGGCTGAGGCAGGAGAATCACTTAAACCTAGGAGGCAGAGATTGCAGTGAGCCGAGATCACACCACTGCACTCCAGCCTGGGTAACAGAGTGAGACTCCATCTCAAAAAAGAATTATGCTAAGTCTACTCTGCCTGAGCTCTATAAATGGAAAAACAAAGCCTGGATAGTAGCACATCTGCTAACAGTATGATTTACTGAGCATTTTAAGCCCACTTTTGAGACCTATTCCTCAAAAAGAAAGATTCTTTTTGAAACATTACTACTCATTGACAGTGCACCTAGTCACCTAAGAGCTCTGATGGAGAGCTTCTGTAGAGCTTGAGATGTTCAGGAGTTGAATGTTATTTTCATGCCTGCTAACACAACATCCATTCTATAGCCCATGGATCAAGGAGTGATTTCAACTTTCAAGTCCTACTATTTAAGAAATATATTTCAAAAGGCTATAGCTGCCATAGATAGTGATTCCTCTGATAGATCTGGGCAAAGTAAACTGAAAACCTCTGAAAAGGATCCAGCATTCTAGGTGTTATTAAGAATATTCGTGATTCGTGGGAGGAAGTAAAAATATCCATTTTAACAGAAGTTTGGAAGAAGTGGATGGTAACTGTCATGGGTGACTTTGAGGGATTCAAGACTTCAGTGAGGGAAGTCACTGTACATGGGGTAGAAATAACAAGAGAACTACAATTAGGAGTGGAGCCTGAAGATGTGACTGAATTGCTGCAATCTCATGATAAATTTTGAACAGATGAGGAATTGCTTCTTATGGATGAGCAAAGAAAGTGGTTTCTTGAAATGGAAACTACTGGTGAGGATTCTGTGAACGTTGTTGAAATGGCAACAAAAGATTTTGAATATCACATTAACTTAGTTGATAAAGCAGCAGCAGGGTTTGAGAGGATGGACTCCAATATTGAAAGAAGTTCTACTGTGGACAGAATGCTATCAAACAACATCACCTGCACCAGATAAATCTTTCGTGAAAGGGAGAGTCAATTGATGTGGCAAACTTCATTGTTGTCTTATTTTAGGGAATTGCCACAGCCACTGCAGCCTTCAGCAACCACCACCCTGATCAGTCAGCAGCCATCAGACATGGAGGCAAGACCCTCCACCAGCAAGAAGATTATGACTTGCTGAAGGCTCAGATGATCGTTAGCATTTTTAGACATACCTTAACCAAATTAAAGTATGTACGTTGTTTTTGTAGACGTAACGCTATTACACACTTTAAATAGACTACGGTATAGTGTAACCACAACTTTTATATGCACTGAGAAACAAAAAAATCCAAGTGACTCACTTTATTGTGGTTGTCTGGAACTGAACCCACAGTATCTCTGAGGTATGCCTATACTGTACACAAACCTCTCTCCTGGCACCAGTTAAATATATACTTTTGCTATTCCTTCTCCAACCTGTAGGCAGGCCTTCCTGTGTGTCTCTCCTCTTCCTTCCCCACTTCCTGGGAAGCTCTTTTACTTCTTCCATTACAATTCTTTCTCTGTCTGTCCTTTAAGACATTGTTCATCTCATACATCTTTATGTTAATCATAATCCTTTTTGTCATTATCTTAATAAAGGAAATAAACTTCAGAGCGATATGTGAAAATAAATTTGAGCATGATCCTGTTTTCTGTTAAACAAAACAAATACATGTTTTGTTTAACAGAAACATCCTTCTGTTTCCTTTGTGTGCACGTATATTTGTATGAGCAAGGAGAAGGATAGAAAAATACAAACCAGGCGGGCGCAGTGGCTCACAACTGTAATCCCAGCACTTTGGGAGGCCGAGGCGGGCGGATCACGAGGTCAGGAGATCGAGACCATCCTGGCTAACATGGTGAAACCCCGTCTCTACTAAAAATACAAAAAATTAGCCAGGTGTGGTGACGGGCACCTGTAGTCCCAGCAACTCAGGAGGCTGAGGCAGGAGAATGGCATGAACCTAGGAGGCGGAGCTCGCGCCACTGCACTCCAGCCTGGGTGACAGACAGTGCAAGACTCCATCTCCAAAAAAAAAAGAAAAAGAAAAGTACAAACCAAGCTGTTGATACTGGTTACCTTGTGAAGGCAGGATGAAAATATGGATAGACTTCACTTTTTCTTTGTATATCTGTATAATTTTTTTTTAATTAAATTTTTTGTAGAGACAGGGTCTCACTATGTTGTCTAGGCTGGTCTTGAACTCCTGGCCTCAAGTGATCCTCCTGCCTTAGTCTCCCAAAGTGCTGAAATTGCGTGAGCCAACACGTCTAGCCCTCTATAATGTTTGGTATGAGAAAATAAAATTTTCCCTTGTCACCTCAAAGAGATATTTTCCAAGGTTAAACCTGGAGCTGGGTGCAGTGGCTGGCACCTGTAATCCCAACACTTTGGGAGGCCAAGACAGGCAGATCACTTGAGGTTGGGAGTTCAAGACCAGCCTGACCAATATGGTGAAACCCCATCTCTACCAAATAATACAAAAATTAGCCAGGTGTGGTGGCATGCCCCTGTAGTCCCAGCTATTTGTGAGGCTGAAGTGGGAGAAACGCTTGAACCCAGGAGGTGGAGGTTGCAGTGAGCTGAGATCACGCCACTGCCCTCCAGCCTGGGTGACAAAGTGAGACCCTATCTTAAAAAAAGAAAACCCGGAGACATGCTAGTTCTGCACTGTTGGCTGGGTGCCATGGTTTATGCCTATAATCCCAAGTCCAAGGCAGGAGGATCGCTTGAGGCCAGGAGTTCAAGACCAGCCTAGGCAACATAGCAAGACTCCATCTCTGTTTTATTCTGTGTGTGTGAGACTCCATCTCTAAAAAAAAAAAAAGAAAGAAAGAAAGAAAAAACTAGGTCTGTACTGTCTAATGTGGTAGCCTCTAGTCCTAGTCATATGTGGCTATTAAAATTAAATAAAATGGAAATTTTTGTTCTCTAGTCGTATTGGCTATATATCAAGTTCTTGGTTAGCTACTATATTGGACAGCACAGACATACAACATATTCCTCACCACAGAAGATTCTGTTGGATAATGCTGTTCTAGACTGTTCCTGCTTGTTCAGCCTTCTCTTCCTCTTCCCATCAGCCAATGATGCACTAAATTTTATCAATTCTATTTTTTTAAAATGTCTTAAATTCATTCTTGCTCTGCGTCCTCATTGTCTTTTGTTCATCAGTATTTCTCACTTAGACTTTCACAATAGCCTTCGAGCCATTCACTTTGTCTCCAACCCATGGGTCTCCAGTCTCTGCCCTGCCCTGTTACTGTTGCGATCTTCCTACACTGCTGGTCATATTTCTCCTCTCCTTAAAACCTTTCGTTGGCCAAGATAACACTAGGTACCCTAGCATGACATTTCATGGTCCTTACCTACTTTTCTAACCTCATCAGTCACTACTTCCCACCTCCCTTGAAGTTTGTACTTTTGCAGACTGAATCACTTAGAATTTCCCTAAACACTTCACACGTCTGTGCCTTCTCACATTCTATTTCCTCTGCATGGTGAAAAACATCTATATGTTCTTCAAAACCAAGCTTAGCCCACAATCTGATTCTAGGAAGCCTTCTCCACACCCATCTTACTAAATAGAGATAATTTCTTCTTTTATGTCAACACTGTTCCTTATATGAACATCTGGGTTAACCCTTAGCACACTGAGTTGAAATGATCTGTTTACATGTCTCTCCCCAGCTGGATAATTGGGCTTCTTGAAGGGAGAATCTGGGTCTGATTTATCTCACCATCCACGGAGCTGGCAGCAGGCCTGGCATGTCATGAGTGACAGTCACCGTTTTATTTATTTATTTTAATTTAATTTTATTTTTTGAGACAGGGCCTCACCCTCTCTCCCAGGCTGGGGTGCAGTGGCACAATCATGGCTCACTGCAGCCACAACCTCTCTGGGCTTAGGTGGTCCTCCTACCTCAGCCTCCTGAGTAGCTGGGACTATAGATGCGCGCCATCACACTTGGCTAATTTCTTTTTGTTTGTTTGTTTTTTATTTTTGGAGAGACACCTGGGCTCAAGTGATCTTTCCACCTCAGCCTCCCAAAGTGCTGGGATTACAGGCGTGAGCCATTGCACCCAGACAGTCACTGTTTTCTAGTTCAGTCTTACCTTTTTCCCGAATTCTCACAGGACTTCTTTATGCTACTTATATGTCATTTGTCACAGGCCACCTTATTCAGTAGGATACCTTTGACATCACTATGGTTTGTTTTCTTCTTCTCTCCTTCCCTGCAGGATTCTGCATATTCTGAGGGATGAGACTACTCTTATTTTTTTATCCCATGACATCCACATGGAGTAATGTTCACTGCAAACACTCAGCAACTGTCTTTGCAGCTTTTGAGGCCAAGAGGGAAGCTGACTGCTGTTTATTTTCTTCTTGGCTTTACCTTCTGAAAAATCTAGTAATTTCCTAAAGTTTCTGATTTCTTAGACCCATATAGAAGAAATAAAGTAGATGTTTAGGCCGGGCATAGTGGCTCTCGCCTGTAATCCCAGCGCTTTGGGAGGCCAAGGTAGGTGGATCACCTGAGCTCAGGAGTTTAAGGCCAACCTGGGCAACATGGCAAAACGCCGTCTCTACTAAAAATACAAAAAATTAGCCGGGCATGGTGGTGCATGTCTGTAACCCCAACTACTCGGAAGGCTGAGGCAGGAGACTCACTTGAACCCGAGAGGCAGAGGTGGCAGTGAGCCGAGATAATGCCACAGCACTCCAGCCTGGGCGACAGAGCGAGACCTGTCTCAAAAAAATAAAGTAGATGTTTATGTTCATGTGTTTCTTTCCACAGGCTTTGGATGAAGAGTATTTAAAAGTAGATGCCCAATTTGGAGGCGTTGATCAGAGAAAGATTTTTACCTTTGCAGAGAAGGTGAGTGTCCACTTTCCTGTCTTTTTTCACTTGCACCTCAGAGGTATGCAACTATGTTTATTGAACTATGATGTGTCAGTCCCACTAGTCATAGTGTATGGTAAATATTCTCCTTGTTTTGCAGATGAGAACACTGAGGATAGAAGATAAGAAGTTGTCCAATATCACACAGTTAGTAACTGAGCAGGAATTATTTACTAATAATAATTAGATCTTTCAAACTCCAAAGCCCATGTGCCTGGTGACAACCAGGAAGCTGCTCCCACACCTGTTGGATTTACTCCTTTCCTAATAGCCCAGTTTTCAAGGAGAGGCATTACCAGTTGGAACTACTATCCTTTCACAGAGCATTTGGTTCGCATTTCCCAGCATCTTTTCCTTTTTCTTTTTCTTGTCTTTTTTTTTGAGACAAGTTCTCACTCTGTCGCCCAGGCCAGAGTGCACTGGTGCGGTCACGGCTCATCACAGCCTCGACAGCCTTGGCTCAAGCAGTTCTCCCACCTCAGCTTCCCAAGTAGCTGGGACCACAGGTGCATGCCACAACACCCAGGTAGTTTTAAAATTACTTGTAGAGATGAGGCCTCCCTGTGTTGCCCAGGCAGGTCTCAAACCCCTGGGCTCAAGCAGTCTTCCTGCCTTGGCCTCCCAAAGTGCTGGGATATAGGCGAGATCCACTGTGCCTGGCTTAGTTTTTTGTTATATTTAATGAATGCAGAAATGCTTACTATATATATATACTACATATATATGGTTATATATATGTAGTATATATGCTATATATGCTATATATATACTACTATATATATAGTATATAGTATATATGTGTATATGTATGTGTGTGTGTGTGTGTGTGTGTGTATATATATATATATATATATATTTTTTTTTTTTTTTTTTTTTTTTTTTGAGACAGAGTTTCACTCTTGTCACCCAGGCTGGAGTGCAATGGCTCACTCTCGGCTCACTGCAACCTCCACCTCCCGGGTTCAAGCGATTCTCCTGCCTCAGCCTCCCGAGTAGCTAGGATTACAGGCTCCTGCCACCATGCCTAGGTAATTTTTATATTTTTAAGTAGAGATGGGGTTTCACCATGTTGGCCAGGCTGGTTTTGATCTCCTGACCTCAGGTGATCCACCCATCTCAGCCTTCCAAAGCACTGGGATTACAGGTGTGAGCCACTGCACCCAGCCACAATATAAATTTTTTGAGGGCCAGGCGCTATGGCTCATGCCTTTAATCCCAGCACGTTGGGAGGCTGAGGCAGGAGGATCATTTGAGCCCAGGAGTTTGAGACCAGCCTGGGTCACATAGCAAGACTCTGTCTCCACAATAAAATAAAAAATTAGCCAGGCATTCCTCTGTAGTCCCAGCTATTCAGGAGGCTGAGGCAGAATAATTGCTTGAGCCCAGGAGGTATGATCATGGCTGCAGTGAGCCATGATCACACCATCACACTCCAAACTGGGTAACAAAGCAAGACCTTGTCTCTGAAAAAAAAAAGAATAAAATAAATACATTTTTTGATTATTTCTTATTATTTTTTGTTTTTGTTTTTGTTTTTAAAGAGAGAGTCTCACACTGTTGCCTGGGCTGGAGTGCAGTGGTGCGATCTTGGCTCACTGCAACCTCTGTTTCCCAGGTTCAAGCGACTCTCTGCCTCAGCCTCCCAAGTAGCTGGGATTACAGGTGCCTGCCACCACACCCGGCTAATTTTTTTGTATTTTTAGTAGAGACGGAGTTTCACTATGTTGGCCAGGCTAATCTCGAACTCCTGACCTCATGATCCACCCGCCTCAGCCTGTCAAAGTACTGGGATTACAAGTATGAGCCACTGCGCCCGGCCTATTATTTCATTTTATCTGCTTGATTAACTTTTTAGTTGGACCTTCTTTTATTATTAGAGCAGGGATTTGGGCCATACCTTGTTTTTGTATGATTCATGAGCTAAGAATGGTTTTTACATTGTTTAAGGATTGTGAAAAAAGATGAAGAATAAGCAGTAAAGAGCATATGTGGCCCATAAAGCCTAAAATCTTTTTTTTTTTTTTTTTGAGAGGGAGTCTCGGTTTGTCACCCATGCTGGAGTGCAGTGGCGCAATCTTGACTCACTGCAACCTCTGCCTCCTGGGTTCAAGCGATTCTCCTGCCTCAACCTCCCAAGTAGCTGGGACTACAGGCGCGTGCCACCACACCCAGCTAATTTTTGTATTTTTAGTAGAGACAGGGTTTCACCATGTTGGCCAGGAATGGTCTTGATCTCTTGACCTCATGATCTGCCCGCCTTGGCCTCCTATAGTGCTAGGATTACAGACGTGAGCCACCGCGTCCAGCCCCTAAAATCTTTATTAACTGACCCTTTCTAAAACAGTTTGCCCATCCCTGCCCTAGAGATTACAACATGTATCCTTGCAATTTATTACAGTTTAAGTTAGATATTTTTACCACTGCCCAACAATGCAAGAAACAGTTTTACTACATTTTTGCTCCAACAACAGTTGGAGTAAAACTCATTTTTTTTGTTTGTTTGTTTTTGTTTTTTGAGACGGAATCTTGCTCTGTCGCCCAGGCTGGAGTGCAATAGCGCCATCTCGGCTCACTGCAACCTCCACCTCCCAGGTTCACGCCATTCTCCTGCCTCAGCCTCCCAAGTAGCTGGGACTACAGGTGCCCGCCACCACACCCGGCTAATTTTTTGTATTTTTAGTAGAGACGGGGTTTCACCGTGTTAGCCAAGGTGGTCTCGATCTCCTGACCTCGTGATCCTCTGACCTTGGCCTCCCAAAGTGCTGAGATTACAGGCGTGAGCCACCGCGCCTGGCAAAACTCATCTTTTTTTTTTTTTTTTTTTTTTTTTGAGACAGAGTCTTGCTCTGTCACCAGGCTGGAGTGCAGTGGCGTGATCTTGGTTCACTGCAACCTCCGCCTCCCGGGTTCAAGCCATTCTCCTGCCTCAGCCTCCCGAGTAGCTGGGATTACAGGTGCCCACAACCATGTCCAGCTAATTTTTGTATTTTTAGTAGAGATGGGGTTTCACCGTGTTGGTCAGGATGATCTCGATCTCCTGACCTCGTGACCCACCCGCCTCGGCCTCCCAAAGTGCTGGGATTACAGGCATGAGCCACCACGCCCGGCCTCAAAACTCGTTTTTGACATAAATTTTCAATCCCTTGGCCGGGCGCAATGGGTCACTCCTGTAATCCCAGCACTTTGGAAGGCCAAGACGGGCAGATCACCTGAGGTCAGAAGTTTGAGACCAGCTTGGCCAACATGATGAAACCCTGTTTCTAGTAAAAATACAAAAATTAGCTGGACACGGTGGTGTGCGCCTATAATCCCAGCTATTCAAGAGGCTGACACAGGAGAATTGTTTGAGCCTGGGAGGCAGAGGTTGCAGTAAGCTGAGATCGCACCATTGCACTCCAGGCTGGGCAACAGAGAGAGACCTTGTCTCAAAAATAAAATAAAATCTTAAAGACTTTATTACAATTTTTTTTTTTAATTTTTCTGAGACTGAGTCTCCCTCTATCGCCCAGGCTGAAGGGCAGTGGCATGATCTCGGCTCACTGCAACATCCGTCTCCCTGGTTCAAGGGATTCTCGTGCCTCAGCCTACTGAGTGGCTGGGATCACAGGTGCCCGCCACCATGCCCGGCTAATTTTTGTATTTTTAGTAGAAACGGGGTTTCACCATGTTGGCCAGGCTGGTCTTGAACTCCTGACCTCAAGCTGTCCGCCCACCTTGGCCTCCTAAAGTGCTGGGATTACAGGCGTGAGCCACTGCGCCCAGCCTATAATTGTTTTTTAAGTCACTTTTCATCTATATCTACCCCTACTTCCTCTTTCTGATACTCTTGATTCTTGCCTGCAGTTCTTTGCTTCTGTGTGAGTTCATTTTCCTTCAACCTAGAGCCCCAACTTAGCATTTTGTGTTTGTAGTGCATTTCTTTCAGTAATGAGTTCTTTCAGCTTTCTTTTATCTGAAAACATCTTTCAATTTCTTTCACTGGGTATGAAATTTGAAGTTTGCAATTATTTTTCCTTTGGCACTTTTAAAGGATCATTGCATTGCCTTCTGGCTTCCATAGTTTCGACGGAAAAGTCACCTCTAAGTTTATTGTTTCTCCTTTACAGATAATATGTCTTTGACTGCTTTTAAGATTTTTTCTTGTTTCTGATTTTCAGCAATTTGACTATGATGTTTTTGTTGTTGTTTTCTTTGAGACAGGGTCTTGCTGGCATTGCCTAGGCTGGAGTGATTGATCTTGGCTCACTGTAGCCTCGACTTCCTGGGCTCAGGTGATCCTCCCACCTCAGCCTCCCGAGTAGCTGGGACTATGGGCGTGTGCCACCAGGCCTGGCTAATTTTTGAATTTTTTTTTGGAGATGGAATTTCACCATGTTGGCCAGGCTAGTCTCAAACTCCTGAGCTCAAATGATTTGCCTGCCTTGGCCTCCCAAATTGCTAGGATTACAGGTGTGAACTGCTGTGCCTGACCAGCTATGATGTTTTCAGCTATAGTTTTCTTTGTATTTATCCTGCTTAGATTTTGCTGAGCTTCTTGAATCAGTGGATTTGTTTTCATCAAATTTGGGAAATTGTCTACCATGATTTCCTCAAATACTGCTTCTTTCTTATTCTTTTTCTCCTCTAGGGACTTTATAAAACTCATGTCTCATATTCTGTTCTGTTTTCCTTTCTTTGTTCCCTCTGTGCTTTAGTTTGGATATGTTCTATTGAACTTTCTTCAAGTTTATCAATCCTGTCTTCTGTTAAATCCAGTATCGTATTGTGACATTTTAGAACTTCCATTTGATTCTTTATTTTATAGATTCCAATTGTCTTTTACAATTCTCTTTCATCCATTTTGTCTGTCTTTTCTTATTTCCTTTTTGGTTTGTTTTTCCTGCCTATTCTGCCTATGTACCCTTATTTTATTTTATTTATTTATTTATTTATTTATTTTTATTTTTGAGATGGAGTCTTGCTTTTGTCACCCAGGCTAGAGTGCAGTGGCGTGATCTTGGCTCACTGCAAGCTCCGCCTCCTGGGTTCATGCCATTCTCCTGCCTCAGCCTCCCAAGTAGCTGAGACTACAGGCGCCCGCCACCACGCCCAGCTAACTTTTTGTATTTTTAGTAGAGACGGGGTTTCACCGTGTTAGCCAGGATGGTCTCGATCTCCTGACCTCGTGATCCGCTCGTCTCGGCCTCCCAAAGTGCTGGGATTACAGGCATGAGCCAACATGCCCGGCTTATTTTCTTTAACCTGCCAATCACAGTTATTTTGGCATCATGATCTGTTTATTGCAATATCTGGATTGTTTCTGAATCTGCTTCTATTGACTATTTTCTCTGACTGTCAGCCACTTTTCTCTGCTTCCCATTTCTAGTATTTTTTTGTATGTGTGTATCAAAGGGATTATAGATGCATTGTAGACCCTCTGGATTGTGTTTATAGGATGATATGTTTTCTGTAGATTGCTAAATTACTGACTTATCACCTGGGTTCTGTCAGGGGTTGGTTTTAGGCTTTGTTAGAACACATCTACTTCAGCTTGGCCTTTACTCCTGTGGTGTGGTCCTTGTTCCTAGAGCATGGCCTTTCTAGAGACTCAAACCGAAATATCACGGTGTTCACAAAGCCCTCTCTACTTTGATTGGACCTAAACTTCCATCTCTGTCTCCCCAGTACTGTGCAGCCTCCAAAATCTCTGCCCAGGTCTCCAGCCTCCCAGAGTCTGTTCTCTGCCAGACTTCCTGGTATCTCACTATGTGCATACACAGCTATGAGTCAGTCAAGAAATCAGTGGGGAGTTTTGACATAAGCTGAAGAACCCATCCCAATCCCTAGCCTCCTCCAGCCCTGAACTCCAATAGCTATTTCCTCTGCTTAGTCTCTTGCTGTCTGCTTGGTCTCTTTTTCTCAGCACCTGGTTTGCAAAAAAATACCCTCAGTGAGAAAGCCCAAGGCAAGTGTGTAGTTACCTTACTTCCCTTCGCTCAAGATTTGCTGCCCTGTTGGGTTTTTTTGTTTTTCGTTTGTTTTGTTTTTGTTTTTGTTTTTTGAGATGGAGTCTCGCTCTTGTCGCCCAGGCTGGAGTGCAATGGCACGATCTTGGCTCACTGCAACCTCCGCCTCCCACGTTCAAGCAATCCTACTGCCTCAGCCTCCCGAGTAGCTGGGATTACAGGTGCCTGCCACCACGCTCAGCTAATTTTTGTATTCTTAGTAGAGATGGGGTTTCACTATGTTGGCCAGGCTCATCTCGAACTCCTAACCTTAGGTGATCCACCCACCTCAGCCTCCCAAAGTGCTGGGATTACAGGCGTGAGCCACCGCGCCCGGCTTGCCCTGTTGTTTTATGTATTTCCAGCTTTTATTGTTGTTTATGGTGACATAAGTCCAATAGCCTCACAATGTAGTACTGATAGAAAAGCAGTAGGGAAAAAAACTTCGCTTGAATTACAGTCACTGTCAAATCTACATATTCAGTATAAAAAGATTGGAAGCAATATAACAACTACTCAGTTGCTGGCCAAGTTAGATGAGATCAGGGCACTGAGGAGGAACTTAGACTAATATCTGCTTTTGTGTGTTTCTCTAATCACTCAGTACCTCCCTGCACTTGGCTATTCAAAACGGGTCCATCTGATGAATCCTATGGTTCCAGGATTAACAGGCAGCAAAATGAGCTCTTCAGAAGAGGTAAGTTGCCAGCTGAGACTTGAATTTAGCAGTCTTCAGCCTCAATGGAGAGATTGAGGACTGAAAAGAACAGTGACCTAGCTAACTAGAATTCTCCAATATTTGAGTTAGAAGGGGCCTTACACCATTCAATTAGTTCAGTAGTTCTTGAGTATCAAAGGATCCAGAGCAGTCCTGATGAGATCTAATCATAACTTAATGGTTTTTACTGCTGATAAAAAAATACAAGCAAAACTAATGTCTTTGTTCATAGAACTGTGATAGAATTCAGCCTTATTAATGAGAGCACTTCGGTTGCATTTCACTAATTAGCATTTTGATTCCTAGGGTAATACTTGATATTAATATTATGATATCTTTTAATATTTAAGAGTCCCTCTTGAGCTCATGTACTTGAGGGCAAGTTCACTTTGGTTCTGATCATTAGAGCGTGGAAATCCAAAGATGTGAAAAGTTGAGTTCTGGGTTCCCAAACATGGCTTACCTTCAAAATCATCTAGGGAATTAAAAAAAAAAAAAAAAAGTGTTGATTAGACCTTGTCCACAGAGATTCTGATAAAGTAGTTCTGGGAGGAAGTTAGGAATCTGTATTTCCTTCCTTCCTTCCTTCCTTTTTTTTTTTTTTGGAAATGGAGTCTCTGTCACCCAGGCTGGAGTACAGTGGTGCGATCTCGGCTCACTGCAAGCTCCGCCTCTCGGGTTCACACCATTCTCCTGCCTCAGCCTCCCGGAGTAGCTGGGACTACAGGCGCCCGCCACCATGCCTGGCTAATTTTTTTTTGTATTTTTTTAGTAGAGACGGGGTTTCACTGTGTTAGCCAGGATGGTCTTGATCTCTTGACCTCATGATCCGCCCACCTCAGCCTCCCAAGGTGCTGGGATTATAGGCGTGAGCCACTGCGCCCAGCCAAAATGTTTTTAAAAATATAAATTAAAAAAAAAAAAAAAAAAGGCCGGCATGGTGGCTCACACCTGTAATCCCAGCACCTTGGGAGGCCATGGCAGATGGATACCTGAGGTCAGGAGTTCGAGACCAGCCTGTCCAACACGGTGAAACCCCATCTCTACTAAAAGTACAAAAATTAGCCAGGCGTGGTGGCAGGCGCCTGTAATCCCAGCTACTAGGTAGGCTGAGGCAGGAGAATTGCTTGAACCCAGGAGGCAGAGCTTACGGTGAGCCGAGATCATGCCATTGCACTCCAGCCTGGGCAACAAGAGTGAGACTCCCTCTCAAAAAAAAAAAAGTCTGGGCACAGTGGCTCACACCTGTAATCCCAGCACTTTGGGAGGCCAAGGCAGGTGGATCACCTGAGGTCAGGAGTTCTAGACCAGCCTGGCCAACATGGTGAAATCCCTTCTCTACTAAATATATAAAATTCAGCTGGGTGTGGTGGCATGCACCTGTAATCCCAGCTACTCAGGAGGCTGAGGCAGGAGAATCGCTTGAACCCGGGAGACAGAAGTTGCACTGAGTCAAGACTGCATCACTGCACTCCAGCCTGGGCCACAGAGTGAGACTCCATCTCAAAAAAAAAAAAAAAAAAAAAAAAAATGCCTGGCCCAATCCCAAGAGATTTTGATTCATTCGGTTTGGGTGGAACCCAGTAAAAGGTGATTCATATACTGTTACACGTGAGCTAGAATTTGGTAACCACTGAACTCAAATGACCATGAACTCACTCTTTCCAAATAAGAAACAAAGCCTATTACCTAAAAAGGAAAAATGGCTGTAGATAATATATAATACTTAGTGTGGCTGATTGCTGTGAACAAGTATCCTCACACATTTTCAACAGCAATGTTGATTAGGATACCTTTCAAAAAACAATTTTGAACCTAGCAGTTTTGGGCAGCTTGAGGAAATGATTCTAGAGAAGGGAAAAAACTCTGCAAAGATGTCCAATGTAGCATTATATGTAATTTGTAAAAATTAGGATAGAATCTAACAGTTTGGAGTTTGTTAAATTATGTTTCCACTAATAATTGGGAATATAATACAGCATAAAAACTATAAGTAGGCCACACATTGTGGTTCATACCTGTAATCCTAGCACTTTGGGAAGCCAAGGCGGGCAGATAGGTTGAGTCCAGGAGTTCAAGACCAGCCTTGGCAACATGATAAAATCCCGTCTCTACAAAAAATTTTAAAAATTAGCTAGGCATGGTGGCATGCACCAATAGTTCCAGCTACATGGGAGGCTGAGGTAGGAGGACTACTTGAGCCTGGGAGGCAAAGGTCACAGTGGGCCATGATTGTGCCACCACACTCCAGCTGGGGCGACAGAGCAAGCAAGATCCTATCAATCCCAACACTTTGGGAAGCTGAGGCAGGAGGATTGCTAGAGGCCAGGAGTTTGAGATTGTCCTGGGCAACACAGTGAGACCCCATTTTAACAAAAATAAAAATTAGCCAGGCATGCCAGGTGCGGTGGCTCACGCCTGTAATCCCAGCACTTTGGGAGGCCAAGGCGGGTGAATCACCTAAGGTCGGGAGTTCGACACCAGCCTGACCAACATGGAGAAACCCCGTCTCTACTAAAAATACAAAATTAGCTGGGCGTGGTGGTGCATGCCTGTAATCCCAGCTACTTGGGAGGCTGAGGCAGGAGGAACCGCTTGAACCCAGGAGGCAGAGGTTGAGGTGAGCCAAGATCATGCCATTGTACTCCAGCCTGGGCAACAAAAGCAAGACTCCGTCTCAAAAAATAAATAAATAAATAAATAATAAAAAAAAATTAGCCAGGCATGGTTGTGTACACCTGTAGTCTTAGCTCCTCATGAGGCTGAGGTCAGAGGATCACTTAATGGCAGGAGTTCGAGGTTACAGTGAACTATAATTGCACCACTATACTCCATCCTGAGCAACAGAGCGAGACCGTCTGAAAAGAAAAAAAATTATAAGTAAGGACCAGGTAGCCACTCAGAAATACTTACAAGATAGACATTTATTCTCCAACTACAAATTCATAACAATTTTGTATGCTATAAACAAAGCCTGAGAAGAACACAAAAAATAAAATAGTTTAATTTGTTAGATGGCAGGATTGTGAGTGGGTTTTCACTGTCGCCCAGGCTGGAGTGTAATGGCATGATCATGCCTCACTGCACTTTCAGCCTCGGGCTCAAGTGATCCTCCCGCCTCAGCCTCCTGAGTAGCTGGGACCACAGGCGCATACTACCACACCCAGCTAATATTTTATTTTCAGTAGAGATGAGGTCTTACTATGTTGCCCACACTGGTCTTGAACTCCTGGGCTCAAACGACTCTCCGGCCTCCAAAAGTGATAAGACTACACGTGTGAGCCACTGTGCCCAGCCTAATGTTAAAATATTTTTATTGCCCGGGCGCGATGGCTCACACCTGTAATCCCAGTACTTTGAGAGGCCAAGGCGGGCAGATCACGAGGTCAGGAGATCGAGACCATCCTGGCTACTACAGTGAAACCCCGTCTCTACTAAAAATACAAAAAAAAAATTAGCCGGACGTGGTGACGGGCACCTGTAATCCCAGCTATTCGGGAGGCTGAGGTGGGAGAATGGCGTGAACCTGGGAGGCGGAGCTTCCAGTGAGCTCAGATGGCGCCACTGCGCTCCAGCCTGGGTGACAGAGTGAGACTCCGTCTCAAAAATGTATATATATATATATATATTTTTTTTTCTTTTACCACGTCCACAGGAAAATATCTGCAAGTACCTAATGGTAAAATCTTTGTAAAAAGAATTTTTTTAGCGAGGCACAATGGCTCGCACCTTTAATCCCAGCACTTTGGGAGGCCAAGGCAGGAAAATTGTTTGAGCCCAGAAGTTTGAGACCAGCCTGGGCCACATGATGAAACCCTGTCTCTACAAAAAATAGAATTAGCTGGGTGTGGTGACACAATCCTGTAGTCCCAGCTTTCCAGGAGGCTGAGATGGGAGAATCTCTTGAGCCCAGGAGGTTGAGGCTGCAGTGAGCCATGATTGTGCCACTGCACTCCAGCCTGGGCGACAGAGAAGAAAAAACAAAATTTAACTCCTATTAGTTGAGCATATTCTCATTTTCAACCACAAGAGGTCCTCTTCCGTTACATGACTTCTAGGAGTCCAAGATTGATCTCCTTGATCGGAAGGAGGATGTGAAGAAAAAACTGAAGAAGGCCTTCTGTGAGCCAGGAAATGTGGAGAACAATGGGGTTCTGTCCTTCATCAAGCATGTCCTTTTTCCTCTTAAGTCCGGTAACACTCTCTGTTTTCTTCCTAGAGGCCAGGCTAGGATAGAAAAATTCGTGCTGTGATCATACTTGTGATTTGTCAAAGACTCTCCCTCCAGGGACTGGCTGCCCTGATTCTCTGCTCTGATTTCTTATATATTAAAGTATGAATGATGTTGGGATGTAATTTAATTGTCCATATATTCGTTACCAGGCTAGCTTCTGAGGGAATATTGGGGTGGGCCGAGGTGTTAGAAGTAAGGGTGGGGGCAGACTTGTTGAACTAGAGGAATACAACAAAATAGATATAAACCACAAGCCTTCCCCTGAAGCAGCTGAGACGCTAGCTGGGTATACAATAGTGCCACTCATCCAATTTAAGAATAATACCATACAATAAAGTTCAGAATATATGGCAAAAACTACAAATAGTCATGCATGTGGGCTAGGAACACCGATTCTGCTGCTGTCAATGAGTTTGTTGACATGGATCCTTTTCCTTATAGAGTTTGTGATCCTACGAGATGAGAAATGGGGTGGAAACAAAACCTACACAGCTTACATGGACCTGGAAAAGGACTTTGCTGCTGAGGTAACATGAAAGGAAAAGGAATCCTTTCATGAAGATCTGTATTTTGTTATTTTTTGCTGACTGTTAGAACTTGTTTAGAACAACTTGTTCTGTGTAAAAGTGAGCTGCCTGCTATTTTTGCTCTACTTTTGGTAATCTCACTAGTGTCCATTTTCCTTCAAAATTGCAGTTTTGGTTAAAGTTTCTTGTCAGTTAGCTTTTCTGATTTAGGAATTTCGTTAATGCAGATGGATTTCTATCCCTCGGGGCCCTTTCCTTACCTGGCAGGGACTCTCTCTCACCTCTTCTCAGGAAACATTTCTTATCAGTAAATGTCTGTAATCTTATACACATGAGTGGTCCCTTTAGGATGTACAAAAGCAGTACTCATTCAGTAGAAACCATACTTCAAGTACCCATACAACCATTCTGTTTTTCACTTTCTGTACCGTATTCAATAAATTACATGAGATACTAAAAAAAAAAAGAAAAGAATGGTCTGGGTGCAGCAGCTCACACCTGTAATCCCAGCACTTTGGGAGGCCGAGGTGGGCAGATCACCTGAGGTCGGGAGTTCGAGACCAGCCTGACCAACACGGAGAAACCCCATCTCTACTAAAAATACAAAAAAGTAGCCAGGCATGGTGTCACGCACCTGTAATCCCAGCTACTCAGGAGGCTGAGACAGGGGATTCGCTTGAACCTGGGAGTCGGAGGTTGCAGTGAACCAAGATCGCGCCATTGCACTCCAGCCTGGGCAACAAGAGTGAAACTGTGTCTCAAAAAGAAAAAAAGAAAGGAAAAGAAAAGAAAAAGAAAGATAATCCCCACTCAACTCTGCCAGGCCTCTCCATCTTGGCCCACTAGGTTTGTAGTTATATGCTACAGGACTCTGTGTTTTTGTGGGATTTTTTTTTTTTTTTTTTTTGAGACAGAGTCTCACTCTGTCGCCTAGCCTGGAGTGCAGTGGCACGATCTCGGCTCACTGCAACCTCCGCCTCCCAGGTTCAAGCGATTCTCCTGCCTCAGACTCCCGAGTAGCCAGGATTACAGGTGCCCACCACCACACCCGGCTAATTTTCGTATTTTTTAGTAGAGACGGGGTTTCACCATGTTGGCCAGGCTGGTCTTGAACTCCTGACCTCAGGTGATCCAGCTACCTCGGCCTCCCAAAGTGCTGGGATTACAGGCATGAGCCCCTGGGCCCGGCCAGGGCTCTGTTTATGCTCTCCAGGGCTCCATATTTTGTTAATGGCTTTGATGAGGATTCAGGTGGTTCCCAGATTCGATGGGCAAATGGTACAAAGCTAATATACTGGTGCTTTAATCACTCTCCAAATGACTTAGCAGACTGGAATAAAGGACCTAATTCAGCAAAGATGAAGTATTTCAGGAACAGAGGCAAAATCAGGGTTCAAAAATAAGAGATAATTATAAAAGGACAGAATAGAGGCTCCTATTCATTTCAACAAACACCTTAACAAAAGACTTACGAGGTGCCCATGTGTTAGGCACTATGCTAGGGACTGGTATTACACAGAGGGTTCAGTCCTCCTAATGCTCAGTCCAGTAGGAAAGGCAGATTTGTAAACATTTCATTGGCTGCATTTTACATATATATCTATGTGTATTTTTAACATATGTGTTTTTGTGTGTATGTGTGTATATATGTGAATATAATATATATGTGTGGAAATATATATGTGAATATATATAATGAAAAGAATATATATATACCAGAAATAATATAGGAGGAAGTGATTAACTGACTCTCTAGAAAAGCTTGTGGAGGAGACACTATCCAAGCACTATTTTGCTTGAGGAATAGGAGTTCACAAGGAAATCTGTGAGGGAATAAATTGTACAAAGACATGGTAGGATGAAACAGCATGATGTATGAGGAATTGCAGGTGGTTTGGTCTGACTAGAGTCTAAAAGGTGAGGAGGGGGATTGTGGGAGAGATAGGCAGGGCCAGGTCACAAAGGGAAGACATGATAATACCGTATATAGGGAATGAAATGGGGGGTGTTGTGATTGACTCTGAATTCAGGTCCAACCAATTTAATGGGGCTGTTAGAAATGTTAATGTACGCCAGGTGCGGTGGCTCACACCTGTAATCCCAGCACTTTGGGAGGCCAGGGCAGGAGAATTGCTTGAGCTCAGGAGTTGAAGGCTAGCCTAGGCAACATAGTGAGACTCTGTCTCTAAAAAAAAAAAAAAAAAAAATCAAAATACTGGCCAGCCATGATGGCATGCCTGTAGTCGCAGCTACTGGGAAGGCTGAGGTGGGAGGATCGCTTGAGCCCAGGAGATCAAAGCTGCAGTGAGCCATGATTGCGCCACTGTACTCCAGCTGGGTAACAGAGTGAGACCATGTCTCAAAAAAAAAGTCTTTTGTGGGAATTAGGAATAGATGAAATTCCTCAGAAAAAAGGTCTGCAGCCATGTTATCCAACAGTACTTTCTGTGTTGGTGGATATGTCCTATCTGTACTGCCTGATACAGAAGCCACATGTGGCTGTTGAGCACTTGCAATGTGGCAGGTGCAGCTGAAGAACTGAATTTCAGTTTGCATTTAAATACCCACACAAGGCTAGTAGCCGCCATATTGGACAGCAGCAGCCCTAGAGCTTTATTAAAATTAAATATTCCCAAGGAAATGAAGAAGTAGCATCAGAAACAAAAATGTTCGCTTTGTTGTATTAAAAGTGTTCATTCCTAAGGGATGTCCCCTCAGAATATCTAGAAGATTCTTTCAGACCAGATTTGAGATATAAAAAAGGCAGTCAGCTGGGCGTGGTGGCTCACACCTGTAATCCCAGCACTTTAGGAGGCTGAGGCAGGCAGATCACGAGGTCAGGAGTTCAAGACCAGTCTGGGCAACATGGTGAAACCCCGTCTCTACTAAAATACAAAAAATTAGCTGGGCGTGGCTGCATGCACCTGTAGTCCCAGCTACTCAGGAAGCTGAGGCAGGAGAATTGCTTGAACCCAGGAGGAGGAAGTTGCAGTGAGCTGAGATTGCGCCACTGCACCCCAGCCTGGGCGACGAAGCAAGACTCCGTCTCAAAGAAAAGGCAGTCACAGGACACAAGGAATAAAACGGAATTACTGAACTATTACCATGTACCAGCAGTGTTCTCATTATTTTCACCCACATTCAGTGATTTAACCCTCATCTCCATCCTGTGAGATATAGCTATTGTTAGCTTCACTTTATAAGTAACAAAGCCAACACTGGCTGGGCGCGTTGGACTCTGAATTCAGGTCCAACCAATTTAATGGGACTGTTAGAAATGTTAATGTACGCCAGGTGCGGTGGCTCACACCTGTAATCCCAGCACTTTGGGAGGCAGAGGCAGGCAGATTGCCTGAACCCAGGAGTTCAAGACCAGCCTGGGTAACATAGCAAGACCCTGTCTCTACAAAAAGAAAAGAGAAAAAGCAGCAGCCAAAGCTTAGAGGGGTTATGTGCCTAGTTTGGAGTCACACACAGCTAGCTGGGAATCTAATCTGGGTCTGTCGAACTCCAAAGCCCTTCCTCTTTCTTCTTACTCAGCTCTCTCCCTCTGGTTATCTTTAGGCCTTGGATTACCTATGTGAATGTTTCTCTGCTTGTAAATACCACTTGGTCTGTGACCTTACTCTAAGCATAAATGGAGGGACTAGAAGAATTAGACTAACAAATACGTTCAGCTCCTAAACACCCTCAAGTTAGTATAGATTTCAGAATCAGAAGACTTGGATTTCGGACACATTAGTCTTTCTGAATGTATTTTCCCTTCTCTCTTCTACCTGCCTCACAAGATTATCACAAGGATCAAATAAGACTGTTGGGAAAAACTCCCTTGATCCTACTTTTTTGGATTCAGGTGTCCTGTGCCCTGTTCTAGACCTTATCTCACTAGGTCTTGTTCGATTTTGCAGGTTGTACATCCTGGAGACCTGAAGAATTCTGTTGAAGTCGCACTGAACAAGTTGCTGGATCCAATCCGGGAAAAGTTTAATACCCCTGCCCTGAAAAAACTGGCCAGCGCTGCCTACCCAGATCCCTCGAAGCAGAGTAAGGCCAGCCGGAGAGGGGCCGACATCATCAGGAGAGAGAGCTTGTCAATGAGCCTTGGAAAAATGCCTGTCTTAAATTGAGGGCACAACAACCCATGGGGTCTGAAGTGCAGGAATGTCACATCCTACTGGCTCCTAGAATGGAACTTGAGTCATTTTGATTTGGGTTTGGTTAACACCAGGAAGTGATCACATCCTTTTGTACCAGCATTGCTGAGAGCTGCTGGTGTAAGATGTATACTTTGGTCCTTCTAGTCTGTTTGTTAAATCTGCCTCTTCATTAAAGATAGTGACCGGGGCCAGACACAGTGGCTCACACCTGTAATCTTAACACTTTGGAAGGCTGAGGCAGATGGATCACTTGAGCCCGAAAGTTAGAAACCAAAACCCAGTCTCTACCCCCAAAAAAAAAAAAAAAAAAAAAATTTAGCCAGGCATAGTAGCACATGCCTATAGTCGCAGCTACTTGGGAGGCTGAGGTGAGAGGATCACCTGAGCATGGGGAAGTTGAGACTGCAGTGAGCCATGATCGCACCACTGCACTCCAGCCTGGGCAACAGAGTGAGACTCTATGTCTCAAAAAAAGAAAAATGATAGAAATTAGATTAGACCTATTATACCCAACCGATATATAGGGTATCGATAGTCTCTTATACAGCTGTTGGGCAGAGCCTGCAGAGCTTAGAGAAGCTTATCTTTAGATTCTCCCAGTTTCCTTCTATGTGCATGGGCCTGGCTCTTAGATGGCCATCCACTTATGCATAATGCTGAGATATTGGCATTGATAGCTTTGTGCGACCCTGCCAGAAAAAAACTCAGTAACTCAGTAAAATTTTTTTTTTTTTTTTTCTAAAAGAGACAGAGTCTGGCTCTGTTGCCCAGGCTGGTCTTGAAGTCCTGGGCTTAAGCAGTCCTCCCGCCTCAGCCTCCCAAAGTGCTAGAATTACAGGTGTGAGCCACCACAGCTGGCCAAGACTCAGTAAATTCTATGTGGAATGCATGAATGGAAATACCTAAAGGAGGCAAAGCTACTACTGCTCCCTCCCCGCTAGTCTAATAATTGAGGGAGAGAACAGATGAAAATCAGGTATGTCATGTCTGAAAGGTTGCCAACCCAGTAACTCAGTGTTTAGACTCGGGATTCTACACTAAATCTTACCTAATCTCAGTGTCTTCACGTGGTGGGATCAGCAGCTGACCTGCCAGAGGGAAGAATTCTACCTCATGGGGTTCTTCTCATTCCCAGAGCCAATGGCCAAAGGCCCTGCCAAGAATTCAGAACCAGAGGAGGTCATCCCATCCCGGCTGGATATCCGTGTGGGGAAAATCATCACTGTGGAGAAGGTACTCATTTTCCACCACATCTCAGAGAGGCAGATTGGGGTCAGGTTTGTCTGTTTCCATGCGGAGGAAACGTGGCCTGGAGATGGGAAGTAACATCCTGAGGTCATATTGCAAGTCAGAGTGCAGGTGTCTAATTCCAGGCATCAGGCTTTCTGTTGCGATTGTTGCCTGTGGACATTACACAACCAAACACAGCCAGGAACTCAGCATGGGGGACGGATGTTAGTCAGAGGGAACTTGTTTATCTGTTAAATCTGGTCTGATAGACTCACCTGATCCCTGTCAGCTTGTCTGGACTAGCTACAGGCCTTATCTTGGAAGACCATTTTGCCCCCTTCAGAAAGTGGTGGAGGGAAGAAGACTTCCTTTTTCCCAGAGACAGAAGGTTATGCACCCAGTGGCCTGGGACCATTGTTCTGGGCTTTTTTTCCCTTCGACATTGATTTGCTTCTCACTGTGTACCCCAACCACCAAAACCACCCTGAGATCAATGCTGGTGCTCCTGCATCAGATGGCAAGGCCAGCAATTGTCCCCCTCCCATCTCCCAGCCCACCTAGGACCTGTCTGGTGCAGCACATGCACCATAATGGTAGCCATCTAGACAGTCTGGGTTGTTTAATCTCTATTAGAGATCCTTCCACCTCTTAGCACAAGCATCTAGGTCCATTTTACTCAAATCTGGCCTCACTTGAGAGCAGAATATACCATCAGAGCCCATTCTCCTGTCTGCTGTCTGGGACCTGGAAAGAAAATTAGCTCTAAGGGGTCTTTCCGGGGGCCTCTGTAAGGAGTGGATGCTCCTTTCTGGAATCCAAGAGTTCACCAGGCTGCTTCTCTAATGGACGATGATCCTCTTCCTCCTGACGTCTCTCCCTGGCAGCACCCAGACGCAGACAGCCTGTATGTGGAGAAGATTGACGTGGGGGAAGCTGAACCACGGACTGTGGTGAGCGGCCTGGTACAGTTCGTGCCCAAGGAGGAACTGCAGGACAGGCTGGTAGTGGTGCTGTGCAACCTGAAACCCCAGAAGATGAGAGGAGTCGAGTCCCAAGGCATGCTTCTGTGTGCTTCTATGTGAGTGAGGACTTGGGGTGGGGCACAAGACCTGGGGAGGCCAGGAAGAGTGGGGAATCAACCCATATGATGACCTTCCACACACCAGGTGGAAGCTCTGAGAACACGTGCCTCTTCCTCGCTGATGCCGAAAGTTGATGCATGAAGGACTTATTGTACAAGTACTGTGAATGAAGCATTTTACCTACAGTTAATTTTGTTAAAATAGAAATGGAGGGCTCAAACCAGTACATGCCCAAGTCTTACTACTAGTAAGGAGTGGGGCAGGGATTCAAATCCCAGTTTTGATGTCTATAAAGTCCTCGCTATGTTATTTTATACTTCCTCCCCTAGAAACACAGATTTTGGTATCTCTCTTGACACACAATTTTGGTATAGCCTGGGTTAATCTAACCCTGGTGACATGCAGGGATGTAGCAAGATAAGAGGACTTCCTGGGGCTCTGGTACTGAGGATGCCCTAAATTCCATCAGGGCCCCTGTGTAAATGCCCGGATTGCTTTGGCCTCCACAGTCACTGGAACCCATCCATAGCCTCACTCTTCCTTTGTCCTGTGTGTCTTCCCAGAGAAGGGATAAACCGCCAGGTTGAACCTCTGGACCCTCCGGCAGGCTCTGCTCCTGGTGAGCGCGTGTTTGTGAAGGGCTATGAAAAGGGCCAACCAGATGAGGAGCTCAAGCCCAAGAAGAAAGTCTTCGAGAAGTTGCAGGTAAAAAGCTATAATTGTTCCCTTTCTTGGCTGGGCTGCCTGGACTGTGTCCCCAGACTGTCCTGTTACTGAAGCCATAGCTGCCCCTCTCTGTTGGGACTTCCTGCATTTGAGCCCGTCTCTTCCTCCTTCTTTCCAGACCTTTCTGAATTCAAGGTGCCTGAGGAGCATGGGGGTCTTAGGACCTTGCATTACATCTCCAACAGATCATTTGAGGCCCTGTGTCAGGGACTTCAGACATTTCTTCATTTGATCTTCAGTCTGTGATAGGAGATTATCCCCATTTTACCTGGCAGGATACCTGACAAGACCACATAGGGTCACCAGAAATGATGAGGGCAGGGCCAGGCGCGGTGGCTCATGCCTGTAATCACAGCACTTTGGGAGACCAAGGCAGGCAGATCACCTGAGGTCAGGAGTTCAAGACCAGCCTGGCCAACATGGTGAAACCCTGTCTCTACTAAAAATACAAAAAATTAGCCAGGTGTGGTGGTGGGCGCCTGTAATCCCAGCTACTCCAGAGGCTGAGGCAGGAGAATCGCTTGAACCCAGGAGGCGGAGGTTGCAATGAGCCAACATCACGCCATTGCATTCCAGCCTGGGCAACAAGAGTGAAACTCCGTCTCAAAAAAAAAAAAGAAAAGAAAAGAAATGATGAGGCCAGGATCGGCCGGGCATGGTGGCTCACACCTGTAATCCCAGCACTTTGGGAGGCTGAGACAGGCAGATCATGAGGTCAGGAGATTGAGAGCATCCTGGCTAACACAGTGAAACCCCATCTCTACTAAAAATAGAAAAAAATTAGTTGGGCGTGGTGGCGGACGCCTGTAGTCCCAGCTACTCGGGAGGTTGAGACAAGAATGGCATGAACCTGGGAGGCGGAGCTTGCAGTGAGCCAAGATCGTGCCAGCCTGGGCAACAGGCTGGGCAACAGAGTAAGACTCTGTCTCAAAAAAAAAAAAAAAGAAAAGAAAAGAAAAAAAGAGTAAGATTCTGTCTCAAAAAAAAAAAAAGAAAGAAAGAATGATGAGGCCAGGATCAAAACCTTCCCAGGGTCCCTCCTGCCCACCTTGAGTTTAGAGCACTCATTGTCTCCTTGCCTTCTGGACAATGAAAATCTGGCAGTGATCCCTGAATTCATTCACTCATTCATTTAACAAATACCGAGTCCATAATACAGGTGTCAGGCAGTATTCCGGGTGCTTGGGCTACCTCAACGAATAAAGCAGCAGGAGTTGACTCTTTCTAATTAACACCGTGTTTCTTCAGTGAGATAGATGAGTGCTTCCGGAGGATCCTGAGAGTCATTTCTACTCTCCATCCTCTTGCATGAGGCCATTTGCTTTGCCCACTCCCTCCTTTCCTGGTTTTCTAGGCTGACTTTGTGGATCTCTTTTTTCTGGCTATAAAATAAATTTTCATGGTAGAAAACATCTAAAATATAGGAGAAAAACAAAAAAAAACACAATATCCTAGTCCTGCCACCTAGAGATATTAAAGAATGTTATTAGTGATTATTTCCTTCTGGTCTTTTGCTATGCTTGGAGTGATAATACGTTTACAGTTTAAGTCATACTAAATGATGTTTATTAATTAGAAACAGGGTCTCGCTCTGTCACCCAAGCTGGATTACAGTGGTGCCATCATAGCTCCCTGTAACCTCAAGCCTGTAAACCTCCTGGACTCAAGTGATTCTCCCGCCTAGGCCTTGCAAAGCACTGGAATTATAGGCATGAGCTACTATACCTGGCCATGATTTTTATTTTATTTATTTATTTATTTATTTATTTTTCCAAGATGGAGTCTTGCTCTGTCACCCAAGCTAGAGTGAGTGCAGTGGCACAATCTCAGCTCACTGCAACCTCTGCCTCCCAGGTTCAAGCAATTCTCCTGCCTCAGCCTCCTGAGTAGCTGGGATTACAGGTGCCTGCGACCACGTCCAGCTGATTTTTGTATTTTTATTAGAGATGGGGTTTCACCATGTTGGCCAGGCTGGTCTTAAGCTCCTGACCTCATGATCCACCTACCTGGGCCTCCCAAAGTGCTGGGATTACAGGTGTGAGCCACTGCGCCGAGCCTCCTGGCCGTGATTTCTTTCACACCTGTAATCCCAGCACTTTGGGAGGCCGAGGCAGGCAGATCCTGAGGGTGGGAGTTCGAGACCAGCCTGACCAACATGGAGAAACCCCGTCTCTACTAAAAATACAAAATTAGCCAGGCACGGTGGCATATGCCTGTAATCCCAGCTACTTAAGACGCTTAGGCAGGAGAATCGCTTGAACCTGGGAGGTGGAGGTTGCAGTGAGCCAAGATCACACTATTGCACTCCAGCCTAGGCAATAGGAGCAAAACTCCATCTCAAAAAAAAAAAAAAAATTTGAGGGGTTGCACTGTATAGTATTCTACCATAATTATCAAAATCTAACTAAGCTCTTTTTTTTTTTTTTTTTTTTTTGAGACAGAGTCTCACTGTGTCACCCAGGCTGGAGTGTGGTGGCGCGATCTCGGCTCGCCGCAACCTCCGCCTCTCAGGTTCAAGTGATTCTCCTGCCTCAGCCTTCTGAGTAGCTGGGACTACAGGCACCCCACCACCACGCCCAGCTACTTTTTTGTAATTTTAGTAGAGACAGGGTTTCACTGCGTTAGCCAGGATGGTCTCGATCTGCTGACCTCGTGATCCGCCCACCTCGGCCTCCCAAAATGCTGGGATTACAAGTGTGAGCCACCATGTCCGGCAATCTAACTAAACTCTTATTAGACATTGAGGTTGTTCGGTTTTTCACTGTTAGAATGATGGGACAGATGTCTTGGTGCATAGGCCTTTGCACTTAGGTTTATTTTCTTAAACTAACTCCCTGAAATGAACTTACTTGAGTCAAAAGATGAATGTGAAAGCTTTTGACAAACATCTCTTAGAAAAGCTGAGCCAGCTTACCCTACTGGTATATAAGAGTTTTCAGGCTGGGCGCGGTGGCTCACGCCTGTAATCCCAACACTTTGGGAGGCCGAGGCCGAGGCAGGTGGATCACTGGAGGTTGGGAGTTCAAGACCAGCCTGACCACCATGGAGAAACCCCGTGTCTACTAAAAGTATAAAATTAGCCGGGCCGTGGTGGTGCATGCCTGTAGTGCCAGCTACTCGGGAGGCTCAGGCAGGAGAATCACTTGAACCTGGGAGGCAGAGGTTGCGGTGAGCCAAGATCACGCCATTGCACTCCAGTCTGGGCAACAAGAGCAAAACTCTGCCCCCCCCCCCCAAAAAAAAAAAAAAGAAAGCTTTTTCTTGCAGTCCCCACCACCATCATTAAAATCTCTTTTATCTATCTTGTCCAGGCTGACTTTAAAATTTCTGAGGAGTGCATCGCACAGTGGAAGCAAACCAACTTCATGACCAAGCTGGGCTCCATTTCCTGTAAATCGCTGAAAGGGGGGAACATTAGCTAGCCAGCCCAGCATCTTCCTCCCTTCTTCCACCACTGAGTCATCTGCTGTCTCTTCAGTCTGCTCCAGCCATCACCCATTTACACATCTCTCAGGACACGGAAGCAGCGGGTTTGGACTCTTTATTCGGTGCAGAACTCAGCAAGGGGCAGCTTACCCTCCCCAGAACCCAGGATCATCCTGTCTGGCTGCAGTGAGAGACCAACCCCTAACAAGGGCTGGGCCGCAGCAGGGAGTCCAGCCCTACCTTCTTCCCTTGGCAGCTGGAGAAATCTGGTTTCAATATAACTCATTTAAAAATTTATGCCACAGTCTTGTAATTGGAAAAATACTGGTGCCCAGGTTTTCTTGGAGTTACCCAAGCAGCTGCGCCTCTAGCTGGGATCTAGTACCTGGACTAGGCTAATTACAGCTTCTCCCCAACAGGAAACTGTGGGATTTGAAAAGGAAAGGGAAGGGAAAACAGAGAACCTAGTGGTCTACCAAGTGGTTGGCAACTTTCCCAACGTCTGCTTACTCTGAGGCTTGGCACTGGGGGGCAGGGCCTGCCCCAGGGCTCCTGGAATTTCCCTTGATCCAGCTAGGCTGGGACACTCCCTAAACCAGCTGCGTGTTGTTAGCATCAGGCAGAATGAATGGCAGAGTGATTCTGTCTTCAGAGAGTGTGGGGTACTTCTCCATAAGGCATCTCAGTCAAATCCCCATCACTGTCATAAATTCAAATAAAATGTCTGAACAAGGGTGTCTGGATGCGAGCTGGACCATCTCAGGAGAGAACACAAATGTGAGGCAGCTGCTGGCCCCTCACCTAGTCTGGGGTTCCTTTACCCTGTAATGGGGGGTGGGAGGTATAAGATGGACAAGACACCTTGACAGTCCCTTTGGCAGTACTAGGCAGAAGAGGCCATACTTGGGTCCAATGTGTGCAGCAGGCAAAACATTTTCCCTTCTAAATGTGGACCCAGACCACTGCCCTGTCTCCCCCACATTAAGAAGCAGTAGCCACAGCCAAGTTTCAATCATTTAATTAACACCTTTAAATGAAACACAGTTTTCTTCATGTGTCTCACTCAGGCTTCAGGGCAGAGGGATTTTTTGTTTAGACATAGCAAAGACTCAAAAATTTAAAGAAATATATATATGTATATATATACTTCTAACATTTTATGGAAATTAAAAATCAAGAGGCTTTTGGTCTCTCCATTTACTCTAGGTCAAGCTCATTTACCCCAGAGGACAAAGAAGGGTTGCCTCTTCTAGACCCTCTTCTCCTTTGTCCTCTGTCCCACCCAGCAGGGAAACAAGCTCAGAAGATCCTAACAGGATAAAGAGTTCCAGTAACGTTGGAGGAGGGAGAGGGAAAGAGAAGTCAGGTTCTCTCCCACCTCCAGCCATTCCCAGGTTGCTGCCAGGGCCTGGTTTCATGCAGCTTTGACCCAGTCCTGGATCCTAGGGGGTAGGGTAGATCAGGAGCTCTGAGCAGAACAGTGCTCACCTATTATCCTCTTTCCCCAACTCAGTGGGCAGGTGCAGCGTACACCCAGCAGCACTCTCCACTGCCCACAGGCAAGGGAAGAATATTGATTGATTAGCTACGAGGAGAAGACGGTAGTGACTAGTGGAAAACACCCTGGAGAGGGCCAGAGGAACCTGGCTCTCACCACATCCCCTCTGTTCCCAGCCTTGGTGAGGGGGCGGGGAGGTCATGTCAACCTCTCTCCTTGGTGGCGAAGCTAAAAGCAAGGTTCCTTGCCAGACTCAAGCCCAAGTCACTGTTAAGGAAAGAGGATCAAGAAAGAAGGGGTGGCCCTGGGGGGCAGCCACGCTGCTGTGGACCCACAGGAGCCAATGGGGAAGCCAGCTTGCCTAGACAGGTGGCACAGGCTGAAAATAGGTTAACATTCCCGGAGAGTGCAGTGAGAGAGGCTGATACCTAGGGGACCACCACCCAGCCTGCCCTAGGAGCACTGGGTGCCCCTCACTGACTAGGGAAGACTTGAGTAAAATGCACCTGTGGCTTCCCATCCTTGTCACTCAGCGTTAGCCGCCCCCAGTGGAACCACCTGTGCTGAAAGGCAGCTGCAGAAAGGACATGCACCGAAACGAGTAGAGAGAAAGGTCAGAGAATGAAGTGTGGAGGGCCAGGCCTGGGCCCACTGCTCAAGGAAGCTCTCCCCCTCCAGATGCTCCCATCCATCCACCTCCTCAGTGCTTGCTCAGCCCAAAGGCTCCTGCCTCTGAAGTGCTGGGGGCCCACCCACCCCAGTGTGGTCAAGGAGGCAAGGGGCAGGTGCTTGACAATGCCAAGTGCCCCGAGATGACTCTACTGCTCACCCATTTCTTTGGGCCCTGGCAGTCTCCTACTTGTCCCCAGCATGGAGCACCTGGCAGAACTGGAAGGCAGGAGGGTGGTTGGTGAGTTGAGGCACAGGAAGGCCAATCCCCTCTGCACCTTTTGTGCTTTGGAATTCCACAGCCCCACCCCTGCCCCCAGCCTAAAGAAGCCTGTGGGAACACAATGACTTGGCCACCTTCAGGAACCAAGAGGAGTAAACTGGATTGGGCAGGAGGGCACAGACTGGTCCCAAGCTATGGGCTGACTGCCAGGGATGGATTCTGCTGCCATGTAAACAGGCCCTTGGAATGCAACTTCCTGGGCCCTGGAGGATGGCCATGCAGCCACTTTTCAAAAGTGCTTTGATTCTGGACTATAGTATGTGCATGGTTTGGACATGAAAAAAAAATTAAACTCAGGTGAGGTGTCCTGCTCCCAACTCTGCGGCCTCAGGGCCAGCAGGGGGCGCAGCCACCCTCTCCTGCCAGCTACCTCCTTCAAGATGAGGCTAAGGCCAAGACTGAAGCGGCAACTGCCGGAGGTGAACCCATTCGGGAAAAGGCATGAGCGCGGGATGATTCGGAGGACAGGAGCAACACCAGGCTTGCATAAGTATCGAAGGCCGTGGAGGTTAAGGCTGCAGGCGCCCTCTCTATTAGGTTGTGTCTGCTGTATCCTCTCGTCCTTGGAGCTGCTCGGGTCCCTGAGATTGTGTTTCTGGGATGGGTCAGCAGTGCCAGTGAGGTGCCTGGTGGTCAGGCCAGCTCTTTCTGTGAGTCTGGAGGAGAAAAATAAGGGACACTTAGCAAGGGGCCTCCTGGCTTGGTTCTGGCAGTAGGAGCCCAACAAGGCACACCGTCACCCAACCTTCTTACCCCTTTGACTTACTGACCATGCCTGCAGCACTGGGCTGGACACCCTACAAATGTTCCAACACTATAATGTAGGTGTCACTGCCCCACACTTTACAATGTAGCTAGGAAGGGTAGGGAAAGAGGCAAAGTTGGAATTCAAACACAGTAGGCCTGACACTCACACACCATTCTCCTCCTCTGGGGCCCAGCAAGGGCCTTCCCAGCTTGCCCTTCCCAGGCATTCTCAGACCAGAAAAATTAAAGATCCAAGAGCAAATCCCCCATGGCGGGACTTCAGATTCCTACTTCTCATCATCAGCAACGGAACCTCACCCTAGCACTGCCCACTGTACCTGAGCCTGGGAGGCCCATCTTCTCCTCTGGGCCCACCAGCTGCAGGACACCTCCATTCTCCGCCAGCTCCCTCTTAGTCCTGTCCGGGGTGTGAGGGAGCCCATTGGTGGGAGGAGCAGTAAGGGGCTCAGCTCGAGGGTAACTGGGGGAGGCGGGTGGGGGGACTCCCACAGATGGCTTGCGGGCCACAGGCGGGGGAGCCTTAGGTGACTTCTTTGGGGCTTGGGGTGGCCGCTGCTCTGAGATGCTCCGGAGTTCTGCCACCAGATTCCGCTGGAGGTCAGCCTGGGTCTCAGGGGACACGGGCCGCTCCAGCTGCAGCTTCCTAGTGCCCTTGCAGAAAATGAAGCTGGCCGTTGAGGCAGGGGACTGGGGAGGCCGTGGCTCTGCCTCAGGCGGTCCATTGGGCTGGGCACTTGAGAGGCCTTCGCTGGCAGCCAGGCTGCAGGCCTTGAGTCGGACGGCAGCATGGAGCCCTGAGGAGGGGGCAGGCACTGGGCTGGCCCGCCCTGACAGGGCCCTTCGTAGTGGTTTCTGGGGGGCCGATGGCCCCAGTGCTGGGGTGGGAGCCCCTCCTGGAGCACCCACGGAGCGTAGCCGCACCATCTGCAGGAGCGAGGGCGTGACCAGCGGCACACCTATGTCCTCCCTGGGAGGCCCGCTGCCCTTGCTACAGGCCACCGGTTCCTTCTGAGGGAGCTTGGCCACATGCCCTGGGGCGGAACTAGCAGGAGCTAGGGCTGGCGGAGCTGGAGGAGGGTCTGGGCTACCCAGGGGCTGAATCTGCAAAGCAGTAGCTGAGGAGGACAAAGCAGCTGGGGAGCTGACAAGCTCTGGGGAGCCTAAAGGGCCTGCAGGCTCAGGGCTGGCCACAGAGAAAAAGGCCTCCTCTGGTGGGGGGAAGTCAGCCATGGACAGGTCCTGCTCCTCAGGGGCAGGGGGTGGGGGCGGGGGCCAGTTGGGATCTTGGAGGGGCTCCTCAGCAGTATCTGGGGCAGATGGTGCCTCCACAACCACCTCTGGCTTCTTAGTGGGTGGTGGGGGTGGATGATAAGATGGGGGTGGGGATGGTGGGGGTGACTGGTCTTTGGAGATGACAGGAGACTCCTGCAGTGGAGTCAAGGTTGTCTGGGGAGTGGGAGGGGACTGAGGATTGGCATCAGTGGTAGAAACAGGCCCAGGAACCACAGCAGGGGTGGCTAGAGCAGGGGCAGCTGGGTTAGGGCTCCTGGGCTTGGAGGGAGGTGGGGAGAAGGGGGCAGGCACCTTGGGGTGAGGAGGTATGACAAACCTGTCACCCAGAGGGATCAACATCTGTGGCCCAGAGCGGTCTGAGGGGGCTGGGTCAGAGGAGGAGGAACATAAAGACGTGAGGGAAGAGGAGACGGAGGCCCCAGGGGAGCGAAGGGACGTGACACGCTCTGGTTTAGGGGGCTGGGCCTTGCCTGGGGAAGCAGGGGGACCTGCCAGGCCCTTGGGAGGGAGGGTGGGAGTACCACTTTGGCTCGAGTATCCACTGGAGGGCGAAAGTGTCCGTTCTGGGGAGCGTGGGGGGCGCCGGGAACCACCCGGAGACAAGCCAGGTACCCAGCTGTTGGCTGGGTTGGGTGGACAGGGTGCTGCCCCCACCCCTTCTGAGCCACCAGTGGTGGGTGGCCGAGGCAGCTGGGGCTGCTGCTTACGCTCAGGCTTAGGGGGCAACCCTAAACGCCCATCAGGCACTGCTAAGCCCCGCTGATGGAGGGAGTGGGTCCGGCGGGGAGGGGGTGGAGGCCGCTTCAGCTTACGTAGGGACACACTCCGGCCAGACAACTGCCCACTGCTCCGAATGCTGAGTGTGTCTGAGGCCTCAGCAGTGCTGCCCCCACTGGGGGAGCCCCTCCCACTGCCTCCCTGGGGAGGGGGTGCCACGCTATTGCTAGCCGTAGAGCTCTCCGGCTGGCCCTCAGAGCCACCCTTAGAGGATAGGGTGGAACCGTCAGACACAATGGTGTCGGAGGATTGAGAGTGGCTCCAGGTGTCACTGGAGGAGGATGGGTGGCGGCTGCGGGGCTGTGGGCTGGAGACGGAGGAGAAGCGCCCCAGCGAGCGGACGGAGGCTGGGCTGGCCGAGTGCAGGCTGCAGCGGCTTAGTGTGCGCAGGCTGCAGCGGCCCAGGGCCACCACGTCCACTGTGGGTGGCAGCACAGCATGTGGAATCAACTTCGACAGGTAGGTGGCCTGTGGGGAGATGGACATGGCCGGGCTCAGGGGCTCTGCAGGCCCTGCCCCTCCTGTCAATCCAGGCACTGCTAGGGACATGGGCCGGGTCAATGGTGTGGGCCGGGCGCCCGTGGACCGGCCAACAAAGGTGTCATCCCGGTAGATGCGGTCAATGTGGCGCTGCAGCATGGCCTCTGTCTCAGCGCCAGCCTCCGCCTCCGCCTCCAGCGCCTGCAGGGACACCCGGGCCCCCATCCCTGAGGTGCCTCGGGGGCGGCCGTCCACTGTGGGGATGCGTACAGCATCCCGTGCACCAGGAGCCCGGGGTGTGCCTGGTGCCTCACGCTCATTCCGCAGGCCTGGAAGGGACAGGGAGGAGGTCGGGTCAGCAGAGAGGGGATGACCAAGGCTCCCCACCCACCCCACCACTGCCCTCCTAACCCAGGCCTCACCAAGCTCCTTCTGCACATGCTGCGGGAGTCCCAGCACGGTGCTCCGCCGCTCCCGCCGACGCCGCCCTGACTTTCCAGATTTGGGAAATGAGTCATGGGGTCGGAAGGTGGAACCTGGGGGCCAGTCGTAGGAGAAAAACTGTTAGAGCAAAGGACTCAGGGCACATTCTGCAGGGCACTACTTTTGTAATAAGAGCTCTGCGAGAAATGGTTTCCACAGTCAAGTAGGTATGGGCAAGGCTAGGTTAAACAAAGCTAGAGGTTCTTTTCTGTAAGACTTCTGGAAGGCTACTAAGTCAATGATGGTAATTTCCCTTTAGTGACAGCTTATTATTTAGTAAACATATTATTATGTGTTAGTCGTCATGCTAAACATTTGGCATTCATTCCAATAGGATACTTATCCTCATTTTTATAGAACATCAAACAGAAGTTCAGAGAGGTTAAGGGTTTTCCCAAGGTCACACAGCTGGCACGTAGTTACACCAGGCCTCCAACAGTTAAGATTTTCTAACTCTTTTTTTTTTTGTTTTGAGATGGAGTCTCACACTGTTGACCAGGCTGGAGTGCAGTGGCGCCATCTTGGCTCACTGCAAGCTCCACCTCCCAGGTTCACGCCATTCTCCTGCCTCAGCCTCCCGAGTAGCTGGGACTACAGGCACCCGCCACCAGGCAAGGCTAATTTTTTGTATTTTTAGTAGAGACGGGGTTTCACCGTGTTAGCCAGGATGGTCTGGATCTCCTGACGTCGTGACCTGCCCACCTCGACCTCCCAAAGTGCTGGGATTACAGGCGTGAGCCACCGCACCCGGCCGCCAAGATTTTCTAACTCTTAACTGCTTTATAGTTAGTGTGTATCATGAACGTGCAAGAGGACACAGGGTACCATGTTTCCCGAATTCATTGAATCAGAGAGCCTGGCAAAACACTGGATAAGGAGGAAAAGAAGCTACAGATGCTGGGACCCAATGGTGCCCACCGTCCCTCTCCCCTGCCCATGAATCCACCTTTGCGCTGGATCATCTCCGAGCGGATGGAGAGCGCGTCCTCTGCTGTGGAGCTCTCAGCCACGTAGGATGTGGTCTGGCTGCAGAAGGAGATGTTGTCTTCATCCGGCCCCGTCCGGGAGGACTATCAGGGTAGAAGGAGATCTGGGTGGGGCTGCCTCCTCAAGGCTCCCCATTGGAACTTTTTTTTTTGAGACAAATCCAGCTCAGGCTGGAGTGCAGTAGCGAAATCTTGGCTCACCGCAACCTCCGCCTCCCAAGTTCAAGCGATTATCCTGCCTCAGCCTCTCAAGCAGCTGGGATTATAGGTACCTCCCACCATGCCTGGCTAATTTTTGTATTTTTGGTAGAGACAGGGTTTCACCACTTTGGCCAGGCTGGTCTTGAAATCCTGACCTCAAGTGATCTGCCCACCTCGGCGTTCCAAAGTGCTTGGGGTTACAGGTGTAAGCCACCTCGCCCAGCCTCCCACTCGAACTTTTGAGTCACAGATCCCCTCCAGCATCACCTAGCACTGAGCAACCCTGGACTGGCCCTCAGGGGTCATTTCGTGTAGCCCTTTGTGATAAAGAAACTGAGACCCAGAAATGTTCCAAGACATCCTTGCCAGGGGTCAAGCAGGTAGAGAAGAGTCAGGACTGAGCTGGAGGCAGGGCTCACCTGGATACTCTGGGTGTCTCCATGGTCCCAGCCACCCTTGTTCAGTTTCTGTTTCTCTGGAAGACACCAGAAGGGTTTGTTGGGTTAGGCCCCTGACCTTGAGAGCTAACAGTGCAGCACTGGAAGGAGAGGGGAGGGGAGTGGAGAGGAAGCTTACCTTGGTGTTGTAGGGAGCGGAGCCCCTCCTGGGCCTGAGTGTGCAGCTCTTCCAGGTGGGGGGGTCGCCCACTGGGAAAGAAGACGTTGTCCTGGTGCTCATCCACTGCAGACCCTGGCCCCTGGCCGGGCCCTACACTTAGATGTTTGTCATTCTCAGCCTTGGCAGAGCCTAGTAGGAGGGAGGAGGAAGGGAAATGAGGCAAAGGCATCTGGGCCCTGCAGGTGCACAGGTCCCACGGCAAGAGCACTCATGGTCCCCAGACTACACAAGGCCCTTGCATATATAAGCAATGCCCCCTTCCCCGAGTCTGGACACATAACCCACGGTTCTGGAGTAAACACTCAACACACACAGCCCCCATATACACAAACTACACCCAAGTGTACAGAAATCTGAGTACCCACACCACACAAAGGGCCCCATACGAGGCACCACACACAGGGCACACAGGTACACAGGTCTACTGTGTATGTACACAGCACCCACAGATGTCATTCATGTATATAAACAAAGGGCATCAGAGTATAAACACATACAGGTACACACACCGAGCACACCCAGCCCGCATGTAAACACACAACACCCACAGTCCCTGCTCTGTATATACACAAACAGTAACCAAGTATACACACGACTGTGTACTCACACGTCACTCAGGGCCCCACAAAAGACATCCCGAGTATACACATAGCCCATAGCAAATACATTGCTCTCGCCTCCATACCCAAAACCCCACTTCACAGGAAAACAAACCACTCTTTTCATGCCACCACTTGACCGAGGTCCAGGAAGAAGATACCATGGGAAATCAGGAAGGAGTGGGAGCTGGCATGAGTTACAGCCAGATTCCCAGAAAATCCTAGGGGGGATGCAGACCAGGGAGATGGCCTCCTGGGTCTCCTACTCACCCATGTGGCTGCCCCTTAGTGGAAGGATAGGCAGGGCAGGGGAGAAGAAAGACCCAGGCCTCTCCACCCGCCCAAGGGAGCTCCAGTCTCTCTTGGGGAAATAGTCCCAGGTATCCCCCTCTCCCGGAGGCCCTGGCCCTGGCCCTGGCCCCTGTTGCAGAGCCAGGGATCCATTACAAAGGATCCTGTTACAAGCCCCGCCTGTGGAGGGGCTGGCCATCTAATCCTGGGGATGGGGGGCTGTGTCAGCACTTTGCAGCCCCAGCCCCCCTTTAAATGAAACCCACAACATAAGCAAAAGCGCTGGAAGGGTCATGTGACCTTGAGTAACACCTTATAAAGGGACAGGAACAAAACAAGCCCTTTAAAGGGCCATGCTCCAGGAGCAGGGTCTTCAGTTCAGAAACCTGCCTTTCCTCCTCCCTCAGCCCATTCATCAACAGCCAGAGCTCCTGCCCTAGGGAGTCTGCAGGAATCCCACAGGTCAAAGCTAGGAGGCCCCCAACAGATCCAACCAGAACAGTGCCCGAGATCCCCAGATTTTACAAGTGGGGAAGCCGTTCAAAGGGGCAAGGCCTTGCCTAAAGTCAGCCAGCAATAGGAGTCAGACAGACCCTGGACTCAACTCCAGGTTCTCAGAAGGGACTCCTGGATCACACTCAGACTGGGGGCCCCCAATCCTCAAAAGTCCAATAAACTCTTGTCGCTATGTCTTAATACAGGTCTGAAAGCCCAATTCCTAGGAGAAGGAAGGAGGAACAGGCCCCTCCCTCCAAAACTTCTCCATTCCCAGGCCTCTAAACAGGATTTCACTGAGCAGGCTCCCCAACTTCCAGTAGTACTACTCTCCTCTCTTCTGGGCTGCCCATGTCCCATCCTCCCTGGCACACTAGGAAAGGCTAGTACATCCTGACTGGGAGGCTGTACCCAGTAAAGTGTGGGTACCCCGGCAGGGAGGCAAGTCTCACGGGAGGGCTGTAGGCTTCGAGGTCAGAGACACCTGGATCCATCCTCCCAAGCCACGAGCAGGGCCCAGACAAAGGCAGCAACAAAGCGGCTGGACAAAAGCACAGCCGGACGGGAGATTCTGGCCTCATTATCAGCCCCCAGCCCCCAACCCCCACCCCATTACTCTTGCCCAGCCTTGATCCCTCATTCTACATAAGGGTCTGGCAAAGGGAGGCATCGAGCATCCCTCCCCTCCCCCCAAGCCACACCCACTCACCCTTCTTCTTAAACAGCCCTAAGAGCGCCGGGAGGTGGTGGCCCACGAACACCACCATGACTGCGGGCGCCACTCGGGACGTTCCCTATCCCACTCTGCCTCTCCAGAGCAGAGCGCGGGGCGTGCCTTCACTGTAACCCAGCACTATAGGGATGCGAGCCCTCCTGCCCCGCCGCAGAGCACCGGCTCCAGACAGAGGAGGGGGAGGGGCTGCTCTCCAGGTCCTCCTCCCACCTTCGCCACTGATCCCGCCCATCTGCCGATCCCGCCCCTTAAATGGGGGTGCAGGGGCACAGAAAGGAAACTGAGGCCAGGAGTCCGTGGGTGCTCTGCTCCAGCAGAGTATGATTAGGAGGACCGAAGCTACTCAATCCAGTAGCAGATCACTCACCCTGCCCCCAAGTCCAGAGTTAAGGCAGGGGTCCCAGCTGCCAGATGGTGGGTGGAGGGGCCACCAGACTAGACTTGGCAGGGTGCCCACCTGCAAGCCTCCTGGCTGGCTAGTGTAATTCCCTGGGGAAAGAGCTCAGAGCCTGCAGCAGCCAGGCAGGAGCCCAGAGCTGCTAGTGGGATGGCAAGGCTGTGGGCAGAGGCCCCCAGAGGGGCAGGGGCCAGTCCCAGGACACAGTCCTGGGAAGTCAGGGAGATGCCCAGAGCAGACCCACAGTGGCTGGCGGTACAGCCGCTCATACGTAGGTTCAGCCCCACACTTTCCAAAGGACTTTCTTCCTACTTCGGCAATGTGACATCAGAAGCCCAGAGAAACACAGTGAACTCTCCAAGATCACACTTAATCTTGCAGAGGCTAGACTTCAAAGCAGACCTCCTTCTCCCCTAGCCTGGAATTCTTCACATTGGCCCCACGCTGTCAGTGATTCTGTCCTGGATCACCAGGCAGGGAGAACAGAATTAGCCAAGAAACAGCCCATGGGTGAAGGCAATAAAAAAGGAGGTGAGGTGGAGAAGTACTGGAAAGGAAGTCAGGTCCAGGTTCAAATCCAGCTCCATCACACAAGTCACGATCTCATAATGAAAACAAGGCCAATACCTCCTCTTTTTAAGATTGCTGTGGCTCATGCCTGTAATCCCAGCATTTTGGGAAGCCAAGGCGGGCAGATCACTTGATGTCAGGAGTTCGAGATCAGCCTGGCCCAACATGGTGAAACCCTGTCTCTACTAAAATTAAAAATTAGCTTGGTGTGGTGGTGCATGCCTGTAATCTCAGCTACTCAGGAGGCTGAGGCAGGAGAATCTCTTGAACCCGGGAGCCGAAGATTGCAGTGAGCCCAGATCCCACCACTGCACTCCAGCCTGGATGACAGAGCAAGACTCCATTTCAAAAAGAAAAAGAAAAAAACAAGATGGTTGTATCCATCCATTTGATCAGCAAACATGTGTTAACCTAGTACTAGGGACTATAGTTAATGGAGAAGAACTTTATCTTGTTCACCAGTTTATCCCCAGAGGCGATATCAGTGCCTGGAACATGTTATGAGTTGAGTTCAAAAAATATTTGATGAATACATGGATGAGGTAAACTAGCAATGTAATTTTGGGTAGTGAAGACTCCAGAGATGTGACAGGAAGGTTTGGTGGGGCCGGGGGGCGGGGAGAGTGGTTTAGTTAGGTTGTCAAGAAAAGCCCCTCTAAGAAAAGAATAGGCTGGGCATGGTGGCTCACACCTATAATCCCAGCACTATGGGAGGCCGAAGCAGGAAGATGGCTTGTGGTCAGGAATTCAAGATCAGCCTGGGCAACAAGGCAAGATCCTATCTCTACAAAAAACTTTGAAAATTACCCAGGCGTGGTGACACACACGTGTGGTCCCAGCTATTGGGAGGCTAAGACAGGAGGATTGCTTGAGCCTGGGAGGTTGGGGCTGCAGTGAGCCATGTTTGAGCCACTGCACTCCAGCCTGGGTGACAGGCATCTTTAAAAAATAAAATCAGCCAGGCGTGGTGGCTCACGCCTGTAATCCCAGCACTTTGGGAGGCCGAGGCGGGCAGATCACCTGAGGTCAGGAGTTTTAGACCAGCCTGGCCAACATGGTGAAACCTGTCTCTACTAAAAGTACAAAAAAATGAGCAGGGCGTGGTGGTGCACACCTGTAATTCCAGCTACTCGGGAGGCTGAGGCAGGAGAATCGCTTGAACCCAGGAGGCAGAGGTTGCAGTAAGCTGAGATCCCGCCACTGCATTCCAGTCTGGGCAAGAGTGAGACTCTGCCTCAAAAATAAATAAAATAAAATAAACAGAAAAGGACATTGGAACTGAGACTTGAATACTGAGGAGCCAGTCAGGGCAGGTACCTGGGGAAGAGTCTTCTAGACAGGCTACAGCAAGTGGAAAGGCCTTGAGGCAGGAGTGGTGGATTTCAGGGGAGAGGAGGCCAGTATGGCTGGAGGACTGAGCAATGGAAAGAATGGTAGGAGACAGAATCAGAGGAGAGCAGGCCCCAGGTCAGGCTGGGCCCCATAGGTCTTGAGGGTTTCAGCTGGGTAGTGACACTGTTAAAAAAATATTCCGGCCGTGCACGGTGGCTCACGCCTGTAATCCCAGCACTTTGGGAGGCTGAGGCAGGTGGATCACTTGAGGTCAGGAGTTCAAGACCAGCCTGACCAACATGGTGAAACCTAAAAACACAAAAATGAGCCGGGCGTGGTGGTGGTGTGTACCTGTAGTCCTAGCTACTCAGGAGGCAGAGGTGAGAGAATTGCTCAAACCCAGGAGGCAGAAGTTGCAGTGAGCTGAGATTGCGCCATTGCACTCCAGCCTGGGTGACACAGAGAGACTCCGTCTCAAAAAAAAAAAAAAAAAAAATTCCAGGCTAGCACTGTGGCTCACACCTGTAATCCTAGCACTTTGAGAGACTGAGGTGGGCAGATCACCTGAGGTCAAGAGCTCAAGACCGGGCCAGGCGTGGTGGCCCACTCCTGTAATCCCAGCACTTTGGGAGGCCGAGGTGGGCGGATCACTTGAGGTCGGGAGTTCGAGACCAGCCCGACCAACATGGAGAAACCCCCTCTCTACTAAAAATACAAAATTAGCCGGGCGAATCCCAGCTACTGGGGAGGCTGAGGCAGGAGAATCACTTGAACCCAGGAGGTGGAGGTTGCGGTGAGCCAAGACCGCGCCATTGCACTCCAGCCTGGGCAAGAAGAGTGAAACTCCGTCTCAAAAAAAAAAAAGAGTTCGAGTTCGAGACTAGCCTGGCCAACATGGTGAAACCTCGTCTCTACTAAAAAAAAATACACAAAGGCCGGGCGTGGTGGCTCACACCTGTAATCCCAGCACTTTGGGAGGCCAAGGTGGGTGGATCACAAGGTCAGGAGTTTGAGACCAGCCTGGTCAATATGGTGAAAGCCCGTCTCTACTAAAAATACAAAAATTAGCAAGGTGCGGTGGCAGGCGCCTGTAATCCCAGCTACTTGGGAGGCTGAGGCAGGAGAATTGCTTGAACCCAGGAGGCAGAGGTTGCAGTAAGCTGAGATCATGCCACTGCACTCAACCTGGGTGACAGAGCAAGACTCCCATCTGGGGGAAAAAAAAAATTAGCCGGGTGTGGTAGCAGGTGCCTGTAATCCCAGCTACTCGGGAGGCTGAGGCAAGAGAATCGCTTGAATCCAGGAGGCAGAGATTGCTGTGAGCCAAGATCGCAGCCATTGCATTCCAGCCTGGGCAAGAGAGCAAAAAAATTCCGTCTCAAAAAAAATAAAATAAAAGATTTCCTGGGAGGCTGGGCTTGAGCCCAGGAGTTCGAGGTTACAGTGAGCTATAATTGTACCACTGCACTACAGCCTGGGCAACACAGTAAGTCCCTGTCTCTAAAAAAAAAAAAGTAAATATATAAAAATAAAGCTAAAAAAAAAAAGATTCCCCTGATAACTCTAAAAAACATAGCAGAGACTATGAAAGAGAGTCTGTGAACTATATATATATGTATCTGTGCAGTATCCCACCAGCCGTGCCTAAGGACACCCCTCTGTCATAGCATTTTTCTCTCTGAGTCCCTAGGGAACTAAAAATTCACAGAGGCTCCCAAGCAACACGACCCCCCTGCAGTTCCCTCCCCAGTTGCTGCCACCCTAGCACTGGCCTCTTGGAGACTACTCAAGTACAAGCTGAGGTCTTGCTCTCCAGAGAACAAACATCTGTGGAGCTGAATAGTCACATCAACAAATCAATGAGATCTAAACAACAATCCTAAGAAGTAGACACTTTTATTCCCATTTTATGGATGAGGAAATGGAAACCAGAGGGAGCAAGCATTATAAAGCTGCCCTCTCTGGCCTCCATGGTACAAATGGCAAAGCAGTATTCTCACTCAGAACAACTTGAATCCAAAAGCCATGTTCTGTGCACTGTGCCAGCTACAGACCTGATCTCCCCTCTGAAAAAGGGTCATGGGACCCCATCATCCCTACAAATTGGAGATTTCTCGACCACCTACTGTCCCCACTCTTCCCCTCTTAGGCCAGATCCACCCACCCACCCTTCTTATCAGTCTCACACAAACAGAAAAGACCAGTAGACCGACATTTGCAGGGTGATTAATTCATGCCAGGCACCATGCCAGGTCGTGGTGAAAGGCAAAACGTAGTCTCTGTCCTCATGGATCTTACAAAAGTTCTTCGAGGCAGGTACTGGAAGGTACTTTCCTAGTAATTGATCATGGGCCTGTGAGGCTCAGAGAGCTAAGTGACCTCCCGAACTCTGGCTGGCTCTAAAACTGGAGCCTTTCACCACACAGGACAGTCATCTTCAGCTACCCTCTAACCAGGGAAACTAAGGGCTGAGCTCCTGCCAAGATGGGGGTGGAGGAACATCAGCTCATCAAGGTCCCAGGCCCACAGCTGGCAGTCAGGGCCACAGCTGCAAATTCCCAGAGATCCAAGGGCTTACACTTGATAACATCTGGTTGCCCCAGCAACACCCCTGCCCCTCCCCACCCAAGTCAGAGCCCGCAGCCTCTCCGAGTCACCCCAGAGCTATACACCTGTGGCTCGCTTGGGGAGGGGCTCAGCAACCTGAGTCTCAGGTGACTGGGAGGGGTACTTCAGAAAGAAACTGAGGTCCAGAGAGTGGAAAGACCTTGCCCACAGCCACACTTAAGAGTCCTTGTTCCAGGGCTTTCTGCCCTGGCAGTCCAGAGGTGCAGCCTAGGGCTGAAGCCATGAGGGAAGCATCCCATACCGCACCCCCATCCCCAACATGCCTGGGGGAGGAGGCTTCCTGGATCTGAGAAGACACCTTGCTCCTGGTGGCCACGCCCCCAGCACGCAGGGCACACCGGGAAGCACACTTGCGGGCTCCTCAACTCAGAGACAGTTTACCAGGGCAGAGACTCAGGCAGCAGGCAGCGTCCCACTGGGGCCACCTCCACAGGTGGGCACTCTCAAAACCACACCCACATGGCCCGGTGCAGTGGCTCACGCCTGTAATCCCAGTACTTTGGGAGGCCAAGGCAGGCGGATCGTGAGGTCAGGAGTTCAAGACCAGCCTGGCCAACACAGTGAAACCCCATCTCTACCAAAAATACAAAAATTAGCCGGGCGTGGTGTCGAGCTCCTGTAATCCCGGCTACTCAGGAGGCTGAGGCGGGAGAATCACTTGAACCCGGGAGGCGAAGGTTGCAGTGAGCCGAGACCACGCCATTGCACTCCAGCCTGGGTGACAGAGACTCCGTCTCAAACAAAACAAAAAAAAAACACACACACCCCTAAAGCACACCTAAGCCACCCTAGTCCCTGCCTTCCTCACCCATGAGCGACCACACAGACCCACACAGGGCCTGCCAAGGGGCGTGTGTACAGAAAAACAGGTGTGTGTAGCCCCTACTCAGAGGCTTTCCTAAGCCTGGGGAAAGGGAAGAATCGGGGAGGGAGCCCCTGCAGCTCAAGGCCACGCGCATGCGCACGCACTGTCTTGGCAACATCCTCCATGGGGTGAGGCCTCAACCTGCCCCATTCCAGAGCAAGGGGCGGGGGTGGTGGCACGCCCACAGCCAGGCAGGCCTGACTCAGGGGAGAGGAATGAGGGGGGAGGGCACAGCTGTCCAGGTGGCCTTGCTCAGGAGGCCGAACCCTCTGAAGCCAACCCAGCCCCCAACTCCCTACTCCTCTCCAAACTGTCCCTGGCCAGCCCATGAGCCAGAATCCTGGGTGTTCAGAGGCCCTTAGCCTCAACCCCTCACTGTACAGGTGGACAAACGAAGGCCCCCGCCCCCCTCCCCCGCCATTACACATTCTAGAAGCAGAAGCAGAAACCAGAATGTAGATTTTATTCCCAAAGAGGCAAGACAAAGGAAAATGAGCATAACAAACTTTCAGGTGGAGGCGCTTTACGGTTCTCAAAACACTTTCTCTTCTACTGTCTCGCAGAACACCTAACAAGAAAGTTAAAAGGCAGGAGTGGTTCCTTTTTACAAATGAGCACCAGGAGGCTCAAGGGAAAGTGACTAACTTGCTCAAGGTCACCCAACCAGGGAGTGGTTGAACCTGGGTCTCACTCCAACAACCTTAGTGATCCTAAGTCTGAGAAAGTTAATGGGTAAGGGCAGTTGGGGGAGGGGCACGACCTCAATCTCTGCCCAAAGAAAGTAGGGGCTCTGCACCCCACCTGTGCCGGAATCCCCCTCCTTCCTTCCCTTGGTGTCCAGCCCCACCCCAGCAGGGACTGAGCTGACAGGCCGGTTCTAAGGTAAATAATGGGGGTCAGGGAGTGCCCAGAGCAGGGAGGGGAGGAGCCAATCCCACGGGGTGCCCTGGGGGAACAGGCAGTAGTGCACGGAGGAATTAGCTACAATAATATTAATAAATGTCCTAATGAGTTTCTGGGCCAGTATTTGCTCCCAGCAATGACATAATAATCCCTTTCAGCCAAGGCACAATTCTAACTTTCCACAGCCCTTTGCTTAGTTCCTTCAAGGCATGATTATCCCCATCTTATGGATGCCAGAGGCAGACACCACAGAGTAGGGAGAAGAAAGAGCTGGAATCAGCAGGTCTGGATTCCAGGCCTTGGGTGAATCAATGGGCCTCTCTGGGCCTCAGTCCCCTCATCTGTAAGGTGGGACTAATACCCACATCACAGAGTGCCTGGGAACCTTAAAGAAAGCCACACAATCTAAGTGTAAACCCTGACCCCAAGGGTCAGAGACTTGCCCAAGGTCACACTGCTAGAAATGGCAGAGGCAGGATGTGAGCCCAACTCTGGCTGCAAAATCATGTTCTTCCCATGCCACCAGCAGCCTCCTCTCCCCACCACTCCAGCTCTCTTCAAATCTCAAATAAGGTTAAGGACCATTAAGATAAGGTCTGATAAGGAACACTTGACATCAGCTCCCTATCTCTCCTTAGTGATACCCCTCCATGTGGCAGCCCGAACCCCTCAGTTTGGGAGGGAAGGGAATTCCAGGCCCAGACCAGATCTCACTGCCCTGGAGTGAGGAGTCCTAAGGTTGGAGCTTTCATTTCCCCTTAATTGCAACATGATCCTGAGCCAAGTATCGTGCTTTTCTGGGCCTCAGTTTCTTCACCTGAGATGTGGGGGGGTTGGAGAGATGATCTCCAAAGAGCCCTCAACATGGATGATTTTGCCCCTAGAAGGAAGGGGGGTCAGTAGTTCCCTTCTTTGAGTCGGGGCCTGGGGCAGTAAAGAGATTCCACTTATCTCAGATCCCTGGGATCAGAGAGAGCTGGACCAGCCTCTTATCTGGAAGCCCAGGGCTCCCACAAGCAAGTCACCCAAGCAGTTGGTCACAAGTCTCCCCACAAGAACAGGGACGAGACATGGGGGGAATGGAGGAGGGAGCCTTCTCCAGCTGTGGAACCTACCAAAGACCCCAGACTCCAAGAAGTTAAACCTCCAGGTCTACAGGCAGGGGGAAGGATGAAAAGAACTCCAGATGGTCTGACTCCAGCAGTCCCTTCCCTCAGTCTCCCCATGTGCACGATGGGAACAATAAATCCAACCAGGAGGGCCATGTGTGTGAGCTTGACAGTGCAATGCATGGGAAAAGGAAGAGGGCGGGTCTTCCTGGGCTACCAATTCAGATCCACCACCATTCCCCAACCTGCCGAGGACCGAGTGCCCAGCTAGCCTGGGAAGGGGAGAGTTGGGTGGATCCCTGAGTGCCAAAACCAAACAATCCCGGCAGGTTACAGTATCTTTCCAGCAGTCAGGAGGCCTCATCTCATACACCTTCACCCTTCTCTACCTTCCAAGGGCATTTGATCCGAGGGATCAACCCTTCCTTGAGTCTTGATTTCCCCTTCCCACTTGCTCCCTCTCTAAGCGCTTGGAGGCTTTAATGCTTAGTCCTCAACCCCTAACCCTCCCCACAGTGCTTCCTCCACTAGTCCTCTTTACATAGTCCAAATCCCCCGGGGCCACAGGCTTTCTCTGCCCAGAGGACGTGCAGGCACCTCCATCATAAGATGACACCCTTCTATTCCTAAACTGATTAGGGGCACAGGCTTTGTAACAGGCTTGAGTTTGAATCCAGATTCAGCCACCTCCTTGCTGTGTGGCCTTGAGAAAGTGACTTCACTTCTCTGAACTCCAGCTTCCTCATCTCTAAAATGGGAGAATAGCCTGTGGCTTGTGGGACTGTTGGAGGACAAAGGACAAATGAATTAAATGGAGGACTGTTGGAGGACAAAGGACAAATGATGTAAAGCGACAGCATAGGGCCTTATTTTTATCTCTGCTACCATCTCCCAGCCAAGCAGCCTCAAGCACAGAAGCCCACACAGCTCCCTCTGGCCCTTACTCTCAACATCTGGTTAATCTCAGGTCTTATCAATTCAGCCACTTCCTCCGAAGTGTCTCTGCAGCTGCCACTCCTCTCCACTCCCACAGCCCCCACCCTGTCCCCAGCCCTCACCTCATCACCTCTCCCCTGGATTACTGCAACAGTCTCTGAGCCTCCACTCTCACCACCCCACCCCTCAACCTGTCCTGCCTGCACCTGCCCCCACCCTAGAGCCATCTTCCTAACACCCCACTTTTGTAGACTCCTCCCTTGCTCAAACACCTTCACTGGCTCCCTATGGCCTGCAGACTCCAGACCTCTCTCCCTGCCTTGTACTCTCTCCCTCCTCCTCTCACAGACTAATGAAATGAGTACTTATACTGGCGCTTGAGTACTTATACTCAAGCTCCAGTCCCCACCTGGCCCTGTCACAGCAGAGGCTGAGGCTGAGGATGACTTAGGATCCTCAGCACAAGTAAAACCAAAGGTACCAAGGTTTACATTCATAATGGAACCTCAAAAGGACCCTCAGCTACTTTTCCCTCCCACCTCCATGCTCAGTCTCAACTCCATTTGTTTTTTGTTTGTTTTTGAAATGGAGTCGAGTTCTTGTCACCCAGGCTGGAGTGCAGTGGCGCAATCTTGGCTCGCTGTAACCTCCACCTCCTGGGTTCAAGCGATTCTCCTGCCTCAGCCTCCCAAGTAGCTGGGATTACAGATGCCCGCCACCACGCCTGGCTAGTTTTTGTATTTTTAGTAGAGACAGGGTTTCACCATGTTGGCTGGGCTGGTCTTGAACTCCTGACCTCAGGTGATCCACCCACCTCAACCTCCTAAAGTGCTGGGATTACAGGTGTGAGCTACTGCATCCAGCCCATTCTTTTTTTTTTTTTTTTTTTTTTTTTTTGAGACAGGGTCTCACTCTGTCACCCAGACTGGAGTGCAGTGGCACGATCGGCTTACTGCAGCCTTGACCTCCCAGGCTCACGTAATCCCCTCACCTCAGCCTCTCAAGCTACTGGGACCAAAGGCACATGTGCCACCACGCCCAGATACTGTTTTATTTCTTGTAGAAATGGGGGGGAGGTCTCGTCATGTTGCCCCAAGCTACTCTCGAACTCCTGGGCTCAAGTTATCCTCCCAACTCCGCCTCCCAAAATGCTGGGATTACAGGCATGAGCCACCTCGCCTGACTTCAACTCCATGCCTTTGCTCACGACCATACCCCACAGCTGAAACAAATCCCTGGTTCTCTCATTTAACCAACAATTTAGGACTAATTTCAATCCTGTGATTACTTCAAAGACCAATTAGGACCATCTCTTCAGTTTTCTAAAGCTGACCCCAACCCAGAAGGCTTTTGATATATTGCCTAGAATATTTCCTAGCCCCTCACACTTAATTTCTGTGTTGTCTTGACATTGCTTTCTAATTTTTTTTCAGAACGCCTTAAAGCCTGAGTTGACCCATGAGTTGCAGCAGGAGCTGGAAGCTCACAAGTGTTGCTGGAAGCCCCAGGCCACTTCCTCAAGGGCCAGTAGGCAAGAGACTATAAACACAGCCTTCTTATCTTCTCTCTCCTCCATCACAAATGGTCACAAGTCTGGGCCCACAGTTAGTTCCTAGGAAACCATCAGATCCGAGTGACCATCAGATGACAGATGAAGAGCCCCAGCCCTGCCCCCTCAGTGCAGATTCTAGGAGAGACAGGTAGGCACAGACAGGGCTTTCAGAACTGCTGGGGCAGGGAGAGTGCTGGAAGGTCCTGGAGATTCTCATCAACACCTACCTTCTGAGAAATCCTCAAAGAGCCTAACTGAACTTAGTTAACCCTTTTCTTTTTTTTTTTCTTTTTTTTTTTTTTTTTTTTATTGAGACGGAGTCTCGCTCTGTCGCCCAGTCTGGAGTGCAGTGGCACGATCTCGGCTCACTGCAAACTCCGCCTCCCGGGTTCAAGCTATTGTCCCGCCTCAGCCTCCGGAGTAGCTGGGACTACAGGCACCTGCCACCGCGCCCGGCTAATTTTTTGTATTTTTAGTAGAGACGAGGTTTCACCGTGTCAGCCAGGATGGTCTCAATCTCCTGACCTCGTGATCCACCTGGCTCGGCCTCCCAAAGTGCTGGGATTACAGGCGTGAGCCACCGCGCCCGGCCTACCCTTTTCTTATTGTCATTTTGATTATATTACTACCTCAAACCACCATAGGCAAATGACCTTGGACAAGTCCCTCTTTCCTGGACCTCAGTCTCTTCATCCATGAAACGGCTAGCCAAAACGGTAAGGGTCCCAAGAAGTCACCTAGGGCCCCTGATTTCACAGACAGAACCACTGTAGGAGCCAGGGTGGTCCAGACAAGTGAAAGGAATCTGCTCAAGGTCACCAGGGCCTATTCCACAGCCTCATTGAGAGAAGAGGTCCCCCACTTCCCAGCCCAGGCTCTTTCCACCACCCCCTCCATGGAGCGATGAGATCATCAAGCTCTGGTTCGGAATCTCTAGGAATGTGGGCCATCCTGGGAATACACCCGTAGATTCTCCCACCACAGCAGGGCCCCCTTCACTCCACCTCCTCTGGGATTTCCTCACTCCCCCAGACCAACAGGTATCGCTAAGGTGCCTGCCTATGTTGAAGACCCTCTATCTTGGGGAGGAGGGAATGGAACCATCACCCTGCCCTTCCCCCATCTCTGGATTCACCAGTAACTAGGCACTCTCGATAGCCCCTCCTTCAGCACCCCTCGGGGATACCCTGAACTGCCGCACTTGTTGGGGGAAACAGGAATCCCATCTCCTGGGGTTGGAGGCCTTCCCCTTTCCCTCCCCTCCCCATTGGAGCCTGGAATGTGACCCGCGGAGGGATCCCGCAGCAGCCGGCAAGGGCTGCGTTCCAGCTCGGTGGCTGCATTGAAAGGGGGAGATGCGGCGGCGACCTCGGGGACCGCGGGGACGGGGGAGCGGGGGAGGCGGGGAGAAGTCGCGGTGGCGCGGGTGGGGGTAGGGAGGGAGCCAAGAAAACCAGTCCGACTCCCGATCGCGCCAGATGGAGGCGGTCCCCAGACTCCAGCCCTGGGTTTCCAGCTTCTCCCTTCCACCTTTGTCTCCCCTCCCTCCTACAAACTTTCAGCCTTCAGCCTGTTGGGGACTAAGATCTGGGGAATAAGCGTGTGTGTCCGAGTGCCTTAGGGTCTGCTGTGAGCCTGAATGCGAGTCCGGTTGGTTGTGCAGTTATGAACCTGTGTGTACATCTGTGTGCCTAAGACGCTGGGCAACTGTACCCACATGACCGATGTGTGTGAATGACTGTGTGCCTGTGTGTCTGGATCTGCGCGTGGGTGTAATCCGTGTGGCTGTGTAAACCGCATGCATAGGTATACATGTATCTGTGTCTCAGGCTCTGTGCGTCCTACTGCGATGGTACGAGAGTGTGGGTGTGATGGTGTATGTGATCCTGTGTCTGCGTGTCCGTACATCTGAGTGGGCGTTGTGCGTGTGACTGTGTAAACTGCGAACATGTACGTGTGCCCGCCCGTAGGTATTACCGTGTACGTGTGTCTCCGTGTGCCTGTGAGGGGTGGGGTCTGCGCGGGGATTCCCGACCCCCCCCACACTCACGCCCTCCAGGCCCCGGGAGGGGGCAGCAGCGGTGGCGACGGCCGCAGTAGGGACCCTCCTCCCTGCCTGCCCCGCCCCCACCCCGGCCCCTACCTGCCGGCCGCTTCGCCGACCGCCCGAACCGCCAGAAGCTGCGGACCCGGGGACCGCTGGGGGCCTTCCTCTTGTGGTGTGAGTTCCCCATTGCGGGTGCGGGAGCCGGCGCGGGAACCCAAACGCGGCCCAGCCAGCCCGGCCGCCGGGCCCGCAGCCCCGGGAGGGAGGCAGCGAGACTCGCGGTCGGGCACCGCGGGCGCCCCCAGCCCCAGCTCGACCACGCCCCCGAGCTCTGCGGCCAATGGCCAGGCCGGGGGCGGGGCCGGAGGAGGGGCGGGGCCTGGCGCGCACCCCCGTCGGCTCCGCCCTCCCGGGACCTGGGAGACCTGCTGAGCCGCCCAGCCAAGGGCGCACAGGGGAAGGCCTGTCCAGTCCAGGTGGGGCAGGCGGGTTGCCCGCTCTCTCAGCCCAGAGGCTACCGCTCTGAGGAGTGCAATGGAGCTGGGAGAACGCGGATCCGGAGCCCTGCTGCCGCTAGAGCCCACCAGCCACCTCCCCATGAGTGTCACGTGCCTGTGTGTACAAATGTATCGAACTGACTGTATTTCTGTAGTTATAGTGTTCAAAATAGTAGCACCCTTTTACTTAGTGTTTACTATGTGCCAGGCTCTGTGCTAACCGCTTTCATGCATTACTTCATTTTATCCACAAGACAATTGTGTAAGGTAGGTCCTTTTTTTTTTTTTGAGACCAAGTCTCGCTGTCACCCAGGCTGGAGGGCAGGGGCACGCTCTCGGCTCACTGCAACCTCCGCCTGCCGGGTTCAAACGATTCTCCTGCCTCAGCCTCCCGAGTAGCTGGGACTACAGGTGCGCACCACTACGGCCGGCTAATTTTTGTAATTTTAGTAGAGACGGGGTTTCACCATGTTGTTCTGGCTGGTCTCAAACTCCTGACCTCAGGTGATATGCCTGCTTCGGCCTCCCAAAGTGCTGAGATTACAGGCGTGAGCCACACCACCTGGCCTGTTAAATATTTTTTTAACCAGCCTGGCCAACATGGTGAAACCCTGTCTCTACTAAAAATACAAAAATTAGCCAGGCTTGGTGGCACATGCCTGTAATCCCACCTACTCAGAAGGCTGAGGCAGGAGAATCGCTTGAACCCAGGAGGTGGAGGTTGTAGTGAGCCAAGATCACACCACTGCACTCCAGCCCGGGCGACAAAGAAAGTCCGTCTCAAAAATATATGTGTGTGTGTGTGTGTGTGTGTGTGTGAAAGTCCGTCTCAAAAATATGTGTGTGTGTGTGTGTGTGTGTGTGTGTGTGTGTGTGTGAACGTCCGTCTCAAAAATATATGTGTGTGTGTGTGTGTGTGTGTTTCTTTAAAAACGCCAGGCGTTGTGGCTCACACCTGTAATCCCAGCACTTTGGGAGGCCAAGGCGGGCAGATCACTTCAGGTCAGGAGTTCGAGACTAGCCTGGCCAACATGGTAAAACCTCATCTCTGCTAAAAACACAAAACATTAGCCAGGCGTGGTGGCTCATGCTTGTAATCCCAGCTACTTGGGAGGCTGAGGTGGGAGGATCGCTTGAACCTGGGAGGCAGAAGTTGCAGTGAGCCAAGATCACGCTACTGCACTCCAGCCTGGGTGACAGAGTGAAAAATTAAAAACAGAGAGATGAAAAGCCTTCTAGGCTGCCTGGGGCTCCCACCTCTGTCTCCTCATCACAGGTGTCCTTGTGCTGAGGGACCTGCCCAGGGCCCCACTGCCTGGGCAATGACTCTTCTTTACCATCACTTCTGCCCTGTCTCTCCAACTAGAGGCAACATGGTAGAGCAGAGAGAGCACTGGGCTGGAAGTCTAGAGCCCTCAGTTCTAGGCCCCACATGGCTTATCCTTCCTGCCACCAGAACAAGCCCCTCCACTATACCGTGCTGCCTCTTATGCCTGATGGCTCCAGCAAACCCTCTTCCCTCCCTGCAAAATGTGAGAGTCAAAGCTAAACCCAACTCTCCCTGAGGCCCTTCTCTTGCTAGAGTCTCAGGTTGACAACAGTGCAGTCCTTGAAAGGCTGGCAAGTTATTCACCCATAGAAAATATTCACTGAGCATACAATGTGTACCAAGCTGCGTGTACACTTTGCACAGAGAAAATGGTCCTAGTGTCAAAGCTGAAAAAGACCTCAGAGATCAGCTAGCCAATTCCCTGAATCTATATAGATAGGGAAACTGGGGCCCATAAAAAGGACAGTTAGTATGGTGGAGTAGAGGGAATACCCAAGGATAAAGTCTAAATTTCTTGGCATGAATTAAGTGAGGACAGGTATGTGAAGAGGCTCAAAGGATGTCTGAAGTGTGGCAGGTTCCCTGGCCTTCACAAGAAGCGTTGGAGGAGCTGCCCCTGCCCACCAGTTCAGCCTCATCTCCGACCTCATCTCTGAGATGAGAATCTTCTCCTTCTCAGAGCTACAACCACACAAAACTGCTTGCCACCCTCCAGCACACAACTCCAGGCATTCACACCTGCCATCCCCTCTTCCACCTTGGCCTGAAAGGTGCCTTTTCATTCTCAATGCCCTGCTCTACATGCTGCTCCTCCATGAAGTCTTCCTTGCACCCCCTCTTCCCCCAGCTCAGTGCTTCCTTAATGAAGGCCCCACAGACATTAGTGCTGCCTTCTGATATAGTACTGATCACACCCCAGGGCTCCCCTGCACCCCGTGTTCACCATCCCAGAACTTGCCTTCAGACAATAGTTTTAGTGTCTGCCTTTCCAACCAGAACAGTTTCCTGAAGAGCAGTGATTGTCTGACTCCTTTTAGTAACCCCAGGCTCAGCACATAGTAGGTGCACTTATGTGTTTAATAGAAACTGGTGGAGGTGGAGATGGTGGGGCTTGTAGATTAGCTGTAGTAGCAACGGTGACGCTTGCATACTGACGGAGGTAGTGATGATAGCGCATAAATACTTTCACTGCAAAGGCAGTGCTTGCTCCAGGATCCTGTGGGAGGAGTACTGCCCACTGCCAAGAACACAGGACAGGCTAGGCTAGGACTGGTGGGAAGAAGTAGGTGGTATGGAAGGCATATGGACCAGAATTCCAGGAACCACAAGAATGAGCTGGAATGCCTCATGACCCTCTTAGAAAATGGTGGGGAAGGCCGGGCGCGGTGGCTCATGCCTGTAATCCCAGCACTTTCGGAGGCAGAGGTGGGCAGATCACCTGAGGTCAGGAGTTCGAGACCAGCCTGACCAACATGGTGAAACCCCGTCTCTACTAAAAATACAAAATTAGCCAGGCATGGTGGCGGGCGCCTGTAGTCCCGGCTACTTGGGAGGCTGAGGCAGGAGAATCGTTTGAACCTGGGAGTCAGAGGTTGCAGTGAGCTGAGATCACACCACTGCACTCCAGCCTGGGCGACACAGCGAGACTGTCTCAAAAAAATAAATAAATAAAAGGGGCCGGGCGCTGTGGCTCATGCCTGTAATCCCAGCACTTTGGAAGGCTGAGGCCGGCGGATCACAAGGTCAGCAGTTTAAGACCAGCCTGGCCAACATGGTGAAACCCCGTCTCTACTAAAAATACAAAAATTTGCTGGGCATGGTGGCAGGCACCTATAATCCCAGCTACTCAGGAGGCTGAGGCAGGAGAATCACTTGAACCCAGGAGGTGGAGGTTGCAGTGAGCAGAGATCACACCACTGCACTCCAGCCTGGGAAACAAGAGCGAAACTCTGTCTCCAAAAATAAAAATGAAAATGGTGGGGAAGACCCCACTTGACCAGACTTGGAGGAGGGGGTGTCCTAAGCAGATAGGAGGCCTCGCTTAGTAATCTCCCTACCAGGAGCCTCCTGGGAATCGCACTTTGCTACAAGATTCAGGGTTTAAATCCTCTGTGGGCTGAACTGTCTCTATCGCCCCTTCCATGCCAAGCACAAAGCTGGGCACCCTGTGAGTGGGCTGACAGTCCTTTAATGAATCAGCCCCTCAGGACAGTGGAGTATAAGGGCATAGAGTACAGTGGGGTATAACTAACGATGGGGGAGGCGGACAGAGATTTCACTCCTCCTACCCGAGGAAGCTGCAGGAACTTGGCTGACTTCCCCAAGTCTGCCAACGGGCTGGAGGTGGCCTTGGGGTCTGCACAAGGAAGGTGTGTGTCCCTGCTCCTCCAACCCCGCCATGTTCACTGTGGCCCAAATAACATACAATGCTTCCTCTTATTCGTTTTCTTTAGCATGTGACAGGCGATGAGCAGCTGAGACAGCTTTGAGGGTCTGGAGAGAGAGGGATTTCCAAGGAGCAGGTGCTGAGGGGAGGCTCTCACTCTGCCCTCTGCTGACAAGAGAATGCAGATTTTTGGGGTCACAGGGCTTGGCCACCACAGTTCAACCCTTGCTAGGAGCCCTGCTTCAGGGACTGCAGGGAGGGTATAGCGTGGGGAAAGCACACTGATTGAGAGCCCCTTTCAGGCCCAAGGGGAATTTCCAAGAGAAGGGTGAGGGAGAGAGAGCTGGAAGGAGCCCCTGAAGGTGTTGAGGGGAGGACAGGGAAGACTCCCTTGGCCTTGCTTCCTTCTCAGCTCTTTACACCCCTAGCAGAGGCACCTCTCTGGGATGGGATTTTCCATTTGAAGTCTGAACAAAGGAGTGAAGAAGCTGAAGGCCTGGCAGTTGTGGGCTTTTCTTCTGCCTCTGACACTAGATGGCCATGTGAACTTGAGCAAGTCACTTCCCCCTCTGGGCCTCAGCTGCCCCGTCTGTATGTACCATGAGGGCTCCCTATGACATCTCAGGCCATGAGCTCTGAGAGTCTAGGATCCAGAGATGCCCATCTCTGGAGGCCCATACTGGAGCATTACCTATCATCCAAGGCCACTTAGCCAGGCCTTGTGCTGGCCAGGGCAGAGGGAAGAGTCTGTCAACCCAGTCTCTGCCCTTCGGGTATTCAAAATAGTGAGGTACAGCAATCCCTGGATCCCACAGAACCCCAGATAGCCAGCTGGTCCCAAGTCCCCAGCACGTGCTTTGCCTGATGCCAGTGCCACAAACCCTTCAATCCCAGCTTCCTTTCATCCTTCCATTTCAGCTCAAGCGCCACCTCCCTGGGGAAGCCGTCCCTGACCTCCCTCAGATTGCTGTGCTTCCCCTTGTCACACTTTTTAACCCTTAGTTACTTGTTCAGCGTATTTTCCCCCCTATACACACACTCATTGTGAGGTTCATGAGGCCCAGGACTTTGTCTCTCTTATTCATCCCTAGGACAGTGCCTGGTGTATAACACTTAGGAAATATCTGTGAAATAAGTGAGTGAGGCTCCCTCTCCCGTCTGGACCCTAGGAAAACAATGTCATCCTTTCACAGGGGTCTGGGGGAGACAGAGCAGCCACCCTGTCACACTCTTTATTTTTTACATTTCTGGGAAGCCAAAATGTCACATTCTTATTGAGAAACCCCAAACTCCTCTGGGGAAACCACTCCCCTATTGGAGGTATCCCATAGCAGAGGGAACTCAGCCCCTATTACATTGGTCCAGGCCCCAGGTAAGGACACTGAGGTGCCCTTTACCCAAGAAGAAAGTGGCTGGAAAAGCATATACTGCCCAACCCCAACTCTCTTAAGCACCTTGCTCTAGGGTCTGGGGACAATAATTTCCCCTGGGAGTATCACAGAGATGACACTGACACCAGGCCCTGAGGGCTGAATAGTTCACTGGATAGCAAAGTGAAGGGGAGCACACCCCACACAGGAGAAGCAGCACAGGAACTGACACAGAAGGGAAAAACACATGGAGTGTTGACTGACAGGCAAACAGACACCATCCTGACCTCAGAAGGGCAAGGTACCCACGACCCCAGAGACTTGACTCTCACTTTGCTTTGGAACTATCTAGGCCCCTTCCTCAGCAGAGAGAAATGACATTGTTCATAATGGACTCTCCTTACCCACCTTCCTCTTTTTTTGAGTTTTGAATGAAACTGTCGCCCAGTTGAACTCCCGTCGCCCAGGCTGGAGTACAGTGGCGTGATCTCAGCTCACTGCAGCCTCTGCCTCCTGGCTTCAAGTGATTCTCCTGCCTCAGCCTCCCAAGTACCTGGGACTACAGGCGCCTGCCACTACACCTGGCTAATTTTTGTTTTTTGTTTTTTGTTTTGAGACGGAGCTTTTTGTTCTTGTCGCCCAGGCTGAAGTGCAATGGCACGATCACAGCTCACTGCAACCTCTGCCTCCTGGGTTCAAGCTATTCTCCTGCCTCGGCCTCCCAAGTAGCCTGGGATTACAGGTGCATGCCACCATGCCCAGCTAATTTTTGCATTTTTAGTAGAGATGGGGTTTTGCCATGTTGGCCAGGCTAGTCTCGAACACCTGACCTCAGGTGATCCCCTCCCGCCTTGGCCCCCCAAAGCACTGGGATTACAGGCGTGAGCCACTGTGCCCGGCCATAATTTTTGTATTTTTAGTAGAAACAGGGTTTCACCATGTTGGCCAGGCTGGTTTCGAACTCCTGACCTCAAGTGATCCACCCGCCTCAGCCTCCCAAAGTGCTGGGATTACAGGTGTGAGCCACCACGCCCAGCCACCTTACTCACCTTCCTATGACATCCAGGCCACTGGGTCTCAGTGTCTTATCTGGCTGGCTGGAGGTCAGCTCTCCTTTCCTGGACACAGCTCCCATCCCCATGCCTAGCCCCCAGCCCCTACAGGCTTGCTCCCTCAGCCCATTCTCAAACCCACAGAATCCTAGAACTAGCAAGAGTCTCAGAGGCCATTAAACCCCATCTTTGTCGGCCAGGCGCGGTAGCTCACGCCTGTAATCCCAGCACTTTGGGAGGCCAAGGCGGGCGGATCACGAGGTCAGGAGTTTGAGACCAGCCTGGCCAATATGGTGAAACCTCGTCTCTACTAAAAATACAAAAATTAGCCAGGCATAGTGGCACGTACCTGTAGTCTCAGGCTGAAGCAGAAGAATCGCTTGAACCTGGGAGGCAGAGGTTGCAGTGAGCTGAGATCTCGCCACTGCACGCCAGCCTGAGCGACAGAGTGAGACTCTGTCTCAAAAAAAAAAAAAAACAAAAAACAAAAAACCATCTTTGTCAAGACAGGGCATGTCTGGTCCAAAGAGGGGCAGGACTTACCCAAGGTCATACAACAGAGCAGAACTCAAACTCAGGGTTCTCTCCACAACTCCACACCATGAAAGGACAGTCCTCCCTGAGTGGCTAGAGGGAACTTGGAGAGGCCACAGTGAACTGGCTGGCGTTAACATGGGGCTAAATCAGCTAGGCCTGGCAGGGTGGCTCTCAAATTCTCAGTATCAGAGCCATGCCCACTCCCACCCCTCAGCCGCTGCCCACTGCACAAGAGAAACCCTCAGGAGGACTACATACCCCTTTCCCCAAAACTGGTTTTGTCTAAGACTCTAGAGAGGTTACCCCCCTCGAGAGTCAGAAACACAGCCATCATCATATACTTTTCTTTGTAGAGTGTGGCCTCTGGAGGCAGACTGAGTGGCTCCGTCATTGTGATGCTGTGAACCTCACTTCCACATAGAGGAGGACCTTGCCTGTCTGGTCCTCTGGCATTTGCATCACCTTGAACAGTGCCTGACACTACAGAGTAAAGAATATGTCTTCTTCAAATAAATGAAGCTGAGTGACCTTGGGCTACTTACTCTCACCCCTTTTTTCTCACCTACAAATGGTGATAACTGTCCACCTCCCAGGTTGCTGTAAGGACATGGGAAGACTTTGATGAAAATGCCTGGCCAGGGTATATACAGCACATAGCAGCCTTCCTATTACATCTCTTCCCATTCAGATTAGCCAGGACCCTGCCCTCCTTCCACAGGCTGCTCGCCTCCTCCAGAAAGCCTCCCCTGATTATCTGCTGGGCTCCAATCCTGGCATCTGTCCCAGAAACACTTCCTACCCACACACTTGTCTAGAGTCCAGGTGATATTTCTGGAAGATATGGATTCCTGTTTGTTTTTGTTTTTTTAACTTTTTCGTTTTTTTTTTTTTTTTTTTTTTTTTGAGATGGAGTCTCCCTCTGTCGCCCAGGCTAGAGTGCAAGCGGCTCATTGTCTCGGCTCATTGCAAGCTCCACCTCCTGGGTTCACGCCATTCTCCTGCCTTAGCCTCCCGAGTAGCTGGGACTACAGGCGCCCACCACCACACCCGGCTAATTTTTTGTATTTTTTAGTAGAGACAGGGTTTCAACCATGTTAGCCAGGATGGTCTCGATCTCCTGACCTTGTGATCCACCCGCCTGGGCCTCCCAAAGTGCCGGGATTACAGGCATGAGCCACCGTGCCTGGCCTGTTTTTTTAAGTTTTTCTTATGTCTGAGTCCTCCTGTGGGACAAAGGTGAGACTCTACCCTCTGTGAATCCCCCTCAATAATCATCATCACCACGGGCTGTTTTCCAAACATGGATCAGGGTGAACTTAACTAATGCTCAAGTCCTCAGCAGCATAACAACAGCAGAAACCTGCTGCCAGCTGCACCATGGTCCACAGTTCACAACGCGCTTGCATGTCTTTTAGCTCATTTGATCCTGGAAAGGCCCCTATAAAGCTAGGATTTATTATCCCTATTTTACAGATAAGGAAACTGAGGCTTGGAGGGGCGAATAACCTGCCAGCATCTTGTAGCTTGAGAGGGCAGACCAGGGCAGCAGAGTTGTCCTTTTTTTCTTTTTTTTTTGAGACCTAGTCTCGCTCTGTCGCCCAGGCTGGAGTGCAGTGGTGCAATCTCACCTCACTGCAACCTCCACCTCCTGGGTTCAAGCGATTCTCCTGCCTCAGCCTCCTGAGTAGCTGGGATTACAGGCACGCGCCACCACGCCCGGCTAATTTTTGTATTTTTAGTAGAGACAGGGTTTCACCATGTTGGTCAGGCTGGTCTTGAGCTCCCGACCTTGTGATCCACCCACCTCGAACTCCCAAAGTGCTGGGATTACAGGTGTGAGCCACCACGCCCAGCCAAGCAAAGTTGTTCTTAGGCCCAGAGCCCATTCCTTCCAGACTGGATCCTTAGAGCTCAGGTGACTAAACTTATAAACACAGTCATAGCAACCCCTTGCATTTCTACGGTGACTTCTCTTTAATGTAATTTTCTTTCTTTTTTTTTTTTTTTTTTTTGAGTCTCGCTCTGTTGCCCAGGCTGGAGTGCACTGGTGCAATCTTGGCTCACTGCAACCTCTGCCTCCCAAGTTCAAGCAATTCTCCTGCTTCAGCCTTCTGGGTAGCTGGGACTACAGGTGCACGCCACCTTGTCTGCTTAATTTTTTGTATTTTAGTAGAGACGGGGTTTCACCGTGTTGCCCAGGCTGGTCTCGAACTCCTGAGCTCAGGCAATCTGCCCGCCTCGGCCTCCCAAAATACTAGGATTACAGGCGTGAGCCACCACGCCCAGCCTTTAATATAATTTTCATATGCTCTCTTGTGAGAATCTTGGTGAGACAGAAAAGTCACAGCCCCATCAAGGCAATGTCCAGCCAGAGGATTCCCCCTTTCTTCCCCACAAGACAGTGGTGGAATCAGGGAGCCCACAGAGAAGTTGCTCATCCTACATCATGGGGCTTGCTAGTAGCTGGGCCAGGATTTAAACTCTCATTGGCCTGATTCTGATACTCTCCCCACTCTATCAAATTCCCTTACTTCTCTCTCTGGGCCATTTCCCATCTGTAAAGTGAGTTGAACAAGAAGATCTTCAAGCCTTACCTGCTGCTCTATGTCCTTGGGAGAGTCATGAAAACAGTCCCGATTTTTGAGGCAGGGGATTTGAGTTTGAATCCCAGTTTGGTCAAATCAGTCACTCACTGTCCCTGAGCCTCAATTTTTTCATCTGCAAGTGAGATCCTGACATATTCAGACTAATCAATAAATGTCAGACTTCCTCTCTTCTTCTAAGTCTGTGCAGGGTAGTGAGGTCAGCAAGGGAATCGTGGAAGACTGGTGCTCAAAACTCCATGACAAGCTCAGTTTTTCCATCTTATAGTAGGAGAGTCAGATTAGAGGAATCAAGACCTGCCTCTCGTAGGTCTTTGAGCCAGAGATTGGAATGGAGGAGATAATGACTTCCCCAGCAAAGATCCCTGACCTCCCAGGAATCTCCTGTGTATCCCTCCTCCCCACCTCTCCCAATCTCCATTCTGAACATTCTCCCTGAAAGAGTTAAGCCTTCTGCAGGCTTCCCGTTCCTGGCCAGCGTTGCCAGTGGAGATTAGTGGGATCAGATTTATTTATCTTAATAAACAGAAAAGAAGTTAGGCCAGGCAGGTGACAAGGAAACAGTTGCAATAATAGGAGGCTGGAGTAAAAGGGAACAGGACTTCTCCAGTCATACCCAGGGCCACCTCCAGACCTGGGGAAACAACAGCCAGGGGCAAGGAGGTGTTACCCATGCACGTGGGCTCAAATCAGGCTGACATGCTGCCCAGAAAGCCCAGAGCCACCTGATACCAAACACAAGGCAAGAGGGAGGCCTGGCCACTGACCCAATGACCCCAAACCCAGGCTGTTGGAGCAGTGACCTACAGGCTCAGCTTTTCCAGCCTCCTGCCTCCCAGGCTGGTCTCCCAGAGGAAAAAGGTCCACTGCCCTGGAGTATACACTGCTAGTCCACTAACCTTCTGCCTGCCAATCCTGACAGTCTGACCACAATACATCCTGCTGCAATGCCCTCTTGAATGAGATGGGGATGACTTCCGACTGAATCCCAGTGGGGCAGCCCTGGGACAGACTCCATGTCCTGTTAGGACTGCAGAGCCTTTGGAAACACCCCTCACCCAAATCCAATCCTCCCTCAGGGTTTGGCCCAGTCACCCCAGCCCCAGCACCCTCACTTCTATTTGTGGCTGTGCCGCAGGGAAGCAGGGCCCTTATCCAAAAGGAAGATCAAGCCGGATACAATCACACAAGAGGCTTTCCACCCTCTTCCTGACCCCTAAACTGTTCCTTCTAACTCTCCCAGAAGAGGTGGTTAAAGGACACTGGGAGGGTAAACACAGGCAGAATGGGATGGGCCCGCACACCCGGCCATTTCCTCACCTCCAGCACTGCAGCAGCAGTCTAGGAAAGGTGGACTTCCCAGGACTGCAAGCCCCAAGGGAGCTCCATCCTCTTGCAAAGACTCAAGCCCTCCCCACCAAAAGGAAGACAGAAACTGGAAAATGAAGGAAGGCCCAAGAAAGGAACTGAAAATGACCCCAGCAGGGATAGGCCAGGTCGGCTTCTCCGCCTTTCAGGCTGCCCATCCAGGCCAGAGGAGGAGCCCAGGGGCTCAAATTCAGAAAGACTGAGAATTAGCTGTTGAATTTTAAGTACCCACCCCAGCCCAGGTGCAGCCTCTCCATTGAGCTTGGGCCTCAGTTTCCCCCATCTGTAAGCATACTTCCGACACTGGCATGTTTCTCCAGGGCTGGAAGAAGGAGTGATAGGGAGGGGCGGGTTGGTTCACCCTGGTGAGCTCACTACCCCAGGAGGTGATGTTTGTGGCCTGGCCCAGGTGAGCGTCAGGGAGGCCTGGTGGGAAAAGCCAGCACTGTTAAGGCAAGGCACACTGTGCTCCATGCGAGGTCCTTTGCGGGGCTGGAAATCCAGATCCAGCTGGAGCTGAAAGTCTCTGTGAGTGCGGTTGACCTTCCAGACCCAGAGGATCCCCACCAGAGACCCAAGGCCACCTTGTCTCTCCCATTGGCCACAGGCCAGCGTTAAGTCTCTGACCCCCTGACTCAGCAGAGGGCAGAACCTGGGTGAGCCTGGGGGAGGGGGAATCGCCTCACCGCCCTGGAGTCGGGCTACCAGCACTTCCTGCTCTGCCAGGGGATCCCTGCCCCAGCCAGGGGTCCCCTCCCCTCACAGAGGGGCAGGACTGGGTCTGGAAAGCGCGGAAGGCAGCGCAGGGTGGAGGTGTTCGGACTCAGCCCTGGCCTCTTCGCCTTCCAACACCAGCTCCTGGGGGTCACCCCCCTCCAACACGCCGCGCGCGGACTCCAGGCAGAGCCCCCGCGGCCGCACCCTCGACGCCCCCTCGCGCTCAGCCCAGGTGCCGACCGCCTTACCTCGGCCTTTGCCCTTGGCCCTCTTGGTCTTGTCCTCCGCCTTCTTGGCCCGGGGGGCGGCCGGTTCGGCGCCCTCGGCCCCCGCCGCCTTCTTCTTGCGCCGCTTGCCCCGCAGCCAGCTGAAGGCGCGGCGGAGGCCGGACGCGCCGGAGCGGGACTTCTTCCTGCGCGGGGGGCCGCCCGGGTTCCCCGGCTCCTCGGCCGCAGGTGCGGCGGGGGGCGCGCGGGCCGCCATAGCAGGCGGGGGCGGAGCGGGCGGTGGGTCAGGCCCCCTGCAGCGCGGCGCCCATGCCAGGGGCGGCCGCCGGGGACGCGCGCCCGGAGAAAAGTTTGGGCGGCGGAGGCCGAGCGGGCGCGGAGAGCGGGCGGCGGGAGCGGCGCGGGAGGGGCTGGCCGGGCGGCGGGCGGGGCGCAGGCCGGCGGGGTGGGAAGGAGCGGGGCGGGAGTGGCCGCGGGGCGGGAGCGGCGCTGCCTGCCGCCCCTCCCCGCCTCCCCCGGGCCGGGCGGAGGGCGAGGTCCAGTCCCGAGAGGAGGGGGTCCCCGGGAGCCCAGGGTCGTGCCCCACGCTGGGGCCCGAGAGGGAGGGGTCGTGGGGCCGCCCGGGAGGGGGCGGCACTGAGATTCGGTCCCGCAGGGGGCACCGCGGGAGGTCTGTTCGGAAGAGGGTGGTATGGGGTGGGGACGGAAAGGGGAAGGGCGCAGGAAATGGGGAGCGAGAGGCTGGGGTTGGACCCCAGGAGTCTTGTTATCCCAAGTTTGGGCTGGGAATAGACAGGGGATTCTGGAATATTTTTTCCTGGAATAAGGGAATTTGGAGAATTCCTTCCAAGCCCCGACAGTGTTGGGGCGCTTGCGCCAGGAATAGAAGCTTCAGACACGTCCAAGACCTGTGACCCGCAGTGGGCATTTCCCTCCCATCTGCTAACTGGGGTCGCCTCCTCGCTCTTTACCACACCTTCCAGGCTCCAACCATCTTCGGTGTGCAGGGCCCAGGCCCACTGTGTTCCTGCCTCATCCTTTGGTGGCAAGGATGAGGATAGCCCTTCCTCCGTTTACCCTTGGACTAGGATTTGAGGCCCCAGGGCACTCCTGCCTGGACCAGGAGTTCCCACTGAGATGCTCAACACTAATTAGGGTTGAACTCTGAGCAGGTGAGAGGTGTGACTGGGAGGCTGGTAGAAAAGCAAACGTTTAAGAATCCTGAAATTGCTGTGCTCATTGCCTACAGGCCTCTGGCTCTATTACAGCTGACCAAGCCCTTTTATATCATCTGATCCCACGACAAGGGAAATGGAGGCCAGAAGGGGACAGAGGTGGTCAGCAGCAGAGGAGCCAAGATGGGCATCTGGGTTTTGTCTCAGCCTGGTCCGAGGCTTCAAACCCTAAGGGCTAGAAATTGCGCTGGGGGCCAGCTGTGGGTTCAGCACCCTTTAACCCCCTCCGTCAGTCCCCAGAAGGGCCTTGTGATGTCCGTACCAGTGGGGTGGCCAGAATCACCCAATCTGACTCTGGTCACACGGCTTTCTCTTGGTCCTGGTCTCCACGAGGGCAGGGGCCCATTTGTCTGGGCCACCCAGCCCAGTCAGCCCGGGTGCACTGTAGATAGCACTCACCATAACATTGCAGGATTACTAGAGTGCAGTGGGATCTCCCTAACCTGCCTTAGCCCCCTGCATGTCCCCAGGGGCTCAGCTGTGGTGAACCTGGGACATCATTGACACTCTCCCACCTGGGGGCCCTGGGGCAGACCACACAGTGTCCATGCTGGGCCTCAGTTTCTTGTCTAACCACCATTCATTCAGATCCAGCCCACAATCCCAGAACACCCGTTCTGGATCAGGAACCAGCCCTGTACTCTGGGTGCTCTTGGCTCAGCCTAGCACTAATCCTAAGAACCCAGCCTCTTCCTCTGTTAGTTGGTGAGGAAAGGGAATGTAGAGAATGCAGTTTTCAAGGGAAAAGTGTTACAGGTGCCAGGCGCGGTGGCTCAGGCCTGTATTCCCAGCACTTTGGGAGGCCCAGGCAAGTGGATCTCCTGAGGTCAGGAGTTTAAGACCAGCCAGACCAACATGGTGAAACCCGGTCTCTACTAAATACAAAAACTTAGTTGGGTGTGGTGGTGCATGCCTGTAGTCCCAGCTACTTGGGAGACTAAGGCAGGCGAATCGCTTGAACTCGGTAGGCAGAGGTTGCAGTGAGCCAAAATTGCACCATTGCACTCCAGCCTGGGCGACAGAGCAAGACTCTGTCTCAAAAAAAAAAAAAAAAAAACTTATTAAGAATTTCGGCCGGGTGCGGTGGCTCAAGCCTGTAATCCCAGCACTTTGGGAGGCTGAGGTGGGCGGTTCATGAGGTCAGGAGATTGCGACCATCCTGGCTAACACGGTGAAACCCCGTCTCTACTAAAAATACAAAAAATTAGCTGGGCGTGGTGGCGGGCACCTGTAGTCCCAGCTGCTCAGGAGGCTGAGGCAGGAGAATGGCGTGAACCCCGGAGGCGGAGCTTGCAGTGAGCCGAGGTCGCCCCACTGCACTGCAGCCTGGGCGACAGAGCGAGACTCCGTCTCGGGAAAAAAAAAAAAAAAGAATTTCAAGGCCTGCCACAGTGGCTCACGTCTGTAATCCCAACACTTTGGAAGGCCAAGGTGGAAGGATTGCTTGAGCCTAGGAGTTCGAGACCAGCCTTGGGCAACATGGTAAGAGCTCATCTCTCCAAAAAAAAAACTGTTTTTCATTAGCCAGGTGTGGTGACAAGTGCCTGTGGTCCTAGCTACTCACTCGGGAGGCTGAGGTGGGAGGATCCCTTGAGCCCAGGAGGTCAAGGCTATAGTGAGCCATGTTCGTGCCACTGCACTGCAGCCTGCAAAACAGAGTGAAACCTTGTCTTTTTGTTGTTGTTGTTTGTTTGTTTTTTTGAGACTGAGTCTCGCTCTGTCGCCCAGGCTGGAGTGCAGTGGCATGATCTCGGTTCACTGTAACCTCCACCTCCCAGGTTCAAGCGATTCTCCTGCCTCAGCCTCCTGAGTAGCTGGGACTACAGGCGCCCGCCACCACGCCTGGCTAATTTTTGTATTTTTAGTAGAGACGGGGTTTCACCATATTGGTCAGGCTGGTCTCGAACTCCTGACCTCAGGTGACCCACACGCCTCGGCCTCCCAAAGTGCTGGGATTACAGGCGTGAGCCACTGCACCTGGCCTGAGCTTGTCTTTTAAAAAAAGAATTTCAAGAGGCAATAGCAGGCCGGGCAAGGTGACTCACGCCTGTAGTCCTGGCACTTTGGGAGGCCGAGGCAGGTGGATCACAAGGTCAGGAGTTCGAGACCAGCCTGGCCAACATAGTGAAACCCCGTCTCTACTAAAAATACAAAAATTAGCCAGGCGAGGTGGCAAACGCCTGTAATCCCAGATACTCGAGAGGCTGAGGCAGGAGAATCACTTGAACCCGGGAGGCGGAGTTTGCAGTGAGCCGAGATCACGCCACTGCACTCCAGCCCCAGTGACAATGTGAGATTCCATCTCAAAAAAAAAAAAAAAAAAAAAAAATTAGCCAGGCGTGCTGGCAGGCGCCTATAATCCCAGCTACTCAGGAAGCTGCGGCAGGAGAATCACTTGAACCCAGGAGGCGGAGGTTGCAGTGAGCTGAGATCATGCCATTGCACTCCAGCCTGGGCGACAAGAGCGAAACTCCGTCTCAATAAAATAAATAAAAATACAAAAATATTAGTGGGGCATGGTGGTGCTTGTCTGTGGTCCCAGCTGCTTGGGAGGCTGAGGCAGGAGAAACGCTTGAACCCAGAAGGCAGAGGTTATAGTGAACCAAGATGTTGCCACTGCACTCCACCCTGCGTGACAAAGCGAGACTCCCTCTCAAAAAAAAAAAAAAAAAAGGTCGGGCGTAGTGACTCAAACCAGCACTTTGGGAGGCCGAGGCGGGTGGATCACAAGGTCAGGAGTTCAAGACCAGCCTGGCCAAGATGGTGAAACCCCATCTCTACTAAAAATACAAAAATTAGGCCAGGTGCGGTGGCTCACACCTGTAATCCCCACACTTTGGGAGGCCGAGGCAGGCAGATCACCTGAGGTCGGGAGCTCAAGACCAGCCTGACCAACATGGAGAAACCCCATCTCTACTAAAAATACAAAAATTAGCCGGACGTAGTGGCACATGCCTGTAGTCCCGGCTACTCTGGAGGCTGAGCAGGAGAATCGCTTGAACCCGGGAGGTAGAGGTTGCAGTGAGCCTAGATCATGCCATTGCCCTCCAGCCTGGGCAACAAGAGCGAAACTCCATCTCAAAAAAAAAAAAAAATACAAAAATTAGCCGGGCATAGTGGCGGGTGCCTGTAATCCCATCTACTTGGGAGGCTGAGGCAGAGAATTGCTTGAACCTGTGAGGTCGAGGTTGCAGTGAGCCGAGACTGCGCCACTGCACTCCAGCCTGGGTGACAGAGCAAGATTCTGTCTCAAAAAAAAAAAAAAAAAGCAACAGCAAAACATTCAACCAAGCACAGAGCCTTTCTGAGCATGGGCTATGTGTAACTACACAGTTTGCATGCCTCTGAAGATAGCCCTGCCAGTGTCTCATATAATTCCTCAGGGAAATTCCCCTCAAACTAAAATTTCCAGGAACCAACCCACAGATTGGATCCTCTGATTTGGAGGTAGGGAGAGGAAGAAGGGAAATGAGGAGAGGTCAGGGTTTTATTCCCTTCACTGCTCCTGAGTCCAGCACCCAGAGATTCTCACTTCTCATCCCCAGCCCAGACCACCTTCAGACCAGCAGGCCCAGCTCTCCCTCTTGCCCCCTGGCCTAATGGACAGACATGCTTCTGAGCCACCCAGGGAGGGCTAGCCTAGGAAGAGCTAGCCTGTGTCTCAGCTGTAGCTGAATCCTGCTCCCTGGATTAATGATTGTTCAGCTCAGCTACATGTCTTTGCTGGCCTTGCAGGCAGCTGAAGGAGCTGACTTCCCAGCAGTCCCTGTGGATAGGGCCCAAAGTTCAACCTGGAGCCAGGCTGTCACCTGACCAGGAAGGAAACTTCCAACCTGTCCCCAGGGAGGAACCAGCAAAAACCAGGCTTGGGGCAGCATCCCAAGGGCCCTCCAACTTTGCCCCTCTGTTTGGGGAAAGCCCAGGACCTCCCTGATGTTGCCCTCACACACACCAATCCCCCTTTCCACTTGGGAGACCTGCCTTCCACAGGAGCCAGCTTTGTCCTCTGCTGGGCCTGGTCTCCTTCCACAAAGACTCGTCACTCCAGACAGGGCAGCCAGGCCAAAGGTGTGGCTGAGCTTCTTACATTTTACAGGGAAGACCAGGAAGGGACAGACAACCTTGGGATGGGAGCACCTGTGGCTTCCCTCAATTCTTAGACCAATTGCAGGGGCCGGAATTGTATCAGAGGGCAGAGCAATCCTGCATAGTTGAAAGTTGGGAGGGGGGAGATGTAGGTCCCAGCCAGCATTCTTACGTCCCCTAATCCCTGGCTCTTGGCATCTGTGGCAGCCGTCTTAACATTTCAAACAACCTCCCTGCTGAGGTCTTCTTTGATCCTCTAGGCATCTCTTAGAATCAAGCCCCAAGCCTAATTCCACCCATTTTTCCTCCCGCTGAGTTGAGAGGAGAAATGGCTCGCATAGGGTGTTAGTGGTGTGTGGCCAGATCAAATGGAGTCTTATGTGTTCCCAGCTTTAAGTTGGTGCCAGCTCCTAAGAAAAGAGAGGAGGGGGAAGAGGTGAGGGTGCAGGGGGAGGAAACAAGAGAGAAAGGAGAGAGCAGAGAGGTAGTTATTGCCACCACCCAATCTCTAGTGTGCAACGGCTTGTGTTTCCCTTCATTCTTTCAACAGATATCCCAGCTACTCAGGAGGCTGAGGCACCAGAATTGCTTGAACCCAGGAGGTGGAGGTTGCAGTGAGCCGCGATCATGCCACTGCATTCCAGCCTGGGCAACACAGTGAGAATCAGTCTCAAAAGAAAAAAAAAAGAAAGTCATCACTGTTCTCACCGATTTACTTTACTTTTTTATTTTTTTTAATTTTATTTATTTTTTTGAGACGGAGTCTCACTCTGTCACCAGGCTGGAGTGCAGTGGCAAGATCTCAGCTCACTGCAAGCTCCGCCTCCTGGGTTCACGCCATTCTCCTGCCTCAGCCTCCTGAGTAGCTGGGACTACAGGCGCCTCCCACCACGCCCAGCTAATTTTTTGTATTTTTAGTAGAGGCGGGGTTTCACCATGTTAGCCAGGATGGTCTCCATCTCCTGACCTTGTGATCTGGCCGCCTCGGCCTCGCAAAGTGCTGGGATTACAGGTGTGAGCCACCACACCCGGTCCTTGTTTGTTTTTTTGAAACAGAGTCTCACTCTGTGCCCAGGCTGGAGTACAATAGCGCGATCTTTCCTCACTACAACCTCCACCTCCCGGGTTTAAGAAATTTTCTGCCTCAGCCTCCCAAATAGCTGGGATTACAGGTGCATGCCTCCACGCCCAGCTAAATTTTTGTGCTTTTAGTGGAGACGAGGTTTCAGTATCTTGGCCAGGCTGGTCTTGAACTCCTGACCTCATGACCCTCCTGCCTCGGCCTCCCAAAGTGCTGGGATTACAGGCGTGAGCCACCGTGCCCGGCCAGTAGTAAGAGTTTTAACAACTTCGTAAAAATGTCAGGAGAAGCTTTATTCTGAGGTCTGCAAAGAAACAAATTATCAGCTGGGCACGGTGGCTCATACCTGTAATCCCAGCACTTTGGGAGGCCTAGGCGGGCAGATCACAAGGTCAGGAGCTTGAGACCAACCTGACCAACATGGAGAAACCCTGTCTCTACTAAAAATACAAAAATTAGCTGGGAGTGGCGGCGCGTGCCTGTAATCCCAGCTACTCAGGAGGCTGAGGCAGGAGAATGGCTTGAATCCAGGAGGCAGAGGTTGCAGTGAGCCAAGATTGCGCCACTGCACTCCAGCCTGGCGAGAGAGTGAGACTCCGCCTCAAAAAAAAAAAAAAAAAATTAGCATAGAACTCAACTATATGTGTGTACATGCATTTCATTACTTTAGAAAATGTTTTGGGGAATGGGTGCAGTGACTCATGCCCGTAATCCCAGCATTTTGGGAGGCCGAGGCAGGAGGATCATGAGGTCAGGAGTTTGAGACCAGCCTGACCAACATGGTGAAACCCCATCTCTACTAAAAATACAAAAATTAGCCAGGCGTGGTAGCACGTGCCTGTAATCCCAGGTATTCAGGAGGCTGAGGCAGGAGGATGGCTTGAACCGGGGAAGTGGAGGTTGCAGTGAGCTGAGATGGCACCACTGCACTCCAGCCTGGGTGACGGAGCAAGACTCCGTCTCAAAAAAAATGTTTTTGGCCGGCGCAGTGGCTCACATCTATAATCTCAGCACTTTGGGAGGCCAAGGCGGGCGGATCACCTGAGGTTGGGAGTTCAAAACCAGCCTGACCAACATGGGGAAACCCTGTCTCTACTAAAACTACAAAATTAGCCGGGCGTGATGGCACATGCCTATATTCCCAGCTACTCAGGAGGCTGAGGCAGGATAATCGCTTGAACCTGGGAGGCGGAGGTTGCAGTGAGCCGAGATCAAGCCATTGCACTCCAGCCTGGGCAACAAGAGCGAAACTCCGTCTCAAAAAAAAAATGTTTTTATAAATATACAGTATACATAAAACATACATACATATGTATATTCTTTCTTTCTTTTTTTTTTTTTGAGACACAGTCTCGCTCTGTTGCCCAGGCTGGAGTGCAGTGGCACGATCTCGGCTCACTGCAAGCTCCGCCTCCCGGATTCACGCCATTCTCCTGCCTCAGCCTCCCGAGTAGCTGGGACAACAGGCGCCCACCACCACGCCCAGCTAATTTTTTGTATTTTTAGTAGAGACAGGGTTTCACTGTATTAGCCAGGATGGTCTCGATCTCCTGACCTCGTGATCCGCCCACCTCCCAAAGTGCTGGGATTACAGGCGTGAGCCACCGCGCCCGGCCTACATATGTATATTCTAAATTATTGAATCCTAGAATGAGAAAACTACATGGGGCAAAAGAATCCCTACAGCTAACCTGGTTCTCATTATTTTGGTATTGCCACTAACTTGCTAAGTGTGTACTTGGGCAACAAGACATTGCTCTCTCTGGGAACCAGTTTCCCCATTCTGAACATCCAGTTTTACCTAGGGAAGGAGTGTGTGTGGAGGTATTTGAGTATGTTGAGGTGTGGGGCTGCAGTGCACATATGCAGAAGCCTTATTAACTCATCCTCACCACCTACCCCATCCCAGCACTGGGCCCAAAGGGGGCCCTGCAAAACCACTGAACTGCCCAAGTTCGAAGGCGGAGGCGGGTTACCATGGAGACACGTTTTGTTTCCCCAACTGTCTGGCTGCATCTGACAAACACGAAAAGCTCAGCCAGATGGACACTGACCTAGGCTGAGAGAGCAGGGATTTCCTGACCCCAAGATTCAGAGGACTCTCTGCTCTCCAAAGAGAGGGGCTTGGTTCTTCTCAGAAACAGGAAAATGATCAATCTGGTCTGCCGACTGGGAAGGCTACATGTTGGGGGCTGCTGGCTGGAGCCCCTCTCTAGGTGTTTGCAGACATGCACTCCCCTAGTCCTGGGCAGCAAGCCCTGTGCCCAAGGGCAGGGCTATGAGTGAAACACCCACACTCAGGGCCTTCTGGAAGCGGGGGGAGGGATTGAAATGTGTGGGCAGAGCTCTCCCCTCACGGACAGGAGAACAACTGGATGTGGACTCTTAGAGACCCCAGCTCCCACCCCCACATCTACATAGATGTAGACACAAACACACTGAGACACAGACAGAGGTTGACAAACCTACCTACACACCACTTCACAGTGGCACATCCAAATATGTGGGTACATATACCAATATACAAGCCCAGATACACACTGCCACACCTAGATACCCATAAACACTCAGATATGCTAAGGCAGACTGACATCTAAAAACATATAAGCCGGCCACAGTGGCCCACGCCTGTAATTGCAACAATTTGGGAGGCTGAAGTGGGAGGACTGCTGGAGCTCGGCAGTTTGAGACCAGCCTGGGCAACATAGGAAGACCCCCATCTCTACAAAAATTTAAAAATTAGCTGGGCCAGGCATGGTGGCTCACGCCTATAATCCCAGCACTTTTGGAGGCTGAGGCAGGTGGATCACCTGAGGTCAGGAGTTTGAGACCAGCCTGGCTAACATGGTGAAACCCCATTTCTACTAAAAATATAAAAAATTAGTCAGGCGTGGTGGACACATGACTGTAGTCCCAGCTACTCGAGAGGCTGAGGCAGGAGAATCGCTTGAACCTGGGATGCGGAGGTTGCAGTGAGCTGGGATAGTGCCAATTGCACTCCAGTTTGGGCAACAAGTGCTAAACTCCATCTCAAAAAAAAAAAAAGAAAAATTAGCTGGGTGTCTTGGTGCATGCCTGTGGTCCCAGCTACTTGAAAGGCTGAGGTGGAAGGATCACTTGGGCCCAGGAGGTTAAAGCTGCCATGATCGTGCCACTGCACTCCAGCCTGGGCAACAGAGACTCTGTCTCAAAAATATATATGCATTAAAAATATAATAAATATGCCGGGTGTGGTGGCTCATGTCTGTAATCCCAGCACTTTGTGGGGCCGAGGTGGGTGGATCACCTGAGGTCAGGAGTTCAAGACCAACCTGACCAACATGGAGAAACCCTGTCTCTACTAAAAATACAAAATTAGCGGCCGGGCGCAGTGGCTTATGCCTGTAATCCCAGTACTTTGGGAGGCTGAGGTGGGCAGATCACGAGGTCAGGAGATCGAGACCATCCTGGCTAACACAGTGAAACCCCGTCTCTACTAAAAATACAAAAAATCAGCCGGGCGTGGTGGCAGGCGCCTGTTGTCCCAGCTACTCGGGAGGCTGAGGCAGGAGAATGGCGTGAACCCGGGAGGCAGAGCTTGCAGTGAGCCAAGATCATACCACTGCACTCCAGCCTGGGGGACAGAGCAAGACTCCGTCTCAAAAAAAAAAAAAAAAATTAGCTGGGCTCGGTGGCACGCACCTGTAATCCTAGCTACTCGGGAGGCTGAGGCAGAAGAATCACTTGAACCCGGGAGGCAGAGGTTGCAGTGAGCTGAGATTGCACCATTGCACTCCAGCCTGGGCAACAAGAGCGAAACTCTGTCTCAAAAAAACAAAATAATAATAATAAAGACATATAGGCGGTGCATGGTGGCTCACACCTGTAATCCCAACACTTTGGGAGGCTGAGGTGGGCGGATCACAAGATCAGGAATTCGAGACCAGCCTGGCCAACATGGTGAAAACCCTGTTTCTACTAAAAATACAAAATTAGCCAGGTGTGGTGGCGGGCACCTGTAATCCTAGCTACGCAGGAGGCTGAAGCAGAAGGATCACTTGAACCCAGAAGGTGGAAGTTGCGGTGAGCTGAGACCGTGCCATTGCACTCCAGCCTGGGCGACAGAGAGAGACTCTGTCTCAAAAAAAATAAAAAATGAATAAAATAAACACATATAAATAGACACAAACAGAAGCTGAGATACACAGCTACACCCCACACACATACATACCACCAATACACCCAAGCATATACTCACTTATACAGAGACACACAGACACACATACACAAATGCATACATTTCCAGATGCACAGACATTCACCAATATAAGAACGGAATACACACAGACGCTTAGCAGCCCATAAACCACAGACAGGCCGGGCATGGTGGCTCACACCTGTAATCCCAGCACTTTGGGACGCTGAGGAGGGCGAATCACAAGGTCAGGAGATCGAGACCATCCTGGCTAACACAGTGAAACCCCGTCTCTACTAAAAATACAAAAAAAAATTAGCCAGGCGTTGTGGCAGGAGCCTGTAGTTCCAGCTACTCGGGAGGCTGAGGCAGGAGAATGGCATGAACCCGGGAGGCGGAGCTTGCAGTGAGCGGAGATCGCGCCACTGCACTCCAGCCTGGGCGACAGAGCGAGACTCCGTCTCAAAAAAAAAAACAAAAAAACCACAGACAGATTCAACCAGGCCCCGTAAACAAACATGGATGTAAAGAGGCAAACACTTACAAGTAGAAACAGTTCCAGGCAAGGGGAAGAGAGGAAAAGGGAACTAATACTTGGTAAGAGCCAATTTTGTAGCAGACAGCGTGAGAACAGTTTTACCTGTAGGATCTTTTTAAAATCCTTCTAATAATCTGTAAAGTTGGTAGGATTATCCCTGCTTCTTACAAATGCAATAATATACATGCTTATAAAGGCCCAGATAATACAGAAGAAAATAGGATACAATGTGAAAGTTCCCCATCACATACCCCTTTCCCACCCCACCCCATCCACTATTAATGAGAAGGGTAGCATAAACCCCTCCGGCCTTTTTCTTTTCTTTTCTTTTCTTTTTTTGAACTGGCACCCGGGCTGGAGTACAGTGGTGCAATCTCGGCACACTGCAACCTCCGCCTCCCAGGTTCAAGTGATTCTCCTGCCCCAGCCTCTCAAGTAGCTGGGATTACAGGCGCCTGCCACCACGACCGGCTAATTTTTTTGTATTTTTAGTAGAGACGGGGGTTTCACTATGTTGTCCAGGCTGGTCTCGAACTCCTGACCTCATGATCTGCCCGCCTCAGCCTCCCAAAGTGCCGGGATTACAGGCATGAGCCACCACACCTGGCCTTTTTTTGTTTTTTGTTTTTTTGAGACAGAGTTTTGCTCTTGTTGCCCAGGCTGGAGTGCAATAGTGCAATCTCGGCTCACTGCAACCTCTGTCTCCTGGGTTCAAGCGATTCTCCTGCCTCAGCCTTCCGAGTAGCTGGGATTACAGGCATGCACCACCACGCCTGGCTAATTTTGTATTTTTAGTAGAGACAGGGTTTCTCCGTGTTGGTCAGGCTGGTCTTGAACTCCCGACCTCAGGTGATCCGCCCACCTTGGCCTCCCAAAGTGCTGGGATTTCAGGTGTGAGCCACAGCGCCTGATCGCCCTCTGGCCTTTTTCTATGCATTTGCATACAAGTACGTAAAGATACTGCAAATTTGAACATTTTCTGCAAAACTGACTCAGAGCGGATAAGAAATTGGACCAAGGTCACACAGCTAGTTAGTAATAGAACCAGGATTTGGATTTAGCTCTGGCTCACTCCAAAATGCTCTTTTTGCGGCCTCAGCCCACAGAAAACCACAGAGACCTAAATTCACAAAGGGGAGGCCCAGGGCCAGAGGGAGGGGCAGCACATCTGGGCAGGAAGGGAAAGGAAGCTGCACAGTGTCTCTGCCTGATTGTTCTGGGATCAAGTCTCAGTCCCTTAGGTGGCTCCCCTGGTCAAAGGCATTGTCCCTGTAAATTCCTATTAAGGAGCAGACGTATCCCTGGGATGGAAACCTTTGAATCATTGACTCATAGGTGACCACCAGGCAAGTGACTAAGTGATGACATGCACAGCTGCAGCCCCCAGGACCACGCCCGGCCACTCAGCTTTTTTTTTATTTTTATTTTTTGAGACAGGGTCTTGCTCTGTTGCCCAGGATAGAGTGCAGTGGCACGATCACGACTCACTGCAGCCTTGACCTCCCAGGCTCAGGCGATCATCCTCCACCTCAGCCTCCCGAGTAGCTGGGACCACAGGCGCATGCCATCACGCCCGGCTAATTTTACTAATTATTGGTAGACACAGGGTCTCCCTACGTTGCCCAGGCTAGCTATCACATTTTAGCAAACATGTTTTCCATCACTCTCGCAGCTAGATGGGAGGCCCTGAAGAGCAAGGGCTGGCCTCCTTCCTTTCTGAATTTGTAGTGCCAGGAGAGGCTTGGCACAGTGGAGAGGGACTCAGTGGGTGGTTGTTGAGTGGGGTCCACATCCATTTGATGTTCATCTGAGTGGCAAAGTGAGAAAATAGGAGAGATGTGCTGTGGGGCTAGGGTACCCTGGGAAGGCCACTGGTAGCTGCGGCTCCCTCAGGAAGTCACGGAAGGCAAGAGCTCCTTCAGGATCTGGCTGTCACTAGCCCTGAAACCCAGGTTGGCCTGTCCGCACAGCTGCCCCTGCTGGGGAAGCAAGTGTCCTCCGGGTCCTCCACATCTCCCTTCAGTTAGGAGCTCTCAGCCCATCTGTTATTAAATATTTACTGTTTCTTACTCTGCTCAGCGTGGTGCCAGGCCCTGGAGGAGGGAATTGGAGACTAGGTGACAGGGAACTAACTGTCTACAATTAATGATCACTTATCTGTTCCCACAGAATTCACCGAAGCCCTGTAAGTTGGGTTCTTAGCTCTATGAAATGAAGTTCAGAGAGAGAAGACACTGGTCCCAGGTCACAAAGCCAGTGAGCCAAGATCCATAGTCAGGTGTGTGTGCATCTGTCCCCTGCATCCTGCACCCCAGCCCACCCTCCAGCCTGGGAGGATGTGGACTTGACTTGGAGGAGGCTCAGGGAGGCCATTTCTGAGGTGGGGCTGCAGCTGAAACATGGCCTGCCCCGGTGGATTCTCTACAATAACAACAGCTTGCATTTATCCAGCACTTTCCCTTCCATTAGCTCATTCAGCCCTCCCCAACATCCCCATGGGTACCTATTATTCTCTCCATTTGACAGATGAGGGATGGAAGCTCAGTGAGCTCAAGTGACTTTCCTAAGGTTGCACAGCATTGCATGGCAAAGCATGAGTAAACTTTCAGATCCTAAACCTTCCTCTTGGATCTGTCTGCTGCCTCAGCTTTTCTCCCCTCTAGCATCCTCCGTGCTGCCCTAGAGAAGCTCTCCAAAACACATGCAAGCTTCCAGTCCCTGCCTTCTCATGGCCACACCTTTGTCTGTGGGTAATTTTTTTGGCTTTCCCTGACTTGTCTACCTTTCAAGCTCCTACTCAGCCTACAGGTGCCAAGTCAAATGCTATCATCTCCAGGAATTCTTCCTGGATTGATCCAGCCACACTTCAGCACTCCTTCTTTTTATTTTTTTATTGTTTTGAGATAGAATTTCGCTCTTGTTGCCCAGGCTGGAGTGCAATGGTGCGATCTCGGCTCACTGCAACCTCCTGCCTCCCGGGTTCAAGTGATTCTCCTGCCTCAGCTTCCCAAGTAGCTGGGATTACAGGCATGCACCACCACGCCCGGCTAACTTTGTATTTTTAGTAGAGATGGGGTTTCTCCATGTTGGTCAGGCTAGTCTTGAACTTCCAACCTCAGGTGATCCGCCCACCTCGGCCTCCCAAAGTGCTGGGATTACAGGCGTGAGCCACCGCACCTGGCTCAGCATTCCTTCTAAGCATAGAAGGTCCTCCATATAAACCTCTAGTAGAGCAATTATCTTATTATGTTTGTTTGTCTGTCTAACTTTCTCACCAGACTGTGAGTTCCTTAAGGGCAAAGACAATGATTTTTCAAGTCAGCCTCCCCTGCACATAGCTTTGGTACTTGTTTGTACAACATCCCTAAGGGCTAGGCCTCAGGCCTCAGTGAAAGATGGTGAGGCATTAATAGAGGTAGGGCAGCAAGAGAAGCTGGTGTTTAGGGAAGAAAAAGAAGAGGTGGAATTTTGCTTTTAGCTACTTAGAATTTGACTTGGACATCCAGCAAAACATGCCCAGGAGGTAGGAGTTGGGAGGTGGGGGGAACTGACCAGAAAGAAAGGATATTATCTACAGGTGCCGTTACCTGACTTACTATGCACCAGACCCAGTGCTGAATGCTTTATATACATTATTGCATTAGATCCCCAGGAGGTAGGTAAGATCAACCCATTTAATGGAGGAGGAAGCTGAGGAGTTACCCAAGGTTACACAGCTAGTAAAAAGGAGGGCTAGGACTTGAACCCAAGTTTATATGATGCCAAGGTCCATGCACTTAATCCTTCCTCCATATGGTAGACTAGAAAGGACCAAATTTAGGGCCGGGCACAGAGGCTCATGCCTGTAACCCCAGCACTTTGGGAGGTTGAGGCCGGCGGATCACCTGAAGTCAGGAGTTCAAGAACAGCCTGGCCAACATGGTGAAACCTCCATCTTTGCTAAAAAATACAAAAATTAGCTGTGCGTGGTGGTGGGCACCTGTAATCCCAGCTACTCGGGAGGCTTAAGCAGGATAATTGCTTGAACCCAGGAGGCGGAGGTTGCAGTGAGCCGAGATCATGCCATTGCACTCCAACCTGGGCAACAAGAGCAAAACTCCGTCTCAAAAAAAAAAAAAAGAAAAAGAAAAAAGAAAGGACTGAATTTAGAAAACACTCTACCTTTTGCTGGGCTCGGTGGCTCACACCTGTAATCCCAGCACTTTGGGAGGCTCAGGAAGGTGGATCACAAGGTCAAGAGTTCAAGACCATCCTGGCCAACATGGTGAAACCCTGTCTCTATTAAAAATACAAAAATTAGCTGAGTGTGGTGGCGCATGCCTGTAATGCCAGCTATTTGGGAGGCTGAGGCAGGAGAATCGCTTGAACGCGGGAGGTGGAGGCTGTGGTGAGCCAAGATCATGCAATTGCACTCCAGCCTGGGCAACGAGAGCAACTCTGTCTCAAAAGAAAAAAAAAAAAAAAGGCCGGGCGTGGTGGCTCATGCCTGTAATCCCAGCACTTTGGGAGGCCGAGGCAGGCAAATCATGAGGTCAGGAGATCGAGACCATCCTGGCTAACACAGTGAAACCCTGTCTCTACTAATAATACAAAAAATCAGCTGGGCGTGGTGGTGGGCGCCTGCAGTCCCAGCTACTTGGGAGGCTGAGGCAGGAGAATGGCATGAACCCGGGAGGCGGAGCTTGCAGTGAGCCGAGATCGCGCCTCTGCACTCCAGCCTGGACAACAGAGCGAGACTTCATCTCAAAAAACAAAAAACGAAACAAAACACTCTACCTTTAAGAGGGAGAGTGGGAAGAAGAGATTAGAGAAGGAATTGTCCAAAAGATAGAAGGGAAACTAGCAGGGTGATATTTGAGATGAAGAAAAGAGTTCCAAGAAGATGCCAGGCATGGTGGCTCGGGTCTGTAATCCCAGCACTTTGGGAGGCCAAGTCGGGTAGATCATCTGAGGTCAGGAGTTCGAGACCAGCGTGGACAACATGGTGAAACCCCGTCTCTACTAAAAATCCAAAAATTAGCCACTTGGCGCGCACCTGTAATCCCAGCTACTTGGGAGGCTGAAGCAGGAGAATCGCTTGAACCTGGGAGGCAGAGGTTGCAGTGAGCCGAGATCACACCATTGCACTCCAACCTGGGTGACAGAGAGAGACTCCGTCTCAAAAAAAAAAGCTCCATGAAGGTCCAGAAGGACCAGGTCAACCATGCTTACTGTCCCTGACAGATTAAGCTGTCAGGGTGAGGGATTAGGCAATAGAGGACAACCTTCCAGAGACAGTGGGTACCAAGGAGTTAGTAACAGATCCAGTGGAGTGGGAGATGGGGAAGTGGAGGTGGTTGGCTGGGAAGAGGAGGAGAGGAAAGGGAAGGAAGGGAGCGGCGTGTGGGTATGCAGCCCAGGAGAGCAGGACAAATGGGTTTGGGCTGGCCTGGAAATACTGGGGCTAGAATGTATGCAGGTGGGAGGAGGAAGGGGTGAGCTTTCCTCTCCCACCTGGTCATTTTAGGTTGACTAGACAGACAAGGACACCCTCAACCTAGCTCTTCCTTGACAGTCTCAGAAGTGTCCCACTTCCTTCATCCCATCCCCATCTTGCAGACCAAGTCACACTATTCTCATCCCCCCTTCCCTCTCCCTTCCTGCCCCCGTGGCTCCCCTGAGGTTTTTCAGAACCAGCCACTCCCACCCCCAGTCCGCTGTCTCACCCTCCCTGGCCCAGCCTGGTGAGACAGGCAGGGAGGAGTTTCCAGGCAGGAAAGCGCTGAGTCACTCACCAACACATCTGGTCTCAGATCTTGATACCCAGCTGGAAGGGGCAGGAAGGAAGAGGGCTCCTCCTCCACAAGCTCTCCTGGCCAGTCCCCACCATTGCCAGCTGTGTGGGGCAGGCTGGGAGAGGAGCGCCTCTGCCACTGTAACAACTAGCCTTTGCTGGACTGCCTCGCCCACTCCAGCTGGGGTGCTTCACTTCTGCAATTGCCTTTAATGCTCCTAACAGCCCTGGGAAGTAGGGCCGATCGCCTCCAATTCACAGGTGAGGAGACTAAGTGGCTTGCACGAGGTCACACAGATTTGGCGTGCTAGTGCATTGGTGTCCCCGTCCTATGCTCTGGGCACACAGGAGGGAGTGATGTATAGAGACAGTGACAATGAAGGTTGTCCAGGGGCTCAAGCATAACAGTAGGCAGACTGCCCCCATCCTCCTGCCAAAATGGCCCCATCTCAAAGTCCCAGTGGAGAGAGGGCCATCCTTCCTGCCCCACTCTGTGCCCTGCCCATTTGTTGCTGACTCTGTTTGGAGTCCCCCACACCCCTCATTCCCCAGCCTCTTTCATTGTCTCCTCCCTCCTCCCCGCTGAGAGGAATAGCAGTGGCTTTGGCAGGAGGCGTTCCCATTGTCCTGAGTGGAGAGGGACATTCAGGTCCTGAGAGGGCAGGGCAGATCATGCCAGGGCCTGTCACCTTTTCCCAGGCTGCAAAGCAGCCTTCTCTGGGGCCCAAGCTGGTTTTTTACACAACATGCAGTGTGACGTTGGGCAAGTCACTTCACTCCCTACAGGATGGGGTATTGCACATACATCATACAGGAGAGCGTGCAAATCACTGTTCTTCTCTAGGCCAGACTAGCCCCAATAGTAATTTTTTTTTTTTTTTTTTTTTGAGACGGAGTCTCACTCTGTCACCCAGGCTGGAGTGCAGTGGCGTGATCTTGGCTCACTACAACCTCCGCCTCCTGGGTTCAAGCAATTCTCTGCCTCAGCCTCCCGAGTAGCTAGGATTACAGGAGCCTGCTACCACGCCCAGCTAATTTTTGTATTTTTAGTAGAGATGGGATTTCACCACCTTGGCCAGGCTGGTCTTGAACTCCTGACCTCGTGATCCACCCGCCTCGGCCTCCCAAAGTGCTGGGATTCTAGGCATGAGCCACCGCACCTGGGCTTTTTTTTTTTTCCTGAGACACAGTTTTGCTCTTGTTGCCCAGGCTGGAGCGCGATCTCAGCTCACTGCAACCTCTGCCTCCCAGGTTCAAGCGATTCTCCTGCCTCAGCCTCCCAAGTAGCTGGTATTACAAGTGTGCGCCACCATGCCTGGCTAATTTTGCCTTTTTTTTTTTTTTTTTTTTTGAGACGGAGTTTTGCTCTTGTTGCCCAGTGCAATGGCACACACAATCTCGGCTCACTACAACCTCTGCCTCCCTAGTTCAAGCAATTATCCTGCGTCATGCTCCTAAATAGCTGGGATTACAGGCATGCACCACCACGCCAGCTAATTTTGTATTTTTTTTTTTTTTAGTGGAGATGGGGTTTCTCCATGTTGGTCAGGTTGGTCTTGAACTCCCAACCTCAGGTGATCCGCCTGCCTTGGCCTCCCAAAATGCTGGGATTACAGACGTGAGCCACTGCACCTGGTCTCCCAATTGTAATTTTAGTTATAATTCATTTATTTATTTTAGAGATGGGGTCTTGCTATATTGCCCAGGCTGGACTCAAACTCCTGGGCTCAAGTGATCCTCCTGCATCAGCCTCATGAGTAGTTGAGACTACAGGCACGGGCCACCATACCCAGCTCCTGATATTAACTTTTGACTGGTTTAAATTGTATGTAATGTGGCTGATGTCACAGCCATACCACTTGCTGTGTGATCTTGGGACAATTTTCTTTTTTTTTTTGAGACAGAGTCTTGCTCTGTCGCCCAGGCTGGAGTGCAGTGGTGCAATCTTGGTTCACCGCAAACTTTGCCTCCCAGGTTCAAGCAATTCTCCTGCCTCATCCTCCTGAGTAACTGGGATTACAGACAGAGAAACACAAAGTCATAAATAAAAGTCACCTCTAATTCCATCCAGAAGTACCTTTTTGTGATATTTTTCTTTCTTTCTTTCTTTTATGTATATATTTGAGACAGGGCCTCGCTTTGTCACCCAGGCTGGAGTGCAGTGTCATGCACGGCTCACTGCAGCCTTAACCTCCCAGGTTCAGGTGATCCTCCCACCTCAGCCCCCTGGCTAGCCAGGACTACATACACCTTCCATCATGCCCAGCTAATATTTATTTATTTATTTATTTATTTATTTATTTATTTATTTTGAGACAGAGTCTTGCTTTTACCCAGGCTGGAGTGCAGTGGCACAATCTCGGCTCACTGCAAGTTCTGCCTTCCGGGTTCACGCCATTCTCCTGCCTCAGCCTCCCGAGTAGCTGGGACTACAGGCACCCGCCACCATGCCCAGCTAATTTTTTGTATTTTTAGTAGAGACGGGGTTTCACCATATTAGCCAGGATGGTCTCGATTTGCTGACCTCGTGATCCACCCACCTCGGCCTCCCAAAGTGCTGGGATTACAGGCGTGAGCCACCATGCCCGGCCATGCCCAGCTAATTTTTGTATCTTTTGTAGAAATGAGGTTACGCCATGTTGCCCAGGCTAGTCTAACTCCTCACCTCAAGCAATCCGCACATCTTGGCCTCCTAAAGTGCTGGTATTACAGGCATAAGCCATCACATCTAGCCTAGGATATTTTATTTATTTCTTTTTTTCTTCCCTTCCTTCCCTTCCTTCCTTTCCTTTCTCGTTCCTTCCTTCCTTCCTTTCTTCCTTCTTTCCTTCCTTCTTTCCTCCTTCCCTTCCCTTTCATTCCTTCCATTCTCTCTCTCCATCTTTCCTTCCTTTCTCTCTCTCTTTTTCTCTTTATCTCTTTCTTTCTTTCTTTTTATTTGAGAGGGGTGTCTCACTCTGTGACCCAAGCTGAAGTGCAGTGGTGAGATCATAGCTCACTGCAGCTTTGAACTCCTGACCTCAAGCAATCCTCCCACCTCGCTGGGACTATAGGCATGAGCCACTGTGCTGACACAGGAGATTTTATTACACAGAGTAGAACTGCCCTCCCCCATCCTCCAAGGGAATGGCCCATATGCTTCCAGGCTGGAAAGTGGCATTGGTGGTGGATATGATCTGTATTTTCTGCATCTTCTCTGGGCCTCAGTTTCCCTGTCTGGAAAGGAAATGGTTGGACTAATCAGAGGAGACAAATAGATTTAATCTCACATGCCAATTGATGCCCCCAAAATGGTTCTGGGTTAGAGGAAGAGAGTACCATGATCAGTTAATCATTTCTGCCATGAATACAGAAATGAGTAGTCGTAGCACACATATGCTGCGTAGCTACCATGTTCTCAGTGCACTTCTGGGTTCTGAACACAGACTAGCTCCCATGTAACACTGTGCACTGTTACACTTTCTCTGCGGAGCCCAACCAAGGATCTCCTCAACTCAGACTCTAAACAGGGTGACCTTGGGGAGCTGGAGAGGGAAGAGAGTTTGAGTATTTTCTCACTAAAATGGAATATACAAATAGCATGCATATGTGCAGCCATTCCTCACCAGTCCAGGCTTGAGTATTTGAATGTTAAATGATCAGATGTAAATGAATGCAAATGAGCAGTGAGTTCTTTGGGCAATAAGGCCTTAGGCCAGCCAGAATGGCTGGGACCAGTGTAGACAGCCCTCACTGAAGGTGAGATAGGGCAGTGCCTGAACATTTCAGCTGAAAGACAGTCTCAGTTCTGGTCTGAGGGTTCTTCAAGGGGCACCTTGGCTCAGTAAGAGGACAGAGACAGAGAGAGTGGGGACTCTATGGTAGAGGGTGGGCTCAGTCAAGGGGAGGTTATTGGTAAAAAGAGATGGGGGCTGTGGTGCGGTGGATCACCCCTGTAATCCCAGCACTTTGGGAGGCTGAGGCGGGTGGATCACTTGAGGCCAGGAGTTAGAGACCAGCCTGGCCAACATGGTGAAACCCTGTCTGTACTAAGGAGAGGTCCCCATCTCCTCACTGAGCCCCATCCCCTCACTAGGTCCCCATCCCCTCACTGAGCCCCATCCCCTCACTAGGTCCCCATCGCCTCACTGAGTCCCAGGAGGCAGAGGTTGCAGTGAGCCGAGATCATGCCACTGCACTCCAGCCTGGGCGACAGAGTGAGACTGTCTAAAAAAAAAAAATAGAGATGGGGGCTTAGTGATGAGGAGGGAAGGGGCATCCCAAGAACCTGGGATAGGGCCACCTCTGTTCCCAGCATTCCAAATGCCTTTCTGGAAGCTGCCTCCAGCCTACAGGACCCTAGAGGTGGGAGGAACCTTTTGGGAAATAAGAGGTTCCTTGCCCTCCAGGACCCAAGGCCAGGCCTCCCTCTCACTGGTTTCCGTGGCTCCCTCCCAGCCCTCGCCCCCTAACCCCTAATGCCTCACAGTTTGCCACTCAGGACTGTTTGGTGTTGCCTGTCTTGGTCCCAGATACAGGTCACTGATACCAAGGTGCACAGCCATGTCCCTCTTGGGTCAAGCTGAATATAGACCAGGGGTAGGCTCCAGGACCAGAGCTGGGGTGGGAAGAGATCATTAAGGAAATGAGTTCCAGAGGCTTGTCTACCCCTTTTCTAATTCAAGCTTTCACTGAGCTCCATCCCCTCACTGAGTCCCTCTCCTCACTGAGCCCCAACCCCTCACTGAGCCCCATCCCCTCACTGAGCCCCAACCCCTCACTGAGCCCCATCCCCTCACTAGGTCCCCATCCCCTCACTAAGCCCCATCCCCTCACTAGGTCCCCATCTCCTCACTGAGTCCCCATCCTCTCACTCAGCCCCAATTCCCTCACTCAGTCTGGTCCCTTCAGCTAGTCCTGTCCCCACGCTGATTCCCCATCTCCCTCATCAAGCCTCATTGGTATTAACCTCCAGTTTCCAGATGAAGCATTTTGAACTGCAGCCCTGAACCAGCATTGTGTTCACATGCCATAGCCATACCAGCCACATCCTTGTCATTGTCATGGCCCAGGGCACAGGCTGAGAGATGGAGGAGCCAGAGGCAAAGGGATCAATAATAGCCTGGAAGGAGAGCCCAGCCAAGGGCTTTCTTGGGCAGCTTCCATAGCAGCTCCAGACCCATTCAGCGGAACGGATGTTGAGATGATGCTGTGGGCAGAGCAGCAGCTCACCCTCTGGCCTGCCAGGACTCAAGCCAGGCTGGAACACAGAGCAGGGACTGGCCCCACCCTGATCCCCTGCACAAGAGTTGCACTGTGCACCCTCCTTCCACCACCCACCCGGCCCCTCAGGCCTGGCCATGGGTCAGGGGGGTCAGGGAGGGCCACCCATAAAGGCCGGAAACAGAAGGACACCCAGGCAGTGAGGGAGCAAGGTAGAGAGGCTGTGAGATCCAGGGTCAGGGATGTATAGTATAGTCAGACCTACAAGAAGAAAGAGGCTGTGTGTTTACCCCCTGGAGTCTGGCGTGGCAGGAGTGGCACCAGAGAGCTCCAGTGCCAAGGCATCTTCAGGACACAGAGAAGCAGACCCATGTGAGGGACTCAAGCCCACAGGCCTGGAGGCAGGAATGTTCAGGATGATGGTGATCCTGGAGAGCCCTGGACAAGGACACAGGAGTCCCAGGCCCCACTGCACAGCATCGGCCTTCAACAGAGCCTCAGAGCTCCTTGGCGGACTTCACTCACCTGGTTGTTCATGAACACAGTCACTGACGCTTAACTCTGCCAGCCTTGTGTTGTGCATAGGGGCAAAGACACCAAAAGATACTTCATGGAAATGGCTGAAATCGGGGTCTGGATTCAAGGGAGTGGTTTATGCTGTAAGTGCCTGCCTTGCCCACCATCCTTTCTAAAGATTTCTTATGTCACCAGGTGACCCAACTGATCTGCCACTAACTAGATCAGAGGTGGGCCTGCCGTAGGGCCTGGCCCTCTCTCAGCTGGCCAGTGGCCCATGACATGGTCTGGCTTGAAGCTGCTCCCTAAGAATCAGATTCACTGGCTCCTCCTCCCCAACAGTAGATCCTCTGTCAGGGAGGAGGGAGTATCCAGAGAAGGCTGTGGGCAGGACCATGAAGCAGCAGGAGCCGAGGGCAGCAAGGACGCTGGTCGGGCAAGATGTGCAGGAAGGACAGAAGAAACATCTCAGCATGACAGCCTCTGTGACCACTAAGCCTCAGACTCGGGAGCATCAGGCAGCCGAGGCAAAGAGGAGACATCCAGGTCAGTAGAGCTATTCTGCTTTGTGAACATCCATGAAGACTCCCTGAGGCTTGGAGGTGAGGGACACCATCCCTGCCTGCCTGCCTTCTCCAAACAGCCTCAAACAAGGCCTTGTCTCCTGAAGCCCTTGGGTGAGCATTTATCTGGTTCTTGTCACCCAGAAGAGCCAAATGAACTCTGGCTCTCACATCCTTGCTTCTGTGGCCTCCTCCACCAGCCAAAGTCAGCCCTGGTATCCAGTGGAAGCCACATATGGTAGCAAGAGCCCTGGACCTGAAGTCCAAAGGTGAGATTCAAGTCCTGCTTTTGCGGTGATCTGCCTCCCAGAGGCCTGCTCTTCCCACTCCCTGCCGGCGCCCTGTCCCATCGCCACTGCCCCCACTCTTATTCCAGAAGAGCATCCAGGACTTCCATCAATCTGGTGCCCCTGCTCTAGCCAGACTTCCCCAGGCGGGGCTGGAGACTAGACACATCCTGGGAGCCTGTGGTCACTGGAATGGTGGAATTCCAAACGCTTGCGACTAGCCAGTAGAGAGGTTGTTCAAGCCTGGGCTGGTTTAGTCACGTTTTTCCCCAATCCAGCCCCCTCCGTCTAGGGGAGAGGGGCAATGGACAGGCAGCCGGATTCTGGTTAGAACAGGAAGTCCTACTGGGGCTGTTGATGGAGCTCACATGAGACTGTGTCACCTCAGCCTTCTCTCCATTTCCACCCATGTCTCGTCATACTTTCCTCCTTTCTCTCTGCAACTAGAGGTCAGTCAGTCCTGGACCAGCCCATCCCCAACCTCCCCCAACACCTAACAGCATGAGCTCCAGAGCCAGAAAGGCCTGGGTTCAAATCCTAGCTTGGCTATTTTCTGACCACGTGACCCTAGGCAAGCTGCCTCCCTCTCTGAGCAAGCCTGAAGGGAATAAAATGACAACATGGGAAAGGCCAAGCGAGCGGCTGAGGGGCTCACTAAATGTCAGTTTCCTTTCTCTTTCCCAGGTTCAAAGTCCCTGGGTTGGGGACACTGATGGGGCTGGACATGGCCAGGGATCCCACCAGGGGCTTTAAGAGTCATGGAATTGCCGGGCGCTGTGGCTCACACCTGTAATCCCGGGAGTTTGGGAGGCTGAGGCAGGAGGATCACTTGAGCCCAGAAGTTTGAGACCAGCCTAGACAACAACGTGAGACCCTGTCTCTACAAAGAAATAAAATTAGCGGGGTGTGGTGGTGCACACATGTGGTCCCAGCTACATGGGAGGCTGAGGCAGAAGGATCACTTGATCCCAGGAGGTTGAGGCTGCAATGAGCCAACACTGCACCACTGCACTCCAGCCTAGGTGACAGAGCATGACCCTGTCTCAAAAAAAAAAAAAAAAGAGTCATGGAATCAAACACAAGTGCCCACCTGCAGCAGGTCACTGCACTGCTTTGGGCTGTGTGTCATCATCTGTCAAATGGGGGTACAATAGAAGATGCTTAGCAAATAACGTAAGGCCCCCCTTCCCTGGTCACAGCAGTCCACCTAGAGGAGGGGACTGAGCCTTCCTTTGAGTGTTGAGAGGACAAGCTGGGCAAGAGAGGGACTGCTCTTTAAGGCAGGAGGCTCTGGAGGTTGGGGGCAGGTGCGGGGAGCGGCAAGTCACCAGGAAGGGAGAAGGGGACACAGGGGCTGGGCTTTTCTAAAGGATGGGGCAGGCTTTATGCCTCCATCAGCCTGGGGCCAGTTGGAGGGGCGCTTCTAAATGTGGACTCACAAAAGCTCAGGTTTATTCTGAGACTTATTCAGAGGGTCACACACACACTTGGCCACAGAAAGGCACCCTGGAGACACACAAACACATTCATACTTACTCCTGCACACCCAGGGACAGCCACACAGAAACAAAGGCACACAAAAGAGGTATTTGAGACATTCATGCAGTCTTGCATACAACCTTGTATGCTCACAGTCAAAGTGCACGTTTATTTTGTACACACTCCTGTGCACTCTGGAACATTCACAGACACCCTCACAGACACACAGAGGCTAGCACAGTCAGGTGTTCTCAACACTCGGGTGCCTTCACCCACCCCTAGGGCCGTCCCCTTCTCTCCAGCCAAGTAGGCTCCGCCTTTTCTCCCCACCCACTTCCCACCGTCCTCTGGGGCCTCTAGGGCCTCCCTCCGGAGCTGGGGGAGGGGACAGGGCAGGGCTCACCCGGCTGATGTGGCAACAGCGCTCACCTGCAGCCAGGGCCACGCCCTCCACTGGGAAAGGCTTAAAGGAGCAGGAATCCCAGGTGTTGACCTCACAGGGTCTGTGCCCATGTTTTTCAGATGGGGTCAAATGGAGAATGGGACTTGAACCCAGGACTCCAGTGCCAAGAGCTGGGTGGGGAGTAGGCAGGGGACACTCCTGCTGGGAATGGGGAAGCCTGGGTTCCAGACCCACCTCTTGCCTGCCCTGGTTGGCTGCTTGGCAACCTACGCCTCCCCACTGCTCCTCAGCTCCCTGACAGGCACTCTCACCTTCTTGCAGTGCCTGTCTCAGGAGCCAGCACTCTCCTGAAAGCCACCCAAGCCAGAAACCTGAGCATCCCGCCACACACCTCTCTCTACCTGTGGAATCTATCCCTAAACATTTCCTGAACCTGGGTAGGAGATGCAGTAGGCAACCAGCCAGCTCTTTCCCAGCTCTGTGACTTAGGGCAAGTCACTCCCGTTCTCTGACCCTCAGTTTCCTCATCTGTAAATGAGGTGTGATCACACCCACCTCACAGGATTGATGAGACAATTTAACTACATAATACAGATAGAGCGCTGCAGGCCCAGGCCCAAGAACTCTGGACTGGTTTGGTGAGTGACTAGATATATGGATGAGTTGCCCAACATACTGAGGCAGGCCAGGTCACCCCTACTGCAGCCTCGCTGATCCTGCCACCTCCTAGGGAATTCCGAAGGACCTGTCTCACAGTGTGGTTTGCTGCTGCTTCCAAAGCTCGGGCAGCCCAGCCCAGCCCAGCCCTAACTGCTGTATCAAGGTAGAAGGGTCGGGCTGGTGGACAGTGGCAGAGGTGGAGAGGGGTCAGGGAGACACAGCCATGCCTGTGGGAGCCACCAGCCTGCTGGGGGAGATCCAGCTCAGCTCTGCTCCTGGAGTACCTGGCTGAAGCAAGGAAGGCCCATTCTGTTCTTGCAGCTCCAAGGCTAATTAGTGAACATATCTAGCATGGCCCAAGGGCTCCAAAGCCTGAAGTAGAAGCAGCCTGATCCAGGAGCTTCTGGGCTGGTAAGGGAGACACTCCTGAGCCCAGGTCCTCAAACTAGTTGGGGAGATAGAGCATTCGCCTGGGATTCCCAGTCTGATGGGAGCAAATTGCCTTCTCCTAGGGGCTCCTAGGCTGGTAAAAAACACAACTCTTTCCGGGCGCGGTGGCTCACGCCTGTAATCCCAGCACTTTGGGAGGCCGAGGCAGGTGGATCACCTGAGGTCGGGAGTTCGAGACCAGCCTGACCAACATGGAAAAACCCCGTCTCTACTAAAATTAGCCGGGCATGGTGGCACATGCCTGTAATCCCAGCTACTCGGGAGGCTGAGGCAGGAGAATCACTTGAACCTGGGAGGCGGAGGTTGCAGTGAGCCGAGATCGTGCCATTGCACCCCAGCCTGGGCAACAAGAGCGAAACTCCGACTCAAAAAAAAAAAGGCTGGGCGCAGTGGCTCATGCCTGTAATCCCAGCACTTTGGGAGGCTGAGGCGGGTGGATCACAAGGTCAGGAGTTCAAGACCAGCCTGGCCAACATGGTGAAACCCTGTCTCTACTAAAAATACAAAAGTTAGCCAGGCGTGGTGGCGGGCACCTGTAATCCCAGCTACTCAGGAGGCTGAGGCAGGAGAATCGCTTGAAACTGGAAGACGGAGGTTGCAGTGAGCCAAGATTGCATCACTGCACTCTAGCCTCGGCAAAAGAGTGAAACTCTGTCTCGAAGAAAAAAAAACATAACTCTTGCCAGGTGCAGTAGCTCATGCCTGTAATTCTAGCACTTTGGGAGGCAGAGGCAGGTGGATCGCCTGAGGTCAGGAGTTCAAGACTAGCCTAGCCAACATGAGGAAATCTTGTCTCTATTAAAAATACAAAAACTAGCCGGGCATGGTGGCGGGCGCCTGTAATCCCAGCTACTCGGGATGCTGAGGCAGGAGAATCACTTGAACCTGGGAAGCAGAGGTTGCAGTGAGCTGAGATCTTGCCACTTTACTACAGCCTGGGCAAAAGAGTGAAACTCCATCTAAAAAAAGAAAAAAAAACACTCTTGTTCTCAGGGATCTCAAGTCACAAAAGAAAACAGACCTGGGACACAGAGGAGTAGTGAGCACAGATGAATTCAGCTTTGTGTGTGAGCCTGTTGCATATTTGTGCACCATTTGTGACTCTGTGCATGTGTGTGCCTGTGTGTGTGGCTGTGTTGACTCTGTGTATGTACCTTTGAGCCAAGGCTGTTGAGAAAGCTTAGTTGAGTGTGGACCCAGTTGGGTGGAATCGCTTATTCATTAGACACACATTTACCGAACATTCACAGGGCAGGCCCTAGGCATAACATGGAGCCCTTGACTGATGAGGTTCTTGTTTTTGAGGGCTTCGCTCTGTAATGAGGAGAGATTAGGCACTAAACAAAAAAATCCTGCTGGGCGTGGTGGCTCACACATGTAATCCCAGCACTTTGGGAGGCTGAGTCGGGCAGATCACCTGAGGTCAGGACTTCGAGACCAGCCTGGCCAATATAGTGAAACCAATATAGTGACCAGCCTGGCCAATATAGTAGTTTTGTGAAAATACAAAAAGTAGCCAGGCATGGTGGCGCACACCTGTAGTCCCTCCCAGCTACTCAGAAGGCTGAGGCAAGAGAATTGCTTGAACCCAGGAGGTAGAGGTTGCAGTGAGCCGAGATCGCACCACTGCACTCCAGCCTGGGGGACAGAGTGAGGCTCCATCTTAAAAAACAAAACAGCCGGGCGCGGCGGCTCACGCCTGTAATCCCAGCACTTTGGGAGGCCGAGGTGGGCGGATCACAAGGTCAGGAGTTCGAGACCATCCTGGCTAACACGGTGAAACCCCATCTCTACTAAAAAAATACAAAAAAAAATTAGCGGGGCGTAGGTGGTGCACACCTGTATAGTCCCAGCTACTCGGGAGGCTGAGGCAGGAGAATGGCATAAAACTCGGGAGGCAGAGCTTGCAGTGAGCAGAGATCGCGCCACTGCACTCCAGCCTGGGAGACAGAGCGAGACTCCGTCTCAAAAAAAAAAAAAAAAGAAAGAAATGCAGAAGAAACTCAGGCGACCATAGCACCACAGGGAAGGGGCGTCCTGGAAGAAGTGATATTTAAGCTGTGCTCTGAGTAACAAGCTTTAGGGCTTGGGGAAAGGGTGTTCCAGATACAAGGAGTGGCATGTGCAAAGGCTGTGGACCTGGGAGAGGACACTGGGAAAGGTTTTTCTGGAGAAGATGGCTGGATGGGGTTTTGGAAGAGGTAAGGAGAACAAACAGGTGGCATTGCTTCAGTTTGAGGGATGTAGTGGATTGGCCAGGGGAAGATTGCTGGCTTGGGCCTGCACCTGGGGACGGAGGGGCAGTTCCCAGAGGAGCCCAAGGAGCTGAAGGTGCCGCCAACTCCAGAGAGGAGTGGGGAAGCTCCGAAGAGGGGGTTTAGGGAGAGAGCTCCTGGACTGGCCTCTGGGCTGTGCTAGGGGAGAGGGAGACCCATGGAGGCCCGCAAGCCTGGGAAAGGGTCCCCAGCATTCTCATTCCATAAAGGAATTCAATCAGAGCTCCCTCACAGGACAGAGGGAATTACGGTACATGCACTTCTCCTAAGTTGCTCATTTATTCCTCTCAAGAACTATAATACATTTCCCATTTTAAAACAAAGGAGGCTGGGCGCAGTGGCTCACGCCTGTAATCCTAGCACTTTGGGAGGCCGAGGCGGGTGGATCACAAGATCAGGAGATCGAGACCATCCTGGATAACACAGTGAAACCCCGTCTCTACTAAAAACATATAAAAAAATTAGCCAGGCGTGGTGGCGGGCACCTGTAGTCCCAGCTACTCGGGAGGCTGAGGCAGGAGAATGGCATGAACCTGGAAGGCGGAACTTGCAGTGACCCGAGATCACGCCACTGCACTCCAGCCTGGGCGACAGAGCGAGACTCCATCTCAAAAAAAAAAAAAAAAAAAAAAAAAAAAAAAAAAGTAAGCAGAAGCTCAGAGAAGCCTAAGGGTACAGAGCGGAAACGTTAGAGATGCTCTGCTCTGGATTCGAACCCAGCTCAGAGTCTAAGGCCTGGCTCCTTCGCTGAGTCCCACAGCCTCCCAGCATGCGCATGAGCCCTTTAAACTCCAGCAGCTCGCTATGGGTGGATCTGCGGCTATTATTGTTGTTGTGTGTTCATTATCACTGCGGTGCTAAAGGACGTCCTTGATTCAGCTGGGACGCCGACCTCCCCACTGTCGGCGCGCCATCGGTCCTGAAAACTCAGGGCCCGCGCGCCCCGCGCGGCCGCGGCGGAAAAGACAACCCCCGGGGCGCGGGGTTGTCGTGGCGGCGCCCCCTGGAGGCAGTGCTCGGCATTGCCCGACCTGGGGAGGGACGACCCTGAACGCAGCTTCCTCTGAAGCGGTGGCTGGTGGTCAGCACCGGGTAGGCCCCAGTGGCTCCCAGACAGCGGTCCCAGAGGGCAGAGAGAAAGGAGGAAATAAAGAGAAGAACACTTATCAAGTGTCTCTTGTATACCGGGCAAAGGGCTGGGCATTTCCTGCACATTTTCTCATTTAACGCCCACCTAATCTCATTTCCTAGAAGCAGAATCAGTCACGCCTGTAATCCCAGCGCTTTGGAAGGTCGAGGCGGGTGGATCACCTGAGGTCAGGAGTTTGAGACCAGCCCGGCCAACATAGTGGAACTCCGTCTCTACTAAAAATACAAAAACTAGCCGGGCGTGGTGGCGAGTGCCTGTAATCCTAGCTACTCAGGAGGCTAAGGCAGGAGAATTGCTTGAACTCAGGAGGCGGAGGTTGCAGTGAGCTGAGATCCACTGCACTCTAGCCTGGGTGACAGAGTGAGACTTTGTTTCAAAAAAAGAAAAATAGAAGTGGCCGGGCGCTGTGGCTCACCCCTGTAATCCCAGCACTTTGGGGGGCCAAGGTGGGCGGATCACGAGGTGAGGAGATCGAGACCATCCTGGCTAACACGGTGAAACCCCATCTCTACTAAAAATACAAAAAATTAGCTGGGCGTGGTGGTGGGCGCCTATAGTCCCAGCTACTCTGGAGGCTGAGGCAGGAGAATGTCGTGAACCTGAGAGGAGGAGCTTGCAGTGAGCTGAGATGGCGCCACTGCACTCCAGCCTGGGCAACAGAGCGAGACTTGGTCTCAAAAAAAAAAAAAAAGCAGCAGAACCAGGGAGGTTAAGTAATTTGCCCGGAGACACAAAACAAGTCTGTGGCCATGCCTGGGCCCCTTGGGGCTAAGTCTGAGGATGGAAAGGCTGCCAGATTCCCACTAGACTATAAGTCTCTGGAAGTCAAGGTTAATGACAATGATGTGGATAACACATCATTTATTCGTGGAGGCAGTGTATTGAATCTTGGGTGCCACCATTTCCCCTCTGTGTGACTTTGGTCAACTAAGTTGCATAACCTCTCCAAGCCTCAGTTTTCTCATCAGTAAATGGGCTTTATTACAGGCCCCATGTTATAGGGCTGTTCTGAAGATTTATTGCATCAAAGCAGATAAAATGCCTTCTAGCCCAGGCGCAGTGGCTCCGGCCTGTAATCCCAGCACTTTGGGAGGCCCAAGCGGGCAGATCACCTGAGGTCAGGAGTCTGAGACCAGCCTGGCCAACATGGCGAAATCTCCTCTCTACTAAAAATACAAAAATTAGCCAGGCATGGTGGTGGGTGCCTGTAATCCCAGCTAATCGGGAGGCTGAGGCAGGAGAATTGCTTGAATCCAGGAGGTGGAGGTTGCAGTGAGCCAAAATTGCGCCACTGCACTCCAGCCTGGGTGACAGAGCAAGACTCCGTCTCAAAAAAAAAAAAAAAAAAAAAAAATATAGCTAACATCATTTACTAATTTGGCCACTATTTGTTTTTTCTTTTCATTCTTTATTCTCTTCTATTTGTCTTATTCATTACTATACTCTTCATGAACACATCATTTGGCCACTATTTGTTGAAAACCTAAGGACAAGGGACATAGCCATGAAGTCATACAGATATAGGTGTTGCTTTAATGACTTACTGTCTTTGTGTTCTTAGGGTTTAACACATTGTCTGGCCTAACAAATGGTGAAGTGAATGAATGAGCGAGTGAAGACACATGCTGTAGTCAGCCAGCCCCTGGTTGCAGCTTCAGAGAGAGGAAGCAGGAGAAAGGGGAGTTTCAAAAATAATAGTTAATTATTTCTTGTTTTTGTTTTGTTTTGAGACAGAATTTCGCTCTTGTTTCCCAGGCTGGAGTGCAATGGCACGATCTCGGCTCACTGCAACCACTGCCTCCTGGGTTCAAGCGATTCTCCTGCCTCAGCCTTCCGAGTAGCTGGGATTACAGGCATGCACCACCACGCCTGGCTAATTTTGTATTTTTAGTAGAGATGGGGTTTCTCCATGTTGGTCAGGCTGGTCTTGAACTCCCGACCTCAGGTGATCCACCCACCTCGGCCTCCCAAAGTGCTGGGATTACAGGAGTGAGCCACCGCGCCTGGCTGTGTTATCTAATTTTACAGAGAAGAAAACAATTTCCATCAAGTGGAGTGACTTTCCTAAGGTCACACAGCAAGTAAGCGCTCCAAAGCTTGGATTCATACCCTGGCTCTCTAGAAGCAGTAGGTCAAGGCTGGGTGTGGTGGCTCATGCTTGTAATCCCAGCACTTTGGAAGGTCGAGGCTGGAGGATCGTTTGAGTTCAGGAGTTCAAGACCAGCCTGGGCAACATGGTGAGATACCCCTCTATCTGGCTGCGATCTGTACAAAAAATAAAATATTTAGCCAGGTGGGGTGGCACACACCTGTGGTCCCACTGATCATACCACTGCACTCCAGCCTGGGCAAGAGCAAGACTCTGTCTGAAAACAAAAAACAGAAGTTGTGGGTCTGAGGGCCCTGCCAGGGCATCTCTGTACCACCCTCCTCCCACCTCTAGATGGGTTGCTGGAGCTCTTGGCACAAAGAAAGTGAGCAGAGGCCGGGCGTGGTGGCTCATGCCTGTAATCCCAGCACTTTGGGAGGCCCAGGAGAGTGGACTGAAGGTCAAGAGTTCGTGACCAGCCTGGTCAATATGGAGAAACCCCTTCTCTACTAAAAATACAAAAATTAGCCAGGTGTGGAGGCAGGTGCCTGTAATCCCAGCTACTTGGGAGGCTGAGGCAGAAGAATCGCTTGAACCCAGGAGGCAGAGGTTGCAGTGAGCCAAGATCGTGCCATTGCACTCCAGCCTGAGTGACAAGAGCAAGAACGCCGTCTCAAAAAAAAAAAAAAAAAAAGTAAGCAGAATGGCCTCCACCTGCATCAGTAGTAATGGGGAATGTGCTACTCTCAGCTTGGAAAGCAACTCCACTTCCAGTGGCTCACGTGTTGAGCCTCACATTTTACTGCATTTCACAACAATCCTGTGAAGAGGGTGTTAATTACCCATTTTGCTGAGAGGGAGCTGAGGTTCAGGGAGGTTGGCTCCCAGGGTCCTATAGGATCTGCTCTGGGGTCTGGTAGAGACAGTTGCCAAGGCCACGCCTCCCCTGCTGCCCTCCGGTGCCTCTCCACTTCCCAGCTCATCCATCCATTCCTCCCACACGCATGTCCATTCACTCATAGTCCCCTGCCTGCCCCATTCTACAAGCCACAGGAACTACAGTCCTAAGACAGAGGGACCCCTTGGGTGGGGACCCTGCCTGGAGTGGCGCCCAGAAGTCTTCACTCTAGATGAAATTTGTTCACAACTTTTCTGATTCTGGTTTTTGGTGGGGATTTTTTTTTTTTTCTTTTTTTGAGAGAGTTTTGCTCTTGTTGCCCAGGCTGGAGTGCAGTGGCACAATCTTGGCTCATTGCAACCTCCACCTCCCAGGTTCAAGCAGTTCTCCTGCCTCAGCCTCCCAAGTAGCTGGGATTACAGGCATGAGCCACTACACCCAGCCAATTTTTGTATTTTTAGTAGAGACAGGGTTTCACCAGGTTGGCCAGGCTGGTCTCGAACTCCTGGCCTCAGGTGATCCACCTGCCTCAGCCTTCCAAAGTCCTGGGATTACAGGCATGAGCCACCACGCTTGGCTCTAGTTTTTGTATTTTTATTTTATTTATTTATTTATTTTTATTTTTTTGAGACGGAGTCTCGCTCTGTTGTCCAGGCTGGAGTGCAGTGGCACAATCTCGGCTCACTGCAAGCTCCACCTCCCGGGTTCAGGCCATTCTCCTACCTCAGCCTCCCGTGTAGCTGGGACTACAGGTGCCCACCACCACGCCCGGCTAATTTTTGTATTTTTAGTAGAGACGGGGTTTCACTGTGTTAGCCAAGATGGTCTCGATCTCCTGACTTCGTGATCCACCTGCCTCAGCCTCCCAAAGTGCTGGGATTACAGGCATGAGCCACTACGCCCGGCCTAGTTTTTGTATTTTTAGTAGAAAACGGGTTTCACCATGTTGGCCAGGCTGGTCTTGAACTCTTGACCTCAAGTGATCCACCTGCCTTGGCCTCCCAAAGTGCTGGGATTACAGGCGTGAGCCACGGAGCCCAGCCAGTGGGGATTTATTTATGTATGTTTTTGGAGACAGAGTCTCACTTTGTTGCCCAGGCAGTAGGGCATCATGCAGTGGTGCGATCATTGCTTGCTGTAGCCTTGAACTCCTGGACCCAAGCAATATTCCTGCCTCAGCCTCCCTCACACCTGGAATTAGAGGTGTGAGCCACCACACCCAGCTGTGGGGGGTATTTAGAAAGAGTCTCCCTAAGTTATCTGTCCAGGGCCCAGCTTTCTAAGGTTCAGTTTTTATCTTAGCGGTCTCAGCAGGAAACAGGGGCACACTCAAACACTCAGTGTTTGCCAGAAGAGGATTTAATGAAGAGACCATTCACAGAGGTGTGGGCAGGAATGGCAGAGCATCTGGGACTCGCAGTGGTGGAATGGAATCATTACCCCTGGGCCTGAAGGAGCAGGGGAGGGAGCCTTGTTAAGGAACCTGGCCAGAGCTGTACCCATGGGTACAAACCACCCAACAGGAGCCATGGCTTTTGGTGGAGGAATATAGTTACTGCCAAAGTCGCAGGCAGGGAGGGGGCGTAATAAATATCTTTATCTAGGCTGGGTATGATGGCTCACACCTATAATCCCAGCACTTTGGGAGGCTGAGGTGGGTGGATCACCTGAGGTCAGGAGTTTGAGACCAGCCTGGCCAACATGGCAAAATCCTGTCTCTTTGTATTTTGTAAAAATACAAAAATTAGCTGGGTGTGGTAGCACACGCTTGTAGTCCCAGCTACTTGGGTGGTTGAGGCACGAGAATCACTTGAACCCAGGAGGCGGAGGTTGCAATGGGCTGAGATCATGGCACTACACTCCAGCCTGGGTGACAGAGCGAGACTCTGTCCCCCAAAAAATAAAAAATAAAATAAAAATAAATAAATATCTTGATCTCACTATCCTCCCTCTCTGATCTCCTGCCAGGGTCCCCAATTTGGCCAAACCCCACCTGAAACCAGAAGGCAAGGGGGCCCAGGAGAGGCTGGCCGCAGGAGTCAGCTCCAGGACACATAGCTCTGAGAAGGAAGGTTAGGCAAAGAGTAGCCAGCCCAGGGGCCTCTCTCCTCCTGCTGGGTTTGGCTTTGTGGAGGGGCTGAGAGATAAGAGTGGCTGCGCTTGTCCTTTAAAGCAGAGTCTGTGCCTGATTCCTGATTCCAGAACAGCTTTTCTCATCCTTCCAGGCCCAGGTACTTTGTTCACGAGGCCATCCCCAGTCCCAGAGTTAATTTCTCCCATCCATCCCTGGCTTCCCTGGTTCTCAATGTCTATCACATCACTCAGCCCAGTGATTTGGCATTATTTTCTGCATAGGTTTTTCTACCCAGGAGACGGTTCTAGCTTCCTCTACACTGAAAGCTTCTTGCAGGCTTGGGCCAAATAAGGCTGTTTGCTCTGATACAGGGCCCAGCACAGCCCAAGTGCCAATGTTTGCCAAGTGAGCTGAATCTTATGGGCTCACATACCTCACACTGCCTTGCTATATGCAATCTGGGCACATGTGTGTCTGTCTCCCTGAGTAGACTGGGGCTTCTGAGAGGTGAGTGGCCCAGGCCTAGCACACAGCAGGCATCGAATATTGCCTAAATTAGCCTAAGTAAAACTATCCTCCTTTCTTTCATTCATTCAACAATTTTTTTGGAGCTTCCAGATAGCTGAACATATGGAGGTTCCTGGAGGATGGTGTGCCCAGGGAGGGCATGGAAGCTTCTTGCCCCTTCCTCCATAACTCTGCCCTATTCATCTCTTCATCTGTATCCTTTTCAATATCCTTTATAATAAGCCACTAAAGCTAAATATGGCCATGTGACTGAGCTCTGGCAATGGGACACAATCAGAAGTGGTGTGAGGTGAGTGACCCCTCCTTTTTACTTTCATTGGTTAGAATGAGGCATTAGAAGGGAGCTTGGACTGGTCTTGGACAGGTGTGGATTAGGGCCACAGTCTGGAGATGGTGGAAGACGAAGATGTGAGTCTGCATCTTTGGCAGATTGTATTTTCCCAAGATAGAGGCAATACTATATCCCATTCCATAAGCTCTTCTTATACTGTGACTTTGACACACCCTTCCCATTAAAAGGTGGCATCTATGTCCCCTCCCCATGAGCTAGAGGCCCGGGTTTCTGTGACTACCTTGAGCAACAGAATAGGTCAGCAGTGACAGTGTGTAGCTTCCAAGGCTAGCTCAAAAAAATGCCTTTCACTTCTGCCTTGTTCTTTTGGGACATTTACTGTTGGGACTTAGCCACCATGCCATGAGGAAGCACAAGCAACCCGTGGAAAAGCCCATGTGGAGGAGAACCAAGACCCCCAGCCAAATCCCCTGCTGAGCTCCCAGCTGACAGACCACATCAACTTGCCAGCCACATGAGTGAGCTGTCCTGGATGCGAGTTCTGCAGCCTCTGGGCAAGCCACCTCAGCTGATGCCACGTGAAGCAGAAATGAGCTGCCTCCACCAAGCCGTGCCCAAATCACAGATCTGTGGGTAAAATAAATGATTGTTATTGTTATAAAAAACAAAAACAAACAATTTTTTTTAAGGTCCTACTATGTGGTAGTCCCTGTGCTGGGCTCTGGGGACACGGCAGTACACAAGACACATAAAGTCTCTGCCCTCATGGGGCTTCCATTCTAGTGGGGGAAACACAGAAGGAAATAATTGAAAATGAATAGTATTGGCCAGGCGCGGTGGCTCATGCCTGTAATCCTAGCACTTTGGGAGGCCGAGATGGGCGGATCACGAGGTCAGGAGATCGAGACCATCCTGGATAACACAGTGAAACCCAGTCTCTACTAAAAATACAAAAAAATTAGCCGGGCATGGTTGCAGGCACCTGTAGTCCCAGCTACTCTGGAGGCTGAGGCAGGAGAATGACCTGAACCTGGGAGGTGGAGCTTGCAGTGAGCCGAGATCATGCCACTGCACTCCAGCCTGGGCGACAGAGCGAGACTCTGTCTCAAAAAAAAAAAAAAAGAAAGAAAATGAATAATATTGTTGCAGATGTATAAGTGCTGCACAGAAAATAAACAGGGTGACAGGGATAAACAGTAAATGGGGTGAGGCATGGTGGCTCGTGCTTGTAATCCCAGCACTTTGGGAGGCTGAGTCTGGAGGATCCCTTGAGGCCAGGAGTTTGAGATCAGCCTTAACAACATAGTGAGACCCCATCTCTATTAAGTAAAATTTTACAAAACCCAACAAAACAAAACAAAACAGCCTAAAACAAAAAAGTAAATGGGTGGACATTATGGGCAGGGGGTGGTGGGGAAGCTTCAGAGAAGGCCTCTGTGAGATGTGAGCTGAGACCTGAAGGAGAGTAAAAGGTGGGCTGTGAAGAGCTGGAAAGGGTTTTCTAGGCAGAGGGAGCAGCAGAAAAGGCCTGGCTGGGTGTGGTGGCTCACTCCTGTAATCCCAGCACTTTGGGAGGCTGAGGCAAGAGGATTGCTTGAGCCTAGGAGTTTGAGACCAGCCTAGGCAACACAGTGAGACCTCGTCTTTACAAAAAATACAAAAATTATCCAGGTGTGGTGGTGTGCATCTGTAGTTCCAGCTACTCGGGAGGCTGAGATGGGAGGATCACCTGAGCCTGGGAGGTTGAGGCTGCAGTGAACCATGATCGCACCACTGTACTCCTGCCTGGATGACAGAGTGAGACCCTGACTGCAAGAAACAACAGCAACAGAAACAACAACAACAAAGGCCTGGAGGTGGGGAAGTTTCTGGGACCCTGGGGAATTCAGGGTTTCAGCCTAAAGAAGCGCTGAGCAGGAGGGTAGGAGGGGGTCAGAAATTCAGTCCTGGGGACAGCCTAAGGCCAGGTCCTGGGCTGGGAGTTGGAGGGGCAGAGCCAGCTCCTCTGAATGCCACCCTTGCCGCCTGTTGCTTGGTACCACAGCAAACAGAGCCTCTGGCAGGCCTGCCCTTGCTGCCTTAGCTCTCCTCTGGCGGGCAGCAGATGTCAAATGCCCAGCAGCTGAGGCTTCGCCAGCCTCCTCCCCTGGAATAGTTCAGGGGTAAGTCAGAAAATGACCAGCAGCCTCAAAACCTGGCTTTTTCTCGTGCATACCTTACAAGGGTATATTTGGCTGCCCTGGGTGTTAAATCTTCCACCCCCTTGCATTAGACAGAGAAATATAAATATACAGCCACAGGCGGCACACTCAGACGTGAGGATGAATGAACATTCATCAATCTCCAGTCACGCACAAGCACACAGAGTCACACGCGGGACCATACGCATGCCCCCCACACACAGTCAAAACCGCCAGCCCCACAAAGACACTCCACCATGGCACAATCACCACACACATTCACCCTGAGATCACACAATCACACATCCACATGCTCACACACAGACATGTACCCCACAATCACCGCAGAGTCACACAGGGGCACACAAGCCCACACACATTCAACACCACGGCATGCTTCCCCCACCGGCCTCCCAGGCACCCCAGCCCCTGGGGCTTGTTATGGTGCCGGCATTCTTCTGCGATTGAGTCAAAGACCTCCCCAGACAGGGTGGCTAAGTGGAAAAAGGAATCCGAAGGAAGAACGCCTGAAGCCCAGGTCTGGGAAGGGGCCCAGCAGCTTCTCTCTTGGGGAGAAAGACGTCAGTGCTGATTTGACCCTGACACTAGTGGGCTGAGGACGTGGGGGGAGGTACGTCTTGAAGTTGACAGAAGTGGGCTGAGTGGGGTGACAGGTGGAGCAGGGGAGAGACCCCAGGAAGCCTCAAAGGGTGGGGCAGAAAGTGGGGTTAAATATGGACGCAATGTGATAGGCGTAAACTCCTCCGCAGTCCTCCCTAACCCCAGCCACCCAGCCCGCCCCCAGGCTCCAGGCTGTCCCCAAATGCGCGGGGTGTGGCCGTGAACCCTCCTCCCCGGCCGCGCCCTGCCCCGCCTTCACGACAGCTGCCGGGGACAGCCCGGAGTGCCCAGAGGGTGGCTGCGGCCTTTCCCCTCGTGGGTGGGGACCAGAGGGCGCTAAGCGGCGGCGGACACCCCCAAACACTCGCGGGAGAGGGGTGCTGGCTCCCTTTGAGCAGCCCGCCCAACCCTGCCCCCACCCTCCCAGGCTGGACAGGGAAGGTGCTCCCTGGGGCTTCAGACCCCCCTTCTGACTCGCCCTGCAACGGGACCCCACGAAAGGAAGGGTGGAGAGAAGGTTCGGGAAGACCAGGGGGCTGGGAGGTTAGGAAAGGCCGCTCCAGGCCCCCGTTCCCACCCCCGCCCCAGGCTGGTCCGGGAGGGGCAGCCTCTCCCCGCCCCCAGGTCCGCGCGGCCGCTCCCTCCCCCCGCGGCAGGAGCCCCGGCCAAGTGGGCGCGCCCGGCCCTGGCCCGGCCGGGATCCGGTGTCGGCTGCAGCTGGCAGTGCGGCGGGCGCGGGCGCCGGAGCGAGGGGCCCGCGGGCCCGGCTATTAATAACGCGGCCGCCAGCCCGGGGTCGCGCAGCCATGGCCAGCCCGGAGCCCCGGCGCGGCGGGGACGGCGCCGCCCAAGCCGCGAGGTAGGACCGTGCCGGGCCCGCGTCGCCGCCCCCCTGGGGAGGGGGTGCTGCTGGACGGGTTCCCTTTCCCCCCGACCGCGGGCGTCTTTCGCCTGTCTAGGGGTAGCGGTCCAGCCGGGGTGGGGCACTGGAGCCGCCTCCTGAGGGGACATCGGGGAGTCGGGCCGTCCCGGGGTCCTGGCACCTCCGTTTGTCTGTGGCTTTTTATAATACCCCTCCCCCTCCCGGGGCTACATGAAAATTAACCCTTCCAGGCCAGTGGGCATCCACCGCTCAAGTGCCATTTGGCCCATAGCAGCCAAAGACACTTCTCGCTTGCCTTCATTCCTCCCTGCAAATGTCAGTTGGAGACAGAGGCCTCCCCTGCTGAATTGGCTGTGTGGAAGCCACTTGGTGCAAGGCTGTGCATCTGCCAGCTTGAAGTTAAGAGTCTGTCAGGGCTTGTTCTCTCCGGTCTGGCCTGGGTTGGGTGGGGGAAGGGTCCAGGGGCCCTCCCCACTATCCCTGCTGGCAGGGCACAACTGATTAGTGGGGGAAGGGACCTGTGGCTGAGGGGTTTGGGGTGAGGGGTATTTCTGTCCCAGGTCATACTGTGGCTCTGGGACTTCCCAGTGTACCAAGAGGTGAGGGTGCAAATACACACCTCCTGATACCCCTTCACTGTCACACAGGGGCACAAAGCTGAGCGGTCTCACACACACACACTCGCCCATACTGCTGTCCACACCTACAGCTACAGTCAGACAGACGGACTCTTGCCTGCACAATGTCACATGCACTCCCAGCCACATCCCTGGACAGGGTTGGAGAGCTGTGCGGTTCTCTGGGGACAGGGACAGAGTGGCAGAGGCAGGCTGCCCAGGGCCCAAGGAAGCCCGAGGTCAGGGGCCCCAGCTAAGCTGGCTTCCTCTCCTCTGAGCCTCCTGTCATCTGCTTCTTTCCCTCCTCTCTCTGTTTAAAAGAGGCGGCTGTGTGAGGGCAGCACCCAGCAGAGGCCTGGCACCATGGGTGGGGTGGTGGAGGCAACATGATGTGTGCTAACAGCACAGCTTGGAGGTCAGGAGGCCTGGGTTTTACTTCCAGCTTTGCCATTCGACCTTGGGCAGATTTCCTCCTTGGAGTTCATCTGGTTTCTGCCTGTCTGCCCTTACAGAGCCCCACCCTAGGATATAGAGCAGAATGAGAACTCTGCTTGTCCTTAGGAAACTCACTATCAGGGAGACAGACACATGTACTTCTGTAACTGGAGCAATAAGTGTGAAGATGTGCTGCATACAGAGTGCCCTGAGAACACACATGGGGCTGTCTGGGAGATACTTTATGGAAGAGATGAAGTTTGAGCAGGGCTTGAAGGATGAGTCGAAATTTGTTAGGTAGATAGAAGTATATTGTGGGCCGGGCGCAGTGGCTCACGCCTGTAATCCCAGCACTTTGGGACGATGAGGTGTGCGGATCACCTGAGGTCAGGAGTTCAAGACCAGCCCAGCTAACATGGTGAAACCCTGGCTCTACTAAAAATACAAAAATTAGCCAGGCGTGGTGGCATGTGCCTGTAATCCCAGTTACTTGGGAGGCTGAGACAGGAGACTTGCTTGAACCCAGGAGGCAGAGGCTGCAGTGAGCGGAGATCACACCATTGCACTCCAGCCTGGGCAACAAGAGTGAAACTCCAACTCAAAAAAAAAAAAAAAGTATATTGTGACTGCTGCATGCCAGGCTTTTTATATGTGCTGTAGTTACCTCTTTTGGACCTCACGCCTATCCTAGGAGAGTGGTAAATACTGCAGGCCTTCTCCAGCCTCCACCACTTACAACAGTTGTGGAACCTTGTGTGAGTTCTTTACTCTGTGCATTGGCTTCCTCATCTATAAAATGGAGATAACAGATGAAGATTCTTTCTTTCTTTTTTTTTTTGAAACAGAGTCTCGCTCTTGTTGCTCAGGCTGGAGGGCAATGGCGCAATCTCAGTTCACTGCACCCTCTGTCTCCCAGGTTCAAGCGATCCTCCTGCTTCAGCCTCCCGAGTAGCTGGGATTACAGGCACGCGCCACCATACCCAGCTAATTGTTTGTATTTTTAGTGGAGACGGAGTTTCACCATGTTGGCCAGGCTGGTCTCAAACTCCTGACCTCAGGTGATCCACCCGCCTCGGCCTCCCAAAGTGCTGAGATTACAGGCGTGAGCCACCGTGCCCAGCCAATGGATGATGAGGATTCTATAAATGAGTATTCATGTAAAATGCCTAGAATAATCTTGAACACGGTGAAGTCATTCCAAGGTGGGCGGCTTGGCACGAGAATGATGAAAGGGCCGTCTGCTAGGAAAGCAGGGACTGTTGAATGTCAGAGTGGGTTTGGTTGGCTGAGCAGGTGCATCCTTCCTGGCCCTGGCTCTAGGAGCTCTGCCTTCCCAGGTAGTACAGGGTTGTTCTCTAGTTAGGTGGTTTTTGAGAAGCTGCATTTCTCAGCTGGACACTGTGGGCTTAGAGTAGGAGGTGTAAAAAGTTAATGCAAGCTCTAGGATGTCAAGCATTGGGTGGGTTGCAGGAATAATGTGAGAGGAAGCTAAAAAAGGTATGTTTTGGGGCCGGGTGCAGTGGCTCATGCCTGTAATCCCAGCACTTTGGGAGGCAGGCGGATCACGAGGTCAGGAGTTCGAGACCAGCCTGGCCAAGATGGTGAAACCCTGTCTCTGCTAAAAATACAAAAAATTAGCCAGGCATGGTGGTGGGCGCCTGTAGTCCCAGCTACTCTGGAGGCTGAGGCAGAGAACTGCTTGAACCCAGGAGGCGGAGGTTGCAGTGAGCCGAGATTGCACCACTGCACTCCAGCCTGGGCAAGAGAGCCAGACTCTGGCTCAAAAAAAGAAAAAAAAAAAAGATAAGTTTGGGCCACATTGTTAAGGACCTTGAAACCATGCGTAGCAATTTCGGTATTTATTGGTGAAGTGGAGCAATAGTTCACTCTGTGTTGTAGCAAGTTAACTGTGGTGGTGTAGAGAATAGATTGAGGTGAGGAGAGGAGGAAGTCCTTTTAGAAGACCAGGACAAAAGTGCCAGTGAGACATGATGACTTGTAGTAGGGCCCTGATAGTGGGATGCTGAAGAGGGGGATGGAGACCGTAGTCTTTCTAAGATAGAAAGGTCACTTTTTGGCCGGGCACGGTGACTCGTGCCTGTAATCCCAGCACTTTGGGAGGCCGAGGCTGGTGGATCACGAGGTCAGGAGATTGAGACCATCCTGGCCAACATGGTGAAACCCTGTCTCTACTAAATACACAAAAGTTAGCCGGGCGTGGTGGCAGGCACCTATAGTCCCAGCTACTCAGGAGGCTGAGGCAGGAGAATCACTTGAACCCAGGAGGAGGAGGTTGCAGTGAGCTGAGACCGCACCACTGCACTCCAGCCTGGGCGACAGAGTGAAACTCCATCTCAAAAAAAAAAAAGAAAAGAAAAGTCACTTCTCAGTGAACTGGCTATACAGGGGAGGGAAAGAACTGTCTGAAGATTTCTTGCCTGTGGCTGGATGTGGTGGCTCATGTCTGTAATCCCAGAACTTTGGGAGGTCTAGGTAGGAGGATTGCTTGAGCTCAGGAGTTTGAGACCAGCCTGAGCAACATAGTGAGACTTCATCTCTACAAAAAGTTAAAAAATTAGCGGGTGTGGTGCTATGTGCCTGTAGTCCTGGCTACCTGGGAGGCTGAGGCAGGAGGATGGCTTGAGCCAGGGAGGTTCAGGCTGTAGTGAGCTATTGATCATGCCACAGTACTCAGGCCTGGGCGACAGAGGGAGACTCCATCTCAAAAAAAAATAAATAAATAAAGACAAAAACAAAAAAACAGAAACAGGAAAGACCAAAGCTATTTGCATTTGAGGGGCAAAGCAGCAAGAGAGCCCTCCCCAGTGGGAACTGACTGAGCTGGCAGGCAATAGGCAGCTGGGTCAAAGAGCTCAGATGTCGGAATGATAGAATCTGACTTCAAGAGCGTTTGACAGGCTAGAAGGGTGGGCCAGTTCTAACAAGATGAACTTTTACAGAAACAAGAAATGTTGCTTACAAGCACTTGGTATGAAAACCTTTTTTTTTTGGATACAGAGTTTGCTTTTGTTGCCCAGGCTGGAGTGCGGTGGCGCAATCTCGGCTCACTGCAAGCTCCACTTCCCAGGTTCACACCATTCTCTTGCCTCAGCCTCCCGAGTAGCTGGGACTACAGGGCGCCCGCCACCACGCCTGGCTAATTTTTTTGTACTTTTAGTAGAGACGGGGTTTCACTGTGTTAGCCAGTATGGTCTCGATCTCCTGACCTCATGATCTGCCTGCCTCAGCCTCCCAAAGTGCTGGGATTACAGGCGTGAGCCACTGTGCCTGGCCTGGTTTTTGTTTTTGTTTTTTTTTGAGATGGAGTCCCGGTCTGTCGCCCAGGCTGTGGTGTGATCTCGGCTCACTGCAACCTCTGCCTCCCAGGTTCAAGCGATTCTCGTGCCTCAGCCTCCCGAGTAGCTGAGATTACAGGCATGCACCATCATGTCCTGCTAAGTTTTGTATTTTTAGTAGAGATGGGGTTTCACCATGTTGGCTAGGCTGATCTCGAACTCCTGAGCTCAGGTGATCCAGCCGTCTTGGCCTCCCAAAGTGCTGGCATTACAGGCGTGAGCCATCTCACCCAGCCCTGGGGCACTGCTTTTGATACCCATCCCAATTTCTAGCTCTTGGGGAACTTAAGAATAAAGGTAAGTTAAAAAAAAATCCTCAAGAGAGTGACAGTCTGAAACTGTCATTTGTGTCACAAGGATATGACACAAATGAAGAGGGCACTGGAAACCTGGACATGTATGGAATAACAAAGATAAGCTGTTTTTTTTTTTTTTTTTTTTGACAGGGTCACTGTTGCCCAGGCTGGGGTGCAGAGTGGTGCAATCATGGCTCAGCACAGCCTCAACCTCCCAGGCTCAGGTGATTCTCCCACCACAGCCTCCCAAGTATCTGGGACTACAGGTGTGCACCATCATGCCCAACTAATTTTTTGTATTTTTTTGTAGAGATGGGGTTTTGCCATGTTGCCCATGCTGGCCTTAAACTCCTGGACTCAAGAGGTCTTGGCCTCCCAAAGTGCTGGGATTACAGACATGAGCCACCGCACTTCACCATGGTTATCTTTTTTTTTTTTTGAGACGGAGTTTCGCTGTTGTTGCCCAGGCTGGAGTGCAATGGTGCGATCTGTCTCACTGCAACCTCCGCCTCAGAAGTTCAAGAGATTCTCCTGCCTCAGCCTCCCGAGTATCTGGGATTACAGGCATGCACCACCATGCCCGGCTAATTTTGTATTGTTAGTAGAGACAGGGTTTCTCCATGTTGGTCAGGCTGGTCTTGAACTCCCGACCTCAGGTGATCCGCCTGATTCGGCCTCCCAAAGTGCTGAGATTACAGGTGTGAGCCACCGCGCCTGGCCAACCATGGTTATCTTTAAGTGTTTAGATAACTTACATAGAAAAGAAGGTAGAAATATCTGATCCTAGAAGGAAGAATCAGGTAAATCCAGTGGCTAAAAGTTACAAGGAAGGGCTGGGCGTGGTGGCTCAACGCCTGTAATCCCAACACTTTGGGAGGCTGAAGAGGGCGGATCACTTGAGGTCAGGAGTTTGAGACCAGCCTGGCCAACATGGTAAAACCCCATCTCTACTAAAAATACAAAAATTAGCTGAGTGTGGTGGCACGTGTCTGTAGTCCCAGCTACCTGGGAGGCAGAGGCTGAAATGGCACCACTGCACTCCAGCCTGGGTGACAGAGCAAGACTCCATCTCAAAGAAAAAAAAAAGTTACAAGGAAGGTTTTACCTCAACGTTATAATTTTATTAGAACTGGACTGGGCGCAGTGGCTCACGCCTATAATCCCAGCACTTTGGGAGTCCGAGGCAGGCAGATCATGAGGCCAGGAGTTTGAGAACAGCCTGACTAACATGGTGAAACCCCATCTCCACTAAAAATACAAAAATTAGCCGGGCATGGTGGCGTGTGCCTGTAATCCCAGCTACTCAGGAGGCTGAGGCAGGAGAATCACTTGAACCCAGGAGGCGGAGGTTGCAGTGAGCCAAGATCGCACCACTGCACTCCGGCCTGGCAACAGAGCAAGACTCCGTCTCAAAAAAAAAAAAAAAAAAAAAAAAGGCATGGTGGTGCTACTTGGGAGGCTGAGTCAAGAGAATCGCATGAACTGGGGGACAGAGGTTGCAGTGAGCCGAGATCACGCTACTGCACTCCAGCCTGGGCAATAGAGCAGGACTCCATCTCAAAAAAAATATATATTTATTATAATTGTGGAACAAACAGTGGTGCCTCAGGTATGTCGAGTCCTTGGAGCTGCATAAGCAGAGACCATATGGTGATGTCGCTGGGATGCTGGCAGGGGATCTACACAGTGGTTGGGTGTAGAGGGGTGGATTGACAGAGTGGAGGGAGCAGACGAGTGGCTGCTGACATCTAAGAACCTGAGGTAGTCTAGGCCCGTGGCTGCTGGCTCCAGAATTGCACCATCCTGGGATTGTGGCTGCCCTTTCACTTTCAATCATTTCTTTTTCAGGAAAACAAGAGCAGAGGCCAATTCTCCTCTTCCAAAGAACTCTGAATCCCTAAATGAGGCAGAAGCCTTGAACCCAGAAGTTATTGTATCTTCAGAGGGGTCCTTAAACCTCGAAGACATCCTCTACCTGGAGGACACAGGTGACCTTGATGAGACACTCTATGTGCAAGAGACTGAGAAGGCAGAGGAGGTCCTGTATATTGAGGAGGCCATGCAGCCAGATGAGGCTCTGCATGTGGAGGAGCCTGGGAATCCAGAGGAGACAGTGTGTGTGGAGGAAACCATGGAGCCAGATCGGATACAGTTTGTGGAGGGGCCCGTGGAGCCAGGAAAGCCCACAAGCCCAGAGCAGGTTGTTTATGAGGGAGAGACAGTTACAAGGGCGGAGAAATGTAACCCTGAGGAGAGCCTTAGAGCTGAGGAGAGCCTCAGAGCCAAGCCGAGCCCCAGCATGGAGGAGAACCTGAGCATAGAGGACCTGGAATTGCTAGAGGGGCGTTTCCAGCAGTGTGTCCAAGCTGTGGCCCAGCTGGAAGAGGAGAGGGATCAGCTCATCCATGAGCTTGTATTGCTCCGGGAACCAGCCCTGCAGGAGGTACAGCAAGTCCATCAAGACATCCTGGCTGCCTACAAGCTCCATGCCCAAGCAGAGCTGGAGAGAGATGGCCTAAGGGAGGAGATCCGGCTGATCAAGCAGAAGCTTTTCAAAGTGACGAAGGAATGTGTGGCCTACCAATACCAGCTGGAGTGCCGCCAGCAGGATGTGGCTCAGTTTGCCGATTTCCGGGAAGTGCTGACTACGAGGGCAACCCAGCTCTCAGAGGAACTGGCCCAGCTCCGGGATGCCTATCAGAAGCAGAAGGAGCAGCTGCGGCAACAACTAGAAGCCCCTCCAAGCCAGAGGGATGGGCACTTTCTCCAGGAAAGCCGGCGACTCTCTGCCCAGTTTGAAAATCTCATGGCAGAGAGCCGCCAGGACCTGGAGGAGGAGTATGAGCCTCAGCTCCTGAGGCTCCTAGAGAGGAAAGAAGCTGGGACCAAAGCTCTGCAGAAAACCCAGGCTGAGATCCAGGAGATGAAGGAGGCTCTGAGACCCCTGCAAGCAGAGGCCCGGCAGCTCCGCCTGCAAAACAGGAACCTGGAGGACCAGATCGCACTTGTGAGGCAAAAACGAGATGAAGAGGTGCAGCAGTACAGGGTAGGCCCATTGGGCATGAAAGGAACTGAGGTCTTTTAACCTGGGGAAAGAGTGGCCAGAGTCCAAGGTCTTTGGGGCTGAAAGATAGTGTCACATGTAGGAAGAAAAATTTGTTCTTTGGGGCCACGCAATTCTTTTCTCCATTCTTCCTTCATTCAGGCCCATGCTAGGGACTAGAAGTTATCTGCACTCTGTTGTTTTTTTTTTTTGAGATGGAGTCTCGCTCTGTCGCCCAGGCTAGAGTGCAGTGATGCGATCTCAGCTCACTACAAGCTCTGCCTCCCGGGTTCACGCCATTCTCCTGCCTCAGCCTCCTGAGTAGCTGGGACTACAGGTGCCTGCCACCATGTCCGGCTGTTTTTTTGTAATTTTAGTAGAGTTGGGGTTTCACTGTGTTAACCAGGATAGTCTGGATCTCCTGACCTCGTGATCCGCCTGCCTTGGCCTCCCAAAGTGCTGGGATTACAGGCGTGAGCCACTGCGCCCGGCCTGCACTCTGTTTTTTTGCGACAGGGTCTTGCTGTCACTTAGGCTGGTGCAGTGGCATGATCACAGCTAACTGCAGCCTCGACCTCTCAGGTTCAAGCGATCCTCCCACCTCAGCCTCTTGAGTAGCTGGGACCACAACTGTGTACCAACATGCCCAGCTAATTTTTTCTTTTTTTGAGACAGGTGCAATCTTGAGGGCTCACTGCACCTCAACCTCCTGGGCTCAAGCGATCCTCCTGCCTTAGCGCCCCCAAGCAGCTGGGACTACAAATGTGTGCCACCATACCTGGCTAATTTTTTGTAGAGACAGGGTTTCACCATGTGGCCCAGGCTGGATTTGAACTCCTCAGCTCAAGCTATCCGCCTGCCTTGGCCTCCCAAAGAGCTAGGATTATAGGTGTGAGCCACCGCGGCCGGCCAATTTTTGTATTTTTTGTAGACAGGGTTTTGCCATGTTGCCCAGGCTGGTCTTGAAATCCTGGGCTCAAGTACTTTTAATGGCAAAAGCTGCAATTAATTTTGCACCAACCTTAATAGAATCCTCTAATCTTCACTTTCCTTTTATGTGCATTTGTCTCCATCTCTCTTGCATTCAAGTTATTTCTGATTAAGTGTGAGCCAGTTCTAATCCCTTTTTAGAACAGAGTGGGATATAAATACTAAGTGAATAAACAATTACGTAGTCCCTCCTAGACTGTGAACTTTCAGAAGGTAGGGAATACATTTTACTTATTGTTGTATTACTCTCTGCTACTCAAGGCTCAGAGCACATGTGCTGCTGGGCACTAATAAGAAGACTGTAGTGTGGTGCTCTAAGCAGTACTTTAATCTTTTGAAACACTGATTCCTTTGGATAAACTTAAAAATCTGTGTCCTCCCAGAGATTCTGATATGCCCTTAAGGGAACAAGTTTCCCTGTTAAAATGGCTGCATTCACTTCACTGAAGATTTTGTCAAGCTTTCTGTAGTTTGTATTATGAAAACACTCTGGCTGGGAGCGGTGGCTCATGCCTGTAATCCCAGCACTTTGGTTGGGAGGCTGAGGTGGGTGGATCACAAGGTCAGTAGTTTGAGACAAGCATAGCCAATATGGTGAAACCCCATCTCTACTAAAAAGACAAAAATTAGGGGGGCATGGTGGCACACACCTGTAGTCCCAGCTACTTGGGAGGCTGAGGCATGAGAATCGCTTGAACCCGGGAGGCGGAGGTTGCAGTGAGCTGAGATTGCACCACTGCACTCCAGCCTGGGTGACAGAGTGAGACTCCGTCTCAAAAACAAAAACAAACAAACAAAAATCACTGTGGTTTTTGGGGTCATAATACTGAATGTTTTTTATTTTATTTTTATCTTTATTTATTTATTTATTTATTTTTGAGACGGAGTCTTGCTCTTTCACCCAGGCTGGAGTGCACTGGACCAATCTCGGTTCACTGCAAACTCCACCTCCAGGGTTCAAGCAATTCTCGTTTCAGCCTCCTGAGTTGCTGGGACTACAGGTGCCTGCCACTGCACCCAGCTAATTTTTTGTATTTTAGTAGAGATGGGGTTTCACCATGTCGCCCAGGGTGGTCTCAAACTCCTGAGCTTAGGCAGTCCACCCGCCTCGGCCTCCCAATTATTTTTACAGAGTCTCGCTCTGTCACACAGGCTGGAGTGCAGTGGAATGCAGTGGCACGATCTCAGCTCACTGCAACCTCTGCCTCCTGGGTTCAAGCAATCCTCCTGCCTCAGCCTCCCACGTCACTGGGACTGCAGACCTGTGCCACCATGCCCAGCTAATTTGTGTATTTTAGTAGAGATGGGGTTTCACCATGTTGGTCAGGCTGGTCTCGAATGCCTGACCTCAGGTGATCCACCGGCCTCAGCCTCCCAAACTGTTGGGATTACAGGCGTAAGTCACCACGCCCAGCAGTAATACTGAATGTTTTTAAACTCTTCATATTCCCCTTACCCTATTTTTTAAAAAATTGGTTCACAGTCTAGTGAAAAGTCATTTATTTAGCATCAATACTATCCTTAACAGCCAATACTCAGACAGACATTACATTAATAGTTGTATCTCAGGGAAGAAAGTAATAGGTGATTTATGAGAGGTGCAGGTAAAAGGGCTGTGGGATAGATTATTATTATTATTATTTTTTGAGACGGAGTCTGTCACTCTTGCCCAGGCTGGAGTGCCGTGGCACTCAGCTCACTGCAAGCTCTGCCTCCCAGGTTCACGCCATTCTCCTGCCTCAGCCTCCCGAGTAGCTGGGATTGCAGGCTCCCGCCACCACGCCAGGCTAATTTTTTGCAGTTTTAGTAGAGACGGGGTTTCACTGTGTTAGCCAGGATAGTCTCGATCTCCCGATCTTGTGATCCACCTGCCTCGCCTCTCAAAGTGCTGGGATTACAGACATGAGCCACCGCGCCCTGCCGGGATAGATTTTTTAGGCACTGGTTAAATCAGAGAACTCTTCATGAAAAAAGAGGTGGAATTTGAGCTAGGTATGAAAGTATAGGGAGAATCTAGACCAGTGCTGCCCAACGGAAATATAATGCAAGTCACATAAATAATTATAAATTTTCTAATAGCCACATTAAAATAGGCAAAGATTCAGCTGAGCTAAGCCTGAGGGGAGCAGGGGAGAAAATATATAGGTAAAATTAATTTAAATACATTTTATCTAACTCAACATATTTGAAATATAATTAGTAACTTGGCTGCAGGTGACAAGCTTGAGTTTTGGACTTTATTCAGTAGTCTGCTGCATCATTAAAGGGATTTAATCAGGGAAGTAACATGATTGCCTTGCTACTTTTTTTTCTTTTCTGAGATGGAGTCTCCCTCTGTCACCCATGCTGGAGTGCAGTGGCACGATCTCGCCTTGCTGCAACCTCCACTTCCCAGGTTCAAGCGATTTTCCTGCCTCACCCTCCCAAGTAGCTGGGATTACAGGCGCCTAACACCATGGACCTGGCTAATTTTTTTTTTAGTCGGAGTCTCTTCTATCGCCTAGGCTGGAGTGCAATAGCGTGATCTCGGCTCATTGCAACCTCTACCTCCCGGGTTCAAGCAGTTCTCTTGCCTCAGCCTCCCGAGTAGCTGGGACTACAGGTGCACACTGCCACGCCTGGCAAATTTTTTTTTTTTTGAGGAGTCTCGCTCTGTCACCCAGGCTGGAGTGCAGTGGCATGATCTGGGCTCACTGCAACCTCTGCCTCCTGGGTTCAAGCGATTTTCCTGCCTCAGCCTCCCAAGTAGCTGGGACTACAGGTGCATGCCACCATAGCTGGCTAATTTTTTGTATTTTTATTAGAGACAGTGTTTCACCATGTTAGCCAGGATGGTCTTGATCTCCTGACCTCATGATCCACCCGCCTTGGCTTCCCAAAGTACTGGGATTATAGGTGTGAGTCACCAAGCCCGGCCAATTTTTTGTATAGTAGGGATGGGGTTTCACCGTATTGCCCAGGCTGGTCTTGAACTCCTGAGCTCAGGCAGTCTGCCTGCCTTGGCCTCTCAAAGTGCTGGGATTACAGGCATGAGTCACCATGATCGGCCCTAATTTTTGTGTTTTTGGTAGAGATGAAGTTTTACCATGTTAGCCAGCTGGTCTCAAACTCCTGACCTCAGGTGATCTGCCTGGCTCGGCCTCCCAAAGTGCTGGGATTACAGGCTTGAGCCACTGCCTGCCTCTCTACTTTTTTTTTTTCCTTTGGAGATGGAGTCTTGCTCTGTCACCCAGGCTAGAGTGCAGTGGCATGATCTTGGCTCACCGAAATCTCCACCTCCTGGGTCAAGCGATTCTCCTGCTTCAGCCTCCTGAGTAGCTGGGATTACAGATGCCCGCCACCAGGCCCCGCTAATTTTTGTATTTTTAGTACAGATGGGGCTTCACCATCTTGGCCAGGTTGGTCTTCAACTCCTGACCTCGTGATCCACCCGTCCCGGCCTCCCAATGTGCTGGGATTACAAGAAGTACTGGTGGCAGGATATAAAGTGGGCTAGAGATGCAGAGCAATGGAGAATAATTAGAAAGCTACTCTAAGGAAGAGGTTAAGATGGTTTCAGATTTGACGATTTGTGTATCTTCCCAAGGATTGTTTTCCAAAGATAATCTTATGACACAAAGTTTTAAAAAGAATATTCAGAAGTCTGTCTATCTAATCTCTATCAAATGAATCTTTCTCTTTCTATTGAGAGGAAGTCTTGGTCTTCCTGCCTCAGCCTCCCGAGTTGCTGAGATTACAGGTGTGAGCCACCTTGTCTGGCCTGAAACACTCTTGGTAGTATAATAGCTTCTCTTGTTGCTATACCATCATTAAAGTAGGAAGCAAGGTCTGAAGGACCTAATTTTTCTTTCTGAAATGGCTTCCTAAACTGTTTGCTAAAGTTCTATTTCATCAACTTACTTTTTTTTTTTTTTTTTTTGTGACGGCGTCTCGCTCTGTTGCTAGGCTGGAGTGCAGTGGCACAATCTTGGCTCACTGCAACCTCCGCCTCCCGGGTTCAAGCGATTCTCCTGCCTCAGCCTCCCGAGTAGCTGGGACTACAGGCTCACGCCACCACGCCCAGCTAATTTTTGTATTTTTAGTAGAGATGGAGTTTCAACATGTTGACCAGGATGGTTTCGATCTCCTGACCTTGTGATCCGCCCGCCTCGGCTTCCCAAAGTGCTGGGATTACAGGAATGAGCCACCGCGCCCAGCCTATCAGCTTACTTCTTAAGAGTGTCCCTTTAATCCTTAGGCTGCACTCTACTCTTAACGTTGCCTCTATTATCACCTTCATCAATTCATTCAACAGTTTCTAAGTGCCTAATTACCGTGGGCCAGGCAGTGAGCTATGTGCTGGCAATAGCAATTAGAAATAGTATGTGTGGCCGGGCGCAGTGGATCACGAGGTCAGGAGTTCAAGACCAGCCTGGCCAAGATGGTGAAACCCCATCTCTGCTAGAATTACAAAAAAATTAGCCAGGCATGCTGGTAGGCGCCTGTAATCCCAGCTACTCAGGAGGCTGAGGCAGAATAGCTTGAACCTGGGCAGCAGAGGTTGCAGTGAGCTGAGATTGTGCCACTGCACTCCAGCCTGGGTGACAGTGACTCACCTCAAAAAAAAAAAAAAAAAAAAAAAAGCCAGATGCGGTGGCTCACGCCTGTAATCCCAGCACTTTGGGAGGCTGAGGTGGGTGGATCACAAGGTCAAGAGATCGAGACCATCCTGGCCAACATGGTGAAACCCCGTCTCTACTAAAAAATACAAAAATTAGCTGGGCATGGTGGCATGTGCCTGTATTCCCAGTTCTCGGGAGGATGAGGCAGGAGAATTGCTTGAACCTGGGAGGCAGAGGTTGCAGTGAGCTGAGACTGCGCCACTGCGCTCCAGCTTGGCAACAGAGCAAGACTCCATCTCAGAAAAGAAAAAAAAAGAAATAGTGTGTGTGTTGCGGGGTAGGGGTAATGCTCCTACCCTCAAAGAGTTTGTATTCCAGAGGCCGGGCGCGGTGGCCCATGCCTGTGATCCCAGCACTCTGGGAGGCAGAGGCGAGCAGATCATGAGGTCAGGAGATCGAGACCATCCTGGCTAACACGATGAAACCCTGTCTTGCTAAAAATACAAAAAATTAGCCGGGTGTGGTGGTGCATGCCTGTAATCCCAGCTACTCGGGGGCTGAGGCAGGAAAATTGCTTGAACCCGCAAGGTGGAGGTTGAGATCGCGCCACTGCACTCCAGCCTGGGTGACGGAGACTCCGCCTTAAAAAAAAAAAAAGTTTGTACTCCAGAAGGAAGCATAACAGACAAAATGAACATATTTCGTAAAATCTAAGCACTGTTGATTTTAACATGCATCCTGATTGGAGATGTTAAAATGTGACAGTCTTGGAATCAATTAAACATATTTCAATGTTATAAGCACTGTAACAGCTGTAGTGATAAGGCACTGTCCTGATGAAAACAGGCATGACTACCCCAGCCTGGGCAAACGAGGGGACATTTCATAGATCAACAATAGCTAGTATGTACTTGAAGTTCTTTACAGAAAATAATTCCTTTAGTCCTTACATCTCTATGAGTTAGGTATAAGGCATTTGAAAAATAAGAAGACAGAGGTAAGGCAGAGCAGTGATTTGCCCAGGGTTAGGCAGCTTGAGAGTGATGGAGCGAGGATGTAACTCCTGAACAACCTAGCTTGAGTCCATACTCAGGCTCTTCAAGATGCTGGAGCTGAACCTTAAGAATGAATTCATGCCGGGCGCAGTGGCTCACACCTGTAATCCTAGCACTTTGGGAGGCTGAGGCAGGTGGATCACCTGAGGTCAGGAGTTCAAGACCAACCTGACCAATATGGTGAAACCCCGTCTCTACTAAAAATACAAAAATTAGGCCGCCTGTAGTCCCAGCTACTTGGGAGGCTGAGACAGAAGAATCGCTTGAACCCAGGAGCCGGAGGTTGCAATGAGCCAAGATGGTGCCAGTACACTCTAGCCTGAGCGACAGAGCAAGACTCCACCTCAAAAAAAAATAAAATAAAATAAAATAATAATAATAATAATTATTCACTGGGCAGGTAAGGGAGAGGTCTTCCAGACAGAGGGAACAGCTCATACAAAAGCATGGAAACACAAAAAGACATGTTTTGGGAAGTGAGCTTAGTGGTGGAATCATAAGGAATGTAACAACTAGATCCAGCTGAAACTAAACTTTTTTTTTTTTTTGAGACGGAGCCTCACTCTGTCTCCAGGCTTGAGTGCAGTGGCGCAATCTTGGCTCACTGTAACCTTTGCCTCCCGGGTTCAAGCAATTCTCGTGCCTCAGCCTCCCGAGCAGTTGGGACTACAGGTGTGTGCCACCATGCCCAACTAATTTTTCTATTTTTAGTAGAGATGGGGTTTCACCACGTTGGCCGGGATGGTTTTGATCTCATGACCTCGTCATCCGCTTTGGCCTCCCAATGTGTTGGGATTACAGGCATGAACCACCGTGCCTGGCCTACTAAACACTTTTATGTATTTTTTTTTTGAGATGAAGTCTCGTTCTTGTCCCCCAGGCTGGAGTGCAATGGCGCGATCTCGGCTCATTGCAACCTCCGCCTCCCAGGTTCAAGTGATTCTCCTGCCTCAGCCTCCTGAGTAGCTGGGATTACAGGCACCTGCCACCACGCCCGGCTAATTTTTTGTATTTTTAGTAGACGCTGGGTTTCACCATGTTGGCCAGGCTGGTCTCGAACTCCTGACCTCAGATGATCCGCCCGCCTCGACCTCCCAAAATGCTGGGATTACAGGCATGAGCCACTGTGCCTGGCCAGTTTTATGTATTCTTTAGACCAGTGGTTTCCAAAACTGAAGTTTTCTCTAAAGCTGTGGACCTTCTCCCCCAGAGAATTTTACATAGAATGCAATACATAAAGCAGGTAAAAGTGGAGTTATTCTCTAACTGAAAAGTACCAAGGGCACTCCAATTTGGCCAGCTTTTGGGGTTGCACAGAAAAGTTTGAGAACCAATAAAAAGCCTATTACCTTGAGTATGAGCTCTAAGCCAATGGAAAATCCTGGCTCTATCACTAAGTTGGAAACTTTGGACAAATTACTTAAGCTCTGTGGCTCAGCACCCTCACATGAAACATGAGATTAATACTCCTCCCATATCCATAGGGTTGCAAGGAATGAACTAGTAAGCCACTTTCCCACAATTCCATGACTATACATTGATTAGACCTCTTCTTCCCCTTTAACTCTTTACTCATCCTTTAAACCCATTTCCCTTCTTCCTGAAGTTTCCCGATATCCTTAATGTGCGACAGATAACCCTCCTGTTTCCACAGCACCTGTTACTTTATAATACTATTGCTGTAGCAGTTCCCCTTTTCCTGAGTTGGGGAATGTATCCTTTCTTTGTCTTTGGCTTATGTAGAAAATTAAAATTGGCAATGCTGTCAATGCAAGTGCTGGGGCAACTGTAGACAGACATGTACTGGCCCTTGAGAAACTAGTATGTAGGTAGAAGGCAGCAGAAAACAAGGGACCGGCTGTCTAGGTGAAAAAAGTGGCAGGAACACAGGCACACAGATCTGAGTTGGTCACGCTAGAGTAGTGCTGTCTATCACTGCAAGCCACAGATGTCATTTTTAATGTTCTGGTAGCTCTATTAAAAAAAGAAACAGATGAAATTAACTTTAATGCATTTTATTTAACCCAACACATATATTTCAACATGTAATCAGTATCAAATATTTTTGACGTATTTTACATTCTTTTTGTGTGCTGTCTTAGAAATCTGATGTGTATTTTACACTTACATTACATCTCAATTGAGACTAGTCATATTTCAAATGAGTCCTATGTGACTAGTGGCTTCGGTACTAGTAGTCCAGGGCTAGAGGAAAATGTTCATATGGAAGAGTAACGGAGGTTCAAGTTGGAGGTAGGGGTCAAACTAGAGGGGGTCTGAATGCCACTAAAGAAAGTGGAAAGCCTTTGAAGGATTTTGAGTTGATTGTAAAGTTAATCTAGTAGTTAACACAGGATTAAGAGAGACCCTCCTTAATGCCACTGTAGCAATCCTTCCTTCATTTCATTGAGGCTGTTCCACTCTGTCACAGCTTATCACTGGTGGTGCAGACTGCTTTTCCAAGCATGTACTTTTGTACCTTACCAACAGGTCTGGTAGGTAGTGAGGACTGAGCAATCAGGACAGCAGTATGCAGATGCTTCCCTCTTCAGATGACACACTCTTAGGCATGGCTGGGCACTAAAAAAGGTCCTTTGACAATGTTGGTGAAAGCTGAGACTCAGCCAGAGTGTCAAACAGTACGGATGTGCCACAGGTACAATGTCAAGTATGACTCAGAGGACAAATTATCTAGATCCTTCTAATAATATCATGTACCCCAACAACTGGATTCCTTAGTATTCTTCAAAATCTGAGGTAAAATCACTCTCCCTTTAACAGATACCAACTTCACCCCTTCCTCTCTTCCCAACTCCCTCCTGCTTCCTTAAGGATCCATGCCAGCTAGCAGGTAAACCAGAGACTGACTTGCTGACACCTTCCTTACCTAATTATTCCTCAGGTATACATCCTAGGCAGGGAAAATTTACAGAATGCATCCCAGCCTGATTTTGGAAGAATGAGAAAGTTATCTGAGGGCTCCCAAGGGCATCCTGTGCATACCATCTTTATCTTCCAACTTAGAACAACTCAACAAATTCAGTCTTTTTGTGTAATGAAAAAAGGATAAGCTGGGCACAGTGGCTCACACCTGTAATCCCAGCACTTTGGGAGACTGAGGCGGGAGGACTGCTTGAGCCCAGGAACAAGACCAGCCTGGGCAACATAGCGAGACCCTGTCTCTATATAAAAATAAATAAGAAGAAAAAACGATGCAGGAAATTAACAACTAGGATAGCCAACACCCTCACTAAAGCATCAATTTCCACATGATGTTAAGGTAAGTACCAGGTAGAAATATCTCTGACTTTAAGGAGCTTTGGACACAAAAACTTTTTCCTTAAACAAGCCATTTATTTTCTAAACATGGACTTCCACTAGTTGTGTAACTCTCCTAGAATTCTAGCCAATATTTAATAATTGTTGCCACACTTTTGTATTTCAACTTAAATAGTATTTTATATTATTAAAAACTACCAATTATCTTAACAAACCTGCACATGGAGGGAGAGGTATATGAAACTCAGCTCACTAACTAGACCAAAATCCTCCTCAATGACACTAAGGTTGTAATACTAAGAAGTCCCAATCACCCTCTCAGTATTCTATCAAGTAAGCTGTGGTTAACAGACAAGATACCTTTTAGGTCATCATTTTCAAAAGCATTGTCACTTTTTTACCAAGACACAACCTCTTTGAACCTGTTTCGTAACCTATCATATAAATACCAGCCTCAATACTGCTATGAAGATTAAACAATGAACAAAAAAGTGTTTTATAAATAAGAGTGGACAATGTGAGTTTTTATTGTTTGGCTCATTAGAAATGTTCTTGGCCATCTCATGCAGGAACAGCTGGAGGAAATGGAAGAACGCCAGAGGCAGTTAAGAAATGGGGTGCAACTCCAGCAACAGAAGAACAAAGAGATGGAGCAGCTAAGGCTCAGTCTTGCTGAAGAGCTCTCTACTTATAAGTCAGTTTCTGCTGCTACACAAATCTCATCTAATACTGGCTGAGGGGATGGTGGGAGGGCTTAGGGAAAATTTTACCTTAGAGTCAAAAACAAAAATAGGATTTGGGAAATGATTTTCAAATTGTGCTTATCCACAAACACATGGAAAATGGCTCTCTTTTTTTAAAGGGCTATGCTACCCAAGAGCCTGGAACAGGCTGATGCTCCCACTTCTCAGGCAGGTGGAATGGAGACACAGTCTGAAGGTGATCTTTGTGAAGAGAAGAGTGGTGTTTGCATTGTTACTGCTTTCCTAACAATACTAATTAATGCCTTAAAAACAACAGGCCGGACGGGGTGGCTCACGCCTGTAATCCTAGCACTTTGGGAGGCAGAGGAGGGTGGATCACCTGCAGTCAGGAGTTCGAGACCAGCCTGGCCAACATGGCGAAACCCCGTCTCCACTAAAAATAAAAAAATTAGCCGGGCATAGTGGCGGGCACTTATAATCCCAGCTACTCAGGAGGCCAAGACAGGAGAATCGCTTGAACCAGGAGGCAGAGGTTGCAGTGAGTCAAGATCACAGTACTGCACTCCAGCTTGTACAACAGAGTGAGACTGCCTCAAAACAAAACAAAACAAAAACCCAAAAAACAAAAACAACAAAAAACCCTTAAGTGTGTGCCTAATGACAAGGGGATAACCCAAACCTCCAAAATGCCTGGGTCAGGCATTCAGAGTTCATTTGGAATGTTTCAGTTTCTAGTAGGACTCAAAATATGCCCTGATTATCACCACGAATTCTGTGGCATCTAGGCTTTGGGCATCTTGTTTCCTCACCCTACCCTACCCACCTGCTATTCTCAGTTTTCCTTAGAATAGCAGAGAAAGCAGTTCTGCTATCAAAAATAATAAACTTATCTATCCATTAATGTCCTTATATAATATTCAAAGGCTGTGGTTTTGGGTGGAAGCAGAGATGTTCATGTTACACAGACTTACTCTTTTTTTTTTTTTTTTGAGACAGAGTCTTGCTCTGTTGCCAGGCTGGAGTGCAGTGGCGCGACCTCTGCCTCCCAGGTTCAAGCGATTCCCCTGCCTCAGCCTCCCAAGTAGCTGGGATTATAGGCACACACCACCACGCCTGGCTAATTTTTTGTATTTTAGTAGAGACAGGGTTTCAGCATGTTGGCCAAGATGGTCTTGATCTCCTGACCTTGTGATCCACTTGCCTCGGCCTCCCAAAGTGCTGGGATTACAGGTGTGAGCCACCGTGCTTGGCCTACACAGACTTAACTTTTAGACACTGACAAAACTGAAGGCATCTTTCTGACCAATCACCTATTCAGGATCCCTCCCCCAATGTTTTACCAGTATATTCTGATAAAAGTTCTAGAGTCCGTGAAAGAAACCAAGGATAAAAGAAAGTCCGTGTCAAGTTGTACATTATACAGATGCCTATAAATTTTATTCATTTCCTAAACTTACATCAAATTCACAACTTTCTTTTTTTTTTTGAGACAGAGTCTCGCTCTGCCACCCAGGCTGGAGTGCAGTGGCACGGTCTCGGTTCACTGCAACCTCCACCTCCTGGGTTCAAGTGATTCTCCTGCCTCAGCCTCCTGAGTAGCTGGGACTACAGGAGCATGCCACCACGGCCAGCTAGTTTTTGTATTTTTAGTAGAGACAGGGTTTCACCATCTTGGCCAGGCTGGTCTTGAACTCCTGACCTTGTGATCCACATGCCTCAGCCTCTCAAAGTGCTGGGATTATAGGCATGAACCACCACACCTGGCCCACAAGTAACTATTGTTGCTTTTTCTAATTTTCTAGGATTTTATTATTTTTTAAAAAATTTCTTTTTAGTAGAGATGGGGGGTCTTGCTATGTTGCCCAGGCTGGAGTGGTGGCACGATCTTGGCGCACTGCAACTCTGCCTCCTGGGTTCAAACAATACTCCTGCCTCAGCCTGCTAAGTAGCTGGGATTACAGGCATAAGCCACCACACCCAGCCTTGAGGATTTTCTTATATTGTGTTTGAATCCACATGACTGATAATATGCTTAATGTTTGAGAAATTATAACCTTGCAATTGAGGTTAATGATCTACTAACTACCTTTGTGTGGATCAGATTAAAAGTACAATCTGGAAAAGACAACGACTAATCCAAAGAAATGAAACTACAGAATCAGGCATTGTAATTATACCTGTGAGAAGTTAACCTAGCAGAGAAAACGTTTAACTATCCCTCCCATCACCATCACATAGGTTACCATTCATTCTATTTGACAAACAGGAGGCATCCAAATATTTGCTAGGGGAAAGTCATCCCTGATCATCCATAAATCACACTGTGACAATCTCTTCTCAACAACGCCTGCAATAACTAAACCTCAGAAGTTCATTGTTATAAACTTTCTTTTTCTTTCAACTTTACAGGGGCTGTTTAGAAATATATAGCCAAATCTGTAACCCAGAAACAGCAAAAAACATCTTAGCAAAGGATCACTAAGCACCCTTTGGACGTACTCTTCCAAACAGACAAGAGTACCAAAAACTTGGCAAGCAATTCATCCTGTGGAAGTTGCAAATACTGGCTGACCTGCTTAAAAAGATTCTAGAGTTGGCCGGAGGCAGAACATGTCAACTCTTTGCTGGATTCTATTTCATCTGCTGTTGATACTGATCTCAATGCATCAAGGAAAGGAAAGATGAGCCTCCTGTCTTCCAGCAGCAACCCTCACATATGCACTGAGTAAAGGATGAATGTATGGACACACCTGGGAGTATTTTAAAGAATGTATCTTGCCTTGTGTTGACCCAAACCAAAAACATTTTTGAGGGGCACATGTGGGGTCAAAAAGATAGCCAATTTCCATTACATGGGTTTACAATTTCCATTCTTTTGTGCCATGAGTGTTAGAATTTAAATGAATACTTTTACAAAGTTTACTTTTTGTTCAAGGATATGCTGACCCATATAGTTTACTCTTAAAATTGTGTCAAGGTAATTCTCACTACACTCTAAAACAACTAGACTTGGAAAGAAACCAGTTGAGATTTGAATCTAATGGTTAACGCTATTCAGATTTTCCCAAAGATCTTACCTCATCAAAGTAGTTTTGGGTCAGAATGATCTACTCAGTTAAAAAACAACAACAACAAAAAAAACTAAGCAATTGGGAAAAAACAGGAATTTTATCTGGTTATTGCATCTGGTGATAGAGGCCTTCAAAGCCTATTACTTCTAACCTAAGTAAAGGCCCCAGTGAAAAACATACTGGGGAGATAAAACCTCTCTGAGAAAAGGTTCAAGCACCTTTTCCAAATTTAAATTTTGCCTTAAATTCTCTCTACCACACTGCCTTTGACACTCTTGGAAGTCCATGTAGTTCTCTAGAGATAGACTTCAAAGAAACGTTACCTTATCAAAGACTAATCTGTGCCACCTCTGATTCAGTGTTTTATGTCTTTCACTTTCCCTGGAAGGAGTAAAGCTCTTTTCTACAGCTCTGGGACTATTATATTTAATTCTGCTCTTGATAGTCAAAGACCATGGACAACAACTGTCATCTGAAGGACTCTTCTAGAAGCCAGAGACTGGTGTTTGATGGATGTTTTATACTAAATAAAACCCATCAGCATGGGGTTATGTAGAAAAGCAATTTATTCCATTATAAGCACTTACACAGTTAGTCATGGAGAGTAACAGGCCTGCTGGTGAAACAGGTCACCCAAAATGGAGATGGCATCAAACTAGTGGTCAAGGACTAACTCCTAAAAAAAAAAAGCAACTCTTATCAAGGATTAATTTAATTTTTAAAACAAATACAAGTTATTGATTCACTCTTCTCAACTTGACAGTCTACCTGTGGTATAACTGTCAGGTAAAAACATACATCTTTACAACTTGGTGGTCCCAAGTTAAAAAAAAAAAAAAAAAAACACCAACAAAAAAAAACACCATTTCACAGACAGGAAATAAACAACATGAAAACAGCTCAAGAAATACACTAACGAGCAAAAATATATGAATATATGGGGAAAGAGGAACGTGTTGTTTTGACTTAACTGAAGAAACCAAGAGGAAACTGGTCTACGTATGAAAATGTGCATCCTGGAAAGTCAGGTGTCAAGATTTTTGAGTAGGAATCTATATGACTTGAATCTCCCCTATTTCCTGAATAAAAGTGACATCTTTCAGTATTTATACTTCATGGCTCAGACACCTACCTCATTTGGCTCTATTCCTTACTTACTCTAGCCTTTACTTAAATGAGTCTGAAAAACTTGGGGATATAGCATAAGAAGAAAAATAATCACACATAATATTCCCCTTTCTGTAGCTACTTTAGACCTGGGTTACTAGAAAATTCCTGAAGAAAATTTCAACGTTAAGTCTGTGGCTTTGTTGAATCAAGCCCCCCTATTAATATTTAGAAAACACCCACTGTTTGGGCTAATAGCATTATCGGTGGTACCTATTATATAGAGGGATAGCTGAATAAAGTCTGTCTCAAAACCAGTGTTAAATCACTCTCAGGGTTGAGAAGAAAAAAGGGGAGTCTAAAATCACAACAAGTAAAGACATCTCTAGGACCCTTGTCCTTCTGGATCCACGCTTCCTTCAGGGTCTTCATCATTATAAATGTTCTCTGCCTGCCCAAAAACAAGAAAAAGAATTTAAACATGAAGACTTCTTCTAAAACTCAAGGTTTCAACAACAGATTAAGCCAGGAAGCCAGACAGTAAATACTTTATAGCTTTTGGGCCACACAATCCGTGTTACAACTATTCAACTCTTGGATGAAAGTATCCAGAGACAACCTATAATGGGTAATGAAATATTAATTAGCATGATCATGTTCCAATAAAAATAGGCAGCTGATCCCCATATGCCTGATTAGGACATTCCCACAAAACTGCAGTGTGGATACTATTTGTCTTGATAACCAACATTCTTGAGTTCTTTAACCAGGCATTATTATAACCAGGCATTATTATTTTTCTTTCCTTTTGAGATGGAGTCTTGCTCTGTCTCCCAGGCTGGAGTGCAGTGGCACCATCTCAGCTCACTGCAACCTATGCCTTCCAGGTTCAAGCAATTCTCCTGCCTCAGCCTCCAGAGTAGCTAGGACTACAGGCACATGCCACCACGCCTGGCTAATTTTTGTATTTTTAATAGAGATGGGGTTTCACCATGTTGGCCAGGCTGGTCTCGAACTCCTGATCTCAGGTGATCTGCCCGCCTCGGCCTCTCAAAGTGCTAGGATTATAGGAGTAAGCCACTGTGCCTGGCCTAACCAGACATTATTAATAATAATAGCCAAAAAGTAAAAACAATCCAAATATCCATCAACTAATAAAATGGATACACGATATATCCAATCCATATGATGGAATATTATTTGGCATAAAAAAGCCAGTCAGGCCAGGTGCGGTGGCTCACGCCTGTAATCCCAGCACTTGGGAGGCCGAGGCAGATGGATCACTTGAGGTCATGAGTTCGAGACTAGCCTGACCAACAAGGCGAAACTGCATCTCTACTACAAATACAAAAATCAGCCAGGTGTGGGGGTGCACACCTGTGGTCCCAGCTACTTGGGAGGCTGAGGCATAAGAATTGATTGAACCTGGGAGATGATGGTTGTAGTGAGCCAAGATTGCACCACTGCACTCCAGCCTGGGTGACAAAGCAAGACTATGTGCTAAAAAAAAAAAAAAAAAAAAAGCCGTCACATACTTTAGGATTTTATTTATATAAGGTGTCCAGGCCAGGTGTGGTGGCTCACGCCTGTAATCTCAGCATTTTGGGAGGCCAAGGCGGGTGTATCACCTGAGGTCAGGAGTTTGAGACCAGCCTGGCTAGCATGGTGAAACGCTGTCTCTACTAAAAATATAAAAATTAGCCGGGCGTGGTTGACAGGCGCCTGTAATCCCAGCTATTTGGGAGGCTAAGGCAGGAGAATTGCTTGAACCCAGGAGGCGGATGTTGCAGTGAGCCAAGATCACGCCACTGCACTCCAGCCTGGGGAGCAAGACTTCGTCTAAAAAAAACCAGGGGTCCAAAACAGGCAAATCCATAGCTTGGTGGCTGCCTAGGGCTGGGGGAGTATGAGAAAAATAGGAAATGATGGCTAATGGGTACAGGGTTTCTTTTTCAGATGATGAAAATGTTCTCAAATTGACTGTGGTTGATGGTTGCACAACTGTAAACACACTGAAGACTGTTGAACTGCATACTTAAAACTTCCAAAACAACATGTTCCGAATCTCTATATATTGAAGAGAAAAACTGTTCTTGTATAGAATAAACTCTACTTCTACTGCTTGACAGAATACCTGTATCCAATGGCATAATCTTAAAATACAGGAACCACTTTCACAGGAGCAAAACTTACTGCTCTTAGCACCTACCATGCACGTATCACTATGATAGGTACTGCAGAGGACAGGATAGTCTTACCTTCAAAGAGCTTGTGATCTGACCCCAGAGAAAAGAATACATACAATTGTGTGATGCTTTCTGACGTCACTTCTAACACCAAATGTGGAATGTGGGGTACCTTTTCTTATGACACCAACTGGGTGTACAACAACTCAATCCTATTCTGACACTATCTGATGTTAGCTTTGGAGAAGACTGTCCTTACTTCAGGAGCCAGTTGCAATTCACTGGTCCCAGGCTACCTGCACACTTCTATCCCACTTGACTACAAATTTCAGAGTTCCCACTACTGCCTCCTCAGGTCTGATAATTTGATGGAATGACTCACAGAACCCAAGAAAGCTTTTTACTATTACTGTTTTTTTTTGTTTGTTTTTTAAAATAAAGGATACAGCTGAGGAACCACATGGAAGAGATGCATAGGGCAAGGTGGGGAGGGGCTGCAGAGTTTCCATCAAGTCTCTGGGCATGCTACCCACCCAGTATATGTTGAGTTGTTCAACCCAGAAGCACATCAAATTAGGAGTTTTTACAGAGTTCAATCTCTAGCCCTGCAACCCCAAGGTTGGCGAGTGGGCCGACAAGTTTTAACCCTCAAATCAAGTGACTGGCCTTTCTGACTAAACCCACTATGAGGCTATCTAGGGGCCCCACCAAAGTCACCTCACAGTAGAACAAACTCAGGTGTGGTCCAAAGTGGATCACTAGGAACGACAAAGACACTCCTAGCACTCTGCAAACTCCGAGTGTTTTTGGGGAGCTCTGTGCCAAGAACTGGGACAAAGACCAAATATTTACTTACTCTATTACAATGCTAAAAACACCAAATAAAGTAACAACTTGGAATGGAGGTGATGGGCCTTGCAGGGATCTAGTTTAACCTTGAATTCTTCAGTATTTTTTTTTTGAGACAGGGTCTCGCTCTGTCACCCAGGCTGGAGTGCAGTGGTGCCATCTTAGCTCACTGCAACCTCCGCCTTGGCTCACTGCAACCTCCACCTACTGGGTTCAAGCAAGTCTCCTGCATCAGCCTCCCAAATAGCTGGGATTACAGGCGCCCTCCACCACGCCTAGCTAATTTTTATATTTATTTTTTAGTAGAGACGGGGTTTCACTATGTTGACCAGGCTGGTCTCAAACTCCTGACCTCCGGTGATCTGCCCACCTCGGCCTCCCAAAGTGTTGGGATTACAGGCGTGAGCCACCACACCTGGCCAGTAATCAGCTTTCTAAATATAGACAAGATACACAAAATTTTAATATGAGGAATACCATTATGGTATTCTTCAGTCTGCGCTTCCCCTATTTAACAGCACGTCATGAATATCTTATAACCCTAACCGTACTTCTTTCTTTTTTTCCTTTAGAGACAGGGTCCCGCTATGTCACCTAGGCTGGAGTGCAGTGGTGTGATCACAGCCCACTGTAGCCTCAAACTCCTGGCCTCAAGGGATCCTTCTGTCACGGCCTCCCAAAGAGCAGGGACTAAAGGCACATGCCACCATGTCTCACAGCAGCCTCTATCCCCTGGATTCAAGGTATCCTCCTGCCTCGGCCTCCCAAGTAGCTGGGATCACAGGCACGTGCCACCAAGCCTGGCTAATTTTTTTTTTTTGGTAGAGACATGGTCTCACTTTATTGCCCAGGCTAGTCTAGAACTTCTGGGCTCAAGTGATCCTCCGGCCTTGGCCTCCCAAAGTATTTGGATTACAGGTGTGAGCCACTGAGCACAGCCCCTCATCATACTTTTTAAATTTATTTTTATTATTTTTTTTGAGACAGCATCTCTCTCTGTCACCCAGTCTAGAGTGCAGTGGCGCGATCTCGGCTCACTGCAAGTTCTGCCTCCCGGGTTCACGCCATTCTCCTGCCTCAGCCTCCCGAGTAGCTGGGACTACAGGCGCCTGCCACCACGACCGGCTAATTTTTTGTAGTAGAGTCGGGGTTTCACCGTGTTAGCCAGGATGGTCTCAATCTCCTGATCTTGTGATCCACCTGCCCGGCCCATCCTTCTTTTTGATAAGTAATGTTACAAAGTATGCGTTGTGATGGTATTTGGAGGTAAAAGAAAAAAAAAGTATGGATGTAGTACAATCTGTTAATCTGGCAGGTCACAAACTTATTTTATTTCCGTCTTCAATTAATAGTGTTATTGCGCCAGGAGCGGTGGCTCACGCCTGTAATTCCAGCACTTTGGGAGGCCGAGGCAGGTAGATCACCTGAGGTCAGGAGTTCGAGGCCAGCTGACCAACATGGAGAAACCCAGTCTCTACTAAAAAAAATTACAAAAAATTAGCCAGGCGTGGTGGCGCATGCCTGTAATCCCAGCTACTCGGGAGGCTGAGGCAGGAGAATCGCTTGAACCCAGGAGGCGGAGGTTGCAGAGAGCCAAGATTGCACCATTGCACTCCAGGCTGGATAACAAGAACAAAACTCCATCTCAAAAATAAAAATGCCGGGCACGGTGGCTCACATCTGTAATCCCAGTACTTTGGGAGGCCAAAGAGGGCGGATGATGAGGTCAGGAGATCGAGACCACCCTGACCAACATGGTGAAACCCCATCTCTACTAAATACAAAACAAGACAAACAAACAAAACAAACAAACAAAAAAAAACCAAAAAAAAACCTAGCCAGGCATGGTGGTGCATGCCTGTAATCCTAGCTACTCAGCAGTCTGAGGCAGGAGAATTGCTTGAACCTGGGAGGCAGAGGTTGCAGTGAGCTGAGATTGCTCTACTGAACTCCAGCCTGGGTGAGGGAGTGAGACTCTGTCTCAGAAAAAAAAAAATTTTAAAAAATAAAGAAATAAAAAATAAGAAAAAATAGTGCTATTGCATTTTAAGAAAGTACTGATGAAAACATCCTCCCTCTCCTCATGATGAGTCAAAAACTATTCTCTGGAACTTAATTCCTGGTACTAGATCTACTCTGACAGACACCAAGTTTCTTCTGAATTCTTTTCCTTTACAAGACAACCACCAAGTTACGCAGCTCTTAAAAAAAAAAAAAAAAAAAAAAGGTGGGGGGGCCAGCCTCACACGTGTAATCCCAGCACTCTGGGAGGTGGGCAAATCACTTGAGCTCACAAGTTCAAGACCAGACTGGCCAACATGGCAAACCCTATCTCCACAAAAAATTTAAAAAATTAACCAGGGCTGGTGATGCACTCCTGTGGTCCCAGTTACTAGGGAGGCTGAGGTAGGAGGATGTCTTGAGCCCGGGAATTGGAGGCTGCAGTGAGCCGTAATCGCACCACCGCACTGTAGCCTGAACAACAGAGCAAGAAATTGTCTTCCACCTCCAAATTGTCACAAACTCCATACAACATAAAATTTATCAGCTTAGCCATTTTAAGTGTACAGTTCAGTGGCAGTAAGTACACTCACATTGTATTAACCATAACCACCACCTATCTCCAGAATATATATATATATATATATATTTTAATTGAGACGGAGTCTCGCTCTGTCGCCTAGGCTAGAGTGCAGTGGCGCAATCTTGGCTCAATGTAAGCTCTGCCTCCCGGATTCATGCCATTTTCCTGCCTTAGCCTCCTGAGGAGCTGG